>NC_045601.1:82918125-88248125 GCF_009762305.2 Zalophus californianus
ATGGACAGACCCATGGCCCCAAGCATTCACTCTTCCTCTTGTCCTCCAAATTCTCAGGACTGCTGGATCATAATCTTAAGAGACTGCCTCTTCTTGGTGATGCTTTTCCCTAAGAGCTTAAAAGTAAAACACTGAATAAAAGCCAACAGCACACAGGGAGGCTCAAGAGTAGTTCTCTAGTCCCTGGAGCTTGACCCCTCCCTCTCTTTTTTTTTTATTAAAGGTTCTTATTTTGTTTTTGTTTTTGTTTTTGTTTTAAGATTTTATTTATTTATTTGACAGAGACAGACACAGCGAGAGAGGGAACACAAGCCGGGAAGAAGCAGGCAGAGGGAGAGGGAGAAGCAGGCTTCCCACTGAGCAGGGAGCCCGATGCGGGGCTCGATCCCAGGACCCTGAGATCATGACCTGAGCCGAAGGTAGGCGCTTAACAACTGAGCCACCCAGGCACCCTTATTATTACACATTTTAGAAATAAAGAAACTGGGACTCAGAGAGATGAATTTTCTCCAGGTCACACAACTAGTGTGTGTGTGTGTGTGTGTGTGTGTGTGTGCGCGCGCGCGTGTGCGTGTGTGTGTGTGCGTGTGCGGGCACGCGCCCGCGCATACATACACAGGGAAACAAAAATGAAATAATAGATTTAAGAATTTAGAAACCTGGGTGCCTGGGTGGCTCAGTTGGTTAAGCGACTGCCTTCGGCTCAGGTCATGATCTTGGAGTCCCAGGATCGAGTCCCGCATCGGGCTCCCTGCTCAGCAGGGAGTCTGCTTCTCCCTCTGACCCTCTTCCCTCTCGTGCTCTCTATCTCTCATTCTCTCTCTCTCAAATAAATAAATAAAATCTTTAAAAAAAAGAATTTAGAAACCCATAAAATGAGAGATATTACTAAATTCAGTTAAATCAAATGAAAAATGCTATAGACTTTTTAGAATAATGTGAATTTTTAAAAAGTCAAGAGAAAAAAAATGACCAATTAGCTTTAAAGGAGTTTTTTTTAAAAAAGGGGATTTAGAGGGGTGCCTGTGTGTCTCAGTCATTAAGCGTCTGCCTTCGGCTCAGGTCATGATCCCAGGGTCCTGGGATCGAGCCCCACATCGGGCTCCCTGCTCTGTGGGAAGCCTGCTTCTCCCTCTGACCCTCCCCCTGCTTGTGTTCCCTCTCTCGCTGTGTCTCTCTGTCAAATAAATAAATAAAATCTTTAAAAAGGGGGGGCATTTAGAAAAATTAGCTTTATAGACTAAAAATTATATATAATATTTGTCAAGTGGATTAATTTACAACAAGATGACCAAATTAGCCTAAACATTTATATCTTTCCTCCTATATGTTGTTAATCACTATACTTAATCAATTAATGGACATAGGTTATATAATCTAGATTTCAACAGACAATGGCACACAAGGATATATCAAGAGCTTACAAATAAAAATGAAATTATTAATGAATAGGGGATTAGTTTATGTAACACTAGATGTTCATGTATTTCTTGGTTTATAAATTTTCTGCAGATTAACATGATTTCACTCCCTCAATATACCACAAATTCCTGATTCAGTAAGACTGTAATTATATATAACCATTATGTATAACCAAAACAGAAAGTACTTCAAAATTATCTAAAGCTATCTTCTCCAATGTCATCCAAAATTATACAAGTCAGTTTCCTAGTACTTTCTCAAGAGTCTTAAATTCAAATACAGCATGAAAATGAGGGAAAACTCTAGATGGCATCTCTCATCTAAGACAGCAAAGACACTTCACCACATGAAGCCTCTTTCCAACATAACAACCAGAATGCAAATCTTTTTTATTTGGAAGCTTTACTGATGACTGACTTATACTTAAGAGGAACTAATGAAATTCCCTTTAGATATTTGAAGTAATGCAATAAGGTTTCCTTTTTGCTCCTTGCAAAAGGAGCATTTTTGTAAGGAAAAAATAGCTAAACTCACATTTTCCATTGTAATATCATTTGAGACATTCATCAGATTCACGCTTTTGTCAACGGCTACAATACCAACTGTCGAGTCTGGCTGTGTCACAGAGATCCTGAGAGAGACTTTCTCAGATGGTTCAGCATGAGCTTTACTCCAAAACAGCTTTATCTAAGAAAGGGATAAAACAGGACTGATTTATTTGACTTTTTAAAAAGCATTACTTACATGTCTCACCAACATCAGTTCAGTGACTCAAAATCTAGCAAAGATTCTACATTTGCCTTGACTCAGGGATCATTCTAAAACCATACATAAACCTTCTACAGAGAAAGAAATTTTTTTAAAAAATTTATTAACGGTGAGGGGGCGCCTGGGTGGCTCAGTTGGTTAAGCGACTGCCTTCGGCTCAGGTCATGATCCTGGAGTCCTGGGATCGAGTCCCACATCGGGCTCCCTGCTCAGCGGGGAGTCTGCTTCTCCCTCTGACCCTCTTCCCTCTCGTACTCTCTCTCATTCTCTCTCTCAAATAAATAAATAAAATCTTTAAAAAAAAAAATTTATTAACGGTGTTTACAAGTCATGGAACCTCCCACAGTGGCATAAATCTGATTTAGCCTTCATTGCTCTACCTCTCCTCTTCCCTTTCTCCAACCAACACCCCTCAGCCCCCAGCCAATGTTAAAGAGAAGGCAGCAGTGTTGTCTGGGACACGTGGGGAAGGCCAGGATCCTGGAGGAGGAACAGGGAAGAGGAAAGAAACCAGAGATGCTCACATGCTGGTAACCTGAACTTAGAAGTGAGTCAAGTGAGAGTTCCCCCGGGGACTCACAGAACTGCCTGGGCTGGAGGCAGGGGGATGTCTTTCCAAGGGAGGAGGTGAACAGACCAAACACTAGTTAGGCCCAATGCTCTGTGTCTCCATGACCACCTGAACATCCTCTGTTCATTACATTCATCAAAGCATGGTCCTAGCTAGTACTCCTTAAAGAGCCTCAATCATCTCAACACGGCGAAACTGAATGGCTTTGTCATGAGGCTCCTTCCTACTAGGAATGTTCATCTTGTCTAGCTCTATTTCAATAGGCCACTGATGCAGTGACTGTACCTCCTGACCAAGATAGCCTTCATGTTCCCCTCGGCTTGACTAAACATCAAACAGGCTTCTTCCTGATCATTAGCCCCCGATACTCCCTTTTCTTACAGCATTTATTTTAGAAAACTTGCAATTATAAATTCTTTCTCTGCCCCTTTGAAGTGTTAAGTCCCGGCCTCTCGACAGTTTTACAACCAGGACTGTCTTTCTCAAGGACCTGGGAGTCAATCCTTTGAAATGTAGTCACCAAAACGACAGAGTCCCTGATGGATCTTTCCATCTCTGTGGAGGACAGGAGCCTAACTTATACACTGCCAGTTAGCAAACAAAGATCGCCTAATCACATTGACCAATCTCCCCTTGGTGTCCTCCAGTACTTTTCCACAAGCTCATCCTCTGCTTAAAACTCTCCTGCCTTTTGTTTCAGTGAAGTTGAGTTCAATCTCTCTCCCCCTACTGCAATAGTCTTGAATAAAGACTTGCCTGTTTAACTTGTCCAGTGAAATTTTTTATAAAACTGTATCTAGTTTACTTTTAGTTTAAGTTTCTCCACCTATACCCAAAAGGAAGGGGAGGAGAGCAACATGTTCCAACCTTGCACTTCTCACTCTTTAATTCTATACCTCCAAGACCCCATGGCTTCAAGATGTATTTGCGTGTGGATGATTTCTAAACCTCCATCTCTTGTGCTTTCTACATCCTATCCATTTATTCCACAGTCATTATTGAACATCAAAAAGACTCACTAATTTTCTCTTGCTTAAATATAACCTCTTTTCAAATTTATAGTTTGTGAGTAATGTAATAAACATTATATAAAAAGTAAAGAAAGAGCTGTGCCTGGCTGGCTCAGTCAGTACAACATGCAACTCTTGATCTTGGGGTTGTAAGTTTGAGCCCCATGTTGGGTGTAGAGATTACTTTAAAAAAAAAGCAGAGAAATATATTTTTGCAAATATAGCTGAAACTATATTTCTTATCTTTCATATCTAAGAAATTTCTTGGAATTATGCTATTTATACACTCCGCTTCCTCAAAGCCAATAACCTCTTACATGGTTAACTTTAATACTTGGCCTCACTCTCAAAGATGTATGCCTCCTTATCTAAGCCTGACTCCTACTTTAAAATTCATCTTTGTCAATCCATGTTCTAAAAATAACAGAAGATAGCACTGTCTCTGAAAAGACTCTTTATAAAATGAAAAATAGAAGTTTGTATTCTATCTTGACAATCAGAATTAGTTAACCATCATCGACAAAATGCATAGATGACTACTGCAACTTCTCAAAATTTTAACAAATTAAGCAAACAGGAATGCTATCAAAGGAATGGCACCCTGCAAATCAATACTTTTAAACAATGATTATTTTGTTTAAAATGAACTGAGAAGGCAGCAACTTTCAGTGAGAACAATGGCTCATTTTATTATACGTGAGATGATTCAATTCCACCAGGCACTCTTGCCAGCTTACTTTTCAAAGTTGGGGTTCAAGGGGGTTTCCTAAACAAGCTATATGCCTTAAGCTATACAAATCCCTGGTGCCTTTGAAGACCAACCTCCACACAGATCTCCACATGCCAGGTAGCCAAGCTTACTGTAAATCTGTCCGGGGTGAGTTTCCAGGCTGATGAAATGGATAAACCAAACCTGGGCTCTGCTTCCACATATCCCTGCTGATGGCCTCCCTCCCTCCCACACCCTTCATTTCACTCTCACACCAAAATCAGCACCACACAAATTCTAGAATCGCCACTGGAATTCCATGCCAGAGCAATATCGACTCCATCATTTGAGAAATCCTGAAATAGCCTCATGGAATTAAGTTTAAGTCTTAAAGCCAAGAATCATAACTTACAAATAAGACCCACACTGCCCGGTAATTCCACATGTGAAAATACATATGTAGTAACAACATGAAGAGGTTTAACCATAGTTCTGGAAATGAATATAAATTTCTAACCAATTTCGTTTAGTGATACTTTTCTAAAGAAATACTAACATTTCTCAGACTTCACTAATGTGAAGTTTTCTTCTAACATCATTACCTTAAATCTTACCTTATTTTTAAAAACAAGCTGAACAGGAATCTTTAGAACATCATTTATAATTTCCCCATCATCTTCAATATAATACACAATAATACAGGCTTTTGGAGCCCAAGAATTTTCTGGTGTTAAAGAGAAGGTTGTTGAATTTTGCTTGCCTACAGCCACCAACTGTCCCCTGGATACTACCTGAAAAGAAGAGAAGAGTTTCATTTTATGCCAAAGCTAATAAGAATCTCAACTGCAGCTACAATCATAATAATGTCAACCATACACACAAATCGTTGACTTAAACCAACTTCAAAGCCTTTTTGAATGCAAGGAAACTTCCCTGACCAACACAGAAAGGATAAGCCAGGAAACAGAAAAGGATAAGATAAAGAAATACTGATTGAGACAACGGTACATTCACAGTCAAGAATCTATTTTTGAGCAGGAGGAATATAGAGCACCACTGGGGAGAGCCAGATGAGCAAAATTCAAGGCTCTGGGTAGCAAGTTTTATTTTTGTTTGTTTGTTTGTTTTTCTCATACTTCATAATTTTCTACAATAAATTTAGATGGATTATCTCATAGAAATTTAAATTTTAAACAGATTGCAAGATTTAATTATCCATCTTAAGTTGGAAATGCAAATACAGGTGAAGGAAGAAAAAAGAAATTTTGATTGCAATATAAAAAGGGCAGGCTGAAGGATATAAGACTGAATTTTAAAAATTAGTGAGTATAGACATAAGGTAGATATCATTCTCGATGATCCTATAAGAGATAATAAATTTAAATTCTATAAGAGATTACCATATAGCTTAACTCCTTCAATCGCCTGTTGCCACTAACCACCAACTCAAAAGGTGATCCCACCTAGGGAAAAAAAAAAAAACCTATTTAATAAACACATATGAATGGCGAAAGAGTACAATTATACTGTAACTGTAAGTGATTGTAAGCATTACCTTTATATTTTCATCTCTTGTCTTTAGCTGGATGTATGTCTTACTGGGAGACTTAAACATACCATGAACTGCCATGCTACTCACACTATTAAGAAAAGAAGCCTATAACAGAAGAAAAGGGAGCTATAAATTTTCATCTTCAGTAACACCCTGAGAAAGAATACTGTATTTTGAACAATTCCTGAGAAGCAAATTCACTTCTACTTTTTTTCTTGCCCAAAAAAAAAAAAAAAAAATGTTCCCCAGACATTGGATCTTCACTTTATAGCTTATATTATAAAGAAAGTGACAGCTTTAAAACACAGAAGAGGGTCTTCATCACCATAATCTAAGAGGAAAAAAGCATACTCCTAACTTATTTCAGAAATTAAAGTACATTATCAAGAAACACTATGACAGGAGAGAACAAAATGAGAAGGGACTCCTTTCCCTCTCTCCACAACACAGAGTTCATTTACAAGCAAGAAATCAGACCAACCTATGTATCTACCAGTAGTCAGAGTAACAAAGGACCAAACCTGTGGCAATGAAAAGAAAGATAGCAGGAATGGTTGGGGTGTCTCAGATAAGCCACTCTGAGAAAGAGCTCAGCAAAGGAGTATAGGTTTAAAAAAATATTTTCCTCTTTCCTTTCAGCTCCTGCCAAAATATACTTTCAAGTGATTGAAAACCAACCTAGTCTGGGAATCTGAGGAGCTTCTTCATCATATCTTCGGAGCACTATATTTTACTGTGTTCTTCAAAATGAATCTACAAGGAAGCATTTGGTCCACCCCTCAGCCACTGTTACAAAATTGCTTATAACGCTTTCCTCCATTTTTTTAAATAGAAACATGTGTTTACTTCCTACTTCCTGTGCACTTTGACCTCTAATGGTTTGAGTGCCTACCATGAGATTACAATTTCAATGATCTTGTTGTAGTAACATAATGATGAGAAACAGATGGTACCTTCAACTGTAGCTCACTGGAATCATCCAGGATTGGGAATTCAATCTTAAAGACTCCATTTTGGGGGAGGGTATAATTTATGATCTGGACAGCTTCTGTTTCCTGGTTTCTACTGTCCCATCTGCTCCAGTACTCAGAAGAATTTTTCTGTGTCACTGTTATAACCACATTATTTCTTCTTTCCTCAAAAGTCAGTCGATTGCCATCAGCACGGGCTACCTTTACCTAATTGTCAAAACACAACATTTTAAAAACAGATTAACAAGAAAAGCAAAGGTTTTAAGTTCAGTTGAATCCAGTTCCCATCTGTGCTATTCCAATGAAACTGAACTCTCAAAAACTACTGGCAGCACCCTAACTTCCAGATGAAGTAGTCTCTCTCTAGAAGGCTTCCAACACCACTGACCATTCCCTTCTTGACAGTTTGGCTTCTCTTGCTTTCCATGGCTCCACAAGAACCTTCTTTATTTCAGAGCCCTCTTTCTGCATCCTCACAGTGTCCTTTCAGGTTCCACCTTCCTCTCCCTAAACGTGGGAATTCGTCAAGGCTAAATTATCAGTTATCTGTGCTTCTCTTTTTCTCAAAGGTCTCAGCACTCCTACTGCTTTCCTCACCTTGCTCTGGAGCTCATACTCAACACCTCCAATTTCCACTTGCAGGAAATTTCTACTTAAATATCCCTGTCAACTCAAATTCAGTGCATCTATAACTGAGCAACCATCTTGCCTCTCCTATTTTTGCTAACACCACAATTCTGCCAGACTTCACATTTCTGTTTCCCCTCCCTCTTCCCACCTCCCAAATCCAATATATACCAAGTCTTGTACTTCTCTCTTGTGTCCTCTCCACTTGCACATCCCTGATGACCCCCCGCCCCCGAGCTTCCTCGCCACCTCACACCTGGGCTTCAGCCACCCTCCTACACACAGCCCCATCCCATCTCCCTGGAATACCACTTTCCCATACCCCTCCCACATTCATAAGGCTCCCAGGCTCTTCACTGCCTAGAGCATAAAGTTCAAAAACATGCATGTGTCATTTAGGATCCTTGACAATTCCCCACACGTTGCCTCCTGTTTTCTCTCTCACCACTCCCAGACACAAACTCCCTGCTACAATTGCACTGATCTAGGTGAATGCACCTGAACTTGCCAAGCAGGGCTCTTGCCTTGTCTCAGCTCATCTTGCTCCCCATCTCCCACCCCCACACCAAACATTCAAAATCCTACTGATCTTGGGCACCTGAGTGGCTCAGTTGGTTAAGCGTCCAACCCTTGGTTTTGGCTGAGGTCATGATCTCAGGGTCATGGGATCGAGCCCCAAGTCAGGCTCACACTCAGCATGGAGTCTGCTTGAGATTCTTTACCCTTCTTATTCCCTCCCCCTCTGCTCCACCCCTGGCTCACACTCACACTCTCTCGTTCTCTCTCTCTCTCTAAAATAAATAAATGAATAAAATCTTTGAAAAAATAAAATAATATCCTACTGCTCTTTTAATATATAGCTTAAATCTTCCCCTTCCATAAAGCATCCTTTAATGACCCTCATCCCTATCCCAAAGCCAACTCTTCCTCCCAGACTCTCATTTGGAAGTTACCATTTGCAGCCTCAAGGGTCTTTTTCTTACTTTTTCAAACTAAATTATATGATCATTGAAATCAGAAACTATCTAAAATTTCTCTTGATCCATTCAATAAAAAGTCATACCTCTTTCTTTAAACCAGAGGTCAGTGAACTATGGCAGGCAGGAAGGCCAAATCCAGTCTTTTTGTAAATAAAAGTTTTATTGGAACACAGCCACCCTGACTTGGTTACAAAGTAGTAAAGACTTCTTTCATGCTACAATGGCAGAGTTGGATAGATGTCACAAAGACCATATATCCCACAAAGCTAAAAATATTTACTATCTAGTCCTTTGTAGAAAAAGTTTGCCAACCCCTGCTTTAAATCACTACAGAAATGTATGCATGATATTGACCTTATCCTGCTTTAAGTCATACTTGTGTGTATGACTTGTCACCATCACAAAAACTCTGAATCCAAGGTAGGGACTGGGTTCTTCTTAGCTCTGTAAGCCCCACCCAGCACCCTGCCTTGTACATTGTCAAAATTCACTCATTAAGTGTTAACTCAAGAAAAAAAAAAGATTTGTTGATAATTTTTAATGCAACATCTTTGCTAGAACTAAAATTAGTCATTATTAAAATCAAACTGAAATTGAAATTTTTGACTAACACCTAATTCTTTCAAGAAATTTATAAAAGCTTCAATGTAGCAATCCAAATCTAACTTAAATTCCTTATTAAATAAATTTTGAGGAAAATAACTTTTGTTGGAGACCACCTTTTTAAGAAAACTTAGACAAAGGTCATCTGGGAACAATTCTACATACTTCATATATCTAAGGGGAGTAAGTAATCTATCTACTTTGGGCTTAATTTTTTTTTTTTTAAGATTTTATTTATTTGACAGAGAGAGAGACAGTGAGAGAGGGAACACCAGCAGGAGGAGTGGGAGAGGGGGAAGCAGGTCTCCCACCGAGTCGGAGCAGGGAGCCTGATGTGGGGCTCGATCCCAGGACCGAGGTCATGACCCGAGCCGAAGGCAGCGGCTTAACCAACTGAGCCACCCAGGCGCCCCTTAATTTTTTTTTTGAAAAGCCCTGAAAATATTATCTGCCATTCTGTTTCATTAAACTGAACTTGTTGCTTTAGATCATTAATAAACATGCCAACTTACAGTTGCTGTGAAGTTGAGAGATGGCTTCAAGACAGTAGCATAATCAAAAAATTCAATGATGTAATCATGTTGCTTGAAAAATACATTAGAACTTGCATTTCTTGAGATACCTGTTTTGGAAATTGCACCATTTAGAAACCAAATATTATACTTCACCAACAGCTTCTATTCACCAAATTTCTCTATCTAAGCTACTTCCCCAAGGAGTTAATGGGGGCACAGAAGCCTCATTCCCACACTGGCTTGGTCATAAAGAGAACCATACAGTTCTCTTACAGCCTCCATGAACCCCTTCTAAGCACCATTACTGCTATGCCCATCCACAAGATGGACACTGCAGATTAAGGCCACTGACTGGATCCTTTTTTGCTCTTTCGAGGTTTGGTGAAAGCTATGGATAGCAACAGAAAGATCCAAGCAATTAACCTTTATTTTATTATTGAAAAAGAAAACTGTCCATGAGCAGACAAGAGCTCAGAAGATGTTAAATGATCTAAAAAAAAAAAAAAAAAACAGAAGGTGGTTAGTCAGCTGAAAAGGTAGGACTTTCCATGTAGTTTCCAGGTTGAAAAGAAAGCAGAAATGTAGGAAATTACAAATACCTATTCCATGTGGTTGAAGCACAGACTGTGGTAGAAAAAGGTATGTCCCCCAAAAATTTAAAATTAAAATTAAAAGAAAGAAAAGAAGTTTCCCCTTCATAATGAAAACACTCTGCAACTGACACTAATTAACAGTCATGACAAATTCAGAATTAAGTAGCATCTTTAAAAAAGCTCCCAAACGAACGTGCTAGTTATAATAAGAAAGGAAAGAGAGGACCACCACATAAATAGCTTTACCTTCACTTCAAAGTCTACAAACCTGTAAGTGATTCTGTCACTGTGGCTAAAATTTCTACCGGCCCAGGGGAAGACAGATACATGTGTTCAGAAAGCCCTTCTGAAAAATCCATTACTTTTTTCATCTCTTCATCATTAAAAGAGAAGTTTGCAGATCCATTTATCTGTTTTGTTTAAAATAATTCAATTTTATTCTTCACTTTAGCAATTCAAATTTTAGAAATAAAATTCAAACTAAGTCACAAAAATATGATGGCTCTGGAGTATAAATGAGTAGATTCTCATTTGTCCAATTCTAGAAAACTCTTGATTTTTCTTACACTCAATTCTTTGTTAATTCAGTATGAAATCTTATTTCCAATAAAAGTATACTTACAGTGTTTCCCCATTAGAAGTTATAAGATCTCTGTAAAAGTTACCTTAAAATTTTTTGTAATATTTTTCTTCATGCCCCAAAAGGATAAAGGTAAAAATGTAAGTGTTACATCTCCTTTCACTGGCTTCCCATATGTGTACCTGAAAAATGATATATTTTTTTCCATTTTCAACTTGATATTATCAAAATAGCACATGAAAATATTACTTTCAAAAAAAAAAAGAAAATACTACTTTCTACTAAAATACTGAAATACTACTTTCAATAGCATACACTGGCAATCCAACCTAAAAGATTTATATTTTTAAAAATACTCTCACTGCAAATTTTTAAAACTAATCTCAGCTAGGAATATCATTAATAAATGATGATCCTTGAAATTAAGTCTCCAAAATGAGAAGACTTTTAATTACAATACTTCAAAACAGTTCATAATACATATTTTACCTCTAACCATTTTAGACACTCCAGAGAAAATCATAATTGCAAGTGCAGTTTCCTGTCCAAAGATTTTTTTTTTAAGTTACAAAAATGTTTTATTCCTAGAAATCTAGACTGGCCCTTTAACAGCATGCCCAGGACACTTTGCAGCTTTTGAACATTTTTAAATGGTAGTTGAAATTGCAATCGCCAAGACCCACTGTTGCATGTTCCAGTATTAACCATAAGGGTTTATTAGACAATACACTGGGGTGCCAAGTGTGCTCATGGCTATCAAAACTTGGATTTGTGCAGAAAAATGTAAAAGAAGAGTAATTTTTTTATCCATAGTACCAAAATTATCTTCTTGAGTCAAATCTCCTCTCTGCTGCTTTACATTCTATGTATTAATTTTATCCTCTCTCCTGATGGGAAAATCTCTTCATGTGAAAAAGAGAGGCAATCTTTGGTAAACCATTTTACTGCCAAAAAGCCTTTTTTAAATGTGTTTCCTGGGTTCCTTCCATTTCTATTGTGTAATAAATGCTCAGCCAAATATGGAAGTCAATTTTGCTTTGCACTCTATAAATCTAACAGTAAACTCCTGTTTCCTGAATCCATTAGTTGAACACAGAAAGAGCCGCTCATCTGGATCAACTCAATTCAAACGCCAATGATAAAATATAGTACATTCCAAATTAAGGAGAATAAAACAAATATATTTTCAAATGTTTTGCCTTCCAAATGAAAATAGTAAAGTTAGTGGAAACCCTGGTCAGCAACTTCAGCACCAAATTCATTCATTCAAAAGAGAGTCCTCGAAACTCAACAGTTCTTGTATCTTGTTAAAGATTAAATAAATGCATAAGGATACCAGAACATTATATTTTAAGAGTTCTATCACATGATAGTACAGGGGGCTTGAAAATCCAGACATAATTTAATGTATTCTCAGACACAAATATTTTTTATTTTTGTCTAAATGTGAAACAGATTTAGCTTTCTTTGCCTCAAGCTGATTATAATAATTATGAAACAAGGATACTGACAATTATTGTCCTAAATAAATCTGGAAGCATGTGGAATAAACTAATGATTCAGAAAATAATAGTTTGACAAATTTTTTTTATTTTTCATTATGTTCAGTTAGCCAACATATGTACATCATAAGTTTTTGTTGTAGTGTTCAATGATTCACTAGTTATGAATAACATTTTAAAAAGCAAATCTAGCATATTCTAGGGTAGTACCGTTAACAAAACAAGGATTTTTTTAAATAGTCATAGCACAAAATGTTTACAAAATGATACCTAAAAAACTGAACCTGCCAGTATAATTCATGTTTCTCCCACCTTTTTTTTCCATGTCATTTCCAAGATACAAATGTCTCAATTCATCAAATATTTAAATAAACCTTAGCCTAAAGAATATTTGTTTAGATTTTACTGTCTGCAGAATATAGAGAAATAACTAGATGTGTGCTATGTTATTTTCTTTACAATCCTCTAGAACCCTCTGTGGTTAGTGGAAAAAGAGTCTATTATTTTAATGAGGTGGGAATAGTGAGCAGATGTTCAAGTCAAAGCCAATAAACAAATGCAGATTTTTATTCATCTCAGTTAAAGATTTCAAAACCAAAAAGAGACTGTTAACCTTCTTCTCTGGGAAATTTCCAGCAATGCTCTTCACCTTAACTATGCCTTGATGGGACAGATGGCTACTAGCAAAAGAAAAGCCCAAACCGTTTATTATCCACTCTTGGATCATCATCCTCATCAACATCTCTATCTTTTCTGGGACACAGTATTTATAGAATAGGTCTATGCCAATTTTTATATGCTGATAAAAGACTCTGCTGGTCAAAAGATTTCCTTAATCTGTTACAAAGCTGTAAAGTATATCCTCAATGTGAATGTAAGCCAGCCCCCCACAATCATGTAAGACAATTCCTTGCAATAATCTCTTAATATGTATCTCCTACTGACTCTACTTCTCCTGTGGAACCTTGACTGACACAGGTCCTGAGGAAAATGATGCAAGTACAATGTGGTGAATGCTAAAGAAATACCAGGGGCCATCACAATGGTCATGTTGTTCTCAGCCATTAGGACTTCAAAGAGGCTCAACAAATGAGAATCCAGATGAAACTATGAGGGTTCTTTTTTTTTTAATCTAATTGGCTTTATTAAGCAATCCGTGAATGGGCAGCATCCCATCTAGCAAGTAAAGAGATGCTCCTATAAGAGTTCTTACTGGGCTAGCAGGGAGGAGGGTACCAGGGGATCCACAACCCCCCAAAGTTGTATATAAAACTTTCTGAAGAGTTACCAGAGTTTAAGAATCACTGTTTTAACTGACTGTAGTGAATCCCTGGCACAGCCCCGAAAACCAAAAACCAGAAGCAAAGAAGGTATCCATACTCAACCTAATCCAAGAGGACACTAATGGTTTGTGTGGATTTGCACTCACTGTTTTATAAACTCTAGTCAAAGAACTCAAAATAAAACCCAGACAGAATCCTTAGCCTTCAGCTCAGATCAAGGGCAGGATAATAATTATGTAAAATGCAGGCATTTATGTGTTTTCTAAACCATAAATCCATCCACAGTACCCAAATTCATATTGGAAGCCACCTCTTAGTTGAACACAGGCAGAAAACTAACTTGGTATATAAACTGTAGACACATTTTTGCCTTTGTGTTGCAGGGGTTTTACATGTTTTTTTTATTTGTTTGTTTGTTTGTGGGGTTTTTTGCCAAATAAAATCTGAAGCAGGAGTCTTCACAATGTTTTGTCTGTGGGCTGCTTCCATCAGGAGACTCACTGCCCATCACTTGCTACTACCACAAATCCTCACCAAGAGAGGAATATGGCAATGAGAAAGCAGTGAGAGGGAGGCCAGTGTTTATCAGCTATTATAAATGAATGTTGAAACTAAATAAATTTCAGGAACCAAAGCGCGGCTATTCACACATCCAAACTGAAAGCTACATAAGATCAGGCCTGGAATAACTCCAGCCTACACTTTTTTGAGAACTGGTAGTCTGGGACTCTGAGGATGCTTTTTGCCTCCGCAAAATGAAACGCTATGCTGGTCGAGCCAGTGGATCAAAATCATGAGAGCCATGATACATCTATCATACATGTGGGCTGGAATCTCTCTTTCTATATCCACTGAAATGACAAGGAGGGCGAACTCCTTACTTGTTTGCTAACTGCAATAAGATAACCAAATTCCTCCAAGATTCGACCTCCATTATGGACAGAAAAAAAATTAAGTTTGAAGAAGAGGTAAGTAGCCTCGATCCATGTCAGCTGAATGAGGGATAAAGATACAACTTTTTTTTTTTAAATCTGGAACAATCTATAATGTAAAGCCCCTGACTAGTATCAGAAAGATACTCATCTGTGGGAAATATTTCAGGATTGGATCAGCTTGGAAGCAGGCAGGTGGATACAAAGACCTGTACAGACATGTTCCGTGCTTAATTATTTATTACAGATACTTGTTTCCTGCACATTGGGGTATTTTAATAAGCAGAACATGGTGCTAATATTCTGGAGTATATAATGAGCTCTTTGTCAGTTTTATAACAGTAGATAGCCATAAAAAAATGATACTTACTTTGCTACGACAGTACCATTTAAGCTCATAGAATTCAAAGAACAATATAATGGTGTCTGCAAAGTAACTTCAAATTTGGGCAATACTGGAAAAGAGAAGCAAGGGTAAATATCTTAAAGAATCTACTTTACTATCATTTTTAGCTTATCAAAATAAAGACTACATTGTTCTAAAGAAGTCGACAATTGGTACTATTTGAACTTAGAGTCCTTAGAATCCAAAGACACATTAACACACAGATGAAAAGCACTTCATTTCACCCAAAATGAGAAGCCCTTACGAGGCTGATGACTAGACAGTGACAGTAGGGACTCGTTACTATGGACACGTGTGTCAATGGAAGCTTCTCATCGGTCGAACCTGTATTGTATCCAGAACCCTGAGTTAAGGCATCTGAATGGTGGGAGACCAGGCATCATCCATTCATTAATGCTCTCTTACTGCTTGTTAAAATACTTCCATGTCACGTGGTAAACAGTTGCTTCTAGAGCAGCCCTTTCCCTAGGACTATTCTCCAGCATGGTTACTAAAAGCTAGGGCCCCAAGACTCTCCCTCTGCATGGTACCATATATGTAGTCATACAGAATCCTTATTCTTCAAGACAATCAAAGGTGAATCTGGTGACAGTCAAATGTAATGGACTGCTATGAAGGGAAAGTTGTGTAGTAGGATTTCTGAGTTAATCACTAAGATATGGCTACAAAGTAATGATGCTTTTCTTGAGTGACAGTGATTCCTGAAGGCAATCCCAAAGTTAAAAACCCCTACTTTGGTCAGCTTTATATAATTAAGATGTGAAATACTTTATAAATATGAACACTATTTGATATAAAGCATACCACCAGAGTAAAAAAAAAAAAAAATTGTATCCTTCTGGTCTATAGAAATTTTTTTTCTCAAACTTCACTAGCTAAAGAAATAGATCAGTCTCATTACAAAGCATCTCACCATTCAAGTAACACAAGAGAAGTATCAAAAAGGCCAATGGGTCAACAGTACAGATTAGACCTCCAGCTCCAAACCAGGCCAAGGGCCCTTTGTATGTCAAGATAGCCCTAGACAAATCTAGGACTGGAGGGCCAAAAAAGCCACATGATCCACTCAGAGGTGAAATTTCCTTAGAACAAAGAATTCAAATGTCCCCTCCTCAAACATCATAGGTTGGCAATCAATTCCCCACCTCCACCATATCCAATTCAACAACATGTAACCACCCAGCACCACCACCATGTGAAATGAAAATAGCCTATAAAAACCTTGGCCACCTCTGATTTCTTCTTCTAGATCAGGGCTGTCCAAAAGAAATAAAATGTGAGCCACGTGTAATTTTAAATTTCTAGTAGCCACATTTAAAAAGTAAAAAGAAGCATGTGAAATTAAATTTTGTAATACTTTATTTGATGCCATATACCTAAAATATTATCATTTCAACGTGTACTCAATATAAAAAATTACTACTAATGAGCTATTTTTCTTTCTTTTTTTAATTTTACTAAGTCTTCGGAATCTGATCATTTACCCACTTAGAGCACATCTCCATTTGGATTAGCCACACTTCAAGCGCTCAATAGCTACATGCGGTAAGTGACCCCCAATTTGAACAACACAGTTCCAGATCAGGGGTCAGTAAATGATAACCAGCATGCGCTAAGAATAGTTTTAACATTTTTAATTCACTGGGGGGAAAAAATCAAAAGAAGAATATTTTATGACATTTGAAAATTATAGGAAACTTTCATTTCTGTGCCTATAAATAAAATTTCACTGGATCACAGCCACATTCACTTACATACTGTCGATGGCTGCTTCCTACCACAGTAGCAAAGCTGAGTAGTTAGGACAGAGACATATGGCCCACAGAGCCTAAAACATTACTATCTGACCATCTCTAGGAAAAAAATTTTGCTGATCCCTGTTCTAGTGGATCATGAGACGTAGAAGTGATGGTGCTGTATGAGATATGTGGACCCTGAGCCACTAAGATGTAAACAAACTACCTTCCAGAACTTCTGTTGCCTGAATGAGACACAGTGTCAAAAAGTGACACAAATCAAATGAAAAAGCTCATGCATAACCTCAAAAGAGCCATCCAAATTAAAGCTAATAGTCAGATCCTATACTAATAGAGGAGACCCTATTCTTGGCTTTCCTTCCTCTCCATCCACCAACAAAATAGTTGGGCCCTGATGTTTCTATCTGTGTGTGTCTAACTGTTATATAAATGTGACGCCTGCAAGAAGAGGATTTGCCCGAGTCAAACAGACTGTCTTTACCAAAGCCAACCAAATGAAAAATATGGGAAATAACTGTTATGTTGAAAAACATTACAAAAATTAAAATATGTTAACATCACAACAAAGAAAAACAAGAAAATTATGCATAAGAGAGACCACATCATGGGACTCTAGGTGATCTGTTTCCTATATTTTTCTTTACAATGACCTTTTATATCTTTTACAAAGGAAAAAAAATGTATTTAGGTAGGCCTGTACGAAACACCAGGAATGTACCTTCACTAGCATTTTTACTTTAAAGAACATATGTCTTGGAAATTTCTCTTATCTCTGTGGAAAGGAACAAATATTTTTTTCTTTCAAAATAAACTGAAGAACTCTTACCATATTCTGAAACCTGAAATGATTGATAATATGTCTGGTCCTATTAGGAGGAAGAAACAAAAGACAAGAAAACATATGAGTTATTTAACTATTTTTGCTTGCTTACTTACCTACATAAAAAGATTTAGGGAATTATTTTTAATTGCATTTATAATGACTTAATGAGCAAAACAGTTAATTTTAACTTGTGGAAGTTTATTTTTAGTCATCTGCGACATGAAGCCTATGAGATTTCATGAGTTTTTTTTGTCAATTCACTAACATAAAAAGGTGACCTGTCTGTATTTCACCGCATATCATGTGAACAAACTGCTTAATTTGACTTCCATTATTTGTGAAATGAAAACTAGATTAGACAGTTCAGAAATTTATGAAGCAAAAATAAAACGTGTCAAACCATGACTTCAAATTTGTTTTGAATATCACTCTCAAAAAAAAAACCAATGGAGAAAATGAAGTTATACATAATTCAAGTATTTATACATAATCAAAAATACAAAATCATCTTGGACCAGCATTTTCTACCTTCCATTTTCTTGTGCAAACCTTAAAACAATACAATACATTCTACCTTACTTTAACAAATATTGTTAATTATTTCTTTTTCCAAGATCAATAAGAAAATATGTGGCCTATAATTATATCAATTTTCTAATTCCCCATATTTCTGTCCACCCTAAATCCATAAATAACATATTAAATAGAACCTCTTTGAAATCGCTAAGTAGTTCCACTAATAAAATTCGTATTCTAAATCTGATTCCCTATGTTTATCAAAGCAAATACACAGATGCCACTACAAAATATTAGTTTTTTTAAAATCATCCTTTGTTAATCTAAATCAACTGTACAAGTTATTTTTTAATCCTAAAAGGACAGAATTCATTTCAAAGTATATAACAAATGTAACCACTTACATGCCAACAAAATAATTGTCTAAAACTTGACCTTGATGATGTCGTTTAAAGTAGATCCCAAAGAAATTATGTTGATCAAAGTCTTAAGAATCTACACATTTGTGGCTTCTATCTTAAATTGTTTTCATGTCCTATATAGGAATGTTACGAATTACATGCTTTCAGTTCATTTATAAATTCTAATTTGTCATCCTCAAAAATCAAATCAAGAAGGTAATCGACCTGTATTCCTTATTTTACTTATAAACATCAGAATTCTAGTCATTAAATTAGTTTTTGCTTTATTCCTGAAGCCAGCACAGGTGATGCTATAGAATAAGTAATTTCATGACAAAGGTGATGTCTCCGTCAAGTTAAACTCATATTGCAAACACTCAGTGAGCACTACAGGCAAAACACCATATGAGGCTCTGGAAAGGTAAATTACAGTCTTCAGCATAGGAGGGTCAGTCAGGAGATTGAGACATAGTGAAGAGTAATAATGCATGACTGACAGTGTCCTGCAGTTTCATGCACTGTGCATGTAGATGTTGGGCTGAATTGGGCCTTTAGGCTGTAGTTTGCTGAAACCTGATCTAAAAAGTAAAATGTATTTCCAAATTGTTCTATGTTAACTCCAGCTGAACTAAATTGACTAACCTTAACTAAAACCATGGAGAAGAAAGAGAAAGAAAAAAAAAACACACACACACAGTGCTTTTGTAGGAAGCACAATTTCATTTGCTAAACAATTTTCCTTCAGTTCCGCAGAAACAATCGGCCTCAAAATGAGTTTTCATGATTATTCTAGCTCATCAAATACAGTTTGTGCTCATTCACTCTGCCAGCAACTGAAGGGGAAGGCTGACCTGAAAGAGTAAATACTTGAGCAGCATGTCTTTTAAGCCAACATCTTTCCAGGTGCAAGAATACATGACTCATCAACATCTTCTGAGTTCTGCTTGTCCCAAGTGGTCACTCTTCCACGGGGAAAGCGCTCCCTTACAAAGCCTGCTCTTAGCACATACATTTCCTCTTCATTCGTGTGAGATGGAAGCCTGTCTCAATTAGACTTTCAAAACAAATTCTAAAGGAGAAATGGAAAAGACGAACCAGGAGGTATTCTCAGTAATCTCTGTAATTTCTTTATTTCCCTTATCCCTAAATCAATAGTTCATTGTGACGGTATATGTTACAAACATCAATCAAATGAAAGAGAAAAGAGAAAATACACTACTTTGACTAGTTCCTAAAAAATATGCTATGACTGGATGCAAATTAAAGACATGTGAATTGCTAAAAAACATCTATTCCAGTTACAGAATTTCTCTTCTCTAACCACGAAGCCATCCAACTCTTGAGAGAATTTCTATTTTTAATAAACTTGAAGGACTATGGCACACTACATGACCACTTAAAATATATATATTGTAAAATGCAGGTCAGCTTCTTTTAACTCTTGCTCCTGGAGTAAAAAGAAATGCCAGAAACAGAACTAAGGTGTTGGGTGGATTTTTCCTTACACATTTATGTTCATGCATGATCGTTTCAATTTCCCAGAAGTCTGCTTCAGCACTGATCTCCAGTGTCTGGATTTAATTTGTATTTAAAGATTAAGAAAGGCAGGGCGCCTGGGTGGCTCAGATGGTTAAGCATCTGCCTTCGGCTCAGGTCATGATCCTGGGGTCCTGGGATTGAGTCCTGCATCGGGCTCCCTGCTAGGCAGGGAGCCTGCTTCTCCCTCTGCCTCTCTCTCTCTCTCTCTCTCTCTCTGGCTCTCATGAATAAATAAATAAAACATTTAAAATAAATAAATAAATAAAGATTAAGAAAGGCACTGAACTTTTTAAATCCACACATAACAAATACAGAATTATTTCAGACTCAGTTTTGGCTCTGTCCCCCAACACAGTAGATGCCAACTACATTCACATTCCCAAGCCAGGTGTAAGTCTAGCACACAGGACTTACAAAGGAGGTTTCCAAAAACTAGCTTTGCAGCTCTTAATCAAAAAGGTCAAGATGGAAATAAACTAGAAAGGAATTTTAGGAGAAAGCTTTTGACGTGCTTTCACACATCAGTGACTTTAGGCAGGCACTTGACATGCCTGAACAATGTAAGAGCAAAATACTGGTATTGGCCAGGTGTCAGACAGCTAAGCTAAGACACAGTGCTGCATTGGGAGTGGTCTGTGCCTACTCAGTTGCAAGATGCAAAGGAAGGATAAGCATTTTCCCTCAACTACATATGCAAGAGAGAGCTGGCATGGGGCTGTCTTCTATCCTGATCAAAAATAGCCTCCAGAAGCGGAGCACGTCTGGAGGGGGAAGCTGGAGTTAACTGTAGATGCCCAGGTGCTGAAGACAAAAGTTAAAGAGTTGCCAGAGGAGGAGACATATTCAAAAGCATCAAAGACACTGAATGTGAATCCTCCCAGCAATGGTAGCGGTGCTCCAAAGAACCCACCAAAGAGTTTTAAGAAGGAAAGCTATTAGTTTTAAATGCCTGCCAAGCCCAGAGAGCTCTAATGCCAGATGACAACAGTATTACACTGAACCATATTTTTCTGCAATTTTTTATTTAAATTCTGGTTAGTTAACATACAGTGTAATAGTGGTCTCAGCAGAATTCAGTGATTCATCACTTACATACAACACCCAGTGCTCATCACAAGTGCCCTCTTTACTACGCGTCTCCCATCTAGCCCATCCCCCCACCACATCCCTCCAGCCCACCCTCAGTTTGTTCTCTGTCATTAAGACTCTCTCATGGTTTGTTTCCCTCTCTCTTCCCCCCTCTTCCCATATGTTCATCTGTTTTGTTTCTTAAATTCAACTGGTGTCTTTCTCTGACTGACGTACCTCGCTTAGCATAATACGCTCTAGCTCCATCCACATCGTTGCAAATCGTTAAGATTTCATTCTTTTTTTTTTTTTGAAGATTTATTTATTTATTTATTTGACACAGAGAGAGAGATAGAGAGCACAAGCAAGGGGAGTGGCAGGCAGAGGGAGAGGAAGAAGCAGGCTCTCTGCTGAGCAGCCCGATGCGGGGCTCGATCCCAGGGCCCTGGGATCATGACCTGAGCCGAAGGCAGCCGCTCAACCGAGCCACCCAGGGGCCCCAAGATTTCATTCTTTTTGATGGCTGAGTAATACACACATACACATACATATATATGTATATAAATAACCACATCTTCTGTATCCATTCACTAGCAGATGGACATTTTGGGCTCTTTCCATAGTTTGCCTACTGTTGATAATGCTGCTCTAAACACTGGGGTGCATGTATCCTTTTGAATCTGTATTTTTGTATCTTTTGGGTAAATACCTCGTAGTGCAATTGCTCGACCAGAAGGTAGTTCTACTTTTTTTTTAAGATTTTATTTACTTACATGACAGAGAGACAGCGAGAGAAGGAACACAAGCAGGGGGAGTGGGAGAGGGAGAAGCAGGCTTCCCGCGGAGCAGGGAGCCCGATGCAGGGCTTGATCTCAAGACCCTGGGATCATGACCCGAGCCAAAGGCAGACGCTTAACGACTGAGCCACCCAGGTGCCCCGAGGTAGTTCTGTTTTTAACTTTTTGAGGAAGCTCCATACAGTTCTCCAGAGTGGCTGCACCAGTTTGCATTCCCACCAACAATGTAAGAGGGTTCCCCTTTATCCACATCCTCACCAGCATCTGTTGTTTCCTATGTTGTTAATTTTAGTCATTCTGACTGGTGCGAGGTGGTATCTTATCGTGGCTTTGATTTGTTATTTCCCTGATGATGAGAGATAGTGAGCATCTTTTCATGTGTCTGTTGGCCATCTGGATGTCTTCTTTGGAAAAACGTCTATTCATGTCTTCTGCCCATTTCTTGACTGGATTATTTGTTTTGGGGGTGTTGAGTTGGATAAATTCTTTATAGATTTTGGATACTAACCCTTTATCAGATATGTCATTTGCAAATATCTTCTCCCATTCTGTAGGCTCCTTATAGTTTTGTTGACTGTTTCCTTCTCTGTGAAGCTTTTTATCTTGATGAAGTCCCAAGAGTTCATTTTTGCTTTTGTTTCCCTTGCCTCTGGCGACGTGTCTAGTAAGAAGTTGCTATGGCCAAGGTCACAGAGGTTTCTGCTTGTATTCCCTTCTAGGATTTTGATGGTTTTCTGTCTCCCGTCTAGGTCTTTCATCCATTTTAAACTTATTTTTGTGTGTGGTGTAAGAAAGTGGTCCAGTTTCATTCATCAACATGTAACTGTCCAGTTTTCCCAACACCATTTGTTAAAGAGACTGTCCTTTTTCCACTGGATATTCTTTCCTGCTTTGCCTCAAACTAGTTGACCATATAGTGTGGGTCCATTTCCGGGTTTTCTATTCTGATCTATTTCATCTACGTGTCTGTTTTTGTACCAGCACCATACTGTCTTGATGACTACAGCTTTGTGATATAGCCTGAAGTCCAGAATTAGGATACCTCCAGCTTTGTTTTTCTTTTTCAGGATTGCTCTGGTTATTCGGGGTCTTTTGTGGTTCCATAAACATTTTAGGACTGTTTGTTCCAGCTCTGCAAAAAACGCTGGTGGTATTTTGATAGGGATTGCATTAAATGTGTAGATTGCTTTGGGTAGTATAGACATTTTAACAATGTTTGTTCTTCCAATCCATGAGCATTGGAATGTCTTTCCATGTCTTTGTGTCCTCTTCAATTTCTTTCATAAGTGATGTTGAACCATATTAAATTGCTGTTTTGGTAGGACATATATTGGCAAATCGATATGACTTGTCCTTATACATCAAGTAAGGATTTTTTTACCCCTTGCCTCTCTTCCCTCCACCCCATTCAATCCTGGAGTTGTCGAACACAGCTTGGTGAGCCAGAGAGAGGCAGTCAGACCAGAAAAGACCCAACCTGGAAGAAGATAGCACTTGACTTTATTGGGCTGGACATATTAGCTGTTGAACATAGACTCTTCTTTGTGTGTAACTATAACCAAAAATGACAGAACATTTATTACCAAAAAATAACCAGGAAGATAGTGGGATTTGCCCTACATTTCAACCAAGTAATAGGGCAGAACTGGTCCCAAAAAATAGGATTAAATGGCAAAAGGATAATGCTGTGGTTTTCGTATTGCACCTTTCAGTTATACATGTTCAACCTCACAGTCCCACACAAATAACTGGGCACACCAAACTGGCCAACTGTTCATGTTAAGAAAGGCTGGGGATGCAGAGGATATTGACAATTCTGACTTTTCTCTTCCCACTAGAACCGTAATGGTTAGATTTCTCAACTCTTGCACAAATGTCTACCTTTCCATACGAATGAAATCATATGGTATTTTTGCTGCTGTCCCCACAACATACTATGTTAATTCTCTCCTTAGAAACTAAAGTTTTAAAGGAGCTGTCTATACTCTATTGCCCCTGCACCTGGACTCTACCTCTACCATGTCACTGGCCTGAAAGAGTGCTCAGTAAGTGGCTGCTTGCCTCTGCTAATTGCCCGTGGCCTCTCTCCCAGGCCTGGTTCTCCTGGAGTCCTCTGCAGCACCTAACACTGTGGCCACCCTCTCTGAATCCCTTCTCCTCTGCTCTGTGCCTGAACTCTCTTGGTTCTCTCATTCCAAACCTGGCTGTTCATTCTTTGTTGCTTTGGTTGGCTCCTCTGTTTAGCTGCTAAATGTATTGAGTTCCCTCTGATCAGCTTGCCCATCTCTCTCCCCTAAACCAAATTTCCGGCCCTGACTTCCCTTGTAATGGGTGATTCTCCCAGAGACCACACGTGAAATCCCAGAGTCACCTTGTCAAAAGGTAAGCTGAAGCACATTAAAAATTTTAAAGAGTTTATGTGAACAAAAATCGATTGGCATTGGGCAGTCCTGAACTGCAAGGGGTCAGGCATGCCCCACCAACAGGAGCTCAGGGAGAAACTTTGATAGAGAAAAGGCAGAAACAAAGTAAGGAAATTATTGACTGGCTGTAACTTAAACGCTAGTTGGCTGTTTGTGACTGGTTATCCCTAGCATTTTGATTTTGTATCCTTGAGGGAGTTACTGACTTAGATTTTGGTTTGCTTAAGTAGTCCGCCACGGGAATAGAGCCACATCAGTCTAATAGCCTTCTTTCATTAATTTAACAGCTTTTACTCCTCTTTCTCCCTTTCACAATCACAATCCAATCAGTCCCTAAACCTGATGAATCTTCCTTTAAAGTGTCTCTTGAATTCACCCATTTCTCTTTAGTTTGTGCTGCTCCCCTAAAGCAACCCTCTATTACCTTCAGACTAGACTATTATAACCTAACACAGAAGGTAGGCTGTATTTGCGAAGCAATGATACTAACCCCTTGGCCATCTCCCTGACTTCAGTTCCTCTCCTTTTAATCACCCCATGTGCTATGATCTTCCTAAAATACTATTGCAATCATGTCATACTATAAAAATCAACAAGACAACAAGTATTGATGACATATTTTTTTTGTCCAGGGTTTTCTCGTAAGCGTGTCATTCTGTCTACTGAACAATGTTTTGGTGTTTTTACATTAAGCATGCATTACTTGTATAATCAGAGGAAAATAATAAAAGTGTAATTTTTATATCTTTTATAATGAGAGACTCATTCACATACAATTTTTGCTTTCTTTGTCCTCAGAAGTCTTACATGAAATTTATGACATTAACAACATTCAAAGAAAAATAAAGTTTTTAGAGCCCCCTCACTGTCCACAAAATGAAATCTAAAACATGAGCCTGATATCCAATATGTTCCACAGCTCGACCCACACACCTTTCCAACATTCTCTATGACTATTACTCCCTGAAGGACCTGCACTCCAGGCAAGTGCCTGCTCCCAACTCTACCGCTGTCACCTAGCTCCAAACCCCATTCCACCTCTACCCCCAAGGTCCGTATCTGAGCCCTACAGTGCCCTCCACTTCCATGTAGTTGAAGCATGGAATTTTAAAGGCATGAAGAGGCTTACAAGTCCTCTGCCCTGAGCCCCTTATTTTACAGCTGAGGAAACAGATCCAGAGCTGACACGATTTGTCCACAGCCCGTCGACTACAGCATAAGGCCCCACGTCATGTAACTCCCAACGTAATGCTCTTTGCACTGATTCCATGAAGACTTCCCTGACTGTAAGTTCCTTGAAAGTAGGGTCTGTGTCTTACCGTCTTTAGATGTTTACGACTGGTATTTCTCCCCACCTAACATGCAGTAGGAAAATTACAAATTTTTAGTTTTATTCAGATGCCTACTAATTTTCCTATGCTTAACCTTAATACCTACAGAACAGTAATTGTGTAATATCCCATCTTTTTCCCTCTCTCATTTTTACCATAAAATTAGCAAAGAACTTAAAAATTATCAAGAAATCACAATGAAAATACCATCCGCAAGAGTGTCAGTGGATGTATATTGACCTACTTGGAGAAATGATAGATATCATTTGTTAACAAACAGAAATGTTTGTTAACGTTCACATTGTCCTTGCCTTTCCTGTTTAGAGTCTAAACATCTGTGGTCACAGGGCAGTTGCAACATATTTCTCTAGGGGTTTTCAGCCCAGACATCAGGATCAACTGTGGTAGATTCAATAAGCAGAGATGCCCAGTTCCCACTCCAGAGCTACTGAATCAGATTTAACAGAACGGCAGCCCAAACAGAAGAAATGCATTCATTCACCCATCCTTCAACAGAGAAGTATCGCACCTAAGTGCACTTAGCATTGTGTTCAGTGATGGAGATATACTTCCCCAGGATGGGGCTTTTAATCTGGTGGAAAGAAGACATTAATCAAATAATCACACACATGAATATGTAATTATAGACAATGATAAAAGCTGTGAATTAAATTTATAGGGAAGTATGAATTCTGAAGATGAGGCTGGAAAAGTAGTCAAGAGCAGGGAGGGCCTTGTGAAGGCCATGGTGAAATATACGAATTTTATTCTGAGGGCAATGGAAAGGCTGTGGAGAGTTTTAAGCTGAGGAAGAACATGATCCAGTTTAATGTTTAGATTACTTTTGCTGCCATGTAGGGAACTGACTGCAAGGGGAAAACAGCAAATTTAGGGACATGCATTAAGAGACATTGCAAATATCTAGGGAAAATAGGAGGGTGGCCTGGACAAAAAAGGTAGAGGTGGAGGGCGCCTGGGTGGCTCAGTTGGTTAAGCAACTGCCTTCGGCTCAGGTCATGATCCTGGAGTTCCAGGATCAAGCCCCGCATCGGGCTCCCTGCTCAGCAGGGAGTCTGCTTCTCCCTCTGACCCTCCCTCCTCTCATGTGCTCTCTCTCTCTCTCTCATTCTCTCTCTCAAATAAATAAATAAATAAAATCTTTAAAAAAAAAGGTAGAGGTGGAAATAAAGAAAAGTAGAAGTAGATGGATTTGAAATATATTTAAGGATACAATCTATGGGAATCGGTGAAGGTCTGGGTGAGGGTGGTGAAAAGCAGGAGATGTCAAGAAAATGCCAAGGTTATCCAGCTTGCACAACTGGGTGGATGGTAGAGTAATTCAATAAGCTAGAGAATGCTGGAGAATGCTAGAGACGCGGTGAGGGAAGATTATAAGAATGATAATCAGACATGAGGAGTTCAGGAAGCCTTTAAAACATCCAAGTAGAGATGTTAAGTAGGCAGGTGATTATAAAGGTCTAGAACACAGAGGTCTGGATTCTCTCAGACAAATTTGAAAGTCATTAATGTATAGAAGGAAAATACAACCATATCTATGGATGACGTGGTCTAGAGTGAGAAATGAAAGAAACATAAAGCCAAACCTTATGATATGCCCATATGTAAGAAAGAATAAATGACAAAACAAGATAAGGAGAAGAATCCAGACTAGCAAACCCGTAGAAAGAAACCTAAGTGCCAAACTGGAATGAGTTGAGGAAGTGGGAGGCACAGAGATTAGACAATCTTTTTTTAAAGGATTGGCTACAATGGGAAAGACAAAGAAAGTGAAGTTACTGGCAGAGAAACTAGGGTCAGAGAGTTTAGTGACCCTTCCCAATCTCTCTCTCTCCCAATTTCTCTCTCTCTCTCTCTCTCTCTCTCTCCCCTCCCCTTAATCATGTGAGAGATTTGAACAGACTAGATTTTGTGGAAAGATCCAGGAAAGAGGGAAAGAGAGAAAAAAATCCAGGTTGAAGATTCAGGAGAAAGAAGAGATCATTAATATTGTAAGATTTCTGAGAAAGTAGAAGGGAGAAGCCAGGAAAGAGGTTGAAGTTTTGGTCTTAGATACAAAGAATTAAATCTTTTCTGGAAAGAGGATGACCCTGAGATGGGCGCACACACAGGCAGACACATAGATCTGGCAGAGGAATTTAAATAAATTCCTATCTGACAAATTCTGTTTTGCTTATGAAGGAGAAAGAAAGATTATCTACTGAGAGTTAGGAGGGAGGGGCCAGAATCTCCCCCATGAGACAGCATTTTCCTGAATCCCTTCTCTCATTAGAAAGAATGACAAATATTCTGGTACTCATAAAGACTGGAACTAAAGCAGAACTTAAGTTGTTCTATACCTGATAGTTGCTCATAGTAATAGGACTTGGGGAAAATGGATCTAACCAATAACCAAGACATAGACCATATAAGACTCCAGTTAAAGGATGGCGAACCAGTCACCCAATGCCACAAGCACATGCATACTCCTAAGATGTTTCTCCATTTGCAGGACAAATATTATGCTGTATTATACAACAGACAAACTGGTTTCCTTAGCCGAAAAGTGCTAACTAGAAGCACACTCTCTTTAAAGCAAGCAAACAAACAAACAAAAATCATCCGCTTAACCCTGTTTCTACAGAAAATTAAAAAAAAAAGTTTTTAAAGCTATGCCACATGACCCCCTTCTTGGGCACCTATCTCAAGCAAGAGGAAAAAGCAGAAGTGTAGCTATAACTTTGTATTGAATGGGAAAGTTACCCTTGAGGCAAAATAATTCCATTTCTTGCTCATTTCTCCTTTTCTCACTCCACCCAGGGACATGGTATTCATTGTAGTGACCCACCCTGGTACCAGGGCGGCCACTAGCAGAGTCCAGTGAGCTCTAATTTTCCCAAAACTCCTTCTGTCATTGAAAACTAAGCATCTTATGGAACTATACACACACATCTTATCAATATAAAGTTACTGTTTTTGATGTTGAACTATAAGATATAACAATTTGGTACACTGCGTACTGGCACAAAAACAGACACATAGATCAATAGCACAGAATAGAAAACCCAGAAATACACCCACAGCTAATCTTTGACAAAGCAGGAAAGAATATCCAATGGAAAAAAAGACAGTCTCTTCAACAAAAGGTGTTGGGAAAACTGGACAGCTACATGCAAAAGAATGAAACTCGACCACTTTCTTACACCATACACAAAAACAAATTCGAAATGGATTAAAGACCTAAATGTGAGACCTAAAACCATAAAAACCCTAGAAGAGAACACAGGCAGGGGCACCTGGGTGACTCAGGTGGTTAAGTGTTCGACTCTTGATTTCGGCTCAGGTCATGATCTCAGGGTTGTGGGACCAAGGCCCACACAGGGCTCCCCACTCAGTGGGGAGTTGTTGCTTGAGATTCTCTCTCTCTCTCCCTCTCCCTCTGCCCCTCACCGCCACGTGCTCTCTCACTCTCTCTTTTTCTCTCAAATAAATAAATAAATAAATAAACCTTTAGAAGAGAACACTGGCAGTAACCTCTTTGACATCCATAGCAACTTCTTTCTAGATATGTTTCCTGAGGCAAGGGAAACAAAAGCAAAAATAAACTATTGGAACTACATCAAAATAAAAGTCTTCTGCACAGTGAAGGAAAAGAATCAACAAAACTAAAAGGCAACCTACTGAATGGGAGAAGAGATTTGCAAATGACATATCCAATAAAAGGTTAGTATCCAAAATATACAAAGAACTTACCAAACTCAACACTCAAAAAACAAGTAATCTGATTAAAAATGGGCAGAAGACATGAACAGACATTTCTCCCAAGAAGACATACAGATGGCCAACAGACACACGAAAAGATGTTCATCATCACTTATCATCAGGGAAATGCAAATTAAAATCACAATGAGATATCCCCTCACACCTGTCAGGATGGCTAAAATCAACAACACAAGAAACAACAGGTGTTGGCAAGGATGTGGAGAAAAACAAAAGCTCGTGCACTGTTGGTAGGAATGCAAACTGGTGCAGCCACTATAGAAGACAGTATGGAGGTTCCTCAAAAAGTTAAAAAATAGAACTACCCTATGATCTAGCAATCACACTACTGGGTATTTACCCAAAGGATACAAAAATACTAATTCAAAGGAATACATGCACCCCAATGTTTATAGCAGTATTTTTACAACAGCCAAACTATGGAAGCAGCCTAAGTGTCCACCAACTGATGAATGGGTAAAGAGGATGTGGCAAATATATATATGGCATGTATACACACACACACACACACACACACACACACACACACACACACACACACACACACACACACATAGTGGAATATTACTCAGCCATAAAAAAGGATGAAATCTTGCCATTCACAACAACATGGATGGAGCTAGAGAGTATAATGTGAAAGCAAAATAAATTGGCAAGAGAAAGACAAATACCATATGATTTCACTCACATGTGGAATTTAAGAAACAAAAGAAACGAGCAAAGGGGAAAAAAGAGAGAGGCAAACCAAGAAACAGATTCCTCACAATAGAGAGCAAACTGATGGTTCCCAGAGGGGAGGTGGGTGGGGGGATGGGTGAGAGAGGTGATGGGGATTAAAGAGGGCAATTGTGGTGAGCACAGGGTGATGTATGGAAGTGCTGACTCACCATATGGTACGTCTGAAACTAATATTACACTGTATGTTAACTAACTGAATTAAAATGAAAACTTAAAAAGAAAACAAGCCAATGTGTGAGGGAGTGATTGTATGGCACCCTCAAATCATGTCACAGAGATGAACACCTTCTCCACCAATGCATACAGCAAGCTCTGTTGACATCTAAACTCAACCAAAAAGGTGACCATCTTTAAATAGCAATTGCTGCACATATTAAATAATTTAATGTTCTACAGCTGAAAGTGTCAGGAGATCTAGCTCCTAGCCCTGATGCTACCAAAACACCATGTAAACCTAACCAGGTCACATCAACTTCTCTCCAGTTCCTCCTGCATAAAATGAAGAGGTGGATCTGGGTAACCGTGCTACGTGCTGACAGTCTCCTGAGAGCCTCCATTTCACTGATGCTAACGTCTGATCCCAGAGTTTCTGCCTGTTGCCAAAAAGAGGTACCTGGGGGCGCCTGGGTGGCTCAGTCATTAAGCGTCTGCCTTCGGCTCAGGTCATGATCCCAGGGTCCTGGGATCGAGCCCCACATCGGGCTCCCTGCTCTGCAGGAAGCCTGCTTCTCCCTCTCCCTCTGCCTCTCCCCCTGCTTGTGTTCCCTCTCTCGCTGTGTCGCTCTCTATCAAATAAATAAAATCTTTAAAAAAAAAAAAAAAAGAGGTACCTGAAGAGAGCAGTAGGTAAGACACACTTGAAAGGAAGAGCACTCCTAGGGCAGCTTTTGGCGGGGAAGAACAAGACAAGGAACTCCTCAAAAAAATTAGGTTGGAGTCCAGCAATTAAAATGCACCCCACTGGGCATTTTGGGTGGCTCAGTCAGTTAAGTGCCTGCCTTCGGCTCAGGTCACGATCCCAGGGTCCTGGGATCAAGCCCCACGTCGGGCTCCCTGCTCAACAGGGAGTCTGCTTCTCCCTTTCCCTCTGCCTCTGCTCATGCTTGTGCATGCTCTCCCTTTCTCTCTCTCCCTTTCAAATAAATAAATAAAATCTTAAAAAAAAAAAAAGCAAAGGATAATAATCAATGGCAATAGCCTAGGAGAAACCATTCATTCACTCATTCTTTCCTCCCACAAGCATGAACGAGTTCCTGCAACAGGTCAGATACCCAATTAGACAGAATAAACATGAAAATTAATGAAACAGAACTCCTACCTTTAAGGAACTCACAGTCTAATAAATAAGGCAGTCATATTTTTAAAAACTACCCTGATCACAGTTTGGAAAGATGAAACAAATTCTGGAAATTGGTGGTGGTGATGGATGTAAATGTACTTGATGCCACTGAACACTATACACTTAAAAATGGCTACAATGGTTTTATGTTATTTACATTTTGCCACAATACAAGGAAACAGCTACCCTGAGCAGTAAGTGCTGCAGTAGAGATGATGTGTATCAGGGCCCATGGAGAATGGAGAACGAAGTGCTCACCTCTGTCAGTTGCTGCTATAAGAAATCAAAATCCTCAAACCAACTCCCCTCCCTCCCCCACTTTCTCCCTGCACACTTGAAGAACTTGAAGTGTTTCCCAGAAAGAAAGCAGTCTTCCTTCAAGCGGAGGCTAGTGACAGTATTTTGGAAGCTCCATCCAAATTCCAGAGGATGCCACTGTTTTCTGACCTGTCACAGTTTGCTCCATGCTTTCTGTTCAGCTGTCAGCACAAGCCAGGGGAGGGGTCACCAGATGCTACTTGCAGAGAACTTCAAGGACAGGAACTGTCCAAACAAAGATGTGCTCCTAGGACAAACGGCTCCAACCGAAGCAAACCGAGCCAGGCAGCAGCTAGGCAGCAAGGCCGGAAAGATAAGGGGCACGCTGCAAGGCTATGAGAAGTTGTGAGATGCTGCTGGCAACCCTTACTAACCTTGCCACAACAAGTAACTCAAAAGAATGGACGCAACTGCTATAAACGAAGGAGCAACTAAGGCAGAATGCATCTGAATTCCGTAACAACTGGACACACGCACATGTATTAGACAGGGCTCCAGAAGACTGATTTCCAGCCTCGACTACGAGCTCTCACCTTCTTCTCGTCCCCACCCCAACACTGCCTCAGGGAGACACAAGGGCTGAGAAACTGCAGTTCAAAGAGACCACAAGATTGCCTGTTTGGTGGTTCCTCTGCTGGCTATGCATCTAAATCACCAGAGATACTGTTGTAAAAACACAGCTTTTCCCCAAAAATCTGTTATGGTTAAGCTAGGGTGCCAGGTCTATAGAGCTAGTTACCTAGAGTCAAAGTCAATAGCTCAGAGTCTCCCCACTAGGGAATTAAAGAATGTCTCCTGTTCCGTGCCTTGTATACCACCCGACTCTGCCTCTCAGAGGAATGGACAGAAAGTAAGGCTGCCTGGCCAAGGACAGAAATCACCACTTCTCAAGATGTGGTCCAGAAGACAAATGGAATTTCCCAGAGTGCTTATTTAAAATGCAAATTCTTAGGTCCCAGGCCAGCAATACTTGTGATATTGTGACTTGTGATCTGGGGGCGGGGCCCAAACTCAGCATCTTTTTTTTTTAAAGATTTTATTTATTTATTTGAGAGACAGGGAATGAGAGAGAGAGAGAACATGAGAGGGGGTAGGGTCAGAGGGCGAAGCAGACTCCCCGCTGAGCAGGGAGCCCAATGTGGGACTCGATCCCAGGACCCTGGGATCATGACCTGAGCCGAAGGCAGTCGCTTAACCAACTGAGCCACCCAGGTGCCCTAAACTCGGCATCTTAAATAAGCTCCCCAGTCAGTTGGTTCTTAGGCACACTGCTGTTTAAGAACCACTGGTAGGCGGGCGCCTGGGTGGCTCAGTTGGTTAAGTGTCTGCTTTCAGCTCAGGTCATGATCTCAGGGTTCTGGGATTGAGCCCCACATCGGGCTCCCTGCTCCACCGGGGAGCCTGCTTCTCCCTCTCCCTCGGCCCCTCTCCCAGCTCATTCTCTCTCAAATGAATAAATAAAAATCTAAAAAAAGAGAACCACTGGTAGGTTCTAGCAAGTGCAGCCTCAGGCGGTCAACTCTGCTGCACGAACTCCTCCGGAAGGGAAGACAGGCTTCCCTCTTCCATCGCCCACTACGGAAAAGGGCAATGGCCCAATTATCAATGGAGCAGGATTGTCTCTGTGACTCGATCTCCCTTCGGGTTCTCAGAGGAACATGAGCGCCCATGCTTAGATCACCCAGAGGCCTGGAACTCGGGGCTGTGGGCGCCCCTGGGGAGAGGGCTGGGATGGCCAGATCCCTCCCCGCTCTAGGAGCCTGGTGTTCACACACCAATGTTAGAAGTTCTTTGAAAGAACCTCTAAGCCAGAAATACAATTTGTTTGTATTCTAGTAACCTGGAATACAATTTTTAAATCAGAGATGCAAGACCATTTGTAATGAATCCTGGTATATACATACAATGGAATATTTTTCAGCCTTAAAAAGGAGGGAAATTCTGACATGTGTGACGATCTGGATGAACCTTGAGGTTATTATGCTAAGTGAAATACGTCAGTCACAAAAAGAAAAATACTATATGACTCCACCCATATGAGGTGCTTCGAATAGTCAAATTCATAGAGGCAGGAAGGAGAGCGAAGACTGCCCCCCCGCTGAGGAAGAAGAGGACTGGGGAGTTAGTGTTTAGTCACAGAGTTTCAGTTCTGCCAGATGAAAAGAGTTCAGGAGATGGAGACCCGTGACAGAGGCACAACAATGCGAATGTATTTCATACCACTGGCCTGTACCCTCAAAAATAGTTAAGATAGTAAATTCCGCATATATTTTACCACAATTTTAAAAAATGAAAAAAAATATGCAACTATTTGGGAAAGCCAAGGATACCAGTCAAGAGATAGATACCTAGAGAGATAAGGCACCTAGAGAAGTATTACCAAAAAAAAAAAAAAAATGAAAATACAAGCAACGTCTAACTTTCACAAGTTATCTGCCCAAGGGATATTTGTAAGATGATTATTAAATTGGAGCACATTTCCCCACTTGTTCTCTAATGTACCTGAAATATAGCAACTCTGTAATACACACTACTATGAAGAGGCATTACAGCTAAAATAAACTTCTTCCCTCTGAGGGGAGGTCACAGTGCCCTTGGAAGTTAAGGGAGAAAGGATGTTGGGGCAGGAGGCTGGAAGAGGTAGAAAGGATGGTGATTCTTCTCAAGAGAAGAAGCACAGTCCCCAACGCAGCAAAGAACTATCCACATTCCAGGCAGGTATACAAATTCAGTACATGCATAAGCAGCACACATAAAAAATCAGTGCTCTTGGATGCCTGTGTGGCTCAGTCAGTTAAGTGTCTGCCTTCGGCTCAGGTCATGATCCCAGGGTCCTGGGATCGAGTCCCACATCGGGCTCTCTGCTCAGTAGGGAGCCTGCATCTCCCTCTAGCTAATGCTCCCCCAGCCTGTGCTCTCTCTCAAATAAATACATAAAATCTTTTAGGGGTGCCTGGGTGGCTCAGTCGTTAAGCGTCTGCCTGCAGCTCAGGTCATGATCCCAGGGTCCTGGGATCCAGCCCCGCATCGGGCTCCCTGCTCCACAGGAAGCCTGCTTCCCCCTCTCCCACTCCCCCTGCTTGTGTTCCCTCTCTCACTGTGTCTCTCTCTGTCAAATAAATAAATAAAATCTTTTTAAAAAATAAATAAATAAAATAAAAACTTTTAAAAAAAATCAGTGCTCTGACTAAATTTTACTAATTTTAAAAGACTTTAAAAGTTATCATCAAGAGCAGCTTTGCAATTTAATTAAATTAGCATTGTAAAAAAAGTAGGTCTGTGAATATATAGGGAACTTACTATGCTCTACCATTATATGCTACACAATACAAAGATAAAATAAGAACAAAAACTTAGAAATCTTACTAAATCAAAATAATTACTCATTATAAAAAAATCCTGAAAGTGAAAACCAAAACTTGAAGGTCAAAAGCAATGTAACTAACCCAGAAAGGTTAGCATACAGTAAATGACTCACTCACATAAAGGTACATTTTATAGTTGTAGAAATGCCAAGGAACCCACCAAATGTGCTCTACCTAAAGGATCCTTTTTCTGACCTAGCAAAAAGGGTGATTTAAGAATGCCACGCTGATAATCTGCACAGTCACTACAAATCAAAGCTCTGATAAGTGTAATACTAGGATTGTTCCATATTTTTTCTAAAAACAAATGGAATTTCAAACATTCTTCTGAAATAAGTATTTTCTCCTCCCTGAGATTTATACTGAGAATGGTCACTGCCTTAGAAAAACGAAAATATAGTTTACCGTGGTGGACTATTTAAATAATAAATACATTTCCACCATAGTCATTACTCACTGCTGGGGGAAAAAAAAGAGTTTAATAATAACCAATAAACAATCTTTGAATGCTATGCAGGAGTCAAGGAAAGATAAAAACCAGAGACAAAGACTGAGTCTGGGTTTGCTTCCCATAACATTTCTTTGATTATACTGACCCCTGGCGGCCTTTAAAGGACCCTTTTTTTTTTTTTTTTTAATAAAAGTGCTTATTTTCCCTTAGTGTGTGCCTTTACATGATGTCACCTGGAAGGAATCCTTTCATAACGTGTATATATATCAAATAATCACATTGTACACTTTAAATATCCTATCATTTTATTTGTCAAATATACCTCAATAAAATTAGGGGGGAAAAAATCACCAGTAAGTACCCGATCAATATGCTTGTCTTCTAAAAGACGAAGATGCTTTACAGAATGTGGAAAAGGAGAAATTATATTTAGTTCAATACAAAGGATTATCATAGAGCTTTAATACACTCATCTAATAGATACTGACTAATATCCAAGCACAAAACATGTGCTAAGTCACGGAGATACAGATGCAAACAAGCCCCAAAAGACCACAGTCTATTAGGTACCACCAGTTAAAAGTGACATGAATGAACCAAGCACAGAGTGCTCTGGGGATGTCTAGAGGGATCAGGCCATTTTAGATGATGCCTGAAGGGCAAAAGCAAGCATCTAGAATTACAGCAGAAAGAGTGTTCCAGGCAGAGGGAACAGCATGGGGAAAGCTCTGGGATCAGACAGAACTGTGAGTTTAAGAAACTTAAAGCACATAATATGTCTAAAGCAAAGGGTTCAAGGATAAGGGTGGGCACTTAACAAGGCTTTAGATGTGGGCAAAGGCCAAATCTTGTCAACGATTTGAATTTTGTAAGTACCTACATTTCCTTGTCTTTTTTTCCTACCAAAGCAACATGACAGGTCGAGTCCACAAACCACGGCATGAGAAAACCTATAAATCTTCCAACCTATGATCTCACATCTTCCAAAGTCTTTCTCCACTATTCTATCGCCCTCTCTCTTCTGGCACATATTCTGTTCACCACTCACTGAACAAATTAACCTCTTGGAGGCTGCCACCCCACGTGGCCAGCGTGCAGAGGTGCCTCTGAATGGGCCAATAGTGGACACCTGACCCAAAGGGAGCCCGTCCACAGCTTGCCAGCCACCGGTGAAGAGGCTGGATTGTAGGGCTCTGAGATATTGGTTATTTAGCGGAGCCACTGCAACCGGTTCGGATTTAAAGGTTGGCAGAAGAACGAGAGAACGACACAGGCCACAAGAGACGGAGGGAGCCGTGTCCCCACAAGCATCGGCGCTCGTCCTTACAATAAACCCTCTTTATCACACGCTGGTCCCAGTCAGACTGCAGCCTTAGAAGCACCCGCTGGACCTCGCTGACTCAGCACCCTGCGGTCCCTCCGCTGCTGTGCTGCCTTGGGTTTTCTGACACGCTCGAGTTAGTCAGCTCTTAGCCTCTCTTCCTGTCAGCACACGATGGTCTTCGAGGACAGAGATCCCGCGTGTTTACTTCCTTGTATCCACCACTGCCCTATAAGCCCGCACCACATATTCAACAGAGGGACAGATGGGAAGATGGACAGACGGGTGGATAAACAAACGACTGATCCTGGAGAGCTTACAGTGAAATCAAAGGTGGGTACTGAGAATAAACCCCGAACGCCCTCAAACTCGTGCGTACCTCATCTTCAGCTCCCATCCTCCTCCACGCGTGCCAGGAACACCAGACTTCCCCCACGCCCCCAGACCTGTGAGGCTCTCTTGCATTTTCCCCACCTCTACACACAGCTTTCTCTCTCCGAAGTCTCCCAAACATCCACTCTCCTCCTCCTCGGTAAGCACAAATGTCCGGTCCCCTCTGGGCTCGTCACCCGCTAACCCCCGCGCGCCCTCTACATTCTCTTGTTGCCCACGTCTCCCTCCACAGCACCACCTCTCCACAGGCCGACGGCACTCTTCATCTTTACGTGGGTGCTCAAAACACGTGCTGGCGAGGGGGGACGAGTTCTGCTTTCAGGATGTCACCCCAAAATGTGTTAACTAAAGGGGAAAATTTTTCTTTAGTTTTTATTGATGAAGCACTTGGTACTTTTATCTCACTTAAGGTCCTATACTAATGAATGATTATTCCTTCTGATAAAGTGGTTCTCAATGCTGGAGAGAGAGGGTATTTTCCCCTGGGGACACTGACGATGTCTGTAGACACGCGCGTTTGTCACACTCGGAGGGAAGAGAAAGCTGCTCCTGGCATCTAGTGGGCTGAGGGCAGAGATACCGCTAAACATCCTCCCGTGCACCTGACAATGCCCACAGCAAAGAGCTGTTGTCCAAAATGTCAGCAGTGAGAAGCTACTTTAATAGAACTATTTTTAAAAGCTCTTATTCATACATTTATATATTTTTTAATAAATACCAAAGAAAATGGGAAAATACTCAATGAGTCTTCAAGATCACACAGTGATGAGCAGGAGAGAACCTAGGGCAGAGAGAGGAGGGCGTTGTGCACCTGCCCTGTTAGGTCTCAGAGCTACAAAAGTTGGCAGTTGAACAAAGGAAGGAGGTGGAGAAGTTGGAGACAAGGAGGACTGGGGAACAGAAAATGAGTGTGGCTGTTTAAAATCACTGTGGTTTTTATTTTTAATTTTTTATGTAAATTCAATTTAGTTTAGGGCGCCTGGGTGGCTCAGATGGTTAAGCGTCTGCCTTCGGCTCGGGTCAGGATCCCAGGGTCCTGGGATCGAGTCCCGCATCGGGCTCCCTGCTCCCTGGGAGCCTGCTACTCCCTCTGCTTCTCTCTCTCTCTCTCCCCCTCTGTCTCTCATGAAAAAATAAATAAAATCTTTAAAAAAAATTTCAATTTAGTTTACACATGCTGTATTATTAGTTACAGAGGTAGAATTTACTGATTCATCAGCTGCGTATAACACCCAGTGCTCATTATTTCAAGTGCCCTCCTTAATGCCCATCACCCAGTTACCCCACCCCCCCGACCCACCTCCGAAGACCACTGTGTTTTTTAAAACAAAGATAAAGTAGGTTAGTCCAATCTCATCAGGAGTCATTATTCAGAGAGATGAAATCTGCCAAATAATAACTACGTATTCATTGCTTAGTTTTAAAATACTCAACGTATGCACTAAATAAGTAAAATAAACATTAATCAGTTTTACACTAAAAGGCAATGTTTTAACCTTCATACATTGTATTACAGAAAAAAGCAGTAATGACTAAAACTCTAGTATGTTACAATGAAAGATGACCCATTGATAAACACAGTAAATTAAAAATAAACCACTTAAATTGTCTAGATATTCAGATTAACATTTTTCTGTTCACTGAACAAATGACTTTGAAGATATTTCCCCACCTGACCTATTTAAATCATTTTAGCACTCCCCCTAAAAATACGTTCATACTCACATTCACTTGAACTTGAATGGACCAGTCACCCAGTATTGGATGGGACGACAATTGAAAAGTTTTGGAAACAACGCCAAGATCACTTTGTTCTGACAACCATTGTTGGATCAAATTTGACTTGGGGTCCTACAATGAAAACCATACATGTTAACTGTATAAAGACAGCTTTGTACATGTGTATCCTATCTGGTTATGAATGATGCCCTGCAGCACTCCCAGGCACATCCAAAATATGGCAACAGAGATAGTTTTTGGAAAATGTTGGCTATATATTACTAGACAGAAGATAATCAAAATTTCTTCCTTCCTCATATTCTCCATCTTTATTCTGCTCCACCTTTTAATTCTTGGTACCAGATTTCCTTCTACACGGAACACAATGTACACCACCAAACTTGTGTTGTTATTGTTAACTGTAGAGATCACAGGCCTCGTGTATTCAAGGCCCACCACATGTCAAGCACTCTGTCTTATCATTACAACTCACACATCCCTCAATCATTATAATTCTGGGGCGCCTGGGTGGCTCAGTTGGTTGAACGTCTGTCTTCCACTCAGGTCCTGGGATCGAGCCCCAAGTCGGGCTCTCTGCGCAGTGGGGAGTCTCCCTCTCCCTTTCCCTCTGCCTGCCACTCTGCACACTTGTGCTCACTCTCTGTCAAACAAATAAATAAAATCAAAAAATCATTGTAATTCTCCTCCAGGGGAGCAATGTCCTCACATTATAGCAGAAAACTGATTCCTAGAGAGGTTAGGTAAGCGCTCAACTGTAAGTAATATGTGAATCCAGGATTCAAACCCATGTGCCTTTTAATCCAACAAAATGTATCACAGAGATGATCAGCCAAGGGGATGCATGAAAAACATTTCAGTCTTCCTAGACTCTCCCAGACAACGATCCCCTTACGCAGCATTCATCCAAGCCAATCCAGCAGCCATCCCGGATTCCTCTCACATTCCCAGCCCTGTCAACTCCGTCTCTTGAATCTCTCTCTAATTTATCCCCTTCTTTCCATCCTCACATCCAGCCACCACGTCCTGTTTTCTAACCATTACCACCAATCTCCCTCCTCCAGTGTAGCCCCTCCAAGACATCTTCCCCACTGCTGACAGTGTTATCCATCTGAAACACAAATCTCAGACTGAGGCAAAGTGGTCAACATGCTTCGTCCAGTTCCAGACATACAACAGGCAGTGAAGACACCCTGGCTATGATCATTATGCTGGACCACTAGGTGATGCTGGCTTTTGTTTGCCTACAGAATGAGGTCTACACTCCTTTACATGGTGTACGGAACTTAGGAGTCTGACTCCATCTACATTTCTACGCTCATCTTCCTCCAAACATACAGATTTGCTTGCAATTCACCCTTGCATCTAGGCCTCTATAGTTGCTGCATGGAATGCCCTCCCTTCCTGCCAATTGATGCAATGAGGTCCAGTGTCTTGCCTCCTATCCACACCACCAACAGATGAAATGGTCACTTCCTGGAGAGTCCCTAGTACACCTAGAGTTTACCCCCTTTGAGACATATTACTGCGTAAGGTACTCATGGGTGATATATGGGGTTTTTTGTTCCCAACTAGACCGTGAGCTCCTAAGAGCAGGGATCAAATATTTTCCCTTATTCTTATTCTCTATCCTTTGACGAGAGGTAGTGGGTTAGCCCAGTTACTAGAAGCCAGAAGAAACCTCTCTTCCTGAGTGGGGGAGAAGGTGAAAGTCAGAGGTAAGTACAATGCTGAGAACTGAGTAAAGCATAGTCTAGTAAGCCAGAAACTAATTGTTAAAACCAAAGACCAAAAGCAAGTCAAGACTAAGCAGGTCACCATCCTTGGCAAACTCCTGGGATGGGCATTGTAATCAGCCGTCAGTTCTCCTGTGCCTGCCACAGCATGATGCATGGGAGACCCACACATGAGCATTTAAACATGAGTTTAAGCAAAGGAAAAACTACAAATAGCTAATAAATATATGCTGCCTGATAATTAAGGGAATGCAAGTGAAAACAAAAAAAAAATACCATTTTCTTCTGTCCGTCTGACAAAAATAAAAAAATAACAATAATTCCCAGTGTTATATAAACTGTCGGGAAAGGAATGTTCGTACTCTGCTGGTGCATTATTTTGGTGAGGGTTTACATTTCTCCCAGGTGGGGCCATGGCCCTACAAGCAAAGGAAGTCCTAAATGGAGTCTTTGATGACTTTGTACCCCGAGGATCTGGAGGGTTGGGAGTGAATGAGATAATTCACTGGTTCCTCAAGCCTGTCTTAGACCTAGGCCTAACTGTCACCAAAAACAGAGAGAATGTAGAAACACCAGAAGTTTTCACACATCAGGATGTGTGTGGGCCAGGCATGGTGGTGTCACAGCAGAACCCAGCAAGGTCACACACAGGACAGCCAGGTACTATGTGAACAGTGTCCCCAGCACAGCCACCACAGCCACAGGCTGGAGGGGCTGGAAAGGTGGCCCCTTGTGCCCTCTGAGTCACCTTTAGATGGCTCTGGATCTCTGTCAGGTGCCTCAGCTCAGCGCAGTATCAGATGCCTGGGCCAGACCGTCTCCAGCAATAAGCTCCCTGGCTGGAGAATGTGTCCCCAAGGAGAATTTCTGCCACTCGTTAGAGTCCTGGATTATGCACCCAGGGTCTGTCTAGCATGTAGAACTGGAGAAGTCAAATCACTTAAACAAGGCGGCCCCCTCACCTCACCAGGGATGACGTCCTGGTTTTGCCACAGCTCCTCCAGGCCACAATCACAAAGTATCTCCCCAAGGCAACAACACCTCTCCCCAGGTAAGGTCATTCACCTGGACAAAGAGCAACACCTTCTTCAAGAAGGAAGTCAGGGCATAAGCCAGCTGAGCCAGCTGCCAGGCCAGGGTCGAAGAAGCTTATTTCCATAGCATTAGCCCACGTTAGCTGGAGGAAGCCGGAATTAGGGCATGTTTTTACCACTGCCAAAGGGCTCTGAAGGTCCTTGCATCCTGAGAAAGTCAGTTACTGAGGCAGGCAAAATGAGTAACACTCAATAACCAAAAAGAAAAAAAAAAAAAGCAAAAAAAACCCCACTGATCACCCCTGAATATGCTGTGACAATCAATATTTTAGCTACATCCTACAGCCATTCTTTTTCAACTTAGCGATCTGACAAGTTTACACCTTACACTGTGTTCACCACAAGTGTAGCTACCATCTGTCCCGTTCCATCGTTATTGACAGTATCACTGATGGTCTTGACTGGGCCAGATGGGTCCTGAGAATTCAGCCTCCTAGCCATCAGATGCACTTCTCCACCGTATCCTGCAGGTGGTGCTGTACTAGCAAGTACAAATGGATTCAAGTCAGGGGCTCTTCTAAGTTCTACTTTTTTCTGGGAAGTTTTGCCAAGAAACCAACTATTCCACACTGAAAAATAGAGAAAACATCACAGTCTGGCCCAGATGACTGTTTTCAGATGAAGGAGAACAGCAGTGTGGGCATCAAAGCTCCGATCTGGCCGCAAGTTACAGGGAAGGAGGCGGCTGGACCTGAGTTTGTACCCCAGCCTCATTGCCTGGATGCACAGAGCAGAGGATGGCTTCCCGCCCAGTCACCTGTGCCCAAACACTCTGGTTCCAGGTGGATTTCTAACAAGTGTAAACTCCCCTCCCCTGGCCAAGAGGGCCACATCTTGGCCAGGCCACTAGGATGAGAGATTTCTCTGAGTGCTTCTGAGAAAGTCAAATGTGGCAAGCTAAGTTCAAAATTGGAGAGAAGAGCCCAAGAGTACAAATTGAAGGTTTCAGAGGCAGACCCTAAAGCAGCATAGAGAGGCAAAATAATAAAAATGCGCAGACCAGCACAGTTCTAAATGCTTTACTTAAATTATCTCACTTAATCCTCGCAAACTCCTGTAAGGAATTTGTCCAGCATCAGCAGGGTTATTTCTGGATTAATGCCTAAAGCAGGCAATTTATCCAGTGCTGACTTTTATTACTACAGGTAGAACAAGGCCGACTGGATAGAAACAGCCTGAAACAAGAAGATGCTGATTTGAAAGATGGTATGAGTGCAATCCATAAAACCCTGCTTAGAGAGCTACTTGAATTTAGAAATGCTATTCAGTAGGGTGCCTGGGTGGCTCAGTCTGTTAGGTATCTGCCTTCGGCTCAGGTCATGATCTCAGAGTCCTGGGATCGAGCCCCATGTAGGGCTCTCTGCTCAGTGGGGAGCCTGCTTCTCCCTCTCCCTCTGCCTGCTGCTCCACCTGTTTGTGCTCTCTCTTTCAAATAAATAAATAAAATGAAATAAAATGTCTAAAAAAAAAAAGAAATGCTATTCACTATGCCAACCTCCTTTACAGACATTCCAATACATAGCAAAAGCGGAAATTCACAGAGCTGCAATTCTTGGAAATTCAAGAAATATGCATTGAGCGCCATGCTGACCAAGGTTGTATTTATTACAAACACAAATTGGCTTGAAGTTCACTTGATTTTTGTTTGCTTTTTAGTTTAATTTATAACAACAAAGAAGTTAAAAAGAGTAAGAAGATACTGAACTAAAAAAGCCTGAACTTGACTTCCATTCCATGGTATTCATCAGAACCCTTAGGGTAACCAAGAGGGTTCCCAAGACCAGTGACTTTTGGTTGTAATACCAAGATAGTCCCAGGAAAACTGGGATGGGTTGTCACCACCCTATTTCTATGAAGTGATCAAATGTCTCATATTCTCCTTAGCATCAATGTAGAAAAGCAGGTCCAGCTGGATCTCAATTGTCTCCAACTTGGTTCTCACAGGAAAGCATTCAGTCTAACTATGCCGCCTCCAGACCATCAGTGTTGTTGGAGCTGAGGCCAAATGACTCCCTGCCAAAGGAGTCCCATAAACATAAGAGCTAATGTTTAGTGAGCATGTACTATGTGTCAGGCATAATTCTAAATGCTTTCCTTGGATTATCTCACAGAAATCTTTGTGAGATATTATTATTACGCATGTTTTTTTATTTTTTTAAGATTTTATTTATTTATTTGACAGAGAGAGACACAGGAAGAGAGGGAACACAAGCAGGGGAGTGGGAGAGGGAGAAGCAGGCTTCCCGCCGAGCAGGAAGCCCGATGCGGGGCTCGATCCCAGGACCCTGGGATCATGACCTGAGCTGAAGGCAGATGCGTAATGGCTGAGCCACCGAGGTGCCCCTATTATTACGCATTTTAGAAATAAAGAAACTAGGGCTCAGAGAGATGAATTTTCTCCAGGTCACACAACTAGCATCTACTCTCCTTAGGGCAGATGGTGATCCTTTTATAAGTCAAAGCATGTTCTGCCTGTCCTCATAATTCACCAGTGAATTCCCATTTCACTCAGAGTAAAATCCAAGGCCCATATGATGATCAAGAAGACCCTGTATGACCCCTCCTCCAACCCACCTACATCTTACCTCATCTCCTAATATTGTCCCCTCACTCCCTGAGACACTATCAGCCTCTTTTTCTCCAGTGCACCTAGCAAGTTCCCACCTCAGAACCTTTACACAGCTGTTCCCTGTATATGGGCTCATTCCTTAAATTCCTTTAGGTCTCTGCTCAAATAGGACTAGCCTAACAATCCTAGGGAAAATAGCAAACAAATACTTTCTTACACACACACACACACACACACACACACACACACACACACACACAAATTCCTTTATATATATATATTTTTTTTAAGTAGGCTCCTTGCCCAGAGCAGAGCCCAATGCAGGGCTGGAACTCACAACCATGAGATCAAGACCCAGGCTGAGATCAGGAGTCAGATGCTCAACCGACTGAGCCACCCAGGACCCAGGACACATATTTATGTGTTTATTTAGTGTCTGTCTCCACACTATTCACTGAAATATATGCTTGATGTGAGCAGGGGATTTAATCTGTTCTGTTCACTGCCCCGTCCCAGGGCCCTGAACACAGAAGTTCAATAAATCTTGAACAGGTGAATTAATCGATGAAGAAGCAAGGACTGGAGCCCAAGCTGGCCAACTCCAGAGCCTAAGCTCTGAATCCATTGCTCTACCATCTCCCCTCCAAGAGAGAGCGCTCTCGTGTTGGGAGGGAAGGTTACCCATGGTGAATTCTAAAATAACATGAGCAAGACTTCAAAGAGAGCTTTAGTAAGATGACTTGAACTTACTTTATTTCTGTCTGGCACTTACCTTAATTAGAATGTTTAAAGAAGTTTTATAAGGTTTAAAATCTGAGAAGAGTGTAACAATACGAAACTTCACTTCCTGCTTTGGCTTGTATAGAGACTTGTCTGTTTGAATGAAGACAGTCATTCTCTTGGTCTCAAATGATAAGCGCGTACTATTAGAAAATAAAATCTCATCCTGGGCCCGTCCAGTTACATGCAGCTCATAAATCCCGTCTGCACTGTTCAGAGGTAGCTGGAGAAAATAAAGAGATCAGACAAATGACATTCTCATTTTACCTCAAAAGTGTTTTTAATTATAAGTCAGACTAGAACATTTAAATCCATAGTACTATTAAAAGTAATTGCCATGTTGAAAAACTCACCCCTCCTAGGCACCAACATTAAATAATTTGTTTTCCCTTCTAACATCCTGTAGTTTTCTCTCCAGCTAAATTGCAGGGTTCCTGGAATGGAGGGCTCAGCAGCAGTCACCTTGTCATTTCCTATTCCAAGTGCAAGTTCTTCCTCGCGGTTGCCGTGGGTCGGAATATCTAGTATCTCTCAACACTTTTTCCATGTCTCCCTAGTTGAAGCTGTCAACTGGTGAAAAGCACATTTGTGCAAGACTCGTTTCCTTGCTGTACTCTCTGGAGCTCTTTCCTACCGCGCACACGCTTCCTGCACCCTGCACAGCACAGGTCATGGTCCCGGGAAGGATGGGGGCGCGGCTGCTCTCCTGGGGCACTTACTAACAGAATTCCCACCTCCCAGCAGGAACAGACCCGAAGCTGTACTCAGCAGTTTACGTGACCTGTGTCATTTCACCTGATGACAATCCTTCAGGCGGGTACTCTAACACCGTTTTATAAACAAGGAAACTGGGGCTTGGACGAGTTTGGGAAGTCGCTCCAGGTCACGAGCAGAGATGCAAACCCATGATGAGCTATGCTACTCTAACAAAAGCCTCCGTGCAGTGGCTTTGAACATGTCCGACAATTCTCCAACTCTCTGCCCTTCCAAAGGTAGAGCCGCCTTCTCCAGACTTAGGTACTTGCTTCTCAAGAAGAGAATGAAGCTGTGTCATAGAAAGGGTAGCTTCTGCCTGGTTCTCCCTTTCTCTCTGGGATTCTTCTCTCTGGGGGAATCCAACTGCCATGATGAGGACACTCAGGAAGCCTGTAGAGAGGGCGCCTGGGTGGTTCAGTTGGTTAAGCGACTGCCTTCGGCTCAGGTCATGATCCTGGAATCCCAGGATCGAGTCCCGCATCGGGCTCCCTGCTCAGCAGGGAGTCTGCTTCTCCCTCTGACCCTCTTCCCTCTCATGCTCTCTATCTCTCATCCTCTCTCTCTCAAATAAATAAATAAAATCTTTAAAAAAAAAAAAAAGAAAAAGAAGAAGCCTGTGGAGAGGCCCACAAAGGGAGAAACTGAGGCCTCCCACCAACACCCAGCACCAGCTTGATAGCCATGTGAATGAGATACCTTACAGAGGAACCCCAGCCCTGGTGAAGCCTGCAGGTGACTGCAAGGCTAACTGACATCTTTTTTTTTTTTTTAAAGATTTTATATATTTATTTGAGAGAGAGAATGAGAGATAGAGAGCACATGAGAGGGGGGAGGGTCAGAGGGAGAAGCAGACTCCCTGCTGAGCAGGGAGCCCGATGCGGGACTCGATCCCGGGACTCCAGGATCATGACCTGAGCCGAAGGCAGTCGCTTAACCAACTGAGCCACCCAGGCGCCCAAGGCTAACTGACATCTTGACTGTAGCCTTGCAATATCCCAAATCAGAACAACCCAACTCTGCAGTCCCCATATTCCTGACCCACGGAAATTGTGAGAAGCAATAGAAGTTTATTATTGTTCTATGCCAAAGCTTTGGGATGATCAGTCACACAATAGACTAGCATACCTGATTTTCAGTTGGTTTTCGCCTTAATAAACCTGTGGTTCTAAAACTAAATTCTGACTCATTTTTGCAAATAAGTTTTGTCCACAGAAAGCTTGGAGATCTTCCAGTCATAGCAGCTACCTGAAAGCTAGCAAGATGGATAAGAACATAAAGGAAATGTAACAAAGCGCCAATAAAATCGTCAGCAAAAAATATTTAGGGAGGGCACCTGGGTGGCTCAGTGCTTAAGCATCTGCCTTGGGCTCAGGTTATGATCCCAGGATCCTGAGATCGAGCCCCACATCGGGCTCCCTGCTCTGCGGGAAGCCTGCTTCTCCCTCTCCCACTCCCCTTGCTTGTGTTCCCTCTCTCACTGTGTGTCTCTCTCTGTCAAATAAATAAATAAAAATCTTTAAAATATATATATATTTAGGGAGATAAGTACTGATGTCCACAACTTACTTGGAGATACATTTAAAAAATAAGATGAATTAATGGATGGAGAAACAGATAGATGGATAGACATGTGACAGAGCAAATATGGTAAAATGTTAATGGGAGATTCTGAGTGGTGGGTATAAAGTGTTCACTAAGAAACTCCTTCAGGTTTTTGTATATTTGCAAATTTCTTAATAAAAAGTTAGAAAAAAACAATCAGTAGCATCACATTCAAATAACCTCCAGTGTCGAGTTCAGCTTTTCTTCAATAAACATTTATTGAGCACCTTCTAGCTCCAGGTTGTTCTAAGTTCTTGGGAAAAAACATGAACCAAAGATGTGTGCCCTAGTAGGGCTGGGAGTCTAGCCTTGGAACCTGCATTCTTATATTCAATTTTCTCAAATGATACCTCAGCTCTCAGATTCTTTTAAATAGATATTTTAATCCTAAAAGCAGGACACGATCTATGCCAGCATATCATATACTGACATATGGCAAAGATTCATAAATACTTCATGTTTAAAATATGGTATTTGATAGGATTGCTTTTCATGGTTTGGATATAGTTTGATCATTTTTAGGCTCCAGAACAGATAGATTGAAGATTTACAGCAAATTAAAGATGAAGAGGCCCAAAACTAAAGAGGCCCATTAATCACAAGAACGCCAAGGAGTTAAAGGAGATGTAACACAAAATGTGTCCAAAAACATTCTCTCCATGCCCTACTCTGTCCTCCTTCAGAGAGCTGGCACTGCCTCACGAGGAGAGAGCTATCTTTCTGCTCCGTTCAGCTACCCCAAGTAATTTGCTTTCTCAACTGCCCCATTAGAAAACTTGCCTCCCCCTCCTGCATATGTAAGATTTACATAATTCAAGATGCTCAAAGCCTCAGTGTTAATCCCAGGGCTGGAAAGTCAGAGATGACAAGTGAACTTGGTATATCTGTAGACCAGGGGTGACTCTAGAAGCCACGGGGCATCACTATATGCCTTCGGGTGCCCCCGCAGACTCCACATGGTACTACAGCTCCAGAGCCCTAGTAGAGACCGTAGCCTTCCATTGTTGACAGCAGAGGGGCAGAATGAGGAGAATGAAGAAAACACCGTGGATTGGAAGCAATCTCTACAAAAGTCTCTCTCTGTACCAGACCTAGGATGGGTTGTAACCTGCTCCCCACAGTGGAGAGGACCCCAGAAGTAAAAGCTCCTGAATCTCTGCTGATCAATTGCCTTCGGCCTTCTTGGGGTCACAATTACTGAAAGACTTCCCAGGATTGGTAATAAAGAGGTTCCCTCATCAGAGATTTCCAGATCTCTTATACAAGAACCAATTATTTACCCACAGAGATTTGGGATTCCTGTATGTTGAGCCGAGAGCAGATGGCTGGAGAAAGAGACAATTCCCACAGATGACACTGTCTAGCAGAAGGCCAAGAGTCAGGGAGTGTGAAACATCACGGGGCTTTGATCAGCAAAGTATTGACGAGCATCTGAGTTGGGCATGCTCAGGGCGTAAGATTCTCATTATGCAAAGTGTATTCTGTGTATTCATGTGTATACATAAATGCAAATTTTCTGAGGAAATGTTTGCTCTTTGCCCAGGGTATCAAAGGAAGGTATGCTCAAAAAGGTCCTTGTGGGGGCACCTGGGTGGCTCAGTCGGTTAAGCGACTGCCTTCGGCTCAGGTCATGATCCTGGAGTCCCGGGATCGAGTCCCAGATCGGGCTCCCTGCTCAGCGAGGAGCCTGCTTCTCCCTCTAACCCTCCCCCCTTTCATGTACTCTCTCTCTTTCATTCTCACTCTCTCAAAATAAATAAATAAATCTTTTTTTTTTTTTTTAAAAAAGGTCCTTGCAGGGAGGGTGGGGGTAACTGGCTCAGTCAGTGGAGCATGTGACTCTCGATCTTGGGGTTGTAAGTTTGATCCCCGCATTGCACAGAGAGTTTACTTTAAACTAAAAATAAATAAAAATTTTAAAAAGATCCTTGGTGGGTAAGGAACTAATCTGGGTTAACTAAAACCATTTTGCCTTCTCTAAAAGATCAGTTGTCAAGGAAACTGAGACAACACAACAGCATTTATCCTACTCTATTTCATTAATAATGCTAGTTACTAAGAGTAGTGGAGATTTCAAATAACTTTTATTTTTTTTAATTTATTTATTTATTTATTTCAGAGAGAGAGAGAGAATGAGAGATAGAAAGCACGAGAGGGAAGAGGGTCAGAGGGAGAAGCAGACTCCCTGCCGAGCAGGGAGCCCGATGTGGGACTCGATCCCGGAACTCCAGGATCATGACCTGAGCCGAAGGCAGTCGCTTAACCAACTGAGCCACCCAGGCGCCCCTCAAATAACTTTTAAAATACAGTTGAGGAATTTAAGATGTCAGTTTCTATTAAAAATATTTTTTAAATATTAGACATAAAATAAACTTTAAAAACATTTCTAACTTTTTTAAAAGCCACTCCTTCATTTTAAGATGGACTTATTTACAGAGAGAATATAAGAAATTTCTCCTAGCATATTTTGTGCAAAAAATAATCTTTATATTAAGCATCAATTTTTTTATTTATTCTTATTAAAAGCTGCTTGTAGTATATCAAAAGTAGAAACAATGGGCTAATCAGATATTAAAAACACATTTGTTCCAATACAGTAAAACATTCATATTTTACAGCAAAAATTCATGAGAACCTTAAAAAACAATTTAAAATATTACATTTACAAACATCAGAATACAAGTGCACACTCCAAAAGCTGGGTCTATTTTAACTGAAAACTCATAACAATACAGAACTTTATTTTTGCCAAGCATGATCACATTTTCCCAGATACTTTATGACTAAGCCTTTAAATTTCTGTTTTACTAGAAAAGGGATATAGTTCTAAATATAATCTCTAGTAAAGCTCTCAATAGGTTGAGCGTTATATCTACAACAATAGAAATGGCATTAATATTAAAGACAAGTACAGGATGTTGGAGTTCGTATTTCACATAGGTAAGACTTAAAAGAATCATAGCAGCCAAATTCCAGCTTCATGATAGTTTAGACGAGTATAGTTTATAATAAATTGACATTACTGGAACAAGCCCAGGTGCCCTCGTCCCGCCTGATGCCCTCTCTGGTCAGCCTTTCTACACTTCTAGTCTGTGCACCTGCAGGCTTCTCCGATGAAACCAGGCAGCGGTATTTTAAACCAGTTCCTGGGGGCGCCTGGGTGGCTCAGTCAGGTAAGCGTCTGCCTTGGCTCAGGTCATAATCTCAGGGTCCTGGGATGGAGCCCCACACCTGGCTCCCTGCTCAGCAGGGAGTGTGCCTCTCCCTCTGCTCCTCCCCACCCTCGTGCTCTCCCACTCTCTCTCAAATAAATTAATTATTTTTAAAAAATAAAAAAATAAACTGTGGTTCATGGACTTAATGTAGGACAATCGTATTACTGTAGGACAATTGTATTACACAGGATTTATTTTAATCTTTCTGCTGTAGGACAATTGTATTACACAGGATTTATTTTAATCTTCTCATTGGAATATTCCTTCAACAGCATATGGCCAACATCTAATGTTTAAGCATACATGAATGCAATGCCATGTTTTATTATCAATGAGATTGGGTTCCCCCCCTTTCCACCTGCTTTGCCTCTTTTTCCCTACTTTCTATTTAACAGTAGAAAAGCAATTATATTTCTTAGTAAGAAAAGCACAAACATAGTAGGTAAGAAACAGCAGTATGGGATATAAGTGATTTTTATAAACTACTGTTTGGGAGCACTGTATTCTCTAGGATCGACCCACCCCCACCCCCACCCCGCGGAGAAAGGAATGTGGTTTCTGAATGTGTTTCATAAATAACCTTCAATAAGTAATGGAGGAAATGGGGAACCCTGGCTCATCAAGTAATGCTGATCCTACATTAAGTATGTAAAGTGTCAGGGCTAAAGTTGTTCAAAAGAAAACCACAGGCCCAAGGTGGACTACTTTGCTCTCAGAAGAGCAAACCAAGACTTAATTGCAGTTTCAACCTCTCCAGGAGTTTACTTTTAGGCCAATCAATCTGGAACTTTCTGACAAGCACCAATGAGGTAATCTGTCACATGCGCCCTCTCCATCCCCACCCCACCGCCAAAGGAAGATGAGGTAATCTGCAGGATAAGACCCCATGCCCTTCCCCCTAAGGGAAGGTGACCTTGCCTGGAACAATCCTTTCTTTTCTTTTGCTAATAACTTCCTTGCCCCACCCTCCTTCCTACAAAAATCTTCCACATTGTACAACTAGAGCTCCCCTCTACTTGCTAGATGGGATCCTGCCCAACTGCTTAATAAAGCCAATTAGATCTTCAAATTTACTAGGCTGAGTTTTGTTTTTTTAACAAAGTCATCAGTCATCTATTCTCAGAAAAGTATACCAAATGGCATCTCTTGTTGGATGCCGTGGTCACCGTTCTCTATTGTATATTCAAAGTGTTAAGCTCCAAAACAAAACATAGTAATAAAAGTACAAACTCCCAAATCAAAGCTATGACAAGTAGGATCAGTTCACAAACAGCATGTCATCATCAGGTTTCATGACTTTCTCAAAATAATAACCCCTTTCCACTTCTATAGCAAATTTTACAGCACTTTCACATCTTACTTCACCTCTGGGGTATCCCCTGTGAAACAGGCAGTTTCTTTATCCCCTTTTCCAGGTCTGGGACAAGGGTGAGGTGGGTGAGGCCCTGGCCTCAGGTGCAAAACTCAAGAAGACAAAAAAATTCAGTAATCAAGATAAATAATTTCTTAATATTTAAAATAGAAGTAACGCAAACAATTGAATTATGAACCAAAAAAAAAAAAAGAAAATGTTTAAACAAAGACAGGATCGGTATCATCAATGCCTCAGCCTTCAATATGGCTCAGCAGGGCACTCCACTCTTCCGGGACAGAGAAACTGAAGGACAGAGTGTTCATTACACCCTCTAAACTCTAAGGTTCTTTAAGGCAGATGCAGGTGTCTGTGACAATAGTCCAGGCCAGTTTCCCTCAGTGAAGTTCCCTGTTTTACAAGAGGAAAATCCCTGCTATGACTTTGAAGAGGCTGATAACCAATCTCCCTGAAGTAACAGTATTCTTAATCTAAAGGTAGAACTGAACTCAAGCCAAACTCACAAGGAATGCAAATTAATATAAAGGCCAACAAAATGTTAAATTGTTTCACTGATCAATGCAATGTATATTTCTGAAACCAAATTTTTTAAATGGATACTTACTGATGGAAGAATAAGTGTCTTGAAAGAGCCTAAAAGCAAAACAGGGAAGAAAATAGAGTCATAATTTGAATATGATGATATAATACACAACTCCGAAGACTCTCCTAATACTCTTTCAGATGCAGAAGGAATCATAAGCTTACAGAATCACAAACTTATTTGGTCAAAACAAAACAATTTTATTAAAGCCCAGAACACCTGAGACATTACTACACAACCTCGTGCCAAAGAATTAAGGAAAGCTGAGCCAGACTTGAAAAGCCATCAGTGGGTGAATCCTCACAAAAAAAACAGTTTAAGTTCTGCTGCTCTTTTCCATTAGCATTTCTGTTGTCACTGTTGCTGCTTCAAGGTTCTATACATTGGAGGGACGACACTTCAATCTGTGTTGAAAAAGAAGCTGAGGTTTATTTCTTATGTTCTCAGACCCTCATGATAAAGGAAGAAAAGGAAGGCATTAGTCACATCAGGGGTGAGCTGGGACTCCTAACTGACTCACTGGTATTAGAGTCATGCAGACTTCTTTTCATGTACAGTTTCTAAACATAGGACCGCTAACTTAACTCATGCCAATTTCTCATCCAATCTAATTACTTCAAGGGAAAAAATATTTCAAGTTAAAAATAAAAGAGTACTTATCCAAAGTTCCGATTTAAGTGACATGAATTCAGAGGTGAGGAGGGACCCTCACAGTTCCCTCATTTAAGAAATACTTGTGAATATTTATGAAGTATTTACCACAATGAGCAAGACAGACATGGTCCCGGTCCTCCTGGAAGCCACATGTGTCTATCCTATAGGAAGAGACCGACACCAGAGCAGAGCACAATACAGAGCAGGGGGTAAGCAAGTGGCCTCTGGAATTAGACTCCACCAGTTCTATACTTGAAAAAGTTACCTGATTATCTGGGTTCGATTTTTTCATCCATAAAATGAGTATTTTGATAATAGTACCAATCTCATAAGGTGGTCGTGAAGAATAAGTATGTTGATACCTAGAAAGTGTACGTACAGAGCAGTGTCTGGCACGTAGGAAACACTTGATAAATGTAAATCATTGTAGCGCCAGCAAACTTGGAAGAGATATCTGCTGGGGATGTCAGCATGCCTCTACAGCAGGGTCTCCCAATTTTTATAATGGAGCACTCAGTCAATCAGTACACATCACCAATGTCACATTAGATTATAAAGTCATATATATGCACTTTTCTCAACCAAATTATTAAATATTAGAAAACCTTAATTTCTTAGTTTTGCCCAAGAAAATAATAGAAATAAAAGCTAGTACGTTTTCTGCCTACACCCTTACAAATGGTCTTGCACAATACCCAATGTGTGCACACCCACCTGAAGACCACTGCCCCAGTGGGCCTCAGTGATATACAAATACGTTTTCAAGGAGCAGATAAGCCATTCATCAAAATCTCTTATCACCTTGCACAAATCAGTTTATCCAATAACTGTCACCATAGGAAGCAAAGAGGACGACTCTTAAATAATAGGACATTGGACAAAAAGTGTCTTGAAAAGGTGAAGAAAGAGAAACACCTGAACAAAAACAGTGCAATATGGAAGGGCTACAATAAGAATAGGGCAGAGCCCACCTCATAGGGATCAGGAGAAGGCTTCTAGAGAAAATGATGCCAGAAGTCTAGGATTATAGAATGAAAAATTAGCCAGATGAGAAAGTAAGGGAAGAGTTTCTAGGCAGAGCAGCAGGAAATGCAAAAGAGTGGAGCTCCGCATGAGTCTACAGAAGCAAAGAGCTGGCAGGGAGAGGACTATAGAGATGAAGCTGGACCAGATCCTGAAAGGCCTTTTACACAGAGTGAGTCCTGGCCAGATCATCCCAGGTTATGCTGCTATCCCAGCATCCTGATGTAGCATTTGTCCCGAATCTTTTTGGTTTAGTAAAATATTGTTATGAGATGGGTTTAATTTGCACAAGATTTAACTTTGAAATATTGTAATCATGCTTTGGTAATATCTTAACTTGTGGGAAGAAACTTCTCATTAAGTTCTTTTTTTTTAAGATTTTATTTATTTATTTGAGAGACAGAGTGAGAGAGAGAGAGCACACGAGAGGGGGGAGGGTCAGAGGGAGAAGCAGACTCCCTGCTGAGCAGGGAGCCCGATGCGGGACTCGATCCTGGGACTCCAGGATCATGACCTGAGTCAAAGGCAGTCGCTTAAACAACTGGGCCACCCAGGCGCCCAAGTTCTTTTTAATGGGATAGGCATATTCTATACTGAAATGAAGTGAAATTTGAGAAGCCCAATGATATTGCAGCAACGAAACTTGGTGAAACAGTCAAAAGAACCATAAATACAGACAATTTACTTGACAAGTTCTGTGTTGTAAAAATATTTGTTGAAGGGAGTCATAGTACTTTCCAGGCAAAAAGACAAACCCTGTAAGATATCTGGACTGAAACATTTAAATAGCTCAGTATGGGGGATAGATGAAAGAATTGAAAATATCCTCCATAGAGCAGCTCTATGATCTTAACACGTACCTCAACATATGTGAAGAGAGTGTGTTCTCAATTAAAAATATACCAACAATGAATATACAGAATTTGAAAAAACAATACCATTTACATTAGCATCCCCCCCAAAAAAGAAATACTTAGGTATAAATCTAATGAAATGTGTACAAGATCTATATGAAGAAACTACAAAACTCTGATAAATGAAATCAAGGAAGATCAAGGAAGGATTAAATAAATGAGGAGATATTCAATGTTCATGGATAGAAAGACTCAATATTGTCAAGACATCAGTTCTTCTCAACTTGATCAATGCAATCCTAATCAAAATCCCAGAAAGTTATTTTATGAACGTCAACAAACTGATTCTAAAGTTTATCTGGAGAGGCAAAAGACCCAGAATAACCATCACAATACTGAAGGAGAACAAAGCTGGAAGACCAGTGCTATCAACTCCAAGACTTACTGCAAAGCTACAGTAATCAAGGCAATGTGGTATTGGCAAAAGAACAGACAAACTGATCAATGGAACAGAAGAGAGATCCCAGAAATGGACCCTTACTAATATGGTCGAATGATCTTTGGCAAATGAGCAAAAGCAATGCAATGGAACAAAGATAGTCTCTTCAACAAATAATGCTGGAACAATGGACATCCACATGCAAAAAAGTGAATCTAGACACAGACCTCACCCCCTTCAGAAAAACTGACTCAAAATGGATCATAGACTTAAATATAAAATGCAAAACTATAAAACTCCTAGAATATAACATAGGAGAAAACCTAGATGACCTTGGTCTTTTTAAGATACAATCCATTAAAGAAATAATTCAGGGGCACCTAGGTGGCTCAGTCGGTTAAGCATCTGCCTTCAGCTCAGGTCGCGATCACCAGGACCTGGGATTGAGCCCCATGTCAGCCTCCCTGCTCAGGGGAGAAGGGGGTGGGGGTGTCCTGCTTCTTCCTCCCCCCCAACTCATGCTCTCTCTCTCTCAAATAAATAAATAAAATCTTTTAAAAAAAGAATTCATGAGCTGGACTTCATCAAAATTAAAAACTCCTGCTATGCAAAAGACAATGTCAAGAGAATGAGAAGAAACGCCACAAATTGGGAAAAAATATTTGCAAAAGACACATCTGATAGAGGACTATAGTCCAAAATCTACAAAGAACTCTTAAAACTCAACAATAAGAAAATAACTGACTAAAAAATGGGCCAAAGTCATTAACAAACAACTCAGCAAAGAAGATACACAGACGGCAAATAAGCATAATAAAAGATGCTCCGCGTCATAGGGAAATGCAGATTAAACAATAAGATACCAAGACACTGGTATCAGTCACTGACAACATCAAATGCTGGCCAGGATGTGGAGCAATAGGAACTCTCACATACTGCTGGTATGCAATGCAAAACGGTACAGCCACTTGGAAAGACAGTTTAGCAACTTCTTAAAAAACTAAACATGATCTTACCATACAATCCAGCAATTACACTTCTTGGTACTTACTCAAAAGAGCTGAAAACTTATGACCACACAAAAATCTGCATGCAGATATTTACAGCAGCTTTATTTATAATTGCCAAAGCTTGGAAGCAACCAAGTTTCCTTCAGTCAGTGAATGAACAAATAAACTGTGATACATCTAGACAATGGAATATTATTCAGCTCTAAAAAGAAATGAGCTATCAAGCCATGAAAAGACATACAGAGGAACCTTAAATGCATATTGCAAAGTGAAAGAAGCCAGTCTGAAAAGGCTACATACTGCATGATTCCAAATAAATGACATTCTGGAAAAAAAAGCGAAACTATGGATATGATAAAAAGATCAGGTTGCTGCGAGGTGGTATGGAGAGATGAATGGGCAGAGAACAGAGGGTTCTCAGGGCAGTGAAAATACTCTGTACGGTATTATAATAATGGTTATATGTCATTATACATTTGCCAAAACCCATGGAATATACAATGCCAAGAGTGAACCCTAGTGAAAACAATGGAACTTGGTTGATCATGATGTGTTCACTCTTGCTAAAAAGAAAAAAGGTACCATTCTGGTTAGTGATGTTGATGACAGGGGAGGCTGGGCATGTATGGGGACAGGGATAATATGGGCAATCTGCAAAAAAAAAAAAAAAAGCCTTTATTTGAATGTTCAAATCATCTGATCATTCCATTATATATGTTTATAATATAATGATATATAATATATAAATATATATATTATATATATGATATACATATTTATATATTATGTTATATATAAATAATATAAATAAAAGATTATGCTGCTCTATAATTAAACAGATGACTAATTGAGGGAGAAGAAAAAGTTCTTCTTTACCATAGAATTCCAACTAGTAAATATAGAAGGAATCATGGAATTAGGAAATTTCACAACTATCATGGTAATAACTGATTCAAGCAATAATCATTAATCTTGTGTGTACAAACTGGGTGAGACTCGTGAGAAATAATGAACTATTGTTTTAAACTGCTAGGTTTGGGGGTGGTTCACTCACAGAAACAGATGACTAGAACACTTTTTTTTTTTAAGATTTTATTTATTTATTTGAGAGAGCGAGAATGAGAGAGAGAGAGCACATGAGAGGGGGGAGGGTCAGAGGGAGAAGCAGACTCCCTGCTGAGCAGGGAGCCCGATGTGGGACTCGATCCCGGGACTCCAGGATCATGACCTGAGCCGAAGGCAGTCGCTTAACCAACTGAGCCACCAGGCGCCCTAGAACACTCTTGAAATAGATTAACTAGCAAACGTCTAAAGGTGCACAGTGCAGCACAATAACCTCTAGCCACAACGGCTATTGAAATGAGCAACTGAAATGTGCTACAAATGCAAAATACACCCCATATTTCTAAGACTTAAAAAAGCAAAAAGAATGTGAACTATCTCAGCAATAATTTTATAGTGAGTACATGTTGAACTGGTAATATTTACGAATTATTGGATTAAATAAAGTATATTATTAAAATTAATTTTATCCGATTTTCCTTACCTTTTTTTGAAAGATTTTATTTTTAAGTAATTTCTACACCCAACATGGGGCTTAAACCCACAACCCCAAGATCAAGAGTCACATGATCCACTGACTGAGCCAGCCAGGCACCCCCATTTTTTTTTAAAGATTTTATTTATTTATGCCAGACAGAGAGAGAGAGAGAGAGAGAGCACTCAAGCAAGCATGGGGCAGGAATGGGGGGAGGTTTGCACAGGGAGAGAGCCAAGCCGACTCCATGCTGAGCACAGAGCCCATTGTGTGGCTCAATCTCAGGACCCTGAGATCATGGTGACCTGAGCCAAAACCAAGAATCGATGCTTAACCAACTGAGTCACCCAGGTGCCCCTATGTTTTACTTTTTTATTTTGGTTACTAGAAAATGTCCTATTACATATGTGGACATATGTGGTAGAACCATACTTCCATTGAATAATGTTAGTCTAGAGGATGGAAGACTCACATTTCTGCTTAGAAGCAATAAACAATCAACTAGATCTGATGGGTACAATTTTTAAATTTGGTGAATAAAATAATAATAGATAATATTTATAGTGTTATAAAAGCATTACATATATTAACTGATCTAATCCGCATCACAATCCTATTAAGTATTATTTTCCTTATCTTACAAATGAGAACCCTAGGGGCGCCTGGGTGGCTCAGTCGTTAAGCGTCTGCCTTCGGCTCAGGTCATGGTCCCAGGATCCTGGGATCGAGCCCCGCATCGGGCTCCCTGCTCCGCGGGAAGCCTGCTTCTCCCTCTCCCGCTCCCCCTGCTTGTGTTCCCTCTCTCGCTGTGTCTCTCTCTGTCAAATAAATAAATAAAATCTTTAAAAAACAAAACAAAACAAAACAAAACAAATGAGAACCCTGAGTCACAGAGACATTAAGTGACCTGCCCAAGGTCACACACAGAAAAGAAGTAACAGAGCCAAGATTCTAACCCAGGCAGCCCGGCTCTTGGGCCTGAGCTGTAAACTGCCACTCCATGCTGCCTCTCAGCACAAGAACAGCAACTGTACCTTTGCGCTTTTCCCCTACATACCCTTGATTATTGCATAAGTTCCCCAGCCTAGAGAGCCTCTTTGTGCATGTTATCACCACTCCATCACAGATGTTCACAACCTCTATTATCTCAGGACTCCTCTCCTCAGCTCTATGCTAGTCATCAGAGAACCTGGGGATTCTTCTTTATCCATGTTTCTCCCAAACTTCAGAGTTCTGCTATAAGCACTGCAATAGCAAAACTAATTTTAAAACAATTCGCCTTATACAAAAACTTCTGAAAAGGATATAAAACTCGAAAATTTCCCAATTCTCTTATCACTTCTTCATACTACAGTTTTGATACATTTGAGGTTAATTTCAAGATCTGAAAAATCCTTAAAAATAACCATATTATGTCTATAGCTGGGACGCCAGGGAAGCCAGGGGTTTTGTGGGGAGTGCTCCTGTGATCAGTACCTGGAGTAGGGAAGGGAAAGGAAGGGGACAGGCCTGGGGAGAGGGGGAGGCAGAGTTGCAAAACAGGCTCCAGAGGTGAGATGCTAGAAGAGCCAAGATCTTTGAGAACTGTTCTGAACCAGGGGGACGGGGCTGGACCTTCATCCAAGGAGGGGTGCCCCTTGGGCAAGGCGGTTCTCTTTAGCAGATGCAAGCCCCAAAGGGGGCTGGCTGTGAGGGTGGTCTGCCGAAGCACTCCCAGGAGCTGGAGGAAGCCTGTCCTTCTCTGAAGGGCTCTACCTGGGTGGTACAGAACAGCATCCACAACAATATCCCACACTAGGAGAAAATGGACAAAATTAAACCGCCGAAAGCGGAGCCCCATCAAACCAGTACCCTTGATTACGGAGAGGTATTTATCTTTCATTACTTTAGGATAAGTCATGGGGTTGACCATTTTGTCAGTCCAGTGACTTGGAGGAAACAATGTGCTTCCTTTCCAACATGGCCTGACACACAGTCTACCTCCCATCACTGGCAAATTTACAAAGACTGTGTGTGTGTGTGTGTGTGTGTGTGTGTGTGTGTGTGTGTGTGTGTGTGTGTGTGTGTGTGTGTGTGTGTGTGTGTGTTGGGGCAGGGGGGCCAGGGCGGGGGTATTTATTTTTATCTAAGAGACAGCAAACAAGAGAAAGTAAAAAAAAAAAAAAAGAAAAAAAAAACAGCTGTGAATCTACAATCCAAATGAATGCAGTAGGTTGATTAATCGGAAGGGCAAGCATTTCAGCAACTCAAGACCAGCTACCCAGATCTGAACTGCAGGAAATCCCATTTCATAGAACTTTTTTTTTTAATGTAGCCCTTTTGGTTCAAACCTTCGAGGGGTTTTCTCGTTAGAGAAAAATTGGAAGAGGAAGTTGACCGCATGCCTGGCTCTCACTACTCTGACACATGATGGTGTCTTCATAGGTCCAGGAAAAAACAGAGGCAGAAACAGAAGCTGTTCCCAAAAGCGGGAGCGCCGGGACAGAGATGTCCCACCCACCCATAATTCTTGCTAGATTCAGGGAGTGGCTTGAAGGATGTGTAGAGAGAGATCCAATTTAAAGCCCACTCACTGGTCTCATGTGTCGTTATTAAAAGGTCAGCTTTAAGTACTTGACATTTTTTTCAACTTGTGTTCTCTCCAAATTTACAAACGCAGCTTGGAATGTCTTAGGCACTTGCTCAGCCTTATGTGAAAGTCCTAACATTCTAGCAATAATTTACACAGCCAAAACCTAAAACTGGGAGCAGAGTGGTGGGAATGTAGATGAGGAATAGTAATCTCTTCCTGTGCTGTTGCTAGGCTGAAGATTAAATAGCAAACCGTTGTGACCATTTCTGCTCCCTCTGAGCAAGGTTCCACTCAGACACGGGAAACAGGCACCATCTCTGGAAACACTCACTAACTGGCACTTCTTTAAATCACGGACTAAAGATCCGCTCTGGGACGAAAAGTCCTTCTCAACATTACTGTAGATAAGTCTGTAAAACTCAGGTCATTTTTGTGTGTAACCACAGAAAGTCAATCTTAGAACCCTTTCAGATGTTTTCTCCTTCCCAACACTGCCGAAGCCACTCAAAAGAAACCTTGTTTTAAGGCTTCACACTTGGCACAAGCCGGAGAGCTGGCCGTTTGATTTACAAATAGAGTCAAGCTATTTTTAAGTTGTGTAATAAGCATACACAAAAACTAACCTTCCCTTAGCTTTTTAAACACACTCTATAATGCCGTATGCTGCCTCCTCTAACATCTGCGCTCACAAAATAGCTCTGTGGAGAACTGCTGAGGGAAGGGGTGATGTGTGACTGGAAATCCAACAGATCCAGAAATATTCTCTATGGGAAAAAAAAAAACAGCTTTTCCACTATATGCATATACATATATATATATATGTATATGCATATATGTACGTAAATATGTATGCAAATATATATATATACACACAATTATGTATTTATATACCTTAGTATTTACTGCTTAAGTATTTTTGGTAGCTTTCTGCTATTCAGTAATATAAACTTAAGTATATCACTTTCTTAGCTGAAAACTTGGACCTCCTTACCAAGTTATTAAATATTCTCTCATTATTCAGCATTTTCTTTGATCACAGAGAGACAAAGTGAGAAATGGGCTTTCCCACTACAAATCTGTGGAAGACAAAACCTTAAAATATGTTTCTGCTTCACAGTTTAATGTTACTTTAAAGCTAAGTAACACTCCAGTGCATTCAATCTATACAAAAAGACAAGCATTTTGAGTAAAACAAAGTAAAAGTATCTCCTTTGGTCCCTTACACACTCTTTTTATTTTTTTTCTCCTGCCTCTCCTTATTTACAAACATCTCAATAAACAGGAGTTTCATAAATAACTTTTTGTTCCATTTAGACCACCGAGCATCAACAGGTAAAAAAAAACCTACTAAAAGTAAAATAAATACAATGGTACAGTATAAACTAAATGTTAGGTTCAATACATATGAAAAACCAAGAGTCAAACAAGACCCTGGGCTACTGAATGTCCAGGCATTCGTGATGGCAGGGCTGGCAATTTACGGCCCACGGGCCAAAGAGGGCCCACACCTACTTTCCTACAGTTTGTGAACTAAAAATGGTTTTGCATTTTTATACAGCCGGGAAAAGAAAAAGAAGAAATATTTCATGACACATGAAATATTATATGAACTCCCAATTCAGGGTCCATAAAGTTCCATGAGCACACTCATTTACTATGCACAACAAAAACCATAAGGCAGCAGACCTACCATGTTTACCATCTGGCCTTTTATAAGAAAAGTTTACTGTCCCCTATGGTATAGTGCTCTTTTTAGAGAGATCGCCTCTTTTCTCAAGGAATAAGGAATAAGGTTGAAGGCCTGCTTGAGTCACAATCAAACTGCCATTAACAGAGACCTCGCCTGATGCCACAGCTGGTGCTTACAAGGGCGGCATCAATAATAACATGTGATACTAAGAAATGCTAGGTACGACATAGCTGACATTCTCCAGTGTTTATCATGTGCTAGACATAATGACAAATGTTCTAAAGCAGTGCACTAAAAAAAAAAGAAAGAAAGAAAAGAAATGGATAAAAGTAATTTTAATAACATTTTATTGAGCCCAATATACCCAAAATATTACCCTTGAAGATGTAATCAATATTAAAAATTTATCAGCTTAAAAAAGATTCAGTTTTGTTGCATTTTTTGATATTAAGTATTCAAAATCCATTGTGTATTTTTTACTTGCAGCCCATCTCAATTTGTACAAGCCTCATTTCAAGCACTCAAAACCCACAGGTGGCTCATGGCTACCATATTGCACAGCACAGCTCTTAAGTACTGTCTCATTTAATACTCACAACAATGCCCTAAGATAGGTACTATTATTATTGCCATCATACAAAGGAAGAAACTGAAATTAGATAAAATGAAGTGACTTGCCCAAGGCCACTTAGGTAGTAAGAGGTAGTGCTAAGGGTTCAATTCCAATGTGGTTCTAGAGCCCCCAGTCTGACTCACTGTGCCTCCCAAACTGTACAGAACAGACCTGGCTATTACTTCCAAAATATTAGTCCAAATAAAATCTCATGTTCCCTCCCTGTCCCTCCTCTGTAGCTTAGTGTATTCTCGTGGTAGTATTTGAACACACCCACTCTTCTACCTTTTCTCTTTCATCCTTGTGATTACCTCAAGCCCCATGCAGCCCTGTAGAAGTCCATCCCTCTTCAACCCAGCAGCCTCCTTTACAGCATTCATACCACACTCCCCATTTCCATGCCTATGGCAGACACAGCTAATCCTTCTACTCTCTATTCTGGTGAACCCAGACTTGACCTTCCTTGACACCATCAAACACGGCACTCCAAGCAGCCTCTACCATCAACCTGAGATGGCACATGAAATGAAACCTACTTTGCATCCCCGTGAGGAGCCAAATATTTATGCCACCCAATACTGTGCCATATACAATTTGATGCCTAATAAATACTTGGAATTCTCAAAATAGTCATGCCCTGTCTCAACTATCTTTCTGAGATTTAACAAGATTTCAGTGAAATTTAAATTTATAATACTAAATCATTTCTGCCAGCTACATTTTCATAAATGTAAATTCCCAACATTGCCCTGCCAAAAGGAAGCTACCAAGTATTCCTAAGAGAATGTAACTCCGTTTATTTCTCAGCTCTTTACCGTTCTGGTTTTTAGATTAATTCATGAGTCATTTCTTCAAAACTAAAGACCCAAGGACCTGCCCACTACTCCCCACCCAACTCCTGCCACCAAATTTTCTTTGGCCAATTTCACCCTCACCCTTGCAAGGGAAGAAAGTCAAGTCATGGAATTTTCCTAAGAGAAATGAAGAACAGAACAGACAGAGCAAGACCAGAACCCACTATAATTTCTTTCTCCTCAAGTTTTGTCATTGCACCATTGGTCTGATGATCATCTTAGCCCAGACCAAGAGATAATAAATTACAATTCCACTTCTTACTCACACTCACAATCCCATGGCAATAATAAAATAACTACCCGATCCCTTCGAGCTTCAAGTGAAGCATACTACCACCGTAAATACCCCTTTCTCTTCTCTATTCTCCTGTGTTCCTTCCCTTGATACCAATACAAGTATCCGCCCTTGCATTCCAACATCCCACAATCCAGCAGGGACCCAATTGGACACCACCAGGGAATATCTCCAATTCTGTATTTCTCTCTCCAATGGGCCACTAGTTGTAATGTATATCCCCACTCCCTATGAAGAGGTATCAGATGTGCATAATTTAGAGGCAGGTAAATAATTATTGCAAAGTTTTTCTAAAACCATATTCCAGGGGCGCCTGGGTGGCTCAGTTGGTTAAGCAACTGCCTTCGGCTCAGGTCATGATCCTGGAGTCCCAGGATCGAGTCCCGCATCGGGCTCCCTGCTCAGCAGGGAGTCTGCTTCTCCCTCTGACCCTCCTCCCTCTCGTGCTCTCTATCTCTCATTCTCTCTCTCTCAAATAAATAAATAAAATCTTTAAAAAATAAATAAATAAAAATAAAACCATATTCCAATTTTATTCTCCATCTCAAGTTCATACCTCAAAATATTTCTTTTTTTTTAAGATTTTATTTATTTGACAGAGAGAGACAGCGAGAGAGGGAACACAAGCAGGGGGAGCGGGAGAGGGAGAAGCAGGCTTCCTGCCAAGCAGGGAGCCCGATGCGGGGCTCCATCCCAGGACCCTGCGATCATGACCCGAGCCAAAGGCAGACGCTCAACAACTGAGCCACCCAGGTGCCCCAAAATATTTCTTTCTTTATTCATTCTCCTCGATTTCTTTCTTGCATCAAAGCAAAAAGTACAAGGTTTTTGTTTTGTTTTTTTTTAAGGATTAATCCACTTACCTGTGTTCCTAATCCTGATCCCACTACTTCTTATCCATGAATTAGCCACTTCTCCCTTTTGCGTCAACCACTTTTACCTCTCTACTAAGCATTTTAAGAGAACATGTACCTCTCTCCTTTCAACTGTCAAACTTCAGTAAAGAGTAGTCTACACTCTTATATTTTCTCATTACCCATTTATTACTTAAAACTTGGCTTTTTTTTTAAGATTTTATTTATTTATTTATTTGACAGAGAGAGAGATAGCGAGAGCAGGAACACAAGCAGGGGAGTGGGAGAGGGAGAAGCAGGCTTCCTGCCGAGCAGGGAACCCGATGCGGGACTCGATCCCAGGACCCTGGGATCATGACCTGGGCCGAAAGCAGACACTTAATGACTGAGCCACCTAGGCGCCCTTAAAACTTGGCTTTTGCTCCCAACATTCAACTTAAAACCATTCACTCAAGGATCACCAATGTCCTTTTCTGTCTTCGTCTTCTCTTCTCTGACCCTCTGGGACACTCAGTTCTATCAAAACTTTCCTTCTTGTAACTTTCTTCCCTTAGCTTCTGGAACATCTCACCATCTTCAATCTAGCCCTGTCTCTAGCTGCTCATCGTTTGTCCATTTCATTGATTTCTTTTCCTTTTTCCAAGCTTCTGTCATCAGTCTTGTTCCATAGCTTTGCCTCCCTTGCACATGTCATGCATTTCCACCAAGACTTCAAGTATTGTCTGCCTCTATGAAAACAATGCCTTAAACTCTCTCCCTAGCTACAATTTCAAAACTACCTGCTGCACATCTCCACCTGGATGTGTCCCCAAACTTACATCTCAAGCAGAATGTAGCACCTTTTCAGAAAACAGACACACGAACCTCTATCCCCCTATGGCTGCCACTCCCAGCCGTCAGCTCTTTCCTCCGGCACCCCCTTCCCTCCCCTAGTATGTGAAATAGCTGTTCCCACTAAATGCCAAATATGTCAGCAGGAGCGGAACATGTATGAATGGACATTTGTATAGCTCTGCATGTAAAAGGTAAACAGCACCAGGCACAGGGTCACACACAAGAAGCGCTATTTACAAACCACACTGAATTTTTTATACAAACAAGAAATAAAAACTCTTCAGCCTTCTGCACTTTAAATATTATACATTATCCTTCTGGAACCTCTGAACCTTTTCTAATCCTTCCTTCCTCTTATTCCCCACCCGCCCCCATTCATCCACAATCACATACAACAAATAATCAAGAAATAATAAGTTAATGGGGGGAAATGTCATTGGGCAAACAACTAGTTTCAGCATTCTAAAGCCCTCTTAGCAACATAAAGGATCAAACAGTAACCCAGCCCGAATTCTTACAGGATCTGATTTCTATTTCCACCACAACCCCTCAGTGAGTCACTGGGACAGTGACTCATTCCTTGTTAGAAAAGGAGCAACACATGTTTAACTTGGAGTTTAAAGAATCAGTATGTTCCCCTTCAGCTTCACTCAATCACTGATTCATAATCAAACCCCAAAATGTGATTCTCCACCGCTTAAAATGAACACCCATGCTTAGGGTTGGGGGCTGCTTGAAAGCAAATAGAGAAGTCTGGGAGGGAACTTCTCTTAGCTACCGTGAATCATCATTGACTTGCAAAGGCATGCCTCTCACTCTCCGGCTTTCCAGCACTTTGTCAGGAGCCATTCAGGAGATACTAAAGAGTAGTCGTCCTCGTTTTAATGTGGCTAAGAATCACTTGTGATGACTGCTTGAAATAAAATTTAGATTCCTAGACCTTACCCATGTTTTGAAGGGTTGGCCACAAGTCTGCCTTTTTTTTAAGATTTTACTTTTAAGTAATCTCTACACCCAATGTGGGGCTTGAACCCCTAACCCCAAGATCAAGAGTCACGTGCTCCCCGAATGGAGCCAGCCAGGCACCCTGAGTCGGTGCTTTTAATAAGCACAACTCACACAGTGAGAAACCCAGCAACAGGATTTATTGTTAGAAAGATCTATGAGGCTCCTAGCCCCGCCTCCCCATGCAGAACCATTAGTCCATAAAGAGCAACTCCACCTTGAGCTGAAATAAGAAACTTGCACAAATATGCAGGTAAGCATTTTAAAACTCCTTAGTTAGCCTTATTTTCTTCCATATCAGAAAAATCAACATTTGCAAATATATCCTAGGTCTTACACACAGTTCTCCATATGTTAGGAAAGTTTCCTAGAGTATAATGGAAATAGCACTGGACTGCAAATTTGGGGACGTGTGAGGTTTTCAGTTCTAGGCTACCAATAAGTGATTTCATTTTGGGCAAATCATCAAACACCAGGCCTCAGTCTCCTCGGCCATAAATTAGGTGACTGAATTGGCTTATCTCTGAGGTCCCGTCCAGATCCAAAATTCTATAAGGCTCCAAGTAAATTGGGTGGAGAGCTAGCACTGCACTGTGATTCTTCAGATCCAGATCAGATTTCATTAGACCCAAGACTAAATCACTGCAAGCAAACATGACAGTAATTTTAGAGGAAGATGACTGATACAACATTGTATCAATATCCCAAAGTAAGGCTAACAAAATATATGTCATGCTCTTCCAGCCAGTCTCCAACCTCCAAATTCAGAACCAACAGAACCAACTTCAAATGCAGGCTTCACAATTTAGGTTGTTAACTCTGGGAAAAAAAAATTTTCTTTTTCCTGTCTTAGCCTCTGTTTCTTCATCTCTAAAATGAAGATAATAGTGCCTTCCTCATAAGGTTATGGAAGTATTGTGCATTAAGTCCCTGGCACTATGAGGAAACTCAATATTTAATATGTCAAATCCCTTGGGCGCCTGGGTGGCTCAGTTGGTTAAGCAACTGCCTTCGGCTCAGGTCATGATCCTGGAGTCCCAGGATCGAGTCCGCATTGGGCTCCCTGCTCAGCGGGGAGTCTGCTTCTCCCTCTGACCCTCTTCCCTCTCGTGCTCTCTATCTCTCATTCTCTCTCTCTCAAATAAATAAATAAATAAATAATCTTAAAAAAAAAAATGTCAAATCCCTTCCCAGCCCCTCCTAGTGATGTGCCTTTTATAGAGTTCCCAGTTTAAGATCACCCCAACCGATGATTAATAATTGCCTCTGTCATGATTGTTACTATTCTTTTCTAATAACAGCTACCATTTTCTTGAAAAATTCCTATGTGTTAAGTGCTTTAAACATGTTACCTCACTTAATTCACACAATAGCCGTGTAATTGCATAAGGCAGGAACCACTATTCTCCAGATAATAAAACTGAAGCCTGGTGAGGTCATGACTGCGCACAGCCACACAACCACTAATGGAAGGACAATCAGGTAGCCTGGCTTCAGAGCCCAACCACATCATGATTACACTGTGGTCCTTTATCTTCCGGCCTATATATATACATATATATCATGCACAATAGCAAAGACATGTGAATGAAGAGTCCACACCCTTTAAAAATAATTCTCACGTAACTACAAGTTCAGACTGAGTTCTACTGGCAAAGCTGCCTGTGGAAACCTGCCCTGGGAGATCTGCCCACACACTACACTAATTAATCCACTCTCATAAAAACTATGGGACTGATTTTGATCTACAAGCCATGAAATGTACATTCAGGAGCTTTGTTTCCACCAGAAAGCCATCCAAACTGAATTGGATGTTTTTTTAAGTTTTTCAGCTAATAGCTCAAACTTAAGAAACCTTGATTTCCCACCCTTTACCGGATCAAGATGGAAAATAAAACACCCCCTCGTCAATATGAGACAGTAAAGGACAAAGAAGAATTTTTAACTCTTAAAAAATAGAAAAGTAAACAGCCCATTAACTGTCCAAGATTTTAGAGCAAAAAGAAAAAGCAATTATTAAAGGATATAGACACACTCACTCATAGAGTACATCTCATGCCAATGCCTCAGTGGGAAGATGGAAGCAGGCTTGGCACAATAAATAAACAATGCATCCCAACCAGCAGGCACTCACTACAAGATGCCCTGCAGAGCACCCACGGCTTCAGCTGACATTTTGTTTAGGTTTTTTTCTTAAATCAGGTTTATGTGAACCAGTGACAATGAATTCATGAATGAAGGGAAAGGGTGCATTCATTATTATTTGAGGCAAATCTCACTCAAGAGAAACATTGAAAGTTTACACGTGAACATTTCAAATTGTAGAAAGAGGAGGGAAATAAGGCAGAAATAACGATTTCAAGGATGTCAAAAATAATTCAATCATTCCATAGGCCTTCACAGAGAAGATAGTTCTTATTTATGACCCATGAATTCAAACATTCTTAAACTTTTTTTCTTGATCTGGCATGGAACTGCAGGGCAACATCTCACTAACGGAAAAGATAAAAACAAAGAAGGGAAGAAATAAGGGGACAGACTCACTCTCCACCCAACATGCAGTTTGATTTGATTCAAATCTGATTTGATTTCAAAAGTGACTCCATCTTCTCTCCTCTGGTAATTACTACCTGTTGAACTTTTACCATGTTTTGTTAATTATGTCCACTTAACTATTTTATACAACAGAAGACTATGAACCTAGCTCTATTCACTATAAAGGGGATGAGGGTGCTGGTGATGGTAGTGGTGGTGATGAGGGTGGTGGTGATGGTGGTGGTGGGGTCGGTGGTGATGGTGGTGGTGCGGTTGGTGGTGATGGTGGTGATGAGGGTGGTGGTGATGGTGGTGGTGGGGTCGGTGGTGATGGTGGTGGTGGGGTCGGTGGTGATGGTGGTGATGAGGGTGGTGGTGATGGTGGTGATGAGGGTGGTGGTGATGGTGGTGATGAGGGTGGTGATGGTGGTGGTGGTGGGGTTGGTAGTGATGGTGGTGATGAGGGTGGTGGTGATGGTGGTGGTGGGGTCGGTGGTGATGGTGGTGGTGGGGTCGGTGGTGATGGTGGTGATGAGGGTGGTGGTGATGGTGGTGATGAGGGTGGTGGTGATGGTGGTGATGAGGGTGGTGATGGTGGTGGTGGTGGGGTTGGTAGTGATGGTGGTGATGAGGGTGGTGATGATGGTGGTGGTGGGGTTGGTGGTGATGGTGGTGATGAGGGTGGTGGTGATGGTGGTGATGAGGGTGGTGGTGATGGTGGTGATGAGGGTGGTGATGGTGGTGGTGGGGTTGGTGGTGATGGTGGTGATGAGGGTGGTGATGATGGTGGTGGTGGGGTTGGTGGTGAAGGTGGTGATGAGGGTGGTGGGGTTGGTGGTGATGGTGGTGATGAGGGTGGTGGTGATGGTGGTGATGAGGGTGGTGGTGATGGTGGTGATGAGGGTGGTGATGGTGGTGGTGGGGTTGGTGGTGATGGTGGTGGTGGGGTTGGTGGTGATGGTGGTGATGAGGGTGGTGATGATGGTGGTGGTGGGGTTGGTGGTGATGGTGGTGATGAGGGTGGTGGTGATGGTGGTGATGAGGGTGGTGGTGATGGTGGTGATGAGGGTGGTGATGATGGTGGTGGTAGGGTTGGTGGTGATGGTGGTGATGAGGGTGGTGGGGTTGGTGGTGATGGTGGTGATGAGGGTGGTGGTGATGGTGGTGGTGGGGTTGGTGGTGATGGTGTTGGTGGTGATGGTGGTGATGAGGGTGGTGGTGATGGTGGTGATGAGGGTGGTGGTGATGGTGGTGATGAGGGTGGTGATGATGGTGGTGGTAGGGTTGGTGGTGATGGTGGTGGTAGGGTTGGTGGTGATGGTGGTGGTGGGGTTGGTGGTGATGGTGGTGATGAGGGTGGTGGTGATGGTGGCGGTGGGGTTGGTGGTGATGGTGGTGATGAGGGTGGTGGTGATGGTGGTGGTGGGGCTGGTGATGAGGGTGGTGATGATGGTGGTGGTAGGGTTGGTGGTGATGGTGGTGGTGGGGTTGGTGGTGATGAGGGTGGTGGGGTTGGTGGTGATGGTGGTGATGAGGGTGGTGGTGATGGTGGTGATGGTAGTGATGAGGGTGGTGGTGATGGTGTTGATGAGGGTGGTGGTGATGGTGGTGGTGATGGTGGTGGTGGGGTTGGTGATGAGGGTGGTGATGATGGTGGTCGTAGGGTTGGTGGTGATGGTGGTGGTGGGGTTCTGGTGATGGTGGTGATGAGGGTGATGGTGATGGTGGTGGGGCTGGTGGTGATGGTGGTGATGAGGGTGGTGGTGATGGTGGTGATGAGGGTGGTGGTGATGGTGGTGATGGTGGTGATGAGGGTGGTGAAACATTGCTCTCCCCCGGGACTTTCTAAGAAGACCTGGACTGTTAGAAAGAGCCACTCAGAAATAATACCCCTCTTTACCCAGCCCTACTGGAAGATAAATCTTTATCAGAACCAACTATTTCTTGAAGGCCTTCATAAAAAAGTAACAAAATAATCGGACTAAAATGTATTTATTTGTTTGTGTTTATGTGGCAAGGGAGAAAAAAATGAATCCTAGGAGGATCTCTGGATTTAGAAGATCCATCGATTTAAAATGCTCATTTGTCTACATATTGCTGCAACTGGAGAAGTCAGGTTAAAAAAAAAAAATGTCTTGGTCCTTAAGTCCTAACATTACAGGAAGCATCTGCTTTGAGAACAATGACTCACGGCCTCTGATAACAGAGTAACCTTCTCCTTTCAAAGAGAGAGAGTGCTCCCAGAAACGGCATTTTCAATGAAACTGTAGGTCAACAGAGTCAGAAAACAGCCACTAAAAGAAATGCATTCTCTCTCTCTCTTTTTCAAAGATTCATTCTGCTCTCAGGATAGTGTTGTCTGACCCAGTCTTGAGCACTTTAGCCTTCCCAGAGACATATGTCTCTTCCCAAAAGAAAAATCTAAGAAAAAAGTTTTAAAATGAGACACAGTCCCCACTTCCCCCATCTGCAGTGTTGGTACTATTTGCAGAAAAAAGAAAAGAGACTGATAAAGGAGATTGCAGAAAAGATAATGCAGTAGAAATTCTAAAATAAGAGTATACAAAATCTGAGCAAAGCCCAAATATTTATCAAAATCATCCATGTTATTCTGGACCTCTGCATTGCGGTAAAACTGCCACTCTAGTAGAGCCAAAATGATAATTCTTAGTGGATAAATAATGAATGTGGAACTACACTAAGTATTGTCTGCTCTGACTTAGTATTTCAATATTTTCTTTAGCCATTATCATAAAACCAGGGTTCATTCATTTTCAGAAATAATAGTTCAGTAATGAAAGCAGAAGTCTACCCTCATATAAAAGGAAATAATGCATCCTCCACCTTCTTCTTCAGTATTACTACTGATAATATTAGCAGCTGGTGTTAAATTCCTCATAGCTGCTGGATACTAACTTTCACTTTACACCTGCTCTGGAAAGTTTCATTATCCCCATTTTACAGGTGAGGAAATTGAGGCTCAGAACAGTCAGGTAACTGCACAAGATCATACAACTGGTGCTAAGACAATCTCAGATCTTTTTTTTTTTTTTTTTTTTTTTTTTTTTTTAAATATTTTATTTATTTATTTGAGAGAGAGAGAGAGAATGAGAGAGAGAAAGCACGAGAGGGAAGAGGGTCAGAGGGAGAAGCAGACTCCCCGCTGAGCAGGGAGCGCGATGCGGGACTCGATCCCGGGATCCCAGGATCATGACCTGAGCCGAAGGCAGTCGCTTAACCAACTGAGCCACCCAGGCGCCCGACAATCTCAGATCTTAAGCACTAGTCTACATTTCCTCTCCAAGGAAACAAGGCCTCCCACTTTCCTGACATAACTCCTATGAAAGACAAAGTGGTTTGGCTCCCATATACACCACCTCTTCCTGACTTCTATCCCAAACTTACCCCCCTAGTCAGTCAATCTCCAGAGGAAGAAAAAAAAACAAAAACCCACAGATATAGATAAACTTTGATTTTACCTTCTTTAATGATGGTGTTAATTTCTCTATGTTGGTAGAGGATCAACATTTATAAAACGAACTATTGTGGAATCCCATCCACCCTTCATTATGTGCCCTTAAATGAATTTTTTAACATAACTCTTAACATTATAGGCATTTATGCCTCAATCTCTGCCCTCTGATGAAACATCTAAACATGCTTCTAGTTAATGGTGTTTATAATTAGGTGGTAGGATTATGGATGATCTTGGTTTATTTCCTTTACTTCCAGGATGTAAGCACCAAATATATACTACTCTTTCAATTAGAAAAAAAAAATACAATAAATGTTCATTTTAATGGGAAAAAAAAGCTTAAGTATTTACCCTCAAAATTATTTTTCCCTTCGTATTAAAAAAGACATTCATCGACCCAATTTAATCCTAAACCAGATTTGAATCCAAATTTAAGAGACGTGGGTTCTTTTACAAATGACTCCCACATTTACATCATTTTTTCCTGTACCTTAAAAATTAAGAAATATTCCATAAAACTGAACTTTAACACTGTGTCGCTCTTTTCTTTTCCACAGGCCTACTTAATAAAATCCTTAGTACTCAATAAATATAAACATGGTTACATATGGTTTACATAAACTATATATAAATATATATCAGACTACTGACCTTGCCCATTTCCCTCTCTGGGCAGTCACTGGCCTACATTTCCCAGCCTCCTTTGCAGCTAAATGTGGCCATTAGAAGAGGAACACAAGTGATATGAGCCCCTTCTAGGCCCATCCCATAAAAACCTCCCACATGAGAAAATCCATGCTGTTCCCCTGCAGACTTGGAAGATACATGTTGATGATGAGGGAGCCACAAAGTGGAAGGAAACTGGGTCTGTGAATCTCAGCTTGGGGTAGCATCTGGGAACACCATTTTGGACTCTACATGAGCAAAAATTAAGTGTACTACCTAAAACACTGCAACTCTGGGGTTTCTCTGTTACCCTACCTAACATGTGGCTTTATTAACATACTGCAGTTATTACTACAGAAGGGTAAGACTTCATGCTGTTTATCTTACCTTTTTCAAAGACTCCTTCTGCTTCCAGGACAGAGACAGTGAGGTTGGCTGCCATCTTGACCAACTCGGCCTTCACAGTGACCTGGGAGGGGCTGTGTTCCAGAAGCTCCACCCCAATAGTCACATTTCCTCCAGGCCTGACGATCCCTGGGGCTGTCACCAGAAACCTAGGCCTGAAGAGTTCCCAAGAAGAGGAAAAACAGTTTCTTATCTTTACATCTCCATTCTTTTCCGATCCTAAAATTTCAGAGAGTGAGATAGACTCTCCATACTATGCCAATTGCAATTGTTCCAATTACTCCAATATTGCTCCACTGTTCCATTTAGCAGCTGCACTGAAATTCTATTGAGAAATTCTCATAAATCAATCTTAATACAGTAATTCCTGCACCCCTAGAGGAGAGCGTGTGTTATTATTTCCATTTTATAAACCACAAACAGCACAGGATGAGCCTCAGTGTAAAGAGCTTACATTGGGGCATGCAGAAGTTATTGGCAACGTACAAGCCTCTAAACTCCTTTACAACCTCATCCCAGCGTGATTTTTTTCTTGGCTTAAACACACACACACACACACACACACTCTCTCTCTCTCTCTCTCTCTCTCTCTCTCTCTCTCTCTCTGCGGTTTTTATTCAAACTTTTTTCCATGGGCATCTGCCCCAGAAAACACCATCTAACAAATACCACTGATTGAAATATACCATCGGAAATTAAACAACCAGTGGTAAAATGTCCAGGTGTAGCAGTGCATAAAAGTCCGCAAAAACAGCACTTTCTCTGCCCAAGCCAAGGGTAAAGCCTCAACTGCAAAAACCCGTAGGAGAGGGGCACTTTCCATTCACGTGGGTGTCTCATTAGTTATCTTCCTACAGTGTCTGCACCCGAACCAATTCACCTCAGTCACACCTTGCCAATGCCGAACCTGAGAGACCTAGTTTAGAAAAAAATACATCACACGCCTTTGAGAAATGAAGGCACACTGTTTGAGGAAAAGGCAGAGGCAACGTGTACTAAAACTAAAACGTGTCTCTAGAAAGTCGTTATGGTCAGAAAGACGCTTCAACAACTTCCAGGGGTGGAGAAGGTGACTGTCCCACGGAGAACCCAGCTGCAGAGACAGACGGTCTACCCTCCAGGCCGGTGCTCGGCTGGGGAGCGCGGCCGCGGGGCAGGTTCCCACCCGCGGCCGTACAGCCGCCGTCCACTGCGCCCGCCCGGCCGCCCGCGCCCGCCCCGCGCCCGCGCCCGCGCCCGCGCCCGCGCCCGCCTCGTGCCCGCGCTCCTACCGGAGGGCCGCGGCCAGCACGGCGGTCCACACGCACACTAGGTGGGCGGCGGTCAGTAGCCCCCAGCCCCGCATCTCGGCCGCGTCTGCCTGTGCCACCGTCGGCTCCTGGGGAAATTCGCGGGCGCCGCGGGGTGTGGCTTTCCACCTCCTCCCCGCTTTTTTTCCCTTGACTCTGGAGTTTAGCAATCTGAAATGGGCGCGCCTAAAAGCGGAGTAAGAAGTCTAAATTGAGACAGGACTTCGTGGCTCCACCCCTCCCACGGCATCACAATGGCGCTTCTCGCTGCTCCTGCCAGCATCGAAAATCCTCGGGGGTGGGGGGGGGGGGGTCAGAAAGCTGTCTCTAAATGCGGTCAAGCCCAACCTGGCCCCGGCATCCCTGCTCCCCGCGGAGAACACAGGGCGCCCACTTCCCCAGCCCCACCGGGTTCCCCGGGGCTGTTTACACTAGCGCTCTACCAGCGATGCCGAGAGTGAATAAACAGGCCCATCCTTGTGAGGAGAAATTCAGAGCAGCTAAACGAAGTGGAAAAAAATCATTGTCCCCCAGACTCTGAGTCATAATTTTAGAGAAATGGCAAACACACACACACACACACACACACACACACGCACGCACACAGACGCCAAACCAAGGTATTTTCTGGGGAGTTGTTTAATGTATATGAAAGGAGAGGAGAAAAACTATTTTTACCTAAAACACAAATGAAGGTATTTTGTTTGCCTCTCCAGGAAAATGCTGTGGTTTCTCCGTTGGAAAAAAAAAAAAAAGCAAGAAAGGAATGCTGGCACACGCAAAAGTTAGGTGTTGCTACTTGGAACTGGGAGAAGCAATTATCCAGGGAGATGCTTTATATTTTTGACTGTCTCTACACACATTTGCTACGGACAGCATTCATTAGAACTGTAAAGTTGGGAGCAATTTGTAGAAACACAATTAGGATTGGGGTAGCTCTCCTGTCCCAGTAGGACGGTAGCCGTGGTGCAGGAGTTACCAAGCTTACCCAGCTCCTCACCACCCTGGCTTGTCAACAGCTCCTTCTCCAGTTCTTTGGCACTGGCACCATCTTCAGATGACTCAGGTTTCACCATGACTACACCATAAAAGCAGAGAACTGCCAGAAACTGTTGAAAAACAGGCACATTCAGTCCCTGACAACTTAAAGTTTCTAATTCGTGGAGAAAAGTTTTAGATGGTGACTTTTTCAAGCAGGGCAAAATGCACAAGGAAAAGAGGTCAGCAAAGGGATGTCATGTGACAAAGCTATGTGCTAAATAAGGGAGAAAGTAGCACCTAGACAAACTGTGGTTTTTGGAATCCAGGAACTTGCTTTCCTCCCTTTCCTGTTCCACCCTTTTTCACCCTGTGGAACGGCTTGCAGAGGTCCCTCATGTCCCTATGTCTCCTACAGGCAGCCTATCTTTAGTGGCTGGCTTCCTGTGCAGGCAGGACTTGAGGATAGTGAAAAGTGTCTGAGTGGATGCTTGGGTAGAGATCCTATCCTTGACAGAGCTATCACTGCTGATCTAGTCTCCTCCCCTCTGTTGTTCAGAGTGGAGGACGAAGGTCAAGTGTGAGCCAAGCCCAGAGATCTAAACCAGTGCTTCTCAAACTCTAACATGCATGAGAATCACGTTGGAATGCAAACTCTGTTCCTGGGATGAAGAATGAGATTCTACTTTACTTCAGTATACAGGGGGTCACAGAAGGTCTAGAAGTACAGGCAATTTGGGGCACTTTGATTTAAAAGAGAAGTTGGGAACATGGAGAAAATTATTTTCAAGCTTCACAGAGATGGATCAATAAATTCAGGTTTATTCTAGAGGCAAGCAAATGCATTACAAGAAGACCTATAGAAAATCCACTAGTTATTTTATAAAATTAAATCTGTGCAGATCTTTTTTTTTTTAAAGATTTTATTTATTTATTTGAGAGAGAGAATGAGAGATAGAAAGCACGAGAAGGAAGAGGGTCAGAGGGAGAAGCAGACTCCCTGCTGAGCAGGGAGCCCGATGCGGGACTCGATCCCGGGACTCCAGGATCATGACCTGAGCCGAAGGCAGTCGCTTAACCAACTGAGCCACCCAGGCGCCCAAATCTGTGCAGATCTTAAATTGATGTACCTCTCTGTTTATTTCTTCCTTCTCACAATACACACTTGTTGAAAAGCTTAACCATACGGAAATTTAGCCATGTAGATTTGCGTAGAGATGAAGCTACTACATGCCTGGTACACAGTACTCAATAAAAATTTGTTCAAAGAATTAGCAAAAAGGTTCATCTCAAAGGCTTTTTTTAAAGTTTTATTATTTACTTAAGTGATCTCTACACCCAACATGGGGCTCAAACTCACAACCCTAAGATTAAGAGTCAGATGCTCTACCAACTGATCCAGCCAGGCGCCCCTCAGAGTCTTTTTTTAATTAAGAAAAATTTAAAATAGCCTGAGATTAACAATAAGAGATTGGGTTAAATAAATTATGGTATATCCATGCAACAGAATACTTGAAGTAATTAAAAATTATGTTCTTGAATTGGAGACTATATAGAGGTAAGTATTCATGATATGCTGTTGGGGGGTAGAGAATCTGTTTCATAAAACAGAATTTAAATATGATTCCATGTTTATAAAAATAAAGTGTATTTATGTATACATACACATTGTAGATATATGCGTTGAAGGATGCTCACCAAAATGTTGTATGTATCCTGGTGATTACCTCTGCCAAGTTTTCTATAATGAACATAAATATCATTTTCATTTAAGAAGAAACCTACAAAAGGGTACTGTTTTACTAAGAGGTCTTTTAGGCAACATCTTAGAAACTTTTACATAAAATTCACGAATTTTAATACTAAAAAAATTATGTGTGTTCCTCCCATGAAAACTGGCCTTTGGCATAAGAACTCCCCAACGTTCCTGTGTGCCTCCTGACTGTCTTTAGGGTGTGGCTCATTGAGAAAGCAGAAAGAGTATGAGACTGATCCTACCCAATCATGGCAGCCAAAGAGCAACCATGGCCTCTGCATCCAGTGTTGAACTTAAAGTCGCTCAAGGTCAGCCAAGGGGAGAAGAGCTAAATGTGGACAAGAACAAGGAAATACGAGGGAGAACTGGAACCTATGTTTCTTTTACCACCTCCAACTTTGATGTCTTGGGTAAGCTGCAAGTGAAGCTGGTATCTTTCACCAAGAGCTGCATATGCACCTCGCCCAGAATTCAGAAAAGCTCAAGGAGGAGATCTTCTAAGACCTGGAGGAACATGGGGCCTCATTGCCACCCCCCACACACAAAGTGAGCTAGCAGATCAGTTAACAATGAGGGCCAGTGGCTCACCTGCCTGGCACCTTGCACTAACCTTCAGAAAGTAAAAAATATGGCTCTGCTTCACTGCTGGCTTTCAAGTTCACACAAAATGTCTCTTGTGGCCAACACCAACACAGAACCATACAGGGAGGGAAATTCTGAGACATTGAGCTCCATCTTAGATAAGTTGCCATAGTACAAAGCTACCAAAGTTTGTGCCTCAACAACTTGACAGCTGTATATACCCTTTTTAACTATATTTAATTTAAAAAACAGACAAACAAAAACAGAAAAATCATGCTTTCACCTAGCATGATGCAACTTTCCTTCATACAACCAAACACAACATAACCCTCTCTCCAAGAGGGGATATAAAGTTCCTTTAACTGTCTTTGGATTTTGTTCATGCCTCTTCTAGCTGAATCACATTCTCCCTTTGAGACCCTATAACTTCAATACCAGGGTAAAAGTTTAACTACTATTAACACATATGGTAGAAGAATGACAGGGAGGAGAAAAATATTGGTTAATAATGTATACAAATGTATTTATATCAAAACAAGAAGGAAATGCAAATAACTAGTACAGTCCTCATTTCTGCTACTGGTCACATGGAGGTAGATGGTATTTATAACTACCTTCTTCCACTACCTATTATTTCTCTGCCTTCGGTTCTTTCCATGGTTCTTTTTATGGTGAGGTGACCCAGATCTTCATTTCTGAAGGATGTGGGCCATTAACAGTTCTCCCTGTATTGTATTATTTTCTATTGACTTTAATCACAGAACCTGGGAAAAGAACTAAGAAATGCCCTTAGTACATCTTCTGCATTCCAGAAATACTTCTAATTTTCATTGTGTAGTAGCAAATCCTTGACAATCAGGATCATTCACTCACTTCTGCCAATAGAGTAACCTCCTCTTTGGCTATTGATTCACTGGCATGAGGAACCCCACGTGACCAGGTGGAAATCTCAACTGCCAGTTGAAGGGAAACATTACAGTGTCCCCTACTGGAAGCATTGCTATCTTGGAAACCGAGACCTCTGCACAAGCAGAGCCCAATGCTGCTCTGGAATGGGAAGCAAAAATTTTAATAATGGATTACTAGAGGTAATAGAGGAACCACTCTTATTCCACCCCTTTATTCTAGTAAAGCTGCTTTTGGGTGAAATATTAGTTGCTGATTTAGAACATAAACAACATCCTAGAGCCTATTGTTTGATTTTTTCACAAATTTGTAACTTTTCAGAAATATTATATATGAAATTAGTGTCAACTTCTCTTCATCATCTATTTGAGAACTATTTCAATAGACTCCTGCACAGAACACCAGAATATTCCCTGACACTCTTTTTTAACCCAAGAGCAGAAGGAGAAAGTCCCTGTCCACTGGAAAGCAAGGAATGATGTTGAAATTAACAAGGAATAATATTCCTTGGAATAATAATAATGAGACTTATCCTTAACTTTCTTTTTTTTTTTTAAAGATTTTATTTATTTCTTTGACAGAGAGATAGCAAGAGTAGGAACACAAGCAGGGGGAGAGGGAGAATCAGGCTTCCCACCAAGCCAGGAGCCCAACGTGGGACTTGATCCCAGGACCCTGGGATCGTGACCTGAGCCACAGGCTGACACTTAACAACTGAGCCACCCAGGCGCCCTATCCTTAACTTTCTATATGGCAGTCCAGAATTTAAAATTAGAGCTCTACGTCCAACCACACTATCAAAGAAGAGTGAACATTGAATAAAAATATTTTCAGAAATGGAATGGCTCAGGAACTTTGCCTTCCACAAATTTTTTTCAGGAAGTTACTTTAGGAGGACATATTTAGCAAACCAATGAAAAAAAAAAGCCAAGACAAAAGAAGATGTAAGAATCGGGAAAAAGTATATATAACCCCAGAGAGGAATGAAGAGAGAAGTTTCAACAGGAAGAAGAATTCCAAGGCCTCAGGGGGGAAAAAGGGATCTTAATAGAATAGATAAACATTATGGAAAACTGGAGAGGGGTGGGGGAGGTTGGGGGTGAAGACTACAACAATGTAATGTAGTGCAATAAAAGGGAAGGGGAATTACATACTTGGGGGGAAAGAATGCTGAATAAAAAAGGAAGTATAAGGGCACCTGGGTGGCTCAGTTGTTAAGTGTCTGCCTTCGGCTCAGGGTCATGATCCCAGAGTCGGGCTCCCTGCTCAGTGGGAAGCCTGCTTCTCTCTCTCCCACTCCCCCTGCTTGTGTTCCTTCTCTTGCTGTATCTCTCTCTGTCAAATAAATAAATAAAATCTTAAGAAAAAAAGAAGTATAGCCATAATTCATCAGTTGGCTCCGCAGTAAACAATAATTACCTAATTATGTTGATGTAGGAATGGTTTATCGGTTTGTAATTCAGAAAATCACACTCATTAAAGGGAAAGAATTAAGGGTTATTCTGCTTTTCCTGTATGAACTGTATCACTGGGTAACCAAAGAGTAGATATGAAGAAATTTCTCCTTATAGAAGTCTTCCAGCTAATAAATGTAAAATGAATGTTAGAATTAGAATAGCACCATATCACAGACAGCCCTTATTGAATCAATAGATCTAGACCAGTGCTGCCCAAGAGAACTTTCTGTGCTGATAGAAATGCTTTATATCTGCCCTAAAGCCACAAGCAACATGAGGCTAGGAGCATTGTTGACATGTGGCTAGCGCAACTGAGAAACTGAATTTTTAATGTTATTTAATTTGAATCTATTTAAATGTAAATAGCGACATGTGACTAATAGCAAACACAATGGATCATGCAGACCTAAACAGTCATCATAAATGACTACCAGTATCACAAAAGGAGCCCTGTCTCCCAGAAGAACCCCTACCACCTAAGAAGTGGTCTTGCCAAAAAATTGAACGTGAATCAGATCAAGCTTCTAGATTCAACTACCAATTTGCAAAGAAATATAAGGGGACATATTAAGCACCACATGGATGTATTACCAAAATCCAGACCACAGGAAACTACCAAACAATCTAATTTCTTCAAGAAATAAATTGCAAGGAAAATAAAAGAATGAAAGAAACCATGCATTTAAAGGGAAATAAAAGACAATTAATAGCCGGGCACCTGGGTGGCTCAGTTGATTAAGCATCCGCCTTTGGCTCAGGTCATGAGATAGAGCCCTGCGTAGGGCTCTGTGCTGGGTGTGGAGTCTGCTTAAGATTCTTTTTTTTTTTTAAGTTTTTATTTATTTATTTGACAGAGAGGGAGGGAGACACAGCGAGAGAGGGAACACAAGCAGGGGGAATGGGAGAGGGAGAAACAGGCTCTCCGCCGAGCAGGGAGCCAATGCGGGGCTCAATCCCAGGACCCCGGGATCATGACCTTAGCCGAAGGCAGACGTTTAACGACTGAGCCACCCAGGCGCCCCTTGTTTGAACCTTTAAACTATGTGCATAGGAAATTATTTTAACACTGTGTCAGATTTTTAGACCTTGCCAACATTATATACACACCAAAGGTTAATCATCACACCGACCTAATACATCTGCTTTGTTCTGTTAACTTCTTGGCTTCTCCTTGCTTTTCATTTTCATTGTTCACTTTTGGTTTTTGGACACCTCCTGTGTAACCTTAGAATGAACACTGTAGACTGGCTACTAAAAAGTGATCCAGGGGAGCCTGGGTGACTCAGTCAGTTAAGTGTCTGCCTTAGGTTCAGGTCATGATCCTGGGGTCCTGGGATCAAGCCCCTCATTGGGCTCCCTGCCCAGCAGGGAGTCTGCTTCTCCCTTTCCCTCTGCCCCTCTCTCTCCCCTCCATTTTTGTGCCCTGTGCTCTCTCTCTCTCTCAAATAAATAAAATCTTTTAAAAATATATAAATAAATAAACAAAAACAAAAAGTGATCCAATTGCTTCCCTCTGCCATATATTCCTTTGTCCAAGCAGCTGCACCACTAACATATGCCTTTCTAGGTTCAATTCAGCTAGATGTGGCCGTGTGACATAATTCTGCACGATGATACATAAAAAGAAGACTGCAGAGAATGCATTCTCTCCCCGAATAAAAAAGCAATGCCTCAAGAGAACGGGCCCTTGGCTCATCTGCTTCCATCCTGCCCAAAACACAGGCATTAGACCTTGCAACTCAGAGGATGAGGAAAGCAGAAGGAAAGAAAGGTAGAAGGTACTTGGATCGGGCGCCTGGGTGGCTCAGTCGGTTAAGCGACTGCCTTCGGCTCAGGTCATGATCCTGGAGTCCCGGGGTTGAGTCCCACATCAGACTCCCTGCTCAGCAGGGAGTCTGCTTCTCCTTCTGACCCTCTTCCCTCTCGTGCTCTCTATCTCTCATTCTCTCTCTCTCAAATAAATAAATAAAATCTTTAAAAAAGAAAAAAAGAAGGTACCTGGATCTCGGAGTGCACTAGTAAGAATGGAGCAGCCCTGAATGGCCCCAAATGCCCACCTCCCCATCAGTTCATCTCCCTGTTGGAGGGAACTCTTGAGTCAGCGCCAAGCTGTCAAGCCTTTCCCATGTGGGACTCTCCCCTTGGGTGAGTTTAGCAAGCTGTTTGGTGAGCCTACTATTGCCTCAAAGCTCTCCACTTCCCCCTTCCCTCTCATTGCCTTTCCAGAACACAAAAGATGATCTTCCGCATCTTGTCCTGCCCTCACAAAATCAACACACCCTTCACCAAGGTTAAGCCTTCTTGGAACAGAAGGCAAGTTCTCCACCCATTCTTCAATATTTTTTGAGTATGGCAAACCCTTTCACTGTCATGTTTTAATCATAAGTTTCATCCAATCAAGCTTCAGGGGCTGTTATAAGAGTATATTTACCTCCATGTGCTAGAATGTGTCTGCTTGTTGACCTTCTATCAAATCACAGATTTTTGCAAAAAGGAATTGTGTAACAGAGAGAGAAGAAAAACTATATAAATAGTACTACATAAATCTGTTTCTAATATATTTAGAATATAAACCAACTATTCAGTGTACAAAAATAAAAATGACTTGAAATGGAAACAAAAAAAAAAAAATGAATCATGAATCCACCCATATCCTTGGGTTTGTGGTGCGCAGTTTTACTCTCTTGGCTGACCTGCCTCCAGATCTTAGACTCAATTCATCCATCATGGCTTGATTTGCTTGCCTCCAGACTCACCCTGAGCCTATGTGCATGCATGCATATTTAGCTCATTTGGGTTTCTGCTCCCCTCCCAGGGTCAGCTCAGCCCAGAGCCACACACAGTTGCTTTTCTCAGTCCCCTGCTTTCAAGGCACCAAATATACACTTTGACTTCTGTAGGCCCACCACCTAACTAGTCTTGCATGTGGTCTCTCACAGAAAGGCGTTGTTTTCATTTTCAAAATGTTAAGAAATCAGATATTAAGGAGAACTTCATTTCAGATGCATCTTTCAGTTACTGAAATAATTTATTATTGCATACTGCCTTTTTTTCCTCTTAATTTTTCCTTTTCTTTTTAAATAAGCTAGGCACAAGCCATGGATCAGGATACTTCGGATACACCAGATACTTGGGCTTTAGCTGGGAGAACAGCCTGCCAAGAGAAAGAAAACAAATTGACTCAGGTATCCTAAATGTCCCCAGGAGTCAGAGCTAAGCAGAAGCTTATTGAAGATGACAAGGAAAATGGCATGCTCTCCTTTTGCAAGGGGATGAGCAGGAGTCTTCCTCAAAAGTCAAGATAGGATTCCTGCATTTTCCTTCATAGAGATATGGCAGCAAAGAGAAGTAGAGCTACAGAATTTTGCACAAATAATGGGCCACCCTCCTCAGCCATGGCCTTGTAAGGGACCAGGACCAAGACAAATGCAGGGAGGACTGTCCCCTCTACTCTCTGTCATGTACACAGGGACTAAGGGATAAGCAGACCTCAGTACATCCCATCCAAGAATAGGCAAATGAAGTTAAGAAAAACCCAACTGAGAGGGCTTTGAGATTCGGCTTTGTTCCTTTCTCCTTTTTTTAACTTAGAGGAATTATGTGACAACTCCTAACAAGTGCAATGCCTCTTTGTTCTCTCCTCCACCGTCTTCCTCTCCCTTTCTAGATATTTGGTACTGTCTGTCCAGAAGCAACCATTATTGTGATTTAGAATACATCCTTCCACTCAATACTTGTCCTAGCAAGGTGGAGTACATTTTCACATATTAATTGCCATTCTATTTCCATCTTTTATAAATTGCCCCATGAGATCTTTTGTCCAGTTTGTATTAGGTTGTCCTTTTCTCACAAATTTGTGGGAACTTTATATGTTCCAGATTCTAAAATGTTATCCTGGGAGCCTGGGTGGCTCAGTTGGTTAAGCGACTGCCTTCGGCTCAGGTCATGATCCCGGAGTCCCGGGATCGAGTCCCACATCGAGTCCCGCATCGAGTCCCGCATCGAGTCCCGCATCGGGCTCCCTGCTCGGCGGGGAGTCTGCTTCTCCCTCTGACTCCCCCCTCTTGTGCTCATTCTCTCTCTCAAATAAATAAATAAAATCTTTAAAATAAAATAAAATAAAATAAAATGTTACCCTAACACTTAAGTTACAAATATCTTCCTCAGTCTCTAGTTTTTGTTTATTCTCTCCTTTGTGGTACAGAAGTTTTTAATCATGGTATGGGCAAATTTGTCAGACCTTTATTTAATGGGTTGTGGTCTCTGTTAAAAAAAAATCATCTCTTCTGGGGCGCCCGGGTGGCTCAGTCGTTAAGCGTCTGCCTTCGGCTGGGGTCATGATCCCAGTGTCCTGGGATCGAGCCCTGCGTCGGGCTCCTTGCTCCGCGGGAGGCCTGCTTCTCCCTCTCCCACTCCCCCTGCTTGTGTCCCCCCCCTTGCTCTCTCTCTCTGTCAAATAAATAAATAAGAGACACAGCGAGAGAGGGAACACAAGCAGGGGGAGTGGGACAGGGAGAAGCAGGCCTCCTGCCGAGCAGGGAGCCCGACATGGGACTCGATTCCAGGATCCCGGGATCATGACCCGAGGCCAAGGTAGACGCCTAACGACTGAGCCACCCAGGCGCCCCAATAAATAAAATATTTTTTTAAAAAAATCATCTCTTCCTACTGCAAAGTCAAAAAGATGTTCTCCTACCCTGTCCGCCTGCACTCACCCCTCGGAGAGGCGAACCTGACTGCAGAGCACTCGCCGCCCCGCCACACCCTCCCGCTCGCCCGCCACCATGCTGTGTAGCAAGCGACTGGGGCTCTCTGGACTGACCCTCGCCCTGTCCCTGCTTGTGTGCCTGGGCGCGCTGGCTGAGGCGTACCCCTCCAAGCCAGACAACCCCGGAGAGGACGCGCCGGCGCAGGACATGGCCAGATACTATTCAGCGCTGCGGCACTACATCAACCTCATCACCAGGCAGAGGTATGGAAATCTAGCCCCGAGACACTGATTTCAGACCTCTTGATGAGAGAAAGTACAGAAAATGTTCCCAGAACTAGGCTGGAAGACCCTTCTATGTGGTGATGGGAAATGAAACTCGCTCTCCAGTCTTTACCTATTTTCAACCCGAATTTCATCCTGTAAAACTAGTCTGCCGATCCTCTCAATGCATGCAGCCACTGTGTTCAACTCTGCAGAGTTTCCCTTTGTCATCCTTGTATATATGTGTGTTTAAATAAAGTACCAAGCATTCAAAAAAAAAAAAGATGTTCTCCTATATTTTCTTCAAGTTGTCTTAAAGTTTTCTCATATCTATATTTTTAATCCATGTAAATTTTTCTTTATGTACAGTGTGAGCAAGGTATCTGATTTTACTTTTCCATATGACTCCACTGTCCCAATTAATGTGTTAAATAATGAATCCTTCTTCAACTTATTTGTATTGCTACCTGAGCAGAATCTTCTAGTTCTTCAATATTTTTTCTCAATTGCCTTCTATAGTAAAAAAAACTTTAACTGGAAACCTGGGCACTCAGAATTAACTATACTTCCCAGCCTTATATGCAACAGAATATGGCCATGTTTTAGCTAAAGAGTTGTTAGAGGAAGCAGTGTATGCAACCTTCAGGAAATGTCCCCAAAGGGAGAAGACATACCTTTTTCCTTCCTAAACCTCTTTCCTTCTGGCAGAATACAGACAAGTTGGTTGGAGGTAGAGAAGCCATCCTGAGTCATTAGTGTAGTTAGAAAAGTTGGCCATGAGCAATGGTATAAAAAGTTAGAAGGGGGCACCTTGGAGGCTCAGTTGGTTAAGCATCCTTCTCTTGATTTCGGCTCAGGTCATGATCTCAGGTCTTGAGATCAAGCCCTGTATGGGGCCCGGCACTGAGCATGGAGTCTGCTTGGGATTCTCTCTCTCCTGCTCCTTTTCCCTCTGCCCCTTCCCCAAGGGTGAGAGAGTGTGCACTCTCTCTCTAAAAAAAACAAAGTTAGAAAAAGTCTAGGTTCTTGACTGCTCAGCATTAGTAGGTGAGAAAGAAATACACATCTATCCTGTTTAAGCTATTGCCATTTTGAGTGTCCTGTCACTCATAGAAAGAAATTCTTTTTTTTTAAGATTTTATTTATTTGAGAGAGAGAATGAGAGAGAGAGAGAGAGAGAGCATGAGAGGGGGTTGGGTCAGAGGGAGAAGCAGACTCCCTGCTGAGCAGGGAGCCCAATGTGGGACTCCATCCTAGGACTCCAGGATCATGACCTGAGCCGAAGGCAGTCACTTAACCAACTGAGCCACCCAGGCACCCTCATAGAAAGAAATTCTAATATATGTATATCATTTTGCCATAAATGCTTCAATCTATTTCTAAGTTCTCATTTCTCTCTCTTTTTTTTAAGACTTTATTTATTTATTTGAGATAGCACGAGAGGGAAGAGGGTCAGAAGGAAAAGCAGACTCCCTGCTGATCCGGGACTCCAGGATCATGACCTGAGCCGAAGGCAGTCTATTAACCAACTGAGCCACCCAGGCGCCCTAAGCTCTCGTTTCTCTTATACTGATCTATTTATCTATCATTGGACCAGACACCACATGCTTTACTTAATATAATTTTATATTAAGTTTTGATGTCTAATAGGTAAATCGCCTCTCCTAGTTCCTTTTCAGAATTGCTTTGGCAGTTCTTTGACTATTACTCCTCCATAATAACTTTAGAATCTGTCTAGTTCCATAGGGGAAAGTGTGATGGCACTTTTATTTGAATTTCCTTTAACTTATAGATAATTTAAGGAGCATCAACACCTTTATGAAATTGAATGTTCCCATGCATCGTCATAGTATAACTCTAGATTTATGTTTTTATGTTTTACAATAACATTTTTCACTTTTTCTCGATAAAGTTTTGCATATCCCTTGTCAGATTTATAGTCCTTGATGTTATTGTAAGTGGTATTTTTTATTGCTTTGCTTAATGGGTTACTGATAAAAGATACCATTAATTTTTGTATGTTGATCTTATATTCAGTAACCCTGCTGAACTCTTTTTTTTTTAAGATTTTATTATTTATTTGACAGAGATAGACACAGCAAGAGAGGGAACACAAGCAGGGGAGTGGGAGAGGGAGAAGCAGGCTTCCAGCGGAGCAGGGAGCCCGATGCAGGGCTCGATCCCAGAACCCTGGGATCATGACCTGAGCCAAAGGCAGACGCTTAAGGACTGAGCCACCCAGGCGCCCCACCCTGCTGAACTCTTATTTGTCCTAAAAGTTTGTCTACAGAGTCTCTTGCATTTCCTATTAATTAGCTTCCATCAAGCAGCCACAGGGACGTGGAAAAAGTAGAGTTGAATTGACTCAATGGTGACAGCATGAAGAATCTTGAAATAGAAGAGTAGTACAGGCAAGAAGTTTGGGTGCTAGCAGTAGAGACTAGCCAGTAACATGGTAACTGGACAAACAGGGCAGAGTTGGAATTCTGAAAAAGGGTACAAGCTAGCACACTTCAGGGGGATATGCTAACCCTGGAGCCAGATGTAGGGCCATGAAACACCAGAGCTGAGGGAGAGGAGAGTAGGGTCTGGAAAGATAAGATTCAAGCATCAGAGGCAGTCACTGAACCAAATAAAATCACTCCCATGGAGATCATTTAAGGTAGATCCATTTGAGCCAAAAATAGATTTTGTCCAATCTGAAGAAACTTGGGAGCAGAAGTTGCTTTGTCTTAGGTGAGATACTGAATGCCACTACTGGAATAAATATCATTGCAATACAGGAAGAAGTATGGTGAAAGAGAGAAGAACTGGATCCCAACCACGGATGGACCACTGGAAGCCACCTTAGACTGAAACCTTTTAACTTCTCATAAACACTGAAAAGAAAGGTAATTTTGTCAGGGCTGCAGTGTCTCTCTGGGGATTGTAGTTAATAAACCCTTCCTTACAGTTCTCATCACCACTTCTGAATTCTGTGGTGTTTTTACATTTTCATTACAGGGTTATATGAATTTCTGAGTTCTAGATGTCTGTCTAAGGGACCCTGAAATCACATTAAGATAGGAAATAGCTCTGAGTTCTAGATGTCTGTCTAAGGGACCCTGAAATCACGTTAAGATAGGAAATAGCTCTATTGTCTGGAATAAGACCCTTAAAGGTCTAAAAGCAGAAATCAGAAGGAATCATAGGTCCATAAAGTGACAGATGCCTGAATTCACTTGACTTGCATTCTGAATCTAGGAAAAGCCTGCTGCAAATGGTCATCATCATCAGCATGCCAGTGGCCAGGGAAGTAGCCAGACTTTTAACAATGTCCAGGTACCCAGGGTGCCGCTATTCTGCCTCAGCCTGCCACCTAGTGGTCATAGCAATTGATGCAGCATGTTCCTGGAGTCATCACACGATCCATATATAGCTTTATCCTTTTCTGGGCCTCGGAGTCCATGCTTACTGGGTCAAACCAAGGGAAAGAGGGAAGTAGACACTCCTGTTACAATGTGACAAGATAATGCAGTTAGTGATAAAATTATTATTAAAAGATATTTCCAATAATAAAGAAATATAATTCTTACACTTGTTATATAATTTGGAGTTTCCCTAAAACAATTGTTTCAATGTCACTTGCTTAAACATCAGTGAAATGGATCATCAATAACCTCAGCTTATGTCACAGTTAGATGATTGGATCAGCTATGTAGACTGCTAGGATGCATGAAAATAAGACCTCAGGGGTTTCATGATTACCACCCTGATCTTGAGTAACCTTGTATTCATCACTGTAGACATCACGTGGACAAAAGAATTTCAATTTCCCTCAATAAAAATTGAAGATAACCTCAACTTAATGCCAAGCTCAATCTTAGGACAAATGCCATCCATCTTAAAACTACCTTTCACTTATACTTCTTGGAGAAGAGTTTCTCCAGGACCTGAAAGTAGGACTAGGTTGCTTATTCTAAAATATTTTCTGCTGTATTTAGACCTTTGCTGTGAAAAGAGGTTACTCTGAACCAACACAAAGACTCTCAGCATAGACTTGAATGATCTCCCAACTTGAGGTATCTCCAGAAGTAGCAGCTTTGGAGGACAGCAAGCCACCAGGCAGACTCTGGAGTAGAGCTGAGTAGCAATTTCAGGCCCAGGTCTAAATTTGGAGCCCAGTTCATACAAAGTCATCTGTGGTAAGGACCATTCACAGCCCATTCATAGCTCTACCTCTAGTTTATATGCATTCAAAAGGTGTCATAACCCAAAACTCCATGATGATGCTAATCTCTAATTTGGAATTAATCAGTGCTATCCTCTCACATATTAGGGTTTTGTTTATTTTTACTTCTTTGTTTTGGTTTTAGACCATTAAAGTTCTTTACTTCTTGTTGACTCTAAATCATTTATTAAAATAAGCCCACTTTAGGATAATGCTGAATTACAAACTGATCTTACACTTTTAAGTGCAAAAAGGGGAGGAAAGGAAAATGCACATAAAAAGGACATCCCTCCTCCCCATAATTTAGGCGGATAGGAAAGGAAACAAATCATCATTCAAGGAACACTACTCTGCTCCAGATATTTCACCATCTTGTATATTACTTAAACCTTCAGACAAACTTAGGAACTTGAGAAGACGGTACCTCGGTTCAGATCCTTTCTCTACCGCTTGTCGTCTGTGTCCATGAGTAAATTGCTTACCATCTCCAAGCCTCAGGGTCCTTGTGTGTCAAATAGAGAGAATACCTTGGAAGAGCCATAAAAATTAAATGAGAACCTGGCACAGAACAACCACATAACAAACTGTAGTAGCCATTCAACTGAAGCCAGGTATTAATTCCATTTTATGGATAATAAACAAAATATCGCTTCTAAATTGTTTTAAACTCACTGCAACTTAAGAAGGAGGAGGAGGAGGAGGAGGAGGGAGGGGGAGGGGCGCCTGGATGGCTCAGTCGTTAAGCATCTGCCTTCGGCTTGGGTCATGATCCCAGAGTCCTGGGATCGAGCCCGGCATCAGGCTCCTGATCCCTGGGAAGTCTGCTTCTCCCTCTCCCACTCCCCCTGCCTGTGTTGTCTCTCTCTGTCAAATAAATAAAATCTTTTTTTAAAAAAAAGAAGAATATCAAAAATCTACAACTAGAGCCATTATCTAGAAATAACAGCTGACGTTCCATTGATTACTACAGAAAATAAAAAGAAGTGCTAGTGCATTTCTTTCTTTTTATATAGATTTATTTTTTTTAAGTAATCTCTATACCCAAAGTGGGGTTTGAACTTATGACCCCAAGATCAAGAGTCACATGCTCTTCCAACTGAGCCAGCATTTCTAAAATCTACTTTCAGGAGACTCAGGTTTGTTGGTTTGTTTTATACATACTGGGTCTAGAATGAACTACCAGAAAGGAAAAGATTTATCTTCTCTCTACTTTTCCCCAGCTCCTATCAGAAAGTTTTTTTTTTAAGATTTTATTTATTTATTCGAGAGAGAGAGAATGAGAGATAGAGAGCACGAGAGGGGGGAGGGTCAGAGGGAGAAGCAGACTCCCCGCTGAGCAGGGAGCCTGATGCGGGACTCGATCCCGGGACTCCAGGATCATGACCCAAGCGGAAGACAGTCGCTCAACCAACTGAGCCACCCAGGCGCCCCCTATCAGAAAGTTTTAAAGATTCCTAAACTTTGAGGAAATAATTGCTGGTACAATTTTGTTTCCTGAAGATAGCTAAATTCTCTCTAAATATCTCCAGCAATTCCATTCATTCCCAAGGATCCAATTCCAGGAATTCAGGGTTTCCTTAAGGAACGCTGAAGTCCCTAGTATATTTCTGTGAGATGCTTTGGTACTGCCTTTGTATCCCTTTTGAATTTACACAAGGTCCAAATTATTACATTGTTAATAAATTAAGTAATATACATCAACCCTGGTCAGGACATAGCAGAATGATCGAGTTCTATCATTTGCAATGGGGAAAAGAACTTAAGACCCCTCTTGTGTAGGAATTGATCTGAGCAGCATCAGCAAGTTTGCCTAGACTGAGGGACAGTTTCCATAGAAATACCAGGCATCTTGATAAAAATTTGTCAATCCCCAAAAATACATATGACATGGGAAATTTGGTGATAAAAATAAACATTAGATTTTATGGTTTTCACTAAATGAAATCTTTTTTTAAGTAATTTGTTGCTTCCAATCAAATAAAACGTGTACTATTTAAAACAGAAAGTTTGCTTCTTGATAACTCAATTTTCAATCTATTATATGCATCAGTCCACAGATCACCAACAACACTGGCAATTCTTTCCACATTGCCATTTAAAACATAGGAATTAAAAGGGTAATAAGCCACAGAGGAGTAGTAGATTCTTTATTTTTATTTACTTTTTAAAAGATTTTATTTATTTATTTGACAGAGACAGAGAGAGAGACAGCGAGAGAGGGAATACAAGCGGGAGGGGGGGTGGGAGAGGGAGAAGCAGGCTCCCCGCGGAGCAGGGAGCCCGATGCGGGGCTCAATCCCAGGACCCTGGGACCATGACCTGAGCCGAAGGCAGCCACTTAACGACTGAGCCACCCAAACGCCCCAATAGATACTTTATTTTAGAAAATTGCATTGATCGGGCGCCTGGGTGGCTCAGATGGTTAAGCGTCTGCCTTCGGCTCAGGTCATGATCCCAGGATCCTGGGATCGAGTCCCGCATCGGGCTCCCTGCTCCTTGGGAGCCTGCTTCTCCCTCTGCCTCTCTCTCTCTCTCTGTCTCTCATGAATAAATAAATTAAATCTTAAAAAAAAAAAAAGAAAATTGCATTGATCAAGAGAAATTATTGCCTCAAGGGATAGAAGCATCATGGCCAGGACACAAACTATAAACCAATAAGTAAAACATTCTAAGAGAACATCTTTGAATCCATTCTTAATCAGATATTTCCCTTGAGTTCTCATTATTCCTGAAAAGAGCTGGAACATGGCTTCTTCAGAACATATACTTAGCCTAAAGCAATTTTAGAAAATTATATTTTCAAAATGTTTGTTGTTGTGCACTTTATAAAAGTCCTGCAAATGGACACCATTGAGTAGAACTGAAAAGCATTAACTCTGCATTGGCCAGGGAATTTTTTTAACATGTTTGAAGTTTTTCATAACAAAAAAGGGTTTTTGGCATGTACTTTGAAATGTTTTTAAGGATTGTGCTGATCTGTTCCCATCATAAATAAAGGGCATGGGAGACTGGATTAGAAAGTAGTCTAGGTTTTCAAATAGGACCATGTGCTGCGCAGCAGTGAAGGGAGACAGGGTGGGGATGACTGAGTGGTAACTAGAATACCTACTAGGACTAGGTAGTTACTGGAATTCCTTTTCACATTTCACATTGTACTTGCAATCTCATCCAAACGTAGGGGAATTTCCTTAAACCTGAGTCATAGCATTCAACTTATACCTTCCCTCGCCTAAGTAATCAGAAAAAGGCCAACAATAAAAAAAACAGTGACTCTGAGACACAGCTGAAGCTATCCCTGAGAGTTCCTTCCAAGATTTACAAAGTTATGAGAGTGTTAATTTCCTTAAACCTGCATCATAGCATTCAATTTATTCATTCCTGCGCCTTAAGTAGTCAGAAAATGTCTACAATAAAAACAATGACTCTGAGACACAATTAAAGCTATCAGAAGTAACGAGGCCCGAGGACAGGCACCCTACCCCAGTCCAAACCTGCACCACTTTCGGACAGTCCTCTACATGTGGATTAAGACTAAAAACTGAGGGCGCCTGGGTGGTTCAGTTGGTTAAGCGTCTGCCTTCAGCTCAGGTCATGATCCCGGGGTCCTGGGTTCAAGACCCATATCGGGCTCCCTGCTTGGCGGGAAGCCTGCTTCTCCCTCTCCCACTCCCCTTGTTTGTGTTCCCTCTCTCGCTGTGTCTCTCTCTGTCAAATAAATATAATCTTTAAAAAAGATAAAAATAATAAAATTTAATTTAATTTAATTTAGCTTAATCTAAAAAGAAATTAATAACCTTAGTTTCTGGCTTTACTCTGATCATCTCTTCTCCTTCAGGCAAAAGTGCTCTCCACAGCCCCACCTTGTAGTCTCCACGAAAGACATTTTTTTCCTTATCAATTCACTGGTGCCCTTCTCCATGAAAAGTGTTGTCTGGAGTCTGCCTCTGTTGACATCACTGTAGCTAAGCTGGCAGCTTGGCTACATGACAGGCAATATGTGACAATAATGCAAGAGACTACTGGGATTTTTTGTTTCAAATAAACACACATTAATGGAGAAGGAAAGGTAAACTTTCACAGATTAAAAACTTTTCCTCCAGTTTTTCTATCCCTCAAAACACTTTGGGAACGTTTCCCCTAAAACTGTCTTAAAAGCCTTAAATCTTTCTCCAGGGGCGCCTGCGTGATTCAGTCCTTAAGCGTCTGCCTTCGGCTCAGGTCATGATCCCAGGGTCCTGGGATCGATCCCCGCATTGGGCTCCCTGCTCAGCGGGAAGCCTGCTTCTCCCTCTCCCACTCCCCCTGCTTGTGTTCCCTCTCTCACTGTGTCTCTCTCTGTCAAATAAATAAATAAAATCTTTAAAAATAAATAAATAAATAAATAAATAAATCTTTCTCTTTCACACAATCTCTTAGTTTATAGCCACAACTTGTAAGTTAAACTGAGACCTGGTTTAAGTGCTTTCTTTGATGTGTAAGGATGACATGACACAGCTCATTAATTATATATCTTACTGTGGGCTTTTATTTGGGGCTGGGGGAGTAAATCAATCACATTCTGTAAATGAGTTTTCTTTTTGTCGTTGGATTTCTTTTTTTTTTTTTAAAGATTTTATTTATTTATTTGAGAGAGAGAGAATGAGAGATAGAGAGCGCGAGAGGGAAGAGGGTCAGAGGGAGAAGCAGACTCCCTGCCGAGCAGGGAGCCCGATGTGGGACTCGATCCCGGGACTCCAGGATCATGACCTGAGCCGAAGGCAGTCGCTTAACCAACTGAGCCACCCAGGCGCCCTGTCGTTGGATTTCTATTCTTTGTTGTTTGTTTGTTTGTTTCCACAAAAAGGGGACTACTGACGGAATTGGAATCACCTCACCAACATGAAGTAACCAGTACTTTTGGAACTTTTTTAAATAGGAAGGATTGAATTTTAATATTCTGATTTATTAGCATTACAACTGATTTTCCCGTTGTAATTTTTACTCCTGAGGAACTCAACCGCAAAGATAATCTAAACAAAACTGCTTCCCGCTCCCCCACTTCCCTGTCTTAAATTTCTGGAAGAGAAAAACCAGTGTAAGTGTTCCCTATTAATAAAGTACATAAAAAAATGAAAAGTCAGCTATCCCTCAACAAAAGGATTAATCATAGTTTCTCTAAAAATAGCAAATTCTTGTGTGTCATCTTAAATATGGTTGACTTTGTAGAAAACTTTAGAAACACATACATTGGAAAAATATGGTATTGCTGTATTAATTAGCAGGTTATCATGATGCCCCAGCACTTTCTGCTATCAAGATTCCATTGATCTCAGATTTTCTTTTCTCTTATGAAACAACAAGTTATTTTCTAAGCCAGCATATCTTTCCTTAGTCAGAAAATATGAATGTATGTATGGACAGAATTCTGACCAAAAGGGTTACCAGGAAGGGCTGACTCAACAGAGCTGTGGCTAGACATCTTAGAAGAATAGATTTGAACCTTAATCTTCTAATCGGCCTGAGTCATTCAATTTTAAGTTGCTTTGCATGCACTTTTAGCTTATTTCTGAAGGTCGTTCTGTTTCTTGTGCTTCTTGTGTGTTTAGTCAGCTGATTTACTATCTGCTTTACTGGTATTTCACAACATTTGCAAAATTTGGTCTAATTTCCCTGAAGTTAAAGAGACAAACTACGACATATCTTCTTTCCATGTATTTAAATTTTATCTGTCAGTCTTTTCCAGGCTTTTCCACAGAGGCAACATTACTTATATCTTTTTTTTTTTAATAAGGCTTTTTCAGCTCCCCTACAGCAAGTAAATGAAAGATTGATAAAGAAAATGTCATATAATTTGTAATCAGCAGTTGACAACTTCACATATTATATACTTATCATTGAAATGACTCCTACAGGGATGCCTGGGTGGCTCAGTCCGTTAAGCATCTGCCTTTGGCTCAGATCACCTGGGATTGAGCCCTGCCTTGGGCTTCTTGCTCAGTGGGAGTTGGCTTCTCCCTCTACCTCTGTCACTCCCCCTGCTTGTGCTCTCTGTGTCAAATAAATAAATAAAATCTTTTTAAAAAAATGACTTCTAGAATTAAGTGAAACTGTACTCAAAAGTTTTTTTTTTAAGATTTATTTATTTGAGAGCGCAAGAATGAGAATACATGAGAGGGGGGAGGGTTAGAGGGAGAAGCAGGCTCCTCGCTGAGCAGGGAGCCTGATGCAGGACTCGATCCCGGGACTCCAGGATCATGACCTGAGCCGAAGGCAGTCGCTTAACCAACTGAGCCATCCAGGCGCCCGAAAAGTTTTTTTTTTTTAAGATTTTATTTATTTGTTTAATTGACAGAGAGAGAGAGACAGTGAGAGAGAGAACACAAGCAAGGTGACTGGGAGAGGGAGAAGCAGGCTTCCTGTGGAGCAGGGAGCCTGATGTGGGGCTCAATCCCAGGACCCTGGGATCATGACCTGAGCAACCCAGGCGCCCCTCTAGGGGCTCAGTCTGTTAAGCGCCTGCCTTCAGCTCAGGTCATGATCCCAGGGTCCTGGGATTGAGCCCTGCATCGGGTTCCCTGCTCTGCCGGGAGCCTGCTTCCCCGTCTCCCACTCCCCCTGCTTGTGTTCCCTCTCTTGCTGTCTCTCTCTCCGTCAAATAAATAAATAAAATCTTAAAAAAAAAAAGTTTTAAGATGCAAAGTTAACATACAAGGTATAGAAAATTAGGGAAATTATGGAGATACAATATCCTAGGATTTGAATACCTGAAAAGGGAATACACTGGAATTGTAATAGTGGCTTTCACTGATCTTAAACAAATCATTTCATTCGATTGCCATCCGCTAGTTCCCCTCTTTAAAAGTGGTTATAATAACACCCACGTCCTTGTGGATATGTTCCAAGAATTACCCAATTATTAGGTTATAAAGCACTGAGGAAATTTTAACTCTGCTGTGCAAACATTGAGTGCATGCTAGCATATAAACATGACAGAAAAAGCTACGCATTTACCTATCTTGTTCTGTTTAGGTCTTGATCACTATCCGAGGACTTCTGACAGTACAGCTGCTTAAAGTTAACAGGATATGGGAAAGTATGTCCAGACTACCCATTTTTTTAAATTCCTTCCTAAAAATATTATTCCTCTTCCCCTGGAATATATTAATCATATACCACTTGCTCTCTAGAAAATATAAATAAAACCTATGTCCTCTAACTTCCATAACTGTTAGAGAAATATTTATACTTGTCTTGGACGATAATTAAGAAATGTTTCCTTCAAGGTACATTTTACTTATAAACTCCTTGAGGCAGAAAACATGTTTATACATCTTGTATACCCCCTTAGCAACCAGGACATAATATGAGGCACCATAAATATTTTTTTCATAAATATTTCTTAGGCTGTTCTCTCTGCTAAGGGCTGGGAATGGAAAGTAAGTAAGTCAATGTTCCTGTTCTCAAGGAATGACACACGCTAGTAAACTTAGATAACTCTAGTACAATTTGCTTTAATAAAAAAATGGAAAAGGGAGAGATTGTCAAGGAATCTTTAAAGAAAAGATGACATTTTAGTCTAAGGACAAATAAGAACTCATTATACACAGAAGCAGCAAACAGGTAGAGGGAACAACACAAGGAAAACATTGTATGTATAAGGTTCTGTGAGTAGTCTGATATGTAAAGCACAGAGCAGATGGCGAGAAGTGCTGGAAAATGAGACTGGAAACGGGCCAGTTTGTAAAGGTCTCGTGTTCCATACCAAAGAATTTGGATTTTATCCTACAGACAAATGGTCTCTAAAGTGGGGTGCACTCACCCAAGAGCATATGCAAAATTATTCCAGGAAAAAGCATAACATCTCTATTTACCTTTTCTCATCCTTTTACATTTTGAGTGTTTGATGAGTGTAGTGTGTGTGTGTGTGTGATTTGTAAAGAAAAATACAGGGGCTCCTGAGTGGCTCAGTCGGTTAAGCATCTGACTTTGGCTCAGGTCATCATCTCAGTGTCCTGGGATCAAGCCCTGTGTCAGGCTCCCTGCTCAGCGGGAAGTCGGCTTTTTCCTCTCTTTCTGCTCCCCCCAGCTCATGCTCTCTCTCTCTCTCTCTCAAATAAATAAAATCTTAAAAACAAAAAGAAAATGAAAAATACACATGTTGGGTGCATATTCACAATTATTAAAAAAAAAAAACCAATGTATTTATTTAATATATTCATCACAAGGGCTCAACCAGAGACTTAATTTAAAAAACAGAAACAAAACAAAAATGACACCACAGCTTAAGATACAGAGTCCTAGACAGAAATGAAGAGAAAGACTATCTAAGGAGAAAATAAAAAGACAACACAAAGAGAGAGGCTGAATAGTCAGGGATCTTGGCTGGAGACCTGCTTTGAGTAGGTTTCTTGCAGATACTTCTTAAAGGCTTGTGGGGTTTTTCCAGAGCTCGGCAGCATGCGTGTTCAAAGGACTAACAATGTTTGGTTCTCCTAGCAGGCTCTGGATGGACAGCAGGATGGTCCTCACATCATACAGGGCAGACCACTTGTCCTTCAGGATGTCCAGGCAGATGTTTCCCTGGGTGTCCACGTTGGGGTGGTAGCAGGGTGTGAGGAACTTCACCGTGGGCGCGTTATAAGGGTAGCCACTGGGGAACTCCAGGGAGAGCTTATACCTCAGGTCTTCATAAACTGTGCCTGCTGCCCCATGGATGGTCCCCACCCATTTGAAAAGCTTGTCGGATTCAGGGAAGGCAGAGATGCCTTTGTCACCAGACATCATGAGGGTCATCAGCTCCTGCAGTAGCCTCTTGCCTACGGGGCCCCGGGCGGCGCTCCCGCTGGGCTCGGCTCCTTTGCAGGCAGCGGCGACGCTGGCGGCAGCTGGGTCGCGGTTCTGGGAGGCCATCCCGGGCGGTGCCCATAGTCACAATTTTTATTGATGGAGTACACAATCAAAAAATGTGAAAGAGGGGCGCCTGGGTGGCTCAGTCGTTAAGCATCTGCCTTTGGCTCAGGTCATGATCCCAGGGTCCTGGGATCGAGCCCCGCATCGAGCCCCGCATCGGGCTCCCCGCTCCACGGGAAGCCTGCTTCTCCCTTTCCCACTCCCTCTGCTTGTGTTCCTGCTCTCGCTGTCTCTCTCTCTGTCAAATAAATAAATAAAATCTTAAAAGAAAATGTGAAAGACCTAGGCAACAAGCTGCCATTGAAGAGGTTTTTTTTTTAAAGGTAATAGTATCAGATCTATATTTTAGAGAGATAACATTGAGGTACATACGGATGATACAGGGAAAAGGAGAAATTTTTTTCAGCTTTATTGAGATATTGACATCTAACATATATAAGTTTATTTTTTAAAAAATTTTTATTTATTTATTTGACAGAGAGACAGCAAGAGCAGGAACACAAGCAGGGGGAGTGGGAGAGGGAGAAGCAGGCCTCCCGCTGAGCAGGAAGCCGGATGTGGGACTCGATCCCAGGACTCTGGGATCATGACCTGAGCCGAAGGCAGACGCTTATTAACGACTGAGCCACCCAGGCGCCCTAACATATATAAGTTTAAAGTGTTTAATTTTGATGAATTTGATACATGTATATAGTACAGTTAGTTAACAGTTCTACCCTCTCATATAATTACCTTTGTGTATGTGTGTAGTGATAACATTTAAGATCTACCCTTAACTTTTAATTATATAACACAGTATTGGGTTTTTAAAATATTTTTTAAAGATTTTATTTATTGGAGCTTCTGGGTGGCTCAGTCGTTGAGCGTCTGCCTTTGGCTCAGGTCATGATCCCAGGGTCCTGAGATCGAGCCCCACATCAGGCTCCCTGCTCAGCGGGAAGCCTGCTTCTCCCTCTCCCGCTCCCCCTGCTTGTGTTCCCTCTCTGGCTGTCCCTCTCTGTCAAATAAATAAATAAAATCTTAAAAGAAAAAATCCTCTTTAGGGGGTGCCTGGATGGTGCAGTTGGTTGAGCATCTGACTCTGCATGTGACTCTTGATTTCAGCTCCAGTGGTGATCTTAGGGTCCTTGGATTGGGCCCTGCACTGGGCCGTGGAGCCTGCCTGGGATTCTCTCTCTCCCTTTCCCTCTGGCCCTTCCCACTGCGCTCATGGACTCTCACGCATTCTCTCTCAAATAAATAAATAAATAAATCTATCTTTTTTTTTTTTTTTAATCCTCTTTTGAGGCGCCTGGGTGGCTCAGTCATTAAGCGTCTGCCTTTGGCTCAGGTCATGATCCCAGGGATCTGGGATCCAGTCCCACGTCAGGCTCCCTGCTCACCTGCTTCTCCCTCTCCCACTCCCCTGCTTGTGTACCTCTCTCGCTGTGTCTCTCTCTGTCAAATAAATAAATAAAATCTTTAAAAAATATAATAAAAATTAAAATTAAAAAAATAAAAAGATCCTCTTTGGAATATTATAAAACAAAACAAAAGTACTTCTTCTGGGTTTAGAATCAATGACAATGCAGTAGCAAGAAATATATCCAGCACCATCTTGGTTTCTTAACATCATACATTCTGGAGAAATGGCAGGAGCAGAGGCTATACAGGATGAGCCTAGAATATCTTATTATACCAGAAAGTAAGGTAGATCTCAAAAAAACACAACAATGGAGGCATGTAAAAAGGGACACAGGAACCAACTGAAAGATTTTCCAATCACCAAGCTGGAACAATTCGAACAACAAAATAACATAGTGTTGGATTATAACCCAAAGTACAAAATAATAACCATGGGCCCATAATAACATAACCAAATATTTGAATGAATAAGTAAATAAGGGAGAATAGACAAATCACCCATACAAAGGAATTCTGCCCCTCAAAGACTTGGGAGAGTAACTCCCCTACCCCTTAAGTGTAAGCCGCACTATTGACTTCCTTCCAAAGAGAAAAGTATGGAAAGGGAGGGGAGAAAAAGGAGTAACTTTATAGGGGGAAAATCTGACAGAGATTATCTCAGGTATGTGATGAAGCTTAACATCACTAGTGATATCATTAATGATAAGTTATATCGACAGCACATTCCCTTCATATTATATGATGAGCATGGCGTTTTACCTCTGTGGTCTTCCTCCCAAAAAAACCATAACCCCAGTTCATTTATAAGAAAAACATTAAATCCAAATTGAGAGACTTTCTACAAAGCCTACCAGTACTCTACAAAAGTGCCAAGGTCAACAAAAACCAGGAAAGTCTGAGAAACTGTCAGTCTACAGGAGCCTAAGGAGACACAATGACTAAATGTAATGTTGTCATCCTAGATGGGATCCTAGGACAGAAAAAGAATATTAGGTAAGAACAAAGGAATCTAAACTATGAACTTCAGTTAATAATAACCTATCAATACTAGCTAATCAGTTGTGACCAATGTATCATACTACTGTAAGATCTTAACAGGTCAAATCGGGTAAAGGGTAGGGAGCACTCACTGTACTATCTCTGCAACTTTCCTATAAACCTAAAACTCTTAAAATCAAACGTGTATTAAAAGAAAAAAAGGACCTCTTCCGGTTTGAAATCTTTCATATTTGTTAGAATCTTTATTCCCTGGTCCAAGTCTTCTATAAAGTTGCTATTCATAATGTGGTCACTTGTGAGTTTCTTAGCAATACAGAATCTCAGGCCCATCCCAGATGTATTAGTCAGTGTTCTCCAGAGAAACAGAACCAACAGAGAGAGAAAGACTGTGTGTGTGTGTGTGTGTGTGTGTGTGTGTGTGTGTGTGTGTGTGTGTAAACACACATCCAATTATGATGGCTGGGAAGTCAAATCTGCAGTGTGAGCTAGCAGCCCGAAGACCCAGGAGAGCACGTGGTTGCAAATCAAGCCTAAAGGCCGTCTGCTGGACAACTCCCCCTTGGTTGCGGAGGGGATCTTTTGTTCTATTCAGGACTTAGATTGAATAAACTCAACCCACATTATGGAAGAGTTCTGTTAACCTCTCCAAAAACACCCTCTGGGTTGTCAACGCCAGACCCGATAAATCAGAATCTGCATTTTAAAAAGATCTGCTGGGTGATTTCACGCATATTCAAGTTTAAGTGATATTGCAGAAGACTCCTAAAGGGCCAGAATCCCTCCTTAAAGAGTTTAAAATATACATGGTAATTTCACTAACTCAGAAACAAGGCTTGATTTGTTGTTGTTTTAACTTGATAACTCTCCTAGGATTTATTGATCCGTAAGTGAGGGATGCCTTCAGAAATCTCCACTCTCCGTGCTGGGTGAGGGTAACCCTCCCATTTGTTCCCACGTGGACCTCACCAAGCTTCTGACCTGGTTTTTTTTTAAAATTACTGTCCTGTGTGTCTTCCCGGCTACAATGAGCTCCCCAAGGGCATCTACCTCATCTTATTTTTCCTATCTCCAGGTCTCTATTACGATTAACAGCCAAACTGAAGCCCACATCTGTCTCATTCCCACTGCCCCATCCCCCAACCCTCCCAAGAGAGACTGTACATTTTCCTCTTTCTCAGGCAGCATATGCCAGAAGTTACTATTCGAACTAGACCTGGGGAGACATTACACACAGATTACTCTATAGGTCGAAGCATATGAAATCGGCAATATTGGCTTTTTCGACCCACAGAATCAGCGATTTCCTAGGACTGAACAATATGTTTCCATTTACTGTTTTTCCTTCGCAAAAACTACTTTAGGGACAATATGCTGTCATGGGTAGACAGTACCGGGATTGCTAATATTCATGACAATTTACTATCGATAAATTAACGTCAAATACACACCATCCACTTCCCCACTTCGATCCCAGCCCTCCCCTTAATTCCGCACGATTCAAGTCCTCACAGCCGCCTCCAGGGTCCCACTTATCCCGGAGGGGCAGCCCCTACGCTTTACAAGGGAGCACAAGAGGGGAGAGCGTTGTTCCTCGGAACGACGACGATCTGGCATGCCCAGAACCCAAGGGGCGAGGTAACTCAACTCCCACCGCGTCCCACCAGGCCACAAGGCCCCGAACTCTGCCTTTCCCCGCTCAAACCCTCCACAGTTGCCCGAACCTAAGATGGCGGTGGGGGCGGAGTCGGTGCGGCCGCCTCTAGGCGGGACCGCGTTGACAGAACGCAGCCGAGGGGCGGTGCCAGCGCCGCCACCCCGCCCCGCCAGCGCGGCCGGGGCCTTCGGCTGTCCGGCCCCCGCTCTCGTTTCTGCCGGTATCGCACTCCTGCTTCTCGGAGGCGTCATGAGGTCCCCGATTCGGGGCCTGGCCTCGAGCGATGGCGAGGAGGGCTCAGCTAGGACGCCCCTCCTGCAGAGCACCCCGCGGGTGGAAGCCGGTGAGCTGCGGAGCTGTCCCAGGGCGAGGGGGGCCAGGATACCCGCGCCCTTGGCCGATGGGACCAGAGCTGTTTAGGCGTGAGGGGTCTTGAGGAAGGGAAGCGAAGGCGCGAGGGAACTCGAGGAGGGGGAGTCCGTTCAGGGCCCAGCTTAGCCCCCGCCTGCCCCGGTGCCCAAAAGCCGCTCTGGGGTCTGGCGGGGACCGTGAGGCCGGGCCGGGCTGGAGGCTCGGGTGGGGCCTCGGCAGGTGCAGCTCCGCGGGGTCTGGGCGGCAGCAGCTGGGCGCCGCCGGCTCTGGGCTCCTGGCAATTCTCGATAATATCGAGCGGGGGACCCCATGGAAGAATGTATTGTAGGAGAACCTGTGAATCAATGGGCAGAGGGCCGGGCGGAAGACCCGGAGTAAGAGCAAACTGGGAGAAAAACCTGCAGATCGGTGGGCAAAGGGTTGGACGGAGCTGCTGGCTCTTTCTCCCTGTCACCGCCAGGTTTCCTCAACTGCCGCCCGCTGGCATGTAATCTGGTAGCGCCTTGGGCGAGGAGCTGAGACCGAAAAGGAGGACTGAGGTTAACATTTGTGCATATGTGGAGGAAAACTATTGCATACGCCAGCGAATATCTTGATTTTTTTTTTTCCGTATGGTAGTCTACGATTACATCGTAGCAGGTCTACGATTTAAGTTAGAAAACAGTTATCTTCAAGATAGAATATCTATAAAGTTCTAAGATAATTTGCCAAAGATCTTGCAACAAACAGAAAAGGAAGTACTTCACAACGTATCTTCCCTGAATTTGGAGAAATTAAAATATATTGCTATTTAATGCTTTTATAAATGTAACTTCTTTAAAAGTAATTAAAACTAAAGAACAAATCCATTTGTACGCATTCTATAGTTTCAAAGATGTGTGCATGAGAAACAGAGTTGAATTAGAAATTTGACTTTTCCTGACCAAGAACAGGATCGTCCTGTGGTATCTTTTTTGTTTTTAACATTACCAGATGGTGGCAGTAGATGTGGCAACGTAAGAGCTCCATCCGGCAGCTGGGAGCTTATTTTAGAAGACGCTCGGTGTAAATACTGTATAGTGCCGTTAGACCTGGAAGTTGGACTTAGTTCCATAAAGTGAGCTTTTTCTGTGGCATACACTGTTAGATTTCTAAAATCTTCTTCTGTAAAATAATCTAGTGTGGAAATACAGAAACAAATGCCATCAAGATATTCCCTAGAGACTACTATATTCTGTTGCAGTTGAGAAAATATATATAGCTGTACCTTATCTATGCCTAAGTGGATAGTTTTGATTTTTCAGGAGAGAAAGGCCGACAAAATGTCAGTGGTAACATTTTACAGTAGTAAAAAGACCTTAGAAACTAACCACCCTCTGGTGGTGCATCATTTTATACATAGACAACCAAGGGCCACAGAGGTTACATTCCCAAAGGTTGCAGCATGTAGCCACATTTGTGTTATATTTGAGAAATTCCTATTTGAAAAATGCTTAATCGTTTTTAGTTGATCCATTACAAATTTCAGAGTTCCCCATTCCATGGTGAATACGAGCACATGGTTTTATGTTTCTTTACTAAGAGCTAAACTTAAGATATGTTTCTTTAGAGTGTTAAGAATTAATGCCTCTCGGGCGCCTGGGTGGCTCAGATGGTTAAGCGTCTGCCTTCGGCTCAGGTCATGATCCCAGGGTCCTGGGATCGAGTCCCGCATCGGGCTCCCTGCTCCTTGGGAGCCTGCTTCTCCCTCTGCCTCTCTCTCTCTCTCTCTCTGTCTCTCATGAATAAATAAATAAAATCTTTAAAAAAAAAAGAATTAATGCCTCTCAGGTTGATGTAATATGATGGAATTTTCAGTAACCCAACTATGGTTGCCCCTCAAGTATTTGCTTTTACTCAACCTGCTCGATTTCAGAAATGTACACCAAAATGATGGGGGAAGGCTGGCTCAACACTGATAAACAATAGGGAGTCTATAGATTTTTCTGCCTAATTTAGGTAGGAGGAAGGGGGGGAACTAAGCAAAGAAGAGCAAAGTTTCCCCTCCCACACATAATAATTCTTCATTCCTCACACTTTACACCAGTTGAAGGTTTGCTTTTGAATGAATGACATGTGTCTTGCATTTGATTAAGTGGATTTTCAAAATACTGTTGCACCAAAAATGTACTCCTTTGTGTTAGGAAAAAAATCAATTGTGGGGCTTCTAAGACATTTCTTTGTGTTTAAAGACAGAGCATAGATTTGAAGCCAGAGTCCCTAACTGCCAAACCCAGCTCTACTAACTAGCTGTGTAAGCTTTAGCAATTACCTAAGCTCTCTATACTTTCCCTATCAATAAATCAGGGAAAATAATATACCTAACTTACAGGGTTATTGTGAGGTTTAAATGAGCTAATAGGAAGTGCTTAGAAGAGTTTGGCACATAGTAAATGTTAGTTACTATTACTATTATTATCATTATTATCAATGAAAACCATTTAGATTTTGCATTCCTCAGAGAAGCTGGGCACAGCAAAATGAGGTCCCCATTCTTCATGGTCACACTGTATCAGAACTTGTGATTTCTAGCTTGTAATATAGGTCATTCTGTGCTTTGTTTTCATTGATGGGGTGTTTTATTTGGGGTTTTGCCTCTACTACTCTGTTGGGGAGGTTACATTCAGATTCAGTTACACAAGCACTGAGTTTCTTTTTTTTTTTTTAAGATTTTATTTATTTATTTGAGAGAGAGAATGAGAGAGAGAGAGTACATGAGAGGGGGGAAGGTCAGAGGGAGAAGCAGACTCCCCGCTGAGCAGGGAGTCCGATCCGGGACTCGATCCTGGGACTCCAGGATCATGACCTGAGCCGAAGGCAGTCGCTTAACCAACTGAGCCACCCAGGCGCCCCAGCACTGAGTTTCACGAATACACTTCTTGTGTGAATATAGTCTTAAATATAAGATTCAGAGTGCTGGTAGAGAGCAACCACATTACAGAACGAAGGCAAATGGCCTTGGGTCATTGGATCATTAGGTCATGTGATAACCTAATAGTAACTGAATCCATTTTAAGAGAATTTGGTGTTTTCACATAAACGGGTATTAATTTGGGAGCTAAGAATACATAAGGATCTATCAGGAATTAATTATCCATAAGACAGAGTAAGACTAGTTGAATATTACCCTTTCTTTTAAAAAGATTTTTATTTTATTTATTTATTTGAGAGAGAGCGTGCACAAGAGGGGGTAGGGTCAGAGGGAGAAACAGACTCCCTGCTGAGCAGGGAGCCCAATGCGGGACTTAATCCTGGGCCGAAGGCAGTCGCTTAACCAACTGAGCCACCCAGGTGCCCTGAATATTATCCTTTTTAAACACAAAACATATTGTATTCATGTTAGATAAGAAATCTTTTTTCTTTTTTGGAAGATTTTTTTTTTTTTAAGTAATCTTTACACCCAACGTGGGTCTTGAATTCACAACACCCGAGATCAAGAGCCACATGCTATACCAGCTAAGCCAGCCAGGTGCCCCAATAGGAAGTCTTTTTTAATGCAATTCCTGGGCCAAGGGGGCTCACTGTGTCCAATGCCCACCCTCCTCTAGGAAAAATCGTCATCTGTGTGGGTCAGTGCTTCTAACCGTGGATTTTCCACCTCAGTCTCAGCCCCTCACTACTCAGTACTCCTTTCTCCTCCCCACTGCCAAACCCTTCCACAATGAATAAATGCCCTGCATTCTAGGGCTTTCACCAGCCTTCCCTCCACCCACATCCTTGCTTCAACAGAAACCTGGCCTTCTGGGCATATCATTCTCACTCCTCACTGCTGCCTCGAGGGGTGATTATTTTCTCTTGCCCTGTGCTAATTGATGAGCGTGACTCTTCCTTATTCCACATGGATGATGCTTCCAGACAATTACCCCTCCACTCTCAATGCCCGGTGACTTCCTACTCATTGATGAAGACTCGGTATAAATGTTCTTTCTCCAAGAGGCTTTCCCTGACCCCCACCCCACACATACACACACACAAGCAGTGTAATGTGACTCCTTTGCCCCTTGTTACATGCATATATTGTAGTACTTTATCTTATTGGTATAAATTTATCCAGGGTGAACAGGAAAGGAATTCACTTTTGCTGAGTGCTTATCATAACTGCCCTAGAGTTTCATTTAATCTACACACAACCCAGTGAGGTGGTTATTGTTTGCCTCATTTTAGAGCCAAGAAACCTGAGAATGAAAACTATTTTTTTAAGATTTTATTTATTTGTTTATTTGAAAGAGAAAGAGAGGATGCAAGTAGGGGGAAGAGCAAAGGGAGAGGGAGAAGCAGGCTTCCCGCTGAGCAGGGAGCCCGATGCGGGGCTCGATCCCAGGACCCTGAGATCATGACCTGAGCCAAAACCAAGAGTCGGATGATGTACGCTCACCCCACTGAGCCACCCAGGTGCCCTGAGAATGAAAACTATTAAGTAACTTCCTCCAAAGACACACGGCCAGTGAGATTCAGGACTGAGGTTCATTCCCAGGTCTGTTTCTCTCTAAATTAACCTGTGTTCTTTCAACTACACCCACTCCACATTCCTAAATTTAAACCATATTTTAAAAGCTGATATTTGTTTTGATGGGTGCTCTGTTCGTTATGCAAGCATGATTTTGCTTTGAATTTGATTTCAGTGTGACAGATGCTTGATGGATGTTCCCTCTTTTCATAATGCAAGCATTCTTTTGTTGGACCAATTTCAAACATTACCCAGATTCACTGGCACACTTTGTCTTAACACCATCCTTTTTTGAAATAAAATTTTTCTGACTGATTCTTAAGCAACAGCCACTTTTATAAAGTAGCGACCATATATTTTTAATATCTCTTATGACCTCATAGCCATATACTTTGTGACATCTGTGTTGGCTTTTTGTTTTCTGATTATTGACTGTGCCCCAAAAAGTTAAAATTGCCTGATCCATAACTTCTAGGTCAGTTTTTCAAGTAATATCAAGCTGCCTGCCCCACATACAGTCCAATGAAGCATCTCATGGGGAGAAGCTGATTACAGTAAAATAAGGTAACTGCAAATAGGATAGAAAGAAGTAATAACATTACAGGTCAGAATGGCATAAAATAAAGTTGTCTAGACTAGTAAATCAAATTACTAGTAACTTCATCCCTCCCTTTCCCTTACTCCTACATCTAATAGGTAGGCAAGGCCTGTCAGTTCTGTTTTTAAATTTATCTCAAATCTGCCCATTTCTGGGGTGCCTGGGTGGCTCAGTCAGCTAAGCATCTGACACTTGATTTCAGCTCAGGTCATGATCTCATGGGTCCTGGTTTGAGCCCTGGGCCTCCTCCTCGCTCAGCGGGGAGTCTGCTTGAGGATTTCTCTTTCTCCCTCTGCTCCTCCCCCCACTTGCATGTGCGTGCACGCGCTCTCTCTCTGTCTCTCTCTCAAGTAAATAAATAAATCTTAAAAAAAGGATCTGCCCAGGAGCGCCTGGGTGGCTCAGATGGTTAAGCGTCTGCCTGCGGCTCAGGTCATGAGCCCAGGGTTCTGGGATCAAGCCCCACATCTGGCTCCTAGCTCGGCAGGGAGCCTGCTTCTCCCTCTCCCTCTGCCTCTCCCCTGCTCATGCTCTGTCTCTCTCTGTGTATCTGTCTCAAATGAATAAATAAAATCTTTAATAAAAAAAAGGATCTGCCCATTTCCCGGGAAAACAGTAGTCCCATAAATGATCTTTCTGAGTCTACATCTTCACTACCATTCACACTCCTCCCCCTTTGTAATCTCCACACGGCAACCAGAGAAGCTCTTGAAACCATAAATTACCTACTGTCATTCCTCTGTTGAAATAGATAATGAACTCTGTCAATAGTATCTGGGCAAAGCACACAGTACATGTATCTGGAGTTTTCTTGTTCCAAGTTACTCCAAGTAACACACTTTGAGCTTTGGTTTCCAAATTTGGCAAGATTATGAGTCCACCATCCAGACTTCTGTGTATTACTGTCCCACACAGAGTGATGATAAAGAAAACACGCTTCACACTATCCAAAAGTCTCTTAACTAGACAGCAGCCCATATGGTTAGAGCAGAAAGCAAATGTATCTAGATTCAGTTAACAGAGACAGCACAAATGGAGCCTTAGAAATACAGTTCTCACAGGTCAAGATCTACTATGGCAGTGGTGCCATAATTTTAATAGCTGTACTCCTCTGAAAGGAGTCGAGAATACCAAATGAAAAGTTCTCTGGTAAATGATGTAAATCCTGCACAAAGGAAAAATTGCAGTTGTTAAGTGTGTGAGGGCTTCTCGAAAAGTGAGGTGGATCATAATACATTAATATATCCCTAGGTAGAGCTGTGCCATATTCATTAATGCTTCAGTCTGAATCAGTACTAAGACCTTTGTACTCTGAAAAACGTACTGTTGCTTGAGGTTGGGTCAATGAAAGCACCAGAATTCCTGAGCAGGGGAAACACACACACATATAGAGTGTTAGTAGGTCATTACCAAATAAAAGCATACATATATTCATGCATATGTATTTAACTTTAGATTGTCATTACCAAGTAAAATAGACATTCATATCTTTCAACAGCTATTTATCAAACACTCAGTGTTTGCCAAATTTACAGGTGTAAAACCTTGGATTAGCCACTCTGTCACTAAGGGACCAATCAACCTTAACTTCCTAAATTCCTGTCCCCTCTCCGATTCTGCAACTCAGCAAAAGAAGAAAAAGACCAAATAATGCGCATACGCCTGTAATTAAAGTAAAAAATAGATCAAAATGCCTCCTCTCACATGATCTTTCTTTCATTGGTTCCTCCAACCAATTCCGCCTTCCCTTTTTTTTTTTTTAATCCCTGTGTTACATTCACTTGCTTGCTTTTTAAAATGTGGGCCCTTTAAGCATGTTCAACTGAGCAACTGTCACAGATGCTGCAACTGTCATAGATTTCTGCAAGTTTGCTTCTGGATTCTTAAATACATTTAGTTTAGGAGGGCCTTAAGTATTAATCATGGCTTCTGATTCAAACCCAGCCTCTGAGGATACTTTTCAAGGTAAGAAATTTATCAAGAGGGGTTTCATATGCTAGCCTTGGCAGGAAACTTTTTGTGCTGTGCTACAATTACAGTGAGATGGCTACTAATCCATAGTCCACAGTTTCAGTGCTTTGTTGTAGTCAGTACTCTAGTACTGATTGGCCATGTTTTAGATAGTTTTTCAGAAATAATGTGCCATTAAACCATTTAACTGTTTTTCTTGAATCTTTGTCAACTGACAGGGATTAGGGATTCAGTTTTGACTCTGTAATGGAGATTTTTCTTTTTTTAGAGAGAGAACAAGAACGCATCTGCACACAAGGCAGGGGGAGGGGAGAGGGAGGGGCAGAGGGAGAGGAAGAGAGAATCTCAAGCGGGCTCTGCGCCCAGTGCAGAGTCAACATGGGGCTCAGTCTCACAATCCTGAGATCGTGACCTGAGCCAAAATCAAGTCAGATGCTTAACCAACTGAACCACCCAAGCGCCCCTGTAATGAAGATTTTTCTGAGTAAAGTTGATAAAGCTATTGCCTTCATGTTTTAAGAAACTGTCTTACAGTTCAGGCTCTCACGTGTTAAATGTTTATCAAAACTACAGCTACCGAAGACAAATTCTCTTCAATAAATGTTTTTAGATATGCTTAATCTGAAAATATTCTCAGAAAACTATTAATGATTCATTAATTTGTGTACTTCTAAAAAGTAACCTTTTTAGTAATTTAGACAATATCATCTAAGTCATCCTACTGAAACCTGTTTCCCAATATCTGTTTCAGCTCCAGCATGCTGCTCTGCTCGCTACAACTTAGCAGTTCTGGCTTTTTTTGGTTTCTTCGTTCTCTATGCATTACGTGTGAATCTGAGTGTTGCATTAGTGGATATGGTAGATTCAAATACAACTTTAGCAGATAACAGAACTTCTAAAGAGTGTGCAGAGCATTCTGCTCCCATAAAAGTTCTTCACAATCAAACGGTAAGTGCTACTTTTTAAACAATCTTTTTTTTTAAAGATTTTATTTATTTATTTGAGAGAGAGAGAATGAGAGATAGAGAGCACGAGAAGGAGGAGGGTCAGAGGGAGAAGCAGACTCCCTGCCGAGCAGGGAGCCCGATGTGGGACTCGATCCCGGGACTCCTGGATCATGACCTGAGCCGAAGGCAGTCGCTTAACCAACTGAGCCACCCAGGCACCCTTAATCCTTAAATACATCCAAGTAAAAATATTGGAAGGTCTTTCTTCATCCTACAGAAACCACAAACACTTTATGCATGGAAGCTCTGAATCTTTTTCTTTTGTGCTTTTTTCAGGAACTGGTTGAACAATTAGGTAACTACAGCTACTGCTTCTAGGTGTAATACACTTTGATCTGTTTGAAAGGTAGTTTCTCAGTTTCCTCTATAAACATACCAACCATCCTTGAAGATAATTTGGAAAAACCTGTTTAGCATACCAGGAAATTTGATTGTTTTTGATGTTGCTGAATAGTTTTTATGTGACTGTTCTGCAATAGCTATTTTACTTAAAAGGTTATGGTTGCAAGAGAGCTTAGGTCATCTGCAGGCTGAAGAAGCAGGTCAATTTCTTAGGACATTATTTTCCAAAGTTTATACATGCCTAACATAAGCTGCTTACTTTGCCTGCTTCATGTTATAGTGGAATTGATAAGTATGTGTTCATCATTTGTTCATAATTGAGTTTTACATACATTAAATATTTTGTTTTGCTTATGACATGGGGAGATAGAGAAGGAGAAAAGGCTGGTGTCCTTTTTATGAGTATATCTTCATCCATTTTCAGCACTCACAAAGGAGCCAGATCACACTTGGGTTAGTCTCCTCTGCCATTTATACACAAGAGCATCCAAGCTCAGAAGAGGGTTTCTGCCCAAACAACCAAACATACAAAATAATGACGTACCAAAAAATTTTTTATTTGACTTTAATAACACTGCTGAATGCATATTTGAGTACACATCACCCACTTTCCCTACTTCAACCTGTGACTTATAACTGCTGGACGGTTCATGAAGTCCAAGAATTCTACAGATAAGCCACAAATTGGTACTTCAAATAAGGATATTTAGAGGGGTGCTTTGTATCTTTCCTTTTGGCAAATGCTTTTGTTGATCTAGCTAGTTATCTTCATCTGCCTTATATCAGCAGTAAAAAGAAATCCTGAGATGGTTCTTGACACATTGGCTCAGTGATACAACTATGTGAATCAAAGATGTCAGATATTCAGATGAGTCACTAAATCTTCATTATGACCTTACTATGTACTGCTACTAATTAAAAGACATCTCCTACTCACATGGAGTCTATGGCTTGGTTTAAATTCTTGCTCTTTTGTCTTGTTTTATATGCTTGTGCAAGTACTTATTCTGAATCAGGGAGATATTAATGATCTATATTTGTGCATACTAATAACCAACATTAAGTGAACACTTAAGCATGTGTCTAGGCCTTTTTCATTTAATCTTCCCAGACTGCAAATCCAGTAAGTAATAGAGCTAGGCTTGAGCCCAGCCATGGCTCCAAAGCCTAGTTGAGCCACTACAATATTCTGTTGGGTAGAATTTCTGGATTAAGTCTGTGCCTCTTTTTTGAGCTTTCTTGGTTATGATCATTACAAAACCTCTATAACTCATCCTATAGTCTAGTTTCATAAAATAACAGGTCTTCTTGGAATTTATGGCTTTCAGTTATTTTCCATTCACTTCTAGAAATTGCATGCCTATGCTGTGCTGACTCACCTAGCTGGTAGAAAGTTTGCAAGTTCTTTCGTCTAAAACAGTGGTTCAAAATTACTTTTATATGTCCTAACCTGCCAATTAGACAAAGGAGCTATTTAGTCAAGGTCTTAAAATGTGTTTTTTTATTCCTCCTACTCTTTATAGGGTAAAAGGTACCAGTGGGATGCGGAAACTCAAGGTTGGATTCTCGGTTCCTTTTTTTATGGCTACATCATCACCCAGATTCCTGGAGGATATATTGCCAGCAAAGTGGGGGGGAAACTGCTGCTAGGATTTGGGATCCTTGGCACTGCTATCTTCACCCTGTTCACTCCCATTGCTGCAGATTTTGGAGTTGGAGCCCTCATTGTACTCAGGGCACTAGAAGGACTGGGAGAGGTAATTTTTTTCTCTCTTTTATTTTTCCTCTTACCCTGTATCGCTTTCTTGTCTTCTTAAAGATATCATTCTTTGGTATGAATATAAACCAAAAATTGACATTGGAAGATAATAGGGATTTATTTTTTATTTTTTATTTTTTTTAAACATTTTATTTATTTTATTTTATTTTATTTATTTATTTCAGAGAGAGAGAGAATGAGAGATAGAAAGCACAAGAGGCAAGAGGGTCAGAGGGAGAAGCAGACTCCCCGCCGAGCAGGGAGCCCGATGTGGGACTCGATCCTGGGACTCCAGGATCATGACCCGAGCCAAAGGCAGTCGCCCAACCGACTGAGCCACCCAGGCGCCCAGGATTTATTTTTTAATTAGAAAGATAATTGGGGTGCCTGGGTGACTCAGTCAGTTAAGCATCTGCCTTCAGCTCAGGTCATGATCTCAGGGTCCTGGGATCGAGCCCCGCATCAGGCTCCCTGCTCAGCAGGAAGCCTACTTCTCCCTCTCCCATTCCGCCTGCTTGTGTTCCCTCTCTTGCTGTCTCTCTCTGTCAAATAAATAAAATCTTTAAAAAAAAAGAAAGAAAGAAAGAAAAAAAAAATGATTAACTAGAAAATAACCTGAGTAGATTGCATATCAGTGAGGTCAATGAGTTCTCGAATGGGAGCATGCAGAAAATGGAAGATTTGCTAAAAGATCAGAGAAAACATTTTCCAGGGGACACTTCACAGCCCCTCCTCCTACTCACTCCTACTTCAGGAGATAAGAAAATAAACCACTGTTAAAACGGTTAAGATGGACAGACCATCCTTACCTTTGGAACTTGGCCACAGTTTATCTCTGCCTTATCATTGATTGCACAGATCTAAAACACATTTTACACAATGGATTGTCAAGTTGCCTTGTTTTACTTTAGATGTGTTGTTATTCATAGAGCTTCCTCTTTGTTCTTTTTTCTGGTTCCCTAGCTTAGAGACAAATAATTTATCATTTTATATAACTATCTTTCTTTACTTTTGTGATTCTTCTGACCTTTCTGCTGCTTTGAGAATTGTTATCAATTTTTATCTTTTTTTCCTCCCTCCTAAGATTTTTATCACTCGAAAATTTTAATTCCTTATCTTTCTTTTCCTTTCCACTTCTCTTTTGCATTTCATAATATGATTTCATTTATTTATTTATTTGTTTGTTTGTTTTAGAGAGGAAAAGAAAGAGAGGCAGGAAGGAGGGACAGAGGGAGAGAGAGAGAGAGAATCTTAAGCAGGCTCCATGCCCAGCACAGAGCCCAACACGGGGCTCGATCCCATGACCCTGAGATCATGACCTGAGCCGGAATCAGGAGTTGGACGTTCAACCGACTGTGCCACCCAGGCGCTGCCAGTACCTCTATCTTTAAATAGTGATCTCTTTTTGTTTCTGACTTTGAGCTTCTACCTGTGAAACTGAGACATAGGTTAATTTTGCTCTTAACATTCCTGTAACCCAAGCGAATTGGTGTCCTCTGGGTTTGGTTTATAGCATGAAGCTTATGTTAGGTAGCAATGTGTCATGCTGTGTTGGAAAAACACTGACCAGAGTCATAAGATCAGAGTTTGAGTAATAACGCCCCTGTATCTAATGGTGAAACCTTATATAAGTCTCAATCTCTAGACCTCAGTTCCATCATTTTTAAAATTGGGACTAAAATACCTGCCCCATCCTCAGTCACAGCTCAGATGTGATAATGATTGCTAAGATACTTTGGAAATTGCCAAGTACTATTTTTTTTAAGCTTTGATCACTCATCTGAGCATTCTTATTTTGTTCTTATCAAATAGAGATGTACTAAATAAAATCTTTTGACTACAAAATAAAAATTACTCCCTTATTACCCGGTTCCTCTTCTGACATAAGTAAAATATACTTAATTGTAGTATATTTTCTCTGATCCAGATATTGAATCTCCTTGCTGAATGTATTCCCATATGTTAGCTTCCTGTTTGTTTATGCCACTAATTTAGCATTATAGTATATTGATTATCTTACTACTGCTATCTCAAGTAACTCTGTTACTTCTGAATAGAAGTTAAGTTGTGTTTATTCTTCTTTTATCTTTCTCTGTTCCTCCAGTATATATCACATGTACATTGCCTCATCCATAAACTTAGGTCAGTATCTTTCATCTCTAGCATCTGATTCACCATAAATATATCTACATGATCCCTAGGGTTTTTTTTTTTTAAAGATTTTATTTATTTAATTGAGAGAGAGAAAATGAGAGATAGAGAGCACGAGAGGGAGGAGGGTCAGAGGGAGAAGCAGACTCCCTGCTGAGCAGGGAGCCCGATGTGGGACTCGATCCCGGGACTCCAGGATCATGACCTGAGCCAAAGGCAGTCGCTTAACCAACTGAGCCACCCAGGTGCCCTCCCTAGGGTTTTATAATAAAATTTTTCACAACATAACCTCTGTGCATGTTTCCCGACACCTTAATCTTTATTCTGTAATGATTCATCCTGTGGATGCCCCATGATATAGATTCTTATCAACTTGCAGTGCTGCCTAAATAATTTTTTTAAGATGTTATTTATTTAGGGGTGCCTGGGTAGCTCAGTCGGTTGAGCATCTGCCTTCGGCTCAGGTCATGATCCTGGGGTCCTGGGATCGAGCCCCACATCAGGCTCTCTGCTCATTGGGGAGTCTGCTTCTCCCTCTCCCTCTGCCTCTATGCTCTCTCTCGCTCTCTCAAAAATAAAATCTTTAAAAAAAAATTTTATTGGGCACCTGGGTGGCTCAGATGGTTAAGCATCTGCCTTCGGCTCAGGTCATGATCCCAGGGTTCTGGGATCGAGTCCCGCATCGGGCTCCCTGCTCCTTGGGAGCCTGCTTCTCCCTCTGCCTCTCTCTCTCTCTCTCTCTCTCTCTCTCTCTCTGTCTCTCATGAATAAATAAATAAAATCTTAAAAAAAAATTTTATTTATTTGGGAGAGTGAGAGAGAGTGCAGCAGGGGGCAGAGGGAGAGAGAAAATCTCAAGCAGACTCCCCACCAAGTATGGAGCCCAATGCAGGGCTCCATCTCAAGACCCTGAGATCATGACCTGAGCCAAAATCAAGAGTTGGACCATTAACCGACTGAGCCACCCAGTTGCCCCTGCCTAAATCATTTTTGCCCTCCATTGGTATTTCTTTCTTTCTTTCTTCTTCTTCTTTTTTTTTAAAGGAATCAGCAGAAAGTACAAAGTGTCAAAGCATTTATTCTTGTCTCCATTAATAATAGCACCAGCTACCCTTTAGCTTTACAGCAATCATGTGAGATAGGGAGTATTATCTTTGCTTTACAGATTAAAAAAACTGAAGTTCAAGGAGGTTAACTAATCTTTGTTAGGCTGCACAGTTAGTGAGTAGCCAAAGACAGCTGTGAGTCCACTGCTTTGAATCTACCAAAATCTATTCCCTCCCACCTCTCCTCTGGCATCTCCTCCTCTCCCAACTCTCTGTGAACCTCCTGCCTCCACAGCTCCGTTGCCTCTTCATATCAGTAACTGACATTTACTAAGCTAGCTATCACCAAGAAAAGAAAAAAAAAAAAGACTGTAAACACTCTAATTGAATTCATCAGGTTTTTGAAGGACAGTTTTTCTTATTGATTAAGGTCAATTTGAATTTTCTTCCAGTATCCCAAAGTATTAGGTCAGCATTTTTTTAAGTTATATATTGGTAGTAATATTCCCATTTCATTCAGGCCATTAATAAAGTGAATGAGTAAAATTGACCTTGAGAGAGATTCCTTTATGTCATCATGCAGTGTATTCTTTTAGATTTATTGTAAATCCTTACCTTGTAGTCCTCAAACCAGCTGACAGAATCCACAAATCTTTGTTCAGATTTTGGAAGTACTTCACTATAAGGTACTTTTACTCAGCACTGTGTAAACATCTCACCTCATGGAACCCAATTCTAGTTTGGTTCTTATCCAGAAATTTCTCTTACAGGGACGCCTGGGTGGCTCAGTTGGTTAAGCATCCGCCTTCGGCTCAGGTCATGATCCCAGGGCCCTGGGATCAAATCCCGCATCTGGCTCCTTGCTCAGTGGGGAGCCTGCTTCTCCCTCTGCCCCTCCCCCTGCTTGTGGGCTTGCTGTCTCTCTCTCTCTCTCTGACAAATAAATAAGCAAAATCTAAAAAAAAACAAAAAACAAAAAAACCACCAAACTCTAAAAAAACTTTAAAAAAACTTAAAAAAAAAAGAAATTTCTCTTACAACAAAAGACTCAACTGAATTTAAAACATTAACAAAACTACCTTGGGGCACCTGAGTGGCTCAATTGTTAAGCGTCTGCCCTTGGCTCAGGTCATGATCTCAGGGTTCTGGGGCCTCCCTGCTCCGCGGGAAGCCTGCTTCTCCCTCTCCCACTACCCCCGCTTGTGTTCCCTCTCTCGCTGTGTCTCTCTCTATCAAATAAATAAATAAAATCTTAAAAAAAAAAAACTACCTTGAATTTCAGCAGAAATATCTTTTTCCCCTCCTCAGGGTGTTACATTTCCAGCTATGCATGCCATGTGGTCTTCTTGGGCTCCCCCTCTTGAAAGAAGCAAGCTTCTTAGCATTTCATATGCAGGTGAGACAACTATTCTTGTAAAAATTTTGCTACAATTTGTTATGTATATATCAGCCTTAGATTAAAAAGGAAAAATGCCTTCACACCAGAATCATATCAGATGCCTCCTTTGGGTGAAAATCAAGTTTTGGAGGTATAATTTTATTATTAAATTTTCTCTTCAGTTCAACAACATACAGCAATGTGGCTTAGTTGACTCATGTCATTTTCTCCATCTGCCATCATTTGTTTCAAAACACATTGCTTGTTCAGATGTTCATATAGAGAATGCTATGGGTTTTTTTTTTAAGGTCCAATAGCTAGAAAATTGAACACTTTTGTCCTTAAATTATGATTTCTAATCTGATTGTTTAATGAGCATATCATGACTCTCAGCCCATCTCTTCATACATCTTTTTTCTATGCATTTATTTGTCATCATTTTAATCAATGGGTGAGATAGCATGAGCTTTATATGTGAATTATAATTTTACCAGATCACACACCAAATGAAAACTTTTGGACCTGACTGCTTTTAAATACAGTGGTTGAGAAAGCCCTCTCTGTGGTCACCTTTAAGCTAAAATCTGCAGGATAGAAATGAACCAGTCATGCAAAGAGCAGAAGGAAGAGCATTCCAGGGCGCCTGGATGGCTCAGTTGGTTAAGCGACTGTCTTCGGCTCAGGTCATGATCCTGGAGTCCCAGGATCGAGTCCTGCATCGGGCTCCCTGTTCAGCAGGGAGTCTGCTTCTCCCTCTGACCCTCCCCCCTCTCATGCGCGCTCTCTCTCTCTCATTCTCTCTCTTAAATAAATAAATAAAAATCTTAAAAAAAAAAAAAAAAAAGGAAGAGGAGCATTCCAGCCAACCAGAACAGCGTGTACAAGGACTCTCAGGCAGGAAAAACATAAGAGTTCAAAGAAATGAAAAACCACTGTGGGTGGCTAGAACTTAATGAACAAAGGGGAGAATGGCATAAGATGAGGTTGGAGAAATAGACAAGAGCCAGATTATATCAGGCCTTACAGGCCACAGGAAGAAATGTAGTTGTTGTGGTTTTTTTTCCAAAATACAATGAGGAGACATCAGAGGTGTTTAATCAAGAGAGACACGTAATCCAATTTACATTTTTTATTGTTATATTAATCACCATACATTACATCATTAGTTTTTGATGTAGTGTTCCATGATTCATTGTTTGTGCATAACTTAAGAAGATGGTTCTTACAGCTATGTAGAGATCAACATGAGAAATCCGATATAAGTTCATGAGCAGGTACTAGCTATGGTTCTTCTTTATCTATTGAGTGAAGCCTAAGCTAGAACTGGGGTCAAGATTCTTAACAGACTTCACCACTTAATTTCAGCTGGCCTAATCCCTAGCACATAGTGGAGTAGATATTCAGTTACTATCCAACCTGTTTTTCCAGCCTTTGTCTTCTGTTCCTTTCCTTCACCCAAGCAAAGTTCCCAAAGCCACTCTCTGCTTCCCTACTTCGTTCCTTTCCCTGTGCTATTACACCTGCCTCTATGGGACACAAATCTTACCCATCTTTCAAAGTCCATCGCTGCTGCTTATATCTTTTCCTGACCTCTGGGAGTCGGAGGTCATCTGTCCCATATTTGAACTTCCACATTGCTCTGTGACACTTAACACTTTCTAACACGTAATAATTATTTGTTTATTTTTATCTCCTCTAAAACCTGACACCAGGGGCGCCTGGGTGGCTCAGTCGTTGGGCATCTGCCTTTGGCTCGGGTCATGATCCCAGGGTCCTGGGATGGAGCCCGGCGTCGGGCTCCCTGCCCCGCGGGAAGCCTGCTTCTCCCTCTCCCGCTCCCCCTGCTTGTTTTCCCTCTCTCACTGTGTCTCTCTCTGTCAAATAAATAAATAAAATCTTAAAAAAAAAAAAACTTGACACCAGAAACAATATCTGATTATTTTAACTGCCACTCGACCTACTAAGTTGTCTTCAATTTGGTGATTAAAATGAATTTCATTATGGGACGCCTGGGTGGCTCAGTCGGTTGGGTGTCTGCCTTCGGCTCAGGTCTTAATCTCGGGGTCCTGGGATCAAGTCCTGCATTGGGCTCCCCGCTCTGCGGGGAGCCTACTTCTCCCTCTCCCTCTACTGCTCTCTCTCTCTCAAATAAATAAATAAAATCTTTTAAAAAATGAATTTCATTATTTATTTATCTGAAACAATCATTTATAATATATTTTGGGCAAATTAGATTACTAAAAGCTTCATTCTTATCTCATCAATTGTACTGCAGTACGTTATGTTTATCAGCCTTAGAGACCATCTTTGAACCTTTCCCCAAACACCTGAATTTCTTTTTTTTTTTAAGATTTTATTTATTTATTTGAAAGAGAGAGAATGAGAGATAGAGAGCATGAGAGGGAAGAGGGTCAGAGGGAGAAACAGACTCCCCGCCAAGCAGGGAGCCCGATGCTGGACTCGATCCTGGGACTCCAGGATCATGACCTGAGCCGAAGGCAGTCCCTTAACCAACTGAGCCACCCAGGCACCCAATACAATCTCTAACACATGTACTACTAATGTGGCATTTACTAGCTCATGTTATAATGGGTCCAATATTGATTGATGCATTCTAATTCATCAATAGCTACATAGCTGTAACCAGTGTAATTACAAATTAATGTGTATGTTTTACATATTGTGGGTTTTCTAGCAAATGATTCCTTGAGAGAATCTGTTACCCAACTTCCTTAAGCAGTAGACCTGTTCCTTCTTTGTTCATCTTTCTAGAAAGTTTACAAAGTCTTTATTGATGTTCTAGGAGCACAACTTGGGACAGTAATTTCTCTTCCTCTTTCTGGAATAATTTGTTTCTATATGGATTGGACTTATGTTTTCTACCTTTTTGGTAAGTTTTCTCAAAAATTTAACTTAAATCATAATGTAACAAATCCAAAATGTAATAGTAGTATAATACTTGGTTAAAAATATATATTCCTACTAACTGAAGTTGCCAACTCCTAAACCACAGAGTTCTAAAATACTTACTGATAATCTGTTTCTTAACTTTATATAGTTAAAATGATCTAGTTGAGTTATGATGTGATGTTAATTTTGGAATATTTCTCAGTAGAAACTGATGTTGAATCCAAGACTTTAATGCCATACTCACTATCAAAAATTACAGTGTTGGTTATTATAAAAATTTATAGTTTGAAAATATTTTTTCTCAAGCAAAGTAGGATGCCCTCACTTGGTACTTTAATCTTTTTCTCTTTTTATTCAGTCCCAGGACCTTTCATTTCTCAATGTCATTAGCAGGATGATACATGCTTTTATTTTTTTATTTTTTTTATTAACATATAATGTATTATTTGTTTCAGGGGTACAGGTCTGTGATTCATCAGTCTTACACAATTCACAGCACTCACCATAGCACATACCCTCCCCAGTGTCTATCACCCAGCCACCCCATCCCTCCCACCCCCACTTCACTCCAGCAACCCTCAGTTTGTTTCCTGAGATTAAGAGTCTCTTATGGTTTGTCTCCCTCTCTGGTTTCGTCTTGTTTCATTTTTCCCTCCCTTCCCCTTTGATCCTCTGTCTTGTTTCTCAAATTCCTCCTACCAGTGAGATCATATGATATTTGTCTTTCTCTGATTGACTTATTTCGCTTAGCATAATACCCTCTAGTTCCATCCACGTCGTTGCAAATGGCAAGATTTCATTTTTTGATGGCTGCATAATATTCCATTGTGTGTGTGTGTGTGTGTGTGTGTGTGTGTGTGTGTGTGCGCGCGCGCGCCACATCTTCTTTATCTATTCATCTGTTAATGGACGTCTAGGCTTTTTCCATAGTTTGGCTATTGTGGACATTGCTGCTATAAACATTGGGGTGCAGGTGCCCCTTCGGATCACTACATTTGTATCTTTGGGGTAAATACCCAGTAGTGCAATTGCTGGGTCATACAGTAGCTCTATTTTCAACCTTTTTAGGAACCTCCATACTGTTTTCCAGACTGGCTTGCATTCCCACCAACAGTGTAAGATGGTTCCCCTTTCTCCGAATCCTCACCAACATCTGTCGTTTACTTGTTAATTTTAGCCATTCTGACTGGTGTGAGGTGGTATCTCTTTGAGGTTTTGATTTGTTTTTCCCTGATGTTGAGCACTTTTTCATGTGTCTGTTGGCCATTTGGATGCCTTCTTTGCAGAAATGTCTGTTCATGTTGTCTGCCCCTTTCTTGATTGGATTATTTGTTCTCTGGGTGTTGAGTTTGATAAGTTCTTTATAGATTTTGGGTACTAGCCCTTTATCTGATATGTCTTTTGCAAATATCTTCTGCCATTCTGTGGGTTGTCTTTTGGTCTTGTTGACTGTTTCCTTTGCTGTGCAAAAGCTTTTTATCTTGATGAAGTCCCAATAATTCATTTTTGCCCTTGCTTCCCTTGCCTTTGGCTATGTTTCTAGGAAGAAGTTGCTGTGGCTGAGGTGGAAGAGGTTGCTGCCTGTGTTCTCCTCAAGGATTTTGATGGATTTGATACATGCTTTTAATAAATTAGATTGCCACGTAGACATTTCATGCAGAAAATACATCTGCAATCTAAACGAAAAATGAATCAATGAGTGAAAACAGATATCTGTGGAAGTAATAGATTGTGGAAATTTTTTTTAAATATTTGTCTGATAGACTCTGATAGGCAGAGTCACGTGGTTAAAGGTGTTCTATTCAAAACTGATAGGAAATAATGCAGATAGCAAGTATCCCGTTAGGAAATTATGAGTGGAACTTAAAATCAACCCTAAGCTGAAACCAATTTTATGTTGATAATAATTACATGACTTTTTCAAGACATGTAAAAGTTGTTGTTGGTGCATTCTAATTTTATTTAACTTGTTTTCTTATTTTAAGGTATAGTTGGCATCATTTGGTTTATTTTATGGATCTTTTTAGTTAGTGAAACGCCAGAAACTCACAAGACAATCTCCCACCATGAAAAAGAGTATATTCTTTCATCATTAAAAAATCAGGTATGGGGGCACCTGGGTGGCTCAGTCGTTAAGCATCTGCCTTCGGCTCGGGTCGTGATCCCAGGGTCCTGGGATCGAGCCCCGCATCGGGCTCCCTGCTCTGCAGGAAGCCTGCTTCTTCCTCTCCCACTCCCCCTGCCTGTTTCCCGCTCTCGCTGTGTCTCTCTCTGTCAGATAAATAAATAAAATCTTAAAAAAAAAAAAAAATCAGGTATGGACTTTAGCACATTTTTTAAAACAACTTCAGAACCTTTTTTTCTTCAGAATTGAGGTACCAATTTTTGAAAGAGATATTTCTATTGTGCCTGTTCTGGGCAAAGTAGAGTGCAGGCAAATGAAATAAATGAAGTATTGGTTTGTTTTATCTGAGAAATTCCAATTCTTTCAAGATTAAATTAATGAAAAAAGTTACTTTTATAAGTCACTCTAATTTTTATTTTTTTAAAGTGAGCTCTACACCCAATGTAGGGCTCAGACCCACAATCCTGAGATCAAGAAGTGCATGCTCTACCAACTGAGCCAACCAGGTGCCCCTGTAAGTTGCTCTAAACCTTCTAGAGTAATGGTTATCAGTAAGTCTTAAATTTGTCTTCTTAATTAATAGAAAATAAAATGTTAGTTGTTAGAAAACTAGTGTTTTTATCTGCATTTTATTTATTTATTTATTTTTCTCTTTTCTTTTTTCCCCTCCCCCAACCCCTTATCTGTATTTTAAATGAGTGTGATTTAATAAGGAAGACAGCACATTTGTTATGCTATGTAATATGACATACACCTACCTATTTGCTCCTCTAGAGTAGATCCTTGGAAAAAAATTTATATGTTATTAAAGCTAGACACAGCATGCCAGAAATAAAAGTCTGTCATAATTTAATACAGTAAATCTTCCAAGTCATGGAAACAAAATATTTGTCTTTTGGGGGGAATAAAAGAAGAACATGAAAAGTCAGGAAAAATTAAAATGTATACAGTCTTCTTTAGCATTTTAATGCCTTCATAGTTACTTTATTAGTTTAAGAACAAAATATTTTATATAGAACTTTTCTTACCCATTAAGTTGTTGTTATTGATATTTTATATATAGTATAATGAGGCAGCAATTAAATACTCATTCACCTTTCTTTTTAAGTTTTTAAATTTTGCTGCTCTGTAAGCTGCTGAACTTTAAGAAATATGGCACCTCTTGGTCTTAAGGTTGGCAAAAACTCAGGAGAAATCACAATATAATAAATAAAATTGAGATCTTGGTGCCCTCTGAGCTGTTAATCAAATGAATCCCCCATTTTTTTCCCTAAGGAACAGATAAAAATAACTTAATGCATTGTGAGCAGCTCTTGCCATATACAACTTGATACGTCTTGTCACATTTCCTCAGCATTGATGGTCAACAGCTTATTTCATACTTCATTTTTATTATTATTTTTATGGGCTTACGAAACCTCTTAGTTTATTTAGATCTTTTTTGAAAGCTTTTTTGCTCTACCTTGATATGTGTCTAAAGCTGTCCCTTATGCAAACTTAAGGTTAATTTGTTTTTCCATATGCTTCAGAAAATGGAATATTCAGAAGCAAGAGGAGTTAGAAGGATTACGTTTCATAGAATTCCAAACCACATCCCTAAACCAGATGATGCTGTGGTTAAAAATGTCATAAAATAAAGGTGCCTGGCTGGCTTAGTTGGGAGAGCATGTGACTCTTGATCTCAGGGTTGTAAGTTCGAGCCCCATGTTGGGCAGATAATTTACTATAAAAAAAAGAAAAGAAATGTCATAAAGTAATGATTTGTTACATGAAGCCTCCACCTTTAAATCTTGCATCCAAGCAATGTGCAGCATCCGCTGTACTCCATTCATTCTTCAAACATTTTTTGAGAATTACCATGTCCTAGGTTCTTTGTCAGGTACTGAGGACTTAAAAATTAATACCAGAAAGAAAATGAACAAGACAGGGTTCCTGTGGTACCTGTGATCTCCAGAGGGAGACAGACATGGGTGAACATAATTTCAGTGATATATGCTGCTGTATAAAAATAAACGTTCCCTCTCCTTCTCTTCCCCCAAATCCCCTACAGCTTTGATATAGAGTGGAGAACACAAGAGTGTATCTACCACGTCAGATAAAAAGTCCCTAGGAAAAAAAAAGCCACAAGAAGGTCAATAATAGTTCTTCCCCTCTTTGAAATAACCGTGAACCTTGGAAGCAGAAACATAGATTGCTCTGTTAGCTTTTGAGAAAGAAATCGTAGCGCCTCAGTGTATAGGAGATGTAATCATCTGATACTCCAGGCTAGTGGATTCAGGCTTCTTAATCATGCATCAATAAAAAGGTGGGGACGAACACTCTGAATATATGTATATTTGTTCATGGTTATCTACATGTACTACTGTCCCTATATGTATTATAAAACATGTCTAAAAATAGATTTTTTAAAGAGTATATAAAATGAAATAAACAGTATGTACATGAACTTGAAATTTTAATAGGAAAAACCTTTTTATCACTGAAAAATTAGCAATAATAATGTTTAATGGGAGCGGAGTTGAATATGTTGTATTTGATGAGCCTACCATGACTCTGCTTGGTGAGGTAGCTGACAAAGGACTGATGAGGAAAAGTGTCAGTTCCACTATTGTCTTAGTGTTCCTCCATGCCTGCCTTATTAGAATTCTCTTCCATGACTTTCTCTGTTAGAATCTTTTGAAGATACTGTCAGTTTTGTAGATTTGTTTTCACTAAAGCTGGCTAATAAAATCCATAAACCCACTTAAGAAGGTGGGTGTAAACTGTACTATGTTGTAGTCTTGTAGTGAGCAAGCTGACAAGTGAGGATGCCATTAACTCCTTCGAACTGGGGAGATGATACCATATGTGACTGTCCGACATACTCCAGGGCCAACCTAGTTATTAAATATTAATGGAGTTTAGTTTCTCTTCATTTTTATTTATTTATTTATTTATTTTACTAAAGATTTTATTTATTTATTCATGAGAGACAGAGAGAGAGAGGCAGAGGAAGAAGCAGGCTCCCAAGGAGCAGGGAGCCCGATGTGGGACTCGATCCCAGGACGCTGGGATCATGACCTGAGCCGAAGGCAGACGCTTAACCATCTGAGCCACCCAGGCACCCTAGTTTCTCTTTTTTAGAATAAAAGTGAGTGTAGATAGAAATTCTAAAATGGGGACACCTTCGGCTCTGGTCCTGGGATCGAGTCCCGCAGCTAGCTGGCTCCTTGCTCAGCGGGGAGCCTGCTTCTCCCTTTGCCTGCCGCTCCCCCTGCTAGTGCTCTCTCTCCCTCTGACAAAGAAATAAAATCTTAAAAAAAAAAAAAGTTTTAAAATGTTCTTCCATACAGCAAGGGGTCATCTTACATCCCCCTTGGGTGCTTATACCTACTTTGAAGACCATTTTTCCATATGCTGCATAAACAAACCTTCTATTGCACCCTTCATATAAGTCATTGTAATTGAGTAAAGACTGGATAGTGAAATAGGAATTCTAATAGGACTTCCAGTCTCATTCCTTTGCCCTTATGTCAACCTTTGATTTTTATTATGAAGCTATTCTCTATTTTATAGATGGAGAAATTAATACTGCAGGTGAATTCTGACATCATAAGGAGTTATAAGATTACATTTCTGTTTTTTTCTTTCAACCTGAATCATGGACTCTCTATTGCTGTTTAATATTTTGAAAGAGTTGGTTTAAAACTCTGGAATTTACCGGGGCACCTGGGTGACTCAGTCAGTGTAATGTGTAAGTCTTGATTTCAGCTCAGGTCATGATCTTGGGGTCATGATCTCAAGGTTGTGAGATCGACCCCACATTGGGCTTCACACTCAGCGGGACATCTGCTTCTCTCTCTCTCCTCCTTCCCTTCTTGTGCTCTCTCTCTCTCTAAAATAAATAAATCTGGGGTGCTGGGTGGCTCAGTTGGTTAAGCAGCTGCCTTCGGCTCAGGTCATGAACCCGGGGTCCTGGGATCGAGCCCCACATCGGGCTTCCTGCTCCACGGGAGGCCTGCTTCTCCCTCTCCCACTCCCCCTGCTTGTATTCCCTCTCTCGCTGTGCCTCTCTCTGTCAAATAAAAAAATCTTTAAAAAAAATTAAATAAAATAAAAATAAATACATAAATAAATCTGTACCCCCCCCAAAAAAACTTCTGGAATTTACTAATCAAGGCTGGTAATGTGTTCTAGATGGAAGTTTGGCTGATAAGGTACAGATATAAACATAGCATATACTAATTGTGCCTGTTATTTTTTTTAGCTTTCTTCACAGAAGTCAGTGCCATGGATACCCATGCTAAAATCACTGCCTCTTGGGGCTATTGTAGTTGCACATTTTTCTTACAACTGGACTTTTTATACTTTATTGACATTATTGCCTACTTACATGAAGGAGATCCTAAGGTTCAATGTTCAAGAGGTAAGAAAAAATAATCATCTCCTTCTTATATAAAGAATACATTTTTAAACTACACCCAGGATTTGTTTTTATCTATATAAAATTCAGTCATTTTGTATCTTCGATTTTACAGTCACCTACTGAATTCTAGAGACTGCTCTTTTTGCTTCACAGTTGTACCTTCTTTGTTCAGTGTGTGTTCTTGATTCGAGGCATCTTTTGGCTGGTATCCCCCTTAACCATAAAGGTCTTACTTAGTAGGCCCTAGTAACATGCCAGAATAGCAGATGACAAATTGAAGCATACCTCTCAAAGGGCTGGTGGTGGGACTCTGCCGGCAGCTGAGAGGGAACTTGGGAGACCCGAGGTTCCCGTGCAGAGGTTGCTCTGCAGCGTTTTTCAGGCACTGGCAAGCTATAATTGCAAAGCTGTATAAGAAGGGCTTCCTGGGATGCCTGGGTGTTAAGCGTCTGCCTTCGGTTCAGGTCATGATCCCAGCAAGTGAGCATGAGGGGCGGGGAGGGACAGAGGGAGAAGCAGACTCCCCACTGAGCAGGGAGCCCGATGCGGGACTCAATCCCAGGACCCCGGAATCATGACCTGAGCCGAAGGCAGACGCTTAATGACTGAGCCACCCAGGTGCCCAATTTTGAAGATTTATAGTAGTTTGCAGAAGGTAGTTTTAGGTTGTTAGGAGAGTTTTTAACATTTGAACCTTAAGTGGAAAATTTCAGTAACTGATGGATTATCAGTCTTATCCCATTAGGGAACAAGACCAAGATCAGAATATTCACTTCTCTATTTGCTTCAGTTTATTCATGTGTAGGATTCTGCCACAAATAATGATAGACGTGATCCTGCTCTGCAGAAATCTAAATAGAATAAACTTTATTTTATTTATTTATTTATTTTTAAAGATTTTATTTATTCATTCACGAGAGACGGAGACAGAGGGAGAAGCAGGCTCCCAAGGAGCAGGGAGCCCGATGCGGGACTCGATCCCAGGACCCTGGGATCACGACCTGAGCCAAAGGCAGACGCCCAACCATCTGAGCCACCCAGGCGCCCCTAAATAGAATAAACTTTAAAGAAGAAATTACTCAGCTCAGTATGAGAAAGAAACAAAAATCTTAGCTACAGAAGTAGAAATAGGAGCATACAGGGGCGCCTGGGTGGCTCAGTTGGTTAATCGACTGCCTTCGGCTCAGGTCATGATCCTGGAGTCCCGGGATCAAGTCCCACATCGGGCTCCCTGCTCAGCAGGAAGCCTGCTTCTCCCTCTGACCCTACCCCCTCTCATGCTCTCTCTCTCATTCTCTCTCTCTCAAATAAATAAAATCTTTAAAATAAAGAAAAAAAAAGGAAATAGAAGCATACAGCATCTGAATGTAGAGGACCACAAAACTATGATGAAAAAAACTGAATCTTTTCTTAAGCACACTTAAATTTAAAATATCAACCAATTTTGTTGGTTTGTACCATTCATGATGGTTAATGAATTATTACCAGATTTAAATACCACTGATAAAATATCTTTCTACCTTTTTTGTAAAACACTACCTTAGTTGTAAAATACTAAAAGGTGTGCCCATCTTTCTCAGACTATAAAAACATTTGTTCTTATCAAAATTAGGCCATTTAGTTTTGGCACCCTAGGTTTATGCTGGGGAAAAATGAACAGAAGAAAGAAATGTCTTCTTTTTTTTTCCCCAAGTATGTGTTCTACATTTTACAGAATTTGTGATTTCCTAAAAAGCTGACCGTTGAATCATTTCCTACAAAACAAATAGCACATTTCCATGATAAATTGTTTCATATCTCCTGGTGCTTTTATTTTTTTAGGTGGCAACTTAAAGGAAAAGAAGAGGGAAAAATAGAGGTCTATCACCTCACTACCTGTGTCCTCTGCTCAAAGCATGTGGTAGTGCACTGGGCACCTGACCTAGATGGTGTGCATTCTAGAATAATTCATTAAGCTATACATTTGATTTATGTGGTTTTCTGTATCTGCATGTTATTTTACAATAGAAATATTTGTATAAATACAAATATAAACATGTATAATTATATATACTATATAACAATTTTATATAATTTAGAAATATATTTTTAATATTTTCTATCTTTATATTTATATAAAATATAAATTGTTATATCATTTAAAATGTAAATAATATAAATGTTAAAATATAAATGAAAGTATAATTGTTTATATATAAGTATATTTACAGTAATTTTATAGATTTTATAACAATTTCATATATAATTTAAATATATAATACATATATCATATATAAGGATTATATAAATATAAATAAATAAGTGAAAATGGACCAAAAACTAGACCATAGGGAGAATCTATAGCTAATAGACTTGTCCTCTCTTACTGAAGCTGCACCCCAAGTCCCAAAATAATGTGTAAGATTACCTTGAGCAGACTGGACTGTGTAAATACCAACAATATATTGCTGTGAATTTCCTTTTTGAGGAAATTTTGGATATGTGGATGTGTATGTTGTTTTGATTCTTCTTCCCCCTACCCCATAATTAATTCTGTATCTTCTTATTCCTTCCAGAATGGGCTTCTATCTGCACTGCCTTATTTTGGCTGTTGGTTATGTATGATCCTGTCTGGTCAAGCTGCTGACAATTTAAGGGCAAAATGGAATTATTCAACAATATGTGTCCGAAGAGTTTTTAGCCTGATAGGTAAGTGAAGTGAGTCAGGGTTTGTTTTAGTTTACAGTTATTTACTGTGTTTATAATGCAAGGCAAAATAAAGATGATATTAGTCATATATTTTGTTCACATGTTAAAACACGATTCTTAATGCATGTAGTGCATTTCTGTACAGGATGGTTGGTTCTTTCTGAACCATGCATTTTGAGGGTTAATATTAATCATATCCTATTATCTCCACCATAGTCTTATAACTATAAAAAATGGCTTGCTTTGCTGAATATCATTTCCAGAATTTTCTAAATCACCGTGTTTTCAGCTCTAAGTTTGTAGTGAAAATAATATTTTTAAGTCTCCATCCCTTTTCTAAATGAATACATTTTCAACTGCAATCCAAAAACATTTACTAACATCATTACATTAAATGAGGAGCTATAAATCAAAGAACTCAAAGGAACCTTCAATAATCATAAGTTTCAGACTGTTTTCATAAAGGCAAATTTTAAAACTATCTAGGACAATTGCTTCATTTCTTTTTTTTAAAAGATCTTAAGTAAGTAGAGACCCTGGAAGTCTCTGATGGCTATAGTTCAGAAATTACATTGTAAAAGGACTCTATTCAGGATAATTCTTTTTTTTTTTTTTAAGATTTTTTTTTTATTTATTTATTTGAGAGGGAGAGAATGAGAGACAGCACAAGAGGGAAGAGGGTCAGAGGGAGAAGCAGACTTCCTGCTGAGCAGGGAGCCTGATGTGGGACTTGATCCCGGGACTCCAGGATCATGACCTGAGCCAAAGGCAGTCACTTAACCAACTGAGCCACCCAGGCGCCCCTATTCAGGATAATTCTACAAACACCTTCTGAGCGGCTACTGCTGGAAGATGCTGTCCTGTTGTATTGCTTGCTTATTTCAACTCTCAAGATATTTTTCCACACCTGCAAATAAAATAGATCCCGTTAGATTCAATCCAATTTTCCCTTTTTTGGCTTCCTGTTCACCTGCTCTGTCCAATATGGTAGCCACTATCCATATATGGCTATTTACATTTAATTGAAATGTAAAAATAAGTTCCTCAGCTGCAGTATATATAAATATAACATTTCTGTCATCACAGAGAGTTATTGGATAGCACTGCTGTAGAACAGAGAAAAAATGGCAACCCTCTCATTAAGCTCCTTCCTGTTACTTGTATTTTGTGCTTAACTGCCTATATAATAAAATACGTATATTGCTATGAATGCTAAAACCTAAATGGAGTGTTTTTCTAACTTTATTCAACAGAGTTTATTTAGTTTATCTTCTTTGGTTATATGAACTTTAAATCTCATTCTGTACCAACTATAGCTTCTCTCCAAACTATATTTTTCAGTCATTCTCTTCTTGCTCTTTGTAGAACTTTAGCTAAGTCTTGGTCACAGGAAGATTTAATAATTTTTTTTAAGATTTTATTTATTTATTTGACAGAGAGAGACACAGCGAGAGAGGGAACACAAGCAGGGGGAGTGGGAGAGGGAGAAGCAGGCTTCCCACGGAGCAGGGAGCCCGATGCCAGGCTTGATTCCAGGACCCTGGGATCATGACCTGAGCCGAAGGCAGATGCTTAACGACTGAGCCACCCAGGCGCCCTAAGATTTAATAATATTGCATAGTGATATTTTCCTTTTACTTTTACATTAGTTGCATTATGTCTGTGTTTTTTTCCAGCAGTTTTTGTTTTGTCATGAAAACTGTAATTTAAGCTGAGTCTTTTATGCAGTACAGCGTTTCTACTGTAGGTGGCAGTGATATCAAATCTCAGATTTATACTATATTAAGGTAGTCCAAGCAAATATTAATCCTGAGGCTTCTTTTTCTGTTTATAACTTTTTAACTCCAGGAATGATTGGACCTGCGGTATTCTTGGTAGCCGCTGGATTTATAGGTTGTGATTATTCATTGGCTGTTGCATTCTTAACCATATCAACAACACTCGGAGGCTTTTGCTCTTCTGGATTTAGCATCAACCATCTGGATATTGCTCCTTCGTGAGTACCAATATAAAGATTGGCTATGATTGATTAAATTCATTTTTTTAATTGTGGTAAGACATATATAACATGAAATATACCATTTTAACCTTTTTTTTTAAAAGATTTTATTTATTTATTTGAGAGAGAGAGAGAATGAGAGATAGAAAGCACAAGAGGGAAGAGGGTCGGAGGGAGAAGCAGACTCCCTGCTGAGCAGGGAGCCCGATGCGGGACTCGATCCCGGGACTCCAGGATCATGACCTGAGCCGAAGGCAGTCGCTTAACCAACTGAGCCACCCAGGCGCCCCTTAACCTTTTTTTTTTAAAGATTTTATTTATTTGGGTGCCTGGGTGGCTCAGTCGTTAAGCGTCTGCCTTCGGCTCAGGTCATGATCCCAGGTTCCTGGGATCGAGTCCCACATCGGGCTCCCTGCTCCGTGGGAAGCCTGCTTCTTCCTCTCCCACTTCCCCTGCTTGTGTTCCTGTTCTCGCTATCGCTCTCTGTCAAATAAATAAAATCTTAAAAAAAAAAGATTTTATTTATTTATTTGACAGAGGGAGACACAATGGGAGAGGGAACACAAGCAGGGGGAGTGGGAGGAGAAGCAGGCTTCCCGCTGAGCAGGGAGCCCCATGCGGGGCTTGATCTCAGGACCCTGGGATCATGACTGGAGCCGAAGGCAGACACTTAATGACTGAGCCCGGAGGCATCCCCCATTTTAACCATTTACTTTTTTATTTTTTTATTTTTTAAATTTTTTTATTTATTGAGAGAGAGAATGGTAGAGAGAGAGCATGAGACGGAAGAAGGTCAGAGGGAGAAGCAGACTCCCTGCTGAGCAGGGAGCCCGATGCGGGACTCGATCCTGGGACTCCAGGATCATGACCTGAGCTGAAGGCAGTTGCTTAACTGACTGAGCCACCCAGACACCCCCATTTTAACCATTTTTAAGTGTACAGTTCTGTGGTATTAACTATTCAGGTGTGAAGATGATATGCAACCATCACCACCATCCAACTCTAGAACTTTGTCATCTTCCCAAGCTGAAACTGTTCCCATTAAACACTAACTCCCCATTCCTCACCTCCCCACAGTCCCTGGCAACCTCCATTCTACTTTCTTTCTCAATAAATTTGACTATTCTAGGAATAACCTTAAATTCTTAAACAAGGGGCACCTGGGTGGCACAGTCAGTTGAGCGCCCAAATACTGGTTTTGGCTCAGGTCATGAATGGGGGCGGGGGCCGCCATGGCATCAAGATCAAGCCCCACATGGCATAAGACTGCCCTCCCCCGCTCCTGCTCAGTGAGGAATCTGCTTTAAGACTCTCTCCCCCTCTCCCTCTGTACCTCTCCTCCCCCTGCAAATAAAAAAAAAAAAAAACTTAAAAAAAAATAAATTCTTAAACAAGATTTCAGTTTACCTGATAGTTAACACATGAGATTGGTTTTAAATTTAAACTTTTAACTGTCATCACCTCTGTACACAGTTTCCCATAAAAACATTATGCATACCCCATGATAACTTGTGTCTGTCCACCCAGCTAGAGTAGGAACTCTGAAGGCAGACGCTGTCTTACCATCCTCAAGGCTCACCGTGGGGCTTGGCACACAGTGGGCATTTAGTTGGATGGATGAATGCCCAAGACCAGACCAAGTTATTTGTCTAATTATTATCTTACCTATGTGCAAATATATTTGTCTAGCACTTGATAGCTTACAAATCACTTTCACAAACAGTACCTCATTTTATCTTTAAAGCATTCCTAATGAGATAGATATTCTTAACCTATTTTATGACTAAAGAGACTCATTCAGAGAAGTTAAGTGATTTGTCTTATATCACACAGCTAATAAATGATAGAGCCCAGACTTGAACCTAAAATTCTTACCTTTAAGCCCAGAATTCTCTTTTTTTTTTTTTTTTTTTTAAGCCCAGAATTCTTTTTATAGCTACCTCTCTGGAAATATTCTCTGGGCCTCATACTACTAGGATTCTTTTGGGCCAGTTGTCAAGGTAGAGGAGGGTGCTGTGTAAATATTTTAACCCAGAAGATTTGGTGCACTTAATTTTTAATGGATATGAATTTGTTTTTGGAGAAAAGATAGGTGGTCTTGTACCCTCTTTCCCCTATCCCAAATTCTTCACACCTGGACTGCCACAGAATTTTCTGATTCCTATTAATCCTCGGTCTCCCATCCCTTCAATAAGTACCTTAAGTAAGAAGTCCGAGAAGGTTCCATAGATCAGACTGTAAGTGTGCCCAGCTCCCTGCTGAGTCCTATCTGCCACTTCACAGTGCCTGCTACTAAAGGTTCATTCTCGGCCCCTGTGGCAGTGTTGTTTCCTCTCCACTACTCTGCATCCTTCCCAGTTCACACCCCAGTTCTTCATTAGGCCTTTCCAGACCATTAATGCCTACTTTTTCTCTTCCTCTTCTCAGTGTATTCCAGTTATAATTTTATGCTAGATGCATTTATATTCACTGCCTTACTTTGATTTGTAATTATTTTAAATGCAAGTCTTATCTTTCTTATCTCCCCAACTTGGATGTAAACTCATCAGACTGAGACATGCTCTATATCCATATCACAGCTTCTGCACAAGGAGAGTCACACCCAGTCCATACTTATTGAGTGGTTGATTTATATAATCATACCAAGAAAAGTAGGAACTGCAGTGCTACATATACCCTTAACAGTGGGGAACCAACAAAGAAAACCAGCAACACTTAGGCATTGGACCAAGAAACCATTTGATATAAAAGGTAACCTAAGCAAAAGCTCTGGGAATCTAAGCTCTGAGAGCACAGGGGCCAAGTCCATCTTATTGACCCCAGCCATACCAGAACCTGGCCCTGTGCTGGGTAATGGTCAGTGCTCAATCAATGGTATGAATGGAAGAAAGAAAATAGCCTTTCACATTTCATACCATGTTAAAACTCTTTCTAAAAAAATACTTGGGTATTGATTTCATTGTATGTCAAGACTTTGCTTTAAAGCTCTTTCTTTACTATTATATAATAAAATCAGTTTTTATATTCTCCATTAAATTTAAGTATAGAATTCTCAGCCAACATGGAAAATCCCCCACATTATGGTCCCAATTTGTCTTTATAATTTTATTCCTCCCTTCCTTGCCTCATCTACTTTGTATTCTTTGCCCCAGGTGAACTAAACTACTCTTTATTTTCAAAAAATATCCCCCAAGACCCCCCCCACACACACACACACATTCTTTTCCACCTTTGGCCCCATGCTCATGCTAGTCTATACACCTGGAATGCCCACACTCTGGATTTTTCTCATGTCTTTTAGTGATTAGATTCAGATAATGTGTCCCTGACCAGATTCACTGGCCTGTGCCCTCAGGGAATCATATCCAGAAGCCCCTAGTAATATTAATTTTGATCACCCAGTCAAGATGTTATAGTTTCTCTAATAACTACTTACTTTTTTCCCCCTTCAACTAATAAAGCATCTCTGGAAAGATGCTTTGAGATCATACAAACATCCTGCTCCTCATCAAACTCCCCTCACCACCACCAGCTTAGATGTAGTGTCCATTGTTGATCCATGCCAAACCAGTTTTTACCATTATGGCTTCAAAACAGTGGTATTTCCACCCTATCTTTCCCTCCACATTTATCAGTTGGCATTCTGTTGTAAGGAAGATCTTCCCTCCTCCTCCACTTGTTTATCTATCATAAGTGTGGACTCAGAGATTCCTAATTTATTTAATGAGTTATAATCCATTATTGTCCTTATCTGTTTTTATGCCCACATTATCTCAGATTTAGCCATAAGTGCCCCTTCAAGCTGGCTCCTGTAGCCTATGGACATTCCCCCGCCCCCTCACCACCTCCCCACCCTGCTTCTTCTTTGACCACTTCTTTTTTGATGAAACAACTAGATGTTCCAGATTCATCTTGTATCTTCCCTGCCTTGAAATACCTTGGAATCAGTGATTTCTCCAAGGAACACTGGTTCCTTTTAGTGAAGAGTGGTGTTTAGAAACTAAGGGCCTGGCAAGAGATCATATGCTTTCATTACAAGTTAGATTGCCTCTCCTAAGCAGATGTTAGTTACTACTTAGAAATCACTTGAAGCATTGACTGTTGTCAAAGCTTTATTTACAAATAGAAACAAAAGCCTGCCATTTTATCAAATTATTTATTTTACATCTTTGTATGCTGAATACCATGTACTAGGCCTTGTTTTAAGCCTTTTTCTACTTTCTTATCTTTGGGATGTAGAAGTGATCCTTCAATCCTTCATAGAATTATAAAGATACCAGCATAGACTTGTAAATCTTTTTAGAGTGAATTGTAGGGACGCCTTTCTCTACAAAGTAGCAAAAGATGACAGCTTTAAATGTATATTACTTTTATTATGATGTTATTATTTCCTAATTCTAGTAAATGAAACTTGTCTAGTTATCTCTTCATTTCTGTAATCATAACTGTTAATTAGAGAAATTGCTGGGTTAAAGCTGAGTTCACATATCAGCTACATTATATGTATTTAAATAGCTCTAAAAAGTATCTACAGGGGACCCTGGCTGGCTCAGTAGAGCATGTGACTCTTGATCTCAGGGTGATGTGTTCAAGCCCCATGTTGGGCATAGAGCTTACTTAAAAAAATTAAAAAATAGGAGTACCCTGCTGGCTCAATCAGTAGAGCGTGCAATTCTTGTTCTTGGGGTCATGAATTCAAGTGCCTCATTGGGCATAGAGCTTACATTAAAAAAATAAATTAAAAAGAAAATAAAAGAAATAAATAAAAATTAAAAGTATCTGCATAGGGGCCCCTGGGTGGCTCAGTTGTTAAGCGTCTGCCTTCAGCTCAGGGCATGATCCCAGGGTCCTGGGATCGAGCCCCTCATCGGGCTCCCTGCTCAGCGGGAAGCCTGTTTCTCCCTCTCCTGCTCCCCCTGCTTGTGTTCCTCTCTTGCTGTGTCTCTCTCTGTCAAATAAATAAATAAAATCTTTTAAAAAAACAAAAAAAGTATCTGCATAATAGTGAATTCCACAGGGTACTATGTAAATTTGTATTGACAATAATATTGAGATTGAGGTTGAAAATATAGTATTTGCTGAGATTAGGAATAAAAGGAAATAGTATATCTAAATGAGATTTTACTCATTAAGATATTTTGTCCTCTCAACCTCTCTACTTTATGCCCAAAATAATTTAAATAGACATATTTTAATATTTAGCCATACTTTATGGATATGATGTTACATATTTACTTTTTTATATATGTATTTACTTCCACATAACTCTTTCATGGAATTAACTGCATTAACAATACGCAACTGCATATTATTTTATCTCACTAATTTATACCTTGCTAATCTAATCATGGGCCTGGGATAGAAGGACCCTCGATTCAAAATTCTAACAAAAGTTAAACTGCGTAAGCCTACAGAACCTATCATTCTTTTGTGTGGTTTGAATCTGGCAGTTGCTTATTTAACTAACAATGGTAACTACTTGCCTTAAACAGTAATATTTTTGTTGGTAATTAGAAATTTATAGGAACAATAATTGGATATATACTGACTAGTCACCCATTTTACAGAGAAAGTGGTACCTTCTTGAGTCATTTATCTTCATAGTATTTCATATAATTAAAATCAATTTAAACTTTCGGAACCAGAAATAGATGTGATTAATTATTAAACCATTAGTTACAATCTTGGCAGTATTTAAATTCTGAAGTTCAGGGGCACCTGGGTGGCTCAGTTGGTTAAGCGACTGCCTTCAGCTCAGGTCATGATCCTGGAGTCCCGGGATCAAGTCCCGCATCGGGCTCCCTGCTCAGCGGGGAGTCTGCTTCTCCCTCTGACCCTCCCCTCTCTCATGCTCTCTCTCATTCTCTCTCTCAAATAAATAAAATCTTAAAAAAATAAATAAATTCTGAAGTTCAAACATCTTTTGCATAGTTTCATATGATTTTTATCTTTAAGCTAGAAGTTTACATTAATCCCACTTAAATATAAGCCTTTTGTGTTTTTAATGTAATGCTGAATTACATTTTTAAAAGTATAAGGACCTAAAAAAAAAAAGTATAAGGACCTGATAATCAGAATAGTAAAAATATTACATTGTATGTAAAAAGTCTATCATGATTTAAAAAAAACTCTGAATATGTCTTATCCTATTTAGCAATGTAATCATGTTTTCCCATCCCAAGATTGATCATGCACAAAAGTTTTATTACAGTGCCTCACATAGAGTGTGCTCAGTAAGCATTTGTTGAAGGAATAAATCTCTGGTTTTATCACAAGACCAAATGTCTAATGTTGAAGTTGTTTATAATATACCAGAGTCTTTTGTCAAAAAAAAAAAAAAAATCAAAACAGAGGGAAGAATTTTGTGAACCTTACAAGCTAGGAAATGCTTGTTGAGTATACTTATTGGTGAGTTAAGAAGTAAAGTTTAGGGGTGCCTGGGTGGCTTAGTCCATTAGGCATTTGCCTTTGGCTCAGGTCATGATCCCAGGGTCCTGGGATGGAGCCCTGAAGGGCTTCCTGCTCAGAGGGGAATCTGTTTCTCCCTCTGCCCCTCCCCCTGCTCCTGCTCTTGCTCATTCTCTCTCACTGTCTCAAATAAATAAATAAAATCTTAAAAAAAAAAAGGAGTTTAACATAATGATGAAAGAAAGGAAGAATTTGAAAAGCAAATTAACTTCAAGAAAACTTTGTTCAATTTAGTGATAATTTGAAAGATCTGATACAGGAGCGCCTGGGTGGCTCAGTCAGTTAAGCATCTGTCTTTGGCCCAGGTCATGATCCCAGGGTCCTGGGATCCCTGTGTAGGACTCCCTGCTCAGTGGGGAGCCTGCTTCGCCCTCTGCCCCTACCCAGCTCGTGCTCTCATGCTTACTCTCTCTCAAATTAGTGGGTAAAATCTTTAAAAAAGAAAGAAAGAAAGAGAGAGAAAGAAAGAAAGATCTGATACAACACAATGGAAATAAGAACCCCTTGAAGCTGAAGGAATAAAGGCATGAGAAGTCATTTCTGAGTGACAGAGGTTAGAAGAAGCCTAAGCAAATTGCTGCATAGTGACCTGAGATTTGTATTTGAGATTTACAAAGTAGGAATGAAGACTGATTACCCAAGAAAGGATTCAAAGAAATAGCAAATAATTGCAGGACTAAAATATGTTCCTTTAGGCTAGTGATTAGAGAAGGAATCTGGAAGGGATTTCTCTTGAAGTGAGTTAAACAAAATGACACTGTTCTGTTATGTAGTTTATAGAATCGTAGAGAGTGAGAAACAGGATGCATTTACAGTAACTCATCCCTTACTCAAAGTGTGGTCCACAGCCCAGGAGCATCAGCATCACGTGGGAGCTTATGAGAAATGCAGAATCTCAGGCCTCACCCCAGACTTGCTGAACTGGAATCTGCATGTTAAAGTCCTCAGGTGATTCTTGTGCATCTTCAAGTGTGAGGCCCTGGCCTAGTCAAGTCCTGTCACTCCTACAACAAACACATCTGGAGGACCTACTATACATTGAGCACACTCTACATGACACTACAAAAAATAACACCCAGGGCGCCTGGGTGGCTCAGTTGGTTAAGCAACTGCCTTCGGCTCAGGTCATGATCCTGGAGTTCCGGGATCGAGTCCCACATCGGGCTCCCTGCTCAGCGGGGAGTCTGCTTCTCCCTCTGACCCTCTTCCCTCTCATGCTCTCTATCTCTCATTCTCTGTCTCTCAAATAAATAAAATCTTTAAAAACAAAACAAAAAAAAGCAAAAACAAAACAAAAAAAAAAAAAAAACAAAAAATAACACCCAGCTCCTGCACGCAAGGAGATTAGTTTAGTTCAGGAAATAAGCAGCAAAAAAAATAAACAGTTGTAATATATTATGATAATTCATTCTTTTGACAAATACCAAATACCTGCCAATTACCAGCCATAAAAGACACAGCCCTGGCCTATGAAGCTTTTGGTCTAGGGTGGTAGAAACAAAACAAATAAAAAACTTTTTGAAGAAAAATGGGAGATTACAAATAGATGTAATGTAGATCAAAGAGTAAGGGAAGGTCTCTCTGAGGAAATGACATTTAAGCTCAAGTCTGGAATGAGTAAGAAGTTAGCCAGGCAAAAAGGGAATAGGGTGTTCCTGAGAGAAGAATTTACATGAGTAGAAAAAGAAATCAGTGTGTGTCTTAGTCTACTTGGGCTGCCATAACAAAATACCATAGACTGGGTGGCTTAAACAACAGAATTTATTTTCTCACAGTTTGAAGTCCAAGATCAAGATGCCAGCATGGTTAGTTTCTTGTCAGAACTCTTTCTGGTTTGCAGATGGGCTGCTTTTTGCTGGGTGCTCACATGGCCTTTCCCCAGTGTGTCTGCAGGCATGCATGCATGAGTGCAGAGAGAGAAAGAGCTCCAGTGTCTCTCACTCTTCATATAAGGGCTCCCATACAATAGATGGGACTTGACTATAGATTAGACCTGAAGAGTAAGGAGAAATAAAGCATGTTGATTTCCAGGCATTCTGCATCTGCAGCTGGATAGATGGATGTGCCACTTATTGGAATTGGGATACCTGAAGGAGGAAGAGTCTTGGGGGAAGACAAAAATTTCAGACATGTTAAATTTTAGATATTTGTGAAAACATCTAGAAAATTGTAGTTATAGGCAGTTGGATTTATGGATCTGGAACTCAGAAGAGCATTCTGATTGGAAATGAAAATTAGGGAATAGTAATCCATGTTTTGAAGTATTGAAAGATAAGCATTGCTTTGGGAGAGAGTGACAAGCAATCCCAAGACTGGATCTTGGCAAACATTTAGCACCCAGAAAGAGGGGAAATAACCAGAAAAGGAAACTAAAAAGGAACAACAAGAGGGGCGCCTGGGTGGCTCATTGGTTAAGCAACTGCCTTCGGCTCAGGTCATGATCTCAGGGTGCTGGGATCGAGCCCTGCATCAGGCTCCCTGCTCGGCTGGAGGCCTGCTTCTCCCTCTCTCACTCCCCCTGCTTGTGTTCCCTCTCTTGCTGTCTCTCTCTCTGTCAAATAAATTAAAAAAAAAAAAAAAAAAGAACAACGAGAGATAGAAGGAAAATCAAGAATGTGTTGTCAAGAAAGCCAAGATTATCCAGTCTTCAATTCAAGAAGGGGCTCTGGATAATAGATAAAGATTTAGGAGTCATCAACATATGAGTAGTAGATAAAGCCACAGAATTGGATACAATTACTCAGGAAATAATGAAAACCTTAGGAATTCATCAAGAGAAAGAAGAACCTGGGGGCGCCTGGGTGGCTCAGATGGTTAAGCGTCTGCCTTCGGCTCAGGTCATGATCCCAGGGTCCTGGGATCGAGTCCCGCATCGGGCTCCCTGCTAGGTGGGGAGCCTGCTTCTCCCTCTGCCTCTGCCTCTCTCTCTCTCTCTCTCTGACTCTCATGAATAAATAAATAAAACATTTAAAAAAAAAAGAGAAAGAAGAACCTGATGCAAGAGTAATTGAAAAGATGCAACAGGAAAAAGAGAAGGAAAATAAGTAGAGATTGGGATCCCCAAAGGGAGGGCTTGATCAACAGTGTCAGATGCCACAGAGAAGTCAAGTAAAGCAAGAATGAAAATATTCCTCTCCATATGGAGAAGTTCTTTAAACATCTTGGTGAAAATGCTTCCATAGAACAAGGAGAAGGAAGCTAGGTTGCAGTGACTTAAGAAATGAATGGAAAGATAAGAAAGTGAAGACCGCCAGCATAAAGCAGTGATTTCGAAAATGGGATCCTTAGCCCGTCCACTTTAAAATCATCAGGAGTGCTTGTTAAAAATAAAGCAGAAAAAAAATAAATAAAATAAAACAGAATAATTGATCACAGGGCTAGGGAAGGACTCTGCATTTTGTTGCTCCTCCAGGTGGTTTTCATGGACAGTAAAATTTGAAAACCATTGCCAATAAACAACTATTTCAAAACTATAAACTGTGAAGGGAAAGAGAAAAAGCTAAAGATGGACACATATCGATGGAAGATTGGGGTTTTTTTTAAGGTGAAAGAGACCCAGGTTGCACGTATAGTGAGAAAAGAAGTCTAATAAACAATGAAAGGTTAAAGCTGAAAGAAAGAAGTGACAGTTACTGGTCGGTAGAAGCCAGGAAGGGATGAAATTCAGAGCCCAAGTAGAGGGATTAGCTTTCAAATGAGAAGAAATGGAAGGTAGTAAAGTGGGTTCAGTTAAAAGTTTTGAGGTGATTGAGATGAGAACTTGAGAATTGTAGTGATTCAAAATATGTCCACACATTCTTCAACACTTGGAGGGAACACTCCCTTGAGTGTGGGCTGGATTTAGTGACTTGTTTCTAAAGAATATGGTAAAAGTAGTGATATCTGACTAGGGTCATAAAAGGCCTCACAGCAGCTTCCTTGCTTTGTCTCTCTCAGATGATTCATCTGCCATGTAAGGAGGACACTTAGGAGCCCTGTGGCAAGGCCCACATGGGGGGAACTGAGGTCATCGCCTGCAGCCACATGAGTGAGCTTAGAAGTGGATAATGCAGCCCCAGCCAACATGACAGAAACTTCATGAGAAATTCTGAGCCAGGGCGCCTGGGTGGCTCAGTTGGTTAAGCGACTGCCTTCGGCTCAGGTCATGATCCTGGAGTTCCGGGATCGAGTCCCGCATTGGGCTCCCTGCTCAGCAGGGAGTCTGCTTCTCCCTCTGACCCTCTCCCCTCTCATGCTCTCTCTCTATCTCATTCTCTCTCTCAAATAAAGATAAATAAAATCTTTAAAAAAAAAAAAAAAGAAATTCTGAGCCAGAGCCACCCAGCTAAACCACTTCTGCATTCCTGACCCAGAGACCCTGTGAGATGATAAATATTTGTTGTCCACAGCTGCAAAGCTTGAAGTAATTTATAGTGCAGCAGTAGATAACTAACTGAAAAATCTTCTAACTGTTAGTCTTTGATTTCTCTGTGACATGGGACTCAGGTTCATTGTTGAGACTAAGAAAGAAGATAGGTGTGGAGAAAAAGACTCAAGAATCATAAAAGTTCAAACTAGCTACCAGGGAACTTTGTCACTAAGAATTAATTGAAGGGGTTTCTGGCATTGATGAGGATCAGCTGCAATTGGAGATGAATTTTGTACTTTCTCTATTTTACAGAGTTCTTTCAGTGGTTTCAGCAGCCCAAGTATAGGATTGAAAATGTGCTGTAGAATTGATTTAGGCTTGAGATTTTAACAAGCTGAGGGTTGATGAACACTCAAAGGGATATGGGAATTGAGAGTTTGGGCACAAAAGATATCCAGGCTGTGTTATCTCTCAGATGCTTTTAGTTGAAGTAATAGAAATCCTAATTCAAGCTGGCTAAACAGCATAGTGTATTGATTCGCTTTAGTGTAAAATCCAGTGACAGTTGACCTCAGGCAAGAGTTGACATCAGCTGTCCACTAATATTACCAAAGATTCATTTCTTTTCCACTCTCTAGCTTTCATGATATTAGTTTTATCCTAAGACTGGGTGTGCTTGTTAAATCACACAATGAAATGATTGCCAGTAACTACCAGAATTGCATGCTTCTTTCCTCACATCAATCAAGAAGAAAAGGATCTTTTTCTCTCTCAACCATGGAAGTAAGTCCTGGGCTTCATTTTGATTGAAACAAAGCAAGTCGCATATCCACCCCTGAACCAACCCCTACGGCCAAGAGAATACCATTTGACTTTAGGACAATTAGCAACCCCCCTAAAGTTAGAGGTAAAGGAGTCAGTATCCCCCAAACCTCATGGGAATGGATGCTGAGGAGGCCACTGGTAATATCCACTACAACACATGAAGGTGTGAACACAAAGAACTCATTTTGAAGATGAAGAAATCAGGTACAGAGGAGTTATGTGGCTTCCAAAGTCACCCCTAGTAAATGGCAGACCTGAGATTTGAATCCAGGTCTCAGCAACATGATTCAGGGATCTTTCTGCTACATCAGGTTGTCTCTTGAAGATCTTAAAAATTGGTCATTGTCTAGTAGTTATTTTGGGAACTCAGGGAAAAGAACTCATTGCCAAGAACAGATACATACTCTGGTTGCCTCAGTTTATGTGAGTTTATTTTAAAACTAAATAAATAAATATGAGAAGTAAAAATTGTAAGGAACATAAAATTGACTGACTAGCCAGGCTAGCCAGAAAGAAGGTAGTAAGCCACCCACTCCATTTCCTGGAGGTGAAATGTAATTCAGGATTCATCAGGTGCCTTCAATCCTTCAGGAGCTCTGGAATCTGGCAAGAGCTTCTGGGAAGGGGAAAACAAAACAAAACAAATATACATAGTACCTACCTTATAAGATTGTTGTGAGGATTAAATAAAACACATATACACTCACATATACACACTTAGCTCATAATGTAGTAAGTTCATTTGCACATAACACAATAAACTATTATTTTCTGGCTAACTGAGTCAGGTGCCATGACCAGGGTCACAAATCAATCCAAGTAAAATATTAAAGGGCTGATTGGTGAGCTCTTAGAAAAGAAAATACTGATTACTGAGGAGTAACCATTGGATCATTAACAGCCAAAATAGCAAAATGGTCTAATTTCTCAACATTTTTAGCCTCATATATAGAGGGAACACAGTATATATGGTACATCAGGATTTCAACTAGATCTCCCATGATAACCTTTTGGATGAGTTGGGAAAAGATGAATTGGATGTACAATGAGGTGGATGTATAATTACTAAATTTCAGTGTCATAGCATGCTGATTAATGGATCTAGTCATTTAACAAACACTGTGCCCAGGCACTCTACCAAATGTTGAAGACACAAACATGAAACTAACATGGCCCCTGTTTGCATCTGTAGAAGCTTCTGGTAGCTTGAAGTGTGATAAGGTCACGTCCTGAAGCATATACTGGATGATGGGCAGGCAGGATCCTGGAATTGGGCTTCAAGCATCAGTGAGTGGTTGAACTTCATAGCTTGAAGACTCTGTTCCAGCCCTGGCATTTTGTGAGTCATAAGTAAAAAAAAATTTATCTAGATATAGTATGAAACCAAACAGTTTAGTAACATAAATGATGCCAACAAGTAGTTGTAGAAGTTGGGAGAAAGGACATGTATGCACCATGTGCTTACCACCAGATTTCTGGTTGTGATCAATATATGTATATATGTGAACAACATATGTAACTTTTAAAAATATATCACTGTATAAATGTAAGGTAATCACATCAAAGTCAAAATTATTTCCCTCCCTTCTATTTTGATTCCATCCTTTAGATGAGCTTGCAGTTTTTATTTTCCAACTAGAATTTCTTAGTTTAAAGAATACTAGTTGTTTCTAGTTCTCCATGTCTTGGTTAACTAGGGGATTACATATCTTTTGACCATGTTGTTGCTTAGTTGCTTTTTCTTTGGTAAAAGCTGAGTGCCCACAGGGCACCTGGGTGGCTCAGACGGTTAAGTGTCTGCCTTCGGCTCGGGTCATGATCCGAGCTCCCTGCTCCGCAGGAAGCCTGCTTCTCCCTCTCCCACTCCCCCTGCTTGTGTTCCCTCTCTTGCTGTGTCTCTCTCTGTCAAATAAATAAATAAAAATCTTTAAAAAAAAAAAAAAGCTGAGTGCCCATGCACTGGATAACACTCTTGATATTTAGAACAAGAACATTTGAGGGCCACAGACTTTTAAGCATTCAGCACTGAAGCTTATGGTCAAAAATTAAGCTCGAGAAAACTGGTATTTCCTACAGATTGAATTCAGTGATGACTATGGCAGTTTTATTAACAAGGCAGCATTATAGATTATAACCTTATAATACTAAGTACTGATATGGAGTCAGACAAATTGGATAACATTTTACAGTCTTTCTTCATCTGTAGTATGGAGATAGCAATCCCTACCTCATGAAGTGGATTTTACTATTAAAATGGGATATGTATATAAAATACTTAGAGCCATGCCTAACATAAGGTTTTTCAACAAACAATCAGTAACCCTATTAACATAAAGATGTGTTCATGGTATTTTCCAAGGCTCTTTCTCTCTAGATTAAAATAGAGATTTTCTGTGGATAATTTTGTTGCCCAGATACAGGGGAATTGGAGAGATTTTTAACGATTAATTCCACAACACTCCAGTACTCCACCAACACAGAATGCAGACTGGGTCTGTACAACATGTTTTTTCCCAGCAGTCATCCATCTTTCATGGCCCTTCCTGGCCAAGTGTAATATAAATACTTGAATGAGTTTCTTGGTGCTGACATTTAGGATTTCACAGCATTCATTTGTACTTAATATCTGTCACTGAAAAGGCCTGGCAACATTGCAGGTGGTTCCTCCTACTGCCAAGGTGTCAATGGTTTAAAAAAAAAAAAAAAAAAGACAGGTTCTGCCAAGCTTGGTTAATTTAAGATACACTCCCTAAAGGGCATAAGCCAAAAAGACCTGTGCCGTATCCTTTTGTTACTGTTTCCAGTACAAATGAGTTTTGAACATAAAAATTTCTGATGTTTGTAGATCATCGACTTAGGTTCAGCAGGATGTTTTATTTAGGCACTCGGGCTGCCATTCAGAATGCCATAGACTGGGTAGCTTAAAAAAATAGTTTATCTTCTCACAGTTCTGGAAGCTGGAAGTCGGAGATCAGGGTGTCAGCACGGTCAGGTTCTGGTGAGAGCTCTTTACCTTGCTTACAGACGGCCCCCTTCTCCCTGTGTGCTCACATAGCCTTTCCTTGGTCAATACTCACAGAGATAGAGCTATTTCTCTCCTCTTCCTCTTCTTTTTGTTTTTAAGATTTTATTTATTTGACAAAGAGAGAGTGAATGCAAGAGAGGGAACACAAGCAGGGGGAGTGGGAAAGGGAGAGCAGGGCTCCCGCCGAGGAGGGAGCCCGATGTGGGACTCGATCCCAGGACTCTGGGATCGTGACCTGAGCCGAAGGCAGACACTTAATGACTGAGACACCCAGGCGCCCCCTCTCTCTTACTCTTCTTTTAAGGCCACCAATCCTGTTGGGTTAAGACCCAATACTTATTTAACCTTAATAACTTCCTGAAAGTTGTATCTTCAAAAACAGTCACAATGAGGGTTAGGGCTTCAACATAGGAATTTTGGGAGGACACAGTTCAGTCCATATTAGGCACTCGTCCACAAGCAAAATAGGGAGAGAAATTGCAGATTAGTCATCTGTAGCCAAGATATTGGATCCTAAATACTAAGAGAAATAGAAATAGTAGTATCCCACAATAGGATCTTATGGACTAATAAATATCGAGCTTCTTTAATTTGGACCAGAATTGTATTTTATTTTATGATAACACTGATTATTTCATGAAAATTAAAAGTTCTTGGGACAGCTGGGTGGCCCAGTCTGTTAAGTCTCTGACTCTTGATTCTGGCTCAGGTCATGATCTCAGGGTCCTGAGATCAAGCCCCGAGCCAGGCTCTACGCTCAGCATGGAGTCTGCTTGTCCCTCTTCCTCTGCTACTCCACACCCCCCAACACTTGCGCTCTCTTTCTCACTCTCAAAAAAAAAAAAGAATTTGACTTTGTATATACCTAGATGATTTTTTTTAAATGGTATTTATTTATTGATTGATTGATTTTTTGAAGATTTTATTTATTTATTTGATGGAGAGAGACACAGCAAGAGAGGGAACACAAGCAGGGGGAGCGGGAGAGGGAGAAGCAGGCTTCCCGCGGAGCAGGGAGCCCGATGCGGGGCTCGATCCCAGGTCCCTGGGATCATGACCCGAGCCGAAGGCAGACACTTAACGACTGAGCCACCCAGGCGCCCCCCTAGATGATTTTTTTTAAGATTTTGTTTATTTATTTGACAGACACAGTGAGAGAGGGAACACAAACAGGGGCAGTGGGAGAGGGAGAAGCAGGCTTCCCACGGAAGCAGGCTTCCCGCGCCACTTACCTAGATGATTTTTATGAAAAATAAATTATAGGGGTGCCTGGGTGGCTCAGTCGTTAAGCCTCTGCCTTTGGCTCAGGTCATGGTCCCAGGGTGCTGGGATCGAGCCCCGCATCAGGCTCCCCGCTCCGCGGGAAGCCTGCTTCTCCCTCTCCCACTCCCCCTGCTTGTGTTCCCTCTCTCACTGTCTCTCTCTCTCTCTGTCAAAAAATAAATAAAAAAATCTCTAAAAAAAAAAAGGAAAAATAAATTATAAATGCCATTTACTTAGTTAACCAATTTTTTTGTACAATCTAAAAAAACATTTTTTATTTTTTTATTCTTTTTTAAAATTTTTTTATTGTTATGTTAATCATCATACATTACATCATTAGTTTTTGGTAGTTAACCAATTTTTAACTCCATCACCATCTTTAAATTTTCTTGCTAAAAATATCAAAGCTAAATCTAATGCACCCTCTCTGTGATCTAGAGTCTAGATACTATCAGTGTACAGGAAATGCAGGGAACATAGATTATGCTAAATGATATCTCAGGGATTCAGCCTACACAATACAGAATGTAGGACTGTCTATAGAACGAAATCCCAGTTTCTTCAATTAAAAAGAGAGAGAGCAATAAAAAACAAATGAACAATGGATACACACAGCAACTTGGGAAGATGTTTAGCAACCTCCCTATGTAATCCAAAAGGTTGCATACTGTGTGGTTCCATTTCTATGAAATTCCTGATCGGGAATCAGCACCCTTTGGAGCCAGTACCCAAGACAGGTATTTGTGTCTGTGGAACAAAGTTCCAGCAGCCAGCACAGCCAGTACCCCCGGGGTCTGTGGACAGGGCCCAACACAACTGCGGGTCACATGCCACTTCTCTGGTCAGCATGTATTGAATGAGCATATATGTACTGGCCCTGGAAATAATAAAGGGGAATAAAACATGAGTTTGCAGTGAGACTGTGGAATCAGAAATAGCAAACTTGAATTATAGAACAATTACCTCTTAGAACCCATAGCACTAGCTTTAAGGACGATAAAGTTCTAGGAAGACAGAGCTCAATATGAGCTGAACTAGACAAAGAAATCTTCGTGGAAGAGGTGCTAAGCAAGTGGTCTGGACAGAAAGAGTATGGATTTCAGAGAGCGAGCGGGGTATGATGAGTACAGATAACTAACAAGAATGAGCATAGCAGATGTGATTGGCTGGAATGAGAGCTGTCTGAATCTGAAGTTCCGTATTATGCAGCACTAAGACGAGGTACATGGACCAGGGCCAGGCCACTGCAAATCAGGCAAAAGATTACAATCTTCTTAGGGTAAGCATGAAACCATCCTTGTAAGTTTTTGAATAGGGGTGACATCACAAAATTAAGATTATTCAAATTAAAGCTTATACAGTCTGAGAGGCAGTTCAGCCATATGTAAAATGTCCTTAAAAATGTTTATTCCAGTAGATTCTGTTTCTTGATTGGGGGCTAATGACATGGTTCTGTTCACTTTATAGAAATTCATCACTCTGTACACTTATGGTCTGTGTACATTTCCATATGTATGTTGTACTCAAAAATAATGTTTTAGTGTACCTGCTGGGTTGTGGGGGAACTCACATGGGAGCAGCAGGTATGTTACATGTATATATCTATGAACCCATGAATGATAAGGGAAATAATCTATCACTAACTGGCCAAGGTCACATAGATGGTCAATGGTAGAACTGGGAGTCACAGATCTTTAGGTCTCCTGATTAGCAGTCAATATGACTTCTTTATGGAAAATAAGCATTTCATTCAGCCTTCCTCAGTCTACATACATTCCTTTTGTATTGGAGAAATCAACAGATCATTAGCACTTTCCAAATACAAGCAGGAATTCTTTCTTTAAAGATTCACATCTAAACATAGCTAAGAATATTCCACTCCTCTAAGCTTTACCCTTAAAATAAACTTTTCCTGAACTTATTAAAATTCATTTTTTGTTATACACACACACAAACAATGTATACCAAACTTGTCTACTTTTGGGAAGTATGCAAGGACTTAGCTATAAGCATATACATATAGTAAGTGGAAAAAGTAAGTTGCGAAATTGTTATATTCAATATTATCTCATTTCTATAATAATATATTAGAAATATAGGGGTACTTGGGTGGCTTAGTTGGTTAAGCATCTGCCTTCAGCTCAGGTCATGATCCTGGAGTTCCAGGATTGAGTCCCGTATCGGGCTTCCTGCTAGGTAGGGAGTCTGCTTCTCTCTCTGACCCTCCCCCCTCTCATGCTTTCTCTCTCTCACACTTTCTCTCTCAAATAAATGAATAAAATCTTAAAAAAAAAAAAGAAATATATACATATAAATAAAAATAATTAGGATATTTACCAAAGTGTTAATGTTGATTATCTCTATATGGAAGGACAAAGGTAAATTTTTCTTCTTAATTTTTTTTTTAATTTTCAACAATGAAATAGATTTTGTAATCAGGAAATAAATTTTTTTTTTTTTAACTAAAGAACCTTAAGACACATCAGACTTCCTATCTAATACAGTCCTGTACCCTGTATGAAAATCAGTCTCAACTTCTAAATCACTATGAGAAGGATTTTCATTTGGGGCGCCTGGGTGGTTCAGTCATTAAGCATCGGCCTTCAGCTCGGGTCATGATCCCAGGGTCCTGGGATCGAGTCCCATATCAGGCTCCCCGCTCAGCGGGAAGCCTGCTTCTCCCTCTCCCACTCCCCCTGCTTGTGTTCCCTCTCTCACTGTCTCTCTCTCTCTGTCAAATAAATAATAATAATAAATAAATGAATAAAATCTTTTAAAAAGCTGATTCTTTAAAAAAAAAGGATTTTCATTTCAGTGGCTATGTTCCCCTGTGTAATATTAGAATGCTTATTAACTATTGAAATGCAAGTTTTTCACCAGTTAAATATATTCAGTCCAACTTCGTAAGACATTTCATTTAGACATGAAATTTGACAAGAATACAGAGTGTTCTGGAAGTAATACAGCTATCTGTTGAAAGAAGCCACTTAAAAATGTGTAACATAATAATAAACCTCTATGAAAATGTTTCCGCAGGTATGCTGGTATCCTCCTGGGCATCACAAATACATTTGCCACTATTCCAGGAATGGTTGGGCCTGTCATTGCTAAAAGTCTGACCGCTAATGTAAGTAGATAATTTGCTTATAAACTGCAAAGGTCTCCACAGTTCACTTAAGCCTGCACATCTGTGTCAAAATTGAGCATATTTTAATTAAGAGTAAAATTCTGAATGTTTATTCTTACACAGCTCTTTATGTCAACAAAAAGCTAAATGCCATAATGGACAGGAAAGTATATTTTCAAAGAACACTTTTTGGTTTTTAGACAAAACAATAGAACTAAGTTCAACGAAGATGTTGTAGCTGACACCACACAAGTACTTAAAAGTGGTGATATTATACAAGATAAATAACTTGTGTCTTTGGTTTGAACAAAGAAGAACTTGCAGTGTAAATTCATTCAAGAAGTGGATCCACAGGTGCACCTGGGTGGCTCGGTCGTTAAGTGTCTGCCTTCGGCTCAGGTCATGATCGCAGGGTCCTGGGATCGAGCCCTGTGCTTCTCCCTCTCCCACTCCTCCTGCTTGTGTTCCCTCTCTCTCTGTGTCTCTGTCAAATTAATTAATTAATTAATTAAAAAAATAAAATCTTTAAAAAAAGAAGTGGATCCACAAAGGTGAGGTATCAGGAAGTCATGTGGGAGTGAGTAAGGAACAGGGAAATGAACACCGCTGGGAGGAGAAGACTCGTGAAGACACGGTAGATGTTTTCACATATTGAAGGACGACCACACAGAACATGGTGACTTACTCTTGGCAGTTCCACAAAGACAGATGAAGAGAAGTAATGAGGACATAATAGGAAAGCTCTCTGCTCCAAGCTGTCTACTATATGGAATGGGCTGCCTTATGAGTTAGTGAGCCCTGAAACAGTCAAACACGGATCGATGGGCATTTCATGAGTGATTATTAATATGCCAGATACTGAGGATCCAAAGGCAAAATGACAAGCTTCTACACTGTGAAACGCATCATTTAGAGATCACACATAATCGAATAGTTAAAGTACAGTGACAAATGCTGCAGAAAAGAATGAGTGCAGAGTACTGTGGGCATAGGGGAGAGAGCACGCAATTTGTGAGGAAGGAGCCCTGGAGGAGTGAGCCGGGTGTGGGAAGGGCACTGAGCCTCCGAAACACTGTGGGCCCAGGGGTGGTCCCACCTCCAGCTGGAAGGCGGTGTGGTGCCTCATCAGTCAGCAGAGACTCAGCACTGTGCAAGTTGCCCACAATGTGTAAGAAATAAAAATAAATGACCCCCAACTCCAATTTTCTATTGTTTAAAAAAATCTAAAGCCTGGTGAAATACAGTTTTCAAGAGGCTGACTTAAACCTCTAAGAGACTTAATTTTCTCTTTGTCTCTGTGATCAAATTAACACCATCTAATCCTTAGAATTTCAGAATATGCTTACAAACATTCTTACTACCAAATACACTGATTTCAGATGTATAGGTGTTCACCACAGTGAGTGTTCCTATTTCTTCTCTGCTCCCACCATTTCTTTCTTTCTTTTTTTTTCTTTAAGATTTATTTATTTAAGAGAGAGAGATCATGCGAACGGGGGGTGGGGGGCAGAAGGAGACAAGCAGACTCCCCACTGAGCAAGGAGCCTGATGTGGGGCTTGATCCCAGGACCCTGAGGTCATGACCTTAGCTGAAATCAAGAGTCGGTCGCCTAACCGACTCAGCCACCCAGGCACCCCTGCTCCCACCATTTCTAATTCCTTACTTGAATGAATCCGAGCCTCCTTGTTACTATTTTCTCTCACTTAATAGAAAGGGACGTTGGGAAAGTTTTGTTTTGTTTTGTTTTGTTTCTAGAATTCTGTGTCTCAATATGGACACATCAGAAATGTTTAACCTTATCTTCATGGAGCATTGTGGCAACATAGGAACCTAAGTAAACCATGGGTACCTAAGTAAACCATGTATTAATTTCACTTATTATGGATAATTATAGAATTTCTGCTAGAGATATCTGGATTCCTCAGTTAAAGTCTTGAAACGTTTGTAAAGTGGGAACCGAACTGGATTTTGGATATGCTATCATAGCATTTGTTTAATGTTATTAAAAGGATATTATTTTTTAAAAGGAAAACACAGGGGCGCCTGAGTGGCTGAGTCGGTTGAGCATCAGACTCTTGATTTCGGCTCAAGTCATGATCTCGGGGTGATGGGATAGAGCCCTGCATCTGACTCTGCGCTCAGTGTGGGGTCTGCTTGGGATTCTCTCTCTCCCTCTCCCTCTGCCCCTCCCCCTGCGCGCACGTACTCTCTCTCTCTCTCAAAATAAATAAATAAAATCTTTAAAAAAAAAAGGAAAAACACACATTTGCCTTTACAATTGTAATTGCTCACAGTTAAAAATTACTGCACTGCCTCAAAAACTTTGCAGAATGAGCAGAGTACAAATAAGTAACACATTGTTAGCATATGAAAATGTTACTAAAATTACAATGGATTTCTAAGATTTTTTTTCACCAAGACACATGCGTCTCAGATGAGCATAACTTGACCAGAGAGTGCTCTCTTTCTCCGTGCTTTTCCTTTTTTCCTAAACGAATGACCTCATACTAGCTTACTAGTGCCTTGCCTTTTTCTTCCTCGTTGCCAATTCCCCTGCTTGTTTTTTCTTTTCTACCTGCTGTAGACATAGCATTCTGGTTACACTGACATTGCAAAATCCAAAAAATGGTTGTTTAAGTTAGTCACATGACCCAGAAATTAGCTAGCTGCCTGATGTTTTTATACCACTGTACTATACACTAAACAATTGTGTTTTGTTGATCTCTTAACTGGCGAATCCCATCCGTGTCCTGTTTTGTGGGCCATTCAGAAGCTCTCTGTGCCAGGCCTCAAACTTGAAATTCAAAGTCCATCTTAACTCATCCTTACTTGATCTGCCCCTTATATCTCCCACCTAAGAACTTGGAAGATGATGGGCAAGCATACTGCTTTCCTAGTAACATATGATTGAAAGACATGTCACATGTTTTAGTTTGAATAAACCTGAGTAAACTTTGAATAAATGATCCTGAAAAATACACAAATCCTAAGTATACGGCTGGATGAATTTTCACAAAGTTAATCCAGTCGTGTAACCAACACCCAGTCAAGAAACAGAACGTTTACCTCTCTTGCAAAGCCTCTGGGTGCTCCTTTTTGCCATTCCCCTTTCATCCTGCTAAGAGGAGCCACTACTCTTGACTTTAACACTATGGATTAGTTCTGTGTAATTTTGAGCTTTTATATAATGGAATTTCATATAATGCAGTCATTCAGTACGTACTCATTTGTGTCTGGCTTCTTCTGCATAACATTTCGTTTGTGAGATGCATCTGTGTTGTTTTAGCTCATTCATTTTATTTGCTGTATAGTATTCCATGGAACAAATATAGCTGTTTCATTGTTGATGGACATTGGGTTGTTTTCAGGATGAGGCTTTTATGAATAATGCTACTGTTGTAACAGTCTTGTGACCCCACCTTTTCTATAAAGCGGACTATAAACAATTTTTTTTCATGTGCACGTTTTTCTTTCCCCCACAGAACACTATTAGAGAATGGCAAACAGTTTTCTGTATTGCTGCTGCTATAAATGTGTCTGGTGCCATCTTCTTCTCGCTATTCGCCAAAGGTGAAGTGCAAAACTGGGCTCTCGATGATCGACATGGACACAGAAACTGAAGGAACCAATAAATAATCCTGTCTCTATTAACGCATTTTTGTTTATCATGTAACCTAAAAGTGCCTTTGATATTTTCAATGTGTATGCATTCTACATATAAGAAAAAATTGGATGAAACTTTTAAGGCTTGTAATCATGAAATGTCACAACTTGCCAGATTAGTAAAATTAGCTATTTTTAATCATTAATAACATGTATCCTGGAACTTAGACTTGAGGGTCACATATCTGGCTGTAAATCAGGCAATATAAAGTAGGGGCGTTCTATTTATTTTTAAGGGGCATCCTTGAAGGAATGAGCGGAAGTGGACCCTTCTATCCCTTTGCTTAATTACACTAGATAATAATTCTCAGGTCTTGGTCAACACCTGTTTTTGACCACTTTGCTCATACAAATTATGTGTCGGCCACAATCCCTGACACTTAGGGCTCAAATGGTAGCATCTCCACGGAGCTGCCAGCCATGGTATAATTTGGCCTGGCAACCACACGGAGGGAAGCATGCCCAGGAGGCTGCCAAGCATTCCCTCTCTGGCTTCAGGGACGGTGCCCAGCATTTATCAGAGGCAGCATCCAAGACCAGGGTCAGCGCCAAGTCTTCAGATGGCGTTCTTCCCCTGGGCGCTGTTAACGTGTCGAGAAAGCCGCAAGTAGGCCCGGGCAGCAAGATCCACTGCCGCAGTCTCACAGATCCTCATGATTTTCCCTTCCCAGCAGACTGGAATATTGATTGGCATGTAACCTGCAAGAGAACGGTGTGATGCCCAATTAACCACAAATAAAATCATCCTTGATTAAAACTACTTTCACGTGGATTAGAATATAAATTTCCAAGTCCCTGTGTTCTCTGGGCTTCGCCAGAATAAGTAAAACAATTTTAAAACTCACATTTTTTTTCCTTTTGTCTACATGTAAGCTTCTGGTTGCAGTTGAAAGTTGAAGTGACTTTTATTTGGCCCCATCACCTACAACCAGTGGTGGAATAATCCTTACTTGTGGTTCCTGAAATCATGTTTTCCAGTTTTTCCCCAAACCAGCTTCCAGTGGCTTTTGAGCATGCTTGGAGGGCATTTATGTGATTTAAAACTTGATTTATGTTTTGTTATGTTTGTTCAACACTACCTGTAACATTTTAAGTAAAACTGATACATGTAATATGGTGTGGATACATTTCTATACATTTCTTTTTTAATTTGTAAATAGCTTTAAGTTGCTATGGTGATATTTCTTTTATGAATCATCAAAATAAACATTTTTGGGTTGGTTTTTGGATCTGACAGTCCTATGGTATTCTCTAGTGTCTCGAGTGGCTATTTGACATCTCTGCTGTCCTCCTCAAGCTACCAGGCTACCTCCACGGGCCCCTCCCTGTGCCACCACCAGGCCAAGGAGACTTAGGTCATCTAAGGGAGACAGCATGAGGAAACTTTTGCCATCAACCTGCCCTTCCTAGCTCTGCAGAGGGCCCTGCTCTTCTCCTGGAAGCGTATGCCTACACCACAGATTGTACCCTCTCCTGCCTCCTCTAAGATCTTGATTTAGTCATTCCTCTGTAATTTGGTTCTTCAATCTCGACCTCTCTTCTCTTTCTTTTCTGTCTCAAGGACACTCAAGTCTTCTCTAGCCTTTAAAAACAAAAATATGAAATTCTGGGATGCCTGGCTGGCTCAGTCGGTTAAGCGTCTGCCCTCAGCTCAGGTCATGATCCCTGGGTCCTGGGATCGAGTCCGGCATCGGGCTCCTTGCTCAGCGGGGAGCCTGCTTCTCCCTCTGCCTGCAGCTCCCCCTGCTTGTGTGCGTGCGCTTGCTCTCTCTGACAAATAAATGAAATCTTAAAAAAAATTAAAAATTAAAAAAAAATATGAAATTCTTCTGGGGACATAAAACCACAGATACATACAGAGTATCTTTACCATGATATTCAAGAAACCAGAAACAGTGGTTATGTAACTCTGGAGAGAGAAAAATAGGCAACCAGGGGTAGGAAGGAGAACTAATTTTTACCTTACCAAATGTGGCAGTATAACTTTTTAAATGAAAGCATCGTTTAAAGAAAAAAACAAGGGTGCCTGGGTGGCTCAGTCAGTTAGGCGTCTGCCTTCAGCTCAGGTCATGATCCCAGCGTCCTGGGATCGAGTCCCATGTCGGGTTCCTTGCTCTGCGGGAGCCTGCTTCTCCCTCTGCCGCCCCCCCCAACTCATTCTCTCAATCTCTCTTTCTCTCTGTCGTGCTCTCGCTCTCTCTCTCAAATAAATAAATAAAATCTTAAAAAAAAAGAAAAATTCATTAAAACAATTAAGAACTAAAGAAAGAAATAAGAAAAACACCTGTTGCTCAAGCTACTGTGTAATCACCGCCATGCCCGCTGGACATCCCCAACTGGCTATCTTCTCTACACTTGGGACTTCTTTAAATCCAGCCTCTCTCCCCCGCTCCCACCCCACCCCCACACTAAAACCCACTCTTCCCACCACTTTCCTTACTCTCGTTAGGAGCTGTTCCCCAGTCACTTCGACTCATTTTTTATTCGGTCCTCCTCCATTCTCCTTCACCCCACCCCCAACACAGTGTTTTTTTAATCCCTCTCCCATCTTCTAAATAAGATCTCTGTGAATTTTGTTTCCACCTGGAATAGAAAAGTTAAATGGTCTCATTGCCTGGAGTCTGATCTTCTGTCCACCTTCCCACCCATGCTGGGTTATTGGTCCCAACACACCTCATCTGCCTGATCAGGATGCTCCCCGAAGCTGAAGCCCCTGGCTTCCCGTTGCCTACCTAGTAAACTACCCAGCAGCCCACCTTCCTAGGCTGGCCTCCTCTACCCTCATGCCCCACCACACTTGGTCGCAGCTACACCCAGCTACTTAACTCTCCCCCCACCCGTTCTCCATTGTCCCTCCCCTCCATGCCTGTACCAAATTCATTCCTTGGACCTGAAAAGTCACTCTTCATCCCCACCTTCTTCATGGCCCTTGACTTCCTCCAATCTCCCTGATCTAGATGTGGTCTCTTCCTCTGATCCACTGAAACATCAGATTATTTATTTTCAGTTTTTTCTTTATTTTAAACTCAAGGACTCAGCCTCAGGAAAAGATCATTCATTCATTCAACAAAGAGGAATATCTACTCTTTTCTAGGCAATAAGGATACAGATATGCATTTGACACAGTCCTTTCCCTCCCTGCAGGCCTTGCTGGAGCTCAGTCAGACTCCCTGGACCCCTTTCTTCTCCATGGCTTTTTCTTTATAATACCTATGAGTTCGTTCGTGGCTAATCTCCCTATTAGATTCATCGAAAGCATCTTGAGGGCAAGGTACATTTGATTCATCTCAGCACGGTCTCCCTCATAAAAATATATACTTTGTCTCAATATTTTACTTGCTTAATAAATATTTAGTAAGGGGCGCCTGGGTGGCTCAGTCGTTAAGCGTCTGCCTTCGGCTCAGGTCATGATCTCACGGTCCTGGGCTGGAGCCCGGTCCTGGGATCCAGCCCAGCATCGCGCTCCCTGCTCAGCAGGAAGCCTGCTTCTCCCTCTCCCACTGCCCCTGCTTGTGTTCCCTCTCTCGCTGTCTCTCTCTGTCAAATAAATAAAATCTTTAAAAAACAAAAAAAAATTTTTTTAAATAAATAAATATTTAGTAAATCACCCTTTGGTTAAATGGACTATACACTGAAGTTTTCATCTCCTGTGTAGTTTTTTTCTCAAAAAAAAAAAAAAGTTAACTGAATGTGCCAACACCTTTTAATGAAGAAATGATATGCTAGCCTTAAAATAAGTCATTCGTAAATGGTTTTGAAAGTATTTGAGAATAGTTTAGTTCTAGATAAGCAAAATACTTCTCCCAGTGAATGCCAACAAATATTTATTGAGCATTCATTTCAAGCCTGGCTTTGTTCTTTGCACCCGGGATACAGCAGTGAAGAAAAGCAAATCCCTTCTCTCATCGAGCTCACGTTCTAATTTATCATTCTCCTTCATGGGTTCCAGCCTTTGAAAACTTCCATATAAAAATATCATTATCCATCCAACAATCAAATCCAGTGGGAATGAGCGTGCCAGCCGACCTTGAGAATCAGAGTTCGGGAAGAAATGGAGACAAAGACGGAAGTCAGCAGGTCTGTATCAACCATCGTCATGTCCCTCCTGCTGCAGCCTGTGTTTCATTTTCAAGAAATCAGAAATAGAGAGGTTTGAATTTAGACCCTGGTGCAAAGGAAAGAATCTCCTCGTTAAGGGCAGTTTATCGCTGTTCTAAATACAATTCCCTGAAGAGGAAAATATCAATAAAAGTATTGAGAAGGCAGGAAGAGCACCAGAGGAAGTGGCCTGGGTTCCCTCTGGAAAAGCACAGGTTCCTGCCTTGGATGAACAGACCTGGGGTATATGTCGAATTTCAGGGAAAGAACGCATTATCTCTCTCATAGAAATGTAAATGGGATGGATCACAAAGCCTTTTCAGGCGCCTCTGCCTTTTAGAGCAACCATTAAGCAAGAGAGCGAAGTATAAAAGATTGTGCTCTACGAGAGTAATTTCTAGAAGCTCCTGCTCTGGAAAGCTGTGAGGACACCCAATATTGAAAACAAATGACATGTAACCAATTCTCTGCCACCCTCTTTCATGTGCTCTGATGAGGAAAAACACTAGTAATTTTCCAAGCGCCTGTTTACTTTCACTTTATCTTGATGCTGGAGGAGGAGGAAATTTAGAAGCCCCACGTCACTGGCGGTCCTGCGCTGGGAAAGGGAGAAGCCATTATTGCACAAGCCTGCTTCCCCTCCCAGGCCTCCAAGCCAGGAGAGGCCGCACTTCAGACAGGGGGAGCCCTACCCTCCCAAACACCGCCTTATGTCTTTTCCGGAAGTGCTCTTTTTGGCAGAAGCAACTGAAATGCGCCAGCTTGTCAAAAAAGTCACGGCCTCCCAGCATCAAGTGTGCATATTGACCCCCGTCTTCCTGGGGAGCCCCACGAATAGCCCCGCGGCTGTAAGCGTTTTAACTACTTCACACTCACTCCACAGTCTGAAACTTGAGCTTGCAGCCAGAGTTGGGTTGAGATTGAAGGCGATCTGGATAGGATATGCAGTCTGGTCTTTTTCATGCTCAAGAACCATTCTGGGTGAAGATCAGGATGCAGTGACAGGAAATTCCAGTGTGCATATTGGATAAATTACCTACACGGGTATCTATTCTAAATGCACTTTTTTTTTTTTTTTTAAACACCAAAGAGCTCCTTCAGATGTCTGCAGGGCTTTGAATCGTCCTATCATCCGTGGCAGGAAGTTGATCCCGGGACATTCACGGAATTCTCCTTGTGATCAGCACCAGCTACAGGGCAGCACAGAGAGCAGAGAGCATTTGCATAGCAGGGTCACATACCTCCCCTCACTTCATAAAACCACCTGGCAAAGGCGGGGACAAGACCTGTTTAAAGCTGGGATCAGAGACACGTTCCCTGTTAATGGAGAGGTCTTTGGCCCTTGCAGGGACTCAGCCTCCAAAGACCAGCTAAAACCAAATAAGCCCACTGGCTTTAATTATTACAGTAGGCCAAAGAAAAATTCCTTTATATCTGTCTCTAGCACAGAATCAAATTATTTTTTGAAGGACAAAAGTTTTTGTTGTTTTTTTTTTTTTAAGAGAGCGAGCACAAGTGGAGAAGGGCAGAGGGAGAGAGAGAGAGCATCTCAAGCAGGCTCCACGCCCAGCACAGAGCCCGACGTGGGGCTCCATCTCACGACCCTGAGATCATGACGTGAATGGAAATCAAGAGTTGGACACCTAACCAACTGAGCTATCCAGGCGCCCCCAAAATTGTTTCGTGTTAATTGAAAAGATTCCTCTAAGGAGCCTTGGGCATAAGGGCACACAAGATTTTTACCTTCTCCTAGTTGTAAAATTAGCCCTGCCTCAAAGCAACTCCAGTTGGGAACCTGTTGTATCATTATCTTCGCTCTATGTATGATATTAGGGAATATTTAATTATTCTATATTTCTTTATAGGACTATGAATTTTTTCAATGTTTCCTATAAACCTAAGCCTCCCAGGATACAATTCAGTTGCTACTGTGAAAACACTGAACTCATGATTTCTGCTGACATACTAGTTTGAAATTCGCAGTGACTAGAACACTGGTGTGGTACAACAGACCAACCCTCCGGCTCTGTGCTCTTACCGAAAAACAGATTCCCTCCAGAAGAGCTATTGATATTCCAGTCTTGCTTCTATAAACCTTGCTATTTCAAATTATGGGATGGGAAGCAAGAACTGGGGAGGATCTCGGTTCCCACTGGGAAGTGAAAGTTCAGAATGCAGGAGAGAAAAATAAGTCCAAAAACCTCCCCTTGTGTTTTCTATATTTCCCCTCCCATACCTTCCTCACTTCCTGCCTGTGTGACAGGCTTCCCTCCCAGGGGAGAGCTCCAACCATCACCCATTTTTAGTCACTGCTGTTAGCAAAAATGGTAGCTGCAGAGCCATGGCCCATGCCCCGGGCCTCTGTTCTTTCTGAGAGTGTCTCTCAGACACCAGACCTTCCTGCCCTTGCGTTTTAACCCACACAATAGAACGGAATTTAACGAGGCTGATGAGGAACAACGGTGATTTTCTCTCACCAGGTTTAGACTGGCCAGAGGAGTGGGCAGGCATGAGGTACACATTATTAAATCTTCTGAGTCCCTTTTCTTCCCCTGGAAGTCTAAGGAGATTGGAAAGAAGAGGAAGAGGGTGGGATGGATTGAACCAGAACTGAGACTGCCAACTCAATAAAAACTAAATTAGCTGAGGAAATCGTGAAAACCTGTTCAAAATTGAGTATAGAAGCATCTAGTATTATAATATTATAAATAACAATATTTATAAATTTCCCAGAGTAGGGGCGCCTGGGCAGCTCAGTCGGTTAAGCATCTGCCTTCGGCTCAGGTCATGATCCCAGGGTCCTGGGATCGAGCCCCGCATAGGGCTCCCTGCTCCGCGGGAAGCCTGCTTCTCCCTCTGCCACTCCCCCTGCTTGTGTTCCCTCTCTTGCATTCACTTTCTCTTTGTCAAATAAATAAAATCTTTTTTTTATAGATTTTATTTATTTATTTGAGAGAGAGAGAATGAAATAGAGAGAGAGCATGAGAGGGGAGAGGGTCAGAGGGAGAAGCAGACTCCCCGCTGCGCAGGGAGCCCGATGCGGGACTCGATCCCGGGACTCCAGGATCATGACCTGAGCTGAAGGCAGTCGCTTAACCAACTGAGCCACCCAGGCGCCCAAATAAATAAAATCTTAAAAAAAAAAATACATACCATTAAAAATGGCTGATTCACTTTGTAGATGAATAACTATACATTAATTACATTTTAAGCATAAAAACAAATAGCAAAATGCATTTAAAAAAACTACAAGAGGGGGGCGCCTGGGTGGCTCAGTCATTAAGTGTCTCCCTTCAGCTCAGGTCATGATCCCAGGGTCCTGGGATCGAGCCCCACATCGGGCTCCCTGCTCCGCGGGAGGCCTGCTTCTCCCTCTCCCACTCCCCCTGCTTGTGTTCCCTCTCTCGCTGTGTCTCTGTCAAATAAATAAATAAAACCTTTAAAAAATAAATTAAAAAGAAAAACCATATTTTTTTTATTTTTTTAAATACTTTTATTTTTTTAAAGATTTTATTTATTTATTTGAGAGAGAGAGAATGAGAGATAGAGAGCACGAGAGGGAAGAGGGTCAGTGGGAGAAGCAGACTCCCTGCTGAGCAGGGAGCCCGATGTGGGACTCGATCCCGGGACTCCAGGATCATGACCTGAGCCGAAGGCAGTCGCTTAACCAACTGAGCCACCCAGGCGCCCGAAAAACCATATTTTAAAAAATAATAAAATCAGTAAAATAAATAAATTTCCCAGAGTAGGGAATCGGTGTCTGGTACTGTATGAGGGCTCTACATTTAACATTGATTGAATTCTCCCAGCCCTATCGTGTAGGTATCAGAACCACCATTTACAGATGAGGAAACTGAGAAAGTCACCACAGCTAAGTATTTGGCAAAGAGAAGATTCACACCAGATTTCTCTGATGTTACAGCGGCTCCCTTTTGTCCTATGCTATGCTGTCTCCATTAGAAATCTTGTTTCAACACTGTTGCTGGACATAAAAAACATTACAATTTTTGACTTACAATTGACTTACAATTTTCATAAAGTAATTTGTAAGTCAAAATTAAATAAATAGATTCATTGAACTGGCAATTCTACCTAGGGTAATCTAGCCTAAAAAATATTTGAATAAGCACTAAGCATTTTTTGTAATACTGTCAATTTTCCATCAATAAGGAAATTGTTAAATAAGTTATGGTACATTCACAGAAGAGAATACTATGCAACCATTAAAAAGTGAGAAAGAGGGGCGCCTGGGTGGCTCAGTCGGTTAAGCATCTGCCTTCGGCTCAGGTCATGATCCCAGGGTCCTGGGATCGAGCCCCGCGTTGGGGAGCCTGCTTCTCTCTCTCCCTCTGCCGCTCTGCCTACTTGTGCTCTCTCTCTGTGTCAAATAAATAAATAAAATCTTTAAAAAAATAAATAAATAAAAAGTGAGAAAGATCTGAATAGAATCCCCAGAAAGGGAAAGAAATACAGAAGAAACTCCATACATTTTGTTGGAGGATGAAAAAGAGTTACCTAACAATATATATTGTTTTATCCTATTTTTGTTACCAAACAAATTATGTATGTATTGACAAATACGTAGAAAAGGTTTGTTAATAGTAGCAATGTAAAATTAGGAGATAAATAGAAAAAAATTGGAAAATATCCTTAGAGACTAGAAATAAGGGCAAAATTAGATGGATTTCACAATACTAAGTTAAGTACCTGTGTTCAGCGGAAGATATCAAAGTAAATGGATGACGGACCAGAGGAGAGATTGCAACATCTTGTCAGTACAAGAGATTAATATCTAGAATATTCAAAGAGCTCCTGCAGGTCAACAAGAAAAAGTCAGAAAACCCAAGAGAGGGTGCCTGGGTGGCTCAGATGGTTAAGTCTGCCTTCAGCTCAGGTCATGATCCTGGGGTCCTGGGATCGAGTCCCGCATCGGGCTCCCTGCTCCTTGGGGGCCTGATTCTCTCTCTATCTCTCTCTCTGTCTCTCATGAATAAATAAATAAAATCTTTAAAAAAAAAAAAAAAGAAAAGAAAACTGAAGAGAAAAATGACCAAACAATGAATAGACAGTTCACTTAACAGAGGACTAGATGTCAAACAAGTACATGGACAGATGATCAAACTCCCTAGTAATTATAGAAACAAACAGAAATGTAAACTAAAACTATAATGAATTTGAGATCCACCAGATTGGCAAAAATTAGAAAGTCTGATGCTACCAGGTGTTAGCAAAGGATGTGGGGAGATGAAAATTCTTGTGCATAAGGAGAGCAGAGAGAATATAAACTGGCATATCTGTTCCAGAAAGGGAAATGTTTGTACTTGCAAAAGAATATGTCCTTTGACCCTGTATAATGCCCCACACCTGGATATATGTTGAAGAATGATTCTTGCTCATACTTAAGGGAGCATATACACCACACTGTTTGTTGTGATGGAGTTGGAGGCAACTGAGGTGTCCCTCATTAGGGAAACCTAAGTTAAATGTGGCAGATGTCTACCATGAAATAACAGCACTCGGGAACATGCCGAGACCTCAAAAAGTGTTGAGTAAGAAGACTTAACACAATACCACTTCCAAAAATTAAAAACCTTATACAAAAAAAAGTGATATTTTGCAAGGATACTTGCATAATTAAGAACATACAATAAACACATTAGAGTGGGTAGCAATACAGGGAAGGAGCATGAGAGTAGAGATGGGGGGAAAGGGGAAAATTAAAAATAAAACAAGACAGGGGCGCCTGGGTGGCTCAGTCATTAAGCGTCTGCCTTCTGCTCAGGTCATGATCCCAGGGTTCTGGGATCCAGCCCTGCATCAGGCTCCCTGCTCAGCAGGAAGCCTGCTTCTCCCTCTCCCATTCCCCCTGCTTGTGTTCCCTCGGCTCGCTGTGTCTCTCTCTGTCAAATAAATAAATAAAAGCTTTTAAAAATAAACAAACAAATAAATAAAACAAGACAGTGGGCTTGCCCTGAACATAAACATCTGTGAACAGAAAAGAATGAGATAAAAGTGATTTTTAAGCAATACTCTGAAAGTGTTGAAGCCGGGCAGAGGAGGAAATACTTAACTTTCTAATTGTCACTTTTCTGCATTATTCAATTTTTTTTTTACAATGACTGTGCATCCCTTTGGTAATTAAAAATAAAAATGTCAGGAGCACCTGGCTGGCTCGGTCGGAAGAGTATACAACTCTTGATCTCGGGGTTGTGAGTGTGAGCCCCACATTGGGTATAGAGATTACTAAAAAAAAAAAATCACAGAAAGGCGGTTATTGGGAATATTAGAGAAATATCCATAATATATTTATTACCAGGTACAGCACAATTACATTTTATGCTAATTTTTCATGACAACTTTATTGATGTAAAATCCACCTTTTTAAAAGTTTACAGGGGCGCCTGGGTGGCTCAGTTGGTTAAGCGACTGCCTTCAGCTCAGGTCATGATCCTGGAGTCCCGGGATCGAGTTCCGCATCGGGCTCCCTGCTCAGCAGGGAGTCTGCTTCTCCCTCTGACCCTCCCCCCTCTCATGTGCTCTCTCTCCGTCTTTCATTCTCGCTCTCTCAAATAAATAAATAAATAAATTTTAAAAAATAAAATAAAAGTTTACAATTCAGGGGCTCCTGGGTGACTCAGATGGTTAAGCGTCTGCCTTTGGCTCAGGTCATGATCTCCAGGTCTTGGCATCAAGCCCAGCATCCCACTCCCTGCTCAGCGGGGAGTCTGCCTCTCCCTCTCTCCCTGCCTCTCCCCATCTCGTGCTCTCTCTCACTCTCTCTCTCAAATGAATAAATAGAAGCTTTTTAAAAAAAATGTACAATTCAGTAGTTTTTAGTGTATTCACAGAGTTGTGCAACTGTCCCATATCCAATTCCAGAACATTTCATCACCTCACAAAGAAACTCAGTATACATTAGCTGTCACTCCCCACTTCCCCCACCTTCCAGCCTCTGCCAACCACTAATCTACTTTCTGTCTCTATAAATATGCCTATTCTGGACATTTCATACAAATGGAATCACATAATATGTGGTCTGTGTGTCTGGCTTCTTTCTTAGCATAATGTTTTCAAAGTTCATCCCTGTTGTAGTGTGTGTGTATCAGCACTTTATTCTTTTTATTCCCAAATAATATTCCCTTAAATGGATATACCTCTTCTTGTTTACCCATTCATCAGTTGAAGAACATACTTTGGATTATTTCCATTTTTTAGCAGTTAGGAATAATGCTACTATGAACATTCACATACAGGTGTTTTTGTGTGGGCATATGTTTTCAATTTTCCTGAATATAGTGATTCCATTTTTGTTTAAATAAAATATGCATAGGAAGAAAAAAAAACTGAACACATACACCACAATGTCAACAGTAATTATTTCTGGAGAGTGGGATAATAGGCAACTTAAATTTCTTTTCTCCTTTGAGCTTTTTTGTTTAAGTTTTTGAAAATAAAAGTCGATTTTTTTCAATGTGAAAAAAAAGCCACATTGTTTAGGAAGGAAGAAATAAGGTAAGAAAGAAAAAGAAAGAAAGAGAGAAAGAGACAGAGAGAGAAAGAAAGAAAAAGAAAGAAAGAAAGAAAGAAAGAAAGAAAGAAAGAAAGAAAGAAAGAAAGAAAGAAAGAAAGAAAGAAAGAAAGAAAGAAAAAAAGAAAGAAAGAAAGAAAAAGAACCAAACAATAAACCACTCAGGGGTCAAGCGGGAATTGACTGTTCCCCTGGCTTTTCAACGGGAAACCCAGGGTCTCTGGCACCGGCTGGAGTACCCTGCCCCCAGCTTCCTCACCCTTCAAACTTCACACCTCAGCCTGGGCATAAAGTGATTTCTGTGGCCTACAAAGTGGCCCTTGTTGATATTCACGTCAGGCCACAGGCCATGCCAAATGACCCATGTTTACTTGCCAAAAAACCAGACGGTTTGGACGATGCCGCTTAGTTCTGCTATGTTCTCCACTCCCTCACTCCAGGATAACGTCTACCATTTTCATCATAAGGATTTTATAGTTTTAAGAAATACTTGCTCAAAGAACTGATGCTTAAAGTGCACATACACACATTCATACTCCTTCTTCAAAAGTGTGGAATGCGCTGCAGTCTCGCTGGGCGCACGGATCATTTTACCGCGGACACCAGAGAAATCCCCCAGCTGGGGAGCCACTCGGCGGCGAAATGCGAGCCTTGGGCACTTCCCCTCAGGGTGCAGCAGCTATTTATAGCGCTCCGGAAACTTAGGTTTGACTCATGTTTTAGCTGACTCGTGAATCAGAATTATCAAAGACTAGATTTCTTTTGTCCGAGGAAAGAAGATGACAATTAGAGCAACCATCTCCGCGCGCTCACGGAGAGAAAACACAAAGAGAAGAATTTACAATGACTCAGCCCCGGCCCCGCGGCGGGCGCTGGCCTCACGAACAATGGAAAGTCACAGCGGGGCCTCCCAACCGCTCCCCAGGCCGCGTCTACACCCGCGGGGCTACGCGGAGCTCGCGGCAGCGGGGACGCTAAAAAAAAAAGAAAGAAAAGAAAAGTGATTATTTCTTTACCCTCTTTCCTTGCTTTTTAGCCTAAAATGCAGAACTAGCTCTTAAGATTACAGTATAATGATGGTGATTTTTGTGAAATCCACAGAAGCTATGTGGGACCTGAAAGCAAAGGCTTTCAGGCTTAATTTTCCAGGGCGAGGGTCACCGCAGTCGCAAACACAGACACTAGGAGAGCCCCCCCCAAGTCAATCCCCCTCCCCCCCCACTCCCCCACCACCCGTCCAGACAGGCGAGTGGGCAGAACGCTGCACGTTTTCTTAACTGTCTGAAAACTAACCTGAGGGCGCCTGGGTGGCTCAGCAGTTAAGCGTCTGCCTTCAGCTCGGGTCATGATCCCAGGGTCCTGGGATCGAGTCCGAGGTTGGGCTCTCTGCTCCGCCCGGATCCTGCTTCTCCCTCTCCCTCTCCCTCTGCCTGCCGCTCTGCCTGCTTGTGTTCTCTGTCTCTCTCTCTTTCTCTCGCTGTGTTAAATAAATAAATTAATTAAATCTTCTAAAAAAAAAAAAAAAAACTATCCTGAAAAAAGACACTAGGGCCCCGCATAGCAAAACTTTGCTTCCAGACCAGGGGAGAAGCGTTCGCTCAGGTTGGGGGAGGCCAGAGTGGATCTCACAAGACACGAATTTGCCCTTGCATCGGGGAACAGGGTCTCCGGGATGAAGCTGGCCCCAGGCCTGTTGGTTAGATCATTTCTGGAAACTTCGGTCGTCTACTACAGGATGTGTGTTAGTTTGGGATTTCTTGTCCGGGACTCAGTTACTCTCGAGGAATATAGCAGCTCCAGCCAGATTAGAAAATCAATAGAATGCTTTTAATGCCCGGGTTTTGTCGGTGCCTGGGCTGTGAAGGCATGTGAACAGCTCCGCGAAGCCCCACCAGCACCCTCAGGGCGAGCCAGAGCCAAGCCGCCCCGGGCGTTTCCAGCGCTCCCCGTGGCAGCCCACGCAGCTCCTGCGGGTTGTGCCAGCACCGAGTGTGGACTGGAGTGGCGCGAGGGCCCGGGAGGACATGCTGGAGGAGGGAGCCCTCGCCTCGGCGTCCAACCCGCGCTGGCCGGTGCCCTGGCCGCCCGTGTCAGGGCCACCCTGCACCCTGCCCAGGAGAGATTCCTGCCAGCCTAGAGAAGCCCAGAATGCTCTCCAAACTCAAAAGTTACCCCTCTAAACCTCCCTCTCTGCCTGTGAGTACACACTAACCCCCATACACTAATACCCTCAAACCCAGATACACTAATGATACATGCAGGTCCTCTTCTTTTCCTATAGATGAGAGGACCGTGCGGTTTACCATCCAAAGCAAGACTTTGGAGAGGGAAAGAGTGATTGCACCCAGACAACAGAAAAAAACCAAAAAACAAAAACAAAACAAAACGTCTGAGGCAAACCAGGATACTAGTAGGCATACAGGGTCACCTTGGGGGATTTGAGCAATTTATCTAAATTTATCCAAATTCAGGGGCGCCTGGGTGGCTCAGATGGTTAAGCGTCTGCCTTTGGCTCGGGTCATGATCCCAGGGTCCTGGGATGGAGTCCCGCATCGGGCTCCCTGCTCCTTGGGAGCCTGCTTCTCCCTCTGCTCCTCTCTCCCTCTCTCTCTCTCCTCCTCTGTCTCTCATGAATAAATAAATAAAATCTTTTAAAAAAATAAATAAATAAATAAATTTATCCAAATTCAGAAAACATTCTGCACCCCTTACACTCTTCTAGTGAAAGGGAAGGAGAGAGAGTGAAGCACGTGGAGGTGCCTTTTTAAAAGAAAATATAAAGCCCAATTCAGCACCGCATTTTGAAAAATACCCTGTTTTGTTAAGAACACTCGGAACTCCTCAGTGTATTTTGCACTGCTTTTGTTAAATACTTGAAAATTTATTTGTAAACGCTGCAATAATGTCTGTGGGCATCAGCAAAGCAGACTTAGCAAATGTTGCAGGAGACGTGGAGCTAGCCTCAGTGTGCCGGACTGCGCTGGTAACGCTATTTCTTCCCACGGGATTCTCTCTGTGCATTTCCTTTACACACATGTATGTATTGTTTATATCTTTATATACACCTATATAGTTATAGTTATTACTCACATATATGCAGATTTTGAAAACAGATTTTTTTTCTAGCAGTGGCATTCTTCTAGCTGCCTAGCTATGTGTACTTAGCAATAGGCAACCAACTTTTTTTGTTTTTTTTTTAAGATTTTTATTTATTTATTGAGAGAGAGAGAGAATGGTAGAGAGAGAGCATGAGAAGGAGGAAAGTCAGAGGGAGAAGCAGACTCCCTGCTGAGCAGGGAGCCCGATGCAGGACTCCATCCTGGGACTCCAGGATCATGACCTGAGCCGAAGGCAGTCGCTTAACCAACTGAGCCACCCAGGCACCCTAGGCAAACCAACTTTTTAACAAAATTTTATAAATATTTTTTAAGGATTTTTTCTTTATTTATCAGAGAGAAAGAGCACAAGCTGGGGGAGCAGCAGGCAGAGGGAGAAGCAGGCTCCCTGCTGAGCAAGGAGCCTGATGCGGTACTCGATTCCAGGATGCTGGGATCATGACCTGAGCCCAAGGCAGACACTTAAGGACTGAGCCACCCAGGCATCCCTTTTTTAACAAACTTTTAAAGCGCATACTTTGTGCACGTACGATGTGTTCTAAGAATTTTCCATATATTAACACATTTAATCCTCACAACAACCCTATGAAGTAAGTATATTGTTATCATTCCCATCTTACAGATAGAGAACCTGAGGCAGAAAGGTTAGTAAAATTGCCCAAAATATCACCTCTAATAAATTGCACAGATGGGATGGGCACGCAGGATTAAAACCCAGGCCAGCGTCAATGCACCCAAGCACTACATTGTACTTGATCTAACCTGTGAAGGCTTCGTAGGGGCATTAAGAGAGATGTGGCCTGGATTAATTCAGCTCATTTGCTAAGTGACTTAAGGATGTGTTTTACTGCTGCCCATACCTCTTTAATAAATGTTCACATCAGGCATCCCAAAATAAAGCTGCTACTAGGATTCACCCCAGTGGTATAAGACTTAGCAGTGTAACTCTGTCTTCTTTTTCCCTAACCTTAAGCTTCAGCTAAACGAAAAAACCCTAGTTTAAACTTTCCTGCCTCAGCATTTTCTCTGTGCTTTTCCCTTTACCTAGAATGCCTCCCGAGGCAACTCTCACCATTTCTCTTATTAACACCCTACCTACCTTCAAGGCTCAGATCAAACTGGCATTCCATTGTTCCACAAGACAGAAACTCTCTCTCCAAAGCCTGAAATCCTACAGCCTTTATTATCTGCACCACTCACATGCCTACATATCTTATCTCCCCTACTCAGTCAGCAATTTCTTTCCCTCACAACACTTAGCACAGCACATTTTCACGTAAATAGTTCTCAGTGAATGTATAGCCCCACATTGTTTGCCCTTCATCCATCCTCTCTGTTAAATATCTGCAAAGAAAAATGATGTATTATTTCAAGAAGACTTCTTCCTTTTTTCTTTTTTTTCTTTTTTCTTTTTTTTTTAAGATTTTATTTATTTATTTGAGAGAGAGAGAATGAAAGACAGAAAGCACGAGAGGGAAGAGGGTCAGAGGGAGAAACAGATCCCCCGCTGAGCAGGGAGCCTGATGTGGGACTCGATCCTGGGACTCCAGGATCATGACCTGAGCCGAAAGCAGTCGCTTAACCAACTGAGCCACCCAGGCGCCCCCTTTTTTCTTTTTTTAAAGATTTTATTTATTTACTTGACAGAGAGAGACACAGCGAGAGAGGGAACACAAGCAGGGGGAGTGGGAGAGGGAGAAGCAGCCTTCCTGCAGAGCAGGGAGCCTGATGCAGGGCTCGATGCGGGGCTTGATGCGGGGCTTGATGTGGGGCTTGATCCCAGGACCCTGGGACCATGACCTGAGCCAAAGGCAGACACTTAACAACTGAGCCACCCAGGCGCCCCAAGACTTCTTCCTCCTAAGAGAACCATGATTTTATTCAGATATCTGTCCCTCGCTAGTTCTAGAAGTAAACCCTGATTTGTCTGAGCCAGTGCTACCCAATAGAAAGAGAAGACAAGTGGCACATATCATTTTAAATTTTCTAGCAGCCACATTTAAAGATTTTATTTATTTATTTGAGAGAGAGAGAGCCCAAGAGGGGGTAGGGTCAGAGGGAGAAGCAGACTCCCTGCTGAGCAGGGAGCCCGATGTGGGACTTGATCCCGGGACTCCGGGATCATGACCTGAGCCGAAGGCAGTCACTTAACCAACTGAGCCACGCAGGAGCCCCTAGCAGCCACATTTAAAAAGTAAAAATAAACAGGTGGATATAGACTTGCCTAATCACTATATTGTACACCTGAAACTAATCTGACACTGTATGTTAGACTGGAATTAAAATTTTTTAAAATTTACTCAATGCGGTCCCACATTTAAATAAATAAATAAATAGCAGGTGGAGTTAATTTTAATAAATTTCTTAACCAAGCATACCCAAAATGTTATCTCACTATGTAATCAATATAAAAAACACTGAAGAAGTATTTTACTTGTGAGAGAGAGAGACAGAGACAGAAGTGTTTGGAATCTCATGAATATTTTACACTTAGAGCATATCTTAATTCAAACCAGACACATTTCAAGTGCCCAGTATCCGCATGTCGCCAGTAGCTCCCATACCAGACAAGGCAGGCTAGAGCCCATCAACATGTCATTCCCATGGCAATAACATCGGTCCAGGAGTGTAGGCTCGAGACCTGAGCTGGGCCCAGGAGCGTGAAGCGGAAGATTTACAGTCTCTTTTGTGGAGATTGTCTGCCTGCTAGTAGTGACCAGGGAAGACAGTAGCTCTGATTGCCTGCAAGCCTTAGTGGTGGCGGTTGTGTTGGCACCATGAAGGGGAAGTGGCCGGACTGGTCTTAGGATGGCACCAACAGCGTGGATGGTAGGAGTGGGCAGACAGAAAAAACCCTGTGTCCTTAATGACATCAGTGAGCCCCTGAGCAATCACACAAGGCCCAGAGCTCAGCCTACTTCTGGTTATGAAAAATAACACATTTCCCTTTTATGTAAGCCAGACCGGGTCAGTTTTCTGTAGCAACCAAGAACACCCCAACATCAGAGCAAGCCTTGAATCCGGGTCTGCAGGCCTCTCTAGGCCCAGGCTTTACTACCAAGATGCTCCTCAAGAAAGATTTTTAGCTAATTCTTTTGGATATCTCTTAGATCTTCCAGGCAACTGCCAGTGGATTCAAGGCGAAGATGCCCAGAGATGATGGTGTTTGTGCAGGCCTCCCACACCAGGCTGGTATTTGTCGGTTCAGCTGCAGGCCTCATCTGGGGCACAGAGGTCCTGTCCCTGGGCAGATGCTGCCGTCTTGTGCTCTCCAGCTGGCCAGTGTTCGCCCCATCTGCCAGGGCTGGCATTTGTCACAGCCCTTCATCACCTCTCCTGGACCCCGTAGACCCTGGGTCTGGCCCAAAGCTGGACAAGCAAGAGCCTTTTGCCTGGAGGCAGCTCGGGAAGCCACGCTCTCCGCTGTGATCTGGCAGCTTTTCCTGGCAGGGTGCTGAAGATAGGATCGAGTATCCTAGGGCAACTGCTGGTACGAGGAATTTGGAGGAAGGGTCGGAAAGATTGACAGGAGCACTAACCACCACAGGGCCAGAAACTGAAGAGGAAAATGGATGGAAAAATGCCACCCTGGAGAGTAAAACGCTCATGAACTCAGATCATCATGTGCAGCTTGTACGCAGCAGCAGCGTGTGAATGAACCTGCTCTGGGGCCGACTTCACAGTTCACTCACAGTGCATGGGTCCTACAGCCCCAGAACCAGAAGGGGAAGGCAGAGCTACACGGGACCAAGCCTCCTCCCATCTGCCTTGGAGGATACACGCAGTGCACAATGGGCGGAAAACTAAAAGCACACTGTGGCGGGAACGGAGCTCCAGGACCGGAGATGGGCCACTCAGCACTGCGCGCCAGGAGGCAGGCCACAAGGCCTCTGCGAGGCTCAGTTTCCTCTCTGAAATGAGCCTTCGCTATCCATCTCACAGCTTCGTAAGCCTTACATTCTAAACCACATGTGAAACCCCTTGTAAGCTATTAAGTGCTGTAAATGTTCACTGTTAGGATTTCTCTTACAAAAGAAAAACTCCAATACTTTTTTAAAAAGGTTTTATCTATTTATTTGTCAGAGAGAGAGAGAGAGCACAAACAGGGGGGAGCTGCAGGCAGAGGGAGAAGCAGGCTCTCCACTGAGCAGGGAGCCCAACGTGGGACTCGATCCCAGGAGACCTGAGCCGAAGACAGACACTTAACCGACTGAGCCACTCAGGCACCCCTGAAGGCAGATACATAACCGACTGAGCCACCCAGACATTCCTTTTTTTTTTTTTTAAGATTTTATTTATTTATTTGACAGAGACACAGTGAGAGAGGGAACACAAGCAAGGGGGAGTGGGAGAGGGAAGAAGCAGGCTCTCAGCCGAGCAGGGAGCCCGATGTGGGGCTTGATCCCAATCATGACCTGAGCCGAAGGCAGATGCTTAACAACTGAGCCACCCAGATGCCCCAAAACAACATTTTTTTAAATGATAATTTTTTAAAAGACCTAAGCAAGTATTAATAACTCTTGGATACATTTTTTGCCTCCAAACCCTCCATACACTCCATCCCCAACATTGAGTTAGATGCTATTTCTCTGTATCTCTGGGACACTCTGAGGTGACTTCTGCTAAATTATTTATCGTACTTTATTGTAACTTCTTGTTACCCTAGGGTTTGAGGTCTCTGAGGGCAGGAGCCAGGCCCTTATCTCTGCCTCCTCATCAAGCCTCAGGCTTGGCTTATTGTGGGGCTTAATAAATGTTTCATAAATGTTAACTGTTAAGTAAATTAATATGAAGAGAAGAAGACTCTGGTTTCTCTCTAAGCCTTCACCAACAACCGGAACCTCCTCTCCACTCCAAGACTGGTTCTTGTCACTCTTTCTCTTTTGCGCTAGACATAACTTCCTCTGAATGTTGTAATTCTATGTGTGTAAGAAAAATCTGAAAGCCACAGATCAGAGAAGAACTGTGCTTTGCTACATATTACTATAGACTGAATAGTTGTGGTCCTCCCGAATATATATCCAGTGTGATGACATTTAGAGGTGGGCCTATGGGAGGCTATTAGGCATGAAGGAAGAGCTCATGAATGGTATTAATGCCCTTATAAAAGAGATCCCAGAGAGCTCCTTTGCCCTTTCGGCCATATGAAGACATAGCAATGTGACATGAACCAGGAAGAGGGCTCTTACCAGACATCAAATCTGCCAGCATCTTGATCTTGGACTTCTCAGCCTCCAGAATTGTGAGAAATATAGGTTTATAAGCCATCCAGCCTATGGCATTCCATTATCTATAGCAGTTCAAGTAGACGAAGACACATATACTAAAAATGCAAAAGAAAAGGCAAACAATTAGAACATCACTCTTTCTCTAGATATTCAAGACTGTAAATACAAATTTTAAAAAATATGGGAACTTTCCAATATTGATAATCCAACAAATCAGTCCAATGGCATGGTTCCTCTGCTGAGAGGACAAACGTCTGTAGACTCGGAGAAGATTTATACTGTTTGGTCCATGAGAACAAACTCCTTTTGTTAAGATCCTTGTCCTTTTTCTTATTATGGTTATAATATCCAAACAGTATGACTGAAATAAGATAGTAGAGTCTGTCTACCACCATCCTACAGAGTACCGAACTTTTTTGATCACTGAAACTGCCGTTCCTAATACACATTTCTCTGAATACTTGTTCTCAGTTTCATTATAAACAAAGGCAGTTGTCTTTAAGGTTAAAATTAAAGTTAAAAATCCACAATTAGTTCTCTCACACTTCCAGAAATTTCCCTACTTTTATTTAACCAATCTATTCCAAATTACATTATCCGGGACAAAAGCTGGTATATCTGGTTATGGGTGCAACTGTTTTATTTGATGGCCCGGCTTACCTTTCAGGTCCCATTTTCTGCCTCTGCCTGCCACACCCTGCAAGGCAGCCACGCTGAGTAAGTCATTTTCCTTCTGATCTTGCCTTTACATGTATTGTTCCTTTGGCCTAGATTAGAATATCTCCACTCATCCCCTAAGACTCAGGTCCATTGTCACCTCCTCTGGGGGATTTCTCTGAGCACTCCTTACTCCATTAGTTATTGTACGTACTTCCATTCCAATATTCACATCATTGGGGGCACCTGGGTAGCCCAGTTGGTTAAGCATCTGACTCTTGATTTCAGCTCAGGTCCTGATCTCAGGGTTGTGAGATCAAGCTCTACGTTGGGCGTGGAGCCTGCTTAAGATTCTCTCTCTCCCCCTTTCCCTCTGCCCCTTCCCACCTCTCTCCCTCTCTAAAAAAAACAAAACAAAACCCTCACATCTTTGGAATTAGCTGCTTCCATGTCTTGTCTCCTCTAGAGCCCTGAAAGCCCCTAGCGGCCTAACACGCTAATGTACCCATCTTTGTGGTTCTAATGCTGAGTGCAGCACCTTGACACTGAATCAATGTTTAGCAGAGGAGTAGGTGAGACTGAACAAATGAATGTATATGATGCAACAAAGCTATATTTTAAGTCATTGCTCACGTGACACTAGGAACTTACAGCCAAATGGTTAAGTGAAATGCGGACACCCACAGAAGAATTTAACCAAGTATCCATTAAGTTCAACAGGGAGACTGCTGGTTATGTCTGCCCAAAAGAGGTGGGCCAATGCACTGGGGCTCTTGGCCTTGCTGAGTCGCCAGCACCGTAATTTTTACAATGATGGAGGACTTAAGCCTGCTTGCTCATCATGCCTTGTCTGAAAACTGCAGTGTTTCCACAAGCTTTCCAGATACTGAAAGCCGGTGTGTATATTAAGTTGAGCAGAGGGGAAAACAGCAACACCCAGGGAACCAGAGAAAATGGTAGGTTACATAATGAGGAAGTATCCCAAGATTAGCTACACCTGGAATTCTACTGGAGCCCACAGGATTCAACCACCTGCTTTCATACAGTAGTCCAATTAGGAGAACCGTCTAATATTCCACTTCATAAGTATGCATTCCTTGAAATCATCTTACAATCAATGTAGTGATATTCCTGGCTTCTAAAGACATTACTATATCTAAAACCATACTTATTCAACTATTGCATTAAATATGCACATAAACTAACTGGGAGACATAATAGTGTAAAATAGACTAGGAAATAACCTCTTCTCAATGATTTTTTTAAACCTGGCAGGATTCAGGGCAGGGAGAGGCTTGGGAGAATGTAGAACTGGCCCTGGAACATGCTTTGTGACTATTGGCAAGACTGACCATGCATTCTTAATAGTTGCATCTGATGATAATAAAACACTGTATGTTAACTACACTGGAATTAAAATTTTAGATATAGGGGCGCCTGGGTGGCTCCATTGGTTAAGCATCTGCCTTCGGCTCAGGTCATAATCCCAGGGTCCTGGGATCCAGCCCCGCATTGGGCTCCCTGCTCAGCAGGGAGTCTGCTTCTCCCTCTCCTTCTGCTGCTCCCCCTGCTTGTGCCCATTAAAAACAATTATATATATATATATATAAAGATTTTATTTATGTATATTTATATAAATATTTTATTTATATATTTATATAAGGATTTATTTATTTGAGAGAGCGTGAGTTTATATATATATAATGTATAAGGATGGGATATATAATGTGTATATATATATATATTTTATATATATATAAACTATCTTTTAAGTAAAAAGAAAATAGTTTCATCTGATGGATGCATGCAAGGGAAATGGGGGGGCGAAATTATTCTCCCGTTCCTTCTACTTTTGCATGTTCGAATTTTTCCATAATAAAAAGTTAAAAGTATAGGGGCGCCTGGGTGGCTCAGATCGTTGAGCGGCTGCCTTCGGCTCAGGTCATGATCCCAGGGTCGTGGGATCCAGCCCCACATCGGGCTCCTGGCTCAGCGGGGAGCCTGCTTCTCCTTCTCCCTCTGCCTCTCTCCCTGCTCAGGCTCTCTCCTCTCTCTCTCTCTCTGTATCTCTGTGTCTCAGATGAATAAATAAAATCTTAAAAAAAAAAAAGTTAAAAGTATAGGGGCACCTGGGTGGCTCAGTCAGTTAAGTGTCTGCCTTCAGCTCAGGTCATGATCCCAGGGTCCTGGGATTGAGTACGACTCCTTGCTCAGTGGGGAGACTGCTTCTCCCTCTGCTTGCTTCTCCCCCTGCTTGTGCTCTCTTCCTGTCAAATAAATAAATAAAATCTTAAAAAAAAGTTAAAAGTATAGATAGATAGATGCTTTAAAATAAAAGAGTTTCTCAAATGAATTTTCTGTATCTTTCTCAGCATTTGCATTCAGCACATTCTCTGTGCTGGTCCAGAATGTTGTTCTGTTATTTATTTGACATGCTTATCTTCCCTTGAGACTGCCAACTTCTTGAATTCAAACACTTTTGTTCTGTCTTATTTATCTATATATTTTGGGGTGTCGCACATTCCTCATTAGTTGAGCAAATGCAAAATTGTCCTTAAATATATAGTTTGTTAATTTCTAGAAGTAAATTGGGACTATAGTCTCAGAGAATGGAAATATTGTGATGTTGAATAGCATGTAATAACAGGGTATCGCTGTAAACTTCAGTGTGGTTTCAAATTAGGGAGCATTAAACTCTTCTTTGAATTTCATCATTAAAAAGCCAGTTAAAAAGCAGTCAGATACACTTTCCCCTGCAGAGTATGTTTGAGGGAAGATTGCAGGCTACACCAACTTCTTCACTATTCTAGCATTTGCAAAAATGCTTTAGCAAAATATTTGAGCTACGAGCTCTTGAAACTTCCCTACAGCAATGCTTCAGGCCAATTTCTATTTTTTTTAAGAGATTTTATTTATTTATTTGAGAGAGAGAATAAGAGAGAGCGTAAGAGGGAAGAGGGTCCGAGGGAGAAGTAGACTCCCCGCTGAGCAGGGAGGCCGATGTGGGACTCGATCCCGGGACTCCAGGATCATGACTTGAGCCGAAGGCAGTCGCTTAACCAACTGAGCCACCCAGGCGCCCCAACTTCAGGCCAATTTCTAGTGGAATGGGCACTCCTGCTTTTCAGAAAGCCCGTTTTCTGCCTGCAAATCACAAATGGAGACTGGAGATGGGAAGTTGGATACTGACTAATTCGATTATCCTCCTGATCGGCTTTCTTCAAAATGCCATGGCAATACACACTTAATTATAAGAAGTGGTGCAGATTTGTATGTTAACTTGCATATGGCTTTCTAGTCTCCACATATTTATATGCAGGAATCCCAAAGCCCTGGGGCAGGAATGTGTGGCCGCCTGTGCACAGTTAAATGGCAAACATTCTTTAAATGTCTGTCGACCCTGTCCCTTACCCCTCTGTCTCCTAATCTTAAACCACGCGCTTAGTTGCTAGACTTGCCCTCCTCCAACCCTTTAGCAGAAACAGCACACTCATATCACAATGCTTCTTATACTTGCATGTGCATACAAATCATTTGAATCTTGCTAAAACACAGATTTGTATTCAGCAAGTTTGGGGTGGAGCCTGAGACTGCCCTTTTAACAGACTCCCAGATGATACTCCTTGCTCCTCGTCTAAAGACCATACTTGGAGCGGCAAAGCTCTACAGCAGGAGTCAGCAGATTTCCTGTAAAGAGCCAGATAGTAAAATTTTAGGCTCTGAGGGTGATAGAGTCTGCCCAACTACTCGGATCTGCCGCTGTAGCATGAAATCAGACTAACAACTTGTAACTGTGTGGGTGTGGCTATGTTCCAATAAAACTTCACTTAGGCCCTGAAATGTGAATTTCATAGAATATTTCATTTGTTAGGAAATTTTATTCTTTTGATTTTTTTCTCCTATCCTTTATTTTTTTTTTTAAGATTTTATTTATTCATTTGACAGAGACAGCACACAAGCAGGGGGAGCAGCAGAGGGAGAGGGAGAAGCAGACTCCCCACTGAGTAGGGAGCCGATACGGGATCCCAGGACCCTGGGATCGTGACCTGAGCCAAAGGCAGATGCTTAACGACTGAGCCACCCAGGTATCCCAGGCTATAAAAAAACCTATTATGTGACAATTTTCAAAGCAGTTTCTTTGTTGAAAATCAAATAATTTTTAAAAAACTGATAGTTTTGAGGGTGCCTGAGTGACTCAGTCGTTAAACTTCTGCCTTGGGCTCAGGTCATGATTCCAGGGTTCTGGGATCAAGCCCTGCATCAGGCTCCCTGCCCTGCGGGAAGCCTGCTTCTCCCTCTCCCACTCCCCCTGCTTGTGTTCCCTCTCTCGCTATGTCTCTCTGTCAAATAAATAAATAATATCTTAAAAAAAAAAAAAAAGAATTGGAACACCGGAGTGTTCACTCAGCTAGTTTTTGAGTTCTTTTATCTGGAAAAAGTCAACATACAAGTTACTATTGACTAGAGAATCTGGTCTCACATAGGTTTTTTCTTTCGCATAAATGTAGCAAACAGCAAGGTTTCCAATCTATCTACTTTTGGTTTATAAGTATACTGGGCAATTCAAGTTAAAATACTCTTATCAACCTAAAACCCAGATTAAAACTTATTTTCTGTGTCTTACTGAAATCTCTCCCACTAGCCTCTAATGTGAAAGAGTAATCCCAAATCAAGAGAAAGTTGAGGGCAAGCATGGTTAAAGTCTACCCCGAGTGGCTTGATAAAGGGGGGGCCTTTTCTAAACGGGTAACAACTATAATGTAAATGTACCCCACAGCCATGTATCAGAGTGAAAATGCCTAAAACGATTTTCCCATTTTTCTGAAGACTCAAGGGACTTCTGCTGTTAGTACTAGTTTAAAATATTTCAATGAGGTTTTCACACTTCTAAGAAAAGCGTCGACTTGAGATAGCTAAAATAATCCCCATATACCTAAAAATGAGCACTGCCTTTAGAGTTCACGTTAATTTCCCTACTAGAGAGAAAGGCCCAGCCAAGTCAGCTGCAGCAGTTTCGGTTCTGGGGTGTTCATTTTCTGCTCTCAAGAGCAGCTCAAGGGCAGCCGGGAGCCCTCTTGGCAACAGTTGTGGCAACCAGGCCCCGCTCAGCGGCGCCTTCTCCAGGGGCTGATTTAGCTTCTCCCTCTGTGCTCAGTGGACAATTACAGCCCGGTTTCAAGTACTGACTGAAAAATTAATAGTCTCCAGAGTAATGAGGGAAATTATCAAGGCCACTTGGACCGGGGATTGAGAGCCTGGAGTGCCTGAGCCTGTAGGGGTTTTTTCCTCTGCCGGAGGTACCATGCTGTTCATGCTCTGGGGCTTTCTTTTTTCTTTTTTCTTTCTTTTTTTTTTTTTTAAGGATTTTATTTATTTATTTGACAGACAGACACACAGGGAACACAAGCAGGGGGAGTGGGAGAGGGAGAAGCAGGCTTCCCCCTGAGGCTTCCCGCCGGATGCGGGGCTTGATCCCATGACCCTGGGATCACGACCTGAGCCAAAGGCACGACTGAGCCACCCAGGTGCCCCACTCTGTGGCTTTCTTCATTCAGACTTAGAGGATGAAGATGACAATAAGACCTTTCCCTCCAAACAAATCAATATACGCCTATTTTCCTGCTTTCCCCAAGGCCTTTTGATAATGAAGAGGTCTGGCTTCTTTAGGAGTGTAGAAAGAAATTATTATCTAAGACCACTTTCTAAACCGTCTGCAGATGATCTGTGTTATATGATCCAGGGGAAACCAGAGATTTAGGAAAACTTGGGACCGGCTCAAAGATGAAGGGACCGGCTTTCTCCTTACCCTGTAGGGACGTTAAAAATAGCAGTGGAATTATAAAGAGGAATCTCAATCCTCCAGGAGAAAGAGGCTATACATAAATGCAGTGTGGTTTATACTTACAGAGCAAGACCAGACAGTGGGTCTTTCATTCCAGCAAGTGTCATCCAGCTGCTTCCCTAACACAGAATTCACAGTTGAGGGGAGAAGACAGGACCAGCAAGAAAAAGGGAAAAATAGGGCAGGAGAAGAAGAAGAAAAAAAAAACTAAACTAAAGAAACAGTTCTAATTTTTCTTTGCTATATTCAAAAAATACACCTAACAGGTGAAGAAACACAAAGATATAAAGTAATTAGTCTTGCCCTGCTCTCTCTCCTTTTAAGTGAGCCAGTGGTTTGGGGATTCCTTCCATAGATATCTCCATTCTCATACACATGTGTTTTGTTTTGTTTAGTTAAGATTTTAATTATCTGAAAGAGAGGGAGTGCGGCGGCGGGGGGGGGGGGGGCGGCGCGGAGAGCAGAGGGAGAGGAATGAACAACTCCATGCTGAGCTCTGAGCCCAACATGGGGCTCAATCTTAAAACCCTGAGATCATGACCTGAGCCAAAACCAAGGGTCAGGGGCGCCTGGGTGGCTCAGTCGTCAAGCATCTGCCTTCAGCTCAGGTCATGATCCCGGGGTCCTGGAATCGAGCCCCGCATCGGGCTCCCTGCTCCGTGGGAAGCCTGCTTCTCCCTTTCCTACTCCCCCTGCTTGTGTTCCCTCTCTCGCTGTGTCTCTCTCTGTCAAATAAATAAATAAAATCTTTAAAAAAATAAAAAAACAAAACCAAGGGTCAGACGCTTAACCAACTGAGCCACTCAGGCACCCCATCTTACAGGTTTTTAAATTTACTGGTTGACTTAACATTGACAAACCTGAATGTGGAAAGTAGGGGAAAAGAGAAAGAAACTCCCCTGTTCACAGCCCTATTAACTAGAGACAACCAATGTTAACATTTTAGTGTATCACTTTCTAGGACTTCTAAACTAGAGAGAAAAACAGAGACCCGAAAGAGGAAGAAAAACGAAGGCAGATGAAAGGGGAAGAAGAGATGGAAAACATTTACATTATAGATAACATTGATGAGTGTTGAAAGCTTCTTGCCTATCTAAGAAGGCCAAGTACATTCATCTATCCCGGAAGCCAACTGAAACAGGGTAAAAGCTAAGGAATTGTGTCGTTTTGCATTTAAGAGTGATCTGTAATTCCTAACTCCTGTGACTGATACTATTTGCATTTCTAAAATGGAAACTCTTGCTTCCCTAGCAACCTGGAGTTCAATGCTGCCCACAAAGTTCCACCAAAGTGAAGTGATCAATGGTGAAAGTTCTTGGCAACAGAGGCGGGAGAGCATGAGTTTAGAAGTGTGGATAGAGAATTGAAAAAATACCAACTGTTTTTTCATGCCTAAATGTCTATAGAATTACTTGGAGATGCTAGTTAAATGGGCAGATTTCCCGATCCCCTCCCCAGAGATTGTTATCCAGTGGATCTGAGGTTGGGCAGGGCCCCAAAATTTGCAATGTTAGCCTATATTCTGGGTAATATAAATGCATATCAGTCATGGACCTCACTTTGAGAAACACTGCATGGCACTAAAATTTAGCAATCACCTAAGTGGGAGGAAGTTTTTTTTTTTTTTTTAAGTAAAACTGAGTTCAACAGATTTTTGACTACAGGACTTTTCAGAGCCTTTACTAACCTAATGTCCATGGCTAATATCCCAGTAGGGATAGTATGCCAAATTTCTCAAACTTATTTCACCAAGAAAGACTTTTTTTCACCCCAAGGAACATCTTTGCATTAGTTTTCTTTGGGACATACTTAGCATCGCCAGTTTATTTGAGAATTACTTTCTTCCTGTTTTCGGTCTTGTGTAACTGCTGGGTTATTGTTGTTGTTGTTTTTCTTCTTGGATACTACAATAATAAAATATAAGAAGAATCGAGAACTTTCTCTTTAGTTTGTTTCCATAAATACACCATTCTCTAACATATCCAAAAATTGCAACATGATACCAATATATGGGAGTCCCAATGTAGACACTGTAGGAAGAATATATTTTAGGTAAGCGGGGGGAGGGTGTTACGTTTCTTGCTAAACCTACTGGGGTGGTGGCAAAAGGCTTTGGAATCTGTCAGACTGGGGATCCAAACTTGTTACCAGCTGCAGATCTATAAAAGGTTAATGTCCCTGAATCCTTGTTCCCTCACAGGAAACTGGAAAATAGCTATCACACTGTCAGGCCTTCCTTTTTGTGAAAATGAAATGAGACAGCATTTGTAAAACACTTGGGCCTCAGTAAATAAATGTTCATTTACCCTTAACAAAGGTTTATCTCTTTGTAAATCATTTACTGGAAAGAGTTGGATACTCTGGAAGGACTTCACTTTAGTGGTTAAACTTTCATTTCTGTTAGGTTTGATCTCAAAAGAAAAGTCAGATGAGAGGATATACTTGGGTTTTACATACGTAAGTCATTAGAATGTGTCTGATATAACGTGTATCCCTTTCCTTGGTATCATAAGACCTAAGTTGTTTTAAAATGTAAATAATGGAATTTTTTTTAAATAATGGAATTTTTAATAGTTTATGTTTTGCAGATGAGCTAGAAAAAGTTTATTACACTAACAATGTAAATACAATTAAAACTAGAATTCATTCCCAAGTGAGAACAGATATTATTTATGTTTACACATAGGGTGGTTTACTTGTTGAGGTAATTTCCCAGTGGTTTTACTTCTAATGGTAAAAGACTGGTAGGGTTTCCTGGGCTTACAGAAACCATTGTTGGGGAAAGGAGTTGCTTCCCACCTCCCCACCAAAGGAAGTGAGAAATAGTCAAAATGCCATTAAAAGATTTTTTTCTTTTTTTTAAAGATTTTATTTATTTATTTGAGACAGAGAGAATGAGAGAGAGAGACAGAGCACATGAGAGGGGGGAGGGTCAGAGGGAGAAGCAGACTCCCTGCTGAGCAGGGAGCCCGATGCGGGACTCGATCCCGGGCCTCCAGGATCATGACCTGAGCCGAAGGCAGTTGCTTAACCAACTGAGCCACCCAGAGCATTTTGGAATAAATTTAGATTCACAGAAAATTTGCCAAGATAGTACAGAGAATTCCCATGTCCTCTCACTCAGATTTATTTTATTTTTTAAAGCTTTTATTATTTATTTGAGAGAGAGAGAGTGTGTGAGAGAGAGAGAGAGAGAGAGTGTGTGTGTGTGTGTGTGTGTGTGCGCGCGCGCGCGCGCAAGCTAAATGGGGGTGGGCAGGGCAGGGGGAGGGCCAGAGGGAGAAGGAGGAGCAGACTCCCCGCTGAGCAGGGAGCCACGGTCGGAAGCCAAAGCAGGACTCCATCCTAGGCCCCAGGGATCATAATCTGAGCAGAAGCAGACGCTTAACCCACTAAACCACCCTGGTGCCCCAGAAGATCTATTTTAAAAAATAACCTAATGGGACATCTGGGTGGCTCAGTCAGTTAAGCGTCTGCCTTTGGCTCAGGTCATTATCCCAGGGTGCTGGGATCAAGTGCCTGCGTTGGGCAACTTGCTTGGTGGGAGACTGCTTCTCCCTCTCCCACTGCTAGCTGCTCCCTCTGCTTGTGCACTCTCTCTCTCTTTCTCTCTCTGGAAAAAATGAGTAAATAAAATCTTTAAAATAAATCAATAACCTAAGTAGAGGAGCACCTAGCTGGCTCAGTCAGAAGAGCATGTGACTCTAGATCTCAGGGTCATGAGTTCAAGCCCCATGTTGGGTGTAGAGATTACCAAAATAAATAAATAAACTTAAAAGAAAAATAGCCTAAGTACTTTGTTATGTGTGAATCACAACATTGTAGTAACATAATCTTGATGAGTTGGTTGTTTTGCTGGCCCCCCCTAAGCAGGGTTCTCTTCTTTGTCCTTTCTGTACCTAAGGCATTATTTCCTAACCTCATTATTTCTCTGCACAAAGCTCTTCAGGGGATGGTCATCCTCTGAGAACCTTCATTCTAACTCCTAGGAGTTTGGGTATGTAGCATAGTCCTAAGCAGGCTGGTTGAATATCTTGGTGGCAGCTTGTCCTTGACCTACTATAGATAACACTATCAGTGCTGACCAGCATCGACCTCAATGAAAGGAGCCAACACCTTAAAAAAATCTAAGTAGGAGACATTCTGGTTTCTTTCCATTCTCCCATAAACAAAACTTAGAGGCCTCTTATGACTTCTGGGGACTGACTTAAATGATCTCTGCAAACATGACAGGCATCAAGTCACATGTCTACCTTCCTTCATGGATTCCAGCACTGTAGCTCTATTTTAAAATTGTAATTAAATTCAGATAACATTTTTTTTAAGTTTATTTATTTATTGAGGTAATTTCTACACCCAGTGTGAACGCACAACCCCGAGATCAAGAGTCGCATACTCTTCCTACTAAGCCAACCAGCAAGGCACCACTAGGTCAAATGTTTTTAATTTTAATGTAAACATGTTTTCTTTACAGTGTTTAGCCCCATACAAAACACATTCTTGTAGGTCAGGTTGTCTGGTATGGACTTCTTACATCAGCATGGCCTTTTTGCCTAAGCACATTATTCTCACTAAACTGAATCTAGCAATAGCCATTATTCATAGGTCATTGAATTAGGAAATAAGTTATTTTTCCCATGTTAACTCTATTTCCTTAATGTAGGAGGTTGGACTAGATAATCTGAGTGGTGAAAGGGCGAAAGAATTTGCTTTGGAGTCAAGCAGTCACTTGTGTTGTGAGTTGTCACTTTGAGTAATTTTTAAAACTTCTCATTGCTGGGGCACCTGGGTGGCTCAGTCGGTTAAGCGGCTGGCTCCTCCGGTCCCCCATCCAGGGTCATGATCTCAGGGGTCTGGAATCGAACCCCACATGCGGCTCCCTGCTCAGTGGGGAGCCTGCTTCTGCCCTCCCCCTGCTTGTGCTCTCTCTAATAAATAAATAAAATCTTTTAAAAAAATTTCTTATTGCCTCATGTCCTCACCTGTGAGATGGTTACCGTATCTCATTTAGTACTTGCCAGTGACAGGATTTAGAACATACTACCCCAAAATGTGGCACCTTAGCATATGGAGTATTTCAAACTGGAGGAGTTCCAGAAGCAGCAGGTCTAAGAACTTTCTGACCAACACCGTCTTCCCTGAAGCAGGTCATAAGACCCTCTAGTGAGAAGCACCCTCCCTGAACTTGAAGGAAAGGAATATCTTTATTGTCAAAGGCAGAGGAATGTGGAGAGGAATCCAAAAGAACAGGCCTTGCTACATTTCCCCCAGTTTACTACCTTTAGCTCGTACTCTTTAGTCCTATGACATTTTCCCACAACTTTCCACTCTTCATCAAACCTAGTATAAAAATGCTTAGTTTTAATTGTTTCTTCAGGTCTTCATTTACTTATGAGGCTCCCGTGTCACATACAAATGAAATTATATAAATCTGCATACTTTCCCTCTGTTAATCTGCCTTTTGTCAGTCTAATTGACAGGGCTCAAGCCTGAGAACCTGGGAGGGTAGTAGGAAGAAGAAATTATCCCTCCTCTACGTTAGGACCAAATGACATAATATATAATGCAGTTACTTGTAGCAAATGGGAGTTCTCAATGAATTAATAATGAATTCATTGTGGTTTCTTGTACATTCATCTTATCTTTCCCACTGAACTGTAAGCTCCTCAAAGGTACGGTTCTTTTCTGTCTCCACTGAACCTAGCAAAGCACTCAACAGGGAATAAACTCCAATTGACTATATTATTGTATTCTCATTCTCCAAGTTACCAACTGGTTTGAATTTTAATGAAAGCTACTCATGAGGTGATATTGACTCACCAAACTCTCACAGTTGCAACATAAACCACACAAATTGAGTCATGTTTCAGCTTAAAAAGAAAACACCGCCAACAAAAACCCTAGCTATTTAATGAGCTTATTACAAAACTACTTTTCCTGTACTGGAATAGTTCAACACTGATGATGATAAAGTTAAAAAGCGATTAAGTGGGTCAAAGTGTGAATGAATTTAGAGGGTATGGAGGATGAAATCATGCCTAATGTGGGACCCACGGTGTGAGTAACTTCAAAAAAGAGCCATTGGAAAAGAATGATTAGCAAGGCTATTCATTAAAGTGCAATTTATAGTCCTATCTTAAAGAACAAGAACTTGAGTAAGATCTTGTTTTTTTGATCAGTACTTTCACTGTTCAAACATGAGTGGGACTTGACATCCTAAAGAAATGTTAGGATGTGGGGCGCCTGGGTGGTTCAGTAGTAAGCGTCTGTCTTCGGCTCAGGTCATGATCCCAGGGTCCTGGGATCGAGCCCCGCATCGGGCTCCCTGCTCGGCGGGAAGCCTGCTTCTCTCTCTCCCACTCCCCCTGCTTGTGTTCCCTCTCTCGCTGTCTCTCTGTGTCAAATAAGTAAATAAAATCTTAAAAAAAAAAAAAAGAAAAAGAAATGTTAGGATGCTTCATCAACTGTGAAACTCAGTGGGTCTAAATAAGCTATCAAGACCTCAGTGCAAACACTATATTAGTAAAGATGAGAGGCAGGGTAACTACTGGAGCCCACAAGCCAAATCTGACTGCCCATTTTGTTGGGCCGGAGAGCTAAGAACGATTTTAGCATGTTTAAATAGTTGAAAATGAATCAAAAGAAGAATAACTTTTTGTGACATGAAAATTATATGAAATTTTATTTTCAGTGTCCTTTGGGACACAGCCACGCTCATCATTCCTGTATGGCCTAGGGCTGCTAGGGAGCTACAGAGACTTAGTAGTTTTAACAGGGGCCACACAGCCAGCAAAGCCGAAAATACTCCTCATCTGGCCCTTTGCCAACACCTGGTAGAGGTTTAAAAGAAGCTTGAACTGAGCTCAATAAATGACTTTACGTAAAATATATTATTCTTTTTTTTAAGATTTTATTTATTTATTCATGAAAGACAGAGAGAGAGAGAGAGAGAGGCAGAGGGAGAAGCAGGCTCCCAAGGAGCAGGGAGCCCGACGCGGGACTCGATCCCAGGACCCTGAGATCAGGACCTGAGCCGAAGGCAGACGTCCAACCATCTGAGCCACCCAGGCGTCCTAAAATATATTATTCTTAATACCTTATTAATACTTACTATTGAATTTCATGGAATCAGGTAAGATTCTGCGTCCCCCACCTGCATGGCACCGAGGAAGGGAGGGGCCTGGGGCCCATCCCAGGGCTCTTGGAGGTGCAACAGGTCCTGTGAGTTTTGAAGATGTATGAAAGTTGTCATGATAAATGTTTTCTGAAAACTTCTCCTCGGGGATGGCTGTGAACAAAACCACTAGAAGCACGACTGCATAGCACAAGCATGCGGGTAGCTGCCGATGAATGCCCATGCCCTCAGCTGCGGTGGTTAGACATTCTCATTGCCTTCAATGTGGTACGCAACATGTTAGAGGGAAAAATGAAGGACTGGCCAAGAAGATATGAATAGAAGCAAATGATGAAAATTAATATGTTATTTGGCCTTGAACAGTCCACAATAAATTATATAGAAAAAAAGGATTCCATATAATATGTTTTTTGTCGTTTTCATGTTATTTGATGTCTGAGAACAAATTCCCATTTTCCTTCTCTCTCACACTGCATTTTCTTCACTCTGACACCAGACGTGTGGGTTTTCCCGAAGCCAGCTGAGCGTCCTACAATTCAATTCAGTTCAACTCAGACGCTATCTACCTGGAGTTAGCATCAAATCCCACAATTAAGTCTTCAGTCTCACAAGACTGCCTGCCCCCAACTTCAGATGCCAACCAGCCGGAAGGGTTCCCATAACCTCCTCCTTGGGTTTGATAATTTGTTAAAATGGCTCACAGGACTCAGGGGAACACTTAAGTTTACCGGTTTATTTTTATTTATTTATTTATTTAGTGTGGTTTTTTTTTTTTATTTGAGAGAGAGAGAGGAGAGAGAGTGAGAGAGAACACACAAGTTGGGGGGAGGGGCAGAGGGAGACAGAGAAGCAGACTCCCCAGAGCAGGGAGCCAGTCATGAGGCTCCATCCCATGACCCTGAGATTATGACCTGAGCCAAAGGCAGACGCCCAACCAACCAAGCCACCCAGGTGCCCCAGTATATTGGTTTATTATAAACGCTATGATAAAAAATACAGATGAACAGCCAGATAAAGAGATTCATAGAGCAAGGTCTGGAGAAAGGGAGAGGAACTTCCATATCCTCTCCAGACTGCCATCCACCCAGCACTTCCATGTGTTCAACAACTCAGAAGCTCTCCAAACCTCTTACTTCTTGGAGACTTCATCACAACAATCGATGATCAATCATTAACTCAATCTCCAGTTCCTCTCCCCTTCCCAGATGGGGGTGGGGCTAAAAGCGCCACCTTCTAATCGTGCTTTGGGCTTTCTGGTGACCATCCTCCATCCTGAAGCTATCCAGGAGCCCACCACGTGTTGCCTCATTAGAGCAGAAAACAGTCCTATCACCCAGGAAATCCCAAGAGATTTAGAAGCTGTGTCAGGAACCAGGATTGAAGACCAAAGGCCGACTGTGATACGTATCTCATGCATAGCCATTTTGCCAGCTCTGACGTCAGAATACAGTGTTTAAAAGGCTTGGTAAGTGTCAGGTTTATCCCTAAGGCTAAGGTACATAAAAATGCTTTCCTGAACAGCTTTAAAACTTAAATTTTAAGAATCTAGTGTTTAAGGAGCACCTGGCTGGCTCAGTCAGAAGAGCATATAATTCTTGATCTCAGGGTCATAATTTCGAGCCCCACATTGGGTGCAGAGATTGCTAAAAATAATAAAGTTAAAGAAAAATAAGAATATTGTATTTAAAATGCTCTCTCAGGTAGAAAGAATAGAGGTTACCAGGGCCTAGAGAGAGACGGAGCGGGAATTGTTGTTTAACAGGTACAGAGTTTTTGTTGGGGGATGATAAAAAACTTTTAAGTATAGATAGTGGATGGTTACCCAACATTGTGGATGTATTCAATGCCACTGAATTGTATACTTATGAATAGTTAAAATGAAAAATACCATGTTATATATATTTTACCACAATAAACTTACCCCACCCCTAAAAAACTCTCTCTGGACATTTCAAAAATTTAATCATTTTCTATGAGGAAAGTACCAGACCCTATGCTTTGTGTGCAGCACAGAAGGGAGACAAGATATTTGACCTCTTCAAACTCATTCTTTGTGGCTATTTTTGTCCTATTTGAGGTAGTAATCAATTACTCTTAAATTCTCAAACTCAAACTTTATAACCACAAACTATAAAACAAATCAAATACAGGCCAAAAAAAAAATGAAACCAAAAAAGCACACAATAAATAAATCAGGAACTTGGAGAAACAAAGTAGTGGTCAGAGCAATGTGAATGATACCCTCTTCTCCCTCCTGGATTCTAAAAATTTCTTTTTTACTATTGTGTCATAGAAAGAGGTTATTTCAGCTTTGGGAACTCAAAACTGATCATGTGATTTCTAGCAACATAATCATGATTTAAAATGTCACTAAAAATGACTGAATGCCCGATGTATAAATCAAATTAACTGCATATGTGAGATAATGTATATTTTGTGCACATGTTGCCAAAGATGAACAAAGCTGGACACTAATTAAAATGGTAAGGACAGATTTTAATCAGTGATATACCATTGCAATCAGAAAGAGCTCAGTGTGAAACAGCTCAATGTGAACTGAATTCAACCTGAACTTGTACAAAGGTGACTGAGTGTTTTAAAGGGAGAATGAAGGAATAGGGAGTGGTGTGAATGAAGATTCAGTAGAGTCAGAGAAGTGAAAAATTACGAAATGTAGGAAAGGGGGTTGGTCTATGTGAAACCCCTCTGGCTTTGCTAACTGACTCTTATGAAAGCTAGGCTCCTACCCATCCATAGAGGCCAGGAGACAGGGGACTTATCTTCAGGTGCTGGCTGGAACAAATAGTAAACTCTCTTAGCAGACTTGAGTTTTCTCCGTCAGGCACTTCAAGGGGGAGGTAAGGTCATCCTAAGGATTTGACCTTGAGCTGTTAGAAACATGTTAGTGTCGGAGCGCCTAGTATTGTCAGTTGGTTGAGGTCTGACTCTTGGTTTCAGCTTGGGCCATGATCTTGGGGTCATAGGATGGAGCCCCACACGGGGCTCCATGCTCAATGCAGAGTCAGCTTGTCCCTCTCTGCTCCTCCACTCTTAAAAAAAAAAAAGGAAAGAAACATGTTAGTATTTTGTTCAAGGCTTTAACTTTTTAAAAAAAGATTTTATTTCTTTATTTGACAGAGAGAGAGCACAAGCATGGGGAGAGGCAGGCAGAGGGAGAGGGAGAAGCAGACTCCCTGCTGAGCAGGGAGCCCGATGTGGGGCTCGATCCCAGGACCCTGGGATCGTGACCTCAGCAGAAGGCAGCAGCTTAACCGACTGAGCCACCCAGGCGCCCCTCATTCATTCATCTTTCAAAAAATAATTGAGGGATGGGGCGCCTGGGTGGCTTAGTCAGTTAAGCGTGTGCCTTCGGCTCGGGTCATGATCCCGGGGTCCTAGGATCGAGGCCCACATCGGGCTCCCTGCTTGGCAGGAAGCCTGCTTCTCCCTCTCCCGCTCCCCCTGCTTGTGTTCCCTCTCTCACTGTCTCTCTCTCTGTCAAATAAATAAATAAAATCTTAAAAAAAAAAATAATTGAGGGCCTACTGTGCCTCATAGAATATGAAGCACAGAGGATTCAGAAACAACTGTGAATAAGACTATGTGTGTGTGAAATACTGTCCACACAGATGGCCCCTACCTTTGTAGATTTTCTAATGGACCACAGGAAAGTAAACTATTTTGAGGCATAACGTAACTGTTTATTAACATTCAATTTAACAGGTTGTATAAATAGTATTCAAAATAGGAAATTCAATAAGTTGTATTTGTCAGGTCAGGCTGCTGTAACAGTATACCGTAATTGGGTGCCTTGTAAATCAAAGAAATTTCCTGCAGGTGGGGTGGCTGGTAGTGCAAGATGAAAGGGCCAGCAGATCTGGTATCTGGTGAGGGCCCGCTCCCTGGCTCATAGATGACCATCCTCGCATTGCATCCTCACATAGTGGAAGTGGTGATGAATTTTTGGAGTCTATAATAATTGTCAAACAATTTCAGGCCTTCCTTGCTTTCCTTGCCATGCATTTATCAATCTGCAAGAAGAAACAAGTATGAATTCTATCACAAGGTGCTAAAAGTCATCATTATTGCTACAGAGAGCCATACCTTACATTTGCCTAACACTTTTAACACAGACCGTATCATTCCTCCACTCAAAATCCTTTCCTGTCTCTGCCTCATTTGGGATAAAAAGCAAAGTCCTTAGGCTAGCCATCAAGCCCATATGATCTTCTTTTCCTCCCCTCCCTACTGCCATCCTAGCCACCCTGGCCCCTTTACCAGTTCTCGAAAACTCCAAGGGGCTCCCACTTTCTGTTGTCTACAAGGAATGCTCTGGCTCTTCCCCACATGGCTTGTTCCTTTGGGTCTCTGTGTATATGTCATAGTATCAGAGAAGACTTCCCTGGACATCCCATATGATCAACCCGAGGAGTTCTCAAAGTATGGTCCCTGGACCCACAGCATCAGCATCACCTGGGAACTTGTTAGAAATACAAATTTTCAAGCCCCCACCTGAAACCTACTGAATCAGAAACTTTGGGGTGGTGTACACCAATTTGTTTTTTGTTTGTTTTTAATTTGTTTGTATTTTTTTTTAAGATTTTATTTATTTGACAAGAGAGGGAACACAAGCAGGGGGAGTGGGAGAAGGAGAAGCAGACTTCCCGCGGAGCAGGGAGCCCGATGCGGGGCTTGATCCCAGGGGAAGTACTTTATCATTCCAAATTTGTTTTCTCGATTAATCAGCATCAGCCCTTCCTTTCAGGAAACAAAGACCTGCTGGAAAAGAACAGAAAATACAAAATCAATCTAGTTTAGCAGTTTGTTTTTGCTGTGTGTTACCCTGAACTTAGGGATTTTGCTCTCTGACCTACATATAACAAATATGAAATGACCCAAACACATTCTTTCTTCCTTTTTCTTTTTTTTTTTAAAGATTTTATTTATTTATTTGACAGAGAGAGACACAGCGAGAGAGGGAACACAAGCAGGGGGAGTGGGAGAGGGAGAAGCAGGCTTCCCGCTAAGCAGAGAGCCCAATTCGGGGCTCGATCCCAGGACCCTGGGATCATGACCTGAGCTGAAGGCAGACACTTAACGACTGAGCCACCCAGGCGCCCCTCTTTCTTTTTCTTTTCTTCACATTCCCTCTTTCTGATCAGGAGTGAGTTACTCGGTGTTGACTCTGAGAAGAAGCCTATTTTCTTTGGATGGGATGAAAAATATTTTTATTCTTCAGACCTCTAAATTGTGAAGGCTCCTATTAGAGAATCCTTCCCTTGCCACCTTCCAAAGTCCTGTAGTTCTTCCTGCCTGACTTGCTCATTCTGGTTTTCAGTAACATTTTGTTTGTTTGTTTTTAACTTTTTTTATTTTGAGATTTTATTTATTTATTTATTTGAGACAGAGAGCTAGCACGAGCACAGGCAGGGAGAGGGGCAGAGGGAGAAGCAGACTCCCCGCTGAGCCAGGAGCCTAACTCAGGGCTAGATCCCAGGACCCCCGGGATCATGACCTGAGCCATAGGCAGACACTTAACCGACTGAGCCACCCAGGCGCCCCCAAATTTTGTATTTGTACTTTGTTTTCCCAGATTAATCCAGTGTCAACCCTTCCTTTCTGGGAACATGCTGATAATTCAAAAGGACATAAAACCTGCCTCTCGGCATCAAGCTGATAATCCAGCTTGTGTTTATTTAGGACGGTAACACTAGGAGAGTTTTGTTAGAAACTATGGTACCAATCTCAAAAAGACTGAACAAGGGCGCCTGGGTGGCTCAGTTGGTTAAGCGACTGCCTTCGGCTCAGGTCATGATCCTGGAGTCCCGGGATCGAGTCCCACATCGGGCTCCCTGCTCGGCAGGGAGTCTGCTTCTCCCTCTGACCCTCTTCCCTCTCGTGCTCTCCATCTCTCATTCTCTCTCTCTCAAATAAATAAATAAAATCTTAAAAAAAAAAAAAGACTGAACAAAACACATGGATCTTAGGGTTCATCTGGTCTAAAGCCCTCATTTTACAGACGAGAGGCAAGAGCTACAGGAGAAGTGTGAGACCTGCTTCCAGCCAGTCAGAGGACCCGGTAACCTAAATCCTCAGATGGTGTTTTCTTCCCTGATGCTACCTACTTGCAGTGCTCCTGATAATCTGTGTGTCTATCATCCAGGAATTTATCTACACTCTTCTCAAATGCATTCACAGTTTCACATCTTGGCCATGCTGCATTATTAGGACGTATATTTACAACCACGGCAAAGAACTATCATTAGCCAAAATGGCATCAGTACAAACTCTGCTAGCTGTTTTGGTCTATGACCTGCATGAATTTTTTTAAATTTTAAAATGGAAAACTTTATATTCTTATATTTATCCTATATATTCTTATATTTTTATATGATAAAAAGTTGGTTCCCCGGACACCTGGGTGGCTTAGTCGGTTAAGCGTCTGCCTTCGGCTCAGGTCATGATCCCAAGCCCTGGGATCGAGACCCACATCGGGCTCTCTGCTCCACAGGGAGCCTGCTTCTCCCTCTGCCTCTGTCTCTCATGTATAAATAAATAAAATCTTAAAAAAAAAATCTTATTCCTGGGGATGTCTGGCTGACTCAGCTGGTAGAGCATGTGACTCTTAATCTCAGGGTCATGAGTTCAAGCCCCCACATTGGGCATAGAGCTTACTTTAAAAAAAATTAAAAATTACAAAATAATAAAACTTTTGGGAATACCTGGCTGACTCAGTCAGTGGAACATGCAACCCTTGATCTCAGGGTTATAAGTTTGAGCCCCACATTGGGTATAGATATTACTTTGAAATAAAACCTTTAAAAAAATCTTATTCCTGGGCGCCTGGGTGGCTCAGTTGGTTAAGCGACTGCCTTCGGCTCAGGTCATGATCCTGGAGTCCCGGGATCGAGTCCTGCATTGGGCTCCCTGCTAAGCAGGGGGTCTGCTTCTCCCTCTGACCCTCTTCCCTCTCGTGCTCTCTATCTCTCATTCTCTCTCTCTCAAATAAATAAATAAAATCTTAAAAAAAATCTTATTCCTACTAACCATTGTTAAAATATTAGGGTATATCCTTCCAGACATTTCGAAGTACAAAAGGTGATGCATATTCTTTCCCTCCAGATTCAAACATTACAAATATGTATAAAGCACAAAATGAAAATACTCCTCCTTTTACCTCCACCCCTGTGGAGAGCAAAATTCTTTAGATGACCCCCAAGATTTCCTGGCTCCTTGGTGTGCGTGTCCCTGAGGTGCAAGAACGGTGATAGGAGGGATTTTACTCATGATAGTCAACCTCAGCATAGATTACCTGAGTTGGACCTAATCACATGAGTCCTTTAAAATCAAAGTTTTCTCTGTCTGATGGCAGAAGAGGAAATGAGAAGTTTGCAAGATGAGAAGGATTAGGCACACCTGATGGAAGAGACCGCCTGACAAAGAATGCAGACAGCTTCTGGGAGCTAAGAGCAAGCAGCCCTCACTGACTGGCAGCAAGGAAATGGAACCTCAGTTTTAAACTACAAGGAACGGAATTCTGCCAGTAATGAGTCTGGTTGCCAATTCCCATGGGGGTAGGGGGTGGGGTGTAGTTTCCCCACACCACCAAGCAATTCTCAGACACCAGCAGGAGATCTGTCCTACAATTCAACTCAATTCTTTTTTTTTTTCTTAAGATTTTTTTAAGCAATCTCTACACCCAACATGGGGCTTGAACACAAAACCCCGATCCAGGCTCCCTGCTCAGCGGGCAGCCTGCTTCTCCCTCTCCCCCTCCCCCTGCTTGTGTTCCCTCTCTAGCTGTGTCTCTCTCTGGCAAATAAATAAATAAAATCTTTAAAAAAAAAAAAGTTACATGCTGTGGGGCACGTGGGTGGCTCAGTTGGTTAAGCGCCTGACTTTTGGTTTTGGCTCAGGTCATGATCTCCTGGTTGTGAAATGGAGCCCTGTGTCGGGCTCTGTGCTCAGATTCTCTCTCCCTCTCCTTCTCACTCACTATCTCCCTCTTTCTCAAATAAATAATAATAAAAGAAAAAATAGTTGCGAGCTCCACTGACTCAGCCAGCCAGGCGCCCCACCCACTTTTTTTTTTTAAACTGAGCTCTATGCCCAATGTGGGGTTTGAACTCACAACCCTGAGATCAAGAGTCTTATGCTCTACAGACTGAGCCAGCCAGGCACCCCACAACTCAATTCTGACACAATATATATATTGTGTATGTACTATACCCTGAAGTAGCATCAAATCCCACAGGTTAGGGGCCCATTCCTATAAGACTATACCCCCCAACTTGAGATGCCAGTCCCAAGCCCAGGTTACCACCTCTGCTTCTGACCCATGGTTATAGATTGGAGGTTCCAACAACCCCCACCCCCTCTTTGGGTTCCATCAATTTGCTAGAAGGGCTCACAAAACTCAGAGAAACATATTAAAGGATTACCAGTTTATTATAAAAGGATACAACTCAGGAAGAACTAGATGGAAGAGATGCTAAGGACAAGGAATAGGGAAAGGATGCAGAGCTTCCATACTCTCTCCAGGTGCACCACTGTCCCCAAATTTACATGAACTGGGAAACTCTGAAACCTGTCCTTCTAGGTTTTTATGGACGCCTCATTACATAGACACAACTGATTAAACCCTCAGCCATTGGTGATTGATTTAACCTCCAGCCCCTCTCCCTTCTCCGAAGGTCAGGGCGGTGGGACTAAAAGTTCCAACCTCTAAACACGTGGTTGGTTCTCTTGGCAACGAGCCCCCACCCAGAGGTGGGGTCCAAAAGTTACCTCATTAACATAATGAAAGACATCCTTACTGGTCTCATCACTTAGGAAATTCCAAGGGTTTTAGGAAGTCTGTGATAGAAATGCAATGGAGATCAAATATATATTTGTTACTATAAATCACAGTATTGCAGCCAGCTTGAATGAGCTTAGAAGTGGATTCCACATGAGAACTCCACCTGGGTGACAATTTGATTTCAGTCTTGTGATTCTCTGCACAGAGAACCAAGGCACCCTGGGCCTGACTTCTAACCTATAGAAACCATAAAATAGGGTGCCTGGGTGGCTCAGTTGGTTGAGCGACTGCCTTCGGCTCAGGTCATGATCCTGGAGTCCCTGGATCGAGTCCCGCATCGGGCTCCCTGCTCAGCAGGGAGTCTGCTTCTCCCTCGGACCCTCTTCCCTCTCATGCTCTCTAGCTCTCATTCTCTCTCTCTCAAATAAATAAATAAAATCTTAAAAAAAAAAAAGAAAAGAAACCATAAAATAATGCCCACTAGGTGTTAGTTTCTGTCCCTGAATTTGGTAATTTGTTACACAGTAATAGAAAACTAGTAAAACCCAAATCCCACTTCGCAGGAGGTAATCACTTAACACATTTTGGAGATACCCTTCCAGATAATTTTGGTTTTATACAAGTCTATATTTAAAGGGATCACTGCTATTATTGCAAATTGTTTTCTTCATTTAATATATTGTCAGCATCTTTCCATGTAGCACTTGTGTATTTTTTTATAGGACAAATCTGTAGAAACTTCATCAAAAGATATGCAGCTGGGTGGCTCAGCAGTTAAACGTCTGCCTTCGGCTCAGGTCATGATCCCAGGCTCCCTGCTCGGCGGGAAGCCTGCTTCTCCCTCTCTCACTCCCCTGCTTGTGTTCCCGCTCTCGCTATCTCTCTCTCTGTCAAATAAATAAATAAAATCTTTTAAAAAATTTTTTAGAAAAGTCTTTCAAATCACCTTCAGAAAAAGACTGCATTGATTCTCAGTCCCACCAAGAGTCCCTACTTCCCCGTATTCTCTCCCTTACCATATATTCTCACTCTTTTAATAACTTTCCTTGCCCATTGGTATTTCTTTTTCTTCCTTTCTTTTTTTTTTGTATTTCTTTTATATTCAACAAATTTAGAGTCAAGTAACAATCTACCATTGTAGTCTCCCTTTGTTTATTAAGCATTATCAAAACAGTCTAGCAATGTAACTTAATACTGATCTTTGTACTTAAAGACACACCTACTTGCTGATTAAGCAAGTGTTGTTTCTAGATATAAATATCTATTTTGGAAGAGTCTCAAAATTCTCCTGAGTTTGGCAGAATATCTTTTCAAGTCTACTTGTATTAACTGTTATTTTTTACCTCAGAGACCCAAAATATTTTTTTTAAATCTCTAATGTTGCTTCCTTGCATTACTTATTTTTCAGTCCAAAGAGCATCGTCTGCCAAAACTTGGAAGAAACTAAGATGTCCTTCAGATAGTGAATGGATAAATAAACTGTGGTACATCCAGACAATGAAATATAATTTCCCTAAAAAGAAATGAGCCATCAAGCCATGAAAGAACATGGAAAAACTTAAATTCACATTATTAAGTGAATGAAGCCAATCTGAAAAGGCTACATACTGTATGATTTTAACTATGACATTCTGGAAAAGGCAAAACTATGGAGGCCATAAAAAAAAATCAGAGCTTGCCAGGGGTTGGAAGGAAGGAGGAATGAATAGGCAAAGCAGAGAGGATTTTTAGGGCGGGGAAACTACTCTGTAGGATACCATCATGGTAGATATATGTCATTATACATTTGTCCAAACCCATGGAATGTGTAACACCAAGAATGAACCCTAATTAAACTATGGACTTTGGGTGGTAATTATGTGTCAGTGTAGGTTCATCAATTGTAGCAAATGTGCCCCTCTGGTGGGGGATGCTGATATTGGGGGAGGCTGTGCGTGGGAGGGGACCATATATGGGAAATCTCTGTACCTTCTGCTCAATTTTACCGTGAACCTAAAACAACAACTGCTCCAAAAAAAAAGAAGTCCTTAAAAAATAAGCATGGTCACATCACCAATTGAAGCTGACACATATGTCATGATGAACTATGTGCAAACCTTAATGTAATCCAGTAGGGAGTCTAAATTTGCAAACCCTGTGTTGTAGGACACAGTCCTTCCTGGGCCTGTTTGTCAATGCTGGGTAAGAGAGTTAAGGACTGGGGCACCTGGGTGGCTCAGTCATGAATCGCCTGCCTTCAGCTCAGGTCATGATCCCGGGGTCCTGGGATCGAGCCCTACATCGGGCTCCTGCTTGGCAGGAAGACTGCTTCTCCCTTTCCCACTCCCCCTGCTTGTGTTCCATCTCTTGCTGTGTCTCCCTCTGTCAAATAAAGAAATAAAATCTTAAAAAAAAAAAAGTCAAGGACAGAACGCATTCATAAAAAAGAAAATCCTTTTGTAACAGGAGAGCCTGACTCTAAAAATAGCCACCTATATAACTAATTATGGTATGTGTAGAGTAAAAGAAACTCGGGTCCCTGAAGATGGTGTGAGGACTTACCCATTTCCTGGAGGCTCTACCTTCTCCAGTCTCTGTAAATGATCATTCTGTGTTGATTTGCTTCTAGCGTTAAAGCAGCCTTCCATGAGAAAAGTATTGTTTTGGGTAAAAAAAAATTATTATTTCAATATGTGCAATGTCAAATGCTTTTATTTGTTCTCACTGAAATCTTTAAACAGTATTCGGGGTCACTTATAAATCCCAAAAAGACAACACAGGAATAACCATAAGCCAGAACAAAGTACCCCATTTATGTTGAGATCAGTTATTTCATGCAGACATTTGCATTTCAGTAATCTGTGCTTTACATCGTATTGTAGTAAGACCATGTTCTGATTCTCCAACAATCAGCTGTGCATTCTATCTGATGGAAATGTTTCCCCTTATTTCTGGTTGGGCAGTATAGAAGGAACTCTCTGTAGCTTTAAGAGTTTAAACTTGGACTTCAAAATTTTTTTTCAACAAAGGCAAAAATTAGTGACTATAATTTAGTAGAGTTTTACAATTGCTAATCCTGTCCATTAGAACCTCTTAAGTGATGTGACCACATACTTTTGTATCTTGTTTGCAATTTTCAGCTTGATTTTGTATACCTTTTCTACACTACTATATGTATATTTTGGTTGTTTTTCAATTCAGTAATCTATCTTTTTACTTTTTTTTTAAGATTTAATTTATTTGTCAGAGAGAAAGAGAGAAAGAGCATGCACGAGCAGGAGGAGGGGAAGTGGGAAAAGCAAGCTCCCCTCTGAGAAGGGAGCCCGATGCGGGACTCCATCCCCGGACCCTGGGATCATGACCTGAGCCAAAGGCAGAGGCTTCACCGACTGAGCCACCCGGTGTCCCTATCTTTTTACTTCTCAAAGGAGCCCCCTTGCTCTTAACCTCAGAGGTCCGATTCCATGCTTACTTAGATAACTGCAAAAAATAATTCAAGAACAGCTAAATGTGCAACGACTGTGGGAGTTGGGGGGGTTATGTTTTTGCTTTTTTAGAGAGAGTGAGAGAGAGGAGACAGTCAAATTTAGCTAGAAGTGAGGGGTTCACCCAAGCCCTGTTGGGAGCAGAGAACATCCTCAGACACTGTTGTCCTGAGGAATTTATAATGTAAGGAAGAGATGGTCCTATCAAAAGTACTTTCAATGTGGCAAATGATATGCAAGCATTGCTAAAGGTGATGGAGAAGCACAGAGGAGGGCACTTAGCCCAGTCTGGGGAATTCAGGAAAGACCACTAGAGGCTTTGTTACTTTCCTTTCACAGGTATAAACACTGGTGCTAATGCACCCGGCCCAAGATCACAGAGCTCAGGAGGAATAGAGACCTGATTCAATCCCAGATCTCTCCAGCCCAATGCCATGCTCTTCCCACTCCTCTGGCTTCCTCCCTGCAGCACAGCACTTGGCTCATTTCTCCTGCTTAGCACTGACTTTGTCCTAACATGTATTATATGCAACACTTCCTCTAATTCTAGGACAGTATGTAATTTTGCTTAAATACTGTTTCATCATGATGACATATGTCAAAAATGATTTGGAAAATTATCATCATTTTTGTCACATTATCTATGTGACTCAAAGGATTGTCAGCTCCTTCTCAAAGACCACTGAGCAATAATGCTTAAGAAATGGTTATCAGTTTTCTTATTTATAAACTGGGTATTATAACAGTATGAACCCTTAGGGTAACCGTAATGATTAATTTAATTAACATGCATAAAATATTTAGAACAGTTCTGGTATAAGTCTGAGCTTAGTAAATGCTATGATTGCTGAAAGAAGGGATGATCGATGAAGAGGTTGGGGGGATAGATGAAGAAATAGGGACATGTCTTTGTTCTCAACGAGCTCCCTCAGCCCTTACCACCTTCTACTTGTTTCTAAACCAATCTCAGTTATGGGTGCAATCAACTCCTTTTTTTTTTAGGTCACATGAAAATGTTATTCTCGGGGCGCCTGGGTGGCTCAGTTGGTTAAGCGACTGCCTTCGGCTCAGGTCATGATCCTGGAGTCCCAGGATCGAGTCCCACATCGGGCTCCCTGCTCAGCAGGGAGTCTGCTTCTCCCTCTGACCCTCCCCCCTCTCATGCTCTCTCTCTCTATCTCATTCTCTCTCTCAAATAAATAAATAAAATCTTTAAAAAAAAAAAGAAAAGAAAAGAAAATGTTATTCTCTATTTGCTAAGCAGATATCAGGACAGTGATGTCTAGGGATGTTCCTTGCCCTTACCAGGGCTGGGGTTGACCTGTCACTCGTAGGCAAACCTAAAAAAATTAAGCAAGAATGGCTCACCTGGCTGGCTCAATTGGTAGAGCATGTCACTCTTGATCTCAGGGTTGTGAGTTCAAGCCCATGGTGGGTATGGAGCCTACTTAAAAAAAAAAAAAATCAAGCAAGAAAACATAGTGCAAGTCCAAACTCAAACAAGAAAAAGACCAGGGCACATTAGGAGGGCTACTGGAAAACATAAGAATTTTGGAATGATTTGTAATACTAAAGAAAGGTTTTTATGGTTGATTGGTTAATTCTCAAACTGGATATAGCATACATGTGTCAGTGGAATAAATTTACTTGAGGAGAAGCAGATTGCAGGCCCAGATTTCCTCTTCATTCATTCAACAAATGTTTATTAACCATCTACTATGTGTCAGACACCAGATACCATGGTAAAAAAAAAAAAAATCAGACAAGATTTTTGTTCTCATGAAATGTACATTCTAGTAGAGACGATGCCGAAATAGTAGCCAAATGAATAAGATAATTACATGTTGCAATAAGCTTTAAGAAGGAAACAAAGAAGGGGTTATAACAGGGAACATTTTTAGATGTGATGGAGAGGATCCCTCTGGGAATGCAGTGTATGAAATGACACCTAAGCGAGGAGGTGAGCCAGCCGTGCCTGAGTCCTCTCCTGGGCTCACCTTATGAACTCCTGTGGCCATTTTTGCCATACAAAATGTTGCGTGAGCAAAATATTCCTGTACTATTGTTTTATTTTATGATTAACCAAGACAAAATGCATTTCTTCCAGTTTCATAGAGTCCTGTCTTCTAATTCCAATTAAGCATTCTGACCCTGAAGGCTCCCAGGTTCCATTCTGTAGCTGCATGCTTTTTTATGTTCTTCCACACTCCTGTCACACAGTGGACATGAGCACATCTAAAGAGGGTTTCTGCAGACAACTTTTGCTTCAGGTTAGGAATCTAATAATAGATTCCTTCTGCTGGCTGGCTCTCATTTGCTTCATTTGATTGCTGAAGTTTAGTGTCAGAATAAAATATTTTCAACCATAGGAAGAATCTGATGGAAGCAAACTTAATTTGGAGGCACCTGAGTGGCTCAGTCAGTTAAGCATCTGCCTTCAGCTCAGATCATGATCCCAGGGTGCTGGGATTGAGTCCCACGTTGGGTTCCCTGCTCAGTGGGGAGCCTGCTTCTCCCTCTCCTTCTGCTGCTCCCCCTGCTTGTGCTCTCTCTCTCTCTGTCAAATAAATAAATACAATCTTAAAAAAAAAGAAAAAGAAAATGTTTACATTAAACATTGATGAGTTTGGGGCGCCTGGGTAGCTCATTCGGTTAAACATCTGCCTTCGGCTCAGGTCATGATCCCAGTGTCCTGGGATCAAGCCCTGCATCAGGCTCCATGCTCAGCGGGGAGTCTGCTTCTCCCTCTCCCTCTGCCTGCCTGTCTGCCTACTTGTGATCTCTCTCTCTCTCTGTCAAATAAGTAAATAAAATATTTTAAAAAAATAAAAAAAAATTGATGAGTTTGTTCAGAGTGGAACAATGGAATGACTATAGTAAAATAATATATATTAAGTAATTATTATAAGGAAGTGATAATGCCACATACAGTATTTGCAAAGTCCATTGTAACCATTTATTTTTAACCACTACAATCCTGGACAGTATAATTATTTCCGGTCTTATAGGTATGGTGATTGAGACAGGCAAAGTTTAAAAGTCATTTCCAGGGGCGCCTGGGTGGCTCAGTCGTTAAGCGTCTGCCTTTGGCTCAGGTTATGATACCAGGGTCCTGGGATCGAGCCCCGCATCAGGCTCCCTGCTCTGCGGGGAAGCCTGCTTCTCCCTCTCTCACTCCCCCTGCTTGTGTTCCCTCTCTCGCTGTGTCTCTCTCTGTCAAATAAATAAATCTAAAAAAAAAAAAAGTCATTTCCGTTGTGCCAAAATACATGAATTTTCTATTCACATAATAATTTAACAGTTTACTATTTAAAATGTGTCTCTTGTAAATAGCATATACTTGGGTCTTGGTGTGTGTGTGTTTTTTTTTAATCCATTCTGATAAACTCTGCTTATTAATCGGAGCATGGACTCTCTTAGTCCATTAACATTTATTGTGATTATAGAAAAAGTTGGATTTAGGTCTATCATTTTACTGTTTGTATTCTTTGTCCCATCTGCTTTTTGCTCCTCTTCTTCTTTTAGATTGTTTAAAAATTCTTTTTTTTTTAAAGATTTTATTTATTTATTTGAGAGAGCGAGAATGAGAGAGAGAGAGAGAGAGAGAGAGAGAGCACATGAGAGGGGGGAGGGGCAGAGGGAGAAGCAGACTCCCCGCTGAGCAGGGAGCCCGATGCGGGACTCGATCCCGGGACTCCAGGATCATGACCTGAGCCGAAGGCAGTCGCTTAACCAACTGAGCCACCCAGGCGCCCTGTTTAAAAATTCTTTAAGAATTTTACTTTATTGGGGTGCCTGGGTGGCTCAGTTGGTTAAGCAGCTGCCTTCAGCTCAGGTCATGATCCCAGGGTCCTGGGATCGAGGCCCTCATTGGGCTCCCTGCTCAGTGGGAAGCCTGCTTCTCCCTCTCCCTCTGCCTGCCTCTCTGCCTACTTGTGCTCTCTATCTCTCTGTCAAATAAATAAAATCTTAAAAAAAAAAGAATTTTACTTTATCTGTGGCATCTGTGTGGCTCAGTCGTTAAGCGTCTGCCTTTGGGTCAGGTCATGATCCCGGGGTCCTGGAATTGAGCCCTGCATCCGGCTCCCTGCTCCTCCCTCTCCCATTCCCCCTGCTTGTGTTCCCTCTCTTGCTGTCCCTCTGTCAAATAAATAAATAAAACCTTAAAAAAAAAGAATTTTACTTTATCTAATGGCTTTTTAGCACTATCTCTTTGCATTATGTTTTTAGTGTTTGCTCTAGGGGTTACAATAGACATACTTTTCACAATCCATGCAGAGTTAGTATCAGCGTACAGTGTAGAAGCTTTGCAACACCATAGGCCCATTCACCCCCAAACCTGTCTTTTACGCTATAATTGCTACATGCACTCAATCTACATGTTATGAACCCTGTAAGACAACATTAAAATTTTTGCTTTAAGTAGTTTTATGTATTTTATTTTATTTATTTAGTTATTTATTTTAAAGATTTTATTTATTTATTTGACAGACAGAGACACAGCAAGAGAGGGAACACAAGCAGGGGGGAGTCAGGGAGGGAGAAGCAGGCTTCCCGCGGAGCAGGGAGCCTGATGCGGGCTCGATCCCAGGACCCTGGGATCATGACCTGAGCCAAAGGCAGACGCTTAACGACTGAGCCACCCAGGCACCCCTAAGTAGTTTTATGTATTTTAAAGAAATTAGGAGGAAAGGCAGTCTTTTATATTAACCTATATTAACCATTTTATATTAAATGATATTTATCATTTCCATTTTATTTCTTTCTGAAGATTCGAGTTTCCATTTGGTATTATTTCTCTTCAGCCTGAAGAATATCCTATAGCATTTCTCATAATGCAAATCTGCTGGTAACAAATTCTCTTAGTTTTTTTTTTTTAAGATTTTATTTATTTATTTGACAGAGAGAGAGAGAGCATGAGAGCAGGAACACAAGCAGGGGGAGTGGAAGAGGGAGAAGCAGGCTTCCTGCCTAGCAGGGAGTCCGATATGGGATTCAATCCCAGGACCCTGGGATCACGACCCAAGCCGAAGGCAGATAATTAACGACTGAGCCACCCAGGCACCCCAAATTCTCTTAGTTTTTATATATATTAGGATATATATATATATATATATACACACACACACACATATACCCAAAAACTTATCTATATTGTTTTCATTCTTTTTTGTTTGTTGTTTTTTTCCCTATTTTTCTAATTTTATTGAGTTATGATTATCATTTGATAAATTGCATATAAAGTATACAATTTGATAAGTTTTCACATATGTATACACCCATGAAACCATCATCACAATCAAGGAAACATATTCATCATCCCCAAAAGTTTCCTTGCACCTCTTTGTAATACCTCTTCTCTATCCTCCTTTGCCCCCTCCCCATCCCCTAGCAACCATTGATATGCTTTCTGTTGCTATGGATTAATTTGCATGTTCTAAAATTTTATGTCAATGAAGAATGATTCAGCATGTATTCTTTTTCATATTGCTTCTTCAATCAGCATGATCATTTTGAATGTCACTCATGGTGTTACATGTATCAATAGTTCATTCTTCTTTACTGCTGAGTAGTTTTCTATTGTATGGATATACCATGTTTGTTTATCAAAATTGTTGATGGACATTTGGCTTGTTTTCAGTTTTTGGTGATTACAAATAAAGCTGCTATGAGTATTTGGCCCCACGTCTGTGTATGGACATGTGCTTTCATTTCTCTTGGGCAAATACCTAGTAGTGGAAAGGATGGTCATATGAAAAATGCATGTTTAACTTTTTAAACGTTAAAAACAGTTGCCAAATTGTTTTTCTAAGAGAACGTACCATTTCACAGGCTCACTAGCTGTGTGAGAGTCCCAAATGCCTGCCAAAAGTTAGTATTTTCAGTCTTTAAATTTTAGCCATTTTGGTGGGTATGTAGTGGAATCTCATTATGATTTTATCACCTTCATTCATAAAGGATATTTTCACTAGATATAGAATTCTGGGTTGACAGGTTTATTTTTTTCTTTCAGAACTTTAAGATGATGTTCCTCTACCTCCTTGCCTCCATCCTTCTGATGAGACGCCCACAATCATTTCAGCTGTTGCTCCCTTATATGTGTTCCCCTATCTTTCTCTGAGCACTTTCAGTTTGTTCGTTTGTTTGCTTTTTTTTTTACAAGATTTATTTATTTATTTATGGGGGGCTGGGGGAGGGGGTAGAGGGAGAGACAGAATCTCTAGCAGACAACCCGCTGAGTGCGGAGCTCAACGTGGGTCTCAGTCTCACAACCCTGAGATCATGACCTGAGCCAGAATCAAGAGTCAGATGCTTAACCAACTGAGCCACCCAGGCACCCCTAAAAAAATGTTTTTAAAGCACAACACCAACTACAAAAAGCAGATGGTACTAAAAAAACAGAGATAACATAGCAATAATTTAAAAGATACTATACTAATTTTTTTTCCATTTTCCCAAACTTTATTAAAGAAAAAGCAATGATGGTAAATCTCAAGAACATAGTCAATTTTCTAGGATTCTTCCCTTGAAAATGTGACACTTGATTTCCAAACACATGCCAGAGCGTACATGGTTCCCAATTGTACTAAGCAGGTGAGAAGCTGAAATCCTAAAATGTTCATCTTCCAATTTTCCCCAGTCTGTGGTCTGTCTTTGGATCAGCAATAATTGCTTGAAAAGCTACTATGGCTTCATTAATTTTTGTCTGTAGCTCTCTGAGCTCTTCTATATGCAGCAATCTCAGAATTTGAGCAGCTTCATTAAGAACTGCATCTCCTGTGTCAAAGCCAAGAATATGTTTGTCTAAAGCAACAAGCAAGCCCTCTTTCGTTTGATTTGCTTTAGCAACTGCATCCTGGGTCAGGCGCTCCTGGACCAAAATGCGAATTGCCTTAAGCATTACCAGGTAATCATCATGAGGCTGAATATGAAGGTTAGCCAAAGCCATTACACCAGCCTTAAAATCAGGATTATTTACATCCAAGTTGATCAATGGCTCTGCATTTTTAGCTGCATTGTTAGCATTTTTTGTATTATCAGGTACCAAGTCCTTGTATTTATCAGCATTATCTCCATATTCAAGTCTAACAGCTAAACCGAGAAGCCAGTCAATTGCTTCTTGTCGATCTTGAATCTTGAAAGGAGTTAACATATTTGAGATAGTTTTCAAAGAACTTGGGCCAGTCACTGCTGTGGATGTTTTTTAAATTACCTCTGTCTTCAATCTTGTAGTGTCTGATTTTCTGGTCTTCAAGCCAAACAATAAAGTTTCTAAACTGTTTCATCTTTGCAGTTGAAGCCAGCCGGGTTGTGGTAGTGGAGGGCCGTCAGCTTGCGTCAGAACATGGTCCCCGCGTCTTGCTCTGGTCCCCCAGGCTTCGGCCAGGAGAGGAAAGGCCTATACTAATTTTTTTAAAGGATGCAGGACATTTAATCTTAGAAAAGTACAAAGATATGACAGGGCTTTAGAATTAGGGGTGATGGTTTATGCTGCCTTTAATTTTAAGAAATCCTAGTTAAAGAAAAACTGTTAAACATTTCTAACTTCACAATTATTCAAAACGTGGCATCTTTAAGATTCCAGAAAAGGGCCTATGAGAAAAATTAATAAGCAAATCTAAAATGCAGGGACATTAAACACAGAACTTAAAACAAGGTAATTGTGGCATTTTCTTGGAAAAGAAACTTCAGTCTATGACAAGATTCCAGTTAATGAGGACTCTCAAATAAAAAAAATTAAATAACATCACATTCTGCATGGAGCACTGGGTGTTATACGCAAACAATGAAATCATGGAACACTACATCAAAAATTAATGATGTGGGACGCCTGGATGGCTCAGTCGGTTGGGCGTCTGCCTTCGGCTCAGGTCATGATCCCAGGGTCCTGGGATCGAGTCCTACATCGGGCTCCTTGCTGGGCGAGGAGCCTGCTTCTCCCTCTGCCTGCCTCTGTCTCTCTTTCTCTGATAAATAAATAAAATCTTTAAAAAAATTAATGATGTAATGTATGGTGATTAACATAACATAATAAAAAGATTTTTTTAAAAGAAAAGAAAAAATAAAATAACAAGCAACAATTAAGATTTATTGAATGCTTACCAGGTGCTGAGGCACTGCGTTAAGTACTTTACATTGATTGACTTATTTAATCTTCACCACAATCCTCTGGGGCAGATATTATTTATTACTGTCTGCACTTTATAGATACGAAATCTGAGGCTTAAAGAGGTTAGATCACTTGCCAAATATCCCCATGCTAGCAGTGGGAGAGCCAACAGGGATTTGAGTGAAAGCTTTCTGACTTCAGAGCTGCCTCCCTCCGAAAGTGCTATACATTATAGACAATGGGTAAAAACAAACAAAAAGGAAAAAACAAACAACTCCCCGACAATTACTGTTCTAACTTGGTGAAAAAAAACATTTTCTTATCTAATTTTCGTAGCAGCCTTATGTGGTAGGTGTTATCTTTTTTTAAATCTTTTTTAAAGATTTTATTTATTTATTTGAGAGAGAGAATGAGAGAGAGAGAGAGAGGGAGCACGAGAGGGGGAGGGTCAGAGGGAGAAGGAGACTCCCTGCTGAGCAGAGAGCCGGACGCGGGACTTGATCCTGGGACTCCAGGATCATGACCTAAACTGAAGGTGGTCACTTAGCCAACTGAGTCACCCGGGCGCCCTATCATCTTCTTTTTTATAGCTGAGAGAGCTGAAGCTTAAAGAAACCAAATACCTTGCCCAGAGCCACACATTCAGTAAGGGATGGATGCCAGACTGGGACCCACATCTGTCTCTGAAGCCCCAATATTCTACACAGGTTCCTCAGGGGCCTCAGTTAATACCAAACAGTTTTATCTCCATCTCTGCTCCTATCTGCAGAGGAGCAAACTCTTCCTCCCACCTTCTCTTCTAAGGCAGTCAGCCAAAACACACCCTCCCCACCCCATGGCTTCCTTCACTGGCTGATTACCATAGCTCCTAACCAACCAAGGTGAGACTCGGCTGAGAAACTTTCCCTGCTGCTGTCCTCTTCCCCTCCCCCAGTCTGAGTCCCTTGTGGATGCTCGCTCGCGGAAAGCACCTTAGGTTTTCCTGGTTCCAGCATTCATGCTCCCCTGGAGTCAACACTGTTAGTGTCCCCTCTCCCTTCCTGTCCAGGGCTCTGCCGAACACACTATCCAACAGTGATTGTTTTCTTATCTCCTCAGTGTCTAGCTAAGTGCCTGGCACACAGTTTATGCTCCGTGAATGCTCGATGGATGGATGAATAAAAACTGACCTCTGAAGTCTTCTATAATTACCAACATATAATGAACGCCATAATTCAAAAGTCCCTGCCACACAGCGTGTGTCATATGTATTGGTGAATCTATATAGTTCTTTTTTTTTTTAAGATTGTATTTATTTATTTGACAGAGAGAGACACAGCGAGAGAGGGAACACAAGCAGGGGAAGTGGGAGAGGGAGAAGCAGGCTTCCCCGTGGAGCGGGGAGCCCGATGCGGGGCTCGATCCCAGGACCCTGGGATCATGACCTGAGTCGAAGGCAGACGCTTAATGACTGAGCCACCCAGGCACCCCTATATAGTTCTAATATTTAAATGAAATGGACCAAATAGTACTCATTAGGATGACTAGACATGGGTAAATTTGAACAGATTTTTCTTGTTTTTTGAAAGAGTTAATGATTATTTACTAATTATAATGAGCATTTACATTTGTAAAAATAGTCTGCATCTTCAGATACATTATCTCATTTAATCCTTATGATCAGTTCTTTTTTTAAATATTTTATTTATTTGAGAGAGAGAGAGAGAGAGCACAAGCAGGAGTGGGGAAGGGGCAGAGGGAGCAGGAGAAGCAGACTCCCCGCTGAGCAGGAAGCCCAGGACCCTGGGATCATGACCTAACCCAAAGGTAGCCGCTTAACCGCTGAGCCATCCAGGTGCCCCTCTTATGAACAGTTATGTGAAATAGGTATTAGATACTGTATGATAGCATAATGAGCTCGAAGGTGATGTATTCAAGATCATACAACTAATAAAATTGCTAGGAATAGACTCCAGCTCTTTAGTCCAGTGTTCTTTTCACTATGTTACCTATGAAGACATAGACATACTGAAAGTGAATATTGCCTATAAAATGCAGATTCACAAAAAATAGTGAGTGAGGGAAGATTATCCTTTCCTTCATACTGATAGAGCATTTATTCTGGTGGGCACTGGTCTTAGAATCATGAAAACAGTCGTAGAAATATCTTTAGTTAATTTTCCTGGCATAGTCTTCAGACTTTCTTTAAACCGATTATAAAAAAAAAAGAGTAACATTTCACTGTATAACATCTGTACAATGTTTCACCATGTACATGTATCAGCTATTTCAAAATTTTTACAAATAAAAAGATTCTAGTAAGTTAATATTCTTTACTGAGTCAAGTGAGTGTCATAACGCATACCAACTGAGGGCAGGTGTTCTCCTGCCCTCAGCTGCTTCTAGAAACACCATCTTTACTAGATAATTGAATGCCCCCGTATATTTTCATGTCTTTGCGTATAAGAATTGTGAGGTGCATACTAAATATAAATAACAAACAGACTAATGTTACAAATGCACTGAGAAACCAAGAACTGCTGGCTACCACAAATCTGTAAGCAGCAGATCAAGGACTGAATCCTTGATTTTCTGACTCCAAAGCCACTGCTATTTTCCTTTTCTAGGCTGCCTAGACCTGCTCCTGAAAGTTACAACCAGCCCTCTGGTCAGATTACGGGGTTTCCAAGGTTGCTTTGCTGGGCCCTAAAGTACTCATAAGATCTGCAAGATGTATTAAGTGAAAAAAGCAATGTAGTAGAGGTGCCTGGGTGGCTCAGTGGGTTAAGCGACTGCCTTCAGCTCAGGTCATGATCCCAGGGTCCTGGAATCGAGCCCCTCATCGGGCTCCCCGCTTGGTGGGAAGCCTGCTTCTCTCTCTCCCACTTGTGTTCCCCCTCTCTCTCTCTGTCAATTAAATAAATAAAATCTTTAAAAAAAAAAGAAGCAATGTGATATATTTTATCATTTTGTGCCAAAAAGTGAAACTTTTTTCAAGATTTTTAAAATTGTTTTAATTCCAGTGTAGTTTACATAGTACAATATAGTGATCTAACAGTTCCATACATCACCTGGTGCTCATCAAGATAAGTCTACTCTTAATCCCCTTTCCCTATTTCCCCTACCCCCCCACCCACCTCGCCTCTGGTGACCATCTGTTCTCTATAGTTAAGAGTCTGCTTTTTGGTTTGTCTCTTTTTCTTCCTTTGTTTCCTTGTTTTCTTTTGTTTTAGTTTAATATTTTTTATTATGTTATGTTAATCACCATACATTACATCATTAGTTTTTGATGTAGTGTTTAAAAAGAATATATGTTTGCATTTGCTTATTATGCATACACTATCAGTTGCCTACAGGCTCCCCATCTGTAAAATGTTGGTGATGGGATTTCATTAAATATTGCAAATATTAGAACAGTGCCTGGCTCATGGAAATACCATTTTACTTGGATTCTCAATCCAAATAATTTCTTGGCTTAATCATATTCTAAAATACCCCTTTAAAGATCTTTTTTTTTTTACTGGCACTGGCAAGATGAAAACGCGGCAAGCCACAGCAAAATGTAATTACTTAAAGCTGCTTTAAATTAGGCCCAATAGCAGAGTGATTAGCCAATATGGAAAGATGTTTGGTGAACCACAATTACAGATATCAAAGAACTATTGCAGTTCACCCTTTTACTAAGTTAATAACTAAAATCCTTACCCCCCCCCAAAAAGGGGTCATGCAGATGTTTACTACAATGTATTTTAACAGTTTGCTACTCTAAATGGTATGAACAACTTTAAGGGAAATCTTAAACAAAATATGACCTCAGATTACAACCCCAAAATACATTTACAAGTCTCAACAATGTTACTGTTACCATTTTAAGTTAGTAAAAGGCACACCGTATCTGCTGTAAAGTCGTGGGGAGAAAAACTGCATTAGGATTATGTTCAAAACACAGGGGCTAGGGAACAGGGCTTTTTAAAAACAGAATATTTGCCTCAGTGGCCTCTAAAAAGAGGCCATGCCAAGGTGACGAAAACCGACCCCCACCCTGAGCCACGTGGGGTTTTCTGTCTCCTCCTACGCGCTTTCTTCCGCAGAGGACCCAAGAAAGTGACCTCAAGGTGGGGGCGTGCCCGGGGGCGGGCTGGGGTGGCCTCGGTCCTGCGGAGACCCGAACCCGGGGGTCCCGGCCTGCCTATAGGTGTCCCAGCGCACCACTAGCGCGGGTCGCTCGGCCCCAAGAGTGGGCGCCCGGGAAAGGCGGCCGAGTGTCCTCCTCGTCGCCTGGGACCGCCGCATACTGCCGGCGCCGCCCCAGTCCCCCTTACTCTGAATCTGGGTGCGCCCGGAGCCGCGCGCGACTTCCCCGGGACTCGCGGTCTCCTTGCGCTCTGACCCCGACCAAGACCAGAGGGGGACCTCTGCCCTCCGAGAAAAGGCTTGTGGCTAGTATCTAAATCTAATTCACAATATGGCTCGAGATACCCCCACCCCTCAAAAGTTTGGACCATTATCGAAACATGAGTAAGAGCAACTAGTCAGTGGTGCCCAGTAGGTTACTTAGATATAAATCAGGGAATTATGTATAGTTTTGCTTTTTCTTAGGTTCTATTTTTAAAAAGGATTCTCTATAAGGTATTATTCTTTATATGCTCATCTGCAGACCTTGGAGAAAACTTGCTTACAATCTGGGATGGCTTTGGAGTCCTACTTTAATTTTCCTTTCTCTTCTGGGCATAATAATGCAAGTCCGACTGTCTTTATTTGCTCCTGGAACATTCTTGGACCATTTTGTTACTTTATTTGGAATATTGGATTATTTTTTTCACCATCCAAAAGAGCTGTAAGGAGGAAGTACTAGAAAAATTAAAAGGTGAGATTTGAATCAGGAGTTGTAGTTTTTATAAGCTCCTGCGGAAATGTTTGTGCGCATCTATTAAAGAATTCCAGTGTCCAGCATAGTGCTGAATATACACGTATCTATAAAAATTACTGTTAGGGGCGCATTCGGCTCAGGTCGTGATCCCAGAGTCCTGGGATCCAGTCCCACATCAGGCTCCCAGCTCAGGGGAGAGTCTGCTTCTCCTTCCTTTTCCCTCTGCCCTTCTACCTGCTCCTTCTCTCTCTCTTACTCACTCTCTCTCAAATAAATAAATAAAATATTTTAAAAAAAATTACTGTTAGAATATAGTAGGTCCCTATTTTCAAACAATAATTCAACTGAAAGTACACATATCTCCAGTTACTACAATTTTAGGATTGTATAAAAGTACTTAAGTTTGCAACGTCACATTTTAATGAATTGTGCAGATTTCACAGAGGTCACTTTTCTCACTTTTATCAAGTGGAAATCATCTTTGATACTTTTCCCTCTCACCAAAATCCACTTTCATTTTGACTTTTCTTTCTTAGATTAGATGTTAACTACAATTTTGGATTCCATGTAAAGCTTTCAAGTACTCAGCTTTTAGTCTTCTTCAGTCTTTGCTTCCCTCCTCATGTCACTTAACCATTTCTTTACATTTTCAAAAATTTGCTATTCCTGTTAAAATATTTATATGACCTAGTATTATCTTCAATAATGTTCAAACCTAAACCATTTGAGGCTTGCTCAAGAAGGCCTGGGAGGGGCGCCTGGGTGGCTCAGTCGTTGGGCATCTGCCTTTGGCTCCGGTGGTGATCCCAGGGTTCTGGGATCGAGCCCCACATCGGGCTCCCTGCTCGGCAGGAGGCCTGCTTCTCCCTCTCCCACTCCCCCTGCTTGTGTTCCTGCTCTCGCTATCTGTCTCTCTCTGTCAAATAAACAAATAAAATCTTAAAAAAAAAAAAGAAGGCCTGGGAAATAATAAATCTAGTGTGGCATCCTAATCTTAATCTGACATAACACAGTGTGCAGTTCATATTACTATGATGTACAAATATGACTGTGGGAATCTAGTTTCAAAGAGAATAGTTATTAATATTTCCAAGGAAATAAACAAGAGCAGAGGTATTTGCATTGTTCTATTGGTAGTGCCTGATTTTAACTGGTATCTTACATTTTTATTATATTACAAACATTGACTAGCATATCAAGATGATTTTATTCCACATGTATATAACTGGGTAAGGGCACTAGGAAAATGCAATGTGACAAAAGAATTTATGAAAGGAAAGCTAGAAATATAGACATAGGAAGGGCTTTTTTGCTGGAAAAAGATTAGTTATATGAATTTCTAAGGAAACTTAAATATGGCCTAGTTTCTTTCATGAAAACTCAAAGTTAAAAAGAAGGCTAGAAACCTGCTAATGAAGAAATTAAAAAAAAAACTTAATTTTAGATGTTTATATCTACAAAGAGTGGTAAAACAAAAAGATATAGGAAGGTTATTCTGAAAGACTTATTTCATTTACAAAGAAAAAAAGGATTTGGGTTGTGAGAAGTTAACTGAAAGCTAGGACTAGAACTGTATTCTACAATGAAATAGAAAGTAAGTAAGCACCATACAAGTTTGCCTTTAACTGCTTCCCAGTTGTTTTATAGTTTTCCTCTTCCAATTTGATTGTAGGTTCCTCTCCAAAAGGAAGTATTTCTTTTGTACATGCCACAGAACTTCACTTAGCCCTAGACACATAGTAGGTTTCAAGCATTTGTTAATAGATTGGCTGGAGGAGTTGCAGTGATGTTCCACACATGGAAGAGACATACTGACAGAGTAACTAGCTCATTAAAAATAAAAGTTCTTTCTTGAAAGGAGTATTTTTCAGTCTGCCCTGATTGTCAACCAAAAAGGCCTTATCTGGTTTCACTCTCGATTTATGTTAAAATTTAGTTAAAATCAATGGGACGACAGAAAATGAATCCATTTATTTAAATGGATAGGCCACTTTTTAGAAGCAGTGATTTCACAGCAAGTGTTGAGGATAGGAAATTGGGTGGATAAGCTTGCTGATGCTGTAGATCTTAGTTTCTGTATGAGATCATGTGGAAAGACTGAATTTGAAAAATTCTTTTTAGGTTTCTCATCCTAGCAATCAAATGAGTGTACACTGGAAAGACAATGTACCACGAAGAGTAGACGCACACAGGGTCTTTTTATAGCAATAAAACTAGAGTTAAAAGGCAAACTGTGGGATTGAAATCTAATCTAAATTGAAAAACCAGACGTCTGGAGTACCATATGGGGTGAACGTGTGATACGGGCTTCGATAAAAGCAACGGGCTTTTAATGGAACAAACGAAGAGGCCAGCCCAAGAGCATATTCGTCCTGGTCACGGCCACCAACTTGAAACCATTACGGATTTTCGGGCTGTGAAGGTGGCCCTTTGCGTCGTCCGACCTCGCCCCTCTGCCGTGAGTGCTGGGGCCTTGTACGCCTCTCCAGCCCGGAGGGGATCTGAAGGCAGGGACCGGGGAGGAGCCAGCCCGGGGCGGACCTGCGACGAGCGGAGGGAGCGGCTCAAAGGGGCTGTCCCAGACCTTCGGGAGAACTAGGCTAAGAACTGGAGGTACACGGCCAAGGGAAAACATACTCCAACCTCCACACCACCTTTGCAGTTAAACCAGGAATCGTACAGAGGATTCTGTACTTCCTCGCCGGGCCACCTCCTCGCCGCCCGCCCCCCGCCCCTCCCAGCTGGAGCTGAGAGTAATTCATACAAAGGAGGACTCGCCTCTGCCTGGGGGAATCCCAGGGACCGTCGTTAAACTCTCGCTAACCTAGAACCGAGGGATCGCTGGTCCCCGCCTCCTCACTTACTCGCTCTCGTCGTCATCGGGGTCGAGAGGAGCATGCGCGAGGCGATGTGTGCTCTTCAGTGGGCTGAGCGTACATCGCCCACGGTCCCCGAGAAGTAGGGGGAGGGGATGGCGATTGAACCATTGCCTGATGGAGTTGGCGCGGGGTAAACTGGGAAAGTGGTGTCGTGTGCTGGCTCCGCCCCCTTCCCCGAGGGTGGGGGAGGACCGTATATAAGTGCCGCAGCCGCCTTGAACGTTCTTTTTCGCAACGGGTTTGCCGCCAGAACACAGGTGAGTGCCGGGTGTGGCTTCCGCGGGCCTGGCCTCTTTGAGCCGGCTGCGGCCCTCGCGTGCCTTTTACAACTGCCGCGCCACCCAGCCACTTTACGATGTTCTTGACCCCGAATTTCGGGTTGTGAGTAGGTGGGAAGGTTCGAGGCCTTGCCCTTTTAGGACTCCCTTCGCCTCGTGGTTGGTTTGAGGCCTGGCTTGGGTACTGTGGCGGCCGCGTGCGAATTCCGCCGCACCTTATTGCCTGCCCTTTTAACAGTCGTTTAAGTCTCGAAACAACTGAACAGTCAAAAAAACCCGCTATGGTTTTCTCCGTCGACAAAATTTAGCGGAGGTTGGTCAGGATTGCCACAGGGTGGGTTTTTTTTTTTTTGCGGTCGTCGGGTTCTTGGGGTTGTGGGGCCGCTGCGAGGCGCGGAGGGCGACGGCGAGGCTCACTCGTCCCGGCGCACATGTCCGACGAGCCGAGGGGGGCTCACGAGCCGTGGCCACCGAGTCGGACGCGGGAGAGTCCCGTGGAGTGGGCCGGGCGGCTTTGGTGTCCAGCCTCGCGCCGCGATATACCATCCCATCCCGGGCGGGGAGGCCGGGCCCGCTCGGCACCAGTTGCGTGCGCGGAAAGATGGCCGCTCTCCGGCCCTGCTGCAGGGAGCTCAAAATGGAGGACGCGGCGGCCCGGGAGAGCGGGGCGGGTGAGTCACCCACACAAAGGAAAAGGGCCTTTCCCTCTTAGGCCGCTGCTTCCTGTGACCCCACGGTGTACTGGGCGCCGTCTTGGCACCTTCATTTCTTCTCGGCGTCTTGGAAGCAGGCCTTAGGGGGGAGGGGATTTTATGCGGTGGAGTTAACACCATGCTTAGTGGGTGGAGACGAGAGTTGGGCCAGCTTGGCACTGGTGGTAATTCTCCTTGGAATTCGCCCTATGCGAGTTCGGGTCGTGGCTTATTCTCAAAAGTCTGTGGGACGGTAGTTGTAAAAGGATTTTTTTTCCCCTTAAATTTAGGTGTCGTGAAAACCACCGCTCAACCTAAACCAAAATGGGAAAGGAAAAGACTCACATCAACATCGTCGTCATTGGACACGTAGATTCGGGCAAGTCTACCACTACTGGTCATCTGATCTACAAATGTGGCGGGATCGACAAAAGAACTATTGAAAAATTTGAGAAGGAGGCTGCTGAGGTAGGTAAAACAGTAATGAGAAAGGTAGTTCAGAGTGTTACCATCCCCAAAACTAGTCACTAGTTTATATCTGAATGTTCTACATAAGGGGGAATAAACTAGTGCTTACTGTTAGGTATCTATGTAACTTTGGGAACTAAGTTAAAGCCACCTAACAGGTGTAAAGTGGAATTCAGTGTTTCTGCTTAAGTGGGAGTAAGGAATTTCGAAGTTTGATCATGTTTTAGTTACCAAGTAACCATTTTTAATCCTTACAGATGGGAAAGGGCTCCTTCAAGTATGCCTGGGTCTTGGATAAACTGAAAGCTGAACGTGAACGTGGTATCACCATTGATATCTCCCTGTGGAAATTCGAGACCAGCAAGTATTACGTGACCATCATTGATGCCCCAGGACACAGAGACTTTATCAAAAACATGATTACAGGCACATCTCAGGTTTGTAGGATTAACTTAAAATTGTAGGCTTGCATTTTGCATCAGAAAAGGGGTGAGTTCATTCTTTTGAAGAACATTTAACAGGATAGGTCTTGTCTTTTAAAGGCTGACTGTGCTGTCCTGATTGTTGCTGCTGGTGTTGGTGAATTTGAAGCCGGTATCTCCAAGAATGGGCAGACCCGTGAGCATGCCCTTCTGGCTTACACACTGGGTGTAAAACAACTAATTGTTGGTGTTAACAAGATGGATTCCACTGAGCCACCCTACAGCCAGAAGAGATACGAGGAAATCGTTAAGGAAGTCAGCACCTACATTAAGAAAATTGGCTACAACCCCGACACAGTAGCATTTGTGCCAATTTCTGGTTGGAACGGTGACAACATGCTGGAGCCAAGTGCTAACGTAAGTGACTTCAAGACTTCTAGAGAGCGATGGAAGGGGCAGGTTTTGACACTTAACTGACAACCGTTTGAAGGATGCTAATGGACAATATTGTTTTAGATGCCTTGGTTCAAGGGATGGAAAGTAACCCGTAAAGATGGGAATGCCAGTGGAACCACACTGCTTGAAGCTCTGGATTGCATCCTGCCACCAACTCGTCCAACTGACAAGCCCTTGCGTCTGCCTCTCCAGGACGTCTACAAAATTGGTGGTAAGTTGAACATGACTATCAGAATGTAATTAGTGTGGGTTGCGGTACTGTTTTCACTTAAGGTACTTGACACCACACTTGTAAATATTTTAGGTATTGGTACTGTCCCTGTGGGCCGAGTCGAGACTGGTGTTCTTAAACCTGGGATGGTGGTCACCTTTGCTCCAGTCAATGTTACAACTGAAGTAAAGTCTGTTGAAATGCACCATGAAGCTTTGAGTGAGGCTCTTCCCGGGGACAATGTGGGCTTCAATGTCAAGAACGTATCTGTCAAAGATGTTCGTCGTGGCAATGTGGCTGGTGACAGCAAAAATGACCCACCAATGGAAGCAGCTGGCTTCACGGCTCAGGTAACACTTTAAAGTGGCAGTGTTCTCAACTTAACTGCCAGACTCCTGCCTTTTGAGATTTATTAAATGCAAATCTTTCCTCCAAGGTGATTATCCTGAACCATCCAGGCCAAATCAGTGCTGGATATGCACCTGTGCTGGATTGTCACACGGCTCACATTGCTTGCAAGTTTGCTGAGCTGAAGGAGAAAATAGATCGTCGATCTGGAAAAAAGCTGGAAGATGGTCCCAAGTTCTTGAAATCTGGTGATGCTGCCATTGTTGATATGGTTCCTGGCAAGCCTATGTGTGTTGAGAGCTTCTCTGACTATCCTCCTCTGGGTAAGGATGACTTTGAGTGTAATTAGGAAATTACAAGTTAGAAAATAGTGCTTGTGTGGAGAGTTTCTGATGGTCTAAAATTTGTTTTAATAGGCCGTTTTGCTGTTCGTGACATGAGACAGACGGTTGCTGTGGGTGTCATCAAAGCAGTGGACAAGAAGGCAGCTGGAGCTGGCAAGGTCACCAAGTCTGCCCAGAAAGCTCAGAAGGCTAAATGAATATTATCCCCAATACCTGCCACCCCAGTCTTAATCAGTGGTGGAAGAACGGTCTCAGAACTGTTTGTGTCAATTGGCCATTTAAGTTTAATAGTAAAAGACTGGTTAATGATAACAATGCATCGTAAAACCTTCAGAAGGAAAGGAGAATGTTTTGTGGACCATGTTTTTTTTGTGTGTGTGTGGCAGTTTTAAGTTATTAGTTTTTAAAATCAGTACTTTTTAATGGAAACAACTTGACCAAAAATCTGTCACAGAATTTTGAGACCCATTAAAACAAAAGTTTAATGAGAAACCTGTGTCTTCTTTTGGTCAACACTGTAACCTTTTGTATAGTACTATTCAGGTAAAATTAAGTGTTGCACAGACCCTATTTCTAATGTTAAAATATGCTGAAACAAATTTGGGTTAACATTTTTTTCATGGGTGGGAACTTGAGCATTTTCACCTTTCCTGAGGGAAAGAAACTCTTAGTAGTAAAAAGCTATGGGGAAAAGGGGTCTGTTGGTGCAACACAGAACAGGTAAGCAAAGAGTAACACCAAGGTAGTTACAAAACAGGCTAAATTCTGTAATACCAAAGTCTATTATGTTGCATATAAGACTTGTATTATGTCACATGCAGTAAACTTGTTATATTGTCACACTTTTAGTTTCCCAGTTATTGGAATGCTTTGTCACATAAATACTGGAATAGTTTGAAGTACCCTAAAACAGCCATTCAATAATACTTTACCTAATGGTAGAGTTAATTGTATCTAGGTTGTAGGAGAAAAAAATCTACTGAAAGTTTACTGTCAGTTAACTAGAAATCCACTTCGATAGGAATTTTCATCTTTAAAGAGCAAGGTTGGGTGAAGGATCATTATGCACTGGAGATTATTAACCAAGGTTTGAAGAGGTGCAATGGGAAATGAGAGGACCCATTTTGGAGAGGAGTGTTGGGTAAGCTTTGTTTTCAGTTTGGAAATGTTTTGGAGGTCTAGCTAAGTGTCACTCCAAAAACTAGCAATAGGGAATATTGAAAAATGATAGTTGAACAGGATGAAGAGCTCTTTAAAAAACTTAATTCAGTGTTTGGTAAATTTAATAGTGTTTGGGCAACAACCATCTAATCCTTGGCTTTGGATAGCTGGCAAATCTCTCAACACTGGTGCATTTGATAATCTTTACCCTTTGAACATTAATTCCCTGAACAGGCTTTTGCTTACAAAAAGTTTATCAGGCAAAAAGTACACAGGATGTGTCCTATTTTATAAGGTGAACAATGCTAAGGGAAATCCGTAGGTGAGGAAGGACTGCAGTTGAAAAAATTTTCTCATTGAGATCTAAGTTAGGTAAAATGGTCTTAACGGTACTACCAGGGGCACTGATGAGGTCTGTAAAGCTTAAGATTTTGTCCACAACTTAAATTTTTCACTTGAACAAATGTGCTTACTGTTAAGGGTTAGAGAAGATGATCTAGGTAAGGTTCTTAAAAATAGATCAATAAATGGTAGCTGGCATAAACAGTTTTGAACTGTAATGTTTGCTGTAAGGGATTTGTTCACCCCCCTAGAACTCAAAACTGCAGGAAATTGCTCCCACTAAGGGGAAGGGTAGGGGGAGAGGGATAGTGTCCAGAGAAGCTTCAGTTGGCTAGTTGGGATGCTTAACTCCATAGAATCCAATACGGATATGCCATTGTCTGGTTTGAGCACCACCTACTGGTGGTCACTACAAATTAGTTTGAAACCTGAACTTAAAAGTTATGGATGAAGCTTGAGTTTTTCTTTTTATTTGAAAGTGCATGAAAGGGAGTAGGGTCAGGGAGAAGCAGACTCCCTACTGGGCAGGGAGTCTGATGTACTGGGCAGGGAGCCTGATGTGGGACGATCCTGGGACTCCGGGTGATGACCTGAGCCAAAGGCAATTGCTTAACTGACCCACCCAGGGGCCCCTCTGCTGAGTTTCATATACTAATTGCATTTTGTGTTTGAATTGAGTAAAATTAGAGTTTTTATAAGACCAGAATGCTTCAAACTGGTGTTTGACCTTTGTTTTAAATTGGCAAGCTGTTAAATTACCCATGTTTGTAAGGAATCTCAGATGGGAGCTTGTTGAAATTTGTCCCAGGAATTCTGGTGTGATTTCAGAATATGAAATGGGAAAGGCTTTCTGGTTCAGGAGTTAAAACAGATTGTCAGTAGGGCATATCTGATTTTTTTTTAATCTGGTTATTCATCCAATGCCCAGAATAGGCAGTCAAAAATAAGTTTTCAGCCAGATCAGAACTCAATCGTATACCTTTTTAACACTTGGTCATTTACCTTCTAGGAGCATTCTGTCCAGTAACGGTTATTGGCTGTAGAAATAGTACAGAGTCCTTGATTTTAAGTAGAGCTTAGTATGGGGTGTAAAAACTGATAAATACTGCAAAAGCTGTATTTTTATGTGTATTTAAATTGATTTACCTTATTAACCTTTTCTGCTGAGTTGAGCATAGAGCTCAACCCAAAACTTTTTGTGGCCATTAGTAGTCGTAATACCTGAAATGGGCAACTTTAGAAAAAGGGTGACAACTAATTTCTTGTGTGTTAATGTGGCTTTACATATGCTTTAGATTGGTACTCAAAATGTTTAGTTCATTATCACAAAATGCTGCAGAAATAGATTGTCAATCGAAAGTTAAGATGCCATTCTGGAGTTAACCTGTAGCCTCCAGGGAGTGAGCAGTGAGATCTAGGTCGTGCAAGGGAGGAGTGCATGATGTTTTGGATGAGAGGAGTAAGACCTGTTTTCCCCTTTCTTTACCTTCCTGAAGCTTTCTTTCCTGATGTTTTATCACAATGTCTAGATTTTTTTTTTTAAGAGATTTTATTTCTTGGAGAATGAGATAGAGGGAGTATGAGATGGGGGAGGGTCAGAGGGAGAAGCAGACTCCCTGCTGAGCAGGGAGCCCGATGCAGGACTTGATCCCGGGATTCCAGAATCATGACCTGAGCCGAAGGCAGACGTTTAACCAACTGAGCCACCCAGGCACCCCTATCATGTCTTTTTTCACTACCAACCCATAGGTTCTTTTTCATCTAGGTGGTATCAAAGTCCCCTCCATTATTTGCAAGTCTCTGGGAATTTCCTTGACTTGAAACTGCCACATGTTTCCTGAAAGGTAGTTGACCCATGATCCAATGGAAATTTTTGAGAGGGACCATATGATTTTTATCCTTTTGTTTTCTAAACAGGACCTAAATGTGATGTCCATCAGTCACTAGTAAAAATGAGTCAAATAAGGAAAATGGCATTGACTTTGGACTGCCCTTAAAGGGGCCCATGGGTATCTTAAGAGTTTAGAGCTCTGGTTTTGTGGGAGAGACCTCATGATAAAGATAATGCTAAGTTAATGTTAAAATTACTTCCCAGGTAAGCAAGAAATATTAGGAAACTTTTACTAAGCAATTTAAAGGGTTTTCCTTATTAAGATATTTACATACAGTTAAAATTCACCCTTTTACACCATTCTGTAATTTTTTTTAAGGTTTTATTTGAGGGGTGCCTAGGTGGCTCAGATCAGATGATTAAGCATCTGCCTTCGGCTCAGGTCATGATCCCAGGGTCCTGGGATGGAGCCCCTCATCGCTTTCCCTACTCAGGGCGGAGTCTGTTTCTCCCAGTACTGTTCCCCCTGCTTGTGCTGTCTTGCTCTCTGTCAAATAAAATCTTAAAAAGAAAATTTTCATTTGAGAGAGCAGGGGGAGGGGCAAAGGGACAAGCAGACTCCCCACTGATCCCTGACCCAACCTGGAACTTGATCCCAGGACCCTTGAGATCATGACCTGAGCCAAAGGCAGATGGTTTAACCAACTGAGCCACCCAAGCACCTTTAATTTTAAGTTTTGACGGATGGTTTACCACAATCAAGGTATAGAATAGTTCCATCTCCCTCCCCACCCCCCACCGAAAATACCCCCTGCCTCTTTGTGGTAAACCCACTCTATCTGTAAGTCTTGGTAACCACTGATCTATTTTCTGTCCCTATAATTTTGTTTTGGCAGCAATGTGTCATACCTGGGTTCATACAGTATATAGGCTTTTTTTTTCACTCAGCATGATGAATTTGGTTAATCGCTTTCACATATATCTGTAATCTCTTCTAGAAGATTCATTTGAGTGTGTGGGCACGAGCTGGGGGAGGGGGCAGAGGGAGAGGGAGAGAGAATCTCAAGCAGACTCCCTGCCGAGCACCAAGACTCAAGACCCGAGCTGAAAAGAGTTGGGCACTTAACTGACTGAGCCACCCAGGAGCCCCTGTAATCTGTTGCTTTTTAAAGGACAGTTTATCCATTCCCAGCTGGGGGACATTTAGTTTCCAGTTTTGGAAGATTATTAATTGAGCCACTTTAAACATTCACATGTAGGTTTGTGTATGACTATAGGTTTTCATCTTATGTAAATACCTAGCAATGAGATCACTGCATCTAAAAGATACTAATGAGGGAGAAGAGTAAAAGGGACACAATTTGGATTGGCTAGAGAAGGTACTTGTCAGGAGTAATGGAGAGCTGAAGGACAAGTAGGAGTTACCGGAGCATATGAAAACATTACTTCTTAGACTTTTTTTAAGATTTTATTTACTTGAGCGCGCCTGGGTGGCTCAGATGGTTAAGCGTCTGCTTTCGGCTCAGGTCATGATCCCAGGGTCCTGGGATTGAGCCCCACATTGGGCTCCTGGCTCAGCGGGGAGTCGGCTTCTCCCTTTCCCTCTGCCTCTCCCACTGCTCATGCTGTTTCTCTCTGTGTCTGTGTCTCAAATGAATAAATAAAATTAAAAAAAAATTTTTTTATTTACTTGATGGAGCAAGCCCAAGCGGGGAGCTGCGAGCAGAGGGAGAGGGAGAAGCAGGCTCCCTGATGCAGGGCTCAATCCCAGGACCCCAGGATCATGACCTGAGCCAAAGGCAGACACTTAACCGACTGAGCCACCCAAGCGCCCCTATTTCTTAGACATTTAAATGTCTATATTTTAACCTCATAACCATTATGTAGAATCAGAAAAAATCTAAAGAATCTAAAAGCCTTTTTTAATCTCAAATCAACTTTGAAGTATACTCACTGAAATCTTCACTTGATTACCTCATTGCTGTGTATATCACGTATTGGAGGGCAGAGACCTCACAACAGCTTTTTTAGAAGGGCAGGTATACATCTCGAATAGAGGGTGGCTCCTAAATCATCCTATTGCTGAGGATTTTTTTTCTTAATTCATTATATTTCCTTGATGGTAGATTTTAATATACTTAGGCTCTAATCTAGGGTAATTGACTATTTCATTCTATTTACAGGAACCACTAATTTAAGATGCCCTTTTTAAAAAAAAATTTTAAGTAATCGCTACACCCAACATGGGGCTCGAACTTATGACCCTGAGAGTCACATGCTCCTCCAACTGAGCGAGCCAGGTGTCCCCAATTAATACCCTTTAGTCACATCTGAGCTAAACACTTAACAGCTCTTTCTTAACCGTAGGTCACATGGTTTCTAGATTCTTTCCATACCATTCTCCTTTCTAGTTCATAGCTGCTTTTTTTTCCCCCAGTTTATGGCTTTTAGTGTGTGCACCAAAATTAAATATATTATAGCTGTGGATGCTTAAGTGGATATAGATGTGATCTCTTAACGTAGAGTGTGTTTTTATTGACCCAAGAGATAAGTCACCTTATTTGGACTCTAGTTTCCTAAATTGATGCATTTGGACTAGATCAGAGTAGTTTAAGTGGGGAGAAGCTGTCCCTTTCTCATCATTTGTCTAATGGGCATGATACTGTCCATCTCTTGGGATTGTTGTGAAGATGAAGTGAGTTAGTGGATATAGACTCTGTACCCAGTACCTGGCCTATTATAAACAGCCAATAATAAAAGGTAGTTTTTAGGGGCGCCTGGGTGGCTCAGTCGTTAAACATCTGCCTTCGGCTCAGGTCATGATTCCAGGGTCCTGGGACCGAGCCCTACATCAGGCTCCCTGCTCAATGGGAGGCCTGCTTCTCCCTCTCCCACTCCCCCTGCTTGTGTCCCGCCGCTCTCGCTGTGTCTCTCTGTCAAATAAAAATAAATAAAAGATTTTATTATAGCTGTTTGGAAGATAAGTTGCTATAAAGCAACTTGGTGGTACTTCTGGATTAAGGTCAACAAATATCACCTGATTATTTTAAAACCCTCTTGGGATTTTTTTTAAAGACTTTATTATATTATATATATTCTATTTTATTTGAGAGAGAGAGAAGGAGCAGGGGGAAGGGCAGAGAGAGGCAGACTCCCCCCACCGATCAGGGAACCATGACCTGAGCCTGAAGGTAGATGCTTAACCTACTGAGCCGCCCAGGCACCCTATTACCTCATTTTTTAAATGTAAATTATACTTTTAAATCTCCCTTTAAACTATTTGTGAAGTTTTTTTTTTTTTTTTTTAAGATTTTATTTATTTATTTGACAGAGACACAGCAAGAGAGGGAACACAAGCAGGGGGAGTGTGAAAGGGAGAAGCAGGCTTCCTGCAGAGCAGGGAGCCGGATGCGGGGCTCGATCCCTGGACTCTGGGATCATGACCTGAGCCGAAGGCAGACGCTTAACGACTGAGCCACTCAGGCGCCCCTGAAGTTTTTTTTTTAATAACCTTTTATTTTTGGAGTAACTATCCTATTTTTGCAACTTTTCTATAAATCTAGAGTTCCTGTAGACACCCTCACCTAGTTTGTTTCCCCTAATGTTACCATCTTATACTACCATAGTACATTTGTCAAAACTAAGAAACCAACATTGATATGTTACTATTAGTCTCCAGGCTTTATTCAGATTTCATTAATTTTTTTATTAATGGCCTTTTTCTGTTTCAGGATCCAGTCCAAGTCACCACTGTTTTGGTTACTTTTAAAAACTCACATGTTGGGAGTTTATATTTATCTCTGCTGTATCTCATCTTGAGGCAATTTTGAATCTGGAACCTGCTATCTAGCATGTTAAATAAAAATGTGGGCTTTGTTATTTATACATGATATTTATAATGTATTTCTGTAAGTTTTACGTAAATTATTGATAAATACTAAACAAACTAGGTCCAGAAACAGACCTGAGGTATTGCACTATAGAACTGTTCTTTGATTATGATGGTCCAGCCAATTGCAAATTCACCTAATATTTAATAATCTAGGTCATATTTCACCATTTTTTTTTTAAAGATTTTTTATTTTATTTGACAGAGACACAGCGAGAGAGGGAACACCAGCAGGGGGAGTGGGAGAGGGAGAAGCAAGCTTCCCGCCGAGCAGGGAGCCCGATGCGGGGCTCGATCCCAGGACCCTGGGACCATGACCCGAGCCGAAGGCAGACGCCCAACGACTGAGCCACCCAGGCGCCCCATATTTCACCATTTTGATCACAAGATAATCATGATGAAAAATTTGGCAAATGCTTGGTAAAAGCAAAGTGAAATAGGTAATAGCTTTAAATTTACTTTCCCTTTTTCAGCAGACAATAATTTGCTGTGCCACTTAAGGTCAGTCAAGGTGGGAGTAAAGTCTACTAGGAATTTAAATTTCTTGACCAATCATGATTTACCTAAACGAGTTCGAGTTGTTCTAGCTTTTGTGAAAATTTACATCCAGAAGTGATCAGAATAGCAACATATGCAGTCTGGATATTCCCTGTAACACAATCTCTTTTGAGACATTGTCTAAGATGTAGGTTATTGCTTGCATAAAGCAGATTAGATTTGAAAATAGACGTAAGGGGTACCTGGGTGGCTCAGTCGTTAAGCGTCTACCTTCAGCTCAGATCATGATCCCAGGGTCCTGGGATCAAGCCCCACATCGGGCTCCCTGCTCAGCGGGAAGCCTGCTTCTCCCTCTTCCACTCCCCCTGCTTGTGTTCCCTTTCTCGCTGTGTGTGTCTCTCTCTCTCTCTAAATAAATAAATAAATCTTTAAAAAAAAGAAAGAAAATAGACATAAGTCAAAAGTAGGTAGTTTCATTTATTCTAAAGAGGATAATTGGCAGCTAAAACGGTAAGATTTTATGGTGTCCTGCAAATGTGGTTTCTAGAGGTTAAATGACTTGGTTAAATTTTTAGTAAAATCATGTGATTAGGGGAATATTCTAAGTTGGTGGCGTGATAAACTAGGGTTGCCACATAAGCAATTTGAGTTTTGAGTTCCTGAGCTGTCTGGAGCCACCCAAACTCAACCTTTTTTTTTTTTTTAATTTTTTTTTAGAGATTTTATTTATTTGTCAGAGAGTGAGAGAGCAGCAGGCAGAGGAAGAAGCAGGCTCCCCGCTGAGCAAGGAGCCCAATGCAGGACTCAATCCGAGGACCCTGGGATCATGACCTGAGCCAAAGGCAGATGCTTAACCAACTGAGCCACCCAGGTGTCCCTCTCTCAGCCTTCTGATGAGAGCATCTGCAACATTTTCTGAGGCTTGGGCTGTAACCATTTCAGGGGGGTGCAGCTGGATCATTGCAACAAAGGAAGGGTGTGACCGAGCCTTGACCTGCAGCCCTTCTCTTTAGCTATTGTCAAAACTTGATTGACACTTTGGACATCTCTCTTGAGCCTCAAGATTCTGTGTAGGCTGGCAACTCAGTAAATGTCTAACAAGAAATGAGGTGATTTTTATTCAGTTGGGTAGAGGGAACATTTTCTTATAGCTAAATCTTTTTTTTTCTTTAAGATTTTATTTGAGGGAGAGAGCCAGCATGAGCAGGGGAAGGAGTAAAGGGAGAGGGAGATCATCTCCAGCAGACTCCCCACCTAGCCTGGAGGGCACGACCCAGAGATCACGACCACAGCCAAAACCAAGAGTCGGACTTTCTTTTTTTTAAAGATTTTATTTATTCACGAGAGACAGAGAGAGAGGCAGAGGCAGAGGAGAAGCAGGGTCCCTGCTGAGCAGGGAGCCCAATGTGGAACTCGATCCCAGTAGCCTGGGATCATGACCTGAGCTGAAAGCAGACGCTTAACCAACTGAGCCACCCAGGCATCCCAAGAGTCGGACTCAACTGATTGAGCCACACAGGCACCCCTGTAGCTAAATCTTATACTGACGTTAGAGAATGCATCTCTTGGAACTCAGTTTCTCATATTTTATGTGACTGTTGGTGAATAGTTTTCTTCAAAGCTCTCATATCTGTCTCTGAAGTTTGTTAAACTGCCCTCCCTCCCACCTTTAGGTTCTGTGAAGTTGGAAATACAGAAAATTCAGTAAGTTTCCTTTTCATGGCTTGAAACATGGCATGTATGCTGGTGTTGTCTTACATACAGTCTAGAATGTTTCCTTTTAAGTTTAGATAGTCCTTTTTTTTCCTTAAGATTTTATTTGACAGAGACAGACAGGGAACACAAGCAGGAGGAGCGGGAGAGGGAGAAGTAAGCTTCCCGCGGAGCAGAGAGCCCGATGCTGGGCTTGATCCCAGGACCCTGGGATCATGACCTGAGCCAAAGGCAGACACCCAATGACTGAGCCACCCAGGTGCCCCTACACAGTCCATTTTTTATGTTTCTTAACATGTTGTTTTAAATTTTGATTGTTGTGTTTTAAATAGTGTAGACCAACTCTGAAAGAATTCAAAGAGCAACCAACATAAAGACTAAATTTGAATTATGAGGCACTGGATTTGAAAAGTAGTTGTTTAGCCTAGCAAACACTAAAAAAGTATTATTGTCTTCAAGTACATGAAGAGTATTTTAAATCTGCAGAGAGTGCTGTTCAGAGTGAAAATCACATTCTAAATTCCCCTATAGCCTCTAAACTCTGAGATAATGCTTAGATTGAGTGCTGTAATGGTTCATTAAGCATGGCAACTCCATAAATGCTTAGCATGAGATAGGCTACAAAGTGTGGGAGTGGGAGGGACTTGAAGGTTAAGCCCCGAGAAGGAGATTGTTTAGGAGAGCTGGAGAAACTTTCATCTAGTGAAGGACTTCTGGTCCTTAGGAGGAAAAAAAGTCACTGAAAGTGGCAGAAAGATATTGTGAAGTCAGAATAGCTGAGATCCATGCCCAACAGCAACTTGCAATTATACTTTAATCACATCACCTAGCCATGCTATAGCATAGGGACAGATAAGTTTTTCCTACATTGAGAAATACACACATGTTAAAGAATCCTAATATAGGGGTGCCTGGGTGGCTCAGATGGTTGAGCGTCTGCCTTTATCTCAGGTCATAATCTCCAGATCCTGGGAATGAGCCCCATGTTGGGCTCCCAGTTCAGCAGGGAGTCTGCTTCTCCCTCTCTCTCTACCTCTCTCCTTGCTTGTGTACACACGTTCTTTCTCCCTCTCTCCCTCAAATGAATAAATAAAATCTTAAAAATCCTAATATATTGGGACTTTCCCAGTAGGGAGTAGTGCTATTATTCAAACAGACTGGTCTTTTTCAAACATTTTTGACTAGGATCCATAGTAAGAAATACATTTTCTATTGCAACACAGTGTAACACAGTATTTCATTGCATCTAAGGTGTTTTCAGTTGGAAGTCACAAATGCTGCCAATTTTTTTTTTTTAAGATTTTATTTATTTGACAGAGACACAGTGAGAGAGGGAACACAAGCAGGGGGAGTGGGAGAGGGAGAAGCAGGTATCCCGCCGAGCAGGTAGCCTGATGCAGGGCTCAATCCCAGGACCCTGGGATCACGACCTGAGCCGAAGGCAGACAGTTTATGACTGAGCCACCCAGGCGCCCCAAATGCTGCCAATTTTTAAGATTCTATTGACTATAGAACATATAACAATTTAGAGATGATAAAAGGAAAAAAATAAGTCCTAAAATTGGTAAAATATAATTTGTATGTTAAGTACTGAAACAAGTGTCAGAATAGTATTTTTATTTTTATTTATTTATTTATTTTTAAGATTTTATTTATTTGAGAGAGAGAGAATGAGAGACAGCACGAGAGGGAAGAGGGTCAGAGGGAGAAGCAGACTCCCTGCTGAGCAGGGAGCCCGATGCGGGACTTGATCCCGGGACTCCAGGATCATGACCTGAGCCGAAGGCAGTCGCTTAACCAACTGAGCCACCCAGGCGCCCAGAATAGTATTTTTATTACCTATGACAAAAATTTTCATAGCTTGCTAATGAATTGCAGCTAGCAGTTTGATAATGTTGATTTAGAAGTGACAGTCAAAATGAGGTTCTAATCTAGGTTGAAACTAAAAAATGACCAAATATTTTAAAAAAATAATAAAATTCAAACTCTGGCTACAGGAGGTAACTTTACAATTCAAGGTTATAATGGCTTAATTTAGCATAGGTTCCAATCTTCAATCCTCCCTTCTCTCTCCCTGAATCAATGATTTTACAAATGCTTCATGTTCCTTAGCTGTTTCCTCTTTTTTATTTTGGTGTTCCTGTTGAAATGAACTTTATTTTTTTTAAAACTTTTTAAAATTTATTTATTCATGAGAGACAGAGAGAGAGAGAGAGAGAGAGAGGCAGAGGGAGAAGCAGGCTCCCAAGGAGCAGGGAGCCCGATGCGGGACTCGATCCCAAGACCCTGGGATCATGACCCGAGCCGAAGGCAGACGCCTAACCATCTGAGCCACCCAGGCGCCCTGAAATGAACTTTAGTACCTGGGCTTTTCTAACTGCCAGGCAGTGTGGTCTGTGGTGGGTAGAGGAAATCACAAGTGTGGCCAACTTCTGTTGGAGGCTGACTATTGTCATTGTTGGGGGAGATTTTTTTTTAGAGCACAAGCAGGGTTGGTGGGGAGGGATAGAGCGAGAGGGAGAAGCAGACTCCCTATTCAGCAGGGAGCCTGACGCAGGGCTCGATCCCAGAACCCTGAGATCATGACCTGAGCTGAAGATAGACACTTAACTGACTGAGCCACCCAGGCACCCCATTGGGGGAGATTTCTATGAAGTACATTTTTAACTGATTTTTCCCTAGAGCATGATGGTCTATAGCATTCTGGCCAGCAGCATGAAAAGGTAAGCAAGCTGTTTTGGAACACTCTTTTTAAGCAAGGTAATTTTGTAAAAGTTTAACACATTTTAAATTATAGATTTAAAGATCCTAAACCAAAAGGCAGAACCTAAAACAAATGTTTTCCATCATTTTTTAGTGAGTCAGTTACTATTATACTGGAATCACATTATAAAACTTAAATTTCTTAATATGTATACTGTCAACTAGGCCCAAATTACAGCCATCAAGAACTTTCCAAAGCATTTAAAAACTTTATAATTCCTCAAGATAAATTTCAATCATTAAGCACCCCAAAAGCACCACTGCTTTTACTCTTGTGTTTAACCAGAAAAAGTTTTATTTTATTTTATTTTATTTATTTATTTGTCAGAGAGAGAGCACAAGCAGGGTGAGCAGCAGACAGGAGAAGCAGGCTCCCTGAGCAAAAAGCCTGATGTAGGACTCGATCCCAGGATGCTAGGCAGACACTTAACCGACTGAGCCACCCAGGTGTCCCCTAACCAGAAAAAAGTTTTAAAACACTGATTTCCCTTCTGGTGCTAAACAGGTAGTGCAAAATGGCCTTTTAAAAATGTACTATAGTATGTAACCAATATTGCCTCTGTAGTAAGAATTCTGTCTAGGAACAGCCATAACTAAAGTAAAAGTTACTTTTTGAAATTACTAAATCAAGTATCAAAAAGAATTCATCATTGCTAAATGATCCAGCATTACAAATACTTTTCACTTGCTACTGATACTACTTTAATGGAAAGACTAAAATTAGATGAAACAAATCCATGAAAACTGAGCTACATCCAAGTAGCCATATCTGATTATAGCAATGAGCTTTTTGGCTGCCTCTGACCCATAATCAGGCTTAACACATAGATCTGTTCCCAGAGTGACTTCAGGGCCCTTGGTATGGTCTTAAGTATCTGCTTTGGCCTGAAGCTGATATGGGAACTGCTCCTTAATGATACCAGAGATCCGAGTTGGCATTTCCAGGAACAAGGAAGGCTCTCTGGCCCACTTGTCTGTATTCATCCTCTAGTCTATACAGAAAGGTTAAGGTGAACCAGTCAGCCAAAGGACCCAGGTGGTCACCCCACCCTAAACTTCATGACAACATAGAATCGAAGTACTGAAGAGGAAGAGAGAGCCAGCAGCATTTCAGTTTTTTTTGTCACTTCTGACTTAAAAACAGGGAAACACTAGTCACCAGTTACTATGGATTTGTCTTTATTGTTTAGAAATCATGGCCATAACAGTTTTGCAAGAAAATATTGTATGATACAAAATTTACCTTTATTCTCCCTTAACTAGGTTGCCAAAAAATTTTCTATATTGTGGATCATAGGAAAATATCATTTCCAACCTTTCTATTTTACAGGGTTTTCATTAATGTTCAAAGATAATTACTGGTGAGAAAAAAAAATGACTGGTGAGGATTTCCTGCAGAAGTATAGGAATCTCAAAAGTTAACTTTCACCCTACATATTATATTCCAATGCTGGAAATCAGCCTAATGATTCTACGTGATTTTCTATAGTTTAAAATTTGTAGCCCTAAGGATTTGAGGGCTTTGAAATTGCCTCATTAACCAAGCAAAAGACTACTAACTTTCAAAACAGGTTTGAACATAAGACTTTCACTTTGGAGGCACCTGGGTGGCTCAGTTGTTAAGCATCTGCCTTCGGCTCAGGTCATGATCCCAGGGTCCTGGGATCAAGCCCCATGTCGGGCTCCCTGCTCTGCGGGAAGCCTGCTTCTCCCTCTCCCACTCCCCCTGCTTGTGTTCCCTCTCGCTGTGTCTCTCTGTCAGATAAATAAATAAAATCTTTAAAAAAAAAAAAAGACTTTCACTTTGGTAACATTTAATGGACAAGGTCCTTATAAGTAGGCAAATCTGCAAGCTGAGATTTTTCTTCAGGTTTAGTTGTGGGTCCACTATTATCTCCCTGATGAACACTGCAGTTATATTAATAGGCTCACTGTATTAGAGCACCTAAGAGAAAGTATAAATGAAAACTTTATAACTTTTTCCAGATACATAAAAAAGCACGGTTATAATCTCTGCCCTCTTCATAAATTAGTGACAAATCGTAATAATCTAGTAAGTTTATTTTATTATTTTAATAGGTGCTAAATATAAATACTTATACCCTATCTATACTCTTGTACTACTTAAAAGTCTTCTATGAATATAAAGCTATAACTGTCTCTCTTCAAGGCTTTCTGTATCACATAAGGACTGATCAGTTTTGGGCAATGCATTCATAGCCATCTGTCTTTGCTGAGTGGTCTTCACAAATCGAAGCAGATTGATGATGGCAGCAGGTGTCACTCCAGGTATACGACTAGCAGCCCCAATCTAAGAATTAAAACCATAAAACATAAGTGAGCTATATCAAATCAAATCAAATCTATTTTGTTAATAATCTGTATATTATAGTTTATAAAATATTTTCAGAACTTAATGTATCTTCAAAATAACTATAAAGTAGATAAAGGGAATGTGATTACTATTAATACCTTCATTTTACAAATTAGGGAAAATGAGCCTCACAGAAGTTAAAGCAACTTGTCAAAGGTCATGTTATATTGACCGAATCACTCTTCCCTTTAAAAATAATTTTTTTCAAAAAATTTTCCAGGTTATATTTTTGTTAAATGCCTTTTATTATATGAATCACCACTAAAAAAAGCCATTGTCCATTACTATGATACACCATCATCCATTTTTAAGATACAACTCAGTTGCAGAAATGTTAAATGGGCATCTCAGAATGGATAAATATAGCCTATTATCTTTAAATATTTCTTATTAAAGTCCAATACTATATACCATATAATAAAATTTTTAATTTGTTTACAGACATTTACAGACACACATATACACACACTGAGACAGAAGCATGGGGTGAGGGACCTTTTTTTTGGCTCCCCTCTTCCTCCTAGTAGCTTCTAAGCCAACACTATGGAACTCCTAGGGAGGGAACCAAGCGGTGATTTGAAAACCACTCACATGTATTAACCTAATGTGCTTTCTTTTATGTCATGCATTATACTAGTTTGCACTGGGACTAGAAAGTAATTTTAATCAACTCAATTCTTCTAGTTACTTATTTAGACTAAGTTTTTTTGTCTCTCAAAAACAAACCAACATCTGTCATACAGAGATATAATTATGAAAATAAGAGGTTAGATTTTTTATGATGAACTAAAACATTAATTATGTGGCTGCTGTAAATCCAGGTTTAAAAAATTAAAGCACCAGGTCTTTATAACCTGCTCCACTGCCTGGTTTCTTACCGTTTCTGGGCGACTGAAATGTAGCTTCTCTCGAACTTCATAAGACAAAGACACATCTCTGAGGGTTAAATAATCTAGGTCTTTTGGCAGTTGGAGTGCTTCATCTTGCTGAACTTCGTTTATTTGTTGTTGCTGATAGAACAACACTGATTCATAAGTGGCTGGTGAACAGAATTAATTATGTTATGACACTCAGAGTATATTTACTTGTGTTTTTATAACTTTTTACAATTTACAAAAAACTTTTGTATATATTATGTCATTCAACACTTTTCCTAACACTAGGAGATAAATGGGGTTAAGTGTTCCCTTTTGTAGATGAGGAAATTGAGGCTAAATGAGAGAGGGAGTATCTTGCATACCAACTATAGCATTCTGTTTGATAGTTTACTGCATGTCCTTTTCATTTCAAAAATCTGGAAAATTGGGGCACCTGGGTGGTTCAGTTGGCTAAGTGTCTGCCTTCGGCTCAGGTCATGATCCCAGGGTCCTGGGATCAAGCTCCAAGTCGGGGTCCCTGCTCGGTGGGGAGCCTGCTTCTTCCCCTGCCGCTCCCCAGTGCTTGTGCTCTCCCACTCTCCCTCTCTGTCAAGTAAATAAAATCTTTAAGAAAAAAAATCTGGAAAATTAAGGGGCTCCTTTCTGGATCAGTCAGTAGAGCATGTGATTCTTGATCTCAGGGTTGTGAGTTCAAGCCCCACGTTGGATGTAGAGATACTCAGAAGTTTAAAATTCTGGAAACTTAAGATACTGCTTTTCCTCTCAGTGCAAATTTTCCCTCTCAGTGCAAACCCTCAATAGGCTGTGGTTTTGAATGTTAGGTCCTAAAGATCAGCTGTTTCTTTAAGAAAATGGTTTTCAGAATTATGTCCATATAAAGCTATAGTTTTTATTTATTCATTTATTTTTAAAATCTTTTTAAAAGATTTTATTTGACAGAGAGAGAGACAGCGAGAGAGGGAACACAAGCAGGGGGAGTGGGAGAGGGAGAAGCAGGCTTCCTGCAGAGCAGGGAGCCCGATGCAGAGCTCGATCCCAGGACCCTGGGATCATGACCTGAGCCGAAGGCAGACGCCTAACGACTGAGCCACCCAGGCACCCCTAAAGCTATAATTTTTAAAAGTAGAGATTTTTAGATGTAATACATAATTTAAGGTTTTATTCAGAAGTGAAGTTAGGATAATTTAGCAATTATTTTGTATAGCATTCTGTTCTTAGAAAAATAAACTTAAAACCTGTTTGGGTGCCTGGGTGGCTCAGCTGGTTGAGCGACTGCCTTCGGTTCAGGTCATGATCCTGGAGTCCCAGGATCGAGTCCCGCATCAGGCTCCCTGCTCAGCAGGGAGTCTGCTTCTCCCTCTGACCTTCCTCCCTCTCATGCTCTCTCTCTCTCAATAAATAAATAAAAATCTTAAAAAAAAAAAACTTAAAACCTGTTTTAAAATCTAAATTGAGGTGGTTACTGTATTCTGTTCAAGAAAGCCAGTCTCCCCTCAAGGTTTTGGTAATATTTGCTTCTGTTACTTGACTAGCAGAAAATCTCAGCTCAAATTTGAATTACAGGTCATTATCATTCTGGGCCTTAGCTTCTTTTTACTTTTTTGTTTTGTTTTGTTTTGTAAGTAGGCTCCACACCCAGCATGGAGCCCAATGTGGGCTGAACTCACAACCCTGAGATCGAGACCTGAGCTGAAACCAAGAGACGGACACTTGACTGACTGAGCCATCCAGTCAGCCAATCCAGAAATTGTAAGGGCTGACTCAGATGACTTCTGATGGTCTTTATGGCAACAAAAAGTTGTGAAGTGCACAGGCCTCACAGTTAGACAAGCTAGGTTCACATTCCAGCTCTGCCACTCACCAATTGTGTGATCTTGGGCAAGTTACCACTTAATGTAAAATTAAGACAATAATGTTAATACCTACCCTTCACAGAACAATTCTAAATACTAAACAAAATACTGCATGTAAAGGGCTTAATACAAATTATAATATGACAAATTAGCACAAAAAACTGTAATATAATTGTATGACTCATAAATAGACCCCATAGGGGATCAGGGAATATAAATGAGACAATATATATTTAAAGGTATATTTATTTAAACTTCCAAATATATATATAACAAAACCTGAGAGAGAATACAAAGAAGAATCTGAAGAAATTTGCTATCTGGTGGGGAGGGGGTCCATGTAGTGATTTGAGAATCACTGATATATTTTAACCTAATGTTTCTTTTAAGCCGACTAGAGTCTTTATATATGCCAGAGTCTTTAAAATACAAGGGAAAATAGTAGCTACTCTGTGGCTGAAGTCAGGGTTTTCTATGAACAAGTTAAATTCTGGATTATTCTATCTCAAATCTGGTGATTTATGGAACAAAGTAAAACTGCAAACCAAGTTTAAAATATAGAATTTAGGGGCGCCTGGCTGCCTCAGTCAGAAAAGCCTGTGACTCTTGATCTCAGGGTTGTGAGTGGAGCCCCACACTGTGTGTGAGATTACTTAAATAAACTTTAAAAAATAAATAAATGAAATATAGAATTTAATCACCTGTACCCAGGTGATAACAGCCTGAATGTTCAATAAGTAATTTTTACTCAATAGAGAAATTATGATGTTGAAATAAAAGGTCAACATTTTTTTTTTTAAGATTTTATTTGTCAGAGAGAGAGCACAAGCAGGGGGAGCGGCAGGCAGAGGGAGTAGCGGGCTCCATGCTGAGCAAGGAGCCCGATGAGGGACTTGATCCCAGGACCCTGGGATCATGACCTGAGCCAAAGGTAGACACTTAACTGACTGAACAACCCAGGCATCCCTGTCAACATTATTTCTTATACATTAGTATAAGTATAGTGTCTGGTCATTTGGAATAATGATTCTCAAGTTTTGTTGAGTTTCCCTTTGGTGCTAGACTTCTGTTAACTTGCATGGTGGGTGATAGGTAGCACTTGGGTCACCCTGTATGTATAGCCAAAGGATAGCAAAGTGATAGATCTCTCTGGAACTGAAAGAAAATGCCATTGCTGGAAGGAATGCAGCATTCTTACAACCTTGGCTGGTCTCTAAGGAATTTAAAGTCCTTTTCTATTTGAACAATACATCATTATCCAACTTTTCCTACCCTTCTCCCTAGCTCTTTATGTTCCCTGCCTTTTCCTCTACATAATTTGCCACTCCAGGAAAAAACATCTATCAAAATGCAGAAGCTGATATTATCCTTTTTATGTGTGAAATTTTTAATAATGAAAAACTTAAAAAAAATAGACTACAACTACAAAGTCATCTGTAGCTTTGATGCTCAGTACACTGACCGAGAGTATTAGAGCACGATATGTGTTATAATATACCAGGGGCAGGCTCAGATTTGCCTGATGCAAAGTAAGTATTTTAATGGTAGAGTGTTCCGGTATATTGTTTTTTTTGTTGTTTCTGTTTTTTAAGATTTTATTTATTAGAGTTGGAGGAAGAGGGAGAGGGAGAAAGAATCTGAAGCAGACTCTGCGCTGAGTGCAGAGCCTGACACGGGTTGATCTCACGACCCTGAGATCATGACCTGAGCTGAAAACAAGAGTCAGATGCTCAACAGACTGAGCCACCCAGGTGCCCCTATTCTGGTACATTGTTAAAGCCAAAGACAGTATTATTTTTCTCATCGTTAGAACACTGGATGAGGAAAATGTAAAAGAAAGTTTAAGGAAAAAAAGTTTTGTGTTTTTTTGGTTTTGGGGGGTTATTTTTGATAAACCTTATAGCATTTCCCAAAACTGGAAATATGCTCACAAATTACCTAGGGATCTTGTTAAAATGCAGATGCTTATTCAGTGGGTTTGAGGGAGACTGTGAAATTCTGTAATCCTAACAAGCCCCCATGTGTTGCAATGTTGCTAGCCTGGGAACCCCACTCTGAATAGCACAGAACCCCACTCTGAATAGCACAGAGCCTAAGACTATGCTGGTTCTATGGTAATAATAGCTCCTCTTAACATAGAGCTCGTTCTCAATGAATCTGCTATCCATTCATAATTTGCACAAATGGAAAAGAGAATGTATAGGCATGTAAGTAAAAAATTATTTTCTACCTTCTATTTTCAGTCTTTCAGCTAGCTCTCTACATTCAATGTACTTCTTCAAGGGCTCTGGAATAGCCTTGGCTAACAACTTCATGTCAACTTCTTCGTACTTCAGAACATCTAGAGCTCTGCAAATATACAAAAGTTTCATTAGCATAGGGGTAAAAATAAAACAAACCCAAAACAAGATGTAGGGGTCTATATTATATAAGCCACATTAAGAAGAAGATTCCTTGGAAATAATGCCAAATCTCAGAATTAATACTAATATCAAAAAAGATAAACTCCTAATTCTTTCCAAGCACAGTCAGCAAATGCAGTAGATTTGCAACACAGGAGAACCTCAATAAGACTAGTTTGTAATTCTCCCCAACTCCTCTCCTTTATTATGAGAAAATAAGTTGTTGGTAAAGGTTGCATTACTATAATCCTTTTGTCCTCCCTTTCTTGTAAGGACAAAATATCCTCTGATAACAAGGGTTTGAATTCCCTAAGAATTTACATCTAAATCATGTTAAGCCCCATGTCCTGTGAAGGAGTCATCCTCTTGCATGCTCAAAACCACCTGAAGATCTCTTTCTTGCTTTTGCAGAACTCCCCTAGTAAGAACAAGAGGCCCCTCCCTGTATGTTTTAAGGCTCTGCAAAACAAACTGATGAAAATGATGGTCAAGGGTTCCTATGTATTCTTCCAGTCAGATATTTTCTAATTTAGTATAATCTCCATTTCAGTTTTTACTGATTGGGAACTTTAGGGAGCTAATTCTCAGTTCTACTTCCACTACTCTGGTTAGGCTAAGGCCTCCTGAGCCAAAGCAAGGGGAGAGGAGAGCAATCAATACATGCAGCTAATAGAGACAACTGCTAAAATTCCCAGGCAACTTACATGGCTCACCAAAAGAACATGCCTGAGTATAAATGCTGACAGGTAGATTAGATGAGATTTGCAGTAACTTGACTGACTCATTGACACCTGTTAAGATCCAACTAGAGAGAAACTTCAGGTATGTTTCATCTCCAGAAGTTCTGGTGCTCCTTTGGCCAGTTTAATCCCTTTCATACTGATCTCAGATTCCTTCTTGTTATCAGTCATCCTCACCCCCTAATCCTTCCCTAAGGTGAAGTGAACCACACCAATTGTTTCTCTGTTAATTATTACTGACATCATTTACATGTGACTTTTTTGGTTATAATTTATTTAAAAGGAGAACCTTCCTACACTGTTGGTGGATATGCAAGCTGGTACAACCACTCTGGAAAACAGTATGGAGCTTCCTCAAAAAGTTGAAAATAGAGCTGCCTTACGACCCAGCAATTGCACTATTGGGCATTTACCACAAAGATACAAATGTAGTGATCAGAAGGGGTATGTGCACCCCGATGTTTATAGCAGCAATGTCTACAATAGCCAAACTATGGAAAGAGCCAAGATGTCCATCGACAGATGAATGGATAAAGAAGAGGTGGTATATATATACAATGGAATATTATGCAGCCATCAAAAGGAATGAAACCTTGCCATTTGCAACGATGTGGATGGAAGTGGAGGGTGTTATGCTGAGTGAAGTAAGTCAATCAGAGAAAGACATGTATCATATGACCTCACTGATATGAGGAATTCTTAATCTCAGGAAACAAACTGAGGGTTGCTGGAGTGGTGGGGGGTGGGAGGGATGGGGTGGCTGGGTGACAGACATATGGTGAGCACTGTGAATTGTGTAAGACTGCTGAATCACAGACCTGTACCTCTGAAACAAATAATACATTATATGTTAAAAAAAAAAAAAGATAGTAGGAAGGGTGAAATGAAGGGGGGAAATTGGTGGGGGAGACGAACCACGAGAGACTATGGACTCTGAGAAACAGACTGAGGGCTCTAGAGGGGAGGGGGGTGGGGGGATGGGTCAGCCTGGTGATGGGTATTAAAGAGGGCATGTACTGAATGGAGCACTGGGTGTTATACATGAACAATAAATCATGGAACACTACATCAAAAACTAATGATGTAATGTATGGTGATTAACATAATATAATAAAATTAACGGGGGGCGGAAGGTATTGCCAGGGTAACTAAAAGTGGTACATAATGAGTTCCATTGTTGTCAAGACCTTGGTCTACTTAGTTGAACTATGGTACTGCCCTTGGCTCACCTCATTCCTGTGGTCCCAAGACTGGGAAATATCCTGCAGTTTCCTTCTCATTTTGTTTGGTTCTCACAAGACTCACTGATCTGTATAATTTCCCCATATTTACTGCCTTAATTCATTTTACTTCTATTTACTAATTTTGATCTTTCTCTCTAACAGATGTTTTTGATAAATTCTGTCCACCCAAAATCAATTAAATTAATTATCAAGTCAACAGAAAGCCAGATCTGTCCATCCAGGGTTGCCAAGTCTTCCCAGACCTCCCAACCAACCTTCTTTACTGTTAATTACCAGTCATGCATTATCACCCTTTGAGGATGCTTGACTCATTTCTTCCTCAGACCACCTGCTCTAGGAATGTCCAGAAATTCTGGTAAGTTTTGCTGTGATTCAAGAGACAAATTAGGTCAACTAATTAATTACAGAGGCCTCATCTCAAGCTACAATGAAACCTTCCTTAAGCGCCAAGAAGAAAATGGCTGGGTTGTCTTTTAAACTACAGAACAGGGTGCCTGGGTGGCTCAGTTGGTTAAGTGTCTGCCTTCAGCTTAGGTCATGATCCCAGGGTCCTGGGATCGAGTCTCATGTTGGGCTCCCTGCTCAGCAGGGGGTCTACTTCTCTGCCCCTGCCCTGGCTCATGTATGTGTACTCTCTCTCTCTCAAATAAATAAAATCTTAAAAAGAAATAAACTACAGAACATATTGGAACACACCTAATGACTAACCAAAAAAAGTGTTATCTTGGAATCTAGCACGATGGTGACAACCTCAAAGAAAAGACCTTGATCATCCAACTTAAACATTTTTTAAAAATAATTTATTTACAAGCCTTGGAACTGTTCTCAGGTCCAAACTTTTAAGACCTGCTTTGAATCAAGCCTAAGTCTCAGAGTTCAGAGCTCTGGCACAGAGAGAACAAGTTAGCACACCTCAATAGAACACAAGAGAAAATCTAACACATTAGTGTATTTCCCTATAATCCTGACAGGAAATGTGTATGCAGTTACTTATGTATCTCTTCTGTTAAAATGCCTGTTCAAAGTCTGGTTCAACTTCTGAGTGCTTAGCACAGAGCCTGGCATGTACACAGTAAATGCAATAAATGTATTTTGTCCAATTTTTTATCTTTCTAGCTTTACATATCTAGACATTGATAAAGTGAATTCATTTAGGGAGTCTGCATGCTAGACTAAATATTCTGCTGAAATAAAATATGGCGACTGGGACCCTGGTTTCTCCCAAAGGGAAAGATACATGAATTTTTTAAAAAAGCATTTGGCTAAATTATTATTTTTTTAATCACCTTAATAAAATCACTCTTGGGATTAGTTTGATAAAAATGTAAAACTGCTAGCCTTTTCATTCATAGATTAGCTTTTTAGACTGTGTTAAAAACAATCAATTACCCCACTGGCAATGTTACCTCATATACATTAGTTACATTTAATGCAAATTCTAGTTAATATAAACTTGAAATATATAAATTCTTTGCAAAGAGTCTGAAATAATGTGAGCCTTCCTAAATTTAAACAAACACCTGGAATACTGAGTGGATTATAAACTATATACTACTGCCATCTCCCAGTGCCACTTAGCTGGTAAATATATCCACCGTCCTCATTTGTCAATCAGGCTGTCACTCCCGTGAATAAGATTTCCTGGCTTGGCTGACTACTATGCAGGTTCTTTTTTTTTTTTAAGATTTTATTTATTTATTTGACAGAGACACAGTGAGAGCAGGAACACAAGGAGGGGCAGTGGGGAAGGGAGAAGCAGGCTTCCCGCCGAGCAGGGAGCCTGATGCGGGGCTCGATATCAGGACCCTGCGATCATAACCTGAGCTGAAGGCAGACGCTTAATGACTGAGCCACCCAGGTGCCCCATGCATGTTCTTTAACACTTACTGTTACTATAATTAAAAACCTGCTTAAAAGCCTCTAACAACAGTGTCAGTGCTTTGGGAAATTCCTGTGAAAATGAAAACTTGGGAATAGAAGTTATAAACGATAAGACACCATGATGAGATGAAAGTTGAACAAGGACTCATTATGCCAGGCTGTTAGTCAAGGAGACAGCACTGGAAGATTAGAGATAATAAAAAGCAGCATTAAAATGGGTACACCTTTTAAGTCCACAAAATCCTGCACAAGGAAAACAGGGTTTTAAAAAAAAAAAAGGGGGCGCCTGGGTGGCTCAGTAGGTTAAGCATCTGCCTTCGGCTCAGGTCATGATCCTAGGGTCCTGGGATCGAGTCCCGCATTGGGCTCCCCGCTCTGCGGGAGGCCTGCTTCTCCCTCTCCCACTCCCACTCCCCCTGCTTGTGTTCCTGCTCTCGCTGTGTCTCTCTGTCAAATAAATAAATAAAATCTTTAAAAAAAATAAAAATAAAAATAAAAAATAAAAAAAGGAAAAATATAAAAGGAAAATATATTGGAGACATAGGTGCAAAATCAATGCCACCATATTTGCTTCTAAGCTACAATGATTTTAAGATTTATGCCTTCTGGGCAACTCCCCACTTGAATTAGCTTACATTTTTTTAAACAGGAAAAATGAGTGGTAAGATATGCAGATTTTGAACTATGCAAGGTCCTTAGGAACATATCTATGAAGCAAAGCTCTATATTTATGTCCTTTAGATTCAGAGTCCATTTAACCAGAATGACAAAAGCAAGGACAAAAAAAACCCCTAACATGTAGCAAGGAACTCTGCCAGTAAGTCCACAGAATTTAAAATACTCTGTTTAATCAAAGCGGTTTTTGGGGCGTCTTGGTGGCTCAGCTGGTTGGGCGTCCTACTCTTCATTTAAGCTCAGGTCATGATCTCAGGATCGTGAAACTGAGCCCTGTGTCAGGCTCCACACTCAGTGCAGAGTCTGCTCAAGATTCTCTCCCTTTGCCCCTCCCCCCCTCACATGTACACACACCCTCTTTTTTTTTACTAAAATAAATAAGTTAAAAAAAAAAGAGGTTTCCAATTACTCCATACTTATAAAAGAAGGCAGATTAACAGTATTTCTTGGTTTGTACCCTCTAAATCTTAGGAAAGCCAGAAGAACTCAATGGGAGCCTCAGAAATATTATATAAAAAAATAAATAATTTAGAATCATATATATATTTAATCCTGAATAAAGAGTTGAGTTACATCTAAAGATTTTGAAAAGAAGCCAAAAGTAAGCTAAATTCATTTAAAATAGGGAATCCAAAAAATAAAAAAAATTAAAAAGGGAATCCACAAGTAATGTCTCTCTGAAACAATCTCACTTTTCTGTAAAGAGTGAGAAAAGTCTATGTTAAAAGTGCATACCTGAGAGGCAGACTTTTACCAATACTTATAGAAGCCTCTGGAATTAATTTTTTCCATTTAGAACTTGAAAACTCAATGGATTTTAGCACAGAAATGCCTTCTTCCAAAGAAGACTTCATCCAAGAAGCTCTTTCATATCGTTGTTGGGACACACAGCCAACTTCCTTATACCCTAGAAGAGGGAGGGGAAGAATATAATAAGAGAGGTTTGAAGGAAGAGTAAACCTGGTTGTAGGACTCAGTGAAGAGTTACCTCGGAACGTGAGTCGGCTGTCGGCATTATCAGGGCGCAGTGACAGACGGAACTCTGCTCGGCTTGTAAACATGCGGTAGGGTTCGTTGGTGCCCAGTGTGGTGAGGTCATCAATCAAGACTCCTATGTAGCCTTCTGTTCGGCTGACGACAAAAGGAGGCTTGCGTTTGACCCGAAGACTTGCATTGATTCCAGCTATCACACCCTACGAGAGGACTGAAATGTTTAACAGGCCATTACGAACTGAACAAAGAGCTACCTTAGAACACTACCTGGAAAAAACAGCGTCGGGTATTAAGAAAGCAGGCACTGCCCAGAAGAGAGAGAACAGACAGAGAAAATGTGATACGTATTCAAAAACAATACAGGTAATGTGCTGCTTTAGAATGCTATGTTTCATTGTTTTCAAACATATTTAACATTCCTGATAAGCTTGAGGTGGGCTAATACGTTTTTTAAAATCCACCCATAAAACTCTTCTAGCCTTTTCCTACTTATACAAGTAAAAATAACATAACTTCTCCCTTCAAAGGAATATGATAATTTGCAATAAAGTTATGTTGAAAGAACTAAATTTTCTTTTTCAAAAAAATTCAGGGGTGCCTGTCTGGCTCAGTCAGTACAGAATGCAACTCTTGATCTCGGGGTTAAGTGTGAGCCCCACTCCGGTGTAGAGATTGCTTAAAAATAAAATCTTAAAAAAATTTTTTGAAAATAGGGACGCCTAGGTGGCTCAGCTGGTTGAGCGTCTGCCTTTGGCTCAGGTTATGATCCCAGGGTCCTGGGATCGAGTCCCATGTCTGGCTTCTTGCTTGGGAAGGAACCTGCTTCTTTCTCTACTTGCCTCTCACCCCTGCTTGTGCTCTCTCTCTCTGGCAAATAAATAAAAATATCTTTTAAAAAATTTCTAAATACAGTAAATCTAATCAAATATGATATCAGACCTAGGAGCTCAGAAAAGAGAATTAAAACCACAAGTGTTTAGCATGGCATAAGGAATACAGTCAATGATACTGGAACAGGGGTGCAATGGGACAGACACACAGTAGCTACATTTGTGGTGAGCACAGCAGAATGTATAAACTTGTCAAATCACTCAGCTGTACACTTGAAACTAATGTTGTGTGCCAACTACATGCAAATAAAAAAATTAAAAACAAAAATAACCCACACGTGTTTTTTAAATTCTCTTGTATATAGTAGCCATCGCTGTATACCCTGAAACAGAAATAAGTCTTCCATTACAATTTATGAGTTGTATCTAAGACCTATATAGTTACCGCAACAGAAATTAAAAGGAGGAACACCAGTTAAATTGCGCTTTTCTGTTTATAGTAACATTTGAACAACCACTTACTTGAGCTGCAGCTTCCTCATAACCAGTAGTGCCATTTATCTGGCCAGCAAAGAACAGCCGTTGCACCAAATGAGTCTCAAGAGAAGGAGTGATCTGACGGGGGTCTAAGTAATCATACTGAACACCATAGCCTGACCAAAGAATAAATTATACAAAATAAGTAAAAACTGAGCTGGATTTGTCTCAAACTAGAGATGCAAAGATTATCATTAAATGCTCTTGAAAAACAAAGAATATTTTAAATGCACAGATGTTGGGCTTTGTCTTCTGAGGCTCTAGGCAACTATAACTGTAGCTAAGACCTCCTCATTGTCTGCTAAAACAATGCTGAGCTCATATGGAAGGGCAGCTGTGATTCTCTTTACCTGGCTGAATCATTTTAGCTTTCTCCAAGCCTTTGATGCATGTGATCATTTTCTCTTGTAATTCAGCTGGTAGTGTCACAGATAACCCTTGGGGGTAGATGAGGTCAGAATCCATTCCTTCAGGTTCCAGCCAAACCTGATGTAGACGGTTTGGAAAACGCAAAACCTTTGATTCAATGGATGGACAGTATCTGGAACAGGACAATGAAATTTAAAAATTTAATGAAGCAAACAAAAGAAGGTTGACAGCATTCCTTAAAGTAATGTTTTGTCCTTACCTGGGTCCTCTTGTAGTTTCCTTAATGTGACTATTAAGGTGAAGGTTCTCAAGGACAATCTCATCCACTCTAGGGTTGGTGTGAGTCAAGTAACATGGCAGCTGATCTTCTGGCTAAAATATAGGAACTACTTATAACAATGTTTGCTTCTTTACTAGTTTGCCTTTTACTCGAATAAATTACACACATGATATGCACTTACTTTTACAGACATTAAACCTATGCATAATGCTGAGTACTACTAATGAAGTATTCTTCCCAAAAACAACCCAGGAGATAAAACTAATTTAAACAAGACTGTAGATCTACCAGTTTATAAAAAATATAGAAAATGGAAGAAAATAGTTAAGGCACCAGAAGGGAGAAATCTAGAATGTGGGAAATCCTAGAAATTCTAGAGAACAGATGACGCAGTTTCTTCCACATATAAATGTCAAAAAGAAAAAAGAAAAAAAGGAGGGGAACTGTTGTTATCAGGCATATCATCCAATTCAATGTGTGGCCCTTATTTGGTCCTTATTTTCTGGGTGTGATAATGGTATTGTGGTTGGTTTTTTACAAAGTTCTCATGTTAAAGACATATACCAAAGTATTTATAAGTGAAATGATGTCACTGTAGCTTTAAAACTTCACAAGAAGTCAGGATGCCTGGGTGGCTCAGTCGGTTAAGCGTCTGCCCTCAGCTCAGGTCATGATCCCAGGGTCCTGGGATCGAGTCCCACATCGGGCTCCCAGCTCAGTGAAGCGCCTGCTTCTCCCTCTGCCTGCCACTCCCCCTGCTTGTACGCGCTCTCTCTCTCTGACAAATAAAATCTTAAAAAAAAAAAAAAAAAAAGAAAAACCTCACAAGAAGAAAGTGTTAAGAAAAGATGAAACAGGAATGCCAGAAAATATTACTTGTTGAAGCTGGGTGATAGAGATTCATTATGCTATTTTTTTCTACTTTCCATAAAATTGAAATTTTATAATAAACAGTTTAAAAATATACACACTAAGAAAGTAGCATCACAATTTACATTTTACCAAAGCAAAAATACAAAAGTGACTTGCTCAAGATCGCAGAATACTTGGAGCCACTTATCACAATAACACTCACCAGAAACTAGGACCATCAATTATTAGTCCTCGATTCTAAACACACAATATACCTTTTTTTTTAATAATTCCAAAAGTAGGCAAAAGTAGATTGTACTCTTCAAAAATACCAGTATCATTAAAGACTGAGGAACTGTTCCATATCAAAGAGAAATGACAAATACTATATTTTTTCCTGGATTGAAAAAAAAAACGTTGCTATAAAGAACAATATTGGGACAATCAGCAAAATCTGACTATGAACTATATATTAGATAACAGCACTGTATCAATGTTAAATTCCCCAAATTTCATTACTGCAATGAGGTAATATAAGAGCACGTCTCTGTGCTTAGTTGAAATCCATACTCAAATATTTAGAAGTAAAGGGTCATGGTCTCTACAACTTACTCTCAAATGTTCTGGAAAAAGAAAAGAATAAGGATCAATGTCTATATTACTGTTTTATAGATTAAATATATACATATATCTCTATATTTCTATATAGAGAGATAAATATGGTAAAATATTAATGGTGGGTGAATTTCAATGGTTTACAAGAGTCTTGCAGTATTTATGTATGTCTGCCATTGTTTCAAAAAAGTTTAAATTGGCAAGATTACTGAAGTAACGAAACTTAAGAACTTATGGGGGGGCGCCTGGGTGGCTCAGTTGGTTAAGTGACTGCCTTCGGCTCAGGTCATGATCCTGGAGTCCTGGGATCGAGTCCCACATCGGGCTCCCTGCTCAGCAGGGAGTCTGCTTCTCCCTCTGGCCCTCTTCGCTCTCGTGCTCTCTATCTCTCATTCTCTCTCTCTCAAAAATAAATAAATAAAATCTTTAAAAAAAAAAAAGAACTTATGGGGAAACACCCAATTAGCTAAATTAGCTAATCCTGTTAAATATCACTTTTTTGCACCCTAAGTAATAGGAATGTAAGGTGAATTGTGAAGGAATGAAGGGAGGAAGGGCAGAAGAGAGAAAGAAGAAAGGAAGGAAGGAAGAGAGGAAGGAAGAGAGGGAGGGAGGGAGGAAAGAAAGAAGGGAGAGAGGGAGGAGGAAGGAAGGAAGGGAGAAAGGGAGGGGGGGAGGGAGAGTTAGGCTATATGCTGCTGTGAATAGCCACCGTCAACTGTAAAGTTAAGTTGTCATAAATTACCTTACCTTAATCCACACTGTCTCATTGATAAAACTGAATGGTATGGATGGATTATCTGGTGTCTGCTTGTTTAGAATGCTGAAATTAACCGACTCTTTGGCAATTCGGGGTGGAGTCCCAGTCTTCAATCTTCCCACCACAAACCCCAACTTCTCCAGAGTCTGAGCCAACCCAATGGAAGGCTGATCCCCTAAACGCCCTGCCGGATGTGTCTCCAGTCCAATTACAATCACGCCTCTCAGGAACGTCCCGGTAGTCAGAACCACACTCTCTGCATGTACTGTGCTTCCACCTGCTAAAGGATCAGAAACAGTAAAAATTGTGACCTGTTACCATGGATCTAATTGAAATGTGACCATTTACATTAGAACTACAGAGAAAATCTGTCTTTAGAAACTTGAGAAAGAATTTTAAATGACTTAGAAGACTATATGTTATTAATACCAAGAATCCAAGACAGCTGGGAGAGAGAACATAGTAACATATGAAAACTAATTCACATGTTCCTAAGATCATGTCAGTACTGAAAAGTTAGTCTCAGTTAATTTTTAAAATTAATTTTAGACTCCTGGTTAAGTATGACAGACTACCGCCCTAAGCGGCCTGAGGTGACCTCTGAAAATGGTTCGCTATTTGCTTAACCCAGAAAACCCTACGAAATCATGTAAATCAAGAGGTTCAAATCTTTCTGTTCACTTTAAGAACACACGTGAAACTGCCCAGGCCATCAAGGGCATGCATATCTGAAAAGCTACCAAGTATCTGAAAGACATCACTTTACAGAAGCAGTGTGTGCCATTCCGTCGCTACAATGGTGGAGTCGGTAGGTGTGCCCAGGCCAAACAGTGGGGCTGGACACAGGGTCGGTGGCCCAAGAAGAGTGCTGAATTTTTACTGCACATGCTTAAAACTGCAGAGAGTAATGCTGAACTTAGGGTTTAGATGTTGATTCTCTGGTCATTGAGCACATCCAGGTGAACAAAGCCCCCAAGATGCGGCATAGAACGAACAGGGCTCATGGTTGGACTAACCCATACATGAGCTCTCCCTGCCACATTGAGATGATCCTTACTGAAAAAGAGCAGATTGTTCCTAAACCAGAAGAGGAGGTTGCACAGAAGAAAAAGATATCCCAGAAGAAACTGAAGAAACAAAAATTTATGGCCTGGGAGTAAATTCTGCAAAATAAATGCAAATTAAAAAAAATAAATATGACAGACTACCTCACATTTTTTTTAAGATTTTATTTATTTAACAGAGAGAGACACACAGCAAGAGAAGGAACACAAGCAAGGGGAGTGGGAGAGGGAGAAGCAGGCTTCCCGCTGAGCAGGGAGCCCGATGCGGGGCTCGATCCCAGGACCCCGAGATCATGACCTGAGCTTAAGGCAGACGCTTAATGACTGAGCCACCCAGGCGCCCCCTCACATGATTTCCTCTCCCTCCTAAAACTCCAAGATGAAATAAAGGGGCAAAAAAAGGTATAAACCCAAAAGGACAAGTAATGGGAGAGAACTTGTCAAAAGATGAGAACTCTCAAAATATTCTCAGAAGACAGAAATCAGTTGGAAGAGCAATAACTGATCCAGCAGAGGGGAGAAGGATATAACTCAAGAATATGAGGAGAATGTACCAATGAGAATGAAATAATTTGCCCTCAAAGCCTGCAAACCGGAGAACTGAGAATGAGAACTGAAGAATGTAAGAACAAACATTGGGGCTGAAAACGAAATAGTTAAGTCTGTAAAGGTTTTGTGTGTAGACAGACCTATCTTATGGGAAAATGTTAGCCTTATTCTTTGGGTAATGGGGAATTACTGTTTAGTGGGTAGAGAGTTTCAGTTTAGGATGATCAAGTAGTTCTGGAAATGAGTGGTGGTAACAGCTGCACAACATTGTGAATGTACTTAATGGTAGTGAATTGTACACTTAAAAATGGCAAATTTATTTATTTATTTTTTAAAGATTTTATTTATTTATTCATGAGAGAGAGAGAGAGAGAGAGAGAGAGGCAGAGGGAGAAGCAGGCTCTCAAGGAGCAGGGAGCCCGATGCGGGACTCGATCCCAGGACCCTGGGATCATGACCTGAGCCAAAGGCAGATGCTTAACCATCTGAGACACCCAGGCGCCCTTTTTTTTTTTTTTTTAAGATTTTATTTATTTGACAGAGAGACACAGAGAGAGTGGGAACAGAAGCAGGGGGAGTGGGAGAGGGAGAAGCAGGTTCCCAAGGAACAGGGAGCCCAATGCGGAACTCGATCCCAGGACCCTGGGATCACGACCTGAGCCGAGGGCAGATGCTTAACGACTGAGCCACCCAGGCACCCCCAAAAATGGCAAATTTTATGTACATTTTGCCACAATAAAAAACTGTATTGTTTTGCCTATAAAATATAAACAAGGTCAAAGAGTAACATTAGAAAAAGCTTTTTTAAAGATTTTATTTATTTATTTGACAAGGAGAGAGAAAGAGAACACAAGCAGGGGGAGCGGCAGACAGGAGAAGCAGGCTCCCCACTGAGCAGGGAGCCCGATGAGGGGCTCGATCCCAGGACCCTGGGATCATGACCCAAGCCAAAGGCAGTCACTTAACCAAGAGAGCCACCGAGGTGCCCCAAAAATAGCATTTAAAGTTATTAAATTAAGTAACAGAAGTATAAACAAATAAGGGTATAAAGGTCTGCACTAATAAAAACAATATAATCATTAAATCTGGAGAGGAAAGGAGGAAGGGGAGAGAAAAGGAAATGAAAATAAAACTAATTCAGGAACTATTCAGAGAGGAAAGCCAGTAAACACTGACAGAAGAGAAGATAAAGCACATTATATAAAATCAGTTACTAAAGTGATCACCAGAACAAAAACACAAACTTAAGGGCGCCTGGGTGGCTCAGTCAGTTAAGCATCTGCCTTCGGCTCAGGTCATGATCCCGGGGTCCTGGGATCGAGCCCCACATCGGGCTCCCTGCTCGGCGGAAAGCCTGCTTCTCCCTTTCCCACTCCCCCTGCTTGTGTTCCCTCTCTCTCTGTGTCTCTCTCTGTCAAATAAGTAAATAAAATCTTAAAAAAAACAAAAACAAAAAAAGAAATAGCTCCCAAAAGGAAAGACACAGATTAAGTGGTTAAAAAAAACCAACAGTACAGAACAGTGTGGATAACATGCTATTGCTTTGTGATAAAATACAAATATATCCATATGCATGAAGATACATAAATATACAGATGGAGAGACTACACAAGGAACTAGAAATGTTCCTGAGGAGGAAAACTGATTGGCTGGGGGCCAAGATGAGAAAGAGACCACTTTTCACTCCACATTCTTCTTTGTCCCCTTTAAACTGTTTACCATGTGGGGTGACTGAGTGGCTCAGTTGTTAAGCGTCTGCCTTCGGCTCAGGTCATGATCCCAGGGTCCTGGGATTGAGCCCTGCATCGGGCTCCCTGCTCGGCGGAGAGCCTGCTTCTCCCTCTCCCACCCCCGCTGCTTGTGTTCCCTCTCTCGCTGTCTCTCTCTGTGTCAAATAAATAAAATCTTAAAAATAAATAAACTGTTTACCATGTATATGTATTCCCCATTCAAAAAATTAATAAATCTATAATAGAAATTACTTTCAAAACAGGGGAATTAAGTCAAGAACTGTATTTTAAATGATGAGATTCTCTATCACAGTCCTCTTACCATTTTGTTCCCAGAATGCGAGCTGGCAGCCATATTATCCCCCTTGGCAGAAGACTGATTCTTTTACTAAATCAGTCATTGATGTTTGGTAGCTCACCAACAAAAAGGCCAGTCCAACCCCTAATCACCAGATTATAGAGTAGGGCAAGAAATAAAATTTAACCGTGCACACAGAAATCATCCAGTGTTTTACTGTCTCATTTAAAATCTGAGAGCCTGGGGGCTCCTGGGTGGTATAGTTGGTTAAGCATCTGACTCTTGGTTTCAGCGCAGGATGTGATCTAAGGGTCCTGAGATCAAGCCCAACGTCAGACTCTGCATTCAGTGTTGAGTCTGCTTGAGATTCTCTTTTCCCTCTCCTGCTTGTGCTCTCTTTTTCTCTCTGAAATAAATAAATAAATCTTTTAAAAAATAAATAATAAAAAGAAATAAAAATAAAAACCTGACAGCCAAAGTTCCCTAGACACTTGAGGAAGGCCATGTACATGAAAATAAGCAGCCAAATACACAGAACAAAGAATCTGGAGAAAACAACACATAGATCAAAGGAAACTTCAAAAATCGATAATTAAAATCCTTATATGGATTAAAGAAAATATTAAATTCAGAAAACAAAACAAGATGCTAAAAAACAATCAGAAAAAAAGAACACTTTATAAATGAAAATACGGTCAAATTTAAAAACTCATTACAAGGATTTGGACAATAAATTTAAGGAAGGCTTCTAAGAAAGTATGTCAAAATGACAAAAAAATAAAAATAGAAGAAGCCCAGAAGACCAATCCAGAAAGGGACAGGAGTTACAGAAAGAAAGCATGGAGAAATAATAGAAGAAAATATACAGATCAAGGACAGATTACCAGATTAAAAAGGAACACTTAGTATCCCACCATAATGAATGAACAAAGAGCAGACTAAAGGACACTACTTTCAAATTTCAGAACAAAGACAAACACAAGATCCCAGCTTTTAGAAAGGAAAAAAACCTTTCATATACAAAAAAATGTAAATATGCATTGAGCTTTTTTTTATTGTTGGTTTTTGTTTGTTTTTTAGTAGGCTCCACACCCAGCATAGAGCCCAATGTGGGGTTTTGAACTCACAACCTGAGATCAAGGCCTGAGCTGAGATCAAGTCAGACACTTAACCAATCGAACCACCCAGGCACCCCAGGCTTTTTTTCTTTTTTAAAGATTTTATTTTTTTTCTTCTAGTCCATACTGATTTAAAAGAAATTTTATGTAAATTTTAGTTAGTTAACATACAGTGCAATATTGGTTTCTGGAGTAGAATTCAGTGATTCATCACTTGCATACAACACCCAGTGCTCATCACAAGTGTACTCTTTAATAGCCATCACCCATCTAGCCCATCCCCCACCCATCTCCCTCCATTCAACCTTCAGTTTGTACTGTATTAAGAGTCTCTTGTGGAAAAAAAAAAGAGTCTCTTTTGGTTTGTTTCCCTCTCTCCTTCCCCCACCACATATGTTCATCTGTTTTTTTTTTTTTAATATTTTATCTTATTTTTGAAATTTTTTCTTTGTTTAAAGATTTTATTTATTTTTCAGTTTTTATTTATTTATTCAAAAGAGAGAGCGAGAGAGCACAAGCAGAGGAAGCAGCGTAAGGAGAGAGAGAGAGAAGCAGGCTCCCTGCCGAGCAGGGAGCTCAATGCAGGGCTCGATCCCCGGGCCCTGGGATCATGACCCAAGCAGAAGGCAGACATTTAAGCCATCTGAGCCACCCAGGCACCCCTAAAGATTTTATTTTTAAGCAATCTCTATACCCAATATAGGGCTCAAACTCACAACCCCAAGATCAAGAATCGCATGCTCTGACTGAGCCAGCCAGGTGCCCCAAATATACACTGAGCTTTTTAATAGCAAAACTGGAAGCTAAAAGATAATGGAACAAGACTGTCAAAATTCTCAGAAAAAAAAATTTAACTAAAATTTTATTCTCAGACAAATTAAGAGTCAAGTAAGGGGAGACATTTTGAGATATGCTTAAACACACACAAAAAAACGCCTTCCTTGCTTCTTTTCTTAGGAAGCTACTGGAAGATATGCTCCAGCAAAATGAAGCAGTAAGAAAGAACAAGACTGAAGACTCAAGAAACATGGGATGATGTAACACACCACAGTAGTAAAAGGAAGGCTCAAAATAACGTCTGTGCAGAGGGCCCAGAGAGCAATTGTCCTGATTATAGCAGATGGCCTGTGGTGGTGGTGGGGGGGGCGTTGAGGAAGTTGATGTCTCTGGGAGGGAAGTATCAAAGAAAAAGCAGAATTGACAGATTACTTCACTATAGAGAAAATGGCAGCGGTTTTTCCTTTTTTTTTTTTTAAGATTTTATTTATTTATCTGACAGAGAGAGACACAGAGAGAGAGGGAACACAAGCACGGGGAGTGGGAGAGGGAGAAGCAGGCTTCCTGCGGAGCAGGGAGCCCGATGCGGGGCTTGATCCCAGGACCCTGGGATCCTGACCTGAGCCGAAGGCAGACACCTAACGACTGAGCCACCCAGGCGCCCCGACAGTTTTTTTTTCCTAATGAAAAAGCTGAACAAGTCCACAAGTAAAATAAGCAAATTAAAAATAAAGCAAATATTAACCAAAGGCAAAGAAAAGAGGTCTATGAAAGGAAACAAACAGAACACACTACTTGGATCTGCAGTGAACAATATTTAATCATAATATATAACAATATAATCATAATAATATAAATACTATCAGTCAAAATTTATAGCATAATTACATTAGAAGGATAGCGAGAAGGGTGCCTGGGTGGCTCGGATTGTTGGGAGTCTGCCTGTGGCTCAGGTCACGATCTCTAGGTCCTGGGTTCAAGCCTCATGTGAGGCTCCCAGCTCAGCGGGAAGTCTGCTTCTCTCTCTCCTTCTGCCTTTCCCCTTGCTTATGCTCTCTCTCTCAAATGAATAAATAAAATCTTAAAAAAAAAAAAAAGGATAGAGGGAACGAAAGTAGGGGATTAAAGAGAGCTACTATAAAAAATTAATAATGTCTAATAATAATTTAGGGAGTACAAATATAAGCATATTATTTAGAAATATATAAGTACATATCAAAAGTGAAACTGAAGTGGTTAAGTCTATAAAGAGAGATAACTGTTTTTTATATGAACTTTTAAATTCTATTTGATTTTTGTAAAAGTTATGTGCATGTATTATTTTGATTAAAAAATTAATTCATGGGGCGCTTGGGTGGTTCAATTGGTTAAGTGTCTGACCCTTGATTCTGGCTCAGGTCATGATCTCAGGGTTGTGAGATCAAGCCCCACATCGGGCTCTGCACTGGGCATGGAGCCTGCTTAAGATTCTTTCTCTTCCTCTCCTGGTGCCCCCCCTCTAAAAAAATTAATCCATAACTCCTTTAAATAAAAAAATATATATATAACATTGTAAATATAAATTAAAAAACTTAAAGTCAGGACTAGGAAAAATAAAAATTACAACAGAAGGACCAGGAGAAAAACACATTTATGTAGGTTATAAAGTACTACACTAAGATGGTATAAATGAGCCCAGAATTTGAGCTTCATGAAGATTAAGATGAAAGGAGGAAAATTTTTTATGCAGTCTTCCTTTTCCATGAAGAGAAAACACAACAATTTCCTAGAATAAGCAAAACATCTCCATGTTCTGCTCTAAAATTAATTTTTCACATGGAGTCTGATACTGTTATTATCATCTATAACCAGGTACACACCTAAAACCACACCACTGACACGGCATTTCCCAGTGTGCTCAGGCTCTGGTTCTGTAAGAATAAGGTCTTCTACAGCTCCCTCCTGAACAGTAAGCAGCGGTGTATTTAGGATTTCTTTCTGTCAAAAGAGAACACAGGTTGAAACCTAACAGTTAAATAATCACTATAGTCTCTCCTGTTTTCCTGCCCCATCCTTACCTGCATGTTCTGCTTATAGAGTTTCCTATCAATTTGAGCTCTTAGACCCCAAACAGCCGGTCCCTTACGCCGGTTTAATACTTTGTAATGTACACCAGATTGGTCACAGATTCGAGAACACAGGCCATCCAAGGCATCAACTTCCCTCATTAAATGCCCCTTGCCAATGCCACCAAAGGAAGGATTACAGGACATCTGACCTAAGGAGAACAGACATAAAATAAATATATGAGCACCTTGTACGTAGTGAGTGTTTAATAGGGAAATGTCTGTACAAGTGATTAGAATCATCTCATGTAATAAAACTGAAGCAATCGCCAGAGAGAAAATTAGAAAATCCCAATGGGATGCAAGAGTCATTCAGGGCATCTTGGAAGACAAACCATTGACTGTAGTTCCTTTTGAATCTTTTCCTTGACACATATTTTTACTGGTTCATTAGGTTGCCTTCTCCTTTAAAATGTGGCTTTCATGACTACTTCATGAAACCTTCCCCAAATCAAGCATACTTTTAAGAAGTCCCCTGGCTCTGATTCACTGTTATCAATTGTCTTCCATAAATGCCATCTGCTGTTTTCTTTTTGCTTATTTTGTAAAAATAATTAAATTATAAGCTTCCTGAGAGTAGAAACCATATTTTATACCTTCTCTTTAAATTCCCCCAGTTTTATTTGGAGGTCTAAACTCATGTGGTTATGTCAAAGGTTTTTATGGGAGGTGGAGGGATAGGAAAGCTATGTCAACATCTGTAGGTCCACCATAGCCACCACCAAGCCCTCTGCAAGTTTTTATAGTCTCCATAAGGAGGCTGAATCGTACTGTGATTAGGAGTATGGGTCAGGAATGAGTGAAAAGGATCTGGCTCGATTCCTAGATCTACCACTACAAGCTCTGTCATTTTGGCAAGTTATCTAATTTTCTCTACCTCAGTTTCCCTACTGTAAAAACAGGAATGACAGCTGCCGATTATTTCCCCCCTTCGATACAGAATCACAATTTTATTTAGGTAAACACTCCCTAGGAGCCTTTGTGTTCAGGGAGTGTGACTTAAACTCAGTAGAAATAAATCTTTATTGATCTAAGTAATCATGGTAATCCTGTTTCTACTTGCCACTGTCTGGGTTAGGGATGGGAAATCAGTCATGAGGGGTGACCTACTGGGGTGGGGGCTGTTTTTCCTCTTCAAAGAGATACAAGGAGGAAAAAAAAAACCCTTCTTAGGTTGAAGTTGTCATATCTGGATGTAACACCTGGAACTATTATAGCCATTTTGTAATCATAAGGATAGCTAGCTTGAAGACAATTCAAGAATGGCGTAATGGAGATATTCAAGGAATGAGTCCTTAGACATTGTGGGTTGTTGAATTAACCACCCTAAAACTGACCTACCTGCAAATTTCTTATTAAAAAATAAATTCTTGGGGCAGCTGGGTGGCTCAGTTGGTTAAGTGTCTGACTCTTGATTTGGCTCAGGTCATGATCTCAGGGTTGTGAGATCGAGCCCCGTATCAGGCTCTGTGCTCAGCAGGGAGTCTGCTTGAGATTCTCTCTCCCTCTGTCCCTCCCCCCACCACTCACTTTCTTTCTCTCTCTCAAATAAATAAGTTAAAAAAAATAAATTCTTTTTGTTTAAATTAATCAAATAATAAGGATTTGTTACTTGCAAATGGGAGAATGTACACAAAGCAATTAGCAGTGTCTGGCACAGAATAAGCAATAAATAACATTTACTGATAATTGTTTTATTACCCAGTATAAAACATTTCTCAGTGTAAAATACTCTCTGCTTCTGCTTTTCACTTTTTCAAAAATCATAATTTCTTCGAATTGGCTTTAAAAAATTTTAATCATAAATAATTTTCCATTAGTAGCAACATTTAAAAACTTTTATATGACTTTCTCAAACATGTAAAATATTACTATTGACATAAATACCCCTACATGAATATCTTAGAAAAGTGCTCCATACATTGCATAAAATCAATAAACACAGTGAATATTTACCCTATCACTGAATTTATATGAAAGCAACCAATTTGCATTCCTGAGTTTCTAATTCAACATATTATTTCACATACAAATGTGAAGCTATTTCTTTTTTAAAGATTTTTTTTTTTTAAAAGACTTTATTTGTCAGAGAGAGAGAGTACAAGCAGGGGGAATGGCAGGCAGAGGGAGAAGCAGGCTCCCTGCTGAGCAGAAAGCCCGATGCAGGACTCAATCCCAGGGTCCTGGGATCATGACCTGAGTTGAAAGCAGATGCTTAACCGACTGAGCCACCCAGGTGTCCCTAAAGATTTATTTATTTGAGAGACAGAGAGAGAAAGCATGAGTGGGGGGAAGGGCAAAGGGAGAGAATCTTCAAGTAGACTCCCTGGAGTGCAGAGTCCCATGTGGGGTCTATCCCACAACCCATGAGATCATTACCTGAGCTGAACCAAGAGTCAGATGCTTAACGGACTGAGCTACCCAGGTGCCCCAATGTTAAGCTATTTTATTGAAGAGTAAGAAAGAATAGTATAATGAATTCCCAGGTATCGATTCAGGTCCAATCTTACATCTTTTATAGCTCTACACACTTCCTTCTCTTCCAGACATTGTATGAACTATAAATGTTTCAGACAAGGTCTTCTTTGTTTAGAGAAAAAAAAAAACCTACAATAACTTAATCACACTTGAAATATCAGATTAATGAATAAGTAATCAAAATAGAAATTAGAAATGTGAAATGATATCACCAAGTATGATTTTTCTCTATTACTCTGTATCACTCTTAAGTAATCCTCTTCCAATCTTTAGAGAGGATACATTTCAGATACTTTTATTTATTTTTTAGATTTTATTTATTTTTTACTTATTTTTTTTAGATTTTATTTATTTGAGAAAGCGAGAATGAGAGAGAGAGAGAGCACATGAGAGGGGGGAGGGTCAGAGGGAGAAGCAGACTCCCCGCTGAGCAGGGAGCCCGATGCGGGATTCGATCCCAGGACTCCAGGATCATGACCTGAGCCGAAGGCAGCTGCTGAACCAACTGAGCCACCCAGGAGCCCTTTTTTTTTTTAGATTTTATTTATTTGACAGAGAGACACAGCGAGAGAGGGGAGAGTGGGAAAGGGAGAAGCAGGCTTCCTGCGGAGCAAGGAGCCTGATGTGGAGCTCGATCCCAGACCCTGGGATCACAACCTCAGCTGAAGGCAGATGCTCAACGACTGAGCCACCCAGGCACCCCTCAGATACTTTTAGATCAGAGCTCATAACTCAGTGATTTGCTGGTGATGTTTTGCTTCGTATACATGAAGCTTTTGTTAAAAACAAACAAAACAATGAATGAGGATATACTTTCCAGCTCACCACTGTTCCCATTATTCCATGTTGTTTTACACATTTATTTATTTATTTATTATTTATCAGAGAGAGAGTGTGAGCAAGCACAAGCGGGGGAGCAGCAGGTAGGAGAAGCAGGCTCCCTGCCAAGCAGGCCCTTTATTGAATTACTGTACATTATATACCTATTTGTAAAACTTACATTTGTGAAAATCACATGCAAAGAAATCCTTGTCTTTTTAAACCGCTGAAAACTTTTTCTCAAATATATTTATCAATGTTGAGCCCCTCTCCTTACGGGCATAAAAGTTGAACATGCCACTTTTCTTTTGCTTAGCCCTCAAGATCTTTCTCTACATAGAACTCCAGGAAACTATCCTTCATTCCCAATCACGTGGAGTTGGAACAAGAAAGTCTATTTGTCATCTGTGTTCTTAGGTAGAGACTAACATCCCAAGTGTGGTACTTGGGGTTGGCAATGATAATAAAAATGTATAAATCAGTCCATTTTTCACTCTACTAAAAAATTTAAGTTGGCTATGTGGAAAAGCTTATGGTAAAAAAATAGTTCAACATCTGAACCACTTAATGGGTCAGGCACTATTCCAGATGATTTGCATGTATTTTCTGATTTAAACTTTATACAGCAAACTGAAGTTGGTACTGTTATTTCTATTTCATAGAGAAAGAAACTGAGGGTTAAATAAATTGTCCCTTGTCCAAGGTTACACAGCTAGAACTCAGTGAAGCCTGGACTGAAATTCAGAATGTCTAACAATCTCTTTAATGTTGAACATTTCCATGAAATGCATAGGTAATAAGACACAGAATAAACAAGTGCACAAGGCTTTTCTCTTTCATTGTGAAATGCAAAAATAGTTGGCAAAAAACCATTATTTTCCAGGTTAGTAGAAAATAAAAGACTTCCTGCCTCTCATTTCATTATTGGTACATGATAATGACTAAATCACAACAGGGCAATTCTTGCCTTTTGCATTCTTAGGTCCATTGAACCTTCTAAGTCAAAGCTATCTTTCTGAGGCCACGTAGAAATATTTAAGATACTCCACCATATTAAATTACCGTACAAATGAGATTTTGATTCAAAACAAAATTGTCACCCACTAAGCTCATGTATAAGAGTTATTATCTCTGAAATGCATTTATTTAAAAAGGAAACGGATTGTATTGCGTTGGTAGAATAATATGAATATGGATTTTGATAAGAATCCCTTTATCCCTCACGGAACTACATTACTTATATTTAATGATCATCTTAGTTCAATAATACTTTTTTCATTAAATTTTTAAGTTATGGGGCGCCTGGGTGGCTCAATCGTTAAGTGTCTGCCTTCGGCTCAGGTCATGATCCCGGGGTCCTGGGATCGAGCCCCGCATCGGGCTCCCTGCTCTGCTGGAAGCCTGCTTCTCCCTCTCCCCCTCCCCCTGTTTGTGTTCCCTCTCTCGCTCTGTCTCTCTCTGTCAAATAAATAAAATCTTTAAAAAAATTTTTTTTAAGTTATTATTGAAAGGTAGTATCCAGTCTTTATTTTTTTTAAATGTAAACAACAGTGAAATGTATAATAAACTAAGTGTAATCTTTTGGGTAACGAAATCACCCCCGGGGTCGCCTAGGTGGCTCAGTCGTTCAGCTCTGCCTTGGGCTCAGGTCATGATCCCAGGGTCCTGCTCTGCCGGAAGCCTGCTTCTCCCTCTCCCACTCCCCTTGCTTGTGTTCTCTCTCTCGCTGTGTCTCTGTCAAATAAATAAATAAAACCTTTAAAAAAAAATCAAATCACCCCCCTCTAAAAGAATCACTGTTAACAGTGTGTATTTCTCTACAGTTACAAGCTGAATGGTAATTCTTAAAAAGTATTTCAGTATCAAATATGTGATTTATTCACAATTTTTGCAAAATAGTTAATATTTCTACTGTTCACTCGAGCTAAATGCAGGAGGAAAAAAAATATAGGTTTGCATGATTTACAAGATGATGTTTTAGCTAGCATCTATTAAGGTGCTAGAGAGAGGTCTTGCTTTAAATTATAGCTGTCCACCCATTGCCTATTAAGCGGTTAAAAGCACTGCCAGTTCCTGAGTACAAAATTAGGAAACAAACACCAGATAGAGATATAGAATGCAATAGAAAAGTAGCATCGTTCTTCAAAAGGGCTTCACAAAATCTCGAGAAAAACACAAGTGTCGTTTAACAAGTAATTCCTAATAAATGTTAATTCACTCCATTTCCAAAGCAACAAGCTAGTAAAGGGTAAATGACAACAATGAAGTAAGAAGCTATCAGCTTTTCTTAGTTTCCCCCTTTCCCAAAGCACGGACCCCAACTCCCTCAACTAATTACTTCTGTCAGCAGCAGCACAATACATGGTCCACGTAACAGCCTAATCCAGGGCTCTGGGCCAGGGCTACCTAATCTGTGAAACTCAAATTAGGATAAAACCACAGACACGAGGATTCTCGCTAGCCTGGGGAGAGGAGAGGCTGCCCGCATCAGGCCACTGGGAAGCGGTGAAGGGTATTACTGGCAGTTTGCGTCCTACGCCAAGCTCCACGCTACCCGAACTCCTCACCGATCGTGTCCACGCGGTGGGTGAGTAGCAGAGTCCGGGAGCCGCACCGAGCAGCAGCGGCGGCTGCCTCGGTCCCGGCATGTCCTCCGCCAATGACTACCACATCAAAGTTCGCAGCCACGGGCGCCGCGCTGTCGCCGATCAACCGGGCCAACGGAAGGCGCTTTTTGCTGAGGGAAGCCGCGACACAGAGACCACAACCTCGGAGAGAAAACATAGCTGGAGAAAGGCAGAGTCTGACCCTGAACCTGACACGAACTAGGCGCAAAAACTTAGGAGGGAAAGCCTTCGGGCCGCAGCCATCTTTGTTCTGACGTCACAGCGTAGCAGTTTACGTCCAGCGTCAGCGCTGATTGGGGCTTTGTCGCGACTTTACTGCAGAGGCGAGACCGGGTAACTGTGCAGGTGGCCCAGCTGGTGAGAACCTTGTTTCATGGTCCGTGGAGGCCTTTGATTACGTATGGCTGTGAATTGATGGCTTCTACTTGGCCATATTCTGTCCTTTTCGGCGATTGGCAGCCCTAATCTCCAGTTGGTCACCTACAGACAATAATTTTGATCACTTTGCCTTATAAGATTCTTTGAATTTTCTGGTAAACTATCACCTGGACTTGTTTGTTTATAAAGACTAGCCTCTGAATAGGAGGAGATTCGAAAGCAGTTAAAATATATTTGTGGATGAAAGATTCATGATGGCTAATTAGGGGAATCAAATGGTTGAAGATTAAATGTCCAGCCTTTGGAAATTGACTTTTTTTTTTTTTGGACATTTTTAAAGGCTTCATTAGAGAGGAAACCTTTAACTGGTTAGTGAAACAACCCATGTGGTAGTTTTAGTCAAATGATTATTGAAATCTATCAAATAGAAATGGAAAACTTTGAGACTTAAAGAAGATATAACTTCGTTAGCCTTCCTGATCCCCCACCTCTGTAATTATTGTCAGCATTTTGTTGCTAATGTTTCCTAGTTTTTGTTTGTTTGTTTGTGTTTTTTTTAAGGATTTTATTTATTTGTCTGAGAGAGAGAGACAGCACAAGCAGGGGACGGCAGGCAGAGGGAGAAGCGACTAAGGGAAAAAAAGCAGGCTCCCTGTTGAGCAAGGAGCCCAATGCGGGACTGGATCCCAGGAGCCTGGGATCATGACCTAAGCCGAAGGCAAATGCTTAACGGACTGAGCCACCAAGGTATCCCACCTCCTACTTTTTTTTATACAACTACTCATGCTACTATTATTTTGCACATACAACACTGATTATATTATTTTTCAGTTTGCTTTTTTTTTTTTTTTGAGCTAGAGAAAGAGAACGTGCATGCGTGGGGGGAGGGTCGGGGGGAGAGGGAGAAACTCCTCAAGCTGACTTCCTGTTGAGTGTGGAGCTGGATCTCACAACCCTGAGATCATGACCTGAGCTGAAACCAAGAGTCCCATGCTCAAATGACTGAGCCACCCAGGCACCCCAGTTTGCTCCTTTTTTAAACAATGTATTTTTCACTCTATGCCATGTATATATGAATCTATTATATTTTAGCCGTAATTTATTTAATCAACTCCCAATTACTGGGCATTTGGATTGTTTCTAATTTTTTTATATTATCATCATCCTTGTACATATATCTCTTTAAATTTATGGGATTCTTTCTATAAATGAAGATACTAGGTAAAAGGATTCCTCAATGTTTATATTTTTGGTAATGGCTAAATTAGCTTTCTGAAAGCTTTGTGTGTGTGTCAGGTTGCATTAACAGTGTAAGACTATTTCATTATACTGTAGCCAAGACTGGATTTTTAATTAAGTTTTAAGTATAAATGTCAAGAAGATGGACACTTTATTTTTTTATTTTTATTTTTTTTTAAGATTTTATTTATTTATTTGACAGAGAGAGACACAGTGAGAGAGGGAACACAAGCAGGGGGAGTGGGAGAGGGAGAAGCGAAGCAGGCTTCCCGCGGAGCAGGGAGCCCGATGTGGGGCTCGATCCCAAGACCCTGGGATCACGACCTGAGCCGAAGGCAGACGCTTAACGACTGAGCCACCCAGGCGCCCCGAAGATGGACACTTTATATGTGAATGCTTTTTTCCCTTCACAGCCCTTTCTTGATGCACTTTCTTTACCTGTCTTCCAAGACGTCAAGCTATTCTGGTTTTCCTCCTATTTTTTCTGGCCACTCCTTCTCATTTTTCTGGTTCCTCCTCCTTGAGCGCTCAAGCCCAAGTGCACAACAAAACCAATTCCCAAATCCCATCTTTAGGCCTCTATCTCCTGGGACCACTCCCAATATTAACTCTGTAGCAGTCTGGGTCCAGTCAGAATATGGAATCACATAGTAGGACACCTGGGTGGCTCAGTTGGTTAAACCTCTGCCTTCACCTCAAGTCATGATCCCAGAGTCCCAGGATCGAGTCCCACATAGGGCTCCCCGCTCAATGGGGAGGGAGTCTGCTTCTCCCTCTGACCTTCCCCTGTCTCATGCTTTCTCTCTCTCACTCTGTCTCAATTAAATAAATAAAACCTTAAAAAGAAAAAAAGAGTCACGTAGATATTTAATATAAGAATAATTAACTATATTGGGGTACCTAGCTGGCTCAGTTAGTAAGAGCATGCAGCTCTTGATCTTGGGGTTGTGAGTTCAAGCCCCATGTTGGGGGTAGAGGTTACTTAAACAAATACTTCACTCTAAAAAAAAAAAGAGTAACTATAATAGAAGAAATGACAAATAAAGAAACTATATATGGTACCCTAGGGCTGAGGGAGAGTATCCAAGTAATAAATTCAAAAGGGCTCAGATCTCAAGTGCAGAAGGCCTTCAGAGAGTATGGGCTACATAACATAGGGGGCTTGCAAAGAGAGCAGCAGCTCTCTGTGGACCTCCTTGGCCACAGGCAGGCTGCACACAAGGCTTGTAGAAGGATCAACTTCTTGTTGTGTGACCATCTGGACCACAGGCCAGGCAGCAATTTGGTTTCCCTGTCTAGTAAGTTGTAGATGGGTTATGGCTGGCCAAGGTGGCAAGGTCCCAGAGGGATCACTTTCTGGGCCTATAGTTGGGGTAGACCCTACTAGATGTTCTCACATCTACGAGTCTGGCCTTTGCCGTGCAATCCCCTTCCACTCCTTCCACTATGTTGGAAATTGCAGGAAACCTCTTCCTCCTACATAGTCCTTCTGCAACCTCTATTGAGAAAGGTGAACATAGTGGGCACTTTGAAAGAACTGCTTAAAGGAATTCTGTTGTTTATCAGACAGCATATATTGAGGGGTGTATTAAATCCTTGTCTGAGAAGCAATAAGTTGATAACTGACACAACATCTCATACTTCACAAGCTCCAGCCATACTTGCTGTTGTTTGAACAACTAGGCATAGTCTCCCCTTAGATCCTTTGTATAAACTTTTCCTTTGTATTTACTTTTCCCTGAAATTGCTTTGCTTGAGAACAAGCCTGACTACACAATAGTCTTCCTTCCATTTTACAAAAAAAAAAAAAAAAATACAGATTTCTCACATCACATTTCAAACTAGGGCTCATTGCCCTGGGGTGTTAAAAAAAAGAACAAAAAACAACCTTTGTATTAAAGAGTATATATCAAAATATTGGTTTTAGGAAAACCTTTTTAAAAGAGTAATCAAGGCATTTTTGTCCATTGACAGATGAATGGCTATCAAAATGTGCTATATACTTTCAGTAGAAACATCCAGTCTTAAAAAGGAAGGCTGACAGGGGCACCTGGGTGGCTCAGTTTGTTGGGCGGCTGACTCTTGATTTCAGCTCAGGTCATGATCTCAGGGTCTTGGGATCAATCCCCGAGATAGGCTTGGTGCTCCGTGAGGAGTCGGCTTGAGGATTCTCTCTCTCTCTCTCCCTCTGCCCAACCTCCCATGCTCGCTCATTCTCTCTCAAATAAATAAACCTTAAAAAAAAAAAAGAGAGAAAAACAAAAGGAGGGCTGATATATGCTACAATATGGATAAACCTTGAGGACATTATCTTAAATGAAATAAGCCAGTCACAAAAGGACAAATATATCATTCCACTTACATGAGGTACCTAGAGTAGTCAAATTCATAGAGAAAGAAAGTAGGAGGGTGGTTGCCAAGGGAGAGGGCGGGAATGGGGAGTTATTGTTTAATGGGTAGAGTTTCAGTTTTACAAGATGAAGAGCTGGGGAGATGGATGGTGGTGATGGTTGCACAACAATATTTAATGTCACTGGATTGTGACATTAATGGTTAGGATGGTTTTAAAAAAGTAATGGTTAGGATGGTTTTTAAAAAAGTAATCAAGGCATCTAAACCCAGGGGTTTTCTGTCTAATATGTATTTCTGTAAAGGGATTGGCTTTAGAAATAGATATTTGAAAGCCTATATGGAGAACTCTGGAATCACAAGGGCCAAAACAGCATGAATTATTTAAAATATAAGTGCCATGGGTGCCTGGGTGGCTCAGTTGGTTAAGCGACTGCCTTCGGCTCAGGTCATGATCCTGGAGTCCTGGGATCAAGTCCCACATCAGGCTCCCTGCTCAGCAGGGAGTCTGCTTCTCCGACCCTCTTCCCTCTCGTGCTATTTCTCATTCTCAAATAAATAAAATCTTTAAAAAAAATAAAAAAATATATGTGTCATTTTTAAATTTTTTTTAAAGATTTTATTTATTTATTTGACAGAGAGATACACAGCGAGAGAGGGAACACAAGCAGGGGGAGTAGGAGAGGGAGAAGCAGGCTTCCTGCCGACCAGGGAGCCCAATGGGGGACTCGATCCCAGGACCCTGAGATCATGACCCCAGCCGAAGGCAGACGCTTAACGACTAAGCCACCCAAATAAAGTATTTAAAAAAAAATTTTTTTTTTCTCTGTCAACTTCAATGTGGGAGAAGCTCCGTAGTTTCCCAAAATTCTTTTAGGCTGAATGCCAGCAAATCTGTCAAGCTTTCCAAGCTCGAGAGTGTTTTCTGCTGCCCTCTGGTTGCATTCAGTGGGCTTCCTCGCCCGGCGACGTCGCGTGTACGGGAGGGTGAGAAAGTCAGCAACTCTCGGGCACCGTGGGCGGTCCGCCCCTTGGCGGCCGGGTCGTGGCTCCCCGTGACCTCCCAGCGTTCCGCCTGGGCGCGTGCTCCCGGGCCGCTGTCCCTGCGTTCCCGCCAGATATTTAAGTTTCATTTCCCGCTGCCACTGCCGGCTCCTCCTCCCGTGGCCCACAAACCGAGTCTCCCTCCTTTCGGGGAAGAGAGAGCGCCGGCCATGGATCCCCGGCGCGGAAATGCCACGCGGAGAGCTTCGAAGGCCAGAGCCGCCACCCACAAGGTTCTGGCGCAAGGAGAGAAGGGTCCCCGGGCTGAGCCCAGCGAACCTCCGGCCGCCCTTGGTGCCGCCGGGCCCAAAGCACAGAAGTGCGGCCCCGTCGGGGCATCTGGACCCCGGCGGAAGAAGAGTGCCACGGGCTCCACGGAGAGACCACAGGCGCGCGCTCGGAGTGTCCGCGCCAAAAAGGCGCCTCTGGGCGCCGAGGACGTGGTGGAGGGGCTGGCGGTTCCGGCGGAGGAGCTGGCGTCTCCTGCGGCTCCGGGGCCGCACCTTCTCAGGACCGGATCTCGCCGCGAGAGGGACGCGCGCGCCGCTCAGGAGCCGAGAGACTTGCCAGAGCCCACGGAGGTCTCCGGCCTCGGCCCGCTGCTTCCCGAGTGGAGTCTGAGGCAGAAGAGGGAGGCGCCTGGCGCCTGGAAGCCCCGAGCGGTGCTGGAAAAGTTGAGGCTGAGGCGCGAGGAAATCTCAGTGGCGGCGGAGATTGTGAACAGGGTTGTGGACCACCTGCTGCGGAGATTGCAGAGCTGTGAGTCCGATTTCAAAGGGGTCTCGCTGCTGCGCACCGGAAGTTACTACGAGCACGTGAAGGTGAGCTGCCCCGCGCCTCTCCGCCCGCCGACTCCCTTGCCCGTGTCCCCGGCCTGCCCGATAGTCCCAACTCCCGCGGGTCGCGCGGTCCCTCACTGCCCTTCGGAAGTAACTCAGACTCTTGTTCTCTTGTGGCCTGTGACATAGTTCCAGCCAAAAAGAGGATCAGTTGTTCGTTTAAACATCTATACATCCAACGAACATACAGCTAACCAATATTGGTTGCCAACTACTGTCAAGACACTGCTGTGGGGGGAATGAAAGCGTATAGATTCATTCATGCAAGCAGATTTGTAATGAGTTTCTGTAACAGTGCTATACTTGGTGTGCCCTAGTCAAGTTATGACTTGGATAATTAAGAGTGCGAAAAATTCCACAAAATTAGTGTATCTAGGAACATTTTTCCTATGGGAAAAACTATAGGAAGAACATCTTCAGTGAGTCCCCCCAGCCCTTGCGGACTTCCTCTTTCCCCAGTTTCTTATACAGATGTCCTGGGAACCTCACAGTGAGTGATTTCTTTAAAAAAAATTAAGAAAAAATCTACAGATCCTAAAAAGTGTTCCTCCTAAATACAAATACAGTGTGATTGTTTTAGGGTATGTAGTCCACGGCTCCGTTTGTTTGTGTGTAGCTGAGTTACTTTTTTTTTAAAGATTTTATTTATTTATTTGAGAGAGAGAGAATGAGAGATAGAGAGCACGAGAGGGAAGAGGGTCAGAGGGAGAAGCAGACTTGAGCCCGATGCGGGACTCGATTCCAGGACTCCAGGATCATGACTTGAGCCGAAGGCAGTCGCTTAACCAACTGAGCCACCCAGGCGCCCCTGTAGCTGAGTTATCAAAGTCTTCGTTCCAGTATGAATTGAAGATTTAGGAGCAGGTTCCTGACTGGAGATTCTTTCCTGACCAGTGGTGGCCTTTGTTGTTGTTGTTGTTGTTGTTGTTAAGATTTTATTTATTCGGGGCGCCTGGGTGGCTCAGTCGTTAAGCGTGTGCCTTCGGCTCAGGTCAAGATTCCAGCGTCTTGGGATCGAGCCCCGCATCGGGCTCCCTGCTCAGCGGGGAGTCTGCTTCTCCCTCTCTCACTCCCCCTGCTTGTGTTCCCTCTCTCACTGTGTCTCTCTCTGTCAAATAAATAAAATCTTAAAAAAAAAAAGATTTTATTTATTCATGCGAGAGAGAGATTGAGCGCGCGCGCACAACCGGGGGTGGGGTGCGGTGGGAAGAGGCGGTGGGGGGAGAGGGGGAAGCCGACTTCCCGCTGAGCAGGGAGCCCACGGAATCCCAGGGCCCTGAGAACATGATCTGAGCTGAAGACAGACGCTTAACCATCTGAGCTCCCCGGGCGCCCCCAGTGGCAGATTTCCTTAGTTGTGTTTTCACCTAATCTGTCAGTTTTTTCAGGGCTGGGCTGTGCACCTTCAGTAGATCTATAAAATCTTGGGTGTAGCATGAACAGAAATAGAGGCTGATAGCCTTTAGGTGATCGTAATTTATTTTATAGTTACATATTGGCTATTCAATTAACTGTTCTCCTTCAGAAGTAAATGATTGTTAAACTCTAGATTTAGGTTTTTAGAATTATAAACTCTTAAGATAGCAGGCCAAATATTATGCATCTTTGTATTTCTAAGCCTTAACACATAGCAAGTATTCAAATGAATGAATGAATGAATGTGCTCAAGAAAAAAGGATGAGTGATTTTTCTCAAGACCTCTGCTTTCCCAAGGTAGCAGATTCAGATTTCATTCCCGCGATAAGCATTTAACCTGGTAGCTTTCGGTGGAAATTAAACCTTTCATACATTTTTCTTTTGGCTTGCCACCTGGATTGTAAACTCCATTGTCACAGAATGTTTTACATAAATTGTAGCCTAAACATCCCCCCATTTTATTGGTGTGGACTCAGTAATATTTGTTTATTGCCAAAAAGACAGTGTATGTATCAGTCTTTGAATCTTAAACTCTTTTAGCACTGAAGACTATATAATTCCATCTAAAGTATTTTGAAAGCCAAGTGAGCAAAATTTTCTTTAGATTGTCTGGCTTAAGTATGATTCTTATTACATAAATATCATTCAGTGCAGTCATTTGGAAGGAACAATAACATGTTTAAAGAAGTTTCCAGTCAGAACCAGTCTTTTTTTTTTTTTTTAAGTAAGCTCCACATCCAAAGTGGGGTTGAACTCAGGACCCTGAGATAAAGAGTGGGGGCATACTCTACTGACTGAGCCAGGCCAGGTGCCCCAGAACCAGTCGTCTTTTTATTTTTATTTTTTATTTTTAAAAAAGTTTAACTGGGGCGCCTGGGTGGCTCAGTCGTTAAACGTCTGCCTTCGGCTCAGGTCATGATCTCAGGGTCCTGGGATCGAGCCCCGCATCGGGCTCCCTGCTCAGCGGGGAGCCTGCTCCTCCCTCTCCCACTCCCCCTGCTTGTGTTCCGCTGTGTCTCTCTCTGTCAAATAAATAAATAAAATCTTTAAAAAAAAAAAGTTTAACTTACATAAGTAGTCTCCACACCCAAAGTGGGGCTTGAATTACAACCCTGAGATGCAGAGTCATGCGCTCTTCTGACTGAGCCAGCCAGGTGCCCCTCTTTTTTAAAATCATACACTGATGGAAGAAATTGAATGAAATTTGTTTTACTTAAAACATATATTGATTTTTAAAACTGATACATTTTTATTGTAGAGTTGATTCACTGCCTGGTTCCAGCAGTTAATCTTCTAGCAGGCTCCCACAGCTACCCACCCCCCACCACTTTTCTCAGCCTTTCCCATATTCGCTCCTTTTCCATGTTGATGTCCCTGGAAAGTTAGGAAAAGCATATAGATGAGCAATATTATTCCTGTTTATTTTATTCACTGTTATCATTTTGGTGTATTTTCTTCTGTTATGTATACACTTGGATTTCAAAATTAGATTCCAAACTCTTTGTAACTGATAAAAAGGATAGACACACCTCTCAATAATTTATTTACTTAGTTTCACATTGACACATTTTTATTCATGTATTTTATTGTAATATTGTCAAGTTCTAGGTGAAAATTTGGAAGATTTCTTATAGAAATTCTCTGTGTAATTGCCATTCCATAATGTTCTCCTTGTCTCTTCGTAGTTTACCAATCATATAGTTTGGGCTAAGTGGAAGGTTATATAGAAATCAAGTAGTTGTAGTGGTTTTAGCCAGTAGTACATTAACTAGTAAAGAAAAGAAATAAACTACAGCCACATGCAACAGTGTGAATGAATCCTACGATCATAATGTTGAACAAAAAAAGAGGAGATAAAGGAATACACAGAGCCCGTGTAACAAGGCAGGAAAAAGAAGCAAAATGTGTAAGATCAGAAGAGGAATAATACCTATTTATGCAGATGACTTGACTGAATTTTTGTATTAACTATTAGACACGCAGTTGGCCTTTGAACAACACAGGGACGAGGGGCACCAACCCTTCCCCATCCATGCAGTCAAAAATCTGCATATAACTTTTTTTTAATTTTTAAAAGATTTTATTTATTTATTTGTCAGAGAAAGAGAGCACAAGCAGGGGGAGCAGTAGACAGAGGGAGAGGGAGAAGCAGGCTCCCTGCTGAGCAGGGTGCCCTATGTGGGGCTCGATTCCAGGACCCTGAGATCATGACCCCAGCCGAAGGCTTCACGGACTGAGCCATCCAGGCGCCCCTGCATATAACTTTTGACTCCTCAAAACCTTAACTACTAAGAGCTTAGTGCTGACTGACTTTTTGATGAATAGTAACAGTAACACATACTTTCTTTTTTTTTTTAAAGATTTTATTTATTTATTTGAGAGAGAATGAGAGAGAGCGCATGAGAGGGGGGAGGGTCAGAGGGAGAAGCAGACTCCCTGCCGAGCAGGGAGCCCGATGCGGGACTCGATCCAGGGACTCCAGGATCATGACCTGAGCTGAAGGCAGTCGCTTAACCAACTGAGCCACCCAGGTGCCCCATACTTTGTCTCTTATATGTACTACATACTGTATTTTACAATAAAGTAAGAAGAGAAAAGAAAATGTTGTTAAGACAATCATAAGGAAGACACAATACATTTATAATACTGTACTGTTTAAAAAAAACAACCATGTATAAGTGGACCCACCCAATTCAAATCTGTTGTTCAACTGTTATCAGTGAATTTAGCAGGATTGCTGGATACAAAGTCAGTAAACAAAAACTAAAGTTTTTTGTTTTATTAAAAGCAAAAAAGTGTAAATGAAACGTAAAAATGCCATTTACAATAGCATCAAGAACATCAAATATTTAGGAATAAATCTTGCTAAAGATGATAACAATTTCAAAACATTGCTGAGTAAATTTGAAAATGGACTAAATAAATGGAAATCTATATCATGTTCGGTTTTCTTCAAATTGATCTACATAGATTCAGTGCAATTCAGTCAAAATCCCATCAATTTTTTGTTTAAATTGACAAGTTAATTGTAAGATTTACATGAAAATGCAAAGGGGGGTTGCCTCAGTGGCTCAGTCGGTTAAGCATCTGACTCTTGATCTCAGCTCAGGTCTTGATCTCAGGGTCTTGAGTTCAAGTCCCATGTTGGGCTCCATGCTGGGCATGAAGACTACTTAAAAAAATGAAAAGAAGGGGCGCCTGGATGGCTCAGTTGGTTACGCATCTGCCTTCGGCTCAGGTCATGATCCCAGGGTCCTGGGATGGAGCCCTGCATCGGGCTCCCTGCTCAGTGGGAAGCCTGCTTCTTCCTCTCCCACTCCCCCTGCTTGTGTTCCCTCTCTCGCTGTCTCTCTCTCTCTCTGTCAAATAAATAAATAAAATCTAAAAAAAAAAAAGAGGGGCACCTGGGTGGCTCAGTCGGTTAAGCAACTGCCTTCGGCTCAGATCATGATCCTGGAGTCCCGGGATCGAGTCCCACATCGGGCTCCCTGCTCAGCAGGAAGTCTGCTTCTCCCTCTGACCCTCTTCCCTCTCCTGCTCTCTACCTCTCATTCTCTCTCTCTCTCTAATAAATAAATAAAATCTTTAAAAAAAAAAAGAAAAATTGAAATGAAACGAGATGAGATGAAAATGAAATGAAAGGGGCACCTGGGTGGCTCAGTTGGTTAAGCGACTTCCTTTGGCTCAGGTCATGATCTCAGGGTCCTGGGATCGAGTCCCATGCATGCTTCTCCCTTTCCCACTCCCCCTGCTTGTGTTCCCTCTCTCGCTGTCTCTCTCTCTGTCAAATAAATAAATAAAATCTTTAAAAAAAAAATGAAATGCAAAGAACCTAGAATAAAAGGTAGTTCTAAAGGAGAAAATGTTGGAGGACTTACCCTATCAAAGAGCAAGACTTACTATAAAGCTACCCTAATTAAGCAGTTATTATTGGTGCAATGATAGACAAATAAGCCAATTGTGTAGGAAGTCCAGAGACAGACCTGCATATATAATTCAATTCAGTACAAAATATATGCATAGTGTAATTTGGTGGGAGAAAGGTTGGTTTTTTTCAATATCGATACTGGGTCAGTTGGATATCTGTGACACCCACCTACCACACATCATACACAAAAATTAATTCAAGATATAAAATAGACCTAAAGATGAAGGGTAAAACAACAAAGCTCCTAGAAGAAAGCAGAGTATCTTCATAACAATGGGATGTACAAATATTTCTTAAATAGGACACTAAGATTGCTAACCATAAAAATAGATAAATTGGACTTCATTAGAATTGAACTTCTCACCACTGAGAGAATGAAAATGCAAGCCACAGCCTGGAAGAAGTTACTCTCAATATGTATATTTGACAAAGGACTAGTACAAATCAATAAGAAAAAGACAAATCAATTTAAAATTGGGCAAAAGAATAGATGCTTTAGTATATAATCCAAATAACAATAAACGTGTTCAACATCATTAATCATCAGCAAAATGTAAATTAAAATCATGATGAGATTCTACCACACATCTATCCACTAGAATGGCTAAAATTTTAAAAGGCTTGACAATTCCATCTTAGGAAAAGATGTGGAGCAACTGAAACACCCTTACTTGATGAAGAGAGGATAGGTTGGTATAACTTCTTTAGAAAATTGACAGTTTCTTCTAAAGTTAAAGATATGCTTATTTTGTGGTCCAGCAGTTCTACTCCTAGGTATATACACAATAGAAATGAGTGCTCATGTCCACCAAAAGGCATATGTAAGAGTGCTCAGAACAGTTTTGACTGTTAACCCAAATACTTAATAACAAAATAAGTAAATGTATTCTGATATATTCCATTAATCCAGTAGAATACTGCATAAGATGAAAAAGAACAAACTACCAATACACATAACAATATGGATGAATCACACAAACGTAATGTTAAACAAAAGAAGTCAGATGTAATAGAATACATTTTATATGATTCGGTTTATATGGTGTTTCCAAACAGGTGAGCCTAATCTATGGTGTAAGAAGTCAGAATAGTAGCTACTCTCGGTGGAGGGTTTCTGAGAGGGAATGGGAATGAGAACCTTCTGTGCTCTGGGGGTGAGAATAGGGCAGTGCCCACAAAGCTCACAGTTCCTATTGGGATTCAGCCATTTTTCTGGAATAAATCCTTCTTGGATTGTTGCAAGCTCTTGGTTAATATACAGATCTGAAAAAGTTGAATTGACTAATCTGGCCCATGTTCTTATTGCTTATGTGGAAGAGTGAATTTTCAGAGGCTCTTACTTCATTCCCACTGACATCACTCCCAAGTGTTCGATTCTCATAGTATACCCTAGTCAGCTCAGGCTGCCATAACAAAAACACTATAAACTGGGTGGCTTAAACAACACACATTTATTTTCTCAGAGTTCTGGAGGCTGAAAGTCCAAGATCATAGTGCCAGCATGGTTAGGTTTGGGTGAGGACTCTCTTGCTTGTAGACAGCCACCTTCTCCTTGTATCTTCACTTTATTCCTCAGTGCATGTGGGCAGAGAGAAAGGGATCTCCCTTCTCCTTCTCTTCCTCTTCCTCCACCTCCTTCTCCTCCCACCAGTCCTATCAGATTAGTACCCTGCCCTCATGATCTCATTTAACGGTCTAAAAGCCCTGTCTCCAAGTACAGTCACTTTTGGGGTTTCACCCTTCTGCACCTTATAGTTATATAAGGGCAGACATACAATTAATAACAAATGGAAACCATAATTATATACTAGAAAGTAGTAAGTTTTATGATGAAAAAGTATAGCAAAGTGAGAGGGATCAAGAATGTTGGGGATAGGATGGGGGAGGGGGAGCTGCAGTGTTAAGTAGAGTGGTAAGAAGATCCCATTAGGGGTTGGGAAGAAGAGAAGGAGCATAAGGAGACTAAGTGTTTTTCAGAATGAGCAGTCAGTGTATAGAGTGCTACTGATGTCCAGAAACTATTGGATTTGGTCTACAGTTTTGTGGGGTTTTTTGGTAACTTTGACTTAGCAGTTCCAGTGGGGTCCTGAGCACACAAGAGACAAAGGGCAGGGAAGCAGTAAAGACAGCATGTGTAGGCATATCTTTACAAAGTCTTCAATATATGAATTTTGGGAGGACACAATTCAATATACAGCACAGTATATCTCAATTTGGACTAGCCACATTTCATATGGTCAGTAGATATATATAGCTACTAGGTACCCTGTTGAACAGTACAGTCCAATAGCTGTACTTGAAGCATGCTCCTGACTAATGAAAGATTTGTGCTATTTTTAATATTTATTTATTTTTAAAGATTTTATTTATTTGACAGAGAGAGAAAGAGAGCACAAGCAGGGGAAGTGGCAGGCAGAGGGAGAAGCAGGCTCCCCAGAGAGCAGGGGGAGCCCAATGTGGAACTCGATCCCAGGATCCTGGTATCATGACCTGAGCTGAAGGCAGTTGCTTAACCAACTGCGCCACCCAGGCGCCCTGTGCTATTTTTAATATAAGAAAAATAATCATTTTTGATTGCTGATTCATATATTACTGTTGTGAGGATGAACATGATTCTTTGAAGCTCCTAAAATGCTGTGGTTCAAAGACATTAATGTAGTGCATGACTTGGCACTCACAGTTACTTGGGTGACCAGCAGCTCTAACAAGATGGTCTTTGCTCAACTAGCCAGCACATGACTACACACATTTTTTTAGACCATTGTGACAGGAGGGTGGCTGCAGTATCTTGTGACATAAAAGATAGCACCTTATTGGTTTTTAATTTTATTAAGTTTTTGTTTTTGTTTTTTTTTTTAAAGATTTTATCCATTTATTTGACAGAGAAACACAGAGAGGGAACACAAGCAGGGGGAGTGGGAGAGGGAGAAGCAGACTCCCCGCAGAGCAGGGAGCCCGATGCGGGGCTCGATCCCAGGACCCTGGGACCATGACCTGAGCTGAAGGCAGACGCTTAACGACTGAGCCACCCAGGCGCCCTTATTTTATTAAGTTTTAAATTCAGAAAAAAGCTGGTGTGGATTTTAAAAGCTTGCATATCATTTAAAATTGTTCTAAATTATAAAAATAATGCATACTCTTGGTTAAAAAAAAGAGTGTGGAATCTACAAACCAAAACAATAATACTCTCCTAGTTCCACTAATCCCACTTCCAGAGGATATAAATCTTAGGAATCTTGCTTTTCTTTTTTAAGATTTTATTTATTTGACAGAGAGACACAGCAAGAGAGGGAACACAAGCAGGGGGAGTGGGAGACGGGGGAGTGGGAGACAGTGGAGTGGGAGGGGGGAGTGGGAGAGGGGCAGTGGAAGAGGGGGTGTGCGAGAGGGGGAAGCAGGCTTCCCGCGGAGCAAGGAGCCCAATGCGGGCCTCAGTCCCAGGACCCTGGGATCATGACCTGAGCCGAAGGCGGACACTTAACGACTGAGCCACCCAGGCGCCCCAGGAATCTTGCTTTTCAAAGTAGGGTGTTAATGTGGTGGACATTTCAAGAAAAAAATTTCAGTTGCTTGGAAAATATTCACAAACCAACATTTCAGTGCTATTTTTACTATTTCTTAGATTTCTGCTCCTAATGAATTTGATATAATGTTCAAACTGGAGGTCCCCAGAATTCAGCTAGAAGAATATTGCAACAGTGGTGCTTTTTACTTTGTGAAGTTCAAAAGAAATCCCAAAGGAAATCCTCTGAGTCAGTTTTTAGAAGATGAAATATTATCAGCTTCTAAGATGCTGTTCAAGTTTAGGAAGATGATTAAGGAAGAAATTAAAAACATTCAAGGTAAGATTTTTGACTTTTGATTCTTAAAGTTCTAATCATACCTATTAATTGCCGATGTACACTCCTCTCCTGATTTTTTTCTTTCCACATCAGACAGGTTAAGTGCCGAGGTCATAACAGGTTTGAGGGAGGCATATTGTCACACAACAGCGTGAATACCCAATCATCACACTTATAAACTACAAAAGGATCCTCTTCTGATCTTTCTTGACATCACTACGTCCTGGAAACAACTCTTCACCCTTGATTTTAGTTTACTGGAATTTCTTGGCATTCTTCCTAAATGTTGATTAGTTCTATTTTGGTCTCCATTGAATATTCACTGGACAGCTGCCTTATGCCACTGGGTACATGTGGTTGCATAAAATCACTGGATCCCCTCTTGAAGCTTGTAAACACAAATTGCACTGCGTGCTCTGAAGGGAATGAACTGGGAGAAGTAGTAGCAATTGGGGTGGAGTAAGACCCCAAGGCAGAAAAGAGCTTGGCAAGCTCAAGGAACAAAAAGAGGCCTATGTGGACAAGGGGAAGAGTGACATGAAATGAAGTTGAAGAGGTGGCCAGGGGCCAGACTGTGCAAGGACTTGTAGATCCTGGAAATGAATTCAGATTGATTTCATGTTCATTCAGGTTTTAATTAAGGAATAATGATTGGCTTTGTATTTTTAGAAGTTCACTCTGGCTTCTCTGGAGAATATATTCTAAAAAGACAAATAAGGAAAAAGAAAGAAAAAGGAAAATATTGAAATAATTCAGGTGAAAGATAGTGATGGCTTACATGAAGGTGGGGATGGAGAGAAGCAGACATATCCAAGCTTAGAGCAGTGCTTACTTCTGGATTAACTGTAGGGGTTGAGAGAAATGATTGAATTAAAGAAGGCCTCCAGTCTTCTGACTGAGCACCTCTGTGGATTGATTGTACCATTTTCTAAGATGGGAAAGACTGAAGAGGAATGTATTTTGAGGTATGAATTAGAGGAGTTTGGCTTTGGATATTTTAAGTTAGAGATTCCTGTGATACACTGAAGTGAGTATGTCAAGTATGTTATTGGATATGGGTTTGAAGTTCAGAGGATATGTTTGGGCTATATGTAAACATATAAATGGCATTGACAATGAATTAGACCACGTTGGCAGAGAGAGTTGATTCATTTATTCATGAATCAGTATCGATGGATCATCTAATGTGCCAGATGTTCTAGGTGTTTGGGATACAGTAATGAATAAATAGATGAAGACCTTCACCCTTCTGCACCTTATAGTTATATAAGGGCAGACATACAATTAATAACAAATGGAAACCATAATTATATACTAGAAAGTAGTAAGTTTTATGATGAAAAAGTATAGCAAAGTGAGAGGGATCAAGAATGTTGGGGATAGGATGGGGGAGGGGGAGCTGCAGTGTTAAGTAGAGTGGTAAGAAGATCCCATTAGGGGTTGGGAAGAAGAGAAGGAGCATAAGGAGACTAAGTGTTTTTCAGAATGAGCAGTCAGTGTATAGAGTGCTACTGATGTCCAGAAACTATTGGATTTGGTCTACAGTTTTGTGGGGTTTTTTGGTAACTTTGACTTAGCAGTTCCAGTGGGGTCCTGAGCACACAAGAGACAAAGGGCAGGGAAGCAGTAAAGACAGCATGTGTAGGCATATCTTTACAAAGTCTCAGCTGTAAAGGACACAGAAAGATGGGTCAGTGTGGGGAAGAGGCAGGGTGGGGTCAAGAGAAAGGTATATTTTAGAATGAGAAATACTGGAACCCTTTGTATACAGATAGGAGTGATCCAGTAGGGAGGGGGCAGCCACTGATGATGAGAGAGGGAACAATTCAAAAAACAAGCTGCTTCGCCTGGGTGGCTCAGTTGGTTAAGCGACTGCCTTCGGCTCAGGTCATGATCCTGGAGTCCCGGGATCGAGTCCCGCATTGGGCTCCCTGCTTGGCAGAGAGTCTGCTTCTCCCTCTGACCCTCCCCCCTCTCAAGTGCTCTCTCTCTCTCAAATAAATAAATAAAATCTTAAAAACAAAAACAAAAGCTGCTTAAGAAGGTGAGAAGGAAGGAATCCAGATACTATGTGCAGGGGTGGCCTTTGAAAGGTAGATGGACACTTCTTTTTTTTTCCTAAAGATTTTATTTATTTGACAGAGAGACACAGCGAGAGAGGGAACACAAGCAGGGGGAGTGAGAGAGGGAGAAGCAGGCTTCCTGCTGAGCAGGGAGCCTGATAGGGGGCTCGATCCCAGGACCCCGGGATCATGACTGGAGCCGAAGGCAGACGCCTAACGACTGAGCCACCCAGGTGCCCCTAGATGGACACTTCTTACTAGGAATTGGAGGGTAGAAGGATATCATGGGTAAGAAGTGGGTTTTGCCAATTTAGTAATAAGAAAATGAGGGTGTTCTCTAGGATTTTTCCTTTGTCCCCTATCTTTTCTCTCACTGTGGTCCCTTCCAGAAGTCTTATCTGGGAGTGGTTTTAGCTACTGCTTGTACACTTCCCAATACCAAAGCCAGTATCTCTCCTCTATACTCCTTTCCCGAATTTCTGACCACCACAACCACCTATCCTATGGCCATCTTCACTTGGGTGTCTTCCACACACCTAGAGCTCAGTATGTCTAAAATGAAGTGCATCTCATCCCAATCTTTCTTCCTTCTGATTATTCCATATTGAAGAATCAACTCAACATCAACCATTTCCCAGGTCAAAATCCTGGGATGGCATTCCAGACTTTTACCTTCTTTCTTACCTTACAGATTCAGTCCATCTACCAGTTTTGTTGATTTGAACCTCTTTAATTGTTCTCATTTCTGCTACTTGTGTCTTTTAAAAAAAAATAAAAACTGTACAGTTGTTCCTTGAACACAGGATAGTTAGGGGCACCAACCTCCCCACATAGTTGAAAATCTGTGTATAACTTAACAAAACTTAACCACTTAGAGCCTCCTGTTGACTGGAAGCCCCACGGATAACATAAGCAGTTGATTAACACATACTTTGTATGTTCTATGTATTATATACTATATTCTTACAATAAAGTAAACTAGAGAAAAAAATGTTAAAATCATAAGGAATGACTACATCAAAATAAAAAGTTTCTGCATAGCAAAGGAAACAACAGAACTAAAAGACAACCTACTGAATGGGAGATTTGCAAATGACATCCAATAAAGGTTAGTATTCAAGATCTAAAGAACTTACTAAACTCAACACCAAAAAAGACAAATAATCCAATTAAAAAATGGGCAGAAGACATGAACAACATTTCTCCAAAGAAGACATGCAGATGGGGCGCCTGGGTGGCTCAGTTGGTTAAGCGACTGCCTTCAGCTCAGGTCATGATCCTGGAGTCCCGGGATCGAGTCCCACATCGGGCTCCCTGCTCAGCAGGGAGTCTGCTTCTCCCTCTGACCCTCTTCCCTCTTGTGCTCTCTATCTCTCATTCTCTCTCTCTCAAATAAATAAAATCTTTAAAAAAAAAAAAAAGAAGACATGCAGATGGCCAAGAGATACATGAAAAGATGTTTATCATGACAACATCAGAGAAATGCAAATCAAAACTACAGTAATAGATCCCCTCACACCTGTCAAAATGGCTGAAATCAAAAACACAAGAAACAACAAGTGTTAGCAAGGATGTGGAGTAAAAGGAACCCTTGTGCACTGTTGGTGGGAATACAAACTGGTACAGCCACTCTGGAAAACAATATGGAGGTTCCTCAAAAAGTTAGAAATAGAACTACCCTATAATCCAGCAATCGCACTACTGGGTGTTTACCCAAAGAATACAAGAACACTAATTCAAAGAGATGCCTGCACCCCTGTGTTTATAGAGGTATTATTTACAGTAGCCAAAATATGGAAGCAGCCCAAGTGTCTATTGATTGATGAATGGATAAAGATGTGGTGTATATATATATGTATATAATGTATATTATTATAAATGTATATATATTTATTTATATATACAATGGGATATTATTTAGCCATAAAAAAGAATGAAATCTTGCCATTTGCAATTACATGGATTGAGCTAGAGAGTATGATGCTAAGGGAAATAAGTCCATCAGAGAAAGACAAATATCATATGATCACACTCGTGTGGAATTTAAGGAACAAAATAAGGAGCAAAGGGACAAAAAGAAACAGACTCTTAGCTACAGAGAACAAACTGATGGTTACCAGAAGAGAGGTGGGGGGAGGGATGGATTAAACGGGTGATGGGGATTAAGAAATGCACTTGTCATGATGAGCACAGGGTCTTGTATGGAAGTGTTGAATCACTATATTGTACACCTGAAACTAATATTACACTGTATGTTAACTAACTGGAATTTAAAAACTTAAAAAGAGAAAATCATAAGGAAGAGAAAATGTTTACAGGACTGTACTATAATTACCCGAAAAATCTGCATTTAAGTGGACCTGCACATTTCAAACCCATCTTGTTCCAGGGTCAGCTGTATTCAAGGTGTACAACATGCTGTTCTGATATACGTATACGTAGTGAAGTGATTACCACAATCAAGCAAATTAACATACCTTCTCACATAGTTGCCTTTTGTGTGTGTGGTAAGAGTACCAAAAATCTACTCTCTGAGCTCACTTCCAGCGTTCAGTGTAGTAGTATTAATGACAGTCATCATGCTATACATTAGATCTCTATACTTACTCATCCTACATAACTGTAACTCTGTGCCCTTTGACTAACATCCCCCCGTTTCCCCCACCTCCCCACCCCCAGTAACTACCATCCTACCCTCTGCTCCTATGTATTCTGCTTTTTTAGATTCCACATGAAAGTGAGGTCATGCGGTATTTGCCTTTCTGCATCTAGCTTATTTCACTTAGTATAATGTCCTCCAGATTCATCCATGTTGTCACAAATGGCAGGATATTCTGAGTTAAGGCTGAATGATATTCCATTGTGTATAGTTACCATAGTTTCTGTATCCATTCATCCATCCATTGACACTTAGGTTGTTGCATGTCTTGGCTGTTGTGAGGTAATGCTGCAGTGAACATGGATTGCTCCCTCTGTCTTCATGCCCCCTGCCTCTGTGGTGCCACACGCACACACCCTCTGTGTTGGACTGTTGCTGTGGTCTTCTCGATTGCCTGTCTCCTCCCTGCCACTCATCTGCTTTTTTCTCCAGGCTTCCCTCCATACATTTAGGTGAAAAATTAATCAATACTCCCAAAGCCCAAAGTCTTCAGGGGCTCCTCATCATTTATACCAGACAGAATTTTGACAATGCTTCCCTATGGTAGGTATTGATAAATATTGGTTAAATGGGGAAAAACACTTTGCTTTTGGGATCAGTTTCTGCTTTGGAACTCATTTCACCTTACACTTAGCACTTTATAGATTTCCAATGATGGATATATTCTTTTCGCAGACAATTGGATTGATAAATGCTGTCTTCCCCTTTTATACGTTTAAACAGATACAGATGTCATTATGCAGAGGAAGAAGAGGGGGAGCCCTGCTGTAACACTTCTTATTAGAAAACCTAAAGAAATATCTGTGGATATAATCCTGGCTTTGGAGTCAAAAAGCAGCTGGCCTGCTAGCACCCAGGAAGGACTGCCCATCAGTCAGTGGCTTGGGACAAAAGTTAAAACCGATTTGAGACGACAGCCATTTTACCTGGTACCCAAGCATGCAAAGGAAGGAAATGGTTTTCAAGGTATCTTGAATGTGAAGGTTAACTTAAAGATATAAAAGAATGGTCTGCCCTTTTTTTTTCTTTTTTCTTTTTAAAGTAAGCTCTATGGGGGCACCTGGGTGGCTCAGTCGGTTGAGTGTCTGCCTTTGGCTCGGGTCATGATCCCAGGGTCCTGGGATCAAGCCCCACATTGGGCTCCCCGCTCAATGGAAAGTCTGCTTGTCCTTCTGCCCTTCCCCCTCTTTGTGCTCTTTCTTTCTCTCTTAAATAAATAATAAAATCTTAAAAAAAAAAAAAAAGCTCTATGCCCAACGTGGGGCTTGAACTCACTACCACAAGATCAAGAGTCACAGGCTCTAACCACTGAGCCAGCCAGGCACCCCAAGTGTTGTTTTTTTGTTTGTTTGTTTGTTTGTTTAAAGATTTTATTTATTTATTTGACACAGACAGAGAGATCGCAAGAGAGAGAGAGAGAAAGAGCACAAGCAGGGGGAGCGGCAGGCAGAGGGAGAAGCAGGCTTCCTGCATAAGCAGGGAGCCCGATGCAGGGCTCAATCCCAGGACTCTGGAATCATGACCCGAGCTGAAGGCAGCGGTTTAACTAACTGAGCCACCCAGGCGCCCCAAGGGTTGTTAATGTTATATACTAGAACAGTAACTAGTGCTATTGGCTTACCAAGAGCCATGAGGCTAAATAGACTATAAGATGGGAGTTTGGGGAGGAATGGAATTGAAAAAGGCATAGTTGTAGTAGTAATAGCAAATACTCAGATTTCAAATATCTTCTAACCCACATTTGAATGTTATTTTTTGCTTGTTTGTTTTCAATAGAGAAGGGCAGTACTGGCCTTGGAGTCAGACTACCCTGGATCTGAATCCTGAGGCTTCTTCTTCTACTAGATGTGTGATCTTGGGCTAGTTAACCAAGCCTCTCTAAACCTGTTTGCTCATCTCTATACTGGTTTAATCAAAGCTACTTGAAAGTTTCTGGGGGTGGGGGCACGCCTGGGTGGCTCAGTTGGTTAAGTGGCTGACTCCTGGTTTCAGCTCAGGTCATGATCTCAGGTTCCTGGGATCCGGCTCCGAGCTCAGTGGGGAGTCTGCTTGAGGAGTCTCTCTCTCCCTTTCCCTCTGTCCCTCCCCTGCGCTCTTGCTTTCTTTCTCTCTCGAATAAATTAAAAAAAAAAAAAGAAAAAAAAGTTTCTGGGATGATAAAAATGAGACAGTGTGTGTAAAATCCCTAGTTTAGTACAAGGCAGTTATAATTAATGTTATCATCAGGGCCTAGATTCTCATTCCCAGCCATATTCCTTTCTTTCCTTCTTCCCCTTCCTCTGTGCCCCATGCAGATAGCGGACCTTTGCAGCCTCAGCTGCAGTTGGTCTTCTCACCTGTGTACTCTGCCTGACTGGTAAGGACAGGTTTTCAAGTGGTGCTCTTGGGTAACATTCAGGTTCTGAGTTAGTCTACAGACACAACAGCTAAAATCAGTTTAGCTGATTATTTTATTTTTCTCTCATAAATTAAGTACTTTTGGTACCTACTACAGCTCAATTCCAGGGATATTGGAGGACACCATGAAACGTAGGAACCAAGTTACAAATTAGTATTGCTGAACAAATCCTGGAATTAGTCAATCATGCTTAGTTTGATGGCTTGTGTTTTGTACACGCATCATAAGTTTTTATATTGCACATATATAGGGGCCATTTTCTGCAAGCCATTTTCTGTTAAGAGGGAATTACAAATATCATTATTCATAATTTTAGAAAAGGAACATAGCTTTCTGCAAAGGGGTTGCCACCACTGAATAATTTCTAGAATGGCTATCCCAAGAAACCCTCACCGTATGTGATGCAGAGATCTTAAGAGGACCCATACCACCAGCTTGTTAGTCTACCACTGACTGCCCTGGGCAAGACTGGGAGATGAATCAGATTGGGATGAGAGAGTCCTTCAGAGGCCCTGTGGCCCTACAGAGGCCAGTGTGATTGGGTAGTTCTTGAGGTCCTTGCATTAAGATGAAAGTGGAGGCTGGTGATGGGTGCTCAGCCTATATTTGCTCTCTGTTACCTTTGGCTGTTCTCCTATCATTCTAGGTTATCTGTATTCAGGCAAGACCCCCCCCATCTCTGTATCCAAATGACTGAACAGAGGGGCATATTAGCAGTGAAAGTACTTATACTACATTTCAGGCATGTATAACACCTATTTTAGTTTTTCTCTTTCCAAAAATTTTACTATAAATTTTCTGGTCTCACAAGCTATACTTTTAAAAATAGAAATCATTTGATTAATTAAAAATTTAAAAAATATTTCTACCTATTTCAAAATAATACCAGCATCATTATCAAGAGTATAATTAAAAAAAAAACAGTTTAAGATTTATCTGTAGTTCTTTTGTTCTGAAGATAAAAAGACAGTCAAAATATCAAGCTTAGGGGCACCTGGGTGGCTCAGTCATTAAGCATCTGCCTTCAGCTCAGGTCATGATCCCAGGGTCCTGGGATCGAGTCCCACATCGGGCTCCCCGCTCAGCGGGAAGCCTGCTTCTCCCTCTCCCACTCCCCCTGCTTGTGTTCCCTCTCTCGCTGTCTCTCTCTGTCAAATAAATAAAAAAAATCTTTAAAAAAAATCTAAAAAAAAATAACAGAATATCAAGCTTAAATCTGCTTGAAAAAATTTCTCCAGATGGTTAAGCTACCCAACTCAAAATAGTTAGGTTTGTTTGTTTCATTATGGTTTTTTTAAAATAAGATTTTATTTATTTGAGAGAGAGAGAGAGAGCAAGATCAGGGGAGCAGAGGGAGAGGGAGAAGCAGACTCCCTGCTGAGCAGGGAGCCTGATGCAGGGCTCGATCCCAGGACCCTAGGATCATGACCTGAGCCGAAGGCAGCCACTTAACCAACTGAGCCACCCAGGTGTCCCTGTTTTAGATATTCTCGAGCCTTTGTATTTTCCTAAAAATTTTTGTATCCTGTTGTCAGGTTCCATAGAAATTTTTTTTGGAATTTTGATTGAGAGTACATTGAATCTATAGGTAAATTTGGGGAGACTTGATATATTTATAATAATGAGTCTTCCAATCCATGTACAGGTGCACATCTCCATTTATTAAGATTTCCTCTAAAACTTCTCAGTGAAGTTTTAGAATCTTCCATAGAGGTTTTGTATGTATTTTGGGGACTCCTGGGTGCCTCAGTCAGTTAAGCGTCTGACTCTTGATTTCGGCTCAGGTCATGATCTCATGGGTCCTGAGACTGAGCCTGGTGTCGGGCTCTGTGCTCAGTGGGGAGTCTGCCTGAGGATTCTCTCCCACTGTTCCTCCCCCAACTCTCTCTCTCAAATAAATAAATAAATCTTTTAAAAAGTTATATATGTATTTTGTTAGATTTACTCATAGGCACTTGTAAATTTTTCTTATGAAAAGTTTTTTTATTTTTTTTAAAGATTTTATTTATTTATTTGAGAGAGAGACAGAGATAGCAACAGAGATAGTGAGAGAGCATGAGCGGGGAGGGGAGGGAGAAGCAGGCTCCCCGCTGAGCAGGGACCCGATGCAGGGCTCGATCCCAGGACCCTGGGATCGTGACCTGAGCCAAAGGCAGACGCTTAACCGACTGAGCACCCAGGCGCCCCTATTATGAAAAGTTTTAAGCCAAAAGTAGATTGAGAATATATTGAACTTGCACTTACCTGTCACCCACCTTCTTTTGTATTTTCTATATACCCGATTATATCATCTATCAGTAATAATAGCTTTGTTTCTCCCTTTCCAATGCTATGTCCCTGTTTTTTCTTCCCTCACTGTGCTTGTTAGCATAACCAGGCCATGTTGAATGGAAATGGGGACAACTAACACTCTGCCTTCCTAATTTCAAAGGAAAAACCTCAACTTTTTACCTTATATTATGTTGCTACTTTTTAAATTTTTATTTATTTTTTTTGAAAGATTTTATTTATTTATTTGACAGAGAGATACACAGCGAGAGAGGGAACACAAGCAGGGGGAGTGGGAGAGGGAGAAGCAGGCTTCCCGTGGAGCAGGGAGCCCGATGCGGGGCTTGATCCCAGGACCTCAGGATCATGACCTGAGCCTAAGACAGCTGCTTAACGACTGAGCCACCCAGGTGCCCCTATGTTGCTATGTTTTTTTAAATCTACCTTTTGTTATCAAGTTTCCATCCAGACTTAAATTACTAAGAGATGTTTTTTATTTAAATTATGAATGAATGTTGTTTTATTAGCTGCATTTCCTGCTTTGATTGAGATGATATGTTTTTCCTGTATTCTGTTAATGAGACAGAGTATATTGATTGATTTTTAAATTATAAACCAATCATACACTTCTGGTATAAAACCAACTAGATAATAGAATAGTCAGAATGTCAAAGAGCTAGCCATGGTAAACTTGGGGAGAAGGGTCAGAAATCATTCTATTATATAAAATCTCCCAAGGAATAGAAAAAAAGGAAACATTTCCTTGTTCATTTTACATGAATACCAAAACTTGCAAGGATGGTATAAAAACAATGAACAAACAATTTGAATCAATTGATTTAAATTATTATTGAAACAAAATATTTAAAAAACTGAACTTAACAATATATAAAAGGTACTACATCTTATTATGGCTAACTATATTAATAGCTCCCTGCTGCTCCCCACCATTTTTTCCTATCTCAGCCCATTGTCTGCTTCAAATCACTTGTTTTATTTTATTTTTTTTAAAGATTTATGTATTTATTTTAGAGAGAGAGTGCGGGGAGAGGCCGAGGGAGAGAGAGACTCTCAAGCAGACTCTCCACTGAGTGTGGAGCCCTGTGTGGGGCTCAATCCCACAGCCCAGGAGATCATGACCTGAGGTAAAATCGCGAGTCAGACACTTAACAGACTAAGCCACTGTTCTGCACAGAAGATTCACAACTGCTGTGTTTTGGTTCTGAAAAGGAAAGAAAACTTTATTATTATAAAACCTAATAGAGGGGGCGCCTGGGTGGCTCAGTTGGTTAAGCGACTGCCTTCGGCTCAGGTCATGATCCTGGAGTCCCTGGATCGAGTCCCACATCGGGCTCCCTGCTCAGCAGGGAGTCTGCTTCTCCCTCTGACCCTCCCCCCTCTCATATGCTCTCTCTTTCTCACTCTCTCTCTCAAATAAATAAATAAAATCTTAAAAAAAAACCTAATAGAGGGGCGCCTGGGTAGCTCAGTCGTTAAGCGTCTGCCTTCGGCTCAGGTCATGATCCCAGGGTCCTGGGATCGAGCCCCGCATCGGGCTCCCTGCCCCACGGGAAGCCTGCTTCTCCCTCTCCCACTCCCCCTGCTTGTGTTCCCTCTCGCTGTGTCTCTCTCTGTCAAATAAATAAAATCTTATATAAAAAAACACCTAATAGAAACAGGAGAGGAAAGGAATCTACACATAGATGAAGGTAATAGTAGGCAATAAATAAAAATAAGGCAAGGCGGCGCCTAGGTGGCTCAGTTGGTTAAGCCACTGTCTTCGGCTCAGGTCATGATCCTGGAGTCCCTGGATCGAGTCCCACATCGGGCTTCCTGCTTAGCCGGGAATCTGCTTCTTCCTCTGACCCTCTCCTGTCTTGTGCGCTCTCTCTCTCATTCTCTCTCTCAAATAAATAAATAAAATCTTTAAAAAAAAAAAAAGGCGAAATTACATCAAATCAGGTACTTAACACCAGCCAACCTCATCAGCCGGGGAACCTGGTGGTAACAGGCTGGAGTCCTAATTGAGAGGCCCGGGGTGGCTCAGATGGTTAACACCTGCCTTCAGCTCAGGTCATGATCCCAGAGTCCTGGGATGGAGTCCCACATGCATGCATGGGACCCTTGCTCAGCCCGGAGCCTGCTTCTCCCTCTGCCTGCTAACCCCCCTGCTTGTACTCTCTCTCTTTGACAAATAAATAAAATCTTAAAAAAAAAAAGAAAAGTCAACAAGGCTGAGATGGTGTTCTGAACAAAAGATTCACAACAGCCGTATTTTAGCTTTGAAAAGGAAAGAAAACTTTATTATTATTATAAAACCTAATAGAAACAGGAGAGGAAAGGAATCTACACATGGATGAAGGTAATAGTAGGCAATGAGTGAGAATAAGGCAAAGTTACATCAAACTGGGTACTTAACAACATCCAACCTCAACAACAAGGGAACCCGGTGGAAACAGGTTGGAGTCCCGATTGAGAGGCCTGGGTGGAGCATCCTCCCCTCAGGTGAGACTTCCAACTGACCATCCCCATAAGGGCCATATTTACAAGGCAAATAACAGGGTTTGAAATGAAAACATTTGTTCGCCTACATGTTTTGGAGCGAGGTGCACCTCCATGTGATCATGTTTCTGTATTTTCAAGGAGCCTGGGCTACGTGTCTCTGCTTCTCTTCCTAGATTCCATTCTGGGGGGGCCAGCCCAGCCTGGAGCAGAAGGGGATGTGAGACAAGATTTGTAGGTCTTGGCATCCAGAACAGAAGGGCCAGTTCTGATGTGGAGGCTAGCTAATATAGTTTAAACAATTAGGCTTCCAAGGTTATTCACACAGCATGAGTCTCACAAACAACATTCCTTAGCCTGCCTGTGTTGATGCACATCCAGGTGGTCAGTTATGCGGGACAAATCACAAAAACATGTATCCATACAGAACAGCTACCTAGGCGCCCTCAAGTCACTTGTTTCAATATGTAATTACATTATTTATCTATTCACTTCTTTTGGTCTGTCTTCCCCTAGAAATCTTCCAGAGTGATATTTTAATGAAGGAAATCACACAATATTGTGTTGTTTATATATGAATGTTTTTGGTAAAGTGCTTTTCTATTTTTCTTTTGGAAATTAAGAAGAAACATGGCGGCTGTCCTTCTCTAACATTGAAAAGGACCTTTTGAAAAGTCATGGACATTCTAAAACATGCTGTGAAACTGATGGAGTAAAATGTTGCAGGTAACTTCCTTGTTTTGTTAAATGGGAGATTATCTATGGAACATTTAATTCTTTTTTTAAAGATTTTATTTATTTGTTTGAGAGGGAGAGCATGAGCAGGGGAAGGAGCAGAAGGAGAGGGAGAAGCAGACTCCCCACTGAACAGGGAACCCAACATGGGGCTCGATCCCAGGACTCTGGGATCATGACCTGAGCCGAAGGCAGATGCTTAACTGACTGAGCCACCCGGGCGCCCCTGAACATTTAATTCTTTACTGATTTCATAGCTCTAACCTGAAGATGATCATTGCTGAGTTGAGTCCTGGGGGCAGTGCGTGTCTGGATTGACCCTGGAGTATTATCTAGGGGATGAGCATGAAACCAGGGAAGCCAGATCCAAGGGCCCAAGGAAATAGTGTTGTTAGAAGGCAAGGCGAGAGCATATTCCTGAACCTAGATCAGATAGTTGTATAAAGTATGACAGGGTGAGAGGATATGAACACTCACCATGGCTAGCCACAACAATTGGATGTGTCTTCGTATTTGGGTGGCTTTTTATAATAATAAAATCTTTAAAAATAAATAAATAATAAGTGGTTTTCTTTTTTATTCAATAGGAAAGATTGCTTAAAACTAATGAAGTATCTCTTAGAACAATTGAAAATAAAGTTTGGACACCGAAAGGAACTGGATAAATTCTGCTCCTACCATGTGAAAACTGCCTTCTTTCATGTCTGTACCCAGGACCCGCAAGACAGTCAGTGGCACACCAGAGACCTAGAGCTCTGCTTTGATAACTGTGTGACATACTTTCTTGAGTGCCTCAAGATTGAACAACTCAAGCATTATTTTATTCCTGGATTCAATCTATTCTCTCGGGACCAAATTGACAAAATAAGTAAAGAATTTCTATCACAGCAAATTGAATATGAAAGAAACAATGGATTTCCAGTTTTTCGTGAATTTTGAAATTATATTTTTAAAAATAATCAAGAATTTAGAGTGACTTTATAATAATTGGAATGTTTGAGGGGCGTCTGGGTGGCTCAGTCGGTTAAGCGGCTGCCTTCGGCTCAGGTCATGATCCCAGAGTCCTGGGATCGAGCCCCACATCCAGCTCTCTGCTCAGTGGAGAGCCCCTCATTCATTCATCTGTCAAATAATTGAAGGCCTACTATGCCTCATAACACTTTTATATGTATTTCTGAAAAGGCAATACATGCATACAACACTTAAAGGAACGGATGGAATTGCCCTTTCTCCTCTGCTGTTCATTAACTTTTTCCTTCTTGTGTATTTTGTACATTTTCTTATTGGCTATTGTATTGTTTTCTCGTTTTGTGGAAGTTCTTCGTATACTTTGGATATTTATACTTTGTTGCTTGCCTACATAATGAATAACGTGTGGCATGTCTTTACCATTTTTGGTGTCTTTTAGTAAACCAGGGTTTTTTTTTTTTTTTAAAGATTTTATTTATTTATTTGACACAGAGAGACACAGCGAGAGAAGGAACACAAGCAGGGGGAGTGGGAGAGGGAGAAGCAGGCTTCCCTGAGCAGGGAGCCTGATGCGGGGCTCCATCCCAGGACCCTGGGATCATGACCTGAGCTGAAGGCAGAACGCTTAACCAACTGAGCCACCCAGGCACCCCAGTAAACCAGGTTTTAAAACTTTAATGTAGTTGAATTTATCAGTCTTCTCCTTCACAGTTTGTGCACTTTATACATCTTGTTTATTTCTTTTTTGAAGATTTTATTTATTTATTTGACAGAGACAGAGATAGCGAGAGCAGGAACACAAGCAGGGGGAGTGGGAAAGGGAGAAGCAGGCCTCCCGTGGAGCAGGGAGCCTGATGTGGGACCCGATCCCAGGACCCCGGGATCATGACCTGAGCTGAAGGCAGATGCTTAACGACTGAGCCACCCAGGCGCCCTTTATACATCTTGTTTAACAACCTACTTAAACATACTAAGAGAACAGACATTTGGAGGAGAGTTTTGGGGACAGTGAATGCTAACTAATAGAAAACTAGACAAACAAAAAAGTCCAAACTTTTTAATTCCAGAGGAAAAACGAATGCGTGCAAGAAAAGTTCTGATTTGAGAATATTGCTCAGCTGTATTTATATATGAAGCCAAAGTAATATAACCATTGACTCTTAGTCTTATCAGAACTATGATGAGTTATTTGGGGAGGATAAGGGAACAGGCTGAGTGCTTGTATGGTGACAGTGGGGTACAGGGGTTGGATTCTATAGTTTGCTATTGCTGCATAACAAGTTACCACAAACTTAATGGTTTCAAGCAACACACATTTATTTTCTCAGTGTGTGTGGGTCAAGAGCCTGGGCATGGCTCTGCACAGGGTCTCACGAGGCTACCATCAAGGTGTCAGGTGGGGCTGCAGTCTCATCTGAGGCTTGACCAAGAATGATCCACCTTTGCTGGCAGTATTTAGGTCCACACATTTGTTTTTTTTTTTTTTTTTTTTTTTTTTTTTTAAAGATTTTATTTATTTATTCATGAGAGACAGAGGAAGAGAGAGAGAGAGAAGCAGAGGGAGAAGCAGGCTCCCAAGGAGCAGGGAGCCCGATGCGGGACTCGATCCCAGGACCCTGGGATCATGACCTGAGCCGAAGGCAGACGCTTAACCATCTGAGCCACCCAGGCGCCCTAGGTCCACACATTTGTAAGACTGAGGACTTCAGTTTCTTCCTGAATGGCAGCCAGAGGTTGTCCTTAGCTGCTAGGAACTGCTTTGTGTTCCTTGCCATGCCAGCCTCCCAGCACTGGCAGCCCATGCAACGTGGCAGGTCACTTCAGAGCTCAAGGGAGGGAGAGACTCCAGCATGAGGCTGTGCTACAGTCTTACTAACATAATTGCATGTCCATAATCGTGTACCCTCCATGTCCTTTACCATATTAATTGGTTGGAAGCAAGTCACAGGTCCCACACATATTCCAGGGGAGGGAACTCACTCAGGAGTGTTATGCCAGTTTAGCCAACTACACAGGGGAAAAACAACCCCCACAAGAGCAGCCTCACTTCTGACACCAACTGCAGTTTCAGGAGATTCCCACAAGCACTCTTAGGTTTGATAATTTGCTGGAAGGACTCAGAATTCGCTGAAACAGTTATACTCCTGGTTACTGGTTACAATTCATTACGGGGTAAAGATGCAGGCTGAAATTAGCCAAGGGAAGAGCACATAGAGCAGAGACCAAACAGAGCTTCTGTCCTCCCTTCCCTGTGGGGTCACAGATGCATTATTCTCTTGCATCGGCATATAACAATACACGTGGTATATTGCCAACCAGGGAAGCTCATCTGAGTCTGTGTCCAGAATTTTTATTGGAGCTCAGTGGTTGACTGCCTACATGTCTAACCTCAGAGTCCAACCGCTGTGACCATCATGACCCAAAGCCCCACCATAAATCACTTTGTTAGACTTTCTGGCATGTTCCAAGGCCTTAGTGATTACCTGCCAGAAGCCAATGGCAAAGGCAAGACTTCTCTCTGAGTTAGGTTACTGACGAGTTATATTTTCATGTTTTTGTTACCTAGATACAAATCCCAGGAGGGTGAGAGTCATGGAACCACCCTAAGAGTATAACCATCATAGGTATGAATGAGCTGAATTCTCTCTCTTACAGTGGGAGATGAGTAGATAATAGCAAATTTGAAAAACCAAGAAAATGTAATATAAGCATGTTATTTAGAAATGGCTAAGGGGCGCCTGCGTGGCTCCGTCAGTTAAGTACTCTTGATTTTGACTCGGGTTGTGGTCTCAGGGTCATGAGATCGGGCCCTGGGGCAGGCTCCACACTTAGCAGGGAGTCTGCTTGGAATTCTCTCCCTCTGCCCCTCCCCCTGCTCAGGCTTGCGCTCTCTCTCTCTCTCTCTCTCTCTCTCAAATAAGTAAATCTTTAAAAAAATAAAATGGCTAAAAGATAAAGTGGTTGCATCTTGGTGATGAAAAATAAAGGGGAAAAGAACTGGGGACTACTTTCTAAAAATAAGTCATGTAGGGTCTCCATTGGCCCTCTGGGTTGGTGTGAGCCCCAGCGATGGCCAAGACGGAGACCAAGGCCTATGTGTCTGAGTGGTGAATGTGGTTCCGAGGGGCTGCCCAGTGCTCCAGAGCCAGGGCCCCACTCCTACTCAGTCTCTGTGGAGGTCCCAGCAGAAATCAGGCCCTGATCGAGTACCCTTCCTGAAATCTGGCCAAGGCACCCCACGTGGCTCTAGTTAGAAAGCACATCATTTTAAGGGGTGCCTGGCTGGCTCAGTCGGAAGAGCATGTGGCTCTTGATCTTGGGGCTGTGAGTTCTAATCCCACGTTGGATGTAAAGATTACTTAAATAAATAAAACTTAAAAAAAAAAAAAGATTGAAGATTGTGGCTCATACTGTCCATATGCCTCAAAGGAGTCCCAGGATTGCTTTTTTCTTGGAGAAGGAAACCAACCCTCCTAGCAAGGAGCCTGCTAGGGAGGATCTCTTCAAGACATGTAATATCCATGTCACCCCCACCACCACTCCTGTGCTGTACGCCCTGAATGTTGAGTCTGACTCCAGGGAAGAAGACCTGGGCGCCAGAGACTTAGAAATGTCCATCTCTGTGCAGGCTGGAGACCCTTGGCTGTGTCTCCACCTCCGCCCCAGGCTGCCGGTCTGTTTTGCTTTGGTTTCGAGGGGCTGCTGGGGTCCGAAGACTTGGCCAGAGTCTCACCTGTGGTGTGTTCATAGTTAACCGAAGTTCCCAGGGTCCCTGGGAAGCCCTGGGCCCCAGATACAACTCCCAGGAATTGCCCCACCGGCCGTGAAAGAGAACCGAAAGAAGATGCTGGAGATCCTGAAATCAGAGCCGGGTGAATGGGCTGCGTCCAGGAATGCTGAGTTTGGAGCTGCTGAGCTTGATCTTTTGGTTAAATGAGAAGGCATGGGGGTGTACCTGGCTATACCCTCCCCCACCCTGTACCTAGCACCCCCTCTCTGTGGAGAAGACACTTGGGGTCCCCTCCTCTGGCCTTGTTACCTGTACACCTGCTGCTGCTACAGGAGGCCTGTCCGCGGAGGGCTTGTGCAGCCACAACAGCCAGCTCTGGAAATGGGGCTCGCCTGGCCTGGCCACACCGCTGTCAGTGCCTAGTAAAGGGGCTTAGGTTCCCTCTTAGATCCCGTAGATGGTCCAGGAGGGAATTCATGGACTGGGGAGAGTTCTTTCTGTGAGGAAGAAGCTGGACACTTTTGAAGAAGGGAGGGAAGCCTTGGTTGGGTCTCAGACTATAAGTGTTTACTGGGAGAAACTGTGTTTTTATAACTGTTCTGCTGTAGAGATGTTCCGTTCGGTGCCTGGCTGGTGGAGCGCTGGCCACTTGGGGGCAAAGAGAGTGCACTGGACCCCTGCACAGGGCAGGGGAGGAGGCTGTGGCAGGAGGTGCCTCACTTGTCCCTCACATCTCTTTCTTACAAAATAAAGTGCACAGAGCCTACTCTGCTCTTGGGGGGAAAACAGGGTTGAGCAGTCCTAGTCCCAGTCCTGCTAGTGTTCCGCAGCTACACTCGTGAAGTGCCAGGAGGTGCTTTTCACCTACCAGGAAGCGGCAAGAGTGGGTAGCAGCTTTTGTTTTTTGTTTTTAAAGATTTTATGTATTTATTTGACAGAGAGAGACACAGCGAGAGAGGGAACACAAGCAGGGGGAGTGAGAGAGGGAGAAGCAGGCTTCCCGCCGAGCAGGGAGCCCGACGCGGGGCCCGATGCGGGGCTCGATCCCAGGATCCCAGGGTGCTGGGATCACGGCCTGAGCTGAAGGCAGACGCTTAACGACTGAGTCCCCCAGGCGCCCCGTTAGCAGTTTTTACTTTTAGCTTCCCTAGGGTCTTCTCACACGAGAACGCTGCCTAAGGATGTGCTAGGAGCAGACGTGGGCGGGGCAGGCCAGGAGGGGAAGGGGATGTTGTCTCATTGTCTCTTGGGGAACCCTGTTCCCCCTCTTTTAGAATTTAAATTCAGTTTAGTTAACATATAGTGTATTATTAGTTCCAGGGGTAGAATTTAGTGATTCATCAGTTGCATATAACACGCATGCTCATTCCATCAAGGGCCCTCCTTCATGCCCATCACCCAGTTACCCCATCCCCCCACTCCCCTCCAGCACCCTTCAGTTTGTTCCCTATAGTTAGGAGTCTCTTATGGTTTGTTTCCCTCTCTGTTTTTTATCTTATTTTATTTTTCCTTCCCTTCCCCTATGTTCATCTGTTTTGTTTTTTAAATTCCACATATGAGTGAAATCATATGGTGTTTGTCTTTCTCTGATTGACTTATTTCACTTAGCATAATACCCTCTAATTCTAACCGTGTTGTTGCAAATGGCAAGATTTGATTCTTTTTGATGGCCGAGTAATATTCCATTGTGTGTGTGTGTGTGTGTGTGTGTGTGTGTGTGTGTGTGTGTGTGTGTGTGTACCACATCTTATTTAACCATTCATCTGTTGATGGACATCTGGGCCCTTTCCACAGTTTGGCCATTGTGGACATTGCTGCTATAAACATTGGTGTGCAGGTGCCCCTTCGGATCACTATATTTGTCTCCTTTGGATAAATACCTAGTAGTGCAATTGCTGGGTCCTAGGATACTTCTATTTTTAACTTTTTGAGGAACCTCCATACTGTTTTCCAGAGTGGCTGCACCAGCTTGCATTCCCACCAACAGTGTAAGAGGGTTCCCCTTTCTCCACATCCTCGCCAACATCTGTCCTTTCCTGACTTGTTAATTTTAGCCATTCTTACTGCTATGAGGTGGTATCTCACTGTGGTTTTGATTTGTATTTCCCTGATGATGAATGATGTTAAGCATCTTTTCATGTGTTTGTTGGCCATTTGTATGTATGTCTTCTTTGGAGAAATGTCTGTTCATGTCTTCTGCCCATTTCTTGACTGGATTATTATTTTTGGGGGTATTGAGTTTAATAATTTTTTTATAGATTTTGGATACTAGCCCTTTATCTGATATGTCATTTGCAAATATCTTCTCCCATTCTGAAGGTTGCCTTTTAGTTTCGTTGACTGTTTTGCTTGCTGTGCAAAAGCTTTATATGCTGATGAAGCCCCAGTGGTTCATTTTTGCTTTTGGTTCCCTTTCCTCTGGAGACATGTCTAGCAAGAAGTTGCTGCAGCCAAGGTCAAAAGAGGTTGCTGCCTGTATTCTCCTCTAGGATTTTGATGGATTCCTGTCTCACATTGAGGTCTTTCATCCATTTTGAATTTATTTTTGTGTATGGTGTAAGAAAGTGGTTCAGTTTCATTCTTCTGCATGTGGCTGTCCAGTTTTCCCAACACCATTTGTTGAAGAGACTGTCTTTTCCATTGGATATTCTTTCCTGCTTTAAGATTAGTTGACCGTAGAGTTGAGGGTCCATTTCTGGGTGCTCTAGTCTGTTTCATTGATCCATGTGTCTGTTTTTGTGCCAATACCATACTATCTTGATGACTACGGCTTTTTAATATAGCTTGAAGTCTGGAATTGTGATGCCTCCAGCTTTGGTTTTCTTTTTCAACATTACTTTGGCTATTTGGGGGTCTCTTCTGGTTCCATACAAATTTTAGAATTGTTTGTTCCAGTTCTGTGAAAAATGCTGATGGCATTTTGATAGGGATTGCATTGAATGTGTAGATTGCTTTGGGTAGCATAGACATTTTAACAGTATTTGTTCTTCCGATCCATGAGCATGGAAGTTTTTTGCATTTCTTTGTGTCTTCCTCAATTTCTTTCATAAGTGTTCTATACTTTTCAGAGTACAGATCTTTTGCCTCTTTAGTTAGGTTTATTCCTAGGTATCTTACGGTTTTTGGTGCAATTGTAAACGGGATCGATTCCTTGATTTCTCTTCTGCTACTTCATTGTTAGTGTATAGAAATGCAACAGACTTCTGTGCATTGATTTTAAATCCTGCAACTTTGCTGAATTCCTGTATCAGATCTAGCAATTTTCTGATGGAGTCTTTCAGGTTTTCTACATAGAGTATCATATCATCTGTGAAGAGTGAAAGTTTGACTTCTTCTGTGCCAGTTTGGATGCCTTTTATTTCTTTTGGTGGTCTGATTGCTGTGGCTAGGACTTCCAGTACTATGTTGAACAACAGTGGTGAGAGTGGATGTCCCTGTTGTGTTCCTGACCTTAGGGGAAAAGCTCTCAGTTTTTCCCTGTTGAGGATGATATAGCTGTCAGTCTTTTATATATGGCCTTTATGATGTTGAGGTATGTTTCCTCTATTCCTACTTTCTTGAGGGTTTTTATCAAGAAGGGATGCTATATTTTGTCAAATGCTTTTTCTGCATCTATTGAGAGGATTATATGGTTCTTATCCTTTCTTTTATTAATGTGGTATATCACGTTGATTGATTCATGGATGTTGAACCACCCCTGCAGCTCAGGAATACATCCCACTTGGTCGTGGTGAATAACCCTTTTAATGTACCGTTGAATCCCATTAGCTAGTATCTTGAGAGTTTTTGCATCCATGTTCATCAGGGATATTCGTCTGTAATTCTCCTTTTTAGTGGGTTCTTTGGTTTTGGGATCAAGGTAATGCTTGAATGAGCTAATAATAGAATGAGTTCGTAAGTTTTCCTTCCATTTCTATTTTTTGGAACAGTTTCAGAAGAATAGGTATTAATTCTTCTTTAAATGTTTGGTAGAATTACCCTGCAAAGCCATCTGACCCTGGACTCTTGTTTGTTGGGAGACTTATGATTACTGATTCAATTTCTTTGCTAGTATGGTTCTGTTTAGATTTTCTATTTCTTCCTATTTCAGTTTTGGTAGTTTATATGTTTCTAGGAATTTATGCATTTCTTCCACATTGCCCAATTTGTTGGCATATAACTGTTCATAATATTCTCTTGTAATTGTTTGTATTTCTTTGTGTTGGTTGTGATCTCTCCTCTTTCATTCATGATTTTGTTAATTTTTGTCCTTTCTCTTTTCTTTTTGGTAAGTCTGGCTAGGGTTTTATCTATCTAGTTAATTCTTTCAAAGAACCAGCTCCTAGTTTTGTTGATCTGTTTTTTTTTTCTTTTTATTCCTATATCATTGATTTCTGTCCTAATCTTTACTATTTCTCTACTCCTGCTCGATTTAAGCTTTATTTACTGTTCTTTTTCCAGCTCCTTTAGGTGTAAGGTTAGGTTGTGTATTTGAGACTTTTCTTGCTTCTTGAGGAAGGCCTGTATTGCTATATACTTCCCTTTTAGGACCATCTTTGCTGCATCCCAAAGGTTTTGGACTATCATGTTTTCATTTTCTTTTGCTTCCATGTATTTTTTAAATTCTTCTTTAATTTCCTGGTTGACCTATTCATTCTTTAGTAGGCTGTTCTTTTTTTTTTAATTTTTAAAAAAGATTTTATTTGAGAGAGAGAGTGAGAGAGCACAAGCAGGAGGAGGGGCAGAGGGAGAGGAAGAAGCAGACTCCCTGCTGAGCAGGAATCCCAACATGGGGCTTGATCCCAGGACTCTGGGATCATGACCTGAGCTGAAGGCAGACACTTAATCAACTGAGTCACCCAGGCACCCCAATAGGCTGTTCTTTAACCTCCATGATATGTTTGTGGTCCTTCCAAATTTTTTCTTATGGTTGGCTTCAAGTTTCATAGCATTGTGGTCTGAAAATATGTATGGTATGATCTCAGTCTTTTTGTATTGGTTGAGGCCTGATTTGTGACCCAGTATGTGATCTGTTCTGGAGAATGTTCCATGTGCACTCGAAGAATGTGTATTCTACTTTAGGATGAAATGCTCTGAATATATCTGTTAAGTCCTTCTAGTCCAGTGTGTCATTCAAAGCCCTTACTTCCTTGTTGATCTTCTACTTAGATGATCTGTCCATTCCTGCTGAGTGGGGTGTTAAAGTCCCCTACTATTATTGTGTTATTATCAATGAGTTTCTTTAGTTTTTTTATTAATTGATTTATATATTTGGCTCCTCCCCAACTAGGGACACAAATATTTACAATTGTTAGATCTTCTTGTTGGATAGACCCCTTTATTATGATATAGTGTCCTTCTTCATTTCTTATTACAGTCTTGGTTTAAAATCTAGTTTGTCGGGGTGCCTGGGTGGCTCAGTCGTTAAGCATCTGCCTTCGGCTTGGGTCGTGATCCCAGTGTCCTGGGATCAAGCCCCACATCAGGCTCCCTGCTCTGCGGGAAGCCTGCTTCTCCCTCTCCCACTCCCTCTGCTTGTGTTCTCTCTCTCGCTTTGTCTCTATCAAATAAATAAAATCTTTAAAAATAAATAAATAAATAAATAAATAAAATCTAGTTTGTCTGGGCACCTGGGTGGCTCAGATGGTTAAGCGTCTGCCTTCAGCTCAGGTCATGATCCCAGGGTCCTGGGATCTAGTCCCACATCGGGCTCCCTGCTAAGGTAGGGAGACTGCTTCTCCCTCTGCCTCTGCCTCTCTCTCTCTCTGACTTTCATGAATAAATAAATAAATAAAATAAAATCTAGTTTGTCTGATATAAGGATTTTTATCCCAGCTTTTTTTTGACATCCATTAGCATGATAAATGCTTCTCCATGCCCTCATTTTCAATCTGGGGGTGTCTTTGGGTCTAAAATGAGTCTCTTGTAAGCAGCATATCGATAGGTCTTATTTTTTTTATCCATTCTGATGCCCCATGTCTTTTGATTGGAGCATATAGTCCATTTACATTCAGAGTAATTATTGAAAGATATGCAGTTAGTGCCATTGTATTACCTATAAAGTTGCTGTTCCTGTAGATTGTCTCTGGTCCTTTCTAGTCTTTTTGACTTTTGGTCTTTCTTTCCTCTCAGAGGGTCCCCTTTAATATTTCTTGCATGGCTGGTTTAGTGTTCACAAATTCATTTAGCTTTTGTTTTTTCTTGGAACCTCTTTATCTTTCCTTCTATTCTGAATGACAGCCTTGCTGGATAAAGTATTCTTGGCTGCATACTTTTCCCATTTAGCACCTTGAATACATCATGCCAATTCTTTCTGGCCTGCTAGGTCTCTGTGGACAGGTCTGCTGCCAGCCTTACATGTCCACTCTTGTAGGTTAAGGACCACTTGTCCCACACTGCTTTCAGAATTTTCTCTTTCTTTTTGCAATTTGCAAGGTTCACTATAATATATCGTGGTGTTGACCTATTTTTGTTGATTTTGAGGGGAGTTCTCTGTGCCTCTTGGACTTGAATGCCTGTTTCCTTCCCCAGCTTAGGGAAGTTCTCAGCTATAATTTGTTCAAATAAACCTTCTGCCCTTATTTCCTGCTCTTCTTCTTCTGTGACTCCTGTTACCTGGATATTATTTTGCTTTATGGAATAGCTGAGTTCCCTAAGTCTACCTTTGTGATCTGATAGTTTTCTTTTCCTCTTCTTTTTAGCTTCATTATTTTCCATAATTTTATGTTCTATATCACTGATTCACTCTGCTGCTTCATTCGTCCTTGTTTTTGTGGCCTCCACTTGGGACTGCATCTCAGTTACAGCATTTTTAATTTCAGCCTGAATAGATTTTAGTTCTTTTATCTCAATAGTAAGGGATTCTCTAGTGTCTTCTATGCTTTTTCAAGCCCAGCTAGTATCTTTATAATCGTTTTAAATTCTAGTTCAGACATCTTACTTATATCCATATTGATTAAATCCCTGGCTGTGAGGGATGCCTGGGTGGCTCAGTCATTAAGCATCTGCCTTGGCTCAGGTCATCATCCTAGGGTCCTGGGATCAAGCCCCACATCAGCCTCCTTGCTCAGTGGGGAGCCTGCTTCTCCCTCTGCCTGCCTCTCTCTGACAAATAAATAAATAATGTCTTTATTTTTAAAAAAGACAAAAAAATTAAAAATAAATAAAAAATAAAAATAAATATCAATCAGTCAATCAGTCAATTAATCCCTGACTGAGTACTACTTTCTGTTCTTTCTTTTGGGTTGAATTTTTCCATCTCATCCTTTTGTCCAGAAAAGAGGAAAGAGGGAAAAAAACAAACAAAACAAAACAAAACAAAAACAACAATAGCAACAACAACAAAACAAAAAAACCTAAATCCTGGGTGTGTTTTGTTTTGCTTATTAAAATGAACTAGATCCCAAAATAAGAAAGAAAGAAAAATATATGTACATATAAAATAAAATACATTGAAAGAAAACAAAAAATTAAGAAAATATATATAAAGTATATATAAAAATTTTAAAAGAATTAAAAAAATAAGGAAGTAACTGAAAAATAATAAAAAACTAAAGAATAAAAGTACAAAGATGCTAAATACTATTTTCCCCTAGAGCTGAAGCTTTGCAGCCCTCTGTGACCAGTAAGCTTGATGTGAGTGAGGTGTTTGTGCTGGTCTTCTGGGGGGAGGGGTCTCTTGCACTGATTCTCAGGCGGACTTGCCCTAGTGGAAATGCGCCTCCAGTGCACAGGGAGGCTGGGCTTGGTGTAAGCAGCGCCAGACTCCACTAGGTGGTGCTGTTTTGCTCCCTGAGTACCGATGCACCGGATGAATGTGGCAGCGCCCCTCTCTCTAGCCCCAGAGCGGGAAAATTCGGGACCCCACTTTTCAATGAGCTCTCACAGAAGAGCAATCACTCTTGTCTCCCCAGTTTCTGTCAGAACTCTTGTGCTCACCCTGAGTGCATCTGAGCTTTTTTATCTCAGGCCCGGGACTGAGTTTAAAACCTCCAAATTTTAGGGACTCCCCCGGTGCTGACCTGTGCTGTTCCTCCTGCAGGGGAGGGAGTCTCACCACGCTTCTACTTTTGGCTGGACCCAGCCTAGGAGAGGAGAGCGGTGGCACGACCACACAGCGGTTCGCAGTTTATGGCAACACAGAATAGAAAGCCGGCACCTAGACTCTCTATTCTCAGCCAGCTTCCCCACGCTTCTGCCTGGTAACTGCATTGCTTAGGCACCTCCCTTTCTTCTTGCGACCCAGGGGATCCTCAGATCAAGGTATTACACCTGGGATTCTGCCCTGCTTCACCACCTGAGCCCCTTTAAGCCAGGCACATTCCTCACTGTAGTAGACTTTTAAAAGTTCTGATTTTGTGCTCCGATGCTTATAATACTTTGCCATAGCTTCCTTAAGCAGGCTCCCTCCCAGCTGCCGTATCCCCTCAGCTATATCACACCTGATTCGAGTCTCTTGCATCTCCTACCTTCCAAAAGGTGGTTGCTTTTCGACCTATAGACTTGCAGTATTTGTTTTCTCAGACCTCCAATTGATTTCTCGGGTGTTCAGAATGATTTGATAACTATCTGGTTGTATTCCAGGGACAAGACAAACTTAGGGTCCCCCAACTCCTCCACCATCTTAACTCCATCCGCCTCTGCTCTCTTTTATCAATACTCATTAATATGGTCTCAAAGGTTGTCCCACTACAACTTCTGCCATACCCCAGGCTGGTGCACCTTTTGACATTTATAGGGTCATGGAAGTAGGCTAAGAGGAGTATGGCAGGGCTAGTGGGTAGCAGAAAGTCAGGGAAGACGAGTGCGTGCTTGGTTAGGGTACTTGATGAATGGGCACAGGCCTGGTGGGCACTAATGAAAGCCTTTGCAAGGCTTGGGAATCCTGGGCTACCTGTGCAACACGTCATGCTTTGTCAGACCCTGCAAGCAAGCCCTCTTGCCCAAGGCTCAGATGCTTCTGGAGCACAGCTGAAGAATTCTTGTCCTCACTGGCTAGTGAGGCAGAAATCCTCTTAGTCTTGTAGAGTCAGGAGCAGCCAAATGACACGGAGTTGATGTCATCATTACAAATTCTCTCTGTCCCTGAAAAACTAAGACTGTGGAGTTTAAGGAAAAATCATGTTGTTTCTAATTTATAAAATCTGATTAAAGGGGTGCCTGGGTGGCTCAATCGGTTGAGCTGCAGTCAGCTTGAGATTCTCTCTCTCCCTCTCCTTCTGCCCCTCCCCGTGCTAATGTGCACATGCGCACACACACACTCTCTATATAAATAAAATCTTAAAAAAAAAAATAACATCTAGAGCCTTCTTAGATCACCCAGGCAATATGAACTTAGTCTTCACATCTGTCTAATCAGGGCTACAATTCTCAACGTCATTTTTTACTTTTCCTTTTGACTCCTATTCTCCTAGTGCCAAGGCCACTTGTTTGCAGAAAGCTGGAAGTGGGTTTCCTTTTGGTTTACCTTACCTTAAGGTAGTAGCGCTTTGGTGTCCTCATTTAATGTGAGGAGTGTCTTAAATTCTTCGCCTCTAGTTGACCTTGGTCCTTGATTTTTTGTCACCAAAGTAAAAATTCAGTTTTTCAGTATGGGAATCTATGCCTGTGAAGTTTTTACTAGAGATACTGGCTCCTGTGGGTCATGGAGCTTCCAAGTCAAAGTGGACCTCAGACCCACCAAGGTGGATCTAGTCTCTTGCCCCTGAACTGTCACCTGTGAGTGCCAGTAATTCTAGCTCCAGGCTGGTCATATGGACTTCTGCAAGGGCTCTTCCCATGAACACCCAACAGTGCTTTGCTCACAAGCTGAGATTCCTCGCATATGCTCCTGAGTGAATCTGATGCTAAGTAGAGTGGTTGGTGGTATTGAGTATGTACATTTAGTTTAGCACAGGAAGTTGCCAGAGCCTCCCTCCACACTGATCTAGCAGAATAGGGTCATCAAACATCATCAAATCCAAAAAAGAGGTTTGGAGTTGCCAGTGCTCTGCTTTATGCTCTTGGGTTCCTTACTATCCTACCAGCTTTTTGGCTTTTCCCAAGACTTGTAAGTTCCTTACTATCCTACTAGCTCTTCTGTTTTTAAGTAGACTTATAAGAGCTCTATGGGCGCCTGGATGGCTCAGTGGCTTAAGCGTCTGACTCTTGACTTCAGCTCAGGTCATGATCTCATGGGCTGTGGGATTGAGGCCCTTGTCAGGGTCTGCACTTAGGGCGGAATCGGCTTGGGTTTCTCTCTGCCATCCTTCCTTCCTCCCCCCCACCCGCCCCACACTCACTCACTCACTCTCTCTAATAAATAAATCTTTTTTTTTTAATTTTGTGCTTTGCTTTTAAGCTCTTACATCTTTTTAAAATTTAAATTTAATTAATTAACATATAGTGTATTATTAGTTTTAGAGGTAGAGTTCAGTGCTCATTACATTCTAATAAATCCTTAAAAAAGAAAAAGATTCTTTCTTTCCTTTTCCCTCCGCCCCTCCCTCCCTACTCCCTAAAACAAAAAACAAAAAACAAAAACCCAAAAAACTCTGCCCCTCACCTCCATTCCCACTCTGAAAAAAATAAAGAGCTCTTTAGAAATATAATTCACTAACATAAAATTCACCCATTTAAGGTGTAATTCAGTGGTTATTAGCATATTCAAAAAGTGGTGTTAAACAATCACCTCTACGGGGACACCTGGGTGGCTCAGTTAAGCATCTGCTTTGGCTCAGGTCATGATCCCAGTGTCCTGAGATAAAGCCCCGCGTTGGGCTCCCTGCTCCATGAGAAGCCTGCTTCTTCCTCTGCCTGCTGCTCCCCCACTTGTGCTCTGACAAAAATCGTAAAAAAACAAAAAAAACCAATCACTTCTATGTAATTCCAGGATATTTTCATCACCTCGAAAAGAAACCCTGTACTTAAGACTTTATATTTAATCCTGCATTTTGGAAGGACAGTTTAGCTGTTAGCATAGGCCACCTTTGCTGAAAACCTGTCTATAACCCATATTAATGTTAGCCATTTACTTATTTTAATGCTTCTGTTTATATAGTTTTTATTAAAAAATTGGTTCTTACACACTTTGATAGGTGTTTGCACTTTTTGTTATGAACATATTTCATTACTAGTTTCTGACAGGTGATACATGCAAATGCCAAAAACAACTCAAAAAGTACCTAAGAGCAATGAAAAGTATCAATTGTCCAATTACTCAGACATACATTTGCCTTCCCAGAGGCAATTACTAATACTTCTTACATATCCAAGAATATGCTTCTGTGCATACATATAGTCTAATAAAACATTTTTCACTTTGAGATCGTTCTATCTGTATGGATAGAACTGCCTCATCCTTTCTAGCGTGTACATTTTATTCCACTGCAGCACTCAGATTGCAGTTATTTTCTAGAGATTTATGCACAGCATTGAGAATGGCTTGAGATAACGCTATTTCTGTTTTGGTATCAGTTATACTAGTTTTATAGAATGATTTGAAGACTCATCCCTTTTAGTGTTCTGCACAAGATTTAACCCTCTTGAAGGCCCTTGATTACCATTCATGTTTGTCTAGTCAGCTTAACTACTTGGGTTATTTTTGGTGACTTAGGAGAATATAGTCAAGCTGGTGAATTTGTTGATATAGGGTTATACAATGGCCTTTAAAATTTTATGCCTCTAGATCTCTAAAGGTAGCTAGAGCAGGGAAAGCTATTCTCTCCTCCCCACTCAGACTTACTAGAAACTTATTTCATGAGTCAGCTTTAAGAATCAGCTTTTGGTGGGCACCTGGGTGGCTCAGATGGTTAAGCGTCTAACTTTGGCTCAGGTCATGATCCCGGGGTCCTGGGATCGAGTCCCACATCAGGCTCCCGCTAGGCAGGGAAACTGTTTCTCCCTCTGCCTCTCTCTCTCTCTCTCTGACTTTCATGAATTAAAAAAAAAAAAAAAAAAGAATCAGCTGTTGGTTTTCACTGAACTCCATTTTGATTCATTTCTACTTTTATTTCCTTTCTGTTCCTATTAATCTTCCTATCCCTATGCCAAGAAGCTATTATTGTGTAAGATGAGGTGAAGCCCTAATCAATTATATACAAATATAAATACCTATATAAATATTAAGTGTTAATACAAGTAACTATTATGTATAGAACAGAAAACTACTCAAAACTAAGTTGGAGAATATGATTAGTCAAAGAAGCTTTCATGAAAATGAGATTATTTTCCTAGGATTTATTTTAGCCTATGGGCTGAAACTTAAGAGCTGCTGCCTATTTTGGTCTAATGAAATCCTTTTATTGTTTCATTTAGAAGTAGGTGAAGCCTAATCCCTTAAGAAAAGTACTCCCAAATAAAACACCATTAGCAAACAAAATTAAAGGGCTATTCAAAAAGACAGTGATCATCTTATCTTTTTATCATAAAAAAAATTTGTTAACAGTATCTTTCGCTGCCATGACATCTGAACAGGCTTTCAACTCTTTAAAGACTGACCTTAATATAACAACATTATGGGAGATAAAATTTGCATTTTTTTTTTTTTTTAAGATTTTATTTATTTGACAGAGAGAGACACAGAGAGAGGGAACACAAGCAGGGGGAGTGGAAGAGGGAGAAGCAGGCTTCCTGCCGAGCAGGGAGCCCAATGTGGGGCTCGATCCCAGGACCCTGGGATCATGACCTGAGCTGAAGGCAGATGCTTGACTGAACCACGCTTAACGACTGAGCCACCCAGGCGCCCTAAAATTTACATTTTTATTTATTTATTTATTTATTTTTAAAAAGATTTTATTTCTTTATTTGAGAGAGAGAGAATGAGAGATAGAGAGCACGAGAGGGAAGAGGGTCAGAGGGAGAAGCAGACTCCCTGCCGAGCAGGGAGCCCGACGTGGGACTCGATCCCGGGACTCCAGGATCATGACCTGAGCCGAAGGCAGTCGCTTAACCAACTGAGCCACCCAGGCGCCCCAAAATTTACATTTTTAAATAAGGATAGTAAAAAGTGAAAAAATGTAATGTTACATTCCTTAATATCCGTGAAAAAAAATTTAACTTGTTTAAATACTTTTGATTTTATTAAAGTATAAAATACCGAATTCTGCATTTTTAAACACTATTATTTTAAGAATCACTTATTTCTTCATAGTGCCAGCATGTTTCCCATACTTCCATATATCCGGAGATCTGAAAAAGAAAAAAATGTAAATTGTTGTTCTCAAGCCTTTGAATTTTAAACTGTGATAAAATTCACCATCCTGACCATTTAAATATAGTTTGGTGTCCAGTATATTCATTGTTCCACAACCAACCTCCAGAACTTTTTCATCTTACAAAACTGAAAATCTATACCCATTAAACATCTCCCCATATTCCCCCTTTCACTGGCTCCTAAAAACCACCATTCTACTTCTGTGAATTGATTACTCTAGGTACCTCATGTAAGTGGAATTACACAGTATTTGTCCTTGACGGCCTTATTTTACTCAGTATAGTAGTGTCCTTAAGGTTCACCCATGTTGTACCTTGGGTCAGAATTCCCCTTGATAGGCCAATCTGTTTATCCATTCATTCATGCCTGGGCTGCCTTCACCTTTTGGCTATTATGAATAAAGCTGCCATGACTATGGATATACAGATATCTCTTAGGGACCCTGCTTTTAGTTCTTTTGGATTTATACTAAGTGGAGTGGCTGGATTATATTTAATATTTTAAGCAACTGCTATATTTTGCATAGTAGATGCACCCTACATTCCCACCAACAGAGCAGGAGGGTTCCAATTTCTCCACATCCTTGCCAAAACCCATTCTGTTTGATAGTAGCTATTCTATAGGAGCCATCCTAATGTGTGTGAGGCGATCTCACTGCAGTTTTTTTTTTTTTTAAGATTTTATTTATTTATTTACTTGACAGAGACACAGCAGAGAGAGAGGGACCAAGCCGGGGGAGTGGGAGAGGGAGAAGCAGGCTTCCCGCTGAGCAGGGAGCCCGATGCGGGGCTCGATTCCAGAACCCTGGGATCATGACCTGAGCCGAAGGCAGACGCTGTATGACCGAGCCACCCAGGCGCCCCCTCATTGCAGTTTTGATTTGCATTTCCCCAGTGATTAGTAGTGAGGCTGAGCATCTTTCATGTTTTTTGCCCATTTGTATATCTTTTGGAGAAATGTATATTCAAGTCCTTTGCCCATTTTTTAATCAGGTTGTTTTCATTCAGTTTTAGGAGTTCTCTATATTATAGGTACTAGTCCCTTATCAGATATATGACTTGCAAAAATATATCCTCCAAGCTAGAGTATTACACTAAGTGAAATAAGTCAGAGAAAGACAAATATTGTATGATTTCACTCATGTGGAATTTAAGAAACAAAAACAAAGGGGAGGGGAAAAAAGAGAAACCAAGAAATAGACTCTATAGAGAACAAACTGATAGTTACCTGAGGGGCGGTGGATGGGGGTAGGGGAAATAGATGATGGGGATTAAGGAGGACACTTGTGTGAGCAGCACTGGGTGATGTATGGAAGTGTTAAAAAAAATCTTCCAGTATTTATTTATATGGTCTCCTACTGGACATTTAGGTTATAGTTTTTTCCTACAACAAATATGCAGAATACGTATTTATAGAATACACCCCTAAAATAATTGCTGAAAAGGAATTATGTATTTGTAATTGATACATTACCAAATTGCGCAGAGGTTCTACCAACTTACACCTCTACCAACTTCATTACACGCTTAATGAGATTTCTGTACAACTTTTCATTTTCTCAACTCTTGAATACTTCTAACTCTAAAGAAGATATTAACTGGGGGTGCCTGGGTGGCTCAGTTGGTTAAGCGACTGCCTTCGGCTTGGGTCGTGATCCCAGGGTCCTGGGATCGAGCCCTGCATCGGGCTCCCTGCTCAGCGGGGAGTCTGCTTCTTCCTCTCCCTCTGCCCCTCCCCCGCACTTGTGCTCTCTGTCTCTGACAAATGGATAAATAAAATCTTTAAAAGATATTAACTGAAAAAAAAAAGATATTAACTGGAACTTAGGTAACAGGTACAGAATTACCCGAATAAATTATTATGTTAATGACTCTTAGAGAGAATACTGATTGCAATAAACACACTAACAGTGTAGTTAAGGAAAGCAGGCATTTGAAAGTACAAAATTTCAAAGTGTTATTTACCTCCTCTCAGGAGGCTGGTACCACTTTTCAACAAGGGCATTAATAAAACTTCTGGGGTTTTCCTTGGGGTTTCCCCAGTTTTTTCTCCATTTCTTTTTTCAGTTTATTCACCTCGTACCTCTTGGCCATTTCCACAAGATCCTCTGGGATACTCTGAAACATTAAATGTGTTATTAGGAATGAGATTTTTCTTTCAGAGTAACAGCTTTTCTACAGTATGCTAAAATACCTCCAAATCTCAGTCACAGAATCTTTCCAATTCCATGACATCTTTCCAACAATGAAATGTATCTCCTTGCATGTTAAACTCTTGAGATTTATCTTCAAACTCGAAAACCAGACTGATCTTAAACTTCCCCGATGCTACCACTCCCTGCTCGTATGTATGGCCCTTCAGTTGCTTCCCAGTGCCCTGAACATGCCTTAACTGGTGCCACGTTCTGTGGCATTCTGTCCACAGGGCCTGAACGTGTTCCCCAGCTGGAACATGCATCCCATTCTCGTACAACAATTCTCCCAACCTCCACTCCACCGGCTTCTTCCATGGTACTATTTCCACTGATGCTTACTCCCATTAGATTAGGTTCCCCAATTCTGTATTACAGCTCCTTGTCTTTGCCACACTATGGCCCTCATAACATGTTTAACATCTGTTTTCCCCGACACACGGTAAGCCCCGATACTTGGAATCAATGAAATTATTTTAACATTAGAAAAATGATACAAGGTAGAGTCCTGAGTTATATAATCTCACCTGTTGTGCTCTTTCCAGAATATTAATTAACTCTCCAGCAACCCTCCAGTCATTTCTAGTGAGGAGAGTAATAGATATCCCAGTTCTCCTATAAAAGGGTGGAGTGGGGGAAGGCATTCATATGGTAATTTGATTTTTTAATTTATACTCATGATTCATTAGCAAAACACATTTTAAAAATAGCTAAACCTCAACTTCTAAGCCCAAATATGTTATTATGTATTAAAAGTTAGCATCACTCAAACAGCAATTTAGAACCTCAATAATCTGGAGCTGTTTAAACAGTGTGTTTGCAGGGGATTTGATAGTAGTGCTCTCAATGAGGAAAAAGGTCCTCTTACACGGGGACAATAGAGGAACCACTGGGTATCGCTCAGTGTGACTCTACAGATATAAAGCAAAGAGTGGAATAAGAAACAGCTGCAGCTAATCAGAGGGGTCTGGATGAATCTGGAATAGGCCAATTAAGATGGGGATAAAGGAGCAAAGCAGGTGGCACAGACAATTCATAGGCAATAGGAAAAAAAATGTTTTCTAGCTAAGAATAGTCTGTGAAGGGATTAATGATAGTGGCTTCTTTCAGAGGTAGACTATGCAGACTTACCCTGCTCTTCCAGTGCGCCCTACTCTGTGCACGTATTCTTCGATGTTCCGGGGGAAATCATAATTATAGACGTGTGTGATATCAAGGATGTCAAGACCCCGAGATGCCAAGTCGGTGGCAATCAATATTCTTACTTTACCTAAAGAATAAAACCAAAAGAATATACACATTCTGGCATAAACCAACCCAAGACATAGCAGAAAAGTATAATTTTCCCCCACTATCTAGGTGAGCCATTATTACTTTTAGTATTAAAACAATTCAGAGTGAAAATGAGAAAGGGTCATTTATAGCCTTTCTTTTCTTTTCTTTTTTTTAGAATAATAAAAAATAACATAAGATTTCCAGAAGTTTCCAGACAAGCCATACAAAATGGTCACAAGCTTTTTCTTGAAGGAAGGATTCTACACTTGACAGCAAAGTCACAATGTTATTAGTGAGGGCTGTGATGTTTGTTTAATGTTCCCATTTTGGTTCAGACAATCAAGCTTGTCCATCTACAGCGTCTAAATAAAGTTAGACTTGGCTAGAGAGCATATTCTAAAGAACTGGTTAGCTGCTTTTAGCCAATGCAATTAGATCACCATAAAAAGGGGGAAAGGAGCCCATAAAATTAAAACTACCTCTCCCCCTCAAAAAAAGTAATAAAAAAAACACCCACACCCCTGCAGCTAACCATGACAACTACCTTCATTCACAGTGCTTTATACTCAAACCATGACAGGGAAATGAATAAAAGCCGAGAAGGGCCACTGCTTTAAATGTTTCACAACAACCCGGATGGTACTTCTAGCCTCTGCTCATGCTTTACAACAGTGAATCAGGACAAGACATAGATTTGCTAATGTGCATTTAATCACCGAAGGACTGAAGATGTCTGGGCTTTTATTCTGTAATGTTTCTAAGACTGTGTCCATTAAATGCAAACAAAAAAGGAAGAAGTCTTGGCAGAACAGAAGTGATGCACACTCGATGATCAGATCGATTTTAAATGTTATTCATGGCATATAGCCTAGTCCATGCTGTAGCTGTTTCTATGGCTTGGGCTTCATTGGTCTTCCACTGCTCCGCTGCATCTTTTGCTAATGGATCAGCTGGATTGCGAGCACTTAACAAAGCCTGGATCGACAGCAGAACTGTGCGGATCTGCAGTGCTGGGGACCACTTATCTTTCAAAATATCTAAACATATTCTTCCCAACTTGTCTACATTAGGATGATAAATTTTGGTCATGAAACGTACTTTTAGGGGTTGCCATCGGGTATTCTTCTGGTAGGAATAGTTCAAGCTTAAAAGTCCCTCCCTCAACGGGGGAATCCTGGGGGCCAGCAATGACCACATTGCTCTCATCCGGTTCTGCTTTAATGCCAGGAACTGGTTCTGCCAGCAATCGCTGGGTTTCCTTGATAATCCTGCAGGGCAGCCCGGCCATCTTGTCAGATCCTGAGTTCGGCCTCTGGTCTCGACTCCCTATAGCCTTTCTTTTAAACTGCTGGTGAGTTACAACACAATATACACCCTGGTTCAGCAACCAATCCCTGAATCATCTGAACCATGTCACAAAGATCTATGCCTCTCAGGTAAATTAAAGAAAACAACCCCATTGCAAATTATTACCTTGATATCCAGGTCTAAATATTTGCTCTTTGAGTTTGGATAGTTCTAGAGATCTGGTTAATAGTCAGAGTTCTAACAAGTATAGTTTTGTGATCTGCAAGCTGAGGACAGATCCTACAAATAGGCTCCACGAAAAGGTGTTGTCACTCAGCCTTGCCCGGGCCTTGTACCCTTTAATGGCAACAAATACTACTTGTATAAATGTACCTGTTTTAAAGTTTTCTAATGCCTTCTCTCGGTCACTCTGCTCCCTATTACCATGAAGGGATTCCACTGATACATGTTGCAGAATCAGGTCGCTTGATAGGTGGTCAGCACTGAAGCAAAAGATGAAGTCAGTGATCTGAAGTGCTTCTTCTAATACCACTATCAATTCACTCGTTTTACTTCTATTAGCAAAAGACTGAATTAACATACTATAAGACACACATACCCCTTTTGAAATTAGTATGCAAATAGAGCGAATGCTAAACAAATCAATTTGATGATTTAAGGATGTAAAAGAAAAAAATACCTACACAGCTTTTCTGCTGACAAACACTATGACTTTGTCTTTGGGAGACATGCTTTCTAGAAAAGTTTGGATATGAGAGCGTTTCTCTTCTTCGGTGGTGACAATTATGTTTTGTTTCACAGTACTTACTGCCTAAAGGAATAAAGATTACAGTACATCAAAATTGACAGGCAAACCCTATACATTGGCTCAGAATACATCTATTTCTATCCCTGGTTAAGTTTTAATAAACTGCTAACAAGAAAGAGGCAGGTCCTTGCAAAACGACCTCTACTCAAAGATTTGTATTTCAGCCTTTCGCTTCTCTTGCTCATTCACCGAAGCTGAGTTGGAAACTTGAATGCTTGGCAGTGTGTTGAAAGTAATTGGTTACTATTGCTGGAAAAGAAAACTGTGGAGTAAGGCCAAAATTTCATCATGAATTTGGGTACAGTCCTTTCAATAAAGGAAGATGATTAGCTTAGGACACAAGAGTTCCCATTTAGGATTTTGACAACTTAAAGCAAAATTTCAAAATATCACTGATACAAATTTTTAACCCAGAGATAAAGTAAGTTTTAATAGCATTCAATGAAAGTAAAGAATGACATATCTATCCTCACTTTTCATGAAATCTAATGAAATTAACCGAGGCAATGACCTATCACTATTACTGGTGATTAAGTAAAAGGTCATTTTTTTAAATAATAATTAATTGAAAGGTTGATTTCAATTAAGTGAAAGGCCAAATAACTTTGTAATGGAGGAGATACATAATAGAGACCTTCATAAATTGTATAATTACTGACATCTGAACCCAATGATCCATCATGACTTCACCAAAAGAGAACACCAGACTTACATACATGCACCTATGTTGCCCTTTTTTAGAACCTGATTTTTTTAAGATTTTATTTATTTGACAGAGAGAGACACAGCGAGAGAGGGAACACAAGCAAGGGGAGTAGGAGACGGAGAAGCAGGCTTCCCGCCGAGCAGGGAGCCCGATGCGGGGCTCGATCCCAGGACGCCGGGATCATGACCTGAGCAGACGGCAGACGCCCCAACGACTGAGCCACCAGGCGCCCCTAGAACCTGATTTTAACAGGACTAAATAAAATGAGATATCAGGAAAATAGGAACAAGGAATGAATATTTGATGATATTAAGGGATTATTAAAATTTTAGATGTGAGATAATAACAGTACGGTAATTATGTTAAAGTTAGTCTTAGATGTATACTGAAGTATTTATGAATAAAATCATATGTATCTAGGATCTTCTCTATAATTAGGGAGGGGGCAGAGTAGTTATGCCAAAACAAAGTAATTAAAACTTTCATAAATATTTTTTATAATAGTAGTAACAAGCTTACCACTAGATCCAAAGTACCAACATATACAATCATTGGCTCTTTCAAATAAGTCTGTGCAAGTCGACGGACAGCATATGGCCACGTTGCACTGGAAATAAACATGATATAAAAGTTAAAATTTTATTATAAATCAAATATTACTAAGTTTCCCTAAGAATGCTATGAACCGATTACCCATGAAAGACAAATTGAGTACTTTTAAATAAGGGAGACTTTACAGAAAATGTACACTTCACAAAGAACTGCTCAACTGTAGTAGCAAAGCTACTACATGAAACCTTTAAATAAGTCTAACAGGTTTAGGGGTGCCAGAGTGGCTCAGTCGTTAGGCGTCTGCCTTCGGCTCAGGTCATGATCCCAAGGTCCTGGGATCGAGCCCCCCGCATCGGGCTCCCTGCTCTGCGGGAAGCCTGCTTCTCCCTCTCCTACTCCCCCTGCTTGTGTTCCATCTCTGGCTGTCTCTGTCAAATAAATAAATAAAATCTTTAAAAAAACAACAACAAAAAAACCAAAACAGGTTTATAAACCAAAGGTGAAGGAGATCTATACCTTAAATTCTAACCTAAATTCTATTTTTTTTTAAAGATTTTATTTATTTATTTGAGAGAGAGAGAATGAGAGAGAGCACAAGAGGGAAGAGGGTCAGAGGGAGAGGCAGACTCCCTGCCGAGCAGGGAGCCCAATGCGGGACTCGATCCTGGGACTCCAGGATCATGACCCGAGCCGAAGGCAGTCGCTTAACCAACTGAGCCACCCAGGTGCCCTCTAACCTAAATTCTAATCTAAAATAAATTCAAGGGTTAGATTTTTCTTGGCCTTCAAAAAAGAACCCCCCCCCCCAAAAAAAACCCTAGTATTTTTGGTCAGCATTGTCAGCAGGCAAAAAACCAAATGCTTATGCGAAATAAAGGCATATTAAGTGTACTGATGAAAGGACATGTAAATCCAAGTGTTTCTTCATCCATATATATTATGAAAGTAATCACCTTTACACTTTCACAGTAACTACAATAATGGAAAGACTAGTAGAAAAACAAATGAGGGTGGTATTAAAAAGAAAACAAATTGAGGAGATTTTATGTTATTTCCCCAATTATATACTATTCTTTTTTATGTTAATGACATGTAGGATATACAAGCCCAGGAGATAATAGTCTATAGATCACTCTGCATTTATTTTTTATTTTATTTTTAAAGATTTTATTTATTTATTTGACAGAGAGAGACACAGAGAGAGAGGGAACACAAGCAGGGGGAGTGGGAGAGGGAGAAGCAGGCTGCCAACAGAGCAGGGAGCCTGAGGCGGGGCTCGATTCCAGGACCCTGGGACCATGACCAGAGCCGAAGGCAGCAGCTTAACGACTGAGCCACACCCAGGCGCCCAATCACTCTGGATTTAAATAACAATCATTGTTTCTTAGTTTTATCTTGGGCAAAAAGGTACTCAGTAATCCAAGGTTTATCTCTAAGGGCAGGTGATCATTCCAACTTGTGAGGCCACCACTATGAAACAATCTCCCCTCCAGGGAGAGGTCCCCCTTAAGTTTTTATAGAAATCTTTGTGAGGCGCCTGGGTGGCTCAGTCGGTTAAGCCTTCAGCTCAGGCATGATCCCAAGGTCTTGGGTTTGAGCCCTGCATTGGGCTCCCTGCTCAGCTGGAGCCTGCTTCTCCCTCTCCCTCTGCAGCTCCCCCTGCTTGTACTCTCTGGCTCACTCTCTCTCTGGCAAATAAATCTTTTTAAAAAAAAATCTGTTACAAAAAAAATCTCTATCTGTAACTTAGGAAACCTAATAATCATTGTTACAGTTACACTGAGTTGCTATACTTTGCTATACTAAGTGATGACATGTCTTTCACCTGAGGATCTCAAGATACCTTCAGGTAATGCTCTAAAATCCTCCGGGGAAATTAAAAAAAGGTGGAGTCCAGTCCACTGATTTCTATTTTACAGACTAGCAATTAGGCATACACCTACCTTGTCATAATAGTCTGCCTGTCTGGGCGCACATCTAATAAAATCTTCATTATCTGGGGTTCAAATCCCATATCTAGCATCTTGTCGGCTTCATCTAAAACCTGCATCAGAAATGATAGTGGCTACATTAGATATGGGAAGTATGCTCTCTTTATGAACATAATACTATGGTAAGGTAACTTTTTTCTCATTTCCCCTATTTAAGCCACTATTTTCATTTCTTCAGGACAAAGTGATCTAGAGTTGTGACAGACTGACTTGATTTTTTAAGTTGGCTAACAGTTTCTAGATCCATCTAATGAAAAACTGTGTCTAAAATATCCACGTGGGGGGCGCCTGGGTGGCTCAGTTGCGTGAGCATCTGACTCTTGATTTTGGCTCAGGTCATGATCTTGGAGCTGTGGGATTGAGCCCCACGATAGGCTCTAGGCTCAGTGTGGGAGTCTTCTTGAGATCCTCTCCCTCGGCCTCTCCCCTCCCCCTGCTTGCACGTGCTCTCTAAAATAAATCTTTAAAAAATTAAAGTAAAAAAAAAAACAACCCACATGGATTTTAATCTTTTATTCTCTATATTCTCAACATTTATAAAAAACATTAAAATAGAATTCTTAAATCCTTATTTTAACATACTAGAGGAAATGTAAAAAATCCCTAGGATTTGAAATCATTATAAAATGGACAACCATTCTAAAGGACTATTTTAATAAGAATTCAGTTCTGGAGCGCCCAGCTGGCTCAGTTAGAGCATGTGACCCTTGATCTCAGGGTTGCAAGTTTGAAAACCCACGTTGGGTGTAGAGATTACTTAAAAATAAAAAAGAATTTACTAAGAGTTCAGTTCTTTCTCCTAGTATCCCAAACCCTTACTCCATGATTACCAAGTAGGTTACATTTCTGAGGTTAATAAAGTTATTCATTTGTAGATCATTCAGTCTTCCAGGAGTTGCAATAATAATATCTACTCCTTTTTTCAGATCTTGTATTTGTCCATTTCTATCTCCACCGCCATATATACACACACTTAAAAAAAAAGAGGTTCATGTTCAGGCAAGGAAATGTCCCATCACAACGCAAAATCCCAACCAACCAAAGTATTTTGGGTATAAAATAACAAGAGTAAAAAGTATTTAAGTCAGAAAGTATCAGATACCTTCTGGGTAGTATTTGCTCCATTCTAAGAACTATCCACACCTGTCAACCCACAGTGATGTGTCCTATAAAGAGCCATATTTGCATCACTGTTACTTGACCTCACTGCCCTGGCTACCATTGATTTGAACTGGGGTAATGCCTGACTCATGCTAAGCCATTCAGATTCTCTACGTATGTGAAAAATAATGGGGAGAATGTACAAAACTGACTTATTAAATAGCTGATGCAAGAATGGACAAAGAAATGACTTACCTTTTGAGGCCTTTATATGAATACTTAGAACATTCAGCTTCCACTTGAAGTGCTAACTCACGCGTAGGTGTAAGGACTAACATGCCAGGTCCATTCCTTTTTCCTCTAATTCTTTAGAGAGAAAATATTAAAGTGCCTGACTCAGATACATAGCGTATTCATTCAGTGCCTTCAGAATTTGAAGCAATAGATGTGAAAAGTCACACGCATCCACCACAAAACATGGGAAAATATTGAAGAACGTTGCACACAAAAAAATCCCAAGGGCCGATACCAGCCTTTTCATTTAACACGGCCCAACATTCTCTCACACAATTGTAATGGATGTAACAATTCAAACATTTCCAGTATTCACTATTAAGACTATCTGTTGCGGGGCGCCTGGGTGGCTCAGTCATTAAGCGTCTGCCTTCGGCTCAGGTCATGATCCCAGGGTCCTGGGATCGAGCCCCACATCGGGCTCCCTGCTCAGTGGGAAGCCTGCTTCTCCCTCTCCCACTCCCCCTGCTTGTGTTCCGTCTCTCACTGTGTCTCTCTGTCAAATAAATAAAATCTTAAAAAAAAAAAAGACACTACCTATTGCTTCCTAAAAATGGTTTGACAATTTGTACTCTCACCAGCATGGTACAAGTGCATTTCCCTGAGGCTTGGCATTATTTTTTGACCAATGCAACAGACCAAACAAAAGAAACTTACATTTTTGGTATCCATATCTATTAACCCCCTATAAAGAGAACCCAGCTGTACAAATTCTTACACAGGCTGTGAATCCAAGTGTATAAATCCGGGCATTAAGTAGGACAGTGTTTTCCCAGTTCCAGTTTGGGCTACTCCTATAAGATCTACACCTTGTAATACTATCGGCCATGACTGCGACTAAAAAAGAAAAGATTAACATTAAAATTAAAGGCTGCATCTTTTAGTCAAGCGCCCCCTCCTCTCGTAAGCCCAAACTTCTTTCAACAAACATATTTTGAGTGCTAGGCACTGGTAGCACAGGGGGCTCTAGGGGAGTGCTCACAAGGGATAGTTACTCCCTTGGTGATTTCACTTCTAATAATCAGATATTGTGGCGCCTGCATGGTTCAGTGAAGGATCTGCCTTGGGCTCGGGTCATGATCCTGGGGTCCTGGGATGGAGCCCCATGGTGGGCTTCCGCTTCTCCCTCTGCCCTCCCCTCCCCCAAACCCCCACACCTGTACTCTCTCAATAAAATCTTCTAAAAAAATCAGATATTGTTTGGGGGGAAAAACTGTCAGTAAAATACTGGAATTAAAGAAAAAAGAAAAAAAGCCAAGCAAGCAAACAAGCATACCTGGATCGGTGTTGGCTTTTGAAAGCCTGCCTTTTTAATGTTTTCCATAACCTCAGGATAACACTGAAAAGCATCCTCAAATTTACAAGTAGGATTGGGTATACGACGCTTCTCCCCTTCTTTCAAGTCATCACACATTATATTATAATTTTCTTTCCTTTAAGGAAAAATAGAACAAATCTTAGCGGCTTTGGTCACTTTATTCCCTAAGCCAGAAATTTTTGCCAGCATTAATTCATCATATCTAGAAATCCAACTACAACTGTAACTGTAAAGCTACAGTAAAATGTAATAACAAAGAAATAGAAATGAGCCCATTTTTTTTTTATCAGAATAGTTATCAGAAAGGGAAAAAGTTACATTGTATGAATGGGCCAACGAAATTTCATGGAAATGTGAAGAATAGAGCCTGAAAATCACACACTTCACGATTCAAATCAGACTTGGCTGACACAAAGCTCTACAATGTTCCATACATATTTTCTTAACTTATCCTCAACAATTCTGCCAAATGGGAATTATTCTCATTTGACAGGTTATCATTAGTTACTTATCCAAAGTCGGAGCCCTACCCCAACCCTAGCATAACTGTTCTTTCTGCTATACCATACTTATTTAATTTTTTTTTTTACCATACTTAGTTTTATAACTGACTTTGATAGAAAAAAAATGTTGCTGTTAGGACCTTTAATTCCAGATAGTTAAGCATTGAAGAATAAGAAATGCATCAAATCAACTTATGATTTTCAACAGTTGTAGAATTCTAAAAGTGCTGTCCAATACAATAGGCACTAACCACATGAATCTTTTAAAATTTTAAATGGGAAACTTAGTTCCTCAATTATACAAGCCATATTTTAAGTATTCAATAGCTATATATAGATAGTAACTACTCTATTAGACACAAACATAGCCCTTTTTCCCTCTTTGCAGAAAGGTTTACTGGATAGCAATGCTCTAAAATATCAGGTAGGATGCAACCAAGTTCATGTGAATACCAGAGATGTAGTCTTCAAATGCAATCACTTTGAATGTTTCCCTAATGAGTAACAACTATACAAATACTTAAAGCAATAAAGCTACCCACCTCCAAGTGTCTACTCGCATTTGTGACATTGAACTTGTTGCTTCTGACTCCACGTAAAGGTTTTTCTTAATTGGTGGTAAATCTGGGACAAAGATGAAAATTTAAAAAATTTCTTTTTTAAAGATTTTATTTATTTATTTGATAAAAGAGACACAGCGAGAGCAGGAACACAAGCAGGGGGAGTGGGAGAGGGAGAAGCAGGCCGCCTGCCGAGGAGGGAGCCTGATGTGGGGCTTGATCCCAGGACCTTGGGATCATGACCTGAGTCGAAGGCAGACGCTTAACGACTGAGCCACCCAGGCGCCCCAAAGATGAAAATTAAAACTTTGATAAATGATCAGAATTTACATTTCATTGAAACTTATTCAAAGTAACAGAAATCAAACTAAAATATTTATTAAATTCACCTTACAGTTTTAGATAGTTGTTCTCTGCCTGTCAGGCTTATGCTAGTCTCTAAGAGATCTCCTGTTTTGGTTTGCCTCTTGAGTACATTTTTTACCCAAGAAAGAGAATCTTAATAATTTAAGTTTAATATAAAATAAAAGTATGCTTTACGATCATCCCAATTGATGAATCTCTCAAACACAGTAGACTGATTTTTTTCTTTTCTTTGAAGGTCCATCCCATTTCTGGTTAGGAATAGAATATTTCTTATTCCACTTCGAGACTACTTTGTTTTCTTATATGCCTAGCATACTTCCTCCAAACTTAAATCCTTTTTTTGGCCCCTCTATTCCAAATCTCCCCACTGCATGTATTGTCCAGGTGGCACTGGTAACAACATGCAGACAGAATGACCACTGAAGTAATCATTGTTAATATCTGTCACTGTTTTAATAAATGTATTGCTGCCTCACTTTGATAGCCAGAATTAGCACCTGAATTTACCCTGAAAATTAGTGAATATGACATGAAACATTACATTCTAATAATTCCAGGTGAGACTCTCATTTAAAATTAAAGCAAATGAAAAAACCCCACTCTTCTTGACTATATGTTTCTTTCTTATTAAATGGTTTCCCCTTTTTATTTTGCCTCTATCAGCCCGAACACTCCAGGATCAATTTTTGCTCAACCATAGCCAATAATGTTAAACCACTTATGGTTGCCATGTTTATTGCCTTCATTCTCCCCTTATGCCCGATTTTCTTTCAATTTTATTAAGCTCCTGCTGTGAGTTACCTCAAATAAGATAAAATGTAAGTATAATATTTTAATTTCCCACTTATAGCATAGATTACAGCACAGACAACATAGAAACAAATCTTGCCCTAGAGACTAACTGCAGCACATAATATCTTACTATCATTTTTCTAGTCGATTTCATTACTAGAAATAAGACAACATTTTAGGGAATAAAAAACACTAGCGGTTAAAGAACATCTCAAGAGGTACATCAATACCACATGTAAATGTTAGGATATAGCACTAACCTTCCCACTTTTTTTTCCCCCATTTCAAAGCATCTTCTCGAATTTGATCCCAATCAATCAATGGCTGATTCTCTGTAACATTACGATCTGTCTTTACATCTCTTCCAACAGAAGGTTGGAATGCAACAATATCTGTTAAAATATTTTTACAGAATTAGTTTCAAAACAAATCCTAATTGTACAAATTTCCCCCAAACCACTTTATTCTTTTGTGTTTAAAAAACAGACAATAATGCTTAAAATAGAAAATGTGGGTTTTAGTACTACAATGCTATGACAATTCTAGCTATGGTTTGTCAGTTACCAGATTTAGGAGATGGAAAATACATTTATTGAAGAGAAGGAAAATAATGAGAGCCTAGTGTTTGCTAATAAATCACATGTTAATCTTTACAATAACCCTGTGAGGCAGATGTCACCCCAGGTTAACAGATAAAGAGTCTTAAAGGCTTCCTAGAGTTCCTTTCCCAAGAAACACTAAGAGGTAATGCTGCCATCTGAACCCAAGATGCTGTTTTTACTTCCACATCGCTTCTGGAAATGACTCCATAATGGCTTTTTCTCTAGTCCAAGCAGGTCTGAGTTTTGGGTTTGTTTTCTTAATTAAATCTGAGATTTTTTTTCTTTAAAGGGTCGTTTTATTTATTTATTTTCTTAAGATTTTATTTATCTGACAGAGAGAGACACAGCGAGAGAGGGAACACAAGCAGGGGGAGCGGGAGAGAGAGAAGCAGGCTTCCCGCTGAGCAGGGAGCCCGATGCAGGGCTCGATCCCAGGACCCCAGGATCATGACCTGAGCTGAAGGCAGATGCTTAATGACTGAGCCACCCAGGCGCCCCTAAATCTGAGATTTTTAAAAAGTAATCTATGCCCAGACCAGGGCTTGAACTCATGACCTGGGGAAGATCAAGAATCGCATGCTCTACTGACTGAGCAAGCCAGGTACCCCAGAGATTTTTTAAATACCAAATAATTAGACAGTTTTCAAAGTCAGTCACATTCCAGGGGAGAAGACCATAAAATCAGAAGGCCAGGACTAATCCTTCTATCATTAATAGTGAGTGTATTAAAAGGTTTTTTTTTCTCCACCTATCTGTGGCTAAAAGTGAAACTGCTAGGCTTAATCACAGAAATTAAACATTTTTCATTTGAGGAGACAGTATTTTGGGATTTCAAAGAAAAAAAATCCCTAACAGACAAGACTTAATGATGGCAATCTGAAGCCCTGTTGTCAGGAAAAGCATCGACTATAATACCTCTGACACTGAACGCAATTTTTAAAATTTTACAAGGCTGTCGTAAGCAAAAATTACTTACCAGTTCTGAGTTTTGAATTGTAATTTTCTTGTTTTTTAACAAGATTATCTATCACAGTTTTGGCCTTCGCCTGCATCACCTTGTTGCCAAAGATTCTGACCTCTGCTTCTTCCGAATGACCTTTTATTATCTAGATGCAGGGGAAAAATAGGTGAGACTGAAGTCCCCTTACCATGCTCCCCCTCCAAAAATCACTCAACTTCGAACAGTATAAAAATTTAAAGTAAATAGAGTATTGCTATCAATCAGTGTCTTTTAAGTTCTAATTTTTGAGGGCATTCTACATTCAACGAATTTATCCTGAGATTTACCTCCTGGTTGGATGAAAAGGAGGACAATCTAAATTTAAAAACTACCATGACAGGGGCACCTGGGTGGCTCCGTCAGTTAGACGTCCCAACTCTTGGTTTTCAGCTCAGGTCATGATGTCACCGTTGTGGGATCGAGCCCCACGCCAGGCTCTGTGCTCAGTGTGGAGTCAGCTTCAGACTTTCCCTCACCCTCTCCCTCACTTTCTCAAAATCTTAAAAAAAAAAATTAAAAGTAAATAAATAAATAAATAAAAACTACCATGACCGCTAGGGAATAAACTCAGCAACTAGTTTTAGAAGATTAAGGTGTTAATCTGACCTCTTAACTGCAAAACAGTAATTTGGCAAATCTTACACAACTGTAGGGATTAATCTATGTGCTATATAAATAACAGCTGATTGCACTGTCAGGTTACTTACATGAACTTTTAACTTGAGGGGATGCTCTACTTCCACCATGTACATGGTAATGGAAGCAACTTACAACAAGGCTGAGACGACATTTGGAGGACGGAATCTACAAGTCACATCTTTCAATGTACATCATCTCAGCTACCCACACTGATTCAATAGAAACTAGAAACTGCTACACCAAATGCTTTCTTGGGCTGGTGATTCAAAGCTTGCCATTTGCACTGTTTACAGACAACTCTGTAGAAGTTCTTAAATGAGGCTGAAACGGATGCTGAGAATATGGAAAAGAGAGACCTACATAGACTGGGGATGCAGGAGGTCTTAGACTTCCCTTATGAACAGGAGTTCTATCAGCTAAAATAGGAGGGAGTAGGGCAGGAGTCCAGCTGCTGACATTCAAGTGGAGTTCGGGGAGGGAGTGAAGGAAAAGGAGCCAGATCAAGTGGACCATGCTAAGAAGTCTGAACCTCTTAAGAGCCTGAGATATTATGAAAGATTTTTATGCAGGAAAAGAAAACAAATTATGAACAAAATTTGTGTTTTAGAACTACTGCCCTGGTCATAGTACAGAATGGTTAGAGGGAGTAAGACTGGAAGCAGAGTGGACAGTTAGGGGAGAACACTCCCAAATGATGTGATTCTCCTTGAGAAATACAGGAAATAGAAAGGACTCAGTGATGGACTGGTTGCAGGAGAAGAATCTGAGACTTCTGGCTTGGGTACTGGATGAATGATGTTGCTGCTGAGACTTGGGAACACAGGAGCAGGTTAAGGTTTGAGGGATGAGATTCAGGAAGCACCTGATGAATATTCCCCCAAAGATCTCATTTGTCAGTGGAGATTATCTCTATAAAGGATTTTTACCTCCAGGAGTCACAAAACCTAGACCTGGAATGGACCACAGCATGTAACCATTCCTGGAAAAGAATAGCAGTCTGAAGAGCTTTGGCAACTTCTCTAAATTACCACAGTATGTTAACAGCTAAACAGAAATTAGAGTAAGAAATGAACTATGCTTTTTGAGGATTTAAGATCGCAGACCACTTACCTGTATTTTCGTGTTTGTTGTAATTTGGATGTCTTTTATTTTTGACCCTCCACGACCTATTTTTTAAAAATAAAAATTTTTTACAAGTTGTAATCAAAATCACAACTGGGTATCACTTCATTCTTATTAGAATGGCTATCGAAAATACAAAGAGGGGGGCACCTGGGTGGCTCAGTCGTTGGGTATCTGCCTTCGGCTCAGGTCGGATCCTGGGGTCCTGGGATCGAGCCCCATGTCAGGCTCCCTGCTTGGCCAGGAAGCCTGCTTCTCCCTCTCCCGTTCCCCCTGCTTGTGTTCCCTCTCTAGCTGTCTCTCTCTGTGTGTCAAATAAATGAATAGAAATCTTAAAAAAAAAAAAAAAGAAAATACAAAGAGGGGAGGGGCACCTGGGTGGCTCAGTCAGTTAAGTGTCTGCCTTCAGGCTCAGGTCATGATCTCAGGGTCCTGGAATCGAGCCCCCCTTTGTCTGGCTCCTTACTCAGTGGGGAGTCTGCTTCTCCCTCTGCCCCTTCCCCCCCACTCATATGCACTCTCTCACTCTGCTCTCACTCTGAAATAGATGAATAATCTTAAAAATATATATGAAATAAGTGTTGGTGAGAATGTGAAGAAAAGGGAAGCCTTGTGCACTCCTGGTGGGTATGTAAATTGGTGCAGGATGGAGGTTCCCCAAAACACTAAAAATACAACTACCATATGATTTAGCAATTCCGCTTATGGATATATATCCAAAGGAAACAAAACCACTATCTCAAAGAGCTATCTGTACTCCCATGTTCATTACAGCATTATTCACAATAGTCATGAGGTGGAACCAACCTAAATGTCTACCAACAGATGATTGGATGAAGACACATGGTTATAAATATGCTAGAGAAGATTTCAGCCTTAAAAAGGAAATTCTATCATTTGCAACATGAATGAACCTTGAGGACGTTACACTAAATGAAATAAGCCACTCACAAAAAGCAAATAGGGCATGACCTTCTTTGAGGGTCTAATGTAATCAAACAGAAACAAAGTAGAATGCTATTTGCCAGGGATGGGGAAAGGGGGAAATGGGGAGTTGTTTAATGGGTAGCTTCAGTCATGCAAAATGAAAATATTCTAGAGATCTGTCATACAACATTGTTCTTATAGTTAACAGTGTACTGTACTCACACTGCACACCTAAAATTAAGCTTAAATTTTTCTTTTTTACCACACTGAGGAAAAAAAGTGGTTCCAGACCAACATTAAGTGGGTGCTCTCTAGCACAGTGCCTGCACTGTCAGAGGTGCTGAATTAAGTGTTGAGAGAGTGATTTTTAGTGCAAACCTAGTGGCTTTCACTTATGGAGCATCACTCTTCAGATCTTTGAGCCTGAGCCTTCTTGAGGGAACAATGAATCTCTAGCTGGTCTAGCAATTAGTCTCCTAATGTTCTATTTAATAGCTGCCTAAAAAAATGTGGTCATCGTTTTTCAAAATAGGTTTAAAAAAGGGTAAACAAAATTTTAGCTCCCATACCTAATAGGTAAAATGTTGGAATTTATCCTCAGTTTTAATGGCCACAAATGGGGCAGATCTCTATTCCTATGGTTTCTAAATGTTTTTCCAAAAATGAATTTGTAAGACTCAAGATGTACTAAGAAAAAGATCCTGTTTTTCAGCAGATAAATTATATTCAATAAAAGAAACTAAGTGCAAGATACGGCCAATGCTCTGAACAACCCTATAATATCCTACACCTTCTTTAATGGCTCTAAATGGTGCTCAAAGACACAGATTGTACTCAGCACTGCTTTGTTGTTCATTTTGGGGTAAGCTGTGAAAAGTCCTGACCTTTCATCCCAAAGATTTCCCAAATCGAAGTTTGTTCTCCCAAAATATCGTCTCCACGAAATATCAAAAGGTGCATTAAATGACTAATTATGGCATCAGAAGGTATTAGGAATATCACAGGTAAAGTCCTGAATCTCATTAGGTGGCAGCTGATTGGAGGCGAGGAGAGTGGGGCGTGGATGCCCTTGCCCAGGCCCCGCCCCTGCCCCCCCCCATTCTCCGCCCCGCCCCTGCCCCGCACACCCATCCTCTTTCACTTACCGATCACAGCGCCGACCCAGACGTTATTCAATCCAAAGCAAAGCGGCGGTTCTCGGAGGCCAGCGGCCACAGGTTGCTGGAGGCCGGAGGGGTTCCTCCAGCCGCCACCTCTGCCGCCCCTACCGGCCTCCTGACCTCTTGGATTCGGGTCCTCTGTCGGCCTCCTTTCCGGAGCACGGGACACCGCCGAATTTAGCCGGGAAGCAACGACCCATGAGGAGGGGTTGGCGCCTGCTTCTTGCTTCGACATGGTTCCGTGAGGAAGATCCGGCGCGTCCGACATCGATCCCGTCTGCCTCTGGACCACTACACGGTACCGTCGTAGAGTCTTCTACTAGGGCATCCACGCAGCCGCTACTTAAGGAGCCCGCTCGAGGCTCGTCCCGCCCCTTCCCCGCCCTGCCCCGCCCCGGCCGCACATCCATTGGTGGATGAGCGGCCTTTACTGTTTGACCAATCCACTCTCTTTATCGTGTGAGCGGTCCTTGAACGAGTCAATGCGCCGGCTTTAAGTTCTTTTTTAGGCGTCGGACTCCCCGGTCTCTTTGTGCTTTGCCCTACTGAACTTCCACCCCAAATACCACCCATCTTAGTGACTCATAAACATCAGTCCCTTTTACAACATGACCCAGTACATACATAAAAAATTTGAAACAGAAGGTTGACAAAACTGCATTTACTATTGCAATTAGAGCAGCTCTTGATACACTTAAACCTACATTCATTTTTTTTTTAAGATTTTATTTATTTGAGAGAGAGCACATGAGAGGGGGGAGGGTCAGAGGGAGAAGCAGACTCCCCGCCGAGCAGGGAGCCCGATGCGGGACTCAATCCAGTGAGTCCAGGATCATGACCTGAGCCAAAGGCAGTCGCTTAACCAACTGAGCGCCCAAACCTACATTCATTTTTTAAAATATTGGTTGTAATCCACAAAATAAAATGACCCACAGCTTAAAAATCCCTGGGCTGAAAAATGTTACTTCAACGCTTCACACAACACTTGACCCGAATGTTTGCTGTAGTATTAGAGCTAATGAAATACATTTAATAAATGCTTAAAGAACTCCCATCATTGCACGGTGGCTCTGTGGCTGGACATAATATTTCAGTGATGGAAGTCAGGTAGGAGTGCCCCTACTTTGATTAGGATCTCTGAATTGTCTAAACAAATCTCAGTTCACTCACCCATCAAACAAAGAAGTTACCTAATATGTTGTGCTGAGGAACGAAAAAAAGGAAAAAAGAAAAAACATAACTAAACCTGGTCCATACAGATTGAATGGGTTAACTCACATGGGATTAACTGTAACTTTAATGTAATCATCTCTGGAGAAATAGGATTACAGTGCTATTAAAGCACCCAGAATATAGATAAAAACATAAACGTGTCTCATATTTAATATCCATTTTCTAATCCTTAATCTGAAATGGATAGTATTAATGATCTTTAGAGAGGAATTTTTTTGGATTAGATTTCTAATCCAATCTATTCTATTTTAGTCCAATCTAATCTGATCCTAATATTCTGTTGAGGATTTTTGCACCTAGGTCCATGAGAAAGAGGTCTGTAATTATGCAATGTCTTTGGTTTTGGTATGGGGTTAATGAGTTAGGAAGTTTTCCTTTATCTTCTATTTTCTGGAAGAGATTGTAGAAAATTGGTGTATCTTCTTTTTTTTTTTTTGGTTTACCCTATTCTTTTATTGATTGTATAGTATTTCATAGTATTCCTAAACATAGATGTTATTAATTTTAGCTACTTTTATTGTGAAATATATTATACATACAGAAAGTACATAGAACAAAGATATAACTTAATAAATAACTATCCAGGGCGCCTGGATGGCTCAGTTGGTTAAGCGACTGCCTTCGGCTCAGGTCATGATCCTGGAGTCCCGGGATCGAGTCCCACATCAGGCTCCCTGCTCAGCGGGGAGTCTGCTTCTCCCTCTGCCTCTCTTCCCTCTCTCTCTTGTGCCCTCTATCTCTCATTCTCTCTCTCTCAAATAAATAAATAAAATCTTTAAAAAAATAAATAAATAACTATCCAGTGAGGGGAACCTGGTTGGCTCAGTTGGGGAAGCGTGTGACTCGATCTTGCAGTCATGAGTTTGAACCCCACATTGGGTTAGGGGTTACTAAAATAAATAAAACTTAAAAAAATAATTATTATGCAGTGAATCCTGTGTAACCACCACCCAGGTCAAAAAAATCGAACTTTGCAAACATCCTTGCTACCACTTCTTTAACCAGTCCTTTCTTTGAGTGGAATTTTATATATCTAATTTTTTTCTATTTTGAACAATGCTACAATATGGTATATCTTCTTCTTTAAATGTTTTGTAGAAATCACCAGTGAACACATCTGAGCCTGGTGCTTTCTGTTTTGTAAAGTTGTTAAGTGTTGATTTAATTTCTTTATTTCTTTCCTATTCAGTTGATTTCTTCTTATGAGTTTTGGCAGATTGTGTCTTTCAAGGAATTGATCCCTTCCATCTAAATTGTCAAATTTGTGAACATAGAGTTGTTCATAGTACCCCTTCATTATCTTTTTAAAGTCCATGGGATATGTAGTGATGTCCCCTTTTTCATTTTTGATATTAGTAATTTATGTCTTGTCTCTTTTTTTCTTTGTTGGCCTAGTTAGAAATTTATGATTTTATTGCTCTTTTTTTTTTTAAGATTTTATTTATTCATTTGACAGAGAGAAGGAGACAACAAGAGAGGGAACACAAGTAGGGGGAATGGGAGAGGGAGAAGCAGGCTTCCTGCTGAGCAGAGAGCCTGATGTGGGCTTGATCCCAGGACCCTGGGATCGCGGCCTGAGCTGAAGGCAGCTGCTTAACTGACTGAGCCACCCAGGCTCCCCTATTGCTCTTTTCAAATAACCTGCTTTTGGTTTGATCAATTTTCTCTATTGATTTACCTGTTTTCAATTTCATTGATATCTACTCTAATTTTTTTAGGATTTTATTTATTTGTGAGAGAAAGTGAGCGAGCAGGAGTGGGGGAGGGTGCCGTGGGCAGAAGGAGAGGGAGAAGCAGATTCCCCCCTAAGTGGAGCCTGACTTGGGCTGGATCCCAGAACCCTGGGATCATGACCTGAGCCAAAGGAAGATGCTTAACTGACTGAGCCACCCAGGCGCCCATGATATCTACTCTAATTTTTATATTTCTTTTCTTCTGCTTGCTGTGTATTTAATTTGCTCTTCTGTTTTTTTAGTTTCCTAAGATGGAAACTTAGATGATTGATTTTAGATTTTTCTTCTTTTCTAATATATGCATTCAAGGCTATAAATTTCCCTATAAGCACTCTGGGTCTGTGGCTTGTCTGTTCACTTTCTTTTTCTTTCTTTTTAAGATTTTACTTATTTATTTGAGATAGGGAGAGAGGACACACAGCAAGGGAAGGGGCAGAGGGAGAAGCAGACTCCCCACTGAGCAAGGAGCCTGACAGGGGGCTTGATCCCAAGACCGTGGGATCATGACCTGAGCCAAACCAACTGAGCCACCCAGGCGCCCCTTGTCTTTTCATTTTTTTTTTTTAAGATTTTATTTATTTATTTATTTGAGAGAGAGAAAGAGAAACAGCATGAGAGGGGAGAGGGTCAGAGGTAGAAGCAGACTTCCCGCCAAGCCAGAAGCCTGATGTGGGACTCGATTCCAGGACTCCAGGATCATGACCTGAGCTGAAGGCAGTCGCTTAACCAACTGAGCTACCCAGGCACCCTGTCTTTTCATTTTCTTAACAATGTCTTTCACAGAGCAGAAGTTTTAAATTTTCAGTATTGTTCTATTTTGTTTGTTGGGGTTTTTTTGTTTTTGTTTTTTATTTTAATTTTTTTAAGTAATCTCTACATGCCTCGTGGGGCTTGAACTCACGACCCCTAGATTAAGAGTTGCATGCTCTCTGGACTGAGCCAGCCAGACACCCCCAGAATTGTTCTACTTTCTGAAGGCCTTCCTTCACTTCATCCTACCACATAAAGGTGAATTCTACCAAATATAAGGAAGAAATTATACCAATTCTCTACAATCTCTTCCAAAAGATAGAAGCGGAGGGAATACCTCCTAACTCATTGTATGAGGTCAAAATTACCCTAACATCAGGAGTGAACCTTAAGGTAAACTGTGGACTTTGAGTGATAGTGATGTGTCCATGTGGGCTCATCATAGTAACAAATGTACCAGTATGCTGAGGTTGGATGTTGATGTTGAGGAAGGCTGTGTATTGGGGGTTGGGGGAGAGGAGGTGGTTGGAGTACATAGGAAATCTGTGGACTTGACAGATCAACTTGCTATGAACCTAAAACTGCTTTATGAAGATAGTTTATTTTTGAAAAGAGGAATTTTGTGTCATGCTTTTCATTTTAGTTTTGTTTTTAATTTGGCTAATTTTTGCCCCTTGGGCACTTGACCAACAAATAATTTAACATTCTAATATTCTATTTTCTCACTTGGTGAGAGGTACTGAGGAAAGGCATAACTAAAATGGTAATTACAGGTACTTTTCTGTATTTTAAATTATTCCTAAATTAGAGCAAAATGCATCCCCTGTGCCCCAATATCTGTGACATTAAGCCTTTTGCGATGGAAAAAAAAAAAAGTGAAACCTTTTACTCTAGATCCCAACTAGAATTTAGAACATTCTCTAAGCAAGTAGAAAATCAGGATGGTGTGGGGCTTTCAGGTCCGGCCCACCATCTATCTACTTTTCCCCTCCAGGCACGGGATAAAGATAAAAAGGCGGAATTCTAGTGCGACTTTGACCGGAGGGCCCCTCGAGCTGGCGATTTCTTTCTTTAGACAGAAAGGTTTGCACTCGCTCCCACCTTTACCTCCGGGAGGGTGTGCCGACCAGCTCTGGAGCAGAGAGGGGAGCTGCCCCCGCTCTGGAGACAGAAGCTAAATCAGCCCCAGTCCGCAACTCTATTTCCTCTGCACCCCGCCAGCCTCAGAACGCGAGCCCGGACCCTTCCCCGCGGCCAGCGGTTGCGGATGGGCGTCGAAGCTCCCGGGTCGCAAGCGGGAAAGGCGCTCAGTGGCCCGCCCTCTCTTCGGCGCCGCTTCCCCGGCAGTGCGACCCAGTAGAGGCCTCAGCCCAGGTCCCCACGCGCCGGTGGCTCTTTCTGTTGCAACGACGGCGGGGGCACGGTGGGGGTGGGATTAGAGGCCCCTTCGGTCACCTGAGGAACGTATCATGATCCCCACCCCACCAGGCAGGGAACCACCAACCCGCAAGAAGGCAGCAAACAGCTCCCTTGGTTCTGGAAGCAGCTGGATGAGCAAATTCAACTTGAATTTAGGCACTTATCGAGGTGTGAATTCAGTGGGAACCCTAATTTTGGAAAATAGACCCTGTAGGGTTTGTCACCTGAGTCAGGGAGGGTGGCATTATCTTATGTAGAATCCCTACAACCAGCCAGTGTCGTCTTCTCATTGAATTTTTAGAAAACTCCTGTGAAGTGGTGTGGGTGTCCCCATTTCACAGAGGAAGAAACTGAGGTCAGGGAGCCACTGTGCTTGGGAGCTCGGGTAGATGTGATGCTAGAGCCAGGCATATTATGCTGCACCAGTTTGCCTCTCAAGGACCCATGGGCGCATTTCCAGGAGGAAGGGGATTTCAGGTTCCAACTGCAATCCCTTCCAAGAAAAAACTATCTCCCCATCAGTGAGGATAGTTAACTTCAGCTTCAAGATGATTATAGAATTAACATGTGTTCACGCGATTTCAAAAAAATGAAAATATAACCTAGATATAAATTTATTCCAATTTCTTTCCCAGGGAAAATTGTTTTAAGATTTTATTTATTTGACAGAGATAGCAAGCAGGGGGTGGGGGCAGGGAGAACAAGCAGGGGGAGCTGCAGGCAGAGGGAGAGGGAGAAGCAGGCTCCTCACTGAGCAAGGAGCCTGATGCTGGACTCGATCCCAGGACGCTGGGATCATGATCTGAGCCCAAGGCTGGCGCTTAACCGTCTGAGCCACCCAGGCACCCCTACCATGTGTTGTTTTGTAGTCTGACTTTTACCCTTAAATTTTATAAAATAGGCACTTCCCTATGTTGTTTTTTTTTAAAAGATTTTATTTATTCATGAGAGACAGAGAGAGAGAGAGGCAGAGGGAGAAGCAGGCTCCCAAGGAGCAGGGAGCCCGATGCAGGACCCGATCCCAGGACTCTGGGATCATGACCTGAGCTGAAGGCAGACGCTTAACCATCTGAGCCACCCAGGCGCCCTCCCTATGTTGTTAAGCATATATTTATTATATACTGTTTGTTCTTTTCTGTTTATAAGTTGTCTTTTTTTTTTAAGATTTTTTATTTATTTATTTGAGAGAGAGAGAATGAGAGTTGGAGAGCACGAGAGGGAAGAGGATCAGAGGGAGAAACAGACTCCCCGCCGAGCAGGGAGCCCAATGCAGGACCCGATCCCAGGACTCCAGGATCATGACCTGAGCCGAAGGCAGTCACTTAACCAACTGAGCCACCCAGGCGCCGTATAAGTTGTCTTTTTATTTCACATTGGTAGGGCAAGGCATAGGGGAATTTTTTTTTCCATCAAAAGAAGCTTTCTTTGATTGCCTGGGTGGCTCAGTTGGTTAAGCGACTGCCTTCGGCTCAGGTCATGATCCTGGAGTCCTGGGATCGAGTCCCATATCAGGCTCCCTGCTCAGCAGGGAGTCTGCTTCTCCCTCCGGCCCTCTTCCCTCTCATGCTCTCTCTCAAATAAATACATTTTAAAAATCTTAAAAAAAAAAGAAGATTTCATTCTAATTCAGCAAAAAGCTATCATTGTTCTTGGTGACAGCATTCAGTGCTATGATCTGGTTCTATTTACCCTCAAATTATATAAACATTGATCTATATATTCTAACAGCACTGCCTTTTAAAAGATGCAAAATTTGGGGGGCACCTGGGTGGTTCAGTCAGTTAAGCTTCTGACTCTTGGTTTCAGCTCATGTCCTGATCTCATGGGTCTGAATGAGGTTGGCTTCGTGCTCAGAAGGGAGTCCACTTGAAGATTCTCTCCCTCAGGCGCCTGGGTGGCTCAGTTGGCTAAGTGTCTGCCTTCAGCTCAGGTCATGATCCCAGGATGCTGGGATTAAGCCCCGAGTAGGGCTCCCTGCTTCTCCCTCTCCCATTTGTTCTCTCTCAAATAAATAAAATCTTTAAAAAAAAAAAGGTGGGGGGGAACGCCTGGGTGGCTCAGTCGGTTAAGCAGCTACCTTCGGTCCTGGGATCGAGTCCCACATCAAGACTCCCTGCTCGGCGGGAAGCCCGCTTCTCCCTCTCTCTCCCTCTGCTTGTGCTCTGTCAAATAAATAAAATCTTAAAAAAAAAAATTCTCTCCCTCCGCCCCTCCCCACACTTGTGCCCATGTGCTTGCTCTCTCTCAAATAAATAAATCTTTTTTAAAAATGCAAATTTTTCATTCTCTTTCTGGAAATTTTTTATGTGCATGTCAGATAGCCATCCAAATTTGTTTTCAAAATACCCAGTGCCTTGTCACTGTTTTGAAATAATTTTTATTATATACCATACCATTTTATATATATGTTTATGTTTGTTTTATTTCTGGACTTCCTCTTCGGTTCCACAAAGACAAGGAAACTGACATGAACTCAAATTTTCAAAAGATCACTCCGGCCCCTGTAAGGAAAATAAATGTTAAAGGGGAAATATTTTGAAAAGTTATAACTTAAGCAGCTGTAAGACCATTTGGAAGCTATTACAGAGGCAAGGGATAGTGATGGCTTGGACTACTAGTTTCTTAGCAGTGCAGGCCATAAAAAGTAGTTCTATTTCAGATATATTTTGAAGGTAGAGCTGACAGGATTTGTTTATATGTGTAAAATATGATACAAAGAGAAGAGTCAACCAGGTGAATGGTTGTGGCCTTTACTGAAAGGGAGAATACTAAGGAAGGGGAGATGTGGGGACTAGGTTAAATGAGAGATACCTATTATAGTGCAGGTGTCAGGTGGGGAGTTGGATATAGTAAATATTTTTCTTCTCTATGATTCTTTGTAGTTTAATACGAATAAAGTTGCAAAAGAAAAAAGCAATCTCTAAGGAGAATAAAGTTTGTGATCTTTGAACTAGGAATTCTACATCTGAGGTTTTTTTTCCCCCTGAGGTTCTTTTTTTAATGGAAATATTTATAACATGAAAACAAGTTTATGTATGCAGATAGTAATAGCTGATATTTATTATTGAGTGTTTTCTACTTCGTTGGCACAATTAAGGGCTTTATATGTATTAACTCATTTAAACATCACAGTTCTAGGATCAAGGTACTATTATTATCATCCCCGTTGTACAGATGAAAAATGAGGGACTGAGAGGTTAGACATCTTGCCCAAGGTCACACACAGCTAGTTAGTGGTGGTGGAGGAGGGAGTGTAGAAAGGGAGATAAGAAAGGGAGTAAAGCAGGTTCCCTAATTCAGAGCAACTAGTTATTGTTGACGGCCTAATGTAGACAGTCTAAACGTGCCAGTGCATCATGGTGTATAATGCTAATTGAATTAGGAAAATACTACGAGCCGGAAATTGTCCTGAGCTCCTTGCATGCATTCAATTAATTTAATCTCTCCAGCAATCCTACAAGTACTACTATTTTTATTGGTTCACATTTTACAGATGAGGAAATCGAGGAACAAAGAAGATACGATAAGCAGCTCAGAATCAGAAATCCAGGAAGTGGCAACGCTGGAGCTGAAATCCATAGTTCTCTATTCCTTCCATAAACATTTTGTGCCAGGCGCAGTACTCTGTGCTAGGAATAGCTAGAGAAAGAAGACGGGGTCCCCGTTCTCAATGAATTTGAGCAAACAAAAGCAGATCGAACCGTTCTTTCGCTCACTTTGCCTTCGGAGGTCCCAACTGAGCCTGTGAGTCTTGCCTGTGTCACGCTTCTTTACGCTGAAGGGGCGGCGCTCCGCCGGCGCCTGCGGGCAGAGGGGAACCCAGCGGTTGGAAAGCCGCTCCAGCCTTTCAGAGCACCAGATCCGGCCGCTCGGACGGGTCCTCGCCGCCAGCGTCGGGGTCCCCAGGGCCGCCCCTGGCGGCGGGCGCGTGCGCTGAGCTGCCCTCGGGGAAGCCTCCCGACAGCGCGCAGCCCGAGGGAGCGGCGCGCCCTGTCGCCGAATCCTGGCCCCGTGGCGCGGCGGGATCTCGCCTGCAGGCCCCCGCTGCGGGATTGGGCCGCTCCCCAGCACCGCCCTAGCCTACCGCGCCGAAACGCGTCCGGCCGCTCCCAGGGCTTCTCAGTTTCCCGCGGGCCGTGACGGCGGCCTCGTCCAGGAGGACGGGGAGGATTTACCTGTAAGGCCCAGGACGCATCGATCTGCGCATTTTCCCCGACTGGTTTCAAGAGGAGCACCTGCAACGCCAGTGGTGTTTGACCTACCCCTAGAGCAGGCGGCAGATCTTTGGTGAGTGCTTGGATGGGGTCGCCCCCCACCAGGCCTCCTCAGGCGCTCTCCCTCTCTTCCGGCCACCTTTGGTATTATCGCTCAGCCGGGTCGGGCCTATCCACTCCGTGCCCCCAACTCGCCGCGCGCACAACCCGGGCACCAAATTCCACACTTCTAGCAATGGACCGAGCTCCTGCTGCAAGCGCAAATTCTGGACCCCAAGGTTACGGCTAGGATCTCCATCTTCCGACCGCCCTCAAGGAAAAGGTTTAAACCATTATGCTCTGCAGAAGAAGGCCAACTTCTCATCCTTGAGTCGCCTGAGGATAGGAGGGACCGCTGTAGGTCCCGGGCGGCTGGGCGAGTCGGAGTACTAGGGCGGGGTGGGGATGGATCCAGGCACGGGCCTGGGTGGGGAGCGCAGTTTGCCTTTCCGCAAGGCCTCGGGAGCTTTCTAGAGCCCGAGTCCTGCCCACTCTGTATGGAGAAATCGCAGTCCTTCGGGCCCTCAAGATTTTAGCGAGGTTAGACGGAGGGGGAGAAATCGGTGTCACCCTCTGCATCCCCTGTACCCGCCTAACTTCAAAGGGTTCCCAACACACGCCCAACTTAGCCCCAAGAAAAAAGAGCAGGGCAGGCTCCCTCTGGTTCCACTTATGATGGTTCCAGGATTGTGGGTGGCCCTGTGAACTACTGAAAATCCAGTTTTTCCTTTCAGAGGCAGAGAAGAAGCTGATGGAATCCATGAGGATCACTATATTAGCTGCTGGTGAGAAAACCCTAGGATGTCGGGGCCTTTCCTTAATCTGAATGCTCACCTCAACACAAAGCGAGGGTGGGTGGGCCGTGTGGGTGCACAAGTGTGGGCACTAAGAGGCCTAGAATCAGTTTGGAGTTCTGTCACAGAATGTGCCTGTCCTGCTTTGGTGGGGATCATTGGCCCTCTCCTCTTTCTGAGTTCTTGGCTGAGACTCTTGTAATAAAAGATTAACAAGAGAACGCTATCCAGGGAAAAATAAGCAACACTTCCCACCCCCTTAGGATTCAGGCTTAAATGCAATTTTAATAGGGAAAGAGAAGGAATGTAAGCCTCTTAGGGGAGAGTTAAGTCATTTTTAGGGAAGATGAATGGGCACTTCAAAGAATAGATGGGAGGTATGATAATTTGTGACAGTTTGTCTGGGTGTCATGTCCGTTTTTATCAGTCTTACCTGGTTGAGGAACCCTGAAAAGGGGATTTATGCCAGTTGAGTTCCAGGCAGAAAAGAGGAGTTCAGAGAAAGACTCTCCCCGCATTTGCTGTTTTTCAAGCACCTACAGCTCAAAATATATCAAGGCAGCTTATTTGGGGATGGCATGTACTGAGCTCCTGCAGTCATTTTGGAGTGTCATTCTGTTATCTTTCATTTGTTATTAATAGAAACTTGTTTTAAAGATCACAAATGGGGGAGGGGTGCTTGGGTGGCTCAGTCGTTAAGTGTCTTCTGCCTTTGGCTTCCGCCTTTGGCTCGGGTCATGATCCCAGAGTCCTGGGATCCAGCCCCACATGGGATTCCCTGCTCAGTGGGGAGAGTCTGCTTCTCTCTCTCCCTCTGCTGCTCCCCCTGCTTGTGCACGCTGGCGCATGTACTGTCAAATAAATAAATAATTTTTTTTTAAAAGATCACAAAAATACAATTGCACTTCTTTAATACTGAGTGAGAAGATAACTCTTGTTTTGCCAACATACTTATTAGCACGGATATTTTGGACTGCAGTTCTTCATGAAGTATATAATGTAATGTAATTTTAGAACATTTCCATTACCACCAAAAGGAAACTTACTGCCCATCTGCAGTCACTCCGAGCTCTATCCACAGGCAATCTTTCCATCTCCATAAAGATTTTATATAAAAAAAATTTTATATAAAAAAGATTTTATATATCATATAATACTTACCTTTCTGTGTCTGGCTTCTTTCATTTAGTGTAATGTTTTCAGGGTTATCCCTGCTATGGCATGGAACAGTATTTCCTTCCTTTTAATTGCCAACTAGTGTTTCGTTATATGGATATAGTACATTTTGTTTATACATTAACTAATTAATGGACATTTGGGTTGTTGTCATTTGGATGTCATGAGAAAATGAACATTTACTTATAAGATTTTGTTTTCATTTCTCTTGGGTAGATATCCGGGAATGGTCATGAAGAAACAGGCAAACATTCCCAAGGTGGCTTTTGACATTCCCACCAGAAGTGTATGAGTGTTCTAGTTTTCTCCACATCATCAATACTTGTAATTGTCTTTTCTTTTTAAGATTTTATTTATTTATTTGAGAGAGAGGGAGAGATAGCAAGAGAGAGCAAGAGTGGGGAGGAGAGGGAGAAGCAGGCTCCCCGCCAAGCAGGGAGCTCGAGGATATGGGGCTCCATCCCAGGACCCTGGGATCATGACCTGAGTGTAAGGCAGACATTTAACTGACTGAGCCACCCAGGCGCCACTGTAATTGTCTTTTTGGTTATAGACCTTCTTGGTGCCATAGTGCTATTTTGTGCTTTTAATTTGCTTTTCCTTAATAACTAATGATATAGAGGATCTTTTTATGTGCTTATTGACCACCAATATGGTGAAAGATCTATTAATATCGTTTATCCATTTTTTTCTTTTATCTACTTCTAATTGGTTGTCTTAATGAGTTGTAAGATATATATATATGTATATATCCTTTGTAGAACATATGATTTGCAAGTAATTTCTCCTGCCTCTTCACTTTGTTGATGGTGTCTTTTTTAAAGCACAAAGTTTAATGTTGGTGAACTCCAACTTACCAACTTTTTATCACTTTTGCTTTTGGTATTATGTCTAAAAAAAATCTTTGCCTAAGGGTGCCTGACTGGTTCAGTTGGTAGAGCATGTGACTCTTGATCTCAGGGTTGTTGAGTTTGAGCCCCATGTTGGGCTTAGAGCTTACTTTAAAAAAAAAAAAATCTTTGCCTAAACGAATGTCATGGAAGTTTACTTTTATGTTTTCTTTTTTTTTTTAAGATTTTATTTATTTATTTGAGAGAGAGAATGAGAGATAGAGAGCACGAGAGGGAAGAGGGTCAGCGGGAGAAGCAGACTCCCCGCCGAGCAGGGAGCCCGATGTGGGACTCGATCCCAGGACTCCAGGATCATAACCTGAGCCGAAGGCAGTCGCTTAACCAACTGAGCCACCCAGGCGCCCTACTTTTATGTTTTCTAAGAGTTTTTATAGTTTTAGCTCTTACATTCATGTCTACAGTCTTTTTCCAAATTAATTTTTGTGTATATTTTAAGTTAAGGTAAGGGTCTAAATTCATATTTTGAGTTTTCTAATCTATGCACGAAATACCTTCATTTATTTAGATATTTAAATTTTTTATTTTATTTTATTTATTTAATTAATTTATTTATTTTTAAGATTTTATTTATTTATTTGAGAGAGAGAGAATGAGAGATAGAGAGCACAAGAGGGAAGAGGGTCAGAGGCAGAAGCAGACTCCCCGCTGAGCAGGGAGCCCGATGCGGGACTCGATCCCGGGACTCCAGGATCATGACCTGAGCCGAGAGCAGTCTCTTAACCAACTGAGCCACCCAGGTGCCCTAGATATTTAAATTTTTAAAAAGATTTTGTTTATTTGACAGGGAGAGAGAGAGAACAAGCAAGGGGAGCTGCAGAGGAAGAGGGAGAAGCAGGCCTCCCACTGAGCAGGAAGCCCAACATGGGGCTTGATCCCAGGACCCTGGGATCATGATCTGAGCCACCCAGGCACCCCTCGATATTTAATTTCTTTAAGCAATGTTTTATAGTTTTCAGTATACAAGTCCTGCACTTACTAAATTTATTCCTGAGTATCTTTTAGTGCTCTTATGACTGGAATTTTCTTAATTTCATTTTTAGGTTGTTTGTTGCTAGTATATAGAAATACAGTTGACTTTTGTCCATATCGATCTTGCATCTGTAACCTTATTGAACTCACTTTTTATAGTAGAGAGAGAGAGAGAGAGTGTGTGTGTGTGTGTGTGTGTGTGTGTGTGTGTGTGTGTGTGTGTATTCCTTAGGATTTCCTACAATATAAAATCTTTTTGTTTGTGAGCAAAGACAGTCTTACTTTTCCGGTATGCATGCCTTTTCTTTCTTTTTGTTGCCTGATTGCACTGGCTAGAACTTCCAATACAATGTTAAATAAAAGAGCAGCTATCATTACCTTGTTCCCGATCTTTGGGGGGAAAAAAATCAGTGTTTCACCATTACTTATGATATATGATGCTAGCTGTGGGTTTTTTTTTTTAAAGATTTTATTTATTTATTTGAGAGAGAGAATGAGATAGAGAGAGAGAGCATGAGACAGGGGAGGGTCAGAGGGAGAGGCAGACTCCCTGCTGAGCAGGGAGCCCGATGTGGGACTCAATCCCGGGACTCCAGGATCATGACCTGAGCCAAAGGCAGTCGCTTAACCAACTGAGCCACCCAGGCGCCCCTAGCTGTGGGTTTTTTGATAATGGCTTTTATTAGGTTGAGGAAGTTCCTTTCTTTTTTTTTATTTTTTTTAAGATTTTATTTATTTAAGAGAGAGAGAGAGAATGAGAGATAGAGAGCGCGAGAGAGAAGAGGATCAGAGGGAGAAGCAGACTCCTTGCTGAGCAGGGAGCCTGATGTGGGACTCGATCCCGGGACTCCAGGATCCTGACCTGAGTTGAAGGCAGTCGCTTAACCAACTGAGCCACCCAGGTGTCCGAGGAAGTTCCTTTCTATTCCTAGTAGTATTCTTATCGTGAATGGCTGTTGGATTTTGTCAAATACATTTTCTGCATCTGTTGAGATGATCATTTGTTCTTTATTCTATTAACACTGTATATTACATTAATTGACTTTTGAAAAATGTTTTTATTTATTTAAGTAATCTCTACTTCCAATGTGGGGCTTGAACTTAAGACCTGGAGATCAGGAGCTTCACGCTCCTCTGACTGAGTCAGCCAGTTGCCCCTACATTAATTGACTTTTGAGATAAATCTCACTTGCTCGTGGTGTATAATTTTTCAATGTTGCTGGATTTATTTGATTTGCTAGTTTCCTGTTGAAGATGTTTGCATCTATATTCATGAAGTATATTGGTCTATAGTTTTCTTGTGAGTTTTTTTTTTTTAAGATTTTATTTATTTATTTGACAGAGAGAGACACAGTGAGAGAGGGAACACAAGCAGGGGGAGTGGGAGAGGGAGAAGCAGGCCTCCCGTGGAGCAGGGAGCCCGATGTAGGGCTTGATCCCAGGACCCTGGGATCACGACCTGAGCCAAAGGCAGATGCTTAACCAACTGAGCCACCCAGGCGCCCCTCTTGTGAGATTTTTGATTATGGTACCAGGGTAATGCTGGCCTCGTAGAATGAGTTGGGAAGCATTCCTTCATCTTTTTTTTTTTTTTAAGAGTTTGCTTAATTATTGGTCAGTATGGATTCTCTTTTAAATATTTGGTAGAATTCACTAGTAAAATAATCTGAACTTGGTCTTTTCTTTGAGTGAAGTTTATTTTTTTTCCATTACTAATTTGGTCTCTTGTTATAGGTTTATTCAGATTTCGGGGTGCCTGGGTGGCTCAGTCGGTCAGTTGAGCGTCTGCCTTTGGCTCAGGTCATGATCCCTTGAGTCCTACATTGGGCTCCTTGCTCAGCAGGGAGCCTGCTTCTCCCTCTGCCTGCTGCTCCCCCTGCTCGTGTGCATTCTCTCTTTCTAACAAATAAATAAGTAAAATCTTTAAAAAAACCCAAACAGATTTTGCTTATCCTGAGTCTGTATCAGCAATTTGTATTTTAATTATTTTTAAGTAATCTCTGTGCCCAGTGTGGGGCTCACACTCACGACCCTGAGATCGAGTCACATGCTCTACCAACTGAGCCAGCCAGGTGCCCCAGCAGTTTGTAGTTTTCTAGGACTTTTTCCATTTCATCCAGGTTACTTAATTTGTTGGCATATACTTGTTCATAGTATTCCCTTATAATTCTTTTTATTTCTGTAAGGTCAGTGATAACATCCCTTCTTTCTGATTTTAGTAATTTATTGGGTTTTTTAAAATATTTTTTCTTTTCAAATTTTTATTTAAATTCCAGTTAACATACAGTGTAATTGGTTTCAGGGCTGGAATTCAGTGATCATCACTTACATACAACACCTAGTACTCATCACAAGTGCTCTCCTTAATACCCATCACCCGTCTAACCCATCCCCTACCTGATTTTAGTAATTTAAATTTTATTCTTTGTTAATCTTGTTTTTCTTTGCAAAGGGACCCACTTTTTATTGACTTTTTCTGTTTTCTATTTCATAGATTTTTCACTCTTAATCTTTATTACTTCCTTCCTTCAGCTTGTGTTACATTTACCTCACTAATAGGATCATGCCCCTCCCCCCAGCTCATAGGTGATTTTACAAACTACTTGATCAAGAAAACAGAGGCAGTTGATACAATTCCCTTAACATTCCCATAACCCTTAAGAAATGTATTGGGCATATCGTTTCATATAGATGGTTTCTTTTACTTCACAATTACAGGTGTCCTTCCAGGTTTTCTTCAGCACTAATCGAGCCACCTATTTCTGATCAACTTGACCCCAGTCTTTCCATTAATCTCTTGAGTGGTGGGCCAAAGAAAATCTTGCCCCGAAAAAAGTCAAAACCTTCCCTGGCCTCAGGTGCTATTTGCCCTCTTTCCTGGAACACCCAGGCTACCGAGAAGTCTGCAGTGGCAACCCCAAATTCCTCAGCCCATGCTCACCCTTAGCCTTCTTCGAAGTACATTCTGCTGTTTTACTGGACCACTGCACCCTTTGACAAGTGAGAGTTCACTTTCTCACCTTGCCTCCCTCCCCTAAGACCCGTTTTCTTTAATGATTTTCAATGGCCAGATGTGCCAACGTGTGGTTTTGGCCTTCAGCTCTTCCCACAGGCTATATTTACCCTACATATCCAGAGTGAAGTTGTCCAATACCTGAAGGCAGAACTCAGACTTAAGACTGAAATCCAACAGACAGATTTCCAAATCTTGTTTGTAAACCTGGGTCTACTTTTCTCCTTTTTTTGATCACTGCTATAGCTTGTGTTCTAGGCACTTAACTCTGTTATGTGGCCTCTGTGCAATAAAGTTTCAACTTTATAGATAAGTCAGAATTTATTAAGACTACATGCTAATTGGTTTTTTAATTTCTTAAAAAGATTTTATTTATTTATTTAACAGAGAGAGACAGCGAGAGAGGGAACACAAGCAGGGGGAGTGGGAGAGGGAGAAGCAAGCTTCTTGCTGAGCAGGGAGCCCAATGCGGGGCTTGATCCCAGGACGCTGGGATCATGACCTGAACCGAAGGCATACGCTTAACAACTGAGCCACCCAAGCACCCTGACTACATGCTAATTGTACTTGATCACTAGATCTCTAAACTTTTTAAAAAATAACTTTAATTTACCTGCTTACATGTATAAATCACGAGGCTGAAGCTCAATGAATTTTCAAAGTAGCACTGCTGTAAATACCATCCAGAGCAAATGAAAGAATATTAGCAGAGTCCTTTGGACCTTTCTTTCTCTTGCATGTTTTTGAACTTTATATAAATGGAATCATACAGTATTCTTTAACTTACTCATGTTGTAGTAGATTTAGGAGTAAAGTTGTTGAATCACAGGATGCAGCTATGTTCATAAAATGAGCCGGCATGTGGGTTCCATGAAGAAACTGCTAATGTGTCAAAGAACTGCAATCAATGTCACCACATCTAGCCTTTTTAGATGAAAGGGGTCACCTATATGCCATCATCTGCTTCTGAAGGATTGCTAAGAATTCCCAGTTTGAGGTCTCCAGCTGATCCAATCTTCCAGTGATTTGAGGGTGGTAAATATATTTAAATTGAGAGACATGGATTCAAGGATCAACACTGGAGTTTTACTGTTGTGGTAGTTATTAATGGTGTGTGGTAAGGTCTTTGGATCTCTGATGTCTCTTTTAGAAGAGGATTTAAATTGTGAAGCGGCTGTTTGAGAGGACGTAGAAATGCTTCTGGTACCTACTGAGTGTCACAATGTGTACTTGTAATATTTAGTTATGTTAGCCTAAATACGGTAAACACTGAGATTAGGGGCAGTCTTTCCAGACACAAAGGAAAGCCTGGTTATCAGTTCATAGGGAGAAAATCAGTGAGCTCCTGAGGGAGTTGTCCTTATCATTAACAATTTATACCAAAGAAATTTAGAATTTTCTGAAAGTTTGCCTAGCTTAGGTTTGAAGGTTCTGTTTATCCTTTCTTTTTCTTTTTTTAATTTTATTTATTTATTTGACAGAGAGAGACACACAGCGAAAGAGGGAACACAAGCAGGGGGAGTGGGAGAGGGAGAAGCAGGCCTCCCGCCGAGCAGGGAGCCCGATGTGGGGCTGGATCCCAGGACCCTGGGATCATGACCTGAGCCGAAGGTAGACGCTTAATGATTGAGCCACCCAGGCGCCCCTCTGTTTATCTTCTCTATCATGCCTGAAGAGTGAAGCTGGGATGGACAGGGAGATCATGAGTAAAATGTAATATCTTACAAAGCCCCTTCATAATGGTTCTAGTGTCTCTATCACTGGAGATAGAACTCAGGATTTCCTAGGCAGGAAACACAGTCAAGCATCTTCACACACACACACCCCCCTAATTTTTTTGGGGAAAGCTTTGATATGTCCTAAAAATAGACATGTAATGACTAAACATTAAATCCTAGTGCTGCGGGAAGCATAGTAAAAACCATTTGGAGATGTTTAAAGGGGTCTTGATGTTTTGGCTCCAGGTTCTTTCATTTTTACAGTTTTTACTGGATTATGTTGTCAGCAAGGAGGACATCACTAGAAACTTCTTTGGATATGTCTTTAAAATGTCCCACCAGGTCTGGTTTAAGACTGTAGTTGAGGGCGCCTGGGTGGCTCCGTTGGTTAAGCAACTGCCTTTGGCTCAGGTCATGATCCTGGAGTCCTGGGATCGAGTCCCGCATCGGGCTCCCTGCTCGGCGGGGAGTCTGCTTCTCCCTCTGACCCTCTTCCCTCTCGTGCTCTCTCTCATTCTCTCTCTCTCAAATAAATAAATAAAATCTTTAAAAAAAATAAAAAAAAAAGACTGTAGTTGATTGGGGCGCCTGGGTGGCTCAGCCGGTTAAGTGTTGGCCTTTGGCTCAGGTCATGATCCCAGTGTTCTGGGGTCCAGGCCATCCAGTCCCCACTGGGCTCCTGGCTCAGCTGGGAGTCTGTTCCTCCCTCTTCCTCTGCCCCTCCCCTGGCTTGTATTCTCTCCTCTCTTGCTCACTTTCTCTCAACTATATAAATAAAACCTTGAAAAAAAAGACTGTAGTTGATTTATCTCTGCCATGAGAATAAGGCTAAATACATCTGGAAGATGGCATTATGTTAATCAGCGATATCAGAATGGAAGAAACGGAATCGTAATGGTAACACAATCCTAAAAGATTGTAGTCAACATATGATGAACAGAAAGGATACTGACAAACCTCTAGGACCTTTTGATTTAGATTTATATCATAAAATATACTATGATTATTCCTGATGAACAAAGTACAAAAGATAATTGGGCTTTTCAATGATAACTTCATATGTATCTGAAGCTACTCTCTTCCTTTCTCTCTCTCTCTTTTCCTCCTCCTCCCCCCCCACTCCTCCTTGAAAAGGAGGTGTTTTTTTCTGTAGAATCACAGAGACACAAAGTACCTCTCAAAGTGAGGATGAGGGAGGAAGAATTAGTTGAAAGTCTGTATAAGAGGCAGAAGCATTGCCCTCCTTCTACCATTCTGTTCCCAACACTGATTGAAGGCCTATTTGAGATTGGTATAGATCCAGAAAGGTTCTGGACTCTGGGCCAACAGATGCTAGAAGAGTAAAGAGGTGCAAAAGCAAATAAGGAGATTAATACAACTCCTCTGTCCCTATTTGACTCACATAATCCTGGGACAGAGGTTTGCACCTTCCAGGCAGAAAAGTGGATAATTCCTCTCAGGTGAAATTCATTAGTTCAAGAAAACACAAACACAAAACCCTGATAGTGAGGAGGAGGGACTTGCCCACCGAGTTTCCTATGTGAGGGGCAAGCCTTAGGAAGGACTCCCCACTCTGGAGATAAGGAGTTGGTGGTGGGGCAGTAATGTGTGTTTTAACTTGCCCTCCAGGTGATTTTGCTGTAGTTAAAGTTTACAAACTATTGAGACAGCTTATTTTACAATGAAGCTCTTGAGTAAACCCCTGATCATAAAGCTGCCAATCAGGTTTTTTAAACAGGAACAGCCATACATAATGAGCAATGTTCCAAGAAAATCTCTAATGTGAAAGAGAAAAAGATAAAAAGAAATCTGAAAACAAACAATGTAGTAAACAGAAGAAAACTTGAAAAGGCATTAATATCATCTGAAAGATTAGAGAAGACATTAAATTCATGAAATAACAGAATATAAAAAGAATATTCAAAGACTAAAAGAGGTTTATCAAATAGGAAAGAGTGTAAGAAAAATATGGGAAGAGTCTAGAAGATCCATTATAAAATGTAGCAGTCAATTAACAGAGGTTTCAGAAAATAATAGAGAAAATGTTGAGGAGGAAACTGTCAAAGAAATAGTTCAAAAAGGGGCACCTGGATGGCTCAGTCGGTTAAGTGTCTGACTTTTGCTCAGGTCAAGATCTCAGGGTCCTGGGAGAGTCCCGCATTGGGCTCCGTGCTCAGTGGGGAGCCTGCTTCTCCCTCTCCCTCTGCCCCTCCCCTGCTCATGCTCTCTTTCTCTCTCTCAAATAAATAAAATCTTAAAAAAAAAAAAAGTTCAAAAAACTTCCCAGAACTGAAAGAGAAGGTACACTGAAGGCACACTGATCAACACAATGGATAAAAGAAAATTACACAGAAAAAATTACACTTCATCAGGACACTAAAGGACAAAGAAAAGGTCCAAAACACCTATAGACGGAGACAGAAAAGAAAATGACATGCAAAAAGAATGGAACCTATTCTGTGTAATATTGTAATGGTGGATATCATACATTTGTTAAAACCCATAGGATGGACAAGAGTGAATACTAATGTAAACCATGGACTTTGGGTGATACGTCATTGTAGGGTCACTGATGGTTAACAAATGTTAACAATGCAAGATGTTGCTAGTGGGGATGCTGTGTTGTGTGAAGGTGGTAAGTGGTATATGGGAACTCACAGCTCAGTTTTGCTATGGACCAAAACCTGCTCAAAAAGATAGTCCTAAAAAAAGGAATGAAAACCAGAATGGCATCTCAGTTCTCTAGCAGTGTTAGAGGCCAGAAGACAATGCAGAATTGCTTTAAAAATTGTAAAGGAAAATTATTTAAAATTCAGAATATAACCCAACTAAACTATGGACATGCAGAATGTTAAAACATTTTTGGCCATGCAAACTGTCAAGAAATTTACCTACCAGGAAGAGGAGAATATATTCCACCAAAAGAAGTCAACTGATAAAAGATTCCTTTCTGAGAATGTGCAGCCAATGCATTGCAGTCTCTGCAGCGAGTTGCAGTCAAGGACTTGGGCCCTTCCAGACCCATCAAGCTCTTTTGAATATTTACATTCCTAGGTTTCTATCCAAGGTCTTGGTCAGAGATCTTTTTCAGTAGGAGTTGAAGGGGAAGTGAGAGGGAGGAGGAGGAAACCATGAAGAAATTTTTCCCCGCTGACCCAGTAGCTAGTACTTTCCCACCCTGAGCCCTTCCTTCTTCCCTTCCTCCTCTGCCCCCACCACCTCGGGATCCATAAAACTGCCAGAGCTTTTTGTTTTCCCTCAACTGTGAGACACCTATGTCCGTGTTTATGTACTGGCCACCCTCCGGGAGGGAAAATGCAACAGAGGGAGGCAACGCTTCCTCTGCTTCTAGCCTCTTGCTCGTACAATTGCAGTAAGTGACTAAAGGCTTAACTCTTTCCTTTTTGGCTTGTGGCTTTAGTTGGCTACTCCGTCACCCGGCAGCTCATTTCTCTCTCCCTGCTAAGCTGAGCTCCTGACAGCCTCCTTCCCTAGGTTATCACTAACTGCAAAAAGTCATTTCATGTAATTTTGCATGAGGGATCCGGACAAGCTCATGGTCTACAGGATTCATTCTCTTGGCCTGGGTGGGACAATTAGGATTCCTGATTCCAAAGTATTTCATAGGGATCACTAATTGTTTTTGTTTTTGTCATAATGGCCCTGCAGATATATTGCGTTTGTTAAAGGAGGCCACAGTTTAAATATACCTCTACATCAAACACTCTTCGTCACGTCACCAAAACTTAAAACTATCCTGATTTCCCTGAAACAAAACCTAAGCTTTTTTTTCATGTCAGATAACCTGGTAGCTTCCTAGCTAATCAGGTACAAACAGGTAAGCTTATATAGTACTACTATCCTAAAAGGAATGTATGTTTCTCGTAGCCAATCATAACACAAAACAAGGTACTTCATTCATGCTTTATAAACTGTATCAAGCTACTTTTGGTTTGGAAGTCTCCCTATTTTCCAACAGTCTGTTTCCCACTCAAAATATTTGTCCCATGTAAAGTTTTCTGAATTTTCTTTTGGTGTCAAAAGATTCTACCAGGGTTCTGTGCTTCTACACACTCTCTCACCAGATGATCTCCAAGATGATCCATGAATAAAAAAGGCAACAAGAAAAGAAAAAAGGCAACAAGATCTTGCAGTACAGTTGATTATGAAGACAACGGAAGGCTTTCCAAACAGTGATCTCTAGTTTTCTCTGAACTGGTCAACCCCTCAAAAATGAGAGAATGGGGTGCCTGGGTGGCTCAGCTGGTTAAGTGTCTGCCTTCGGCTCAGGTCATGATCCCGCATCGGGCTCCTTGCTCAGCGGGGAGTCGCTTCTCCCTCTCCCTCTGATCCTACCCCAGCTCATGCTCTCTCAAAAAAAAAAAAAAAAAATCTTAAAAAAAAAAATGAAAGGGGGCACCTGGATGGCTCAGTCTTTAAGCGTCTGTCTTCAGCTCAGGTCATGATCCCAGGGTCCTGGGATCGAGCCCCACATCGGGCTCCCTGCTCCGCAGGAGGCCTGCTTCTCCCTCTCCCACTCCCCCTGCTTGTTTTCCCTCTCTCGCTGTGTTTCTCTGTCAAATAAATAAATAAAGTCTTAAAAAAAAATTAAAGAATGGCCAAAAGTGGGAACTGAGAGACTGAATATATGAATGAACAATGGCCAGATATACTTTTGTATATGTTTAGAATTTTTCACAATACAAAATTTAAAATATTTTTAAAATGTCAGTGTCATTAAAGATTAAACAACAGAGAGTGACTCTAGATTAAGAGACTAGAGACATGATAATAAATGGAGTGCATGCTCCTTGATTGGACTGTAGATTTTTTTAAATTAGCTATAAAGTACAGTGTTGGAAAAATTGGGGACATTGAAATTGGACTGTATAATAGACAACAGTATTGAATCAATGTTGTATTTCCTGGATTGAATAATTATATGGTTAGGTAGGAGAATGTCTTTGTTCTTAGGAGATAATGTTGAAATACTTGGGGTAGAGTGTCATGGTGTTTGCAACTTATAAAGTTCATGAAAACCTACGTGAAGGTAGAGATAAGATAAATGACAGAAAATGTTAACTAGTGAAACTGAAAAGTATAGAATGTAAATTTAATATTCTTACAATTTTCCCATAGGTTTCCCAAACGTTTTTTCAAAATAAAAAGTTGGTGGGAGGGCGCCTGGGTGGCTCAGTTGGTTAAGCGACTGCCTTCGGCTCAGGTCATGATCCTGGAGTCCCGGGATCGAGTCCCGCATCGGGCTCCCCGCTCAGCGGGGAGTCTGCTTCTCCCTCTGACCCTCTCCCGTCTCATGCTCTATCTCATTCTCTCTCTCAAATAAATAAATAAAATCTTTAAAAAAAAAAAAAGTTGGTGGGAAAGGAGTACAATAAAATACATGTAATATTACAAAAAAGTAAAAAGCAAAAATTCCCAGATACTTGTATCTACATTTGTTGCAATGGAAGGATAATCCAAAAAATGAATAATAGTTGTTGGGGAGGAGAAGACAGGATTAACAAGAGGGGACTGAAAACTAGATTTTTCTGAATGTACATTTTCCATAATGTTTTTCGAAATGTACTTTGTAAATTAGTCTTATTTTTTTTTTATTTTTTATTTTTATTTTTATTATTCTAAATAGCCTATCAGTGATGATTTTCATTTCTTACTTTATTTGAGTATTATTTAGTAGTGTGGTATAATGTCTCCTTACCTATCCATCCATCCATCCATCCGAGGGAACTAGTGTATAATTACTGTTTGTAAATGCTCCTAAACATTAGAAAACTGTCCTATATTCAGAACCATGAGGCCTTTATTATATTCTTTTTCTGCATGATTGCTCCTTGTTTGTGATTTGTTAAATATCTCTTTACTAGTTTATTTTCCTCATTTTAACCATTTTTCCTCTCCGTGACATATATTTTGATGCTATTTGATGCAAAAAATCAGTGTTATGTTTTCATTAGGCTTTGTAACATTTTTCATTGTACAGAGATTTCTTAAGATTGAAGATTATAAGAAGTGAAGTTATGAAGAACAAAGTTTCTCAATGAGAATCAATTCACTCACATGCTTTATTGTCTGAACCCAAAGCTCCTCAGACTGGTTCCTCCAGGGCTAAGCAAAGAAAGTAAAAGCATGTGGTCTGCTTATGTCTTCTGGGTAGTATTTTTTTACTTTATGGGGTGCAGAGAGCTTAAATAACTTGCACTCAGCCACAGAGCTAGAAAATATTGGAGCAGTATTCAAATCATGCCCTCTCCCTCTCAAAGTTAAATTAAGAGGCCTTGGAGGTAATAGAATGATTCATCTTGGCAGATTCTGCTAAATTTCAAAAAATTCCGTTTGAAGCTGGCATGAGGTCAGCAAATAAAACTCAAGGCTTGCTAGATGTATGAAACTTAATATAGAGTTTCTGCACAAAGCTAAGACCCCTAATAGCTACACTTCCAAAATAAAACTAAATCAGAAATAAACTTTGCCATCTAGATGGGAATGGCAAAGGAACATGTCTAGATCTTGCCTTTCTCTTGATCTAATAATTAATCACTACAAACCAGCCTTGTGGCTAACTCATGTTATATGTAGGAGTCTGAAAATTTTCAAGATCATTGGAAGTGGCCTCAGGTTGGATGCATCCTCAAGAGAATGGCTGAAGGAAAAAATTATCAATTTATGAAACGATGAAATTATATCCCTTATGCCAAGTTTAAAAAATTAACCCCAGATGGTTCAAGGATTTACATACTTAGAAACTTCAGAATTCTTAGTAAAAAGTATGGGAGTGTCTTTAGACCTCAGGGCAGAGAAGGATTTCTTTCTTTTTTTTAAGATTTTATTTGACAGAGAGAGAGAGAGGGAGAGCAGGAACACAAGCAGGGGGAGTGGGAGAGGGAGAAGCAGGCTTCCCGCTGAGCAGGGAGCCCAACGAGGGGCTCGATCCCAGGACCCTGGGATCATGACCTGAGCCAAAGGCAGATGCTTAACGACTGAGCCACCCAAGCGCCCCCAGAGAAGGATTTCTTAAGCAAGACACAGAATGCACTTACTATAAAGACTTAGAAGTCTTGACTATATTGAAATTAAAATTTTTATTTAACAAAAGACACCTTAACGTGAAAAAACAATTTAAACTAGAAGAAGACATTCACAATACATACAATTGGAAAAAGATTAGTAAGAGAATGAGGGAGAATACTTGAAAGGGAGAACTTTCATATATTATTTTACATCCTTGAGAACTTTTGTTTTACAGTGTGCATATATTATGTTGATTTTTAAAATTAAATTGAAATAAAAATATCCACTGAAGTTATAGTCAGTATCTCCTCTTGTCGAGATTATCTGATAACCTTTGAAGCCTAGATGATGTGGATGAGGGAATTCAGGATATTAATACTATCAGCCTTCTGTAAATGATCAAAATTTTCCATTAGAAGATTTTTTTAAATTTTTTATTGTTATGTTAATCACCATATATTACATAATTTGTTTTGGTGACCATTAGAAGATTTTTAAAACAAACACATCATAGCTAATTGTAAGAACAAAATATAGTTTGCACAGCATATGCTATCTATTCTAGAACAATTACCAAACAAGAGTTCTAGAAATGTACTAGAAAAAGTAGAACATGCATGGGATAATACACACCAGCTTCAGGACAATGATCTCTTGTGGGGAAGGAAAGGAAAGATTTAAGTGCTATCTATTTTAAAGAAGAGAGAAGCGAGGCAAATGTGGGAAAATGTTAACATCTTGTTAAATGGGGCGATGGTGGGGTTGTCACATAGGTATTGGTTATATAACTTTGTGTGAAATCTTTACTAATTTAAATTTTTAACTAAAATTAAGAACATTGGGAAGAAATGTGCATCAACACTAGTTTTAGGATGTTGGAAATAAACGGGATTTGTCTAGAGTCCCTACGTGTTCTATAATGACCACCTCTGACGTTTATATTTTAAAACACGACTCACTTGCTTGAAGGATTTTGAAGTACTAACCAAACGGAGAGTTGGGAGACACAGGGAGCAGAAGGAAGAAAATGTAGATTCGACGAGCCTGCCCTGAGCCTGATCCACCTACCTCTGGAAGGTACCGCAGAAACCTTAATCCAGGCACGGAAAGTGAGTCCGGGTCAACGGGGCCGCCAATCCAAACCACGCTATCAATCAGCTGTGTGCTGGGGCAGGGACCTTTGAGGCTAAGTGCTACCTGGCTCAGCGGAGACGATCACGGATAGCCTCTGAGAGCCAGCTGAAGCTCAAATAAATGCTAGTTCAGGATCCGGGACGAAGCCCGCGTGGCTGGCTCCCCAACGCCACCTGCGAAGGGCGCCCAGTGTTAATTAGGTCGACTCACCCGGAACGGATGGCGAGGAGTCGCAGGAAGAGGCGGGGCTGGCCGGAAACCGTAAAAGGGGGCACAGGCTTCGCCCCTTACTGGAGTTGCGCCGGCGCTCCCTGGACGTTGCTCTGCTTGGGCTGCTGGACCTAGTATGGTCGACGACGCAGGTGTTGCTAAGGCCCAGGGAGATGAATGGACGCCCGCCCAGTCCCTGGACAGTCTGCTCAGGTCACCACTTCCACCACCGCGGATTCGCACCCGGCCGTGGTGGTTTCCTGTGCAGGAACTGAGAGACCCACTGGTGTTTTACCTGGAGGCATGGCTGGCTGACTCGATCTTCGGTGAGCCACCCCAGGGGTGCTAGTGGTATGACTCCCCTCCAGTCCAAGAGGAGAGAGACCCCGCAGAGCAACTCTCAACAGTTTCTGCCGGATTTGCAGGCCACCTTTGATGCCATGATGCCCACCTTCCAGCTCTTCCCTTCTCCGGCCAGAATTCCCTTCAAATTTAGCTCCTACTCACCTTCGACCATGCTTCCCCTCAGAGTCTCTCTTTTCCTGTTTAGGCCCAGACCGAGCCATAATTCCAGAAATGGAGTGGATGAGCCAAGTCCTGCTGACGGTGGACATAGTTAACTCTGGGGACTTGGTTGAAATCACCATCTTCGGACGGCCCGGTGTACAAAATCGGGTGAAGAGCGTGCTCCTGAGCCTGGCATCCTGGCACCAGAAACATCGTGCCCGAGGTGAGGGTCTCTAAAAACCTGCATGTGGAGGGAGCCACCAGTGAACCACCTGGCTGTACCAGGCTTTCTTCCAGCCTTTATTACCTTACCAAAACTTTTTGCAGTTTCCTAACTGCAGTGTTCTGCATGCAGCCCCTGGGCATCCCTTTGTAAGAGGAGTCCCAAGTGGGACCTTGGGAACGTAAACAGATCTAACACATTCACTGCCCATGCAGCCTCAGCTTGGTTTCACCACTGTTTCCACATCTCAGGTTCAGAGCCTCCACCTGAGAAGTGATGCTGCTAGCACCTCCCCTCCTCCCTCACTCCCTTCAATGATGGAGTAGTTTGGAACAGAAAGCATTTTTCCTTATCCAGCTGAGAAGATGAAACAACTTGAGGAGTTCTTGAAGGCGGGTGCATCAGGTCCCCAGGCCCCCCAGCATCCTGTTGCATAAGTATTTTCAGGAGCATTGTGAGAAACAGTCCTGCTTCTACTACTAAAGTTGGAGAGAAGCAAGTATCCATAAATCTCTGCATTCTTTTTTTTCCTGTGTCTTGATGGATAGTGCTTTGATTATTTTGATGCAAAAGTGAGTTTGTAGTGCCATTCTAGTAAATGAATTTCCTTTTTGTCCAATGGCTTAAAGATCTTTGCTCACTTAAAATTAAGCAAATATATAAAAGATTGATTCTGTTCATTCATGCCTTGATGTGAGGGGTGGGTAAAAGGCTGATAGGTAGTGGTTTTATTTTTGTTTTTTCCTTTGCCTCTATCATTTTGAATCTACTAACCCTTTTATGATTTTATGGCCAGAGTCAGGCCCTCAAGCACAGGCCCATGAATTTGCATTTCTAATAAGCTCATAGGTAATGCCAGTGCTTCTCCTCTGAGGCTCTCACTTTAAAGTTGGTGGTTTGGCCTCTGGGTAGCACCTAATGTGCATTTTCTTCTTGGAGTGGAGGCTTCCTCCCTGCACATGGGTGGGTGCTCCAACACAAAAGCTGAGGCAATCAGTTATGTATTCTGTTAGCATTGTGATTTACCAGAGAGCAGCCAGGGTCCTTGACAGCTTGGCTGTTGGAAGGCATCCTGCCACCAAGCCAGCTGTCTCATTTTCCTCTGAGGCCTGCACAGGTGCCCTGCATGAACTGGGCTGTTTTTCCATTACTCATTACCATGCTATGACCAATTTGTGCAAAACAGCCCCAACCTCTTGCTGTCTCCACTTTCAGGAAGCCGGATTCTTGGGAGAGAGGTTGTCAAGAGCTCTATGGCTTCAGCACAGGGTTGGAATTGATTTAACTCATGAAGTTTCTTCACCCCTATGCGTAATGGATTCTGTCTGTTTGCAAGGGTTGTAAACACACATGAACAAGTCTTTTAATTTTAAAGATTTTACTTATTTGTTTAGAGCGTGTGCACAGGTGGGGGGGTGCAGAGGGAGAGAGAATGAATCCCAAGGAGACTTGAGTTGCGCAGAGACAGAATTGGGGCTGGATCCCACTACCCTGAGATCACGACCCGATATCAAGAGTTGGAGCCTTAACCAACTGAGCCACCCAGGTGCCCTGCACAAGTCTTAAAATGTGCTGCTTTGATTACAAGTGATATTGAACATTTTCCTATTTTGCTTCACATTTTTATAAAATCCTTTTACATTTTTCTTTACTCATTCCTATATTCTTTAAACTTTGAAGATATGGATTTTTATTATCTGTACAAGCTTTTGTAACAAATAATAGTCTGTTATAACCGGTATTTTCTACCCCTTTCCTTCTCAAATTTTTTGTATATGAGAAATTTTCATTTTATATAGTTAAACTAATTATGTTTTCTGTGTGATTTCCCCCTCCTCCCAACCCCTTACTTTTAAGCTTAGGTACTCCTGCTTTTTCTCCTTCTGCAGAAATTTGACAAAATATTCCTACAGGTTATTTCTAGTGGGAAATCCACAAAGCCATTGAACATTGTTTTACTGCTATTTGGAGGCAGAGGGTTATGCTTAAAACATTCTAATTTTCTAAAAATTATCCAGAATTAAATTACTAAATTATCCTGCACATTTTTCATCCTTTATATGCACTAACATGTTGAAACCCTAACCCCTAGTACCTCAGAATGTGACTGTACTTGGAGAGGCCTTTAAAGAGGTAATTAAAATGAAATAAGGTCCTATGGGTGGGCCCTTCCCAAATATGACTTGGGTCTTTATGGGAAGAGGAAATATGCACACAGATAGGTGGGTGCATGGAGAAGATCATGTGAGGAGACAGCAAGACGGCAGCTATCTGCCGGCGAAGGGGAGAGGCCTCAGAAGAAACCAACTATGATGACACTTCCAGCCTCCAGATCTTTGAGAAAATAAATATCTGTTGTTTCAGCCTCCCGGTCTGTTACTTTGTTATGGCAGCCCTAGCAAACTAAAACATTTAGTATGGTTTTTCTGTGCACCATGTGCTGATACAGCATTTTTACTATCTTCATAACTTTTTTCTTTAAGATTTTATTTATTTGGGGGTGCCAGTTGGTTAGGCGACTGCTCCTGGGACTTCTCTTCTGCTTCTCCCTCTGACCCTCTCCCCTGGCATGCTGTTTCTCTCTCTCTCTCAAATAAATAAAATCTTTAAAAAAAAAAAAGATTTTATTTATTTGTCAGAGAGAGCAAGTGCACAAGCAGTGGGAGTGGCAGGCAGAGGGAGAAGCAGCCTCCTTGCTGAGCAAGGAGCCCGATGTGGGACTCGATTTATTTGAGAGAGAGAGAGAGAGCGCACAAGCAGGGGAGGGGCAGAGGCAGAAGGAGAAGCAGGCTCACCCCCTGAGCAGGGAGCCCAATGCAAGACTCGATCCCAGGACCCTGTGATCATGACCTGAGCCAAAGGCGTCTAGATGCTTAACCAACTGAGCCACTCAGGTGTCCCCCTTCATAACTTTTTAATAAAAAGAGTAGCGCTGTCATTCTACTTTTCAGAATTTGGTGGTAATATTAGCTAGTTATTTGAATTTGTATCACATACCAGGCCCTGTGCCAAGTACCTAAATAAGCCATGATTAGCTTGCTAAGGTTACAGAGCTAGGATGTGGGGATGGATGGGTGAGATTTGAACCAGAACATTGATTCCAGGATCCAAATCCTTTATACTTTTCCACTGGCTCTTTTTTTCCACACCCAGATTTAGACTCATTTCTCATAGTTTTTCTTTTTTTAAAGATTTTATTTATTTGACAGAGAGAGATGCAGTGAGAGAGGGAACACAAGCAGGGGGAGTGGGAGAGGGAGAAGCAGGCCTCCCGCTGAGCAGGGAGCCCCATGCGGGGCTTGATCCCAGGACCCTGAGATCATGACCTGAGCCGAAGGCAGATGCTTAACGACTGAGCCACCCAGGCACCCCAAGTTTTTATATCTTTTTAAGAGGAATTGGAATAAACCTCTCAACTGTAAAGAATGAACAGTATTTGTTCTTCTATTGAGGGATAAGACTTTTTTCTAACAAGTTGTTAGAATAGAGCTATTTATTGGTACCACATCCAAAATAAAAATAGCATTGACTTTTCTTTTTTTAAATAACTGTTTTTTGCTTTGTTCTGTTCACGTGTGACAGCTCCAAACCCAACACTTGGTTTTTCTCTTTTGACTTTGTCAACAGAAACTTTCTCCCACTAATATATGCAATTTGATCCTCATCCCATAGAGACTCAAAGATCATGGCTCTCCAGCACCATCACCTGGGTCCTCCCCTTTGACTGTACCCATGTCTGTCTGTGCTGGGGCTCTGCCCTGGTCCCATCACCCCTGAGGTGCCTTAGGCCAGAAATGCCAAGCAGGTTCGATCCAAACTGCACATAGGTGAACAAATGTTTCATTTCAAACCCTGTTATTTGCCCTGTAAATATGGCCCTTATGGGGATGGTCAGTTGGAAGTCTCACCTGAGGGGAGGATGCTCCATCCAGGCCTCTCAATTGGGACTCCAACCTGTTTCCACCGGGTTCCCTTGCTGTTGAGGTTGGATGTTGTTAAGTACCCAGTTTGATGTAACTTTGCCTTATTCTCACTCATTGCCTACTATTACCTCCATCCATGTGTAGATTCCTTTCCTCTCCTGTTTCTATTAGGTTTTATAATAATAATAAAGTTTTCTTTCCTTTTCAAAGCTGAAACACAGCTGTTGTGAATCTTTTGTTCAGAACACCATCTCAGCATTATTGACTTTTCTTTCTTTTTAAGATTTTATTTGTCAAAGAGAGAGAGTACACGCAGGGGGGGGGTAGCAGGCAGAGGGAGAAGCAGGCTCCCTGCTGAGCAAGGAGCCCCTTGCATGCATGTGGGACTCCATCCCAGACTCTGGGATCATGACCTGAGCCGAAGGCAGATGTTTAACCATCTGAGCCACCTAGTAGTCCCATTATTGACTTTTCTGATGGTAAATGTACTTACATGCTCAATATTTTTTAAAAATAAGGCAATATATAAAGTATTAAAATAATTACTCAAAAATCTCACTGCCCGTGTTACCTTCAAGTAGCTTTCCATTACTCCAAATATTTTTCTATTTTATTTTTTCTATTATTTTAGTAAACATTTTATGGATACATAGCATTCATACAAAAACACACACATTCAAAGTGTGAAAAGATCCATCAGACGGTATAAAGGGAACACATCCATTTAGCCAGCACCCAGAGAAGAAACTACCGGTACTCCAGTAGCCTCCATTTGCACCCTCCCCAGGGATAACTACTATTTTGACTTAAATATAAATGGAATTACTGTAAGATTTAGCCATATTACGAGTGTTGTATGAGTAAACCATAATTTAGTTTTCTATTCTATGTACATTTTGGTTGTTTCCTGTTTGGGCTTATAATGAAGAGTGCTACTCTTGAAAGTTCTTATACATGACTTGGTGCATGCGTATATGCATTTCTATTGAGCATATATCTAGTATTGGAATTGCTGGGTTATAGGATGTGCACAAGTTCAAATTGCCAAGGTGATTGAACCAATTTACATTCCTTCTAGCAATGTATGAGATTTTGAATTGCTCTACATCTTTGTCAATTGTCAGAATTTTCATTTTGGAGAATTTGGGTATTAGTGCTATTGCACTCAATTTAAAAAAAATTTAGTTGTTGGGGCGCCTGGGTGGCTCAGTCGTTAAGTGTCTGCCTTTGGCTCAGGTCATGATCCCAGAGTCCTGGGATCGAGTCCCACATCGGGCTCCCTGCTCAGTGGGAAGCCTGCTTCTCCCTCTCCCATTCCCCCTGCTTGTGTTCCCTCTCTCGCTGTGTCTCTCTCTGTCAAATAAATAAATAGAATCTTAAAAAAAAATTAGTTGTTTAATTGGTTACAATTTACATACTATAAAATTTTGAATGAACAACTCAGTTTTCTTTAGTAAATTTGTGAGTTGTTCCACCATCACCACAGAGCAGTTTTTCAACATTTCCTTCACTCCAGAAAATTCCCTTGTTCCCCTTTGTAGTCAATTATCACTGTCTCTAGCCTCAATCTACTTTCTGTCTCTGCAAAGTTGCCTTCTCTGAACATTTGGTATAAATAGAATAATATAAAATATAGCCTTTTGAGTCTGGCTTCTCTAGTTGGAATACCTCTGAGTTTTGACTGGAGGATTTAGTCTACTTAAATTTAATATGATTATCAATATGATTGGATTTATGTCTGGTCTGCCATTTTGGTATTTATTTCCTATGTCTTTGGTTTTTTCCTCCATCTTGTGTTATATAAATAAATTTTGATATGCCATTTAAATAACTTTTTAAAAATTTTTTATTTGTTGCCTTAGGGGTTATAAAGTCCCAATTTATTCTACTTCAGATTAACGAAAAATTATTTCTGAGAAAATGAGAAACTTTATTCCTTTAACTGACATATCTGTGACTAAACATAAAAAGGACAAAGCCTAAAATCAATGACAACACTTGGAGGAGAGGGAAGGAAGGAGGAAGGAATAACGACTGAATAAATAGAGACGCTACCTTCTCAGATAGCAAAGTGCAAGTGTTGATAGATGTGGTCAGTTCTCAGATTAATCTAAAAATGCAGGGGCGCGTGGGTGGCTCAGTTAAGTGTCTGCCTTCGGCGCAGTTCATGATCTCAGGGTCCTGGGATCGAACCCTGCATCGGGCTCCCTGCTCAGTGGGGAGTCTGCTTCTCCCTCTCCCTCTGTCCCTCCCCGCTGCTTGTGTGCACACGCTCTCTCTCAAATAAATAAAAATCTTTTAAAAAATAAAAAACTAATGCAGTTACAATTATAGTCACAACCACTTTTTTAGGGGGGGATACTGTAAGATGAGAGTTCTTCTTAAAGCCTGGTTATACAGGTGCTTCAGAAGGATCTGGGAAGGTTGTACCTAAGATTTTTCCTGCCTGTCTAGTGAAAAATTCTGATGAGGTAAATAGTGAAGCTATATATTTACTAAGTTTAAATTACTAACAGAAGTATATAGGCAGATATAACAGAGATAGTCTGTTACATATGCTCCACAGCTAAATTCTCAAGGTTTTCCAGAGAATCCATAAACAACTGAAATTGTATTCTTTTATACCTTTAGTGAGTTCACTCGAAGACACTGTCCAGGCTAAACTACTTGCTGTCAACCAGTTTATCCTGCCCCCAAAATGTGTGAGCAGGATTCACTGTTCTCAGACAGTCTGCAGTTTTCTCTTTCTCTCGCTTATAAATCCTTTTGTTTTTGATGTTTCCTCATGTGAGCTCTAGATTATGTATTTTTAGCAACAATACTAGATAAATCAGGAGGCACATGTTTTGTTTGTCCCACTCTTAGTGATGTTTAAAAAGGCATTGTTTTGATCAAAAGTGTGAAATTGAGAGATTCTGATCAGTAGTGCCAACCTGGCTTAACTCAAGTGGAGCTGCAGGAAGATCTTGCGATAGGCTACCATATGTGATCCACAGCTAACCTCAAAAGTTTTCTACGGATTCTATCAACACTGAACTTTTTTCTTTGATGTCTCTAGTCAGCCTATTCAAAAACTGTACAGACGGATCTCTTTACTGGCCCTCAGGAGGTTTACCTGCAAAATGTACAAACAAATGTCATTGTTTCCAGACTTCTGTAGTTTTGCTTTTGTTCCTTGACAACCTTTTCACTGACTGCCTTGGGTCTCAGTTTCCAAACAATCTTCCCTTCTAATTCACCACCTAAAATATACTCTTTCATGCAAATACAATGTGCATATAGTTTAAAGAAAGAAATGAGTGTACCTTAATAGAACAAACCCAGTATTTTGGAAGTATATGCCTTTTCCCTCAACCAATTTTCTGTTTTTTAGTAAGTTGCTTCATCTGCAGGAAAGAATATCCAATGGCAAAAAGATAGTCTCTTCAACAAATGGTGTAGGGAAAACTGGACAGCAACATGCAGATGAAACTGGACCACTTTCTTACACCATACACAAAAATAAATTTGAAACGAATGAAAGACCTAAATGTGAGACAGGAAACCATCAAAATCCCAGAGAATACAGGCAGCAACCTCTTTGACTTTGGCCTTAGCAACTTCTTACTAGACATGTGCCCGAGGCAAGGGAGATAAAAGCAAAAATGAACTGTTGGGACTTCATCAAGATAAAAAGCTCCACAGAGAAGGAAACAGTCAACAAAACTCAAAGGCAGCCCACGGAATGGGAGAAGGTATTTGCAAATGACATTTCTGATAAAGGGTTTGTATCCAAAATCTGTAAAGAACTTCTCAAACTCAATACCCCAAAAACAAATAATCCAGTCAAGAAGTGGGCAGAAGACATGAACAGACATTTCTCCAAAGAAGACATACATACAAATGGCCAACAGACACATGAAAAGATGCTTAACATCACCCATCATAAGGAAAATGCAAATAAAATCTACAATGAGATATCACCTCACATGTGTCAGAATGGCTAAAATTAACAACACAAGAAACAACAGGTATTGGTGAGGATGCAGAGAAAGGGGAACCCTCTTGCACTGTTGGTGGGAATGCAAGCTGGTGCAGCCACTCTGGAAAACAGTATGGAGTTTCCTCAAAAAGTTAAAAATAGAACTACCTATGATCCAGCAATTGCACTACTAGGTATTTACCCAAAGGATACAAAAATACAGATTTGAAGGGCTACATGCACCCCAATGTTTATAGCAACATTATCAACAACAGCCAAACTATGGAGAGAGCCCAAATGTCCACTGACAGATGAATGGATAAAGAAGATGTGGTATTTATACAGAATGGACTATTACCCAGCCATCAGACTGAAATCTTGCTATTTGCAACAACATAGATGGAGCTAGAGTGTGTTATGCTAAACACACTACATTAGTCAGAGAAACAAATACCATATGATCTCACTCGCATGTGGAATTTAAGAAACAAAACTGATAAACATATGAGAAGGGGGGAAGGAAAAAGAGAGAGAGAAGGAAACAAACCATAAGAGACTCTTAATGATAGAGAACAACAGGGTTGAGGGTTGATGGAGGTAGGTGGTGGGCATGGGGGATGGGCTAGATGGATGATGGGTATTAAGGAGGGCACTTGCTGGGATGAGCACTGGATGTTTTATGTAAGTAACGAATCACTGAATTCTGAAACCAACATTGCACTATATATTAACTAAAATTAAAAAATAAATAAGTTGCTTCATCTGGAAAACAAATGACCAAGACTGCAAATTGAACAGTGAGAGTAAGCTTGTCCTTTCAAATATTAAAACATTCTATAAAGTTACATAGTTAAAACAGTGGGATAGGTATTGAAAAAAACAGAAAAGTGACACATGCGTACATAAAATTGGTAACATTAAATTTGGGTAAATATAGTGAAAATAACTTTCATATCTTGTAGTGGGAAAATAAATCGGTATGGTCATTTTGTAGGGCAGTTTGGCAATATAACAATTTAATTTTATTTATAAATAAATAAGATCAAGACCTGAGCTGAGATCAAGCGAATGATCTCAATTTTAAAGGTGCTCATTCTTTAACCCAGCAGTTCTATTTCTACGAAGACTTCTATAGGAATATTCCAACATAAGGGCGCCTAGGTGACTCAGTTGGTTAAGTGTCTGCCTTCAGCTCAGGTTGTGATCTCAGGGTACTGGGATCAAGCCTCACGTGGGGCCCGGAGTCTGCTGCTTCTCTCCTCCTGCCTCCACTCTCCCCCCACCCCAACTCGTGCTCTCACTCACTGTCTCTGTCAAATAAATAAAATCTTTAAAAAAATTTCAACATAGACATGAAGACACAAGTAGAAAAATCAGTGCAGCAGTTTGTAATTGAGAAATTTGGGAAACTAATCAACCAGTAGCAAGGAAGGGGTTAAATTAAAGTGTACTCTTAGGAAAATCAAGTTGCTGAAAGAAAAAAAAGTATGTGCAATTATGTAAAAGTACTAGTGAAACTGTTCAAAGTGTTTTCCTGTAAGAGAATAGGTTGAAAAGAGCAGATGGGGAGCTCTGGGAACCTTGAACTGGGTGAAAACTCAGGTGGCACTGCTTCATGCCCTCCTTTGAGAGGAGTCTAATAGGTTTCTTCCTTTTTCTCATTGAACATTTGTTCTTTATTTACTCTGATATTGCCCTTCTGGATTAAATAATAGATTTTTAAAAAACCAACACTTGATATGCATAGAGAATTTTTTTTTTTTACAGGTTTTATTTATTTGACAGAGACACAACGAGAGAGGGAACACAAACGGGGACTGGGGGAGGGAGAAGCAGGCTTCCCGCGGAGCAGGGAGCCCGATGCGGGGCTCCATGCGGGGCTCGATCCCAGGACCCCGGGATCATGACCTGAGCTGAAGGCAGACACTTAATGAATGAGCCACCCAGGCGCCCCGATATGCATAGAGAATTTTACATAAGTGTCATCACACCTAAATGCTTTTATTTCAAGTTCAACCTCCCTTCTTTTCTTGGTTCTAATCTCCAACTTACCATTTTCTTCTTTCACAAAATCATCTCAGACAAGTCTCTGTGGGTATGTATAGGATATTTTTGTCTCAATTTCAGAATAGTCATGGACTCCTATGGCTTGTATCTGCTGCCAGTAATCTCTTGTAAAGGAGAAAATCTGACGTTGTCATATGGGTACTACTTAGAAGGAAAGAGTCAACATCGAGTCTTCGTTCTACTCTGATGTGGCTTCAACTGAAACTGAGTCTGTATTGTTTTTGAGTCTTAAATGTTTGAAGTTCACTCTACCTAGGCTTTTCTTTGCTTCTTCTAAAAATAATTAATAAACTACTATAAATTCAGCTTTGCATTTTATTTCTAAGTGCTTATTTAAAACTGGAGCGGTCATCTGTTAGTGGTGACTAAAGGGTACATGATATACTCCACTCCCTTGGTCTTTAGATTTCCTTGAATTTTTTAAAAAGATTTCATTTATTTGAGAGAGAGAGAGCAAGAGGGGGGGCAGAGGAAGAAGGAGAAGCAGATCACCCCCCGACCCCCTGCTAGGCAGGGAGCCGGAGGTGGGGGGCTTGATCCAAGTTCCTGGAGATCATGACCTCAGTCTAAGGCATACCTTTAACCAACTGAGCCACCCAGATGCCCCAGTTACCTTGAACTTTTTAAATGAAAATTTTCATAACCAAACATTGCTGCGTGTTGGTTCTTTATCTTAGCACCCAGCTGTTAACAGTTTGCTTCCTTCTGCGAGTCTGGCACTGGAGTTCCAGCTGCCAGGAGTAGAGCAGGAAGCCAAAATGATAGAGCTGCTAATTATCACTACAAAGGCAATCATTATAATATGTAAATATATCAAATTAACATGTACAGCTTAAATTTACACGTTATATGTCAAATATATTTCAGTTAAAAAGAAAAAAGTGGCAAAGAGGACTAGCCATCATCCTGCGCCAGGACTCCCCGCTGCTGCGGTTACTAAGGGAAGAATCACCAGCACTGCTGGTGTCTCACTTGCAGCAAACCTCGCTGAAGGTGGGATGACCCCCACAAGACTTGAGGACAACAGCAGGGGAGTCCTGGCTCCTTCTCCCAATTTCCCCCTTCCTCGTCGTCAGGTGTAGGAGCTGGGAAGTCGGGGGCTGCTTCCGGTGCCACGATATATCCAGCCACGTGAATCGGGTTGGAACCAAGTTTTCTCATCCCACATCAACTAGGGTAAAAACACCACACGCTTTAAGAAGTTTTCCATCGAGGACGGACTCGATGGGCTGGAGAAGTCTCTTAACCGGCAAAACCAGATTCTTGCGGTTAAAGAGCACGAGGGAAGCACCAGCCGGTGGCTGGGAAGAGTGCTGCCTCGGGCTGCTAGAAAACCAAGAGGTCTCACCTGCATCTAGGTAGAGAGCAGCCTAGGGCAGATACTGGCTGCTGGAGGAAAGGCCTCTCCCTCCCCTTTTACCTGCCAATTAATAGACGCTAGAGAAATTCAATTATTTATTAGGGAACTTCAATTCTTTATTAGAACTCTTTAGATCAGTGTTTGCAAACTTTTAACATGGGGGCGGGGACCAATAAGTACCCACACCATTCTTTCCCCAGCTTCTGCATAAGGAAGCAGGACTTAGATGAATAGAGCTGCAGTAAGGTCTTCCACTTTATCTTTGCCTGGCTCCTGCTCCCAGGCCCCGAGTGCTTTTATGACCTGGTAACCGGGCCCTGGGTAGCGTCCGGGGACCGCTGGGTCTCCGCCTCCCGGGCAGCCTCGGGGGACCAATGGGTCGCCGCCTCCCGGGCAGCCTCGGGGGACCGCTGGGTCGCCGCCTCCCGGGCAGCCTCGGGGGACCGCTGGGTCGCCGCCTCCCGGGCTGCGCCGGGGGACCGCTGGGTCGCCGCCTCGCGGGCAGCCTCTGGGGACCGCTGGGTCGCCGCCTCCCGGGCTGCGCCGGGGGACCGCTGGGTCGCCGCCTCGCGGGCTGCGCCGGGGGACCGCTGGGTCGCCGCCTCGCGGGCTGCGCCGGGGGACCGCTGGGTCGCCGCCTCGCGGGCTGCGCCGGGGGACCGCTGGGTCGCCGCCTCGCGGGCCGCCTTCGGGGAACTCTGGGTCGCCGCCTCAAGGGCCCGCTTCGGGGAACTCTGGGTCGCCGCCTCGCGGGCCGCCTTCGGGGAACTCTGGGTCGCCGCCTCGCGGGCCGCCTTCGGGGAACTCTGGGTCGCCGCCTCGCGGGCCGCCTTCGGGGACCGCTGGGTCGCCGCCTCGCGGGCCCGCTTCGGGGAACTCTGGGTCGCCGCCTCGCGGGCCGCCTTCGGGGAACTCTGGGTCGCCGCCTCGCGGGCAGTGTCGGGGAACTTCTGGGTCGCCGTCTCCCGGGCAGTGTCGGGGAACTTCTGGGTCGCCGCCTCCCGGGCAGTCTTCGGGGAGCTCTGGGTCGCCGTCTCCCGGGCAACGTCAGGGGACCGCTGGGTTGCGGCCTCTCGGGCAGCCTGGGGGGACCGCTGGGTCGCTGCGTCCTGGGCAGGGACCTTCTCTGAGCCTGGAAGAAGAACAGTGTGGAGACTTTACCCGTGTCCCCATATTCTTTCCACAAAAGGATTCATGCGTATGGGCTGGGGGTTTGGGGTCTGGAATTTGAGGTCAATTTGGCCTTCTAGATCCCCTTGCAAGAAGAAATCTCTCTCCTGGACGGACTGAGAGGATGAGACCGCTGCTCGGTTTCATCCAGAAAGCATCAATCAGGATCCCTCCCAAGGAACCCTGGCCTGCCCAGGGTGCCCCTATTTATCTGGTTCCGTACTTTGTGCCCGGAGTTGGCGGTGGTAGTCAGCCAAATTCATGATCATCTTGGATACATCTTTCTGGTAATAAGACCGACCAAATATCAAGATCTCAGCCTCGCCCTCGGGGTCCCACCGATTAACGTGAAGCAGGGTCTGCGACACACACTCGACGTGTGGGATGTGCTCTCCTCCCCGGCCTGCGCAGGAAGCAAAGAGGCTGTGAGGGGTGGGATTTGGGAGGAGAAGGCTGCGGGAGGAGGCAGCGCTGGATTGCGGCTAGGGCCAGTGGAGAGGCTTGCCCTGGGGAGAGGAGAGGGAAAGACCGCATTGGCACCCCTCTCACCCACTCACCGAAGATCGCTTCCACCAGCCAGGCCTCGAGGTGAACCGCCTTCGGACTCTTCAGGTACTCGGAGTGGAACCAGTAGGGCTGCTTGGTGAGGTTACCGAGCACCGTGAATAGCGTCCCTTCTCGCTGCTCCAGCTGCACGAGCGTCGGAAACCGCCTGGGAGTGGCCATGCTGCAGCAGGCCTTGCTGGTAGCGGCTGTGCGGCTGCCAACCCGAAGGCCGAGGTTAGGACCAGCTGCCGCAGTTGCGGCGAGGCCAGGGCCTCATTTCAAGGGCTTTTGGCAAGCCCCTCCCCGTCCGCGCCCTTTTCATTGGATTCCAGCCCTCGCCTCCCAAGCTTCGCTGCTGGGGCTTCTTCCCGAGATCGCCCGAGTGCACTGAGTCGAGCACCTGGGCGCTCTAGGAGGGGCCATTGCTCGGGACCCGCCCTTTTCCCAGGCTCTGGGACCCCGAGGCGGAGCGCCCGCGTGGGAGCTCTGTCTGGAAAGCTGGCCTCTGGGAGGTGAGGGCAGCGGCAGAGAGGTAGGGAGGATCCAGCGTCAGGACAACACCTTTAAGAGAAGCGAACTAGTCTGTGCGGAGACACACGTGCTTTCCAGCGGTTCTAAGGGGACCAGCATTCTTGAGGGGTTGGGATGACTTTTTCATGGAAAACCTAATGAAATACATGGGAAAAGTCAAAGCTTAAGGAGTAAAAAAGGTATTCAAGGGCTAAAGTAAGTTCCATTTCCTCCTGAACCCTGACCACCGAGTTGCCTCCCCAGAGGCCATCACATTTCCAGCTTCTTCCTTAACCTGCCAGAGACAGCTGAGCACACCCAGCAGTATATGGTCTATGTGCTTTGGGCGCCACAGGGGAATCCATTGAAACTTTTTTTAATTCTCTAAGTAATACAGTATTTCTGTGTCTTGGTTTTTTTGTCCATCTTAAAGCATTACCCATTGACTGCTACTCAGGAAGATAAAGCTGTATTGCTCTTGAATAAGTAGTTGGTGTGTCATGCCCAGACCCAGCAGTGAGAGATCCCCAGAACTCAGGCTCATCCTTGTATCCTCCATGGGAGTTCTGTAGGCCAAAGAAGTGAGTGAGAAATTTGTAGGTGTGTGACAACATCAAAAGTCTTGAGAACTAAGCAGAATATGAATTGAGAGCAAAAAAAGGGCAAAATCCATTCAAAGGATCACAGGATGGAGTTATAAACTTCTGTGGGTAGGCAGAATGATTGAGTGTGTGTATAACTGACACCCAGGGATCTGGGCTTCATAACTGTCCCCTCTGGAGGTTATGGACTCACTAACATAGCAACTCTAAATTGAGTTTTAAGGTCCCATCAGTGTTGCCAACAAGAATCCAAGCCAAGAGGTATTTCCATGAAAATCTCTAGTCTGTAATCTCTTTGATGATATAGGATAATATATTGTTTCTTAGTGGGCGTAAGAAGATACTTAGGGTTCTATGCATGTTATTGTCATTTATGTGTATGCGTGTGGAATGCATGTGTAGAGATCTTTTACTTCATTGAAGTTTTAGAGTTGGGTATAGAAATATTTGAGAATTAAAACCATAGTATTAATAATTTTGTTTAAAAGGAATCTCTCATTTATGTAAAACTCATGGTTTTTACTATAGTTATCTTTCCTACTTTGTTTCTGATTAGCTTGCAGGAAGCTGAGGATGAGGTAGCAGAATTCCAGGAAAGAAGGAGAAAATTAGAGGCAGAGTTGTGGGCACAATTAGTTCAGGCCAAACGAAGACATAGAGACTTGCAAGCTGGTAAGGAGACCAAAACATGAAGTGGAAGCATTGAAGGCAATTGTGGCAGGAGATACTGATGCCTCATGTGCTAGGTTTATTAAAATGAGAAATATATTTTTTCAGGTGGAACTTAAGAGCAGTAGTCCACAACAACAGAATAAGCTTCAAGTGAAATTTTGAAATAAAATTCATGAAACCAAGGGAAAGGTGGTTTAGAGTTTAGAAGTTCACTTAGAAACTTCATAGCTATCAGTTTTCTAGCTATAATGTTCCTATAATTTTCAAAGGCTCTCTGATTGTTTTGACAGATAGATTGCCTCTTCTACAGGACTTTTAAATTACATATATAACATACACAGTTATTTCATTATTGTTCCTTGTCCCTTCAGTTTTGGAGTCTCATTTGGGTTAAAAAATTAGCTTTAAAAAGGTGTTTTCAGTAGTAAAAAGTTTAACCCTTTTCATTGCTCTTTACTACCTGCCTTAGACAAATGCTTGGGAGTGTTTCTGTGTCTGGGGAGTGAATGAGTTTGGGGAAGGTAGTGAGAGACATCAGGTAAGGGGTAAGGAATTTGGACTCTTGGTGGTAGTTTACAGTGGGCTTACCCTGGGCTGCATTCAGCCTGAGAGAACCCAGAGGTTCTCTCACCAAGTTCATGGTATTTGAGGCAATGGTTTCATTATTTTACTTCTCTTCAGAGAGAGACTTCCTTTCATTTTGATAGAGGAAATCTATTGCTTTCTGAGGAAGAATGAATATTTTGAGGCCTTGCATGTTGGAAAATATTTTTATTCCATCCACACAGTAGATTGAACATTTGGTCTTAGAATTCTTTTTTTTTTTTTTTAAGATTTTATTTATTTATTTGACAGAGAGAGACACAGTGAGAGAGGGAACACAAGCAGGGGGAGTGGCAGAGGGTGAAGCAGGCTTCCCGCTGAGCAGGGAGCCCAATGCGGGGCTGGATCCCAGGACCCTGGGATCATGACCTGAGCCGAAGGCAAATGCTCAATGACTGAGCCACCCAGGCTCCCCTGGTCTTAGAATTCTTGATTGAAATAATTTTTCCCTCAAAATTTCATGCTTCACTTAATTATCTGCTAGCTTCCAGTGATGCTTTTGAGACGTTTAGGCCATTCTGATCTTAATCTTTGGTAGATATTCTTCAGTTATTTTATTAAACTTTTTTTTCCTTGTGTTTCCTCTTACCTCTTTCTAGAACTCCTGTTATTTAAAAGTTGGCCTTCTGGACTGCTATTCTTCTTTTTCTTTTCTTTTTCATCTGCCCTATGTTGTTTTTGTTTGTCTAGTAAAAAACTAATTGGAAGCTCTGAGCATGTATGTTTGTTTACATCCAACATTCACTGAGGGAGATATGAGTAGAACTTTTTCTTGAGAACCCTAGTGCAGTCTCATCCGCCCCCCCCCCCGCCCCCATAGGCCAACATATTCATGATCATTAACATGGCAGGCCCTCGGGGGCACCTGGGTGGTTCAGTTGGTTAAGCAACTGCCTTCGGCTCAGGTCATGATCCCGCGGTCCTGGGATCGAGCCCCACGTCGGGCTCCCTGCTCCGCTGGGAGCCTGCTTCTTCCTCTGCTTGCCACTCCTACTTCTGTGCTCTCTCTCTCTCTCTAGCAAATAAATAAAATCTTAAAAAAAAAACAAAACATGGCAGGCCCTCACATCCAGCTTCTGGCACAGAGTGGGACAAGGGAGGGAATGGCTCCCACAGGTAGTGAAGTGAAGGGAGAGAGGGGCAGGAATTGACCCACCGCAGCCTGGATACCTCCCACCCCAGCCCTTGAGCTTGCACCACAAAGGGCCAAATTGGCCCAGCTAGGTTTTTGTGATAGACCCCAGATTCTGGGCAACTGCCCTGGATCCTACCCTCTACCCCGCATTAGGTGATTATTGTACACGTGGAAGGGAAATGGGGTGCTTTTTTCCTTTCCTTCTAGATGCTACAGTAGGCCCTGAGGAAGAGGTGGTGCCAGAGCTCACTCTAACTCCAACCACATCCCCAAGTCTATACTGGCCCCGTAGTTGGAGTTGAGCAGATCACAGACCAGGAGCAGGATCCCAAAGTCTGAGGTGGCCCCTGAGGTGGGGACACGGCTGGACTCATTTTGACCTAGCTTGCCTCATCTTAATGCTTCTGCCGCAAGAGTATGGCCAGTGACTTTTCTTTCTGCCCCTCCATTTCTTTCCTTTTTTTTTTTTAACGTTTTTTTTTGTTGTTGTTGTTGTTGTTTAAAGATTTTATTTATTTATGTGTGTGAGAGAGAGAAAGAGCACAAGCAGGGACAGCCACAGGCAGAGGGAGAAGCAGGCTTCCTGCTGAGCAAGGAGCCTGATGCGGGACTCAATCCAAGGACCCTGGGATCGTGACCTGAGCCAAAGGCAGATGCCCAACCAACTGAGCCAACCAGGCGCCCCAGTCCACCCCTCCATTTCTTTTCCACAGCCTTTAGGCTCTATTATTTTTATTCTAATAGATTATTTTCCCTTATTGTTTGAGATTGGAAGAAAACACTTCTTCGTTAAGTTTGTACTGCACGGGCAGGATGCAGGGTTTTTCCCTACTCTTAACAGAGGGCTAGCCTAGAGGGGGTGGAGACATCACAAAATCCAGCAGGTTTCCCTAGGGAAGAAGGAATTCTGTCACATCAGCTCCTGTCCCTAGCCTTTCAACCATTTGTAACATGTATAATTCAGTGGCATTAAATGTATTCACAATGTTCTGGAACTATCACCACTCAAAACTTTATCATCCCTGCCAGCCTGCCCTACAAATTGCAGACTTGCCAGCTACACAGTCCCATAAGCCACTTCCTTGATATAAATCTCTTTGTGTGTGTGTGTCTGGTTCCGTTTCTTTGGTGAACCTTGATTGATAAACTCCTTGAGGACTTGAGGACTTTCTTTTGTTCTCTAACTATATCCTCATGCTTACCCCATCCTGGTACTTGTGACACCATATTACAATTGCTTCTTTTGTTTTTCTTCTCCTTTTGGGGGTAGAGATTGTCTTTCAGGAGTGTACCCAGCATCTTTCAAAATGTCTGTCATACTGTAGGCACTTACTCTTTGATGAGTGAATGAATAGTTTTAATTTCTTCTATATGGCTGGTGGTTTTTAGGCTGGAAGTGAGGACTTGGGCATGAGGGAAATTTAGGAAGAGCTAGGACTTTAGTCCTTACCAAGTACCCAGTTCTGTCAAAGGCTTGACTTCTCCTGAGAGAGGGATAGACAGACAGACAGACACACAGAAGGAATGTGTGTGTGTATATCTTTTAATGGGAAAAGCATGTTTTTATGTGAGTCTGTGGAAACTAGAGGATGATAATGAAGTTCCTGTACTGTTACCAGTGATTGTAGTCCTTACCAAGTACCCAGTTCTGTCAAAGGCTTGACTTCTCCTGAGAGAGGGATAGACAGACAGACAGACACACAGAAGGAATGTGTGTGTGTATATCTTTTAATGGGAAAAGCATGTTCTTATGTGAGTCTGTGGAAACTAGAGGATGATAATGAAGTTCCTGTACAGTTACCAGTGATTGTTCTAGAGAAGAAACTGCAATGACTAGGCATTTCCAGGTGATACCTGGTATAGTAGAAAGAAGCAGAAAGTTATTTTTTTTTTAAAGATTTTTTTACTTATTTGACAGAGAGAGACACAGCGAGAGAGGGAACACAAACAGGGGGAGTGGGAGAGGGAGAAGCAGGCTTCCCGCGGAGCAGGGAGCCCGATGTGGGGCTCGATCCCAGGACCCTGGGATCATGACCTGAGCCGAAGGTAGACGCTTAATGACTGAGCCACCCAGGTGCCCCAGAAGCAGAAAGTTCTAAGTGAGATAAACTTAAGCCTCCAAGTTTAAAAACACATTATAAAGCAATAGTTCTTTCTACAATGGCCTCATATTTGGAATGCCAGAACCTTGAATTGTGTGGTGACGTTGGTGAAAAAAGAAAAAAAAAACTAGAAATTTCCAGCTATGGGAAAGAGCAGAGAACTTATAAAAAGTTCAGTTATATGCAAAAATGTACCCATAAGTGATTAAGTAGACAGCATTAAACAATAAGTTAGAAAATATTTAATAAATGGAACTAGGTGGTGACTAATGATGAAAAATAACATTTACATTGGTTTACATCTTATTTTTTTTAAAGATTTTATTTATTTATTTGACAGAGAGAGACACAGTGAGAGAGGGAACACAGTAGGGGGACAGGGAGAGGGAGAAGCAGGCTTCCCGCAGAGCAGGGAGCCCGATGCGGGGCTCCATCCCAGGACCCTGGGATCATGACCTGAGCCGAAGGCAGATGCTTAACAACTGAGCCACCCAGGTGCCCCTACATTGGTTTACATCTTAAAACGTAAGTGAAACATTCTTGATCAATTCAAATAAATACAAGAAGAATGATCAAACTTATACAGCCTTTATTGAGTCCCTGCTCTTGTGGACAGTTGGGGAAAGGTGATGGAAATGGGATGTCAAAGTCAGGTGTAGGGGTGCCTGGGTGGTTCAGTCTGTTAAGCGTCTGCCTTCGGCTCAGGTCACGATCCCAGGGTCCTGGGATCAAGTCCCACATCGGGCTCCCTGCTCAGCAGGAAGCCTGCTTCTCCCTCTCCCACTCCCCCTGCTTGTGTTCCCTTTCTCGCTGTGTCTCTCTCTGTCAAAGAAATAAATAAAAAACCTTAAAAAAAAAAAGGGTGTATACCCTCAGTAGCACACAGTTAGGTGCTATAAAGATGACTAAAGGATAAAAGGTAATTTCAGTTGGTTAACTTACCCAAGCTTGATTTTCAGGAATTATGTTCTTTTCTTATTTCTTTTTTTTTCTCTTCTCGAGTATTTCTGACCCCCCTTAAAGGCAGTCTGGCAGAGGTGCTACGGGGTCTCAGGAACTTCATTCTCAAGTGTTAGTCCCTGAAAAAAATTGCCCAGGTATAATATGCCAATGGTGCTATATCATCTTTACAAGGATTACTCACAGTGTTATGTATTGAACATACGACCTTTGGAGCAAGTGGGCTACCATCTCCCAGATCCTCATAGAGGCAGAGCAAATGTTAGAGGAAGGAAAAAGCCAAGTTTTCACTTCAGTAATTCCTTGAAGTGTGCTGCAACATAGGAATGATCCAACCTGCCCGTGTTACTAGATGAGTGGAAAACTCTGATTTATTTTTTAAAAAAGATGTTCTTTGTCAGAGAGAGAGAGAGAGAGAGCACAAGCAGGGAGAGCGGCAGGCAGAGGGAGAAACAGGCTCCCGCTGAGCAAGAAGCCTGTTGCAGGACTTGATCCCAGGACCCTGGGATCATGACCTGAGCTGAAGGCAGACACTTAACTAACTGAGCCACCCAGGCATCCAAAAACTCTGATATAAGCAAAGTGCCAACAAGAGATTGCCTTTGATTCTTGCTCTTTGTAACATTTCTCAACTTTTCACCTCTTTCCTTACTGTAAAAACTCTGCATTTAAGTAGGAAAATGAAGCAGTTGAAAAAGAAAAGGAAAAGCAATTTTAATGTTCAAGAAACTCAGACCCTTTTGCAAGAAATTGCAAAAAGAAAAGAAGTAATTTTTTCCAAGCAGCTCAATATAACAACATGATGAAGCCGCTGGCTTCGGAGGAGATTCAGCAGGGTGTCAATGCCATAGGAGAAGGAGAACAGAGGACAGGGAGGGAAGTGAAAAGAAGGCACCTTGACCTTGACCGGCGGGCACCTATGAAGAGGAAGAAGATGAAGCGAACAAGAACATTAAGCTGGGGGTGCCTGGGTGGCTCAGTCGTTGGGCGTCTGCCTTCGGCTCGGGTCGTGATCCCAGGGTCCTGGGATGGAGCCCTGCATCGGGCTCCCTGCTCGGCGGGAGGCTTGCTTCTCCCTCTCCCACTCCCCCTGCTTGTGTTCCCTCTCTCTGTCAAATAAATAAATAAAATCTTTAAAAAAAAAAAAAGGACGTTAAGCTGGCTGGTTCAGGATGTCTCCCTCCCACATCTGATTTAGATGACTGTCACCGAAGAGATAGATGAAAAGACTGGATTCTGATATGATACAGATTTTGATTGGCAAAATGTGGCAGATTTTAGGGATGCAGGTGGATCCTTAACTGAGGTTAAGGTGCAAGAGAAAGAGAGAGATCCCCAGAGCCCCGATTTTGAGATTGAGGAGGAAGAAGTGTTGTCATCAGTCATACCAGATTCCAGGAGGGAAAATGAACTTCCTGATTTCCCCCACATCGATGACTTTTTTACTCTGAACCATTTAGGTCTGCATATTTGCTGATCAACATAGAGAAACAGAAACTGGAGTTGGAAAAACGACGCCTGCATATTGAGGCTGAAAGGCTGCAGGTAGAAAAGAAACGCCTAGAGATCGATAAGGAGTGGCCACAGAATGAAAGAGAGAAGTTGAGGCTACAGATTGTCAACTCTGACAACCCCTTTTTGGAAAATGAGCTTGGCCAAGGACAAAAGTCCATACTTCAACCACAGGACACAGAAACAGAGAATTAAAACTTGAGAGAGAACGCTTACAACTGGAAAAAGGTTACAGTTCTTGAAGTTTTTTTAAAAATATTTTATTTATTTATTTGAGAGAATGAGGGAGAGAGAGAGAGCACATGAGAGGAGAGAGGGTCAGAGGGAGAAGCCGACTCCCCACTGAGCAGGGAGCCCGACACGGGACCCGATCCCGGAACTCCAGGACCATGACCTGAGCCAAAGTCAGTTGCTTAACCAACTGAGCCACCCAGGCGCCCCAGTTCTTGAAGTTTGAATCAGAGAAGCTGCAGATTGAAAAAGAACACTTACAAGTAGAGAAAGAGAGACTTCAAATTCAGAAGGAAGGGCACTTGCAGTGATTTCTTTTGGTCTCCATTTAGCAAATGTTTGTAAACCATAGGTTTTTCTTTGTATTGGGTAATATAAAAATGGTTGCGAGATTAGCTATGTTTTTTTTTCCTGTTTAATGTCAGTGTTTTCAATTGGAAAAAGATAGATATGTGTGGGTAACTGTATACTTAAATAGTACATTACATAAAAACTATGTGCCCTAGCATAAATAGTATTGCAAAAACTAATGTGCTGTACTCTTTGAATTAGTAAAATTGCATAGAATCTTTATAATCTGTGCACTCAGTTTACAGTTATTTCTATGTAAAATTCTAGCTTGGCAGTGTTTCGTTTTTTTTTTAAGATTTTATTTAGTTACTTGACAGAGACACAGAGAGAGAGGGAACACAAGCAGGGGGAGTGGGAGAGGGAGAAGCAGGCTTCCCGCTGAGCAGGGAGCCTGATGTGGGGCTCAATCCCAAGACCCTGGGATCATGACCTGAGCCGAAGGCAGATGCTTAACGACCGAGCCACCCAGGAGCCCCTAGCTTGGCAGTTCTTGATGGCGGGGGGAGAGGTAATTCTGACTCCCAAAAGACATTTGGCAACATCTGGAGACATTTTTGGTTGTCAAAATGGGGGAGTGGAAAAGGTTGCTCCTGGTGTGTAGTGGTAGAGGCCAGAGATGCCTACTTATATCCTACCATGCACAGGACAGCCCTCCACAAAAAAGAATTATCCAACACAAAATGTCAATTTTGCTGAGGTTGAGGAATGCTTTCCTAACCTGTGTACCTCTATAGCTTAGGTTTATAGTTTCAGAATATTAAAACCTCAGATATTTAAGATATTAAGATAGTTACATAAACGCCCAAAAACTTTAACCATGTAACATTACTGTATAGTATATTGAACATAGGAAGTGATGAAGATTATAGGTATTTTATTGCCATATTTCCATCTATGAATAACCTGAGATTGAGAAAATAATACAGGAAACATCAGAGATTGTCTAAAATGGGTCACTTTGAAAAGCAGTTCATTCATCTAGTTACTGATGCTTTAGAAGCAACACATACTTTTTAAGTTTTAGTTCCCTTTTTTCTTTGACTTTATCATCTTAGTTTAGATAGAAAAATTGTCATTTCAATCATGTACTGAAATCTTAATATAAGTGAATGGTTGAAGCTAGTAAAAATGGTATCAGTATAAAAATGGTACTTGTAGTCCATGAGCTTGAAATCAGTGAGTTAGTTTTTATTTTTATTTTTTATTTTTTTTAAGATTTTATTTATTTACGTGAGAGAGAGAATGAGAGATAGAGAGCACGAGAGGGAAGAGGGTCAGAGGGAGAAGCAGACTCCCTGCTGAGCGGGAAGCCCGATGTGGGACTCGATCCCGGGACTCCAGGATCCTGACCTGAGTCGAAGGCAGTCGCTTAACCAGCTGAGCCACCCAGGCGCCCTATTTTTTATTTTTAAAAAATATTTTATTTTTATATTTGAGAGAGAGACAGAGATAGCAAGACAGAGCAAGAGTGGGGAGGAGAGGGAGAAGCAGGCTCCCCACCGAGCAGGGAACTCGACATGGGGCTTCATTCCAGGCCCCCGGGATCATGACCCGAGCCACTTAACCAGCTGAGCCACCCAGGTGCCCTTAATGGTTATTTTTAAAATAAATATTAATAGCTATGTGGGAGTCAGAATGGGGGCTGGGGGAGGATGCCCTCTGTATAAGATGATGATGATGATGATGATAATGATAAAATAATGATAATAGCTGATGAATGAGTTAGGGAAGCACTTATCCCACACTATCTGATCTAATTTGTAGAACAATTTTGAGAGTAACATTATTATTCCTGAATCTGAGGCTCGGAGAAGTAACACAGTAAGTGAAAGCCTGATCTCATACCATGGTGTATTTTGTCTTTGCTCCTCTCTGAGGAACGGAGTTTGTATCTTCAGGCCCTTTGGTATTTATTCTGAGACCAAGGGCTTGTTTAACGGGTTGATTTGCCTTCAGTCTCCTGAAGGTGCTTTTTCCACAATCCAGGTGATTCTGATGCACAGTAAAGTTGAGAATCACTGCAAGGGATCATTTTGAATTTTCTGATTTCTAGGGCTGATAATGTAGCTTTAATACAACTCTTCTGTTGACAGATACTACTTGGATTCTGCATTTGTTCCTTGTTAATTTAAGAATGTCTTGAAAACATATGTGATATTTGAGTATGGACATATGAGAAAAAAATATATTTCTGCTTCATTACCTTGGCTTTAAAATAGTGTTATTTTTCCATAACCAAAATAAATGCTGCTACCATAGAAATAAAATTTCTCTATACTAACAAAAAAAAAAACAACAAAAAAGAGTATTTCTAATTGCATCTTTTGTTCTATTTTAGGTCTTTCTATTCCTGCTTTGTATCTCCTCTTATGGTCGAGATTCAAAAACACCAAAGTCCACTCTAAAGAAAGCTTTTTATCATCACACACACATCCCACTTGAAATAATACAAGTAGTAATTGTCAATATGGATGCATCTGGCTCCAGTGTCCGTATAGTATGTTATAGGTCTGAAAAGTAAATCATCAAAACTAATTCTTTTGAAGGTAAAAGGAGCCACCAGCTGCTCTGGAATGCTACTCCCAGGAAAACTCTGATTGATTTCAGCTTTTTGGAAGATATCTGTCACCTTTTCATCCCCTGCATCACTCCCATCCCACCTTCTTTAGTCAAGAAAGTATTTACTTTTATAGCTAGTGACAAGTGTTGGGGGGTAGGGAGTGTTTAGATGATGGAAAAGCCTAGCCTAATAACACACTCAGATGATTTAAAAGTTTTCAGCCAAAATTAAAACTGAGTGGATTAAAATATCCAATAAGTTGCTACTTAATAGAGACACTCAATGCAAAAGGACATAATCATTCTCTAAGAAAAGAAAAGCAAATGAATTAAGACAATAAGAAAGAAATAAACCTGGAGTGACAGTGTTTAAATAATATCTAGTAGACTTTAATGTGAATGGCATTAAGCAGGAAAAGATCTTTATGTGAGAACATAATATAAATCATTTTGTACCACAATGTTCTCTTTAAGTCTCTTAACTATCCAGCTTTCATTACCAACAGAACACAATGGTATATGGGAGCTAGAAAGGGGTCCCAAGATGGCAACTGAAATTCAGACAGATTTTGAAATTTTTAAATTCTGACTTCATTTTTTAAATTAAACTTCTTTATTTTGGATAATTGTAGATTCACATACAGTTGTAGATTTTTTTTTTTTTTTTTTTTTTTTTTTTAAGTAGGCTCCACACTCATGGAACCCAATGCAGGACTTGTGCTGACAACCCGGAGATCATGACCTGAGCTGAAATCAAGAGGTGGATGCTCAACTGACTGAACCACCCAGGTGCCCCAAGAACCCACAGTTCTTTGACTGAATGTGAAGAAGTCTGCCCTAAGAGATAGTCATAATAGTCAGCTGATGGGATTGGAAGTTATCAGAACATGGTCTTGGGAAAAGTCATCTTCATTTCCACATCTATGAAGCTATAAATAAACATTGAAATCACACTCTCATCGTATGAATCTAGTGCATCACTTCAAGCAATATGTTTTCTAAATGAATAAAACTGCTTAGAAGCAGAAGCCTAGCCTATACAGGGGTGCCTGGGTAGCTCAGTCAGTTAAGGGGCTGACTCTATTTCCGCTCAGGGCATGATCTCAGGGTCCTGGGGTGAGACCAGCATCAGGCTCCATGCTACTCAGGGAGTCAGCTCGAGGATTCTTTCTCCCTGGGCCCTTACCCATGCTCGCTGGCTCTCTCTCAAATAAATAAATAAATCTTAAAAAAAAAAAAGTCTGGCCTATACAGTTTGGGCCCAAGTGTCCAGGTGGGGCACTCATGAGTTCTGAAATTGGAATAGACTGATGAGTCCCAGACTTTGGGGCTTCAAGGAGGGCGAACAGTACGGGCACTTTAGTGACCCCATCACGTGCCTTGCAGATAAGGACTTTCTGAATTTCCTTTTCTCCTTTGTTAAATGGCAGGAATTACTCCCGAGTCCCCGGAAGTTGTAGGGGGTCTCCGTGAAGTGAAGCCGCTGGGTTTAGCTCCCTTAGGCCCAAGGGAAGTGGGACCCTCCTTTGGAACGTGGGAGACAGGAACTTGATTTCGCAGCTCCCCGGTGGTCCTCACACCCTCAAGCCTTGGATTTTCGTCTTTCCGGGGTTCAGGCCCAATCACTTGTTCCCAGGGTAAGAGTTGACGTTGCCCTCGCCCCATGCACTCCCAAGGCCAAGAGATTCCGGTGTGGAAGAAACGAGTCAATACAGGTGGAAACCCTTATAAACTCGGAGACGCCAGGCCCACCGGCACTGGGGAGAGGGTAAAGTGACGGAGATGGTCACGCGCAAGACCAAAGCGCAGGCGGGCCAGCGGAGCGTTCTGAGTGGGAGAACGGACCGCCAGGCAGGGGGCGGGGCTTGTCGTGGGCGGGGCTTGTCGTGGGCGGGGCCCTCTCCGGTGCTCACCTTTCCGCGCGGTGGCCGGGGCGACTCAGGCCTAGCTTAGGTTGGAGTGTGGTAAGTTTTGAGGCAGTCCAGATGGGGACGCTACCAGAACGAAAAGATATTCCACCGTGGGTGAAAGCTCCCGAAGACTTGAAAGATCCCGAGGTGTTGCAGGTCCAGACGCAGCTCTTGGAAGCTATGTTTGGTGAGTGAGCCCAATCCTGACCTGGGTGCCCTGGCTCGGGCGTCTTGGTCTCTCTCCGTGGGCCTAAGCGCTCATATTCTTCCCCAAACAGGCCCAGCTGGATCTCGAATCCCGTACATCGAGCAAGTGAGCAAAGTCATGCTCGAGCTAAAGGTTCTGGAATCCTCGGACCTCACCGAGATCGTGGTTTATGGCTCTTACTTGTATAAGCTCAGGGCCAGGTGGATGCTCCAGTCCATGGCCGAATGGCACCGCCAGCGACAGGAACGAGGTGAGAGGCCTGGGGACGAGGTCCTTTGGCCTGGGGACGCGTGGGTGGTTTTACTCCCTCTCCTGTAGCCCTTCTCTCCTCTCGCCCTCTCTTCTCCCCGCAACCAACACCCGCACCTCAGCTTCACCAGGGGCGGCCCTCCATATCTGGGCTGCCCCTGAGATGCTGTAATGCCGTCTGTTGGTTCTAGAGACCCTGGAGTGAGACCAGGATGAGAGGCGGCCTGGCTTCATAGGGAAGTGTTACCTGAGACCTGATCCCAGTTCTTACCCTCCCTCCCAACACTCCCCCTAGCTTCTTGGGGGATATTGGAATGGGCTCAGCGGCCCCACCTTCTGACATTCCCAAGAATCCCAGGTGCAGAATGCCAGGCTGGGAAGTCCCAGAAAGGAACCTTGAAAGAGGCTGAGAACTCTCCAGGGGCTCTTACCCTCTCCCCTCATGCACACTTGTTGCTTTCTGGTGCAGGGATGCTCAAACTTGAGGATGCCATGAAAGCCCTAGAGCTAGGTCCTTGGATGAAGTGAAGCCAGTTTGCAACCAACGTACCTGGAATCAGGATTTAAAGAGTAAACTGTCTCCAGAGCTGGAATGGATGTGGTCTGGTTGAAATTCTCCTCCAGCCTGACAAGGAAAAACCAGCTGATTTTTGGGTCTCCACCTTTGTCTCTGAGTTCTAATGTGGCTCCCCCTCCCAGGTTTGCTAATTAAAATAAAATTTTAAATAAATAGCTCCTTGATGTTTGAAGTATTGGTGATAACATCACAGCCAAGGTGGCCCTTGAGCTTAACCCTTAAATAAAACCTTCAAAGCTAGAAAAAGGTCCAAGAGCACACATGGTTAGGGTTAAAAGGCATAGGAGGGGGTGCCTGGGTGCCTTAGTCATTAAGCGTCTGCCTTCGGCTCAGGTCATGATCCCAGAGTCTTGGGGTTGAGCCCACATCGGGCTCGCTGCTTGGCGGGAAGCCTGCTTCTCCCTCTCTCACTCCCCCTGCTTGTGTTCCCTCTCTGTGTCTCTCTCTGTCAAATAAATAAAATCTTAAAAAAAAAATAAAAGGCATAGGAGTTTGATTTTGAGATGCAGCTTTGATCAAAGCCCAGTCAATTTTAGGGGAAATCTGATATTGTCTGGAACTGACCTTGATTTTTTTTTTTTTTAAGATTTTATATATTTATTTGTCAGAGAGAGAACACAAGCAGGGGGAGCTGCAGGCAGAGGGAGAAGCAGGCTCCCCCACTGAGCAAGGAGACCGATGAGGGGCTCTATCCCAGGACCCTGGGATCATGACTTGAGCCAAAGGCATACACTTAAAACCGACTGAGCCACCCAGGCGCCCCGACCTGAATTCTTTTTAAAAATAACTCTATAATAGGTTGACATGTGTAAAATGAAAAGCAAGTATTTTCCAAAACATAGAAATGTCAGTACCTTCTTAGTGTAGTAGTTTTTGTTTTTGTTTTTTTAAGATTTTATTTGACAGAGACAGAGAGGGAACACGAGCAGGGGGAGAGGGAGAAGCAGGCCTCCCGCCAAGCAGGGAGCCCTGATGCGGGGGCTCCATCCCAGCATCCTGGGATCATGACCTGAGCCGAAGGCAGACGCTTAACAACTGAGCCACCCAGGCACCCCATCAGTGTAGTAGTTTTATACGCTTTTAAGCTTAATAGACCACGAGCTGATATGCAATATAATGAGACAGAAAAGTGGAGAATACTTGTTGCTATATTGGAATAAACAGCATTTTCTTAAGTAACACTAATATTTACATTTACTTATAATTTTTTAATAGATACTACATTCATATGGATCGGAATACCAAAATGATAGAAAAGTCTCCTATCCATTATAGGATTATAAAAAAATTATCCTCATAACCATTTATGCACATATTTCTACTTTCCAAAAATAAAAAGCTTTATTTTCTTGTGTAGTCTTCCATTCCAGAGTTTTTTTAAAATACAGTTACAATCATAAATGTAGATTCTTTCCCTCCCTTATAGTTGGGCATGATTCCATTTAATTGCTTCCCTACCAAAGAATTTTTGGGTTGTTCCCAATCTTTGGCTTTCCATAGCTGTGGTGAATACCTTCAAGGTCATTGTTTTGCAGGTGTGCAAGTACTCTATGTAGGCCTATAAATAGAGGGAAAATTGCTGGTCCAGAGAGGAAATCATATACATAATTTTGCTCGCTATTGCCAAACTGCCTTCCGCAGGGGTTGAAATAATTTTGAACCCAGCAGCAATATATGAGATTGCATGTTTCTCCACAAGCTCACCCAGAGATGATTGGCAAACTTTTTTTGCTGACCGATTAGGTGTAGTCTTCCTGAGTTCCGTACTTCTTCAGTCTGCTTTATGGACCAGCGGTTGTGGCTCCCGCAAGTTGTCCTCAGCTAGTGCACCCTTCAATCAGTTGGCAGTGAATGTTTGTGCTTCCAAGTGCAGAAAACAGCTTTAGGTTAATCTGTGTCAAAGTAGCAAAATTTTGAAATTTAAGCATATGCCATAAATTCCATGCATGCCCTGGACTGAAGATTTTTCAGCCTTACAAAAGAAAACACAAAACTTGGAGAAAATTCATGGGAAAAGTTCTGGAATAACCCGAAGATTAAAAAAAAAAAAAGTTGTCTTGGGGTGGCTGCCTCTTTTTGTCCGCCTTGAGTTTTAAGCTTTTGGCCTGTTTTCCACCAAAGGTAAGTACAGGATTAAGAGAAGCAAAACAGCTTTCATTGTCATGGAAATGGAGGTCTGCCCTACTTAAGGGCAGAGGTTAGCGCTGACCAGATTTAGAAGGGAGGTAAATTTAGGGCGTAGTTAAGGAAAGCCTGGATTGCTTACAAAACAATTGATAAACAAAAGCAAAACCCAATCTAGTGAAATCCTCTGGCCAAAACGTGGTTAACAATAGCTGACGGTGACTGAGCCTCAGGCCTGCCAGGAACTCCACCAGGCTCTTGTATTTAGTGACTCACCTAATTCTTTCAATATTACCACTTCACAGATTCGGAAAACCAAGGCTCATCAATCACACCCCCTCAGGATTCATATATTCACATTTAAATATGTATATAAAATTTGAGGGTCACATGAGACTCTGCATGGAGTGGGGAAGGGAGCGATTCCGAGTGGGTGTAGACGCACCCGGCTGGTCCTGGCCCGGATTGCCCAGGCAGGGCTCCCTCCCACCGTGTGCTCCCAGGGAGGCGCGGCCAGGACACCCGGTACCCAGGGCGTCGTGGGGAATGGGACTCCGGGCTGCCAAGTGTTTGGAGGAGCTTGAGGGTACTTGAGGGTGCTTGAGACTGGATCCGGGCACGGGGGTCAGGGAAGGTTCCCCAGGGAAGTCAATTCTGGGTGAGAGCCAAGTTAGCTGTCAGCAGTCAGCCTGGTCAGGTGGAAGGGAAACGTCGGGAACCGGCGCTAGGGCCGCGTGGCTGGGGCGGGAGGAAGGCGGAGCAGACGGGAGGCAAGGCCGGAAAGGGAGGAAGGCTGGTCCTCCCAGGGCCTCGCAGACCACGCCAAGAGCAGGGGAAGTGCCCCGGGGTTTTAAGCCGGTGGTGAGTTTGTCTAAGAAGCTCTAGTCCCTCAGAACCACGCAGAAATTGATTTCCTATCTCCTCTCCAGCTGGGATTTCAGTTTACATCCTGATTCCTCTCTAATCCCTCTGCCTTGCCTCCCCACTGCTCCCGTCAGTTCCTTTAATCCAGAAACTTTTTATTGAGTGTCTGCTTTGCCCCCTCCCAAAAACCTTGCTCTAGAGAGAAAACAAAAATGACGATGTGGCCAGGGAGCATTTTCAGGATTTCAGGAAATCTTTTCAGAAAACCAATTACCTGAATGAAATCTGAAACATTAAAGTGTATGGTTAATCAGAAATAAGAGGTTTTCTCTGTTTGGCACGTAGAATTTGGGAGAGCGTGTCCAGAGAGAGAGGCCGCTCTAGCAGGTCCTGTAGCCATGTTTTGGAATCTGCAGCAGTTTTGGAAGCACCAGATTACCCTAAAAGCTGGACCTAATTTCATGGGATTTCTTCCCCCCTAACTTTAATAGAAAGCATGGTTATTGTCATTGCACTGGGGATATCTAGGACTTAACTTTATCAAACTGCCAAATTAAATAGTGATCAGTTGTGTTGCTGAAAAAGGAAAATAGGAAAATGTCTAACCTTCAAGGACTCCTAGCCTGAACTACCACAGCCGTGGGACTTTAAAGAGGGACGAGTACCACAAAGAAACTAGAGTGAATCAGGGCTTTGGGTCTGAAGAAAGGAACAAAAAGGGGGAACAGATCGATAATTCCTTTCTTTTTGAGGCATTAGGAGAGTTTGAGGGAGAGGGTCCCAGGTTCATTTGTGGTGAAGGGTAGGGGATAATCTAATGCTGGTGGCCAGAGTGTTCAGGATGGTGGCTTTGTGGGTGGGATGGGCCTACGGAGCAGGGGACATGTGGGTGGTGAGAAGATATGAATTGCCTAGGATGGCTCCTTCTCACTCCCATAACCTGACTTCAAAAATGATTACTTTGGATTAACTTTTTGGCTTTTTCACCCTGGGTGATATATTTTGTAACACTGGAGAAAACTTGTCTAGATTGATTTAATAAATCATTTTACTCCATTCAACAAGATTATAATACTTTGGAACACATGTAATGAAAAAGCACTTCCATATCTTGATTTTCATTAATCCATAGAACATTACTATTGCCCACTTTACCAATGAGAAAATCCAAGTGGAAGGAGGTCATTGGTCAGTAGCAGCCGCATCACCTGAGAACTTGTTGGAAACATATTTTAGATCCACCTCAGGCCTACTCAACCAGAAATTCTGGTGTGGGGCCTAGCAACCTGTGGTTTAACAAGCCACTAAGCTTGAGAGCCATTGGCTTAAAATAAATTAATTTGCTTAATCTGATTCTACCTCCATTTCTAAATCAGTTGAGAGGGAATGAGGGTTCTCAATTCTCACTTATTTTGGGTTCCTGGACCCAATTCCAACAAGCATATGTGTATGTTTTGGGGGGGAAGGGTCTCCCCCCACCCCAAGCAATTCTCAAGACACCAGTTTGCAGACTGTTAGGTCTATCAACTTTCAGCACTCCTCTTACTCCTTCCATCATTCCCACCCCCACCATACACACATGTCATTCTAAATTGGTACCTGTATTAAGCAGCCTTAAGGAATTTAAAATCTGTCATTCTAATATCAAGTGCCTCTTCAAAAACTTCAGTAAGCATAAAGTCACATGGCATGCGTATTTAATGCAGATTTTCATACGTACTTTGAGAGCTTTTAATTTCATAGTTCTAGGTGAGGAATTTTTACCTTTCATTTTTGACATTTCGATTATTAAATGTTGTGGTGTGGACCTCTTTGAGTTTATCTTTTTTTTTTTTTTAAGACTTTATTTATTTGTGAGAGCGAGAGAGCACAAGTGGGGGAGCGGCAGGCATAGGGAGAAGCAGGCTTCCCATGGAGCAGGGAGCCCGATGCGGGGCTCAATCCCAGGACCCTGGGATCATGACCTGAGCCGAAGACAGACACTTAACCGACTGAGCCACCCAGGCATCCCTGGGTTCATCTTTTTTGGAGCTCTCTTTGTTTCCTGAACCTGGATGTCTGTTTCCTTCACCAGGTTAGGGAAGTTTTTGACTATTATTTCTTTAAATGATTTTTCTGCTCCTTTCTCTCTCTGTTCTCCTTCTGGGACCCCTACAATGTGAATGATTGTTCACTTGATGTTGTCCAAAGCATTCCTTAATCTATCCTCATTTAAAAAATTTTTTTTTTTAAATTAGGCTCCATGCTGGGGGCGGGGGCTGGAACTCACCAGTCGGAAGCTTAACTGACTGAGCTACCCAGGTACCCCTCCTCATTTTTTAAAAAAATTCTTTTTTTTTTTTAAAGATTTTATTTATTTATTTGACACAGAGAGAGAGAGAGAGAGACAGCGAGAGCAGGAACACAAGGAGGGGGAGTGGGAGGAGAAGCAGACTTCCCGCCGAGCAGCGAGCCCAGTGTGGGGCTTGACCCCAGGACCCTGGGATCATGACCTGAGCTGAAGGCCGACGCTTAACGACTGAGCCACCCAGACGCCCCTAAAAAATTCATTTTTCTTTTTGCTGTTCAGCTTGGTGCTTTCCATTACTCTGTCTTCTAGATTACTAATCCTCTAATTTACTGTTGATTCCCTCTAGTGCATTTTTTATTTTAGTAACTATAGTCTTCATTGCTGATTGGTCCTTTTTTATACTTTCTCTTTGTTGAAGTTCTGAGTTAATTCATTCCCTCTCTCCATTACTTTGAGCTCTTTATCAGGTAGATTATCTCTGTTTCATTTAGGTTTTTTTTTTCCTTCTCTGAGGTTTTGTCTTGCTTTTGTTTGGAACATATTCCTCTGTCTCCTCATTTTGTTTGACTTTCTGTGTTTGTTTCTATGTATTAGGCAGAACAGCTACTTCTAAACTTGAAGGAATGATCTTGTGCATGTCATCCCCTGTGTAGACTGTGTGTACATGGTGACTTTGGCTGGCAGGGGCTAGGAATCCTGGGGCACTCTGTTCTGGGGCTGCGCAGGTGGGATGGCTGGAGCTGAAGTGGGTACAAGCTGGAGTGTCTCAGGGTGCTCCATGCAGGGGGCACCCTCGTGGGGCAGCTGGAGCTGAGGCAGGTGTGGGTGGGGTACCTGGGTACTTTGCTCCTGGAGTGCCCTGACAAGTTAGCTGGAGGGAAGTGGTATGGGCCTGGAGTGTTCCAGGGTGCTGTGCATCTGTGTCAGCTTGTCAAAATGTCTGGAGCTGCAGTGAGCCCTGACTAGGTGTGTTCTGGTGTGCTCCATGCTGGAGCTGCCTTGGTGGGATGGTTGGGACTGGTGCGGGTTAGGGGCCTGAGGCTTGCTGAGGTGGCAGGCCAGCTATGGTGCCAGGACCCTGCTTCTGTCTGTACTATCGAGGTAATCTGGAGAAAGTCCCAGTAGCTCCCCAGACCTTTGGCAAGATTCTAGGGCTGGTTTCTTTATGTTATAGTTGCCCTTTTAAACTGCAGGCTTTTTTTTTTTTTTTTTTTTCCTGTGCCCCAGGGTGGAGAAATCTGCTCACAGTCCCACAGTACTATCCCTCCCCACTGTAGTTCTCAGTGCTGGGGAGGGTGGGGGTTCCCTTTGTTACCATCTCTCTTGCCATTCTCAATGGGTCTTTCTTTTGTTGTGCAGAAGCTGCTTAATCAGCCCTTAGTTCTTCTTCAGGAGGAATTGCTTTATAAATTGGTGTAGATTTGTTGGTGTATCTGTGGAGGAGGTGAGGTCAGGGTCTTTCTATGTCACCATCTTGGACTGGAACTCAACATCGATTGATTTTTGAATGTTGAACCTGCCTTGCCTTGCTGGGATTATCCTTCTTAGTTGTGATATTTTATTCCTTTTATAACTTGCTGGGTTTGATATGGTTATAGCTTTTTTGAGAATTTTTGCATCTATATTTAGGTACTATCATTTGGTTATAGTAATAGGGTAACACAGGCCTCTTAAAATGAGTTGGGAAATGTTCAAAATAGTTATACCAATTTGTAGTTCCCCAGGTAGTGTCTGAGAGTTTATGTTCGGCCACCATTTTGTCTTGTTAGACTTTTAATTTTTTTTTCCACTATGGTGGATATGAAATGAAGTTTCATTGTGTTTTAGTTGCATTTCCTTGATTACTAATAAAGTTGAGCATCTTTTTATATGTTTACAAGTTATTTGTCTTTTCTTTTCTTTGAAATGACTATGTCTTTTGCTCTTTTCTATTGCACTGTCTTTTTTATTGATTCATAGGGGATGAATTTGAATGTATATTCAGTCCTTTTGAAATATTATTTTTTAAAGATTTTATTTATTTATTTATTTATTTATTTGACAGAGAGAGATACAGCAAGAGAGGGAACACAAGCAGGGGGAGTGGGAGAGGGAGAGGGAGAAGCAGGCTTCCCGCCAAGCAGGGAGCCCGATGCGGGGCTCGATCCCAGGACTCTGGGATCGTGACCTGAGCTGAAGGCAGACGCCTAACGACTGAGCCACCCAGGCGCCTATTATATTATATTATATTATATTATATTATAGCTATCCATGCAGATCAGCCCTCCAGGACACAGGGTGGGGCAGAGAAGGGAGGAGAGTGGATACAAAATGATGATATCCAGCACAGAGCCAGAAGCTGATAGGAGAGGCTGGAAGAATGAAGTGGACTCAACATAGGGCCCTTTGGTTTTGGAAGAGGATAGCAGAGTAGTCTAAGGTGAATGAAGAGTGGGATAATAGAATGCTTTATTAGTAGAAAACTACACAAATAATCTACAAAGTTCTATATTATCCCCTTTCTTTCCTTGCTACATGCTGTGAGTACAGCCCTCAATTTGGCCCCACGGGGCCAAGGTTCCTTTACCCTAATATAATGTGCTTGAGGGTTAGTGACTGGTGCTAACATCACCCCTTGGAAGCTACGGTAGAAAAGCCATCTGTGAAGTAGGCAGTAGCATTTAAGTCAAGGAGCAATGTCATAGAGCAAGTGAGGTTACAGGGAGCTGGCTGTGTGTCTTGTATACGGGTATCTGGTAATATGCCTCAGTTCATAATCCATTATTACTATTATTTATTTTGAAATTCCAGTTATCCCAGATTTAGCCAGGTGAGCCTTCTGATAATGATTATGTGTCTTTTAGCTTCATGCCCATCATTTTTTCCCAAGTATTTGCTTACTTTCTGGCAAAACAAGATGTTTCAGACATATTTTGTACCTTTCCTGTTCTAGTCCTGGAATCAGTCAATTCTCTAAGGATTCCTGTTTCCTTTTAGTTGGGAATACTATTGGGAATACTATTTAGAAACCAAGATCTGTGTTCTAGGTGTGCACTTGCTATTGCAGGGCAGGAGAATTTTTCCCTTCTTCCCTTCTAGGTTCTTTGGCTGGTCTACTAATTAAATTGACATAAGACAGATTAACAGGAGAAAAATATTTAATTTCATACATACAGGAGCTCATGAAATATGAGACTCAAAGAACTAACCAAAACTGGTAGGCTTTATATGTTTTTTTTTTTTAAGGTTTTATTTATTTATTTGAGAGAGAGAGAATGAGAGAGAGAGAGAAAGCACATGAGGGGGGAAGGGTCAGAGGGAGAAGCAGACTCCCCGCTGAGCAGGGAGCCCGATGCGGGACTCGATCCAGGGACTCCAGGATCATGACCTGAGCCGAAGGCAATCGCTTAACCAACTGAGCCACCCAGGCACCCTTTATATGTTTTATTTAGACAAAAAAACAATAAATTTGTGAAGAATTGATAAGACAAAGAAGTTTGTGCTTGGGGTGGTAAATTAGTGAAAAAGTCACAGGGTTGGTCTATACAGTGTTCTTTCTCCTGAATTCCCTGTCTTTGGTGATAAGGGTGTGTCTTTGGTGATAAGGATATGTCCTGCAACAGAGAGGGTAAGATTTGGGAGATGTATTTTCTGCTTTCAGGAGGACAGAGGAGGGTCAGAGTATCCTTCTTGCACTGGCTGTTTAAGTAGCTTTTCTTTTTAAAAGATTTTATTTATTCATTTGAGACACAGAGATACAGAGAGAGAGAAAGCATGAGGAGGGGGGGCGGGAGAGGGAGAAGCAGACTCCCTGCTGAGCAGGGAGCCCAATGCGGGGCTGGATCCCAGGACCCTGGGATCATGACCTGAGCCGAAGGCAGACGCTTAACTATCTGAGCCACCCAGGCACCCCTGTTTATTTTATTTATTTATTTTTAAAGATTTTTATTTATTATTTGACAGAGAGACAGCGAGAGCAGAAACACAAGTAGGGGGAGTGGGAGAGGGAGAAGCAGGCTTCCCGCCGAGCAGGGAGCCCGATGCGGGGCCTGATCCCAGGACCCTGGGACCATGACCCGAGCCGAAGGCAGACGCTTAACGACTGAGCCACCCAGGTGCCCTGACGCCCCTGTTTAAGTAGCTTTGATTCAAAATAATCAATATGCCAAAGTGGCATATTTTGGGTCTGCCTGCCCTGAAACCCATCACTATCGATGTGTATGGGTGTGTGTGTATTCTTTTAAACATTTCTTTTTGGGGCACCTGGGTGGCTCAGTTGGTTAAGCGACTGCCTTTGGCTCAGGTCATGATCCCGGGGTCCTGGGATCGAGTCCCACATCGGGCTCCCTGCTCAGCAGGGAGCCTGCTTCTCCTTCTCCCTCTGCCTGCCGCTCCACCTGCTTGTGCTCTCTTTCTTTCTCAAATAAATAAATAAAGTCTTAAAAAAATAAAAAAATAAACATTTCTTTTTCCACTTAAAAGATTAACAGTAAGTTCTAGAAATCACTGTAATAAATAAGAGCTTTGGGGCACCTGGGTGGCTCAGTTGGTTGGGCAACTGCCTTTGGCTTAGGTCATGATCCTGGAGTCCCGGGATAGAGTCCCGCATCGGGCTCCCTGCTCGGCGGGGAGTCTGCTTCTCCCTCTGACCCTCCCCCCTCTCATGCTCTCTCTCTCTCTCAAATAAAGAAATAAAATCTTAAAAAAAAAAAATAAGAGCTTCCTCATTTTTTTTTGATATAGTTGCATAATAGTCTGTTGTGTGCCAATAACATAGTTTATTAAACCACTCCTATATTTGGGCATTTATGTAGTTTTCAATATTGTACAATTATAAATTATAAATAATGCTGCAATAAATATCCATGTGCATATGTATATTTGTATTCCTGGATGTGATATCTTCAGAGTAAATTCCTAGAAGCGGGAATGGCTGAGTTAGAGAGTCAGTGCATATGTAGTTTTGTTAGATATTTGTCAAATTCTCTTCTGTAAATGTGGTGCCATTTTGTGTGTCTTCCCCCCCCCCCCCAGCAATATATAAGAGTGTGTTTCCCTAGAGCCTTACATTCTGAGTGTGTTATCATACTTTTGAATTTTGGGATAAGAAATTGCCTTTCACACGTACTGAATGGAGCACTGGGTGTGACACACAAACAATGAATCATGGAACACTACATCAAAAACTAATGATGGGGCGCCTGGGTGGCTCAGTTGGTTAAGCGACTGCCTTTGGCTCAGGTCATGATCCTGGAGTCCCTGGATCGAGTCCCGCATCGGGGTCCCTGCTCGGCAGGGAGTCTGCTCCTCCCCCTGACCCCAACCCCTCTCATGTGTTCTCTCTCATTCTCTCTCTCTCAAATAAATAAATAAAATCTTTAAAAAAATCCAAAAAACTAATGATGTAATGTATGGTGATTAACATAACATAATAAAATAAAATAAAATAAAATAAAAGGTTAAAATTAAAAAAAAAAAGAAAAGAAATTGCCTTTCACATGCTCCTGGGGTGGCCAGGAAGGCCTGCCAGATATTTGTGAGAATTCTCCCATTTTGATTTTACAGGGAAGATGCTAAAAGATAAATTCAAGGAATGTGGCCATGTGCTGTATGCCTACATCAAGATGGAGAATGGAAATCCAAGGGATGTGATATGGTTACATTTGAGTGGCCAGAGGTGGCTCAGAGAGCCTGCTGGGTGATGAATGGGATGAAGCTGGTTGGCCAAGAGGTTGATGTTCAAATCAATAGAAATGCTTAAGCAGTTACCTTTTTAAAACATCGATACCAAGGCGCCTGGGTGACTCAGTCAGTTAAGCATCTGCCTTTGACTCAGGTCATGATCTCAGGGCCTTGGGACAAGTCCCACATCAGGCTCTCTGCTCAGTGGGGAGTCTGCTTCTCCTTCTCACTCTCCCTCTGGGCTCTCCCCATCTCTGTCTCAAATAAATAAATAAAATCTTTAAAAACAAAACAAAACAACAACAAAAGACACTGATACCAGACCACTGAATTTGTATTTTTGCTTGTTAACCATTTTAATATGTTGGCTGGATGTATAAAAAATTCACTTGCTTTTTGGAATAATTTGAATTACTTTTTTAATGACTGGGGTTCCATTTGACTGTTTGCATTGAAATTGCAGAGTGTGTAATTTTTTTGTAGTTGTGGCATCTTGTTGACATTCAATATGACTTTGATAATAAATACTGGTTCCTGAAAAAGAAAAAAAGAAGTGGCCTCTCAATGTATTTTTAGTTTGCATTTATTATGAGTAAAGTTGAACATCTTTTCATATGTTTAAAGGCTATTTAATTTTTTTTTTTTGTAAATTGTTGGTGCCTTTGCTCATTTTCTATCAGATTTTTGGTCCTTTTCCTTGAATTTTAAAGTTCTTTATATATTAGGGATGTAAGACCTTTGTGATATATATTGCAAATGTTTTTGCTGTTTTCTTTTGATGTTATGGTATTTTTTGATATTCAACTTTACTTATTTTTATGAAGTGAAAGTTATCAGTATTTTCTTTTATTGTGTCTGAATTTTTAGTCTCTATATACAACTTTTAGAGGAATTCAGTCATGTTTTCTCTAGGATTTATGTAGTTACTTTTTTTTTTTAAGATTTTATTTACATATTTGAGAGAGAGAGAGCACACACAAGTGGCGAGAGGGGCAGAGGGAGAGGGAGAGAATCTCAAGCAGACTATGTGCTGAGCCCGGAGGCCCATGTGTGGCTCAATCTCAGGACCCTGAGATCACAACCTGAGCCAAAACCAAGAGTCTGTCACTTAACCAGCTGAGCCACCCGGGTGCCCCTATAGCTACCTTTTTAAAATTTTTAGATCTTTTACCCATTTGCAGTTTATTCTTGTTTTGTAATTTGAATGGATCTAGTTTTTTCTCTTTGCAAATGGCTATCCACTTGTTCTAATATATGAATAGGAAAAGTCCATCTTTGTCCCAGTGATCTGATTTTATCACAGTCTAGATATCTATATGTTGTTGCATCTACTTCTGGACTGTCTATTCTGTTTTTTTTTTTTTTAAGATTTTATTTATTTGAGAGAGAGAGAATGAGAGAGAGCATGAGAGGGAAGAGGGTCAGAGGGAGAAGCAGACTCCCTGCTCAGCAGGGAGCCCAATGTGGGACTCGATCCCGGGACTCCAGGATCATGACCTGAGCCGAAGGCAGCTGCTTAACCAACTGAGCCACCCAGGCGCCCCTGTCTATTCTGTTTTACTGGTCTGTCTATTCATGTTGTGATACCACACTTTTTTAAATTATGAAGTTATATAGTACATTTTAGTCTCTGGTGGGGCTTGTCCCCACTCATAATTCTTCCATTGCAGTATTTTCCTAGTCTTTTCTATTTTCCTAGCTATTCTTGCATATGAACTTCAGTTTCAATTTTTCTAGTTTTAGAAAAAAAAGCACATTAGTATATTTTTTTTCTAAAACTTGAAGCCATTATCAAGAATTTCCTTCACTTTTCCCTTGAATTTTGTTTGCTTGTACTTAAGGAAGTTAATCTTTTGCATGCATTTCCTTCCTTTTTACCTTCTTCTCTTCTTTCTTCCTTCCTTGTGTGTTTATATAGTTGTCGTCTACTTCCTTGCAAATGTGTAGGCAGCTTTGTCAGTTGTGTATTTTTTTCCCCTGAACCTCAACAGAAAATGTTGTGGCCAGGATTCTTCTCAGGTGAGATACATGGGCACCATAGGTCCATATAAACCCTTCTCTTGTTTCATAGATATGAATATTTTTCCCCCGATCCCCTATCTTCACATTGATTCCAGGTTCCTACTCAAATGTGCCTTGTATAAGATCTTGTAAAGATACTGTATGGCTTTGTGTATGTGTATGATTAAAATGTACACAAATGTTACTGTGCTATAGATTTAATTCTTGCTTATTTTAATTTTTTTTTTTAAGATTTTATTTATTTGACAGAGAGACAGCAAGAGCAGGAACACAAGCAGGGGGAGTGGGAGAGGGAGAAGCAGGCTTCCCGCTGAACAGGGAACCCGATGAGGGACTCGATCCCAGGACCCTGGGATCATGACCTAAGCCAAAGGCAGATGCTTAATGACTGAGCCACCCAGGTGCCCCAAATTCTAGCTTACTTTTAAAATCCAATACCATGTCCTTAAGATCATCTGGGCATATCTTTAGTTAATTGCCTTTTACTTCTGCTTGTCAGATGTCAGGTAAGATGACTTACCACTCATCTTTTACCCTAATGATGGACATTTAGATTGCTTTCAGTTCCTACTTCCGCAAACAATGCTATTATGAACATCTTTGTACGTGCCCCCTTGTGGATATGTGGGGAAACTTCTCGGGCAATTAACTAGTAGTGTGCTTTCTGGGCTTGTAGGTTATGTTCGTACTTCTCACACTTAACTTCACTAAATACTGCTGGGTTGTACACCAGAATGGTCAACACCAGGCTTAATTTCCACCAAAAGTGCATACACGTTCCAGTTTCTTCACATTGTCACAAAATTTTGATATACTCAGGTTTTTTTGCTAGTCTGATATGCATAGAATCTTACTGTGTTTTCTGAAATAACTTCCTTTCTTGTTTTACCACCAACCCCCCCAAAAAACCAAAAAACAAACGAATCTTATCATGTTTTGTTTTCTCTTTTTCTTGTCCTCATCTCCTAAATCTAGTCAGTCTTAAAGCTTAATCAGGTTTTGCCTCTTTCTCAGATTTTGCCTGAATTGCCTTTTCTTTTCCATGCTGACTTCCACTTTCAGAGGTCAGGCCCTTAGCACTCACTTTGAGCTTGCCGTTGATATTGTGATTTACCTGGTCTGTCTGCCTCCGTATTTGGTTCCATTATATCCAACTACATTGCCACCGAATCTGATCCATTTTTAACACCTTAAACCCTTCAGTTGCAGTGGCATCGAGTCTCACAGTATAAAACCTAACCTTCCCAGCATTATATTATATTGAAATTATTTGAATACTAATTTACCTTCTATTGGCTCAAAAGCACAAAGATGGAAACCCTGTCTAATCATTTTTGGGGCTGGCACATAATACCTCAACAGCACTTAATTTATGTCTCGAACATAAATTCTTTTTTTCTTGCCTTTCTGTGCTTCCACCACATTCACCCTGCTAGTTTGAGTCACTTTGCTGGTGTCTTCAAGACAGCTAAGGATGGTTCTGCTTCGAGAAACCTATAGGAAACAAAATACCTTTGCTTCTTTTTCTGTGGAAGTGTAGCCCTTTTTTTCTGAAGACACTTCTTGCCCATAGGAGCTAGAGTAACCAGCCAGCGTCTTGCCTCAAGGTACCACTCCCTTCATCACCAAATTCTAAAGATTACAGGTCAGGCTCTCGGAGTGGTACTTTTGAGATTTTCTCACTTACCTCTATCAAATCTCTGCCAGTGATCAAGCTTCCTTTTATAACCTCAAGGTGGGCAATGGGCTGAGAGTTGCCACACCTACTACCCCTTTAAAAAAATAGTCTTTATTTTTTAGAGCAGTTTTTGGTTCACGGTGAAATTGAGAAGAAAGGACAGAGGATTCCCCTAAGCCCACTGCCGCATGCATGCATGTGTGTGTGCGCACGCGTGAGCACACTCACACACGCACACAGAGTTTCCCTAACTATTAACATCCCTTACCAGAGAGCTATATTTGTTACAACTGATGAACCTACACTGACACAGTTTTATCACTGAGAAACTCTATAGTTTACATTAGGATTCACTCTTGGTGTTGTTTTGACAAAAGTATAATGACGTGTATCCACCATTATAGTATCATACAGAATAGTTTTACTTCCCTAAAAATCTCTGTGTTCTGCCAATTCACCCCTCCCCTCCCCTTACTCTGGGCAGCCACTTATCTTTCTACTGCCTCATAGTTTTGCCTTTAAGAGAATGTCATATAATTGGAATCACACACTATGTAGCCTTTTCAGATTGGCTTATTAAGTGTAGTAATATGCATTTAAGTTTCCTCCATGTCTTTTCATGGCTTGATAGCTCGTTTATTTTTAGCACTAATAGTCCATTGTCTGGATATACCACAGTTTATCCATTTACCTACTGAAGGACATCCTATTTGCTTTCAAATTTTGGCAATTATGAATAAAGCTATAAATATCTATGTGTAGGCTTTTGTGTGGACATACGTTTTCAGCTTCTTTGGGTAGATACAAAAGAGCATGATTATTGGATCATATGGTAAGACTATGTTCATTTTTGTAAGAAACTTTCAAGTTGTCTTTCAAAGTGGCTGTACCACTTTACATTCCCATCAGCAATGAATGAAAGTTCCTGTTGCTCTACATTCTTGCTAACATTTGTTGTTTTCAGTGTTTTTGATTTTGGCCTTCATAGATGTGTAATGGTATTTTGTTGTTTTAATTTTCAACTCCTTAATGACACTGATCTGAACCATCTTTTCACATGCTTATTTGCCAACTGTATATCTTCTTTGGTAAGGTGTCTGTTCAGATGTTTTGCCCTTTTTTTTTTTAAAGATTTTATTTATTTATTTGACAGAGAGAGCGAGAGCAGGAACACAAGCAGGGGGAGTGGGAGAGGGAGAAGCAGACTTCCCACTGAGCAAGGAGCCCAATGAGGGGCTTGATCCCAGGACCCTGAGATCATGACCCGAGCTGAAGGCAGACGCTTAACCACTGAGCCACCCAGGTGCCCTGTTTTGCCCATTTTTAAATCAGGTTGTTAATTTTCTTATTGTTGAATTTTAAGAATTTTTATGTATTTTGGGTACAGCTTTTTATCAGATATGTCTTTGGCAAATATTTTCTTCTAGCATCTTTCACAGAGCAGAAGTTTTAAATTATAATGATGTCCAGCTTATCAACTATTTCTTTCATGGATTGTACCATTGATATTGCATTTAAAAAGTTACCAACAATATATACAATGGAATACTATTCAGCAATAAAAAAGAATGAAATCTTGCCACTTATGACAACATGGATGGACCTTGAGGGTATTATGCCAAGTGGAATAACTCAGAGAAAACAAACACTGTGCATTTCACTTGAATGTGGAATCTAAAAAACAAAACAAACAGAAACCAAACTCATAGATACAGAGAATAGATTGGTGGTCACCAAAGGTGAAGGGTAGGGGTGAGCAAAATGGGTGAAGGTATCAAAAGGTACAAACTTCTAGTTATAAAATAAATAAGCCATGGGGATGTTATACATGGTATGGTGACTATAATGAATAATACCGTATTACATGTTTGAAAGTTAAGAAAGCTAAGTAAGTAGATCTTAAAAGTTCTCATTACAAAAAGAATTTTTTTTTATTGTGCTATGTGTGGTAACAAATGTTAACTAGACTTATTGTGGTGATTATTTTTCAATGTATACAACATACTGAATCATGTTGTATACCTGAAACTAATATAATGTTATATGTCAATTATACCTCAATAAAAATAAATAAATAAAAAGTCATCACAATAGAGCTACCATGCGATCCAGCAATTGCACTACTGGGTATTTACCCCAAAGATACAAATGTAGGGATCCGGAGGGGTACATGCACCCTGATGTTTATAGCAGCAATGTCCACAATAGCCAAACTATGGAAAGAGCCAAGATGTCCATCGACAGATAAATGGATAAAGAGGAGGTGGTATATATATATACAATGGAATATTATGCAGCCATCAAAAGGAATGAGATCTTGCCATTTGCAATGACGTGGATGGAACTGGAGGGTGTTATGCTGAGTGAAATAAGTCAATCAGAGAAAGACATGTATCATATGACCTCACTGATATGAGGAATTCTTAATCTCAGGAAACAAACTGAGGGTTGCTGGAGTTGTGGGGGGTGGGAGGGTTGGGGTGGCTGGGTGATAGACATTGGGGAGGGTATGTGCTATGGTGAGCGCTGTGAATTGTGCAAGACTGTTGAATCACAGATCTGTACCTCTGAAACAAATGCAATATATATTAAGAAAAAAAAAGAAGAAGAAGATAGCAGGAAGGGCAAAATGAAGGGGGGGAAATTGGAGGGGGAGATGAACCATGAGAGACTATGGACTCTGAGAAACAAACTGAGGGTTCTAGAGGGGAGGGAGGTGGCGAGATGGGTTAGGCTGGTGATGGGTATTAAAGAGGGCACGTACTGCATGGAGCACTGGGTGTTATGCACAAACAATGAATCATGGAACACTACATCAAAAACTAATGATGTAATGTATGGTGATTAACATAACAATAAAAGATTTTTAAAAAAAAGGTCATCACAGATCCATGGTCATCTAAATTTTCTCCTGTGCTATCTTCTAGGAGTTTTATGGTTTTGCATTTTATTTAGCTATGTGATGCTTTTTTTTTTTTTTGTATGTGGTTATCCAGGTATTCCATAACTATTTGTTAAAAAAACTATCTTTTCTCCATTGTGTTGCTTTTGCTTCTTTGTCAAAAATAAGTTGACTATACTTTGTGTGGATCTATTTCTGGACTCTATTCTGTTCCATTGATCTATTTGTCTTTTTTTGGGGGAGTGGCCAGTGCCACACCATCTTGATTACTGTAGCTTTATAGTAAGTCTTGAAGTTAGATAGGGTCAGTCCTCTGACTTTTTCTCCATCTTACTGTTTTTTTGTTTGTTTTTAAGATTATTTATTTATTTATTTGAGAGAGAGAGAGTGAGAAAGCCCAAGCAGGGGGGAGCAGCAGAGGGAGAGGGAGAAGCAGGCTCTCCATTGAGCAGGGAGCCCAATGCAGGACTCAATCCCAGAACCCTGGGATGGTGACCTGAGCCAAAGGCAGATGCTTTACCAACTGAGCCACCCATGCGCCCCTCAGTCTTATTGTTTAAATACGCACTTCTCAACAATTCGGTAGATCATCTCAAATACTTGTAAGTCATTTATTTTCCTTTTCTGTGAATTGCCTAAATATGTTCTTTGTCCATTTTTTCTGTTGGGCTCCCCATCCTGTTTTGGTTTATTTGCTTTTTTTTTTTTTAGTTTTCAAGTATTTTCTTCAAATCTATCAATTTGATAACACTGAATTATCACTTTAATTTTTAAAAAATTGAGATATAACTATGAAATTGTTATATTGACATATAATAGCTTCAGGTGTACAACATGTTGATATTTGTATATATTGCAAAATGACCACCATAATAAGTCTAGTTAACATCCATCACCACACATAGTTACAAAATTTTTCCTGTAATGAGAACTTTTAGGCTCTACTCTCAACAATTTTCAAATATGCTATACACTATTTTTAGCTATAGTCACCATGCTGTACATTACATCCTCAGTATTTATTTATTTTATTTTTGTAAGATTTATTTGAGAGAGAACATGATTGCAAGAGAGAGTGGGGGGAAGGGGAGAGGGAGAGGGAGAGAATCTCAAGTAGACTCCCTGCTGAATGTGGAGCCTGACATAGGGCTTGATCCCATGACCCTGAGATCATGACCTGAGCTGAAATCAAGAATCAGACGTTCAACCAACTGAGCCACCCAGGTGCCCCCTTATTTATTTTATAATTGGAGATTTGTACCTTTTGACACCCTCATCCATTTCTCTCACCTCCTATCCTGCCCATGCGCCCCTCCCCACAACCTCTCATTTGTTGAAAAGAACTCCTTACGTTTTAGGTATTTGAAACATACTTATATAAAAAAATTATTTGTTTATCTAAAATTAAAATAAAACTGGGCATCTTGTATTTTATCTGGCAATCCTGGCTACGAGGATTTTCTGCTATTCCAGACCCTCTTCTTTGCAAGGGTTTCCTGTAAAGGACAATTTCTGTCAATATACTTCTATATTGTAAATAGCCAATTCTCTCTTTATATTTAGTTGGGGACCAATTCTTTTTTTTTTTTCCTTAAGATTTATTTATTTATTTATTTGACAGAGAGACAGCGAGAGAGGGAACACAAGCAGGGCGAGTGGGAGAGGGAGAGGCGGGCCTCCCGCCGAAGAGGGAGCCCGATGCGGGCCCGATTCTGGGACCCTGGGATCCTGACCTGAGCTGAAGGCAGACGCTTAACGACTGAGCCACCCAGGTGCCCCGGGGGACCAATTCTATAATACAGGGATAATCTGTCAACTCTTCTTGGGCATCTTTTAAGAGCATAGCTGAAAAACACAAACACTGCCATATTGAACATTTGGCCATTCCTGTTTTACCTACGGCCCTTTTAACCTAACATATGGACATTCCCCCCTTTTTGTTAATGTTCACATCTGCGAATTCGGCAGTTTCTAGTTTCAGGAGTTAATCCCAACGTTGGCCACTAGGTAGAGCTAGAATATTATTTATGCTGTTCTTATGTACCCTATTTCTGGATGTCCCATTTAAGAGGTCAAGTGGCCTTTGCCTTACAATTTTTTTTATTATTTTATTTTAATTTATTTTATTTTTTAACTTTTATTAAATTATTATTATTTTTTTAAAGTAAATTCTACCCTCAACATAGAGCTCAAACTCACAACCCTGAGATCAAGAATCTTATGCCCTACTGACTTAGCGGGCCAGCTGCCCTGTCTTACAATTTTTAAGACACAGTCATAAAAGCAGTCTTCTTAAAATTCCTCACAGATCATCAAGTATTTAAAGGATAATGAGGAAAGGGAAGAGTTTTCAAGTTTATCTATCAATCATGTTGCAGCAAAATAACTGTCACTTCTTGTGGGCAAGTCTCACAACTGCGCCCAGAGTCTGGGGAGTTCTGTGTTCAGTCAGCCTTCTCCTGCAATTGGTCTAAGATGGTTTAGGTAACTTTGTAGCCAAAGATCAAGAACACTTCCTTTTCTTTATCAGGTCCTAAACTGATTATTCCTTTTAAAGATTTATTTATTTGCGAGAGAGAATGTGCGTGAGGAAGGGGGAGGGGCAGAGGGAGAGGAAAAGGAGAGAATCCCCAAGCGGACTCCCTACTGAGTGCAGAGCCCCACCCAGGACTTGATCCCATGAACCTGAGGTCATGACCTGAGCCAAAACCAAGAGTTGGATCTCAACTGACTGAGCCACCCAGGTGCCCCTGATTGTTTCTTTTAAAATAGCAGTGGGTATAAGATTGAGAACTTTATAGACAGATATTATTCAAAAATTTTTTTGGTGAAGATCCTTTTATTTGCTACTTAGGATATTATTTAGTAATAATTGGATGCCTAAACCTGCTGAGTCTGGCTAGTTGAAGAGCTTCCTCGTACAATAGCTGCAGGGGCTCTGCGGGGGGCGGGGGGCGGGTAGCAGTTACCACAGCATCTGCTGTAATTCCAGAAAAAGCAAATCAAGAACAACACCAACTACCAACAACAAAAACACCCCAAACTCCTGGCACTTTGATTATCTTGGGCAGCTTTATTCTCTGTAAATGTACCTTTGTGGGGCTTTTTCAGTTATTAGAATGTCTTCCAAGATTTCATTACCACCTTCCTGGATCCCAATTTATGAAGCAATACACTAGGCTGGCAGGTAGGAAGATTTATTTTCCCTTGGCATCAAAAAATGATGTATTTTATCCAGATAAAAACCTCAATGAGATACCACCTCACACCAGTCAGAATGGCTAAAGTTAACAAGTCAGGAAACGACAGATGTTAGCTGGGGATGCGGAGAAAGGGGAACCCTCCTACACTGTTGGTGGGAATGCAAGCTGGAAAACAGTATGGCAGTATGGCAGTTCCTCAAGAAGTTGAAAATAGAGCTACCTTATGACCCAGCAATTGCACTACTAGGTATTTACCCCAAAGATACAAATGTAGTGATCCGAAGGGGTACATGCACCCTGATGTTTGTAGCGCAGTGTCCACAATAGCCAAACTATGGAAAGAGCCAAGATGTCCATCAACAGATGAGTGGATAAAGAAGATGTGGTACACACACACACACACACACACACACACACACACACACACTGGAATATTATGCAGCCATCAAAAGGAATGAAATCTTGCCATTTGCGACAACGTGGCTGGAACTGGAGGGTATTATGCTAAGTGAAATAAGTCAATCAGAGAAAGACATGTATCATATGATCTCACTGATATGAGGAATTCTTAATCTCAGGAAACAAACTGAGGGTTGCTGGAGTGGTGGGGGGTGGGAGGGTTGGGGTGGCTGGGTGATAGACATTGGAGAGGGTATGTGTTGTAATGAGCACTGGGTATTACATAAGACTGTTGAATCACAGACCTGTACCTCTGAAACAATACATTATATGTTAAAAAAAAAAAAAGAAGATAGTAGGAAGGGAAAAATGAAGGGGGGAATCGGAGGGGGAGATGAACCATGAGAGACTATGGACTCTGAGAAACAAACTAAGGGTTCTAGAGGGGATGGGCGTGGGGGGATGGGTTAGCCTGGTGATGGGTGTTAAAGAGGGCACGTTCTGCATGCATGGAGCACTGGGTGTTATACGCAAACAATGAATCATGGAACACTACATCACAAACTAATGATGTAATGTATGGTGATTAACATAACAAAATAAAATTTAAAAAATGATGTATTTTATTTAAAACAAAACTTTTTCTGAAACAAGATGTAATTGGGTTTTTTTTTTTTTAATTCAGTGAGTTTGTATTACACACTGTTCCAGGCATGTATTAGGTAAACCAGCTGGACTGCTAAAACACAGGTAGGAAATTCATGGGATTTATAGTCTGCTCATTACAAGGAAGCCTGTTATTCTGTGTAAAAGATTTAAAAAGATTACCTTGAGATTGGAGAATCAACTAAAAATGTAATTGCGGTCATTTGAGTGGACTTTTCTTCTTCTGTAGGAAGTGTGCCAAATTATCTGATTAATGTTGTATTTTTAAACACACATGTACAAACATAAACAGTACAGAAGGATATAAGATGGTAAGTAAATTCCTTTTCCGAACCCGTTCTTCTTCATAACCTACTCTCAGGCTTTTTTTTCTTTCCTATATCTGGGCATATAGATTTAAGTCATTCTTTTTTCTTAAGCTTTCTATGAAAAATTTAAACATAAACGGAGGTAGAAGGAATAGTGTAATGAACCCAATCTATTATCCAGCTTCAACAATTATCAATAATCTTGTTTCACCGTCTTCCCTATCTCTATAGATTTTGAGGCAAGTTCTAAACATATTTCATTTATAAATATTTCCTATTTAATTTTTATTACTAAATTTTATTTTATTTTATTTTTAAAGATTTTATTTATTTATTTGACAGAGAGAGACACAGTGAGAGAGGGGAGTGGGAGAGCTGAAGAAGCAGGCTTCCCGCAGAGCAGGGAGCCCGATGCGGGGCTCGATCCCAGGACCCTGGGATCATGACCTGAGCTGAAGGTAGATGCTTGACGACTGAGCCACCCAGGCGCCCTTAGATTTTATTTTTTATAAGTCTTAGCTATATAGAAAACTTGAGCAGATGGTAGAGTTCCATACTACATACCCCCTAGTTTCTGCTATTATTAATATTTCCTACTACTAAGTGTATCATATACATTGTTAATAAATTATATTTGTTAAATTAATGAACCAATAGTGACACATTTAATATTAAAGTACATACTTTATTCAGATTAAATTTTTTTTTTTTTGCCTACTACTACACCTTTTCTGTTCCAGGATCCCATCCAGAATACGTTATATTTAATTATCATTGTCTCCTTAGGCTCCTCTTGACTGTGACATTTTTGCAGACTTTTATTGGTTTTGATGACCTTGACAGTTTTGAGGAATACTAGTCAGGTGTATTTTAGGCTGCCCTAAACTGGAATTTGTGTGATGTTTTTCTCACAATTAGACTAGAGTTATCGGTTTTTGGAGGAAGATCACAGAGGTCAAGTTCCCTTTTCATCACATCATGTCAAAGGTGTATACTATCAATATGATTTATGACTATTGATGTTGAGCTTGATCACCTGGCTCAAGCAGTGTTTGTCAGGATTCTCTACTGTAGAGATGTTCTCTGCTGGGCCCGCCCCTTCTCCCCTTCCATACTGTATTCTTAGGAAGGAAGTGAGCAAGCACCACACTTAAGGAGTGAGGAGTTATGTTTAGGGTAGAGTATCACATAATTTATTTGATATTCTTCTGCATAGACTTGTCTGTTCTGCATTTATTATTTTATGCAGTCATTTATTTATATCTGTATAGATTCATGGGTATTTATTTTATACTTTGGGTTATAATCCAATATTTATTTATTTATTTTGTTCAAATTATTCTAGCTTTGGCCATTGGGAACTCTTTCAATTGGTTCCTGTGTTCCTTCAATGTACATCTATCTATCTATCTATCTATCTATCTATCTATCTATCTATCTATCTATCTACCTATCTATCTATCTAAAACTTCTTTATTTTCTGGCACTTCAAGATATTCCAGGCTTACTTTGTATATTTCCTGCCCAGTCCTAGAATCAGCCAATTTTCCAGTGAGCCCTTTTAGTGGAGAATGGTATTAAAAAACAAAACCTAGGTGCTAGATGTGCTCATTGCTACAAGCATATTATTTCTTTTAGGCCGTCTCAGTTGATGGAGCAAAGAAATATATAAATGTTTACTAATGAGTATATATCTACAAATATTCCTATATTAACCATCTTTACCTATTAAATTAAACATGAGTTCTTACTGATGTCTCCAACTCTAATCCATTACTATATAGATCATTCTATTTAGTATAGATCATTTCTTATTTGTAAATTCCTACTCCAACAATGAGGAACCTGATTCCCACCATCCACCAATTTATTTTATTTTATAAAAATTCAGAATATATATATGCACATATATATATAATAAAATTTTTATTTATTTGTCAGAGAGAGAGAGAGAGAGCACAAGCAGGGGGAGTGGCAGGCAGAGGGAGAAGCAGGCTCCCTGCTGAGCAAGGAGCCCGATGCAGGATTCGATTCCAGGACCCTGGGATCATGACCTGAGCCGAAGGCAGACGCTCAACCCACTGAGCCATCCAGGTGTCCCACCATCCACCTATTTAATTGTTCCAGTCCAGTATGTATGTATAGTAGTATCAGAACTGTTAATCTGGACCTCCATGGGAAACAACTTTATCAACTAAAGTACACTTGCTTATGTGCAGTTTCTTTTGCTTTTAGTTTTATAGATTTCATTCATTTTCAAAGTTACTTCTGTCAGCACCTTTCCCTCCCTTCTCCTTTCAACAACTTGTTTCATACATTTGCAATACAGTTCAATTCTCTTGTCACAGTCTGATTTTTTTTCTGGGATTCCCCCAACCTCCTAAATTAGTTCTTCTTCTTCTTCTTTTTTTTTTTTTTAGAGAGAGAGAGTTCGCACAAGTGGGGGGTAGGGCAGATGGAGAGAGGGAATCAAGAAAATCTTAAGCAGGGTCCATACCCAGCTCTGAGGCCGAAGCAGGGCCCCATCTCACGATCCTGAGGTCATGGCCTGAGCTGAAACCAAGAGTTGGATGCTTAACTGACTGAACCTCCTAGGCGCCCCAGTGGTTTCTTTTTAATTTGCATAAAGTTCCATTCTTCGCATTGTAAAGTTCTATGGCTTGACAATGAATAATGTCATGTATCCACCTTTATCCTATCATACAGAATAGTTTCAGTACCCTAATAATACCCTGTACTTCATCTATTCATCTCTTCCCCAGACCCCTTGCAACCACTGATTTTTTTTTTTTTAAGATTTTATTTATTTGACAGAGAGAGACACAGTGAGAGAGGGAACATAAGCAGGGGGAGGGAGAGAGGGAGAAGCAGTCTTCCCACGGAGCAGGGAGCCCGATGCGGGGCTCGATCCCAGGTCCCTGGGATCATGACCTGAGCCGAAGGCAGACGCTTAACGGCTGAGCCACCCCAGGTGCCCCTACTGATTTTTTTTTTTTTTTTACTGTCCCATAGATTTGCCCTTTCTGGAATGTTATATAGTAAGAATCATACAGGGTGTCACATTTTCAGACTGGTTTCTTTCACTTAGCAAAATGCATTTAAGTTTCCTCCATAGCTTTCTGTGGCTTGATAGCTCATTTCTTTTCATTGCTGAATAATAGTCCACAGTACGGAGGTACCACAGATTTTGTTGCTTTCTAATACATTCTATAACTCTATTCACTCATTTTCTGTGATGGACATGTAGGCTGTTTTCTTTATTTCTTCCTTGGTGTCCCTTTCTGAGGGAGGAGTATATATACTTCCTACTCTATTCATGTCATATGGCAAAGCCTGACATCTTTTGGCCAATGAAATGTGAAGATGTTTTAAGAGCTATCACATGTATCTGTCTTCTTATCTGCCATATGACTGGCATGTCTTACATGGAGGCTGTCCTGTTAGCTAGATCCAAGAGTGAAGACAACTTACAGATAAAATTTGAGAAAGAAACCTTTGTGGTTTTAAGTCATTGAGAGTTTTTGGTTCTTTGTTACACGTCTAACAAAAGGAAAAGCTGACAAACTCATCTCCAGCTTTGCTTTTCTATTCTAATGTCCTCTCCCCTCATCTTAGATTTTGTTATTCTTTTGCAAAGCTGTGTCTGTAATTCATTCAGTAGGGGGAAACATTGAAAGGATTTCTGTTTCAATTTAATATGTTGTTATTTCATTTTGGATTATTACATGTTTATGAAAAAATTTTCTAAATTCTAAATCTATGCTTATTAATTTTTTGGGAGGGGGTGGGTAATGAATTGCTTAGAGTTGCACTAATATAGTAGCTACTAGTCACATGTGACAATTTAAATTAGATTAAATTAAAAATTGGGGCACCTGGGTGGCTCAGTTGGTTAAGCATCCGACTCTTGATTTTGGCTCAAGTCGTGATCTCAGGGTTGTGGGATTGAGCCCCGAGTTGGGCTCTGCGCTCAATGGAGAGTCTGTTTGGGATTCTCTCTCTCCCTCTGACTGTCTCCTGCCCCTCCCTCAAATAAATAAATCTTTAAAAAAAAAATCTCAATTCCTTATAGCAATAGCCATATTTCAAGTGCTCAATAGCCATATGTGGCTAGTGGCTACCATATTGGACAACACAAATATATATTTCCATCATTGCAAAAAGGAAAGGTCTCTTGGACAGTGCCACCTTAGAGAATCTGTTGAGATTTATGTATGCAAATTTGAGACCTGCCAGATTCCATGACTCTAGTGTGGATCTCAAGTAAATCCCTTGCTGTAGTTAGTATGCCCTACCTTATTTTGGGGTCAGTGTATGATCCTGAAATAACTGAAAAATTATGAGTCTATAAAATTCTGTCATTGCCTGAATTTTGACCTTGGGTCCTAGACCCATTGGTCCATGTACTGTCAAGCAGCAACAACAGGAGAGAAGCTAGTCTTTAAAAATATGCTGTAGTGCCTTTGGCTCAGTAATGCTATATCTTAAATGTAGCTATTATAAATGCAAGGCAGGAAGACAGGTACATTAGAAGTAGAGGCTGCCTCTATCCTTTCTTATTCACCAATGGAGGAATGGATTTTGGGGGGTGGGTGGGAAGGCAGGCATTTTTCCATGAAACATTGACATGTAAAAATAATACCAGCAATAGTTTATGCCTAGTAGTCCTCAAATACTTGAACTTCTTTTCTTTCTAATTCTTGCAAGGAAAAGATGACTATTTTCTCTTTTAGGCTGGAAAACCCAATCTCATATCAGCAAATTGCCCAAGATCAAACAATTTGTAAATGACCGAATTAGGACTTTAAGGTCAGCCTACTACTATCCCATATACTACCTTCCCAATTTGTTCTTACTTCCCTGCTCTTTAGTAGGTTTGTGGTGAACTGTGAAGGTTGTTTGGGCACTTCTAGTAGTCCTGCTCATGTGCCAGGAGCCATCCAAACCCAGACTTGCAAATAAGGGGCTGCAGTGTCTACCAATAGCTGTAGCTCAGGTTTTTGGGCCACAACATAAATGATCATACACAGCTGAAAATTACAGCCTGGTTGCAGACAAGAGAAAAGGTAAGGTGAAGGCTCAAAGAAAGGAGTGAAAAAGTGTGCTGGTGATTGAAGGAGAGGTACTTTGTCTAAGGTGAGGAGGCCTTTTGCCTTGCAAGGCAGAGGGGGAAACCCAGAAATAGTTTTGTTTGAATGTAATAGGAAAAATAATCTATGCTAAGGAGAGTAGAAGACCAGGTGTTTGATAAAGGCAAGATGCAGGAAATTATTTCAGACCCTGCAAAAAACTCCAACACTTAGACCGACCCACCGAAATGGTGCCACTTATGTGGGAATTGCAGCAGTTACACAACCACAACACAAACACCGCATATGTGTGTTTCACAAAGCTGATGGAAGGTTTATTATTAAAGATTTATTTATTTAAGGGAGGAGGGGCAGAAAGAGAGAATCTCAAGCAGACTCCCCGCTGAGCCCGAACCCGTGGGGCTCCATCCCATGCCCCAAGAGATCAGGACCTGAGCGGAAACCAAGAGTCGGTGGCTTAACCGACTGCCTTTGGCTCAGGTTATGATCCTGGAGTCCCGGAATCGAGTCCCGCATCGGGCTCCCTGATCAATGGGGAGTCTGCTTCACCCTCTGACCATCTCCCCTCTCATGCTCTTTCTCATTCTCTCCCTCTAAAATGAATAAAATCTTTAAAAAAAGACGCAGATGAAAAATTTTACCCAAATCCTCCAGGCTGTGAACCTGGCGCAACCTAACGCTGAGATGGTTCCAAAGAGCCAGGGATTGAGGCTCAGACCCGCTGCCCTCGGTCCTCATGCTGCTCTGAGTCTGACGGTACCCATGATCACCAGTGATTACCCGGCGCGGGAGGGTCGGAGAAGCGAGGGAGGTGGAACTTTGCTGGGCACCGTAAATGTTGGGAGCTGCCCAGGTGCAGAGCACAGGAGGGGTTCCTCGAGGGGCGCCCACCGGTGTGTGTGTGGGGTCTGGAGCGGGAAAGCGGCGCCCAGGGCCGGGCTCACCTGCCTCGAAGGTTCCAGCGGACCTGCTTTGTCCCGGCATCTGCTTTCTGGGTGGAAGTTTGAGTCTGTAAAACAATACCCAGGTAGGGGAATCCGGTATCTTACGGACAGCTCAGATCTTCCAGCCACAGGGCCTTGGATCCAAGTGCAATTCCCCTCTTTCCCAACAAGTTTCAGTCTCTGGAACTTCAGTTTGCTCTTAGGTGGTCATGATTTCAAAGATTTTATTTATTTATTTATTTATTTAAGATTTTATTTACTTGAGAGAGAGAATGAGAGAGAGAGAGAGAGCATGAGAGGGGGGAGGGTCAGAGGGAGAAGCAGACTCCCCGCCGAGCGGGGAGCCCGATGTGGGACTCGATCCCGGGACTCCAGGATCATGACCTGAGCCGAAGGCAGTCGCTTAACCAACTGAGCCACCCAGGCGCCCTATTTATTTTTGACAGAGAGAGAGAGTGTGTACAAGCAGGGGAAGAAGCAGGCAGAGGGAGAGGGAGAAGCAGGCTTCCCGCTGAGCAGGGAGCCCGATGTGGGGCTCGATCCCATGACCCGACCCGAAGGCAGACGCTTAACCGTCTGAGTCACCCACGCGCCCCAGGTGGTCATAATTTCAGTGACAGCCCGCTGAGGGCACTCAGTCAACGCTGCTGTTAAGTCCCACCGCCAGGATCTGAGGCGCGGTTGCAAGTTCTCCCCGGAGGGCGGTGTGCTTCCTGTGGCTGCGGGAGAACGCGAACCGGGAGAGAAGGGCCTTCTCGAAGGCGTGGAGGCTTTGAAGATGGTGGCATTCTAAGAGGCGTCATGGATTCCATTCTTAAGCCTTCTCTCCCTACCCCCTTTTCCAGGTTCCCTCTGCTTGACGCCCTAGCTAGCTGGTCCCTTGGTGCCCCGAGGCACTTCCCGCCCTCGGTTGCCCCATCCCAGCCGTGCCAGCCGCCCGTGCCCGCACCGCAGGCCACAGACCCTCGCAAACTCTGAGCTTGGCCGGCCTGGGGGACTGTTCCAGGACCCCTAGACGGCAGGGTGGGCAACCGAGTGGCACGGGCGGTGACTGAGAGCGGGAAATGCCCATTCCGAGGGTAGAAGAAACGGCGGGTCGGCGAGTTGGCGGCCACGATTGTACGTTCAGGTGCGGGTCGGAGGCGCGGCCGCGGAAGGGGCGGGGCTCGGCGCGCAGTACAGGGACCACAATGCGCTCCGTATCCCGGCCCGGGCTGCATGTGAGTCGCAGCTCCCCGCTGTCTCGCGAAGCTGCAACGCGCCCAAAGTCTGAGGCCGTCCTTACAGGACAGTCAGTACCCAGAGATCATTTACGTCGAGTCATGGGTGTTACCGACGTTGTTTAGTGAGTGCGCGCGGAGCTCCTGCCGTTCCAAGTCCAGCCAATCGCAACTTCTCCGGTGCCTGCCTACGTGACTCCCTTCACTGGGTGGGGGCCTTCATCCAGTGGCCCTCGAAATTTCCTGGAACTCTAAACTATACATTGATACAGTCTGGGTGGATTCTGACCCCGAGTGCTCCTTTCCTTCGTAACCTAAACCTCAGAACTGGTCCCTTCCTGCCGGCTGGCCTTGTGGTACCCGGGGCTGCCGGTGCCGGTGGTTTAGCGCCCCCTTCCCTTCACAGGCCAGGATGGCGAGCTGCTGACGGCGTTCCGTAGGTGGTTCGGGGGTCTTAATCGTGGTGAATGCCCTCCCGGCTGCAGACTGCTGATCTTCATTATTGGATGGCCCCTTTAGCTGTACCTTGCGATGCTCCTGATTTCGACCGTGGCTTTTCAGCTTTGGATCCTCCAAAATCGAAATGAGTAGGGTGCTCTGGTACGGAACGCTTCATTTGCCCAGGGATCTGGGCAGGCGGGGGTTTCGCTTCCCGCATCTTTCTAGCTCACTTAGTTCTCTAGTGTGAGGGTATGGGACAGTTTTGAAAACAACCACTAAATCTAAAAATCCCTGGGTGCGGGTCCTGGCGTCTGAGTAGGAAGAATGAGATGTGGTTGGGAAGGAGTCTGGCTAGACCGAAATGTGGAAAATCTAGGATTTCTGTGCACTCCAGGGTTAGAAGTACCCCATGTGTTCTCAGGGCAGCTCCTTTAGGGGACCCATCTTTTGCCAAATCTCTTTTGTGGGCCTGCCCACCAAAGATATACTAGGACAGCGGATTTCAAAACGTAGTCCACCAACTGGCAGAGTCAGCGTCACCTGGAACTTGTTAAAAATGCGAACTCTGGCGCCCACCCCATACCCACAGAATCAGGAACTCTGGAGGTGGGGCTCAGTAACTTGTGTTTTAACAAGCCCTCCAGGTGATTCTGATGCATGCCAGAGTTTGAAAACCACCGGTCTAGGGTCATCTCCACAAAAGATGCTGGAGACCAGGTGCTTTTTTTTTTTTTTTTTTTTTTAGCCAGAGCTCGGACCAAATGGCTAAGTTCTGCGCGGATCAGTTTAAGGCTGGGGCCTGTCCAGGATCCCTTAACCAGACGACGTGCTTGTGGCCGACCTCAGGACTGGAATGACATTGCTTGCAGAAGTGCTGGCCTGGAGATAGGAGGCCAAGGCTCCATCCAGTTTTGTTTTTGTGCCGTGAAAACTGGGGATGGGGATGGGTGTGGGGCAACTGTTTTTGTCACCGAGTTTTTGTAAGCTCAAATTTTTAAGAGACATTTCAATGGTTTTATAATAAATAATTTTCATTGGTTTTGTGTTGATCCGTGTTCCTTCCAGATTGTGATGGGGGAAAGACAAAAATGTTTTCAAAAAGTGGTTTTAGCTTCTCACAGTTTGGGGGCCTGTGTGAAATTTTTTGGAATATTTCTCCAATCCCCCCTGCTCTAGGATTAATCTCTCCGTTCTTGCCTGGCTTCTTACCAGTAAGTGTGGAGAGTTAAAGGAGGGAGTTGTCTGTTGGGGATACTGCCCAGCAGACCAGTCAGATGAGGGCAAAGAATTTCTCCTTGGTTTGTGTACATAGGGCTCAGTGCTAGCTTTTGTAGAACCGTTCAGTTGCTGCTGTGAGGTTCTTAGAAACTAGGTTGGAATGGGTTGAAGAACTTAAATGGAGATGCACGTGAAGTATGTCTAGTGGACTTTTTTGGTAAGCAGAACTGATGAAGCTCCTGGGTAGTAAAACCTGGATACTTTTTTTTTATTAAGATTTTTATTTATTTATTTGAGAGAGCATGAGGGGAGGGGCAGAGGGAGAGGGACAAGCAGACTCCCTGCTGAGCAGGGAGCCCAATTCAGGACTTGATCCCAGGACCCTGGGATCATGACCTGAGCTGAAGGCAGACACTCAACTGACTGAGCCACCCCGGTACCCCCAAACCTGGATACTTTGTGTTGAGATGGGGAACAAAGAAATAGTTGGCAATGGACAATGAGCTTGTTGTTTGCTGTGGAAAAGGGCAGAATGTTGGGTGGGGCAGGGATGACAGTCTAGAGGCAGATGGGGATAATTGAGGCCTTCAGGCCCCCGTAAAAGCAACAAGGATGTAACCCAGAGCCCTGGTGGAGGGACCAGCTCCTGGGAAGTAGAGGAGCATGTGTAACAGGAGGTCAGAAGGGTGAGGATTCAGGGGGCTTTGTGGAGAGATTCATTCTACTCTTATATATGCCTGTTTGATATCTGATTACTTATTCCATGACTATTAACATTTCTCTAATAAAACTACTTATATACTACTTCATAACTAATAAGCCAAAATGTATGTATTTACAAATGTTATCTGCTCAAATTTTAAAATATTTTGAATGAAACTTCTAGAATTTGATTAAGTCACAAATCTAATATTTTAGATTTGCTAAATGCTAAAAATGCTAAAAACTTTAAAACTTTTTTTTTTTAAAGATTTTATTTATTCATTTGAGACACAGAGATAGAGAGAGAGCATGAGCAGGGGGAGAGGCAGAGGCAGAGGGAGAAGCAGGCTCCCTGCTGAGCCAGGAGCCCAATGCGGGGCTCGATCCCAGGACCCTGGGATCATGACCTGAGCTGAAGGCAGACGCTTAACCATCTGAGCCACCCAGGCGCCCCAATGCTAAAAACTTTAACAAGGAGCCAAAAGGTTTTCAAAATACATTGGCTAGCATTTGAGAGTTTAAGTGTTAGGTATGTTCTGTTTTAGATGTGTCATCTTAATCAATATTCAAAACAACCCCCTAATATGGGTCCTCTGATCGATCATTCTCTTGAAACTTAGAAACTAAGCAACTTGCCAATGGTCATACAGCCAGTGAGTGGCAGAGTTGGAATTGGATCTAAGCTTTTATGTTGTCTTGCCCTTTAATTACAGTAAGTACAAAATAGTATAATAGTTTCATTAAAACCAGTTAGAGAAATGCTAGTATCAAGACTTTAGTTTCTTCATTATCTCTATACTTATTTTAATACCTGAGTGGGGCACGATTTATTTATATATGTGTGTGTGTGCTTGTATATATGTATATTTCCCAGAGTTGTAATAATATTACCAGAAAATGTTTTTTCCTTTAAATTTTTTATTGTTATGTTAATCACCATACATTATATCATTAGTTTGTGATGTAGTGTTCCATGATTCATTGTTTGTGTATAACACCCAGTGCTCCATGCAGAGCGTGCCCTCTTTAATACCCATCACCAGGCTAACCCATCCCCCGACCCTCCTCCCCTCTAGAACCCTCAGTTTGTTTTTCAGAGTCCATCGTCTCTCATGGTTCGTCTCCCCCTCTGATCTTCCCCCCTTCGTTCTTCCCCTCCTGCTATCTTCTTCTTCTTTTTTTTTTCTTAACATATTGCATTATTTGTTTCAGAGGTACAGTTCTGTGATTCAACAGTCTTGCACAATTCACAGCGCTCACCATAGCACATACCCTACCCAATGTCTATCACCCAGCCACCCCATCCCTCCCACCCCCCACCACTCCAGCAACCCTCAGTTTGTTTCCTGAGATTAAGAATTCCTCATATCAGTGAGGTCATGATACATGTCTTTCTCTGATTGACTTATTTCACTCAGCATGACACCCTCCAGTTCCAACCATGTCATTGCAAATGGCAAGATCTCATTCCTTTTGATGGCTGCATAATATTCCAGTGTATATATATATATATATATATATATATATATATATATATATATACACCACCTCTTCTTTATCCACTCATCTGTTGATGGACATCTTGGCTCTTTCCATAGTTTGGCTATTGTGGACATTGCTGCTATAAACATCGGGGTGCATGTACCCCTTTGGATCCCTACATTTGTATCTTTGGGGTAAATACCCAGTAGTGCAATTGCTGGATCATATGGTAGCTCTATTTTCAACTTTTTGAGGAACCTCCATACCGTTTTCCAGAGTGGCTGCACCAGCTTGCATTCCCACCAACAGTGTAGGAGGGTTCCCCTTTCTCCGCATCCCCGCCAACATCTGTCATTTCCTGACTTGTTAATTTTAGCCATTCTGACTGGTGTGAGGTGGTATCTCATTGAGGTTTTGATTTGGATTTCCCTGATGTGACTGATGTTGAGCACTTTTTCATGTGTCTGTTGGCAATTTGGATGTCTTCTTTGCAGAAATGTCTGTTCATGTCTTCTGCCCATTTCTTGATTGGATTATTTGTTCTTTGGGTGTTGAGTTTGATAAGTTCTTTTTTTTTAAGTTTATTTTTTATTAAGATTTTATTTATTTATTTGAGAGAGAGAATGAGATATAGAGACAGCATGAGAGTGGGGAGGGTCAGAGGGAGAAGCAGACTCCCTGCCGAGCAGGAAGCCCGATGCGGGACTTGATCCTAGGACTCCAGGATCATGACCTGAGCCAGAGGCAGTTGCTTAACCAACTGAGCCACCCAGGCGTCCCGAGTTTGATAAGTTCTTTATAGATTTTGGATACTAGCCCTTTATCTGATATGTCATTTGCAAATCTCTTCGCCCATTCTGTCGGTTGTCTTTTGGTTTTGTTGACTGTTTCTTTTCCTGTGCAAAAGCTTTTTATCTTAATGAATCCCAATAGTTCATTTTTGCCCTTGCTTCCCTTGCCTTTGGCAATGTTCTAGGAAGAAGTTGCTGCGGCTGAGGTCGAAGAGGTTGCTGCCTGTGTTCTCCTTTAGGATTTTGACGGACTCCTGTCTCACATTTAGGTCTTTCAACCATTTGGAGTCTATTTTTGTGTGTGGTGTAAGGAAATGGTCCAGTTTCATTCTTCTGCATGTGGCTGTCCAATTTTCCCAACACCTTTTGTTGAAGAGACTGTCTTTTTTCCATTGGACATTCTTTCCTGCTTTGTCAAAGATGAGTTGACCATAGAGTTGAGGGTCCTTTTCTGGGCTCTCTATTCTGTTCCATTGATCTATGTGTCTGTTTTGTGCCAGTACCATACTGTCTTGATGATGACAGCTTTGTAATAGAGCTGGAAGTCCAGAATTGTCATGCCGCCAGCTTTGCTTTTCTTTTTCAACATTCTTCTGGCTATTCGGGGTCTTTTCTGGTTCCATACAAATTTTAGGATTATTTGTTCCATTTCTTTGCAAAAAGTGGATGGTATTTTGATGGGGATTGCATTGAATGTGTAGATTGCTCTAGGTAGCATTGACATCTTCACAATATTTGTTCTTCCAATCCATAAGCATGGAACGTTTTTCCATTTCTTTGTGTCTTCCTCAATTTCTTTCATGAGTATTTTATAGTTTTCTGAGTACAGATTCTTTGTCTCTTTGGTTAGATTTATTCCTAGGTATCTTATGGTTTTGGGTGCAGTTGTAAATGGGATCGACTCCTTAATTTCTCTCTCTTCTGTCTTGTTGTTGGTGTATAGGAATGCCACTGATTTCTGCGCATTGATTTTATATCCTGCCACCTTACTGAATTCCTGTATGAGTTCTAGCAGCTTTGGGGTGGAGTCTTCTGGGTTTTCCACATAAAGTGTCATATCATCGGCAAAGAGTGAGAGTTTGACTTCTTCTTTGCCGATTTGGATGCCTTTTATTTCTTTTTGTTTTCTGATTGTTGTGGCTAGGACTTCCAGTACTATGTTGAATAGCAGTGGTGATAGTGAACATCCCTGCCGCATTCCTGACCTTAGGGGGAAAGCTCTCGGTTTTTCCCCATTGAGAATGATATTCGCTGTAGGTTTTTCATAGGTGGCTTTTATGATATTGAGGTATGTACCCTCTATCCCTATACTCTGAAGAGTTTTGATCAAGAAAGGATGCTGTACTTTGTCAAATGCTTTTTCTGCATCTATTGAGAGGATCATATGATTCTTGTTCTTTCTTTTGTTAATGTGTTGTATCACGTTGATTGATTTGCGGACGTTGAACCAATCTTGCAGCCCAGGGATAAATCCCACTTGGTCGTGGTGAATAATCCTTTTAATGTACTGTTGTATCCTATTGGCTAGTATTTTGGTGAGAATTTTTGCATACATGTTCATCAAGGATACTGGTCTGTAATTCTCCTTTTTGATGGGGTCTTTGTCTGATTTTGGGATCAAGGTAATGGTGGCCTCATAAAATGAGTTTGGAAGTTTTCCTTCCATTTCTATTTTTTGGAACAGTTTCAGGAGAATAGTTATTAATTCTTCTTTAAATGTTTGGTAGAATTCCCCTGGGAAGCCATCTGGCCCTGGGCTTTTGTTTTTTGGGAGATTTTTGATGACTGCTTCAGTTTCCTTAGTGGTTATAGGTCTGTTCAGGTTTTCTATTTCTTCCTGGTTCAGTTTTGGTAGTTGATACATCTCTACGAATGCATCCATTTCTTCCAGGTTATCTACTTTGCTGGCATAGAGTTGCTCATAATATGTTCTTATAATTATTTGAATTTATTTGGTGTTGGGTGTGATCTCTCCTCTTTCATTCATGATTTTTTTGATTTGGGTCATTTCTCTTTTCTTTTTGATAAGTCTGGCCAGGGGTTTATCAGTCTTGTTAATTCTTTCAAAGAACAAGCTCCTAGTTTCGTTGATCTGTTCTACTGTTCTTTTGGTTTCTATTTCATTGATTTCTGCTCTGATCTTTATTATTTCTCTTCTCCTGCTGGGTTTAGGCTTTATTTGCTGTTTTTTCTCTAGCTCCTTTAGGTGTAGGGTTAGGTTGTGTATTTGAGACCTTTCTTGTTTCTTGAGAAAGACTTGTATTGCTATATACTTTCCTCTTAGGACTGCCTTTGCTGCATCCCAAAGATTTTGAACAGTTGTGTTTTCATTTTCATTGGTTTCCATGGATTTTTTAAATTCTTCTTTAATTTCCTGGTTGACCCATTCATTCTTTAGTAGAGTGCTCTTTAGCCTCCATGTATTTGAGTTCTTTCCAACTTTCCTCTTGTGATTGAGTTCTAGTTTCAAAGCATTGTGGTCTGAAAATATGCAGGGAATAATCCCATCTTTTGGTACTGGTTGAGACCTGATTTGTGACCTAGGATGTAATCTATTCTGGAGAATGTTCCATGGGCACTAGAGAATAATGTGTATTCTGTTGCTTTGGGATGGTATGTTCTGAATGTGTCTGTGAAGTCCATTTGGTCCAGTGTGTCATTTAAAGTCTTTATTTCCTTGTTGATCTTTATGCTTAGATGATCTGTCCATTTCAGTGAGGGGGGTGTTAAAGTCCCTCACTATTATTGTATTGTTGTCAATGTGTTTCTTTGCTTTTGTTATTAATTGCCTTATATAATTGGCTGCTCCCATGTTAGGGGCATAGATATTTACAATTGTTAGATCTTCTTGTTGGATAGACCCTTTAAGTAGGATATAGTGTCCTTCCTCATCTCTTATTACAGTCTTTGGTTTAAAATCTAATTTGTGTGATGTAAGGATTGCCACCCCAGCTTTCTTTTGGTGTCCATTAGCATGGTAAATGGTTTTCCACCCCCTCACTTTCAATCTGGGGGTGTCTTTGGGTCTAAAATGAGTCTCTTGCAGACAGCATATCAATGGGTCTTGTTTTTTAATCCAATCTGATAGCCTGTGTCTTTTGATTGGGGCATTTAGCCCATTTACATTCAGGGTAACTATTTTTTTTAAATTTTTTTTTAAGATTTTATTTATTTGAGAGAGAGAGAATGAGAGGTAGAGAGCATGAGAGGGAAGAGGTTCAGAGGGAGAAGCAGACTCCCTGCTGAGCAGGGAGCCCGACATGGGACTCAATCCCGGGACTCCAGGATCATGACCCGAGCCAAAGGCAAGTCACTTAACCAACTGAGCCACCCAGGCGCCCACATTCAGGGTAACTATTGAAAGATAGGAATTTAGTGCCACTGTATTGCCTGTAAGGTGACTGTTACTGTAGATTGTCTGTGTTCCTTTCTGGTCTATGCTGCTTTTAGGCTCTCTCTTTGCTTAGAAGACCCCTTTCAATATTTCTTGTAGAGCTGGTTGCATGTTTGCAAATTCCTTTAGTTTTTGTTTGTCCTGGAAGCTTTTTATCTCTCCTTCTATTTTCAATGACAGCCTAGCTAGTATTCTTGGCTGCATATTTTTCTCGTTTAGTTCTCTGAATATATCATGCCAGTCCTTTCTGGCCTGCCAGGTCTCTGTGGGCAGCTCTGTTGCCAATCTAATGTTTCTGCCATTGTAGGTTACAGATCTCTTGTCCCGAGCTGCTTTCAGGATTTTCTCTTTGTCTCTGAGACTCATAAGTTTTACTATTAGATGTCGGGGTGTTGACCTATTTTTATTGATTTTGAGAGCGGTTCTCTGTGCTTGATGCCTGTTTCCTTCCCCACATTTGGGAAGTTCTCTGTTATAATTTGCTCCGATATACCTTCTGCCCCCCTCTCTCTTTCTTCTTCTGGGATCCCAATTATTCTAATGTTTCATCTTATGGTATCGCTTATCTCTCGAATTCTGCCCTCAAGATCCAGTAGTTGTTTATCTCTTTTTCTCAGCTTCTTTATTTTCCATCATTTGGTCCTCTATATTGCTGATTCTCTCTTCTGCCTCATTTATCCTAGCAGTTAGTGCCCCCATTTTTGATTGCACCTCATTAATAGCCTTTTTGATTTTGAATCGGTTAGATTTTAGTTCTTTTATTTCTCCAGAAAGTGTTTCTCTAATAACTTCCATGCTTTTTTGAAGCCCAGCTAGTATCTTTAAAATCATGATTCTGAACTTTAGGTCTGACATCATACTAATGTCTGTATTGAGTAGGTCCTTGGCAGATGGTACTACCTCTTGTTCTTTTTGTTGAGGTGATTTTTTCCATCTTGTCATTTTGTTCAGAGGAGAATAGATGAATGAGAGAACAAAATGCTAATAGGTTAACAATGTCCCCAGAAAATATACTCTAAATAAATCAGAAAAGACCTGAAACCAGGGGAAAAGAAAGGGAAAGAAAGGAAAAAAGAAAGAGAAAAAAAAAGAAAAGGATAAAAACAAACAAAAATAGAACAAAACAAAACAAAAAAAACAGAATATGATCAAATATGATCAGGCTGGTGCATAGGTCAGTGCCACATACTAGATTTTGGGTGTATTTTGGTCTGTTAGAAGAAAGTGCCTCCCAAAATTTTAAAGAAAGACTTATATATGTACAAAATAAGGGTTGATATGATGAAGGGGTAGAATATGACTGTAAAGATGAAAATTATAAAAAATTTTATAAAAGGAATTGATAAGGCAAGTTGTTTGAAAAAAGAAAGAAGAGGATTTAAAAAAAAAAGAAGAAAAAGGGGAGAGAATGTGATCAGGCAGGAGACTAGAACAAAGCCATACGCTAGAGATTTAGGGTATATTTTGATCTGTTAGAAGAAATTGTATCTCAAAATTTAAAGGGAGAAAAACTTATATATATATGCCAAAAATAAGGGTAACTATCTATGAAGGATAGAGTATGACTCTAAAAATGAAAAATAAAAATGTTTTTTTAAAAAAGGGATTGATAAGATGTTGGTTGAAAAAGGGAAAAAGAAATATTAAAAAAAAAGACAGTTAAAAAAATTAACTTTGAAAGACTAAAGAATCATGGTAAAAAAGCCATGAATTCTATGTGCAGTGTTCCCCTAGCGCTGGAGTTCTCCCATTCTCCTTGATCAGTGAACTTGGTCTTGGCTGGCTGCTCTTGCTGCTCTTCTGGGGGAGGGGCCTGTTGCCATGGTTCCCAAATGTTTTTTTTTGCCGGAGGCGTAATTGCCCCGCCCTTGCCTAGTCTGGGCTAAGTAATCTGCTCGGGTTTGCTCTCGGGAGCTTTTGTTCCCTGTAAGTTTTCCATACAGCTTTGGAGGACGACAGTGAAAATGGTGGCCTCCCAATCTCCGCCCCTGAGGAGCTGAGAACTTGGTGCCCTGCTCCTCAGTGAGCCCCAGAGAAAAGCAGTCACTCCCGTCTTCCCGGTCTCTGGCCGCACTCCGTGCTCACCTGGCCTGTGACCGAGCGTTTCTATCTCCGGCACCAACTCAGTGTGGAGTCTCCAAACCCAGCAGATCCCTGCGGTGCGCTCCCGCGCCGCTCCTCCTGGGGGAGGAAGGGGAGTCTCCCCGGATCTGCCGCTTGTTGGGTCCCTGCTGGAGGAGCAGTGGCCCGACTGTGTCGCCGGTAACAGTTTATGGCAACCCTGAGCTGACAGCCCGCGCCTCGGCTCCATCTCTGCAGCCGGCTTCCCCACTCCGATACCTGGGAGCTCTGCCGCACTCAGGCACCCCCGGTCTTTCTGTGACCCTGAGGGTCCTGAGACCACACTGTCCCACGAGGGTTCCACCCCCCGCTTAGCCACTGGAGCGACGCCCCTCAGCGGAGCCGACTTCTAAAAGTTCCGATTTTGTGCTCTGCGGCTCTATCACTTGCCAGAAGCGGCCGACCGAGGCCCCCTCCCCCGCTGTCTATCCTCCCGAATATCGCCTCGGATTCACTTCTCCGCACGTCCTACCTTCCAGTAAGTGGTCACTTTTCTGTTCAGAGAGTTGTTGCTATTCTTTTCTTCGATCTCCTGTTGAGTTCGTAGGTGTTCAGAATGGTTTGATCCCTATCCACCTGAATTCCTGAGACCAGACGAAATCCAGGTCTCCTACTCCTCTGCCATCTTGCTCCACCCCCTACCAGGAAATATGTTTATGCTTTCTTTAGGTTTCAGTAAATTTTTAAGATCCCAAAAGGAAAATAAAACCATCCCAGATCAGACATATTGGTAACTGATGGATTCTGGAAGGAAACTGGACCTTGTTTCACAGGGTAGTTCTATGAAACCTGAACCCATCATTAGGCTCAGTGCCTTTTTATAGTCAAATCTAGCAACCACTCATTATGTCTTTGACCTCACAAAGATTTTAGTTAAAATTTTAGTTTCAAGGAGTGCCTGGCCAACTTAGTTGGTAGAGAATGTGACTCGATCTCAGGGTGGTGAGTTTGAGTCCCATGTTGGGTGTACAGTGTACTTAAAAAGAATTTAGCTTCAAAAATATATAATACATGTACATGGTACAAAATTCAGAAGATACAAAAGGGTATGTAGAGAAAGGTGAGCCTCCCATTTCTTGTCCCTCTGTCATCCAGTCTGTTCTTAATGGTATCATTTGAAAACATTCTTAAATTTTAATGCCCTTTATCTTTTTTTTTTTTTCCCTTTATGGCTGGTGCTTTTTATGTCCTGTTTAGTAAATTTTTCCTGTCCTTGGGTCTAAGGCCCCATTAATCAAATAGAAATTTATTGTTTTGCCTTTTGCATTTAACCTATAATTTATCTAGGATTTATATTTTAATTGAAAAATTTGAGATAATTGTAGATTCACATGCAGTTTTTTTTTAAGATTTTATTTATTTATTTGAGAGAGAGAGAATGAGAGAGAAGAGGGTCAGAGGGAGAAGCAGACTCCCTGCCGAGCAGGGAGCCCAATGCGGGACTCGATCCCAGGACTCCAGGATCATGACCTGAGCCGAAGGCAGTTGCTTAACCAACTGAGCCACCCAGGCGCCCTCACATGCAGTTTTAAGGAGTAATATAGAAAGATTCTTTGTATACTCTACCAATTTTCCACAATGGTAATATTTTGAAAAACGAATAAAATATCAGAACCAGGATATTGATAGATCTCTTCCCATTTTATTTGTACTTGTTTATATGTGTATATGTATATACAGTTTTTTCACCTATAGGCTTGTGTATCCACCACTACAGTCCTGGTATGGAACAGTTCCAATGCCATAAGGATCCCTTGTGTTGCCCTTTTCATAACCACAACCATCTCCTTTCCCTTTCCTCCAAATTGTTCTGTGTATAGTTTGAGGTAGGATCACATTTCTTCTTTTCATTTATTTCTTTATAAGTTGTGTTTATTTAAGTAATCTCTACACCCCACATGGGGCTCAAACTCAGAACCCCAAGAACAAGAGTCACATGCTCTTCCAACGGAGCCAGTCGGGTGCCCCTTTTCATTTCCTTTTTAAATGATATGTTCAGTTGCCCTAGCACCATTTATGTAAAAGCCTATCCTTTCCCCACTTCTCTGAAGTGACTTTTCTGCTGTAAATCAAGTCTCCATATATGCAGAAGTCTATTTTTTAGGGTTCTTTGCTTTGTTTCATTGGTGTATTTGTCTGTTCTCACACCAAAACCCACTGTCTTAATTATTGCAGTTCTTAAAATGTCTAAAAGGGTCTAGATATGTAGTAGAAAAGCTCTACCTTCTTATTTTTGTTCTATAGGAGTGTCTTGCTATTCTTAGCCCTTTTTATTTCTAAATACTTTTAGAATCAGCTTGTTGGGGCACCTGGGTGGCTCAGTCGGTTAAGCGTCTGCCTTCAGATCAGGTCATGATCTCAGGGTCCTGGGATCAAGTCCTGCATTGGGCTCCCTGCTCAGCTGGGAGTCTGCTTCTCCCTCTGCCTGCTGCTCTGCCTACTTGTGCTCTCTGTCAAGTAAATAAATAAAATCAAAAAAAAAAAATCAGCTTGTCATTTTCCACAGAAAGACCTATTGGGTTTTTGAGTGGTATTGCAAGATCATCTATCTCAAATGGCACTCCCAGTTGGCCTGGATTTTTCTGGTACCCTCTATTCTCCTCAGAACTAGTTTTCACCTCTTTTCCTTTTAATGCTCAGCCAATGTCCTTGCCTCATCCTCCTCAGAACAGAAGTCCTCAATCTGCATTTCTCTTATCCTCCTTCAATCAACTCTTTTGTCCGTGAGGTAAAGTCTTAGGATTAATGATACCTTATTCTATAAGAAATGTAGTGAATTCACACCTAAATTATTTTTTCTAGCTCTATCACAAAAAGTGGCTCAAGAGCAGCAGCTGCAGTTTGTTCCCCATCAGCATTCTTATGAACACCTATCCCCACCCCCCAACCCCAGGTTTTGCTCGCTAATACTCTTCTGGAAGGGGCCAGGACACAAGGAGAGTGGCTGCTTCCAAACCTTTGACTCTTACATCCTGCCATGAAGTAAGGAGTGAAAAACCCTGGCAGACAATGTCAAGTTTTGACTTTTTTACCCCCTATTTTTGACTGGAATTGTGTGACACCAACTTGGTAACTAGTTATCTGACAGATCTGAAGCTGTGAATGGCTGTTAATGAGAGTGTCAAGAGGCCTGGGCAGTCCTGCCTCCCCATGAGCTGCAGTTTGGGTTCCTGGGAAGCAGGCTCTGTAATGCACATCCATGTGCAGGGTGCTCATCAGGGATCAACATCTGGGAAGGGAGGGAAAGGAAGGCAGATTGGGCAGAGGGTATGCTCCACCTCTACTGGGCAGTGGATGCGGGATGCCTTGGGAAGGCATCCCTCCTTGAGGCAGCTCTCCTCACTGGAGACTGGCCCACACTGCTGACAGCTGAGGGCTTTCTGCCACAAGCTCTTCAGCCTGGGTTCATTCTTGAAAGATGATTGGGTTGACACAATCCAGAGCTCACCAGACTGAAGTTTCTTCCTTTATTATGAACAAAGACAGGCTTGATAAAATGCCACTAATTGAGCCTAGAAAAGCAAGATTTACACTGGACAATTCATGAGAGATTAGACAAGTTTTATCAAGCAGGAGGAGGAATGTGGGAAGGTGAAAGCACCATATGGTTCTTCAAAATATTTATATACTGCTTTTTGTCATAAGTTCTGCATGCTCATCTTTATAATATTTCTTTAGAGAAGAGAAGAGACAGGACTCTGGGTACCTTAGTAGATAAATAAAAAGTTGATCTTGTGAGTGACCATCATTTCAAGGATAAATGAGGGAAGAAGTTCATAGGTCTTCGCGGTTCTGAACTTTTATATAGTTCAAGATGAGAAATCCTCAAGAGCAGAGAGTGAGAAGTCAGTGTGGGTAATATCTAATTATTGCCATTATCATCTTATGTAAACTATATAAAGGACTATTTTGGATGTCCCCTTTGATATATTAATGTCCAAGTTCTAAATTCTTCCTTCACTGCTTAAACAAACAACAGCAAAAGGCAAAACTAAACTAAACTAAGCAAGGAACAGGGTCTCTTATTCCCTGTGACATTCTGGTATCATCTGGCTGCAGGACAAGTCTGGGGGTAGGTACAAATTTCTCAATGGCTACTCAAATGGGCTGTAAATCTTGACTTTTTTTTTAATATTTATTTATTTGACAGAGAGAGAGAGAGACAGTGAGAGAGGGAACACAAGTGTGGGGGGGGGAGTGGGAGGGGGAGAAGCAGGCTCTCCGCTGAGCAGGGAGCCGAATGCGGGGCTTGATCCTAGGACTCTGGGATCATGACCTGAGCAGAAGGCAGACGCTTAACAACTGAGCCACCCAGGCGCCCTTAAGTCTTGCCTTCTTGAGTAGGAGGTTTTGCTGAGTCATGTAACTAGATAAGCTTAATAGTTTCTCCCTTTCTCTTTTTATTTTATTTTTTTTTTTATTTTTTAAAGATTTTATTTATTTATTTGACAGAGAGAAACACAGTGAGAGGGAACACAAGCAGGGGGAGCAGGAGAGGGAGAAGCCGGCTTCCCGAGGAGCAGGGAGCCCGATGCGGGGCTCGATCCCAGGACCCTGGGACCATGACCTGAGCTGAAAGCAGACGCTTAACGACTGAGCCACCCAGGCGCCCCTCCCTTTCTCTTTTTAAATATGGTTATCTACAGGAAATTTTTTTTTTTTTAAGATTTTTTTTATTCGACAGAGAAATAGTGAGAGCAGGAACACAAGCAGGAGTGGGAGAGGGAGACGCAGGCCTCCCGCGGAGCAGGGAGCCCGATGCGGGGCTCGATCCCAGGACCCTGGGACCATGACCTGAGCCGAAGGCAGACAAAAACGACTGAGCCACCCAGGTGCCCCTATCTACAGGAAATTTTTTAAAAAATTGGACTGCTTTGGAAACAGCCTAAAATCTCGGAGGCAAAAAATCTCTTTCATTTACCCTTAAAGAACTAGCCAGGAATGTAATTTAAAAAAAATTTTTTTTTAAGATTTTATTTATTTATCTGACAGAGAGACAGCGAGAGACGGAACACAAGCAGGGGGAGTGGGAGAGGGAGAAGCAGGCTTCCCACTGAGCAGGGAGCCCGATGTGGGGCTCGATCCCAGGACCCTGGGATCACGACCCAAGCAGAAGGCAGAAGCCTAATGACTGAGCCACCCAGGCGTCCCGCCAGGAATGTAATTAAGGTAAGATTGCATTCCGTCTGGTGGTGATTCTGACTTTGGGATCAGGTCTGGGAACTAGGAATTGACCAAACTTGGAAATGTCACAATTCTTTTAAAAGCAATAACTGAATAACGACAGGAAAAATTTGTAATAAGCACGCAAAAGGTCATGGAGGCCATACCATTAGGGTCCATGTACAGCCTTTGCCAGGGCTTGTGGGGGTTCTTGCCAAGACTTTAAAAAGAAGATCAGTAACAAGTAACCAGTTATCTTTCTATGGCAAAACGAGCCCATGGAAATTTAGAGAGTGGGATATTTACAATGCCGATGCACATCCTTAATAGGCAGTCTTTGAAAACAGGAAGGTCTCTAGTGGTGGAGGAACCTGATATCCCGAGAAAGGGCGGCCAAGAGCAGACCTGAGTCTGACATTTAAGCCCTGCGGAAGAGGCTGCTGCCAGCCAGCAGTGGTTCCAGAGCTCGAGAGCTTGAGAGAGAGATCCTTGGGCGCCTGGGTGGCTCAGTTGGTTAAGCGACTGCCTTCGGCTCAGGTCATGATCCCGGAGTCCCGGGATCGAGTCCCACATCAGGCTCCCCGCTTAGCAGGGAGTCTGCTTCTCCCTCTGACCTGACCCCCTCTTGTGCTCTCTCTCTCTCATTCTCTCTCTCAAATAAATAAATAAAATCTTAAAAAAAAAAAAAAAGAGAGATCCTTGAGTGGATGGAGGAGGGATTGGCGGGGACGGGAGTTGTAGATCCCTCTCCGTACTGCAGTTATCAGAAAGAATGGAAACAAAGGAGGTAAACATTCAGTTCCAAAAATTAGAGAAAAACAGAATAATCTTAAGGAAACAAAGCAAATAAAATGGTTAAAGCAGAAACCAATGGAATATGAAACAAAACAAAATAGGAATAACAAAACCAAAAGCTGGTTTTTAAAAAAGATTAGTAAGATGTGAATCCATAACTGATGCAAATAAATGATTGAATAAATAAATGAGGGAGAAGAGACAGATCTATGCAGAACTCCAAATAGCTTATATAGGTAATGTGTGCGCTTGAGGAGGTCAAACACAACAACTCCTTGCTACCAAAGTGTGGACTGCTCATAGTGACTTCCTTCCATGAGTACAGTATGGGAAGGGGGTTGTGTGGCAGTGAAGGCTGTCGAGAAGACTACCTTAGCTAGGTGATCAAGGTCAACGTCAAAAGTGAAGACATTTGATGGTGTATGTACCTTTGATATGATCTGAGTAAATGGCAGGTTACCTCTGTGGTCTTCCCCCATAACTCCAGTCTAATCTTTTTTTTTCTTAAAGATTTTATTTATTTATTTGAGAGAAAGAATGAGAGAGAGAGCACATGAGAGGAGGGAGGGTCAGAGGGAGAAGCAGACTCCGTGCCGAGCACGGAGCCCGATGTGGGACTCAATCCCGGGACTCTAGGATCATAACCTGAGCTGAAGGCAGTCGCTTAACCAACTGAGCCACCCAGGCGCCCTCCAGTCTAATCTTGAAGGGGAAAAAAAATCATACAAATTACAATAAAGGGGCATCTAATAATATACCTGACCAGTACTCAAAGTTGTCAAGGTAATTAAAAGCAAGGAAAGCCTGAAAAACTTTAACAGCTAAGAGGAGGCTAAGGTTAAATGATAACTAAATGTAATGTGGGATCCTGGAACACAAAAAGGACATCTGGTAAAAACTAAGAAGATCAGAATGAAATGTGGACTTCAGTTAGTAATAATGTATCAATACTGGTTCATCAATTGTGTTAAAAAATAAACTGAAGCAAAAAAAAAACCCTGAAGCATATTAAAATTTTAATAGTTTGAGTAAAAATCGATTCAAATCAGGCAGCATCTAATCTAGCAGATAGAAAGGAACTCCATGGAGCTGTACCAAATGAAAGACTTTTATAGGGCAGAAGGAAAGAGGAACAAGGAAGTTATACTAGGCAAAAAAGCAAGTTGGTTATTAGAGTTAATCCTTTAAGGCGTGGCAGAGAGACTATCAGGCAGATTATTTAACTGGGTGCCACCAGGCAATTATTGATTCGTTTAAGATTCCATTTCTGGGAAAGCTGAAACTGTAATTAAGTCTGAGGGGCTCCTGGGTGGCTCAGTTGGTTAAGCATCTGCCTTCTGCTCAGGTCATGAGCTCTCCTAGAGCCCCCATGGGCTCCCTGCTCATTGCGGAGTCTGCTTGTCCCTCTGCTGCTCCCCCTGCTCGTGCTGGGCTCGTGTGCGAGTGCTCTCTCTCAAATAAAATCTTTTAGCATAAGCAACTTCATTTTGGGCCTGCTGTCTTGTTTTTAACAATTGCAATAAACATATCATACTAATAGATGTTGAGAATAGGGGAAACTAGGTGTGGGATAAATGGATATTCTCTGTATTATCTTCATAATTTGTCTGTAAATCTAAAGCTATTCTAAAAAATTAAGTTTATTTAAAAAAAATTAGAAAAATTCTGGCAAGCCTTACCAAGAAACAAAGAGCAGATACAGATAAAATCTATTATAAAGAGGGATGCCTAAGTGGCTCAGTCAGTAAAGCATCTGCCTTCTACTCAGGTCATGGTCTTGGGGCCCTGGGATCGAGTCCCAAATCGAATCATGTCCCGCATCGGGCTCCCTGCTCAGCGGGGAGCCTGCTTCTCCCTCTGCCTGCCGCTCCCCCTGCTTGTGCGCGCGTACTCTCTCTCTGACAAATAAAATCTTAAGAAAAAAAGATTAGTGTAAAAGGAAATCTAGTATAAAGAGGGGTAAATATTGGTAAGCATGACAGGGATTAAAAAAAATTAGACCACCTTGCCAGGCAGCATGGGGCTCTGTGCTACCCGATGGCAGCCACAGGCCTCAACAAGGGACACGTGGTGACTGATAGCATGAGCTGGCCGAGGCACCGCTGCCACGGCCACAAGCATGTCAAGTTTCTTGGGACAAGATCTGGGAGGTGTGCAGCTTGGCCACAAACGGCTGGCTCGTCATGGAGCTAAGGACAAGTGGGCCCAGAGGCTCATCAAGACAAGGGTTGGGGGGCGCCTGGGTGGCTTAGTCGTTAAGCATCTGCCTTCGGCTCAGGTCATGATCCCAGGGTCCGGGGACTGAGCCCCGCATCCAGCTCCCTGCCCGGCGGGAAGCCTGCTTCTCCCTCTCCCACTCCCCCTGCTTGTGTTCCCTCTCTCGCTCTCTGTCAAATAAATAAATAAAATCTTAAAAAAAAAAAAAGACAAGGGTGGAGACATGCATCTGCCAAGAGGAAAAGAGGGGAGCTGGGCACTGTCCTGGCTATACGAGGAAAGCAGCTGCCGTGGGCTGAGCCCTCTCTCACCTCTGTGCATAATAAAACCTTTTCGGGAGAAAAGCAATTAGACCAAGCAGAAATCTTAATTAGCAGTGGCAGCCAGACCCTCTAAGATCTTTATATGGCTAAGAGAGAATAGTCAGCTGAAGACTGTTTACCTAGCAAAACTCTCCTTTTAAGAACACGGGTGGAATGAAGGTGTTTTCCCGGGGAAAAATAAGAGTTTGCTGTCTAATAAACCCTCATGAATGGAACTTTTATTATTAGTATTTTTTAAAGATTTTATTTATTCATTTGACAGAGAGAGACACAGCGAGAGAGGGAACACAAGCAGGGGGAGTGGGAGAGGGAGAAGCAGGCTTCCCAGGGAGCAGGGAGCCTGACGCAGGGCTTGATCTCAGAACCCTGGGATCATGACCCGACCAGAAGGCAGACACTTAACGACTGAACCACCCAGGTGCCCCATGAATGAAACTTTTAAAGGATATACTTTAGGAAAAAGAAAAATGTTCTCAAGCTGGAGCTTCCAGGGAAAGTGGCAGATGGAACATATGTATCTAATTTTACATTTAAAATCCCATTAGATTCCAGTAAAGAGATTAAAAAAAAATTAAACCCAGGAAACAGGGAGTACACAATAGAAGAAAAAAATGGCAACGTCTTGGAAGGTGAAGACGGACAGATGAACTGATTTAGGATTTGGCTTTCTCAAATAGCTAAGTCAATCCAACTTGTGTTGCAGAGTTCAAAAATGCTCAGGACCTGGAGGTTGCTGGGGGCTGGGGACGGTGGCATCTAGAATTGAGGGAAAGATGTCTGAAGAATCTGTATCTCCGGATCCCTGCTCCCTCTGTTACACTGGGCAGCTGCCCGTCTTTCACTCTAGCAGGAAACTATCTTTCTTCTCTGGGGAGAGCAAAACAAAGGGTGCAGAGACCATATCTTACACAAAAGGATTAAGTGACCAACTGCTTACTGATTACTGAAAGCTGAGGTACTTAGCCTTCTTCCCTTAATTGGCTCTCAGAACTTTGGAGCCAAGCCTTTACTATCCAGGTAGGGTAGGATACTTCAGGATTCTCCTCCAGGGACTCTGACCAGCTCACAATACTGACATCAAGGTTCCTCAACCAAGGGATCATTTACAGTGGAGCTCAAAGTTGCCAAGCTGTATCCATGGGCTAAAAGCTGCCAATCAGCTTTTTAGTTTTGAGGGGGAGCAGAATATGCCACCCCAGAATATGCCACTTTGGCATAGAGATTATTTTAGGCTGAAGACAACTGAGGCCCAGCAGACTCAGGAAGAGCTTTTCATCTCCCCTTCACTGCCTAAAAGAATTTCAATAGGTGCCCATACCAGGAAGACAGCTATTACTACAGATAACTTTTTATATCAGAAAGACTGATCTACGATGAGGCATGAGGCTCAGCAAACATTTGTTTACCAAACATTTGCTCTTCTTGTTCTTGTTTTCCTGTGAACTGTCTTTTCCCCTTTGAAGCCTGAGACCCCTACCCCTTTCTTCTTAGCTTAGGATGGCATATAAGCTTCCACTGCTTGAATGTCTTTGGGTCTCATGTCTTCAGGGCTCTTGTACATATGAAATTTTTTTTCTACTGTTGATCTGTCTTTGTCACTTTAATTATTAGACCAAAGAAACTAGAAGGTAAGAAGGGAAAAGTTTTCTGCCCTTAGAGTCTCCCACTCTTAGTCATGACCTAAGTGATAAGTTAATGCACAAATTTAAAGATAATTGTGATTCACAAATAAGAAACATAAATGGGTAGGTTTAACCTACATTTGTTGGTAGGAAGGTAAATATCTGGGCATTATTTCTTCTATCAAATATAAATATGCACATTTTCTCTATGTAGGTAGAGGATAGATTTAGTAAACTGAATAGGCCAAAGGAATATAGAAAAAGCTGGAACTATACCAAGAACAAGAAGGATGAGCAACAATGATGATCAGGCACAAAAGAACAAAATGCAAAGATGGTCCAACAGTACCTCACAATAATGGATGAGTCAAATGTCCTAAGAAAACAGCTACCATGGGCACCTGGGTGGCTCAGTTGGTTAAGCGACTGCCTTCGGCTCAGGTCATGGTCCTGGAGTCCCTGGATCGAGTCCCACATCAGGCTCCCTGCTCAGTGGGGAGTCTGCTTCTCCCTCTAACCCTCCCCCCCCATGTGCTCTCTCTCTCAAATAAATAAAATCTTAAAAAAAAAAAAAACAAAACAGCTACCATGCAAATTTGATACAGAAATTTTTAAACAACAGGCGAGGTCAGTACATAGAATAACAAAGACAGTATGACAAAAACTCTTATCAAGCAAAGCCTGAATCATTGAAGGAGAGAAATGAAAAACTTGGAAGTCCCAAGGCTGTAGTGACTATTGACAATAAAAAGGGGCCCAGGCAGCTCCAGCTGGAAGCTTTCCCTGCCACACCTCCAGGTACTCCCAGGAGTGACTTAGAGGGTAAGAGTAGAACCCTGAGGTTGGTCAGTTATTTATTTACCCTGAGGTTATCTACAAAGATGACATGGCAGAGCAGAAAGAATACTCCTGTGGCAGGGGGCCAGTCTTAGACCCAGGTTCCAGATGACTGAGGTCCCAAAGCACCTGATGAATGCTGCCCTAGACTGAGACTACCTCAAATCCTAATTCCTACGAGTCTGACTGTGGCCAAGCTGAATGACATAGAAGACTATAAAGAAACTTTCCACATTTATGCCTGGGTAGGTCTTCAAGGCCTTACCCTTCCAAGTGGTAGGCCTTTGCTGAGGCCCAAGGTAAAGCCTGGCTTTTCTCTCCTAGGGTTATGTGACAGGACCTAGAGCCAGAGGAGCTTCCCTGGAACCTTTTGTTTACTCACCCTAAGCCTGTGAGCTAGTGATTAACCCTGGCCTCTCCCGGCAGGGCTGCCTGGGTGGGCCCCAAGCACCTACTACCAGAGGCATTTTTAAACCCAGCCAGTTGCGTCCTCAGTTCTTTAGTACCATGGTATTGCTAAGGGAAATGGGGAAAAAATAATTCAGTAAATTTTCCTGATTATATTAATGAAACTGCAGGTTGTCATATATGGCCAAATGGCCACGTGGTAGACCTGGTTTTTATTCATGAACACCATTATCTGCATTAACTAGGGCCAACTGGTTGGTAAATAAAACAATGACTGTAACAGTCAATAACCCAGTGTTAACTACGTGCCTAGGGCCTCACGGGTAAAAGAAAACTGAAATACCATCCCTAATGCCATGAGGAGTTTACAGTGTAGTGTGAATGTACATGTATCAACACGAAAAGTGACAAAGAGGCAGGATACCCATTATTTGATGTTCCTATCCTGCCCTTTCCTCATCTGTCAAATGGGCATAATCACATCTATTTTCATAGATTATGATTTCATAGGATTATTATGAAGATCAAGTCAAATAATGTATGTAAAGTACTTAACAGAACCTGGTCCATACCAAATGCTCAATAAATGGTATTCTTGGGATCTGACCCAGAAGTAATTGGTCAGTAAACACAGGATATGCAAACTCAGTTGGGCAGAGATGGAATCCTTTTTCTTTTATTTACAGTAATACTCTGAGAAAGTAAAGTAACTAATAAAATTACTTAAATCAGGAAAGCTATTCTAGGGTTGCCTGGGTGGCTCAGTCGTTAGGCGTCTGCCTTCGGCTCAGGTCATGATCCCGGGGTCCTGGGATTGAGCCCCGCATCGGGCTCCCTGCTCAGCGGGAAGCCTGCTTCTCCCTCTCCCACTCCCCCTGCTTGTGTTCCCTCTCTTGCTGTGTCTCTCGGTCAAATGAATAGGTAAAATCTTTAAAAATAAAAAATAAAATAAAGTAAAAAAAATAAAAATTAAAAAAAAGGAAAGCTATTCTATTTGGGATTATAGGAATAATGAAGAACCACATACAGATGCTTTTTTCTAGTCATAATAAATTTGGTACTCACTAATGTGTTTTGCCATTTAAGCTATTAAAAAGGACGACAAAGAAACATAATAGACTTCTTTTTAACTAAATACCAAAGAGAATGGAATCAGCTTGTCATCAATGTTTCAACGCTTAACAATTGGGTTTATAAAACTTGTTTAATATCAACGTAACATTTTTTTTCAAAATTAGCATTAATGAAAGAATAAACAGTAAAGTTCTTCCTTATCTACAAAAGCTCTCTGGAACATTAAAGGTCCTAGCTATACCCACCTAGTACGAAACACTGTGAAAAAGCAGAACCAACCATTTGTTAATTCTTAGCTCTTTCCCTTCTTGGAGCATGCAAAGCAAGACTGCCTTTCTTGACAATACTAATCTCTATCTATATATGTTTTTTAAAGTTTATTTTTTATTATAACTCACGTTTGAATCTTTAAACAACTGTCTATTTGTTTAGCAAGGAAAAAGGTGTATAGACCACTAACAATACTTATTTCCCCTTAGCCACAGGAACAAAGGCAGAGTACAGAATGGGCTCTAAGGGTAAGGCTCCTGACCCAGACTGAACCCCTTGCACTAAGATTCTAATCACAAAAATCACACTGTTTTGGTAACAGGTTCCTGGACAGTCTCCTGACTTATTTCCAGTGACTGCATGGCTTCATCCAGGCTGCTCATCACTGTGGTGGAGAGGAAAGCACTGGAATGAACATTCTCTTTTTCAAGAGACTTCATGGTTTCCAGGCTGAGCATCATTGTGCCTGGAAGGAAAGCATGGAATGAGCAAGTATACTGCCCAGGAGAACACACAGAACACACAGGGAAAGCGACTCCACAGAAAACACTGCTGAGTCTACCTTAGTGGTCACCTTAGAGCATACCACCTACATCAGAATCACCCAGAACACCCAATAAAATAATGATAGCTCATATTTATCAAGTATTTTCTATGTATTCTGAGTGCTTTATTGTATTCACTCATTTAGTCCTCGGGAAAAAAACCTCTATGTAGGCTACTATGACTAGACCTATTTTATAGGTGAGGATCCTGAGGAACAGAAGTTTTAGTTTGCCAATATGCCTAACTCCTGGGTGGGGTTGGAGGGAAGTCGTGGTGGGCAATCTGCATTTTTACAGTGCTTTTGCGTTCATTCTAAGTCATCACTGACTCTAGTTTTATCTCACAAAGTGGGGTCCAGATGGCTTCCCTCCCAGCTTCTGAAAAGGGAAATCAGGCAGGCACACAGGGGGGAAGGGCCTGGGGTAGGAGGTTCCTTACGGCTCTTCTTTCCTTGGAAGGAAGCCAGCTGTCTCCCACAGTGCCGTATTCCAGGGTTTCTGTGACTCCCTTGGAAACTGAGGAATCCTAGCATCCCCGGATATGAAGGAGTCCCAGGCTTGCGGGAGAGGAGTGGTGGAAGTGAAAGTTCCCTTAGCACAGTCTAGGTCTGCGCACTTTATGTCTAGGCATATGACGCTCCTTACCTTCGCACGGCTTCCTTCGCGGCTTCACGGCCAAAAAGCGAATCAGCCTTTTGGCACGCTTGCGGTACCGGCGTCTCCCCATGATGAAGATTTCAACCTTGCCCTCGGAGTTGCGCTGTCTCATTTGGAGCAGGACTTTGAACTCCCGCTCGAATCCCGGGAGGAGGACTCTGCTTGGACCTGTGGAGAATGGAGGATTCCCGAGGGATTAGGCGGGTGGGGGTGGCGGAATGGGCCAAGACTCGGAGCTTGCGGGGAGAGGCGAAGGAGGTCACTGGGACAATGGCTTGCAGGACACTAGCCACTGCCTTAGAACTGCAGTGGGTGGCTCACGGTGGTCACCGGAGACCAAGGTGGGGCCTAGTGGTAAAGATTTGAGCGTACTCACCGAAAATCTTTTCCAGCAGACGTGCCTCTACGTGAAGCACTGATGGCTTCAGAAAGTGCTTAAACTTACACCAGGACTGCTGAGTGTGCATAAGGAGCCAACTCCTGGAAAGGGAACACTTCTTGCTGGCTCCTGGGCTGTGGGGTCCGGGCTGGGTCTTAACCCTGAAGGGCGCCATTGCTCGTACTCAGGACCGGATCTGCAGGAAGAGAGAACCCCACGTGGCCGGGAGGCGGGACGAGACTGCTCGCCGTCTGAGCACAGGCCTGGTTGGTCCCTTCGTAGGCCCCGCCCCCTCGAGGAGCGCTTGGCGATTGGCTCACTCCAATCCGGGCAGGCCAATGGAGTCCCAGCAGAGCCTAGCGCCAACCTCCCGCCAGGCCGTTTGGTGGTGTCATGGCTAAGGATGGAGGAACCTGGATTGCAACACGGGCCTTCTTTGAGTTCCAACGTTTCCCCGATAATAAATGCAACAAAACCGTGGGATAATGAAAGCCACATTGCTCACCAGCATTAGGTATAGTTCAGAGAGATTCATGTTCCCCAGCACTGGATGCACCCGTATGAGGATCACTTCTGTAGTGCCGACCAGGAATATAACTTAAATTGTGGTCTAAGGACTTTATAACAACCCTGTGAGGAAGATGCAGTTATTTCCATTTTTATAGATTAGGAAGTGGAAGTGGTGGGACTGGGACAAAAACGTATATATTATAGAGTGACCATAGATTCCCAAACGCAGAATTTAGGCTCCTTTATCCTTCATCAGATTGCTAATCCTTGAGGAAACGGCAACTTAAAAATCATGGTTCTTACTGAACAGGGCCCATCTCCCTCCCAGGTACTTTAAGAGAATTCTATGTCTTATTCAGAAGTTATTTGCTTGGCTGAATTTTTTTTTTTTAACAATACAAATATCGAATTATTATGTCATACACCTGAAACGAATATGTTAAATGTCAATTATATCTCAATAAAAAATGACATTTCCAGGGGCACCTGGGTGGCTCTCAGTTAAGCGTCAGCCTTCGGCTCAGGTCATGATCCTGGAGTCCCTGGATCGAGCCCCACTTCGGGCTCTGCACTCTGCAGGAAGCCTGCTTCTCCCTCTGCCCCTACCCCTCACGCTCACGCTCTGTCTCTCTCCCTCTCTCTCAGATAAATAACTAAAATCTTAAAAAAAAAAAGACATTTCCGGATGCTTTTCAAGGTTATCTGCTGGAGTGTAAGGTCCTTCAATTGCAGGAACTATCCGTAGGTTCCAATGTTCTGCAAAGTGCCCTTACTTTGGAATCAATAAATATCTATTGAATAACATACAAAATCAGGGGCGCCTGGGCGGCTCAGTCGTTAGGCGTCTGCCTTCGGCTCAGGTCATGATCCCAGAGTCCTGGGATCGAGCCCCGCATCGGGCTTCCTGCTCGAGGGAAGCCTGCTTCTCCCTCTCCCACTCCCCTTGCTTGTGTTCCCTCTCTCCTGCCTCTTTCTCTGTCAAATGAATAAATAAACTCTTAAAAAAAACATACAAAATCAAATCATACAGTTAAATATATGCAAAATATTGAATCAATAAATATCTATTGAATAACAAAAAAATCAAATCCTACAGTTAAATATATGCAACTTTTATTTGTCAATCATACTTTAATAAAACTGGGGGGAAACCCCATATGTAAATTCAAATGGGAAATTGCCAATAACAGTAAGTCCAAGGATAGCATGTCAGGGCTCAGATTCAGTTTCTGTGTATTCCTACCCTCCCACTTCATATTGGCATTAGCTTCATCTTCAGGCTGGTAGCAAGATGCTTGTAGCTCTTTCCCAACTCATGTCCAGTCCCAACCAACAGGAGAAGAGGAGGGACAAAGTCTTTTTTGTGTCTCTTTTCAGAAGTGGGAAAACCTATCCTGGAAGCCTCTTAGGCTTTACCTCATTTCAAAATTAGGACATGTGCCATATTCTAATTGGATCACTGGCAAGGGAAATGAGATTATTATGATTAGTCTAATCATCTGGAGTTCAACTGATACTAGGAGCTACTCACATCATCACTACAGGATTCTTTTTCTATATTTTGAAGTCATCTGGGAGTTGAAAACGTTTCTATTGTCAGCCAGAGATTGGCAGAGCGCTAGAGATACTGAATAAGAAATGGACTTTCCTGAATGATTTGGGAACCTGAGAAGTCCTCTAAATGAAACCCATAAATCTGAAGCTGTTTCTCATAGATTGTCTATTTGCCCAAGTATAAGGAACCTCCGGAATGGGATGTGGTAGAAACCATATTTCTTTTGAATGCATGTTTGTTAAACCTATTTTCCTGTTTTTTAAAAACTCTGCAATCAGAAAATTGACACTTCTGGCTTCAGCCGTGGCTATCTTGCTGTGAGTCCACATCTATTAGGACACACGCAAACACAAGAGCATTAGGTGTCCTGTCCTCCTTAGGCACACTCACATGACTATATTAAATAAAAGCTATCATTTCAGGTTATATTTGCAACTCTTACCTTTTTTTTTTAACACTCTAAAATGAGATAATGAAGATTGTGCATTATTGGCATTGGATAATCAACTGCACAGTTATCTGACTCCTGTTTCTGGTCCTACCCCGATACCTTGGATAGTATTATTCGTGTAATTTTGCATGAAAAAATTGATTTTTTTTCAAAATAATTTTTCTACATTGAATCTGATCTTTTTTTTTTCCTCACCGCAAAAGTGAAACAGTTGCTTTATTCACCAAAGGGTTGATATTTGAGAAGGTGAATATCAACATGTGTACAAAGCTAACTAGAAGTAGTTAACTTTCTCAAAGTAGAAATTGAAGCCTCCTGATAATACTGGCATCACTGACAAATGTTTTTTTTTAAAAGATTTTATTTATTTATTCATGAGAGACAGAGAGGCAGAGGGAGAAGCAGGCTCCCAAGGACCAGGGAGCCTGATGTGGGACTCGATCCCAGCACCCTGGGATCATGACCTGAGCGGAAGGCAGACGCTTAACCATCTGAGCCACCCAGGTGCCCACTGACAAATGTTTTGAAAAATCTTTTGCCGAACCCTCCCCCCAGATAAAGGCCATACCAGGGAACCCAGGAAAGTAATAATCTAATTTTAAAGAAACCCCTCAAAGTTCAGGAACGAACACATCATTAACACCGACGTGCAACACCAAATAGGCTCACAGGACAGAAGGAAACGGGAAAAGTCAGATGGTTGCACTTAAAAGCAAAAGCAATTAAGCACTTGAAGGTGGTCTGGATTGGATAATTTGGATAATTTTGTCCCATTTGAAGGAATTAAGCGAGAGTTAAAGTCTCTTGCAAGGAGATCACGTCAAACTTGATGCTTCCCCTCCGACGGCGATGGCGTGCAGGCTGACGCTTATTCAATGCAGTTGCTGTACTTACCCTAATTTCCGCGGAGGGTGTGTTCTAGCCTTCTCCTTTCTTCACCCCACCCCTTTGCTCTGAGGAAAGGCAATCCTCTCCAGGAGGAGAACGAACCCCTGTGCGTGCTTACGATGGGAGGAAGGTGCAGGAGACAGAGGTGTGAGAGGGGAGAGATTGTGATCGGGCATGGGGGACGGAGGAGAGGTGGAAAGAAGGAACGAGAAGATGGGGACACTCTGGACTTCGTCTCCGGCGCTGTGTCAAGCGCTTTTGCAGGAGATTCACAACAGGCTCCCGGGGCTCCCTCCCCCGGCCTCAGTCTCCTCCCACCTGAGGAAATAAATATAGGAAACCTCATTTAAAATGGAGGAGACAACGCGGGAGCTCACACCCAGGTACCACCCCTTGCAGCCTACAGAACCCGCAGCAAGTAGGAAGATAATAACTGGCTATTTTATTTTTAAGGTTGGCACACCACAACCCAAGTGTGTCAAGAAGAAAATCTCGGGGGCGGATTCAAGTAAGTAGGCACAGCAAAGATAACCTCGCCATCAGTCTGGCCGTCTTAGGTGGAGGGAGGCCCAGCAGGTGGGGCGGATCTGTCTCCACTGCTTTCCTTGCGCGGCCCGCCTCGGCTCTTGGATTCGAAGCCGGCAGCGCAAGAAGGGGGTGGGGATGGGGGTGTATGGGAGGTTTTCCAGGGCTCCCAGCTGTTCGCAGCTGGCCGTCTCCACCCTACACACATCCCTTCAGGGTGCTGAGCCCCCCTCTAGGCTGAGGGGGGGTGCGGGGTGCGGGGCGCAGGCAGACTCACTTTGCAGCCGCTGCAGGAGTGGAAAAACAGGAGGGCAGAGCTCAGTTTCAAAAAAAAAAAAAATTTTTTTTTTTAGCCACTTGCCTAAAATCATAAAGTTGGAAAATGCTGCTGGCTCTATCTTCAAAATATACCTCAAATCCATATATTTCCTACTATTTCAACCACTAGCACTCTTGTTTAAGTACCTTCTTTTTTTCCCCCTAAAATTCAGGCCCCAAATCCAAAATAATCAAACTTCTAAGATACCTTTTCTTTTCTGTTTGCTCTTTTGGTTTATAAAGGAAAGAACAAAAATATATATATTTTTAAAGATTTTATTTATTTCCTTGAGACAGAGAGCACAAGAAAGGGCAGAAGGAGAAGCAGACTCCAATGGGGGCCTTGATCCTAGTACCCTGAGGTCATGACCTGAGCTGAAGGCAGAGGGTTAATGGACTGAGCCACCCAGGCACCCAGAAAGAACAGAAATATTTAGGTTTGCTTGACATTCTTAAATTTTGAGTAACTCAGACATGAAATCTTTTTGGTTACCAAATTAGAATATAAAAAGCTGACAAATCAAAATAAAAGTTGCGTTTTTCTAGCTTAATTATAATAAAATGATTAAGTACTTCTAAAGTGAAAAAAAACCCAACCCTTGTTCATTATATAGATTGACACAATAACTGTCAACACATTGATTTTAAAAAAGAAAATTTTGCAGACTGGTGACCCTTTTAGAGTTCCTGGACCCAATTCCAATCTCTTTCTGGGGGTGGGTTCCCCCACATACAACACAATTCTTGGACACAAGCAGGGTGTCCAATCAACTCAGTTCTGATGTATCCACCAGGAGATAGCATCAGATCCCACAGGTTAAGGATTCAGTCTCACCAGATTGTCCCTGATTCCCACTCCCTTCAGATGCCAGTTAGCAAGCCCGAGGCTGTTACCTGTGCTTCTGACATACCCCCTACAGATTGGTGGTTCCAAAGACATCCTCCTTAGGTTTGATTAATTGGCTAGAGTGGCTCACAGAACTCAGGGAAACACTCACTACATTTACCAGTTTATTAAAGGATATGATAAAGAATACAAATCAACAGCCAGATGAAGAGATACATAGGGTAAGATCCTTAGCCACGGAGATTCTGTTCTCATGGAACTTGAGGCCTGGCTCAGTAGCATGTGGGAACTTTCTGGCTCCCCAAGTGTGGAAGCTGTCAGGGGAAAAAAAGGACCAAAAAGCTGTCCACTTGGGTTTTTATGGAGGCTTCATCACTTAGTCATAATTGGCTAAGTCACTGACATTGGCTGATTCAACCTCTAGCCTTTTCCCTCCCCAGAGGTTCCAGATGGAGGGGGTGGGATTGAAAGTTCCAACTCTTTCAATCACATGGTTGGTCTTCCTGGCCACTAGAACCTGCCCTTGGATGGGGTCCAAAAGTCACCTTCATTAATAACAAGACACCCATTTCACTTTTATGGTTCTGAAGCATTTTTAGGAACTGTGGATGAAGACCAAATATATCTGAGAAATATACATTTGGCCATCTGAAGAAGGCTACTTCAAGGTGTGATGACCCAGAATTCCAAGGAAATACCTTAGCTTACCACTATGCTAAACAAACATTGACCAAAGCAGTTGGCCCCAGTGACGGTGTATGTGCTGGCAATTGTTTATTGTCAGGATGGATTGAGGATTTTCCTGCTGGATAGCCAAAGTTCTGATGGTAAATTTCTTGATTGTTATTCTGGGTCTAAGGAAATTTAACTGATTTCTTTGGTGATGTGGGGTGCACATTTCATTGTGGTTGTTACTAAAGAGCAGCTCCAGAATGTCCTTTATGAAAAGACCATACCAGGAACCTCAGGAAAGTAATAATCTAATAATTTATAACCGCAAGCTTACAATTCTAAATATTACAAAAGATTCATTTGCTGTGCCCAGCTTTATCATCAGTAAGTATAAACAGTCTTCCCCAAATATCCACCCAAACAGCCTCTGCATGATTGGAAACTTGGAGATTTAGTGTTTTGAAAGAGACTAAACTTGCAAAAATCAGGGGAAACCTTACCTGTGCCCTCAATTGAAAGGATTTCACTGGGAAATCATAAAGGATTCTTACATACCCTCCAGGAATAACTGATCTTGGAGGAAGACTACCAAACCAAGAACTTCAGATCAAGCCAATGATGATGTGGAGAGCTTCAACCCATGGCAATAAAACAAGATACATTTTTTTCTCTCTCTGTCCTCCTTTTTTCATTTTGCTCTAGTGATCATTGTACTTTGGTGCCCCCTAGAGGTGAGCCAAAAATGTCTTAATTCTTTAACAAAGCTCCCCGCCCCTCCCCCCCCCCCCCCCCCCCCCGCTTTTTTTTAAGTAGGAGCCACACCCTGCCTGGAGCCCAACACAGGACTTGAAGTCAGGACCCTGAAATCAAGACCTGAGCTGAGATCGAGAGTCGGATGCTTAACTGGCTGAGCCACCCAGGCACCCCCACATATCTACATTTTTAATCTTAATCCTCTAATATATCTCTGCCACTTGAGGAAAGGCAAAACTCTTGTGTATGTGTGTGTGTTTTCAGACTATAGCTGTTATTCTTTTTTTTTTAAATTTGATTTCATATGGATTTTTTTTTTTTAGATTTTATTTATTTATTCATGAGAGACACACAGAGAGAGAGAGAGAGAGAGAGGCAGAGGGAGAAGCAGGCTCCCAAGGAGCAGGGAGCCTGATGCGGGACTCGATCCCAAGACCCTGGGATCATGACCTGAGCCGAAGGCAGACGCCCAACCATCTGAGCCACCCAGGCGCCCTATAGCTGTTGTTCTAAATCTAACTGATGAATGCATTTGTCATTCTCTACCTGATCTAACAAAGATTTAATAGCTGTTCCTTTAACACTTCAAAAGATAGATTTTCTGGGGCGCCTGTGTGGCCCAGTCGTTAAGCTTCTGCCTTCAACTGGGGTCATGATCCCAGGGTCCTGGGATCGAGCCCCGCATTGGGCTCCTTGCTCGGCGGAGAGCCTGCTTCTTCCTCTCCCACTCCCCCTGCTTGTGTTCCCTCTCTAGCTGTCTCTCTCTGTCAAAAAATAAATAAAATTAAAAAAAAAAAAAGAGTCTGCCTTTGGCTCAGGTCATGATCCCGGGGTCTGAGATCGAGCCCCGCATCGGGCTCCCTGCTCGGCGGGAAGTCTGCTTCTCCCTCTCCCACTCCCCCTCCTTGGTTCCCTCTCTCGCTGTCTCTCTCTCTGTCACTTTTTTTTTTTAAAAGATTTTATTTATTTATTCATGAGAGACAGAGAGAGAGAGAGAGAGAGGCAGAGGGAGAAGCAGGCTCCCAAGGAGCAGGGAGCCCGATGAGGAACTCGATTCCAGGACCCTGGGATCATGACCTGAGCTGAAGGCAGACGCTTAACCATCTGAGCCACCCAGGCATCCCTAACCTTCAGTTCTATCAAAAAAATTGGACACTGAACCCAAAATACTTATGCTTATTACAAAATACTTATGCTGACTCAAGAAGCAAGCTTACAGGAATAGACACAAATATTGAGGCTATCTTTGCTGTGTTAATCTGTTATCTTCAGTGATTCCTCAGGCTCTACTCAAGGAACCTTTACATATCAGGGGACTAATGATCGTCCTGTTTTCATTGGGATCAGTGATATTTGTACTCCCCATTCAATTTGTGTGACAGTAAGCTACTACATTTTATGTGCACCTTATTACACAAAACCTATCTTGTGTACACGGAGTAACTTTTAGAGAATCTGCAGTATTTATAACATCTCCTCCTATAGAAAACTGTTTCTTTGAGAAAGATACTCAGAGACTAAAACAAGGGAAGCATGGACCATTCAGGAGAGCTCCCAGGAGAGAGAACTGACCCCCTCTTCATCTATACTCTGGGTGCTCCAATTCCAATAGTAGGAATAATACAGCAAGAAAAGCTGGTACACAATTTGTCTTTGATCCTAGCAGAAGTCGCAAATGACACTACCTCTGCTCTGGAGGCCCAACAAACTAGTTAAAATTTAAATTAAATGGTGGTTATGGATGATTAAATAGGCTTTGGTTTCTTCTTGGCTAGGTAAGAACTCTGTTTCGTAGCAAACACTGCTTGTGGCACCTACCTAAAACACTACTGGTTAGGTAGAACAGTTTGTAGTTAAGTTAAAAGAATGACTATCTGGCTCTCTAGAACAGATTCGGGTGGATTTGGGGACCTGATTTCATGGCCCGGTTTTGGCTCTTTCCTTGGCAACCTATTAATAGGACTAATGATCACTTTGTTTCCAGTAATTATGTATTCTAGTTGACCCATGTATCCTAAATGCAACTGTGCAGTCATTCTGTTTTTAAATGGTTCAGATTCTTATCTTGCAACAAAAGGCTCATGTGAGACTAACTGCAGTGCAAATGTGGACAGTGTTCTCCAAATAGCCTGTGATCAATGGATTCTGATGATTGTGTGGATCTGAACCATGCAGATGAATGTCCCCAGGGCTGGCCAGTATCCTTTGGCCAAAATGGGAGATTGAAAAAAACCAAAAACAAAACCAAAAACAGACCTAGGAACTTGTAGCTGGAAGTTGGCAGGTAAACTCTTAATGTTCCCTACCACACACAAACAACTCTTGCAGAATACTTTACTTTGCAATGATTTTACCACTCAGCGATTGTGAGGCAACAAGATGTGGAAAGGCCATTAAGACCATTTACTCTGTAACTATGTTTAAAGCCAGAGACAATGACACTCTTCAATCAGTACCACATTAATCTCCCTGCCTCCTACATAAAAACTGCCAAGATAACCACCAAATTGCCCCCTTTTTACAAAACTGGCTTCTGCTCCCCTAAACAGTCCTTAGAATTACCCAGCCAAAATCCTGTAATAGGCTCCCCACAACTCTTCCCTATAAAGAGGCTTTATGTCCCTGGATTATTGCCTCTCTTCTGAAGCAGCACATCAAATAAGCTCAACTTTGACTACACCTGTGTCGCCTTTGGTTGGCTGGTAGTAACTGCTATGGTTTGAATGTTTGCATGCCTCCCAAATTCACATATTGAATTCTTAATTCACCCCCAAGGTGATGGTATCAGGAAGTGAGGCTTTGGGAGGGTTCCTCTTCATTAATGTGATTAGTGTCCTTGTAAAAGAGGCTCAGAAAGTGTAAGCACCCTTTCAGACATGCAGCGTTGTCAGGACACAGCAAGGAGGCTGCCAACCAGGAGGATCTCACCAGATACCAAATCTGCTAGTGCCGTGATCTTGGCCTTCCCAGCCTCCAGAACTGTGAGAAATAAGTGCTTCTTATTTATTTATTTGAAGATTTTTTATTCATTTGAGAGAGAGAGAGAGCACAGAGGGAGAGTGAGAGGAAGAAGCAGACTCCCCACTGAGCAGGGAGCCCGATGCAGGACTCAATCCCAGGACCCTGAGATCATGACCTGAGCTGAAGGCAGATGCTCACCCTGACTGAGCCACCCAGGTGCCCCGAGTGCTTCTTGTTTTTAAAGATTTTTATTTATTTATTTGAGAGAGAGAGAATGAGAGAGAGAGAGCACATGAGATGGGGGGAGGGTCCGAGGGAGAAGCAGACTCACTGCTGAGCAGGGAGCCCGATGCGGGACTCGATCCCGGGACTCCAGGATCATGACCTGAGCTGAAGGCAGTCGCCCAACCAACTGAGCCACCCAGGCGCCCCGCTTCTTGTTTTTAAACCACCCTGGTCGGGCGCCTGGGTGGCTCAGTTGGTTAAGCGACTGCCTTCGGCTCAGGTCATGATCCTGGAGTCCCGGGATCGAGTCCCGCATCGGGCTCCCTGCTCAGCAGTGAGTCTGCTTCTCCCTCGGACCCTCCCCCCTCTCGTGCTCTCTCTCTCTCTCTCTATCTCATTATCTCTCTCAAATAAATAAATAAAATCTTAAAAAAAAGTTTAAACCACCCCGGTCTATAACATTTTGTGGTGTGAACAAACTAAAACAGTGCCTGTCCAAGTCTAGGGAGGCCATTTTGGAACCTGCCTGTTCCAGTACTTTCCATCCCTCAATCCCTGCCTTGGCTCATGCCCAAAATCTTTTGAAATTAGAAATGAAGATAATTTGGATTCTTGGGCATCAGAGAGGCAAGCACTGATGAGATGATTCAATTTGGCACGAAGGGATTAAGTTCAGATTAGACAATTACTTGAAATGGATTTTATTGAAAGGATCTGTAGGCAGAGGCTGCCCCTCCAAGATGTGGGGTTGTTCAGATGCCAATATTTAGCACAGATCCTGGGCCTACCCTGACTTCTTCCGAGTTCCTTTTTTTTTTTTTTTTTTAAAGATTTTATTTATTTATTTGAGAGAGAGAATGAGAGATAGCACAATAGGGAAGAGGGTCAGAGGGAGAAGCAGACTCCCGGCTGAGCAGGGAGCCCAATGCTGGACTCGATCCCAGGACCCTGGGATCATGACCTGAGCCGAAGGCAGTCGCTTAACCAACTGAGCCACCCAGGTGCCCCTTCCGAGTTCCTTTTTGACGGTGTTTGAGCTTGCCTCTATTCTGAATCAGGTAGGAGCAATTCAGGACATGGAAAGGAGGCCTTGCAGCGAGAAACCATGGTGCACTGTATCAGAGAACTTTTACCTTCCACTGGTATTTTACATGGAAGCGGACCAGGAGGAGCGCATCTTTGGTAGGTGGCTGTTGCCCACACGTCCTCCCCGGTTTCCAACTTTCCCCTACTTTCCCACCCCCATCTGTCACAGAGCACCCCCTGCCAGCACCTCCCCCCCCGGGGGGGTGGAGGTTCATAAGTCCCTCCTCTGGTGGCAGGCCACCTTGACGCAGACCTTCACTGCTTAGAGGTGCACAGCCACACCCTGATTCAGCTGGAGAGTTGGTTCACAGCTGCAAGCCACACCCGAGTCCCTGTAGTTGGACCTCCTGAGGCAAGGCGGTGGCTGTTCGGTTTGATCTAGAGCTTGGGGAGCTGGGACTCTGACCAGCAGGCCCAAGGTAGGTGCCCTTCGCTGAACTGTGGAGCTGCATGGCATCTTGGTTTCTTCAGGAATCACTGGGGTGGCTGGAAAGCCAAGTGTTCCCGTGAGCCCTTGAAGAGGGTGCCCTGGAGCCCCAGCCATCTTTGTGGTCTGCTGTCAGTTACAGGAAAGGGTGGGGAGGCGTGTGGATGGGGCAGCCGGGAAGGCCCGGGTTGGGGTAACACCCCTTGTTGTCTCTTTGGGAGTCCTGGCCTGCCCCGGGGAGGTCCCAGTGCCTCACCAGGGCACTGTCTTCGCAGGCCTCAAGATGCTGCAGCTAGTTGAGAGCCAGCCCCTGACCAAGGACAATCTGGCTCCCTCCCCCAGCACACAGCTGTTTGCCAGGTCCAAGTCTGCCTGCCAGGGTGGGCGGGACCCTCTCTGAGGCTTTCCCAGGCTTCCCATTCCAAATGGGAGCTTTTGCTAGATTCCCTTAGATTTCGCTTTATTAATAATAAAGGACTGATACCCTCCCTGGGCAATTAGGAAGTGAGGGCAAGTTTTGGCTTTGGTGAGAAATGGCATTGGGAGAAGTTTGAGTTTGTGACCCAGTCTTGTTCCTCTCAGACCTTCTGAATCATATGTCTGAGACATGTCTTCTAAACGTAAGAAAGTGTTCAACAGGTGAAGATATCCAATAAAATAAGTGACCCAATGTGAAAAGCCTCTGTGCTCTCTTCTTTCCTTTGGATAAGCTTATCTGGCCCAGGAGGGGCTTCGAGCAGGTCCCGCACTGAGATCTGCAGAACCACCATGAGCCAGCCACCTATGCTGTCGCCCAGAGATGCTGCCCAGCTCTGGAATATGAAACAGAAAAGACAGCTCTTCCACAAGCTGCTGCTCTTGCACCTGGAGCCTGGCCAGGCTGCTCTGGGTGGAAGGAAGACAGGGGTTTCTAGAAAAGAAGGGACCTTCCCCAGCATTCCCCTGGATCTTAAAAGGCAGACAAATGAGAGAAGAAATGTGTGTGTGTGGAGGGAGGGTCTAGATGGAGACAAACTGGTTCCACTCCAACTGCTTGGTGAAGTAGGCACCCAGGCAGCCCGGTGAACCTTAGGTCCCCAGTCATTGTCCCTGATTGCTAGAAGTTTGGGGATGGTGATGGGGTGTTCTGAGAGCAAAATATCCTGAAGTCCCTTAAGGTATGAATAAATCGATAGTAAGACTTCCAGAACTTTCCTGAATGCCAAATTCACATTTGGATCTCTCTAGCCAAGATTATGGCAAGCTAAACATGTCCTCACTTGAACTCTTCCTGTTAGAGCTTCTCTAGCAAACTGTGTCTCACGATGAAGCTATTGTAGGTGAGAGAAGACAGTGCCCTGGACTCTAGGGGCACTGGTGAAAGTGCTAGGTGGAAGTGCTAGGAAGTGGTTGAACTTGGAATATATTTTAAAACCAGCAAGATTTGTTAATTTCATGGTTTTTGGCCAGTTATAAACAAACGGTAAGACCAGGATCATGGAAGAAAAACACTCATGAGTCTGGCTGGAAGAAAACCAACCATACTATTCTCAAAGGGAATATTATGCTTACTTCCTAATTGACAATTGAAAGATTAATGGCTCAAAAAGTAAAGGGAAACCTTTTTTTTTTTTATTTTATTTTCTTTAAGACAATTGCAAAAAGACTGTTTTCTCCCTCAATTGAGTTTCATACTAAGAGTTATCTAATTAACATTCTGCCTTCTTGCGACTGTGATTCTGATCTCTAAATCTATTTCACCAGAGATTTCTGTATGGGCACAACTCACATATTAATAACTTAGAAGTTAGTATCTCAAATACTGGAGCGAGACTCCATAAATACAATACAGATTGTATTTAAATCCTAGCTCTACCACCAAATAGCTTTATGATCTTCAGCAAGTTACTAATCTCTCAGTGCATTAGTTTTCTCATCTAATCCTAACTGCCTGTAACTATATAGAAGTTAGGTATATATATATATATATATATGTACATATATATATATATATATATATATATATACATTTTTTTGCCTACATTTCACTGTTTTTCTTCCAATAGAACTATGGTTTTGGGGGTCCCTCCTCCCTAGTTCCAAAAAGGGAGTTCTGATTGGCCAGAAGAACAGATACCTAGTGACTACTCCAGGCTCAGGAATGATCATGGGACCTGTGTTAGTCTAATCAAATGTCAGGAAAGGATTTATATTCGAGTGGAGAGCTCCCCACCTCCTCCCCTCTCCTGTTAGACGTGATCAAGGAGGTTTTGCGGCAGCGCTTGCCTCTGGCAGCCATCTTGTGGACAATGAGAGGAACCATCAATTGTATCCTGCTGACAGTGAGGACAGCTGGAACCTTGATGATGTCATTGAGCAAAATGTACTCTGCCACCCTACCTTTGGATTTCAATTGTTAGATAATACAATTAATGAAGGATAGTTCGAAGAAAAGCAGGCAGGGACAGGGTCCTCCCCCCACTTAGAGGAAACCACCATTAAAAGGATTTTACACCACGCTGGAAGGAGCCCTCCATCCTTTCCCACGTGATAGATAGATGACAACCTGATTGGATGACAGGCAACCCCTAGACTTAGAAACTCTGGTGGCATCCCTCTTGTGTCCCCTCTTTTGTTGGGAGCTTTGTACTATAGTTCAATAAACTTTGCTTTGCTGCCCACCACTCTTTGCCTGGTCTACCTCTTCATTTCTTCAGAGTGGTGTGACCAGGAACCGCGGGCACTGAAGGAAAAGAAATTCTGCAACAAAATGTTCTTATATTTAAGGCTGTTCTAGCCAGGGTTTTCTTAGGCTTGCAGCTAAATACATCCTGATATAGTGCTTGTGGTAATGTGAGGATTAAGGGCAAAATACTTGGGAAGCATTTATGGACACAATGCTGGGCAGTCACTAAGCATCGGTTGTTATTCTAAAGGCTGGGATCCAAAAAATCTGTAGGGTGGCTCTGGCTATGGGCCTGGCCTTGGTAGGATGTAAAGAGATGTGGAGAGTAAGAATGTGCTCAGGGACAGGGGAAGGGAGACTAGACCCCCTGTTTTCTTTGGAGCCTACAGTAATATTTGAGAGAAGTCAGTCTTCCTGGTGAATGGAGAAAGTCTGGGAAGGGGTGTCAACTATGGGGTCTGAGCCAATTATGTTTGAGGGATGGAGTAGGGATAGGCCAAGGATGCTGAGGCCTGGCGTGGGAGGATGAGGGAGGGGTTGCTTCTCCCAGGTCCGTAGAAATACAGATTACTCATTATTTGGCATTAATTAATTTCTTCCCAGACTCATCTGGAAAAGGACTTTGGGAGAAGTAACAGATTGAATCTGCTTAATTCACTGTGTGGGTGAGGCTTGGTGATCCTTTTCTTCTTGACTTGAAAGACCTCTGAAGTTAGGGGTTATAAGTTGCTGAAAGCTGAATAAAGGGTCAGAGAGACCAAGACACTTTCATTCATTCAACATTATTGGGTGCCTGATGCACGGCATCGTGTGAGAAGCCTGAGGTGTCATGGGGGTGAGATGTCCCTGTCCTCAAGTAGTTTCGGTTCAGTCTGGGGCATCTGAAGTGACTTTGGGTGATGCTTGGGAGGGTAATCTGGGTGGAGATACGTGCCTGGGTGGGATCATCCAGTAGTTGAGATAAAAAAGGAGACAACCTGGGGCAGAGTGTGAAGGGAGATAAGAAAAGGGAAGAAGCTGATGATGGAATTTGTGGGAACACCAACAGTTAAGGGATTAAAAGCAATAGGGAGCTTGGAAAAGTGAATAATGATTGGTTCAGAGAAGTAGGAGACAAACTAAGAAGCAGTTTTAGAGAGAGTGGCTGTGGTGTCAACTACCTCAGAAAAGCCAACGGGGATGCTGATGAATGTATCCATTGAATCAGCTTTCTAGAAGGTCATGGGTGAACTCATGAGTGGTTTTTCTGTGGTGTTGAATGGGCATGGGTCTGATTGTCATGTGTTGGCTAGTGGATGGTTGCTGTGGGAATGGAAGTGCCTTATTTTGTAAGTAGTTTCATTCTAAAGGGAAAGTGAGATGTTGGGTAAAATAAAGAGGAAGGTAAGTTCTCAAGGGTTGCTGGTAACATGGAAGCCTACTCATGTTTATGAGGAGAAAGAACGAGAGTGAGATGCAGCAGATATGGGGAAAGAGGGATATGGGAATGACCCCACCCAATCGTGGGGACAATCAACAGCTTCTTCTTCCTTCGGACCGACCGAGGGAAGAAGAATTAGTTTTCCCATCAGAGAGTGGCAGAGGCCTCTCCACCACCAAGTCCAGTGGTACGATCTCTGGTAACAGAGAGTGGTGCTGGATCATTGCCCAGAGGGCTCAGGTAAGGAGTTTCAGAGATACTCAAAAGCACTTATGATTGGGGGTGTGTGTGCTGTGATGTCCTCATGGCTCATATGAGGCAAGTGGCATCCTGAGCTGCAGCAAGGGGAAGCACGAGTACGTTGGGATCACAGTAATGGGCAGGGATGGGCAATCCAGGAAGGAAGTCACACTAATGCAGGCAAAGGAAAAGAGAAGGAAGAAGAAACAAGTAAGGGAGAGATGAGCATCACTAAACATAAGAAAAGAACCAGAGAGTTGAAAAAGTAGGTGTAGGTGTTGTGGCAGTGTGTGGGAGCCCCAGGAGAGCAGACTGGACTTAAAACAGTCACCAAAATTATGATAGACATAAAGTGAATCATGTGAACAGGTAAAGAGAAGTAAGTCATACAGGTGTACCTTTGGATTTTTTACTTATTTATTTGAGCAAAAACATTTTGCCATTTACCAGTTTTGTGGTGCTGTAATTTCCAGGGCCTTGCATAAATCTATAGTTTATACACAATGCATCTGAAAAATTTCTGCTTTGAAATGTAGTAAAATCTTCAATAATTTGCAGTTAGGTAGGCTAGAAGGTGACATCTTGTTGTAATGAAAATGTAATAAAAAAAAAGCCACAATTTTTACTCACACATTTTTGAAGCAGTTAAAGCCAGGCTAATAAAAGTTGCTGCTTCAAGGTACGGGAAACTATTTTTATCAATGGTCAAGGTAGAATAGTTGTCATAAGTAAATTTTGCTTTTAAATGGTGGGGGTGAGAGATTGTGCTATAAACTAGTTCAAAAGTGTTTGGAAGTGATTTACACTTTTAAGTTGATTAAGCAGGCACGTTCCATAAACAATTTTATTTTCACTCAGGTCTAGGCACATACCTGTTTGGTCTCAGAGCGATAGTGGGAAGTCCCCTCACCTTATCCTCCAGGATAACACTCCCTCACTTCTTCCTCCTGTCCCAAGTGCCTCTGTTAGGGCTTTGTTACTTAGTATTCCAGAGTCCTAACATTCCACTTGAATTAATCATGGATACTTAGAGCAAAATTACTAGGAAAACAGAAGGAACGGGCCATCTTAGGGAAGAAGGAAAAGATCGCTTTTGGAGAAGTCCTCCCCTGGTAAGGCAGGGCTGGCTGGATGCTAAACATGGTAGTTCTGAGTAGCCAGGGGCTGCAGGTTGGCGCACCTGCCTGGTCCCCCAGTGATTTCCTATTACTTGTTTAGCACACCCTTTTATTATAGTTAATACAAAGCTCACATGCGCTGCTTTCTGAGTTTTGATTAACATCTAATTAATTTTTCTTATGATACACTCTCAAAAACATTTGCAAATCTCCCCCTCCCCAAATTACCAATGATTTCTTCACTGACACTGCAGGAAGATAACTTTTGTATTTCAGCCCCAAATCTGTACACAGCCAGTTCGGTTGACTGGGATCAGTCAGTTCAGAACCAACCAGTTAGTTCCAGATAAAAATAGTCACACTGTTTATAGACATCTTTTTAATGTTTTACTTTAAAACAAATGAGCCCAGTAAAAGAGAGCAAAGGAGATTACATTTCAATGATAGCTTGAGATGGGTATGATATTCCTGATTGATTTGTTCTCAGGAACAGACAACTGTATTCTCATACTCGACTTTTAGAACTGCTCACTTAAAATGCACGTAATTATATTAAGTTTCTCTTACAAAAACACAACCATGTCATTTAAGGCAAAAAATATCAGCTTCTGGGGAGATAAGTTAATGTTTCTGACATTTTCTCAGTCTGGTTGGATGAAGTGATCCATTAATTTAGTTGCTCAGGTTTCGTTCTTTCTTGTAGTTTTGCTTTGCCAATGGGCATGAGAATTAGTCACTGTGCCTGATTTCCTCCTCTCTATTAGACTTGTTTCACCTGCAAATTATAAACTTTCAGAATCACTGAGTCAATGGGAGGTGAGAAAGGCACCTTTGAACAGGAGATAAAGACTTAAAAACTCAATAAAGTGTCTCTTACTTAAAACAAAACTTGCAACCTACAGATATTAATTTAATTGAACAAAATGCAAACATTTAGACCAGACACAGCAATATTTTTAGTCAACCTCATATAAGGGATGTTTGCCAGTGTTAGCTTGATCAACCCTACATATTGAAGAAGGCAGACAAACTTGAACTGAGAAAGCATGTGGCTGCTCAGTGCTCAGCTAAATTGTGCTTCAAGACACCATTTGGCATCGACTACTGGGACTTTGCTAAGAGTAAATGGGAGACCCCTCTCAACTCCGTAGAGAGTAACACAACAGACAAAACCCTACAGCTTTCATACAACTATCTTTGAACATCCAAGAGTTTTTGTGCTAGAGTAAGGTATACACACAAAATGGTCATGGCTTCAATGTATAAAAGTTTTTCGCATTGTGGTTTATCACATTTTGCTATGATTAAGACCTCAGTGATGCATTTAGGGCTTGTTTCTGAATCTTCAGTCTTCAGCAACGCTGGATGAACTGTACTGTGTTGGAGGCCTAGAGAGGCCTAAGGAGGGGTCCCCAGTACATTCAGAATTCCTGCTGCCAGTGGGGTTCGACCCAGGACAGGGTGTGTCCAGGAATCAGTGCTACCTGAAAGTTGCTGCCTCCCTCCTCTTCCTCGACTGATAATTGGAGAGAGCCTGCCAAGTGCATGGCAGGTGTCTGGCTTTAGGTCAGTGGAATGATGTGTGTGTGTGTGTGTGTGTGTGTGTGTGTGTGTGTGTGTGTGTGTGTGTGTGTACCACCTCCTTGGGAGGGTGTATCACAAGTTCAGTTTGAGTGGAGACATAGTAGGTGAAAAATTGCATTTCATAATTTACTAAAATTCTGTGCTTCAAAAATGAAAACCGTTGCTTTAAAAGCTTGGTAAAATCTTTTTTTGACTGGAGAAAAAATTTAGACCCTAACTTCTGCATGTCTCCAGCAGCCAAGAAGATGCTGAATGATACATTCCAGGGGAGTGTGCTAGAATCCAGGTGGGTTGAGAAGAGGAGGCGTTTAGAATTTCAGTGTTTATCAAAAGGGACAAGGATTTTCAAAGGTTGAGAAGCCTATCTGAGGAAGAGCGGAGAAGTGGTTTACTTGGGGATGGAGACCGGGTAAAGCCTGGCGAAGGTCAGGAGCAAAACAGTGGCAGGGAACTAACTGAGAAGTTAATGAAGAAGAAAGGTCAGAGGAGAGTCAGGGGTTGGAGACGGCCTGCTGGGGGAGCCAGGTGGGCAGGATGGGTGGATTTCAGGGTCTCCTCCTGCCTTTGGACAGCCAGTTGCTATCCCTGCTTTGTCTTCCTGGCTGCTGAAGGTTTTTTTGGAGGAGCACTATCTGCCAAGGAAAAAACTCTTCCTTCCATAAGGCCTGTGGCTGGAGTGGAACTGAACTGAAGTGCTCTCTGGCTCCCCCTTGCCTTTTGAATGCCGTTACCTTGGCTGAAGTTCTGAGACCGCTAGACAGGTTTCCAACAAGCAGTTGGCGTGGCTTGCTTTCTGGTAAATGCATCTCTCATTTTGTTTCCCTTGGGTCCTTGCTGCTGTGCTATATGATTTCAGTGTTTTGATCTGCAGACCCTGCAGGGGGTACTGGCTTCTAACTGTGAATGTGTACACCAGGAAACGGAACCCCTAATTAGAGGTTTGGGGCAACATTCTTGGGGGAGCATAGAAAATGTTCGCTACAGTATAAAAAGTAAAGGAAGTTGAGTTGTAGCCTTCCATATGCAAAATGTACTAGGTTATTAGCAAAAAACATTCAGGGTGTAGTAAAAAATAAATACCTTGCAAAATTCTCCGTTTATATATAAGAATAAGGGATGTTTAGGTAGTTGAATTCCCTAGCAATATTCATCTTCTAAAAAGATCAAGTTCTTCTATTTTGGTTTGTTTTTCTCCCTCTCATTGCCTTCTGAGGGCAAAGCTATTTTCGTTAACTTCACCTACTTCCTGGTGTTGTGTCTGGATTCTTTTCAAGCCTTTCTCATCTCAGTCTCACCCAAATGTCTAATTCTCCAGGATCCTGCCTGTATTATCAGTTCAGCGGGAATGGTTTCTCACACTCGATATGGTTTCTCACACTTGGGGTAGCCCTGGCAAGCCAGGGTGGCGCGTTGCAGAGAGATCAGCCCCAGGGCACTGGCCCTTCTACTCAGGAGGACTGTATTCGCGCGTGTAGAAGTTGACCACGTATAAAGTTGATTCAGCCATCAGGGACTATGTTCCCGTGAAATCACTTGTGTCAGATAGTCTATTTGCCCCACTGGCCCTGAATTTCATTATTTGCACGCTTTCTAATTGAAGAACATTCTTGTCATAAAGAACATGAAAATGATGTGCAAAATTGCTTGCCACAGCGTTGAATCACCAAAAGCACACAGACCGACATTCAAATTACATTAATAATAAAATGACTGAATAGGAATGGGTTGGCAAATATATCTTGAAGGAAGCAGCCATTTCTATTATTCCCAAGTTCTGCTTTACTCGATACCTTGTTAGCAGCGGTTGATGGTAGCCATTGTGTTTACATATACATTATGGCCTAATTTTGAAAATGTATTTTGTATTTAATCACAAAGCAGAAATGCCTGAAATTTGAAGTTGTTTACTTCCAATTACTACCATAATTTCAAAACACAGAGTCAAATCTTCTAAGTGACCTAATCTTGACATTTTCACACACCCCATAGCATTAGCAGTGTTTGGTTTCTCAGGATTTTTACACAAGGTACGTTACTAAATGAGTGGGTTAATGTTGATGTACCTTGGAATTTCAGCCATCCCTAAACATGCATTTTCATGCAATTAAAAGATAACGGGCTTATAAACTGCCTTTCATGTTCTTCCTGATTCTTGCAATTTCAACTTTTTAGAAGGGCTTTCAAAATAGTTCATGCAATGATATGTATGGCTAAAGGAACTGCTATGCTAGAAGGAAAACGGAGACCTTATTTCAGTTTGACATGAGGCAAGCTGAGGGCTTCTGTACTTTCTCCTGCCTTACAAATGCTCCGAGATGATCGAGATCTTCCAGTCCTTAGAGAGTCTGATGCAAAAGCAGTTTCCCCGGCAAGTTGCGGCATGGCATCAAACGTGTCTGTCTCAGTCTCTTCGGGACCCACCTCTTCATCAGTTATAAACAATTTGGATTCCCTCCATTTGGGGTAAAAATCTTGGCTGCCTCTGGAGCCACTTGACTCACTCCCAGAAAGCTGTATATTCAGTTCCTCTGTCGACCTGATCAGGTTTTGTACCGACAGAGATTTGCCCAAGTCCTTGGGCACCACGGGGTGGACAGATAACAGAGTCTCTCCCCCCATGTCAAAGCTTTTCCTTAGAGCACGGTCCTTGGTCAGATTTGACTGTGCAACCTGAACATTTTCCTTGGAGGCAACAAGGCAGGTGGTGACATCGGAAATGCTTTCCTGCAAGCCTGCGGGGTTCGGGTGCAGGGTCTCTGGCCTGGGCAGATGCTTGATGGCTGGGAGAGGAGGCGGTATCTGTAAAGTTGTTGGGGCTGCTGGCTTAGGTGCCACATTTATTTGGTTTGCAATGTTGCTGGTGGCCGCTGCTGCGGAGCCATCACTTTGACTCATTGGCACCTGTGTTGCTTGACTGTGCATAGTAGGGCTAAGCGTGTAGAAAGTCTGAGCGCTGAACTCATTTGGCGTCAGAATGAACTGCAGGCCTCGGGAGATGTTGGCACTCGCTGATCTGGATAAGCAGCCACTGTTCTGTGCGGAACTGGACAGGTCTTTGCTATCCACAGGGCTTTGATAGTCAGATGTCTGTTCACATTCAAAAGGTGGGATCTGGAATGAGGCCAAAGTGAGGGCGGAGGCAGAGCCTTTCCGGAGGACCTGTTGATATATATCGAGTAGGCAGTCCAGCTTGGACTCGATGGACTGTACCTAAGAGTGGGGAAATTGGTCACGTATGAGTATAACCTGTTGTAAGAAGGAGCTTCATTTCTAGAATTAAAACAGTGCAGTCAGAGTGTGTCAATACAGTTAAATATTGAGTACAAAGTCTAATGTAGTGGTGAACTTTAGTACAACCTCAGAATGCACGTACGTCTATCCGTGGTGCAGCCAAGGGTCTGATTTGGGAGGAGAGGTTCGTTTTGGTCTCTACATAATCTCCCCCCAGTACCCCTCCCCGCTAACTCTTTAAAATGAACAATTGATGTTCTCAAAAAAACATATAAGCACTATACAAAAGCAACTGCAAGACTGCCAACCCAATCAAGTTGCCTTTGCTAAGCCTCCTCCAAGAAATCATTCTGGGACTCTACTGCGGTCTAGTCAGGGACTCCTCTAATTAAATTAAGACCTTAAATATCAATGTAGGTGATTCTGAATTTAAAAATAAAGGTACAAAATGCTTCCGAATTAATACTTGACATATTTTTGATTAGATTGGGGAAGCAATTTGATTTCTGGACAACTGTCGTCTTTTTTTAATTGTTTTTAATTTTAATTCCAGTCTAGTTAACATACGGTGTTATATTAGTTTCAGGTATACAGTATAGTGACTCTGCAATTCCAAAAGGTACTCAGTCCTCATATGATAAGTATACTCTTTCATCCCCTTCACCTATTTAACACCCCCCCACCCCCAACCTCCCCTCTGGTAACCATCAGGGTGTTCTCTATAGTTAAGACTCTGTTTCTTGGTTTGGACAATTATCTTTGTATGAGAAGATACAGCTTCAGGGTTAACAACTGAGGTTTTGTTTTTTTTTAAAAAGAGTGAAAAAGAGAGACAGTGACAATCACCAAAACACATATGAAAAATAGATCTGTTATTTTACTGTGGAAAATCTATAGTTGCTTCTAGTTCAAGTATTCATAGATGAGATGAAATTGTTTATTCCTTATATGGAAATCCAAGTGTTTTAGAGAACACTGTCTATGTACAAAAAATGTAGTTTCATTCACTCTTTCTTGATTTTCTTCCTTTAAAATATATTAATCACTGGGAAGCCTGGGTGGCTCAGTCGGTTAAGTGTCTGCCTTCAGCTCAGGTCATGATCCCAGGGTCCCCGGATCAAGTTCCACATCAGGCTCCCTGCTCAGCGGGGAGTCTGCTTCTCTCTCTGTCCCTCTCTCTCTCAAATAAATAAATAAAATCCTAAAAAATTTATTAGTCACTAAAATACATCAAATGACCTACATTTCTGATTAAAAAAATTCAGATGGAAAAGTTAGCCACTACAGTTGGATCGTACCTGCTTCTCCACCTTGACCACCCGGCCGAGCATACTGAGGTCATCGGGGGTCTCGTGTTCTGCTGTTATTTTCTCTCGGCTCTTCTTATCCGATGTGATTTGCCCTTTTCCAAGAATTTGGTCAACACTATCAGAGAAAGAGGAGATCTGATTATAAATGCTGAAGACGGAGATTGCCCCAGAACAGAATGAAGTGTTTTGAAAAGAAAAATGAAAGACAATTATCTTTAATTCATGTTAGATGATGTAAGAATGAACATGTTCCAGTTGATGTGCTTATTTTCTTAACATGAGAATTACACATGAGATTAATTTCTCATTATTCTGGTCCATGACGAAGTCACTTATGAGCAATCTTCTGGAGGTGGAATTGTCCTAAACTACAAAGTAATTTGTCTGTTTCCATCTTCAAACAGCCATTTCCTGAATTTAACTGCTGAAAATATGACAAAATCATAATTATGATTATTTCATGTTAATAGAACAGATTCTTCAGTGAACATTTACTATACAACTGATATGCGGGAGCTAAGCAGACAGAAAGTGATCCGACTCCGCTTTTTGGAATTCTAGTTGGAGAATAGACACCCCATGAGCTGGAAACTTAAAATTAGTTCTACAACTTCTGTAGCAGTTCAACTTTATACAAACCCTTGTTTTATAATAGTTCTATTAAAGGACTTGGAAGACCATGGCCACGTGGGCAGAGATTGTAACATGACCACAGGATGAGTTACAACCATTTCCAAGGAGACCTGATCCACCGAAATGGGAATTACTTTCTTTTGTGCGTGTGTTGGAGCTGAATTATCAGGGGTACGGACTCAACGTTCCAGTTTACAGGCAGTGCCTACCTCCTGTCATGACATCTAATATGTTATACTGCAAACTCCACAAGGACTAAGTCATTATTTTATTAATCTCTGAATGTCCATAGTGCCTGGCACACATTAAGCGCTCAATAATTGTCTGCTGGATAAATGAATGAACGAATGAAGGAACGAACAAACTGTGATTTCTAGAATTGATCACCAGGTGGTTTACTAAGGGCCCAGTATATGCCTCCCGCTGGGCTAAGTGTGCTGTGGGCATATAAACAAATGTTTATGACTCTCTCCTTGTGTTTTAAAAAACTCTTCAAACACAAACACAGGTAATTTGTGCCTGAGAACGAAGCAAGACTCTTAAAAAACTGAGATGACTGAGCGTTCTGGCTTCAAGATAACACAATCAAACGTGGCTGCAGTAACATATCGAACTCATTTCTTAAGATGCTCACCAGGGAGACAGTGTGTATCTGGCACGGTACAGGATGCTAAGGAAGGCAAAGGCCCAGCCTGAGTCACGAGCAGGGGGGAGTAAACTTGCACCCAGGGCACAACACAAGAGCCAACCACTCGTTTTTGAATCCAATTCTCGGGCACAGTGATACCAAGATTATGAGTGTCTCTGTGCTCTGTGGTAGCTCTCAGTGCTATAGGAGGTCAGAGAAGGGAAGGGTCTGTTTTTGTGGGCCCAACGGTTGGGAAAAGTTTAACGAGGGAGAAAGACGGCTTCTTTTTGAAGGACAGTCGGGATTTGGAGAATAACACAACAGCCGCAGCAATCATTCCAGTGACATCAGTGACAACCATTAACAGTTACGGGGCACCCGGTTAGCAGGTAGTAACTCATTCAGTCCTGGTGACAACCCTATGAAGCAAACACTGACATTATCCCCATTTTTACAGATGAGGAAACTGAGATACTTCATGCTGTAGATGGAGGCTTTTGATGCCTGATTTATATCCTTAAATAAAAATCTACACTAAAAGCAAAGTCCAGTTATCCATGAAAAATGAATTAGAGCTATGAGAGCCCCGAGTTTTCTCTACAACAGAGAAGTTACTCTCAGATAGTTTTTATGCCTATCCCTTCACAACAAATCACATTTTTATTGCTTACCGTGTTTGGAGACTTTTAATTCTACACAACATGTCTAGATGACCAGCAGAATACTGTTCAATGACATCTTTTACATCATATGGGCGTAATGTTTCCTTAAACTTCCGTTTTGCAACATGAAATTTCATAATCCTGTAAGAGCAACATATTCCATATTAATCTCCATAACTTTGCTAAAAGAAGTTACCCAAATAGCTTGCTAGTAAATATGAGAACTCTGGGGGAAAAAAGAAGTCATACATCAAATTATTTTAGGTTCCTCCAGAAATGCAACATAAAAGCCCACGATTATAGTGGGCAATTTAAGAACATCTCATGGGAGGCACACACTGAGAGTTGAAAAACACATAAAAGAGACTTAATACTAAGTGTTATACCGTTTTACTGTTCACTGAAACCCTGAATTAAAATCAAAGTCAAAATGCAGTTCTGCCTTTTCGATGTGACCCTCGGAAGTTTAAGAAATAACACCTAGTGACTGCATCCCTTAAAAAATATAAAAATTGTTAAAACGGTCTTTTATGTAACTATGCAATTTCAGATGCAAATGTGTCTGCAAAACTCTTAGTCTCTCTAGAGAAATGTACGTTTGTATAGAAATTTTTGAAAATTCTCTTTCATAAGTTACTTTTGCAGGATACCGCTCGATTAGGTAGCCATGTTCCTTTTGTTTCAAATGTAACACACTCATCCACTAGGCTTGGATATCTAAGATTTCAGAACCAGAGATCTCTTTTATTACATTGCTTCCCCTGACATGGACCTCATGCTTTTTTTTTTTTAAGATTTTATTTATTTGAGAGAAAGAGAGAGCGAGAGAGATCGAGCTTGAGCATAAGCAGGGGGGAGGGGCTGAGGGAGAGGGAGAAGCAGAGCAGGGAGCCCTGATACCTGATGCCCAGAGCTCCATTCTAGGACCCTGGGATCATGACCTGAGCCAAAGGCAGATGCTTAACCGACTGAACCACCCAGGCACCCTGGACCTCATGTTTTAAAAGAGTATTTCATCAATAAATCCCATGATGCCATAAATAGCTAAGTTGCCTAAGATAAACAGTTACTGTAATAACGATATTATTCCTGAAGAAAGCAAAGAAGCATAACATTTTAATGAGTCTGTGCAGTCTTAGTGCAGGTAAATGTTAAGCCTGCCAGTGTTTTTTCAACTATTAAATGGCTCATAGATCCCTGTTATCATACTCATGGATCCCAGGCTGGGAATCAGTCAATTAGGTTCTGCAAACCACAATTTGGTTTCCCTTGGTGGAAAATGGGAAGATTAGGTATAAATGTAGAAAATACTCACTACCTATCCTGATAGATGATTGCAAGGAATCCAAATTGTCTTATTGGTTAAGAAGCCCCAAACTCTAACTTGTGATTGTATTGTTAACTTCAAATTAACTGTATCCTAATTATTTTGGAATCATTTATCTATAACATTCTTACTTCCTCTCTCTACCATATTTTCTCCACCAATCTCTTCTTTATTCAGGATAAATTTTTTTGGTCTGTTTTATTGTTTGTTTTTGTTTGCAGAAACACTGAAGCTTTATTCAGAGGAAAGTAGAGGAAATCTGTTTTATTTTAACCTCTTAGTATTTAGCTTTAGTTGCAAATTTGTTTATCAAATTTGTTTAGGGCTCAGTCTCCTATATTAAAAAAAAAACTGCGAAAACTAGTGAAATAGCTACCCTGTGAAATTTTTGGCCCCGAGTAATTATTATTATTATTTTTTAAAGATTCTTTATTTCTTTTTATTAGAGAGAGAAAGAGTATAAGTAGGGGGAGCGGCAGGCAGAGGGAGAGGGAGAAGCAGACTCCCCGTTGAGCAGAGAGCCCGATGCGGGGCTCGATCCCAGGACCCCGGGATCATGACCTGAGCCGAAGGCAGACGCTTGAAAGTCTGAGCCACCCAGGCACCCCAGTAATTATTTTTTAAATATCTGTTTCCCCACACTAAATTGTCAGCTACATGAAAGCAGGGTGGGCCTCTTTTATTCAACAGGTGGTGCTTAATAAATGTTAGCTCTTGTTACTACTGCTACTTCTACCCCGTTACTATCACCATTCTTCTTCAACACTGTGTACTCAGAGCTGAGCACACTTCCTGATACACAGTGGAAAGAAACATTTGTTGAATTAAGAGAAGGCAGGAAAGAGAAAAAGAAAAGATCCGTTCATCTAGGTAATATTAAGAATAAAACCAGAAGAAAAGCTAATCCAACAGCCTAAGCCCTCTTTACTTACCTTCAGAGTAGCTAATGGTGCCTGGGTGGGTGGGGGGAAAAAGGAAAAAAATCATCTTTGTACTTCCCTAGGTGGTTTTTAATCGTTGTTGTTTGTGTTTTCAATAATATTACCATTTGTTATGTGAAGTACCTTCTTTTTTTGTTTTAAAGATTTTTATTTATTTATTTGAGAGAGAGAGAGAGCAAGAGAGACAGCATGAGTAGGTGGAGGGGCAGAGGGAGAAGCAGGCTCCACTGAGCAAGGAGCCTGATGCAGCTTGATCCCAGGACCCTGGGACCATGCCCCGAGCCGAAGGCAGATGCTTAACTGACTGAGCCACCCAAACGCCTCTAAAAGTGAAGTACTTTAGATGTCTTATCTTCAATAGCACTTAAGACAGTCTTATTTCCCTTTCAAATCTGGGGAAACTGAGATTCAAAGAACCTATGTGACTTGCCCCCACACAAGCAACCAGTGCGACGCAAAGCCAGGATCCCACCCAGATCTGTCTGGTTCTCACTCTCACATCACCTCCTGGTTTCCCATGGCATCAATTCTTCAGATGTTGAAAAGATTGGCTGGGATCTTTGGCAGTTTTTTTTTCCCTTGGCTATGGTGGTAGAAAACACGCTACATGCAGAGAGACGAGCTTTGGCATGAGTTAGTGTATTCCCATGGGCTGTAGCTCAGGCATTTGTGGTCTGTGGTGTGGCTGCCCAGCGGTGGACCCACATACCTCCAAACTGAATGACCTGTTTTGTCCTCATGGGGGCCTGCCCTTGTTTCTTGCAGGGAGTTGTGTGAATTCTCTATGGTAATTTGTCTCAAGAGTTGCATGTTGCTTTTCTCTTTTTCCTTTCACCAGTACTTTAACAGAAAAACAATTTGAAGGCATTCAATAGACAGTATTATACTCTGGTCCATACTCAGTCATATTTTAAGCAGACCATAGATAATTTCATTTTATTTGCATAGTTTACCATTTATGAACTAGCCAAATTAAAGGAAAATCCATTTTTTATAATTTTGATCAATATTTATAATTTTGATTTGTACTGTTTGCCAATTTCCATGGTACAAATACTCCTATATAGTTCATATTTCAAGCTATCAATGTGACATCACTGAGCAAGAAGTTGGGAAGAGATGTGCAATATTATATCATTAGATAGTATACCATACAGATACAATAGATGTGTATAACTCGAGGACATAGAGAGTAATATGTAGTACAGTGATTAGGAAGTAGTGAGCGTTGAATATGTATTGCCTTTGTTTTTAATATAACTCATTTTATTGTGAGTTTATACAATTTAATTTTTAATAATGGCTGTATTTAACAAGCAGCAAAATTCCCAAAAATGTAACATTCAGCTCCTGAGAGTCAGTACAAGCTGGCTCCTGCATATACTCCTCTTTTTCAAATAACTAGAATGGTATTATTATTATTATTTTAAAGATTTTATTTATTTATTTGAGAGAGAGAGAATGAGAGATAGAGAGCACGAGAGGGAAGAGGGTCAGAGGGAGAAGCAGACTCCCTGCTGAGCAGGAAGCCCGATGCGGGACTCGATCCCGGGACTCCAGGATCATGATCTGAGCCGAAGGCAGTCGCTTAACCAACTGAGCCACCCAGGAGCCCTAAAATGGTATTATTAATCCAATTTTTAACTGATTTCCTACCATGAAAGTAGGAAAGTCTGTAAGTAAAGCAATGGAGGGAAAGCAATACCCCCACGGAGTGATATAATGCATAGGAATCAATGATAAGCCTATTAAGAACTTTAATATTGACTCAGCTTTGCATACCTGTCCTCATGTGGCCATACCCAAACACCACAGAAGACCATCAGTTTCCCATTGAGGACTGCTGGTTGCTAAGCACTTAGCAGGACATTACTGAGTGTAAAAAAACCATTTTTCCTATTAAGGATTAAGTTTTCTAAGATGGACAAGAAATATGTTTTCTTTTTTAAAAAAATATTTTATTTTATTTTGGTTTTTTAAGTAACCTCTACACTCAACATGGGGCTTGCACCCACAACCCCAAGATCAGGAGTGGCAGGCTCCACTGACTGAGCCAGCCAGGCACCCCTGGACAACAAATAGATTTGTCTTAACTGTCTTTGTTGTAGGTTGAAAATGGAAACATTGAAGAGGTCTGAGGTGAGATAAGAAAATTCTAAATCGAGCAATATGTTTTATAAATGTGGAGGGAATGTTTAATAACAAAAGTATTTTTAGAAACCAGTAATTTACATAAAGGATGACGACAGTCATTTTGCCTTTGCCAAGGACAGACCAAGCATGTACTAATAGCGCTCAAAGCTGTCCCCTCCTTTCTATTTGCAACACTATAGCCTTTGAAAGAATTAATCTTCCAAAGTGAAAGTGAGACCACATTGCCCCCCTTCCTAAGATCCTTCATTGGTTTTCCACAGCCCCTCAAGTAAACATCAAATTCCTTTGTATATTGTATAGGGCTGTTTATGGACTGGCCTCTACCTCTCTCACCTCTCCCTTTCCACTCTGTGTTTGGAACTTGAGGTTCCAGCAACAACAACAACAACAAAGTATTTGCAGGTCCACAAAACACCATTCAGTAAATCATGTACTTCAATTATTTGCATATGCTATTTCCTCTTCCCGAAATCCTATGATATCTGCAAGACTCAGCTCTAAAGTCACTTCTTTTATGGAAATTTCTGTGATTCTTCCAAAGTAGTTAGTCACTTGCATATCAACCTCTATTTTAGTACTTAGCATACCACACTGTAATTATTTGCTTATATATCCGCCTCCTTCTCCAGACTGTATGAGGTCCTTGAATGCAGGGCTATGTCCTCTCCCCTTGATAATCCAACACTTGGTGCAGAGTTTAATGAACATGAGAGGTTTGTCTAGAAGCGCTACCAAGGAGCCTGGGTGGGCAACCTGAGGGGAGAGGGTAATGGGTGGGGACTTCCCACCGTCTCCTTCCAGATGCTCATCTCTATTCATTCCTCTGCATGCAGCCTGCACTCCAGCCCTCCTGGATTTTTTTTTTTGTCACCAAAGTGCTCATTTCTCAGGATTCTGTCTTCACACTCTACCTAAAATGCTAGCGGTTCTGTATTCAAGCCAAGCACTGACTTCTCTAGGAAATCTTCCTGATCACCTTCACAGGGGTAGATGGTCTTGCTTTGTGCCCTCAAGTGCACTGTCATATAGGTAAACTTGAGGCACTGTACCTCACCCACTGGACTTTAGCAATGTCCAGGGCTATGGTTTTTACCCTAGCATCGTGCACAATCTTGGGCAAGTATTAGAGGTTCAATAAATGCCTGCTGAAGAATTGAATGGGGATTAGTTACTCTCCAGTTGCTCCAAGTTGTTTATGTTCTTTTGTGGCAAGGCAGGCTCTTGTAGAGGTCTTCTTAAAAGAGTGCCTTAGAATAGGTTGGAGTTCTTCATTTCACAGAGCATAAATCTAGAACTATTCAAAGTGTAGACAAGAGGCAGAAAGTTTTTTCTGTAAAGGGCCAGATAGTAAGTATTTTATGCTTTATGGCTTGTCTGGTTTCTGTTGAAACCATTCAACTTTGCATTGTAGCATGAGAGCCACCACAGACTCTACATAAACAAGTAAGTATAGGTGTGTTCTAATAAAACTATTTACAAAAACAAGTATTGGGTTGGATTTGCCCCCCTCCCCCCCCTATAGTTTGCTACCCCATGGTCTAGATAAGAGTGATGAGGAAATGCCTTCAGGCCAGGAATAAACAACGGCTCATGAACTGGCTTGGGGAAAAGAAGCAAAAGCCTTTTGTGGCCTTCTACATACTTCTAAATAAGTTTAATATGATCTATATATTGCCTGGTAGGAAGGAGTGTTTAAGCAAGTCACTTTAGAGTAAAATTAGGACCTTCAAGAAACATTTAACAATTGGGGCGCCTGAATGGCTCAGTTGGTTAAGCATCCAACTCTTTGGTTTTGGCTCAGGTCATGATGATCTCAGGGTCTTGAGATGAAGCCCCATGTCATGGGGCTCTGCGCTCAGCAGGGAGTCTGCTTGAGATTCCTCTCCCTCTCCCTCTGCCCCTCCCCCAGTCTCACTTTCTTTCTAAAATAAATAAATAAATAAATTTAAAAAAGACTTAACAAAAAAAGAAACAGTTAACAAGATGATAATGCCAAGTAGTACTTTATAGTATCACCCTATGAGAGGGGTAGTACTGTCATCTCCATGTTGTAGATAAGGAAACTGAGGCATAGAGAGGTTAAATACCTAGCCTGAGGTCAGATAGTTAGTAAATGTGGAATTGGGACTTGAACCAGTTTGGCTCTAGTGTTGAGCTCTTAATCACAATATTGTACTATTTTCTTAATAGTGAGATCTTATATATATATTTTTAAGATTTTATTTATTTATTTGAGAGAGAGAGAGAGAGCGAGCATGAGCACGAGTTGGGGGGAGGGGCAAGGGAGAGGGAGAAGCCAACTCCCCCCCTGGGGAGGGAGCCGGACACCCAGATCCATCCCAGGACCCTGAGATCATGACCTGGGCGGAAGGCAGATGCTTAACTGCGACTGAGCTACCCAGGCGTCCAGATCTTATATATATATATATATTTATGAAGATTTTATTTATTTTTGACAGAGAGAGAGAGAGCACAAGCAGGGGAAGCAGCAAGCAGAGGGAGAGGGAGAAGCAAGCTCCGCCCGACTCCGCGGTCGATCCCAGGACCCTGGGATCATGACCCAAGCAGAAAGCAGACGCTTAACCGTCTGAGCCACCCAGGCGACCCCCGGATCTTTTATTTTAACACAAAATAACAACAACAAAAAAGATACTTTGATATACTACAAGCTCAAAAAATAATTTTCACTCACATGTGTTTGGCACACAGGTTCTCAATAAAGCTGCCAAGTGAATGGCCTGTTCTTACTGGTGTCGTTGGGTGGTCCTTTGGAGGACCAAAAAAAGGCTGACGAGTAAGTTCCGCTCTCACTGGCTTCTTTTTTCCATGAGCGTCAACTGCACCACCGGAACCAAGACAGCAGCGAAGAGCAAAAACTCTTAAAGTTCGCTTCCTCTGATGGCTGTGGAGAACCAAGAGGCTAGCTGGGAGTCTAAGAGAAGAAACCTCTTGCACGAAGCTGACATGCCCCGCAGTACCACTAGAGGGGGGAAAAGATTCATCCACAAACCTAATCAACTGGCACCTCCTGTTGAAACCGAAGGAAGTCTGCTCATAGAATTTTCTGAGCACGAAGAAATAACTAAAGCAAAGTTAAACTCCGGGTAGAATATATCTATATATACACACAAACACATGTGCACTTATAAGGAAATGTAGGTGCATTTGTTGTGCTGCCATGAGTTATAAAATCTTGCAAAAGTCTTGTTCCAGCCGTCTAAATCCGGGTAACGACATTGCATATGAATATGCAGAGATAAGAACGATTAGAAGACGGGCGGCAGCGACTGCGGCCGCCACCGAACAGATGGACGAGCCCGGCCCGCAGCCAAAGCGCGGGCCGGGCGGACAGGGCTCCGCCGACCGTGAACTGCAGAGGCAGCTTGACTGGCTGGGACAGCCGTACTTCCCAAGCTTGGCTGCTCCCGGGAACCGCACAAGATGCCGATGCCTCGGTCCCCCGGCCGTCTTCGCTGATCCGGGGTGTGGTCCCCGAGATTTTGTTAAACGCTTCAGGTCATTCCACAGAGTAGCCCTGGTTGAGAGCTTCTGAAACGGAGGTGGGAAGGGAGAGGGGCCAGAATGATCTCCAAGCTCCCCGCCGCCATGCAAAGAAGTGATGGTGGGTTGTGCTAAGTCTTCTTTGTCACCCATGTCATACCCACAAGGCAGAGTGTCAGTGTGCTTTGGTGGCAGGCCTCCAATCCGAACCTGAGTGTTTCCCGACCCCCTTCCCTGAGTGACTTGGAAGTTTCATGCAAGGAGGAGTTAGTAAGTTTCGTTTGTTTTTTAAAGGACTTCCTCGGAAGGGAAAGGGAGTGTGGGGTGACGGATTCATTTTCTTTCAGGAAGTATTCATCGAGTGCCTACCAGGCTGTTGTGCTGGGTTCTGTGCTAGGCGCTGGGGAGCACTTAGTCCGCTGAAAGGGAGCCGGCAGAGGTGAAGGAGCCTCTAGTGATTACTTGTCTCCCGTTTCTTCCTCTCTCCAGTCCATGTGGAAGGCAGCAGTCACTGGGGCCAGGAGCTCCGACAGGACCCAAGAGCCTCCTTTGCTCTTTAGACGAGCTCCGTGTGGCCGCTTCCCTAAGTGATGCCACAGGCGAGTCTGACGCGTGGGACTCAAGAACTCGCTCCTGGATTCTTTCGCTCACCTATCAGACGTTTTTGAGTGCCCACCACATGCCAGGCTCTGTGCCTGATGCCAGGGATCCGGCCATGAAGAAATAAACCCGTTGCTTGAGCCCTTCCCGTCTGGTAGGGCAGACGGTGTGTGAGTGGAAAGGGTGGGAAGCTCAGGCCAGTGGGAGTGTGGAAGAGAAGCGTTTAACCCAGATTGGTATGAGTGATAGGAAACAATTTCTGGAGAGGACAGTCCTTTACCCTCTGCACCCCCACCTCTGGGGATTATATCACCAAATTTGTCCAGGCTGCAGAAATGGTCCCTTATGTTCCCAGATCGTGTTTTTGGTGTGGATGTGTGTTTCTCCCTCTGACCCCTTTTCCTACCTTATGTTGGTCCAGTTGGGTTGATTTACTCTACTGACATGTGTTCCATAACACCCTCCTTCCCAGGATGAATAATTCTACCCCCTGACTTCTGACTCTCTGCAAGAAACACAACATCTATCTGCCTTAAAAGCAAGAGCCCTCGGGCTCATTCTTGAAGTGATCCAGGGCCTTTGGATTACCAAAACTTCCCCAAGGCAGCCCTCTTTGGCCTTTTTCAGAGATTGGTCAGGGGATGGTGCTGATCATGGAGCAAACTTGTCAGACAACTAGGACTGTGGAACTTGATATTTGGGGTCACCATTAAAGGCATATGTGTTACTTGTTTGGATGATTTATTAATGTTACTTCTCTGTTAATACATAAACAGGACTCAGTAATGCAGATTTTCATTTGTGTGTACAGTATTTAGATTCTGAAAACCCTTCAAAACTAGTTACAGAATTATACATCCAAGACTCCTTTGCTTTTCTTACATCTTACATTGGGCTACTAGCCAGTGACTAAGGAGACCCAGGAGTTCCTGGATGCACTGACCAATCTCATTTTCTGCCTTTCAGTTCTTGCTGGAGATGTGGAAATTAGCACCCCTTGTACGCAGTCCGTTAGATGGCATTATGGTAGTAAGTTCCCACCTGGCTGACTTAGGGAACAGGACCAGTTCTCTGGCCACAACTGTTGGCACATGGATGTTGTTCTTCTAATAAATGTCATTATTTTGTTTTATATTCAGGATTTGGTAAGCTCTTCTACACTTTTTTTTTTTTTAAGGGGATAAGAATAGTAGAACCCAAGCAAGAACTTCTGGATTCAAGCAAGTCTGCAAATGGTTAACTCTCCTCTTAGGATTTTGTGAGCATTGATCCAGTAACTAAATTTGGGGATTTTGTTTTTCTAGAAGTATAAAATACTGCATAAGCTTTAAAGTATGAAACGAAGAAGTAAATAAATAAAGTGCCCATACCCACTGATTGTTCTTGAATATTTTTAGTCATACCAATGAATAGGAGTTTCAGTTTAAATTACAACCAAATAAAAGGTTAGAAATTAGATGCTGCAAAGTAAGTGTGTCTTCCGTGAAAACACTAGTTTAATACAGCCTCAGAGCAAAATGTGGCCACAAGCAATTATCTTCAAAACAGAAACAAGCAAAAAAGAATATTCCAGGGAATATATTAGCTGATTTTAAAAATATGTGTTAAATGATCCATAAAATGTTCTTCTAGCAATGTCCTTTACTGTAACATGCCATAGACTTGGCTGTCAAGAATGTCTTAACAGAGACTTGCAAACAAAGACTCATCACCTCTGCTAAAATAGCAAAGACGCTATCAGCAAAATTAAGAACGGGTGATGATTAAACAGCTTGTAGGTTTAACAAAAACCCACAACGGCAAACATGTGCCTCTGCTTCTCTATTTGTGGAGTATTCTTGTCTCAAGTATGGAGCGAGATTTAAGAAGGATTCGGAGTTGAGAATGCATTTTAGGAGACCGTCCGGGCAATGGTCCTGCACGTACCCTTCAGAATAGGAAGAACACAAGGGCGAGAAAACTGGAAATCCTTGTCGCCCAAAGCAGGGTTACAGCAAGGGCTGATTTGCATACCCGCCTGAGAAACTCTGACAAGTCATCATGGTTCTTCTCTTTGCTGATCAGATCTGAGCAATTTTAGAAGAGTTGATGAGCCTTTGCTAGTTGCAAAGACATTCTTGACATTTTATCTATGTTCTTATTAGAGTGAAAGATTCTGATAATTTAGAAGAATGTTCTGTTTACCATCTGGCTTCAAACCCTTTTGCCTCTATTGAATTTTTCTCCAAAGTCACTGACAACCCCCTGGTTGCCAATGCCAAAAGACCTTCTCACACTTTACCTTCCTGACCTCTTAGCAGCTCTGAATACAGGGGAGCTCGCCTGGGGCTCAGAGCACTGTCTGCTGGCCCCTCCTCCGCCACGCCCCGCTCTTTTTGGTCGGTCTGGAAGCGGCCTTAGTCTCCAGATCGTTTTTCCTTTTGCAGCTCCCTGCAGGTTTGTGAGCCTTAAATCCTGCGGTGACCGTCTTCTGTCTTCACTCCCACACCCCCCTCGGGGTGATGCTTCCGTAAAGCATCTATGTCTGTGTCGACGACTACCAAGTTAGTCCCCCCAATTCCAGATTTTTCTTCTGGGCTTCTGAAGCAGGGCCCCACCTGCCTGCTGAGCCTCACTGTGGCCCCACAAAGTCACCAGCTGCAACAACGCACCCTTTTCCTACAAGCCAGCCTCCGCATGACCCCCTCCCCCCAGATGTCCCATCCTGATTCCTCCTGCTCGTTCACTCTGTCTTCTCTAACCTGCAAATATCCAAATCCTAGCATTTGCTCATGTCTGAAGAGCTCCGAAATCTGTCCTTCGGGACTCGTCATCACCACTGGCTGGCCCCTGACAGAGCCAGGTATGGTAAGAACAATGGTTCCCTCTTTCCAATCCATTCCTTAAAGTTAGTCATTGTCCTAAGTATTAGAATAAAGCACCAGTCTGACAGATTTACTTCTGTACTTAGCCTCCATGCCTTCCTGCTTGTTGTAAAGGTTCTTGCTCCTCCCTCGGGTCTGACCTCTCCTCCCCATGTTCTCTACCTCCACCAGCACAGATAGTTTCTGATACCCTCTTCAGATCTGGTTCTCAGCAACTGCAGTTCCCTCTGCCTAAACTCACACCCCTTTCAGTAACCTGGCTGGTACCTACAAAGCCACCAGATCTCTGCTAGGGTGCCCCTTCTTCCAGAAAGCCATCCTGTATACCAACTCCCACCTTAAGTGCCGACTTTCTATCTGCTCAAATAGCCCAGATTTCTATTATTGTAGTGATCTGTTGCTCTGCCTCATAATTGACCCTGTTTTTTTCTGGCAGCCCTTCAAGATTCTAAGTAGGGATCCATCTTTCTTGTTAATGTCTACTCTGGTGTCTGGTGCAGAGTAGAAGCTCCATATTTTTTGTTTGTTTTTAGAGTGCACGAACTGATTCTTTGGGAGGAACCAAAGAGTTTATAGCGAGGCCTCTGTGTGGGTTGCAGGGGGGTGGGGGAGAGGAGAGGTAGCTTCTCCCTTTCACAGTCCTTTCCTTGGGAGGATGACTGGGAAGGCAGCAAGCTCAGCCCGAGGAGGAAGGGGGAGAAATCTACCCGGAACATTCCCTTGTGGTTGGGTAGAAAAATTGCTCTTCCTGCCCTGAGTGGTGCTGCTCTGAGTGATTCCTCAGCACAGGAGGTGAGGACATGACTTCAAGGGGTAATAGCAAGTGCTTCCTGGGGGAGGGGGTGCAGGCAGGCAAGGCCACAAACTTTTGGAAGTTGGGAGCACCCCTCAGAAAAGAGAACGAAGCACTCCTCTCCCATGACATACCACGGGAGTCAGTGGGGCTCAGAAAGGAGAGGGTCTGGCCTGAGCAGAGGAAGGGCAGAATAGGCAGCATGCTGGGAAGGCAGCAAGGAGCCCAGAGACCTGGAGGTTATAATAGCTAGCATTTATGTGTGCTTACCAGGTGCCCAGCACTGTTCTAAGATCTCTGCAAAAGTTAATTCAATCAATCCTCACCACAGCCCTACAAAGTCAATCCCATTACTCTCCTCACTTCACCAATAAAGAAACGAGGCACAGAGAGGTGACATGGGTTGCCCAAGGTTGCACAGAGGCTGTCATTTCTTGGATCACTTCTCTGAGCAGCTCTCAGGAGCGTGGCAGCTGGGGGTAGAAACAGCTAACGGTGCCAAGGTAACGTTGGCTGCAGCTTCACCTAAAGAATTCTTTATTTATTCATTTGATTTTCTAGAAGGCTGGTTTGGCCTGGGAAATAAAAGGTTGTGTACAAGTGAAATATAGCAGGCATGGTGATTATTGCATCGACATATTAAGAGAAGTTAAGACCATGATACAATCAACTTCTCAGTCATTTCTGTTCAGAATAATGAATAATCTCCATTGGGTTGTTTTGGTTATCTTTATAAGAAGAATAGGCTCGATGGTATTCTGATTCATTTCTTGACAACTGACAGAAACAGTTGTATAAAACAAGTTGACAAGAGAACAGTTGTTGAGGATCTCATTAAGAATGGCCTTGATCTTAGTAGCGTAATTCTATGAAAAACTACAGGTAGGAGGCAGGTGAGCTTTGCACTGCGTCATTTTAACAGACAGAGCTCATTCTCCAATTGCGTAATAAATCCTTCACATAACACTTCTATGATGCCTTGGTATGCATATCTCAGAATTTATCTAGCCAGTTCAGTATAGGAAAAGAAATACAGACATTTCTTTTTATTTTTAAAATTTATTATTCTGAGAGCTAAAATAACGATAAGAAATAACAAGTGTTGGTGAGGATGTGGACAAAAAGGAATTCTCATGCACTGTTGGTGGGCATGTAAATTGGTGCAGTCACCGTGAAAGACAGTACAGAGGCTTCTCAAAAAATTAAAAATAGAACTACCATGTGATCCATTAATTTTACTACTGGGTATTTACCCAAAGAAAATGAAACACTAATTTGAAGAGATACATGCATCCATAGACAAATGGATAAAGAAGATGTGTGTGTGTATGTGTGTGTGTATACATACACACACACACATACACACACACATATACACATACATGCACACATACATACACACACATACACACGTATACATACACACACACATATATACATGCACACATATACACACATACACATATACACACATACACATATACACATACATATATACACATACATATACACACACATATACACACATGCACACATATATACACACATACACATATACACATATATACACACATATACACACATATACACACATACACACATATACACACATACACATACACACATATGCACACATATATACACACATACACACATACACACACATACACACACATATACACACACGTATACACACATATACACACATATATACACGCACATACACATATATACACACATACACACATATACATACACACACATATATACACACATACACACATATACACACATACACATATATATACACACATACACACACATATATATACATACATATATATCTCTCTATATCTTTGTATGGAATATTATGCAGCCATAAAAGGGATGATATCTTGCTATTTGTGACAATATTAATGAATCTAGAGGGTATGGTGTTAAGTGAAATAAGTCAGACTGAGAAAGGCAAATACCTTACGATTTCATTCATATATGGAATCTAAAAAACAAAACAAATGAAGAAACAAATAAACAAAAAGCAGAATCAGGCCTATAAATACAGAGCACAAATGATGGTTGCCAGAGGTAAGTAGAGTTGGAGGCTGGGCTAAAAGACTGAAGAGGAATGGGAAGTACAGCCTTCCAGTTATGGAATGAATAAGTCACATGAATAAAATGCATAGGATGGGGGATATAGTTAATCGGGCTGTGATAGCGTTGTATGGTGACAGACGGTAGCTGCTGTTGGGGTGAGTGCAGCATAACATATAGAGAAGTTGAATGACTATATTGTACACCTAAAAATAATGTAGTGTTGTGTGTCAACTATACTCAAATAAAAAATTATTATAAAAATTACTATTCAGAAACTCTTTTATAACTACAGACTTGTATTGAATATAACTTGAAACATTTATTATTTATTTATTGTGTATTATTTATTTATATTACTTACTATTTTGAATTAATGAGCGTATATTAATTTTTGTGAGAAATATTGTACAAGATTCTCACTTACATAGTGTTTACACAGTGCCAAGTACCAGCTTGAAAGGTAACAGTCAACGTTTTATATTGTGAGGGAACATATTTAAGGTAATTGATGGGTTTATTTTTAATCTGAAAATTTTGATATTGTGCCTGTGAAAGTATTTGTTAAACAGTGATAGGAAAACTGGTATCTTGCCAGGTGTTAACTGAATTATTTCACATGTAAAGCCCTATCCCCTAGTACCTCAGAATGTAACTGTATTTGGAGACTGGACTCTAAAAGAAGTGATTCAGTTGAAATAAGACCCTTAGAGTAGGGCCTAATCCAACCTGACTGGTGTCATTATAAGAAGAGGAGATGTAGACCCATATCTGTGGGCACACAGAGGGAACACCACGTGAGGACGCAGAGAGAAGGTGGCCATCTGCAAGCTAAAGAGAGAGGTCTCAGAAGAAACAACACTGCTGACATCTTGATCTTGGACTTCCAGTCTCCAGGACTGGAGAAAGTAAATTTCTGTTGTTGAAACCACCCAGTCTGTGGTATTTTGTTGTGGTGCCCCTAGCAAATGAAGATGCCATGATATAATGAAAAGTGAGTGTGTAGAATGTTCAAGAGTTTATCAATTTGCTTGTTGATCTGTTTACTTCCCTGCTAATGTCATCTTTCTATTTATTTATTCATAAAAGATTTTATTTATTTATTTGAGAGAGCATGTGGGCAGGAGGAGGGGAGGGAGAGGGGCAGAGGGAGAAGCAGACTCTCTGCATGCTCAATCCCAGGACCTGAGCGAAGGCAAACGCTTAACCCACGGAGCCACCCAGGTGCCCCTCATCTTTCTATTTAGAAACTAATTTGTATGAGTGAATGAAAAGAAAATTAACATTGTATTAAATCATTAACAAGATAGAGAACTTCTGTTAAAAATAAGTACAATTTTCACTCCCAGTAATGAGTTTAAAACACATTTCCAGCAACTTTGTGCACTCCCACTAAATAATATTTTGAAAATAATCTGTGATAATCCTGGAGGAATTATACAAAACTAAGTATTCTTCTGATTTTTTAAGACATTTTGGAAATGTCTAAGAATAGCCATTTTTCGTTACTATAAAAAGTGATGTCAGTCACTGAAAAAAAGTCTCAAAGTGCATTTGGGTAATATAATCCAGACAAGTTCATACAGTGGCCTTAGGGCACCTGGGTGGTTCAGTCAGTTAAGCGTCTGCCTTTGGCTCAGGTCATGATCCCAGGGTCCTGGGGTCGAGTCCCGCACCGGGCTCCCTGCTCAGCGGGGAGTCTGCTTCTCCCTCCGCCTGCCACTCCCCCTGCTTGTGCTCTCTCTGTGTCAAATAAATAAATAAAATCTTTGGGAAAAACTAAAACAAAACAAAACAAAACAAAAACAGACAGTGGCCTTAGTCATCTCAGAGAATCTTTACTCCCCCAAATAACTAGAAATTAGAAAATGGCAGATGCTTAATAAATATTAATAACCAGAGTAAGAGCTCCTATTTTGCTCTTTGGGGATGCAGTGGTTTTGTTTTCCATATTGTCATCCTTGCAGTGGAATACATATTTTCTGTTATACATCTTAATTTTAATTTGGCTCTTAGGAAAAACTATTGTTTTACTAATAGCTACAGGAGAACAAAAGGCATATTCAACTATTCATATTAAATAATCAAAAGACCAAAAAATAACAAGGAAAATGCCAAAACAAAGTTGTTATTTTAGAGGTGAATAATAGATGGTTTGCACTTGCAATCAGTAACGTAATATATATAAAATACCACTTTAGGTGAGCTGTAAAAAATGAGTATGTTCTGGCCAAAGACATCCCCATCAACTGCTATGCAGTTTATTTATTTAATTGAACTCAAGAAAAGGACACTTTTGCATAAGATTTAGGGATTTACATCAGCAAACTCCTTCTCAGAACTGCCAATTGTACTGGTGGGTCTTTTAATCATGTATTTTTAGAAAATAAGTAGTATCATGAGTCAAAGATTTCCAATGAAGTTATTAACTATTGAGTGTAACTATTGTGTTTTTAGAGAATCCACGAATTTTAAGGGGAACTCAGAATCAGGATATGGGGGAGAAAAACATCGCCCTCGAGCGTCACAGAGGAGCAAGCGGAAAGCTTCAGAAATTCACAAAAAGGAGATACATGTAAATAATAAAGTCCTGTTAAAAATAAGAACCAAGAAAGAATTCTGAAAAGCAAGGGAATTCTGCAAAGGACTTTACAAAAATCAGGCAAGTTTCAAGAGGATGGTATAAAGTAAATCTTAAGCTCCCGCTAAAGTGCTTAGCTAGCAGAATAAACCTATTTCGGTTTCTTTCTTGCAGCTCACGATTCTTTTTATAGGCTGTGAGGCAAAAGCAGAAAACTTCAGAAGGTCTTGGGAAATGAACAAATAGGGTTAAGTATGACTTTTAGGAAACCTAATCTGTTTCCGTTAGATAAGATTTGATGGTACTTGTTGCAAGTCAGACTAATCTGTGGATGAATTGCCCCACCTTCACTTTAGGGTCTTTGAGGGATATAATGAATGAATGTAAAGAATTTCAAGGTGACTTCTCGACCAACAATGTCCAATAGAACTTTCTGCAATGATGCAAAGCACTGTGTCTTCTGTGCCCAGTGTAGTAGACACTTGTGGCTATCGAGCACTTTAAATGTGGGTAGTGCCGCTGATGAACTGAATTTTAAGTTAAATTTAATTTAGATTAATTCAAATTTAACTAGACTCATGTGGCCACTGGTCACTATATTAGACAATGCAGTTCTAGATCCTTTCTGTCCCTTTTAACTGAAGGCTTCAAGCATCATTTTACTACATATCCTTGGGTTTTCTGGGCTTAAATATTACCTAAGGCTTCTAGGCTCCCCAGGGGTGGGGTGATCATATAATTGTCCAAACTGGGATATTTTGAGAAGGACAGGGAGTATCAACGATGAACAATTATGATGAGACAAGAGGCATAATCTAGGATGGTCCAAGGCACATAAAAAGGTATGGTCCTCCACCCATAGGGTTTGTTGCTCAAGGGTTCTGTTGAGAAGTAACTGGGTTTTACTTCACTTCTTTTTAGGGTGCCATTACAGACAAGGTTTAAGTATCTTCTTGGGTGCACATTTTCATCAACCATGGTTTTCTTTGCCTTAACAAACATTTATCAAAATCTTTATAACTCATTTCTGCTTTCCCAGTGATTCCCAAACATCAAGTAAAGCAATGTCTAACGATACAAAATGACCAACTAAAAGTAGAAGCGAGTCATGCTGATCTCTGAAATTAGACTAAGTATCTGGATAGCTAAGTTGGGTTGGATATTTTAAGTTTTCTTCTGGCTTTTTGGTAAGAGGCAGAGAGAGCCAAAAAGATCAGAGGTACTTTTTTGCAACAAAGTCACTCAGGGTTCATGGACAGATTAAAATTCTCCCAAAGGGATTAAACTAGGCAGGCTGAGTTTGCTGCAGTTTATTTAGCCAGATCCTAAATTCTGGAGGGAGTGGATCCTGGAAACATAAAGGTAAGTTGCTTTGGGTACTCTTTTAGATTCTGCTATTGGAAGAGGAAGCACATTAACATCAGCTTTTAAATTGAATATCTATTTAAAGCGTATTTCGAGCCTCAAGTCCCCTCCTTGCCTTATCTCGGTGGATGGCTGCCAATTGTATTCTCACCCCAACAGAAGTCTGGGGTTTTGTTTTCTGGAGAGATCTCTGAAATGCAGGATGCTGGGCACATAACCTAACCCTAATCTTAATTAAAAAATTTTTTTTTAATATTTACTTTTTTTTTAAAGATTTTATTTTTTATTTATTTGAGAGAGAGAATGAGATAGAATGAACGTGAGACGGGGGAGGGTCAGAGGGAGAAGCAGACTCCCTGCTGAGCAGGGAGCCTGATGCGGGACTCGATTCCAGGACTCCAGGATCATGACCTGAGCCAAAGGCAGTCGCTTAACCAACTGAGCCACCCAGGTGCCCCCCTAACCCTAATCTTAACTCAAATCCTAATCCTAAGCCTACTCCTAAAATCTAACCCCTAATCCCTAACTCTAAATAACCCTCTGGAGAGGTCTCTGAAATGCAGGATACCAGGCACATACCCTAAGCCTAATCCGAACCCTAACCCAAGATCTGAGAAAAAAACCAAGATGTCGTATATATACACAATGGAATATTACTCAGCCATAAAAAGAATGAAATCTTGCCTTTTGCAACAACATGGATGGAGCTAGAGTGTATTATGCTAATCGAAATAAGTCAGTAAGAGAAAGACAAATACCATATGATTTCATTCATATGTAGAATTTAAGAAACAAAACGAACGATCATAGGGGAAAAAGAGAGAGAAACAAACCAAGAAACAGACTCTTAACTGTAGAGAACAAACTGATGGTTACTAGAGGGGGAAGTGGTTGGGGGGATGGGTGAAATAGGTGATGGGGATTAAGGAGGGCACTTGTGATGAGCACTGGTGTTATATAGAGGTTTTGAATCACTATATTGCACACCTGAAACTAAGATTACATTGTATGGTAACTGACTGGAATTTAAATAAAACTTAGAAAAACAAAAGATCAGCGCTTAGCATTACATTCAGCCAGAGAGGAGCAAGTCACTGCAGAGGACTTTAGGTTTCCCCTTTTTAGAATTCAACCTGTTTTGAAATAACCTAGTGGGATTTCTCTTTGATGTAAGATACAGAACATGGATCAGAGCATCAAGTCATAAAAATAATTAAAAAAAAAATCCAATTGCGTCCATACACAAAATGTCCCCAAAGCCCACAAATTCTCATGACAAGCCACTTCGTATGGAATCTCTCCGGCATGGCCTGGCATTTCGAATCCTGCCTCCTTTTATAACACACTTTGTGCCGAACACAGTAGAGTTTTGTATTAAGAAAATATATTTCAGAATTCAATAGGCATGTGAATGAACAGGAGCAGAGAAACTAATAATTTCAGGAGGTTTACCTGTAGGGAAAAGAACTTAGCAATATAGTAATTCAAATAATCAGAGGTAGTTCTCTGGCTCATTTTGTTAAAGGTTTTCCACCAACCTGATAGCTCGAATGACAGTTTTAAGCGGTGGGGTGAGGTCTTCCACTGATACATCACACTGGCAACCCTTCTCATCATATACATCATCAGTGCCAAGCGCTGTGTCAGCTGCAAGAGAAAATTGTCAGTTACAGAACACCACCACCAGCAACTGGAAACATGTTTGCTGAATTGGTATCACATAGCAACAGGGGGGAATCTCAGAGACTAAGCTTGTAAATCAAGAGATGTGTAAGGTCAGCCAATTGTTTTCCCCAATATTATTCCTTCTCCTTTTTTCTACAACCTTATTAATTGTATGTGATTTGACACGGATACCTTTCTGAGCTGTTTTCCACAGGGAAGATGGAGCTGTTAACACACTGCCTTTCCAGAAGTGGTGATGGATTTGTGTTGATCCACCCATGCTCTTTTGCCCAGTTCTTTTGAAACTAACTGCCAGCATTTAAATAACAGCTGTTTGGAGTTAGGCAAACAGTCTTTGGATACTTAACTAACTGGCCTGTGAACATAGAGCTTGAAGCCCATGACATTGACCCCATTAGCCCCATGCCCCAAACAAGAGTGGAAGCAGCCATGTCCAAGAATACTTACTACTTAACATTTACTGGACACAGGCAGCTCAGAAGAGAGCTTGCTTAAGATAATATGGCCAAAGCTGAGAAGATCTTCAGATTGGACAATAAAATTGGTTCCTAATAAACCAAGCAAATTAATTTTTGGGTTAATTGCAAAGTTTGGAGAAGGGGGAAGGGTGATAATAAATACCAAATTAATAAAGATTTATAAAATTAATAAGGGATAAACTCATATCATTACAGCTTTGTTTTTGGCAACAAGATATTGAAAACAAGTTAAAATTTCTGGAACGGGGGATGGATTAAATAAATACTGGTATGTTTATATGATGGAATATTAGGAAGCTATTAAAGTGATGTTGAAGGCCAATGACTGAGAAATGTCACAATTTATTATTTTTTTAAATATCTATCTGGGATAGATATCTATCTGGAATTAGCAATAATTTTATTCTTTTTTTTTTTTTAGCAATAATTTTATTCTTTTTGCTTGGCTGTATTTTCTAAAATTCCTACAATGAATATGAATTACCTTGGTAATCAAGTAAATACAGTAATAAAAACACACTCATGAGAGATGAGGTATGTAACCTCCAAATAGTATTTAAGCCTCTTTCAATGTGGAGATACACTAAAGCACTAACACTGCTTTCTGTTGTCTTTGCTTGGCCCAGCACTCCTTGGCTAAGCCATGAAAAGAAGAGAATGTGTCATGAGTTGTCTTGGTTGGGTTCAAAATCCTGAAAGGCTATTAGAAGTCCATTCACTGAAGCCGTGCTTATATTTGGACTGCAGCTGGGGCATCATTTAGTGAAGCTATTTACTGTGTGGTTGTTCAGTCTACTGTGTGCCAAGAGCGGAAGGAGTGGGATGGGAAGAGATGTAGATGGGTCTTCACAGCTCTGGTGCATGGTCCTTTGGGCCCTCTTACCCTCAAGCCTAGTAAGAGGGAGAGACAGGGCCACCACTTCACAGTGATGAAAATAACAGCAACCACTCACTGAAATTTATGCCAGGCAGGCATTTAAGGGAAGCTTCCGCCGATGTTAGTTTTCTTACTGAGAGCCACTCTACAGGTTAGTGGTGATATTATGCCTGGTTTTTAGAAACCAAAACTGAGGCTCAGAGAAGGTAAGTATCTTACCTGAGGCCACACAGGTGGTCAGTGGAGCGAGTGAGTTGCCAGAGATTGTTACTAAAATCCAGTTCCCCAAGGCTCTTACATTGCATCACCCAGTGTCAGAATGCCTTCAGGGTTCAGCAGTGGCTTGCAACATGTCAGGAGAGAGCAGGGGAAAGGGCTGGCCGCGCGTGCTGCCTATCCCTGCTGGGTATGTCCAGCTTCTCTCCAGAGAAGTCTGCCACCGTTTAAATGGGAGTATACATGTGGACTCCGTCTGACACTTGGTTCTGACTCAGTGATGCGCTTGAGGGGAGCTGGCCCATTTCGCTTGATTGACCACCTATGCAACGGAGCCCTTTTAGTGCACCACATGGCCAAGGTTAGACGACATTCTTCTAGGAGCTGTTGGCAATTTCTTCTTCTGATTTGATCCTAACCTGCTTTCAGTGGGTGGAGTAGGCAGACTAGTATTGCCCTCAAATTCATGTCCACTTGGAACATCAGAATATGACCTTATTTGGAATAAGGGTCTTTGCAGATGTAATTAAGGTAAGGTTCAAGATGAGACCATACTGGATTAGGGTGGGCCCTCAATCCAATGGATGTGTCCTTCTAAGATAGAAAAGGAGAAGGTATAGGAAACAAAGAGAAGATGGAAGTGGAGATTGGACTGATGCATCTACAAGGCAAGAACACCAAGAATTTTGGGCAACCACCAGAATCTGAGAGAAGCATGGGATGCTTTCTCCCTCAGAGACTCCAGAAGGCACCAACCCTGGTGACGCCCTGATTTCAGACACCCTGATTTTGAACTGGGAGAGAATAAATTTCTGTTGTTTCAAGCCACCCAGTGGGTGGTCATCTGTTATGGCATTCCTAGGAAATGAACACAGTTGGGAAAACTTTTCTTCATCGTTTCCAAATCTTCACTCAAGGACAATAATGATGACGACAATAATAGTAATAAGTGCTTTCTGGGGAAATCTAATTGTGTGCCAAGAACTTTAATTGCTTCAAGCCCCACAAGAGGTATATATTATCACCCCCTATTTTACAGATTATGAAAGTGAGGCACAGAAAGCTAAGAAACTTGCTCAAGGACAAATGAAGAGAAAGTGACAGAACCAGAATTTAAATCTAGGCTGTTGGGCTTTGGAGCTGCACTATTAAATTCTGCCTGACTCTGAGTCTCCCTTCTGCCTCCTTCCAGATTTGTCTTTCTTCTCCCTTGTTGCCATTTGGATTCGCTTCTCTTGCATTACATTTGCATCCATGTGGCTGTGTAGCTGCCCTCACCATTGCAGGTGAAGTGACCCCAAACACTGAGTGAGAATCGTATTCGGGGGGAGTGTGGTCACCATGGCCATGTGCTAAGCCAGTGCATACCCTAAAGGAGACCTGGAAATACAAATACCCTGGAGTTGCGAGGGGGGTTTGTGTGGGGTGAGAGATGCAGGGGGCTCACAGAGGCTGGATGATCACCAGGTGCCGTTATGGAACCCTCTGAGATACCCAGATGCTAGCTCCCTACAGGAAATATCCAATAACGCACTTATCAGGATTCCTGGTACAGAATTCACAAAAGTAATTTTTTAAAAGATTTATTTGTTTATTTTAGAGAGTGAGAGAGCGAGAGCACAAAGGGGAAATGCAGAGGGAGAGAGAATCTGAAGCAGAGTCCACACTGTGCCAATGCCTGACATGGGGCTTGATCTCATGACCCTGAGATCATGACCTGAGCCAAAATCAAGAGTCAGATGCTTAACTGACTATGCCATCCAGGTGCCTCATTCGCAAAAGTATTTTATGCTGCCCTTCAGAAAAGAAGAATGTGACTACTTTCCCTCTTCTGAATTCTAGTGAGAGCTTCAACTATGGTTCCATTTTTTTTTTTTTATCTCAGAAAACTGGGGAACACTGGAGAGTTTACAGGGAAGGCGGATCCTTCAATGCCTGTCCCAATGACTTATCTAATTGAAAATACCATATAAGCAACCATAACACTATGATGTGTGTCCAAAACAATTGAATAGCATAAAATACAGGGTCCTTTAATTATGAAGTTAATGGAAAACTTTATCAGCAGGTGTGTACTGTCACAATAAGCACAAATGTAAAGATAGTGAAACCATAATGTTCACACTGACTGTCAGTGAAACTGGGAACAGTCCAAATGATTATGAGACAGTTTCCTTCCAGCCTAATGCTATTCTGCCTCACCCTTGTCCTTCCTGTACCCCAATAAAAGCTTCAGCCTAGCCATTCTGTTTAGGAACAGGCTGGACAGGAGATTGGAGTTAGTTACCAACTGTATCATATCCAAATGCACCTTATTGTGGAATATTATTATACCATTAATAACTTGATTGGTGAAGGCATAAATTAAATTCTCCGTCTTTAAAAAATATTTTTGGTAGGTTTGGTCAGAACAAATGAATAGGAAATGCATCTTTGCTGGCATATATTGAAGCAAGGGCTGAGTTAGGAAATTTTTCTCCTTATTTTAAAGCCACAAAAATGGGGAAAATGCTGTCTTTCTCCTTCATAACTATCTTGAGATGTCCATTTTCTTTCCAGGGAGGTTAATAACACATTAAATGTCTTTCACATGATTCCCAGAGGCTTAAAACCCTTAGTGAATTTTAAGACACCTGGGTGGGGCTACATTTTCAGCCAAGGGTGGCTCTCTGCTCTCCAACCACACACCTGGCTCTCTGCCCTTGCATTTTGGGAGATGTGGGTTATGGGTATATAAGCTCATGTGAACATCGGTCTGCACAAAAGCTAATCACGAAAAGCAAGATGCCAACAGGGTGAGATGCTCCCCAAAGTCCTGCTCCCTGTGGACACTCCTGCCAGGTGTGGTGAGCCTGCCCCAGTGCAAGATCTGTGCCTGGAGAAAAAAGAAGCTTAAAATACAACCTTTACCTCTCCCGACCCTCTCCTGTTTCCTATTAATTAACAGTATCCAAAACTTGCTTTCAAATACTTTGCTCTCCCACATTTTGGAAAATCTATTTCAGTGTTTGGAAAAGATCATGTGAACCTTAGATGATGGAGAGAGGAGGTAAAGAACATTCTGGAAACTTCTGCTATGTCCAAAGACCGTTTTTCTGTTCCTACTATGAAATTCTGCCATCAAGATGCAGGTAGTTAGGAAAAAATAAGCGGTTCCTAGTTCTTTCTCTTGATCATCTCCTCTTATGGATTAGATTTCTTTTTATATTTCTTGATGAAATGATTACAATGGTTTTCTACCTTGCCTGCATGTTAGAATCAGCAGGGGAGTATTAAAAAAACCCTCAATACAAAGAACAGCTTCAGGACCAGTAACATGAGGAAACTGAGGGCTGGGACCCGGGCCAAAAAACGACATTCCATGGTTTCTCTCATCCAGAGCTGAGGAGTGTGTCTGACTAATCTGCCATTGGATTTGGACTAATTCTCCATGTTTCCCCCAACACCACTAGTGCATGGCAACAATTTGAGACAATACAGGTGCTTCACAAGACAAGAGGAAATGATTGCATCATTAAAAAAAACAAAACAAAACAGAAAAAGAATTTAAAAATACCCGTTGCCAAATCTGTGATATGGGAGCAAGATTTCATTTTTTTTACTCAGCTTTCAGAATCCCAGTTCTTGCTCTTATTCCTCTCTTTTTAAAAAGATTTCATTTATTTATTTGACAGAGAGAGACACAGCGAGAGAGGGAACACAAGCAGGGGGAATGGGAGAGAGAGAAGCAGGCTTCCGGCTGAGCAGGAAGCCCGATGCGGGGCTCCATCCCAGGACCCTGGGATCATGACCTGAGCCGAAGGCAGATGCTTAACGACTGAGCCACCCAGGCGCCCCAAAGATTTTATTTATTTTTTGAGAGAGAGAGAGCAAGGAGCAAGGGCAGAGGAGAGGCAGAGAATCTCAAGCAGACTCCCTGCTGAGCACCAAGCCCCAAGCGGGGCTCAATCTCACAACCCTGAGATCATGACCTCAGCCAAATCCAAGAGCCAGTCGCGTAACTGACTGAGCCACCCAGATGTCCCTGAAACCCCACTCTTTACAGGCCTTGGCACTGTTATCTTTGAAAGGAGTCACTACTGTTTTTACGCACAAGAAGCTTACATGTTCATAGATCAAAATAAAATCAAATTGTCAAAACGTAGCAGAAAACACTTGTTCCGTCTGTAGAGGAATGATAATGTCCTGATGTTTGGGTCAGTAGAAGAAATTATAAAGGAGACAGCTGACAGTTTGATCATGAATACAGGGAATGTTACTACCTAAAATAACTAAATTACAATGCAAAGAAAAATGCTTGATTGGGAAGAAAATGGAAAGATAGAAAGAGGCTTAATATTTATAATGAGTAGGGAGCCTATCTGAATGGATCACAATCCAAAATATAAATGTATAAATAAGTCTATCAGAAGAGACTGCTAGTATCAAAAAATGGCAGGAAACTATTCAACTTAACTAGAAATAAAAAAATATAAATTAGAGTTATGTGAAAGTATGGACTTATATGAATTTAATTAACAAAAGAATAAAAGCTAATACTAACAAAATTGAGGTGAATCTGATATACTCTGGCATTGCTAGTGATGATGTAAATTGGACAAAATTTTATAATCAGTGATCTTATAATTTTACACCAGAGAAGTTTTCTTTGGAAAATAATTTCAAAAAGGAAATAAAGGTAGCTTAATACAATAATGTTAACTGCATTATTGCCCATTATAGAAAAATAGTTGTAGAAATTTCAATGTCCCAAAGGAGGAAACTATAAATTATAGTAAATTATAGTATTTGACCATGATGGTGTACTACATAGCAACGAAAAAGATAATTATGAGTAGTATATAATAATATGAAAATATGTGTTTTTAAATGTTCAGTAAAATTAAAATATGAAATGAAATATTCATGTTGATTATAACTGTGTACAATGATATATAAAAAGAAAACTAGCCAGAACAGAATCTATAAAAATAAAATTAGCTGTACTGGGTATGAAATTATAAATGATTTGTAATCCTTTTAAAATTCTGTAGGGAATTTATTTTTTATTTATTTATTTATTTTTTTTTAAAGATTTTATTTATTTATTTGAGAGAGAGAGAATGAGAGATAGAGAGCACGAGAGGGAAGAGGGTCAGAGGGAGAAGCAGACTCCCTGCCGAGCAGGGAGCCCGATATGGGACTCGATCCCGGGACTCCAGGATCATGACCTGAGCCGAAGGCAGTCGCTTAACCAACTGAGCCACCCAGGCGCCCTCTGTAGGGAATTTAAAGATGCTTTCTATCACAAAAATATTATACACCTTTTGAAATAGAGTATTTGAAAAATAGAAAAACAATGAGAGTGAAGAAAAAAAAATCTTCCCAAGTTCCAGAACTTAAAGGAAACCATTATTATAATGTTAATTCTTACAGTAAAAGTGTAAAAGGGCTAGAAGTTCATAATACATTTTTATTTTGGGAATTTAAACAAAGCACATTATGATTCTATTTCATTATGCTATGGGGAACACACATTAAAATGACCACTATTAATGGTGAGGATAACTTATTTATTATATTCTGTTATGAATTATAATTTATTTTCCAAGGGTTTCTTCCTTCTGTGGCTGGTTGTATTTCAATTACCCTTTGCCATGATCATTTCCCAACACCTTAAATATCATCCTAAAATTAGAGATTCCATTTTGGCCATGTGCTAGTCCAAAGGCAATTCCTTTAATCCAACTAGAGTTTAGAATAACTGCTTGGGCCCTGCTGGAGTAGCGTGACTTCATTTCCCTATGTCCTTGGCTACAGCCTTTTTTCTGTTCTGTGTTAGATGCTGCTAAGTCATCAACAAGATGTACTGGGTTCTCAAGGTACTAATAAGGAACCCAGAAAAATACTCCAGATAATATATATTTTGTTCTAGATGTTTTTTTCAATGCTTTTTTAAACTTTGTTTTTCTCTTATTATAATAGTAATATATAGTCACTATAGAAACTTTGAATTTTAAATTAAGTCATAAAGAATGAGAATAATTTGTTTATAGTTTTAACATTCTGAGGGAAATCCTATTAAATGTTGGCCTATTCGCTTCCACTCTTTTCCTCTGCGTTATCTGATATTTAATGTCAATTTCTCAACCCAGATGGCAAGAAGGACATCTCCGGTTGCCCTGTGAGGGAACTTTATTCAGATAGCTCAGAGGTCCTCATGCAACCTCACCTCAGTATAGCCTTTCCATCCCATGCTCCAGCTGTGCCAGACTACCAGCAGTTTCTTGAGGTGCTCCTTAGGCATCATTATCTTTGGATACTCTCTCCAAGGGAATTGTCTATATACTCCCATCCACTCTCCTTCCCCCGTTTTTTTTTTTTTTTGGTTGGTTGTCTGCTGAATTTGCAGTTGATACATTATATTATGCGTAGGGCACCACAAAAGCAAGGTGCCCTCTTCCCCATGGGGAGAACATCAGAATATTCAGAACAAACCATTTACATTCAGCATGCATCAAAGTTTTGTGCCATTTTGAAAACTAGAATTTTATTTTGAAGTTTAGCAATTACCGATATTTTGAGTTACCCAAAGCAAAGAGGATGAGCTATAAGAGGGAAGCATGACAAAGCTTAGAGTCTCAGATCCAGCTCTGACATTACAAGCCCTTCAAGAGTTTACCAATTCCATGAAATGCAGCCTGATCCCCGACACTGACTCAGTCCAGTCTTCCTCTACAGTGAACACATATCTCTATGACTGTTATTTTTTTAAAAAAGATTTTATTTTTATTTATTTGAGAGAGAGAGAGAGAGCATGAGCAGGGTGGGGGGAGAGGCAGAGGGAGGGAGAGAAGCAGGTTCCCCGCTGAGCAGGAAGCCCGCCGCAGGGTTCCATCCCAGGACTCTGGGATCATGACCTGAGCCTAAGGCAGACGCTTAACCGACTGAGCCACCCAGGTGCCCCTCTATGACTGTTATTACATAGTATTATACTTGGTTGTTTACAAGCCCCTGTCATTGCTAGACAGCATACTCTCTGAGGGCAGGGACCATGTCTTTTCATTTATGTATCTGTCTACCATGTATCTTCTCATCCATGTACCTCCTGCCCCTAAAATACTTCCTGGTGCAGAGAAGACACTCAATGAATGTTTGCTTCACGAAGTCTTTCCCTCAGGCCCCATGACAGTAGTCCCTGTTCAATAATGTCTGGATTTAGGATTTAAAAACTTTGTGGTTGGGTAGATGCCACTTCACTGTGTTCTTGTTTACTTAGTGAATCATCTTCCTAAGTTGAGAGACAAGTGTCTTCACTGAAGAAGTTGTCAGCTGAGAGGTCATGATGGCCCCAGTCTCTCAACTTTGTGTTCAGAGATGGATGAATTCAGGGCCTTTGCCTTGAGCACTTTTGTGGCCTGGAGGCATGGGCCCTTTATTTTATTAAAAATAGCTGTAATTCGTTCAGTCCCTGATGCGAGGTGGTTTACAAACACACACTGTAACTTAAAATAGAATGCTGCCAGTTTGGAAATGTTATGCTCATTCCACAGATGAAGAAACTGTAGCTCAGCAAGGTTAAATCACCTGCCTAAGATACAGGATTATTAAGGGCAGAGCAATCCTTTGAAAATTGAGATCATGTCTTTCTGTGTGCAAGTCTCCAATGGCTCCCCATTTTTTCTGGGGTAAAAGCCCAAGTCTTTACTAGGGCTACAAGGCCCTGTATGTCTGTCCTTCCCCCACTTCCTGTCTGTCCTCATTTCCCATCATTTTCCCCTTGGCTCTTTTCCCTCCAGGCTTCCCTTCTCTGTCCCAGCCCTCCCAGCTGCTCCTTAAAGAAGCCAGGCACTTCTCCTTAGGGCTATCTTTTTTTTTTTTTTTTTAAGATTTTATTTATTTATTTGACAGAGAGAGACACAGCAAGACAGGGAACATAAGCAGGGGGAGTGGGAGAGGGAGAAGCAGGCTTCCCACTGAGCAGGGAGCCCTAGGGCTATCTTTGAGGAATCCTCTCTGGAAAGCCTGGAAGCTCTTTAGCTGCTTTGGGTCTCTGCTCAGTATTGGTTCTTCAGAACTACCGGGGACCACCACCGTATGCAAGGTTACTTACCTCCCTGCTTCACCAATCTGTGCCTCCTCACCTTTCTCTCCTTTTCCCACAGCACTCACCCTCTAATATACAGACAATTGACTTGTTGGTGTTTATTTGTTTTCCCTACTAGAATGTAAGATCTACAAAGACCAGGATCTTGTTCTCTGATGTATCTCAAATACCTAAAGGAGCAAGGTGCTAATATTTAATAAAAGAACCATCAGGGTAAGAGAGGTCCCCCTTCTACTCTAGCTGTGGATCTTACTGATAGTATAGTAAGTACGACTTACTAACTAACCTCTGCATTTTGGCCTCCTTGTTTTCTTTTATACGGTAGTGTTTTTTTTTCTTTTTTGTGTGTGAGTTTTCATGACTAGGTATACTTTGAGATCCTACTGTAAAAAAAAAATCCAATATTTCCTCATAATGTTTAATTTGTACAGGATTTTAAAATAGTTTTTTTTTTTTTTTTTTTTTAAGATAAGGAACAGGGGGCACCTGGGTGGCTCAGTCATTAAGCGTCTGCCTTCGGCTCAGGGCATGGTCCCAGGGTCCTGGGATCGAGCCCGCATCGGGCTCCCTGCTCAGCGGGAAGCCTGCTTCTCCCTCTCCCACTCCCCCTGCTTGTGTTCCTTCTCTTGCTGTGTCAAATAAATAAATAAAACTTTTAAAAAAATTCTCAAGATAAGGAACAAGATGAGGGTGTCCACTCTTAACCACTTTTATTCAACATAGAACTGGAAGTCCTAGGCACAGCATTCAGACAAAAAAAAAAGTTGCACCAAAAATAATAAAATACTTAGGAATGAACTTAACCAAGGAGGTGAAAGATCTGTCCTCTGAAAACTATAAAATTGATGAAAGAAATTGAAGATGACACAAACAAATGGAAAGACATTAGATGCTCATGTACTGGAATAACAAATATTGTTAAAATGTTCACACTACCCAAAGCAATCTACAGATTTAATGCAATCCCTATCAAAATACCAACAGGAAGCACTATGTTGTACACCTGAAACTAATGTAACATTGTGCATCAACTATAGTTTTTATTTTTTTAAAAGATTTATTTATTTATCTGAGAGACAGCATAAGCAGGAGGGGCAGAGAGGCAGGGAGAGAGAATCTCAAGCAGACTCCATGCTGAGTGTGGAACCCAATGTGGGGCTTGATCTTAAGATCCTGAGATCATGACCTGAGCCGACACTGAGTCGAATGCTTAACAGACTGTGCCACCCAGACACCCCAACTATACTTTACTTTAAAAAATAAAATAAAATAGAATTTTCTTTCAGGGGTCCATGAAAATATTTAAGAGGCAAAATAAGTTTCAAGTAAAAGAAGGAATAACTTCTAGAGTAGAACTCAGGGAATATTTGTTGAGGGAATATCACACACTGCACTTTTGTTTTTAGGTAGAATGCAGCATGTAGGTCCACTTTAAATTCTGGGGTCTAATTCTGTAATTAGTTTTTACTAATTTACTAATTCTGTAATTAGTAAATAATGGAAAAACTTTTAACATCAGTACAATAAGCAAGAGGGATCGCTCTCTAGCTATCTGAATCATCCATACTAATATAATAAAGAAGCCAATCCAGACTTATTTTTCTCTTCAGGAACAATGTAACATTAGTGGAAATGTAACTATATTACAGTGAGACATAGTGTACCTTCATATGTCACTTTTGGATATTCACTCCTTCCTGCTTCTCCCAGTATCTTATATTGCTAATATTGTAGGGACAGATTGTGAAATTTCAGTCATGTGACCAGTGTTTATTCAATTCTGAATTTTAGGAGATTTGGAGTAAATAACTTAAAAATGAGTTTTTATTAAGGATTCAGAAACCATCTCACTGAATTCCCATAGAAATAAAAAATAATGTTACAAGGAAATTTTTCATGCATCTGTGGATATATTCCCATTATTTTTTTTTCTAGGCTGTTGAATTAAAATGCTATAGTATTTGAAAAAAGTTCTGAAAATCCCAAAATTTCTTTTTATTGAAAAAAAGTCCAAGTATACACATCTGCAGCATACATTGATTTCAAAATAAAATATCCTCTTGAATTTTTAAGGCAATGGTCTAGTTAAAGATCTAACTTTAATATTTTGAACAAACAATTGCATTTTCCTATGTATTTTTTTAACCAGAGTAGATGCAATTTATATAGCAAATCTTGCTAGCACAACTGAAGATTACATAATTTAGCTGTGCTTTCTGTGTATTTTATTTTATCTTGGCATTATGACATTCTTGACATGAAACAGAAAATTTGGGACCCAGAATAGTTCTAGTACCCATAACAATAATGAAGAGGTACATTCAAATACACTACCAGAGGAAGTGCAGCTTACCTGCCCCCCACCCCCGCCACCTCCTAAAGAGAGTTATATCTAGAATATCCTCTGAATATCACATTCTGAAAACATGGCCCTATATGCCTTTAAAACTCCCTTAGCTCCATGGAAGATTTTCATAATAAAGAGAAAATACAGTTAACCTTTGACTGGACTTGACCACTTTGTTGTTGGCATTGCTTAGCAGTGGGTTCCAATTTTTTTTTTTTTTTCTAACCACAATAAGCAATACACTTGAGGGACTCCTGGGTGGCTCAGTCAGTTGAGCATCTGCTTTCGGCTCAGGTCATGATCCCAGGGTCCTGGGATTGCGTCCCGCATCGGGCTCCCTGCTCGGCAGGAAGCTTGCTTCTCCCTCTGCCTGCCGCTCCCCCTGCTTCTGCTTTCTCTGACAAATAAATAAATAAAATCTTTAAGAAAAAAAGAAATACACTTAATGTTGTGATCGAGCACATGCATGTACACGCACACACACGCACACGCACATACACACACAATTAAGACAGACATTCCCATTCCCTTCAGGGTTAAGATGGTAGATTGAACATACAAATTTAATCTTGATCCCTCAAAAACCCACTAAAGCTATAGTGATGAGATTATTTTTAAAAAGACATAAGCCCATAAAAGGAACAGAAGAGGAGGCAGCAACAACATAATTTTGGAAGTGGGAAAGCAGATGGACAAGTTAGGTAACTGACTAGCTGATACCAGAGAGAAAACCCTATGCCAACACTGGGAAAAGCTGAGAAATAACAAAATTTACACTTCAGAAAACTCAAAAGGCTCAGGAATTGGCAGCGCTAGGTATCTCTGGGAATAACTAAGATAGGAAAGGTTGTGTGCAATCTGCCCCATACCCTAGGGCATATGCTCTTCTCCTTTTCCAGCAGGAGCCTGACTGGAAGCCTTTGGACAAGGGGTCATCAGGCACAGTTGAAGAAGGGGTATTATATGCCAAGCCCAGCTATCAAGTGACCATATACAGCCTGAACTTTGAAAACCCACTGGCAACAGGACCTTTATCCTCCAGATGGCAGTTTGGATAGGTATTCTTGGCAGAATGAGATCAGCCCAAGAAAAGAGCTAAAGGTACTGACACTAGATACTCCCCAAGAAATGGCAAACACAGGCCAACCCACGGTGAAGATCAAAGGGGATCAGCCCCAACCAGATGCTTAGAAATTCCAGTCACACTCGTCATCTTCCACGCGTCATTACGAAGAGACATGCGCGGTTTACTAAATATCTGAAGAAATTTTCCCGAAGATAAAGACCAGAAATCAACTAGAAGGAAACAAACTAAGAAAAAAAAATTTCCAAACACTGTCATTAATATCTTTACAGCCATAAGGTAAGAGACTATGAAACAAAAGTAGGAAGCTAGGAAAAAGGGATACAGGAAACAACAGCAGCACAGAACCCTAGCAGCGAGAGCAGAAATAAAAATCTCACTAAGAGGTTGGACCATGAACTCCTAGAACTGCCCCTCCTGCTTATGCTCTCTCTCTCTCTCAGCAAAAAGATAAAGAGATGGAAAAGGGAAGAGGAAAGAAGATAATCAGAAGGCCAGTCCACAGGCACAGCTTATGGCTTTCCATAACAGACAACAGAGAAAATGAAGGGAGAAGATCATTAAAAACAAACAAACAAATATTCTAGAACAGAAGATCATGAATCATCAGTTTGAAATGACCCCTTGAGAATCTACTATAGTGGCTAAAAATATACCCATACCAAAAAAAATCATTATGAAAATTCAGAACAGTGGGGACAAAAAGTGATTCTACCAGCTAGTGAAGATAAAACACCGCACGCCATTGGTCACATACAAAAATCAGAATGGCTTTAGGCTTAACAATGCTAAAAAGAAGCACAAAGGGGTGCATAGTTTTCAAAATTCTGAAGGGACATTATTTCGAACCTAAAATTCTATACCAAGCAAACTATCAAACAGCATGGGGATGGAAAAAAAAAGCCATTTTCAGACATGTTAAGTCAAAACATTTTTTTTTTCTTTCCTTGCTTTCTTTCTCAAGAATGTACTGTTTGGTGTACCTCATCAAAATAGGAAAGTAAACCAAGAGCAGGAGTCACAGGATGATGGTGAAGGAAAATTCCCATGTGATCACAGTGCGCCAGGTGACGGTCATCCGTCCAGGTAGGACAAGGGACAGGAACGTTAACAGCTGTCAGCATCATGCCTTCCGTCATCATACCCTCTTTTTACCTGAAAAACTATTAGAGTTTTACTATCTGAAATGAGAGTAAATCCAGAAAGACATGAACATGAGACCCCATAAACTGGGAATTCGATCTAGAAAAAAAATCAAAAGAAATTCAAAAGATAATGGCTGTGCAGCAGACTTGAGAACCATCAGCTTAGCGAGAAGGAGAATGGAGGATCCCAGGATGAATTATCCAAGAAAAGTCACAGTGGAATTGATCAGTTATCTGATGAAATTGATCCTGTGGAAAATTTTATTGAGAGATTACTGGAAGATGTGGGAAGAACATTTACTTACTACAGGGAAAGCAAAAAGTAAGAAACAACTGTAGTACAATATAACACATACACATCATATAGATGCTGAATTTTGACTTATCGAAAAATTAAAAACCAAAAAATAAAAAGATAAAAAGAAAACAAAAAAATTTACAAAACCTAGACTGGAAGGATGAGAGGATCTACAGAAGAGAAATAGCGAAAAAAAAAAAAAGCTAAATCTTCATTTACTAGAATTGGGAGTAAACAGAGAATGTTCAAAACTGATTAATCAGAAGTTAGTTATATAACCTACTATCAAACATATGGAAATTTATAAACCTCAGAAGAAACAGCCAAAAAATAGAAAGAGTTGCTTCTGGAACAGAGGCGTGGGGGTAAAGTTGGAAACCTGAGCAGGGAGCCATCATATTCTTTCATAAAGGGCTGAGATTATTTGACCATAGTTATTATTTTTAACTTCCAACTTTATAAGTTGTAATCATAAATTTAAATTTGTAATTGTAGATTTATATGCAGTTGTAGGAAATAGTACAGAGTTCCTGTGTACCCTTTCTTCAGACTCCCCCAATGGTAATATCTTGCAAAGCTATAGTACAATATTGCAGCTGTGATATTAACATTGACATAGTCAAGATAGGGAACTTTTCCATCACTGCAGAGTCCTCACATTGTCTTTTTCCACCACACCCCCTTCCCTCCCACTCTACTCATGACCCCTGGTAACCACTAATCTGATCTCCATTAATTTTATCATTTCAGGAATGTTATAGAAATCATATAGTCTGTGATCTTTTCGGATTTTTGTTTTATTTTACTCAGCATAATTCCTTCAAGATTCATCCAAGTTGTTGTGCATACCAATAGTTTGTTCACCTTTGTTTCTGAATAGTAGTCTACAGTTTGTTGAAGAATATCTAGGTTGTTTTCAGTTTTGGGTTATTATGAATAAAACTGCAACGAACATTCATTGGAGGTTTTATATGAACATAAGTTTTCAGTTTTTTGGGAAAAATGCCCAGGCGTACAGCTACTTGGTCATATAGTAGCTGCATGTTTAGTTTCATAAGAAACAACCAAATTGTTTTCCAGAGCGACTGTACATTCTACATTCCCATCAGCAACGTATGAGTGAGCCAGCATCCCAAATCCCTCCCAGAGGTTGGTGCTGTTACTGTTCTTTATTGTAGTTATTCTGATAGGTGTGTGGTGATATCTCCTACAGTTTTAGTGGGCACTTCCGTAATGGCTAATGACATTAAACATCTGCCCATGAGTTTATCTGCCATTTGTATACCTCCTTGGTTCATGTCTTTCATCAACTTTCTAATTAATTTTCTAATTCAATTATTTTCTCTAACTATAGAGTTTGGAGAGTTCTTTCTATATTCTAGACACTAGTCTTTTGTAGACATGTGGTTTGCAAATATTTCCTCTCATTCTGCAACTTGTCTTTCATCCTCTTAACAAGGTAGTTCTCAGAGCAAAAGTTTTCAATTTTGATGAAGTTCACTTTATCAATTTTCCTTTCATGAATAATGATTTTGGTGTCAAATCTAAGAACTTTTTGCTTCGTTCCAAATCCTAAAGATCATCTGTTATGTTTTTTTAAAAAAAAGTTGTATAGTTTTATACTTTTCATTAAGTCCATGATTCCTTTTGTGTTAATCTTTATTATTTCACTGTTAAAAGTAGGTATATGTATGACTTTGGCAACATAGATATTCTTTGAAAAAAATATGAAAGACTCTTGAAACAACACTCCTTGTGACACATTCTAATTCCTAGTCTGTCCTACCCTCTCCATCTCATCTAACCCCATTCCTTCCCATCTCACCTTGTTTCATTTCATTAGAAAAATGCTAATCATGACCCATTAATTTGATTTCATGGCTCTTTACCATGGAGTGAAAGGTACTCTAGACACAGTCTTTCCTGCCTGGTGCACCTCCTCATTTTTTATTCTTGTTCATTATTTTTTTCTTTTCCTTTTTTTTTTTTAACATTTCCATCAATTCTAATTCAGATGTTTAAAAAAAAAAAATCACCCACTGTTCCTTAACATGAAGATAAAAACCTCTTTTTTGTCCTGAGGTTTCTTACCTGCTTCCTTTTCATATGCTTCCTTATGAAGCAGCACACAATAATGCACACGGTCTGCCACCCAGCCCCCATGAGTCCTAGAGTATAAGGGGAGAGCACTGGCAAGTTCAGGGCCAGCTCAAATACCTAAAGGCTGGCAAAATGAGAGGCGCTCTGTTTCTTTCTCTTTAAAGTTCTGTATCTTTCTACAGTCACCTCAGAAATAGAACACCATCTCCTTATTCTTCACAAAACTACGTTCTCAGTAACTTCCTAAAATATTACTTATCTCAACATTCAGTACCAACTCTTAGCACATAGTTGATTATTCCAAGGCAGGTAAAACATTATGCACAGGGCCTGCCAACTCTAGGAAACTCGATTACTGGGGGATTCAATCAAAATACTAATGTAACCGTGCTTTACCATCTATACTCACCAGCACCCTTGTGATTTGGTGAATTTGGTTTTTATTTTGTTTGTTTTGAGGTCTGTTAATTAGTAACATCCAGAATTACTAATTCACACTAATGAGGGATCTATTATGTAAGATACTGCTGCACTTGAGCATTTTCTCTTTAAGATCAAAGATCCCACTTACACTGATTGAGTAGATAACTCATGCATTATCAGCATCTTAAATTATGTTAATTATGATATGAAATTCTCTAAGATTCTCTATTAAGGATTGCCAATTAACCTTACTTACTGGCTAACAGAAATGCTGACAAAATCTCATGGAATAGTTCCTGTCACTTAATTAAAAGGAATCTTTCTGTTTTGAGTGATATGAAGCACCAGAGAGTTTTCAAAAACAATTAATATGGTCGCTACTGCTAAAATTGCTGATCGCACCATAATAGTGGCTTAGTAACTGCCCATAAAGTACAAAGGAAAAATATAGAAATGCTTTTCTTCTTTTTACTTGAATATGTTACTATATTGATTGTCTTTATTCAAAATGGGAACACTGGAGTATATGTTTTTTTTAAATTATTCAACTATAAAGCAACCCAGGAATTTCATTATCTTCTTAAAAATCACTCAATATCCCCTTTATCGAATACCTCAGCACTTAGGGATTCAGCAATAAACACTTTTAATAATATCACACTCTAGGCTTCAGTAATGCATCTAATTTGTATGGTGGCTCTTTATAATCCCAAAGCAATTTTTATCAATGAGATTTAATGAGTTGACTCTTGAATAACTAAATATGAAATCATTTATTTGTTCATTAACTGTTCACTATCATTCACTCACTAATAAATATTTTCTAAGCAACTATTATGTGCCACACACTGCATTGTCATATAGTAAACCAATGCTTCTCTTTCTGTCATCTTTAATAAAGGCAATGACCCCTGGATAAATAGTAGTAAATCGCATGAGGTATAATAAAGATAACTTTGTCTTTCTGTGATTATGTAAATTATTCAGCAGGAGGACTCCTAAAATTCAGTCTGAAGACTAAAGGAATAAAGTTTGTATGAACATAGAACTTTAAAACTTCCATTGACCATCAGTAGGAATTGCCACCAAGCACTTGGATGAAGGGAAGATGAAAACATGCAAATTAATCAAGCCTAGGACTTCAACTAATTAAAATTAATGCAGAAATTGGTATTAATGAAATAATAAATAATAACATTCTATTCAATTTATTGAGTGCCTGCTCTGTGGTGGGCATTGTACAAAGATTTTACACCTGTTATAGCTCATTATCACGCACACTCTATTAAGTAGGTATTATTTCTGCTACTTGAGGGGGGAATGGGGGGTGCGGGAGAGGGAGAAGGGGAGGGAGAGGGAAAGAGACAATAAACTAAAGCTCGGTGAGGTTAAGTCACTTGCCTCATCTCATCCAACCTAGTGGGGAAATTAGGATTTGAAATAAGCCCCATCTTATTCCAAAACTGGTTTTTATTCCAAAAGTGGTTTTTCTAATTACTGTTGGATTAATTCAATTTTCATAAAAAAATTCCTCGAGGACTCACCATACTCAAAGCACTGTGAGTTTTTCCAATTGAAAATAAGGATGTAAACTGGCTTTGTGAAAACATTTTTTTTTTACATTCATACATACACAAATCTACTTCTGTAGACTTTTGTATTTCCACTAGCAAATCATCTAAGTGTTTGTAATCCAAGCAAGGTAAATCATAGTCTAGTGGGACTACCTTTATTGGAACAAATGTTTGGAAAATCCTAGCAAAGCCAAGTGATAATAGCAAAGCAAAAAAAAAAAAAAAAAAAAAAAAAAGCAGCAAAGCAAAGGTCAACCACACACAGATAACTCAGATGGGCAATGGGATGTGCCTGACAGCATCATCTCCAACAGCCTCCTCATTCAGGAAAATAACTGAACTAGGGCAAATTACAAGAGATTGAGACTTAGACAGACGGTACTTTACTGTAGGGAGGAACATTCTGAATCAATGACAAAGTGACTTAAAAGAATATATTTAATCCTATCTCCAAAAGGATGAGATCTGTCTTCTTTGAGTCATATTCAGAGACACCTGACCTCAATCAAGGCAGTCATGGTTGACAATGGGCCGACAAACTGGAGAACGACACATTTGCATTATTCATTAATCCAGTCTGTTGGGGAATTCAAAATAGATCTGGTAATTTATTTTCTCAACTTTCAAGTCTTATTAGGTTAGCAGCAGTGATATCGTCAGGAAATGTCAAGGTGTAAACCTTTTGGATACCAGTTGGACTAGGCTGGCCAGAGACAGCAACATTTGAGTGTTGCTTTGAAAAAAAAAAAAAGAGGGAATTCCTGGTGCATTACCTTAACTGACATTTGAAGGGATGGGGGAGAGTATATGCAGTGTATGCAGTGACAAAGGGTCATGGCTTGAGAAGATTTTCCATATTAACTGGAACAGGATAAAAAATCATTTGACTAATACTAAACTTATAGCTGATTTCTTTTATTTATTTATTTATTTATTTTTAAGATTTTATTTATTTATTTGACAGAGAGAGACACAGCGAGAGAGGGAACACAAGCAGGGGGAGTGGGAGAGGGAGAAGCAGGCTTCCCGTGGAGCAGGGAGCCCTATGAGGGGCTCAATTCCAGGACCCTGGGATCATGACCTGAGCTGAAGGCAGACGCTCAATAACTGAGCCACCCAGGTGCCCCTCATTCATTCATTTATTGGTGATGTGACCTATGTGAAGGAAAACATGCTGAGCAGCATGGTAGAACACACGAAGAGCTATGGGATGATATCTAAATGCAATTTCAAATCCCAACTTCGGCATTTAGACTGACCTACACAGGCAAGTTATTTACATTTTCTAGGTCTTGATTTCCTTATCTGCAAATGCCTGACACTCCATAGGCCTTGTGGGTTGGTCTTGCACTGCTCTCAGGAGCTCTCCACCACTCTGAACCAACCCAACCTGCTGGAGGCTGAGAGACCACATGGAGCAGAGATGAGTCAGCCCAGCTGAGGCCTCCTCAGGCCAGTCAGCCCCACAGGCAAAACAGTAACTGATCACAGATGTACCACTGAGTCCAGCCAAGAACGGAAGTACTGGCCGGCAGAACTTCGGCCTAAATAAATGGTTGCTGTTTTGAGCCACTAAATCTGGGGGGAGGGAAGAGTTTTGCTGTAACAGATAACTGATACAAATGTAAAAAGACATGAGGTCATGACATTTTTCAGCCAAAACACAAAATCATGGGAACACAGGTTCAAAACAATTTGGGAAAGATTAGTCACCAACTCCAACAGAATGATGTGGTACACCAGTTGTTACTGCATTAGATTAATGAAAAATGCAAATTTCTCACCAGCGGGAATTAAGGGTTTCATGTGCAAATGAATCTTTGTAACTGGAGGTACAGAGATTAATTTTCCCCAGGCAATATTCTTGTGAGCTTTCTATATTTTTGGAGTCCAGGAACTGTTGTTATGCATTGTACATGGCAACAGAGGAAAAAGATGGCAAGAGAAAAAAAGCTGGGGAAAATTAGACATTGAAAATAAAATGAAAGGAATTTGGAACAATATAGTGAGTTTCACACTGCTGAGAGCAGAAAGGAAGCCTGGCTAGCTCGTCTCGTTCCTGTGTTAGCTGTCCATTGCAAAGAAAGGATCCTGGCCTTCCTCTAACCTTTTATTTTCTTCTTTACCAACTGGAGCACCCCATGAAAGCGATTAAATATAATTTTAAAATTGTGTCATATAGGTTTTTCTTTGTGGAGCAGACAACTAAGTGTGCCTTTGAAGGAAATAATTTGAGACATACGAATGAAAACTCTCCATGCAGCTGAAAAGTGCTTCTCTTAAATATGGGCCTAAATTCTGTAATTTGTGTAATGGCTAACTTTGTGCTTATTTCGTGCGCATTTCAGAGGTCACCCACAGGTTATTTCTGAAAAATGTGAAGTTGGCAAAGTGAGGAGGATGCCTTTTATGGTCCCCAGGTGCCAGTCAGTACCGTAAGGGGTGGGGCTGGGCAGGAAAACTTACAGGCAGATGGCAAGTTCTCTGAGATGGCACTCATCATGTCTACTCACTGTGCTCCTTTGGTGCCCAGGAAAATGCTAGCCCTGAGCAGCGGCCCCTCAAATACCTGTTGAATTGAAATCTGCCAGTTGAAGGCATATCCAAATTCTGTGAATGATCCACTGTGGGGCACCTCCTAAGGATAGGTGGGGCACACGTGACATGCTTCTCAGGAAATGAAAGGACCAAGGGAGGTCAAGGAGTGAAACTGGTGAGAGGGAAGAAGCCATGGGAAGCACTTTGCATCACAGAAAGATGAGACCAGGGTCAGGACAGAAAATGAGTCCCTGGTGTTCCTCAGCCAATCTATTCCTCCCCGCCCCGGCCCCCCCCGCCCCCACCTCCACCAATCTTCCACTTTTCGGTTTGGAATTGCCAGAGAGGATGAAAGGTCATGGTTAAGGGAAGAGCCAGAACAGTAGCTATAGAAACCCAGGTTTGGAAGAAAATTTCTTTGGGGTTGTCTGGCTCGATCTTCTGAGGAACCTAGAAATCCCTGAATGTCGATCATCCAAGTTCGGTCTGAAGGTTTCCAGTGATGGACTCCATTCCATCAGTGTGAGGTCTCTAATTGCTAGCCTGTCATGATATTGAGGGAAAAATTGATATCGCACACTTGGTTCTGGTTCTGCTCTTTGAAGTGACAAAGAATATCTCTCTAGCCTCTTGAAGCCGCTGATGATGCGCTGCACATTCGAAAAGAACATGTGCTGGAATAGATGTTAGAACACTGTGGTTTTGCTAATGACTAACTGATTTCCTGCTCCCTCGTTTTCTTTTATTTTTTTGTCACACTAATTGGAATGCTCAATATTTTGTTAATATCACTTTTTGAAAGGTTGCACTAAGAATGAAATAGAAAAGTCTAGTTATAATGTGATCAAGGTTGAGGGTCAGGATGTGATTGGTTGTGTGTGTGTGTGTGTGTGTGTGTGTGTGTGTGTGTGTTTGAAATATAATACATAGGACACTGGACGCGAAATGTTTAGTCTAGAGGTCACAAACCCAAATACCTTTAGAGGCAGGAAGGTAATGGAAACATGTAAAAGAGATGAGGAGCTGGTGGTTGGAATTCCTAGAAAGACAAGACAAGTGGTGGGTTCTGCGACTTGAAAGACATATCCAATGTAAAGACATTTATGGTAGCCGGCCACTAAGAGAGTTGCCAATGACCCTCCCTCCCTTTGTGTTGTCCCCTTCTGCACTGAACCAGGGTTGGTCTGTATGACCACTAGCATATGGAAGAAGTGATGGTACGTCACTTCTGAGGTTAGGTTATAAAAGACACAGCTTCTGTCTTGGGTACTCTCTCCCTCTCTTGAGCATGTACTCTGTTGAATTACTAGCTTTGGGGGAAGCCAGAGGACATTTAGGCAGCTTATGGAGTGGCCGATGTGAGGAAATGAGGCCCATCAGCAAATGCTCGATTGAGCCTGGAAACAGATTCTCTCCTAGTTGAGCCTTAAGATGACTTTCGTGGCCAACAAAAGCTTGACTGCAACCCCATGAGGAGGCTGAGCCAGAGTCACCCATCCAAGCTGCTGCGGGATTCCTGACCGCAAAAACTGAGATTATGGGTCTCTTGCCACGTTTGGGGCAAATTGTTATGTATCAGTAGATAATTGATACAGCATTCCAATTCACTTTAAAGTACCAGTGTACACATGCACACACTTTGATGTGCTGGTGAAACAAAATTTAGAACTCTGGTTTACAACCCTGAGCTTCTCAGTAAGACCCGCATCTGTGGAAGTCCAAAAAATATGGTTTAAGGTTGTACTCAGGTCATTTGGCAGCTTAGTTTCCGCTGGAAGGAAGGAGCTGGGATTCATTCAAAGCCTATATCTTAAGAAGAAAGCTATTTTCCTCACCAATAGGAACCAAATATGATTTTCCCTATCACTAAGGAGTGACAACAAACATTGGGGCAGAACCTAGGGAAATCTGGACAGATATTCTGTTCTATAATACAAAGAGTACTTGGATTAGAATAGAAAGCCAAGGGGAACTCCAGTCCATTCAGAACAGAAACAGCTTTCTTCAGTGATTAAAAATCAGGAACAGGCGTTTCACAAAAAGTATTAGAAAAAGCAACCCTACCAGAAATATGATAAATATAGGCATATTTGCTTTATTGTGCTTCACAGATATTGTTTTTTTTTTTTTTTAACTAATTGAAGGTTCAAGACTTCCATGGAGGAAGTAGCTGCAGATGTGGTGGAAATAGCAAGAGAACTAGAATTAGAAGTGGAGCCTGAAAATGTGACCGAATTGCTGCAATCTCGTGATCAAACTTGAATAGAAGAGGAGTTGCTTCTTATGGATGCGCAAAGAGAGTGGTTTCTTGAGAAGGAATCTCCTCCAGGTGGAGATGCTCTGAAGATTGTTGAAATGACAACAAAGGATTTAGAACATGGCATAAACATAGTTGATAAGAGCAGCAGAGTTTGAGAGGATTGACTGCAATTTTGAAAAAAAGTTCTGCTGTGGGTAAAATGCCATCAAACAGCATCTCATGCCATAGAAAAATCATCTGTGAAAGGAAGAGTCAATTGATGCGGCAAACTTCATTGTTGTCTTAGTTAAGTATTTGCCCCAGCCACCCCCACCGTCAGTAAGCACCAACACCCTGATCAGTCAGCGGTTATCAACATTGAGCAAGATCCTCCACAAGCAAGATTATAATTCGCTGAAAGATCAGATGATGGTTCACATTTTTTAGCAATGAAGTATTTTTAATTAAGGTATGCATACTATTTTTTTTTAGACATAATACTTTTGAACAGTTAAAAGACGGCAGTATAGTGTAAATATAACTTTTATATGCACTGGGAAACTATTTGCTTTATGGGGGTGGTCTGGAACCCAACCTGCAATATCTCTGAGCTTGTGCCTGGTCTTAGTCACTTCGAGTCTATAACCAGAGATTGAGAGGTCTTCCCCTGCCCCCCATCCCCCCAAAAGTAATAGGAACATTGGAATAAAGAAGCAGATCTTAGGGGGACAGGAACAGTATAGGACACACAGGAGAGGGCTGGGATGTGTCTCTGGATGAAGAACAATGGACCGAATGGGTAATGAACCTGGACAACTAAAGGAAAAAGAAACCTATGGACCAGCATTGAGAAGCTTTCTCCAGGTAATGGTTTTCACCAACTCCTTAGTGAAGAAGGACCAAAAGTGTGTTAAGGAATCCTACTGACTACCCTCGGTTGGCTTTTGCATAGAAGGATGCTAACAATGAAGTTCGGCATTCAGTGAGCTACGTTACATTGTGAAGGAAACCCCTCAGGTTTTGTTAGAGATAAGAGCTCACAGGAGTGGGCATGCTTCTCAGTCAGGGATACCCTGTCAGGGATGTGGACAAACAGGTTAAGCTGAAGCCCCAATAGAAGCCCCCCTTGACAAGAATTGTTTCTGTCAACACACTGGAGCGTCATTATTGGGTAAACTCAGAACATGCCAGGAAGCATCATATTTTGTGGAAAATTATAATCAAAGTCTGGCTGAAGCTGGGCCACCAATATGGAAAAATCAGAAAAAATGTTAAGTGCCATGCAATGCTTGGCATTTTGTGGAAACACCAAAAATGTCAACTGGGGAGACTGAGAAAAATACGAGAGAAGATGCCATTGGAAAGTAAGTGTAAAAGAGGATTAGTAGAAGATGAAAGGTCCATGTGCATGGATTAGTCAAACATGAAATCTTAATAGCTCGTAATTTATGCTGCTTGGAAAAAAATATCCCATTGTTGGTACAGAAGTCTGTTAGTTCAGGGTATTGTCCAAATCATTGTACTAAAATGCTTCTTTTTTGTCAGTATTCTTGTCGATCTTATACTGATAATCTCCAGCAAGTTTTCGGAGACTGGTGGGCCTGGGACCTGGAAGACAGAGGTTAAAGGGGAGACGAAGGGGAGGGATGGACCTTACTGACTTTAAGAGGAGTTGAGGCTTCTGTCACCTCATGCTTTGCTTTTGCTATCTTTAGGTGAGACCCCATTAGTTATTATGAGGCAGAAAGGGAAGAAAGAGTCTCCAAGGAAGCCACTTGAGGAGATGAGGAAGGCAACTGCTCCCCGTTTTCCTCAGTGGAGGTGGTGATTGGAAATGTACCGGCTGATTGTGTGTGGGGAGGGATTAAATGATCTAAATGGGAATTCATTTATTTTTTCCTAGATTTTCCCTTACCATTTTGTCCTTCTTTTGAAATTTAAAGAGTGAGGCCAGTCTGTGTTCACTGCCTCATGGAAATTATGTGATGAAAGAAAGGAGAAAAAAAAAAGATTTCTAAATCTGGCTTGTATGTTTAAAAAGCATAGACACTTAGGAGAACAGAAATGACATGTAGACCGAGTGTTTGGGAGAAAACATGCTTAAGGGCATGCTTTCTCTTCACCCTCACAAAGTAGAAAAGATTGCTTGGCTGTGTCAGACACTGCTAGAGGTTGCTTTCCCAACAGCCAATTCGAGAACATAAGTCCTCAAATCTATCCAGTTACAATCTCCCTTTCCCCTGCTTGATCCAAGGGCTTCAGGGGAGTCTGGCCCCAGATCCAGGTGCTGGATGCTGACCCTTGACTGCCAATGCTCATTCTCCTTGCCAAGGTTCATTTCAGGCATGAGACCCACTTCCAGAAACTAAGATGTGAATGGACAGTTTTCCTCATGTTAGCAAGCAAGAGCAACACAAGATGATTCCCTTTCTGCCTTTCAAAGTGTTGTGCCTCAAAGCTGTTTGGAGCTGCGGCAGCCATCTTGCTCCCAGCCCGAGGAGGAGGTGGGCACACAGTTGGGCAGAGTCAAAAGAAGATCCAAGAGAAGCATAGAGAACTCAAGTCAGGATCCCAGTGGTTTTGTTTTTGTTTTTAAAGATTTTATTTATTTATTTGACAGAGAGAGACAAAGTGAGAGAGGGAACACAAGCAGGGGGAGTGGGAGAGGGAGAAGCAGGCTCCTTGCTGAGCAGGGAGCCCGATGCGGGGCTCAGTCCTAGGACCCTGGGATCATGACCTGAGCCGAAGGCAGACGCTTAATGACTGAGCCACCCAGGCGCCCCAGGATCCCAATGTTTTGTTGCCAGGAGTTGTCCTACCTCTGAATTTCTTTTTAGGTGGTAAGATACACTTATTGTTGAAGGTATCTGAATCTGCTTCTTTTGTGTCCTGCAGCCACATGCATTCTAACTGGTACACTGGCTGAGGGAAGGAAGGAACGTGGAAGAGAAGTGAAGGGAGAGAAGAGATATTTAGCAGTATCTGGAACAAGGGAATTGGTCACCAGGCCCCCCCCTGCCCACCACTGCAAATTATTCCTATCTTCAGTCCACCCAGCCTTTGCTCAAGTGGACCCCATACAACTCCTGCACCCAGGGTCATGCTAGTCTTTCTCATAAATATCTGGTGAGGATGTGCCTCCCACAGCAACCAGCATGAGCCCTGAGGATTGTTCAGCAGAATTGATACGCTCCCCTGAAGCAGAAGCAATGTCAAACATGTTAAAACATGCAGCTTATACAGCTTTGTGGGACACTTCTCTGTCAAGATTATTGTACTCCTTGAGTGCGGTTCTGAAAGGCATTCCCAAGGACAGCAGGGTCCAGCAAGCATAGCCCTCCTCAACTGCAAACTAGTCACCAGAAATCTGGACTCTCCCCTGTCTCTACTATAGTTTCATTCCTGTGGATTTTGGCTGCTTGGTATTCCTCTAACTTGCAGTCCGCCACTTTCCATTTGCTTGTCGGCTGTCGATAGCTGTCCATCTCCTGACACTTCCTTTTGCGTCTTGAAACCAGCCTCAGATGACCTCACCCTTTGCCTCCCTCCAAGGGGAAACAGACACAGACCAGCATGGCTATTATCCTGAGGCTCTCCCCAGACACGTGATCAAAACACAGAGGGTCATCTAAAGGCCGTTTCCTCAGTTTGCCTAATCTTCCACCTCTGGTAGTCTTTGAGGATGATAAAGTTCAGAGGTTTGGCAGCGGGGCTGGGAGAAAGACAGGATGGAACACTGGCAAGGTCAAATGGTTTCTATGGGAAGGAGATCTGACCAACTGAAAATGGAAGAGTGAAAGGGGTGAGGGGAGGGTGGCAGGGAGAAAGAAGAAATGGGAGAGGCCTACAGGGGTACTGATATGACATTAGGGAGCACTGCTACGAATGTGTGTGAAGGCAAGGCTGTGAAATTAGGTTGCCTGGGTGTGTACTGTGGCTTCCTTACTTATATCTGTTAGTCCTGGGTAAGTTATTCAGCTTCAAGTCTCAGTTTCCTCATCCACAAAATGGGGATAATAATGAACCCACTTCATAGGGGTACTGGAAAAACTGAATGAAATAAGAGAACTAAAGCACTGAGAACATTGCCTGCCACAGAGAAGGATCCAGTAAATGTTACTTTTATCATTATTTTTTTATATGTTGAGAGAAAAATTTCACTTCTATCCTACCTAATTTTTTAAAAATTTTATTTTAAAAATAAAAATTGCAGGGCACCTGGGTGGCTCAGTCAGTTAAGTGTCTGCTTTCGGCTCAGGTCATGATCCTGGGGTCCTGGAATCAAGCCCTGCATCGGGCTCCCTGCTCAGGGCGGGAGCCTGCTTCTCCCTCTGCCCCTCCCCCCACTCATGCTCGCTCTCTCTCTCAAATAAATAAATAAAATCTAAAAAAAATAAAAAATAAAAATTGCATACGTTTAAAGTGTACAATGTAATGACTTGATATACCTATACACAGTGAAATGAAATTGTGGTATAATTGTATAATGGAATAGTATTCATCCTTAAAAAAGAACAACATCCCATTTGCAACAAAATGGATAAACCTGGAGGACATTATGCTAACAGAAATAAGCCAGACACAGAAAGAAAAAAACTGCATGGTTGCACTTATATGTGGAATCTGAAAAAGTCATATCCTACCTACTTTTAAAAATTATATGAAGAGGCTTAAATACTATTGGTTGACCAATGGAAAATTTCTCTCTCTTATTATTGGATTTATAAACTAAAAATACAATTCATACCATATCGGTCAAAAGAAATTTGCTATGGCAATACCACAGCAGTCCCTTATAGTTTACTTTCTTCCTTTTGCCATTTGTTAATTTCTGGCTTCGACATCTGCCTGTTACTTTCCACTTCTCCGTATACCCGACTGTGGACTATTGGAAGACAATTATGCCCTTTTTAAGTGTTATATGTGCAAATTTCACAAAAAATTAAAGCAAAAAAGCCCAACATGCGATATTTAATAGCTTTTGTAAGAGTCATTAAATTATAAAAATAATACTATCTGTAGTAAAGGGTATCAGATTTGGCAGGAATTATTAAAGCTTACGGATTAAGCCTAAATTTCCTTTGTTTTTCTATGATAGTATCTTTTAGTTACAGGCCCATTATTTTCCAAATGTAACTTAGTTATTAACTTAAAGGCCAATTAGACTTTTCATTATTCCTTCTGCTATTCATCCACTCTCTGTGAGCTGTTCATGGGCAATGAAATGCCTAAAATACCTACAGAAAAGAGAGAAGTAGAAGAAAAGAGCCCCAGAAGTGAGTGAGCAAATAGATCTGGAATAATTGGGAGTTCGCTGTGGGGTTATATATTATTTTCTATGGGTAGTAAGTGGTTTTTAGACATACTTACAACCGGGAGAGGCAGTATAAATAAAAATGTATAATTGAAGTCTACATTGATTTGATAGTTATTTCAGTTGTTTTTTTCCCTATAAAAAGAAACTTCCATTTTCCCAAGCCCAACGTTGAGATAAATCAGAGGTAAAGAATCTGGACTATTGGATAAAATGAGGAGTCAGGAGTCATGATCTTCTGCAGGTGGGCAGCCGACAAAGCTACGTCCGCAGAACAGCAACCAGGCCTCCTGTCACTTGAGGAACTCAGAACCAATTGAGATGGGCATCAACCAGGGAAAAGCAATTCCTTTCTAACCAAACAGAACTGCACTGGATGAAATGATGTAGAAAATGGATGGCAGGAGACCTTTCCAATTTGTTATTTGTTAAAGAATAGGACTTCTGTTTCTGTCTGACCTCCGAGACATCTTTGCAGTAACTGAAATACTGTGATGGATAGTGCCGACGCTAGAAGTCTTTGAAAAACGCTTTCCCTCTGGCCAAACATACAAGTAGAATTCATTTTCCATATTCAAAATTCAGATCCTATTGTTTTTTTTATTTAGATGTGCTCAGCCAGCCATAAGGACCTCACAGCACAAAGTCGAATATTTTTTGAAGCCTCTGTTGGAAGAGTATGGACCCACCGTGGGTCATGTATGCATTTCTAGCACAGTGTGAATCCAGGGTTAGGTTTGAAGATATGGGCACACCCTGGCTTGCCCAGGGAAGGTATGATGTGTGTGAGCAGGAACTCTGTTATGGGCTGAATTGTGTCCCACCAAAATTCTTATGTTGAAGTCCTAACCCCTAGTACCTCAGAACGTGACTCTATTTGGAGATAGGGTCTTTAAAAATACATTAAGTTAAAATGAGCTCATTAGGGTGTGCTGTAATCCAGTATCACTGTTGTCCTTATAAGAATCAGCAATCTGGGGCACCTGGGTGGCTCAGTCAGTTAAACGTCTGCCTTCGGCCCAGGTCATGATCCCAGGGTGCTGGGATCGAGTCCTGTGTCTGGCTTCCCGCTCAGTGGGGAGTCTGTTTTTCCCTCCCTCTGTCTCTTCCCAGGCTTGTGCACACTCTCACTCTCTCTCTCAAATAAATAAATAAATAAAATCTTTAAAAAAAAAGGAAGAAGGAATCTGGGCACAGCTGTGCATGGAGGGGAGATGAAGTGAAGACACAGGGAGAAGGCAGCCATTAAGCCAAGGAGATTCTCGGACTTCTAGCCTCCAGAACTGTGAGAAAATAAATGTGGGTTGTTTACGCTGCCCTAGCTGTGCTACTTTGTTATGGCAACCCTAGAGCCTAATATGGCTCTATTTGCAGTACATTAAACTTCATTAGACAATCCATGTCTACACTCAAGAGAGGCTGGTCCCCAGCACTAAGACAAGGTGGTCCTTCTACCTCTTGGCAGAGGAGTGTGTGTGGGGGGAATCAGCCTAAGGAGAGGGGTGTTAGACCAAGGGCCCCTAGAATCGGGGAAGGGGAGAGAGTATTGTGTGAAAAGAAGGTCCAATTTTTTAATAGAAAATCATCCTTTGTTTTCTTTTGCGAAAGCTTTACATGTTCATTGTAGAAATAATAGGAAATACAGACAAATAAAATGAAGAAAGAAAGTATAACTATGACCTCATCACTTGGAGGTAATTGTTCATACATTGCTATAAATATTTCCAGATTTTTTCCTATAAGTACATGAATTTACACACACACAAACACAGCAAAATGGAATAATATGTTTTTTATGATCATCTTTTCATGTCAATAATTTTTTATTTGGAGCACCATTTCTAATGTCTGATATTATTTCATTATATTGATTATATCCTAGAAATGGAATTGGTGGGTGGGATGTGTCCAAGCTTAGGCATATGTCCTGGCTTTTGATATATGTTGCCAAATTGCCTTCCAGAAATGATGCATCCATTTATATTCAGAAAGTCTATTTTGAGTGCAACATAAAGCCCTGTCACGGGTAACTCTTGACTCAGCTGTTCATGGGCTTTCAGCCAAATTCCTAGGGAGGAGAGTGTAGAAACCAGAGGACACTGAAAATCTGGGCAGTGACTCAGGACACTCAGAGGCTTGATGCGGGAGCATCCAGTGCTGGTGGAGGGGGCATTTTCTCCTTTAGCAGAGTGACAGGTGGAGGGAAGCTTGGCAGGATCAGCACGTCCCACCACCAGAGACAGGAGCTGCAAGCTCCACCGGGTAGGGCCGCATCGGGTCAGCAGCTAGGTGTCTACTTGGAGAGCATGACATCCACGAAGTTGTGGAGAATGAAGAGGTGTGAAGAGGGGACTCACGTTGCTCACTGGAGAGTGGGAGTAATATCCCTGGGGATCTCTGAATGAGCCGGGAGGAACCGTGGGCTGAGGTTCCAGGGACTTTCACTGCAGGGAGCCTGAGATCACGGGGATTATGACCCCTGGTTGTTACTTTTATCCCTCAGGATTTCAGAGCCTGGGAAAATACAGGTTATACTAGGGAATGAGAACAGAAGGGCCGATAGCCTTTGCAGTTTTTATGCATTCATAGAAGATGCTATTTGACTTTGGTTCTCTGCCCAGTAGAAGAGATCCCAGGGGGGGCATACTTAAAAAGAAAACCAAGCTAATCTTAAATGAAAAAGAAACTGTTTTATAAACATGAAAATTATGGGGCACTCAATAAAATGTGTTGGCAAGTAAACTTCTGACACATTGTATGATAAATAAAGTAGGTTAGCTCCTCTTGGGAGAAGAACTTGAATTCTACTTATCATTAGATCAGAACTTCAACAGGAATCTCGCTAAGGAAGATAAGCGGTGGTCTCTGATTTACTGATGGATAGAGCATAGTAGAAAAGGGAATAGCACCTTCATTGTTGTCCAGAAAGGCATTGTTACCCTTCTTACTGTGTTTCAAGACATTCACAGAGCACCTGATCATCTCTGGGCCATGGACCTTTGCTGGTCAGACATAACCTATACATGAGAAGGACAGTCACGTTGATCTTGATAGGGACTTTGAGAAATAATAATGTGTTGTAGATAAAAAGTGAAGAAGTAACATTTTGTTTGACTTCTTTGAAATGTAGATTTAGCTGCCAAAGTTGCTCCCAAAAGTAAACTTATGTTCTGTACATTTGCCCAAGGCAATGAATAAATTTCCAATAAAACAAACAAACAATTCCTTCCTTGGGGTTGTTTTCTTCTATCGTCAAGTGGTACCATGGAGAATTAATTACTTCATAATCTTGCTCACGATTGCCTATCCAATTAAACACAGTTATGGAAAAACAGGGCTTACCGTCTATCACTGGTTTTGGCTGAGAACTTTTGAGGCGCAGTGAGGGCCGGAAACGGGTTCGGTCGTTGAAGCTCCAGCTCTTCTGCACTTTGGTGGGGCTGCCCTCGGCGGTGATGTCGGTGCTCGGGGACCTCCTGTCACCTACTGAGGCTTGTCTGCTCTTAATACTCTGGCCCCTGGGGCTAGCCATGCGTACTCGTTCCTTAAAACTTAGCTTCTGACTGTGGACAACAGAGGCATGATTATTCCATTTCAAGCAATTTCTTCCACTCCACTTGGGTCAATACTGTGATGAAACTGTATATTATATTTCAATAGACAAAATGTTTTCAGCAAGTAGGAGCATAGCAATGTATTCTTCCCTTATTGAAAATTGGAGCTTTATTTAATCTGTTTGCATTCGTTTGAACTCAACCTCACTGTACAGGTAGGCACACCCTTCCTGGATTCATCATAGAAAGGACTGACGTTGGGTATGTTAGTTTGTACACAATTACACTGGAAATAACCAAGAACTGGTTCAGTGTTTGCTTTAGAAATAGATTTTAGCTTTCACCTCAACTTTTGAGATTTAAAGAAAGTAATTTTTTTTATTTGGGAGCATATCTCTTTGTAATTTCTAAGCATTTCTACAGGGATGACAGTTACATATACATATATATCTACATTCTGCATGCATTTCATATTCCAGGCAAGATTATGATATCCATAAATTCATGCAATCTCATAGTGGTTGGTAGTACTGCATACATAATATTAAACATACAACATTTAACACCCATTTCTTTTATGCTTGCATTCATTCTTGTGAGACAAAAACCACACAATGTAGAACAGCCCCAGCATATAATGAATGTGATGACTGATTAATGGAATGAGATGGTATGTTCACTAACACAATTTCCTGCTATCAAACAGGTTATTGATTTGCTGTGGCAGCTACTGGTAAATTATATTTGTTCAGACATTCAGTTCTCAGATGCCAGCAAGGACTGAAGTGCTGTGGATTGATAAAGGAAGCATTAACAACAACAACAAAACCCGAAGTATATCTCCATGCTTTCCCAATCAAAAGATGTGGTGTGATGTGGTGGGAAGGGCAGGTTGGAATCAAAGAGACTTGGGGTTTGGAGTCCTCATCTTGAACATAAAGACGAAAATAGCAACATAGCTAAGGGATTTTTGTGGGAACCAAGAGATGCTGTGTCCCCATTTTGTTTGTGTTCTTGTTTCATTTATAAAGCGCTGTGTTATTCATCAGGAAATGATACTCGTAGCCAGTGAGAGGCCCAGGACTCTTCAGGGTCTGCCGAAATGAAGGGTGAAGGGTCTGAGGGCAGTAAGTTGGAGCAGCTACTCTGAGAGGCTGAGACCCACAGTCATGCTGCAGCCTTTGTGGGGCATGAAGGAGGCAGTGTTCTCATGGACACGGATTATCCAAGACGAAGTGGAGCCCTTGTTTTTTCCACTTACCGCAATGTCCACTGTCCCCAGCTGCAGCATGCCAACAGCAAATGTGTTTAGTGGTTATGTGTTTTGTAGCTAACAAGAAACAGTAACATTTATTTTTCCATGCCTAGTTGCTTAACAAATGATATTCTAAAAAGACACCACATTTTATGTGTTTACATGAAAACAAATCAAATAATGAACTATGGTGATCAGAAAGTCCTGGTAACAATAAACGAGTCGACCATGCAACTGACCGCTCCCCTCTGAAATGCAGACGTAGGTAAGTCCAGCATGACTAGCTGAAGGCACATGCAAAGAACAGGCTGGGCAGTTTTGTGATGGGGTCAGGTGGGTTCAAGAGTTCTTTAAAACAATCCCGTCAGTCAAAGGCTTTCTCTGCACTTGACAAATGCATGATTAAATGGTAGATCACATCAAACAACAGCAACAATAACATATAAAACTGCATCTGTTTATGCTGAGACTAGGTTCTCCATGTCATCCCAAACCTTCAAATCATTTAAACAGATCCTCAAAGGGATAGGACCCAAAATGTCTACTCTTCTCAAACTTTGTTTTTGTTTTTTTTTTTTAAATAGTAAGAATTTCACATCTCTTCTCAGTTTTTAGCACATCTGTTCCATCATTTAAGTTTATGATGATAGGGTTCAGGAACATATGCTCAACTCTGCACCTTTATTTAGATGAACGAACGGTTTAAGTTTACATAGCTATCACTACAAGTGTTCTCATTGTACTTTATCTAGTTGATTACCTTTTCTGGAACTCATAGATGCTAATTACTGTGGAAGGTTGAGTTTCGTTAATATCAAATTATTTTCTCAAACTTTAAAGATATATCTCTTTCTTATACCAACTAAATGAAGAAGAAACTGATGAAAACATCATAAAACCACTTAATATAAAATTTAGTTTTTCCCTTTTAAGAATTTCAATTACTGAAAAAATAAAAAAATCTGAAATAAGTATCAGCATCAAACCCTCCATGGCTAATTTACAATAATGAAATATTTAAAAACAATTGCTCCTAAGAAAATATTTTTATTTAAAAGTTGCCTCTATGAAACATTTTGATAGCATCTCTTTCATGGAAAGTGGAAATAATATTTTTCTCTGAATCTTAGTACTATTTAAAGCACTTACAGTTGATATAAATGAGTTCTAGCTACCATGTCCCTTTTTTTCTTTTAAAGATTTTATTTATTTATTTAACACAGAGAGAGGGAGAGAGAGAGAGAGAGAGAGACAGTGAGAGAGGGGACACAAGCAAGGGGGAGTGGGAGAGGGAGAAGCAGGCTTCCCGCCGAGCAGGGAGCCCGATGCGGGGCTCGATCCCAGGACCCTGGGACCATGACCTGAGCTGAAGGCAGATGCTTAAACGACTGAGCCACCCAGGTGCCCCGCTTTCTGTCCTTCTTAACTGCATGAATATTTGCCAATGTCTACTATTAAAAGAATTACCAAAAATCATTTTAAAGTGAATCCAACACATTACATATGAAATTAGACAAAAAAGATTAATGTTTTCAGTCTCTCTTTTGACATAATTGTATGAAAGTTAGGAATAAAACCTTAACCCGGAACTTTTTAACCAGGCAAAATTTTGTTCTCCAAAGCAAAGACCTGTTCTTACAAAAAAGCTCACTTCTATTAGTTTTTCTACTTCTTTTCCCCTTTGGAAATCAACAGAGCATCTTGATTAGATGACTATTAAACTGATTAGATGACTGTTACTGAAATGCACATTGATTAAAAATATAGACTCTTCACTGGTCCATTCAAATTTTCGTTATTTTCCTACCTTTTGGTCACATCTATAAACACGATTTTTTTTTTTAAAGTAGGCTCCATACCCAACGTGGGGCTTGAACCCATGACCCTGAGATTGAGTGACATGTTCTGCCAGCCAGGCGCCCCTATAAACGTGACTTTTGAGGAAGATTTATGTAACAGTGTTTTTAGGAAGATTGTCAAAGATTATTCCTAGGAGACCAATAAGAGGGTCTCTCTGGAGAAAGTAAGCCAAAGGACATTGTGGTCATTGATTGTGGCATCAATCAGCTGGGGACTCTAGGAGGGGGCACCTGCACAACTATGGGGAACCGTGCAAGGGAATTCTTCCTCCTTTAGGAACCAGACGTACAAATAACTCAAATGGCCCAGCATGCAGGCTACTACTGGATGTTCCCTGCCAGGGAACTGTGTGGCATTATTGTAACCCCACAGTAATCCTCTTGGACTTAGAATGCTGTAGTCCTTGTTATACTTAATTAGGGTTTTAGCCCTTCATAGGATAAGCATTCTACAAATTCTCGCCTCAGGCACAATATGGCGACTGAGCCGTTAACAATCCAGTGCGTGCAGCAGCTCAGCAGCTGTCCCACCACAAGGAGGCGCCAGGGCTGTGCGGAACCCTGCCTATTTGGCCCTGGCGTAGAGTATCAAAGCAGGCAACAGGCAACAACGAAAATTACAAGCGGGTTGAAAACCTCATTCAAGAAGTCCTTAGGAAGAGTGAGTCTCTGAGCAGGGCTCAGGTAGGATGGCGGTGGAACCAGGTCATGCACCTGAGGTTAGTTGGCATTCTCAAATTTCATGTCAATAGCCGGGATGCTGGGTACCTCTGCTTCCGTGAGGTGTACGTTCTGAAGAGCTTCTGCTTATTACTACAGAACTTACTAGGAGTGAGGGAAATAGAGCAGCACATTACTAAGCATTTCACCACCACGAAAGTGCTTAGGGATTTCTTTTTCTTTTTAGAACAACAAAGCCATTTGGCTTTATTGTTTTTCAGATATAATATACAGACTATTTAAGCAGTAAGTCCTAACTACATAGTTTAATTGTGCTGCTTGGAAAATAATCAGTGCTCTTAATGGTGAGGTTGAAACCACTGGATGTGAAACACGCATTACAAATGATGGTAGCCTGTATGTTAGCATCGGATTCATATGAAAATAAGAACATAAATATTTTAAAATACAGCAACCCTTGTAATAAATAGCAATGCAACACAGTATAAACGAGGAACAAAATATTTCAGAACCTTAAATATTTATAGGAATCAATGAAGCTGATAACATTAATTGCTTTGAAATATTAAAAAAGGTTCTTGATTTGTATAAAATACCTGCAGTTGTAGTTAATATCAATAATTGTCAGAATACATGCTCCAAAAACTCAGAAGAAAAGATTCTAGGTCACTAGCTTGTTAAAAAAAGAGTTTCTTATTGTAAGTCTTTCTTACAGACTTAGTCTTAAGACTAAATCTTTCCCCTCTATCAATAAATGCGAACAGAAGGAGAAACCATTTTCAAAAGATTGTTTTTGAAACAATCTAACATTTTGCCCATAAGGACACAAGTTGATTATGCTGGAAAAAAAAAAATGTCTAGCCTTACTTAGTTTAACAACACATGCAGATCATTCGTTGCACATAGAAGAAAGAAAATGTAAATAATGGAAAACAAACGCCCAAGAAATACAAGAATGCACAGTCTTTTCTGTCAGCATTCTAGTGTTCTCTCCTAAGAACCACACATCTCAGAACCTAATAAAGCCAACCACGTAGGAGCAATTTGGACAAAGCACTCAGTGGATCACAGCAGAAGATGATAACGTAATAAAAGAATATCATTTATGCTTTAACTTTGAAGACATGCATCTTTGTAACAGTCTCACAAGAACCTGTTAAAGCAACTTTAGATAGTCTAATAAGAAGTCTGACAGGGTTCTATTTAAAGCCCACAGACTGTGATCAAGGCAGCTTAACTATGAAGCATGCACATAGCCAACAATTGTTGGTTAAAGAGACAGGGTAGGCAGAAGTAGCAAGATTTATAGATAATTCCCAAACTTCCGTTGGCATGACCTAGTCTAGTAGCAATAAAAACCTAACAGGGAGGAAGAAGAGCCTTTTTGTGGCAGGGTGTACAAGATGGCTGACTGACCTCCTTGTCAAGGAGGAAGGGAGGAGGACCTAAAATCTCAAGGTGAGAGTACTGGCTTAATTGGGTTCGATGGGGTTATAGGTAAATTCTATTTTCTGAAAGTGACAATTAGTACCAAAACAGAGAAAAACTATCCAGTTTAAAAAAATGAGTTGGAAAAATTACTTAATGGGATGAGTAATTACAATAAAATCAATAAACATATTCACCACATATGGGATTAGAACTGTTTTAATGGGAAGACAGAGGAAAGCAAATGAATCATTAAATGATGCTAAAGAAGTTGCATTTATGGTCTAAGTAGAGGAAGAACAGAGCAGGCTCAATTGAGACTAATGGTAATTTGTACCTGACCCCGTACCAAAGACATTATTTTAATGTCTCAGAGAGACACTATTTCAACTGTTGTTTAGTTGAGAGCCTCTTGAGACTGATGGTTTGTATATTTAAAGAAAAATTTTGGACCTGTTGCAAACAATACAAAAGCATCACAGAACTGGATGTCTTTCCCTAGCTCAAATTTGTTTAAAAATACCCTAACCTCAGTGTAGAAAGACAAAAATCTCTCTAACCAGAATATTCCAAAGCAGGGAACCTCATTAGCTATGGGGGTATACCAGTGTGTGTGATGCTTCACTACATTCTGCAGCGAGAAAAGCCTCTCCGTGTCTGGCCCGGTCATTCAGAGGGAGACCGGGCCAGACGCACCAGGAGAGAGTTACTGGCTACTGTGCTAAACCCATCCACGCTTGAATTACTCCCAGTTCTTAACACAATGAAAAGCCAGGAGGAAAGATTTAGGAGACTTCAGGCTCTGAGATATCTGGAAGATCACAGAGTTGGCTGAAGTTTCTCTCTTCTGCTTATCTGAATCACCATCAGTAACCCAATGGCCCCAAACACAGTAAAGGGCTTTGCATTTGGCTAGTGTTAATTAATCCATTTGAAATTGGGTCAAGGATTAATCAGCAATAGTCTGGACCCAAATCTGCTCTCTTCTAAGAAACACTCCGCATTATAAATGCATTTTCCTTTGTGCACATTTTGCTTGAGTAAGGGCAAATTTGTTTTTCTTAAGATGGTACTGTTGCTATTGTTAATACAATAGTCTTTTTGCATTCATTATGCAGTATTATAAATTCCATTGCCCATGGAACACAACAAGGTGAAAGCTAAAGTGATGTTTTAAAATGCGAGCTTCAGCTTTTTTCCTTCAGATTATTGAAATGTTTTTACTTTTTCATTGTCTCTCTTTTTGTATATTTCCTCATTCCCATTTTTGTTGGTGTTTTCTCTTTCTACGTGAACTACTGGCGATCAGGGACATTTTATTACTCTATCTAAGAATTGTTTATTGAGCCCATTCTCTGTCATAGCTTTGCACAGGGTGATGTGATACATAATTGGGGGACAGAAGACCTAAGTGTATGAAGTATGAAACATCAAGTAAGGCATGAATGCTCAATAAATGGTAATATAGGACATGTTTCATGGTGGTTTTGCCAAATGTCCAGTGACCATAGAGAGGCAAGAAATCTTGCGAAACATACCTCGGTGTTTCTGTATATGTTCAAAACTACAGGTGAGTAATTTTTGACACCCTTCTTCACAAGCATGTTGAATAAATTTTGATATTTTAGGTACATGTGAACATCATGAAATTTAAAAAATTTGGTCAGTAGTCTTTTTGAATCGTGACAGCTGATTGGGAGGTTCATTTTTGGAGTGAAGAACAAAAAAGCTCCATAGTTACACTTTAATTTTGTCTTTGCTTTCTGCCTTGGTAACATTTGGAAAAAGTGCAATATCGTGTCAGCCCAAGGGAACCCCTCACTCAGGACTGCCATACCACGTCACACTTTTGTGAGCACCTCCACATGATTCACAGACTTCCCCTTTAGGTGTCAATAGCTCTGTTTTGGAGGATGAAACCAAGACAGGTGACCTTGCTCTCAGGTAGCTATGGAGTTTGTGCCAAAGATAGTCTCAGCCTTTAGGATTTGGAGACAAATTACCCTTTGACATAATTTGTAAATGGATAGCTCCTGAAACAAGGAGAGCTTTTCAAATATCACCAAATAGACTAAATGGCTTATAATGGCTATGATTCATTTTGTGTAACTCTTTTCAAGTAAAATGGCCACAGGGGAAGGACGGTGGGGTTTGCTGGGAGTCTAGACAGAAAAAGACTAAATGGTCAGAATTGGTGAGACTGCCTGTTCTAGAGTCTATGCAAAGAATATTCTGAGTCTAATCACCAGAACCTCTCTTTGGGCAGAAATATTTCTAAAGTAGAGAAGATCAAATCTTCAGGCTACTAAAACTTTCTGGAAATATCACCCAGGAATATCTAATGACCTTGGCCCTAATTCTTTGCCTACCAAGTAAGAGAAGAGTCCTTAATGCCATCCCTGTGTAGGCTTACCTTCCTCAAAGGAGTGTTGTGCATCCTGCCACATCTATCTCTCATCATGGATGCCTTTACGTTCTGGTGCGTGAATCTTTTTAAGTGTTAATATAATGCAGAAATGGATGACCCAGAACCTCATCATCCCAAGTGAACTTTCAAAACTAGTTTCAGGACTGTATAAGTATATTATAATTAGTGTCATTAGTATGACAGTACAAAACTAAAGGAACAATCCCTGGACTCCCATTGGTCCCCACCCAGGGGCCAACTCTGTGCAGGTGGAATGCCTGTTGTTTCCTCACTACTGAAACAAGTAGCAATGCTAGGAAAAACTTTTTTCTTCTTCCCTTCCAGGCACCTGGGATTCTCCTGCTGGTTCTGCCTCTGCTACTCCTCACACCAGCAGTGCTGAGATCCACCTGGCTCTGTCCTTCGGGGCTATGCTCTCAAATCCAGACTCTTTCCTGGCACTCAATAACACAGAATAAAATGTTCTCTTTCACCTCCCATTCCTCCTAGGTCTAACTCTCTGCTCTTTAATCTGATAAAGAATTTCCTTGAAAGGATGAAAGAATGGCCACAAATTATTTGGTGAAGTTTCTTCTTCCTAAAAGATGGGGCAGTGGTGGGGGGGAGGCTCTTCTTCTGAATCATGTTACTCAAGTAAACCAATGCTTAATGAGCTGGAAATGTCACAGAAAGATTGTTTTTACCTCCTGTACACAGTGCTCCTTTTGCCCAAAAATCCCATTTTATTACTCTAAAAGGACCCCGATGAAGGGGAATATATCTTACATTGCTTCCCAGAATTTGAATACTTTGGTAAGACTTCCATCTGAGAAAATGGTACCAAGGAATAACCAAAGGCCATAATTATTATTTTTCCCCAAGAATGTTCCATGCCCTGCCGATTATAAAAAGCAGTGAGTTAGGGAGACACTGATGCTTCCAAGGGGGAAAAAGAAATCAATGAAACAGCAACCTTTGCAGGCAATCTTGTGAAAGGTCACTTTTAATCATCTTGTATTTCTTGATCAATTTTACTCACATGAGATACATTTAAAACATCAGTTAGGTATCAGATTTATAAACAAACATGGAGCAGAAGAGAAATCACAAACCTGCTGGATGTTTCCCCTTGTTCTTTCCTTCAGGTGTGTGCAGGCAGAAGAGAAATGATGATAAACTGGTGAATACATTTATAGCACGTGATAATGGAGGATGGGGAATAAAGTACCCTAAGTAATTCTTTTTAAGCAAGATCCACAGAAGCAGTATTCCTTATAAGAAATGTACCCAACTTTTCAACATATACTCTTTGTGGCACAGATCTGAGCTGGCACGTTTACTTAGCAAGACCAGCAGTGCCCACATGTAACCTAAAACTGTAAACTCCACATTAGCTAAGGTTATCCATGGTTAAGAAAGCAGCTGTGATCTAACTGGCATCAATAAGGACTCTTAGAATAGTGCTGGTTACACTGTACCTTCAATCACTTGTTGAGGAAGATTTTGTTTTCATATTGTATACAGTACAAATTCTCTTGAAGTAAATTAGGCGCATGGGAAATTGAGCACAACTACCTTGGACTAGTGTTGGATGGTATTTTTAACAACCCATTTTAGCAAATGCAGGTCTGTGCAACGTGGTGTAGGGTCCCTACTCTTTACAAATGACTGTGTGTCTTCGGGCAAGCACCTCACTTTCTTGTAGGTCTTGATTTTCTTATGAAAAAATTGAAGGCACTGGATTACAGAATGTCTACATTCTGACTTTTTACACTATCACATGGCATCCTTGGAGCTTGATAATTCCCCACAGCTTCATAAAATATCAGACTCACTCCCTAAAAGAGCACATTTACCTGTGTTATACACTTTGCACAGCCTTCATTTTCTCTGAGAAGAAAATCAAGAAAAATATGTTCCCTCTGTAAATCTGTCTGTTATTAAAACAAAACTTTGAAATAGCAACTGCTAAGACCTCGAAAGCCTATGTGAGACCAGCCAGACCAGAAAGGAGAGAGTCAGAAACTGCGGGGTATATGCCTGGCGGAACTGAGCGGGTATGGCCTGCCCCCTCACCCTACCCTGTCTCCCCTGCATCCCTGTCACACCTCTCTTCCATCCTACCCCCTGAAATGAGGTTGAGGAGTCAAAGCATCTCATTGTATCTCTAAAACTCCTGGGAACAAGAGCATGAGTTCATGTTTTTTAATGACAGCGATATCATTGATGATGATGCTATTGATAATATGATCTCTTCCCTGACCACCTATTTAAAATTGTAATCCCTAATGTCCCCCAAATTCCTTCCCTACTTTATACTGTTCTCCTTAGCACTACTCTATTACATATTTTATTTATTTGTTTATTTATTTATTTATTTATTTAATTTATTTTCTCTCCCCAATGTCCCTTGAATATACATTCCCCAAAGTCTGAGGTTCTAAACTATTTGGTTTCTTTTTTCTTTCACTACTACACTTCTAGTGCCTGGAAATTGCAAAATAAGAGGTGCTCAATGAATAGTTATTTAATGAATGCACAAATGAATGAATGAATCATCTCTTCAGAAGTTCTTAAACTCTGAATGTTATAGGAAATACACTATATAAATAAAAAGAAGTTTCAGTCTGTTTCTTATTACATCACTCTGCACTCAGTAAGCCAATTAATTATAAATGTAAAAATATCCCCCTAAGTCATTGTAAATTATTCTCTTCATAGATCTACAAACTTGATTAAAGCAGGTTTGCTTTCTAAAGCAAAGGTTCTGAACTTGGCTTCAGGGAGCCTGTGAATACATTAAAATTGTAGGCAAAATTCTGATTTTTTTGCATTTAATATTTTTTTTTGTGGGAAAGAGTCCACAATTATTATCATGTTCTCCATGGTTTAACAAAACTAACAACAATAATAAAGATTAAGAACCACACAATTTGGAACAATAACATGTCACTAGAGGGAGAGATGTTAGGATATTCAGGTTTCCTGAACTTTGCCAGGATGGCTGTGTCATTCAGGACAAGTACCCCGTTATTCAGTAAATGGGGCCGAGACTCAGAGGTAAATGGGGGGTTCAGGGAAAGGACAATGAGGCGGATGGCTGACAGCCAAAGTGGAACAGCATGAATATAGGTGTTTGCATAAATTCTCCTCTCCCTTCCCTCCCCTCCCCCATTTAAAATGGAAAATTTCAGAGGAAGAAAGAGAAATTATGTGAGTAAAATCATAGTTTATGCACTGGGAGAATTTCACTTATTATTCAATAATTTTTTCCAGGCTTCAGAATGACTTTAATCCAAAAACTTCGGGAAGTGGAAAGCCAGATTATCACATGATAATAGATCATTCTCTTCTGTCACTTGAGAACCTTCTTTTGTTTCTTCTACTAGTTTTCGTCTTACATATATACCTAGAAACCTTCATGAGTACAAGAAACATAATTTCTATACAATTCCCATTTCTGACTCAATACCTCCAAGGAATAGATGTTTTGTTTTTATTACCACAACTTTGAAAGAGTCTCATACTCAATAAAGGAAAGTCAACTCAATTTTAAGATCTACATGAAAAGAGATTTCTCATGCATGCATTCATTTGACAGCATCCATGCTTCTTTCCTTGCTAAGGTTCCGTCCCTTCTGAAGACCTGAGGTTCTAGGAATATCTCTTTCACAGGTTTTGATCCCAGCTTTTAGGAGACACGTCCTATCAGAGCTTAAAAGTTATCTTGCTCACCTCTCATCCTTCACTTTGTGGATGGGGCCCGGGGAGGATCAGGGAAGTAATGTAACAGATCCTGACAGTTAGTGACAGATGTATGGCTTCCTAACAGTGTGTGCTCTGAAGCAGCACAAACCTCCTTTGAGACTGAAATTCCAGGCAATAAGTCATGAAGGGTTCTCCAGTTGATTGCTCTTCCACAGCAAGTAAGAAAGAGGTTTCTCTGATTGAATCACAGTAGTTGGATGCCTTGAATCCCATGAAGCCACTAGGATTAAGGTTTTGTTGGACTATGAAAGGGAACAGCAGGTGCTCTAAAGTACTAAGTAAATAAGCACTTTGGTAACCTTTGGACAACCTGAGGAACTGACTATTGCAATCAAGCTGGGTGACACAGAAAGCCTTTCCCTTGGCTTATGTGCTTTGGTTGTTTCAATGAGGACTTCTTTAATGAATATGGTGATTTTGATTAAGTATATTCGGATAGTTGAACTGGAGTCCAGGATTCCAGGACTAAGGATTTTTTTTTTAAATTAAAGATCACTGTGGTAACCATTAGGACTGTTCATAAGTTTTCTGGTTCTCTTCTCTTTCCAGGCACATGGGAGGACTGCACTTTCCCATCCCCTTTGAGTTGAGGCCTGGCCAGGTGATTTGTTTGGGCCAATGAAATGTGAATGGAAGCCATATTACTTTCCAATTTTGAATGCTAATTTCAAATTTTAATCTGATTGGTCCCATTGCTTCACTGAATGGGGTAATCCTATTAGGACTCCAGCTATTCTTTTGCTACTGACACTAGCTTGATCAGCATGTGAAAGCTCCAGGACCATCCTCTAAGATGATCCAGATGAGAAATGACTTTGAGGGACTTTATGCAAAGATACATTGCTCTCAAAGTGCTCCCTGCTTGGGGTCAGGTGACCGACGGAGTTTAAACCATCATTGTTTTTCAAGAACCATGGTGGTTACTTTTAGAATTTCAGTGGGCTTTATGAAATGATTTATTAGAAAATAAGCATGAAATAGTAGCAATAAATCTCTATAAAAGTTTGAATTTCTTTAATCTTTAAGTTCAGTCTGTGAATGCTGAGGAACAACACTGAGTCCATTTAGTTTTGTGCCTGAGGTGCTACTGAACAGGTTTGAATCTCTTGAAGGGCAAGAGAGAATAAGACAATCCAAATATCAACACGTACGTGTGTGTGTGTGTGTGTGTGTGTGTGTGTGTTTGTGTATGTGTGGTTTGTTTTGGGAACGTGAAGAGGCTTGATGAGAGCACCAGCTGTCACAGTGATACCTACTTGGTAGGGCTGCAGGTGTGCAAGGCCTTCAAGTGTGGCTTCCAGGTTGCAATGGAAACAGATTTCTCATCAGCTGCATAACTACGCCAAACGCACTGCATGTGGCATACGTGGGGACATAAAAAAGAAAAAACAAAAGAGAGGAGAAAATAGAATAAAATGAAAAGGGAGATTATTAAGTTAATATATATTAAGAATCTTTTCCTTGTCATACTTGGCCCCGATTAAATGCCCAGAGGGTGAAGAAGGCGACTTTGGCATTTTCAGCCTGCTGTTAAACACATTCTGCCACATCAGTGGAACTGGTTTTCAAAACAACTCACACCAGACAATAAAAGTACCAAAAAGTATAACATAAAAGCAACCTGTGAATTGGCTAGGAAAGGAGATGATATTATCCGAGGTAAACTATCTGAGCAAGAACATGCATTCCGGGAACGACTGCACATCTTTAGTCACCATTTGATAAGATAGTGGCAAAGGACTACCTACAACCCACAATGCAACTAGTAAACTAACAGTAAACCAGCTAGTAAACTAATGAAAGGGTCATTAATGAACATTAATTAGTGTCATTCCCTGACATTGGACTGTGTAATACTGCTAATGCTAAAAATGGGGACAGTGATAATAAAAAGCAGGGCTAAAACAAGACAGGGAAAATGTACTCTCTAGGAATATAATTGGAAAGTTAAAAATTTAATGTCATGGTCTAAGAATATGTTAGGGCTTTTTGATGTAAAACATAAGCTCTCTCTACTTTATATAATTACAACTGACATATATAATACAATGTATCTTCACGTAGTCCTTACACTGGAAAGGTGGATTCAGACTCTTATTTTGTAGAAGAGAAAAATAAAGCCTCAGGTAAATTAAGAGGTTTACACAAGGTTGGTAGAGTTGAGACATTATCTCAGACTGCCTGGTTCTTGGTCATAGAATCCCTCTGTTGCCCTTTGCTTACTACCTGATGGCTATTGCTGGAAAAGTTTCCCTCCAAACTGTCCATCTGGGAGATTGCCCGAACTTATTTTCTATATAGATGTTAGTGAATTTTTTTCCTTTGTAATAAGTCTGCAAACATTTCTAATGACAAAGTGTTTACTCCAATATCCCGAGAGAAGTTTTTTTTATTATAATTCATAAATCAAAGCATTCTACTTTATGTGGCAGATCCATTTAAACGGGTCATTCATGATTTTGAAACTTACAATGAAAAAAACAGTGATCTAATAATAGGCCTTTTCTTGAGAATATCATTAAATAAATATGCCCTGAACAAAAAGACTTAAAAGTTGACCCAACAACTTTGGGAAACTGTTTGGCAGTATCTATTAAAGCTGGATATTTATACATATACATACCCTATGATACAGCTACACATTCCTACATACATACTCAATGATGTGTTTATATATATTCATCAAAAGATATGTAGTATCATGTTCAAAACTGCACTGCTCTTAATAAGCTGAAGCTGGAAATGCTCAAACACCTACCAACAGAAGAATAAATAGGTAAAATGTGGTACATTAACATAGTGGAATAGTCCACAGTAATAGCACGCTGGAACTATGCTCAGTGATGAATGAACTTTATATGAATCACGTTGAGTGAAAGAGACGAGACACAAAAGAGGACATGCTGTGTGATTCCATTTGATTTATGCTGTTTGAAGGCATCACAGTGGTTACCCTTGGGGGACAGTGATTGAGAAAGGATACATAGAAGGTACTGGTCATGTTCTGTTTCTTTATCTGGGTGCTGGTTACACAGGAGTGCTCAGTTCTCTTTAGGTATGTGCTCTATTCTGTATGCATATTACACTTCAGTAAAATGTTCAAGAAGTGATATAAAAAACTAGGAAAATATATCTTAAGACCTGAGGATATTTAAAAAAATATTATTAAGGAAGGTTTAAATAATTGAAGCGGGGTTCCTTGCCTGGAGCTTTGCTTACATGGCTCATTGTTGATTTATCTTACAAATCTGTGAAAACTTATGCTAAGCATCTTGGCATCTTAAAGAGAGTAAAACAATTATCACATCATCTTGAAATGTTAGTTTTTGCAAATAATGTTTAAACACAGTTTACAGAGTGACCTAGAGTAATCAATGAAAACACATGGGTTTATCATTGCAGTTTCTTATATAGTGAGGCCCAGGGAAACTCCAATGCTCTGACAGCACAGATGGCTACTTTAATTAAACAATTTTCATAGAAGGCATCATATAGATGTGAACTCAGATGCTTTGAAAGCAAGACCTGTGTAGAACTGGAAGCACCCAGCAAGCCTGTGCATTATTAGATACCAGTGAAAAAAATCCCAAACAAAACAACAAAAAAGGGGACGAAGACATTACCTGCCCATGTTACAAAGAACTAGGGATGAACCAGGCCTCTTTTAGAAAATTAAAGATTTCCTTAAAAATGAGTCCTGATTTCTTGCTCTTTTTCTATTAAGTTGATCTCAGGAGCTAAGCTCTTATGCCCTTCATTACTCTTCTCCTAAAAATGTCTTGGAAATGGGAGATACAGAAGGAGCAGTGGCATCTGAATCGGAGCGGATATTAGTTAACAGTAGAGATGGAAATGGAAAGTGTAACTTCATTAGTCTTATAATCTTAACAACTTTGTCCCGTCCTTAGCTTGCTCACTCAACTAATTGCTTCAGGTACCTGAACCTCAAGGCCACGACCATATGATCAAGTAGCTGATCTTCCTACATTTAAAGCCAAAATCACACAGTGGTTGGCAAGAGAAAAATAATGCCCCAGAGGGATTTAATTGACATGGCAAATGTACTCCAAAGGATAGGGCAACAAGAAACAAAATGAAAGCCAAATTTACCATTTATCAGGTGACCCTGATGCTCTAGGCAGCCAAACAAATTCAAACTTTGGTCTATAATTATAAGTACAATATCAGTATAATTAAGTCTTTAAAGGGAGTATTTAGTTTGTATTGTCTAGAGTATTACAGCTATGGCACATTTGACCCTTTCTGGAAATTTTAGTTTCAGGTCACCTTCCAAAGTATAATTAACATGGAACTGATTATTTTCAAGGTACAGGATTTAAGAAGTTGGAGTACAAAAAGATTTAGGGTGAAAACCAGCAATCCCTTCCCCACCTTGCTTCTCATTACTTTTTGTTCCTTAGAGGTAAACCCCCTTCACCTCTTACAGCTGTTGCTTCTATTTTTAAGAATTCTTATTTTTAAGGATTGTTCTCATACTTATGTTTCTTGATATTTCAATTTTAGGCATTACCAATTAGCTTCCCGCCATGAAAAATAATGGCAGCTCACTCACACATCCTATTTCTTTCCTTTTATCCGAACAACAACTTTTAGTTCAGTTGCTATTTAGCATTTGCACTATTATGACCATGTAACTACTGTTCCTAGTTCAGCAATGTGGTGTACCAGGACTACTTTTACTTTCCTATATATAGAGTTTTGTTTTGTCTTAGAGTAATTATTGCCCTATTTCAATTTCTTGATTTGCTTTTTTGTACCTCTTACAAATACATTGCCCAGCTAATAGAACTCTAAAATTCCACTCCTCAAATACATCATGGAATCTGTCAGTTTCATTTTTTATTTCCTTGGAGATCTATTTCCTGGAGCTCTCCAGCCTCCTGCTTCCTCTGCTCTTGAGACCTGCTTGAGCTTTTGTTCTGGGCTTCTCTTCCTATCATCCTGGGAATTCCCTTGGTTCTTTTTTGGGTGGGATCTCTTCTTTCCTGGATCCCGTGTCTCTTCTTGGTTTATCTTCTTGTTTTAGAAGAGTAATTCTATCCAAGTAGCTTTTTTTTTTTTTTAAATTCAGCTTTATTTAGGTATAACTGACATAAAACTGTAAGACAAGTGAAGTGTATATCATGGTGATTTGTTAGATGTATATATTACCCCCATGTCTTTATTTTCTTCTTCTTCTTCTTCTTCATCTTTATTTTCTTCTTTTTTTGTGAAAACAACTAAGCTCTACTCTTAGCAGATTTCAGTGATATAATACAGTGTTCTCAACTATAGTTCCTATGTTGTACATTAGATCCTCAGACCTTATTCATCTTATAGCTGAAAGTTTTTACCCTTTTACTCTATTTACCCGACACTCCAGCCCCTGGCAACCACTTTTTACTCTGCTTCTAGGAGTTTGACTTTAAAAAAATTCAGATTCCATATATAAGTGAGACCATGCCGTATTTGTCTCCTTCTGTCTGGCTATTTCACTTAGACTAATGCCTTCAAAGTCCATCCATGTTGCCACCAATTGAGGAATTTTCATGCTTCTCATGGTTGAAATAACGTTCCTTTGTATACATATACCACTGTGGAAAACAGGATGGCAGTTCCTCAAAAAATAAGAAGCAGAACTACCATTATGATCCAGTAACCCCACTTCTGGGTTTATATCCAAAGGAAATGAAAACTGGATATCAAAGTGCTATCTGCACTCCTGTGTTCAATGCCACACTCTCCATAACACCCCAAATGTGGAAATAATCTAAGTGTCCTATTAATGGATGAATGGACAAAGAAGATGTGATATGAAAGCTAATGCCATCTTAATTCTTTACCCTTTGGATACATCCTGCCCAGAAGGCACGTAAGGTCCTTTTTGCAAGTGTTCTTTTGTTTGCAGTGCTGGGCACTTGGTGGGCCCAGGGTGGACCCTGAGTGACCACTCAGTTCTGGAGAATCATAATATAACATTTCTTTGCTAAAATCCTCCCTTAATTTCCCTGTACTCTTTTTGAGGTATTAGTTGGATATTTGATCTCCTGGTAGCATCATCCAACTTTCCTTCTTTTTTGGTCTTATTTTCTATCTCTGTCTTTTTCTTCTAATTTCTGGGAGGTTTTCACAGCTTTAGCTCTGTTCCATTTTCTTTTCTTTTCTTTTTTTTTCTGCCATCATGTTTCACACATCTAGGAAACTTTTTCTCAGGCTGTTCTTATTTATGAATAAAGCACTAAAAAAGATTATTATAAGCTCTGTATAAGGCTTGAGAGTATTGACTGGTGGCCTTACTTCAGGGTAACTGGGTGAAGACTCAGGTGGAAGCCGAAGTCTCAATATATAATTATTTTTTCTTTTGGGCTGCATAGCTTCCCCATAGCAGTATCTTCTAATCTCTTCCCTTCAGGAGAATAAGCCTGTCGGTCAGCGTCCACTTCACAAACTTTCACTTAATTCTCCTGTTTCTCTTTCCAGCAAGCATCTTGGCTCCACCCTGACCTGGTCCAATCTTTCTCAAAATAAACCCCCTAATGTGGCATTTTTGAAGTATCTTTAAATGCTAGCCCCAAGACTTCAGAGATCCATAAACGAGGACACAACTGCTGCTATTTGAAAGGAGTAATGCATTATGATTCAGACCCCAGGGACTGAGTCCTAGCTCTTCCTAGGCTTGGCCTGAAGATCAAGTGACATCATGTATTAGAAACACCCTGCAAACTGAAAAATACTTTGCAAGTCTGGGCATTATTAATAAAAGCTGCGGCATTTGGGCAGGTATTCAAGCTGTTTTCTTTTCCCAGACTGCCCCATTTGAAATGAAAAGTTAATTTAAATAAATCATGCAAAGATATTGACACAGCTAAATTTGCTGAAAGCTGCTGGGGTTTTCAACTTTTCTCTAAAACCCAGAAAGGCTGGTTAATTTAATTGTCTCACCAACCAAATGACAAAGCAATTTGGGCCTCCCAGTGCCTTTTTATTTTTTTTATTTATGTTAATTTTTTATTGAAGTATAATTGACATATAACATTAGTTTCAGGTGTACAGCATAATGATTTGATATTTGTATATTATGTGAAATGATCACCATAATTATTCTAGTCTCCTTCAGTGCCCTTTGAGAAAGATAGTGGCTCTGGCTTAAAACAAATGACATTACTCTTGGTCTTGATCCTTTGTGTGTTCAGCAAATCAAGGCAGGTTTATTGGGTGAGAAAATAAATGGATCAGCAAGTAAGGATTGCTTTTCAATCTACTGCATCCTTAAAAATAAATTTCTGCAATATATAATCAAAGCTTAAAGCTCTGAATTCTGGCTAAGGATTACAGCAAGGAAGAACAATGAAAACATTTAATAATTATATTATTATTCCTATGTCTAGTAAAAAATCAATTGCATTTGGATGGGGGGAGAACAGTTGCCTTTTAAATTTGTAGATTCTACTTTGATTAATGAAATTATGATTAGATTTTAAAGGTATTCTTGAGCATTTTAAGTCTTTCATTTTATACTATTTTTTGTTCAGCATAACACATAAGCTGGAGTTTTAAGTAAAAGAAAATTAGTGATTTCACAAATATTACCTACGTCTGCATTAGTTTAATTATTATTTTTTATTGAAGCATAGTTGACACACACTGTTACATTAGTTTCCGGTGTACAGCATAGCGATTTGACAATTCTATATGTTATTGTTGTGTTTACCACAAGTGCAGCTTCCATCTGTCACCATATAACGCTATTACAATACCATTGTCTATATTCCCCATGCTGTACCTTTCATCCCCGTGACTTATTCACTCCATAACTGGAAGCATGTACCTTTCACTCCCCTTCACCCATTTTACCCAGTCTCTTATCCCCCACCCCTACGGCAATCATCAGTTTGTTCTCTTATGGGTCTGTTTGTTTTTTGTTTGTTTGTTTTATTTTTTTAGATTCTACATATAAGTGAAATCATATGGTATTGTCTTTGTCTGACTTATTTCACTTAGTATAATACCCTCTAAGTCCATCCTTGTTGTCACAAACAGCAAGAACTCACTCTTTTTTATGGGTGAGTAATATTCCATTGTATAAGTATACCACATATTTTTTATCCATTCATCTATTGATGGACACTTGGGTTGCTTTCATATCTTGGCTATTGTAAATGATGCTGCAGTAAACATAGGGATGCATATATTTTTTTCAAATTAGTGTTTTTATTTTCTTTGCGTAAATACCTAGTAGTGGAATTACTGGATCACATGTTATTCCTATTTTTAAATTTTTGAGGAAACTCCACACTGTCTTCCACAATTGCTGCACCAATTTACATCCCCACCAACAGTGTACAAGGGTTCCTTTTACTCCACATTCTCACCAACACTTGTTATTTCTTGTCTTTTTGATTTTAGCCATCCAGACAGGTGTGAGGGGATCTCTCACTGTGGTTTTGGTTTGCATTCCAATGATGATGAGTGATGTTGAGCATCTTTTCATGTGTCTGTTGGCCATCTGTATGTTTTCTTTGGAAAACCGTCTATTCAGGTCCTCTGCTGATTTTTAAATAGGACTCTTTGTTTTTTTTTTTTTTTTTTTTTTGGTGTTGAGTTGTATAAGTTCTTTATATATTTTGGATATTACATCCTTATTGGATATACCATTTGTAAATATCTTCTCTCATTCTAAGTACGCTGCTTTTTCATTTTGTTGATGGTTTCCTTTGCTGTGTAAAAGCTTCTTACTTGTACAAGTTTAATTATTGATCACAGTATATGTTATATAATCCAGTTCCATAAAATGAAATTCTAGATCTCTGAGCACAACTGTTTGGTCAGCCTCTCAGTCTTTATGGGTTACCTGAAAGGAAGGCCTTGTCTGGCTTTAGCTGTGGACTTATAATTACCTCTGGTCCATTGATTTGCTACAAGAGTGGCAGTCTGTTTTCAAGTTCAATTGGAAATTGTTTTTGCACAATTTAGTGGTTGATAAGTTAGATCAGGGAAGTTCCTCCAATATTCTGGTATATCTGTCTTGTACAATATGGTAGCCAGTATCTATCATAATGCTACTGACCTCTTGAGATATGGCTAGTGCCACTGAGGAATTGAATTTATAAGCTTAAATAGCCACATGTAGCTATTGGCAACTGTACTGGGCAGTAGAGTTCTATATCATCACAAGGGATACGTGCAGGAGAAATGCCTCAAAGGGCTCACTTTCAAACAGAACAGTTGATATTCTAAAACGTTTTTTTTTATATAGAGCCCCCTTTTAATATCCAGAAGTATCAAGGATCTGTACCTAAAAGTGGTTATATTTTGAGTATGTGTTGATTGAGAAAATATAAATAGAAAAGCTAAGAAATAATTTAGTAAGGATTTTAAATACATTTGAACTTTATTTGTGATAACAATATCTCCATTCTCCTGAGAGCAAGGAGTCCTGACATGGGTAAGATATATGATGGTTCCATATATAGACAGGGCTTGGTGCCCCGGACAGATGTAAGGAACCCATAGAAGAGCTTCTGCACTCGCCAAGTTGGAAAACACTGTTCTAGAATTAAAAGATGAGAAGGAAAGATATTAAAAGATAAAAATAGTAAGAAGAAAAATTCACTGAAAGTGTGGCAACATTTCATAAGGGTTAAGAAGCACCAAAGGATGAAAGGCTAACAGCTCTGGGCCTCAGGTGTTTTGTGTGCATACTAAAGTGTGTGACACCTCTTTCCATTATGGGGATTATTATTTGGCTTCAAATCTTCAACTTCTACTACTTAGGAATCTTTTTCTTTTAGAGAACAACATTTCTCTTTAATGCTCTTTTAAAACCCAAGCATTAAAAAAATAGAGATGGTTTGCATTAGAAGTCATGCCCAATGGTCTGTCAATAGTTGTAGTTTGAGTTAAAGATTAATACTTACTTAGTCATTAGATATAAAATGATGTCCTTCATGATATAACTGAACTGCCCTCACCTGCTTCTTTCCCCTGCTCCATTTCTGTTGGATGTCCTGCCCATTACAGCTGCAGACAAAGGCTAAAGGTAGGGTTGTGCAGTGGTTACCCCTCACCAGTGCACCCACTTAAACCTACAATCTAAATGAAAACAGTGTGCTTGTCACTACACCATGAAGACAAATCTCCTAGCATCTCAGATCGCCACTCCAAACCCCAACAGTTTAGAAGTTCTGCGTCCGCCACTGTTTGGCGGGAAGGGAAGAAATCTCAGACTGTCTCCATAATTAAACACCAGCTTCATGGCATGGATTTAGAGAAGAATATACTTTGTGATTCTTAAACAACCTGGTTTTAGGATGGTTCTATTCTCAAAAGATATGGATGGCAATAGGAGAAGCATTCCTTGCTAATGCTGAAGCAAACCCAGAGTTATTGAAAAGAAAATGAAAATTAAACAGCCTTGTATTATGAGGTAGTTTCATATAATATGCTTATTACTTCATATTCTCAAACGTTGACATATTCCATAATCCCACCAGCTCTTAAAATAGGATGAACTATTTCAAGTTATTGCTCTAGGTGGCATTAAAAGCAATCCCATGGGCAGTAAACCTTGACATCCTAAACAAATATGCTGTTCTTCAGAGCAGTGGCATACATCTGCCTGGAGAAAGTAATCGTAATGCAGGGAACAATGCCATGTTCTGCTCCATCACTTAATGATCAATTATGTTTCATCAAGTCATCCGTAAGATACATTAGGTCATTCCAGGACCGACACAACTGCTAACCTCCGCATGTCCTCGCTGGCATGGTTAATAAATCTGAGCAACGCATGGGCCATTTGTTGAAAATACATATTTTTCTCTTTGGGGGGAGGGGGGCTCGTCTACCCAAATCCAAGACTGTACATTAAGTTCCAATTTCATTTTTATGAACAAAACAAATCCGTAGCTCTCCCAAGCAGTGAGGCACAAAGACTGGAAAATGACCCAGCAAGCACTCACATAGAGACAGATGTTGCCATCAACCTGTTACATTGACATTTACCTGAATGAGGTTGGCAGCTGGGTTCCTTCTTTTCTCAAAGTGTTTCTGACGGTGCTGTTCTTGTACTTTTAATGCAAAACCTGAGCCAAGAATGCCCTGGAACAAAATACAAAAATAGTACTTAAAATTTTTTTCGAAAGGACTATTAAGTAAGACAAATATTTAAAAAAACCCTCAAAAATGAGTCTGAGAAAAGACAAACATTGTGCAACCTGTTGGTAAACATATTACTTATTAAAACAAATACTATTTACCTCTGTTATAACACCACTGGCAATGGCAAGTTCTGAGGCAAGCCTGTCAAGAAATGTAACAACTTTTGTTCTTGAGTAAATCAACCAGGCAATGCCATTTATGATTTCTTATAGTGTGGTAAGAAGCACCACAATTATAAATAAAAATCTCAATTTTGAAAAGTTTGTGTGTGTGTGTGTGTGGCCTTCTCCGTGACACTTCTTTATGTTTAAGTTAGAGTAAATGGTTGTATCCATTTGGAATTGGGGGGCATGATGGAGTTTAGAGGATAGGAATTCTGGTTTGGACAGAGGTGGGTTTAAAATTTGGGACAGTTAATGTCTTGCTACTGTAGACATGGGAGTTTTTCTAGCACTTTGATGATACTCTGAAATTTTATATTTTCCATTCTTGAAATGGTGGGGGCATATTTAAAATCTGTCCCAGCTTAATGATCCATGATGCTATATTTCTACACCTACTAAAGTAAAGTGAAAGGGGTGGGGGGAGACAGCTATCCAGACACTCAATTTTGAAGATAGTAAGTTTTCCATTTTGCCTGTTTATATAATAAAGACAAGAGCACGGGTTATTGCAAAGCACATTCCTACTTCCCTGAGTTTTAATCTCATACTTTTAGCATTCCTTACCTTTTTGGTTTTAGCTCACCTATTGAGATTTTAGGGTTAGTAAGACGAGTTGTCTCTCCTAGGTTTATATTAGTACTTTGGCTAAGTACTTTACTTCCTTCTGCTTATCATTTTGATCTGCCAAAATCCTGGCTCTTTGAAATGCCTCCTTCTTTGCAGTTTGTTTTGGTCTTACATCAGTGGAATCAAGATACTTTGTTTCAGCCTTACGTTGGCTTTTGGAGCTGCTGCATTCAGTCTCTGGGCTTTGTCCATAAGTCTCCACTTTATTGGCATGGGACATGGAGCTCCCCTGCTTTCAAGTCTGTGGATTTCACCGGCTAGCTATAAATTATTACCTTTTTATTAAACTTCAAGGAGTCTAACCCTTAGGCTAGAGATGGATGTCTTATAAGCACTGAGTCAGTATTTGCTGTAGATAGGGAATGGTTGTTTTTCTTTTCTTTATATTTTTAAAGTAGCTCTAAGATGGTCTAGGCTACTGTGGCAGGTGGTGGGGTTCTCATCGATAGGAGGTGTGAAGTCTCGGCTGGATGACAACTTGGGGAAGATACTTTTGGACTCTAGGTCACCTTTAACCTTCCTTCTTATCTTAGATGTCACAATTCTGAGCATATCCATGACAATAACCAGACAATCAGTAATGCAATTATGTTTAAAATACAGCTATATGATAATACAGTTTGCTATTAATGAGCAAAATCGACTCCATATTAATTAGGGTGAATGACTGTACCGTGAAATTAGAAATTACATCATAGGTTCTGTTTTCCATCTGTCTTTTTCTGTGATTGTCTCATGCCATCTGAGATCTTCATTAGGTTGAGGCTACATCAACCAAACTTCGTGCAAACATAAAAACCCAGTCTGTATGATCTTGTTTGTTGATTTAAACAACAATTCCCTCTAACTAGAGGTTATAAAAATGGTCTTCCAACTTCAGTCATTTATAACTCCTAAATTTTTCCCTGCTATTTGAAAGCAGGAAAGATTTATTTTCCTTTTAATGTTATTTTTCATGAAATATAAACATATAAAAGAATATAAAACAGAGTTTATATGACATATTTGTTGCATGTATTGTGTGTATGTACATTATGTGCATAGTGTATGTAATCCACTCATGGAGCATAATTCAGATTTTGTAGACATTAAATTAACAGCAATAGCCACCATTTTTGGGCACTTACGTGAAAATGAGGTTTAGAGTTAGATCCCTTTTGGAAAATAAAGACAGGCCCTACATAGCACGAACTCAGCATTTGCCAAACAAACTAAAATGTGCTAAAAATCACACTGGCATTGCTTAGAAACATATATTAGTAGTTGGCAAATGTTTACTACATATCTCTTGCACCAGATTGTACACTACAAAAGTTATTAAACCAGCTCTGCTCATTGTCTCATTATGGCTCCATTCCAATTTTCTTCCACCTCTTAAGTACATAGCTCAGTGAACCTAATGAAAGGTCTGCTAAAATGAAGTCCATCATGTTTTATATATTTAACTTATGAGAGATAAATATGATACAGATGTATATAATCCATGTGTGGTCCCTTCAAATATCAACATCAATATGATGAAAATTCTCAGAAATTGAGTTTTGTTTTAATTCATCATCTAAGATCATGTGACTTAAATCTTTAGGTTTTACGTTTTAGTGCTATGTTGAGAAGTGCTACATAAACAGTAACTGCAGAGAAAATATGTTTTGGTAAATATTTTAAATATTTATCCCTTTTTACCTCCTAGATTTAAGGAGCCCACTGTGCATCTCACACAGGCAGACAGGCTCGACTGAATGATGCTCTTAGAAGGAAGGAAGGGAGCATCCGAAAGAGGAGAGAGGCCTGTGCCTGAGGACGATGCTGAGGAGCAGAGTACCTCTGCCTGCTCATTAGTTCTGGGATGTTGTGGGCCTCAAGGAAAGTGACGTCCCCGTGGAGTTTGGGAAGGGTGGCCTGCGTGCCTCTCTGATGTTCAGGAGAGTCCTTCTGCTTTGAAGACAGGTGGGGAAAGGTTCTTCTCTTTCTTGGTCCTTGGGTTTCCTGGGTGGGAGGAACCCCAGGCCAGGGATGGCTCACGACTCACCTCTAACTTTCCCAGCAAAATGTGCTCTCCTAAATCTTAATCACACGATGCTGTTGCAGGCAGGTACCTAAGACATAATGGCATTTCCAGCCACCTTGTTTTTTCTTTCTGGTATGGTATATATGGACCATTTAGTCTTTCATTCAATAAATAAGAACTCAGCACCTAATGTGAGGTTGCAGTAAGACATTGTGGTAAAGCCAACTTCTCTTGCCATTGTTAGGGAATGTTCTGTTCTGTGCAAGCAAGTTTTTCACATTTCCCACGGACATTAATTTAAATTGCATATATGGAAATTGTAATCACTTTATTGGGAAATATTTCCAAGCATGACTGCTTCGTCTCTGACCTTTAACTTAGTGGAATGACATAATTTAACCTTCCTGTGAAAGTCCAGAGGTTCATCATGGGGACCGGTATTTGGCTGTGCTGGACTCCTTTGTTGTTAGTCTTCCACCATCTCTTCTTGTTACAATATTTGTTCAATCAGACTACCTCTCTGCCTTTGCTGTTTATAATCTTCAGAGAGCTGTGAAATATGTAGCTCAGCTTATCAGAATTTTCTCTAAATTAAGAACAGGTTATGAATTAGGTCTCAAGAGGCTCTCCCATGAGGACAGCACACACACGGCTGTCGATCTTAATAGCCCAGAGGTTGCCTCCGACCCTGTTTGTAGCTTTTCACCAGATCACAGAGGTTGTTTTATATGTGGTCTCAGGAGCATAAACACAAAAACAGCAGGTATTTTGGTTAAAAAAAAGCCCAAGAATGTGTCTTACTGTTTCTAAAAGTATTTTCATGTAGGGAATTTGATTATTGAAAGACTCTCTGCTCTGTTCTGGATTGTTGAGCTTGCCAGATAAGTTGATCGTGGATAAGTGAGATGTTTTTTTGACTCTCCTTGATTTTGTCACTTCACAACAGGAAACAATATATCTAGATTCATACAGAAAATGGAAGAAGCACTTCATGAAAGTTTTCTTCATGACAAGCACTTGACTTATATTACCACATTGGCCTTCACAAAATTTCTCTGGGTGCCATAATTCTTCCTCTTTCATGCAGATGAGGAAATGTACCCAAGGTTACTGTTATTGGCTGAACTGCATCCCTCTGGAATTCATATGTTGGAGTCCTAATTCCCAGTACCTTAGAATTTGACCTTACTTGGAGATCAGGTCTTTACAGCAGTAATCAAGTTACAAGGAGGTCATTAGGATGGGCCCTAATATATGCCCGGTGCCCTTATGAAAGGGGATTTGGACATAGACGGGTACAGAGGGAAGACCATGGGAAGATACAGGGCGAAGACTGTCACCCACGAGCCAAGGAAAGCAGTCTGGAAGAGTACCTTCTCTCATGGCCCTCAGAGGGAACCAACCCTGCCATCCCCTCGATTTTGGACTTCTCAACTCCAGAACTGCGAGGTAACAGGTTTCTGTTGTTAAAGCCACCCAGTCTGTGATACCTTTACAGCAGCCCCAGCAAATGAACACAGTCACGTTGGTAGTGCGTGACAAAACCACGCAGCACGTGGCTTTACATTCAAGCTAAGATCGAATGCTCAAGCGAATGCACAGTCTTTTCAGCGTCTTCTCTGTGGTCTTGTATGGTCTGGGGCCGAAGCAGCTGGTCAATCCAGAGTTGAGCTCCGGGTACGGGAACGACATGAGCATCCTCGGCGCTCAGTCCCAGGCAGAACAGGAGCCCCGTGAGCTAAAGGCCAGAGTGCTGAAAATCCCTAGTCCCTTGGTTTCCTTTGGAGGGGTGCTCTGGGGTCTCCGTTCAGCAGAGGCTGTGACGCAGCTGAGCGTCTGTCCAGAGCAAGAGTGAGGCTCTTGTTCCTTAAGCATGACCGCTGCCATGACTGTCACGCTCCTTTTTGTTGGCTCTTTTCCCCTACAAGAGGTGGAGTGGACAAAAGTGAGAGTTTGGGGATGGAGGCAAACTGTAATATTTTGACCAACTAACTGCCTTTGAAGAAACAAGAAGATAAAATGATCAGAAAACAAACTTCATCTGTTGGGAAAATAATCAGAAGCTTGGGAGAAGATAAATGTGCTCTTCATTCTGACAAGATGCAGAAGCTGTTCATGAGGAAAAATCAATGACGATGACAGAAAGAATAAATCATCTGACACACAGAAAGCCTTTAAGGTCATATGCTTTTCACTCAAATGGAGAGGTAAATATTCCACTTGTCACATCCATTTCTTCAGCAGCACACGTTATAAGCCAAAATGGAGAGGTCAGTTTAAAAAGAAGATATCTTTAAATGTTTACACACATTTTAAATGTATTAGTAGCACGTTGACTGAGAGGTGATGCCATCTGAATTATTATTTGGTCATAAAGACCTAGCCAGGATAAAACTCCCAGGTTGAGCATCTCCAAGGGACGACCATATTTCATAAGTTTTCCAACGAGATGTATGTAGAAAGGTCAACATTATATCAATACAATTATATTTGTAAGCGATATAGATATGTTCCCGGGCATTCCAATTTGTGAAAGCTGATGCTAATAAACCTCTAAGATCTAATTTAAATGGCTTTATTTTTGCAAAGATACTCACGGCAGGAAGTGCAAAGAAAGAAATGCCAAGAAGCGCAAAGCCTGCAGAAAGCAATCTTCCCAGCCAAGTTAGGGGGGTTTTGTCTCCATAGCCAATCGTTGTCAATGTAATCTAAAAACAAAATAAATAGAACATGCAGCTTAAGTACTTGAGAGGAAAGTTAGGACCTATGAACAGGAGGCAAAGCCACTTTCCCACTAAATCATTATTCAACAAGCCTCGTTGGTGCATTTTATTACTGTGCCTTAATTTTCCGTGACGCATAACAGAGCTTCTCTTTGTTTAAGGAAGGGAATAACCTACATACTTGTTCCTTCCTTATAACACAATTTTCCATCTTTTCTAAGTGTATTCAAAGAAAGGTTATTTAAATAAGTGGATAACCATCAGTGATACAGAAATGATAGCACCATGGATTTAGGACTGGATCAGTACACAAAACAATAATTTATGTTAATTAAAGCTGTCTATTTATTACCTTGGCAGGCATTTCCTGGAGGTCTGGTGTGTGCAAGGTACGTGTTATGATTTGTAGTGGAACAAAAATGAGAGGTACATAGTTCTTGTCCTAAGATATTTACGGCATAAGACGGGAGACACGTCACACACAAATCATTGAAACACAGAATCGGGCCAGACAAGTATTATGATGGATGCAAAAATAATCTGCTATGGGGATTCAAAGAACAGACTGGTCATCACCATCTTGGGGGAGCCAAGGAGGCTTTATCAGGGAGATGTCAGCATCCCTAGGCTTTGAAAGAGAAGCAATATTTTGAGAGGCAGAAATGAAGAAGAGGGTGATCTAGGGAGGGAAAAGGGGTGGCCAGCCGCATAGCAGTGAGGACAAATAGGGTAGGTTCTAGAAAGTATAAGTTGTTCAGTTGGGCTGAGGCATGGTGGGTCTGAAGAGGATTAGTGGAAGAGATTAGCTAGATATGCTGTAGCTAGATCAGGGAGTGTCTTTGAAAAACGATATTTGGATCATGTCTCTGCCATGATCACACTGCTCTGGGATCTTCCCATGTGTCTTAGGACAAAGTCCCAGCTCCTCTCCGGGGCCCACAAGGTTCTGCATGACCTAGCATAATGATGGGGCAAGTGAACTGGGACTGTATGGGAGTGCAGAGTAAAGAGGTGTGTTAGGAAGTGCAATAGAAATGCGTTTGTTAATTGTCCGGGATGAAAAGGGAGACTAAGTCAACAAGGACTTAAACATTTCAAGGGGAAGATGGTTGTGCCATAAATAGAAATACGATAATGGGAAATAGAAGATTTTGGAGCAAAGACAGAGAGTTTGGTTTTGCAAATAAGTGCTTTTTAAATGATAGCATGACTCTGATCTAGAAATGTCGAGCAGGAAATTGAGATAAAGAGCTCAAGTCTTGAAAGAGAAATTGGGTTCGGCATGAGATTTGGGTTTTGGAATCAGGCACAGGATGATTGTTGAGGCTTCATGAATAAATGAGACTGCAAAGGCTGCAAAGAAGGGGTCCAAGGACACCTCGGGGAACAGACACTGAAGGGATGGGAGGGAAAGGAAAGTCAGAGAAGAATAAATGTTTTAAAAAGTAAGGGAACTGGAAATGGGTTATATAAATGGAAACTCAACAGAGAAGGGAGTTTCATAAAGGACCAGGTGATCCCTAGTCTCACAGTCTCATAGAAAACAGGACAGTGAGGACTGAGAAAAGATACTGGATATGGAGATCAATGGCCACTGATTTCCAAGAAAGCGGTTGCTTTGGTTTTATCCTCCGACCTGGCCTTGGACAGTGGGGTTACATTTGAGAGGCAGAAATGACAGGAGACGATGCTCCAGGATACCAGACCTTTCAGAAACTTTCAACTCAGCTCCTGAGCCCTCCCCAGCTTTCTTCTCTCCTCACTTGCATGGTTTTTCTCTTGGTATCTTTGGTGGCTCCTCTTATGTAGCACCTCCTATGCTAGTCAACCTTTGACTGTTGGATTCTTAAGGTTTGGTTCTGAGTTCTCTCTTTTTAAAAATTTTATTCTTCTCTCACTTTCTTTCCTCTTCCATCCCCTCTTTTTTTCTCTTTTCCCAGGTGATTTTTTAAAAAGGTTTTATTATATTTATTTGAGAGAGAGACAGAGTGAGAGAGAACACGAGCTGGGGGAGGAGGGGCAGAGGGAGAAGCAGACTCCCCACTGAGCGGGGACCCTGATGTGGGACTCGATCCCAGGACCCTGGGATCACGACCCGAGCCGAATGCAGATGCTCAACCTATGGAGCCAGCCAGGCGCCCCCTTCCCAGGTGATCTTAAGTGTTCTCCTGGATTTAAATACCATTTTTATGGTGCACAACAAATTCATACCTCCAGGCCAGATTCTTCTGAGTTCTAGATTCACATATGTGCAGCAGGCTCCCTGCCGAGCAAGGAGCCTGATGCGGGGCTCGATCCCAGGACCCTGGGATCATGACCTGAGCTGAAGGCAGATGCTTAACTGACTGAGCCACCCAGGCATCCCTAAAACAGAAAACTTATTCTCCCCAAACCTGTCACTCCCCCAAATGCATTCCCTTGCTTCCTAATCAAGGGCACGACCGTCCACCCAGTTGCTCATGTCAGAAGCCTCAGTCGTGCTCATCGCTTGTTTCCCTCACTCCCTCCCTGAACTGATCAAGTCCCATGGGTTCTAACTCCCAAAGATACTGCCAAATCATCCCCTGCTCACTCTCTTCCCTGCCATGGTGTCAGGCCAGGCTGCTGGAGCAATTTCTCAATTGCTTTCTCTGATTTGGCTCTTGATTCCCTCCAGTTCCTTCCCCCTACAACTGTGAGGGAAATTATTATGTTACTTCCCTTTAAAAATTCTCCAACAGCTACTCATTGAATTCAGAATAGACTCTAAGATCCAAAGTGTGGCCTACCTGACCTGGTCTCCACCTACCTCTCCAAGATCATCCTGATTTCATCCTTGCTCACTGTACTTTGACCACAATGTCCTTTCAGCTCTTCAAATAGGCCAGATTATTTCTGCCACAGGGCCTTTTCATATACTGTTTCTGCAGCCAGAACTGCTCTTCTCCCCACCCTTCCCAGAGCTCCTTCTCATTCTTCAAGTCTTATCCAAAATACTTCATCATCAAAGTGGCCTTCCCTACCCACTCTGTCTACAATAGGGCCCCCAGTTACTTTCTATTTCAGCCCCTTGTTTCTTAATAGAACTTACCATAAGTGGTAGATTTCCGTATGTTTCTTTGTGGAGGGGGTCCTATTTCCTTTACCAGAAGGGAAACCGTGTCTTTGTTATCTCTCTAACATCTAGCATGATACTTTCCACAAAGTAGGAGGAACTCAATATATATTTAGTAAATAAATGAAGAATCCTTTCAAGAACACTGGCAACAAATGGAGTGAGGAAAATAGGGCCAGAACTCCCAGAAACCTCTGACTTGAAGGCGGGTTTTCTAGGATGTATTTGTGCATGTCTGCAGAGAGAGTGAGACTGAGGTGGGGAGGAAGAGCGGTAGCTTTATTACAGGGTAAGGCAACCAGGGAAGAAGGAAAATAAGATCAAGGGTACAGTTGGAAGGGTAGCCTTGGCAGCGTGGAAGGACGTGTCTTCTATCATAGGAGAAAGATGCAGACACAGTATGAGTGAAGGGCAGCGCTGGGAATGCCTGAGTTGGCTCTCTTCAATTCCAGTAAAGGAGAGAGTGCGGTCAGCTATGGGGAGTGAAAGGCTTAGAGCTTGGGGCAGTGACAGTGTGAGAAGGTGTCAGGGACAAGCCAACAGGAGGTCTACAGAACAGAGGAGGCTCATCCAAGGTTGGAGAAAGGGAATTTGTAGTAGAACTGAGTAGCCAACTTAATCACACATCACTGGCAGTATGAGGGGTGGGCTCTCCAAGGAATTCCCTGAGATTGCAGAAAAAATATTCCTGGTGCAATTTTATTATACGTTCCTAGTTCTTAAATATGTGGGAAAGATTTTAATTTATAATTTTTCTGCAAAATAGCCTAATCCTTTTACAGCAGTTTAATCATAATAAATGGAAGGAGATATTTCATGGTTGATCACAGCAATAATGGTACATTTCATGGTAAACTTTATATTCTAATAATACAGTAGTCCCCCCTTATCCATGAGGGATACATTCCAAGACCCCAATGGATGCTTGAAGCCACAGATAGTACTGAATCTTATATATACTATGTTTTTTTTCCCTATACACACATACCTATGATAAAGTTTAATACATAAATTAGGTACAGTAAGAGATCAATGACAATAACTAATAACAATTATAACAATATGCTGTAAGAAAAGTTCTGTGAATGTGGTCTCTCTTAAAATATGATACTGCACTCACCCTTCTTGTGATGATAAAATGCCTAGCGATGAAGTGAGATGAATGAGGTAGGCACGGTGACGTCGTGTTTAGGCTAATACTGACCTTCTGACTAAACGTCAGGAGGAGGACTGTCTGCTTCCCGAGCGCAGACTGACCGCAGGTAAGGGAAGCAGTGGAAAGAGAAACCAGGGATAAGGGGGGAACTACTGTGCATTTGAGTTATTCTCCTTGGCTCATGGCTCAGAGAGCAGGTTTTTTTTTGTTTTTGTTTTTAAATCCAAAGAATGAGACACAGCAAAGTGATGATGTGCTCAGTGTTTCATTCTGAGTAGAGAAGAATGCCTGCTCTCTCTCATTCTGAATTTAGAGTTGCCCTCCCTCTTACAGGTGTGCTTTGTCAGGGAGAAAAGAACCCTGTGAACTCTGAGAGCGGCCCCCTGGAGCCCCTTGGGGGACGGCAAAGATGCTGCCCACCTTCTCTCTGAGCTGGGTTCCGGCTGGCAGATGACCCCATGTCCGTGGCTGCAGGGGGCTGGAATGGTTGGCAGCCTCGCTCAGGTGCAACCAGTTCCTCCACTCCAATTTCAAAGTCTCTCAGGATGTTGCTTGGTTGGAAGCATAGACATAGCCCCTTTGTTGCGGGCCTGGGCTTGAGAAGGATCTGGCAACCGGGTAGCAGTTTTGTCTCAGTCCATGCTGGGGAGCGGGACTTTTATTTCATGCCTGCTGGGAGCAGGTCACTTTTTGTAGCTGCAAGGGGGGCAACTGGGCTCCCTGATGGGGACAGACGGGTTGTGTCAGGGACGAAACTGACATTTCTAAGATGCACTTACAATAAAACGGTGTGAGCCTTCTTTACGAATTCACACTGACCCATCAGCTTGATCCGGTCGCTGACTTTCTAAGCAATGACCAGTTGCCTGCGATGAAACCATCCTCAGGTGAGGCCTGCATAGATGTTCATTGATTTTTCTGGATTTTTAGGCCAAGCTGTCCTTGAAATACCGGTGTGTCTCCGGAACAGTGCAACTACATTATGTTTCTTTTTTTCTTTTCCTAACCCCTGGAATGCCCTGCTAACGATTATCAACCGGTCCTTTGTACCTGAGCTGAGTGGCAGAAGCCCTCGTGGGGCCTATTCTCCCACACTTGTGCCAAACACTTGTGCCTCACTTTGGGCTCACACAGAAGCCCAAAGACACCAGCTCATCAGGGGAGCTCCTGGAACAGCAGCTTGTTTCAGAGAAACTTGAGAGGCCGCCTGTGTGATCTTCGGGGGCTGGAGGAGATCTGCCATATTGGACATAATTCCATTTTGAACCTACTTCCAGAGCTTCAGAGAGATATGCTGGTTAACATGGGCTGAACAGATTAAATTTTTAAAATGTATTTATGTATTTACTCATGTACTTACATACTGATTATTGATCCTTACTTACCGATTTTCGATTATGGTGTTTACAATATCCTTGGAAAGTCTGTGAGGTTTTGAATTTACTTATAAACTAAAAGATATATGAAAAAAATGTCAAATATCTCTTCCAGTGCAGTTGTAAGGGAGATGACTGGTTTCATTAACTGAGAGGATGCCATTCGTCGCCTCGCTTTGTGACCGGAGGCAGAAACTGACAGACGCATCGTCAGGTCGTAGCCTGACAAGACGGATCGGGATCTGAGAGGGAACGGCCCACCTCAGCCTGCAGCTCCACCTTGGTCGACCTCAGGAACGCGGTAGTTTGAGCTGTCTCTCCCGTTGGGCCATTTACTTGAAGCTGATTTAGCAGATGGGAACAGTTCAGGTAAATTTTTGCCCTCATATCGCATGTACTCAGTTGCAGCCATGCAGGTGAGAAAAGACATTTTCTGAAAAATCTGTGGGTTGCAAATGTTGGTATAAATGTGTGATTGTGGTAGCAAAGGTGGACTGGGGGCCCTTACTGTGTTTAGTCACTGAGAAGTCTTCCTCAGGAATAATGCTGCAAAACAAATGCAAATTCTGGCCCAAGCTTTCTTGATTTTTCTTTCCTCTTCCTTTCTTTTCCTTTTTTGGGGGATGGCAGATGCTATGGTCAGATTGTAGTTTTTTTTTTTTTTCCTTCAATAACAGAATGAATTCCAGGCCAGTAGATATAAGCCTGTCCTTCTTCCCTTCAAGTAACAAATCATTAAACATATATTGGCCTAATTTTGAGAATGCAATTATGACTACTAGTTTATAGCTAATTCATTCATGTGAACAAGTTAAGAACATACTATTTGTAGATTTCCAAAGCACAGTATAATTTCCCCATAAGGCGGTCCTTCAACGGAGAACGATTCACCTGAGCAGTTTGTCAACAATCTCTTCCCCTACACACTCCTCTCCTCATGTCGCCTCTTCTCTTCTCTCTGGGCTACTTCCTGAACACCTAGTTTCAGAGTGTGTAGTCTAGAACCTGTGCAGAAATTTGTTCACCATAAACTAGGAGATGAGAAAGGTTTTGGGTGTGCAAATAGCAGACTCTCTCGTGGTGGTGGCATCATATAATGTGGGTGCTGCTGTGGCAGGCAGCTCAGGGCAATAGCATTCTCTGTTGTTCCTCCAGGCTCGTTGTCATGTATGTAACAACAGTAGTGACTAACATTTATCCAGTGCCTACACAGCCTAATCTCGTTTACTACACCTAGCAACTTTGTGTTTGGGTAATGCTATTTTCTCAATTTTATAGAGATAGTAAATGATTGCTGAATACCACACCTCTGCTAAATCATAACGACAGGGCTGGAAGCCAGGTTCCCTGACTGTAATTCTTCTGTTCTTTTCCATGCAGTATGTGCTCAATGTTTATGGACTAAAACTGAGCAAAAGTATTCAGAGCCATGTGTGAGAGGACATTACTAATGGAACAGACTTCTTAGGAAAGGCTTCCCCAAAGAGGCTTATGGCTGATATATTTCATACATCTGTGCCATCCAGGTAGGCACAGGACTTGTAGATGCTCCTAACAGCTAGGATGTTTCAGTGGGTAGCAGCTTGGGTATGTGTGTCTCAGTTTTTGCTTGGTGTTTAAAAGGAGAAAAATAATAACAGGAAAGAAGGAGGTAATAGTAGGAAATAACTCCAGGAAGACTTGTTCTTAAATTATTTCAGAATAAATCTAAAGCAACCAAAAAGGAGAAAAATAGTAATAGGAAATAACATCAAATGGAGCTCTGCCTAACAATCAGAAGATCCTCTTTACCTGTAGCTGCCAGTGCCTCAGCCATGAGTTACTTCCCCTTGACCCTCTTCTACTTCCTCTGTCATGAACATCCCTTCAGAACCCAGAACATCTTTTCATCGTAACCCCCAATTCCTAAGCCCCTTCTGTGCTTAAGCTGTGAGTCTGCCATGAAGTATATAGCTTTTTGTTCCTTTTGTTATAAAGGTGCTTCCATCTAACATCCATAACGAAATGTTTTTGCCAACAGTAGCCACCATCTTTGATTGGGCACTGGCTGTGGTCTTGGTACCAGGCCCTTTACATTGATTATTCCACTTACTTAACAAGCTAGGTGTTGTTATTCAATAGTGTGGAATTGTTTTCCGGGATCAGAGTTCTTTGAATTGTTATTGGCTTTGAGTAGTGCTGATCACACCCTGAATCCCTCCGAAAGTTGGTCTTGGGGGATAGCCTTTGTTATTTTCTTAAAGAAAGGAGGTTAGTACTTAGTATTCAGAATTCACTGAAATATTGTACCTATAAATCACGAATTGCATTTTGATACTTAATGTCAATAATTTGGGCTTTTTTAGTGAAGAGAATTTGCTATTTTTTAACTGAAGTCTAACACTTAGAAACACTCCAATTCAGGACGCTTTCATTCCTCTATTTATTCTGGATACTTCCATAGTTAGCAAGGTGTCCATTATGTGCAACATGGACAATTTTAACTAGAAAATATCCAGCCACATTTTATTAAGGTCTTGAACAATATATAATAAAAGGTATAGTGTTCTAAATTTATTTTATTTCACACTGGATATCCAGTTTATGTTCTTGTTATAAGGAATAGAAATAGGGGTGCCTGGGTGGCTCAGTCAGTTAAGCGTCTGCCTTTGGCTCAGGTCATGATCCCGGGGTCCTGGGATGGAGCCCCACGTCCAGCTCCCTGCCCAGTGGGGAGCCTGCTTCTCTCTTTCCCTCTGCCTGCCGCTCCCCCTGCTTGTGTTCTCTCTCTGACAAATAAATAAATAAAATCTTTATAAAAAAGAATAAAAATAATAAGCACTCTTGTTTGCTTTTTTGTATATTTTTAGGCTTCAATTTCATTAATGACTCAGTTAATATCAACAAACCCACTGTGGACCAACAAGGCCTTTTCCTAGAAGCTTGACATCTTGGAAGATTTTTACTTTGGCATTCAAGACCGGATTTTTTTTTTTTTTAATGGAGACATAATTAGGCCATTCAAAGAACTTGTTAAGTACAGGTTAAGCTTCAGTCAAAATAGCACTACTGAAATGGAAATCAATGAAAATATGTTGCTTCTCCTCTGAAAGTCACAGATATGACCTTTGAAAACCTGCTACGTGGGTTATTCTGGTAAAAGAAATAAGCCAGTGACTAAGTGAGAAGCATATTAAGAGTTTCCCACACACTGTTTAATATACAATACAGCAATTCTGATTAGTAATAAGGAGAAAAGGAAGACTATTGGAAAGAAAGATAAAGAACTGCCAGGCTGAACTCATCAATGACTGCATTTCCATGGGACAGGTGCACCTGAATGTCTCAAGAATTTAAGTATGTTAGAATTATCAAAGAAAAACAAAAACTAAACTTAAATTCAAATTGTTGCTTAATAATAATAAATTATAAATAATAAATAATAAACTGTCTTCCCCTTGCTGGCTAGAAGAGCCTCCTGTTTTCTCAGTTTACACAGTTTATCACACAATGAGTCATAGATTTTCACTTGCCTTCTACATATGAAAGGTATTTTAAGAATGTCACATGACTGCTCTCTTCCAGGTTTTCCACCTTCCTCCTTTCAAAATGTCAATTAATGTGTATGGGGTAGGAGGGAGGGGCTGGGAACCAAATTATTACACCACCAGATTGCTTTGTTATCAATGGCACAATCTTGAAGACATTGACTCTGCTAATTTAAGAAAAAAATCCTACCTTCAGGTGAAGCTATTTCGGATTCTTATTCATTTTACTACTGCTATGTGGCCAATAAATATACCGAGATCTGTTCAATACAAGCCCTGACAAATTTTCTTCGTCCTTGACAAGAGTTCTAGCTCTCATTGATGTGCTTTTGGTGGGTAGCAGCACAATGCAACAATTGATAACTTAAATCTATATTCCACAAAACAATCATCTTATAAATATATATATTTATTTTTTTAAGTAGGCTCCATGCCCAGCATGGAGCCCAATGTGGGGCTTGATCAGATCGGAGCTGAAATCAAGAGTTGGACACTTAACCTACAGAGTCACCCGGGTGCCCCATAACTTATAAATATTTTGACCACAGTTTAAGAAAAGGATGTATTTTAATTTTGATGACAATCTAGCACTCAAGAAATATTACTGATGAATTTTTAGAGAACTTAACTTTGTTGGACCAAAGAGATGGGAAGCTGTTTAGACAATTACAAATGCTGTATATTTTCACAAAACACCCTTTTGGAATGTCTTAAGGAATAAAATAAAAAGAAATATAGTTTATATATTGCAGAAAGCATTCCCCTATCCTGTGACATTCTTATTAGGGCCCATGTTTCAATGACCGTTTTATAAATTCTTTACAATGCAGACAAGATTTTTGCTTTAATGGAAAACTATGCCTTGCTTAGAGCACACCTTTCCAGGTTATTGACTTCTGACTTTATGGGGCTCTGCATTTTTCATGGCTGTTGAACTATTCTGCAACTCTGTAAATTGTAGATAACTGGTAGCATTGCAAAATAATTCTTATCTATAGACATGTAAATAAATTCTGTCTAGGGGAGGTTTAATTGACTTCACTCTCACACTGTGGAAGAAGCCAGCTTTACCTCTGCTTGAATTCATTTCAATATTCTTGATCTTTATATGTTTCTGTTTTTTGGATAGTCCTTTAAACCAGATATAACATTGTACTGGTTCCCTCATTAATGACAAATTTTAAAAAAGGAGTTAAAATCTTTAGCACAGGTCTGTATGTGGCCATGATTTTTTTTATTTGTTTGGCAAACTATCCTTTAATAACAATTTAAATGAAAAGTAGGTTTTTGAGTGGAAAATTTTGAAATTAGGTGTCTATGATCTCTGACCTCACAGATGGTTACCAGTTTTCTCTTTTTCACTTCTTGTGCCATAATTTTACTATAACTTCCATTCAGCTACTATTCCTTTTTCTTAAACCTCAGATAAATTTTTGATGAGTGGTAAACCGATGCAAAATTGGTCATTTAAAATCTGTGCTCCACAAAGTTAAGAAAAACAAACAACCTTATCAAGATTTTAATCACAGTTTAAAAAAATAATGTATCCTTATTTTGGCAACAATCTAGCACTCAAGAAATACTTCTGATGATTTATAAGAGAACTTAATTTTGTTGAGCCATAAAGATGGGAAAACTCTTTAGACAATTTTAGTGGTGTATATTTTCACATAACTCTCTTTTGGAAGTTAATGTTTTTATTGAGACCTTTCATAAATGATTCATAGAAATCATTACACTGTATTCAAAGGAAACATTTCACAACATCCAAAAAATAAAAACAGATTTGTATACTTACTGTGCCCCACCAGAGAGCATCTGCATATGTAGAAAACTCTTTATTGGCATCTTTTTCCACAAGATAGACAAGGAAAGATGAAAAAATAAGAACCAAAAATCCTATGTACCAAGCTGTGATTAATTCCTAGATATAAAAGGAATGAAAGACTGTTAGAGGTAAAAAAAAATCTGTGAAAAAGGAAAAAAAAATCTATGTATTCATTTTACTACTTTTTGGATATTTATGATTGTGTGTGTGTATATATATATATATGTATATATATATACATATATATACATATATATATATATATATGCTTATGGAATTTACTTTTTTACTCAGAGGATGTCCCAGTGAACAGAAAAACTTCCTTGGTCTTTTTTTATGGTTGCACAGTATTCTAAAGACATGGGTTTACTCTAATTTATTTGGGGCATGAGGACTTGAAAAACATTATTTTTTATTTGGTAACGCTGACACACAATGTTACATTAGTTTCAGGTGTACAACATCGGATTCCACATCTCTGTACATTATGCTGTGCTCACCACAAGCCTTCTGTCACCACACAACCGCTATTACAGTATCACTGAGTACCCCTGTGCAGAGCCTTTTAGTCCTGTGACTTAGTCATTCCACAACTGCAACCCCGTCCCTCCCTCTCCCTTTCACGGATTTTGCCTCTTCTCCCACTCCCCTTCCCTCTGGCAACCGTATGATGACTTTTAAATAATCCATTATACGTTGTGCTTTAACCAACCTCTGAAATGACTAAGTTTGCTTGATGGGTTCATTAAATATTCCACAGCAATCAGCGAAAAACTTTCAGAAGTCTTCAAAGCTTACCTTGCTGTGAGCATAAACCACTGAACCTAGTAATTTCCAAGTGCCTCCCCTTCGGTCCATGCGCACCATGCGGAGGATCTGTAGGAAACGGAGACTTCTGAGTGCAGACGTGGCAAAAATATTACCCTGAGTTTTTGCAGAAACAACTGCTATTGAAGCGATAAGAACAATGGTATCTGAAAGAAACAGGTTGAAGTAGCCATAAGTAGCAGGACGTGGAAGTTTTATTGCTCAAAACAGTGTTTCAGAAAGGTTCGCTTTGACCTCTGTGAGGCACAAATAAACAGATCTTGAGTCCCAGCCTGGAGTGGTGCTACTGGGGATCTGTGACAACTGAAGAGCGAAAGTGCAGAGAACAGGATCTCCTTATTGCCTTGGTTCTGACCCTTTGGCTATTCTATGCATGCAATTCTGAACCTTTTGCTACGTAACCTTGGAAGAACTGGATGGACAATGGCCTTTGGAAAGTTCGGTGTTCCAGGGAGCATGAGGGCTGTTTTGGCTCTGGTTTCATTGGCATTCCCGTCCTCAGCCCTAACACGGTGGATTCCTGCTTGATGCCACAGAGGCATCATAGCTTGCGTGGCTATGAAAGTGTTGCTTGGTATTATCACATCCCTTGTTTTTTTGCCAAAGAAGCCTGTAGCTCTTTTCTGCAAAAAATTTCCTTGTGTTGTGGAGTCTGTGACTTCACATGTGCTCTAACAAAGGCCTCAGCTGAGTTGGATATTCTAAGCTCTCTGCATAGAGTCCTCTTTATACCTGGCCGGTCAATTATGTGTAAGTTTGGTGTACAGATTAAATAATAGTACATTTGTTACAATAGAGTATTAATTATATTCACTGTGCATTGCATGGGAATGGATATTTGATGTTTGACATATTGACATTTGACTTCAAAAATATCTGCCCTTTTGTAAGCTAAGAAAGAGAAACAGAGCAGTTAATGAAAGCACAGAAAAGAGAAAAGGGGACTTAATTGCTCCAAGGGCAAATATCTGAGTGATGGGAAGTAGGCTTTGAAGTGGGAGAAGTGAAGTGCGGATGAATGGCCTCCTATGGCAATTTTAAAATAAGTTAACTTGACCTTAACATCCTCAAATAAAATTTCTTTCCTGCTCCAAGTGGGGCTGTGCATGACTGGGCATCCACACTCCAGAGAGGAGTTCCACTTCAAGGGCATTGGATTTATAATGTTTCTGTGATCCTCAGGATTAACTGCTGTATGAATGTGTATTCATCATCCAGCGCGGCCCTTCTCCCTGTACTGAGAGAAGTCTGGTCTCCGGGAGTGGACGGGGCAGATCTTTTGAATGACTCTCCTGGTGCCCCTTCTGAGTCAGGACTTGAAGTGGTTGGCGGTACAAGGATCAGCTGAAGGGCTTTTTCCAATCAGATCTAACCACTATAGGACTTTGTGGGTAGAGAGCTGCAAGCACGTCCTTGAGTTATAGCCCTCTGAAGCTCTTGGAAATGAGAAGGAATTAAATGTGCTGACACAGACACCAAAGACTTATTTTAAGTGAATAAAAAGACAGTTGCAAAGCTGTATGTGCAATGTAATCTTATTTTGATAAAAAATAAATGAACAGGAAAATCATGTGAGAATATATACAGATTATTACTATTAAATCTCTCCAAAGGTACAGAGAATGGGGCAAGTATGTGGGTAAAGGGACTTTTTACTTTCTAAGTTATTAATTTCTGTAATATGGAATTTTATAATAATGACAATGACTTTTGAAATCAGAAAAAAACTTTAGAAAAGAGTTAAGTGTGAAAACATCTCTTGGTTTGCATCATTTGGAGGGATTTACTCCTGAGACAAGTGGTTTACAGACAAAGAGACATTTCTGATATGGCCCTGCTAGATCTGTATTTGTTTTTTTTTAAATTTTATTTTATTATGTATTTGTTTTTATTTCTCATTGTAATCCTGCTTCCTTCCAAGTATACAAAGGAAAGAAAAAGGAACAATACCTCATTTACTATGTTAAAATATTTGAGATAGTAGAAATAAGTAAATGACCAGTAGGGATGCAGAAAGTATAGCACTTAAAACTTACTGTGTGCCTGGCACTTTCTTTGGTCCTGTGTTTTCTTTACAAATGTTAATTATTTCATCCTTATAACAACTGTGTTGGTTAGGTCTTCTACAGATCCCATTTTACAGATGAGAAAAGTGAGGCACAAAAAGCACATACTGTATTAGTTTAAAAGAATCAGGTACCGAGCCGTTAGACTACAGCACAAAACGTATGAAGCTATGAAGTTTGTTCATTAGAGAAAACCTAGAAAAAGTAAAAGCAACACTGCTGGTTTGAAATGATTTAAAAAATTATGCACACAGTGAATCATAATCTAATTGTTTGAAGTCACAAAATATGCAAAGGTTACTACAGGTGTGATTTAACACCCTCCTTGTAATTCAGATCAGACGAGAAAGTTGGAGTTCAGTAAAATGAAACCACAGATGAGTGACCAAATGGCAAACGATGAATGCAGTCACAAAAATGTTTCTGGTTGGATTACAGTCCTCCACTGAATTTTGCTGTCAGTACCACCTAGAATATTTCCCAGGCTAAATATTTTAGAAGTTATGACTACTCTTTATTTTTATATATGTATTTATTATTTTTGTAGTCCATTATAGAACTTGTATCCCGAGAACCTAGAACAGAGCCTGAAACATGGAAAGCACTCAATAAATATTTATAGAATGGACTTAGATTAAACACTCAAAGTAGCTTGAGTTTTGTTTTCTTACTATATCAGTGTTTTAATAACTAGAATAAGAATCTGAAATACTCTTAAGTTAATCAAAGGATCACTTCAATATTCCATTTTGAATTCTACTGCAACACAATAATTCATAGCCATCATCCATTAAAGTTTATCAATCTCACTAAGATTTCCTTTTTATTTTTTATTTTTTAAAAGATTTTATTTATTTATTCATGAAAGAATATTTCTCTCTCTAGAGAGAGAGAGAGAGAGAGGCAGAGGGAGAAGCAGGCTCCCAAGGAGCAGGGAGCCCGATTCGGGACTCGATCCTAGGACCCTGGGATCATGACCTGAGCCAAAGGCAGACGCTTAACCATCTGAGCCACCCAGGTGCCCAAGATTTCCTTTTTATAAAATTAGGTAGGGGCAGTTTTCAAAGACAGTGTCATAGGAGGCTCCTGAACTTCCTTCTTCCCATTGATGCACCAAATAAACACTTGCACGTGGACTAATTCCCTGTGAAGGAAATCCAGAGACTAGCTGAGGGACTCCTAAACATCTGGCAAATAAGAAAATACCCACATTGAAATGGGTAGGAATAGTTGGGACATAATCTTGCCTTAAACCTCACTCTTAGCACAGTGCCATACAAATGGGAGGTAACCCCCACATCCCAGTTTCTCCTTGAGAAGCTAAGGGTTTGGACCCCACATTTAGCCTCCTAACTTTAAGACTCCCACTTGAGGGACAGGCCTTCCAAACAGCTTGCTTTGAAAGCCAATGGGGATTGCAGCCACAAGATCCACAAGACTATAGTAAACAAAGAAGCAGTTTTTAATGGGTGTGAGCACCCCTGTGGCTACCACCCCAGGACTCAGTGCAGAAGGAACAGGCAGAAATGCCCATCTTAGTCTTTCTCTAAAAGGATTATATTTGCATACTTTAAAAAAAGTTTTTATTTAAATTCCAGTTAGTTAATATCCAGTGTAATATTAGTTTCAGGTGTACAATATAGTGATTCAACAATTACCTATATCACCCTGTGATCGTCACAAGTGCCCTCCTTAATCCCCATCACCTATTTTACCATATATGACAACCTGATAGCTAACATCATAGTAAATAATAAAAAAAAAAAGCTTTCTCTCTAAAATAAGGAACAAGATAAGGATGCCCACTCTTGCCACTTTTATTCAACATAGTATCTAAAGTCCCAGCCGGAGCAATTAGGCAAGAAAAAGAAATAAAGGCATCCAAATTGGAAAGGGAGAAGTAAAACCATCACTATTTGCAGATGACATATTATATACAGAAAACTCTAAAGATTCCACCAAAACATTATTGGAACTAATAAATTAATTAAGTAAAGTTGCAGCACAAAAATCAATATACAAAAATAAATTGTGTTTCTATACACTAACAATGATTTCTGAAAAAGACAAATAGGAAAACCCTCTTTACTATAGCATCAAAAAGAATAAAATACTTAAGAATAAATTTAACCAAGGAGGTGAAAGATCTGTTTGGTGACAACTATAAGACACTTATGAAAGAAACTGAAAGAGACACAAGTAAATGAAAAGCTATTCCATGCTCATGGATTGGAAGAATATTGTTAAAATGTCCACACTACTCAAAGCAATCTACAGAGTTAACACAATCTTTATCAAAATTCCAATGGCATTTTCTACAGAAATAGAACAAACAATTCTCAAATTCCCACAGAACCACAAAAGACACTGAATAGCCAAAGCAATCTTGAGAAAAAAAGAACAAGCTGGAGGCCTTATGCTTCCTGATTTCAAACTATATTACAAAGTTATAATAATCAAACCTGCATGGTATCAGCATAAAGTAGACACATAGATCAATGGAACAGAATAGAGAGCCCAGAAATAAAACCATGCATACATGATCAATTAACTAAGGACAAAGGAGGCAGAAATGTACAATGGGGAAAGGATAATCTCATCAATAAATGGTGTTGGGAAAACTGGATGACCACATACAAATGAATGAAACTGGACCGCTATCTTATACCATACACGAAAATCAACTAAAGATGTATTAAAGATGTAAGTGTAACACATGACTCCATAAGAGTTCTAGAAGGAAACATAGAGTAGGCTCCTTGACATTGATCTTGACAATGATTTTCTGGATTTGTCACCAAAAACACAAATAAACAAGTGGGACCACATCAAACCAAAAAGCTTCTGCACAGAAAAGGAAAGCAGCAACAAAAGGAAAAGGCAATGTACCGTAGGAGAAAATATTTGCAAATCACTTATCTGATAAGGAGTTAATATTCAAAATATACAAATAACTCATACAACTCAATAGTAAAATAACAAATACTCCAATTTAAAAAATGGGCAGAGGAAATGAAGACATGTTATTCCAAACAAGACACACAAATGGCCAACAGATACACGAAAAGGTGCTCAACATCGCTAATCATGAGATAATGCAAATCAAAACCATAGTGAGATATTACTTCACCCCTGTTAGAATGACTATTATAAAAAAGACAAGAGATAACAAATGCTGGTGAGGATGTGAAGGAACGGGAAACTTGGAGCACTGTTGGTGGGAATGTAAATTGTTATGTTCATTATGGAAAACAGTATGGAGGTTCCTCAAAAAATTAAAATAGTGGAATATTTTTCAGCCATGAGAAAGAAGAAAATCATAATGTTTGCAACAACATGGATGAACCTTGAGGGTATCATGTTAACTGAAATGAGCCAGACAGAGAAAGACAAATACTGTACATCACTTATGTGTGGAATCTAAAAAAGTTGAACTCATAGAAACAGAGACTAGAATTATGATTACCAGGATCTGGGGGCGGGAGAAATGGGGAGATGCTGGTCAAAGATTATAAACTTCCAGTTATAAGATGAATAAGTTCTGGGGATCTAATATACAGGATGGTGATTATAATTAATGATACTGTATTACATACTTGAAAGTTGCCAAGAGAGTATATCTTAAATGTTTCACCACAAAAAAGAAATGGTAATTGTGCGATGTGATGGAGGTGTTAGCTAACAATCAGTTTGCAATATATAAGTGTATCAAATCAATAGGCTGTACACCTTAAACTTACACATTGTTATATGTCAACTGTATCTCAATAAGGCTGGAGAAAAATTGGGCAGAGTAGCTTAAGCTGTGCAAATAGTTAATCATCTAAAATGTTTTTTGAAAGAGAGGAGCCTTGTCTTAAGTGAATATACCACATTTTAGTATAAGGTAGAAACTATAGACAGCCCTCAAAGCTCATTGGCTTCATATTCGTTTGTTTATCCATTCATGCATTAAGCAGTTAATTGAATGTCAGATATTATATTAGATGTTTGCATTAGAAATGAATATTCATTAACCCACTAGATCATCAATCTATCACAAATATTTATTAAATCCCTACCATGTACCAGGCATGGTGCTAAATACTTTACATGCATCAGTGTTGTCAATGGGGATGATTTTGCCTCCCAGGGGACATTTAGCAATGTCTGGAGACTTATTTGGTTGTCTTAATTGGGAAGGGGATTACTACTGGCATCTAGTGGTAAAGGGGATTACTACTGTCATCTAGTGTAAAGGTTGCTGCAAAGCATCCTACAATGCCCAGACTAGTCTCCAGAAAAAAGAATTACCTAGTCCAAGGGCCAAGAGTGCCAAGTCGGGAAACCCTGATGTACATGACTCTATTTAGTACTCCTATGAGCTACCTAATATTAGAACCATCTGCTTCTTGCAAACGAAGAACTAAGATTTGCAGTGATCAACTAGCCAAGGCCCAATATCCTAAGTGGCTGAGCTGGACATTCCTTGACTCCAAAGTTGTGCCCTTAAAAGTTATGGTATACCATTCCGTGGATAAAGAAAATCCAGGGTGACATGGGTGGGGTGGGATGGGGAGAAGAGGGTGGGCTGGGAAAGCAAATGGATAATAAAGCTGGAATAAATTATTATTACATGAAGCATTCAGGAGAGAGCAGAATGCAGAAAGAAAATGATACTAAAAACAGATGGTACTTTTATGGATACATCAAGAGAAAATGGGGCTGGAGGAAGAAATAGAACTGTTGTTAATAAACAATGGGGAGCTCCAAAGTGCGTGGAAAAAAAAGCAAGTAATCCTGAGTTCTTAAAATCTACTTCTCCCAAAGGAAACACATGTGAACAAGTTGGGAAGTAGTGAAGATAGTTATTGATTACTAGCAGCCCATTAGAAATGTGAAATATAGGCTTATAGGTTCTAGGAAGTAGGTTCACATACTTACTGAATCACTCAGAATGATTTATGGATGAATTCTTGAGATTTGAGGAGACTGCAAAGATTTGAACAAAGTAAATACTGTAATGATATTTAAGACATGTAGGGATTGTAGAAGAGCGTATTATTAGACTCCACTGGAACTTTGCTCCAGTGTTATTTAGTCAGCACAGTGGATATAAATTGATCACCTTGGACTTTGTGTAAAAGGGATTAGTCACTGAAATACTGAAAATCCCTCATTATAAGGTAGATTCCTATCTAAGGCTACCCTAACATGGACCCAAAGATTGGGTTAAAGCAAGATCAACCGCATGGATGGAGCTATAAAGTATGATGCTAAGCGAAATAAGTCAGTCAGAGAAAGATAAATACCATATGATTTCACTCCTTTGTGGAATTTAAGAAGTGAAACAAATGAGCAAAGGGCTGAAGAGAGAGAGAGAGACAGACAAACCAAGAAACAGACTCTTAACTATAGAGAACAAACTGATGGTTGCCAGAGGGTGGGGGGGGTAGGGGAAATAGATGATGGGGATTAAGGAGGGCACTTGTGTGAGCAGCACTGGGTGATGTATGGAAGTGTTGAATCACTATATTATACACTTGAAACTAATGTAACACTATACTAATTAACTGGAATTAAAAGAAAAACTTTAAAAAAAGGCAAGATGAACTGCACACCTGAACTTGATGGGATGTATTTTGTTGCTACAATTACATGACATAATACATCTATTATGAAAGTGTATTTTACCATACATGGCTTAATTTCAAATCATAATGGGAAGAACTAAATCATATGGATTAAGCAAATCATGGTTGAACACTTTTAAACTAGTAATTGTAAGGACAGATAGATTCTGTAGAGGTAAACCACAAAGGGGGTACCTCTTGATTCCTGGAAACTGTCTGGAGACTTTAGGCTTTTAAAATTTTTGTAAATCATGTTAGAGTCTCAGAAAGTTTCCCCTGATAGCTAACATAAATTTCTCTCTTGCACTTTAAACTCGTTTCATCTTGTTATCTCTGGGAAAAACAGAAATGCAACAAATAAAATATTCTTCCACCACCTTTTTTGTTCTAAATCCTAGTGGCCTCACTATAAACTAAACTTTGGATGATTTAAATAAAATAAATATGTTTTAAAATTATCAAATAGTAGCTGCTATAAAATATCAATACACTAGACATATGTAGTATAAAGTAGGAAGGAAATTTATTTAATTAGCCAATTATTATTAATGAATTTCAGGTTACTTGAATTTTTGCTCTTAAAATGATGCTGAAATGAATAGTTTAGTACACATACTTTTGTAGGTTAAGGATAAATTCCTAGAGATTGGATTGCTGGGTTGAATGTTGGCACGTTTTGAGTTTTGATATACAAATGCCCTCCAAAGGATGGTACCAATTGTTACTAACAATGTATGAAAGTAATTATTTTTCTGCCTCCTTGCTAATAAAAGTAATGCTAATAAAAATAACAATAGTAATGGTAACAGCTAACACAGCAACAGTTTACTGTGTGATAGATATTGTTCTAAGCATTCTCAGGTATTACATGGAATATTATAAATTTGTAATCTTTGCTAACATGGTAGGCAAAAAGGTCACTTATTTTTCTTTACTCATTCTGTATTTCATGTTATTTGGAAGTCAAGGAACTCAAGTCATCTAGAAAGACTTTGCCCAAGATTATAAAAGTATTTTCCTAGATTTTATTTTGGTGTATTTAGATGCTCATTTTGTTAACATCTTTACGTTTATTATTGAGGGGATCCCCTCAATGTTATTCCTTTTTTAAGAAAAATTATCAATTATTCTGAACCTACTTATTTTCCCAGGTAAGTTTCAGAATAAATTTATCAATTGAAAAGAACTTCAAGTTCTGATACAGATTGCATATTAAATTTATAGATTCACATCTTCTCACATCTTCTTTATTGTCTCCCTCATCTCATACCCACTGAGTTGTTTAGCTCCGTCGATCCTGCCTCCAGATTGTCTCACCTGTGTACCTTCCTCTTTCCATTTATCCCATCTCCCCCCTAGTTCAGTCCTATGCTGTCTCCCTCCTGGCCATCCCTGCCATCACTGACCTGGTCTTTACTCTGTCTTTCCATTCTCGAAACTATTTTGTATTTTTTTTTTAAGATTTATTTATTTTAGAGAGAGAAGGAGAGAAAGAGAGCACGAGTGGGAGAGGCAGAGGGAGTGGGAGAGAGAGAATCCCAAGCAGACTCCCCACTGAGTGTGCAGCCCCACGTGGGGCTCCATCCCATGACCTTGAGATGAAGACCCAAGGAAAACTCCAAGAGACGGATACCCAACTGACTGTGCCACCCAGGCGCCCCTAAGCTATTTTGTATTCTAATGCAAGATTAAAGTGTTAAAGTGACTATATTCCTTCTCTGATCAAAACCATTTTTTTCAATACTGAGAACAAAGATCAATTGCTGATGCCTGGCATTGAAAGTGCTTTAGAAAATGCTCCTGCTCTGCCTGGAAAAGCCCCTCCTGAAGGCTGCTTTCATACTACTAGCACCCAGAGCTCTGACGTGTACTACCACGAGCCTTCCTACCCCGTCATAGCAGTGGTCTGTTTATATGCTAGTCTTTTCCAGGAACTGTAAGAGACTGAAAACATGCAAAAGCACTTATTTGTCCTTGTAACCTTAGCACCTAGCTCGGGACCTACTATAGCGTAGGTGTTCAATACTTACTTGATGGATGATTATTTGATGGGTTATTTGCTTACAGTAAGCGAAGAAATAGAATAACATTTTATTATTTCAAGAGCCTTTGAAATATTTTTTCAAATTATTGAAATTCAAATTCAATTTGAATTTGAAATTCAAATTCAAATTCAAATTATTTGAAATAATACACAGTTAAATAACCCATATTTGCAGCTGAGAAGCCGAGGTATGGATATATGAAAGTTAAAGTTAAAAATTCCATATGTTAAAAAAAGCCCCGCATAGATTGAATGTAAAAACAAACCTGGAAAAGATGTTCCTTAAAATATAAAAATATATGAGTAAGAAAACATCCTGGTAGAAAATTGGACAGAAGGCACAAATACAAATTTACCTTAGGAAGAAGTAAAAATGGCCAATACATATATGAAAAGAAGTTCTTTATAATTTCTCGCTTTGAAATTTAAAATGGTAGCAGGTACCAGTTTAATCTATCAAACTGACAAAGTTGATAAAATGAATAGTCAATATCGGCGAGGAGAAAGAGGAAAAGCATTTTCATAGACATTTTGTCTTAGAATAAAATGGTACAACTCTTTGGGGGGAGAATTTGGGCATTATTTGCCCAAAGTATTAACTACTCAAAACCTGTTATTTTCAGTAATTTTACTTCTAGGAATGTACTCTAATGAAAAAAGTGTGGTTGCCAACACAGGTTTGCACAAGAATGCTTCTTATACTATTATTAATAATGTAAAAATTAGATATAATCCAGATTTCTAATAAAAATGGATTTATCAAAAATGATATTGGTTTATCTATTCAGAGCAAGCACTATGCCACTCATCTGCCTGAGCTCCAGAGTCCTGGCTCTGCCTCTTATCAGCTGGGTTACCCAGGTGAAGTTCCTGAACTCTCTGCCTCCATTTCTTTATCTGCAAAATGAGAATCATAAAATTACCTATTTCACAGCTGTTGTGAGAACTAAAGAAGTCGATGCATGTGAAAGATCTTAGTACAGTGCTAATGCATAATAAATTTTACCTAATTTATTATTATTATTAGTAGTATTACCATGGATAACTATATAACCACAAAACATCATGTTTTAGAAGAATAATTTTTAGATAAGAAAATGTCCCCTCCAATATATCATTATGAAAAGAAGTGATTACATAGCAGGATACAGAGATGATTCCAATTTTGCCTTCAAAGGATTTTGTGCTCTTACAGTATATATAAAAATAAGTACCGTAAGTACCTATACCTGCATGCTAATAGGGATTATCTTTGGGTGGTAGGATAATGTGTAAAATTTAGTTTCTTTATACATATCTCTTTTTTCCAAATAATCTATAATAAGCATGCATTGTTTTTGTAATGAGAAAAAGGAGAACGATTTATTTAAAAGAAGCTATGGCCCAGGAAGTTTAGCACATTGACCAGGTAACTTACCAGTGGTGGGAAAGAGAAAGGAAAAGGGCAACATTTACTGACTCATGGGGCTATGTGCAGTGCGTAGTACACAGACTCTATTTCAACCCTTCTCTATAACGGCCCTCCAAGGAGGCACAGAGGTCATAAGTGTGAACTTTGTGTGAGACAGCCCAGGTATTCCTACTTCTGTCCTTTCCTAGCTGTGTAACCTTGAGCCTATTAATCTTGCTGAATCTTGGGAGTCTTCACTTGTAAATAAGGCCTAGAACCGTTTTCCTCACATGTCTGTTATGAGGATTAAATGAGATAATATACATAAAACTCTTAGTCTGCCTTAATGTGCCTGACATCATGTTAACTCCTTACTTTAAAAGAAAAGTATTTTAGGGCACCTGGGACGTTCAGTCGGTTAAGCGTCGGCCTTCAGCTCAGGTCATGATCCCAGAGTCCTGGGATCGAGCCCCGCATTGGGCTTCCTGCTCAGCGGGGAGCCTGCTTCTCCCCCTGTCACTCCCCTTGCTCGTGCTTTCTCTCTCTTTCTCTCAAATAAATAAATAATAAAATTAAAAAAAAAAACTAAAAGAAAAAAGTATTTATACACGCATACATACTTTAATAGATCATAAATTGTTACTAAGAAAGTTAAAGAATCTTATCCAAGATCATTTAGCTAGTAAATGGAGCCAAAAATCAAATCCATGTATGTCTTATTACAAACTGCTTATATTTTATTCCATGTTACTCTTTTGATAACTTTTCTCTAGTAAGAAACCAGTAAACAGCAATGTAGGCAATCAACCAAGGCCTACATGTGAAACTCCAAGAAGTAAAGTGTTACTAAGAACAGGGAATATATCGGAGCATCTGGGTGGCTCAGTCGTTAAGTGTCTGCCTTCAGCTCAGGTCATGATCCCGGGGTCCTGGGATCGAGCCCCACGTTGGGCTCCCTGCTCCATTGGAAGCCTGCTTCTCCCTCTCCCACTCTCCCTGCTTGTGTTCCCTCTCTCGCTGTCTCTCTCTGTGTCAAATAAATAAATAAAGTCTTAAAAAAAAAAGAATAGGGAATATAACGACTTGCAAAGAGCTGGCATTCAGATAAATTTAGCACAAATCTTATAATGAACAACTTTGTATATTTTAGCTTGTCCCAACCAGATAGCAGAATATAACAGAACGGTCAGCCTGTCCTGTCGATGTGGGACCATTTCTGCATGAATTTGTAATTTCTTAGTGCCCTATGTATATCATATGCCAGATGCTTTATTGCCAATAGAGCAGCAAGACAAGGAGGAATTAAAATATGTGGTTCCATTATATTTGACTATGTATACAACATTCTAAGCTCTCAAAAGGAACAGAGATGTGTGGAACAAAGTGTGAAAGCATAAAGAACATTGAACTATACCTAGTTCAACCATCAGTCGTGCCATTAACTACTTTTATCACCACTTATCTCTTGGGGCTGGTTTCCATATCTTCAAAATGAGATGCACTGAAGTGGAAAGTGGCAAGGGAACTTTGTAACTCCAAGTTCCTATAATTCTAAGTGGTACATCCTTTGTTGGGACATTGAATGGTTGGATGATGATGCAGCAGTAGGACTATTTTGGAAATGATTTTTCTCATAGTAACTGTTAAGGCACTTATTTCATCCATGCACTAGTTTATTCAACAAATAATTTTTATTGCATGACTGCTAATAAGCCATGCTCTGGAGATAGCGCAGTGAATAAAACAGAAGACTTTTCTGCTATCAAGGAGCTTATGTTCTATTGGGGTAGACTGACATTGGGCAAGTAAATAAATACAGAATACAAAGCCAGGTAGTAACAAAGTGTCTTGAGAAATAAAAAAGCAGAGCAGGGGGTGGAGTCATAGAGGAGAGGGAGTGCTATCAGATGGGTTGGCTAGGGAAGACTTCTCTGAGGAGATGACATTCGAGCCCTGATCTAAAGAAGTGAGGGTCTGATAATGACCTTATCTAGGAGGAAGTATTCCAGGGAGAAAATATAAAGACCTTGAGGCAGAAGCATGGTCCGTGCATTCAAGGGGAGGGAGAAAGGTCAACCTAGTCTGAACGGAGTGAGGAAGGGAGTGGGCCCTGGCCAGATCGTGGTGGCTTTGGCAAGAGCTTTCGACATCCTTAGAGTTGTGATGGGTTTGGGGCAAAAGAGGGCAGGGTAGCATTTGTATTCTACAAGATGGTTTCGGCTGCCTTTGGGACACAGAACAAGATGGGGCTGGAAGCAAGAGGCCAGTGAATAAGCCATATGATGGTCTGGACAAAAGGGAGGGCGGTTTTAGAAGAACAAGGTTAAATGAGGAAGAGCTGAGAAGGAGTTGGATTTGGGATACGTTGTTAGGACAAGGATGTCAAGACTTGCTGAAGGATTGATGGTGGGGTGTGACACAAAGAAGGGAGGCTGAGGGTGACTTTTGGGTTTTTGGCCTGAGCAACTGGGTGAATGAAGTGCTATTTACTGAGAGGCGGAAATACTGCAGGTGGGTGGGAAAGCAGAAAGGAGGGTCATTTGAAGGGTAGAATGGATAGTTCAGTTTTGGCCTTGTTAATTTTGAGATGCCCTCTAGACATATGGTACATAGTGGGTGAGGCTGGAGTTCAGGGAGAGGTCAAGGCTGCAGAGTCAAGAAGTAGATGTGTGTGTGTGTGTGTGTGTGTGTGTGTATGTGCACATGTGCACATGCACATGTGTTTTATGCCATAGGACTAATCTCCAATATTAGTAATATACTGAAACTACTGCTTCAGAGCATGACTACAAATATTTAATTTCAGATATGGGGTACAGATTGGAGGGTGTAAGGAAGCTGTGTTTCTGTATTTATAAAACAGGGAAGAAACATTTGTCTTCTGAGAACCATTGTAATGAGTAGGAGGAAAACACATCCTATTTAAGGCACACCATAGTATCTTGAGTAAATTACCCAGGTGTAATCCCATCAGTTCTCAATAAATGAAAAGATGAAGAGTCACGTGTATTTCTGAATATTCAGAACATGTTTTAGTGCAATGACATGATGGCTTTATATTATGTTCCTTGATACAGAAAGTACAAGAAAGGATTTTAGAAGCAGTTTCCCAAGTTGATATCCTCAAATGTTTAAAATGTTCTCCTAGTCCTATTTTCAGGCATACCAAATGCCAAACCTGCAGTCAGTTTCAATTCAACAGAGCCTCATACCAGTATTTGACTACAAGTCTAAAAAAAGATTTGGATCCCCACCAGTGAATGATCAAAGTTGAAACTGCTGCTGGAAACCCCCTAACATCCTATGATGAAAGGGAGGCTGAGGATAGTAGCTCGTTCAGTGTCATAACCTGAATGTTTATTACATCAGTCAAACAATGCCACTGCAGGTTTAAATTGACAGAGTAAAAACAAAATTCCTAACTTTCTATACTCCCTTTTTGCACTTACTCTAAGCAGTTGAATGATACGGGCTCTCTGAATCTTGGCAGCCAGTTATGGTTAGTATTAGGATTTGTAATCTTTTCTTGAGAAACTTGATACCTATTCCAGATGACATGCAGGTTTGATTAATCATCACCTACTACTAAAAGTTTTTGAAAGAATGTCTTCAGGAAGTTCTTTGAATAGACTGTGCTATTTGGATTTTGCAGATGGAGATGCCATTTCATTTAAAATGTCACTAAGCAAAGGACACCTATGGATGGCAATTCATTGTAAGTATTATCTGGGGAAATTGAGAATTACCTGGTACACCTGGCTCTCTTAATCTTTTTCAATGCACAATCTCTTATTTTTAGAAATAAGAAATGGATAAAGTTTAGGCTTCTGGGTAATCCTTAGGGATAAACACTGGGGTGTGAAAATGGACTTTTCCTTCTGTGAAGAATGAAAAGATAGTGCTTTAAAGGAGTGAATTTGAGTAACTACATGCCACAAGTAGGCACCTGACACTCATTACAATTTTGAAAATCCTATGTGGTGCCGTGTACAGATCTATTATATCCATCTATCTGTATTTGTAGGGGGATTATTAACCGAATAGATCTTGTTTAATTGCACATTGAAGTTCCAACTTTAATTATAAAATCCTTGCCAAATTTGCCCTCATTGGCACCAGATAAAGAGCAGTTTTAAGAACTTCAAAATGCCACATTTGCTTTTTTGTGTTACGGGTTATGAACCTTACAAAGTATATTGCAATTCTTATCTGTGCTTGAAAGGAAAGAAACAGCTTCCCAGAGAGGCTCATGTAAGATAATACAATGTTACTTCCAGAACAGCGTTAGAATTTGGGTTGACCACCTCTGGAAGCTATGGCTCAGACTGCAAAACATATTACCTCCTAATAAATCCTAACACTGTGAGGAAAAATCCCACTTTGGACTCACCTTTTCATTATCAATTCCTTCCCTACCATCATGAGCTTTGTGAATAAGACATGCTCTGTTTAAAGGAGAACAAAAAACAGGGTTTATTGAAAACATGTGATGATATAACCTAGGAATCCTTTATAAAGAGGCTGGAGAGGATTTGACTGAGTTCGATACCATTCAGGAGCAGGATATTTTCCCACAAACTACATAGAAGTATCAAGAAAATGTAAGTCAAAAATAGTTTCAGATGTGCACATTTTAACATTATGACTGGTAAATACTCCAGAAAACCACAGAAACTTGATAAGAGATGGATTCTTAAGTCACACGATGGCAAATGTCCTGGGGATTAGCTACAGCACTTTGATCTCCAAATTCCAGACACAGATTTGGAGTCTGTGGTACGGGCTAAAATCAAATATTTAAAACGTTTTGCAAAAGGCAGGAGTAAAAATATTGAGAAAAAAGGCAGCCTGGGAATAGAAGAGTGTTCTGTAAAGGAGCCTACAATTACAAGCAGGCAAAATACGTACTTTATTAAAAAATGTCAGCACATTCACCTGACCAAATTAAAGTAGGCAACTGAAGCAATTAGAAAAAAAAATTGCAGGCAAAAATTATTCTTCTGAAACCTCCTGAGAACCGAGGCAAAGGTGCTATTTTTTAGCTTTCATAGTTTCGATAAATGCCACCCATTTTTTTCTTTATTTCCTCATATTGTTTTTACACTGTGTGTGTAGAGGGTGCAATGGGGTTTGATGTTCTGCATATGAATGTCTACTAGCTGGCAATGTTTTGAATTTTTTATTCACTCAATACACATTTATTGTGGCCAGAAACTGCTAGGACCTGGGTATATTGTAGTAAAGGGTATGGATGGGGCATGGGTGGAGGTGGTCAAGGCAGATACCTTTAGCCCACACAGGGGTAAAAAGACAGTTGACATAGAAGACGTTGAATGGCATGGCTGCAATCTCTGGTGATGGATGCTATGACAGGAGAAATACAAGGAGCAGAGTGCAGAGTCAGTTAACCTAGTTAAGGGGCCAGGAAAGTCCTCCTGGGGTGAAACATAGGTTAAGCCATAATTGATAACCGGTCAAAAAGAAAGCTACAAAACCCCCTCTTGTGACCCCAGCATCCTGTGGTACCGTAACACAAGCATTTTTTGCAATGATCACACCTAAAGAGCTCTAGACTCAAAAAGTTCCTGGTGTTCCTTCCCTTCCTCTTTTAAAATAAAATTTATTCTTGTTTAAGATACGTAGACTCTCGGGGCACCTGGGTGGCTCAGATGGTTAAGCATCTGCCTTCGGCTTGGGTCATGATGCCAGGGTCCTGGGATTGAGCCCTCCATCGGGCTCCCTGCTCAGCGGGGAGCCTGCTTCTCCCTCTCTTCTCCTGCTCCCCCTGCTTGTGCTCTCTTGCTCTCTCTCTCAAATAAATAAATAAAATCTTTAAAAAAAAAGATACATAGACTCTCAAATTCTAAAAATTTACTATTGAGGAAGATAATTTGAGAAAAAACAATCAACAAAAACATACAAAGAGGTCTTACTGAATTGATCATTTTTTTCTGATTATATTTATCAATTCTAGGATTGATGAGAATAAACTGACTCCATTACTATTATAGTTCAGTTTACTATCTCTAAGACTTGAGTGTGTATTACATGCCAGGCCCTAAGCTAAGCACTTTGCATGTATTACCTCACTTAATCTTCCTGGGCAATCTTTGAGAAGATAAAACTGAAATTCCAAGTTTAAAATGAAAGAAATATACGGAAAGCAAGTTAAGGCAAATCGTAGATCACCTTTTAGAACAGGGCTTTGTTAAGAGAGTTAAAAATGCTATTGAAATAGAAATTGAAATAGAAAGCTAAATGTTATGTCAGCTTAGGATTGTGGACATTCATGTGAAAATCTATGGTAGGTTATCTTTGGCATTGTCCTTCTTTGCAATGATAAAAATGCCTTGAGTGAGTGAGATTTTGCACAACTGTACATTATATGAACAAATTCACCCAAATATTGATATGCAATGATAATCATAATAAACATTTACACTGTGCTTACTGTGTGCAAGCAACAGTACTTTTTAAGTTTTGAATAGTTAATATATTTATATGGTTTAAGTATCAAAATGATATAAAGAAGTAAAAAAGAGAGGAAAGCTGAGAAACAGAGTCTTATCTATAGAGAACAAACGGATGGTTACCAGAGGGGAGGTTGGTGGGGATACGGAGGACATAGCTGATGGGGATTAAGGATGGTCTTGCTGTGATGAACACTGGGTGTTTTGTGGACGTGTGGAATGACTATATTATGCACTTGAAAATAATATTACACTGTATGTTAATGAACTGGAATTTAAATAAAAACATAAAACAAAAAAGAAGTAACTGATGAGAAATCTAGTTCCTCTCAACTGTCCCCATTCACTTTTTCCTTACCCATTCTTCCCCCTCCGATTTCTTCCCACTCCTTTTCTGGCAAAAAGGAGGCTTTTCCCCTCTTTGACCCTAAGAACATACTGCACAGGGGAAATTGCCCCCATCTGGACCTGGCTCCACTCTCGGTTTCTCTTGTCCTCTTCTGCTCTTTTCCTGGCGCTCTTTTTCTCAGTGGGGTGTGGATAATAGAACAGCCCTGGGCTTTTGGGGACCTTTAACTATTTTTTTTTTTGTTTATAAAAACACTAAACATTCAATTCCAGAGAACCAAAAATCCCACCTCCCCACTGAACACTAAGGGGCATGTCTTCTGCTCTATACCTTTCCTGTTTTTCTTTCTGTCTTATTAATGTTTTTAAAAACAAATGAGTTTTTTATATAAATAAAGTTTTTAAAGTGCAAAAAAATTTATACAAATAAAGGCAATATGAATATATACTCTTAGTTTTTTACACAAAAAGTAAACACACTCAAATGCTATATTATAATATTTTTTTCTCTTACCTACTATATTTTGGATCCTTCTATAGCTATACAGAAAGATCTTTATTGCATTCTTAGTTTATTCAGCTATACTAAATATTACACATTGATGGAACTGTTAGGAAGTAGAATTCCTGGGTTGAAGAGTAAATGCTGTGTAATTCTAGTAGATATTGACACTTTTTCATAACAGTGATACCACTTTGCATTCCTATGGAGTATCAGTGCCTGTTTACTTACAGTCTAACTAAAAAAGACTGTGGCCAGATTTTGGATTTTTGCTCACCTGATAGGCGAGAAAATGTTATCATTTGTATTTCTTTTTTTTAAGATTTTATTTATTTTGTCAGAGAGAGACAGAGAGACAGAGAGACAGAGTGACAGAGCACAAGCAGGGGGAGTGGCAGGCAGAGGGAAAGGGAAAAGCAGGCTCCCCGCTGAGCAAGGAGCTTGATGCAGGACTCGATCCCAGGACCCTGGGATCGTGACCTGAGCCGAAGGCAGATGCTTAACCGACTGAGCCACCCAGGTGTGTCCCCATTTGTATTTCTTTTTTATGAGTAAGATTGAGTATGTTTCTGTGAACTGTCTGTTCATGTTCATTCCCTATCTTTTATTTTCCACTGGTTTGTTGGGCTTTTCTTCTGGATTTCAGTAGTATCTTTATAGTTTAGGATGATTAACTGTCTCTGATAGAAGTTGTAAATATTTTCCCACATTTGTCTTTTGATTCTCTTTGTTTGTTTGTTTTCTTTTATTTTATCATGCAGTGTTCTTTGATCTTATATAGCCTGATTTTATCAATTTGTAATTATCATGTAGCCTAAATTTATCATCATTTTCTTCTATGGCTTCTTTATTTTTAGTTATAGTTAGAAAGCCTTCTTGGTTCCAAGGTTAGAAGAGAATTTACCCATTTCTGCATCCAGTATGTTTTGGGTCTCACTTAATTTAAATCATTGACCTATTTGTAGTTTATCTTGGGATATGATGAGATAAATATAGATCCAACCTGATCTTCTTCCCAATGAGTAATTAGTTGTTCCAACATTGCTTATGACCAGAGTGAGGATGAAGTTGAAATTCATGAATCTGGCCACATGAGATTGTTACTAGCTTTTGACTTTCCTCTTAGTTATGATGGAAGATCCACTGGGAGACATTAAGCAGAGTTTGGGAGGAAAGGTAGAGTCTTAGAGATAAGAATAGGGGGATTTTTGAAAGGTTTGGGATTAGGAAGGACAAATGACTTCTTTTTTAGATCACATTAGGACCATGAATATGGGGTCCAACTTGTTACAAAGCACTTTTGGGGCCTTGGTGGCAATTTTAAACATTTTATTCTGTGGGAATCATCCTTTGAGGTTGCAATGTGATTTTATGCATTCTTTAGCAGGCAAGGTATAACTAGTATTGGTCTCAGTAAAGTTTACTTGGATAAGGACTTTCTATAAAGTAAAGTTAGCTTTAAATAATGGTATTTCAGGAATTTGTACAGTATTGGCTTTTTATATTAATTGCGCTCTCAACACTTCATCTACATAAACATTAAATTTACATTCATTTGTCAGAGCATGAAGAACTCCTCCTTAATGTGCTATATTTTCATTTGTTTCTTGACCACGTGGTTAAATATGAATTTCAGAAACTTCTGCTTATTAAAATAATTTTCATAGAAAAATAGAGAAAGCAGAAACATATATTTTCTATGAAAATAAAAAATGCCATTTAAGTCAGCATAGATGTAATTTACTGTCATGAAATAGTCTAGGCATTTCTATATTTTAAAAGGAATGGTCATCCTCTGGAAAACAATTTGGAAGTTTCTGATAAAGTTAAATATACACTTACCATATAACCCTGTTATATGGTAACCCTACTCCTGGGTGTTTACCCTAGAGAAATAAAACCTTATGTTCATACAAAAACTTCTACATGAACGGTCATAGCAGCTTTATTTATAATAGCCAAAATCTGTAAACAATCCAAATGACCTTTAACAGGTAAATGGACAAACTGTGGTACTTCCACATAATGGAATACTAGTCAACAAGAAAAAGAGATGAACTCTTGATATACACAGTGATTTGGATAGATCTCAAGAGCACTATGCTGAGCACACACACAAAAAAAGAGCCAATTTCAAGGACTGAATGTATGATTGTATGATTCCATTTAGATAACATTCTAAAAATGACAAAGTTATAGTGATGGAGAACAGATTAGTGGTCCCCAGAGTTTAGGACTGAGGGAAGGAATGACTTTCAAAGGATAACACCCCAAATTTCTTCAGGAGGGTGGGAAAGTCTGTATTTTGATTGTGGAGCTGGTTAAATTAATTTATATATGTGATAAAATTTCATTTCACTATATATAAAAAATCGAGTGAATGCAAAAATTAGTAAATAAGAATAAGGCCTGCAGTTTAGTTAATAATATATATCACTATCAACTTCCTGGTTTTGATAATTGCACTATATTATGTTAAGATGTTATCATTGGGGGAAGCTGGGTGAAGGGTACATGGGTACATGAGACTCTGTGTTATTTTTGCAATTTCTAAGTCTAAAGTGATTTCAAAATAAAAAGTTGAAAAAAAGGCCAGATCTTAGGAAGATGACCATTGAGAGAAGGAACTGCATCTTTTATGATACGAGCATTTCTTTTCTTTTAGACGTCATATTAGTTAATGTCTCCTGTGGGGTGTGGGGAGATTTGGGGGTAGGAATCAGACCTCACCATATGGTTTATTTATTTGTTTCTATGCCACATGGGGGTTGTGCAGGGAGATAATGTGGTGTCATAGAAAGAAGTCTGAACTTGATGTGAGCAAATCTTCCTTCCTTCCTTCCTTCCTCCCTTCTTCCCTCTTTTTTGATTCTTTTGCTTATATGCAGTGGGACCCTTGATAAGGCCCTTATTCTAAGTTTCAGTTTTTTGATATATAAAGTGGGGATCATAATTTCTTCCAATGTCAAGATTATTATGAGTTATGTGAGATTGTCTGTAAGCACGATTTACAATTAAACCATGAAATTTTATTCCTATTCATGTAACACCAGGTACTCCAACTCCTAATTTCCTGCTATTTTTAGCTTCAAAGGAAGATTTCTTATCTAAATACAGCTCTTAAACTATTGTCTCTTTTCTAATGTACATGCAGGAAATAGACAATGGATGGACTGGCATGGACACAGCCACAGTGAATTAGTGGGAAAATTATCAAAAGCCAAAAATGAAGCAAAGCCTCACTCATCACTCCCTTTTGTTTCAAGGGAGGCTGTAAGTTGTGCGTTTAACTCAATGTGGTTCTTGCTTTTAACCCAAAAGGAGCGTAGAGGGGAATTATGCACGATTTTTCTCTCTTTTTATTTAAAAAAAAAAAATCCTTACGTTTTATTTCTGACAAAAAAGATGGTTCTGCAGCATTTTCAAGTGGAATCTTTACTTATGTTTCAAAGTAAGAGAAATCAAGGAGTCCTTTGTTAACTGTGGCCAGTAGAACGAGGCTCATCTTTCCTGGTATCAGACACCAACTGGAATATGCTGAAAATATGGATCCTGAAAAAAAAGTTGCTCATCTATATAACGTGGTCTCTCACCAACCTGTTAATGAATTCATTTTTCCTGCTCCTTCATTATTCTTCCAAATGTAGATTAAACGGATTATAGTGTAATTAAATTTGACTCTTGCAAGAGGCAGTGCTTTAGAGCAGTGAGCTGTGGGGAAGCTGGCGTTCTATTCCTAGCTTCACAGCTAACTTAAGGGCTGAGCACAAGGCACCACCACTTCCCGGAGCCTCAGTTTTTTCTGTCTGTGGAGGGAGATAAACAATGTCTCAGAGGAACACGGTGCTGTGTTATGAGTTCTATATTCTAATTGAGCTCCAAATTCCTTTATAGGAAGGTACTCTTTGAAGAATTAAAGATGCATTTATATTGTTGTTGTGACTCTTAATAGGAATAAAGCTTTAAAATCTAAATTTAAAAGCCTCCTACTGCACAGTACATTATCCACGTTCTTAAATACTGCAATCAGCTGTGCACTGAGCCGCTCTGTGGTATTTATTAAAAAAAAAAAAAAAAAGAAGCAGCACCATGAAGATGTACTGTAGAACATTTTCAAAGCCATATGCAGTGGTTTTAACTGCAGGACTTCCTCTGAAGTTAATGGGACTCATACTGGCAAATTCCAAGCACCACTTTGAAAATTTACCCCATAGTGAGAGTTTAATGCTTCTTATTGATCATGTCTTCAGATAACATCTAAAGGCAAAAAGGGACAATGTCTCAAAGAAAATAAATAATCTTTAATGACATAAATCTGCATCGCAACCATCATAACTAAGAGTATGCAGCAGAGTCCTTTGGTAAGTAGGCCCTTTGGGAACTGCTCATTGGTGATGGTTACCAGTGGGGCTGTAAACGACTTTCCATGACACGCTCCTAATTCCAGATGCTCACAGAAGATAACACATTTTCTTTTAATTTTGAAATTTCATGTTTTTAAGGGTAGATATGTATCAATGAATGGAAAAGTCAGAGGGAATAGATTTATATTCTTCTGAATAAGTAATAATTTAGGAAAGAATGATAGGAAGTTCAAACAGGTACTAAAAAACCCTGAGCCTTATATAGCCATACTTTTCATTGCCTGACCAATTTTTTTTTTTTAAACCCAAATATTCACCATTAGACCTGTCAGCAAGCTATTGGGCGCTTGCTAGGGGCCCATCTCAAGAAGCTGTCCTGCATCAGGCAACTATTATATGCCCTCAAATGGCTTACATGGTCCTCAGGGTGTGACAGTTGCTCCACCATTTCTTACTACTCTGCCCTGCTCATGGAACTCCAGCCAAAATGACCTTATGTCTCTTTCTTATATAAGCTGTTGGGTCACAAGAATATTTACAATTACTATCCCCTGGCCTGTAAAAATCTGTGCCTAAATCTCATAAATGACTCCTTTTTGGGGTACCTGGGTGGCTCAGTTGTTAAGCATTTCCCTTCGGCTCAGGTCATGATCCCAGGGTCCTGGGATCGAGCCCCACATCAGGCATCCTGCTCCGTGGGAAGCCTGCTTCTCCCTCTCCCACTCCCCCTGCTTGTGTTCCCTCTCTTGCTGTGTCTCTCTCTCTGTCAAATAAATAAATAAAATCTTTAAAAAAAATGACTCCTTTTTAATATTCAGGTCAACTTGAGTGTCCACTTCTTAGAAAGACTCTCTTGGGCCACCTAGTCTAAAGAAGCCCCCCTCATCTCTCTGCTTTATTTTTTTCACTGCAATTATCTCTAGCTGACACAGCCTTGTTTTTAAAAAATATGTTTGTATATTATTTTTCTCCATCCACTGGAATATTGCTCTACAAGGAGGCCCTTGCCCACTTGGCACAACACAGCTTCCCCAGCATATGGAAGCATGCTTGGACATGGTGGATGTTGTATAAATGTTTGTTGGATGATTAAGCACAAAACCTTGGGTATCTTTTGCTTCTCTGTCTTATATAATCATTCATGATATTCTATACCCTCCTTACCAAGACTACTTCTACCTCGATCACCTTTGTTCTGTATCAGCATAATTAGTCTCCCTCCTACCAGTTTTGCCCTTCTCAAAGGACACAGGAGACCATACTCTCACAGGCAGGTACCTTGTCTTATTCATCTTTGTGTCTTTGCACCAAAGATCATCATGTTTGGCACATAATAAGTATACTGTGAATGAATATTTTTACATAACATTTGATAGTAATAATACAATATATCATAGTGCCCTAGTGAAATTTATAGAAATAATCTTTAGCTATTCATTTCTGTCTAAGGGCATTGTCTATATGGTCAAATCATATCAGCTAATCAAGCTACTTTATAAGTTCAAGTTTTGTACTAAGTCAACAATTATCTGTTTAGACAAGTCTCTCTATAGTTTATAACATTAACAAACAGTAGAAGGCATTTCTGGGAGTAATATCACTTCTCTGGAGATATCCCCAATTAGGAAATACCCAGAGAACTTTATGATAACATTGCTCAAGAAAGTAAGCAATCTTATACAAGGCAACTGAGTCTATTTTAGAGCCCCATTTCCTTTTTAGGTTAGAAAGCTGCAATAGATAACCTGATTTAGTTGACATAATAAGGCTGATATATATAAGGCTGATACTGCAATTAATATTTTGTAAAGTCTGGCTTCTCATTCAAAGGTCTTGGATTACTAATGATGAACATGAAAGTATCAGATTCTTTTAAGTTTGTTAAGTTTCAATTTAATTTTAAAATGTGAATAAACAATAAGGGCAATCTTACAGTTGGGTAGTATGGTACAATGGGAAACAGATACCTGGTCATTGTGCTGGGTTTCTGGCATACAGTTCCTAAAACCCTTGGAATCCCTGGAGTGGTAAGTATCTTTTTATGCTAATGAGATGACTGGTACCTGGGGGTCCCTAGACAACTTCAGGGTGATATCTGGTTACCAGAAAGACCAAGGCATGATTAGAGAGTTGGAACTTTCAGCCCTACCCCCAGACACTGGGGAAGGGAACAGGGCCTAGAGACTGAATTCAATGACCAATAGCCAATGATTTAATTAATTGTGTCTATGTAATGGAATTTCCATGAAAATCTCTAAACCATGGGGTTCAGAGATCTTCCAGATTGGTGAACACGCCAAGGTGTTGGGAGGGTGGCATGCGTGGAGAGGTTATGAGAGCTCCATGTTAGCCTTTCCTTTACCTCAAGGACCTTACCCTATGCATCTCTTCCACTTGGCTGTTCTTGAGTTGTATCTTTTATAATAAATTGATAATAGTAAGCAAAACACTTTCCTGAATTCTGGGAGTCATTCTAGTGAATTATTGAACCTGAGGTGCGGGAGGGTTATGGGAACCCCCAGATGTGTAGTCAGCCTGGCAGAAGTGTGTGTAGCCTGGCATCTGAAGTCAGGGGTTGGGAGAGTGTCTTGTGGGACTGTCCACCTGTCGGGGGGGGTGTGTGTGCTAATTCCAGGTAGTTAGCATCAGAATTCTATTGAATGGTTGAACACGAAGTTAGGTGAATCTTGGTTCTTTAACCTACTATATTTCTTTTTTTTCTTTGAGATTTTATTTATTTATTTGAGAGAGTAGAGAGAGAGTGAGCAAGAGAGCACAAGCAGAGGGAGCAGCAGGAGGAGAGGGAGAAGCAGTCTCCCCGTTGAGCAGGGAGCCTGACTCGGGGCTCAATCCTAGGAAGCTCGATCCCAGGACCCTGGGATCATGACCTCAGCTGAAGGCAGATGCTTAACTAACTGAGCCACCCAGGCACCCCTCAACTACTATATTCTTAACATTGAACAAGTTTCCTTTTTTTTTTTAAGATTTTATTTATTTATTTGACAGAGAGAGAGACAGCGAGAGAAGGAACACAAGCAGCGGGAGTGGGAGAGGGAGAAGCAGGCCTCCCGCCGAGCAGGGAGCCCGATGTGGGGCTCAATCCCAGGACCCTGGGATCATGACCTGAGCTGAAGGCAGACGCTTAATGACTGAGCCACCCAGGCGCCCCCATTGATCAAGTTTCTTAAGCCCAATCTTACTTCATCATTTATGAAATAGGATATTATAATACCTATGTAGGATTAAATAAGGCAATATTTATAGAGTGCTTAGAGCAGCACCTAGCATATAGCAAGTCTCAATAATTATCAGCTATTAATTAGAAGGACTGAAGTGACTTTAGTGTTCTGTGATCCATTAATCCAACGGGGTTTAATCATTCTCAGATAGTCCAACCAATCACATGGAAGGCATCTATAAGCACTGAAGAAGTCTGAATGCTTAGAAGTAAAGAGTGGTAGCAGAAGAGTAAATGACCCTCAGAAAATCATCTGAGAGAAAAGAATTTCTACTAAACGAGAGGAGAGATTGGAAGATAAGGAAAATGATGTGATTCAAGAGCATGTCTCAGGGCGCCTGGGTGGCTCAGTTGGTTAAGCGACTGCCTTCGGCTCAGGTCATGTTCCTGGAGTCCCAGGATCGAGTCCCACATCGGGCTCCCTGCTCAGTGGAGAGTCTGCTTCTCCCTCTGACCCTCTTCCCTCTCATGCTCTCTGTCTCTCATTCTCTCTCAAATAAATAAATAAAATCTTAAAAAAAAAAAAAAAGACCATGTCTCTTAGAACAAAAGATGGGGAAGGCAGAGAAATGGAAACATGATGTTTCAAATCTTCAGTTTAGAAGCCAGTGGCAGTTCAGGGAATCTCTGATATAATTTCTGAACACATTAGTGGCTTCAGTGCCTTTTAATAAGATGAACTTACAGATATATTAGAGTGGCCTTGGCCGTGTGGTTGGTTTTAATAAGGGCTTCGATTTGGTTTTAGCCAAAGCAGAAGTTGGTTAGTTTTTTCTCATTAAAAAAATACACTCGTTGGCATTTTCCTGAATGACTATTATCTCATGTCAAAAGCATATATGCTGAACTCATGCGGGAAACATCTATGCTGCGCTTTGCCTCTTTTGTCCTCTTATGGAAAGATTACACTGAAGGAAAACTGTTAAAATGGGAAGAAGAAATCAACTTATATTTAGCATTAAATACAGATCCAAGATTAATAACAGGCTGATTTTTTCTGCTTCCCTGAGACACACACTGCAAGTCCGAGAAATATGGCTCTGTTATATCTGTCTTTAGAAAGAGTCACCAGGGAATCCAAAAAAGCCACTGTTAGAAGTAATTTGTTGGCTTCCTGACACATCGGGCTCATTATCGTGATCTACGTACCAGCCTTTGGTACTATTTGCAATTTTCAGGGAGGTCATTAATGAAAGCTAAGAAAAAGAATGACTATGAAATCAGTCTTGGAGTTTATTTCACACATTCTCGATCCTAAGGTCATTCAGTGAGTGTTTGGTGTTTGAATGTAGAGAAATCATAAAGCAGCCAGACCAGATAAGTGAAGGGCAGCTTGGGTCGTCAACCCCAAAATATACTTGACTCTCCAAATTGCTAATGTGGTGATTATTGCCCATGGCTGTAGACATGTTACTTCAAAAGAGTCTTCAAGGAGAGATGTAAATTGAACTCACAGGTAATAAGGAAGAATTCTGTAATTCAAGATAAAGTTTTACCAGTTTTCAAAGCGAATTCCCGAAACCAAGCAGAGATAAATCAATATAGTAATGAAAGAAAGCACCTAATTAAAAAAAAACCGAATAAATTTTTTCCCCCTTAAGTTAGAGTTGTCCAAACACAAGTATATGATGATTTTGTAGTTTAAAATGCTCCTTGTTCTGGCTAGAATGCAGGGCTAGAGAGGGGAAGTAGTTCAGGAGCGGGGAGTTTTAGTCTTGGGGACTTAGCCCGTGGGGACTCTAGCAGCTTGTGTCCACAAAGGAGGACTCCAATTCTATATGAGGCTTGCTACCTGACCAGTGCAGTAGCTTCGGTCTGTTTCCAGCCAGCTGGAAAGAACAACACGGACGTGCCCACAGAGAGCATTTCCCATGTCGAAGAACAGCCAGGCTACCACTGTCTTTTTTATATCCTTTTCCTGAATGCTCAAAATTGCTGAAAACATTTGGGTGTGTATTTGGCATGTGCAGAGTAATCAGATCTTACAAAGACAGGGAGCCTTGAGAGATCAGCTACATTTGCAAATTCGGGACAGTCTTCACAGATAGATGAGAGACACGCTATTTCCCTTTTTTTTCATTTTGCCACAATTAGGTTGAAGAAGGGAATTAGGGGGTTCACTTTACATTGCACTCTATCATTGTACCATGGGTATTGATCATTTTTATGGACCTATTAAACAGGCTAGAATGGGTTTCCACAGTCACCTGCTACAGCCTGCTGCCTTCAGGCAGATGACATTTGGTTCCTCTGTGTAGCTTAAATTTGACTGACTTCATACTGAAAAGCCCCATCTGAACACGCTCCACTATTACATCAATTCAGCGGGACCGGGACAGGCCCAAAGGTGATGAAGATTACAGATATCCTAACATCATTTCTGGAACCATATATTCTACCAAGACTACAAGGATCTGAGACAGGAAGAGAACAATTAAGGGACTAAGGTGTGTTGGAGGTATCCATAGCTGAAAACTGCTATCAAAAAGCAGCAGGCTTCTGGGAAAGAACTTTCTTTTTAGCTTGGAGGCCAGAAATACGTTGGCAGTGCCACTGGAATTGGAACAAAGCCAATTTTTTTTAAAAGATTTTATTTATTTAATTGACAGAGAGAGAGACAGAGAGAGAGGGAACACAAGCAGGGGGAGTGGGAGAGGGAGAAGCAGGCTTCCCGCCGAGCAGGGAGCCCGATGCGGGGCTCGATCCCAGGACCCTGGGTTCATGACCTCAGCCGAAGGCAGTCGCTTAACCAACTGAGCCACCCAGGCGCCCCAGAACAAAGCCAATTTTTAATTGGTTTTAAAATCTCGAATGGAACATTCCTGCAGTCATCCATGAACTGACCTCATCCTGTAGAAGCTGAGTGAATCTTGGCCAACCATCTGCCTTGTGAATTGTTCTGTTTGGGCCCCTTATAGGACAGAAAGTACTTGTGCAATAGTTTTACATGAGGTTAACAAAGTCCTTCAGGGTGTCTCTGGAGCAGAGAATTCAAAAAGAGAAAACAGTCTCCAGAGAGAAAAATCAAATGCCTTCACTGATATGCCTTGGGGCTGGGTGAACCTGCAAGGCTGGGAGTTAACTACCTTCTCTCCTCCTAGCACAGTGGTTTCCAAAAAGGACTAAAACCTATTCTTACAGAAGACAGGCAGCTGGACAAACAGACTGCATTAGTACTTCAAGATAGGCTTAACTCAGAATTTTACTAGATTCACCACTGTAGCTCCAGGGCTTCACACACAGCCACATCTCCGTAAGGTTTGGTTGAATGAACGGTGACCCTTTCGAAACGTGCCTACACTGAAATTAACTCAGCGGCAGAGAGTGTGCGGGGAGCCCACCTTTTCTCCCATCCCCAGGACAGTGCTCCACCCTACACAGCAAGGATGGAACGAAGGATTCTTCTCAACAGTGCCCAGGGATGAGCAGACACTTTCTCCAAGTCCTTCTTAAGTCCACCCTGTGATTATCACAGGGCACAGGGGGAAAGGAGGAAACGAAGAAGACTAATCGGCAATTCCTGACACCGCAAATGAAACGGAAAACCGGCTGTTGATGAAGATAGTCTAGACAAGCTCATAAATAAAAACATACTTCCTCAGACGGGAAGTAGTTGAAATAAGTAAGCCTCACCGAGAACTTTCAACATTTGGGTTTGAATGACTGCCAAAGAAATGGGAAGAAAAAATGAGCAAGAAAACCAAATGTAACTTTTATACAATAACAACAACAACAACAACAACAACAGCTTTTATATCTAGGGTTTTCTTTTTTTTTTCCCCAAAAGAAGAACATTCTATTTTTAAAAAATAGGCTATATTCTTCAAAAATGTTAATGTCCTACAAGACAAAGAAAGCCTGAGGAGCTGTTCTAGATGGGAGGACACTAGAGTGACAGGACAGCTCATTGGTGCTGTGAAGGACAATCTTAGGTCAACTGATACAACTAGAATACAATCAGCGCATTAGGTGAAGCACTGTATGAATGTTCGGCTTAATAAAGAATAGCCTTATTCTTAGGAAATCCACACTGAAATATTTAGGGGTAAAGGGCTATGAGGTATGCAATTTCCTTAAAAAATTAATTAATTAATTTGAAAATTGAGATATAATTGGGTTGGTTTTCAATTTTACAGTAGACTTTTAAATATATTACTGGGAGATGCCAGGTCTTAAGTCTGGAATGCTGTAAGGCATCATCATTAAAATGTATAATTTCAGGCTGGTCCTCAGGGGGTGGAATCCCTCTGAAGCCGCAACAGCCAGAGAGCCGCAGGGAAGTGGTATTCACTCAGGGGCCGCCTACAGGTACCCATGCAGAAAGTAAGCCACACTTGTAATCATTCTTTTTTTTTTTTTTTTTTTAAAGATTTTATTTATTTATTTGACAGAGAGAGTGAGAGAGCACAAGCAGGGGGAACAGTAGAGGGAGAGGGAGAAGCAGGCTCCCCGCCAAGCAGGGAGCCCGATGCGGGGCTCGATCCCAGGACCCTGAGATCATGACCCGAGCCGAAGGCAGACGCTTAACCATTTGAGCCACCCAGGCGCCCCACTTGTAATCATTCTTGAAGCATGATGACTGGTAAGCTTTATCAGGGCTAATACACTGCTGTACACTCCAGTTGATCGAGAGCTTAAAAGGACTATCGCTCATATTGTCGAGCCAAAAGGGGCTTTTATACTTACTGAAATCAATGCTTCCCTAATTCAGGACACTGGTGAGCCATACATTTCAGTATAACTTAATTTGATACAAGTGGACATTCTAGAGCCAGACCGTCTGGCTCAAACTCCCAGCTCCACCACTTTCTACATGTATGACTTTCAGAAACTTACTTCACGGCTCTTTGCCTCAGTTTCCTCATTTGTAAAGTGGGGATTAAAAAAAAATACTTACCTCATAATATTATGGTGAGGATTAAATGAGCCGACACTTTTAAAACACAAAAGTGCCTGGCCCACAGTAAATATTCCAGGAATGTTATCTTTTTAATATTGATTAAATATTGCAATAGAGGAGACAGAAGAAAAAAAGATGTAGTGCCATAAATCCATATCTAGGACTTCGATATTCACCTATAACACAGAAGGGCTTTCGGGCAAATCTCAGTCTTCCTTGCCATCCTCTATACCGACAACAGCAACCTGCAGACCAGATTCGAATGATGAACTCCAAACCAAAGACGACAATCATCACGAACTCCTAAAATATGAAATAAGACATTTTAGAGAGAGGCATTACGGAGCAAACCACAGAAAGAAGCTCCTGGGGATTTCTGGACACTCAGGCACTTCATCTAAAATACAGTTGTTAGTGCACCGAGTTAACATCCCCTCTTCTTCAAAGCAAACTAACCCTGGGGACACACGTGAACCTCACATTGTCTGCATTTCCCATCATGGAATGCTAGTCCTATTCAAGTCCCTAACACTGTACGAATTTAGAAGTCAGTTTTAATACTAAATGTGCAGGCTGAATTACAGCTCTGCCTTGTTTGGAATATACAGTGTAACTGACTTCAGCCACCCGGTAAAACATGTGAAGTATTTGAAACGAAGGAGGCGACCCTGAAAAGACAGCTTTACACTTTTACAAAAAACAGACTTTCTTTTTGCTGCAAGAAGGGATATAATCCTTATGTCCTTAAGAATTGTTCTTAGAGAAAAAGAAGTCAACATGTGGAAGTATACTGAGTTCTTTTGTTATGGTGTCAAAATCTTCTTATAAGACAGGAAGTTTCAAAAGAATTATTGTGTGTGTGACACATGGATTCTTTGCCTGAAATGAGACCCTGAATCTTCCAGATCTGAAGCTTGTTAATTCTTATGCTGTCTTTTGGTGAGAGATACCCAGAATATAACACCTGCTCCAGCGAAATGACTGAGATTATTTAGGAATAGCAGTGAATGAACCCTGGGGGAAGGCCAACTCATGTGGCTCACTAAGTAGCAGGTCACAGAATGAGAAACCAAATGGAATTTGTAAGAATAAAGCATCTCTGCGGCAAGCGTGTCATAGTCACCTTGTTGTCCCTTTAGAGGGACAGGCACTGAGTTTATCGAAATTTATTTTACTTTAAAAAAATAATTCCCTTTCTGGTCTTTAAACAAGGGTCGACTTAGCATTTATAATGCATAACAATGTGTGTTAATTGATTTTTATCATAATTAATTAATTATAAAAGGGATACATGGTCTTTATCAAAACATTCAAGCATCACAGAAATATAGAGCATAGAAAGTAAAGATCCTAATCTCCTACCCCACAGCCCAAGATAAAAACTGTTATCAAATTTAGAAAAATGGCATTTTTGTTGCAAGTTTCAGGCAAATGTCTCTCTCTTCAGTTAGTACATGTGATAATATGTTGCACTTTTGCAGAGCCCAATGGAGATAGATCATTCTATCCTGTTATTTTGCACTAAGTAACCCACAAATATTTCTCATGATGAAAAATAAATCTCCAATGTCATCGCTGCTTACTTATAGGGACTTAAAACTACCTATGGAATAAAGCCCCAAAGATGACTTTATGCCCAGACAACCAAAACTATGGTCAACATAAACTCATTAATGATGTGAGGGTTTCGTTTTATTTTGGCTTTGCTTTGCTTTTGAGTCTCTATCTAGGTAGTTGAGTCTATTGATTCATTAAGGTGGCCAAAGTTGCCAGACCACCTGTATTCAATCCAGCACGCCTTTCCACACAGAGAAAACATGGCCTCAGATGCCCATGTAGCTGCCTGTGTCCAATCTAGTTTCATGGCAGGTCCACTTTTTTATTCCTGCCTCTAACTCCTACTTGTGCCAAGAAGTTCAGCATGCCACTGGTGAGAGGTCTTATTCTAAGGGACACCCAAGAGCTTGAGCAACTAGGCACATCGTACAATGGTTTTTCTTCTTCATAGGAACAGATGACACCAATCGATGCATGGCCATTATTCTGAAGTAAAGCAGGCCACCCACCACTGTACCATTTCTATATTGCACTGAGGCAGGATAGATTACACCTACAAATTCTTTACTCGGGGCCCCTTGCTCAGGAATATTGCTTGCTGCCTTATTTTTTCCTTAAGCATTAGGGGGAAATATCCTTCATTTCCAAATAAAGCAAGAGGAAGTTGTAATTGGATTTTACCACAGGGTCACAATTTCTGCCTTGGGGGAAGTATACTAGGGTCAGAATTCTCTCCTTACTAGAACATTACTTGGTGTTCTCTACAAAGGCTAAAACAATTTTTTAAAGATTTATTTATTTATTTGAGAAAGAGACAGTGTGCACGCACAAGCAGGGCGAGGGGCAAGGGGAGCAGGAGAGAATCTCAAGCAGACTCCCTTGCTGAGCGTGGAGCCTGCTGCAGAATTGGTCGCACCACCTTGAGATCACGACCCTGAGATCATGACCTCAGCAGAAACCAAGAGTTGGACACTTAACCAACTGAGCCACCCAGGCGTGCCTAAGGGATAAAATTTCTAATCCTTGGGTAAGCAGCAATGGAGATGAGAACTCAGCAGATGACTATGGGACATTTCGTTCAGGCCTGGAGCTGCAGGCTGTGGGGGATGTGATAGGGAACAAAAGTATGAAAACCACTTTGACCAAATTCTGTCTATTGGTTCCTAAAATGTCCACTTTATTTCAGTTATAAGGAACACAATGCCACGGAGTCAGAGAAGGGAGAGCACCCCAAATCTGACAGGTAAGGAATAGATTCGTCACCATGCCGTGTATTAGATCTCTAGAACTTATTCATCTCGCATGACTAAAACTTTGTATCCTTTGACCAACATCTCCCCTTTCCCCCATCCCTCCAGTTCCTGGCAATCACCATTCTACTCTCTTCTTTTATGAGTTTGACTTTCCTAGATTCCACATATAAGTGAGATGACACAGTATTTGTCTTTCTGTGTGTGATTTACTTTACTTAGCATGATATCCTCCAAGTTCATCCATGTTATTGCAAGAGGTAGGGTTTCTTTTTTTTTAAAGGCTGAATAATATTCCATCGTATATGTATGTACCACATTTCCTTTATCCATCTGTCCACTGATGGACACTTAGATTGTTTCCATATCATGGCTATTGTGAATAATGCTGCAATGAATATGGGAATGCAGGTATCTCTTCAAGATCCTGACTTCATTTCCTCTGAATATATATATATATATATGCCCAGAAGTGGGCTTGCTGGATCATATGGTAGTTCTATATTTAATTTTTGGAGGACCCTCCATACTGTTTTTCCCATAGTGGCTGCACCAATTTACATTCCCACCAACAAGGTATAGGGTTCCATTTTCTCCCCATCTTTGCCAATACTTGCTATCTTTTGTCTATTTGATAATAGCCGTTCTTACAGCTGTTAAGTAATAGCTCATTGTGGTTTTAATCATCAGCATTTCCCAGACAATTAGTGATGTCGAATGCCTTTTCATATACCTCTTGGCCATTTTCATGTTTTCTTTTGAGAAATATCTATTCAGGTCCATTGCCCATTTTTTAGATCAGGTTATTTGGGGTTTTGGGTGTTTTTTTTTGTTTTTGTTTTTTCCTATCCAGTTATGGAAGTTCCTTATATATTTGGATATTAACTCCTTATCAGATGTTTGGTGTGCAAATGTTTCCTCCCATTCTGGAGGCTATCTCTGCACTCTATTGATGATTTCCTTTGCTATACAAAAGCTTTTTAGTTTGATGCAATCCTACCTATTTTTGCTTTTGTTGTCTGCGATTTGAGGGTAGTGTCCGAAAAGTCATTGCACAGACCAATGTCAAGAAGCTCTTTTTCTATGTTTTCTTCTAGCAGTTTTATAGTTTCAGGCCTTACATTTAAGTCTTCATTAATTTTGAGTTGATTTTTATGTATGGTGTGAGAAAAGGGTCCAATTTCATTCTTCTGCATGTGAATATCCAGTTTTCCCACTCCTGGTAAAAACTCTCAGCAAGTTAGGAATAAAGGTTTATTATCTCAATTTGATAAAGAGCATCTACAAAAAAACCTACAGCTAATGTCATACTTAATGGTGGAAGACTGAATGCTTTCCCCTAAAATCAAGAACAAGGCAAGATGTTAGTTTCATCTCTCTTATTCAACATAGTTAAATAATACAGTCACTGCAGTAAGGTAAGTAAAAGAAATAAAAGGCATACACATTGGAAAGACAGACATAAAACAGTCTCTATTTGCAGATGACATGATTGTCTCCAGAGAAAATTGCAAGGCATCTTCAAAAAAAAAAAAATGCTTAGAACTAATAAGTGAGTTCAGTAGGGTTGCAAGATTTAAGATCAACATACAAAAATCAATCATATTTCTGTATACTAACAATGAGGATGTGGAAACCAAAATTAAAAGCACAATATTATTTATAACCATTCCAAAGAAAATAAAATATTTAGCTATGCACTTAATAAAACAGGTAGAGGATATGCATGCTGGAAATTACAAACTTTTGATGACAGAAATCAGAAAAGACCTAAATAAGTGGAAATACCATGTTCATGAATTAGAAGACTCAACATAATGAAGATATCAACTTTGTATAAGCTGATCTATAGGTTAATGAAATTTTTATCAAAATCCCAGCAAGCTTAATTGCTGGCTTCCTTGCTTTATTTTAGAGAAAGAGAGAGAGTGTGTGTGTGCATGCGAGTGGGGGGAGACACAGAGGGGGAGGGACAAGGAGAGAGAATCTGAAGCAGACTCCCTGCTGAGCACAGAGCCCCATGTGGGGCTCCATTTCAGGACCTTGACATCATGACCTGAGCTGATGAATAAGCAAGCATGTGAAAAGATATTCAACATCATTAGCCATATGGGAAACACAAATTAAAACCACGTGAGATAACACTGCACACCTATCAGAATGGCAAAAATAAAAAATTGTATCCACACAAAATGGCGGGGAGAATGCAGAGAAACTGGATCACTCATGCATTACTGGTACAGTACAAATTGTTTCTAGAAGAAAACAATTTGATAGTTTCCTATAAAATTAAACATGTAGTTACTATAAGACTCAGCAACTGTACTCTTGGGCATTCGTGCCAGAGAAATAAAAAACTTATGTTTATACAAAAACTGGTACATGAATGTTCACAGTGGATTTATTCGTAATGACCCAAACCTGAAAACAGTTCAGATGTCCACACCATGTGAATGGTTAGTCAAGCTGTGGTACATCCACACCATGGACTACAACTCAACAATAAAGATAAATGAACTATGATACACATAGCAACTTGGATGAATCTCTAGGGAATTATCTGAGTACATAACGTTTTTGAAATGAAAAATATTTAGAAATGCAGAGATTACTGGTTGTGAGAAGTCAGGGATTGGGGGAGAGGTGGAAAGGAGGACGTGAGTATATACTTATTCAAGGGCAACTTGACAGATCCTTGTGGTTGGTGATGGAATTGTTTGATGTCTTGACTTTGGTCTTGACATGACCCTCTACATACATGTGATAAAATTATAGAACTGAATACTCACATACAAATACATACATACCCACATACAAATACCCCGAGGAAAACTGGGAAAATCTGAATAAGATCTGTGGATTGTATCAATATTATTATCCTGCTTGTGATACTATAGTTTTCCGAAATTTTATCATTTGGGGAAACTAGGTAAAGTGTATGTAGGATATCTCTGTCTTATTTCTTACAACTGAATGTGAATCAACAATTACTTAAAAAAATTTTTTTTCAATGGAAAAAAAAGCCATCACCCATCATCTAACCAATGGGTAGACACAGAAGAGGAAATGTGTTCCTCTTCAAATTGAGATACTAGATAGGATCTTACTGTTTTGGTTTAATGGTACTCTCTAAATGACCCTTTGGACGGAGTCTCCTTATTTTATTTTCAAATGACTTAAAAATACAAACATCTATTATGCTCAGTTGAAATGATTTAGATTAGGGGTGGGTCTTCTGATCTTTGTTGGACCAGCCATGTGACAGGTTCTGGTGCCTTTGCTACTATACCTCAGGATAAATCAGTTCATTTTCTCTCACTTGTTCTTAATTGCAATAAAATGTCCATTATTTACTCAAATTACTGCTGAAGACATTAGCGAATAATTATTGGAGTACTTGACCTAGTTGGAGGGAAGCCGTCATGTAAAGCTGGTGTTATTAACAACGGTTCCGTCCTTCTTTACTGAAGCTTCTAAAAGCTTGGCTTTGACAGCTCTCTATAGAACAAAAGGCAATGTTTATGATTTTTATCAACTGTCTTGAAGAAGTTATAGTATTTCCTCATTTTTACTCACAGAATTTTGGTAAAACACAGAATATCTTTCCTATTCTTCTTAAAGACTAAGCAAATGCATATAGAAATTAAGAAACCCAACAGGCTGTGGTAGAGCTAGTCCAAGGTTCTATCTAGAATATTTACTGAGAACATTAACCTAGCACTAACAATCTTTTCTAGAGAGTAAGGAAGAATCTTTCTGTCTCCCACCAGAGAACTGTGATGGTATTTCATTAATATAGATGACTGCTGTCCAATTCAATATTTAAATTCTGTTCTTGCAGCTACTTTATTTTTGAGTTACTCAAAATGGTTTTGGGTACAGACTGATTGATTTTTTTTTTTTTTTTACAAATTCACAATGCCTAACAGCTCATGTTCTAATTGTTTTCTCATTAATTAATAGCACTGTTCATTAAAACACTGTGACCTTTGTCTAATCTACAAGCTGTCTGCTGTGACCATTAGTTTTTTCTGGTTTTATGCCATCAGATGGCATTTTTGTGAAGATGAAATGCCAACATTATAAACCCCATGACATTTGCACCAATTCTTGAAGAGCTGTGGCTAATTAGACATACAAAATTGGAATTACTGCCTTTATTCAGAATATCAACATAATCAATTTCTAGCTATTTTTGCTCCTTTGTGTGTATGTGTGTGTGTGTGTGTGTGTGTGTGTGTGTGTGTGTGTACTTCAAGTAACATAGGGCTAGCAGGCCAGCATGCCTCCTCGCATAATCCCTGGAGGGAAAGGATCTGTGACGTAAACTAAGTCATAAATTTTTAAAGAAAGGCATCAGTCAGAAGGGCTGCAGTTATAATTCTTTGTAATTTGGAAAATTCCACTAGCATAATACATATTAAGGGAATGAAATTAAGATCTAGAGATCGTTCCACATTTAAATCAGAATGTGGAAATAAATACACAAAAGCAAGTCATCTTTTGGATGTTTGTCTCTTCCTAGAACAGAAAAGACCCTAAACACAAGCTTACTGACTATTACTTAGCGGCCATTACATGCGTCTGTCGTCAATCTAACTTCTTTTCACATTTCTTCTTACTTTTTAGGGTGGCACATTAACTATTAGTGTATTTTGGAAGAGAATTAGAGAGAATGAATGTATCTTCCAATGGGACTGATTTGACTTGGAGTTGAAGACATGTCAATACCTTCAGGAGTACACTTGCATCTAGGGAGAGGAGTGATGAGAACATGACAGAACTTTACTAAGTTGCTTAGTAGGTGCTGAGTGGGGGTGCACAGAGAAAGTGGACATTGCCCTAGAAGTAGGGTTAGGGATGGGGAGATCAGAACAAGGTGTGAAGGGCCATCGATGCTTCCTGCCTCAATCACCTCCAGTGATTGAGATGGTTTTGAAAGCAAATATCTGGGGCTGGCCTTTTTGCCTGGGAGGCTTAGGAAGATACTGAAAGATGAATCCTTTTCAGGAGCACAAGGAAAACTCAGTGCCTCCTAAGGTCTTCCCTTTTCTGGTTGGTTGATTCCTGAAACTTGTCTAGCAATAATTTATCTTTTCAAGTTTTTCATACTTGTTAAAATGCAAATCTCCCTCTGAAAAGTAATTCATTAACCACATTTATATGCAATGTTCATTTTTTAAAAAGCTCTGTATCTCTCTGCCAAATAAAAAAAGAGATCTTATTTTATTTCATTTTATTTTATTTTTTAGATTTTATTTTATTTTTTTTTAAGTAATCTCTGCACTCAACACGGGGTTCAAACTGATGACCTTGAAATCAAGAGTCACATGCTCCACCGACTGAGCCAACTGGGTGCCCCTGCAATGTTCGTTTGTCCCAGAGGATTTTCAGTAGGGCTTATGGAAGGGAGTAGTTTGAAATTGTCTCATCCCAAATGACTGATTTATACTTTATTACCAAAGAAGACCAGGGGCAGGTTTGTATCAGGTGTTGAGGCCACAGGTTGAGAACATATAGGCCAGGGATAGGAAGCGGGTGCCCCCTCGCTGGGGAGAAGAGCAGAGGAAGAGAGGACAAGAGCGAGGAACAGAGGACATTCCTCATTTCCCCCCAGTGCAGCCTCGCAATGGTCCTATGCACCCTCGTTGCTAGGTGAGATGCCATGATGAGGATGTCTTCTCTCTTGTAGTGACTTCAGATACTTTGGTATAGGTTGGTTGCTGTCAAGTGCTAGAATACCTGCCTGGTATGAGGGAGCCATCCAGGTGACCCCTTCTGTGTTTGTGTTTTGGGTTCTTAAAGTCACATGTACATCAGGGCAAAGCTTGGACTAGGCATTCTGCTCCACCTGCCACGTTGTGGGTTGGGGAATTCTGTCCTTGGTACAGAGCCCTAGTGGTGCTCTCTGCTGAGGTGCCCAAGTTGGCAGTAGGGCTTCCCTCACATTCTTCCCTTCTCTCCCTTGGGAACAGAAAGCAGGCTCACTGAGTTCTTTTTTGGTTTCCCACCCCAAACCAAATTAAACCTTACTGGGTTTGAGATTTATATATGGGTGTGTCTACCTGCAGCCACATGTGTATGTAGCCTGGATCAGAACTAAACCTCTGAATCATGCAAGCTAGAAAAATTGAAAACAGTTTGCTGCACCTTGAACTGAACCCAGATAATCATTCTGCTACGGTTTCCCCCCCCAAAAAATCACAAATGAACCTGTTAAAATTGGAACTGAAGCTAAAAGCTCTGAATCTGATCAAAACGGGAACACCAAGAAAGTCTCCAAAATGAATGAAATCAAACCAAGTTTTCATTTGATCTGAATTGCTGATTTGTCAATTTCCCATTATCTTATAGGCTTTTCTTTCTCTTGGGAACTGTATGAGCTTGCCCCCAAACAACATAAGTAACAATTTATTCCCTGCACCCTCCCCCTGCCTAAGTAACAATTTAAAATTAACATTGCTACCAGAAATAAAATTAGCCCATTCTATTGGTTTTATAATATGAAAATATGCAAAGGCAATGGGTTTTTCTTATAAAAATTTAAAACACTTATAAAAATATAAATAAAATTCCCTAAAACAAACAAGTAATATATTTCAGTAAAAAGATATCCCTGGCCTTAAGAAATTGGTACCTATCAGCCAAGTTGATCATAGAGCAAATCTTATCTTTTCCTGTTGGTGAAATTTGTCTTGCAGGTTGTGGTGAACACCTGTGACAAGACAAGTGTTAGGATAGTTGTAATGGACTGAATGTTTGCGTCCTTCCAAAATTCAGATGCTGAAGCCTCAGCCCCCAATGTGATGGTATTTGGAGATAGGCCCTTGGGAAGTAATTAGGTTTAGATTAAGTCATGAAGGTGGTGCTCTGTGATGGGGATTAGTGTCCTTATAAGAAAAGGAAGAAAGACAGAGCTGCTCACAGGCTCCCGCACTCCTCGCCCCACCCCATTATGGGGACACAGCGAGAAGGCAGTTGTCTGCAAGCCAGGAAGAGGGCCTTCACTGGGGAGTAAAGTCAATCATCACCTTGATCTTGGACTCATAGCTTCCAGAACTGTGAGACAGAAACATTTGTTGCTTAAGCCTCCCAGTCTACGCATTTTGTTGTAACAGCCCAAGCAGACTGAGACGAATGGCTTTTGTGCTACCAAGAGGCTGAGAGTCTGGTCAGGACTGGGCGTGTTCTTGGAGAACCTTCAGAACTTTTTACTTTTCTTACTTGGGAGTTATATTCCTGCCCTTAACAGCTACCCTTGTTTGGACCAAAGAAAGTGCTCTGGTACTGAGAAGTCCCTTGATTTTTCAGAAAATCTGCACCTTCCCTCTTCTTTTAGGATATTTTCATCATTTAGTATAACTAACTGTTCTGCAATATTTTTTTTTAAGATTTATTTATTTATTTGACAGAGAAAGACACAGCAAGAGAGGGAACACAAGCAGGGGGAGTGGGAGAGGGAGAAGCAGGCTCCCCATGGAGCAGGGAGGCTGATGCGGGGCTCCATCCCAGGACCCCGGGATCATGACCTGAGCCGAAGGCAGGCGCCCAACAACTGAGCCACCCAGGCGCCCCTGTTCTGCAATATTTCTTTCATTTATCGGTTTTCTGCTTTTCATGAATTCCCTTTACAAATATATACTGAATACCATCACCATGCAGGATATAGAGATGGGCAATGTGTCTCTCACCCTTGAGTTTATAATCTGTTTGGGACGATGAGACATGCACACTAGAGAACTCACAAACTGATGTGCAGTAAGTGCTCTCTGAGTGGCGGTCCCTTGAGAAAGTCCTCACTCATTGTGGCAAGTTCTCTATGTAAGCAGGCCCTCACTAAATGTTTGTTGAAGCTTCCTTCAGTTCAAAACTTCAGGTTCAGGGTCCTGGGATCGAGCCCCGCATCAGGCTCCCTGCTCTGTGGGAGGCCTGCTTTTCCCTCTCCCACTCCCCCCGCTTGTGTTCCCTCTCTCTCTATCTCTCTCTGTCAAATAAATAAATAACATTAAAAAAAAAAAGAAAACAAAAAAAAAAAACCACTTCAGGTTCAGCAGAAACTAATTAGCATGCTGCTTTATCAATTCATTAAGATCAACATTCTGCGAAAGGGCTAGCTAAAAGTAGAAAAATTAGAATAAATTAATTGGCCTATGATTTTTTTTCTAACCTGCCTATTCAGCACTATTACACTAATTGCAATTGGAGAGTGAATGGTTTCTCACTGCAAGACGTCTTGGGTCAGTGTGTGCCTATTTTGATTAATCGAAGCTACAGAAGAGTAACCGTAATTACCTAATTTCACTCCTACGATTTATAACACTGAACAATTTTGTTTTCATTTGGGGTCACCTGATGATATCTCTTTCTTTTTACTGTCTTACTACAATGATAGGATTTTTTGACATTGGTTAATTAAGAAAGGTTCTTTTTTTTAAAAAAATATTTTTATTATCATCAAGAACAAAATAGACCAGAAGTAACCATATGTACTCCAATGTTTTTAAGCAGGTTTTGCTTATAGAATATCAGTATCACTCTACCTAGCAGATATTCTGACTAAAGTAAGGACTACGGGGGCCATTATGAACTCAAATGCCACCTTAGCCACTTGGTCCAGCCAAGCGCTCTAGGATTTTATTAAATTCCTGACAAAGGGTATCATTGATCTTATTAAGACAGGATTACATCATGAATTGGCAGTGACCTAAAACTTAAACATACATAAGAAAATAGCTGCCATTGTAACCCAGATTCCTGGTAAGAGCACTAACATAGCTTAGGAAGGACAGAACAATGCACTTTTATGACAATGACTTCAAGTAAGGAGTTTGTACTCAAACTTCCTCAAAAATCCTTCGATAGTTTTTTGAAACCAATTCTAACTACCCTTTGCCTGGTAAACTGAAGTTGACCAGACTATCTCTGGTCAATAAAGATAAGAAAGGTTCTCAAGACAGGCTGGGAAAAGACAAAGACAGCGAGGGACGGTTTGTTCCCTTTACCTGAGTATATTTCAGGTGGAACCCTCAAACATTTTGGGTTTTGGAGAAAGTGGAACTTGAGGAAGGAGCCAAAGGGGCTCCTGAGACAGCCAGTGTTTTATTTACTCAGTAACGAGGAAGGCAGAGGCTGTGGGGACGGAAGGTGGAGCTCCGAGGACCTCAACTGTTGAGGTATCCAGGGGGGAAAACACTGCTTGTGGGTAGACTGGGAAAACAGTAGGCATAATCTGGAAGAAACAGAAACCTTTGGGACCATGGCTTTCAGAGCAGGAAGGTAATGGGCAGGGTGATGGTAGAGTCACACAATCACAAATCAGTTCCTATCTTGTTTTCTTTCCATGTCACCAAGCTATTAGGCTGTGCTGCAGACCTCCATATGCTACTGGGAGAAATCCCCACGCTCTCTTGGGTCATCTAACCCACCTTTCTTCTAGGCCTCCTGATAGAACAGGAGTTATTTTATTTTATTTTTACTTTTTAAAGAGAGAGACAGAAAGTGTGAGCAGTGGTGGGTGAGGGGCAGAGGTAGAAAGAGAGAGAGAATCTTAAGCAGATTCCACACCCAGCATGGAGCCCGATGCAGGGCTCGATCCCATGACCCTGAGATCACGACCTAAGCAGAAATCAAGAGTTGGATGCTTAACCAACCGAGCCCTTGAACAGGAGGTATTTTGATTTAAAATAGTCTTGGTTTCCTCCTCCCCTACACATAATTATTTTCTCTTATAAGCATCAGAATGCATTTTGTTACCTAACATGCACATTTCCCCCATTACCACAGTACGTGTTACTGGTGTTAGTGTACTCTGTGGTAACAAGAACAATATCCTTTGGTGAGTATTAAGAGGTAGGAAAACACACACCTTACTCTGTACATACTGCACACCCACTAGCACACACACACTTGTATGTGCACTTGCACAAAAGCTTTCAGAATTGATATCGGGATTCAGTCAACCAAGCTCACATACAGGAAAAGGAGAGACAAAAATCTAAGAATGAAAATCTATAGGAAACCCTAATAAAAAAACATCCCACCACAAACAGAAAATGCATATCAGGTCTCAGTGCAATCTCTGATAAATGTAAAATGTTAACTATCCCCAAAGTATGTAAATCAGTGGCACTGTAACAATATTCTTTTAATAACACTTTCTAAATTGGAGGAAAATTTGAAGTTTTCTGACCTTTCGAACACTTAGATCGTAAAGAAAAATCAAATATATGCAAAATCACTTATTTTATTTTATTTATTTTATTTTTTAAATTTTATTTATTTTTGATAGAGAGAAAGAGCACAAGCAGGGGGAGCGGCAGGCAGAGGGAGAGGGAGAAGCAGACTCCCTGCTGAGCAGAGAGCCCGATGTGGGGCTCGATCCCAGGACCCTGGGATCATGACCCAGGCCAAAGGCAGACGCTTAACGACTGAGCCACCCAGGTACCCCGATCACTTATCTTAAAAGCTTCAGTTTTATTAATCATGGGAATCTTCATGGGAATCTTTCATTCTTCATGAAATCTGTCATGATTCGGGGATATTTATTTGTGTTTCTATTTGTTTCTAGTTCTCCATCAAGATCATTCAAGACTAGTCGTGCTATAAATCAAGTGTACTCTTAAATTGAGTAAGATGAAGGGCTTATTCACTGATAAACTGGAACAAATTTAATGAGCTCCGCTGCCAGTTGTTCATCTGAACCATTAAACAATAGATTGAGAATGAGTATGTCTTCTACACCTACTGGCTTAAGAAAAAACTGAGATGGGGATAAAATGAGAAAGCTATTTGGGAAATTCCAAGTATTTTAGAACACCAATTTTTAGGATCCTTAAGCATAAGACATAGCACATGGCAAATATTTATCAATTTGATTTAATGGTGAGTTATCCTGACAGCTAAATCCAAGGAGTATTGGAGGTGTCCCTTGTTTCTATCATCACCTATTTCTGTTTTGTGTTATTCACCACGCCATGTCCTGATCTTAATTTTTCTTTTTTTTTTTAAGAATTTATTTATTTGTCAGAGAGAGAGAGAGAGAGCACAAGCAGGGGGAGTGGCAGGCAGAGGGAGAAGCAGACTCCCTGCTGAGCAAGGAGTCCAGTGTGGGACTCGATCCCAGGATCCAGGAATCATGACCTGAGCCGAAGGCAGATACTTAACCAACAGAGCCACCCAGGTGCCCCTAATTTGTTTTTCTGAAGTTTCTCTCCTGGAGGGAAAATGATTTCTCTTGCTACATCTAGCCTTTATCTCCGAGATGGTTCCTATTGTCCATAAACCATTACTCTTATTTGCCCGTAACAGTATTCAAAATGTAATTTCTGCCGTGTCTTCTCACCTCATCAACATATCTTAATTAATACATCACCGACTTCTTGTCACCCATTATGCACACCTGCCAAACAACCTCTGATCGGCGATGGCCTCCTTCTGAGGGATGAATAGACATCACTTGGATTGATTTGGAAAATTACTTAGGGGAGGAGGGAACTGATCTGTCACAGTCATTTGAAACCCTCCTCTGCTCTCCTGCTCTTTTATTTGGTTGTAGACTTATTCTTACCTGGCAACACGACACTGGATTTGGAGACCATGGGAGTAGTATAATGATATATGAGAGGACTGATGCACAATTTTAGCTAATAAAGCATGCCGCACACAATTCGTGACCAAAGTGGTGGAGATACAGACCCACACTTGACTTTACAGGACATTAACAACAAGTGGGCTCTGAGCAAAGATAACTGTCTATTCAGAAGGAAGGCTCTGCCCCAGAAAAGAACGCATTGGAGAAAGTGCGCTCCTCACCATTTCCGAATCAGCATGGAATGCCTGAATAGATGGAAAGTGATACAGCCGTGTCAGGTTGACCTTTTGTAGAATCCAGACAAAAGAAGTCGTGGAGCAAGGTGTGCTGAGAGTAAATTTGCTCAGAGTGAGGGGCGTGGGGAGGCGTTGGGCTGAAGGGAAGAGGAAAAAGCAACCCGCAGAGGTGGATGCTCCTGTGGAAGCAAGGAGGGCTCTGGGATATTTTCTCGGCTGAAAGGGAAACGTCTCTCTCCTCTCTCTTGTCTGTGTCTCCCTTTATCATCCTTGCTTGCCTTCCAGGCTGGTCCATGAGGCCTCTTCAGAGGAAACGCTGTCAGGCCCACCGCAAGGTAGCCTGACTGCAGAGCTGTGCGCATCTTGTCAGGGCCGAAGCCCAAACAGTCGCTCTGCAGGTGTGCTTGGGGGGGGGAGCGGGGAGACTTCCTTGCTGTTCCCCTACCTCTCAGCCCCATATCTTGACAGGAAGGGAATAGAACTGTATTAAGGCAAGGATTTCAAACCCCCCCGCCCCGCCACCAATTAAGAGTATCTAAGAGTCACCGAACGTAGTTTTCAAAGACTAGCTTTTTACATCTAAAATTAGCTATCTTATCGGAGAGTATAAATGGTTTATACTCCTGAAAGTTTTTTTTTTTTTACAATTTCTTCCATTATTTTATTCTGTATGTCTGCATAGTAAATGCAGGCTCAGTGGAATCTTATCTTTTTAAAGAACACAAATACAATTCATTCCTTCCATTTAGACTTCCCTAATTCAGAATTTGTGATAATTCCACTGGAGTTTGGGTAACACTTATTTTTGGGCCATTTATTAAAAGAGGATTTACCAGGCAAATTAAAAACAGAAATGAGAGGACAAGAGGGAAGGTTTAACATATTTAAGAGGAAACCGTTTTCAAGATCCTTAATAATACTTATTTGCATTGAAACAATTAATGGAATAATTACAACCAAGCCATCTCATTAATTAAAGGAAACCCAGCAGGATCTTTATTTGGCAACAGTTTGATTCCCTAAGTATCGACTCAATGGAAAATTGGTAAGAAATATGCCTCCTCCCAAATTCTAATTACCCCCTTTCAATAATCCTAAATGTTTCTCAAACATAGAGGTAAACGTTCCAATAAGCGATAGCTAACTGCAGAAATTAGCGTACAGACATGCATCAGTCTGGGCTGTGGGTGCCTTGGGGACCCCGCCATCACTGACAGCAGCCTCCAGCCTCGTAGAAGCATGACAAGGTGGATCAGAAGGAAGCGTCTATAGCTCATCTAACGGGCTTGTGTGTTCTGTTCTGATCCTTTTTGTAACTCTCTTGTGACCCGACCTGGTAGATTGGCCTACTTGCCTCCCCCTCCCTGAAACGAGGCTCCTAGATACCTAGGAAACGGCAAGTTCCCCTTCCGAGGAAGCAGAGGGCCAGCACGGTGCCGTGATTTGGTCACTCTCAAACACTGCAGTCATTAATTTGGTCATAGTAGGACGCTTAGGACAAAGTGTGGAAAATGGGAGATGTCACCATGTTTCATTAATTCACTTAGCAGAGGGCAGGGGTTCGGAGGGCACAGGGGCTCTGCCACTTGCGAGCTGTGCGGATTTGGGCAATTTAACTTAACCTCACTGTGCCTCAGTTTTCTTTTCTATAAAATGGGGATTAAAAACTCCTTCTTTATAGGGTTGTTACCAAGGTTTAAATGACCTAATATTTGTAGAGTGCTTATAACAGTACCTGACAAGTAGAAATCACTTTGTAAGTGCTAAGGAACATGAATTCGTTCATCCAATATTTATTAAGTGCTTGCTACAGGCCAGGTCCATTTCTAGATGCTGAAGACACAGAAGCGGACAAAGAGTCAGAAATTCCTGTGCTCTTGGTAAAGATGGGAGATCTTTCTGACAGGAGCTGGGCACCCACCGACAATGCAAGAAGCAGGGCGTGGAAACTGGGATCGGACCGCTATGTCTCTGTCTGTTCTAGGCAAGAGGACAGGAGTGAGGCTGTAAGCTGAGAATAAGGCTTTCCCTGACATGTGCTAAAGTAGAAACTTGAGGCTATAAATATATTATGTCATATCCTCATTAGATGATTTCCATAATTATCAGAACCTTCAAGTAGATGCTCTTCTGCTCACTGCCAAGTGCCAACCCACAGTTCTTCGTTCCTAGTCTTTGATGTGCCCCTCGAACTGACAAGCTTCCAAGAGCTTCCACTCTGAGGACATGAGAAACAATGTTAGATTTGATATGATTTATTGGCAGTAAAGGAAAGAACAGCAGATACAGAAGGAATCATTTTATATTTAATTTGTATGTATTTTCCAAGATAAACTGAAATGGAAAGTCAGAACACTTGAAATTTTTTATTTGTAAGTTTGTAGGCTATAAAGCCCTACAATACTTTCTAATCCTGTTCTTCTGCTTAAATTCTTGCTGGGAATCTAGAGCATCAATACTGTCGCCACAGTTTTGGTAAAATTGCCACTTTTTTCTTCAGATTTGATAAATATCTTGCTCAGAAGACTCTGAGATAAGATGAAGATAGTTGAGAATCAGATCACTCTTTACATTGCTGACAGCTAAGCCAAAGTTGGAGAGAAGAGACTTCAAATTTCCCTTATTTTTTGACTTCAGGGCTACCTGTAAAGAAGTGACCATAAAGTGAAAATATTAAAGAGGCTGGGGACAAAAGTACTATCTTCTCCCGTCTCTCACCCAAATGATCAGTGTTCAAGATATTAAGGAAAACATACGACTTGCAATTGATATTATTAAATAAATGTTGAAATCTTTTTTTTTTTAAAGATCTTATTTATTTATTTGACAGAGAGAGAGAGTACAAGCAGGGGTAGCAGCAGTGGGAGCGGGAGAAGCAGGCTCCCCGCCACACAGGGAGCTCGATCCCTGGACCCTGGGATCATGACCTGAGCCGAAGGCAGACGCTTAACTGACTGAGACACCCAGGCGCCCCAAATGTTGACATCTTTGAGTACTGAGGGGACTGTTTTCAGCAGTGCTGCACTGTGGGTGCCTACTGGGCACACGGAGTGCTCTTAGCATCTCAGCATCCTCAGGCTGGGACACGATTCACAGAAGTTGAGTGTGGTTATTTGCTTTGGTGATTTTTTTGTTTGTTTTTTGGAAAGAGAACCTACTTGAATAATGTTTTTGTTCATCTGAAATGTGAGTCTTATAAAAAGTGACTAGTCACCACAGTGGTTAGAAATTTCCATCTTATAATTAAAAAGAAAAAGTTGTTGGCTGTCAACAGAAACATAAAAATGAATTCTGGCTCTGGCTAGGGTCAAATTATGTTGAGACTCTCTATTTCTGAATGTTATTGAGTCAAGAGAAAGAGTAATCCCTCATTTCAGATGGATTTTTCTTGGAGATTTTCCCAAGCAATTAATTCCCCTCATCTTTGGCTTTCCTGTTTTCATCTCCTGAAAATCTCAAACTTAGATTTTTTAAATCTCCAGCTATCATTTGAAGACACATCAAGGGAAGCATACATATGTAGGTAACCTAAAGCTTTTTTTTTTAAATAATTGTTTTCCTTTGCAATTGTTCTGTTCTAATGATGCAGATGCTCGTGCCAGTGATTGAACTTTGCTACTGATAATCTGTTGCTCAGGAGATTTGATCATGATTATTTATGTTAGAGGCTTAAGGCTAGGGGCTGACTTTTTACTATTCACAACAGCTTAGGGGAGTGGTTCTCGAGAGGGCAAGACATCACCTATGATGTGTTGTGAGGCAATTTTGATTCATCCAATGATTGTTGGAAAGAGAACTGATATTGGGGAAGATGCTAGATTCCTGCAAAGCATCACTGATCCCACGCAACCTTGGATATTTATGGAGAGGAAAGGAAGTAGGCTTTCCAAGATGCTTCACGTCTTGGAGAACTCCATCCCTCTGTCCCCTTGGAAAATGAACAGCATCAGGTGATTGCAATCACCCTAAAGCTTCATGGCTTTTTATTTTACATTTAGGTTTAAGAATAGTTCTTACTGAGCCCTTTTAAATTTTATTAATTTAAAAATTAGTTAATTTCCCTTGGTCTTCCGTGCAATGCTGATCTATACGTCCTTCAAAGGAAGAAGGCTCTATCCACAATTTTGCTTCCATCACTCAGGACCACCAAGACTTTGGATGAAGACGACTGTAAACTAATACTCTAGTTAAATGCTGGAGTTGAAGAGGATGCAGGTGGTAAGCCATGTCCTGGGAAGGCATCTAATAAAATGCCCCAAGCCTAAATTTTAACAGGAGGAGCGCTTGGCAGGAAGATTTCTAGGGGCATGACACGAAAAAGAGTGGTAATATCGGGTCTGATCTCAGAGTGGCTTACTCATCGTAATGGTGGCTATTGTTTCCTTGTATAATTTTCTCACTTTCCACCTCTCAGGGTTCCTACAGTTCCCCTACATGCCCATGATCTCCAAATCTAGACTGCCATAGCTCCAGGACTATAGATAAATATTTCTAGGACTTCCCCCATGGTCCCCAAATGAATGAAATGTAATATATTCAAAACCAGCCTATCTTTCTTCTGAACTTATTGAATGCTCTGTGTTCTCAGCCTTGGGTAATGACGTCATTACCTAACCACAGCCCAAAGTCAGAGAGCGCAGGCATCCTCACCCCCAGTCTCCCACCTCAAACACCACCCTCAGAAACGTCCCCTGAATTCAGCCTTTCCTTTCCATTCCTTCTGCTTCTGTTTTAGTTTAGATGTTCATTGTATGGCTCAGGGCACTACAGCGGCCTCCATTCTTTCCCACCCCCCACTGGTCCTTCTCTATTTCAGTTATCCTCCAAGGTGTGGTCAGAATTATCTTTCTCAAACCGAATTTGATCGGGTCATTGTGCTACTTATCAAAGGAAGATTTTCTTTTGATTCTCATCACTTACAGCGTAAAATCCAAACGATGTGACTAGAAAACGAGGTTCTTTTTAGTCTGGTTCCAACCTTCCTCTGAGCCTCTGTTCATGCACCTGACCCCCTGAAAGCTAGCCAAACTGACCCAGACCTTTGTGATTCCAGGCTCAGCTCAAATGTCCCCACCTCGAGAAGCCTTCCCCCACTGGCCGTGGAGAATCCATTGCTTCCTCTGCTGTATCCAATTGTTCATTTTACACATTTCTATTATGCCATCATGTTTATGGATCACCTAATCTCTAATTCTACTTACTTTTGGTTCTCTCACTCACTTTTGCTTCCTTCTCTCAAGGTAAGCAACTGGATCTTTTAATTCAGAAAATGGCTTGGAATTTCACTTTCCATTAAAAACAGGAGAAGACAGGATAATCTAAATGAGGCTAGAGAGGAGGCTAGGGCATAAAGCCTAGAACATAACAGGTACTAAAGAAATGCTTGTTTAATGCATGGTTTAGTGCAAAACACATGTCGAAAGTGAAACATGAGTAACATTATTATAGAAGGTCTGAGGAGGGAGCGATAACTGTGTCTTAGTTTGATTAGGACCAGCTGATCTAAAATGCTATCATAGGAAGCTGTTTGGGGACATCAGTCCCTATTCCTTTTGCCTCTAGACATCATTAGTGAATGACTTAGTCGTTACTAATTGACTTTTTAATTAAAATGTTAGTGTTGGATAACTGACTAGGTCATTGCAGTAACTCTCTCTTGTTATATGATCCTATTCATTTTTAATGTTGGCTATGGACTCATTTTATACTATTATTCTTTAATGTTATTGATCAGCCTGCTTTGATATTAGGTAAAAGTACTTGCTTTAATAACATAAGTCCTTGATTATCCCAGATTCAAAAAGGTAATTGAAACTCAGCACAAAATGAGAATGAGTGGAAAAAAAAAAAGAGGCAGAAGTTCGCACATAATCATTGTATTTTAGATTTTGAAACTTGGGTTCTACAGTACTTAATTATATTTGCCTTTACAGATCTTCCAAAGGAGTGAAAAATTGTTTTGGAATTTCATACTGCTAAAACTAAAAGATTAATTGAAATCACAGTATTTTAATGTCTCCATGGAGACACTGATCTTATCTACTAATTATTAAAAAGCTTGGTACCAGTAGAAGAGAGTAAAATCTGGATCTAGTCATTCATTTACACAGTTAATAGTTTTATTTTGCACCTCTTTTCTTCCAGATATTGAGTACCTCTTTTGTCTCAGACGCTGGTGAGAAAGTGGTGAACAAAACAACAAGGGCCACTCTTAACGGAGCTTGTATTCTGGTCACAAAAACCAATAATGAGTAACAGTGACAAATAAGCAAGAAAATAGCAAATAACGGGGCACCTGGGTGGCTCAGACGGTTGAGTGTCTGACGCTTGGGTTTGTCTTCAGGTCATTATCTCAGCGTCGTGAGATCAAGCCCGGCATGGGGCTCCCACTCAGTGCAGAGTCTGCTTGAGATTCTTCTCCCCTCCCTCGCCCTCTCACTCTGCTCCTCTCCCCACCCCCACCCCCCACTCATGGTCTCTCGCTCTCCAAAATAAATAAATTAAATAAAATCTTAAAAAAAAGAAAAAATATATCAAATAATGGTAGATGCTATAGAGTCAAAAAAACAGGGATACATGTGGAGAATTACTGCCGGCTTCTTTAGATTGGATGGCCAGGACATTTAGTTTTCACACATTTATTGAACATCTCCTGCATGCTAGGCACTGTGGTACATATTAGGAAATACAAAGACTACTAACATAGCGTCCCTATTCTAATGTAGTTTTCAGTCTGGCAGAAATAAAATCTATTTTTGGAAATCAATGATCCTAGTGGAGCACGGTGAACGCTGTTAAAGACCATTGGCTGCTATAGACCCTTCTCTCTGAGTTGTGCCGGACCATGGAACACAGAGGAGGGGGGACAAAACAACTCCCGGAGAGTCTGGGAAGCTTCCAGAAAGAGGGGATATGAGTGGAGACTTGGAAATAAATAGGAATTACCAAGGTGGTAATAAGAAATGGGAGAACTGGGCTCTTCAAATGGAAGAAAAACTATTTATATAAAGGTGCTGAGGCAGGATGCGTGGGCACTAGGAATGGCCAAGTCCGGCTGGAGTATGGTGTGCGCACACGGATGCACACACGCACCGCTACCCGGTGGGCGCCCTCACCCAAAACCGCTGCAGGGAGAAGCCTAGACATGAAAGAAAGATCAGAGAAGCCCGTGTGTGTGGCAAGGTAAAGAACTGGGCCTTTTAATTCCAAAAATTATCCGGAACTTTAGTTTTATTATTTAAAATTTTTTTTTAATTTACTTTTTAATTTTTTAAAGTAGGCTCTATACCTGTTGTGGGGCTTAAAGTCATGACCCTGAGATCAAGGGTCGGGTGCTCCACCCACTGAGCCAGCCGGGTGCCCCTTTGCTTTAGTTTTAAAACAGGAAAAGAGAGAATAATCCGAATATTACAGGTTTGCATACTGAGAAGGCATTAACATACTTAGAGTACAATAAAGTGAAAAATGAAGTTTACAACTGTTAAATTATCTTACATTTTAAATAAAATATTCTCAATTTGCTCTATTGCCACAGTGCTAAAATTTGTTTCTGTCTGCAGCACTATTATTTCTCTATCTAAACTCCATAAATGTTTCCTTTATTAAAATTTAGGCTAATTTTAAAAATTCATACTTTTGATGAATAGTTTTGTAAAGCTTAAAGAATCCTTTAACAGAGATTACTAAAGGGGAAAGCAGAAAAGTTTGGATGAAGAGTACTTCAAGCCATCATCTGATACAGATTTTTATACTTTTGATTTATTTGACCTAAGGATGACGCCTCCCAACCCTGTGCCACTGATGACTTTCACTTGAAAAGCCCATATGAGGAGCACCTGGGTGGCTTAGTCGTTAAGCGTCTGCCTTCGGCTCAGGTCATGGTCCCAGGGTCCTGGGATCGAGACCCCGCATTGGGCTCCTTGCTCGGCGGGAAGCCTGCTTCTCCCTCTGCCACTCCCCCTGCTTGTGTTCCCTCTCTCGCTGTAGCTCTCTCTGTCAAATAAATAAATAAAATCTTTAAACGCACACATGCGCGCGCACACACCACACACACACACACACACACACACACACACAAAGAAAAGCCCATATTATCACATAGAATGCGACCTGTGTTTCCGAGCAGGCAGCATGGATAAACTTATACCCACTTACTCCTTGCTTTCCTGCCACAGTGCAATCAATGCATCGCAGAAAAGCCAGGTTTTAGGTAAGATTGCTCACTGAAAAGAACAGGGCTTATAATAAAGAGTCAGGGCAAGTCAGTTTAAACCTATGGAAATTTAAAAAAGAGATCTAGCAAAAGCATCATCCTAAGAAGACATTAGTGTCGTTAAAAAGATTTGTTAAATTCTAATAAGGAGATGCTGCAATCATCTTGGCCTTCACCTACATCAGTGTGGAGATAGCCTGATGGAAGGGGACATCTGGAACGGCACAGGTTATGGAGACAAGGGCCCCACATCACATGTCATAGGTAGAGAGAGAGGCAGAGGCTTTGCACAAAATGTGGTGATGCTAAGGATGGATCATTTCCTTTATCACCTTACATGTGGGTCTTTTGTATAGATTGGGGAAAACTGACATATAAGTGCTTCCAAGGGAGATCAAGTGTCCAAATAAGTGTCCAAAATAAGAAGGAAGATATGGGCAGTATTGTACTTCTTCAGCATGGCTGCGTTTAGCTAGGCTGGTACGCTTTATGCTCAGCTGCTGTTATTTGGGAAAAATCATCTTTAACTTCCATGTTACATTGACATCGTTACCCTATTTACAATTGCGTATGAGGTGATTTGCATTATGGAAACGTGAGGAAAGAGAACAGACTGCATATGAATAATACTCAAAGTTCTCCACCTGATTTAACTAGAAAAATAATCTTAAAGCACCATCACAGACAATGATGGGGGCCGTGTGAGTATCTCGGTGTACAGCTGGGTGTGATGTGTGCAGTGCCTCTGGCTCACAGCACACCTGGTAGGTGCTTGGTGAATATGTGATGAGTGAATGAATGAATGAATGAATCAAGAAGCAGCTCGAGATAAAAAAAAGAAAAAAAAATATCCTTCCATCTGCAGAGCTGACTCAAGGCTCAACGTTTGTTCTCATAGCCTCCAGCCTCTGACCTTGCTGGATGTTTCTCATTTCTGACCCCCCCCCCAGCCTAGAGCTCTCCAAATCTACAAACAGACAAACTTCACACAGTCCATTTGCCTCTGCCAGTCCCTGCCTGGCTACAGTGACCCTGTGCATGCAATTCTCTACTGCTGTGGATCACAGGACAGAACCAGAAGGTGACTCGGGAAGGAGCTTGCTGGGGAGAAGAAGATGGGTCAGCCGGTTGGGACAGAAAACCATCCAGATTCACGGATGTGTTAGCAACTCACAAGCTCTCCAGTCATTATTAGCATGAAGTCAGAGAGGCGGGGATGCTCGCCACCCCTTCACTTCTGCATAATGCCCTCAAATTCTGTTGGCGATTTCTCTTCTTGTAAGATGGCATTTGATGTTGAGTTGTTCTTGATTTCACCTGATTTAAAAAACAATATTCACGAGAGTCGGTGGTGGGGACTGAGAGAGAGAGGGAGTCCTCCCTGGCATCTGCATTCCTGGGGGTGGTGCTCCCTCACTTTCCTCACTGCTGTCCTCGCCCAAAGGTGGTTTGGGTCCGGGGTTTGCATTTCCTTGGGAAGGCTATTTTGCTGTGTTCTTCCAGGAGGAGAGCTTCCCAGGTATTCCCCGGCGCTGCGATCTCGTGGCACTGAATCTCCCTGATGAGCGTGCAGCAAGCGGAGCCGCGGCCGGAGGGCCTGTCACACTCGCAGCCTCTTTCCTGTTCTCCATTTTCCAGGAACGTCCTGTGGATTCATTGTGATTTATAGCCCCTGAGGAAGCCAGGTCTGCAGCATTTTCACTGAATCCAGCCTGTAATGGTGTCTGTCAAGCTGCCATTTACAGCTTGGAAATTTTTTCTCTAATCTACTTTGCAGAAGCATGATTGTTTCTCACCTTAATTGTGGCCCCTGATGTTTGCCTGCGTGGGAAAGGGGACCCGCGTCATGGCTTCCAGATTTTGCCTTTGCACATCACCAACCCAATGTTCAAGATAGGGGTGCCATTTGTAGTAACCTATATTGGAAATAGTTTTTGATAATATTTGTGACTTTCATGAGAAATAGATGAGAGAGGTCTACTCTCTCATGTGCATATACCTTAAAGTGGGAATTTAAAAAAATGACATATTAACCCATTTCTATTTCATCTCCTAATTTCACCATTTATTCTCTGTACCCATGGTTTCAAGGCTTTTAATTTTTTTCTAGACTCAGTCAGAGGTCGTAGACAAGAATATTCTTTAGGATATGCTTCTAGGGCAGGACAAGGTCTTGTTCATATTTGAGGCTCCAGTCCCTGGCACCGAGGCTGGAATGTAGAAAACATTTAATGTGCATCTGAATTAAGGGCCTGGGCCTGGAGAAATTAAGAGAGGGGGCAGTCAGGATTCAGGGAAATATCTGGAAATCTATGGAGAGCAGACAGGATCTGAAATGAGGCAGGAGGCATACAATTTGGAGCTATGTAGCATGCGAGGGGCAGAATTTCTCAGTTCTGAGAAGAGCCCTCCCCAGAATTTCTGTGAGGCACCGACCAATTACTTGGGATTTACAGTTTTGACAGAACCTCTAAACTATATTGCTCCGGTTCATTTCCTCTCCTAGGTTCACACTGTCTCTGTTTTGTTTAGGGCTCCATCGTGTTTCATAGGAATGACTTTGTTCGCTTTCTAAATGGCTCCAATCCCATGACTCCCTTAATCCAGCGCTTTCTAAGGTCAGGTATTGCATCTTGTTTTAATGTCGGTGCCATATCCACGATCCTGTGAAGTTTCAATATTGATGTCCAATTAAACAATTGGCCCTCTTCTCTCATAAAATGCTTATTGATAATTTGCACCAGGTACCATTATTTTAAGTGATGCTGAATTGGCTTTGGATCCTCTTTCTTTCTTTTTTAAAAGATTTTATTTATTCATCTGAAAGAGAGAGAGTCAGCAAGAGAGCACAAGCAAGGGGAGGAGCAAGGGGCAGAGGGAGTGAGCAGAGAGCCAGAGGTGGGGTGGGGGGCGGCCATCCCAGGACCCTGGGGTCATGACCCGAGCCCCAGGCAGGCACTTAACTGGCTGAGCCACCCAGGTGCCCCTGGATCCTTTTTCGAAGAAATTTATAGTCCCACCAGTGCCTCATTTTCCCTCACTCACCCCCACCCCCCACCCCCTTAGTCTCCTTCAGCTGTTGCTGGTCTTCTTGTCCTTCCTTGGCTCAGTAGGTGCACTCCTGCCCCGGGCTCTTATCCTTGAAGCTCCATGTGCCTGGAATGTTCTTCCCCCAAATCTCTGCATGGCTTGTTGCTTCACTTCACTGACGTCTCTGCTACAGCTACCCTTTCCAGTGGGCTTCTGTAACCATGCTATCTATTCCTCTTTTCTGCTTTACTTTTATTTATAACACTTAATATACTGATTTGCCTAATGGTTTACTATCTCCTCCATAAAAATGTGAGTTCCAGGAAGACAGAGATTTTGCCTGTTTTGTTCATTGCTATCTCCTCAGGGCCCAACAATAGAATGCCTTGCTCGTATTGGGTGCTGCATAATTATTGTTAAATAAATAAATGAGGGAGGAGATACAATGTCAGGTAGCCTGTAGCCAGGGAAATTAGAGGGAAGAAACAGTTTAATGGACTAAGCTTTGACCCAGGTTTCAAATGGTGGACATTATTTAAGCCCGGAAGGGCGTTAAGGGTAGAACATTCTTCTTTCTATTGCCAATCATCCTGCACTCTTGTTGTTCTCCAGCAACCCTCTGATCTTTATTATGTCACCTTGTTTCTCTCTTTCTTTCTCAGTGGAATATACTTTTGTGGAGCTCAGAAGGGCACAGGAGATCAGCATCAGCATGAACCTGATGGAGTGTGGTTCACTCAGAGCCCTAAGGATGTCTGCAGCACTTCTCCTCCAGTCTGGAAACAAAATTGCGCAGGGCAGCTCTCTGATAGACCGGTCACTTGGCCAGACACGAGGGCTCACACCAGAAACGTGTGAAGTTCTTTCCTTCCTGATTATAGATGGAGACGTGGTCTTTTTCAGGCACAATTTCATTACCTTTAACTCGAACAAGCCTTTCCCCTGATACGTGAAACACTTTTCACAGGATAACTTACTATATTATTATCCCTCCGTTAAGATTCAGCGTAGGTGTTAAACTACTCCTGCTGTTTCTTTTCAGTCATCAGCAGATTGATGAGGATTGTTAGTCTCCATGAATCATTTTAAAGTTTATTTGCATTTTCCTTGATGAAAGACAAGCAAAGGAAAATAATTGCAGTTTTCAATGTTCATTGGGGTATTCTGAGAGCTTTCTGCAGTAAATTACAGGGATGTGATAAACATAAAGAAGCATCACTCATTCCTCATATCTGATTGCTTAATATCTCATACTCTGTCACTGCCATTACAAACATAAAATTTAATATCCTCGAATGGATTCTTACCCTTATACTCTGCTATCCTCTCTTACAATGTTTAATGCCAGAACTTTACATGTAAAGACTTAATGTAATCTTCTACATCAAACCCATACAAACCCTTCTACTTTTCAGGGACTGGCAGATATGTTTGTGGCTGGTCCCTCCCCCTGCTCCAACCTTTACTAATACTGACAGGTGGGAAATGGCCACATCTCTAATTCTTCAATACCGTGTGAGATAATGGATGCTCATATAGCAATGAAAAAAAAAAAACCCACATACACCTATATTAGAGAAAGAAAACAAACATGTAACACAGATCAATTATGTAGTTATTAGCTTTTCAAGGGGACTGTTCACTTTACAAAAGGATTCACTACAGATCTTTAAATGGTAAGCTCCATTAGTGCATTTAAGATATAATTAGATCCATCTAAATTGGATTCGTACACATTTAGGAACTGATTCATTGTGCAAAGAAACAGCAAACCCACGTTTGCTTCGCTACATGAAGCAAAACCAGCAAAACTAGCAAATATGCATATGCTCTGTTTAGAAGGTGCCAAACACCCAGATGTTTGGGAAAACCTGAATATTTGACCATGTGTTCGAGTATTCAACCAGATGCTTAGCACAATCCATTTGTGGTTTGGAGTCTTTTCTAACACAGCAGGAGGGTAGAGAAGCAAATATAGGGAAACATTCTCTATCTTGCTAAAATGATAATGGCATTCCTTTTATTGCTTGTGGGTGGGCAATTTTAGAAATGACCACCTTCCATGTAAATGTGGCATATAACATATGTCACTTCAATTAATGGAGTGGTCATCTATTTTCAATGGGTTGAACAATCTACATTTTAAGACCTAAAATGAATACTTTAAAACTGATGGGGAAGGCCAGATTATTCAATGGGGAGGAAGTGCATTCTAAACAGCATTGTTCTTAAGAAGGTGGGACATGAAATGCTAAAACATACAACCTCAGGCTAACGAAATCAAAACAAACCAAAACAAAACTTTCCACAATAGTTTACCCTGGAAATAAAAGAGTTTCCTTTAACGTTGCTCACCTGAGCAATGGAAACTGGGACTAGAAGGCACAACTTTATGCTTGACTATTTACCCCAAAGATCAGGCTTTTGATTGTTTATAAAATAGTATTTAGAATTCTTGATACAAAGAACGTATAGTGGTCCCAACTGATACACCCATTTGTGGTAAATTAGTAAGTACACTTTCTATGAAAGAAAGAAACTCACTTATTCTAAGTAAAAGGATTGTAGGCATCACTGGGCATATATGGAGCCCAAAGAAGCCTTGGACCTTTGTGACTGCTTCATTGAGCAGTGGCAAATGCACTTTAGTAGGACTTGTTAGTCTCGACTAACAGGCAGGAGAATTTGGGTTGCTGGATGCCGTGAAGATAGCCCAGGCTTTTCATCAGCCAGGCCTAGGCTGGAATCTTAGCTTGGTCTCATACCCAGTGCATGATCTTGCACAACTTAATTAGCCATTTGGTAAACGAGAGGACTAATACTTGAACTGAACATCTCTTACGGTTTGTTTTTGTCTTCATAAGAAATCAATGAGTCTGATAAATGAAAGGCACTTAAATAATGCTAGCGCCCTTTCAGTTTTAAGAATTTACAAAACATAGGAAATGAACGCCAGCTTTTAGTTGTCCTCGGTATTTGGGTACACAGCTTCGTACTATATTCTGGAGCTCATAAATTTTATCCCCAGAGTGAGGGCTGAGCAGGCAGCCTTGTCAGACCTACTCATCCCTGCCCGGTGCTCCGCCCCGCAGATGCCGACACGGGGAGAAGTACTTGGAAAGCCGTGAGCATTTTCCTCAGATGCATTTACCAAAGAACGACAGTAAGAATCTGTTCATTAGTCACCAAAAATAAGTGGTTATTATGAACACATACCTCTCGCTGAATGTGTGCCATTGAGTCACTTTCAGTTAGATGAACATGTTTGTATAGAAAACTGCCATAAAAAAAAAAGAGAGCTGCCATAATTAGCAGTGTTCGTGGTGAGAAAATTCTAGCAAAGATACTTGTTTTCTATTAGAAAAGTGTGATTATTTTCTCAGATGTAGCATTTTCAAATATTCCCCTGTTCACTGTCCTTATTAGGCTTCATTATATATGGAAGAACCAGTGATTATAATATTTGCCAACTTGCCCTGTGCTGAGCCCTGTTCTAAGCACTTGAACTTAGCTAATCCTCACAATTTTATGAACTAGGCTGTGTTATTCTCCACTTTTAACAGATGAGATAATGAGGACAGAGGAGTGGTTTCCCAACGGCACACATACAAAAAAGTGGTAGAAGTGGAATTTGAGCTCATCGTACCCAGCTCTAGAGTCTAGATCACGTTCTCAAGTCTGTGCCCCACTGTTTCTGTGGAGACAAACAAGGGAACCTGGTGTATAGTATGAAATGCCAGGCTGCACAACTGAGAAGAATAAAACAGCAAATTCCGACAGAATTTGTCTGATGAGGGAGCCGAAGGCAAGCTGCAGGCAGGCTGAGGACAAAGCAGAAGCTGACACCTCACAACGCACCCCCCCCCGCGACCCCCCCCCCACCATGGGATATGTGTGACATTCCTCAGGCACTGCTGGTGCCCTAAAGCTAAGGAAAGGAAAAACAAATGGACGTTCTTACAAAAGTCTTAGCAATTTACAAGAACAAAAGCATTTCTATCAATAACCTAGCTTCCAGAAGGAAACGTAGATACAATTGAATTGTCCTTATAACCTGCAGCCCATTGACAGATACATGAAGTGGGCAGAGTTACGTTCCTTCAGGAAGCTCCCAACTATCTTCATGTTAATGCCTTGCTAGAAGGAAAAACAACCTTAACTTGACAAAGACAAGGCCTCTGGTATCTTAGGAGTCTTCTTTAGCATATGAAAGTTCTTTTGAAACCTCCCTTTTCCTTACCTCCCCCAACTCCCAAGTATATAATTAGCCACAACTCACAACCCTGGGGCAGTAACTCTTTCTGCCACGGGTTCTGTCCCGTGCTTTGAAAATCACCATTTTGCACCAAAGACGTCTCAAGAATTCTTTCTTGGTTGTGGGTTCCAGACTATACCCCACCGAACCTATATTCCAAAACCCCAACATGTCCATTTGGCTTGTAACCAAGGCCAGTAATTTACAAGTATATAAGTAGTCCTGGGAGTGTCATTCTAGTTGAGAATGACAAGGACTCTTCCCTTGGGGTGAGGAAGGAGAGCTGAAGACTCCATGGGAACTCCAGGAGGTGGGCAAGACCAAGTCCAAAGCAATGGTCTGCCCCTGGTATGCTGGTCCCCTCAAGGAAACAGATGGAAGGCATGAGTGTCACAGAGGGGCCTGGAAAGTTTGTCTAGGAGCCAGTTTGCCTGTTGTGTGCTCCCTGTCAGAAGTGTGGGCCCTGTTACTTCCACAGAAATGGAATTACAGTTAGAATATAGGGACATCTTTTAAAATGTAAAAAAAACAAAAACAAACCAAAAAACCCACATGGGACAGAGCTATGAAAAAATACACAATCTTGACGGATCCTTTATATATAGTTCCTCTAAATTTATTTCTCTGGTGTTTTATTTGTGGCCAAAAGTGTACAAAAGTGACGTTATTATAAATTTTTGCAAACATTTTAAAAGCCATTCATATTACCATTTGGATGGCAATTCTTTAGAATTGCCAAATGTTCACTAAAAACATTGCTTGTCAGAATTGTGTTCTATGAATTCTGTTTGATTAGATATTCAGAAGATGGACTTTGAAATCAGGTTAACTGTCTCAAACATACACATTAAAAGAATAACTAAGATTCCCTAAACCATTAAGATATCTCTTGGTTTTTTCCAATATTCTACAGCGGACTGAACTTTTATGATACGCTATGTTAACTAATTATGAAAATGAATTAAAATATGCATGTTTTCCCAATTTATTAATTATTAAATAAGAAAATAAAAACAAAGCCTAGACTTGAATTTTTTTTTTTTGTCTACATAAAGGATTTTTTTTTTTTTTAGCATTTGCCTGGCTAGCTCGGTCAGGAGAGCATGAGACTTTTAAATAAAATATCCTTTTTGGAGAAACACTGATGAAGAAGAATAACATCAGGGAAATCTTAGACCTGCAACACAGCCTGCGTATTTCTAGGTAAGTTTTTAAGAATACACTTTCGTTGGATGCCTGGGTGGCTCAGTTGGTTAAGTGACTGCCTTCGGCTCAGGTCATGATCCTGGAGTCCCGGGATCGAGTCCTGCGTCTGGCTCCCTGCTGAGCAGGGAGTCTGCTTCTCCCTCTGACCCTCCCCCTCTCATGCTCTCTCTATCTCATTCTCTCTCTCAAATAAATAAATAAAATCTTAAAAAAAAAAAGAATACACTTTGGTTTAAAACATACACCTTGACAATTTATCCCCGTTGCACAACAGTAGGAGGATAAGCAAGCGCTCTTCTTATGGAAGCAAAGCAACATTTCTGAGAATGTGTATCTGCAGTAATCACTGTATTGCTCAAAACAAAGGCCTCGTTTGCATAATGGGACTGGTTTCTACTTTGCCAAATCCAAAGGCATTCAAGACTAAGAGAGGAAAGAAGAGACACCAATGGCCAACAGGTACAGGAAAAGGTGCTCAACATCACTAATCATCAGCGAAATGTAAATCAAACCCACAATGAGATATCACCTCACACCTGTTGGAATGGCTAGTATAAAAAAGACAAGAGGTAACAAATACTGGGGAAGTTGGGGAGAAAAGGGAACCACTGGGCACTGTTGATGGGAAAGCAAACTGGTACAGCCACTGTGGAAAACAGTATGGAGGTTCCTGAAAAAAATTAAAAATAGAGCTACCCTATGATCCAGCAATCTCACTTGTGGGTATATATCTGAAGGAAGTAGAATCATTGTATACATACACGCAATGGAATATTATTCAGCCATAAAAAGAAGGAAACCTTGCCATTTGTGACAACATGGATGGACCTTGAGGGCCCTAGGCTTAGTGAGATAAGTCAGACAGAGAAAGACAAATACTGCATGGTCTCACTTATATGTAAAATCTAAAACACAAAAACCCCTGAACTCATAGAAACAGAGTAGGCTGATGGTTGCGGGGGGGGGCGTGGGGTGTGGGTGCGGTAAGGGTGAAGGTGGTCAAAGGGTACAAGCTCGAAGTTATAAGACAAATCAGTTCCGAGGATCTAACATTCAGCATCGTGACTATAGTTAGCGATAGTGTAGTGTATACTTGAAAATTACTGAGAGAGTATGTCTTAGAAATTCTTACCACACACACAAAACGGTAACTATGTGAGACAATCAATCATTTTGCATATATACATATATAATGTCATCAAATGATACAACTTAAACTGATACAATGTTATATGTCAGTTATATTTCAATAAAATTGGCAAACAACAAAAAAACCCAACTGGGGGATATGTGACAAAATCTACATTATCTACTCAAATGCACCCTAGTTACTAAACTGTAATGAACTGTTCACTGCTCAGAAAGTTTTAAAAATCAAGATATGAATCAGCCTTGGGCTTTTTAATAACATATTTAGAAACTCATTAGTAATGTCTATTTAGACTATTTAGAAACTTGTTAGCAATGGAGGAATTTATATTTCGGAGATTTGAAGGATGTAAACCTAACATTTTGAATTCTTGACCTGGTCATGAAAAATTCCTTTTTATGGGATTCTTAATGCTTGATTCATTCATAATAGATATCACTGGTCTTACAGTAGATCCAGTTTCTCATGTTTCCGAGTCTAGAAGTCAGATGTACTTTTTCAGTCAAAAATTCCTAGTTGTAATTTTGTGTATGAACCTAAAAGCCAGTGGTGCCTTAAACCCCGGGCTCAAGGTCATTTGTTGTTACCAAAGGGGTACATGAGGCTAAAAGCCCACTTGCTACCCAAATGGAAACCTCACAAATGAAACAAATCCCCGGTGTGCTTTTTGGTCTGTTTTCTATGCTGGGTTTCAAAGTAGTAACCTTAACATTAACAATATACTGTCCAGCACAATTTGTATGGAAACAAATTGGGATAGATTTGTTCCAGGCTCAGAAGTGATTTCTCCCTGATGTAGGACAGAGACTTGGTGAAGTCTTAGTAACTTCAAGCACAAACTAGCCATCTGAAAGCACAGGTAGGAAGAACAGCTGCTCTTAGCTCAGGTTACATGAGTTGAGATCTTTCAGTTTCACCTTCAAGGTAAGAATACTTTTCTTATATTAAATGTTTATTGCTGTACATAACCAACATCTCTTTATTAGGGCACAGAAGCCAGCTTCCCCCCATACCCTTTCTCTCTCCTCCTCTATAGTCCACCAGTCTTTACAGAAGTGAATCGTTTCAATTTATAGTACATTCAGACAGTTTTGAGACTGTCAAGTCTGATGTTTTTGCACTAAGTGAGTGGATCAAAAATGGATGTAAATGAACCAAACTTTCAATCAGATTGGATCTGAGTATACAGTGATATAGTTTAGTTGTAGTAGAAAGTAAAAGAGGTTAAGAGGCCCAGAATAATTCAGACTAAAATATCTTGGGGTCTTTTTCCATTTTGAAATGATTTGAGCAATCTGTGTGGTTGAGGATTGACAGCATAATGGAAACAGAGCTAACTGCAGAATTTCTTACCAGGCAGGTAACTGCATTAGCAGCAAAACTCGTAATGTAGTCTGTTAGTTGAAAAGAGCATGAAGGAGCCTTCTGTTTTCTTATGAGGTGCTATATTCTCATAGTTCTGGGCTAATTACACTTACCTACTGCCAAATTGCAGTTATTGGAAAATGCTCTCTATTCTGTGACTTTTAGCAATATTATGAGAGACCTCATGGATATTGATTCTTCTTATAATTTGTTTATTAACATAGATAAACATAAGTAAAACTGCTTCCAAGTCCTGCCTTCTATTTTTGATGTAACTATAACACAAGATATTGCTATGTAATAGTAGCACTGAATATTGAATATCCGTATATATTTCTGAGGATTGACTAAACGTTAAAATGGGCAGGCCAATATTTCAGTGATCTTTGAGTTTTATACTTCACAACTCTCTTCTTTTCTAGATAGAACTTTTTGTGGGATACAATGCATAGCATAAATGTTATAGACAGTTCTTATGCAAACTTTTATGTACATTTTTGCTCATATGTATCACTTACCAGAATCAAGAGGCAACTTGAGGCCAATTTTGTGTGCTCAGGGATGGTGGAAAACACTGACAAAATCAAGCAACCAAAGACAAGGAGAAAACTGTAAAACAACAACAAAAAAGAGAAATCTGATAAGAACCTTGCCTTATCATGACAGACTTCATTTCTTGTTTCTATAGTTTAAAGCACCAGACCTATTTGAATTGGCACTGATTAAATCCTAAAGGCCTTGGAAGGGACTAGCCATTTTGAATATCAAAATATAATATGGGGGCGCCTGGGTAGCTCAGTCGGTTAATCGTCTGACTCTTGATTTCAGCTCAGGTCTTGATCTCAGGGTCCTGAGATCAAGCCCTGTATTGGGCTCTGCCCTGGGCCCAGAGCCCGCTTAAAATTCTCTCTCTCCCTCTCCCTCTGCCCACCCCCCCCACTCCTTCCTCACTCTCTCTCTCTCTCTCTATGTGTAAATAAAATGTATTGTGCACATGGAGTTCCTTTACAACTTCATTGATGAAGAAAATGTTGCGTCTGTGTTGCTTGCCATATTTAGATGTCTGCATCTGAGAATGTGTGAACCTCCCATAAAACCTTTCACAAGAGGGGAGAAAGGCCCCGAAAGTGTGTTCTTGCTTTCCTACCCTGGGAGCACATGCCACAGCTGTTCTCTTATCAAAGAAGCAGAATCCACCTCACATTCGGCAGTGCTGGTGACCCATCAAATGTTCTAAGTGGTTGTTACTAAGCCACTGGCTCATTTTCACAGTCTAATTTTGCTCATGGATACTTGTTTGTCATTCCTTTATAATATTAATAAGAACGGAAAAGGAAGGGAACGATTTCTTCTGCTCCCCATGTACTTTCCATTTCCCTGCAAATTGCAGGGAATTTGAGATGACCCCTCAGCTCTGTCTATTCATACTACAGTGCTAGGGAGCAGAAGTGAGGAGCAGCATTTTCTACCAATCTACAGACATTTTTATTCCCCAAATAATGGTACTCTCAGGATATGGGAGTGGGGAGCTGAGTTCCCAAGGAAAATGTCTAATAAAAAGAGAAGGCTGTGTTTTAAGTTGAAGTTACTTATCCTAAAATGCAAGATTAAAAAACAAACAGTGGCACCTGGGTGGCTCAGTTGGTTAAGCGACGGACTATTGGTATCGGCTCAGGTCGCGATCTCGGGATCTTAGGGTCATGCGACTGAGCCCCACATCGGGCTCCGTTCTCAGCGCAGAGTCTGTTTGTTCCTCTCCCTCTGCTCCTCCCCCAACCCCCACTCATGCACCCTCACTCTTTCAAGTAAATAAATAAAACCTTAAAAAAAACAACCAATACCTGAGCTCTAGGACATACTTTTTACTTTTACGTATTTCTGGGAAGCTCATACAGTAATCTCCCCTAAAATATCAGTTTCCACATTCATTTGTATGGCACTGGAGTTAATCTCTGCCTGCTTAGGCTTGCCCTGACACATCATCCAAGTCTTTCTACCGCACTTGACTGGGAGCTCCCAAGAACCTATAGCCAGGGATTGGTAAATTATGGCCTAGGGAACAAACTGGCCCCTAAAGCCTGTTTTTGTAAATAAAGTTTTATTGTCACATAGCTACACCCATTTGCTTACATATTGTCTATGGCTGCTTTCATGCTACAGCTGCAGAACTCAATAGTCGTGGCAGAACAATATGGCACACAAGACTAAAATATGTACTCACTGACCCTTTTAGAGGAGAAGTTTGTGGACCCTTAACCAATACCATGTATTCCTTATTTCTTTATATCTATTCCAACACAGAACCAAGTGGAAGTTCATAATTGCTTATGTTCTATATGTTGATAATAATTACTAACATGGACATGGTGCTAAGCACTTTCATATGCATTATCCATGTTATCCTCACAAATTTATGGAGTAGAAATATCATTATTCCCATTTTACAGATATGAAAATTGAGAATTAAGACCATTTTATAACTCATCCAAGGCTGTGTAGCAGAAAGAGGGTTTAGCACTGTTTTCCCTTGAGCTGCTGCCCAGTGTTGCTGAATGAACGTAGATAGATGAGAATGGCAGTAACATTGTTGATTCTGCAAGACCTTTGGGGATACTTCTCTGTCTCTTCAAACTGAGAGGGAAGTAATTATCATTTCAAATAGACTAAGTCTCCAAGGAAAAGGAGTCTACAAGTGAAAAAAAAAATCCAGAATACGTCGTTAATAACCACTCACTATACTTTTGAGTCATGCATCTAACAATTCAGGATACTTTGGATTATACTTTGAGTTTGGCCTTAATGGAATGGAAATTGTAAGCTGCCAATGGGATTCCAGCGCACCTACAAAGCCCCAAGCTACTAATGAGAAAATGAAATTCAGGGATCACCCAGATAGTTAGGAGGATGATGTGGCATCAGGTAAAGACGGCCACAGATGTTTCCCCTCTTTGTGAGTAGCTGTTATCTAGGTATGCTCTCCTTGTCCAGGCTTACCAGAAAGCAAGCAGGGCATTACTTAATCACTAAGACATCTTCTTCCTCCAAGAGCATCCCAGTGCTATCTTCATGGTCTCTTATGTTTGTGTTTAAAACAGAACTATAATAATCATGAGTCCTTTTGCTAGTTCCTTCTTCACTAATATTTGGGTGTTGCTTAAATTTTTTCCTTCATGTCACTACTTTGCCCCTTTTCTTTCTTGAGCCAATTTTACACTGTTTTCTAATAAGAGTAGTTTCTGTACTAGAATTCTGTTATGTCTATACGGGGCCATCTGAAGACAGCAAGCCAAAGACCTCCATTGTTCAGGCTGCCCAAAGGGCTATGCATAGATAAATACATTCATTAATTCACTAATTCCTCCTTTCCTCAACCACTCATCCATTTAGCCAATCAGCAAATATTGATTAAGTATATAATACTGAGCTGAGTCATTTTTTTGCCTTGACAGAGTTTAAGGTCTATTGAGGTATACAGAGTAGTAAACAGAAAATTAAATAAATATGAAATTTATTAAATTATTTTAATTTATATTAATTCAGTTTAAATAAAATAATATTAAGTAAATAAACATGGAACAAGTGTAAATAGAAAATTAAGATTCTGAGTGATGATTGCAAAGATTGGGAAAATACAGGGGGTGCCAGGAGTATATAGGAGAGAAGGGGTTAGGCAGGACTGCTCACTCCCTTTGAGGAGTCGAGGGCAAAGTAAAAATGTGGGCCCTTGTTAAAAAACTCTGAAGAGGCACCTGGGTGGCTCAACTGGTTAAGCATCTGACACACTGCTTTCGGCTCAGGTCATGATCTCAGGGTTGTGAGAGCAAGCCCTGCATTGGGCTCTGCCCTCAGCGTGGATCTGCTTGGAATTCTCTCCCTCTGCTTCCCCTCTGCCCCTCCCCTCGCTCATGCATGCTCTCTCTCCAATAAAGAAAAATCTTAAAAAAAAACTATTAAGAATTTTAAGATGGTGACAGCAAAGTATGGCACCACTTGTGGCACCCTTGTAAGTGTTGGGCTCTGTTGGAACGCACAGGTTGCGTGCCTTTGAAGCCAGACTTGGGGTTAGGAAGACTTCCTGGAGAAAGTGATGGTCAGACTGAGCCCTGAAGGCCAAGCAGGAGTTAGCGCAATGGTTTGAATGGCTGGGGAGAAGGAGTGTTCTGGACCATGAGACCATGTGGGTGAAGGTCAGAAGAAAGCACACACAGCATCACTAAAATTTATCAATTAATAAATTAGCATTAGTGAACATCCTTCAGTGATACATGAAAAATGTAAGGCAGGTCATCCCGGTAAATTCATTATATAGGAATCATTTCAGTTCAATTGAAAACATATACTGAGTACCCATTGTGAAAAAACAGTGTACCAAACACTACCGAGGTACAAGGGGTACATTAAAGCAGTCTTTATTTTTAAGGAATAAAAAAATCTAACGCAGCTGGAGTTTAAATAAAAACAAAGAAATCTAACGTGGTTGGTAAGATGAACGTATAGTAGTCCCCCTCTTCGCTGTGGTTTTGCTTTTTGTGGTTTCAGTTACCAGTGATCAGCCATAGTACAGAAGCAGATGATCCTACTTCTGACAGGTCAGTAGGATCCGAGGGCTACATCGCAATGCCTATGTCATTCACCTCACTTTACCTCATCATGTAGTCATTTTATCATCTTACATCATCACACGAAGGAGAAGGGTGAGTACAGTACAATAAGGTATTTTGAGAGAGGGAAAGACCACATTCACATAACTTTTATTACAGAATATTGTTACAACTGTTCTATTTTATTATTATCTATTGTTGTTAATCTCTTACTGTGCCTAATTTATACCTTAATCTTTATCATGGGTATGTATGCATAGGAAAAAAACAGAATATATAGGGTTTGGTACTATCCACGGTTTCGGGCAACCACAGTGGGTCTTAGAACATGTCCCCTGCAGATAAGGGGGGACTACTGTACTGGATCATAATGAAGGGTAGAGGCTGATAAATGCCAAGAAAAATGTTAGAGAGGCTGAAAGTGGGGGAGGGGGTTCTTCTATTCAGTTGGGAATGGTGGAGGCACACCAGGAAAGTCCTCATAAATTGGTGATGCTTGAGATTGTCTTTGAAGGAAGGGTAGGCTTGCAACAAGAGAACTTTCTGGAGAAATACATTCTAGAAGGAGAGTACAATAGGAGAAAGGCAATAAGGCAAAAAAATAAATGAAGTAAAATATCTGTTCCTTGTTTCATGAACAAAAAGTTATCAAGTTTGTAGCACAGGGTGAGACAGGTGCTGAATTGGGAGTCTGGGCCATGATGTGGAGAGGCTTGTACGGCAGGGTCTGTCTTAAGTTCCCTAGATAATGGGGAGCCATTGGAGATTTTTTTAAAAAAGATTTTATTTATTTATTTGACAGAGAGAGAGAGCACAAGCAGGGGGAGTGAGAGAGGGAGAAGCAGGCTCCCTGTGGAGCAGGGAGTCTGATGCGAGACTTGATCCCAGGACCCCGGGATCATGACCTGAGCCGAAGGCAGTCGCTTAACCAACTGAGCCACCCAGGCACTCCCCACTGAAGATTTCTGAACAGGGAACTATCATCAGAGTTGCACTCCGGGAAAATCAAATTGGCAGCAGTGTGTGTTAGTTGAGAAGCAGGGGCAAGAGTAATGGTGATGCAGGTTAGGTTGTAAACTAGCTGGTGGAAATGAGAAAGAAATAGAGAGGGACTGGAGGAAAGCTGTAAACACAGGAGCTCTCTGACTTGGAGAGTTATGAAATTGGGTGGTAGAATTTAGGAAGGGGTGTGGGGGCTGAAAGATCTGAGGTTTCCATACAGAGTTACTGCGATGCTCCTCAGAAGTCAGGAGGAGAAAAGTCAGGAAGGTCAGGAGAAAAAATTAATTTTGAGAAGATGATAAATCCAATTTTAGACATCCACATGGAATTCTGGGTCTAAATCTTGGGCACAAAGTCTGTTTAAAAAGATGGAAGTACTTTTTTCTTAGAGGAAGTGAATGTACAGAACATGTCATCCTGAGGAAAGTGCAGACCAAGCATATAAGGTTTAGGTAAATAAGCATAAAGGATATTTGGGGGACATTTCCTGATCTTGGAGAATGACATCATGGGGAACAATAAATACATTCTGCTATGAATTGGCTTTCAGTAGCATTGCCAGAGAAAGGTTCCCTGGCTGGAAAAAGCCCTGAACTGACAGAATGGCGCCCCTGAGGTGACAGTGTTCAGACGTCAGTCTCATGGCACTCATTGGCAGTGACATGGTACACCACCAGGGTCGAGTGTGGTTCTGCTGATGTCATTGCTTTTGAGGGTCCCACACACATGTATCCTGGCAGCTGACCACGACCCACTCCTCCTCTCTACTGATTGAATAAAAGTGGGAGCAGTGGCAAGAAACATTTGATATGGGGCGCCTGGGTGGCTCAGTCGTTAAGTGTCTGCCTTTGGCTCAGGTCATGATCCCAGGGTCCTGGGCTGGAGCCCCGCATCGGGCTCCCTGCTCAGCGGAGAGTCTGTATCTCCCTCCCCTTCCCCCTGCTCCTTCTCTCTCTCTCTCACTCACTCTCTCTCTCAAATAAATAAATCAAAAAGAGTCATTGGATGCAGAATGTCTTAATCTAGGGTCCACTGACCTCCAAGGGGTCTGTGGACAGAATTTAGGGGGGCTGTGAGCATGGATGGGAAAAAAATGACCTCTTTGTCACTAACCACGGCAACAAACCATGATGGTATTGGCAGTACTTGTGACTTTGTTACTCAAAGAAATCAAAGATATTGTCATATCCCATTTTACAGTTGTAGATGAAACCATAATTGTTTCATCTTGCATACTTATTTTGCTCATCACTATTTCATGATTATTTATGGTAGTCACTAGACCCACTTCTGGGTTTTTTAAAAAAATGTATTAATAAAGAAGCATAGGTATTACTATATCAGAAACTTGTTCAAAATTTTAATAACAGCATCACCATATAATTTTTTTCTTTTGTAATCACATGGATTTTATACATTTAAAAACATTATTCTGACGAATGGCTCACAGGCTTCACCAGACTGCTGAAGGGTCCAAATGGCACAAATGAAAAATTAGGTGCCTGTGGTGGGGGTGGGGAGATTAAGAAGGTAGGGGCTGGGAGCTGGAAAATGGCCATTTTGACATGAGTCACCAACTTAGGGAAGTTTTAAGATCAGTTCCAAAAAATACAAACATTTTTCTTTTATATTTTAATCCTGAAATATCATAAGATTCATAACCCTTCAAAATTATTTTGCAATCGCAATTGGCCTTCATTTTGCCTAAAGCAATCATTTATATTTTGTTTCTGAGGATATTATCTTTGATGAAGACCTCTGTCTAAAACTTCTCTAGGAGGCAAAGATTATTGCATGAGGAGGACATTTATGATACAAAAATATTACCAGGTCAAAGGCCTCTATGTTCATTCAAGGAAATGACCATCAATTTCTCTTGTGGGTTAATGAAGAATCAATTTGTCAGATTTAATTTGGTAAAAAAAAAAAAAAAAGCTTTACTTGGAAATACCATGGGTGCTTGTGGAACAGATGATGTCTAGCTTCCAAAGCTCGTGCTTCAAGCATGGGTTTGTTTAGCAAGAATTAAAACGATGTGAAAATAAGGCATTCAGAAAAGCTCTGCTGAGGCTTTGCCAAAAGAACCATGGCAAGTTACACAATGTCATTCACCCAAACACACAACCTCCAGCCACTCACAAGCAATTATGAATAATGCAATGAAGACAGGAGAAACGGAGCTGCTGTTTAAAGTAGACATCTCAATGAACTTAGCTCAATGAGGAGACCAATTAGCAACATGGGCTCTGCAGATTGAAACAACCACACATTTCTACCCAGAAGGTGTTCTCTGCAAGTATTTTGGTGGACTATAAGCTTTCCATAGTATAATTGTCCATTTGAGTCAACTATGAAGAAAGCATTGGAGGAGGGGAGATCTGAAATGCTTGAAATGGAATGGAATCGTGGGATTAAAATAAAGAATGCTAACAGGAAGTAGATATAGAGAGGTTCAAGAAAATAATTCTTCAGAAATATCTTCTGAAGGAAATTTGGTCCTGCCTCTGACTTTTCACAAATTTTTAAGTATTGCTTTGATAAAGTGTATGTTTCAGTACGTTTGATGGAAGGCCTCATGAGTGCATCATGAACTGGGATGACTGGAATTCACATACTGGCATTAGTGACCAAAGATGACCCACTGGCTGACATGGCTTTTGCCTGGAAGACATGCTGCCTAGTGAAATCAGAATGGCTGGAGCCCACTTTTTTCTTCTAGCCTCCTAAATTTACCCCTTCTTTCTAAACTTGGCATTTTGCAAAATGTCCTTTCTGCATAATTTTTCCATAAAAGAAGGGCATTTTGCACATGAACTCCATCCACAGCACACCCAGCTTCCATTACAATGCAATAAAAATTAAATACGACATTTTTGGTGTCTTTAAAGGTGATTTGGGATATTTGATTAAAAACACTGCATGTAAAAACTGGAAACTAAAAAAAAAACCAAAAAAACCCCCCAAAAAACCGCTTCATGATTCTGCTTTTTAAGTGCAATGAGCTCTAAATATTAATAAAGACCTTAATCAGTAAATACTATCACTGTAATCTCTGTGAAGTTGCAAAAATAAGGTCATCAGCTAGCAGTTCTCAAAAATGAACTGTGGGCATTTTGCATGTGTGGTGTTAGGAGGAAACCAGCGGGGATGGGAAATAGCTGTTTCTGCTGGCATAGTGTGCTTCTGTAGGGGACTGTGGCTAATGTAAATGAACTAAAACAAGGCAAGAGAACCCATCAGCAGTTCAAGCGCCTCCCCTCAGAGCAGCCCCTGGAACTGACAACACAGACACAGGGCATGCTCAGCCTGATTCTCACCCCAGGATCTGGGAATCTGTGTGGCTTGAAGGATTTCTGACTGAGAGCCCTCTCAAGGCAGAGATTACTTTTACATCCCTGATAGACAACTGTGCGGCTCTTCTTTGAACTCCTTCAGAAGTCTCCCAGCCCTAAGACAGCACAGTCCTGTTACAGACCACTCTCCTACAGAAGGACTGCTTTCCCCTCTGAGTCAAATCTCTTTATTCATGCCCTTTACTTCTGGGTCCTCGCTCAGGCTCTGACCACAGGGACCTGTGCTCCCTCCTCCCTGTGTTCTTTTTGCAGATATCTGAGGTCGGTTTTTATCATCATGGATTTCCTGTCAGTCTTCAGATTACACTCAGCCCAGTTCTTTGTCTGCTCAGTATATGAAACAATGTCCACATCTGTCACTCTCCCTGTCACTGTTCTTTAAACGTACCCAGTTTGGTCCTACATCTCTCTAAGTTTGATTCAGACCCATTGTTATCCCCTGGTCTAAGCAAAAGATTTAACATTTAGTTGTCAACATAAAGTATCTGCACCGTTGCTTCTTGCCAGGGAATCTAAATTCAAACTCTTCATGCCCGGTTGTTAGCAAAAGTTTGGTTTCAAAAAGGACTGTCTTGAAGATATGCATTTGCTTATTTTCCTGTATCTTTCCTACTACAGGGTCTGGAGCAAAGGTGACCATTGACAACCTGTGTATTGAGCCTAATTACCTTCATCATTAGTGAAAGGAATTCCTTTCACTAAACTGTGTTTGACTTTTTGCTATTTTCTTGAAGAGCAAAAAGCATTCAACCAATTTACTCTATTGTAAGAGTTTCTCTCTTTTTTTTTAAAGATTTTATTTATATTTGACAGAGAGATAGAGAGCACAAGTAGGCAGAGAGGCAGGCAGAGGGAGAGGGAGAAGCAGGCTCCCCACCAAGCAGGGAGCCCAAAATGCAGGATTCGATCCCAGGACCCTGGGATCATGACCTGAGCCGAAGGCAGCTGCTTAACTGATTGAGCCACCCAGGTGCCCTGTAAGAGTTTCTCTTCACATTGTATTTCTTCAATGAGGTATCATGTGAAATTTTTTTTTCCAGGGGATTTTTCTTACAACAAGGTGAGAAAATTTGGCTACTTTTAATGAGTTTCTGTTGCTGGATTTATTATGTTAGAAGCCTTCAAAGGATTTGTGGATGAAACTGAAGAACTTTTACTAATAAATTTGAATATATCTTGAAAAATGCAATAGAAGCCACATGACCAGAGAGAGGAAAATATTCTGAGTGTCAAAAAAAAAAAAAAAGTAAAGTAGGGGCCTTGGATTTTGTATATTGATAGTCTCAATTACAACTTCTAGAAATACTTCAGATAGAATATTAAGCAAATGACTTCTAATAAATTCAAATGAACAACTATGATTACTAAAAAGAAACACAAGTTCACCAAGAGCAAGAAACATGAAACTATGCTTATTTCCTATTTTGATAGGTTTGTCAGCTTGCTTTATCGGGGGAATAGAGTAGATGAAATGTCTCCATTTCAGCAAAGCACAGGGAAGTGTTTTATAACATCCTTGAGGAAAAGATGGAGAAATTCAGATAGGTTGATAAGACTCTTGGAAGTATTTACCTGGTGTGAGAAGTCTCCAGAGATGAGCCAGTTTTTTTTGTAAGAAAACTCTGAAGACAAGTATAGGACACTTGGAGATTTCCTGGAGTAGGGAGTTGGTAGTCCATGCTGGAGTAAATGAATCAAGATTAACATAATAAAATGGGAAAATAACAAATGTAAAAAACGTTTCAGTAATCCAAGTGAGAGATGAACTCTCTTAAATTTGGTTTATATTAAGTTAAATTCGAGCCAACGTTGTCATTTGCTTCATTAAACATACTGTAACTTTAGGCTGCATTAATAATACTCCCATTTCAAGGAAAAAGTAGTGATAGACAAAATCACATCTTTATCACTTTTGAAGTTAGTCAAGTATATCCCAAATACCCTGTATCATTTAGAAAGGACTTGAGACCGCTAACAAAATACATAGGGTATAAATGGATTAAAAATAAGCCAAGGTCTGTTTTCCCACTAAACTGAAAACCCCTCTTAGGCACAGACCCATCCCTGAGTTCACAGTGCCTGTAAATATTTGTGACTGAAATAATACAGTGAAGGTAAGGTAATGATGGGATGATACGAAGAGGTCAGGAATGAAGTTTATCCATAGGTAGGTATACCAGAATGATCTGTGTCATTTTTAGCATGGGTCACAAATCTACCTCTGAGCTTCCTAGCAGCCAAGACAAGGGAGACAAATATGTTCAAAGATCACTGTCTCCATAAAGTAAAATCCCATCCTTTTTTTCCAGAAGCAACAGACGATGCATTGACTTGATGGATTACGGGATTTCCCTTGCCTTCATCTCTGGAGACTTCTCACACCAGGTACAAAAGCTCCCAAGAGTCATATCATCCTGCCTGAATTTCTCCTTCTTTTCCTCAAGGATGTTAAAAAAACACTTCCCAGTGCTTTGCTGAAATGGAGACATTTCATCTACTCTATTCCCCTGATAAAGCAAGCAAGCAAACCTATCAAAATAGGAAATAAGCATAGTTTTATGTTTCTTGCTCTTGGTGAACTTGTGTTTCTCTTTAGTAATCACAGTTGTTCATTTGAATTTATTAGAAGTCATTTGCTTAATATTCTATCTGAAGTATTTCTAGAAGTTATAATTGAGACTATCAATATACAAATCCAAGGCCCCTACTTTACTCTTTTTTTTTTTTTTTTTTTTTTTTTTTTACACTCAGAATATTTTCCTCTCTCTGGTCATTTGGCTTCTATTGCATTTTTCAAGATATATTCAAGTTTATTAGTAAAAGTTCTTCAGTTTCATCCACAAATCCTTTGATGGCTTCTAACATAATAAATCCGGACCCAGCAACAGAAACTCTTTAAAAGTGGCCAATAATTTGCCCATCATATATTTTCACTTTCTCTGAATCACATTTAAAAAATCCCTTTTAGTTTAAAAATCATTTTTTATGGCAGTGAAGGAGTAAGTTAGGATTTGAATCACTGCTTTCTCTGTCTTATTTTAACAGTATTGGTCCTCAACAGTAGGACTGTATCTTTTCCTATTTCTTTTTTGTTTGTTGTTTTCAAGAAAAAAGAAGACGTGTGTGTGTGTGTGTGCGCGTGTGTGTGTGCGTGTGTGTGTGTGTGTGTGTGGCATGTTCTGGTTTATCTGGCTTTTAGCCTATCTGAAATTATTCTTACAGACTGTGATTCTTTAAAAAAATGTGTTCTGGGGCGCCTGGGTGGCTCAGTCGTTAAGCATCTGTCTTTGGCTCAGGTCGTGATCCCAGGGTCCTAGGATCGAGCCCCGCATCGGGCTCCCTCTCCCACTCCCCCTGCTTGTGTTCCCTCTCTCGCTGTCTCTCTCTCTCTCTCTGTCAAAAAATAAATTAAAAAAATTAAAAAAAATGTGTTCTTAGTTACATGCCTTCCATTTTCTCTATCTTTAAAAATACAGAGTGAGTACCTGAGTTCTTTGAAGAATTTCTGGGTAGACAAGATTGGTTTCTTTCGATGCTCCTTCTTTTAGCTCCTCTAATAGGTCTGTGTCCAGGGTTTCAAATCTTTTGTTTTTACTTTTTTTACTCAAATCTCTTGTTTTATTAAGTAGTGTTTTCCTAACTTCTAACCATGTTTCCTTATCTAGAGTCTGTCTGCTTTAGTCTGTTTCTTAAAAGGGTCACAACCTTCTTCAGAAGTGGCTTTGAGATGGGGAAGGTTCAGAGTCTCCTCAATTGCTGCCCCATCTCTGGGTACCCATCACAGGTTTGAGTTCTGTGAAGACACTCACTCGATCTGGAATGAATTGAATGGATTGTGGCCTATCAAAATTAAATAAAAAATCTTGATTTTCAATAGTAGTAAAAAAGCACATTTTTCATTCTAATAGACCATGTAGGGAGCTGATGGATGAACGGAATGACTGGGAATGGTGGTGCTGAATAGAAAGAACAAGGCAAACAGGGCATTATTTCTTAAAGGGCCTGAGGTGGGCAATTCAGAAACCCATTAGTTAGGTTCTTGCCGCTGCAAGCTCTGTTTCTGTGTCCGTTCCAGGAAACATAGCTCAGACTAGACATCACTGGATATTGTTCAGAGACAGCGTATTTAAAATAGAAAACAAAAACAGTCTTTCCTACTGTCACATAATCAGTGCATGCAATAGGGGAGCAGTCTACTTAACAGTTTGTATTTTTTTAAAAATTTAATTTATTTATCTAGAGCGAGCATGAGCACATCAGTGCGGGGAGGGGAAGCCGGTGTTGGGGAGAGAATCTCAAGCTGACTGAGCTGAGTGTGGAGCCAACCTGGGGCTTGATCCCCTGACCCTGAGATCATGACCTGAGCCGAAACTAAGAGTCCCACACTTAAGCTTAACCAGCTGAACCACCCAGGTGCCCTTTAACATTTTGTATTCTTGTTATGCTGTTATATTTTCCTCTGAGCACAGTACCATCTGGAATTCTTGTTTATTTTGTCTCCTCTTATAGAATGTAAGCTCTCTGAGGGCAGGAACCTTGTCTCTCTTATTTGCCCCTTAATTACCAGTAACCTGAAATCAGGCCTGGTACAGGTACGGGTTTCCTGTTATAGGGGAGTAGAGTGCTACTATGAAAACTTTCATAAGCCCAAATGGCATAAAGCGGAGTATTCCCTGCTTTCTGAAAGGGTGCGGTGCACCACTTTGCTTTCAGGAAAGATCTACATTAGTATGGTAACAGCTTTTCTTGTAAAAGTGAAAATCCTCTTCAGATTTCTTTCAGTTAGCAAAAAAAGGCACTGATCTAGGTCTTTCGTAAAAGGGAAGTGGTGTCATGCTACCTTTTGGAATGCGGGGATACGTGTATCAATCAATTCATTTATTCATGCAGCATGTATTCCTCGGGGCTTGCCATGCGGAAGACAGTGTTCTAGGCAGGGAAGGCACTGTCGTGAATGAAACAGACAGAATTCCCTGCTCTTAGAGGACTTACATTTTTGTGGGAGAGCTGGGTCATGAACAATGTCAATAGATAAAATACATACAGTGTCAGAGAGTGATGATAACTACCAAGGAGGAAAAAAACTTCACACGCAGCAGATATTGGGGGATTTGAAAAGTCTGGACAGAGTGCCAGGGCAGGTCTTACCAAAAAGGTGACATTTATTGAATTCCAACAGTAAATCCCCTGCCCTGCCAAGCCGAAGCCACAGTGCATTTGGAATTCAGCCTGCTGAGGCCTTCCAGTGCCTAGTCCCTAGTCCCTAAAGGACTGCTTTTATCATGCCGATATCTTGTTTTAAACCCTACGGTTCCTCTCTCTTGCTGTCATATCCAAACTCCTTTGTCTGGATTTGAAGGTCCCCACCAGAACACGAATTCCCGCATTCTTCCAGAGAGGCTGTGTGGGCAGGCCCGCCCTCTTCCTATTTTCCGCACAATCTCAGGCTGTAATGTGAGACTGGGATGGGGTAGGGAACGTCATCCTCTGTGTGCACCTTGCGTGCTCGCAGCCAGTTGAACCCCAAGCTCATGCCTCTTCCCCTTCAGCCTCCTTTCTACCTACCTCTTTGCTTTTCCCCCAGAGCTGTTTTAAGGATTAAATGAGATAGTGTCCAATTCAGAATTTGTGTTTTAACACACAAAAAATGTACAGAAATAACCAAATTGAGTTAAAATGCCAATTGAGCATCACACTGACATGTAACTGCTGTATAATTTGTACAAGTTTTTATTAACCTGATAACAACTAAGCGACAAAGAATTAAAGTGATTTATTATCTAAAATCTCTGCTTACAAAGCCAGGCATTTGAAAATGGAACACATGAAACTGCACAGCAAGGTCTGAGGTGCTCAAGTAATGTGTGTGTCTGAGCAAACCCACGTGACCGATGAGGTACTAGTTGGGTTTGAACCTGTGTGACAATATTCTCAAGGTTGACTCGCCATGGTATTTTCTTGACATAAAGCAGCTTGGGTGAATTGGACCTCTGTGTCCTCTCCCTCATTACTTTAGTTTCTGGGAAAGCACATGAGGCTGCCCTAAATAAATGTGTTGTAGCATTGTGAAGCTGCTGGGCTACAGTTATAAATGGAATGAGCCTCGGCTGAATTGACCACTTAGAGATTAATCATAAAAATGATCACTAATGGGGTGCCTGGGTGGCTCAGTTGGTTTAGCGTCTGCCTTCAGCTCAGGTCATGATCATGGGGTCCAGGGATCAAGCCCTGTGTCATTCTTTCTGCTCAACGGGCAGTTGGCTTCTCCCTCTCCCTCGCCCCTCCCCCCCCCGCTTGTGCTCTCTCTCTCTCTCTCTCCAATAAATAAAATCTCTAAAAAAAGAAAAATTAAAAAAAAAAGATCACTAATGACTGCTGACCAAAGCCACCATGCTAAGGAACAGGGAATCGTTGTGTGCTGACTGAGAAAGGGGTTGCATCAGAATGTGCTAATTATAGCCATGAATGAAATAAAAGTTACCCGTAAAGGGTGAGGGAGAAAAAACATTTGTAAAATCTATGTGACTGTTCCTCTTAAAGTCATATTTTCAAGAGATAATTTCGGTGCTGACACCATGGAAAATAATCCAGTCTAATAGTTTTGATAATATGAGCCCATGTGGATTAAATTTTCCATGCTTTGTTTCAAAAGGTCTGTTTATGCAAGAAGCTATGGCAAAGGTTGAAAACATATGTTAAAAGATGTCTGACAATGGTTGTCTGATCTGAATCATTTTTTTTCCACAAAAAAGTTTGTAAATTTATTAGGCAAATAATGACTTAATCACTCTAATTTTACATAAATAGATGATAAAAATCATTACATTATCTAAAAATGAAAAACAGCAATTCTGAAGTACATGTATTTAAATATTATTATTGAGAACAAAAGTAAGAGGGGATGAAACTGGGCTGGAAGTTATTTTTCCCCGCCAACAAAAGCTATTTTACAGTACTATATTTGATAATAAAAATTATGAATTTTGTTCCTTTCAACTGATTAGACCCATGTGATCCACTGCTTTCAAAGCAAATTTTCCTTGAAAGGTTTTCTGAGAGCATTCACACTTCATGGGAAATCTCAGTGTAACTCTTTGTTACACATACACATAAGGGGACCCATCACTTCTTAGGCAATGAGAGTTTTAAAACTCCGACAAAATAAAAGCTTGCAACCAAATGGAGCCAGGTTAAGCTATGGGGCTCCGGAGTGGGGAATTGCTACTGATTTTCTCTACTCCATTTGGCCTACAGAAAGAAAGAGGTCAAGTGACTAAAACAACAGAAAACAAAATCTTCCTGAGTAGTTAAAGGACTCTTGGCACTAGGACTTTATGATGTCGTACAATATCAGGAAAAAGTAAACCCAGCAGACAGATGTCTCCAGAGAGTAATAACCATAAACTCTGAACCTATATGTAAGTACCAGCCCAAGAGATACGGAGGATACATGTTTCTCTCGGGATGGGCCTACAATGGTACTTGTTGCTCTTGGTGACTAGAACTGAAAGGAAGCTGAAAGCCAGGACCACACTCTGTGGAGTCACTGAAGTATTTTATGGACCAGCAAAGTTGGCAAGTGGCAAACAGACACTAGACAGCACGTACTTCCTGCGTCCAAAAATATATTTGAAGTCAGCTTTAAAGACTGTAAAGACTCCTGCAGGGCCTGGTTAAGTAAGTAGAAGGGTCTGTGTTCTCTCGCCACTGCTGTCTAGTCATCACCATTTTGTTTGTTTGTTTGCTTGTTTTGTGACCAAAACATTAAAGTTGATGATTCCATGTGGATATAAACATAACAGGAGAAAAAAGGGAGACAAAATGTGGCTCTATCTAATGTAATATTATAACCTACACTGAAAATTCTAGAAATGTTAACTTGAATTTTGTTGTTATTGTTTCAGGTGCATAGTTGAAACTAAAAGTAAGTGGTGATGGAAGATGGAAAAGTCAAAAGTGGTTAATGGTATGGATGTTTTGCCCTAAATCCTCAGGTTTCATGGGCACCCATCCTTCTATCTTAAAATGGAAACATACCTCAGTTTTCTCATCAGAAAGATGACAGGAATGCACTAAATGAACCCTCACATTCCCATCAGCTAAAAATTCTAGTTTGGGATACTCTGAGGTTCTGCTTCTGTTCAGAGGATAGTGGCAGGAAGGCCATACGACTGAAGAGGCAGGAATGACTTCTGATTCCCGGGCCCTTCAAAATGCGTGAGGCTGTCAGGGACCCAGAAATATCACCTGCATGGTTCAGAAAAAAAAAAGGCATTATGTTCTGCTTCTTGCCATAAGAGGGTTTAGGCTATGTCTTTTCCCACTAGCTATTACATCTGCAGGAGAGGAAGGAAAAGGAGAAAGATTTACAACAGGGTTTGGCAAACTTTTTCTGTAAAGGACCAGATAGTAAATATTTTAGACTTTGTGAGCCATATGGTCTCTCTTGCAGCTACTCAGCTCTGCAGTTGCAGTGCAAAAGCAACCACAGACAATACATAAAGGAATGAGCATGACTGTGTTCTAATAAAACTTTATTTAGAAAAACATGCAGTGGGCCAGATTCTCCCTTGATTTAGAGTTGAGGGGCAACAATATGACTTCCATTCTCAGCTGGCAAGACAACTGTAATTCTGCTCTGTAGGTCATCCTCCCAAAAGTTTTCAGTGTGTCTTTTCCTACTCAAGTCCCCGTGATACAGGGCCCATCATGAGTGTACGTTTACTCCAGAATTTGTTTCAGATTTAAAGGTTACCATTCAAAATAAATTTAAAAGATAGGAAAAATTTTATGTATAGGACTGAATGCTTTTTGTCTCTTCAAATACAGAAATAACCAAAGGACAAATAGATGCAGACAAAGCAATGCCACATACTTTGAAATTCTGGGGGGCAGAACTAAATTCAATACTAATGGCAATTGACAGAACCATGAGAAAAGCAGTTTCCTTTCTTCATTATTCCTGTTTTGTCATTTGTATTACCTAAAATGGGTATCTGCTTATCAGAAGAGTATTTGATCTTTCTCTTCTGTGTTTAATGTTGCTTGGTGGAAAACCATCACTGAGAGAAAAGCAATAGGAGAGTAACCAGGTACTATTATTTGTAATGGATGTCAGGCAACCTTTCCATCACTATAAAATTTTAAGAGCTTGAAAAGTTTTCCAGAGGATCTCTCTTTGCTATGAAGCTTTGGGAAACAGAAAGTAATTTAATGTTCTCAAATTTCAGAATGATTTTCCATAATAATCAGTCTTTTAAAGGATTTTTACCAAACCCTTACCTTCCAGTAAAAAAAAAAAAAAAAAAAGAGAAGTGCTGTAATGTGCATACATACATACATTAAAAATGCATCTGAGAATAACTTTCCAACATTAAATGTTTGAAAAAATCTATGGCATCTCTAAAAAGTACCATGGACCTCAAGGTTTTAACATTTTCTTTCCACTGAGTAAAATAAATTTTTTTAAGAGATGGATTTTTCTTTTTACTCACTAAAAAATTTATAATCCTATCAATATGATATGACTATGATAACCAATAATCTATGACAATAAACTATGAACTGAGGGCCAGGTGTTGTTGAAAGTGTGACACCTTTTTCTCCTCATTTGGGGCATCCGTGAATGAATGAAAGGATATTGTTTCCTTCTGTTTGCCAAGATGGTTCCTCGTTAGTTTGATTTACTGAGGCAGGGAGGTTTGGTTGAACTAGTCTTCGATGAGGCATTAGAAGGCCTTGATTTTAGTTTGGAACCTGTGATGGTTCATTTTATGTGTCAACTTGACTGGCCATGAGGTGCCTAGGTTAAACATTATATTGTAAGTGTGTCTGTGAGGTTGTCTCCAGATGAGATTAGTATTTGAAGAGGTAGACTCCTAAAGTAGATTGCCCTCCCCCATGGGGGGGGCATTATCCAATCTATTGAGGGCCTGAATAGAATAAAAAGCAGAGGAAGGAAGAATTCACCCCTTTATTCCTGCCTCTCTGCTTGAGCTGGGACATCTCATCTCATCTTCTCCTGCCCCTGGACTGGGGTCTACACCATCAACTTCCCTGGTTCTCAGGCCTTGGGACTGAATTACGCCACTGGCCTCCAGCTAGCAGATGGCAGATCATGGGACTTTTCATCCTCCATAATTGCATGAGCCAATTCCTCACAATAAATATCCTGTGTTTATCTTTCCTGTTGATTCTGGTTCTCTGGAGGACCTGATTAATACAGAACTCTTGGCTAAATCTCTTATCTCTTCTGAGTTGTGGCTTTCTCCTTTGTGAAATGAGAAGTCTAATACCTGTGTAGGTAGGATTTGATTATATATGTCAGGAAATAAAAGCATTTTACAGACACATGGTACTCCTGTGAGAAGATTATAAAGTCCTTGAGAGCAAGCCTTTGTCTTACTTCTTTGACTACAATTTAAGAAAAAGTCATTGAACATCTATTAGGCGCCAGTATATCCCACCAGGGCCTTACACAAGAAAGCAGCTCAAAAATTATTCATTGACTTGTACTAGTTAAGTGCTATATTTAATGGCAAATAGATATTCATTTATTCACTAGTGAATAGAAAATACAGGTCCCTTTAAGTCTGTCTGTTTCCGTACTAGATTTCTGAAAGGAAGAATCTGAAAACCAACTTTTTGGCATGGCAGCTTGCATTTGGATTGATAGTTTTTGGAGGTAGAGGCTATGACAAACGCTGTCATGGTTACAGAATTTCTTTACAAAAGCTAAGAAGGCAGTGCAGCCTTTGACACCATGCAAAAGCCACAATGGACAATTGTTTTTGTTTCTACTAAAAAATGTCTGTTACAAAACTCATTAGATCATTTTTAGCACCTCGTATAAAGTCTAATTTTCCTCAACTGGGTAATTCGATTTGGTATTACTAAAATGTCATGCAGAGAAAACCCACTGCAATTTTCTGTTTTCGGATCACTGTGTCAACATTATATACATGTGCATATATAATACGTGCATGGTGGTAATCAAACTATTGAACAGTCACATCAAAATTTAGTACTTAATCCATGGAAGCTGATAAGTTATTTTGATCTGTAATCACAGAAGGGGGGCAATGGAGAATGAAATACAGGGTTAATAAAGAAGCATGTTTGAATTTGGGGGGGGATATTATCTCAACAGTGTTGGTCCCAGAGCCAGTCTTCTACACAGGCCTTTAGAACTCCTGCCAAGCAATTCAGAAGTGACAACAGACAATCAGAGGTTGACATCTAGACAGAGTGTTCTCGGGCACCTGATTTTCTGGGACCTTCTGGATGCTCTTAGACAACATCAAGAGTAATAGAAATGGGGTCAGATATAGAGAAGGAGCAACAGTAGTTGACAGATTCTGTGTCCATGACACTGAGCTTGACACAAGGACTTCCTTTGACCTTTGAGGTCTCAGGTCTGAGAATGTGTCAACCAAGAAATGGATTAGCATATCAGGACTGCTACAAATAATCACCATGAACGGTAATGTTTAGCAGAGAACAAGAGAGAGAATAAAATGACACAGCTGGAGGAGCCCAGAAGAGAGGCATTTTGATCCAAATTGGGAAGGTGACTGGGGTCAAAATACCATCCCAACACAAGTGGCAAACTGTCTACTCAAGTGAGGAGAGACCACTCAGGAGCGAGCTATTGCCATTCTCAGATGTCAGAAACAATCAAATTTCAGCAATTTCACATGGTCCGACCTTACCTGTTATTCCTGTGTTATGCTTATACTTTGCTGCACATATATGTGTATTCATTTATTTATACGCTCAACATGAAAGTTCATGTGCATCTTCTTCCTGGATTCAGAAAATGCCCTTAACAATAATATGTTAGGGAGAGGAAGGAAAAAAATGGCTTTTCAAGCTGACAACAATATTTATAAAATATTTCTTCTGTCTGCAGGGTTTTGAGTTTAGTTACCTTTAAACTTGGTTATACTTCCAGATCAAAAACATATCTCGTGCCTTAGGCATAAGTGGCTTATTAAATGTTAAGCAACCAAATTTGCCATTTTTAAAATAAAATATACTTAAAAAAACGGATACACTGAAATTCACGACCACCAAGAAGTTCCTACAGAAGCCAAAGTATAGTTAGGCAACACAAGTTGACCATTTTCAGCTTAGCCCCCAGCTCACTAGTTTCAGGTATAAATTCATCACATAGTGGTTGGATGACTAACCAAAAGGGAAATTTAGTAAGAGACCACATTGTTCATTCTTATCCCTGAAGTCAGCCACACTTGAGAAGTAAATAAACAACAGGTGCTGCCCACATTTGCGACCCAGGTTGACCTTGGTGTTTCAACTTGTTTTTGACAAAGACATTATATGCAGGTGCACACACACACACAAATTATGAGGAAAGATCTATATGTATTCTTTGTTAATCTGATAGGTAAACCTTAGTGAGTTTTAGGGAAATATCATCTGATTATAAGAACAGGCTAGTGTGTTATAGAATAAGCATTGTAAAAACAAGCACATAAATAATACAGAAAGGTATAACATAGAAAATAAAAGTTCCTAGTAACCATTGCCTGCACCTTTGCCCGCTCCCCCCCACACCCCCCAAATAATCAGTCTCACCATTTGGGGAGTTATGATGTGAGTTTCCCTTTTTTCACCTCAGTGTTCTGCTTTTTTTTCAATCACACTTTTATTTCTTTTAAAGTCCAACGTTCTCCAAGATTCTTTTCTTCACCAAACTATATCGTAATGATCTATGTCTTCTCTACAGTTTCAGGGCTTTGAGTCTGCACTCAAACATTAATAATAAAATGTTTTGTGAGGCTCTTTAATCCATAATTTCCTAAACTGTTTCCATAGAACACCAGTATCCCAGGGGATTTTGATAGGTCTGACTCAAAAAAAAAAAAAAAGTTTCTCTGTCAAATACATCCTAGAGAATGCTGGGTTCAATGGCAGTAACCAGGTTTCCTTACACAGGACTTCTGAGACACCTTTAACATCTAATGTGAATGGTGAAGTTGTAGGGGAAGTTTTTAGTATACTATGTTTCTGAAATTAGGATTAAGGAACACCATTCTTACCCATTCTCTTATGGATATCTAAAGTGACACTTATTTTTCTTAGAACCTGGTGTGGTAAACATTACATTCTTCTTCTTCTTTTTTTTTTTTAAAGATTTTATTTAGATAGAGTGAGAGAGAGCACAAGCAGGGCAGAAGAGCAGAGGGAGAGGGAGAAGCAGACTCCCCGCCGAGCAGGGAGCCTGATGCAGGACTCGATCCCAGGACCCTAGAATCCCAGGACCTGAGCCGAAGGCAGACGCTTACCTGCCTGAGCCACTGAGGCATCCCTAAACATTACATTCTTGAAAGCAGGGAACATGTTCTTTATTCTTTTGAGACCCTTGCAGTGCATAGCATCGTTCTGAAAACATCAAAGTATTCAATATTATTTGTCGATTGCTTCATATGGATGAGGAAAACAAGAAGAAAGGAATGAAAAATACAGTGGAAGATGTGCCAAAGATTTTACCATACATTTGTTTCATTACCTTTAACTAAATAAACTCAGACACATGAAAAGATGCTCAACATCACTCATCATCAGGAAAACGCAAATCAAAACCACAATGAGATAACACCTTACATTTGTCAGAAAGGCTATAATCAAAAAGACATGAGGGGCGCCTGGGTGGCTCAGTCGTTAAGCGTCTGCCTTCGGCTCAGGTCATGGTCCCAGGGTCCTGGGATCGAGCCCCACATCGGGCTCCCTGCTCAGGGGGAAGCCTGCTTCTCCCTCTCCCACTCCCCCTGCTTGAGATCCCTCTCTCGCTGTGTCTCTCTCTGTCAAATAAATAAATAAAATCTTTAAAAAAAAAAAAAGACATGAAATAACCAGTGTTGGCGAGGATTGCCAAGGAAACGGAACCCTCATGTACTGTTTGTTGGTGGGAATGCAAACTGATGCAGCCACTGTGGAAAACAGTTTGGAGGTTCCTCAAAAAATTAAAAATAGACCCAGTAATTCCACTACTGGGTATTTACCCATACTAAACAAAAACACTTAATTTGAAAAGATATACGCACCCTTATGCTTATTGCAGCATTATTTACAGTAGCCAAGATATGGAAGCAACCCAAGTGTCTACCCATAGACAGATGGATAAAGCACATGTGGTATACATATATGTATATATATATATATGTACATATATATATATACTGGAGTATTACCCAGCCATTAAAAAAATGAGATCTTGCCATTTGCAACAATATGGATGGACCTAGAAGGTATAATGCTAAGTGAAATAGATCAAAGACAAATACCATATAATTTCACTCATATGTGGAAATTTAAGAAACAAAACAAATGAACAAACAGAAACAAACAAACAAACAAACAACCCGACACTTAAATACAGTGAACAAACTAGTGGTTCCCAGAGGGGAGGTGGGTGGGGGATGGGTGAAATAGGTGAAGGGGATTAAGAGTACACTTACTGTGAGGAGCACTGAGTGATGCATAGAATTGTTGGATCATTATATTGTACACTTGAAACTAATATAACACTGTATATTAGCTATACTTCAGTAAAAATAAAAAATAATTATTACATTCAATAAATAAACAAAGGGATGTCTTTTGTGTTAGATATGTTAAAATGATGTCACCCCATTTTCTTTCCCTATTCTGACCAAAAGTCATCACAGAGGAGGGCTGCAGGACCTGGTTATTAAATCACTGATAGAACTTGAAAAATTTATGGACTGAGATTTTCACAGGGCAAGAAATGTGGTTCTATCCCAAAGAGGGTTATAAAAAGGAGTAAATAAAACCCTACAATTAATACCATTAGGCTTATGGCATTTCATTTCCTATGTGTGAATAGAATCTAATGGAAAACTTCATAACTGTGAATCTTCTCCTTTGTTGCTGCTGAAGGGAGCCAGTGCTGAAATGTTGCTCCATATAATAAAATGTACAGTAGAAGAAAAATGTAGTACCTTAAATCTATCTCTGTCCTTATATATCTTCCTCTGACCACTACAAGATATAAAACAAACCAGTTCTCATTCCTTAATTTCTCCAGCTCCTTCCAAAAACAACAAGTCTTCACGGCATAACTGAGTGGGTTTTATTGAACTCAGCTATTGGTAGAATCTGTCTATCACCTGTGCCAGTTATTGAGTCATGCAGGAAGTGCTGGGCTCCCCAAAAATAGTCTGTATGGAGTAAACTCTTCTCAAAGCATTTCTTTTGCAACATTCCCCTGTCCACAGTGCCTCCCACCTTGACCTGCTCAAGATCCAGTCAGGAGTTTCAAACTGAACACCGTGAAGTTTCTCTTTTCCTAATAAAAGTTCAGCTTTAATAAAATATTTGCTTGTCATCACAAATTAATAGAAGGCTACCTTTCAAAAGACTGCTTTCCTTTTTCAAATGAAAAGATAAAAATTCAGATTCGAAGTTAACTGGGAATATTTGACTTCTGTTCATAAATAAACTAATGAGGAAGAAAAGTAATACCTTTATGAGATAACAACAAGAAATTCCTGTTGGGCTTGGGATGACTTCTCAAAGTAGCAAAAACTATTCTGTCCTCTGCAGTTGGCATCAGGACTTCACAGGAAGGCTGATGTGATGGAGGGATGCACTCCGGGGCTGGAAGGCAGCGCCTCCCCAGCTCTGGCCCAGCAGGTGGCCTTGGCAGGCACCTTAACCTCTCTGGGCCTGGCATTTCCCTTCTGCAAAACCAAGAGGTTGATCTGCATAAGCTCAAACATCTTTTCCAGCTAAATCCAGATCGATGACACTATTCCACATAAAAGCATGCTCTAAACCCTTTCGACACAGATGGAGCAAGTTACTCTTTACACAAGGCACTTGGTTAGGTGTTGCCTAATCCTCTAAAGCAACAGGATTCCATTGCACTTATCCCAGTTATGAGCCTTGCCTAAAAATTTAAATGATGATGTCTAAACCTAGTAAGTCCAACTTTAACAGCAGCCTGATTGTGGAAGTTTGGGTTTAAAAACATAGGAGCAGCCAGGGGTTAACAATTCTGGAGACTACTGAGCCACTTTTCTCCTGCAAATTGTTTGATGCTGTGGGTCAATGGATAGTACAACAAAAGTGGGCATAATGTCTGTCGACTGCTCAGATGACACATTTCACATTCACAACCAGGCCATAATGGCTCATGATGAAATATTGGGAAAATGGCTTCGAGGAAAGAAAAAAATAGATGATATAGTTGATTCTTGTTATTTGTGGTAGTTACATGTTCTGTAAAGTTGCTTTGAACACTGAATTCTCCACAACTGAGCCATTGTTTCTAGGGAAATACAGAAGTGGTTTCGTATAAGTGTCTGGTCACAACAGTTTTTTCAATCATTCAATACATAACCTTGTTTTATATGAATTTCTGTTTAAAGACATCTCACTTAGGGCTCCTAGGTGGCTCAGTCGTTAAGCGTCTGCCTTCGGCTCAGGTCATGATCCCGGGGTCCTGGGATCGAGCCCCACATCGGGCTCCCTGCTCAGCGGGAAGCCTGCCTCTCCCTCTCCCACTCCCCTTGCTTGTGTTCCCTCTCTCTCTGTGTCTCTCTCTGTCAAATAAATAAATAAATAAAATCTTTAAAAAATAAAATAAAGACATCTTATTTAATATAGATTGTTGATTCATTAGCATTGAACTCCTGGTCGGTAGTACTATAACTGATGCCTGACAGAAGCTTATCTAACACATGTATTTTCTCTAGAAGGCACATCACAGGTCTGTTTATTGGTTTGTTTGTTTTAAAGGAACACCAGACAGCACTTTAGCACTAATGCTTGGGGACCATTTTAAAATAGTGAAATCAACAGAAAGCACAAAACTGCAAAAAATGTGGCAGTAAGTAGATAGTGAAAAGGATGGACACCTGCTTACAGTATGGGAACCAAAAGAAGGCAGGGATGACCTTGTCCAACCCCAGCTGGAACCGTGCATGTCGGGAGACTGAAATTTTCATTGCTCTACCAATGACCAAAAGAGTGGACTGAGTATTGATTTTCAGCTCACAAAAAATTTTTTAGTGAACTAGCAAATTTGTAAATATGGAATCCATAAATAACAAGGATTGGCTGTATGTCTAAATTGCATAGAAATTCAAAATGTGTAAACACCTACGTATAAGTGTATTTAACAAGAATGTTATTACTAATATCGATTCATGTAAAATATGAGCTTAAAAGAATACTTTCTTATAAATATGGAGTATATGAAATCAATAAAATATTTAGTTTGCATAAAAATAAGACCTTTCTGTACCATAATGCATATTTTCACTGTGGTTTTAGAATCAACAAATAAACAGGAGTTACCGCATAAAAAACTATGGCCGGCTGCAAATACTCTCAGGAGGTGGAGAGTAATGAGTCTTACACCTTCTATCGATGAACACAAATCAGTTGGTCATGTCCTTACAATAATCCGCATATAACTGTGAGGGTCACAGAGAAAAGTAAAGTGCGTGCAACCTAGACAATGCGATCCTTCTTAATGTTTCACAGCTTACACTTAAAAAGTCTATCAGGGCACAATTACAATTACTGAGTCCATTGACCGAGGAAGTACAAAGCTGCCAGGGCACTCACTCACTCTGTGACTTGAGAACTGATGGAAGGGTGGCCAAGACAGCACCATTGAAATCTGTTTAAGTAGATATCCATTCTTTCTAATTTTCTCAAACAATGGATAATTGTGGGAACTCAAACAAGGCACTGAGACTCATTATGACCGACTTGACAAGAAATATAAGCTTGCCATCTTAACAACTAAGAGCAGTGATTAACAGCCTTAGCAATCTAATTGAAGGTTTCAAACTCAGTCTTTAATGTCACTGTTTTCTACTCTCATTTAAGTAATGTATATTTGCCAAACAATACTTTTAAATTTTAGGCATTTTATGCTATTAAAAATGCAGAGGTCAGCTCTTTTTCTCTGGCATTTAGGAAAAGAAGAATCATCTATTAAAATAAATAATAAATTAAATTCCAGTAAGGGTAAGGTTTGTTCCGTGAAAAACAGAAGTTAAAATATATTATTTAAATCATATTTTCACTCAAGCTTTTTTTTTTTTAAAGATTTATCCATTTATTTTGAGATAGAGTGAGAGAGAGAGATCACAAGCAGAGGGGAAGGGTAGAGGGAGAAGCTGACTCCCCAGTGAGCAGGGAACCCGAAGCGGGACTCGATCCCAGGGTCCTGGGATCATGACCTGAGCCAAAGGCAGAAGCCCAACCGACCAAGCCACCCAGGTGCCCTTCACTCAAGCTTTAAGGAGATTATTCACAAATATGAATTCCACATATGTGGTCCATGTATTGCCTCGTCGTTAAACATTTTTTTACTCCCCCATTTCCATTGGATAACTTTCTGCTTTTTCATAAACAAATGTAAGGAGCTCTTCTAAAATATTTTACTTTAGATCTGCAATTTAAACCAATATCACTGTTTCCAAAAGAAACTGACTCAAAATGTCTGAAAATAACTTGTCACATAAGCTCAACCAACTACAGAATGTTTTTTCTTTTGTAAGTAAGGCAACCTTTTTTTTTTTTTTTTGAGTAATAGGTATCATGTTTTAGCTTGTAAATATTAAAATTTGGATGAGACTGTGTTTTCCTCAGAAAAGTGTATACGATATAAATCTCATCACTGTAGAGGAAAAAAAGAACTAATGATATCTACAATGAGTCTAAACCCTCACGTAAAAACATCTGTAAATGCAAGATAGTTGTAGTTGGCATCTCAGAATGACAAGCTTAAAGGCCCTTACAGAGGGACTTGTGTGGCCCCAGGGAGCAATAAAATTGGCTCCCTCTAGTCCAGGCTTCAAAAGTCTCACACCTAGATACTGCCATTAGCTTATTAGTCTCTCTGGCGCCACTTTTTCTGTTGCCATATAGTCTACAAACTGCTCCTAAATTCTCCTTTTATCAGTTTGCTTTCCCCTTCCAACAACCTTCAGTAGCTCCCTATGGTCTCTTGAACTGAACAAGGTTCTGCCTGCCTTCCAAGGGCATCATGACCAGATCTGGTCTTTCTGTTCTCCATCAACCACTATTCTGCACATGCACAAATCTCTGGGTGGGTCTCTTAATTTTCATGCTCATTTGGCATCTTGCCTCCAGTTCACACCTGGAATACTCTATCTCGTCATCTTAGCTCACCCAAAATTCCACCAACCCCACCCGGTCCAGTGTTCTGCCCTCCACTTTTTCCTGTAATAGCTCCTATTATCTCCTTTCTCCTATTGTATCTCCTATAATGCCTACTGTCTTGCCGAGTTTGACATACCATTAGATCCTGTTGTGTGCTGTTATCTAACTCCTCATTTAAATCATTCTTGTCCGCAGTAGATGATGAGGGTCAGCGTCATATTTTACCCTTTTTCACTTTACAGAACTGTATCAGTTTTAGAAGTGAATGGATTAAACCATTAATTTGATTAATTAATAAGGATAGTCACTTTTATGTTCCAAATGATAATATTTCTGTATCAAAATAACACATCTGAGGGCATCAAACAGAACATTGTGGGGAGACACTGAAATATTTATTAAAAAGGTAAGAAAATAAAGGAAGAGAAAAATCTTTTTAATAAATATTTTAATCAATTGATGTTGGGGGGTTTAAAGGTTGTGTTAATGGGCTACTGTTCGATCTTGGTCACTTTTGCCGTGATACTTAGGCTGAACGTCTGTAGGTCCGTTTGGGTCCTCCATCCCACCCCTCCCCCCAGTTCTGAGTCTTATGCTGGTAATTCGAATTATGTGACAGCTCAGATGTCACAATGCCTGTGGAAGGACTGTGTTGTCAAGCTTCTTTCATTGTGATCCCAGTCTACTGCAGATGAAAACTCAGCACACACAAAATAACATGCATCAAAGCATTCCTTTTCACCCTGGCCCATGGCTGGCAGGTTTTCAAAAATTCTTAGCAGTGCAAAATCACTCTATATTATGTTTATTTGTTTTAGAGTGTTAGATGAAAAGAGCTATTGCTGAAAGTTTAGTTAAAAAATTAAACACACTCAAGACACTTGCCATACTTTTGTGTTCTGGAATGTCACTCCTGTAATTAGATTTGAATTGTATTGTGATTCTCCGAGATCCTCAAGTTTATAAATAAACTTTTATTCACCAGCAGTTTTAGTTTGAGTTTTTCCCAAGGCATTTTTTTTAAAAAGATGAAACTATCATTTTGAATTATAAACTCTGAAATGAGAAAGTGTGATTTATTTATTCCTCCCATTTTTGGGGGGGGAAAGTTCTTGTTTTCCTTAACATTTCTGAATCTCAGTGCTGCCCAACATGTTATATAACCAAAATAATATTGGTTGCTGCTCTCTAGATTCAGATATACTGTCCTAAACCATGTCTCTTTAAAATTTTCATGGCATCCTTAATTGATAGCACAATTCTAGAATTAAGGACGTGTGTTAAATGTCTTTATAGATAATCCATATATATGCATGTTTTCTAAAAATATGGAAACCTGAACCTTGTTTAGAAGGTCTGTTCCTTGTAGAGTTTCTTGGGAGTTCCTGAACTCCAGCAACTTGTAAGCATCTTTCTTTTCTTGCCCAAATATGAGTTAGTGTTAATTTGATGCATATAAATGAAACAGCAAATATGAAACAGCAAAAATGACAGCCAAAAAGGCTCTGGGCAAGATTCCCAGGCAGAGAGCATCTAGCATCCCAGCTCTGATTTGCAAGATCATCATTGGCCAGACCTACCCTGAAAGCTAAATGTGTTTTATTCTGCTTATCGATGTAGGCTCTGCCTCATACCAAGACCACAGATTACTAAACTCATTTTCTCCTGCAAAAAAAAACAAAAAAACCCCCCAAAACACAACTTGATTTAAAGGTAACATTCTCAAAAGGGAAAGCAAAGAATACTGGCTGACTGGTAACATCCTAAGTATGAAAATATAACTCAGAAGTATAGGAGAAAAGAAATGGATAAATGCTTCTGAAACTCCCCTGTTCACTTTTACTGTAGTAAACAGGAAGCATATAAACAGGCTTCCGTGGAGAGTTTTGTATTCGTTGCTGTTATTATTAAAATGGGTCAGAGCTGTGATATAGGAGCATTAATAGCTACCTACTGTGGCACTAATCAATGGCCACCCCATGTCTTCCTGTTTTCAGAGGATGTATTGTACTTTGAAAATGTATGAAACCATGTTCCTACGGTGCCAATTAGAGCAATTCTTCCATTAATGTCAGTAGAATTGTTACCTGATTCTTGACCTTAACATGAACATCTGTTTGTCAGCTGAACATATATTTATTGTGTATCTCATGTGTGAGGCCTCATATGGTCTTCGTATTTTGTTATACCTTACTATATCAACATAAAATATCTAAAATCCTCTACCGTACTGTTCAATACAGAGGCAATGTTTGACTTTCATAGCCTACAGACAGACACTTAATTTAAAGTGAGAATCTAGAAAGGGAGCATGTTTTTTGATAGAGGAGAATGCTTTGTTTGTGCCTATGATTATGCTGGGAGGGAGTGTGGAATGGATTTCTGGGGCCAAAAGGGCAGAATATTATACCTGAACTCCAGCAACTTGTAACTGTTGTTGTGTTCAGTTTATGAATACTCTTTCATAACACTGTTATGAAGCACAACATACACTGTACTTCATATGTATGAAGCAGTGTTCATAAATGGAACACAACAACAGTTTTGTGCTTCTACTGACTACGTTATGAATAGGTTATTTGAGACAATCTCTAACCTCGACACTATAATTCTATCAAATCAACTACTGGTAAACTTGGGATAGGGGTGAGGGGGCTGTAATACTGAGTGTCTCAACTGCCCATTTGTTTCATAGCATGATCAAACTGTTTTCTTCCCAGGGGGTAGTTAGAGGCTTCATGAGGGAACCACATCCACAGGACTCTATTCAGCTTTTGAGATTCTATTGGCTAAATCGGATGCCCTTCATTTGTTAGGGGAAAAAAATGGAGCACTTATCATGTACCAGGTACTTACTGTATTAAGCATCGGGTACACATCCGTGCATAAGACGCATGAAGCCCTAAGGAATCTAGTAAAATAACATAGTCATTCTCAAAGAGGGCTCAGAATTTTTCTTTTGCAGAATCTGTGAGACTTAGCATTCAAGAATGCCTGATGAATGATGAAAACATGGAAATGACTTGGAAAAGGAAGATGAGAACAGGAATCAGATCTCTTCCTGGGGAAGCCCTGAAGCTATCAGTCTTTTCCTCAGGCTTTCTGTGGAGACGCCAATCAGGTGATTTACTCTCGGGCCCATGAGAAATATGGACAGCAGGAGAGAGAAATGTATAAAAATGAACCTTGAGCTCCTGATGCTGTGCAGCGGGATAGAGGAGGTATTTAAGAATGTCCTCAGTAGCATTTTGATGACAACAATCAGTTTAGAAATGAAAGGACACAAGGAGATGATCTAGACCAGTGGTTTTCCATTCTGGCTGCACATTAGAATCTGAGGAGCACTTGAGAAGTATTCCTGTTCAGGCTTCATCCAAAGACATAAACAAATTAGATTCCTTGGGGGTGGCACCTAGGTACTGGGAATTTAAAAAAGCTTCCTACATATGTAGAGCCAGGGTTGAGATCTACTGTTCTAGGTCAACCCTCTTTCATTTCAAAGTTTAAAAGACCCAGGTCCACCAGGTTAAGTTATGCACTCAAGATCATACTGTGAAGTGGGAGCAGAGCTGAGCCTGCATACTAGGTTCTGGACGCTATAATGAAATGTGTCTGAATACCAACTGCTCCAAACATTGGCGTTTATCTGTGTTGACTTTTGAGGAACATTTGGATCATCTACCAACAGTAACTCTATTAAATGTTCAGAATGGCTGACATCACTTAAAGCTTTGAGATGTCAAAAGTTCATTTTGGCGGGGGCAGGGGGGCAGAGAGGCCAGAATTTTAGGAATTCAGCCTGCCCTGTTCCTCCCCTCCTCAGATACTCAGAGTATCTCGGTTTTTTTCTGTTTAAAATGCAGGTTTTCCCTTAAGATTTCATGTCAAGAGAAAAGCAAAAAAGAAGCTTTAACATACACCAGTTAAAGTTTTCTCCTCACCCTCAAGGAAAATAGTGACTTGAGTTCTTATTTAGATATTGTTTAAATTGTATCTCCAATCCTTGAAAGAGCATCTATGCATGAAGGAGCGTTAGACGTTAAAGGGAAGATAATTATGAGATTGCTAAATGATTTGGTCCGGGTTTGGCTCTTTTCTCTGATAAGACTTGCTGTGTGTGGCTTTTCACAATCTCTTTGAGTCTCGGTGTGTTTCACATGTAAAATACAGATATCGTCACTGTGTGGTGGCCACGTATTACACGAAATGATTAATGGAGTAAAGGATTTAGCACACAAAAAGGAAATGTAAAGCCCTGAGTGTAGCATCCAACATGACAGCGTGTGTTCCAAGTTTATTAGTTTCATTCCCTCTCTTCTCTTTTAGTTGACAGCAAAGGAAAAGTTTCTATTAAATGCTGACAGGATTTATAGGCTAAAGAATTTATCACTTAAAATATTTTACGGTTGGCCTTATTTTGAGAATTATTGTTTTTGCATAGTACCTTTAGAAAATAAAACTTTGGAAGACCTATTTTTTATGGGACTTTGGTGCATCACAGTGCTTCCAAAGTACAAAAGGCAAAATATTTCAGTTTCAAGATCGTTAATATCTGAGACACTTTTCAAGAACCAGGTCTTAATTCCTTCTATATCAACCCGCACCACTCCCCAAGTAACCCAACCAATATGTGGTGGATTAAATCACCTACAATATACATCTTCTTTTTTTTTTGGAGGTACAAAGTTCCTACTGGTAGTTACAATAGATTAGAGTTAGCATGCATTCTGGCAACACTCAAAGCAATTAAAATGATTTAAAAGGCAAAAGGACAAATTTACCAGTGATGAAATATGTTAAAGTAATCCAGTTGTTCAATTTCTTATTTAATCAAAGGCCTCAATTTGACTTTCTGCATTAACTTTAAAGAAGTGTAAACTGGACAATTCAGAAGGTCTCTGGATGATTTATTCATGTTCTGCCATAATGTTTATGTGTCCAATTTAAATTTAAATTTTACCATTACTCAGACTACACAATGATAAGAATGGACAAGTGAGTTCACTTTGGGAATGATGGTTGTGAGTGATTATGCTAACTGCTAAAATAAAGAGATGAAAAATCATGGAACAATTGTCTGTTAAAATAAGCTAAACTAATGTTTAGATCTGTCCTAGTCCTAAAGTCAATGCCAAGTTTCCATGATGCTACTGACTTAACTGCCTTTGAAGAACTCTGCCAAGAGACTTCTCCTATCTGTAGGAACAAAACAAAGGAGACCTTTTCCATGAGCTAAGAACAAATCTCAAGTTAACAGGATCCCGATAAAAAGGTAGTAACAGCTGACGAGACTGGGAAAGTGTGTGAGCTGGGAGTGTGTGAGCTCGTGCTTATTCTCTCTCACATGCGCACGCGCGTGCGCGCGCGCGCACACACACACGCACGCACGCACGCAGTGCTGGGCTCCCAGACTCCCTCACATTCAATACCAAGGTCTGCCCTTCTTTTCAAGCATCATGGGCTCATTAAACAGATGTCAAACATAATTTTACCACACATATGAAACCAACCATTTAAACCAACTTACTGTGCCAAATCTATCTGGGAGAAGGGCTGGATATCTAGAAAAGCATATTTTGTCACCAAAATCACCCTTTCAACTTAAATACCTGTCACTCTTTACTATACCGTGGCATTTTCTATAACCTATGGGATAGATTAACAAAAAATAGCTTATTCTAAGTTTACTAGAAGTGAGAGTTTTATCAACAGCGACCCCCCACCCAAGAGTCTTGAAAATTCATCTTTTGAGAATACAATTATACTCTAAGTTAATTCCTTCTCCATGAAGTATAATTGCATTAATAACCCTTCCTTAAGTAGATACACTGAAATGCTGTCTTCATTATCTCAAATCGTTTTTCTGCAGCATTATTTTGTACTTCTTTTTGACTCATTCTTTACCATCTCCATCCCCACCAAGCTTCTTATTACCCCCCTTTTCTCCTTTCCCCTCCTTCCACTTTCCTCTTTTTTTTTTTTTTTTTAAGATTTTGTTTATTTATTTGACAGAGAGAGACACAGCAAGAGAGGGAACACAAGCAGGGGGAGTGTGAGAGGGAGAAGCAGGCTTCCCGCAGAGCAGGGAGCCCGATGCGGGGCTCGATCCCAGGACCCTGGGATCATGACCTGAGCCGAAGGCAGACTGAGCCACCCAGGCGCCCCTCCACTTTCCTCTTTAACACAGCATGGAAGTCAGGCAGATCTGGACATGACACACTTGATTTTTCAGGTTAGCCTTTCTAATACAGGCCCATAGTTGGAACCAGAAGCTTGGCATGCTCTTTATGATTCTTGTACTGTGTCACAGATAAGAAAGCTGGATAAAGTACCTGGAGATGAACCCAGAGACATTCTTACTTAGTTGTGCTGAGGTCTGCCAAAGAAAAACTTTGAAAGGTTGCCAAGGAATTTGAACTTCAGGGCTAAGGCCTTTTGTTGACCCAGTTTTGCTACTGTTCTTTGTTGGTGGATGGTCATTATGATGGAAGTCTCATAAATCACCACAGGGAAACATCCGGGGTCAGAAAGATGATATAAAGAGTAATGATTATGGAGAAAATATTGGCTGTGTTGCCTCCCCCAGCCATTTGCTTTTTCTCACCATACTGCCTCTATTTTCCTAACATTCTTTTTCTTTTAAATTTTTGTTTGCTTTTGTTTTGAATAGATAATATATTCTTATGTTCTAAAAGTAAAAACTCTGTAACATCTGTAAATTGAGGAAGTTTCATGCCACTCCTGACTCTTTCTACCCTGTTCCCACCTCCGCAGAGAACTGCAAAAAATGAGAGTCCTTCTTTTGAAGCAGGTACAAACAGACCAAGATTTCGTAGTGACAAAGAAGGGATAGACACAGAAGGATCTTAAGGGGGTAGAGGAAGCAAAATATGTCACCTCAAAATATGCACTTTGGCATAAGGATTATTTTGAACTGATTATTTTGAGAAGCAGGAGACACAGGAGAAGCTTGGAAAACAGAGTAGAGTTGCCTTTTTGTGAGGAAATCTCCATTTGCAAGGGTATCTCCCTCTCAGTACCAAGGAAAGAAGGACTCTAAATCACAAGAGACTCTTATCAATGGAGAAGGTTCCCACTTAAATCTGTAAGATAAACTTTGCTCTTGTTAATAGTCCTTTTCCTGGTCACCTTCCCATAACTTGCCTCCCTCACACCCTCCTTTGTTTTAGCTAAAGATGACCTTTAAGCCCAGGTTCTAAGCCACATATTTGAGTTTACTCATCTCTGGGTTTCTCCCACGTATATATGAATATACATATTAAGAAACTGTTTTTCTTTTGTTAATCTGTCCTTTGTTACAGGGGCCTCAAATGAGAATTTAGAAGGGCACAAGGAAAAGGGTTTTTTCCTCCCCTGTTGGGGGCAGCAGGGATAGAGCGGGAGAGGGGAAGAGCTGTCCTAAGAGGGCTCTTGCTTGGTGGGGAGGAAGAGGAGACAGGACAGGTTAGTAGGATTCACCGGATTTGAATGTGGGTTTAAGTGTAATGGTTGTTTCAGTGGTAATTAGATATCTTACAATTTGCTGATGTCATTTCCTACCATATGAGAAAGATATTCTGTAACCCAGACACATACGAGTCCAATACCAATGGCCTTGGTAACATTGAGTTAATAATCTCCCCTATTAGAACCAAAGAATGAACTACCAGCTCTTATTCTGAGGCCTGGAAGGGTCTTGTGATTCACACTTTGCCAAGGGAAATTGTTATAGAAGAAATCTTGGTTTATAGCTAGCTAGGGGCAAGTCAGGCTGAAGTCCACTTGGGAAAATGTTAATTAATCAAACTTTTTATACGAATATATGTGTTTGAATAAGATGTGTGTCAGGAGAAGTTCTCATTTTGTATGCTTCACCATTGGACTGTAAGATCTGTGAGAGTGGGGACCAAATCTGATTCACTCATCTGGTGTATCGAGAGCCCAGTATTATGCCTGGCACACACTAGGTACTCAACAAATAATCACTGAATGAATGAATCATAGATTCATATGGAACCAGCCGATTCGAAAGTTGTTAACAAGCATTTATTACATTCAGGAGCACATTACTGGTCCTCAGAAGAAAAAGAAAAAGCAGGAAAGCAAACAGATGACTGTTTCTTACCATCTAGATGTAGCGTACAAATTCATGACCTTTGACTTAAAGGAACAAAATTGGGCTATTTAAAGACAAAAAGCTCCAGCTAAGGAATGACTTTGGCAAGATGATAAAAGAGGGGATGAATGGTAGAGAAGATTCCTGATTAAGGTCTTCAAGAGCTTTACTAATTAGATAATTACTAAGGAAGAAAGCAGTTACTACCAAAGTAGAAAAGGTAATTTCGAAGAAGGTTGGAATCTGATATTTTGACTTTGAGTTTCACAGTGTCTAAACTCAGTTCAAGCTGGAAAATAATTTATAAAATAGACTTAGGTTTAGAATTCAGCATTGGTGTAGGAGGCTGAAGGGAGCAGAACTGTCACCCCCGAAATATGCCACTTTGGCATAAGGATTATTTTAGGCTGATTATTTTTAAGAAACAGCAGACATAAGAGACATTCCAAAGCCCAGTGGAAGTTACCCTTTTGTAAAGGAAATGTACATTTATAAGGGAAATCTCTATTTGTAAGGGTGTCCCCATCTCTGTACCAGGAAGAAAAGGATGCCTCTAAATCTCTAGAAACTATTGTCAAAGGCAAAGTCATTAAATCTGCATAACAACCCTACCCTTGTTTACTGTGCTTTTCCTGGTGACCTCCCATGACTGGCCTACTCCTTTCCCACAATATTTTCTTTTGTCTTGAACTGGAAATGGTATTTAAAGTGGTGGCTTGAGCCACTTCAGGGAGTTACTCAGTTTCCCTGGGTATCTGTTGTGTATATGGGAGGTATGCATATTATTGAACTTCTATTTATTTTTCTCCTGTTAAACTGTCTCTTATTATAGGGGGTGTCTTAGCCAAGAACCGAGATGGGTAGAGGGAAAATTATTTTTCCTCCCTTACAAGGCTGAAATATTTTTGTCAAGTTTCCAATTTCATTAAGGTTATTTCACACTGCTATAAAACTATTTTTTCTAAAATTTTGTAGTTTTTCCTGAAACAATTTCAAGACAAATATTCTAGAGGACTGTGGTCTACAAGGAGAAGTTTCGAGCTATGTATGTTAACCAAGTGTTCAATACAAGGTCCTAGACTGAAACTAACATCAATAAACTTTCTTCTCAATGTTGCAAGTGATGAGGCAACTCAATAAAAAAAGAAAACCTTAGGCCAAATAGTTAAGTTGCTGGCACAAGGGGAGGGGTGTACTGGGCATCCGTGTTTGCTCTGTGTGTATATGCATATGTACACCTGTGTGTTTTCCTGCAAAGTTTACTTTGATGTTGAAATTTGAAGTTGATTCCTTTATGTGATACATCAGTGTCTCATTCAAAAATAATAATGTCGCTGAATCTTTCCTCTTTGCTTCCATTTCACTACCCACCCTTCTAACTTACTTCAGCTTGGCAAACTTACAATGGCCCTTTTTTTTTTCCCCACATGGACAAATTGTTCTTAAGTAATGACTTCAGTTGTCAGGCACAAACATTATCCTTTCGTATCTAACCACATTTATAAGCCAAACTATTTAATTTCAGAGACATTACCCCCATTTTATTTGGTGAAATGTTAACTACTTTTCCACTCAGTTCCTTCAATCTCTTTTTTGATTTAATGGATTTGGATAGAATATGAAGTTCTAAAAGTACATTTCTCTACACTCTTCAGGAATGAGATCAGCTTTGTCATGTATTAAGAACTAAATTTTGCCCTTTGTTCTAGGTGCATAATCCTCATCCCTAAAAGGTATTTGTTCTCCGGGATGTTCTATGGGAAATGGCTGTGAATTAGGATAAAATAAAAACACCATCACCAAATAAACAGTAAGCACAGATATCTACCATCATAGTTACTGACAAGTTACATATCTTAGAGGAGGATATCGGTTTCTATACTAGGAGTATAACCAAGGAGTAAAACTAAGGAAGAATAACTTTTGGGAAAACAGGATCTGGGAAGAAGAGAGTTGAAAATTCAGATCATGGGGAGAATATCCCCACTCTTGCTCCATGTTCAAATGCTTCTTCTGCATGTGAAAATATTTAAACTTTCAACATTGGTTTTTCAGGATTTGGGGAGCAGCAGAGGGAACTGGAAATCAGGCTCAAGGGTTTCAGAAAAACAATTTACATTCTCAGATCTAAAAAGCAGCAGGCAGAAAAGGCTAGAAGAGATTGTTTTAAGGTCCTGGGATCAGACAGCTAATCTAATCATTAATAGAAACCTGATTTCACATGATCTTTTGGAGAGCACAGAAACTTACACTTGGCCGATTAATCCTTGTGACATAAAAATACGCAAAAAGAGTCAATATTTGGGTTTCCCCCTTTCATGATATGGCCTTTCTCCAAGTCATGAAAACATATCCTTAGAATTCAAGACAGACCATGCCAGACTGGGGCTTGTTCTACCGCCTCAGCCCTTGGAATTTACCCCTCCCCCAGCTGCCTCTCACACATGCACAGCTGTGAACCAACTGCCCTCACTGGTGTGGCCATTGTTGCCGCAGTGTCTTAACCAGCACTGTCACCAGGTGAATGCAAGGCACGAGGCAGTGAGGCCGCTGAGAGCCACACTCTGGTGCAGCCTGTGGTCCCTGTGACCAAGAATGTAGACCATGCGTACAGTTCGTTTTACTGGCCAGCTGCTGGGCTTTTCTTTCATGGATCACAGTTGGCAATAATCAGTGAGGATTTTCTGCCTGATTTTTGGACAACAATTTTAGTTTTCCTTCTTGTGAAGCAATAGCCTCATCAACCCCATTCAGTGACACTCGACTGTTGCCCGACTCCAAGCAAGTGAATCCGTGTAGAGGATGATGAAATTCTGGGTGGCAGATAATCTTCTAATCAGTTTGTTTACCAAAACTGGCCGCTAAGGGCTGTCATGAAAAAGTGGATATTGGATACTCTACTCTTTTTTTTTTTTTTAAATACAAATGACTATCAAGACAGACCTTTAAAAAGAGCAATAAGGGATCAAATTTTTAGTCGTCCTTGAGAGCACAATTTTGTTTTCTTAAGCTATTCTTGAGTTTTACTGATCTGTCTTACCAGGATAGTTGTTGAAAAAGATATTCTAGAGACATTTCTGTGATATTCTTACACTACTTCTGTTCCTAAAAGAACAAAAGCAAATTTCTTGCATCTCCTTTAGGAATATTAAAAAAGTAGAAAGTTTTGAATAAAAAGATTATGCAAGACAGTTTTTTAAAAATGCAAGACAGTTTTGAGTAAAAATTAATTTGAGAGGGTAGAGCATTTTGAAAAAAAAATCTTGTTCTTCCTTCATGGTTAAATATAGCATTAGGTTGATAACCATTTTTCTAAATAAGTTTAGTTTATTGGGGTAGGGGAAAGGGTACGGCAAACATTATTCTTGCTTCCCAGGTTAACTTTGGTGAGACTAGCAGTTAGACTTATTCCTATTATGATTTATGAAATACAATGGCAAGAATGACTTCTTAATCATTGCAGAAAAGACCAGTCATAGTCCATTGAGCAAAACTGATGAAATTGAAGGTGATAAATATTTATTTTTGAAGTATACGTGAAAATTAGTTCAGTAAGAATACTTTTAAAGCTATATCAGTGTAGTTAAAAATTTTCAGTACAGTTTGTAAGGTTGATATTAATAATAAGCATGGAGCATATAAACTCAGAAGAGTCTCACACTGACTAATGTTGATGTTTTATAATCAATTTAAAAAAAATAGGCGAGACATAAAAGTACAAGGGTATTTACAGCTGTCCTTGCCCATCACTACACTAGGAGGCTCTGTTCCAACATGGTGGATCCAAGTGTCCTGCTCCACTTTACATGGGTGGAAATGCTATTTGCCACATGTAATTTTATTCTGTGCCCTTGGACTCCAGACCATGAAAAACAAGTGCCACAGTATCTCCAAGAAAGGAAACAATACTCCCACTATTCATATTTCCTGTGGGACAGCATAGGCAGATGATTTGTACAATGTTGTAGAGAATTAATATTCAGTGCAAGCCAGGGCTCAACTTTCCAACCTGGAGTGTCCATTTGAGAGGGCCAAGATTTTGTGTCACTGTTTTACTTTAATTTTAATGAATTGAAAATTAAATCCTTTCTGCTTTGTCCTAAATCAATATAAGTAAATATGAACACTGCCAATCAAAGAACAATTTTGATCTAATAACAATACTAACCAGAAAAGAGTGAAAAAAAATAGTAAAAAAAAAAAGTGGTGAGGGGAGTAGAGAGTCTAACAAGATTGTATACTTGCACTTGTTTGCTGTTTAAAACTTCCATTGGTCCACATATCCGCTATCATCCTCTCCTATGGAATTTCAAAGAGATGATGTTGTTTACATTGATTATTAAAGTAATCACATAAAATCTTCATCTTCTCTTGATAAAAGTCAAGCTCTTCAGGACTTCCTATCTGAATCTGTTTAAGGAAAACTAAAATGAACTGTTGGCATGTGTTAATCTGTTAGTATGACAAGTAATCTAAAAACTGAAATACAATAACTTAAGGGAATATTTTTTGTAAAACATAAAAATATACATTACTCAGGGTTAGGTTCAACCTTAAGATAACTAGCAACTTCACTAACTGGCAAGGGTATAAGGATAGCATAAAATCAATACCCACGTTCTTTTTCTCCTGATACGTACTTTGAGGGGAAAAAGGGGAACTGACTAGAAATCTATGAAAAAGAATTATCCATTCCATGTGAGAAAGGAAGCCAAACCTAGTAAAACACTGTTTATATGTTAATCATAGAAGATGTTTGATGCTCGCTGTGCATGGGCACTTGGCCAGAAGATTCAGAACAAGTTGTTCTCATGATTCTTAACTGTGAAGTATGGTAACGACAGGTCAGTTGAATTTGTAAGCCAGCTGGTTTTAGAAAGGTCTCGGCTGTTTGTGAAGTCAATCCATTTTTTTTTTTTTTTAATTTCATAAGAATGACCTCAAGGAACTGTAACATATTTCCTTCAAGTTTGTGGTACTGTTTTTTGTTTTTGTTTGTTTGTTTTAAAGATTTTATTTATTATTTATGTGACAGAGAGAGAGAGAGAAACACAGCGAGAGAGGGAACACAAGTCGGGGGAGTGGGAGAGGGAGAAGCAGGCTTCTCGCGGAGTAGGGAGCCAGATGCGGGGCTCGATCCCAGGACCCTGGGATCATGACCTGAGCCGAAGGCAGACGCTTAACTGACTGAGCCACCCAGGCGCCCCTCAATCCAACAATTATTTTAAATCAAGTGTCTGACCACCATGAAATCTGACCTGGAGATGATGGTGAAAGCTGATTTCTTTTTAAACTGATGTGGTGCTACATTAATTGATTTTTTTTTTTTCGGTGTTCTGGGAAAACCCTAGCATTTGGCATATCTTCATAACATTGTATAATTGGACTCCTAGGACTTATATGAAGCTTTTTTTTAAGCGGTTGTTTATAGTTTTACTGTATCTAAGTTGTACAGAAGCCCAAGTCCTAGTTAAAGTATTATCTTGTAAAATAAAATTAACTATAAACAATCTCCATGTAACTTCTCTGTATAACTTTCCAAGTAGATCTGTCCCCTGTGGTTGTAATAATAAGCCTCATTATTTAATATTTGACTGAATAAATGTCATTATAGACAGACTGATATATAGTGATATTTGTCATAGGGGCCCCTTTATGAGATATATCACATTTTTTGTTTTTTGAAATACAGAAGGGTAAACAGATAATGTTTCTGGATGTGGCACAATTATAAAATAAAGGTGCTAATCTCATCTATTAGGATTTTATACTAAACTAAGAAACCTTTAACACGTGTTTTGTTACAGATACTACACTGACCTTTAGATATCCCAAGTCAGTACACAAGAAGCTCATGACCTATTAAGTACACAGGAAGTCTTATATCTCAGCTACATTTAATAGTCCAAGCCTTGCCCTTCTTCTGTGTAATAAATATTATTTGATGATGATGATGATGATTTTAGATGCTCCAAACTTTCCCTCCTGACTTAGAGTCAAAGAGTAAATAAAAACTGCCCAAAAGATTTGCAGTGTGAAACAATGCTTATTTCATGTTCAGAGCTCAGGAGAAACAACCTGTCAGGTGCAGTGTATTTATTAGTTTCAATGTTAGAACAAAAATTTATCTTTTTTTCTTTGAACCTCGTTATTATTAATTATGATCCATGACAGCCTACGTACAAGGCCCTGGCAGCTCACTAACACAGTCGAAGTTAACATAGAGATTTAAAGGCTTTGTGGGTGTTAGTCATCTAGGGATATGGTTAAAATAATCACTGATGGAAGACTAGCTGCATAACCTAGGAATAAGTTGTGAAACTCTATCCAGCTGGAGGCCATCAGACTAAAAGTCTAGGGACTGGGCACGGTGACACACCTCGTAGTGACCCTGCGTGTCACCTTGTCCTGCTTCATTTTCATGTGGAGAAAATAAGAGAAAGGAATTTTCCTCCCCACATGTTGCATGTGAAATAAATATTTTAAATACTTTAAAATTTCTGTATGCAAGTTTTTCTCTAGGCAAAATGTAATTAACAGCAAGATCAAGCACTTTACCAATCAAAGTCTGTATTTATTTCTTTTTCACTTTGCTTTTCCAATTAGATTTAATAGATGTTTAGGTAAGGATGAAACAAATGGATTTGGTTTCCTGGAAGAAAGAGTTTAATTCAAAGGCTCACAAAATATATGTAGGCTCTTGATTTGTTTCCACTCTTTCTACAAATGGATACAAAAATACTCCAAATCAGTACATAACATTTCTATTGTAGTTAAAAATGGCTCATGAACTGTTAAATAAGCAATAAATCCTGCTTTGCCTGTATCTTAGTTATGCAGTCCAAACCCTGCTCTTCTAGGAATTGCAGTATGTAGTATTATTTGATGACAACGACGAGTTTAAAAGGTATAGCATAAAATGAATGGGAAAGGTGCTAATCTCATCTATGCCAATTACCATATTTTTATTCCTTTTAATGGGTCATCAAGTAATTTGTTTAAAAATGTAGCACTTCATCTGGGAGGTATAATTGATTTACAATTAATTGCAGATGGCTATTAATTCAATGTTTTTTTTGATAAATTACACGAAAGCATTTAAAGTGGGTTCTTCATGCTGATGTTAATGTGATATATGTAACAATTGAGTCTATAAAGGACACTTTTCTCTTTTGAACAGCAGTGATCTTATAATCCCCTGCATGATCTCTGTTCCAGTTAAATACTATTCAGTGAAAAGTACATGTCCAGGAACTTTGGACACAACTGGTCTAGTCCTGGCTCTGCTACCTTCAGGAACCTGGGCCAGATACATGGCTTCCTGGAATCTCTATTTTCATGTGGTTAAATGAGGGTTAAATGTACTTGTTTCCAGAGTTGTGAGAATTGCATGAGATGATGTATATTAAATTTGTGAGTGGCCAATATATATGTGTTTCCTTTCTCTTCCTTCGTCTCTTAAGAATAGAACACCAGAATTGCAGAATAAAGAAACAAATGTTCTCTCCCCTTAAATTTTTAGGGGATTAAATTTTCTATAAACCCAATAATTTCCTCTCAAATAATAAGATGACTAAAAAAAGTATCCTGAAAAAAAAGTATCTTGAATAATATTGTTATAATAATGAGTTGTTTTTCTTTGTGTAGTCAAAGGATATAATCTGATATGAAAACCCTTCACTAATATAATTAATTATTTCACATGATATCGATAGTGGAAGAATACGAGAAAAATCTTTAAAAAGGATTAAATGCAAAAGAAAACAACATAAGAAAATAAGATAAACAGATTCCGCTTTCAGGAGTCTGAAATCCTCAGCTTCTGTTTTGGAACTCTGATGGCTTTTCTCCATGCAGTTATGAGGAGAATGGGTTAACTTTTGAGACATCCACTCATGTGCCAGAGGAGAAAAACATGGCCAGCGCATTCTTTCCCAATGGGCTTCACTTATGATTGCACTTCTCAGAGATCGTGGAATGACTTCTCTTAAGTGCATGGGGAAAAAGCCAGTGACATAGAGTATTGTGGCCTGTGTAATGCATCACCCTCCTAATGTCCCAAGTGTTTAATGATGGAAGATTTCAATTTTAGTTGTGGCGCTGTTTCCCAGGATTAAAGGCTCAAGTTGGAATTGAGTCAATGACAAAATGATTTACTAGGAGGTAAGCTCTGTGACAGCCAGGACTTGTCTGTCTTGTTCTCTGCTGAATGCCCTAGAATAGATTCTGGAATAATGCCAGGCATGTAGTAGGTGCCTTATTCTGCAAATAACTATTTGTAGAAAAAAAATGAATGAATGATTTAAAAAGAATTGACCTTGATTGTTTCTACACTCTGCTGTATGAAGTTACAGAAGTAAAAAATGCGTGATGTCTTCTGCACATGTTGACCCTAAAATAACCTTACCAAATCCTACAAAACACAGCTAAGGATGGTGTAAAAAAGAAAATTTTAGTGGAATGTTAAATATTTAATGCAATGAAAGAGACAACATATAGTAAAATATGACTTATAACTTTCATAAACCAATAATAGTAATTAATGCTCACTGAATATTTACTAAAAACAGGCAATGGTCCACATGGTTTATGTATATAATCTCATTAATGGGCACATCAGGCATTGTAGGAGGTTGAGGATAGACTTTGGGAAAGCCAGACAGCCTGGTTCTCTATTCAGACTCTGGCACTTAGCTGCCTCTGGGAAAATTGTTTTACTTCTTGGTTTCTTGGTTTCCTTATCTGTGAGAAGGGAAAATAATAGTGCCAACCCCATATGGTTGTTGTGAAGATTAAAGATATAATTGATCCTAGAATTGTACCAGGCATATAATATCTATTATCTCTCTGTCTCTGTCTCTCACTCTCTTAAAACAGCGCCCGATGAAAAAATAGGAGCTACATGAATGTAAGCAACTATTGTGTATTATTATTATTATTATTTCAGTTTTTAAAATGTTTTTATTTGAGAGAGAGAGAGAGAGCACGCACAAGCAAGCAGAGGGGCAGAGGAAGAGGGAGAAACAGACTCACCGCTAAGCAGGGAGCCCGATGTGGGCCTCGATCCCAGGACCCTGGAATTATGACCTGAGCCAAAGGCAGATGCCCAACCAACTGAGCCACCTAGGTGCCCCATGTGTATTATTATTATTATTATTATTATTTTTATCATCGCCATTTTACAGATGAAGGAACTGAGGCGCAGAGAAGTAACTTGCTTAGGATAACACAACTAGTAGGTATTAAATCTAAGGTGGGAATCAAGGTAGTTTAACCCTAGAGCTTGTGCTCTTAACCTCTGTGCTCCCATCTCCCTAAATGAATGTATTGAAAATGTAGTTAATTCACTCAGTAATAAACTGCTCCTAGAATTTTTTCAATAATTTTCAAATGATAATTTGACACTCTTTGACTAGCATATCATTTTGAAGACATCGGATGAATAAGTACAGGTGTTTCTGTACTTCTGTTATTAATAAAAATATGCTATTATTAACCCAGTTGCCTGATTAATTTTAAGAACCAATGCACTAGAAAATGATTGCTATTTTCTGTAATTTAGTCTTCAAAAACTGTTAGTAACTAAAAATAAACCTCATCTCAGTGAGACCAGCTTTGCATTCATTTGACACTAACAAATTCCCACTGTTCATGTGAGGGGATGGAGCCTCAGCGACAGTGGCCTCTCAGGAAGCCTCCATGCAGATTTCATGCCACATGAAGAAGGGCAAGATTATCTTTCAGTGACTAAGAGGTTGGTGCATTTGAAGAACAGCTGAGCTGCACGTTTAATTAAAAAAAAATAATGTGGTACAATGACATGTATTATTAACAGTGCAGACTATATTTAAATAGTAAACGAGAAGAAATTGTTTAAATGTCAAATAGACTCTTTAGGGGCTTCAGTGGTAGGATCATGGAAGGATAAAAAAGAAATCTTAAGTTCCAAATCTCCCCTCAAATTATTTTAACTTCAAAAGTTTGAACAGCCTATGAAACTTGGCCAAGTATGTCAAATACACTATTTATAAAGTGAATTACTGAAACTCCAGAGAGGTTACTTTCCATTAAAAATGACAACGATGTTCTTTCCTGAAATCAGTCAAACAGGTTTATACACATAGATCCTGGCCAAGGCTGGAGTGATTAACTTCTTGACTAATTTAATTTGTCATTTTAGCTCTAGACACTGTCTTTACTGAGCCATTCCATGTCACCTCAGAGTCCGTACAGTACCACAGTGAACATTTGAAAAAAATAACTCAAAGAAACCTATATTGCTACTTTGGAAAACTCAGTTACACTTTGAAAGCCTCAACTTTCCCCCAATAACATTCAAAATTTCCCCAAATAATCTGAAAAGTTAGAAGGCAATTAGTGTATTGAAAGCAGAACCTCTCTGCAACTGAAGTTATGATTTTTTACTCTTTTATTTGTCAACTTCTTTAATTTTTTATCTGTAAAATATATTTTTGAACCTACTCTGGATGCCTACCTGACAGCTACAGAGCTGAGGTGTCAAGAATGACTCCACTTCTTGATTTTTATATGGTAATCATAAAATCCTTGATGAACATTTGGTTACATATGGGGTAATTATTGATAATTATGTTAACACAGACTTATGAACCAGAGAAACAGGTTTAATCTTAATACTCCAGGTCAATCAAGGAGTGACCATATATTTTTAAAAGGCATGATTCTGTAAATGAAAAAGAAACTCTTCTTCAGGAAGAAGTCACAAGCTACTAAACAATAGGTTATCTGTAGGGCAGAGTGACTTTTTGTTAGATATTGCCACACTTCCCTCCAGTCTCTCCAGAGCATCTCTCTTCTGCCTCGGCACCACTGTCGCCTCGCTCCTGGAGCTCCCATCCCATTCTAGAAATGGCCACCAGGCCACAGGTCTCTGTATGAGCTACGGCTTCCACAGAGAATGCCCTCCTCTCCTGTGGGCCTGGCGAAGTCCCTCACAGCCTTCAGATCTAGGGAACGCTCCCATCATTCTCTTACAGATCCAGTGCTTCTGACACATGCCCTTACAAAAGAGTGTTCTGTTGGCTCAGGACACTTATCTAAAGTTTGAAGTCAGGCCTTCATTAGTGAGGTAATCTGAGGAAAACCTTTCTCCTTCATTAGACTATAAGAGAGTCAGAACCATGTGGCTCATTCCCCAATTTCATCCCCAGAGTCCCCAGATTGCCCAGCTTGGAGGAGAAAACCAGTGATCATTAGTTGAAAGAGAAAGAAAGAAAGGGAGGGAGGATGGGGAAGAAGGAGGAGGAGGAGGGAAGGGGAGGAGAAAGAAAGAAAGAAAGAAAGAAGGAAGAGATAGAGGAAGAGACATAAAGGAAGGCAATAAATACAGAAAAGAAAGTTAAAGAAATCAAATTAAAAACATTCGGCAGGGGAAGGGAATAATTATTGAGATCTACATCTTACTCTAGGTACTTTATAATCATCTCATGTTGGCCACATGACAATCTTACACAACAGAGATTTTTGAATCCATGTTCCGGAAGACCCCACCCAACACCAGTGCCCTTCATGTTATACCACATTTACCTTGCTCATCTAAATGTTCTTTTCTTTGTGGCTTAATTTTAATTTTTTCCACCTGGAGGTATAATATACAGATAACCAACACAGAGTGTTTATCACATGCCAAGGACTTTTCTAAATACTTTACATATACTACCTTATATAATTCTTAAAAGAGCCCTATTATTATTATTCCCATTTTACCAATAGGGAACACCAAGGCTACAAGTCACAGAGCTGACATGTGCCAGAGCCATGATCGAAACCCAGGTAGTCCAGATTCAGAGCCCATGTGCTTGATTGCTATCTTGTACTGCCTCTTTGTGTAGAATGAACAGATTGTGGAACACACAAGTGATCTGAGTAGGCTTTATTTTTCTGGTCAGAATGGTTTACCTGGACATACACACTAATGCCATCTCTGCTCCTACCTGGGGAGTGTTGACTGGCAGTGGGTAGCATCACAGAGTCTGGTCACATCTGGCTTGTCTTCCCACTGGCCCAAGGACGCCACCGGTGGTTAGACATGAACACTGCAGTTCTAGCAGTGTGAGGAGAGAGGAGGGTACACTGTGCCTGAGTCAGACAAGATTCAGGCCAGATTAGGTGATACCCATCCCGTACGTGGGGAGAAACAGAGCTGAGCAGAAAGGTTCTTCCTGCTGAAACTTTAATAATTTGACTGAAATGATAACCATTTCACTAATAATGTATAAATAATCCAGCTTGATAAAATGTTTTCCCTGACAGACAGGCTAAAGTTATTAAGCTTTGTTTTGGGGAATAGTCAGTCCCACTTTGCTCTTCGTAAACCTGCACTTCTTGCTCTGAAGCTTAGGATTGAATTTGCCGTATTAAAGACTGTTTAAGCTTAAAGAGTCCTTGGGGGCCGTGAATCCAACCCCCTTATTTTATAATAGAAAAAATTAAGATCCAGAGAGATAGTTTAAGAGGAATGAATATTTCTTTCAAACCTTAAAATGGCTCAGAGAGAAAGACATCATAGAGAAGAAACATTTTTCATACACTGCCCTTACGTTTAGTTACAAAATTGAGAAAACCAGTAAATAATCACTGTTGCTATCAATCTTTTTACTCATTTTCATATTTTATTCGTCTTCCATAGAAGAGAATATAAAGCAATGCTGACCTCTCTCTGCTAAGAGAATACATGCCTATGAGGTTGTCATGGGCCAAATACAGGGTCTCAGTTAGGCAATGTCCATGTAGGTTATGTGGTTTGGTACCAGAGACATTACCCGATTTTATAGGCTTGGATAACTTTTAAAATAGATAATAGATAATAAGGCCTGATAAATATTTGTCAAGCGAATGAAAGAACACTTGAACTAATCAGTAAGCATATGTGGGGCTCCTTCTCATCTGAGGTGTACGGATCAAGCTGGAAGAAAATAATATCCAGAACCCATTCAGGGAGGCAGACACTTTGTGTCTCTTCCAAGGAGGACGTGTCTGTAAGTTAAAAAGGAGTCTGGGGTGTAGGATTTAACTAGGACAATTACTGGAAATATAAGAAAACGTAGAAGAGTTGGGATCCAATTTCAAACCCAGAGAAAAGGAATCCTTTATATTTTCCTAAAGCAGAAAAGTGTCTCTGGAAATAGAAAGCATGGACTGGAATCACAGACTCATTCCTTCCACATGGAAACAGAGCTCCCAGCTGAGGAGGGTCTGAGGTCGCCGCTCTACCCACCTCCTTCCATTCTGCTTGTTCAGTGATGATCTGGGAGCCTTGCCAGGCAGCATCCCCGAGGGGCTGGGTTCAAGCAAATGAGTGTGCCAGGGCTCAGCTGCTCCTCCTCAGCCTGGCCTCCACCAGCTCTCCAAACCACACTAAGGGTTCTGTTATGCTCAATGAATGTCAAATTGACAACATTGGCAACATTTCCAGACATGTCAAGGCCTTGTTTCTTAAACTAAAATCTCACGCATGCCAAGTTCAGTACAAGGGTTAATGAGTTTTTCCAAATTTTAGATATTGTATGTCTCTCAATAAATTATAAAATCTGTTCTGGGTTTGAACTGGTATTTCCAACGCTAGGAGTACGATGAAACTTATTTTTTAATACTAAATCATTTGGAGTTTCAATTTTATACAACTGTAGGCCAACAGCATCCATGTCTCTTCAGCATATTATAGTACTTTTTTGTTTATATGTAAGCTTTTCTCATTTGACTATAAGCTTCTTGAGGGTAGGGACTATGCCTTATTTATTTATTTTTTTAAAGCTTTACTGAGGTTTAATGTATATACCATAAAATTCACCTGTTTTAAATGTATAATTCTGTGATGACATGTTATACCATCCCTTTGGGCAGATTCTTGCTGGTTCAAGCAAAGGATGACACAGGTCCTTGCCTGAAGTGACTTGGGCTTCAGCTGGCAGCTGAATTTGTCCTGGGCTTACAGACTATCACACAGGACCTTCAAGTCCTGTTGCCCTTGAATATCCAAATTTACAGAATTGCACAACCATCACCACATCTTCTTTATCACTCCAAACAGAAATCTCATGCCCATTTGTCTTCATCCCTCCCCCACCACTGTTGGTAGGCAACTACTAGTCTTCTTTCTGCTCTATTCATTTTTGAAGCCCTAGTGCCTCAGGACAGACTGGGCACCTAGTAGGCACACAATAAAATTTGTTCTTAATGTCTTAATTAATTGGGTACTAGAGACACAGCACTTTCTGCTAACAAAATCCAAATTTTCCTTTGTATAGCACGTACTTTAATGTGGAATCACTGTTCATCAGAGCAAATTGTGAGGTGGTCAGGGCAAGACGATGCTTTTTGAAAATGATAAAACAGATCTAGAGAGGATGATGTGCTCAAGTCACCCAAAAGCAAGTAACAGAACTATGCCTTTTGACTACAGAGTCAGAATTTCCTCTGCCATGGTCAAATAGAGGCGATAGAAAATTGAGAAAACTTGTGGTTTTCGTAAGTATATCTGGAACTTTACATAGAACCTAATATCTCTCACTCTCTTTAACCTTGAATTCATTTGAGTAGTATGACAAAAACCATAGTTTTACAAATATTTTATAAATGCACAATAAATGAGAACTGAAAAAATTATTTATAGTTTCTAAAAACATACATTAATCCTACTATTAGGCTAATTCAAGAGCATGCAGCCTTCGGAGGACCCCTTTGTGTGGCTGGTTGCTCAATCTTGCCCTTGGTTTTGGGTGAGGAGGTATGATTTACCTGCTTTAATATAACCAAAGTGATAAAGGAAAGAATTATTAAGAGGTGTACAAAAGAAAAGGAAACTACTTTTTTAAAATAACATATACTTCAACTTGATCACAATGATCTTTTTTTTTATCACAATTATCTTAGTTTTCCTTGTACTATATTTTACAGATATATGATTCTGTGGTGGAAACATAAATTTCCTTTAAAAGTGGTAGTGGCTTGTGCATGCCCTAAGAAATTTGTTATCCCATCCTTTTGGGCAGATTCTTGCTGATTCAAGCAAAGTCACGTCCTTGCCTGAAGTGACTTGGGCTTCAGCTGAATTTGTCCTGGGCTTACAGAATATCACACAGGACCTTCAAGTCCTGTTGCCCTTGAATATCCAAAAAGTGGGGGGATGTAAGCTTCTCTGGGCAACTAAAGCTGCAATTCCTTTTTATAGAGCATTTTTGTAAATTACTACAATAAAATTTTCCTTTACTTCTTTACAATCCCAGCTTACATGTGTAGTTTATTAATATGGATAATTTTTATGAGTCAGTTTGTTTTGTTTATACTCCCAACCCCTTGGGGACTCTTACAGCCCCAGTTACTGTTACAGCTATGGTTCTGTCCTAATTATGAAAAAGGCACAATTGTGGGGTAATTACAGAGACATGCAAACACATGAACACATTTGTAGGAGGTAATATTAAGATGGGGTCAGAGAATTTGAAAGCTGGAAGTCACCAAATCCAAGGATGAGAAAACTACGGTCTGGAGAGATTAAACAATGTGTGGGAATTTAAGCTGAGTGAAGAGAGAGGCAAAAAGGAGGTTCTGGCAAATGCCAAGAATTTGCTATAGAATTTAGATTTTAATAAGTTAAGCAAATGTATTAATTTATAAAACAGATTACTTTAATATGCATACAAATTTTGGACTGAACTATAAAAATATATTTTATATTATATTTTGTTAAAATATAACAAAAATATTTGCCATGGCTGAAATTTTAGTTGTAGGACATTGGAAAAATGATAACTTTATCACTTCAGACCTTTGCATGTGACTCATTTTAATAGAACATCTAATTCTATGCTACTTTCCCTCATTGTAAGGAAACCCTTCATGTAGATTGAGTTAAATTTAAGGTTAAAGTTGAAATGTCTATGTTTTCATTCGTTCATTCATTCATTCATTTTACATATCTAATGAATGTCTGCTCTGAACAGGGTATTGTTCTGGTGCTCTTGGACTAAAGCCAGAATAAGTCAGATGAGCTCCCTGCCCTCATGGAGCTCATATTCTAGCAGGAAGGCATCTATACACAAGAAAATCAATAAATGAGTAAGAATTTCCTTTCTTTCCTTCCTTCCTTCCTTCCTTCCTTCCTTCCTTCCTTCCTTCCTTCCTTCTCTCTCTCCCTCCCTCCCTCTTTCTTTCTTCCTTTCTTCTTTCTTTCAAGCTTTTAATTTTTTTCAGTGTTATTGAAATATAATTGACAAATAAGGTTGTAGATATTCAGGTACAACATGGTGATTGTATACACTGTGAAAAAATTTCCTGCATCAAGTTATTAACACATCCATCACCTGCATATCTACTTTTTCTTTTCTTTTTTTTTTTTTTGGTGAGGACATTTAAGTTCTATTCTTTTAGTAATTTTCAATTATACATTACAGTATTATCAACTATAGTTACCATGTTATACATTAGATCTCCTGACTTTATTCATCTTATAACTAGGAGTAAGCATTTCTGAGAGTGACATGTACAATGAAAAAAATAAAAAAGGGCAGTAGGATAGTGAGTGACTGGAGAGGCTATTTTAGGAAAGGGTGGTCAGTGAAATCTTTTGTATGGAGGGGACATCTGAGTTGAGACCTGAATGTAGAAGACTATTCTAAGAAAAGCAAGGCTTTGGAGGTGGGTGAAATGGGTGAAGGGGTCAAAAGGTACAAATTTCCAGTTTAAATTAAATAAGTCTGAGAGATGTAATGGTCAGCATGGTAGCTATAGTTAATAATACAATACTGTAGCTTTGAAAGTTGCTAAGAGAGTAGATCTTAAAAGTACTCATCACAAGAAAAAAATTGTAATTATGTATGGTGATGGATGTTAACTAGACTTATTTTAGTGATCATTTTGCAGCATATACAAATATCAAGACATTATGTTGTATACCTGAAATTAATGCAATATTATATGTCATTTATATCTCAATATTAAAAAAAGAATGTTATATAAGTGAGAAAAAAAGAGCAAGGTGTGAAAGGTCTTCCATGTGGAATGATCCTCAAGTACAAAGACTCTGAGGCAGAAACAAGCTTAATGTGTTTGAGGAATGAAAAGATTTGGAAATGAGGGAGAGAGGGGGAAAGTGTAGAAGCATATGAAGAAATAGTCAGGGACCAGATCATGCATTTTCTTGCAGGCCATGATAAGGAGTTGGTATTTTATTTTAAGGGTAAAAGAAAGTCAAGAGGATTTTATGTAAATCAGAGTCATAATCTGATTTACACTTTTACAGGTTATCTTGGCTGCTGTTTGGATTACAGGGGGCAACAGTGGAAGGAGGGGAGTAGTTGGTATGCTATTATGATAACCCAGGCAAAAAAGATGGGAGACTGTAATGGCAGCACGAGAGGGGACAAGGAAAGAGTTAGAGACATGGGCAGATTTTAGACATAGATTTGATAAGACTCGCTGTACAGCAAAGAAAAGGGAAGAATCAAGAATTTTTGTAGTCAGTATAAACAACCAAGTAGAAGGTGCCAGTTATTGAGAGGTAGATCACTAGAAGAGGAATAATACTTTGTGTGTGTGTGTGACATTAAGAGTTCTTTTTTTGGCTGTGCTAAGTTTAAGATGACTCTCAGACAAATAAATGGAAATGTCAAGGAGACTTCTAGTTGTGTGAACCTGGAGTTCAGAAGAGAGATTAAGACAGCAAAGAAAAGGGGGGCATTATCAGCTTAGAGATGAGATTTGAAGACACAGCATCAGAGGAAATTTTCAGAATAAAGAAGGCCCACTGCTGAGTCCTGGGACAATCTCAAGTTAGAGGTAGGTTAGAGAAGAGAAGCCATTAAAGAGGTGGAGAAGGGTTCTCCTGGGAGAGAGGAGAAAACCAGAGGAGCATAGAGTTCTCAGAATGCAAGAGAGAAAAGTTTGTAGAAGGAGGCTGGTCATATTCATGAAATGCTGCTGTAAGGTAGGGTGAGAGGACAGAGATGATGCCATTGAATTTGGCATTGTGATGATTTTGAATTTGGTAAAAGCAAAGATGGAAGCCCAATGGGAATGAATTAGAGTGACCAGGAAGCTAAGGAAATGGCCGTGAAGAGGAACAGAGTAAGCAAAAGCTGGATGGGAATCTGAGATTTGAGTTGTTTGCTTTTTTTTTTTTCCTTTTTCTTGTTTTAAATGAGAGATATTAAATCATGTTTAACAGCTGCTAAGAATGATGGACTAGAAAGGAAAAAAAACAATCACGCAAAGGAGAGAAGGTTTGATGTAGCTGTCCCTGAGTGTTGAGAAGTATACTTAGCAGGGGTGTGAGGACCCATTTGAGACAAATGGTCAAGAATTTGAGGGAGATCAGTCAGCATGGTGTGTGATTTTCTCAGATGAGCACAGGAGGAGGCCAGTACTTGGGGTTAGTCAAGGTTGGAGTTTTGTTGAGAGAGGGGATTGCAAGAGAGTGTCATAGTGAAGATACAGGGGATCTACACTAGTGAAAAGAAGGAAGCAGGCACATATGGGTGGTGATGGGTAGTGCAAAGTGTTAAGGTCACTAGATGGGACGTTCCTATCGGCTAAAGATTTAGTGGCACTGGTGACAGTAAAGTTAAGTGTTGCAAGGGTAGGAAGCGAGATGCCTGAAATCAAGTTTTCAAAGCTGGTGACAATTTTGATGGGTAGAGTAAAATAACAAAGCTGAGCTATGCAGGTCACAAGAACCCGGACAAAAGGAGATCAGCTTGTTATCAAGTTGGAGTCCAGGGTCCTTCCACATAGGATAAACTCCTGTAGTGTGGGAAGTGCTTAAGGAGTCTTGAAGTTAGGGGATTCCTGTAAAGATAAACCTATTCTCTAAGAGCACCTCTGATACAACGCCAAAAGACCAAAGGTCAGGTCACCTTTTAAATCCGACTGTTAGTAAATATTTTGGTTTGGGGGCTGTATCATTTACTATGATGTGACGATGGGCATTCTATTTAGTTTTAGAGCTTCATTTGTAAAATAAATGAATTACCACCACCACCACTGTCATCACTATTGCCATCATCCTTAACCTCATCCTCATCATTATCATTACCATCACCACTATCTTGTTGTCATCATCACCACCACCACTGCCACTGCCATATATGGGTGGCTATAATTTATTTAGGGCCTTTCTACTGGCTCTCCGTGGAACACTCTATCCCCAGATCTTCGCTCAGAAGGTGTTCTGTCTTCATTTCAAATGCCACCTCTTACTTGAATAGATATTTTTCCAAAGAAGACATACAGATGGCCGATAGACATATTAAAAATATGCTCAACATAATTAATCATCAGGGAAATGCAAATCAAAAGCATAATGAGATATCATCTTACAGCTGTCAGAATGGCTAGAGTCAAAAAGACAAGAAATAACAAGTGTTGGCAAGGATGTGGAGAAAAGGGAACCCTGTGCACTATTGGTGGGAATGTAAATTGGTGCAGCCACTCTGGAAAACAGTGTGGAGTTTCCTTAAAAAATGAAAAATAGAAATACCATTCAATCCACTAATTCCACCACTGGGTATTTACCCAAAGAAAATGAAAACACTAATTTGAAAAGATATATGCACCCTTATGCTTATTGCAGCATTATTTACAATAGCCAAGATATGGAAGCAACTCAGGTCTCCGATGATAGATGAATGAATAAAGAAGATTTGGTATATATACACAATGGAATATTACTCAGTCATAAATAAGAATACAATCTTGCCATTTGCAACAACATGTAGAGACCCAGAGGATATAATGCTAAGTGAAATAAATTAGAGAAAGACAAATACCATATGATTTCAATTATATGTGGAATCTAAAAAAACAACAACAAATGAACATGTGAACAAACAAACAAAACAAGCACAGAAACAGAATCATAAATGTGGAGAGCAAACTGGTGGTTGCCAGAGAGGAGAGCGTTGGGGGGATGGGCAAAATAGATGAAGGGGATTAAGAGGTACAAACTTCCAGTTATAAAATAAGTAAGTCATGGGGTGGCTGTGTGGCTCAGTCAGGTAAGCGTCTGACTCTTAATTTTGGCTCAGGTCATGATCTCAGGGTTGTGAGATCAAGCCTCAGGTCGGGCTCCATGCTATGTGTGGAGCCTGCTTAGGATTCTCTCTCTCTCTCTGCCTCTGCCCCTCCCCCCACCCCATGAGCACACACACGTGCTCTCTCTCTCTCTGTCTCTCAAAGAAATTAAAAAATAAAATAAATAAGTCACAGGACAGAAAATATCGCATAGAGAATATAGTCAATACTATAGTAATAACATTGTCTGGTAACTACTCATATAATATATGAAGTATATGATAATATATAATACAATGTAATATAATATATGAATAATACATGAGATGTCAAGTATACCTCAATAAAAAAAAAGAAAAAGAAAAAAGCATTCTCTCTTCCTAAAACACCCAGTTTTATTCCTTATTGCACTTATGACTATCTGGAATTATCTTTTTAATGGGAGACGTTATACATTTATTTATTGTTTACTTATATTTGTTTGCATACTTTATTGTTTGTATTGCCTCTTTCAAGAAAAAATTCTATGAGATAGGGACCTTGTTTAAAGATTAGAACAAGGAGTAGCTTATAGTAATGATGAATGAAAAGTGAAACTGTAAAATTCTCTATGGTTACTGTTATTATAGGAGGAGATTTGTGACTTCAATCAGTTTAAATAGAGAATGTAGCAGTTTGTAATTTGAAGAGAATATACTTAATTTATATGTTGTATTTTTGAAGCATGATTGTTATTTATTTTTAAAAGCTCTCTAGCTAGGCTTATGGAGTGGAAGACAAGTACTGGTCAACTCACTAAAGCTGATTTGAAATAATCAGGTAGAATTAATTACCTGTGACAGATGACAGAAGATCCTTAGTTGGTACTCACAGCAGAGACTGAGCTAATATAATGTGGTCAGAGGCAAGATGCAAATCCCACACAAACTGGGTGGGATGCTCATCCTGTAAGAATTACGGATGGGATCTGACTAGAAGCACAGGCATCATCCTTCCACAAGTGATAGAAACTAGTCTGATACGGAAAGGTGAAACATCCAGCCAGGAAAGAATAATTTCATAGCTCCATTTGACACTCAGTTACGGTTTTCATAATACCTCTTAAGGAAAATCTTAATCTAATGAAGACTTTTAACTTAGATTTTTAAAATTCTTAACATAATACCTTCTGCTCAGAATTCTGTCCAATCTGAGCACCTAATGGTGATTTTCATTTAACATACTCCAAAACATATTGGCCTTTAAAAATTTAGCTTTTTTTCCTTCTTGCTGCTTTATTGAGAATAAATGACACTCAGAAATCATGACTGCTTTTGTTTTTTCAAGCTTAAACCTGTTTTAGAGCAATATAATTAATTTGTGTTTCATATAAACCTTAGTGAATTGACAGACTTGTATTCTAGTTACCAGAAACGTTATACATTAGCCCATGAGAATTTTCAAGAAACGTCTTCCAGACATTTTTAGAACACTTTTAGTGTAAAATAAAGTACAGAAAGGCTGGTGATGCTAACAAATAAACCATAAAGAAAATGGATTCCTTAAAGCAATAATAATATAAAAAGCAAAATTTAAAAATCCTATTAAATTTTATACCACATGTAACTTATATTTAATGCAGGATATAGATGTGTTTTAAACTAGTTGAAATGATGCAGGATGGGGCATCCAAACATGGTAATTCCTAAGTCTATGTAGGTCTTAAGATGACAGACAATCATGAGGCATACATGAAAATAAGTTCTAGAAGTCAAACAGGGAAATTGGTAAAGAAAGAATAGCAGCTTTTTCTTACTCTCTTTAAAATTTGTTTTTAAATGAGAACTATGTAAGCATCTATTATAGGTTTAAATTTAGTTTTTATTTTTATCAAAGTGATATGTGCATATAATTGAGAGAGTCACATAGTTACTTCCTCCCAAGCCAACTGCTTTCAGATCTAACTGAATTAAAACAAATCTAAATAAGATGTCTATCTGCTGCCTCTTGGTTATTCAGGCATTATCTATTGACTTCCTCTTAGGAAGATAAAGATAAGGCTTTCTTTCTCCTCATCTCCCTGCCACCCTCACCACACACACACACACACACACACACACACACACACACACACACACACACACACACACACACACACACACACACACTTTTTTCTGTGCCCAAGCTCTCACTCTCCCAAGAGAGTTGGTACATATTTTTGGTAGGATCCATGTTCAGTGTTTCTATTATTAAGACCATACAATCCCTATCCTCAGCTGATCTCAGTGAGGAGAGTAAAAACTGTTCTGTTGAGCTGGGTGGGCTTTAGCATTGGGTGATCCAGCTGGGTCTTTTCATCAGGAACTATCCCCCCACCCCCGTCCCCCTCATTTCTATGGGGGAGTCGGGATTTTTGTTCCTGGCTATAGAAATTCCTAAGAGAACAGCTCTTCTAGTGCTTGGGGGGTGTAATCCTCTTTGTCAATGTTTTGTGTGTCAGCTGGGAGAAAGCTACCGATAATATGTTACCTTTCATTTTACCTGCCTGTTCTCAGTACAGTATTCCCCCCTCAACTGTGCCTGGGGACCACAGTCTGGAAGCTCTCTGTTGCAGTCTTTCTAAAGAATACACCTCCCATTTTTGGTAGAGTTTGGGAGGGTCAATTCCCTGGTTATGTGGAGTCTGGGAGGAGCTCTGGGGTCTAACTGCCTCTTTGACAAACTTACAAGGAAAGAAGCCTTTGTTTTAGCCCCCATTTCATTTCCACTGCCAGGCGTGCCTCGTGTTGAGAGTCCTGAGCCTTTTGGTTGTAGTCTAAGTCAGCCTTCCCCAGCTGCTAACTTAGAATTTAACTTTCTAGGTTCTGCTAAGTCAATTACCGCTTGTCCATATGCTTTTCAGGGTTGTTGTCTTGTGTTCTCGATTTGATTTCCTGTGTCCTAATGAGGTATGACCTTTAAGAAAAACTGTTAGAGTCATTTTATTGGGATTTCAGAAAGGAATCTGTGGCAAAAGCGTGCTTCAATTCACCATCTTTATCCAGAGATTCTGAAGTTTGAGTCTTAACAAAAGTGATTTAAATAGTATTTAAGAAATTTTTTTTTAAATGAGATAGTGTAGTAGTAGCTCATTCTCACATTATATTCGCCAACGTGGTATAGATTCAGGGAAACAAACTGCTAAAATTAAAAAAGGTAAACTTTTGTTTTAATAAAAGATGCATTAGAGGCGCCTGTGTGGCTCAGTCGTTAAGCATCTGCCTTCGGCTCAGGTCATGGTCCCAGGGTCCTGGGATCGAGCCCCGCATCGGGCTCCCTCCTCAGTGGGAAGCCTGCTTTTCCCTCTCCCACTCCCCCTGCTTGTGTTCCCTCTCTCTCTGTGTCTCTCTCTGTCAAAAAATAAATAAAATCTTTAAAAAAATAAATAAAAGATGTGTTATATTATTTAAAAAGTGTTATTTGTCTGTAAGAATCATCTCTCTAAACACAAACATTAGAATCCAACTAAAAGTGGCCATAAAGGACATCAGGCATGACATAGTCTGTGTATTTCCGTATAAGGACCAGATATATGTTTGATCATATGAAATTACACATTCTGTCACAATAAAAGTAAAGCACAGTCAATAATGATCCAATTAACGATACAGAGCAGAAGATGGAAACAAACATAAAGGTTCATGACTCTGTTACTTAACTAAGGATGACTAAAGAATGATTAAAATTGGAATTACACGATCATCACTCCCCAAGTGTCTTTTCTAATGTATTAAGACACAGGACAGCTTGAGACAGCAAATTTAATTTAAACAAGTAAACCAATGGTTTTTTCATTTATTGCCTTCAATCACTTCCACAGCTGGTGTGAACATTTGTTAAGTTTCAAATGAACAGAAGCCAAAGTGTGTTGCAGTAATTAACTTATAAAAGCAATTAATGTAAGCACCATATGTATGAACATTATTACATAGTAGTGCATATGGTTAATTAAAGTTTAACATAAATTAGATCTATTTAACCTTATTTCAAGGATCGTTGGCACAGGTTTTTTGCAAAATGCCCATATGTCTTAACTAAAGTGATTAACTGCATTATATTAATGACCTCAAAAAATTAGCTGAAGCCTTGTGATTTATTACTTAGTTAACAACAAACATGGCTCAAACGCTCTGTTTATTTTCAAAATGATTTAGAAAGCCAAGACTGGCTAAAATACACTAAAGCCAAATCATGTATCAGTCTTCTGGAAATAACCGATATATTCCAAATTTTAAAAAAACTTTCCTTTGTAAATTTTAAGGTTATAAAACATACCATAGTTGCTCTTCTCAGATGAACTTGAGTTGCCTTGAACAAACTGAGGTCTTTTTCTCTTTATTTACTTCATTTATGAAAGACTCAGTGAAGTAAATGTGTGTTCAGCTGCTACTTTACATAAGGAACTCTATTCAAATCTGTGATACCAAGGAAAAATGTTTTCTTATTATATATCACCTCTTTGTAAAGATGAGATAGCTTATCAAAATTGTCATTCGTCTAAGTAGATCAACAGAGAATAACAAAATCAAATGTAAGACCAGGAGGAGAGCCCAAGTAGTTACCAGTTACTATAAATGTGCATCAAATCTACACCAAATTTTCTAAGATTTGTGGGAAGAAAACCCAAAACAAGTTAAATGATACAGGCTTCATCTAGATAAAAATGAGTAAAACGTAGTCCCTGCTCTTCGTATTTCCTGTCACGAGGCTGTGTCTAATATTAACATCTACCAAATGATTTTCTTGATGTTCCATATTAATTTTATTAACATTTACACTTAACAAATTGTACAGACTTCAAATTAACCTAGATGAATGAACAGTTTTAGTGTTCTGGATTGTGCATATTCTTATCCTGGGCCATTTTCCTCTACCCTGTTAAATATCTGTTCCAATCTATTATATATTGTTTTCAATCTATCGTATTCTATACATTCCATTCAGTACAACCAAAGGTTTGTAAATGGGCAGCTTTGCAGTTTAAAATCTCATGAAACACACGGAGGTGATTTTGTAATTCCAAAAGATAAGATTCTTAATTAATATATTTCAGATATCAATAAATAAGAGACTATGTCACAGATTTCCTTGCGCCCAGATGAGTGAGAGTGAATTTTCTGGCACTTTATGTGCCTGTGGGAGGCTTAGGAGGAGTGGGTAGTTCACATTGCCCATTTGGTCTTACTCCACTAAACTTTTTTTCTCTTTCCTTTGGTTAATGGACACAAGCTTTCAGCCCTCTGCTCCTCATCCACATCAATGAGGCATTTGATTAACGATCACTCTCATCTCAATTTTATAAATACAGAAGAAATCTTAGTTTCAGCACTGTATTTTATAATTCAAATACATCAATTCATTGGGAGGTTAAAGGACTTGTTTATGGCTTTACAACTAGTTAATTATTCTCAGTTATGAGTAAGCATTTATGAGGCTAGGGTTTTAAAATATCACTTGCATAACTGATTAATTCTATAATCATAATGATCCTCCTAAATTCACACACGTGATCCTCCTACACTCCCATATACATGGCTCAGGATTGGGAGCTGGCCTTAGGATGTTTTGTGAGTCTTGGAATGCAACGACCAAGCCTTATTTATCTTTATGTTTCCAACACATAGCGAGATGTTGGGCACAGAATGTTTAATAAATAAGGGTTGATTGAATGAAGAAATTAATGAATGAAAAATCAAAATCAAAAGCATATTAGCATCTGCAGAGTAGAGAAATGCACTGGGGAAATTAGCAGGTATTTTAATGTCTAATTTCCATACAGTTAGAATTATTCTTCTTCATAGATACACATGTAGACATACACTGAAGAATACTCTATATCTGTATCTATATTATCTACCCATGGATTTCTTTTTTTTAAATTGAGTCTTATTTGAAAATAAAATGAAGATTTTTCATGCCACCACAGATCTGAAAAATATGGGGCCCTTTGTTTACTTTCTTTTATTAAAATTAAATTAATGAATTTTTGTCATAAATTTATGAAATGAGGTGGTTAAAAGCTAACAGAAAATTAATTAATGCTAAGATTCCTCCTTTGTAGAAAGGATATGGATATAAATATAGCCCATAGAGCAATTATGAAGCATACTATGTGGAATCTCGAAGATTTCTGAGTTTTTTGGAATGGGTTCTTTGAGTTGCATATGGTTCTCACACCATTAGGTGTTCAGGCATATTTTGGAACATCCTCCTTCCTAAGTTCTATGAAGCATCCAATAAAATATTTGCCCAGTGTAACAGTCTAAAAAAGCAAAGTTGTATTTCTTATTTAGCCAGTTAAATAAGAATATCACAAACTAAGAACTCTGCAACCTTTTGCATACCTAAGGATTTGACACATGTTTAAGAGATTAACATGAAGGATTTGGTTTCTCCTTAGGTAAATTTACCTGTCTGTATTCAATAGAAACAAAAATTTTGTTGCTTAACGAATCCTAAATGGTACACATTTTTTTTTAACAGGTAATTTTTCTATCCTTCCTTCTATTCATATACTTATTCCCTGGACTACATTTTTCAAAGGTCATATTTTTTTTCCTCCTGTGCTGGAATGGGAATGAATGTTTGTTGAATACGTGTTGTGGCCAGGAACAGTTTCTAGAAATTCGTAAGTCCAGAATTACCATTTGCAAAAATAAGTAGAAAAAAAACAACACTTGCATTGGTCACTTATAAATGACTAAATAAATGTCGATATACTTAATTAAAACAATACGAACTGATAAATGCAATGCAATCCTAGGTAGAAAATTCAGTTTATAATAGCAATAAAGTATGTCACGTTAAAGAAAAGCACAGAATATGACTAAGTCGGCATTCATGCTATTTACACCATCATCTTTAAATATTTTCTTCCCCAATAGGAAGAAATTACCCAGATTATCCTCTCTCTCTCCCGATTTTTTTCACTTCTGAATACTGAAATGATTGTACGTTTTGAGACACTGAATTTATTTGAAATTCTTTTTGTGTTAGTTTCATTGTTACCTACATCGGGCTTAAAGCCATTGTAGAAATGTCTAGGCTCTGCAGAGTCATAGGAGACACATGAAAAAATAAGTTATAAAATACGAGATGACTTACTTCTGATTTGTACTATAAACAAATTAAACAGTTTTCCAAAATGAGATATGAACAAGTCATATTTTCTGAAAAAAGATTTAAGCTTGTCATAGCTGAAATATTTGAGAAGCTCAGTGGGACTTAGGCCAGGGATATTTGCCACATACTAAAACTACAGAATTCTAGGTTGTAAAAGTTTTAGCATTTCCACATGGCTAATAAAGAACCACTAAGTACTACTGAAACTACTATAAAGTTTCCTGCTGTGAGACCAAAGTTAGCCAGTTTTGTAGAATTTAATTCCTTGTGTCAATGTTTTGTGAGGCTTCAATTTTTATTTTTTAAATGAAGCCTCTGAGTCTGGACTCTTATCTAAACATTTACCAAGTAGTTAAAATGATTTGTTGAACTTAAAAGATAAGAAGTTGCTATGGTAACGAGAAACTTGTTGGAGCATACCATTTGTCCCTACATGTTTTTAATAAAAATACAAGCCTTATTTTTCCCTTAAGAATGTTACATGAAGAGGATTCTGAATTTTCACAGTTAGAGGCATTCCTCCCCACTTCCCAAATAATTAAATTGAAAATTCTAAGGAACGTTAGGGTTGTTGGCACCTTTTAGATATTGCTTATTGCCTTTTAATATAATTTGAGGCTTAGGGAGTCATTAGGTACCATTGCTTACATAACTAACTACGTGATCAGAAGTAATAATTATAGTTAAAAATAAATGGACTTTCAGAAACCAGAATATAATGCCAGAGAGAAGAGAGGAAAGTGGAAAGAAATGATGCCTCAGCAAACACTATGAACAGATGTTTCCCATAAACAAAGTAAGCATGTTAGTTTTTAACACAGTGCAACTTTTCATGAGCTGATAATTTCTTGCAGCAATAATATTAATTAATCTTTCTCTATCCAGTTCTGTGTCCCAAACCAATAAAATTCCGTGAGGCGGAGCTGTTTATCATCTTCCCTGGCAGTGAATGGAATGAATGAAGGTGGATCCCTGAAGGCAAAAGAGCGAGCAAGCAAACACTCCATCTCTGCTTTCAGTCTCCACCTCCTGCCTGCAGAGGACCATTCCTGGTTCCATCATATTGCGGAGATGCAGCCTCTTTGGGCTCCCTGCTACTTCTCTTGCCTTTCCATATCTGTTTTCACCATGGTAATGGAGTAATCTTGTTACAACATCCACTGGACCACACTTCTAAGTGTAAAACCCTTAGATGGCATCTCATTACATTTCGTATAAAATGCAAAGCCTTTGCCCTAGCTTACGAGGTTCTAGGCAATCAGTGACTATCCTTCAGCAATATCTCCCCTTTGCTTGCAAGGCTCCAGGTTCCTTGAACTACTGAGAGAGCTCCTCCCTCACACAAACTGTTCTCTCTCCCCAGAATTCTCCTTCACCCTTGCCTGGATGATGGCAACTTTCAGATTTCAAAAAGGTCACCTTGTTTTTTCTCCCTTCTGTTGTAACCATTTATTTTTCCTCCAAAGCCCATAGCATGAGTTTTAATTATATACCTATTGGATTTTTTTTTTTTTTTTTTGGATTCTGTACCCTCAGTGTATTATATTCTTCATGAGGCCGCACACTGAGACTTGCCTGGATCATGCCTAGAAGAGCAACTGGCACAGAGCAGGTGCTCAATTTGAAAATGGTTAGACATAAGTATAAATGAATGATTATTTGCAGATCTATTCTGATGATCTTGGTCTCTTAGGGATAAAATTACAAGATACAAAAGAACTAGCTGTGTTATAAAGCATTTGATTAATTAATTTAGATGCTAGACTGCTGTTTTGACTGATTTTTATAAACAGCTTTACTGAGTTGACAGATTTGAATTTAAGATCTCCATTTGGGAACTCATCTAGATTTCCAAAGCTCCACATACATTGATATTTTGCTACTTTGCCATTCTCCCTTATTCACAGTTAGCTACATGAGAACATCCTTATTCAGAATGTCGGACATACTTATTTATACACCTTTCTGAAAGAAAATCATTACAAGTATTCTTCTCTTTATTAAGGGTTGTTAACATTTTACTGAAAGACAATTTTCAATGGCAGATTCTGTCACATATTAGCAAATAAAAACAAACATTTTCATGGTTTATAAAATGGATTCAGAAGATCATGCCTTAAAATGATAAATTATGAGAAGAAACAATTGAATAAAAGCACCCTCTCTTCCTTTTTCAAATACTCCAGGGAACAAAAATAATTAAAACTTGGCTCAGATCATGAGCACAGGTTTGTGAAATTTGAAAGCAAGAAGAAAAGAAAAAGAAGAAGAAGAAGAAACATGAGGGACTGCCAGGGACTTCTTACTACCTCTCCTCTTATCACGCTTCACCTGTGGTACCAGCTGTCCTGGTTTTAGAACGGAAAATACCATATCCCAAGAGACTCCTCAGTTGTCGGCAAACTGGGACAGCACTTGCTCACCCTATGAGAGAAGTCAGAGGGTGAAGGTGTGTGTCACAGGGTGGAGAAGCGAGGGTGAGAGAAGAGAAGAATCTGCATAGCTCTGGGATGGGAAGGGAGGGATCTGCTACTTGAGGGAAAGCTTTGAGCTTGATTTCAAAATAACACACTGAGCTCAGCACAGAGCTGCTCATGTGTTGTGGGGGACAATGAGATGGGGGAGTCTGGAAGGACAAGATGGTACCCATAACCAAAGTGGGAATGGGATTGATGGGATACAGGACACACTACCCTCAAAATATGGCACCTTGGCACGCTGAATATTTTAAGCTGAAGGAATTTGAGAAAAAGGCAGAAGCAGGGAGGTCACTCTGACCTTCTCACCCCTTCTTCCCTGCAATATGTTATAAAACCCTCATGTAGGAGGTGCCCTCCTTATACCTGGAAGAAAGGAGTATCCTTATCTCCAAAAATGAAGGGAACTGAAAGAATCCTAACCAACAGGCCTTGCTAGGTTTCCCTCTGTTTACTACAATTACCCACAAAGGTCTACAGGTCTAACTGTAGCTTTGGGTCTTCATTTCCTAATGAAGGATCCCGCATCACATAAAACTTACATTAAATAAATTAGTATGTTTTTCTCCTGTTTATCTGTCTTTGTCAGTTTGTGTTCAGACACAGCCAGGGACTCTGAGACTGTCAGTGAAAACTTTTTCCTTCCCACAGGACCCAGCCAAGAAGGCAATTTTACCTCATGTTGAAGACCTCTGAGAGGGATTTTAGTGACTCTCCTTTTGACATTTAAAAGAAATTTTTTTTATCTATTCATTTATTTGAGAGAGCATGAGAGAGTAAAGGGACAGGGAGAGGGAGACAAAGTCTCAAGCAGACTCTGTGCTGAGTGTGGAGCCCAACCCAGGGCTCATCTCAGGACCCTGAGATCATCACCTGAGCTGAAACCAAGAGTCTGATGCTTAACTGACTGATTCACCCAGGCACCCTTGACTTTTAAATAGGACAGTAATTCTATAACTTGATAGTTCCAATATTTAATTTCTGTTCAGAAAAGAATTGCTCTTTCTGCTGTATAGTTTCAGAAAAATGTCATGAGTTCACCTCTCAGCTACACTGGAAGTTATTTTGAAAATGGTAAATTGCAGATGAGCATGTTATGGCATACAATGATTAGAAGATGAACTGTAAGAAAACTTTTCACATTACTGAATTTTATTGATGTTACCCATGAAATATCAGGAAATGTTCTAGTTTAGTAAACCTTGACCGAATTATTTTATTTTATTTTTTAAAGATTTTATTTATTTATTTGAAAGAGACAGAGACAGCAAGAGAGGGAACACAAGCAGGGGGAGTGGGAGAGGGAGAAGCAGGCTTCCCGCTGAGCAGGGAGCCCGATGGTGGGACTCGATCCCAGGACTCTGGGATCATGACCTGAGCCGAAGGCAGCCGCTTAACGATTGAGCCACCCAGGCGCCCGACCGAATTATTTTAATACCTTTTTCCAAACTCATCTTGACCTGCAAAGGAAACCACTGTGTTTAAAATCATCCCTGAAGATGGAAACTGTGATTATAATTCCCTTTTATTTAAAGTAATTAAAGCACAGGCACAAAAGTTGTATGCTCTTCTATTAAATAATCCACTAGTATTGACTGAACATTTGTTATATGCTTGTTAGGAAGTTTATACATATAACATGACCACAAATATGGAGTCAGTCTTTATACAGGTCTGGGACTGGTACCTCTGATATCTTTTGAGTGAACTGCTAGTTATGCACCGTTGTCATCGTTGAGTGAGTTGTAAGTAATGCATTTTTCCGGCATTGTTTCCTGGCAAACCTCCCTTCCCCACTTTTGGAGTGACACCCTTTGACAGTACCAAGAATTTCAAGCTGAGTGAGCCATATGTCCTAAATTTTTCTTTACGTCCTTACCTGACAGAGTTACTATATTAGGGGTCACAAAGCCAACTTAGGTTTGGGTTCAGTGATTTCAAGGAATTATGATTTATTGATACCCAGTTTTGATTTGATCCACTGGAAAATTTACTGTCAAAATGTTCATTTCAAGTCTCTCTAGGATAAAAGACTGGCTAACACATTTTGAGTCTTATTATGAGTTCTTACTAGTAAATATTTGTTGAGTATTTATTAAGAATTTAATATGACTTAGATCATGTAATTCTTACTATAACCTAGCAAAATAGATCCTCTTATTTTCCCCATTTTACAGAGGAAGAAACTGAAGCTCAAAGAGATTCTTATGTGCAGGCGAGATCATACAGTTAGTAAGTGGTAGAGCCAGGACTCAAACTCTGATATTCCTGGCTCCACTATCTTGCCCTTTGCCACGTACTACACACCCAGGTTTTTGAAAAGTGTCCCTGGTCAATTATTTTTGGCTCATCTCCCACTCTTCCCCCACACTTAATGTGCTATTGAGGCCAGTGAACCTTCACACCATTCTCTGAACTTGCCATGTGCATTCCCATTTCCACATCTTTGCTCATATATTTGACCACTGGTTAAAGAAGATGGCTGATCGATCCAAATCTTAGTGTGTAGCAAAACCACTATATTAAAAAAAAAATCAGACTAAATATAAACATAAAAAGGACTGGCTAAGATTTGGTTGGGCAAATATTTCTTTTTTTTAAATCTCTTTGATAACTTTTATTTTGATTACATGTTGAAATAATATTTTGGATGTACTGAATTACAATGTATTACTAAAATTAATCTCAACTGTTTCTATTTTTTTAATGAGTACTTACAAATTTAAAATTTTATATGCACTTCACATTATATATCTATTGGACAGAACTGCCTTATAACCTTATGGTCTAATGATACAAAAAGTGACTTTAAATGTGTATATTTTGTTGCCCAGAAGTATAATGAGATATTAATACAAGACTCTCAAGTATAAAAGTCAATGATAAAATAAAAAATCTTTGTTATTGGCTTATCAGGATTCATATTACCTGACAGATTTATGTTTACAAAATGTGGTAGTTTTGTTCAAAATTATCTGCTAGTATGTAGCTGGAAAAAAAATTACACTGATTTCTTAGCTAAAACTTCCATTTGACATACTGTCCCGGTTTTTTTCAGATTTTCAAAGTCTGCAAACTCAATCTTACACTTCTTCTCATATACTTTAAAAGTTTTTTGTAATATATGGATATTTAAAAGCTGTCAATTACTGAAAGAAAAGCACACTACCTGGATAAGCACACTGCAGCAGAACTATCGATTCGCCTCCAGGAGCAGAACACAGATTCAGAACCTTCTCCCCATCCCTTAATTCCAGAGCCAATACTGGGAGAAGAGAGGCAGCATTCAGGATATAGTATTTTTTTAGAGTTCCAATTTGGTGTCTTTCTGAAGGCATTCTATCTGGAGTTCTGCTAAGGTAACATTTCACTGATTTAGGATAGTAAGGTAAAGATCGTTAAAAGAGTGTGTGATAGCCCTTTAAGTGTAAATCTTTTTCCAGTTCAAAGGAATAATTGAATCTGTTAAGAAGGATAGCATATTGCCAGCATGATGGAGATATTAGTACATCCCTTACTGTATTCCAGGCATCTCCAAGTTCTTTGGAATACTGTTTTTCAAAATGATCCAATACAACTTTGCAAATCTGTTTTGCAAGCTTCCTCTCTGATTTTGCTTTCAGCCGGGTCAACATGATCCCGCCGCGAGTTGCGGGTCTACACCACCCAGCATCTAAAACCTCCAGGAAATCAAAAGCACAGCCTCACATCCGAGGTTTACTCACATTCACTTCTACCCCTCGCTTTTCCGGTTCCTGTTGGGCAAATATTGCTAAAACACAGACTGGAATTGGGCAAAGGCCCGGAACTATTAACATTATTCTGAGCAAAAATGTAGAACATAGAAAAAGAAAAGAGCAATGAACTTTCTCTTCACTGAAATTGATGTCAGGAAAATGTTAAAGGCTAGAGTTTCCTGATTCTGAAATAACATCCCGAGTGGCAGAAGTCTTCAGGAAGTAACTCTAATGGCTACCCTATTAATAATAGAAGTTCGGGGGAGTAGAAGTGATCTGCACAAGGTCACAGATTTTCTTAGGTGTGGATTCCCACACCTTGGTTCAGAATGCTTCATTACATTTAAAGGGATCACACTATTATTCTGATGAACCAATGAAGAAGCAAGACACATATCGTGACAAAGGCAGACAGGCAGGCTGGAAGGTGAGGGAGGAGCCAGGTTTTCCTCTCTCAGAGACATGGAGGTAGTGTTGCTGCAAGACCACTCAGTGAGCAGCCAGGACTCGGCCGGGATTGTGGAGAACAGTCCCTGGGCTGTGGACTTTTGGGGTTCAAGCAATAGGCATACTCTAAGCGCTGGAAATTACTAGTGAGCTCATAGAGAACACATCTATCTTGGGCATGGAAATTCTGACACAAACTACATCATTGATCTATAATCACCAGGCAGGTTTCCTTTAATATTGGCTGATGCTTTTTCTGAAATACCTGTCCACCCCAGACAGTTTGCTGAAATCTAGGCATCCCATTGCTTAAAGTTCTATTTTTTCCTGATTTTTAAAAAAGATTTATTTATTTATTTTAGAGAGAGAGAGAAAGAGAGAGAGAGAGTGCAAGTAGTGGGCGGGGCAGAGGAAGAGAGAGAATCTCAAGCGGACTCCGAGCTGAGCAGCGAGTTCACAACGAGCTCGATCTCATGACCCCGAGATCGGGACCTGAGCTGAAACCAAGAGTCAGACACTTAACCACCCAGGCGCCCTTCTTTCTGATTTTTTTCCCCCAGAGAGGGAGTTCAGCAGGGTAACAAAGAGCATTGACTGAACCAGACGCCTAGGTTTGAATCTAGGTTCCATTATTTATCAGCTGCCTGATGTGGGGAAGTTAACTTCTCGGGTTCTGTGTTTCCTCACCTGTAAAATGGGAAAAATAATTGTATCTACATCATAGGTTTGTTATGAGAAAACATGAGTGAACCACTGGAAAACATTTAGAAAAGCACCTGACATACATACAGTTAGCACTTAACTGCTCAACCAATGCTAGTTGTTGTTATTATTATTATTATGGTTTCTGTCAGCACATTGTTGTAAACGAAATACAACGGTGTGTTGTAACAGCTGTGTTTGGGGTTTTTGTCTCATCCATAACTTCTTTCTTTAAGAGCGGCCTTGGCCCTTACGGTCTGCCGAAAGCGCAGGTCTGGGCGACCCTATAAATAATTTGTGCCTGCCCCTTCTTCCTTTGGCTGCAGGTTCCCGGACCAGAGGCAAACACCCGATCCAGGGCTAATGAGTCCAGTGGATGGCCACGGACACTCAAGTCATTTGTGAAAAGGTCATATAGAACCAAAGCCAAAGTCGGCTTCAGGACAGTATAAAGTCACGTGCCAAGTGAAGTTGCGAGGACCGGGACAGTGAGAAAGCAGAAGCCTGTGCATGGAGAGGAGGCTGGAACAGAAGAGAAGAAAAGCTATGAAGAGAGTGAGAGTGAGAGTGAGGGTGAGGAAGGAAGACAAGCCAAAGCGAGGAGGACAGGACTCGAGAGAGCTATTAGGCCCCTGAAGTGTTCCCAGTTCCTAGCTGGAGTCTCGATGAATCCCTTCTGGAATTTGTGCACCTTTTCAATTTGCTGTTTACTTGAGCCACTTGTTCACTTGTCATTTGTTCACTTGAGTTTAATTGCATGAATTTTTGTTCTTTCATGATAATATATTACAATTTCATAGACGTGTGTAACTTTCACTGGATAGCTATGTAGAGATCCTGGCAGAGAGCAGGTACTGCTGCTTATCTTCCTCTTGTGTTAATTTGGTTTCGTCTGATATTCTGGAGGGAAAGGGATGGGAGGAAGCCAGCAGGCAATTTCCTTTGAAGTTCTGATCGGGACCTTTGCTGTCAGCTCCATCTCTGTCTCTCCTCTGTCGCTCTGACTCTTCCCCACATTTTCAAGGTTCTGGAAAAAACAAAATGTGTCTCTTCCTCATAAAAAGACCTCTCTCTCATGACCTTGAAATGCATTCACAAAAAATGGTTACGTTCATGTTCCGAGATTTTTGATCACATGAAGTGTCAAAATAATAAGATAAATTATTTACTACATGAGACTCTGTCAGTCAAAGCCCATCCAAAGTGTATTTCAGGGACAAGGAGTCACAAAATACTGATAGATGTTAGTGGAAAACAGGGATACTGTGCTTAAATATATTTGGCTTTGGTTTAAACAAAGTTAGGCTGGACTTCTGAGAGATTTTAAAATGCTAATGTGCAGGAGGAATTTTTTTTCTCTTTAAATTTTTTATTGTTATGTTAATCACCATACATTACATCATTAGTTTTGGATGTAGTGTTCCATGATTCACTGTTTGTGCATAACACCCAGTGCTCCACGCAGAACGTGCCCTCTTTAATACCCAACACCAGGCTAACCCATCCCCCCACCCCCCTCCCCTCTAGAACCCTCAGTTTGTTTTTCAGAGTCCATCGTCTCTCATGGTTCGTCTCCCCCTCCGATTCCCCCCTTCATTCTTCCCCTCCTGCTATCTTCTTCTTCTTCTTTTTTTCTTAACATATATTGCATTATTTGTTTCAGAGGTACAGATCTGTGATTCAACAGTCTTGCACGATTCACAGCGCTCACCATAGCACATACCCTCCCCAATGTCTATCACCCAGCCACCCCCTCCCTCCCACCCCCCACCACTCCAGCAACCCTCAGTTTGTTTCCTGAGATTAAGAATTCCTCATTATCAGTGAGGTCATATGATGTGCAGGAGGAATTTTTAAGAGGAGACAGCCTGTACCAGTTCTTGAGGTACCACTTTCTCATGGAGAGTGGTGAAATAGAGAACCCAGTTTGGTATGCTTACTCTGGATCCATGGTTCTCAATCAGAGATAGTTTTGTCTCTCCCCCTTCCTCAACCTTCCCTGGGAACACTTGGCAATGTCGGGAGACATTTCTGGTTTTCACAACTCGGGAGAGTGGGGAGTTGCTACTGCATCCAGTGGGCAGAGGCCAAGGGTGTTGTTCAACATCCTACGATGCATGGGATAGCTGTCTACACAGACCGTTATCTGGCCCCAAATGTCTACAGTGCTGAGGTTGAGAAATCCCTAGTAACTTGATCCAGTAATATTAACAGTTACTTGAGGCATAGGGTGAGAAGCGGTGGGGGGGAGGCGGCAGGCTTCCTGGGCACAGCCTTCCTTCTCAGGGCAAAACGCCTTATGAAAATCTCTTAAATCTCCCAGAATCCGTCCCAAAGTCAGTTCTCTGCAGGTCCCTGATGTTACTAATTCAACAAAAAGCTCCCCCCACCCACATTTCTCGGTCCTATTATATTCATTCTTTTAAGAATATTTCAAATTTGCAACATAAAAGGGAAAGTAAGGGTGAAATAAGTATTGGTATTTTTCTTTTCTAGCCTCATGCTTTCTCAAGATTTACTCAAGCTAATTTATTTCTACCACATGCCGTGGGAGATAAGCAGCAGCAGAGGTGTCCGTGGTTACGGCAGCAAGGCAATTTTGAGGACTGTTGCCTCCCTACCTTCTTTCTGTCTCAGCTCTTCCTTCAGTGCCCTGACTCTCTTCTCAAACTGAGAACTTACTCCTGTGAGTGTACAAGAACATTAACGCCATATTCCTCCAGGGCCACAGCGGAAGTTCGTGGTGCAGGAAGGGAACAAGGAAATGCAAATTCACAAGAAGGTATTAGGCATCTGTTCTTCAGTGTAGGGTCTGCCTAACGCCTCTCAACTCTGTCCTGTAGGTGACTGTGGAAGTGGAAACTTCTGACTGAGGATGCATCTCAGAGGCATTATTCATCAGTAGGAAATGACATTGCCAACGGTAGAAATGGCCCAGAAAGCACAGGGGTGTGGATTCTTTCCTTGTCCCCAGTGAGGCATATTCAGACACTCCTTCTTGCCCTCTCCTCTAGATCACTAGTCTTCCCAGCCTCCAGGGAGGTTCCGGCAGTTTGTACACCAGGAATGGTAACACTCCCTGGAAAAGGCACCCTCCTGGGGGTGCAGCGGGTGGCCCCTGCCCAATGTAACACTGCTGCCCGTCCCTCCCAGCCTTGTACAGCCACTGGTTGGCCACTAGAACTGGCCAGCTGTATACAGAAAAGCTGTGTCCCCACAGATCAGACAACTGAGAGGTATTGAGAAGTCAGATATACCAAGTATTGAAAGGTTAGATTTTTTCCTATTTTTTTCAAGCTTAAATGAACTAAAGCTAGAGTAGTCTTTCAATCTCCTCCTTAATATGTCACTGTTCACAAATTAAGATTAGTCACTTTTTTGTTTGTGAATAAAAGCCAAATTACGATACCAAATTTTGCAGAAGATTGTAGCTGTGTGAGACACCTGTAGATTTACTTAGGAGTTAGGTAGGAGGGGAAGAATTCACTTCCACCTCAGTGGAACTGACGACAGGGAAAATGCTTTCCCTTTCAGATCTGAGAAGGTTTACTGCTAAGACTTAGAGCTGGAAGAATCAAGCAGAACAAAGCATGCCGTTGTCCCCCATTGCTCAGGAACAGTGATCTCTATACAACCACTCCTAAGAAGGGAGTGCCCTGACTGTGGTCACTGGCTCCCGTCACAGGAATCCTCTTCCTCCTCATCATCAGTACAGTCCCTATATTTTATTCCCCTTCGCCTCACTTAGATTTTCTCCTGATCTATTTCCCCTGAAAGGTCTAAGAGAGCATGCTACTACCAGTTTCATATTAAATATTTCCAGGCAGGCACAATATCTGGAAATGATTGAGTTATGGCTAGGTTTAATGCTGAGGGTGAAACATGAATTGTTTTTACTTTGTGTTAGGAATTAATACCCATTACTAATCCTGTGTAGTAATAAAGCAGCTGCAAAGAAGACATAAAATGAGAAATTGCTGCCATAGAAACTGCCGACGATTCTGCTCTGTCACCGTAGTTTTTGGAGTTGTGTAAAAGAGCTCAATTTTAATAATTTAATGTTAAAAACAAATTACTTTTCCTCAAAAGATTGATTTTATAGCTATGTCTCAATTCCCCAGGATTATCTATCAGGGATAAAACTGAAGCCACTTAGTATCCATAGTCTAGGGAAAGATTCAATAAGCAAATTCATGTGTGAGGCTCTGTTTGCAGTTGAATTTCTGTGCAAATTCTGATTTAGGTGAGCACCTTCATATTTATCATGATTTCTAGTAGTGTCTATGCATTTCAAATGTCTTCCATTTCAAGCCTGATTTGTTTTTGTGTGTTAATATTCAAGAAGGATCCCACGTAAATAATTACATAAGGTTAGATGTGTAAACAGAAGTACAATGAATAAATTTGTCATTTTTCTGATGGTTGAAGATTTTTGACAGCACTTAAAATTTAGTCACTGCCTGTGTGTGATTGTGAGTTATGTGTATGTGTGTATACACAAGTGAAGTTCATCACACAGGGAAAGGTCTGTTATCGTAAAAACTTTTCAAGCCCTTACTATAGACACATACATGTCTTATTTTAAAGAGACAATGTTTTCCAAAAACTTAAGTACTTAAGATAGAATCTTCTATTTTCAGGGAGATTTAAGGAATGAATATTTGTTTGGGGTGAATTAAAAAAATTACTTAGCATGGAAGCCATTTGATTAATTTTTTTTCTGATTCTTTGGGGTCATTTTTTCAGACAAGCAAAAGCAAAAAAAATGTGAACCTTTTTATTTGGGAGCAAAGAACCAATAGTTATTTAACCTTTTAAAAATAAGAGGCAAAATATCTTTGAAGCCAGACTACATCATAAGCAGCAAAATGATATTCCCCTTTTAATTAGAACAAACATCCCTATAACCTAGAAGCCCTTCCTCAGGTCTAGGCTAAATATGCCTTGCTGCTACCTCTGGTTTCTTATTTTGCCTCAGTGGTTAAAAAAACAACAACAAGATTTACATTTTCACCGCAACATATTTGATTTTGCTAAAAGCCATTATTAAGTCTTTCCTTTGGCAACTCCTCTCTTAACTAAATAGCCCCAACTCCTTGACCTTTTTTAATTAATAGGTTCTATTTTCTGGTATTTCTTGTATTATTCTTTCTAATTTCTATATCTTACCACAGGGGCTAGTTTGAGAGTTTCCCAAGCTTGCTTAGTATCAACAATACCACTGATCTTTTCCCCCCACATCTTTTTTGAAAATGCAGAGCCATAGAAAAAGCAACACTCTCTGCTGAGTGGAGAGAGCAAGCCAGAGATAGCTGAGTGTATTTATTTGGTCTAGGTTTTGCATGTTTCCTTTGACCAGGAGACATGCTGAGTTTGCACTCTTCTGAAGGCTCTCTGCCACCACCCTCCAACCCAGGTATATAAATACACAACTGCTCAAGTCCCTGGCTTGAGGCTTGAGCGTAGGGATTTAGCCAATGGCTCTGCTACGGCCACCATTGGCTGCAAAGCCTCCCCTGCCCGCCCGCCCCCCCCCCCCCCCCCCCCCCCCCCCCGCCCCCTGCAACTTCTTAACTTCATAGAATGCTCTTTTTGGTAAAGAAGCCAAGATTTATTCCCTCAGCTCTTTAGTATCTTGGTGGTTCTATCATAGCAACATAAGTCTTCCTGTTTTATTTTACTTTTTTTAAAACCTGCTTTTACTGGGCTTTATATTTGTATTTTCACACTTGAAATGGGGGGAAGAGAGACCCTGTGCAATGGCAGATGTGTCAGTGGGAAGCTGGGCCTCAAAATGTGTGACCAGCTCCCTCCCCTTCCTCTCTTATCAGCATGGAAGAGGCTGAGCTCACAAGGGCAACCTGGTCCTGAAAGAGAGCCTCTCTGCTGACTTGATAACCCCACCCCTGAAGGACCTACATCTGGTAATAAAACAAATTAATACATGTGCAGGCTAAAAATTATCTTGCTTCCCTTTCCCTCATCAATAAACAAGCCCATGCACCCTTTCTAGCTTTTCTGTAGCACCTTTATTATTTTATTTTATTAAGTTCCTCATGACATTATTCCCCAGCTTGGACTGTTAGTAACCTCTCCAAATGCCATCTGGACATGCCATAATTTCTCTGTTCCAAGTTGCTATACTCCAAGTCCTTGACCTTCAAGCACAAGAACTCTGTTTAAAATGTCCAAAGGTTGCACATGAGAGCAGTTGTACTTTATGCAACTATTAGTTGAGAAAGCACATAATGAAACACTACTCAAACTCAGTGATGTCTCTGAATGAATTTTTCTAATCCGAATAGCATCTGTACACTTTTGAAGAACAGCTGTACACATATGTGGGATATGTAATACTGATTTTCTGTAGACAGTGCTTAGCGGACCCGTGGACTCGCACACTTCTTGCCACAACTCCCAGTGGTCCTCAGGATACACAATGGGACCCACTGCTCAAGAGGAAACAGGCTGACACAGTGCCACTTACTACGCTCAACTCTCATGATGATCTGGTAGCCTCCAAGATCAAATTTATTCTGAATTTCTATAATCTTACCACAGGGGCTAACTTGAGAGTTTTCCAAGCTTGTTTAGCATCAGTGATTAAAATCTGACTGACATCTACTGGTGATGAGAAAAAAGAAAGTGGAAAACCCACCTGATTGCAGCTAATACTCTGAACACTTCAAGTTAGTATCTTTACCTCAATTAAATTAAGCTTAATGTCTGTATTATGAAAGAAGAATGCAGAGTGCATGCCATTTTTAAAGAATTTAATGAAATCTTCTGAGTAGAAGTATAGAATTAAAATAACACCAGCCTGCTTACCTTTGAGCTTCTATTTAAAACTATTTTTAGCCCATCTAATGTTTTAAATATGACAAAGATATCTTTGCAGAACTTTTTTTTATTACGTAGAATGGTCTTAAAGGCATATATTATATAACTTTTATTAACTTCCTTTTATGTGCCTGGCATTGTGGTAGACTTTCTAACATAATCTAGGGCAAAGATTCAGAAAAGTTTGACAGTTTACACATGGTTGCCAAGCTGAAGTGTCCCAAGACCTAAATCAATATGATGACGAAGTCTGAGCATTTTGCATTATATGAGGCTACGAGCTCTGATTACTTCTGCAGGAAGGAAAATGGTTGTTGCCAGTTCTGGGAAATCACAGACGGCTCTGAAACTAAGCAAAAAAGACCCTGGATTAACAAGGAGATGGAAAGCTTTATTGTCTAGTGAAAGTATCCAGAAGCTTAGTAAACAGATCTAATGAATTCATTAATGTTCATTATAAAAAAGTTACAGATTAATAAACCCAGTAAGTCTTTTTCATTTGCCTTCTATGTGCACAATTCTGTGTTGCCAGCAACACGTGATCCCCCACAAGTAATTAACTGTTTTCGGTGATGGTGAGTATTTTGAATCCCACCCAAGATCGATCTGTCAACATTCGGAATGGTAATGCCATCAATTGATAGAGATTCTCTACAATAACTCACTAGGCCTGCATCTGCTTACTCTCAAATGTTTGTTCTCCAATCTCTTCCTCCCCTAGATGTTAATAATTAGAAAGCTTATGTATTTGAACCTTGTTGTGAAGAATGAGAGAAGAAATGTGCACTGCCAAATGAGAAAGAAGATAATGTATGGGCAAGCCTTCCAAAGCACAGAAGTCATCAGCAAAACTGTCAGCTCAGAAGTAATGCAACTTAGTGGAAAAAGACAACATCTTTAAGGAAAGGAAACTGCTAAAAAGGAAAGGCTATCTTGTCTAACAAAATTGAGAACTTTTTCTTTGGATCTGGCACACAACATAAATACATGTAAGATGTTCTTAGCTTTGCAGACTTGTATCAGACACTTAACCCTAATGCATGTTTGATGACAAGCTACTATGCTGACCCAGTAAAACTTTCTTCTGCCTGGATTTCTGCAACAGCATCATAATTGGTCTCTCTGCTATCACACGCACTCACCTATTGTTTATCACTCCCTCTTATTTGCCAGGCACCATTCTAGGCATCTGTCTGTCTCACCATTCACCCCTCGACCACTCTTTCTCCATTCTTCACATTTAAGCCAGAAGGAGATTCCTAAAACAAATCTGATCATGTTATCTTCCCTGTATAAACTCTTTACGGGCTTTCTATTGCTCTCGGGATAAAGTCTGAAGCTCTTTCGTACACCTAACAAAGCTGTTCACAACCCGATTTTGGCCCCAGCCGGAGTCATGCGCACAGGCCTCGTGTGTGACCTTCCGTAGGTCCTTCTCACTCATTCCCCCTTGCAAATATCTAAGAAAATGTGTGTTTTCCATCTATGGCTGCCTGAGGTGATCAGCTGATGTAAAATTGATGAATCTCTATACTTGCTTCAGTGTGGTTCACACAGTGAGTACTAAGTCACATTCATGTTTGCCACTTTATATATATATTGTTACTTGTGTTCGTTCTTTTAAATAAGAAATTGAAATTTGTTTAAATAATCCTGGGGGTGCCCTTCAGGCTCTACAGTCAACAGGGAGTCTGCTTGAAGATTTTCTCCCTCTGCCCTCCCCCCACTTGCATGTATGCTCTCTTTCTCTCAACAAAATAAACAAATCTTTTAAAAAAATAAAATAAATAATCCTGGAAGACATGAATTTGGGGCTGAACTGTCTTATTTATTTATTTATTTATTTATTTATTTATTTATTTATTTAGAGAGCGGGGAGAGAAAGAAAGGTAGAGCGAGAGAGAGAATCCCAAGCAGGCTCCGTGTCCGGTGTGGAGCCCCACACCGGGCTTGATCTCACAACCCTGAGATCATGACCTGTGCTGAAATCAAGAGTCGGACGCTTAACCGACTTAGCTACCCGGGCGCCCCAGGTCCTTTCTTACTTTTACATTTTTTAAATTAAGGTATAGTTGGCACACAATGTTGTATTAGTTTCAGGTGTACAACATAGTGATTTGACAACTGATTACATTATGCTGTGCTCACCACAAGTGTAGCTACCTCTGTCAACATATAATGCTGTTATAATGAATTCATGTTCATTTTTATTCTCTTTCAGCTTCTCATTTACAAAGACTTAGAGCAACCAAATTTGGAGTCCACGGGTATTTGAGTAAGAAGAGTAGGGAATCCTGGCAAGGGGTGAAGAAGTATATGTGGGAGAATGGTATGCAGGGGACTACAATTGATCAGCCTCAATACACAAAAAGTCCCTTCCATTCTGTAAGAATGATTATAAATGAAAAGGTTTAAATTTATGAGTGGCTACACGTTAATCAGCTAATCAGGGGATGAATAATAGCGAAGAGAATGCTTCACAGCTGATGGTAATAAAAATGTAATTCTTATACTATTCAATATAAGCATTTATATGCACTGGTAGATGGTTCCTTTCTATCTCTATCACTAATTGTATAACAACAGATTTAACCTTTACGGTTTTAAAAGAAATGAACTTTAAGGTCATGTCCAGCTCTAGATTTAATAACTTTATTGGCATTTTCTTAGAAATGTGTTAGCAATAAAAACATAATGAATCCTATATGCTAATCCCAGATTAGCAGTACGGTAAATTCTGCAATTTGGGTGTATCACCATTAGGTGGTAGTAATGTGCATGTATCACGTGATTCAAGTAAAAAACTGAGTTGTATTTGATAAAGGATTTCATCTATTTTCTTACATTTTGTTATGGAAGCTACAACTCTGCATTAAAGAAATGCAGTAACATTTAACAGTAAGGAAAATTCTGGGATTGTGTTCACTGATAATCACCTTTTACTTCATGCACTGAACATGAGTTTGATGTCTGGAGTTCTGATGGGATGTCCTATATCTTTGATCTTACTTAATGTAAAATTGTCCATGATTGATTATCACTTTGGAACTTTTTCTTTTCTGCATTAGCCACAGTCAGTCTATTTAGAAACTCCTAGGTATTTTTTTTTTAGATATCTCTGCTTGAAATTGCCTGTATTCTATATTGAGGACACAAGTAAACTCCAAAAAGAGGCACGGTGATCTCCAAATAGGAGCACTGGCCCTCATCATGGCCCTATCTTCATTGCTAAGGCGCTAGCCCTGGACTCGAGCCATGATGTATGCTCGTTGTTTTCCCACTTAAGGTGCCACAATCATCACTTTTTCCTTAGCTCCCATTCATAGAAACAATCTGATGCCCAACAAAGGTCATCATTCTCACTTTTGGAAAATTTATTCTTAATGCCTTAATGTTCTATCAGCCTGACCAAGGAGAAAGTGTTGGGATCCCTTATATACTATCCTTTGATTTAATCTTCTCTTTAATTCTTGTTCTTTTTCTGCTATTACTATTTGTTTTCTTTATTTCTAAAACCTCACTCTGTATCACACCTCATTTCTCTTCTGTCTTCCCCAAAGCTATTTTCTCTAGAGAACACTAACGGTTTTTGTCTGATATTTCTCACAACTATTAAATCTTATTACCTGTAACTTTTTCCCTTACACTTACATTTTTCTTTCAAGTGATTTAAGATCTGAGTATGCCTCTATAGCTTTATCTTTTATTTGAAAACTTTCCCATTGAAATGTTATTGTTCCACTTTTGAAATATCTGAAAATTTAAAATATCACAAGGATGCTAATATAGAAAAGTCTATTGGGGATTTTTCTTTCTTATAGATTTAATTTCATAGGAATATTAAACCATGTGTATATATTTTTCATTGCAGAGAATGAGGAACATTTGTGAAATTAAATGCATTTTTCTCAATTTATATAAAGAAACTGTTGAACATTGGAGTAAAGCAGAGGTGGCATATTCAAATTAGCAGACATCTTTAATTAAAAAAAGAAAGATTTATAAAAATTTCTTCAATTCATTTGATTCTCTTCCATGCCACCAAATTAAACAATCCTGAATATAATTATATATTAATTTACGGAGTTTTGGTTCTATAGCACAAAATAGTTTTCTCTATTCCTTTGATCTCCTGTTTTTGAATAATTCACTACAGCTTGTTGCATCCAACACTATTCAAAAGTCTCTTAAAGTTCCAAAAAGGTTTTCTTAATTTTAGAAAGTCCATATGTTTAGCTTCTGTTGATAAATGCTCTCTGGAGCCATAGTTAAATGGATATGGAAAATCTGCCTGTGGATAAAGTATATTCTTTCACATATTTTTAAATGTCTAGAGGAAAATACAGATAAAACATCTGAATTCTTGATGATAGATATGTTGAACAAATGTACATAGTAGGTAAAGGCATTTGAGGAAGAAAATGTCTTTGCTTGTCAACACATTTCTATTAATATTACTGGTTCAGACTGGCCTATGTTGTATGTTAGTTTTCTAATACCAGAAAATATACATACCTCTCCTGGATGAGAATGAACTATACTATGACTCTGACTCAATGAGGCAATGGAACAACAGCATGGGAAGATATGAAAGTGGTGAGGGCAAGGTTGAAAGAGTAATAAAATGGTGTTCAGGAGGTGTGGACACAAGCTCTAGCTTAGCCAGTACTGGCTTTGTACATTTGAGCCCATCTCTCCTAGGATTCTTCTCTGTGAAGATGGAGGTGGTAGAGCAGAGGACCTCATCCCACAGCGGTAAGATAAAATGCTGGCACTCAGACAGGTTTAGAATTAATTTGAAGGCTAAGGATTTTCAGGCTATGTTATTAAAAAGGTTAAGTAGAAAACAATTTAGGAGATCTGTTTAAAAATAACACTGTGGCGATGTTCCTATATAAAATTTCAAGGGTCATGATAATTACTTGTCATGGTTCATTATGTGTACTGATCACTTAGGAAAAGAAAAAGCCTACAGTTCCTTTGGTGTCACAGTGTGAAAGGTGGTTAGAAATAATTAACAGAAAATGACACTACTAATCCTTTATTCTCTTAATGATGTGGGTTTGGAACATTCCATCTTTTAAGTGACCTCCTGCTCTTGAAAAAAAATACCTAAAACTCACTTTTTATGAGAAGTCTTTACTTGATTAAATCGAATCCTGAACTAACCTATTTCACACATGAAGATTGAAGCTCAGAATTTCTAGTCTAGATGAAGTAAAATTATTCTGATTGGCTATAAACTGTTTTGATAGTTTCCTTTTTATCAAAAATATAAAGTATAATAGTTAAGATGGTATGCAATAGCATAAGAATAGACATATCAAAGAAGTAAAAGAGATAGCCTAGAATGAAGTATACACAAAGTTCACTTTACTTATAATGAAAGAAATGTCACAGTTAGTGGAGAAGGAAAGGATTAATTGTTGTAAGACAAGTGTCTGGCTATTTATGAAAAAAAGTTTGGAGTCTTTTTTTATACCATTCATGAATAAGAAGAAATTCCATATATATTGGGGATAGCTGTAAATAATAAATCCCAAAATAAATTTATTCTAAATAAAAATATAATTATAGAAAATCAATATACGGGTGTACTTTTAAAAGCATGTACAAAATAACATGGTAAAAGTAATAAAAAAATTTAAATGTCTATGTGATCAAAAAGAATACACTGAAATCTTTAAAATGTAGATCACAATCTGGTTGGGGAAAAATATAGTATGATCAACAATATGATGACAGCCAAAGACTAAAAATTTCTTCAAAATCTTTAAGAAAAACATTATGATCGCAATTAATAAATAAGCAGTAGTACAAATATAAAACTTACAACAAAGGAAAATTTATGGGTACAGCCACTTTGGAAAACAGTGTGAAGGTGCCTCAAAAAATTAAAAATAGAGCTACCCTATGACCCAGCAATTGCACTCCTGGATATTTACCCCAAAGACACAGATGCAGTGAAAAGAAGGGCCATATGCACCCCAATGTTCATAGCAGCAATGTCCACAATAGCCAAACTGTGGAAAGAGCCAAGATGCCCTTCCACAGATGAATGGGTAAAGAAGATGTGGTCCATGTATACAGTGGAATATTACTCAGCCATCAGAAAGGATGGATACCCAACTTTTACATCAACATGGATGCGACTGGAGGAGAGTACGCTACGTGAAATAAGTCAAGCAGAGAAAGTCAATTATCATATGGTTTCACTTTGTGGAACATAAGGAACAGCGTGGAGGACATTAGGAGAAGGAAGGGAAAAATGAAGGGAGGGAAATCGGAGGGAGAGATGAACCATGAGAGACTATGGACTCTGAGAAACAAACTGAGGGTTTTAGAGGGAAGGGGGGAGGGGGATGGGCTAGCCTCCCACCCCCCCTGTGATGGGTATCAAGGAGGGCACGTATTGCATGGAGCATTGGGTGTTATACAAAAACAATGAATTGTGGATCACCACATCAAAAACTAATGATGTACTGTATGGTGACTAACATAACATAATAAAATAAAATAAAAAAAAATTATGGGTAAATAGGTTTGACTCAACTAGCAATCAAAGTGATGTAAAACAAGAAAAATAATTTATAAGCAAAATAATAAACCCTGATAAATTTAACCTACTGCAGAATATGTATAGAGTACAACTCTATTTTCAAAGTAATTTGGAAATATGTATCATATGTCTCAAAAATACTCATACTGCTTGACCCAATAATTTTACTGTTATGAATGTATACTCAGCAAATAAGAGGAGATAAGGAAAAACATTATGCCTAGAGAGATTCATTTCAATATTATATGTACAAGACAAAGGGTCTTTTTTTAAAAAAGATTTTATTTATTTATTTGAGAGAGAGAGAGTACACAAGCGGGGAGGGGGGAACAGTGACGGGGGGGTGGGGAGACTACCCGCTGAGCAGGGAGCCGCATGTGGGGCTCCATCCCAGAACCCTGAGATCATGACCCCAACTGAAGGCAGACTCTTAACCAACTGAGCCATCCAGGTGCCCCAAGAAAAAGAAACTTAAAAGAAGGATAATGGTTGCTGAAAAATTCTGGTACAAGTTGGAAGAGCATACGGTTATTAAAAATGACTTTTGAGAAGAACATGTAGTATCAGGAGAAAATGCTTTTGTTAAAATGTTTACTGAAAAATTGGGACACAAAATTATTTGCTTGATAATATATACCTAAGTAGACAGACATTTTCCCTCATGTGTCATTCATTACTCATTAATAAACAAGAAATGCTTTGCACACATATGAAGCTAAGTTGCAAATTGTTAGTACTTTAAAATTTATCACTGAAGATAAACAAAATATTCAAGGAAAATATTCCTTGGTCTATACTGGTAGTATGGATAGGAGAGACAGGTTTTTGGTAGACAGGAAAGACACAGCCTTGTTTTTTTATAAAGGCATTGTCAATTGTCAGGTAAAACTATTTCCTAGAAGGTTCTTTAATCTTAAAAATTAGTTTTAGAAAAGTTTCCATTCCATTCCCCTCCACCCCACCAACAAACCCATGAATTTTAGTTTGTGGTCTTCTACTTCCTCACCCTTCCAGGATGTCCTCATGTAGCCCTGGCTTGCTCTCAACCATTTCGTATTTCCTCTTTCTTTTTTTTCCCTTTTCTTTCTCTATCTATTCCTTTGGTTCTATTTTTGTTGAACCCCCAATGACCCTGATAATGGTTCATAGCCTTTACTGTTTACCAAGTATTTTCATATGTACCAAGAAAAAAGAAACAGTTTCAGCTCATTGGTCTTCTTTTTTTTTAAGATTTATTTATTTATTTGAGAGAGAGAGAGAGATCAAGAGAGAATCCCAAGCCGACTCAGTGCTGAGCATGGAGCCCATCACAGGGCTGGATCTCAAGACCTGAGCAGAAACCAAGAGTTGGCCGCTTAACTGGCTGTGCCACATAGGCGCCCCTTGGCCCTCATTTTCTTATAAAAAAATCTTCAATAATTCTCATCACAGATAGAGTGAAACTCCCCATTATTTTGAGCCCCAAAGTGGGCCAGTCTACAGTTCCAGCCTCTTCTATTCCTGGAGTATTCTGTTCTCACCATCACCCAAATATGCTCTGCTTTCTACATATTTATGTTTGGTTTTTTATTCTTGTTTTCCATTTTACATAGAATAACTATAATACTAGAATGTCGAAGTTAAGAACTTACTAGAAAGAAAAGGTTTCTGAGGATTCCCCAGCAAGAGAATACCTAAGGAGACTTCCTTTGGAGTAGCTTCCACAGTACTTCAGTTGTCTGTGAATTTTTAAGAGATGGCTCAGTGAGCATCACACAGCTGAAGGCTCCAGTGACTATGGTGGGGAGAGGGGTTGTCTAGGAATTCTAGGAACATACCTTTTATCACTTCAGAGACTTTGGGAAATATCAGGCCCTCTAAACTTCAGCTGACCATAATTTATCATTCAAATGAGTACACTGAGAATAGAAGTGGGTGTTATTAAAAATTATACCAGAACAAGGAGTGAAAAGCAAAACAGTTATGGACAAACTTTTACAGCATTTTACCTTGTATTTGTTAAAAATACAGACTCCTAGATTTCTGACCTTCTGAATATGAATTTCTGCAATTCGAGCCTAAATCTGCATTTTAAACAGGCTCCTTAGTTGCTTATCAATTGAAGTTTGGGAACTATTACTCTAAAATGTTTTTTTAAACATCTAGGTATATGTGACTTTCTTCTATAATCTTCCCCTAACATATAATGGAGATCATCATCAATACATTTTATTTAGTAAACAATTGTAGAGGGTGACTTCAGGGCACAGTACACATACAAAGTTAAAATTTGCTTTCTGTATGACATTTCCAATGATGCATTTATACGCACTATAGAAATCAGTTTAAAGACTTGATTTAAATACTGTAATTATAGAAGTACTGTTTTCTACTATTTTTCAGGGCAATTATATAACATTTCAATTACAATGTGACCTCCTTTACAAACTCTTATTGGGCATTTTATTGTAACTTACAAATAATTTCATTATAATTTAATAGACTTGCTAAGAAAGGAACTTTTGGAACTCAAGTCATGTTTATATTGATACTATTAAGTTTTGTGACTCAAGCACATTGTTTTAAAATGAAAGAAAATTTACTGCAATGTCCATCTTCTGGAATTTAGAATTTGTCTAGTTAACCTAGTAAGGATCTCACTGAATTTTCTAGTAAATAATTATATTTTCTAGTAAATAATTATATCCTCTGGAGTGGATACAAAAACCTTCTGAGCTGTACCCCTTCATAAATCTTTGGGAATTAATATCGGATATTTTGAATGTCAGAAAAAAGCTTCTGAGGTCCTTTTTCTATTCTTTAAAAAGTTTCAATATATATCTAGTTAAACATTAAATCAATATTTAGGCCTATTACAGGTAGGTTATGGATATATCATCAGTGGTTGAATAACATGTAAATTGACCACATTATACTGTACATGGTAATGAATAATTCAAAGTATCAGTTAATGTTCCTCCTAACCCTGATTCTCTTTGGTCCTGTATTCTCTTAAAGAATCCTTTAAAACTGCATGCATTTTTTTCTCTTCAAAAGATCTTATTCCAAAAAAAAAAAAAAATCACATTCTCAATGGCATGCTTCTGAATTGTTCATCATATGTATGGCCAGCAATCTTGTCCTCTGGCACCTCAGCTGAAATTAGAAGTAGTTTAGTGTGGTGGCTATCAACCGGGGATGAGCATCTCTATCATTGTGGAGCTTTTTAAAAAAAATACAAACTCCCAGACCCCACCTTGAACTTGTAGAAGAATGTATGGACCTGAGGCATAAGTGTGTGTGTTCTCATGGACATCCCTAGTGACAGCCAGTGCATGTCTTTCATTAGGAAGGAAACCACTGATGGCTAAGAGTCTGTGTCCAGGGCTTTAGTTTCCAGGGGGAGGATCTAATTAAAATCCACGTCTGAGTACATGATAGTTGTGTGACCATGTTATTTACTTTCTCTGAGATTAATTGCTCCTCTGAAGTTATCATACCAAATTAAAAATGCTATTTTTGATAGTTAAAATAAGACAACCAATGTAAAGGACCTGAATTTCCATCTATGTAAGACAAATTTTCTTCTTTAGCCTCGAAATGAAATGATTTTATGTGAATAATGTTCTTTATACAATCTCCTTCTGCTAGTTTTCACTTGATCAGACAGCTCTGACAGTCTCGATGAGGAATCATAAAAATAATCAACCTTATCCCAAAGAATTGTCAACTGAGACAAAGCTAGAGGGAAATTCATTTTCACCATCTCTTAATATTTGATTTACAAAGAAATTTGTTTTTTTTTTTAGCCTTTCTTGCTTTCAGAATAAGAACTTGCAGCATAATCTTCTGGAACAATTTATATATCATTTCTAACAAAGATGTTATGACCATCTGTCAAAGCTCAATGCCACTCAAGTTGCTATACAAAAGCCAAATTACCACAGAGGTAACAGTGAGAGCTGTTGGGTTGAATGCCAGAAAAGAAAAAGAAAAACTTCAAGGTACTGGGTAATTCTGTGTATTCATGGCTGTTTCTAAATCACTTCCCCTTTAAAGGTAATGTTCTGATCCCATGGGAGAGGTAGGGATGTATATAAGGAAGCATCAAAGGTAACATTTCAAGTGTCAGAATAATTGCTTTAACTCATTTGAGTCAATAGATATGACAAATGTTAAAGCGACCCTGCCTGTTCCAGGCAGAAGCCTGGAACATTCCTCCTTCAGCTGTTTCCACAGCTTACTTCCTCACCACCTTCGAGTCTTAGTTCAGATATTTCCTTCTTAGCAAGGTCTCCCTGTGAGCACTTACTTAAAATTGGAATCCCTTGTTTGCTCAAGCAGTGTCTCCCTACCCTCTTTTATTTTTCCATAATACTTGTCACTTTCTAATGCCCCTTATAATTTACTTATATATTTATCATCTCTATCTTCCTACACATACTCACAGATACTCAGGATGTGGGCTCCATGAAGGCAGGGATTTTTTTCCTTTTGCTTGCTGCTCTATCCTTAATGCCTAGGAAAGGGCACTTTGCAGTAGTAATTTGGTCAAAAAATATTGAATGAATAAATGAATAAATAGGTGGGTGAATGAAGGAGTATCCAGTAAGGCAATGTGGCAGGAAAGTAGGACATCCCTACATATGGCCAAACGATCAATATGCACCAAGGCTAGGTGAAGCAGGAAACTCATCATCTGGGCACTCCAGCGAGAAGTGAAGACCCACAAAATGTGGACTGACATGCTTGGTTTTGGAGTTGCTGTCACTACTGCATCATCCCCTGACCCTGAGACCAGAACGTGATTCCTCACAGACCCCGTCTGGACCCCATCTAAGCCACTCTGCCCAACACCACCAGAATTCTTGATCTCAAGTCAAAATTTGATCATGACTTTCATCTGCTTAGCAGTCTTCACTGACTTTCCACTTCTTCAAGATAAAGTCTAACAAAATGTATAAAACTCCTACTTGTAGTTGGTCATTTTTTCCTCATTATTGCCTGCCCTCTGTGCACCAAGTCATATCAAAGTACTTGCAGTTTTCCAGAAGTGCTATGTTCTCTGTGTCCATGCACTTGTTTTCCTTTAGCACTTCTATCCTATTTAATCTGGCCAACACCTGGGATCCTTTGAGTCTCAACACAAGTATCAACTTCCTCCCCCAAAACCTACCCTGGATTGCCCAGGATGTACTGTTACCCACTACTTCTCAGCATACTGGATCTGTCCATTCTTCTTGAAGTTCTGCCAATTTTTAATGTTTTATTTAATGTATCAGCCCTCTTTATCTCTCATATTTTTTTTGTTTTAACATTTGTTTTTCTGCTTTTAATATAGCTATACTGACTTCCTCCTGGTTAGTTTTCTTGGTACATATTTTCTCATGATTTTATTTTTAGTATTTTTGTGTTGTATTTTTAAGTGGGCTTTTTATAATCACAATATAGTTAGTTTTTTTAAAAAAACTCTCAATCTTTGTCTTTTAGAGTATTTAGTTTATTTTCACTTACTAGGTTAGCAGTATATTTAAGCTTTTTCTAATTTTTTTTCCTTTTAGGCTTTTTGAATTAGTTGGTTTATTTTTCTTAGTTTTCCTGTTTACTAGTTTTGGAATTATACACTTGAATTCTATTATTTTAATGCATACTCTAATTTCTCTTATGCATATTTAACTTAAAGTTTACATTTAATTAATATATTTACCCTCCTTTGGAATAATACAAGGGCCTTCGAATATTTTAACCCTGATTACTACCACCACCACCAACTATATGCTGTTGCTCAGGTTTTTAGTTGTGTTTATTGTGAAAATTAAATACTATTTTTCAATCATTTATTGTCAGTGTTTATTTAGATTTATCTATGTGTTTACTCTTTTCTTTGCCCACCATTCCTTCTTGCATCTCAGATTTTCCTTTGAGGAAAATTTTCCTTCTTTCTTAGAACACTTTTATTCTAATAATCTCTTCCAAATTTATTTGCTGTTGTTTTTCAGTAGCTTTTTTAAACACTATGACAATTAGTTTTTAAAATTTATTTGCTTATATTTATATAATTATGTTCACCATTCTTTCTTATCTTTCAGACAAGATATCCTTTCTGGGATAATTTGATTTTTTTATTTAAATACATCTTTTAGAAAAATACGTGTGTGAGGGTTTCTTGGTAATAAATTTTTTAGTTTTAGGTTTTTATATATTTTTTTAAATGACTAAAAATAAGTGTTTTGTCTTTGTTCTGGAAAGACATACAATTATGCTTGCCAATAATTTATCTGTTGGAACTTTATAAATCATCCCACTATCATCTTTATTCCATTGTTGCTGTTGAGAAATCAGTTGTAGTCATAATTGCCACCCCTTCTTAGGTTACTTACTTTTCCCTTTGGCTTCTTGTAGGAATCTTCTGTGTTCTATGGTTTGTATGTGATGTGTACGGATTTCTTTGCATTAATCCACTTACAATAAATTTGGCTGCTTGACTGATAATTGGCATCTTTCTTCAATTCTAGAAATTTCTTAACAGTTATGTTCTGGAATATTGCCTCTTCCCCATATTCTTTATGCTTTCTGGATTCTGATTAAATGTACCTCTTTCAAAAATGTTCATATTTTTCTTCTTTATATTGCATTCTTAAGGTAATTTCTTCACGTTTATATTCTACTTCACAAATTCTTTTTTCAGCTGTATCTACAATGCTTCTCACATTTATTACACACATACACACACATCCCATATATATCTAGAAGTTTTGTTCATTCTTTTTTCAACTATGGTGCCTAGTTATCTCTAACGTTCCTTTGTTCCTTAGTCACACTTGTGGGATCCTTTTTTATTTCTTTAAACAGATCTAACATGTCTATTTTATATTCTGAAATGGCAAAAGACAGTATGTGCAACCTTTGAGGGTCTGATCCTGGCATTTGTTTCTTTTGCTGACCCTTACTCATGGTAGCTCATGGGTATATAATGTGAGAATTCTTAAGGTCCTGGGTTAAGATGTATTCCTCCAGAGAGGATTTTCTTTTATTTATGTCTGGTGTAAACTTAGATTTTGGGAGAACACACAAGTCATTTAAACTCAAGTACACACTTCATGTAAGAGTTGGTTTGTAGTTCTCAGTGGAGACCTTTTCCTCCCTCTAGCAAGAGCTATTATTTTTTTTAAAAGATTTTATTTATTTATTTGACAGAGAGAGACACAGCGAGAGAGGGAACACAAGCAGGGGGAGTGGGAGAGGGAGAAGCAGGCTTCCCGATGAACAGGGAGCCCAATGCAGGGGTCGATCCCAAGACCCCGGGATCATGACCTGAGCCGAAGGCAGACACTTAACGACTGAGCCACCTAGGCGCCCCAAGAGCTACTCTTGAGACAAATTAATTTCATTAGTTTCTTGCCTTGCAGAGTAGTTTTCCTACCCTATTTTACTATTTCTCTGTGGTAGTTACCCTTAAGCAATTTTTGCTTTACTTGAGACACTTCTGCAGCACCCCCTAGGCTTTTCCTCCTTTCCCCTGTGTATGTGTGATCAAGCACTAGGGTCACTAGGCATTGGCAGAAGCACATGATAGATGCCAACTGCCTTCTTTTTGGATTCATGATTTCTTCTTAATTTTGACCTTTGAGGAGCTACCTTACTTTCCTGCCAATTCAGCTGTGCATTTTTTTAGGTGATGTTTTAAGACGAATTTTCAGGATATCTGTCCCATCATATAGTTAGAAAGGTAAGTCCTTCTTTCAGTATTTTGAATTAACCATTTAATAGCATTTAATGCATTCTTTTGTAATTGTCAATTAGATTTTCTATTTTCCCCAGTTGATTGTGTTCATCATGGGGGCAGGAACTATTTCTTAATATGTACTAATTTAAGAATATTAAAAAATACTGGTTCAAGAAATATTCAGTTTCTATTACTTACTATGCACTGATACACTGAGTTAGTTGTGTATACAAAGGTGGTCTAAATTGAAATGGTCTCTGAACTTAACATGCTGACAATTAAAAATAATAAAAGCTTACATTTGTTGAATCATTTCTAGTTACTAAATGGCCAGCTGTTCTGATAATGCTTCATATTTATTGTCCTATATTAATTTTCACAATCCCCTATGAGTTTGCCATTGTTATTATTTCATTTTAAAGATGACGAGATAGAGGCTAGGAGAAGTGACTTATACGTGACAAGAGAAGAGTGTGACAATTATTATGGTAAGCTAGACATGATCTAATTTAAAAAAATATAATCTCTTTCTACTGAATTTTCTTAATGTTGCTTATTGCTATAGGCTCAACATTATACATAGTTTCAGAGATACACTGAACATATATAAAAGAAAGCAGGGCAATAGCCCTAAGAATGGACCCAGTCATAGGCTCCAGGTTATATCCAGGATCAAAGAATATCTTCAGGCAAGAACACTATTCGAATCACAGCATGAAACATTTTGCTAAAACAATTCAAACCTTGGTTATTTTACATGTATCAGAATTTTTAACTGAGTCATATCTTTGAACACCTACGTGATGTGGCAGAGATTTAACTCATCATGTAAATTCTAAGCAAACGAAGAAGACATATTATATATGCCCTTAAAGTTATGGATTCTTAAAATGTTTCAAGCTATGACAATAGTCATTTCCTATGTAATATATAGTTGCATTTTATTTCATTAATGACATCCTTTCCATGGCAACTTGTGCTTTATTCAGCCTCACTTGTACTTGACGTTTGAAGTCCACTCTTCACCCCCCAACCTCCTGCCCCCGCCCCATCATTTTAATCTGCCTTATTTAGGTTCTAGTCTCTTGCATTCTTTGTTCTCTCCTTTTCCCTGTCTTCTGTGGCAGCTCAGGCAGCTGCTGATCTCCTCTTCTCTCACTCATCGCCTGCTGTGTGATGAGTTGTAGCATGAGATTTTTTGCAGGTAGCAATGGGAACTTTTCTGTTCAGTTCTCCTGTACCCGTGGCCTCTATGCATACACAATGCTCTCTTTTTGATGTTATCTCTCACCCTTGTTTGCAAATGCTCTATTCTGATGGCTTCCCCCCCCCCCCCCCACCGTCAGCTCCATCCCAAGTGTGTTTGTTTCATATTGGATTCTTCCTTCTTTTTTCTTTTTCTAAATCCTTTAAAAGGTTTTGGCTCTGAATTTTCAAAGGGAGTCTATAAAATCCAACAATGGGTGCTTCAGGTATTTTTAATAGAGCATGAGATCAGCAGGAAAAGAAGTCTTATCAGAATTTTTCACATTATAATTTCACACTTTGTTTTACAAAGACAGTATACCCAGAAAAAAACCACATTGTTCATTTGAGTATGGGAAGCATCAACTGCTCTAGGAGGAATGGTGGCAGAAGTAAATTGATGAAAACATTGTCAGAGGGAAAAATCATCTGTTTAACATTTTGAAAAGCGCAGAGAGCATCGGTGCTGTTCTTATTTTTAGCAGCTCGAATCAGACAATGACTACCTGGTACACCTTAAGGGTAGAGAAGGAAAATTGGTGAGTCTAAGACTCAAGTGCTAGAAATCTCACAGAAGTGTGGGTTTTGATGGATCTTAGGCCTGTGATTAATTACAGACCAACAACTGCATGAGTCATAACTTGTTAGTCACATTAAAACTCTACCTAAATCAAGTTGAAAATAAAATATAGATCTATTTTTCCTACATAAAAAAAAGCGGCTCCCAACCTTAAAGACCATAAAGCTCTTACAATGATGCATACACTGTTGCCAAACTTCCCTCAGTTCTTCAGAAAAACATCTCACAATCAACACAAACCCAACAGAATGCAGATAAATTAGTTAAACCATCCCTAGAATGTCTGTGAAGTGTGCTGATAAGGAGAGAAGAATAATAGTAAAATACCTGATATTTGTAATTACTTCAAAATTCTCAATAGTAAATTTAAAAAGTAATGATTTTTAGAAAAATGAATTTCTGAAAGTTAAAGACAAGCCAAGTAAAAGTATCAACATTTTTGATGTTCTCTGGTTCTCTTAACAACTTTATACAATGTCAGTGCCGTCTGCTTTTCCTAAAGACATTACTGACGGATTCTCTCATTTCACTCCACACATTTGGTGGCATTTTCCTTTATTTTTATGACATCTTATGTATTTAGAAGTTTACCAAGATGTGCTTGTGCAAATTCAGGCTTTTTAAAAAAGAGTATTTCCCAGTTGATGCCTGTACCCTGTTCTGCATTACTAACAATTATGCAAATGAATCTTAGAACCACCCACGTCCACTTGTAACATGAAGCTCCCTCTGTACAGTAGGACTAAAATTCAGAGATTAAATATATCTGTAATAGTGTTGAACTTTTAAAATTTAAACTGGGATGTTTTGGCTTTTGAAGTGGCAATCATATATTTTATAAAATTATTACTTAGTGGGATGGCATATTGGTTTTTCTTTTTCTCTATTCTGTTCATTAAAATACTCATGAGCGTGAACAAGGCTCCATAGAAATCCACCTATCTCTGTCCTTTTATTTCTTTTATTGCTGAGTGAACAGTCAAAAAGCTGAAAAGTTAAAGACTGACTTTCAGAATTACCAGTTGGGAAGAGTCTCAAAGGTAATCTATCTGTTCCTTGGTTTTTATCCCAAGTAGCATTTTGCTTATACTTTACTTATAACATTTCTTTTATTCTGCCTGAAATTATAGTTGGTCATATCTTCATTTGTCTGCTTTAGTACACTGAAATCTCTTTAAAGACATTTTAGCTACCTTTCAATACATCATCATGCTTATCACATAATAAGTGTTCCGATAATAGTTTAAGTGGAACCTAAGCCCGTGAGTTTTTATCCTGTTTTTAAAAACCTCCAGAGAAAATAATCAGAGATATATTTCAGAAAAAAGTGAACATGAGCTTAAAATGATTCATGCTGGAGTTAAAGTTCATTACTTCTATTTCTGTCCTTCACAGAACTAAAGAAATTAGCTAATGGTCTAATGTTGAGGGTTCTCAGGGAGATAGCCTGGATTTGTGTCCTGTATTCATCAATCCTCAGCCGTATGACCATGAGCAAGTCACGAAACTACTCTAGGACTCATTTTCTCATTCCTAAGATAGTGATAGTAACAGTTTAACAGTTACCTTCCTCAGATGGTTTTCCTAAGGATTAAATATGATACAAACATAAAATATTTAGTGTAATTTATGATATGTAGTAACACTCACTCATTAAATGTTGGCTATCATCATTACCATTATCCACATCACCTAGCTGGATTACCATAGTCAATAGTTTAAAATGTAATCTTTAATTCCTTAATTCCTTTCTAGTCCATAAACTTTGAAAAAATCCAACTGTCCATTTTTTTTTTTTTTTTTTTGCTCTTGCCATTTGCCCTTTGAATGTTACTGGTCCTACTATTTTTTAAAAAGATTTTCTTTATTTCTTTAATTAGAGAGAGAGAGAGAGAGTGGGAGGGAGAGGGAGAGAGAATCTGAAGCAGACTCCATGCTGAGTGCAGAACCCAATGTGGAGCTCCATCTCATGGGTGCAAGATCATGACCTGAGCCAAAACCAAGAGTCAGACACTTAATCAACTGAACCACCCAACCCTCCCTCAGTCCTACTACTTAATATTGCACTAGAGATGCTAGCCAATGCAGTAAGACAAAAAGCTGAGTTGAGAAGGTAAGAAGAACAGTCATAATTGATGGACTTGATAATCTACATACAAAATCTGATATAATAAAAAATATCTATCAAAACTAGTTAGGCAATTCAGCAAGGTAGAAAGATATAAGACCAACCAGTATTGTTTCTATACAACAGCAAGAGCAAGACAGAAAATGAAATAGAAAAAAGATACTATTCATATTGGTGACAACACCTTTAAGGTTCCTAGGCACAAATATAACAAAGACGTGTATGTTTCTGTGATGTTTATTGTTATTCACAGAATACCAGAATGAATTGCAAGCTAGGACAAATGAATGCATAGGAAGACATAGTATTATTCAGATATCACTTCTTTCAAAATTTTTGGTAAATTCTGGGAACTTCCAAGCAAACCCTATGGGGGTGTTTTTGGGAGAGGACAAACTTGTAACAAAGTGATTTTATTATCATATGGAAGACTAAATGTCCAAAACTGGACAAGACAACTAGAAAAAAGAAAATAAGGAGGGAAAGATGCCTTACCAGATGTTTTAAATATATCATAACTAAGAATATCGATGAGCACAGAGACAGACAAAAAGTAGATCCGTGCAAAAAAAATCAAGAGCTCATAGCTTATTTAAGTATACATGGATCTTGGTGTGTCATGAGGAGGCATTACAAATCAGCAGAGGAAATAGGAAAATGGACTAATGGTGATATTGGGACAATTGCCTTTGGAAATGAAAACAAAATGAAATAAGGTTTGCTTTTTTATACCATATATAAAAACAAACTCCAAATGATTTAAAGACCCAAATGTGAAAAAAGAACTTTAAAAAAATCTTGAAATATCCTTATTACAACAGGGCAAGAAAAAATTTATTATATAGCACACAAGATGATAAAAAAATTGATAAATTCAATACATCAAAATACAAAACTTCTCTACAGTGAAAGACACCATAATGCTAAAAAGTAAAATGCCTGAAAGATATATATGTTAACATATAAAACAACTGGTAAGTAATTAGAATATATAATATCATTTAGAAAAAGACAAAAGAGAGAAACGGGCAAGGAAGAGGCAGGAAATTCACTAAACAGGAATCCCAAATGGCAAATAAATGTACGAAAAGATGCTCACTCTCATTTGTAACCAAGGCAGTGAAAAGTAAAACAATAAAGAGAAGCCATTCCATGTTATCAGAAGTAGCAAAGTTGTCTGACAATGTCAAATATTGGTAAGAATTTAGGAGAAATTGGAAGTCTTATATGCTCTTGGTGGAAATGAAAATTGTCAACCCAGTTTGAAGCACAATTTATCAATATTTAGTAAAGTTAAAAGTGAACAGAACCTATAATCCAACAATTATACTTCTAAATATACACCCCAAAGACACTCTCATACCTGGTGACAGATATATTTAAGGATATTTGTTTATAGCATGTTTTTAATAGTCAAGAAGTTATAAACCCTCTAAATCTCATGGGTCAATAATGGTATAGTCATGAGGGACTATACACATAACCATGGAAAGATCTTGAAAACATTATATATATCTAAAAATATATGTAAAATGGTGATTTACATGAAGAGAATACTCAGTTGCATCTGAAGTGAATATAGGATCTAAGTAAACCACATCTAATTACATAAAGGTTAGGCATTCTCATAATTTAACATATAATTTGATATGATAATTTATTACATGACATATTTAGACTGGTGAAAAAATGATAGTCTGAAAAAGTGACATGAAAACATTTATATTAGAACAATATGTTTTAGCAGAACTTAATAAAATTGAATTTAAAGATATAATAAACTTCATGAAGTTCACATACATTTAAAAAAATGTCTCTCCTAGCTCCGTTATTAAGTAGTCTTGGAAAATGCCATCATGTCTATCTTCCATTCTCAAAAGTCACAATGTGACATGCACCCCTGGTACCTAGATTTTGGTCTCTTTGCTCCATAAAAGGAGTCAGGACTCCCTGAAAAGTAGTTGATTCCCTCTTACAGAGTAGGGAAAATAAAGTTGTACTTGAAATGCATAGAGAGAAATGTTTTCAAAACACTGAAAGTTAGAATGCTTTCAAAGATGTCTGAGGGCAATTTCTATAGGGAAAAACATGCCTCCAGGGGTTGTGACAATCAGAGCACCATAAAAGAAAATAACAATCCTGTCAAAAGCCATGAGTTTATAATATTACTTAAAATAGGTAAATCATATGACTATCAAGAAGCAACAGCATCTATTGATTTCCAGTACTGTCTATAGAAAGTACACATATCAACTGAACTATGTAAGTATACCGTATTTTATTTTCCTCAGTCCCCTTAGGAAAATTCAGAAGGCAAAAATCTAAGGAGGAAGCTATGCTAAAAAGTTATGTATGAGATGCTAAAAGGAAAATGGGTAAGGGAGACAATTAAGGGATGCTCACAGGACAGGATGTGAGAAACCATTTCTCAGCAATACACCAATTGACATCTAGTAGCAGGTATATTATAACAAGAATCCCATCCCAATTATCACTGGCTCTGTGGGACCATATAGGAAAGCACACCAAGGTCCTATGTTTTGGTCTCAAATCTCTGGCTAATAGTCTATATCTATAAACATATCCAAGTCCAAATGCTATCATATGTAGACTTGATCTCTAATTACACAGTCATCTTGAGATGGTTATTTTATTTCCATGACAAATAATTTTGACATGGGATGGTCTGACAAATGATGGAACTGGTGGAGAAACATACCACCTTCATAGTATTAATACTTTTGTGTTAAGTGCAAGTATAGTAATGATTTGTAATTACTTTGCTAATTTGTATTTGTGCTATCTGCTTTTTAAAGAGAAGCGTTCAAAGAAATCTGACATAAAGGACTTGAGATTCTAATAGAAATATTTAGAAAGATTTAACTTAACTTTATGGTCAATGTTTAGATGCTCAAGGCAATCTGATTTCTTAGAACCATACATTTAGATTTATTGAACGTATAAGCAGTGTTTGAATGCTTAGTAAGATTTTTTTTTCTTGCATTTGAAAGTCTGCTTTCCTGGATGTTTGAAGTGCTTGAAAGAATCAGACATATCAAATTTGTTGTTTTATTTAAAAATGTTTAAGACAGTGTGCTTAACTTTTCTTTAAATATTTTTAAGCATTTGGAGGATTTTAATCTACCAAATGCATAAATGAATTGGATATTAATTCAAGGACAAATACAAATTAATATTTTAATGTATTCACAAAATTACTGTTTTAGAAAATAAGATTTGGGGCTCCTGGATGGCTCACTCTGTTAAGCATCCATCTCTTGATTTCGGCTCAGGTCATGATCTCAGGGTCATTAGACAGAGCCCCACGTTGGGCTCTGCACTGGGCATGGAGCCTGCTTAGGATTCTCTGTCTCTCCCTCTCCCTCTGCCTGTCCCCCACCCCCTTTCTTGTGCTCATGCTCTCTCTTAAAAAAAAAAAAATAAGATTTACAAATTTACTTTGAAATTTTATGAAAGACGAGCTTTAAAATTAAATCTCTATCAAAAACAACACAAACAACTCCATATATTGTAGATGGACTATCATATAGATAGCAATAAAAATATAAAAATGTGAACTGAGAGGGCAATATAGCAGACATCAAATTTTATATGGAATATTTAATTTGCCAATAAATCTGAAATAATCATAACAAAATATTTGTTTATTGGTGGCAGGTACATTGTCGATTATTATATTATCTATTGTATTTTCAATTTTTCTCAATTAAGATATCTGTAATGTGAAGACTCAAATAATAATACAGGAAGAACCCAAGGGACCAGTAAATATGGTGAACTGGACATAGACTTAGGCTTTTTAAATGGATTAAATGTGAGGATAATAGCTGAGTAATTAAAATTATATAACAAAACATTTTCATTTAAAACAAAACAACTTAAGAATGAAGGAAAACTGGAAGAAAAAAAAATGAAAGAAGATGTCAAGATGTCTCACACATTATGACTGATGAACCAACACAGTGACAATCTGAGATTTGCTGTGTTCTCTCAAGTGGACAAAATAATGTGTATTTGAGGAACATAGTAACTGGTGATGAAATATGTTCTTTCCAATAAAACCTGGAAGTAAATCATAAAAGTCTTCAATGGATACTCCAACATGGAGAAAAGTTTATTTGCTAAAATCTAAGTGAAATAAAGGACGATTTAGTTCTGTGATATCACAATGACACTATTCACCAAAAATTCATATTAATGGGTAAAATACTCAAATTTATTGTGATGAAGAAGTCATGATGCATTTGGGAAATTCCACATAAAACAAAGCCAAGGAATTGAAGAGCTATGGATGATGTCACTAGGATGATGATGTCACAATGAACTTGCTGTCAAAGAGTTTTTGAGCAGATATTGTATTAATTGCCTTAAACACCCACCTAATGCATAAAACAAGGTTCTAAATACTTTCAGGCTGCTTCTAAAAACAAAATCATCTCTAATGGGCAAAAATTTTCCATTGGCGAAGACAGTCAAAGGGAATGTGCTGCAAGGTTTGCAGGCAATTCCAAAACTGCTATGCTTTTGTGAAGAATTTGTCTCTTTTGTACAAATTGATTTTATGTTTTTTTGTGAACTTTTAAAGACAAGTATGTCAGGGGAGCATATAATTTAATGAAGTACATGGGCTATAGATTCAGCTAAGGATTGAATCCATGTCTTGCCTGTAAGTAGTATAGGAAACTAGAGTTTCTTTATCTATAAAATGGGGATGAGAGGGCTTCAGTGGGCTGGGAGGGAGGACATGATGTGAAGTACCTAGCATAGTGTTCATGCCAGATACTCAACAACAGGTAGCTATTGTGATTATGACTGTTATTTTTTAATGATATTATTATTCATTTGACAAGAGGCATGTGAACTTTTTTTTATTCTCATTAAATTACTCCCTTGGACTTGAGAAATAAAGTGTTTCCGTTTTGGTTTTAGTTATTTCAGTGACTGAAGTGAAAAGAAATGTCAGTGAAAAATCTCATTGTATAATTTTTGAATCATTTGTAATAAATGATTACATTGACAGACCAGTTAGGTGTCAGAGCTGTATTTCCCACCACTTCTCTAACTTCTCCACCTTATTTACTCTAAGATATTCAGTATGATGATTCTATTTATCTCTTCCAGGTGAATGAATGTGTCCACTTTAAAAATTTTTTTCCTAAAAACCACCACCATCAAGCCTGTATTTAACTTATCTAACTAAGTTGATAAAATTATTGATAGGGTGTTTTCCAGAAAATGAAAACTAAGATATTCTTTTATTTTTCCACTTTGAATATAGCAAGAATGATTTATGTTATATTATTAAAATGCCTGTCCTTTTAGGTTGGGAGAAGTATTCTCATTTGGGTTAAATAACTGATTTACAATGCTTAAATGATATCATAATGAAGACATTAAATATAATACCAGCTAGATTTAGGTTTACTCACATGTAAAATGAGAAGCTTTAATCCAAAGACACATTTTCAGAGTCTATATATTACTGAGTGTCATGGTTTATACAGTCTTTTCTGAAATCATACTATCAATATACTTGCTGACTGTCATTAAAGTTTTGTAAAGGATATACACATAGGTATATTGGGAAAACACTTCAAAATATACACATGTGCTTATTAAAATGACTACCTTTAGGGATGGGGTGGCTGGGTGGTAGACATTGGGGAGGGTGTGTGCTATGGTGAGCGCTGTGAATTGTGCAAGACTGTTGAATCACAGACCTGTACCTCTGAAACAAATAATACATTATATATTAAAAAAAAAGAAGAAGAAGATAGCAGGAGGGGAAGAATGAAGGGGGGGAAATTGGAGGGGGAGACAAACCATGACAAACTATGGACTCTGAGAAACAAACTGAGGGTTCTAGAGGGGAGGGGGGTGGGGGGATGGGTTAGCCTGGTGATGGGTATTAAAGAGGGCACGTTCTGCATGGAGCACTGGGTGTTATATGCAAACAATGAATCATGGAACACTACATCAAAAACTAATGATGTAATGTATAGTGATTTACATAACATAATTAATAAAAAACAAAACAAAACAAAAAAAACAACTACCTTAGAATGTTTCTGGTCAATGAACCTTAGCTCATCTCAGCCTAGGAAGTAAAACGGGCATTTTTCTGGATTATTTTTCATGTAGTACACACTACTGCTATTGTGAGGCTTTGGAAATATAGTTAAATACTAAGATGGCTACTAATAGCATTAAGGAGAAAGTACAGCTAGGATTTTCTAAGCCAGATGAAGCCGTTGTGCTATAGCTGCCGCACTCAGTAATAAATTACATCTGGTATCTGGAAGCAGAAATACCATGTAAGCATCGTTTTTTTTTTTTTTCCCCCTTTTCCCGTCCATAAAAGTTTGGAGGATTGTATTAGAATAGGATTTCTCATAGGGTCAAATGAAGTCTCACTCAGACTGCAAGTACCTGCTGAACTGCTTTTTTCGTGGGGTTTGAAGTTGTTCTGCAAAATTAGTGGTGTACTTCAAGAAGAGCATTACCATGTTTGCAGTGGATATAATACGGAGCCATAAACTTCAATGATTGTTCTTAAATTACCCAAACTGAGCATATCTAACAAATTCCGTTCCTTACAACCCCCCCATAAACATGAATATTACCTTCAATTGGTACAATTTATTTTAGCTTTAGTAAAATTAGCGCCAGAGAGAAAAGATGGATACGAAAATTATCTAAATACAAACAATCTATAGAGAATGAAAATTTGGTCTCATTGATTGAAAATAAATTGAAAGCTATATTAATTCTAGAAGAGTTTAGATTAAAAGGAAAGGAGATCCTTTCTCGAAGCATGTAAGGGTCTCTAAGAAAAACGTGAGTACTCTCATTTCTGGAGAATTTTAGAGTAGAAAAATTACACATATCTTTTGGAATGGTTCTAGCAGAAAAGCCATTTGTTAGGTCTACAAGGATTATACAGGTTCTCCAATACTGGTATAAATGAATGATTCTATATAAAAATAATTGTAAAATATAAACACCAATTTCAAGATTTTTTGAGAAAACAATAAAATAGAGTGAAAATTCACATAAATTTCTATTCCTCCAGCCATGCAACTGCTTTAAAAAATACTATAACAGATTATGTAGTCAAATATCCAATAAATTTGAGGCAAAGAACTGTCTTGTGAGTTGTGGCTATTATATATTTTCACACATGACACCTCTGAAGACTCAGCACTATTTAAATTTCTCTCAAGATTCTTTTTTCCAATTTTAGTCATCAGATACACAATTTGAATACTGCTCACAAATGGCAATAATAAAGAGTATTTCATTAGGGCAGCTTTGAATGTAGGGCCCTCTCCCCCCATGTTTGTACAAACTGGAAAAAGAAAACTGTCCCTTTGTAAAGCAGCAAAGCAAAGGCTTTGGTGCTAAACAGCCTGGGTTCAAATCCTGAATCTATCATTTACTAATTGTGTGACCTTGGCCTAGTAACTTAACCACACTAGGCTGTAAAACGGGCTAATGATAACTACCTAAAAGCATTCTTGAGAGTATTAAGTGAAAGAATATATGTGAAGTTCTTGGAAAAATGGCCAGCACATAGAAATTGGTCATTAAATATCAACAATTATTACTATTTCAGAGCAATAGTCCCCAACATTTTATTTTTGCTGAGACTCACAAGAAAGAAAATGTCCACAGGGGCAATATATCCTGTTGGTCCATCTTCTACAGAGCAGCCTTCTATACTCTTTCATGACAAATATATTGGAATGCAAATAAGCAAGAGTGACATTATTATAAAGATAACTCTGAGTCTGTTCTAACTTAAAATAAGAAATAATTAAAAACCTCAGTACTTAATTTTAGTAGCAGGTTGATAACAACACATCTCACAGTATATTATGACATAGTCGTGCTGAGAACAGTTCTTTTAGGAAGTAAAGGGAAGGGAGAGAGATACATGGTGAAATAGAGGTGAGGGTTTTGGATAAGGCTATTAAATTAAAATCAGTTCCTTTTCCATTCATCATCCATCCATCTGTCTGTTCATCAGACCATCCACTTATCTATCCAACCATCTTTTTATCCATCAAATATTACAGAAAGTCTATTTATGGCTGGCAATACTAAAATACTTCCCTGGAGTGCCAGGTTTGTTTGTTTTGCTATTGTTGTCTATTTTTGGCTTTGGTTTTTGTTCTTTAGGGGAACTTCTCATCCTAGCAGAAGGGAGGAGAAAGTAAAATTTCTCTTAATACTCTCAAAATGAACATTCATCTCTTCAATGCTGTTTGAGAAAAAATATGAGGTTGCAGATGAATGCCTGCCCAATGCCAGATTCTGCTAGACGGAAAATATCCTTGGACCAATATCCAGAGAAGTGGGAGAAAGAGGGAGACACATCTTTAAGTACAGAATCAGAGTATGTTTCATGGAACCTGGGGAAGTTTCTTTGATTTTTCTCTGGCTTTTATGATTCTGTATTTAGTGAATCAGCAAAGTGGCTTCTAGATTAAATTTTGGTTAAATATTGGTCTTTTTGGGTTAATATGGCAAGTATAACCTAGAATATTTTTAATTTTGCTTGTTCCTGCTATAGGGGAGTTACTATACTCAAAGTAAAATAAACCTTTAATTTTAATCATTTTAGCACACGTTTGTTTATTTCGCAGATTAAATGATGAAGGAGTTGGCAGCCATCATAGTATTTACTATATAAATATGTAAATCTATTACATAAGGGAGATATAACAGAAAATGGAAAAGCTAGCAATCTACTTCTATTTGTTTCCCAGAATTGCCTGCTAGGTTTTACATAATCAGTAACAGTATGTTACATGGTCAAATAAAAAATTAAAAGTCAAACTATAGAAGTAATATATAGTTAAATTACTTCTTGTTCCAAATTAAAGAAATAATTTAATTAAGAAGTTCTCTTTTTGGTGCTGTAGTTTTCTTCTAAATGAGGATGCTAGTTCTTTTCTCAAAAATGTACATTGATAATTAAGCATACAATTAGTAGAGAAATTAGGACTCTGCAGTTAGTACAGGGGACACTCACCAACAGTGCCTACTACTATATGTAAAACATTAGTCAGACCAACCCTGGGCCAATGTATGTGAATCCTCTGGGCATCTACTTGGAAGCTACTAAACCTGTTCTTTTCAAGAGTATTGCTCTCAAATAGGTAAAACATCAGAGGAAAAATTAAAAAGAAAAAACTGAAGGAGCAGAAAAATAGCAACCATCTTCTGAGTATTTGACTTAAAAATCTATATATTATACATAGAATAAATTATAGTCATATGATGATATACACAAGAAATCTGCATCACTGGATTATTATTTTAAAATATTTATTTATTTATCTGAGAAAGAGGGAGAGTGAGCCAGCAGGGTGAGAGGCAGAGAGAGAGGAAAAGGGAGAGAATCCCAAGCAGACGCCCCTCTGAGTATGGAGCCAGACGCGGGGCTGGATCCCACAACCCTGAGATCATGACCCGAGCTGAAATCAAGAGTCCGATGCTCGAACGACTGAGTCACCCAGGCTCAGCTGAATCGCTGGATTATTTGTACATTGTATGATTTTTTTCCTTTGGGTGTAAAATTTCTACCTGGTTACATGTTAGATAACTTTAACATGAGTTAAGTGAGTGATGTCTTTAAATATTTGGATGTATTACTGCAAAGATGAGGAATTAATTGTATTTTTTGTCAAGCTTATAGGGCGTATCAGCATGGAATATTAAGAGTCACAAAACATGTCAGTAACATGAGTATCCTGATGTCACTGTAATCACAGCAAAAAATCCAGTTATCTGATTACTATATGTAATAATTATACCATGATTCCAAATTTTAATATTTAAAAAAAGTAGTCAAATAATATTATAATCAGAATGTCAGCAACTGAGAAATAGTTGTACTTTACGGTATGGGCACAAGCAGTTGGAATTTTGATATGGCCATTTTGATGCTGTGGACTTTTCCAGTGCAGAAATTTTGGCAAAGGAATATTTTGATAATGACCTAAAGAGCAAACCATTAAATTCTTAACTTATTAAAATGCCAAGTTCTTTGCACAAAAACCATCCACATCTTCTCCTGGACATTCACCACACCCTGTGCATGAACGGTCCTGGAGTCATGCTGGAACCCATGTCTGGCCTTGACTTGATGCTGGGCTTCACTTTGTGGAGAATATCATGAAGGATGGCATGGAATGGGGAACATCTCTTAAGCTCATTATTTGAGAACACCATCCCCATCGATATACTTAAAAAAAAAAAATTTACATCTTTAAGTGACTGAACTTCAACAAGCCTGTGTCAAAATGTTCTGTTCTTTACAAGTACTATGCTTGTAAAAGATGAGCAAGGAAACCTACAGACGAAAAGGCATTTACCTCAAGTACATGTAAAAATGGAAAAACTAAGTGCAAAGAAGTCCATATATTATTACAGTACTGGAGTGTTTAAGGCCTGGAAAATACCTAAAAGAGTCTGTAGTCTAAACACTGACCAGACACTCGAATTACCCGCACGTTGCCTGGTGCTGTGCTCTTGCTAGGACGCTCTCCAGCCAACTCACTTGACCCTCCCCTGCCATGTCGGAGCCGAGCTTCCCAGATGGTGGTGAGGATAAAAGGAATCCTGGCTAAACACTCAAGAAGACTTGGCCTCATCACAAATCCTGCTCTAGAGGTGAGCATTACTTTGAAGCGGGTATTTTTCTTATATCTGAGACCAGTCTTGACCAGATCCTGGCTCTAAAATTGTTTCTTGTGCATGCATCTCTGTTTTCATGATCCTCCTTAGGAAATGGGGGCTACCTCACTCTCCTCAGGTCCTTCAGAACACCACCTTTTTCAAAAAAGTATTTTTATTTTAATTTTTCTATTTTATTTATTTAATTAACACATTATTTGCCTGACGTAATTAATATTTTGTTGTTGTTATGGTGATTTACTCTCTCAGCAACTTCCAAATATACCATATGGTATCATTAACCATAGTCACAGTGCTACACATTAGGGGGATCCCAGAACTTATTCCTCTCATAACTGGAAGTTTGTGCCATTTTACCAACATTGTCCCAATTTCCCCAAACCCTAGCCCCTGGCAACCACAGTTCTACTCGGCCTTTATGAACTCAGCTTTTTTCAGATTCCAAATATAAGTGTTATTATACAGTATTTGTCTTTCTCTGTCTGACTTACTTCACTTAGTATAATGCCCTCAAGGTTTATCCATGTTGTTTCAAATGTCAGGTATGATATATATACCTTCTTTATCCATTCATCTGTCAATGGACACTTAGTTTGTTTCCATTTCTTGGTTATTGTGAATAATGCTGCAATGAACATGGGAGTTTAGATATTGCTTTGAGATCCTGACTTCATTTCCTTTGGATATATGCCCAGAAGTGGGATTGCTGGATCATATGGTTGCTCTATTTTTAATTTCTTGAGGAAACTCTATTACATTACCGCCAACAGTACACAAGGGTTTCCTTTTCTCCACATCTTTGCCAGCATCAGAATATCCCTTTTTCATGGGAGCTCTGTTACTTCCAGATGTTATCTTTCTGATGTAGACTACCATCCATTTGGCTGTGTCTCTAGGCTTTCCTGGTTCCAGTCTTTCTCATGACCGTGCTCCAGCTGTCTTGTTACTTTTTGCTAATCCTTTTTTTAAAAATTTTATTTTATTATGTTATGTTAGTCACCATGCAATGCTGATCCTTCTTGATACTAGATGCAACTGCGGCCTGTTTCAATACTCACTGAATGCAACGTGGCACCTGCCTGAATCCATTTTCTCCAGTTCCTACTCTCTCCAAAAACCTCTGCCAGTGTTGGAGTAGAGGCTCAGGTCCTCCTTCCCAGACTACCTCTGGTTAATATGCCTCTCTCTATCATGATTAGGATGCAATTTCTATTAAGTGGTCATCCAATTGCTTGAGCCTTAGAGGTCCAAGGACCCACTAGTTTTTGAGGAAGTCCATTTTATCCATGAAAACTAGTGGCTAATAGAAATATTTTTATTGTAAGAATTTGACATCGGGGCCTACATAACACACGGTGATCCTATGCCTGGTTCTGCTCTACTGAGTTTCAAAAAACAGGTCAAAATGGCTCTTTCACAAAAGAATTCTCCAATTACTTGGTAACAGCTACTCTATTCCCTCTGCAGTTTCTTTTCTTTGGGTTAAACATCCAGGTTCCTTCAATTATTCCTCTTCACAAATGTTTTCAAATCCCTTCCCCTCCTTGGTGACTGTCTGGAACATGCTTCCATTTCTCTATATTTTTCCTTCAGCACACTCTAACCCAAAGCCAACAATACTCCGGGTTGGTTTTACCAAGGTGGAGTGGAGTGGGGTTCTAATTCCCCTTGTTCCACAACATTCTGTGCTTCTTTTAAATTAATCTAAGACTGCAAAGAGTTGGAACAGGCTGTCAGGAGAGACTCTGAGCTTTAAATAGCAAGTATTCTAAGTTAAATGACTATCAAACAGAACAAAACCAAAGCTATATTTTCTTAAGATCATTTTTTTAAGAGGACTATGGAGAAAGTTGTGAGTTACTCTGAGAAGGCAAAAGCTAAGCTGATTTTGTGCAATAAATCTAATTAGATTAAGGTTCAGTAACTTATTCTCTTCCATAAAGCAGATGTTGATTTACATGCATATTTTCAAACTATCTTCCTTCAAGTCTATGTACACACATATATTTATCTTTCAATTATTAAAATAATATGCAATCTGTGCCTTGTATCAGTTGTAGCAGTGTCAGAGCTTAATAGGTTAGAATAATTTCATAAAGGCTAGACAGAAAAACATTCAAATATATTTTGGGCACAGATAATTTGAGCTCATGCAGACAAAGGAGAGATGGTAAAAATGAAGAGGCTTAGCTTATGCAGTTTTTCATATTAAGGAAGAATCTTCTAATTATGCTTTGAGTGGTATTGAAAATGTTGGTGATAGAGGTCATGAACTTCAAGGTCCTTAGGCAGGGTGGTTAGATTGTGGCACAGACTGAATTCTGAAAAATTGTTTCTGTGCTTTTAAATTAATCAACTGTTTGATGATTTAGATGCATGGCAGGTACTGAATTGAACTGAGTCTGACTAAAACGTGGTTTGGAGACAAACTATGTGTCTATTAACACATATCAGTATCATCTTTTTTGGCCTTTTTTTTTTTTTTTTTTTGTAGATCAGACTAAGATCCTCATAGAGGAGAACCAAGAGGGAGATGGCTGAAATTAAGAGGGAGGGAACAAGAATCAGCATGATGATTGGAGGTGGCATAATAAAGTGGTAAGCACAGAGACTCCAGACAGACATGGTTTCAGTCTTGATTCTGTCATTTTATACTATGTGACATCTGGCCAAATTACCCAATTTATCTGACTCTTAGTATTCCTACATGTGAAATGGGGTTGATAATAGCTATTTTGAAGTATTGTTGGAAGCATTAAGATTATATTATGTAAAGCTCTCTGGATATATACAGTATGTGTTCAATAAAATATTTGTTATTATCTATCAGTAAAGTTGACACAGGCAATATGGTACCGAGGGTGACTAAAGCAGTAAATAGCTGGGTTTAGGTCTTTAATTTGTAATTTTTATTTGGTTCCAGTGCTGGTTAGAAACATCAGTTTGCATTTTTTCACTTTAAATGGATGTTCTTCACAGTCTCCACTGACAGAGTAGCTGTGTACACCAGCCCTCATCTGCAGAAAAACAGTATTTCTCTTCCCATTGTCCCATATTAAAGATTTTGGGGATGTAAAATCTCCCCATAGTCAGAGGGTTAAATGACTGCAACACATTGATATGATGACTTAGAATGCTCCTGGATGAGGGCACATATGCATAGAAGACATTATTAATAATCTCCAGTTGTCAGTTGCAGAGTATGTAGCCAGGAACTAAGTAAATGATATGTCCTAATTTCAACACACTATTGGCTTTGGAAATGGGGCCAAGTTTTCCTGACGTTTCTCCAGCTGGCATCCTAGTAGTGCTGGTTTTCTGGATGGCAAAACATCCTGTTCAGGATCTCTTATGATCAAAAGAACTCAGCATGGGATTATCCTGTCAAAGAGGTAATGCACTGAATCTTACAGAGAGTAGGTTTGTGACATGACCCTGAGTCAGGTTCAGTATCTTGTAGTGGATTCACTAATTCCACTTAGTTCCTTTAATGATGGTGGATGAAGCAGATTATATCTATGAGACAGTTTGTCTATTAATTTTTGTATTTTGACCAAGACTGTCTTTCAGTATACATTTTCATAATGACTTTCAGACACATCCACAGCTGAATGACAACAGAGTCTGTAGGAAGAACATCGAAAAGGAGAATGGCAACACAATGGCATGAAAAGAACTTGAGATTCAGTTCTAGATGATTTGGGATTCAGGTCTCGGTTTTCACATTACAACATTTAAGTATCATGATAAAGTCACTCCACTACCTTAGACTTCAGGTCCTCATCTACAAAGTAAGAATTATGATGTCTACCTCCAAAGATGCTGTAAGGATTAAGTGAAGGACTATAAGTAATGTAATGTATATTCTAAAGGTAGAGGGTTCTCAACAAGTGTTTCCTGGATCAAAGACATGAAATATTGCTCATGGGGTGGTTTTCCAAATGGCAGAAACTTTATTAGCTGCTAATTAAAACCATGTTAAAATATCAACTCAGATGTGAAAAGTTCTGCATAATTCTTAGGACTCTAGGTTTCCCATTTCCATAAGTACATATTAGTCCCTCTGAATGAAGGTGTCAAACATCTAAAACAAAACAAAACAAAAATCAAAACTAAAATTTTATTATTTGAAATTTAAAAAATAAGTAAATGAGAAAGAAATCTAATTAAACTTTCAAATGATGTTTTCTGTAAGTGTGCAGGATTGCAGCATTTATATTTCTAAGTTAGTTAAGCCTAAAACTTCACTAAGACTTTTGGGACTCTGTGTGTGTGTGTGTGTGTGTGTGTGTGTGTGTGTGTGTGTGTGTGTGAAACTACATTATGTATTCATGCCAGTACTGATAGAAACTAACATTTTCAAATAATTCCACATGGCTCCATAATGTCAAATTCATTCAGGCTTTGGCTACTGCTAACATTTTAAAGTTTAATAAATATTACTTTATGAGAATATCAGGTTATTTTGCAAATAACCAGGATAATATTGCAGGAAAAAAACTGAGATAAAGAAAAGACAAGCGGCTTAACCAAGGTCAGGTACTGACCCAGATTTTCTCAGTGAACAAACATTGCTTCTGGGGAAAGAGTATGGTATCCTGGAATTGGCATTAAGTGAGTAAGGCTACTAAGATAATACTTAGTAATTTATTACATATGCATACTAAGTAGCTTTGTGTCCTGAATAGTACTGATGGTCCATTAATACTTTATTGATTATAAATAGAAAAGCAGCAGCACAGAGGGTCAGGAAGTATTGGAAGTAGCATCCATGGGACATAGACGAGGCCAACATGTGTGCTGCATTTCTGAGGCAGGTGTAGGGTACAGGGAAAGGGCATAGGAATAGGGTAGGTAAAAGTAAAGCATACAGGGGAATGATGTGTTGAGATTTAAAATTTATGATGTGGACTGCAGGGTCTAGACATAATTCTGATATTTTGGGGTACTGAGCTTATGGAGAACTGTGATCCCTCTGCAATGCTGGTTCTAGGTAGCTTCACCATAAGCATCTTTGCTGCCAGCCTTTTTCCCGCCAACATCTTTGCCTCATAACTAATTGGCAGTAAGGTGATTTTGCCTTAAAAAATAAAATCACAAAAAGAGAGGGACATTTATTTAGAAAGACATAATGAAAAACAAATAACAAAATTAAAAAGACTTATTGCAGGGCATCTGGGTGGCTCAGTTGGTTGGGCGACTGCCTTCTGCTCAGGCCATGATCCTGGAGTCTGGGGATCGAGTCCCGCATCGGGCTCCCTGCTCAGCAGGGAGTCTACTTCTCCCTCTGACCCTCCCCCCTGTCATGTGCTCTCTCTCTCTCATTCTCTCTCTCTCAGATAAATAAATAAAATCTTTTAAAAAAAAGACCTATTGCAAAACACAAAATATTTGAATACTTTTAAAATGTGTGCAGATTCAGGGCAATGCTTCACAAATAACTGTTACTACTTTGTGGATTGTACCTCAGCCCTTGTCTTCAAGTCTTTTGTTCTTAGTATCACACATTTTTTAATACATTTTTTGCTTGTTCATTCATCAAGTTGTTTGTCCCTTTTCACCAAAATTTCTTCCCTATTAAGAGAGTTAGGAGTCTTTCATATACTAGGCCGCATATTTGTAATTGAGCTTTGTATTGTGTTGTGAAAGCCTTCTATCTTGTTGTTTGTTTTTCGCGTGTTGTCACATTGGAATGTTGACAGACGTTCCAAAGTTCTATGGAAAATGTGGGCTCCAAACTCCAAGCCACTGGATAGACCCTTATGACGGCTAAGATTTATATAATATAAAAATGGGAGTATTGCATCAGTGGAGAAATGACACCACACTGTCAACCAGTTGATGAAACCAACAAACTTCCAAACCAAACTGTCAACCATTTATTTTTTAATCTTTTACAACAAAACTGCCTTACAGCCAGTTAGTTATATGGTGAAAATGCTTGCGGCAAAGATGCCTTTGGCAAAGATGCTCATAGTAAAGGCACTGGGCACCTGCAATGCCATCAGAAGGAGATGAATACGGCCTGAAACACGGACTGCTCTGGCTGGGCAGCGTCACCCCCCTGAGAGGAGAAAGTGGTGGTCAAAAGAAAGTTCCTATTTCCATCGTTTACTCACAACACACAACACTTAAAATTAGTTGTGCAATATAAAGTGAAATATTTTGTATTTTCAGCTGTAATTTTAATGCTACCCATACCCAACTGTAGTTTTAAAGAAATTAATTTTTTTGAATAAACAAAACACCCTAAAAATCTTTAAAAACAATACTAAAGAAGTATTTGTTTGTTAATACCTATATCTGGGGAAACTAATAACCTGTTTTGTTGTCCAGGTAGAAATTGGCCAGTCTTCTTTCGGTCTACCTAGTCCATCCTACTTACCATTGAGCTATTAAAAAATAGTTTAAAATATTTCTCAGAATGGTGGTCTAGTTGGCTCTCTTAGCAGCTAAATTTGACTTTCCTTAAGACCTCTAGACTCTTTTCAATAAAATACATTGGGTTTAAGTGAGAAAAGTTTTGTGCAATCATACACAAAACAGGAATCTAAACATGTAAATTTTAGGAATTCATTAAGAGAAAAGATAGTTGGATCAAAGCAATACTTATTTCTAGAGTGGGTACGATTGATCTATCTGTTGAATGATATATCTTGCCTCCTGAGAACAGACTTGTCTGGGCCTGTTTGTGTTGAGGTATCTGGTAACTTGCTCATAAGAACATATAAGGGAGGGCCTGGAAAAATGGTGGTCTCTTTGTGGCTATATAGTATGGGCATACAAACAAGATCAGAAAAAGGCTGATTTTCCTAGGAGCTGCGGATCAATCAGACTTTTCTGTATTCCCCACTAACCCGTTTAAGAAATACTGGCTTGTGAAGAAATATATCCTGTGCATATCATAGAGTATGTTTACACACACAGAATCAATTGAGTCAATTAGTCAGCCATAAGCCATTTCCAGGTTCTTAGCCTATGTTGTCCAGAAGATAACACCATTTCTCTTCTTTGGCTCTGTTCCTATGAATAACAGTGCAAAAGTGTTTAGCTTAGAGAAAAACAGATTAAGTATTACATCTTTAGATATAAAAAAGACATTGGTTAGGTTTTTTTCCTCGCCTAACAGAGTCACTGGTCAGGTGCTAGAACACTAGACTAAGCTTATGAGGTATTCTGGAAATAAGAAAAAATCTTTTTTGAAAGCTATTTGCATAGAGATTTGAAAATCCTAAAAAAAATATAAAAAGAAAGACTGCAGGAAGAGAGAGATTTCCAAGCACTATGTGAATCACAGTGAGAAAGCAAGCCATTTGCTATCGCCCTTCCTTGTTCAGTTATTAGTATATCTTAAGCAGATTAAAAACACTGAGTCAACTTCCTTTTTAAATACAGTAGACATGACATTCATGCCAACCCACTCACTCCTCCTTAGAGAATTTGGCTTCCTACTCCCCAAAAAACAGTTCTCCTAGCTCAGGACAGAAACTTCCCCAATTAGCCCAGTCTCAGCTGATTGCACCGAGGTGATCACTGACCTGAGCTGGAGAAGTGGGGACCCTCTCTGAGGAATTCAGAATCAGAGCTTAAGGACAGGAGTCAGTTCCTTGCCTGCAGGGGTTGGGTTTGGAAGTTCATGCAGCGTCGGAGCCAGACTTAGCACCACTGCCAGCCAGAACTACACCCAAGCCCAGAGACCTTGTAGGGCCGGGAAGTCAGGGCAACAAAACTGTTTTGCAGAGGGGAGAAAGGGGAGTAGACAGAGTGAGAGGAGCCGAAACAAGATAGAAAGACTCCATGAAAGGGGAGTTCCTTGAGTTGGTTTAAGCAAGTTTTTATACCTGACCACGAGGGGTGGATCCACATTTTGTGGGGCCCGAAACATAGGCCATTTGGGGAGTCTTCTTTCGGAAGATTTCATAATTACAGTTGAGAATTCAGTTACAGGGGCCCATGAAGCTTCAGTGAGAAGCCCTGAAGCTTCAGCTCAATTACTTTACCTTCATCTCTGCTCACAATCAGGTGATTTCTGAGGAAGATATCCAAAACCACATTAAGGGGGATTTTCTGCAAAAACTCAGAAGGAATCAGGACTGATTTTTAAGGGAATCTTTCTAAAGACCCCTAATTAGGGACCCCTAATTCTGGAAAATCCTTTCTTCTGGCCATTCCATCTTAGGAAGTGTATATGCTGCTGGGATTCTGAGGGCAACACCCATTAATTCATTCTCTAACTCTCCACACATCTCACTGGTCCTTCTACTATTTCAGTTTTGCTGTTGGCCCTCTGGGAATTTACTTGTGTTTTAAATTATCCTTTAAAGGGATCTGTGATGCTCATTTTCTGTATTTGGAATTTTGCTGGTTGGTCTGCATAGTTAAAACCATCTGCTGTCTTCTTGAGTCATTATTAATAAAAAGAAAATTCATGAGGCACATGCTGTTTCCCTGTTTGGCTGGACTTCATTCTAGTCACATCCTAGAAGGATTTCAGATGGATTCACAGCCACTCTTGTAATCCTACAAGCCTGAGAATACTTTAAGAGACTGGGTAGAAATACTCATGTTGCTACCTGAAAATGTGAGCTCTCAACCCCAATCTACATAGGGCACTTTTGCTAAACTTCTAACCCTTTATATGTCAATATTAACATCCATGAAATGGATAAAAAAATACAATCACAGGGGAACTATTCAGAGTGGAAGGTGACCTCTTTTCCCTACCTCCTTCCCCCAAAACACACACACACACGCACGCGCGTGCGCGCACACACACACACACACACACACACACGATTAGAGAGCCATAAAGAGCAGCGAGTCAAAAATACATTAACACTAAGACCACAAAAAAAAAATCACAGGAATTAAATTCATACCCCAATGTATGAAATACAATGATGTTTTTAAAGGAAGAATTCTATCTGGAATGAATGGATTTTTTTCCAGGGAAAGTAGATATTGCTTGATGAACCTTCTGACAGTAGAAAATGAATAAACTGATTCTCTAAATTTCATTGATCCTGAACATTTTTTTAAAAAAACAAAAAATAATATACACAAGGATGTGCTAATTTTTTGGTACCATACTAAGTGCTTTCCACGAATTGTTCCACATAATCCTCAGAACAGTTCTGCACTATTGTCCCCATTATTTAACAGAAGAGGACACTGAAGCTTAGAAAAGGTGAAGTAAGCCAAACTCACACTCTGGGTAAAGGTGAAGACAGGGCTCACATCAAGGCTTCTTAAAAAACATTTCTCCTCGAGGAAGACTGAGCACTTTGTAAAAAGTTCCTGCTGAAATGATCAGATTGGACTACAGTTTAATCAGGATTGGGGTGCAGGTGTTTGTGACATTCAGCTACCTTGCAGGTGAAACTGTGGAGGAAGACAAGCTTGGTTAGAGTAAACATGGGGGTAGAGCCGAGGAAGTGTCACCAAACGTGACACTTACCATTATGAACCTCCTCTCATTTGTATTTGAGTACTTGTCTTTCTTATCTCCCCACAGGACCTTGGCTTTTCAGAAAAGGGCACTGTCTTCCCTTTGGTGTCCTGTCCAGTATCTTAGACAGAGAAGATCAATAGTTGAGTGCAGAGATAGCAAAAGGAAAATGAGATTTTTTGATTAATAAGATTACAAAATTATAAAGAAATAATAGAAGGACAAACAAGTATTTAAAAATCAGGAGTAAGTGATGGAGGTAGGCACAAAGATACAAAAAGAACCCCCCAAAACAAAAAAACAAACAAATAGTACAGAGCTTAAATATTTTAGGAGAAACAAAGAAAAAATTGTATTGGAAGATGTGATATATAATGCAGTCAGTTTGAAAGAAAAACTGAAAAAAATGTGGGAAGAACAATTACAAATTATTTGTCAGCCATTTCTACACACTGGAGTAAAGTTAATCAAAAATGTTGTTACCTGTGTTAAAAAAAAAGTATTATTTTTATCACTGGATTTTTAAAATGCCACTGATGAAAATTTTTTCTTACAGCACTATGTAATAGGAGGGCATATGTAGTTAAAAGGAAAACTTATTATTATTATAGACTCTATTACAATAAAACTTTATTATCATAGGAGAGAACCTTGGAATTTTTTAATGAGAGAGTTTATACACTCTTTGAGTATATAAACCTTTTCAATTTATGTGGCATAAACACGCACAATTTGAAGAAAGATGGGAATGAGAGAACACCTTAAAAGTTTTTTTTGAAATAAGTATAGACTTACAGAAGTTGCAAAAATAGTATTAAGAGGTCCTATGTACACATCACCAAGCTTCTCCCAATGGTATCATCCTAAATAACTATAATACCTTATCAAAACCAAGAAATTGGTCTTGGCACAATACAATTAACTAAACTACAGACCTTACTCATGTTTTTATGCTCATTTGAACATGTATGTATAATTTTATGAAATTTTATTGTATGTATAGATTTGTGCTACCATCAACACAATCAAGATACAGAACCTTTTAAAACGAGGGATCCTGATAATAGAGAGATGCCATATATAAGAAGGTTATTTTAAGAAAGACAAATAAATGTGGTATAAGGCCAGAAAATTTAGAAGAAAAATTTAGAAGAATTAAATATAAAGGAAGGAAATATAATAAACTGAAAATATAAATACAAAGGTTGAGGAGCAATGATGTAAAAATCACATTTTGAGGGTTACTACCTTAAGAAGACTTGGGAAGTATAAATATATATGTGACATGTTGTAAAATGAGAGAATAGTCAACCCCCCTCCCCAGAATGTACATGTGTCAGGAAAACAGAAACAGCCTTTCTTCCTGAAAAATGGGTATGAAGTGATAGAAACAGAAACATCTGATCTCATTGTAAAAATGCAAAAGAATTTTTGAAATAAATTTCTGTGGACATAGAGCTATAGATATTAAGAAAAAATTATATAACCAAGAGCATTACTTATATCAAAACAAATGGGTGATACAAAAGCCTTGTGGAATGATACATTTTCATAGCTGGGGAAAATGTTTATGCCAATGCTGCAAACAGTATCCATTTTTCCACGCTTCTTTCCTTCCAACAGAGCCCATCTCCTGCCACAGAAGTTGAATTTGCTATCTTAACTTCCTTTGCAGTAGGGATACGGATATACCATCCAACTCTGGCTGATGGAAGTTGGAGGAAAGTGTGCTACAAAGCATTCCGGGAATTTCTTCATGGATTAAAAAAGGAGAGAGAGAAAGAGACTGAGGAAGAGGAAAAAGAGATTCTTTCCTGCTATTGATGTTCTGTGAAGACAAGGTGCTTGGATTTGCTGGAGCCATCTTGGAACCAGGAGGTGAAGACAAGAGTCTTCTTCAGAGGAGCTGAACCACAGTGTCCACTGAACTAATTTTGGATATACCCTGTGACCAGACTTCCTGTTATGTGATCAAATAAAATCCAATTTTTTAGTCAAGTATGTTCAGATTCTGTTACTTGAGGCCAAACCAAGTGACTGACTGAGTCAGCTAAAAATCATGCGCTAATGTGGTGGTCACTTACTAAGTACCTACCAGGTGCCAAGCATGACACTAAGCCCTTTACCTATCTCTTCCAATGAATTATCTATGAATATATGTAATAGAAATGACCAAAAGCCAAGAATGGGCCAAAGAATGACAGTTTTATCTTGGAGATGGAAAAGAATCCATAAGGAACTTTTTTTTATTTTCTTGTACACCAAGGAATTTATGATTTTGGGGGTGTTTTTGTTGAAGGCAGGTATGAAAAGGGAACTGGACTAATAAACAAGAAAAGTGTAAATATACATTTTAGGACTACTCCTTTATAAATATATTCAATAACTAAATATATTTTGTATCTTCAAAACCTGGAAATCTTAGAGATTAGCTCTTTTTTTGGCAAGAAAAAGACCATTTTCTGGCTTTATGATTATGAATGATTCAGTCTGCATGCCACATATATATCTATATACATACATATATATTATGTGGGTCTGCAATGTTTTCTTTCCCCTGAAAGGAGAAAAAGAAGATGTGAAATTCTGTAAATACAAGATAATCACTAAGTTTGGATGAACAATGTCTGTTCTCTCCAGGAATACTATTTTCTCAGTTTTACCAAAAGTTTGCACTTGTCTGGAGAAAGAAGTTGAGTGCTCATATTGAGACAGGATGGTTTAAGGCCATTAACTTTAGATTATGGCCTTTGAAGGAGAAGAACTTAATGAACAGAAATCACTTTGCTCAATGGCTGTCATGAATTTAATAAGCAGAAAGAACTTCATGATGGCTGCTTCCCTTGCAATGGTGCCCTGGGTATATTTTAATGGACACATAGAAATGATTTTAAAGCATAGGTCAGTATCTGAAAACTAATTCTCTATAGTTATAAATTTTTACAAAGCAAAAGAGAATTTTAAAGCTAAATGCCACGAGCAATTTTTGAATAATTTTATTCTAATGTATATTCCATATACAGCTCTACTGGTTATGACTCAGCTAAAATTCCACTTTTCCAATGTCTTACCCCTTACTACTTGTTCCCCTCTTTGATCCATATAATTTCTCACTAAATTATACTTCCCTTACTTATTGCTGTGAAATAAGAATGCAGATTCTCTGAGGCAGAGTTCTTTGTGCATTTTGTCCTCTTATGTAATTCCAAGAGATTGCCTGGTGCCTGGCGCGCAGCAGCCATTCAAATGTTTATTGAAAAATTAACGAATATGTTTTTATTCTCTAATTAAATTGCAAACTCTTTGAGAGTGGGGTCTATGCCATGTAATTCTGTATCCTTTCCTATATACATAGTGGGCTTTTTGTAAATAATTGTTAATGAATAGGTTGGATAATGTAATGCATACTGAGAGAATTCCTACTCTTTCAAGTCATAAGTCAGTGTCATGGGTCAATAAGCTCACTCGTTTTCTCTCCCTTGACTTGTAAATATTCAATAAACACAAATTATTTCACTGGGCAAATGCTCATTTATACTCTAAAGTCATTTAGAGCCAGAGTCACACAGCGGGAGTGTGCTAGGCCCATAAAGTCATTTAGTTTTATGCTTATCCAAAAGGCAGAATATGAAGGTCAATATGCAGACAACTGCAAAGGGTTCTCTAGCAGACTTGCTTGGTACTTAAAATGGTTCTTCCTGTAGAATACGCCGACATCAGAAGTATACAGGCAGTCTTTGCTTTGCCTAGTAGTGTGGGACTGTAAAAATAACTGCAAACTGAGACCATGCAAAGTGATCTTAATAAGCAATGGAAAACTTAAAATTGATCTTAAAATTCTTTGTCAAAACAGTAAAGTCTCTCATTTTCAGTTATAAAGGTATAGGAAAATGAAAGGGGATAAAATACTTTTTGGTAAGTATACTGTAACTTAAAACCTTAGAAGCACTGTGGATTAAAGTGTTTTCCTTCTTTGTAAAAAAACATTCATAGTTCGGAATAGCACTTTCTTTATTCTTGTCGCGCAATTTACCATTGGGAAAGGCAGTCGTGCTCAGCGTCTTCCCCCATGCACGGTCTCATGAGTGGCCTTGGTAATGAACCCATCCATCACCTCACATAGTTAACATGGGTAGCTTTTTCGGTGTGTATGTAGTGAGAATGCGTAAGATCTACTCAATAAAGTTAAAAAAGTCATTTAAGAAAAGGGTGGCCTTCCCGGCTGCCGCTGCTATGAAGATCGAGCTGTGCAGTTTCAGTGGGTACAAGATTTACCCCGGACATGACAGACGCTACGCCAGGACCGACGGGAAGGTTTTCCACTTTCTTAACGCAAAATGCGATTCTGCATTCCTTTCCAAGGGAAATCCTCGGCAGATAAACTGGACTGTCCTCTACAGAAGAAAGCACAAAAAGGGACAGTCGGATGAAATTCAAAAGAAAAGAACCCGCCGTGCAGTTAAATTCCAGAGGGCCATCACTGGTGCATCTCTTGCTGATATAATGGCCAAGAGGAATCAGAAACCTGAAGTTAGGAAGGCACAAAGAGAACAGGCCATCAGAGTTGCAAAGGAAGCAAAAAAGGCTAAGCAAGCATCTAAAAAGACAGCAATGGCTGCTGCTAAGGCTCCTACGAAGGCAGCACCTAAGCTAAAGATTGTGAAGTCTGTGAAGGTTTCTGCACCCCGAGTTGGTGGAAAACGCCAATTTGGTGGATCAGATTTTTAAATAACTGACTATTAAAAAAAAAAAGAAAGAAAAAAAAGAAAAGGGTGGCCTTGGGCCCCCAGTTTTTTTTTTTTTTATGGGGAGATAAAGAGTCCTCAAGCTTGTACTGGGCTTATCATCTGCAGAGGGAGTATCTTTCTCTATTCTGGGCCTGCTGTAGACTTTTTTGTTCTTTTTAAAGCATGTGCATCAGTGACCCTCAAGCACACCCCCAGCTGTCTATATTTCAGACCCAGGGGAGGGGTCAGGGTGCTTCTACGAGGACTAAGTGTGCAGCTCCATTGCCCGACTTGGCTGTGGAGTGGATCTGCTGTCTATGGAGGACTGACGTGTTGTAAGGGGCTGGATCCTGGGCACTTTCTCTTTTCTCTTGCTGCAAGAAATGCTGTACCACTTTTTCCTGGTGTGTGTACTGTTTGTTCTCAGCGACCTTAAATCATGTACTGGTCTTTTATGCTGGGTTGCACTTATCTGCCTTTTAATCATGGCCGCACAGCCTGGCTACCCAGTGAAGAGTGCAACACTTATGTTTTGGGAAAAACATCTTTTCTATGGCTTGGAAAAGTGTTATAATCCTTTCTAGGTTTAGATTAGCTTCTGATATTTTGTCCTTTGCACTTTCATGGCGTGAAATATCTGAGAATTCCCTTAATGTGTGTGTGTCTGGCATCACCTTCCTCTGGGACATCTTCAACCTTGTCATCGCCACCACTTTCTTCACGTCTATCAATAGGTTCGCCTTCATGATGTTCCTTTGGCAGGATATCCTGAGTCTGTTGAATGGGGGCAGGGCCAGCATTCCCAGTCAGCTATTATTTCCATAACTCCATTTACGTTTGATTTTAATTTCACTTCCAACATTATTACTTTTTGTTTCTTTGCTGCATTTCATTTTTGTTAGCATTTTATTTTCACTGTTCATTTTTGTGTGTGTATATATTATACATACAAACATATACATTATATATATATATATATTGCTATCAAGGATTTGGTAAAATTACAATTGACCTACTTCTATTATTAAATTCTTCTTAAATCATACATTTTCCAGCTATGTAAAAACTCTTATCTAAGAGACTAAAATTTACATAGGGAATCTTTGAACCATTTAAGAGAAGAGGCTTTCCCCAAATGATGTTACTATCAACCACAAGCATTATTGTAATAAAAAATAATTCCCAAGTAAATACATGTCAGGCGGGCTCTGATCCAAACCAAAGTTTCATGTGTATTGACTTCCTAGAAGACTTCTTTTTAGAATGCTTGATGAAGTTGAGGAAAACAGTCAATGACAGAAATGACATAATTTCTAACAGAACATAGCCAAAATAGGAACACCATTTGTATGTAGCTGTGTCTAATAAACATGTTTTTACATGTTCATTCAAAATTTAAATAGTAAGAGTGCATACTTTCCTCAGTTCATAAGGAATAAAACCCCCCATTTTAGTGTATTTTTTTAGAGAGGTATGAATATGAATTACAATGATTTTATACAGGATCCCATATTCAACTTCTTGGTTAATTAAATCTCCAGGTAAACCCAGATATACTGACAAATTCAAACCAACATTTTTAGTTTAGATTATCATAAGATAGGCCCTTAGCTATATTTAATTTAAAATCTCATCTGTGCCCGACGGTGAAATTTGCATGTTGAATTTTATATCTCAGCTGATAACACTCATTAATTCTATATAGCCTAATATATTCCTGACTCATAAACCACTTACTTCCAAGACTTTGGTTTCCATAACAGTGTTTTTTTCTCCCAGTATACAGAGCCAAAATTTTACCAGAGTGTCTTTCCAAACTACATTAAGTCATACGAGTATCATTCCTCGGTGTCTTGTCAGAATAACTGAAAATACTTACCTAAACTGAATGAGATATTTGTATTCTAGCCTGTCTACCAATATAATGGACAGTAGTATACAAGATTAAGACCTTTTGCTGAAATTACTTTTTATGTGTGTATGTGTGCATACTCACACAATCAGAAACAAAGTTTGCCTTTCTTTATTTGAATTGCTATTTGTTTTAATAATTGCTTTTTAAAAAACCCCAGCCTTTTAGTAAAATAATGCATTTAATGTAACCAAGGCTTGATGAGCATTTTTCTAGTTTCTAGTCAATTTTTATCAGCAAGTTCATGTTCCTTAAAAATAAACTTTCAAATTTCAAGTAGTTTTAATTTATCTTATTTAAAATGCTAGACCTGATAAAAAATATTTTGGTCTACCATTGTATAGTTTCTTATCTTCCTATCAAAAGCACGAACTTAATTTGAATGTTTAATATTGGTGAGGCTTAGTGAGAACATAATAATTTGCACTGGGTGAGGCTTGGTGCTGTTTCTTTTCTAATGTGTGATAATTGATGATAAAACAATGGCCATTGATGAGTGAGTGCTTATATAGCACTTCTTGTTCCTCTGAATGAAGGAAGAGTATCATTATCCATGGTACAAAATGTCAATATCAAGAGCCGTTTGCTCAGTGAGGCCAGGGACACTGAAAATGATAATTATGTCTTTTCTTCCACAAGGCCATGTAATTACAATAGGAAAATTGTGAATCCATAAATGACACTTCTCATCTGGCATGATAAAACTAATACACTTGCTCTGATCACCCATGAACATGGCTTTGTATGTGTATGTGTGTGTGTATCTATAGAGATCTATACACACACATACAAAAACATGTTACTGCATACATACATACACATACAAAACCATGTTACATGGGTGATCAGAGAAAGTATATTAATATCTACAGTTACTATAGATCTCTATAGATACACATACATTTTTTTCTTTTTTTAAAGATTTTATTTATTTATTTGACAGAGAGAGACACAGCGAGAGAGGGAACACAAGCAGGGGGTGTGGGAGAGGGAGAAGCAGGCTTCCTGCTGAGCAGGGAGCGCGATGCAGGGCTCGATCCCAGGACTCTGGGATCATGACTTGAGCCGAAGGCCGACTCTTAATGACTGAGCCACCCAGGCGCCCCACATACATTTTTTTCTGTTACTAACTTTTTAGCAAGTCATTTAGATATGATTTATTCATGCTTTGACATCATAAAAAAGTTGAATAGAAAATACAACCACCACTCAGAGAAGTGAGGTATGACAAAATTATCCTTTGACTTTTATTCGCATGATTATTTGTTCTTTTAAGAATTAATGACAGACATTATAAACTTTTTTTGGATTACTTAAAAAAACTATGACAAAGTTTTAGAATAATATTGGATGTTTTTATATAAATATACATACATATATATATAAAATAAAAAAATTTTCCATCAATTAAAGCTACATAATCTCCTAATAATTTTGCCACCATGGATAATATTCTGATCCTCCCATATTTAGTGTTGTCTCAGTAAAGTGCGATTATAAGTGTTGTATATGTAACATCAGTTAGTTAATTTGAAATTTAAATGCAGCCAGATTGTAAAGAGATGATTTGTTGACATTCATATACCTCTTCCCCCCTCTTCTTCTGACTTTACTAATTGGGAAAAGCATGTTTTTCCACTAAGTAATGAAGAGGAGGACTCATTTAAGAATCAAATTTAAATTCTGAATGTAAGGCTGCATGCAGATTTTTAAAAGTATTCTCACTGTATTTCCATTTATTAGGTCACTGTAACCTCACTGCGTAGCCACTTCACTAGAGTGGGAACTGGTGTGATCTGATCTGTTGTAATACGGCTTAGAAATGGTGTATGCCAAAAGACAAACTGACTCCGTTCAGAAACTGTACAGTAAGGCATAAAATTTTACTTTAAGTTTTCCGTGTAGATATTAGTATCACAATTACCCATTTCTCTAAACATTTGTAAGAAATATGATAATATATTATACAATGAAAATGAATGGAAACTGAATTGTCAGGGCTTGGGCCTTGTTGAAAAGGGTACCACTGATGTATTACTTTTGTGAGATACATTTAGACTAAGAATCCTTCCCTTGGCCTAAGGTCACTCTTTTCAGTGAATGTTAACTGAGCTTCATTCCTGCTAGTGGATGCAAGGGCAAGTGGAAAACCTGGCTGCACATCAGCTAGAGCTGCCCTACAGACAAGTGCAAAAATTATTTGCCAATTTCCACTTGAAGTGCATTTTTCAATGTTGTCTGAGATCACATCTGATTTTCAAGTTTAGAAAGGGCTTAGAATAATAAAAATTTTTTTATATGTGTATAAAATCATAAAGCACTTTTTACAGATGGGAATATACAATATTATCCTTTCCTTATTTTCACTAAAGTCTACCTGAAGAAGGATAAGTTGATATAAAGAATCGATAGATTTAGATATTTATGCAATAATTTAGTTAGTATAGGTCAGTAGTATGCCAGTAAATGTTTTAACAGCCAACTCTCTAGCGAAAAAAACCTTCTCATCTGTAGGATTTGCTGATTTCTGAGTGTAAATACTCCCAATATGGCCAATATCAAGCTACCGATGTGCTGTCATTGAATGAGAGGTTGAAAAGAGATGCCCAGTAGCTCATTATTACACAATATTTCTTCATACAGATATAGTAAATAACTTCAAGAGCATAGATTAAAAAACTAGGGATTAATGAGTTTTGAGTATTTATTAATTTTGCTTTAAGTGTACTTTATAAGTTTATATAATCAAAAATTTAATAACGTGGAGGGCTTGGGTGGCTCACTCAGTAAAGCACCGGACTCTTGATTTTGGCTTCGGTTATGATCGCAGGGTCCTGAGATTGAGCCCTGCATCATGCTCCACACTCAGCAGGGAGATTCTTGAGATTCTTTCCCTCGGCCCCTCCCCCTACTTGCACAGGGCTTTCTCTTTCTTTCTCTCTCAAATAAATAGTCTTAAAAAGATTTAATAGTGTGTATTTAACAAATGGATCACAAAATCCCTGAAAATTTAACATTCGGCTCTCACAAGCTGGTGTGAGCCACTTCCAGCACGCTGCTGCGCTGGGTAGACTTAACGTTTCTACAAATACAGGGAAGTATATTCTACTTATGCTTAAATTATAGCTTATCTTTTCCTTAATATTGTTAAAAGAGTTCATTTTAAATATTATTAGAAATGCCACAGAAGAACTTGTTGTTTAACAATTTTTTTTGGAAGAAAAATGAGAAATGAAAATTATAGTTTATTATACATTAATACTATGTACATGCGTATTTATATAGGTAGTGAAAGATCCCCATCTCTCCATATCTATATCTATAGTCTGCCATCTATCTAGGTATATAGATTAATATGGTAAAATCTACCTATATTGATCTACATATGATACAAAGCATGTTCTGGAAAAAGCATCTCAATTATTTCCAAGAAAAGTAACTCTACAAAGTATAATTTTACAAAACTAATCATAACTGTTCTTAACTTTGTTAACTTGTATAGATCATATTTAAAGTTTATTTTCCCTTACACTGTTTACAGAATAATTTAGATTTTATGCAAACAACTGTAGTGGGCCTCTAATTCCTTGAATATGTATCAAAAATCTAAACAACCTGTAAACCTCCTTACGTAAGATTTTGCATTTTGCCATTTACATGCCAATTTCTTCACAAAACAACGTTTTCAGTAAACTGTAAGCAGTGACAATAATAGTGTAGGTAATAAAAAAACAAATGGAAATAAAGCTTTCCCCCCAAAGCATGACATATTATGAACTGAAGGACCAGTAGCCAGACTTGTTTAGATCATAGGAGCCTTCGTTGAGTTGGTCCCAGATTAACAGCTGGAAATGAGCTCAGTTCCTGACTGCTGAGTGCTAATTAATGCCGCTAACTGCCGACACACATTATAAGAGGTACAAAATTGTATTTTTCAAAAAGTGTCATTGAACTAATAATTTCAGATGTATGTTGACAACTTTATGTAGTAGAGGTTTTTGGCAACTTACAAAATAAATTTGCAAAATGTTCAGCAAGTCTACTAAAAAACCTGCATATGAATAGCTTTCTAATGTTTGAACTACTTGAAAAGGTGATAACAATATGATCCTTAATGTGATAATACATCATTTTAATGAGATAACTTAAATTGCTTTGGAATTCAATAGGACTTAAAAAATACTCCCTTTGAGGAGGCAAGAATATACAGTAGGGAAAAGACAGTCTCTTCAACAAATGGTGCTGGGAAAACTGGACAGCTACATGCAAAAGAATGAAACTGGACCACTTTCTTACACCATCCATGAAAATAGACTCAAAATGGATTAAAGACCTAAATATGAGAGCTGAAACCAAAAAGTCCTAGAAGGAAACATAGACAGCAATTTCTCTGACATTGCCATTAAAATGTTTTTCTAGGTATGTCTCCTCAGGGAAAGGCAATGAAGGCAAAATTAAACTATTGGAACTACACCAAAATAAAAAGCTTTTGCATAGCAAAGGAACCCATAAACAAATCAACAAAGGCAACCTACTGAATGGGAGAAAATATTTGCAAATGATATACCCAATAAGGGGTTAATATCCAAAATACACAAAGAACTTATAAAACTCAACACCAAAAAACCCTGAATAATCCAATTAAAAACGGGAAGAAGACCTGAATAGATATTTTTTCAAAGAAGACATACAGAAGGCTAACAGACACATGAAAAGCTACTCAACATCACTCACCATCAGGGAAATGCAAATCAAAACACAATGAGATATCACCTTACACAACTCAGAATGGCTAAAATGAAAAAGATAAGAAATAACATGTGTTGGCAAGGATGTGGAAGAAAGGAAACCCTTGTGCACTGTTTGATGGGAATGCGAAGGGGTGCAGCCACTGTGCAACACAGTACGGAGGTTCCTCAAAAAATTAAAAATAGAAATACCATATGATCCAATAATTCTACTACTGGGTATTGACCCAAAGAAAACAAAACACCAATTCAAAAAGATATATGCACCTCTAGGTTTACTGCAACATTGTTTGCAATAGCCACATAATGGAGGCAACCCAAGGGACCATCAATAAATGAATGGATAAAGATTTGTGTGCATGTATTATATATATAATAGCCACACACAAAAAAGAATGAGATCTTTGCCACAACATGGATAAACCTAGGGGGTATACTGCTAAGTGAAATAAGTCAGTCAGAGAAAGACAAATACCATATGATTTCACTCATATGTGGAATTTAAGAAACAAACAAATGAGCAAAGAAAAGAGACAAAAAACCGGACACTTAAATACAGTGAACAAACTGGTGGTTGTCAGAGGGCAGATGGGTGGGGAGACGGGTAAAATAGATAAAGGGGACTGAGAAGTACAAACTTCCAAGTTACAAAATAAATAATTCACAGTGATGAAAAGCACACATTGAGAATATGGTCAATACGATGGTAACAATGTTTGGTGACAGATGGTGATCACTTATTGTGGTGAGCACTGAGTAATGTACAGAATTACTGAGTCATTATTTTGTACACCTGCAACTAATATTACACTATACGATAATTATACCACAATAAAAAAAGAATCCAACTACTATCTCAAAGAACAACAAGAAATTCACTTTGATTATATATGAACCAATTTCTTTTTTTTTTTAAGATTTTATTTATTTATTTGACAGAGACACAACGAGAGAGGGAACACAAGCAGGGGGAGAGGGAGAGGGAGAAGCAGGCTTCCCGCCGAGCAGGGAGCCCGATGCGGGACTCGATCCCAGGACCCTGGGATCATGGCCTGAGCCGAAGGCAGATGCTTAATGACTGAGCCACCCAAGCACCTCTATATGAACCAATTTCTAAGCAATTGATTAGTTTAGGGTTTTGAGTATCTTTGAAGAATCTTTCTGAACACAAGGAATATTTGTTAGTTAAGAAGCAAGATTTTTTTCCTTCCTTCCCCCCGCCCCCTTTGTCTTTTTATGTACAATGAACCACGAAGATTTGAAGCAATCTACTCAAAAGAAATGAAAGAGATTAGGAGACATTCAGTCCATGTAACATATAATTTGATCTTTATATCCCTATCCTCTACTGGCCATGGATCATGGACACATATTAATACAAACACATCAGTTATTTCAGAATACCATAGCCCCAGGCAAGTAGCATCCAACCAGGAAAACCTGGTTTGTTAAAGAAGCTCTAGACACAGGCTGTGGCCTGGCAAGGCAGCGTTCTTCCATGTTTACATAACACGTTCATCTGAGGATTTCACATACTTCACAAACATTCACTTGTCAATTTTCACAGCATCTCCAGGAACCAGATAGTGTGAAAGATTATTATTCTCACAGGGGAGTTGGGGTAAGAGTCCTACAAGAGGTGTGTCTTCCTGGAGTCACAATGAAATTGATAGAGTGCTTCTGCTGTGCATATAGTAGGCTCTCAAAAAATACCATCGAATGGAGCTGAATCAGAGTCTAAGTAGCCATAGCTCTGCTTCTCTGCCCTTCCTTTCTCTCCTTTCCTCCCTCTCTTCTTTCCTTCTTATTTTCATACCACCATAGCTAATTTTATTTGTTCAAGGGCTCATATTGAAAGAATTAAACCAAAACTGAGCTTTGATTCTGTGAGTCCAGATTCACATATTTAGAAAGATACTGCGATATGTGTACATGGATGAAAACTGAAGGCTCACGGTTAATCACATTGTAGTTTTTAAATGTCCACAACCTAGAACTCAGAAGTCACAGATCTTTTAGGTCCTTCTGGATGTCCCACAGGGCAACTGCATTGAGTTAAACAACCTTATTAACCTTTAGCTTTCTGGTTGATAAGTCCTTTACAATGGAAAGGAGACCTTGAGCAATTCTGAAATAAATATCATTGTAGGTCATGCCAATTGTGCTGATCATCTCAGATAAGTTAACTTTTAGATCCAAAGTAAAGGCCACTGCACTGGCCAGTGATTCTGTCCTCTCTATTAATGGCTGATACAAGACTGAGCCAGCTTTCTATCTCTTACCTGATAATAAACCTCACTAGAAAGCAGAACTATTTCTAAATGAATATTTTCTTCCTTGAGAAAAGAAAACCCTGATGTTACAAAATTTCTTGTCTTTAAAAATATCATGAATTGATTATGTTTACAAGGAAAACCAGCAAAAATGTGTATCTTTAAGAAACATAGTCAGTAGACCAATATAGTTAGATAAGGAATATGTTTGGTGCAGAAAAATGTTTCTAAACATTCAAGTATTTAAGATTTATTTCTGAGTGCTTATTCTAAATTCTAGGGCTCTTTGTGGATTACTGTAAATGAATCTACAATGGAGTGAGGATGGGGAGCATTCGTGACTAGGGAGTGAAGACAGGATAGGATCAATGGTTCATGGACTCTCCCATTGTTTATGCCACACTCTTGAAGAAGACCCCTCTCTGTGTAATCATGAAGGGCCAAGGAAAAGGAAGCATAGCCACACTGTTTTCGTTTTAAATTGCTGGAATCTTTCAGTCCTCTCTCCTTGCCTCCTTTTCTCAGAATCTGTTTGGTGGGCATTCAGGTTAGCTCCTGCCTCATCATTGATTTCTCCCAGTCAATATGGAGCCTCAAAGGAGTAGCTTATGACTCACCTGTAATTCTCACAGACCTGCTTAAAACCAGTGCCTCTGGAGGAATTCAGAAGTATCTGCTTCATCTTCTTATGCATTTTGACAGCACCGATCCTGGTACATTGCTTTGGTCCTCCTCCATTTACTTGAATATTTAATGATTGCTTGGGAACACTTAGATTTAATAATTCAAATGACAAATTCTGTTGGATATCTGGCTAGTTAAATTGTCCTACTCTTCTTTCTTCGTTCAACTGATACACAGTTGGCTGTCTTACAGTGAAGCCGATTTAGATAAATATGTTTAACCTCATCAATCAGCTATCTGAAGGCTAGAATGATGTTTTTATAAGTTGCCTGCTAGCCACTTTCCTTTTGGGTTAGACAGACTTTGGGGGACGGGTAAAGAGTTATTTGACTTACAAAGCCATGTCAGAATACTGGCTTACCCTTTCCTTTTTTTTTTTTTTTAAGATTTTATTTATTTATTCATGAGAGACAGAGAGAGAGAGAGAGAGAGAGAGCAGAGGCAGAGGGAGGAGCAGCCTCCCCGCCGAGCAGGGAGCCTGATGAGGGAGGGACTCGATCCCAGGACCCTGGGACCATGACCTGAGCCGAAGCTGAAGGCAGATGCTGAACCAATTGAGCCACCCAGGCGCCCCCAGAATACCCCTTTCTTCATTCCAAATCCTATAAGAAAATTTTAATTTAATCTTGTTAATTTAAATTTAATCTTGTTAACCAGGTGCAGTTGTTGTTAGTGAATCAGTGTTGACTGATTAATACCTTGTGATATTAATATTAGAATCTTGTGAATAGTAAACCTTATCAATACTAAAAGGCTATCTGGAGAATTTTCATAAAGATATAACATGAAGAGGCCACTACTGGTCCTTTAAGTGCCCAGCAAATATCACAGCTCTAGTATCCTTGCCTTCTATAGTACATGGGCTGGATTAGTTTCTGATATTTCTCCTGAAACTGGATGGTTTTCATTGGGGGTTGTCTGTGCTAGCTTTTCCAGATAGAAATACAATGCCAGAAATTCAAGCTTCTCTTCAGATATTCACCGCTTGTGTTATATTATTCTGATTATACAAGCAAGTTAAGCTATTTGAAGGGGCTGACATTCTTTCTGAGGGGTTTGCAAGTCTCCATCGATTTACTCTCTGGTAAAGAGAAATGGGTGCAGAAGATAGAGGCGTTCCTCTGTGGTAGAGTTAGACTGCTTTTTCCTTCTTTAAAAGTTTCTTTGCATAATGCAAATATTAGTGGTTGGGCACATAGCAAACTGCCATTAGCTAGTACGTTGCTGACATCCAGCATTAGGACAAGAATTGAGATGCTGGGGGGTGGGGAGGAAGAGAGGATTGGAGGGTGTAGTCTCATTGGGAAAGGAAAGAGAGGCTAGGGGAAGGTTGTGAATAGGGGTTCAAAAAACATAGTCTCTACTTCTAAACTTCGCCTAAGACCAATTCCCAACTGCTACTAAAAATCCTTTCCTTTTCTACTTTTAGTAAATCGTTGTTAACTACCATCACCATCCATCATCACCAACACAATTAAAAGACTCAGGTGGATGGCAAGGAATTTTTCCCAGGAACCTCAATCTTATAACATTCTGGGGGAAAAATCAGTAGATAATCCTCCCTATTCTCTACTCCATCTCTTATTTTCTAGTAGGGAACATAGAGCAAGGCTGAGGTTTTCACACCTGGATTTTTAAAGAACTGGCCTAGTTTTGGGTCTTTTGAAGAATTCATTTAATCCAGATGAACAGGTTTTCCACCAGAGCTTCCAACTTAGTGGACTATACCTTTATAACAATGGCTTTATTACTCAAAACAATTTTGGAACTGATTAAAATAAATTGTGACAGATCTCTGAATAGTTTGACACTTGGCACATTTTCACCCTTTGAGGGTGGATTTGAGTCTCTTAACAGCCAAGTGTCATTCAGAGCCAACTCTGGTGAGGAATGTGCATAATCATGCAGGATAATCCTCTTTGGTTAAAAAAATGGGGAGACTACAAAGCCATTAGTTTAAGTTGTGTACATTTGTTTATTATAAATTGGCTTTAAAGTCAATTCCCAAGGATAGCTTCAGGAGTGTTTTGAGAAATGGTGGGGCCATTGGCGTAATAAGGTGACAATGTCCCAAGGGGCATACTCTGAAACTATCTACACATGAAACCAGTACGATGTATTTGTTTGAAAACAAGTTTCGTTATTTTACCATCATATTCTATTATAGTTTGAGGTGTTTCTCTAAGCTGGAGTATCATTCATTTATTCATTTGCTCAATTTAACAAGGATTTGCCCATCAACATAATGTCATATTAAAAGAAGGACCCTGAACCATACCGCTGGGCTCAAATCCAGCTATGACCCTTTGTATTGTGGCACCTTGAACTTGGTTACCTAACTTTTTTCTCAGTCTCCTCATCTGAGTAACTGGGTATCACATTAGTGTCGTTGGGAGATCCAGTGAGTAAATGCATGAACTGATGCTCGTAGTAAGTTCTTCACAAACGTCAGCTGTTACCAAAGTTTTACCGATAGCCCATTTTGTGCCAATCACTGTGCTGCCAAAATTCTTGGTTTGGGATTAAAATGAACCATCATAATAATTAATAACTTAAATAAATTCAAATAAAAATAATAATTAAATAACATCACTTTCATATGATTATTTATTTAAAATCACAAGGATTAAAATCTCCTAAAAATATCCACAGAAGACTTATCTAGGTAATTGCACGTGACCAAAACATGACCCGTTATGACAATAGTAGATAGATGACAGTTATTTTAAATTTATATATGCTAATGGCCCTGAAAAATCCTCATTAAAAGCAGCTGATATTTTAATCTGAAACCCTTTAGCATTTAAACTATAAAAAGCATATTATCTTTATATTTAAAATATGAACTACATAGAAATATTTTGCATAAAACTCCATACCTATTCTTTTGTAAATGCTGCACATTTACAAAGATTAAATCATTTTTGGATCAAAATATAAGTGAGATGATGCTCTACTAAGACCTCTTCTGGTGATTCTGATGGGTGAACTTCCACAGCTAGAATTCACAGTTGACCCCATGGACATGTGATGCTCTGCTTTAGAGTTCAGTAAGATAAGACTCGGGAAGCTTTCTTTTCTAGTCACAAAAGGCTGATGTTTACATTCATTTTTTCACTCCTTTGTGCTCACACATTTACCGCATATAAATAATGCACCTGAATTTCTCATAAAGTGGGCAGTATTAGAAGTAAGACAATGTTGAAGAATAATAAAGCCTTTCCATAAGGTTTTCCAAACAGTAGTTTTAGTTTAAGATTGATCCCACCAAAGGTATGATTTCCCAGTTATTTTGGCAGTTGCAATTATAGTTTCTTGGGCTTAAATGCTTAATTAGGATCCTTTGGAAAGTTTCATGTCAAGCTAAAAATATTTCTAATGTACACTCTCTGCTTACTCAAAGCTGCGTGGAGCTGTAATTTACAAAGGAAACTTGTTTCCTTAATTGTTGTGTCAGTCAGCAAAAGCACAGGGAGCAGGCACAGAATAATCTGTTTATATTTAGCTGTGCCAGCGGCCATGAAATGTCACAACCTTCATGTAATTTAGGGAAAGGTTAGGGATGTTATTGCTATAGAACCGATTGCTTTACAATGTGTTTTATTTTTTTTAAATTGTGTACTTTGCAGGATTTTTATGTAGGACTTTTACTTCTATCATTACAATTTTGCTTTTATACAATACTTTAATGTGAAGGCTTGAGTAAGGTTTATTAGGTTGATTCCTGTATTTCTGTACTACAGCTAGTTGTCACAAGAAATTAGAATGATAGAAAATATAGACTAACATGTATAGTTTCAGTTAGAGGGGTTTATTTTATCTCAATTCTATTATTTTTACACTGTCAGTTTTTGAAGAGTATGTTTCATTATGGAATAGATTTAGAGATGAATAAATTGAAGAGAAGCACACATTTTCAGGATGACTCATCTATTTACCAAGTGTGATGAGAGAAAAGGGTAAAAACAAAGAAAAATGAACAAACAAGAAGGAACAAAGCCTTGCATCTCTACAGCACTCTTTGGCTTTCAGAGCATTTTCACATCTATGATTGCAACCTTTCCAGACATAGCTTACAAGGTGTGTTCTTATTAGGTCTTTCCCTGTGTCATGTAGTGGTTACAAGTTCAGGCTTCAGAGTTAAACAGATGTGGGTTATGATCCCCTTTCCGCTGTTTCCATCAGTGCAACCCTGGATAAACTACATAATGTCTCTGAGTGTCAGGTTCCTCCTCTGAAAAAGGGGGGTTATAGTAACTGCTTTACGGACTGTCCACACAAATGGTTTTTGCACATGGTACTCACTCAGTGAATCAAAGTCATTAATGCTTGTTATCATTGCGACTGCTATCTAGCCTTACAGGCAGAGTAAATACTTTCCAGTTATTGCTTAAAGACAGAGCCAAAGTGGAACGGACATCGGAGGCTTAACAATGGACTTAATAAGAGAGAAAGGTGTTTCATCTCTTTCTGGAAATCATTTCAACAAATGATGTCAACATATTGGCGTGCTTATTTCCACATCCCATTATCTTCCAAAACTTATTTCTTAGAGTTGACCCTCCCCCACCAGAAAACTTTTTGGCCTGATCTCTAATGCTTTATGATGTGCGGGAATCTCTAGTTAATGGGATCTTATGATAAGTTCTTTTTTTTTTTAAAGATTTTATTTATTTATTTGACAGAGAGAGACATAGCGAGAGAGGGAACACAAGCAGGAGGAGTTGGAGAGGGAGAAGCAGGCTTCCCCGTGGAGCAGGGAGCCCGATGGGAGGCTCAATCCCAGGACCCTGGGATCACGACCTGAGCAGAAGGCAGACGCTTAACGACTGAGCCACCCAGGCGCCCCATTATGATAAGTTCTTATTTATTCTGTTCTTTGGCTAGTTTTGACTGAAGTTATTTTTGTATTTTATGTGCATAAATCAAAAGTCAATATGAATATAAAAAAAAAGGAGTCCCTGAGATCCAAAACCAACCTTCTAAAAGTTAGTTGACTTCATCATTTTTTGGTACATTTGTTTGATACTATATTCAACTTGAATATCAATATTCCTCAAGTATTTCATAATAATTGCAGTAATTTATAGAGTTAATCTGTTATTGATACAAGTAGACATATGAGTTCTACATCTTTTAAGAAATAAATACTGGGATTTAATGTTTAATAAGCATTATGTATCTAAATGAAAGAAGGAGCATATGGTTCCTAAGGAATAATCAGGTGTGATACTGGCAGAGAAAGAGCTAAGGGTTTATGGTGAATAAAAACAGCATGTCAGAAATATGGCACTACAGTCTTTAACAATGACAGTTCTGGGGGGGAAATAAAAATAAGAAAGAACATAGAAATCTAGAAGTATTTCTTTTTTTTTTTTAATTTGACCGAGAGCGAGAGAGGCAACACAAGCAGGGGGCGTGGGAGAGGGAGAAGCAGGCTTCCCACTGAGCAGAGAGCCTGATGTGGGGCTTGATCCCAGGATTCCGGGATCATGACCTGAGCCAAAGGCAGACGCTTAACGACTGAGCCACCCAGGCGCCCCTAGAAGTATTTCTTTCAATATCCTAAGCATTTTGTAACAAAGGTTTGGATAAGGAATGACTTGGCATATCCATGACAGAATACGGATGGGGGCACGTTCATAATCTTGTAGAAAAGAAAGTTGAAAGAATTGATAAATTCAGTTTAAGAAGTTCTTTTCAAGCTCGAAAGAAGTTTTTACTCAATTTAAGTAATAAGTACTGGGCTGGTCTTCATCATCAGAAGTTTACAATCAAAACAGCGTTTTTACAAAACTAATGGGAATTGTGAGCTTTAAAAAAAGGCAACCAGTGAACAATACCCAGTGTGACCCGAAAGGGGGAATGTGAAGAGGTGTGGAATCTAACTTGCAAGTTGTGGCAGTGACAGAGGCAGCAGGCTAGATTTAAGTGGGATTTTCTTGGCAATCCCGTATCAAGTATTGCAATACATTACTCGGAAACTAATGGAAAAATTCTCTCTAGTTATTTGAGAGCGAGATTGAATCTCAGCAGACTGGGTGCTTTAGGTGAATGTTTCAGTGAAGGTGAGGACAAGGGCCAAAAGTAAAACATGGCCTTAGATTTTATGTAAAACAGTCACCCATAGGTTTCCTGATGACTGTATCAAAATAACTATGGGCTTGCAACATAATATGCATAATGTGCATACAATATCAGGGCTGTTGCATACACACAGAGGGTTGTAAACTGCCTAACCCTCAAGGGAGCCATTTAGAGATCACAGACTTCATAAATTAATATGTATTGCAATGTGGTTTTGGCAAATGATACTAAAATGTTTTGTTCTATAAAATCAATAGAGGAGTTTCCATTTCTGGGGTGGAAAACAAGCTCCTAACCGAATCTCTTGCAAATTACTACAAATTTCGGTCAAAATACAAGAAGACTCTGGAGAGTGAGCAAAAGTAGGAAAACCTTGACGGGGGAGTAAAAATGTGCAGGAAGCACCTAGCAGAAGCTGAGTTTCAGATTTTTGCAGTTTTACCCTGAGTTTAGCCGGGGAAACCAAAGGAAGGAGCCACCAAGAAGTGAGGGGGGACATTTCAGGAAGGAGAGGGTCTAGGAAGGGGAGCTCCAAGGTTTGTGTATAAATTCTACCCAAGTCCCTTACTAACCCCTTGAAGCATGCTCATGTGCAGGACACATTCAAAGCCATCTGAACGGTGATCTAAGCTGCCCACTACCATAGGTGAGATGGTTCACAGTGGAGTCTAACCAGGACAACCGCCTGCTAAAACAAACACATCGGTGCCCTTTAGAGTAACATAATAGAATCCAGAGTCTCTACAACATAACATTCACAATGTCTAGGATATAACTCCAAATTATTTGACAGAAAGTAAGGAAAACATGACCCATTTTCAAGAGAAAAACAACCAACAGATGGCAACCCCAACATGACCTAAATGTTGCAATTATAAGACAAGGATTTTAAAGCAGCTGTTATATAATAAGTTCAGGTTGACAAAACAAAATGTGCTTCTAAAGAAGAAAATGATATAGGACCTCGATAAAGAAAATTTAAAAATAAACCAGTATATTACAACAATTTCTAAACCAATGGAAAAAGTATCTGGAAAAAGGGTGTCTTTTCCTGATTTGCACAAAGGCACTATATGGACCATCAGTCAAATACATTATCCTGGAAAATACCTAAAGCTTATTGTACTCGAAAGGCCATACAATAGTTAAAATTAACCCATGAAAAATTACTCCAACCATATATGTACAAAATGGTACAAAGTTAAGTCCTTACAAGTTTTTGGTCTGTAATGATTCTTTCTTTTTTGTAATTATTCTTTTTAAAATGCTGGTGTTTCTTTTAGGTATGATACAAAATATGTAAAAAACATAATTCATGAAAAATGAAAGTGATATAATTTGTGAGCAATGTTATTATAAATTAAGTTATGGTTTGTATATACTAATCAGAGTAAAATGATAGAGAATATTTGTGAATGATTACTGAATTTCATTTACTGATTTCCTTTTACAAAGTAATATTTGTTTGTTTCTTCAAGGAATATAGAGGTCTATTTTGTAAACTACTTTGATGAGAATTTTCTAGGATACCACATAAGAAGCATAAAAAGCAAAGGAATTAATCAATTACTGTTGTGTAAAGGAAGAGAGTTACTGAGGTACTGGGTAGTGACACCTTATTAAGAGAGCTGTTGTTCGAAGAAACTGTGCAAGAGCCATCAAAAAAGTCGGTGTCCATGAGACATATTACCAGGTTTCTATTTAGCCACATTAATTCAACCTGTAGTGTATTCTCCAAATATTATGGGTAGCAACATACATGTATGATGACTTCTCAAATTTACTTTGTCAGCATTGATAATATGAAGGTTTTAGACTGGCAAAAGGAGACTGTAGGACTGTAGAGTAATGAAAATACAGTATTACAAACTGAGAGTCAAACTCTTTATTTCTGCCTTTTATATTTGGTGTTTTGCATGTGTGTGTATGTGGCTCAATGGATATAAATTGATCTTTTTTATGCAACCATTCCCATGTGTCTTTTTTCCAATGAGGTTGAGAGTTCTTCAATATTCATAACTATGTTACGTTCCTCTGACATTCTGCATAGCATTTAGCACAGGTGTTAAATTTAGAAGCTCAGAATTAGGAGACACTTATCTAGTATAAGATCTGGACAAGTAACTTGAGCTCTCCAAACAATAATTTCCTCATCTTTTAAATGGGAATAATAACAGCTACCTCATAAAGTTATTGCATGTTTTGTATAAGATAGAACAAGTAAAGTGCATATATATATTAGAACCTTGCACAAAGGAAGTACTAAAGAAGTGCTTAGTGTGCTTATATTATTATTGTACTTGGTAAAAAAAAAATCACTGAATGAATGAACAAATGAATGAGTAACGACATAACTTTATTAACTTGAAATTTTTACCTCATACTGCTCTCCAAACAGGTGCTAAATGGCTCACTGAAGGTTCAGATAAAAGTGAACCAAAACACTATTTGGCGAGGTGAGAACAGAAATATGCAAATTTTCCACTCAGTTCCAAATTCTAACAGACTTCCAGGAAATACAATATATAACCACATTTATCAAGAGAATACTGGCCATGAGTCCTATGACCAGATGAATGCTACAATTATTTATCAGCACCTACAAACTATAACACATTGTCCAAAGACAAAGGGTAGAATGAAGAATGGAAATATAAAGATTAGAAAGACATGGCCCTGTTTTAAAAAACTCACAACTTTTGTTTAGAAATTGAAACAGCAGATTGGTATGGACAGTGGCTCTAGACACCGCAGGTAGCTGGAGATTATAAAATAAATCATCATGCTCACATAAAAATGAGTATGTACAAACTACAATATTTGCAGATCTCCTCTAGTGTTCCTCTAACAAATACAATCTAAATTTCAGATACTTATCTGAAGGTCACATAGTCATTAGTTTATGCCTAGAAGCACAATTTTCTACTTTCTTATTTGTCATCTAATAAATATTCCTATTCTTAAAATTCAGGCCTGTGTTGTTAGTAACCTACAGCTTGACTAGACAATCTAATGAGGCTCATCATTCTTCTCACTCTCTGATGAGACACATTCACCAAAATCTCAACTCATCCCAAACTACAGTAGTAGTGAGGAGTCCAATGCAGGTAGAAGCAACTATGAAAATAACAAATAAACAAAAACAAGACCATCACCACCAATATAGTCAGTGGTGTGCTGGTATATATATTTAACACCTGTCTCTCAAACAGACAGAACCAAACCCTGATTTGTAGCATTTGCCATTGGTGGCTGATTTCAAGTTACCAGTGTGAAGCCACTGAACGTAGACTTGGGAAGACAAGTGCAGTCGTACGCTATTTTGTAGTCCTCCAACCCTAAAGGCACAATGGGTGCAAATAACCTCATTTTTTTTTCACTTCTCCAACAGATTTATTTTGAGAGGAATGGATTCTGAGGGGAAAAATATGGGGTGGAGGTATGGAATAGAAAATAAAGCGTTAAAATAGTAAGGTGTAGTAAATAATTAGCAAGTGATGGACTTTGAATATTTATTACCTTTGTTTTTAATGTACTTTAAAGTTTTTACAATTTAAATTTTAATAATGGCCACGTTTAACAACCAGCTTGTAAAATTCCTAAAAATTCAACAGTTGGCTGTTGTGAGCCTGCTTAAGCAGGCTCTAGCACACATAGTGTAGTCAGTCTAATGGTTAAAGGGCATAGCACATGGATTTGAAACTGAATGCAGCCACTTTCAGTTATTACTAGTCAAATGATCTACCTTCCCTATACCTCAGTGTTCTCATCTGTATAATTACAGTCCCTAACTCACAGAGTTGTTGCAAAGATAAAATGAAGAAATATTTGTATGACACTTAGCACAGTGTCTAAAACATAATAATAATTTACTCAATGTATTATTAATTGCTACCACCACAATACATTGTTGATAAAATTACTCTAGGTCCCTGCTGGGAAAAAAATGAGTGAAATTTTATTGATGAAAAAATATATTTGTTTTGGGATCTACAAAGAGAAAGTCAATTTTGCTACTTACAGAGCAGATGGTAATCTACTACCAGGAACTAGAACGGGAAAAATGTTCTCAACCAATAGGATTGAAGCAATGTTTTATTAGTTGGATTGTAGCAGAAAACCATTCCATACATTCTGGATTACATCTACAGTAAGAGGTCTCACTTCAGGTATTAATTGTGATTAACTGAGCATCAGACTGAAGTTGAATGCTGAGAAGGATTCTGAGGCTGCTTCTAGGCTTGGCAGGAAAGAGCACTTTAATATGTAACCAATAATCACTTTGGATAATAATGGGGATGAAAGAAACCATGATATGCATCTAACATCCCTGACCTAGGTCTATGCCTACAATGTTTGTAGATAATTTATGTTGTAGTCTCCTTGCAAAGAAAGGAAAAAACAATACTACTCAACATGTTCCTGAGTTTGGGGTGTATTGCACATTTGAAATGAAGGTGGACTAAAATATTGTGGTGACCTTATAAAAAATTTACATAATTTATGGTCAGAGTTAAAACAAGAAAACAAAAGTGGGTCAGTTCAGTGGTTTTTTGGTGGGAGGGACAGCAGGGAAATGATACAAAATAAATGGGACTTGGCATCAAAAGGAAAATCAACATTCCTGGCTATTTTTCCATATTCCATTTGAGGGCCACACAACAAAACTAGTGGGGCCAGAATATTATTTAGGATATGTGCTAATGGACGTTACACATGCATTTTAAGAAAAGATTACAGGCCTTGCTTCAGCTTTCCATGCTGTATAACAATCCTATTTCCACATAAAAGAAGCAAGACCAGCAGGGTCTTGCAGCAGAAGGCCAATTCTAAAGTTTCCTTACGTGAATAGCATTGAATTTAATTGTCTTGGCCTTTTTATCAAGAGGCAGCTTATGTTCTGTGGGATGATTTTTGTGTAAGACCCTTGACAGGTATTATACTATCTGGAACCAGGTTTCTTAAATTATAAATATCAATTCCTATATTCTTGAAGCCTCTTCTAGGGTATTCTCCTCAGAGTCTTTACTCAAAAAACAAAATCTTTCTTATTTAGGTACATACTTCAGAGTCAGATGAATAGCCATAATATTCGATACTAAACCTCTTATAAGAATGGAAATAGGTGTTACTTCTTTTGAGCAGTATAGTTCTTGGTAAATTCTCCTAATTTAGGGGTAGTTACTTTGCAGTCAACTCAATACTATTTTTCTACACTCAAGCTCCGTTTAATGAAATACTTTTTTCCTTCTTTTTTTTAAAGCTTAAAAGAATACAGCAAAGTATAGAGAATAATACAACAAACATCCATATATCCAACCCCTAAATTTACAAATGTTTATATTTTGTCATTTTGCTTCGTCTATGTTCACTTCATTTTATATGAGAACTACAGAACTTGACTTCGTCAAGTCGAGGTGACTCTTTTCTCCCCAGCCTATTTCCCCTTCTTCCCTCACCAGATATAATGACTATAGCAGTTAAGTATGTATCTTTCCAGTCTATATTTTTATAACTTTACTATATCCAATAATCCATAATCCATTTACAGGTTTCCCCAGCTGTCCAAAATAGAGCTTTCCTACGAAATTTCATAAGCCAAAATGGTATAAAGTGAAGAAGCAATTATATGGAAAAACCATATGGAAAATTTTTGAGCATTCCCAGGACCTCAAAATACATTCTCTTAGGCTTTTCTGTTACCTTAGGACACAACTTGCTAATGGATGCACAAAATAAATTGAGATAAAGCACAGATGCTCAGAGACAGAGTTCAAAGCTATAGGCTGCTCGATGCTGAGCTACTGAGTGTAGCTTCCTTCCCATGGAAGGAGCTTGGCGGTGCAACTCCGTGCTCTGGGGGTGCTGCCTCTATAAAGGCTTGGGGCAAAACAAACACTGAAAGCTATGTTTGCGTTTCATCTTTTTTTTTTGTAAGAGTGAAAATTCTCTTTAGATTTCTTTTGGTTAGCAAAAACAGGTAGTAATGTAGATTCATAAACGTGAAGTGGCCTAATGTGAACTCCCAAAAAGCAAGGGAAACCCATATAGTGTTATTTAATGTTTCTTATTAAATTTACATAAGAAATATAATTTTACATACTACTTTGTAATTTGCTTCTTTCATTCATTCAACTCCATGTTTTTGAGATCTATGGATGTTGACAAATATGGATGTAGAGAATTCTTTTTAATTGCTATATGGTTATACCATCATATAAATATTCCACAATTTATTTATATTTTATATTTTATTAAGGAAGTTACTTACTTCCTATGGGTGGATAGACATTTAGGTTTTTCTAAAACCAATCCTAAAAAATATAATCCATGTAATTTGTTATCTTCAGAAATTTTGTTTTCCAATTTCTGACTTAAAATGTAATTCCGATGCAGACCATGTAGAAACCAACCAAGGGAAAACCAAACAGAATTTCTGCCAGTCCATAACCTAGAAGTTAAATGACTATTAATACTCTATTAATATTTTCCGTATGGGGATCTCCAAAGATACACACACATTTACAAAAATGACATCCCAGTATACAGGCTACTTGTCAAGGAGTTCATGAATATTTTGACTTTTTCACATTTACTCTTTGTTCTAGTTGAATCACAATGAATTAAGCAGGCATCTACTGAGGAGATCTTATTTCCAAGTGCAGAAACACTAGGAACCTGGGCAATGCAGTGCAAGCACAGCACAGCCCTCGTGCATCACTGCTGCCCTTGGCCGGCAGGCATGAAGGCTCAAGGGCAGACTGAGGCTGCTCAAGGACACAAACACATTCTTTACTTACTATGTGCATCTGTGAACACCCAGGATGAGTATGACCAAGTGTGAACCTGCTCCTGGTGTCCCTCCCAGCGGTTTTACCATATATGTGTTAAGTTGGAATTACGTGAAAAAGATGCGTGTGGGCTTGCTTTTGTGTAAACAATTTGGTCCAAGGCTGGTATTCTTAGGTTGAGTATTCAATTTTTCTTTTATGGGGAAACATGGGGAAGAGTTGGAGAGCTGTGTAGACAAGCTTATTTGCTTCTGAAAGGATTTCTGTTTCTTTTTTTTTTTATTTTTTTTTTAAAGATTTTATTTATTTATTTGACAGAGAGAGAGACAGCGAGAGCAGGAACACAAGCAGGGGGAGTGGGAGAGGGAGAAGCAGGCTTCCCGCTGAGCAGGGAGCCTGATGCGGGACTCGATCCCAGGACCCTAGGATCATGACCTGAGCCGAAGGCAGACGCTTAACAACTGAGCCACCCAGGCGCCCTGGGATTTCTGTTTCTTAAATTCTTGTAGGAGATGAAAGCATTTGGGAGACAATGTTCATCCGACTGAACAAGATGTTGAAGGGATTTTCTTTTGGCAAATAAAGAGCAGGGTTTCTTAACCTCCATGCTACTGACATTTTGGACCAAGTAACTCTTTTCTGTGGGGCTGTCCTGAGCATTGTGTGATGTTTACCGGCTTCCCTCACCTCTACCCTTGGGATGCCAGGGCATCACAACCTCCCCCTCCTGCACTTTTAACAAAATCCACCCCCAGTTGAGAACTGCTAGTGTAGAGTCACCTAAAATAGGGAGAACAGGAAAAGCTGGGGCTGACCATTAAAATTCCCTTTGCTCTCATTCTTTTAAATATCCCATACATTGCCAGTCTCATCAGTTCTAATCTCTATGGAGTGACTCCCAAATATGCACCTTCAGCGCACTCTCTCTCAAATCCTGACCCTATCTTTCCTGCTGTCTGCTGGATATTTCTCTATGGATGACCCATTATTCCTGCAGGAAATTCAGAATGCCCTCTTCTTGGTTCTCCAATTCCATTAAAGGCCTCGCTGGGATCCACTCCTGGGTTATCGTAGACTTCTCCTTCTCTGTTACCCTGCATTCCTCCCTCACAATCACGTGGGCTTTGCCTGCCCTGAAAGTCTCCTTGAAATCAGGCCCACATCACCTCACAATAGCCCTACTCCAATCTTCTCTGCACACCAGTTTAACTCTACTGAAGGAGCTCTCTGATCACATCACATCCTCAGAGACATTCTTAATGGCTCTCCTTGTCAATCAATCCGCAAATCTAAAGTCCCGAAGCCCACCCTTGGGATTATCCACAATCTGCCCACCGCAAATCATTCCAGTCCCATTCTCCCCCAACTGTCTTTGAGAAACCTGGTTTATGTAAACTTGAAAACCTACCTTGTCTCAAACATCTACTCATTCTCCCCTTTATATGCTTTTTGTCATGTCTTCCCTTACCCTAGAACTCCTCTGTCTTCTCCTCCACTTACTGGGCTTTTACTTACATTTAACAATTCCTTCTTAGTTCAGATCCTTTGGGCCTGAGCATTCTTCCTCCTGGAACCCTTATCCTGGTCTGCAGAAGTGTCTAAACTATTCACCTGGGAAATTCACACTGTAGCATTTTGGGTATGTGTCTCATGAGTCTAAAGCCTCCCCACAGTTTCTAGCACTGTCCCTTAGGCATAGAATGTATTCAGTAAGTGTGTGTCGAATGAATGAATGGAGGAGAGGAGGGAGAGAGAGAGGCCTTTAATACTGTTGTAAAGTCAGTGGCAAGCAGATCCAAGAAGGCCCCTTTATGGGATGTGTGCTACGAAAATGCTTTGGGCCAAAATATCTCTCATCTATCTAACTGCTGCATGAAATCCTATTTTAAATAATATATTCCTTTGTTGTCCTGGTTTTTCAGATTTTTAAGAATGTACTAAAATGAGCAGTAGCTAGTTGATAAGGGCCCCCGTAAGAGGTCCTGTGGCAGAATGGGACACCTGTTGGGTCCCGGGGAGGGGAGTATATGAGAGCATCTCTGGAGAGCCAGGGTACACTGGGAAAAAAATGAACAAGCAACAAGCCGAATCAGGCCACACACCAGTCAGTTGAACTTGTTTACCATGAATATATCATACAAATATATACACAGACACACACACATATGTGTGTACACACATTTATAAGTTTATTTTGTGGGTTGTATTCAAAACAGAAGTACTTTAAAAAAATTTTAAGATCATAGCAGGAACACTTAGGAGATAATATTAAACATAACTGTATATTTAAGCAGTCAGACATGCAAGACTGCTGAAATAATAGCCTTTTTTTTCAATTAGAAGCACAACATACCTTTTTTTATTCATTATTTCCTATAATGTTCTTAAAGCTTCTGAAGTGAAAAGACTGATAGACACTGACTTTCACTATTTTTAATCCACAAAAAAAATGACTGTTGTTTCTAAATTTAGCTCGTTATAATCATCTGGTTAATCCCAAGGCATTAACGAGGCTAACCAGGGGGTTTAATGACTAATCTCAGAGGAAGAATGACTGGTTGGCTGAAGTATTCCTAATGTCATATATGAGTATATGTATCTTTTGATGATTAGAGCAGATTAAAGTGGTGTCTTTACCTTGTAAGCTCATAGTTTTGCATTTATACCCTGAACTGGTATGTGTAAATTACAGTCTCCAGAGCTGAAGTTTTGCCATGGATCTATGGCAGGGAAGTGGTGGGAAAAAGTTGCCAGAATCAAAGTGGCTATCAACCAGGGAAGGGCCATTGCTTGCTGGCACAAGACCCAAAGTTGACCCCATGAAGGCAGATATAATTGGACAATTGAGTTGGCTTCCCCGACCCCAAATATCCCTCCTTTATTTGTTGACTTTTGTCCAATTGAGGCTTTCTCTCTACAATTAAGAATAAAGCATTCCATAACATTGATTTACTTTAATATATAATGATGGGTTTCATTTATTTGTCATTCACTTATTCATCCATTCATTCATTTGATAAATGCAGAGCTTCCTGTGTGCCAACGTGGGTAGACAAACAGGAGTGACCCTAACAGTTACTTCCAGGTTGCTTAGGAATGAGGTACCTGGACTGAGGGACTCACCTCCCCTAAGCAGGAGGATCTGTTCCCAAACTCAGCTTATCATGGGCCCTTAAGGTTTCACCTGTTAGACAATGGAGGCCCCATAAGCTTCTGTAAAGGGCTGAGTCCTAAGGCCAGACTGTTACTCTAATTAAACTGTATTTGTCTTGCTTATAGGCCTGTTCTCACCCTTGCATATAGGACTGAAGACCATTTGAAGACCATTTCTACTGCTTAATTACTTCTAAAATAGTAGGTAGGGAGCTATTTGTCCCTGAAGAGGAGAGAACTCCCCCAGTGGAGCACCAGCTGAACATTCTGGCCCTTAGTTCCAGTCAGCACCCAGTGACTCCTGTTGTCGTCTGACCATGCCCTTTGCCAGCACTATCCCAGTTGCTGGGGAGAGATGTACAGAAGAGACAAAAGTCCTTACCTTCAAGAATCTTACCTTCCAGTGGGAAGCCAAACAAGTACACTGAGTCAGCAAGTGAAATATATAAGATGTCCAAAGGTAGTCAGTGTGATGGGAAAAACAGGAAGTAGGAAAGGAGAACAGAGAGCATCGGGACTGTGGCAGTTGTCACAGTCTGTTTGCAGAGTAGTTTTGGAGGGGTGATAAGGAAAAAGACAGCCTAACAGCATGGAACACTTGAAGGCGGGGGTGAACATTATACTAGGGGAAATAGAGAAAAACGTGTCAGGGAACATGAGAGGCGCACCAGGCCAACATGCGTTTTTGCTTTTTGTTTCTCCCTGGGCTGCTCTTACCATAAAGTTCACCTGGCTGTTACAGATGACAACATTGCCTAGGGCCCCTCAAAGATGCTGAGGCTTGAAGAGGTCTCTTCCTGTGTCCAAATGGGAATATTACTGTCTCTCTTGCCCACCTCTCAGGGTTGTTGTGAGGATCAAAGCGGAGAATGGCTAGAAAGTTGCTTTGAAAACAGTGAAAGCTCTCCACACTGGCCAGGCATTATGGCGGGATTGTCTTAGAAATAGTGGGGTGACTGTTCCTGTATCCAAATATTATTAATTGTAGCATGAAGATGAGAGAGAGAATGGGAAGGGGGAGATATTAGGAGAGAGGGAGAAAGAAGATAAGATTTAATATGGGCTTAGCTTGTAAACATATCTATCAAGCTGTTAGGGGACTATTGTATCCAGGTGAGGTGACACCCTTCCTTCCTCACCTGCAAGTGACACCTGCTGTTGGCTGGCAGCTTTATGGCTGCTTCCGCCACACCTCTGAGTGCTCTCCTTACCGTTAGACTGCAAAGCACAAGCTCAATGCTGGGATAAAAATATTGGCTTTACCCTAATAAGTAAATGTGTAAATTGAGAGGCAGGCTAATTTTGCAGCGTCTTAAATTACTCGGGCAAAAGAAAATAACAATAATTGCCAAGTGGAGAAGGAGGAACAATGATGAGAGAAATATGTCTTTTAAGAACACACGACAAATGTCAAAATTAATGAATATCTTGATACAAGAAATAAAATTAACGATTTCTTAATTTAGTTATCATGTTTGTTCTCTTTTAAGACTCAAATTTTTTCATCTTCATTATGTCACAAACCCTACCCCCCTAAATTTACTGGTGATTAAGTACTGAAGACCACGTGCACACCATTTCTATTGCTCAATTACTTCTAAAATAGGAGGTAAGGAGCTTGTAATTAAGTTTATGATTCACAATTTTCAAATATTAGTAATTATTTAAAAAGGAAACAAATTTTCTGAAACATGGGAGCCTAACCTCCCGTGTTTAATTTTTGTCTCACTGGAATTCAGTGATCCTGTTTTAAATACAAATTAGAGGAAAGAACATTCAAAATGGTACCTATTGATAGAAATGATTGGGAAAAATGGAAGTGAATCTAATAAAAACACATGAAAGTATTCTGCATATTGTGTACTAGGAAGGAAAAAAAAGACAAAAGTGGTGGGTAAAGTAGATCAAACTAATGATTTGAAGCTGGCCAGACTTCACCTTAGGAAATGTATTTGAGTGTGTTGTCATCATAATCCACAATCTACCCATGTATGTTTTACAAAGTTAATTAGAAGATTTTTTTTTCCACTTCATTTTTCATCTTTGAATCTGTGAGCTAGCATATGGTTTGGCCCACAAAAAAGCAACCTTAGTGGTGTGGCAGGAGCAGGACGTGAGGAAACTGGGAAGCATCTGGCAGGCTCAGAACATGCTGGGGTCAGGGACTGATGGGAGCCCTAGCGTCTGCCAACAACATGCAGGGTTTCCTTCTGCAGCTGTCATTGGCTCAAAGGTTGTTACAGGGGAAAGTGTTTGTGTCCAAAACAAATGCTGGAAAAAAAAAAAAAAACAACAAAACTCAGGCAGGGTAAGGAAAAGTGTCAGTGGGAGGATTTTTCAGAAATGTGACATGTTCTTACATTTGAAAATTCTAGAAGATTCCTATAATGCATGTACTTGTATTGAATAGAGGTCTGGCATTTTTTTAGGTCTTGTTCATTTTCTTTCTTTCTTTCTTTCCTTCTTTTTTTTTTGAGAGAGAGAGAGAGTGAGAGCATGAGCAGGGGTTGGGGCAGAGGGAGAGGGAGAGAGAAAATCTCAACCAGGCTCCAGCCCCAGCGCAGAGCCCGATGCTGGGCTTGAACTCACAACCCAGAGATCATGACCTGAGCCGGAATCAAGAGTTGGACACTTAATCGACTGAACCACCCAGGTGCCCCATGGTCCTAATCAGTTTCAATGCTACATCTATGAATATACATGCATTGTATAAATGTATCAATGATACTTTGATATATAACCACCATGGTATATCAAGAATATGTGACAAATATTCTTCCATTAAAAAAAAGCACAATACAATGCACCCCCTCACTGTAATCTTAAAAAACAACTTTGCTCTCTTCCTTTGAATAGTAATATGTTTATTTTCAATTTAGTATGTGAAAAGTATTATATACAAGTTCAAACTGACAACTAAATAGAGTAGGGGAGGTAGGGCATTATTCTCTCAAAGATCTTCATAAGCTAATCTCTAGAATTCATGGATATGTTATCTTTCATGGCAGAGGGACTTTGGAGATGTGATTAAGTTAAGGATTCGATTAAGTTAAGGATGGGGAATTATCCTGAATTATCAGAGTGGGCCCAATGTGATCACAAGGGTCCTTATAAGACAGGTGTATCAGAGTCAGAGAAGTGGCAGTGGAAGTGGAGGTCTGAGTGATATGGGGTCATGAGCCAAGGAATGCAAGCAGCCCCGGAATCTGGAAAAGGGAAGGAAATGGATTCTTTCCTAAAGCCTCTAGAAGGAATGCAGCTCTGCCTACATCTTGGTTTTAGTCCTGACCCATTTTGCACTTCTGACCTCCAGGATTGTCAAGTAATACATTTGTGGTGTTTCAAGCCATTAAGCTGTGGTAATTTATTTCAGCAGCAATAGGAAATAAATGTATCGAGTTTATAAATTGATTTGTCCTCCTATTCTCCAATAGATGCTAAAAGCCCAGTAAAAATAGAAAATAAAACTTATTTAAGGAAATACCCCAAAGAAATAGAAGTAATTACTGAGATGCGTAGCTTAAGAAGCACGCTTTAGGGAGGCATCTGTGGACATCTCTCCAATTGCCACACTTTGTAATTTAACTCCTGGTCACCATGGTGCAGACTATCGTTATGAACAAAGCTCAGCAGACACTACATAAGGAAAGGTGAATGGAGAAAGTTCTGAGGAAAACATGGTCACTCTATGAAGCTGTAAATCTCTAAGTGTTTCTTACAAACATCCTTTGTGGCTAGTGGAGAGTTTGCAAAAACGTTGTCACCCAAATCACCATATACACAAGCAGAAACTATTACGGACAGAATGTTTGTGTCCCCACAAATTCATCTGCTAAAGCCCTAACTTCAAATGGGATGTTATTTGGAAGTGGAGTCTGTGCATGGTAATTGGGTTTAGATGAGATGATGAGGATGAGACCCCCATGCTGGGATTAATGTCCTTCTAAGAAGAAGAAGAAGAAACCCGAGCTCTGTCTCTCTGCCAAGTGAAGATACAGTGAAAAGACACCATCTGCAAGCCAGGAAGAGAGCTCTCATCAGGAACTGAACCTGCTGGGACCTCGATCTTGGACTTCCCAGCCTGCAGAACTGTGAAAAATAAATAGCTGTTGCTAAAAGTCCCTAGTCTATGGCATTTTGTTACAGCAGCCTGAGCTGATTAAGACACTGGGCAATAACATTGTTTTCTCTGAGGACAGTTCAAGTTGACCTGGTAGAGCAGGGAGGCTGCATCTTTACTCATTGCAAGAATTTGATAGTCTCTCGAAGTTGGTCAGGGAAGGGTGCATGCAAAAGATAGATTTTCCAAGATTCCTTGAGGGAAAAATGAGGGTGGTGTGGAGCATGCTATGAGCCTAGGTTCTCAGGGGTAAGACTGATGAGGAAACTAATAACTTTTCTGAGAGTAGCAGACAAGAGGCATAAGGGCTGCAATGGGGCAGTTCAGGGGGTGTGATGACAGCCTGAGTGCAGAGACTGAGTCCCTTGATCCTGGTTAATTAGGAAAGAAGAAGCATTGCAAGGGGTTTGCAGAGAAAAACTACAGATCATTAAACAAAGTTCTGTGAGGGCAGTTTTGGTAGCAATACTAAGGCACTTCAGTGAGTGGGCACTGGCTTCCTGGACCCCTAGAAACAAAAGAGAAGTATAATAGTCTAGATAGGAAATAACTGTTTTTTTTTTTTTTTTAGATTTTATTTATTTATTTGAGAGAGAGAGAATGAGAGAGAGAGAGAGAGCACATGAGAGGAGAGACGGTCAGAGGGAGAAGCAGACTCCCCACTGAGCGGGGAGCCCGATGTGGGACTTGATCCCGGGACTCCAGGATCATGACCTGAGCTGAAGGCAGTTGCTTAACCAACTGAGCCCCCTAGGCGCCCAGGAAATAACTGGTTTTTAATAAAAGTAGAAGCAAAGGAGATGGAGAGATGATTTAAGAGAAGAGTAATGTCAGAAATTACCAGCTGACTAGAGATGTGGAGAAAACTATAATATATTTTTTTAAAATCCCTTGAAACTTCACGAGTGGCCATTCTGCAACAAACATTATTTGGAAGGAGAGATAAATGACTGTGGCATTTCAGTTGTGATAGAATATTTAGCTCCAAATGTCTTCCACACTGACAGGACATAATATATGGAACTCAATGAAAGGCAATTTGGGAGGAAGACAAGTAAATTTGTCTCTCATTTATATGCATGCTACAGTTGAGCTCAAGGAAAAGGAAATGTCTATACATGTCCAAATGTTAGGGAAAAGAGAATTAGAACCCAGGACTAATCTTTGGCATTCCTTCCTTGGAGTGGTTCTTTTTTTTTTCTTTTCCTTTTTGGAGTGACTCTTCACTGGGGGTGGGGTGGCTGGCAGGGTGTTTGGAACAGATTTTGAATGACTTAGAACATGAATATTAGGTAACTGTGTGGAATATTCCACCACTTCTTACAGAATACAGTTGCAACTCCCGCCGCATCTGTAACATCGGTCCCATCGGCCTTATCAGTCTCTTTATCTCAACATCCCCACATTATCTTCACTGTTCCAACAGTTTTCAAAGCCACACTGTCACTGTGTGGTACCTGTCACTTTTCTTTCTCTTTCCATTGTTGTTACAACATGCATCCTTATTATGTATAGACCAGCTTCTCTTCCCTGCAAGTCCAGCTAGAAGACCAATGGGATCATTTAATGCAGCTTCTCCACATTTATAAATGTAGTCATAAAGTAGTCCAGCAATCAGAAGAGGAACACATGCAACCCTACCCTCACATGTGCAGAGCTCGAAGCCTCCTCTGGTGCTCAGAGGCAGATCCTCATGGCAGAAGGCAGTGACACATTTCACTGCTATCTCCAGGGTTGCCTATGCGTTTTTTCTAAGTCTGTCTTTGACTTGATGCCAGAGGGAGCAAAAAATTGCCATTTTTCTGAAGTCTTCCCCCAGGCTTACTCTGTTGTTCTGTTTTCAGTGCATTTTATTCTCCCTACTACAGGAAAATGAGATATTTAAATACAGTCCTTATTAAAGAACACACTTACTTTTTGGAATTTATACATAAATTCACAACCTCTTAAACCTACTTACAAAAAAAGTAAAATAAGGGCTTGCCGGTAACTTGTAATGGGTTAGTAGATTTGTTAGTAGAGTAGTCTCCCCAGTATTTGACCCCTCCCACTGACCCTCATATTGCCTATGTTTAAGAACATACACTCAGGCATTCCAACTCTCTGGGTTGGAATCCCAGCTATAATTCTCACCACCTGGGTGGTCTGTCCAAGTGACTTAACCTCCTCTGTGCATCGGTTCTCCCATCTATCCAGTTTGCAATGGTAATATTTTAGCTCTCAAATGGGAAGCTTGAGGTCCTCTATTTGGTCAACCTGAACTTCCATGCACTATGATAAGAGGAGTTGATAGAAAGATTTCAGTTGTATTTCAAAGACATATTTCAAAGAAAAATACAGACCAAAGCACGATGACTCTGGCAGAGAGTGGAAGTATCTGAGCCTAATGGGCTTACACTGGTATAAGGGAGATGGGCTCCAAGGCTCTAGATGGGGAGAGTGAGGAAAGTGGAGAGGCTGGAGGAGCCACCGGGCAGAGGAATTAAGGGAGCAGAGATCAGAAAGGAAACAGAGAAAGGGTCCAGGAGAGAAACCAAGTATGGGGTTATCTTCTCAAGTCAAGCTGCCCAGGAAGTGGAAATCAGGTGCTATTCCAACAAGCAGACAAACAGGAAACTTAGATCACCTTCAGAGAAGCTCAAGAGGCAGTAGGCCAAAGCTGAGCTGGCAAAACATGATAAGTAAGAAGTTACTCCACAGAGTGAGATGCACCAACTTGCACTGATGGCTCATCCCAGCTGAGTAACCAGAGTCCCCGGGGGAACCGGACTAGAAGGTGGGCGATGAGGAGAGCTGTCTTTCCCAGAACGGCATGACCCACCTACAAGGCCCTAGAAGTTTTACTGAGTATTCATCCTGCGTATTCAACTTGGGTTGCTTTTGGATTATTAGATAATTCTTATTTTTGAATACTTTTGGAAGAAACCCCGAACAGCTTTGATTTTAGTAGCGATTTTGTAAAAAAGAACTTCAAATTATGAAGAAATGTGATTCAAGTTATGTGATGTCATCATTTCATTTTAAATTCTTGGTATTCTTATTCATAGATTTACTTTTTTTTTTTAGTAGCTTTATGCTGGGTGAATATTGATTCCCTGTTATCTATTATACATGATACTAACTTTTCAAGTTTTCAGGTCATGAAAAAAAAGGACATCAATAGCAGTAAGAGCTTCCTAATTCATAATGAATGAATGAACAGACATAAAGTCCTCCCTCAGAGTGTGTGTAACACACTATACTCATGTATCTGAGATATTACTGTGAAACCGGAAACTATTCAAGTCAACTAATTCTGTTATTAAAAATTCTAAAATGTCTCTAAAATAATTCTTGACACATAAGGGTCAAGAGAACTACACACATGATATAACATTTATACTTTTGTAAAATACAAGTCAAATACAACACATCCATTTTAAGTTAAATATATTTTAGTTAAATATTAATGGCAATGTTTATATAAATTTCAAATTAGCTGATCTTAGCTTTCATAAAAGCAGTAATTAAAATAGTCACAGAGGCACTATGAACATAATTAAAATGTATAGCACTAAGAAAAATACCCTTCTTAGCTGTTTTCTCCTGCAATATGCTTACTTTGTGTAATAAACAAGTGCCGATTCTTAAAATTATAAAAATCTCTTAACAGTATCCGCAACAATGCAGTCTGTATTAATTAGTGTCCATAAAATTATTGAATTTGGAGATTTATGGTTTTAATAAACAGAGAAAGCAGGTTAATTTTTTAAAACTATGCTGAAAGTAACATGAATTCTCAATGGAATTTTTTACTAATCAGCCTTTCTTCGCACTCAATACAAGTTTAAATAAGTATGTGTGTGAGTGCTTATCTACAGATTTTTCTAACTCATGATATAAAAGGGCTAATTCTTGTAGGTTTAGCTTCGTTCAAACTAAGCTCAGAGGGATGCCTGCCTGGGTGGCTCAGTCGATTAAGCATCTGCCTTTGGCTCAGGTCATGATCCTGGGGTCCTGGGATAAAGCCCCACATTGGGTTCCCTGCTCAGTAGGGAGTCTGCTTCTCCCTCTGCCCCTCCTTTTGACCCCCCACCCCCCGCTCATGTTCTTGCTCTCCCAAATAAATAAAATCTTTTAAAAAATTATTAAAACAAACAAAAAACAAACCCAGCTTAGATATTTAAAAAAATAAACTGATGAATATATACAAATATAAAATCTGTCATAGTTTAATGTGCCTTACTGATTTATTGAAGGGGTTTTGCTTGATTTATCTGAGTATTCATTTAATGAGCCTCTTGGATACCAGGGGCCTCAATTTACTCAGTTCTAAAACCAGGAGGCTGCCAGAGGAAGCTGCCAGGTCTCACACAGCTTTAATTCTGGTTCTATCATTGCACTGAGTGGTACTTCCTTAACTTTGTGCTCAATCTTAATGCATTTTTTTTCTGGAATGTTATCCCTATTTTTATACTGTATTATTAGTGGCCTTTGCACTTGTGCTGTAGCAATGTGTTTGTTTCATATTTTGAATCTAATTTTGAATAATGTATGCTGAAATCAGTGTTGGAATTTGGGGGTTTGGGGTATTTACAATGAACATGCTATGATCATTTTTTCTCATATAAATTGAATCACTGTTAAACCAGGATAAATTGCACCTTATTCTCACCATTTCTCAACTAGATATATAGCAGCAAGTGGGAAGATCTATTTTCATCATTTCTATTAGTGCTGATAATATTAGTAATAGCAATCACATTAATTGTAGTATTTAAATTATTTTACTCTGAAGCAATTTCTACTCAGCATTGACAGTTAAGTGCATCCCAGCAGTTCTGGACAATACCCCAAATATCTTTCCATATTTCTTAGGCCAGTAAAATCCTTGTACTGATCCTGTCTTTCATATGCAAGGCGGGTTTTAAGAGGACTGTTTCTCCTTACTCCTCCTGAGTGCACTATTGAGAGTCTGATTTCCTTTTCCATCTTGAGGAACTCTCTTTGAAGAGATTACTCAGTCTATTTCTCAGATATTACAATGGTATATGACAATGGTAATGGAAGGGCAATGGTTTGCTTCTCTTCTATGGGAAGGCAGGCCACATCCATAGGCAACTACATGGCTGGATCACAAAATGGCTCATCCATCACTGGGATTCTCCTCTGGGCTGGAGCTGTCTGAGATACCACATTAATTGTTACAATAACCTATATGCTTCATGTTACAATAACTCATATGCATAATGGATTTCATAAAATTGGAACATATTAACTATGTTCTTGGTCCCATATGTTACCACTTTCTTTGAGATCTTGCACACCCACTATTAGCTTTCAAAGTTACTCCCTTATGGTGTACGGGGGTGGGGGTGGTGGGGTGGGAGGGTGGGCTTCCTTTCAGTTTATAGCCGGTTACCTTAAATTGCCAAGTGAAGTTGGTGACTTTTAAGAGAGTAGGAGAATTAAGATAATTATAAGATCTCCTTCCTTTTACTACCATACATCCTGCAAAAAGTCTTCTCTGCCCATTGCTTCCACTTTTCTCGCTACACGCTTTTACACGGTGTCCCTCACTACTCGTTGGCTCTCATGAGAGGTCACGAGTTTTCTGTTAGTCACCAAATTCGGCCTCTCTTCTCGGGTTCCATATTTATTTGCAACACTAAAATTCTTGTCTGTCCTTTCTGACACTTTGTCCCTCTGTGACTTCCTGGATGCACCAATGTGTTTACCTCATTTTCTTTTGCCATTCCCTCCTGGTTTATGCCTTCTCTGTTGATGGGAGTATTCCTTACAGATCTTTCCTTGGTCTTCTGTCCTCAGGCCTTTCTCACTTTGCAATTAATTCCAAGACTTCAATTATCTTCTGTATGTGAGGGATCTTTCCACTGAAAATCTCATGAGTGCCGGTGTTGAATGTCCTGCCAGCAGCTTCAACTTAATAATGCGTCCCTAGTTAAACTCATCCTCTCCCTTCAAGTCAGCTCTTCTTTCTGGGCTGCCCGGCTCTGCTAGAGGCACCATCATCTGTCACTAGGAGGTGCAAAAGGAGTCCTATCAGTTTCAACTTCTTCTTCTTCTTTTTTTTTTTGGATCTATTTCAACTTCCAAGTGCCTCTTGCACTGGTCTCACCCTTTCTATGCTCGTTGCCAGATGGTTCAGTACTCCTTTCCAATTGTATTCATCATGGGAAATGATCAATGAAATGATTCATCCTTCTAAAGCCTAAAGCTCAACTCTGATCATGCTACTATCCTGCTCTAAAGTCTTCCAAGGGTCCTCACTGCCTATAGAATCAAGTCCAAATCCCAAGCCTACTGGAATTGGTCTGGAGCCAATCTACTTTGCAAGCTCACTTCTCACCACTTCCCTTTAGTCAAACTAAACGACTCACAATCACTCTCACGTCTCCTGAATCTCCCACCCTTACTACCTTTGCTCCTGTTCTCTCTGCCCACCAAGCCACATATCCTGCACATCAGGAGACCCGGCTCAAGTGCTTACCCTTCACATCTTCCCCTACATCTCTCTTAGTGCACTTATAAAAACCTGCTTTAACCTTTTACTATATTTTCTCTTGTTGCTATATTCTGAGGATAAAAAGTGAGCAATTCATAGTTCCCATGTGCCAGGTCTGCGTTAGGTTGTGGGGATGTAAAGTTCCCGTGTATACGTTGTATGTCACCTACCCGACTCTGCAAGCTCCTTGAGAATAACAAATATGTCTGGTTCTTTTTTGCATCTTTTAAAACAGCAAGCAGGGAACTCCACCCATACATACATAATTTAAGATGGAAGATCTGCATCCCACACTTCCTGACTGTGGTCCACTCCTCCGCACGAGGTCCACTCCCTTCCCATGCTCTCTTGATATTTGCTCTCTGTTTTCTGAATTCAGTTGACAAGATTCTATGTGAAAATCCATGCAAAATTATGACTATTACACCAAATTGTTTCCTACTTAACACTCTAAACAAGCGTTCTTTTCTGTTAAATTGTTTCCTACTTAAAAGTTTAAACAAGGGCTCTATTCTGCTGTAAAAGAAATGCATACAAAAGCAGCCAAGGAGAAGTAACTCTTCTTACTGTTACTGTGGCCTGGATTGATAGCATCCCCAGTACCTTTGTCAATTAACAAGATGAAAAAGGAAAAACTGGAACCATACCTCCATGCGTAGGTGCTCCACATGAGTAAACCTCAATGTGGGTTTAATGTAAAACTCAATGTACTGCAAAGGATTTGATAAGGAAACAAAAACTCTTGCAAGTACTACTGGTGGCAGAAAGCCATACAAAAAATAAAGAGTTCCGAAGCATGCTCTTGGAATTGCAACACACCAAACAGTGCAAAAATACTTAATTCCTTGTGTTGCTCTTTATAAGAATGAGCCAGAGTATTTTATATTATCTAAGTAATCTTCCCGGGAATCTCTACGGTTGGTAATAATTTTATAACCTCTATTTTACAGATGAAGAAATAGGGGCAAGGAGAGTTTGAGTCATCTCCCTAAGGTGGCATAATTAGTAAGTAGCAGAGTGACGATCTGAAGCCAGGCAGCCTGAATGCAGGCTGAGTAGTGAACTATTATGTCACACTGCAGCCGAGGGGTACAATGGAAGGTAGCTAATTCATCCTATACTCAGAGGGTCCACATTCCCCACAGGTGCGTTCTTTCTAGGGGACATGATGGCTCTGCCACTCTCCACTGGGAATCTGGCCCTTCTCTACTCCTTTTGCTATATCATTCTTTGTCTGTGTTCCCTGAAATTTCCTTCCACTCTGTTCCTCACCCCTAAGTGTTGTGTATTAGTGACTTTTGGGCTGACATTGTGCTGGGCCATGCTCTTGCTCTGGTAGCAACCCTGCCTGCCCTCTTTCTTGCTCTCGTCCTGCCTGGTGCCAAAAGCTCTGGGGTTATGGTGGCATGGACCAGGGCTCAAAAGAGTCAGCAAGCCCAGGAATTCCCACTGATAGCCCAGCATCTGCTACTGAATATCTGGCCTAAGGAATACAATAAGGGAATTTAAATGTAAGCCTTCACTTGGAAAAGTGGTACAACGAAGTGGGTGTGAGATAAAGTAATATTAATTATGGGAAGTAGAGGAAGAGGCTCATTTGGGTAAAAAGCTATTTCTCTATTCCTAGGTATGTGTCACATGCTAATAAACCACTAAAAAACCTTGTAAACTCATATTACCGTTACCCAGCAATCGGCTATGCCTAAGTAGGCTTAGAAAATAACTGTTTCCCCAGCTGGCCTAACATAGTCTCAGGGTGAGACCTTCATGCTGGGAGAATCCTGGAAACAAGCTTTTGAAAAGAAGGCTATTTTAAAAGTTTTGTTAGGTTTAAATATGTATTTCTTAGACTGTTCACATTAATAATAGGTAGCTGATAAAAACAAATACAGCGAATTGCAAATATCAAGTAGATGAAACACCACAGTCCCTTACAGGTGAATAAATAGCATCTCTAGATAAAGAATACAAAAGAAAAGAAAAAAAAAAGAATGCTCAATTTTACCGGGAAAGCAATCACATTTAGAATATTTCCCAAATAGTGTACACTATCCTGTAATACTATCTTACAAGTAAATTCTCGATAGATTATAAATGAGCTAGGGAAATTTGTATTTTAGTGATTAAAAAAATGTTTCCAATTAAAAATGTCCCTCCCTTGATTCAGTAATTCCCATGACAGTAGGTATCAGGTAAACCCTGGCTTGCTGCTTATTTTTTAAAATTGTTCTCAGTTGTTCCTAAACCTTTGCAATGTTCCCTTACAGTTAGAAATGAAGCTTGGAGGGGGGTCCCTGCGTGGCTCAGTAGGTTGAGCACCGGACTCTTGGTTTCGGCTCAGGTCATGATCTCATGGGTGGTGAGATCAAGCCCCAGTTCAGGCTCTGCATTCAGCTGGGGAGTCTGCTCGAGATTCTCTCTCTCTCTCCCTCTGTCCCTCCCACGTCTTGCACATGCATGTGCGCATGTGCAACTCTCTAATGAAAGAAAGAAAGAAGGAAGGAAAAAGAAACAGAAAGAAAGAAATGAAGCTTGGGTGCACTTAACATGCTGCTCACTGACTGTGGCTTCTCAGTAGATCTCGATTTTTGAAGTCAGCCCAATCATCTTAGCTCTATCCTAGGAAGAGTTAATAAGCCTCCTCCCTCCATTCTGTCCAGGAATATTCCTCATACAAAGTGGCTCTTTGGCCCTTTCTCCCTGATTTTTATCATGACAGTTCCAAGGGACCCTGTGTACACAATTTTAGCACTAAGTCCATGACAGAAGTACAGAGAGGTTTTGCCATTAAATGAATTCTGACACCAAATGCTTTTCAGCATTGTATAAATGGTATTCCCCGTGGGTTCCTGTTCAATATGATTTCACTCAGTAAACAAGATTGCAGCCCCTACTACAGACAAAGCGCTGGTCTATGCATTGTATGAGGAGTGGGCCTTGGAACTTCGCACCCACAGGCTCACAATCCAGCGAGGCAGAACTAATTCTAATACGTGCTGACGGTGAGACGTGCTGTTGTTACCCCTGCAGAGCTGGGGGAGTACAGAAGATTAATTCTGAGAGGAACCGGTCTTAAGAAAAGTGCTGGTGGAATAGAGGGTTCTTTTTTAGTAGGAAAGAGATGCTTACTTGTATCATTTATCCTACATCCACAAATATGGGAAAAATAAATTCTGATCTTTTACTAAGAGAGGTTGCACAGAACCCAACTAGCTGATGATATTCAAATGAGCCTTCCTGACTTTCTCTAGAATTTGGAATTTATTAGATTTCCTTGGATTAGGGAAGCATAAGTAAAGGATTCTTCTGGGAAGAGGAGTAAAAGAAAAAAAAATGTCCTCCCACGATTCTTCCTTTCTACTGATAGTATGTATGCTTTTCAGAACTGACCGTCAACAGAATTTTCCTCTGCTTCAAACTTAGCACAGGGAATATTATTGTGGCAGTTCGATGCCAACTGTGGCAGCCTATTTTGCACACAGGCTCTGACCCTGGCAACTCTCGGCTTGTCCTGGATTTTGAAGCCACCTGGCGAGGTCTGTGCTTGAGCAATGCCACGTGCGGTGATGCCATGCCTACACTTTAGGCAAGAAGACATTTTCTTGCCCTTGTGTAAACACACGGAAATGAACTTCACCATTTTAGAAAAAGTGAATACTCTGTACCAAGGACAACCAGATGCACGATATTCTTAGCACCTCCAGGTTAGCCAGCATAAAAATATTACCATATTGTTTTAGAAAATAGGTGAAAACATACTAACCCTTCATTGTTGTAGCTGTGGAAAATAATGTTAACTCTATATGTCAGAATGAAAAACACATGTTTGTTTCAGATTTTTTTCCCTGTCTTCATTCTTAACTCCAAAGTAATGACGAAGCATGCCCAAAGAGGCACTTTATTTTTATAGCCATACTTAACAGAAAGCCAAAATGGCACCTGAATGACTTTTCCCCTCTAATTGCTTACGGTCATAATTTCTAGCACTCACATTATATAGTATCTGAGACTGTTTTCAATAGCAAGCACTTCCTTTTTCATTTTCACACACAGCAAAAGAAATGTTTCCTGCAGAGCTCGAGGGTGAGAAAGTTAGATACTCTATTTCTACGATGGGAAAGGAAAATAGATTTCTACTCTGGTCAGACCAGAAATCCTGGTTCTCCAATTCCCAGAGGAAAGCACCCCCCCAGCATGTGAGAATATCATAGGACATGCATTTTGTGCCATAAAATGTCATGTCAACTATAGGGTTTAGATCTCTGTGCTGTGCCTTTCATTCCCAGTTTTTCTTTGTAAAGGATTCCTTTGCTTCACAGGTCAGAGAGTATTAGTGGAAACAGGGATAGTGAGTGGCAAAGTTAGCCAAAGAACCCAGAAAGCTGAAATATTTCCCTGAGGAAGCATGCATAAATGATATGACATCATTGTTAAGAAACATTTAGCTGTAGGAACCCAAAAGGAATTATTTGCTATTTCAGACACAGGGAAATGACAAACATGTTTGAGGGAGTAACAGCTATGCACTGGGAGCTTATATAATAGGAACACAGTTTAATGACATGTTAGTTTGAGCTCAAAGTGTAGTAAACATTTACTGCCCATAGTATATAATGAAGCAGTGGGGTAATGCCTTTTATCAGAGGCTGTTTCTTAATCATTCAGGGCCCATTAACAGTCACAACAGAGGCAAACAGAAACTGTGACATGTGCCTCTAAAAATACTGCTTATTGGCAACTGCTCTCTGGAAGAGGTATTTTGTGTTCATTGGAACCATTAGTGTGTGAGTGAAATTTTCCAGCAGTTCACAAAAATACTCAGACCACATCAAGAGCACATCTGTGAACTTTAGAAAAAAGTAAAAGTAGAAAGCAGCATCTCTCTGTTATCAGAGCAGATTGGTTGCCACTAAAGACTCCTTTGTCTTGACATTATGAGGATCAAATTGCAGGGAAGTGCTCTGTGTGCAAATTTCCACTGAACGTGGTCAGCATCTAGCCCACATGGATTATTACTTTTACATGTGTTCTTCTGTGTGCAAGGTTTTGCCTTGTCAACATGGATATGACTCAAAAAATGTGGTGTCACTTTCCCAGTCATTTTCATTCACCAAGCCAGGCTCCTTTGTCAGTTCCAAGGCACAAGACATAAAAATAACAAATAAAACGGGCCTTTCATTTTTTTTAGCTCTAAATCAATTTATTTTAAATAGATACAGTGGATCATCTGGATGGCTAACACAAGGAGTAGAAGTAAAGATATGGCTGATCTCAAGGTAACACGACTTTGGTAAGGTTATACCTCACCCCCAGAAATGGAGACTTAACTAAATATTCCAGACCAGACAAAAAAAGAAGTAATTCAGCCGATGCTGCTTTATGTTGCATCCCACTGCTTTCCCAACCTCCATGGTGGACGCTCTTTCTGTTTCCAGTTTACACCAGGCATTTAGTCATTTGAAGTTGAAAATTCAAATTCGACAGCTTCTTCCCTAGAAGAAGATGGGAAGATGGGAAATCAGCCCATTTCCCTCCATTTCCTTTGCCCATTCTTATCCAATAGTGGATAAGGCCACTATTGACTCTCTTCTCTGATTTCTGTCCCCAGTCAACTCTCCACACTGCTGCCAGGAGAAGGATTCTTTTTGTAAAGCAAGCATTTGATCACACCTGTCTCCTGCTAACTCTTCTGTGGCACTTATTGCCCTTAGGATAAAGTCCAAGTTATTAACACTACCTCCTTCCTACTTCCCTTCTACACAACAGCCTTATTAAACTTCTTCCAGTTACCCTCAAAGAATATGTTCTCTTGTTCTGCAGGCCTCTGAACTTTCAGCTTCCTCTGCCTGGAAAACCTTCTTGCATTCTGTCCCAGCTTCCTGCATAGAACAAATTCTTCCTATTCTTCAAATCCTACCTCAGATGTCACTTCTTCTGGAGGCTGGTTTTGGTGGGGGCCAAAGAAGAGATATGTTGGATGCATACCTCACTAACCCATGTAGGAGTGTTAAACAATAATGATTTGTTTCCATGGTTTGTAAGCTCCAGTGAGCCTCACGGTTGCCTGAGCTCCACTATTCAATAGATTTGGGTGCATCCTGAACATCTATTTCTGAAGCTCCCCCAAAGCTTTGAGAACCAGTGATTCAGCTCAAAATTAATCAGGATAGAAGATAAGTAGAGAAATAATTTCCAAGTACAAAAGATGTTGATCTTTGATGATAATTTTTAATTTAATAGATTTAATCTCCCACTGAGAGAAAAGATGACTATTGTATAAATCAGTTATACCTTTGAAACATCTATGCTATTGCTACGCACATAATAAATACTAAATAAACATGATGAGGTGAAAATAAAAATTAATTGATACTTACTATGAACCTAGTCCTATGGTATGAATACTGTATGTATTAGCAAGAGGTGGCTGGTACTTGAACTGAGATATTATGATAATCAAACCTGCACTGTTTCAGTACTACTCTGTTGTCTGATTTAAATAACCTAACTATAGGATTTTCTGACATCAAAAATAAACAAAAAGACAAATAAATAAATAATTGGAATAAAGCACTTAACCACAGAGATTGAAGGAATTCTCATTGATAAACCTCCAAGAGAAATGATACATAACTGTAATAAATGAGAGACAAAGGCTGCCTATACTACTGAATGTTCATTATCTATAGAAAAGAGATTTTCAAGTTGTAAAACCATCTATATATTTTACCATACAGTGAAAAAAATAAGACTGAAAATTAACAAATAAAATTAAAAGGAAGAAAATGATTGATCCTCAAAAAGATAAGGGAAGGCAGTAGAGTCAGTTCAGCAACAGCCTGAAGAACCAAAACTGGAAAGAAAAAAAAATAGCGGCAGATAAAGTAAGGTGGAAAGAACAGACTAATAATGCTTAGGCAACCATAAGAGGTCATTTTAAGATGGCTTATATGAGGAATAGAACTTTGAAAATTCTTAGACTCCAAGATGTTTGGCCAGTGTAGCTATAACTAGGGAATTAAATGTCTGTCCTACATTCCCCATTCTATCAATTTGGCCTGTAAGTTTATTAATGGGCTCCCACTCCTACTTCCTTAAGCCAGTCCCACTTCCGCTCTTGCCCTATAAACCACTGCACTGGAGTTCACGAAGTCTTTCTCCTAGTCCATTTGAAGCATTTAATGGGCAAGAGCAGCATGTGAAAAATGATTAATAGTGAGGATGGACATAAAAAGAGAAAAAAAGACACATACTCTGGTTCTTTTCTTTAAGACTCTTAGAAAAGCCATATTACCATAAAGAGGAACAAACAAACGACAACCAACAGGATAAAACAGGACTGTTTTTCAGTAGACTGTACTAAATTCTTTTAGATTCCGAGTGCTTATATCCATGAATATAATGATGTAATTCATTAATGATAATCAATGGTACCAGGCAATTAAGTGTTTTAGTATTAACATTTCCATATTTAATGTTATGTCACTCTGAAATGGCACACCAGGTAAGTTTCACATTGCCAAAGAGCTCTCATGTAAGATTTTCTGGTTTTCAAAATTCATATTTACATTAGTACTTGAATAACCCACCCCTACCCTCCTGCATAGATAGGTTTTGTAATAAAGACTTCCATAAAAGGGGTGGTGAAAGTGTAAACTATAAGTTGCTACAACCCTTTGACAAATCAGTTTTTTTTGCATTTTTAAAAAATTTTATTGTTATGTTAATCACCATACATTACCCATCATTAGTTTTTGATGTAGTGTTCCATGATTCATTGTTAGCGTATAACACCCAGTGCTCCATTCAATATGTGCCCTCTTTAATACCCATCACCGGGCTAACCCATTCCCCCATCTGACAAATCAGTTTTATACATATGCGGATAGCCTTCTGAACCAGTATTCCACTTCTCAAGATCCATCCCACGGAAATAATCACACACACACACACACACACACACACACACACACACACACACACAGTTTTAGTACAAAGGTGTTCCCTATTTGTAATAGTGAAAAATTGGAAATATACAAAATGTCAATCATTTGGGAAATTCCACATGACGGATTATTACCAAGCCACTACAATAAGTTTTGTGAAGAATTCTCAAGAACACAGATCAGTGATGATATTGCAAAGTTAAGTGAACATAGTAGAATATATTTTATGACAAAAATAGTTGAAACACTTATTCTAAAAGGATCAGAAGGAAATACAACAACATATTAAAAGTACTGGTACTCAAATAGTGGGATTATTAGTAAAGTTTGTTCTTTTCATTTTTCTTAGTTTCCTAATTTTACCCAGTAAATGTATATGATTTTTACAACCAGGAAGATAAGATAAGGGGGAAAACATATTTTTAAGGGCATTTCTTAGATGGTGACTAACCCTTTACTTAGGGTGTGCAGGTTTTATCTTTCGCACTTTTGCCTGTCTTATTTCTTGTATCAATGGACTCTACCAGTGTTGTTGGGAATGATGCCTCCATCCCCTCTTATGGTTATAAACACACTTAGGAAATTAGCACTACTTGGCGAGGATCTCAATCCATGTCAAGTAAAAGAGAAAACACTCTTGCAAGCTGTAGTTTCTGTCCAGGTGCATGGAACTTGTTCAGCATCATGAGAGTCAATAAAAGACAACTGTGGCAGACCATCAAAGAAAGATATGTCCAAGTCCAAGATATTTCTGGGCTCCACTTCCACCTTGCCTCTTTCTTAAGGTCTCTCTCACCGCCTGTCTCTCAGTAGAGTTTAGCCACCAGGATGAAGTAATGTAGACTATGAAGCACCTCTCAAAAATCCAGAACAGTAACATGTAAGGTCCTATAAATGTGAGTTATAAATGCTTTTGCTTATATTCAAGACTCTAAGTTTTATGTTATGCTTTATTCTTCCCCTAAAATGCATCTATTTGTAGCTACTAAAGGGAAGATTATTGGACTTGTATTTCTTACAAACAAAACTATTATTTCTAAGAATAAAGAAGATTGTTTTCTCAAGGGATCTCTGAAAAAAGACTCCAGGAAATAAAAAGGATGAGAAAGACTCTGGAATTAAGCATTTAGTCAAAGAATGAATTAAGTAAAAAGTATCTGATGACAAGTAGGACCCATACTTCCCAATGACTACAGTGTGTGAACATACTAGGAATATCTTTCCTTTTTTTAGCAAGTATATAAAGCATTTAAAGCATTAGCACAATGCAGCCAAAGCTCCAGAATTTAGGGGCGGGGAAATCTAATATGTGCCCAATTTGTAGGGCAGATCTAATGTTTGTAGGGATATTCTGGTGTGGACACATTGAGCAGATCTGGCATAGAGAGCAAGCTCTACTTTTGGAAACTGAAACCATTAAGCATAAACTCTTGGAAAAGCCTATGAGAGTTAAGCAAGGAGGCAGTGTGGTAACTTCTTCTCCACTAAGTATCTGTTCCTTGTCCAGATTTTATCTTGAGTCATTATGTAGATTTGTGTGTACAAAAATCAAAATGAGAATGAACCTATGCATGATGATATTCCACACCCCTTCCATTCCTGAAATTAAGTTTCTTTTGAAAGAAGGGGGACCAATGGGAGTATAATGATAGGAATAAAGATTATGTCCAAGGCAAATATTGAGTGTGGTTGGCCTGAGATGGAACTCTGCAGTTGCCTGGAGAATAAGGTCAGGTACTGCTCTTAGACACCAGAACAATTGTCAGGGTGCAATCTCTTAAAACAGTTCCCTAATTATCTCTGGAAGCAACACGGGTGCAGACTGGGGACGGAAAGGGCTGTGGAAGAATCACAAGAAAATGGGATCATTCGCTATGATACAGTGATCATGTTATAATTCCTGAAGTTCAACACAGAGAGGCATGTTTATGTGAGGAAAGAGTTTACAAGGAGAAAGCGGTTTTATGAGGCTGAGCTCTAAATAAAACCAGAATGCAGTGTAATTGGCTGCAGTTGGGGCAGGGGGTGAAGGGTCTGGTCTCTGCTCTATTTTTAACTAGCCATAGGACATGAGCTCTTGAACCTTAAGAGGATTACTCTGTATGGACTCTGAGGCTCTTTCCAAACCAAACGCTTTGATTCAGAAGTATACAAAAAGCCCAACTTTTAAAATATCTTATATTGATCTTTGTGATGAAATGAGACTATCAGCTAACACAAACAGAATTTTTTCTAAGTTGAAACAATGATTTGGGGTCAAGTTTTGCTTTTCTACATGGGGGACCAGAACTGAGTCAGTGGTTAATTTTATTAACAGAATATGTAAAAAGAAGGTTTTTTTATTTTGTTGGAGAAAATGAGTAATCTAAAGTTGCTACCGCTATTTTGGTGCATAAGGTTTGAGAGGTTAAGTAAGACTTAAAAAGTATGTGGCTTTACTCCTTGAAACTCAAACTGTAACTTGGGGAGTGTGGCATGGTGGTGGGAATGAAAGCTGACTTTCTTTCATACAGGTATCCCTTGCGTTCGGAATGTTCAGGTTATACCACTTTGCTTTTATGAAAGACCTACATTAGTACCTGTTTCTGCTAACCAAAAGAAATATGGAGGGAATTTTCATTTTTACAAAAAAAAAAAAGCTAAAAGTGAAAATAGTGTTTGGCTTTTGTTTTGCAGAGTGCCTTTATAGAAGCAGCATGCATCCTCAGCAGTGACCGTGGCCCCACCAAGCTCTGTCCCCAGGAACCACACTTAGCACCTCATCATCAACCCACTGCAGCTTTGAATAGTGTTTGTGAGCATCTGTGCTTTATCTTGATTTATTTTGTGCATCCGTTAGCAAGATGTGTCCTAAGGTATCAGAAAAGCCTACGAGAGGTTATTTTTTGGATCTGGGAATGCTCAAAAATTTTCCATATAAATTAATGGTGATTGCTTCTTTACTTATGCCATTCAGGCTTATAGAAGGTTCACTCTACTTTCAGATATCAGGGGAAGCCTGTAATTATTTATTAGTCCGGCTATTAAGATTATGTGACCTAAAGCACTTAATTGTAATGGCTAATAATCAAAATAAACTGTTTTTCCCCTCACTGCTTTAATCTGAATTATTCTGAATGCCCCTAAAATGCAGTAATTAGGGAATTTTGATACAAGGATAATTAAATAAAATTAGAAATGTATTTTTTTTTCAAGGTAGACTTGATACTTATTCAGCATCACCTTGAGGGACACAAATTAAGTCTGTATTATGCTATTTGGAAGAGTTTTAAGAGGTCGCTGTGAGGAGTGGATGAACAGCATGAAAACTTCTGGGTCCACAATCTGGCACCTGGGATGTGCTCAAGGAAGGTTAGCCTCGTTATCATTCTCATTCAAGAAGAGGACACAGGGCCAGTCCTAGAGTTAAGAGCTATTATGCCAATAACCAGTCTCAGTGCCTTCCTCATATCCATTTTACATTCTGATTCTGGAGTCTGCATGTTTGAGCTCAAGGAGTATGTTACTAGACTGGGCTGTGGAGAATATGGATTGTTTTCTTCATGAGTTGAAATAGGGTGTACGACTCAGTTAAATTTACAAGTGTATTCCCTTTGTTGAAGCTATGAGTATTATTTTTAGGCTAATAAAGTTACTTGATGGAGGTGAGGGAGATGTTCTGAAGCAGAATTGGACACCAGAAGACATGTGTGATGGCTAGTTTTAGATGTCAACTTGGTTAAGCAATACCAATCAGTTATCAATCAAACACAAACCTAGGTGTTGCTGGGAGGGTATTTTGTTGATGTGTTTTAACATCTATAAGCAGTTGATTTCAATGACAGAGATTACCTTGATAATGTGGGTGGGCCTCATCCAATCAGTTGAAGAAATCCTGCCTCAACTCAAGACTGCAGCACCAGCCCTTGCCCAAGAGTCTCTAGCCTACCAGCCTGCCCTTCAGATTTTAGACTTGCCAGTCCCCACAACTGCATAAGTCAGTTCACTGAAAAGAATCTCTCTCTCAATATTCTATTGGTTCTGTTTCTCTGGAAAATTCTAAGAATACACCATGCCTTCCCATTTATGTAAATAACTGTTTGCAAATTTAAAAACATATCCCATACATTATTACATGTTGTATGTGGATGTGCGTGTACATACATATATATGTGTATATACACACACATATATATATGGGGGAGAGAGAGGAAGGTCTTATATTAAATATACACGGGTAGGTACCTATGTGGGAAAATGGGACTGAAAATAAGAAATGCAGTGGATAACAATTTTAAACTTTAAATATTATATAAAAAGGAAGGCAATCTTTGGATTAACAATGTCAGTGTGCCACAAACTGAGGGCTTGCTCAATTCCAATCTGTGCCCCCACCTGAAAATATTCATACTTATAAATTATATTAGGTATATTATAACATGTCTTATGAAATCTCATTCTTGAAACTGAAATATCAACTTAAAATATATTTTCAATAATGTAGATTAACTACATCTAAGGAAATACTGGGATAAAAGGTATCTGGACATACCTGTGAACTTTCAATTACATTCCACTAATATGAACCACAGGCATCTCTCAAGACCTGGCTCAATTTCTATAACAGTTTTGCTCTGTTTTTGAATTATTAGAGCATTCACTCTCAAATCATTCACTGGGTATCACAGAATGCTTTATATATGGTTAATTGTTATTTCAAGTATTTTATGTCTTGCATCCCATGTAGGCTATAAATTCCTAGAGATCAACAATTTTTATACTTATTTATTTCCCCACAGAGACTGGTTTAGTGTCTTACCTATGGTGACATTCTTACTTTAGGCACCCAAGAATTGATTAACAGTAACTAGTAATGAAGAGAGGAGGTATCATTCCAATAAAGAATTAATGAGAGTTTTAAAATTGTAAATAGAATCTTTATAACTTGATATTGATTTTTTCTGCCAAAAATACCAGCCAAAATTTATTTTTTAGTTTATTATTTATTCATACCATAAATCTATGTTGGAGCTAATGAAATAAGTCACTCTGCTATAAAAGCCCAATATAATTTCTTAATATGTAATGTATCCTATTCACACAATCAAAATCTCAGTTGAACTAAATAGTATCACTACAATAACCTATTAAATATATCATTAACTTACTTGGCTGAGCTCTTGTTGCATACTGGGGATATAAATTGCCAATGTAACCATAACAAACAGGACTTAAGCTTAAAATTTTAATAAGTAAAGAAATTGACAAAGTTCAGAGTCATTATGAGTTTTTATTTGATATGCTGTTCTAACATGAATAGTTAATACATAGTTAATATAGGTAAATTTAGGATTAAATACAAACTTAGTTACTTCCATCAAGCCTTGCTGAGATACTATGATAAATGTTTGTTTCTGTTTTCCAAAAAGAAATCAGGACTAAGGTATATTAACAAAGCACAAAAATGTAGTGAGTTTACAGAAGTTGCAATATTACATGTCTGTTCCGTACAGCTCATTTTCTTGTTTAAACTAAGGACTCATCTGCCTCAGAATAATCTCATTACATTCAATGAACAGATTCACCAATAGCTCTTCTTGTCTTTTAATCCTATTACAGTATCTATTTGTATTTCAATTTTGACCTTCGGACATTTTAAAATCAGTATTTCCTACAAAACTTAATATCACTATCTTTAATATGACAAAGACATCTAATTATGTTGAAACTTTAAACTTTCACGGGTCAGCAAAAAAAAAACAGTTTAATACCTTCTCTATCATCTTATAATTCCCATTTATGACGTAAATGCCTCTAAAGAGTCTGCACAGGACAACATGCTACGCAGATGTGCTCACAGGGCAGGGGAATGTTCCCCATTACTCTATCCATACCCTTTAAGTCGTATTCCCTTTAATGACAATGGCAGTGCTATGGTCTGTGGCTTCATATCCGGGTGCTTCAGGCACCGGAGAGATCAGATCCCTGACCTTGGCCTCCTTATCACCAGCTCTAATGAACTGAGGTAACCAGATGCAGACACAAATGAGTTCCTTTGGCTCCTTGTGGCCCTGACTTGCTTTGAAATATGACACCTGCTTCACATCACTGTCAGGGCTGCAGAATTTGTCCATTTGGGGTTCATTTTGCATTCCTTTTAAAAGTATATGTTTTCTGAAATGAACACATATACATTTATGGAATGATTATTTTCTGGTAGCCAATGTTAGCATACCAGTTGTGCTTACCTATAATAATTAGGAGAAATAGTGATCAAAGGAACCAAAAATATAAGGAATTTAAAAATCAGAATTTCTTTTCAAAAAAACATCATAGACTGAGTAACAAGTTACAGTTATAATAAAAACTTTAAAAGATAGCATAGCTGGGAAGGGAAAAAAGATGGATTTTAAGAATTTTTATGTAAGCTTTTGGTAATAACCTCTCTTAAGTCCACTTTAAGAGTCATTCCTAAAATATCTTTGGGATATACAATGAATGCCTTTAATAAAATTCTAATTCATATTTTATAATACTCTTCTTAAGTATTTTGTACTGTTGTAAGATAACCAGCTCTTGCAATTAGTTCATATGTGGAATTTAAGAAACAAAACAGAAAAAAAAAGAGACAAATGAGAAAACAGACCCTTAAATACAGAGAACAACCAGAGGGGACGTGGGTGTGGGGGATGGATGAAACAGGCAAAGGGGGATTAAGAGTATACTTAATTGTGATGAGCACTGAGAATGTGTAGAATTGTTGAATCATTATATTGTACACTGGAAACTAATATCACACTGTTTGTTAACTACACTGGAATTAAAAAAAAAGGCACACAGGACCTTTGTGTGTGTGTGTCTGCATATTTGTGTATGTCTTTTTTTTTTTTTTTTTAGTTTTTGGAAAAACTAAGTTTCACTCTGCTTGAATAAGGATAATTTAGGCATGGTGATTCTGTCAACCAACATGTTGAGAAAGAATCTACTTCAAGTGAAGTCAACCCAGAGGAAGCACAGCAGAGTCAAGAAATGGGAAAAAAGCAAGGCAGACACTAATCTAATAACATGAGTTCTTGTGTCTACCTATGCCTGAAGCAAGTATCTCTTGGACTTTCCAGTTAAGAGAGTTAGCATATTCTCTTTTTTATTTAAGCCAGTTTTATTACCAATTTTATTTATCTACAACTTGCAACGAAAAGAAACCTAAGAAAAGGGACTTACAAAGATTGATTCTGGTCATCTTCAATTTTATTACAGTGGCTGCAACACACCCACTTTTTCAGGATAGATACCCTCTCTCCTGAACTTGGCCCCTCCAACATTGTTTTATTCTTTCTTAAGGCAATACTCTGGTCAGTAAAAAATGAGATAGACAAACACTCCTCATTAAACACTAACCTCTAGCCTTACTTACCTGGGCATTTTAAAAAGAAAGCAATCTGTCACTTACTCAAAATGATAACATGTTTAAATTGACAGCTCTAAAATGTTACACAGTAAAATGATTGTGGCTGCTTTGAAAAGCCTAGACAATATCTATGTATCAGAAAAGTCCTCTTTTGTCACTCTTTAAAAACTATCATCAACCAACAAAGAAGGTTTAGTACTGAATTCTGATAAGATTTAATTTTCCTACAGTACTCTTTAAAAATAATTTTGTGTCAGATTTATGACTGCCATATCTCTCAGTCTCTGTTTTTCCTTATTTTTACTTTTTGGTTCATTTTAGAAATTTAAAATTTTTCGTACTTTCTAAATGCCTGGGATTTGGCTCAGTGGAGCTACCACTTTTGAAAGAACTCCATAGCTAAAAGTGGATATAAACATATGTGTAGCATTTCAGTGTTCATTTATCACTCACGGATGTGTCCCAAAAGCTATAAATAGGGAGCATGAGCACAGCAACGTGCAGTCACATTCATATGCATATGATTTTGTGTGTGTATCTACTATGATTTTTTTTCAAACTTCATGATAATACTTCTTTGTGAAAATTTCATTAGCTACCATAAATCAGGCTCTGAGACTGTCACTTATTTAATAGAACTTTTAAATAATTTTAACATTCCAGCAATGTCAAGACTATTCATCTACTCATTTCCTCTCACTCTCGGCTCTCCAAATGTCAAGCAGACAGCTCCGAATGTGGCCCTCTGGGGCCAGGAGATTCAAAGCACACGTGGCGTTTCTCAGTACCATGCACAAAAAATGAGATCATGCATTTGAAAGCCTGAGCACGGGGCCTGACACAGTAGGAGCTGAAATCAAGGCCAATTCCCTCATCCTCCTTTTCTGCCTTTTCTTCCTTTGCACTAAAGTGCACACGTGTGCACACGTACAGCCTCCCCCTTTCTCTTTGGAGGAGAGACACATTTTAGAAGAATCATTTTTAAACTTATCTCAACTAACTCTCCTTCAGAAACAAAACTTATTTTATAATGCCCCTCTAATACCCTGAAATGAAATTCACAAATAAAATAATTTGTCTAAACACATATAATTCCCCCCAAATCTGTAATATAAAGGAAACATATAAGGAAAGAAATTCATAATAAAAATATATTTCAAAAGGTAAATGTTTGGGCGTGACATGCTTGATGAGAAGATATAATTAATTTGTTGGAGGGTGTCATCTAAACACAGAATCCCCGTGACGGTAACTGCTGCAAACGTACAATACAGGCGCGGTTTACTGGCAACTCAAATACCACAAGCTGTGCTGCTGTCAGTGGCATAATTTTTTTTGAAATGATAACCAAGTCTTTGTAAAGTTCCAAATAAAACTAACTACAGTTGTCTATTGATTTACATAGTGGTTGCATTCCTGCAAAACTCATTGAGTATTAAAATTGCACAAAGTTACCTTATGTTTATTTGCAAATTGGAGGTAGGCTTAAGTTCAGATGACTATAAATAGGCTTTTTGCGATCATAAATGTCCAGCAAGATTTCAAAGTGCAACTGCCCTGTGCATTACAAGACATTTAGCATTTTTGACCTCTGCATAGATACTGTGACAACCTGAAAACATCTCAGCCATTTAAAAAACCCTCCCTAAGGGGGTGATTCTATCTCCAGTGAGACTTCTAGAGTGACATGTTTTATTTCAAACCACATCTTTTGTTACTATAAAATATTTGCAATATGTGATAAAGTATTCCATATTCTTCCCCAAATTCCTCTGGCATTGCTGTCCTCTGCAATGAAGACATCACCAGTGTTTCTATGCATCTCTAAGTATGTATGGATAGTCTCTGGATTTTGAATTTGCTGAAATGGGCTTGAAATAGAGACATTAATTACATGCTTAGTTGGAGACAATGTAATAAGGTTCCTTTGCCAGAGTAATTGGCACCCTGCAGTTATGCTCTCCCAGTCATTATACAATAGCAACATGTTTTAAGGCACCTAAAACACTAAAGGCAGTTTGAATTGTAACAGCATCTCAAAGTCAATTGAAAAAATTCTAAATTAAGATAAAAAAAAAAGCCATGACCTGTCATTGAAATGCTCTGATTCATGAGCTTGTGATTACCAGAATATAGCCATCTTAAGAGCCATATTTATTTAAACATCTATTTCAACCAAGAGTTGATTTACTTGTAAAACACCTAGAAAAACATTGATTCCAAACTACTGGTACAAGAGGATATCACTAATGTTTGTTTTATAGTGCTTTGAAAGAACAACATGGCAAGATCTTCCCTTACTCCAACCAAAGCAGAAACAGCAGCAAAAAGAAGCTTCAGTTTAAAATGAGATTTTGCAAAAGTTTTGTGAATAGTAACTTTGAGAAATAAGTGGATGTGGTAAAGGAAAAAGACTATAAGATGAGACATTAAAAAAAGAACAGAAGAAACAAATATTTAAAAATTATTAAAATATAATATGTTAGCTTTCTCCAGAGTCACAAATGTATTCAACTTGACTCACCACCATGAAGAAGAAATGAAGGTCAAAACGAGGTTTTATATTCATGGTACCCAAAGAAGTTTATTCTCTGGGAGTCTCAATTTAGACAGTGTATTATATTAGTTTCCTTTCCATGAAAATAGAGGAGCCTTCTTTTGCTGCATACCAGCATTTAGAAACTAATGGTTTCCTAATAGTTGAATTTACAAAACCCACCCAAGCACAGGCAGGAGTCGTTGGCTATGATATTCTGAACTAGAGATAAGGTGCACATTTCTGGAAGTCAATATTTTAAATCTTTTCCCATACATGTGTATGTTTGAGATGGGGAAAGGCAGGGGTGTAGGACAGAAGGGAGTCAGTCAGGACACCTTAAAATATGAATCAAGGGAATTCTTCCGTTCTGATTTCTGGATACTAGTTTAGCTAATGTTGAGCTCTGTCATCATTCTGTGTGTGTGTGTGTGTATGTGCACGTTTGTGTATCAGTGCATGCAGGCACACATGCACATACACACACAGACACAGACATAAACACATACATTAATATGTACTCTGGCCTCCTTTTTATCTCTTTCATATGCAAAGCAGCTATCTTGAACATTTGCATAAATCAGTCTCTTTGCCTAACAAGTGCTTCCCCTAACTTGTCCTGTGGATGGCTCTTTCTTCGCCTTCAGATCTCACCTCAAAAGTTACCTCTTCATGAGAGATGATGGATTCTGAAAAACAAACTGAGGGTTCTAGAGGGGAGGGGGTGGGGGGATGGGTTAGCCTGGTGATGGGTATTAAAGAGGGCACATTCTGCATGGAGCACTAGGTGTTATACACAAACAATGAATCATGGAACACTACATCAAAAACTAATGATGTAATGTATGGTGATTAACATAACAATTAAAAATTTAAAGTAAAAAAAAAAGTCACCTCTTCAGACAAGCCCTTCCTGACTGTCCATGGAAGATGGTGTTCTCACCCACCAGTCAGTTTCCAAGACCACACTCTATTCATTTCCTTTAGAGCATTTAAAAAGCTTAAATGATCTTATTTGTTGACTGTTTACTGATGATTTCCCTCCACCAGAAGGCAAGCTGTTGGAGGGCAACGTCCTTGTCTGTCTTGCTTGCCCTTCTTACTTCCAAACCCAGGACAATTTCTGGCACATAGAAGATACACACATAGGAAAAAAATCTGTGTTGAAATCAGCAAATATTGGAATATAATTCTTTGGACTTAAAAATTCTGTTCTTTATCTACATATTTAATATTTTGTGCTTTATTCTTCTAATTTCCTTAACTTTCAAAACTACTTTAGTATTCCCAAATAGCTTTTAACCCCCACACAAAGAAACAATCATACAAGTTCTTTTTCTGTATTTCAAATTGATGTTAAATTGCATTAGCCACTAAATCTACCTTTACTGCTTTCCATTTTATGAGATACTGGCTGTGGCTTCCCTGGGCTTCTTCACTAATCCTTTCTTTTTCTTTCTTTCTTTCTTTCTTTTTTTTTACATGAATACAGTTTATTTGCTTTTACTTGAAAAAGATTATGATTGACCCTTTCATTTACACAGAGGAACTCTCACTATTTTGGGAGGCTTTCTTGTGATTACTCTCAATCTAAGGAGAGTAAAGGATCTAGACCTTAAGGAAAAATAAAGAAAAACTTGGTAGTATAAATTTTTAAATACTAAAGGTACTGCTTTAAGAAACTGTTAATATTTAAATCAACATTTTAATGAGTTCTGTAGAGACAAATTATGTCAACCATTTATCTTGACAAGTTGAGTCTAGTTTTGAGTCTATTTGGCCACCTCAGGATCCCCTCATCTCAATACTATTCTTCTATTCTTTTGAACTGGGACCCATCCAAGTTCATTATAAAATGGCTCTTTGTGAAACATAAGTACATTCTGCTCATCACTCCTATCCAGTGGGTCTTTTCCACCTACCCCAAAAAACAAAACCAAACAAAATGATATCCCCCACACTAAATGTATGAGAAATAGCCCTGTAAAATCTTACTGAGATGTCTTAGATGATTTTTAATTATTGGGTACAACCTGTAAAACTTACAAGTTCACCCTTCCATGTATCTTTCTCTGGTTTTCTAAATAAAGAGAATTTTGCCAGAGTTAATTAAATTATTGGCCAAATCAATTGAGATAACAATGTCTGCAGGAAAAAAGAAAACAAAAGATGAAGAATTGTACAAATGTAAGATTCTATTTTTAGAGAGGGAAAAGAAAGTCAGGATTGTGTCCTGATTTGGATTCATTTCATGACTTTGCCACTCACTAGCCATGTGACCAAATGCAAGTCTATTGAACTCTTTGTGTATCAATTTCCTCATTTTATTTTATTTTATTTCTAAAAATGTATTTATTTATTTTTAGAAAGCAGGGGAAGGGGCAGAGGGGAAGAGAGAGAATCTCAAGCAGACTCCCCACTGAGTGCCAAGTCTGACACGGGGCTCAATCCCATGACCCTGAGATCACGACCTTAGCGGAAATCAAAAGTCAGACACTTAACTGACTGAACCACCCAGGCGCCCCTCAATATCCTCATTTTAAAAATGAGAACAGTAATATTTACCCCACAAAACAGACCTAATGATGAAAGTCACCATACCTAACATATAAGATGTGCTTAACTGAATTTTAAAGAATGAATTAAACATATACACTTTAATTCTTATACCACTGATATTCTCTTTATATCCCATTTAAATTAAGCAATAGTCTCTACAGTGAGGTTTTTGTATGCATCAAGAAAACTGTGTATCCTAAAATTCTAGGTATAGGATTAACTTGGAACATTGGTCTTGAGGTGGAAAAACTGGGTTTCAGTTCCAGTTCAGCTGAGGGTGGGGGGGTCCATCATTTAATCTCTGGGCTTCATTTCCCCTCATACGTTAAACAGAGGGTAGAATGATAGATTAGTGGCTTCCAATCTTCACTATACATTGGTATCATCTGGAAGACTGAAAACAAATGATGCCCGGGCTCACCCGTAGAGATTCTGGTCTGGAGTGGTGCTGAGCATTGGAATTTTAAAAGTACCTCCGGTGATTATTGCATGAAGCCAGGGTCAAGAACTTTTGATTCTTCATTATCTTATGACTATTTTGGAACCAACAAATAGGAAAGGACAATATTTTAAAGGACAGACCACGTTTTCCCTAAATATATAAACTATGAGTTCACATGAAGTAATTTCCCACCTCAAAACTTAAGAAGCTTTTGAAAAAAAAGTAAAATTTAATGTTATATAAAAAGACACAGGGCCTACAAAGTGAATAGGTTTATGTGATGCTTATATCATGGAAAAAATCTTATATTAGAGCCATGGTATGGAACTATAAAGTCAATTATAAAATTTTGTTATCTAGAATTATTTGAAAATTTGTATTATAAAATTTATGTTCAAATAATAAAAGAACTTTGTATCAGTGTTAAACGTTGCATAATTAAATAAATAAGACTTCAAACTACTCGGGACATTTTCATGCAGAAGGATGCCTTAGCCATGCAGAGGAAGGATGAGGAAACTTTTTATTAAGAAGCTATTATACGCCAGGGATTATACTAAGAACTACCATATTTGGTAAGTCACCCTCACACAACTCTGTGAGGTAGGTGTTACTCTCTCCTTCTTACAGTAACCAAAGTCTTGTTCTCAGACATGTGAAGTGATCCTCCCAGGGGGCTCTCCAAGGAAAGTAGCAGAACCAGGATTTGAATGTGGACACTTTGATTTTAAACTCACACTTAGGGGCGCCTGGGTGGCTCAGTCGGTTAGGCAGCTGCCTTTGGCTCAGGTCATGATCCCAGGGTCCTGGGATCAAGTCTGCGTCAGGCTCCCTGCTTGGCGGGGAGCCTGTTTCTCCCTCTCCCTCTGCCTGCCTCTCTGCCTACTTGTGCTCTCTCTCTGTCAAGTAAATAAATAAAATCTTTAAAAAAGAATATTTAAACTCACATTTATACCCACAAAACACAGCTTGCAAAATTCCTGTGTATTTTTTCTAACTGTCCTTCCATTCTAACTTTTGTTTTTTTTAAAGATTTTATTTATTTATTTGACAGAGAGTGAGAGACAGCGAGAGAGGCAATACAAGCAGGCTTAATGACTGAGCCACCCAGGTGCCCCCAATTCTAACTTTTCATTCATTCATTCCTTCATTCGCTCGACTACTAGTGAAGCCATCCACTAAATACTTAAGAGACATATCAGGCTGGAGATTCAAAGATACCCAAGAAAAGCAACAACTGGAATATAAGTTGCCAAAGGCACAGGCATTGAGGCAAACAAGAAATGATCTGGGGGAAGGAGATCTGTCCTCAGAAAGCTAGAAAAGCTGAATCCGAACAGACAAACAAAATCATGTTAGACAGAATGGCCCCAGGCTGATAAGGCTGGATTAACTGGTGAATGCGCAGGAAGAATGTGTTAATCAGCAGGAGCTGGTTAAGTTTGGAAGCGAAGGAACGTCATGGTCACAGAAGTGAATACTGGCGGGTCTGGATGAGCACGGAGTTGAAAGAATGTGCCTTGGCACACTGACTCAAGTGGTCTGTATGCTGACAGGCCTGGATTGATTGAAGATGGATACTCAAGCTCTTTCCTGACTTGAGTCCATGTTCTCCACACAACCTCATGGTTATTTTGGCTTCCTATAGAGATTGGCTACAGTATTAGAATAAAATTTTTCTTTTAATACCAATGCTTAGTCCTCACCAGAAGCTACTTCAATCAGAGTTACTTGGGGTGGGTGCTAGGTATTTGTACTTGGTTAACGCTCCTCAAGTAGTTCACATACACAACACAGGGTGAGAGCCACTGGTATATGGCAGAAGGTGGCAAACATTTTCTGTAATAAGTCAGATGGTAAATATTTTAGGCTTTGCAGGCCATATGGTCTCTGTTGCAACTACAAAACTCTGCTATTGTAGCGTGAAAGCAGTCATAGATAATACTTAACTGAACATGTGGTTGTGTTCCAGTAAAACATTTATGGACACGGATAGTTGAATTTCATGCAGTTTTCATGTATTACACAATTTTATTCTTCTTTTGATTTCCTATCGACTTTAAAAGTACACAAACAATTCTTAGCTAATGGCTCTACAAAAACAGGTGGGGGGGGGCTGGATTTGGCATCTTCCAGGACGTGCCAAATCCAGGTGCATGGAGATGACACAAGTGCACACACCTCCTGGCACATTTCATTGCAAATGGACTTGGATTCTCTATTTTCATACACTAGTCCCAGGATCTTGTCACTTAGAGGAGCCAGGATTCTGAAGTAAATCAACTGTAGGACTTCAAATAGATTAAGGCTTTCTAAATCTATGAGGCTGAGATCTAGACTTTGGGCAATGGTAAAGGTGTTAAGATAAATGCCTACTTTTGGGGAGCCGACAAAAAGAGCAGCTGGCTTTCTTCACATGAGACTGCTTCCCTTATTACCACATGCCATGAACCCTGTGTATATCAGACATTTACTAAGCCTAATGAACAAGTTTTACAATAAATCATTATTTAAGGTCTGTAAGCTCTAGAGCAGTGCAGCTGAACGTGGCAGCCACTAGCCAAACCGACCACTTGAAACGTGGCTCATCTGAATTGAGATGTGCTGTAAGGATCAAATACACACTGGAGTTTGAAGATTTAATATAAAAAAGTAAAATATCTCACCCATAATTTTTATGTGTAATAATAACAATCATATCAAATAATGTGATTTTGGTATTATTTTGATATAATATCAATACTCTAAAATTTAATAAATATTATTTAAACCATATTTTGGGTATATTAGTTTAAATAAAATGTATTATTAAAATTAGTATCACCCATTTCTTTTTACCCCCCCTTTTTTTGTGGATAATAGAAAACTTAAAATTACCTGTGTGGCTTGCATTATATTTCTGGTGGGTGGTGCTGTTAGGCATGGCAGGGGCTGAACAGCTCTAAACCCAGAGTTTTGGGCAGAGCGTGGAACATGGTGGGCTCTAAGTAGTTTTTTGCCGAGGGAAAGAATGTTACTCTGATATAGGCACACAGCAGCTGTGATGTGTGCACCCAGGAGGAGAGACTCTGTCAGACCACCGGAGAGGGCATGAGACGCAAGCAGACTCCAAGGAAGGGGTGGGTTACACGTGGACTTGAAGGTTACATTAATCGGGAGCCAAAGAGGAAGAGGGATGAGAAAAATATAAAAATTCTGCCCTGCTCCTGTTTCTTTACTAACTCCCTACCCTGTCATATTTTTGAGTCACTGTCTCAGCTCCCTGGCATCTCGAGCCTTCGCTGCTGCGATTTTCAACCCAGAGCAAAGGAGCACCCAGTGCAGGGAGACTCCCAGGGGGCATGTGTCCCTCCAAAACCTGGGAGAGAAAACTGCCTACGTAAGTTATAAAATATTGTTGTCCTATTTTTTCTTCAACAGAGAACAAACAGGGGAATAGAAACATTTCACAAGATAGAAAAGTAAAGCAACAAAAGTCTAAAGCACTTTAGTGTTGGTCAACGACCTCTGATTGTCATCTTTACTGGCTGTTGTGTGGCTCTACCTGCGCGACCTTTAGTCATCATAACTCTTGCTTGGCTTCGCATATTTTGGCCTTTAATGTGTGTGTGTGTGTATATATATATATATATACATATATATACCCTTTTCCTTTGATTATTTGATAATTTGGCCTTGATCTATTGTGGTTCATTCAAAATCCATAGCCATCCCTTTCTCTCTCATTGTGGTCCTCCCCACAGAAGCTGGAACCATAAATTCCCAAGCTCTCGGTCTCTCTCACAGGCAAGGATTCCCATGGGACTCATTTCCGGACAAAGGGACATGGGCAGAAATCTCTGGAAAAGGATCTTTACTCATGAAAAGGCAAAACCTTGCCAGGAGCTTCTGGGTCCCTTTGCCTCTTGACTGGAATGCAAGTGTGAGGTTGGGGGTGGAGCAGCCATCTTGAGACCATGACAGGACGAACACCGCAAGGACAAACCGAGGAGGAAACGGCAGACAGAGCCCCAGTCCTTAACGACCCTGAGGAGGCTTGACTCCCTTCAGATTCCTTGTTGTGTGAGAAAAATAAATCCTAAACTTGTTAAGTGACTGTTAGTCTGTTTTCTATAACCTGCAGTGAATATAATCTTAACCAATACGGTAACTATTATATATAACAATATCATAATGAAAGTCTTTTTTTTTTTTTTTTTTCCTTTCTGGAAATCTCTCAATGACTGTGTCTCTCCTACACCCACCTTCTCGTTGTCTCGCCCCTTGCTCTCGCCCTTCTCTCCTCCCTATCAGGTCTTGCCTCGTCAGATTCGGAATTCCTAGGGAAGGTGACATAAAGGAGAAGCACAGCTCCTGAACAGCAATTGTGGTTTAGAACCACGGTCAGTAATAAATACAGCCCCAGTGCCCTTGGCCTTGGCCCTCCCCCTGACATCTTGGTCATGTTCTCCCCCAGCAAAGAGGAATCCATCAGAGCACATTTCTGAATGTGTACCCAGAGCCTTGGCCACACAGGTCTGGGATCAGTGGGAGAGTGAAATTGCCACCAGAGGTACAGAGGCAGGAGACTTGGTGGTGGCCACTCCCCACGTTGGCGTGTTCCACTTACTTCCCCATTTGGTGAGCTCTCGGGCACTAAAGGACATGTTTCAGTTCTTTACGGGGGGCACAGGCTTTCATGTTCTGTGGTAAACCTTGCCATCCCAGCAAAGTCACCGGCTCTAGTTAGAAAAGCATTCCTCCCCACAGATAAGAAAAAGAAGCCTCCAATCCAAAAACAGCCAAGTCAACAAAGGAAAATTGAAAAGACGCCCAGACAACAGCACAAAAACATATTAACTCAGAAAAGGAAAATGTCTTTTTTCCCTTGAGCTGTTTATTCAGAACTTTTTAATGTAACTAGGTGACACTGGGTAATGTTGATATAGCTACAGTTCTCCCTCTTCTTTCAACACAGCAATAGCTCCTTCTCTCTTTCTATAATTTCTTCATCTGACAATACATACCTAGGATATTTTGGGTGACATTAGCTTCTCTTGTTTCCTATATAAAGCCACGTGAGATCAGATGTAGAGAGAGCAAGCAAAGGCACATCCTAGAGCTAGGGAACTTTACCTGAATCTTTGCTTGAGTGTATTTTGCATATTTTAACTGAGTTATTTCATTTCAAAGTCTAAACTGTTTTTCTAGCATGTTATTTCATGACATACCACTGCTATATTATAATGCCACTACCCATGGAGTGTACACATAAACACAGGATTTCAAAATGCATATTTTTGTTGTAAAGCCCTGGAAATGATACTTGCGAATTCATCAATTTCCTTTTTAGAGAGTCTGAGTTACTTGTCACATTTTATAGGCAAGCTTTAGAAATACTCAGCTTACATATCCCCATAACTTCTCTCTACACCTGTCCAAAGGACATAACTTTAAGAATTAATTACATTTTCGTCCCTGCCCCATAGCTGCTTTGTGCTCATCCTTGAGATACTTCCCTCCTTTATCTTTGCAGATTGTGAAACCAGCCCTTTTCCAACATTACCCAAGATTTTGCCTCAGTTGCCCACTAGAGTCCATGCTTCTATTCTGCTAAAGAATCTGTGTCTTCAGTGACCTTCACTTCTGTAATGGCTTCTTTCTCTCAATCCTCACTCCATTATGGATCCTGGGATATCTACTCTGCATGCATTGCTTCCTTCATTGAATAAACATTTGATTAGCAACAGGTGCAGTTCTAGACTCTGTAGGGAATGCAGTGAGTAAGGAAAGTAAGTGTCTGCTATTCTGGACAGATAGACAGACAAACAGAAAATAGATCAACCAATAAATTAATAAACAAGAAAACTCAGGTAAGTGTTATGATTAAAAAAATTGGAGATCCCTGTAGAGGAGATAAATGTCAAGAATCTCCTCATCGCTGACCCTAAAACCTGCATCCTGTCTCCTAATATGATTAATTCATCTAAACAACAACCACAAAAACCCTGCAGGAGTTAATTTTAAAAGGAAAGTTGTAGCTGCTTTGTTACAGTGTGTTTGTGTTTCTGGAAAAGAGGGTAGACATTTACTTATGCACAAACTACTAAAATACTCCTGCTCACTGGAAAGTAGGAAATGATTTTCATTGTCTGGGATAAGGGTAGCAGGTGTGGAGAAAATGCTCTGAGCAGAACTGCTCTAGTCACCAAGTCTCCGTTTTTCCATCAGGTTGCACCTCGAGCTCCTGTGGGAGTGTGTGTGTGTGTGTGTGTGTGTGTGTGTGTGTGTGTGTGTAGGTGTCTCTGTGACTGATGAGTCTGAGCAGGAAGCCCCAGAAAACCTCAAATACATTTGTATCCAATTTTTCTTTTTTTTTTTCTGAAAAATAAATGGTAAACAGGGTATTTGTAAAATAGGTAACAAATAAAAGTGACATGTCAATAAGAATATGGCTTGCAGAGAAAAGAATAAACGATGTAGGGTTAAAATTAAGTCAATGCCACTGTATTGGTAGAAATTAAAATGTTTTTAATTCCTTTGTTACAAAGGAGTTACATGTCAATTCTATCTGAATAGCTCTAAAATTCTACAATTCTATCTTGTGGAAACTCAGAGTTTCCAATAAGATATGAAAAGACTCCTTTTGTGCTTGATTGCTTATATTGCCTATCATACACTTTGCAAACAGCTCCTGATATTTCCCGTCTTAAATGAGAGCAGACTCTGTCAACTCCTGGGTCGGTGCAAAAGCCAAGCCTAAAGCAGGCTTGTGCACTTTTATAACCTTTTTCAAACATAGAGGTTGGTGTTTTGTTTATAAAAGAAGTCTTACCTTCAAGGTACTTCCAGGGCAGGGTACAAAGAGAATTCTGTTTCTGCAACTCAATATATTTAAAGTGTGGATAATAATACGAAGGTGAAAGCAAGACTAACCTCCGGGAATCCAAATGAGGTTAGTCTATTGGGCAAACAGCAGTGAAATGCAATAAAGATGGCAGGCTTATGAGATCATCAACTGTGAATGATTTTTCCTTCAAAAACTATATACTTATTTGTATGCAATTATAAATATATGAGAATATAACCCTACATGGAAATTTAACTTGAATAAAGAAGGGTGTTGTATTAGTATCCTAGGGCTTCTGTAATAAATTAGCACAAACTTTTGGGCTTAAAACAATAGCAATGTAGTGGCTCACAGTCTGGAGGCCAGAAATCTGAAATCAATGTGCCAGCAGGGCCATGCTCACACTGAAGGTTCTAGGAATAGATTCTTCCTTGCTCCTTCCTAGCTTCTAGCAGGTCCTGGCAGTCCGTGGCTTTCCCTGGTTTATGGCTGCATCATTCCAATCTGTCTCTGTCTTCACGTCCTTCTCTGTGTGTCCTCTCCTTTTCTTACAAGGACACCTGTCATTGGACTTAGGGCCCAATCTAATCAAGTGTGACCTCATCTTAACAACTAGTTATACCTGCAAAGGCCCTATTTCCAAATAAGATCACATTCTAAGGTTCTTGACAGATGTGAATTTTTTTGGGGGGGGGGGTGCGACGCCAAACCCACTTCTAGGTGTCATCAGATCTGTTTAGATACAAATAGAAAAACTACAAAAAATAAGAAAACAATGGCAAGAACATTGGCCTTAGATCTAGGAACCTGTGGCTGTTTCTTTCTACTCTAGCTCCACTGCTATTGCCTTAGGCCTGATCCTCAGCATCTTTTACCCATGGCCATTGCAGTAGGCTCCCAACCAAGATCCTTGCCTTAGCCAGTCTGCCTCTGTTCAGATTCTGCCTCTGCCCCTTTTTAGCTTTGAGATCCTGGACAAGCACTTTAGCCCATCACTGCCTTGGTTTCCTCACCTGTGAAATGGAAATGACTACACTTTCCTCACAGGGTTTTTATGATGATTAAATCACTGAATCTGTGTAAATCACTTACATAGTGTTTGATTCAGAATACATAAAAGCGTATAGTTTTTATAATTATTAGTCTCCCTTTGTATAATCCATGCTGCTTGTCATGGGCAGGGTCATACTTGTAAAACTAAAATCTGATATCATTCTCTTCTAGATATTTGCAAATGATATACCCTACAAGGGGTTAATACCCAAAATATATAAAGAACTTACACAACTCAACACCAAAAAGCAAACAATCCTATTGAAAAATCAGCAGAGGACCGAAATAGACATTCTTCCAAAGAAGACATAGAGATGGCCAACAGACGCATGAAAAGATGCTCAATATCACTCATCATCAAATCAAGACCACAACGAGATACCACCTCACATATCAAAAAGACAAGAAATAATAAGTGCTGGTGAGGATGTAAAGAAAGGGAAACCATTGTGCACTGTTGGTGGGAATGTAAGTTGGTGCGGCCACTGTGGAAAGCAGTGTGGAGGTTCCTCAAAAAATAAAAACAGAAATACCATATGATCCAGTAATTCCACTACTGGGTATTTACCCCCCCAAATGAAAACACTAACTTGAAAAGACATATGTCTCCTTATGTTTATTGTTGCATTATTTACAATCACCAAGATAGGGAAGTAATCCAAGTGTCCACTGCTAGATGAATGGATAAAGAAGATGTGATACACACACACACACACACACACACACACACACACACACACTGGAATATTACTAAGTCATAAAAAACAATGAAATCTTGCCATCAGCAACAACATGGACGAACCTAGAGGGTATACTGCTAATAAGTGAAGTAAGACAGAGAAAGATAAATACCGTATGATTTCACTCATATACATGTGCAATATAAAAAACAAGACAAAACAAACAAAAAATCAAACAGACTCTTAAAAACAGAGAACAAGCCGGTGGTTGCCAGAGAGGAGGGGGGTGGGGAGATGGGCAAAACAGATGAAGGGGATTAAGAGGTACAAACTTCCAGTTATAAAATAAGTAAGTCACAGAGATAACTACAGCAAAGGGAATATAGCCAGTACTATTGTAATAACATTGTATGATGACAGATGGTGACTACACTTATTGTATGAGCACTGAGTAACACACAGAATTATCCAATCAATTGTACACCTGAAACTAATATAACATTGTATGTCAATTATATTTCAATAATAAAGAAATCTGATGCTATTCTCTTTTTTAAAATCTTCCATGTCAGTCAGCTGATTACCAAAGTAAACTCTCAGTAGGTATGATGCCCTTAATATTTGCCCATATCTCGCCCATCTCTCCCACCCCTCACCCAAGAGTCACTCTATGTTCCAGGTGCATTGAGCAAAAATGTGATGGCTTCTCATGCCTCCTTGCTTTTGCACACACACAGTCCTTGTGTCTGGAATGCCCCTGACTCCCTGTTCACCTGGTGAATACTGACAGAGATCAGCTCAGTGCTCAGGTGTCAGCTCCCTGAGAAGGCTTCCTTAAAGCTCAGAGCAATGGGCTCCTCTTCTCTGCTGTCTGAGCATATCAAACCTTCATATTTGCTTGTGATTATTTATTGTCCTAACTTCTTTTGTGGATTAGGAGTTCCCTGAAGCTAGGCAAAATGTTGTATCAATTCTTAAAGCTCCAAATCTTTGGGAGAAAATACAGCATGTTGGCCAACAACATGTGGTTTGGAGTTGGACAGACTTGTTCTCTGCCTTTTTACTAGCTGTGCAACCTTGGGGATGTTACTTAACTTGTAAATTGGGGTAATAAACATACTCATATACTGGGGTTGAGGTAATGCTAGCAATGCACAATGCCAAGAATATATTATGGGATATTTGATAAATGCCTTTTAAAAAAATTCTGTTAGTTGAACATAACTGAAAAAATCATACAAGCTTGCAGATTGTTGCTGTCAAACATTAAGAGTCTCCCACTCTTAGCCTCAGTTTAATCTTTTTATTTTTATCCTTAGTAATTCCCTTGCCTACACTCCTTAAAATTCATCCAAACCCTCGCTGCTCTCGTAGGACTAAACTTCTTCATTCTCGGCAGATGAATCTACCTCCTACTAGAAAAAATAAATATGAATAAATAAGTAACAGTCAGTCTTCAAGCATGATCTTCATCTCCCTACTGCCCTACCACCCTCTCTGGGACGGACAGGCAGACAGACAGACAGACAGACACACACACACACACACAAACACACACACACACTCCTACAAACTTGATTATATGTTAATTTATGCTGGCTTCCTTCCTTATAGAGAAGGAAATCCTCCTTCAACTGTTGGATGGCAGTTCCTCCTACTGTATGTCTTTTACCCCAGTCTCCCCTGCCTTTTCCCTACCCTCTCTCAACAACACCTGCCTTGCTAGTGGGCATCTTCTTTGTAGCCTACAAATATGCTAAACATCTCATCCCAAATAAAGTAACAAAAGAGTCTCCACTTTTCTAGAGTGGGTCTGCCTCTAGATGTTTTTTTTTTGTCTTTCTCCTTTCACGTTCATCCAAACCTCCAAGGAATAGTCTAGAAAAGCAGTCGCCACTTTTTCATCACCCACATACTCATTAACCCACCTAACTGCAATTAAGAACAATCATTCCACTGAAAGAACTCTCACTGAAGTCATCAAATTTAACGGATTTTTTTTAGGTATGGCTTTTAGTGGCTCTTCTCTACTCAATACCACTGATATCTCCTGAAAACTATCACACTCCTATGCTGTTGGGATACAACAGTCTTTAGGTTTCCTGGTAGAGTTTTGACTATTTTGTTGAGCTTTTTACTGAAGACTTCACTTCTATTCCAAATGTTGGTGAACTTACATCTTTGGCCTGCTATCCTTCCCACTGTTCTTATCCTTGAGAAATGGCATCCACTTTCATGATTTTTGTTCTTATTATAACCTTTGACTCTCAGATTGTTATGTCTTCCCCAGGTTTCAGAGTAGATTATCCTATTGCCTTTTTAATTTCTCTAACTGAATATTCCACAGGCATTTTAAATTTAGCTTGTTTATTTTTTATTTTTTAAGATTTTTTTAATTTATTCATTCGAGACACAGATACAGAGAGAAAGAGAGAGACAGCATGAGCAGGGGGAGTGGCAGAGGGAGGGGGAGAAGCAGGCTCCCCGCTGAGCAGGGAGCCCGAAGCAGGGCTTGATCCCAGGAACCTGGGACCATAACCTGAGCCGAAAGCAGACGCCTAACCATCTGAGCCACCCAGGTGCCCCTAAATTTAGCTTGTTTAAAGCTGAACTCATTATCTTTTGTCCTGATTTTCTTCCCATAATCTCTCTCTTTATAGTCAGCTCGATCATCCAGTCACCAAAGCCTAACATGGGATGCATGAGGGCAGGAATTCAAGGTGTGCCCTTTTGGGGGTATACTTAAAATTTAGGGTGAGCTCTCTGTGGCCTAGGAGGGAAGACAAAAACCTTGGAAGCAAATCCTCTTTGCTCTGCAAAGTATCACCTCAGGGGTCTCTCTTGATTATGTGAATATAGGGCAAGAAGGTGCCTTTTGTCCTAAGATGAGTTTTATTGTTGTTTGCTCTCTTTTCAATGTTTATCAAAAACTGCTTCACTTGTGGGTATTCTGAGCTATTTCCTGGGGTGGAGTACAAATGGATAAATACAGCCCAGGGCTTACATGTACTCCTTGAGATCTGAAATTCCAAAGACCTGTGGTGTAGACTAGGGTTGGTCAGCACCTCCAACCATCGACTCCACTCGCCTCAACCCATCCAATTAATCGTCCCTCATTTTTTAAGTCTTTCTTGAGTACACCTCCTTTTCATATTAACCAGCACCTTCCTAAACCAGCTGATCCACCCTGTGTCGTCTCTCTAGTAGTGCAGTAACCTCTCTGACAGAGTTCCCAGGACTTAGTCTTGTCCTCAGATCTGTCCTCCACAAAACCATCTGAATAACCTAACATTCAGAACCTTTCAGTAACTTCCCCTCTCTTACAAGACGTGGCTCATTAAACGGCACAAAACCTTCCCCAGGGTCTGGCATTTTCAGTTTAACTGTCGCTGCTCCTTGCCTGCACTATTCTGCAGTAACGGCAGACAGCAGTTTCCGACACAACACATTTTTTCACCTTTCTGCCTTGGGCTCAGGTGATCAGCTTTGCTTGGAATATCAGGTCTCAGCCTCCTCATCTGTATAAACCCGGCCTACCTTTGAAAGGCTCAGGTGACACCTAGCTGTGTCAGGTGATCTGCTCCTTCATTTTCATGGCACCCTGTACTTTGTCTAGTAGCTTGCTTCCGCATTGTACTGTATTCATCCACTCACTTCCTCGCCTCTCCCTACCCCCACCTCCTCCTCCAGAAAGATAGTCTTACTCATTTTTATATTTCTAGCACCTATCACAGTGCTTGAAATATAATAAATAATCAGTAAATGCTTGTTCAACTGAATAAGTGAATTCCAGCTCTCCCACCAATTTATTATGACCTTGGGCAAGTCCCAGACTCTCTGGCACTCAGTTATTTCATATAAAGTTAAGGAGCTGAACTAATCCCTTAAATGTCCCTTTCAGTTCCAACTTTCTATGATGCTTCTATTATATTTGATGAAAGAGTGTAATGGAGTGAAAATTTATTTTTAATAGTCTGTAATTACTAACAAAAACATTCTCTATTTCATCACTCAGCTACTCTGCTTGAAGTTTAATATAAAGAGTTTAACTTAAAATATCCGAGTAAGTTATAGTTCGTAAAGCTCCCACCTTAATGTGCTGAAGTAAACAAAAGTAATTCACGTTCATAAAGTTTAAGCACTAGGAATACATTCAAACATGTCGAGAAGCCATAGAATAGTTACTGCATTATAACTGGCTATTGGATTATGAAACCAGTCATTGTTTCCTACTCTTGTATTTTCTTATTGTTAATAACTTGATTCCGTAGTTTAAGTTTAACCTAGTGTTTATTATGTGGATTGTATTTTTTAAATAAAACTTTTACCTTGAAATAATTTTAGATTTACAGAAAAGTTGCAAAGATAATACAGAGTTCCAGTGCACCTGCACTGTTTCCCCTGCTGTTAACATCTTACGTTACTAGAGTAAATTTGTTGTAATTAATGAACCAATATGGGCATATTATTATTAAAGTCCATGTTACATGCAGATTTCCTTAATTTTTACCTAAAATCCTTTTTCCTTTTCCATGATCCCATCCAAGACACGTTATATTTAGATGTTGTATCTCCTTAGGCTCTTCTGGGCTCTGACTGTTCTCAGGCTTGCCTTGTTTTTGATGGCCTTGACAGTTTTGGGGAATACAGTCAGGTATTTTGTGGAATGTCCCTCAATTTGAACTTGTCTGATATTTTTTTCTATGATTAGAGCATGGTTATAGGTTTTTGGAGGAAAACCATAGAGGTAAAGTATCATTCTTATCACATCATGTTGAGGGTACATACTATCAGTATAACCTATCAGTGATGATGTTGACCTTGAATACCTGGCTAAGGTAGTGTCTGTCAGATTTCTATACTGTAAAGTTACTCTTTTCCTTCCTTTCCATACTGTACTCTTTGGAAGGAAGCCACTATGCCTAGCCTTACCCTTAAGGGGCAGGGGCATAGTCCACCTCCTTGAGAGTGAAGTACCTATATAAATTACTTGAATTCTTTTGCATGGGAGATTTGTCTTCTCTCTCCCATTTATTAACTTATTCAATCACTTATTTTTACCAGCATGGACTTATGGAATATGGGTTAGTTTTGCAAATCAAATTTACATTAAGTAGAAGTTAAAGGAGAACAAAATAAACATGAAGCAGAGAAGGGAACAGGGAGCCAGAAAGCATTATGTTTATCTATCCTGATGCTAATCTAATCCTCTTCAAATGATTTAAGCCCCTGCGCAGTAGACTACAGTGGAGTTAAATGTACATATAACAGTGTGCTTAAAAGTAAGGTTATTATTTTCACAAGCTGCACAAATCTATGAAATCTGTACCTAGCTCAAGAATCAATACTAGCCCTCCAGGAACCTTCCCTTCCACTTACTATGTCCTCCCACCCTGGTAACCATGATCTTCGATTCTAACAGGTAACTTTTGCCTGTTTTTGAACTTCACACAAGTGGAATCATATGTGTATTCTATTTGTGTCTGGCTTCTTGTTTTTGGAGGGTGGAGTTGGGGAGAGAGCCATCCATGTTGTTGCATGTAGTTGTAGATTATTCTTGTTATATAGTGTGAAAATATATTATGTGAATATACAACGTATTTCCTTGTGTGTAACTGTACATCTTTCTTAATGCTATTCACAGTATCATGCGTCTATTTGTTTTTCTGTTGATGTGGATTGGGTAGTTTCCAGTTTGTGACAATTATGGATAGTGCCACTAGAGACATTCAGGTACATGTCTTTTAGTGGACATATGGATGCATTCATGTTGATTTTATACCAAAGAATGTAATTGTTGGATCATAGGCAATAGTCATGATTACCTCAAGTAGACAATTCAATTTTCCAAAGGTGTTATACTCATTTACACTCTTGCTACCAGGATAGGAAAGTTCCATCTGTTCTACATCCGCGACAGCACTCATTGCCCATCTTTTTCATTTGTGTGTACATATTAGGATGTCATTGAAGACTTATTTTTTTTTTACCTTCCTGGTAACTAATGAGGCTGAGAACAGTTCATATCTTTATTGGCCATCTGGATTTTCTCTTTTGTCAAGTTTCTTTTGTAAAACTTTTATTCAAGAATTTCTTGCCTTTTGTTCCATTGGCTTGGCTCTGTTTAAAAAAATCTGTAGGATGTGTGTGTGTGTTTATATATTTTGGATATAAATCCTTTGTTGACTATATTTTGAATGTTTTCTTCTGCTCTGTGGTATGTTTTCAAAATCTTAACAGTGTCATTTGATGAACAGATTTAAGAATTTTAGAGGTGCCTCGGTGGCTCAGATGGTTAAGCGTCTGCCTTTGGCTCAGGTCATGATCCCAGGGTCCTGGGATCGAGCCCCGCATCGGGCTCCCTGCTCCGCGGGAAGCCTGCTTCTCCCTTTCCCACTCCCCCTGCTTGTGTTCCCTCTCTCGCTGTGTCTCTCTCTGTCAAATAAATAAATAATATCTTAAAAAAAAGATTTAAGAATTTTAATGCAGTCTAATTTATCAAATTTTTATTTTTTGTTACTACCTTTCGTGTCCAGTTTAAGAAATCTTTGCTTACTGCAAGGTCAGAGAGATGTTCTAGAATAGGGTTTAGAAAACTATGGCCTGCAAGCTAAATCCAGACTGCCATCTGTTTTTGCAAATAAACTCTTTTTGGGAATACAGAGAGGCTCATTCACTTACATGTTGTCTATGACTGCTTTCATATGACAATGGCAGAGTAAAATAGTTGCAAAAAAGACCATATGATCTGCAAGGCCTAGAATATTTACTATCTGGCCCTTTAAGAAAAGTTTGCCAAACCTTATTCTAGAAGTTTTTTTTTTTTAAACTTTTACCCTGAGGGTTGTAATTTATCTAGAACCGATTTTTGTGTATGTTGTGATAAGGGTGTGTGTGTGTGTGTGTGTGTGTGTCAAGATTTGTTTTTTCCATAAGACTATCCAACTGACCTTGCAGATTTCATTGGAAAAAAAAAATCCTTTTCTTGCTGCACCACAGTGTTATCTTTCTCATAAATTAGGGGACCTGTAATGTGTGGGTCTGTATCTGGACACTATTCTGTTCTATTGATTTCTTGCTGTCCATCCTTACACCAATACTGTACTATCTTAAATGTTATGATTTTATAATAGTTCTTATGTTTTTGTAATGCAAACCCACTAGATGACGTTACTCTTGGTCCTTTGCATTTCCATATGCTTTTTTTAGAAAGTTTGATGTTGATTTTGCCAAATATTTTGATTGTTAGGGAAGTAGAAAAAAAATTTTCCCTTTAAAATATATATATTTTGGGCGCCTGGGTGGCTCAGTTGTTGGGCATCTGCTTTCGGCTCAGGTCATGATCCCAGGGTCCTGGAATCCAGCCCCGCATCGGGCTCCCTGCTTCGTGGGAAGCCTGCTTCTCCCTCTCCCACTCCCCCTGCTTGTGTTCCCTCTCTTGCTGTCTCTCTCTGTCAAATAAATAAAATCTTAAAAATATATATATATATATATTTATTTCTCACCTATGGAGTGTCTGGGTGGCTCAATCCCTTAAGCATCTGCCTTCGGCTCAGGTCCTGGGATCTAGCCCTGTGTCAGGCTCCCTGCTCAGTAGGGGAGTCTGCTTCTCCCTCTCCCTCTGCCCCTGCTCGTGCTTTCTCTTTCCCAAATAAATAAATAAAATCTTTAAGAATATATAATTCTCACCTATAAAAGAAAGCTTCAAACAGAATCTTAATTTGAAATTTAAAATTATTGAGACTAGTTAATAGTTTCTATATATTATTACTTTTGTTTATTGATATTTCAATATTGTGTTTTATAAAGTACAACACTGATATGCTAAAATCTAGATTATCTGTGACACTAAATAAAAGATACTTTGGCAAGTTAGTTCTGTTTTAAAATTTTGATACTTGTAAAGTAACCCATCGCAATTCAGATGAGTGCCAATGTTATATTTTCAGTAAAGACAACTTTCTGGGTAGCTTCAGAGTTCCTAGGAAAAAGCTCTACCTGAACATTTCTCAGTGGTGTTTCTTTGGGGGATGGGGCAGGGAGCACATTGTTGTTATTTTTTCTGAATATTGTAGTTCAGTGAAGTCTGTTTTAAAAGTAATATTGTCTTTGGGGCAGCTGGGTGGCTCAGTCGGTTAAGGGCCCAACTCTTGATTTCGGCTCAGGTCGTTATCTCAGGATAGTGGAATTGAGCCCTGTGTCAGGCTCTGCACTCAGCGGGTAGTCTGCTTGGGGTTGTCTCTCTCCTTCTCCCTCTGCCCCTCCCCTGCTCATGCTCACTCTTTCTAAAATTTAAAAAAAAAAAAAAAAGAGGCAATACTATCTTCTCACCCCATAAGAAACAATTAATATGGTAGAAATTTTCACTTCTACAAAGCCCATTTATTTTACTAAGATAAACAAGGACTTTCACTACTTAGTATGTAGAATCACTTTACAATTTACAACACACAATGAACAAATGTTATAGACTGGTGTCCACTTTCTAAAATTTGTAAATTATTATCTTTTTCAACAATTAGCCTTAAGACTTTCCTCATTGCACTTTGTAATAAAGTAGGCTACTGTAATGGCCAGTTATAAATTAAGGACTACATTGTAATTTTGTGTATAATCTTTGTAATGATGTATTTTTTGCAGTAAGTATTTTAAAATATATACACTATTTTTAAAAATTTAAGTGTTTATCAAAGATAAGCTATCTCAAGATATATAATTCACTAACTTATAGGGCCAAATTTCATAAAGCAATATTTTTCATAAACTCAGAATAATAATACCGAATTGACCAAAAGTCTGTATCAGAAGATATATAAAATAATTTATTTTAAAGCAAAAAATCTTAATTTTTTTGGAGCTGTGAATCATTTTAGAATTTGTTGAAAAGTAAAGACTACTTCCCCAGAAAAAAATACACACACACACACACACACACACACACACACACACACACACACAGTCCTTGTTCCGTATCCATAAATTCACTGTCCGTAGATCCCATCCTCTACTCCCTTGTACTTGCCTCCCCAGCTTCTCAGATCACAGGAACTATTAAATAAATCTGTTATCAAAATCATAGAACCCTGTTTTAATGAAGTCTGATAAAAAAAAGTCCTTATGTATAAATCATATTGCCATCAGCAGCCATTTTTAAAACTAAAAACTACTTAAGTTTCCGGATGGGTTAAACATCCCATTTTTCAAGCCCTTTATTCAAAAAGAGTAAGTTTAATTCAAGTGAAAGTATATATATATATATATTTTTTTTTTTTTTTGAGTTAGAATAAATGAATACATGTCCATCTTGTCTGAGCCTTGAATCCTACTCACCTTTTGAGATCTGCTCCTGTCACAGTCCCCCCAATAATCCCTCCTTCCTGGCCACACATAAACCTGCATTCATGCAGTAAAGCCTTTTTTTTTTTTTTCACTTTTTTTCAGTCTCTCATTTCCCACTCACCTTTCCAGAAAGGCTGCCCACTCCTTTATCTGCTCCTATTCTAGAAGTACAAGAACTTCTTTCAGTGCATCTGATTTCTTGTCTATCTTTGATATAACCACCCTCCCACATCCCACTTCTAGACTTAGGTTGCTTTGAAAGCTAAGGGGATTTCGTATTTATTTATATGCTGAATGCCTGATACAATGTTTGGCACATTAGTAAACAATAAAAGTTTGTGGATGAATAGATGAATACAGGAATCTTTTCTGTAGTTGCACATTTATTTAAAAACTATTTTAGTGTAGTAAGAACACTTAACATGAGATCTACTCTCTCAATAAATTTTTACACCACAAAACAGTATTGTTAACTACAAGAGCAAAGCTTTGCTCTGTAGGGGCTAATACTACTAATTTATGATTGCATGCACAAAGTAGTTCTAAGGTACCTATTTTTAGTTTTTGAGTTTATCCTATGATATTCACCTGGAAGTACTAAATGAATCTCAATGACAGACAGGGAGTTGTAGTACCTAAGTTCACATGCAGTAACAGCACCTTAGAAGTATAAGAAAATGGAACTGACCCACATGTATGAATAATGGTTCCTCTCTACTTGAAATAATTACTGATTTCACACTAAATGTTCTTGGTTTAAAAATAATTCAGGTTGTCTTCGTTTTTAAAAACAAATCCAACTGTTCTGCATTTTATATTTAGTGTCATATATTATTCCCTTCAAAGATTATAATACTTAGTTTCATTATATTTCATTCCTTTCAAACCCCTGAAATAAATCTACTTCTTCTTCATTCTTCTTCCTCAGACAACATAGAAACGTTTCACAATCATCTACTGATGCTTTAATGTCTTTAGTACAAAAGCAGAAGAGGAGGTGAGAAGTCTCTGGATGTCTTCTGTGGTAATACTTTCCAGTCATCTGGAGAATAGAACTACTCATCCTTCTGCCTCTTTCTATGTTCCCATTGCTTCTATTTTTAGACTATTGATAATAGAATGATTTCACCTAATATAACTGCCAATGTTTCCTAGAATTTGTTTCTCTTGAAAAGAAATTTCAGTCAAATGGGCCATTAAAATCCATTTTTAAACCATACCTTCCATTTAACCTTTCTCAAGCTCTTCCTTGAGATTGTATTGAGAGGGCTTCCATGCTATTGGCTCTGTGTATAGATTTACAGGATTGTCTACTCTAGGCAAGCTGTCTGCAGGAGGGTGTGATAGAAGGTATCACCTATCAGCACAGTGCCTAAAAATAGTTCTTCAAGAGTACGCTGAATTCCCACTTCAATCGAATTAACAGCTGTTGAGTCCTTTGCATCACCTAAGTCTTTGAACTTTTTATTCTATATCCCCATCTTGAGACAAATCAAGAAAAAACAGTCATTTTTGCTTCTAGTCCTTTATACAAACTGTTTTTAGATCAAGCTATGAAGTAAAAAGTTTCTGAAGGTGTAGAATTGCATTTTAGTGGATTTTTTCCTTCTATATGTCAGTAGTAGGCAGTTCACAATGACCAGAACAGGAGTTTATGATACAGTTCTGTGCATTTTTACAAGACATTCTCAATGATCAGACTAATGGTTCTCAACTGCACATGGAATATCTAGGAAGTTTTAAAAATGGATGCTTAGATCCCTTTCCAGAGATTCTGATTTAATGATCTGAGGTGAAGCTTATGCATTTTATTTAAAAGCTCCCCACATGATTATAAGACCTGAAAAATACTGAGAGGTTTGTATATTTTGTGATTATATACACGATTTTGCATTTGATCATGCTTAGATTAATTTCCTACTTTATAATTCTATCAAACAACCCCCAGTGTTGCCTTCAAGGCTGTATTTTTATTATGTATGTAGCATTAAACATTATGTCATTGATATATTTATTTTCCCATCTTACTTTCAAAACTCCAAAATCACTTTTGAAGAGATGAACAAAATTGAGAATATATGCAGTTGATATCTATCCATGAGTTAGCAAGCCACAGTATCTCTGTTCTACTTTAAAATTATTTTACTCTCTTTTGCTCTTCCGGTAGTTCATCCTTTTCTGATCACTGAACAAAATTGAGAATATATGCATTTGATCTCTATCCATGAGTTAGCATGCCATAGTATCTCTGTTCTACTTTAAAATTATCTTACTCTCTTCTGCTCTTCTACTGGTAGTTCATCCTTTTCTGATCACTATATAAGTAGAAATAGGCAAAGAAAAGCATTTGGGCGAAGAGGAGTATTTGGGGGAGTTCCTGGCTGGGGCCAAAGATAGGGAGACTGGCTATTTGGGAAGTGATTCTTTTCATCATCCATTCCATGATGAAATGCTTTCCTCTCCTCCACTGCAAGGATTTTTGGCTGAAACCCAACACATTGCTCCAGCAGTGAAGCAGACAGTGAAATTTATAAATGTAAATCATGCGGGATGGTCCCATATTGGGACATGATGAAAAGGAACCAAAAGTTGGCTTTTACAACTGAAAGAAATTACACACACGTGCATACACACACACAACTTTTTAAAAAATAAGGCGGCTACAAAGAAACCCACAAATTTCATGAACTAGACTGTGATATGATGACTGGGGCACTCATTTGTACCCACTCTATCTTGCCTGCCCTCTAATTATTTTGGATGAAGAGTTCCACCTCCTTTCCAAGGTTCACCTCTTTTCCACTTAGGCCACAGATCCCATCTTCTCTAAGAGACTTTGCTCTAGTGATTAGCCTCTGTCTCCTGTACATCAATTTCTCCCTCTGTACTAGAACCATCACATCAGAAAACAAAGCTGCTCTACCACAAAACGAAACAAAAAACAAATAAAAAAAACAACAAAAATCACTACCTGAGTCTGGCTCCTGTGCCCCACCTCGCCTTCGAAGCAAAATTTCTCAAAGGAGCTATCAGCGGTTATTTCCCCTTCTTCATCCCTTTTCTCTTTTCCATCCATTCCAGCTGGCCTCCACCAAGAAGGCTCTTCCCCAGCTGCTGCAATGTGGCCAAATTCAAAAGTCAATTCTTTGGTCTCTTTGTATTCAACCTCTTTGCAGCATTCAACCCAGATGTCTTTCTCTGACTGACTTATTTTGCTTAGCATAATACATTCTACCTCCATCCATGTCATTGCAAATGGCTGAGTAATATCCCATTGTGTGTACACACACACACACACACACACACACACACACACACATCTTCTTTATCCATTCATCAGTCGATAGACATTTAGGCTCCTTCCATAATTTGGCTATTATTGATAATGCTGCTATAAACATCTGGGTGCATATGTCCCCTCAAATCAGTATTTTTGTATCCTTTGTGTAAATACCTAGTAGTACAATTGGATTTTCATAAAATCTAGAACAAAACCCAAGTCTTTACCATGTCTAGCCAACCCTGCATGATCTTGGCCTAGCTAGCCTCCAGACCCCAACACTTGCCACATGCCTCCTACCCAATTGTGCTGCAGCCATACTGCTGTTGTTGCAATTCTCCAAGCACATTCCTGTTCTAGGTTCTTCTTGCTACCCTCTGCCTGAGTCCTCCTTCCTCCAGACAACTGCAATGCTTGCTCCCGCACATCATTTATGACTGATCAGAAGTCTTCATTGACCAAACTATCTAAAGTAGTCTCACCACCCATCATTCTCCTTGATTGTCTATATTCATCACTGAATATAAGCTACATAAAGGAGGGAAGATTCTTTGCTTTTGATTTTTGCTGCAAGCCTGATGCCTAGAAGAAGATTTGGCATGTAAAGGCCATTGAATGAATGAATGAATAAAAAATGATTTTATTAGTAGTTAATATACTAGTTTAAGCCACTATGGTCTCTATCTCTTTTTTTAAAGATTTTTATTTATTTATTTATTTAGAGTGAGCAGGGGAAGGGACAGAGAGAGAGGGAGAGAGAGAATCCCAAGCAGACTCTGCTGAGCATGGAGCCTGCTGCAGGGCTTCATCTCATGACTCCGAGATCATGTCCTGAGCCGAAATCAAGAGTCAGATGTTCAACTGACTGAGCCACCCAGGTGCCCCAGGCCACTATGGTGTCTATCTCATTTTTAAAGATTTTATTTATTTATTTATTTATTTATTTATTTATTTATTTATTTATTTATTTAGAATGAGCAGGGGAAGGGACAGAGAGAGATGGAGAGAGAGAATCCCAAACAGGCTCTGCTGAGTATGGAGCCTGCTGCAGGGCTTCATCTCATGACTCCAAGATCATGACCTGAGCCGAAATCAAGAGTCAGATGCTCAACCAGCTGAGCCACCCAGGTGCCCCAAGCCACTATGGTTTCTTACTGACAATTCAGTAATCTCCTAATGGGTTTTCTGGCTTTTATTTTTGCCTCTTATAGTCTACTATCCATACAGTATATGTTTTTTATGTGCTAATCGTATCAAGTCATTCTCTTGCTTAAAACTCTCCAGTGGCAACTCATCATATAGTACAATCCAAATGCAACACAATGCATACAATATAATCATATAATACAACCCAAACTCCTTACAAGTGGTATGGGAAGGTAGATATGAGCTGTCTTCTACCTCTCAGTATCTTAGTCTACTTCCACCTTGACCAGTACATTTCAGCTACACTGACCCTCAAGCACATCTAGCTCACTCCAATCTTAGGGCGTTTTTTTATACTAACTGGTCCTTCTTCATGGAACACTCATACTCAAGTCTTCACAGGGCTGGCTTAGTTTTGGTCATTGAGACTTCAGCTTAAATATCCCCTCATCAGAAGGGACTTTCCTAATCACCTAGTGGAAAGGAGATAGCAGACATTCTCACTTACTGCTCTGTTTTTAGTTTTCTCCACAGCCCTTGACTTGGTATTCTTCTTACTTATTGATGATTGCATGCCTCTCCCTACCACCTCCAACTAGAATATAAACTCCAAGAGATGAGAAATTGTGCTCGTCTGGCTCACCACAGTATCCTTAGCAACTAGTATAGTAGTTGGCACAAAGTAGATGCTTAAGATGTATTTATCACAGCAAATGGTTTATGTTTTTTTCATCTTACCTGATACCAAACACCAATTTCTAGTTAGAGGAATATATCCTAATAAAGTCTCATACAGTGTTTTGTTTGTTTTTATTTTTGTTTTTGTCATTCCAAATGAATGCAATTTTTAATTCATACAAATTTTCCAATTACACTAGCAAGGTGTTTCTTCATGATTAGATGTCACATATTCACAACATTTGCTTAGTGCTCTGAGCATGACCTTGGCAAATACAGCCTTTCTAGCGACTTGGCTTACTTAGATTTTCTATTCTTCTAGTTAGATATCATCAAAATAATGATCATTAGACCTTATATTTCTATAGTAACTTTGAGTTTAGGGTCATTTTACAAAAACAAGCTTTTGATCTGCCCCTAAATCCTATATTGATTAGTGCTGTATAGTGAGATGGAGATTAAGGTGCAAAGAGAGAAATTACTTTCCCAAGGACATAGGACAAGAAAATGGTGGAGCCAGAACTCAGTTCAGGTTTCTTTTTTGTCCTCCAAATGTTTTGCTCTTGCCACAATAGCACATGATTACCCCTCAAGGGACTACTTAGAAACATGAAGCATTAAAAATGTCCTCCATGCATCTCCCTCCCCTTTAGGCTTTCTCTCTCTTTACTTGCCAAACCTTAACTAGAATATCATAGAATTCGGAGAAAGCACAAGTTGGGGTCTTCCTTTTGTGACAGAAATTACAGTAGAGGTCTCAGACCTGAAATGAACACCTTTCCTCTGATAACATAATTTGTTCTGTACTAAAGCATTAGAATTGTAAGAATTTATGTGATAAGCATTCAGATATGAAGAATCTTTACACAAGACAATAAAGGGCACCAAGCATGACTTATAACTGACATTTTATGCATTTATTTAAAGGAAGGGTTTATTAAGAAACACTGGAAATTTGCAAACTTTTAGGAAAGAATATGACAGGAGATGAGTATATGTGTGGGAGAGAGATGAAAAATAGATTCTTGAACCTGTAATTTTAACTCCCACGCTGTTTCTTTCAAATGTCTACACAGATAGTGTTTATGATAACTCATCCCTTTAAGGCCAACACATCCTGCTTGTGGGGCTATTACTTCTGTTTAAAAAATAATTAATATATGGTTTGTTAATATTGTTCAATGTGTTGTGAAGTGACACACCAAGGGCCCTGGGCACTAGCACTTTTTCAGAAAAATAAATAAGAAGATATATCTTTATATGAAAGAGAACTTTTATGTTTGCAATAAGTAGTGATGTATGTATTATGTTACTTACAGTTAACAGATAACTAAAATCTACCATTTATTATTGTTATATAAAAATGAATCTGATTCTAGATAATAGCTTAATATAATTGTGTAGGGCTTTTTCTGTGTTTACTACAAGCACTATTAAAATGTTTTATATCTGGGGAAGATGAGATTAAATGCTTAAATCAGATTTAAATGACAATGATAGGCCAATTTAGCAGAAAGCTTAAAAAGAAAATTTAACTGATATGGATGGATGTAATACATTTTTACTTAATTCTTGAGACACAGCAGTAAATGTAACTTGTTCAAACAGTAGCAAACAATGTGTAGTATTACTTACTCATTTAATCACAACACAGTGCTGTCCTTGTATTATTTAGACAATAGGTTGTGTTTATTCTAGTACCTAGGAAAAGCTGTCCAACTTTGGATATTAATCTAAATAAAATTTATCTTATAGATTCCAATTGTATCACATTTTTGGCCATACTACACTGCCTTTTGTTCCTGATGTTTACAAAATCCTTCAGTGTCAAGGGCTATTTGACTATTGTGAAAGCTAATGTCTGATTAAAATGATAAATGATCTGATATCACACCATTAAATGTGTCATCTTTTCAGTCAAAAGATGTGGAGGGTCCAAATTAAAAACATATTTAAAAAAATAACATTGTAAGACCACCCACCCAGCTATTTAATGGCAACGCTGTGGGCTTATGGTTTTTACACTGTGCTTTCCCTCCTCACCTCTTAATGCATTCTTACAAAATTAAAACCATGCACTAATATTTTTAAATCTGTAAAGTTACACACATACACACACCAGCATTCTTTGCTGACTTTGATATCCTATTCTTTATCCCCCCCCAAACATTTGATGTGATTTTATGAATTCTCCATATATAGAATGCCAACAGATATTTTTGATTGACTGGACCCCTCCAGTGGGGTTCTTTCTGGCTAATAGTGAATATCTCCTGCAGGTGGGGCTGGGAATAATGAAAATATTTTCTGGACATGCCCCAAGCCCATTCTAGTGATGAAGAGGGTATGTGTGGAACCCGCAGATTCCTCTGCACAGGCCTCCCGGCCACTGTGATCAGAGGAGGAAAACCAGGCCTTTTCAGCACCTGGCCTTGGGCACTTCCAGATACTATCTAGAAATCTCAGTGACTCCTGCTTATCAAAGGTCTGTTTCCAACTGCCACGACTGTTACTGGGGCTAAGAATATCCTAAAATGAAGTTTCACCAAATATTTAGGGATACTGAGCTGTAATATTTTAGATTATTGTATTCCTTTCCCAATCTTTATTTAAAGATATAAATACTAAGCAAGAAAATATGCTTATTGCAGTTATTTATTGAAAAGATGTCTTTTAAAGGGACACCTGGGTGGCTCAGTCGGTTAAGTGTGCCTTTGGCTCAGGTCATGATCCCATGGTCCTGGGATTGAGTCCTGCATTGGGCCCCCTGCTCAGTGGGGAGCCTGTTTCTCCCTCTGCCCTGCTGCTCCCCTGCTTATGCTCTCTCTAACAAATAAATAAGATCTTTAAAAAAAATTAACCACATAAAGAAATGAAATGACATATGATGAATATGTATTATTTAATAATTCTGGAAAAACTATGAAAAATTATGACCTTTTAACCTTTATGTTAATATTTGTGATGATTAAATCTGATTTATATGGATGTATTTTGGATATTAAGAACTAATGTACATCCATTAATTATTTTTTCATAATGTGGCTTAGAAAATATACCCTATTAGGCTAAAGAGGAAAAGATGAAAGAATGAGGTTGTAGAATTTTTTTAAATGACTGTCAATTAGTCATTAAATTAGTCATAAATTTTATCTATTAAGCCTATGTGGAAAATACCTTTATAATTTTACTATACTCTTGTTTTTTGTAATCTTTAAAATATTCAAGTTCTTTTGATCTCAGTATCTGTAAATGATAGCGATTATACCTGTTTATTTTGTTAAATTTCTTTTCCCAAAGGTGCTATAATTCTAAGAGAAAAGAGACAAATAAGTTGATCATTCCTGGCTCTTAGTATTTTCTTAAATTTTTACCTTCTGTCTGAAAGTGAAGAAAATAAGACTGCCCAAGGGCTAACTTCACAATCAAATTGAGGCTTACCTTCTATCCTTTCATTCTTCTTAGTTTCTCAGAATTAACAAATATATCCAGAAATGGGACCCCCCCAAATGAGAAAAATGTAAAGGAAGGTGGCCTTATCACAGATAAATATATGGGACAAATAATATAATAAAATCTGGCCATGACCATGGACTCAAACTAGGAATTAGAAACTAGTTGTGAAAACTAAAAGCATAAGCACAAAATGTGAACAAGGTGACACGTGTTTTTTTTTTTTTTTCGGTTTAGCTTTCCTTGTGAAAATTTTCTATTCAGTATAGTCCCGCTGTACTTTTTTGCCCTCATTAGATAAGTAGACCAGGAAAAGTGGGTACCTTTAGGGTTTGGTTCATCAGTTTTGACAACAGATATGGTCCTACGTTATGAGGAAGAGTGATGTGTTAATGGACAGATGTATTCAACCAATAACTGGTGAAAAAAAATACCCCGCCCCTTCTAGCCCAGAGGGTTTCCATGGGAATCCTGTCTATATTAGCTTTGGCAGAGACATCAGGCTATTTTTAGAGGTTTTGAAAGCAGCTAAGAAAGCCTTTCACTTTTATTCCAAAGCTGATCTGGTATCTGTGATTATGAACCCTCTCACCTCATTCACATAACCACCTCCCCCCCCACCCCCAACACACTCACTTCTGAAAAAACAATTGTATTCAGCTTTAACTTGGGTGCAGCTCAAAATCAAAAGCCAAGTCACTGGCTCTTTTTTTTCCACATTGTTCAGGTGCTGACAAGCCTGTCTTTTTAATTAGCTCTAATTGCTCTTAAAACTTTACCCAAGAGACTTTGCTACATTGGGTATTAGACCCAAATCTGGAGGCTAAGGCTGCTCTTCCAACAAGAGCCTTTCTTGGTACAGCATAAATTACTGGACATGGTTTATTAATAAAAAATTACCAAGTATAGACAAAGTCCAACAGAAGCACACCCTCATTGTGAAGAGAAAGTCTGTCAGCTGGAAAAAGGCTCCTTTGCCTTTCTCATGAAATTATTTGCTGAGGGTTCTGTGTCATTCTGGGACAGGAATGCTGAGTGTGTCTGTCGGCTCTGTTCAGTAAGATCTATCTCCTCCTTGCTCCTCCACCCTTTTTTGTAATGGTTGTCTCATTTGCACATCTTATCTATTTCGTTCCCTTTTTGTCACACTGCATTTTTAAGTCCGATAGGCACTTCAGTTTGAAAAAACATTGGAGCATACAGGTGTGAAGCTTTATCTCTTTACTTATATCATGCTTTTTTTGCATTAGTTCATTTAATGTGATTTAAAAATGTATGATGTTTACTTTTTAGCAGTACTTAATACTATCTGTGGGTATATTTAGCTAGTAGTTTCCCCTGTAGGGAGGAGCTATCTCTTGAGGAGTGGCTCATTAGCAGGGTGACTTGTGGCTTTATATTTTCACCCAACTACATTTTGAGAATGAAAGGGGTATAAACTGAGACTATACCAGATAAACTGAGAAGGCATAAGGAAGCAGTCTTCTGCTTATGTGTAGGTAAAACTTGGGCAAAGCTTCTACTAGAAATAATTATTTCAAAATACTCAGCTGCATAATCATTATTCTATTGAGGAACTAAATAAAAATGTAAGAGGCAGACTATTATTATATAAAGCTGAACTTAGATATGCTCTTCCTCTAACCTTCACCATGGTCAGCTTGAACTGATCATTCTGTCTTCTGCCATAATTATGTTTTGCTTATAACTGGAATGAGAGAGACTGATAGCCTTGGAGCAAAGGAAATTTGTTTTCTAAGATTTATGCCTTTTGACCTCAGACTTACAGCTCCAAAATTTATGGATTGGTTTTTGGGTTTAGACCCCATCTTTTCACATTCCCAGAGAGGAATCTTAGTGAAGAGATCATTTATCTCCAAAGGATTTTATGCAGTTCTGATTGCTGTTAGTAGTGATTGTGTGCTGGACAGCCAGGCTTATCTGAGATGAAAAGCACCATGTAGTGCCTCTGACTTTTTAGAAAGCTCTTGAAAGCCAAAGATACCCCAATACCCCTTCCCCACTTACTAAACCTCTAGTTTCAATGGATTCTCTCTCATAATTATTCATGTTGAAATTTCTGGCCATTCTGGATGATGCATATTTTTAAAAAATTTTATTTGAGTATAGTTGACACATAATGTTACATTGGTTTCAGGTGTATAACATAGCGATTCAACTTCTCTATACATTATGCTCTGTTCACCACAAGCGTAGCTACCCTGTGTCACCATACAATGCTATTAAAATTGGGTGATTTATTTAGTAAACTCTCATTCCCAACATAATTTCATTCCTTTGCTTATATCTTTAGGTCAACCAAGTTAGTAAGAACTCTGGACAGGGCTTAGTTCTGACATGTCTCCTCCTTAGGGATGCATAATTTACTGATTTTTTTTTTTATAACGGTAAACTAATAGAGATAACAAAATATAAATAAATATGCAACAAAATCTAAATAAGTGAGTCCATTCAAGGTGCGAAATAAATATGTCACAATTGCCTTGAATTACATTTTTATTCCTTTACTTGTTTTTGTACTCCTCACACTTTTCTTAATTCTTGCTATATCCTAGCTCTGAGCTCAGGCTTCAGCTTACTGTGTCTTGAATTCTGTTGTGACCTAAGCTATTTATTGTTAGGTTAACTGTTGAAGCCAAAACACAGAAAAGTAAAAAAAGGAAGTTTTTTTTAATATTTTTTTATTTTTAAAGATTTTATTTATTTATTTGAGAGAGAGAATGAGAGAGAGAGAGAAAGCACATGAGACAGGGGAGGGTCAGAGGGAGAAGCAGACTCCCTGCTGAGCAGGGAGCCCGATGCGGGACTCGAGCCAGGGACTCCAGGATCATGACCTGAGCCGAAGGCAGTCACTTAACCAACGGAGCCACCCAGGCGCCCAAAAAAGGAAGTTCTTTAGACAGAATGCTTAAGACACCAAATGGAATCTGGAGTCATACAAATAAATAAACAGCACTGGAAATGGAAAAAAAAAATAAAGGTACATATAAAAGATTTTTTTTCACTTTTAATCTCTTATATAGATTATATAGCTTCCTAAAGCAAAACTAGTAACAATGTATTATGAGGTTATCTACAAAAGTAAAATGGATGATAACAATAGCATAATAAATGGGAAGGAGTAAATATAGTGTGAGGTTCTTACACTATAGATGTTGCCTTGAACCCTCCCCTGGATTATCTGTGGCTACAGATTTAATAAAGTTATGGCTTTTCACAAAATTACTAAAATCTTAAAATCCTGAAAAATAATATAAGACAAATACACAGAAAAACAAAATAATAATAGTTCTAAAATACCATGGTTTTAAAAAGCGTATTCAGGGGCGCCTGGGTGGCTCAGTCATTAAGCATCTGCCTTGGGCTCAGGTCATGATCCCAGGATCCTGGGACTGAGCCCCGCGTCGGGCTCCCTGCTCAGCGGGAAGCCTGCTTCTCCCTCTCCCACTCCCCCTGCTTGTGTTCCTGCTCTCACTATCTCTCTCTGTCAAATAAATAAAAAATCTTAAAAAAAATAAAGCATATTCATATGAGCAACAAAATAGAAAGGTAATTACTAATGGGAAAAATGAGAGCTGGAGAGATATAAGTGAATCACACATGGAATTCCATGTTCTTAAAGAAAACGGGAACAGCTCAGTTTTGAGGCCCTATTCTCGTGAAGAGTATCATGGGACTGAGAAGAGTGGATTCTTTTATTTTCTTCCTTCACTGATCTCCATATTCCTGTTCTTCCTTTGGCTGCATGGGAGACCTCTGGGCATTCTGAATGCTTGTGCATGCCTCTTGCAGCTCTTACACTAGTAGCTTTGTTTTATTGCATTTGTGCTAAATTTACTTCATCCCCTTACCAGACTGGAAGCCACTTGAGAGCAGAGACTATCTATTGCAGCCAATGAAGTACCTGATCTGTGCCTGGCAAATAAATATTTCTCGAATTACTCTGACCCAAATGCTAAACTCCTCAAACTCCAAAGAGAGCTCATTGATATGGCTTGTAACTTCATAATTAACTTCGTTTATTTTCTTCTAGTCTTGGAAATGGATTTATTTTTTTTTTAAGATATTTTATTTATTTATTTTAGAGGGTGGGAGGAGTTGAGGGAGAGGCTGAGAATCTCAAGCAGACTCCCTGCTGAGTGTGCAACCCAACACGGGGCTCAATCTCACAACCCTGAGATCATGACCTGAGCCGAAATCAAGAGTTAAACACTTAACTGACCGAGCCACCCAGGCATCCCAGAAATGGATTTTTTTTTTTTAAGATTTTATTTATTTATTTGAGAGAGAGAATGAGATAGAGAGAGAGAGCATGAGAGGAGGGAGGGTCAGAGGGAGAAGCAGACTCTCTGCCGAGCAGGGAGCCTGATGTGGGACTCGATCCAGGGACTCCAGGATCATGACCTGAGCTGAAGGCAGTCGCTTAACCAACTGAGCCACCCAGGCACCCCCAGAAATGGATTTAAATCAGATGTTAATTTCCTAATTATATCAATTTTTTCATGGTGGAAAATTCTGAAAAGTAAAATAATAAAGACCTGTCTGTCCACAAAGAATGTATATATTTTCTTTAAAAGATGGCTTAAATGCACACTCATTAGGTAGTGCTACATGAATAGCATTTCCATGGGGTGCCTAACTTGGTAAACTACACTTCATCACTCATAGTTGCTAGGATTCAATATAATTCACATCTTTTTAAGGGCTAACATATGAGCACACTACATGAAGAACTCAGTTTGAATGCTCTATCACATCCCAGTTTCTTTTTATATTAATCCATATACAATATTAAATTTCTTCACAACTTTTCATCCTAGCATAAATGAAGATGACATTATTTCAGGGGCATTAACATTATTCTTTATATTTGAATTGCTATATTACATTCCATACATCTGGAAGGCAGCTTTCATTATACAAAAGTTGACTTTAATTCTGATATAATAATATATACGTATTTTAAAAGAATCCTGAAATTTTGGTTTTTGTATGTAGTCTGGGTTTGAAGGAATTAAAAATAACTATTGTTCTTTTAATGGATTTAAATTACTTTTACCAAGTATGTGTATTTAAATTACTTGAATACATATGAACAGGGAATGATAAATTTGTTCCACAGATCAGTTGGCTATTAATCCGATGTACAAAGTTTATACAGATTAAAATATGCTATATTTTAGTACATAGTACCATATTAAAATACAATGTAATGGATAGGAATTTAGGCAAATCACAAGGTTAATCTCATTCTATGCCATCACCTCCAAACACCTCCTAATCTTGAGCCATGGAATTTATAGCATTTTCACAATCACTGCTTTTTGGGAAATGATTCTAGAAATAAAATCTTATGTAGAAATAGACCCTCCGGGGTCTTGCTAAATAATCTCTAAAAATCCAAAACTCCAAGGACACATTTCCTTCTGAATAATGAGCAACTAAGATAACATTAGATACTACAGGACAATATTGGCTCCGTCCTAAAATACACATAAAGTGGAGTTCCAAAATGCTTTGAGCCATTTCGAATCCAAAACTAGTTACCACCTTTATTTATTTAAGAGGTGAAAAGAGGAGGTCCATTTCAACAGAGGAAGAAGAGGATGTAGAAAACTAGAAGACTGTTGCTCTCCTCTATCAATAAACAAATGCCAGATAATTTACAAAGTCGTAGCTTTCCTTGATGCAACTTTCCTTGATGCAGGATTCTTTTCCTTAATCACTTTCCTTGATGCAAGGCAACAAAGTAAACTGCGTTGCAAAGTGACAAGTTCATCTAAGAGGGACAGACAAGTATTTTGTCTTGGGCAAAGCATGGCAGAAAGAAGGGGCCTTAGTACAAAGGAATGGGTAAGAAGAAATGAGCTAAAAATTCTAATGAATTTTTAAAGGACAAGCATGAACTAATAGAAATCCAGACACAGGGGAGTCCACATTTGCTCATAAACTCCTGTCCATGGGCCTCCATTAGGTGCTCCTGGGAAAGACTGGGAGCAGAAATTAGAGAAAGGTCTCCATTTGCTCATAAACTCCTGTCCATGGGCCTCCATTAGGTGCTCCTGGGAAAGACTGGGAGCAGAAATTAGAGAAAGGTCCCTGCTGTGGCAGAAGCATGCAGGAGGTGACCGGGTGCTGGGGGACAGCTATGAAGCCAACAAACCTATGACACAAGAAAAGTGAAAGGAAGTTCTTTAGACAGAATGCTTAAGATACCAAATGGAATTTGGAGTTATACCAATAAATAAACAGCACTGGAAAAATAAAGGTATATATAAAAGATTTTTTTCTCACTTTTAATCACTTATATAGATTATATAGCTTCCTAAAGCAAAACTAATAACAATGTATTATGAGGTTATCTACAGACGTAAAATGGATGATAACAAAAACATAATAAATGGGAAGGAGTAAATATAGTATGTATTGTAAGGTTCTTACACTGTAGGTGAAATGGTATAAAAATACTTGAAGGTAGACTGATAAGTTAAAGATGTAAATTGTAAACCTCAGAACAAGTACTAAAAAATTTAAGGGGAACAACAATACCAATAATAGAGATAAAATGGAATCATAAAAAATTTTTAATTAATCCAAAGATAGGAAAAGAAGAAAAAGAAGTAAAGAACACATGGGATCAATAGAAAACAACTAGTGATATGGTAGATTTAAATCTACCATAACAATAATCACATTAAATGTAATGCTCTAAACACATTAATTAAGAGACAGAAATTGTCAATATGAATTAAAGAAAGTCCCAACTGCACACTTTAAATACAGAGACACAGATAGGTTAAAATTAAAAATTAAAGGATGAAAAAATACAGCACAGAAACACCAATCAACAGAAAGCTGGAATAACTATATTAATATAAAAAGAATAGACTTTACAATAGGAAATATTACAAGGAATAAGAGTAATATCATGTATGATAAAGAGGTCCATTTTTCAAGAATTTATAAAAACCTGAATGTACTTAACTACATAGTTTCATAATACACGAAGCAAAAACTGATAGAACTGAAAGAAGTAAAAACTTAACAGTTACAGCTGGAGATGGCCACACTCTTCTCTCAGCAAAGCAAACAAGTAGATAAAAATTCAGTAGGACTATAGGAGATTGGAACAACACCAAAGTTACCTAATTGACAGGTATACAATAGTCTTCCCTAATCAAGAGAAGGCACTTTTTTTTATGTGTACATTGAACATTCACCAAGATAGTCATATTCTAGGCCATAAAACAAATGTGAGCAAATTTAAGAGATTTTAAATCCTATAAAGCAGAATTTCTCAAACTTGCCACTATTGACATTTGGAGCCAAATAATTTCTTTTGTTGTGAGGAAGATTTCCTGTGCAATATAGCAGCATCCCTAGCCTCTACCCACTAGATGCCAGTAGCAAATCCTCCCTGTCCTCCTAGCTGTAAAACAAACATGTCTTTAGACAATGCCAAATGTCTCCTGGGGAGCAAAAGTGTCCCCACTGATATAAACTATGTTTTCAAATTATACAAAATTCTAGCAAATAACATTCAGTGGTATAGAAAAAAGATAATACCTTAGGACAAAGTGAGTTTATCCCCAAAACGCAAGACCGATTCAATATTCAGCAGACTAACAACTATACTAACAAAAATATAATCATCTCAATAGGTATGGAAACAATTGACAAAATTCAGAATCCATTCATAATAAAAATCCTCAGTTAACTAGGAATAGAAAGAAACTTCTTCAACTTGATAAAGGACACTCACAACAAACCTACAATTAACAACACACTTAATGGTGAAAGAATAAATGTTTTCACCTACGGTCAAGGACGTGGTAAGACTGTCTCCTCTCACTATTACAATGCCAATAGGAGTAGTGAGGACATCATAGTAGTGGTCCTAGCCAGTGCAATAAAATATAAAAATGAATTAAAAGGTATACAGATTAGAAAGGAATAAGTAAAACAATTTTTTATTTTCAGACCATATGATTGTCTATGTAGGAAAGCTCAAAGAATCAGCACAATTAGAAAAGACACTGCTAAGAAAATGATTAGACAAGTCATAGATTTGGAGAAAATATTTGCAAAACACACATCTAATAAAAAAGTCTCTCCTTCTGAATTTATAAAAAACTACTAAAAACAGGGGCACCTGGGCGGCTCAGTCGGTTAAGTGTCTGCCTTCGGCTCAGGTCATGATCTCAGGGTCCTGGGATCGAGCCCCACACGGGGCTCCCTGCTCAGTGGGGAGCCTGCTTCTCCCTCTTCCTCTGCCTCCTATTCCCCCTGTTTGTACTCTCTCTCTCTCTGTGTCAAATAAATAAATAAAAAGTCCTTTAAAAGAACTACTAAAAACAAAGAACCTAATTTTTTTAAGTGGGCAAGTACGGGTGGTAAGTAATATATGCAAAAATGTTCACCATTATTAGGTTAATGCATCATTAGAGAAATGCAAATTAAAAGTCCAATTAGATACCATTATATAACAATTAGAATGGTTAAAATTTTTTAACCTGTTGCTACCAGGTGCTGGTTTGGATTCTGAGCAACTGAAACTCTCATACATTGCTAACTGGAATACAAAATGATACAGCTACTTTAGAAAAGTAGTTGGCAGTTTCTTACCATAGAACCCAAGATTGCTCTCCTACATATTTATCCAAGGAAAATACTCCACAAAGACCTATATGAGAATGCTTAATACAGTTTTATTCATATCACCAAAACCTAGAAATACATTAGTATCTGACACAGTGTTTTGTAGGACATTCAGAGACCCCTAAATGAAGCTACCTGCATATAGACATGAGAAAATATGAACTCTGCTCTATTCATGAATTCAACACCATAAAAAAGAAAGATCAAAAAGCAACCAAAAATTAGGTTTCTATCACTATTTCTTCCCCCAAATCTCAAAGTTTTCTCCTATTATCCTACATATTTTAAATTAATGTTTGACATCCTTTGTTATACTAACAAAAAATTAGAACCTTTCTTAAAGCGATTTTTCTGTCTTCCTAGCAAGTAAGAAACTGTGCTAAATTCTAATTATAAATTTATAAATAACATTCAAACATTCACAATGGGTACATAGTTTTCCTGTCTCTTCAGAAAGTATTCTAGAATCTAGAAGAATCTAGATCAATTGATTCTTTGTTTCCTGTCCTTTGTCACTACATGTGTTTGTTAAGCCATGTTTCTAACAAAGCCACATTTTCAAATGAGAGCAGTATAAAAACTAATAATATTATAGATCATTGGGACAGAAATAGCTTCAGAATAGCCTAAGCTAGCTTCCTATTTTACATGTATTGGCTGTCCCAGTTTGTCAGCTTAAACCATGTGCACCTTAGGATGCATCAGTTCAGGAGGGTGTGGAGATTCTATACCTGTAATGGACTGTGGCCGTGAATGTGCAAGATGTAACCTGGAGACTCAGAAATAAGTGGGGTTCATTTTGAGGATGAGTGTCCATATTAATGGGTGAGGCAGAGCCAGAGTGAAACTAATATGTTCTTTAACACCTTGGTTTTTACTTCCAAGCAAATTTGCCTTGAGATATAGCTAATAAAAAAGGGTGAAAAAAAAAAAAAGAGAAAGCTGTTTTCTTTGCCCCAAATCCTCTTAGCTCCTTTACCTGTTAGCTCTTTTTCATCTTTAGGTCTTAGTTTAACCTGAGGCCATTAGTCCTACCCTGTGATCAAGTTCTTCCTCTTACGCACTTTCTACTAACCCAGTACTGTCTTGTAGCAAAGCTTGATTTTAGTAAAACAACTAAAGCAATTAGTTTGTAATTAGTGTTTTTTTAAAATCTATCTCCCAACTCAAATATAAGTTCAAATCACAATCCAGACAAACCAAAAGCAAAAAGATGTACCTTTGAATTCCAACACTATCATTACTTAATGATTAGTTAATGATTTGGGGAAATTTATATGAATGTTCTGGCCATAATTTATCCTGAAAATGAGTTTAGTAACAATTAATGACTAGAGATATATAATATGCTTCACAATGTGCTTAGGTGGTCAAAAAATTGTAAAATCAACCCATTGTTTTTTGCACTAAATCATAGTGATGCTTCTCTGAATCTTAATTATGTTACATTTTAAGACCCTCTTTTCATAAAACAAGTCAAGGATGAATTTACCAAGGTAAACTATGTGACATTTGACAGTCATTGGCTTTCAAACAGCAATTTTAAGTGATTCAAACTCTTTGATGATTTTGTATCCTAAATATGTATATTTTCTTTACATTTCTCTTTTTTATAATCAATGTGAATGTGCCTAGATGACAGAAAAACTCACCAAACTCACCAAACACTCTTTCTTGGTCCCTCATTACCTGTAAGAATAGTCTTAACTCTATAGCTGTCATTCAAGCCTTCTCATTTGGCTTCAACCAACATTTTCATTTATATTTTCTAATCCCTTTTTCCACTCTGAGCCCAAATCATATCAGATGATTCATTACCTAAAAGCACCCTGTACTTTTCTGAGTCCATGCCTTGGCTCACAGTGTACCCTGTCCTTTGGAATTACCTTCCAACATTTCTATTAAAAGCATTGTCTATCCCTTAAGACCTAGTTCAAATGTTTTTTCTTAGTCTGCCTCTATGCCTTTCCCTCCCCACTATGACTTTGGATAACCCTTCTTGTATTAACACTGATTTTGGACAGGCTTTTCTATTGAGCTAGCTGTATGCTTCTTAATGGTAAAAACTACATGTTAACTTTTTTTTTTTTGCATCTCACTACTAGCTCTATCCAAGCAAACATCTAAAATATCTTGGTCAACTGGAATACTCTGAAGATACATACTTTTGAGTAACACAAGCTGATGAAACCCACTAAATACGCGTTGAAGGGTTAGAAATGGAAAAACTGAACAGCAAAAAATTCTTTTGTAGGATGCTATTAATCAGGTAAAAGGATTTATCCAGGGCAAGTTACAACTTTTTAGATCATTGTAGCTTTGCTTATAAGATGCAAAATCAGGGGCGCCTGGGTGGCTCAGTCGGTTGAGTATCTGCCTTTGGCTCAGGTCAATCCCAGCGTCCTGGGATGGAGCCCTGTGTCGTGTGTCCAGCTGCCTGCTGGACAGGGAGCTGCTTGCGCCCCCTCCCTCTGCCCCCTCCCCCACTCATGCTCTCTCTCTCTCTCTCTCTCAAATAAATAAATAAAATCTTTTTAAAAACAGATACAAAATTAGTGTAAGTGTGACCAATGGATCAGGTATTTTTATTATATATCTATTTAATTCAAAGAATTTTAACTTCAAATTCATGATTTTAATGTGTTAGATAGAAGGATATTTGATCATACAGCCTAATATTGCATTCTGAAATGTTCGCGTTTTTTTTTTAATCAAATGGACTTAAGATGTATCATACTGTGGCAACATGAAAAATCACTTCAATTTCAAAAAAAGGTCATCCTTTTTCTATAGCTCAGTCTATGACCAAAATCTACCATCATCTGATTTTATTGCTTATAAAATTAATAAATGCCAAAGTACGTTGATAATTCATTGAGGGATGTCAGACCTGAGCAAACTCTAAGTAGTGCAATATTTCCAGCCCTACTGTATCGAAATAAGATATTTTCTTTTCTTCTTTTTTTCAAAGGTTTTATTTATTTACTTGACAGAGAGAAACACAGCTAGAGAGGGAACACAGCAGGGGGAGTGGGAGAGAGAGAAGCAGGCTCCCCACGGAGCAGGGAGCCTGATGTGGGGCTCAATCCCAGGATCCTGAGATCATGACCTGACCAAAGGCAGACACTTAACGACTGAGCCACCCAGGTACCCCTGAAATAGGATATTTTCTGAAAATTCAAAATGGCATTAAACTTGATTTCTAGTAAATCTTTATTACTAATTAATATCTAATCATATCAGACTTCATACATTATTTATTTCCAGGGCATTCTTTCACTCTAGATAGAGGTTGTGCATTTGAGCTCACAAAACACTCTAATGAGATGCATTTGAAAGTCCTTTTCAAAGTTTGTGAATGACTCACATTGCGTTCAGGTTATTTGCTTTTTTGTCACTTATGTTTCTCCATTTATAAAAAGGTACATAAAATTTACCATTTGCTATTTTGGATAGCATTTTGATAGCAAGATATACAGACCAAGATTTTATGGAATTTAAATCAATGTTCTTTGCATTTCAATTTTAAAATTATAAACAATGAGGTAATTATAGGTTTCAAAAAAAGGTTTTGCTTTTTTTGGAAGTGTTGTTAATTGTAATTTGACTATGAATGGTGAGTACTTCTTTGACAGGCCACATTAATTTCTATGTTTGCTTTTAATTAGGTAATGCTTTCTGAAATAAATAAAAAATATTCTGTGAAAAGGAAAACCAAATGCCTCCATGGTATGTCAAAAACAACCCTAAATATATTATGTAAATGGAAATAAAAATATTTAAAAAATATTGCCAGTGACTGTTCAAGTATCTGTGACTGTTCCCTATGTGGGCTTTTTTGTATCTTGTATTTTTCCATTCACCTACCTATGTTTGGACCGTTTCCCTGCCCATTTTATGTTGAATGGAAAGCAGAGTACGGCAGGAGAAATAAAATGTAATAAAGTTCAAATCCTTCCTTTTGGCTACTTGTGAGCAATTGGAGCAAGTGGTTTAGGGTAAGTTTTAATAGCAGCTACTAAGGTTTACAGAATATTAATGATTTTAATTTGCCACATTATTCCATTAATAGGGGTAGCTGAGGATTAGGTGATTGACCAATGGCATCTAAAGTGAATTTCTGAATGAGAATAATTCCTACCCTCAACTAAAAAACTAGCAGTAAGTAAAAACAACTCATAACCAGGTGGCTTTAAATTATAAACAAAAATCACTCTTTCCAATTGGCTGCATAAGTTGGTATTCTGTTTGAACTTTTATTAGAACCTCAATCTAAATATCAGAATAAGGACTTGCCTTTAAATGAAAATGCTTTAGAGTGTTGAAAATTCTTTTTGTAGTTTATTCAAACGTCTCTGAATTGTAAGGTTCTGTCATGGCAATGAGCAGTGAGGAGGAAGAAAATAAATATGTAATTTAGAATTTGTTCAAGATCCAAGAGTTAACTCCCTTTATTCAAGAAAGTTGAATCATGGGGAAACCACAGGTGGTCAGGGAGTGGGTGAACCATGACACATCTGTTTCTCATAAAACCAGACTGTGCCATTCTAGAGCCTTTACTTTTTCTGAATGAAATACATTCATGTGTGAGCATGTCAGACCTGGTGCGGGAAAAACATTAATCTTCCCTGGCACACCATGCACTTATGATTTGCCTAAATGCAATACTTGGGCCTTCTTGCTCCCTCTAAACATATTTACCACTTACATTCACTGAGCTCTCCTGGCAAGTTCGTGGTCTCAACAGGGGCTGGTTTTTCTAATACACTGTGCTCTCCATTATGAAAATCTGTTTACAAGTTCTTCAGGAACATTTGCCCGACTTAATGAGATTTTCACCCAAACTAATTATTAAATGCATTTTTATTAATATGGGTCTCGTCTCTCCTGGTGAAGACACAAACAACAGCTAAAAACTCAAACCTTGAAAGAGTGAGGTGTAGGAATTTAATATTCTCTGTTATTATAGTTGAACTTAAAGTCATCACTGCTTCTCAAAATTTAATGTACATTCAAACCACTCACGGACACGAAAATGAAGATTCTGATTCAACAGGTTTCAGGTTGGGGCTCAAGATTCTCATTTATAATAGGCTGCCAAGTAATGCTCAAACAAGTTGTTGGTCTATAAAAACAACTCTTGAGTAAAGAGAACTCTAGGGATAGTTTCTTTACAGGAAGGTTACAATCAACCGGGTGATATGGAAGGCAGGCTGGGTTTATCTCAGCTTGCCTCTTTTTTCCTAGTTTTTGTGAGTATTTGCACTTAGAAAAAAGTTGAAATGAAAACAACTGCACATCAATTGTATCAAAGTTCATAGACAGCAACTACTTTCCCAACGCCAAAATCATTCCCCTTCTTCCTCTTTGCTCTTTCTGAGGTCCTCAAGCCCATTTTATTCCTAATAAGCTAATTTATACTTTTAAGAAATGTGTAGACTAGACACTAGAAAAGACTGAGGATTTTCTAATGTAGGATTTTTCTAAGGAAACAGTGATGTGAAATGATAGTCCCTCCGAACTACAGTTTGGAAGAGTTGAGCCTTTTCTTACTTCATCTCTCTCTGCTTTAAGGGAAAGTCACTTCTTTCCTTATAAACTGGTCTGATCTTACTCTACCAATTTAACAACCCTGTTGATGGTGTCTAACCAATTCGTATTATATAGGACAGCATTTGGAAAACATTTTTAAAAGCCTTATATGTTATTATTTTAAGATATACAAACAATGGCAATTCATGTGCTATGTAGCTAACTGGATTGTGATATCATTGAGAATAGGAATTATATTATACTTCCATTTTTACAACCTTGTACCTTAGGTCATGTAGTCCAATGTTATGTGTCATAATATTCTAAAAAAATTCAGATGATGAATAAATTAGTTAACTGAAAAAGAAATGAAGTTGCAGTATTTAATGCTGACATTTGAGCCTGCTGTTTAACCTGTTATGGTGAAATAGAAGGTACAAAACTAGCACAGAGGTTCTGTTTTTGTGTCATGGGCCATTTTGGCGGTCCCTGAACCTGAAGAACCATTTTTAAAACGTAGAAAATAAAGATATTACAATGAAAAATAATTACATAAAAACAGCAAAACATTAAAATCATTCTTTTTTTTTTAAAGATTTTATTTATTTCTTTCACAGAGAGAGAGCTAGCGAGAGCAGGAACACAAGCAGGGGGAGTGAGAGAGGGAGAAGCAGACTTCCCGCTGGGCAGGGAGCCCGATGTGGGGCTCCATCCCAGGACCCTGGGATCATGACCCGAGCCGAAGGCAAACGCTTAACGACTGAGGCACCCAGGCGCCCCTAAAATCATTCTTTATTAAAGCACTAAATAAAAAGGTCTAGTATCATGTCTCGTAGCTAACATAATTTTGAAGTAGTGATGAGTACAAACGATGAGATATTTAAAAAAAATTCTATGGGGGTGCCTGGGTGGTTCAGTCAGTTAAATGTCTGACTCGATCTCTGCTCAGGTCTTGATCTCAGGGTCATGAGTTCAAGCCCTGCTAGGTGTGGAGCCTACTTAAAAAAATAAATAAAATGAAATAAAAAAATAATCTATGATTTCTATTTGTGGCCAATGATACAATGGTTTGTTGCTTACATTCATAATTAAGAATGTATCAAACATCATAGTTAGTGAAAATAAAGTATCTTTTTCTATCCAAGTTCTGGACCTTAGGTTATAAACCTTTGAACTAGGGACAGGTAAATATTAGAATTATAAAGTCATATAATCCTTAAGAGACTTCAAAATCCATACCCTTTTCTTCTTCTAGACAAGGGTCACAATACAACATATCATCTTTTGTTACTATAATTAAAAGGATTTGCAGTTCTGCTAGGTAGAAACAAGTCATTTTATCACTTTGGGCAACTACTACAGGTCTATGTAACATGGTATGTATTAGTTTGATATAGTGTAATATAAAAGGGTGTTGCATTGGATTTCAATTTATTATCCGGAATGGAAATTTCTAATGTTTTTTCCTTATTCTTATACTCAAAATTACATTAATATTACTTTGAAAAAAAAGATGGTGATCCAAGATTCTGCTTAGATTTTTAAAAAGCATTTAGCTAAATGTGTCCAAGGTAGTTGTTGAAGAGCAAGGAGAAACAATTCTAAGTGTCTTTGTTAAAAGCAGTGCAAACCTTGTTTTCTTTTACCGTTGCTTCATATTTAGTTCAATGACAGCTACCATTAGTATCTGTCAGCAGATCCCTGACAGAGGGGGGAAACAGTGACTCACCCGTGATCACTGGCATGTCTACTCTGGTTCATCTGAACTGCCTCCCAATGCTTTTAGAAATAAGGTAGATGTTTGACAAGTCCCATTGAGAAAATCAAGAGAAAGAGAAGAGCTGATACCAAGGAACCAGGTCTTAGGGCAAGTAAACAATAATGCAGACTTTTAAATAAAGTGGCTATCAGAAGCAAAGGGAATGATCTTGGTGAAATTAGTATATGTCATATATTTTGGGGCTGGGAGGGGAGGTATTCCAAAATTCTGCCACAGATTTACAGAAAAGTTTCATTAATGCCACTGTTGTGGGTTGAATTGTGTCCCCTCCCCAAAGATATGCTGATACCCTAACTTACTGTACCTGTGAATGTGACCTTCTTTGGAAATAGTCTTTACAGATGTAATATAGTTAAGATGAGGTCACACTGGATTATAGTTGGGCTCTGAATCTAATGAATGGTGTCCTTATAAGGAGAGAAACAACTGGAGCCAGGAACACAGGGGTACACAGGGGAGACGGGGGAAACAGCCATGTGATGACAGAGGCAGATTGCAGTGATGTACTTGTAAACCAAAGAATGCCCAAGATTGCCGGGAACCACAGGAAGCTAGGTAGAGGCAAGGAAGGATTCTTCCTTGGAGCTGTCAGAGGAAATATGACCTTCTGACATTTTGATTTCAGACTTCTGGCCTCCAGAACTGTGAAAGAATAAATTTCTGTTGTTTTAAACCACCCAGTTTGTGGTAATTGTTATGGCAGCCCTAGAAGATGAATATAACCACCTCCTTTAAAAAGAGTTGGAAATTCATGACGATTGGCATCAGGGTGACACCTACTTTCTGTCTCAAAAAGTTGCTTTAATTCCAAAATAAAAAAACTCAGTTTAAAGACAGCACGGCTGTGGGTTCCTGGGTGGCTCAGTTGGTTAAGCGACTGCCTTCGGCTCAGATCATAATCCTGGAGTCCCTGGATCGAGTCCCGCATCAGGCTCCCTGCTGTGCAGGGAATCTGCTTCTCCCCCTGACCCTCCCCCCTCTCATGTGCTCGCTCTCTCTCATTCTCTCTCTCTCAAATAAATAAAATCTTAAAAAAAAAAAAGACAGCATGGCTGCAATATTCTAATATAAGGCTAAAATTTAGGAAAATGAAGTTACAAGTATCCTAGCCTTGATCACTGCCGTGATTGAATGACAATGTTGAACACTGGCAGTGGCTCCTAGAAATTGCAATGAGTGTGAAAGTTACATACGTATAATTACTTAATTTAATCATGTAATCTTGTATTGATCCTATACTACAATGAATTGCTAAGTCTGGAGAGCACAATTCAAGCAATTAAGTGATTACAGGTGACAAAAGAAGTATGGAGTACCCAATCTTTTCAGTTTTAAGGAGTGACTAAGCACATAGAAATGCACATAGTTTCCAAAATTTCTCTCATTGCTAGACTTTTAAATGGCAAAGCAATAAGACAAAGTGCAAGAGAAACAGACACAGAAAAGTTGAGTCATTAGGTCCTGATATTTTCACAAAAACAATATAAATGTACTCATTAAGAACAGCCCCCAAATCAGAATTTCTGTGATGAATTTTTTTTCTCTGTATTTTAGTTCATCACTTCCTCTCCATAAATCCATGACCCTCCCATTTTTCAATAGCCTATTCTTAACTCATGTTCTCCCAAAAATCTTCCCCAGTGTAGCTGTAGGATTCCTCAGCAGGGATGGTGTCCCTCTGCCTTTCTTCCTACTTTTTATTACAGAGACACAGATATATAGATGTAGATACAGATATTTGTATTTCCTCTCTCATCTGACTCTGAAGTTTGGTATGGCAATGTGACTTGCTCTGGCCAATGAAATGTGAAGAGAATTGGCGTGTCATTTCTGGGAGAAAGTTTTAAGTGCCAGTGAGTGATCTACCTGCATCTTTCTCCTCACCTAGTGATTGTGGAAGCACATATTAGCATGGAGCATGCCTTAGCCTGAGTCTCACGGGGATTACAATGAGCCCAACTCCTGTGGATGTGAAGCATGAGAGGGAAATAAGCTTCCATGATTCAAGCCACAGAGATTTAGGACTTTGTTTTTCTTTTGTTATTGCAGCAAAACCTAGCCTATCATGAGAGATACAATAACAAAAATTCACATTGCATCCAATACTTTCTTTTCTTTTTTTTTTTTTTAATTTTTTTATTGTTATGTTAATCACCATATATTACATCATTAGTTTTTGGTGCAGTGTTCCATGATTCATTGTTTGTTCATAACACCCAGTGCTCCATGCAGAACGTGCCCTCCTCAATACCCATCACCAGGCTAACCCATCCCCCCACCCCCCTCCCCTCTAAAACCCTCAGTTTGTTTTTCAGAGTCCATCATCTCTCATGGTTCGTTTCCCCCTCTGACATACTCCCCTTTTCTTCCTCTCCTGTTATCTTCTTTTTCTTTTTTCTTAAAATATGTTGCGTTATTTGTTTCAGAAGTACAGATCTGTGATTCAACAGTCTTGCACAATTCACAGCGCTCACCGTGGCACAATACTTTATTTTCATCTCAGTTAATACTTCTCCATAAAATAGGCAAGGTTTGGATTAGAATTACCAGTTCACCAAATGGAAAGCTAAGGCTTAGTGCTATAGATCTGGTAAGAATACAAACTAGAGAGTTGAATCCAGTCCAGCATTCTTTCCTTTATAAGTTGTTTGTAATAGATACAATGTGAATATAATCATGATCCTAATAGTAAGGACAGCATCTGGATTTTGAGAGGGCATATATTTACTGCAGCATAATATTGGTATGGTTACTACTAGAGATGTTAATAAATTGAATTTGTGAAATTTCCATTATGTTCTGTTTTCATCCATTATATTGTATAATGAAAAATAAAAATAAAATGGGTTTGTATTTACTACAAATTTATTTAAAAATACAAATTCTGAAGCTGCATGGTAATGTTAGATTAAATTCCATTAAACTTCTATTAACATAATTAAATTACATTTTAATGACTAAAATAATGAAAAATTGCTTAATAAAATGCATTATTTATATTATTAAAGATTTCATTAATTGGATTTAATAATATTTGGACTTATAACCAGTAGAGAAAAACTATAGCTTACTTAATAATGCTTTTATGTATAGAATTACACTTCTTTCCATACTTTGGTCTTCAAATCTTTTTTTTTTTTTAAGATTTTATTTATTTGACACAGAGAGAAAGAGCACAGGAAGGGTGGGAGGAGCAGAGGGAGAGGGAGAAGCAGGCTCCCCACTGAGGAACCAGACATAGGGCTCGATCCCAGGACCCTGGAATCATGACCTGAGCCGAAGGCAGACGCTTAACCAGCTGAGCCACCCAGGCGCCCCTGGTCTTTAAACCTTCTAATGACTGCTGCAACATTACCTAAAAGTCAAGAGTGCATTTCAGATCAAAATACAACTAAAATGGTTAAAATGAACAAATGTTTTTGAAGGATTTTGTGCCGAAGCCTTTAACATGGACAATTTCAAGATAAAAACATTATTGGTTGGTCTCACCCTAAAAAGAGTTTTATATTCCAGCTTTTGTTGACTGATTTTTTTTTCAAAGAAACAGGAATATTTCAGGTTTCTTTTAGTTACAGTGTAAGGGGCATGGAAATAAGCAGACGCCTACACTCCTTAGGTCTGAAAGATATCCCCAGACTTGGGGCAAATCAGACAGCTGCACTCTACTGAGTATGTTATGTTCATTTCTGCATTTGGATTTCATTTGAAGTCTCTCATGAAAATCCCATTTCAAGGGCACGGCCTCAAAAGACCACCAATGCTACTTGTTTCTAAATGTCCCTGCAGTGTCCAAACTCAGCTTACCTGCTCATTAGGAAGAGTAGTCTTTTAATAAGATCATTAGGTTCAGGTATAACAGTTACTGCATTTAAATGAAAAGTATTAATTTATATTAGTAACAAAAGCATATCACCACCAAATCATAAATATAAATAACCAGATATCAGTCCATGAACTACCTGGAAATCTTGAGCAGATCGTACTTAGAGAAATGTGGTTATTTATATCAGATAGATACCGCAAAGAAAGCTGATCTGTAGGACAGCTGATATAAATAGCAGTAGAAAGAGGAGCAGGGAAAGTCACATTTGTATATGTGAACAGATCAAGTAGAACTTTTGCAACCCTATGAACTTGAAAGCTACTTCCAAGACTGCATTACAACAGCATCTTTTATACAAGGGAGGTTTTACTGCACTGAGTTTAAGAGAAATACAAATTCTCTGGTGATCCTTGAACTGTGTTGCATTAAATATTCAAATAGCCTATTACAATGAAGGATACTGAAGCTATCTGCTGATCAGCCTTGCACCATTACTCTACCCCTAGGGAGATTTCATTACTCACCCTGCACCCCAGATCACTCTAGATTATTTGACAACCAAGTCTAAAATTCACTCACAGGCCAGGAACCTTCAGTTCTTCCTTATTGTATAAAAGTAGTTGAGAGCCAGGGGCAGTTATGGCCGAACGGCAGGGCATGAGAAGGTGGGGTGGGAGAAGGGTGGGGTGTGAGGGTTTGGCACAGTTCTTTAACCAGATGGTATTAAGTTGCCCCTAAAACTAAAACAGAAGATCATATCCTTCAGAGCTGGAGGATAATGGAGTTAGGTTTGTCTGCTTCTCTAGAAACTGCCACATTTCCCATTCTTTCCTGAGGCACCCTTTAAAGATTTGCTTCAGCAAATGTATCTGCTTGGGTTTTGTTTTTTTCTCACATCTGTAAGTCTTCCTAAAGAGTTCTTTAATTCCTACTTCAGCTGCATGGGATAAACTAAGTTTAATTTTGTGGCTTTATAATGTATGAAGACCATAATGACATCTTCATATGTACAGTCTCCCCCACTATTAACATCAGAAAGGTCACAGGAAAGGAAATATTATGTGATCTCATGTGACTTTTGAGACCTTAACAATGGAGCTCCCTTTCAGAACACATTACCAGACAATCTTACATCCAAGTTCAAGCCAGGCAAGGTTCACCTCATTGCCAACTCAATTTTCCTGAACATCCGGACTCTATCTCCCACTCTCAGAGAAAAGACGAGTAGATCACTGACTCCACCCAAACTCCCATCAGATACTCTCTTCCCTAACTTATAGGTGACCAATGTCATCCTCACATTTTTAAGTCCTTCCAAAGATAAAGCCCTTTAGTGTTACTTCAGCTGCCCTGGAACATGACCTCCATCATCACCAAAAATCTTGGAACAATTCCTAGGTTTCCATTCTGAGAGATACTCAATTCCAGCATCAATCACAATTACAGGAGAGGGGAGAGGACTGGACAAGTACACAAGAGCTGACAGGAGTTAGCAGCTAAAATCTCTGGGGTTCTACCCACAGTTCAAGGTATAAGATGGCACCAGTAGCTTGCTGAAGCCTTCAGCATACTCTTCGGCCTCCTAGACTCCTTCCATTTGCAAAACTGTGTTTGGAAAAGTCTTCACCTGCCCTCTGATCCTCTCTCAGAATTTCATCTCCCTATGGGCTGGGTGAACATGGCTGTATCTTCCAACTACAAACACTGTCATAAAACCGTTGCTTATACTTGGTTGAGAATCTCATTATGGCCGTGAAGTCTGTAACAGTCTTCATCAACTCAGATGACCTCTGCAGACTGATTCATAGACTCTACTTCATAGACTACAACAGCTGCCTATGACAAATTTATCATTTGCAGAGAATTTCCAGTTACTCACTAGTTGTAGGATCAAGACAATTGATCTTGGCGGTTACTCTTGAGTTTCTTTCCTCTTCTCAAAATGATTCAGGCTTGGTCTCCCTTAACATCCTTCCCCGATCTGCTTCACTACTAGATCATTCATTTCCTGAGATAAGGTCCTCTTATTCATCTAGTATTTCTAGTGCCTTGCCTTGAAGGGCAAATAAGAGGTACTCAATAAATATTTCTTCTTTCTTTATTTATTTAGAGAGCAAGTGAGAGAGAGCATGAGCTGGGGGGAGGGAGAAGGAGAAGCAGACTCCCTTGCTAAGCAGGGAACTGATGTAGGGCTTGATCCCAGGACCCTGGGAGCCACCCAGGGGCCCCTCAATAAATATTTCTTAACTGAAGATAACTGGAATGAAAAAACCAGGGTGGCCTTCTACAGATGCTATTATATACAGGGAAGACATTGAAACTTACTGAGAAGGCTATGGGACTACTGTAATAAAAATTTAGAAAAACTATTTCTCTGGTAAGTACTTCAGTATTTTGGTGGCCCACACCTTGATTTCAATCAGGTGAGACCCAGAGCAGAGAACCCAAAGCTGTGCCTACCACCTGACCCACACAAACTGTGAGAAGTTTATGTTGTTTTTATTTTATTTATTTATTTTTTTTTTAAAGATTTTATTTATTTATTTGAGAGAGAGAGAAAGAGAGATAGAGAGCACGAGAGGGAAGAGGGTCAGAGGGAGAAGCAGACTCCCTGCTGAGCAGGAAGCCCGATGTGGGACTCGATCCCAGGACTCCAGGATCATGACCTGAGCCGAAGGCAGTCGCTTAACCAACTGAGCCACCCAGGCGCCCCGAGTTTATGTTGTTTTTAGCCAGTACATTTGTGGTAATTTGTTACATTGCAATAGATTACTAATACAATAGCTTAGGCTTAGAGTGCTGTAAATATTCTTAAAATACAATAGTTAATTTTATTTTTCTCATTTTGAAGATTTATTGTGTATGAAGCAGACTCTGAATGACATCAATTCCAGGCACCATAAAGTCGTTAGTAGAAGAGCTGCTGTGAGAATTAATAGCTTCTCAGCCCTAAGTTCTCGGCTCACTGAACATACCATCTGTAGCTCCGTTGCCTTCTCTGATAGAGAAACAAATTATTTAGGGGGCTATGATTTTCTTTAAATGTGGTGCTTGTAAGAGTGGTGTCTATATTATCATTCCTAAGAAAGAATAAGTTTAAAAATGAAATTTTGTAAAGCAGCAAAGACTCAGAGTTTCCGTTATGAAATCAAGGAAGTTCAGAAGCAGCAGAGACTAAGCAGAGTAAAGCCAAAGTGAGCAGTGGTAAGGCCACTGATAGAACAGGATGTGGTAAAGTTTATGTGTTGTCTCTTGTGTCTTATTTATTGGTCCCATATAACACATCACAAATGGTGGCTTCAGTCCTTCAGATGTACCTCCTAGTGTCAGGCTTTTTCAGCAGAGTTATTACTCCATGTAATTATCCAATGGAGAACTGCTTTCAGTAATTCCCCACAATTACACACTCTTGCAGTTCTTATATTAATCCCAATTTCTTTTTAAAATGTTTTAAATAGACTTTATTTTTTAGAACAGCTATAGGTCTACAGCAATACTAAGCAGAAAGCAGAGATTTCCTATTATAGGCTTTGCTCATATGTACAGCCTCCCCCACTATTAACATCACCCCCCAGAGTGATACATTTGTTACAATCGATGAACCTACACGGAAACATCATTATCCCCAGAAGTCCATAGTTTACATTAAAGTTCACTCTTGGTGTTATACATTCAGTAGGTTTTGATAAATGTATAATGTCATGTATCCACCGTGACAGTAACATACAGAAGTTTCACTGCCCTAAAAATCTTCTGCTCTGCCTATTTGTCCTTCCCTCCTGCAACTCCTAGCAACCACTGATTTTTTTAGCGTCTCTATAGTTTTGCCTTTCCAAAATGTCATATAATTGGAATCATACAGTATGTAGCCTTTTCACATTGGAAATTTCACCTAGTAATATGCACTTAACTTTCCTCCATGTCTTTTTATGGCTTGATAGCTCGTTTCTTTTTAACAGTGAATAATATTCTGGTGTCAGCATGTACTACAGTTTATCTGAAGGATACCTTGGCTACCTACTGATAGACATCTTGGTTGCCCTAATTCCTTTGAAAAATATTTTTTCCCATGCGGCCACACAAGTTCTTATAGTTTACCATGGAAAGTAACATAATAAATCCAATACAAAAGAAAAAGAAAAAAAAAGTGAAGAAAAATAAGATATTCTAAGAAATATGTGAATTGAAAGTCTTACCACTTATTTGCATACTGTTTCAGATATATCGAAAAATCTTAAACGGCTACAGTTGAGAACGTAAAATTTAATGTAACATTTTGGTATATTTATAGTCATTTAAAGAATAAAATTATATTACACACAAAAATATCTGCTTTTTATAACAGAATGAAGCCTCTGAGAATTGAAAGCAGCCCCAGAAGTTCTCCTCCAGGTGAGTGAGGCTTCAGGCGCCAGAGGCTGTTTGGGATCTGACGGGGTTGGAGGGTCAGTGTCCTCAGTCCTCCTGCATCGACAGATTATTTTTGCCCTTTAAGCTATGTTTCCAACTTTTTCACCCAGATTGTAAATAATACATTTTATGTTCTCCATCTCCCTTCCAGCACCCCACCTCTCTCACAGCCCTACTACAAGACCCACAGGATAAGAAACACCCTCCCACACCTACCCACACTTTCCCTCAGGCCCCTTCAGAAAGCTGTTTCTAACTCCCTGATCAGTCTAGTGGCTTCCAAAAAGAAAAAAATGCCATCTATATTTTCTGGAAGCCCTCTGAATCCAAAGGCAGAGACCATGTTTTAATCATCTTTGTGAGCCCCGCACAAACTGTGCCCTTTGTGGATTATATTTTAACTCCTTACTGAGGTTCCTCAAGTCCAAAGAAAAAAAAGAGAACATGTGACCCAATTCCTCTTGAAAACATTTCAGAGCTGAAAAACTAAAGGGCCAAAGCAATGATTTCCAGTTCAGAGTTTGCTGAACACTGGGTTGTTTTAAATGATCCTAAAATGTAAAAAATAATCAAACTGCACTCACTTTTTTCACTTTCCTATTTTCCTCTTGGGATTTTCCTTCTCCTTTCTCACTGCACTTTGAGGAGAAAATGAAAAAATGTTCTTGTTGTGGCAGGGACTGGAACCCTGAAACCTGAAACCCATTTTCCCCTTCTTCCTAGTAACAGACTCTCTATATTCTTGAGAGCAGCCCCTTGTACAGATAAGGAGGGGGAAGTGAGAGAAGTGAGGTTTTAAAAGAGGGTTGGCTTAGCTTGGTGGCACACTTTTTGCCCTGTTCCTCCTTCTTTGTCCTCATGCCTGAAATGTGCATTTTGGCAAGAGCTTCTTCAGCCATCTTGAACCGCGAGGCAAACTTGAAGATAGAAACCACACACTAAAGATAGCAGCAGAAAAAAATAAGAAGCCTGGATCACTGATGTTTATGAAATGACCACACTGGGGCTGGAGTGCCAACATCCAGAACTCATGTATAGGAGAGAAAAACAAACATCTATCTAAGTTTAAAGTCACTGTTATTTGGGATAGCCATTACATGCAGCTAAGTCTAATTGATAAAAATTCTTAGATCCACTTCTAAATGACAACTGTTCCACCTTCTGTGGCCCTTCTAGGTACACTGTGCTTTTCCCATGCTGTGTGTGCCAGACAAATCTGGTGGCTTCAATGGATAGGATGACAGAAGCTAGTTACCACCAGGTATGCTACATTTTCCCACCTGTCCCTTCATTTGCACTTAAAACTTTCATATGCCTTTTTACTACATTATCTGTTTCTTCTAGTTCCGCAGGAATCTGGATGTAGAGCTAGGATTGAAAAAGCTAGCAAGTCCTTCCTTCTCAGCATCACATATGCTAAGCCATACAAAGAATCAGAAAGAAAAGCACTTAATCAGCAGTCTATGAGGACCACATGCAGAAGGCCTTAAAAATGCTTCTAAAGGACATAAAAGAGAACCTGAACAAATAGAAACAAATACCATATTCTTGGATAGGAACCACACCATAAAGACATTCATCTTCTGAAAGCTAATTTGTAAATGCAATGGCATCCCAAAAGAAATCAACATTTATTTTCCAGAATGAAATACAATTATTCTAAGGTTTATATAGAAAAAAAAACAAGAACATCCAGGAAAATTCTGGAAACAAGAACGAGGAATGAGTAACTCTACCACATAAAACACCATGAAGCCTCAGTAATGAAACTAATATGGAACTATTACATGAACAGAGATGTGAGTTTAAGGAAAAAATAAGCTTCAGAAATAGGCTCTAAAAAACCAGAATTTTGGTATATGATAAAAGTGGCATTTCATATTCAGAGAGAAAAGATGGTCTATACAGTAAGTGGTAACAAAACCAGGTAGCCATAAGGATAAAAAGTTAGATCTCTATCTTACACACACACCAAAAAATTTTTTGAAAGGATCAGACTAAATGTAATAAAACAAAATAGTAAAAGCACTAGAAGAAAGGATATGAGAATTCTTTTTATAACCTTAAAGTAGAGAAAGGCTTTTCTGTTATACAAAATCTAGAAGCCATAAAAGAAAAATTGATAAATTAGGCCATATGTTAAAGAAAAACAAATAAAATTCTAAATAGTTTTTAAACAACTATAAAGAAAGTCAATACATATGAAAAATATTTACAATTCAAGGAACCTTTTAAAAAGGACTAATTTCCTTGGTATACATGCAGCTCCTACAAAATACTCATTTACCCACTATCTATTTAAGGCAATAAGACAAAATCTAGCAACCCAATGAAACTTGGTCACAGTCTAAGAACAGTTAATAGAAATTATACAAATAGCTCCTAAATACATGAAATAAGTTCTTCCTCATCCACAATAAAAGAAATGCAACTGCATTTTTCACTTAGGAAATTGGCCAAATTCCAAGAGTTTGCTAACATACTATTGACAGGGCCATAGAAAAAGAAGCCCTCTCCATATTGTTGGTGGGAGTAATATTGTTAGAAATTCCATCAAAGACAATTTGGTAGTTTCTTTCAAACTTACATACTCATAAACCCTTTGACTCAACATTTCCACTTTTGGGCTTTTTTCCTCCAAATATACAAATGAATGTGCATAAAGACAGGGATACAAGACTATTTATTGCAACATTATTTGTAATAGCCAAACATCTGGACTGCTGTAACTGTCCTTTGATGGAAAACTAATTAAAAACCATGGTATATCCATTAAATGAAATAATACACAGCTCTAAAAAATCATGAGAGAGTTCTTTCTGTACTGATGTGGGAAAATCTGTAAGATACATTAAGTGAAAAAAGGAACACTGCATAATAGTCATAGTGTATTACAATTCTGTGTGAAAAAAAGAGAAGAAAAATGGGAATATACTGGGAGGTAGATGGTTCATTCTATACCTTTGTACACTTTTTGATGTTTGGGTCATTAAAATATATTACCTAGTCAAAAAATAAAATAATTTTTCATAAAGTAAAGAATATGTATACATATCATTGAGAACTTTATGAATCTAGAGACATCTGTAATTATGTCATAGAAGATTAAAGAAGAAAAAAAGTCAAAAATAAATTAAAAAGGAAAGTTTTTTCTTTCCTTGTCTTAAAAATTTTGATGTTTCTGAACACATTCACCAAGAGAAGAGTTGATACAACCTTGTTCCCTATTTAGCTAATTCCCAGAGAGCAGAATCAGTACCTGATCAAAGGATATCCCCTTTCTCCAGGATAGGGAGACCTGGCAACATTCATGCAGTGGGATTTCAGAATTACTATGGACCAGTGACTGCAATGTGCCTCTCATTGTCACCTTTTTTTGAATGGAGTGTTCACTGTGGCTACCATGTCCCTATTTCACAATTATGTGTTGGGAGATTGTTTGTCATGGGGGAGGATTAGACAACTTGTCTCTTAAATTCACAAGGTTTCAGATCAGGAGAGGCTGCATCTAGAACTGACATAAATCCAAAAATCCTGGACTCTGACTCCATAAATTAATGACAATTCTAGGATGCCTGGGAAAAGGAGATTATTAGAATTAAGGTATTTTGTGCGGCACCTGGGTGGCTCTGTCGTTAAGCATCTGCCTTTGGCTCAGGTCATGATCTCAGGGTCCTGGGATCGAACCCCGCATCGGGCTCCCTGCTCCATGGGAAGCCTGCTTCTCCCTCTTCCACTCCCCCTACTTGTGTTCCCTCTCTCGCTGTGCCTCTCTCTGTCAAATAAATAAATAAAAATAATAAAAAAAATTTAAGGTACTTTGTGTGTGGAAGGTATGTAATTGTGATCTAGAAGGTGAAGCATGGCAGACTGCATTATTGTTCCCAATTCCCCACTTTTTTCCACAGCTACACCATATTCCACGTGACTGTGCAGAACCTCCCACTAGAATCAAAGAATATATATATTTTTCCTCATTGATGTTAGGCTTGCCCATGCGATTTGCTCTGACCAGTAGAATGTTCACAGAAGTACATAAGCAGAGGGTTAAAATGTTCTTGCCTGGTTGAGCTTTGGCACATTTACTCTGCCTTTTACCATGAGAAGACAATGCCTCACATAGCTTCTGGCCCAAGGAAGATGAAAGAAAGGTACAGCCAACTTAGATCAAATATGCAACTTAAAGCCACACCTTCCTGAGGACAGTCTAGATCATCAAACTTTCAACTGGCCCCAACCCATGTGTGAAGAAGAAATACATGCTTCCTGAATGCTCCTGGGGATTAGGTAATCTATTATCCAGTATTATTGTGGTAACAGCTAAGAGCTCATTAATACCAATTCAGGAATCTGAAGAATTACTGAGGGAATAACAGTTGCTAGAAATTGATTCCAACTTATTTCGGGGGCAATTGTTGGGAAGTCATTGCTATTCAGAACATGTCTACAAATGTCCAAAAAGATCCAGAAAAATTGTGAAACCAACTGACTGCTTCACAGAAAATGATAGGGATATTCTCTGAGAGGGAGGGGCACTAAGTACATAAATGCTATCATTAATTTTACATGTGAAAATATTTTATTTAATATTAAGAACAATGTTTGTATACTATGAAATGAAAATCTTGAACAAAAACTATAAATTATTACCTCAGAGATGGGCTTGACATTTCCTGCACTTATTTCTCCATAAATCTTGATCAAGATGAAAAGTAGAAATCTCCAGTCCATGAGTTAAAAGTGACTCTTTGTGAGATGTGCTGCTCAGAACAGCTCACAGCTCATCTCTCCTGCCCCCATCACAGGTCATACTGAGACCCTGCTGTGCTATGTACAGAACATGATCCATCACAGTTAAACTCTGATGGTTACATTAGCCCCATTTCAAGAAAGCATTTCCATGTGTAAGGACTGAATTGTTACAGTAGCTAACCAGCTGATCACTTCTTGAAAAGAAACGACTCTTCCTGCGTGCCACGAATAAGTGTGATCTGAACAGCTTAATCAACATTCCACAGAACTTAAGGGCTTCATTCTGTCTTTACTCTTTTTTTTTTAAGATTTTATTTATTTATTTGAGAGACAGCAGGAGCAGTGGGGAGGGGCAGAGGGAAAGGGAGAAGCAGATTCCCCGCTGAGCAGGGATCCCAACATGGGGTGCAGTCCCAGGACCCTGAGATCATGACCTCTCTTTTTATATCCTATCTATATCTTAACTAGGGCTGCTATAACAAATTATCATAGACTGGATAGTTTACATAACAGACATTTATTTCTCATAACGTTGGAGGCTGGAAGTCCAAGATCAAGGTGCTGGAACATCCAGAGGGCCTGGTTCATAGACAGTCATATTTTCATTGTATCCTTATATAGTGGAGAGCAGAGAGCCAGAGTGAACTCTCATGTCTCTTTTCCTCAGTGTACTGATTCCATTGAAGAGTGCTCCACCTAGCTGACCTGATTACCTCCCAAAGGCCCCACCTCCTAATATCACAACATTGCGGGTTAGGATTTCAGCACACGTACTTCAGGAGAACATATTCAGTCTATAACATTCTCTTAATTTTATTCCTCCCTGGTTTTTCTTTCCCTTAATCACAAAATAGAATTAAAGAGAGTAATATATATCTATATCTATATATAATAACATTTCATAATCTATTCTCCATTGCTTTCTAATTGCCCTTTCACCTCCTGTTATTTGCAATGCTTGCATTGGCCAGTCACCTTTGACAAGAATTTTAAAAGGAGCCCTGTTTATTTTTAACAATGAAATTTATGAAAAGAAGTCATTTGTTGTTAGAAAGTGACAATATTAAAAAACAGATTTTATCCATAGTTTGTAAACACCTTTTCTCGGATAAATTTAAGGGATCATGTAAAAAAGTAAAAAATTTGTTAACCAAATTTCATATTTTTTTAGATTATGTGAGATGAAAACTTTTATATACAATAGATCCATGCATTCTGCATACAAATTACTTTGGAAAGGGCATTTTTGGAAACTGTATTAAGAGATGACAATGATGTATTTGACAAAGGGTATTTCTGTTACATAATAAACTATCTGATAAATTATATCTGATTTTATAAATTATTTTCACTGTAAAATTCAAATATTTTAATTTAAAATGGGATTCTTGCTAAGAATAAAAATAACTAGGTTATACTGTCTTTGGTAATTAAAAATGATTCTTATAGAAATTATTTTTTCCCACTATACCTATTAAAGAAAAGTCAAGCCTACCATATATACTACTTTTAAATTAATCAATGAAATTCCCCCCCAAACCAGCAATCAACATGATCAATTCATTTTTGGGAGACATCGGAAAAATGACTGCACTTGTTTGGAATATATATTTATATATTGAGAGTTGATTATAATTCAGTGTTATTTTGCCACTAGATTACAATATAATTTGATACTGCATTAAAAAGACTATTTGAGAAGATATCATGGTTCCTCTATTAGATGATTTTTTTTTTTAAGATTTATTTATTTATTCGAGAGAGAGAGAGATCATGTCGGGGTCGGGGAGAGCAGAGGGGAAGGAACAGAATCCCAAGCAGACTGCGCCGAGCATGGAGCTGGACATGGGGCTCCATCCCACCACCCCGAGATCATGACAGTAGCAGAAACCAAGAGTTGGAAGCTTAACCGATTCAGCCACTCAGGAGCCCCTCTGTTAGATGATTTTTTAAAACAAATTATGTCTAGGGGAAAAGTAGGGAAATTTTTTTAAGTAAAAATTCATCCTTGTTTTAGTATTTAAGAAACCATTTTTAACATATTCTTTAAGATAAGTTGTTAATTTCATAATGGATGAACTAATACATTAGGATTATATTGAGTTGTTTAAATTTGTTAAATGGAATCATGTTATAAGGTAAAACAAAACTCGTATTTCTGCTCCGAAATCTATGGTAAATTAAACAATATATTTTCTATTTGGCTTCCAATGCCTCTTTTTAATGAGAGAGAGCCACAATGAGAGGGCACAGATGGACATTTTGCACAAGCATGAGCTGTTGCTTATTCATGAGTAAAATTACTCTCACCAAGTCTATAAAGTAGTATGGTTTTTGTTCAGCACTGCCTCTCACTTCTCAGTGATGGCACTCAAGCATTGTGGCCAAGGAGAACACGGGACCATAAATCTCTCAACAGGGCAAACATTTTCTATTTTGTCAGATGAAGTCTCCGTTTCTCATTTTAAATTCGCTTGGGTGTGTGTGTGTATGTGTTTAAGTCTAGAGTCAGAATGTCTCCATAGGGCAAAATGAACAATTTTCCAAGGCACTGGGTCACTAAGAAAGGTTTCCAGGGAGAGCTGGTAACCACTGTGATGCCGTGTAGTCCAGGAAGTCTAAGAAGACTTCCTAAGAAGACTTTGTATAATACACAAAGAATAGACTATCCCACAGGTCATGAGGGAAATTCCCAGTTGCCTTTTAAATCTTTGAATAAAAGTGGCCAAAAGAGTAAGAAGAGTAGGTATCTTTCCTTGCTTTAAAAATAATAAATGACAAAGCATGAGTTCTGAGGCATCTATTTAGGACATTTAAATATACTTACTCTTTTTCTTTATGCAAATTAGTTTCATTTTCCCTTCTTGCTCTTAATGACAAAAACATTTACTACCAAATTTTCCTAGCATTCTTGTATTCATATTTTCTTGGTGATATACAGCTATTTTATATGGCTTAAATAAAAATGAGTAATTCCAAGTCTCTTTAAAATAATTAGATGGCAACCAGGGAGAAAATATCTATATAAAATATATAAATATGTATAGATAAAAGACTTGCAAATAAGCCAGAGTTTCTAAATAAGAAACCATGTCAAAAGCAACCCAATTACTTAAAAATCATATTATAACATTAGCAGACAAAGGAAGTGCAGAAAATGTAAGAGACCTTAATTTTAGCATAGTCACTTATGAACTCTCATGTGAAAAATGAATTCAAATTAGCTGGGATAGGAGAGCTCTCGTCTGCACTAAAATAGCATGAAGGGTTGTAAAGGGAAGTGATGATGAATGGCAATGTACTGAATTACAGATTTTTTTTTTGCACAAATCGTTCCAAAATCTAATGTATTCAAAGTACTTAAAATACCAAACTATTCATACAGTCACCTGAGATGAAAGAGGGGAAGGAAGGAAGGAAGGAAGGAAGAAAGGAAGAAAGGGAGAGAGGGAGAGAGGGAGGGAGGGAGGAAAGCAAACAAGTTTTATGTGTTTCCTGCACACATTTGAGCATTAATCCAAGAGCAAGCCCTAAAAGCCTGTGGGACTTATAGTCTATAATACATCTGATAGCAAAGCACAATATATTAGACATATACCCAATTTTCTTCCCCTCATTTCTCATATTATTGCCATATATAAAGTAACAGGAATATCAAGATTAATTACAGAATAAAGACAAGTAAAAAGAAAATTAAATACTGATTGCCACTAACAATGGTTGACATGTACTCAACTCTCACCATGTTCTAGGTGCTAAGATCATTTTACTTAATCCTGAAATCAATTTTAAGAGGTAAATACCATTATTATTCCCATTCTACAGATGAAGAAACTCAATTTGTTTTCTTTTAAGAGAGCCAGTAAATTGTGAAGCTAGAACTGAAACAATGTCTTCCAAAATGAAGACATTTTCCTTTCATTTTATCATTTCGCTATTATTATTATTGTTATTTGTTGTTATAATTATCATCATGCTTACTTTCATGGAGTTAACAGACAGGGAAACAAAAACACAAACGCATTAAAATGTAAACAATATGGTTGAACAGCTCTTTAAGATAATGATCAGAGATATGTTGAACGACAAGTCAGATAATCACCAACACATATAGAGTCCTTCCTCTGATTGAGTGACAATGCCAATTCACTATTATGTGAAGAATCTCTAGACTTCATGATCCAAGGAGGTTGATAGAAATGAAGATGCTGAGACTTGGAGGGTTTGAGAAACCTCTATGGCGGTTGTGGGAGAATCAGGATTTAAACCTAGGAGTTCTGATCTGAGAGATTTTGTGCTTACCCATTCCCTGATGGAGATTTTCATAACTGGATGCACAATAAATTGCACAGGTCCTGATTGCCTTAGAACTTCAGAGAAGGGAAAATCACTCCTGCCTGACAGACAGAAGGAGAACAACAACAAAAAGAGCATGCCTGGTAGGTGGAAAGTGAGCACAGCTCAGAGATGAGAAAGCACAAGACCAGGTTCAGGGAGAGTACAAGAACCAGTGAGAGAGAAGCCAAGGACCAGAAAAGATGAGTGGTTGGAGAAAAACCAAGGTACTACTTTGCTATTGCTGCTGCAACAAATTGCCACAAGAATATTGGATTAAAACAGCACAAATCTAGTATCTTATGGTTCTAGAGATCAGAAGTCCAAAATCACTCTCACTGGGCTAAAGTCAAGGTGTCAGCAGGGTTGGTTCCTTTTGGAGGCTGTGAGGGGAGAATCTGTTTCCTTTCCCCTCTCAGCTGCCAGAAGTTACATGCCTTCTTTGGCTCAGGACCCCTTCCTGCCATCACTCCAATCTCTTGCTTCTATCTTCACATACTATCTGATCCTCCTGCCTCTCTTATACAGACCATTGTGATTACATGGGCTCACCTCCATAGCCAGGATAATGTCTGTCATGCGATCCTTAATTTAAGCACATCTGCAAAGTTCCTTTGCAATATTCTAAGGTACCCTATTTCCAGATTCTGGATATGGACATGGATATCTTTTGGGAGACATTTTCCAGCCTATCACAAGACTAATTAGGTAAGTTCACACAACCTGATAGTGGATGACCCTCCTTGCCAAACTGGAGATTAGTGAGAACTACTAAAGATTATTTAAACAAGGACGTAGAATAAGGAAAATAATATTTTAGGTTGAGTAATCTCGCATTGATAATAATTCATCTAGGGACACCTGGGTGGCTCAGTCAGTTGGGCATTGGACTCTTGGTTTCAGCTTAAGTTATGATCTTGGGGTGGTGGGATTAAGCCCCAAGTCGGGCTCCATGCCCAAGGTGGAGTCTGCTTGGGAATCTATCCCTCTCCCTCTGCCCCTCCTACTGCCCGCACAGACACTCTCTCTTTCAAATAATCTAAAAAAAAAAAAAAAAAAATTCATTCATAGCAGCGGTTCTCAACAATTAAAATGTATGAAAATCATACTTTGAGTTTATCATAAAATAGAGATTCCTGGGCCCTTTCATCATTAGAGATTCGCATTCATCAGGTCTATTGTAGAGCCTGGGAATCTTCCCACCCCTTTAAGTGATTCTTACGTAAGTGATCTAAGATCAGGCTTTGAGAAATGTTGGTCTGTGACACTTAAATGCCTTTGTAAATATACACTCACTTCTTTGCAACTCCAGGCAGAGAATCAGATCTGGATTAAGAAAACAATCCATGAAAATCAAATGCACACTTTAAACCTATTTATAAACTTGTTTGTAGAACTTACCAAAAACCTAAAATAATAGCCATATAACAAAAAGTCATTATTTTAAGCATAAAGGGAATAAAGGTTTTAGATAAAGGAGAAGAAGACATCTGATAATTGTTGTACATCTTTTTTATTGGACACCTTCTATGGGCCAGGCACTGTTCTCAGCTCTATACAGTAATTAATTCACTTAACTCTCACTCCATGGTTATTATTGTAATCTCCATTTTGCAGATGAGAAATCTAAAATTTAGAAAGATTAAATAGCTTGTCCAATATCATGGTCAGAAAATGACATAATTGGTATTTGATCATTGTCTATCTGGTTTCTAAATTTATACACTTCCTACTTTGCTGATTCTCTGCAAGATGCTAACCTATAGGATAGTAACTACTATACTCATAAATTTAAATACAAAATCTATAATCAATTAATAGATATATCTGATTCTAAGAAGAAACAGGAGTGGAAAGAGGAAGAAGAAATGAACTAAGAACCAGAGGTTGGGGCTTTATCCTGGCTCTAGGCCCACCATCTCTGGGACCTTGCATATAGCCCTTCATCTTCATGGTCTACTACGATTTCCTGATCTGAAAATAAAAGGACCAGACAAAATAATCTCTAAGATTCTCACTGTTTTACACTTCTAGGAGTTTTATGACTAAAGTAATTAATGAATCACATCAAACATCACATATCACTCCCCACTGATTTGATCATGCTTTCCTCGAAAAAGGATTTCTACATATTAGCAGAAATCTCTGGCTGAAAAATGGCTAAATAAGAAAGAAATTGAAGAAAATTACATGCTCATACCTTGCCTAGATTCTGTGGGGACAAAGGGAAGAGAAAATATCCTTTACCACTTATTCCAAGGATACAGAAAACACAAATAATATGATATAGCTGAGTCAAGGAGGAAGCAAAAAAATTTCTTGGAACAGGCAACAATTAATTTGATAGATTCAGAAACTTAGATGAATGCACAGGAGTCCTTCCCTAGGAGTCTTGTTATCTCTCATTTTAGATAAAATGTGAAAAAGCACCCATTCCACGACAGATTAAAAGCAGCAAATGTAGCAGAAGGTTAAGTGAGCTGTGCACTCACTTGTATAGCAGTAAAAGGCAATGGAGAAGATAGTAAAACTATAAAAAGCTGACACAATGACTCAAAAGCACAGGTTCTGAAGCTCCCTCATATGGGACAAAGGACACTCCAGAGGCCAAATGGCAGAGTGATAGTGAGCACTGCCTCGGGCAGCAGACAAAGAGATGGCTTTGGATCACGTCTCTAACACTGACTCAACATTGACTGAGTCACCATCAGATTTTAGTTATATACCAGGCATAGGAAGGATGGGAATTATGAGGACTATGAGATTCTTGCCACATCCTTCAGTGCTCTGGGACAATGGTGATAGATTCTGGTTGTGTGCCGTAAAGCCAGGAGGGCCTAAGTCGAGGGTGTCCGTCCTTGAGGAAGTGCCTTGGGAGCGGCCTAGGGAATAGCTGCCAGCACTAGAGGGTTCTTCCTGGAGATGATGCTGGCGGAGTAACACCGTGCTGTCCAATCCCTGAGGATTTGTTCAAGGAAGCAAGGGAGTAACCAGAGAGACAAGAGAAGAACCTATGAGAACTACCCAAAAAAGGCCCACAGGGCCATTACTGCCAAGAAAAGATGCCACCTTCAGAGAAGGACCTCTAAGCAGGATGCCACAAAGTTATAACATTAAAAGCGTATATGGCTTTGGCGTCACACAGACCTGATTTTGAATCCTGACTTGGCTTGGGTGTTCAGTACCCAGATTTTTCACCAGTAAAATATCTGCCTCGTCTCATTGGGGTGAGAACTGAATGAAATGGTGCTGGTAGATAACCGGTCTTCAGTCACGTAAAATTTTTTTTATTCTTTTGTTTTTTCATTACTTAAGAAGTGTGGGCTGTACTCAGAGGAACATATGAGAGGAAGGGTTTCTGAGCAGGGTTATTTCTGGAAGCAGCAGGTAGAGTGGAACAGCAAGGGATGCCTAATGTCTAGAGAGATCTCTGCCTACATCTTCCACCTCAATGTCATTCATCTTTGGAGAAGGGAGACTGCATTAGTCTTTCAAAATACTTCTCCGAGGGAAGAAAGAATAACACTTTTCCATCAGAAAACCTAGCATAGTAGGGGTCCAAAAATCTGGGTGGAGTTCAGATACCTGCTGGTATAGGGCAAAATTCCATTTTTCCCACCTAGATTGCAGTTTTAAGGGAGTACAATTATGTTTTGTTCATCTTTGCATGCCCCACAGATCTAAATAGTAGATGCTCAACAGTTTTTGAATGAATGAATGAATGAATGAATGCCCTTTCCCCTGTAGTATCTCTTTTTTTTTTCCAACTCACTGTATTTTACATCCATGTTTGAACTACTTCTTAGAAGCTATTTTTAGAAAACAAAGCTAGAATATTTTTACATTTCAATACAAAAAGAACAACTGTTGAAACACTAGCAATTACAAAATCAGGCTTAAAATAGGACTTATATTGGGGAGTGGGAGAAACTGTCATTTTTGTTGTCCTTCCTTGTCTGGGTACCCCTCTCCCCAAACACGTGAAAGGATTTCAAATAAGACCGTAAGAAGGAGCAGAAGGGAACAATCTCAAGACCTGGCTTAGCTCCCAAATCTTCAAGTGAAAAGCAAGATAAAGATAAGGCAGCTGCTGCTGAATGCCACCAACTGCTGATGGAAAAGTGGCAAGCAGAGTAGGCAGACCAGCAAAGGATGAGGCCCACGTTCGCAACATAACGATTCAAACTCTCTTAGAGAGCAGTTCAGAGGAACTCTTTTATAAGATCATGGCTATCAAAAGTAATTTAGAAAAAAAAAAGCAAATGCAGGCTGTCAGGGCAACCTCAGTTTCTCAGGAAAGCTACTCAAGGGAAATTTTTAGCAATGTAGAGCAAGGAAGAGGGCTCTTCACAGCTCTTAGCCAAAGCCAATTAGTAAAAACATACAGGTACTCTATGCATGAGGAGCTGTGTATGTTTTGGGGTGGCTATAGGGGTTGGAAGGGGTGCACCTATGAAACACAGTCTTTGCCCTCCAGAGATTTATGGGTAGTGACTGGCAGTATGATATTTTCGAGAAAGAGAGTCATGCGAGGTCATGCTAGGGACGACTCCAAGGCAGGATTCTAGCTACTGTTGGTACTACTGTACTGTAAAAGCTAAGTGAATATCTACAAAACAAATGGTTTTCAAAAACTTTTTCAAACACCTTCTTAGTGCTAGGAGTATTTTTCATGTTTTTAGAAAAACTCATTCATGAATGCATGAACACACGTATTCACCCAGTTTTTATTTCTGTGGTTTAAATGAACATTAAAATATCTAGAGGCAGCCTCATGGAGATGGATTCTAAGTTAAGGATTCAGGTGATGCTGTGTCCATCATACTTAAATATGTGGCTAATGCTAAGATAAAAAGCCCAAAGTCTGTAGTCTTTATTAAAGATTGTACCAAAATTAAGTGTTCCTATACTAACATTTCACATGTGTTATTTTCTAAAAGCATATGTCATCCAAGAATGAATTCCCAATGAAGACATTATTTGGTAACTCCTGGGAAGTTCAAGGTAGTCAACCATTCATCTTAAGCAAACCATTACAACACTGGTGAAACAACATTAGGTGTTAGGCATCCGAATTTTCTATATTTGCCCAAACTGGGTTAGCAGCACTCTTTTTTGTGATACAGTTTATGAAGCTCACCAAATTATACCACTGAGACCTCACTACATTGGGATCATTATTCACATTTTGTCAATAATCAGAAACAATGCTTACACATACATTACAATATCTTCAAGAATCATCATTCGCCCCCACTAAAATGCAAACTCCATGGGAACTCTATTTTGTTTATAGTTATTTTCCCAGTCCCTAGAACACTCTTCGGCTTATAGTAGGTGTCTAGTAAACACCGTGTTGATAAAATGCAGAAATGAATTTAAATTGCTGCTTTGAGATGGCATTGGGGAAACAGTGGCTAAAGTAGAACAAGAGGTTTATATGTTTTATGGATAAGCATCCCTGCAATCTCTTCTCTAAAGACTGCTTTTGTTAAGATACGCTTTTCTCCTGTCTCACCAAAGTTGAACATGTTTTTCAAATAACATTTTTAGGATACCTAAAAATGACAGGTTGCGTGTCTGACATCTGACATTCACTCAGCAGACAGTAACTGAACTCCTATTACATATGGATATTATATAAGACAGTTATATACCAGCGAACCAAACAGGTGTGGTCTTATTTATGTGATAAAAATGTGAAAATAGATTTAATCTTGTGGTTATAGACCCACCCTTTACAAAATGTGGTGCCCAGAACTGATTTGCAAAGAGTAAAGCTTCTATTGGGATTAACAATTAAAGACCATGGAGAAGCCTCTAAAGCAGGGTTTCACCTGTTGCTTTTGGTACTACAAAAAAGCCAAATGAATACTCAACTAAGCAAAACAACAACAACAACAAAAACAACCCCCCAAACCAACTTAAAACAAAGGGAAACATTTTAAATGCCTCCTTGATGCTGAGAATAGTTTTTCATAATATTATGGTAGTTCACTCATAAGTAAATGAATGAATAAAAACATATGACTGCACATACATACTATATCTTATACATCCAAATAATCGATTTCCTTTATAAAACAGTTACTCTGTGAGGTTATACTTTATTCTCATGAGCAGTCTTTTAAGTATTTCAAAACTGCTTTTTAATTTCCTTCAGAATTGTGTCCCATTCTTTTAAATATACTCAAAGAATGAATTTTATTTTGGGGGGCTGTAAAAGGACATTTGGAATCCCTTATGATAAACAATATAAAAAGGTGGGTAATGGCATTTGGGTTAAGAACAAGATGCAACTGTAACATATTAGAAATATTTTATGTGGTTCATAACTTGGTTATAAAGGCAACTCCAAAAGAAGAGCTCTAAAATAATTTTGAACAATAGCAATATCATTTGAGTAACTAGAAAATTTATTATGGTACCTATTGTTAAGATCAATTCACAGTGTTATTGAAATGTATGTATTTTTGAATCTCAATATCTTATCCTTTAAAGATGCATTCTTAGAAGAATAATTTTATTTCATCACCTTATTATTATTATATTATTTTTTCTCTAAAGAAATCAGACAAAGGACATTGATGCAAACCTTTCAAAATTACATATTTAGAAGTGAAACACTATTTTAATAACAGCTAAAATAATCCACAAGCCAATAAAATGTATTAAAATTTAAAATATAATAGGAACTATGTCCCCTAGACAGTCTATAGGAAAGGAAGAATTAACCTGTGTTCAATCGATCTAGTTCTTTAAATTCAACTTAGAATTTTTTTCCCACAACCAATTCTTTACATCACTTCCTTTAATTTTTAGGTCTTTCCTACAAATAGACATATGTAGTTTGTTATCTATTTGTTTATGCCAAACCCCCAATAATAAGGCTTCTTCATATTTAAATATCATTTAAGAGTTCTTTAGAATAGAAGTTTCATTTATTAGGTGACATTCATAAAATTGTCATAAGCTATTATAAATATGCTAATGTACTTTCTTTAAATACATGTACATACATTATAAAAATGTTTGCATTAAATAAAAGATCAGGAAAGATATGGAAAGTTAAGACTGCAAAGTTTTAAATTTGAGCACTATTGTGTGAGATCAAAATGAATTTATCAGCTATCTTTTAATGTATTATAAATCATATGACATACTTCCTATGTGAAAATTTTCTATTTTTCACAACTTAAAAAAACCCATAAAATCCACTGCATTATTTTTTCTATGATACACATAATGTTTCTGGATGTGGACTCTAATGTTACAAGACAAATGTTCTCACTGCATTTCATCCTTAACAAACTGTACAAGAGTTCTTATTGACATAAAATAGGTGCTCAACTGTGATCTCAAATATATTTTCATGATTTTACATGTAACAATATAAAAGTAATTATACCACAAACATCAATCGTGAACTTTTGAATTTTGATATATGCTGTAGAGGGAAATTATTTTTAGATAAAAGATTTCTCAAGATTCGAAAAATTTCAACACTATGAGGATATTCAGGTACTATGAAATAATTATTCTTTTTAAGACCTCAGTATGAGATATCATCAGAATTTCATAGTATTAGATTATCTAATTGTCATTAAAATATGATCTCATAAAACCAAATATGACTTTTAAAATATTTTATAAATGTTCTCTTATGATTGATTTCCCTTTTTTAATTTGGATGTGTCTATTTCAAAGTAAGCAGTTCTGTAGGATTAATAAGTACTAGAGATCTAATGTACAGTATATGATGCCTATAATTAACAACACAGCATTGTATACTGGAAATATTTTAAGAGTAAGTCTTAGGTGCTCTCACCACACACACATAGAAAAGGTAACTATGTGAGGAGATGGATATGTTAATTATCTTGACTATTTTCACTATGTATATATGTATATCAAAACATCATGGTATACACCTTAAATATATACTTTTGATCTAAAAACAGAATTTATTTAGCAATACTGTATTTTATGTGGATTATTTGAGAGGAATAAGTTAGGCACTGTACTCTGAAATTATTTGGTTCAGCTTCACAAAATCTGATTCACAAGATCTTAAGGAAAGGAACTCTTGAGCACCTATTGTTCATGAGATCTTTTTTTTAAATTGAAGTGTAGTTGACATATCATATAATACTAGTTTCAGGTGTACAACATAGTGACTCAACATTTATATTTATATACATTACAAAATGATCACCAAGATAAATCTAACTACCATCTGTCACCATACAAAGTTGTTACATATTATTAACTATATTTCCTATAAAACTATGGAATGCTTCACGAATTTGCATGTCAACCTTGTACATGCTAACTTTTCTATATCATTCTAATTTTAGTATATATGCTGCTGAAGTGAGTATAAATGTATACAATTTTTACTTAAAAAAGCCAAAAAAGTAAATTACATATGCTATTAAGCCAGTACATGGCCTTAGCCAGGAAGAGGGTCTATCCTCTTTATATTTTAGTGAGGTACCAAAGAGGCTCACTACCATGTGAGGGCAGGAGTTGATCTCAGCAAAATTTAGAATTGGAGTCTTCTACTCATCACCCATTTCATCCTATGCTTCAGGTTCTTACCTGAACCTTTCTACCAAGAAAGCCTTGGTAGTAATCAAAGGGCAAACATTTATTGAAAGCCTACAGTGTACAAGATTGTAACTGTGATTAACAGCCAAAATCTGCAAGGTGAACACCAGAGCCTCAAGGGATTTAGCCTGGGGATTTGGGACAGGTTGGGGGAACCTGGTCATACTCTGAACACACCCAGATACCCGCCAGTTTGTGTGTTACTAGCACCACATGTGCTCTTTAATGATCTCACTGGTAGGTACAGAGATGGGAGTGAATCTTCACACCCACCCTGCAGTGACCTGCCTGAAATTGGCCACTATAGGGAGGAATCACACTCTCACTTAGCTCAGTCCAATTAAAGAAATATTCACTGGTAAATAATTTGGCAAACACTTCTTTGTCATAAAACATATTTAAACATCAATTTTTGCCCCAATAGAAAGACAACTATTCAATGATAGGAACAAATACTACATTATTTAGCTAAATTGTGTAATTTTAAAACTCTTGCCTACATTTAAAAAGTTCCATCTAATTTACAAAAGCAATTAATCTGCTCACAGAGATTGTATTTTTCCTCTTTGTAACATTTATTTGTGTTTGCCCATTTCCTTTATTATCTCCTGTTAGAAAACTGTTCTTAGCATTAATTTGTTTATTCTAAATATGATGGCAAAAATCCATCAGATTTATTGCCCAGACTCCCTGGTGCCCATGAATATGATTTTCAGGATATTAAGGGGAAATCAAGTTTTTGCTATTTTTGAACTGCCTTGACATTAGCAGTTATCATTTAGAAACTGACGGAAATTAGCCAGTAAATGGCGTTCTGACATATATCAGTTGACAATTAAGCTCTGAATCTGATGGTCATTAGTGAAATCACAGTAGCTACCAAATAGTACCCAAGGTTAACACTATCCATATTTATGACAAAAAGAGATTTTTATGTAACCATACAATATCAGGCATAAAGTACACAAGCAACAGCTTCTGAGCTATGTCAGAGAAAAAAGGGAAAGCAAAGTATTCAACTATATTGCATAGGCTGTTCTATGAGGGTCCTGTTCAGTTCAGTTCCATTTTGAACTCTGAAGATGGTGTAAACCTTCCTACCAAATGGGCTCTGAAAAGCTCCTCATGCTAGAGCTCAAGGACCGAGAACTTTAGAGAAACTGAGTACAGCAGTTATTGTAGCACTGCACAGTTGTGGCTAGCACTTTCTAGAACATGCTGAAGAGAATCTAGGAACTCCTTAGAAATCAATTATTTGATATGAACTTGAAATCTCAGATAGATAGACAAATTAAGGCTTAGTAATAAGAGGCCTCAAAAAAAAATGGACTCACCAGGAGCATATACATGTCTTTAAGGTGCTCAGAACCTACTCTACAGCAGATTAAGTGTACTTACAGAGGAATAAATGAAGTCTGTGAGCAAACAGAAAAGATCTAATTCTTCCTGTGGTAATGGACAAGGGCTCACAGGTGAGCAGACATTTGAGTTAGGCATCTAAGAATGAATAGGACTTTATCACATGTGTAAGGGGAAAGAGGAACTCATTCCAGTTAGAGGGATGAGATGAAGAAAGACAGAACTCAGGATGGAAGTGCATACCCCTTCTGGAAACAACACAGAAGGTACATAGAATGCTTGTGTTTAGGGTCATTGGAAGGATGTGAGATAAAACTAGAAAGGCAAGAGAGTTTGGGAGTATCATTCCAAGGGATTAAGTTTTACTCATTGTAAACAGGGAGTCTGAACATTTTGAGGACAGTGACATGGGCATATCTAGTCTTTACACCCTTTTGTAAGACAAAGAGCCCCATTTGGCCTTAGACTATTCCTTGAGCTTAGAATGGACACTAAAAAAAACTTAATTAATTTTTATTGATTAATTAATATTCACATTACTTAGGTGTGGAATATATGGAATATGTAATACTGACTGGACAAAAGGGAGACTAGAGGCACCAGGAGACCTTAGAAGGCATTGAAATTGTCAGGAAAAGGAGTTATCCAATGAACCAGGACAGGGGTCAAGTGGTTTGAAAGGTGGATATAAAAAACATTATAAAGGCAGAATTCATAGAATTTGGTGATTGGTTGGATATCTGAAGGAGAGAGAGGTGTTTTATAACTCAAAGGAACAGGTAGAGGTGATAAGGAAGGCCTTGAGGAGAGGGAGGTATGAGGTTGTGGTGGGGGTAGAAAACAAAAAAGAAGGGTGTTTGGGACACTGTGAATTCAAAGCACCTTTGGATCTTCATGTGGAAACATCTATTGCAGGGCTGACACTTAGGAGAAGACAATTAAAGATGTTAACAAGCAAAATGTTTGCCTGGATTTCAAATGTGTGACTTGATACTAGGAATTGCATTTCATACTAAATTGCAAACTCAACCAGCATTTTATATCTACCTCCACCATCAGGCTTTAAGCATCTATTTATTCATTCTGTAAATATTACTGAGCTCCTACAATATGTCAGGCATAGTTTTGAGTGTGAGGATGCAGCAAACATGAGAGAGACAATGTTCTTGTTCTCATGTAGATTATCTTCCAAGGGAAGATAATCCAAGACCAAATAAAGTAATAAACATATAATAAAATTTCAAGTAGGATAAGTGTACTGAAGAAAAATAAAGCAGGGAGAAAGAAGGAGAAGTATTCCTTAAACTAAATATTTACAGTCTACAGTTGAGATCTAAACCAAGGACAATTAATGACTTTTTTCCATTGCAGATAGTAACATATAAAAGTCAAGTGGGTTATCTATCTCAAGGAAGAGGCCATTCAGATGAAATGGAGAGACAGGATTTTCTGCTGAATATTCTTGATCTCTAAACTGAGGTCTGTGACCCCAATTTAGCTATAAGAAAACTGTGCTCATGAGTATTAGAAATGTCCCCAGAGGGTTCCATGTAGCTCTTCTGCAAGGCAGAGAATCTATATGAGAATAGCTAGGATTAGACAAATTATACTCACGACCTTGGAAATTAATTAATTAATCAGTCTATCTTTTTTTGTGGATGGTACACAGGTGGTGAAATAAAATTATTTTTATCATTTATTCAAATCTTAATTATGACTCATCATGTGATTATGCATGAAGCTAGTAAAAGTCTTTGTTATGCAGAGAGTAGGGAAACACAGAGTGAAATAAAAAGAGGGAGGGAAGGAGATAGTAAGGCAAAAAGTGGTTGAGCTTTCATCCAGACAGAAGACTTCAAGTGAACTTGTCAAGAATAGCTATTGGTGTTGTTACTTGAATACATTATTTGCAAGTGTCGTTAAGATCATAACTTAATGCAAAGAATGATGATGTAATTATATACACACCCATGCTGGGAATGTGTCGGAGATGTGGTTCTAAGAGACTGTTATTATCTGAGGTAAGTCTTGCACATAAGCAATCAAATTGTCTTTGATTCAAAGATTGACAATGGTGATAAATAAATTCAAGTATTTTAAGGCCCTTTTTGCCGTTAGGATTCAGAAGTACTCATTCATAGGCTAGATTTGCTGCTGCATGCCATTCGCTCCAGAGGATAAACTCACTTTCTTTTTGAAACACTCTTTTCCCCTGGCTTCATGTACCTCAGACTTGATTGATTTTCCTGTCTCTGAGTGTTCCTTTGCTGTTCCTCTGTAAGTTCTACCCCACCTATGAATTTGCCATTCTTCAAGGTTTCATTCTAGACCTGTTTCTCTTTTCATATGAAATGCTCTCCCTAGATAATCCACTCATTCATTCATTCATTCATTCATTCAACAAATATGTATTGAGTGCCTCCTATATGTCAGCATTTTTCCATGCACCTGGGATACATCAGTGAACAAAACAAATAAAATCCCTGTCTTTAGAGAAATGAAACTATAGCAAGTTTCAATTACTATATATATGCTGGTGAACCCCAAGCTTATATCTCCAGCTTCCATCTGTTCTTTGAGCTCCAGATTTATCCACTTACTCATTCTCCACTTGGATATTTTAGAAGCATTCAAATTCAACATGTCCAAAATGGAACTGATTAGGTTTGGAGATAAAATTATGAATTCAGTGTTCCCCACCTCAAGAGTGGTATCAATTTCCATTTGCAAGACCCAGAGATGTAGGAGTAATCCTTGCCCTATCAACTTCATCTGCAAGTATCAATTCACTTCTCTCCATCTTTGTTGCCTCCTTTCCAGTCCAGTCTACTTCATCTCTCTGGGACCTTTGGAGTGGTTCTCTCTACACTCATTCTTTCCCCATTCCATTCAATTTTCCACAGCTAAGTGATATTTAAAAATGCCAATTTTTTTAAATCACATCAGCCCCTTTAAGATAAGGGCCAAAGTCCTTCACAGAGCCTACCAGACTTCGAATGATTTGGCTTCCCTCAACCTCTTTCATCTCTCCATGTACTGTTCTTATCTTTGCTCTCGGAGCTTCACCCAATGGGCCTTCGGAATCTCAAACACACTATGTGCTTTTCAAATGTAGGGTCCTTGCACGTACTGTTGTCTTATGCTACTTCAAGTGGTTAACTCCTACACAACCTTCAGTTTTCAGCCCAAAGGTCACCTACTTAGGGAAATTGTATCAGTCTGCTATTGCTTCCATAACAAAACATTACAGACTGAGTGGCTTAAATAATATAAATTTACTTTCCCACAGTTCTGGATGCTGATGTCCAAGTCAAGGTGTTGGCAGGTTTTGTTTTTTCCTGAGGCATCTCTCCTTGGCTTGCAAATGGCCAACCACCTTCTCACTAAATCCCAACACATGGCCTTTTGTCTGTGTGCATGGATCCCTGGTATCTCTTCCTTTTTTTCCCCTGGTATTTCTTCCTATTCTCTCATACCTCTTCTTATTCCTATTAGATTAGGATCTCACCCTTCCACTTCATTTACCACCTAATTACCTCTTTCAAGGACTTATCTTCAATTACAGTCACACTGGGGGTTAAGGCTTCAACATATGAATTTGGGGGGACACAATTCAGTCCCCAACAGAAGCCTCCTCTAATTCTCCAGGTTAAGTTAGGCTCCCCGATATCTGTTCTTTTAATACTTGTATTTGTTACAAAGCATTTTGCATAGTTTGTAGTAACCAAAGCTGTTTGCCATTTAAAAGATCTGGCCCCTTCCTATTTCTCTGACCTCATCTTCTATCACTCTCTCTCATTACCACATTTCCCTTGCTGATTCCCTAAAATGTCAGGTACTTCCTGCCTGGAATTCTCTTCTCATGACTCATTCCTTCTTTTCATTCAGGTCTCTGTTAAAATATTTCCTGACTTCAGGGCACCCAGGTGGCTCAGGGGATTAAGCGCCTGCCTTTGGCTCAGGTCATGAATAGAGCCCTGCACTGGGCTCCCTGCTCAGCAGGGAATCTGCTTCTCTGCCTCCTTCCTGCTTGTGCGCTCTCTCTCATTATCTCTGTCTCTCTCAAATAAATAAAATATTAAAAAGAAATATTTCCTGACCACTATGCCTATAAACATATTACCCCAACTCCCAGAATCTTCTATGCCCTTATGTAACTTAATTTTTGTCATAGTACCACCTGCCATGATAATATCTATCGATCTGTCTACTTTTATTTGCTTGTTGTCTTTTTGCCTGCCAGAATATAAGCTTCCTAGATTTTGGCACTGTATCCTCCAAGCCTAGAATAGGTCCAGAACCCTGGAGGCACTCAATAATGTTTTTTTGAAAGAAGAAAAAATGTTTATTTGTATGATTATTTGATTTTTGTCTACTTGCCCTATAAGACTGTAATCACTGTCAAACAGGAAGAATGTGTGCTATGCTCATCAGTGATTGAGGACTTAAGACTAGTGGCTGGTACATGGTATGTTCTTAGTAAATAGTTGCTGAATGAATGAGTAAAAATATAAAAGCAAAAGTAGTTCAAGTTTATAGAAAACATCTTGAAATAATTTGCAGAACATGAAGAGAAGCTGTGGCATTTCTAGCTATTTCACAATTCATTTTGATTTAGCAGGGGTGCACCCTCAGTTTAAACATGATTTTCTGGGCCAAATCTCTGTTAGTGGCCATAAAACTGCCATCAGAGTGCTATGAAAATTATAGGAAAAAGAGAAGAACAGTATTTTTATTTCTAGAAATACTTCCTTTCCAACAACCAAGTGTAATCCCAGATTATTATTTATTTGGATGGTCTTTTAGTTTGCCAATGAATGGGATTCCAGGACTAAATTATTTGGATGTTTTGTATGGATTGAAATAAAGGTCTTAAAAACAAGGCAATAAAAGCACATATTTAGAATGACTTCTACTCCAAACCAAGTAATTTTCTCTATGCTTGTTTTATTTTTAGAGAATTTTAAAAGGGATGAAAATTGATCAATACTATATTTAGATAATAATCATTTTGGAATGTGTCAAAAATAGGTGCAATAATAAAAACTATATATGCAATAATTGCAATTCCTTAGAGAACTGCATCCTTCCTCTTCCAAAATATCCTGGTAGGAACCCAATTACTTAGGGAAAAGTACATGAGCCAAAAGAGGAACTATGCTTTTGCTATTATGATTTGTTCCTCCATCTAGAAGAAAGTTTGGGAAAAAAGTATTTGTTTAATAAATTCAAATCTAACTTTTTTCTCTCTCTGCAATAGGGTAGAATTCTAAATAATTTCATGTCTTTAAGACATGAAATCTAAAAGAATTTTCTTTTTTATATTTCAAAATTTTTCTCAATTTTTTCTACCATCACTCCCTTCAATTTCATATCTTAATACATATGAAATATGTGTTAATATATGCAAAATATCAAATTTATAAATACTTCTGGGGTGCCTGGGTGGCTCAGTCGTTAAGCATCTGCCTTCAGCTCAGGTCATGATCCCAGGGTCCTGGGATCGAGCCCCGCATCGGGCTCCCTGCTCCACGGGAAGCCTGCTTCTCCTTCTCCCGCTCCCCCTGCTTGTGTTCCCTCTCTTGCTGTGTCTCTCTCTGTCGAATAAATAAATAAATAAATTTATAAATATTTCTCCACTTAGTTGTAATTAAAATTTAAACATCAAAACATACGTTGACAAAAACAACGTTATTACAAAAGGTAATATGAATAAGAGGGTAAGAACTGCTGAGGAGCACAAATCAGAGGAAATTTAGGAAGAATAAAGTTGTTATCAAAGGATCAAGGTAGCCCCTATCCATGTTTTGATAAATAGTGTAGACTCAGTTTATGTTTGATTTTATTGTGTGGTAGCGATGTGAGGATTTAAAGAACTAAGTTTTTAAATGACCTCTGGCTATCCCTGGAGCATTTATTTGATCTTCCATTAAAAGGAGGAAGAAAGAGAAGAAATGCATATAATAGCATTCCATGGATGAATCCCTAAAGGTTCTTCCTTTGGAGGAAATATATAAGATCGTAGATTATTTACTATGAAATGTAACATCTATTTAGGCAGGATTTTTTAACTTCGGCACTCCTGATATCTGGGGGTTGAGATAACTCTTTGTTGTGTTTCCCTGCACTGTTAGAATATTTGGCAGAATCCCTGGTTTCTGCTCATTAGATGCCAGTAGGACCTCCTTCCCAATTGTAACAACTAAACAATGTCTTCAGACATCGCCAAATGTCCCAAAGTGCCCCCCTGGTTGAAAACTACTGCCTTAAAGTTTCATAATGACTTTTGTAATCTACTCAGTAAGTGAGTCTTTCTTGAGTACCTGATACATCTTTTTCTGCTCTAATGGGGATTAAAAGAAGAGTAAGAAATGGTTCCTTCTCTCTCTCTCTTTTTTTTAAAGGTTTTATTTATTTACTTGACAGAGAGAGAGAGAGAGCTCAAGCGGAGGGAGCAGCAAGCTCGCCAATGAGCAAGGAGCCTTGCAGGGCTGGATCCCAGGACCCGGGGACCATGACCTAAGCCGAAGGCAGACGCTTAACCGACTGAGCCACCTAGGTGCCCCATGGTTCCTTCTCTTAAAAAGCTAAGTAAGTCCATGTTACAGACATAATAGCACTAGAGTACAACAGAAAACATTTATCACTAGTTCTACATGCCATGTATGCTAATAAATATTTCAGAGATTTAGGGATTATCTAGAGGGGGATCCATGAGGGAAATTTCTGGAAGGCATGACATAGCATGGGCTCTGAAGACTGGATAAGATTTGGAAAGACAAAATTAAGAGGAAAATACATTTCATGTGTTATGGAGAACATATTCACAAACATCCAACATAAAATCGGGGTGAAAGAGTATGAGAGAAACCAAAGAAATAAATAAATGGTGAAGAGAATTCTTTAAGAGCTTACAGAAGGCAGTTACTTTGGAAATATGACAGGATGTCAATGGAGGGAAAATAGAAGGTGTGGCTAAGCAGGAGGTGGATTTCTTAAAAACTGTGGCTGGAATTTGAAGAGACGTTACTTCCTTAAAAGCAGCCAAAAGTTCAGGATGAGCAGTTTAACAGCAGATGATGAGACTCACCATGGGTACGGACAGCAGCTTTAGGACATAAAAGAGAAATGGAGAGGAAGGTCTGGATCTGAAACCAAGAAGAACTACAGTTTCGGAGCTGATTTTGGGTAAAAGGTCAGAGTCAGACTTTTGACTGTACTAGCTGATTATGAGTAAATGCCATGTCAGCCATGGAGCCTGAACCCTTGTCCACCTGTACTGGAGTGCTAGTAGGAAAAGAATTTTTTTGATTCAGATTTTATTAAGAAGTTTTACAGCTGCTGGACAATTACAGATATACATATAAAAATTTTAATTGGTATCTAGTTTCTATTCTGTCCTTGATTAACTATTTTCAGGTTAATGTATAATTTAAATTCCAGAAGATTCAAGGATCATGGAATAAACTGAACATTTTTTTTTATTCATTCGAGACACAGAGATACAGAGAGAGAGAGAGAGAGAGAACATGAGCAGGGGGAGAAGCAGAGGGAGGGGGAGAAGCAGGCCCCCCGCTGAGCAGGGAGCCCGATGTGGGGCTCGATCCCAGGACCCTGGGATCATGACCTGAGCTGAAGGCAGACGCCTAACCATCTAAGCCACCCAGGCACCCCTAAACTGAACATTCTTAAGCATTTTATCTTAGCTATAATTTATCTCAAGGGTGATTTCTGGATGTTTTTCAATAATATTCATTTCAATAGCTAAATATAAACTTAATTTCATTTCCTACTGTATCCAGATATATAGTATAATGATGTCATTTTTTAAAATTCTGAAATAAACACAAACACAATCAAAAGCTGGATAATGCCTGCAGGTGGAGGAAGAATGATCACATACACAACAGTTTTATTACTGATACAAATTGATACTGATGTATATTAACTTAATTAGGCTTTGTACCTTGATATTTTTTAAAAAGGTATCAAAACTGGTTCTCCAGTGGAATAAGCAACATTTGTGAGACTCAAAATTTCACATTTAGTAATGGAAATAGCAATACTTTAAAAAGGAACAGGTGGTTTTGTGAATATACGTACAAATCTAGAAACCACTTATGAAGTTGAATTGCCACTCCCATTTGGAAACCCTAGGTGGTACACATGTCTAAACAGGTATACACACATGCATACACACTCACAGTTTATATGACCATGTTACATAGACATCTCTGTCCCTGATATGGACACCAAGAAACAATTAAGTTAATATATATTCCCTAAAATATCTTAAGTATAATACAGGCAGGATGATTACGTTAGTGTGGGTATCTTCATGTTTATGAACATGAATGTGCATAGAAGATTATGACATGTGGTTCTGAGTATTATTCTTTTGACAAGAAAGGAACAGATAAAGATGATACTTCATAATCACTAATAATGTAGATTACTAAAAAAAACTATTGGTTACATTCTCCTTTTTGGTTAAATTATGCCTTGGTTTTAATTTAGATATTTTTGGAAGGTACTTTGATACTTTCAAGGCCATCATGAGCCAGTTTAATGTGCCAAATTAGGAATTTACTAAAATAAAGAATTTATTGCTTAATGGGAGTTGGTGCACTTTCTCATTTGCTTAGTATAATATCAAGAAGTGATTTGGCCATGGGAAAAATATGAAACAAACCATTATGGCCTGATATTCATAAACTGATTGAAAATATGAGTATGTACATATACACACATTAACATTTGTTCTTAGATTTTTGCAATTATAAAGATACACATATATATGAATATATTGTAGCATATGTAATATGTACTTTAGAACCCATTACAAGGCCGTGGGCAAGTAGGGTCACTATCTTTGTGCTTCCACTATACCCCATACACACATCTATATAACATTTATTATTTCTGCTGGATTTATTTGGTTACAGATTTATTTACACTCCTTGTATTTTAAATCTCTAAGGAATGATAATTATAATTTATCTCTCCATCCTGAGTGTCTACCATATGTCAGGTAAAGAGAAAGAACCAGTACATGTCTAATGGATGAGTGAATAAATCTTTTTTTGATTCTTTAAACAGATATCTTTTAAATTTCAGTTACAAGATATTTTATAAAATATTAACTTTATGAGCATCTCTCAAACAGAAAACATCTTTTCCATTTCACATTTTATACTCAGAATATCTTTTTTTTAAAAAAGATTTTATTTATTTATTTGACAGAGAGAGAGACAGCGAGAGAGGGAACACAAGCACGGGGAGTGGGAGAGGGAGAAGCAGGCTTCCCGCTAAGCAGGGAGCCCAATGCGGGGCTCGATCCCAGGACGCTGGGATCCTGACCTGAGCCGAAGGCAGACGCTTAACGACTGAGCCACCCAGGCGCCCCTATACTCAGAATATCTTAATGCTCCTGCTTTAATAAAAGGAAAGACAATAACAGGCAGATTTACAGGGGCCAATAAGGTCCTTCTTTTTTGAACCACTCAATAATTCATTCTAAAAAGAGAAAATAGAACTACACTATCAGTGGCACTTTAACCAATTTTAATTTTATAATGTTTATTATTTCTGATTTCTGCTGCTTTATTTCACCAAAATTTCAAAGTAAATTAACCAACCTCTTTATGCAGTAAACATTTATCAAATACTTTTTGCAAACTAATTTATGCAAATGTAATACCTCATTTTAATAGTTTGCTATTTTTCTCTTGTTTAACTTTTCACACACAAAAATCCTTTTTTTTGAGTAAAACAACAGTATCAAAAAGAGTAACATTTTTTACCTTATACTAGACTTTTTCCTTTGATCATTTATTTCAGGGAATTTGAGGCTGTCAACATTGTAATAATATAACAAATTAGCTCTCAAATGGAAGTAACCAAAGCAAAAAATCTGACAGCTCTTTTTGTGTCAAAAATTAGGACTGATAATTGCTTTGAAAATCTCCCCCCACCCCCCACCTCACTTTTTAAAGGGACACAAACTCCTACAGGAGGGGAAATTAAGCTTTACAAATTTTCATTTATCTTACTGGCTGTGCTTTATTTTTAAAATACTTTGACAGTAAAAATGAAACAAACTGAGGGTTCTAGAGGGGAGGGGGTGGGGGATGGGTTAACCTGGTGATGGGTATTCAAGAGGGCATGTTCTGCATGGAGCACTAGGTGTTATACGCAAACAATGAATCATGGAACACTGCATCAAAAACTACTGATGTAATGTATGGTGATGAACATAACATAATAAAATAAAAAAACAAAAACAAAAAAAGCCCTGCTAGGTATATTTTTAAGAATAGTTGCACAATTAAATGCACTTCAACATTGCAACTTAAATTTTCTTACTCATAAAATACAAAGTCTCCACAGAGAAGCAGCTAGTATTTCTTTTAATCTATAGAGGCAATTCTCCCAACTGTATCTTGGCAAAGTATGTCTTTCCTTTTCATACTTACCAAACACTGACAAAAGGAGTAAATGGATTCAATATGAAGACAAACTCTAGCTTTAGCTTCTGCTGTTTAACCTTCCTGATGATTGATAGGCATGCAGTGAATTCTACTGACCCAGGATGTCTGTCCTCACAACTCAGTCATCTAAATCAAAGGGAATAAGTAGTTATTTAGGACACCCAGGATGCAGGTATCAAGAAAGTCACCATGCATGTGGTGAAGGGAACTGGTGTGAATGGGATTTGGGCCGAAATACAGAGGAAATCATATCAGTTGGAAGAAATAGATTGAGCGAAGGCAGGTAGGTAGAAAAGAGCAGAAGTTATTGGAGAAACACTGACTAACTCAGTTTATTTGAAGCAAAGACACCAAGAAAGAGTCAAGTCAGAAATAACTTCAAGGCTGGGCGAGGCTAACGTGTGGGCCCGGGAGTGCCCGTCTTTGTTTCTGAACTGAGGGGATATAATAAAATCTTCAACTGTAACATCTTTTCTGTAAATAATGTTCATATTTAATGCAATAGCATGGTAATCATCTTTTAAATGCAATAAACTTAATGGAGTAGAGGAAGAAAAAGGGAAAGAAATAGCATGTTTTATATAGTATCACCAATCAAGAGATAGGTAATAAAATAGAGCCAGAAGTCAGAGATACAAAAAGATCCAATAATAGCATTCCATGTTTAAAAAGACTCCTAATTACAGAAATGGTCATTCTAAGCAAAGAGGAAACTTTACATTTTATATGAATGGAAATAACTTTTCACCACATGCAATAATTATTTTCTGGAAGAACCAAGACTACCTTTGTAAAAAGCAAGAACAAGACATATGGAAAATTTAAGCTCATATTTATGTTCCCTTCTTATTAGGAAGGAATCCCTTAAATAAAAAAGTTGATATTGGCATACATCATTCTATGTGATTTTTATGTTTTGGAAAAATACTAAGTATATCATATGAAGCAAAGAAAGTCATTATTGCAGTTGCCTAAAAGAATTTATTAAGCACCTCTTGCAGACATCCCTACAGGGTTCTCACTGGGTAATCTCTGACAAATGAGAAGCAGGGCAATTTACAAAGACATAAAAAGAACATACAGGTTGTTAATGTATTTAAAGTCTTAAATAATGACTTACAAATATTTCAGTTTGGTCCTTATGGATATTAAAAAAAACAATCTTTTTGGTAAATTTAATATGATTTCACTATTGTTCCATAAATATAAGGAGAAATATTTTTTCTAAAGATTTCTGTTGCAGACATTTAAAAAAGGAAGAAAATAGGAGATGATCTTCCCCCAAACCTAATTATGATAATGAAAACATATCTAAAAATGTGAAGCTTGGGCTAGAATAGAAGCTATTAATAAAATTTAAAAACACAACACCTTATGTGCAGTTATCAGTATTCAGAGGGAAGTAAGGTAAGATTCAGTTTTATTTTTATAGAAAAGTCTGGCTTGGCCACATTTTTTAAGGCACACAAAAATGGAGTACAAAATATTGGTATTTAAAAGCAGCCACAAGTGAACCATTTATTGAATTTGCCCTAGTTTAAAACCTTATTTTAAGAGAAAATCTCTTCGAATGAGTAGTTTTACAAGTTTCACAAGAACAGCAAATATATCAAATGTCCTCATCCTGGGTAATTACTTCCTTTGCAGGGCCATGTACATTCTTGCAATGTAGCTGAAAATTAAAACACTACTACAAACAGAACTGGATAAACAGATAAATGCTTTAAAAAAATCAGACCAAATGAAGGAATATTTAAAAATGCTGACATATATCTAAACTGCCTGAACTTGGTAGTTTATAGACTGAACTGGCTTCTTTGCAAATGCTTCTTTGCAAGAATTAAGTCTGTGTACCTTGGTTCTGGCCAAATAAAATATTTTTTTAAGAAATGGTTTAACTAGACATTTTCAGCCCTTCTGGTATTGTTGGCTTGTTATGACATTGTTCTTATCCCCGACAAGTTAATTTACCGGGGGAAGCAGCAGCAAACAAATAATCACAAAGCAACATGGGGAAGAGCAAAAAAGGGGACAGGCCCAGGCCATGGGCTCACAAAGGCCACCCAACCCACATCTGGAGGAAGTGACTTAGGAGTGGAGTCTAAAGGAGAAAGTAGAGTAAAGGAAGGAGGACGGGCATTAAGGGGCAGCATGGGCAAAGGCAGAGGATGCAAAGGGTAAGACACTGGAGGTAGCTCAGGATTGCTCGAGTAGAGTTCAAAGTTTTCGGGGAGAGTAGATGGAGAGATGGCTGCTTCTTCGCAGAGGGTGTGCTCTGCCCTGATTAGAGCTTGTCCTCTGTCTGCTGGGCTGGGGAGCCACTGCAGGGCTCTAGCAAAGGGGTGGATGGGAGCAGATCTGCACCCTAACAGACTACTCCTGCGGCTGTGTGTAGATGGTGGTGGACGGTGTAGAGGAGAATACTCCAGTTAGGAGACTGTTTAAATGGGACAGTTAATAGGCTTGGGGCAGGTCAGGGATGACAGGGATGGAGAGCAGGAGAAAGGTTAGTCAAGTATTTTTAAAAGGAATCAAGACCGATACTAAAGAGATAACAAGGCGGAACACTTGGAAAAAATAGTAAATATAAATAATATTTTTTTCACTTGGATCTGCCAAAAGTATAGCTTCATGAAACGGAATCTCATGGTAAAGTCACCATTTTTTTTTGCAATTGCAACGGAGTGTAGGGTAATCTGTACTCCTTGACAATGAGAATCTGTTTGTCTGTCAGTGTTCTGCATGAATGAGTCATGTGCTGAGGACATGGGGGAACAACAGCCAAACTTATCTGATTGCTGCACACAGACCTGGGGCTGAGTCTTAAAGTATTTCCACAGAGAGTGAAAGAAAACAAAGGGAGTTTTTGTTCCTTGAAATTCAAAAACACATCCTTCTCTACATGAACCTTAGCTATTTATTGCAACATTCCAAGAACTTAATACTTTTTTATCACTCGCAAAACACTGGTTCCTAAACCTTTTTATGTACTCATAAAAAAAAAAAAGAAATCTGTATTTCCTTGAGCTTGACCAATAATTCAGGAATGCCCACCTTTATTTCCGTTGAAGCTGCATGGAATTGGTGACTGCATTTGCCTCCTATCCTTTTATCTGAGAAGCATGTCACATTGCTACACAGATTTTAGTATTTTCTCCTTGATTGGCCTCACTTTCACCCTCATAATGCATCTCATTGAAAAGGCATTAGTTTGTGAATACTGGCTTTCCTCTGAAAGAACAGTCTAGGACAATACATACAAATTAAGAAGAGCAGCCAAGAAAATAATATTGCATTTATTATGAATTATTTTGTAATTTTAATGTTTTAAATTATTCTAGAATTTCTAATGTGGAAAGAATTTAACAACTTAGTTGAACATTCTCCTAATAGTGATGTATAGTGATGTAATACAGAGTTTATTGACTACATCAAAAAACACCTGGGTGGCTCAGTCGGTTAAGTGTCTGTCTTTGGCTCAGGTTGTGATCACGAAGTCTCAGGATAGAGTCCCACATCCGGCCGCCTGCTCAGCGGGGAGTCTGCTTCTCCCTCTGCCCTTCACACTGCTAGTGCTCTTTCGCACTCTCTCACTTTCTCTCAAATAAATAAATGTCTTAAAAAAAACCCAAAAAACAGTCCACATTACTTTTTCCCCTCCATATGCATGAAACACAAAATAATTCTTAGCTATAGAATTTATAATACTGCCTACTTATAAAACTTTGAAATCTGTGACTAATTCTTGGACAGTATTTTATTTGAAAAGCTGGTATCACAATTTTTGGTACCTGCTTTTCAAAAGTTAAAAAAAAAAAGGCCTAAAACAGCATTTTTTTTTTTTTTTAGGTTAAACCAAGTGAAATTTGTTTTGGAGGGTCTGAAGTTGGGATAAAAAGCCTTAAATACTATGTGAGTTTTGGTTAACCCTTGTACAAAAATATAAAAAATTTGGCTGATTTTGTTAAATTTTCATGAATACAAAGCTTTCATTAAACATCCTTTTACCTTGTGCCTTCTACAAAGTGCACATATACAATTTATCAATTTTCTCAGACAGTTATTTTAGTTAACTCAGCTACTAATTATTTTCCCCTATAGTTTTGGTATTAAAATCCCACCTGGAAGTGGGGTTCCATGGTATAATGGTTGGGGCGCCTGGGTGGCTCAGTTGGCTGCCTTCGACTCAGGTCATGATTCCAGGGTCCTGGCATCGAGGCCCGCATTGGGCTCCCTGCTCAGCAGGGGACTCTGCCTCTCCCTCCCCCACTGCCCCTGCTCTCTCTCTCTCTCTCTCGCTCAAATAAATAAAATAAAATTTTAAAAAGAATAAATAAAATCCCACCTGGAACTTTTTGTTGTTGTTGATGTTGTACTTCTAAAATGAGCTGACACCATGAATAAACCTGGTAATAAGCAGCAAAGAAGTCAAATGAAAGAAGAGCTAAAATGTCATTTGATCCCAAACATACAGGGTATCTGATGATTCTAGTTATATCAATACTTTTTCCTCACCTGGTCAGTTAAGTTGGGAAGAGAACCTCTATGGAAGTTTAGCTGAAGGGTGGTCTGCTCAGCCATTCTCCATCTTTCAACCCAGCAATCGTGATGGATGAAGGCAAGGAAGACTCTCTTGCAGTTGTGTGTGGATTACAGGTCTGCAGTTTATTTCGATTCCCAAGAGACTGTTTTCCCCTCTCAAGAAACAGGTAAGTTTGTAATGGAGTGAATGGGATGTTGTTTTAGGGATAATCTTGTATCTGCTATAATTTATATTTAAAGAGTCATTGGTAAATGTTAGTTCTTTATTGTACTGTTCTACTGCTTTGAATTAAACTACCTGTGACACACCCACCACCAACGGGCACTGTGGTTGAGGATCTCAGAATCGGATATTGCGTTCTAAAAAGAGAAACTTAAACTAAACCTGATAAATCTTCTTTAAAGCAAAAAAAAACCCAGAAAAACAACCTGAATATGAGAGAATGGGCCTGGATAGAACGAGGATAATGATGATAGGGATGGATTTGTTTATGTCAGGGTTTGTTTGAAGAATTTGGAATATGTTAAAGTGAAAAAAAATTAATTGCTATTTAGTTCTTTGAATGAGGTAAGGGACTGGACTTTAAAACCAAACATAACTGGGATTTTTTTGCATCTCAGTGTTGCCCGTTGCCAACTGTGTGAGCTACCTGTACATTAAAAATGGGAATAATAATGCCTGTCTCTTATGACTGTTTTGATTATCAAAATAGCTGATTTTAATATCTTACATTTATTGTTTACTGCTCAAAGTGCTTTATAAATGATCTCATTTAATTCTCAAGCAAAACTTTGAGATGGGTCTAGTTATTGTCTTCATTTTACAGATACAGAAGTAGAAATAAGGAATAATTACGTATGAAAAGTGAGGCATGCTGCATGGAAAGTATGATGCCTCAAACACAGTTAATATTCAAAAAATATTAACTATTTTGCTCACAGAAGTTTAATTTTTTGAAGATTTATTTATTTATTTTAGAGAGAGTGAGCAAGAATGCGTTGGTGGGGGGGCAGAGGGAGAGGGAGAAAGAATCTTGAGCAGGCTTGATCTCACAACCCTGAGATCATGACTTCCGCAGAAATCAGGAGTTGGACACTTAGTCGACTGAGGCACCCGGGCCCAGGAGCCCCCACAGAAGTTTAATTTAACAGTGTAATAAGAGGCACTCCAATATGAGAGTATCTAAGCTTAATCTATACTATGTTAAAGTTTCAAATTAAGCAAAGTTCAAATTAGTCATTTCATCTCAGCATCAACCAAACTAAGTGGCTAAGAATGAAAATTATGTGGTTAAAGGATTCTTATATCAAATAAAACTTCATCTCATAAAAATATAAATTCTTGAGAGTAATAGAGCCATTGTTTGTTCTTCAATTGTAGTATTTATGTAGCTCACAATGAAGTTAGAGGTTTGGCATTCTTCTAATGTACCTGATGATATAAATCAGTCAAGTAGGATCATTTAACTCTTATAGTAAAAAAAAAAAAACAAACCTAAATCATTAATTTTAAAGGTCACGAGAAGAGCTAAAAGCAAGGTCTTAATCAACTGGCATGAATAAAGGAATTGTTTAAATCCCTCTTTGGCCGGTGGAACAATTTGCCGAAACTCTAAATGGCAGATCTGTCAGCATTTAGCCACTGATCTCATCTTGACTCACTTTTAGTTTGAACCTGACACAGTCATCTGATCAATAATATTTCATACCAGAAAGAAGACTAGAGCAAAACTTTCTCACTTCCACATTTCTTCTAAATTTTCCAATTCCGAAATTCATCTTGGATTACAGTTTGTTTTGCTGCCCTCACCTGCTTTCTTTGCATATAGTTGAGAGAAAAATGTTCTTCCAGGAATAAACCTAGAATTTGTATTCCAGATTTCAGTAGAAGAAGCCGCTGAAATAAACACAGCTGTGACCCATCATGAGTTACTTGATTCTATAACTATTCTACATGGCCCTTCCTTCCTCCTCCTGCATCCCACTTGCTCCCTCCTCATTTCAGATGGTGCCCAGAAATGCATAATTGGCAGGATCTAGGATATACGTGAATAGTCTGAATGGTAAAAACCATGCTAACAGAGCAGCAGAATCAATACTCTCTGAAAAACTGTTTCACAGTGAAAAGGTCACTCAATGATTCTTGAGTAGAATGAAATCACAAAACTAAACCCTGTTAGACTTTAATGATCACCTGATTTATAACATACTAGTTTTACAGAATGAGCTAAAAGAACATCCTGTCAGCATCACAGTGATAAAACATGGCAAGGTACGCAAATAAAGGAAGATACTGTGATTGACTGCAACTATGAAACTTTAGAAGGGTGAGTAGCAATAATCTGGTTATCCTCATCTTCAGTAGAGTTTATCACTATAGTTATTAATATGTGATACTTACCTGTCAATCATTGTTTAATGCTAAAATTACTACCTTTCAAATTATGGATGTACCTTTCCTCCTTATGGAACGGATGTATTCCTGAAGCACTAAAAAAATAAATTTGGTATATTGAGTCATATTTAGGATATTTTGAGTGTTCTTATCCAAAAGTGTTTGTATCCCTCTCTTTTAGGAAATCCCCAATTTACTATATATGTTTAAGCCCATGTTTTAATATGCCAGATTTTCTTAAAGCAGAGAACCCCTAAATAACACTAATTTCAAGGACTTCTTTGTGATTTACTGAGATGGTATGAAGAGTTGCTATCAAGCACTGCATAAAAACATTGAAATAAAATTGCAAAGTAGATCTTGCCTATTTACTGACCTGTATCTCTTTTGGAGATGTCTTATTTTTCTCCTGTAGTTAGCTCATTCAATCCCAATACACTAATGATGTACTATATGTTGGCTAACTGAACTAACTAACTAACTAAATAAATAAATAAATATCCAATACCAATACACTGGTTTAGAGCAAAAATAGATTATATAAAAAATTATAGTGAGTGAGGTATAAGAGAATATATTTTGCTTTATAAGGTTTCAAATTAAGTAATTTTTCACACATACATTTTCTCAAGTATTATTTGTATACTTACATGTTTTTAATAGTTTGATCATTTTTCTAAGATTACCATACACTGCCTTATTAAAATGCTATTTTAGCTGTTATATAGTATTGTACCATTTGTCCATTTCACTAGTTAGATTACTTCCATGTTTTCATTATTAAAATCACTGCTATCAAAAACCTTACTCACATTTTTTGCATATGTGTGATAGTTTCTAAAGATTGTGTATAAAAGTGGGTCATAGGGTCTGGGTCATAGGATATATATTCTCTGAAATTTACTCAGTATTTCCAAATTGCTCTACTAAATATTTGTCCAGATTTACCCTCTTACCAGTAATATAAGAACTCATATTCTCTTTTCAAGTTAATATGAACTAGAATTATATGTGTAACATGGATGAATCTCCCAAAACATTACTTTTGAATGAAATAATTTGTGTACAAGTTTAAATCCTCCAAAACATATATCCTCCAGTATATGTATATGTGTACATATATCATATACATACACATATATAAAACAAATACCATAATTATGTATATATTATGGAAAAATTGATGTGTAGTAAAAGGACAAAGACATGCATGCATGGGACTGATAGATGCCAACTTAAAAGATAATAGTAACATTCACAGAAGGGAAGAAACGGATGGGATGGTGGGGCTTCAGCAGTATCTGTAAACTTCATTTGTTTGCAAGAAAATCTGAAGGAAATGATGCAAAATGGTATGATCATTTTAGCTATGAGGAAGGTACAAGAATAGCTATGATTTTCTGTACTTTACTGTAAGCTTAAAAATTCATAATTAAAAATGAGAAATGAAAACATTATTGAGCTCAGGTTGAAATTAATGTCCTTTTGAAATGGAACTGAGTCATGAAATACAGACACGTGGTGCTTTGTTTTACAACAATGATCATTTATGTGTACAAATATCTAGATGGTACTTGTCCTCTAACAGAGAACGGTGTAGTTCCAGTGTATCAACAATAGCACACTTCTTCAGGTCATTTCTCCAGGTATTCTCTTCCTGGATCCTCACAGCCATTCTGTGAGGTCCTCAGGGTACCTTATTGCCTTTATTTTAGAGATGAGGAAATTCAGACTCAGCAAGCTTCACTGACTTGTCCGTAGAGAGTTACAGAGTTAATAGGGGCCCAAGTCAGAACTAAAGTCCAGTACTCCATCTTTCTGGGCCAATGCATTTTCTCCTCACTCTGCTACATGACCCTTCTGCATCTCTCAATCCATGAGAATAGGACAGACATAAAGAAAGGATGTGTCTGTTACTACGTCAAGCATTCAGACCAAAATGACAGAAACCCTCAGTCATCCAGCTAGTTTATCTGCAAACCAAGTCCTCCTCCCGGCCACAGGGGCACACCCCACGCAAGGCCTCTCAGAGGGTCACAGATGTTGCATATTTCCTGTGTACTATTTCTCATGAAAAGGATATCTTGTGAAATATCAAAGAAGAGGGCAATTACCAGAAAAAAACAACTGTCCATATTTCACACAGTCAAAAATGTATAATTTCTCACTACCCTCCCTGAGCTTGCTGCTTACAACAGGGTGGGTTAGAATGGGACTGTCCTAGTTTTTGCTGGGTAGAAGGCAGCCGGCATTCACATATAAGGGCCCAAAGGAAGAAATTAAATCTGAAAATGTAAGCTAATCAACCTTCTCCAAAAACAAGTGAAAAGAATAAAGAGAAGATAAACATGGTGTTCTGACACTTTCAGGAACTAAAACATCTGAAGCCGTATTTTTTTTTTATTATAGCAGTTCTACTTTAAAATTGAGAACCAATTATGAAATAACTATGGCTTTGAGAAAGGTTGGAAGAAAAGTCTTAGAAACAGCTAATATAAATGTCTCTCTCCAAATTAAATCAGTGGGGTGCTAGTTTTAATATGTCTGCTTATTACCTCAAAATTTGGATTCAGTATAAGCAATTAAAATATTCACCTCTCTGAAACAGTTTAGGTGGAGTCTTGGCCTATGGTGGCACTATATAAACAAGCAGTAATAGTCTTATAATTCTACGATTAGGACTTCCTTTAGTGCCATAAGATTAGGTTCATTTTCCTGTAATCCCAACTTTTTTCCCTCCAAAGAAAAACTTTTACTCCATTAGATTTCCTCTCTTGCTCCCCAGAAACTTTCTTACCCCAGTACTAACAGATTTTTCTTTAACAAAGAAGACCTTATGAAGTGAACCCACATAGCACTAAGGTTCAAATGACCTTCTGATTGCCAAGTCCACTAGTACTTTTTCAATTTTCATCCTACTTGCCTCCTGGGAGCATTTGGCACCCCTACCAACTCCTCTTTCTTAAAATGCGCTCCTTGATTGGCTCCTAAACACCCTTTCCTGGTTCTCGTCTTTCTCATCACTCCTTCACAGTCCTGTATGCTGGTTTTTCCTTCGTTTATCTCCAATCACATATACTGCTAAAGATTCCTCCCTTCTTTCCTGCTTATCTTCTTATTTTCCTTGCTTTCCTTGGTCCCTCCTATCCATGGCTTTAATTACTATGTCTAAGTTAACAACTCATAAATTTGTACTTCCAAGTTCAATCTCTTTCCTGAAAACCTAAACCCAATATATTCTCCATCTTCGTACTAGAATTATTACCTTTTGAAAAAATGATCACAAGTCTTCTCTCGTTGAAAAATTTGATGGCTTCTCTGCCTGGAGCACAAAGTCCAAACTTCTTAGTATTGCATACAAAGCCTTCTTTAGTATGTCTTTATAGGCCTAGTTTCTACTGTCAATTCTTATTGCTCCTTATCACGAACTTTGCACCACAGCGCAGCAGTGCCTCATAGGTACTCCTTTGTTCCTGTGCATTTTTGTTACATTTACCATATTTCCCAAATCAAGTGCATCAGGACATAAAGTCTGATAAACGGGATCTTACCAGGGCAGGAGGACTCATTTGAAGTTAGGACTGTCTTGGGAAACAAGAGGAAACAGAGGTTGTTCAAGCTGTGTCTCTAGAGTTCTTTTCCTCTTTGCCTGACATCTTAGCAAATGTCAAGGAAAAATAAAATAAGATGAAAACAGAGAGGGAGGCAAACCATAAGAGACTCTTAACTACAGGAAACAAACTGAGGGTTGCTGGAGGGGAAGTGGGTAGGGGGATGGGGTAATTGGGTGATGGGCATTAAGGAGGGCACTTGGAAGTAATGAGCACTGGGTGTTGTATGCAACTGATGAATCACTAAATTCTACCTCGGAAACTAATAATACAGTATATGTTAAATAAATTGAACTTAAATAAAAAATTTAAAAAAAATAAAGAAAAAGAAAATGTCAAAAACATTCATCTTCACGTAGGATGTATTCGCAGAATCTTGGGTAGAGGAACCCATAGCCCAGCCTCTCTACTCTGGGAAGAAGAATCTTCTCTAGCTGAGTTATCTTCTTTAATCAACAAGTTAATTTCAGAAGTTGAGAGGAAGGAAAGAGAAATGCAAAGAAACAAACAGACCAATTGGATGAACCTTGATAATCAAGGAAGTAACTTTGCCGCAGGCAGATGTTTCTCACACACATCCATCCACAGCTAAATCTGACAGTCAGTGAACATAGTTCTTCCTCTGTGTTCCCATAACATCTAGTTTATGCCTTGATTATAGCTCACAGTCTATTAATCTGAATTACTTGATTTTATGTCCATTTTCCCAATCAGTCTGTGATTCCTGGCATGGAGCAGATGCCAATAAAAGAGTAATGAACTCACCCTTCAAGAACAGCAATGCCTAGGATACAATTTAAGATTTTTGCAATCATAGCAAAGGCTATATTAAAATAGCACAATTTGGTGAAAGCAATTATGCATGCTGCTATAAACACTTTCTATTGACTAGGAAAACCAACATGTTCAAAAAACAATCTATTATCTCAACTGCAGTTAGAGATAACTGACCCTATCTGCTACAAATTTTCCAAACAGCATAAAGCAATTGTGATGGCAAAAGCTATCTGGGCTTTGAAGGTACAAGACAAAAATTTGACAAATACCTTAGTATGCATTCCATCAGAATCTCACTTGCATTTTTTCAAAATCCACTAAGAACTAATTAAATATTTGTGCTACAAAAGAAAGGCTTGTGCCAGCAAACACTGCTAATTTTCTAGCTATGATGGGTGGAAATGCAGAGTACCCAGGAGATTAGGATAGCTATCCAAAATATCAGGCAGTTACCAAAAAACTGCTGATAGTAATTCTCTTTTTGATTCTCACATCTCTAATATTCCTGTTTCTATTTCTTTCTTGATATTTCACATTTATATGCCTTCTTTCTCTGCAGTTTAGCTCTTTATTTAGCTCACAAAATAGGCATTATACTAAGGAGGTAGACTATTCATCTTTTGGCGTCAGTAGCAGTTGCCCTTAGCAACCACCACTTGAAGGGAAACCTTATTTTCATCTGGTAACTCAAAATAGGACTAAAGGGTCAAATGCAGAGCAATTGTAAAAGGCAGGTCTCAAACTGGCAAATTGCTCAATACAAGCCCCTCTTTCATCTGCAGCATTCCAAAGACATTGGGAGTTTTGTTCATCAATATTTCATAAATCACAGGGTTTATAAATTGGTTTCTAAACAATACTTGTAAAAATAGAACTATACATTCCAACTTGAAATCTCTTTATTATTGAGGCTATAGAGAGGAACCATATAATTGACACGAGCCTAATGCAAACAGAGAGGTAAAAGAAATAAATATTCATTTCAAATATATTATGTCAAGTACTCTGAAACCTTTTGAATTTACTGATCTTTAACTCGAGTTCAAGCTTTCAAGAACCTATACTAAGAAGAAAAGCTAATTTAAGCTAATAAATTCAATGACTAACCAGTTAATGATTCTGGATATTTCTGAATCATTATCTGATACATAACAATTGCTAATCTATTATTAAGGAAAAAAACAAGGGATGCATGTAATTTTCATTCTTTTTTATACTCTCTGAAGCCTACTTATATATAACTTATGCATAGTACTCTTCGTGATATTTAGTATATACTATACATTAGCATCCTTCTTATGAGTCAAAGAATGGAAAAAACTGGGAAAAATATACTTCCACTATTGTGGCTTAAGAAATCTAAACTATTGGGCTGTTAGACTTTTCTGGACACAGATTCTAGAAGTCATGTACATGTTATCCCATATTAGCGTTCTAAGTGTGCCTGGGGGAACAGAGATGTTGACATCAGCACTGGCAGCAGCAATGTTTGATACCACATAGGTTTTGCTTCTTCCATTATAAGTCTTGTAGGAAGATACCTAGTCATTGTTAACATCGATGTTTTACATTGTTTAAGTCAATTCAATTCAACAACATATGACAAGAAATTTTACTAGTGCTCTCTCCCCACAACTCTAAATAGGACACAAGCCTTGATTTCATGAAACACAATAAAATGAAGGCAATAAGGCAAAGAGGGGTGGGAACCAAAACACAGAGAATTAGAAACAGGTAAAAAATTTAGAAAGAGTAACGTGAAAATATGATGATGATGATGATGACGATGATCATGAAATTATTAATAAGCATGGGAGTGTGACCATGTATGAATGCATGGCAAAAGGATCCTGTGGAAACAGCATGGTTTCATGCTTTTGCAAGCTATTCCAGCTAAGTTTTGAAATTCACATGTTATAAATGTAACCTTGTATTCTTTAACTCCTATATGACTCTTGAAATAGAAGATAAATCATTACTGAATCAGACGCTGTCAACTTCCTATGGAATTTTGTTGTATTTTTCATTTTTCCTTCAGCATTGGGGCTGCATCAAAAATTGTTGTTTTCAACTAAAGAAACTACAATTAAATTACTTAAAAACTTCATGTAATATCATCAAATTGTACTTCGTTTCATATATGTAAATTTTACCTCAATAATAACAGTAACAAAAGACTTAATATAATGAACACAGATAAACTACAGTTTACTTAATACTTTGTAAGCATGAGTATATATGGTCTTTAAATTTTTATTTGATCACAACTTCTCAGGTACTACAAAATCTGCCACCTCTGAAATTTATCTTTCCAAAGGGACTGAAATCTTCTGGTGTCCATCGATCACAAATGAGTTTTGTTCTGTGCACAGGGATGCTGCTCCAGACCCTCCCCACCCCAGATGCTCCTTGTGTTTTGAAGGTGATGCTCAGGGCTCTCTTACCTAGTGTACCTTGTAACAAATGTTTATGTTTGGGAGGGGCCTGGATGAGCTTGAGGATGCTGCCTGAGACTGAAGAACATCTCTTTTTGCTGGAGGTTTTGCTTTTCCTGAGCCTCCACACAGGAAGTAGACTCATGACTTTCTGGCCACTAGTCACTGCATCTGTCACAACTCTCACTCATTTTGTTCTGACTTGTGATGGGAGAGATCTCCACACACTGGAGAACAGCTGCACTCTATTTGTATTCTAACTAGAGGACTCCAGAGGGCTGGCTCCGTGAAGTTTATTTTAAACTTCAAAATTAACTTTAGATGGGACCATGAGTTAATTAAGTTCCCCAATTCGAGAACTTGGAGTGAACAAAAAATGTTTAATGACTTCATGTGACATTTTTAATAGTCAAAACTCTGCAGGGGTGGTTCAATATTCGCAAATCAATCAACATGATACACTGGATTAATAAAAGAAAGGATAGGAACCATATGATCCTGTCAAGAGATGCAGAAAAAGCATATGACAAAATACAGCAACCTTTCCTGATAAAAATCCTCGATAAAGTAGGGATAGAGGGAACATACCTTAACATCATAAAGGCCATATATGAAAGACCCACAGCTAATGCCATCCTCGAACTGAGAAGCTTTCCTCCAGAATTAGGAACAAGACAAGGATGCCCACCTCACCATCACCATGTAAGATAGTACTGAAGTCTTAGCCTCAGCAATCAGACAACAAAAAGAAATAACAGGCATCCAAATTGGCAAGGAAGAAGTCAAACTAACTATTTGCAGACAAGATGATACTCTATGTAGAAAACCTAAAAGACTCCACCAAAAAAATTGCTAGAACTCATACATGAATTCAGCAAAATCTCAGGATATAAAATGAATGTGCAGAAATCTGTTGCATTTCTATACATCAATAACAAAGCAACAGAAAAAGAAATCGAGGAATTGATCCCCAAAACAATAAGATACCTAGGAATAAACCTAACTAAAGAAGTAAAAGATCTATAATCTGAAAACTATAGAACACTGGTGAAAGAAACTGAAGTGGAGGGGCACCTGGGTGGGCTCAGTTGATTAAGCATCTGCCTTTGGCTCAGGTCATGATCCCAGGGTCCTGGGATCGAGCCCCACGTCAGGCTCCCTGCTCACTAGGGAGCCTGCTTCTCACTCCCTCCCCGCTCTTGCTCTCTGTCACTATCTCTGTCTTTCTCTCTCAAATAAATAAATAAAATCTTAAAAAAAAAAAAGAAGCTGAACTGGACACAAAGAAATGGAAAAGCATTGCATACTCACGGATTGGAAGAACAAACATTGTTAAATTGTCTATGCTACCTAAAGCAATTTACATATATAATGCAATCCCTATCAAAATACCACCAGCATTTTTCACAGAGCTAGAATAAAAAATCCTAAAATTTGTATGGAACCACAAAAGACCACAAATACCAAAGCAATCCTGAAAAAGAAAAATAGAACCGGAGGCATCATGATTCCAGATTTCAAGCTGTATTACAAAGCTATAGTGATCAAGACAGTATGGTACTGGCACAAAAACAGACACATAGATCAATGGAACAGTATAGAGAACCCAGAAATGGACCCACAACTATATGGTCAACTAATCTTTGACAAAGCAGGAAAGAATATCCAATGGAAAAAAGACAGTCTCTTCAACAAATGAGTTTGGGAAAACTGGACCACTTTCTAACATACACAAAAATAAATTCAAAATGGATGAAAGACCTAAATGTGAGACAGGAAACCATCAAAATCTTAGAGGAAACACAGGCAGCAACCTCTTTGACTTTGGCCGAAGCAACTTCTTACTGGACATGTCACCACAGGCAAGGGAAACAAAAGCAAAAATGAACTACTGGTACTTCATCAAGATAAAAAGCTTTTGCACAGCAAAGGAAACAATCAACAAAACTAAAAGGCAGTGTACGGAATGGGAGAAGATATTTGCAAATGACATATCAGATAAAGGCCTAGTATCCAAAATCTATAAGGAACTTACAAAACTCAACATCCAAAAAACAAATAACCCAGTTAAGAAATGGGTAGAAGACATGAATAGACACTTTTCCAAAGAAAACATCCAGATGGCTAACAGACACATGAAAAGATGCTCAACATCACTCATCATCAGGGAAATAGAATTCAAAACCATGATGAGATACCACCTCATACCTGTCAGAATGGCTAAAATTAACAACACAAGAAAAATTCTTTAGTTATTTATGTAGCTATAATGTTTCTCTCACTCTAAAGAATTGTTTTTACTTTACATGTACTCTATTTTGACATGAAATATTTCTGAAGGTGATGGGTATTTACTGAGCTTATGTTTTTTAGTAACAGGTACAATGAGAAAACAACACACTAAACTAAAATTTTCAAAAACACATTTTTACAACTCTAGAGATTTTACATTATTATACACCATTAAAACAAGTTAAATGGAAAAATATAATAAAAAGTATTTTCTACAGATAAATAGGGCACCATTTTAATAATGGGTATCAAGAATGACATTAAATATTTTCTGGAAAACTTTTATATTTTATTTTTTATGTCTGACCAAATCTCACCTATCCCCAGATAACCCCTCAACTGTTTTGAACGTTGTCGAAAAATTAGTGATAATTTTAAAAGATGTGATGGCAGTCAGAGTGACTGCACAATTTCTAGCACTATACAGTGCATACATTTATTTATAGTAGGAACATCACAGGGATCCTGGAACTTTTTTTTAATGTATAATTCTGACTAGCCTCTTCTTCTGCTTCCCAAACTACACAAGATAAGAAGCAACAAATGAAAAGAGGTAGAGATAAAGAAATGTTCAAAGTAAACACTTGGTCCCAATCTAAATTTAGACAAGGAAGGAGAGAGAAAAACTATTAAAAGAGTGAACTTTAAGAACCTTGTCACCCTGGAGGTCCTGAATAGCCCCTGAAAGGTGTGTGCTGTACAAAAGATGTACTTGATGGTATTTCTGAAACCCTTTTTTATTGCCCCTTTTTTTTTCTTTTTCATTCTGTGTGTTTATTTGTGCTTATTTGTTTTTGACTTGATGTATAAACAGAAGAGGGGAGGGACAACGTTGTATGCCAAGAATGCAGCCCATAAGGAAATGTTATTTTATTTTATTTTTTTAAGATTTTATTTATTTATTCACGAGAGACAGAGAGAGAGAGAGAGAGAGAGAGAGAGCGAGGCAGAGGCAGAAGGAGAAGGAGGCTCCCCGCAGAGCAGGGAGCCCGATGCGGAACTCGATCCCAGGACCTATGACCTGAGCCGAAGGCAGACACTTAACCGACTGAGTCACCCAGGCGCCCCTGAAATGTTTTTAAAGCATCATGTGGAGGAGGAATACAGCAATGCCTGGGGCCTGATAGTTATGTCTGGTCACAGGGGCACGTTTGCCCAAAGAGACAGTGATACAAGTTTTTTAAAAGCTTTTACTGCCTGTCAGAATGGACAGAGTTTTCTAGACAAAATAGCTAAGTAACACCTTGGGAAGAAACTCAAATACTTTGTCCTTACAGCTCTCACTTATTATGTGGATGTGCCCTAAAATGGGCAGGTGGCTAGGGTCTTATCTGTCGGTGACCTCAGGTGTCAGGGGAGTGTGGGATGTGGTCTCCACTAGTGCAAAACAAGAGCACCTGGAATTGACTGAGGAATGACCTTGAATGACAGGAGTGGGATTGCCCTCATCCAGAATGGGGTTGGGGGGAGCTGGGAGAACCACGGTGCGCCTGTTCAATTTACTTGTTTAGTTTCTTGCTTTGTAGAAGCCAGGTATCATACCATGTGCATAACAGGTGATGAGGCCATACATATATGAGAAGGGTTTACTTATGGGAGTTGAAATCAGAAGACTCATGTGTTGACACTGACTGTGCAGGTCAGTATAAACTCTCAAAGTCTCCTTTTCATTACTGATAAAATGAAGGCACTAAAAGCTATCTCACAGGTAAGATTCTTCTGTGAGGACAGGGAATGATGATTTATGAGGATGTGCAAAGGGAAAGCTAGTTGTTGACAATTATAAAACTAAGCTCCAGGCGATGTAAATCTGAATGTTTTCACAAAATCACTCTGCTCATCATAATTAGGTAAGTTAATTGGTAGGTAGTTACACAAACAGCTGAGTTGGAGACAGTTAAGGGACAGCTACACCAAGTACGGCTAAGATGATCTGTGCAAGAGAAAAGGTATGTGTGCCTCACAAGAACCTGCTTTGAGATCCCTCTGAAGACCAAGAGTCCAGCACTGGGTGGGAATATGTGTGCGGATTTCTCCCTCCTCTGACACAGGTTATCTGGAGGTGGGGAATTCCGAGAACTTAACTTAATAAAGTCAGGAGGCAGAGCCTTGGCTTTGGGGTTCAGGCACACTTTAGTTTGAAGACCAGTTTCAGCATTTACTATCTGTGTGACCTTGAATTAATTATCCTTAATTTCTCTACTTACAAAGCTGTGATAAAGACACCCTGCAGAACTGGTTGTAGAATTAAAAGCAAATCAAATCAAGCATGTGGAGAATCAAGCATGGCATTTTTCAGCCACTGCATGGAGGCTAAGAGACACTGAGGTCCCAAGTCAGATATGGCTGGGGCCAGAGCAGTCCTTAGAGGGGGTGCATACTGCAGGGAGGAAGGAAGTGGGACATCTATATGTGGGGTAGCTACCAGTCCTCCTGTTAACACCGAAAGAAGAGCGTCCTGGAAGCTAGGTGCCAATAGCCTCCCCCTTCCCCTCCATTCCTTGAGCGGTATTATAAATAAGAAGAATTCTCCTTCCAAAGACCCTTCACCCTCACCACCCTGGCAATCCACCAACTAAAGAATCACTGGAGTTCATAAGTTCTTCCTCATTCCACCCACCCCCTTCCTAACAGTAAAGTAAGAAATACTTGGCATTATTCATTCTCAGTGTGATCAGTTTAAACAGCGTATTCTCATGGTTCCTCATAGTGATAGACAATTTAGCAAAAAGAATAAAGCAGGGGCATAGAAGCAGTGCTTTGGACACTGGGGGCATTGAAGGGGGCAAGGTACAAGTGGGGCACTGTAGCCAAGAATGTGGACAGCCAAGAATGGCTAGAAGAACTGGATGTCTGGGCACTGAAGCTAAGGAAAGTGGGGTAAAGGAAAGCAAGGAGGGTCTGAGTGTGGGACAAAGGAAAAGGAACCCAAGTCTTATTTTATAAACTGGAAATAATCAGAGAATCAGAGAACAGTAGAGCTAGAAGTTTAGAAGATTCTCTCTTCTGGGAGCTTCAGAAACAAATGGCTTCAGGGGTCAGGCAAAGAATATTAACTAGGGAAGAAGGATGGACGTGGTCTAACAGATCACAGAGGGGGCTGTGGAGAACATAAGCAAGTGTGTCTTTCCCAAAGACAATGTCTGTGCTGTGCTGGCCAAAAGAACTTGACTGTGGGAGGAATTTGTTCAGTCCTTTCAATGTTATAAATGGGATTCCTAAGCATTAAAATACATAACAGAATATTTCATGATGTGACCTTATACAGAAATAGTTCAGGCAGGCTCTCTTCTCCAAGGACTTGAAAGTTGGGTCAGATTTGAAGATCTTACAAGAAATGGATTAGCTCCTGACACTCCAAGAAATCCTCAAATCCTAGAGAACTGCAGGAGGTTCTCAGTACCTCAGATGAGAAGGACTCCTTTCATTCTCCAAGGCAACCCAGGAGTTGAGACCAGGGTACATCTAGAGACTCTTCAAAGAAAAATTTAAATATTGTAGGGTGCTTCTAAATTCTGTAAGTCAGCAATGGGTACTGAAGGTATTAAAAACAATGGTTACCTTGTTGATTCCATTGAAACTCTATCCTTTCTGCTGAGTAACTTAAGATCACCAGCATGGGGGAAGAGGGCAAGTCACAGGAATAAGCTGAAAGAGGTAGCTATGAAGTCACAAGATACAGAACAAAAGCAGGCATGACAGATTTACTTGATGCAGGCATGCCGCATCTCACCTTTTGGGCCACATAAACCATATTATCATCAATATTATGGGTGTGTGACATGTATAGTTTGCATGTCAAACATTAACTTCTCCTCTTTGACTAGTTCAGAGAGAGGGACTTTGGATGTGGTCAAGCCTGTATTTGAATTCCAGCTCCACTAACTCATTAGCTGTGCAACACAGGGAGAATCACTTCACTCTTCAGTGCCATACTTTCTCATCGGTGAAACAGTGACAATACGACTTATCTTGAAGGTTGTGAAATTAAGAGGTAAAATATAGAGGCAATGTGCCCTGCAGATTTAGTAAGTATTTGATGAATAACAGCTATTATCTCTTGTAATCTTTGTTTTTGTTATCATCGTAGTAGGAAGAGACAAGGGCATCCCACAGCAAGCCCTCACGCTTGCCTCTCACGCCCTGATGGGATTTCCCAAACCCGCAGGGTCTGTGTGCTCCCTAGGAGATCTATGATGACTGCACAGGTCACTCAACTGGCACCGTGGCTTACAGAAGCAAGTAATGGGATGAACAAAACTTCATGACCCGTTTACTCCTTTTTACTCAAGCCCTTTGGTACACAATTAGTAAGCAGTATTTCTAGCAGCTTGTGGTTTGCAGTAAGTAATTGCAGACTAGTGCTTTTTCTTCTATCACTACTTGCTAAACACCCACATAAAGTATCAGATCACAAAATTCACTATAAGTTGAAATATATGTTTCTCTTTGGGTTATCTGGGAATAATCCAACAAAGACGATGAGGAAAACACAATCTTAGTTTTGACTCTTCATTTCACAACACTACATTGATTATTTTTAGACTTAATTTGGTGTACAATAATGAAGTGGTATTTCTTATATCAAAAAAATTTGGATTTTTTTTGGGTTCCAGCCAATGAATTGATACTACCAAATGTCAGGCAAAGTAAAGAAAAACAAAATTAACTTGTTGAGGCGTTTAAGTGAGAAAAAACATTCTCATGGTTCTCTAATTACCTGAATAACGGAAGTCAGGGTTTTCTTTCTAATGGTATCTTCTTTTCATAGACTTATGTTGTTAATATGAAAGAAAGGCAATAGTGTTAATTATTGTTCTCCAATTAGAAACTAGCATGGGCCAGGGGTGCCTGGGTGGCTCAGATGGTTAAGTGTCTGCCTTCAGCTCAGGTCATGATGTCGGGGTCCTGGGATGGAGCCCCACTTCGGGCTCCCAGCAGGGAGTCTGTCTCCTCCCTCTGCCTCTCCCCCTGCTTGTGCTCTCTCTGTCTCTCTCTCACACACACATGAATAAATAAAAAATCTTAAAGAAAAAAAAAAGAAACTAGCATGGGCTGTATTCATGCTCCTACTCTTCAGATTTTAGTATGAAAGAAATACATGACACAAACATCCATCAACTGATTAATAAAATGTGGCCTATCCACACAGTGGAATATTACTTAGCAACATAAAGGAATGAAGTACTGAAACTTGCTACACCATGGATGATTGAAAACATTATGTTAAGTAAAAGAAGCACAAAAGACCATATGATATATAACTCCACTTATATTAAATGTCCAAAATAGGCAAATACATAGGGAGAGAAAGTGGATTGGAGACTGCCTGGGGCTGAGGTGGTGGTGGTAGGAGTGGGGAGTGACTGCTAATATGGATGAGGTTTCTTTTTGGAATGATAAAAATGTTTTGGAATTACATAGTGATAATGGTCGTACAACTCTGAATATACTAAAAACCACTAAATTTTATATTTAAAAGGGTGAATTGTACAGTATGTGAATTATATCTCAATATTCAATGTAGGAAATTCTTGCCTGTCATCATCATATTCCAAAACAAACATTCACTGAAAGCTTACCTTGTGAGGTTCAGTAAGTTCTTGAGTGACACTGCATTAGCAAAACAAGTTTTGAAATCCTTGTATGTAAATCTCAAGTTGGTTTCCATAGTTTTATAAACAAAATTCCCTGCCAATTTTAAATTAAAAAAAAAATGCCTTGGGTGATTCTTTCCTTTTATTGGCTTTTCTCATAGGATAAAATAAGTGTTTCACATTTCTTTTTTTGTTTGTTTTTGTTTTTGGAATGAAGTAGAGTCAAAATGGAATTAAGTAAAAATTACATTGTATGGCTTCTTGGAAGCCACAGAAGATCAAATATGGAACATAGACAAAGTGGGAAAAAATAATTTACTTAATTAAGCACATTAGTAAAATGAGCTTGCAAATTAAATGTTGTTTCAAGGCATCTTAAACACTTATTGGAGCATCACACACGTATATTGAAAAAATGTCAAATTTTACATTTTGGTTTTCTAGCAATTTAATGCAATAAAAATTTCCAGAAAAATGACAAAATTAACATAATTTTTATTTGTTTTTATTTGTTTTAGATTTTTTATTTTTTATTTGACAGAGAGAGAGAGAGAGTACAAGCAGAGGGAGCGGCAGGCAGAGGAAGAGGGAGAAGCAGGCTCCCCGCTTAGCAGGGAGCCCGATGTGGGGCTCCATCCCAGGACCCCAGGATCATGAGCGAGTGGAAGGCAGACACTTAACCGTCTGAGACACCCAGGTGCCCCAACATAATTTTTATTAAAAATGTACACATAACATATGACCAGTGTTATTTTATCTTTATTATCTCTTTTAAAAAATTATTTTTAAAGAAGAATTTCTTTTATTTATTCATTTGAGACACAGAGATACAGAGAGAAAGAACATGAGCAGGGGGAGAGGCAGAGGGAGAGGGAGAAGCAGAAGCAGGCTCCCCGCTAAGCCAGGAGCCGGTCGTGGGGTTCTATCCCAGGACCCTGGGATCATGACCTGAGCCGAAGGCAGACGCTTAACGACTGAGCCACCCAGGCGCCCCTCCCCACCAAAATTTTTTTTTTTTTGAGAGACACAGAGAGAGCGTGCACTCAAGCAGGGGAGGAGGGGCAGAGGGAGAGGGAGAGAAAGAACCCTAAGCAGGCTCCACACTCAAGCATGGAGCCCAATTTGGAGCTCAATCTCACCACCCTGAGCTCACGACCTGAGCTGAAATCAAGTAAAAACTAATGATGTAATGTATGGTGATTAACATAACATAAAAAAAAAAAAAGAGTCAGACGCCCAACTGACTGAGCCACCCAGAAACCCCTCTTTATTTTTTTAATGTAATGCATTTGGAAGTGCCATTAATGCAAGGTTTTATCTAATAATGTGTAATGATGCGGCATTAGGAGCATAAGACCTGGAGTCAGATAGGAATCCTGATTCCCCTATTAATGCCCTTGAGAAAGTTTCTTTATCTCTCTAGGTCTCAATTTCAAAATCTATGAAACGATAATAACATAGGGTTGTGAGAATTCAATGATGACACATTTAAAGTGCCCAGTGATGCTGGGCATGTGGTCAGCTGATACTACTTCTATCATCATCTTCTTCTTAGCATTACTTAATGCCCTTTTATGGGATCATGTCTTATTCCAGTGACACTTCTGATAGAATCCACAGATTTCAGCTAGAGAAGCAATGACGCAAACCAATTTCAGTCCGACAGAGAGACACTTTCCTCTGTTTCTGTAAAACGTTCAAATTGTAATTCCAAGAAACCACACATCCTTCTTGCTAACAGGCCTCTAACCACAATTTCATAAAATGCCTTTTTTTTCATGAAGAAAGCCAAACATAATATCTTGTTCATCTGATTATAAGCAGAATAGCTGCTATCTGAGCCCTGCCATATTGCAGACAATAATGGCTGTAATTACTAACCACCTGGAAAAAAAATTACCTAAGAAAGACAAGTGGTATCCATCAATGTAATGAAAAATGAAAAGAAAGAAACAATGCTGCTCATTCAACCTTATATGTTGCTATTTGATTTACAGTCCAGTAGTGTTACATGTAGTCTGTAAGTAATTCCTAGGTCCTCAACTGTGTTTTGAACATGATAGGTGCACAGAATAAATTTCTCATTCAATTGAATTCCCTAGTATTATGCTAGGTGACACAGATACACTCTAAAGTTAAAACGTGCTCTCTTACCTAAACTTTAAAACCTTATTCTGAAACATGTTGTATTTGAAACAAAAAAATGCCCAAGTTTGTCAATTACAAGATAAGGTTTAGTTAAGACAAGACAAACATCAGTAAAATGTTCATGCTGGATACATTCATTCTCTGTGACATTAGACAGATCACATTACAAGATAAATTTAAGTAGTTTAGAAAAAGCTCATGGTATGGTAAACAGTGACAGTAATCTTTACAAGATTCCTCCCTCCCCCCAAAATTATTTTATGTCATCCCAATATAAACATTCCCATTCCTGAGGTTCCCAGATTGTCTGGGAACTATCCCATCTGCATCTCCAGTCCTGGAGACAATCTCATCAGGTGATCTTAAACATAAAGGCCAGTACTGGTGTTTCCAGAGGGCAGAACCTAAAAGGCCCAAGTACTCACCAGTTACTGTGGGTCTGGTGTGAGTAAGCCCCGTATGGCCTGTCACAGCTGTGGAGCAGGGCTTCAGAGGCTAGTGTGGCATGGTGTGCATCTGATCTTATGAACCAGGTTTTAGCTGACCTGTTTTTGGGAAGATGAAATGAACTGAGACCACAATTACTGAAGTGATTTGGTAGCTCAAGGAGGTCAGCCTTACACATTTCAAAGCTTGTTATAGAACACTGGGTGTTATATGTAAGTGATGAATCACTAAATTCTACTCCTTTTTTTTTTAAAGATTTTATTTCTTTATTTGAGAGAGAGAGAATGAGAGATAGAGAGCACGAGAGGGAAGAGGGTCAGAGGGAGAAGCAGACTCCCTGCTGAGCAGGGAGCCCGATGTGGGACTTGATCCCGGGACTCCAGGATCATGACCTGAGCCGAAGGCAGTCGCTTAACCAACTGAGCCACCCAGGCGCCCTAAATTCTACTCCTGAAATGAATATTACACTGTATGATAACTAACTAGAATATAAATAAAAATTGGAAACAAACAAAAAAAGAAACACAGACACATATATATACATACACATACAAATGCCAGGTCAAAACAAAAACAAAACAAACCAAACACCAAAAAACAAAAGAAGCTGAAGAGACAAATACTGACCAAACCTAAATGCTCACTGTTATCCAAAAACACTGTTTGGAGTTTGGCCAGCAAAGACCTCCTAAAATTTGGTCCTGTTATTCTATATCAGGCTTTTGAAGAAAAACAAAGTGAAAGATCTAGACACATCAATTTCATCTCCACATAAAGAGGTTTTAAAAATCAGCATTTTATAAGGGATCAGGATAAAATTATTCTAACAAAGATTTCACCCAGTTTTTTTAAAATGTCAAATTTACAGGAAGAAGCAAAAATAAGATACTAACAAAAAGATAAGTGATAGCCTTTAAAAAATTGCTAGTGTGTTGGTCAATCAATCCCACAACTGCAATATAAAGAAATTAATAGTAAATTTTCTGTCATTTCCACACAGAAATCTTTATATTCTTTTTTAATCTAGGAGTTTGAGATGTTTACTCCAGAAATTCACTTTGAAAACCAAGGACATAGATACTAACCTGCTGTCCCTCCTATGTCATCCCTGAGTATGCTCTGACTCAGTATAACTGAGTTTATAATAAAGTGAAATACTTTATAAGGGGGCTTTTATTCTATTACTTCATGAGAGAGAAAAACAATATTTAAACAATCCAGGAAAAAAAGAGAAAATTTTCCATTCTTTTAGATGTACTGCATTCCCACACACTTCTCCTATTTGTAGCTCACATGCTAGGAGGTGTCTTTGTGTTCAAGAGAAGAGTAGAGAATAACTAGTCTTTTTCATGGAGTGCTAAATGGGATGTATGGTAGTTCAAGGCAAATTAGTCAGCTCCCTGTTGGTAATCTCAAAAGTTAGAAGGTCTTTCTAAGAGTTAATGAAATTAGATCCCATAATAGCCTCTCCAAAGACACAATGCTCTGCATTTATTTAAACAGTTACATAAGGAGTAATACACAGTATTAAAATCAATAAGAGGCTCAGATTGGATATATTTTTAAAACAAAGGAAAGACTGTCCTAGTAAAGTAGGTTAAAATGTCCAGCAATTCACTCCCTCAATTCTAAAGTGGATGGATTCTTCTAAGCCATTGCTCCCGTCTCATAAAAAAACCACTCTACGAATGAATAGTGTAGGGTTCTGCTATGTAAAATCCTAAGGCTTAGTTTAAAAGAATCTATAGTGAAATAAGGGAGATGAATACCCTAAAGGCAGAGTTTCACCAGGGGTTATTCTGGAAAACTGTGACACATATCTTCAGGAAGCATGCCAGGGAAGTTCACAGTGATTATCTCACTGGCAGTTCTCACTATGGTCCAGTCATTCAATCTCAACCACTGAGGTTAATCTCAGCGGGTTGTCTGTGTAAGAGGCAAGTCTCTAAGGCAAAGTGGCAGCGGATACTAGGGCCAGAAGGGAAAACTGAAATCGGTGGCCCAGAGACAAAGACTGGCTTTCCATGACGGAATTCAAAAACACAATGTTGTAACTTAAATACTACTTCAATTCCAAGACAAATTAATACAGTTTAGATCTCTTTCTCTAATTCTCCTTGGGAATTGAACTTTTAAACTTTTATTTGCAACAGATGACAATTTTATAATTTCTTGGAAAGCCCTTGGATAGAAAGTAAAATTAACTTGGTAATTTAACAAATAAGTTCAGGATTAAACCTTATGTGTCCTTAAGACAGTTTTGGATATTCAATTTTAAAAAAATCAAGTGGTCCCCTGATACCAACATATAATGTCTTTAGGGAAATATAAACAGAGAAAAAGGTTTCTTTGTGTTTTTGTTTTTGTCTCAGAAAGACCTGAACAAAGCAAAAAAATACTACTGGATTTTTTTTAAAAGAATGAACTATAGTGCCTTACATAATGAAAATGTTAAGTGCAACTTAGCAAAAAACTTCCTACAAAAGTCTTTATATAATAATTATATTACTTAAAATAAGAGATCTAGTAGCATCCATGCAGTTATGCTCACACACATATTTACTAACTGAATAAAACAGAGTTATTCTATGAAGAAGAGTATCAAGACCAGTTGATAGCAAAGCCTTACTTAGATTGTCGAAAGACCATTTGTCATACCTACTCCAAACCTTTTCTTAAGGACCTCCATTTAGCATCTATTGATTCTGTCCTCCAACCCATCAAGTTAAGAAATTTAACTCTAATTATTATCAAGGTTTTAGGAGATGAAAAAAAATTTCTCCTAAAAAAAAAAAAAAAACACGGAGATGATAGATTGACAGATAGAGATAGAAATATTTTCTTTCCTCTGTTTCCAAAAAAGATCTGGAGTAAAGATCTGGATTATTCATTGCATAATTTCAGTCTTCAAATCTAAAAAGTTAGTTTATGAGGTAATGTTTTACTAGAATAAAATAAGTAATTTGTTCATGTTTGGAATGTAACATATTGCACTGAGACTGATTGAAATTCTAGAAATAAAAAGCTGAGTCATGTTAACCTCATCATATAGCTGAAGGGGAGAACTTTTGATTTGTGAACACTTAGTTTGCTTTCATCCAAATGAAACTGCTTTGTCACTGCTACTGCAGTCTAGGAAACAAGTTTCCACTGTCCACTCTTGTGGCCCCCTCCAGTTATTGCACCAAAGTAAAGAAATCAGAAGGTTGAAAACCTGGACGGAGTAGTTAACCAGCTAAACGACTTTCAGAGGCAGAAGGTAAATGATAACGATGCTGATTTCCACAGTCTAAATGAACAGTAGGGTGTGCCCTTTACTAAATCTAGTATCTTCATTTCACATCCTCCCGTGTCTACCCTCCACCACTCTTCTCCAATGTACAACCCTTACTGTCTGTCTGAGTCCCTCCCCTTCCATGGCCTTTCCTTCCTCCCCCACCTCCTGCTCCACTCCCTTTTCCTGCCTTCTCCCCCAACTCAGTCACTTTTAATGAATATAACTTTGGAAAGAAGAATGTTTTAATATTTACTATACTCATTAAATAAATTTCTTTCAATATTTAAAATAAAAATTAAACATTTTCTTTTTCAAGGAGGGAAATACACTTGATGCATTGTGTACTCAGTGTGTGACTTTCCATTGTTTATTTTTCTGTGGATAAACAACCATTACCAGGAAAGTAAGAGGTTCCCTTACTATCACAGCATCCTAGATTCATAGGGAAGCACAGAGCACAAAGCTCAGATGGAGGAACCCTGGGTGTCCAGAGTTCAAGTCCCTGACCCCAAGGCAAGGATGGAGGCCAGTCGTCCCCAGCCCATAGGACACTTCCCACAACCTCCCCAGAAGCCAAGTCTGCTTTGCAGTGATTCTCACTATTGCAAAGTTATTTTGTTTAATTAACCTAAATAACTTAGGCTAAGCTTTCCCATTCTGCTCATCATTATTCACTCTCCAGAACAGTTTCCTCGTGCTTGAAGACACTTACTGGATTATCTATTGGCCCTGTCTTCCTCATGTATAATCTCTACCTTTAATCATTTAACCTTTTCACAAGGGTTTTTTCTTACTTCTGTCATTTTTTTTTTTACTGTGATACTGATTTCTCCAGAGTTTCACTATCACCTTTAATTATGAAATGTGAAAGTCATGAGTATTAGAAAATAATCACTATTATAGTAATGAAAAAATGAGTAAAATAAACATAATACACTTTACAAAGTCCTTTCTTGGGTATGATGTCTTCTGATTCTGACAAATCTGTAAGGTAAGTGTGGCAGGGAATAGAGCATCCACTTTCCTCAGATGAGGAAACTGAAGCCCCAAAAGGTTGTCACTTTCCAAAGAATGTATAGCCATGAAGTGAGTGCCAAGGACTAAACTAGAACTTGGGATTTTTGACACCAAAACTTTCATACTTTGTATTTCTAAAAATACTAGGCTGCCTACTCATACCAAAGCATATGATACATTCTTGGTGAATCGTTCTTTCTTCTGTTAAAAAAAAAACCCTGAACATATATATTAACAATTTTTATAATATACATACCTATCTATATCTATATATCACCACAAACAAATATTTCCTGCTAAGAATCTTCATGCCCATATTGTTGTAAAGAAGCATGTTGTCGTGGTTAGTTTGATAATCTGAATACACTTTGTTATGTATAAATGTGAAATTACTAAATATTGTATAAAATGGATGCTATTTCTTCAATAAGTAATATTAGAAAATTTAAACCCCAGAGGCAAAATAATTTTAAAGTGATGAATAAAATGGGTTTACTGTCATTATCTTCTCCCTCTAGAAAACAAAACCCAAGAACACAAAGATACGTGGTTTGGCCATGAGGTTCAAGACAACCTGAGTAACTTTCCTGAGACTTTATCTAAATGCTGATGACAAAACTATGAGAAACCTTCTGGCTACTCTGATAATAAACAAATCTAAGCCTTCAACACAGTCAGGCAAGCTCTCACTACAGATTCCCTTTGAAACTCAACAATATTCTACTTCTTTCTCTCTCAGAAAGTGATTCACTCAGCTTTCTCAAAGTCAAGATTGTCCACTGTTATGGACTGAATGTTGTGTCTCCCCAAATTCATATGTTGAAGCCTCAACCTGCAATGTGACTTTATTTAGAGATAGTGTCTATGAGGAGGGAATTAAGGTTTAAGACGGATTTGGGGACCCAGAAGTGGGGTGTTACTGTAAGAAATACCTAAATATGTGGAAGTGGCTTTGGAGCTGCGTAATAGGTAGAGGATGGAAGCGTTCTGAGGTACACGCCAGAGTCAAGACCAAGTCAAGTCAAGTCTACCATGAACGGACTGTTGGTACAACTCTGCCTATTAAAGGCAATTCTGGTGAGAGCTCAGAAAGAAAAGAAGACCTGGAAAGAAAGCTTCCTGCATCTGAGAGAATACATAAGTAATCATGAACAGAATGTTGGTAGAAACATGGATATTAATGGCCATTCAGGTGAGGTCTCAGACAAAAATGAGGAACATGTTATTGGAGACTAGAGAAAAGGCAATCTTTGTTATAAAGTGGCATATAACACGGCTGAGTTGTGGTCCAGAGTTTGTGGAAGGTAGAATTTATGATCAATGAAACCGTGTATTTAGCAAAAGAGATTTCTAAGCAAATTATTGAAGGTGTGACTAACTGCTTATAAGAGAGGAGAGAGATGAATTGAAGATGGAATTGTTAAGGAAAAAGGAACCACAAGTTGGAGATTTGGGAAATTCTCAGCCTATCCGTATTGCAAAAAAAAAAAAGAATGCTTGCTCTAAAAGTGTGGCTGAACAACAATCGTTTGATAAAAAATCACGGGTTGGACTAATGGACTTTTTTTTAAGATTTTTATTTTTATTTGACAGAGAGAGACACAGCGAGAGAGGGAACACAAGCAGGGGAACTGGGAGAAGAAGCAGGCCCTCTGCTGAGCAGGGAGCCTGACTCGGGGCTTGATCCCAGGACCCCTGGATCATGACCTGAGCCAAAGGCAGATGCTTACCGACCAAGCCACCCAGGCACCCCTGGACTAATGGATTTAATCAGCCATCTCAGCAGGCACAAGGAATAGAGACAGGATTATATCAGCAAAGACACTGCCAGTTTGAACTAAAAAAGGACAGAGAAAGCAGGACAGAATGAAGAAGGCTATAAGACTTTGTGGATTCTACAGGACCAGACAAAGGAACTACTGGGCAGTGAACGTGGGCTATTTTCAAGGAAAGGGAGGAATGACCCATCAGGCAATTCAGAGATTATTAGGGCTCCCACTACAAGCCCAGGAGCAGGCTGTTTCCTTATAGGTTTCAGAGGGCTGGGCACTTGCATAGAGCCAAGGGGACAAGGTCACTACCCCCAGCTGAAGGGGTGGGCCCACTCTACCTAGCCATAGGGCTAAGACTAATGGACCTGGCAGATGTGACATCCAGCCAATCAGGATTATTCTCAAGACTTAAAATTTTATGGAATTTGCCTTGCTAGGTTTTGGACTTGCTTAGCATCTGTCATCTCTTCCTTCTTTCCAATTTCTCCTTTTGGAAAGAATGTCTATCCTTTGCCTGTTCCACCATCATATTTCAGAAGAACATAACTTGTCTGGATTCACAGGTTTGTGGCTGGAGAAGAATTTTGCCTCAAGATAAACCATACTTTGAATCTTACCCATATGTGACTTTATCAAAACCCAGAAATTAACATTACATTACTATAAACTAAACTGTAGGGGTTTTCTTCTTTAGTTTTAGCAGTTTTTCCACTAATGTCTTTATTCTTTTTCAAGATCCAGAACAAGATCCCACATTGCATTTACCTGTTGCATCTCCTTAGTGTCCTCCAATCTATGACAATTTTTCCTTGAAACTTTTGGAGTTTAATCAGTTATTTTGTAGAATATTCCTCAAGTTGGTTTTTTATGACAGTTTCTCTATTTTTTAAAGATTTATTTATATATTTTACAGAGAGAGAGAACGCGTGTGCAGGAGGGGAGGGCAGAGGGAGAGGGAGAGAGAGAATCTCAAGCAGACTCCCCACTGAGCAGGGAGAGCATTGTGGGGCTCCATCTCACGACCCTGAGATCATGACCCCAGCCAAAGTCAAGAGCCAGACACTTAGCTGATAGAACCACCCAGGCACCCTTATGATAGTTTCTTATTATTAGATTGAGATTATGCATTATTAACATGTATACCAGCATATAGATATATGTATTTTAATATGTCCTATTATCATCACATTGAGATACAACATAGATATATCTTATTACTTGTGTTAACCTTGATCATTTGGTTAAAGTGGTGTCTTCCAGGTTTCTCCACTGTAAAGTGACTTCTTCCTTGTAATTAATAAATATCTTGGGGTGGGGGTATTCTGAGACTACACAAATATCCTATTTTTCCTCCAACCTTCATCTATTCATTCTAGCATCCCTTGGCAGATCTTGTTAGAAACAATCATTTTTGTGGTGTTTATTTACCTAGTGGTGATTCCAAATTTTCCTTATTCTTTTGAACTGCCAATTTTCTTTTTTTTTTTTTAAAGATTTTATTTATTTGACAGAGAGAGACACAGCAAGAGAGGGAACACAAGCAGGGGGAGTGGGAGAAGGAGAAGCAGACTCCCCATGGAGCAGGGAGCCCGATGCGGGGCTCAATCCCAGGACCCTGGGATCATGACCTGAGCCAAAGGCAGATGCTTAACGACTGAGCCACCCAGGCGCCCCTGAATTGCCAGTTTTCAAAACAAACTGATCCACTGCAGTTTTCTGTGGAAGAACAAAAGGCAAAGGCCTGACTTCTCTGCATATTGAGTAGGGTGAAGTCCAAATAAGAGCCTAAAGGATCAATACGATAGGAAGCTCATGGGCACCCACATCCCGAGCAGGGACACATTTCAGGCATAAGTAGCTCCAGTGGCTACTTTCATTTGATGTATGAAGCCCATCACACTCATTTTCTCTTCCTTTTACGGAGGGATCCAGTTTTTGAGCTGAGTTGACAACTGAAATAGATGTGGGGAAGGAGGAGGGAAGGGACAGCAATAGGCATTAGACATATTTCCTATCAGAAGCTATTTCTCACATCTTCTTTGAAAAAAATTTCATAATGAATATTTGTTAATGGTATAGTAGTATAGTAGTATCTTTTAAAAATTTTATTAATTCATTTATTTGGTGATTGATCTCGGCCAATAGTTTCAGAATGTTTACTGTAATATATCTATAAACAATGGAGCATATAATTGTGGAAGATGGAAACAATAACCCGCAAGTTGTACATTTAGTTGGAACCATAACAGTTACCCATTATATTATAGCTAAATCTAAAAATTTTCTTATTGTACTTTCTGCTATATTTCATTGTAATTTTTACAATAAAGTACTTTAAAAGTTTTTAAGTATACACGTTCATAAAAATAATTACAAGGAAGTATTTATAATTATTAAAATATTTCTCATGTTTGCATGTTTACATTTAATAAATCTGTATTTCAGACCACTTTCTAGTATATTTTGTGTTTTCAATCTTTTTATATGCACACATATAATTTCAATACTTCAAGTCATTCACGGAGGACCACAGGGGAAGGGAGGGAATGGGAAGAAATCAGAGAGGGAGACAAACCATAAAAGACTCTGGACTTCGGGAACCAAACTGAGGGTTGCAGAGGGGAGGGGGGTGGGGGAATGGGATAATCCAGTGATGGGTATTAAGGAGGGCCTGTGTGGTGATGAGCACTGGGTGTTATACACAACTAATGAGTCATTGCACATTACATCAAAAACTAATGATGTACTATATATTGGCTAATTGAACATAATTTAAAAAAATAATTTTTTTAAAAGGCATAATTAAGATTCAAACTTACAGACCTAAATTGATACAAAATAGGAGTAAATTACTTATCAGTGTATTAAATTTGGTAAAAAATATTAATCTTCCTTCATTTTTAAATGATTGTTTTATAGGGGCACCTGAGTGGCTCAGTTGGTTAAGCATCCACTGTTAGCTCAGGTCATGATCTCAGGGTCCTGGGATCGAGCCCCATGTTAGGCTCCCTGCTCAGAGGGGAGCCTGCTTCTCCCTCTCCACCCCACTTGTACTCTCTGTCGCTATCTCTGTCTCTCTCTCAAATAAATAAAATCTTAAATAAAATGATTCTGTTTTATGACATTGATACTAGTGATTTGATAATATCAAGAATTTGAGATAAGGCTTGGCTTCCTCACAAATCAATATGTAAATTTATTTCATTTTTTATTATTTCATTTGTTATATATTTATACGTGGTTAAAATGAATACATGTTTACAGTTGGAATTTTTTTATAATGACATTAAATGCCTTTAAAGTATCATGTTACACTGCTCTATTTCTTTTTTCTTTACTGTTATTAACTTCTGGAAAATAAATAATATTTCAGGGTGCCTGGGTGGCTCAGTTGGTTAAGCGACTGCCTTTGGCTCAGGTCATGGTCCTAGAGTCCCAGGATCGAGTCCCTCATCGGGCTCCCCGCTCAGCAGGGAGTCTGCTTCTCCCTCTGACCCTCTTCCCTCTCATGCTCTCTATCTCTCATTCTCTCTCTCTCAAATAAATAAATAAAAAATAAAAAGGAAATTAAATAATATTTCATTTTATTTTTTAAAGTGTGGAAATAACATCATCAAATCCTTGAATATGCAAGTCTTCTATTCTCATGGATAAGGTGCAATCATACAGAGAAGCTGTAAAATTATTCCTGTTGTACTCCATAGCTGAATCCATTTATGGAACTACTAGTTTGGAATTATTTCCTTTTATTTTGATTATGGAAACAAAGATGGAGTCATTAGAAGTCAAGAGCAGTGAGGAAGGTGAGTGACAGGTTTGGGGTTTTATTCATGACCAGAAGGTAAATAATAACTGAACCTCTAATGTGATTCATTAAGTGACTGAAGACAATTCCAACCAGATTGAGAAACAGGTCCCTTTGTAATGTATGGCCTTTTGGGAATATTACCTCAGGGACAATACGGTGTGGGCTACATAACCTCTGGCATACTGTAACCACCTTCACACAGGCAGCTCTTGATGATTTATACCAATGAGGGTAAACAAGTGGAAATTTGAAAAGTGGACTATCCATGAAAAATAGAGTTACATGGAAAGGAAGTAGCTTGACTGCTTTGGGCAGTTACCATGCTTCTAATGGCTGATTCTGAAAGTGGTTTCTTATGTAATGGCCAATCTACAGTGTGAATAATCCACACTGAGCTAACTGGAGCTTTACAAGGATGCTACTGATTCTCTTGCCAGAAATTCATGGCAATTCTTGGGTAGCTCTAAATGATGACAATAAACTTTAGACTCTGGAAATTTTTAAACATTACACAAATGGATTTTGTCCCAAATTACAGTCTTAGAATTGAATTTTTTTTAAGAATTGAAAAACTTTTTTAAAGATTTGTTTATTTATTTGTGAGAGAGAGAGAGAGCACAAGCAGGAGGGCAGGCAGAAGGAGAAGCAGGCTCCCCGCCGAGCAGGGAGCCCTATGCAGGACTCAATCCCAGGACTCTGGGTTCATGACCTGAGCCGAAGGCAGATGCTTAACAGACTAAGCCACCCAGGCATCCCAAGAATTGAAATTTTTAATTGTTGTAACAGGTAATGTACGAATACTAACTTGTGAAAAGTGGAACATTTTTATTTATAAGCAAGACTTAGTTGTATATTTTAAAAGGCTATGTTTTACTTTCAAAAACAATGCTTTTATCCTAAAAGATATTTGTACATAGTAAGCCACAGTCTGTCTGCTTATCTGATATGTCATTAATCACTTCCTGTTTTTAGGAATTCAGGGTGGATTAATGACAGATTTAATAGTGACAATAACAAGCCTTATTCAAGCTTTTGAATAACAAGCTTTATCTTTTTTAATGTATTTAATTCACATTACTGCAATAAAGTTCTTTTAAGTCATGGCCTTAAATCAAGCATTTGATCAGATGATTTCCTCAACCTGTCACTTCATGAGTTCAGTTTATTCTCCTTGCCTCTCATGTAGCGTTCCAGATATTTACTAAAATTGTATTTCATTAATATGAACTGTATTTTTATAGGATACATCTTGTACTTTCCTCCCCAAAATTTGTGAAAGATGTGCCTTTGAAAGAAAATCTTAGGTTAGAACTAAAGTATGCATTTTAAAAGCAACTCTTTCATGAGAAAGTCCTAGACTTAGGTTACTTCTCAAAACCTTAATTTCTTCATTTGGGAATTTATATTTATCTTTTTGACATGCTATGCCAATTTCAGATTTATTCCTGGCTTACATCCTCATAACTAAAATCAGAACATTACTGTAAGGAAACTTCATTTAATTTTAGAGAAGTGTGACATCCTAAGAACTTAACATTGGGCAGCATCTAAGGAAAGAGGGGTGTATTTTCAGAGTACTCATTCCTAGGCACCCTAGTTAGTCTTAGTCAGCATTGTAGGTGGCCAAAGATACTGGAGCAGGGAGTCAGAGGGTTCAATTTCCTAGGAAGTATCTCTGAAGCAACATTGATTTAGGTAACCCCAGGCCTCATCAAATTTCAGTACAATGATTATGAATGTTGTAGATGAAATTATATTATTCAGCAAATCATAGGGATTATTTCTTAAAGTTCCTTCACATTAGACTAGGGTTTCATTAAAACTAGGTAGAACTTTTCACAGAACCATAAGGTTGATCTCTCTAAGGAAGAAAAATGCAAAACTACAAATATGAAATTGGGAAATTAAAACCCAAGCCTTGGAAGGAGCTGTGCCAGTGAAGGGATAAGGAAACTGAAGGTTCACAGGCTTCGTGGAAAATTTGCCTCTACATATCCCTGGAAAATGTAGATGTTTTGTCACCTTTTTCCCACCTCAGAAATGGTCTTCCATGAATCCTGGAGTGTCAGGTACCAGACTAAAATATGTTGGATTCTCTTATGCCAGCTACATATAGCATAATATAAGGACAAGTTAAAAATTAATTGCCATGTGCTCTGAAGGCTTCCTCTTCCAGGCTTCACATGACACCTCTAAGGAGCAATGCTACCTGAACAGCAGGTCTCATTGCTCTCTGCAACCACAGCCATATATTCCATAGGACCTTTCCTTATTAGATCAGTCTCTTACTTGCCCTTCTTACGCTATGTCAGGGGTGGTGGTAACTCTTGAGGCTTCTTATTCCAGTTTTGGGGTGTGATGAAAATAAGGTAAGGTAGACCTCTGATGGAGTTGCTCTTGGTTTTATGAAACCAGAGAAGAAGCATCCAAAGACTGAATTCTATATCTGTTGTGAGATTCCTTAGTGAGACGACACCATTTTTTTGTCAGAATTGAGGGGCCCTCTAAGGACCTGATTGTGAATACTCCTTGGGGAGGCAGGAGCAATCCTGAAGAGAAGTGGGTGGGTAAGTGGAGCTTGAACTAAAGCTAGCAATGCGGTCTGGTCTTAAAGGTGCCGTGGGCTTGCCGTATTAAGACTGTCCTCACTTTTCTGTCCTCTACTTTCTGTGTGGCGGTCAAAGTCACCTCCATGCTTGGAGCAGCCACAAGAGGTAGATCAGAAACCATGGAATGGGGAACAAGAACAGAGGAATGGGAAGACGCTTCAGGGAGACAGACCTCAGCACAGCTCAGTGTCCTCATTTATATGCAGAAGATAAAATATTTTGAAACCACTGACCAAAAAGGATATCCCTCAAGAAGTGAATTATGCTAAATACCAAGTATGATTATAATTACAGTATGTTATGCTTCACATCCTTGACAAATCTTAATGAAATGAAACTTCAGGCCTCCTTGGAAACACAGCTTTTTTAATGATCAGGCAACTACTATTGTACCATGCATAAGTTTTCCGGAAGACCTTTAAAACATCTCATCTTGGCAGATTTTTAAAAAAATAACACAGAACTCACCAATATTACTCTCTATGCCTTTATAAGTTCAGAGAAAGCTTGGCAATTATTCTAAAGCATCATATTTATAGATTTTAGCTGTCAAAAATAGCCTTTTTAATTTTTCTTTTACCAATAATTAGGGTGGTTTAAACAAAACAAAGCAATGAAAACAAAAAAAGCAATCTCCTAAAAAGGATGAAGAGAGACTCCATTCTTAAGTTGCCCAAAACATTGTATTTTTGTTAAATGATACCGTGAACTTTTGCTAGGGGTAAAAAAAAATATATCTCTTTCGGTATATAAAAAATGTTCTTTCCCAGGAAGTAACCCGAGTTTTTGATCACTTACTTGTTTCAGTTTAATTCTTTGTGTACATTATTTAATTTTTAATTTCTTTTTTGTCTCTCATGGGGATAGTGTAATGTTATCTATCTAGTAGCTGCTCCACACCTGCTTTTTAACAAATAAAAATATTCCAGACAAAAGTTATTTATGTCACCACATCACCATCACACTTCCTGGGTGGTTAAAAAGAATAAAATAGAAACTACAGATACATGACTATACAGGGAAAGGACACAATTTTATTTATTTTACCTTATTCCTAGAATATAGATATCTATTTTTCATGTGTAGTACACTTTTAATCATTAAAAAATGTTAAACAGTAATTGTGACTAAGGCAAATGTGCATATATGTTTATATACTTTATTCTTAGCTGCACCATAAGTTTCAGGATGTAGATGTAGTGGAAGGAAAGGGAGTAATAGTAAATATCACTTTCAAAATAGGTGAACAGTATGTATCAGATGAGGGAAGAAAGATGAGGAAGAAAGACCATGTCAAATAGAGGTTTAGGAGAGGGAAGAAAACATTAAACAAACATTGAATGGAAAAAGATCGAATGTGTGGGCAAGCACAAAATATGGTACGTCCTATGTCACATGTGCTCATTTTGATGTGGTCCTCTCTTAGAGATTAATGCCATCTTGGAAAAAATAAATAAATAACTTAAAATAAGTGCAGTTCTTCATCTCATGAAGCTTATTTTAGCCCATGATGAGAGTCTATAAACCCAGAAAAATAGTTGATTACATGCCAAGCAGTATGCTAAATGCTTTACACATAATGAACCCACAAAGAACATGGTTAGGAAGGGTATATAAGTTGACCAAATAACAATGCCAACAAAACTAGTTAAATAAGAGGTCAGCTTTTAAGCACAAGTCTTTACATTTCTAAAGCTCATCTAATCACTACACTCCAGTGATCCACAATGGTGCATGTATCACTGGAAACACAGGAGAATATTAAAAACATTTCCAAGTCTAAATCAATACAAAAAAGTAAAGCCAGTCGGTTAAGCATCTGTTTTTGGCTGAGGTCATGTTCCCAGGGTCCTGAGATCAAGCCCCTCATCAGGCTCCCTGCTCCGTGGGAAGCCGGCTTCTCCCTCTCCCATTCCCCCTGCCTGTGCTCTCTTTCTCTTTCTGTCAAATCAATATATTTAAAAAAGGGAAAGTAAAGCCAAATAAATGGAAAACATACACAAAGAAATGGACTCCTACGGGAAAAAAAATCATTTATGCGCTTATGTGCTTTAACTATGTTAGAGTAACTTGATAATATTATGGATGGGGGGCTAACTTGTATTTTCCCCAAGAGTAATTCTCAATTTAAGAAAAGCACCCTGAAGCAGGCATTTACTTTTTATTATTTTGATTATATAATTATACAATAGCGATCATGCTAAATAAGTTGATAAACTTGCAAGGTAAGACTAAAGAAAAATTAATCAAGTTTTAAAAGTACTTTAAGATGCAAAATCATGTCGATTTTATGTTGTACTTCATTCAGTGCATTTACAATGTGTGACTTCTATAATTTAAGTAGAATAATCAATTATGTAGAATTTTACATTTCCAAAACAATAAAGACTATAGAATATATTAGTGACTTAATTCTTGGCAAGAGGATTACATTTTACTTAATATATTGGGTTTCCTTTGGACAGTTATTTCGATGTGAGTATCTTAAACATTGGAAAGAAGAAACATATTAGAACTGGGTTTTATTACATAAAATATATAAATTTACACTTGTTTAAATTTCTTTGAAAAATTAACGTGATTTTAAAAATTTTGCCACCCACAAAAAGAAGTCTTCCATACATTTGTAGCACTGCTTTTTATTATATGGCGATATTTAGGTTATAATGATTTTGGTTCCAGTCATCATTATTAGTCTGATAGAATACAGTTACATTAACACTTCCCAACTGAACTAAAATTCTTCTTTATCTATAATTACAGTCTTTTTAGTTCATGCTAGTTCTCATGAAGAATAGAACTTAATGCATTTTTCTGGGAACAACACTTACCACTTATACTCACTTAACACCTTAATGAACAGTGATTTTAAGAATACAGTGATGGTGAAAAAGAAGACATCAATAGCAGAATTTCAGTGAGGACTAAAGCGCAAGATAAACAGTAAAGCTTAGCAATGGTAGTTCCAGCAGGACTAAAAACACTACTCTTAACACCATCGGTGTTAAGAGAAATATATGGTGGTTACTCCGTATGGAAGAAGGTGCTAACTACTACTTACACAAACAGGATGCTAAGAAACTTTATCACAAAGTTACCCTTCAAAATGTATTACCTGTTATTGTTGCCTTTTTTTCATTGATAAAAATGGATTATCAGATAGATCTCGTTTATAACAATATGCTACCTGAAGAGGTTAAACAGTTACCAAGAAAGGAGAGAAAACTGAACTTAGCTTTTGGTGTCCCTGCTCCGGACTCTGACTGCTTAAGTTTGAAGCATAGCTCTACCACTTCACTATCTGAGTGATTTTCAGAGAGTTGTTTAATCTTGCTTTAGCCCAATTCTCACATATGTCAGATAGCAATGATAAAAAGAGATTGTGGTGAGGATGAAATGAGAACATAGGCTTCAACACAGGCTCTGCTACACAGTAAGTGATCAACACAAATTAGCTTAAGCTTTCATTCTTAATGTTCATAACGTTTCAATGATATCATGAAAGGATTTTCAACAGAGAAAATACATGACCTAACTTGGGTTTTTAAAGGTTCACACAAGCTTCAGTATGGAGAACAGGCTAGAGTGGACAAGAACAGAAGCAGGGGAAGTATGTAAATAGCCACGGTACTAACTACCAACTTGAGAGGGGAGAAAGTACTGCAGAGTGGGAAGATTACAGGGATATTATGAAAGACTGTTACTTTATCGACTGGACATGGGGCTTGAGAGAAAGTAGAGTCAATACACAATAATTCGTGTATGTGGTTTGATGGGGTTGATTATTTGCTTGTTTATTGGGGGTGTGACTAAGTGACTAGAAGATGGAGTTTGAAGTAGAAAGATCCTTCGATTGGGATGATAATACAGGTGTAGGTTTGGGATAAGGAGATGAGGACAACCAGGAAGTTGGCTTTATATGTTCAGGAAGAGACGCCCCTCAGACATCCATGTGGGAATGTCAAGGAGGCATCTGGATAAACAAGAGGAGAGGTCTCGGCTGAAGATTTAGAAGTTAAAATTTAAAAAGTTAAATTACATTGTAAGGAATGATACTTAAATGTGACATAGCAAGTTGAAAGAAGGCAAGACTATGTGGACAGTTAACTGTAAGGTAAACTAATTTTTCTCTCAATAGGGAATACTTTAAAACCCTTAAATTGTCTGAATAATTGCTGAGCTGAATGCCTGGCACATTTTGGCATTACCTAAATATTGTTAAACATGTTTGGAATCTCACACTCTTTGAAGTCACAGATCATTATAAAAAAATTCACAATTCTAAGAAATGTCTATCATGAAATGTGTGTATCTCAGTAAGAACACAGGAAGTGGCCAATACTCAGGAAGGAGAGAAGTTTGGTCAACAGTTTGGTCAAAAGTAAAATAATCTCTTTTGCTCTAAGAAAGTATGTTATAATGCTTAAATCTATTTCATTGAAAAAGCCCCAGTTACCAATTGGGTGAGTTAATTAAGAGAGAGATTTTGAAAGAAGATGAGAAAAAATTATAAGTGACTCTTTTAAACACGGAAAATCATACCACATTTCTAAGACTTCTCTCAATTCAAAAATATGACTTAATTATTTGCTATACCTGAGTGGAAGCTAAAAAATATTTGTGGAGTGAACTTTTAACAGGATCTTGTGTTTTTTTTTTTTTTAAATCCATCATTTTATTAGGCTTTAAACTGTACCTTGATTCATAAGATTTTGGTTAAAAAATTTGTTTTATTATGTGGTGTAATAATGTCCTAAAGCACCCAATGACAGAGCCAAATGCATCCCAGATGCACCTGTCACTGCAAGTGATTAGGTCCAGGCCAAAAGTGTCAGAGCCAGAGATAAGGGGCATGCAGTGGACATACATGTATGTGGTGACAAAACCTTCATGAGGCATAAATATCAGGAATTTGAGTCTATGATGTTTATTTAATTCATAAATGAAGAAAACTAAATTTACCTTTCATTAGGTGAAAGGGAGATAAATACAAGGCCAAGACTAATGAATTGATCTTTGATTCTTCTCTTACAGTTACCTGTGTAAGTAGAAGTTTTATTATAATTAAATGCATTTTATTATTACAAAGATGTAATAGATGAATAAATAATATGATATCACTATCTTAAATGACCTTTGCTCTGAGATTATTCTCTTTACTGACATTCATGAAAAATAAATAAAGCAATAAATTTTCAAAGCATACCAATAGCTTCTGATGGAATACCAGGGAGAGATGCATTTGAGAACTAAACCCACAGGACAAACATCCCATGTCCAAGTTAGAGTGGGTGAGAAGAGCGGTTAGTTGTCTTTGTAAAGTAATTAAGAAGTGTCTTTAAAACTTCTGGGGCAACCAGTTCATAACATCATACTGTTTTATATGGTCCTGCATCCCCAGTGAGATCTGGTTGTGTGACTGTCCAGGATGAGCAGACTAGAAGCAGCAACTGACTTTGCTTATATATCTGCTGTTGAGGTCCTAAGAAGGTGAGAAGATCCCATTATCCTACAACAAAAGTGGTCTTCTATAGCTGAGATTCACCTGTACAAAATCAGAGCACAGTTCAGTCTGTGCCAAATATCTGAGGGCACAGTGGAAAATTAAAACAACTATCCAGACATGTGCTCTATGGAAATCCACATGAAATGTTTCCAAATATTTGCATTTTGGAAGATTCATATATAGAGTTTTTCCTTTTTGTTTCAGCCTGGTTCACACTTTCATTAACAGCTGGGCTATGACAATAGCTTCCCAGCCGGTTTCCCCATCTGTCTCCACTGCCGACCATACTATGCGCTGCTATCATACCAGTCTTTTAAACTGCTGCTAGTTTAATATCATTACCCTACTCAAAATGCATTAATGGCTCTTCTTTGCCTACACATGGACCAGCATTTCCTCACATGAACACTCACAGTATGCCCTCACATCTTCTCTCTACCCAAATCTCCTACTACTCCCCCACTTTCATGTTCCTTTTCCTCTGGACTATCATCCCCCAGGAACACCATGCACCAAGCCTGTCTGAATGTCTCTGTTCATGTTGATCTTGCTGTTGGGAACATAGCATCACTCTCCATTCCTGCTCCTCATTTCTCTCTAATTCTACCTTTTCCACAAACCTCTCCTTGCCTTCTCTCAACCAGATGACCTCCTTGACCTTAGACTCTTCATAGTCCTTTAGAAATGTCTCACAGTGATCAACACTCTCCTTTGAGTCATGAAGACTTATATAATTGTCTCCTTACACTTGAAGATTGTGAGCATGAGGTCTGCAGGACCTAAAACGTTGCTTGAAAATGGGCAGTCAGTATATATTTGTTAATCTGAACTGAATCTAGCACTATTTGATGTCTCTGGTGGTGGGTGGTTGGGTTATAAATATTATAGGTCCATCATTGTTGATTCTTTTTTTTAAATTTTATTTTATTATGTTATGTTAGTCACCATACATTACATCATTAGTTTTTGATGTAGTGTTCCATGATTTCACTGTTTGCGTATAACACCCAGTGCTCCATGTAGAATGTGCCCTCTTTAATACCCATCACCAGGCTAACCCATCCCCCCACCTCCCTCCCCTCTAGAACCCTCAGTTTGTTTCTCAGAGTCCATCATCTCTCATGGTTCATCTCCCCCTCTGATTTCCCCCTCTTCATTTTTCCCTTACTACTATCTTCTTTTTTTTTTTTTTAACATACATCACTATTGATTCTGAAGGCCTTTTCCCCACTTCTTCCCTTTTGTTTGCACACAGCCACTGAGATAAAACATCAATGGTTTTCTTCTTAAAATCCTTACTACTAAACAGAACAAAAGAAGGTTAACACTATTTTTGATAAATCTGTCTGGTTTACTACAAATTATGCAGAAAATTGCAGTACTAAGCATTTTCAAACATTTGAGCAATGCACATTCGGGATTTAGGCAAAAGCACATTTTTCATTGAATAACTATTTCAATACCTTTACTCTTATGAAAACAACTTCATATTAGGATAAGTAGATAAGTGTAATCATTTTCATATGTAAATATGGTAGATATAGGCCAAGAATAATCTACCTTTATCTTCATTTTCTATCACTGTAACTTATGAGAATAATCCTAAACTCAAAAAAACACATTCAATGCCTTTAAAAGTGATTCTTTTCAACATCCGTAATTTTTTTTCTTTTGTAAACTTTTTTTCTTTTATTATGATGTTATATTAATCACCATACATTACATCATTAGTTTTTGATGTAGTGTTCCATGATTCATTGTTTGCTATAACACCCAGTGCTCCATGCAGTACGTGCCCTCTTTAATACCCATCACCAGGCTAACCCACCCCCCCACCCCCCTCCCCTCTAGAACCCTCACTTTGTTTCTCAGAGTCCATCATCTCTCATGGTTCATCTCCCCCTCCGATTTCCCCCTTCATTCTTCCCCTCCTGCTATCTTCTTCTTCTTTTTTTTTTTTTAACATATAATGTATTATTTGTTTCAGAGGTACAGGCCTGTGATTCAACAGTCTTACACAATCCACCACTCACCATAGCACATACCCTCCCCAATGTCTATCACCGAGCCACCCCATCCCTCCCACCCCCCCACACTCCAGCAACCCTCAGTTTGTTTCCTGAGATTAAGAATTCCTCATATCAGTGAGGTCATATGATACATGTCTTTCTCTGATTGACTTATTTCACTCAGCATAACACCCTCCGGTTCCATCCACGTCATTGCAAATCCACATCCATAACTTTTTGAAGCTCTCTTCTCCCACAGTACAGCTTCGACCCCTCTTGATATGCCACCAGCCTCTTGTGTTGGTTCCTTAGAGATTTCCTCCTTTTCTCTCCTCTCCTATTTGTAATCATTGACCAACTCTTCATGCCTAACACATCGTTTTTCACACCTAGCTTTCCCTCAGAAAACCGACTCACAAATGCACATATTTCCATTCTAGATTTTTCAGCTAAGCACGGCATTCAGTACAGAGTTGCTCCAAAATAAATATCTCTTGAAAAAAATAAGTAAACAACATAAAATTTCTAGTGCAATCCATGAGATGGTTACAGTACTTCTTCACTCCATGACCTTCTATCACTCTAAATTCAGTGGATCCCAAACACAACTCAGTATTTCCCCTTCTTCCCCAAACTCCTAAACACTCCCAATCCCCTCCCTCTGAGCTCCAATTTCCTTCTATTCCTATTCTTACATTACATGGAAGTCATTTCTGTTTATTTCCTTTCTGTCTTCCCCTATCTGTTATTTAATTATTCCTATAGTTATGTTCCTAACGTCTTACTTTGGGCTGTGTTTATAGCATGAACTTAATCATAATATCTAGCATTGACTAAGTCCTTCACAAGTGCATTTTATTATTACAAAAATGTATTTTTATTAATTTTCAAAGTAACTCAATGAGAAGATGCTATTATTCCTATTTTATAGATGAGAAACAGTCTTTAAAATATTTATTAGGGATATGTAATTATATGTGAAACTGTCTGATATCCAGATGTGTATAAGTTTCCAACACATAGTCAAATATGTAATATCTGTAATTTAAATTTTTCTAGAACATTTTCTCTAGTAAACATTCAGGAATAGTTTCTTGAAAAAAATATTAAGATAAAATCACTTTACTCATATAATTATATTTAGTAAGAGAATTAACTCTTTATATTCACATTTAATAACAGGAACTGTTTTTTTAGATTTTATTTATTTATTTATTTATTTGAGAGAGAGAGAGAGAGAGAGAGAGAGAGAGAGAGCATGGGGGAGGAGCAGAGGGAGAGGAACAAGCCGAGTTTGCACTGGGCACAGAGCCTGACATGGGGCTCAATCCCACAACCTTGAGATCATGACCTGAGTTGAAATCAAGAATCGGACACTTAACCAACTGAGCCATCCAGGCGCCTCAACAGGAATTGTTATTTAGAACCTATCTGCACTGGCAAAATAAAATGCCACATTTGCAAATACATTATTCAGAGAATGACATTAATGTACTAATTCCAATAACTATGTATAATGACCACAATTATAAAATAATGTAGCTGATAAAAATCACCAAAATACAGTAAAAATGCAAAAAAAGACATGTTTTTAGTTTTCCTTTTGGGTACCACCCATTATGTTTTCCTCTAGTATTGAAAGAAAATAACATCTACGAAACAAATTTCACAATTAGAGTTGGAGATAAAATTACATTAATAGACACTGATAAAAAAAATGTATTCAAACCAAAAGGGATCCTTAAAGCAAACATTGAAGCACAAAGGGGAGACTCATTGAGTGTATCTAAGATATGCAGTAAATGGAGTTCTCCACTGATTCTGAAAGCCTGCAGGCTGGTTACTAAACATCGATACAAAGTCTTCAAGACTGGAAGAGTCAGAAAATGTGGCAGCTGAAAACCGTTGTAATAAAAACCCAAGGGAGATGGCTCTCTTAAAATAAATTAAAACTATTCTTGTGGAATAAACAAACTACAGTAAGCAATTGTTATTATGATTCTTATAATCTGCAAATACCTGCGATTATCTATGAGCAAATGGTGCTGACTGAAATGGGGAGCAAGTCCAGGATGCTGTGAATAACAGCACGGAGGAAGGAACTTATTTCGTAAGGATTACATGACCCTTTAGAGGTAGTTCTAATCATTCTCATTTTATAGATGAGGAAACAGGAACCTGGAGGTTTCCTCATTTAAGATCACACTCAGAGTAATTTGTGAAGCTGAATTGAATTTTGTCTTCTGACCATGATTGAGTGTTCTTTTTGGCTTGTATAGATCCTCTTTTCAGGGTTAAAAGAGAAAATAGCAATTCTTTTTTTTTTTTTATGGGCCAAGACTTCATTTATTTATTTTTTGTTAGATTGGTCATGTGACTCCAAGGAAAATATGGGTTTATTAACAGATATCATTATTCTAAGCACGGGGTCAGAAAAATGATTGAATACAGCAATTATGAAATTAGTAAATTTCCCTTCCTCCTTTCCAAAGGTCTCTGAGCAATTCCTGTGACAGAGGTGAGGGGAGAGGTAGACTGTGATATGGATTAGAAAATGCCTAAAGGATCCAAGGATATATAGGTCTTCCTGTCCCTCAGCGCACGTGGGACAAGGTAGGGAACAGGAGGAAGTGAGAATTATTCCCAGTTCCATTCTGCTCAATTAGAGAGAATCACCATCAAGCTCTTTGGGCTTTTTGTGGGAGGAGGGAGATGAGAGAAAGGAAAAGGCAAACCTGGGAAAAAAAAGAAGAGAGAGAGAAAAATGAGAGTGGGACTCTAAGTTGGAGAGAATGATTCAGAGGAGTTAATATCCCACTCTGCTAGGGAAGCACATAATTAAAACTTCTTCATCTTCTGAAACATCTAACTAAAAGAGACACAAGACTATAAAGCCTTTTCCTCTTTTTTTGCTTCTGTCTCAAGCACTTTTAAAGTTGCCTACACATTACAGAATGTTTTATGTTTGATTTCTTTTTAATGTCCTAGGGAATATTTGGAATGTTTCTTAATTTATATATGGTGTGCTGTGGTTTACACATAGGTCCCATGAAAAAGAAAAATAAAAAGATGTGTGTGAGTGTGTGCACTGAGACAGGAGGAGGAGGTAACTAAAGGAGATGGAAGAAGCTTATAAAAACTTGTTTGGTACTTACCCTTTCCACTCCCAACACCAAAACAAAACAAAACAAAACCAAAAAACCGTAATTCATGAAAAAAATATAATCTGAGTTTTACATCAGCATTATGAAGATTCTTATTGAGCATAAGTTTTTTTAAGTGTTATTATGTTATAAAATTTAATGGAAAAATTTTCTTTCCCTTAAAAATAAACCCAAATACCACAGACATTTCCCAAAAATTCCAGCTGTCTGCTTGCTCTCCTTGTGTCTCCAGAGCTATTTTATTTTTCCTCCATTGGTAGTTTAAAGGTGTACTCTCTGATATGTAATACCATTTTAAAGAGTTTAACAGAATTAAGATTTTTTTCCTATATACTAAGTTCATTTTCACATAATTCAGGTGCACATTGCAAAATTACAGTGTTTTAATTGGAAGGCTTTCTTTTCTAGTTAAAAACTGTCATCTCAATGAAAAAATATAATTCTAAATCAAAGGACAGTTTAGTCCAACAATTTAACAAGTATAGTAGTATATGCATGAGTGTGAAATTTTGGAAGAGCCAGGCATAGGGGGAAATGATTTCTAATTTGTAATAAAGTCCAAGAGCATTTCTAGTAAAAATATTTTTACATACTACCACACCCAATCAATGTATTGCATTTTTTTCTTCTATGTTGTTTTTTCCACTGAAGCAATCATAGACCAAGCACATTTCTTTCTAAATTCAGAGCATCCATCCATCCATCCATCTTTTCATTCATTCAGTCCAAATAAAAGAGCATTCATTTCATACCTACCAGGTGCCTGGCCCTATGCTAGGCACTAGGAAACAGAAATGAATAAAATTCTGTTCTCACTCTTGAGGACTTTACAGAGCAGATTAAAGGGTAATTGGGTGAGGTGCCTGAGTGGCTCAGTCGGTTAAGCCTCCGACTCTTGGTTTCAGCTCAGGTCATGATCTCAGGGTCCCGAGATAGCCCCACGTGGAGTCCGCTTGTCTCTCTCCCTCTGCTTTCTCTGCTCCTCCTCTGCTCTCTCTTTCATTCTCTCTCTCTCTCTCTCATAAATAAATAAAATCTGTAAGGGTAATCAAGTAATTACAATATAATGAAGGGGCAATTACATTAACTATCTGGACAAATGGTATAGGAGAACAAGGCTCTAAGAAGGCAGAAATCTCACCTCTTACCTCACTCCACACAGGCACAATCTACCATTCACAAAATATTCTCTCCTGCATTTGGCCTCTGTTCCTGCTCCTTCCTACATGTCCCCTCAAACAGGCTGACCTTTTGCATCTTTCATCCACCAAGTTAAGCGTCACTTCCCCTGCCTATCCTCTCTGCTGGGCCCCACGGGGTTATCACTTACTCCATTCTCATAGCACACTGTGTTGCTTCTTCAAGTTTCTCCCTTAAAACTGGAACTACTTGAAGGCAGGGACCTTTTCTTTCATCTTCATATCAACAGTGCTTACCTTGTAAATGTGTGATGAATGAAAAATGAATAATTACAGGACTCTATACAAATACATCTCACTGTGCCCTCCCGTACACATATATCCCCCCCCAAAACTACTAAGAACTTTTTTTTCCCTTCCATCAAGGTAAGAATTTAAAATATTTTCTCTTTTAAATGCATTCTTCCCCAGAGGGCAAACCATTCATTTACTCCCTTGGCAGGGGAAAAATAGTAAAGTGTCAAAATGCCTAAGCCAGTTTGAAAATATTCTGGAACTCCTGGTTTCTTTTCCTTGCTTTTTATACAGCTATATAAATGTAGACCTGTTGTGAAAGTCAGCTTGAAACACACATTTCAAGGTAGCTGCAGTACTTTTTTTTTCCTTTTGCATTTCATTTGGCTGGACAGTTGTTTAAAATGTGGTATAACCAGACTGCACCTATTTATATTGGTTATTTCAAAATAGATGTCCATGAGTCACTGTTGTTATATACTTTAGCGAGTCAGCCAGTTCTGAGGGGGGAAAATGGTTAGGGTAAATTATTAGAACAACAATTACTAACAATTACTAGATGAATGATCTAATACAGATTAAATTAAAAGAAAGAAGAGAAAGAAAGTTTATATCTCACATAAGTGCATTTTAATTGTCTGATCAAACCAGTAATGATGTAAATGTCATTACAGAAGAATAGAAATGGAGTTTCATATTATAAAAGGGCCACTAAGTATTTAAATCATGAATAAAAATACATAACTGTCAGAAAAAAAAACACATAACACTTGCAATGAGAAAGTGTCTGTATTAAGTGTATTTGGATATGTCAGTCATTGCAATATTTATTCAATGAATCAAGCTTCTGGGATTTCATTTCTACTTGCCACCTGGTGAAAAAAAATGTGTCAAGTTCATGTTGTCTCTGACCTTTTACTAAAAATTTCATTCCTTAGTCATATTCTGCATTGGTGGTCGGAGTCTGACGCCAAGAATTTGCTTGTCAACTGAATTTCCTTTCACATATAATCCTTAAACTGGATTACACCATCCTAGTGATTGCACTTGAAGTGACAGGACTAGCTAAAGAATTTTCTATGCCCAGGAGCTTCCCTCTCTAAAGAACCATTCAAGAATCATTATAAAACAAAGCAAGGGCAGATTCTATATATTTTGGTCATTTGTGCTGCAGAGATTGATGGTAGTCAACAGGGTATCTAAGTCAATGCACCTATGAAGTCTCATTGAGTGGCACAAACTCTTTACTGAGTCTGTAGCTTTGTCTCCAGGGTCCTGTAAATAGTCACAGAAACTGCACTGGAGGACTTGGCCAAATTTACCTAAGGTGGTATGTCTATATATTAGGTCCTTAAGAATCTCAGATCCCATGGTCTATGAATTTCTAGAAATGTATGCTTCACATATGTACACACACACACACGTATGTTTTTTTCATATTCTGAAAGGAGCTGTGGCCCAAAAAATGTTTGGAACCTTAGCCTTTGTAGCAGAAGTGTTGGCAAGGATTCCTGGCATCATTTGCCAGTCAGTTTTCAGAACCCCTCTGCTGCTGTCCACATATGCAGAGCTGCACACCTGTGGGCAGGAAGCAGAAACACCACTTTCTCCAGGCTCCATTTATTAGTTTGACCACATAAAGTGGTGCCTTGACTCTACCACAAAGCAAATTTCACTTGGTTGACTAATCGGATTAAGCACACAATAAAACTGAGAAGCTCAGAGCTCAAACTGGGCCCTAATCCATATCATCTGGCCTGGGAAATTGAGTGTAACCAACCACATTTCCTTTCTTTGGTTATGTGTCTCCATATAAATACACTTGGGCTTTTTTTTCTTTTTTTTTTTCTGTTCAATTTCAAACAGAAAAGCTCTGAGAATAATATAATAAATGTCCATGTACCCATCACCCATTTTTCTGTATTTCTTTCAACGTTAGGCCTTTAAAAAAAAAGATTTAAAATATTCAGGTAAATTTGAAACCCAGCATACCCTCCTCAATCTCAGTTTTCTCCTCTCCTCAGATTTAAAAGTAATCCTTTTATCTATCACTTCTAAGCAACTAAAAAAATATTTATACCACATATGTTTATTAGTCTAAAAAATACAGAAGTATTGGTTTCCATGTTTTAAAATATTATATACTTCGTTTCATAGTGTAAAAATATTTTCACACCTTACTTTTGGCTCAGTGTTAGGTTTGAGATTTATCGATATTGATTCATGTAGCTCTAGTTCATTTCTTTCAACTATTGGATGGTATTTTATTATACGATGGCACTGCCAGTTATTTACCCACTATTCTTCTTATGGATATATTAATATATATTCCTACTGCCAATAATACTGTAGTGGGCATTCTAGTTATATCTCATGTGCCCATCTGCCCTTTCTGTGGCAGGAAGCAATTCTCCCTTCTCCTTGTGAATAGCACTACTGTTCTTCCAAGGTCATAGGCTCAGCCTCATCCATATTGGTATCCATGGTGCCTGGCATTATATATATATATAAAGAGTATGCTATAAATATTTACTAAATTTAATTACTGCTGGTTTCTCTGTTTGGTAATTGTTGGTGTATTTGGCTTAACCTTCTTACAAGATTGCTTATGTTCCCTGGGAGTAGGTCTTGTTATCTACATGTTCTCACCTATCATGCTGTCTTGTACAGGTTCTTCGTATTTAGAAGGTCTTCAATATTTACTGAATGACTGAACAAATGAAAGAAAAGAGGAAATGTTAATTTTATTAAGTGTGAGATATCTTCACATTATGGTCAACATTAAAGTTTTTTATCAACATGGCCCTTGTCCACTACATCAAGTGACTTTTCTACCCAAGTTAGTTTATTAGTGTTTATTGTCAATACTGAGCTCGAAACAGGTGACTATTTCCATAGGAACTTAGAAATTCCCATAAAGAACTAAATTTGTCCCATCATGGCCAAACATATAATGGTTTCTTTTAGTCCCTTTCTTTTAATTGCAAGGAGAAGAACTCCTTGCCTTATATGAACAATAGAAGGTTTATATACATATACCTGTAGATTGGACAGCTGTCAGGAACTCTGGGGGCTTGAAGAACAAGCTAATTTCTGTCTGAGGACTATATGGTTTTTCTCTCTCTCATTTTAGGGCATCTATGCTTTTCTCCTGCTCTGTTCTGGTCCCTTGGATCTCCTGACCAGGTTCCTCTGCCTAACTCATGATTTCTGCTCCCTCTTAACTTCACCTTGCACTCTCCCTCACTGGCCATGACCTGAACCCCAACTAATAGCATCCTTTAGATTTTAACTCTACTGACAATTGACGCACCATGTTTATGTTTTCATCCCATGTCTCCTTAAGTCACCTGCCAGCAGAGTAAGGACACAGTGTAAGAAAACAGAGTCTTCTAGCCTATTCCAGACAGTAAACATTTTCAGCTTTGTGGGCCATAATGTCAAATCTATTGTGTAGTATGAAACCAGTGATGGACAATACATAAATGAATATGGATGATGATGGTTCAATAAAACTTTATTTATAAAAACAGGTAGCAGACTGAATGTGGCCTGTGGGCCTCAGTGTGCTGACCCCTGGCCTAGGCAGTGGCGACCTCAGAGGGAGAGTTAATGGGAGGCAATCTACTGACATCCCTCATATAGAATCAAAATGAGAATGGGCAATGGACTCCAGATCTATAAGACTTGACCAGAATCTGACTTTTCTGTGCTTTTATTTATCAAGGCACCTTCTGATGATGATTTGGTTTTGCACATGGCTTTGTCTACACGAAGGTAATTGGATAGTTATGTGCATTTGAGGATTCTAACTCGTTAGAATTTTACAAGGGTTAATATGCAAAAAGAAGTCCTTCAAATGTGACTGACATGTACAAAGTAATGGTGACTCACATCTCAGGGTTCACAGACATGGCTCGATGGTGATTTGTAATTGGGACAATGCACCAAGACCGTGCACTTGCGCATAGGCAGCAGTATCACTTTACAATGTACAGTCATGGAACAAGTGACACTAAGGCAATCACAGAGAACTTGATGCCAATTAGTTACCAGCCAGAAGTCATCCTCAACAACTCAAGAAAGCACACTCCCTACACACCACTTCTGATCTGAAAAGGTCCCTTTTAGTTTCACTGAAGGCTGCTGTATACAGATGCAACCGTAAACCATGAAGACCAATAGATATCCATATGCTTCTTCCTGAAATCCTTGTGGTTTTGCAGGATTGGCAATAACTACAATCTGTTCCACTTGTGGATAACTGTCATATTTGGTAAGGAAAATAAACGTTTGAGAAATCTATTTTTATTTTTAGAGGTCCATACATTTATGAAGTTTATTCCTAAAATAAACTCACCATTTGTTGCTAAAGTTATTCTTTACAAGCCTGTTATTTTTTTTTTTCAAATGAAGGAGTGTTTTCACACATTTTGATTATATATGTGTAAATGCATACAAACATATTTAAAAGACAATATTCTCAATGTTTGAGAAGAGATACAGTGATGGATGGAATACTGCTGGCAGAAATCCAATTATACAGAAATTTGAATTATTTTAGATTACAAACTAACAGTGGGCACAGGGTGACAGTCCATGGGAAGCCATTAATACCAATGAATTCCAGCTATAAGTAGATATGAACATGCCTTATATATCCTTTTTTCTTTTTTTTAACCTGTTGTCAGCTTAGCTTCAGCTTGCTTTTAGCCAAGACTACAGTAGAACACAGAAGTACCTGACAGAAGTGAAAATCTCTAGATTAATTAGGAAGAAAGCCTTTCAGGGAGGTTACTAGCTAATTCGGCTTTTCATAGGTGGCAAAAAAAAAAAAAAAAAAGACTGCCATGACATACACAAGTAAGGAAACAGACAAAATTAAAACTTTTCCCTCTTTTTCTAAAGGTACAAGTTATGAATGGCAAGACTTCCAAGTAACCCAAGAAATCAAGCATATGAGCTCAGGACAAATCAGAAATGGATGCTCTTGAGTTCTGGATGTCCTACAGAAAGGCGGATTTGAGAACTCTGAGCCCAACATGAAGCCAGGGTACCAAACCTGGGGACTTACCACTGCCTATGTTCCACAAGGGAGGTGAGGGGAGACCAGAAACTGAAAATCTACCTGAAGAAAATTTCCACACAAAATTTCAGATACCAACTTGATAGCTGTCATTATATCATTAATATTATTTAGGTTGTTTTCGACTTATTAAGCCTCCATTCTGACGTCCTGTGCTAAGAATTTAAGCAAGAGTATTTGGCAGTCTTAAAGTGCCCTGAAGTCCAGGCCTTCTAAGGGTGCTGGAAGACAGGGTTATATTCTGTAACACAAATTACCTGGAGAACTCATGTTCTGAGTGTTATACTTCACATTGTAAGACACTCTTCATTTGCAAAATTATATTGGCCAACTTTGCCAAGAGCCTGATTCAGTGGATATTCACTATGATAAATTTAGCTCAAATAAAATCTCATCCCTAGAGCTCCTCAGAAAATGCACATAGCTTGTTGAAGAATAAAGACGGTGGTGGTGGTAGGGGAGGATGAGAGAGGACAGAGAAGGTATATGTTATGTACACAGAAAAAAAAAAAGCCACATGGGACAGAGAGAGTTACAATAAAAGGTGTACCTTGTCTCATTTCTGCTCTACAGTCCTATTCTCCATCACTTCCATCAAGCAGTTTCTTCTAGTCCTTTCAGAAACTTTCCATTTGCACACATGCATAAATGGGTGTGTGTGTCTATATGTATAAGCATACATTTATTGTGATCCTTGTTCCCTGCAGATTCCATCTTTGCAAATTTTCCTACTCCTAAAATTTATTTGTGACCCCAAAATCAGTGCTCGCTGGGCACTCATGGTCATTTGTGGATATGAAAAAGGTGGCCCCAAATCTGTCTCCTGATGCCACATTCCCAATTGACATGGAAGAAGATAATTCTTTGCCTTCTTATTTCAGCTCTCATTGTAAACAAGTATCCTTTTCAAGGTCTATTTAATGCCATGTTTTTCAGATTTTCGTGTGGCTTTTTTTTTTTGTGGGGAGGGGGGTGATTTCACCGTTTAAAAAGGCCCCTGTATAGTGCTGAAGCACTTTCTAGTGTTCTTAAGTACAAGAAAGCTATGATGTGCCTTCCAGAGAAAATACATGTAAGGTAAGCTTCATTCAGATATACTATGAGTTCAGTATTAATGAACTAATTATATATTAAATAAAGTATCTTTAAACAGAAACACACACATAAAGTAAGGTTACTGATCAGTTGATGAAAATGTGACCAAAGGCTCCAAGGAACCTAACCTTCTATTTCTGCTAGGAGCAATGATTCACTGTTCACTAACTCAGTATTTACAGTGACTTTACAGACTATAACTACCAGGAATAATGAGAATCTGCTACATGTGTGCATTTTTTAATTTACAAAAGTGAATACTTGTGTATATATACACAATTTTATAACTTGATTTTTTCACTAATTCATTTTAGAAACCATGACATACCATGTCATGCATATTTTCTTCCTTCTTTTCAAAGAATGCAGTTTTCCCTTGGACAATTTTGCCACTGTTGATTTAACTATTGATAATGACAAAGTTCTATGTTGTTTCTGTACTTTTTTAATTATAAAACAATGCTTCAGGAAACACTCATATACTTACATCTTTGCAAACTACACAGATCTCTGAATGAAAGAAAATTCTGGCTTCTGTAACAAATACATAACAGCTGCAGCTGTCTTAGGAGCCATCAAACATTTTTAATAGATTGGTATTACATGGAGTATGGATTTGGCCTGTGAGTTTGATGTGGCTGAGCAGCAGCTACTAAACCGAGGACGTTTAACAAATGTCACCTAATGAGACCTTCTTCCATAGGTAAGGTCAGTGTTTAAGAACTATAGGATTCCTTTATCTGAGTGCCAGTGTAAGTACTCTGCATTTGTGTACAGATCTGCTCCATGACCAAAGGGAGGCCTTTGTAAAGTGCTCTTTATCTTGTGGCACCAAACCAACCCTCTTCTCAGGGAAAAATGCAAGAGCCATGTGTCAAAGAAAATCAAGACTCTCCTTCTTTATCTGCCCCCGACTCCCACCCGTGTTTGGGTAATGAATGAAGCTCTGAGGAGTGAACGAAATAGCTCTGAATCAGGACCACAGTGAGGGGATTATGATGACTGAGAAAAAAAATACTGTAGGTATTAAAAACCACCGGAATAACTTAGGGCACAAAGAATGGTTGATAAAAATAAATGAGAGCTGTTCATTTTCTCCGAGTCACTTCTCTGCCTCAAAATTTTCCTAGCCTACAAAGAAGAGCACATGTAGTACACATCAACCTCTCCATGTATATAAGATTCATGCACCAAATGGCCATTTATAGGCCAACAATTTTAAACAACCACCCAAATTCCTTTGTTCTCATAATTCATTAATGAAACCATCAATTTTCTAAAGATAATATTAACCACAAAAAGTGTATTAGATATAGACAGAGAATACCAGGAGGGTAGAAATTAAGTTTAAGTTAATTTTAGGCATTCACATTAAAAAAAAATACTGTACTTGCAAAGCTGGACAGATGCCTCATCTCTCTTGAAGTAAGGCAAGGAGTTTTCAGAAGTTAGGGTCATCTTATCCTGTCTCCTGCCTGTCTCACTGTCATGGCCCAGACTCTCTTGGGCATATAAGCAGAGTACTAGGCCTGTTTAACATGGCACATTTAAATACAGGCGTTTAGGCTCATTTGAATTTATGGATGAACACATTTGCTTTCCCCTAATGAATTCACCTAGTGAGATTGCTTGTGTGTGTGTGTGTGTGTGTGTGTGTGTGTGTGTGTGTGTGTGTGTGTGTGTGTGAGAGAGAGAGAGAGAGAGAGAGAGAGAGAAAGAGAGAGAGAGAGAGAGAAGGAGGGAAGGAGGAGGGAGGATTTAGGAATCCTCATATAATGTTTGTATGTGCTCTTTCCCACTCCCACTTGCTCAAAATCTGGAGATATTTCTCCCCGAATTTTGATTTCTGAAAGAAACCAGAGCGCTGTAACAGAAAGTACTAAGTATTAATTAGTTTCTTACTTGACCTATTCATTTATTGGAGCCTTTATTTTTTTTAAGATTTTGTTTATTTATTTGTCAGAAAGAGAAGGGGAGAGAGCACAAGCAGGGCCAGTGGCTGGCAGAGGGAGAGGCAGAAGCAGGCTCCCCACTGAGCAAAGAGAGCCTGATGCAGGACTTGATCCAGGACCCTGGGATCATGACCTGAGCGGAAGGCAGATGCTTAACCAGCTGAGCCACCCAGGGGCGTCCCTTATTGGAGCCTTTAAAGAACAAACCAATATATATTTAATCCCCAAAGAGCCCCCTTCTTTAGAAGTCAACTTCTTTAGAAAAAAGGTTGTAAAGATACCTTTTTCTGGCACTGAGAGATGTATAAAAGAGAAATATTTTTTGTTAATATACATAGTGAAAGAGTGAAAATGCTTTTTAAAGATTTTATCTTTTTATTTTTTTATATAATCCCTACCCCCAGTATGGGTCTGAACTCACAATCCTGAGATTAAGCATCACGTGCTCCGTGGACTGAGCCAGCCAGGTGCCACTCACTGAAAGTGCTTTTTAAAAAATTATTTTTCATATAATAGTTGGACGAACAATAGTATCTTTAATGAATTCTGTTCAGTTCTTTAAGAACCATAGAGAACCCTCACGAGGGCAAGGTTAGGGCAGATCACAAGACCTAAAATTGGAGTCATTTCTGTAAGGGCAACGGGAAAGCTTGGTCACCAGTGTTGCCTCTCACAGTAAGCGTCTGATCTTGTGCAAGTGACAACATTTTTGCAGGCTCAGTTTTCCCATCTAAAAAAAGGACAGTGTTAAGAGTAGTCAGTCACCCAAGGTCCTTCCAGCTCTGTAATCTTATCAACTTAAATGTGTCAAATCAGTAGTCCCTGACAGTGTTTTCAAATGTACACTTCAAGAACATGCTTTTATCCATGTATTCAAAAACAAGTGAGTTATAAAATATTTCTAATATTTCTTGATGTCTGAGAAAAGTCCTTGTGTTCAAGCTAAGAGAGCTTGTACAGACAATGGGAAACTTCTGGCCGTCTAATCTTGGGACTAACCACAATGCTGTTGTAAAATAAGTAATATATTATGGTAATTCATTTATTCATTCATTTATTCATTAAACACATTTCACATGTACTTATTATTGCAGTATCTCTTCCTCTAAAGAGGCTAAAAGACTATCTTTGGTTAAGAAGTATAAAAACTGGGGCATCTGGGTGGCTCAGTCATTAAGCGTCTGCCTTCGGCTCAGGTCATGATCCCAGGGTCCTGGGATCGAGCCCCACATCGGGCTCCCTGCTCGGCGGGAAGCCCGCTTCTCCCTCTCCCACTCCCCCTGCTTGTGTTCCCTCTCTCGCTGTGTCTCTGTCAAATAAATAAATAAAATCTTAAAAAAAAAGAAGTATAAAAACTACCATTGTGCGTGTGTGTGTGTGTGTGTGTGTGTGTGTGTGTGTGCCTGTGTGAGCACATGCCAGCAATTATATAAGGAACTTTCCATAACTTGCACATTTCCACATTTACCATTTCCACATTTTTCAGACAGTCGATGCTTAAAGAGGTTAGTGATTTGCCCAGGATCACAAGCCTGCGGTGTGTGTGTGACTCCGAGAGCATTTCTCATTCCCTGGACACAGTTGCCAGCTCTGGGTTACGGCTCCATCTGCTTTTTAAATTGCCTCTGCACACCACTGTTAGAGAGATTCTCAGAATCACACATACTGAGTCTTCCACCTGGTCATGCCAAACTCCATCAGAGCCTTGCTGTTGTCAAGAAATCCTGTTACTCACCTCTGGTTGCTGCCTTGTCACAACCCAAAGCTGCCATCTCAAACTTTCATTTATCATAAACCCCTATCTCTCTTCTTCTAGGATCTGTTCCTCTCAATTATGCTAATCTTTCCTCTTGGTGGGGGGGCTTTCCTTAGGTTTTTATATTTGTGCTGACCTCCAGCTGCTTGGGGAAATAAAGAAAGGTTTAGTTTTACTCTGTTGCTCCCTAATCTACTATTCTCCCTCTCTCTTTACCCATTTAATTGTCAATTATGCAGCCTAATCTGTCTCCTCCTTTTCCCCTCCAAGCACTGTTTGGTGGCCTATCTCAAACTCTTTAGAACTGGTTTGCACTTATCAGCATCTCTCTCAGGGACTGCAAGATTTGCTTTCAAACCAGATTTCCCTGCTTTCACAGGAGGCTCTCTGAATACCACCCTCTCTCCTGGAGTCCCCATTTCATACCTTCAGGGACACCCTTCACCCTGTGGATGCCTTTTGAGATGCCGATTGCTGTGCCTGCACCCTAACTGGTTGTTGAGTTATTCTGGCCCTCTTTCCAGGATATGATTTTTTTCCCCCTGTGATACTGGATGTCCTCCTAGCACACAGTGCTGCAAATGCTGTTCACTCCTATCTAGATCACTGACTTTTCTTCTAGGTTCTGACCCCTCCCGCTTTATTCTGGCTTTCCATATTACTGTCTCTTTTTACATGGACATTTTCATTTCTCTTCTTTATAATCCTTTCACTCAACTGCAATCCTTCTTTGAGCCTTGGTTCTCCTATGGATGCTATCTTGCACTAGTCTTCCTCTTCTCTGCCCCTTTCACAAACCCCTTTCTCCTCTTTTCTCCCCACATGCCAGTATTCCCTAAACCTCTCTCTCGCCACATTCTTCTCCCAACACCTTTATTACCTCTTCATCCATCACCTCCACATTGGTAACTAATGACCCTCAGTCCTTCTCTCCAAAAGCCCAAACAAGTTACATGTCTACTCACGCATCCTGTCTCTCCTGAAAACAGAATTAAGCAACTTCTGCTTTGGTCATAGTCACATTTGCTTGAAACCTTGAAACCTTGGATTCTTTCATCTCTTTGCCTACCAAAAACTAATCAAGGTCTAAGAACTCCAGTTCTCTCCTTGAATTCTATTCTCCCCTCCTTCACACTCTCAGAGTGAACACTCCAGGCCAGGCCCTTGTCCTGCTATGTACTTTGTCGTTCCACACCCCGACACTTATTCTGGAGTAACCACTAGCTTTAGGAGTAGTTCTTGAGGCAAAACAAAAACAAAACACATAAGATTCCTCTCATCCTCTGAATGAGAGGAATATTATGTTTTCTCCAGTACAATGTGATAGTTTCTTGACTATTCTTGTTTAAGGTTGTCTAGGCTACCTCACTTAGGGCCATCTATAAACTTAATTTTATTATCTACTTTTTGCCCCAAAGCCTGGAATAAAACTCCATATCCGTGAGTTCTGGAAAATAGCTCTCGGCAGCATGATCCAACTAGTTTGGGAAGAGCAATTTGTAAAGTAACTCTCATCAAGTCCAACACTGGAAGTGAAAGCTCTGGAGCCATGTAAGGGAATCTTTCCCGCTAAAGATAAGTTTCACTTTCTGTGATGACTACTGTTCCCTTCTACTGAGAGAAGAGAATAATGGACCACTGAAGCATGACAGTCAAACCAAACTGGTAACCTGAATAGTCTAGAAGTCAACATGATTGGCACAAATATGATGACTGGATACTTTTTTCTTTCCATTTGTGTCTCCTGTCCTACCTTTGGAAGGTCTGCAGGATCATGTCAGTTTAAGATTAAAGTAAGACAGCATAATTAGGGTAGCTCGTTTCTTTGGGTTGATTCTGAAACATCACATTGTATTTGTTTATCCCTTGGTGTATGTGAACATAAAGGAATTTATCTGGCTTTCTTCTAAAGGAAAAAACAAAAACAAAAACATGATGCTAATTTGGCTGTGTAAGCTTGGTAAAATGTTGCCCCTAAACAAAGTGACTGTCATTTCTTCTAGTTGTCAAGGACCACAAGAGTAAGAGCAGACGCTCCTTGGGCTCAAGATCCTATCTTGAAAGTTATAAATGGGTTCCCTCAAAGTCTTATGTATTGCCGTTCAGTTCTTCAACCTATTCCATTTGATGAAGCAAAACAGAACTAAAAACAGAACTACTGGATTTTGTCATCTGGCATGGTAAATTTAAGACTAATTTAATCTTGCCTTATAATTCCTTAACCTGACTGCCTATCTAGTTCAGAAATACATTTGAAGGGTCAGTTGTAGTCTTAAGGAGATGAGTGAAGAGCACCTTAGAGATCACAATGAACATACACTCTCTTCCGCTTACTAATTTTAAATTCACTCTGAAGTGCTACTCTCTAAATCGAAGAAAAGAGCCAGTTCGCCTGGAAAAAGTTGATAAAATGGGAAGCAGTATTTCCAAAGTGTTCCAAGGACATGATATGGGCACCCAAATACTTAATGAATGAATGTAAGAATGAATGAATTCCAGGCTCCATGGAAAACTGGGTATAATATTTTCCTTCCATGTACCAGAATAAAGAAGTTAACAATATTAGAAACTTCAGAGTATATACTGAAGATAGGTATTTCATTTGATTTTTTTAACAGATTTTTGATTTACATTATTGTTCTTCAGCCATTTTGGCGAGAAAAAAATAACATTCCTAAACAAAGTGTTATGAAGCAGCATTGATTTCTTTTCTATTTTAAAAAATACTTCGGAGCAAATTAAACATACTCAGAATGTTTTATTAACTAGAACATTTAGTTTAACTAGTTTAATTACTACTCTTTGAAAATTACTATGATCAGTGGGAACTCCTGTGTTTGGTCTTTGTGCAGGAATGCCCTGAGCAGAACGCCCACCTGCACAGGCAACTGAACACCCAGCTCCAAAGTTTCCCAAGAGGTCAAGAGAACAGGCAATCAGTAGTTCTTTACATGGTGATTCTGGAGTTTACCTTGTAAATCCCTTCCATAGCAGCAATAGCTAAAAGCCCTGGAAAAGGGCCAAGCTTTTATCCTAAGTCAATTCAGAGAAATGGTTTTTGTAGCTTAGTAAATAGTAAACTAATATCCTTATGGAGCAAAAATTCCTTGAGAGAACAGGTTGTGTTTTTATTCCTGTTTAGCCCTCATAGTTCCTACTCAGGCCCATACACATAGCATGAGGTCAGGTTATTGAACAAACATTGAAGAATTATGTCCTAACTTTACAAATCAGAAAGCTGAGAAATGTATCCACCAACTCAAAACGTGAGAAGAATCCAAATTCTCAATTCCATCCAATCCTAGATTCATTCAGGTGTGAGAAAAAACAGGTTTAGAGAAATGGGACCCCTAAAAGGTTCGCATTCTATAAAAGGTTGCAGAAATAGCTTTCACATGGTCTATGCTTTGGAAAAATTTCCCAGTAGGAAAAAATACAGGTGGTTTTCTATCTCATATATATACTCCTATGATACTTGCATTTTGAATCCATGCTTTAATCTCCCAATTAAAGAGGAAAACTACAGCTCCCTTCAAATTATAGATCTATTTCTTGGCTCAATGAGTACAGAAACCCCTAATGACTTTAACAGTCTATGTGCTAAATAATTTTAGGTTAACTACTATTCAACTATATGTTATAAACAGATTTAGACTTCTTTAATGTACCTTTTTCTGTAATAATTCCATCTGGAATAAAGATAATTTTCAATTTATTTCTCAACTGTATACCGTGGTCAGTTTCCAAAATGGAAAATATGATTTTTAAAAAACTATTTATTGCATATCTATCTGAATATATGCAGATTTCAGAAATAATAAGTAGGTATTAGAAAACCACAGGGCAATTTTAAGACTTCACTCCCTTATTTTCTAAGAAATCTAAGCTTAACTAAAACTCCAAGAAAAGCAGAGTTCTCTAACCCTCACATCTTTCTGGAGGCCTCTGTTAATTACCGCAGAACAATGTGTAAATTCGGTAGCCCAGTCTACTTATGCAGTGCACTCCTGGAGCTTGTAAGCAGTTACAGGGTCAACACATCACCTGATTAAGAACCCGAAGGGGTACGTGCACCCCAATGTTTATAGCAGCAATGTCCACAATAGTCAAACTGTGGAAAGAGCCAAGATGTCCATCGACAGATGAATGGATAAAGAAGATGTGGTATATATACACAATGGAATATTATGCAGCCATCAAAAGGAATGAGATCTTGCCATTTGCAACGACGTGGATGGAACTGGAGGGTGTTATGCTTAGTGAAATAAGTCAATCGGAGAAAGACATGTATCATATGACCTCACTGATATGAGGAATTCTTAATCTCAGGAACAAACTGAGGGTTGCTGGAGTGGTCGGGGGTGGGAGGGATGGGGTGGCTGGGTGATAGACATTGGGGAGGGTATGTGCTACGGTGAGCGCTGTGAATTGTGTAAGACTGTTGAATCACAGATCTGTACTTCTAAAACAAATAACGCAACATATTTTAAGAAAAAAGAAAAAGAAGAAGATAGCAGGAGAGGAAGAATGAAGGGGAGTAAGTCAGAGGGGGAGACGAACCAGGAGAGATGATGGACTCTGAAAAACAAACTGAGGGTTCTAGAGGGGAGGAGGGTAGGGGGATGGGTTAGCCTGGTGATGGGTATTAAAGAGGGCACATTCTGCATGGAGCACTGGGTGTTATGAACAAACAATGAATCATGGAACACTATACCAAAACAAATGATGTAATATATGGTGATTAACATAACAATAAAAAAATTAAGAAAAAAAGAACAGACAGGTTTAAGAGGAAGAGAATTAAATTATACAACATGGCATAAAGATATGTTCAAAAACACCATTCCAAAAAGACAGATGCATGGAGAGGAAGGAAAAAACAAACAAACAAAAAAACTAGGGGGGAGAGGGAGAACAATGGGACAAGTGGGAGAGAGAAAAGAAGAAATATCCAGAAAAAAAAAATGTATATATAAGAGGAGAGAGAGGGGGAAGCATGGAGGAGAAATGAAATGTATTTATATTGGTGTGAAGAAAACAAGTGTATTTTATTTATTAGTTTAAAGAAAGAAAATTCTATAAAATCGGTTTGGAGCAAATGGTTCTGTGTTCAGCCATTATGAAACTTAAAAGAAGCAATTTCTGTTATTTTAAAATGAATCTTAGATATTCTGCAGTGACGGTATAAATTAGAAATCTAATGTTCATAGGAAATGGTACTAAGAAGTTATAACAGCAATTTGGGTCTTCAATACAAGTTGCTGTACAATTTAAACCAGGAGAATTTAAAATTTATGTTTGGAAAAAAATAGATTATAAGATTCAAATAGTCCTATTGGTAGCAATAGGCAGGGAGAATTTCAATTAAAAATAAAGAATGAAAATCTGGGAGATACAAAGGAAGGTACTTTGGTTTCTTTAGACGGAAATTATTTGTGAAGAATTTGGTAAATGATCCAATTTGAAGACAATGCAAAAATGTAATTAAGGGCTAAAGTAAATGGTCCAAATAATAAAAGCTATGGGAGCTTAATAAAGGTAAGAAAATAAGCCCAGAACTATCAAGAAAAACTTTATGGAAAAATTACAACTCAAGTTGGTTAGAATTTGAAGACAGAGAAACAAACATTTCTACTACTGCTAAATTATATGTAATTCTCTGATACTAGGTCATAAGGGATTTTAACTATTGTTCATTTTCTTCAACAAATATTTATTGTGCATATACTATATCACTAAGAGCAATCTATATGAGACCCAAAAGCAGTTTTTGTAATCATGCTATCTGACAGGAGGAGCCTTGGGCCCACAGGTATCATCACAATCAAGATATAGTGGCTAAGAACATGGGCTCTCAGCCATTCTGCCTTGGTATAAAGCCCTATTCTGCCATTAATTCAGTGGCTGACCTCAGACAGATTACTGAGCCTCTCCCTACCTCAGTATTCTGATCTGTTAAAGGGAGATGGTTACTAATAGTATCTTTTAGGGCTATTCTAAGGATTAAAAGAGAAGATGTGCATAAAGCACTTAGAACAATATCCAGCACACAATCAATAATTAAAATGACAATTGGCTGGTGGTATACAATCTTCTTTCTTATATCCTCTCTTGCTTTCCCCCTTAGTCTTATATTTCCTTCTAGCTAGTGTTCCCATCTCTCTTCTTATGTTCTTGCTAAACTAACTGAATATATGGCTTACACTTGCTGTTTCCTCTCTTCATTTCTAATTCATTTCTCATTTAAGAGTATTCTGACTTCTGCCCTAACCACTTCACTGAAAGTGAACAATTGGTGAGTTTACAAAATCAGTGAGGGCTTCCACATTGCCAGATCTAATGGTAACTCCACGGTCCTTTATCTTACTAAATCACTGTCTACATTTCGTAGTTGACTCTTTTTTGGAATATATCCTTGGTTTCCATGACCACCTGACCATCTTTTTGTCTAGTGTTTCCTTACACCTTGCTGTCTATCCTATTTAATGCCCCCTATTTCCTCTGCTTACCCTTTATATGTTGGTATTCCTTAGGTTTCCATCCTTTAGCTACCGTCCTGTCTCTTTACATGCATTCGTTGTATTTTTAACTCTTATCTACGCTTTTATGTCTTTTAAATCTTTATTCACAGCTGCTGGAGATATATAGTTGGAAATCCCAGCCACAAAAAGCTCAACATCTCCAAAGCTAAATTCATTTTATCACCCCCTAACATTCCACTCACCCTGTTGTTCCATCTGTTTTTGTGATCTCAGTTAATGGTCCCCCCCATCTAGCCAACCACCCAAACCAGGAATCCAGAAATAATAAATCTCTCTTCATTTTCCCATAATTCACTACATCATTAATATATTTCAACTCCATCATCATGTTTTTTTCTCCATCTTTACTACCATTGCCCCAACCCAAGCCCAAATTATCTCTCGCCTAAATTGAAACAACAGTTTCAAAAGATCTCCTACCTCGTTTGTTCCTTTCAAGCCAGTATTAATAATAGAGCTGACAGAGTGATGAATCTAAAATGGAAATTCAATATCATTATTACCTGCCCAAACCCCACCTACCTCAAAGACTGCCTATTACCTACAGGATAAAATCCTGGGACTCTAACATAGCAATATAGCCCCCCATACGTTATTTCTATTTTTCTCTCTAGTTTCAATGCCACCATGCCAAGTGTGGTTATATGCGTATATAATATATATGATGTTGTAATACGTTGATGGAATATTATTATGTCTATTTTACAGATTAAGTAGAGAGCATTGGCAGTAACTTGTTCATAGTCATCAAATCAGTAACACTCATAATTGAATCCAAATGTAATCATATTCCCTAATGGAATTTCCTTGAGGTCAAGGGCCACATCATTCTCTTTTTTGAACCACCAACATACAGCACATTAACTGATTCACATAATGGCTATTAATTAAATATTATACTGAATTGACTTAAAAAAAAAGAGAGAAATACTAACATGATTGTAAAAGATCATCCTGCCACTGACTGAAGGAGTAGAGATTCTAGAATTACCTCACTGGTAAATGGAACCAATGAAGACTATGACTGAATTTGTAAAAAGTGTTCATATACATTGAAATAGCTTTCAAATTATGATACAATCTCCATATTACCACGAGTAACTTTAAGATTCTTTTTATTTTTAAACTGCATTTTATTCAAGTGTATAATTTACTTTTAGAGGAGCAAAAATAAATGCAAATATTTACATTAACAAGTTCTCTGCTAAATGATACTCTGTGTGTATATACATATTGTGTGTGCATTTGTACAAGTGGAATATATGTGTGCATATATATACATATATAAAAGTTCAAACTATTTTTAAATTTAGAATTAGATGACTTCAGTAACATTTAGGAAACTCGTTCTTTGGACAAACTGATAACAAAGGATCAAAAGAATAAGCCAAAACTCTGAGACCCATCAAAGAATTTTAGTAGTTATGGAAAAATGCAGTTATATGGCCAATCTGTCTCCCAGGTTGCAACAAAATAAAACTTCAAATGGCATGCTTGTAAATAGTTGAAGAAAAGGAAATTAAAATGGAAACATCTACAAATCATTAAACATAACTATGAACTGTGGCTATTCAACAATTGGACTTTAAGTAGTTTCACACCACTGGGATAGGATAAAACATGCTCTGCTGGCATTTTCATCTGCCAAAATAGCCATTTGCAATTAAAAATTAAAACTGGCACCATTTCTTTGCAAGCAATTATCAAAAGGCTGCTGGCATCTTCCTTGTTTATAGTGTTTCTTATATCAAGATTTCATTCCATTTTGAAATATTCTTTTCTTAGATTTTACTTCTTTTAGGCCATAATACTCCCAATACTCATATTTTAACACTTTCAACATTTCTAATTGTAATATGATCCTCAAACACTGCAGCATTGTTTAAATTTCTGAAAACAGACTGATTTGAAGAATATATGCAGCATTTTATGTTACCATATTAGCAAGGTATAAAGCACTATAACTTGTCTAAGCCCTCTCTACAGATAAGGGAAGTGATTTTTAAGGAATGCAGGAGTAAAAATAAAATGCATGCATCAATTTCTATGGACAGAGACTTAATTCCGAATAGAATATATATGTAAATAATAAGGTCATTCATTGGGTCTAATTGAGTCCCGACACAGGGAGTTATCAACAGTGTAAAATCTTATTTTCCACCTGAAAACCAGTGGTTGTTTTGGAGATTGGGGGTAACAGTAAGTGGATCAATCTGTATGTATGGGCATCTTCTATGTGGCAGAACTGTTCTAGGTGCTGATGATATGGCAGAGGACAAGATGGAAAGAGTCCCTGCCTTTAAGGAATTGGGTAGAGACAGGCAACAAACTATTACTCCTCCAAGCCTAGGAGGGATGTGTTCTGTTAACTCTTTCGAAAGATCACTTTGGTTACTATGTGGCACACAGGCCTCGGTCAGGAGTTAGGAGTAAAGTTAAAGTGACCATTTAGGAGGTGGTCCTGCAACTCAAAAATGAGGAAGGGAAATGCTAAAAAAAAGATCAGATCCCTTCTCATTACAAATACACCTTCCCTTTATGATAGAATGTTAGACAATTTGTAGTATCCTCAACCAACTTGGCTGGATCACACACACTGGACACTGATGTGCCCATTTCACAAATAAAGATTCGGAGACCCAAAAGAGTAAAATGGCTTATTCCAAGTCACAAAGCTAATTAGTGGGGAAGTTGGAAGCAAAGTAATGGTCTTCTACTTCTAGCCCCCATACCCTCCTCCTCAAAATGAATCATCAGTATCTTCTAAGAAAATCCAAAAGATTTAGTAGTTCCATCAGCTTTAGTTCACTCTGAAACTCCTCTATGAAAGGCTTCTAAGAAAATTTTACTTACTCATTAAACAAGCATTTATTGAGGGTCTACGAGGTACAAGGCATCTTGCTAGGTGCTTGGGATTCAGAGATAAGTAGGAGATTTTCTGTGTGGGAAGTTTGCCCTCCTGTGGGAGAGCCAGGCTAAGTAGCTCACAGTGAAAACAGTGGGACAAGCACCATTACAACGACATCCTGAAGTGCCATGGAACCTAAGACAGTGGGCACCTAAGTTATTCTGGCAGTGGGGAGATGTGCCTAAGAGGAAGTGATCCTTAAATTGTGTTTTGAAGAAACAGTGGGACTTGGCCAGAGTGCACGGAGTGGCAAGAATTAAAGGAAACAGCATGAGCAAAGGCACAGCAGTGAGACACAGGATGGAGTAACTGAGTAAGGCTGGAGCCCAGAGTGTACATTAGAGGTGAAGAAAGAAAGATGGACAGAGGCCATGTCATAAAGTGTCTTGTGTATTGTTTCAAGGAATTTGGTTAACTTACACTATGGTCTCCACTTTCCCAACTCTTAACCTTCCTCAATCCACTTAATTCACATTTATGACCCTCACCACAAAGATTATAGGTAAGGGGATGATATGACAAGATTTACATTTTAGGGAAAATACTATGGTGCCGGGTGGAAAACTGGAAGGCTGAGAACAGAAGCTGGATGATTAAGTAGGAGAATATTACAAATAATCCAATGGAGGTATACAAAGAAACAGGGACAGTAGCAACAGCAAAAGAGAGAGAGAATAGATATGAAAAATATTTATAAAGTGAATACACAGAATTTAATGATCATTTGGATGGCCAGCAGGAGCAAGTATGACAAAGATAAAGGCGTCAAGGATGACTTGCAAGTTCTTAGCTTGGGGGACTGGACTCTTTCTTCTAGTTTAAAATACCTATAAGTTCTGATCCATGGCATTATACCAAGCAAAGATATACTGGACAAAGTGAGGAGCTACATATATGTGCCACCCTGTTTCCTATGCCAGAGCCACATTTGTTGCATCAATGCAAATTTATATATGAAGCCCACCAGGTGTTCTACTACCACCATTATTCTTCTAAACTTTTCCTAAAAAGAAGATGAATTTAAAATGGACAACCAACCTTCAAAGAAATATGCCACCTCATATTTGAATAGCTCATCTATTAAACTGAAGAACAGCTGAAGACAGGAAATGAGGAATCACAGCTGTCTGGTAAATCCTAAAGAATAGTAAGGAAACAGACTCTCCTAATCCCCTCTAATTTATAAAGATTGGAAGAACGTATTTGAAGTAGGTCATCTCTTGTTCTTGCCAGACATCTCATCAGTAGATTAGGATATTTACACTTGAAAATACATTTTATACCATTAAAATACCATTATAATAATGATTTTTCCATATTTAACAAAAACTTTTCTTTACCTGAAACATAACTTTAAACACATTTTTCTTGCTTCTTGGCAGTGAAAACACTGGTCGACCACGTAAATCCATCCCTGAAGTACCTCATTAATCACAGTGCACTTGTTCTTGGCAAGAACCTTAATGTGCTACAAAAACTGTTATTAAAGTAAGATTTGGGGATTCCCATGCTGGCAGGGAATTAGTTACACTGCTTTAGAAATTGTTTTCATATAATTTCCTTTATTATTAATGGTCTTGTTAGACTTACAGCTCAAAATAACTTTCCTTTATTCACTTAATGTGTAAAGCCTAGCTTTCTAAATAAACTATAAGCAGCAATTGCAAAGATGGCTTGTCCCTCAGGGTGGGCTATAGTTGTACAGAATCCTCCCAGAAGACGATGCTATCTATTCCCTCTTCCTGCTAATGTGGATCTAGCACCCCTATCTAATTGCTCAAGCATTACAGTTTCAGACTCTAGAAATGTATAAAGCAAAACTTCCTACCAGCACATGGTATTGACAAGCACATAATTTATTTCGTATCTCCCACTAAACCCATGGATAGGCTGATAAAGTCTGGTGAGCAGAGAACTATCTAAACTTGAGTCTCTTGAAAAATCACTTGTTAAAAATTTTAAATTCTGTAAGGCCACAAAAATCTGTTAAACACTAACATATTGAAGAGAAAATGTTGTATTACAATAAGTCCTCATTCATGTTCAAGGGCAAAACGTAGGAGATGCAAAGCATGAGCATCAGTCACAGTTGTCTCTCTCTCCAAATATGTAATTTACCAAAAATTAAAACTCACAAATGGCATCATATTGTAAATTCAAATATACAAATATTCTGAGCATACTCTTGTAAGAAAAAAGTCATTTTCCACACAGTATATATTTTGTTGCCAAACTGAGCAAAAATCGTTATTGCTAAATGTTTTAGTAGATCCTGACAGGTTAAAGTAATTTATCAGGTTCAGTAGGTAACAGGATTAATTCTGTGTATCAACTCAGAAAGGGCAAACATGAAAAAAATCTGTAGTATTTCTCTATGTCTATCATTTATTACAGAAACCACATCTAAATCAATGAGAATCTTACAGTAAGTGAACAGTAAAAGTTATACCGTTTGATGTAATAATGATGCTATACAACGTTCTCCTTGTGTACACTGTAAGATGGAAAGTTGGCTGGAATATTCTACCTAATGCTACATATACACATCAATCTGAGACTGTAAAATTTTCCAGACACCAGAGCCCCACAGATTGTAGACTCCACCAATTTCCTGACTCCTACGTGGTCAAATTCCAGGTTCACCTATTTACAAAACCAGCCCCTTCTTCCGTGTTATTTCAAAAAGTGCTTCTGGTGTTGACGCCAATCCTCCATCCCAGGTGAGAGCTATGTTTGGATGACATGCCTCATTTCTAAAAGAAACCTAGTTCATGTGTTCAAAACCTATTTTACTAGGAAACAAGGAAAGGAATAGTGAGTGCCTGCAACTTTTCTCTACAGGTCTCCTAAGGCTGATGTCTTTATATTTCATTTTAACATAAAGAAGCAGGAAAAAAAAAAACTAGGAAGAGATGGGAAAAAAATAAGAAAGGAATAATTAGGATACAACAGCATAAAAACTACCTTAAAACATCCAGATAAACCTAGCTCTAACAGGAGATTGAATGAATGGACCTTGTGGGAAAAACAGTAGTAAACTTTAAAGCCACTGAAAGGTTTTAAATGCCTAAGGGAAAAATAAACATTTGCTTCCAATCATTTTCTCATTAAGCATTCTCTGCTAGATGGTGAAGGCTTACTTACACACACACACACACACACACACGCACACACATTTTGACTCAGCGGCACAAATGCCTACTTAACCCACTGCCTGATCCCTGTCCCAGGTGGCCCCTTTGCGCGTTTGCTATTGCACTTTGACCCGGGCTCCTGAGCCCCAGGCTCACCACTGGCCTCTGCCACTGCGCGGGAGCATCTCCTCGCCCCGCCCAGCTCGCCTTTTCTAGACCTTGGCCACCTCTGTGGCAGGAGGGGCTACACGCACTGACAGATTTTCCGTTAGTGGTGGAGGTGGCGGCGAGGCGTGTTTCCGGGCGCATTTAAAACCTAGCTGCTCTCCCCACCAAGTAGCAGCTTCCCCAGCTCCGCCCCAGGGCTGAGGACCCAGCCCTCCGTTTCTCCTCTCACCACCCCGTCCAACCCTGCCATCTCCTCCTAACCTCTCCAATACACTCTCACAAGCCTCACACCGGCGCACGTCCTCCCTTTGCCTTTCCCAGCTCCTGGGCGCCCCTCGCGGTTGAAATTTACGTATCTCGGGACTTATTCGCTCCCAATTATCCGCGCAGCCTAAGTCCCAGGTCTGCCTGGCTCTTTCCTTCGGTGCCTAAAACTGCGGGGCAGCTCATTGGGTGTGTTCGGGGAGACAGTTGAATCTGTAGAGGTAGAGGAGGTGGGGCTCAGGGAGGTGGAAGGCTCTAGGAGGAAGACCATAAACACGTGCAAAGAAATAAAAGCTACCACGTGTGCGCGCGCGAGTGTGTGAGATTGTGTGTGTGTGTGTGTGTGTGTGTGTGCACGCGCGCGCCGGGCCAGGGCGTGGGCGCAGAGCGCGTCCCGGGGGACCAAGCATACAGACCCCCCGGAGCGGGCGTAACGGGGGGCGCGCGGGGGCCGCGGGTACTCACACGAACGCGTGGTAGATGAACGCCCAGCCGCGGGGTCTCTCCAGCACGTTGTACAGATAGTTCTGCACCCGCCGGTACTTGACGTTGCGCCGGCAGCTCTGGCTACTGGTGTACGAGAGCGGCTTCCCCAGTAGGCTCATCCGGGCCCCCTGCTTGCCCCGGCGGCTCTCCCTCAGGCCGCCGCCGCTACCGCCGCCGCCGCCACCGAGCGCGGCCGCGCGGGTGCCCAGCAGCAGCAGGCCGTCGCCCCTGGCGGCGGCTGAGTTCAGCAGCACCCTGCCCCGGCCCGACTCCACATCCTTCATGCCGCTGCCCAGGCGCCCCCCGCCCGCCGCCGCCGCCGCGCCGCTCTTCACCCAGAGCCCGGCGGCGCCGCCCTCCTCTCCTCCCGCGTGGTGGCGGGGCATGGCATCACCACGGGCACTGCGAGGGGGGCGCCAGTGCCTGTGGCGGGGGCAGCGGCCTCATGCGCGCGGGCGGGTTTCGAGGAGGAAGCCGCGGCCGACGGAGAGCCCGCCGGCCCGCGACCTCCGAGATAGGGGCGGGGAAGCAAGCAGCCAGCACACCGCCGGGGCTTCGGGGTGGGGGCGGAGAGGGGTGTGCGAAGGAGGCCCAATTTCTAGCAGTCTTTAGGTCCAAATTCAAAATCAGGACCTGTTTGGGGGCGTCACTTTGAGAGGGTTTCTCTTGCTCCCTCTTATTCCCGCAGCTATCACTCCCTCCTTCCCAAGTGCCCCCAAGGCTGGACCCGTGGAGTGCGGGGCGCTCGGAGGCGCGCTCCCACGCGCGCACACCCAGCCCCAGGCTCCCCCTTTCTTCTCGCACTCGATTCCTCACGCCCAGACTGCGTCCGCCCCCTCCCCCAGAGGGGACGGGGCTCGGAAGCCCCTCTCCTAGGCGCGACTTTGTTTAGTTCTCTCGGGGGCTTGGGAGCTGTCCGTAAGGTAAGTCGGTCTCGTGCCCTGAGGAGAAACTGGAGATGCAGGTCTCTGCTCACTCCGGCCGCTACGATGCCGCGCCAGGTCCCGCCATCCTTGCGCAAGGGTGTGAGCGGCAACGGCCCTGACCTGCCCTGCAGGGCGACGCTCCCCGCAGTGGCGGTCAGGTTCCCGCACAGCTGGAGGGTTCCTGCCAGTTCAGTGTGCAGACCCGCAGGACACAACTCCCAAGCCGGAGAGGCGGGGAGCGGGCATCTCCCCGCGGCTCACTCCAGCTTTCGGGCTGTGACTTTCCATCCCAGCATCAGGTAGCAAGCCATCGAGTAAACGGACATCCTTCCTAGCCCGGGGGGTGGAGTGTGGGGAGGGCATAAAAACTACAAAGTGGCTCCTCCGCGGTTAACGAGTTGCCCCGGGGCTCCGCCTGACAGCGGCGCGAAGCATGGGAGAGCGAACTGGGTTTCCTTAGTCAAGAAATTTCCATTTAAGTCCGAAAAAGTCATAAAACTGTTAAGTCTCGGCAGTGGCAGCGGCGGGCCCAGCGTCTGGGAGAAAAACCCCGGAGGGCAGGGAGCCCAAGACACCAGCTTCTCGGGGTCCTCACCCCACCCCTTGTAGGCTGTACCTTACACGGTGAGAGACGTGTGGCGAGTTAGGACTGGCTGAGTCTCCCACCACCTCTGACATTCGCGACCCAAAGCGTGCGCGCCCTCGGCGGGGAGGGAGGCCACGGTGCCACTGGCTTCGGCCTCTGGCCTTCAGCAACACTGCGTTATAAAGCACAAGCAGTTAAACCTCACAGTCAGTGTGGGGAAACTGAAAGGAAGCCGGGCTTGGAAACTTCTTCCAACAGCGTGGATTCTCCCCCCCCCCCACCAAAATACGAAAGAAAACAACCAAGTTAAACTGAAGGAAGAACTAAGGTTCCACCACAAAGCCGGAGCAGGTAGAGATTTCCTTCTAGAAGCCTGAAACCGAGGCAATACTAAAGCAAAAGTCTTATTTCAGCTGTCTCCGCCCCTCAGAGATACTCTCTCAACTCCCTCGGGTACACACACCCACGCCCGCGGCAGCTCCTTTCCGCCTCTGGCAGTAGCTCCATTTAAATGCTTTACTTTTACTTTCTTTTACTTTGTATTGTTCGCTCTTATTTGCGTGAAGCCCTCTCGCCGGCCCCTGGTCACCCGCAGGACCCTGCTTCCCTCCCTCCTTTTCCCCAAGCCTCTCGGCGGCTGGCACTAGCTGGGAGCCGCTCGACGCAGCGGGCAGCCGTGCCACGTGACTGACTGTGCGCCAAGCACCAATACCCAGAGTCACTCTCTTTTTCTCCTAATACACTTCACACCCACGCACTGTGGAGGTGCGAGAGATTGCTCCGTGCCCTGCTATTCGAGTCGGATGCAGAGAGCGCCTTGGAGCGAGCTCTCCAATCCTAGAACAGCACGAGACCCCAGCTGAGGGTGGGGGGAGTTTGCGGTTGCTATATTTAGACTCCCCGCGGAGTTTTTGTGCAGGGACTTTCAGGGTGAAAGATCTAGAGACTTAAAATGACTCGTGTGCACGCTTTAAACTTGAATATCTTGGCTATTCTGCAGGCGAGAAAATGAAAACCATTTCCTCTTAACCAAGTGCTTTTCCTTCTTGCCATCTTTGACTACCACCGAGTAGGTCAGGGTCGCTTCCACCTCACTGGTGCGGCTGGGCCCAGCGTGCAGGCAGGAAGTTTTGGGAAGGTGGAATACGGACAGGGTTCTCTCGAAGAGAACCTGCTGCTTAATTTCCCAGTGATGTTTTCCTGGAGGTGCAGCAATAATATCAGTGAACCCGTGATGTTGATTAAGCAAATGACATGAAACTTAAAAAAAAAATCAGATCTAGTGATTAGTAGCTGTGTAGAGCTGCTTTAATGGTTTACACCTTTGGGATCTTCTAGGGTAACCTCCAGTTAGAGAGCTAGTCCTGGGAAGGAGATCTGCCCAAGAGTTCACAGCACGTTAGTATGAGGATTGCTGGGAATTCAGAAATCTCACCTCCCAGTTCAGTATCCCATCAAGGGGTCAGTCTTCAACTCCAACTGAGTTATGTACATAAGAGCACATGGTTTTATTTCAATGTGTCTATCAACTACTATTCAGAAAGAGGCATTTAGCTGCAAGCCCTAACCTTCCTGCCCCTGAATACTCTGGAAGGAAAAGCTAAGTGAGGCTGCATGGCCTCTTCTACCAGATTCTCTCTGTGTGTACATTGCTTCCTTTACTACCTGCTAACTTCCCCCAAAAGGCAGGAATTAACTGTGGGGGGGGAAAAGTATTGTCATCAAGCTTTTTCTGTTGTTGTACCTTTGAATACAAATGTTGCTAGGAAACTGCCTTTTATTTTGCTGAAATATTAAAATCCAGATAGAAGAGAGGATGGCATATTGTGCAAAGTAAAACAATATAGGGTATATTCTGTGCATAACAATTACATTAGAGCATTATAAAGAGATATAAAAGGCAAAAGACAACCACTTTTTCCTAAGGTAAATGTTTATTCCTAGGTGCAAAGTGTGAATTGATTAGCCTTCCCTATCCTTTGGAAATGGGTTTGCTTTTAACCATTCATTCTCTACACATTGTAAGATGCCTGCCTGAATTTGTGACCTTGGAAACTTGTGTTCTCTGAAGTCTACATGGAGATGGTTTCAAGTGAAAGTAGTTACCAGAAATATTTTATTTCAGTGTGTTTTCTAGCCCATTGTGTTTTTCTTCTGAAGGGTACTCTAAAATAACAGTATTGAAAATTCCGTACAAGAGCTAGGAGACAGATGCCCTGGAAAGACTTTTCAGGCAGAACAACTAGATTTGAACTGTTTTCACAAAAGGTCAGTGATCCCATTACTCTCCCCCTCTTTCCTTTTTCTCTATGACTTTCCATCTTCCCATTTGCCTCAGCCCTACCCCCTCAACATACCTTCCCATCAAGTCATGTTCATGGTTCATCTCAACTAGTGAGTGATACAAATGCCACTTTTGAGTGATGTGGGTACACTTTGATCCACTGTGAGATTCCTGGGTCATCCATGGTAGTAATGATAAGTAGAATCCTCAAACCTTAAGAGCCAAAAGGAAATTTACTGAGGAAGAAATGGAAATCCATTTTTTGGCTGCTGTTCAGTGACTTGCTCAAGGCTTAGCTATTTGTCTTAGAGGCCTAGAGGTACAAGTGAAGTCTCCTAACTCTTGAATAGAATGCCCTTTCAGCTATACCATCATTTTTCCTTAGCTTTTATTTCCCTCCCATCAGATCATAACCAAACCAATAAGCATAGCAACTATAAATGCATTTGTTATGGTTACCTCCTTTTATTATTTTTAATGTATTTGTATTGTGGTACTGGCTCTTTCAGAAAGACTCTGCCCCTGGGATGCAGAAAGGGTGTAGGTGGAGTGTATGTGGGTGTAAAGAGAGGCCGGTAGGGGAGCAGACAAAGAATGGGGGAAAGACTGAAAAGGGTCCATCCGTTTTCATCATAGCAACTAATCAAAATTTATTTTCCTAGGAATTACTAAAATAATGTGCTAAAAACCAGTCAAAGAAAAATAATATTTAGCATGTGTTACTATGCACAATGATTTGCAAGAATTATTTTATTTGATTCTGACAGCCTCACAAGTAGGCACTGCAATCATATCCAATTTATAGGAGAAGAAACTGAGGTGTGGACAAGTTAAAAATTTTTCAAAACTAATAGTAGTTGAGCCAGAACCCAAGCTTACAGGTATTTAATACAAAAACAAAATAAAACCCACTGAAACAAAGATAAAAAGCTAGATTTTTAAACTACTAAAGTATATCAACTTTTGAAATAAAAAGCTTAGCCTATTAATGTGTGTTAATAATTTTGACAGTTTCTCTTTCCAAAAGAAAAGTATTGGGAAGTATCTATTAGTTGTTTTAAAACAGGATTTGGGGTTTTATTCTAAACATAGAAATAGCCTCAATATTCCTCTTCACTATACCTGCAGTAGCAAAGGCTTCCTTTCATAGATACTTTTTTCTATTGAAAATTTTAAAACAGTCCCAAATCTTGTAGTATCAATTCCTTGAAATTGTATTTACATTGATTTCTTTTTCCTAATACTACCTTCACTTTTATTCATAAAAGTCTGTTTGTTGTATCTAAGTGATACAAGTGCCTGATTTCATTTTCTTCTGACATGTTAGTATGGCAGCAATACTCTCTTTCTTTCAGCCAACTACTTAAGCTCTTCTTTCTGAAAGTAATTTGAATCAGCTATTTGATCTTTTAAAGATCCATATATTTAGAAACTGTGTTAAGAGATTGATACAGAAGGAAAACATCTTTGAGCTAGTGTACTGGAAAATTCTGTTATAATTCTGTGCCCCCTAGTGGCACTCACATTTTACCAAAACTTTTTCAAAGAGGAATCAAGAAGGCATGCTTTATGAATTTCCCCAAAGTTACTCATTTTTTTCAACAGGCAATCATTAATTTCAGGTGCTGTGTTAGCTGGAATGGGTACAAAGATGAAAAACAGTCCCGAATCTTATGACGTCCATGGTCTAGTCAGGGAGATGGATAAATGGGCAAGTAACTATAACATGGTGATGAATTCACAGAGTTTTGCAAGGATGTTATAGGAAGCTACAGAAGGTTTCCTGAAGAATGCAATAGCTGAGCTAAGTCTTGAGGAGTACCTGCACTTTGGTGAAGACAGGAAAGCAGGGTATTCAGAGAGAAAACATTTGAGAAAATGTGAGATCTAGAGAGCTGACTGTGCTTTGAGAATGACAAGAAGTTGGATTCTACTGGAGCCCAGGGTGCTTTCGAAGGTGTGACTGGAAGGAGGAGGGTGGAGAAGTAAGGTACTATATATATACATTACATATATATGTAATAGATGAAAGTTATACATTGGGATTGGATTACCTGGGAAAACATAGATTGGCCTTAAAGGAAGAGGCCTGAGGACCCAAAGCTGGTGAGCGTGATCATTTAGGGCAGTTAGGGTATGGAAAAAGGAAGAAGAGAGAAGATAGAAACAGAGAAAGCAGAGTGACTGCCGAGAATTAATGCCACCATAGCCAAAAAGGAAGCTTCAAGAGAGAAATGTTGGAAAGAGATCAAATGAGACAAGGATTTTGGATTTGGCAGCCAGAAAATCATTTGAAGAACTACTTGTTTCTGTCTTTGTTTCCTTGTGGAACTGTAGAAATAGGAATTGGGTCAGAGTGGGCAGAGAAAGAATTCAGAGATAAGGGAGTGGGGATAATGATGCTGAAGGGTAAGAAAGAGGCAGCAGCAAACAGGTGATTTGGGTTTGAGGAAGGTTCTAAACAAAACACAGTGTCAACTCATGTGAGACTTGAGTGGCCATCATGCCATTCCCACAGGTCCTGTGGCTGATTCTGAACAGCCATTTGGATGGGACAACTGAGCTGCAATTTTGACTGACAATATTGTCTATCTACCTAGTTACAGTTATAGTTATATAGTTACATATATTTAAAAGGCTGATATCGCTTAAATATCAACACAGTTTTCAATCAGTGCTGCTCAGAGCGATAGGGGAACACCTGGAGTCTTTCAGATATGTCAGGAATTGGTAGGCGTGGGGCATCCAAGTTCCTGGTGTTTTAACTAAGGATTTGTTTCTCTCTACTATTATGAGGCTTTTGAATATAATTATATTAAAAAGGCTGTTAAAATTATCTTTGAAAACCAATGGCTTAAAGACTAGTCCTGTTTGACAGTTTTCCAAAGAAGACATCCAAATGGCCAACAGACACATGAAAAAGTGCTCAACATCACTTGGCATCAGGGTAATCCAAATCAAAACCTCAATGAAATACCACCTCACACCAGTCAGAATGGCTAAAATGAACAAGTCAGGAAACAACAGATGTTGGCAAGGATGCAGAGAAAGGGGAACCCTCCTACACTGTTGGTGGGAATGCAAGCTGGTACAGCCACTCTGGAAAACAGTATGGAGATTCCTCAAAAAGTTGAAAATAGAGCTACCCTATGACCCAGCAATTACACTACTGGGTCTTTACCCCAAAGATAGAAATGTAGGGATCCAAAGGGGTACGAGCACCCCAATGTTTATAGCAGCAATGTCCACAATAGCCAAACTATGGAAGGAGCCAAGATGTCCATCAACAGATGAATGGATAAAGACACACAGAATGGAATATTATGCAGTCATCAAAAAACCCCGAAATCTTGCAATTTACAACAACGTGGATGGAACTAGAGGGTATTTGCTAAGTGAAATAAGTTAATCAGAGAAAGACAAGTATCATATGATCTCACTGATATGAGGAATTCTTAATCTCAGGAAACAAACTGAGGATTGCTGGAGTGGTGGGGGGTGGGAGGGATGGGGTGGCTGGGTGATGGACATTGGGGAGGGTATGTGCTATGGTGAGTGCTGTGAATTGTATAAGACCAAGGAATCACAGACCTGTACCTCAGAAACAACACATTATATGTCTAAAAAAAAAAAAAAAGATAGTAAGAAAGGAAAAATGAACGGGGGGAAATCGGAGGGGGAAACGAACCATGAGAGACTATGGACTCTGACAAACAAACTGAGGGTTTTAGAGGGGAAGGGGGTGGGGGTATGGGTTAGCCCGGTGATGGGTATTAAGGAGGGCATGTATTGAATGGAGCACTGGGTGTTATACACAACAATGAATCATGGAACACTACATCAAAAACTAATGATGTTGACTAACATAATGTAATAAACTAAAATTAAAAAAAAAAAAAAGACTGGTCCTGTTTACTGGACTACTGAGTGTAACACTTCCTGCTTTTTGAGTCATGGATACAAAATGGTAAGACTCATGGTCCACTTGGGCCAAAAGGAGAAGGCCAGTGAAAGCCAGAGCTCATAGGCCTGAGGTTATAGTCCTTCTAAGATCTGTAGCTCTGTGGCCAGGATGCTCTGGATCATGGAAAGGGTTAGGATCAAAATGGTACAAAGAAACACTGGACCTTGTGTAGAAATCTTCAAAATAAAGAGTTTGTGTGAAAGGGAGGTGTCCTGAAAAACAGAGGGTAAGGGGGATTGCAACCAAATTGCTTTGTTTTTTCATTTTTTGCTGCTATGGTGTAAATTTTTGATGAGATATGATATAAGGTCAATAAAACAGAGGGAATGTTGCTTGTTTTCAAAGTTGTTGCTTTTGTTTTTGCATGTTATTTTGTATATAAGACTGAAGCATATTGAGAAAAAGAGGCACAGAGTTGAAAATTGTTTTAAGAAAGAAGATAGTCCATCATGTGAATAGGAAGATTAAAAATAAGGAAGAAAGAGGGGACAATAAGACCCCATATCATTTTGGATGATGAGAATCAAACATGGAACAATAATTACTAATAAATTGCTTTTAAACTGCTCAGGACTTAGAATTTTTTTTTTTTTTTTTTTTGACAAGTGAGATAGTATGAGTAGGGCAGGGCGGGGCAGAGAGAGAGGGAGAGAAAGAATCCTACGCAGGCTCCATGCTCAGCATGGAGCCCAACGTGGGGCTTGATCTCATGACCCTGAGATCATGACCTGAGCCAAAATCAAGAGTAGGATGCTTAACTGACTGAGCCAACCAGGCATCCCAGGAAAAATTTCTAAGTTGTGGAATCCTGGCTCCCGCTGAGTTACGAATTTCTCTGTCTTCATTTCTTTCATGTTTAAAGTAGAAATAATAATATCTGTATCAGAAGGCTTTTGTGACAATTAAATGAAATAGTTTATGTAAAGGCCTTAGCATAGTTAGTAGTCAATAAATACTAACCACTATTACTACTAACATTCATGCACATCAAGATTTACCTTAGGTTCAATTTTTGATTTAGGCTGCAATTTGAAAATAATAGCTGATTAATTTTCTGAAATATTATCTTCTATAATTTTTAACATTTAACTGAAATTTACAGATAGATATATGAACTTGTGATGTTCAAGGCAACTCTCATAAGATTATTAGCTGATTTTTCAGCAGAAGCTATGTAGGCCAGAAGGGAGTGGCATGATATATTCAAAGTGCTAAAAGAAAAAAATTCCAACCAAGAGTATTCTACCAGGTAAAATGACCACTCAGAATTGAAGAAGAGATAAAGAGTTTTCCTGACAAGCAAAAACTAAAGGAGTTCATCACCATTAAATTAGCCTTACAAGAAATGTTAAAGGGGCTCCTTTAAGCTGAAAAGAAAGGGTGCTAATTAATAACAAGAAAACATGAAATAATAAATCTCAGTGGAAAGATAAATATATAGTGAAGGTATTGGATTACTCAATTATAAAGCTACTATGAAGGTTAAAAGATAAAAAGTATTTAACTATGATTAAAATAATTAGTTAAGGGATACACAAGATAAAAAGATGTAAAATGTGGTATCAAAACCATAAAACATGAGGGGTGGAAAGTAAAAAATGTTGAGCTTTAGAATGAGATCAAACTTAAGTGGTTATCAACTTAAAGTAGGTTATTATAAATATTAGTTTTTATATGTAAGCCTTACGGTAACCACAAAGCAAAAACCTATAGTAAAACCACAAAGGATAAACAGAAAAGATTATAAGTATACCACTAAAGAAAGTCATCAAACCAGAAAGGACGAGCACAAAATAAGAAAAGAATAGAGAGGAATTACAAAAATAGTTAACAAAATGGCAATAAGTATATTTAAATGTAAAGGGACTAAATTCTCCAATTCAAAGACACAGAATGGCTGAATGGGATGAGATAACAAGACCCATCTATATGCTGCCTACAACAGACTCACTTTAGATGTAGGGGCACATACCGACTGAAAGTGAAGGGATGAAAAAAGATATTCCATGTAAAAGGAAACAACCTAACTTCACACCTCAAAGATCTAGGAAAAGAAGAACAAACACAGCCCAAAGTTACTAGAAGGAAGGAAATAACAAAAAGCAAGGCAGAGATAAATGAAATAGAGACTAAAAAGACAATAGAGAAACTAGGAGCTGGTTCTTTAAAAGATAAAGTTGACAAGCTTTTAGCTAGGCTCACCAAGAAAAAAAGAAAGAGGACTCAAATAAATAAAATCAGAAATGGAAGGGGAGATGTTACAACTGACACCACAGAAACACAAAGGATTATAATAGACTACTATGAATAAATACATGCCAACAAATTGGACAACCCAGAAAAAAAATGAATAAATTCCTAGAAACAATCTATCAAGACTGAATCATGATGAAGTAGAAAATCTGAACAGACTGATTACTAATAAGGAGAATGAATCAGTAATCAAAAACATCCCCAATAAACAAAAGTCCAGGACTGGATTCTATCACTGGTGAATTCTACTAAAAATTCAAAGAAGAATTAATACCAATCCTTCTCAAACTCTTCCAAAAAATATAAAAGAAGGGAACTCTTCCAAACTCATTTTATAAGGCCAGCATTAACCTGATAACAAAACTAGAAAAGGATGCCACAAGAAAAGAAAATTACAGGCCTATATCCCTGACGAACATAGATGAAAAAAATTCTCATACAAAATATTAGCAAGCCAAATTCAACAATACATTAAAAGGATTACATACCACGATCAAGTGGTATTTATTCCAGGGATGCAAGGATGGTTCAACACCTGCAAATCAATCAATGTGATATACCACACTAACAAAATGAAGAACAAAAGGACTCAATACATGCAGAAAAATTATTTGATGAAATTCAATATCCATTTATGATAAAAACTTTCAACAAAGTGGGTAAAGAGGAAATGTTCCTCAACATAATAAAGGCCATATATGACAAGCCCACAGCTTACCTCATACTCACCTGTGAAAAGCTGAAAGCCTTTCTTATAAGATCAGGAATAAGACAAGGATGCCCATTCTAACCACTTTTATTCAACAGAGTATTGTTTGGCAAGAAAAATAAATAAAAAGCATCCAGATTGAAATGGAATAGGTAAAACTCTATTTGCAGATGACATGATATTAGAAGATCCTAAAGGCTCCATCAAAAACTGTTAGAATTAATAAACAAATTAAGTTAAATTGCAGGATACAAAATCAATACACAAAAATATGTTGTGTTTCTATACACCAATCAACTATCAGAAAGAACAATAAAGAAAACAATCCCATTTATAATTAAAAAGAATAAAATAGCTAAAAATAAATTTAACCAAGGAGGTAAAAGACCTGTATATTGAAAGCAACAAGAATGAAAGAAATTGAAAAAGACACAAATAAGTGGAAAAATATTCTATGCTCATGGATCGAACAATCAACATTGTTAAAATGCCCATACTACCCTAAACAATCTACAGGTCCAATGCAATCCCCATCAAAATTCCAATGGCATTTTTCCAAGAAACAGAATAAGTAATCCTAAAATTTGTATGGAACTGTAGAAAACTCTGAATAGCCAAAGCAATCTTGAGAAAGCTAGAGCATCACACTCCTTGATTTCAAACTATATTACAAAGCTATAGTAATTTCAACGGTATTATTTTGGCATAAAAACAGACAACACAGATCAATAAATAAAACAGGATAGAGAGCCAAGAAATAAACCCACACATATATGGCCAATCAATTGACAACAAAGAAGCCAAGAATATACAATGAGGAAAGGACAGTCTTTTCAATAAATGGTGTTAGGAAAACTGGCAGCAACATGCAGAGAATGAAACTCACTTCATAAAAACAAAAAAAAACAAAAAAATGAAACTCAACTACTACCTTACACCATCCACAAAAGTTAACTCAAAATGAAGTGAAAATTTGAACATAAAATCTGAAACCATAAAACTTCTAGAAGAAAACATAGGTGGTAACCTTCTTGACATAGGTCTTGATGATGATTTTTTGAATCTGACCCCAAAAGCAAAAGCAACAAAAGCAAAAATGAGATGACATCATACTAAAAAGCTTCTGCATAGACAGAATTTATAAATGGGATATTATTCAGCTGTAAAAAAATAAAATTGTGTCATTTGTGACAACATGGATGGATGAAGTTTATGAGCATTATGGTAATTGAAATATGTCAGATAGAGAAAGACAAATACCACATGATTTCTCTTACATGTGGCATCTAAAAACAAACAAATTTATAGATGCAGAGAACAGATTGGTGGTTGCCAGAAGCATAGGCATTGGGGGGGTAGGAGAAATGGATGAAGAGGGTCAAAAGGTAAAAAAAAAAAAAGAGAGAGAGAAAAGAAAAAAAACCAATGAAGTTGTCTTCTTGATTTAAAAAAATACATATTTGTTCTATTGTCTGAGGTCAAATTTTTAAAAATTTTTGAAAAAAGAAATATGAGGGACGCCTGGGTGGCTCAGTCGGTTAAGTGGCTGCCTTTGGCTCAGGTCATGATCCCGGGGTCCTGGGATCAAGCCCCACATTGGGCTCCCTGCACAGCAGAGAGCCTGCTTCTCCCTCTCCCTCTGCCTGCCTCTTTGCCTACTTGTGCTCTCTCTCTCTCTGTCAAATAAATAAATAAAATCTTAAAAAAAAAGAAATATGAACTTGTAAAAAAATAAAATATATGGTTTTTAATGGGTAAACCCTGAGATAACCCAGAAGTGACACTTCAAGAAATTTTACAGATGATAGCTTTCAGGTGAACTATTTGTGAGCAAATGAAAGCAACAATATCTGATCATATACTGCATTATGCATTCATTTGTTATTTAATAATACTTTATTACAGGTTAGTAGACATAAATAAAAGAAACCTTAACATACATGTTTTCAATATTATTGTATTTCTAACAGCAATATTCAAGTGCTAATGGGTTTTTAATTCTTTGACTCTAAAATATATGTGGTATTTTAGATGTCTGATGATGGGTGTTGAATTCATCACCCTAGAATACCTGTGAATTTATCATTTTGAAGTTTGTCTGGATGACAGAGGTTTGAGAATTTGGTTAAAGTCTTAGAAAAAGTCTGAAAAGCATACCCATAATTTTGCATACAACTTCTAGGGTTCACAGACACTCTGAAACAATTTATAAAACCTGAAGTTCATGGATCCCAGATTTGTGAGTCCTTTGTAGACTGAATTCTTAAAGGAATGAATTTTACAAGGATTCTCTGGAATGTATTAGACATATGGGAATATTTGGAGTAGCAGAAACTTCCTTGATCTCCCTGGAATGGCCCATGCTATTTCTCAAGCTGAAGTTAGGAATACCCTGATAACATTTATCAAGACAGGAAGGCCTAGGCACCTGGGTGCTCAGTCATTAAGCGTCTGCCTTCGGCTCAGGTCATGGTCCCAGGGTCCTGGGATGGAGCCCCACATCGGGCTCTCTGCTCGGCGGGAAGCCTGCTTCTCCCTCTCCCACTCCCCCTGCTTGTGTTCTCTCTCTCTGTGTGTCTCTCTCTGTCAAACAAATAAAATCTAAAAAAAAAAAAAAGAAAAAAGAAAAAAGACAGGAAGGCCTATGGTCACCATAAAGCCCTTGAATTGGCAAAACTGAGATCTGCACAACCAGAGATGCTGCTAAATATCCCACAATGCACAAATAGTTCCAACAGGGTTATCCTACCCAAAATTCCAAGGTTGAGAAAACCTGCTTTAGACATACTTTTAAAACCAGTCTTCAAAGATATTGAGGTAGGGAGTTTTGCCGTCTTTTGGTAATACACATTGCTCTATATACCATTTGCTTCTATATTTAGAATACTAGGCTTTAGTATGCCTGGAGAAATGATTCCTAAGAAAAATATTTTTCTTAGGAATCCTAAGAAAAATATTTTCCCGTTTAAAATAAAATCTTTCAATGTATGCAATAACAGGGAATGTCAACAAGTAAGTATGGTTATCTCAGCAATATTCTAAAAGGTTAAAGCAATATCAGAACTATTTATACCTAAAAATTAACATATCTTCCTGCTTCTACCATAGGACCAACATGAGAGAGGTAGTAAAAGAGTCAGGGAATAAATCAATTGCCAATTGGTTCAGATTTGAGGGCCCTTTGTGACATTCCCTCTTGACTGCATTAGAAATATAAACCCTTTACATTAACAATATAAGTTTATTCAAGCTTTATCTAATTCCATATGAGTTTATACAAAAGCTCCAAACACAAATTTCTTACCTCATTTGGGACACTGAAATGCTTGCTTGTATCTATCATTTTATAGAAACATAAATTGCAAGCAAATGTTATTTCAAAGATAAACAAACATACAACAAACAAAAAGAAAGATTTAACAGGGAGTTTGATGACATCATTTGTTCTTTGTCTTCTGAGAGAGGTTATAAGAAACTGAATTTTATTTCATCTCCTTTCCAGGAGGAGGAAAACTCACTACATGGTGCTGTTAGGGGTCACAGACTCTATGTAGAACAAATTCCTCAGGGGTTCCCATGGATTCAAATGCAAGTTAAACTGAAACAACACAACAGAGTATTGATTTGGCAAGAAAAATAAATAAAAAGCATCCAGATTGAATGCTTTGATAAAAATGGTGATCAAAATGGTAGTTAAAGAAACACAAGAATTTTAACGTTATCTTCAGACATAGGCATTCTATGTAATTTGGATAGTTATTGACTTTTCAATAAACAGTAGAAAGCAGATATTTTTACACACACACAACCTGAAGTAATAAAGGAACACAGTACTGGTATTCTGTTTCTGGCATTGTGGATCCAGCTTCCCTTACAAGACAAAAACTAATGAAAATGAAAATTCTGACAGATAATTGGAGCTACCACCCTAAAAATATTTGCCAAATTCAAGTGAACTTGAAATTCAGTTTTCACAGGTGTTGAAGACAGATACTGGCAGGAGGCAAAACCACTCAAGGTAGGAGGTTTATTTATTTATTTATGTTTAAGATTTTATTTATTTATTCGTCAAAGAGAGAGCACAAGCAGGAGGAGCGGCAGGCAGAGGGAGAAGCAGGCTCCCCGCTGAGCAAGGAGCCCGATGCGGGGCTCAATCCCAGGACCCTGAGATCATGACCTGAGCCAAAGGCAGGCAGATGCTTAACTGACTGAGCAACCCAGGCATCCCTCATGGTGGGAGGTTTAATAGATGATTCTCCCAGCATAGAATCTCAATGGACTAAATCCCCAATTAAAGGACTAACTGGAAGAACACAAGAAGAAAAATTACCTGTCTTAAAACTTGGCAATGGGTTTATGGGAAAGGAAGTTTTCCCAGTAATTTTAACAAATCAGTTCAGAAGCATTTGCAAACGAAAGTCATATCATCTAGGTAGTTCAAAAAGCCTATTAGTAGTACTTTCATTTAAAGATGTCCCAAGTTGTTAGTTTCCTCAGGAACTTGGAAAAAACAAATGCAAAAATGCTATCCACTACCAAGTGAGGTTTCAATGAATACTGCAGATGACATTCCAAAGAGTGGGAGCTCACTGTCAAAATCACAAATACAGGAGGAAACAGTACAATATGAATGAACACCAGAGTAAAAAAGAGACAGGAAGAATAGAGTGCAAAAATCTGATACAATTCAAATAACTGGAATTCTAGGGATAGAGGAGAAAGAATGAGCTAGAGGCAATATTTGAAGAGAAAAAGAATGAGAAATTTTCTGATCTGATGAAAAATATCAATTACAGATTCATGAATCCAAGGCAGAATAAATATAAAAGAACACCTAGATTATCTAGCTCAAAGTACAGGATACCACAGACTACCAGAAAAAATCCTAAAAACTACCAGAAGGAAAGGAAATATAATTAGGGTGACAATTGATTTCTCAGGAACAACAGTAGGAAGCCAGAAAACAGTGGGATATTTCAGTGTGGTGAGAGAATACGTCTATCAATCTAGAATTAAACACTTAGCAAAAATAACTTTGAAGAATGAAAAAAAGAAAAAAATATTGTCAGATGAGGAAAAGTGAAAGAGTCTGTGTCAAAAGACACTCTTCTAAAACAATTCAACAGATGTACTCCAGGCAAAAGGAAACCAATTCCACGTGGAAGATGCAAAAGGGATTAAAGAAAAAAGAAAGTGGTAAATATGTGGGTAAATATAAACAACATTGAGTGCACAAAACAATACATTTTGGGGGTTTAAAACAGGGTAGAACACTGATATCCAATAAAAATTACATATATGTCAGGAAGGTCATGATCAGATTTAAAGGTTTAATAAGATCATTGTTTAAAAGGAGTGAAATTGTAATTTAAGATTTTGGTAATTAGGCACCTGGGAATGTTAAAGTAACCAATAAAAGAAAATATATAGAATACTTAACTTTCAAATCTGTAGAGAAAAATGAGTGAAGAAAAAACATCCAATCAATATTTTAAAAAGGTAAACAAGAAACAGATAAGGTGGGACAAATAGCCCACAAAGAGAATAGTAGAAATTATTCCAAATAGAGATATTCTTCACGTCTGAGCTCTCAAATTTAGATATTTGCAATAATGACGTACATATGTTTTATAAAAAAATTATCTGAAATCAATTATGATATACCAGCAAAAATGTTAAGTTCTGGGTATGTTCAGGAAAGAGATTTTATAGTTCTTGCAGAAGCATCTCAGCTCTTTTCCTGATAACATCTTATCTCTTGCTAATGCTATTTTCCTGAGGGTTTAGCTTCTGTGTTTGACTCCTCCAGGTACTTAGGGGCACTAACACCTAGATCCAATTTAGGTATTATCTATGCCATATTTTAAAAAATGATTTCTTTGTTTAGTTATGTAACAGTACATATTTGATATCAAACATACAAGACAATTTGCATTCAATACTGCATAGAATACATAGTACATACAATATACTAAAAAATATCCATTAAGCACTAAATAATTTGATAAGCTGGGTTTGAAATATTCTATATAATGCAGAAATCTTAATCTTTGTTGCTTTGTCACATAAGAGTTTTAGAGTGTTTTAGCGTTGTTTGGGGAAACTGACTTCAGTTTCTGTATTACTATTGTTTGCAAATTTTATTTGCAGGGATATTAAAGAATTAAAATACAAATAAAGATCCATTTAAAAGACAAGGATTTTTAGTCTTTGTTAAAAAATAAAAGATCCACCAAAAAAACCCTCAGGATACAATTTGAAAATGGAAGTTTGGAATAAAGACACACTGGACAAATGATAGTTAAAAGAAGAATGCTATAACTGAAAAAATTGGACAAAATATATGTCAGGACAACATTAATAGAGATAAAAAGGATAATTATGAAGTGGAGAAAAGTTTCAATTTAAAAGCAAATTTAAGAATTTTGATTTGGGGCACCTGGGTGGCTCAGGCAGTTAAGTGTCTGCCTTTGGCTCAGGTCATGATCTCAGGGTCCTGGGATCAAGTCCCATGTTGGGCTCCCTGCTCAGCAGACAGCCTGCTTCTTCTTCTCCCTCTGCCCCTCCTCCCTGCTCATGCTCGCTCTCTCTCTTTCTCTCTCAAATAAATAAAAATCTTTTTAAAAAAGAATTTTAATTTGTATAGATCTACTTAATAATATAATCTTTGTATATAGATGCATGAAATGAAAAGGATGAAAAGACACACCATCAAGTCGAAATATTTTAACATATTTTCTCATGACACAGAGATCAGGCACATCAAATCTGTGAGAAAATAGATCTGAATTAACACAAGTAACAAGCCTAACCCAGTGGATCAATTGTGAAATGCTCATTCTGTTGAAGGGTACCTAGAACTTTTACAAAATTAACCACATATTGTTGCCATAAAACAAGGTTCACCAAACTTTAAATAACTAGTGTCATGTGTAACATGTGCTCTGACCAAAATGAAATTAAGTTAGAAATAATTAATAAAAAGATAAGACAAAACTCATACTTCAGGAAATTAGACATTTCTAAAAAACATGGAGGTCAAAGAAGAAATCATAATGAAAATTAGAAAGGCCTAAGAAGTGAATGACAATGAAAATGTCTATATCAAATTTAGGTGATAAAGCTAAAGTGATAAAGTGGTGATAAAGTGGTTCTTAGAAAAAAAAGAGAGAGAGTTTTAAGGCAATATGTTAGAAAATAAAAAGTCTCAAAGTGAATGAGTTTAAGAAATTTAGACAAACAAAAATCTGAATTCACCCCCCAAAAACAGAAAGGCAGGAAATAATAGAAAACCAATGGAAAGAAAGCAGACATTCAAGAGAGAGAATCCACAAAGTTAAAAATGGATTGTTTGAAATGAATAGCAAAACAGACAAACTCTGGTAAGAGGTAAAAAATAATATGAGTAATGAAAGGAAGGCAAAACTAGACATTATCTGTAGTTTTTTTTTTTAACATTTCACTTATTTAGGGGTGTCTGGGTGGCTCAGTCAGTTAGGCGTCTGCCTTCAGCTCAGGTCATGATCTCGGGCTCCCTGCTCAGTGGGGAGCCTGCTTCTCCCTCTCCCTCTGCTGCTCCCCCTGCTTGTGCTCTCTCTGTCAAATAAATAAATAAAAGAGAGGCAGAGAATCTCAAGCAGACTCTGTGCTGAGTGCAGAGCCCAATGTGGGGCTCAATCTCAAGACCCATGAGATCATGACCTGAGCTGAAACCAAAGGTAGGATGCTTACCAGACTGTCACCCAGGTGCCCTGGCATTAGGTATTGTTTAAATGATAAAAAGGGAATATTCAAATATTATGCAAAAATTTAAAATGTTAGATAAAATGACCAATTCTTAGAAAAATATAAATTTAACTAACTTAAGGAAAAACAGGGAGAAAATAATAAAATTTTCACTATTAAGAAATGGAGTGGGGTGCCTGGGTGGCTCAGTCATTAAGCGTCTGCCTTCAGCTCAGGTCATGATCCCAGGGTCCTGGGATCGAGCCCCACGTCAGGCTCCCTGCTGCACAGGAAGCCTGCTTCTCCCTCTCCCACTCCCCCTGCTTATGTTCCCTCTTTCACTGTGTCTCTCTCTGTCAAATAAATAAATAAAATCTTAAAAAAGAAAAAAAGAAATGGAACCAGTAGTTTAAAATCTCTCCTAAAATTAACAAGTCAGGGAACGACAGATGTTGGCAGGGATGTGGAGAAAGGGGAACCCTCCTACACTGTTGGTGGGAATGCAAGCTGGTGCAACCACTCTGGAAAACAGTATGGAGGTTCCTCAAACAGTTGAAATTAGAGCTACCATTCGATCCAGCAATTGCACTACTGGGTATTTACCACAAAGATACAAATGTAGGGACCCGAAGGGGTACCTGCTCCCCAATGTTTATAGCAGCAATGTCCACAATAGCCAAACCATGGAAAGAGCCAAGATGTCCATCGACAGATGAATGGGTAAAGAAGATGTGGTATATATACACAATGGAATATTATGCAGCCATCAAAAGGAATGAGATCTTGCCATTTGCAACGACGTGGATGGAACTGGAGGGTGTTATGCTTAGTGAAATAAGTCAATCAGAGAAAGACATGTATCATATGACCTCACTGATATGAGGAATTCTTAATCTCAGGAAACAAACTGAGTGTTACTGGAGTGGTTGGGGGTGGGAGGGATGGGGTGGCTGGGTGATAGACATTGGGGAGGGTATGTGCTACGCTAAGCGCTGTGAATTGTGCAAGACTGTTGAATCACAGATCTGTACTTCTGAAACAAATAACGCAACATATTTTAAGAAAAAAGAAAAAGAAGAAGATAACAGGAGACGAAGAATGAAGGGGAGTAAGTCAGAGGAGGAGATGAACCATGAGAGACAATGGACTCTGAAAAACAAACTGAGGGTTCTAGAGGGGAGGAGGGTGGGGGGATGGGTTAGCCTGGTGATGGGTATTGAGGAGGGCACGTTCTGCATGGAGCACTGGGTGTTATGAACAAACAATGAATCATGGAACACTGCATCAAAAACTAATGATGTAATGTATGGTGATTAACATAACAATAAAAAAATTAAAAAAAAAATCTCTCCAATGTATGTTCCCCCAAAGCCTCAATACCTTACTCCTATTTTCCAGCAAACATTTAATAGATGAATTAATTTCAGTCCTACACAAACTCTTCTTAAGTATGGAAATAAAGGAAATAATCCCAGTTAATTTTATGCGGCTCTCCCTACCTTGATTTCAAAATCTGAAAGGACAGTATAAGAAAACTATGGGCCAAACTAAACTGTGAACATAGATGTTAAAATCTTAACATCTGACAAATGTATGTTTATTCAGGAATATAAGGTGGCTTAAAAGAAAATGAATTTCAATAATATACCATATTTACAAATTAAGGAGAAATAGACAATCATCTGAATGGACGCAGATAAAGGATTTGAGAAAGTTAAATTTCTCTTTGTGTTAAAATGCTTATCAAACTAAGAATTGAAAGCAAAAAATTTTCCTAATTGTTAAAAGCCTGAGAGCAATGATACCTAATGATAAAACTTTAGAAGTTTTCACTGTAAGAGAGAGACAAGGTTTCCTGCTATCACCATAGTTGCCTTTTAGCTAGGCAGCAAGGGAAGAAAAGAAAAGGTATGATGTTTAAAAAGGAAAAAATGAGTTTCTTATTTCTTACAGATGGTATAATTTTTTTTAATGAAAAAATCTTTGGAGAATCATTTAGTAAATTTAGCAAGGCTGCTGGACACAATCAATGAAAACCTTCAAGCATATTTCTATACATTAGCAAAAAGAGTTAGAAAATGGAATCAAACAAATAACCCTTACATGAAATTTTAAAAATTAAGACCTAAGAATAAATTATCAAAGAATTCGTAAGACAGGGTGTTGTATGGAGGTGTTGAATCGCTATATTGTGCACTTGAAACTGATAGCACACTGTATGTTAAGTAACTGGAATTTTAAAAAAACTTAAAAAAATTAACAAAAAATATTCAAGACATTCACGGGGAAAATTGTAAAACTTAACTGAATGGCATTAAGACCTAAATAAATGGAGAGAAATGCCATATCTATGAGTTGGAAGATATGATTTAAAAAACATCAGCTTTCCCTTTAGTTAATCTGTATATTCAATGCAATTCTAATAAAAATTCTGATGAAACTTGTTTTTTGTTTGTGTGCTTTTTATTTTGTTATGGGACTTAACAAACCAACTTATTCTAAAATTTATATTGAAGAGCAAAGGGTCCAAAAATAGCTAAGGCATTCCTGAAAAGAATAAACTTGCCTTACTGAAATAAATTGTAAAGAATAATTATAAAACTATAATAAGACAGTCAACAAAAGAGAGCCCAGAAATAGAATGAAACATATAAACTCGACTGATGATGTGTTGGCATTTCATATTAAAGGTGATAAAGGGACTTTTAAATAAAAGGCATTGGGATAATTATGGGGAAAAATGAAATTGGGCCTAAACATAAACACAAAAATAATTTCCAATTGATGTAATGTTGGAGAATATCTTTATGCCCACAGCATAGAAATAGCCTTCTAAAACAAGACCCAAAGTATATACTAATGGGACACTGAAAAAAAGGACTTCTGCTCAGAATACCCACAACTTAAATAAAAAGACAAACCAAATTTGGAAGATATTTGCAATGTATGTAACTGACAAAAATTAAGAGTTCAGGATATATAAAGAAATCACACAAACCAACAGGAAAAAGACAATCCAATAAAATGGGACAAAAGGAAAAAGAAATAGTGGAGAGTCATTTCATTTGAGAAAAACAGAAAGTCAGAAAATATATAAGATGTTCAATCTCATTAAAAATCAGAGGAATGGTTAAGCCCATTATGAGAAGCTAATTCATACCCACTACATTGGCAAAAAAATTTTAAATATGAGAACATGGTATTTTTGCCTAATGCATGGAGCCACAGACCACTGTGTACTTTTGGTGGAAGTGTAAACTGGAACACACTTCAAAAATATCTGACATTTTCCAATTGAATTGAAGATACACCAATCCTATGACCTACAAATTCCACCCTTGTCTATATTCCTTAAAACTACATGCACATGGATACCAGGAAATATTTGTAAGAATGTTATTAGAAGCATTGTTTGTTAACAGCAAAGAACTGGAAACAACCCACTAGCAGGCTGAAAAAATAAATTGCAGGGTATTCGTGCAAGGGAACAATAAAAAACTGGAAAATGAGTGAACTACAACCACATACAACATGGATGAATCTCAGGAGCAAAAAAAGGCAAATGCAAGAAGTGATAGTAAAGATGGGTTTCTGGAACCAGAGGGTAGGTAAGTGTTGAAGTATTGCAGTGCTAGTTTTTGTACTTTATACATATTTTATTTGTATTTTTGTATCTACACAATTTTTAAAAAACTATTTTCAGTAAGTGCCATGTTCATAATGTGATCACCCGAGAAACTTTTTTTTTTTAAGATTGACTTATTTATCTTAGAGAGAGAGAGAGCATGAGCAGGAGGGCTAAAGGAGAGGGAGAGAGAATCTGAGGTAGACTGTACCTTAGAGCACGGAGTCCTATGCAGGGTTCACTCCTAGGACCTGGGGATCACAACCTGAGCCGAAACCAAGAGTCAGATGCTTAAATGACTGCGCCATCCAGGCATCCCAAGCTGGAAAACTACTAATAGTTCATTTTGTATGAGACATTCGTGTTAACCTGAGAACATCCCAGAGTAGATCTGATTCTAAATAAGTCAATCCTGATACAACTTCTTAAGTATCTTTTTTTTCAGTGTAGAGCCCCTCTGACATTACTAAATCATTTTTGGTAGGAAAAACAGAAGAAGAGCAGGATAATGATAGCTCACAGATCTTTACTATTCTTGACCTTCCTAAGATTGTTCTAGGTAGAGAGACAAAAATATCTTGAGATAAAGGACAGCCTGATCTTTGAGTGAATTTGTTGTCTGAGGATACTTTAACTAAGGTTAAGTAGGATGCACTTAAAGACAATGTTAAATGGGATTTATTTATAGATATTCCACATGATCTTTTGTCTTAATTTAAATTATAGTTCTTTTATGGGAAAATATCTTACTGTTTTCAGTCAACATTATGAAGTACCAACTATTGCTACTTTATTTTACAGGATTTTAAATAGGAACATCTATGCCAAGTATATACTCTTGGAGGTTTTTTCCCTCAATTTTATGTGGGTCTTTATATCTCTCCTCATTAGTGTTATCTGAATAGTTCCCCACTTCAAGGAGTTTATAATCTGTAACTCTTTGCTTAAGGCATAACTGCTGACTAAGGAGCCAATGTGTAGAAGCACTTAGTTATTGCTTTTTGTAGTTGCTGAGAGATGTGCCTTCAGTTAATTATAGATTAAGGCATGAGCTTTCTTGTGCAGGATTCCCCCTCTTACTCTCTTATCTTCATAGACTCATTTAGTGAATTTTCCAAAACTTCCAAGGCTACTGAAGACAAACTGAATGTAACAGTACCAGTTATCATCTTTCTTTTTAGCTAATTTAGCTTTTAAAACTAAAAAATGAAAGCCAAACAAACAAAATCCCAACCGATACATTATTTTAAATTCAACTGCCTTAAAAACTTTCACTAGTAAACGAACTTACGTGATTAATATGGAAAATAAGTCTACTCTCCTTTACCCCCATGCTTCATTCTGTGTTTTAGTTGTATTTGTGCCAAGGAGTTTTGGCAATCTGTACATCTTTTTTTAAAACCTCAAAAGTAAATAACAAAACACAGACTCCCTGGTTGTGCAGCTGATTTTACAGAGTATTATGGCATGGATAGCTGTGATAAAATTCTCCCAAATTTTCTTACTCCCACAAGTGCATCTTTGGAATCCTTCTGTGTGTGTGTGTGTGTGTGTGTGTGTGTGTGTGTGTGTGTGTGTAATTTCTAAGTTGATACTACATTGACACAATTCAAACTTTCAAAAAGTATAGAATGATATTTAGTGGGTCCTCAGCACCCTGAAATAACTAAAAAAAGCCAGATAAAAGGCTTCAAAATTTCTAAAAGCATATAGGAGTTAATAAAATAGTGAAGAGTTACCTGGCCAAAATCAGGGATAAACTGAAAATTCAGACCAAGCCCAACACTAAAAGCTACTTTTGCCTAGAGGGTATTTGTCTATTCAAAGAAATAGCTGTGGAACTGAGCTGTGGTTTTGGCAACCTCCTGGGGCTAAAGGACAGACTTCAAAAATCCTTTCCTACCCACTGCAGAGTCTGAAAAGAGCTATACTCTCAGAGAAAGGGTGAGACAGAAGCAAAGAAGCCCTTACTTGAATGTGTAGCCTCAGCTGATGACACTTTTGTAGTGCCCCTCCCATCCCAGCAAAAGCAAATAAACATTCTCTTTTGAGGCCTCAAATTATTTCTGCAACTAATTGTTTTCAACTACAATGATCAGAAAAGAAAATACCATAAATTAGAACCAGCAGAAAAAAGTAGACGGTAGAAAGACATCATAAAGCATTCAAATATTTAAATTAAAAGACATATACTAAAATACAACTTATATTTAAATCCTAAAAAAATAAAAAATAACAGGCTTAAGACACATAAAGTTATTTTTAAAATTATACTGATTTTTTAAAAAATCAAATCAATCTTCTCATCCTAAAACTCTAACTAAAATTAAGAACTCGGTGGGAAGATTTATCAACTGACTAGAAATAGCTGAAAAGAAAATGAGTGAGCTAGAGGATAGGTTAGAATAAATTTTCCACAATCCAGCCTGAAGGGACAAAAAGATGGAAAATGGAAATGATGCACTAAGAGACATAGAACATAGACTGAAAAGATCTAAAATAACACAGGTAGGAACTGATTTTTTTAGTTTGTCCCTCCAGAGCCAAGAGGCTGCAGAGGGAGATGGGTGTGGTTATAAAAAGTCAACATGAAGAATCCTTGTGGTATTGGGACTATTTTTTATCTCGACTGGGGTAAGGGACACACAAACTGGCAGAGGATATAAAATTGTGTAAAACTAAACACACACGCACATAAGTACAAGTAAAACTGGAGAGATCTGAATAAGATCAGAGAATTGTCCAAGTGTTAATCTCCTGGTTTTGATATATATTACAGTTTCACAAAATTTTAACATTGGGGAGAACTAGGGAAAGCATACAGGAGATCTCTATTATTTCTCACAAGTGCATGTGAGTCTACAATTATTTCAACGAAATTTGAATTAGAAAGAGAAACACACATCTTGACACATAATAATGAAAATATAGAATACCTCAGGCAAAGAGAAAATCTGAAACACAATAGGAGAAAGCAATGGAAAATTACTTCCAAAGGAACAGCAGCTTGACTGACAGCTTGCCCCTTAACAGCAACCAAAGATGCTAGGAGTAAGTAGAATAATATCTCCATGGTTTTAAGATAGATAGCCAGACAAGCTATCCTGTAAAATGAAGGTAAAATAAAGATAGCTTCAGTTTAAAAAAAATTGAGAGGTTCAACACCTATAAAACTATATTAAAATAAATCCTAAAGGATGGGTTTAATAAGAATAAAAATGACTTCAGTTGAGAGATTTAAGATGCATAAGGGAATAAGAAGCAAACAGAGTGGTAAATATGTTAGTGTGTGAAACATGACAAGTTATCAGATATCTCAACCAGATTATCAAGACCTAGTAACATTAAGACAGCGTGGAATAGTTAAGAGAGTTCAGCGGGGCAGAAGAGAGACCCTACAAGCAGAGTCATGCATGTACAGACATGGGATTAAGCAGTGGCAAGCAGTGGGAAAGGATGCCTTTAAACAACACGGTGATAATTAAGTATCTATGTGGAAAAAAATTAATGTGGATCTCTATCTTACACTGTTCACAGGTGGATGAGGGACCCAAAGGGACAGGCACAATGCTAAAGCTACTGGAAATAAGTTTGCATAATATATTCATGACATCTGGGAAGGGAAATATTTCTCAAATAAGACACAAAAAGCACAAACCATAAAGGAAAAGATCAGTACGACTATGTTAGAATTATTAATTTTGTTCATCATAAGGTACTATAAATAATGATTAAAAGACAAGCCAGAGAAAAGACATTTGCTAACATATAAAGGACTCCTATCCATAAGCATACAATGAGCTCATATAAATCAATAAGAAGCAAGAAACCCAATACAAAAGAGTGGGCAAAATAGGTAAATAGGAACTTCCCCCAAAAAAGGAGTCTGAAAGGCCAATAAACCTTTGTAAAAGTTCTTGACTTCATTTTTAACCAAGGAAATGTCAGTTAAAATCATTATGAAATAAAAATACTACCCCCCATTGCCCACCATTCAACTGGCAAAATGTGAATTCTCAGAACACAATAATACAAAAAAACAACTCAATTTTAAGATCAGCAGAATCTTTTAGAAGACACTTCACCAAAGATAATCTGACAGCAAATAAGCACATGCAAAGGTATTTACCCTCACTGGTCATTAGGTAAATACCAATTAAGATCACAACAAAACATAACCACACACCTATTCAAATGGTTAAAATTAAAAAGATTGACCATACCATGTGTTGGTGAAAATGCAGAAGAAATAGAACTCTCATACACTGCTGGTAATAATGTAAAAAACAAAACAAAACATTTTTTCTTTTACAGCCTTACATGTATTGAGTCAGGAATATATCTGTCTTCCAGTTTCACTAAAAATGTAGATTTTAGGTTTTGGTGCTTTTCCATGTTTCCCAATAGGAGAAGGAGGTTAATGCTGACTTTCATAGCCATGTTCATCTGGAAGCATTCCTTATATTTTTTAGGCATCATTAATTAGGAATTTTAAAAAGCTGATTACAGTCACATTTTTAATACTAAACTTTCAGTGTATATTGGCTTGTATAGTTGACCCTTGAACAATATAGGTTTGAACTATGCAGGTCCACTTATATGTGGATTTTAAAAAATTTTTTTATTGTTATGTTAATCACCATACATTACATCATTAGTTTTTGATGTAATGTTCCATGATTCATTGTTTGTGCATAACACCCAGTGCTCCACACAGAACGTGCCCTCTTTAATACCCACCACCAGGCTAACCCATCCCCCCACCCTATATGTGGATTTTTTAATATTTTTTTTATATTTTTATAGTGGAGTAGTATAAATGTATTTTCTCTTATGATTTTCTTAATAACATTTTATTTTCTTTAGCTTACTTTATTGTAAGAATACAGTATGTAATTCATAGAACATATAAAATATGTGTTAATATACTGCTTACCTTATTGTAAGGCTTCTGGTCAACAGAGGGCTGTTAGTAGTTAAGTTTCTGGGGAGTCATGTTATACTTCTAATCCCCCCGCACTGTTCAAGGGTCAACTCTATAGTGTTATCAGGTAACAAATCAAAAAGAATATTTTCCTACACTATACCATTTCTTATATCATGAAAATTAATCTGGTCCAATTTATTCAGCAAAATAGAGAGTGAATATTACAATCAGAAAAATGAATGGTAAAGGGAATCAAAGCCAATTATAGCATCCTAAAGTAATATTCAGTACAATAAATAAATTTAAAAAATACGCAGGTGGTCACATGACTGTTTAAACGTCTTTCAGTGGGCAGAGAATGTTTACCCCACTACAGACTCACAGAGGAATTTGGAATTACCCACTTGTCTCCTCAGGGCTAGCCTCATTCCTGCAAATCCCCAAGGGAGGGCTGAGCGTATGCTCTTGTTAGGGGATAGAACTGAGTTTAATGTTTAGGCTTTGAACAAAGCATGAATCTGAGAGGGCCTTAGGAGTGCCTTTTCACATTTCTACTGAAAGATATTGAACATTTTATGCTTGATAAAACCCTAAAAAAAGGCTGTCTCAGAAGCAAACTGATTCTAAACTTTCAAGTGTTGGTTTTCAAGAGGCTTTTTGTTTTGTTGAGCCACTATTACCTAGAAACGGTCTGTTCCATTCTTCCATCACAGTAAATCCCCAATTTTTGTCTTATTATTCTAACCTATTCCTGCAAATTTTCTCTTATATTCACCTCATTTGTTTTGCTAAATTAATTTCCAGATCTTTTCTGTCTTCTATGGAATATTTCGAGAAATCCCTCTCCTAAAAGGTAGAAAAGAGAGAAGTTGGTGTAGTGGAGAATGTGGGTTAATCCAAAAGGGAAGGCAAATGGGGAAGGAGCAGGCAAGAGAGACTGAACTAAGTGTGAAAACCGGGCCTAGAGAGGGATAACAGAAGATATTTTTAGGTAACATATTCTGTGAGTTAGACTAAATGTTAAACATGCCAGGTAACTGAGTTAAGGGATATCTTTAAAGAACTAAGTCAAACTACAGGTGGAAAAATAAGACTAAATGTTGGATTTTTATTCTCGACCAAGTCTCTGAACAGCATAGGCTAGATCACTGGCAAAAATCCATGAGATGTCCTGCGTCTAACTCTGCTTTTTATATAGCTCTTTTGGTATTTGTTGGTGTAGTTCTCTGAAAAAGAAATATATTTTGGAGCCCAGTGGACTTGGGCTCAAATGCCAGTTTCCCTACTACTTTCTTTTGAGAAATTATGGGTTAAATAATGTCAAATGAAAAGACTTGAATACATAGGGTGCTGTACACACTTTCCAACCATAACAGGTAAGCAAAACTGGCCCATCACATAGCTACGGTAAGGGTTACTCTGACATGCGGTGTTTTGAAGGTACTACCCTGCCTATATGGTTGTTTCTTATGGATGTATAATCTCCTGTGTCACCATAATGTGGAGAGAATGGGCTTTATCAGATTACTTGGATCTAGGAGAAGGGGCATCAGGAGAGCATAAAAACTTGGGTACTGGATAGAACATGAAAAGGGAGACTGAGGACAGATAGAATACAGTAGTTATCTCATGGTTTTATTTACTAACCCCAAATAGGGTGTCTTAGAAAGCAATAAAGCAGATATTCTAGGCATTCTTGGCAAACAAATACCCTTTTCCCACCTTAGGGTATATGTGACAAAAATTCCTAAGGAGTACACTGAAGCTTGCATTAAACACTATGAATTTCTGCCTCTTTGTATACAAAACAACATTTATTTTAGTGACTAAAAAAGAAAATCTAAATACTATTTTCACTGTGATTAGGAAAGATTTTGATCAACTCCAGTTAATTGGCTTTCAGAAATAATAACTGACATTTTCTTTCAAGAGTCCTGACAACCTAAGTATTTTTGCAGTATATTTGTTATTACCTTGTAGGGCCTCTGATCATATTTGTCCATGCAGTCTTTCACTCTAATACTTCTAATTTCTTCATCATTTTGCAACTGTGATTTGTTTTATACATAATTAAACATGTTTTGCATTATTACAGAGTCTGCTTCATTTCCAATATTGAGATAATGGCTTGTGTACTTTTTAGGAGGCTAACATCTTAAAACACTATAGGGAATAGAATTCTTGACTTAATTACCTGCCAGATGAGGATGGTCTGTAGAGAGGGTGCAAGAAAGGTTTGATTCTTTGGAACAAAAGAAAAAATCTGCCCAAGGGATTGCTAAGAGTAACTGTTACAGGTAGATAGTTTAAAAGATAAGGACTGGCCAACCTCTTTGGGCATTTTATATCCACATATTTTAGGTAATAAATTCAACCGTTAAGGATTAAACTATGTAATTATCTTAACGGAGCATGTTGCACAGTGAGTGTGAAATAATAATAATAATAATTAATAATAATAACGGAGTCACTCCAGGCAGCATACTTCCTTGAACCTTAAGGACATTCAGGACCCTCAAAATTAGAACCAAGAGGACAAATCAGAGCCAGAACAGACTCAAGAGCTTGGTCTTTGCTGGTAGCCACCTTAACACATACCAGATCTTACATTTTAATGAATTTTATTCCAGAAAAAGATAATTAAGGAAATAAAATATGAAAGGGATATGGTTATATGATATGCACCAGTCTTCAGAACAGTTACAGACTACATTTCCAAATGGCATTGTTGGTTAAGGAATCACAGGGTTGCATACCTGGATACTTACCTATTCCACAAAATAACATAATCACAAGCAGATTTTTCTCAACACTTAGGTAGTAGTTAGCTATCAACACGTATCTTTGTAAATGCTTTTCAGAATGAGATCATCTATTTTTTTAAATGCCTTTCTATATCTCCCTATTTATTTTTTAGCTCAAAAATAAGCCCTTTAGTAAAAAAAATACACCCAATAAACTTTATTAGTGCCATCAAATTGTTTTTGCTGCTTCCAAATACAATAGATTCATTCCTTTTCTAAGGAGCAAGCTGAAAGATATTAATAGCTTCACTTTAGAAGAGCTGAAGCTGATGCTACTGATAGGTATCTGATGAAATTATTATACAAAGACTTTTTAAAGAGAGAAAATAGAGTACATTAGATAAATATTTAGTGTAAGAATCACAAAGTGAATTATTGCTAACTATTTCTAAGATAGTTTCAAAAGAGTTTTCTATATGAGAATGCTACTCTAGTGTGTTTTCTTTCCACACATGGATTGCAAATTGATAAATATGACATCAGCTCTTTCTAAGATTCATAAACTCCTACTAACTACAGTAGTTCCCCCTACAGTAGCCGGAAGCATGCAGCAGATGGCACTAAGAACATTTAGCAAAGCAGCCAGGAAGAGGTCTTTCTTAATTGCTCCTCAGGGTCAGAAAATTGCTTGAAAAATGAGATACAGCAACTAACTGAACAGCCTTCTCAAGATAAGTTACATAGAAGAAACTTCAAGTTCTATACATTGTCCTCTCCATTCAGAGGAAGAATTTACAATATTCAAAAATAAACAGAGAGATAATACCATGTTGAGCCTCTCCAAAAATTAGAATTATCTGATACTTTCTGAAATGTGAGCTATCACAGCCACTACCTTTTCATTCTCAGATTAAACACATTCATTTGTTTTAGTTTGGGAAACATAAGATACAATATGTGTAGTTTTTATTGTTCAAAAAAAAGGATGATTCATACAATAGATGGCACAGCAAATATCTGATTGTTTCCACAGTATGTTGTTCATGCTTTTACTTTGTTACTTTTTTCTCTATATTTCCATTGACGTGGTGCTGTAGAATTTTTTGTCACAGTTATGCTCTTATTCTCTATCTTGTGCTTTTCTTTAGTACACTGGTATTTGTTGAAGGATTGTATTGTTAAGTTAACGATATTTTTAGATATCCAATAATGTATGATTAAACCATAGAAAGAAACTGAACTAAGCTTATGTTTGCAATGGAAAATAAAAATCAAGGAAACTTCTGAGTCAGTGTTCTACTTCAAAAAGAACCTCTATTAGATTATTTTCTTTTGTATCCACAGTGCAAATTTACATTTTTTTTTGTCCACGGGTAAATTTTTTAAAAGATTTTATTTATTTATTTGAGAGAGAGAGAGTGTATGTGTTCACAAGCTGGGGGAGGGGCAGAGGGAGAGGGACAAGCAGACTCCCGGCAGAGCTGAACATGGGGCTCCATCCCAGGATCCTGAGATCATGATCTGAGCAGAAGTCAGAGTGCTTAACCAACTGAACCACCCAGCGCCCTTGTCCACAGGCATTTTTATACAAATTTTTATTGGATCAATAGCCCCATGTTTACATACCAAAGCCACAACACTGAAATACACAATGGGAAAATGGCTTTTTAGTCCTTCTCTCAGTTACTGAACCTCTATTAAAAGAAAATCAATGCATTAGAGGACATGGATATACAAAGCCTGGATTATGGTGAATGTGCATCATTCAATGACATTCTGTCTCCATGAATGATCTGTGGTCACAATACTCTTTGTTATTCCACTTGGTCTCTGGCATCTAACACTGACAGTTATGAAAACGTTTTATGCTTTTTGCCATTATTAATTGAACATTTAAATCAAATTAATTCTATATACAACACAGATGAAAATAAATATGATACCTGCTATAGAGATATGAAGTAGTTCTTGTCTCATTTCTTTATGTAGAAAATATTCCCCCCAGGATGGCTGTATAAAGAAAGGAAGGAAATCACTGATAGATCAGGTTAGAGATCCTGAGAGTCCTATATATGAAACTAAACCATAAATGGAATACTGGCTTATGAATTTAATATTTATCATTTCTTGAAGAGGCTATCCCATTTTCAAGAAGGTTTTTAATCATTTCTGCCAGCCCTAACATACTCAGCATATATAGGTACATCAAGAGACCACCAGCTTTTGAAGGAATATAGTATGTCCCGTTTCCAGCAGCATCTCTTAAGAGAAGAAATGACAGTATAGCTCAGCAAATTCTTTGTTAGGATTCTTGTCAGTGTTTGCCAGGATGGAAGAAAATACTGTTTGTTCACCTGGGGTCTTCATTCCTCCTTCATTCTGAAGAGAGTTCATCACTTGGTGCAGAATTTTCCAAACCCTGCTCTATAGAACACGAGTGTTTCAAGATGTTAGTAAGTGTTCTATGCAAAAATACTTACAATTCCTTTCCTTCTAGATGTATCTTTTTAATTTAAGAAAAAGTTTAAGATACGTATATATTTGTTTTTATTCTTATGCTAGAATCTAAGAAAAATTCTCAAGAGTATTAGGAAGTTAAAAAAAGAGAATGATATATGCCATTTGATCAGTATGCTAAAGCATCCACAGCATTCACCAACCTGGGGGCTCATTTGCACTGTCTAGTTTTGTACTTTTAGCACACAATGGTGATATTTTTAATGTTTAAGGCATATGAAACACTTGTAGATTAATGAGTTCCTGTTGGGGTTTTGTCAATACATCACAATTTAAAAACTTCTGGGATCAAATAATTTTAAGACATGCAACTCTGGAGGGCAATTTTAAAGTTGTCAATGGCCCATGAATAACAAAGTCTTTACACTAATTAGAAGAATGGAGAGATGAATAAAAATTTTTCACATCTTATATGGTAAGTAGTAGTTTTGTATACATATACTGACATCATTATCTTCAATTTTGCTGCAGTTGATTTGATAACATTTCCAATTCTTGAGTACTAGTCTATAGAAAATAAATGGCATTCTTGTTTAATATATTATTTTTTATATTAATATAAATTATAAGAATTTATTATAAGAATATGGTATATTCTTACATAAGAATATATTAATATTCTTTTTTTATAATTAACAGATATTATTTTTAGATAAGTTTTAGAGTCCTAACAAAATAAGCAGAAAGTACTAAGAACTCCCATGTACCCTCTGCCCCCATACATTCAGAACCTCCTCCACAAGTGACACCCAACCACAGTGATACACTTGTTGTAACTGATGAATACACTGACACCTTATTATCAAAGTCCATAGTATACATGAGGTTAACTCTTAGTGTTGTGAATTCTATCGGTTCTGACATGCTGGGGCGCCTGGGTGGCTGTCATTAAGCGTCTGCCTTCGGCTCAGGTCATGGTCCCGGGGTCCTGGGATCGAGCCCCGCATCGGGCTCCCTGCTCGGCAGGAAGCCTGCTACTCTCTCTCCCACTCCCCCTGCTTATGTTCCCTCTCTTGCTGTGTCTCTCTGTCAAATAAATAAATAAAATCTTAAAATATATATATATATATAATGACATGTATCAACCATTGTAGTATCATACAGAATTGTTTAACTGCTCTGAAAATCCTGTGTTCTACCTATCCATTCCTCTCTCCTTCACAACTCCTGACAATTACTAATGATACTCTCTTGCAGTTTCGCCTTTTCCAGAATGTCATATAGTTGGAATTATACAGTAGTAACCTTTTCAGATTGGCTTCTTTAACTTAGTAATATGCATTTAAGTTTCCTCCATGTCTTTTCATGAATTGATAACTCATTTCTTTTTAGAGCTAAGTAATATTGCATTGTTTGGATGTACGAGAGTTTATTTATCTAGTCACATATCGAAGGACATCTTCGTTTTTATTTGGTTTGAATTTTAATGAAGTAGAACTTATCGTTTTTTTTATTGTTTTACATTTTACATTTAGGTCTGTGATCCATTTTTGAGTTAATTTTTTAATAGATTTTTATTTATTTATTTGAGAGAGAGAATGAGAGTGGGGAGGGTCAGAGGGAGAAGCAGACTCCTCGCTGAGCAGGGAGCCCGATGTGGGACTCGATCCTGGGACTCCAGGATCATGACATGAGCTGAAGGCAGTCGCTTAACTGACTGAGCCACCCAGGCACCCTTGAGTTAATTTTTGTGAAAGGTTTAAGGTCTGTGTCTACATTTTTCTTTCTTTCTTTCTTTCTTTTTTGCATGTGAATGTCTAGCTGTTCCAGCACCATTTGTTGAAAAGACTATCTTTGCTTCATTGTACTGTCTTTGCTCCTTTGTCAAAGATTAGTTGGCTATATTTATGGGCATGTATTTCTGGGCTCTCTATTCTGTTGCATTAATCTATTTGTCTCTTCTTTCGCCACATTGTCTTCATTATTATAGCTTTATAGGAAGTGTGCAAGTTGAGTAGTGTTAATCCTTTGACTTTGTTCTTCTCCTTCAATACTGAGTTGACTATTATGTGTCTTTTGCCTCTCCATATGAACTTTAGAATCAGTTTGTAGCCACAAAATAACTTGTTGGGATTTTGATTGGAATTGTGATGAATCTACAGATCAAGCTGAGAATAACTGACATCTTGAAAATATTTAATCTTTCTCTCCATGAACATGATTATCCATTTATTTAGTTCTTCCTTGATATCTTTCATACAAGCTTTGCAGTTTTCCTCATATAGATTTTGTACATATTTTGTTAGAAATAAACATAGGTATTTATTTTGAGTGCTAATGTAAATGGTAATATGTTTTTAATTTCAAATTCTACTTGTTCATTGGTGGTATACAGGAAAGTGACTGACTTTTATATATTAACTTTGTATCCTACAACCTTGCTATAATTGCATTAGTTCCAGGATTTTTTCTCATTGATTCTTTCAGATTTTCTACATAGATGACCCTGTCATCTGTGAATAGTTTTATTTCTTCCTTCCCAGTCTATATAACTCTTATTTCATTTTCTTGCATGCCTACATTAGTTAAGATTTCCAGTACAATGTTGAAAAGCATTTGAAAGAGGAAACATCCTTGCCTTATTCCTGATTTTAGTGGGAAAGCTTTGAGTTTCTCACCATTAAAGTAAAATGTTAGCTATGGGGTTTTTGTAGATCTACTTTATCAAGTTGCAGAAGTTCCTCTCTATTCCTAATTTGCTGAAAGTTTTTCTCAGGAGAGGGTGTTGAATTTTGTCAAATGTTTTTCTGCATCCATTAATATGATCATGTAATTTTTATTATTTAGCCTGTTCATGTAATGAATTACATTAATTGATTTTTGATTGAATCAACCTTATATACCTGAGATAAATCCCACTTGATTATGGTGCATAATCCTTTTTAAATATTGTTAAATTTGATTTTCTAATATTTTGTTGAAGATTTTTACATATATGTTAATGAGAGAGATTCATCTATAGTTTTCTTTTCTTATATTGTCTTTGTCTGGTTTTGGTATTAGGGTAATGCAGGCCTTATGGAATGAATTAGGAGGTATTCTGTTTCCATCTTCTGGAAGAGACTGTAGAAAACTGTACAATTTCTTCCTGCAATGTTTGGTAGAATTTACCAGTGAACCCATTTGGGACTGGTTCTTTCTGTTTTAAAAGGTCATTAATTATTAATTCTATTTCTTTAAATAGGTATGGGCATATTCAGATTTTCTAGTTCTTCTTGTGTGTTTTGTGTCATTTAAGGAACTGACTCATTTCATCTAGGTTATCAAATTTGTGAGCATAGAGCTGTTCATCATGTTCCTTTATTATCTTTTTAAAGTCCATGGGATCTGTACTGATGTCCCCTTTCACTTGTGATATCAGCAACTTATGCTTTCTTTTTTTCTTAGATAGTATGGCTAGAGGCATATCAATTTTATTCATCTTTCCAAAGAACTAACTTTTGTTTTGGTGATTTTTGGTAGTGATTTCTTATTTTCAATTTTATTGATTTCTGCTCTAATTTTTATTATTTAATTTCTTCTGCTTATTTTCAATTTAATTTTTTTAGGTTTTTATTTAAATTCCAGTTAGTTAACATACAGTGTAATATTAGTTTCAGGTGTATAATATAGTGATTCAACACTTCCATAGAACACCCAGTACCACAAGTGCCCTCCTTAATCTCCATCACCTATTTCACCCATCCCCTCACTCTCAGGTAACCATTAGTTTGTTTTCTATAGTTAAGAGTCTGTTTCTTGGTTTGTCTCTTTTTATTTTTTTCCTTTTCTCATTTGTTTTGTTTCTTAAGTTCCACATACAAGTGAACTTACATGGTATTTCTTTTGCTTAGCATTATACTCTCTAGCCCCATCCATGTCATCACAAATGGCAAGATTTCAATTATTTTTTATGGCTAAATAATATTCTATTGTGTATATATACCACATCTTCTTTATCCATTCATCTATCCATGGACACTTGGGTTGCTTCCATAATTTGGCTATAGTAAATAATGCTGCTATAAAATAAAGGTGCATTTATCTCTTTGAATTAGTGTTTTTGTATTTTGGGGGTAAATACCCAGTAGTGTGATTAATGGATCATAGGGTAGTTCTATTTTTAACTTTTTTGAGGAACTTCTATACTGTTTTCCAAAATGGCTGCACCAGTTTTCATTCCCACCAACAGTGCAAGAGGGTTCCTTTTTCTCCACATCCTACCCAATACTTGTTTTTTGTATTTTTGGTTTTGGCCATTCGGACTGGTATGAGGTGATATCTCATTGTAGTTTTGATTTGTATTTCCCTGATGAAAAGTGATGTTGAGCATCTTTTCATGTGTCTGTTGGCCATCTGTATGTGTTCTTTGGAAAAATGTCTATTCATGTCTTCTGCCCATTTTTTAATTGGATTATTTGTTTTTTGGGTGTTGAGTTGTATCAGTTCTTTATAGATTTTGGATACCAACCCTTTATCAGATATGTCACTTGCAAATATCTTCTCCCATTTACTAGGTTGCCTTTTTAGTTTGTTGGTTGTTTCCTTGGCCTTTATTTCGATCAAGTCCCAATACTTTATTTTTGCTTTTGTTTCCCTTGCCTCAGGAGACATATCTAGAAAGAAGTAGCTATGGCTGATGTCAAAGAGTTTATTGCCTGTTCTCTCCTCTAGGATACTTATGGTTTCAGGTTTCACATTTAGGTCTTTAATTCATTTTGAATATATTTTTGTCTATGGGGTAAGAAAGTGGTCCAGTTTCATTCTTTTGCATGTTGCTGTCCAGTTTTCCCAGCACCATTTGTTGAAGAGACTGTCTTTTTCCCATTGGATATTTTTTTCCGCTTTGTTGAAGATTAATGGACCATATAGTTGTAGGTTCATTCCTGGATTTTCTATTCTGTTCCATTGGTCTATGTGTCTATTTTTGTGTCAGTATCATACTGTTTTGATCACTATGGCTTTAATATAACTTGGAAGTCCGGAAAGGTGATGCTTCCAACTTTGCTTTTCTTTTTCAAAGTTAGTTTGGCTTCTGTGGTCTTTTGAAGTTCCATACAAATTTTAGGATTGTTTGGTCTGGTTCTTTGAAAAATGCTGTTGGTATTTTGATAGGGATTGCATTTAATGTGTAAATTATTTTGGTAGTATAGACATTTGAACAGTTTCTTCCAACCCATGAGCATGGAAGGAGTTTCCATTTCTTTGTGTCATCTTCAATTTCTTTCATCACTCTTTTTCAGAGTATAGGTCTTTCACCTCTTTGGCTAAGTTTATTCCTAGGTATCTTATTGTTTTTGGTGCAATTATAATGGGATCAATTCCTTGATTTCTCTTTCTGCTGCTTCATTATTGGTGTATAGAAATGCAACAGATTTCTGTATTTTGATTTTGTATCCTGCAACTTTACTAAATTTTTTTTATCAGTTCTAGCAGTTTTTTGGTGGAGTCCTTAGGGTTTCCTGTATAGAGTATTGTGTCATCTGCAAATAGTGAGAGTTTTACTTCTTCCTTGGTAATTTAGATGCCTTTTCTTTTTGTTGTCTGATTGCGGTGGCTAGGACTTCCAATAGTATGTTAAATAAGTGGTGAGAGTGGACATCCCTGTCTTATTCTGATTGTAGATGAAAAGCTCTCAGTTTTTCCCCATTGAGGATAATATTAGCTGTGGGTTTGTCATAAATGGCCTTTATTGTGTTGAGGTGTGTTTCCTCTAACCCTTTGTTGAGGGTTTTAATCATGAATGGATGTTACACTTTGTCAAGTGCTTTTTCTGCATCTATTGAAATGATCATATGGTTCTCATCCTTTCTTTTATTAATGTGGTGTATCATGTTGATCGATTTGCAAATATTGAACCACCCTGCAAACCAGGAATAAATCCCACTTGATTGTGGTGAATAATTCTTTTAATGTATTGTTGGGTTTGGTTTACTAGTATTTTATTGAGAGTTTTTGTATCTATGTTCAGCAGGGATATTTGCCTGAATTCTCTTGTTTAGTGGAGTCTTTATCTGGTTTTGTATTACAGTGGCCTCACAGAATGAATTTGGAAGTTTTCCTTCCTTTACTATTTTTTTGGAATAGTTTTAGAAGAATGGGTATGAACTGTTCTTTAAATGTTTGGTAGAATTTGCCTGTCAAGCCATCTGGCCCTGGACTTTTGTTTGTTGGGAAATTTTTGATTACTGATTCAATTTCTTTGCTGCTTATCAGTCTGTTCAAGTTTTCTATTTCTTCCTATTTCAATTTTGGTAGTTTTATGTTTCTAGGAATTTATCCATTTCTTCCAGGTTGTCCAATATGTTGGCATACAGGTTTTCATATTTTATTATAATTGTTTGTATTTCTGTAGTGTTGGTTATTTCTCCTGTCTTGTTTTTCATTTTCTTTATTTGGGTCCTTTTTCTTTTCTTTTTGATAAGTCTGGCTAGGGGTTTTTCAACTTTATTAATTTTTTCAAAGAACCAGCTCCTGGTTTTCATTGATCTGTTCAGTTATTTAGTTTCTGTATCATTTATTTCTGCTCTAATCTTTATTATTTATTCCTTCTGCTGACTCTAGGCTTCATTTGTTCTTTTTCTAGCTCCTTTAGGTATAAGGTTAGGTTGTTTATTTGAGACTTTTCTTGCTTCTTAAGGTAGGCCTGTATAGCTATATAGTTCTTTCTTAGGACTACTTTGGCTGCATCCCAAAGATTTTGGACCATTGTGTTTTCATTTTCGTTTCCATGTTTTATTTATTTATTTCTTCTTTGATTTCCTGGTTTACCCATTTATTGTTCAGTAGCATGTTGTTTAACCTCCAGGTATTCATGGTCTTTCCAAATTTTTTCTTGTGGTTGACTTCTAGTTTCATAGTGTTGTGGTCAGAAAAAGTGCATGGTATGATTTCAGTCTTTTTGAATTTTTGAGGCCTGATTTGTGACCTAATATGTGATCTATTCTAAAGAATGTCCCCTGTGCACTTGAAAAGAACATGTATTCTGCTGTTTTAGGATGGAATGTTCTGAATATATCTGTTAAGTCCATCTGGCTCACTGTGTCATTCAAAGTCATTTTTTCCTTGTTTATTTTCTGTTTAGATGATCTGTCCATTGATATAAGTGGGGTGTTAAAGTCGCCTACTACTATTATATTATTATCAATTAGTTATTTTATGTTTGTTATTGTTTTATATATTTGAGTGTTCCCATGTTGGGGGCATAAATATTTACAACTGTTATATCTTCTTGTTGGATTGTCCTTTTATTATGATATAGTGCACTTCTTTGTCTCTTGTTATAGTCTTTGTTTTAAAGTCTAGTTTACCTGATAGACGTATTGCTACTCTGACTTTCCTTTGCTATCCAGCTGCATAATAAATTTTTCTCCATCCCCTCACTTTCAATCTGTAGGTGTCTTTAGGTCTAAAATGAGTCTGTTGTAGGCAGCATATAGATGGGTCTTGTTTTTTTTTTAATCCATTCTGACACCCTATGTCTTTTGATTGGAGCATTTAGTCCATTTTATTCAAAGTAATTATTGATGGACATGTATTTAGTGCCATTTTATTATCTGTTTTCTCATTGTTTCTGGAGATTTTCTCTGATCCTCTCTTGTCTTTGTCACTTTTGATTTCTCTTTTGCATTCAAAGAGTCCCCTTGAATATTTCTTGCAAGGTTGGTTTACTGGTCACAAACTCCTTTAGTGTTTATTTGTCTGGGAAAGTCTTTATCTGTTTCTATTCTGAATGATAGCCTTGCTGGATAGAGTATTCTTTGCTGCAGATTTTCCCCATTCAGCACTTTGAATATATCATGCCACTCCCTTCTGGCTTGTCAAGTTTCCACTGAGAAATCTCTAGCCAGGCTTACGGGTCTTCCTTTTAAGTTAAAGACTTCTTTTCTCTCACTCTTTTTACGATTTTTTTTCTTTATCACTATATTTTGCAAATTTAATTACAATATGTCTTGATGTTGGCCTACTTTTGTTGATTTTGATGGGAGTTCTCTGTGCCTCCTGGATCTGGATGTCTATTTCCATCCCCAGATTTGGGAAGTAGTCAGTTCCTATTTCTTCAAATAAATTTTCTGCCCCCTTTTCTCTCTCTTCTTCTTCTGGGACTCCTATAATACAAATATTATTACATTTGATGGAGTCACTAAATTCCCTAGGTCTATTCTTGTGATACAAAATTCTGTCTCTCTTTTGTTCAGCTTCATTATTTTCTATTATTTTGTCTTCTAAGTCACTAATTCATTCCTCTGCTTCTTGCAGCTTGCTGTTCATTGCATCAAACCTGTTTCCAATCTTGTTATTGTACTCTTCATCTGTGATTGATTCTTTTTTAACTCTTTTATCTATGTGGTAAGGGTGTCACTGATGTCTTCTTTTCTCAAGCTTAGTGAGTATCCTCATGATTGTTTCTTTAAATTCTTTAAAATCATGCATGTTATTGATATCTCTTTCAGTTAGGCCTCTGTCCATGGCCTTATCTTGTTCTTTCATTTGGAATAAATTCCTCTGTCTTGGCATTTTGTCTAAGTCTCTGCCTTCTTTTGTGTGTTAGAAAAACCAGTTAGGTCTCCTGCTCCTGAAAGTAATGGCCTTATGAAGAAGAGCTTATGCAGTGCCCAGGGCCTGGTGCTTCAGAGAGTGTCTCCGATGTTTGCTGTGTGCACTCTGCTGTTGTGTTTGGCTGCTCTATCCTTCAGGCCAGTCATCTGCAGAGGCTCTCTTTGCCAGCTATGGGCTGTGTTTGGTCCTTGGCCTGAATGTGGCAAGTTTTACCTGAGTGTACTCTGGTCTGCTTGTGAAAAGAGACCTGACATGGCTTCTAAAAGAACTAAGGCTCTGCAGTACTCTCTGGATTGGTATTATGGGCAGGGGTTTGTGCTGTTCTTCTCAGGAAGGGGCCTGTTGCCCTGGGACTAAGGCAAACTTGACTGAGAAGGGCAGTTCCACCAGATTGCCAGGGGGTGGGGCCTGGTGTAAGCAAGTTAGGCAACCAGTGTCAGTAATGTTCTGCTTCCCACAGGTGGTTCTACATTTATGCTGAGAAGCAGTGGAGGCAAATGGAGCCAGGAAGCTCCTTTGTTCCTGGAGAGGCATCTCATGAATGCTGCCTCTAAGGGTTGTGCCTCCAATAACAGCAAATGATCTCCTCACTCTGTGCCCCAGGCATTCTTCAGATCTCTGTTTCTACACTCTCTGGCCCACAGGTTGTTTGCCTGTCTTCTCTCTAGGAGCACAGCAGTGTCCTCTGGTCTCTATCCCAGCCAAGCCTGCTGACCTTTAGAAGTCCAGGCTTCAAGCCCCACTGGTTGCAAGAACCTATGACATTCAGTCCCTCTCATTTTCCAGCCAATGGTTTTGGGAAAACATTCTCCTTGTGCATGCCCCTGTGTGCTCCTCTCCCTCTTGCCCTTCTCCTCAACCATGGCTCCCTTCCCTCTATAGCACCATGATCCCTTTCTCTTTCTCCCCTAAACCATGTCTTCACACTTCCTACCTTCTTCTATGTGGACTCTTCTCTTCCTTTAGATGTGGAGTTTATTCTGTCAATCTACAGGTTAATTTCTGGGGTGTTTAGGATGATTTGATAGTTATCTAGTCATGTTTTTGGGACGAGATGAGACTAGGGTCCACCTACTCCATTATCATCTTCCTCTCTCTCCTCTAGTTTGAATTTAATTCGTTCTTTTTTTAGTTTTCTAAGATAGAAGCTTAGACTATGGATTTTAGATCTTTTTTCTTTTCTAATACATGCATTCAAGCCTATAAATTTCCCACTACACACTGCTTTCTCTGCATTTCACAAATTTTAATAAGTTCTGTTATCATTTTTTCCAAAATATTGTAAAATTTCTCTTGATATTTCTTCTATGAACCATGTATTATTTAGAAGTGTGTTGTTTAATCGCTAAGTGTTTTGAGGTTTTCCAGCTATCTTTCTTTTATTGGTTTCTAGTTTAATTCCATTGTGGTCTGGGAATAGACATTCATAGGATTTTAAATTTGTTAAGGTGTGTTTTATGGCCCAGAATGTAGTCTATCTTAATGGATGTTCCATATGAGCTTGAGAAGAATGTTACTGTTGGATGAAGTAGTCGATAGATGTTAATAATAACCAGTTCTTTGACAGTGCAATTGAGTTCACCTATGTTGTTACTGATTTTCTTCATGGTTGATATCTTGATTTCTGAGAAAGGGGTGTAAAATTCTCCAACTATAATAGTGGATTCATCTATTTCTCCTTGCAGTCCTATCAGTTTTTGATTTCTGTATTTTGATGCTCTGTTGTTAGGTACATATACATTAAGGATTATTATGTTTTCTTTAACCACTGACCCTTATCATTATATAATGCCCCTTTTTTTCCCTAATAGCATTCCTTGCTCTGAAGTCTGCTGTGTCTGAAAATATAGCTTATTTTTGCTTTCTTTTGATTAGTATGAGCATGGTATAGCTTTCTCCATCTCTTTCCTTTTAATCTTATATGTATCATTGTACTTAAAGTGGATTTCTTATAGACATACATAGTTGGGTCTTATTTTTTTTTAAATTTTATATATTTCTTATTTTGAGAAGGAGAGAGTGCAAGTGGGGATAGGAGCAGAGGGAGAGGGACAAGCAGACTCCGTGCTAAGCAAAGAGTCCTATGTGGAGCTTAATCCCATGACCCTGAGATCATGACCTGAGCTGAAACCAAGAGTCAGACACTCAACTGACTAAGCCACCCATGTGCCTCTAGTTGGGTCTTATTTTTTTGATTCATTCTGAGAATCTCTGCCTTTTAATTGGTATATTTAGATTACTGACTTCTTTGGAATATTTAGATCACTAAACTTCTTTGGAATATTTCTTCACAGTTAAATTTTAAATGCCACGGAGATACTTAATTGTGCTATTTAATTTTTCCAAAGTCAAGAAGAAAAGGCAGACTGATAAATATGTAATTTCCCATAATAAATTTGAAAAATATCACAGGTCCAGTAACTGCAGGTAAGAATATTTTCTCTGAAATCGGTATCAATTTCCTCTCTAGATATTTCAACAGATAGAATATTTTATAAAACAAAATGAAGTTACCTTTTAAGCTCCATCTTTTAGCAGTCCACCTAAGAAACAAAGTTAAAATGGAAATTTTAATTTTTTGCCTATTCTTAACATGAGGCTTGGTTAGATCTTTTTAAATACAGTAAAATGTATGAAAATTAAACTTTCAGAAATTTTATTTCCATTAAAATCCATCAAAAATCATCATCTACTTGTAGGTCATTATTCTTCAGAATGATGGATAATACATTTTGCTCCACCTCCATGAAATACAAGTTAGAGTATATATTGGTTAGAATTCAAAACTAGCTTTTAGTTTAATTTGGAATGTGCTTTGTAGGTCCATTTAAATTTTAGTATAAAAGTTGTAATTGGAGAAGATGGAGAAATTAGTGTCTCTCTTCACTTATTCTATTTTTTTCAACCATTTTGTTTGTATTGTTTTGTATTGATAAGAAGCTGCATTTGAGAGTAAACTTTTCATTCTAAATCTGAACAGATGAGATAGGCCTTTCTTGAGATATTTGATTTGCATTATTGGACCTTATTTTCTCAACATTTCTCTAAAAAATCTCATTTATGTAAACAAAGTATTTATTAGATCAAGTGGCAAGATCACCAATAGTTTAAAAAAAAAATAAGAAAAGATAATTAAAGTTTGTTATATTTTTCATGCCCAGCAAGTGTGAATTACTACTCAAATTGCTATCTCTAATGGCATTGACCTCACATGACTATAATTATCATGAATTAGTCAGTTTTCATCCTTCTTACATTTTAGAAAACTATAAGCTGAATCTAATTTAACTTATATATGTATCTTGAGATTTTAAAAAGTGGAACAAAACCACATTAGCATTATTGCTGAAGTCTTGAATAGTTAATGATCTTTAAAGACTGAAGACAATCTTTCTCTTATTTTTTAGAAGAAAAAAGAGAGAATGTAAAGGACTAAAATACCGTTTACTGATATTTTATATTATGCTGTGCATAGTCTTTGACCAACAAAATATCAAGAGCAGATGGGTTCTAAAACAGCATTCAAAAGTTGCTGCTTCAAAGTGTGACACTCTGGGGGGGGGTGGTTTCTCAAAAGCTCAGTCACTTTTCACTGTGGCATTTACTACAGAAAATCAAACAGAATGTCTCATTGTACTTTTCCGTCCTTGGTGGCTTTCCAAATGCCAAATGACATTGCTTGCCAGAACGATTCTCAGTATTTGTTTTCCCAAAGCATGTAGTTTGAAGCTGTTTTTCACACTATTAAACCCAATAAGGACAAGTAAGCCATGATCTCTGCCCTCAAAGAGCTTACATGTTATCAAGGAATAGAGATAAACAGACAAGTAACCAAAGATAGTCAAGTAAATATTATGTTCTTTGTGGGAACACAGGGGAGGAAGTTAGTAATTCTGAAAGGATGAAAAAAACTTTATAGATGAGGTGAGATTAGAGTTTTTCTTTGACTATTGAATTTATCCCACAGAAAATATGTCAGAAGAAAATGGGGAGAAGTTAAAGAAGCAAACTCACACAAATCTTTGAATTTACACGATCATATAATTGGTTGTTAGAAAATGAAGAAAGATGTTTAGCACTGGAAGAAAGGAAGCTACAACTTAGGACATTAAGGTAGAAACATTCATTTCTTCTCTCCCAACTCTACTACTTTCTAACATGTATGAAAATCATGAAAGAATATAAAAACACTTGGACTCTAGGTATATCTTGTGTATTTATTACATGGAAGGCATAGCACTAATGTCTTTGTACATGATATCTCAGTTGATTCTGTCAACAATTCTTACAGGTGTTATTATAGGTGTTATTACAGCCATCTTCAAGGTCGAAAAAACCCCTAAGATTCGGAAAGGTTAAATAAAGTTCCTAAGGTCACTCGGCTAATAGGTAGTGTAAGAAGGATTCAAATCCATGGTTTCTGATTCCAAAGTTCATTCATGCTGTTAACCACTACATCACACTATCTCCACTGTACAAGAGATGTGCTGAAAAGAACATCAAGACACTAGATGTATTTGGGCACCTGGGTGGCTCAGTTCGTTAGGCATCTGCCTTCAGCTCAGGTCATGATCCCAGGGTCCTGGGATCGAGTCCCACATCAGGCTCCCTGCTCAGCGAGGAGTCTGCTTCTCTCTCTCCCTCTGCCCAATCTGGCTTCCTTGCTCCCCCACTCATGATCTCTCTCTCTCTCTCTCTCTCTCACTCACTCTCTCTCTCTCAACTAAATAAATAAAATCTTTAAAAAAAAAAAGAAAGAAAGAAACTAGATGTACTTGATCCCTAACTTCCAAGGAATGCACTCAGGATGGGGGCTTCACCTGGATAGAATCTGCAGAGACTGGGTTCAGAGTGCTCACCTTGTCAGTATTTTTAAATTGACGGAGACCACCAAATACCACTTTTCCATCAGAGAAAACTATAACTTTTGCTATCACAGTGTTTGGTTTCATAATCCAGGAGCATATTACTCCTCACATCTTTTGTTAGAGCTATAGGATAGTCTTCTGACATTTCAGTTCCTTGGCACATGACTACAAAATCGTATTCTACACGCATAGGAACCAATATTCCTGGTCTTTACCTTTAAGATCCCAAATTAGGAATTCTCTACTGTTAATAACTGTGGATTGCACTGCTGGGGGAATGTGAGAAGGAGGTTGAAGATGGGAGTTTGTTAATTTTGGCTGAGTATTCCTGCCAGATAACCAAAGAGAGAAGTTGTGCTGGCAACCAAGGGCATTTCTTTCTCAATTTGCATTTCTGTGGCCCATAGACTGCAGGAAAAAAGTGTCTGGCAGATTCCCTGGTAGTCAATGCAAATGTCTGTGGGTCATACAGGGCCAGGTAGGCAGTGGGCAAATGCCTGACTTTCTGCTATTGACCAAAATTAGTCTACAACAGGCAGTTCTTCTTCCTTCCTAAAACTATTACTCAGAAATACATGTCAGTGACAGTTCTCATGAAGCTTTTTATTCTACAGAGTAGACAGTGCTTCCATGCTGGAAGGACAAGTGAAATCCATCATTAATTCACCTTTTCATACTTAACTGGATATCATAAAGAACATTCCTAATGATGAATTATCCATGAAAACTGCTTGAGTTTTTCTCCCTATTAATTATCCATAAAAAGATTTGTATTGCAAAACACAATAGACTCCAACTCAATTCAAAATTTTCTATCACAATTTGACTATAAACCATCTTATCTCAATTTTTCAGCTTGGAAACATGCTTGAAGTGGGAAATAAAAAATTAAAATATCTTGGAGAATCTCTGTTCATAGGCAAGTTTCAGCAAGTCTTACTTGGAGCACAGTGAAAATGATTTTTTTTTATTAAAACTCAAGAAGCTAAAAGGAGAATCCATTGAATGTTTTTGTATCCAGTATACACTGTATATATATTAACTTGAAAGCAAAAGGAAATTCTGACAGATATTTTAAAGATTTAACACTGGGGAGATTATTTTAATATGACAAAGTTAATATATTCAGTAATAGAATGATTAAATTTACAAACCTTCTAGTTGGATTTTTGTCTTTATATAAATTGCAAAGCACATGCACTTTTGATAAATGAAATGGCACATCCACCCAGATAATTATCACTTAATAATGAGCAAGCACCTCTGGGCTTATAACTCATATAAATTTGGACTTCAATTACCGAGCCAGGTGCTTAATTTATATACCTTTAAGTTACTACTCATTCATAACTCTAGTAAAATAAAGAACAAGATGCTATAATATTCTTCTGTTCTGATATATTAGAGATAAAAGTTTAAGATGAACACTCTGGTAATAGGCATACATAAACTATGAGCAAGCTTCAAAAAATAAAATAGCTTACTTGTTATTATCACTATCATTACCAGTACCATAACTGTTAAGAATAATACTGTATAATTTTAAAGTAGTAATAAAGTTATTTCTTTCATCACCTTACAGAGTAAAATTAATGAATGAACATTAATTTATCAAAAACAGACATATAACTAACAATTTGTCTTTTTTGAAGGCAGCATGTTTTAACAAATGTGATTTCAGAAATGAGAAAAAAGAAGAAAAATATATCAACTGTATATAAAATAATTGGGAAATAAATTATATTTCTTTACTAAAGTATTTGAAGTGAAAAAAAGAAAGATAAAAACTCAAATAAACTGGTTCCAGTTAGCAGCACAAAGAGTCAGAATAAAGAAATTTGAGAAATCAAATCAGCCAGGACTACGGGCAATTAATTTCTCCTTTGGCTTGCGTCCTGATAGAAAAACTGTGTATAGGAGAACCTGGAAATAGGTAAAGGACCTGACAGAATATATTTTTCCTGATTTCTGTTTCCTTAAAATTCTATTAAAACAATATTCTTGGTAAGCTTCCCATTGCCATCAGCAGTACAAAAGCTCTCTAAGGCTAAAGGGGTTGGTGTGGAAGGCATGATGGGTTTACTTTTCCCTTAGGAGCAGAGGAGTAAGAGACCACCCTGCCACTATACAATGCATAGAACAACAGATACTGCATAAAATGAGAGACCCCAGGCTCTGGCTGTAACTACCCCAAGGTCCAGCACCCCTAGTGTACAATGAAGCAGGTGGAGACATTCAGAATATGCAGCTAGATATGTGGAACAGAGGCCCAGGAGGGAGACTGGGCTGGAGACAGTAATGGAGAGTTTGTTTTTCTTAGGGGGGTACTTGATAATGTGGGAGTTGGGGAGATACTCTGCAGGAATGCAAATGTATTGAATGAGAAAGGTAGAGAGTGAAGATGGAACCCCGGAAAATTATAAAGATGAGACATGAAAGAAAATCCATTGGGAATAGCAGGATAGTAAGACAGCATATTTTACAAAATGGGGAAGAAGTATAGTTTCAAGAATGATGCTTTAATCCTCATCCAATGATGCAGGAAGATCGAGTATGAAAAGGACTGTGGATTTGTCAGATAGAAGTTAGCTGGTAGCCTTCGCATGTGCAGTCTGAGGGTATGGTGAAGGTGGAAACCAGGATGCTACATTCTTAGGTGAATTAGAGGTGAGGACATGATGAAAAACCAGTTTTGTCTCTGCTGGTATTGATTTATGCTATTGTTTCTACTACAGAAGTGGCAGGAGGAAAAACAGAATAGCTTAGTGCCATAGTTCACCACATTACAGTCACCTTGAGAAGGGTTTACTTAATTTTATTTTTTTTTAAATATTAATGTCAGGGCTTCACCCCAAACCAATTAAACCTGAATCTCTGATGATGGGGCCTAGATACTGATATTTTTAAATAGCACTCTAGTTGATTCTAATGTTTAGCTGGAATTGAGGACCACTGGATTAATGAGCTAAGAATATGGGTTCTAGAATCAGCTTTAGTTTAAGTATCAACCTCATTATTTGCTGGCTGCCTGACTTCTCTGACTCTCAGTTTCCTTATCAAAGATGTGGGAATAATAATAGTATTTTCCTCATTGTATCAAAGAAGGATTAAATGACATAAGGTATGTAAAACACTTGGCATGGCACTAGCATTACTGGCTGTTGTTACTGTTTCTGTCATTAAAACATATGATATAAATTTAATGATACAAACAGTAACAAAAACAACCAATAATAGATAGTACCACACCAAATGTTTTACATACCTTATGTCATATATGTATGTATATGTATGTGTGTATATATAGAGAGAGACACAGGGAGAGAGCGAGACAGAGAAAGGGAAGGAAAGAGAAGGAGGGAGGGAGGGAGGAAGGGAGGGAGAGAGAACGCAAGTCCCCACTTGGTGACCATACACCAATCAAGAGATGAGAGGAGGCAGACTCTGCCATTCTTTCCAATACTTATACTTCATATCACCTACTCAACAACTCTGCTCCTACTTCTGCCTGGTAACTGACTCCTGACCTAATACTAGCTGTGTCAAAAATTTCTTGCTTTATTTTTGTTGTTTCTGGAGTTTTACACATGAATCTTGTGCCTTTCATCTCTAACACCAACCATGGACATTTATGATTCTCTCAATGGACTTTACAGGATCTCTCAAGCCACTGGCTCATTTTCTATTCTGCATTAAAGTCATTTGTGGCCATGCCTTATTATGCCAGTAGTCTATAAATACTATATTTATTGCTATTACAGAGGGCTGACAGGCATTTGAAAGTGTTTGTTGGATGGTGGTACCTACATCGCCTCTGGTTTCTTGCCTGGCTTTCTACCCTTGGGTCTTACCTTGGCTGCCATTGTCAAAACTAAAACTGAACTGGAGAAAGTTAAACAAGTAAGGGAAATTTTATTCAAGGCTATTGAAATATGGGAGAGAGAACTCAGTCTGAACTAAATTCTCTTAAAAAAAGAGGGAGGGCTTTAAAAAGTGCTGGGGTAAGCTAGTGGCAAGTACTGAAGCACTTGAGGGGAGAGGCTGAACAGTGAGGTGTGTTGTAACACTGAATTATTCCCGAGTTTGCAAACGTTTTCTTCTGTGATTAGGCTATCCGTGTTTGCTAACTGGTGCCCACCAAGATGGACTCTAACCTTTCCACAGAGACTGGGAAATGGGGGACACTATCTTCCTTGATGATTTCATTTTAAAGGAGTGGTTCCCAAGTCCTTGAGAAAGACATCCCTTACTCATAAATCAGGCAAGAGGCTAGGAGAAGATTTACATCTCAAAGGGGCAAAGACATCATTTTAGGAAACAGTTATGTTTTCTAAAGTAAATGCTCTAAGAAGAGGGAATTCAGGGCATAAAGAAAACACCCTGTCTATAAAATTTAGTCAAGCTGAGGGGAAAGTTAAAGCTGTCTTGGTCACCATATTTGAATTTTCTTCGTTTCAATCTTTTCTTAATATCAGCTCTTTTAGATTCTATTGATTCTGGTTTTTGCTCTGCCATTATACTATGGTTAAAGTCAAAATTTTATTGAGCTAATATATTTTTTAAAATCTTAAAAAGTTGTAGTGATTGGGAAAAGTACATAAAATTGAAATTTGACACATATGTACTTTAGATTTGGAAGTAATCCTAAAATTCATCTAAAATTGGATTAATCTTAAAATTAATCTAATATAATCCTGAGTCAAATATTTGAGTCTCCTTTTTAACATTCTCATAATTAAAATTATCTCCAGGAAGAATAGTGTTAGATAATTTTTCTTTTCTTTGGCCATTTTCTCTCCCCTCAAAGACAGAAACACAAATCAAATTAATTACTCACATGGGAGTACCTGACATAATTGTACACACAGTTGAACTCTGATTTTCCTTTCTTTGCCATTTGTTCTCTTCTTTAGTTTAGATGTCCACTATTCTGTATGTGATGTTGTTTCAAGACATCTCATTATCTTGGTTGTTTTCTTCAACATCTCCTTTAAGATGTGGCACTTAAAAATGGATGGAAAGTTTCCTGAGTGGAGATGAAACAGTTTGGAGTAGAGAATGATCGCTCCAGTTTTTTGGACACTCTACCTCTATTCATGCGGACAGAAATCAAATTCACTTTTGGTAACTTTTCTTTTCACAAAAATTGTCTTACTATATATTTTAAAAATAAGTATTGGACTTTACATACACTCAGATTAAGTGTATTTTGTTGGATTCAGTTCATCATTGTAGCTTGTGAACACTGGGATATTGCTTATAGCCCACATTTTATTAGTTACTTTTCCCACTTTTGTGCAGTCCGCTACACTTGACAAAGATTACTTACTTCTACTTCATCACTGAGGTTAAGGGCCCTGTTGTCCACCACTCACCAATGAGTCAGTACTCTTAGGGCATGGTCATTTAACAAGTTATAAATTTACCTCATCGTTGCCCAGTCTCCATTTTTGTATCTTGTTCATATCCATATCCTAAGATACTTAGATATTTTGGTAAACCATATCTTCAACAAGTCTTTATGATTTTCTGCTTGTTCTCATGTACCTTGCCTTTAAAAATCTAAAGATTTTTTAAAAATTACAGTAGATCCCTCAACATTTTTATGGCATTTATAGACATTTATCCAAACTAAAATACACAGCACTCTAGTATTTAAGGAAAACATTCCATGTTAAAATTCATCATAGCCTATCTGCAAAACCTGTAGTTGTTCTGAAAAAAACTGGTTGGAGTTATTCTTGGAAAAAAGCAAAACTGTCATTCTTACATTCAAGAACAACCAAGAAACAGAAAGGCCAGGTGTCCTTCCCTTGACTTCTCTGGCAGAGTGATTTGTTCTCTGTTCTCAACTCAATTAGAAAAATATTTCAAGGCATAAGCCTCCCTTAATCCTCCATATAATTAGTGTTCAAACTTGTGAATTTTCATAACTCCATTTTTTTTCTGAATTAGCATCTATGGATTGGCAGAATAAGAAAATGTTTGGATGATTTGTTTAAATGGTTATTATATAATATAATATTTTATGCATTTAAAGACATGTAACATATAAGGTATGATGGTTAGTAATAAAATGAACATTTGTTTCCCAATTTAAGAACAATTTTGCTGATGTTAATAGAATATTAGAAAATGAACACACATTTAACTAAAATTTGATATAACAATGATTTTGGCCATTCTACCTGCAGGTACAGTCAAGTACATTTACAACTGAAGAGTAATTATGCTGTTTAATGTATAAAATGGTTAAGTTGGCTCTAAGTATAAGTGCTAAATTTCACATACCTTGACCATGATTAGTTGCGAGTCTTTTGTCTGGATCTTGTAAAATCCTGTGGTCCTTTTTAAAGGGTCTTTATTCTCCTTTATTGGCTATCTAGCTGCTTATGTATTTATTGATTCATTTCTCTCCTATTCGAATTCTGCCCCCCCTTTCCTTAATCCTCTATTGTGTTTGGCATCTGTCTTTATGTCATGTCTGTCTCTACAAGTCTCTTATTCCTGCTTTGTCCGGGATGCAGATGAATTTAAATTCTGGGTGTTAGGAGTCCAGATTGAAACCTTCTAAAGAAACCCTGGCCAGTTCTAAAATAAGTTGTGTGATCACAAGGAGAGAGATGCAAAAACTTCAAAGATAGGGTGGCAGATACAGAGATAGACAAGGGGGAAGTGAGATGTGGAGGCAGGTGGGGTAAATTTTTAGTACAAGATGAAAAATAGGAATGAAATTAATTTTAAAGTTAAAGGAAATCTATACTAACCACTTGTGAAAAACTGAGATGTTTAACTGCTTGATTTGTTTGTAATCTGTACTGAAGACCCATGGTTCAATAAGACAATTGAGACTCAACTTTAGTTTTCTTATTTTTACCATGGATTATTTGCTGGGGCTTGATCATAAATAGGGAGACCTGGTTCTGTTTCAATAGAGCTTTTACCCAGCTTGTAATACGAATAATTGGTGATTTTGTTTGCAACTTCTTTTTTTGTCTATATTATCCTTATATAATTTATGCACTCATGGCATCCCTTCAAGTGGACTATATACCTTTGTTTGGCAGGATAAGACTCTGGCACTAGGCACTTAATCAAAATTAATCTCTTGAATATTAAACTAACATTTAGGGAAAGGTGCTTGCTGAGGCAGCCAGGAATAAAGGGAAGGAATGGGAGGCAGGAGTGGTGTTTCTGTATCACAAATCTGTCACTAAGCTTTCATTATCAGCTGCCATGATTTCCACCATCTTATATTGATCTGAATTTTATGTAGTTTTCCAGTTTCAGCTTTGATTTCTCTTATGCAGTGAAGCAAACCAAAGCCAAGGAGTAACTGAGAGCTGTGACAGGTCTGATCCCAAGGTAAAGCTTTTGTGTTACTGAATTCGTTGGGAATCTGAGAAGAATTAAGGCTCCAAGAAAAACATTTTACAATTTATAATTCTATGAAAAGAGTCATTTTCAAGTGTAGCTACAACTGCCACCTACTATCTCTAGCTGGGGAAATCTCTGGTCAGCTGAGACTGAGAGTGGCTGCTCTAGGTCCTGGGGTCCTAGAAGACTCCCCTGATATACAGTAAGGGACCTTCTAAACATGAGGAAAAATGCTTATGGATCGGAAGAATAAACATTGTTAAAATGTCTACGCTGCCCAATGCCATCCCGATCAAAATTCCAATGACATTTTTCAAAGTGCTGGAACAAACAACTCTAAAATTTGTATGGACTCAGAAAAGACCCCGAATCACCAAGGAAATGTTGAAAAAGAAAAACAGAGCTGGGGGCATCATGTTGCCCGATTGCAAGTTATATTACAAAGCAGTGATCACCAAAACAGCATGGTACTGGCACAAAAAACAGACATATAGACCAATGGAACAGAATAGAGAGCCCAGATATGGACCCTCAACTCTATGGTCAAATAATCTTTGACAAAGCAGGAAAAAACATGCAATGGAAAAAAGACAGTCTCTTCAAAAAATGGTGCTGGGAAAATTGGACAGCCACATGCAGAAGAATGAAACTCGACCGTTCTCCTACACCATACACAAAGATAAACTCAAAATGGATGAAAGACCTCAATGTGAGACAGGAATCCATCAAAATCCTAGAGCAGAACATAGGCAGTAACCTCTTCAACATCAGCCAGCAAATTCTTTCAAGATACATCTCCAAAGGCTAGTGAAAAAAGCAAAAATGAACTTTTGGAACTTCATCAAGATAAAAAGCGTCTGCACAGCAAAGGAAACAGTCAACAAAACAAAGAGGCAACCCACAGAATGGGAGAAGGTATTTGCAAATGACACTATAGACAAAGCACTGATTTCCAAGATCTAGAAAGAACTTCTCAAACTCAACACCCAAAAAACAAATAATCAAGTCAAAAAATGGGCAGAAGACATGAACAGACACTTCTCCAAAGAAGACATACAAATGGTTAACAGACACATGAAAAAATGTTCATCATCATTAGCCATCAGGGAAATTCAAATTAAAACCACATTGAAATACCACCTTACACCAGTTAGAATGGCAAAAATTGACAAGGCAAGAAACAACAAATGTTAGAGAGGTTGTGGAGAAAGGGAAACCCTCTTCCACTGTTGGTGGGAATGCAAGTTGGTATAGCCACTTTGGAAAACAGTGTGGAGGTTCTCAAAAAATTAAAAATAGAGTTACCCTATGACCCAGCAATTGCACTCCTGGGTATTTATCCCAAAGACACAAATGTAGTGAAAAGAAGGGCCATATGCACCCCAATGTTCATAGCAGCAACGTCTGCAATAGCCAAACTGTGGAAAGAGCCAAGATGCCCTTCAACAGATGAACGGATAAAGAAGATGTGGTCCATACATACAACAGAATATTACTCAGCCATCAGAAAGGATGAATACCAACTTTTGCATCAACATGGATGGGACTGGAGGAGATTATGCTAAGTGAAATAAGTCAAGCAGAGAAAGTCCATTATATTGTTTCACTTATTTGTGGAACATAAGGAATAGTATGGAGGACATTAGGAGAAGGAAGGGAAAAATGAAGGGGGGAAATCGGAGGGGGAGATGAACCATGAGAGACTATGGACTCAGAGAAACAAACTCAGGGTTTTGGGGGGATGGGGATGGGTTAGCCTGGTGATGGGTATTAAAGAGGGTATGTACTGCATGGAGCACTGGGTGTTATAAGAAAACAATGAATCATGGATCACTACATCAAAAACTAATGATGTATTGGATGGTGACTAACATAATAAAATTAAATTGAAAAAAAAGATAAACATGAGGAAAAGTGATGGCAATAGTATGTTCCCTAAGTTGATATTTCTCCAACTTTAATGTGCATACAAATCACCTGGACATCTTGGTAAAATGCAAACCCCAAAGATACTGATATGGTAAATCTGGGTGGTAGGACCCAAGAAGCTGCCCTTCAAGCAAGCTCACAGGTGTGCTGCTCTGCTATTCTGAGGTCCATACTTTGATTTGAACTGCCCTCAGCATTCCCTTCACTAACTCCATTAGGAAAGAGAATGGCCTCTCTAAATAACCACCACCAAAGAATGGGCCTCTGGAGGGCTGTCCGCAGACTAAAGGGAGACAAAGGGCACACCGTTCACGCCACTAAGATCACAGAATCAACTCTGGAAGTCAGTGTGGTAGTAGATGACACCACTAGCTCATGTTCCCAGCCAGGAACCAGTATCATGAGTGATGAGATAAGCCATGGTTGTGACCCAGGACAGGAAAGTTTGTCTACAGAAGCCAAGTGCAACCAACATCCATTAATGAAGGCTACATTAACTCCTGCCTGAGATGGTGAGCGACCATCTGTCTGGGCATACATAAAACCCTTTAATATAGAGTAGTGATTAAGACCCAGGCTCTCAAGGGGGATGGCCTGCAATAGAAGATCCGCACTGTCACTTCTCAGCTGTGTCCCTTAGACAGTTACTTAACCTTTCTGGGCCTCATTTTTTCATATGTAAATAGAGATATTAAGAATACCACCTTCCCAGGGTTGTTGTGGGACATATAGACGCACTTACCATCATGCCTGACATTTAAAAAGCACTCAATAAAGATTAGTTACTATGCTTCCAGCGAGATAAATTTTGCCTTTGGTGATATCTAGTGATGTCATCAGAAACAAAGACTTCCTTATATATTTTAACGTGACAAACGCAAAATATTTACACAGGAGTTGGACATTTTTTTTAAGTTAATTTGATCAGAGTATATAAAATAGCCTGGTAAGATTAATTCAGTTACTGTTTTCGTGATAATAACGATGCCTGGCTAAAGCTTTCCTGGGCCATTTCCTATAAATGTGCATTCTAACTTGGGGACCATTTTATCTCACAAATTAGCAAAGTTAGAACGTTGGTCATTTCTGGTACCATGACTCCTAGGTAACTTTTCTGGCACCCTCTCCACCATCAGCTTGATTCTGAGTTGTCTCAGAATGTGCATTGTATTTGTTCATTTACTTCTTTTCACTCTGTTTTGTACACAATCTATTCCTATTGCCATGGAGATAGCTATTCAATGACAATAACCTCTTTACTTCATTTCAGTCATTTATACAATTACTGTTGTGTCAGGTTGATTCTGGCTTTGATGCTGATGAAAAGGGAAAAAGAAACATTTAATAAAGTGATTTTTTTCCACTCAATTTGCTTTTGCATCTCTTTATCTGTGCCTCAAATTTAGCAAGTGCAACACTTGTTCCTTTGGATTATGTGAAATACATGGTTGGCTGTCACATGCATGATTGATTTTAAACGTATGCCTGAATCCTTTCTACCAGACTAAACTCCTAGGACAGAAAAACACACTGTAAAAAAAGGCTTTCCTGTCATCATCGGGTACACCGTCATCTTTGACCTAACCCTCGGATTGTAAACAAGTAGTTGCTGGCAAGAGATCATAAACAAAACCAATCTCTGCCTCTCTATTTTCCACATGTCTCGCCAGTAAAGGTATCTCTCTAAGACATCACTCCATTTCATCCTCTCTTGGTCCTTGACTCTTTTCATCCCTCTTCTTGCATGCCATATTCACTTTCCCTGTATCCATTTTGAATCAGTCTGCACTGCTCTGGTTACTGTGGCTCAGCAATGAGTCATGGAAACGGCTCAAGACTTGTCTCCCTCAATTTATCCTACCAGCCGTACCCTGTTATTTTTCTGCCTTTCAGCTGCCCTTGTGTATAAAGATCGCTTTTCATTTGCTTTGTGCAGTGTTACTTCTCTTGTTTAAATTTTCTATCTTCTTTGAAATGCTAGCCCCCACCTTCATTTTTAATTTTAAATATATCCATTAATTTCTTTTTTAAAAAGTAGTAATTTGGCTAAAGGACAGTGTCTCTTTGAATTATGAACTAGGTAATAGTATAATGTGTTAAATTTAGTTAATTCTAATTAGAGTTGCAAACCTAACTGATTGTATGAGCATTCTCTTCTCCCTTCAATAGCAGAGGGATACAGTACAGTTCCATAGTATATGCACAAAAGCTTGATTTCCATTTCCCTGAATAATCACGCTATTTTTTATGATTTTTGTAAGTCCAGCTTTATCCAACTGACTAGACTGATTTTCCAATAAGTTAAATTTAATGTCACTGGAATACTGGCTACATGACATGAATTAGAGAACTACAGCCTGAAGACCAAATCTTGCCGGACACCTGTTTTCTTAAATAAAATTTTATTGGAATACAGCCACACTCATATTTTATGTATTGTCTATGACTGCTTTCACACTGTGAAGGAAAAGTTGTGACAGAGACTGTGTGACCTGCAAAGCCTAAATATTTGCTATCTAAGCCCTAGAGAAAATGTCTGCCTACTCGTGGGCTACCCAATAAACCAAGCCTGCCAAATTTCTCTAGGTAGGTCTCAAAGCAAAGTTTATAAGATATTCACTTGTCGAATATCCCTTTCTCCCAAATTTGTGAATATCACATTTAACTCATAGGAAAAGCCAGATTATCTTCAGAGGTGGCTCAAAGGTATTTGCGCAAAAATAGGGTTGTCTGATAAAATATACAGGACACACAGTTAAATTTGAATTTCAGATGAACTACAAAGAATTTTTTGGTGTATGTTCTGAATATTGCATGGGACATACTTATGCTAAAAAATTTATTTGTTGTTTATCTGAAATTAAAATTTAGCTGGCAGCTTGTGCTTTCATTTGCTAAATCTGGCAGGCCTTATATAAAAAGGGATGAAGAGAAGAAAAACTGAAGAGAACTTGAAGCAACATCTCAGGGCACCGTGTGAAGTTGTGGGTTCATTAGCATCTTCTGATGTATTGTCTGGTAACATTCCAGAGTTCTCCAATTTATATTCATGTTTTGAATCAATAATGAGAGGTTTCATTCTTTACACCCAGGTGTTTGGCACACAGATGGTCAGCTTTCTGACCCAGGAATCCATGCTGTTTATTAGCAGTTTGAAATTTTCTGTTGTACATCAGATTGCAGGAGGAAGAGCACTTTTCAGTACAAGATGAAGGGGAATTACGCAGTAGGACTTCATAGGTTTGATTTAGCCCCAAGAGGAGAGCAAAAAATAGAAAGTTTACAAAACGAGTGACTGGGGAATTGGCAAGAGTCCATTTGTTCTCACACTGCTCTATCTGAAAGGAACAGTGTTAGGAATTTAATTGCAATTAGGAAGCACTGGACAATGCAGGATATTAACTCAGAGAAAGCAAGGTTTGTTAAACAGGAAAATAATATATTAAAAAAATCTTGTATTAGAGGCAAGCTTTTGCTTAGGCAATACCTTATATTATTTAATGAACTACTGTGACTTTCTTTCTCATACCCATTTTACTTTTCTAACTTGGTTGCATATAAGAAAACACATTTATATATGTTGATCAGCACCTGTATCCCAACTTCAGTCATTACTAACTTGCTGAATGATTTAAAGTCAGTAACTTCACCTTTTGGTTCTCAATTTCTCATTTGAAGAAACTGAATTAGAAGATTTTGAAGGTTATTACCAGATCGAAAACTCTGCTTCTATTCATGCCTATGCACATTATATTAGAATGTGGTATCTATAGTATGCCCAGAATATCAAAATTATCAAAATGTACATGTGAATACTAGCCCCAAGTTTGGTAAACATGATAGCATTAGAAGCTAGGTTCTATAAATGAGACCGATTCTCAAGGTACAACAAGCCTGTTAACATTAGATGGAGCTCTGGGTTACTATCTTAGGTTTGTATATTCTAGCATATTTTCATGAAATATTTGAATATCTGAAATTCTATTCATCTCTTTATAAATATTTTGGTTTCCTAGCAGTTTGTAAAATTTTAAGAGAAAATTTTAATTGATAGTAACTTTTATTATATGATACCAGGTTTGGTAGTAGGTACCATAGAAAGAAAATCTGTCTTTTGTGAGCTTTGTGATAGAGTAACCTATCGATTAGAACAAATGCACATGAGGTTATGGTAAAAACTGCAAAGGAAAGAACTGACTCTTGATATGCTTATTCAGAAATGGTTATTTGAGATAATACAACTAGAACTGGGAAGATGATAGTATGTGTTTCCTGTCTTAAGCAATTTTAAAAATATAAATCTGAGAAAGCAAATAGGTAAATATATACGAAAATGCTAAGATTAACTTGTATATCTACTAACATGCTATTTTTTAAGTTGATTTTTTATTTACACAAATGATATACAAAGCCATTCTCTTTGTCCAAAATTAGAACATTACAGATGAGGCTAAAATTGCCTTTGACCACCACCCTAATTTTTCTCCATGCACTCTCTTTTTGGAGGTAAGTATTATTGTTGGTTTTGTGTGTACCCTTTCAGATAATTTTCAACGCATTTTCTCACAGAGATTTGATTCTTTGCTGTATTACATTTGTGCTAGCAAGCCTAGACACCTGTGTTTGTTAATGTTGAACTGGAAAATAGTGCTGCTTATGAAAGAGCTTTAGGACTGGGCTTGATTATCAAAGTGAAGAAAACTACACTGGTATAGAGTAAGTCATATAAGGGGCAGGGTGTGTGTGTGTGTGTGTTTGTGTGTGTGTGTGTGTATACATATAACACACATTTGTGAACACACACACACACACAAATTTGGTTTACAAGCTATTCTTTATTTCAGTTTACATAGGTGTAACCCAGAATGAGAGGATCCAAAGCATCACTGAGGTTTTGTTCAACTCTCACTTTCTATTGGTCTATTATTTCTAGTGCTAATATAGCTGAAAAAATGACTACATGACAGGACTTCTGCTTCCCCCCCAGGGTATTTAGTTTTAGTTTCTGTTTATGCAACCTAATATTTGCAAAAGCTGGATGCACACTCCTTTGTTCAAAATAGATTCAACTCAAACCTGGTTCCCACAGACCAGGAGAGAAGATCCAGTAATGTTAGTTATCCTTTCACACCATTTCATGGTTATTCCTTATCAAATTTTGTCCAACTCACTTGGAGTTAATCCCGCTAAATTTACCCTCTCATAATTGTTCTGCATACCATCAGAATCCCCTCAGTTACACCAAACTTGGTGAGCAATGCTGATACCTCATATATGATATTCTGTAATTTCTCACTTCAGAGCCTCACATTAAGCTTAGCTTCTATACCCCTTTCTCTGATGTCTCATATTTTCTTTCTCCAAATCACTGCTACTCATACTAAAGCATCAAAACAGTAGGTGCTTTTTTTAAATCTCTTTTAAGTTTGTTATTTCTACACTTATGTGAAAGTAAGTTTTAATCAGCTAATTTTCCTTCTCTATCAAATAGATGGTTATATTATCTGTGCACAGGTATTCATTTATAAGCTCTGCATTCTGGCCCAGCATCTACAGCATTACAATTTGTTGTTGTTTTTCTAACATACTTTAGGTCTCCTTCCTCAGCCAGATTTGCTGTGACACTTGACATCAAATGAAGCAAAGGATTGTTGCAAAAAGCTGAACATGGGGAACAATGCGTTAAGACTTCTTTGTTGCGAGAAAAATGCAAAACAAATAATAAACTTCATGAAAACATATACATTTATAATTTCAGAACCCAGTGGAAATCACCTTTTGCAAATGTGTAACCTCTTTATAATTGTGTCTTTGTTACTAACAATCCTGAGCAGTTGAATTGCCAGTTAGTATGAGGCTTTCAAAACAGGCCTGAATAATATTCCACCGTAAAATAACATTCATATGTAACCACTGACAATTGCCACTTGGTTAAGGTATCTTGTTTCTAATTTTACAGGTGTCAGATCTGGCTTGCTTCAGTCAGCTTCTTTGCCAGTCTCATCACCTGTCATTTCTGGTTAAAACTTTATCACACTTAGATGATTGGAAAACAGTATAGACATGTGAGGAAGAGATTCTACTTCTGAGGCACAGGCATTCTTTGGTAATTATTAGAAAAATCTCCAGAGGGAACATATTTACAAACATCTAATAAAATATTTCAAGCCAGTGGGAATTTAATGTGTCCATCTTGGATTTAACTTGACATTAATTGACATTCTTATGGTGTGTTAAAAGACAAAGTTAATGTGGTATTCTTAGGGGTCATGAAATGTATTGCTTTTTATAGATGATTTGAGTCTTGTGCTAAAAAATAGTTTTGTTTTAATTAAATCAACAATTCCTTCAAGATTAAGAAATACAATAAAAAGCATATGAGTCTATGCCTTTTTATGAGCCAGGAATGCTCCTAGAAGTTGGTGGTAATATATAGCTCTGATATTTTTATGGTAATTGCTTTCAGATTTTAAAGAAGCAAGTTCAAACATTTTCTAGAGAACTGTTCAGTGCTGGTCTTAGTTCTCAAGGGTGCAAAGAAATGATGTTTATCTCTAATCTTTGTGCCAAAGGCAAAAAACAAACGACAAACCCTGTGATTAGGGGTGTGCTAAAGAGAGTTGCAGTTCAAACATTTTTGCAGCACTCATTTTCTCAGGAGCTTAGGTCCTACTTCTGCACTAGTACTATTACAATACTGATACCTTCTTTCTGATACACAAAACTGTGTCCTCCCTTCAGTACACTGTGTTAGTGACAAATAAGTTTGAAATTCTTTTCTTCTTGAGGTCAGCAAGATAATTCTCATCAGTGTCCTTGTGTCTCTGGGTGAACTTACTTGGTTTTAAGACTTAGTACATCAGTCAATGTCCAGGCTGGTGCCAAGTGGCTACACTTCTAAAATAATCATCATGAAAATGTATAATATCATTCTTTGGCTTAATACATACACATCCTCTTCATTTTAGGCTAAGCCTATCCTATAAATTTGGAATATATCTCTGATGCTGAATAATTTTAGAGCCACGCCATTGCCTAAAATCAGGCCATACTTTTTCATTTGTATAGAAAGTTTAAAAATAGAGTGATGTGAAAAGTATATTAAAAATCTTAGAGTTGGGGTGCCTGGGTGGCTCAGTTGGTTAAGTGACCGACTCTTGATTACAGCTCAGGTCATGATCTCAGTGTCTTGAGGTTGAGCCCCAGTGTAGGAGCACTGCGCTCAGCACAGGGTCTGCTTGAGATTCGCTCTCTCCCTTTCCCTCTGCTCCTCTGCCCACTTGCACACTCTCTCTTTCTTTCTCTAAATAAATAAATAAAACCTTAAAAAAAATCTTAGAGTCATACACAAAAGCTACACTGCTGAAGTTTATTGGTTAATTGAATTAGTTAGTTAATTGGAAAGTAGATTTATCAATATTTCCTTTATGGCATTTTTCTTTTCTATCGAGAAATTTCTGGGGCATCTAGATGGCTCAATCAGTTAAGCATCCGACCTTTGATTTTGGCTCAAGTCATGATCTCTGGGTCCTGTGATCAAGCCCTGCATTGGGCTCCCTGTCTGCTTATCTCCCTCTCCCTCTGCCCCTGCCCCTGCTCTGTGTGCTCTCTCTCTCTTAAATAAATAAATAAATCTTAAAAAAAATTTCTTAGCCACCCTGAGATCAAATAAATATCTTTTAATTGTTCACTGTCTCTTTCTTATATATCTGAAATATAATGTAATCATAACATGTACACATCCTTGCATGACACAGGGGCTTTGTCCTTTTTTTTCCTTCTCAAAATTCAGTATTCAGTATCAGTGCCTTAGTTCAGGAGTCTGCAGATGTTTTCTGTAAAATGCCAAATAGTAAATATTTTCAGCTTTGTTGGAACTATTCAAGTCTGCCGTTACATCACAAAAACAGTCATGGTCAATATATAAAGGAATGGCTGGGGGCGTCTGGGTGGCTCTGTTGGTTAAGCATCTGCCTTCAGCTCAGGTCATGATCCCACAGTCCTGGGATCGAGCTCCCACACTGGGTTCCCTGCTCAGCTGGGAGTCTGCTTCTCCCTCTTCCTCCCCCTACTTGTTCTCTCTCTCTCATTTGCTCTCCCTCAAATAAATAAATAAAATCTTTTTAAAAAAATGGCAAGTACCCTTTTTAAAAAAAGGAATGGGTGTGGCTGAATTCCAATAAATGCTTACAAAAGCAGGTGCTAGCCCATGGGTCCTAGTAGTTGGTATCTAATATCTTATATGTTCTCAGAAGCATATAAAACTCCGAGATAAGATGTCAGGCTGTCTTATTCATGGTTATATCTGCCTTTTTAGGATTGGTCTGAGCATGTAGTACAGACCCAATACAAGTCTATTAAGTGAAAAAAAAACAATTTCTGTTCTGTGTTCAATCAAAAATATTTTATAAGTATAAGAAAAATAGATACAAGTATACGGGAGTGAGCTCGCTCCGTTCCTCTCGCTGCAGCCCCGGCGGTAGCAGCCGCTGAGCCCGCCACCACCGCCCCTGAGCAGAAGATGGCTGTGCCTCCCATGTATGCTGATCTTGGCAAATCTGCCAGGGATGTCTTCACCGAGGGTGATGGATTTGGCTTAATAAAACCTGACTTGAAAACAAAATCTGAGAATGGACTGGAATTTACAAGCTCAGGTTCAGCCAACACTGAGCCCACCAAAGTGATGGGCAGTCTGGAAACCAAGTACAGATGGACTGAATATGGTCTGACGTTTACAGAGGAATGGAACACTGACAACACACTAGGCACAGGGATCACTGTGGAAGATCAGCTTGCACGTGGACTGAAGCTGACCTTTGATTCATCCTTCTCACCAAACACAGGGGAAAAAAATGCTAAAATCAAGACAGGGTATAAGCGGGAGCACATCAACCTGGGCTGTGACGTGGATTTCGACATTGCCCGTCCTTCAGTCCGGGGTGCTGTGGTGCTGGGATATGAAGGCTGGCTGGCTGGCTACCAGATGAATTTTGAGACTGCAAAGTCTCGAGTGACCCAGAGCAACTTTGCGGTTGGCTACAAGACTGACGAATTCCAGCTCCACACTAACGTAAACGATGGGACAGAATTTGGTGGCTCCATTTATCAGAAGGTGAACAAGAAGTTAGAGACTGCTGTCAATCTGGCCTGGACAGCAGGAAATAGTAACACTCGCTTTGGAATAGCGGCCAAGTATCAGATCGACCCTGACGCCTGCTTCTCGGCTAAAGTGAACAACTCCAGCCTGATAGGTTTAGGATACACTCAGACCCTAAAGCCAGGTATCAAACTGACCCTATCCGCTCTGCTGGATGGCAAGAATGTCAATGCTGGTGGCCACAAGCTTGGTCTAGGGCTGGAATTTCAGGCATAAATGAATACTGTACAGTCATTTAGTTTTAAACTATTTTGAGCCTAGCTACCTTCAGAATTTAGTGTACCTTTTAATGTTGTATGTCTGGGATGCAAGTATTGCTAAGTATCATGTTAGATCTCCAGGTTAAAGATGATTCAGCTTTAAGGTGTTACCCTTTCAGAGGTACAGAAGAAACCCAAGTCCATGAAAAGTTCTTTTAGCTGTAGACTTGGAGGGAGCTTGGTGGCCCCTCCAGAGAGTTCAGGTTTCTTTTTTATCTAGAAATGGCTGCAAATGGAAGCTGATAATTTATAGGCACTTTGTTAATTGGTATGGAGTACATGAATGAAATTATGACTTCCTGAGAATTGAACTGGGTTTCCTACCCGAAGGAAGGAGAGACTCACTGATGGTATGTATAAACCCATCTGAAAGAGACTTTTTTAGACAGATTTTCCTGACCTGTTTCCACCCCAGTCCATCACCTCTTTTACAACAAAAGTAGTCTGCAGACTGTGGTAGCTGTTTCTTTTGTCCCATTTTGGGGTAGAGAAGATGGATGTGATGAAGCCACTAATTCAGGACTTAATTCCCTCTCATGTTGTGGTTTTCTGCCCCTGCACCAGAGTATGAAATAGCTTCTAAAAGTCCCAGCTCTGAGCTGGGAAGAGTCTCTGTGACTGTAATCACATTGTGACAACACTAGGAATCTAAATTGGACTTGTTCTATTCTTGCCACTTGGTTTATTTTTTAGCCGTTTAATGGGTACATTTTAGAGTCTTCCATTTTGTGTGGAATTAGATCCTCCCCTTCAAATGCTGTAATTAACATCACTTAAAGTAAAACTTGAATAAAATATTGAAACCTCAAAAAAAAAAGTATATGGGAGTGGCATCAGTAAAAATGGTGGAGCAGGGAACTCAAAGAGCTTGTCTCACTATAGAAACACCAGAAAACCTGGCAAAAACTGTCAGAATCAACTTTGTCAGAACTCTGGAAAACAGTCAAAGGTTTATAGCAATCAACTGAACATTTAATCAATAGAAAGGCAACTGAATACTGGCAGGAGAACTTTATAACAATTTAAATTACCCATGACTTCACTTCCCCCAGCTCAGTGGCAGTCTTGAAGATAGCAGTCCATATCCCCAGTGTGGGCTCATAGGGCCAGAGGGAACAGAGCAAACTTTGTTTTTGAAGAATTGTGGCTGTCTGTTTTGACCTCTCTTGGAGCTCCCTAAAGCCTAATGCAAAGAGCCCACTTTTATTTCTCTAACTCAGAACGCTTTCAGAAAAGAGAAACAGTAACATGGCTGTATAAGGCAGTGGCTGAAAATATTCAAAGGCAAATGACTACTTGCTGCCACGTAAGGCAAATGATATCAGTTGTGTCAAATAACACACATCAAAAAGATGGGAGGAAAGGTTGATATGCTTTTGAGGAATAAGGGCTTTGAAAAGTTCTCATGTATACCAGGGAATCTACAAGGCCATGCTCATGACCAGAGAACTTGAGAAGATTCTAAGCTCTTACTTGTCACAAGCATGCAAGCCCTTGCAAACAGGAAAACAAGGCAAAGAACTTGAGCATTTAAGACATGCCTGAACAAACACGCAGAGCCCTGCTACAAAGACTGGGGGATTTTTTTTTCTTGGCTCCAGGCATTTAGAGACTTCAGTGGTCACATACAACAAAGTCTTTAGTCTCCCCAAAAATAGTTTATAAAAGTCACGAAACAAACAAACAAACAAGTAAAACCCACAACAAGCAGTGATAACAAACTTTGAGGAAGGAGAAGAATTTGAATTCTAGAGTTAGCATATTATGATATTTAAATTGTCAACTTGTCAACAAAAATTATGAAGCATACAAAGAAAGTATGGTCTATTTACACACACACACAAACAACACACATACACACACACACACACACACAAAGAAATAAACAGAAACTGTCCTTGAGGAAGTCCCTTGGACTTATGAGAAAAATATTTTAAATCAACTTCCTTAAATGTGCTCAAAGAGCTAAATGTAACAACGAACCAAAAAAATTAAAGGAAACCAAGAGAAGAATGTATCATCAAATGGAGAATATCAACTGAGAAATTATAAAAAGAAACCAAATACAAATTTAGGCACTGAAAAGTATAATAGTTAAAATGAAAAATTTACTGGAAGATATCAACATCATATTTGAGCAGGAAGAAGAAAGAATCGGTGAACCTGAAGATAGGGCCACTGAAATTATCCAGTCTGAGGAGCAGAAAGAAAAAAGAATAAAAAAAATCCCACCAAAAAATAGAATAGGAGGGACAAACTTCCTAACTCACTCTATGAGGCTAGCATTACTTTGAAACCAAAGCCAGACAAAGATATTACAAGACAAGAAAGCTATAGACCAATATCTCTAAAGAACATAGATGGAAAAATCCTCAGTTGAATTCTAGTAACCCAAATTCGGCAGCCTACTGAAAAGATTATACATCATGGCCATGTGAGATTTATCCCAGGAATGCAACATATGGAAACCAATCAATATGATACACCACATAAATAGAATGAGGGGAAAAAAGCCCCACATGATCATGTCAAGTGTTATAGAAAGGCATTTGACAAAATCCAATGATCTTTCATGGGTAAAACACTCCACAAACTATGAAAAGAAAGAAACTTGCACAGAAGGATAAAGGGCATTAAAAAAAAAACAAAACAGCTAATATCATAATGCTGAAAGATTAAAGAAATTTTCCATTAGATCAGGAACAAGACAAGAATGACTACTTTTATTACTTCTATTCAACATTTTACTGGAAGCTTTAGGCAATAAAAAGAAGTAAAAGTCATCCAGATTGGAAAAGAAGAAGTAAAACTCTTTTCACAGGTAACATGGTCTTACGCAGAGGGAATCCTAAAGAATTAACAACAAAACTATTAGAGTTAATAAACAAATTGCCCAAAGTTGCAGGATATAACATCAACACACAAAAATCAGTTACATTTTAACACACTAATAATAAACAATCCAAAAAGGAAATTGAGAAAAAAAAAACCTTTTACAAAAGCATCAAAAAATATTTATAAATACATTTAGCCAAAGAGGTACAAAGCTTATACACTGAAAACTATGAAAACAATGCTAAAAAAAATTAAAGAAACAGACAAAAGGAAAGATAGCCTTTGTTCATAAATTGGAAAATGTGATGTTGTTAAATGGCAATACTCTACAAGGTGATCTACAAATCCAAGGCAACCCCTATCAAAGTCCCAATGGCCTTTTTTTTGCAGAAATGGAAAAAAATACTAAAATTCATATGAAATTGCAAATTACCCCTAGTAGTCAAAACACTCTTGAAAAAGGAGAACAAACATCGAAGACTCTCTCTCTCCCCCTCTCCCTCTTTCCCTCCTCTGCTCCCTCTCTTAAAAAAAAAAAAAGATACCTACCTCACATAATATAAAAAATTAACTCCAACTTTTTGTGTATCAAGGGACACTATCAAGAAAGTGAAAAGACAACTCACAGTATAGGAGAAAATATTTGTAAATGATATATCTGATAAGGGTCTAGTGTCTGGTGCATGTAAAGAACTCTTACAACTCACAACAAAAGGAAAAACAACACAACTTAAAAATGGGCCAAGGCATCAGGGAAATACAAATCAAAACCACAATGAGAGACCACCTAACACCAGTCAGAATGGCTAAAATTAACAAGTCAGGAAACAACAAATGTTGGCAAAGATGTGGAGAAAGGGGAACCCTCTTACACTCTTGGTGGGAATGCAAGCTGGTGCAGCCACTCTAGAAAACAGTATGGAGGTTCCTCAAAAAGTTAAAAATAGAGCTACCCTATGACCCAGCAATTGCACTAGTGGATATTTGCCTAAAGGATACAAACATAGTGATCTGAAGGAGCACCTGCACCCCAATGTTCATAGCAGCAATGTCCACAATAGCCAAACTATGGAAAGAGATCAGATGTCCATTGACAGATGAATGGATAAAGAAGATGTGATATATATATATATATATATATATATATATGTATATATATATATACACACACACACACAATGGATTATTACTCAGCCATCAAAAAAAATGAAATCTTGCCATTTGCAATGACGGGGATGGAACTAGAGGGTATTATGCTAAGCTAAATAAGTCAATCAGAGAAAGACAATTATATGATTTCACTCATATGTGGAATTTAAGAAACAAAACAGAGGATCAAAGGGAAAGAGGGAAAAATAAAATAAGATGAAATCAGAGAAGGAGACAAACCATAAGAGACTCTTAAATACAAGAAACAAAATGAGGGTTGCTGGAGGAAAGGAGGGATGGGGTAACTGGGTGATGGGCCTTAAGGAGGTCACATGATGTAATTTATATGCAACTGATAAATCACGGAACTCAACCTCTGAAACTAATGATACACTATATGTTAATTAACTGAATTTAAATAAGACTTTAAAAAAAGTTAAAAAAGTGGGCCAAGGACTTCAATAGACATTCCTCCAAACAGGATATGCAAATGGCCAACAAGTACAGGAAAAGATGCTCAGCATCATTTGTCATTAGGAAAATGTAAATCCAAACCATAATGGGAGAACACTTTGTATCTACTAAATGGCTATAACTTAAAAATGGAAAATAAAAGGCATTAATGCAAATGTGGACAAATTGGAACACTTATGCATTGCTGGTAGGATTGTAAAGTGGTATAGCTGCTGTGGAAACCGGTGTGGCAGTTCCTCAATAAGTTAAACACAGAATTGTCATATAACCTTGTGATTCCCAAAAGAATTGTAATATGTGAAACTGTGGTCAAACAAGCACTTGTATAACGATGTTCATAATAACACTATTCACAATAACCAAAAAGTGGGAAAAAAACAAATATATCCATACAGTGGAATATTATTTAGTCATAAGGAAAATGAAATACTGATACATTCTACAACATAGACAAAGCTTGAAAATATTATGCTGAGTGAAAGAAACCAGATACAAAAGACTACATATTGTGTACATGTGATTTTACTTAGATCAGATATCCAGAAAGGGCAAATTCATAGAGACATAAAGCAGATTAATAGTAGCCAGGGGCTAAGAGAAAGGAGAATGGCGAACGACTAATAAATGTGTACCAGATTTCCTTTTGGAGTGATAAAAATGTCTGGAACAATATGGTGGTAATGGTTGCACAATATTTTGAATGTACTAAATGCCATTGAATTGTACTCTTAAAATGGTTAAACTGGTAAATTTTATGCTGTGTGCATTAATCATTAAAAGTATATGACATGAGTTAAAAAAAAGATACTTCAGTATTGTCTTAAGCATCAAGGTTTTGAGTATCAGAAAGCCTTGGTTAATTGCTCAACACTAATGAATATTTATAAATGTACAAATGAATTAAAGGGCCTAGCAATGCCAATCTACATGAGCTGAAATGTTTCCATGCAGGGCTGTGTGTGTGAGTGTGTGTATATGTATACATATATGTATGTCTGTGTGTGTAATTTCTTGAGATGGAAAGGGACAATGATGATGACTGATCTCAATGAATATGAGGATCATAGTCTTGAAGAGATTTCAGGGGAAAACCACTGATATTATTAAAAGACAAGAAAACTGAATTTTAGAGGAGAGATGAAAAGAATTAGTGATCAACTTGACTAGTGGAGAATAAACCGAAGATTGGTTTAATAGCTAGATCCAAGTACTGTATTAAACACAAATAGTTGGGGGGATAAAATAATGCTGTATTATTTAAAGGCTAGAAAAAAGTGATGGATTTTTATGATTACCTTGTTTTCTTTCTTAGAGACATTTTAGTTAGCTACTTCAAAAATGTGGACAGCCAGGTAGGGCAGATGTGGTGGTTTTGCCATAGTAAGCTCTATGAGAGTGGGAGATAGCAAAAGATCTGTGCCATCCTTATCTTGTAGAGTTACAGTGATTTTGATTGTTTAATGGTCAAAGAAAGAAAAGGGAATTATTCTTTTTCCTAAATATTTACAAATACCTTTGGCATTTCTCTTCAAATAGGTCAGAAATCTTTGGTACCTGAGAGAAAACAGACAAGGGTGGGACAGATGGGATTGAGGCCATGTTTGAGAAGAAAGAAGTTTCTTTAGAGTCAGATAATAAATACTAAAACCACATTTAAAAAAGTGGAGACCTTTAAATAGACATTAAATACACTTTAAATATACATTAAATACACATTCTAATCTGTAAGAAACTATTTCATTACCATTTTCCTTGAGAGGAATGAAATGATTAGATGACCACTCAAATTTCATTTAAGTGAAGTAGGAGAACTCTCTATAGGAGAACTCTATAAATTCATAAATTCTTAAAAACAATTGCATTTGAGACACAATTTAATTATTTAACAGTAATAAATTACTAAGTAATAAATTACTTAATTTTATCCATTTTTGTAGACAGGTAGTATCACTACCAGAGTTCCCAAGAAAGTCAGTAGCGTGATTATAGATGACAAACACATTTTATCACTGCAGACAGGAACATAAAATCCAACATCAGCCTGGGAAACTATAGAAATATCATCGAATGTGTAAAATTTCTGCTATATGCAGTATACGAGACACTAGACTGAAGAAAGTCCCCAAAGGACCATCCTGCTGAGCAAAACAGATTGTTCTCCCACAGCATTGTCAACACTTGGATTAAATATAAAAATAAATAAATTAAATGTAAGTAAAAAACTCAAAAGTAACATTTAGTTAAAACTAGAATAAAAACTTTCTCTTTTTGACAACATCATATATTAGATATCCTGAAAAACCCTTCAATTACCAAACACTTAAAATGCTGGATTAAAAAAAAAAATCTTTCTAAATGCCCAGCTGAGCTACTAAGAAAGTAAGGGGAAAGTCAAAAGTCAAAAACTGTGGTAAACCAGAAGTCTAGTGAAATACACAATCACTGAAGCCATGGCTGCTCTGAGCATCTTTTAATCTTCAATGACCTAGAAATGAATCCCAGATATGGTGCTGGTGCTGAATTCAGGAGACAATGCTCAGTGCCCAAATAATTTAAAAAATTGGATTAGACATCCTATTACAAAGCCAGAACCCTGAAGGGCAATACCCATGCTTAAAGGGTGAACTACATAAAGAAACTTGCCTCCCAAAAATTTGGCTCTAGATGGGGGAGGGGGAGGGGAATTCCTCATGTGGGTTTGAGGCCAGAATTCTCACTATATAGTACTTCCAAAAAAATAAGAATTTGGTTCGAAGTGATACTGAATTGAAGGATCGTTCTCCATGTCTAACAAAAACAAACAGACCAAAACTGAAAGTAAAACAAAAGTAAACTGAAATTTTCCAGGAAAGAACATTAAATGCAGACCTCCAAGTATAAAAAAGTATCAACAAATATGAACCCATGATAACAAAAAAATTCACAAATAAAGAAAAAAAAGCCAACATATGATAAAGAAGAAATAATGAGCCTATATGATATTCAATAATCAGAATGATCAAATGCAAAATATAAAATGAGTTTAATGTGTTTAAGGAAATGAAAGAGAAAAGTGATTATCAAAAATGAACAGGCAGAGGTACTATTTCTGGTAATAGTGGATTATCCTGATTTGGGCCAATACTACTATAGATCACAGTTATAAGCCCCATACAAAATACTACTTAAAAAGGCAATTATTTGAAGGCATGGGACTAGGATAAAAGCAGACAGAAACTTAAGGGGAATCATCTTTGAAAAAAGAGAACTGGGAGACAATCCCACTTTTATGGCTTTTTTCCACTCTACAGTGATAGGAAATTATAACTGACGCAGAAAACCACTTTTTTTCTAGCTAGAGGAGTCAATGAATAGTTAGGTATTGCCACAATGACTGAAAAGTTAGGGGGATGCTGAAAAAGTGGGATCTACAGAGTGGATAATAATAATATCTAAAAATAATCTACAAAAAAGTATATCCAAATGTATAGGTTGAACCCTGAATTATGCAAGCATGAGAGAGATTACAAGAGCTAAAAGGCTGAGAGAACTGAGCTGCACATTCAACTGCTGCCGACTGCAAGGAAAACAGAGCTTATGGTTTAGGTCTAGGCAAATGAACTCCCTCCTAAAACAAAAATGGACACGAGTCAGAAGCCAATATTAAATTCAATCTCTACAATGGATATCCACAAAGTATAAAATTTAAAAATTACTAGATATGTAAAGATACAGAGAAATGTGCTCATAATTAAGGGAGAGAGGAGTAAATAGAAACAGACTCTAATATGATGCAGATGTTAGAATAAGTAGATGTGGATTTTAAAGAAGTTATAATAAACACATTCAGGAGCTAAAAGTAAAATAGCCATAATGAATGAACAGACAGAGAATCTCCACAGAGATGTAACAAATAAAGGAAAAACAACCAAACGGAAATTCATTAACTGAAAAGTTCAGTGACTGAAAAAAAATATTCACTGATGGGCTTAGCAAAAAATTGGAGATGGCAGAAGTAAGGATTAGTAAACCTGAAATTAGAGCAATAGAAATGATAATCTTAAAAACAGAGATAAAATTATAGGAGGAAAATGATCTATGGAACAATATCAGTAGTCTTAATGTAGGTACAGTTAGAGTCCCCCAAAATCAGGGAGATAAAAAAGCAAAAAAAGTATTTGAAAAAATAATGACTAAAAATGTCCTGTATTTGCTGAAAATACAAATTTTCAGATTTAAAAGCTGAGTGAATCCTAAGCAAAGAAAATGATACCTATATATATCATTGCAACATTACTAAAAATCAAAGATTAAAAAGAAAATCTTAAAAGCAACCAGATACTAACCCTTTATCAAATATGTCATTTGCAAATATCCTCACAAACAGTGTTGCTTTTAGGTTTTGTTGATTGTTTCCTTCACTGTGTAGAAGCTTTTTATTTTTTATTTTTTTAAAGATATTATTTACTTATTTGAGAGAGAGAGCACGAGCAGGGGGAGGGGCAGAGGGAGAGGGAGAAGCAGACTCCCTGCTGAGCAGGGAGCCTGATGTGGGGCTCAATTCCAGGACTCTGGGATCATGACTTGAGTTGAAGGCAGATGTTTAATGAATGAGCCACCCAGGCGCCCTATAACAGTTTTTTAAATAATAGAAATATATTTATTTCGTATTTAAGTATATTATACTTTATTGATGCTTCAACACTTAATTCCACTTAGCAACAAAATTTTGCATTTAGTGTTTATTATATTCTATGATGATAGCAGTTATACTGTGGAAAAACTTAGATCATTCATTCATTCATTTATTTATGTTTAAAGATTTTATTTCTTCCTTGACAGAGAGGGACAAAGCGAGAGCAGAACACAGGCAGGGGGAGTGGGAGAGGGAAAAGCAGGCTTCCTGCCAAGCAGGGAGCCCGAGGGGCTCGATCCCAGGATCCTGGGATCATGACCTGTGCCGAAGGCAGACACTTACCTGACTAAGCCATCCAAGCACCCTGAAGCTTTTTATTTTGATTTAGTCACAACAGTTTGTTTGTGCTTTTGTTTCCCTTGCCTCAGGAGACATATCTAGAAAAATGTTGCTGTGGCCGATGTCAGAGGAATGACTGCCTGTGCTCTCTTCTAGGATTTTTATGGTTTCATGAGGTCTCACATTTAGGTCTTTAATACATTTTGAATTTATTTTTGTGTATGATGTATTAAAGTAGTCCAATTTCATGCTTCTGCATGTAGCTGTCCAGTTTTCCCAACACCATTTGTTGAATGTCTTTTTCCCATTGCATAATCTTGCAATTAAGATTTTTCTGAAAACAAAGACTTTTCTGAAACAAATAATACACTATATGTTAAAAAGAAGAAGAAGAAGAAGAAGAAGATAGCAGGAAGGGAAAAATGAAGGGGGGGAAATCGGAGGTGGCGATAAACCATGAGAGACTATGGACTCTGAGAAACAAACTGAGGGTCCTAGAGGAGAGGGCGGTGGGGGGATGGGTTAGTCTGGTGATGGGTATTAAAGAGGGCATGTACTGAATGGAGCACTGGGTGTTATATGCAAACAATGAATCATGGAACACTACATCAAAAACTAATGATGTAATGCATGGTGATTAACATAACAATAAAATAAAATAAAATAAATAAATAAAATAAAATAAAATAAGAAAAATAAAACAAGTGGAAACTGGAGAAAAAAAAATGGGCAGAAGACATGACTTCTCCAAAGAAGACATACAGATGGCCAACAGACACATGAAAAGATGCTCAGTATCACTAATGATCAGGGAAATGCAAGTCAAAAGTACAATGAGATATTGCCTCATACCAGTCAAAATGGCTAAAATCAAAAACACAAGAAACTAGTGTTGGTGAGGATGTGGAGAAAAAGGAACCCTCTTGCACTGCTGGTGGGAATGCAAACCAGTGCAGCCACTCTGGAAAACAAGATAGAGGCTCCTCAAAAAGTTAAAAATAGGACTACCCAATGATCCAATAATCACACTACTGGGTATTTACCCCTAAAAAAACAAAACACTAATTCAAAAGGATACACACACCCATATATTTATAGCAGCATTATTTACAATAGTCAAATTTTGGAGGCAGCCCAAATGTCCATGTTTAGATGAATGGATAAAGAAGATGTGGTACCTATATACAATGGAATATTATACAGCCATAAAAAAGAATGAAACCTTGCCATTTGCAATGACATGAATGGAGCTAGAGAGTATAATGCTAAGCAAAATAAGAGTGAGAGGAAAACCAAGGAACAGACTCTAATTATAGAGAACAAACTGATGGTTACTAGAAGGGAGGTAGGTGGGGTGATGGGTGAGATAGGTGTTGCAGATTAAGGAGTGCACTTGTTGTGATGAGCACTGGGTGATGTATGGAATTGTTGAATCACTATACTGTATACCTAAAACTAATATAAGACTGTATGTTAACTATACTGTAATTTAAAATAAAAATTTAACAAAAAAATAAAAAAAAAGAAAACAAAATCACGGATTCAAAAAAATGTATGCACTTTTACATTCATTGCAGCATTATTTTAATATCCAAGACATGGAAGTAACTTAAATGTCCACTGAAGGGTAAATGGATAAAGAAATTGCAGTATGTATATAAAATGGAATATTATTTAGCCATAAAAAAGCAATTTTACCATATGCAACAACATGAGCTTGAGGGTATTACACCAAGTGAAATAAGTCAGATGAAAACAAAAAACCCAAATATTGTATGAACTTACTTATATGTAGAATTTAAAAACAAATAAAAATGAGCTTATAGATACAGAGAACAGACAACAGATTAGTGGTTGCCAGGTGGGGAAGGGGGATGAAATGTGTGGAGGGGATAAAAAGTTACGAACTTCTGGGTATAAAATACGTAAATCATGAGGATATAATGTTCAGCAGGTTAACTATAGTTAACTTTTACTGTATTTCATATTTGAAAGTTGCTAAGAGGTAAATCTTAATAGTTCTCTTTCTTTTTTTAAGATTTTATTTATTTATTTCCAGAGAGAGAGAGTGTGTGTGAGCACAAGCAGGGGGAGTAGCAGGCAGAGGGAGAAGCAGGCTCCCCGCTGAGCAAGGAGCCCAATGTGGAACTTGATCCCTGAACCTCCAGATCATGACCTGAGCTGAAGGCAGACACTTAACCAACTGAGCCACCCAGGTGTCCCAAATCTTAATAGTTCCCATCACCAAAAAAAAAATATTAACTATGTATGGTAATGATTGTTAACTAGATTTACTATGGCAATCATTTTGCAAAATATACAAATGTCAAATCATGTTCTAGACTGAAGACTAATATAATGGTGTATTAATTATATCTCAATTTAAAAAAACCCAAGAGAATTATAAATATTAAGAAAAAAAGCAACCAGAATTAATAACACAGTGAGAGTTTCAAATGACAACAGACCTCTCAAAAATAATGCAATCTGGAAGAAAACAAGATTTCTTTAATGTCTGTAAGAAAAACTGGTCAACATACATTTCTATATCCAACAAAAATATCTTTCAAATATGAAGTAAAAATAAATACATTGTTCAGTTAAAAGACCTTTTATTAATAAGTTTTGACACCACATTACATTAGTTATTATGACCTCACAAGCTCCTCTTGACTGAGACTGTTTCTCAGAATTCTCTTGCTTTTGATAATATTGAAAGTTTTGAAGAGTATTGATCAGGTATTTTGTAGAATGTCCCTCAATTAGATTTGTTTCATGTTTTCTCATGATTAGACCAAATTTATGTGTTCTTAGTAGGAAGAGCAGAGAGGGAAAATGCCATTTTTACCACATCGTATCAAAGGTACATACCACCCACATGAGTCATTATTGTTGATGTTGTACTTAACTGCTTGGCTGAAATAATGTTTATCTGATTTTTCCTTTGTACAGTTATAATCTCCTTCTTCCATACTGTACTCTTTGAAATAAATCACTATGCATAGCCCACATTTAAGGATTGTGAATTTTGCCCCAGCTCCTTGAAAGTAAATTATTTGGAATTCTTCATGGAAGATTTACTTCTTTTCCCCATATATTTACTTAATCAGTAATTTTTAATTTTTATCAGAATGAACTTATGGATATGTATTTTATATTTTGGGTTATAATCCAATACTATTTTGTCTTGTTGCTTAATTTTTTTCCTGCTTTGGCCATTGGGACCTCTTTCAGTTGCCTGTGCCTCTTTCACATACCTCCTGTGTTAGTTTTCTAGAACTGCTGTAACAAAGTACCAAAAACTTGGTAGTTTAAAATAACAGAACTGTATTCTCCCACAGTCTGGAAGCCAAAGGTCTGAAATTAAGATATTAGCATGGCCCTGATCCCTTTGAAGACTGAAGGGAAGAATCCTCCTGTGTTTTCCAGCTTCTGGTGCTTGCTGACAATCCTTGGCATTTCTTAGCTTGTAGACTCATCACTACCATTTTTGTCTCTATGTTCTCACATAGCATTTTCCTTTCTGTGTCTCTCGGTGCCTTATCTTCTTCTTATAAGGACACCAGTCATTGGACTTACAGCCCAACCTATTATAGAATGACCTGATCCTAAGTATTTTCAGATCTGCAAACATATTTCCAAATAAGGTCATATTCTTAAGTTCTGTATGAATATGAATTTTGGAAGGACACTCACTACCACATCATCATTGTGAGATTTTTTTTTTTTTTTGAGGATTTCCTAACATTCTGATATTACAAGATACCTCAGGATCATGTTGTATATTCCCTATCCCAGTCCAAGAATCAGTTATTTCTCCATGGAGTCCTCTATCCTTTTATTGGAGAATATACTAGAAATCAAGATATGGGTGCTAGATGATTGTTGTTACTGGGGTGGTGTTATTTCTAGACCCTTTCAGTTGGCAGCACAAGGAAATAGGTGTATGTGTATTAGCCAGTGTGTATACGCCTACAAATATTTCTATATGTAAAAATTTACAAATATATTAAGCTAAAAATGAATTCATACTTATGTTTCTAACTCTGATTCATTGCCAAATGGCTCATTCTAGCCTTCTTCTCTTGTTTATATGTAACATCCCATTCTAACAGTGAGAAACCTGGTTCCAATGTCCTATCATCCATTTACTTAATTGTTCAATTCCAGGGTACATCTATAGAGTATCAGAATTGTTAACCCATACCCCCATGGAAAACGATTTTGGCAACTCAAGTAAAACACCTTTCCTCTTCCTCCCTTCTCTTTCAGTATAGTTGTTTCATATATTTGTAATACAATGAGATTGTTTTGTCATTTTTGAATTCCATTTTAGGTTCTCTGAACTCCAAAATGGTTTTTAATTTGCATATATGCAGATTCATTCTTTGTGTTTTGACAAATGGATAGTGTCACGTATCCACCCATAGCATTTCCTACAGAATAATTTTACTGCCTTAAAAAAACTCCCTGTGCTTCATCTGTTTAACTCTCTTGCCTTCCTCTGAACTCCTGGCAACCACTAATCTTTTACCCTCATAACTTTGCCTTCTTCAGAATGTCATATAGTTAGAATCATACATGTCTTTTTTGGTGACTTGACTTTTTAGTCATTAAAAAAACTCCCTCAATAGTGTTCCATTGTATGGATATACCAGTTTGTTTATCTATTCACCTATTGAAGGACATCTTGGTTGCTTCCAGGTTTTTGGCAATTATGAATAAAGCTGTTATAGATATTTGCATCCAGATTTTGGTGTGGACATAAGTTTTTTTTTTAAGATTTTATTTATTTGAGAGAGAGGGAATGAGAGATAGAGAGCACAAGAGGGAAGAGGGCCAGAGGGAGAAGCAGACTCCCCGCTGAGCAGGGAGCCTGATGCGGGACTCAATCCTGGGACTCCAGGATCATGACCTGAGCCGAAGGCAGTCGCTTAACCAACTGAGCCACCCAGGTGCCCCTGGACGTAAGTTTTAAACTAGTTTGAGATGACTGAAAATGAAACAGCAACATATCAAAACTTAAGAGATGAAGAAAAAAACAGTGTGCAGAGGTAATTTATAGCTATAAATCCTCATATTAAAAGATAAAAGTCAAATCAATAGAACTTTCTCCTCAAAGAAACTAGGAAAAGAAGAGCAAATTAAACCCAAGCAAACAGAAAGAAGGAAGTAATAAAGATTAGAGTAGATATAAATGAGATAGAGAATAGAAAAAAACAATAGACAAAATCTGTACAACTTGTTACCTTAAGAAGATAGAAAAAAAAAACTCATCTTTAGTTAGGATATCAAAGAAAAAATACAGATCAAATTACTAAAATCAGAAATAAAATAGGTGACTTTACTATCAATCTTCCAAAAATAAAAAGTATGATAAAGGAATATTACAAAAAACTGTATGCCAGAAAATTAGATATCCTAGATGAAATGGACGAATCCCTAGAAAGACACAAATTATCACTGACAAAAAAAAAAACAGAAAAACTGAATAAATCTATAAAAAGTAAAGAGACTGAATTAATTATCAAAAAACTTCCCAGAAAGAAAACTCCAAGCCCAGCCGATTTCATTAGCAGACCTCCAGTCTTGCATGGTTTTTGGCTCTTGTTAGGTTACACTTCCTCTTGCGCCTACTTGAAATGCCACCATACTATCTCAGATCTTCATGCTCATCTGCATTGCCAGTGCCTAAAAGCCAGCATCCCAAGCCCAGAGAGAGCCTCCTGCATCTCTGAAGTGCCTTTCCGGCTGTCAAAGTCATCTCTGAAAGTACCAATTAATGTCTCTCTCAGTGTTATGGTACATAGTGCTATAATACCTAAGTTTTAACGGTCTTAACTCTGTTTTTCCAATAAATCCTGTGATTTTTAGTATGTAACTTTGGAAAGTATGAGTTTTGTTTTGTTTCTCTAGTACCATATGAATGCCTATGTCTCTTTCCTAGGATTTTTGTGAGAGTTAAGTAAGTTAATAAATGTACGGTGCCTAAAATATTCCTGGCACATAATAAGCTTTATTTAAGTACTTATTGTTAATAGGGATGATTTTTTTTCTAATGTGATTTTTGGGGGTTTCCTATTTTCCACATTTGAGTATGTGTTAGCCCAAAATTATAAAAATATGCCATTTTAGTAGCAGTTGCCTTCATGAAACTAATGAGTGCTCAAAATTTGATTTAAGTTTAGTTTAATCACAAATAAGCCACACATAAGCCAGGATCGAGATTTGAGATTAATTAATAAGAGACCTATATGAACATGGTAGGATGCAAAGTGTGAAGTGATCATTATCCTAAACCCAGCTCTTACATCTAGGCCTGAAATTGGCAAGTTGGGGACAGCATAAATTTCAGACACCATCACAGAGGGAAGATGTTTTCACATGAGAGAAGGTAGTTTTGAAAATATAAAAATCAGCAAAACAATTGGTGTCCTGTTAACAAACATGTCAGGGCTAATCTGATAAAGTATGGTGGTCATGAAGAAACTTTCCATAACCTTGGGAAAACCTAATAAAATTTTTAGGAGTAAAGGGAATATGATTACTAGGTATCTTCATAGACTTTGTTTGACATTAGAAATTATAAAGAGATATCAAAGGATTTCAAATCTGCCATGCTGAAGAGCAATGCAAGCCTAGTTACAGTTATTGAAGTTCAAATGTGCTGGTCTCAAAGGAGAGATGTTCAACTCAGAAGTGTTCTGTGATCATCAAAAACTCTTGAAGCAAACATTTACAAGTCTTTTATGCTGACTAAGCTCTTGAAACACATACACATATGCATGTACACAGCATACAACCAAAGGTATAGATAATTGTACCACTTTCAGATTCAAGTTAGGGCAAAAATAGGGAGAAAGATATCAAGACTGTGCACTAATCTACACTCTTACCAACAACCCAGGCAGTGAAAATCCAACGCTGGATTTAGAGTATCCACAAATAGCTTAAATAATGATGTTGAAAACCATGCCAAGCCAGTTTATCCATTTAGCCACAGTGAGAGGAACGTAATGGTCACTAAAGAAAGTATGCAAGCTCATACTTTCAAAGACAAAGGGACTGTTACGGATTCCAGTTGTTCTTAGTTCAGGTACTTAGAGCCAAAAAATTCAGGATCTTCCTTGTTTACAATCCCAGGTATAAATTGGAGAACTATGAACCATACTTATATCATTTATTAGCATAATCCACTTGGTTACACTAGCCATCTGAGTAATTTTGTTTGTGCCTCTCTCTCACCACCTTTTACCATTCTGCATTACCTGACCTTGAAGAAACTGAAAGGCGGTAAGACTGGTTGTCTTGTTAGGACAAAAGTTCTGAAACCAGTCTTTGCTTTTTCAATCTACCTGCAAAAGGAAGTTTTGGCTTTGCCCATCAGTGATTCTACTTCCTCCAATTTCTGAGAAACGATCTGAAGATGCCCAACTAGGGTTTTGGAATTATGTGATAAAAAGCAAAGGTAACAAGAAGAAGATAGAACCAGGGAGATAAGAAACAAAGAAACAAAGATCAAGGAGTAGACTGGGGCTGGGAAAAGAGAGGTGCAGGAAAGGGATTTGGGGGAATTGGGAGAAAGATACTAGAGCAGTGCAACAAGGTGTGAGGGAAGGGGGCAGGAGACATGTGGGATTTGAAAAAATGCTACTTTAACTCTATATATCTAGATCTTCTTTGTGTTTCAGAAAAAAGTGAGTAAAGATTAAGCAAATACCAATTAAAAGAAATTTCTGCTGGTTGTTTCGATCTTTCTTTGCTCTAAACATTGTTCTGAGATTGAATCATGTGGATCTTCAGATTCTTAAACTAGTTCTGAAGACAGATTACAAAGACCTGAATTTGATTAGTGGTTAGTGAAAGCAATTTAGTCCCACACCCAGATGCCTTTTCAATGTCTCTTCATTTCCATAGCCTCAGTCTTCATACATCTTACTTCACTTCAAATATTGCAAAATCCTCCTTTCTTCTAGCTTCTCATCAATCCATTCTCTTTCTTGTTTCATAACATAATCTTTCTAGAGACTGCAATGAAATGTCCAGCTTTTTTACTTAGCACCTCAACAGACCTAAAGATAAGTTGACAACACTATTTTAGCAGGTCTCCTGAGCTATCTTTGTGTCTTCCTTAGTATCTCTATTGGAAGAAACTGCAGACTACAATTCGGCTGGGTTGCAAGCAGCAGGGTTTATAGGAATTCAGGCATGGGAATGTTGGTCTTTTCCCAAGGATGCCCTTTAAAGTCACAGGGATATCTGGCCAACCAAATAGGCAAAATAAAAAGTTGATAATGTATTAGACAGAAAATCTGTTAGAGTTAAAACAAACAAACAAACAAAACAAACCAATTCCTACTGAAGTTTTGCTTTGATAACTTCACTAAGGAGTACAAAGTTGCTTCTACCAGGACATATATAGCTAAGGACTACTGAGAGTAAGGCAGCCATCCTATTCAGGTCTTGTCCTGGAGAAAAGCTTTCTGAGGGATGGTGCAGGCTGTCATTGAAGAAGAGGTTTCTTTGTTCTATATCTCTCTTGACAGAACCTTACATCTCACAGATCCGAAGCTGAGAAGTTACCGCTAAGATACAACCAAGAGTCTGGGACGTACAAAGTCAATTTCTCTGCTCAAGGCAGTTCTCTCTCCTGCTCCCGCTTCTCTTGCCACATAAAAACAGATATGCTCAACTTCATCCCTCACTGTTTTAGAGGTGATATAAATAATTTCAAACTACTAGAAAGTAGACATTTTTCCTAGAATATTTTTGTTTGAATGTGATTTTGGCTGATCTCTCTCAATTTAAAGTATAAAGGTCAAGAAAACAAAATGGAAGCTAAAACCCTGAAAGACCATCAGTCAATCAAGCATTCATTTGGTCATTCAACAAATCTTAATTGAGAACCTACCTGATGTTAGGCCATTAAGTATTTGTTGGGTGCTACAGATAGAGCTACAAGTAGGACACCCTGCACTCAAGTAGGATACAGACTAGTAAGGATTTGAGGTAAGTAAATAAGTGAATATAGTATGTACCATGTAATAAAAGCTTTAAGAATAGAGTACTGAGGGGGGCCACCTGGGTGGCGCAGAAGGTTAAGTGTCTGCCTTCGGCTCAGGTCATGATCTCAGGGTAGGGCTCCCAGCTCAATGGGGAGCCTGATTCTCCTTCTCCCTCTGCCTCTCCCCTTGCTTGTGCTCTGTATGTGTGTCTCTCTCTCTTGCAAATGAATAACAAAATATTAAAAAAAAAAAGAACAGGGTACTGAGGGAACAAAAGAGACACCTAACTGAGCCAGGATAGGGGAACATGATGATGTTCAGGGATGGACTAAATTTTGGGAGCAAAATGCAACTCAGGAATGTAGCAGTGTTGGGGAAGCATGATAATCTGATGTGTATATTACTGCACAATCAGATCTTAGCATAGTTTATTATTACAGTATATTTTATATTTATTATATTTTATATTATTTTTACATCTCTTCCTTTACCTGCACATTTTTCAAATAAAAATTTCACTCATTCATTTATCATTCATTACTTACTGAGTACCTCTTATGTGCTGGGCAGTATACTAACACTGCAGTGAAAAAGGCAATTGAGATTTTCATGGGACATAGTTTATAGGGGCTCAAAACTCAGATTATGCAAATAAGTGAAGCCAGCAAAGTATACTATAATAGAGAATGGCAAAGACTTATTAAACCTGACAAAACCTTCTCTGTCTATTGGCATTAAAATTCAGATTATGAAGCAACACTGAGTCACTCACAGGATGCCAATTAGAAAATTTTGCAAGATCCAGAAAAGTAGTTGCTTCACACTTTAAAATACAAAGGGGGATGATCTGTAATATAGCTTCTGGAGGACATCTGAATCATACAGTAGAATACTGGAGTAGAGGGAAGACACATGGGTTCTGGGGCCCAAACAGATATAAGCCAGCACTTCTTTGCCTGGCTGTGAGTCTTAGTTGTTAACTCTAAAGAAAGCACCACTGTACCACCTCTTTCCTCTTTCTCATGCCTTTCCACTTATTTGCTAATATTATATTCCTGGAGAGCTGAATCAACTTCACTTTTCTTTGTCTCTAATTTAAGTTTCCAATGAAAAAAAGAAATCCATAAGAAAAACATAAAAGACCTATTGGGATTATGATACTGATGAGCTGCAGGAAGAAATCATAAAAGTAATGGAAAATAATGTCCAGGTAGAAGCATGAGAACCAGCCACTTCGTATTTTGAGGGTGATGGTGAAGGAGGGTTCTGCCTAGTTCCTGTGAACAGAGAGGAGGGATACCTCCTAAAATGTGAGGGGAGGAATGGTATACGAATCTCTGAAGAGTACAAATTCACTTTAGAACAATATCAAGAGAAGCAGCCTTTCAGTCAGGCAGCCGCAGAGCAAAGCCCACACTCTATCCCAGAGCAGTGGATCAGACAGTGGGACACAAACAAGCTGACAGTTACCTGAAAAAGCCTGGCATCCAACGCAACCAGAGATCAGCAGTGTGACATGGACAGAGGGAGCCACAGGGGAGTGGCTCTAGGGGCACAAGATGGCTCCCCTGTGCCACTCATATTGGGCAGAAACAATACTGTCAGAGCTGAAAGAAGGCCCAAGGCAGGGAGCATGGGTGGGGATCTTTCCTAGGTTTTGACTGTAGCAAGGGAGGTTAGCAGGGTCAACAAGGTCGTGCCACTCCTCGTGAGCCACTGCGGGACTCTATAAGTGAGGGAAGGATGGCCTGACACTAATGTGTGCTGTTGGTGTGGCTTGCTTAGGGGCAGTAATCTGGAAAATATTGCTTACATATGCTGTCCTCTATAAGACCAATATCAAAAAGACAAAATAAGCAGAGTAAACACTTTTCTCTACTTTTAGAGTCTTCTAGAAACTTTTTTATCCCTTGATGTCAGAGTAGCATTACCCAGGCTGGGCATGTATTTCCCACTCCATCTGGTAGTGATATACTTCCAACTGCCTCCCACTTGTAAAGAGGAAAGAGCCAATAAAGGCTTTAATGAGTAATTGGTTTAATAGAGCATCTTGAAAAGTGGCCACACATTCTAGTAGAATAATTACAATACAATTTCACAAGAGCAACATTTTGGGCGAATACATAAAGCTTAAAAGCAACTAAATAATCACTCCATACAGTGTTGGCAAAGGACTTCTTTTTCTAAAAGTATCTGGGCATATAGTGAAACTTTAGATAGAATAATGCTTTGGGGAGATGGGGTTGTTGCTGGTGTATGCGTCTGTTTGCATTTGAAAACCAAACTCTTGCGTAGCTTACAGTCCAAATGCAGACTTTCAAAGGAAGCACATTCCTTATGTCAGTTATAATACCATCTCTCTGTTAAATAAAGGTGATACTAAGTAAACATATGTCAACTTTTCTTCTCCTCCAAAAGTCCCAAATGGCTCTTAACATTTCCTTCTATATCTTGTTCATTCTGCTTCTAATGCATTCATTGCTTTTCCCATTTCTTTGTAAAACTGTTCACAGGGCACAAGATATTTGGAAATTAGCATCAAAATTCATCAGGAAGCATTTCTCATAAGAAATAAGAACACCACCTCTCCCTTATGCCCTTTTTGCAAATTCTTAAATGTTGACTAAAACAATATATATCCCTGTTTTTTTCCAAGGGAAACTAAACACTGACTTAGGAACATTTTTCTCTATACATTTTAATAGTTTCATGATTGGATACTAACTAACGTATTCAGTTTTACTGTACTGCTCTTAGCAGATCCCTCAGAGTTAACACTTGTAAGTTGAGTAATTAGCCAGTATATATATTGACAGATCAACAGTCTCAAACAAGCAATGAACAAACTTGCTACATATGTTCATCTCACCACAGATGCTTTCCCCCTCACTGTTTTTTTAAGTGCATCAAATATTAATAAATGCACTTGTGAACATTCTTACATATGTCTCTATGATAATCTTATTTTGTATGAAAACCCCTCTTTACTAAGTTAATAAAATCTTTATATAGGCAAATCTTTTGTAATAAAAAAATTCTGAGGATGGCATAGTACTGTAAACACAGATTGCTAAAGGCAGAGAAGCAATAAGATTGATTAACATGGTTTAGACTCAACAAAACACAATGAAAGGCAGACAGCCAAATAGTTACTATTTAGAAAATTCATAATCAGGGCCAGGACTGCAGTAGTATGGGGTGCTGATGAAATGATGCTGGGGCTGCATATCTGGTAAATATCCACTGTGATCGATAGTAAGGCCAATGTTAATAAGAGTTAATTTAGGACCTGCTAAAAATTCATGGGTAACATAATAATCAAAAGCCTTTTATTAATTTGGAATGGGGAAGTGATTTTCAACTAGTAATATTCTACATGTATACTGGCTTCCTCTGAGAAACATAATGAACCCATTTTACTGAGCATATTTAGCAGCTTAGTGATCTAGGCAGACATTTATCTTCTCTGAATCTTTGTTCAGAGATGGTGTTATCAGCCCTTTCTGATGAATAAGTTATTGTGAGGGTCAGATTAGAAGTCACATTGTTGGAGATTTTAGGTTCAACTCCTATGTGGCTGATGAAATGATAAACTGTTAACTTTATACCAGAATGACTTAACTAGGCCATGTCGGTTTTTGACAAGTCATTCTCCCCATTACTAGTTTAAGGGTTCTTCAGTGATACCTCTGATTTATTTTATCTTCTGTCCTTTCCTGATGTAGTTCAAGGCTATATATAATGGAGACAGCATAATATAGAGAAAAGTCTGGGGATTAAAGTCAGAGGCTTAGCTTAGATCCTTATTCTGTAACCCAGGGTAAGCTACATAATTAAACTATAAAGATGATGATGATGATGATGATGATGATTATGGAGAGGGGGAGGAGAGCTTACACGTGCTCAGGACTAAGTCTCATACAACATCTTGTTATTAATTCCTCACATCAACCCTATTATCATCCTCATTTTATGAATGAGGAAACCAAAACTTAAAAAGTTTATATGACTTGCCAAATTAACCAGTATTGTAAACAGTTAGTAATTCAAACCCACAAAATCTGATTCTAAGGGCGCCTGGGTGGCTCAATTGGTTAAGGGTCTGCCTTGGGCTCAGGTCATGATCTCAGGGTCCTGGATTGAGCCCCCAGTTGGGCTCCCTGCTCAGCAGGGAGTCTGCTTCTCCCTCTGCTCCCCGCCCCGCTCATGCTCTCTCTCTCTCAAATAAATAAATAAAATCTTTTTAAAAAAATCTGATTCTATAATCCTTGCTATTTTCTGCTGCCCTCCCATCTAATGGGGATAGTAACCTACTTGAAGTGGCTGTGAAAGTGAAAACTGGCCATATTACTGTAAAGTACATGCAATGCTTAATCTGAGACTCCCTGAGCCTCTATAAGCAAAATTTTTGGGAGATAAAAGTCATGAAAATTTCTTCTCTTTCTCTGGGATCCCCACAGATTTTGAGCTTGAAAAAAAGCCAGTTCATGATAACCTGAGAAGGGATTTTAAGTACGTTATGCATTTAGGAGAGAGGGGGCTGTTCCTACTCCACCAGCACTAGGACAACCACAAAGTGGAATTCCAGAAAGTAAGGGTTGTTATGCTCTCGGTCAGTGACTAGGATTTTTTTATATGGGATGGCGACATACTGTGGAAGTTCCTGGTTATGAAATCTTTTCTGTAAGTGTCCATAAAAAGAATTGCTACTCATCCCTCTGAGTTTAGCTTTGGCTTAAACCTATAGAATTAGAAATTTAAGATGACTTTTCAAAATCCCTTCTAAATCCTAAACTGTGATGCTATACATTTTTAATGATAATTTTTCTTAACAAATCACTTGATGCAAACCCTTGAAAATAAGTCTTTTTATTGTTAAGCTTTCTGGGACTGCCATAAAATTTTTAGAGACTAATAAAGTTTTGACTAAAATTTCTATAAGCACTCAAAAAGTATACATTCATGTTTATATGCATATGAAGTAGTTGAATTTCAATTATATTGGGTAAAATTTATCATAAACCATGTGAGATCTGGTAAATTGTTTTCTGGAAACAGATGTTGTTATGATAGTTTTTAAAACTTGGTTATATTTTAATGTGAGGAGGGATGAAGCTTCAGTGGTGGTGTTTAAGATCTTTTATAATGCAAGCTGACGAACCAGGCTGGTTCCAACAATGCTTTGGTGATATTGGTGTTATTATTATTGTTTTTGTGGGCAACTGCTTTTTAGGTACTCCTTTTGAAATCTGACTTTTTTTTTCTTAATTAGGATGTTTTAAATATATAAAACAACTGAACTTTGGAGAAAAATCTCATTAGTAAGGCATGTTTTAAAATAAAATTATCTATTTAAATTCTAACTAGGGAAGGGTGACAGGGCTGGTCATTAATACATGAAATAAAAAGAAAGATAGTAATCAATTCTACTTCAGAGAAGTATCTACACACTGGTCAGCTTTTTCCAGGCCTACTGGGATGGTAATGGCTTAAGGGCTTGTTCGTATGTCAGTAGAGGAATACAGCTGTTTTTTGAAATGGATGTCAAGAATCCACAGTATATACAATATATACTTCTTTGGTTCACCGACATTGACAGCTTTTGTTAAGCACAAATATTAATAATATTTAATTATTGTCAACATTAACACCTTAACGCAAATGCATAAAAAGGCTAATTTAGGAATATACACACCTTTTAAGAAAACATCCAACATGGGCTGTATGCTCTCAGTTTGGATGCATGTAAGACAGACAAGAATCTGGAGTATGAGGAAGTCCATAGTGTCAAAGGATTCAGGTTGGACACCATGGCAGAAGGATAGGGCTGGGATGAAGATACCTGCTCATTTTCTTAGACATGGGGTAGATGTTGGGAGTGATACAATTCAGACAGGAAATGCAGTGAGACTAAACCTTGTCTCCTTTTCCTGGACTAATTCAGTGCCTTTATACATGAACACAACAAATAACCACTGCCTCCATCCAGGAAGCTGCCTCCACATTATCCACAGTCATTCCTCGTAGGGACCCAATATTTTTCTTCCTAACACTGGGATTCATTGATTCTAACTCTGATCTCTTAGATCACACAAAATTTGGTGAACATGCAGAATTTGGTTCAGGGTCAAATATGTGGAGCATTTGTATTTTTGCACAGAGTATAGTATACGATACTATATCATCATCATCATCATCATCATCATCAACCCTATTATCATCCTCATTTTATGAATGAGGAAACCAAAACTTAAAAAGTTTATATGACTTACCAAATTAACCAGTATTGTAAACAGTTAGTAATTCAAAACCACGAAATCTGATTCTAGGGATGCCTGGGTGACTCAGTTGGTTAAGGGTACATGCACAGGATCTGCTATGCAAAGAACCCTGGAATAAAAAAGAATCCCCATATGCATTCACCCTGCTACTCATGATTAGTTATAATCTTGATTGTATTCACTACTGTATAGGTCAGTATGGCTTTGAGTACCTGGAAAAAGTGATGGAGTATCTATAAAAACTTGGTAGTGTTGACAGACTTTGCTATTTCTTCCCATGTATAAAGGAAATAGCAGAGAGGGGTGGCTATTTCTGAAGGTCAGGCTGGAGTGTTGGGCCACAGGAGCTGTGCCAAAAAGAGAATGGGAAGAGTTATTGGATTGTTGTCAATCTGGATGTATTTCTGCAGGAACATGACAGAAGACTCTGGAATATTTCATCCTGTTCTATTCAACAGTGTAAACAAACGGACTTAGAAAAATTATATTGATGCATATTACTCAAATTCAGAGATTAAAAATTTAGAAAGAATCATTAATATGCTGGATAAAGACACAGGAATCAAAAATAATTTTGGAAGGCTAGAATGTTTAAGTAAATATAACATAAAGAAATGTAACATGTCTAAAAGCAAAGTTATGTGTTTGAGTCCAGAAATCAAATCGTACAATTCTAGGACAGAGGATTATTTGGTTTAGCCAACTGTGAGTTCAATGAATAAAGAGCAGATGTGTTGGCTCAGAAAGCTCCTGAGGTTTAGGCTAGGTTTATAGAAAGTGTCTAAGTGTTCTTGCTGGGTTTTGTGTTGATTAGACCTCACTAGGAATCATCTATTCAAGGATAGTTAAAGAGATTCCTGAAGGGTATCCAGAGGGAGGTGTTTGGAATAGCTAGTGGTCTAGAAACCATATCACATGGTTGTAGGAGAATGGGGTGTTTAATTTATAGGAATGAAGACTTGAGGGAGGGCACATGATGGGTGGTCTTTGAGTATAGTGTTTTTACACAGAAGATGGATTAGATTTCTTCTTCGTGTTGTAAGAGGGCAAAGCTAGAACCAATGGGTCCAAGTTTTAAAAATAAAAATATTGGCTCATGAGGAATGATGATAGATGACAAGGAGGCAGCTTCCTGGGTGGGGGCAGTGGTTATTTGAAGTGTTTATACTTAAAGGCACTAAGTTATTCCAGGAAAGCCAGAAATCCAGGAAAAAAGACAGTCTTTGGAAACAGTATTTTCCATTACTAGAGGTGATTAGGAATAGGCTGAAAGATCATTTTCCAGGGATGTGGTTATATCTGGGGCCCATTTAAGCTCTCCCATCCTGAATTTCTGTGAGATTTTTCAAGGGGAGAGTCTGAAAAAGGGTAATTGCTAAACTCTGTTTAAAGAGAAATGTCCTTCTCGTGTAATTTTTTTCATGATTGTTCTTCTAATTTTGATTTAGTTACTTATTCTTCCGTGTAAATAAACTGTCTTCAACATTTGCAATGCACAATTATATTTCTCTAAATACATATAGATATGTTAGCACTTGAAAAACTCCTGCAGTTTTCTGTGCCAGAGTGTTGAGATCTCCCCTACTATCCAAACATTATTTGACTCTTGCTAGCAACACTTAGCTTGGAACAGAGTCTTAAAAGGTATATCATAAGAATAAAGTTAACTTTACAAATGGGGAAAGAGTCTGTAAACTCTATCTTTTGTGAAAATGGCTTAAGTTCAGCGAAGAGCATTTCATTAGAGGTTGAAAAGACCGTACCACCTGGCACAATGAAATAATTTTAGAACAATCCACTCTCACAGAAAAGAAGAAAACAACTGTGGGAGTGACATTTCTTTCTGACAAGGGAAGAAAAACCAAAGGAGGGAGAAAAAATAAAGTGCTTTTTGGGAATTAAGAAAGCTGAATAAGTGAGAAATACTCAGTGGTGCAAAGCGAAATAATAGGAACTCATTCCAGGAGCTGAAAAGCACTTAAGCCAGGAGACAGAGCTTTCTCGGCATAGCCTTTCAAGGCTCCTTTCCAATACAGGGATATATTTTGAGTCCAAAGCTTATCTGGTTCTTGTGAAGTATGACTGCTTAGGTGAACAAAGTGATCGATCATAAGATCTCTTATATGTACAGTGGAAGAGAAGCTTTGGTTTTAGGAATCTTATCTGAAGTGTATTGGACGTAAAGGCTATTAGTAACCAATTTCCCCGAGAAGTAGTATTTCAGAATGTTCTCTCAAATATCCTGGTTACTAATAGCTTCCTCTTCATAACTGCCTTTATAATTTTTTCAAGAGGCTGAAGAAAGTGCAAGGAAAAGTGTGTGGGATCTCTAGATCCTACTTCATAAATATTTTCTAGCTGCTATTAATCACAGTCACATCCTTCTACTCACCTAGCACCTCCTTCAGTTCTCAGCATACATGAACATTCATGCAATGCTTTTGTTGACCGATTCCTAGGAAGATAAAAGCCTATTGCTAGGATAAATGGTTCACGTTTAGAGTTTTGCCTCAAAATAAAGTCTCTGATTAAACTTAGTGGGAAAAATGTATATAGCAGGCAGTCCGGCCAAAGATAAAAGTAACTTTGTGTTGAGTGAGTTGCTCTGCTCATCCTTGAACAAGGAAGTTCCTTGGGACTAGTGCATCCTTTAGAACTGTCTCCCCACAGACAGTCAAGCTCAGTGGTGAGAAAAAGCAGGGGGGCAGAAGGGCAGAGGGAGAGGGAGAGAGAGAAATGCATCTTTGGGGTTTTAGGAGGTTGATGCTTTATGTGGCAGCAGGAGCGGGGGGTGGGGGGAGCAGTAGCTAACTGAAAGCCCAAAGTGCTCTTATCCTCATGAGTAAGAGTTAGAAAAGGATATTGGATAGACTTCCGTTTGGGTCTGCACAAGCCCCTAGATTTGGGGACAGTTCAGGGAGTAAAGGCCATTGGCTCAGACTAGAGAGATACTGGGCTTTCAGCCAAATTTAGGAAGGGGGCAATTGAGCTGCTGTACATCTACTTGGGAGTATCAAAAAAGTGTGATGGTACTGGCTCCCCAAATGCTCTGTAGCTTCTTAATCCTGCATATATTTTTGTGCAGGATGAAGGAGAGTTGAAGAAAAAATATTAACTGATGATAACAGATGGCTTTCCTAATTCCCACCAGATGGGATATGGAGGGAAAGGGTTATTGTTATTTTTTTTTTCAAAAGGCCTTCATTTTGTTTATGAATTTTTCACTAATTCTACACCCTCCACCCCATGCCATGCCCTTGCGGGATACTCACTGAGTTCACCAGGTGTTGGAGCATCTCAGAAGCTTCTCCTGGTCCTCCAGGTCCTTCCACACCTTCTTGTGCATGTGAAAAAGACCGGTAGTCCTGGCTAGTGTAGATCACCACCTCCTGTGGGCTACTCTGGCAGCAATGGGCACTGGACCCAGAGGTTACAGAAATGCTCACTGGGGGTGTTCAGGTGGGACACCTCTTCTTTATACAGATCCGACTCCTGCTTCCTAGGCTCCCTGAACTTGCTCATGGCTCCCTAGCAGCTAAGCTCAGTGAGGCAGCCAGCTGGTCCTGGCAAGAGCTGCAACATCTGGGCAAGGAGAAGGCTGCCCCCACACCTGTGAGCACCGTTTTGAGATTCCCTCTCCCCTCCGTAGCAGCACAGCAGCATACCCCTCACCCAAAAGATGGGCTCCAAGACATGCAGGAATGATGTAGCTAGGTGCTACACCAAGCAGCACTGTGTACGGATGGCAGGCTGTCTACTCCCAGAAGAGCGGATCTCTGTCCTATTCATGCAGTAGGTCAGGCCCTTGGTGGGACAGCTGATCCTATAGGGGACATGGTGGCCCAGGCTGGGCACACCTCTTCTCCCCTCCTCAGGGTCCTGTTTTCTCTCCACCTGTTGTAGGTTGGCCTGCTTGCAGGCAGTTTTCTTGCTGCTGCTGTTTGTTTTGTTTTTGAATACATTATGGAATTTATTTATATTTCATCTTTTAAAAGCCAGAACATAAGGAATTTCACTTTCTGGAAAGTCACCTTTTTAGAAATACATGACGTTCCCTCAGTGCAAGAAAATAGGTCAAGTTTCTCTGACCTAGAGATGGACAAGCTTTAACCATGTCCCTCAAATGAAGGTTTTATCAAATTTCTTTTCAAATTTCTACAGAGATGATTTCAACTCAGGGTAAGTTTGAGAGAACTTTTCCCATAAATTACAGTGAAGAAAATGATCTTAATGTTTGGGTAAGAAAAAGCTATTGCCCCAAATAGGCCCCATCTTCTATGGGGAGAGGTCCACAGCAGCAGGGCTGTCGCTTGCAACTCCATCTGCTGACTAAAAACACTTACATATTTAGACTAGAGGTGTTTCCATTGAAAAAACAGAACCAGTTCCATATTCTTTGTGATCTATATTCAATTTAGTGAGTTGGAGATAGGGTTCTGTCCCAGCTCTTTGAGGCTCTAGGTTCCTGAGCCCTCTCAATTCACCTTCTCCAGAATTATTGCCTCCTGGGGTGGCATGTAAGCTTGGGTTGCCCAGAAAGCAGAACCTAAGGGCAAGAGCTAAGGGTTACTACTCTACTAGAGAATGTAATCTTAAGGAACTGGAGGGAGGGACCAGAGGAGCAAAGCTGAGGAAGAGAAAGGGCCAATGTGAAAATACACTATTGATCTGACCATAGGAACATGTGATTGATTGCTCAATCTTTTGGGACCATCCTCTGGTTCAGGGTATGTATAAACTGTGATTCAGGGCCATCCATCTGGGCAGGATAGAGACAGGCAGAAGAATTTATCCCCTTTGTCCTCTATCCTGTTTTTTGAATCTTTTTTTTTTTGAGATTTTATTTATTTGTTTGACAGAGAGACACAGTGAGAGAGGGAACACAAGCAGGGAGAGTGGGAGAGGGAGAAGCAGGCTTCCCGCAGAGCAGGGAGCCCGATGCGGGGCTCGATCCCAGGACCCTGGGATCACGACCTGAACCGAAGGCAGAGGCTTAACGACTGAGACACCCAGGCGTCTCTTTCCTGTCTCCTATGAAGTAAAGAATTGCTCCCCTGACCTAACCCTCCTGCTGTTTGGGTTGTATATGTGTGGGCAATAAGCAAAATCTCATAGCATCATTTGTCACTGTGTCAACAGAGAAGCCCTAGAGCAGTAGCTGAGAAATGTGCTTTGGCATAAGGTAAAGTGATGTTAAGTTGCACTCACCTGAAGCTGGTCAGAGCTCACAAAGGGTTGGTTATTATTCAGTGGTTGGAACAAGAAGACAGGCGAGCCTCAGAGAAACTGCAGTGTAGCACGACATGTCTGAAAATGGTGGAGGAGAAGAATGGGGGCCACACTGAAGCTACTTAGCACTTTCTCCCTTTTCAACCCTCTTCCCACACCTGCTTTATGAGGACACAGGGGGTCCTGATTCCTGACACTTTCTGGAATTCTGCTAGTAAACTTGTCTTGCTTCTCAGCAATCTGGGTTTGACCAGACTCCTCATTTTTAAACCATTCTTTTTAAGAGATTTTATTTATTTATTTATTTATTTATTTATTTATTTATTTGAGAGAGAGTGCACCATGCGTGCAAGCTGGGGTGGGGGGAGGAGTAGAGGGAGAGAGACAAGCAGACTCCAGGCTGAGTGCAGAGCCTGGTGTGGGGCTTGATTCTACGACCCCAAGAGCATGACCTAAGCCAAAATCAACAACCAACTGAACCACCTGGGCACCCTTCTTAAGCCATTCTTATTTTTCCCTCCCTTTCTCCTGTCAAACAGTGGAATTAGGGGCTAGAGTTGTTTCTTACTTTCCTTGAAGATAGTTTTTCTGGTTCTTCTAGGGTAAGCGACCATTCTGGTTTGTCCTGACTGTCCCAGGTTCAAAAAAGAAAGAAATTGTTTTATGAATCAAATTATCCTTTAGATATAATGATTTTATGAAATAACTTTAAAAATAAAAGTCCCATATTTACAGTTATCATTAATTAATAATCATTATTAATTATTTATAAACTATATTTTTTATATTGGTCAGTGTTCTCCAGAGAATCAAGAGGATATAGAAATCTATATCTAGATCTATATTGAGAGAGAGATTTGTTGATTCATTATAACAAATTGACTTCTACCATTATGGAGGTTGAGAAGCCCCACAACGGCTGTCTGCAATCTAGAGACCCAGGAAAGTTGGTTCTTTGTTTTATTCTGAATCTGAAGGTCTAAGAGAACCAGGAGAACTAATGGCATAAGTTCTAGTCCAAGTCTGAAGGTCTGATTACCACAAGACCCAAAGGTATAAATTCCAGTTCAAGGATAGAAGAGTGATGCCTCGGCTCTAGCAGTCAGGCAGAGAGATAATTCTCTCTTCCTTTACCTTTTGTTCTATTCAGGTCCTCAACAGAGAGGATTGCCCTCATTGCAGAGGGCAATCTGCTTTATTCAATCTATCAATTCAAATGCTAATCTTATCTGGAAACACCCTCATAAACACACATGGAAATAATAACTAACTAGGTATCTGGGTATCCTGTGGCCAAGTCAAGGTGACACACAAAATTAACCATCATACTTTCACATTCTTTTTTGTCTTCAAAAATTTCTCCTTTATGAATCGGTTCTGGCACAGTGGCAATGGCACAAAGAAGAAAGACAATGATGGTGATAACTCCCAGGCTCCAACCAGATGTCCATCCTTGGATGAATGGATAAAGAAAGATGTGGTTATTACAATGGAATATTACGCAGCCATCAAAAAGAACAAATTCTTGCCATTTGCAATGACATGGATGGATCTAGAGGGTATTATGCTACGTAAAATAAGTCAGTCAGAGAAAGACAAATACCATATGATTTCACTCATATGCAGAATTTAAGAAACAAAACTGATGAATATATGGGAAGGGAAGGAAAAATAAAATAGGATAAAAACAGAGAGGGACACAAACCATAAGAGACTCTTAACTACAGAGAACAAACTGAGGGTTGCTGGAGGGGAGGTGGGTGGGGTGATGGGGTAATTGGGTGATGGGCATTAAGGAGGGCACTTGATGTAATGAGCACTGGGTGTTATATGCAACTGATGAATCACTAAATTCTACCCTGAAATTAATAATACACTAATATGTTTAAAAAAAAAAGTGTTCAAGTCTTGGTCTTGCTCAGGACTTATTATAAGATCTTGGGAAAGAAGTAAGTTTATAAACAAACAAACAAACAAACAAACACTCCTGGGCTCCAAAGCGAGCCATGTCTTATATAAGAAGTTAGCTGTGTATTTTATTTTTAGAAGCATTTTTAAGGAAAGTTTTATTACTTTAGTTTTTAAAAAATGTATTTTGAGAAGATTCAAGATTATACTAATCATCAGCATCTTAAGAAGAATCTCTTTTTTCAATTACAATGTAAAAGTTTCATTTGCCTCTAGCATGATGATAATTTGATTTAAAGAGGATGGCATTCCTGGTATGGTTTAATTCTTAATTATTTTTAACTTTGGTTTAATTCTAACTATTTTTAGAAATAAAAAGAGTACTCCCTGTACTTTTTGATATCCCCTCTTACGAATTCTTTTTATCACCTCACTAAATTTTAGTTTCCTCTTTTTTTGAGACTTTTTATCCAATGGGTGTGCACTTACATTGGTTAGGCCTTTATAAGTACAATTTGTTGATATGTTTATCCTGCCAATGGATTATAATGTTAGATGCTTTTTATTATTCCATTGTTCTCTAAAACAGGACCTTATTTTAAATAAGCTAATTAATTTTTAAATAGCAAGATATTTAAATGAAGAATTTAAAATGCATATATTTCAGCAGTTTTAACTCTTTATAATCATCTTAATCTCATTATCATTCTTAAATGACATATTTAAGGTGACAAATACATGGCTGGAACCCCTATTTTATAAACCTGTGGGTGAAAAAACCCAGCATGAATAGATACCATATGATTCAGTAATTCCACTACTGGGTATTTACCCAAAGGAAACAAAAACATTAATTCAGAAAGATATATGCACCTTTCTATTTATTGCAGCATTTTGTAGAACAGCCAAGATATGTAAGTAACCTAAGTGTCCATCAATAGATGAATGGATAACTAAGATGTGGTATATAAACACAATGGAATATTACTCTGCCATAAAATGGAATGAGATCTTGCCATTTGCAACAAGATGGATGGAGCCAGAGAGCATTATACTAAGTGAAATAAGTCAGACAGAGGAAGACAAATACCGTATGATTTCACTTATTTGTGGAATCTATAAAAACAAAACAAAATAACCAATCAACAAACCAAAAAATAAAAATAGACCCATAAATATAGAGACTAAACAGTGGTTCCCAGAGGGTAGTGGGTGGGTGGAGGGAAAAAAATTAGTGAAGGGAAGTGGGAGATACAGGCTTCCAGTTATGGGATGAATAAGCCATGGGGATAAAAGCTACAGTATAGGGAATACAGTCAATGGTATTTTAATACTGTTGTATGGTGACAGATAGTAGCTGCACTTGTAGTGAGCATTAACAGTGTACAGAGTTGTCAAATCACTATGTTGTAGACCTGAAATGAATGTAACACTATGTGTTAACTATACTTCAATAAAAAAAATTCTAAGAATTGTCTTGTATATGTGAATAGATATAGTGTACTTTAGTGAATCATGTGTTCACTGCACTGTGCTGTATTAAAAACACTCAGTAAAGGTACATGTATAAAAGATGTTTCTGAGATTGCTAGTCGTATATTTGAAAATGTATAGTATTATTTCACTGAAAAAATGTTTTAACCGCAATATGGTTCTGGAATACACTACATAAATTCACAAGCATAAAAATGCTCCTAAGAACTATTTTTAAAAATCTGGAAAACATCAAGAGAGAAACAGTTATCCTCCCAATAGGCAAAAAACAATTCAAATGACAGTGAATTTCTCATCAGAAACCATGCGGCCTGAAGGAAGCAAGATAATATTTTTCAACTGCTAAAAGAAAGAACTGTCAACAGAGAATTTTATATCCAGTGAAAAAAACCTTTGTGAATGAAGGTGAATCAAGACATTCTCAGATGAATAAAATCCAAGAGAATTTGTTGCCAGCAGACGTAACCTAAAAGAATGCCCAAATGGTATTTTTCTAAACAGAAAGTAAATGATAAAAGAAGGAATCCTGGAATAAAGGGAAAAAGAAAAACAGAATGAGTATGAATCCAGAATGACTGTAGACTTCCTTTGCTCCCCTGAGTTTTCTAAATTATATTTTATGGTTGAAGCAAAAATTTTAATATTGTATGTTTTTAATGTATGTAGAGAAAATATTTAAGAAATATAATTGAGGGACGTTAAAGAGACATAAAGGAAGGTAAGTTTTCTATACTTTATTAGAACTGGTAAAATGATGACACTAATAGACTGGCAGGTCATCTACGCATAATATAATACCTATAGAAATCACTAAAAATACTATACAAATAAATACACTCAAATATGGTATAGATAAATCAAAATGAAATTCTTTTTTTTTTAAAGATTTTATTTATTTATTTGAGAGAGAGAATGAGAGACAGAGAGCATGAGAGGGAAGAGGGTCAGAGGGAGAAACAGACTCCCCGCTGAGCAGGGAGTCCGATGCGGGATTCGATCCCGGGACTCCAGGATCATGACCTGAGCCGAAAGCAGTCGATCAACCAACTGAGCCACCCAGGTGCCCCAATCAAAATGAAATTCTAAAGAATATTCAAAATAACCCTGAGGAAGGCAGCATAAAGAAAACAGAGAAATTAAAAACAGAGATAAAAATTAAAAAAATAAAAGCAAAAATGCTAGAATTAAGTCCTAAAATATCAATAACTACATTAAATATAGATGACATTAGTGCACCAATTAAAAGACAGAGATTAGGAAGTAGATTAAAAATATATGACTCAACTAAATGCAGTCTATAAGAAATTTCAAATATAACAATATAAGTAGGTTGAAAATAAAGGAACAGTAAAAGATATACCAAGAAGACATTAATCAAAATACAATATAAATAGCTATATTAATATCAGATAAAGTATACTTCAGAACAAAGAAAATTACCAGGGACAGTATGTAACAATCATTACATAATGATAAAGGAGCCAATCCACCAAAAAGACAGCGATCTTGAATGTGTATGAATCATGCAATGTAACTGTAAAATATGTGAAACCAAATAGTCTTGAGCATTTACCCTAAAGAAACGAAAACTTATGTGCACAAAAAAACTTGTAAATGAATGTTCATGGCCCCTTAATTTGTAATAGTCAAAAACTTTAAATAACTCAAATGTCCTTAGAAACAGTTAAAATAACTGTATTACCTCCATATCATGGAATATTATTCAGCAATAAAAAGGAACAAACTATTGATATGCATAACAACCTGAATGTATCTCAAAGGAAGTATGCTAAGTAAGTATAAAAAGCCAATCTTAAAAGGTCATATACTATGTGATTCCATGTATGACACTGTTGAAATAATAAAAAGATAGAGATGGAGTACAGATTACTGCTTGTTGGTTAGGCAGAGAAGTGAGGCAAGTGAGTGAGGTTAGAAATGGGGTAGCACAAGGGAGTCTGGTGGTGGATCAGTCAGTATCTTGATTGCTGTGATTATACAACTCTACACGTATGATAAAATTCCATAGAACTACACATACATACACACAAATACATGCACACAGACCTGGTGAAAACTGAATAAACTCTGTGGATCATACCAATATAAATATTCTGGATTGTATATTGTATTATAGCCATACAAGATATCACCATTGGGGAAATCTAGATGAAGGGTAAACAGGAGTGCTAAAGTTAGTATATGGACCTTCTACTTCTGATTTTAAGTGAGAAGCTAGACATCATTTGTTTGGGGGAATAGATAATATCAATAGCTAATAATTATCAAGCACACACTATACATCAGGCACTCTGTTATGAGCTATACATGCAGTTTCTTTTTTTTTTTTTTAAGATTTTATTTATTTATTTGAGAGAGAATGAGAGATAGAGAGCACGAGAGGGAAGAGGGTCAGAGGGAGAAGCAGACTCCCTGCTGAGCAGGGAGCCCGATGTGGGACTCGATCCCGGGACTCCAGGATCATGACCTGAGCCGAAGGCAGTCGCTTAACCAACTGAGCCACCCAGGCGCCCTATACATGCAGTTTCTTATAAAATACTCAAATTTATGAGATAGGTAATATTTTACTCCGTTTTTGAGATGACAAAATAGAAACTCAGAGAACACAGTTTCTCATGTTTTCACTGTTAATATAATACCATGTTCCACAGAGCAAGGTAGAATCTGAAACACTTTCAGGGTAGTGGGAAAACCTGTCTGCCTGTGTTAATATCTCTTGCTTTTGTCATTAAAGCCTACACTTCCTCTGTCAGGCACAAGAACTTTCAATTTCTGATCAAAAATGTATCTGATTCATCTGTTTCATGAGGAAACAGACACCATATGAAATCGAGAAGACACAGATGTAAAGTATCTGAGACATAGTGTATCCACTTTGTGATTCTGCTCAAGAAATGTTCTGAGGTTGTGAATTTCCTAAAGACTAACTTTGCATACTGGAAGATTCCTTCGAAGATTGGCCTTGATCTTGACACTTAAAATTGAAGTGCAGCAAATTTGATCAAAATCAGTCAACCAATTTGAAAGTTAGCAGGAAACAAACAAACAGATGTAAAACACTAAAAGGTCCAATTGATTTCACTATGTTCAATCAATATTTTTTTCATTTCCAATTCAGCGGGTAGCCTTCTTTTAAATAGCCATAACAGCCAAGAGAGACTGAAAAAGTGTTTGATTTTACCACATAATGTTAACTGAAAATTAACCACAGGGAGACAGAAGACAGAATATTCAACAGCAAATCTACTTCTCTCTTCCATATGAAAGAGTATCTTCATGTAGATTATGTAAAAAAAAAAAAGAAACCACTCTGTAATATATATATATATATATATATATATATATAGAGAGAGAGAGAGAGAGAGAGAGAGAGAGAGAGAGACTTAAGTGTATTTTTGTTTGATTTTTAGCACGTTGCTGATTTAAATGACAGTTTAGTTTCTGATCTTAAAATGATCTTACACTATAACAATGAAGCCTTTATTTTCTATTTGGGAAAACTGTAAAAACCCAGATTACAAGGGTAATTCTTCCCTACCAATATTGGTAATAACTTATTCTTTCTTTCAACAGAACATTATCTAACATTCATTAAGCTTCAGGTATTACATTAAGGGCTGGGATATATCAAATTAAATTACATGAAATTGTTTATATATGACCTAGGGAATGTAAGACCTAAAATCAACAATTTCATACTGTTTAATCTAATAGAAATGAAAAATGCAGTTCCTACATTAAGATTTCACAATTTAATACAAGAAACTTATGAGTAAACAAAATTACATGTTAGGAGAATTCTGGAAAACTTCTTGAGAAAGTGCTCAACCTAATTCTAGAAGGAGTTAAGAGAAACCAGGTGAAGAATGTACATGGGAAAGAAGGTCTTTTCCGGAAGAGAAGCATTCACAGAGTCCAGAGTCTAGGAGGCAATGGGAAAAATTATGAGTCAAGACTCTGAGTCAAGACTAGAGAGAAAGGATCAAACCACAAAGCCTCTTAATGTGAAAAGATTTCTACTTAGGGCAATTGGTAAGACTTAAATGATTATGAACAGAAGACCAGAAGGGATGGCTTGCATTTTTTTTTTTTTAAGATTTTATTTATTTGAGAGCGAGTGAGAGAGAGAACACAAGCAGAGGGAAGAGAAGGCAGAGGGAGAAGCAGACTTCCCGCTGAGCAGAGGGCCTGCCCGGTGTGGGACTTGATTCCTGGACTCCGTGGGATCATGACCAGAGCCGAAGGCAAACGCTTAACAGACTGGGCCACCCAGGTGCCCCACGATGGTGTGCATTTTAGAAAGTCACTCTAGCTACAGTGTTATATGTTGTTTCTCCATACTTCTGTTTTCTTTCACATCTTCAGTCTTTTGTTGTTGTTATTGTTGTTTTGTTTTGTTTGGGGGGTGGGTTTGCTTGCTGTTGTTGTTTTCCTGTATATTCTGGAAGAATTCTTTAAATTCATTTTTCAATTCACCTATAATATTTTTGGCCATAATATATTTGATAGGCAAGAGCTCATTTTAATTCTCTGGTTGTTACTTTTATAGCTTCCTATTCTTGTTTTATGGATGCAAGCTCCCCATGGGACTCTAAGGATGACTATTAGAGGTATTTTGTTGTTTTTTTTTTTCAAAGATGGTTTTTATGTTGGTTTATTTTGGCCATTCTTTCATATTGAAGGCTTTCTTCAGACTTCTAGTGCATCTTAGTTGTTATAAGATGGCAAAAAAGCTGATTGGCACCTCTATATATATTGGTACCTCTATTGCTAATTCACAGGCAGCACTTTTTTAGAATAATGGCAGGGTTGGGGCGGGGGCCTGGGAACCCTACATTTAAGTTTCTTCTCCTGGAGGAACTTTAAATAAGTCATTTTCTCTAGGACTATTCAACTTCTTTAGAGAAGTACCCTCCTGCCTGGTTGGATAGAAGCTTGCTTTCAAACAAGCTTCACTTGGAGGTTGGGAAGATGTATGTGTGTGGTATAGTTAACCATTCCACAAACAGATATTCTATTTTCCCTCCCATTTTTAGCCTTATATCTAACTTTGCCCTCAACTGAGTGTAGCATTTTTCAGTCCCAAGCATCGCCTAGATTCTACATTACAGATGAGTTTAGACTACAAACCTCTCTGTGTAGTCTAGGCTGGAGATTTCCTCTGATCTAATTCACCCATTACCATTTCTCCACCTCTTTTATGTGTTCCATAAATTTGCTAAAATCTGTCATCTGTTTATGACCCAACTCCTCTTCTTTTCCTAAATAGTGGCTTCATAAAATTTTAATGAGGGTGTTTGGTTGGAGATGAGATATAAGGCATCTCTAACGAAAATGTTTCCTTGAGTACAGCTTTAATTTTATCTGTCCCTCTAGTTTATAAAATCTATGAAGGTAGGCATTATGGATGTTTTCACTGCTGTATTCCTAATGCCTATTGTAATGTCTAATAATGTTTTAAAATTTTAAAAAAATTTCTTGCTGAAAGAGCAATAGGACTTATGAAAACATCACAAGGGAACATGTAAATAAAAAATAAAACCATTAAATTTTAATCTAGTTGGATTGAATTTTAAAACATTAAGGAGGATACAACCTGCCTTATATAAAGTTAACATAATAATTTATCATAGATTCATTTAGAATCCACCTTAGCTACTTGCTTTTGAATAATGAAAAGGGTGATACTGGAGCAAGCAAGACTGGCAAAGAGTTTGGCTTTTTCTGGCACTGGTTGCCCTTTATAATTTACATCTATTCATATATATATGTGTGTGAACATGTGTGTATGCACATGTACACATGTATCACACGTATGACATATTTTTATTATTTCTCTCTGAATCTCCTTTATTCACTAGGCATTAAATCTGTCAATTATAATTTTCCAACTAAAGTGTTTAAGTAAAGCAAAGCTTATCATTGGTAAGGAATAACTATACCAAAGACATTAAAATATCATAGCAACTAATGAATCGTTGAACACTACATCAAAAACTAATGTACTCTATGTTGGCTAATTGAACATAATTAAAAATATATATGTATATTATATATACACATGTGTATATATAATATACATATATATATATATATATATATATATATACACACATATATATTGCAACTGTGGGGGGAAAAAAGATATCATAGCAACCATCTGCCTGGCTTCCAAGTATTTACATACTGTAAGGCACACTAGCAGCTCAGTTAATCTAATCATGTCTTTCTGAGTGTTGAAACACCTAGTACCTACTGTTCATTCTCATTAGTCCACTCGTCCATTCATGAAATAACCTACTTTTTAAAAAGCAAAAGAGCTAGGATTTGTGTGTATTCAACCAGGTAAACACCTATATAAAAACAGCATGGTGAAGGGACACATAATTTTTTAACGGAGGATACAACCTCTACAGGTACTCAGCAGCTATGGTATAATAATGATATGCATCAGGAAAGAGGAAGGCAGAAATGCTGTGGCTTGCAGCTACATGATCACGTAGGCATCAGTCCTGAGGAACAGAGATTTGGACACAAGGTAGTTTCAAACCCCAAGAAAACATGACCAAGCAGGTCTGGACAGAGCAAGTTAATTTCATACACTAGTGCAGGGTTGCCAAGAGGATCCCAATACACTTAACTCAGCCAGAATTGGTTGTGATCCTGCCTTTCCTGGAAGTGAGGGTACTGGTGGACCAAACTGCAAGAAAATGGGGAAAGCAGAACAAAGAAAATAATACAGTGGCTGACAAAGAAGGTTGCAGAATGTATTGAACAATAATAAAAAAAAAAACCTGACCTTTTTGGTCTATGTTATTAATTTAAAAGGTAGGTTAAGCCTATTTCTTATTATTTCTGATACCTAGAGCTCCCCCTTAGTAATTGTGGTCTTAGATCACTAGAGAAATGAGCAGAGGACAAATTCAAGCATGGTTTGAAGTTTGCTAGGATTAACTGTGGTGTTTCAGCTAGCAATGAGGAAGGTGGAAATACGGTAGCTCAAGCTTAGGCTGAAGGAATAAACTTTGGCAAGGACACCTTCTATAAGTTAAATGTCCTTCTCCATTATGAGAGTTTGAACAAGATGACAAGTAGAAGCCTAGCATGCAAAATTTAAGAGGGGGGCACTCATTCCCACAGTTGTGCAAGGCTGCCCTGCTCTTGCAAGATCCTGAGACTGAGTGCCTCCTTAAATTTTCTGTCTTTGGCTTCTGACTTGCCTTAGGCCAGTTCTGGCCCTGCCACATTAAAATATGTTTTATGGCAACCACCCTTTCCACACCTCATTCCATCTCCAGAACAATCTCTACCTCAAAATAAGTAGTGAAGGGATTATCAAGAGAAATGGGAGATACATGACTGAATATGAGACCTTTACTCCCAATCTAAAAATATTTGTTCTTGGATGTCTCATTTGGCAAATTTTAATCTCTCATTTGATTGTTATACTTTTTCATATCTTGAAATTTTTATCTGTCTTATTTGGCTATCTTCTTTTAGCTATTAGAATCCTGTCACAAAATAGCACATGCTTATTAGCCATTTTTGGTGGCTGATGAGAGGATAGAGAACATACTTAAGCAAGTGCATTTGACATGAAGTTGGCAGGGATAGTATATATATCGTATGCCAGAACCAAAATTCTGAAAGATCTTGACATGCTGAAATGATGGGCTAAATATAATAAGATGAAAGTTATCAGGGATGAATGTCTGTACTTCGGTTAAAATTCCAAATAAACAAGGGCAAAATGACAGAGATGCAGTTGAAAGGCAACTCTTCTGAAAGACTTAAAGATTTCAGTCTAAACAGTTTCAATGAGTCAATTATGCAGTATGTTTAATCTAAAGCTAAATATAATTTTAGGCATTGTTGACAGAAGTTTAGACGGTTATCTTAAAGTGAGGGAGATGATAATTCTGCTCTGTTCAAATAGAATCACTCCCCCATCAAGGGGAGTGGATAGCTCTTTTGCTTAGGAAAACCTATTTGTGGCCCCCTTGTGATGAGATATGTGGACTCATTTGGGAGAGAAAGAGTGATACAAGGGAAGCTAAATTTTCTAGGTATTGGAGCAGTGGGAATTTTCTGAGAGAAAGATTTCTGTAGGTGGAGGTAGCATCTAGCAATAAATACAGTGGCAGGCAGAGGACTAAGGAAAAAACTGTTAGTGAGAGTTCTCTTGTTGGGGAAAAGAGCCTTTGGGCCTGCTAATAGAAGACTGTTTTCTGTTCTGATTTATAATTTACCCCTAAGTCCTCAAGCCTTCATTACATGTCAATTACATACAATAAGTTTATGTTTGGTGGAATAGAAGAAGGAAATTCTTTTGTGCGGGTATAGTGGACAGTGGCTGAAGGAAGTAAGATGAAGACATCAAGAATGAAGCTTAGGGCAGGGATGTGGAGCAAGAGGTGACAAACAGCTTCTGAAACTAATCATTCCATGACCCTGATGAATTCTTAGTAATATCAGTAAGGGTGCTAGATTTCACTTGGCATGGGTTTTTGAATTTTCTATATTGTGTGATCAAAGTAAAGGCTGATTCTAGAAAGTTGGACAACTTCCAAGCTTCCAGCCTTGGGAAAATTGAACTGCATTTGCATACGAGGTGGACTATGCATTTTTGTCATGAGACTGTGTTTTTCTCACTGGCATCTACCACACAGTGCCTAGGATATAAAAATAACTTAAATATGTTTGAGTGAATGAATGAGATTACTGCCTTTGATACATCAAGAATGATGCCATATACATAGAAATTATTAAAATACAGTCTGTCCTCAAGAAGCCTGTAGTTTTTTTTTTTTTTTTAAGATTTTCTTTATTTATTTGACACACAGAAAGAGAGCACAAGCAGGGGGAACAGCAGGGAGATGGGGAAGCAGGCCCCCGCCAAGGAGAGATTCTGATGTGGGGCTCGATCCCAGGACCTCGGGACCATGACCTGAGTTGAAGGCAGACACTTAGCCAACTGAGCCACCCTGGTGCCCCAAGAAGCCTGTAGTCTTATGAGGGTGTCATTCATTCAACTAATTATTTATTGAGGCGTTTTTATTGGCATTTGGGATATGTAAAGAAAAAAGTAGACAAGGTCTGTGCTCTCATGGAGTTTTACATCTGGCTGGGGACACACAGATAAGAAATAAACAAATTAATAATTAAGAGAAACATTCACTCAGGATGTGCACTATGCAGAGAACTGAAATGGTGTACAGTGACAGAGATTGAGAGAGGGGTTGCAGGAGATTGGGTGGTCAGGGAAGACTTTCTGCTGAGGTGATATTTAAGATAAAGTATGAATGACAGGAAGGAGCCAGCTATGAAAAGACCAGGAGTTGCAAATGAGCAGGGCAAATCTGAGGACCAAAGAGAAGGGCAGCAACACCTGAGAATACCCAGGAAGACAAAAAATGGTACTAGATGAGGTGGGAGACTTAGAAAGGAGTCAGATAACATTAACCAGAGTAAAGAATTAGATCTTATTCTGAGAGTTATGCAAGGCTTTTAAAGGGTTTTGACTATGGTTATGAGGATGGAGACAGAAAAAAATAATTACAATATGACTAGTACTCTGATACAAATAAAAGACAATCACAGGATTCTGAGGGAACAACTAGTGGCTGAAGGGCTATCAAGGAAGACTCCCTGGAAGACATGGTTATCTCTTATTTATGACTAACAGTTAACAAGGTGAAGAAAGAAAAAGGAAATGAGCATAAAGTGCATTCCAGTCTGGAAGTTGGGTAAAGCATGACTTTGTCATAGAACTGCAAGGAGCACAGTATTGGTAAAAGAGAATGAGAAAAGGAGGAAGCTGGAGAGGTGAGCAGTGACCAAATTGGGAAAGATCATTCACATCTTGCTAACAAGTTTGCTTTGTGCCCAAAGGCAATGAGGGGACAACATACAATTTTGATCAGAGGATTTGCATAGTCAGATTTGTGTTTTGGCATGTATGCCCTGGTATCACTATGAAGACAAACTGGAAACAGGCCAAGTTTCTGTCCGGTACACCAACTATGAGGCTGTAATCCAGAGAAGAGATAACAGTGATTTGAACTAAGACAGTGGAGGGGAGAAAAGAAATGTATGGATTTGATAAATAAAAAGGAAATTAAAAAACATCTTATTGGCCATTAGGTAGATGGCAATGTGATTCACCAGGAGGAATAAAAAAGAGTACCATGCCTGCTAGGGGGGATTTAAGGGAGAACAGAAGAATAGAAGATGGTGATGAATTCAGTTTTGTACTTCCTGACTTTGAGATACTCAAGTGGAAATGAGGATGTGTTTGTAGGCAGCAGGGTATTCAGGTCCAGGCTCAGGAGCGATGTCTGGCTACAAGAGAAATTTGAGGCCATCAGCCAATAGGTGGCTATTAAGACTTTGAAGAGATGACTCAGGAGGAGTGTGCATTTAGGGATAAGATGAGACAGAACAGAACTTGCAGAAGCATCAATATCTTAAGGACTATCAGAGGGAAACAAATCTATGAATGCTACTAAGAAGGAATTCCTGGAGAGGTAGGAGAAATGTAAGAAAGCCTTGTCACAGAACAAGTGACTTGAGAGTTTCAAGGAGACAGAGGCCAAGAATATCAAATGTTTTAGAGACATAAATAAAGGACTGATAACTGTCCTCAGAGTTTAAAAATGAAGAAAGAGATAGGGGATAACAATTGTTAAATCAGTTTCATTGAAATGGCAGGGAGTGTTACCATACTAGGAAAGTGCCTTAAAAGACAGAGAGAAAAGAGCAAGAGATATGTGTATCCAAGAAGGAAATGTGAGAATGTATTCCCTGTGACTAGATGTACCATTACTTGACATGGTTTTTGCATAATGAAAATCCAAACCTCAGTAATTGTTTAAGATGTAAAAAGTCATACTTAGTAATTTATAAGATGAGGGGTATAGTAATTACTGCCTTTCCACACCAAAGTAAACAGACATAATAGTTAAGGGAATATAGCAAAAGAGCTGTATTCTTATGGAAACAAGTGATATCTCAGACTGCTAATGAAATAAAATGTTCCATAATATATGTTTTTTATTTATTTTGAAACAATTTCAAACAAGTTGCAAGAACAAAATCTTTTCTCTCCTTGAATTTGAAAGTTAATGATGTGATGCTCCTCATCCCAACCACTTCAATGAGTATTTCTTATAAATAAAGATATTATCTTACATCACTACAAACCATCAACATCAGAAAATTAATATAAATAGATCACTCCTGGGGTGCCTGGGTGGCTCAGTTAGTTAAGCATTTGCCTTTGGCTCAGGTCATGATCTCAAGGTCCTGAGATAAAGCCTCACATCAGGCTCCCTGCTCGGCGGGAAGTCTGCTTCTCCCTCTCCCTCTGCCCCCACCCCCTCTTGTGCTCTCTCTCTCTGTCTCAAATAAATAAAATCTTAAAAAAAAAAAAAAGAAAAAAGAAAACCCAAAACACTCCACCAAAAAATTGCTAGAACTGATACATGAATTCAGTAAATTTGCAGGATACAAAATCAACATACAGAAATCTGTTGCATTTCTTTACACTAATAATGAAGCCACAGAAGGAGAAATCAAGGAATTAATCCCATTTACAATTATACCAAAAACCATAAGATACCTAGGAATAAACCTAACCAAAGAGGTGAAAGATTTGTACTCTGAAAACTATAAAATGCTGATGAAAGAAATTGAAGAAGTCACAAAGAAATGGAAAAACATTTCATGTTCATGGATTGGAAGAACAAATATGGTTAAAATATCTATATTACCCAAAGCAATCTACACATTTAATTTAATCCCTACCAAAATAGCACAAGCATTTTTCACAGAGCTAGAAGAAAATTCTAAAATTTGTATGGAACCACAAAAGACCCCAAGTAGCCAAAGCAACTTGGGGGAAAAAACAAAAAAAAGCAAAGTTAGAGGCATTACAATTTTGGACTTCAAGTTATACTACAAAGCTATAGTAATCAAAACAGTATGGTACTGGCACAAAAATAGACACATAAATCAATAGAACAGAATAAAAAGCCCAGAAACAAACCCACAATTATATGGTCAATTAATGTTTAACAGAAGAGGCAAGAATATGCAATGGGAAAAAGACTGTCTTCACAAATGGTGTTGGGAAAATTGGACAGCAACAGGCAAAAAAACAAAAGTGGACCACTTTTGTACACCATACATAAAAAATAAATTCAAAATGTATTAAAGACCTAAATGTGAGACAGGAAACCATTAAAATCCTAGAGGAGAACACAGGCACTAACCTCTTTGACATAAGCCATAGCAACTTCTTCCTTCTTCTCACTTCTTAGATTTATCTCCTGGGGCAAGAGAAACAAAAGCAAAATAAACTACTGGGACTTCACCAAAATAAAAAGCTTCTGCACAGCAAAGGAAACAACAAACACAACTGAAAGGCAGAAGATATTTGCAAATGACATATCTGATAAAGGGTTAGTATCCAAAACATATAAAGAACTTACAAAACTTAACACCCCAAAAACAAATAATCCAGTTAAGAAAAGGGCAGAAGACATGAATAGACATTTTTACAAAGAAGATATCCAGATGTACTATCACTGTTAATGTTAGTGTCGACCATTTGTTTAAAGTAGCATCTGCCAGGATTCTCCACTGAAAATCTATTATTATTTTTTTTCCTTTGTAATATATGTTTAGTGTGTTTGTACTTTGAGATTATGTAAATATGAGAGATGGTTTCATCAAACATTATGGGCTCATGGATTCTTATTTTATTTGATGTTACAATCTGTTGCTCTTATTACTTATTTTGATGCTCCAATTGTCCTGACTTTGGCCAGCAGGAGCCTTTTCAAGCTGATTCCTGTGTCCTTTGACATGTTCCTCATCATTCTTTGAGCACTCTTTTATGGTATAACAAGATGTTCCAGGATAATGTTATACTTTCCTGCCCAGCCTTGGATTCAGCCATTTCTCTAAGGGAGAACAGTATTTAGTAACTAAGATCTGGAAGCTAGCTATTTTTAAACATAGACATAGAAGCACACACACTGTGATGGTTAATTTTATGTGTCAATTTGACTGGGTCACAGGGTGCTCAGATATTTGGTCAAATATTATTCTGGGTGTGTCTGTGAGGGTGTCGGGTCTTTCTGGATGAGATTAACCTTTGAAACAGTAAACTGAGTAAAGCAGATTGCCCTCCTCAGTGTGGCGGGCCTCATCCAACCCACTAAAGGCCTGAACAGAACAAGAAGACATACCTTCCCGCAGGTAAGGGAAAACTCCTGCCTGCCTTTGAACTGGGACATCCATTTTTTTCCCTGCCTTTGGGCTCAAACCTAAACCCTGGCTCTTCCGAGATCTTGAGCCTGCTGGCCTAGCTTTCCTGGATCTCTAGCTTGCTAACTGAAGATCTTGAGACTTTTTAGCCTTCATAATCAGGTGAGCCAATTCCTTATAATAAATCATATACATACACACACATACACACAGAGGCATATTATTGTTCTATTTCTATGGAGAATCCTAATGCACACTTATTTATCTCTGTATCTATTTCCATGTTGTCGAAATAAATGGTAAAACATGAATTCAGACCGATATCTCCAATCTGATACAATACTGCAGGATTTATCCTAGTTTTCTACCTTCCCATACTTGTACCTCCCTTCTCGACCATGAGAAACCTGGCTCCCATCATCCCTAATATATTTTTGTATCCGATCAGACCCCCTTTCTATAACCAATCATCAGCCCCTGTTGCCACTCCTTGTCTCATTTCACAGACACCCTCCTAAGTGCTCAGGCTCTTTCACCATTTGCCAGCCTATTGTCAAAACTATCCCCTGAGCAATCCCTTACATATACCACTGTAGCTGCAATACTTCATGTCACCCTCACTTCAGATATGCTCCACACTCTACTCAGGGACTGACACCTCTATTGGACAGCTGCCTCTGCAGATCCTCCCTGTGTGAATGCCCTGCTCACCCTGCTTGTTCTCCCACACCTTGTGTAGTGCTATCCTGCTATGCAAAAAAAATCCTCACCTGTTTTCTTGTTTTGTTTTATGTTAGTCCACCAAACAACATGAAATATTTCCAGTAAAATTTTGACACTTTCTGGTGTAAACAATTCTCCAATTCATAAAATACATTCAGAAAAATACCTAAATGAATATGGATATCACACAGCCTCCCTTCTCTATAATACCACCTTCCAGCCTTCTGTGTTAGTATCACCACCAAATGTAGTGAGGAAACTCACGGCCTTGAGACATATCAAGAGGACCCCATATTATACTTGAGAAATAGCATTTTATCTCCTGTATAAAAGTTGTGTGTTCAAATTTAGGATTCATGACAGCTATGCTACTATCCTTAGCAGGAGTACAGATACAGAAATGTGATTTTGACAAATCTATCAACACAGCTGAAATCTTGTCTTGAAGTATAAATTATTTAAAAACAAAATGCTTATTTACATAAGTGTGCTTTTCAAAGTCTCAATTTAAAATATTCACCACCCTAGTCATGAAAGCATATATATCGTGATAAATATCCCCATTTCTGGTATACTTTTTATAGCAGATTTTTTTTTTAAAGAGAAAAATGTTTCTACAGCAAAACACTGGCAAAATCTCTTTATCTTTCTCAATTTTTTACTCTTTCATTTAGAAAAACAATAAACACTCTTTCCTTTACCAGGCACTGAAATGCTGACATATGAAGTGTAATATTTATTACTTTTCATGAGCAACATAAAAGTTGGCAGATATGTGCATCTTAAGATTAAAGAAGAAACACTGCAAATTTCCTTGCCAAACACCGTGGTGATAGGAAAACTATAAGTCATTTATACACAGTAGTAGAGTTGTCTAGAAATCAGAAAAAAAGAATATTCCGAATGATTCTTCATATATATGTCAAATTGATTCCTCATTGCTAGCTTCATTTCAAGAAAACTACTCCATAACTGTATTTTATACTAAGGCATTTTATTAAAAAAAACAAATAAGGAAAGCACACTTAGTAGGAATGGAGCACCACTGGAGAGCTTTAACTCTTTCACAATAGGAAATATGGATTCAATGTTCAGACTCAACAGAGAAGACTGAAAATGGGAACTGTCCAAACCAGTGACTGCAAATCCTGCTTCGGATAACTCCGCTTGCTTCCAATGATTGCAATATGTCCAAAAAATTCTCATGACAAGCCATTTGTTGTCATTAAATAGTAGTGGTGGTATGGGAAGTGAGGATCACATATTTAAAAAAAAACCAATAAATTTTGAGTAGCTCTAACAATTAAGAGATATTGCTTATTTCTTTTTTATCTATAGTCTTTTTAAAATATTTTATTTATTTATTTTGACGAGAGAGACACAGCGAGAGAGGGAACACAAGCAGGGGGGAGTCAGGGAGGGAGAAGCAGGCTTCCCGCCGAGGAGGGAGCCCGATGTGGGACTCGATCCCAGGACCCTGGGATCATGACCTGAGCCGAAGGCAGACGCTTAATGACTGAGCCACCCAGGTGCTCCCTTTTGTCTATAGTCTTAATTATCTACAGATGTTGTATGAATGAAAACCTTTATAAGTCAAATATAGTAAAAATACTAAAGCAGTATTTTCTAAAACAAGTCATAAAATAAATTTGGTAGTTTACAGCCAACAATTAAAAAAAGAAAATAGTTACAGAAAAAATATCAAAAGGTATCATAATATAGTAAGGGAATTATATTTGTAAAATTTTCATTTCCATTATTATAGATGTTTGGATAATGGAGGATTTATGACACAAGATGTATTTTTAGTGTTGGTTGTTAAAAAAAATACTTGAAAGTCATCCTGTTCCAGGAATCCCATAGTTAGTTTTTTACATTTATTTATTCATTCTCTCACTCATACTTTAATTCAGTTTTTATTAAGGGTGCAGGTGCATTTCTCCCAGACTTGCTAAAACACTTATCCCATACAAAGCACTTAATAATTTTTAAGTACTTACACAAGTACTAGTTCAGCAAATGTTTGTTGGTCACTTTCATGTACTATGGGTAGATCCTAGGGAATAAAAAATCTATGCTCCAGAAAGTTGGTCTGAGTGAAATGTTAACAAAAGATTAGAGTAGGCTGTGATGTGAGTGTCTCAATCAATAGGTGGACAGAGTAGAATGGCAGGGGCACAGATGGGCCTGATGCTGAAAATCCTGTGCAGAGAAGTAATACTGGAAATGAATCTTTATGGTAAAGAGTAATGGTTTGAGGGAGACAGAAGAACAAATGCATGGCCATGAGCATGTTATGAATCTGCAGAACAAGAAATCATCTGTGACTAGAGTCTTAGGGGAGTGGAGTGATGGCGTTAGAATGTAGCTAAAGGTTAAAGAGCACATCCCTAAGGGTTCTGTTTCCTGTACTAAGATGCTGGTATTTTATCCTAAAGGCAATGAGGAAACATCACCATTGAGATTTCCATGCACAGAGGTGACATGATTAGATCAGTCTTCATAATCGATAGCTTGGATTGGAAAGGATGATTGGTAAGGGGAACCCAACTGGAGGAAGGGAAACACAGTGTGAGCCTAGTATACTAGAGGGCAGAAGGGGTACAAACTGAGGCCCCAAAAGTGAAGGAAGGCAGGAAAAGAGGTTGACTCTGAATGAAGTCAAAAAGGAAGAGCCATGGGACTTGTGACTGGACTGTAAGGGAAGGAGAAAGAGGGGCAGGCGTTGAGTGAAAAAGCAAGCGGGTTATGTTGACCTTCACTGAAATGATGAACCTGAGAGTAAGGGGTAGATTTGGGGAGTCTGAAGATTATTTAATTTCAGGTATGTGATTAGAGTTTTTGGAGGACTATCTCAGGGAGGCAGTTAATAGGAGCTGGGATAGAACAGGCTCTTAAAAATATTTGTTAACTGAATGAATAGATAAGCAGTTGGACATGAAGGTGGACGGCTCAGGAGCAGCGTTGGTGATTTGGTTATCTCTGGTTGTGGCCTACAGTGAGATTCTGGGGAACACTAATACTATAGGAGGCAGGGAGGGAAAGGGGAAAGTAGAGGCAGAATGGAAAGTTTGCAAAGCATATAATGATACCAACATCATTTTGGTCTAAACGTGAATTTTTAATCTCAAGATATAGCATTTGTCTGAGGAAAAATATCCATATAGTGTGTTATGTCAGGTCTGCTATCTTTACTGCCTTGTACAGTTCTTCAGATCATGTTAGTGTCAGAATTTAAGGAATGGATATCTATAAACTACGATATGACTCAGAATACTTTCAGACATATGGATGCCTTAGATTGTTGTATGCTTTTACATTTCCTGAAGGTGTCCATGAGTTAGTTCAGTCAGGAGCAAAAGACTTGAATTAACAAGGTGAGAAATGAAGGCTATGGTCAAAAGGCATTTGCATTAACTGGAAAGCTATAGGACATGGGCATCACTATTCTTACAGCAATATCATGATAAACTAAAGGAGTATGACTATCATAGAATGATACTCTTTATTGAGTCTTATTAGGAAAACTGAGACTGGTTATTGGAACCCTCAGAAAACACATTAAAAAAAAAAAACTTGCTGGCATTCAATGACTCTTACAACTTGTGAGAACCAATGTGTCTTTCTATTTTATATTTCAAATCTCTCTCAAATCTGTCAAATCTTTCCAACAGTGCCACTCTAGGACATACCACTGCATCGTCTTCTCTCATCTGGATTACTCTGCTAGCTTCCTAATATTTTTATACCAACCTCTGCATTTATTCTCTACACCTTAGCCAGAATGATTTTTCAAATGCAAATCTGATTATGTCATCCTTTGCTTAAAACTTAAGATAAAGACTAAAATCCTTACAGTCTACAAGCTCCTGTATTATCTGGCCCCAAAGTAACTTCCTCACCTTGTTCTCTGTGTTCCAGACAGGCAGGCGGCTGTCAGAGCCTTGAGTGTGTGATGCAGCCGAGACATTCATCCTTTTCTTATTCTCCACTGTAAGGCAACTTCCCTAAGCCTCTAGACTGGGCCAGATGGGCTTGGAGACCATATAAGAGGACATAGAAATTTAAAAAAAAAATCATACCTTGTACTAAAGAATGTACTTGGTAAATACATGGGTTTGAACTGTGCAAGTCCTCTTATATGCGGACTTTTTACAGTACAATACTGTAAATATATTTTCTCTCCTTATGTTTTTTTTAAGATTTTATTTATTTGAGAGAGAGAAAGAGAGAGCACACAAGAGAGCACAAGCAGTGGAGAGGGAGAAGCAGGCTGCCCATTGAGCAGTGAGCCTGATGCAGGGCTTGACTCCAGGACCCCGGGATCATGATGGTGAAGGCAGCTGTTTAACCAACTGGGACACGAGGCATCCTTCTCCTTATGATTTTCTTAACATTTTCTTTACTCTAGTTCACTGTGTTCTAAGAATACAGTATAGAATACATATAACATACAAAATATATGTTTATAGACTATTTATGTTACTGGTAAGTCTTTGGTCAACAGTAGGCCATTAGTCGTTAAGTTTCGGGGAGTCAAAAGTTATATACAAATTTTTGACTGTGCAGGGAGTTTGGTACCCCCAACCCCTGCATTGTTCAAGGGTCAACTGTAACATGATTAATGTCTGTCACCTTCACTGAACTGGAAGCATCAAGTGATCAGGGGCCACATTTTATCTTATTCATCATTGTATCCCAGCACCTAGCACAGTGCTAGGAACATGGAGAGGCTCAATGACGCTTGGAGTGCATGAAGCCCTGGGAAGGAATCAGCTGAGTTAGGGTGCAGTTGTCTCCTCTTGGACGAGTAGAAAGTTCTTTATGGAATCAGCCCAAATTAATCTAAATTTATTTTATTTATCTATTTATTAATAGATCAATAAATTAATTTATTAATTAAATTGTTTTATTTATTTAATAATTATAAATTAATTAATTAGATTAATTAGATTAAATATTAATCTAAAATTAATATATCACAGTGATATATCAATGTAAATGTGTTTTCCTGGCCATCATGTCTTATGGAGAAAATAATGACAAATAGCTTACCAAGAAAATATCTTTATTATGAAGTTTTAGGATTGAATTATCTCTATGGTCCTTTCCAGCCATGAAAAATTAGTACTTAATATGATATTAAATATGACAGTTATCTTTATACTTTACTTGGAGTGTCTGTACCTAGTAATATGCTTTTTTTCTTTATTCTTTCCTATTTGTGGGTCATATTACTTTTAATCAATCTTTGCTCTTCCTGTTTTTGAGGGTCTTTAATAACATAAATCAGATGTAGTATCATATAATGTCTTCCTGGCAGGGAGGAAAGAGTTTAATGACTTTGTTTATTTCTGTGCAATTGTAAATTATCCTAATGTTAACATTTGCCTCAGACTGACTAAAACTGAATTTGAATTGTACACCCCGAATTAAAATGCCAAGTATTTGTGGATGTTAATATAAAGAACCCACTTAAGGAGTAACTAGTACTGAGTTAAATATAATAAATAATTGTATTAAAAATTTAAATATTATATTAGACAGTATAAGTTATCAAGCCTATAAAATTATAACTCTGTTTATGAATTTTAAACATCCCTGCCACATAAGGAACAATACGAGATGACGCTGCGTCTGTTGAGCTGACAGCAAAGGGTTCCAGGAGGGTGGAACAGCAAATTTCATGGTTTGCGTCCCCAGCAGCCATCCTGCTTTTGGCAAAAGGCTCCAGTTTTAATTTAAGGTTCATTCTTCCCCATCTTCTCCTTTCCATACCGGCCCCCATCCTCAACTCTAGGAGTGGAACATGTGCCTAAGGTGCAAGGTGTAAGTCTAACAGCACATTGTATCCTTGCGTCCTCTTGATCACAGTAATTGAGGGATGGGCAGGTAATGCAATCAAAGCCAAAGAGATATATAATAAAATTTTCAATTGGGACTATTAGGACAGAGGCAGGTCCTCTCTCCATTAGTCTTGAGGTTGGAAGGCTGTGAGGCTGAATATGCTGGAAGCATCTTGCTTTCATGAAAGAAACTACGTGAGGCACAGATCCAGAGAAGAGTCTTAGTGACTACCATCCTCTGCATCAGGACACACCTGAAACCACCCCTGTTGTCCTGATCTTTTCAGTTATGTAAACCATTCAATTCCTTTATATCTTTTTTATCTTTTTTGAGTTGGTTTTTTGGTCATGTGTAACTCAGAATGCTAATACTTTCAAGAGTTTCTAGAAGGAGCTGAATTTATGCCATGAAAATAGGAAGTATTAACTGATTCAGTAGACCCCTGATATTTGTAAGGTGCTCCTCAGATCATTCACATCCTCAGTTTGGAGGATCTCTGTAACTTTAGGCACAGCTTCTTTGGGGAATCATTTTTCCAAGAAGTAACATTTTTATCACTTCATGAGAGTTCTGTACTGTATAACATGAATCAATTTTAATTACAGCATTCTTTACTCCAGGTCATTTAACCTGACCAAAAGAATTGTTCCTATATATTAGCCTTGAAGATGGCACAGTTCAACATTGTATTTAGACAAATTCTAAATTACAATGCCATGAATCTGCATGGTTGTTTTAAAGACCTTAAATATCTCAAATGCCAAGAAGGATTAGAAATTATTTGATAGGGGTCCATGCTTGCTTGTTTATGTTCTTTTAGAAAACAGAAGTAAAGCATTGCCCTTCTTGCTGTTTCATGCCTAATCAAATCTATGATGAACAAGTTGATTATATTTTCTCAACATATAAGCAAAATTTGAATATGTAAAAAGATAGACCCTCTTCCTTTGGGAGAAAAAATGATTTAATCTAGTAGACGAAAGACCATAAAGTTACCTCTAGGTAGGTATCAAGTAGCTAAGGGGATCTTGTTGCAGTGTGGAATCAATGTAGAAGTGTTGGGAGGCTCATCTTTCATGAGTTTCCAATGTCCTCTCAAAATGAAAAATAACTGCTTTGGAACTGTCTGTTTTAAAGGAAATGGTCTTTCTGAATAAATGAACTCTGCAGTGGTTACTTCTAAGATGCAGGTCCAGCCTTTTGCAAGGAGTTTGACTTTGTAAATGTCCCCTGCTTATTAGTAGATAGGGTTTGCCAAGGACTCCAAACACTTCCACAAAGGCCACCCTCATTCTCCAAATGGAGCAGCAAACACTAACTCTCATTTTTAGTGTCTGCACAGGACATTTTGTTTCCCGATGGGAAGAGAAAAGTTTCTACTGGAGAGCAAAAGCAAGGAATAATTATGTTAAAAGAGTTCAGATTTTAATGTTCTCAAATGGCTGTTCATCTGTATGTATGCTAGCTACAGTATTTAGTTTCACATCTGTAAACAGAGCAGATACAAAGGACAAACTATCCTGCATATAATCTCTGTGCATCAACTCACACCACAGAACAGTTCAGCCAGGCTACCAGGACTGATTCCAGGAGTTAGTTCTAATCTTACCTTTCCCTGGTGCCAAGACACTGTTTACACAAACTCCCTCAAGCATGTTATTTATTGAATGACCCTTGGGGGTGGGGGGGGGACATAAACAAGGGTAGTGACTTCATGGATCATCTAATTAAGAATTTTTCTTAAGTTTACTGTTTCCTCGTATGTTTGCTTCACTTTGTTTTTCCTTTAACTTTCCTAAGCATCACTAGGGGAGAAGATATAACCCCATATGGGACATTAGATGCTGATTGTTTTATAAATTAAAAAAAAAATCTATTTCAGTGATCAACACATTTTATTCCCTTAAGCTCTCATCTCATATTTTTCCTAAGTATAAACATTTAGACATCAATATTTTCATTATTAGCAGTAATGAAAATACTGTCATTTATATTTTGTTCTATATATGAAAACACTGTCAGAGCCAGTTTAGTGATTTTCCATAACAGTTCTCTGAGGGACGTTAGCAAGAAAAATCTTTATCTGAGTCTTAGCCATGTGAGGAATCATTCTTGTTATTTTTATTTTCTTTGAAGAGTTCAATTATAAATTGAACTGTAAGAAGAGGGTGTCATTTTTATACTATTTTAAAAGATCAGTCTTTTCCACTCAAGGAAATTTTGCTCAAATGAAGAGAAAATAAATGCACCCACATGTATACTCAAGGCTGCTAAAAATTACTTTCTGGTTTAGAAGAAATTGTGTGTTTTGAGTAACAAAACTGAATTGGCAAAAAAAAAATGAACCTTAATTTTTCAAAACCTGGACAATAAATAAGAGAAGACACTACTATTCAATTTTTGCTTCATCTTTCTTTCTGATTCATATTTAATCAACTCAGCTTTTTGATCCTCTCCCTATTAAGTATTTGGTGATTTATAAATAATGTTTACAAAGATGGAACTAAAAGGGACCCTATGTTCCTTCTGCAATGTGAGAAATCTTGTTGAATAATGGTGTTTTCTAATTTATCTGTTTACAAATAAGATGTTCAAGTACAAATGTTAAGTACTCTTTAATAATTTAAAATGCTGTCTCAGAGAGAGCTGGAAGGTACATCTCTACAGAAAATTTTTTCTTAATATCCGACTATCCTTCTGGTGGTGTAGATTTTCATAAAATGTATCTAGAGATAATGTATGTGCACGGTTTGCACGTACACACACATATACACACACACAATTTTGGGGTATAGATGTATATATTTCACAGCAGCTGTTCCCAAATTTGTAGATCTCAAAAACACTCTTATTATCACAAATTCTTCTCACCTGCATGATAATAGCTGAAATCTATATATCTATTAAGAGGATAAAAAAACTACATAGGATTAACCTATGGTGTTAAATGTATTTCTTCACTACTCATCACAACATTATGTACATACATTTGAATAGCCAGTCTCCATAGGTGCATGAAATGGAATGTACCCTTTATTTAGTCCACTGACAACGTTATTTGTACACATGGAGTTACTGTCCCCTTGGAATAGCTCTCCATACCCACTGAAGTCCATGGAATACAGGCTGGGAGCAACTACTGAAGAGGGACATTCAAGCAATTCTTTTTGAGGACCATATGGAATGATTTCCAAGAGATCCATAATGAAAAAAGTATAAACTCATAAAACAAACATGAATTCTGTATTGTCTTTTATATTTCTAAGAATATATTCCTTAGGATGTCAAGAAATTTTACCTAGAAAATTCTGAGCTGTTTTTCTTTCTGCACTGTAACTCCCTTGGAGTTTCATCAAGAGCATGAACAGAGGGTTATTCCTGGAACTGATAAGGACTAACCTGGAAGAGATGAAGGGGGTGGGGGTGGAGTGGAGAGAAGGGATGATGAGGCGTGGGTGAGAACAACAGGTGAAACAAATTCAGTATAGATTATTTGAGGCTCCCAGTTTGTAAGCGTACACTCATTGATCTGGAATTCACAAGAAGCTGGTGAGGGGGTTGAAGTAACATAAGTATCTAATTATTAATAGAAAAGAAACAAGACTTGTCCACCTTTCTAAATTATTTTTCTAGAAACAGAATGGTCTCCTGTATTCTTCATTTATCTGTTCTTATGCTGTTTTTTTAAATTTATAATTATAGTGTTTTTTTAAAAAGGGAAATCAGTCGGTTACTTACATCAAAATTTGACAACAGAAATTATAACTGTCCCAAATTTTCATTTTATTTTTATTTTATTTTTAATTTTTAAATTAAATTTTTTTTAGTTTATTCATTTGTTTCATGTTTTTATTTAAATTCCAGTTAGTTAACATAGAGTATAATATTAGTTTCAGGTATAGAATTTAGTGATTCAGTACTTACATAAAACACTGGGTGCTCATCACAAGTGCGCTCCTTAATCCCCATCACCTGTATCACTCATCCCCTCACTCACCTCCCCTCCAGCAACCTCAGTTTGTTCTCTATAGTAAAGAGCCTGTTTTATGGTTTGCCTCTCTTATTTTTTTTTCTATGTTCATCTGTTTTGTTTCTTAAATTTCACATATGAGTGAAATCATACGGTATTTGTCTTTCTCTGACTTATTTTGCTTAGCATTATACCCTCTAGCTCCATTGACGTCATTGCACATACTTACGTTGTTTTTCTTAGGTTTCCTATGAACTGATAGTATCTCCTTATTTCAGCAGCCCAATTCAGGGTAATGCTCTGCTCTTCTAGTAGGCCTTTCTAATATCTTGGTTAGCCAGAATTTACAACTCAACAGGATTATGACTTCTTTCCTGTTCCAGAATGTTAAATGTTTATAAAAGATTAATTTTTAAAAACTATCAATTAAACCAAACTGGCTTACTAGAGCTGAGAAATGCATACTCTAAGATCCAACAATCTCTCTCTCATGTATAAATGCTAGAGGAACTTCCATATACGTACCAGGAAACAAATAAATGGATGTTTATAGTTTGTAATAGCAAAAACAAAACCAAAAAAAAAAACAAAAACTGAAATAACCTACAGATCCATTAACAATAGAATGGATAAGTTGTGGTATATTTATAATACCATGGAACACTATTAATCACTAACAAAGAAAACCAGCACCTCCACCCTACATAGATGAATCTTAAAGGAATAATAGAGAATGAAAACAGGAAGTCATAGAAGAAAGCATACAGTATGATTATTTCATTTATATAAAGTTAAAAACCAGGTAAAACTAAACATAACATTGTTGGTATATACACAAATGGTAAAATTATAAAGAAAAGCAAGGGAATGATTAACACAAACTCAGGTTAGAAGTTAACTCAGGAGTATGGCTGGGGGATGTGATCTGAGAGAGGCCCACAGGGGAATTCTAAGGTGCTAATTTATTTCTTAAGATGGCTGATATGTACACATTGCATATTAAGGACAATATTCCTGTATGTATATATTTCACATTTTTAAAAAAGAATGCACAAGAGGAAACATGCAAAAGTACAGTTTGTGATTTATACTACCAACCAACGACACTGATGATTAAAATAGATGAAGACTTTTCCTTCCTATCCAAATTTTTGTATGTGGGGAAAAAATTCTATGGGTTTAATTCTTAAATGAACCCAGGAAGGAGGACAACTTCTACAAACTGAGTTAGGAATTCTACCAGCATTTATTTTATAGGCAGTGTGAAACCAGTGGTACTTCCCAAATCAAAACTTGACAGGGGGCTCAAGTTCAGAGATTGCAGGACAAGTCTTTTTTTTTTTTTTTTAAGGTAAGAATAAAGTCAGGTGGAAGAAGTCTGGAGAGCTTAATCTGTGTACATTTGAGAATTGCCTCAGGCCAGAGAAACTCAAAGTATGCTGAAAAGAGGAAGAAATCCTTACAATGTTCTCATTCTAATTTTATCAATGCTCTATCCTAATTTTAAAGAGGAGAAAACCAAACCAAAGAGGTTAAATTAGTTATAAAAGTTACTCAGAGGGCTAGTAAAAGACCAGCATGGAACCCAGGTCTCATTTTATTTTAATCTAGTGCCTGGCGTTACAGTCCTGTGAATGATTAGGCATAGGCTTTTGAGTCAGGGAGACCTGGGTTCACATTCCATCTCTTCCATTTACTTACTGTGCATTTGGGCAAATTAAATGACCTAACCTCTCAGAATTGTAACATGTAAATCTATGAAATAGTGATAATTATAGTTCTAATTGTGCAGGGTTTGTATAAGGATTAAATAAGGTCATACACATATAGTACTTTGTATAATGTTTGCTCTCAGTAAGCGCTTGGCAGCTATTTATTACTATGAGTAAAAAAAAAAGTGTATTTGTGATCAGTTTTGAAGCTGGTATTAGTTCTTAAATGTTTTACAAAGCATATAACAGACTGTTCGTACTTTCCCAATTACCAGGAAAGGGCTGTTTAACATTTCCTTCTAGAATCTTATTACACCTTATATACAATAGGTCAGACACACCTGGAGTTAGTTCAATTCTTGCTTTCCCATTTATTGGCCTGTAATCTTTTCTGAATTTTAGTTTCTTTCATTACACAATAATATGTATAGAAAGACTGTGTGAAAATTGTATGAGGTGATAAGAGAATGCCTGGGACATTACACATGCACAAATATTTTCTTCTTTTTATATATTTCTTCATATTTTACTCTTCAATCATTGTCAAAAGAAGAAAAATTAAACTCTGATTCCTGAGATAAAATTTTCATGGCACAGTTGCAATATTAGCAGTAGAAAGAAGAACTTGATATCTACAAAGGACAATACAAATACTGATCATATTTTGATTTCTGATGTGTGCCTTGCACACCATTTTAACCTCTTATTTGCCAAAAGAATTCCTGTCAATTTTTTGACTGATGTCTTTCTTTAGGTCAAATTCTTTATATTAAAATGGAGGTCCACAGTAAAAGGAGATTTCTTTTCCAGTTAATATTATTTTACTACAATGTACACAATAACTACACTTATCTATTTGAGCAGTGTTTCTAATTCCACACAAAAAAATGAAAGTTAGACCACAACAGAATCCTTGACCTACATATAGATATATACCTTTATAGCTGGAAATTTGTCTTAGTTTTAATATTTAAGATATACAAATTACAATCCTTCAGAGATACATGCTGACAGGCTATATGCTGTATGTTTTAAGATCAGATATCAATATCAGGACATATCTACAAATACAAGGAATACTACTGTGCTATTACTGACACATAACCAAATTCATTTTGATGAAACATCTTTGATTGCAAAGATACATGAAATCATAGCATAATGGTAATAGAAGAAATCTTATAAAACATCTGACTAAAATCCTGATTTTTCAAGAGGAAGTTGAAAACCCCAAAAAACAAAATTACTTGTACAAGTCACACAAAAAGTTGGTCAAAGAATCCAGACTGTATCTGGAACCTGACATTCTGCTCCTGTGGCTTTCCAACAGCTTCTGAGGCCCATGGCAGAGGTTATGCCATGGAAAGTCTTTCCAAAGCTTGCTCCCAATACCAGAACATTTCTTATCTTTTTAAGGTATGAGTGGAGAAAGGATTGGATGAAAAAAGTAAGATAGATATTAAACATCAAGTAAGTGGCAAATCTTGAACTGGCCCTAGATATGTAATTTTTCCTCCCTAATTTAATCCCACTAAACTAGTATTGTCGTGAACTTGGTGGGAGAACTACTATCTTGGGCCACATTTCCAGTGAAGATTCCAAGCATTTGTGGTTTGGGAAAATAGGGGAAAATGAATGAAATGGATTTACTGTTGGGTGCTGAGGTTTTGAAATAGGAAAGACATATGTTACTATGAGGAAACTGTAAAATGAACAATACATATCGCATTAACAAACACCTATTGAGTATCCGCTATGTGCAAGCCAGGTAGTACACCAAGTACTTATAATAGAAAGATGAATAAGAAAATAGTGTACCTAACTAGCATAACGTATTTAACAAAAGGAATTTAACAGCTCATGTGATATACAGAAAGACTAGGAGCTGGCTTTAGGCATTAACCTCTTTCTCTAGGAACTTAGATGATACTTTCAGGACATTCTTTTTTTCCCTTCATCTCTTATCCCAGCCTCCCTTGGTAAACCTGCCTCATTACCTCAGGCTTTTCTATACACAGGACCATTTAAGTCACATCTTTATACTTTCTGACTTGAGGGAAGAAAGCACTTCTTTCTCACTGGATTCATATATAAGTCCCAGCAAAGTGTTCTGATTGGCTCTGATTAATCATATAGCCAAAGTCCGAACCAATAATAGAACCTAAGAAAACAGCGTATTATGATTTATGCATATCCAATATGAGTACGCAGAAAATACAGAAAAGACCAGCCCTGTTAGAGGCAAATAATTTGAGTGTGAGAGGTAGTTTTCCAGTGGAGTCAAGGGAGAATATATTTTAATATAAGAGTGGATGATGGGAATGTAAAAACACAAAGTTGAACAAATTATCCCTACATTTTTTTTTAATTTTTAAAGATTATTTATTTGAGAGAGAGCAAGCATGGGGGAGGGACAGAGGAAGAAAGTCTTTTTTTTAATTAAAGATTTTATTTATTTATTTATTTGTCAGAGAGAGAGAGAGAGAGAGAGAGAGAGAGAGAGAACGAGAAGGGGGAGGGGCAGAGGGAGAGGGAGAAGCAGGCTCCCAGCTGAGCAGGGAGCTCAATGTGGGACTCGATCCCAGGACCGTGGGATCATGACCCGAGCCAAAGGTAGACGCTTAACTGACTAAAGCCACCCAGGAGTCCCTATCCCTACATTTTGAGTCCATATTCAAAGAACTCAATATTGAGTAGAAATAAAATAGAAAGTGGCAATACAATGTTATAGGTGTCATGGTAGCTACACATAAAAAGTGTCACGCATGCAAGGATAAACACAGCCACTAATTTTGCCAGGGATAGAAAAAATGTTAGTAAGATCCCAAAAAGAACATAGAAAACAAGAATATTCTAGGTGAAGGCAAAAAGTAATGATGAACTTATCAATGATGAGCTGCTGAATAAGCAAATCCACAGAGACAGAAAAAAGATTAATGATTGCCAAGAAAAGTGACTGCTAATGGCCACAGGGTTCCTTTCTGGGGTGCTGAAAATGTTCTGGAATTATATAGTTGCTGATGGTTACACAACTTTGTGAACATAGTAAAAATCTGATTTATACTTTTAAAAATGAATTTTATGATATGTTAATTACATCTTAGTAAAAATAAATTTATGAAAAGGATAACTGTTCAGCTTCAGTGGAATTTTGAAAGGTGAAGGAAGAGTCAGAAAAGGGTGTGCAAAAAAGAATAATTTGAGCCAACTTTGAAAAGCCTAGTAACTTATTCCAGGGAGTTTGGATTTTACCCCTTTGGCTAGGGCCAGGATTAGAGTGGTACAAAATTTAGGGGGCACCAAAAAATTCAGTAGTCAAGATAAATAACATTTTCATGCATTTTTTTACATTTTTTAAAAAGATTCCTTTCTTTCTTTTGGAGAGAGAGAGAGTGGGGGAGGGGCAAAGGGAGAGGAAGAGAATCCTGAGCAGACTCCCCACTGAGCGCACAGCCCGTCACAGGGCTCAATCCCAGGACCCTGAGATCACAAACTGAGCTGAAACCAAGAGGCGGGTGTGTAATGGGCTAAGCCACCCAGGCACCCCCATTTTCATGCATTTTTAAAATTAAAATTAATGCAAACATATATGATAAACAGAATACTGGCATTTAAAATGAAGACAGGATAATAGGGAATCAAAGCCTTTGGCAGAGATAGATGTGACTAATCATACTAAGGCTTTGGAAAGATAACCTTTGGTGATAACAGAGAGTGGATTTAGAGGGAAAAGACTAAGGCAGAGTCACCCTTAGCAGGCTATGACAAGGTCCCAGTGAGAGATAAGGAGATAAAAATACCTGGTTCAGATACTCTGAGGCTAATCTGTGTCCTCCATTTCCTGCCCTGCCTGAGCACAGGCCTTCAGGACACCTGCTGTCATTGCCTGCTTATTTGTTTACTGCAGTATTTTTGATCATCTTGAATAAGGCATCATGTCTCTGTATTCCTTATTCCTATGGCAGGACATTTTGTATTCATTCAATGAAAATTGCTGAATAAATGAATAATGAATGAAAGAATAAATGAAAAACTGATCACCAGTAGGATGTGTATGTGTGTGTGGACAGGAGCTATGAAGAGTGACCTGCTGAATATGACAATCAGGTGTTTGCTAAATAGATGGTTAGCAGTATGATGGTAAGAACATTAAATAAGAATAAATTTAGGTTGGCATCTGATGAATTTGCTGTCATACACAGTAAGTGGCTGAAGAATGGTACAAAGTATACAGACTTTTGATGGAAAAGACTGTGCCCCAAGAATTTATAAAGATTCAAGTTGTCACTGATGTGTGTATGGGTCTGAAGAGCATATTGAGACATGCTACAGACCAGAAAGAGCGCTGGTGATCTCTCCTTAACCCAAAAAAACTTGAAGATGTACTCCAATTAACCAAGACCTGATACCATCTAAGCTCAAACTGAGAAATTCACAGACCATACAAATAAGCTATGAACATTTCCCTTCCCCTGCCAAAACTTGTAAAAATACAGGAAAGGGGGGAGGGGAAATCTGTTTAAAAGTAAATATAAATGTTAAAGAGAATTTATTAATGTTAAATAGTAGTAATAAAAATGGTAATGTTCTATATTCAAAATAAATGGCATTAATAAAGACTGAAAATTCAAGATATAGGGAGGAGAAATAAAAACTTTTTTTAAACATATTTGAAGTTTTCAAGAGATTTCATTTTTGTGTTTAGTAATCAGAGAAAGAGAGGTTAAATTTACTTTTACAAAATGCAGGGTTAAATATCAGCAAAATGAAAAATAAAGTATACAGCTTTCAAAACCATAGGAAAGCCCAAAACAAAGGAACAAAAAAGAATAATTCATACATCAAAAGAGCAAAGACAAAGAATTCTATAGAAGAAACCCCCCCCACAAACAGAAAACTTAACCCAGATAGCTTAGAACCAAATGATAGAAATATTTGTTATTTAATGTATTTAATATTTAATATTTGTTTTTAAAAATATAAATAGCTTAAATATTGCTAATAAAGACACAATGAAACAAAAAGAAACCACTGTTCTGAGTCAAAAACAGTATCTACTGATAGACTATGCCCAAAATATACCAAAAAGTGATAACAAGAAATAAAATATAAGGATAGTACATAAAGGAAGAGAAAGAAAGCAACAGTTAATATCAGACAAAAAATAATGCAGGACAAAAAACGTTAGCTGTGGGACTAAAGTGACTGTGTTACCTCCATAGAGTCCAAATCATTATGTAGATGTAACTTTAATGAACATTAATTAACTGAATATGTCCCACTGAGATACATAAAGGAAGAAAAAACACTAAGCAATAAAAGGAAACCTTTATAAAAATATATAATGAGAGAGTTTTAACACATTTCCCTTAATCTTTGACTAATATGGCAAAAAAAAAAAAAGCACTTAAGAGACATATAATCTGAATAGTACAATTAGTAAAGTAGACAAAATATTTATACCAAACTTTTACCATTGAGAATGCATTTTATTTTCTAGTCTCTTTAGAACATTTAAAAATTCTTAGTCCAGAAAAAATCTTAGTAAATTCCAAAACAGAAAATGTACAGTACAAATTTTTAGCATGATGAAATGAAAATGATTTTTTTTTTTAAGATTTAACTATGGCAAAAATCATCATTTGGAATTTTTTGGTAAGAATTCTCCTAAACAATTACAGGATTGTGAAAAAATTAAAATGACAAAGACTTTTTAGACATCACCAAAGAAAATACCATATACAAAAACATATAGCATGTAGCCGAAGCAAAAAATCAGAAGAAAATATATCATTTAAAGTATTTCATTAAGTTATAAAGAACAAAAATAAATGAACTAAGCATTCAATCCAAGAAACTATTTTTAAAAATGTAAAGGAAAGTGGGAGAAAATGATAATAAAGAAATAAAAATTAGTTAAAAGCATCATGGTAGATTTGATCAATAAACCTCAAATATCTCACTGGAAAGAATGATTAAAATAATTGACTCTCAAAAAAAAAATAATCAACTCTCTAGCATAGCAAATTCAGAAAAAGAGAAAGAAGACCATATGAACATTAAGAATGAAAAGTATTAAACAACTACAGATTGGGAGCAGATAAAACTTTTATGAATATATGATATATAAGTCTTGGCTGATAAATGTAAAGAAATTGGTAAAATGCATAACTTTTCCAGGAAAATTGGCGTACATAGAAGAAGAAACATGAGATAGACCAGTGAACCAAAAAGAAGTGAAAAAAAGGTGGTCAAGAATGCTCTCTTCCTCAAATATTTGGGTGCAAATGATTTTATAGATAGATTTTTTTTTTAATATTTATTTGAGAGATAAGAGAGAGTGTGTGTGTATGCAGGGGAGAGGGGCAGAGGAAGAGGGAGAGGGAGAGAGAGTCTCAAGCAAACTCCACGCTGAGCACAGAGCCCTACATGGGGCTCAATCCCACAACTGAGATTACAATTTAACCAAAGCCAGGAGTCGGACACTTAAGCAACTGTACCACCCAGGCACCCCAGATAGGTTTTAATTCGAAGAAAAGATGACTCCACAACATTTAATTAGTTCCCAAACAGAAAACAGAAGGAAAATTCCCTGTTCTTTGTATCTAGGTATTATAATGCTGATGTCAAAATATAATAAAGGCTTAATTTTAAAAATATAGAGAAAGACCTCTCTCATTTATGAACATAGTTCTAGAACCTCATCATTGAAAAAGTAAAGTATATTGAGACTGGCTTACCTATTATGCATAGCAGGCACAGTGTCCAGGGCCCACCCATACATTTAAGTGCCCACAAAAAGTCTTCATTTATTTTTAAAATCAGAAGGAAAATGAACTTTTAGGTCAAATAAAATGTTTTAATACACAATATAAATATATTCATCTTTACGAACACTTTTAAAATATAATTTTTAATAAATATTTTTTAAAATTTCTTTTTTTTTTTTTTTTAACGGAGGAAGGGGCCCACAAAGCCAAAAGTGGCTAAGGGCCATGAATGTCATAATGGGCTCTGCTTGCTTAATGATGGCTTGACAACCATTCAGAGCAATATTTAGGCTTAGCAGAACTGTGCCAGAGAAATTTCTCTGTAATTTATCAGTGTGGAAATAAGAGCACCTGTTTGGGATTCATTTTCTCATTCACAAATTTACTATTTTCCCCACACATCTCATTGTGTCTCTTTGAGAACTGACAATTTGTTATTCTTTGTAAAGAAAAAAAATATACCCCCAAACACAGGGATTTTACAAGCTAAAGCACAATATGCTTTGGCACCATTCCATAACAAAGCCTGCATGAGGTGGGGACTCAGGTGGGCATACCCTCAAGCCAGTACCAACTCAGATCCCCTGAGCAAAACAAGGCCTAGGAGCTGTGTCCTCTACTCCACCTTGGCAGCACAACAGGAGACATTTTACTGCCTCCTGTTCTTTCCACTAAATCCCTTCACTGTCATTCATCAAGATGTCTCTTTCACTTAGAAATTATAGAATTAAGTCTGCAACACATGGAAGGAAACACTTGCTCTCACAATTCTAAAACAAATAGAAAATACAGTGGAAGAAGTAAATTTTTAAAGGAACAGGGTTTTTTTTCCCCCTTAAATAACATCCTTAACATCTTTCAGCCTATAACCCACAATTCTAACTTTATCTTTGAAATTTTTCTTCCAAAACACTGTTTTTTTGGTCATCTATATAAAATCAGAAGAATTCCTCTTTCTCCCTCTTCCCCCCAAAGTCCTTAAGCATCTTTATCTTACATTGTTTATTTGTGATACTGTCTAAACTCTCACAGAAGCTAAGAATTGCCGCTAAAGACTTTAAGCAAAGAGGATGGGTCCTAGGTCCAGTGTGGGGGGTATGGGTGAAGCTGAAGCCAGTTTTTAAAGGATAAGTTAAGAGACAGTCCAGTATGTAGGTTTTTATCTACAAAACAGCTGGTAAAGAAGCTGTGCACATATAACAGATAGGAACTAAGTTCCCAGGAAGTGTGTCCTGTAGTCAGAGTAGAGATAACAATACCTAACTTTTCAGGGTTGTCATAAAGGTTAGAGAAACTACACTACAAGCCCTTTGCTGAGGACCTACAATACACCAGGTGCTGCAGAAACAATTATAATCAGTATCACTAGAATTGGCATCAGACAGAAAGTTTACGGAATCAAAATCACTTTCATGTAGTTGCTCCCCAATTTACAAATTGATTTTAAATACCCTGAACATATTTATCTCATTTCTTCAAACTCTGTGGGTGCCAGTATTTCCATCCCCCCCCCCTTTTAAAGGCAAGAAAACTAAGATTTGGGAAATTTAAGTGACTTGTCCTAAATCACACAGAACTTTTTATTCCAAATCCTGTGTATCCTTGCTTATAATAAGCTAAAGACCTGCTTAACATGCATTATAATTGCTTTTACATTTATTGGAACAGTTACCACTCGTACTTTCAAATGATTTGTTGAAGTGATTTTGTAATGACTCTTCTTGAATATCTTGTATTTCCTCTTTCCAAAAAGAAGTGATTCAAGTCTTAGCCATCAACACAGTATTGTACATTTTGCTAAAATGGAGGAGTCTAGATTAAGTGTGATTTTAGAGTTTATAATATAATAGAAGGAAAAGGGTAGTTTTTTTAAAATCTCTACTCTATATGTATAATGTTTTTAAAATAAAACTGACACACCTTCTAACACTCTGTACTTTTATATTTCATATAATGCTAATAGAATCTTCCTCTCTATTGATTGGACTTCAGACTTTACTTTTGCAAGTGTTAGGTACAAATTGTTAGACACAGTTAGATACTGATGTTCTCAGTAGTTTTCATTGATTGCTAACCTCTAGCATTTATTTCATATTCCATTATTGTTTTCTTTCTCATCTTCATTACATTTTAGGGGCTGTCAATTTTCTAACATTGTTAAAAAACTTTCTAACATTGTTAAAAAATATTAGAGGTTCACACAATGAAATTCTGACTCTACGTGAAGGCCGTAACTAAGCATAGGAGTGAGAAATAAAGACTTGTGAGGGATTACACTTGGAGAAAAGTTAACAAACAGCTAAAGCCAAGTTGCTAAATTACAGTATGCTGCTTGTTCAATTACTGAAAACTGCAGCAAACTACAGCAAGACCTCAGAATATCTGTGGAACCATCTCAGAGAAAGTGCAGATATGAGAATCAGATCTCTCAAATTAAACCCACCCAGTTAGTTAGGAACAATTTACTTGTTTTAGCAAAAGGAAAACACTTCTTTCCTCACTACTTAGAAATAAGGATCTGTATGCAAGGATGGATGATACCAAGAAAAGGTTGAGTGAATCTTGGAGCAGCTGCTCAAATTCAATGAACTGAGGAATAAATTAGGGCAATCAAATCAAAACCAGATAAAGCCGCAAAGCTAAGGTAGTGAAACAGCAAACAGCTACGCCAATAAAGCAATATGTTGCTGGCCCCGAAGCAACCGCTGTCCCTGAAAGTGGCACATTTGGACTCGGTAATGTGAGCTGCACTGTGCCGAGGCCTTGTTCAGACATCTGGGGGCTTGCGTCCTGATGCACAGAGCTGGTCCTTTGATTTAAAAGGAGCAGATGAATCCTAGTGATGTATATTCACATATGCTCCAGTCGGTACATCCTCAGAATTCTAGAAGCCCAAGCAAGGCTCTGCATCGTGTTAGGTGACTGTAACTGGCCACCTCAGAGCTCTGAGTCTTTTTCCCTAGCAGCCAGCAGCAGCAGTTTGATCTGCTCCTTTGATTTGTACTACGATGCCACTAAACACCACAGGCTGCCACGGAAGCCTGAAACCATTTAGACTGGTTCTGTTTCCTTGATCTAGGGGGAATTGAGAATAAAAACAGACACCTCAAGAGCCTGTTGATTTCTCCTCTTCTGTTTTGCCTGGGGGGCCCCCGGCAGCAGGAGCTGTGTGTGTTGGAATGGGTTTTAAGCTACCGGGTTTAGAGGCCTGAGCCGCACAGATTCCGTGGCTGTACCAGCTGCACTGAGAGGGACAGGGAAGGCCTCAGAGCCAGGGAAAGCAGTTTTCACGTTAGAGCGTTTGCCACGCCCTCTCATGTTTTCAGGTATGGATCACATTCTTCTCTTTCTCTCTTTTTTTTGTTTGTTTAAGTTAGCCTATTCTTCTCCCACCTCATCCAAAGAACTGTTCCTGTTATTTTCTAAGGTAGTTCTTCAGCTAAAGTGCATTCAGCCATTGCCTGACTCACTATAAATAGTTCACTTTTCCATGCCTGCCAGAAAGAAATGCAAACGGGCACACCTTCGGTAACTCGCTATATTTTCTCAAGCCTTGCAGGGACTTCAGGCCTACACTACGTCCTTTCATGTATTATTTTACTGGCTCACCCGTATTTTCCCACGTGGTTCAAAATCACTGACTTTTAGGTACCCGAGTGAGAATTCTGGCATTATGCTCACATAAACCGAAACCGTGTAGAGGAAACTTTTGCTCTTTGACTAGATAGCTGTAATTTTTTTCTTTAACTCCTTGGCTTCAAAAACAGAAACAAAAACAAAGTGACTCTTAATTTCTTATATGATTCCTTGTTCTAGGAATGCTGCAAACCAGAGTTTGGCTAATTTTTTCTCGAAAGGGACAGATAGTAAGTATTTTTTGGCCTTTGTGGGCCAGAGGCTCTCTGTTCCAACTACTTGACTGCCATTGTAGCTTAAAAGCAGCCACATAAATGAATGGGCATGATTATGTTCCAATAATACTTCTTTATGGACACTGAAATTTGAATTTCATATTATTTTTGCATGTCATGAAATACTACTCTTCTTTCGATTTTTTTAACCAGCCATTTAAAAAATGTAAAAACCATTCTTAGCTTGTAGGCTTTTCATAAACAGGTGGCAGGCCAAACTCGGTCCATGGGTTGTAGTTTGCTGACCTCTGCTATAAATGAGGGGTTTGGGGGTTTTGTTGTTGTTGTTGTTTAATTAGAGAAAGGCTGTGCTCCACACAGACACTACAGCGATACAGCATTGTAGCTATATGGAGAAAGTACTTATTTCCTATGGAAAAGCTGTAAGAATAGCAATAAAACCCTGTAGATTAATAGCAAAATATCAAGAAACTACATTTAATTCTTTCAGCCTCTTGGGCTATATGAATGCCTAGTGTGCATTGCTTGAATAAATCATTAGGCAACATTTATGGATTATAACCAGCGAAGAGATCTATTACAGTGAAGAGATTTTGGAATTAAACTTTCCAAAGTTATGTACTGCCCTGATAATTCAGTAAGAAGTGAAACTTTCCCTACGAATAAATTAGCTACTTCTACCTTCCTGCATCCCCACTTCCAGTGCTTTTGGTTTTGGCGAAAGGGATTCTTCATTTGACTGGCAGTATCTTCCTTCTGACTTAGCTGTATAATGAAGCCATCAGGGACAGCAAGCAACTCAATATAAGATTGATAGCTTGATTATAGCACAACTAGCCTAATTGTTCCTATGAATAATAACGTGCATTTCATTTGCAATTTTTTCAGCTATTCTCACAGTTCATGGCCAACAGGCATATTTCTAGATTCCAAGGGACAACAATTTTGAAAATATTTCCAGACTGCTGCAATATGGTTCAATATAATAGTATGTAAAGACAAATCCATACTGAATTCTACAAGTACAATTCATGATTGTTACTATTATATAAACAATGAGACCATTTGGAGAAAACAGAATCCTTAAAGCAAGGCAGTTTGTTTCTGGATGGGGTTCATTTAATCTTAGGTAATTCAATACAATATTCATCTTGCTTTCTTCCCAAGAAGCAAAAAAAAAAAAAAAAAAAGTTATCTGATCTTGAGCTAAGCAGGGACAAGTACACATTTCCTATTAGTGTCATTATTATTGAGTATCATTTGGCAATCCTAATAGGCTGTGTCTGGTATGTATCACTTGCTTTTAACGTTGCAATAAACTGTTATTTCTCCTCTCCCATTTTCTCTACTTTAAGATTATTTATTACTTTTTGAGCTGACAGGTTTTATATTTTCCTTAAAACCCCCATCTGATCATACTTTTCCTCTGCTCCAAAGATTCAATACCCATTCACTTAAATGAGAATTAAGTTCAGACATTTAGCCAGCTGCCCAAGTGTCTCAATAATTTGATTATTTCAGTTAACCACCTTCATATTTCACAATATTCCTTCTTCACCATCCTTGCACACCTCACTGCATCCATGCCTTTGTCCAGGTGGTTACTTCAAGAGCTGCCTGCAATGCCCTTCTCCTTCACCGCTGCCTGTCAATGTACCATTCCTCTTTCAACACCTAAGTCAAATCTCGACTCTTCTATGAATTCGTAAAAACTTTAACCAAAAATGCACTCTTCTTCACTTAGGTAATCATGGCTATTCACAGACTGTCTTGGAAATAAATATTACAGATAGATAGATAGATGATAGATAGATAGATAGATAGATAGATAGATAGATTCCTTTTCTTCCAGTCTTAAGCCATGGAGGACTGGTATCTTTGCATGTTCTAAAGCATCTGGTATGATGCTTTATATACATAAGAGCAAAGGGCCATGATTTCTAGAGTACGGCTTTGCAAGGATGCATCATTTGAGAATTCGCTGTCGTCATTACAACATTTAGGTCTTCATTTAAGACCATGTGTTATCAGAGCCTGCTGAGGTGAGAAGTATACAATGCCTTGTAAGTATATTAAACCAAGAATCTTGTTGGAGGTGGGGTGAGGGGTAGAAAATTAAAACAAAACAAAACAAAATAAAAACAAAACCTTATAATTTCAAAACTTTCAGTTATTTTCTATGTAGAAGAACTAGAGACTGGAAATCTCTTTTGCTTCCAATGCTTTATTTTAAGTAAAAGATGGCAATTAAAAAAAAAATTGGTGTGGAGGGCGTTGTGTTGTTTTGTTTAGGCATAAGTAAGGGAAAGCCCATAGCTAACATGGAGATTGAAGTGACTTTGTGGTTCTGAGAAGAAAAACATTGTCTTTAGAGGGAAAAAGAATGGCATCAGAGAGAAACTTTTTGAGGGAGCTATATAAGCTAAGTCTGAGCTGATGGGAAAGAGACAGTGGGAGAATACATTATTCTCTTCACAGAACCCAGATTACTCTGACAACCCAAAGACTGGCAGCTTTAGAAACTTTGAGAGAAACGACTTTGATGTTTATGTGTTCTCACAATGGGCACAGTCAACAATGTCTATGGATCTCTGTGGAGATTCATAGTGGGAAGACAAGTGGGAGCTGGAGCCAAAGAACAAGATGGAAAACACTGAACATGGGCTGCAGCTGACACACTAGTTGGCGTCTCATGCCCAGCCTCCTTTTGGAGACTCTAACAATTAAAGATTGTTACTATTATATAATAGTAACAATTATATATATTACATATTTATAATATATATATTATATGTTTACTTTTAACATATATATGTTACAATATGTTATATATATATAACAATTATATATATAAAAGTAATAATTATATATATTTCCTCTAATTTTCTCTCCTTGATTTTATTTTAACATGCTTCTTAGGGAAATTTCTTTTCTTTTTGCAGGATTCTCATACTGTAGGTATTTTCTTCACCTATTAAAAACAAATTTTTAATCCAGTTACATTTTTGTATTCTCATTGGCCATTAAAAAAAAAGACTAGTTTTGGGGGAAGGCCAAAAAGAAGCATAAGAACAATGCTGATTTTTATGAATTTCAAACCCGCTGAGGAGGATGACATTGTGCCATCATGAGAAAGGACGTTTGGATCTTAAAAACTGATGCGATATCATTTTGTAAGCATAGGCCAGAATATATAGTTATTTAATAAGTTTTATTTAATAAAATTATGTCAATTTTGATTTGAATTTTGGATGACCAGAATTGTCATTCAGGTGTAATTGTTTCATTAAGAAATTCTTTTTTTAAATTTTGTTATGTTAATATATACAATGGAATATTATGCAGCCATCAAAAGGAATGAGATCTTGCCATTTGCAATGACATGGATGGAACTGGAGGGTGTAATGCTGAGCAAAATAAGTCAATCAGAGAAAGACATGTATCATATGACCTCACTGATATGAGGAATTCTTAATCTCAGGAAACAAACTGAGGGGTGCTGGAGTGGTAGGGGGTGGGAGGGATGGGGTGGCTGGGTGATAGACATTGGGGAGGGTATGTGCCATGGTAAGCGCTGTGAATTGTGCAAGACTGTTGAATCACAGATCTGTACCTCTGAAACAAATAATACAATATATGTTAAAAAAAAAAAAAAGAAGAAGATAGCAGGAGGGAAAGAATGAAGGGGGGGAAATCGGAGGGGGAGATGAACCATGAGAGACGATAGACTCTGAAAAATGAACTGAGGGTGCTAGAGGGGAGGGGGTGGGAGGATGGGTTAGCCTGGTGATGGGTATTAAAGAGGGCACACTCTGCATGGAGCACTGGGTGTTATAGCAAACAATGAATCATGGAACACTACATCACAAACTAATGATGTAATCATCCCAACACAGACTACTGAGACAGCCATAGTGCACTATTTTTAAGCCAAACAGAAATATGCAGGCCCAGTTGAGGATGCAAATTTTGTTATTTTAAAAGTAAAGATTATACCTTCTCATTCACTTCACCTTCAAGTTCGCATAAAGTATTCTTAGTAGTAGGAAGAGAAGTGCTATCATGACTATTTATGGTATGTGAATTTATCTTCTCCCCCTTACTACCCACGAAGACAACTGGTTTGTGTGTATACTTAAGTCTGTGAGTGAGTGTGCCTGACAATGAGCACAGTAACCTCTCATCTGCTACCTCAAGTCCAGATCTGTAGTTCTGAGGAGCAGGCATTCATGTAGCTCACAGCATAGGTTAGTTACACTGGGTGGCAATACAGTTTACCAATTCCACCACAGCAATACCCCAGAGTTGCTAATGAGAGTATCCCAACAGCTTAGTTCCCCACCTTCAACATCAAATGTTTTTTTAAAATTTTGGTCACATTAGATACATTAGAATTTCAATTCCACTTCAATTATTTTAAAATTATATATATATATAGGCATACTCATACACACACACATGCATGCACAGAAACATGCAGACACACACACCCCAACACAAATTTCCACTTCAATTATTTTAAAATTCTACATATATATTTTAAATGCTATATATATATTTACAGGCATACACATACACACACACCATGCATGCACACAAACATGCAGATGCACACACACCCCTAAGACAAATATACTGGTAATACAGAACTGTGTTTTATATGAAAAGAGATAGTTAAGAAATATAGCTAATTCCCAAGGCTCCCAAATGTGTTTCACTTCCATTTCCTTGCTACTATGTATCTAATAATAAGAAAAAGAAATCTATCAGCCAGACATATTAGTCTATTCCAATATGATTTTGATTTTAACTTTAATCAGAGTCAGTACAAGCTATTAAATGTCTTTCCTCTAATTTTCTCTCCTTGATTTTATTTTAACATGCTTCTTAGGGAAATTTCTTTTCTCTTTGCAGGAATTCTCATACTGTTAAGTATTCTCTTCACCTATTAAAAACAAATTTTTAATCCAGTTACATTTTTGTATTCTCGTTGGCCATTAAAAAAAAAGACTAGTTTTGGGGGAAGGCCAAAAAGAAGCATAAGAACAATGCTGATTTTTGTGAATTTTCAATCTGCTTTTTTCTATACACCGAAAATAGCATTTTGCTTTAAGGGGTAAGTAAGAAGAAAGGAAACTCGTATTTTTCCTAATGGGCTGCTTAATAAGTACTTTTTTCCAGCAAAGGAAAAAGCAGCTTTAGTATTGCAGTGGTGGATCAAGGTGTTTAAATTACCTTCCTCAGGAAGCCCTTGCAAGTGTTTGCCAGTGCTGGTGGGATGCCTCCCTATCTAGCATGTGGCTCGTTGCTAGTCTTAGAGCGGCCATGTTCCTTCTCCTTTCCTTCACCAGGTATTTCTAGATGAGATCATTAAGTAAACAGGATTCACTGATTGGGTGTTGGGTCTGACCACTTTCCAAATGCTAATTTGGATGACAGGCTGTGATGAGCACAGTGGCATTTTCAGTGTGGGTCACTTTTGTCCCCTAAGTCCCGAGCTGACTTTAGAAATGTTGTGCTTACATGGAGTGCTGACACATGAGGGACGGAGAGAAATGCCAGCAAATCCTTTGACTTTCTCCCTCAGGAGCATGAGTCATGGTGGTTCAGAGGAGGAGGGATTTCACAGCCTGTATCATTGTCTTCTTGGTGCACTCCTGCAGTGCTCTTGGTCTGGACCAGCAGCTTCCAAAGACCCAGAGCTGAAGAGCTCTTCACCATTCTTGGCTTGGCTCCCACAAACCAATTTGAAGGCACAGTCAAGACTGATGTTAGAACTAGTAAAATACAATGAATAAGGATAGGCAAGATAAGTAAGATTTCCCCAATGCCTAGTTATATGTTAGTACATGTGCTTGTAAGTAGAGCCATGCATATAAGCAGAGGCATTCCCAGAGGATTTGATCTATGATTGTAATTTGGATTTAGACAGAAGAATACACAAAAAAAATTTTGTTAGAGGGCACAGTTTATGCATAAAAAATGGGAGAAGAACATGTTGGTTTCAAGGTCAAAATGGGAGAGAAAATTGTGGGAGACAAATCATCTTGTTAACAGCAAGACAGGGTAAATACTTGGTTGGAAGGATACAGAAACACTCTTAGGAGATGCAGTGAAGTGTGAATTAAACTCTGAAAGTTGTAATTCATAGAGAAAGAGAAGATCTTCTCCATACCTCACCAAATGTTTTATCCAGAGTGACACTAGTAAGTAATAAAAGATTGCTGATGAGTGACATTAGGGACCAATGTTAACCACTGCCTTGCCACCTCTGCTGGACATTGCTTCAGACAACTCTGGTGGCTCTTTTGGAGATTCAGGTTTCATGTTTATTTGTAAATCCACAGGGTTATTGCTGTGTTATGAAAGTCCCACACACTAATAACTAGTTTCACAAATGAGTTTCATGCTTCTGACAGAATCCAGATTTTTCATTTCATCATGTTACCACAGATTCATGTTTGATAGAGAAAGATGTTATCAACGAGCCTAGCAAGGACACATTGCCTGAAGAGTATTACTGTTTTCATGAGAAAGCTTTTGAGGCTTGATGGACTATTCTAGGAAAAAAGGGAGAGGAAAAATAATATGTGTAATTTAGATAAACTCAAATCCAAGTAGAAACCTAATCCTTTTATCTTATTTGTGAAGAAGGAGCATGTGACAGAAATTGATTTCACGGTTTTCCATGGGCTTCAAAATAGAAAAATAAACATATGCAAATTCATTAGGATAATTATCTGGGGATATTGGTAATGACGTTTATTTAGCAGACGAAAATAGTTTCAGACCTGCAGATATAAGAGTTAGAATTCCAGAACATTAGAGTTAAAAGAGAATTTCAGGACAATTTAACCACAGTGAAGCCCAGGGAAGTCAACTGGCACTCAAGGTCACGCATCGAGTAGAAAAATGGCTGGACTCATTGAAGATGTGATTAGAGCCAATAGTTCAGGAGTAGGGTGTGCATATTATGAATTGCCACGCCCTTTTCCTCCTCTTCTTTTCTGATTTCATCCCACTTAAAGGGAGTGATATGGAAACACTGAGAATATAAGTAAAGGGGAGAGCTGTGTATGTTTCTAGATCTATTAGTGACACCTATGAATGGCTTGGCATGAAAAAAGGTTGAAACTGGTATCTAAACTGAAATCTTTAATTCTCTGTTCATTTGCAAAGAGTTAATATTTAATTATATAACTATTTATGGAAGATTGTATTTTCCAAAGATGGCAGTAACAATATCTCTCATTCCACTTGTTCTTGTTACTCTCCTCATACAGAGGTGGGTTGATTTCCCCACTTGATCTACTCCTCACCCTCAACTCCCTCCCCTCCTTGCTCTACTTACACCTGGGTGTTCTTTTGTGACTGTTTGGTGAAATGATGCTAGGTACCTTCAGAAGCTAGGCCATACATGGCAGTACAGCCTCTACATCTATGTTGAGATACTTGCCTTGGGATCAAGCAGCCATGCTGTGAAGGAAGCCCAAGCCACCTAGAGAGGCCACTTATACGTGTTCTGGCTAGAAGCCCTAGCTGAGGTTCCAGCCAACAGCCACGTGTGTGAGAAAGCCTTTAAGATGACTCCTGTGGCCAACACCATCTGATTGCAGCTACATAAAGGACCACCGACAAAAATTGCCTAGCTGAACCCAACTTCCCTGCCAAACAATGACAAATAAAAACAAATGACTGCTGTTATTTTAAATTATTATGGTTTTGAGATGATTTGTTGTAACAGGGAAAATGCTACTCCTTAAAACAGGAGGGAAAAGGTAAAAAAAAAAAGTTATTATTATTCTTTAAAAGATAAAATAAATTTAGAATCAGTCAGACTCACATTCTACCACAAAGATACAAACTGATTTTGAAGAAAAATGTAAAGAGCAAAGCTCATATGGTTTTAGCAGAATCCATAGATAAGAGAGTATTTAAAATGGGGGTGGGGGGAGTCAACAATATTTTCTAAGCTTAAAATGCTAAGTTATATAGATTCAAACATTATTGTGCACACATCTTTGTATTTGCAAAAAAAAAAAAAAGGCAAGGTGACCTTATGCATCTTTTCCACCTCTAACTTCTGTCATTCTCTCTTCATCGTGTGGGTGTTCAGTTTGCTGAAAAAGCCAGATTTCAGAACAGCTTTCTTTCGGAAATGATGTTTTAAAGTTAAGAAAAAAAGCTTGCCACATTGTAGAAGTGGCAGCTATAAAAATAGATATAAAAATAAATCGAAAATTCATAACAATTGTGCTGCAAAAGATGAATTGAGAACTGAATTACAAAGTAAAATTAACAAAGTGGGCTTTTGATTAAATGAGTAAGCCAAATCACTTACAGTATGATATTATGTTGGAAATGGCTAGAGATGTTGCAAAATAAATGAAGAAAACATTATGGGTACAGTTCTAGGATTGAGCTGGCATAAAATAAGAATTTCAGAAAGTATGATCTTATAGTATAAGGCAGGGGTCAGAGAACTGGGTTAATTTCTAGCTCTAACAGAAAGAGTACTCAAAACTGTGTTTAGAAAATGCAGAGAAATGGAAACCATGATATGTGAAAAAAGTTTCATACCGGTAAAAAAGATATAAGGTTGAAAACCAAGGGATTTGCAGGGGGTTGTATAAGATGAAGGTAGTTCCTTCCCTCTCCTTGCATCCCACCCCCGCTGTCCTCAGACACACGTCAACACCATACTTTTGAAAGAGCAAAAGTAACTCCATGTTCCTCACTTACATCTGCACAGATGGCAACAATAATTCATTAGTTTCCTAACAACTCATCATCACTTTCTAAGCAAAGGTTGGAGACCTTTTTTGGATTGAAGTTCTAATAAGGCAAAGGATTTCATTGGAGTTCCTCTATTAACAAGTAGGTTTTGCTCATTTGGCATCTACTCAGCCAGATGTTAAGCACTTTAGAAGGATGCAGAGCTCTAAAGCCTATGAGCAACTAGTTCTTACCTAACTGAAGGGACAGAATTAAATTAATAAAGAATAATGAGTCCTGGAAAAGTCCAAGTAGTGTTTTTGGGTTTTTTTTTAAAGATTTATTTATTTTAGAGAGAGATAGAGTGTGAACGGGGGGAAGGGGCAAAGGAAGAGGAAGACAGAAAATCCCAAGCAGACTCTACACTGAGTACAGAGCCCAAATGTGGGCTCAATTCCAGAACCCCAACATCGTGACCTGAGCCAAAACCAAGGGCCAGGCACTTAACTGACTGAGCCACCCAGGCGCCCCCAAACAGTGTTTATGAGAAGAATGGAGTAAGTAGGGTTTGAAATAATAGGTGAGAAATACTATCAGAGGAAGTCATCCTTGATAAGTGCCTTGCTCTACACCTGGTACACAATAGGTGTTCAAGCAATATTTATGGAAAAAAATTAACAAGCAATGCAAACATCTGAAAAAGTAGCCTAAATCTTTGTTAAGCAGTGTTCTAGCTCATCTAGAGATGCAAGGGCAAGGTTGGATAGCAGGGCATGACTCGGTCAAGGAGGCTTGGGAAGGAAAGTGATACATTTATTTTCTATGGTAGGAAAATGGAAATCAATAAAGCTGCCTGCCTGATACTCAAGAGAGATTACTCTGACAGCAGAATGTGAGTGGAACAGAAAGAGAAACTCAAGTGAGGTAGCATCAATTTCAATTCTTCCTTGACTTGGCAGGCTTCTTTGTACTTTGTGCTCAACTGAAGTCAAACAACCTCAAGCAAAATATGCGTATTGTGGTGAGGGGAGGTTACTGCAAGAATATTATGGAACACAGATGGAACTAGCTTTGTGGAGATTCTAAGTGTGTGGATGCAGAATGCTGAGATGTGGGCAAGTCAGTTTGAACCAAGAGTTCCAGGAAAATAAAAAGCTTAAAAGAAAGTAAGCACAATAAAGCCTCAGAACTCAGAGGACAGACCACTGTGAAGTTATTGTAGAATGATTCTAAGAAGTATACCCAGGTTTTCTTGTCACAAGAGAAAAGTAATCATACACTTAGCTTTAGCTAAGACCTGAGGGACATACCTTATTTAAAACAAACAAGCAAACTTTAGTAGAGTCATTGCAACACCATGCTGGTCCACTAAATGTCTGGTATTGGGGGTGAGAACTAACATCTGTCATTTCACTGGAAAAGCAGCAAGGTTTTTCATGGGCTCTAGAAACAGGTTGTTTGGGTTTGAATATACCAACTTCCTAGTCCTGTGACTTTAGGCAAGTTACTTATAACATTTATGTGCCTCCATTTCCTCATCTGAAAATGGGGATAATTCTCAAAGCTTCTATATAGGGTTATAATGAGGATTAAGACATTATTAATTAATTAAGTGCCTGGAAGAGTACATGCTTTATAGGTAGTGATCAATAAATATTAGCTACTATTATTACTGTATTAACTTTTTTTGGGGTCTCTTTTTGCCTAAAGAAGAAACAAATTATTACTGCCCATTTTTCTATGGCAGGATGTCAGAGAGAAACCTGGTGGCTTACCCTAAGTAACACAATGAATTATTTGACAACACTCAGAAAGCACCCCCTTTTCAAATCCTTCTGGTAAATAGAACCATGTTTTTATTTTTCTGGAACAAAGCTCAAACAAACAAACAAAAAATACACTTACTGAGTTGAACAAAACAGAACCATAAATAAATTAGTTGCATTTTGTTTTTCCTGTCTGAGAAAACCTGAAAAATCATTTTCCTTTCTATCTGAAAGGACATCTAAAAGGAAGCAGACCACACAATGACACCGAGATGGCTGTACCTGAAGTAAAATAACACAGTGGAAAAGAATGATGTCTGACAGGAGGCTTTGGATATTGTTTTCATTACCTAGTTATTTTCTGTGTAAAAGCCACTTGTGTCTTGGAGTGGACTTTGTCATCTGAAAAGCACTTCATCTTGTTGTATTTCCAAAGATCTAAATGGAAATTGTTGCTTTGGGGAAATAGCCAAAAGGAGCGACTTGGCTGTGTTTAAGAGCCTCAATCCATTTGCCTCCTAATACCAGTAACTCCCTCCCTCCTGTTACAGGTTCTGCTTCTTCCAGAAGCTAATACTAATTTAATAATCATAGAAATAATCAAATCCTCAAAGCACTGTACACACTCAACATGTGTGTATACTGTGCAGTCACATATAGGACTACTCATATGTAATTCTAAACAGCAACCTTATAATGTTCACAAGATTGTTCTAATTTCACAGATGAGAAAACCAAGGCTACCAGGGTTAAGTCCCTTGTTCAAGGTCCCACAGCCACCAAGGGATGGAACAGGAAGTCATTTCCACTCAGCTTCTTTGTTTCCACCTCTCAGTTATGACCACCATCCTCAGTGGATATTGCTCAAGCCCTTTCATTCAGAGTAATAGAAAACTTAATAAAAAATGGAGCCACAGCCTTCTGGGATTCCTACCTGAACTTGGACAACTTAAAACAAGATTCAAAAGGAGACATGTTCTATCACTATATTTTGTGCTATCTGGACATCGATCACTGTCATGTGAACTGGTCTTATCCATTTCTAATCACATAATTTCACTGGAAATTCAGGATTGGGGGGGTTGGTATCCCATTTTCTTGGCTTTTCTTTGATATGTCCCCCACCCACTGTTCTGACATCATGGTGTTTTAGGTATGGTATTGATACAAAATGAAATGACTTTTCCTGTAAAAGATTCTTTAGAATGTTAGACAGGTTAGACAGGTGAAAACTAAAATTGACGCTGTCTGCAATAGTGTTAAGCCAAAAATGAATGCCCAAGTTAAAAAATAATGATTTCAAATATTACCCATTGAGATTCCTTCTAAGGAATAGCATTGAATTTATAGTTATTCATGATAGATTAGTGGGTATGTGTTACTAACAGCGAATTTTTCTCTCCCAGATGCATTAATTATTTACTGACATTTTCTAAAAATATGTTGTCTCTTGACTTAGGAGAAAGAAATAAAACAAAAATTGGACATAACCAATGTTATGTTGTGAATCCCCCAGATGAACAAAACTAAAAAACCCATATGAAGATACAACTGGCCCTTCCTTTTCTATCTCACCAACAGCTGCTTTAAAAGATCCTAGGAACATATACAGCATAGGAAGAGCAAGAGAGATTTCTAATCCTGTTTGGATAACTCTTTTTTTTTTTTTTTCTTTCATAGTATTACATAACACCAGGATATATTCGTTCTTTCATTTTTTTAATTCATACAACTAACTGCAGAATTCCCAGCCTTTTCAAGCACAAACTGATATTTTTAAAAATTAACCATATTCATAAAACATGGCTCAACACATTTAGAGGATTAAAATATTATAGGCTATGTTTTTTGATCATAAGACAATTCTGTTAAAAATGAAAAACAACTGGGGCGCCTGGGTGGCTCAGTTGGTTAAGCAACTGCCTTCGGCTCAGGTCATGATCCCGGAGTCCTGGGATCGAGTCCCACATCAGGCTCCTGGCTCAGTGGGGAGCCTGCTTCTCCCTCTGACCTTCTCCCCTCTCATACTGTTTCTCTCTCTCTCTCTCAAATAAATAAATAAAATCTTTAAAAAAAAATGAAAAACAACTGTAAAACTAGGAAATATCGACATATTTGGAAATTTAAAAAATAATCATGTAAATAACTTCTGGGTTCAAAGAAAAGACAGTATTTCCAATTGAATAATGAAAATATTAAGATTTCCTAACTGCTGCTAAATCATTACCTGAAGGATATTTTTATTTAAAACACATTTATTAGAAAAGAAGAAATGCTGAGGCGCCCGGGTGGCTCAGTCAGTTAAGCAACTGACTCTTGGTTTCAGTTCAGGCCATGAACTCAGGGTCCTGATATCAAGCCCCATGTCAGGCTAGGGGCTCAGAATGGAGTCTGCTTAAGATTCTTTCTCCCTCTCCTTTTGCCCCTCCCCCCCATAAATAAATAAAATCTTAAGGAAAAAAAAAAGAAATGTTGAAAATAGGTGAAGTAAGCAACCATATCAAGAAGTTATAGAAAGAAAAGAAAATTAACCAAAGGAAAGTAAAAAGAAGGAAAAAATAAAGGTAAGAGCAGAAATAAAACCAAAAGAGCCCAAAGTTGGTCCTGTTAAATGAAAATAAAATTGATATAACTTGCCAAAACTGACACAAGAAGCCAAAATAAAAAAAGAAAGAAAAGCCCTCAAGAATTCACCTACAACTATTAAAGAAATAGTAACAAAAATCTTACCAAAAAGAAACCCCAAGCCCAAATGGCTCTAATATTACCAAAACTCTTTCAAGTAGCAGAATGAGAGGGTAGACTCCCCAAGTCATTTTACGAGGATAATATAATATTAATACTAAAACTAAAGAAGTAAAATGATATAAACCATTATCACTAATGAACATACATGCAAAAATTCTTTGAAAATTAATAAACAAATATAGCAATTTATAAAGGAGTAATATGTAGGACTAAACTGAGTTAATCCCAAAAACTCAAGATTGGTTTGACACTCAAAAATCAATCATTATTAAGACATTGGAGGAAGAAAATTATAGTATCATTTTAAACACATTTGACAAAATTCATTATTCATTAATTATTAAAAACTTTAAAAATAAGAAAAAAGAAAAGTTCCTTAAGTTGAAAAGAGGACAGTTAACCTTCGAATAACACAGGGTTTAGGGGCACTGACTTCCTGTGCAATTGAAAATCTGCGTATAACTTTTGACTCCCTCAAAACTTAGCTACTAATAGCTTACTGCTGAACAGAAGCCTTAATGATAACATCAACAGTCAATTAACACATATTTTGTATGTTCTGTGTATTATATGCCATATTCTTACAATAGAGTAAGCTACAGAAAAGAAAATGTTATTAAGAAAATCGTAAGAAAGAGAGAATTACGGGGTACCTCAGTCACTTAGTTGGTTAAGCATCTGCCTTTGGCTCAGGTCATGATCCCAGGGTCCTGGGATCCTGCTCAGCAGGGAGTCTGCTTCTCCCTCTCCCTCTGCCCCTCCCCACTGCTCCTGCTTTCTCTCTCTCAAGTAAACAAATCTTTAAAAAAAAAGAAAAGACATTTCTCATCAAAAGAGAAAATACATTTACAGTACCGTAGTGTACTTATTGAAAAAAATCTACATGTAAGTGGACAGATAGGGTTCAAACTCATGTTGTTCAAGGATCAACTGTAATTTACAAAAAAATCTACAGGAAACATTGTACTTACTGGTATATTTTGACACAGAAACTAGGGATGCCACTATTACCACTTCCATTCATCTGTATACTAATGGTTTTAGCAACTGCAGCAAAGCAAGAAAAAGGCAACATAAAAATTGGTAAGGAAAGGTCATGTTTCACAAATTTTGAAAGAAAATATTCAAATGAGGCCACAGATAAAATTTTAGTCTTAGGAGAATTTAGTGAAGTTATTAAACAGACATCATGGTATATATCTCTCTACCAGCCATAAACATTGGGAAATTAAATTTATAAAATAACATAGTTTATACTAACAAAAATATTAAGGACTATTAATAAAATTAAAAAGAGGTACATAAGACCTCTGTAGGAATTCATACATATTTAATAAGATAAATTTTAAATAACTGAAATAAATGGAGATATACTTTGTCCATAAGTCAGAGAACTTAATATTGTAAAGATGTCAGTTCTTCCAACATTGATTTATAAATTCAGTGCACTCTCTCTCCAAATCCCTACACAGATCTCTGTGGAACAAGACAAGATGGAATTTAAATTATACAGAAATGGAGAGACCAAGAGTAACACAGACCTTCTGAAGAACAGCAGAACAGTCTCATGACTACAGTTTTATCAGACAGTAATAAATGATCCCAACAATAGTTAGCCCCCTCAAGGTCCTGGAAACCTTGTTTCCAAAAATACCTTGGAGGTTTGTTCAGTCCCTAACCCCCTCCCAACTTGGGCCCACAGGTCTGGTTCCCAAAGACATCTCAAGAATTCTTTCTTTGCCTTCGGCTCTGAACCCCAACAGTCCAAACCACATCAATTCCATTTACAAAAAGTTCAAAAACAGGCAAAACTTGAGACCTTTCAGTGAACAAAAGGCGTTTTTATTAAAGCACAGGGACAAGACTTGCGCGCAGAAGGAGCTGCCCTGGGGTTGTGAGGAGCAGTCAAATTATCCTCTGTGTTTGGAGTTGTGGGTGGTAAAGACGAGGAGGTTTCCAAAAGGATTTTCATGTGTTAAAGAAGACCTACAGGGTCCTGGAGGCCTATTGTCAAGCTAAAGTTGTTTTTTCCTCTAGCAAGGCATTAAATTGGGAGTACTTGGAGGAATGTTACACTCTGCCTGCCTCAAGAATTTTGTCAAGGGGCTGCGAATTATAAGGAAATTTAATTTAATCTACAAATATATACGTATATATATATTTTTTACCTGAGTGGAACTTCCTGAGATTTTTGTTTTATCTTTCAGTAAGTTGCGAATTTATGTTTTATGTACCCTTAGGTATGTTGTTTCACTATAAAATTACTTTTTTAAATATAATGCATGGTGAGTAAAGTTTTATAAAATTAAACTTCAACTCCCCAAAATACCAATTAAGGTGTTAAAAAATTTCTGCTGAGTAAAGTTGAAGATCTAATTGGTTTTACTAAGTTATTCGTGAATTGGGCAGCATCCCATCTAGCAAGTAAAAAGGAGGTCCAAGAACTGTACAAAATGAAAGGATCCTATAGGGAGAAATGGGGCCAAACAAAGGAGGTTATCAACATAAGATAAGATTATTTCAAGTAAGTGTTACCTTCTCTTAGCGGAAGGCAGGAGATTTTATCTGGTAGATAATCTCACTAGTGTTGACCAGGAAATTCCAGACTGATTTGTTTAAAATTCCACTCCAGAGGGAGGCAGAAACCTTAGTTAGGTTAGGTACTAAGTCTTGGAGGTACTTAACTAAGTGACACCATTTTAGACTTGTTTCTTTTTAACAAAGGAAAACATGTTCTTTATTGCTTGACAAAATGAGAATCAGAGGTCCTAATGATGTGGAAATGTTGGCATTCACAGCCACGGCCAAGAAAGAATTGAGACGGGTGCAAAAAGGTGGTTTTATTATAAGCCTGGGGACAGGACCCGTGGGCGGAAGGAGCGGCACTGGGGTCAGGAGGAGCGGCTGATTATATACTTTCAAGATGGGAGGGGGTTAGGGATAGAGTAAGTCTCTAAGGAATTTTGGAAGCAAGGTTTCCAGGACTTTGAGGGGGCTAGCTATTGTTAGGAAAAGGTCATTTATTACTGTTTAGTAAAACTTCAGTTATGAGACCCTTCAGATGCGTATCAACGGGCTATATGCTTAGAGGATGACTGCTAACATGTATCTGGGCGGGGGCGGGGCGGGGGGAGATAAAGGAAGTTTCCAAAGGAATTTTTAGATGTTGAAGTGGACTTACAGGATTCTGGGGGGCAGGGTGGGGGGGTCAGGACAATGTCACGCTAAGATTGCCTTTTGCCCTTAGCAAAGTGTCAACATTGAGGCAGCTGAGTTCCTGAAGAAAGGTCACTGTTTCAAGGACTTGTCAATGGGCTGTAGGCAGTAAGGAAATCTAATTTTTTCTTTTGCCTTTGTTTCCCACATCACTATCTTACTAATTTTTAATAGAACTTTGCATGTTGTGTAGTGTCCTATGGAAAAAAAATTCACTGAACACTCACAGCCTAGCTTTGCTGAATGTCTTCTTTTTGGTGATGGATTATCTCTATCCCTGCTAAACACTTGAGTGGAATAAAATATTTCCTTTAGATGAACTTAAATTTATATGAACTTATATTTTGATAGTAAGGATTCAGATCTCTTAATCAGTGTCTAGAGAAATAATTAGGAGAAAAGCAACCAAAGTCAAAGAACTATCAAACACATAAGATTTTGTTTAAGAAGATATTTTACATAATAAAAATAACTTTTAAGTGTTTATTAAAATTTACTTAATAACTCAGGGTGCCATAAAAACGGAATCACTTCAGCTAGCATTCTATTCTAGACACATAATAAAGTGGAAAAGGGACAATTCTCTAGTGGAATTTGTCAAAATATATTTATTCATTTATTCAAAAAGTGTTTACTGAGTGACTTTTATGTACCCTGAACTATACTAAGTGCCTGGGTTATAACAAAGGACAAAATAGTAAAAAATCCATGCTCTCCTATGATAGGCATTCTCATTTGGAACACAGGTAATAAACAAATAGTTAAAATCATGTCAGACAGTGGTTAAGTGCTCTGAAGACAAATAAAGCAGGATGAAGGGACAGAGGCTAAGGATAAAAACTCAGGTAAGATGGAATGCTGAATATTGGTCTTTGTATCCTCAGTTTGGTTTGTGAAATGGATGCGGAAAATTCCTCAGAAAGCAGATGTACTTCCCAACACTGGGAATGTCTCCAGGACTACAGATGACTGGGTATTCTTCAGGTGTGGGAAAGCTACAAAATCTGCATATGGGGAAAATTTTTATGAGATTCTTAAACACACCTCGAAATAACCTGGTAGTTTATCTGTCTTTCAAATTCAGGCTTTCCATAAACTAGTTTCACATCAGAGGTTGTGGGTCTTATTTCTATATTCACAGAGTATCATGAGATTTTTATTTTCTAGGAAAAGTAGCTTGGAAGTAATATGTAGCTCAGGAATCAGCTAAAATTTTTTTGTCTTCTTACTACTGAGATTCTAAATCATGTACTTTTCTTATTCCTGAATGAAAAAGAATGATTAAATTGAGACAATTAAATGGTTTGTGGACGTTCAAGACCCTCATATACTATAACATCATTGTTTTCAACAGCATTCAATCATCTTTATCTTTTGATGTGATAGGAAGTAAACTCAATGGGTACTAGCCCCAGAACCTCCTCTGAGAAGTGTCAATATGATCTCTTTGATAGTTGTCCCTTTCTTCTAAAACTGAAACACAGCAAACAGAAACAAACAAAAAAAAGTGGGTTTTTTTTTAAAACAATGATTGCACAAACATTATTTATAAATTTAGCCCTTGATGTGGGACTTGGAGGTAATGCACGTAACAGTTAAAATTTTTTTAAATCTCTTTGCTTTTTAAGGAATCATCTGACTGACATCCCTATATCTTTCTTGGAGAGTTTTTCATGACGCTAAATTCCACTAGATGAAACCAAAACCTGTTTCTACTGTTTTAGTACTTAATGAATAAGACTTATTTTAGACAACTATTTAAAAAATAATATCTGAAACGGAATACATTCTTGAGTTTATTTAAGCTAATGCATACATTTTCTTGTTTCTCAGAATTCACTATCACTTTTTTTTTTCTGTCGCCTTAGCTGCTGAGTTCATATTGGATACAAAAAAGCGATAGTTCAAAAAGAAGCTGTAACTATTTTCAGTGAATATTATCTGTTGTGTGATTTTTCTTTTTCTCTTTCTTTCCTTCCTTCTTTCTTTCTTTCTTTGTTTTTTGAGAGAGAGAGCGAGAGCAGGCATGCAAGGTGGGGGGTGCAGGGAGGGGCAGAGGGAAAGAGAATCTTTTTTTTTTTTAATTTAAGATTTTATTTATTTATTTGACAGAGAGAGACACAGTGAGAAAGGGAACACAAGCAGGGGCAGTGGGAGAGGGAGAAGCAGGCTTCCCGCGGAGTAGGGAGCCCGATGCAGGGCTCGATCCCAACACCTGGGATCATGACCTGAGCCGAAGGCAGATGTTTAATGACTGAGCCACCCAGGTGCCCCGGGAGAGAGAATCTTAAGCAGACTCCATGCTGAGCATGGAGACTGACATGGGCTCCATCTCACAACCCTGAGACACCACCCTGAGATCACGACCTGAGCAGAAACCAAGAGTCAGACAATTAACCACCTGGGCCAACCAGGCGCCCCTATTGTGTGATTTCTGAAAGACATGTTTCCTTACTTAGAAACGTATTTCTGAATATTTATTAGAGTCTGAATAGTGCTGAATTGATCAAAGCTACAAGTGATAACCAACAACAGTTCTCCTGAGCCAGATTATAAGAAACATTCCATAAGGCAGCTATTTACAGTTGTACAGGCTGTGCACTGCACATCATTAGCACACCATTAATCTTGTACATGACTGCTTTGACTTGATGAGAAAATATCATAATCCTTGAGATAGAAAAGTTGTACAGGCTGTGCACTGCACATCATTAGCACACCATTAATCTTGTACATGACTGCTTTGACTTGATGAGAAAATATCATAATCCTTGAGATAGAAAAGAACTAAGGGGCTGCAGTCATCAGGATAAGAACAGATGAACTTGGGCTGCACTGGCGATGTCCACTGGGGAATAAAAGATTGGAAATAATGTAGGCTTAGGGAATCTACAGAATCTACCTATGCAAAGCAGTTCCATTACAGAACGGCTGAGTGGGTGATTCTCTCTATGATCTCTGGACAGCTTGTCCACTTGGGCCCCCATGGATGCCTCTATGGGACCATCTTTTCCCACTCCAATCCCTCAAAACAGTTCCTTAATCCTTGGACAGAGGTGCCTACAGAGAACAAATTTTTACTCATGGCTTCTGCCAAATGATTGGGAGGTGAGTGGATTAATTTGTAACCAAGAACTTGAAAATGCATCAGCATGGAACTGGAGATTGTACTGTGAATTGAATTTAAGTCTTGCATTCTGCTCACACCTACAAATTGAAATTCTCCAAGTAAGGCATTTGAGGATAATAGAGAACAAAATCCATTTAAAATGAAATAGATGCCTTCCTCAGCCACAGTGTTTGGCATATTACAACATTTGGACAATGTTTTTTGGCTCTAAGTTTTCTTATAGCCAGGAAATGCACTAAGGTTCTGGAGTTTTTGGTTTCTGACAATAGAAAACATACTAATTTATCTGTAGTGGAAAAAAAAAATCCTAAATAGAAAAGACAGCAAGAATCTATCACATGTATAACATCATGGATCTTAAAGGGGTCTAAAAAACATCTAATTCTACCTATGTGAAAACTGGTGCTTAGAGAAATTAATTGATAATCACAATACTAGCACATATTCTTGATTAGTTTTCCATAAGGCAATTCTAAAGATGTTTGTAAGGAGGGAAAATTGCTGATTTATTAACAAGGTGACAAGATTTTTGGAGTTAGAAGAGGCACTATGAATTATGTAAATCAAATATCCTCGATTTCCCAGATGAAGAAACTGAGACTCAGAGAAATTAAAAGAACACAAAATAAACAAAATAGCATGAGTTATTAGGGGGTAAGAAGAGTAACAGGATCGTGAAAAGGAATTTCCTGTTTGGCACGATGCTGGGAGAGTGAACTTCGAACCCACATCTCTCTTGATACACGCCCCCACATCCTCTAAGACTTCACAATCAAAAATAGGATGAATGGACATCCTTTGCAAACGGAGAAACTTCCTTGGGGTTCTTGAAGCAGCAGCTGCTTGTGGCTGCTTACCTTCAGTGCGCCAGGGCAGCTTTCACGTGAACCGCGGACTCAGGCACGCGTTAGACCTCCGTCTGTGTTTCGCCATGGATCGAGTGGCTGACGTTGCTGCTGACCCCGTGTACTTGCTTGGCTGTGCTTGGCACAGCCTGACGCCAGGAAACCCCCCAGGCCGATGGCACAACCCGACCAGAGACACACGAGGGAAAGTTTGCCCGGCTACTCCACGCGCCCTGCTGCCCGGCGTTGGAAAGCGACAGCGAGCCAACCGCAGTGAAGGACCACACCATGGTGTGCGGTGAGTCCCCGCCAGGGCATGCATCCCCGGTGGGCACAGAAAAGGGGGATCGGGACCGGCCTCTTACAGGGCACCTGGGAGAGGTCTGGCAGATACCGGAAGCTGCCAGCGGGCGAGGATAAAGGGCGAACCGACCGGAAGCGGCTCCCCTGGGCCCCAACCACGTGGCTCGGACCATCTCCGCCAGAGCGACTCCAGAGTGGTGGGTGTGGCGCTTTGGAGCTTCTGAAGGGACCGTGGTGACCTCCTAGGACTTTGGCTCAAGGGAAAGATATGAAAAAAAATAGTTAGGATTTTTTTTAAAAATATGTATATAAGAAAACAATGATTAAGCATATAACCACCACATTTAAGTGGTCATTAAGAGATTTGCTGTAAGTCTAAATAAAACAGGCCATTGCACAGAGCAATAAAATATAAAGGACTAGAGATCCGGGAAGATCACCTTTTGTAGGATGAGAGAGTTAGAAATCCAGAATCAATGTCACTTATGATGAGATTGAGAGCAAACGACAGTCTCCAATTCAAGTTTTTGTTAGAATAAACAAATTTGATTTAAACATACTATCTCTATGGGGCTGTCAGTCTGCAGGTGTAAGGGGGGGGCATCACAAAAGACTGAAAAGGAAGAGAAAATTGCAATAATTGGTTTAAGTAAGAGTAGGTAGAGGAAAGAGAAGAAACAGGGAGAAGCAAGAGATGGGAACCATAGAAACAGGCTACATTTTATGGATTTATATAAAGAGAAAAAAAATCTCTTCCTCTGTGGTTGATAAGTATTTCCTATTGAAGAAAAAGAAAAAGAACACTGAAAAACCATGATCTTGTTACACCATGAAAATCAGTGAGCTAGTGGCTAACGTAGACCAATTTCTCTGGGTCTTGCCTTACCCAGAAGCCTCTGATTTCCTCTATTTTTTAACAAAAACTCAAATTCTCTTGGGAAAAGACATTAAACACTATGGTTTTCATGAATGATAGATAAATGGGAAAGTCTGGGAGGGATTAGTATGAACTGAGCACATTTTTAAAATAATGCTGATTAAAAACTCCTTTTTTTGATAAATCTTTTCCCAAATTCACACATTCACACCTTAATCTCAGGCTAGGAATCAGCAGAGAGGCTAAGCAAACCTCCTCATGGGTTCTTTCCTCAGACTTAGCTGAGGACCTGACTTCAGCCTGTCCCCACAGCTCATAGCTTCCTTCTCAAGTTCCCTCAGACCAACAGGAAGGCCTGCTGGAAATTCAGAGCAGGGAAGGAATAAGGTGCTCAGCTGAGTGAAGTATGGAGGAAATATTTTTTACTGTAGTATAGACAAACTACAAAGTCATGAGACTGATGTTGCTTATGATCTTGGATGCATCTTTGGAATAAGTATAAATGTATTTCCTGTGAAACCACTTAGACAGTACTCATCTGGATAAACAAGTAGATAAAGAAAAATATTCTCAGTACTTTAAAATTGTATAAAAAAATTGACCCTTGACAATGACTGAATTGAATTATTGCTGTTCACACAATTGTGTTCTTTTGTAAATGTGGGCCCAAGAAGGAAAGATGTCTGGTGTTATGGTTTCAGGATTTAAATCAGCATTTTGGGTTTGGCTATCACTCAAGCAAAAGCTTTAAGGACTTTTTATTATGAATCCACAATTGGTGAAGAGCCACAAGATAAAAAAAAAAAAAAAATCCAGTGCACATTAGACAAGCTCATGCATTTTAAAGTCCAGTATATCTTGCATAAAGTCAGGTGCAAAGCACAAGGTGAGGCTGCTAGTGCTATATGAGATGTAAATATGATAAAGTAAATAAGCTATTCTTAAAAATAAATTAGCAGTTGTTTTGCCTCGAACCTATTCTTGCAAGAGGTGTCTGCATGAGCAAAACATGGGAGGGGACCCATCTGTAATCTGTATTTATTGCTCAAAAAAAAGATTTAGTGGCTGTTTTGTTTGGGGAGGCAAATTAATGCTCAGAGACTTTCATCTTTTTTTCATTTAAATTCAATTAATAAACATATAATGTATTATTGGTTTCAGAGGTAGAGATCAGTGATTCATCAGTCTTATATAATGTCCGGTGCTCATTACCTCACTTGCCCTCCTTAATGCCCATCACCCAGTTACCCCATCCCCCACACCCACCACCCCTCTAGCAACCCTCAGTTTGTTTCCCAGTCAAGAGTCTCTCATGGTTTGTCTCCCTCTCTGATTTTGTCTTGTTTTATTTTTTCCTCTCTTCCCCTATGATCCTCTGTTTTGTTTCTTAAATTCCACATCTGAGTGAGATCATATGATAATTGTCTTTCTCTGATTGACTTATTTTGCTTAGCATAATACCCTCTAGTTCTATCCACATCGTTGCAAATGGCAGGATTTCATTTTTTTGTTGGCTGCATAATATTCCATTGTGTGTGTATATATATATATATATATATATATATATATATATATATATATATACCACATCTTCTTTATCCATTCATCTGTCGATGGACTTCTGGGCTCTTTCCATAGTCTGGCTATTGTGGACATTGCTGCTATAAACACTGGGATGCACGTGTCCCTTTGGATCACTATATTTGTATCTTTGGGGTAAATGCCCAATAGTGCAATTGCTGGGTGGAAGCTCAGCTTTTTGAGGAACCTAACAGCCATACTGTTTTCCAGAGTGGCTGAACCACCTTGCATTCCTACCAAAAGTATAAGAGGGTTTGAGACTGAGTTCATCTTTGCCAGTAATTTATTTGACACTAGTTCACTGCGGGAATTATAATAATTTCACAAGCCACTATTGTACAGGATAGTGTCTCTTTTTTTTAAGATTTTTAATATTTTATTCATTTGACAGAGAAAGAGAGAGAGCACAAGCAAGGGGAGCGGCACGCAGAGGGAGAGGGAGAAGCAGTCTCTTCTGCTGAGCAGGGAGCCCAATGCAAGCCTCCATCCCAACGCACGGCTGGATCCCAGGACCCTGGGATCATGACCTGAGCTGAAGGCAGACACTTAACCGACTGAGCCACTCCGGTGCCCCAGGATAATGTCTCTTAATAAGCCTATAAAGAAAGAACATATTCTAAACCAGTGATAGATTAATCACATTCTTGTTCCAAGCAAAGGGACATGAAGGGAGGAAAGTACAAGTTTAGTTGAGGTGTACCTTTATAAGTATTGGTGCTTGGGAAAGATGGCTTAGCCAATTGAGAGCTGATGTCCAGCTGCCAGTGCAAAAGTGACAATCTCCTGTTGCTACAGCACAATGCTAGGGAATGATGGCGTGGGTGTTGACAGACATAAGGATTTCCTTTGTGGGGCCACTGCATGATTTCCACCACTGCCTCACTGTGGCAGGAGCTAATTGCCCCAAGGTCTTCAGAAAGCTATTTAAATCAGCAAAGAGTCGCCTTGCCCAGACTGAATACTCTCAGTCCTCACAAACTCTCGGTATTTATAGTCTGAATGTGCCCTTGCCATAGATGCTTCTTCATGCGTTTTTATTGATAAGCCCCAGCGGGGCCCCTTAGCAGCTGGGCTACTGAGTTCTTACCCGTGACAACAGATGAGATGATGACATCCTGTCACAGCTTACTTCACTCATCTCAAAACAACTTCACTCTTAAAAAGCAATTTCATTTTTTCCATAAACAAGTGAATTTGAAATTATATCAAGCCAATATACAACAGTACACAGGCCCTAGGTCAGATCTACTTTAAAAAGCTGTAGACATCTGAGTTCTGTGGACCTAAGGAAGATTTCCCTTCACGCCCTAATATATAGAAGCAAGACATTTGGAAGGAATGACTGATAAACAGTTGTCCTAAGGCTGTTTTCAAATAACAGGAACCTAGTCAAAGTTAACTTTGAAATAAAAACAAAGGGGCAGTTAATCATAAAGATAGATGGAGTACAAGGAAACCTCAGAGGGATTGAAACCAAGAACAGAAAAGCCATCAGAATGCAGCCATTACTTTCTCAGTGACTCTCACTTTTGGGGGCCACATGTTTCCATCTCCACTTCTCTCTGTGATACCTTTCTTCTCTGGGGCTAACATAGCTCCCCCAGCCCACCCCTACATCATTTCCTGCTTAAGAGCCTGGCAGACACTAACTAGTTTTTGTATTCCTGATTGGCCCAGGTTGTTCAGGTTCACCCCAGGCAATTGGCAAAAGTTTGGGTTATGGAATTTCAGCATCATTTCCAGGATTCATCCCCTTGGGTAGGTGAGCTATTTGCAGAGTCTGGGGAGGCAACCAAAAAAATATGTCTACCACAAGTAGGTTAGGTTACTGTAGCATATTAAATCACCAGCTAGTTTAGCAGGTTACCCTCTCTTCTCAAGCTGAATATACTTCAGAAGGTGTTTTAATATTGATTGCCATTCATAGTTTGCTAAGGAAAGCATTTCATTTACATATATGAAAAGATATATTCAAAGTTAATGGTCAGAATTTACCTCCCTATTATACCAATGTATATTTGGTAAAAAGCATATTTGATTTCTATTTGATTTGTATTTTAGTGCTGGAAAAGATAATATAGATTGCTGTGACAGAGATAGACAAAAGATCCACTCTCTCTTTCCATAGTGTCAAATTGTTGTTAGAAAAGAGATGTCCACTGTGAGACTGTGTGTCCCGGGTGCCTTTGCGTCTGGGGGGAACTATATCCCCGTTCTTGCCATGCTGACACACAGTGCTATGATTAAAGCCACATGTGAAAGATGACAGAGCCTCTGTCAGCCTGGGTCCCTGAGTGCCTGTGTGGACCAGGGGCATTAAAGGAGGAATTTTGCCCCCCCAAAATACCTTAACCATATGGTTGGGACATATAAGTATGCTTGGGAGAGGTGAGAATTTCTCCTAAAGTCATATTAAAATATGAATCCATGTTATTCAATGTGTGGTCTGAAAACCACATACGAACTGTTGCCAACCAGTGACAGATGAGAAGTTTGCCTTGGAATGTAAGTCAACTGCATCACTAAGCACACTGTTCAGTTCAGCTGACATTATTTTATTCCAGGTAGACTGTTTTGCTGAAGAAGCAGTGTTGATTTACATTCTCACATAAGCACCTGAGTTTGTCATAGACCAGTACTTTGAATAAACCTGGTGTAAATGATCCGTATTAGATTTGTTCCTGAAAGCAAGTTTATTTTATTCTTTAAACCAAAGTAACATATGGACATACTGAAAACAAACAAACAAATAAAAACTCACAGTGCAGAAAGGAGATATAGAATGAAAAGGAAAAAAGTTTCCTTTCTCTTTGAGTCCACTCAAATCCTTCTCCTCAAATTAATCACCTTCTTGTGTATCCAATCAGAAAACATTATGAGCATATGTGCACATATAAGTATAGAGTTTAAAAATATACACAAATGGAATTAGAGTATGCACACTCTCTGGTACCTTGCCTTTTTATTCAATATTTCTTAGAAATACTTGTATATCAGCAAATATAGATCTATCCCATTCCATTTGAAGGCTGTATAGTAAAAGTATTACATGGTATAAATGTATCAATAATATAACTAAATTAGTAATTCATTTGTGGACATGTACCACATTTCTAATTTTTGTTTTTTTCCTAATACAAATAATATCACAATGGATAGAATTATACATACAGAAATTTTGTGTACTATTAAAAATATGTAAGAGGGAATCTCTGAGTCAAAAGGAATGCATATATGAAATATTTACAAGCTTTTGCCAAATTGTTCTTCCCAAAAAGATGGTTCCCATTCATATTCCTTTCCAAATGAATATGAGAGTATTTTTCTCTTATATTTTCTCTACCTTTTCTTTTACTTTTTCTCTATCTCCTAACCAAAGCTATTACTGAACAGTAACATTTTGGCCAATCTGATAAGTGAATAATGATTAGATTTGAACTGTTTAATTTGAGTGTGGGTGAGCTTTTTTTTTCCCCTAAGGAGTGATGTCATACAGGAGCCGCTCAGGAAAACCAACTGTACCAAGAACATCCAAGGAAAGAGACTGAGAACTGGAAAGCCATTGGGAAAAATAGATTTTCTCTCTCATGAGTATGAGGATTCTCATTTCTGTTTCTTTCTGCATTTTCTCTCTCTCTCTTTCTCTCTGTTTCTCTCTCTCTCAGTCAGTATTCTCTGCTGATTTAGGCACTGGCAAGATGATGATGCACCACAGCACCAGAGTTCAAGCAAAAGAGAGTGAGCAATATTCTGATTTTAGATCCCCAGGAGTGAAAAACTAATGAGTCCAATTAGTCAGGAGTGCCACACAATATAGTCAGTGTGAACACAGGGTCCTCCATCCTATCCACTGTGGTTTCAGGGGTAAGAGAAGGGGGCAAGTCTAATAACAAAATAGCATAAAGAGAAATTAAGAAAATAATTTCATTTATAATTATACCAAAAAAAATGAAATACCTAGGATTAAACTTAACCAAGGACATGAAAGACCTATACTCCAAAAATTATAAAACATTGTTGAAAGAAATTGAAGGTCGCACAAACAAATGGAAAAGATATTCCATGCTCATGGATTGGAAGCATTAATATTGTTAAAATGTCCAAACTACCCAAAGCAATCTACAGATTCAGTGCCCTCTCTGTCAAAATACCAACAGCATTTTTCACAGGACTAGAGCAAGTAATACTAAAATTTTTATGGAACCACGAAAGATCCTGACTAGCCAAAGCAGTCTTGAGAAAGATGAACAAAGCTGGAGATAGTTCAATCCCAGGTTTCAAGATATACTACAAAGCTATAATAATCAAAACAGTATGGTAGTAGCACAAACATAAACGTATCAATAGAAAAAGTAGAGAACTCAGAAATAAACCCATGCTTATATGGCTAATTAATCTACAAAAAGGAGACAAGAATATACAATGGCAGCAAGAGTCTCTTCAATAAATGGGGCTGGGAAAACCTAACACCTACATGCAAAAGAATGAAACTGGACCACTTTCTTATACCATACATGAAAATAGACTCAAAATGAATTAAAGACCTGAATGTGAGACCTGAAACCATAAAAATCCTAGAAGAAAACATAAGCAGTAGTCACTTTGATATCAGCCTTGGCAAGATTTTTCTAGATATGTCTGTTCAGGCAAGGGAAACAAAAGCAAATGTAGACATTGGGACTACACCAAAATAAAATGCTTTTGCATAGCAAAGGCAACCATCAACAAAATGAAAAGGCAACCAAGAGAATGGGAGATGTTTGCAAATGACATATCTAATAAGGGGTTAATATCCCCAATATATAAATAACTTATACAACTCAACATCAAAAAACAAATAATCCAATTAAAAAATGGGCAGAGGACCCGAATAGACATTTTTCCAAAGAAGACATACAGATGGCCAATAGATACATGGAAAGATGCTCAACATCACTAATCATCAGGAGATACAAATCAAAATCACAATGAGATAAAACCTTTCACCAGTCAGAATGAGGAGTATCAAAATCACAAGAAGGGCGCTTGGGTGGCTCAGTTGGTTAAGCGTCTGCATTCACCTCAGGTCATGATCTCAGGGTCCTGGGATCAAGCCCTGCATCAGGCTCCCTGCTCAGTGGGGAGCCTGCTTCTCCCTCTCACTCTGACCACTTCTCCCCCTGCTTGTGCTCACTCTCTCTCTCTCTCTCTCTTAAATCTTAAAAAACAAACAAACAAGCAAACAAAAAAACCGCACACACACACACACACACACACACACAGATAAGAAATAACAAGCATTGGTGAGGATATGGAGAAAAAAGAACCTTTTAGCACTATTGGTGGGAATGTGAATTGATGTAGCCACTGTGGAAAACAGTATGGAGGCTCCTCAAAAAATTAAAAATGCAAATACTATACGATCCAGTAATTCCAATACTGGGTACTTAAAGAAAACAAAAACACTAATTTGTAAAGATGTATATGCAGCCCTGTGTTTGTGCATCATTATTTACAGTAGCCACGACATGGAAGCAACCTAAGGGTCCATCAGTAGGTGAACAGAGAAAGGAGAAGTGGTATATGTATATATACCACTATTATAAAAAAGAATGAGATTTTGTCATCTGCAACAACATGAATGGACCTAGAAGATGTTATGCTAAGTGAAATAAGTCAGAGAAAGACAAATACCATCTGATTTCACTTATATGTAGAAGCTGAAAAACAAAATGAACAAACAAACAAAAAAAAACAGAAACATACCCATAAATGCAGAGAACAAGCTAGTGGTTGCCAGAGGGAAGAGGGTAGGAGGATAGGCAAAATGGCTGCAGGGAAGTGGGAGGTACAGGCCTCCAGTTACAGAATGAATAAGTCACAGGCATGAAAGGTACAGCCTAGGGAATGTAGTCAATGGTGTAATAGTGTTCTATGGGGACACACAGTAGCTACCGTTGTGGTGAGCACAGCATAACTTACAGAGTTGTGGAATCACTGTGTTGTGTATCTGAACTAATTACCATGTGTAACGTTATGTGTCAACAATATTTCAATTAAAGAAGAGACAGAAGGGGGTGAGTAGTGGATGAGGAGGATAATGGAAAAGGTATCTATGACACAGATTTCCTACATGGGTCATACACAGTATTGATTCCTCACCTAGAATTGTTCTGTTTCTTAAATGTTATTCTTCGCTATTCTACTCTTTATCACAACCTAGCTCCCTATTTTTTTTTAACTTCTTCATTACCACTACAAACATGCTCCTCAAATTCATTAAGCCCTTATATATTTGACCCTCCCCCTTCCTCCCTGTCCATCACCTTCTATCACATCTCTTGTTTAAACCTAAAAATTCTCACTCCCCGGTCTAGAAAAATTACACACGACAACTGTGAATTAATTCAACCATCATCTTTCTCTGCTATGTAGCTGGACTTCTGAGCACTGCCAGAAAAAATTCCCCAAACAAATGGATGGTTCAAAGCATTAAAGTTTTTAAAACTGCAGCAAGATGTTCAGTACTGCTTGACAGTCCTGTGCCTTCTCCTTGCTTATGCTTCCCATGCCAAACTTTTAGCCTCTGCTCAAGTCTCTCACTCTAGAAAACTTCTTTCTTGCTACAGGGAAATCTCTTAGTCATACAGTATCTCATGTCATTCCCCTTGCTTCTAAGCATCTGAGGACCCATCTTCACATTGATCTACAGAATCAAAATTCCTCAGCATTTTGTATAACATCTTTCATGGTGTGGCTCCTGGTTACTTGCCATTACATCCCACATCCCTTATGTACCCCATATTCCAGCCAAACCAGTGGCAGAGATCTCAGGATGCTCCAGACTCTCTCGCACCACTCTGTCTCTGTACTTCCCATTTTCCTCCTTAGCATGCCATCCTTTCCTTGCTCAGCTTGGTGAGCTCCTCTTTACCCTCTCTATTCAGTTCAGGTGTAACTTGCTCTGAGAAGCCTTGCCTGGTGCCCCTCTCCCTCCACACCACATCCTGCTCTATTAGAGTTTGTGTCTTTATCTTCGAACCCAGAGACCCTTTGCTTGTTTCTTGGCTCCCACCTCAGTCCCAGCCTTAGAATTCCGCACCTAAGACCAGAGATTTTATGTCTCAAAAACTAAAAATTACAGCTGCCTCATAATAACCAATAGATGTTTCTAGAATGAATAGACAGATGGGTCTTTAATGTGAAGAACAGAACATCACATTTAGTAATTGGGTGACTGGGAGAAAAGTATGTAAGATTCTGCTCTCCTGTTTAATAATATCACTAATATCAATAACCTAAAACCAAGACCAGAATGTCTCAGTCTGCTTAAAAGAGAGGAATGTCTTTTTCTCGAGTTAATTACCTTTGACAATATTTTATGGAAAACATTGTTTTTCGTACTTGTAGATGTCATATAGGATTGAAACTGGTATCCCTACTTTCTGCTCTCCATCCCAGTAAGGAAATAAGGGAGATTGATATGTTGACACTTCGACTGAATGGCAATCAACACCCATATGTTCAGCGTCACCTACGGAGATGAATACAGTTTTCTAGGCTGACAGGCTTTACTGCAACCTCTGAAGGTGTTACCAGGCCAAGAGGAAGCCTGTTAACCTGGGCAGCAAGTGTCAGAACCCTATGGAAGCAGAGGCGAAAAGGCAGATACAAAGGCAACCACAGTCCAGTGTTCCATAAGCACCTGGGACACTTGTTAAAAATGCTGGTGACCAGGGACGCCTGGGTGGCTCGGTCGGTTAAGTGTCCGACTCTTGATTTCGCTTCAGGTAGTGATCTCAGGGTCCTGAGATCGAGGCCCACGTCAGACTCTGTGCTGGGCATGGAGCCTGCTTAAGGTTCTCTCTCTCTCTCTCTCTCCCTCTGCCTCTCCCTTCTCCCTGCCAAATTCCCCCTCAACCCCCCAGCTCACATGCACACATGTGTGTGCTCTCAAAAAAAAAAAAAAAAATGCTGGTGACCAGACCCCATCTCAGTACTACTAAATAAGAATCTCTGGGAGAAGAGCCCATGAATCTGAATTTTAAAAAGTTTTTCTGATGTTTCTTTGGCCCATTAACCTGTGGGAGCACTAATTCAGACATGACTCCCCCCAGAGCTGCCCCTGGGGCAGAGGGAAGGGTCCCAAAATGCAGACGGGCATTTCAGACTAAGCAAACTCAGGTGCCCTTTAAACTGTCCGATCACAAGTATACTTCCCCTGTTTTGATTCCATGCTTACTGAGCACCCTCCAACAATTCAGTTTCCATATAGCTAACCTACTTGAGGACACTATGTAGTAAAGCCAGTGTGTATTTCAGTTCTCTTCACAGTGATGTTTCTCATTGCAAATTAACAAATAGTTGTGGTTATTCTATTTAATAATCTCTTGTAAGCTCTATTCCTGTGAATCGAAGCCCTGAATCTGATCAATTCTTTCATAATTCTTTCAAGTGTATTGAACATCTGCACATGTACGGCTGGAGAAAGACCCTAGATTACCTCCTTGTGCAAGGGCTTTCTTAAGGAATAACTCTGGCTTCCTCCTCCCAGTCCCTTCTCCTTTACCCCAACTGTCTTACCTTTCTAAAATATTTGTAATGAGTTTGTAGTGGTTTTGTCTGAAGAGATTAAATACTTATAAAATGTCTAGCCAAGTTCTTCTGTTTCAGTTAAACGGGGTTCAAAAATGATGCTTCTCAAGAAACTTGACAGAATCTGGTTTCTGTTTTTCCTGTAGGGGTAAGGCCGAACTCTGAAACAGTAGTTTTTAACCAAGGATGAATTTGCCCACCAGGAGACATTTGGCAACGTCTAGTGACATTTTTGTTTGTCACAACTGGGGAGTGCTACTGGCATCTAGAGTTTAGAGGCCAGGGATGCTAGCTAAACATTTTACGCACACAACAGCTTCCTATAAAAAAGAAAATTACGGTAGGCAAGGGGTAATATGGGAACTGTCTGTACTTTCTGCTCAGTTTTGCTGTGAACCTAAAACTACTCTAAAAAATAAATTCTATTTTTAAGAAAAGAGAATTTTCTAGCCTAAAATGCTAATAGTACCAAATTTGAGCAGCTCTGTCCTGAAGGAAGCCAGAAAAGTTCTTTCCTACTTCTGAATCTTCATTCAACTTTTATGACAATGCTGGCTAGCTTTTGTAAAGGATAGTAATTTTGCATATAAAGGCTTTCAAAGTGAGTTCAGATGTACATCTCTTTTTTTGTTCAAATCAGAAAATGATGTTATAATTGATTAACATATGCTCTACAACATCACCCTTGAGATGAAGCCATTTAGCTATACCATAAATATGAACCATGCTGAGATGAGGATTGAATTCACTTTTAAAAGACACACTTCTGTCAACAGAGGTAAACTAAATTAGAAGTATGAGATGTTAATGCGACAGAAATTTGGTCTTGGAATCTGGTTATGAGGGATGACCTACTTTGTGGGGGGTTTTCATTTTTGATTTCCAGAATCTGTGTGTTTCCCTCAGCACACGAGCCTTCTATACCCACACATCTTGTGGGCCATATGGTGCTCTTTTGGAATGACTTTCATTTGATTTTCTTCCTTCTTTAGAAATATTTCTTTTATTTTCACTTTGCTGAGGTCCTTGAAGAAGGGTCTTTCATCTTAATGTTCTCCTTGCTAGTAATGACTTTAATTCCAATAGGACTCTTACCAGAACATTATGTATTATGAAAAAAGCAGAAGTGTAACCCTGTTGGTGAAGTTCAGAAAAGCATTTCTATATAACTTATTTGGATGTAGAGAAATGCATGAATCCACTCTTCATTTGGACCCAGGACGTCATAATTACGTGAAAAATTCACAGATTTCTTTTGTGTGGTGGGGGAAATGGTCAAGAAGAGAGGTAAGCTAAGGGTTAGGGATGTAGAATATAAATGTCACTTCCTGGGGAGTTACTGAACTGCCTACTCAAGGCCATGGAAGACGGGCATTTGACAGGGTCAGCTGTGATTTGAGTATTTCAGTAGTAAAGATGAGAGAAAATGGCTAACTGCTTTCTACAAGGACAAAGCCAAATGAATGGTGGGAAATTAACTGTTAGTATTAAAAGATGCCAACAGGACAGCAGGGGAGAATCAAGATTAATTAAATACAATTAAAAAGTGGAACTCACACACACACACACAAAAAGTGGAACACACTGTACCAAAGCAGAACCTGTTTGCTTTCCAGAAAGCCTGCATCTCCCTCTGTTTTCTTTCCATCAGTCTTCTCCTTCACATGTTGTTGTTCAGCTTCAGTGTAACACTCAGTTGCCATCAGGCTGGGCAGAAGCACTCTGCTCTCTTTCCTTCTGGCAGGTTGTCTCTACCTCTGTGTCATCTGTTATATTTGCTTAGGACATTTCCACCATTGTATCTGCCCCCAAAATCCACACTTGGGAAAACTCCTGGTTGGGAAATTGCTTATCAGCAGAAGTGTAGACATAGTCATTATCTGTAGGATGACACTTTCTCTGGTGTTTAGTATTTCAGATTAGGGGAAAACCTTTCCCAGTTGATGGTTTCATATCACCTGCACAAAGCCAGGCAGCCTTTTTGAGTAAGTTTAAACATACTGTTTCAGCCAAAGAAACACAAATCTGAAACCCAGAATAACTGAAAAGCAATTTAAATCTCTATTGCAGTGGCTCAACCCAGTGTCAGAAAGGGGGTTTATATTCATATCACACAGAAAGTAACTTCAAAGCCTCTTTCCCCCTCTCTCTTCAATTATCTCACCAGGAATACAAACTGCTGGGGAATGTCCCTTCTCTAAATCTCCCAGTCCAGTCTCCAAATTCAGTTTATGTTAGGCTGAGTACCTTCTACCGTCTTTTGTTCTCTTAAGCTGTCCATCAAGGGTTCTTCAGTTATAATCTAGATTAATCTAGACTTTCAAAGTGTTTTTCAGTTCTCCTTCCTGTGCATTACATGGGTAAGCAAAACCAAATGCTGAGCACCTGTCAAGCAATGAGGGCTTGCTACTTTTGAAAGTGATTTTAAAGACGAAAGTTAAACAAATCCACAGTTTTCCTTTACAAAATATACACACAGGCACACAACAGCAAGGCACTCTTCTTCTTGAAGGAAAAGACTATCAACTCATTCTTATGTCAAATTGTTCAAAGTATGTCTATACAGCATTCCTATTTTGGTGGCCCAGGGGAGGGAAACTAATTTCAGCATAACCCCTAGAAAGAATAATTCCATCTTATAAATAGGCTACTCTCTGAGAAAGTTCTTGAAATGTTCTGATTGGTGCTAACTGTCAAAGCCACAGAATTTTCTATTTTTTAATGTGTTAACGGCACTAATCTCTGGGCAGAAAGAGTGGCATGTCTTCAGGCTTCTCTCAAAAAGGATCCTCTTCTCTATTCTTCAGTGAGTTAACCCTGCCAATGGTTGGTTCCTCTGGGCAAGGTGTAGTAGGCCTTTGGAAGACCCAGACTGAAGGCCCTTTTCAACTCAGAGAGTCTTAAACTGGTTAGGGTTCTAAAGATAATGGGCTTTTTTACTGCAGGCACATCTCTGTGTGTATTTGTAAAAGGAAGTATGGTTTTCTTAACACATTATCTTTAAAATCACAAAATTCTTAAGTGCTACAATAAGTGTTACATCCAAACTGTAGGACTTCAGGTAGCTAGGAGATGAGAGCAAATTGAGGCAGTCCTGGAGAGAGAAGGAATGATGAGTGGGGCCCTGAATAATGAGTTAGGGGAGAACTAAAGACCTAACCATGATCTCTTTTTAATATATTCCTACTTTTTTCAGTTTGAAGAAAAAAATCCAAGTATTAAAATTTTTGCTTTCCTGAATTTTTCCAAATTTTCTACCTATCAACCCAGAAAAAATTTTCTACATGTATATTTTGCCTTTTATTTTAATTATTTATTTTAGGATCACAAAAGGAACATACATTTAGCATCCCAAGTTGTCAATAATCAAAAGAAGTGAAGGAATGGCTTCTGGAAACTATTTACAGACGTTCATTATAGAGGTTTTGGAAGCTACAGAGAAGAGCTCCTGTAATCCCACCACTTAGAGATAATCTCTGTTAACACTTTGGTGTAAGTTTGTGTTTTAAAATTTTGTTCCTGAAGAGTGACCCCCCAAAATTTTGATAATTTATCAAGTAGTTCTCTAATACTTTGAACATTTTATTATGAAACATAACCATCCCTAAATATAATCATTAGTTAATTGTTCTCTGACTGGAAACATATTCCAGAGAAGTTCTCTTTTTTTGAGTTGTGGGCACTCAGTTGTGGTTCTGAATAGCCTCGTGTTTTATTCTTTCCTACAGCCCCTGTTGCATCTCCTAAAGACTTCAAAGGGACTATAACAAGTGAAATGGTTAACTTGGTGGAGATAAAAAGCCACCTGCTCTTATGAATAGTTTCTGGAAGTCATTCCATGACTTTTTTTTTTTTTTAACAACCTCTTACCCCTGGTCATTTGGAAATGTACAGTATTCTTAAGTGGCAATCCTTCTGCAGTTTTGAGGATATGTTTCTACTGCTAACATAAAATGTTAACAATAAATGAACAGATGCCTTTTCTGTTGACAAATGGAGGACTCCCTGTTTTAGCACCAAATAGGTCTGTTTCCTCACAAGATAGTAAGCCTCCCATTAGTCTCATATTTAAATTTAAGTACGAATTTTATTTACTTATTTTATTTTTCACATGTCAAACATACCTTAAAAAATGAAACATCAGAGTAATAAAAACTAGCATATTCGAAAGTATATTATGTATTTTTTAAAGATTTTATTTATTTATTTACTTATTTGAGAGAAAGTGCAGGTGTGCACATGATCTGGAGGAGGGGGCTTGGGGAGGAGTAGAGAGAGGGAGACAAGCAGACTCCATGCTGAGCTCAGAGTCTGACGCAGGGCTTGATCCCACAACCCTGAGATCATGATCTGAGCCAAAATCAAAAGTCAGACACTCAACCAACTGAGCCACCCAGGCACCCCAAAAGTATATTATATTTATTAATAGAGTATTTTGATTTAATAGCATTCTTCTTGCCCCACTCCTAAGTAATTAAAGGCATTTTGAAGATGTTTATACTATTCTCCATTGCCACTTTGGAATTTTTGTTTTTAGATTCATAGTGTGCAGCCCTACCACCCTTTGGTCATAAACAATGTAATCATGAACTATTCTTCATGTCACTGATACACATACTTTCAGGATTTTAATATTTGTCTCAGTCATCATATTTCCTCCAATTCCTTCCATAACCTTGGAAGAATTCAGTTTCCAAAGGAAACAATCCATTCCATAGATGAAGCTTAGTTTCATAGTCATTTTAAATCAAATTACTTTTGTCTTATTAACCAATATTCTTTCTCTGAATTGTTAAATAAGAAACAATAGCTTTGATATTCCCCTCCACAACCACACCTTTCTTTTTTCTCTTTTCTCTCTTCCACTCTCATTTACTTTCACTAAATCTGCTCTTTAATTAACTGTGGCCAGTAGGTCTTTGATTGCTCTCTTTAATTAAAGGAACCAGGGGGCAGAGACCAATATATATATTTTCTATTAATCTCACATATGTGAAGCCACATTTCTCCATTATTCATACCTTTTCTCCTCCTATCTGACGACTTGGGAAACCTGCTAAAGAAAAAGAATCTCATAAACTTTTCAGATTGGAGTTTGTTTAAATGTATGATTTCCAACATCAGCTGAGCCTTTTATGCAGCTTTGAATTCCTTGTTCTTGGAACGATCACATTCCCACTTCCCACCACTATCTTCAGTTCAGTACCTCACTTTAACTCAAGTCCCCTACCCCATCTTTCTTGGCAGATGGCCTTGTCTTCTACTTCCTAGTGAGAAGAAACTAACAAGTCTCTCAGCTTCCTTCTTGTTTACTTCCCATTTCACAGAATGAAGTGTTTTCTTTCTTTCTAAAACAAATCCCTCACAATGACTACTGGTTTCTCCAAAGATTTGTCATCAATTATTTACTTTCTCAGCTTTTTATAAGCATCTCTTCCTCACTAGTAAAATGCTCATGTCCATTTCTTCTGAACTGTTACTAAAGTCTCTAATATATGCTTTCTATGCTTTTCTGTATTTTCCAAATTTTTTAATGTATTATGTCACTACATACAAAAACAACTCAATGTAATACAATCCATTCTATCTCTTGCCTTGGACAAATTTCTTGAAAGAACAATACTGTTCTAAACTCAATATTTATACTTTCTCACCTCTAATTGGTTATTCGGTCCCATAGTGTCTCCACTATACTGTGTCATCCCTTTGTTCACAAAAGTTACCAATAATTTTCTAAATAAATACATTAACACTTCTTTTTCTTACTTGACTTCTCTATGTCACGAATTGTTGTTCAACTCCTTCTCTTACTTAACGTGGTCTCCCTGGGTGATAGCATCCTTATCCATGGCTTCCAGGGATGCAGTCACACTAAGGGTATCCAGGGTTTGTCTTCCTTGAGCTCCCCAATCAGATCTCAACTCTCCATTGATTATCTTCTTGTGGGCATGGCACACAGGCATCTCAAATTGAAAAGGTCTGAATGGAACCAATCATCTCTCCATTAAAATCTCTTCCTTCTTTGTTTTCTATATTGATGACTAGTAATGCCATTAGCCCATCTTCCACGTCAGAAAAGCCATTCTAGTTTACTTCATTTCCCATATTCAATTATTTACCAAATTTATGTTGTTTCTGACAAACAAATATATAGAGAATATGCTATATAATTTTCCTTTTAATCTCAACCGTCCCCATCTTAGTATAGAACAATTGCTGTCTAACTCTCTTTGGTAGGTGACTACTCAATTTATAGCGAGTCACCAGCTCCAGTAGATGGGTCTCTTAATGGCCATGCTTCGGTTAGTTAGCCCCATCTCCTGAATATGAATGATGATCCAAGTTGGGCCAATCAGATTCTTTCCTCTAGAAATCTGAAATATCTGTTTTTGAATAGAGGGACAAAGTGACCAAGAGTTGGTGGAACTGACATACTTTAATGGTGCCAGTTTAGGTAGACGGCCCATAATTCCTTGGTATTAAATAGCCCCCCTGGTTCTGCCCATAGTCTTAGTTGTTAATAATTTCCTCAAAGAAATGAGATAATGCTTTATCCTTTTTTATTAATTTTGGCCCATTTGTTCATGCTGCTTAAAACCAAAACATCCTTAAAGTATGCCCTGAGGTTTCTATCACTGCTATTGGAGCTCCATTTCTGAAATGAGAGGTCGGTCTTACTTCTCTTCTTAAATTATTTCAAAGATATACCGTGGCCTAGTGTGTAAAATGCAAATTCCATAGCTAAGCATGAAAGAACCTTCAAAATCTGTGTTCTTCTTCCTTCCTTGTGTTATCACCCAGTTCTCCCTGTGTACAGTAGTAATTCCAGCCCTACCCCTTGTGATTCTGGGATCTTCTATGTTGGGCAGGCTGCTGAGCCCTGACCATGCGTTCCTTTCTGCTTAGTAGTATGTGCCTCCTCTCCCCTTTGACGAATCTCCTCATGAACCTCTTCTGACACTCCTGGGTGTGGTCAGTGCCTTCTTCCCCTCTGCTCCCATAGCACATTCTTACTTCCATGAGTGCTTACAGTGTCAAAGGGTAAGTACTGGTTTACTGCTTTTTGTCCAATTAGACTCTGGAAACTCCTTGATGGCAGAGACATCTGGCTAAGGAGTCCATGTGCTTGTGGAGGCGTCATCATGGGAAGGAGAATGACAGAAGATCAGAGACCCTTAGAAAGGTTGGAGAATTATGGTAGCTTCGTAAGCCTCTCAGGCAGCTTCTAGGGCAAGATACACCCTGACAGAAAAGTGTATCATGATATCAAAAAAATGAAATAAAAGGCAGAAGTTACTACACTAGTGGTATTAGCAACCCAAAGTAGTGCTTCTCTAATGTGGAACTACAGGATTAACAACACAGTTGAAAAAAACCTGTATGTGAGTATGGTGATAGGAGGAATGCAAGAATCTGTGGCATGAGCTTGGGGGATGTGAGGAGGATTGGGATGACAGTTTAGGGACATATGTAGGACATTCTAGTGATGGCCGAACAAAAATTTAGCTTCTGGACACCAGGAGATCTTTACTGTTACCGGGCCCATGTCTCTCCTTCCTCTTTTTGTAACCATTGCTGAGGTGACTGAAGAAGAGATCCAAATATCCCACAAATGATTTCTAAAAACAATGAGAACAACTATTTGTACTCGGGACCTCTGTTTAAGTGTTGTGAGAGATTGGTCAAGGATTTTGAACAGATGAGTTGAGTGAGTCAGTCTGAACACAAATGAGTGTGAGTATGTGACTAAGAAGCCAAGGGATACAATATGTTGAACAGAGGTTAATTAAAATATAAATTTGGCAAGCACTAAAATTTTGGACTGCCTTAAAACTTCTTAAATGTTGCTACTTTAACAGGCCTTTAGGTTTCTACTTCTTTCCTTAATTACCATCTGTTAAGTGAACAGTGATGATGAAGTAAAATAAAGTTTTCCCAGAGTTTTTGGTATTAAATCTGCTTTAAAAACTCACTCATCTGTGAAAGTTTGCTTTATTTTTATTTTATTTTTAATTTTTTGGCTATTGCCTGTTCTGTCCAGGCCAACTACTTTTGGGTTTTCACTTAAACCAGTATTCTCAGTTTTATGATGGTCACTATAACCACCATTTTAATATTCCCCATGATGTTGCAAATGGAAACCCCAAATCATTCTTGTCTTGTGAAAATCATGTGCTAGATTTGATGATGAAAAGGAAAAGTGCTTTTAAGAGCCCAGTATGGATATACTCGTGTATCTTAGCATTTTAATATCTACCAACTGTGAATTTAGTTTTGGCAGAACACACTGTCACCTTTATGGATATTTCAGTAGTGGCTGCTAGTCACATGATTTGACATTTTTTCTAGTATTACATTTATTGAAACTACATTAAAATGAAGCAATCATAATGTTTACCACCACTCTGTGATATAAAAGGCGAAAGGAGACTTCTGATTATTTGTTTTTCTACAACCTGGGTAGCAAACAGAGCGTTATGGGTGCATTTTGATAAAGCAAATTGGCTAGAACAGATTTCCAGTTTGTCCTTTGTCTATTGATAACCTGCACCTAGGAGAAATAAAAATGAATCGAATCCAATATAACGAGATTATATTAAGTGCATAGAAGTCATAGGAGAAACCAACACTCTGGGGTTCCATTGCAAAGTAAGAGAGATAAACCAGCTACTGAGGAAATGAGATATGAACCCCATGAAGACATAGAGCTATTTTTTAGTCTACGCCTGCCCTAAGGATTAGATTTGGATCAAAGAGCTTGTTCTTAATGCCTTCTGCCAATCTTGCTAGTCTTCTCATTGACAGGTACTTTGTCTGCCCCAATTCCCAAGTCCTCCATTTTCCCTGACTATCCAAATACTACCTGTTTCTGATAGTACCAATTCAATCCTATTTCAGCTGGCCTTGAGTCTCGATGATTTCCCTCCCATCTGAATTATTTCATTAATTGGTGAACTGTATAAAACTAACATTTAAGTATACACAATACAGTACTGCTCAGTATTGTGGCATGTGTCCATATCTTTATTCCCTATGTAGATTGTAAACTTTAGAGGGTGGGTACCGTGTTTCATACTATTGCAGTGTCCCCCCCAGGAAAACCCTGAGCATATGTCCAGCATATACTTATTATGGGAGGTATAGTTTCCCACAGGCCTGCTAAAAAGAAGGGAAGAACACTCTGAGAAGATGACCTGGACTAACTAAATGAAATCTCCCCGCAGGATGGATTATTAACTATTCATACAATTCATTTGCTGACACTTGAATTTGTACCAATTTTCAGGGAATGGAGAAGAAACAGGAAGTAGAGATGGTAGGGAATCAACAGGGAGGAATTCTGTATAGACCCCCATTAATTCTGACTATGTTTCCTTATGAAAGTTCTTTCTGTCCTAAATATGATTTATAAGCTACTGTATACTCATTGCTATGTGAAAACACAGCTTCTTCTGACAGCTGACTACCAGTTCATTAAATTTGCAATTTATTTCTATTTTTCCTTCTTTTTAGCCAAAAGCAAATAGTAGTTATTGTCTCTATTTCCTGTAACAGTTATTGCTACCATTAATCTCTTCAATAAGTTTTACAGAGAGGCATAAATCTGCTCCCAATACCAGATAAGACAGATGCTCAAAGAAATATATAGATACTTAAATTAAAAGTGACACAATTTTAAGCTGGATTGTATTCTTTTAAAAAAAATGTATTTCAACTTACTTGACCATCCATGATTCCATTCACACGCTCCTGTGTATTCATTTAAGAAATAACAAATAATAGGGGCGCCTGGGTGGCTCAGTCGGTTAAGCGTCTGCCTTCGGCTCGGGTCATGATCCCAGGGTCCTGGGATCAAGCCCCACATCAGGCTCCCTGCTCAGCGAGGAGCCTGCTTCTCCCTCTCCCTCTGCCTGCTGCTTCCCCTGCTTGTACACACTCTCTCTCTGTCAAAAATAAATAAAATCTTTAAAAAAAAAAGAAAGAAATAATATACTCTATAAGGTAAGTGAATGAAATTTAGGACATTCCATTTAATCTAGCATTTCCATTTTAAAGATAGGGGCTACCAAAATTTGAGAACAACTAAGATGTCCTTCAACAGGTAAATGGATGAATGAACTGGTATATATAATGGAATATCATTTAAGAATTTTTTTTAAGTGGGCAATTGAGCCACAAGAAAATACAGAGGAACCTTAAATGCATATTGCTAAGTGAAAGAAGCTTGTTTGAAAAAGCTCCATACCCTATGATCCCAACTATATGATGTACTGGAAAAGGCAAAACTATGGAGAGAATAAAATAAAAAGATCAGTGATTGACAGGAGTTCATAGGGAAGGAGGAAAGGAGGGGTGAATAGGTAGGGCACAGGACATTTTTAGGACAGTGAAACAATTTCGTATGATACTGTAATGGTAGACACACGGCATCATACATTGGTCAAAACCCATAGGATGTACAACACGAAAAGTGAACTCTAATATAAACTGTAGACTTTACTTAATAATAATATATCAATATTGGCTCATCAGTTGTAACAAACGTACCACGGTAATGCCAGTTGCTGTTGAACAGATGAGACGGGGAGAAGGAGGAGGGGTAAGGAGGCACATGAGAACTCTCTGTACTTCCTGCCCAATTGTTCGACAAACCTAAAACTGCTCAAAAAATAAAGTCCATTTAAAAGAAAGATGGGAACATGTTTTTTTAATTCTCATATTACATACAATGAGTTGTATTTAGTGAAATCTTTTTTTAATCTCTAAGATCACTGAAAATCATAAGGGCTAAAGTTGTTAATGGCTTGTTCAGATAAATTTTAAAATCTGAATATAAAAATTAATGTTACAGTGAGTATGTTCGAAGGTTGTGTTGTCAAAATACATGAAGCAGTAGGCACAGAAGGATGGTTGGTAAATATTATATGAGAATATGCTATAGCGCACCCAGAGTCTGCAAGCTGTCATGCATCAGCTCCGGTCTGCCATTCCTGATCTAGTCTCCCCTTCTCCTCCAGCTCGTCGGAGCAGTGAATGGACTTTTGTCTGAGGGGAAATAAATGTCTCTGGTTTCATCTGAGAGGAACTACTCAAATTTTCAAAAATGGATCCTGACTTGTCACATTTTGAGAGACTCATGTGTATATGCAAAGGATTAAGAAAATGAACGCATTGATTATGATGGTAATTCTAGGCTATTGAAATTAATTTCGTACTACTTAACATTTATTAAGTGCTTGGTTAATGACAGGCATTGACAAAATGCTTTTACAAGCATTCATACCACATTTACCTAACAAGTACCTAATAGGTCGCCACTATATGCCAGGCATTATCTTATTTATTTCTCATTATAACTCCATAAAAAAAGAGCTCTTCTTATTTATATTTCCTGATGAGGTAACTGATACTGTAAACCTTAATGAAAATTTCCCACGGTCCGAGAGTTAGAAAATTGGAAGAGCCAGAATTCGGACTTCAAGAGCGCATGCTCTTAAATCAGATGCCATACTGCCTCATATAATACATCAAACCTGGAATTATGAAGCTATATTGCAATGCATCGCTTTGTTCTTATATATGGAACAAGCAAGGAGATAAGTCGAGTGAGAGATAAGGAAAGAGAGATGAAAATCAAGTCATTTCATTTTAAAAGTTACACATTTTTGCCACATTTTGGTAAAATCTTTGAAGTTTCATTAATTTCCCCTTCTCCCAGTTCTACCTTGACTGGCAGTATGCTAGTAAATGTTTAACAACTGGATCTCTGACCCAAAAAGCCCGGGTTTATGGATTTATAGCATTTACCAGCTTCTGTGGTATAAATACTCCCACTATGGCTGATACCAGTGTGACCTAGCCAAGCACACAGTTGGGAAGAGACATGCACCACTGGCTCGTGTAAACTGACTTCCCATACCACAGTTCTCACCCTGTCAAAATGGGCACTTAGTAGTTGAGAAGTGATACATTCCAGAAGGAAACTCTTTTGGGATTGAAGATTGAGGTTCTATGATATTTTTGGTACATTGGGCTTTGTTCCTGAAAAACAGTCTAGAGAGAGGAAACAGTTTTCTGCAGGAGATTTTATGGTATTCCATTCAAAACTTAGGAGGACCTTGAGTAGTTTCTCAGGTGATGAGCTGATTTCAGAGTTCTGGAATTAAAAACAGTGAGTGTGTCCAGCTACATAAGCCAGAGGTACATTTTTGACACTGTTGCCAGATGATTTGCTGAATTAAATCTGTGGGTTGGTCATGGCCTCTAGCATCAATTGGTAGGGAGGAACAAGTAATGGAAATAGGGAATAAAAATATTCCTATAAAGAGCTATAATTTATAATGTACATTCAGCATTCCCAGGGAGAGCTGATACTGGGAAAACTGCCACACCATGCTGGCCTCTGCATTCTGGCACAACAGTGCTCTGCTGGAAGGAATGGCTCTCTGCAGCAACTTTCATCTCTGTTTATATACTGCCTCAGGACTCACAGCCAGGAGGGGTGTGAGCACAGGAAGCATGGACATCCTGAGGTGATGCCTTGGGGGTGTGTAGGGGGAGGGGTATTCTGCAAGCTCCAGGAAACGTACCCAGGCCCCGCCTCCTAACTACAGTAAATGCCAAAACCACTTGTTCCTCACTTGGCTCAACCATTTCAGAACAGCTTGGGAGCTTGCCATGCTGTTCCCAGAAAGTCTCATTATATGAGTTATAAACCTTTTCATATCCTCTGGGTTCACTTGTGTCACCATCAGTCTTGATACCCAAACCAATATCTAGTGTGGGATTGATTTCTCCCTTCCCAGGACAACCACAAAACACTAAAATTAAGTCTATTTATTAATACCTAAAAGACCAGAAGATCCCTATGCAATCTGTAGAGTCACACATTTACATGGTTTGCGCCAAGGGAGGGAACACACCAGGCTTTCTTACTGGCATCTGAATGGGGGAAAATGGGGGGAAGGGAGGTGTGGGGCCTGAAAGCTGTCAATGGCCAAATACCAAAGTGGAGTCTTTGCATTTAGATATTAAAATAGTCAAATGTGGTTTTGCTTGAACTTCACGTGCAGAAGGGTACGGGTAGGGTATATCTAGATAATAGCCGTTTGCCCTGGGTGATGAGTATGTAGTTCCCCATACTCTTCTATCTTGGTATGATTGAAGTTTTCCACAAGTTTTTAAGAAGTATAGTCCAGTCTAATATCAAAACTTCCACCCGTCATCCAACTTAAGCTTCTCACTTTTTGCCAACATGGGTCTGATTCGGGCTTAGAAATCTAGAGAACAGAGTAGAGCATAATCAGTTTTGTTTTCCATTTCCACCCATTTCTCAACTTCCTCTCTGTGGTCCTTCTGGCTGCTGTATTGAGAGCTGGGAAGACAAAGAGGGACTGGAAAGGTTGTGATCTAGCACTGGTGCTCTCCAGAGGGTGGGAGGTGCCCAAATCCCGAGTCCTGGGTCATTCATTTTTATGGATTCATACAGACTTTGTGAATCTCTTCCCTTATGCCTTCTTGCAGCCCCAATCCGGGGCGAGAATGCAAGCTCTGCTTGGCCATTTACAACACCCACACCCACCTCCATCCCCTCCAGCCATCTGTCTTTGGTCTCTTTTCCGCCAGGGATTCCTACACCTGGAAGGAAGCCCTCCACAGCAGGGTCTTTATCAGCATGATTCAAGACCAGTTGTTTTGTATGTGCCCAAGGGGCTCAAGAGCAACCCAAGATAGGAGTACTGTTTACACTGTAAGCGCTCTCTGTTTGTCTTACTTTGAGGGAATCTACAGACTGCATTCATCACTCAGACTTTCCCAGGTAGGAGTTCCGTGCAAGTCCTTAAGGCCCTACCCTCCAGCTACCAAGAGAGTGTCTTTCAGAACCAGGAGGCTGTGGAGCCACCAGATTTCCGCCGCTGAACAAACGTCCCCCAGGAGTGGTGGTCAGCCTCCCCTGCCTTGGCAAGTGCCCGCGTCACCCATGAGTGGCTCCCTGGAAGCTCTCCTCACACAGTTTTTGTAGAACAAAGCCAGTCGTCCTTCCTTACCCCCAGAGGGTGATACACTGCCTTCTGGCAACTGTCGCCAGAGAGAGTCTTCACTCCTAACCTTCCCTCAGTCCTTTTATTTTTTATTTTTTTATTTTTTTATTTTTAAAGATTTTATTTATTTATTTGAGAGAGAGAGAGAGTGAGAACGCATGAGAGGGGGGAGGGTCAGAGGGAGAAGCAGACTCTCCGCTGAGCAGGGAGCCCGACGTGGGACTCGATTCCGGGACTCCAGGATCATGACCTGAGCTGAAGGCAGTCGCTCAACCAACTGAGCCACCCAGGTGCCCGTCTGCAGTCCCCTTTTTAAAAATAAATACCCTAGAAGTGGAGTGTGGAGTTAAAGGTGGCCAAACTGTGTTTTGGATTACCACTTAGCAAATTTTGCCTAAATGCTTTGGCATCTCCTTTTAGAATGTGCAATTAACACTCTTCCTTATCAGCTTTGGAGCCTCAGCCAAAATTCTAAAACAACAGGGAATTCACACTTCGCGTCCTCCCTCTTGCATTTGCGATCATTTTAAGGCAAGGTTGCTCATGACATTTCAGGGGGAAAAATGTATTATAAAGTGTGGTTGGTGGTGATTTTGTAAAACCTCTTACGAATTTGTAAGAATCATGTTTAGGGTGATAAACACTTACAGGTACATGACACTGACAGAGAGACATGGGCATTCAGAAAGAGGCTCACAGTTTGCATCTGCAAATTACTGGACTCAAGTGATTTTAAAGATTGGGAGCTGAAGGAATCAATGGGAGTTGGGGAAAGCCTACCTATTACTACTCCACTGAATACTACTTAGAAAAATCTTTGTTGCATTAAATCATGATCTAGAACCTCATTCTTTTCACACGAGATACAGAAAAAGAAGCAAAAACAAAAGGACTAGAGGGGAAGATGTCACTGCCCGGTGCCTACCAATATTCTCATCCAAACAAAAATGGCAGGACCAAGTAACAGTCCAGATACTCCTAGTGATGAGAGATGAAACAGAAATGTACCTGTTTGCTATCACTCTTATTTAAAAAGGGACTTTCATGTCAATTTACATATAGCTCTACCTTGTATTCACTAAGAGAAATAGATTTAATCAAATGGTGTTTAGCGACAAGAATCTTCTTTAAGTTCTACCTTTCAGCCATGAGTCTTTAAACCATTCAGTTGTGGTGTGTGTGTGTGTGTGTGTGTGTGTGTGTGTGTGTGTGTGTGTGTGTGTAGGAGGGCAGCAATTCTTCTTTTTGGTGCCATCTGACTAGCACTGTTCACTTTGACTCTGGGGATCAGAGTATGAGATGAACCATCTGGATTCCTGCCCCTCCCCCCCCCCGGCTCCTGGTGATGTGTTAGGAGGTACCTGGCACAGAGGACAGATTTACATGGAAGCAAAAGTAGTAAGGTAAGAACTGAGAGAGCCTGAGAGACCAGCCCTTTGCTTTCAGGCTCTGCTCCACGGTGCATGCGGGGGCTGCTCCAGGGCCCCGGGGAAGGGAGGGCCCGCATGCAAGTGTAATCACTCCCCCAACCACCAAAGCCAGTCCAATAAAGAGATCTCTTTTACAGATTGGGCTTTTGCTTTCCTCTGAAGAAAACCTGCTACTGCTGCAAATGGTAATAATAATAATAGTAACAGTAGTAATAAGAACAATAGTAATAAGTTTAAAAATCACTGATATGGTTCAGCTCTCCTATGTCCCAGAAGAGGGGGTTCAGAAGGAGTCAATGATTTGCCCAAGCTCGTGGCAGGACAGAGCAGGAATCCAAACCTCCTGACAACCCTCAGTGCACGCGTATGCCGTTGTGGTGGCCTGGCTGACTCCTCAGGGATCCCCCCCACAGCCCTGCCTCCTCTCCCCCCACCCCACTACTATGCAGAGACCTACAGGAACAGCACTTTCCGAGGTGAGCAGGGCTCTGGGTTAGTCATTTTTCCTCCATTCCGTCTTAATCCCTCTGAATGTCAGCAAAAGCCAGGAGTGAACACCAGACTCTTCCAAAACAAATCTCTCTCCTGTCTTTTTTGTCTTGTTTCCTTTGTGTGTCTGTCACTGAATAATTCTTCCTGAGTCTGTTCAGTTCAGATCACTTAAATCCCTGAGCCTGTACTGAGGAAAAACAAGAGAGCAAATCTGCCTCTGTGCACACCGATATGTGACTTCGGCATTTTGACGCTGCTGGAATGAATCCAAATTGAGATCTTTCCAGTTGAGGAGTAAACTCCAGAGGCAGAGGAGGGGGAATTGAAAATCAGTCCAGGAAGCTTCCGTCTTCACTTAATAGATTTTTATATAGAAATCAATACAACATGTGTGCCAATCAAATGAGATAAGGTCTGTGAACAGTTTGGATCATTTGTTAATTCAGATGAACAAACAAAAACAAGAGACCCAGAGACATCAGTGGGGGTGGTCCTGGGCTTCAGGGTAATCTGGTTCTAGTCCTGGCTCTGCCACCACCCTGGAGTGTGAGAAGGTCACTTTACCTTTCCAGGCCTAGTTACTTCCGCTATAAAATAAGTGGTTCTTGCCAGTTCTAGCAATTTAGGATTCAATCACATTTAGAGAGCGAAAACAGATTTCTGGCACTGCTGTTTTGTAAAGCTGATTTTGACCTAAGCATATGCAATGCTAAATATAATGTTTTAACTGCATGTCTGTCTCTGTTTATGGCTACTTTTACTAAGCCAAGATGAGCCTGTTTGGTTCAAGGCTAGATAGCCTGGGTGTGTTGAGCACGTTCAGACGGTACTGCCTGTAACCACAGTCTTTCTGGAATTGTCTACGGAAAAGCAGCAGGAATCTCAAGCAAGGCTATGCTCATAATAACTAGATAAACTGCAAAAACAAAGGTTCTTATTAACTGAGTGAAATGTATGAATATTTGGGCTGAAATATTTCTATTTACAGAGTAATACCAACTGAACAGTAGGAAGTCTGTCTCCTATCCCTCGACAAGGCTACGTAGGGACTGAATAGCCCTCTTTAGTGTCCTCTGTACATTCAGAAAGGATTAGCACCGGCAGAGGCCGGGGGGCCTACAGGCGTACTCTCTTCAACAAGCTCAATAGTTTCCTTCTAGCCCTCTGACTGTGCAGACGCTCAGTAGTATGCCACCACCAAGGATAGCATGTGTCCTTCTTCCACGAACCAGGCTGCTCCCCACCAACAGCATGAGCTGGGAGCCAGAGGCTGCCCACTGCTCTCAGCACGGATGACTGACTTGCACAGGGAAGGGATCTTGGCAGAGCCAGGGTATAAGGAGAGATCTCCCATTTTTGGTGGTTTTATTTTTCATTGCAGATCAAAAACCTGCCCTTCTATGACTTGTGCCCGGCAAATTTTTCAGGAGTGCCTGAACCCAAATGAAGAAATGATAGAAATTTCTTTGGAGAGTCAAATGGGGGGGGCAGGGGGGACTGCCTTCGATACAGGCCATGTAGTGGATTACAGTAATGGTGGAGGGTTGAAATGTAGAGTTTTTAGCAAGTGGACAATTCCTGTTCCTACATTTGTTTGTAAAGAAAACCGTAATGTCTTTAAATCACTCTTCCGTAAATAGATTACCTTTTCTCAGCATTAACAAAACAAAGCAAAACAAACACTTGGGAGCAAAGCAAACCCAGTTGCACAAACACTGTGGGATACAAGTCAGCAAGCTCTGCAACTTGGCTGTCAGGGAGCTCTCAGGAGACCGTCGCTGGTCTGGAGAACATAAATCCTGTTCTGTGGATGTTACCAATGTGTCCAGTTATAATGAACATCCACGGGGGCATCCACAGAGCCCAGGTCTTATGACAGCTGGAAGAACACTAGAAATGGAGAACTATCTATCAGTCATGTGCACTTGTGAAACACTAAGGACCAAGGCAGCTCATGTGATGAGGAGGCGGAGCCTTGGCAGCAAATACTAGAAGAGGGCAATTGTGTGGCATAGGCCCCTCCACACGGCTGCTGATGGGCAGCTTGTGGTTGCAGAGTTGTTAGAGAAGCATGAATCCAGGCTATCAAATATCTTGTAGATGGTCTCTACTGGGCAAAGTCTCCTACGTATGGATTGGGGGTGTGGGGCTGGGGAAAATGTGACAATGAATTTACAGATATAGAAAAGCCGCCCAAAAATATAAAGAGAAGACCGTGTCCTTTAAAAGAGCTGTTTTTGAGTTTTTTTGGAAAGAAAAGCTGTTTTTCTCTTCTCCTGGCCCCTAGCAAGCTAGTGGGGGCAGTGAAAAGGTGAGGAGACCCAAAGGTTTTCCAACCTGTTCTCATTAAATAGGGAAGAAAAATGAAATGTTTCTATGAGTTTTAGTTGGTGAACAGGGAATGAGATAAAAGCCTCTGTGTGGTACTTTTTAGCTTTCAAAGCACTTCCACAAAGTATTCTTTGCTCTTACTACCTCCTTTCATGGGCCGTAGAAAAGATGTCAAATGACTTATGCAGCTCCCACAATGACATGTTGAGAGGTTGTGATGAGAAAGCCAACTGACCAGACAGAATGCTTCCTCTTCTCTTGGGTGGCACCTTTTCGGCTTCTCTAAGCTTTGAAAGGAGGGGTGATTTTGAAGTGATAGTCAAGTGATCCTCAGCTTTTAAAAAAGAAAAAGCCCTTTTTATAATAGAAACAGCATCAATAATTAGTATGAAATACCAATAATATAGATGATCATTATAACTTGTTGAGCACTTACTATGTGTTGGGAATTGTAGTAAGCACTTTGCATACCTCATCTAATGTAGTTCTCACTACTAACCCTTTTAGGAAAGTAATATTGTTTGCTCCGATTTGAAGATGATTGATGGGAAGCACAGTGTCAAAGTGACTTGCAAAAGACTATGGAGCCGGTGATGATTGCGCGGTGGGTTTGACCTCCACTGTGCCCTGTCTGTAACTGTACTGGCATTATTAATCATGTGTCCCTTGCTCCAGGTGAATGCCTGATGCCCTGTCACCCAGGATAGTTTCACCACTACAAGAGGTCTGCATTCTTTACTCCAGACCCCTAGAATATTCTGGCCTAAGGGTTAAGAACACGGCTTTGCCTCAGAGAGACCTGGATACAAACACTGTCTCAGCAATTGACGAGTTGTGACACAGGTCTCAGTTACTGACTTAACCTTTCTGAGGATCAGTTTCCTTTTCTATAAGTTTGGGCAACACTACCTACCTTACAGGGTCGGTGGGAACATGAAAATTAAGAATGGTAAGAGTTCTGTGCCAGGCTAAGACAGTGATTCCCCACAGAGCACACGAGTCCAGGATTATTAAGGTCTATACATCCTGTTTTTTGCTCCAAGAAGGCTACTTCCCTCACCGTTAAGAGTTTCTATTCAGATGAGCTCTAACGGAGAAGATGGGCATGATCCTTTTCACTGGTCATCATGGGCTTTTGCCCAGGTCACTCAAAACACATGTTCTTCCTGTGAAATCTGCTCTCAGCTCCACCAATCAACCGAGAACCTGGGCTACCCCAGCCTCTCCTGCAGCCGTTTCCTTGGCAACCAGGGCCCAGCCGGAGAGCTCACCAAACCCCAGGGGGACCAAGTGACACCCCGCCTCTCTGCTTTTAAAAAGCAAGAGACCACCCCAGAGCCTCTCTCTCTTGCAAAAATGCCAACCCAGCTCCCATCACTTTGTGTTTGTAGAGCACCTGTCATCTGGGCACCTCAAAGCACATATGCTTTTGTATCATGGGTCTTTCCCTATTGAGATGAACATCATCATTATTCACATTGTTCCTGTAAGGAATCACCAGTGAGAAAATCAAAGGATTCTCCAATGGGCTCTTTTGTTCTCCTTATCCTTTTTTTTTTAAACTCTGTGCATGGCACTCCCTCGCTGTTACTATTTCAGCTGCTTGTAGGAAAATGCCACACTAGAGTGCTAAAATGTTGGGGTGAAAGTCACAGGATATTGTACGGTTCCCCAGTCAGTATAGCCCCATTGATTTTCCACGGTAATCAAAACTGAGCTCACCTGATGTCCAGGCCAGGCGTTGTGATTATGGTTTATAATCGGGCTGGCCGGGGATTGTCTGTGAAGAGGGTGACTTTTCTCTCTCTGCCAACCACCGCTCGTACCGGGGGGCTTCCTAAGGAGGTCCCAAAAATGGGGAAACTATGGAGGATCGCCGTTTGAGTATATGAACCTTTCCAAACAGGGATCGTTTAGGGCAGGGCTTCTCCAACCCTAGTGTCTTATGTGAATCACCTGGGGAGCTTGTTAAATACCTGGTTCTGATTCAGTCAGAGGTGGGACCTGAGCATCTGCATTTCGGACAAGTTCCTGGGTGATGATTCTGCTGCTGGTCCGAGGACTGGATTTTCAGTAGCCAGAGCTCAGGCTCTATGTCTGTGTTCCTGTGACAACATGTGTGCCTGTCTTGCTCTGGAGGTGGGCGAGAAAGAAAAACACACCTCGCATTCTTGTAGGGTTTCCAGTATTTTATAACACTTTAATATATATTCCTCTTGGGCAAGCAGGGTAGGTGATCTTGTCCCCTCCTTTTTTCCCAGTGACACATAGCTAATGAGATCCCAGATCCACTTTTTCATACCTGTTCATCACAAAAGACTAATCCAAATAGAATGTTTTTGTCATTATTATAGTGTTTTTGTCATTATTGTAGTATGTATATGAATTAGAAAAGCATTTATTACGACTGTTATTAAACACACACACATAATATTGAAATGCTCTCAACCTAAGGTGGGCTTAGGTTACAAGGAAATTATGTCCTAGATCACAGAAAGTTTCATAGAGACATCTCTGAGGAAGGGGGTTTCTTCAGCAATGAGGCTTCTTCAGAAACTCCCGTATTCATAGTCAAGTGAAATTTGCTACTTTGGCTCAATATTTACTGGCTACTGTTCAGATCGATTGAGATTCCATAATTCTGGTGAGAACAATTAGATGTCAGGGAATAACCTACCTCCAAGCTGTAGGGGGTTGAATGGTGTGCTCGCTCCCCAAGGTAAAAGTCCACCTGGAACCCTAATGTGACCCGGATTGGAAGAAGAGAGTAGAGGTAATTAAGGTAAGGATCTCGAGGTGAGATCAGTCCTGATTTAGGCTGGACCCTAAATCCCATGATGACAGTCCTTATAAGAGACAGAGAAGATGACACAGGGGACAGAGGGCAGAAAGGCATGTGAAGATGGAGGCAGAGAATGGAGTAATTAATGCTGCCACAATCCGAGGAACGCCGGGAGGCACCAGAAGCTGGGAGAAGCAAGTAAAGATTTATCACTAGAGACTTGGGAGGGAGCTTGGCCCGGCTGACACTAATTTCAGATTTCTGGCCTCCAGAACTGCAAAACAATACATTTTTTTAAGCCTTCAAGTTTGTGGTCATTTGTCGTGGCCACCCTAGAGAACAAACAACCTCTTCCAGATCTTCCAAGGGTTAAAAATGGTCGTGCCTTGGAAAGCTGCCCTCAGTGCTCTTGATGTTCTGTTCCTAGCGTTTCAGGCACTTGGCCTCGGCGTGGCAGCTCTATGTGGCCCCTACAGGGGAGTGTGGTGGCATGAGCCCAGGAGATAGGGCAGTTTACCATCAGATAAACGGAAATGTTATTTTCTGAGCAGACATATTTGTGGATTGAAATGAACTTCACTGTACGTTAAGGAAGGTGAGTCACAACTCTGAATTCATTCGACAAAATAAGACCATTTGACTACTTCTTGATGGAAATAAATATAAGGAAAACTTTGGGTATGTTTATAGTCATGAAATATTTATATTCTTAGATTTTTTTTTTTTTTATGCCTTGAAAAAGGCTCTTTCCCCATACGTTTTGTCCTTGACCTTAAGCTGTAGTCAGTCACAGTCTCTTAAGTCTTCCGCAATTAAGACTTCCCCGGTGGTGCGGCCCCCCTCGAAGGTACTTCTGCCTTTGGCGGCTTCCTCCAGCTGCATGAAGCTCTGCTGCCCTCTTGTGGCTAAGATGCGCCACCACGCCCATTTGTTAAGGTTTCAGTTCTCACCAACAGAGGGCAGGGAGGGAGGCCCGGGACTGGAAACTGAAACCCTTGTTTATAATTTTGAGCCTTTGGCATTTAGCTGTTATGGCGGGGTGAGATCGGAAACTGCATATTAAGAAGAACCATATAATACAACTTCTGTTTGCCTGTTATTAAAGCAGTGGAAATTCGCAAATATTGTACAGCCTCCCTGGGGGCGAACACATACCACATAGATACACCATTTTGAATTTCCAGTTCTCTTCTTAATCCCCACCCACCCGGTGCTGGAGTGGTAGCTACCACCACCTCCCCAGGCAGGCATCTGGGGTGGGAGGATGATGAGGGTCAGATTTCAGGAGGCTGGCTACTACTGGGCTTCCTGTTAATGTGGAACCGAGAGGCCGCCTAACCCTAGACTGTTGGAACTTTTGTTAGATTGCTTGTTTATTTAACTCTCTAAACTACTGGGGTTTTGATGGCCTAATTTCCTAAGAAATAGGAGACAGAGTCATATTTGGTGTGTGGCTTCAGTTAGATTGGAAGAATCATTCTCTCTGTGTCTCCATCAACAGTGGAACTTTCCTGACTGACCTACACCAACATTCTCCTTCCCCAACCTTTAGTGAAATTGCCAAGCAGGTTCGAGCTCAGAGCTCTGGTTAGAGCAAGAGTAAAGATTCTGGGATCTTCTACCTTTTTCTACCAATATCTAGAGACAAGCTCAAAAAACTGTCCCTCAGTTCTCTAGAATATCATTTGGAAAGCCTTCATCAAGAGAAACAGTGTTCCAAAAGAGGGAGAGGAGAATTCCCAGAACATTGCTTCAGAACTATCAACTTACCAATTTTAATCAAATGAATCTGAGGTCTAAATGATTGAAAAATCATTACCAGTTTTACCTAGGCACTATTCTTCGTAGAGGAAAAGCTGCTGAAAAGGATGGCTAGCCACAAAGTTTTGCTTTCTAGTTCTGGGCCTTCACACTTTTCTATTCAAAGTAAGATCTACCAACTCCTGCATCACCTGAGAACGGGCCGGCTCCATAGGTGTACATAAACTTGTACAGTCATGTGGGGCCTTGCCCTTGGAAGGGCCCAGCACTTGGCTTAATGCTTGTTGCCACCATCTTGAAATTCTTAATAATTTTTAACGAGGGACCCCTGTGTTTTTATTTTGCACTGAGCCTTTCAAATTACTCAGTACGTCCTACTTGGAAGTTTTTTAGAAACATGTAATCTGAGGCCCCACCTCAAACTTCTGAAACTGAATCTGAATTATAACAAGATCTTGAGTGAATTATTGCAACATTGGAGTTTAAGAAGCACTGATCTCAGCTACCTCTGAGGTAGGTATGGCCCAGATAGGCTAGAAGGGCTCAGATGAGTGAGCAACAAGTAGGTTCTCAGTGGAGAACACAGGAGAAAATCTGCATTCTTCTCATTAGAGCAGAAGAATCAAGAGACATTTAGACTGGAGGAGTTGTGGGGTGTGGCACACTTGGGAGAGAATTGGAGGATAGAGAAGGAGAATATGGGAAATTTTATTATATAGGGAATAACATCTTCAAAACCAATTCTTTTAAATCATAGTGACCTGTTACAAAATTTCGAGAAATTCAATTCTAACATTATAGTACAAAAGAGAAGTTGAACAGTGAATGGCCACTGGTTTTTGACTTTGGGGTATAGTCAGATCAGCTATTGCTGATTGAGCTATTGCTGTGTCATGGAATGGGGCAGGAATACACATCATTATTAGGATCAAGTTGCTCTTCATCTCCTCACTGTTTCTAGGAATTTCCCCCTCTCTTCCTCTTTTAGCTGTCAAAGTTCCTCTTCCTCCACCCCCTTTCTCTGGGCATGTGCACTTTGCTTTATATCATCAGAGAATTTACACATTTACAAAAGAACAGATTGGAAGAGATTTTGACCTTAGGCTTTAGTTGTTTTCAGAAAAACAAGAAATCCTTGAGGAAAAGACCTCAGTAGGCCAACTGCTAGCAAGAGTGGTGGTGGATTTAGAGTTTAATTTAAAATTATACTGTTGTGTGGCACCTGGGTGGCTCAGTAGGTTAAGCATCCAACTCTTGGTTTCAGCTCACGTCATGATCTTGTGATCCTGGGTTGGAGCTCTGCATAGGGCTCTGTGCTCAGCACTGACTCTGCTTCAGGTTCTCTCTCCCTCCCTCTTCTCCTCTGCCCCTCCCCGCTCTTGTGGGCATGTGCACGTGCTCTCTCAAATAAATAAATAAATAAATAAATAAATAAATAAATATTATTTTAAAAAAGACAATAGATTGTTTTAAAAAACAAAATAAAATTATACTGTTGAGATAATTAAGAAAAAATTAAATGGGAATATTTTGGATCTTGTTATCATAAAACACTTTATGTTGGTTATATTGGAGGTGAAATTTTTATGTTTATCCAAAGGAGATTGAGTTTTAATAGATCAAGAACAATGAGCTGGGAGAAAATGGGAGTTGTCGATCTTCCTGTCATTCATTTGTTCTACAATGTTGTTTTTTGTACACTTTCTATGTACCAGGCCCTGAAGTTTAGTTTATGTCATTGTTTTTACCTTGAATAATTTCAAAAGGACTTACAAAGAGTTTCATCAAGCCATTTCATTATAACAATATTGGAATAAAGCATAAAAGAAAGAAAAAAATAAATACAGTAGTCATGAGCTCTACTATAGCAGATATGAGAGTGTAATTGTTCAGAGCCAGGGCAAATTGTAAGGTAATTGTAGCCAGGGTAAACTGAGACCACGCAATGGGCTATACTACCCCTACAGTGGTCTCAGGAAGCAATCCAGTAGGTCTGTGAACTTGGATGAGAAAAACAACGACAGCAACAAAACCATACCTTTCTTTTCATTCATTTTTCTTACCTTTAATTGAAATTGAGCATTTCTTTCAATTGTTACTGTAGGCAACAAGCCCGAGCCATAGCATAGCAGTACTTATGACCTTGTTGTCAATAAAATCACAGATCTTTTTATATCACATTATGGTTGTCGCAGATATTTTGAACTATCATTTATGCTCATCACCACCTCAAAAATAGTCATTAGATAGAAGTCACATGTATTACTACCTCAGAAATTGTTTTTAAATTGTTTTTAATTTTTCCAATATAGTTTCCTTTGAATCCTATGTACTTTTTAAATGAGTTTAATACTATTCTAAGGAGGAGCCTATAGACTTCACCAGGCCCCGCAGGGATCCAAAGCATACTGAATCCTGTGGTAGAAGAAAGCACAGGTCCATAGAAGAAAATTATTTTCTCAGACACTAAATAATAAAGTGTAGAACACACAAACAACATCATGTGCATCTATTTGCAAAAAAAATAAAAAGGTAACGAGTGATATATTGAAAAATAAATTCAAAGAGAATGAAAGAGCTAAATGTTAGACAGGAAACCATCAAACTCCTAGAGGAGAACACAGGCAGCAACCTCTTTTGACCTTGGCCGCAGCCACTTTTTATTAGACAGGTCTCTGGAGGCAAGGGAAACAAAGGCAAAAATGAACTATTGGGACTTCATCAAGATAAAAAGCTTCTGTACAGCAAAGGAAACTGTCAACAAAACTAAAAGGCAACTTACAGAATGGGAGAAGATATTTGCAAATGACACATCTGATAAAGGGTTAGTATCTAAAATCTACAAAGAACTTACCAAACTCAACACCCAAAAAGCAAATAATCCAGTTAAGAAATGGGCAGAAAACACGAACAGACATTTTTCCAAGGAAGACATACAAATGGCGAACAGACACATGAAAAGATGCTCATCACTCATCATCAGGGAAATACAAATCAAAAGCATGATGAGACACCACCTCACACCTGTCAGAATGGCTAAAATTAACAACATGAGAAATGGCTGAGATGTTGGCAAAGATGCAAAGAAAGGGGACCCCTCTTACACTGTTTGTGGGAATGCAAGCTGGTGCAGCCACTCTGGAAAACAGTATGGAGGTTCCTCAAAAAGTTAAAAATAGAACTGTCTTATGATCCAGCAATTGCACTACTAGGTATTTACCCAAAGGATACAAAAATATTGATTCGAAGGGGCACCTGCACCGTGATGTTTATAGCATTATTATCAACAATAGCCAAATTATGGAAAGGGCCCAAGTGTCCACTGACTAATGAATGGATAAAGAAGATGTGGTATATATACAATGGAATATTACTCAGACATAAAAAACAATGAAATCTTGACATTTGCAAGGACATGGTTGGAGCTAGAGTGTATTATGCTAAGTGAAATAAGTCAGAGAAAGGTAAATACCATATGATTTCACTCCTATGTGGTTTAAGAAATGAAACAGATGAACATAAGGGGAAAACAAGAGAGAGATTGGCAAACCATAAAACAGACTCTTGGGGCGTCTGGGCGGCTCAGCTGGTTAAGCGACTGCCTTCGGCTCAGGTCATGATCCCAGGGTCCTGGGATGGAGCCCCGCATTGGGCTCCCTGCTAGGCAGGGAGCCTGCTTCTCCCTCTCCCTCTGCCACTCCCACTGCTTGTGCTCTCCAGCTCTCTCTCTGTCAAATAAATAAATAAAATCTTTAAAACAAAACAAAACAAAACAAAATAAAACAAAACAAAACCCAGACTCTTAACTACAGAGAACAGACTGAGGGTTGATGGAGGGAGGTGGGTGGGGGATGAGCTAAATGGGTGATGGGTATTAAGGAAAGTACTTGCTGTGATGAGCACTGAGTGTTATATGTAAGAGATGCACCACTAAATTCTACTCCTGAAACTAATATTACACTCTATGTTAACTAATTGGAATTAAAATAAAAACTTGGAAAAAAAAGGGAAAATATCTTTGGCAAAAATACATAGCCAATGCAAGAATTTTTAATTAACACTTAATAAAAACCAGAAGCAAAACATTACAGAAAAACTTGGTGAATGTATGGTGGAGTAAAAATGATGGCAAGAACGAATTAGTGGGATCTGCTTGTGTAGTTTCTGGTGATTTTACATTATGTATTGATAGAACTTGGAAGATCTAGAGGAATGAAGCGATAACAAAATACATGCTAATCAGAAAAGCCATGGTCATGTCTTGTGGATTGTATGGATTGTACAACAGGGAACGGAGTACTAGAATGAAGTGCCTGTGGGGAAAGATGAAAGAGGTTCTAGCGTCTAAAAGAAGAGGGCTAGCCAGGGCCTACACAATGAGAGAAAGAACAAGATGGTGATTTCAGTGAAATGAAGTAAGTTCCTCTCCACCTGGGAAAACAGGGGAGGATTTGGAGATGCGGGAGCAGACTTGTGGGTACAGCATAGGCTGGTAACCTCACATAGCAGAAGGCAGGCAGAGAACATTGAGAGGCTGAGAATTCCCGGGACAGAAAAATGGCAGGAACTGTTAACTACATTATCTAGGAGATGGCAATAAAAACGCTGGCGAGAGAAGTTCTGCCGGGCTGGGTCACAGGGGGTTCTCTGCTTGCTTTCCGGCAAGTGGTCCTGACTAAAAGCCAGGGTTGGCTTAGAAAAGGAGTGAGCAACTGCCCCACTGAAGGTGCCAGGAGTGGGCTGAAGAAAACAGATGTGGTATGGGCCATGGCAGCTGGCACTTCTGTGGCCTGAGTGGAAACAAATCTTCCTCTAGTCTTATCTGACTCTACAGGGAAGGAGCATTCCAGCAGTGGTGGTGGGTTGAATAAATAAGCAGGCCCTGAAGACTTGATTTGCCCAAGAGTTCTATGTTCATGTATGGTCTTCATACACTTAACTTCAATGAATATTAGTATTTGATGCAGAACGGTTATAATAGCTAACATTTATGGTGTATTTACTATGAAATCAGATATTATCCTAAGAATTCAATATTTACTACTTACCTTAATCTTCAAAATAATGCTACAAAGAGGGTAGTATTATTATTCCATTTAATAGATATGTTCTATAGTACGGTTTTGTTAATTCAGCTCTTAATATAACTTTTTAATATTTAATTAACCTCTAATTAACCTAATTAACCTTTTCATTGTTTATTGTCCACAGATCTGGAGGGCAGCTGGGGCAGCTCTGTTTCAGCCTGGAAGTTGGGTTCAGGTCTGTTACACGTGTCTTTTATTCAAGGAGCAGGTTGAATGAGGAGCCCCTCCCTGCAGAAAGCCCTTCCCGTGGAGAACGGCCTCTGCTTATGTCACATCCACTAACTCCCTGTGAGTGAAATAACTAACACAGAAGCAAATCATCTGGCCAAACCCAAAGTCAATGGGACAGGGATATATATATTCTCAGCCTCTTCGGTGGTGAGGCGCACTGCCAAGCAACGTGGCAATGGGTCTGAGTATGTATCATCCTTTCAGAAGGAGTGAAGAATTGGGAACAAAATCTTGCCTTCAAGTTGAAAAACTGGGACCATAAGAAGGGGAGAGAAAAACTTCCAAGAAGGAAATCTTCAGTAGTAGATACAGAGTGGGCCAATAACTATGCTGTGAAAAGACTATTGGAATTTGTCTGTGGCTAGATATCATATCAGTGAAGTGGTGGTGGGGGTGCACAGACCACATGGCAATGTGGTAAGGTTGCCAGATTTGGCAAGTAAAAATAGAGGATGCCAAAATGAATTTGAATTTTTGATAAAAAGAACTAATTTTAAAATCATGTTTAAGTTTAATTATTCATTTTTTTCACATGAAATTCATCTGTGTAGTCTGTATTTGATCTGGCAACCATATGTTGGGGTTATGAATGAACAGTAGCTGAGGTATTGGAGCCAAGATAGAGGAGACCACTTTTGAAGCTGGGTGGTGAAAACAAAAGGAGAGATAAACTGAAAGGTCTATATAATTAGGAAGAACTCAGTAGTGAAGACCTGACCCACGTTATCAGAGATCATCACATACATACCCATGGTGGTTGTGTGTGGTGGTGTGACACTGCCCATTTGGGGAGGTGATGAGACGAGAAAGTTTTAGCAGCAATGGGATGCAGTGGCCCCAGAGCATCTCTTTGCAGCAATTTGAAAAAGAAAAAAGGAAAACAAAAAAATCCCAATTTGTAAGACTTTGTCCCAAGCTATGAGTTTAGAGTAACCTGTGTGAGACCAACTAATAAAAGCATCATGTGATGGCCATGATATTGACCATGTTTGGTTTACACTTGGAAGTTGTGAAGACTTGCATATGTTGTGTCTTCTTGAGAGGTACCTGAGGAACCGGGATGGGAGGTAGGGTGAGGGAGCTGGGTAAGGCCTGATAACTTCTGAGCTCCTCTGAGGAGAAGGGACTCTATGCATAGCTAAGGAGTCATGGAATCTATTTTTGGGAGCAAATAACTTAAGAGGCCATATGGACTGACTCTGGGAGGACTGAAATCCTACATGGGCCTGGGATTCAGGGCTGATTAGTTCAACCCCAAGGTGCAGGTTTTTGTGACTGATGCAGAATTCAGGGGCACTATGCACTGGGACTAGGGACAAGGAGTCAGGTAGAGGTACTCAAAAGACAATTTTACCTTGGAACCAAAGGGTAAGTGTGAGGCTCAGCTAAGTAGAATTTTGTTCTATCTCCTTTATGAATACTCTTCCTGAGAGCTGATATGATCTATTCTAGAAGTTTAATAATGCAAATGGTGAGTGCAGTTGGAGGAGGACGCAGAGGAGAGAGTTAGAGGACAAAGTCTTAGAAAGAAAGCTCAGCAGATGGAGAAGAGTTCACCTGCCTCCTTTCCCTATTCCCCCACCTCCTGTGGTAACGGCAGAGCACTAGAGACATGCAAAAGGAGACCTTACTGGCGGGGAACGCGTCGGGTATTTTCCACATAAGCATCTTTGCTGTAGATATCTTTGCTACAAGAATTTTTGCCACACAGCTAATTGGCTGTAAGGCAATTTTGCTGTAAAAGATAAAATCACAAAAAATAAAAGAACGAATAAAATTTTAAGGAATAAAAACTCATTAAAAAGGACGAGACATAAAAATGAGTAACAAAAGTAAAAACTCTTTATTGTGAAATACTAAATATTTGAATACATTTAAAATGTATGTAGATTCATGGCAGTGCTGTGCAAATAACAGATTGTGTTTTGTGGACTGTACCTAAGTACTTGTCTCTGAAATCCTTCATTATATCATATACATTTTTTTTGCTTGTTGATTTGTATTTTTGTTCAGCACACTGTTCTACTAAATCTTCCTTTGTTAAGTGAGGTATCAGTTTCCAAATACTAGGATGCATATTTGTAACTGAGTTTTGTACTGCTTAATGAAAGCCTTCTATGCTGTTTTTGGCATATTGTTCTTGATGTATTGTCACTTCTGTTGATAGACATCCCAAAGTTCTATGGGTTCAAAACTCCGAACCACTCTGTAGACCATTATGAGAGCTAAGATTGACATAGTATAAAATGCGAATACTGTGTCAATGGAGAAATGAAACCAAGCTGTCAACCAGTTGATGAAACCCAAAGTGTCAAATCAAACTGTCAATCCGTTTTTTGTCTGTTTTTTTTTCTTTTTTATCTTATAGGGCAAAATTTCCTGATAGCCAATGAGTTATGTGGTGAAAATGTTTGCGGCAAAAATACTTGTGGGCAAGATGTCTGTTGTAAAGATGCTTATGGCAAAAGTACTTGGAACTGGTTGGCAGTTGTGTTGAGGCAGAATGGTTTGGGTTAGAGTTTTTTTTTTTTTTTTTAAGGACTTTATTTATTTGACAGAGAGAGTCACAGCAAGAGAGGGAACACAAGCAGGGGGAGTGGGAGAGGGAGAGGCAGGCTTCCCGCCGAGCAGGGAGCCCGATGTGGGGCTCCATCCCAGGACCCTGGGATCATGAGCTGACACTTAACGACTGAGCCACCCAGGCACCCCTGGATTAGGGTTCTTTCCCTTCTTTCCCATCTGATGGACTCTTCATTCTTAAAGATCTAGCTCCACTCTCAGGGCATAATGGACGAGGCAAAGTGTTTAGCAGGGCGGGCTCTGGAGTCAGACTTTGGTTCATATCCCAGCTCGATCACTAACCAGTGATGTGACTTTTGGCCGGTTATTTAACTTCTCCAAGCTACAGATCTTTTATGTGAAATAGGGTTATAAGAGTTCTTAACTCTTAGGGCCATTGTGAAACTTGAAGGTAATCCTATAGCCCTTTGTATACAAATCAGAATACATCGCTGTAATGATTTCTTTATGTCATGGTTTCTCTCTTAGTAGATAAGGAATTCCTTTAATACAGGGTCAGTTTTGTTTTGTTGTTTTTCATTTTTACATCCCAAGAAAATACCATAAAATCTAGTACCCAACAAAGCCCTTAATAATGTTAGTTAAGTATAACCAGATCATATATCTCAGGCTGGGATTTCCAGATATTAAGCTGTCAGTCAGCAAGAAACCATGAAGACAGCAAAACTGCTTTTCCTACGGTTACTTCCTCTCTACCATTGTAGGCCCTGAAGTCATAATGCCGGGCACACTTACCTGATTTGATGAGAGATTTCTGCTTTTCTGTCTCTGTCTAGACAAAGAATTTTAAGGCCGTATTCAGTTGCCTCCTATTTTAAAGTCAGACTTGCCCTGCCCCGACCCCCCAAGTTATGTGCATTAAACAGCTCAGCTCTGACGGCTTGTTGTAAACTGAACTGATCTGTTGTTTTTGTCTTCTTGACCCAACCTAACAGATAATTTCATGTCTTGTAGACCAAACAACTGGTTGACTCAATAGGGTAAAATTCAGTCAACTGTTTAAAACAACTGATGTAGTTTTAAACAACTGATGTAGTGACATGTCTCACATTGCTTTATTGTCTCAAATTTGGTATTGATTTAGTTGTGTTTATTTTGCTTTAAATCAAAGCCAGTGTGGTCTATAAAGATATTAAGGGCTTTTAAAAGGTTTAAAAGAGACTAGATCCCAACAATTATTTTACTACAAATAAGCTGCAATATGAAATTATTCCTTACCAAGTATTTTGTGGGGACGATGATTATGAAATTCATGAACACGTTTTTGGAGAAGAAAAGGAAAAGAGTTGTAAAATTAAATTAAGAAAACTAATAATTTCTCTTTTAACATATTATTTACAGAGACTCATCTACTATATGTGAAGATATACTTATTCCCTAGGATCTACTGAAGATAATTTAATGGATTGCTTGGTTTGTTAAGTTGGCCTAATCTAAGGCAAAGATCTACAAATCAGTGAGGGGTTCAAGGAAAGATGATGGAAAGAGGAACCAGGTGCTTTGATGAGAGACGCAGGAGTTAATATTCTGATATGTCACATAATTGGAAATGATTTGGCAATTGGACAAGAGAGTTGTCTCTTTTATTAGCACACTCAAACAGCAGCAGAAAAACAACCTTCCGTTTGATTCTTACTGAGATTTATTGTTTTTAATAATGCCACTTTTCAGAAGTATAGTCATGTGCTCACTTAGGCTGACAAAGTGAAAACTTGAATGTGATGCAAAGTACCCTTTGGGTGTAGATTAAGACATATATAGTGCAGTGACAAGTCAAGTCAAATGCCCACAGCAGACAACAAATCCCAGCCTCCCTTTCCCAAGATCTGGCTCCCATTTTGCACCATAGAACCCACAATGGAAATCTGGCAAAACATAGAACACAGATGGCTACCAACTGACATGAAAAGTAAATTTTATTAAACATGTTTACATACATGAGTTGTTCATTTTAAAAGCACAGGGGAGTGTTAAGACAAGTGGTCAAAATAGAAAGATACTACCCAATTATAATTAGTTGATTGTTGGCCACTAAGACAGAACGGAATCTAGTAGAAGTGCACCAATGCTTCAGTTCTTCCTGCTCAGCATGGTGAGTAGTGGTCAATCTGTGCCCTGTGGAATGATGGGCAGATAATTCTGGCATGTGTAAATAATAATAAATAATTCACTTGGTGCAGGCAGTATGTCTATGGATTAAAACCTAGTGTGTACACAGTGTCTACATGTGGTACAGCCCCACGGTAGGAATCTACACCAAAATATTAATTAGAAGGAATTTGGTCCATACTACATCACGTTTTCCAGAGGGTAAAAAATAAAGTCCATCTATAGACATTTCACCCCAAACTCATAGACGGAGTCTGGCTAAAACCTGCAAAATGTCTATAACAAAAATGGATGGCTTAGATTTCTTGGTTATTTCAGTAGAGTAATTAACGAGCAAACTGTACAGTACATGCAACATACAAGCTGGCCTAATGTGGAACTAACATACATTATTAAATAACCTTTTGTGTTTTTTTTATTTTTTCTTTTCTTTTTTACTTTTTTTTTTTTTTTTTACAAAACGTGCATGCAGCTTTGAACAGTTCCAAGTCATGCTGCTCTATTTGTGTGATCACAAAAATTGAATGACTCATAAAAGGAGGGAGAACATATCAATGCACCTGCAGTCTGCAGTTTGTAGCACGTATACAGAATGTCACAAGGGAAATTCAAGGCCAAGAAAAACTCAGATGAAGAAAATGCAAGTTGAAAGTTGACTTTGTTTTATTCCCCACCCCCCAAAGTAAGATACTTTGCATTAAAAAATCAAGCTTTGTGCTTGCATCAATCTCAAAGAAATGTAAATTAAAAGTGGATAAAAACATTACTTTAGTGCAGAATATTTCAACTGGAATTTCCAGTGCAATATTGGACAGCTCATACCATGCTCTTTCCAGGGCAGATGGGTGTGTCTACACTGAGACATGGCCGAGAAGCCTGGGCATAGCTGAAAGTGTCTTAGGCTCAAATCTGTTTCTAGTCACCATTGTGGGAAGTCAAAAGTATGGTTTATACACACGAGCATATACTTTTTTTGGGGGGATATCAGGAAGAAAAAGTTATTACAAGGAGTGTTTCCAAAGTACAATTATGCGGTTAGTTTTAGTTCCCAGCATTAGTTGCAGATTGACTTCTTTGAAAGTCTTCCATGAAAAACAATGGAAAAAATAAATTAACTTTTTAGAACACAAACAGATTATTTTTCATTTAGAAAAAGTGATTCTGTGATTATTTGTTCTAGAAGATAACTTTTTGTTTTCTGGGTTTCCGCACATAAGACTGAAGGATTATAAAATGAAAGCCAGTGAAACCCTTCATTGGCCTCATCTTGCCTGGTTGTTGCACACTTTGGGGGAGATGCCACAGAGACTATTTCAGCCCTTTTTTGGTGCTTTTGGGAAAAGAAAGGAAGGGTCTTTGTAAGCATCATGAGGCCTGTCATGACATATCCAAAAACTAGTGGAAATAACAAATACAGTGAAAAATAAATCAAGAAACCAAAACCCATCAAACAACACACAAAAAAAAACCACACAGAAGAACACAAATTTTCAAACACCGGGGAAATAACACTGCTTGTGGTTTGTGCAGAAATGTGTAAAATACAACTTTTCAGAGTGAGAGTTTCCAGTTTGTTCAATTTGGGGTGTGTGCGTGTGTCTGTGTGTGTATGTATGTATGTGTGTGTGTGTGTGTGTGTGTGTGGATTTGAAGTTTCCTCTTTTTCTGTTTGTCAGAAGCATCAGTGACTCTCACTAGCATGTTGACTCTTACTGTAATTTGATAGACTGCCTTGTTCTGTCATATGAAGCCAGGTTTTAAACAACAAGTGGGACATATTATTGAAAAACTACTACAGGCAAAACACAAGTTGATTGTCTGTCTCCAACAATGCTTTTGATCATGAAATATCTGGTTCAGATTATTATCCTGAAAGGTAGAGTTTCACTGGAATGACTCTGGTATGAGTTCACTATGAGCGGATGCAGGGAGGACCAGTTGAACTTTCCAGAGATGACTGGGAAGCCCGGCGGGTTAGGGGAGTGAGTGTGGGATCCACCAGGGATGATGGTGGGAATAACTTGTACCATCCGATTACCATACTGGATAGATCGAGTTCTTCCAACAAGATCTGAGCCACACCCATAAAGCATTTATGGTCCATTCTGCCATAGTCCCCCCAGACAATCACCTGCAGAGACAGAGAAATGCAATAAAATTTGAACGTCTCTTTCACATTTGAAGAGTTGAAAGCAACTATTCTGTAAACGTGGGCCAGTCAGGGAAGCAGAGGAAATGAATGTAACTGACACCAAGGAGGCAGAACTGATAGAAAGATACTAACACTGAGGTACTCAAAAGAGACACTTCCCAATAATTTTTAGACTTGATAGAGTGCAAGTAATGTTTGACTAGTCAATGAGGGGTATTAGCTACATAAACCATGTTAAAGAAATAAATATACAAGTTTGTTTATATACGAATTCAATACCTTCTTTAGTAACTTACTATCTTGTAAGTGATGTGCAGTACCATAAAGATATAAAAATTCAAATTTGTGCAAGTTAGCAGGGCAAAACAACGTATTCAGTGTACAGTGGAGTGTGTATACGATGAAGTATGTAAGAAGAATGAGAACATGCATTACATTTCTTTTATATTATGTACCTGTTAATGAAGGGACAGGTTGAAAAATAATTGTAAGCACATATTGCCTTTTGAGCATTTGCCTGACAATTCCGATTTGATCATTTGATCAAATGATTAGTAAGTCAGAGAGTTTACGGGCAGTTAGCCCAAGCTGGGTCAGCTCCTGCTGCTGTCAGGTAAGCATTCCGTTACACTTACTCCTACTCCGAAGGTTAGCCCAAGCTGAGTCAGCTCCTGCTGCTGTCAGATCGGCATTCCGTTACACTTACTCCTACTCCGAAGGTTAGCCCAAGCTGGGCCAGCTCCTGCTGCTGTCAGATCGGCATTCTGTTACACTTACTCCTCCTCCTAAGGTTAGCCCAGGCTGGACCAGCTCCTGCTGCTGTCAGATCGGCATTCCGTTACACTTACTCCTACTCCTAAGGTTAGCCCAAGCTGGGCCAGCTCCTGCTGCTGTCAGATCGGCATTCCGTTACACTTACTCCTACTCCTGAGGTTAGCCCAGGCTGGGTCAACTCCTACTGCTGTCAGATCGGCATTCCGTTACACTTATTCCTACTCCTGAGGTTAGCCCAGGCTGGGTCAGCTCCTGCTGCTGTCAGATCGGCATTCCGCATTCCATTACACTTACTCCTACTCCTGAGGTTAGCCCAGGCTGGGCCAGCTCCTGCTGCTGTCAGATCGGTATTCCATTACACTTACTCCTACTCCTAAGGTTAGCCCAGGCTGGACCAGCTCCTGCTGCTGTCAGATCGGCATTCCGTTACACTTACTCCTACTCCTGAGGTTAGCCCAAGCTGGGTCAGATCCTGCTGCTGTCAGATCGGCATTCCGTTACACTTACTCCTACTCCTAAGGTTAGCCCAAGCTGGGCCAGCTCCTGCTGCTGTCAGATCGGCATTCCGTTACACTTACTCCTACTCCTAAGGTTAGCCCAGGCTGGACCAGCTCCTGCTGCTGTCAGATCGGCATTCCGTTACACTTACTCCTACTCCTGAGGTTAGCCCAAGCTGGGTCAGATCCTGCTGCTGTCAGATCGGCATTCCGTTACACTTACTCCTACTCCTGAGGTTAGCCCAAGCTGGGCCAGCTCCTGCTGCTGTCAGATCGGCATTCCGTTACACTTACTCCTACTCCTGAGGTTAGCCCAAGCTGGGCCAGCTCCTACTGCTGTCAGATCGGCATTCCATTTACTCCTACTCCTGAGGTTAGCCCAAGCTGGGCCAGCTCCTGCTGCTGTCAGATCGGCATTCCGTTACACTTACTCCTACTCCTAAGGTTAGCCCAAGCTGGGCCAGCTCCTGCTGCTGTCAGATTGGCATTCCGTTACACTTACTCCTACTCCTGAGGTTAGCCCAAGCTGGGCCAGCTCCTACTGCTGTCAAATCGGCATTCCATTACATTTACTCCTACTCCTGAGGTTAGCCCAGGCTGGGCCAGCTCCTGCTGCTGTCAGATCGGCATTCCGTTACACTTACTCCTACTCCTGAGGTTAGCCCAAGCTGGGTCAGCTCCTGCTGCTGTCAGATCAGCATTCTATTACACTTACTCCTACCCTAAGGTTCCGTTTTCCAACCCTTGGGCCATCTGTAATGGTTCTCAACTGAACTCATTCACCAGCTTACAGAGGCAGGAGTGGCGAAACCTGCCTTTTCAATTTACTGAGTAATCTTGCCAAATTATTTAATCTCTGTGATCCTCATACATAATCTTTAAAATGGGGATTATGACATTTTATGCACACGGCAGTTAAAATGTTTAAAAGAAGTAATATATGGGGGCGCCTGGGTGATGTAGTTGGTTGACCGTCTGACTCTTGGTCTTGGGGTCATGAGATGGAGCCCTGAGTCGGGCTCTGCGCTCAGCATGGAGTCTGCTCGGGATCTTCTCTCCCTCTGCTCCCCCTCACCCCTGCCACGTGCCCTCTCTAAAATAAATAAATCTTAAAAAAAAAGAGGTAATGTATGTAATTTCTTAACATGCATCTGACATTCACTGGTCCTGAATATTCTCTTTTTCTTTCCTTTCTTCCTCTTTGTATCCCATGTCTGGCACCCAGTAATGCTCAATAAAACACGAGCATCATTTGTCTTGATTATCTGTCTCGCTCCCTCCCTCCCTACCAACCTACCTACCTATGGAGGAGAGGGGGGCCTGGAAAGCAGGGCCAAAGCAGAAGGAGAGGACGGAGAGAAGGAGAAAAAGAAGGGAGAGAAAATAAAAATTGTGTTTTCCCTTAGATCCATCAGCTATTTTTAATACTACATATTGTTTATTTTGTAAGTTAACAATTTGTCTTTTTCCACTCAAGGATGTCATACTACATTTCTCCTCACTGAAACCTAGTCTCACGCTTGAGCATGTCTTCAGAATTTATGTGGACAATGTGGACATTGCAGTAAACAGCCGCGCCATCACCAACCTGAAGAACTTTACCCTGCGGGCTCTCGTCGAACACCAGGGACTGCTGGTACAGAGGGTCCAGGGTTTTCCGGGCGATCCGCGTCTTCTTCTTGGCTATGCACGCCCCGTTTTCCAACAGATACACTTTGACGTATGGAGCTGAGCAAAGTAGCATTTAACACATAAGAAGTTAATCCTTCAAGTTAAACCGATTTGACTAGAGAATGCCTTACTAGAGAATTCGAGATGCTTAGTGAAAAGTTTCCCGTTGACTATATAAATCATTTTAAATTTCCAGTGCTCCACCAATTCTCTTCCTTAAAACTCTTATGTCACTGCTGCTGGCATTTTCCTCATTTCCAGTAAATGTATGCAAAATTAACCTGAGACTGACCGACCTGGGGTGTGGTGGGCATCACAATTCAGGTGTATAACTTAAAGCTCATTGTTCCCTTTTTATGCTTAAAACTAAAAAAAAAAATTCCTTTTCATTTGTAAATGTACAGGAAAAAAATAATCAACACAAGGTAAGAAACACTCATAACTAAACTTTTCTTAATTTGATAATACTCTTCCTTATACTTTCTGACAGAATAACGGTGCAAGGAAAGGCCAGATCCATTTTTATAGAATCAAAGAATACAGAAAAGCTGCCTTTTGATCAATCAGATGATGCAGAACGGAGCATATAGAATTCGAGTGCAGCAAATATTTTGATTTTTTTTTTGCTTATGTCAGATTCTCTTGTCCAAACTCAGTACCACCTTTCCTTACCGGGTGTAGACTTGGAACCAGGTTTTTGTGTGAGACTTCGTGCCCTAATAACTTCCACTTCTAATTGGCCCTTTTTATCCTCCATTCCAATTTGTATGTCACCTGCAAGTGGAAAGGAAGCAAAATGTCTCAGCTTCTTTGCAGTTACACACAGTTAAAAAAAACAGAGGTACATGACAGACGCCAAATTGTGATCTTCATGATTTTGATAAAAACCCTCATATTTAGAGCCCCTGGCTCCCACTTTTCTTCTCCTGCCTCCAAATCAGGTTTTGAAATGTTTCTCTTCATTTTTCGGGTACTAATCCATGTTATGAGAGTCCCACATTAGTTTATAAATCACTTAGTTACAGTAATACTGAAGTCTTTAAGTTATTCTTATACTCTAGTAGGATTTCTTATCCTTTATATAACCTAGTATATAATACTTCTTAGTAAAAGAGTATAATTATCTGTATTTCCATTATCTAGAGAAAACCACTATTAATGTTTTGGTGAATATCCCAGCAACTTGATAAGTACTTTCTCTTTCTTTTTTTTTTTTTAAGATTTTATTTATTTATTTGACAGAGAGAGAGATAGCGAGAGCAGGAACACAAGCAGGGGGAGTGGGAGAGGGAGAAGCAGGCACAGGGGGCCCGATGCAGGACTTGATCCCAGGACGCTGGGATCATGACCCGAGCCGAAGGCAGACACTTAACGACTGAGCCACCCAGGCACCCAGTACTTTCTCTTTCTTTAACTAACTTCTTTACTCCCTTTATTCCTTCCTCTTTCTCTCTCTCTCTCTCTATCTCATGACCATACATCCTCAATTTACTGACTATATGGACCAGAGAATGGGAATGTCATTACCTGTTTAACCAGATCCCTGTTGATGGAAATATAGGTTATCTACATTGTCGCTATTATAAATAGCACTGCAGTGAACAGCTTTATAAAGCATTTTTACAGATTTTAAATTATTGGGTCTAATTAAATGGACAATCAAAAATTCCATGCATATTGCCAAGTATCCTTCAGAAAGACTGTGCCTGTTTGTACTACCACCAGAAGTATCTGTCCTCCCATATTCCACACCCACTAATAGGGGTATTAGGAATATGTCTAATTTTTACCAATCTGATGGTTAAAACATGATAATTTGCATCTCTTTGATTAATAGAGAGGCTGAACATATTTCTAAATATTTTCAGTTTGTATTCTTCCTCTTACATTTTGCCTGTTCATGTCTTTTGGGCATTTTTACTAAGGTGCTCATCATTTTCTGATTGATATGATACTTTATTTCTGAAAATGCTCAATGTAATTATTTCTAATTTTTTCTTAGTTAAATGATCTCCATTTTCTCAGTTGTGAATTCTCTTTATTTGCCAGGTCAGTTGATCAACTTTGTGGCTCTGGATTGTTCATTAGTTCTATAATTCTTTTAGAACTCAGCTCCCAGATGTCTCTTTTGTTTTTGTTCTAATCACATACACGCATAGTTAAAAAGTCAAACTGTTCTATAAGTCTTCTTCTTAGTATAAAAGAGTTCCGTGCTCTCTCTCAAATTCTTGCCTTCCAAAAGTCACTGCTTTCAAGATTTTCAATATTTTTACCCGATTTATTTTTTTACTGTTTGGCATTTGCCTCCCTATTTCTAAATATTATACTTATAAGGTATTTTCCTATGTTTTTCAGTTTTAGATATTATTGACTTCTAATTTTAATCTCTCTCATTGCCTTCTTACCCCTGCCATATACTTGAAATTTTCTGTCATCCCAATATTAGACTATCTAATTATGATTATGTAACATTACTTTAAAATGAGTGAACTAATGTAGCGATCCAAAGGGGTATGTGCACCCCAATGTTTACAGCAGCAATGTCCACAACAGCCAAACTATGGAAAGAGCCAAGATGTCCATCAAGAGATGGACAAAGAAGATGGATAAAGAAAATGTGGTATACACACACACACACACACACACACACACACACACACACACACACAGGAATATTATGCAGCCATCAAAAAGCCAAAATCTTGCCATTTGCAACAACGTGGATGGAACTAGAGGGTATTATGCTAAGTGAAATAAGTCAATCAGAGAAAGACATGTATCATATGACCTCACTGATATGAGGAATCCTTAATCTCAGGAAACAAACTGAGGGTTGCTGGAGTGGTGGGGGTTGGGAGGGATGGAGTGGGCTGGGTGATAGACATTGGGGAGGGTATGTGCTATGGTGAGTGCTGTGAATTGTGCAAGACTCTTGAATCACAGAACTGTACCTCTGAAACAAATAATGCAATATGTTAAGAAAAAAAAAAGAAAAAGATAGCAGGAGGGGAAGAATGAAGGGGAGTAAGTCAGAGGGGGAGACGAACCATGAGAGACGATGGACTCTGAGAAACAAACTGAGGGTTCTAGAGGGGAGGGGGCTGGGAGGATGGCTTAGCCTGGGATGGGTATTAAAGAGGGCACGTATTGAATGGAGCACTGGGTGCTCCATACACAAACAATGAATCATGGAACACTACATCAAAAACTAATGATGTAATGTATGGTGATTAATATAACATAATAAAATAAAATTTAAAAAGATGAGTGAACTAGAATACTATGGTTACTTCTCATTTCTTGGACAGCTCTTCCTTTTCCCTATACTAAATAAGTGTCTTTTTAGAAAGAATCTGCTAAATTTTTATGTATATATCATTAGTTCAACCCCTTTATTCTCTCCTGGTTGTTGACCTCTTCTATAAAATCAAACACATTAGGTATCCTGTAGATTTTATCTTATGGATTCTGGCAATTTGGACAAATTGCTTTTATTTATCTTATCTTATTTTATTTTAATTTAATTTAATTTTGTTTTATTTAAATTCAATTAGCCAACAAATAGTACAACCTCAGATGTAGAGCTCAACAATTCATCAGCATACAAAACCCAGTGCAAATTGCTTTTAAAGCTTGCTGAAACTGTTATCTTTAGATTTTTCTTCACTATCATCTTGGGCATCCCAACCATTTCTTTCTTGTGTTGAAACATTTATTTACTGGATCTTTTCTTCCTCTTTTTTTAGTTCCTATTTTTTTAAGTTCACTTAGCTCATTTTCTTGAGGTATATCCTCCAGTAACTTTCTCAGCAATGTTGTGTATGAGGAAAATGTCTTGAGACCTTTCTTTGTCAGTATGTTTTTATTCCAGCCTGAACCTTACTTGATAATTTGGAGGGTGATTGTATTATACCTTGGAAATTAACTGTTACTCAGAATTTTTAAGGTAACACCAAGTAGTCTTCTGGCTTCTAGTATTATTATTGAGGAGTCCGACGGGAATCTATCTTTTGATAATTTTGTATAGAATTATTTTTCCTCTTAGAAAACTTGTAGGATTTTCTAGTAATCTCTGGTGCTGTGAGAGTCCATGATGATGATGTGCCTTTGTGGTGACCTATTTTCATGCATTTTGCTGAGAATTCCATGGAATTTCATGTCCTTCAGGGGAATAGCTGTTGCACCTGTTACATGTCATTTTCTCCCTTTGTCATTTTTCTTTTAACTTAATTTAGGGTGTATTTTGCTAGTAGAAGTTTTCAATTTATCTGTCTTTGGTTTGACCCTTTGAAAGTTCTTTCCCATTCCAAGAGCACAGAAACATTAATTGTTTTTAGTATTTTCTAGTGTCTTTCTCCACCTCAGTTCTCTTTTATTTTTTTTTTAATTTTATTATGTTATGTTAGTCACCATACAGTACATCATTAGTTTTTGATGCGGTGATCCACGATCCATTGTTTTCATATAACACCCAGTGCTCCATGCAGTACGTGCCCTCCTCAATACCCATCACTGGGCTAACCACTCCCCGCTCCTCTCTAAAACCCTGTTTGTTTCTCAGAGTCCATAGTCTCTCATGGTTCGTCTCTCCCTCTGATTCCTCCCCCTCATTTTTCCCTTCCTTCTCCTAATGTCCTCCATGCTGTTCCTTATGTTCCACAAATAAGTGAAACCATATGATAATTGACTTTCTCTGCTTGACTTATTTCACTTAGCATAATCTCCTCCAGTCCCATCCATGTTGATGTAAAAATTGGGTATTCATCCTTTCTGATGGCTGAGTAATATTCCATTGTATATATGGACCACATCTTCTTTGTCCATTCATCTGTTGAAGGGCATCTTGGCTCTTCCCACAGTTTGGCTATTGTGGACAGTGCTGCTATGAACATTGGGGTACATATGGCCCTTCTTTTCACTACATCTGTGTCTTTGGGGTAAATACCCAGGAGTGCAATTGCCGGGTCATAGGGTAGCTCTATTTTTAATTTTTTGAGGCACCTCCACACTGTTTTCCAAAGTGGCTGTACCAACTTGCATTCCCACCAAGAGTCGAAGAGGGTCCCCTTTCTCCACAACCTCTCCAACATTTGTTGTTTCCCTGTCCATTTTTGCCATTTTAACTGGTGTAAGGTGGTATCTCAATGTGGTTTTGATTTGAATGTCCCTGATGGCTAATGATGATGAACATTTTTTCATGTGTCTGTTAGCCATTTGTATGTCTTCTTTGGAGAACTGTCTTTTCATATCTTCTGCCCACTTTTTGACTTGATTATTTGGTTTTTGGGTGTTGAGTTTGAGAAGTTCTTTATAGATGTTGGATACCAGTCCTTTATCTGTAGTGTCATTTGCAAATATCTTCTCCCATTCTGTGGGTTGCCTCTTTGTTTTGTTGACTGTTTCCTTTGCTGTGCAGAAGCTTTTTATCTTGATGAAGTCCCAAAAGTTCATTTTGGCTTTTGTTTCACTAGCTTTTGGAGATGAAAGAAGCTGAACTTGAAAGAAGTTGCTGTGGGAGATGTCAAAGAGGTTACTGCCTATGTTCTCCTCTAGGATTTTGATGGATTCCTGTCTCACATTGAGGTCTTTCATCCACTTTGAGTTTATCTTTGTGAATGGTGTTAGAGAACGGTCGAGTTTCATTCTTCTGCATGTGGCTGTCCAATTTTCCCAGCACCATTTTTTGAAGAGACTGTCTTTTTTCCATTGCGTGTTTTTTCCTGCTTTGTCAAAGATTAGTTGACCATAGAGTTGAGGGTCCATATCTGGGTTCTCTATTCTGTTCCATTGGTCTATATGTCTGTTTTTGTGCCAGTACCATGCTGTTTTGGTGATCACAGCTTTGTAATATAGCTTGAAATCGGGCAACGTGATCCTCCCAGCTTTGTTTTTCTTTTTCAACATTTCCTTGGCGATTTAGGGTCTTTTCTGATTCCATACAAATTTTAGGATTGTTTGTTCCAGCACTTTGAAAAATGTCATTGGAATTTTGATCAGGATGGCATTGAAGGTATAGATTGCTCTGGGTAGCATAGACATTTTAACAATGTTTATTCTTCCGATCCATGAGCATGGACTATTTTTCCATCTTTTTGTGTCTTCTTCAATTTCTTTCATGAGTGTTCTGTAGTTCCTAAAGTATAGATCCTTTACCTCTTTAGTTAGGTTTATTCTGAGGTATCTTATGGTTTTTGGTGCTATTGTAAATGGAATCGTTTCTCTAATTTCTCTTTCTACAGTTGTGTTGTTAGTGTATAAGAAAGCAACTGATTTCTGTGCATTGATTTTGTATCCTGCCACATTACTGAGTTGCTGGATGTGTTCTAGTAATTTGGGGGTGGGGTCTTTTGGGTTTTCCACAAAAAGTATCATGTCCTCTGTGAAAAGAGAGAGTTTGACTTCTTCTTTGCCAATTTGAATACCTTTTATTTCTTTTTGTTGTCTGATTGCTGTTGCTAGGACTTCTAGTACTATGTTGAACAATAGTGGCGAGAGTGGGCATCGTTGACGTGATCCTCATCTTAAGGGAAAGGCTCTCAGCTTTTCCCCATTGAGGATGATATTCACTGTGGGTTTTTCAGAGATGGATTTTATGAACTTGAGGAATGTTCTCTCTACCCCTATACTCTGAAGAGTTTTAATCAGGAAAGGATGTTGTATTTTGTCAAATGCTTTTTCTGCATCGAGAGGACCGTATGGTTCTTCTCCCTCCTCTTATTAATGTGTCCTATCACATTGATTGATTTGCAAAAGTTGAACCACCCTTGCATCCCGGGGATAAATCCTATTAGCTAGGATTTTGTTGAGGATTTTGGAACCCATATTCATCAGGGATATAGGTCTGAAATTCTCCTTTTCGATGGGGTCTTTGCCTGGTTTGGGGATTAAGGTAATGCTGGCCTCATACCATGAGTTTGGAAGTTTTCCTTCTGTTTCTATTTTCTGAAACAGCTTCAGTAGAATAGGTATTATTTCTTCTTTGAATGTTTGGTAGAATTCCCCAGGGAATCCATCAGGCCCTGGACTCTTGTTTTTGGGGAGGTTTTTGATCACTGCTTCAATCTCGTTACTGGTTATTGGCCTATTCAGGTTGTCAATTTCTTCCTGTTTCAGTCGTGGCAGCTTATAGGTTTCCAGGAAGGCCTCCATTTTATCCAGATTGCTCAGTTTATTGGCATATAGTTGTTGATAATAATTTCTAATAATTGCTGCTATTTCCTTGGTGTTAGTCGTGATCTCTCCCCTTTCATTCATAATTTTATTAATTTGGGTCCTTTCTCTTTTTGTTTGGATAAGTCTGGCCAGTGGTTTATCGATCTTATTAATTCTTTCAAAGAACCAACTTCTAGTTTCATTGATCTACTGTGTTTCTGGTTTCTAATTCATTGATCTCTGCTTTAATTTTAATTATTTCTCTTCTAATGCATGGCTTAGGCATCATTTGTTGCTTTTTCTCTAGTTCTTTAAGGTGTAGAGTTAGTTGGTGAATTCGGGATTTTTCTATTTTTTTGAGTGGGGCTTGGATGGCTATGTATTTCCCCTTTAGGACTGCCTTTGCAGTATCCCATAGGTTTTGGACCGATGCGTTTTCGTTCTCACTGATTTCCATGAATTGTTTAAGTTCTTCTTTGATTTCCTGGTTGACCCAAACATTCTTGAGCAGAGTGGACTTTAGCTTCCAAGTGTTTGAATTTCTGCCAAATTTTTTCTCATGACTGAGTTCCAGTTTTAAAGCATTGTGGTCTGAGAATATGCAGGGAATAATCTCAATCTTTTGGTATCACTTGAGACCTGATTTGTGACCCAGTATGTGGTCTATTCTGGAGAAAGTTCCATGTGCGCTTGAGAAGAATGAGTATTCTGTTTATTTAGGGTGGAATGTTCTATAAATATCTATGAGGTCCATCTGGTCCAGTGTATCATCAAAGCTCTTGTTTCCTTGTTGATTTTCTGCTTAGATGATCTGTCCATTGCTAAGAGTGGAGTACTGAGGTCTCCTACAATTAACGTATTGTTATCAATATGACTCTTTATTTTGGTTAACAGTTGGCTTATGTAGATGGCTGCTCCCATGTCGGGGCATAGATATTTACAATTGTTAGATCTTCTTGTTGGATAGACCCTTTAAGAATGATATAGTGTCCTTCTGTGTCTCTAATTACAGACTTTAGTTTAAAATCTAATTTGTCTGATATAAGAATTGCTACCCCAGCTTTCTTTTGAGGTCCGCTGGCATGGAAGATGGATCTCCATCCCTTCACTTTCAGTATGGATGTATCTTTAGGTTCAAATGAGTCTCTTGTAGAAGGCATATGGATGGATCCTGTTTTTTTATCCAATCTGCAACCCTGTGCTGTTTTATGGGAGCATTTAGGCCATTCATGTTGAGAGTGATTATTGAAATATATGAATTAATTGTCATCATGTTGCCTGTGAAGACCTTGTTTTTATAGATTGTCCCTGTAAGTTTCTGTTGTATAGCACTCTTGGGATCTTTCTCCTTTTATAGAACCCCCTTAATATTTCTTGCAGGGCCAGATTAGTGGTCACGTATTCTTTCAGTTTCTGCCGGTCGTGGAAGTTCGGCATCTCTCCAGCCATTCTAAATGACAGCCTTGCCAGATAAAGTATTCTTGGTTGCATGTTCTTCTCATTTAGTACTCTGAATATGTCTTGCCAGGCCTTTCTGGCTTGCCAGGTCTCTGTGGATAGGTCTGACGTTATTCTGATGTTCCTCCCTCTGTACGTAAGGAATCTCTTCTCCTTAACTGCCCTTAAGATGGTTTCCTTGGTTCTAAGATTTGCAAGTTTTACTATTACATGCCGGGTGTTGGCCTGTTTTCCTTGATCTTGGGAGGGGTCCTCTCTGCCTCTAGGACACGAATGTTTGTTTCATTCCCCAGATTAGGGGAGTTCTCAGCTATGATTTGCTCAAATACATCTTCTAGTCCTCTCTCTCTCTCTCTCCACTCCCTCCGGGATTCCAATTATTCTGACATTGGAACGCTTCATGGTGTCACTTATTTCTCTGATTCTATTTTCATGGATTCTGAGTTGTTTTTCCCTGGCCTCCTCTTTTCCCTTTTTATCTATTATATTGTCTTCCAGGTCGCTTATTCGTTCTTCTGCCTCAGTTACCCTAGTTGTTAGATTATCTAGATTGGATTGGATCTCACTGATAGCATTTTTAAGTTCTGCCAATTCAGCTTTCATTTCTGCTCTTAGAGACTCTATGTTGCCATTAATTGATTTCTCCATTCTAGCCATTGTCTTCACAATTGCTAGCCTGAATTCCATCTCCGACATCTTCGTTATATCTGCAACCATTTGTAAATCTGCAGCATAAGTCATAATCTCTGAGTCTTTTCTATTTTGGGGGCTCCTCCTCCTAGTCATTCTGTTGATGGGTGTTTGAGGGAATGTATAGAGTCCAAATTATTGACCAGAACCCAAGCAAGATGCACCTGTTTTCTTGGGACTTAGGGTTGCTGGCCTCTTGTTTTCCCAGCCTGTCTTCTGGGAGAGGGGCCTGCCTCGCTATTACTCAGGCAACCCTGTTTGGGCGGAGTTGCCCTGCCCCCCTGTGGCGGGGGATGGGCTCAGCAGGAATCAGTTTTTGGGGCTTTTGTTCTCTGACGGCTTTCCGCGTCTCTTCCACGAGTCAGAGCAGAAGAGACCGTTTTCAACCCCCTGCCTCAGAGCAGAGAGATCGCAGTCTGTTCTTCAGTGAGCTCTCCAGGCCACACTGTCTCCGTTTCTGTCTGTCCTGCTATAAACTGCAGCGTCCTGGGTTGTGCGCCCCTCCGCAGTGCTCCCAGTCCTGCCTTCAGGTCGGAGCACGTCTCTGCCCTTTGTGCTTCTAAAACCGCCAGCCGCCCCCAGATCGCACGCATGACCCCGCCGCTCCGGGCTTCCGCCCCAGGGGCTGCCGTAAAATCCTTTCCCCGCAGCTACCAGTCTGTGAGTCTGTGCCCCGTCCCCAGCACACAAGGCTATCGCTCACCGGCGGTGTAGGATCCCCACGGCCAGGCACCCTCCCACTGCCGTTTATCCTCCGATATCTGCCCGCGGAATCACGGCTCCCCGCTTAGTACCTCAAAACCAACTGCCTGCGATATTCTGTTTGTAGAGATCCAGATCTTCTTACATCTCAGGCTGGTTTTGTGGGTGCTCAGAGTGGTCTGATATCCAGCTCAATTCCGGGGACCAGTTGAAGTAGGGTCCCCTACTCCTCCGCCATCTTTCCTAGTCCCCTCCCAGTTCTCTTTTATAATTGAGTATAAATATTTTTATAAGTTCTGAAGTAGGCAGGCAATTTCGTTATTTGTTTTTTGCTTATTGAAAAGTTTTGCCAACATCCTTTACTGAATAATCCATCATCTTTATATGCTGTGAAATGCTACCCTTATGCTACATTTGGATCTATTGTAGACTCTCTATCTCGATGGAGTTTTCTGGTAATTCAAAGATTTATGACGAACTTTATTCATTTTGCATAATGTCTCAAGTGAGAAACATGCATCAGAAATTAGAATAGTCATTTGAAGCCAGAATTACCCTTGCTAAAATGTTGCTTCTCACTTATATTACTATTATGATACTTTAAATGACCTTGTCAATCATGAAACATCAGTTTTCCTGTGGAAAAAAATGATTCTTACCCATTGCAGGGGTGGCAAGGGTTTGGCGGCCAACAAGCTGAGCTGGTCCCAGTCCATCAAGAAAATCACTGAATTGACTGTCTGCTCCTAGTCGTACTCCAGGAAATATTAAGCTATTAGTAAAAGGACAAACATCAAAACATTAGATCTCCTAGAATTCTTTTCGTTAGTTTCCATTTAACTACTAATTCTGATCACAACTCATAAACATTAGACAGTTTACATTGATTCTTTGCATTCATTGCCTCTGAACCAAGTATATAAAGTACAGCACTGATCGAGAAAAGGCCTAAATAAACTCTCAAGTTAAGAGCTGATGTTCTGTTCAGGAGAGCTCAGTTGTCGTTTTTAATATACTAAGTTTTCTGGACATTTACAAATACAAATCCCTACATAAGTATATTGCTGACATTAAATATAAGATGCAAATTTTTATATCATGAACTTTACATAAATAATTGTTCATGAACATTAAGTAACATTAATGCTAAGTTTAAAAAAATGCCTGATAATTTCTTCAATAAATGTTATAGCAAAGTACAAATTCTTATTTACAAGTAAAAATGCTTAATTTATTCATTTTTTAATGAACTACATTTTTATATTATCTGAGATTTTCATTCAGTTCAAATGGAAAATAATTGATTAGATTATGCCCATTTTTTTTAAATAAAGTGTTTTTTTTCATAGATTTTATTTGTTTATTTGAGAGAGAGAGAGAGAGAGAGAGCACAGAGGGTTAGTGAGTGGGAGAAGCAGGCTCCCCGCTGAGCAGGGAGCCTGACGTGGGACTCAATCCCAGGGTCCTGGGATCATGACCTGAGCTGAAGGCAGACGCTTAACTGACTGAGCCACCCAGGCACCCCTAGACTATGTCCATATCTTACTACACCCTGACTGCCTGAATTCCCTGGGCCATAAGCTCCAGCAGAGAGTGACTATGCTCTTCTTGTTTATTGATGTATCCTGGGCATTAAGAACCATGCTTGCCATGCAGTTGGACTTCAATGAGCATTTTTTGAATAAGCACGTTTCTATAGGGACTTATTGTTTCCAGTGTGCTTTCTCACATATTTCCTCACAATCAAGGGAATTAGAGAGGGCACATACCATGATCACATCCAGAGACTATGAAAATCAATCTGTAAGAGGTTAAGTGGCTTATTCACCATGGAGGTAAATATTATTTGATTTATTAGTTTTATATCAGAAAATATCTCCTGTCTTTCATTTGCACATTGCATTATAATACTTCATCAAATATTGGAATTTTGTCATCAAGTTCATCTCCATAACTTTCGTTCCTGCTGATTTTTGCTCTTAGCTATATCTTGCTGGGAGCATGCATACCAATCATTTGATCAAATAAACACTAGTTTCGGGAATGGGAAAGCACATCATGAACATTAACTTGGCATAATTTTATTTCATTCTCTGAACAAAATTTAAAAAATGCCAGTAAAGTAAAATAAATTATTGCTATTAGATTGGTAAATGAGATTTCTGAATGCCAATAAATGAATAATTATAGAAAATTTGTACATGGTCAATCCCCAAGTAGCCCACTGCAGAATAATAATTACTTAATTGTAAGATCTATCACTTCAGTAAAAGTTTAGTTTTATCAGAAAAATTCTCAGGCATAGAGAAATGAAGGGTTTTTCTTTTGCAGGATCTATATGTAAAAGCAAGTAAGCAAAACACAAATCTAGTTAAATTTTTTTAAGATTAATTAACTAAAACTCTTTAACCAGAAAAATAATGAGGAAGATAAATTCTGGGCTTTTTTCCTAAGATAAAAATGAGTTAGTGATGTTTTAAAAACAAAAAAATTTAAATTGCTTATTATCAGAGTGTTAGACTTCCAACAACTCAGAAACAAAAATTAGTTTGGAGAAAAGTAGGAATATGGGAAATCAAGTCTCACTTCTAAATTTTAATTCAGATTTTGGTGACTGGGCCAATGAGTTTCCCCACCCGAAATAATCCATTAAATGTAGCATTTCTACACTAAAAACATCCAGGAATGGACTATTGTGAGCTTTTCTGGACAATGGAGAGCATTTTTTTCATGTTAACCCAGCTTTTCTTCAGACCTCTGAAAGGTCTGAGTGACCAAGTGCAGAGGTGTATCCCTGTGTACGTATCATAAGAGGTAAGGCTTTTTTAAAACATGGAGTGAAGGGTTAAACTCCTAGTTAAATAGAAGCGCTGTAACCACTGGTGGCTTTATTTTACCTGTGACCACACAAGCCGTGGTTCTAAAGCCACGCAGAGGTGCTGACATCACTTACTTTCCCTCAGAGCTGTAACTGTTGATGCTGCCGTCAGTAGATTCTCGACTTGGTTGCCTTACCATCTTCCTCATTTCGGCTGCCATTCCTGTTTCTGTGCTTCTCTGGATGGTACTTTTTAACTTCTTGTGGCCTGACTCTGACAAGAGAGAGTAAAAGAAACTCTAAGTTTTGTTTAGGCCGTTTCTCTCTGAATGTTGACTGATTCTGCAAATAAAACAATTATGTATATAATTAAAAGTTTACTCAGAAAAAGAGAGTCTAAGAGAATAATCTGATTAGCTGAATCTCTTTGCCCACCTATGCTTTGGTGCAGAGGGGCAGCAGTGGAGGGTAGACCCCTGCCCCAGGCCCAGAGACTGCTTGAATCTCAGGGAACCAACATGAGCTCGTTGCAATATGGCTGCTCAAGTTATCAACTGCAGGGAAAAAACTGGCTGCATTATGTGGAAGGATAATGCTGAATAACCTAAAAGGTTTCTCCCCAATCTGGAGTGTTCCAAATGTGTGGGGACAGACCTAAATGAATGGGCCTTGTCCTTTAAAGGAGAAGAGGCACAGGGAACCAAGCATGAAAAATACCACAGTTCTGGCCATGTATCAATAATCCCATAAAGAGAAACGGTAGTATTTTATTTAATGATTTTTGAAACACTTTACCATACACATTCTCATTTGAGATGGCACATAGCATACCTATGGAGGTAGAACAGGTATTATCTTAACTCCAAGCCTCTATGGCTCTCTCATGGCTTGTTGTCTCAGCTGCATGACTTCTGACTGGCAGTTTTGGGTAGAAGTCTCTTTTTGCATTGTGAATTATAATGGCTGATCATTTTCTTGATAAACTCTAAGTTCAGAGCAACTTCCTCAAGCCACTTTGAGATGTACTAACCAGCATTCTATTCACGGCATGGAATGAAATTCTAAAACACTTATTTGATTAGAACAATATCAAAAGGTTAGACAAACACTTAAACTTTTAATACCTGCCACAGTTTTTCCATCTACACATTTGATATGAATTTCTGGTTTTCTTTCAGTTTTTCATACAGTATCATTTAATACCCATTAATATATGAAAAAATGCTTTATATCCATAACTATATGTGTATACACACATAAACTCTTCAACCCTCATAAAACCTCTGTGAAGCAGGTGCCCCCAAAACACTCCTAAATAAACCACAGGAAAGACTGTATGTTTTCCTCTCATTTTTGGTCACTGCAATCCTTTTGTAGATTGTCTAATAAAAAAATAATTGATTATACTATATGGACTCAGTGCTGAATATTCTCTACATAAGAGCCATGGCAATTCCTTAAAAACATAAATCTGAAAATGTCATTCCCTTGCTCAAGATTTGTGCTGCTTTATCATCAAAACTAAAAGAAAATGCAAAATTGTTACTATGGCCCATAAAATGCCTGGTCCCTGGCCACTTCTCAGATCTCACACGCTGCCCCTCATCCCCGCGGTCCTTGCTCTCCAGTCACGTGGTCTTCCCAGCATGTTCTTGATAACGCCAAGCATGCTGCTTCAGGGGGCTTTCCTGTCTTTCCCTTCTGACTTTCTTGCCTTGTTCCCTCACTTTATTCGGGTCTCGGTGCCAATGTCACCCCCTCAGAGAGGCTTTTTCTGATCCTTATCACTTTCTGTCTCCTTGCCATACTTGATATTTCTTTATAGCACTGCTCTGCCATTAAACTTCAATTTGTTCATTTGTTGTCTGTTTCCCCAATTAGAATTCATCTCTATGAGGAGAGGAATATTGTGAATATTGCTGTTATCCTTAGTATCTAGAACATTGGTATCAACTCATTAACAAGATCACACATTTTCCTCATTCTATTTAATGTAACTTACTGTAATACAAACAAACATGTCTCTATTTTTTTAATGACTGCACCGTTGGGTGATGTCATAATTAAGCCATCTCCTTACTGATGGGCACTTGGAATGTTTCCAATTGTTACAGGAGAGTTTTTATAGAACACATATCTAGAAGTTGAATGCTAGTGAAAGGGTAGGAATCTGTTTTGTCTTAATAGCTATTTCTACATTGCCATTTAGAAACATAGCAATTTCAATCACTCCTACCAACATTAGTAAGGATGCACCCATTTTCCCAACTATGGCTCAGGGAGTCTCTCCTTTTCCCCTTCTAGTCTCTATTTGGCTCGTCACTGTAGAACTCGTATGCTTACTGAAGGTAGTGACTTCATTTATGGACATTCTAGTGCTATTTTTATTTATATATTTAGTTATTTATATATTTGCCTCCTTCCCAAATGTAGTTCCTTTATGAAGTCACTACGGTAGAGCAAGACTTCATTCACACACACACTCTGGCTAGATTCCACCTGAGGGGTAAAGGCGAGCCCCAGCTACGTATTACCAAAGTGAGCTCAGCAGAGTTGTGCAGATGTTTCCCCAAAGCAGCAGAGGCAATAAACCCAGGATGGAACATTAGATTCTTACTGAGAACAAGCACTATCATAGCTAGAAAAAGGAGGGCAAACTTTAAATCTAAACGGTGAGGTGATGCTGGAAACTGGAGGAGAAACACTTAAGAGGATTGTAGTGGGGAGGTTCAGGTTATTCGTTCATTCAGGTTTTCATTTACCCATCCACCCAACAAATATTTACTAAGCACCTACTATGTGTCACACACTGTTCTAGGTGCTGGGGATGTACTGATGAATGACAAATTTCCTGCTATCATGGAGCTTACATTCTAGTGTGTATATACAACCAAGGCAATGCACAAATAAATAAATATATGCTTGGTAATAAGCACTATGGAAAAAAAAAAACCCCAGGCAGGATAAGGGGGGATAGAGAGTGACAGGGCAGAGCAGCCCTGGTTTCATTATAAGGGGGTAAGGGTCTCATGAATCATCAGTCTGGAGGAAGTGAGGCCACAGGCTGTGAGGGAACAGGGAAGTAACACCCGTGGGGGGACTGGTCCTGGTGATTGTTGTGGGGGGGAGGTTGAGTAATGGTGGTCAGGAGGGGGCTACTGTCTTCTCAATAGTGCACAGCTTTCCTCTGCAGTCTTTCCGATGTTGACGTTGACTCTGGTCAAAAGGCTCTGTGGCCAGAGATCTCAGGGCCCTGTGTGCACCTGGCAGTGCAGGTGACAGGTGCAGAGTAGATTCATCAAGTAGGCTATTTCCTAACACAGGTTTCACATGGTTGTCACTTACTACATATTTGTTCAATGAATGAAGAAATTAAAAGTGAAGAGTCTATTAATTTGTTTGCATTATTTAATTGGGACATCAAGTATTCTTAAAGAAGAGTATATTTACAGGGTGTCCTAACATTCTGGAAGCAGTTTAAAAATTAATAGCTTCCAAAATGTAAATGCTACACACTTTGAGAAAACATCATTTGAGAAGCTTATTATTCAACTTTCTTTTATACTTAATTTTATGAATTTGAATACATTTTTAATTTTATAGTTTTAGTTTTAGTCCTTTTGAAGACAGCAAATATGGACTGATACCTAGCTCTTGTCTTATTCATGTTAATAAATATTCAATGAAAAGAGCTTTGATGAACTAAAGTTTATAAAGGCCCAGGTAAAACTGAATAGAGTTCTAGCTATGAATTTGTCTTATTTAAATTCACAACAGCTTTAATACTATTTATAATGCAAGGGTTGGAAAGAACTTTGTTTTGTACATGTGGAAACGAATTTTGGAGATGTATAACTCATGCAACAAATACTTGTTCAGCACTTACACTGAGGCCAGCCTCTTCCAGATGCTGGTGATACAGCAATGAACACGGTAGACAAAAATCCCTTGCCCTAATGCAACGTATATTCTAGTGAGTATAATGATTTGCTCAACATCATGCTAGTAAGCAGAAGCTGGATTAGATCTTCTGAATCTCAGTCTTGTGACCATTCCTTTATATCACAGTTTAGGAAAACACAAAGTCTAATCTCATTTTACAAACAGAACAGTGGCTTAGCTACACAGATATTTTCATGTACACATTCTCATATGGGCTTACAAATTCATTTAAAATTTTTGTTAAAAGCACATATATTCTATACAAGTACAAATGTATATAATTACCTGTATCTATCTCTGTACGTATGTTGTGATTATAGCATAAATATATGTTCCCTAGACGAATGCCTGGGTGGCTCAGTTGGTTAAACAACTGCCTTCGGCTCGGGTCATGATCCTGGAGTCCCGGGATCGAGTCCCACATCGGGCTCCCTGCTCAGCGGTGAGTCTGCTTCTCCCTTGGACCCTCCCCCTTCTCATGCTCTCTCTCTCTAGCTCATTCTCTCAAATAAAAAAAAAAAATCTTTAAAAAAAATTTCAATATAATGCATTAAACCACTAAATGATATCACCATTATTTAACAATTATTTGTATCCATTGAAGAATCATTGACCTGGTTAAGATATGAAGTCTCCTATCAAATTATGACATGAAACCTTTGACTTGAAACCACTGTCCTAAGTATTATACGAAGAACAAAAGGATTAGAAAACTAGCCCATTTTATACTCTGTATTCACAAACACATGAAAAAATTAGTAAAATCCATATCATTTGGGAACAATTATTTTCCCCTGCTTTGGAAGAACAAACTTTCCCTTATAGAATGTTCCAGAATGTGTCATCTTTACATATTATTCCTCTCTTTTCATAGCAAGAGATGTATGTTATATTTAGAAACACCACCACTGATGTTTTAATTCACTCTGTAAATACTCATTAAGCAGCAAGTACCTATAGTCTAATTGGCATTTTTCTAGGTGTTGGAGCTACAACAGTCATAAGACAGGATAGTGCATATAATGAACAATTAAATAAGTTATGATAATTTTAGAACTGGTAATCATTATGAAAAAAACAAACAAAGCAGAAGAGACTGTCCAGTAGAGTGAATTACTTTTGATCCGCTGGGCAGAAGCTACTGCTGAGAATGTAAATTGTGCAAAGATCTGAAAGAAGTATTATCCAGGCAGAAGGAGCAAGTGCAAGAGCCTGAGGAGTGACTGACCTTGCTTGGCTTGTCTGAGAAAGCTCTGAAAAGCTGAAGTATGATGGATGAGGAGAAGATGGAGTGGGAGAGGCTGAAGGACCTGGTGGCTTATGACCTGCTGGAAAATAGCTTGGATTTTGTGCTGAGTATAATGGGAAGCCACAGGGAAGGGTCATGATCTGATTTACATTTTCAAAGGATTGTTCTAGCTATTGTGTGGAGAATGAATTGTAGGAACTAGGAGTGGAAGCAGAGAAGAACCAAAGAGCTACTTTCCTACCTACAAAGAGATAAATAGTGGCTTTGGTTAGGGAAGTAGTGGCGGAGATAAGGGAAGAGGGGAAGGTTGGGTTATAGTCTGAATGGAACTGACAGTACTTGCTCTATTACATGTGTAAGTGGTTCAGAAAAAAAGAACATATCCATTCACTTTCAGGCTTTTAGTTAGGATAACTATTTGAATGGTAGTGTCATTTACTGAAAAGGAAGAGGAATTCATTGTGAGTGGTGGAAATGATGAGTTCTCTCTTGGATGTTTGAGGGGCTTCTTAAATAGCCATGTGGACAGTAAAGTAGGAAGTGTATTTATGATCAGGACCACGAGGAACAGGTCAGGGGTGGAAATAGGTCAGCCAGTAGTTAGATGGACAGACAGACAGGATGTATTGGCATAGAGATGGAATTAAAAATCTATAGTACTAAACGTAATAGGGAGGAAGTATAGATATAGATAAAAAGAGTAGACAAAATAGAGCCTAGACTATTTCCACATTTAGAAGAAAGTCAAGACTCTTAAGAAGCCTACAAAGGAAGACATTTTAAGGCATGGGGAAAAATAGCTAAGTGTCACTGTGCAGAAATCAGAAGAATAAAGTGTTAGAAGAAAAAAATGTTGCTTACTACTTAGAATTTTAGTAAGAAATAGACACAGGACGTCTGGGTGGTAAGTCAGTTAAGCGTCGGCCTTTGGCTCAGGTCATGATCCCAGGGTCCTGGGAATCGAACCCCACATCGGGCTCCCTGCTCAGTGGGGAGTCTGTTTCTCCCTCTCCCTCTCCCCTTCCCCCACCACCTGGCTAGTGCTTGAGTGCATGCTCTCTCTCAAATAAATAAATAAAATCTTAAAAAACAAAAACAAACAAACAAAAAAACCAGACACAGAAGTGATGATAGAGCTCGGCTCCATGGAGATCATGGATTTCAAGCGTAGATTTGGTGAAGCAGTAGGGTTGGGAGCCTAAAAGGAATGGCCAGTCAGAAGAGAGAATGAGAGACAAATAAGTAGAGGGAGCTCCTATGACTATTTTGGGAAAGGTCTGTTGTGATTGAGAGGTAGTATTTGGAGAATCGCACAGGATATGTGGAGGTTGTCTGTCTTTTAAGATATGTGACATTAGAGCCTGTTTCTATGCAGAAGGGAATGGTTAAATGCACAAGATAAAACATAACATTTTTAGATCTAATATTATTGGTTGGAAAGGTGGAAAAACATAGATAATGTTTATGATAAATCTTTCCCATCAAAGTATTCTCTAATGCCCAGTGAATAGTCAATTTCATCAACTGGAAAAAATCAGTAAAAGAATAGCACTGAATTGATTTAAACAGTTGATTAAACAGTATCTTAAAAAGATAAATGCAGTGATATCTTCTTAGCTCATGAAAAAAAAAAAACTATAGGGTAGATGCAGTCTTTTGGTTATCCTGAAAATGAAACTGAGATCAGTGATAAAAATTATTATTTTTTTTATGTACAGAGACAAAATCCAGTTATGTTTTTAAAAAGAAAAATTGTTGTAGTTAGTATGTTTTGGTCATTCATTCCCTTGTTTACTTACTCAACAAACTATTCTCTGAGTGCTTTGGGTCCAGGACTGTATACAGAAGAGTGGAGTGGAAAGGAAAGGAAAGCGGCCCTGCCCCCAGCCATGTCATTGCCTAGCAGGACAGACTGACAAGCAGAAGTTTAATTGCGATGCAGTCTAAGTACAACACAGAGGACTTATTTTATATTTATGTAGCTTTACGTATTTGTCTTATGTATATATTCAATTATATGGAGAGAGGAAGAGAAAGGGAAGAGAAGGAACAATTTAAACAGTGAGTGTGAGTCTGTGCTCGCTCTGCCACTAAACGAATATGGAAACTGGCGAGATAATGAGGTGAGAAATGCAAATCTTCTCTTTACTTTGTTTCAGTTCCTGAAGATAATCTGGTGTTTATGATGATCTCTAAAATAGGCTTCCTAAAAAAACCAAAACCCACCCCCCAAAAAACCAAAAAAACCCAAACCAACCACTTTATCTGGTATCCAAACAAAGCAGCAGCAATTACAGTCAAACTGAGAGTATTGGATACACTGAGAGATGAGACTGGTATCCAAGGGATTTTAAAAGGAAATTTTAACTCCATGCAGATGGCGAATGGGGGGCGTGGGATTTGTATTTTAGGCAAAGAGAGCAGCATATTTAAAGGTCCTGACAGGATAAAGAACATAGTCCCCTGAGAAACCTACCTTTCCAGAATGATCTGAGTTCTGTGAATGGTGAGTTGGTGGTAGGGCAGGCTCACAAGGGGCCTTTCCTCTAAGGCTCTCAAGGTGTACCATTACATACAATTTGGGTGGCTGTTGTACTGTAATTAATGTTCTTAATGCTTTCAAGGTCTTGGTCTTCCCAAGGCCAATATTACCCACACAAATTTGTGTGTAATTTGTATTATATACAATCTGATATAGAGGTACTGTCAAAGGTCTTCAATAATCATTCTTTTAAAGAAAGTATCCAGCAGTTCCCCTTTGTTGATGTCGGATGCTCCCATTGTTGTCATGACCACGTAGAAACCTTTGAGGTAGTCTGTTCTAATAGTGCCACAGCTTTTCTTTCTTAGTTTTTAAACAAACAAAAATGTTCCTTTTGAGATATGCCAAAGTTTTTAAAAATATATTTCATCCCAACCCAGATAAATACAACTTGTAAAAATTTCATATCTGAAGATTATTTTTAGAAAATTGCATGAGGGCTCTTTGACTTTATGGTTTCCCTCATTTAACCTCCATGTTAATCCTACAAGCCATAAAGTCCACAATTTCCCTTTCCTCTTCTCATTTTCCAGAGATATTTATAATGAAAGAAATACAGTAGTCGAGAAAATAAAAATAGTATCATTAAGAATATTCTTGTGAGACAACGGAATAAATTCCCTCGGTGATATTTTCAGAATACTTCAAATCTTTCTTGGCAATGTGCCTATCCTTTTTTATTTCACTGCCATAATCCAAAAGAGGTATCTTCTCTTGCTGCCACACTTGAAGTTCTCTGCAGATACGACTTTAGAAAAGGGATTCATCTGTACTGAACGCTCACCTGTATTTTTCCAGCTCTTCTGTGGCTAATAGTTCTTCTCTGGTCTGAGACCTGGTATTGTTCTGAGCCGCTGTAAGGCCTGCCTGTCATAGCTGCAGGCTTCACTCAACCACACTTGATCTTTTCAGCAAAACATCTGTCAATGTCACACTGATTTTTCCTCTTGCCTGGCTGGTGAAAATGTCAGCAATAGCAAGTTCAAGATGCTCTTTTAAGTAATTTTCATGTTGAATTTAGTAAGGCTGCCAAAAAATACTTAGATGAAGTGGTTTACTGTCACTAAAACATACCACCTGTACCATATCCTATTTTGGCCAAAGCTGTAAGATGGGAGCAGTCAAATGTTGAACTTCTCACTGCTGCAAATTGCTTTTGCAGCTTCAGTGTTTCCAGAGTGTTTCTGTGTTATGGACTCCTTCCTCGCCCCAATTCCATAGGTTGAAGTTCTAACCAAGAGTATTTCAGAGTATGACTGTATTTGGAGACGGGGCCTTTAAAGAGGTGATTAAGTTAAAATAACACTGCTAGGGAGGCCCTAATCCCCACCTTTCTGGTTTTCTTATGAGAAGAAGGCATTAGGACACAGAGAGAGACTACCATGGGAAGAGGGCAGCCATTTGAGAGCCAAGAAGAGAAGCCTCAGATGAAAGCAAACCTGCCCACACCTTGATCATGGACTTCCAGCATCTAGAACTGTGAGAAGATAAAGATCTGTTATTTTAAACACCCCATCTCTGGTACTTTGTTATGGCAGCCTTAGCAAACTAATGCATCTAGGGGGTGGCTACTGTTATTTTAATACTCTAAAGCCATCTTCTTATTTAATAAATGTGATGATTTAAATATAATTTAAAGCACCTAGGGATATCTAATCACCTAAATGGTCTGAGGTTGAGATTAAGCCCCAAATACTGGGATGAACTTGTTTCAGGTTTCCTTGATTAAAAAATGGTCTGAAGTGTACTTGGATATACCTAAATCATTTATTAACAACCTTTGATGTTCAGGAAATAAGGTCTTAGATTTTTTTTTCCAGGAGTAGTAAATATATAATACTTAGATTAATTTTTCTTTTTTTACTCTCCTTTAGTCTAAATTAATACCATAGAAGAATCTGGGTTTTATTTATTGATTATAAATCTAGAATATCTCCTTACTATCTACCATCCTAATTGTAAAAATAAAACAATACTTTAGGCTAAACCTTGTTTTATTATATATTTCAGGTTTTGTTTTGATTTTTAAATTTTTGTTTAAATTCAAGGTATTACTATTTAGAGAATCTTTCCTCCTATCCAGTTTTGAAAGGCAGCCTAACATTTCAAGTGCTGGTTGAAGAGGAAATTGTTGGAGAGGCAATTCTGGAACCTGAATGTCTGGATTCAAGTACCAGCTCTACCATGTATTAGTGCTGTGCCCACAGCAGTTTACTTGGCCTCTCTCTCTATGCCTCACTTTCCTTATTTATGAAAGGAGGAGGATAATAATACCTAGCTCACAGGATGATTTTGAGTAGTAAGTGAGATAATCCATGTAAAGCACTCAGGACAGTGTTCAGCACCTATTTAAGTTATATATTGTTACACAATAAGATCTCCAGTATTTTGTACAGGTTAAGTCTCCAAATTGAATAATGCTAATTCCCCTTGCTCTATCTCATATTTAACTCAAAATATTATTTAGAATGAAGCATAAATTATAACATGTCACAAAGACTACTTGTGCCCCCAATACCCATTCTTACCCTTTTCTCTTAGTGATAGAATTCCCCCATCCTACTAGCTAAAGACCAACCACATATCCCTTTCCCTCTTCCCTCTTGATGGCATAGGGACATAATAGTGGGAGCTGCAGCAACTACTCTGGACCTCAAGATGGAAGCACCTGTTGAAGCTGGCACAGCCTGGATGCCTGACATGATGAGGCCACTATACCCCTACTGGACTGTCCACATGGACTGTTTTATGATACTCTTGATTAAGTCACTGTATCTAAGGGTATCTTGTAACAGCAGTCTACCCTATATCATAGTACATAGTATTCTAAATAAAACAAGTGGGGATTTAAAAAATAAAATAGTAATTTTGTGAACAGTACAGTCAATTCTTTAACTTTAGATAAGAAACTTGGGTTATATTGGATTGTTCCTCTATAGTTTTATATTTCAAAGAATAAGGCTTCACCTAACAGTAAAGTTAATGGACATTTTTCTTATGAAGTGTCAGAGGATGTAGGGTTAGAAGGGGAGAAACTAGCAATAAATAATGTTCATTAAGTATTGTTATTGTAGATAGGACTTCTGGGAAAGATGGTGGAGTAGGATGATCATCACCTCACCTTGTCCCACAGATACACCTAGATAATACCCACATCAGTGTAAATAACCCAGAAAACAACCTGAACAGTGGCAGAACAGACTCTCCACAGCTAACTGTAGAGAAGAGTCCACATTGAAGAGGGTAGGAAGGGCGAGTGTCTGTGAGAGGGAGGAATGCTCTGGACATGGAGGGGGAGAAGAGCACCCAGGTATGGGGAACTCATACTGGGAAAATGGATTTTCATTACATTTGGCTTTGAAAAGCAGAGGGGCCTAACTTTTCGAGTTCTTACAATCAGTGGGGCTTACCAGATGGAACTTTAAAAATCAGTGGGCTTGGGTCTGGGAGAGCTGGAGGGCAAGAGGAAACTGAGTCCTTACCCTTAAAGAGACAGCACAACAAACAGCCCCACTGAGATACATCATAGAAGCAGTTTGAAAAACACCTAGGGTATATAGGAAGGAGATTTTTTTACTAATCTCAGAGCATGTGCTGGAGGGGCAGAGATCATTGGGAGACTTCTACAAGAAAAAGAGAGCTGCTGGGTGCCATTTTCCTCCTCCACCCCCAAGCCTAGATACACAGACACCTGTGGAAACCAGCACAGCATGAACACTCTCTGCCTAGCTTGCTAATAGCATGCCCTGCCCTTTCACACTTCTGTGGATTCACTCTCTCCATCCAGACCTAGGAAGGAGTTTTACTGCGTGGCTGCCGCTCTCTCCCGACAGCAAATGGGCATGGACCTTGCTAACAGTGAGTCTCATCCCTGTGCTCTCCTGTATACATGCCCCTTCCAATACATCCTTGGCTAGAGCCCATCCAAATGATGCCACCAGCCCAGCAAGCAAGCAGTCCCAACAGTGGCTGGCACCATTCCAAAGTGACTCCTGCCCCAAGGAGAGGGGAAGATAACCACACATCCCAAGCCAACTGTGGCCCCAACAGTGGGCTGGGGGCAGAGTTCTGGTCTAACTGCAAGCCACACCCATCAATGAAAGCTCAGAGACAACACAGGGAAAATGCCATGTAGTTCAGTGCTACTGCATCTCTGGCAAACTCCTGGTTTGACTCAACTCAAACCCAAGGTGGCCCCAGACTGCCCCACTAACAACACAGGGACCAAACCCTGCCTACAACATGCAAAGAGAACCATTGCAGATAACTGAAGGCAAAAGCGGCTCAGCCATAATATTAGGGCACATGCAACACACATAGGAGACACCCCTGAAATGCCAGTTTCTGGTGAACAAGAGACATTGCACTGCAGGGCACTGCAGGACCTCTTCTTCATAAGGCCACTACTTTCAAGAGCGGGAGACGTAGCTGACTTTCCTAACACACAGAAACAGACAGAGAATTAGAAAAATAAGGAGACAGAGGAATATATCCCAAATGAAAGAACAGGATAAAATCACAGCAAGAGAGCTAAAAGAAATGGAGATAAGTAATACTCCTGATAGAGAATTTAGAGTAATGGTCATAAAGATTCTGGACTTGAGAAAAGAGTGAAAGACCTCAGTTTGACCCTCAACAAAGAGAGAGAAAACATAAAAAAGAACAAGTGAAAGATGAAGAACTCAATAACTGAAATTAAAAATACACTAGATGGAATAAATAATAGACTTGAGGACACAGGACAGATCAGTGACCTGGAGGACAGAGTAATAGAAATGAATCAAGCTGAACAGGAGAGAGAAAAATAATAAGAAGAAATGAAAATAGACTAAGGGAACTCAGCAACACCATCAAGAGTAATAACATTTGCATTATAGGGATCCCAGAAGGAGAAGAGAGAGCAGAGGGGGCATAAAAATTATTTGAAGAAATAATAGCTGAAAATTTCCCCAACCTGGGGAAGGAAACAGATCCGGACTGAGGAGGCACAGAGAGCTCCCAACAAAATAACTCAGTGAGGGGTCCACACCAAGACACATTATAATTAAAATGGCAAAAAGTAGTGATAGAGAAATTTAAAAGCAGCAAAAGAAGACAGTAACATATGAGGGAAACCCCATAAGGCTGTAAGCTGATTTTTCAGCAGAAACTTCGCAGGCCAGAAGATAGTGTCATGATATGTTCAAAATGCTGAAAGAAAAAAACCCCTGCAGCCAGGGTTTGCTATCCAGCAGAGCTATCATTCAGAATAGAAGGAGGAATAAAGAGTTTCCCAAACAAACAAATGTTAAAGGAATTCCTGACCACTAAATGAGTCCTACAAGAAATGTTGAAGAGGACTTTTTCAGTCGAAAGGAAAAGACCATAAGTAGGAGAAAAAAAAGTAGGAAGCACAAAAACCGTAAAATTAAGTATATCTATAAAAATCAGTCACAAAATAAAAGGATGTGAGGTATGACACCATATACCTAAAGGTGGGGGGAAGAGGAGTAAAGAATGGGTTCATGCTTAAGCAACCATCAACTTAATATAGACTACTATAAGCACAAGTTGTTATATATAAACTTAATGGTAACCACAAATCAAAAACCAGTAATAGATATGCAAAAAATAGAAAGGAATCCGAGTATATCACAAAAGAAAGCCAGCAAGAGAAAAGACCACAAGAGAAGAAAGAGAACAACTACAACAACAACCATAAAACAACCATAAAGTCACAAAATGTCAATAAATATATACCTATTAATAAATATTTTAAATGTAAATGGACTAAATGCTCCAATCAAAAGACACAGAGTGACAGAATGGATAAAAAAGCAAGACCCATCTATGTACTGCCTCTTAGAAACCCATCTATATACTGCTTATTACAGACATATGCAGATTGAAAGTGAAGGGATGGAAAATAATTTATCATGAAAATGAAGTGAAAAGCAAGCCAGGGTAGCAATACTTATATCAGACAAAATAGACTTTAAAACAAAGACTGTAACAAGAGACAAAGGACACCATATAATCATATAGGGGACAATCCAACAAGAAAAAAACCATTGTAAATATTTATGCACCCAATATGGGAGCACCCAAATACATAAAGCAGCTAATAACAAACATAAAGGGAATAATCAACAGTAATACAATAATGGTAGGGGATTTTAACACCCCACTTACATCAATGGACAGATCATGCACACAGAAAATCAACAAGGAAACAGAGGTTTTGAATGATACACTGGACCAGTTGGATTTAATAGATATATTCAGAACATTCCATTCCCAAAAAGCAGAATGCCCATTCTTTTTGAGTGCATGTGGAACATTCTTCAGAACAGATCACACATTAGGCCACAAAACAAGTTTCAACAAATTCAAAAAGATCAGTCATTACATGCATCTTTTCTGACCAAAATGCTATAAAACTAGGAATCAATCACTAGAAAAAAATCTGGAAAGAACACAAATACATGGAGGTTAAATAACATGCTACTAAACAATGAATGCATCAACCAAGAAATCAAAGAGGAAATCAAAATATGCATGGGGACAAACGAAAATGAAAACACAGCAGTCCAAAATCTTTGGGATGCAGCAAAAGCTATTCTAAGAGGAAAGTTTATAGCAATACAATCCTACCTCAGGAAGCAAGAAAAATCTCAAACAACCTAATGTTACACCTAAAGAAGCTAGGTGTAACAAAACCCAAAACCACTAGAAGGAAGGAAATAATAAAGATTAGAGCAGAAATAAATGAAATAGCAACTAAAAAAAAAAAAAAAAAAAAACAATAGAACAGATCAATGAAACCAGGAATTGGTTCTTTGTAAAGATCAACAAAATTGATAAACCTTCAGTGAGACTCAAAAGAGAGAGAGAGAGAGGACTCAACTAAAAATCAGAAATGAAAGAGGAGAAATAACAGCTGACACCACAGAAATACAAAGGATTATGAGACTATTATAAAAAAGTATATACCAATAAATTGGACAACCTAGAGGAAATGGATAAATTCCTAGAAACATATAACCTCCCAAAAGTGAATCAGGAGGAAATAGAAAATATAAGCAGGCCAATTACCAGCAATGAAATTTAATCAGTAATCACACAAAAAAGCAAACAAACAAAAAACTCTCAACAAATAAAAGTCCAGGACCAGATGGTTTCACAGGAGAATTCTACCAAACATTTAAAGAAGAGCTAATAGCTATTCTTCACAAACTATTCCAAAAAATAGAAGAGGAAGGAAAGCTTCCTAAATCATTCTGTGAACTCTGAAACCAAAACCAGATAAAAACACTACAAAAAAAAGAGAGAGAGAGAGAGATAATAGAGAGATAAAACAGGCTAATATCTCTGATGAACATAGAAGCAAAAATTCTCAACAAAATATTAGCAAATGGAATCCAACAATACATTACAAAATCATTCACCACAATCAAGTGGGGGTCATTTTGGAGATGCAAAGGTGGTTCAGTATTTGCAAATCAATCAACATGACACATCAAAAAGAGAAAGGATAAAAACCATACGATCATCTCAGTAGATGCAGAAAAAGCATGTGACTAAGTACAACATCTATTCATGATAAAAACTTTCAACAAAGTAGGTTTAGAGAGAACATACCTCAACATAATACATTCCATAAATGAAAAACCCATAGCAAACATCATACTCAATAGGGAAAAACTGAGAGCTTTTCCCCTAAGATCACAAACAAGACAAGGATATCCACTCTCACCACTTTTATTCAACATAGTATTGGAATTCCTAGCCACAACAATCAGACAACAAAAAGAAATAAAAGCATCAAAATTGGTAAGGAAGAAGTAAAACTTTCAGTAGTTAGAGATGGCATACTATATATAGAAAACCCTAAAGACTCCACCAAAAAATTACTAATACTCATAAATGAATTCAGTAAAGTCACAGGGTACAAAATCAATACACAGAAATCCATTGCATTTCTATGCATTAATAATGAAGTAGCAGAAAGAGAAATTAAGAAAACAATCCCATTTACAACTTCATCAAAAATAGTAAGATACCTAGGAATAAACCTAGGACTTGAAAACCAAGGAGGTAAAAGACCTGTACTCTGAAAACTATAAAATACTGATGAAAGATGACACAAACAAATGGAAAAATATTCCATGCTCATGGACTGTGAGAACAAATACTGTGAAAATGTCCATGCTACTCAAAGCGATCTACAGATTTATTGCAATCTCTATAAAGATACCAACAGCATTTTTCACAGAACTAGAACAAATAATCCTAAAAGTTGTGTAGAACCAAAAAAGACCCAGATAGCTAAAGCAATCTTGAAGAACAAAACTGGAAGAATCATAATCCCAGATTTCAAGAAATACTACAAAGCTGTAGTAATCAAGACAGTATGGTCCTGGAAAAAAATATACATATAGATCAATAAAACAGAACAGAGAGGCCAGAAATAAACCCATGATTATATGGTCAATTAATCTTTGACAAAGGAGGCAAGAATATATAGTGGGAAAAAGACAGTCTCTTCAACAAATGGTGTTGGGAAAAGTGGACAGCTATATACTTCATCAAACTGGACCACTTTCTTACACCATACACAAAATAAACTCAAAATGGATTCAGGACCTGACTGTGAGACCTCCTGAAGCCATAAAAATCCTTGAAGGGAGAACAGGCAGTAATTTTTCTGACATCAATGGTAGCAATACTTTTGTAGATGTGTCTCCTGAGGCAGGGGAAACAAAAGCAAAAATAAGCTATTGGGACTTCATCAAAATAAAAAGCATCTGAACAGCAAAGGAAACAGTCAACAAAACGAAAAGGCAACTTAATGAAGAGGAGAAGATATCTGCAAAAGACATATCCTGAAAAGGGTTAGCAACCAAAATATATAAAGAACTTATACAACTCAACACCAAACCCCCCAAATAATCCAATTAAAAGTAGGCAGAAGACATGAACAGATATTTTGCCAAAGAAGATATACAGATGGTCAACAGACACATGAAAAGATGCTCAACATCACTCATCAGCAGGGAAATGCAAATCAAAACCACACCTGTCAGAATAGCTAAAGTAAAAAAAACAAGAAATAAGTGTTGGTGAGGATGTGGAGAAAAAGAACCCTCATGCACTGTGGGTGGGAATGCAGCCACTGTGGAAAACAGTATGGGGTTTCTCAAAAAATTAAAAATAGAACTATCGTATGATCCAGTAATTTTGCTATGTGTATTTACCTGAAGAATACAAAAAACATTAATCCAAAAGGCTATGTGCACCCCTATGTTTATTGCAGCATCATTTACAATACTGAAGACATGGAAGCAGTCTTGGGGCAACCAAGAATCTCTCATGGATAAAACTCTCATGCTTCATAATACCACAAATCCCTTATTCTGATACATTTGAAGAATTATCATTAGAATAAATCTGTTGGGTATTTTTGTATAGAGTTTTGGTCAGACTCTGAAAAACTTGGGATACACTTTCATGATAAAAACCCAAGGAAGTTGGGCGCCTGGGTGGCTCAGTCGTTAAGTGTCTGCCTGTGGCTCAGGTCATGATCGCAGGGTTCTGGGATTGAGTCCTGTGTCGGGCTCCTGGCTTGGCAGGAAGCATGCTTCTTCCTCTCCCCCTGCTTGTATTCCTGCTCTTGCTATCTCTCTGTCAAATAAATGAATAAAATCTTAAAAAAAACAAAAACAAAAACCAGGGGCGCCTGGGTGGCTCAGTCGTTAAGAGTCTGCCTTCAGCTCAGGTCATGATCCCAGGGTCCTGGGATCGAGCCCCACATCGGGCTCTCCGCTCCGTGGGAAGCCTGCTTCTCCCCCTCCCACTCTCCCTGCTTGTGTTCCCTCTCTCACTGTGTCTCTCTCTGTCAAACAAAATCTTTAAAAATAAATAAATAAATAAATAAATAAAGCAAACAACACTTTAGAAAAACAGAACAAACAAACAAAAAAAGCCCCAAGGAAAATCCTATTCTCTTTGGTAGAGTTTTACCTCCCATCAGTTCAGGGAACTTGGGGGTACAAGAAGAAAGGAGGAAATGTGTAGAACAACAGTTCTACTGGGTACATGTATCTTTGAAGACTCAATCCTCACTTCTCTGTTCCTCTGGTTGGCGATCTCCACGTTGGCACACAGAATATCTTATAGACCCAGACAGAATATCTCTCAAGTCAACCAGGTGGGGTAAGAGCAGGGCAGTGAAGCCTTATAGACCCAGACAGAATATCTCTCAAGTCAACCAGGTGGGGTAAGAGCAGGGCAGTGAAGAAAGAAGTTCAGCATAGTGGAGCTTATACTTCACAGAAGAAGACAGGATGTGCTAGCACATATTGTAATGTCTTGTTTACGATCCTCACATGATTGGGTGTTTCTCTGCACATGTTTAATAGAATGTGAAAGCATTATTTGCTAAGATTTTATTTAATCAGATTCCAAAGACAACTGGGGCACTGAGATTAGTCTTTTTAAAACTATAAAGTTGGAAAATCACATTCACCTTTTTTTAACTTAAATTTTTAACAAAATTTTTTTGTTTCACGTTTTTATTTAAATTCTAGTTAGTTAACATATAGGGTAATATTAGCTTCAGGAGTAGAATTTAGTGATTTGCCACTTACATATAACACCCAGTGGTCATCACAAGTGCCCTGCTTAATAGCCATCACTTAAAATTTTTAAGAATTTTCATGAGAAAAAAAAGTCAAGTCAGATGCACTAATAGCCATCTCTTTCCTTTTGCATTTATAAAATAAAGAGATAATAAATAAAGGTGCTCAGAGAGACATCTTTATTACTGGTAGCTTTTAAAATTAATCCAGTTTCCATTTTATTAGTGAAGATATTTAAATATTCAGTCAGATGGGATAATTTCAACTCAGTAGGTGAGGATTACAGACATGTTAACTAGCCAAATTCCATGGAGTCAGCAGCCAGAAAATACTGCAGAATCCTATACAGGTGGTATCTTAGTTACAAACAATCCACACTCATTGCCCCCTTTCTGCCCAAACCTTGCCCTACTACCTCTGGAGACCTGCATACAGCCATAGGAGATTTTGTGTGTTTTGTCATTGTAGAGAAAGAAGCAAAATCAACTGTGAAAAAGAAAAGACTATTCAAGGTGGCTGCACTCTCCAAAATATCATCTGGAAATGTTTCACTAAAGTCTGTTGTATCATAATTGGCAGTTTACTTGGATTTCTGATTACCAAGTACTTCTGGTTGCTACAAGTTATTTCATCAGCTTATTTTTTCTAACACTCAGCTGACATACCTAATCTAGAGGATGGGATCAAAATTTTATGGGTAAATTAAGTAAACTGTGGTAATTCGAGGTCTGGCCACATAGGTCTTGGGAGTAATTTGGGCGTTGGTTTTATGCCGCTGATGAAGAATGATTCAATGACTGGCAAGAATACAACTTATGTACAAAAGGGTTAATTTGAGCCTGTGTGCTTGAGAGATTTGAGAAACTGCTGGCTGGCTGCTTCTCTATTTACTGTGATTAGAAAAAGTATTAAATAACAAAACGTAAAGTTGCAGAATCCTAAGAGCAAAAGAAAACCCTTAGGAAATAAAGAGAAAATATTTGGTGGGAAAATTGGTACAACAGAATATTGAAAATTTTATGTCTTTAATTTTTACCCTACTACCTTCCATCTTTAGAAAATCAGGCAAACAAGAACTTGAATTCTACAATACAATAAAGCCTAAAAGTAAGCTGGTGAAGGGGAAATCTAGTGACAAAGGTTTGCCAGTCACCAGAACTACATTACCTGTATCTCAGGGAATATAAGGAATTAACTGCACTAGGTGAAGCACAGTATTTAAAGATTCTGCAGGCAAACAACAAATGTGCTTAACCAGGTATCTAAGCATTAATAGAAGGACTATCTTAACAAAATGGGGCTAGGAATCATGCACATATTACTGATACTAATTTGATATCCTTAGCAAAGTCAATTACTATCTGTGTCTCATTTTTCCAGATATTGCTTATTACTTTCAAGGCATTGTCTTGGCTAACTTAATTGTAAAACAGTGATAGTCCTGATAGTTTGAAGAGTTAGAGAAGCATTAGGCATTAACCACACAGAAACGTTTGATTCTTGTTCAGCTACATGCTATAGACTGAATGTTTAAGTCTTCCCCGGCTTCCCATATATGGAGCCTGATACCCAATGTGATGGCCTTAGGAGGTGGGGCTGTTGGATTAGGTCTTGAGAGTGAAGCCCTCATGAATGGGATTAGTGCCCTCATACAAGACACCTCAGATAGTTTACTTACCCTTTCCACCATATGAGTTTATAGTAAAAAAGATGGCCATCTATGTATGAACCAGGAAGCAGACCCTTACCAGAACCTGATCGTGCTGGTACCCTGGCCTTGGACTTCCAAGTCTCCAGAACTGTAAGAAATAAATTTCTGTTGTTTATAAACTGGCTAGTCTATGGTATTTTTGTTACAGCAGCCTGAATAGACAAAGATATTATACCTTGACAGGTAGGAGGAAATGAACATGGCCAACATTGTAGAGTTCATACCTTTCTTCTAGAAGGAACATTATGATATAAGCTAAAAGCAGACCTGACATTCTTTCATTAGAGCAGAAGTAAACTTATACAAATATTAAATGCTTAATATATTTTGAGCCTTATGCAATATTAAAGCAGTAAACCAATTTCATATTGACAATATTTCTTTCCAATTCATATCAAATGAGGATTAAAAGAATACTAAAAATAAACATTGAGATGAAATACTGAAATGTATACGATAGGTAGATTAAACTGATCATTTAAGAATAGATCTGAAACTTAGCACTGGAGCTTTAAAAAGAAATGATTAATCAAATTTCTGTTTAAAGAATCCAAGGTGCAGTAAGTTAAATCCTTAGCTTGTGGTCACACAGCTCCTTAATGCCACAGTGAGGTTTAGAGCCTGAATTTTTCTGCTCCAAAGTGTCTCTGTCTCGCCTTTATTGTAGACGAAATGTCAATTCCTATTTTATAAAAAAAAAAAGTCTCATCATGAAAGCAGTGAATGGAATGTATCCTTTATTCCTATTTCTTTCAGAAAGAACACACATTGTCACACTCCACTTGTTCACACTTTAACAGGCCAAGTCCAGCCTCTAGTGATTTTAACATTTCTTTGCTACAATAAATTGTTATGTAACGGGTGGTGCAGCCTGGAGGCAGCCATTATAGTGTCCTTGCAATGAATAGGAACCCCATCACTGAAGATTAGACACAGTCCAGACAAATCACTCTTAGTTCTGCTGTTCTCCTTAGAGACAGGAAGGTTTTGTTTCCAAATCTAATTCTGAAGTACTACAGTAAAAAGCTTTCAGAAATGCTTCTTGAAATTGCCCCTAAAAAAAGTACAAAAGGATAAAAGTACTGTATGCCACTGGTTCCCTAAATTTTCGATAAGTTGATTTCAGCTGTATTTCTCTACAAAATAAGTTCATATTTTTTGAAAGATAATAAGCAGTCAAGTTCTAAATCAGTCTGAGGGGGAAAACATGTTTATGGATTTGAAAGCCCCATCTACCATTTGCTAAATTAAAGGCAAAAAAAAAAAATCCCATGAAAAAATTTAAAAGATGGAACTCTGGAAGGCACAGGCAAAAATAATTATCTCAGGAATACATTAAACAATTCTGATGAAAGATGACATCTAATTTTGTAAAAGTTAAATATCACGGAAATATGTACCAGCAATTTAGTTGAAGATACATCTTTTTAACTTTTACATTTGCCTTTCAGGAACAAGGCATGTTCCTAATGTTGATGTGCAAAGTCATTCTCTGGTTCTTGCAACCCATAGTGTAATAGTTATATTCATAAAGGATATTACCATTTGCAAAATAATTTCAACTTACTGATGTGGGAACCATATTTTGACTTACTTGCATTTGTAATTAATGTTAGGATCGCATATGGTTGGAGGAAAAATAGAGGTGAAATGTCAATTTGCATAAGAACTACCCATAATAGACCCTCAGATATCTCTCTCTCTCTCTCTCTCTCTCACACACACACACACGAGAGAGAGAGAGAGAGAGAGAGAGAGAGAGAGAGAGAGAGAGGGAGAAGGAATAGCAGCTTTCATTGTTACAAGCATTTTAAATGCTGTTGATCAAAGTTAAATGAACAAATATAGTGTATAAATGTCAAGTTCTTCACATCAAGAAGAATCTCTGCTTAGGAGAAGGCACATTTTCTTTCACATCACACCCATTTGTCTTTTATTTTCCTGGGAAGACAGATTTCTCCCATCCTTCCTCCCAACTAAATCTTTACACCAAACGTCTCCTTTTCCTTTTCGGTATTAGGAGAATGGTATTCTTCCTCCTCCTTTGGATTCTAACCATACACTCCCCCTTCCCTTCTTTCCCACCTTATTTCCTTACATTTTACTTTGTGAACTGCAGAACTCTCAAAAGTTCCCCTTCCATGAACTGCTTATAAACATATATAGGTTTGGGGCACCTGGATGGCTCAGTTGGGTAAGTGTCCAACTCTTGGTTTTAGCTTAGGTTATGATCTCAGGGTTGTGAGATCAAGCCCTGCATCAGCCTCTGTGCTGGGCATGGAGCCTGCTTAAGAGTCTCTCTCTCCCTCTCCCTCTGCCCCTCCAATAATAAACATATATAGGTTTGCCTTCTTTACACTGTTTTCTCATATATGTGCATACATAGATATCCTTCCTTTCTCAAATATATATTAAACACTTAAATGGTATTGTTACAGACACTGTCGACTCAAAATTGAGAAGAGCTTACTTACAATCTGGTGAGGGAGGAAAACATAGAAGCAATTCTATTTCAACAGGATAAGAAGTGTAAAATATGCCTAACTGAGTGATGGGACAAAGGATGGAGTTAACATCTCTGTTGGCGTGAGTTAAAGAACTTCCTACAGAGGAGGAGATGCTTGAGCTATATCTTGGAGGTTAAATTTGCCAGACAGATGAGGAAGGGAAAGAGCATTCAAGACTATGGGGTCTAGGGTCCCTGGAAGACCTATTAAGTAATCAGAATAACTGTACCTTTAATTCCTTATTATCTGTAATGTGTATCTAATTTTTTATGTCTGAAACACCTGCAATCTGGAGTATTTCTCATCTATTTTACTTGTACTTTCAAAGTTAGGAGTGAAACTACTGACCTTTTCTCAGTGCAAATTTTGTTTGGATCTCTGGCAGCAAGATTCCCAAAATACAGGAGGGAAAGCAGGGGAACCACAGCAATGCTCCCCGGTCCACTGGAAATGTTAGGAAACTAGTGAGAAAGTGTAGCAAAGAGAGGGACAGCCAAGGCTATATGCTATTGTGGTTCTCTTCTTAGGTCTTTAATCCTTTTTTCCCTTTATCTTCTAGTTAATTCTTTCTTCTCCCCCCTAAAATGCCTTTATCTCCCAAACTCAGCTTTGATGTAGAAGTTTATAGGCTTCTCTGGGGATCTCCCACTTGACTGGCATGGATATCATCTCTATGTGGCTGATGTCCATCTTGGTATCTCCAATCTCAATAACTTTCCTGAGTTTCAATTCTGAATTTCCTATATATTTCTGGCCATTTTCACCTAAGAAATCCTACCACCACCTTGGAGTTCATATAGCACTTTGGAGATTTTTGAAGGTTTTATGATGTGTCAACTTGGCTAGTCTATAGTCCCCAGTTATTCAATCAAACAAATCTAGGTGTCACTGTGAAGGTATTTTGTAGGTGTGATAGAGTCCATAATCAGTTGACTGTAAATAAGGGATATTATTTCAGATAATCTGGATGGGCCCAATTCAGTCGGTTGGAGTTTAAGAGCAGAAGTAAGGCTTACCTGTAGAGAAATTCCACAGCTGCAGCCAGTACCTGAGGGCTCTAGCCTGCCCTTCTCAGGGTCTGCCTTATGTATTTCAGACGTGCCTCATCACGCCCTCAATCACATAAGCCAACAATACCTTGTAATAAATCTTTTAATATACATCTCTTACGGATTCAGATTCTGCTTCTCTGGTTGAGCCAGGACTGGTAGACATTTACAGACCCAAATTGGCCTTCTCTACTCATTTCCCAATTTTGTTAAAGATACTGCCATTTTTTTTATTATCAAACATGGTTTTAATTATCATTCTTACTGCTTTATCTTCTGTACTTATTCCTTCCTTTTTGTTTCAGTTGGTCTCTCCATATTGAGATTCTTGTCATTTCAACTGGATTTGGACTACCACACCAGAAAAAGATGTTGGTCTCCTGCTCCATATTTACCGGCACTCACACAGCCCAGCATGGCATTAAAATGCTCCTATACTGTATTCCCACCAACTCTGCCATATTTGCCTCGGTACCCCTGATGGCAGCCTTCTGTTCCAACCAAGCTTTGTTTACATCCCATTCCCTCTTCATGACTTTACATTTTCTGCCTCCAAACTTTTCCTTATACCATCCCACCTACTTGAGATGTCCTTCCTGTCTTTTCCCTACCAATGCTTTAAGACCACATCAAAGCACTTCTACTTGCAACCTAGTCTTGACGAGCCTAAGCTGCAATCACATTGCTTTCTAAATTCCTACATTATAAGTAAATTCGTAATTGACTATGAACTGCTCTATGAAAACACTTAGATTAATGTGTTAGACTTTTAATAAAATCTCACTTACATGTTACTTCATCTAAATATATATGCTTTATACCTCTCCCTTCAGCATTCTCCTGTCAGAGTGTTTTGTGAAAGAGTAGTGCTCAGCAAATGCTTACCAAGTGAGTTGCTGATTGACTCTTAGTAACTAAAGCTTACAGTGTTAACTGTGTATATATCTTCATGGAAGCCCACAGTGGTTCCTAGTGATTGGTCCATAGGGTAAAAAAAATATTTGAGACCACACTAATTCTGTAGTGTTGGTCTTACATCAAGCTTAAAGTGTGAGGGAGAAAAAAATAAACGTTTTTACTTAGGTAGAAAAATAATTTTTTGATGCCCACTGACAATAAGCACAGATAAGAGGCAAGGGGACATCTCACCCAGTTGGTTAAATATGAGGATGGCATAAAACCAAACAGATGTTAAGATTCCTTTTAAGATAAATGACTTAAACTAAACTGGGAATTAGGGAAGGGAAAGATATAAATTACAAATGTATCCCAGCCATCCTAAGTATATTTATGCCTTCTTTCCATGGATGAGCCCTGCTTCTGAAATTAAATATTAAGTGTTAAAACTAAAAATAAGGAATTAACTCCAAGTATTACTCAGAATATAAAATAAAAATATAAACATAACACAAGCAATATATAGAATACTCTTCTCTGCTAACGGGCAAAAACCTTCACACACAAAAGTGTCCTCCATCAGATTTTGATTTAGAATGTTTTATAGAAAGAAGAAAGGGGGTTACTGATAAGTGTTGATTTTACCATACAGTGTATATACTTAGTCTTTGGAGAACAGCTCTGTTTTGGAATATATACAAATAAGACTGTCTTTTTCCAGAGGGATCTCAGAATGGCTTTTGCACAAACTCTAGTAATAACAATACTACATTTTCAGTTTCAGCCAGACTGTTGTGACATCAGCATATGAGTGAATAAGAAAATGAATTAGGCAAAATTTTTTTTACCAGATTATACTTCTTCCCGTAGATTATTTGAAAACATAAGTCTATTTTCAAAATTTCTTCAAGTTCTTAACATGTATGTTTTCTACTGATCTAAAGATAATTAAAACATGTTTATCATTTGAGAATTTTAAGTGATTTCTCTGAAATACTGCTGGGAAAGAGCTTCATAAATAGGTAGTCCTAGAAAAAAAAAGTACAACCTATCCTAAGCAACAGCTGATATGAGTCATCATTAGTTATTCACACATACAAAATTTACATTTCCACAGACCTGTACCTCTGAAACAAATAATACATTATATGTTAAAAAAAAAAAGAAGAAGATAGCAGGAGGGGAAGAATGAAGGCGGGAAATTGGAGGGGGAGACGAACCACGAGAGACTATGGACTCTGAGAAACAAACTGAAGGTTCTAGAGGGGAGGGGGGTGGGGGGATGGGTTAGCCTGGTGATGGGTATTAAAGAGGGCATGTACTGCATGGAGCACTGGGTGTTATACACAAACAATGAATCATGGAACACTACATCAAAAACTAATGATGTAATGTATGGTGATTACCATAATATAATAAAAAAATGTGTATATGTAAAAAAAAACAACAACAAAAGTTATATTTCCCTGGTCCTTGCCTGAATATAACAAAACGAAAGGCAAGATTTTTGGAGCCTAAATAGAAAATATGATTTATAATTTCCAAAAGCAAACTAAATATACTTCTTAATTTCCAAAGTAAATGCCTGTATAAAGTATTTGCATTTAATTGTGTGTAAAAGGCCTATATGGTATGCAAGACAGTTGGTGCAATTTTAAATATAAATGAAATTGCTTTAAAGAAAACTATAACTTTGTGAGAACATTAAGATGTTTTGGTTCTAATGAGTCAAAGCCCTGCTTGATTTCAAATCCAGCTTTACAGTGCACTTAAGTCTAGGTTTAAAGTTAATCATATTAGACATTACAATTTTATAAATATACCTGCAACATCCTTCTGTAAGTCAGTCATGCACTACATAACAATTTTTTTGCATTTTTTCCTTTTCATTCAATTATTAGTAATCTCAAGTATAACACCACCTTTGAAAACTGTTGACACATCACTGAAAGCTTCAGACAAACACAGAAATTCTGCTTTTGGTTTTAGTTTTACGAAAAGTTAGAAATGAACTAGCAACCTTCTGTTAGGACTTAGTAAATTCATACATGGAACATAGACTTACCTTGTTTATCTTGAAAAATTTAAGCATCAGCATTAAGTTCTCAGAGAAAACCTGGAAGCCAAAGGAGCTTTGACCTGGTTTAAATAACTTGTCCTGTCTCTGGGCGGAAGATCGGAGCTCTCTGCAGAGTCCTTACTTTCTCTCTCCCAATCTCTGTCCCTCTCTTTCTCAGCCTCTCTCTCCTCCCCCCTCATCCTCCCTCCCTTCTCTTTCTCGCTCATACACAGAGTATGATTAAATTGCTCCTGTCAAGAGTGTTTTTTCTATAGCTTATTATAAGACCATGAAGTGAAAAATCACTCGGTAAATTTGCTATGTATCAGCTCATAAATATGAAAACTGCTACATAGCCACAATTTGAAAACTGCTACATAGTCACAAAATCTTAAACAAACTATATAATGGAGACATATTTAAATCAAACAAAATGAAAATATGTTGCTTACTTTATTAAATACTGTTGTTATGTAAGAGATAACAGAGAAGTAAAGCTCAGGGCTAATACTTGATTTCCAGGGTAAACCTGTTTAAGGAGCTTATACATGGGCAAGAGGAAGACCCGTATTGATTTCTGGCATCATACCTACTTGGCCTTTGTAATACACATGTAACCCTTAAGGTGTCAAAATGATCACTTTCAAAATGTACTTATTAAGCACTCATAGGTTTCAGCTGCTTTCCCCACACCCTTTCTCATCCCACTCTCCTGCCAGGAGATGAGCACTAGGGCCAGGGAAATGGTAAAGCATAGAACAGGAAAAGGGCCCAAACTTTGTTGAGTGCTTTTAATAGATGAAGCCCTACGCTCAGTGTTTTATACACATTTCCGCTAACCCTCATCTGAAGTCACTGGTATTGGTGTTGCTCTATTTTACAAGTATGAGAACTGGAGCTCAAGATTTAAGAAACAGTAAGTGGCAAAACTATCACCCCCTACAGAGTATCCCCCCCCCAGATAAATTCCAAGGCCCATGTCCTCTGAAACCTATACGATTCTCTAAACTCTTTTCGTGACACTATGTTGAGGAAGGGTTTTAAAATGGCAGCAACAGAACCATTTTACCACGACAGTGTTTTTCCTATGGTTCCTCCTTGCCACAATGGCACCGAGGAATTAGAGTCCAGAGTGTTCTGCTTTTTCCTCTTCTTCCCTCCTGTGTTGTGTTAAGAGCAGGAATAGGTAAAGGGAAGCAAGGTATTCACACTTCCTGGTTAACTCTGGGCAATCATGCCTGATGTCCGTTGTTCTAGATATTATTACTAGTGTTCACTTCTTACTCTCAGGTATATTCTAGTTTGGATGGTGATTTATATAGTCAGTGTATATTTAAGGAGTAGAGCAATACAAGTTAAACGAAAGCTGCCTCAAAACAGTTACGAGGTGATATCCTGCAATTCCAAATAAACTGATATCGAAATTGAAATGGCAAGGAATGGAAGTTGACAAAGTTTTGCCTCGTGGTACCTGGTAAACAATGTATCTTTCTTTTAGAACTTGGAAGTATTTATCTGGGTTTCTTGCATCAGGAAACATCTGTGCATTATGGAAGCACCTCTGTTGGCACAACTAAGCTAGTTAACTTGGGGCCAGAGTAATTGGTAAAGGGACAAGATCATAACATAACTTTCAAGTATAAAATGGCACATGGTCTGTCTTTCATTACCAGCATGTCTCAAGCTGCTATTTTTATTCCTTTGGATGTCCCGAAGAGGGGTGGTGGGGTGGTAGCTCACCGTGACACCTAAAAATCCCACCTTGAGAACTTCATCCCTTGAATAAAATGCAGACTCCCTCAAAGGAATAATATGAAGCCTTCTGAACTTTCAACAATTTAATATATCAATTTAGAGAATCTCTTTAATAAGATGTATTCCATATGATAGCTAAAAATTAAGAAGATATAGAAAACCACTTAAAGGGGTTTGAAAATAGGTGGACACTAACATTACTGGAAATTTACTATGCATCATAGAGTGATGGAGGGTGCTGATGGAGGAGGGCAGCCATATCCATGTGGAATGCCCTGGACAAAGATGAAATAGCAACAAGAGTCAAGTCCTGCCAGGGGTCCCTAATGAAGAATGGAAGGCACAGCGAGAGCAAGCAAAAGAAGGGCCTCCACAAGCAAATACTGCACATTTGGGCCAGTTAGAATAAGTGGAAATAAGCTCACAGAATTTGTGGCTTGGTACAGGTTGCACATAACACCACATTAACTGTGGTGGTGTTGTAGAGCTCCCTCCTCCCCCAACACCCTCCGGCTGGGCACCTTTTTGTAGAGCCCAGTCCGTACAACCACAGGTGGGGCCCCTGGGGAGAAGGCTAGAGTGGCAGATGTTGTTGGTGCCCCGCCCACACCCCCGGCACTCCCTGCTCCTGTATGCAAGGATGGATATCACTGTAGGCGCCAGCAACTTTCTGCTGAGGGCTCCTTCCAATTGTTGCAGTCAGCTGGATCCACATGGAAAAGAGGCTGGAAGTGCCAAGAAGTGAATGATCCCGGAAGTAGTCCTCAGCCAGGGACAAATGGAAGTTGTTGGATAAAGGCTAGTTTCTTCACCCTCAGGGGAGACACCTCTACACTGTCTGCCATCCAATGGGGTCAAGCCCCAATTACCCAGAGCACTCATCTGCCACATAACACAACTTCTATTGACTTGGTTTCCCTAGCTCATTTCCCTATCCTCCTTACTGCTGCTTCCTGGGAACTATTTGCACTCAAATCTTTGTCTCGGGGTCTATTCTTAGGGGAGCCCAGCCAACACAGTTGCTGGAGAGAAGCAGATTCTATTTTACAACGCTGGAGATCTACGTGGTTTAGCCAATATCTGGGAGATGTAGGAAATTTTTCTTAGTCCATTGATTAGTATTTTATAAATATTAGAGTGATGTGTTTTATTTGACATAAACTATAAAAGACAAACTTTCCACAGAGAGCATGTGGGAAATACAAATATAGCAAGGCCTTCTTCAGATATTCATTTTCTACAGAATGAAAACTCTTATGTGGCTATCCATCTTGGCTATTTTTAAAGGCGTAATTACACCTCCATCAACAGAGAAACATATCCCAATGATATACTTCCTTGCCATCATGTAGCAAGCAGAGGTAGAAACCCTATCAGAAAGGACACTAGAACATGGCACGGTTAGTTAAAGATAGGCAAAACCATGAAGAAAACATAAATTATGCCACTGGCATTCTTAGGGCAGAAAAATACGGGATCCAAAATTGAGTTCTAGCACCAGGAGCAGGGCAGGGGATTTGGCCAAGGGCCAGGCTTGAAGAGGGAGAAGGAAACACCTGGAGTGGAGAAGTCAATGCCAGAAGACTGGACTGAAGACAAGGTACATTCCTTGGAAGCTGGTGAGGAACACACTTCATGCCTCCATGATCAGCAAGTCCTAGAAGGAGGGTTAAGTCCACAAGAATGGGAGGCTGAATGCGGATGCCTCTCTTCCCCACCACCACCAAGTACTAAATCAGGTAGAGAAGGCCTGGTAAGATTCAAGAAGGAATTCTTTAACTCCTCAATTATCCCCTTAACCATTTTGTTGATGCCTGAAATGCCTGTATTTAGGAAACTGTTCATTATACACTTAGAAATAAGATGCAAACACCTGGTCGAAGAAACAGTATGAATGCGTCTCTCAGCATAAAAGCAACCAATCAGCTGTGCTTTCTACTTTTCTTGTATGTCTTAAATAGTGCTTAATGAATAACATTTTTAAACATTTTATGAAAGGAGTCATTTTCAATGCAAAGGCATACCTACCAGAATCCTTCTGAAGAGAAGGTAGTGAATAACACATCTTTATGTTTCAACTCCAAATCTTCTCTTCATCCTAACTCATTCACTTACATCTAATCTTTCCTTTCCCCCCTTCCCGGCCCCATGCTCCAAAACCAACAGGAAGAACTTTAAGTCTGCTTATATGATCATTCCACATCTCGGTTCAGACTCTTCAATAGCATGCTACTGCACTAAGATGAAATAAAAATTTTAAGCATGGTCAAAAGCCTTATCAGATCTGGCCTTGCTCTTAAGAATGTTGCTACACCACTCTCTCCCTTTCCCCCATATAATCTGACCTTTTTTGGCTCCTCAAAATTAGCATCAGCTTTGCCATCAGAGGTCTTTGTCCATAATATTTACCTGGATCTTCCCCCTTCCCCTGTACTGAATCCCCTGGATTGCTCTGACTCATCCCTCAGGCCTTGGAGTAAACATCACTACCACCAGTCTAGGTTGAGCTGCCTTGTAGGGCTCGCTCTCATAGGGCCCTGCACCTCTTTGTAACATTAAATGTGTTTGAGATGACCTTCCCATGTCTGTCCAGGGGCAAGAACCATATCTATCCAGCTTCTTACTCTGAGCCCAGAACAGTGCCTGATAAATATTAGATTGTTTAATAAATGTTTTGAATGAGTGAATAAACAAGGACTTGATCCAAGGTCTTCTGGCCCCAAATTCCATATTCTTTGTGTCACATCTCCCAGAACACAAGGAACTGGACAATTAAACTGATGGGGGAAAATGACAAAAATAAAAACGAACAAAGAGTTGGTTAGAAACCAAACTTTGAAGGCATAATTTTGGCAAGGGTTCTACCTATTTATTTTTCATTTACCCAAAACAAATGGAAGTTTTAAAGAGGCACTTTTATCACACAGCTGTTTTGTTTGATAAATGGGTATATTAAACAATTGAGGATAAAATTAGTTTGGGTTAAGTTGGGTTATATTTATGCAGTTGGCCTTTTTAAAAAGTCTATTTGGTGTCATCTTTTTTCTCACTACATAAGTATGTGCTTTAGTGTCTCATTTTGCATTTGTAATTTTGTTTGTTCATTTTCTTAAAGGGGGCTTTCCATAAACTTCAGATTGTAAACTTTAAAAAATCTAAATTGGCCTGTGATAAGTAGAATAACTGCCCCTCCCACAAATGTTTGTGTCCTAATCTCTAGGATTTATGCTTCATTACACAGCAAGGAGAAATTATGGTTGCAGACAGAATTAAGTTTGCTAGCCAACTAACCTTAAAATAACGAGATGATGCTGGATTATCTGGGTCGGGGCAGGGGAATCATAAAGGTACTTATGAGAGGAAGAGAGAGACAGAAGGATCAGAGTAAGATGTGATCTGAGAAAGACTCAACTAGCCATTTCTGGCTTGGAAGATGGAAAAGGGTTGCAGGCCAAGGAATGAGTGCTGTAGAAGAATATACATAGAAGAATATAAGATGCTTCCAGAAAACTAGTAAGACAAATATTTTGCATGTTGGGTCATTTTCATGATTTTTAATAATTTTTTCAGCTATGTGCTAATGGGAAAACAATTACTTTAGAACACATTGATATATATTTGGAACCCAAACTTGGAAAGTACTTTGCCTTTGTGATTTATATCTTATGAGCATTATTTATTTCACATGACCCTTGAAGGAAAATTCTTGTCAACTAGAATGCAACCTTTGCTATTTTACACATTAATTAAAAGAAATGCGTGTCAAAATATAATTTCCTTGTCTTCAGGAGGTTCTGGTGACTCCATGGGCAGTAAATGTTAATTTAATGAGCTTTATTGTTCATGCTACTACCTGAAATGCTCAGTATATTAAGGAGGGCCATTAAAGATGTGTCTAACAGGCACTGTGATATTTGGGAAGGTCATTCTTTGGGGAAAAAAAAGGTAAATTGCTTTCTAATGAGGTAACTTAAAGTAGAGATGAAGTTCAGAGAGCACAGAAGAATGGGTGGTGGGAGTGACCCTGAGGTGGTTTCTTTCTTTTTAAAGATTTATTTATTTGAGGGGAGAGAGAGAGAGTGAGTGGGGTGAGGGGCAGAAGGAGAGACAGAGAATTCTCTAGCAGACTCCCGGCTGAGCACAGAGCCCTATGCAGGGCTCTATCCCAGGACCCCGAGATTGTGACCTGAACTGAAATCAAGAGTCAGACGCTCAGCCGACTGAACCACCCAGGTGCCCCCTCTGAGGTGCTTTCTAAATGCCTTAGGTGGAATATTAGGCTTAAGATGTCTCACCTCAACTGATATTAATGGCTGGGGCTCTGTCACAAGGGGATCATGCACCCCCTAAACTTCCACACCCATCCTTTCTCTCCCCATCTCCTGCCACAGTACAAAGGGTGTCTCTCCTCTTATCCGGATGTGATACCTTTTCCTCTTACCTTCTCAAGGACCAGGTTCTATTGATTACATTCTCTCTTTTTATCTTAAAATGTCTCTTTCACTAGAATATAAGTATTTCAAAACTTATATTCTTTTCTGACCAACTTAATGGGCTCCTCTTCTGTGTTCATGTCTCAGAGAATTATACTGAAATAATTTTTTTCCTTATCTGTCCCCACATAATCTCTAGTTAAGTTTAATATTTTGCTTGATAAATTCCAGAGAATTTATCAAAGCAGGATTGGCTAATCAGAAATTCTGGAATGCCAGCATTCTAAATATTGCTTCCAGTTCTCACAGGGACTTATACCTTTACTTTGCATTAGAAAAAGACTCACTGAAATGTTTTTGAGATAATGATCCTCACACCAGAAGTGTGAAGATTTCTCCATCACTTCATTACTCCACCTTGTATTAGACAGTCTTTAATTATATTCTTTTGAATTATCTATTATGATGCCTATGCTTCTTACCATCAGTATTAGCACTACTGTTTTCTGTTCTTCACTCACTCCTATTAGGGGCAAAAGGGAAGAACATGTTTATATAACTGTACAAATCCAGCAAGTGTTTTGGTACTTGACTGCGCTGTATCGCCAAGGTGGTGACACTGCTGAGACTCAACAGTTTTCTATCTGGCAGCAGCCTTGTTGTAGGGAAATCAATGTAGGATGTGTGAAAGTAGGCTGCGCAGAAGTGAGACATAAAGGAGTTGAGCATTACCCTTAAATAAAAACTACTAATGGTTTGTTTTCTTGACTTCTGTCTCTGTAAGTAATCAGACTCAATATATTTTTTGTGTTTAGAAAAAATTAAAAAGTTACACGACCCTAAAAAAAAGAAGACAGTAGGAAGGGAAAAATGAAGGGGGCTGAAAATCGGAGGGGGAGATGAACCATGAGAGACTATGGACTCTGAGAAACAAACTGAGGGTTCTAGAGGGGAGGGGGGTGGGGGGATGGGTTAGCCTGGTGATGGGTATTAAAGAGGGCATGTTCTGTGTGGAGCACTGGGTGTTATACACAAACAATGAACCATGGAGCACTACATCAAAAACTAATGATGTAATGTATGGTGACTAACATAACATAATAAAATTAAAAAAAAGTTACATGACCTTTAGTGTAATAATTGTCAATTACCAATTTCAGAAAAGTGGGCTTATGACTCATAGGGTTATTAGCAAATTTTGCTCCAGGTTTATAGAAATGCTTAATGTTGAATATTATATATACGTATGACTCAAGTAATGAAAATTTGGATTAAAGTCATTGTTATACAGAACCATTTACAGAACCCTAGATTATACAGCTCAGTAGCAGTAGACACCAAGTATAACCCTATTCTATTCTGCTGCTACTGGGAAAACTGAGGCTGAAAACATGAAATACACTGTGGGTGGTCACACAGCTAGCCAGTGCAAGAGGGAGGCCCTACAACCTCGGCCTGCTGACCCTCTCCCTGTGTGTGGACCACTTTGCAGCAAAACCGCTCCTCTGAGGGCAGGCAGGGCTGCTCTCCAGGATGCCCTAAGGCTGCTCCCTGAAGCCTTCAGCTCTTAGTGCTCACCCCCCCGGTCCCGCAGGGGGGCCTCCGTGAGGGTTTAACATCGAGCCACTGAGAACCAGAAAGGTGAAACACAAGTCTTTTCTCTGGGTGATCCATGGAAAAGAATCTTTGTTCTTTAGCCTCCCAGCCAAACCGAACTCAGTGTGAATTACTGAATGAGTTCAGACAGTTGGAATTTGGTGCTAGAGGATTATCTCTGGTTTGCTATCTCTGCTGTCCAATTAGTTGGGCTTTACTCTACAGTAATGGACTGCACTGAAAATCTCTGCTGTTTAACCCACACGTGTGGACACCTGACCTTAAGACTCTGGCTTATGTTCCTGGGGGGGTAGTTAAGCTGTGTATTAGAGGATGTTTGAAGATAAGCGATAAACACGGAATTTCGAGAAGAACACCCTTTTACATTTACTGGAAGATTTTAGAGAATTTTATAGTAAAGTAAACATGAGTCTGCAATAGGTGAAAGGCGAAAGTCTCATTAGTTTTTAAGATAAAACTGAAGACTTCAAATAATCCTTCTCCTTTGGCTGTTGTTGGAGGCTATGCCCTCAGTCCTTCTGGAGATAAGCACAACTTCTCCTTACCATTGGAAGTGATTCACTGGAAAAGCTTGAGAAACATGGATCTTTTTTTTTTTTTTTATTTTCTGGGGTGGAGGGGAGCGGCCAAGGCAGAGGGAGGGGGAGAGAGAGAGAATTCACACTGGTCATGGAACCCGACATGGAATCTCACAACCCTGAGATCAGGACCTGAGCCGAAATTAAGAGTTGGACGCTTTACAGACTGAGCCACCCAGGTGCCCTGGATCATTTCTTTATCTATCCCAGCACCACATTTTCAAACTCCAGAAAGCAAATAATACAATTTCAAATTTTTTTGGAGCTCAGTGATTTAGAGCTAAAGTAGTTCTTAGTTCATGTATTCCACAGATAGGAAATAATTATATACTGAAGACAGCATTAAGGTCTGGAATCAGCTTAAAATGGGTATACATTAGAGACCAAGATATCAATTCACTGGACACAGAACGTCAATCCATCTCTGGGGTATCACAGGATAGCTTGATGTGTTGGGCTGGGATCATCGTCCAGATTATGTGGAAGAATTATGTCTGTGATGATATCCAATTTCCTTTATGTGTGTTGAGACTAAGCCAAAGAATTGTCTAGTACTTACAGATATAATCTTTTGAGAATCAGTCAGGAGTTTGTGTATGAAAAGAATGTTAAAAGTGTGTTTTACTAGCAAATATGAGCTCATGTTCATTACGACTCAATTCTTTTGAGGGGAGAGGATATAAATAATGGGTATAGAACTGAGATATAAGAAAACTATAAACAGAAAGCCCAAACTTTTTTTTTAACCAAAATCAATCAACTACTTACTGGGAAACCACAGATGGCAGACATACACTATAATTTATTAAAATGTCACACCATCTGTGAGGTAGAAATATCCAGTACCTCTTGATGTGAATTGCTAACATGAGTAGCTGCTGCACAATTTACCAGTGTGAAAAACTAACTGCTTATTATAATGGTGTTTTCAGTTATCTTTATTCACATAAAAGAAGAATAAAAGAATTAGGCTCTTGCATTTAAAGGAAAAAGGAACAATCAAGGAACAATAATTTTAAGAATTCAAAAATCTTTTCAAGCCCAATAAAGTATAATGCCATTATAATTTGGGTTATTTTTGCTTTAGGTACTTGAACTGTGAATACATATATTCTCTTGTTTTTGAGAATTCAAGGCTTAATAATAATATCCACATCAAGAAAATCATCTGTAATAAACTAATGTTTAAAAAAGGACATGCTAGGGGCACCTGGGTGGTTCAGTCAGTTGAGCATCTGACTCTTGGTCTCAGCTCAGGTCTTGATTTTAGGGTTGTGAGTTCAAGTCCCACATTGGGCTCCATGCTGGGTGCGGAGCCTACTTAAAAATAAAAATAAAAAAAGAACATGCTAAACTTAACACCAAAGAATTTATGTTTAAGTGCTGAACTATGTAAACTTTACAGATAGCATAAAATCCATCATAGATTGACCAGAAAATAATCTCATTATTCTTCATCCTCATATCTGTGTTCTGTCAAAAATTATAAAGTGACACATAACTACTGTTTAAAAATTTTAAACAAAACTTTAGCTAGGCATCCAAAGTGGAAGTATTTATTCTTTCCATATCGTGTTGCCTATCTTAGGAATTGATTGGGGACAATTTGGATGCACAATCCCAACACATAATTTTTCCCCCTTCCTACTTAGGTATATAGGTTTGTGAGCTTCCTTAGCTGTTTAATGTTTGAACATGCCACTCAGCACAAAAAACAATGGATTTTCAGAAAAAAAGAACAAAAGCTGATACTGGTAGCTCGATTCTATGGACAAAGTAGCAGCGGCAAAATCTTAGGGGGTGTCGGGCTTACTTCTGGGCCCTGATTTGTGTGACAAGCCCATAACAAGACTAAAGAACTAAAGAGGTTACCACACTGGGATGTGGCTGTGTGCTTTATGGGTGTACACAGACAAGGTATACAAAACTAAGTACTTCTGTCAAAATCATTATTCTAATCAGCAAAAGAATACTAGGGAAAATTACAAATAAATCTCCTGTAGTTAAAATAATCAATGGCACCTATATCACTCTGAACAACTAATAGGAACACGGGTTATAGAGCGTCTAAGAAATGAAGTGTAAGTAATAGCCAATGTCAGTTTGCATAACACATTTTAATTTCTTTTGTTAAAGAATAAAGTTTTAATTATGTTAACTACAGCAGGTACTTAAGAGGTAGATTAAAAATTAGCTTAATGTCAGAAATAAACTTAACAAAATAGAATTCTACCTTAAGAGCTGATACCAGAATTTTCCTTAGTGAAGAAGCTGCCCCCATTGAGAGGCAGAATAATTTAGTGGCTAAGAGGACATACTCTGCAGCCAAACAGCCTGGGTATCCTAGCTCTGCCAATCTCCACTTATTCTACTTTAGCTTCCTCACAGACAAACAGAAAGAATGATAGTAGAACCCACCTCATAGGTCTGCTTTAAAGACTAAATCAATTAATATTGATAAGGTAACTTGAAGAGTGACATAAATGTACTTGTTTGTTATTTAGAGATATTGACAGAATCCAGGAGAAATAACTGAGGAGTGGTGAGAGAGAGAAAAGAGAAAAAAAAATATGGCAAAATACCGTGTGCCTAATGATTATGACCACTTCCAAACCACCTCCCTCCTCTCGTCCCCTGCTTGCTCCCAATACTCTCCTCACTGAAGTCTAGGAGACTCATGCGTGCTGGGCATGCACAAATTTTAGTTTTGTTTTGTTTTAAAAAGCACAGAAATGGCTTCACACAGTGGTCTATGTGGTATGGGACAGAGGAAGCTGGACTCCAAGAGTCAGAAGAGGCCAGGAAAGTTTTAAACTAAGGAAGGAATAAAATTGTGGGGACAGTTTTGGAATTTGACAGGCTTTAAAACTGGGATGAAGAGGGTCCCAGATTACACTGGTGGTGCATGAATCTTAAAGTACCATAAGAAAGCACCAATATTTTTAGACTCTATTTAAGAAAAAATAATTTAAACTCTCAAGATGTCCAGGTGATTTGCATGGACATTAAAGTTGGAGAAATATCAACTTAGGGGACATACTATTGCCATCACTTTTCCTCATGTTTATTTTTTTAATTTAATTTAATTTTATTATGTTATGTTAGTCACCATACATCATTAGTTTTTGATGGAGTGATCAATGATTCATTGTTTTCGTTTAACACCCAGTGCTCCATGCAGTACGTGCCCTCCTTAATACCCATCACCGGGCTAACCCATCCCCCACCCCCCCTCCCCTCTAGAACCCTCAGTTTGTTTCCCAGAGTCCACAGTCTCTCGTGGTTCGCCTCCCCCTCTGACTGCCCCCCTTCATTTTCCCCTTCCTTCTCCTAATGTCCTCCCTGCTATTCCTTATGTTCCACAGATAAGTGAAACCATATGATAATTGACTTTCTCTGCTTGACTTATTTCACTTAGCATACTCTCCTCCAGTTCTATCCATGTTGATGTAAAAGTTGGGTATTCATCCTTTCTGATGGCTGAGTAATATTCCATTGTAGATATGGACCACGTCTTCTTTATCCATTTGTCTGTTGAAGGGAATCTCAGCCCGAATCACCAAGGAAATGTTGAAAAAGAAAAACAAAGGGGCATCAGGTTGCCGGATTTCAAGCTATATTACAAAGCAGTGATCACAAAGGCAGCATGGTACTGGCACAGAAACAGACACATAGACCAATGGAACAGAATAGAGAGCCCAGATATGGACCCTCAACTCTATGGTCAACTAATCTTTGACAAAGCAGGAAAATATATCCAGTGGAATAAAGACAGTTTCTTCAATAAATGGTGCTGGGAAAATCGGACAGCTATATACAGAAGAATGAAACTCGACCATTCTCTTACACCATACACAAAGATAAACTCTAAATGGATGAAAGACCTCAGGTGAGACAGGAATCCATCAAAATCTTAGAGGAGAACATAGGCAGTAACCTCTTCAACATGGGCCCTAGCAACTTCTTTCAAGACACGTCTCCAAAGGCAAGGGAAACAAAAGCCAAAATGAACTTTTGGGACTTCATCAAGATAAAAAGCTTCTGCACAGCAAAGGAAACAGTCAACAAAACAAAGAGGCAACCCACAGAATGGGAGAAGATATTTGCAAATGACACTACAGACAAAGCACTGATTTCCAAGATCTATAAAGACAAATAATCAAGTCAAAAAATGGGCAGAAGACATGAACAGACACTTCTCCAAAGAAGGCATACAAATAGCTAACAGACACATGAAAAAATATTCATCATCATTAGCCATCAGGGACATTCAAATCAAAATCACATTGAGATACCACCTTACACCAGTTAGAATGGCAAAAATTGACAAGAAACAACAAATGTTGAAGAGATTGTGGAGAAAGGGGAACCCTCTTACACTGTTGGTGGGAATGCAAGTTGGTACAGCCACTTTGGAAAACAGTGTGGAGGGTCCTCAAAAAGTTAAAAATAGAGCTACCCTATGACCCAGCAATTGCACTATTGGGTATCTACCCCAAAGATACAGATGTAGTGAAAAGATGGGGCACATGCATCCCAATGTTCATAGCAGCAACGTCTGCAATAGCCAAACTGTGGAAAGAGCCGAGATGCCCTTCAATAATGAAAGAAATTCTAAGTCGTGTATGAGAACCAGGCAGCTGCTCATTCCCTTCCATGGTAGAACAGTGATACTAAGCCAGGATTATAGTTCCCAGTGCCCATCCCTAGCATGTAGCCATGGTCATATGATTCCTAATGTATGGCGCTTCTAGAAAAAGGTTTTTAAGAAGAAAACATATTTACTTTCTCTATTCTTCTTTTATCCTTCTGCCCTATGGATTTAGGTAATAAAAAAGCATAAAATGTAAAGAACCTGGGTGCCCAAACCACTGCATGGAGGAGAGTGGATTGTCAACTCTGAAGACCGACCTAAATTGTTAATTGAACAACAAATAGAATTTTATTGAACTTGAGACTATACATTTTAAGGTCAATTTTTATAGCAGGTAGAATTATTTTAACTAATATATCAAGATACTTGCAGATGACAGCACAGTATCATGACTAAGAATATAAATGCCAGCACACTGAATCTACCAGTTATTGGCTACGTGACCCCGTGGAAATTATTTAATCTCTCTGAGCTCAGTTTCCTTATCTAAAAAATGGTGATAATGATGGTACCTATTTTAAAGTGCTAGAATTGTGCCAGTCTGGCTCATAGAACGTATCCAATAAACTCAGCCTTTATTAATATCTATAATTATGCTTATCTTTGTGGATAAATGAATCAAATGAACAAATGAAATCTATTTTTCTTATAAGTATATAGTAGCAGTCCTCAAGATATAAATGTCTTGCTGATAGCACTTTCCTATCTTCTCCCCAACACAACCAACTTGTTCTAGACTTAGCACTGTTAGGGGACCCTTGTAGACAACTGCCTGATACTTTCCTTATACTCATGCTCATGCTGCCTTCTTCCTTGGGACAATTCTGCTGGTGCCTCATGACACACAGTTTGGACAATATGGACCAAAGGGAATCTCCCACTTGGATGTACACAGTAGTCTTTTAGCTCTCTTCTTCCTTCATTTCTTTTTTACAACTCCTTCTCAGCTATCCCAAGGAAATCTTTCCTTCTTTTGATAACCTCTTCAGTGCTCAGAAAGCAGTGACGTGGTGCAGAGGAAAATGAGTACTATTCTGAACATGACTGACAAAACTATATAATTTGAGATATGATCCCTTCTTCACCTACTCTCTTCTCCACAGAAAAACCTAGCAGAATATTCTGAACCCAGAGATGCCCAGAGACTCATTTTTGTTAGATGAACAAGAAATACAATCCTACTGGGTTTGAGCTTTTGCACATTTTAAGACAGCATGAGGAACTAGTCCACCAAGCTGTGGGAGCTGCAGTACAGAATCATGGTCCTGGCACCAGACAGCTGGCTGACTGTCACTTCCCAGCCAGCACTGATGACGTGCCCCACTTAGAGCACAGACTCTGTAGCTCGACCGCTAGGCTCAAATTCCAGCTCTGCCCTTACTAAGTGTGAACTTGGGCAAGTTACTCTCGATGTTCCACTTTCCTGACAAGTAAAATAGGACTACAATACAATAAAGGCATACAGTTGAAGAAGAACAAAGAGTGGTGTGCATTAACTCAGTCTTAATGTGTAAAATTATGTGAATATACATTTTATCATTTTCTCCCTATAAAGGAAAATGAAATCCAAATTAAATATTTTTCTAGTTATAGAAACTTCTGTAATAATGACAAAATACTAACAACTGACACTGGATATTCTGGATATTTATAGATAACTATACATTTAACTAACAATTAACAGCACTTTAAACATACCCAGACCATGTAGTACAATGATTAAGGACTCTCTTAGTCCATTCAGGCTGCTATTACAAAAATACTGTAAACTCGGTGTCTTATAAAGAACAGACATTTATCTCTCACAGCTCTGGAGGCTAGGAGGTCCACAATCCTGGAGCTGGCAGATTCAGTCACTGGTGAGGACCCACGTCCTTGTAGACAGCTGTCTTCTTACTGTGACCTCCCCATGGTTGAAAGGGCACAATATTCATGAGGGCTCTACTTTCATGACCTAGTCACCTCCCAAGTGCCCCACCTCCTAATACCACCATATTGGCCACTAGGCAAAAAAAATATGAATTTTAGGGGGACACAAATATTCAGCTCAGAGCAAGGACTAAGACTCCGGGCATAGACAAAACATTCAAATTCTCTCTGCCACTTATTAGCTGCTTGACTTTGGGCAAGTGACTTAAACTTCTCTCAGCCTTTGTTTTTTTCCTTGAAAATCAAGAGATAATTACTGTATATCATAAACTCTCCAAGCAACTGCACAGAATTGTTGAGAGGGTTGAATGTGATAATGCACATTAAGTGTTTTACACAGGACCAGTCACATAATATGGGCTGAACAAGTATTCACCATTCTTATTAGTTATTGATAGCCACTTGATAAATGTTTGTGGAGTAAATGAAATGTTTGGCATCACATAAACATCACTGCCCGTGCTCGGTGGGAATAAAAACAGTAGCCACTTAAGTTCAGTGGGGAAACAATTGTTGGTTTCGGGCACTACTGACCCAAAGATTTAATGGTGGAAAAAAAGGGGAAAACTTGAAACAAAAATAATGACTCTTTTTACTTTGGGGAAATGTGTAGGACATAACTAAGAATGAACAAGACAGATGTTAGCACAGTCTGCTACTAAAAACAGGTTGTTTTAAAGATTAAAATTCAGGTGATATGTATGCAAGATTGAACTATTTGGCTCTTTACAACTGTATTTAATTCTCACAATTATTTTCTGAATGGAAAGAAAGGAAAATTATTAAGAATATATTAAATTTTGGGGCATCTGGGTGGCTCACTTGGTTAAGTGACTGCCTTTGGCTTAGGTCCCTGCTCCTCAGGGAGCCTGCTGCTCCCCCTGCTTGTGCTCTCTCTCTCTGTCAAATAAATAAATAAAAATCTAAAAAGAAAAAAAAGAATATATTAAATTTTATGGGAAATAAAGAACATATGTTTATATTATAATTAACTCTAAAGCTAATTTTCCTCAGGAATCCTTCCTCAGATAATGCATTCCTCATCTTTCCTAATATTGGGCTTTTATTTTAAGAGCTTCCAATAATTTTGCATTCATGAGATGGTAAGCCTAAAAGGCATTGTAAACTGTAAAGTTCTATAAAAAGACAAGATAGCCCTCTGCTTTTTACTAAGTCGAAAATGAGCTTGTAAACAATTCGAGGGCAAAGAAAATGCTTTCTATTTGCATGTACCATGAAGAATACTCACAGCAGAGTTCTAAAGGGCAGAGGCTTTTCTCAAATGCTTAGCTAAAGGGTTACACAATGAGTGACAACTATAAAAACATAAAAGCGGAACAAAAGAAGAGACAACTGGCATTACTTTGAGTAATGTCATTAAGCCACTTACAGATTGTGCTATCTGGGCCAGAGAATCTAGGACGTGCTGAATATGAATTAAAAAGCACTGGTAGAGATATTGAGGAGACAGCTTCTGCATCCAGCTCCATGAGCAGAAGGGAGCCAACAGATCTGTTATTACAGAGCCACTTTGATTCAGGAACTCTCACCAAGGAACCCATAATTCAGGCCACTTACATCTTGGAAATTAAAACCAATATTTGTAACTGTACTTAGACCAAATTCAAGAATATGGAAAAAAATATGCTTTTTCATCCTGGTCAATGCATGTAATGTATTACATTAAAATACTTGAATTCAGCTGTTCTTCCTTCATGTTTCTGTATGTAAAATTTGGATCAGATTTTCAAAATTAATTACATGATTTATGAAAGTGGGTGGTTTTTCCCCCACAAAAACAAAATGCTTTTGAGTCTTTACTTTGAAAGGGATAATAAAGAATGATCCATGAGAAGACAGTATTGTTGTTAAGCATTATAAAAAGTCAAAGAACTGAACTGAGAGTAAATTTTTACTTTGAAGGTAAAAGTTTCCTACTCTGATCTTGCTATTCACATCAATCTTCTCAGTAAGTCTCTTAATACATCAGTTGGTATTTTTTGGTTAATGATTTGCTGATGATCACAGAATTCCCATGAAACTTTATGTAATCTTTCCTAAAATGACATCGCTCTCTTTCTTGCCCTCCCTTTCTTTTTCTCTTTCTTTCTTTCTTTCTTTTCTTCTTTTTCTTTCTTTCTTCCTTTCTTTCTTTCTTTCTCTCTCTTTCTTTTTTTCTTTCTCTTTTCCTTTTTAAAAAACAACTAGATTATTGGGTGAATTTCCTGAGATAGAAGCTGTAAATGGGAATTGGCATTTTTAGTAGCAGTTTGAATCATATAGAATCAATTAAACATCCCTTGAATTTATTTCCCTGTGGATTTCTGATCAATAGGCTTTCTTTTCAAGAACCTTCCCTCATCAGAGGCATTACATCTGTTTTCAGTTTCTGTAATTCAGGTAGACAGATCAAAGATTCTTTCTTACACTTTCAAATTCTTACACTTTCAAATTCAGAGTGATAAAAATATTAAATTAAGATATTAATTGATTTGTTTATATTTCCTAATTAATATACTTCTACTTCATTAGATAATGGCAAAATGTTACAATGCAACTATATATTTACAAATATGTTTATTTATATATTATAGATAATTTATAACTCTTTTCATTTGAAACATTCCTAACCATAATGATTAGTTACTCCTTGACTGTCATAAGTTTTATAGTTTCAACTTAAAAGCTAAAGAAATGTGCTATTTCAACATACAAAAACATCCTAGGGTACTGAGTTTGAATCTGACATACTGACTGTTACTTCTCCTGTAGTCCTAGAATATAGTCTGTTAAGCGTCACTAAAACTAGGACAATCATTGTGTGTACCACATTCTTTAGTTATAAGAAAAACATTCTTACAATGTAAATGATTATTTTAATAAGTATCACAATGTACTGTCCTGATACCAGAAGTTTTATTTTCCACATAAGAATTCCCACTAGCTTACTTGCAAAATGTTTATGGTAAATCCGTATGACAGGTATCCTTTCTCTTTATCCCTGAAAAAAGATAGATTTCCAAAAAAAAGACATTTTCACATTTCTTAAGTATCTTCACAAGGTTGACAGACTTTTATTAAATGAAGTGATATATGTAAGAGGGCACTGAAAACTGTAATATCTTTATCAATCATTATCAATACAAATTTTATCTTTCAGTAATTTTCTAATAAAATGTTACTTTGTTACTATAATGGTAAAGAAGTTACTATCACAATTCATTTACTGTCTCAAAACCTTAAAATGATAAGTATCTCCTTGTTGATTATAGAAAGGTTAAAACCTAAAAGCAAAAGGGTGGAATTATGCAGTAAAATGTATTCAGATCAATGTCCAGGGGCTTTAGAAGGGAAAGAAAGGAAAAAGGAGGCAGAAAAATAATAGAAAAATCACTTCCACTTGTTAAAATTTTTAAAATTAAGATGTGTTGATTTCCTAAAAAATAATAAAAGCCAACAGAGAAGAAAAATTCCCTTTAAAATTTACCCACTAAGAACAGCATGTCATAGTGTTAAATGAAGTACCATGATATGATCAATTAAATACCATCTGAGCATGATATTCTGACTGAGCGTACATCATACCCATCCAGTAGACTTCTATCAAGAATCTTCTTCATTAGAGGCACTGTCGTGTAAGACACTGCCCCCCTCCCCTGCAGGAAAAAAAAAAACAAAAACCCTGTTGCTTAGTTTCTGCCTTTGAGTAACTTTGAAATTCATCTTGTGACAAGACCTTTACAGATATTTATGGGGCAGAGAAGTATTTAAACACCACATGAGATCCCAAAAATGTCTTAGAGGAGTTCAGAGAATCACTTTTAGCCCTGATAGGAAGTTGGAATTTGGACTGAGCTTGAATAAAGAGAAGGATTTTGACAGGCAAGGTGACAGATTAAGAACTTTCCAAGTGGAGGGTTTAGCACCTGTTAAGGTGCAAAGAAAGAAGCTTTAAATTGTGTTTTATAAAGCCAAGGAAGTCAAGTCTGGCCAGAGCACTGCCAGAAATGAAGTTACATATGTGAGAGATGGGAAGTAAATAAGAATCATTTACTCATGTCAAATAACAAGTAGACTTTTTTTAACCAATATTTTCCATTACACACATCTCATTGGTTTCATATGCATAATACCTGTGACCTCATAAGTTAAGTTAAATTTTATCCAAATCAAATTCATGCCTAGGAACTTTCTGTGACGTTAACAAGAACAATTTGGGGGACCTGGGGGGCAGAATTCAGATTAGGATGTGAGGAGGACTAAGTGGCTTGTAAGGAAAGAGACAGAACACAGAAATCTCTTTCAAAAAGTTTCATTTATTCAAGAAAATCTTTGTGTGCCTAGTACAGGCATTGTGCTAAATTCTGGGGACGTAATCATCACTGAAATAACAGACACAACTCCTGAGCTCCCAACTGGGAAAATTAGAATTGGGGAAGTGGTTTCACTAATTTATGTAAGCAGGTAAATCAAGGATCAATTTTTAGGGCAAGGTTGAAGAGCTGAAGATTCTTTGTGGGGAGTGGATAAGCCTTCATTTTGAAAAATCATTTTGTCTAGTGAGAGATGACACCAATAGGCACACAGTATACATATCAACACTGCAGGAATAAAGGGGGGGACTGAAAGTCCCCATAGTAATTAACTTCTAACTCTGAGAAGCAGAGAATGTGTTTAGGTAACTATAGAAACAATCATTGTTCTCTAATGACTTCCTCTGTATTCTGCATTGTAGGCACTAAGTTCTTGGCCTAGAGCAAAAGTCATGAAACCTTCTCTTTAAAAGATCAGAGAGTGAATATTTTGGACTTTGTGGTCCATAAGGTCTCTGCCTTTGTAGCATGAAAGGAGCCATGGACCACACAGAAATGAATAAGCGTGGCTGTATTTCAATAAAACTACTATGGACACCAAAACTGAATTACATATAAATTTTATGGGTCACAAAATATTATTCTTATTGCGACTTTTTCCAACCATTTGAAAAAAACTGAAAAATCATTCTTAGCTCATGGACCATAAGAAACAAACTCTGAGTCAGAGTTTGCTGACCCCTGACCTAGTATAGAAAAGGCTCGGTAATAGGGCACAGGGAGGGTCGGCCTAAGAGAGACCCTGGATCACTTTCTCTTGCAGATTATGCCTAACACAGGATAAACACATGCACAAATGCCCTTGTGGTCTATGTTACCAAGTACAATTTCCTGAGGGCAGGGCTGACAGATTTCTCAAAGGGAGACTTGACAGGAGGAACTTTGAGAACCACTGATAGAAAAGAACTAGAGTTAGACCTTAAGAACTTGTATTCCATTAACCACTTTACACATAATGAGCAGAGAAAAACATTGGCTGGGTTAACCTGCCTCTCAGCACCATTCATGAATGATGTCACCAACATCTGTTCTCTACCTAATGCCCTTTTATTTGGTTTCTCAGAATTACTAAGATTGCTGGTCGGTATTACTATTGAGCCCTTTCTATATGCCAGGTACTTTGCTAAAGTGTCAACATAAGTTTTCATTTAATTCTCACAACAGTCTTCTGAGGTAGGTACCATTTATTATTCCATTTTATAGTTGAAGAAACTGAGGCTCAAAAAGGCCTTTAAATTTTCATTTTATTTTGGAGTCTTCAAGATCCTCTGTCCTTACATTCTGCACCCTCCTTCCTAAGCATATTCATTAACCCCAATTTCCATTTATATACTGATGATCCTCAATTGCCTTAAAAACCTATCCAACGACTGTCCCAACATCAGCATGGCCAGAAGTGACAAATAATATCCTTGCCCAGCAGTCACTCTCTCAGCAAATGGCAAGAGGCACTCTTATCCCTGACATTCCTCTCCTCCTTGCTGGCCAACAGACACTGGGATACAAAAGACTGTAATCACTTTCCCACTCATCCAGCTTTTTCCAAATCTAGCCTGGTACAAGCCTTCTGCAAAGGTGTCCTAAGAGGTCTTCCTAAATACATTTTTTTAAGTAAAAAATGGTAGTATTACAGAACAAAATGAAATATTATGAATCTATAAATATTTTTTAAAAGCTGTATAAAATAAAAGCATCTCTCTTTGTGTCCATGGAGTTGAATGGAGTTATAGTGAAGTGGTTAAGAACATAAACTACTTCAACTTCTAAAAGTTGCGTGGCCTCAGGCAAGTCATGGAATCTGTAAAATGGGAATAATAATAGCATTTTATGATGGTGTTTTGAGGACTGGAGAAATGAATACATGCAAAGCAATTAAACACCGTGGCATTGTGGTAATTAATAAATATTAGCTGTCACTGCTGATGATTTTATCAATATTAATAACACAAATGCATAAAAAGATTAGCTAATAATATACTACTATTTTCACAGTGAACTTGCTATTAGTGGTGGCACTGCAGGAGTTTTATTTTCTTTTTGTTTTTCTGTGCTTAAAAATCTGAAAAATATTACTAAAATAAATGAGCGAAAAAAATCTCTATACAAAATCACCCTGTGTTAAATGAGGATGCACTGAAACTGGTCATCTGCTGTAAAAATAATCAGACCCATTTCTCATTACATTTGAGCTACCCAAAATATTTTATAACACCCATTCTGAAATTGATCTCATGTTTAAAAATTATCTTAGTATAATTAACAATAATTATCACCATATATAATTATTTGAATACTTAGGATTGTACTTTGAAGGCCCTTAATAAATGTTAGTTTCCTTTCCTCCTTCACATCCTAAACACAAATTAATTATAAAAATTAATTCCACTCAAATAAATATTTTTTTCTGACAAATCAACCTAAAAGTATATATACATATTAGCCAAATTCAGAACTTATAGTTGAGAGTGAGGAAAAGAACAAAAATAGAGCCGCTGGTATGTGCTTGAAACTACTAATCCTTATTAGGGCATCTCTTCAGAAGAGGAGTTACTATAGCTGAATTGAATCTCTATTCACAGTAGTGAATTCCTAGGCCAGACAGCAACAGTAAATAAAAGAACCCATGCTTACATTCATCTGATGGTTTTGCAGACTTGAGAATCGTTTCTGGCACCATGATTTTGCATTCAGGAAACAAAGAACATGAAACATTATGTCCCTCAGAATGTTTTTCTTGCGCCATTAAATGAATCAAATAAATGAGGCACAGAAAAGGGATGTGAATTTCAGCAAGGTTTTGATAAATATAGCTTTCCATGTCTGAAACTTTTGGGGGGACACCTATCCTTTCTCACTTTCTCAAAAGTTCTCAAGCGAGAACTTTCTCGCTTTCATTGTTAATCCTCTGCAGAGCCAAGGAAACATTTCTTATAATGTTTAAAGAGAACACCTTAGCCCTCCTTCCCTGCAGCTACAACTTACTTTTAGAAAGGAATAGACTTTCTTCACAAAGCTGCACTAAAGGAATAGACTTTCTTCACAAAGCTCCACTAAACTTAAAATGCAGGGGTGCCTAGGTGGCTCAGTGGGTTAAGCATCTGCCTTCGGCTCAGGTCATGATCTCAGGGTCCTGGGATCAAGTCCCTTGTTAAGCTCTCCGCTCAGAGGGGAGTCTGCTTCTCCCTCTCCTTCTGCAGCTCCCCCTCTCATACTCTCTCAAATAAATACAGTCTTTAGAAAAAGTAAAATAAAATGTAGAAAATATTTTGGTGAACTGGATTGGTTGGAAGGAGACAAAATAAGTCCTACGGCAAAACAAGACATTCATTTTCCCGAGGTAAATAAATTATGAAGTCCAAGCTGGTGATCACTTGACTCATTTTATGACTTGCTTTACCTGTGTGACTTCTGGGGAGAAAATTGGAAAAAGATTAGCAGAAGGGGATTTAATATCTTGGACATTTTCTTGGCATGATTATTGTTTAAGGACCACATGAATTTTGAAATAATGCCCTAAAGTCATAGGGAAATTAACTCATTCAAGCACTATTCCATTAGGTGTAAATGGGTCATAGTTACAGTTTTATTCATGTGTATTATTTTCTTGACAGTGGAACAAGTGTAATTTTGTTAGTTTCCATCTATGATTTCTTCTTGAGAAATGTGTGATATGCCTTGGAAATTTATTAACTCTTACTAAGCTATTTTGAAATCAAACATACATAAATCTACCTAAAACTTCTTAGAATACTTATATTTCTCCCTCTATAATCTTGTGGGAACCTGAACACCATATAGTTTTTCATTCTACTATAAACCTTCTGAAAGGTTTCATTCCCATGATTATAATGAAAGAATTAATTTCATTGAGATAAACTGCCAAAAAAAGTGCCTTTTAACCCATATTCTAAGAATAAGAAAAAGATCTGCTCATTTCCTTAGGAAGAGGTAATATCAATTGATAAGAGAGAGGGCAGACCTTCAACTTTTTCCAATGAGACAAATCTTCATACTGAGAAGAGTCAAACTAAGTAGTAAATGGCGGCCCAAGACAGGTGAATTTCCAAAATGAGTACGATAATCTAGATCTAACCAAATTTTATCTCAGAATCTTAAAGATGGGCAGTATGATTTCAAAGAGTCCTATGATGATCTCAGAAATCATGGTGCGGACATTGGAGCTGCACACAGCAGAGGATGACAGACAGTCTTGAAAGAAATGAAACTAACATTAAACTAGATCCCTGCAAATCCCGCTAACTGCGTTTACCTTGCAGAGATTTTACATTATCCAAACTCAGCTGTAATTCCAGAGCTGTTCAGCAGTACTTTTATCCTAGTCATTTCTTACTACATTCCTCACCCTGTCCATTTGCTCTCGCCTCATTTGCATGAAGATCAAAGGCCTCTGACTCAAATTCCTGCAGCCTTCATATTCCCATGCATACTCCTCTGGATCCCCACCATTTCCTCTTTTCTATCAAATTCAGGGAGAGAAGTATCTTTCCCTCTCTCCAAGAATAACTTTGGTGTCCTTGAATTATACCCTCTGTTCGCTGGGACTTTGTTAATTAAAATTCTTTGTATTTACATCTTCCAATCTCTCTATCCAGAGGTGCCTTTTCCACACCTCATCCTGGAAAAATGCTCAGATCTCCTTTTTTCTGAGACAGACACACATACAGACACAGACACAGACACACACACACATTTTAGACCCTATACCTCCATGCCTCTGAGCTCTTACCCAGTCTCTGCTGTTCTAGTTCCTTGCACCCATGACAAGAACCCCGTTCCAAATCCGATGGGGAGGAATTAAGTGGGTGTGGATGAGATGATGGATACAGAGAGAAAGCTGAAATGAATGATGGAATGGAAAGTGGGATGGGCTCCGGACCAGGCTGAATCCTGTCCCCACCCGAGGCATGTTCTATCCTCACCCCCACCTCACTAGTCTTCAAACTTAAGGTCAGGAAGAATGCTTGGGTTCCCAAGTCCAGTGGTCTACTCTCATTCCCTAGCCTTTTCAATTCTTCTGTAGGATTCACCAGCCTCTCTATAAAATTCTCTCCTCTCTTGGGACACTGTTTCTCTTCATCTTTACTCCTCATTCTTTTTTCTGGATCCTGCTCCACCCCCACCGGCTTCTCCATATTTTCCCTCTTTCCTTAGTAGTTTTTCCTGAATAAGGGCATTTCACATTGTCTTCTCTTAATTTCATTGTCAGTCCATTCTTTTCTCTGAGTAAGCCCATTTCCTCCATTTCCATAGCTCCTTCTCTCCCTCCCTGCATCATCATCATGTCATTTCATCTATTAGCCCCACACTGACCTCCTTGCTCCCTCCCTGGTTTTGTACACCTGGCTTCCATTTAAACTTCCAGCAGCACAGCTTTGTTTCTTCTCTTCTCTTCATTAAAATGTCTCCATCAAACAGTGAGCAAAGTCCCTTAAAGGACTTCTGAAGACCTGGCCTCATCTTTTTTTCTAATTGTATTTCCCACTATAGCCCTTTCATATATCTTTTCTTTTGCCTGTGTCCATGGGCTGGGATCATTTATTGATATAAATATATGTATATATATTTGTGTTTTTCCCCGTATTTTTCCTTCCCCCTTTCCACAAAATTGTTAGCCTTTTAATAATTTCCACAAAATTATTTTATGTTTCTTTGCTTCAGGGATTTTTGCAGGAATATAGGGTAGCCAGAAGGCAGTAGTGGCTCTTTGTCTTTTATAAATACCTAGACTATAAAACAGATAATGCTAAATGTGCCAGCCAGATCGGGAAAAGAGGGGAAGGCTCTGTAGGGCTTACAGGCCAGGGTGGAACCTGTAGGAACCCAGGCCCTGCTCCATGAGCCTTGCTGTGGCACAAAAAGAGAGGAAGAATATGCGAGGAGCTTAATGTAACCAGAAGGGATTTTTTTGTACAGGTTGAGATTCTTTTACTCAGAAGGAGTGTGCATCATTTGCAAGTCACAGAAATTTTTGTTTATCCATGTCCATGTGAGATATGTTTCCTTACAAAATATATACCTATTACTTTGCTCATGGCAATAGCCCCCAAAATTTTGTGTTTGCAGCAAGTTGGGAGTAGAGTCAGAGAGCTTGATCTAACAGGAATTCAGAGAAAAAGATACTGGTAAAGGTTGGAGTAACAGGGGACAACTCAGAGAGTTAGACGGTCTTGAGCAGGGTCTTGAAGGAAAGGATTAGACAAAGGAAAACGAAATTTGGGATAGCGGAAAATTTTTAGAAAGGTACAGAATATCGTTAAAGAAACAAATGATTTTTTAGTACATTCTTAGTACATGATAATTGACTCTTAATTGTTTGAAAATTATAAAACAATCCTGCAACATTTTCCAGAATTTAATCAATATTTTAATCATTAATATATTAATCTAATAAAGCATCTTCAGCTGTTAATGATGTAATAAATAACAATTTTGTTAAATAGTTAGACCATGATTATTTACCAATTCTGCATGTGCTCTCATCCTGAGACACAGATCTTAGACCAATGTGGTTTCCCACTTCTTTTGGTAACATACATAAATGGCATGAGTTTACTACATTTTGGTGCTTGCTTTATATTTTCTCATCTAGTTCTTTGGTTCATGTTTACTTCAAGTGTGAATAATTTCCTTACACTGGGGATGACACTTTTAATTTTGAAATACCTACTGTGGCCGGTGTAGTACTGGAGATACTGTTATTCAATAATATAAGATGAAGTAATTTGAGCAATTTCTAGACTATAAAGCCAATGTTATTTTACATTTATAGATGTTTTCTCCATAAAAGCTAAAAGTTCTAAGCAGAAATCATAGTCTTAGATGCACAGTGCTTATTTGATCAAAGATTTGTCCTGAGGTGACCTGACTCTTGCAGTGAGGAGGAATAGCCATTAAAAAAATCTTGCATATGATTTTAGGATGCACGCATTTCCCAGGGGAGTAAGCACTCATCATTTTCAACATTTTATCAGTGTGCTGTTCCCTCTGTCCTGGAATGGGCTTCCCTGTATAATATTCCGATTTATTTTTTAATGCACAGGTCTCACCTCTTCAAGGAAGCCTCTCAAGATTGCACAAGAGAGTGAATCACCCTGTGCTTCCTCTGTACCACTGTGATAATTGGATAGTTGCCCTTTTTGAGCTGGAATATTTATATGTAACTCACCCTTTTCTACTTTGATATCTTCGAAGGCAGGGACAGTGTTTCATCTATCTCTTTAGTACTCTTAGCTCCTAGCCCAGTGCCTGGTACAGTGTCTATCATACCAACAGGATAGTGCTTAAATGTTAGTTGAACCTTATTTCAAACTCTTTTTTTTTTACACAGTTGTTAAGTTCCCGGAAGTCTGGGTTTAAATTCTGGGCCAATCACTTACAATGGGAACTTGAGTAAATTACCTAATCACTGTATGCCTTAGTTTCTCCAATTTCAAAATGGGAATAAAAGTAATGGTACTTCTTAAGTTTGTTCTGACCAATAAAGAAGTGAAATTATATGTACACACCCATGCATGTATATAACTTAAAAGTGCATGGAAAAAACTCTAGAATGTAAATCTATTGTTAGGTTTATTCACTTAGACACATTCTTATGATACTAATAATTACCTTACATTTATAGGTAATTACAAGGATATTATTTAGGGATAATCCTTCACAGATGTATAAACCCTTCTCAAAAATACCTTTATTTATAAGTAAGGAGGGGATTACCACTGGGGAAATGTCATATAGTTAGTCTATGAGTGAGGGACCAAATCCTCACACTGCACAGGCTGGGCCTCTAAACCTAAGCCAAAATCTACCTTGAGTTCTAAAGCCTAGCCCTAAGGTTACTCAGAGCTTCATTCAATCCCAAAATATTGCTAGGTCAGGAGCTTTTTCTTATAATTTTCCTTTCTTTCACTACTTCACGTTTCAATCTAATTCAGCTATGATTTACTGAATAGGTTTTTAGCTATGTATGTGATTGCTTAAAGACATTTATCAGTAGTAACACCTAGAGTCATTGGAAATGTCCTGTTTATGTCACTCTCCTACTAAAAAATACATATTTAAAGAAGTTATTCCTACTTTCATTATGAATAAATAGTGGGGTAAATGTGATTTAAAAATATTAATATTATTTATAGTTGAAATATCCTGTAAGAATAATTATATGTAATTGAAGAGACTAGTAAATTATATATAAGAATAATTATATATCTAATTAAAGAGCATAGTAAATACTCTTCATAGTAAATATACATATGTGAGTATATGTGTGTATGTGTGTATAAAATTTACTATGCTCTTCAATTTGTTGAAATAAATTTTACTTGATTTCAAAGACTCAAATATATTCCTTTGAGCACATAAAAGGCTATAAAAACAAAAACAGAAAAGCGATGTGTTTGTAATCATTCTAAAAAGAGTTGATTAAACTTTACTTCTAATTGTTTCACATTTTCTTGATTATCTGTCATCTGTGTGGTAGAGGAGAGAGAAGCTGTAACCCAGGCTGTATGGACTAGAGGTTCACTAGAAGAGAAGCCCTTGCTCAATTAGTCTTTTTGTCCCACATTAAAATAATTAAACATTTACATGAAACGTAATACATTCTATTCCACAGAATACACAGCTTGTTTTAATGTATGAGTAAGGCTGTTTTCCTCTCCATATCACTTGTAGAAGACAGAACAGGGAGAAAAACCAGGCCTTGCACTGAGACAAAGAGGCATGATGACTGAGGTTTGTCACCCTTTGTCATCTGCTTTAGAAAGATCGAGAAGAATGAGAATAGGTAATCAAATAATAGGTAAAATTATGATGTAGAAAAAGAGACATAAAACTTTATACCTGGGAAGTTCATAGGAGGACATCTAGTCCAACCCCCACCCAGTATATAAGCAAACTGAGTCCTACAGAGATGAAGTAAAAGTTGATTCACTGAATCACTTTGGAATAGAACTGTTTTGTAGCTTGGCTTTGTGATCCAATGTCTTTTTTGGCCTCTTACACTGCAATCTAATCTCCTCAAATAGGTTATTCCATGGATGTTATTAACAATGCATCTTTTCTGAAGGTAAATATTACTTGAAATTCACCAATGACCATAAATGGAATAAAATTTAAATTCATAAAGCAAAGAGGCTAAGTGTTTCAATGACAATCATTTGAACCTATTACCTACAAAGCTGTGTAGCAAGTATAGTTCCTGTAAAATTATTGTTGTGTTTTATTCTAAGAAAATGGAATTCTACGTAACTAGTGAATGATAGAGAGGGAACTAACTACAGGGGACAAATAAGAGAGACTATGAAGAGTTAGCCTAAGAAGATAAGCTGTCTGCCAAACCTCACACAGGAAGCACTGGTTCATCAAAGAACATTTCCTTTCATCTAAGTGATGAAGGATTTTCAAATCTGGCGGTGAAAGCCTTATCCACACCTCACCTTGTAAACCATCATTACATCAATACCAAAAACCATCGAAAATAAGACAAATCAAACAACATTAATGAACAATGTCTCCTCCTCAGGAAGAAGTCTGACCCTAAGGAAGAGAAAAGATTCTCCTTCACAATGAACAGCTCATCTTAGTGGGGTGGCATAGAGGCAGAGCCATTACAGAGACTAGCTAATCTAGGTTCCTTCTATGATTTTCAGAAAGACAAAACTCTGTTGAAATAGCTGTGTACTCTAGTTCAGTTTTTCAATGGCTCAATTTCCTACCTTTATTTGTGAGTATGTCCACTAGAATGCACATTTTAAAATACTCTCCAGAATGCCAAAGTAACTATAAAAAGAATTTCATGGAAGTTTTTTGGCATGAGTAAATTTTGTTACAAGACTTTTGCTGCTAAGGAACAAAAATATGGAGCCAATGGTTATAACAGGAGAAAGGAGTGCTGACAATTTAAATCAATTCAATATTTCACTTACCTTTAGTTTTCCACAGTACTGAGCATAGTGATGAATTATCTAATATGTCTGATCAAATATTATGTAATTTTGGGCAATTTAAAAAATATTTTGTAATACAGAAATAACCATCCTCCTTTCTGTGTTTGCTTTTCTCTATATACCTTGAGGACATAAAGCTTTTAAGATTTATAAGCAGTAGAAAATATCTGAAACTCAAATTTGTATTAAGACATTCTTTGCACAAATCCACTGACCCATTTTTCTAAAGTAAAAATAACTGCTGGGTTTTTTAACTTGCACTGAAAATACAAAATTACAGTTCAATAATTACATTCATACAGTACCTTGAAGACTATATTCCAAGTTGCACAACTGACCTTCTTTTCTATAAAAATATAGAGCCTATATTATACGTAATTATATTATGGAACATTTTGAAAAAGAGAATCCTGTTGCTTTTCTTGCACATAAATCAATTTGGATCTTTAATACTTCTTTGCATTTCCTTGCATATTTATAAACATGGCTTTACTTTTTTTTAACTTATGGAAAATATCTGACCACTTTACAGATTGACAAATGATACCTGGTTAGACAGCTGTACAGAAAAAAAAATAAACACACACGTAACAGATTTTCAGAGACAGAAAAATAAATTTCCTTTTGCAAAGAAGAATCAGTACACTCTACAATCACTCACAAGCCATAGCACGAGGATCCACTTTTGTCTCTCCAGCAAGAACTTGAGGTGTCTAAGTGGAATTCACTTCACTCACCTGTTTGGCTTAGTTGGGATGTGCTTCTACTCCTTCTAGACACTATGGCAACCACTTTGGCACTCAGGCTGGATCTCCTTTTCTTTCCACCTGCTCCAACTGTACCCACAGCCGTGTCAGACTGACTGCCGTCATTGTGCTCCAGTGTGTACATCTCCCCACTCACACTGGTGCTCTTCGTGATGGCTCTTCCTGAAGTCCCCATCCGTCTGCCTTGCATTTTAGGGGTAAATGAACTATATTTACAAAGTAAAAACATATACGCATCCATAAATTACAGGTCAGTATAACCGAAGCTCTAAATCTAATTTATTTTGAAATAATCCAGGCAAATTTTTAGGAGGGAAAAGCCAGTTGAGTAGTAGTCTTACAGCTAAGATTTACTAGATGTAGCTTAAAACAATAGTATTTCAACACAGGAATCTATAAACTTTTAGTAAAAAGAAATGCAACCAGTGTTATCTACAGGGAGGTAAATGTTACTAATTTTATAGTTACTATGTTAGTTTCAGAGAAAAACAAAAATATTTAAATCAATAAGACAAGTTCATATACATTCCTCAGGAAAAAATATTAAAAATGGACATTCTGGATTTGCCATACAAGATTAAAAAATGAAAATCACATCTGTTCTAGTTCCAACTAACAGATACCTCTTTTGCTATTTGAGGCTTTATGAGTCTAGGAAAGACTACTTAGGAGGCAAAGAAAAATCATATTTCCCTCCTTCTTCCTTGTCCCCTCATGTCGCATCTCTCCCAAATTTCAACTCATTTTCCTCTTTCAGTGTTTCAAACTCATATGCTCAGGTTCAGATGTTCCTTTTTTTCTTCCCTATCAAAACTTGTCTATGTTCTCAGATTACACTGGTTTATCTGAATAAATTACTGTACTGCTCTCCTAAATGAGAAAATTATTGTTGAGAATTTCAGGCGCCATGGGAGGCTGGTGGGAAAAAAAACCGTTTCTACTCTCCAAAGTAAATGTATGTATGTCTGTGAGTCAGGGAGAGAGGTAGGGCAGGCAAGCTGGAGCCACAGATGTTAGGATTCTTCATATCCTTTAAATTATACTGCATACACAGTGATATTATCCAAACAGACTGGCCTCTTTTGGTCCAATAAAGACCTGGTTGGATATCTGAAATGACCCTCTTTATTTTACATTTCCTTAAAATATCTGCAAAAATTGGCTTATATAACCCTCACCACCATCTCGATTTTCTATTTCTTGCTTTGAAGTACAAAATACATTAATATAGTATCTTTTAACAGTGATGACATTGAATACTTAAGTTGAGATAAATCCTAATATGATTATAAATGATAAAATAGAAATTCTTGGGATCACGTAAGTATTTGTGGTCACATATATAATGAGTGTTTCAGTAGAAAGGGAAATTGATATGGGATGAGTTCAGAAAGGTGGGAGAGTGAGACTGTGGAAGGATTAGAAGTTATGGAAAAGAAACAACACTGTTTGATCCTTAGGATCCCTCCATGAATTGAACTGAAAAACGAGATCCCTTTTTGATAGGAATCATTTGGAATTTTTAATCCCTAGCTGTATTACTTGAATTGGTCCATAACATTAATATTGATATTTGTATTCTTCCAATTTATTCTAATCAGCATTCCATTAACTCAAAGTTTTTAAAGCCATTTGCAAACCTAGTAATTTTGCTATGCGCTTTATGCAAACTCTTTTTTCAAAACGTTAATGAGGATAGTATTACATATAGCTGGTTCAAAACTGATTCCTTTGGGGTTTATATTCCCAACTCTAGGGGACCTTCTTTCCTGGTTAATTTTACAAGAAATTTCTTCTGTGTCCTCGCCAATTTATTTCAATGCATGACCTAAATCTGTCACCTCTCCTTAAGTCTACTCTTACTACCTGCATTTCTACGATTTTACTTGCAGACTTCTGCTGGAGGATACAAAGCAATGTCACAATTTGGTCAGTTTTGCTGATGATCCATCTTCAATCAAATGCCTGTGACAGAGAAGTCTGTAGTTTTCCCACCTCTCATCACTCTTTTTAGCACACTCCTCAAGGGGTTATTGAAAACTTCTGATGATTTTATTTTTACCTTAATAAAGTCTGCATAAACTAGCATCTACCTTTTTTCTCCCCATTATTTCCATGAAAATGGAATTCTTTTTTTTAATTTTTTTTAAATGTTTTACTTATTTATTCATGAGAGTCAGAGAGAGAGAGAGGCAGAGGGAGAAGCAGGCTCCCCGCCCAGAAGGGAGCCCGATGCAGGACTCGATCTCATGACCCCGGAATCATGACTTGAGCTGAAGGCAGACGCTCAACCATCTGAGCCACCCAGGTGCCCTGAAAATGGAATTCTATTACAACTCTCAATTTGTATTTTAAAAGTTATCCACAAAAACGTTATTCCTTGTAAAACATTCGGGAATGTTCTATAGGCTATAGAAAAGTTTAAAAGTATAAGGAAATGTCTTCAGTAACACTTCTATCCTGAAAATGTATTTGAGATGAGCTAGGAAGACTCAAAATTTTTTTTCATGGACATTTAATCACAGCAATGAAATGTTCCACTATGTTGAAAAAATTCTGGAAGGCAGCTATGCTCACCACTACACCACCAACACACACTATGTTGACAAAATTCTGAAAAAATTTAGGGAAATCTGTATAGTGATTATACCATTTAGGGGGTTAAGAAGTTATGTTAAAATGATTTTTGTAAATAAATGATATAATTTTTCCTCAAAAATAAAATATTTTATTTAGAATTTTAAAAGCATTCTTATACGATATGACAACTGTGCATAGCTTCCTAAAGAATCTGGAATATCATAATGTTCAACGAGAACACGTGAAGGCATTTTCAATTCTGCTTACCTAATTGCGGGGAGAGGTTTCTGGGGTCTAATCAGGTTAATTTAACCCATGTGAAGCTTACTGTTTTAGTACAGATATGTTTTCTATTCCCCTATTTTGTATCCTTTTATTTGTTCTGCTTCCATTGACTGGAAAACTATTCCTGTCATTTAGTTTCATTTAGTGCCTGAATCCTTCAGGATATACTTTAACGCTTTCTGATTTATAAAGCTCCTCAGAGTCTCTCTAGTGTCATGACTCCTCTTTCCTAGCCCTTTGTCTTCTAGTTTCTATTGGTTATATTAAGATTCTGATATTTTATATCAGCATGCACGTTATGCATCACTAGATTTGCCACAGTGCCCTTCCCATTGCTGAATGAACTAAAGATTTATGAGTAGGAAGTTAAAAAAAAAGCGATGTCAATATGCAAATGGACTATGATATAACCCATCTTTAAAAATCAATCAAACAAAAAACCCACCTTTCTTCTTTGATACTCCCTCTCCTTCTGGCTACTGACTTTTGGCTAAAAATCTCCTCAAGCAGTTGTCTGTATGTCCTCTCTTCCTATTCTATCCTGAACTAATTTAAATCAGGCTTTGTCCCTACTATTTCACCAAAGCTGCCTTTTTTTTTTTTTTAAGATTTTATTTATTCATCTGAGAGAGAGAGAGAGAGAGAGAGAGCAGAAAGCAGACTCCTGGCTGAGCAGGGAGCCTGGTGTGGGACTCAATCCCAAGACCCTGGGATCATGACTTGAGCGAAAGACAGATGCTTAACTGACTGAGTCAAGTGACCCCCAAAGCTGTCTTTTATTAAAGTCACCAGTGACTTTACATGGCAAAATCCTATCAGTGCACAGTCCTTACCCTTCTGACCTCTCATTAAATCATGTATGTGACAAAACATTTGATTCTACTGATCATGAAACACTTGATTCTTATGAGACACTATAGTGTCTCATTGACAAGAACTTTAATTTCTTTCATCACTAAATACTGGAGTTCTTCAGTGCTCAGCCCTCTGACCTATATTCTTCCATAGGAGACTAACTCCCTAGATGTCTCATCTGGTCTTGGGCTTTACATATTATCCATACTGCTGCAAATTCCAATTGTTTTTCTCCACCTATACTCAGTCCTGAACTCCAGATTTATATAGCCAGTTGTCAATGGACATTCCTGTTTGGATATGTCTCTCAAAAATAACATGTTCAACCCAACTGAGAAACTGCTCTATAGCTTAACTTTCATATCACATTAAAGATACTCCATTTCCCCAATTGCTCAGAGTAATAATTTCCCCCTATAAAAAAAAATCTAATGTGGATTTGAGACCAAGAAAAAAAAGTTATTTTACTTTTTATGCCCTGCTTGAGCATTATCTAACAAGTCCACTTTAAAGGTCATTTGACCCTCCAGGGAAATGTAAAATTTTTGACTATTTACTCTTATAATAATTATGATCCAAACATTTTACAATGCTGTAAAGTGAGTTGTTAACTTGAGTAAAACTGATAAGGAGCAAATGATTACTATTTAGAAGATGGGGTAACTCCAAAGGTTATGGTTTTACTGACCTAGAGAATATTACCTAGTTTTGAATCTAAATTCATAATCTTATTCCAGCATTCATTTTTTTTCAATGACTATATATGTGTATATATAAGTACCTGAGTTTCTTGGATCATCTTTGGAATCAGTTTATCATCCTGTTGGTTTTCACACTAATGAGTTAAAACTTCAACATTTGCTATCCAGTTTTTATTACTATGTTTTAATTTTGAGAATTATGTTTTGACTGTGTTGGGGAGTCCCATCGAAATGTCCAAATGGACCCCCTGCCGGATCCAATTAAACTGTTTTGCTGGAGCAGGGCACCTCATGGACTCCTTAAACCCAAGGTTGCCTTTAATCAAGTGGCAACCAAACATTACGTTCAATCTCTGCTTTCTTTTTTCCAACTCTGGTTTTCTATGTTTCTTTGTTTGTTTCTGGTTCTGGTAAATGGGCTCTTATTTTGCTTGATTGTAACTAATAATACATTCCTCACTAACGGCACCAACAATAGGAAATCCACCCGTGGAACTAAATCTGTTGCGTGGCAGACATCAGGATATATTACAAGTTGGATGGCAAGTGACAAAAAATTTGGCTTGTTAGTCTTTTTACATGTCTGTTTGCCTGCTACTAAAAGTTCACATCACTCATGAAAATGTCTTGTGCATACTGAAAAAAGAACTGCTCTTTAAAAGTCTGGGCTTAGGTTTCAGTGTTAATTTTGGCCCTATGGCTAAGTGGTAAAACTGAAGTTGCTTGCTCTCTTTGCATGCTTAAAAACAGTCTTTTTGATTGATAATAAAAATCTCTTACTTTCTATGTACCTTAGGGATAGCTGTACAGGCAGATAGATACTAGATCCCAAGGTATTTTAAATTTAATAGAGCTCCTGTTCTGATTGATCTACACAGATGAGTAAGTACTTATATAATTCTAATATAGGTAACTAAAGAATCTCTAGAGAAAAAATAAACTGAAATTCTGATACTTTGAAAATACTAGCCTTTTAAGAAAAAACATTTTCAAGAAATTGTTAACTCAGAAGAATTTTAATCTAAGAATTTAAATCCACAATTAAAGTGAATCCTTGGAGTTATCAAACTAGTTTGATAAACTGGCTTACAAACAGCCTTATGAGAACCATGATGAGATGCCACTTCCTACACACTAGGGTAGCTATAATAAAAAGGAGAAATAACAAGTGTCGATGGGAATCTGAAGAAACTGGGACCCTCATACATTGCTGATGGGGCAGGAAAAGGCTACTTCTTAGGAAAAGTCTGGCAGTTTAGTTAAACTTAGACATAGTTAAATTAAACTCAAAATTACCGAATGACTCAGTAATTCCATTCAAAAGTAAACATAGTTACCATATGCCCCAGCAATTCCATGCCTAGATAATAGGCTCAAGAGAATTTAAAACACATATCCACACAAAAACTCACATATGAATAGTCATATCAACATCATTCTTAATAGTTAAAAAGAGGACAACCCAAAGGCCCATAAACTGATGAATGGAGAAACAAAATGTGGTATATCCATACAATGGAGTATTATCAACCATAAAAAGGAATGAAGTACTGATTCATAATTTTATGAATACACACGGATGAAGTTAAAAACATTATATTACATAAAAGAAGCTAGATACAACAGACTACTTATTGCATGATTCCATTTAAATGGAATGTCCCACAGTCAAATCTGCAGAGACAAATGTAGATTAGTGGTCACCCAGGGCTAGAAGGGAGGAAATGGGAAGTGAGTACTAATGGGTTTCTTTTGAGGGATGATAAAAATGTTTCGGAATTAGATAGTTGTTATGGTTGTACACCTAATTGTGACTACATTAAAAACTACTAAATTGTATAATTTCACAGGGTGAATTTTATGGTATATGAATTATATCTCAACTTAAAAAAAAACAGTTTTATGTCTTCTTACAGATTTTATCAGCATGGTATATTATATAAGCACAAAATTTTATTTTTTAAGCCTTAGGTTGGTTTTTTCATGGACAGGCAGATTAATCTAGAATTTAAACTTCCTATACTGGTGTTACTTAATGGGTAAGCTAACATTGCTTCCAATAATGCTTAAGATTATGAAAAGTGTAAAATTATGTAATAACTAAATTGAACTATAATTCTGATAAAACTGATATCAACAGTAATTAAGTTGGTTAGTGTCAGCTTAAACAAAATTTCCAAGTGGTTAATTAGTTAACTTTAAGATTTAGCGTTAGCATTAAATTTCATTAATTAATAAAAAATCTTTGACTATCTAGATAATTTCTAAGTTAGAATATAAAACTTGGTTAATAACCAAGGAAATACATATATATGCACATGAAAATACCTCTAATTTTCATATGGCATACATTATCTTTGCCTTTGATAAGGTTTATTTCATTTTTGCAACTTTAAGAAAATATCTAAGGGATATTGTGGGTGTGGGTGTTTTGTTACGTGTGCTGTGTAACTTGATGGTATGCTAAATTGCTTGCATATGACAGTCTGTTATGCTCAATCATCTGAGTTTTCTCTATGAAATAGAAGCTTAGGTTAAAAGTTGTAATTAACACTGATGTTTGGTTCTATACTAGAAACAAAAGTGGCATATATTTTAAAATATATGGATATATATTCAAGATAATAGATGTATTCTTATTTATCAAAGGAAAAGAAGGGAATCATTTCTTACAGTAAACTCCTGGAATGTGAATGAAGATAGTAAAAGACGGAACTTGAGTGGATACCTTAAAGTGTAGAAGGTTTGAGGAAAAGTGAATTATTTACCCTGTTTTACTGTAGTTGTAAACAGTAAGTCTGAAGGGCAAAAAAAAAAACTTTGACAAAGTGGCTCCATTTGATGTAAATCTTCATAATATAATAAGAAAGGTCTGTGAGTCATTTACTGACAAACTTATATTAATGCAAGATTAGAATCTGGTTTTCTGTTAAAATGATCTACTGATCCTAGAATATTTAATTGAGAGCAAATTTCATTTAATCAGAAGTGGCAAGCTGACCATTAAGGAACAAGAGTTTTACTTTACATGTAGAACCAATACCTACAAAGTCTGTATAGGAAACTGGTCTAGTACTTATTCTATGGCTTACAGGATCCTAAGAACTATAGATCATAAAAAAGTTCATATCCTGAGCTTAGCAGAATTTTAGAGATAGGTACTGCAAATGATGTCTAGTGGTGATGATAGCTTTGGTTCACACTGTAAATAACACACAGGACTTGGTGTGATATAATTTACCATAAAATGGCCAACGTGGTATGATAACCTGTATGCATTTAATCAAATCAAAGATGGCATCAGTATTAAGATACATTATTATTCTATGTATTTTTAAGAAAGAAAAATGTTGCTAATTATGGCATGCCATCAATTGTAAAATATGTACCAATTTCGTATATGGTAAAGTATAAATAAGTGTGAATCAATGAAATTATGGTAATAGACAATTTAGAAACTCATTTCAACAAGAATTAAAAAAAAAGACTGATAAATTAGAATCACTTTCTAAATATTCAACACACCAAAAGAATCTGGAGGTCTACTAAGACTCCATAATAAGCCTGAAAAGGGACCAGTAATATAAGGCATATTGAAAGATGGTTGTAATATACATAAATTCACAATACTGTTTGCAAAATGCTAAAAGTAAACCCAAACTATTTGAATCAATATACAACTTACTAATCACAAATTGAATACAAACAGAAATCTGCTGATCAACATTAAGAGACAATTCCCAGGTATCTATCTCAAAATTTTCAGTAGTTAAAATACAGGGCTGATGACTGACAACTAAATTGTATCAAATACCTCCTGACCATGTCTAGGGGACCTATTTGGATAATAAACATCAGTTAGAACTGAGGGATGCACTCAAGTTAGATCACTATTTATATTCAATCCCTTCAAATATTCCAGCCTTTCAGAATTAATTGCCTCCATGTAATTCTTACTGAATTTCACTCATACACACATACGCACATGTGTGAGGCTATAAGTAGTCTCTGGTATTGAGGATGTACATACATTTTGTTAGTATATTCTAGGTAATAGACTTATTCCTAAGTATTTCTTGTTTCTGATTGTATTATACTAATGGTATTTTACAAATTTAATTTCCTAAAGTTTTTTGCTAGTACCTAAAAATACAATCAATTTTTGTATTTTGACATTGTATCCAGTGACTTTACTAAATTCACTTATTAATTCTAATAGTTGTTTTATAGATTCGTTTGAGTTTTTTATATGAAGAATCATATAAACTGTGAATAATGACAGTTTAAATTCTTCATTTGTAATCTTTATAGCTTTTATTAACGTATTTTTTTTTGCTATATTGCTATACTGACAGGTCCAATACTGGCTAGGGCCATGTGAATAATGTTTAATAGAAGTTGTGGGAATGGCCTATGAAATTGGGGCAAAAGTGTTCAGTATTTCACTATTAAATATAATGCTTATTGTAGGGTTACTGTAGATAACAGTATTTTATCGTCTTAAGAAAGTTCTTAGTTTGCTAAGATCTTTTATCATATGTATGTGCTGAATTTTATCAAATGCTTTTTTTCCTGTATCTCTTGAGATGATCATATATTTCTTTCATTCTGCAATGAATTACATAGAGAAAAATGTTAAACAAATTTTGCATTCATGGAACAAAAAATTTTTGTCATAATGTATTTTTATTCTCTCAATATCTATCTATCTACCTAGATTCAATTCGCTAAAATTTTGTTTTATCTATTTTAATGAGAGATTTTGGTTTGTAATTTTCCTGTCTTCTAATGTCCTTATCAAATTTATCAAAGATAGGCTGGCCTCACAAAAAGATTTAGGAAGTATTTTTACTTGAACTTTTTATTCTCTAGAGTAATTGGTATATGCCTGAGAGCATTCATTCCTTAAATACTTGGAATAATTTACCAGTGAATCCACATGGGTGAGGAGTTTTCCTTTTGGGAACATTAAAATAATTACAGAATCATTAAAAAATAGATATCTGACTCTTCAAAGTTTTTATTCCTTCTTACCTCATGTTTAGTAAGTTGTACTTTCCAAGAAATTTGTACAGCTCATCTAAGTCAGGGTTAGGCAAACTTATTTTGTAAAGAGCCAGATAGTAAATATTTTAGGCTTTGTGGGCCAGATTGTCTCTGCTGCAATTACTCAACCTTACTATCATGGTGGGTAAAGAGCCACAGATAATATATAAGCAAATGAGCATAGATGTGCTCCAGTAAACCTTTATTCACAAAAAAAAGGGCAGTGGGCCAGATTCGGCTTGCCAGTCATAGTTTGGCTAACCCTGATCTGAACTGTAAAACTTACTGGCATACTACTGTTTATACCATTTAAATATTTGTGTATCCTACACTGATATCTCCCTTTTTTCATGTCATGACATTGGTTATAAGTATTAGTCCATTTACTTTTGATACAATTACTGAGATAGCTGGAATTGACCCTATCACTTGCCACTTATTTTTAATCACCATGTTTCTTCTTTTACTTCTCCATTTTTGCCTAACTAGATTAATTCGGTATCTTTCTCTCTACTATTAGCATCTGAGTTATGTATTCTTCTATTATTTATTAGTGGATACCCTAAGGATTAAAAACATATATACCTCGACTTATCAGAAAATTCCTTAAATTAGATATTTTATCACTTTCAGAAGAATGCAAAAACTTTAGAACAGCTTGATTTCATTTCCTTCCTCTCCATCTTTTATGCAGGTGTTTTATGTATTTTACTTCTACGCATTCTTTTTTGAGAGAGCGAGAAGGCGCATGTGCGCCCGCACGAGTGGTAGGGGAGGGGCAAAGGGAGAGGGAGAGAGAATCTTAAGCAGGTTCCATGCCCAGTGGATCATGACCTGAGCTGAAATCAAGAGTCCGATGCTTAACCGACTGAACCACCCAGGTGCCCGCTTCCACATGTTTTAACTACCACAAGATGTTGTTATCATCATTAACTCTTTCTAGTGTTCATTCTTTCCTCAAATTTAGTGCTTCCAACTGGGGACATTTTCCTTCAACATGGAGTGCAGGTCTACTGGTGATGAATTCTCCTGTTTTATTCCTTCCTCTCTTCCTCCCTCCTTTCCTTCCTTCCTTCCTCCCTCCCTGCCTCCCTTCGTTCCTTGTCTGTAGGATATTTTTGCTGGATAATATTTACTAAGCATAAAATTTTAGGCTGGAAGATTTCTTTGTTTTGTTTTTTGTTTGATTTTTTTTTTTTTTTTCCCTACAGCATTCTTCCTTTTGGTCATTCCATTGCTTTTTTGGCTTTCATAGAATCTACTGAAATTTCAGCCAGTCTTATTGCTTCAGTGAACTTCATGTCTCTTTCTTTCCCTTGAGATTCTTTTAAGAAACGTTTTTTTCTTTAGTTTTCAGTACTTTGATCATGATATTGATAAACTTTTTTCCCTCTTTTTACATCCTGGGATTTTTAAAAGGTTTTTGGATTCATAATTTGATGTATTTCATCAGTTTTGGAAAACTCTCAGCTAGTACCTTGGTTTTTAAGTATTGTTACTGTCATTTCCTCTCCTTCTGGGATCCAAATTATATGTAGATTAGACCTTTTCATTAGGGCCCACGTGTCTCGTATGTCCTCCAATTTACTTCCTGTTTTCTCTTTGTGCATCGATTTATATACTTTTCATTGACCAGCTCAATAATTCTCCGTTCTACTGCTTCTAATATGCCATTAAACACACCTATTAAATTTTGTTTTGTATCTTTTAGTTTTAGAATTGCCATTTAACTTTTTTTTAGAATGGGTTCCAGGTCTCTGCAGAAAACATCCATTATCCTTTGTTTTCTGGAACATATTAATCATGGATATTTGAAGGCCCTATATGAAAACTCTGTTGTTGGTTTTTATTCATTTGGTCCTTTTCTATTTAATTTTTAAATCATGCCTTATAAATTTTAATTAGATGCCAGACACTGGGAATGTTTGCTCTCTTGTTTTCCTTCAATAAGGGTAAAATTTTCTTTTGGTTGGCAGAGAGAAGTTATCTTGTTCCTATTCAGAGCTGGGTTTAAAGCTCTGCTGTTACTCATAGAGTGTAATGCATAACCCCAGAGTTTGGCCCTTCTGGAATTTGTATGAGAAACTAAAGGTACTTTTCAAGCCCCTCTGACTGTGGAACTTGAAGGTGATCTGTGTCTCCTCAGCCCTGAGCACCCACTGGAATCTTTGCTCAGCTCTTTAATCTTCTAGCCACCGCTTTTTGGTTCCTTGGAGTCTTTCCCTGTGGATGCTCACCTCGGGAGTCAACAAATTACTTTAGGAGAATCTGTAGCAAGTTTTGGAGCCCTCCATGCACAGTTTCCAGCTCCTTTCCTTTGTCAGTTCCTGACCTGTGATCTGCCTCCTCAGTCCAGTACAAATCCTGCTTTCTGCTTGGGCTATATCCCATGTCACTGAATTGCAAAGTACCTTCAGAGAAAGCTGGGGTAAATTTGGCACTTACATCATGTTCTTCCCTTCTTTCAAAGATTGAAGCCCTTCAAATTTCTGCCTGTTTTATTCCTTCCAAATACCCTCAAACATTTGCTTGTTTGTTTTTGCTGGTTTGGAGGTGGGAAGGTTAGTCTGATACAAACTATATTGCCATGCCTGGAACTGGAAGAACTGTGTCATCTTATTGCTTAGTTTTGAATGATGGTAGAATTATCCAGACCAGTGATGTTTTCAAAATCTCTAAAGGTTAGTAATGAAGATTTACATATTGTAATTGTGCTATAGCAATTTCTTTCTTTGTGAACTACACCAAATAACTTTTGCCGTATCGATCCCGATGTGTCCCCCTAACAGCCTCTCTGCCATAGCAAACTTGTGCGGCTTCTCCTCTGAGCTGATGTCATCTGCTACTCTGAAGCATAAAACATCATTTCAGTGTTTTCCAGTGCTAAAACTGTCCCAAGTTATCACAGATTCTAGACGGGAAATTTTTTGATTAGGCTTTCCAAAGCTGTGCCATTTATTTTAGAGAGCTCTACATTCTATTCAATAGGTGAATAAGTCAGCATCTACTCTTGATGTTTGCCTCATTTTAGTCCAGATTTCACTGATTTTGAAAGTTGTTTTTTTATCATTTATAATTTAAGGATGTGGTTGTCTCCTAGGTTCATGCTAGATCAGGTTATTAGTATCTTTCTTAAAAAACTTGGGTAGTTTTCAGCTGGCAATTAGAGAGAAATAAAAACCACTGTTCTCTGTAATCTTCAGTGCATGATCATGGAGTTCTATGTAGGAAGCAAAATCAGTCAGTCTTGATGACTCATTTCAGTATGCAATCTCAATGGGAGTGGTATGCTTCCAAATAATAACTGGTTCTTGGTGGAGGTAAGAGGGGTAAACATTTCTTAGATAAAATGGTTTGTGGTCCTCTAAAGAGCCACAGTATATAAACAGATACAGTGTTATTTGTGACATTAAAAGGTCACCTGGGAAGGATAATTAGGAAAATAACATCTAAAGGCTCCTTAGGGGGTTGATAATGGCAAAAGCATTGAGGAACAGTGCATTAGAAGGAGGACGGGAGAGGGTTAAAATTAGGGTGGCTTCCAGTTTTTTGATTTGGGAACCAGGTGGATAATGGGGTGGGAGGAATATAATTACTCTGTTCAAATACTAGGTAAGCCAATATGTTTTTATATTTGTTTTAAGAAATATCTTAGGATCTCAATGACTGCAAATAGATAGTTAAAAATATAGATCTTCATGTATTTCCAGGCTATTATAAATGCAATTAAATATGTGTTTGTACACACACACACACACAGTTCAACAAAAGCTGGTGTACAATATTCAGTGAATACCAAAACATTAAAAAATAATCTTGTATCACACATTTCTTATCTATCAATATGACTGGATGAGAAACTTCCTAAATACATGCTGTAGACAACTTGTATTGATTGCTTATGCGTAACTTATGTAAGCTCTAAATCTTCTCCATGGACATGGATCTGTCTCTACCTTCAATATACCCACACATCTTTGCTCAGTGCCACACTGTCCATGAAATTATTTTTTAAGATTTTATTTATTTATTTGACAGAGAGAGAAAGAGACAGCTAGAGAGGGAACATAAGCAGGGGGAGTGGGAGAGGGAGCAGGGAGCCCGATGTGGGGCTCGATCCCATCTTTTTTGTAGGTGTTTTATATATTTTACTTCTATGCATTCTTTTTTGAGAGACTGAGAAGGCGCCATCATGACCTGAGCCCCCGGCAGATGCTTAATGACTGAGCCACCCAGGCGCCCTGTCCATGAAATTCTAATTACAGTTGACTCTTGAACAATGTGGGGGTCAAGAACACTGACACCCTACACAGTCAAAAATCTGCCTATAACCTTTGGTTTCCCCTAAAACTTCAAATACTAATAGTCTACTGTTAACTAGAAACCTTACCAATAAACATAAATAGTTGGTTAACATATTTTGTGTATTATACATAGTATAATGAGAAAAGAAAACATAAGAAACTCACAAAGAAGACAAAATATACTGTATGTGCTGAAAAAAAGTCCACATATGAGTGGACCTGTGCAGTTCAAACCCATGCTGTTCAAGGGCTCACTGAACTTGTGGTGCAGTGACCATTCACCAAGGTGTAGCAATTATTTTCTAACAATCTGTGGAATGTGAAGACCTATAATTTTTCCTACTGTTTTGTTTTTTGCTTATCAGCAACCTGTATTGGACATGCCTCCCAGTTACACTGCTACCACGGGAATAAAGAAGGTCATAGACATTTGCTTGTGTCCAGTGTAACCTGTTCAGTATCCTGTCATCTTGGCCACAGCTGACTGAATCAAGGATTGGCATCTGAGTTGAAAGTAGCCTTTAAGGGCAGGAAGACAGCCTACAGGGGCGCCTGGGTGGCTCAGTCCGTTAAGCATCTGACTTTGGCTCAGGTCATGATCCCAGCATCCTGGGATCCTGGGATTGAGCTGGAGATTGAGCTGGCATCGGGCTCTCTGCTCAGTGGGGAGCCTGCTTCTCCCTCTCCCTCTGCTGCTCTCTATGCTTGTGCTCTCTTGCTATCAAATAAATAAAATCTTAAAAAAAAAAAAAAAAGAGGAAAACAGCCTACAGACTGTCCAGGCTTTGGACCTCTAATTAAGAGATGCTCTTTATTTGATGATTACTAATTGCTCCTTTTATCAGAGGAGCGATTTTCCTTCCTTAAGTTCCAACACCCTCTGAGTTCCCAGAATCTCTTTCTTTATCTTAGCTGTAACCTCCTGTTACTTCTTACACGATTTCTCCATGCCCCAGCTACCATTCTTCCTCACATCTCAAGTGGTCCTTTCTCTGCTGGAGCTCCTCTCTGTCCGCATTTTCCTGCCCTCAGCTCCCTTCGTCTTCTTCCTTGGTGTTCCTGACTGCTATTTTCTCAACACCTTAGACACCTCACTGCCACTTCAAGATCCAGTTTTCTTTGCCTTTCCCTGACATTTGCTCTCTACCTTGGGATAAAGTCCCTAGGTCCATAGTTCTTGCTTTTTACACCTGCAATTATTTTTTTATTCATTAATTTCATTTTAAAGATTACTCTTTAAGTAAATTTAAAAACTCAAGAAAATAGTAATACCTTAAATATTAAACATCTATTCTAGCAATGTGGTAGATGATCCATTCTGAATATCTTTTCACTCCCAAATGCCTAGAAATTATGTGAAAATTACAACAAATACGCATTAGAATACAAACCCAGGTTCAGAAGAAAGGTAAATCCCCTTAGCCAAAAGACCAAGAGGGAACTGAAAACAGGTTGCTGAATGGATTATGAATGCCTTGGGAGGTTTTGTAGAGAAATTTAGGGCAGGCCCAGTGGGGAGTCAGAACTGAAATGCCTATGCTGAGTGAAATAAGTCAATCAGAGAAAGACATGTATCATATGACCTCACTGATATGAGGAATTCTTAATCTTAGGAACAAACTGAGGGTTGCTGGAGTGGTCGGGGGTGGGAGGGATGGGGTGGCTGGGTGATAGACATTGGGGAGGGTATGTGCTACGGTGAGCGCTGTGAATTGTGTAAGACTGTTGAATCACAGATCTGTACTTCTGAAACAAATAACGCAACATATTTTAAGAAAAAAGAAAAAGAAGATAGCAGGAGAGGAAGAATGAAGGGGAGTAAGTCAGAGGGGGAGACGAACCAGGAGAGATGATGGACTCTGAAAAACAAACAGAGGTTTCTAGAGGGGAGGAGGGTAGGGGGATGGGTTAGCCTGGTGATGGGTATTAAAGAGGGCACATTCTGCATGGAGCACTGGGTGTTATGAACAAACAATGAATCATGGAACACTACACCAAAACAAATGATGTAATATATGGTGATTAACATAACAATAAAAAATTAAAAAAAAAAAAGAACTGAAATGCCTATAGGGGTCAAGACTCTTAAAGAATAAGGAAAAACTCGAGTCCTCCCCTAAGCCCTAAGAGCCCTCATAGGTGACATTCTATATTTCAGGAAGACAGAGAAGGCTCACAAAATGAAAGTCTAAGACACATGGGAAATGATTAGCAAAGAAACTAGAAAACACGTGGGGCAATTCTAAAGCATTTAAAAGCAAAAATAACATCTGATTATGGGAGAAAGAAAACAACATATAATTAAAATACTGGAAAAATACGTAAATGGTAGAGGGATGGTAGCAGAGCTAAAGTGACTATAGTAATTTTTTTTTTTCCTAGGAGGAACTAGAGGCACTTAATTTTAAATGTATTATTTAACTAAATATATATATTTGAAACACTAAATTAGGCACTAAAATCATAGAAATAGTATAATATCCAGAATAATAGAGGGGAGAAATGAAATAAATACAATTCAATTCAAAACCAATCAGGAAAGAGGAAAAAATAGTAATAAAAATGGAAAATATAAAATAAGATAGTAGAAATAATTCCAAATATATAAGAAATCAAAATAACCACAAACTGATTAGGTAGCCATTTAAATAATAGAGAATTTCAGGTTGGAAGAAAAAAATTCTAAATCCAGCTACATGCTGTTTACCAGAGATATAACTCATACATATGGTCACAGAAAGGTTGCAAATGAAAGGATGGGAAAAGTTCGATTGAATACTAATAAAACAAACCTTACGTTCTCATACAAGATAAAACAGACTTTAAAGCAAAAGATTATCATTACTAGAGGTAAACAGCTTCACGCCATAATGGTAAAAGGGTTAAATTACCAGGCTCTCAGTTCTAGCTCTACTACTGTATACTAGCCACATAAATCCACTTTTGTCTTTATTTGTAAAATGACATTATTAATAATTGCACTACAGGGCTGTTACAGCACTCATGATCTTGCATGTGAACTGTCTATCAAAATATCTGGTACACAAAAAAGAGATACTTAATAAATCAGTATTTTTAATACATTAATACATTATATGTTAAAAAAAAAGAAGAGAGTAGGAAGGGAAAAATGAAGGGGGGGAAACTGGAGGGAGAGATGAACCATGAGAGACTATGGACTCTGAGAAACAAACTGAGGGTTTTGGGGGGGTGGGGGGATGGGTTAGCCTGGTGATGGGTATTAAAGAGGGCACGTTCTGCATGGAGCACTGGGTGTTATACGTAAACAATGAATCGTGGAACACTACATCAAAAACTAATGATGTAATGTATGGTGACTAACAATAAAATAAAGTTAATAAAAAAATAATAAACATATTTGTACTTATGGCAAAATTATGAAAGTGACACACGAAATAGGGGAAGTTTGGAGAGCACTGGTTCAAAGTAAAAGGATATTGTATCCATTCCAAATAACAGGATAATTGCCACAGAAGTTTGAATATTTACCCAAAGAGAGGGTATTTAATATTGATAACCAGAGTTCATGCCTGGTGACCAATAAAACAATTGGCTGCCAGTCAACATAATACAGCGAGGTTTATAATCTCCACTTGGTTCTCCAATGTGCAAATATAAACATGTAAACACAGTGTGTTAAATAGAAACCTAAGAATCTGTTAGAAATTTTCCATTATATATTTTTTGGCATAAAAATATAGTAACAATTTGCGTTCTTCTCAAAACAGTCTTCCTGCTATTTGGTAGCTACTATAGTGCTGAGCATCCTTAATATAGCTGGTCTGTGTGGTAATACAACACATCAAAGACAAAAGGGTGACATAACTGGCCCTTGAGGAAGTCCTCGTGTGCTCTGAAAATTATATAGCATTGAAGCAAAGTTAGTCAACATCTTAGCAACAGGGAGTTTCTTATACCTAAGACTGATCTCTTATAGAAGCAAAACATTCCCGTATCTGGCATGAATCCAAATGGTAGTACTGCTGGACATTGGTCATAACCCCACACTAAAAACACTGTTCCTCACCTTTTCTCAATGGCAAAGATCACAACTACAGACAGATCCTATACAGTGACGAGGAATTTGAATTCTGGGGACAGATTTTTCTCTCTTTGAAAAGTATTCCCAGGGAATAAAATGCTTGCATTTGAAAGTTGCTCTAATATTGTCAATTCACCTTAGGATTTATCACTTATGTTATTTTCCTTGCATTTAAAAGATGTCTAAACTTTATACATCTTTAATAATATGTTATACTGAAGATGTGCTGTTAGCAGCATATAAGTTAACTTCTTATATATTGTGGGGAAAATAAGAATAAGGCAGGGAGAATTATATTCTTGTTTTAACAATAGAATATTAAACATGCAACTCCTTTTAGGTTAAATTAAATTAGAAAATTACTGGAAAAAATTTACACACATTCATATATAGACTTGAATAAATTTTTCATACTCTCTTCCAAAGACACACTGACTTATTTTTCTAATTAAAGAAAATGTTCTAATTATAATTATCTATGATGTCCATTGAACATGCTCTTTAAAATATTTTAAATTTAAAAAAAGAATCTATAATTCACTTTTAACAGAAGGAATAAAACTATAGGGAAGTAGACTTCGATAAACAACTTGTTGCAACATACTTTTAAAACTCCATGAACAGTGTACTTTTCCCCCAATGAGTCCTCACTAAGATCTAATTACAATAATTTCCACAGATAGCTCCATCTTTATAAGATACTCCAGGTTGCTATTAACTTTCAAAAACTTATTATAACTGACCATTTTCATTGTCTATTGTATAGTAAGCATTTATCTCCTATTCTACTGACATTCCCAGAATTTAAGTAAATACATCTCGGTGAATCTATAATGAACTCGCAGAGTAGAAAGGTAACAAAGCAGGCTGGAGCTGTTTCAAACAAGGCCAGGGCTGCTTTACTTCAAACTGCAGTCTTAAATGGTCTGCAAGGAAGAACCTCACCAGGAAAACCTACTCACCTGTCCTAAGAGCTCTGTATCTTTGCCATTATCAAGACTGTTGTGTCACTTCATTCATAGGTCAAGCAGTATTTTGTGTATGTTATGAGTATGGTATAATTCAAATATCTGGCACATTCAGTCATATGGTATGTTAATAAGTATGGTATGGTAATTTTACTGTACCCCCTTTTAAAGGGCACATGGCACATTCTTTCTCTTTACAACTTTAATCTGGTCACAGGAAATAACAGTGGTGATGATTCAACCTTGGACTATTAAAAGTAAGCTGATACTGTAAAATAAGCCATGAGAAGATCACTAAAATATCTTTTCTTTCTCAGATATTCAGTATCCAGTATCTTTCACTGTGTTCCAATTCATTCTGTCCCCATCATCAAATTGCCATGTTATTCTCTCTCTTTCTTTTCAGTACTTTTGTAGATCTCAACAGACTGCTTTTCCATAGTACAATAGGCGAGCATGCAAAATTAAGGGTGGCTAGTTCTACGAAAAAATTCCCTCTTGATCACTCTTAATATAGTCAGTGTCAGCAGGCTTAATAATTAGTAAGTATAAGGGGCGCCTAGATGGTGCAGTAGGTCAAGCATCTGACTCTTGGTTTCAGCTCAGGTCATGATCTCAGGGTCCTGGGATCAAGCCCTGGGTCAGACCTTGTGCTCAGAGCTGAGTCCACTTGGGATGCTCTCTCCCTCTCCCTCTGCTCCTCCCGCTCATCCCACTCTTGCTCCCTCCCTCTTCTCTAAAATAAATAAATCTTTAAAAAACAATTAGTAAGCATATAAAATGAAAGTTTAATTTCTTGTTATGAGCTATAAATGTAGCAAGTGATTTTTGCAGTTAAGTATTTCTCAAATGCCATCACAAAAAAATCCAAAGATTATTTTTAAATGTTATCCTGTATTCCCTTGCTGAATTGAAGAACTATTGTGAAATAAGATACACCTGAAATTTTCTGTAACATTTTCCAAACATAACTGCAGTATCAAATTGATTTTCTGGAAGATATTAACCTATGCATTTATTTTCTATCACAATTTAAAATATCAAAATGATATAATCTATAATGTTTTAAAACCCCACATAAATATGTTTATAAATAAATATATAAAAACAAACATATTTCTCTCAGTATATGCTTACTATTATGCCTACTGACACCAAACGCCAAATTTCAGTAAATTTATGGTTGTAAGACTACTATTTGTATATAGAAGATAATGTTTCTTAAAAAAAACCTCATGTCATAACAAGTACTCATATCAGTAGGTTTGAAGAAATGAATAAATGCATGAATAAAGTCTCTTACCACCTTAAAAAAATCTTTCATGTCTTTTAAACTATGAATGTAGAAAACAGAGATAATTTTGCTTTTGAAAATATTCTTTAAAAAGGAGATGATAAAAAAGGTCCAAAACTATTTGCATCAAATTTGCTTTTCAAGTTTGTTTGTTAAAATCCATCTAGCTCTAGAAAGCCAACCTTGTAGATCTAGAACATGTTACAAATGTGAATACTGTTGGAAAACAGTTGGTTTTGACAAAGCTTCTAAAATTGTATAACATCTGAGAACAGTTATAGGATTATGCTTATATTTGCTTTTAAAACTTGGTTTTGTATAAAACATCTGAAATTTGTCTGCCTGGAAAAAAAAATCGATATATGATAAAGATGAAAAAAAAAGTTCAGAGCTAGACCAAGAAAATTCATCTCCTTTCTGGGATGATTATGTTCTTTAGATGTAAAAGTAAACACAAAGAACTCAGAAACTCAACCTATTCTTTCTGACTTCTAGTATATGCATTTTTTATTGTCAACTGTGCCACTTCTACTAATATACGGTACATATTTTCTAGTTGGATGAGAAAACATTCTTTGAGGAATATTTAAGCAAATACTAAATTAGAATTGTAAGGCACATGCAGAAAAATCTGAAAAACTCACAAGCTCAATCTTTACTGATGCTTATTTTGAGGTATTAAGTGTTGACTGTATTGTAAGAATCACCCTAACAATTATTTAAGTTTTAAACGGTTTTAATTCGTGACAATTAAAAAAATAACTTTTAATTCATTATATCTACACAAGGTTATTTACCCTAAATACAAACATCATAGTCTATTTTTTTTCCTACTATAGTTCCCTTGCATATGTAAACTTTGAAAAAATGAGATATGTTTTGGACTATTTTGAACGAACTATTCAGAATGCATCTGGAGGAAGATGCATTTCTGTGTGCATTTCTCAATTCTCATTTCTCAATTCACACAGAACCATGTGGTTTAGCTAGTGGCATACTTGAGTGGATAAGATATTTGGTGCATAATCATTTCAAACACAAAAGACTGAAGTGATGGCCCATCGATCCCTAATACTTTTTGAAAATGATATTTTAAAAATTGTTCATCAAAACATATTTATATTCCTTTTTTTTAAAGATTTTATTTATTTATTCATGAGAGACAGACAGAGAGAGAGAGAGAGAGGCAGAGGGAGAAGCAGTCTCCCAAGGAGCAGGGAGCCCGATGTGGGACTTGATCCCAGCATGCTGGGATTATGACCTGAGCCGAAGGCAGATGCTTAACCATCTGAGCCACCCAGGTGCCTGAAACATATTTATATTTCTTAACCTGTAAACATCCTATAAGTGCGTAATTCTATCTGTCCTCAAACAGGCTTTGAAGCAACTATATAGCCTTTTATCTTTTAGGAAGAAAGATGCTAATTATCTAAAAAAGATTTTCCCAAATTGCTTCCAAGAACTCTTCAATAATTAATAAATGTCCTTATAAAAAAAAAAGCATTGTGCAATAAAATAAGTTTGGTGCATATTAGAATAAGCAAAGACAAACAAGTTGTTTCAAGAGAGAACTTCTCGGGGCACCTGGGTGGCTCAGTCGTTAGGCGTCTGCCTTCGGCTCAGGTCATGGTCCCGGGGTCCTGGGATTGAGCCCCTCATCAGGCTCCCTGCTCTGCGGGAAGCCTGCTTCTCCCTCTCCCACTCCCCCTGCTTGTGTTCCCTCTCTCGCTGTGTCTCTCTCTGTCAAATAAACAAAATCTTTAAAAAAAAAAAAAGAACTTCTCAATACCTTAAAAACAATGTGTACTGCAAATCATTAATAGGAAAATGTAGTAAGCAGTGTTTGGAAAACTAGAAATTATACAGAAGGTTGTACAGCCCACTGCTCATTTCAGATGTGCTTATCTCAACATTTTCTTCGTTCATAATATACTTGGATAGAGGAAATAAAAACCGTACATGGTATTTTAAGTGCCTATATACTATGATTTTCCATAATGTAAGATTATGTCATATAGTTTCTTCCTATAGTCCTTTGTGAGAATACTAGATATTTGGTTCACTTTTAGGATACTGAACACTGTCTTTGGAAATGCTATAATGTCTTCTAAATCCTTTTGTTGACTTCCAGAATAAAATTCATCCAATGCAATGTATAATAAAACATTTCTTGTGTCATAGGAAAATTTGACTGAAATATATACATATATGTGTATATATATAGAGAGAGCAAAGATATGTATCTTTTGAATACATATATAATGAGAATATAAAAATAAAAATAAATTTAAACTCTTAAATAGATTATAATCTCCTTGAGTGTGTAACCTAAGTATTATACTTTAAAGTAGTGTTGGAAAATAATGATGTCCTTACACAAGATAGGAATTCAAAAGTTTGCTGCTTTTTTTTTTTTAAGATTTTATTTATTTGATAGAGAGAGACACAGCGAGAGAGGGAACACAAGCAGGGGGAGTGGGAGAGGGAGAAGCAGGCTTCCCGCCGAGCAGGGAGCCCGATGTGGGGCTCGATCCCAGGACCCTGGGACCATGACCTGAGCCAAAGGCAGATGCTTAATGACTGAGCCACCCAGGTGCCCCAAGTTTGCTGCTTACTATGACATATAAATACATTCTATCATCATAATTGATCAGACTTGTTCACCTTTTATCCATGAACTTGAATAAATAGAATTTTAAAACCTATGCAGATGTTAGTTAAAAAAAAAAAGAAAGGGGGGCAGCATTATATCGAGAATAACCATTCTTCACAGTGTTAGTTATGAGAACAGGGAATATTTAAAAGCTGAAGAGCCCGAACCATTGTTCTAATTAGTGAGACAGCATTTTTATATTGATGTCCTTTTTTTTTTTCATTCCATAACCTACTCTCAGGTTTTTACCACATGGTTGATGATGGATGCAGAATAACTCTGTGTGCGTGTATATGCGTGTACAGGTGTGCTTGTGTGCCTATGAGGATATTCAGGAGGAAGAAGTCTATGAAAAGATAAGGAGACAATGTCAGAAGAAAGAGCTACCCATATCCCATATCTGATTTTTCTTCTCTATTCCTCCTAGCTAGTCTAAGAAATCACATGTGTACCACATACAGAGAATCAATCACTGGCCAAAAGTATGGGACTGCAAGAAAAGTAGTTCTTCACGTTAGCTTAAGGGGAAACTTGTTTAGCCATTAGCTTTAGTGCCTAAATTTACCTAATCCACTTATATATATAAAAAAAAAACTTCTGAGCTCTTATGTGTCCTAAACTGCAAAGAAGGGAGAGGGAAGCTGAAAACAGAAATGCCTCGAAAGAACGGATTTGTCACTAGGAAATTTATTTGTACCTTTTTTAGGTCCACCTCTATCCCCACCACCTTTAATAAGTAAGAAAAGTCATACGAATCAAGGAGACAAAGAATCCTCCAACTTTTTCTTCATCTCATATGGTTATAATTAGTGTTGATTTGTTAAACTGGCATTTTTCCCACAAAGTAACACTGGCTCCAATATACTACCATGTAGTTTCTTCTGAACCCCTTTGTATGAAATCATTGTCCCTTGTCGCACTGCCTAAAGTTTCTGTTCTTTGCTTTCTTCCTCAAAAACCACATAGACAATTTTTTCCTAAAGATCAAGTTTTGAAGAATATTATTCCTAAAATTTCAGGAGAATGAAAATGGACCCACAAATTATTCCTGCAGTTGGCTAGTAATATGAATTCTATTCACCAGTAATATTTTATAGCAAGGGACTCAAGGTGCTTGGCTCTATTTTGAATATAGATAAAAATTACCTCAAGATTTATGGTTTTATAATTGTCTAGTAAGTTGTTTTTAGTCATCAAATGTGAAAACGTCCTTGTTTAAGTCCTATTTATCAATACTCTTGCTAAATTGATTAGTTTTGAAACATAATCTTATTAATATTTCAATAAAAAGAAACTTTAGAATGATTTTTACCCCTTGATCTCAGGCAGCTCAATGTGATTATGTCCTTTAGCTCCTCTAATTTTATCTTAAATTTTAGTGAACTTCATATTCCATTAGGACCACATGCTAAGAATATCAGAAACAGAGATAAGCATGTTCTATTAAACATCATTATCAGTTGAAATTGCTCATGTAGATTATCAGAATATGACACTGTTAATTAACAGTAAGATAATTACTCTCAATTTGTTTCAACCGGGAAATCCAGAAAGAAGGAATGCTCAAAGATATTTTATTGTACATCATCATAATGTGTGATAATAGATTTTCAGAGTATTAGAAAGGTAATTGCTCCTATTCTGAACATTTATATTTCTTGGGCCTCTCATCAAGCCCCAAATTCCTTCAATGAGACTTCTATTTCTGATATTTCTGGAAACTAGTTAAGAACAAATATAAAATATGTCTTGTTCATATTGAGCCTGCTTTAGGTAAGATGGCACTTGGATTCCTGTGGTCTTTTCCCTTTCAGCAGGATATTTGCATTGTAAAAAGACAAGAGCACAACTGGTGATTTAAACAAACTTCATGCAAATTTCTTACAACTCATGGAATGTAAACTATGTGTATTTTGTGTCACATCTGCTCAACCCTACTCTGAAAGCAGACCAACTGCTATGGGACTAAAGAAGAGATCAGTAAACTACAGCCCATGGGCAAAATGTAGCCCGCTTCCTGTATTTACGAATAAAATTTTATTGGAGTACAGCCACGCTCACTTGTTTGTATAGCTTTCACACTACAGTGACATCATAAAGTAAAGGCAACAGAGACTGTCCAATATAGCCGAAATATTTACTATCTGGCCCTTTACAGGAAAAGTTTTTTTAACACTGGACCAAAGGATGCTCTGAGGATTTAATCATACTAGAAGAAACTCCCGTAAATGTGACTCTGAGCAATCTCTAACATTATGACTCCAGTTATATGCTAGATAGTACCGAACGGTCTATAGGCGATATTACACAACACCAAATAAATGCTCAACACACTCCCGTCCCAGTTACGTTAGGGAAATGTTTCTGCTGCTTTACCTAAACTGTATTTATCAAGAACATTAAGAAAGCTAGTTGCATTTTTATACCATGGATACAGACCCAGTTTATATAAACAGTATTGCCAACTCACCTGATTCTACCCCTGGGGTGCTCAGATTGCTCTGACATAAAGCTTGTGCTGCTGAGGCGTGAGGCACTGCTGGTTCGGGAAATGGCGGACACATCACTGACATCACTATCTGATGATTTGGCAGAGACGTTATCACAGCTTCTGTACTGATCTTTATGTATGTTATACTAAAGATTAAAAACAAGAAAGTGTGAGCTCCATCATCAGGTTGTGGGAAAAGAGACATACATGGTGAGGTTAATGACTACTTAGCCCATGCCAAGTGAGAGTGTACCTTCATAAAAGTAGGTGTGGAATCTAAGATAATAGAAACACTAAGGTTATATATGATTTCCAGTACAAAAATCCTACATTCTCTGAGTCGTAAAAAATGGTTTATGAAACTTTAAATGCTTGGGTGGAAAATTCATTGAATACATTACTGGCATATACTTGAAACTTCAAAATGTCCTTTTTTCCAGTGTATCGGTTTCTCTGTTCCTGCTTTGATTTTCATTATTGCCCGTTTTGTTCACCTCTCCTCTATGCATGGTATAGACTGCTTCTATCTGCTTCTATTTGTTCACCTCTCCTCTATGCATGGTATAGACTGCTTCTATCTATTTTGATTCTTTCCGAAACTATTCAATTTACCTATATATTTTCCCTGTTCTTAGACTTCAGCGTTTCAAATTTCTTCAAAAGATGTATCTCTTCACAAAGAAGGGCTGGTATTAAAGTTGAGGGGCTGTGCCAAAGAGGAGTAAAGCAATGGAAGCAAAGACTGGACTCCAGTTTTCTACTGTAGTTTAATTAGACATTTTCAGATTTAAACTATCAGCTCAGTGTCAAAAGAAAAAAAATGGGATTCCTATTAAAATTTGAATATACACTATCTGTTGTATTTTTAAATTTGTCTTTGATATTCATTATCTAAGATTTTAGGAATCATTAGGTAGAAGATTAAAACATGCAAAGTTGTCAGAGCAGTTAATATACTCTTCTTTCTACTTGACTTTTATTGCAGTGGATGACACAGCAAGTAGATTTATGTATTATTATTTTACATATGTGTTTTCATTACAATAAATTGGTTATAAAATAATTACTTAAACTTAATTACATATAATTAAAAAATATCTAATATATAAGTGATTTCTCTTATTTTTGGTACTGGAAGTTAAGATAATATAACTTATTAATAAAAGAACATGTGGCTAAACATTGGGTATTTAAGTTTCTTAACTAGGAATTTAATTTTACATTTATGCATTAAGATATGAAAATATCAAATGTTTATTAAACTTGTAGGAAAACTCATCTATCTTCTGATACTCCATATCAGATGAGTTTTAATGAACCTAAAATAATCCAAACACTATTTATAAAAATTTGTATAAATAATTGTCTTGCTAAAGTACACTAAGTAAAATGATGCTAAAACCCTGGATCTGTATATACAAAAAGAAGTATAAGCAGTATTTTTTTTTTAAATCCTACAAAAGAGATTCATGTTTACTTAATAATTCCTCAGATAAGAGTAGTTCAGGCCTGAGGTATTTATATGTTAGTTTTAATTCTTCACCTCTCATGTGTATGTATTGGGCAAAGAATTTCACATCAAGTATGCAAACAGCTCCAAATTATAGACTATCAATGAAATTATCTTTTCAAAGAATTTTTTTCATAATTGAGTAAGTTGTTTATGAAAGCCATATGTTAAATTATAATCCGAAAGAAAATTCATGTATGTGCAGAACTGAGCTACTTCTACAACTTCATGTATGATCTAACATTAATATGATTTAACATAACGTGCATTTTAAAGTAATGTGATAATGTTTCACCATCAAATTCTGTTATATCTTATACCATGATCCTGACATGATTCATTTCAATCAGAACTGTTTTTATCTACAGAGTAGATGTGGTACAAACTAAGCACAGTTTTACACAGCTATCCTCACATAGCAGGATCTGAATTTAATACTGTTAGTGGGGTACAAATGTAAGTCCTATACTATTTGCCTTGGAAATTATTTTCCTAAGTACATATATCATATGATAATTATGATGTTTCCAAACATACTGAAATGACAGCCTGTCCATGAGGGGATATGAAAGAATTGGGTTCTAATACAGTAAAAATTTACCCAGCTGTAGATTTTCTGCCACTGTGTTGACACCCAGAACAAATGTTCCCTTTATTTGGCAAATTCCAATAATAAGCAGCGTAGACTTTAGCATAGGATACGTGAGTATATACAAAACTATTTCTCCAACTAAAGAAATCTTCCTTCTCTCTAAGCCATCTCTTCCTCAACATTTTTGTATACAGACTTTTGTTATTTCAGCAAAGAGATTAAACAAGGGATTTTTAAAAGATTGTATATCATATTAAATTTTTCAAAGCTGGGTCAAAGAACAATTCATCACTTTAACACAAGATCACAGTTTTTTTTGCATTTAGTTATTTGAAGGAAACGAAAGACTTTTATATTCACTTTTTACTACTATTATTTACTTATTTTCAAGATCTGTTAGGAGTTTAAATAATCACTTGATATTTCATCAAGAATAATTTGTTAAATTTCCTATTTAATGATTAAACATTTTAATGGAAATAAATTAATTGTATTTTGAGAAATATCACATCACTGGGAGGAATTTATACTAGTCATACAGCAGGGAAATAAGTCATTGATGTGAGGGCAGACTCTAATTATAGGGCAGCTATTTTAAAAAATAATAATACACATTTAGCAGCTACCTACAAAACCCATCCCATCAATCTTGGTTGCTGTTCCTGGGTTATAGAAACATAAACACTCTTTAAAATGTGAGTGTCTAAATGCAAACTCACACTCCAATTATGAATTTCACCCCATCATTAAGGAATGCAACACTGTATAACATCATTGAAAAAATAGCCTAGTATCACATTTCAGGGATCCTGAAGTAGTCTCCTGTGTTTCCAAAAGGAAAGTTAGTGCCAATTCCCTACTCAAGACGGGGTTAGGGAGGTTCCATATTTTAAAGGAGGTGTCAGGTTTGAAACATCTTAGGAAATATAGTATATTTGTCTGATAATTCTTTGCCCTGAAGAAAATCTAGTTCTATTGGTGTATGGTTCTAAGTATTTTGAGAATGGTTAACTAATTTCTAATTTGGCAGAATTTCAACAAAGGTGTTCATCCAAAATGTCAAATGGAGTAAAACACTAAAAAAGAATCAAGAAAGGAATAAAGTTCAAAAGTTAATGTATATTAAATTTATGACAATACTAGTTCTTGATTATATAATTTTGTAAAGTAAATTATAAAATGGTTGGGGAAAAAGGATAAATGAGAAAGAACTTTTCTCAAGTATATACGAGATGTCTAACTGAAATGCCTTCTCTTGGAAATGAAACTTTACTTAAAATGGAAAACTACTTAAATGATTTCCTAATGAAATGGAACGTCTTAAAAATTTTATTGTAAGCATTAGATCACAATATGAATATTAGAACTGTGGAGGATTTATCTTTTACTTGACATATAAAATAAAAAATAAGCTAATTATTTGTTATTTTACCTTATATATTTTTCCTATCCTGTTATAAGTTCTTAAAGATACCATATCCTTGGTCTCCCATTTATTGATACAATATGTCATAATTTTATTTAGGTAAATGGTAGTATCAATTTATACCTTAAGAACAACAGTAATATGTTTGAAAATAATGGGTTTTTTAATAGCCAAATGGGATGCGGGAGAAAAAGAAAAAGGTGCAAAGGAGGGAGCAAAGTCAGAATATGATAATTTAACTGCCTGCAAACTGAGTCACAGAACTTCTGAATTAAACTGGAATGATGTGTACATTTCAATGATGTAAGAAGCAAAACACAGCAGTACCTGAGTTTCAGATAAGGAGTTTTAGGGCTCATCACACCACAGAAAGGCTTTACTAATTCTGGGTAAGCCTCAGTTTTCATAAATTTGGTAAATAAGAGAGCTGGAATAGAAGATTAATTTCAGGTATTTTCAGTTCTAAATTTCTATGAGTCAGAGAATATGGAATCTCCCAACCAAGAAAAACCTACCTTTGATTTATTATAAATATTAAGTATGAGTGGTTATTTAGACTTTTTTTCCCCTTAAGATTTATTTATTTATTTTAGAGAGAGAGTGCATAAGCACGAGGGGCAGAGGGCAAGGGAGAATCTCAAGCAGACTCTGTGCTGAGTGGGGAGCCTGAGGTGGTGTTCGATCTCAAGACCCTGAGATCATGACCTGAGCAGAAACCAAGAGTCTGAGGCTTAACTGACTACACCACTCAGACACCCCTAGTGTTGTTTAGACTTCAAAGGCACTTCATTTTGTAAATTTTTTTGATCAACTGATGATTAGAGTCCTACTTCAGAATGATCCAGAAAGGCTTTCAGTAGTACCCTGATTACCCTGATTGTTTACCTCTTTCTTGTTTCCATACTGGCTCTAACTTTGACTTGCTATTCTATTTGACCTTATCCTTTCACATAATGCTAAGAAATTAATAAGGCATTTCCAGCTTTAATGAAGCACTCCCAGTTTAAAGAACCTTTCTAAATAACTGCATCCAACTGTTGGAGGAAGAACACTTAAATTATCCTGCATTCTAATCGCTACTGCATTTGTTGTAAAAGAAAACAAAAATGATGATGATATTCATAAAGAAGACAGACAAATAAGCTAAGTGATAATAATTAAGAATGAACCACAGAGAAGACTTGTGGACCTGGAATCAGCAACTCTATGGCACATCAAGATATTCCGCTCACTTGTTTTTTTTTGTTTGTTTGTTTTAAATGATTTTACTGTTTTAAGTGTTGTTTCAGAGTCCTAGGGTACTGAGCCTCACTGCATCAGGGAACCTAGGCATTGTCTGAGTTGGAAATCCTCCTACAGCTAACTATGATGTAAAGTGGTAAAATGCATCCAATATGTAGGACTCTGAGTCTGGTGACAAGTCATATTTTGTGACCACCTCTATTTTTTTGTATTAGTCTCTGAATATCTGGCTATGTAAAGATCAACCTCTAATATTTACAAATAAGTAGGTTTTTCTTATTTTGAAAATTTTGAATTTCTCAAAATTAAATTTTGAATTTCTCAAAGGTTATTACTTCCAAAAGGGCTTCTTGACATAAAATTATAACACGGGTTATTCTGTAAAGGCTGCGGCCACTTTTGTAGTATTAATATATACTATATATTTATATAAAAATAAAAATTAATGTGTAATATATAAATAAAATATATATATTTAAAATAAACCATATATTTAAAATTGCTTTATGAGGTGAAAAAATTCTATGCCTATTTTAATTAAAATTATTAGATGCTAGTTAGCAGTTTATAAACTCCTAGTGCATCCTTACAAAATAATACTGAAGTATAAATTAAATGTTTTCTTTCCTCTTGAAATTGTGGGGTTCAGTTTCTAAGAATTTGAAATCACTTACTTTTCTTACTAAAGACAGATCAAGAAGAAATCTCACATTGCATAACTTATGTCATTCACTAATAAATTTCAATAGTCAATATCAACCTAAAATAGTATTTAAGACTATAAATCTATATATATCTTAATATTTTAAATGCAATATTAAATGAGATTCAAGTAATAAAATAGCTTCATATATCTTGCTTATTTATGTGAATTTGACTATTGACAATAGATAAGTGACTTTAATATGAAGTATTTACATTTTCTTTTTAGAAAAAACATTAAATCCCAGTTAACTAATATTTTTACAAAGCTATATATCTTGTGAAAATATCAAGAGGACAGAGGTTATGATGCAAGACCATCAGGTGAATGATAACTTCTCTAACATAACTTGGCGCTTGCTAATCCTACCTGCTACACACACTGTACATTTTTAAAAGGGAAACTATTGGTTGGATACTACTGGTTTTACCTTGGAATATTGCTCGCGATCAAGTTCTTGACTAGAACCAGACCCTGTTGTCTGCTTAAATCGATGCACTTTCATTTTCATCTGTCTTGTTCGCTCCTCCACTACTAAGCTTGCTGCAAAAACACACAATGGAAGCCTATTAACACAGGCGAAGCACCTTTTGGAACTGAATGGTTTAAGATTTCAATTCTTTTGACATGATTTCAAGTAAATGAAATTTAGAAATAACACATGACTAATAAACAAAATGCAGAATATACAATGCTAGCACCTGTTAATCTAAAGATGAACATGACTCAGATCACACAAAATGGGGAACACAAATGTTAGTAACAAAATATAACTACCCTATTTCTTCATCTGATATGAAATATTTTCAATTCCATTCGTAAATGACCATGTGAAATCAGATTCAATCGTGAAAATATGCCTTCCATTTAATCAACTGGTTGTTGCATGTACATATATAGAGAAAACAAATATGCATACTGAACACATCACACATATATGCACATGCTTAACATGCAAGCACACACCCACTTAACATCCTCAGCTAATAGCAGTCACCGAAAAATGGTTGTAATTGATAAGCACCTGCTTTTCTGAGGCATTCTTATTAATTTCTACCAGCAGTGTTACTTGAATATTTGCCAGTCTTAAAAATGGCCTAAGAGAAAAAATTAGTTTTCTATTTCTGGTGGCTATGTCTGATCACATATATGAAATTCTTATGTTTTGAAAATACAATATAAAATTTTTAGATCTTTAATTTATAGTATGTACAGAAATGCATTACATTTAAATCTTTCTTAATCTTCTAAGTAGCAAGTGCGACTGTTTAGATGGGAAAATTACAGCCTTTGATAAAATACAAGTTATTTTAAGTCAGAATCCATCATAAGCAGCTTAGCTTCAAGACCATACCATTAATTTATACATTTTTACAAATGAAGGGGAAAAAAGAGCTAAGGGCACAGTCATGTGTAGAATGAACTTTTCAAAACATACACTTGTGTTGTGTGATACCTATGTTTATTTTTTACAATCTTTTGCCAATTTTCCAGACTATTCAACTTTTGCAAATAGTGCTAAGATTTATTTTTAAGTTGTGTATATACACATATTTATGGGGAAAAAATTCTTTGTGTGATTAAAGTATTGGGGCTTCTGCCAAGAGGGACTAATGACTTATAAGGATACTATAAATGTTGACCTATGTGACTGACTTGGCTACTGATTTCACCTCTGAGTTTATAAAGACACTTGCTGGCAAATGTTTCCATTGCAATGATTAAAGGCCTATCATGCTCGATAAAAGACACTGACACCGATTATAAAAATTAAGTAAATATGTAGCTTTTATTGTGTGTTCAAGTACAGACTAATAGCACGAGAGATAAATACATAGCTTGAAATGTGTGGGTAAATGTTTTAATTATACTTTTAGCATAAAATTATTGGGTGTTTAGCTCTGTTTAAATTCAGTAAATTAGGTAGATGATATCCATTCCTGATATCACAGTTCTGTGAATTAAGCAATGATGCACAATTGCTTTGAAAATGTTGACTGCAGAGACAGTAAATGATGACTATTATGATTAAAAGATGATACAATGGAGATCTTGAGAAAAGTAGTAGAAATTTATTAAATACTTGACAATATATAGGAATCGTAATGAGTACTATAAAGTAAAAGGCTATTTGAGACAAAATTATTGAGAAAGATGGTTTGCATTTACCAAAACCATGTGCCATACAAGAAAATGTACAAATATCTGTTCTCTGCCTTCTGCCTATGGGGCGAGTACATCTGGACACTTGCTCAGTCATTCGCTTTGAGCTTTGAGGAAATCAAATGAACTGTATGTAATCAGTTGTACTCTACACTTAAAGCTTAAAGTAACTCAAAGCCATCTCTACTTGTGATAAAAGCAAACTTAAATGCCAGTAATATTCTCACCAAATGATATTAATTTTAAGAAATGTTTCACATTGATTGGCCCACAGCTTTGTAATCTTCACTTTTAATATCATGAAATTCTTAGGGAAGACAGTTACTTGGCACTGAAAAGATAATTTCCCAAGAACTATTGGCCTGAAGCAATCTGAAACAGTGCTGGGTGATTTTACCTTGCCAGGACAATGCCTCATTTCTCTAAATAAGATTACTTAGTTTATGACATGGCTTATATAAAAATTTATTTGGAAAACTCAAAACTAAATCATGAGGAGACAGTGGTAGCCTAACTGAAATGAATCCTAAAATGGTTTTAAATGACTTCATTTTGACCTTCCCAAAATGATTAATGCACTATCTTTATTCTTAAAGGAGTGAAAGTTTACATCTTTTAATCCATCAAAGAAAGAAAATCCCCAAATTTTGACTCAAAATTGCAAGTAGACTCCCTTGACTAGCCAGCAAAAATGTAGTTCCCATGCTATCCTCATGGCCTGCTCTCAGATTCCAAGAACAGAAGCAAGATGCCGATAGCCTATCATTGACTTACTCATATCAAAAGATCAGATAATTACATACAATTCACATTTTTTTAGTAGTTCTCATTATTTCCTTATGGTATGTACATTAGTGTGTGTTCTGAAATAATATGTGATCGTGTTTCAGTCAAAGTTTTTTTTTTTTCATAAACATCAAAGAAGAAGCTTCAGTGTGAATTTGGAGAGTTTTTAACTTTTCTACAGAGTTTGCTTACTTGCATTTTATGTTTAAACCATCTATTGTCAAATGAAATGACATTATTTCTGAATTATTGGTGTGTTTATCTAAATAGAAAAATATATGAATTAAAATAAAATATCACAAATTTAAACCAGAGGACATGATTATTAATGTACATGATTTACATAGAATAACAGATACTTAGTAATGACTAAAAGTGAATTGAATCCTTGGACTATGGTTATCTGTCGAGTATCCCAGTATAAGTAAAATTAACATCAGCCCAGAGAGCTCAAGTATCTTACTTTGAAAAGAATAATCATTTAAAATTTTTGCATTGACACTTTTAATGCCAATAGCAAAACTAAAATATGGAATATTTTTCAATTCTCCCACAAATCCTAGCACTAAATTCACATTTTAGGAGCATCCTGAATGTTGGTAGCATTGTAAACTAACAAAATCATTAAAATGCTATTCTGTTATAAAAAGAATTTAAAAATTGGGGGACTTCTGGGTTTTAACTTTTTTTTTTAATTTCAAAACTGCCATATAGTAGAGAGTTAAGGTCCTCTCATCTTCTACAACAAATTTAATTATCATGTTATTGCATTTAGTCTTTTAATGGACATATAGCTTAGATACAACATAGTCAAAAAAAGAAGAATGTTTGCTAAGACTGAGCTTTAGCTATAACTGCAGATAGAGTGATATGAATAAACAATTCTTCTCTCCCTCGAAGGTGCAATTAACACTGTAATTTTATACAAAAGTTCTTTAAGTTGGAATTTTTCTCTGTCTTTCTATAAGCTGAATGCTGTGTCTGATGTTGAATAAACTGTGCTTCTTAAAAAGCAGACAGTAACTTAGCTAAAAAATATTTATTGAATTTTATCTATTTTCTTTAGATTCACTTCACTTACACTATTATTTTTAAACTCGGACATTTTTGTACATATGTCAAATATCAACTCAGTATTATAATTAAGAAAGAATAAAACTAGAATTTTATGGGTTAATTTAAAACCATACTTAGGAAATCATTTCTTCTAAACTCAACAAGGACTCTGATTGGAGCATGAAAAGGTGAGAAAAGTAAATACAGTTTTAAAAGTCTATAATTTATCATAATTTTCTAATGGAAAGTATTAGATATTATTAAAAAGACAGACTAAAATAATTGTTTCTCTTCTTATGTCCCATACTTTGCTATGAATTCTTACTCTAACAGTATGGATGATCTTTGATGAAAGTACAAAGAAGCTGAGATCATTTGCAAATACTGTTTGTGCCTGCATGCATTTCTTCTAGATCTATACCTTTCATAAGATTATTAAAGAGGCCAGTGACTTAAGAAATAATAAAAAAATAAAAAGCTTAAGAATCTTTAATAAATCTTCTTCCCTAACCCTCAGTGAACCCTCACTGAAAAATTTCTATAGTATATCACCTTCTGCAAAGAGAATGTAATTTTTTCTGGGAAATTCCTTTGACTTACAGATATTTGTGATTTGCTTCAAAATATTTTAAATATTATAGTTATGTATAATTTAAGATAATTATAATTTAAGCATTATACATCCTTAAGTATATTTAAAATACTATTCATGAATTTACAATTATATAAAGACAAATTTGCTCTGATCCTCAGATCCTTAAATCTTCATTTCTTCCTATGCATCTACAAATTAACATGAATTTGGAACTTCAAATGTTTGTCTTATAGGCAAAAAAGAAAATCCATACAATGTATTGTTAAACGTTCCAATACTTTCAAGTATTCTAGGTGAAACATAAGTGTAAAGGAGAATAGGAACAATAAAACTTTCTATATTACTAAATATATTAAAGTAATAACATTATAAGTATTTTACTTTGTAACAGGGTTGGCTAGTACATATGTCAATGGTGACAGAGGATAATGTCTGGACATGATAACTATGCTTGTCAAGTCAACTACCAAGTCCTATCACACTTTGGGAATAGAAAGACTAAGCCTCTACTTCCTTGCTGTTTAGTAGTACAATGAGAGTTCAGTAATAATGGAGTCCCATCTTTGTTCCAATGTATGTCTCCGAAGAGCAATGATAAATGACCACATACCTGGAATTCATCAAGTAGAATGAAATATATAAATGAAACACCTACGATGCCTGAGTTATCAACAGTAGTAAAACAAATTTCCTTCTCTGAAGCACTTAAAAAAAATCACCTCAAACATAAGAAACAATATTATGAAACATGGACATTATAAAGAAATAAAAAATGAAAAAAAATTAGCTAATTGAATTTGTAACCGTTATAAACTATACACAACATGAATAGAAAGATGGGTTGATGTCTTAAAATTCAAAAATGAAATACTAGTTTTTACTAACAGTTTTTTAGGCTTTAGAGCAACACAGATTGTTAAGATGTATAAACATTCTCCATACATCTGGAAGCAATGTGGCAAAATGGTAAGAGGACTGGGAATGACCAGGCACAGAGTATAATCTTGGACCCATTATCATTCGCCAGTTCATCAGTGTAGCCTTGATCAATTCCTCACACATCTCTTGATTATGGAGTTTTTATTTGTAAAGTGATAGGACTGCTCAGTGTAACTTCCATGGGTTGTAATTCATGATTTTGTATTATTTCAGTAGGGTATTAGTATTTTCTCCACATTTTCAAAAAACAGAAAACTACAATGTCTTTCTCTCTTGCTCTATTACCTAATTTCCAGCATTTAAAAATTTGTCAGCTTGCTAAAACTATAGATGTCAAGGGGGAAAATATCACCAGTGCATTTTACATTATTATTTATTATCATGTTTTTTTTCAATTAAAAAATGTATTCCTTGCATGTTCATCCTATTTTTGGAGTCATGCAAGTGTAGTAAGCAACTTTGATATAATAAACGCCCTCTTCCTTCCACACACACATATACAGTATATCTACATGAAGATTAAATGTTTAGAGTATTTTGACTACACAGAAATGCCCAAATTCTGGGTCATTTTCCCAGAATAAAATGCATTTCGATTTGCAAGGGCAGAAATGTGTCAAATTGTTTTCCTTTTCCTCTTGTATGATTTTCTTAGACATTAATGATTGTGCTATCATAGTATGAACAATAAAAATAAAAGATAACATCTATCCAGCATGAGAAGCATTAAACACAAGTAAATAACATGTTAAATGAAAACACCACCTTTCCTTTAAAGGCTTTTAAAGAAAATAACTTTTGTTTTGGTATAGATCATTGAAATGGAATATCGACATAGGCGGAATAGATAATTTGTACATATAATCCCTCAAATCTCACTGCAGCCCAAACCACAAGACCATCTGTTGTTTTTAGCATGCTGATTTTCACTGAACTGTCTAAAACAAAGCTCAGGATTACCAACCCCAGACATAACTTTCAGTGTCAAAACTGCCAAGTGCCAGAGTAACACTGAAAATACTAGTCAGATACTTGACAGGTAAGAAAGTTAGGCTCTTGAAGAAAGAATCTGTCATTTTTGCCCTTTTGTGTTTCACAGGGGTAAAAAGCTTTTTAAAATGTATTTCTATTCTGAGAGGGAGCACTGTTTTCCTTATGAGGCACTTCTGAGAATACAGTCATCGTGAAAAGCAGCCCGTGTAAGGAAGGCTTCTTTGGGGGGATAATAAAATCATTCCTTGAGGGGTCATGTTGTTTATTCCAAGTGATATCCAATATGTTTATCCATGGTTCTCATTTCCAATTACACTAAGGGCAACAATATCTATCTTGAAAGGTTTGATGTGGCATAACTGCTAAATATCAATTTTTTGACAGTCTCTTTCCTTTTTCCTGTAAAAAGTGTTTACCAATTTTAAAATTTGTTTAAAAATACAATATTCAAGGGAAATTTATGCTATTAAAGGAAAAAAAATCGAAGAGCTTATGCATGGCTAGACATCAATCTGCCTTTTATTATTTCCTCTACACTTTCTCCACAAATCCCAGGAAGATAGGGGTAATGATGTTCTCCCTCAATGAGACATTTCTTGCCAGTTAAGCCTTGGATGATATGTGTTAAATACTTTGAAGTTTTTAAAGTCTATATACTATTATAAATAACCACATATGAATCAGCAGAATGGGAAAACAGGGTGGAAACCATGAGTTCTGAACTGTTTTATATGAGCGGCTTCACTCGCTACATCTCTAAAGTTTAAAGAGAAGGCTAGAATGACACTATATTTATGGATTTGTGGCCAAAAAAAGAAATGGATAAGTTAGACTTTTTACTGATGGAGCTCTAAATATTTATGAATAGCTATTCATAATAGCTATTCATAAATATTCATAAGTGTTCAAGAAAAGCAAAGCCCTGGAAGATAAAGAAACTTAAATCTTTGAAATCACAACATGATACAATAACAGGAAATGAATCCCTGGCCTATTATGCACCTACTAAATAGGAATCTAATAAAAAGGTAAATAAAACTGAAATCCTTTTCTACTTAGTGACAGTTAAAATGCTGCTGCTTCTGAAGAATACACAAATTAGTTTACTTGCTTTAGCAAAGATTTAAGTTACCCGATTTTTTCCTATAATGTTTCACAACCACAGTATACTGTTAAAGTAAATGTGTAAGTACCATCTATATAATAATTTAGGTAACAAGAAATTATCAAAATCATGTTTTTCACTTTTTTATATGAATTGCACCTAATGAAGGTTAACGCTTAATAGTTCCATAAAAAATTGTATTTTGCATAACTTAGTATTCCAACTGTTCTTGTCAACATTTAAGGAAGAAAAGTACAAGTAACTGATATGAGCATTTTTATAGAAACCTCATACTTTAAAATACAGTTGACTAGAGACAATCCTTACATAGCCTCTATCGCCTGGTTGCAATCATTATTATAGATTTTATTAGTGAAACAGCAAAACAAAAAAGCAACAAATGCCACTTACTCTTTGTTCCTGTTCATATCATTTAATAACCTGAACTCTAATTGCTTTTCATTCTCCATGTGTGTAAGTTATACATTTTTTATAATAAGGAAAATTCATATTTGTATAAAAGAGAATGTGATGTGTTTTGCTAGGATTCAAAATTGCTTCCAAAACCCAAAAAGTTAACACACTTAAGAAATAGTATCCAAAGGCATATAAATTAGAAATTTATTACGATAGTAACATTTTTTTCTCACCTTGAAATCATTTAATTTCTGGTTCTGTTTTGATCTTCTTATATCATTATTTCGATGCCCCCAAACTACATTCATGGGCTCTTTAAAACTGTCCAAGAAATGTAGCAGAGAGGGAAAGATTGGCTTACTTTCAGAATGAATAATTTAAAATAGGCCTATAAAGCAGTTTGTGAAGTCTAAAATGTTATGGTCTCTCAGCTTTCAACATAAAAGAGGGAGGTAAAAGATAAATAATGTACTATGAACATTCATAGTTCCTCAGTTAACTTTCAGCCCCGAGAACGTGTTATCTTTATTCACACACCGCTTTTATTTTCTCAAATTACATGGTAATTTGAGGGACAAGCTAGGTATTAGAAGTATTAGAAGCTTTAGTTGAGTGGTAAAAAGCTGGGTCCTTAGGGGGAGGTGGGACCCCTAAGTGAGCCCCTCCAAGATGTTGTAAGTGGGAGATGGCACAGTAACATGCAACCCGGGGCAGAACATGGGCTGTGGACTCAAAATCTGTTCTGCTGCACCGCAGCTTTGTCACCTTAGGCAATGTGCTTAACCCCCTGACTCTCTGTGAAACAGGTACTGATCCCTTCCTTACAGTTGCACACGTGTGGTTACCATAATCATGTGGTACTGCATGCACAGTAGGCACTAATAAGTGTTGTCAGTGTAGAGAAAAGTGGTTAAGAACAAGGTCTTTGGAGGGAGGCTCAAGTCTAATTCCTTGTTCTACCACTTACCAAACAAATGACTGATAAAGGGCCGAGTTTTTAATCTTCCCAAAGCCTTAGCTTCCTTGGTTGGAAAATTAAGATATTAATAGTTATCTCTCAGGTTGTTGTAAGAATGTGAGATAAATATATAGCACTCTTAGGTCTGACATAGAATAAGTGCTCAATAAATTCTAACATAAACGTGTTAATAGTATTTAACATCTCTGTTTATGCGCTTTATGAACATATGCTTTACAAACGTATGCTGAAAAATACTGGTCCCCTACAGTTAGGGTGACCAACCATCCCACTTTGCCTGGAAGTGTCCCAGTTCTAGCATCTTGGGAAACCTCTCAGTCCTCCACAAACCGGGACCATTAGTTTGTATACAATTCATTAAAAACAAGCTCTCACAAGGAGCCCCTTGCTTATACTGTCAGCTGGGCATGGCTTGTCCCAGTCTTCATCTACCCAGCGAGGACTTAAAATAACTTAATTTTCCAATACAATCCATCCCAGAAGAGATCAGCTCATAGCAGCAGGGTTTCTATGCAAAATAAAACTGTTTCTTTTTTATGGGGTATGTGAACATAAAATTTGACTTTAAAGAAATTTCTTGAACTTGCTTCTATCCTTTCTGGGCTTCTCAAACTTTTTGTGACTAAGCAATACTCCCTGAAATCCGAGGAGAGAGGTGCAGCATCCTCTTCTGCTCTCTGCCTGGCTTGCATGTATTTTGGGATGTGCCTCTTTGGCTGTTTTCAGTCATGTGGTCCATTCTGTGAAGCATATCCATGTCCTATGTGCAAAGAAGACTTGGCAGAGTGATGACACATCTCAGCCAGAACACAATGACCTTGTAGAAATGTAACAATCTGTCATGCTCTGCAGTGAGGCTGTAAATGTGTATACTTCATAGAGACTTTAGGTTGTACAACTTATGAATTTTGTTTTGTTTTGATTAGCTAATTGTAGCTTTTGCCTAGTAATAATATATATGGAAGATCTCTCTAGTGAAGAATTATTACATTTTTCTTCCTTTTGGCTAAATTAATTATGTCATGACCCATTTCTAATATAACATTTTAATGTTTTTATCATAGTAAAATTTATCATGCAAATCCAACTAAATTCTTCTAAGTACAAATGCATTGGCCATTTTTGAAACACTGGATCTAATGTTGTGTTTCTGATACCTGAATTAAAAATGCAGGATGGCCAGCAATCAGTGCAAAATCTAAGGACCGAGACATTTTGATCTTACTGAATAACACTTTATTTTTTATTAATGTCTACTTATTGCCTAGCATGTCACTTTGCCAGGCTATGCATTTACCAGAATATAAATTTATTTTTATAAATTCAAATTAAATAATTGAATATTACCTTCCATTTTCACCCTATAATACTGAGATATATAACACATACCTTAATATACTAAGAGTTAGGGATAATATATTTGGGATTTGTGCCTATTAAAATAGGATATACTAAAGTATAGTGGCAGGAGGTCAAAAAGTGAGACACCTGGGCTTAGTCTACCATTCATCAGCAGTGTAAATGGGTAAATCTCTTAATCTCTCTGAATCTGAATTTTATCATTCATAAAAAAGGGATGATGCTACTCTCAGGACTAATTTTTAGGATTACTATGTCCAACAAATTAATTCAATTATTAATCCACAAATACTGAGTAAATGTACTTTTATGACACTATACAGCATTATTTAATTTTTAATTATTAATAATATTATTTTATTAAGCTAAAACTCATGTTCAAATATTTAGTTATCAGGCCAACAGTAATACTGAATAGAAAATGGTATGGGCAGCACATGTGAGCAGGACAAGTTATACATCTACTTGAAACTCAAGTCCAAAGACCAAAAATCAACTGTGATCCAAAAGATAGTAAGGCAGGAGGTCACCGATGTGCCAGCATAACAGGCTGAGCGGTTTTCCTCGTCTGTCGCTCAGGAAGACAGAACTGGTGGGTGTTATAACAATACTGAGGCCAAGCAAGGTGACATTTAGGCACTTGTTTCCCAGATGCATGATTGCAGTGGGGGGCCAAACATTCTATAATATTGCTGCTATCAAAAGGGAAGATGCAGGGATTTTTCTCTTCCTTTGCAGCAGATACTACCCTGAACAGAAAGTCAGAATCAACCCTTCACATGAGAGCAGGGGAATGCAAACAAACAAACAAACAAAAACATATAAGAAATATGTTATTTTTCAAAAGGAATTGTCATTGTAGATCAATTCTGAGACAAAAGCCCTCTTACTCTTTTCCTCTTCGATGTGAATAATACAAAATACTTAATACCAAATGCCCTACGAAATCATTGCAGGGAGAAAACTACCTTTATGTTAAATAATTTTTCTCATTATTTCAATAAATACAGTTATATAACACATATTATGAAAGAAAAGGAATAATATTAAATGGTTAAAAAGTTACATTAATATTTACCTTTTGTGGAAGAGTTATATTTTTCTTGTTCTTCAATGAATTAAATGCACATAATGATGGAAACAAAAGAAAGAAATCAGCAAATTTATAGTTAGACACGGAAATGTGAATTAGCACAATGGCATGAATAATAAAAATGTACAACATATAATGTGACATGATAAATTGCAATGACAAACTATAAGGAAGCCTCAAATATGGTACTAAAATTAATCAAAGAAAGAATGAATACAACAATTTAAAGATTTAAAATAAAAAACAGAAACACTGGGAAATTAAAGTTTGGCATTGATAAATGTATTGTGTGGCATTTTTTCTTGCCTTTTAAGAAGTGCAAAATATTTCAGCACCGATTTTTCTAAAACATTCTAATTTTAATCCATTATGACTTTTTATTGCAAGTGTATTAAAAAGCATCTTTAATATTCATAACAAACATTCTTATCATTTCAAAAATGATAGCATTTCAGATAATTGAAATTTCACATAATTCATGAAAAATGGAATTCCAGTTTTTACTAGGTAGTAGGCATTTTCTTTTCATTGTGAAGATATTCAGTAACATTTTCCACAATGAAAAAATTACCCTAATTTAAGTAATCCTTTCTTCCTTCTCAAATTAATTATATTAAAATATCTCAAAGTGAAATTATTCTTTGGAGATTATAATTCTTAGAGATTTCATAAAGCTTTATATCTGCCTCCTTATTTGTACTCTATTTATTGAAAAATAATGGCCTATCTAGATATTTCTGAAGGGGGGGTACCATCAGAGTTTTAAGTAGCAGATATAATAATAGCCATAAAATACAGCTGGCACACCAAGTGTTAGTTTACAAATAATTTTTAAATACTTCTTTAAAAGATACCCAGGGGAGCACAAAAAAAAAAAAAAAATCACTTGGTTGGTTTCAGAAAACCATACAACATTTTTATGCAAACAGTTATGTTGCTTTCAGCTTCACTCTCCACAAGGGTTATGTTGGAATACAACTTTGGAATATAACCAGAGAAATTTCTTAGAAGTCTTTGCCCAATTACCACAAACCAATAGTTACCTAAATTGTAAGGCTACTTTTTTGGCTACTTTATCTCAAAATCTGTGTTGTAATCACGCCTCTTCTTTTCTTCTAAGTATACTTTAATGTAATCAGATTCCATGTAGCAAATAGGATAGCATTCTTAATTTTTAAAAGAAACTTTAAAAAACTTTTTCAAAAATTAAGTAAAAATGTCTTTTCAAAGGATGTGTTTGCCTTTAAAAGAGCACATATTGCTTCCATGGTACAAAGACAGAGTAGTAAAACTGAATTACAGAAAACAAAAGAAAACAAAACATGCATCCAGTCAAATAATCTAATCATCCTGGCACAAATCCTAAAAACAATCAAGTAGATAACTGTATCCAGAAACCGCATGAATAAATTATTTTATAACTTCATCATGAAGTTGCATCACTATCCAGGAATCTAAACCATTTGAAATATTTGCTTATCATCAACTCAGTTCTTTTTTTCAAAAAAAAAAAAAGTAAAACTACCCTTTATAAAAATAAAAAAACAACAGCAACAAAAAAGAAGATTGGAAAGAAAGAAGTAGAGGCTTAATTGCAAATGAAATGCATTCAGCATTAACTTCATGGAAGACTGAAATGTTTAAAAAATACTATCAAAAGAAAAAAACCCAAAATTCTATAGCCCTACAATCAACAATGAAATCGATCATAAATTTAATGTGCTAAATTTTGGCTCATCTAGGAACCAAATGAAAAGTTTACTTTTAAAAACATATTTTAGGACACACAAAGATGTCATGTCTGTTCAGTTTGAAACAGATCCATGATATGATGATGGCAGACACTATTATTTTCCAAAAGTCCCAGAGCACATAATAAAATCAAAAGTAAACCAGATCTGTTTTAATTATGGAAGAACACTTAAGATACAATAACACATGTTTGTTCTCATATCTTAAAAAGGTTTCATGTATATGACTCTTGAGACCATAAATTTCAGGAACCTCAAATAACAAAAAGTGTTGACTAGTGTATTTATATTAAATTTCAAAATAACTCCATCAATTTCATCCTCAGTCATTCCTTTCTTCCCACCTCAATTCAATCCTTACAAATTGATGATTTCTCTGAAAGACAACTGTGAATATGAATATCATAAACAGTAATGTTGATATTAACAATAGAACATAGCTTTTTTTAAAAACCCAAATCCAGCATACAATCCAACTGATTACATAGAAGCAATTCTTATTTCTATAGAAATAATATGACTATAATCTCAGTATATAAGAGTTATATGCAGTACCCTTATATGCTTTTGAACCTATAGAGTGTTTTAGCAACTGGAGGAAATGCAAAGAATTTTAGGAACACATGATTTTTGGATATTGATCTTTAGCAAAATATGGCCACTGAGTTTGTAGCAAAATTCCAGAATTTGTGGTTCTTTTAGTTGTGCAACAGGAGTTCATGAATGGATAATTTAAAGAAACACCAAATTTTATTTAAAGCAGTTTCATCTGGACTATTGTTAGAGTCTTAAAAACATTAATTATGAATTATCTTCTCAAAATGTTCCCAAAAGAGAAAAGAAAGTTTGTTAAACACATGAATTGAGAATTCCAATGAATTAATTGCTATTTTAGAAAAGAAAGTCAGAGTTTCACATGGCATCATAGATTCCTTATTAACTAAATGAATACTCTTATAACAACCCTGAATATTGAAGCATGACATTTTCATGAAAACGTATAATTTTTAAAAATAATACACATCCAGAGTTTACCATAGCAGCATTCCTCTATTAGTAAGTTGATATTTCTTAAAATCTACACTAATTTTTCTAAACCAAGTATTCTGTTTATACCCTCTGTCATATGAGTCTTTGAAACAATGTCTTTATCTTCTTAGATCATTTCTGTGATATTTCTCTGATACATTTAAGTGATACATTCAGTAAATTACTTCAATTAAGTAAAACAACATTTAAGTGATACATTCAGTAAATTACTTCAATTAAGTAAAACACGTATGCAGCTCCCTCAATATAGAATGAAATACAAAATTTCACATCAGCAACAACCAACACTGTTGAAAAAATTCAAAATGTTAACCTTTTAGTTGTTTTATGGGGATGATGATTTTGAACACACATTTTAAATACAAGTCCTCTGTATTTATATTATAACCCCAAATTAAAAATTATTTCAGTACTTTACTTAACGGATGGATCTCTGATAATACTTGTGTGATAACATATACTGATAAATCTTTTCACCTACTAAGAAATGGGATAGACCTTGGGTCACATGAAAAAAAACAGTAACTATTTTAATCCAGTATTGAAATAATCTAGCCCAGATAGTTTAGGGAATTTAATTTCCATTATCAAAAGTCTCCTCTCTCTCTCTCAGTCTCTCTCACTCTCTTTCTAAGAAAATAAACATAGTGTGTATGTGCTTAAAATAAGAGAACCTGTAAGTAACATGAATTGTTAAAAAAAAAAACCAAAACACTAAAATGTGTGCTCGAAGTTATTCTTTCTTCATAAGACTTATATAAAAAAACCAGGATATTGCAAGTAAGTTAAAATTAAAAATACTGGTAAGGACTTCAATATGATCAAATGCTTGTTTAAAAGTATTTTAAAAATAAGCTTAAATAAACCTTCTTCTAACACATAAAATGCCCTATTTTACTGAGAGTTTAAAAACTGTATTTTCTTTTTTTGGTCCCTCTGAAAAAAGGTGTTTCTAGGGTTCAATTCGTTCTCCTAATTGACAATCTAAAATTCATTCATTCACTCACTCAGCAAAAACAGAGTATATGCCATGAACCACTATAACTTGGTTCTGGGAATAAAATCCTAAGACACAAAATCTTAGGATTCAGTAAACTACATAAAGTATTATTCATTTAATAAAAGGTGTATAAAAAGAGGTGGTTCTCAAATCCAGGGTTTTTGGACAATGATCTTTCTTTATTGGATACCTTGTTCTATACTGCCGCTTCTCACTGGCACCTGTGGGAGCTGTCGTCCCCTCCGATTGCTGAAGGATGTGTCTGCAGGAGGAAGATGGGTTGGACTTGCTTGTCTGTGCATTCTGTGGGCAAAAAACAGAGGGGGAATGAAATGGTGAAACTCCAAGAGGACCTGACAAATACCTTTCCCCTCTTCCTGTTACTATTAAAACAGACATAAATCTCCTCACTCAGCCTTTGGAAACAAAATCAAATGCTTTTGATGATATGGATAAAAGAAATACTATAAAAAGGGACTAAGAGAGACAGGGTAAGGTCTGTCACACATAGTTCTGTGTAATGAATTCCTGAACTGAGTAAAATCAGACTCACTTCTTTGAATTAACTCACTATGAAACTGTGGCTTTTCATTAAGTTATCCATTTTGGGTAGTGCTGAACCAAATCTATCTACTTACAGCCTCTGAATCCCAACAATGTAGACAGATTAGTTAAAAAAGGCTGTTGCCTAAATTGTCACTATTAAGTCAATATTTATATCTAGAATTATTTGTAAGTGATTAGAATAGTTCTAGCTGTAGACTTTTATAAATTACCATTCACTTGTTTATTTTTAAATAGGAAAAACCTTGACAGATATTTAAAAAAAATAACCTTGGGTACATGCTATAAAATATACTGGTCCAAGGATTGAAATTAAAATCTAAATTTGAGAAGCGTGCAGATACATTACTACTGCACAGGAGTAAGCGGACCTCCATCTGCTGGCATTCAATTTTTTTTTTTAAACTAAAAAACTTTCAAACACTCTTAAGATTTTACTGAACACATACAAAAGATTTTTGTAAAAAATTTTCTCTAATACTTTTTAAAGCAAATATACATTGAATTTTCCAGGTAATTTCTCATAAAGAATTTTACATAATCAAAAAATATATCTATATGAATATGCCACAAACAGATGGAAGGACATAACACAGCCAAATTTCATTTTCAATGATAGCTAACTGGCAGGAACTACAGACTACTATCAGCACAGTGAAGATAGATGCAAGTAATAGAGGATGTGGGAGAGGTTTAAGTGCCACAAAGAAAGGATTAAAAATTATGGTGTCATAATGAGTGAAAGCATCAAGTGCTCAGGAAAGTACAACACCACACCAACACCCGGAGGCAGAACATGAATGCTGGGCTGGACACTGAATAGCGACCTTGTCAGAAGCGGAGAAGGTGGCGCCGAACCTCCGGGGGCAAGGTGGTGGGTAGAACACAGTGTTCTGACACTAGAGTGCTCACTCGACCTTGAGCGAGCGGGATGTTTTCCCCTAAGGACTGGCTGATCAGTCGCTCTTAGGGCTGCGTATCCCCTTCTAGAAAGGCATGGTGGGAGAACCCTAAAACATTAGGGCCAAAAAAGATCTTCAGTCAGCAGGTTCACATTAAGTTTGATACCAACACATTTGTCCAAGGAAAACCTGGTTACTCTTACAAGGCAGCGACTTTAAAAACCAGAAGAAACCCATCATCATGCAATCACTGAAATGGAATTCAAAGGAAACTGACAAGTTATTGCAAATGTACATGCCATGTGGTTTTTAGAGGGCTAACCCAGATTCCTCCAATGTAATAAACCTCTTGTTAAGTTGTACAAGGGCAGAGACTTCTGTCTCTTGGTTTTTACTGAGCTGCATCTCTAGTGCCTAGAATTCAGCTGTGCAGAGAGCAAGAACTCAATACAGATACCTTGACTGAATGAATAAATATGATTACAATAACAAATACGGCGATACTTCAAGCACTTGCCTTCAAGAAGAAATAGTGCTCTGTAGGACTCTGTGTATATTTTTACAATGTTCATAATTTTAATCAGCAATAGGAAGTTTATTCCAAGTAGGCTGCAAAAGGAAGATGTCTTCTGAGGTTAATTTAAGCAGACCAACAAATTTAAATGATACAATAGGATGGAGTATGTTTCATTATTGAACTGACTAAATACAAATGGCTGATGTATGCATAATAACATATCTTCTAAGATTAAAAAAAAAGTCTGAAAAGATACTTGTCCATATACTGAAAGTTACCATAATATAGGGTTAAAAATTATTATGAAGTGAATTTATGAATTAAGGATTAAGAATTAAAAACTGATATGTATCTTAAAACAGATACATGCTTTTGCCTTTTTTTAATCATTTCAGTATATATTTTAAATAAAATGAATGTTTAAAATACCCAATATGGATTATTTTTTTACAGTGACAGAAGCAAAGAAATAATACCTCATCCTTTTTGAAACAATGCTATAAACCCACTTATCAAGTGATTTGAAGTGTAAGAGTAAAGAGCACATATTGATCACCAGAAGTACATTAATTATAGAGATTTTATTCAACTTGTATTCAGACTGACAATTTTTCTTTGAAATAAAATGATTTTCACAGCTATAATTATTTTAATTCAGGGTCTCTCCTCTATTTCAGAACAATAAAATGGGAAAAAAGTACAACTTAAAACTTTAACAAATGTGCATTTTTATCTTCTTGACCTATGGATTAATGCTTTATCAGGCCCTAATGCAAATCCCGAAACCTGGACTGTTGTCTCAATTTCCAAATTAAAAGAAAAAAGAACTAACAATACATACTAAGACTGTTCATTCATTCTCAATTGACTTTTCACAAAACAACTCTATAGAAATAAATTATATGGGAAGGACTGCATGATCAAGTCCTTTCCTTTGGTAAAGGAAGAGTATTTATCTATTACTCTTTAAAAGCCATTATTATGAGAATAAACTTCAAGCCATCCTTGTTCAAAACAGACTTTCTTAGTGTGGTCTAAAAAGTGAATAACAGTTTTCACCCTAGCACTGAGAAATTTCATTTCAATTTCACTAAAATCTTACTTCATTCCTTAATACAATTCATAAGCACTAAAAGGACTACTTAAATGTGACTTGAAATATGAGTAATTTAGGTGGACCTTATATGGCACCAAACTGAATGGCAAAGATATAAAAAGCAATTTTGTAGACAAATAAACGGCTTTCTAGGTATTATACAGATCGAGACTCCATGACTTACTGTTCCCATCTCCAAAGCCACAGGCTTACAGGGTCTGAGAACAGCTTGTGTAGTGCTGAAGGTGCACTATTTAGCACTAGATCTGTTTCTTCTTTGACATGAACTAAAAGTCCCTCAATAGAAAACAGTCCCTGCTGCCAGCCGAACCACAAGTATGAAGCACAGACCAAAGGGGTGGCATCAAAAACCACTCTGCCTGAGGAAGAGAGAGGAGGGTAGCAGTACATCTGAATTACAGGAAGGAAAACTGAGGAGAGTGAAAATGCGGACCTTTGAAAAGAGCAAGGTTTTGGAGATGAGAGATAATGGAACCAAGTGCAGTTCATTTCAGACTAGAGAGAAGGCTAATCAATCAAGAAATTCTGAGGTACAGGAGGGAAATGTTGAGAATCCAGGCTGTCGAGCCTTGATGTTTTCAATGGAATGGGATGTGCTAAGAACATAAGGATGCAAGAATGGAAGAGATGAGGAACAACCATATTAGAGAATGGAACAAGGAGTGCATGGGGGATAAGTAAAACGACAGGAACAACTATTCTTTACTGAGCATCAATATGGAGCCAGGCACGGAATGTCTGTGTATATATGGACACGTGCATGCACGTTTGCATATATGTACACACATACATACACATGTATGTTCTTTTTTTGATATTCTTACAAGTCTGAGAAATATCATTATTCATATTTTACAGACAGAAAAACTGAGGATCATAGAGTGACTTGTAAAAAGACAAAGAGCTAACGTGTGGTAAAGGCAGGATCCACACAACCTACTGAGCGCCAACAATTGCTCCCTGTGCTGCCCATTGAGACAGGATTTGTTTCCATATCACAAGATGGAAAAATGACAAATCCTGGGATATACTGTTAATCTTTTAAACAAAATCTAAATATATATCCAAATATCAAACTGTTTGACAAGATTTAACAGAACTGTCTCCCGAGAGTTTGTAGGTATAAAATGTATGGGAAATGGCATTTAATGAATACATATTCCATTTTATAGATCTATAAATATCCCATAATTTTTTAAACAAAAAATAAGGCTTCTAGAGCAAAATTCTAATTCAAACCTAAGTATGCCTGAGGCTAGTTCACCATCTCCAAATATGTATCTAAGTCTAATCTATGCCTACTCTCTTAACCTAAGACTAGTGTTTTGACTTCACCTTAAGTAAAACACATTTCTCACCAAAATCTGAGGCTGTTAGTCAGACATATCTATTGTTGCAATAGTAAATTTCTTCTAATGCAGCTTAAAAATATAATTCTTTTTTTTAATGGCTTGTTAAAGGATGGACATGCACGTGGTATTTAAGGTCAACTGTTCAAAATGGTTCCCCTTGTAATGGCCATTACGGGCCCACACATTCCCTTTCCAATAGCACCAGCACAACATAAAAGGCGTATCTGTTGGGAAGCTTTCCTTTTAGAATCGGTTAATTCTAAATACTAGTCCTGACAAAACATCCCCTAGATAGGTTGCAGAGGATAGGTTCCACAAAAAGAAAAGTCACTAGAGTATAAAGGAGAAATGGTGCTAGCAGGTCATATAGCTGAATTCATATGAGAGTGACGAGTCAGACTTTTATTAAGGAGCTTCCCAAGAGAATGAAAAACACTGCCTTAAATGCTAGGCACAAAACTTGGACATGAGTTCTGCTTGTCTTCTGCCTATAACTGGTCACCATATCTTTCAAAATATTTTCTTACAACACTATTTCCCATAAGGCCAAATTTGTTAAGGCCAACAAAGGGCCTTCAAAATGATGACCATTAAATAGCATATTTTGCCAGAAGCCAAGGGGTGACTGTGTGGTATGAATCCTTTGAGTATGTTGTTAACTTCCCAAAGACCTCGAATCAGTGTTCAAAGCATTCATACTGTAATCTCAATTCACCTGTAGTTAGATGTCAACTCAAGGTATCTTCTAAGTCAATAAATTATAATTACAAAGAAAAAAAATAAAGAAAGAAGAAATAAGAGCTAACACAAACTTAGAAAATCCAGGCCAATTCTTCTTTTATAACTAGTTATTCAACAATTCACTTAAAAACCAGGCATACAATTTACACTCTAATACAAATCAATGGAGAGCTTTAATTATAATCAAACAAATCTACACACTTAAAAGGTTTGAGTTTTCTATATTAAAACCTATTAGCAAAGTAAATAAAGCATGAGTAATATGAATATGGTCCTTAAGCAGCAAACTTTTGAGACTGGAAATCAATCAAATTCTTGCTATTCATTTTGGAGAGATGGAGGATTTGTGTTTATCTACAGACAAGTTTCAGTGCTGTAGAGGAAATGCCCAAATATTACTCATTTGTAGTTAAGCACCATCAGTTGATTCTACAATCATCTAGCATTTTATAAAAAACAGTATCTTATCATCAAAAAGACTTGTTCACTGATATATCCTAAATAAAACCTCACATGGTAGTCACTCAACTAGTAACTGTTAAATGAATTAAAGCCTGAATGGAATAAAAATAAATGACTTTGAGGAAAATTTTCAATCATGTCAAAGTAATTGAAATTATGTCTGTCTTTGAGGCAGAGGGGCAGTGAATGATGGCTGATGATTAAAAACTTGTCTAAGGAACTTAAGTCATTTATAATGCTAGTAAAGAAACTGCAGTTAACTGAGCTGACATTAAAGAATATGTAAGTGGAAACATAATCAATACTGTTTCATTATAGGCTATCTATCTATCTATCTAAAGTACTAGAACTTTGTTCTTCATTTCCTTTCTCAAAGCCTAGCTCCTTTGTAAAACTGAATTTCTATTCAACAGTTTTTGAATTCTCTAAATCCTCATTCTATTGTAAATTAGATTCTCTAAACAGTCAATATCTCCATAGATATTAGCTAGGAATAAGTTCTACCTTCTCTTTATCCACACCCATTCATGTAGCTAGTAGCTACTTATTTTTTTGATCTCAACTCAGAAGTAATATCTCCTGGGAAGCTTTCCTCTTTTGCTGTTCACTATTTTATTCCTTGAACTTAGCACATAGCTTGGCACATATCTTTTAAATGAATTATTGAACTGTCCAGAGTTTATCTCAATCAAGGCTATTGTGGCAGCCTAGTGGTGTCTTGCATCTGCCCTTGGATCTTTCAATCAACCTTCCAAAATGTTTTAGTGATCTATAATTTTGGAACTCAAAGCCCATCATCAGCTTCTCATGTCTCAAGCCCATCAATGGCTCATGGATGTATAAAACAGAAGCTGAATTTCTGTTAAATAGTCCACAAGGTCATGTGTAACATACCATCTAGGGATTTCTCCAGGTTTTAAGCCTCAGTGTTTTCTCATATTTTTTTCTTTCTCATGGAGTATTTTCTTCACACCTACTTTTATGTATCTGGATTTCACTCAGGTGACACCTTTTAGGAGGTATCTCCTTTCTGTACTCCACTTTTCCCCATGTTTTCACTGTATCTTGTGTATACCTTTATAGTAACAGCTATAAGGCTTCAATGCATTTTTTCATTTACATCTTTGTCCCCCTGCATGTTCTCAATGCTTTTTTGGATGAATGAATAATATGTTAATGGAACATTAGGTGTTTTTTACAACTATGTAAAATAAAGTGTTAATATCTACACTTAAAAATATTTAAAAAATTGTAAAGTTGGATGAATTGCAAAGAAAGGTCAGTAATTCCTTTAATTTTTACATTAACTCAACAAATATCTTTCATATACAAGTAGAATCTTAGATCTATTTGCAGAAAAGAGATTTAAAAGATGACATCATTCAGATAAATAACACTCAAAATAATTGCATATTCCAAGTATTATATTCATTGATTAACACTTAAATAATCTCAGAAACAAAACATTAATGTCCTAGCACAGATTTGGTCCTCTTTAGTGATCAGCGTGATCACTAAGAGAAATAATATACGAGATTTTCCTTAAACCCTACGATTTAAGGGCCACCTTCAAATTACCCTTCTCTTGTTTCTTGAGGTTATTCCTATATAGGAGACCTATTTACATGAATGTCTTTAAACATCACAGGCTATGTTTAACAACTGATCATGTAAAATGAGAGTTAAGGCACCCCTGAATTTATCAGCTGAAATAGAAGATGGCCACACAGCACAACACCAAGCCTACCTTTCTGCATCAGAGGCAGTGCCTTTCCTAGTCTGTTTTTGGATGCTAGATCTCTCAGACTTTCTGGAGTGCCTGTGGAATGAAATGTTAAAGAAATACAAAATATATGAGGAATAAAGCTACAGTAATTTCATACAATGATAAAAGCAATAGACATGAGAAATGACAACTATCTTACTTAGATGGTTTTGTCAATCAGTGCTTTTTAAAATAAAAACAAATGATAATAAATTAAAATCAGAAGTGGTGCTGGGTGGAAGACACAAGTTGCCCAATAGGAGACACAAGAAGCTGGGACTCCCTTAGTCTAGACAGGTTTGTCTGCAGGAATGATTTAGTATGGACCCCTGCTGAGCAACTTTGCCTCGCCTAATGAGTAAACAAGTCCAGGGCAGCAATGTAGTGAGGATGGATGTGATGACAGCAATGGTTTAGGTGCTGAAAGACTAAAAAGGGGGGACTTGCCCTCTGTGTTTACAAGTTGAAAGAGAGTGCTGCAAGGATTTGTTGTTTGTTATTCTTCCCCCACAAAATATGAGAAGAAAAATCCCAAGTGAAATATGCTTCACATAATCATTTTAAATCAAGTATTAAAATTATTTCCAAAGTTATTATAAACATGCTTTTGTAACCATGGAGAATTTTAAAAAGCTAATTACAGATCACAAATCAAAGAATAAAGTTCTCAATTTACTCTACGTTTCAGAAGCATATACATATATATACTGAGCATTTGGAACTTGAAATGTGTTTTCCCAAAGAAATGTTTATATAGAGAGCTTACCTCCCTAAGCAGCAGCTTACATATTCCTATTTGACTTAAAATGTGTCTCGCCTACTATATATTTGAAATAAATGTAAAATATCGTGGTCAAGAAACTAAAACTTATTTTAAAATATCCCATTGAAACCATCGAAAGTAACGTATTTTAACCTTGATAATTGTATATTTTTCTCTCAATAGTTGATTCTTTACAATTTATGCTTATTTTTCTTTCCTGATATCCCTTCCTTCCAACAACAGAGACAACTGTCAGTCCTTACTAATGCCAGATAATCAAAGTGTCTCCTATATGCCAAGCCCTGCTGTCAGGCCCACTAGAAATACACCTCAAAGTATGAAGCCCACCTTCACAGGGTATACAGACTTGTGGGACTGCTCCTGTCTCCCCCATCTCTTTTGCTATTGCCAAAAACTGGGTTCACCCTTGTTGCCCTTCCAATTCAGGGTTTCAGCTATGTGTCCTTGGGCCTTCTGTTACCATGACGTCTCACTTCTGAGGGATGAAAAAAGGGTTGACGCAGCAGAGAGAAACATCTCTCACTTACCACTTTCCTTGCCTTGTTGGAAAAGAGGATATATTGAAGGGTAACTCTAGGACAGGTACTGAGGGAGGCACTGACTTACTAACTTTCATGAGAATCCTTTCAGGTATCACCTTTATGTCAAAGATGAGGAAACAGGCTCTGGACAAGGCCACCCCGTCAGTAAGAAGCAGAGCTGGGATAAGAATGTAAGTATGTCTGGCTCCTAACCTGTTTCTCTCACGTACTGTCAGCAGAGAGAAGGGATGGAGTCGGTTCTGATGTATGCCCTTGGGGTTGCACCCTTGCTCAAGAAGGGAAGAAACTATGAAATATGGGGTAGGCCTTGGAAAGCAGTAAGAGACATGTCTCATATTAAAGGAATATCTCTGATATTCTTATTTACTTTGTTGATCCTGTGATGAGGAGAGGGCACTGTAGTGTGTGGAAGAGTAGAGAAGTACACTGCACATGCCTGAAATCGATGGGAGACCTCCTAAAGCAAAAGGAAGGAAGGCAAATGCATAGCAGGAGGAGTTGCTGGAGGCCCAGTAGGCATCTGAGCTCAAAATAAAAATACACCATTATGGGAAATTGATGCTTTGTCCCAAGAGGGCTCAGGGACTGGGAGGACAAATGTTCCTTTTCTCATATTCAGCAGAATGAGAGCAGAGTTTTAGGCCAATTCATGAAACTCCCTGTCATAAAGGTTTTCACTCATTTATTCATTCAACAAGTATTTGTTGAACATGTATATATATATGCCAGACTGTTCTAGGTGCTTGGCATATGTCTGTGGGGAAAAAAAAAAGATTTCTGCCTCTAAGCAATTTACATTTTATCTGTAGGAGATGAACAATACACAGCAACAACAAAAAGCCTTCAACAGGTAAATTATATAGTATAATCGAAGGTGAAATATGCTAGCAACAACAAAAAGTACACCAGGCCAGGAGGATCAGAAATGTGTGTGAGGGTGGGATTTGGGGGCAGACGCAGATTGCCATTTTCAGTAGGGCGATCAGGGAAGGATTCACGGAATAGGCGACATCAGGTGAGGAGGGAGTTAGCCACCTATATATCTCATGGAAAATGTATCTCAGGAAAATGAAACAGCAAGTGCATAGGCCCTAAGGCAGGTGTGTGCCTGGTATGTTCAAGCAAAGTAAGGAGACCGGAAAGGGAAGTGCTGAGAGGGAAGAGTCAGATGACAAGTTTGGTGATGGGGGAGGGGGTGGTGGTGACAGACATGTAGAGTCCTGTAGACTTGTACAAACTTTCTAGGACTGCACAACGAAAGGGTTTATGGGCATCTTGTAGAACTTGTGTGCTTTTGTTTCTATCCCTACTAATTTCTATTACTCTTTCTAGATTCAATTGAGATTTTACCTCTGTAAAACTTTCAACTCTCTCTCCTCTTCTCATCCCTCCAATATAATACGCTCATATGCTAGACTGCTTATCACAAGAATCCATAATGAGGGTGATGACAAAGATGATACCGATCCCAACGGTAGCTAACATTCACTGAGAGCTTGCTGTGTGTTTGCAGGATCGCTTTACCTGCACTAACTCATCTAATCTCACCAATCTCACGAGGTGGGTACTACTTTTTTATGCCTCATAAAAACAAAAAGATTGAGGCTTAGAGAGAGTCAATAATTTACTCTAATTCACAAAGTCATTACAGTTGAAACCATGAGGTGAAAGAAGACTCCACAATCTCAACAGCAGTGAACACCGGCATCTGTAGCAGAAATTCCAGACGCTGGAGCACAATAGTTCAAAGCATGGACTGTGGACTCAGCCTGTCTGGGTTTAACTACCTGTTTCTGTCTAGTGGGGTGATTTTAGTCAAGCTACTTAACCACTCTGTGCCTTGGTTTTGTGTTTTTTGTTCTGACCTGTGAAGTGGAGAGAATACTATCCCATCACAAGTTTGCCAATTCTATTTCAGTATCACTCAGTATTTGTGTTATAGTTTTTGTGACATTACGGAGAACAAGGGTTTGTAGTGGTTTTGGCATCACTCAGAACTAGCTGGCAGTAAGTGCTATGAAAGTATTACTTAAACGGATAATAACACATATTTGTTTCTTAAAGGTAAAGGCTTTTATTCATCTATAGCAGTGCCAAGCTCAGTCAGTGCTCCATAACTGGATGACAATAATTCATGCAGAAGTTCATACATCTAAATTTTTATTTCTGTTTTTAACCCTCTTGTTAAGAATGACCTCTTTTCTTCTCTAGAAATGCTATAGAAACTTGCTTTTTTTGAAGATTCATCTAAAGATTTCTACAAAGCATAGGTCTTTAAAATTCTTTTTAACCACTTTAAAAGGATCTTCAAATTGAGTTAAAATTAAATACACTTAATTGTAATAATTCAGTGTAAACCAAGAATACAGAATAGAAAGTTCTAATGTCTTTTCCACTCCAAATCCGGTTACAGCTATGAATATACATTTTAAACACAGCTGTTTCTTAGAATAGAGGCTTGTGATATGTGAAATAGGAAAGATTAGAACAATCAACCTATATTTATGCACTACTATACTATTGAAACTATTGACCATATGATCATAAAATGGATCATAGTGAAATGAACTACATTCTACCTTACATGACTCTAAGTTCCTTGTGATCAGGAATGGCGTCAGAGTTATCACTGTAACATCAACTCCTAGCACATGGTAGCTGCTCATAAGTATTTATTAAATGCATGGTTAAAAAAGTAATTATTTTGAATATTATCCTGTAATTTGAGGGTTTAAAAAATTACAATAAGTAAAAAACTAACTAGGGTTATAAAATTCACTTTATATCCAATCAAGTAAATTTAGAAATAGCATTTTTCATTGTTTTCTGGGCTTCAGTAAAATATCAAATATCATAAATTAAAAATGGCATTTGGTTATTGCCTTTTGCATCATGAAGTGTCAGTCATTATTAGTCCAATATATGCTTATCATGTTGCAACAAGGCAGCATAGACACAATTTTATTCTTAAAGGGACATGAGAAATCAGCTAGTCCACCTACAACTAACTAAATTTACAGATGAGGAAACAGAATCCCATAAGGTTTAAGTGGCTTATCCAAGGTAATAGGGGCCTTAATTATTTGGTGAGGACACCACCATCATGTCTTCATGTCCTTAGGTTCTCTGCCCACTCTGCCATCCAGTGACTTGAATGATTTGACATTTATTGGAGGGACCCCTGGAGAGAAGTGAACAAAACAGAGTTATAGTGTTTCCATTATGTCTTACTTATTTTGGGTTTTAACATGTTTTGTTCTATTAAAAATCTTTATCATTTTATTATTCATAAAGAATGTTTCTTTGGTCTAGACATGCACGAATCAGAAGTACTGAACTTTCTCTTCACTTCACAACTTAATAGTTGTATGGTTTTGGCCTTATGATCCTTAGTTCACAGGGCACAAGTGGAATTCTTTAAAAGTTATAAAGCTACATTCAAATGGAGGTATAACAATTATTTTATTATTAAATCAAAGCAAGAGTAATAATCAGAGAAGTGGGAGTGTTCTTAATTAAATCTATTTTTTTGAAGCTCCATTTTCAATTATTGTTCTATTAATTTAAATGTGAAGATTCATAAAATGTACTAATGAAGAGAGGTAATTGTTAAAATCTATTTCTGTGCTAATTTCCTTTCCTCTTCAGTAACTAAATTCAATTAGAGCAATTCCCTGAAGACATTGGTAAATACAGCTTTTCTGAAGGTATTACAATTCTATTAAAGTCTAAAATTAATATGTTAATAAAATAGTAGTATTACTTAAGCTATTTTATTTTAAAGATTTATTTTTTTGTTTGAGAGAGAGAGAGCGCACGCACGTGGTGGGGGCGGAGCCGAGAGGGAGAGAGTCTTAAGCACACTCGGGTGCTGGGGCGGGGAGCCCAACGTGGGGCTCCACTTCCCGACCCTGAGATCACAAACTGAACCAAGAATCAGACACTCAACCAACTGCAGCATCCAGGCACCCTTATTTAAGGATATTTTATAATAAAATGAAAATACAGTATGTTCTGTTGTGAGGAAAATGTAACAAAAATCTACGTTTTAATTTAATTAGAATTAACACTGATATTATAAGAAAATATCTGTATATATGCTGGTTAACTACCTAGACGGCTTAATGTGGAATGCAAATCTATATCATCTTGTCTCTTCATAAGTTTAGGAAGAAAACATTATATTTGAATAGAATCTACCTAAGTAAGAAATGTTCATATGCAGTGAAGATGGCTACATGCAATTATGATGCATGTACCCTTTTGTACAGTATTGATATTTATGCATATGACTATAGCCATTAAACAGACTTAAGTATTTTAGTGGATGAGTATATTTCACTCATTCAAATAAAGAACATTTTTGAAAAGCACAGATAACAAAAGATGCTATGAAGCAAATAAAAATGGTAAGTAACATACTGAATTTATAAATGTTCTACCTTAACTGTGCATCACTCTGGCAATTGCCATGAACTCTGGAAGTAAAAAAGTAGGTGATCCCTTTATTCCAGAAATATTTTTAATGGAGAAAGAATATTCATTCAGTTTGAATCAGAGGAAACCACTTGACACTTTTGGTCAGAGATTCTAATAGGCAAGTAGCTGCTACTAAGTGACAAGTGTGGGAAACTATACAAACATGATCATTTACAAAAGCAATACGACCTACTTTAGTGACTCAGGAATAAATCTTTAACACAGTGCGATGCTTTACTTGTTCCAATAATTTACTTGTTGCCAATAATTTAAAGTCCTGGAAAATAGGGTTATTTTCATCAAATATTTTTAGTATTTTTTTTAAGTCACACACCTTAAAGATGTCATGTATAATGATACAAAAATATTCTCAATCACACATTGGAGTTTGTAACTTCTAGCTAATGAAGTGTTAAGATACATCTCAAAAATTACCAAATAAGAAATACTGCATTTTCCTGAAAAAGAATTTATGCCAAGAATAGTTTAAAGTAGAATTAGATAACAACAATTATGATTATTTATACTAGCCTTTCACATTTAAGAATGATTGCTTCAACTGTGAGCACTAAACTCAGAACCTTGATGCTTCAGGGATATATTAAAATACATTTTTTTCTAACTTGAACACAAAAATTTTGATTAATTTGAAGCCACAAGAAGATGCAAATTTTATTAAATTCACAAAGTTATGTATACACAGATTCATAAAAGTTACTTTTTATATATTAAAATAATGCCATTTACAAAGAGGTATTTTGTTATTGGAATGATTATGTTTTAAAATGTCTTCACATTTTTAGTAATAAAACTGCCAGGAAATTTTCCCAACAATTTTAAAGTCGGACTCATTCCCTGGGGTTCTAAATTTATGTGTTTTTTTCCTCATTATTGTTTGTTTTAAATATTCTACAACTTCTAGGAAATCTTCCTAGATCCAGAAAAACCTGCTTCCATGTTAATTCCAAATAAATCTAACACAACTTGAGATGACATCAAGATTGTTTGAAACTGAAATTAAACTGTGGGAAAATGGTATGTTAAAAATTGTGTGTGTGTGTGCATGTGCACACATAACCACATGTATTTTTATGCTGCAAGAAATAAGGGGGTAACCAAATGCTTTCCAACTTACTAGAGAACTGTCTTAAGCAAAATTTTTTGTATTGCTCTTATTTTCAAAATAATCAAATATGACCTTGATTCAAGACATCCAAAGGCTGATTATTTAAATTGTCACTGATTTTAGAATATTTTCCAAGTTACTAGAGCAAAAGTCAAATGATGCCCAAATCATCATCAGCATTCACTATTTCCAAATCTGATGCTATCTTCCCTTCATTTGGAAATTGGTAGAAACTGCTGAATAATTAGATAAAGCTGATAAGAGGTAAAATGCAAGTGTTGTTTTGCCAAGTGGCTGACATGGTTACCTATGAATTTAGCATCCTTTGATTTAGCTATTTCTCTATCATATTTATGGGCACATATTATTCCTTTATTCCTATATTTTAGTAAAAGTTTATTGTAAATAACTTTTTGTTCCCTATAGTAATAAATCACAGTATCAAGCCATTTAAAATATATGTTTTATGGTTGAACACAGATCTTATTTACAAATAAGTCATAATAAATGTATATTCAGAATTATGTATTAGTAAAAGTTTCCCTAGTGATCTTATCTAAAATGGCCATTTCTGCTCCTAAAATTTACCCATAAAGTTATATATACAATCTACTAAATCAAATAACATAATTAATTCATATGTCATTAAATGCCAACTAATTTTCAACTGATTTCCATCTTGTGTATATAAAAACTGAAATTATTATTTGGACTTCCATTTTGCTTGTGTCCTGATAAATTACACATATATTCATTTTAAAGACCATTATATTTGTCTTGTACTCAAACAGTCATTCCATGAGATGAAATTCACTGACTCATTTGTTTGGAATAAATTCAAAGGTTTTCTAGCATTGTGTTTTATAAAAGGAAATTCTAAGTTGCCTGATGGCCAGAACCTTGCTTTTCTTAAAGACTGCTGTGTCTCCAGCCATAATAAGAGTACATATCGCAGGGCACAATAAATATTTGTTGAATGAATGAGTAGCAATGTGGATGTATGTTTTTATTTAATTTATATGATTACTTCATATTCTGATTTGAAAATACTTTAAATTTAGAATAATTTTTAGATTGGAGATTTTACCACTAATTGTTCTACTCTCCAAAATTCTATCCCAGAAACCAGAAGGAATTAGTTTTAAATTTCAAATATGCAAGTCATCTTAAAAGGTAAATTTCTTAAAGATTAAAACTGATAAAATATTCTTAAAGTCTTTATAAACTACTAGTTTGTGGCCTTTTCCAACAGTGGTAAAATGACTTAATTTTCTCTGAGTGACAAGGCTTAGTTTTTCTTCCAAATTGAAATCCTGAAGTTATCTTGACTATTTACAGATACCAAAAAAAAAAAAAATCACTCTTAACTAAGAGTGCAATTACTCTGCTATCTATATCCACACATATTGGAAATGAACAAAAGGAACATTTTGTAAATGTTTAACTAGTCGTTCTGTTTCTGAGCTACCAAATATACTTCTCTACTTAATCAATATTACCAATATGCTGACTGAATCTCTGCTTAAACTAGAAGAGAAGCACCCCAAACATCCAGTAACTTTTCATGACCAGTCAGAAAAAGATATTTAAAGCCAACGACTATATATAAGAAGCATGGTAAAACAGGAGAGCTGAGTTAGCTATGCCTGTGAGAAGGATAACACAGCATTTCTGACACTGTCAGCATGAGGCACGTTCAAAGGACTGATGCTAAAGACCTACCTTGTAGACTGACACTAGCCCTCGACAATATTTGGTTTAAAAACACCATATTCATACAATATATAAGAACCAGTTATTTCACTTCCAATCAGACATTTTTCATGTTCTTCCAAACCTAAACTTCATTATTAACAAGTTTATGTAGTAAAAAAAAACAAAAAACAAAAACAAGACAACTGAGATTAAACCATCAACCAATATAACAAAGAAAAGGCTTCCATGACAGATTTTAATATATTTTAAAGCACCTGAAAATTTTTATTTGTTCATATTTAAACAAAAGCAATATTTAAATATGTTTCTAGAAAATCAAAACACTGAAACAAATGCTCATTTAAAACAGAACTTTTCCACTGGATCTGACTTTATTGTGTTTAAATTTTGCCATCTGCATGTGCCACCCTCATTTCAGTAACACGCTGAGGTGCTTTATTAGAGGTGGGATGCATTTAGTGATGGAATCACAACATATCTGGTTCTGGCTCCTGAAAAGAAGCACATAATAACCAACATTTCTCTTGGTTATCCTTCACTTGGTGGCCTATCAGCCTGTTGAAGCCACTTGTCTGTGAGGAGGAGTTGGCTAGTACCTGTCATTCTCCGGAGACGCATGCTGGATTTGAATCCTGGGGCTAGGAGGTCGTCTCCTATCTAGGGAGGGGGACCATCTACCCCTGTTTGCCCAATGAACAAGACAGGAAAAAACAGGACATTTAGTAACTCCTAAAATAAAATAATATATGGAACAATAGGACTGGAAAAGCACCCCAAAAAGGCAAAGTGTAGATTCTTTACTCCATAATTTACTCTTGATTTTGATAAGCCTTGGAGAGATAAATTATAATATTGTAAGAAAATAAATCTTGTCCCCCTATAAGTGAATAGAGAAACAATTTACTTGGGAAGATATTTGAAATCTGTTGTGTGTAATTTTGTTCCTTTAAAATGTGCTTGTGTGTGTATACATATCTACACACACACACACACACACACACACACACACACACATAACTTTAAGTTAAAAAGATGCACCCTTAAGAACTTGGCTTATGTTTGAATAAAACAGGTTTAAGAAGTTATCAATGCTTATTTGATACTAGGCATTGGAATTACTGGATAAAGGGCAAAGATGAGGTGTGTGAATTTAATACAAAGCAGAAACACAGTTGTTTTCTATTTCTGTGTTTACAATAATACTTTTTTGCGATTAACAATTAAATGAAAGTTTAAATCTTGTTTCATTCTTTTGTTAGACTATCTTGAGATTCTGTGTATTACCACAAATTACAAACACCTAGCTGAAAACTGAAAAGAGGCAATAAAGGACTGAACAGGCCAGGTTTGGAAATTTTTATATCTTAGATATGAACACTTTGAACAGGATAATTCCTTTGGATATTGGCTTCCTTGTATGCAACAAGGGATAACTGAATGGTCTCTAAGAACTCATATAGCTATAAGAGTTTATAATTATCCAGACTAGTCCTAATGTTTCAAAAAAACAAAAGCCATCTTCTTTGCTGTTTCACTTAGCTGATTGGATTTATTATTTGGACAAAAAGCAGCAAAGGGCTGTCAACATGTGACCACGCTATCTGAGATCAGCAGGTACTCGATTCTGAAAACCCCTTGGAAGTCGGTGCATCATCAGTCAGCCTTAGAAAGACAAACTTGCCATGATTCAAGAAGGGCTTTAAGGAAGCTGTGAAGAGATAAAGGTATCAAAAGCAGAATTTGGGGAGAAAACCGTGTGACATGTACTCTTCTATGTGTTACATGTTTGTGAAATTAAAAATACTTTGCATTAATTTTAAGTTACCTAATAATTTTAGATTATTTAAATAGTTGGTCAGTCCAATCTGACTGCTTTAAAATGTATTTCACTTTACTGGCTTTTGTTCTGCAGGGACAATAAAGAAAAAATATTTCTAAAATAATCGAAAACAATCAGAACCACAGGATCTTCTAAATTAACTTGTACTCAGTCATGTTAAAACTGATGGTGTTGGAAGTGTTTACAGTATGTGAAAACACAAAAATACATTTAATGTGTTTTTTTGTAAAGTAGTAAATCATGTTAATTTGACAGGATCATGAATAACCTTGCTTCTTGAGGCAAAATTCCAGTCCTTGTGTTTATTTAAATAAAAAGTAAAGTAAAAAGTAAAATGCTGTAGTTATGAAACATGCAGTGAAAGCTATGAAAGGGAAAGGTGTACATTTGGGAATAGGCAACTGTGAATGCAAGCTATTAAAAAGTAACTTTTGATGAAGTATGTAGCATAATACATATATTATCTGTATACTCAAAGTCCTTCTTAATATGCTGATATACGGTACCAATATAAGAAATCCATTTGCTTTTCCCTCATATATTTAATATGGGAGCAAGATCAATTTACACTCAATTTTTATCCAAAGACTAGATATTACCTAAGTTTGAATATAACACATTTGGGAGTTTCTAATATACTAGTACATTTTATATGCTTTTAAATTATGTGCAACGTCCTTCTCTCCTATGACACAGAAGAAAAGGCCAACATTGGACTTTTTATCCCCTTGTTACTGAGCCAAACACACAGGGTTCAGCTTTCATTCTCATCTTGGGAGCTAGCATGGCAGGCTATGTTGGAGTTATTAATCATGAAGTTGAACCAGCTCCTTCTTGATTTCTCTTTCCCAAATACCCTGCCTAGAAATTTCTGGTTAGTTACAGTATTAGTATTTCAATATCAGGTATCTCATATTCATTAATTAAGATCCTCTCTTTGTTCAGAGCTCATCCCTTTCTCTGTGATCACAGCAGAAGAAGAAAGGTCACTCTAATGGTTAAGGGGTTGAATTAATAGCCTGTGAGCTCCCTGCATAAGGAACTACAGTGTTTGTTTTTGTTTAGTTTTGACAGTTACAGAAAAAGTAATCAATATATATTTGTGAATGTCCAAGTAGATAATATGTTATTACAGGTAAGAAGTAATGAGAACCTTAACGAAGAGTTTAACAGTGGTGAGGGGATCCACTGATGAGATATAAAGGAATTAGAACTGACGGGTCTTGGTAAGCAATTAAATGGTTCTTATGTCATGTCTTTTCCCCCCAGCACTGATACACTGTAAAACAAATGTATGTGCGTTTAAGTGTGCAATTAATATTTACACTTGCTTATGTGCACCTTTCAATGGTGCATATTTCTTGGCAGAACATGGCTAAGCAGTTCAATTTTTTAAAAGAGAAATTACATGGAAATGTAAACCATTCACTCCATAAATAGCACGAGTAAGAAATATTTGTGAACTACTCTATTAGAAACTAAATCTGAACAAAAGAGACAACTGATCATACAGTATGTATTTTTACTGTCTAATCCCACTATTCATTTTAGTCCTTTAAAAAATGGGTGATGGGCATTAAGGAGGGCACTTGTGATGAGCACTGGGTGTTATATGTAAGTGGTGAATCACTGAATTCTACTTCCGAAACTAATATTACACTGTATGTGAACTAACTGGAATTTAAGTAAAAACTTGAAACAAAAAAATAAATTGATAAGTAAAAAAGAACAAAATTTCCCAATATTGTTTTAAAGTAAAATTAATATAGATACTTACACTTTGAAATAAAGTTTCTTTCTTTTAATTCGATTTACATTAGTTAAGTTTTAGGTAGGTACCTCCTTTCCTTTAGTCCTCATGTTTCCATACAGAGGGAAATTCATTCAAGCAATGCTCCTGGTCTCCTTCTACCCTTTGCCTCACTCTACCCCAGGATAGGAGGACTGGCTTATTATTTTTATTTTAAAGGTTTTATTTATTTATTTGAGAGAGAGAACACGCACAAGCAGGGGGGAGAGGCAGAGGCAAAGGGAGAAGCAGGCTCCTCGCTGAGCAGGGAGCCCGACGTGGGGCTCGATCCCAGGACCCCGGGATCATGACCTGAGCCGAAGGCAGATGCTCAACAACTGAGCCGCCCAGGCGCCCCAGGAGGACTGGCTTATAAAATCAGTGACTGTGTTGAACGACCAGGCACAGGTGACTCAGTCCTTTCTGGATTACCCCTTCCAAATCAAGCTACCTGTAAACAGCAAATGCTATGGGACATAAACCTACAAAACAGTTGTAAGATGTGAGGCCTGGGACTGAACCTGTCTTGTGGTTCAGTGAGTCTGACTGATTCTGGAGTGAGTTATTAGCAAAGCCTGTAGACCTAAAGTCACAGCTTCTAAACTTGTCCATTGTATTTATGGTGACAATTAGACCTCCCATCTTCTAGTCCCTGGGTCTAGCTCACAATTAGACCGAAATTTAGGAACAGAAAATAGGGAGTATTTTTTAAGCTCCCCAAATCTCCAAATTGAACATTTATTAAGTAAAAAATAATAATGCCATCACAAGAGATAGCAAGGACAAATAAGATATGATCCCTATCCTCCAGAAATAAAATATAGCAGAAAAACACACTACTAAGTAAAATATAATGTTTTAATAAAAATGTATATTTTGTGGGCCCAGAAAAAAAGTGAGTAATTCTGACTGGCAAAAGGTATTGGGGGGTGTGGGTAACATAAAAAGGTTTTATAAAAGCGATGGTTATCTGACCTGCATTTTTGAAGAATCAGATAAAATTTTTAAGCAGACAAGGAAAGATGGTACTTTAATTTTAATGGAAAGAAAACTTGAGACAAAAAGGAATAAAAACTATTAATAATAAAGCTTATAAAATAATTTTAGGGGACAAGAGGGACAAGGGAAGGGCTATAACATAATTCAATATAATCAAGGTAAGGGATCTGCTTGGGAGATTCTCAAAAGAGCGGGAAAAATGTTTCCAGATAATGTGCCTGGTTATATGTCAAAGCCATCTAATAAGAACAACATTTAGGAAAAGAAAGTATTTTGCTATAAAAGGATGTAAGGGGAGATAATGAATTTAATTCAGACATTTTAATGTACACAAATGGCAATCATTTAGAAATTCAGACCTAGTGCTCAAGGAAAAGTTCTGGACTGGTCAATTACATTGGAGCATTGCCTTCATACGCATTAGAACGGAAATTTTTGATAGAAATACAGTTTCAGGGGTAGAATGGGTGGGGCAAAGGGAAACTGAAGATGGAGCTAGGAAATATACCCCTCTTTGTGGGGTGGGATAGGAAGAAAGGCCTGCAAGAGGAGACTGTGTCCTGAGTCGTTAGAAAATTTGTAGATGGTACGAATAGAGGAGAGGTTCAAGTGACAGGGCGGTTAACGCAAAATGTTTCAAGACGCTGCTGGACAATTAGGGACCAATGTAGTTGGTCCAAATTAGGGAGCCAATGTAGTTCAGAGAGGAATTTCGGCACAGCGGTAGAGCCATGGTAAGGAACGGAAGTCAGACTGCAGAATTTACGAGGAGGTAAAAACTGGAGGCTGCGAGTATAGACTACCCTTTCATGAACCTTCAATAAGGCTATGATTTCTATAAAAGGTCAAAGAAGAAGATAAAACATCCAAGAAAAGTAACTCTTCTCCAGTGGCTCTAAAAATAAATGTTTCTAAACATTTAAGTAATAATTTGTTTTAAAACCTGGGAAAGAAAAGGTGAATGGCAGGCCTGTAACTTACTCCTTCCCAAACAGGGAACGAGGCGGGTGGGGGTGGGGCGTGGGAATGAATGACCTGAAGCAGACCCCGAATAAAAAGGGAGGAAAGGTGGATCAGCCTTGACCAGATGTCCTCGTAAACATTCAGTGGTATTTGCGAGTGAAAACATAAAGGAGAGTCCTCTATTAGACATCTTAAGTAGGAAATAATTAGTCTTTCTAGAACTTTTATTGCAAATAAACACCAAATTTCTTGATTTTTGAAGCATGACTAGATGGAACAATGGGCTAATCCATACTTATTTTTGTTATTTGTGTAATCAACAGAATATTAATGAAGGCATTCAAAAATGGAAATGGCTTTCTTTGCAAACAGTGCATCTCCAAGCATGATTTAACCTGGGCCAAACCACCCTAGTAAGAGATAAAAAATGGATCTGGTGGTTTGGGACTCCTTGAAGAAAAGAATATGTCACCTGTGCCTGGTGCTCCTTTATCTCTGAATCATTATTGAACTATGGTGTTGGATACTGAGTCTGCTTTGACAGTTTCATCCTTTGCATTGACACAAAACTTCATTTGTTTTAAAAGTTAGTGAAGATACTTTAAAAAAGGGCATTGAGTTGGTATAAGAGCATACAAATGTTCATCAAAATGGTTCAGAATCAGCAAATTATTTAACTTTTATAGTTCATGAGGCTGTGGAAACACGTTACTATCTTAAGAATATGAAATTACGTTTAAAAAATTTTCTCTAAAATTTTATCTACTATGTATAAATTAGGCATTCATATAAGAAGCTCTCTGGTCAATCAGAGAAATTAAGTAACCTGGAAGAGCCTCTAAGCCTCCCTCTCCCTACTCTCTGCACATTCTGCCTAGGGACTTTAGGTGCATTTTCCAAAGAGAGCAAAGTCATCACTGTTGATACTGTGATGTTCTGCTTCAAAGTATGCACAAAAGGGCATCTGAGGTCATTATCCTCCAAATCAATAAGAATCTACAACTTGTGTAACTTTCTTGATGAAAATTTATCTCATTTTATTTTCTTCTTGGAAACAAAGTTGACTGCAATAAATGAAAGACCACTGATAATACCAATTTCTGCCCCCTCTGTCCCCTTTCATTTTTTAATGGAAAATTTCTTTTTATTCAATATATAGAGTGAATAAATATAGGTTTCAGTGATATTTTTCTTCTATGAAAAGTAAGTACACTCACTGAGACTTCACTATGACCACCACAGTAATTGTGGCCAGATTGTCTATAGGCTGATCTATTTTAAGAGTATTATCTGAGAGGTTAAACTCACCAACACATAGATTTGTGAACTCTACGGCTTTAGTGTAACAAGGGAACACATACTAGATAGGTTTTAGCATAAGAATAAACCTGTGGTGGTTTTTTTTTATAAACCACAAGTGGCTTTTAGGAATACAAAAAAAGGAATACCTATAGTTTTTAACTGATAATATGTCAAAATTATATTTCATCTATACACTGGGTTAAATTATTAAAATTAATTGCAGCTTTTTAATATGGCAACCAGAAAATAAAAAATTATACATGTGGCTTGCATTATATTTCTATTAGCACCTATATAAATGATACTAAAAATGTTAGGGTGTTGTTATAGTCAGAATATTCTACTGACTTGAGCAATTCTATTCTGTTTTAATACCAACCAGAAACATATAAAGAAATAAAAATAAGTAAAACATATAAAAAGATTTTTCTTGCTACTCTTCTATTTACTTTTTTACTTGGGGCGGATAATATATAACAAAAGAGAAAAATAAAACAATTTCAACTGTGATTTTAGAAGAGCCAATAGCCATTTCAACTAAAATTTCCATTACAAATATAAAAAAAGTAACATAAGTTTGATTCCACTGTTTTCTATTACAAAATATACAAATACAAAAGAATACTAAATAAAAAAGTAATTTCTTCAGTAGAATCATATGCAGACAGTTAAAAATGGATGTGTATACCCGTACCTATTATTCAAGTCCAGAAATAGACATCCCATGAATAGATAAATAGAGTCAGACTAGAAAGATTGCTAAAAAAAGTTTAAAGCAGCCTCTGAAGAAGAGGAGAAGTGGGTCACACATTAGCACTGCTAAACGTCTTTCCTCAGGATTTATAAAGAGGTAGAAAACAAATCTCCAGTGAGTGACTTCTAATTGAAAAGAAATAACAATTACATCCAATACTATCAATTATAACCAAGTTTACTGGGATAGAAAGCTGCACTATAACGAAAAAATTAGCTCCTCAGAATTAGGAGATATTGCAATACAAAAATTTTGAATACATTTGAATTAAAATCAGAATTATTTAATAATCAATCAGTTAAAAGTGTTAAGCAGAATTATGTGTGTGTGTATATAATGTGCATTTATTTTTGTAAGGCATCAGAAAATCTAAGATAAACATACCCTTTTTTTGTTGTCAAAATATAACTTACTGGGAAACATGATCTCTCTCAGAGTAGCTTGACTAAACAATGAATATAAATTCACAAGGGAAGTTTTCTACCAAAACAGAATTCTTATTTTAAGTTTGTGGAAGATTGATGTAAAACCCATAAATATATTTATCATCGGAACTAATAGGAAAGTGATTCTCCCCCGTTCCAATAACTCCCTGGACCTTATAACGTTATCAGCATACTGAAGGCTCCTGAGTCATGTGTAAATAAAACCACCAAACAGCAACAGAAGGGGAAAAGCAGAAGCCAGAAGCAGTTACAAATTATATCACACCATTTGCAACAACATTCACAGAGATATGTGTATGTGTAGCCTCGGGCTTACCCATATACACATATCTCTCTCCACAGATGTGTATAATAAGGGGAGGGGGAGATGGAGACATTTAGCAAAGTGAACATGAATGAACAAACCTGTGAGACTCACATGAAACGAAATAAAGTGATTGAAAAAAATCACTAGTACAAATGATAGGAAATTAAGAAAGTCTTTATTTTATACCTTTCTCGTTCTGGTGAATGCAAACTAGTATCTGGTCTCAAGCAGTTGGTACTAGCACTCCTAGCCCTGTCAAGGGAGGGCTGCAGTTCACTAGTGCCAGTGCATTGCATCCAGTGGTAGAAGAGAAAGACAAAGAAAACAAAGAAAGGAAGACCATGTTAGAGAGTAAAGCATAAAATAATGTCCCCTTTACATAAAATGCAGAATCACTGTGATTCAGTTCATAAGGGTGTGAGAGAGCTGACAGGATGGCAGTGCAAAATTTTGTTTAGAAAATGAGACTAAACAAAGATTATGCTTTAATTGATTTGCATAATTTTTTAACAGGGTCTCAGACTGAAAAAAATGAGACTAGATCACACCTACTTATGAAAAAACTGGATACAGAAAGCACTAAAACAAAATGCCTAAAACTTCGTTACCAAGAACAGATGCCACACCAAAACAAAATGAAGGACATCAGAGGAGAAAAAAGTTACAACTCAACTATTTTGGTTCACAACACTAGACAAGGGAAGTGGAAGGCATGACTTCCAAATGGTCTTACCTAACCAATATTTCATCAGTAAATCTCAATACTCTTGAGTGAAAGCATTCATGATGAAAGGGGAAGTCCTGTCTAGTCACTGACTTGGTTTTGGTATGTGCAGGCAGAATTGAGCTTCACATATTAAAATTTTCCAAAAACAAAATAATATAAAATTAATGATCATAATTAAAATCAACAAGTAAAACAACAAATAAATGACAAGACAACTACAATTCTGATATTTGAGTAATTAGATCTCAGTTAGAGAAATATTTTAGAATTTGTAAGTTTTATAATTAAAGTTATTTTTAGATATCATTAATTTAATGTTTCTCTGTGCATAATTACTTTCAAGAAGAAATGTTAGTGTTTTATTAGAATTTAAAATTTGTTATTTTTAGTAGGTCAGGGATTGAGGATTAGTTTATAACTGGGACTCACTGTTAGGACTCTTACTTGTAAATATTCCAGTGAGAACCGTTCTCTAATAAAGGCATCTTAGGTGGTAATGTTTTATAGTGCCTAAAAAAATGTCTGGAATGTGGCAACACAAACATGCGGGAACAGAAAAATACATATGAAGCGAATTCTACTAGGGCATAGAAAAAGTAGGAAGCCTATAAAGCTACAAACAAAGACAGCTCTTTTGTTTTTTCTCAGAATAACCACAGTAATTATTTGAAGTTAGAATAAGAATTATTAAAATATGGAATCATAGACATCAGTCTTTATAATTAAGATAAAGACTCAAAATTATAATTTAATTGCCTTAATTTGAAAAATATCTAATTTGAAAAAAACTCTGAGTTAGTCAATATTTAAATTTACTCTTTAATCCCTGATTTAATATTATACCTGCTTCTGTGGAAGTAAACAACTCATAGCTAAATGTACTAACCAAATAATTTATGTAATTTGGGAATTAAAACTTGACTGAGAGAGCTAACATTCTAGCAATAAGCAAGAGCTGACCAGCATGGCAGGGAGAAAGCTGGTCTTGGGACCGGGCTGCAGTAAGGAAAAGCCAGACCCCAAGATCAAGTGACTGCAGTGGAGGAAATCCCTCCCAATTACTAGCCTCTGAATCCAAATCCAACTACAGATAAAATTTATCACTGGAAATCCAATGAGATGGGCAATAGATGCAAACTAGAATATGAATTTTGATTTGGCAGAAAAATGGCAGAAAAAAGCCCAACTTCATCTGAATTATTTTAAAATCTCTGAGGGATTCTGGATGGTCTGTACTACACCAAGGGCAAATTAGATCCAGTTAATCAATTAATTTTTGACAATTTAATAATGTTTCTACAAATTTAATTGCTGATTATGAAAGTCCCAAATCTATTTCAGCTCACATTAAAATACAATAAATAAGGAAGGGAATATACATTTGCTGAGGACACACTAAACATTCAAACATCACTGGTTTACTCATATTTATACTATTGGTCAAATCAAAGGAAATCTCTTAAAGCTTCAGTTTAAAAATATACTAGAGTACCATATTTGAAAACTAACTGAAGACAGATTTTACTGAAACTAAGGATTCTGCCTGCTTCACAGACAAGAGTCTTCTTTTCAACTTAGGCAAACATCTTCGGCAACAGGCTGCTATATGACTTTTTAAAGCAATCGGTTCAAAAGTGGTTTATTCAGGAATACTCAAACAAGGTTAGCAAGGAGTGTGAAACAGAATGGAAGATAGCATAACATTTATATATAGTATGAAGGCCTAAATTCCTGCCTTGGCTTTGCCACTTAATGGCAATGAACCTGGATAACTCAGGTCAGGCCTTTTCCTACATTTATATAAGACAGGCAATAATATCCACTTAATAGGGGTGCTCAGAGAATTAAATGAGATAACAGATATAAAGTATCCAGGACATAGTAAAGCAGCTATATATAGAATTTTCTGTACAACATTACTTTCTCAGGTCATGTTTTTATGAAAAAAGGGTTTAATGGTTAAGTAGATATTTATTATTATAAGTATTAAGTTATAATAATTATGTTATAAATATAATTGAATATTATGTATTAAAATAAATAGGCAAAAAAGGGATTAAACAACATGAGACAGATTTCTTTAGTGTATGACTCCAACATGCCGTGCATACTAAATCTTCAGGGAGGGACTATAATTTGCAAAGTTTCCAAAATCACAAACTCTTTTATTGGCACAGCACCAACTCCTCAGAATCGAATTGTGGAGAAACTAGTTTAGTGGAAAATGTCAGTAGACCTGATTTTGAATCCTTGCTCTGTTACTTATCAAATTAAACTTTCTCAGCATCTTTCCTCATCTGTAAAATGAGGGTAATAACATTCGTCTCATATAATTACTGCCAGAGAATTGAGATAAAGTACATTAATGACAACACTATGCTTGGTACTCAATGAATTTTATTTTCCTTGTTTGCTGAGAAGTAGCAAATCCTCAAATTTTATTCTTTAAATTTCTAAGTGAATATGATATAATGTAGTTTGAAGATAAGATTGTACAAAATGATGAAATTACCAGTATATCATATTTTGCATATCCTGATATTTCACCTTTATATGTAGAAAATATGAGAAAAAAATACGTTTTGCTGTTCTATTTAGGACATTGATCTAAATTTATTTTATTATTTTACAGTTGTAGTCAAATCAATAAGACTATGAGAAAAAAATACTTTTTGAATTTGTAAACACATATTGTTACTACTGACAAACTATTTGTTAGGAAAAACAAGTAATAGTAAACCTGGGCAGGTGAGCATTATAAAGAATTTGAGATGATTTTTACAATATTCGTAATTTTATATTTTTCCCCAGTTCATAATCAAAACTAGTATTTCCTCATTTTTTTCCTGTGGCACTACAGGAAGACATGGAAGTAGTTATCAATAGGATAATATTATATATATAAGAAGTTGAAACAATTCTTATTAGCATGAGCACGTTGGCATTACTGAGCAGAGCCACATGTTCCATGCAGACAAAATAAATTCTGCATTTGTCCTTGCATTGCAGGTGTTCCAGTTATAGCTGTTTCCTACTGTCTTTTTATTGGCCAAAATATCTGAAAGAGTTTGTCTGTGTGTTGGTTTGTTTCACTGACTTTCTACTTCCTTACCTTCTGTTAACTCTAAATTGACAATAAGTGTTTACAGATTGCATTCTATGAGTAATCTGTAAGAGATTAATTAATTAATGAATTAATTTTGGATATGAAATCCAAGATGTAATGAGACATAAATAAAGTATCAGGTTCTAAGCTCCAAATTATAGGAGAATATTACATCCCCCTTTCTTTTCATCTTTAAAGAGGCATCATATTGTTGTATGCTTTTATGAGCAAGTTTGTATTACAAACCTTCTAAACTGGTGGGGGGACGAAGGGAGGGAAGATTTAGAAGTTAAAGGTCAAATATTCTTATTCTTTATCAAGAAGGAAGCTGATGTTCAGCCAGTAAAAAAAAAATGACTGCTATAAGATTTTACTAAAAGCAAACAATATAAACAACAGTAGATTCCAAAAGGAAATAAAAAAAGGCTAAAACAAACATAATCATCAAAACAATAACACTGCCATGCACAGATCAGACCTCCTGTGACTAGACAGGTGTGTGTGTGTGTGCTGCCGGGGGCTGGGGTGGGGGCCGCTCATAATGAGCATTTTGAATTGTAATTGCGGAAATCGGTTCCTCAGTTTTAGGAATGTGTAAACAGTTCCACAGAGGCTCATAAGTCTCTGGATTTTGAATAAACAAGTAGAAAAGCAGTCTGCCTGGATTAGAATTAAAATATATTTGGAACCTTTCCACAATCTCCAATGAAACAAAACAAATTTTGAATACTTAGGAAATTAATTTTACATATTTGTAATAATACCTTTAAGGGCGAGAAGAAAGAATAGTAGAATGGAAAGAGAGTCATCACACACAGTTACAATTACCAAATCCCTGTATTTACCTGGTAGTATGTAGGCATTCTGCACTTCGTCCTCGTTTTGCTCTGGGCAGCATAAGAAGCTCACTGCACAGACAGGATGGGTGGTGGGTGAAACAGATAAATCATGAGGCATTAAATGACATGGGGTATGCCAATGGTATGCCGATGAAAACGTGAAAAGGGAAGAAACCAGATTGTCTGCACTAGCATATTTGCTTGAGAGGTTAAACAAAAATAAACATGACAGTATTTAAAAAATTTAAACAATAAAGTACAAACATCATGGTCAAAGTCCTAGCTGTTGTTGATTTCCTATTGTATTTCCAAGTGACTTTACAGAATATTAAAACAAAACAAAACTAAACTAAACCTTCCCCAAATAAGACACAAAAATCTATTTCCAATTCCAGATACTTGGATATTTTAAAAACTTCTGAAAGGCCTATACATCTGGACTTTCTGATACTCATTGGAACCCTAAGCATGGAGTCCTCTTGGCTTTTACAGACACTAAAAATACAATGTCCTATGTGCTTCTTCTTAACCAATCATGAATATACTCGATTAGAATTGTTTTATCTTAAAACTGGTACTTTTTCTATGCTCAAATTAATTTCACTTTGTTAAATGCCCGGGTCAAGAAGTCCTTTTTTTTCCATCCTCACCTAAATTCAAAGAGACCCCCAATGAATGTTGACAAAGTGGCCTTCACTCAACTCAACTCAGGCTGAGCAGTGTGGAATCCTATTGCTCAGAGCAGCTCTTATCTCAGCACCCAATATGACTCCACTCTTGAAGGTCATGGCACCCCTTCCCACAGTAGGATGACAATAAAGGATTAAGAAGCCCTATTGAGTTCTGTGTCCTTGACTACATGTCAAAAAGTCAATCATTAAGCACCACTAAGATTTCCCTACTCCTTCCTGAAAGTGTGTCTCCACTTTAAAAATCCAGAAGAGAATATTCAATGAGGTAAGTATTCTAAAACCTTAAATCAAATCCTGAGCTTATGGTCTGGCATATTACACCGGTATGTGGTTAGTTTGAGAAGAAAGTCTATGGGCATGTAGAACAACAGAGTTGTAATGTAGATTTTTAGTAATTGTGTCCAGGGAATGTTTCCATATGAAAAACTCCATCTCATGTATTTTGTACTTTATAGACATTTTATGGGAAGCTCTCACAGAAACTCTGCAACATTGTCTTTCAGATGACCTGTATCCAAAACTGTTTAATAACATAAAAAACATAATTTTATAATTACATAAATAACATCCCAAAGACTGCAACCCACAAAATACAAAATATTTGAAAATTGCTTATGCAGGCTTCCTTCTATAATTTAGAAACAATAAGCAATACATTTTAAACTGGCTAAACATAAATTTCCATTTGTAAAAAAATGCACACATTATGACAATATAATGTTAGCCAAATATTTCCTAGAGTTGCATTTCTATTAGAATATCCTAACAGCTGTTCCTTGAGAGTTCAGTTTTGAATGATTAAATACTTTAATTTCTGATGTACTATGCCAAGATATCTATCATATACTAAAACAGAGCAAATAAAAAGTTATAATGTTGAGACCATAATTTGAACAGATACCTGTCTTGTTCTGATAAATACTGACTATCCACATCTCTGGATCTGTGATCAACTGGACTTCGGGAGGCATCATGGTGTCTGGTTGGAGAACGTGACCTTCTTGTTGGATGAATTTCATCTAAACTCCTAAAATGATTACAAAAATACAAATGCATCAAAGTGTATAATCTTCCCAAATCTGGCAGACAGACGAATGGGGAAGATTTGTCAGTAACTGGCAAAAAACTGGCATGGCTTGAAAAGTGTTGGCATCATAAGCAAATACATATTTTATCAATGAGTTGAAGGTATTTATTTTCTATGAGTGCTTTGTCTGTGCTACATTTCTCCAACCTTCTTTTGCACCTCTGTCAAAAAAGGACAATTTTCATCTGCATACTTAATTTAAATTTCAGAATATATTTCAGGATAAGATAAAATATAGCACTACATTACTTATGTTTTATATGCTTTTATAAGCACTTAAAGTGCTTCAAAGAGACAATTCTAAATTCTAAATTTTTTATTTTTTTCTAAATTCTAATTTTTTTTAAAGATTTTATTTATTCATCTGAGACACAGAGATACAGAGAGAGAGAGAACATGAGCAGGGAGAGAGGCAGAGGGAGAGGGAGAAGCAGGCTTCCCGCCGAGCAGGGAGCCCGATGTGGGGCTCGATTCCAGGACCCTGGGATATGACCTGAGCCAAAGGCAGACACTTAACCATCTGAGCCACCCAGGTGCCCCAAAATTCTAAATTTCTTAAAAATACTTTCTGCCTCTTAAGCTTTTCCTCTTTGCTATTTCTCTCCACAAGTTATTCATTATCATACAATTCTTCCTAACAGGAGATAAAACTAGTCAACAGAATACAAGATAGTTATTCAAAAACAGTGCTTGGGACATAAACTTCTACGCATGGAAAGAATTTCTTGAGATTCAAGAACAGAATGTAATATAGGTGGAGTAATGAATAAAAAGGCATTTTGCCCACAAGTGATTCTGAAAAAATAACCTGACTACACCATTATTTCATGTCAGTAACAGTCTTGTGGCAGCTTACATTGTATTAAAATTAAAAAGTACTGTCAGAGACTTTAAGCCCATCTCAAAGCCTACCTCTGTAATGGCACATTTGGTAAACGTGAACGCGGCCTTCCCTGATCATCGCCGCGGTGAGGAGATACTGAACGTGAGCGGTGATGAGTTGTTCTTTGCTGTTCTGGCACAGTTAATGTTGTAGATTTACTTTCTCTAGCACTAGACCTATAACCTACTGGCAAGAGTACACACAAAAAAATCAGTCAGTATTCTTCTATAATGTAAACATAATATCAAGTTATATCTAAAGCAGCCACGGACCTACTACAATATATGCCATGCAATCAGTATTATTAGCTTTTCTCTTCAAAACTATTAAGTATACGTACACAGAGTGTAACATATACATGCATAAAAACAGGTTACAGATTTGTTCAAAGGTGCCCGTGGAGATATGGCATATGAATATGACAATTGATGCCTCAGATGTTATGATGAGCTGGGATACTATTTTAATTTAAAAAATGATGAGTTAATGATTTTTCATTGACAGTAAACTATAGTTAATAGATAAGTCAATGCTTAGAAATTTGGGGTCTCTTTAAATGTTATTTGAATTTTTCTTCCAAAGGATAAACTATTTTAGTCGGATTTCAGATGTCTTTGCAAAAAAGAAAAGTTATGTCATTTTTTGTTAACAAAGAGTAGTAAGATCTTCACTATTACAAATATTCACTGAATTTTGCAAACTACATATAATACCATAATTTTCAAATGAAAATAGTGTATGGATGGGGATGACTATGGCAATAATGCAGAGAAAATTAACCCTCCTATGGAAACAATCATTAAATCTACCTCAGACATCTGAAACTATTCCACAAAATGTGTTGATAACATAATTTAGTTAATACAGTTAACATAACTGCAATTAAAAATAAATTCTAAATTCATTCTCCCTTGAAACAAAAAGGTTTATATCATCTCTGACTTAGTTAAAACAGTAATCCAATCTCAAATCCAAGTAACAGTTTAATTAATTTTTTTTCCACAAGGGTCATTGTTTGCCATTACTAAAAGGAAAATAAAAAATTCTGTAGCCAAAGGAAAAATAATTATATTTACAACTACATAAAAGTACATGAAACATGAAAACATTAAATTTAACTGGGCAGTTTGAACTTTTCTTCATTTATTTACTTGATAACTCCTATATTATTTTAAAATATGCCATGAAACATCATTATTAAAGGCAAACTAAAATTCTCCAATAATTTATTTGTTGTGATTGTATGATCTTTTTTTAAAGATTTTATTTATTTATTTGAGAGAGAGAATGAGAGATAGAGAGCACGAGAGGAGAGAGGGTCAGAAGGAGAAGCAGACTCCCTGCTGAGCAGGGAGCCCGATGTGGGACTCGATCTCGCGACTCCAGGATCATGACCTGAGTCGAAGGCAGTCGCTTAACCAACTGAGCCACCCAGGTGCCCATGACTGTATGATCTTTTAACTAAGCTTAACGAATAAGAAAGGTCTTTAAACATTTCATAAATGATTATGAATGACAACAATTCGAAATGACAACATCAAGATCAGAGATGCCTAACCATTCTGTCATTCTAAAAACATAAGTATAATGGCCAAAGATGGAACCATAAATGTTATAATTTAGTTTCACATACTTCATTTTATAACAAAAATAATAGCAATTAAGCTATTATTTTGAGTTCCACATAGGAAAGTTTCTTTGTCATTGTTCAGGTGTATAAATTGTAATATTAAGTTTAGAAAGAAACCAAGTAAATTTACATGTAGTGAATTTATTTCATAGCTCATTATAAAAAATGGTGGTTATTTTTAAAGATAATTAATCCAAGGTCTGAATTACTTAAACACTTCAAATTACCATTTGATATCACTTGATAACTTTTTGTATCAATCATACAATAATTATGGAAGGTCAAGATTGAATTGGGAGCACCATTTCAAGATTTCAATGAATATTCAAGGTATATAAATAACACTTTCATATTTGATATAATAAAACTATTAGGAAATAACTTAGAGAATTTAGACATCTTACTGTTAGAAGGGTGTAACTGATTTTTTTTTCCCATGGGTTCTCTGTATTTACATAGAAAGTAATATCTTTCTTTTTTTATCCTATCCTAATTTGTATACATAGTTTTTTGATGCTTTTCAAAATAATTTGGTTTTCTTTGTATTATGTTTAATTTATTGTTGATAATACATATTCTCTACCTTCAGTAAAAGGTGGGAGGAAACTATTTTATGCTCATTTCAATGTTTTGGTTAACTCAAAGAGTGTGTTTATCTGTTTGTTTTTTACTTTCTGAATTTGCAATAATGCTCAGAAAAGTTGGGGTTACCACAATTTTTGCCCCACATAAGGGCATTCTGCATATTTATATTCTTCTTAAGCAGCTAAAATTACTTATTTTAAATAACAACAAAGCTATGATAAAGTTAATAAAATGTAACTCTGCGCTTCTCAGCTACTTTTAGAACCTTAGATTTCCCTCAGTGGTGAAACGTAGTAATAAGTACATCAAACCAGAACCCTGTGGTCCTAGAAAAGCAAAAATATTAGAAAGTTTAAGGTTCAGCTGTGGTAGGACATCTAAATAAAGCTTTTGAACTTCTTCAGGAAACAGAACCAGAAACTTCAGAGTACACTGAACATATGTAGAACTAGTATCTACATCTAAACAAATCTCTCTTCATATTGGATGGTAGGAAACATAGTAAAAAATTTGTAATCTATCTCTAAAAGCATAGGAGAATTTAGCCACCTGCTTGTTTATTAACTTATCCCTTCATTTTATTTTTGCTGCTTGCCCTTATTTTACCAAATGCCTCACCTGTCTTTTTTAAAAAATGTATGGTATATTACTGTGTAACTTGTCCACACCTATATGTCTTCAGAAGCTACCATATATCCACTTTGTATCAATGAAGAGTATACCTGAAAATATAAATTAATTGCATTATCTCCCTTTTTAATTTATGAAGAGACCTCTGGAACATAAAATATTACTTATTGTTATAAGAGTCCTGCCTCATTACCTTTTAAATGTTAAATAAAAATGAATATTATTTGAAATGACAATTTAGGCATTCCTTCTATATGATAAAAGAGATTATATATGTTTATAAAAATCATGATATGGTATATTTCAGTACAGAATATGAATATTTTTAAAACTCAATGTTTTTTAGTGGTATCCAAGCATTAATTCCAATTGTAGTGGGTCCTGTAACTCCCATTTTGGCTGCTATCTGTGTGATCTCTCAGGGGAAATGAAAGGAAACTCACCATTTTAATAATTTAGTATTTATTCAATTGGCCATTTATTCTTTCATCCATTTGCTGTTGCCTCATCATTAAAAAATATGAAATTTTGGGTGAATAAAACTTGAGAACCACACACAGAAGTAAATTCTGTTTAGATGAGTTGGTAATGACCACATTAACGCTGATTAATAGTCAAGATTCTTGTTAGAAAGGCTTGATGACTTTCCTACCAGGAATCATCTGATTCCTATTTAAATACGTCCGTGGATTTAATGTACAATCACTTTTCCACTTTCAATTTTATAAAAAACAAATATTCTGTTGAATGTTGTGTTAAAGTTTCTGTGGAGAATGTGATCATTATTATGATACTTTTAAAAACAAACAAAACAGAAAAGACAAAATTTTACCACTAATATTTAAAACTCCTGCAGTCTGATAATCAGAGAGTATTATCTAAGAATATAGATGTGAACAGCACCAGGTTTATTGTTTTTAAAAATATTTGTTAATGTCATACAGTGATTAAAGACTATATTTTCTCTGAATTATAGGAAGCAAATGAAACCTACTTTTAGAGAACTCTCCATAATTTCTCCTAGTTTTAAAGAAGTTGTATGTATCTCTTTGAATTGTGAATTTAGTCACTAGTGTGGAATCTGTCTACTGACTTTCTCAAAATCATTGCCCTCAAATCAAGTGCAACTCCATCTGAGAAATCACATAAATTAAGGGGTCATATGTCATTACTGTCCTAAAGAAATGCCTTTAATAACTCATATTTATATGTCCCAAGATTTTCTCTTTACTTCTTATTTGATATTTCCTTACTTTTTTTTAAATTAGTAAATCAAGGAAATGGCACAGGATTAGTGCCAAGAAAATAAGCCTTTACTCCTTGGTTTTACTCACTTTCTGACAAGAGCCAGATGAGAAACATAGATTTGAATCACACAACGCCACAAAAATTTTACTAACTTGACAATGACAAAAAGATGTCAATTTAAAATGAATATTGAATCTTTCTAAAGCATTTCCTTATTTTAATATGTACATACACATTCTAGGTATAAGTGGTAAACACATCACAAAAGCATTAAAAGTTAAGCCATGCCACATGCAGTTTTAAACCCTGCCATGCACCTTTCTCAGTATATTCCATGGAAGGCTACATTATTTTCAGAAACAGAGGAAGGAAAAATCATAGGCATACAATATAAAACATAGGAGAATGGAATTTTTATTTGAGAAAATTAACCACATCCTTTCAAAATGAAATTCATATTTTTGCTTATGCTCAGAGCATTGTGAAAAAATGATTTCAACCTAGCTAGCCATCTTAGCTTCTACAACAGAACCTGACTAAATTAAATAAGTGGGACTGTTAATGAATAGTTATTAGTCCATTTTAAACTTTCTTAATAATTTGGAACACAAGTCACCATGGAATAATAGAATACTGATTTCTCTGTGCTACAAATCTCCAGCTCAGTATCCCAGGTAAGTCTGGAAATTGACAGTGAACACAAGCATAAGAAGCACAGTGAAGCAGAGCCATGCTCTTCACCCACGCACCTGGAGGAACTACTCCAATACCATCATCAACCTCATAATCTGAGATGTCACTATCACTGATTCGCTGAGATCCTGCACAACAATAAGGCAAACAGATACCTCTGGGTCTTGTTGGTTTATGAAATGTAAAGGACATGGTCAAATTGTTTTTAAAGGCTAATGACATTACTACTAAATACTTTTGAACAAGAATAACACAAAGTAAATGCTGAGCTGATTTTTTTTCTTAAAGTTTGTTCTCCAAAGATAACATTTTCTCAGTATTTCCTCCTTCTAATAACTTAATTTTTCAAATTTTCTTTAATTAATGTATTATACTAAAAGCCTATAGCGAAGTGTATACACTGTTTTCTGCCCAATTAGGTGCCCTCCACCACTGTTCAGGGAGGATGGAAGGATGGGGCTGGGTGGGAAGGCTGAAAGACTTTCTTGGCTGGAACTCTACTGAGCTTATATTATTAAAAAGGACATCATGGCTCTTGATAAAATATTTATGTTTATCCTTCAAAATTAGCCATTATACTGCATTAAACATTAACTTTGAGAAAATGATTGATCGGAGAGGTACTAACATGAAATATTCAATTATAAGAGGAAAACAATTTGGTTCTAAATTACCAAAATGAAGCTTCTAAGTATCAGTTGATTTATTATTTAGTCATAACTCAAAATTTAATGGACACACATAGAAAAGAATACTCTTGTCCCAATCACCAGATAAGTAACAACAAACATACTTTACAATGTGTTTTTAAAAATGTTTCTTATGAATAATAATACTAAAAATACCCAGCAACTATAAAGTTATCAAGAACCTTATATGTAACAACCCATTAATAATAAAAAAAAATTACTCTATCAGTACACCAATCAACAACTCAGTCAGTACTAGGCAAATAATGATAATTCAGAGTTTTTAAATTTTCAGCTCTGGAATCACTCTACTGTACTATACATATTACTTTCATTAGGGAAATGCAGAAAATAGTTTTGCCAAGTCTCTTTATATAGATAAATAATTTCCCAATATTTTGATCTCTAATAAACATTTGAAAAATACCTTGAATGTCAGTCTCTAATTTGATCATGACCACATAACTAATTCTGGTTAATTAAAAATAACTTTAACCTACTTTGTAGTTTTTTGCTAGAGCTTTCTCCATGAATGTGTCGCCTTGGCATGAAAGGTGATGGCTGAGGCAGAGGTAGTGAGGATTCATCATGTGTCTGAAGTTTATACCAATGTGGCTCATCATCTAAAAGTGCTGTCTCCAATTCTATGAGGATCTGAAAGGGCAGTTCTTAAATTAAATCAAGTGTCTTGACCAAAACATAATATAAAAGCATCTGTAATTAGTACATATCACAGAAACTTCAGTAAGTATTTGGCTTGAATCTTTACAATATACATCACCTCTCCAAGAAATTCACTCTCTTCTTCTTGTACTCTTGGTTGATCCCACACAGTTATTTCTAACATCCGTTCTCGAAAATCTCTACGATGTACATGTGAATAGACAAATGTTTGATTCCATTTTGGTTCTAGGACTTTCTTTACTGTTTTGGTCCTCCTTTTGCTTTTATCACTGAAAAATAAGTATGTCAACAGAAAAATAAGTATGTCTTGTAGATGAAAAAGCAAAATGAAGTATCTGCTGCCATCTACTGTAGTGACATGTAATACTGCTCCTGGGATTTTTTTTTTTTTACTATTTTTAATTCATAACTTTTAACATAAGTCTAAAAATACTGTAGGGTTTAACACTATTCTAACTTTAACTATAATGTTAGCAGTAGTGATGATAGTAGGCATACATACACAAAGGTACATTCTAAATGATGTATAGCCATCCAAGACTAATAGATGTATAAACAAGGTAATGAAATACACAAAGGTACATTCTAAATGATGTATAGCCATCCAAGACCAATAGATGTATAAACAAGGTAATGAAAAAATTTTAAGTTGGTACATTATTTTTTGAAAAATAGAAAGTTTGTGGGATTTTTTTTTTCAGGGATAACATAGTTTATTCCCTCATAGCGAATGATTTATTATATTTTAAAACTATATCACAGGTGTGCATATGCATATGTTCAAACTCATCAAAATGTACACGTTAATTATATGGTAATTTTTGGTATATCAATTTTACCTTGATAAGGCTTTAAAAATAAATAAAACTAAATCCCAGGAGATGATATTGTACCTTTTCTATTAGTAAGAATTTTTGCATATTGTTCTAAAATTATTCACTACCTTCTATCTGGAAGAAAATACATTTTCACATAGGGATTCCTGGGACGCCCATCTACTCTAGTCGGTAAATCTGTTGCTTGAAGAACATTTACAATCAGCTGGTGTCCCACTTTATCATACCACAACTTCACCTAAGATCAATGAAGAAAGGAATTATTTGTAAAAGTCATGAGGAATTATAATTCTACAAAAAAGTACTAAAACTATTTTTGAAGAACCTTTAAATTACAATACAATTATAAATATTATTTCTGAAAAGAATTCCAACTGGAAAGCATAACCACTTATAACCTGACTTTTCTCTTTATGTATTTTAAACATGATTTACAACAGGCAAGGCTATAGTGTCATATCAGGTTATGAAAATAAAACTGATAAAAATTTTATTAAAAAATAAGGGAAGAAGGGAGTATTAAAATAATTATCCTCATCTTTAAGTGCTAAGTGCCAGTGTTTGGTGATTATAAATGACTTGATGATCTTGGTGTGGCTAAATGCATTTTGTAGTACCATATGTGTTGAAATGAGGTTTAATGAATAAGCAATTTACACAAGTCATTTGGTAGAGATCAGGAAACATATTTACTGTGGGCCTCCTTTACACCAGGTACTGCTGTTTTCTGTTTTTTTTTTCCTCATTTAATTTTTATAATTAACCTATTACAGGTAAATTTTCATGAGAGAAGGGGAAAAGAACAAGGAAGGCAGGAAAGGTACATTACATACCCTCAACTAAGTGAAGGCCAAATAATGATATTTCTATTAAGATTTCATAGTAGTTTGAATAAAGAAAAATGGGGAAATGGCACACTGAAATACCATCAAACTCCTAAAAACCAGAACTTTAGCAGTCAATATAGTATTTGTGCTGGCAGTGAACAATGTTAACATTACTATTTTTTTTTAATTTAAAAGTTAGTTCTATGGTTGAGTAAGAACTATGAGCAAAGGTTGTCTAATGGGAATATATTGAACATACTTGAAAGTCATTATAAAAAAACTAATTTAACATATGATTGGTCTTTCGTAGTACAGGACAGATTAAAGACTCAAACCTGAATCCATATGAATCCCTATCTCTGTTTTCAACTAATAACAGAGATGTGTTTTTCATAAAACCAAAACAGGTTTTTATCCCTCCTAAAATATTGGTGGAGTATATGAGAGATTCACACACACACACACACACACACACACACACACACACACACAGGGCAGGGGAGATAAAACAAACAGAAAGGACTATACAAAGATATTCAATTTACTAAAAATAGAAGTTAAAAACAGGAATGGTTTTAAAAATAACAGCAAGTTTACAGTTACCTTCTTTGTTTAACTAAATGCCAAGAGAAGAGCAGCAAAAACAAGACTATAGAAATCCACACATTACCAAAGGAGAAAAAGTAAACTATTTATAGAATAGTTTGAAGCAAGTTTTCTTTTAGATACAAATATAAATATCCTGTCTTCTACCATAATCTACATAGATGTGGCATTTCATAATGGTTTGCCATAGTTTCTTTACTCTGGCTTTCCCCACATCATATACAAAGCAACAGTAAGAAAAACTGTAGCTTTTTCAGAACATCAGAAATGAAGTGTTTCATCAAATGACTCAAGAAGTTAAAAAGAGTATTTACAATTTTTTTTTTCCTCCAGGCTCATAAGGTTGTTAAGTGAGTGGAACACGACCTTCTGAGTTGATTATGTCTAACCAACTACTTACCTTAGAAACTTTTATATAGCACACAAAACATAATGGGTATTTTATTTACTTATGTTGTCATTTATCATTGAATGTTTACAACATCTGGGTACATTGTAGGCACTCAACAAATATTTCCAGATAAAAATATGAATAAAGACTAATCTAATAATTTAATAAATACATGCAAAATTGTGAAATAGATTACGGTGTTAAATATATGACATATATTTGAAGGACAGACTTAAAATTTTGGGGGACATTTAGAAGACAAATGTCCTTCATTTTTAAGGACAGACTCAGAACAATGAGCAAAGACTAATGGTCTCCAACATGTGTGAAAAATACATACAGAAAGTTGTCCTGGCAAGACTTGTGGGGCATCTTTTAGAGCTCCAGGACTTGTTGGAGAAATAACAGAAATGGAAGGCCTTTCCATCTTCTGAGATTCAAAGGAACTTGAACCTAAAATGAGAAAAAAAATTAAGTAATTTTTGTTTATATTTTTAATTTATTTTTTATGTAATTTATATTTTTAAAAATATAAAAATTTGGGGTGCCTGGGTGGCTCAGATGGTTAAGCGTCTGTCTTCGGCTCAGGTCATGATCCCAGGGTCCTGGGATCAAGTCCCACATCGGGCTCCCTGCTCCTTGGGAGCCTGCTTCTCCCTCTGCTTCTCTCTCTCTCTCTCTCTCTCCCTGTCTCTCATGAATAAATAAATAAAATCTTAAAAAAAATTTGTTTAATTTAATTTATATTACATTTATAATATGTGTGTGAGAATAAAGATTTTTTTATGAAATGTTAAATACACCTGTTATTTGTATAAAACTATAATTCAATACCATCAATAAGAGTAAACCTACTTTTAATTGGATAGTCAGAGAAAATGATCATATTGTCTTCTTTGGTTACTTGCTTATTTTAAAGTATTTAAAATGATATAATTACATATTGTATTTATTTGCTCCAATTTAATATTGGTTTTCTGTATTTTTGGGGCATATTTGTATAGTTTAGGTTCTGGCATAAACTCACATGTAGGTAAAGGCTTCATGCTTTAGTGATAAGAAAGGTGGTGCCTGTTATTTTAATTATCTTGGCTAAAGAATCATCTATTATGAACTGTCCTTGCTGAAATTAAAATGAATGCACATATAATTTATGAGCCACATCTAAGCCTAGAATTCATTCCTTTTAAAATAAGATTTACCATCTAGCTCAGTTTTCATTTTAAAGATTTATTTATTTATTTTGAGAGAGCGTGTGTGCAGGAGTGGGGGGGAGGGGCAGAAAGAGAGGAAGGGGGAGAAAATCTCCAGCAGACTCCCTACAGAGTGGGGAGCCCAACATGGAGCTCGATCTCATGACCTGAGATCATGACCTGAGCCGAAACCAAGCGTCAGACGATTAACCTATTGAGCCACCCAGGCACCCCTTGCCCCCATCTTTTGGAGTTTTGATCTTAAAAATGAATCTCTTGAATGTCTGAGAATGTTGTCTCAAGAGACCCACTTCACCTTCACATGGAGAAGGCTGGCTTTCCATTTAGTCACTCAGTGTGGCTTTTCTCCCCTCTTTTTAAAATGAGAGTTCTCTCTTCTCAGATTACTATTAAAGTATACCCTAACACAATGTATGGAATGCAATTACCCCAGCAAGTATAACCTTGAACCCACAGCCATTCAAAATTTAGCTTTATGGATAAACACTAATGGAGCATTGCCTGAGGGTATGTCATCCACACATTTTTTTTCTATACACACAAATTAAGTCTAAGTTAAGCCATATAGCATCACTCTGTGCCCTCCAAACACTTCAAGAAAGAATTCTATAAAATTCTTTGTTATTGTGCTTCTTTTTTCAAGTATCCTTAGAATAATTTTTTTTCTTGGGTCTTTGTCCAAGAACACTGTTGCTTCTAATAATCAGTTTGTTTTTAATTTATAACAGTTTATTTTTAAATAGTATCAGCTATAAATTATGCAATTGGTCCCATTTCCCTCTATGTATTAGTTATCAGAAAGTTCAAAACCAAATATGGGATCATCTCCAGCAGGTATGCATGTTGGTCTGCATTTGATATACTAAGCTGATCTTTAGTTCCTTGTCTATCCCATTCACATATTTTCTACCTCCTTATAACCATTATCACTTGTTTTCCTCTTAAATCACTTTGTATTTTCTATTTCCATAAATGGGTTACCTAAGAACACTTGATCATCAAGCCCAAGGTATTGTGAAATTAATGCCAATCTGTTGCAGAGTAAATGCATCACTTTCACATTCTCACTGAAAACCTCATTACCTGTCTAGACTTCATTGCACACCTTGTCATCTTCTATCACCTGGAGAGTCTTTAATGGCTATGTAGATAATTTAACCCTCTAGCCTCACTGTTTCCTGACCCCCTTATGCCCACTAAACTTCACTTCTACTCCACCCACTCATTTCCACGATCATACCAGACACTGTTTAATTTTTTTTATTATTTTTATTTTTTAAAATTCTTTTATTATTTTAATTTAAATTTTAGGTAGTTAACATCAGCACAATATTGGTTTCTGGAGTAGAATTCAGTATTCATCACTTACATACAATACCCTGTGTTTATGTTATGCTGTTTTTAAAATATCTGTTAATGTGCTTGTTTCCTTCACTTGAAGTGTAGCTCATGAGACTAATGAGTTAATTACCAATCAGACTGAATAATCCAGTATCACAATACATTTTTATGTACAGCAAACATAACTAGTACTGGTATATTAATTGAGCTCTGTGAGGGTCCTGCCTGTTATGATGCAGAAGGTATTGCCAGTTAAGATTTCTGTATAGCCATCAAAAAAAAAAAAGTAGAAAAAGAAAAATCTTAAAGTAGAACTTTGGGTTTCCAATGATTGTCATAGTTGCCTACTTCTGACATTATTGGAAATAACCTTAGTATAGTAATACCAATTCATTTATACCAAATAACTAAAGCAAATGGTAAATCTTTATTCTTCAATTTCATTCAATACATATTATAATAACAAATAAATCTTATACTTACTGGACTCCAGTGGAGGATGGGAGCTCTCAGGAATCCGTGGAATGTCACTAAAAGAAATAGGGTATGGTGAAAATCCCATTAGCTAAATTACCTTGCCTGAGGCAATCACAACCACATTTTATTTCAGTGGTGTGAACAATCCTTTTGGGTCTTTAGAGGTGTGGAAATGGACAGAAGTTACTATCAAGGCAATTACTAATGTGCATGAATGTCAAACACCACACACATGTACGCACACACACACACAAACTGCAGTAAAAATAAGTTTTTATATATTTAACAGCAAAACACTTCAACATGACAACAATCAGACTAATATTGTGGCTAAAATTACCACAATATTTTTACTACCAAAACAGCAGGTTTTGGAAATAAAAAAATGTTAAAGGTAATATTTTATTTCAATTCTAGGAAATCAAAATGACACATATTTTACAAATCAGTAATATGCTTTACAAACACATCTGAAAGAGTTTACTGAATGAAAGGGATGAAAACATTTCTTGATAATAAAATAATATGGTGAATATCATGGGCAAAGTTAATAAAATCAAAAGGATGAATTGCTTTGGAAATTAAAAATGGTTCAAGCTTGCAACGAAAAAGCTAAAATATTTTATATATGTGAATATATAATTCATATACACATATATAACCCTATATAGAGATTTATATCTCTATACTGAAGTTAGCTAAATATATGGCCATTTACTGTATGATTAGAAAGTGACTCGTGAGAACACCCATTCCTGTCACACTCACAAATTACTCTGAATAAATGTTTACTATAACCTCAGTTTAATCCATTATCCACTGTGACCTTAAGAACCCTGGACCAGTTTGGTTTGGGAAGTGTACTACATAGAACTACTTTACCTCTGGTTTTTCAAAGATAGTTTAGTATCAATTTAAGGAGATTAACAATATGCAAGTATTAACATGACATATTAAAGCAGACTGGAGTTAGCTAGGACCAACAGAATTATTAGAATAATGTTAGAGCATTACTTAAGAATTTCTAACCACTTACCTGTGACCTAACTTCACTTTGACTTTTCTTTGCACTTTTTGGTGGGGGGAGAACAGAAACAAAAACAGTTTTCTCTGATTATTTTCCTGACTCCTGATTTTCACTTTTTTTGTGCAAAGTAATTTTCATAACCACCTATAATATTATACTTCTTACAAAGATAGTACATCCTGTGTTGTGTACTTTATAAATACATCTTTATTACAAATTTTTGAATAATGATTTGTATAAAATAAGTAATTCATAATTAAGAGACTAATCTTCAATACCTAAGACCCAAGAAACCAACTATTTATCTTCTGTTACCTTCTTCTAAATTTATCTAGGCAAATAAAAGTAGATTTTTAGAAAATCTAGAAGCAATAATTTTTTAGATAGTACAACTTTGAAAATCAGCCTCAAAGTCAATTATGGAAATTAGAATTTGGAACTCTAAACCCAGGCACAAGCTTTGGATTTTATGTTTCTGGGAAAGAAAGATGGAGAAGTTGTAAAAAAAAATTTTAAGGTTACTTTGAATCAAAATGTATTAATGTTAATTGCTTCAGTAATATTTTTAGGCATAAATTTCCACATTTACAAACAAGTCTTCTTAATTAGTTCTACTCATTCCACTCACAAGTAAGGTAATAGAATAGTTCTGATACCAACTATAAGCATAAATACCAAGAATATTATATTTGGTAGGTTGGTAAAATTGGTCAATACCTCAAGATGGCTTATATTTCTTAGACCATACTGATCAAAGTGCATATAAATTATATTTGGAATGATTCATGGAATTACTATACCACTAAACTATGAATACATATTGCTTTCTGCTTTAAATGAGCCATAGAACTACATTAAACATAATATTAAATATAGCTAAAATTATTCTTCTAGGATTCTAATAATTTCTCTATTAACTGGAAAGTTGATTTGATTTTTATTAAATATAATCTTTGCATTCCATATTTATTTGAATTCCATAATCCCTGACAAGTTAGGGTTTGTCTATGCAGATTATTACTTTTTAAATTATTTTCATACAGAAGTAAAAATAATGAAAATGTTATTCCAGTCCACTTTAATTGCCTGTTAGTTTTTTTTAAAGTTACCATAAATCAATATTTTAGCTGATTACTTTTAAACCTCTACATATCTGAAAGTATTTGGCAATGTGTACAATGCTTGATTTTAATTTTTTTTTATACTTTTGTTTCATTTTCCAATTTACTTACCTCTTTTCCAGCCTCATATTTACCTCAGCACTAGAACACATGTCATGTAAAACTAGCATAAATTATATAGTGTTGCTATTTTAAAAAAATCTGCACGGAAATGTACAATACTTTTGCAAATGTCTTCAATGTTTACTCTTAATAATCACCACTTAAAATTGTTTATAATCTTGCTTTTATTTTGGAGTTTATATATATTAATATTATTCTTTGAAATATATGATAATACATTTTCAGTCCTTTGAAAATCAGGATAATTATATTTTCTTGTATGTTTTGCATTGACATATATACACGAGGACAACAAAAATTTAAGGCTACTAGTTTTTCAACATAAAAAATCTTGAACTAATGGCTCTATAATATTTTAGAGAATAGGGGGAAAAAAGGGAATTATTTCCAAAAATATATTTAAACATCAAGCCAACTATAATGAGACAATTTAAAATGCCTTCCAAAAAATGACAGACTGGCAAAAAGAATATTTGGACTTTGTGTATTAGTCAGCAAAAGCTAACGATGTGGGGAACTCTATGCACAAATATAAAAAATATCCCACTGGCTATAGATTATTAAATTATGCTAAAAACTGAAGTTTAAAAAATAGTATACCAATTATTATGACCAGCTCTAAAGTTGAAATATTTCACACTTGCTTGATTTTAAATGAAAGCTGGCACTACCCATGGGTAAAAATATAGAAAAAATATTCCATTCTTAGTAAAATAATAAAAAGTTCATGTAGACATGAAACAATTACTATTTTAAATGTCAAAAAAGACACCTTTGTTAGTGACTCCCTTTAAGGAAATACTACTCACTAAATTAGAATTACTAAAAGTCAATAGTTCTGTTATTAAAAGAAAATATTTTTAGTTTATATTTCACTTCTGAAAAATACATATCAATATTTTTTGATATTACAAGTGTTAAACTGTGGAGCTTCTAAAATGTAGTGAAGAAAATTCAGTATTCAAGTTTAAAAAATGAAGAAATTTTAAAAAATCTAAAATGTATGCCCATATTTGAAGAAAAAACTATCCATGTTAACATGTACTGTATGAATGTATAAACTTCTTTTTAAAACCCTGCTAATACATGTAATTTACTAAACTTAAGAAGTAAGTTTTTTTAGCCTTACCCAATAGGCCTTGAAACAATAATTTCAACTTGAGGTTCTGATTTTGATTCTAAAATAATGTTGTAAACTTCTTCATTTGTAGCTCCCGGCAGGGGTTTACCATTCCATTCTAGAACTTCATCCCCTTGAATTTAAAAAAAAGGGTATTTTTTTACCTTATATATTCTGTTTGTTTTTCTTATCTTTTCTCTTTTTTAACAAAGAAATGCAAAACATATACAAATAGTTTAATTGTCTAGGCCCTGCTCTCAAAAGCAAATTGACTGACATATAATGTCAGCTCAATGGTTCTTCTATCTAAACACTTTTTTTCTTTCTTCTTTCTTTCCTTTTTCTTTATTTTTCTTTTTCTTTCCCCCATAGAATATTACTGGTCACAGGAAACAGTACAATACAAAACTACCTTTATCTTTTGAAATATACCAGAAATAATATAAAAAATAATCTCATGCTATGGGATGGAATTAGCACAGCCTATTTGGAAACATTAAAAAATAATAATTAGCAGCATGTCCTCCAGATAATAAATGCAGGCAGCTCTATATGTGAAAGATTCTTATTGAACTCTGCATAAATCCTGCTTTGTTTTTGGTTGAAATAGCAATTAACATTTATTAGCATGAATTTTCCAATTATAAGTCATGCTTCATTGTCTTCACCAAACACACAACAGAATAAAAATGCATGAAAGGATTTGAGTTCATACCCATAGGGCAACGCAGGTAGCTATGGCAAAGTTACAAAGCAAGCAGATGTAGAACTGTTGCATGACAGTTAACCCACTTCCAGATGTTCATAACACACACATTCTATACATAATATATATTGTGAGCATTAAAGTAAAATTAGGAAACATTTTTACAATAAAAAATTAATATAATACTCATTAATTTCTTAAATATTCTAAGATTAATCAAGGAGAGTAATATGATGTTAAAATACATGAGCTAATACTTGTTGATATTTTAACTAGATATTTTACCATAGATCATTTGGGAAAAATTATTTTTCATGAATATTTAGGGCAGTTTTAGATCCCAAATGGTTCTCTGCACAGTATCCTTCAATTCATAACGGTAGGCTCCGCTGAAATATCCCAACCTCAAGGATACTTTGAGGTGTCTTAATTTGTTTTGTTTCTGCTCATTTTGTTATTCTCAGTGTCTGTAACATTTTAGTAGTTAAGTAAATATATGTTGAACTGATGAATCAATATGACCATTATACATATGAAAGCTAATTGTAAGCATGAAATCTTTGTTTTTTAGGTAGGTCTGCAAAAGGAAGTAGAAAAAATTTGTTTTGCTAGAACTATTTTAAAGTGTTTTTTCCCAAATGTTGGCTTACTCAAAAATAAAAAATAAATATTTGAAAAGCATATGATGCTGCTTTGGTTTGTAAGGTACGGTTAGTATCCACAGTTAAATGACGTCTCCAAGTTTGACCTGAGAAGTTACCCAGCAAGGGTTTTTAAATAGGCAACGAATGTACTTCGCTGTTAAAAAAGGAAATAAAATATAATTATAAATTTAAAATATATTCAGTCTTTTAAATTTGTTTGACCAAGAAAAGAAGTAAAGTTTACATCATGTGAGTATATATATATATATATATATATATATATATGTATGTGTGTGTACGAAAAAGTATTTTCTGAAACAATACTTACCCTGATATCTCTTACTCTATCATGTTCTAGTTCATTTTTTAAAATGGATACAAACCATTAAATTAATGTAACTACCCAGTAATGAATTGCAGTCAACATTTTGCAAAAGCTCTGAATTATAAAATTCTCTTTATAGACAGCAACCTGGAAGCATAACTTTTAATACCATATTAACTTAATACATGTGTTTATTTACAAATCAATACCTCCTAAACTAGAAGGTGTTTTTTTTTTAACAATATTTATTTTTATGTGGATAACCTCTTCAGGAAGGGATGTGGATTATGATGATGCAAAGATGAAAAGGAGATTTCCTCTGTCCTTACATCTGGTGGGGGAGAATTAGAGGAATGATTGTCTTTACTAAAGTGCTATATGCAATGATAGGAGTTCATCTGAGGAACAGAAGTAGAGCCAGGTAAGTGCTAGGGAGATAGTAATTAGTTACTGTTCCAGGTGAGGTATCAGGAAACACTTTAGAATTAAGGCAACTGTGAATGTGTTTTGAAGGATGGAAAGGACTTTGACACAGAGAGCACAGAGCAGAGGAGCGAACAGGCAGACAAGAGACATGGACCAGATCTTAGTGGCGGACAGCTTGCCAGCGACCTGTAGGCAGATGCCGTGGCAGAAGGTAAGGTGAATGGTAATGGAAGTGGCCGGAACGGTTAGCAGAGGACAGAGCTGCAGAGCTTTGACATAAGCAGATGAGGATGGGGAGACCGTGATCATGTCAGTGTCAACTTTGTGTTTTTGATAATTAAGCCAAGTAGTGGCACAGTGCATGGACTTAAGGGGAAGAAGCAGTAGTAGAGAAAGTTATGGCAAGATTAAAGCAACAGTGCAAACGCTGGACAAAGGTCACGCTAATAAACACAGCACCGTATAGCCCAACGATGCCTATATGCAAACAGAAGGAAGATCATCCCTAAATTATAATGTATATCAAACAGAATATATGATCTAATTTATTAAAATACTTTTTTCAAATGCATCAATTGCTTGAAGTGAAAAGTCCACGTGTATGTTTTATACTTATTTAAGCTGAGTTTTAAAATTTTAGATTTAAGTTTCTCAGGCTCTAGGTACATTAAGGGTGATAAATAAGTGAAATTTATCACTAAGGGTTATTTATATAGAAAAACCCCTTCACTGACTCTCTTACATAATCTTGTATTAAAATACAAAGACAAAATCAAAAGCCATTACGTTTATAATCTGATCTGCAAATTCAGATTCCTATACTTACATTAGAGCATTACATGATTCAAGGGATTCTTATACTTTTTTTTTAAGGGATTCACAAACTTTCTAAGGCTGATTTTTTAGTCTTTGAACAAGCAGACTCAGTTTATTGACACAGTCACTTCTGACTGAGTTATTTTCTTATAACTAGTCCCTGATAGTAAACAACAGTGTACTGTACCCCTATACATTTTCAAAGCTGTATGTATTACAGATGGAGAAAAATCTCTGATTTGGATTTTCTCCCTATACAACACCTGCGTAAGAAGTCTCTATCAAAGAAAAAACCTAAATGATTTTGAACTGATACTCTGGTAGTCAATTACAACAAAATGTCTTTAACAGCTATAGAACACTTTTCTAAAAGTCTCAGTAATTACAATCTTAAGGTATAAAAACTGAAAACAGCCTAGAAATGTTCTCTTTCTATGTGCTATGGGTTATTAATCCTCAATTCTACAGTTCAGCTTTCTCTGTTTTCATTGTAATTGTCTTTCAAATGCATAAGCAGACACTCCAACCAAAAGATTTCTACTAAACTGTGAAGTAAACCAGAAAAAATATGTTAATATGATTTTAACTAAAATGAAGAGTAAACAATTTAACAAGAATAGATTTTAAAGTATGTCGCTACTGAATATGGTATATCTGAACATATTAAATGATTTTATTGTATCATGTTAAGGATTTCAGAGCATTAGGTAAATTTCCAAATACCAAGAAGTAGCACATCTGCATGAGTACAATACATGCCACAATTAAATTAACAAATATTTTATTATATCACCTGTGTAAGAAATGTGATTATAGTTGTATTTTACTAAAACCTACTACTGATAAGTGTTTTGGGACCACTGTGAAAAACTTTAGTAATTATAACAACTTAAAATATAAAGAATTACAACTAAAGAATTAGTGATATTATTTTTTCTATGAGGCTAAATTGTTTTGGATTTTTGTAGCAACATTATGGAGCCATCTACATAAACTAGGAATCCTGCAGCATTTCTATCTATTTATTTTTACACAAATAAAAAAAGATTCCTAAACTTACTCTCTCCAAACCACTACTGATGTATCATTGCCTATTATTGCAATCAGTAAATACCCACACCAGGAAGAAGTCTTTATTCATGCACTAAAATTAGTTATTTAATTGACTTATATATAACTTACCCCAAATGAAAACCACCAATTCATGCAAAGAGTACACACTGTTTAAATGTTAAAAAGAAACTTTACCTGCTCTTAAGTGTCCAACTACATCTGCAAGGCTACCCTTCTTTACTTTGGTGATGAAGGCACCAAGGCGTCCTAAGTCAGTCATTTTCCCTCCAACAACCTGGATAATAATAAATTTGTAAGTTCCCAAGACTCATATCAAAACATAAGTTTATTACTTTGAGGAATTACTCCTACAGTCTTTTACAATGTATTTAGGATTGAGTGTAGGTATATTAATAAACTGAAATATATATATATATTTTTAAAGATTTTTTTTTTTTTTTGACAGAGAGAGACACACAAGAGAAACACAAGCAGGGGAAGTAGGAGAGGGAGAAGCAGGCTTCCCGCTGAGCAGGGAGCCCGATGAGGGGCTCAATCCCAGGACCCTGGGATCACGACTTGAGCCGAAGGCAGATGCTTAACGACTGAGCCACCCAGGAGCCCCCTGAAATATATTTTTGATTAAACGAGTAGCAGTATGTTGTTGTTGTTGTTTTGTTTTGTTTTGTTTTTAGTAGGCCCCCAACACAGGACTTGAACTCATAATCCTGAGATCAAGATCTGAGCTTAGATCGAGAGTCAGATGTTTGGGGCACCTGGGTGGCTCAGCTGGTTAAGCAGCTGCCTTGGGCTCAGATTGTGATCGTGGGGTCCTGGGATGGGTCTTGGGATGGGTCCTGGGATCAAGCTGTGGCAGGCTCCCTGCTCAGCGGGGAGTCTACTTCTCCCTCTGCCCCTGCCCCCTGCCTCTGCCCCTCCCCCTGTTCTTGCTCTCTCTCTAATAAATAAAAAAAACCTTAAAAACAAAAAACCCAAAAAGCCAAAAGAGTCAGACACTGCCCAGGCACCCCATGGAATGGCAGTGTAGTTTTTTTATTTTTTATTTTATTATGTTATGTTAGTCACCATACATTACATCATTAGTTTTTGAAGTAGTGATCCATGATTTATTGTTTGCGTATAACACCCAGTGCTTCCATTCAATACCTGCGCTCCTTAATACCCATCACCAGGTTAACCCATCCCCCCACCCCCCTCCAGCAGTGTAGTTTTAAAAAGAAAACATCTCATTATATTTGAGATGACCATGTGTCCTAATGAAGTTCATGTACTGATTACTTATACCGACCTAACAATGCAGGGGGACCATGAGTAATGTATACCCTTACAAAACAAGTGCCAGGTCTTCCCTACTTCCCTACAGAAGTGTGTGACACAGTTTACATTAGGTTCCATTTTTCTTTATCCTCAAAATTCATACCTACCATTTGAATTATAGTTCTATATGCACATAATGCCCCATTGTTATATCATTTATCTCTTGTTTATAACTTTAGTAGAATATAGGTCTAAGACATAAAGACTATGGATTCAGACCAAGAATAGGCTACTTTGGGGAAGCAATTTATTATGGTACAATAAGTAATAGCCTAAGTTTAGCCCTGCCACTGACCATCTGCATGATTTCATCTGATATACATATGTATTTTAATCTAACTCTTGAAGTCTGAGTTATATTACTGAATATTTAACACTTTTACCTGGGTTTTCCATTGTAACTAAAATTAAATACATCTGAAAGTTTCTAAGTTTAATTTCTCCCAATGCAGATGCTAAATATGTATAATTAAAAGTGCAAGGCATATTCTCAAAGCTTGAGGTTGATCCACAATTCTTCAGGACATGCCCATTAGTGGAGGTGATCAGAATTATCTCATAGCAAGAAAAATTAATGGCAATAACCAATAAGGTGATATTATTAAGTACATTAACTGAAGAGAGGTTTTAGTGGGATTAATAGTCAACGGTTTTGAAGAGGTCAAACTATCACACAAATATAATACAATATCTTGGTAAATAGTTTTAAAGCCCATCTTTGGATGCTTCTCTAAGTTTCTGAAAGCAAATAAAACCATGTGATTTAACACACACATGCACACACAATAAAACAAAATGTGTATGTATATTTTTTCCTATAATAAAACGTAACATTTTGCAATTAGTTTTTCATTATATCTGTTGGAAGTCAGTTAATATTTTTAAAAGACACATTTTACTCTTTTGGTATTACCATAAATTCTATTGTACTTAGGAAACAATCTCTTTAATGATGTTTTATGTTGCTTGTCAAGATACAATAAAATTATGCAGTTCACATTATCTAACTTTACTACCATACATTAAAACCTTTTTAATGTAAAAATCATCCTTGAACTTTATACTCAGATAAAAATTCTTTATTTTCCTCTTTTTTATGCAGTTTCCTAACACACCTGTATGCCATATTAATAAAATGATTTTAAAATATTAACCCAGATAAAAACACTAGATCTACCATAAGATATCAATATATTAATAAGATATATTCACTAGGAGAACTTTATTTTGGAGAAGAAAGGAAGATATTTAAAAATCATTGTCAGAAACTTTGTTGAATGCAACCTATACTGTAATCCAGCCTTAAGAAACACTTTAAATCAGCATACTTACTTTCAGACCCAGTAATGCACCTGATTCTTTGGGCATGGTTGTTCTCTTGTTAAGAATAACACGTCCAATTAATCGGTCCCCTTCTTTAGATGGTTGCCACGTTACAGGATGCTATTAAAACATGAATAAAGTTAAAAAAAGATGTTTTCTTTCCTATAGACACATAGTTATTGGTTGTAGCATGATGTGATTTCCTCAGTTAAAGACACTCTAGAAGGAATTCTTTATTCTGGTGGGTTCTACCCTAGGCTTACAACAATTTGCATTGACAGCTACATTTTATTTGTAGTAGACTCTTAAACTAAATAGTTCTCAAAGTAGTCATCAACTAAGAAAATCTCTCAAAAATTGTTCTGAAATAAATTGAAATTTAAAATATATCTGCTTATATAAAGGAAATTGATTCTGTATTTTGAGTTGTTGTTAATGTTGGTATCATTAACCAAATAATATCATTTATATATAGTCATCACTTAATAATTGCTTTTTACTTCTCTTCTAAACTGCACTGCCTTAAATGAAATGAGTATTTTCTCTCTCAAAACGTATAATGAAACCGAATAAGATTGCCATCTATCACATATCAAACATAGGACAATGAACAGCACATATCATCCCTAAGCTCCAAACTTTCACTTCCCAGAAAGCTTACCGAACTAATAGGCGATGTTTCTCGGCTATGCCACGTGGCAGGATCCAACCAGTAATAATCCAAATCACCTGCACCACAGGAAAAAAAACGAAAAGTGCAATGATTTAAAGGGGAGAATACATCATTTTAAGTATGACTTCTTCAGTCTATAAAGTAAAGGGTTATGAATATCATAATCTTGAGTATGTACATCCCAGAATGATACACCCTTGTATTGCAAAGGCTGTGACCTGAATCCTTGGAACGAATGTGTGTTACAAATGCACTTAATACTACATACTATTTTTATTCTCATAAATCAGTCTAGAAACACACATAAAAAGTACTGAAAGAACTGGATTAACCCACTCCACCTTCCCTCAAAAGACCATACCAAGCCACAGCCTGCCATCTAGTGATACTGGCAAAAATTGTATTCATTGAACTGAAATAAATATTAAAACTTAAGTGTCCCTCTTTCTCCTCTTCTCTCTCTCTCTATATATATATGATATATAACTATATCATAGCCTTTCAAAATCAATCTCTGGTCTCCATCCTCTTTCCTCATCAGCTGACAATAGAGCATACATTTTAGCACACAGTGTTGAATAAATTATCAAGAATAACTGAGCGGGGCACCTGGGTGGCTCAGTTGGTTAGGCTTCTGCCCTCGGCTCAGGTCATGATCCCAGGGTCCTGGGATTGAGACCCACATCGGGCTCCCTGCTCCACAGGAAGCCTGCTTCTCCCTCTCCCACTCCCCCTGCTTGTGTTCCCTCTCTCGCTGTGTCTCTCTCTGTCAAATAAATAAAATCTTTAAAAAAAAAAAAGAAGAACTCTGAGCAATAGTACAATACAACGAACAAAAAATTTAATTTTACTAAAGCCATAAAAAAGACTTTAAAAAACTTTAAAAATCCTAATTTTGTAAGCATGAATTTATGAACCTTTAATTTTGATTTTTTTGGCTTAAAAATAAAATACTAAAGAAAACACCTGAGAAAAAAAGAAAAAAATTAATGGAAAGCAGCAGTGCTTTTAGTATTTGCATAGGAGAAAGGCCAGCATGAGTGAACATGAGAATAAATGACCTTTTACATTTTAAACACTAGATCAATGAAAATTTTTCTCCTGATGGATCTTGAGAGAAAAATATTAAGAAAGTGAGTCAAGCATGCCAACTAACAGTGACCTAGCTAGCTGAGTGTTCGAAAAATGCATTTGGCTGGTATCTGTGAAGGTCATAAGCAAAGAATTGTATGTAGAATACAGGCATGGCCGATACAGGCACTATAAAAGAAATGTGATAGGAAATGTAAAATTGTTTAAAATCTGTAGTCATAAGAAATCCATACACCTAAGTTTCTTAGTAGTTGCTTCCCTTTTCCTTTTAAATAATATCTTAGAAAAGCTGAAGTAAAATGTTATATCCAGTGCAATAAATACTAAAATGTTCTTCAAATATGTCATGTACATGACAATATATTCTGGGAAGGGGTGAATATGAGAAACTGCATTAGCAGAAACTATATTCTGTTTCTGTTTCACACAGAGTCCCTATCTCTTTCAAAATCACATACTTTAAAATGTATAGATGGCTTGGTGCCGAAGATTATAGATTTCTACTCTTCTTCTGGGCCACCTCAGTTAACGGAATATAAGGAAAGTTGTAAAAGGACAGTTTTTTTTCCCCCTTTATTTTTACTGTTTGTAAAACTTCATGTTTTTTTTATTAATTTTTTTCTTTGAATAGAGTTGACAGGCAATGTTAACATTAGTTTTACACATACAACATGAGTGATTCAACATCTCTATGCATTATGCTGTGCTCACCATAAGTGTAGCTACCACTGGTTACTATACAACACTATTATAATATTATTGATTATATTCCCTATGGGTACCTCTAATACCCATGACTTACTCATTCCATAACTGGAAGCCTGTATCTCCCACTCTGCTTCACTCATTTTGCCCATCCCCTGCCCAAATACCTATTTTTCAAGTTGCTTTGTCCTTAGTATTATGACACTGTTCCTCTTGAAAGAAAAACTATGTATCATAAAATAAAATTGTAAGTACTTTTAAGGAGTAATTACAAATATCATTCAAAAGATTATAACCATTCATAAAGCTTTTTCCCTAAAATTTCATATATGTAGGAGTAAGAAAGTCTGATGACTTCTTAAATGCTGACTGATTCTGAAATACTGTGACAAATTCACAGAATCACTGGGATTTGTGGGGCTTAAAGAAGAAAATTAGTCATGAAGTTGAAAGCTGAGCTGCTCTGAAAAGTCTTTGAGTTAAAAAAATGACAAAATCCATCCCATTTTAAAGACTTCAAGGGAAGTATTTTGTATTCTTCAATAACTTAGATCTTAAAAACTATACTTCTTGTTGGGATCATTCTCTGGTTCATGCACCAATTCCTTATATGGTGGGGTTCAACCCTGTGTTTCACTCCCCTTGTCCTAAGTAAATCTGGTTATACATATCTGATGAATGTCTCCTGTGCCAAAAGGACCAAAAGCTGATGTTTCTGGTACATTTTGGTGATGATATTGAGCACACTTTATTATAAAAACAATGCCTTCAAGTGATGGTATCCTACCATCTATAAGCTTTGTATAATAATAATCTTAAATGGAGAATCTAATTTAATTGGTTTAAGATGGGATAATTTTGGTCATACACAGTATTGTTGATACCTACTAGAAATTGCTACTAAAGGTAAATTAAGAGGGCATTCAATATTTTAGTATACAATTACACTTCCTTCACATTCTGAACAGTTTCTAACAGTTTTCTTACCACAAATTTCATTATCACCCATTAAAATATAACATTTTTGCTTAAAGACAAAAAATAAATTCTAAAACCTAAATATGTAGTTTTAAACTTATTTTTCTTCTTTCCATGTAATTACTAAATTTTAAAGATATTATTGACTTTTTAAGCACTGTAATTTGTCTTTACAAGTCGCATTTCTCTATTATTAATGGACTAAGCAACACTCAACAAAACTTTCTCCTAAAATATTCAGAATCTAGTATTTCATTAATATAAATCATTTTCCTTTTATTATTTTTCTAACAGGTCATTAAAGAGATTGATTTCCAAGTAGCATGGCTACAAAATAATAAATTCAGGGTATTTTCTTATGGATTTAATACAAAACCATTTTGCTTCTAATATTCAATATAACTATATTAAAGGAACAGATTTACTATTATTATTAATTTAGATCCAGGGAATATATCAGATGCTTGAGTCTACTGAAATGGCTCAAGTTCATAAACAGCCAAAGTTCAATGAAGTATTATAATTTTGAGTACTCTTTTTGTTAAGACTTTTAAAACAGACATTTATCCTATCCCTTATGAATAAGTAGTTAATTAAACCTAATGAATAAGCACAAAACTTTCACCGCACGAATAAAAGTCAGCTAAAGGACTCCTGGGCCTTCTGTAAAGAGAACTAGCTTTTCCTAACCCAGGCCATTATGATTAGAGAATGTAACAATGTGTAAACATGCATTCTATGATTTAAAATTTTGTATCTTGTGATATTTAATGTCAAAGCACAATAGATTCCAAAAAGACCAATCAAAGTCATTTGAACAAAAATGCTTTCTAAATCATACAGATGCATGACTGTGCATGAGTATATTAAAACTAAAGAGAAAACCATAATTCTGATTTCACACAATAAATATCTAACAATTTACATTTACATAATTACATTTTACATAATTACACTTGACCAAGTGGAATGTGTACCTAATGTGTAGGTAGTAAAGGAAAGATCACCTAAACCAAAGCATTTAAGTATTAGACAATTTGGTCTTCTTTTCCATTTGTAGAAGAAATATACAGCATATTTTTTAACCTCATTATAATGAATGGTGATAAAAGATGGGACTGAAACTGATTCCAAGATTGACTCACAGTAACTGTGCACAATTCCAAATACATATCCATAACTGTGCTACTTGTCATCTCAAAGAAAATTATTCTTCCTATATAGTGCAGATTGTTGGTATCCAAAGAAATTATAAAATTCATAGACCAAAAATCAGTAGAATCATCTTTACCAGATATTTCCTATACTTCTTAAACTGTTTCCCTCTTTTATTTCTGTTTATCCTCTATAGTAGGAGGTGTGTTGGGATGAAGTAAAATTAAATAAGTCCTCATATACTTTATTATAACATAGCACATAGACAAAATACTCGGTAAAAATATGTTTGTTGAAGAGACATTCATGTTGAATAGACATGCAGTGTGCACACTAAAACCAACTCAAGTTCTAAGAATGAGTTTTTAATCTGAGACAAGGTAGGGTATTTTTTACATTGAGTACCATGGTCAACACACATGAGTTAATAAGTATTGCTTTGGTTATAATGTGATAAAAACTTTATACATTTTAACTCATTTTAATATTTAACAAGGGCCTTCTTTTCATAGATAGGAATTAAAATCCAAAGTCTAAGAACGGAGAAAAGAAATCTTCACTTCTGATTAATATAATGAAAATACCATTTTGAAATAACTTCCTCTTACTTTAGAAGTCTATTTCAGATAGTCCCATGCCTACAAAAGTCAAGTGTCTGCTCCCACCCCTAAATTAAAAATTATAGTGGAGCTAACTTTGAAATAAATAAGCCATAATTTGCTATACAGTACAGCAAAGTCACAGAAAGCCTAATTTTCCTTAAGTTAAATTAGCAACCAGGGATAAGAAACAAATATTATTTAATAGGTCTTAGAATCCAGGCCTTGAAATAAAATGGGAAGATATACTTGCTAAATTTAATCATTCATCATATAATCAGTGAAACATTAAAGCCTATAAATAAATATAAATACTATGTGTATGCAAAATCAATAGATTATCATTCACTACTGAATTACTATCAGTCTACGTCCCTAGAATAGTAAAAACATTGTTCCTCAACCACTTTTTGGTAATTTCATTCAATATACACACTAATGCTCACTCCACAATTTGAAAGCAAATGCTGCATAATCAAGGAATTTGTGTCCCTTGAGGCACAGCTAGAGGCATCTCCAAACCACTGATCTTCAGCAAGAACCTCTTCAAAAATTATAAGTGATATAAATTCTAAATTCTGGTTTTGACCCAGGACACACACACACACACACACACACACACACACACACACACACACACACACACACACACAAGGTGCCATTTGCTGGAAGAATTATATTATATCCAGCCTGTAGGGATTCACTAGAGTAGCTGTTCTCTAAATGCTTGTTGGAAATTTCACCTTCAAAATTCCCCTTTGTTAGTAATGTGCTCTGTTTCTATGAGAGAACCATCAATACCACTGTCTCTCGGGTATTTAAGTCTGATGTCTCAAGTAAATGTATCTACTATGATGCATATAACGCATAACATATTAAGTTAATGAGGTGCCAAAGACGTTTGTATTCAGAAACGTTTATACTCAGTAGAACCTCCATAGTTGAACTACCTCCAAAGAAAGAGGAGATATTTGTGTAAGGGCCTGTGGTGCCATCTCTGTTGAATACGGCTAGGGCATGGAACAGAGGCTTGGTAGTTGATTGAGAATTTCATGAACATATTTGGTGGAGCTGGTACTTTTCTGGATATTATGTGTCCTTTTTGGTGAATTTGAGTGCTAATGGAACACCAAATCTATGACCACACAATTCTACAAAGCAGTGATGTGGAACTCAGAATCGACACTTCTGAATGAACTCTGAGCTCAGGCATTCCGATAATCCCTTGACTTCCTATAGCATTCCATTGCTCTTGTAAGGGTAGTGTAAGATAAAGCACATGAAATTGCTTTACAAACTATAGAGTACCACAGAAATGCAAGTTGTCATTACAGTGTAAAAATATATACTAAAAAGTATTTCCAATAATAACACTGATAAGTACCTCTGTCAATTCTAATGCCAGGTAAAAATTAAGAAACTGTCCCCACAGTTTACTTATTTGAAAACTTGAATAATCAGAGAACCTCACTGTATTTTAATCTGCCTATTAACAGCGTTTTATCTTATCTGAAACTAATAATTATGTTTTTTCTTATAAAACATAAAAACATGCTTTTGTATAAAAAGAGCATTTTACTTGACATTAGAGATTTGTGACTCTATTCCTAACTGCCACATTCTTGATAATATCCCTTCATCTCTATAAACCTTGTCCTCCTCTATAAAATGGGGATAATGCCACTTTCTTGCAAAAGTTTCATGAGGATTAAATGAGATATGCCAGCTTTGTAAATTATAAAGGACTTCAGAAATATATTTTATCATATAACTACACAACTGAAATTAGGAATATGAAATCATAGGTGTTAGAGATCACATTTATAGTTAATTAGCTATCATAAATAAAATATACATAGTATCAGTAATCTCTGCAAAGTATGCTCTGAAATAGGTTTAGAAAAATGTTAGAGACACTTTGTTTACAGAAATTATTAATTGGCTTGGTGTAAAACCGATGCTCAAGTGTTCAGAATGGATGAATATTTCTTTAATCCCAGTTGCTACAGGATGAGGAAAAGGGCCATCATATATAGAAAAAGTAACATATATCTTCCTGTTAATTTCCATAAAGCCAAGGGGAGCCTAAGGTATTAAGAAAGTGGTTGTTTTTATAGTATAGTCAGGTGATCTATACATTAAATATACAGATTAATCCTTAACTAAAAATATCTGGGCTGTGAAGTAATTAATTTGATCAGAATGCACAATGTATCCCTAAATGTAAAAATAGGTATTTTGTCATTTCTTCTTTATATGATCATGTTTTAATGTGGAGGAATAAAACACACATCTATCAGCAAAATACTTGTTACTAGATTACTCTGTATCACAAAACAAGTAGGCTATTATATCCCTTCATCTTTTTTTCTGATGATGCAAGATATCCTTGAAAATGTTTCCTTGAAAGCAGCTTGTATTACACCTTAAAAATTATTAGGTATAGACATTAGCTATGGAATACATTTTAATATTTATATCCTAATAGGTTATAAGCATCCTAACTTCTTAAGATTCCTTTTTTTCAGTTTATATTCCTAGCCAAATCATCTAAATAATAAGATTGATGGTCTTAAGAAAACAACTACGGTTTAAATATGTATTAGAGTCACCCTGAATGATAGGGTTTTGGAAAAGCGGAGAAAATTTTGTGGATTTGCTTTAAGTAAGCTAAAAGACATTGAGAAGTAAAAAGCTATTTGAGATAGTTAACACTGGTCATCAGCTTAATTTTTCCTAGTTTTGAAAAGTATAGATTTTTAGACTATATGAAGCTTCAGAGTTCAGAAACACTTCCAAACACCATGATGCATGATTACATCTTTATTCTTTATCTTTGCACTGACCTGATGCTGCAGGCCTAAGAAGAAGTTGATTAATTAAAATTCCTGAAAGTTCTGAACAACAACAACAAAACCACACACGCATACTCGCACACACACCTTTGTGCCTTAGAATAATAAGGATGTTCATGGTCTTCAGGAAATCTAAACCAGGCTGTATTTATTATCTATATTACATGACAATAAAAATGTATCTAAAGAAAAGCCTAAGATGACAGGGCAAAAAGATGTCTACATATAATAGCTTAGAGAGGAATAAATTTCATGTGTAAATATGGTTTGAGGCCTAAGGACTGACAAATTTCTTTCTCAGAATCTAAATATACAAGAGTAAAGTAGCCTGAATAGCAAAGCACAAAACTGACAAACTTAGGGAAACTTTTTTTCTTTTTTTCTAACACAATGACTCTACATAAATAAGAATTTTGGAAGTGCTGCACACAGGAGGGAAATATTTTACTGCAACTTTCCAACTGACCAGGCTTCCACATTGAGACTGAGTATTCCATTCACGTGGGAGAACAGGTTGTCACGTGCAAAGCCTCGGAATAACCAGCCAGGAAACCCTGTGGAAAAAATCGGGGTTTATACGTTTTCATTGTTTGGGGACTGGATGTTAACCACAGGTTTAAGAAACTGTCGTGCTGGGCAAGTTCACAGCAGAAACATTACAAGAAAGCACTCTAGATGTAAATATCTTAGATAAAGGAAAATGTTAGTCTTTACCAGAACTCACACCCCGACAACACTAGCAAAACAATATTAATCTGCAATAATAATTCTGAATGTCAAATCAACTTCTGTCTGCCTCTACATCCCAAAGACATGGAAATGAAAAAATATAGAGATTGATACATTATCACGATTTCAGTGATATAAATAACAAGAATAATAGATGATGATAAAGATGAATTCCAAGGGCACACAGAACAAAATGGAAGTACTTATGAGGGACTGATACTGCATATCATTTAAAAATATGTAGTAAAGTTATAAAATAATGGGAAATAAATATACTCTAGCAAACATTTTTGGTAATATAAACAGATGTTTTAAAACCAGAGCTCAATCAAAGAAAGTTACTGTAAATATTGGGTTCCGCCCCCTTCTGTTTTGTTTTATTTTGTTTTTTATTTGCTTGTTTTATTTTAGTTATTCAGGCAAACAATTTATAGATATATTAAAGGACTTTTTGGGTGCCTGGGTGGCTCAGTCATTAAGCATCTGCCTTCAGCTCAGGTCATAATCCCAGGGTCCTGCGATTGAGCCCCGCATCACATCAGGCTCCCTGCTCAGCGGGAAGCCTGCTTCTCCCTCTCCCACACGCCCCTGCTTGTGTTCTCTCTCTCTCTCTCTCTCTCTCTCTCTTGCTGTGTCTCTGTCAAATAAATAAATAAAATCTTAAAAAAAAAAAAGGACTTTTTTTTTTTAAGTTGGAAATTCCTGTACTGGCAGTGGGAAATTTTGATAACATTTTCTGTCTCAACATTGTTCTAGAAAAAAGTGTGAAGTATCCAAAGCACAAACTTTCAAATTATAGCCACAGGAAACCAAGTTGCAAAATAGTGCAAGGTCACTATCTAAATCTCTGTCACAGAGCCAAAGTGGTCAGAATGTATAAAGCTTTCAACTCTACTCAAACTCCATATGATGGAAAATAAATCAGGCAAGAGAAAGCACAAAAGGAAGGAACAATATTCACAATGTATTTAGATTACGTGTACACTTATTTTTATAAAGCGAACTACGTTAAGGTTGGTCAAAGATTAGCCTACTGACTCAAGAAAGGACTTCTCTTCCAGAGTTCCTAAATATTTAAGGGCTGGATAAATGAGTCTAAAAATATGTTTCTAGTATAATAATTTCAAAATAGCTTCATCTTAGATAACATTTTCATAACAAAAACTGTTACTTTAAAAAATCAGAAGTCTCACTGGCCTTGACTTAAAGGGCCCAGTATGGTTTCTTGGCTGGGTCAGAGGTGCTCTCGTGAGAAGAATGGGATGACCTTCTACTCAGGAATGTAAGGCAATCCCATGCCCAGTGTGCCTCGCTGTTTAAATCCATGATTCCACAATTACCTAGCAGCACTGAACTACTCCCAAGGGCACTTCAGAGAGAATATATCTTGGAATCAATGTTTCTCAATATTTTTGAAATGTTTTATCTTAAAGCAATAGTACCTAAGAGGTCTTTGTGAGGGATATGCAGTAGTCAACTTAGATATTAAAAAATCTAACTCTGAATTAATCCAGAGCATCACACAACCATGCACCTGGTCTACATGACATTTCCATATAGTCCCTTTCCCCTCCCTGTCTCCACAGTTCCTTTCATATATTGTCTTTCAACATATGACCGTATGGATCATGGTAATGATGTTATTCATATGGGTCATGCTCTGATGATAATTATCTTCTCTGTGAAACTATACAAAAGAAACCTCTTTGGTGTCAGTATCAGGAAAAATGAGTGTGCACTTAACTGGTTTATTTTCATGTTATGGAAGCTGAAGTTTTATAACTGATGGTACTTTTCTCAGAATGTTCATGGTTAAATCTGCAGCCTAATTTTCTTCCCTTATTTTTCCTTACCAATCTTTTCTACATATTTTTAACTTATTTCATATGGCTATGTTTTTATGTTTTGGTAGGTACCTTAAGTCACTTTTGATATTAAGGTAGACTTTAAAGCAGGAATTAAAATAAAATTAAATGAATATATACAAAACAATTTTAACATATTTATTATAACTCTGTTTTCATTAAAATATAGAATTTTCCATCCATCAATCTCAAAATAGCTTTGATGCAATGAGAAACAACTAAAATGCAATTGATGTACAGGTGTTCGCTTATCCATAGCTTAAACAGCAGAATTCAGAAAATAGCAAGTTATCTCAGCAAATTATCTATTTAGAAATCTTGCCAGAGAATGAAAAGCAAGTGAAAAAGGGCTTCTAATTTAGCAATAAATAAATAAATAACAAATCTGAGCTTCTAGACTTTATTCTTCCAAAAACCCACTAGATCCTCACTAAGTTTACATTCACAATCCTGAGTTTTTCTGTTATTCAACTCTCCAGGACCACTGAAGATGCATTTTGTTGGTAAAGAAAGCACATCGACAGCAGTAAGAATTCACAAGGAAAGGGACAAGGAAATTCAAAAACAAACAAACTTAAATCAAACAAACTGGTTAAGGGTATACCTGCCCTCAACACTGTGACACTTGAGTAGCACTATGAACACAGCAGTACTAATGGGCAACATTACTGATGTTAAAACAATATCCATTCAGCAACAACCAAAAAACTACTTCGTGGCTTATAAACTTTTAAGAAAACAGAATGAAATCTCCTTTTCAGCTTTCTTGGTTTATTTAAAACTAAAAATGATAGAGTAATATATAACACTGATGAAAAAGATTTTAATTAAAATAACATAAACAAATAGCACCAATAATAACCAGCTGGTTGGCAAATATTTGGCACGTCAGAAAACTCAGCTATCAAGAATTAGGGACTTGAGGCTGAGTTTTCACCATTCCAAAATTAAATCGTTACTCATAAAAGCAACAAAAAACAGACATGCAGTAACTGTTTATCAAATACTGCTTTAGATTTATGATGTATTATATTAAGGATTCAATGAATGACAAATAGTAATTCTTATTTTCTCCCTTTGAACATTCTATTTCTTGAGATTTTATAAATGCAGTACAAGAGTTAGTTGTTCTTTGCAAAATATCCTACACCCAGAGTGGCTGAAATATCTTCTAAATATTCTTAATAAAAATTAATGCCTTTTTAAGTAAGAGCAAAGCAAACAAAACTCTTTTCTAGGGGATGGTAATGTAACTGAATTAAATTGTAAGATTAACAACTATTTGGTGAAAAAAACTGAAACTGAATACTGTTTTCACTGATATTTAAAATTTTCAGTGACATTAAATCTGTCAATTATTGTTGTAACTCTTTTATGAAAAAAGATTAAGTTACTATTTCAACAATGTTAAGAATAATGATTTTTCACGTGTTCTCGAATGCAAATTTTATAAATCTGTAACAAACCTTTCCTGATTAAGACATAGTGATTTCACTCACAAAGACAGTAAATATCTTTAAGTAATTTCTCCTAATAAATACGAGCATATTTAAGATTAATTGAATAATTCCAACGATTTTAACAATAACATAAGATCATTATACTGCACGTGATTTTGATATATACCAACCCAAATTTTAGTTAGAATGTCTTACTGACCACAGCAAGAATGAGCTGGAAAAATGGATGAAACCCATGAGAAATATCAAATTATTAGTGTGATTATAATAGTTCCAATAGTAAGAAAAAATCAGTTTACCTTAATCTTTCCCAAAATATAAAGATATTTATTTTATTTTATTTAAATTCAATTATTATTTAACATATAATGTATTATTAGTTTTAGGGGTGGAATTTAGTGATTCATCAGTTGCATATAACATCCAGTGCTCATTACATCAAGTGCCCTCTTTTATGCCCATCACCAGATTATCCCATCCCCCCCACCTCCCCTCCAGCAACCTTGTTTACTTCCCAGAGTTAAGAGTCCCTCATGGTTTGCCTCCCTCTCTGTTTTTATTTTGTTTTATTTTTCCTTCCCTTGCCCTATGTTCATCTGTTCTGTTTCTTAAATTCCAAATATGAGTGAAATCATACAGTATTTGTCTTTCTTTGACTGACTTATTATTTTGCTTAGCATAATACCCTCTAGTTCTATCCATATTGTTGCAAATGGCAAGATTTCATTCTTTTTGATGGCTGAAGGACATATTTATTTTATATATACTTTAACTCAAATTAAAGGCTTATCTCCATTTAAAAATGAAAGAGTCCGTCGATAGGCATCTCCTAAACTCAACCTCATTTTCCTTCTATATGGTAAGACTGTAAGTAGCTTTTACTTTCAGGTATAAAATGCTAAATATTATTCATGTTTGAAATATATTTTTAAAGAACCTAGATTAAGATAATTGTTGCAACTGTATTCTAATGACTAAATACTCATTTTTCAAATGAGAAACTATATTACTCCAGCCTGGCTATTTTGCATTTTTTACTGTTGAAAGGGATAAAAATAATGAAAGACATCTTGCTAGCCTTTATAATTTTACTTATTACCAATTTTTATAGTTCCATTCGTTTTCCAAAGTGATACACTAATAATTTTGATGACAAAAAATTACACACATACGCACACACACTCCAGATCTTTGGGTCTACTATGGTCTTTGTTCAATGTAATTATCATTGCATCATATTTTAGATCAAACAACCATATGTGCCCTTAGTTCACAGGCATGAAAACTACCCATTTCAATTTAGCTTTATAAGCCAGCCAGGGCAAATGTGGAGATAAGGATGGTACGTTCAAAGACTCTGTATAGCAAATTCAAAAGGGACAACTTCAAGCAAAAACTCCAAAAACAGATCCTTCTCCTCATAAGCCATAGGTTTGTCACCAATACTCTAGTCTATTAGACTAAACAGATATTTTGGGGGCTCTTCTTCTGTGCCCAATTTTTCCATCACCTTTATGTCTTCCTTGAATAACTCTGATCACAGTAACATTTCATAGACTAAAACAAACCTTATATAGAGATCTCTATAAGTAAATGCCTGCTCTAGAACAAGACTAGCCTCTGATGTCAGGGAGTCACAACATATTTGTCAAGGAAGCCTAATGTCAGGAAAAAACCCTAGTCTCTGTTAAGCCATTCTAAACAGAAATAGCCCTAGCTGGCCCTTCAGGTGCAGATGAAATAATGTGGGTCCCTATAAAATACAGTCCTCCATTCATCTAAATAAAAGCGCTCTATGTTGCATTTGAATTTTCAGTCCAGTTTCTTTACTTATATCAGTGTACCTTATCATTTATTTACCTTTTGGAAAGTTAAGCTTGGGGTGGATTTTTTCACTATGATGTGGAGTAACAGCCCATGAAAATTTCAAATGGTAATGAAGTTTTGAAGCAAGAGCATTTTGAAGTGAGTCTTGGGTTTATTCACCAATCATTGAGGAGAAATGGCTTACCTTCATATAGGGCAAAACTTTTTCTACCATGGAATGCCAAGTACTTTCGTTTTGTTTTTGTGACCTTTAAGGCAAACTTTATACCCTGAGTTATGCGAGCCCTTTTACATGATCCATAATTAGAGTTAGGGGATCCATATACTCTTTAAAGTTGTACATAAAATTTTGTGTGCAGTAAGTATTTCTCTGTGAGAGCTTATTGCTTCCTTTATTTCTCTAATGGGCCTATGATCACTATCGAAATTACAAATGGTTAGAGTCTGGATGAAGGGGTGACTCAGACTGGGACACTGCCATATTGCCTTGGTGCTTTACCTTTAGCTTCTGGAATTATCCTCTCTTGCAGGTCCTCAGCCTCAGCAGTATGCTTTCATTAAGAACCCTATTTAAGCTAGACACTTAGGAAATCAAGAAACCATACTCTGAGAAAATGAGCTTTATGATTACATACAGAGGGCAAAGAAATTCATCTCAGAAAACACTTTCATGAGTTATCAGGACTCTAATGAATCATATTTTTGAAAAGACTTTTAATATCGACAGGCAAGAGAAATACTATACACAGATGTGCTAATATCTCTTCCCTGATGAGTCCCTTAAACAATTTCAAAGACATTGACAAAGAAGGAAAATCTAGAAAAAAATAATAACAAACTTTTTTATCTAAGTAAATTATTAGAAAACAAGATCTTGAAATAAAAGTAAAACTTTAAAGTGGATAAAACAATTGTTCTAATTTGGACTTAGAAGTTAAGAATAAGCTTTAAGGGCTAAGCATTCTCTAGAGGGAAAAACAAAAAATAAACAAAACAAAACAAAAACATTGCAAGGCTAAAAGCTTCTTGTTACCACAAAAAAGTTCAAAAGCTATTAATAAGTCTAAAATATCTGACAGATGTTATACAACTGAAAACATGTTTGCTAGAACCCACATCTATTACAATCAAAATGCCCCTTTTTCTGAAGTCAGCTTTGAAATTTATTCAATACTGACAATTTGTCAGAATATGAATTTATCTCCCTGGTCTTTAAAATTCATACAGCTCACACAAAACCTTCTTTGAAACAAGTGATTTATGGTAACTAGGCATTTACAATTTTTGGTTGCATTTCTGCAACGAACTGACCAACTCATTATATGATTATGACAATTACCTTCTTAAAGACAAAAGATGGCCTACTTGAAGCAGGCTATCCAAAATCTAAACCCATTTTTCACACCATTTATCGGTGTGAAACTGAATAGAGTAAAAGTCTTCTTTATTATTAATATTACTGTAAGATAATTAGTAAATCTTCATTGATCTCTATTTTTATAATTGGACATGCTTCTTTTTAATCTTCCTGGCCTTAGAAAATTGAGAAGAAGAAATATTTATTTTATTTATTATTGACTCTCCTCACAGTCCACTCTCCTGTTACCTCCTAATTGGATCTGGTTTTCCCTGAAGGCCACAACAGTGGGAAGATGGCATCGTGGAGGGCTCTGCTGTGCTCAGTCTGTTTCAGTGTTGGCATCAGGGCCTCTCTGCCTCTGGCTGCCCTGATCTGCCCTCTTTCAAGACAAGCTCTCAGAGGCCACAGGTCACAGAGTGACTGCAGGCACAGGAAGCAGTAGGGACCCTGGAAACCTTCCCTTACCCCACCCCTGATATGCTCACCACACCCCATTCCGTCATTGCTATGTGGATGCTGTTGTGATTGAAGTTTATATTAAAGAGTTTTTATATGTTTGGTTGATCCAAAACTAAAAAGCACTTCATCTAGGGAAAAAAAATTATCTAAAGGGCATAAAAACTGCCTGCATTGGTCATTTCTTTAGGTCTCAATTTCATTATTGGGCCTCCATGCACATGTAATTAAACCTTGTTTTGTTTTTTTTTCCATGTTAATCTGGCTCATGTCACTTTAATTCTTAGATCAGCTAGAAGAATCTTGAATGGTGAAGAAATTTTTTCCTCCCCAATACTCCAGGATTACCCAGAATATATACTTGTTGTTCACTGAGATTAATTTTTCTTTGTTTTCCAAGTGAATTCCATCATTTCTCTAACAGAATTTTCCTCAGGACCATTCACAGGCAATACTTCAGAATGAAAATATTTCCTTCTCCTGAAGAGCTTTTTAACCATGTGTTAATAACTAACAGTATCACATAAAATCACAAAGATCAAAGAGAATTGAGTGGGCAATCTTTTGTACAATAATCACTTCACTAATGAAGTTACTGCCTTCATACATATATTTGTAGAAACTGTAAACTCAAATAGACTGCTCCCTCAAAGCTAGATAGAGAAATCAGTCACATTATTTTCCTCTCATCTCTCAGATGCAATAGTATGGGAGCATGAACCATCATTACTTCAGTCTTCATCTCAAAATAGTGGATGTTTATCATTAAGAAGACACAGTAAGTGTGACCATGAACACGAGATTCATGATCTTTATCAGCTAGCAACTATAGCCCTCTACAAGTACATGGCTCAATTCACAATAAAATCCTCTATCTTCTAGAAAGAACATATTTAATTTGTCATGAATGTTAACTAACATTTGATAGACAGCAATCTCATTCATTTTACAAGTCGAAGGTGGCTGGCTGCTTCTTTTCCTTTTGCCTCTGATCTCTTGGATTTTAAGCTTGCCCTCAGCAGAAAGTGGACCACCTGAAAGTCATTTGCTGGGAAGAGCAGGCAGGTGCTTTCCTCAGCGGCTCTCAGCAGTACTTGTTGTACCTGAGAGGGAGCAAGGGAGTAGCCAGGAGAGTTTGTGTCCCTGGCAGGCTTTCAGAGAGCCCCAGAACCTCTGCATCCAGGACCTTGCCCTGCTGCTGCATAACTTGAGATGCCTCTTCTCCCTCTCTCCCCAAAGGAATACAGTCTAACAGTAAGTGCCCTCAGGACACCTCAAACTTGCTTAATGCCAGTTTGGCAAAATAATTACAATGAAGCCAAGAGATTTACCAGTTTAATTTAAAAGAGCCATAATCTCCCTTCCAAAAAGCCTCAGCTGCTAAAACACTGTAAAGAAAAGACAAAAAGAGCTCTATTCCTTCCCTTTATTAAGAAAAATGTATACCTTTAAAAATTTAATAGTGTCTTTTTCTACACAGAAATCATCATCAGAGGATCCTGAGGACCTGAAAAACGTTATGTCATTCACACTGAGAATAACAGTCGTCTCTTTTCAAACAGGCAAAATGGAAACAAGGGCCAGGAGGGGTTGGTTACTCTGTCACCCAAGGTCACACACCCAAATCTCTGACCCAAAAGACTGCATTTTCCTTTCTTTCTTTCTGTCTGGGCTCTCTGTTCGCTATATCTGAACAGTTTTCCCTTTAATCCACAGCTGAACATCACAGAAACACAGGCAATTCCATGCTGTGCTCTACAATCAGGACTGTCGATTAGGAGAAACCAGGCCTTGGCAGCCTTTGTCTAAACACTTCAAAATAACAATCTATACGGAAACTGATAGCTTTCTATCTTTACGAAGATTAAGTTCTGAAGCTTTCTAATTTTAGTGAAATTCAGTCAACAGGGAAAACAACTGTCTTTTGTCAATCAGAAAAGGATAATATATACTTTCTGAATTGATTGTGTACTATATATATACATACATACATACATATATATATCAAGTTGAAAGTTAAATACTAAATTGTAGACAATTTAATGTACTCTTCAGGTAGTCACTTAAAACATGAAACATGAAAATAACTTCATATAATGCAACTCAATGATCACCACTGTATTCTAAAATGATGATATATTTGTGTAACTGCCATGTTATAAGCAAACTATTCCTTATTCTATATTGATAGGCTCTAAAGGAAGTATTTTAATACCTTACTCTTGGGATAATTAGACAATATATTCCATTAATTTTACATTAATGTATAAGATTAATATAGCTTAGTTTACCTGCTCCTGAGTGCAACGTATGAAGTTGGAGAAACTGCAGAAACCCAGCAAACATAACAGCAGCATCAGAGTAGTTAAATAAAAGCTACTGGCATCAAATCACTAAATTCTAGCCAGCAAAGGCAGCAAATCCACAACACAATAAAAAATCCACCAAAAATGCAAAAGAAATTTTAAAATTCCCTGTGGTCCTTGCATTCTAAATCAAAACAAAACAAACAAACAAAAAAAGCCTGCAGTGTCCAACATTATACAACGGTGACACTAAACAAGGCCATAAGTGCTGGTGTCATCAAAACAGATTTCTGCAGTGTACAGATTCTCATTGATTACCGCATTAATCTATAGTGCTCTGTGCTATACTAAAGAGGTTCCCACTGTAGCAAACACCAAAGCTCGGGTAGGTCTGTAATTAACCATTTCCTGAAACAATGCACAGAAGATGTTACCTTCCCATAGGCAGAGACACAAAACGAAACGAAATGAAATGCTGTGGTCCCTTAAAACTAGCACAAAAGACTCAGGCATATGCTTGAAGAGCTCCTCCTATTATCCCCCCAGGGACACTGCACTGAGATATCCATGGGCTAAGGTAACAAAGTCAAGCAGACCCCTGCTGGCTTGTGGACCACAGAAAACTCACCTGAAATGATTTGGTCCCATTATTAGTCACTGGCAACGGACCTGCCAAGCTCTGTGTAACAGATCATTTCCCCTGCAGTTTCCCTGAGAGATCTTACTCAGCTCAATGACAACAACTGGCACCAGGAGGCATTAACCAGGAGTACAGGAGTCATTGTTGAGAACACAGACAAAAGTGTTCCGGGATGGCCAGCCTAGTGCTAATAGTGGCTCATCTCCAGGGGGCAAAAGGACAACTCCAAATATGTTTTGCCAGGGAGTTGGAAGGGGGTGGGTGGGTCATACTATATTCAGCATTTTAAAAGATGCAGTTTTTTGATGATTGTAGAGTCACAACTCAGTCTTTTTCACAACTTACAGATTTTTCTCACTAAGACACAGAATCATTATTCTCTGCTAGGTCACTACATTTATACTATCGACCCCTTATCATGTATTACAGAACAACAGTGACAATAACAACAAAATTAGTTGATTTGAAATTATGTCACTCTTGAAATTTCATTTTTATCATGGTACATCATTCAGTTTCCAGAGACAACAATGAACAATGATACAGTTCTCTAATCACTGGGGAATATTATTGAAAAGTAGAGGCAGACTGTTTCTAGTTTGTTTTAGAAGATTAAATGATCAAATGATAATAGGAGAAGAACTGAACCATCTTTCATTTATTTAAACTAAATGTACTGTGTTTAATTAAATTATATATACCTGTCAAAAATAATTATCTGATAAGAAAAATATTAATACTGAGCCATGGATCATCTCACCATCATCACCAAATCAACTGTAAAACATCAGCCTCACACAAATCAGCAAATCTGAATGTTTTCAACCCCTTAAGAAAACATGTCTTTAGCCTCTATTTAGAATCTTTGCTTTTTCTTTACCCCAAACAAGTATGCTTAAACTGGCTTAAGTTAAAGATTGGCCAAATTGTTGCTGGGAAAAGAGAAAGATTAAGAAATATCATCTGAATGATTGTTATGTGCCAAATATTGCGCTGTGTTAATTTTATTTACTTCATGTAATTCTCATAGGTATATGGCAAAATTAGTATTACTTGCCCCATATTACTGATGAAGGTCAGAAACGCTAATTAACTCACATGGTTTATAAGGAGGAGAGTTGAAATTTGGACTTGACTTTGTCTGACTTGAACGTCCATGCAAAAGGTTTTCACTACACCATGGTACATAGGAGTTACTGCAATTATTTTTTGTGTGTGTGTGTGTTTTTATTTTATTTATTTATTTATTTATTTTTATTTTTATTTATTTTTTTATTGTTATGTTAATCACCATATATTACATCATTAGTTTTTGGTGCAGTGTTCCACGATTCATTGTTTGTTCATAACACCCAGTGCTCCATGCAGAACGTGCCCTCCTCAATACCCATCACCAGGCTAACCCATCCCCTTACCCCCCTCCCCTCTAGAACCCTCAGTTTGTTTTTACTGCAATTATTTTGATGGATTACCTCAAAGTTAAGGTGCTAGTGACTTGGTGTGGAAAACCATGGTGATGCAGGGGCCTACAATAATCTACCTTTATTTCCTACATTTGAAGCCAGTGAGGATTTTCCAGAGCTGTTTATGGGGCTGAACTCGTATCCTTGCTGAGTTTACATTTCTTTCACTATGGCACTGTCATAAAGAATACATACAAATGTCATGGTCTAGAGACTGATCTGCTGGCCCAGCAAATATACTGAAGATAATCTATGGAAGGAGAGTCAAACTTTCAACAACCAATTTACCAAATTCCCCTAGGTCCAAGTGATACCATATAATTTTGTTTGACTGAAATGTAAAAATCTACAGACTTTATAGACCTATGTAGGCTAAGCCAACTGAATTAAAATATCTTAATTCACTGTATTTGACTATTATTGTATCTGAGTTTTGAGGGTTTTTTTTTTTATTTTCTCCTATTTCTTTTTTTCTCATTAACTGGTATGAATTTATTTCAGATTATAAAGTCATTTTGAATGCTATTTAATATTTTACTCTCATTCCATGTCATGAATTTGTATTAATTTGGTATAATTATCTTGATTCCCTAAAGTGCCTCCATATGAGGAAATTAATCAAATGGTAACAAATTGTGTTTCTAACAAAAGATACTTGGTAAACAAAATAAGGTCTCTGAAATGGTATATGTAGCTTTCATAACTAGAGTTAAAATACAGAATCAATAGGAGAAGGTGCTGATATTGACTTTATTTTAAAATACCTTTTCACTTATTTCTGGGTACCACATACCCTGAGATCCTATGCATAGAGTAACAAGTGTCAGTCACTGAGGACACTATCCACATATACGTAGAAAAAGAAAACACTTCCATTTTTATCTTGTCAAATCAGAAATTTATATTAACAATATTTACTTATTTAAAGCATTTCTATCACTCTGTCCATTTTGAACCACACATATCCCACCTTGGGGTTATATATTTCATAGCCTCCCACTCAGCTGTGATTCCACAGCCTTTCAAAGACCAGCAGACTGATTTCCCTGGGGAGAGAACACATAAAGCCTAACATCAATTGCAATTTTGAGCTTGCTTCACATACACCATTTGACCTTGTGCTACTATGGTCCAGGTCAAGGCCTGTGTGGAAGGGTTTCAGCTCTTTTCAAGAACCCAGGATCCATTATTTTGAAAAAGTGACACAAACTTCCTATTTTTGGACTGAACTACCCACTAATGATGACTCTAATTTGTCAAGTATTTCTGACTCTTTGTATTAGGATGAGGTAGCAAAGCATGGAATACACTACTACAAAACAAAACTCCTGCACAATTAGACAACTTGCTATTGCTTTTCCTTATTTTCAGAGAATATTGACGGTCTAATCTTTACATCTTTTTGGGTTGGCTATTACACAAGAAAATAAATCACGAATGTGATTAATCATCTTACAATCTTTAGGGCTACATTGCAAATCTAATCATCTCTTTTCAGAGAAAAAGAACAAAGATAAAGTTAGTAGTTGGAAATTTTGCTCTGTTGAAAAACTGGAACAAAATCATTCCACACCTGACACACACAGAATGGTATTATTTACACTGGAAAAATAGATACAGAGGGAGTGTTAAATATAGGTTTCTGTCCAACTCCTAAAAATAATGAAGTGGAATTCCCATGCCCCAAACTCATTGTTGCTTACCAGTACCTGCTCCTCGGACCTTGACTGTTCCCTCTTCGGAATCAATGGACCTCACTTCTCCCCACCCTTCTGAAGAGACGGGTATCCCAGGTGCACACATGACAGCAACCTTGTAAAGAAATTCAGCCTGGGGATTTTCAGCCTTGGTTTTAAACAAATTCAAGATCTTATCTAAAGAAGAGCACAAAGTGCCTCCTCCACCACTCCGCTTACATCATTGAACAATAGCACCAACCCGTGGGTCAGGAGCAGCAGAAAATGGAAACTAAAAGAAAATATTGGTGTAAGCATAAGAAAGTCTCTTTGCATGACTGACTCAGGTCATTGCAGGCACTGTGCAGCTATGCAAAGGATCGCTTGGATAAAATACCACATAAGCCTCAGTGGGCCTGTTGGTGTGGAGACTGGTAGCATTTACTGAGGAGAAGCATATTGGCATCTCTGTTGGGTTTTAACCAGATCCACAGGATTCAGGAAATAAGCTCTCTGCCAGATGACACTATGCTCCTAGCCATTCCTTCTGTTTACTTATCCTCCAAATTGCTCTAACTAGTGGCCTTTCTCCTGCTGTGAGCTTATTTGTGGAGAGGGCTAAATAAAGGATTTTTATGTCAACAAAATGGCCATTAGCCCATAGGATGATTTCCTAAAACATAACTCTTCTGCTTTTGTTTAGTACTATTAAAATCTACTAAATGAGAGAGTTTCTTATTATTATATCTTTGATTTGTGAAGAAAAAAATGTTGTTTCTTCCTGAAGAAATATTTGAAATTAGCCTATCTTTGAACATATGTACATATTCTTTATATATTATTTCTCTCCTATTTACATAAACTATTAAAGGTAGCTTCCCTCTTCCTACTGCTGTATTTTCCTAGTGGAGGCAAATACTTTTAAATATATATATTATATATATATTAAATATATATATTTTTAAATTATATATATATATATGGATTTTTCTTCTACTATATGTGACCTGGCACATTTCCAGACTGTGAAGAGCTGTACCTTCTTTCAGATGGAATGCAAACTCCTAATTTATGAGGAAAAGAAGGGAGTTGTATTTTTCCTCCATCATAACATAGTCCCTTCATAAAAACAAACAGGTATATGTATTTTAATTTAAGCATATTACTCTGCAAGTTATTACTTTTTGAATTTTAATACAGGGAATGTTGTAATATGTAAAAATAAGGTATATGCATGTATTTCACACTTCCTAAAGCATATTCACGTGCTTCAAAACAAATCTGAGAAGTGACCAGGATAAACAGCATTATAAGAGAATCAACCATTTATAAAAACAGACACAGGAGTATATACCAAGACTGACTTGCCTAGAAACTGAATTCCTAAATTACCAACCTAAGGTTTCCACTTCACCAAATTTTTATTTTCTAATTAAACTTCAGTACTAATAGAAAAGCCAGAAAGTACAGATAAAACTTACTACAATCAAGTGACAATACCATTAATGATGAAATATTAATCACATACAGTACCCTGGAAATTATGGGGTTTTCTCCTCCACAGTCCTAGCAACTGATGCAAAAAAAAAAAAAAAAAACACTCTTCAAATCACAAATCTCTTACAAGTGCACTTTGAAGTAATAATACTGTATTGAATTTCTAAGTTCCATATAATACATACTAAGTAGAGTGGCACTGAAATACTATACAGTAAATATATATATTATTTCCTAACTCTCCTCAAATACTTAAAAAAGTTAAAAAACATCTCTGCTCATCTATAGCTGGCTCGTCTATATAATGTGCTCTGCTGGTCACAATCATATCTTATAAAAAAACAAGATATACCTCCACAGAGATAAATATACCAAGTAATTTTAAGTAATGGGGATATCTAGATTATAAACTCTTGATGGGATGTAAATAAAGCATCTGATTCTCTGTGGGACTACAAACTGAAGACTGTCCAGGTAGAAATAACGTGTTGCCACTGTATTGAATGCCTTATCTGCCATCTCGTGAGCCACACTGCATTGTATTAATATTTTGGCATCAAGGGCAGTACAAACTCTGGGTTAAAGAGGGTAAATATATTGTCTTTCAGTCTATACATGTGCAAACTCAATATCACCTTAGTAAAATCAAGGTTCTTAATCTTTGCAACCAGTAGCAAAATACAGTATTTGTGAAAAGTTATGGCATAAATATAAGTTCAGGTTCAAGGTACCTCTTCTGAGACATTTTCATTGACTAAAGCATCCGTGTGGTTCTCTTCATAGTTTTTCACTTCCCTTCAGGTCTTAATAGGAGAGTTCCATATTGGACTTTATTCTATTATTTCTCAAAAGTTTTATTGATCCCTGCCCTGCATGCATTCATAATTTCTTTCATCTAGCAAAAATTCTGAATATTGGATATACTGCACTCTAGAGTAAAGAGAAAAAAGAGCTACACCAGGTCTCTTCCTTGAAGGTTTAAGAGCTATTATTATTCCCATACTACAGATGAAGAACCTGAGGCTTAGATATGATAAGTGACGTATCTAGTCCATGGAAGAGTAAGAATTTGAATTAAAAAATCACAGTAAAAAGGCTAATCTTGCTTTAGATCATAACATCCTTAAGTATGGGAACTAACTTGTACCTAGCTTCTAATACAAGACTGTTCATGATTGAGGCAAATGAATCTACACCAAGTAAAATGCACAGGATGCTATAGGCTGAGGTCCTTCATGAGACTCTAGCATGGCTTGGCCTTGCCTTGACCTCAGAACACCAGTTTATAGAGATATTAAGGGATGGTTTAGAATGAAAGGTACCCTGATCAAATGTATTCAGGACACATCGTGTATTGTATTATTTTCTAGAATAATCACAATGCACATTACCTTTAAAGGTGGTGAGAAGTCTTTAAAGAAATTCTGGCCAAAGTTAGCACTGGCCAAACTTATTTGAACACACTTATTTTGGCAGCACACTTATTAAAACTATTATTGCTTTGCAGAAATACTAGTTGGAGAGCTGCATTATTAATACTATTTATTTGTTAAGATATTGTAAGAAAAAGGGAGGGAAGTACTGGATTCTGTTTTATAGATTCAGAGTTGATTTTGAGGACCATGTTGTTCGTTTGGGTGGTTTCTGTAATAAAAGGCACTGTTCCATGTCCTGCTCTGTCGCTGGGCTATCTGTGATTCTGCTGTCACAAAGCACCAGCTCAGCTATCTCCTTCCTGACCCACATGGATTTGCTTCTGGATCGAGGTCTTCCATTTATTCAGTTCTACATAATCACACTGAAGCAACTGTTCTGAAGGATCCTAAGCTAAAATAAAACAAACAAACATAAAACAAAACACAAAGTCCAAATGACATATTCTGGGAAATTCTAATTGTGTATATCTGGACACAGAATAAACCAATTTTCAAAATACAACTAGGGGAACTTTGTGGGGTAACAAAAAAAAAGGTTAGCTCTAAAGACATGAGAATGAATAAAATACAGGTGGTCCTTGACTTAACAATGGTTTGACTTATAATTTTTCAACTTTATGATGGTATGAAAGCAATTTGCATTCAATAGGAACTATAGTTTGAATTTTGATCTTTTCCTGGGCGAACAATATGAGGTATGATATCCTATCCTGATGCTAGGCAGTGGTACTGAACCACAGCTCCCAGTCAGCCATGTGATCACCAGTGTAAACAATGAATACACTTACTGCCATTCTCTACCCAATCATTCTGCTTTTACTTTAGGTACAGTATTCAATTAAGTAAGATATTCAACACTTTATTATAAAATAGGCTTTGTGTTAGATGATTTTGCCCAACTATAGGCTTTCTGAGCATGTTTAAGGTAGACTAGGCTAAGCTATGATGTTCAGTAGATTAAGTATTAAATGCATTTTCAACTTAATTTTTTTTTTAAGATTTTATTTATTTATTTGACAGAGAGAGACACAGCGAGAGAGGGAACACAAGCAGGGCGAGTGAGAGAGGGAGAAGCAGGCTTCCTGTGGAGCAGGGAGCCCGATGCAGGGCTCGATCCCAGAACCCTGGGATCATGAACTGAGCCGAAGACAGACGCTTAGTGACTGAGGCACCCAGGCGCCCCTCAACTTAATATTTTCAACTTATGATGGTTTCATCGGATGTAACGCCATCCTAAAGATGACTGTATTAGGATTTGGGAAATTAATATATTTAATTAATGTTTTTTTCTGAGGATTGAGAGCTACTTTCATACCTGCAATTTCCTGAGTCATAAGGCTGCAACCTATCTTGTATCAGGATTTATAGGTTTCCTACAAGGCTGTATTGCATAGTAGAACACACCCTGGCTATAAAATGCCTAGCTTGAGAAAGTTTGAAAGAATAAAAATACTCAAAGAATTTGTTGCTATCAAAGCACTCTGAAATTCTGACATACAGATATGGGAATTTCAAGTTGTGGTAATGAAAGCATTTACAATATAAATGAATGTAAGCACCCTATGAATGTTGCTATTCTTTGTCTCAAAGTGTGTTAGAGGACAAGCATGTATGAAAAGGATCTTTCAAGGAGAACTGGTCAGTACAACCTGCCTTGATCTGTACTATCTTCTAAGCTAGGGAGACCTAGGTCTCCCAGACCCTGAACCAACCACATGGAGAAATGAGTAGATACTAGGTATCAGAATAGCACATATACCAAAATGTCAGAGAGTAGGATATGGGCCAGGGTGAGGTAGGGAACACTTCAGAGAGTATCTTTTTAGGAGATGAGGGGAAAAGATGAGAGGGGTGATGAAAGGGAGATTAAAGAGAGAAATAGAAGGTAAAGGTAGGTCGGGATTAAGGATAGCGATTACTCTGTAAACCTGACTCACCGACCACAGAAAGTTTCTCCAATTCATACCCTCTGACTGATCCTACACATTTTCTATAGAGACCTAGCAAAGTAGGACAATATGAAACTGAGTGCTTTTCATGGTGCTGATATATTTAAAGGATAATCAACAGTTGACCATTTCAAGGGTGTGTTTTAAAGTGTGTTTTAAAGCCATTAAAGGTATCTATTTATTTGTCTTTATAGGATACAATTCAAGTAATGCTATCTAGTGAGTAACGATGACTTTTTTATTATCCTGTGGCCCAAATACCTAGCTTCTTACAATCATGGACATGAGCTATTTCTTCACTAAGAAAACAACCAATAAAAAGGCCAAGTAGAAACATTAGGCCACATATGATGAGACTTCAAACAGCAAGTTATTAAAGAAAGCACAAAGTCAAGGAGAGAGGGAAGATCACTTAAATGATGTACAAGCTAATTAACTAAATGCTATATAGAAACTTGCACTTCTACTTCATTATTTTATACCCCATTTCCCTTTTCTATTTATTTGTATCCATTTTTTGTCTTTTTTTTGTTGTTTTGTTAGAAGTACTTTTAAAACCTTTCAAGAATTAAAACAAATCAGAACCAGTGATTTCCCAGAATAGGAGACTCCCTAAGTGCTACCTCAATTAAATTTCCAACAAAATCACATAAAGGGCAGTATTTTCCCTGGTTTCTATTATGACTAAAGGACCACAGTACTACTGGTTTGTTTATTCCTTCCTCAATTAATTTTTAAAAATGTCTTCTTAAAAATGATACGTGTGCTCCAGGTCCATAGTAAAACACACATAAAATCCTCCCTCTACCCAAACACAGTACAGTATTTATTTCAAACAATAAATACTACGTTACAAAGCATAAATAAGACAAGTGCAGAGCTGAAATCTACAGAAACCACAGAGGTGAGTGGTTGAAGCTGTCGGATCTGCTCACAGGGAGACCAGCACCGGGTAGAGGCGACTGCCACCGTGATACCCTGTCCTACTAGGAGAGAACACTCAGCCCCTGACCAAAGCTCCCCCAGTTAACAGGGCTCCAAGCAACTCCAGTCAACCTCCCAGGACTGCTGCCTGAAAGGTGCTGCACCCCTGTTATTTACAAAGCACAGGAAATTGTGGAAGAGAAAGAGCCTCTGCTATACACTCAGCTGAAATATCATTCAAAAAATGATAAACTAATGGTATTTTACTACTGTTAGACTCTCACGGAAAGAATTAATAAAAGATATATTCTAACAAAAAGAAAATGAAGGCAGGAAAAAAGGGAGATATAGGAAGTAACTATAAACAATGAAATCAGTAAATCGTGTTAAACATGTTGGTAAATCTAAGTATTAACTATAAAAATAATATTAACATTTATTTACGTGACTGTTCAAAAACAAGCTGGGCCTGTTCCAGATAATAGTAATACTGAGGATAGAAAGCAAACAATAAATTCTGGAAGAAAGTTAAAGCATGCCAAGGTCCTCCTTCATAGAGGGCTCTAGAGGACTTTTAGATTTTGCTAAAAAACTGTAAAACTAAGTATTGCACTGAAAACCTAAGGTTTGCATTAAATGATAGAAAAAAAAAGATATAGTGTCCTAAGCTCTAAAATAAATGAATAGGCTCAGAAAATAATTAATAAGGGCGCCTGGGTGGCTCAGTTGGTTAAGTGACTGCCTTCAGCTCAGGTCATAATCCTGGAGTCCTGGGATCAAGTCTAGCATCGGGCTCCCTGCTCAGCAGGGAGTCTGCTTCTCCCTCTCACCCAACCCCCTCTCATGCTCTCTCTCTCTCTAATTCTCTCTCTCAAATAAATAAAATCTTAAAAAAAGAAAATAACTAATAATCTAATAGAAGGCATGAAAATGAAAAAAAGAAAAGCAAAGAAATAAAGAGTAAATAGAAAACCCAAATTATATTAGTACAAGGGAGTATGTTTATGGTAGGAGTTTAAAACATAAGGAAGACAGAAAATGAAGAATGCATCTTATTTTACCATTTAGATCTAAGTATAATCAACATTTCCTTTCAGTTCCTTTTTTGCATACATATATAAATATTTTTTAAAAACATTCAATATAGTATATATACAATTAGCAATACCTTTCAGCCATCACAAATATATTTTTATCAGTAAACATGAGAATATATAATAGAAGTTTTATGGCTACATAGTACTCCTTTAAACAGTGCCTTTAATCAGAAAATTGAGCTAGCTTCCAATTTTTACATTATAAACACTGCCATAATAATAAACATTTACCCATATCCATCATAAAGAGTTTATTCTGTCAAGATACTCTGTGAGATTCAATCATATTTTATAAACTAAACACAAATAGGTCAGTTAGAGGTAAGGATTCTGGCTAGTAAATAAATTTGACAGTTTACTCATTAATTGGGCTACAATTTCTTATGTAATTTTGATTCCAACCATCTAGATTGAGTTTGAGCAATTCCAATCACTATCCCAAGCACCCTAACTCATTGAAAAGTACAAAGTCTTGGATGATGATACTTAATGTACCTCATGGTTTCCCAAAGGTTCTTAATCTCTAACCTAATTCATGGCTTCCCAAAGAAACTGTTCTCTCTCTAATTTAGAATTTTGGGGGATTATACCAATTAAATTTTCAGCTCTTTCCTCTCTGATCACTCAGCTATTAGTTCTCCTTTAACTGTTTTTGTTTTTCATTACTATTGCTGATGTTCTTCTCTTTTAAATCTAATGGCAATTCTTTACTGTAATTCACACTACAATTTCTTCTGTGGATAACTGAATTTTTTCTCTTCCATTAAAATATACACTAAGTTAATATCTAGTGGTAATAATATTGTGGTTTTCTTTTTATAGTTCAAAGAATTAAGTAATGTCCAAATTACTAGAAATAATTAAGGAAATAGAATTCTGAGAACAGAAACAAAGTAAATAATTTCCTGCCATCCAGTGAACAGGTACCTATTGACTGAAGTACTTTTACCAAATGAACAATCATTAAATCGATAAACTAAAGGGATGCACCAAGAATTAGAAGACAGGAAAAGTTACCCTTTTTTAAACTCAATTATCCTTAACTATACTTTTGGGTACATGTTTTCTCTCTATTCAAATATACAATTTATTAGTTTCTTACTTTTGTACTTAGTTCCAGAAATTTAAAAATAGAGACAGATCTAGTAGTGCACAACTTAATCCAACAACTACATTTCTATGTATGTAACTATAAACTATTACTCCAAGTATAAAGCACTATATAAATGCAGAAACATGTCTTTACTTAAACTTACAATCAGCATAACACCGATCTGTACCTCTGAAACAAATAATACAATATATGTTAAAAAAAAAAAGAAGAAGAAGAAGAAGATAGCAGGAGGGGAAGAATGAAGGGGGGAAATCGGAGGGGGAGACGAACTATGAGAGACGATGGACTCTGAAAAACAAACTGAGGGTTCTAGAGGGGAGGGGGGTGGGAGGATGGGTGAGCCTGGTGATGGGTATTAGAGAGGACACATTCTGCATGGAGCACTGGGTGTTATACGCAAACAATGAATCATGGAACACTACGTCAAAAACTAATGATGTAATGTATGTTGATTAACATAACAACAAAAATTAAAAAAAATAAACTTACAATCAATTTCCTTCGGGAAAAGCACAAGAATGCAAACATTAAAAATAAAATTAGATAGTTCAAGAGAACAGTAGAGGAAGTGAAATTTGGTCTTAGTTTTAAATCATGACTAGAGAAAGGAAGGCATTTAAAATGGTGGAACATCAAATGTCAAAGGACAGAGATGGAAAAGTATATGGTGTGCGTGAAGGGCAGGGTATAGATGATAATCAAGAAGAGCACAGTGTTAGAGAAGGTGAGTCTGTGAGGATAAAAAGGTGCTACACTGAGGACAGACAGGCTTGGCTTGGATTTTGGATTTCATTCTCTATGAAATGACCCCATCTGTAAGAGTTTTACCACTAATCCAACTGGGACAACCATTAGGACAGTAATAATTACTCACATTTGCAGAATATTCTAGACTCTGAGAATTACTTTCCTATCTATTGTCTCTACATAGCCATGGCTTCTGGTTTCTGTCCTAGCCATTTGCAATGTCACTTTTCTCTTCAATCCCTCTCTCATTTGTGGGCTCCTAAGCACTACAGTCAGCCCACAGAATTCACACTTGTTAGTCTGTCAGAAAATATATTTAAAGTACTTGGGTCAGAGTCCTAAAAATGTATCTGGATACATACAACTTTTAATTCTGTCCCCAAAACATAAGTTGAGTCATTTCAGATCACAAGTTGTATAATTTTGGATGCTTTTTCCAGTCAAATGTGCGCCCATATAAATAAGCAACTTTTTTTTTTTAAATGGGATTCTCATATTATGATACAAAATTAAAATTCTCTTGGAAGAACCAGCACTTCATAATTTATAAAGGGTCAGGGCTGAGATCTGGAAAAGTCCTTGAATGAAGAATGTCAAGCTCTGCCATTCATAATCTTGACACTACACTGGAATTAGCATAAGAGATCCTTAAGAAACAATGAACAATGCTCAGGTCATAACCCAGAACAATTAAATCAGAATCTCGGTGTGTGGGGCTTAACTACTGATATCATTTATAGGAAGCTTCTCAAGTGATTATAAAGTGTACTCAACTCGTCCTGTAGTTCTCAATTTAGCCACACACATTAAAATAAATTGGGGCATGGCTCCACAATGACTAAATCAGAATCCCTTTTGGTGCTGCTCTGACACTTAATTTTTAAAGGGGATTCTAAAGTATGTGCAAGGATGAGGACCACTCATATAATCCATCCTTCTTATTCTCTAGCCCAACGTAACTCAATTCTTGAAAGAACTGGGATTAAAATTGTTCCCATGATCTGTAACCTGTAGGCTCATTTTCTTCCACAAGTCTGTAGGCTTACCATTCCCAGAACACTGTATCTCATTGTGGGGAGGGGCAGAGGGAGAGAGAGAATCCCAAAACAGACTCCCCACTGTGCACAGAGTCCTACACAGGGCTCGATCCCAGGACCTTGAGATCATGACCTGAGCTGAAACCAAGAGTTGGATGCTTAGTCAACTGAGCCAGCCAGGTGCCTCCTCAATAAGATTCTTAAGGATCTTATGTTTTTTATGTATGAAAAACAATGGAGACAAATGCCAAACATTAATATTTATCATGTATGTACACAAGTATACAGAAGACCTGGTCTCTTTCCTACTATGAATGTTAACTGTTATGAACTTAATTGTGACCCCCATTCATATGTTAAAGTCCTCAGCCCAAGTGAGAATGTAATCATGTTTGGAGATAGGGACTTTAAAGAGATAATTAAATTAAAATGAGGTCCTGGGGCGACTGGGTGGTTTAGTAGGTTAAGCGCCTGACTCTTGATTTCGGCTCAGGTCATGATCTCAGGGTGGTGGGACTGAGCCCTGAGGTGGGCCCTGCGCTCAGGGGGGAGTCTGCTTGTCCCGCTCCCTCTCTCCTCACCCCTCACTCTCTCAAATAAATAAAATATTAAAAAAAAACATTAAAATGAAGTCGTTAGGCTAATTTCTAATCCAATATGACTGGCATCCTTATAAGACGAGGAAATTTGGACACATTTACAGAAGAAAGGCAATGTGAAGACTCAGGGAGGAGATGGCCATCTACAAGCCATGGAGATAGGCCAGGAACATATCCCTCTCTCATGGATCTCAGAAGAAACCAACCCTGCCAATATTTTGATGTTGGAGTTCTAGCCTCCACAACTATGGGGAAAATAAGGTTCTGTTGTTTAGGCCATCGAGTCTCTGGTATCTTGTTATGGCAGCCCTAGGAAAAGTATATACTAGTATCTCAGACTCAGAAGATTTACTAGGATTAAAATTAATCTGCCCTTTGGCATGGAACAGGTGCTTAAAGGGGAAAAAAAAAACCACACAAAAACAAAAACAACCTAACTACAGAAGTTCAACTCGGTAGAACAAAACACTCAAGGATGGTTACAGGCAATAACTATTAAATCCAGAATAGAAATAAGAACTAGATTTACTAGTACCACGATGTATGAAGAAGGATGATATAGAAGGGGTAATATCTGTAATGGCATCAGGGAAGTCAGTATCTAGAGATTCAGCTTCTAATTTCTGGACAGGGATTGGTGAGGGCAAGGTAAAATTTTAGTTCTAGAGGGACTTGGGCAGCAGAATCGGATCCAGGGACATAACCAAAACATGGCAAAAATCTAGTGCCTGGTCTCAGGAATATGTTAGAAGCCAGACTGCTAGGACTGGGTCTAGACTGCAGACAGAACAAGTAGCTGGACTGCTAAATGCTAAAAATGCGAAATCAAGAAGGTCTGGCTGGAGCTAGGGACAAGATGAGTTCCAAGCTCTTCCAGCTACAAAGAGAAAATGGCTTCAGGGCAGGGAAATCAGGCAGACCTCAACACCCATGTCTCCTTCTCTGTTCAATAGTGTGTGAAAGGAGAGATTTTTTTTTTTTTCCTTTTGAAGTCTCTCCCAGGCCGAAGATTCTGTTATTCTGTTAAACTGAACCAAAAGTAAGAACGACCTTTTCACTCACTGGATAAAATGGGTCAAAAACACTGCAGTATGATTCTGCATTTTAAAAGGATGTTGAAGAACAACTTACTGAGATAAAATAGTGCACTAAAATCTTCAATATCAAATCTTTTTCTAAATGTACTTTGAAACATAAATGTTTCCCCTTAAAATGACCTTTAGTTATAAACTTTTAAAACATTATGTTAAAATTGTAAGCATATATTACATATAAAATTTGTGTGATTATTTTTAAAAATGTAGCCCAGATTTTAATTTAGTTTCTCCTGATTCAAGAATAGGAATCTCTTTCAGATGTAACCAAATGACTAATATTTCCAGCTATGGATTATTTTAGGGAGAAATATTATTGGATATAATCATGTTAGATTTACAGACTTCATTTCTTTTCTTTTTATAGAATTTCCTTTTAATCACAACTCTTGTTTTAGAATCAAGGCGATTTTTTAGTAGTTATATATTAGGCAGAAATTATAACTCTGAAAAAGCTAGTCTCTCACCATGATGATTTCCAAAATTTGCTTAACATATATTCTTAGAAATTAGGAATTAGCATGTTAGCTCAGACCACACACACACACACACACACACACACACACACACACACACACACGTTATTTGTGTCCTCTCAATCTCTTCCTAAGATTTAAATTGCACAGATGATTAAAATAGCCAATGTCCATTCCATATCCACTGTAAGAAGAAATTAGTTCTCAGAATCCCTCTAAGGCGTATAAACTGTAACATCTAACACCCTAAATCATGCCTCTTCCATTAGTTGAAAGGGAAAAAGAAACTGATCTTTCTCTCAGCCATCCCAGACAGTAGTCTCCCTTCTCTTTTGTGACAATTCTCATCCCTGTCCTTTGTAATATCAAAGAAAACCAGGGCAGGTAAAACTGTTGGGCTTTGGTATTAAATGTCATCCTGCCCAACTGCTGGTCCTACAGCAATCTCTTTCCTCTGCATAGATTAAGAGGGTAAATTAAAGAAGATGTTACAGAAATCATTTGGTTGAAAGTTAAGAAGTGGAGGCAGAGGTCTATAAAAGTGTGTTCGTCAGCATCTGTGTGAAATGGGCCAACCAGAAGGACCTGAAAGGAAACAGGACAAAAGAAATGAGATGGGTTCTTCTGAGAGCCCCCACTAAGGGCAGGGGTTGAGTTCTAATCATATATTCCCAAAGCCTGGTAGGTACCTGTCATATAGTAGGAACTCAGTAAAAGGTAAAAGAGAAGCCAATGCTGTTAGATTTTATGTGGATCCATCGCTGTTTGGAAGATGTGGCTGCTAAAATGCCATTTATGAAAGGCACTAAAACTGGTTACTTGCAACTTAATGAAGGGGACGTTAAATAGCAGTTTTTTATGTTTTCCTATTTTAATGGATGTCAAATTAATGCATGCACATGATGAAAATTAAAATAAATAAGGGCTTGATACATAGCCACAATAATTCATTTCCCCTCACATCCCTTCTGCCCACACTATCAGTTCACCTTCTCAAACTTATTTTCAAATATTTATTTTCTTAGTTCTTCAAAGCACTCTAATTTTTAAAAATAATTTGCCTCTATATGTTGACTGCTTTATTGGAGATATTATCTGCTGCTTTCCAAATTTTAAGATAATACCTGTGGTTAAAACTCTACTTAGGGAATTTTATTATTTTTTTTAAAGAGTTTATTTATTTGACACAAAGAGAGGGAGAGAGAGAGAGAGCACAAGCAGGGGGAGCAGCAGGCAGAGGGAGAAGCAGGCTCCCCTGTTGAGCAGGGAACCTGATTCCAGACTTGATCCCAGGACCCTGGGATCGTGACCAGAGCCAAAGGCAGATGCTTAACTGACTGAGCCACCCAGGCGCCCCTCATTAGAGATCTTAGCTCACCTTATTTACATCCTTTTGCTTTCAAATGCCAAGAGTTTTATTTCTCCCTTTATACTTCTGTATTTAAATATACATAATCCTATATTGCTTGTCCTAAAATTTGAACAGGGTATTTTAACTTTTGAACATTCTAGAAGAGAATATCCATGTGCTTACCTGCACTTCTCCCCTGTCCAAGGCCTTTCACCTCCATATAGGTCAGTTTTACCTTTATTTTGACATGGACAAAATATTTATATTTAATTATGTAAACATATATAAATATTCAATGTGGAAGAGAGTTTATTCTATAAATTGAAAAACAGTAAGGGGGCACTTAACAATATTATTATATATAAATACTCCAGAACCAGGTAAAAATAATGTGCAGAAGTTAAATTTCCTTTTCTAGGGATGAACTATCAGGGTTCATGTTCACTCCGAGGAAAATGTGCCTACATTAATAGTTGAATGGGCTGTATCAATTAATAAAATAATGTTACATTTTTGTTTGCGTCATACTTGAAACTTGATTTTCCTTAACAGGTTTTTTTGTTTTTGTTTTGCTTTTCTGTTTTTCTCAGTGTTTGTTCCTTTTTATTGTTGAAAAAAGAGACAGCCTTTCCTTACCCGGTCACTAATGTCATATAACTCATCAGTCACTGGATATTTCTTAGAATCCATGACATTATTCTTAATAAAAATTTTCTTCAAGGAGCCTCCTGGAAATGGTCTCCAGTTTTAATTTTTACAGATTGCTTTCTGCACATAATGTCATTCAGGGATTTCTTTGCCCTGGATTCCTGAGTTAGCTCCACTATTTCTTGTTTCACATTTGTCCCACTTTCTTATTATTCTCAGTTTTCTTGAGTGATACATCTTTAAATAATTTTCTCAGAAGGAGATTGCAAAGTAGGTTTCCTGAGAACTTGGAGTTGATTGATGGTTTAGATGTGCACAGAATTGTAGTTTCAAATGGTTTTGCTCCATTTACTTTAAAGGCATTGAACAGTTGTAGTCTAGAATCTACTGCTGATGGGAAGTCTAAGGGCAGTTTAACTCTTATTGTTGTGTATATGACCTAGTTCATTTCTTAACCTCCAAAAGCTTATAGATCTTTCCCCTTTTCCTTGGCATCTTTAATGGTGTTGAACTTTTTCCTCTGTTTCACAATTATGACCTCTGGATCATCCTCTGAGCTCCTATGTGTTTCCTCATGGGTCAGTTTCACGTTTACTTCTTTTTTTGGACCGAAAGGAGTTTACAGGCTTTGTGTCAGCTGTTATTTTAATGTCTCAGATCAGGTTATTTTACTTCCTGGCTAGGAGAATTAACTCATCCCTACAGCAAGTTTATGATCTTGAGTCTGGTTCTATAGTCTCGTATCTTGTCCAGGTATCCCTGTCCAAGCACTTCAGTGTTACGGGTTTTGGTACCCAGAGCTTTCCATTTAAGCTTAGTTAATAACTTTAATTTTTCAAAAAATATTTTACACAGAATATCTGTGCATTGGGCAAGGAAGCTGCCCTGGGGATGGGGGCTTAGGCATTTCAGGATGTGTCAAACCTGACCAGGAATGTAGCATTTCATACTGTTTGGTTTCTGAGCAGCCTTCTGCTCTTGAATTAACTTCTTACTTTTAGGATCTACTTATTTCTCTTGTTTTTTTTTTTTTTTAGTTCCTCCTGCTGGCATTCTTCATAGTTTGTGGCCTTTGTTGTTCATTCATATTTAAGACTGACTACAGACTGGATTTGTGTAGCTGGTGAGAATTTCCACGTAGGTCTTTTTAGCCATGCTGCTGTAGTGGACACTAGCAGTGTCTCCAACATCTGTGAATGAATGGAGCTTGTGAGCTGGCAGCCTTCACTTTAGGGTAAACAACAGATGGAAGTCAGCATTAAGCGGTAAGCGTGCGGGTGCTGCATCTCCAGAATCTCTTGAGTTTTGCTCAGGCAGTTCACTGGATTTCTTCTTGATTTCTACCTGGGAAATGGTAGAAATCAATGTGGGGCTGCTCTTGCTGTATGTAAGGGGGTAAAGAGGAGGAGGGAATGGCAAGGAGAACAAATAGAGTGATGCAGTTGCTCTGTCAACAAATGTTGAATGAATCTGCCAATCTGAAGCTCTCCTCACTTCCTGCTCCACAGAACCTGGCATCTGGGTCTTAAGTCTCTGTAAGGTGCTTCATGGCAAACAGTCTTCTTCACCACCACACCCTTGTTTACTTGGAAACCTCTTACGTCTAAAAGTAGGAGCTAGAGTATTATGCTAAGGGAAATGTGTCAGTCAGAAAAGACAAATACCATATGATTTCACTAATATGTGGAATTTAAGAAACAAAAGGGATGAACATAGGGGAAGGGGAAAAAAGAGAGAGAGAGGGAAGCAAACCATAAGAGACTCTTTCAACTACAGAGAACAAACTGAGGGTTGATGGAGGGAGCTGGGGGGGATGGGCTAGGTGGGTGATGGGCATTAAGGAGGGCACTTGTGATGAGCCCTGGGTGTTATATGTAAGTGATGAATTACCAAACTCTATACCTGAAACCAATTTTACCATATATATTAACTAACTAGAATTTAAATAAAAACTTGAAATAAAAATAAATAAAAAAACACAAAGTAAAGAAAGTGGGTAAAAGTAGGCTACTTTCTTCTTTCCATCTTCCGAAAACATCTCATCTGCTCATAGCTCACTTCCCTTTTCTTCACTTTTATGGGATCTCGTGGTAAGAAAAATAAATGCTTAGGTTTGGGCAGTCATTTGAAGACAAAGCCCTTTTAAGTTGTACTTGTTTTCAGGTTACAGTTTTTTTTTTTTTTAAATGTCTATAGCCAAATTCTTACCAAAGAACCTGATTTTATCTTGGTGCATCTTGTCTCTCTATAAAGTCCCCAATAAGAGTCCTCTGGATAGCCAATACAAAAATGTCATGAAGGCAGAAACCATGGCTATGTGTATGTGTGTTTACTTATTTAATCAGTGTACCTCTAGAACCTAGGGCCGCGTGCCTGGAATGCAGTAGGTTCTTATAGATATTTTGTTTAATATCACGTATATCATCCAATATTCACGTAATGTTACATATAAATTAATACATAAATAAATCTGACCAAATTTTAATTGCAAGCCCTCTTAAGTTATAGGAAGAAGGACTAAGACTACCAAAAGGATAAAAAATGCATTCTTTGCTGTCAAAATACACAAGTAAATCAGTAGCTTCTGGTCAGAATTAACAGTGAGTAGTACGCACTGTACTGCTGGAGCGCAAAGAGGATACTCCCAGTACTTTTAGTTTAATGATTAAAGAATAATATAAAGAATTACATTTACATTTAAAGAATTTAGTACCTGATTTTTGTAAGTGTTCCCAACTCTTGTTCCTGATTCCCCAATGATTAAGTTGTCAGGTACCCTAACTTAATAGTCAATAATTCACAATACCTAAAACCTATACTCTGGCCCATGGAAACGGTCTTTGTGTTTAGGGGGAAAATTCACACCTGTTATTAAAGGTCCATAGTCTTATTTGATATCCTTGCAGGTATCATTTCTTAGAGAAATCCAGATATCACATGCTCCTAAAAGGACTGCTAACCACTGCCTAGCAGTAATAGTCACAAACAAACCAGTTGGTCCTTGTTATACAGATTGACTTCAGAAGCCACTCACAGAGTACTTTAAAAGTTTAAAGGTATAATCAATTTGTGTTGTATTTTCTGAGTTGATTCAAAGTCAGTTAAGCGGGAGGGGATAAAAAAGGAAATCCTCTTATCTAATTTCAGGCTCTTCTTCCAACTGGCTCCGTCTGAGGATTTATACTTTAAGTTCCTTGTTAAGTGTAAGTAGCTTACTCCTCTGATCAAGACAGCAATGCTTCTATGTTTCTTCTCAAAACTGATGCCATTTCTTTCTCTCCTTCACAATGGAGATCTTTGTCTCTTTCTTTACTCTCAGACCTCTCTACTCAGTTCCTTGAGGCATGAATCTTTCCTAGGCCTTGCCCCAATGGGTCATATTACACATTTCATTTATATTCAACTCTATCTTGTAAGCAAGAATTAGTTCACTGTCTTTCTTTTTCTTCTGAAAAGAGATTTATACTATTAATATTTATAAGCTAAGAGACAAAAGATGCCCAATTTTCCCCAAATGGCAAAAGCAATATGGCATTCACTTTGAAAACATGTGATAATTGACCTCAATTTTGAGACAAGCCCACTAGAGCTCTGTGTGTGTGTGTGTGTGTGTGAGTAAGAGTGGAATTATACCATACGTAAAAGATTATCTTGAATATAAATGCTGTGTTGCCTTCCAGATGCCATTTGACCAGGTTATCTTTTTTTGTTGAATTTTAGGACACAGCAAAATTATATCAATATATCTGGAAAAATATCCCTTTGAAGCATTTATTAAACTGTGGAGAAATGAAACACATTTCATTGTGTAATTTTTCTTTATTGCTTATTTCTCTGCAGAATTTAAATTCTATGAGGGCATAAAAATGTATGTTATCTTTTTTCAACCTCAGTTTATATATGGAAAGTTCTAAATACATATTTGCTGATAAATAACAAACCAACTCCACATAATGATAAAATTAGAATAACATCAATGACAAAAATGGTATACATACAGTAAGTAGCTACCTTATGCCAGTGATACGATCTGAATGTTGTATCCCCCCCAAAATTCACATGTTGAAATCCTAACCCCCAAAGATGATGGTATTAGGAGGAGGGGCCTTTGGGATATGCTTAGGTCACAAAGGTGGAGCCTTCATAAATGGGATTGGTGCTCTTATGAGAAACCCCACAAAGCTCCCTAGCCCCTTCAACCAAGTGAGGAAATAGCAAGAAGGTGCTAGCTATGAACCAGGTAGAGGGTTTTTACCAGAACTCGACCATGGGGGCATCTTGACCTTGGACTTCCCAGCCTCTAAAACAGTAAGATATAAATTTCTGTCATTAATACACTACCCAGTCTGTGGCAATTTTTTTTGGGGGGGGGAGCCTGAAAAGAATAAGAAATCAAGCATTGTATTAAATGTTTAATTTATATGTGTAACTCTTAAACTGAACAAATGAATGGATGTGATAACTGTGCTTTATAATAAATAAGAAATATATATTTGGTCTTAGTGAAGGCTCTAGTAAAGAGCTTCTAAAATCCTTGGGATTTCCCAAGTGATGAAAGCCGTGTTAGGTTAATGAGGTGACTTTTAGTATGTGTGCTTCACAAGGGAGAACTCACTAAGGTGACTTTTGGACCACACCTAAGGATGGGGGCTGGTTGCTTGGAGAACCAATCATGTGATTAGAGGATTAGAACTTTAGGTTCCAGCCACCTGACTTCCTGGGAGAGGGGGACTGGAGGTTGAACCAACTGCCAATAGCCAATATTTAATCAACTTTGCCAAAGTGATGAAGCCTCCATAAAAGTCCAAAAGTAGTAGGTTCTGAGAACTCCTGGGTAGGGAGCACATGGAGGTATGGGGGAGTGGTATACCTGGAGAGGGTATGAGAGCTCTGTGCCCTTTCCCCGGAACTTGCCCTATGCATGTCTTCCACCTGGTTGTTCCTGAGTTATATCCTTTTATAATAAATCAGTTACCTAGTATGCAAATGGGTTTCCTAAATTCTGTGAGCTTCTCTAACAAATTAATCAAACCCAAGGAGGGAGTTGTGGGAGTCTCTGATCTATAACCAGTTGGTCAGAAGCATAGGTAACAACCTGGGCTTATGATTGGCATCTGAAGTGGAGGGCAGTCTTTTGGGACTGAGCCCTTAACCTGTGGGATTTGATGCTATCTCTGGGTAGAAAATGTCAGAAATGAATTAAGTTGAATTCTCTCGGACTTGCTTGTTGGTGTGGGAACTCATTCTGACATGTGTACACACACACACATATTGGAACTGAGTCCAGAAGCCAAAATAATGAGCTATCATTAAAATGCAATTTTAATTTGTCTCCCACTGCCCTTTAAATTTTATTCCATGGGGATAATCTTCCCTTGACCCTGAAACTCACAACATGGCATCCTCTCTCCTAAGATATCTCTTCCCAAATCATTTTTCTTCTCCTCATCCCATTAGATCCTATAAGATATAAAAATAGTTTTTACCTTTTCTTTATATCTTATGCATATGAGTGATTATCTGACACTCACCGTCATGTTAAATATCTATGGTATAGATACCATGAGCAAAATCAAAACAGGAAGAATGTTAACGTAGCATCCTATTTCACAAGCATCATCTCATCAAACCACTTAATAATCTTACCATGTGGATAGCGGATACTCTTATCTCCATTGTGCCAACAAGCGAACTAGTACTTACGGAGGTTAAGTAACTTGTGCAGAGTCACAGGATACTGTAGATTATCGTGGCTGGTTCCCTAGATCATCCTTAGAGGACAATGGTGGGGTTTGGTAATAAAGGCATTAATAGATATTACAGACAATGGAATTTCTAATTCATTTTGAAATAGGAAAATGTCTCTCCTATACTGATAAAAAGTATGTTCTTTACAGTTAATGTTTCATTTTGTAAACACTGAGTTGGGATCGGTTAAAATATTAGAATAAGGCAACTATTTGATTGGAGTTTATTTTCAAGACATTTATTGAAAAAGAGATTAATTGTAAGAGAAAACAGAGTTGTCTGCATCAGACAACGGCACATGTGATGCCCCTGTGTTCCCAGAAGAGATTTAATCTCCACTTTGGAGGTGTGTATAGTCGCCAACGTTCCTAGAATGATAATTCCTAAGGAGGGAAGACAGTATGCAGAGGCAGTAAGTTCCTCACATTACACCAGTTCCATCCTTCCAATTACCCATGCCACTAGTCATTTTTTCTTCCACAATCTGTTCGTATTGTAAATAGTTGTGAGATTCAATTCTGTTTGATTCTATGCCCATTGTAATTTAAAATACATATTCAGTAAGAACTGATGTAGAGTCCTTACTTTAAAAAATGGGAAAATATATATATATCCATTAAGAGTTATCTGCACAAAAATTAAGCACGCCCATACATTTTTATTTAACATTTTATTATTTCAGGGGAGAAAAATATGTGTTTACAAAACAATACTAAGGCACAGAAGGCAGCAAGAGTATCCTCACCATGTGATTTTTAAAGATTTATTTATTTTAGAGTGGGGGGAGGTGGGGGTATAGAGAGGGAAGGGCACAGGGAGAAGGAGAAGCAGACTCCCCACTGAGTGTAGAGCCCCACTGGGGCTCCATCCCACGACCCTGAGATCACCAACCCATACAAAACCAAGAGTCAGATCCTCAACTGACTGAGCACCCAGGTGCCCCACCATGTGACTTTTAAAAAGCTCATCCACAATATGCATAAGTATATGCATACTGACTTATAAGTGAAACATAAGTCGTCAGAAGGTGTGCTTAAAGAGCCAAATGATCCCATATTCATATTATACTTTAATTTCTGTCTCCCACTGCCCTATCAATTTTATTCCATGGGGACAGTCTTCCCTTGACCCTGAAACTTACAACATGGCATCCACACTCTGCTAAGTAATCTCTTCCCAAATCACTGTCCCAAAACAGCTATTTTAACATGAGTTGCAGTAATTATGACAGAATGAACTTCCTTAATTGTTCCCAAATACACATATCTATTCATCCATACATCCACCCATCTATTTATCTAGACAGCTAGGTAGCTAGATGGATATATGTTTGTATATGTATATCTATCTATCCATATATATATGTAGAGAGAGAGAAAAAAAGTAGACAGAAATACAGAAAGGGAGAAGACACAGCCATGCAGTTTGAAGACAGAGAAGATGAGAAAGCCAAGTTACTTTTTTATAAATTTATAATATTTAGTACATAAGTTAGCAACTATAAGACAAGCCAAAAAACTCTAAAAATAGTCACCCCAAAATATAACTAAGAAACACTAAAACAAGGATGATGACCACCACCATCCAATTTAGGACTGTGGTCAATTTAAATGTGAGTGAACAGCAGAATGAAGTGAATCTTCAAAAGAAACACATAATTTCAACATTAAATTGAAGTATTTTCTAGCCCAGTATTAAGTTATCTAAAGGAACTTTCTGTGATGATTGCTCCCGAGCACTTGAAATGTGACTAGTGTGACTGGGAAACTGAATTTTTAAGTTTCTTTAATTGTAAGGAAATAGCAACATGTGGCTAAGGTATTGTACGCTGCAGAACAAGACAAAAAAAAAAAAAGTTTGTTTATCACACAACGCTCCAAAAATGTTTTATAATGTGATAGGTAAAATAAACTTTTACTACAAAGTTACTATCAATATATATATCTGCATGGTATACTTTCTTCACAAGCTGTGAAGAAGATTTAACCAAAACTTGAAAAATACTACCTCTGTGGAGTATCACACCACTACAGTTTTAAAAAAGGTACATTCCCCTTTATCAGGAATAGTTTTGGTTTTCTAGAAAAGCATTTCCCCCCAAGTCCCCCCAGAATAATAACTTAAAAACCTAAGACTGTACACTGAATTTCCCAGAATGACAAGAGCCAAAGTCTTTAAGAACTCTTGTAACCCAAATTTGAAGCTTGTGATTGTTTCAAAATTCTACCAAAAAGGAAGAAAGCAAGCAAACAAGCTAAAAACCTTCTATTCTCTTCCCCGTGAGCCTGTCTGTGAGCCTTCCACTTTTCCCCCCACTTCTATGGAACTATGGAAATATAACTGACATACAGCTCCGCGTAAGTTTAAGGTATGCGGCATAACGATTTGACATACATAGTGCGAAATGATTACCAAAACAAGTTTGGCTAGCATCCATCTTCTTATCTAGTTAGAATTTGTTTTTCCCTTGTGATGTGAACTTTCCGAAACTACCCTCAGAACTTTCTAACATACCCTACTGCAGTGTTAACTACAGTCATCACGTTGCTCCTTTCAAGCCGCACTTTTCCCCCCTGCACACACGCGATTCGGCTCTCCGCACGCGCGCACCTCCGAGCTCCGCACACGCGCGCCTCCGAGCCTCAACAGCGTCCCCGTGCCTGCGCGAGCCGGTCCCCGCCTTACCTTTCTCGCTGACGCTCTCGCTCTCGAGCTCCACGTCCTCGCAGCTGGTGTACTCCGGCGTGGACACGCCCTCCTCCTCGGAGCTGCTCACAGACATCTGCCGCTTCTTGCCGCCCCTCTTGGACCGGTGCGGCTTGGGCGGGGACGGCCGCACGGACTCGGACTGATCAGAGCTCAAGGAGTCGTTCCGCAGCATGGTCTCCACCTTCTCGCGCTTGGACTTCCTGATGAGGACGGCCGAGCTGGGGTCCAGGCGGCTCTGCTTCCTGAGGGGCTCCTGGGCTTTGGGCTCCAGGGCTTCTGCGGGGACCGGCCCATGCCTGGGTGCCGGCGGGCTGTGGTTCGTGAGCTGCTTGGCGCCCGGCGCCCTGGCTTCCGCAGTCCTCTCGGCCGAATAGGCCCGCGGCGACTCCGGCGGCGAGGCCCTAGCGGCGGCCGGTGCGCGCTTGCCGGCCTTGCTCTCGGGCAGCGCGGCGCCCGCCTCGGTGCGCGGCAGCGCCACGTCGCTGTGGCGCCGCTCGTGCCTCGCGCGGGACACTCGGGCGTGCATGCGCATCTGCTGCTCCTCTGGCGGCGGTTTCACGGGGTACCGCGCCAGGTTCGGATCGCTGCGGTACCTGGTCTGGTACTCCTCCTCTTTCCTTTGCTTCTCGTCGTCCACCGCTTTGCGATCCTCTCGTTTTTCCGGCACGTCGGGGTAGTCCTGTGACCGCCCTTTCTCAAGCCTTCGGCTTTCCCGCCTTTCTTTCCGCTCGCGTTCTTCCAGGGCCCCCTCTCCCGGCTGCACCGAGGACTTCGGCACGCGTTTCCGCTCGCTCTTCTGGGCTCCTTTACCATTCTGCTCAGAGAGCCCTGGAGTCTTCTTCCTATGATATACGGGGACATGAAGAGGGAAAGCAATGTATAAAGCTAAAAATAAAGACCAGACCTAAGAAACATCGTTTCTTCGCATTCCATTTAAATCCTTTCAAATGATTCGTTATAATTTAATGTCTAATTAAGCGATATGATAACCACATTAAACCTGTGTATCTGATTAGCTTTCTAAATAAAGCTTCTTTACGTTACAGCATCTTAAGGCACTTTAAAAGTTGTTTTCAGGGCGCCTGGGTGGCTCAGATGGTTAAGCGTCTGCCTTCGGCTCAGGTCATGATCCCGGAGTCCTGGGATCGAGTCCTGCATCGAGCTCCGTGCTCCTTGGGAGCCTGCTTCTTCCTCTGCCTCTCTCTCTCTCATGAATAAATAAATAAAATCTTAAAAAAAAAAAGTTGTTTTCACATATCAAATTCTCCATAAATTAACTAGGTGAATAAAAGCCACCAATAAATTAATTCAATAAATGAACAAGTTGTATGTTAAATTCTTGCTGTAAATGAAAGACTTAAAAATGTTTTAGATGAAACTAATTTATGTAATAATATATAGCAAAAGATAATATACACATGTCAGTTCAATTCTAAATATATATTTGAATATATCTGGACAATACATATGGACAATCTATCATAAAATAAATGTGAATACAAGTATGTCCATTTCAAAAATCAAATCTAGTAGCAATTCTTTAGTAGTAAAACAAAAGTAATTTTGACAAGATCATGTGCACCCACTTTTAAGGGAGTTGGTTAGGAAAAAAAATGATTGAACCTTAGCCTTCATTTTACCTCCCTTGGGCAAAATAATAGAAATATTGAAATGTTTCAAATTATTATTCATTTCCCCTCCTTCCCCCTCTTCTTTTCCCTCTCCCCCATCTCAGAAAACAATACCAAAAAAAACCCACACACAACAGTTTTATGTTCGACTTTTCTCCATCCTGTTGAAGGCACTGTAAAGATAAGAGTTTGGCAATCTTTAAAACCTTGTAGATATATCACTCATTTGCCTCTTTCAGCCCTTTTTGGTACACTGGAGTGCAACTAATTTGGGAAAGTTCCAGCAATTATACCAGAAGTTACCAAAAGTAGGGGCCTTGTCTAAAGTGTCCTGACACTATGTGATATACTATACTATTAAGGTGGGAATGACCTAAGCTTTTTTTTTTTTTTAAATCTTGAGGCCCATAGAGGGCTTTCCAAGGGGAACATCTTTTGACTGAAAGTACAAAAGCAGATGTCATGCATAAAAATCAAGAAAAAATGCAAGATGAGAAAAAGGGCAATTTCTATTGTGGGTTACCAAAGTAGTAGTTGCTATGATATACCTTGGGGTCAGTTTGAGGAGGGCCCAGTAATGGTGGAAAGAAAAGGTGAAGAGTTTCAAATGGCATAGGTAAGCAAAATAGCATGGCAAATTCTGCTTTAGACATTTAGTTCATATTGGTCTTTTGAAGTGAAAGGGAGTCCAACAGGAACATATATTAGTGATCAAATATAGTTTTCATAGAAGTGTGAGGATTGTACCGCAGACAGTATAGTGTCTGCGCAGTGGATCTTGTTAGAAGCTTATACTGAATCAATTTACTTTCCTTGAAATGCTGATAAATGATGCTTACCACTCAAAGCTCACATGAGCATTAGAGAGACCATCTGTGACAGTGCTTTATGGAATACTAGAGTGCCATGCAAGTGGAAGGAGTTCCGCGGTCTCTCTGATCTTTGCTTCCCTGAGTATGCCTTTCCTCACTTCTCCCTGTAATTATTCCATTTCCACTAGCTCCTGATAAAGAATTCTTCAATAATTTTAAACAGACTGACATTCTTTTGATCTCACTTATCTCCCCGAAGTTGCCACCCATCTCTTCTTTTCCTTCTATACCCCCCAATGACCTCAGTATTTTCTTAAGTACTTATATCATCAGTAAGTAACTTATATAATCAGCAACAGCATTTGTCCCTATCGATCTTCTTCAAATTTCATCTAAAAGTTGCTTCTCTGTCCTTATTCCTGAAATCTTTGTAGTTTTTTTTTTACCATATGTCAAAAACAGGTTTCATATTTTCCCCTAAAAAACTTTACAGCTCCAAATTCTCTTATTTAAAGGTATCATTTTCTGACCAATCCCAAATTGCACCTTTAATAGTTTTGTTTCTTTTTAACCCACAATGGTCTGCCACCAAAAACTATCCATTATACCTTCACTGAACTATCTCTGGTGTCCTCTGTGTGTCCTCTCTACATAGTTTAGGTGCACTCATTCTCTCTTTCTGAAATGTCCCCTCCTACCCTGTCTACCTGCCCTGTAACTCGTGGATATCCTAGAAAGCCTAATTCAGAAGGCACCTCCTCTTTCCTGTGGCTCCCAAAGCACTACATGTATTTTCCAGCTTTGATCAAATCAGCCTCTGGTACAGTTAATTGCCCAGGTGTCTGTCTTCCCTAGGATATTGCGTGGCGTCTTCCCTAACATCTGTCAGAAAAGGGATCATGTCTTAATCATACTTATATTCTGGTTCCTGACACAGTGTTTGCTTATAATAAACACACAATGGCTACTGGCTTTGAACCAGAACCAGGACTGGAAGATCTGCTTAACTTAGAAGTCCTTGATGTTATTCTATGGGCTTTGTCTGAAAAGGGGAACCAAAGCCTTCCTTGGAGCCTACTCTCCCACCCAGTGGGATGCATAAGGATCATACAAACAAAAGCAGCAAACCTAGTCTTAACAACAGTAACCAACCTCATAAAGAAGGGCTATCTCCTCCTTGTTAACACTGTCTCCCAGTGCATAGCCTCCTGTCTGGTCGTAAATGCATTGCTGAATGAAGGAATGAATCAATTAAAGTAAATTATCTGATCATGTTAGCCCATGCTAAAACCCTCAGTGGCTTTCCATTATTCCTAGGATAAAAATCTATAAAATTTAACCTGGCCAAAAGGCGCAGTATGACTTGGCACCTAACCAGCCTTGGTAAACTAACCAGCGCAGTATGACTTGGTACCTAACCAGCCACCTCTCCCAGGCTCTTCTCTGCTCTCCTCTGCTACTCACGCTCTTGGCAGCAGGCATCCTTTAGGTTCTCCCCTGAGAGCTTGTTTCCTCAGGCCACATGCCTGTCCGTCTACCTGGAGGCCTCATCTCATTCTTCACCTGGTTCATTCCTAGTCACTTGTCAGAGCTCAGCATAGAAGAAATGTCCTCAAAGAAGGTACCCGTGTACCTTCCACTGGGTCAGGTTTCTCATATTCTTTCAGAGCACACTTTCCGTTAGAGTGCTAATTCTATAAGGTTAGAATAAACGATCTAAGAGCTTCTCTGAGTTCAAGGCTGGAAGTCAGTCTCTCACTCGGGTGACTTGTTGCATGTGTGCATGTTACGCAAGAAAAGCTTTTCCACAAAGATCTCCTTGAGGAATGATGCATTCTAGAGATAAACAAAACACCTCAGGGCTGTTGTTGCCTTCCATGTGGGGCCTGAGAAGAAGTATCTCCACATATTCCTCTTAATAGCAGTTAAATTCTTGAAAATAGGCTTAGTCTCAACACAAAACCTTGCCTTTTGCTTATAGGGTTAACGAACTATTACCTCTCTCTCGGAGGTTCACTTCTAGACCTGGATGAAACCTGCTTCTGTTCGGGCCCCACGGCTTGCTGTGAGGACTCAGCCCCTTTGCTCCTGTCTGGTTGTGCGCTGGGAGGAGCTGTGTCCTGGGAGGAGGCAGCTGCTGTGCTCAGGGGTGTCTGCGACCGTGATCGCTCTTGGAGCCGTGCTTTCTTTTCTCTTGGTACCTCAGAACCAGCACCTGTAGCTGTATCACTTAAGGTTCCATCCTGACTTGGCTGCTGAGGGCCACTTCCAAAGAACCACGCCCCAGATTTGGTTAAGATTTCTTGTTGCTTTCGACATAAATTGCATACCCACATAACCTATTTAAAGAAGAGAGAACAATATAAATTTTCTATGCCATTTGGAAATAATTTCTCTTTAGCACATATTAAAATATCTTTTCAGGAAAAGAAGAATGCTTGTCATCTTTATACTTATCCTTGTGAATTCTTATGAAAATGATCCTTGCACAAGTCACAGTCAAGTACATGAAGGCCTAGACTGGCACCCATTGGAAATCACAGCACCTCTAGGTTACTGGAGTAGTGTTTTTTCCTGGTGTTCTAACACCGTAATTCTGAGTTTCCTCTTACCATGTATCCATCACATTTTGTATGACTGAATCTGAAGTTTCTTTTAAAATGTATGTTAGTAAAAATTTCTGAGTGGGGTTGGATTGATTACAAAAATGTTTTAAAGAACCATAGAATTGATATTTATGTACATAAACCTCAGTGTCTCAAAGGATGTAGAAAATATCTGTCCTCTCAAAACTTACGCATTCTTAAAGCCAATATTAAAAGATATTCATATGGAACAAACAATAAAAGATAGGCACAAAAGAAAAGGTCAAGCTGTATATCTTTTCTAGCTTATTAGTAATACACTAACCTTGGGTTTATATTATGCTATAAAAGTTTCCACGCACATATTTACTAGAGCAATAAATTTGGGGCTGGATGTATTCATATGAGACTACTCCGATACCATTTCCACTTGAGATGCTATTTTGGAACAGTCATCTAGAAACATAACCACTGATAAATTATAAGATGTTTTACCACTTAAATCTATACATCAGCTCTTCTCTTGGTGGCATTTAAAATGAATGTAATAATGAGGACAACGATGATAACAGAAATTATGAATAAGAATAGCAGCAACACCAAGTAGACGGAGCTAAAATAGGTGCCTATGGCCCGGTGAGCCTTCTTCCAAATACCTCCAGTCCCTCTACTTTGTGATATAATTCTACCTCCCTGCCTCAGTTGCTTTCCTCTGAACACACGTCGCTTTTCCTTTGTACTTCAGAAACAGCACCCACCGAAAGGCTGCTCACCAAACTCCAGGCCCTTGTTTTCACAAATACTGACTCAGTCAACAATTACTCAAAAAATCACAAATGGATGAATAATTCCCAGGTATATTAAGTGAGAAACAATATTAAGATAGTAAAGATGAAGCCTTGCTTACTGGCAAAAAGGCGAGAATGTACTAGTAAAAACATTTGGATGAATAGGAGAAAAACTACAATGGTAGCTATAAAATAAGATAAAATAAAGTGAGAATAAGAAAGAGATGGAGAAAAATAATATATTTTTGACAAAGAAAAGTTCATTTGCTTGAACTGTTAAGAACTGTTGCTTTCCAAGCAAGAAAACTCAAATGAATTCATAATATGGGGAAAACTAAGACTTAGAGATGTTTACTATAAAAAATTTAAGATTGACACAGTTTATTAATGCATTCCTCTACACTTCCACAGGTCATAAAATGAAGTGAACTAGATTCACAAAAGCAGTTAGTTGACTTCCCATTTGCTAAGATGTTAAACAGTTCATTTCATAAGCCTATAACAAAATAAAGGAATTACAGAATATATCTGTAATTTAAAACGTTTCCCAAATGAGGAGATATTGTGCACGATGTACCATGATCTTTTTAGGTCATAAATAAGGCCCCTCAGAAATTCTGATTGATTGAACATAGTCTTAACAAGGATAACATTATAAAGGCAATATCCCCGGGCCAGGACTTCATGCCAATGATACTGGTTATCGTCTGCCCAGACCCTGGATGGGGAGGTGATATGCTTCCTCGTTGGTTGCCTCTTTAGCTGACCAAACAGCAATTCAAAGAGATTGGTGAGAATCTTCGACTATTTTATATCACTAAGGAGAAATTAAATTTGTATTTACTACACTATAAGCAAAATATTATTCATCATCAAAAGTAAGTCCTTTCTACAAAATACTGAGGTATATTTCAGATAAATAAAGATTTCATTTAGAGCAATACAGGAAACACAATAAAATGTACAATTTATACAAAAATTCCAATGGAGTTAAGTTAAATAAAGAGGCAGAAAGGAACATTAAAATACTGGTTAAAAAGAAGGGTAAAGGAGACTCTTCTTTGTACATTTGAATATTTTCTAGAAAATTGTTATCATAATCTTATTTAGATTGTTTCATATGTTTTAAAGATTTTATTTATTGGGGTGCCTGGGTGGCTCAGTCGGTTAAGCGGCTGCCTTCAGTTCAGGTCATGATCCCAGTGTCCTGGGATTGAGCCCCACGTCAGGTTCCTTCCTCAATGGGAAACCTGCTTCTCCCTCTCACTCTGCCTGCTGCTCTGCCTACTTATGTTCTCTCTCTCTCTCAAAAAATAAAAATCTTTTTTTATTTGTTTATTTGAGAGAGAGAGAGAGCATACACGCATGAGCTGGAGAAGTAGAGTCCGCCCTGAGTGTGAGCCAGACACAAGGCTCAATCTTACAACCCTGAAATCATGACCTGAGCTGAAACCAAGAGTTGGATGCTTAACCCACTGAGCCACCCAGGCACCCCAATTTTCATATTTGTAAGTGTTATAAAGATGGCCCAATGAAGGGCGCCTGGGTGGCTCAGTTGGTTAAGCGACTGCCTTCGGCTCAGGTCATGATCCCGGAGTCCTGGGATCGAGTCCCACATCGGGCTCCCTGCTCGGCAGGGAGTCTGCTTCTCCCTCTGACCCTCTCGTGCTCTCTATCTCTCATTCTCTCTCTCTCTCAAATAAATAAATAAAATAAATAAAATATTAAAAAAAAAAGATGGCCCAGTGAAAAGTAATTGCCAGATTTGGGCAAAGTCCAAATTTGAATATGTGCAGAATTGCCACAGGAGTGATAAAAGCAAACAAAATATGGTTATTATTAAAACATTATTACAATTAAATATTAAAATTCATTTAATTTCATTTCAAATTGATTCAAAAGGTTACAGTTAATAACTAGAAGAAACCACTTTAATATTTTCAAAATATTATTTATTAAGTCTGGATGTTTCATTAATTTTGTCTATTTTTAACACAGGAAAAAAATTTCCTATACTTTATTTTCTTGTGCACACATTTTAAATTTTGTATTTCAAAATTAATTATAAGTCTGGTCAATCTATAATCTGAAATCAAAATTAACTATAAAAATAAAAATACTTTTTATTAAAATACTATCTCCCAATCTCTACCATTAGTTATATAAATTACTCTTGCCACAGAGTTTGCAAATAAAAAAGAAACTCTTCATATGTGTTGTAAGGAAAATAGATGACAATACAGTAGAACATTTGTTGTACTTTTCAACACAGTTCATATCAAACATTTCAGGCATGTATAAAAATGAGCCAAATAGTTGCTGAGAAGTAACACCATTATGTATTTTTACCAATTGTCTTTTTGAATTTACTATCAAGTATCATGCTTGCCTACAACTATAGATAATCCAAAAAGTGAGATAATAATCCAAAAGTGGCATAGGGAGCCTTTCTTAACTGATTTTTTTCAAAAGGACAAGACACAGGATCTTTCTACAAAAAAATTCAATTTATTTAAAATACACACACACACACAAACACACACACACACACACACACACTCATACCTTTTTAAAGACTGCACCATGCAAGATTATATATACCCTGATTAAGTACCCTGGGATGTGTTCCAAACTAATCTAAACCAAAGCAAGTCTGTGTAATACCTTATCTTAACAATTTACAGATGTTAAGCAACCAAATACTAACTTAAATGAAAGATTATTGTGATGGAACATGGCTTCTGAAACTCCATGCCATACATCAGAAATATGAACATTTGAAAATTTTATTCAGAACTTTTGCACTAACAACATTTTAAATTCCATTTTAGGAATCCTTAAGAAATACAGTAGACCATTTTATGGCAGAAAAATGATATTCAGATGGAAGAAATACTTTATATTTGCCTTCACATGAAATGTTTCCAGATCCAGACACACAGAGCAGAAAAAATGAGCCTTAGATTTACTCTCAATGATATTACTAAGGTGATTCATGGCAATGAGGTACAGAATTCTTATATTAATACAAATGTGTTGCTTATAAAAATCCATCTGAGGTAATTAGGACTGTAACATAAAGAATAAATATAAGCATGAAGATTTTTTTTTAAAAGATCAAGTGTGAAAATACTGACTTTTATTCAAAGATAGTTACACTACCATTTTGAAAAACATGGAAAAAAACAGGATATTCGGCTTTATTATAGATGTTGCATTTTCTGAGTACTTTTACTCATTTTCCTTACTTTCTCTATTCAGTGAAGGCACTCACTCTAGCAGAAGCTGGGGACAAAATTATCAAGGTGATATTTCAACTTTTTTGATAATAGTAGATGAGATAGAAGAAATTAATTGATAACAAAGTAGGTGAAAATGAGAGTTCTCTCTAGCACTTGTTTCTATGTGTTTGTGTGTGTATGTGTGTGTGTGTGTCCATGTGTGTGTTTCTCCCAGTCTTTTGTTATTTTTGTTACTATTTCATGGGTTTATGCTTTTCCTTTTGAAAGCTTATAAAATACATGAGCAAAGAAGTGACCTGATATATATTAGGTTTTAATAGGGTCCCTCTGGTTGCTGTGTTGAGTTAAGCATAAAATGTAGGGAATCAATTGTGGAATTTTTGTGAACTGAATTCTAATATTGCTAATTTTTTTCTCTTTTGGTTCATCTTTGACAGATACGTTTCCCTATCCTTAGGTTATCTACTTGTGTAATTTTGTTGGAGGCACATTTCTTTTTATATATAGCACAAGACTGAACTATTTTTTTTATTCAATCCAAGAATCTTTGTGTTTTAGTAGCATCCAAATACACACCAATACTTATTTTCTATGTCCTGACTGACATTATAATATGTTCCTCCATTGAGACATAAGATAAGGTATAAGATGTTCCTCCATTCACGGAAAGTCAATGCACACACGTGCACTCCGGGTATCAACCCTTCTGCCCAGTGAGGACTTCATTCATTCACTGACCCCTTCATTTTCCTGTGTCTTCAACCTTGCCTTCTCTATTACTCCTTCCATCTTAGCATATAACTATTTAAGCATATAAAATAATCAAAACTTTTCTTTGAACTTGTTCTCTCTCTAGTCACTTTTTCTCTGTCCTCTTTAAAATCAAGCAACCTGAAAAAAACTAAAAATAAAGAAAATAAAATCAAGCTACCCGATAAAGTAACTTAAATTAATACCCTCTTCACTTCCTTATATCCTCTTTATTTCTCAACAATCTGAGTCTAGTCCCCACAGCTATATTCAATTATCTTTCACAGACATTAGTGATCTCTTCCATGGTGCTAATTTCACTTATAGACCGTGAATATATGGAATTTGTGATTACCTATCTTTTTTGGTTTCTGGATATTAATGATAATGTTCTGTTCTGGTCTAATCTAACTCTCATATTCCTCTATAAAAATCTTTCTTCTTCACTCTCTTATTAAATGTTAATGTTACACAGAGCTCCATTTTTGCTTCTCTGCATTTCTTACTCCAATAGATTCCATGTGAGATGGAAACAGGATTTCCATATTTTTGTCACAACCCCTTCTGAAAAATATTTTTCAGAAGGCTTATATAATAAATGAGTATTTGTTTAATAAATTGTATAGATGACTACTACATTAACACAGTATTTCCATTATAAAAATGCAAATAGAAACTAAATCAATGAGGTTTAAAAAGAAAATAGCACTTTAATTTTATTTTGTATCAAAATAGACTATCCTATACTATAAACTTTAGACTTTAAAATCATAATCTCTAGCTCAGGCATCTAGTAGATACCCTCTTATCTACTGCATATGGCCAATTGAATGTAACACAGGAGCCTCAAACTTAAAACATACCAAACTGAAATGACTGTTTTACACAAAACTTGCTCTTGTCCTGTATTGTTTGTCTCAGTTAATAATACCACCACCCACACAGTAAACCAAGCAATTAATCTGAGGATGATCCTAACCTACTCTCTCCCTAATGCTTCATCAAATCTTAAGTCTGATTTCTGAATATCATGACTCAAATTTGCTTCTTCACATCTATTCCCACTGTACTGACTTATTTGAGGTTGTGATCTCTTCATATCAAGATTTCTGTAACTGATATCCTAACAGATTTCCCCCTCCTATTATTGCCCCTGCAATAAATCTTCCAACCCATTCTCACATCTTCCAAAATTTAATTTTGACAAAATCACTCCCTGTATTGAAGATATAATTATAACTCTTGTTTAGCATACTGTGGTTCTTTCCTACTTTTTCAACCTCATCAACAGCCATTTCCCACATATACTCCATTCTCTGGTTTTCTGAACATTGTGCAGTTCCTAGAATTTGTTCCAGATGTTTAGCTAAATGACCTTGTTTAAAGGTTCACCCCATTTCCAAATGGATTATATACATTTTATAACATCTGCATTTTTCACAATGGATACAGTACTTCATATATTCATTGACGATATAAAATCTGCATATGTATCTTATCTCACATAATACATAGTAATGTATTATGAAGAAAACCAACAAAATTATCGTGTATACATTCAATGCAATCTCTATCAAAATACCATCAACTTTTTTAATGGAGCTGGAACATATAATCCTAAAATTTGTATGGAACCAGAAAAGACCCCAAATAGTCAAAGGAATGTCGAAAAAGAAAACCAAAGCTGATGGCATCACAATTCTGGACTTCAAGTTATATTACAAAGCTGTAATCATCAAGACAGCATGGTACTGGCACAAAAACAGACACACAGATCAATGGAACAGAATAGAGAACCCAGAAATGGACCCTCAACTCTGTGGTCAACCAATCTTTGACAAAGCAGGAAAGAACACCTAATGGAAACAAGTCTCTTCAACAAGTGATGTTGGGAAAATTGGACAGCCACATGCAGAAGAATGAAACTGGACCATTTACTTACACCATACACAAAAATAGACTCAAAATGGATGAAAGATCTAAATGTGAGACAGAAATCCATCAAAATCCTAGAAGAGAACATAGGCAGCAACCTCTGTGACCTCAGCTACAGCAACTTCTTGCAAGACACGTCTCCAAAGGCAAGGGAAACAAAGACAAAAATGAACTTTTGGGACTTCATCAAGATAAAAAGCTTTTGCACAAAAGGAAACAGTCAACAAAACCAAAAGACAACTAACAGAATGAGGGAAGACATTTGCAAATGTCTTATCAGATAAAGGGCTAGTATCCAAAATCTATAGAGAACTTATCAAACTTAACACCCAAAGAACAAATAATCTAATCAAGAAATGGGCAGAAGACATGAACAGACATTTCTCCAAAGAAGACATCCAAATGGCCAACAGACACATGAAAAAGTGCTCCACATCACTCGGCATCAGGGAAATACAAATCAAAACCACAATGAGATACCACCTCACACTGGTCAGAATGGCTAAAATTAACAAGTCAGGAAACAACAGATGTTCGTGAGGATGTGGAGAAAGAGGAATGCTCTTACACTGTTGGTGGGAATGCAAGCTGGTGCAGCCACTCTGGAAAACAGTATGGAGATTCCTCAAAATGTTGAAAATAGAGCTACCTAAGACCCAGTCATTGCACTACTGGGGATTTGCCCCAAGATACACATGTAGTGATCTGAAGGCACACCTGCACCCCAATGTTTATAGCAGCTATGTTCACAATAGCCAAACTATGGAAAGAGCCCAGATGTCCATCAACAGATGAATGGATAAAGAAGATATGGTATATATACACAGTGAAATATTACTCAGCCATCAAAAAAAGAAATCTTGCCATTTGCAATGATGTGGATGGAACTAGAGGGTATTATGCTAAGTGAAATAAGTCAATCAGAGAAAGACAATTATCATATGATCTCACTCATATGTGGAATTTAAGAAACAACAGAGGATCATAAGGGAAGTGAGGGAAAAATAAAACAAGACAAAATCAGATAGGGAGACAAACCATAAGAGACTCTTAATCATAGGAAACAAACTAAGGGTTGTTGGAGGGGAGGTGGGCGGGGGATGTGCTAAATGGGTGATGGGTATTAAGGAGGGCACTTGTAATGAGTACTGGGTGTTTTATGTAAGTGAGGAATCACTAAATTCTACTCTTAAAACCAATATTACACCATATGCTAACTAACTAGAATTTAAATAAAATCTTTAAACATTTAAAAAAAAGATAAAAAATATATGTGTAATTCTTTTATGGTCAAAGATATTTTATTCTGGCTTGTAAGTTTTGTGCAGTACCATACTAGTAACCCAGAAATGGGTATAGCTGCATCTTTATGAGTCTTTATCCAAATACTAAACTGCTCTTGTTCAAGGTAACTTTAGAAGGCCTGACAGAGAATAGCTATTGGGACCATTAAGCTGTACAAACAATTCCAATACTCTTTTCAAGTCAAATGGAATACCCACCAAGATAGACCACAGGTTGGCCATTAAAACAACAACAACAACAACAAAACTCAAAACATTTAGAGAACTGATATCACATAGCATATATCCTCTGATCAAAATTCAATAAAATTAGGGGTGACTGGGTGGCTTAGTTGATTAAGCATCTGCCCTTGGCTCAGGTCATGGTCTTGGGGTCCTGGGATCAAGCCCTGCATTGAGCTCTCTGCTCACAGGAACCATGCTTCTCCCTCTCCTCCCTGCTCATGCTCTCTCATTATCTCTCTCTCTCTCTCAAATAGATAAAAAAAAATCCAAAACTCAATAAAATGAGAAGATAATAACTCAAAAATTCTGGAAATAGCATAATTTTGGAAATTAAGCAACACATATCTAAATATGACAAGGCCAAAATAAATCACAAGGGAAATTAAAGTATGTATTGATCTGGATAATAATAAAATATAACCTATCAAAATTTGCAAGATACACCTAAAACACTTCTTAGAGAGAAAATTGTAGCATTAAACACTCCATTTCAAAAGAAACAATTAGGGGCACCTGGGTGGCTCAGTCGGTTAAGTGTCTGACTCTTGGTTTCAGCTCAGATCAAGATTTAAGAGCCCATATTGGGCTCCCCACTCAGTGGGGAGTCTGCTTCTCTTTCTCTTTCTCTTTCCCTCTCCCTCTGCTTTTCCCCCCTACTCATGCTCTCTCTTTAAAATAAAATCAGATCTTAAAAAAAAGAAACAATTATAAAATTAATGATCTAAGTTTTGACCTTAAGAATGAAATTAATCAATTAACAAAAATAAATATACGGTAAAGAAGAAAATAATAAAGATGAGAATGGCAACTAATAAACTATAAAATTTAAAAATCAATAACCTAGAGAAAATCAATAAAATAAAAAAAATATGGCTCCTGGAAGGGACTAATAAAATTGATTCCCTTGACTGAAAGAAAAAGAATAGAAAATGCAATTACCAAGAGTGGACATCATTACAGACCCTATTTTAATCAAAAAGATAAATGAAAGAATATTATTACCAATTTTAGGCCAATAAATTAATTAACAAAAATTAAATAGAGCAATTCCTTAAAATTTTTCAAATTAGCAAAACTGACACAAGAAGAAATAGAAAACTGGAATAGCCTTATAACTAGTAAAGAAATTGAATTCATAATTAAAGGACAACTTACAATAAAAATTCCAGAACCAACTATCTGCACTGGAAAATTATTTTAAACATATTTGAAGAATAAATTATACCAATCTTACAAAAGCTTTTTTTTTTAATTAAAAAAGAGGAAAATAATCTACTTCACCTCTGAACTCATTTTATAAGGTCAACTTAGTCCTAATACTAAACTCCTGATACAGGAAACCCTGTTATTAGAAATTAAAATTAGAAGTCAATATTTCTCTTATGAACAATTATATGTTAACAAATTGTACAACATAAAAGAAATGAATACATTCTTAGAAACATGCAACTTTGCAAGACTGAATCATAAAAAAATATTAAATCTGAACAAATGGATTACTAGTAAGATTGAATCAATAATCAAAAACTTCCCAATAGTCAGAAGACTAGGTTCATATGGCTTCACCAGTGAATTACACCAAACATTCAAAGAATAGTAGTTCTTTCCAAATTCTTCCAAAAAACAGAAAAGAAGGGAACACTTGAAAAAAAAAGATTTATTTATTTATTTATTTGAGAGAGAGAGAGAGAGAGAGAGAGAGGGAGAGTGAACATGGGGTGGGGGGGGGGGAGGGAGAGACAGAATCTCAAAAAGACTCCCTGCTGAACATTCAGACTGACATGGGGCTTGATCTCACAACCCTAAGATCATGACCTGAGTCAAAATCAAGAGTTGGATGCTCAACCAACTGAGTCACACAGGCACCCCAAGAAGGGGACACTTTTCTACTCATTTTACAAGGCTAGCATTACTCTAATACCAGACAAGGACCCTACAAAAAAATAAAATCACGGGCCAATAACTCTGATTAACAGAGACGTGACAATCCTCAACAGAATATTAGTAAACCAAATTCAACAATACACTAAAGGGATCCTTCAACATGATCAAGTGGGGCTTATTCCAGGGTTGCAAGGGTGGTTCAATACCCACAAGTCAGTCAATATGATATACCACATTAATGAAAATAAAGATAAAAATCATACGATATCCCAATAAATGCAGAAAAAGCCTTTGGCAAAATTCATCATCCATTTATGATAAAAATTCTCAACAAAGTGGGTATAGTGGGAACTTACCTCAAAATAATGAAGTCCATATGTGACAAGACCACAGCTAACATTATACTTAGTGGTGAAAAGCTCAAAAACTTTTCCTCTAAGATCAGGAAAGAGGCAAGGATGCCTGCTATCCCCACTTTAATTCAAAGCACTATTGGAACTCCTAGCCATAGCAGTTAGGCAAGAAAAAGGAAGTAAAACTGTCACTGTTTGCAGATGGCATGATGTTATATTTAGAAAACCGTAAAGGCTCCACCAAAAAAATTTGTTAGAATTAATAAAGGAATTCAAAAAAGTTGCAATATAAAAATCAACATACAAAAATTTTGTTTCTATACAGTAAAAATGAACTATCAGAAAGAAAAATAAAGAAAATAATACTATTTACAATTGCATCAAAAAGAATAAAATACTCAGGAATAAATTTAACTAAGGAGGTGAAAGACCAACAACTGGAGGCATTATGCTTCCTGATTTCAAACTATATTACAAAGCTATAATAATGAAAACAGTATGGCATTTGTATAAAAATTGACACAAAATCAATGGAATAGAATAGAGAGTCCAGAAATAAACCCAAGCTGATATAGTCACTTAATTTATGACAAAGGGGCCAAGAATATACAATGGGAAAAGGAAAATCTCTGCAATAAATGGTGTTGGGGAAATTGGGCAGCACATGCAAAAGAATGAAACTGGATCTCTACCTAGCAGATACACAAAATCAACTTGAAATGAATTAAAGATTTGAACATAAGATCTGAAACCATAAAACTTCTGGAAAAAAATATAGGTAGAAGCTCCTTGACATGTTCTTGGCAATGAGTTTTTGGATCTGACACCAAAAGCAAAGACAACAGAAGTGGGACTATATCAAACTAAAAACCTTCTGCACAGCAAAGGCAATCATCAACAACACAACAAGGCAACCTACTGAGCAGAAGAAAATACTGGCAAATCATGTTTCTGTTAAGGGATTAATATCCAACATATATAAAGAACTCATATAATTCAACAGCAAATAAACAAACAAATATTAAAATGGGCAGAAGATCTGAATAGAGATTTTTTCAAAGAAGACATACATATGCCAATAGACATAAGACAAAGATGTGAAATATTACTAATCATCAGGAAAATGCAAATCAAAAACCACAATGAGATATCATCTTACACGTGTTAGAATGACTATTATGAAAAAGACACGAAGCAGCAAGTGTTGGCAAGGATGTGGAGAAAAAGGAATCCTTGTGCACAGCTGGTATAGTTACTATGGAAACAGTATAGAGGTTCCTCAAAAAATTAAAAGTAGAACTACCATATGATCCAGCAATTCCATTTCTGGGTACTTATTTGAAGAAAAGGAAAGCACTAACTTGAAAAGAAATGTGCACTCCTATGTTCATTGCTGCATTATTTACAATAGCCAAAACATGGAAACAACTTCAGTGTCCATTAGTGGATGAATGGATAAAGAAAAGGATATATATACACATATGTGTGTGTATACATATAGACATACACATGAAATGGAATATATGCAGCCATAAGAAATTGTGAAGTCTTGCCATTTGGACAACATGGGTGGACCCTGAACACATTATGCTATGTGAGATAAGTCAGACAGAAAAAGACAAGTACCATATGAATATACTTATATGTAGATCTAAAACAAAAAAAAAAAACAACAAAAAACTACACAAAAAACCCAACCTCATAGATACAGAGAAAAGACTGGTGGTTGCCAGAGGCAAAGGGTGGGCGGTGGGCAAAATGGATGAAGTGGATCAAAATGTACTAACTTCTAATTTTAAAACAATTCATCAAGATATAATGTACAGCACAATCACTAGAATTAATAATAACATATTGAAGAGCACCTGGGTGGCTCAGTTGGTTGAGTGTCTGATTGGTTTTGGCTCAGGTCATGGTCTTGGGGTCATGGATTGAGTCCCAAGTTGGGCTTCACACTCAGAGAAAAGTCTGCTTGAGATTCTCTCTCTCCCTCTCTCTTTGTCCCTCCCACCATCCGCTCTCTTTCTCTCTCTCAAATAAGTAAATCTTAAAAAAAATAATGTATTACATATTTGAAAGTTGCTAAGAGAGTAAATCTTAAAAGTTCTCATCAAAGAAAAAATTTTGTTACCATGTATGCAAACATATGTTAAATAGACATTGTGGTGATCATTTCTCAATATTGGAAATATTAATTATGTTATAAACCTGAAATTAATATTGTAAGTCAATTATACCTCAATTAAAAACAAAACAAAACAAAATCTTTCAAAAACATAATAAGATGTTAAGTTTAAACCCAAATATAATGCCACTACATAGAATATGAACAAATTACATGTTCCAATTAAAGGGGAAAAAATTGCAAAACTGAATTTTGTAAACAAGATAACTGAACTATTTGCTAATTAGAAGAGATACTCCTTGAATATTAGGATACAGGGAGATTAAATAAAGAAAAATTAAAAGAAATTATCATGCAAACAATATCCAGAAAAAAGCTAGTACAGTTAAAATAATATCAGATCAAGTAGAGTTGATGTAAGAAGCCTTACTAAAGATTAAAAAAAAAAAAGGCACATTTCCATTGTGATAAAAGATTAATCCACCTCAAAGACACTAAATTCTAAATTTATATACATTAACAACATAGTGTCAACATATATAAAGCAGAACTTGACAAATAAAAATAGGCAAATCACAAGTATAATGAGAGATATAAACACATCTCTAAGTCACTGAAGAACATGAAGAATAAAAATCAGTAAGGATTTAGAAGAATTGAACAAAATTTGGCCTCATTGATACCTGAAAGTAGTGTGTTCATTAGCTGCAGAATAACAAATGTGTGAATGTGTGATTCTAAAAGTGCTCTATATATTTGATGCAATCCTACCCCAACATACAAAAAAAGTCCCACCAAGTTTTTCTAGAAATGTATAAGGTCATTCTAAAATTATTGTAGGAATGCTAAAGGCCAAGAAGAACCAAGATAATCTTGAAAAAAATAACTTCAGAGACTTACATTGTTTTTATTCCATTATCCCTATCTCCAATCAGGCAAATTGCTTTTTTTAAAGCCTCAGTTACTAGGTCAATTGCTCAGTCATTCCTCTATTATTTAGACAGATGATTCTTATCTATTCTAAAAAATACACATCCATATAAGATAACTATAGGGTAAGATCTGACAGTTGTTTCTTCTCTTTTTTTGATTGAAGTATAATTAACATACAGTGTTATATTAGTTTCAGGTATACAACATAATGACTCAACAATTCTATATATCACTTACTGCTCACCACAGTTAAGTGTAGTCATCATCTGTCACCAAACAACACTTTTACAATCTTATTGACAATATTCCTTATGCTGTGCTTTTTCATCTCCATGACTTATTTATTTTGCAACTGGAAGTCTGTACCCTTGGGGCGCCTGGGTGGCTCTGTTGGTTAAGCGTCTGCCTTTGCCTCAGGTCATGATCTTAGGGTCCTGGGATTGAGCCACGCATCAGGCTCCCTGCGAATTCTGCTTCTCCCTTTCCCCGCCTCCCGCTTGTGCACTCTCCCTCTCTCTCAAATTTAAGTAAAATCTTAAAAAAAAAAAGGAAGCTTGTACCCTTAATTCCCTTTACCTCTTTCATTCATGTATCCCCCACCTCCTCTTTAGTAACCAGCTATTTGTTCTATTTAAGAGTTTCAGGTTATTTTGTTTCTGTTTTCTTTTGTTTCTTCATTTGTTTTGTTTCTTTTTTTAAAAAGATTTATTTATTTGAGAGAGCGAGAATGAGAGAGAGAGAGTACATGAGAGGGGGGAGGGTTAGAGGGAGAAGCAGGCTCCTCGCTGAGCAGGGAGCCTGGTGCCAGACTCGATCCCTTAAATTCCACATATGAATGAGATCATATGGTATTTAACTTAGCATTATACCCTCTAGGTCCATCCATGTTGTTGCAAATGGCAAGATCTCATTCTTTTCTATGGCTGGATAATATTACATTGCATATAAATACCATGCCTTCTTTATTCATTTATTTATTGAGGGACACTTGGCTTGCTTCCATTATCTTGGCTACTGTAAATAATGCTCAGTAAACATAGGAGTGCATATATCTTTCCAAATTATTGTTTTCATTTCCTTTGGGTAAATATCCAGTAGTAGAATTACTGGATCAAATGGTGTTTCTATTTTTAATTTTTTTGAGGAATCTCCGTACTGTTTTACACAGTGACTGCACCAATCTGCATTCCTACCAACAGTGCACAAGGGTTCCTTTTTCTCCACATCCTCACCAACATGTTATTTCTTGTCTTTTTGATTCTAGCCATTCTGACAGATATAAGGTAATACTGTGGTTTTGATTTGCATTTCCCTGATGATGAATGATGTTGAGCATCTTTTCATGTGTCTGTTGGCCATCTGTATGTCTTTATTGGAAAAATGTCTATTCAGGTCATTGGCCCATTTTTAATCAGATTATTTGTTTTCTTGAGTTGAGTTACAAAAGTTCTTTATATATTTTGGATAATAACCTCTTATCAGATTTATCATTTGCAAATATTTTCTTCCATTCAGAAGGCTGGTTTTTGTTTTATGGTTTCCTTTTTTGTGCAAAAACTTTTTATTTTGGTGTAGTCCTAATAGTTTAACTTTGCTTTTATTTCCCTTACTTAAGGAGATATATCCAGAAAAATGTTTCTGTAGCTGATGTTAAAGAAATTTCTGCCTATGTTTTCTTCTGGAAGTTTTATTGTTCAGGTTTCACATTTAGGTCTTCAATCCATTTCAAGTGTATTTTTATATGGGGTATGAAAGGGTCTAGTCTCATTATTTTGCATGTAGCTGTGCAGTTTTCCCAGCACTATTTATTGAAGAGACAGTCTTTTCTCCATTGTATATTCTTGCCTCCTTTGTCAAAGTTTAATTGATAATATAAGTGTGGGTTTATTTCTGGGCTCCCTAATCTGTTCCATTGTTCTACCCATCTATTTTGTGTGTGTGTGTGTGTGTGTGTGTGTGTGTGTGTGTGTGTGTGTGTCAGTACCAAACTGTTTTAATTACTACAGCTCTGTAGTATATCTTGAAAGCTGGAATGGTAATACCTCCAGCTTTGTTCTCCTTTCTCAAGATTGCTTTGACTATTTGGGGTCTTTGGTGGTTCCACACAAATTCTAGGATTATTTCTTTCAGTTCTGTGAAAAATGCTGTTGGCATTTTGATAGGGTTAGGGATTGCTTTAAATCTATAGGTTGATTTGGGCAGTAAGGACATTTTAATAATATTGGTTTGTCCAATCCATGAGCATGGAATATTTTTCCGTTTGTTTATGTTGTCTTCAATTTCATCAATGTTTTATAGTTTTGGAGTGCAGATCTTTCACCTCCTTGATTAAATTTATTCCTGAGTATTTTAGTATTTTTGGTGCGATTATAAATGGGAATATTTTCTTAATTTCTCTTTCTGCTACTAGTGTTTAAATGTCTGTATATTAATTTTGTATCCTGCAACATTACTGAATTCATTTATTAGTTCTAGTGGTTTTTTGGTGGAGACTTTAGGGTTTTCTATATATAGTATCAACTCATCTACAAATAGTGAGTTTTACTTCTTCCTTACCGGTTTGGATGTCTCGTATTTCTTTTTCTTGTCTGATTGCTGGGGCTAGGACTTCTAGTACTATGTTTAATAAAAATGGTGAGAGTGGACATTCTTGTCTTATTCCTGATGCTAGAGGAAAAGCTCTCAGTTTTTCACCATGAGTAGGATGTTAGCTGTGAGCTTTTCATATATGGCCTTTATTATGTTGGGTTATGTTCCCTCTAAATCTACTTTATTGAGAGGTTTTACCCATGAATGGATGTTGTACTTTGTCAAATGCTTTTTCTCATTTATTGAGAGGATCATATGGTTTTTATCCTTTGTTTTGTTAATATAATGTATCACATTAATTGATTTGTGAATGTTGAACCATCCTTTCATCCCTGAAATAAATGCCACTTGACCTTGGTGAATGATTTTTTTAGTGTATTTTTGAATTCATTTTACAATGTTTTGTCGAGGATTTTTACATCTATGTTCATCAGAGATATTGGCCTGCAGTTTTCTTTTTTTCTTTTTTTTTTTTTTTTGTAGTGTCTTTGTCTGGTTTGGGTATCAGGGTAATGCTGGCCTCATAGAATGAATTTGGAAGCTATCCTTCCTCTTCTATTTTTGGAGTAGTTTGAGAAGAATAGATATTAACTCTTCTTTAAATGTTTGTTAGAATTCACTTGTGATGCCTTCTGGTCATGGATTTTTGTTTGTTGGGAGTTTTAAATTACTGACTAAATTTCATTACCACCAATCAGTATTTCAAATTTTCTATTTCTTTTTGATTCAGTTTTGAGAGATTTTATGTTTCCAAGAATTTATCCATCTCTTCTAGGCTCCCCAACTTGTTGGCATATAATTTCTCATAATATTCTCTTATAATCCTTTGTACTTCTGTTGTGTCAATTGTTATTTCTCCTCTTCCATTTCTGATTTGATTTATTTGAGTAAATAAATGCCTCTCTTTTTCATGATGAGTCTGGCTTAAGGTTTGTCAATTTTGTTTATCTTCTCAACGAAACAGCTCTTGGTTTCATTGACTTTTGTATTGGGTTTTTAGTGTCTATTTCATTTGTTTCTGTTCTAATATTTTCACTTCCTTCTTTCTACTTGCTTTTGGTTTTAGATAGAATGTTCTTTATATGTCTATTAGGCCCATCTGGTCTAATATGCCATTCAAAGCCATTGTTTCCTTGTTGATTTTCTGTCCAGATGATCTATCCATTGATGTAAGAGGGATGTTAAAGTCCCCAACTACTTATGTATTACTGTCAATTTCTCCCTTTAAGTCAGTTAAAAGTCAATATGGTGCTCCCATATTGAGTGCCTAGATATTTATTATTGTTATATCCTCTTGTTAGATTGATCTCTTTATCATTGTGTAGTGTCCTTTTTCTCTTGCTACAGTCTTTGTTTTAAAGTCCATTTTGTCTGATATAAATATTGCTTCCCCTGCTTTCTTTTCAATTCCATTTTCATGGTAAATATCTTTCCGTCCCTTCCCTTTCAATCTGCATGTGTCTTTAGGTCTGAAGTGAGTCTCTTTTAAACAGCATACAGATGGGTCTTGTTCTTTTATCCATTCAGTTGCCCTATGTCTTTCTATTGTGGTATTTAGTCCATTTACATTTAAAGTAATTACTGATAGGTGTGTACTTATTGGCATTTTGTTACTTGTTTCCTGATTGTAGTTCTACTCTGTTCCTTCCCACTTTTCTTGTTCTCTCCTCTTTTGGTTTGATGGCTTTATTGTTATGCTTCAATTCCTTTCTCTGTGTGTATATCTATTATAGGTTTTTGATTTGGGGTTACCATTTAGTTCATATATAACATCTTATGTGTATTGCAGTCTATATTATGTTGATGGTCACTTAAGTTTGAATCCATTTCAAAAGCACTAAATTTTTATCCCCTCCATATTTTATGTATATTATGTCATATTTTACATCCCTTTATTTTGTGAATCCCTTGACTGAGTTTTAGATTTAATTGATTTTACTGCTTTAGTGTTTTAACTTCCATGCTGGCTTTATAAATAATCTACCTTTATCATATGTTTGCATTTAACTGTGAATTGTTTTCCTTTCCTCATTTTCTTACCTCTACTAATACCGTTTTTTTACACTCAAAGACTTCCCTTTAACGTTTCTTATCAGGCTAGTTTAGTGGTGATGAACTCCTTAACTTTTGTTTGCTTAAGAAACTTTATCTCTCCTATTCAGAATGATAAACTTGCCAGGTAGAGTATTCTTGGTTGCAGGTTTTTTTTCTTTTCACACTTTGAATATATCATGCCTGTCTCTTCTGGCCTACAAAGTTTCTGCTGAAAAACCAGCTGATAGCCTTTATGGGATTTCCCTTGTATTTAACTATTTTCTTTTCTTTTGCTACTCTTAAAATTCTCTCATTATCACTACTTTTTACCATTTTAATTATTGTGTGTCTTGGCATGGACCTCTTCAGATTAATTTTGTTAGGGGCTCTCTATGCTTCTTGGATCTGGATGTTGTTTCTTTCCCAGATTCAGGAAGTTTTCAGCTATTATTTCTTCAAATAAATTTTCTGCCCCTTCTCTCTCTTCTTTTTCTGGGAAATGTGAAATTATTACAATGCAAAAGTTATTACCCTTGTCAATGTCACTGAGTTCCTTAACCCATTCTCACTTTTTATTATTCCTTTTGCTCTTTGCTGTTCAGCTTGGTTGCTTTCCATTACCCTGTCTTCCAGATTGCTGACCATTCTGCATTCTCTAATCTGCTATTGATTCCCTCTAGTGTATTTTTTATTTGTTATTGAGTTTTTCATCTCTCTTTTTTTTAATTTTCTCTTTTTGTCTGAGATCCTCCATTCTTTCCTCATGCTGAGTGAGTACTTGTGACCATTACTTTGTATGATTTACAAGGTGTATTGCTTACCTCCATCTCATTTAGCTCCTTTGCTATGATTTTGTCTTGTTCTTTCATGTGGGAAATATTCCTGTGTCATCATTTTGTCTAACTCTCTGTGTTTGTTTCTAAATATTAGGATGGTCAGGGATGTCTCTTGATCTTGAATGTAGTGGCTCTATAAAGAAGAGGTCCTGTGGTGCCCTGAACACAATACCCCCTGGTCATCAGAACCATGTGCACAGCACTTTCCCTGCACTACCACCTGAGAGGCTTGCAAGTTAGTGAGCCAGCCCAGCACTCAGACCAGATATCTGCCCTTAGTTACTCTGTTGGGGCTGCAGTCATTCCAAACTGCAGAACACTCTCTTATGCTGCCAGTTAAAAGCCTCTAGTGTGCAGGTGTGTGTGGTTATCTACCTGCCTCCTGATGACAATAGTCAATTTGGAGTGGTGCTGGTCCCTGCCAGCAATGCTTGCAGGGTTTATCTGGATGAGAGCTATTTTAGAGGAATGCCAGCTGAATGGGGCAGGTCTGCATGGGGGCAGGGTATATGGTCCTACCAGGATAGGTGGAGAGTGTTCATGCTGGTTCCCATGTGTCCAGCTATCTAGGTTAAAGGAGGGGAAGAGAAATGGCACCCACTAGCACTTTTGTTTTTAGAGAAGTCACCTAAAAATCTGTGTCATTCCAGTTCATGTTCTGAGACTGGTAAATAAATCTCCTTCATATATACCCTCGGTACTTTTCAAACTGCTACTTCTAGTCTTCGTGTTCGCCAGGTTATTTGTTAGGCTAGCTCTTTAAGAGCAGGAACTCAGTTTCCTATTGCCCTCCAGCTATCTTGGAGCTAAGTCCACTGATTTTTAAAGTACCCAGAGGTCCCCATTGATTTTAAAAACTTGCAAAGTTAAGCTCCACTGGTTTTCAAAGCAAAATGCTATGGGGTCTTATCTTCCCAGTGGGAATCTCCTATGCCTGGGGTGGGGTCTCATCCTTTTGCTTCCCCATGCTTGTGGTATCCCTCCCTTTTGTGGTTAGTCTCTACAGGGGTTTGGTTCCCAGACACATCTCTGCCCCTCGTACCCTTTTCAATGTGGCCTCCTCTCTACAATTAACCGTAGGTCTATTCTGCCAGTCTTTGGGTCACTTTCAGAATCGCTTGTGTGGATGTAGTGGTTACCTTGATGTGTCCATGGGAAGAGGTAACTCAGGATCTTCCATTCTGCCATCTTCCTCTAGCTCCCCTCCTTTTTTTTTTTTTTTTTTAAGGCCCAGAATATTTCCCTAACAGAGATCCCATCTGAACATAAACTCACATTCAGAGGATGATTATGTCCAAAAAGCTGTGTATAGACAGCCACAGGGGTTTAGTACTCAAGGTGCTGGCATGGGAGTTTTCAGTGGGTTGAGAAAAGGGGACCTTGTAGTTATAAATTTTTAAGAATGCTGGAATGGAAATTTTGATAAATTGTGAGAGGGTGATTGTAGAGTAGCATGAGAAATTCCTGGGGGCCACAGTCCACTTTTGTGGGGTTTACATCTAGGAAACCCAACAGGTTCTCTAATGAAGAGCCACGAGAAAATCCTCCTGTTTTTCAGAAGGAAAGTTGAACATGAAAACCAACTCTTCTTAGATCCATCAGAGTATTTTTTTTCTTTTTTTTTTTAAATGCAAGTGCCTCACTTAAGCTCTGATTGCTGAGGCATCCACTTCAAAAAAGCATCTACTTCCCTGATGGCTCTGTTTAATAAACACATTACCAGCCACAGACTAGATAAAGAGCAAGCCCACCACCCTGCCTTGAGGCTCCTTTGTCTATGCGGTTTGGGTTGATTTTGATAACTATATGGACTGCCTGGTTTTTCTCTTCCCTTGCTTTAAATTCCTGCTGTTACGTTTGAAATACACCAACCAAGAGTGAGCCTCAGAACTCTAGGCCCTCATCCTAGGCCCCAATAAGAGCAACATTCCAGGACTGCTTGTTTTCATTCTCACTCTTGTCCTTGCCCTCATCCTCATGTTGTCTGTCTCTCTGTCCTCAATGTGCAGCTGGAGGTGTGCCATGTAATTTCCAGGATTTAAAAAATAATAATTTTTTTTTTTTCAAAGTTTCCTGATACCTATTGCTAAGGGTATCTTGCAATCACCACAAGGACTGCTCCAGCACAACACTGGTTATAGATAGGCTAAGACTGGCACACAATACCTCTAAAGGATTCACAATGGCTGTATGTCTCAGATCTTCTGGTACTCTCATATTGATATAACTTAATTATTTCAATAAATGTAGATTAATGACATGTTAATTATATGGAATACATGATTATGCATTTGTAAGAATTTTCACATTAACCAATTAACCAGTTTACTTTTCCTTCACATTCTCATAGCGTGTTTTTGCTTTCATATTAGTGTCCTTTTTTTTTTTGCAGTTATCCTCCCTATTACTGCAGCTCCTTGAAAGGCAAGTCTTTATTTTCTTTTAATCCTTTTACTAGACCAACCATCCTATGCTCTAGACAAAATTGATGCTCAATAAATTTGTTTAATTGTTTGTTTCCTTTGCATTTTAGAATTGTACAATTAATACATCCATCCATTGGTCAGTTGTCAGTAAGCATTGCAATATACTGTTCCTTAGTAGGAGCCAAAAACATCAACCAAAAGAAAAGGGAAAAGATTCTGCTTTTTGTAAAATGTGTAACTCTTTCAATATATAATTATCTTCCCAGCTTGCAAATTTATAGCTGTTTCATCTATATGTATATACATTATTTTCTTTCCAGGAATCAAGTAGTCTGCCAAGCAGAGATAATTCATCTCACAGAACAGCAAAGATATTATGAAACAGCATAATCACTTGCATATTCAAGTTTATAATTAATTCTATGCTTTCATTAGGTGAGAGTTATGTTTTCAACTGTGTCTCCTCTTGCATCTTTTTTTCTCCTGCATCTTTTATACCTAATAAACATGCAAATAAATTCTGCCCTTTTATGCTTTGTGCGTTTCAAAATACGAACATTAAAAAAAGTTTCTGTAGCATTACAACCACCTTATACAAGCAGATACATAAGTGCAACGGTTATACTCATCAGATTTTCCAAAAATACATTTAAGGAGACAGCATTACTGATTGGCAGGCCTCATCTATAATCCTCAATAACGCTACATCAAAACAATTGTCACATCAAATTAAAAAATTGTCAATCATATTAGGTCTGCTTCCCCTGGACCCTCCTCAGAATCTTTCCTAAAGTTCCTCCAAAATGTTCTCCCTTGGTACACCAAGTACACAAACCTGATCTTGTTTGACTGCAGGTATGTTGCTACTGTTTATTTGATTGGTTATATAATGTAATAATGTAAGTTTTGGTTTTGTTACATAACTTATGGTAGTAAATTTGTAAATTATTTTGGTATTTTTAGAGCTAATAGATATTAGAAAGGTCATGTAAAATTTTCATTTATTTTTGTACTGTATTTTGTTATGAGAATAACATGCTATTGAAAACTTGGGACTTTATAAAGTTTTGGGATGTAGTGCCTTCAGGTGTCAAAGGTCAGCTCGATCCTAAGGAGAAATGTCCTTACTGGCTACTTTAGAAATAAACATATATCCTGATCCAGGACTAGAATTTAAAGATGAAAAGAATGAATGAGTCCAACTCCCTTTTCCTGCAAATGAGTAAACTAACTCAGAGGAGTTGTGAACTACCCAAGGATTCACAATGTGTTCAGTCAGGAGTTTTTTATGGCGGGATATGGTGGAGTGGGTGGGAGATATATATATATATTCCTTGCCTCCTAATTGAAGGCTCCATTAGTGCCAGTATCTCTATGAATGCTGTCATAATAACAAAACACACAACATGCAAGTAAGTACATATCCACACACATGCACATACCCATGCTAGATACACATTGCACAAGAACCTTAGAAATATGTGTCCTATAAATCCAATATTGGGGATATACCTGGGAACAGAACTACATAAATACATTAAAGAAATCAGAGAAAAGCATGCAGAATGATGTGGGAAACAAAGGCAGGAGAAAAAATTAAATTTCCTTACTGCCTACAGCCCATAGACAAGTCCTTGAAACAGGAACTCTAGGAACTCAGCTGCCTCGATGTTGACACTTTGCTAAGGGCAAAAGGCAATCTTACCTTAACATTATCCCGATCCCCCCAGGATCCTGTAAGTCCACTTTAACATATAAAAATTCCTTTGGAAACATCTTTTATCTCTACCCCCCTCAAGATATACGTTGGCAATCGTCCCCCAAGCATATGGCCCACAGATACACATCTGAAGGGTCTCGTGACTAGGGTTTTATTAGATGATAATAAGTGACTTTTCCTAACAATAGCTAGCCCCCTCAAGGTCCTGGAAACCTTGCTTCCAAAATTCCTTAGAGACTTACACTATCCCTAACCTCCTCCCAACTTGAAAGTGATGCTGACCTGTCACAACCCCTTTCTGTCCCCATGCTTTAATAAAACCACCTTTTAGCACCAAAGATGTCTCAAGAATTATTTGTTGACCATTTGCTCCGAACCCCATTTCCACAGCACAGATTTAGTGGAGAGGAGGATAGCATAGTGGCTAAAAACTACCTCTGTTACTTGTCAGTAGTTGTGATCCTGGGCAGGCTACCCAACCTCCCTGTGCCTCAGGTCCCTTGCCATAATATAGGCACATGGAGAGAGCAAAATGGAGTCTCTCATGTCAAGCAGGAGCCTGGGTCAAGCAATGACGCAAGCAGTTAAGGAACTGCAGGTAGGAGATATCGCTGGGACCAGCATCAGCTGACTCCCCAGAACTGATAACGAGCAGAACCAGAGGAGGTCTGCAGGGTTCCAAGACCAGTTAAATCCCTTTCAAAAGGGGAGGATTTTGGCAGCAAACTGTCAGACTCCTCAGACATGACCCTCTATGTCTGACCACTTAAAAAAGGCAACTGCCACCGAAGGCTCTGCCCAAATAATCCCCGAACAGAACCGAGAGCCTTCACTGCTGGAACATCAGAAACAGTAAGTGCCGAGAGCTGACCCGGACCAGACCAAGGCCTTATCTCAACTGCACGCCCACAGACTGACTGTGCTGTTGGTTTGTTAACTTCCTGCACCCTCTGTCATCTTGTTTGTTGTGTGGCTTGTCTTCTGTCCTCCTCTGTGTGCTGTGTAAGAAGCCAAGTTTAATCCCATGGTGAAATGTCCCTGAGTTTGGAATCCTGAACCTGCTTTAGAATTGTGATTTAACTTTGCTTTATGATTGAATAAAGCTGACATCGTGGAAAGACACAACTCTTGTGTGCATCTTCACAGCATACTAATGGTACCTCCACCATAGTTTTCTTGTGAGGGTTAAATGAATTAACATTTGAGAAGTACTTGAAATAATGCGAGACACATAGTAAGTGCTATAAAATCTTTAGTAAGTAAATGAAATATGAGGCTTAAGAATGAGCATTTCCCATCCAACTCATGCTATCCCTCCTTATGAAGAAAGTCCTGTCTTATATGTAATGGCACATTATGAGGGAGAGAGACAGGCAGACGGGATGAGGGGAGAGAGAGAAGAGAGTGCTCTTCCTGGTGACACAAGAGAGTAGTAAAGACAATAAGCCCATATTGCAGTGGCAAGAATTAGCCTCTGAGATAAGGAAGAATTTACTGACAGTAAGAGGTGTCAAATACAGTTCAGATAATGAGGATGACATGTTTTCTTCCCCATAAAGAGTATTTTCAGAAGACTAATATGAGCAGATTGTGATGCAGGGGCTCATAGAAAATCAGAAAACCTCTCAAGACCTCTTGTTGTAATTTTTAAATTCTTATATTTTTCAACTTTTATCCTAATGTCACTGGTCACTTTTTCCATTAAAATAGAATATATGCCCTTCCAACTTTTTAGGCACTTTCAAAAATCCTAGACTGAAATGATTTTCAGCTGCATTTATGGCTGCACTATGGTCCATTTCAATCAAATACAACAATAATTCTGGCTGTTATTATTAAGGTCCTAATGATTAAAAGCAGAAAAGGGCTTCAAGTGGCAATAATACAATCTGGACACCATGGCCCTTCAACTAAGAGCAAATGCCCTTAATTTGAAGACAATATCAAGAATGGGAACCTGAGAAGTGGAATGGAAAGGAAAACAAAAAGACAGGAAAATCAGACCTGGGAATAAGGAGTGAGGAGTAAACAAAAAGAACAGACAATTACCTCACATTTTTGTTCACTTCAGTTCCTGCAAAACTAGGCCAAAACACTAGATTACCAGGAAGGCAAACAATTGTGGCTATTCTAGCTTGAGAGATTTTTCTACGCTAAATATACTTACTATTAGTGAGGGTGCAGAGGTCAAATATGCTTTAATATTTTTACTCACAAACAGAAAGCCTTCATGCCTCAGATTCCAATGTCTTATTTCATGTCCTGATATTTCAAGAATACAGAAAGCACGTCCTTCAGAGTTACCATGTCAGATTCCTACTCTACTCAGGGAAGAATTAGTAGACTTATGCTCCTCCTTGTTTACTCCTTGGCAGAGTGCATTTTAACTACTTTTCTGAAATTCCGGACCATTGATACATTGGTGAGAAGTCATTCTGAGGTATATATGGTTTTAGATTACCTTATTAATGAGCAACTACTTGAATAGTACTTACTAGATATATAAAGAATCACTGTCCTTTTTTGTTGTTGCTGTGTCTTAAACAGGCTTGGATAATTATTTGCTGCTTCAGTAAAGTCTGACTGCATCACCTGTTACAGTGGAAGACATCAGGCAGTCATGAATTTGTGCCCAGAGAACTGGCCCAGGACACATTTATTTTTAGTTATATTTGACTTTCTCTTTCTTCATTTTCCCCTATCCTTTCTCTCACCATTTTCAGGATCCTTCTGTTATCCTTTAATTGCCAAAAGCTATGGATGACTCAGAATTTTCATTCAAGTCATAGGGATCTTATCCAGTAATGTGTCATTTGTCGTTGAGTGTCTTACTCCTAGCAGAAAAGATGTCAAAATATGATAATGAACAAGCAGCATTTACGGCCATGGAAAATTAGTTATGTCCCCTTTGTCATAGACCAGAGCCATCCTCTGCTCAAACTGGGGTTTGATCTTCATAGGCAGCACTGAACATCAACTGAACATTTACAAAGCATAATGGGAGGAAAGCAAAACCCTGTGTTCATCACAGGGTTTCAACTTTTTAAAAATTTTTTTAAAGATTTTATTCATTTATTTGTCGGAGAGAGAGAGAGAGAGAGAGAGCGCACACACACAAGCAGGGGGAGTGGCAGGCAGAAGGAGAAGCAGGCTCCCTGCTGAGCAGGGAACCTGATACAGGACTCAATCCCAGGACCCTGGGATCATGACCTGAGCCAAAGGCAAGTGCTCAACCAACTGAGCCACCCAGACATCCCAATTTTTATATTTTTTGAGAGAGAGAGAGAGAGAAAGAAAGAGAAAGAAAGAGAGCAAGAGTGTGTGCAAGTAGGGAGAGGGGCAGAGGGAGGGAGAGAGAGAGAGAGAGAGAGAGAATCTTAAGCAGGCTCCACGTCCAGCATGGATCCTGACACGGGGCTTGGGGCTTGAGCCCCCAACCCTGACATCATGACCTGAGCTGAAATCAAGAGCTGGACGCTTAACTGACTAAGCCACTGAGGCACCCCACCAAGGTTTCAACTTAATGTCTTTCTCTCCCTTTCTCTCCTTAAGTCACAATCTTAAGACTACAGAAATGTGAAATTCTATACACATTTCTACATTCCATTGTTGGTAGCCTCTTTATTCCATCTCTCCACTAAGATTTTCTACTGTCTGAAATTGGCCACTCTTCTCAAATACCAGGGCCACACGATTGAGACTTTGTCAACTCCGTATTTTGCTTTTGATTTTAATTTTAACCCAATTAAAATGGGTTATCTTTTCCCCAAAACTATGCACTTAAACAACTACCTACTTTGATATGCCTTATTAATTGAAATCGAAACAAAACTAATTCCACATCCCAGTTTTCTAAAATGTCTTTCTTTCTCCAAGAAACCACTGCCAACCACATACCTAAAAAGAAATTACACATCTTTATGTTCCTAGTCTTGAGAAAACATCATATTCAAGAGCATTTTATGACTAGCCTACATGTTAGAAAGAAATTGTAACAGTTTTCAATTCAAAAAAAAGGAAAACATAAACACACACACACGCCAATCACCACTAGCACTATATTCTGCACTTAAGTTTATCCACTCCACACCAACATATCACAACTAAGATAAACATGGTCATTAAAGAACTTGAAAAAATAGCTTGCTTAATAAAACTGTACCATAGAGAAGGCTGTTTGTATAAGTTCTCCTATTTCTAATAAATTCACATTGGCCAAGTTTTCACTATGTACTTCACGTACTAGATAATTTTTGATTTCCTCCCTAATTCCATACGTATTATTGCTGGTGGTTTACCAAAAATCTCATCCATTTTTAAGGTTTTATAAAGTTTTGTAAAGTGTTCTCCTGCTGTTTATTTCACACCTGCTAACATAATTCCTTCTTTATGATGCTCTGTTTAGTTACCTTGGCAATGATATCATAACATAGCAGAAACACCTGTCATTGCAAGATGATTCCTGCTTAATATTAAGCTGGAGTTAACCTCATTTCTCTATACGTATGGAAAAATGTTACTTGACATAGATTTCACACTGAGAAAAGTTTGCAAGCCTATTTTTTCTTTATTATTATATATGATGTGGGGGTAAGTTTTGATTTCAGAAATAAATATGAATGGTTATATACTTTTGTCGGGAAATGAAAGATGTCATATTATAGACAAGAAATTTACTATCTAACCTGTTAAAATACATACAGATTATTTTTTAGTTATCTGCTACTTTCTGTCAGAATCACTTTAAAATGACATCAAAATATCTCATATTTTGTTCCAAGGTATAAAGAACATATTTTCATTTAAAATGATACAGTGTGGGGAAAAGCATAGTCTTTAGAGTTAGGCATACCTGATTTGCTGATTTTTGAAATACAGTAAGTCAGTTTAGCTTTCTAGGCTTTAAATTTTCTCCTCTATAAATTAAGGACAATAATAGTTAACATGATATATATATATAAATAATATAAATAGATACATGGCTAAAAGAGATGATTTATGTAAAGTAGCCAGCATAGTGCTTGATATTTAACGGCAGGCTGAATTAAATTCCCTCCCACATACTCAGCATACAAATTTTAAAATAGTGATCTCTTAGAAAACATACACAATTTTAAAAGACCCACTAAACTAAGGCAAAGGCAGAATTTAATTTTTAATAATTGTTTAAGAAGTGTGATGTAAAATATTTTATCAAGAGTATATAAATTATAAATATTTTTACTACTAGAGAGTTAGAACTTGAAGGAGCTTTATAGCCCACCTAATTCAATGCCCGTTATCACTTCCCAGGAAAAGAAACTATTTAGATAAAAAGAAATTTAGAGTATTTGCCCCCAGTGACACATTTAACTAAGTTCAACTAAGGTGATATCAGACCATTTTAACCCAAGACTAGTGACTTACCCTTTTTATCACCAGCCTCCTTTATGCCAACACTACTCTAAACACATTAAATTCTGAAAAACATATATTTAAGATATAACACCAGGAATTATTTTTCACTATCTTTAAATGCCTATTTAAAATTTTAAAATGTCAGCATTTAATCTTCCATGGGCTATTTAAATTGTGTAGTAAAGTTTAAATGATTTTATAAAATGTCAAAATGTGAGGAAAAATTACTTAGGACTCTCTTCATTCCTCTTTGAAAGAAATTTTTACTCTTTCCAATATTAAGCATATTGGCCACCATTCAACACTATCATCCTCTGGGAAAATATAATTTTTTAATGATAGATCTGTCTAAAAAGGCAGCCTCTAATTTACCAAATGTGATAATAATGGATTCTAAGACCTACTAGTCATTGATTTAAGTTCTCATAGCTTGGAAGTATATTTAAACTTTTTTGGGGTGGGGGAATTGAGAAAATGAATAGCATAGGAAGCTGCTTTGGAGCTATTCTCTATTAACAGCACCCTGATGACCGTACACAGCTGACCTGCAGCACTGTATCACTGGTGCAGGACAAGGGTTTGCATTTTACTTATATAATTCCTGACATATATCTCTTAGACCGTATCACTTCTCAGTGAATCTTTATCCAAACTCCATAATTGTATTATTTGACAGCTAACTTTTTAATGGTTTCAAATAGTTAAACTAATAATGAAAACATTCATGAAAAATTATCTATTCCTAGAAGATGTGCAGAACAGTCTTCAAGATATTGTTGGCAATATTGGAATTCACACCCACCCCAAAAGACAAGATATAGATAAGCTACTGATCATCAAATGGTAAATTAGTAAACTATCAAGTTTTTTCTGTTATTCTTAGGAAGGAGAGGGAACATCACCACCCTAAGGAATGATTCCTCTCTCCTCCTAGGCTTGTTCCCAACTCTCTTTTCGCACCTCAAAACTCTGGTGAGGACTATTCAATTTTACTGAAAAGTGTATCTTCTCATCTATATGACAATAGGGAAATAGTTATACTTTATATATTACATAAATGTTGGTAGCTCTTAAGGACAGAGATGCAAATAGGAAATAAGATGTTTCCTTAATCTTTGATAACCTGACGATGGGAAACCTACCTCTGGGTGCCTTAATTCCTGATCTGAACATCTCTGGGCTCTGAGAGGTCCAAGAGCACTGCCACACATAGCAAGGATCTGCTTTCTTGTTTGAGAAATGAGGGCACCTTTTCCCACAAACTCAAACAAAATACCAATAGCCAGTATAAGGAGCTTAAGACATTAAGTTTTAAGTATAATAATCAAACCAGGTGGAAACATCAAACCATAATGTATCATACTATGTAATAGGGATATTTGCTCTCCCTAATGCTTTGTAACTTATGCCAGGCAACATAATAAAGCATTCTGGAAAAATTCTAAATGTGCTGAAATAACTTAAACCGATTAGCTATCTGGATATCCTCACCACAGACTGCTTTTTCTCCGTTTAACTGTTGCTGCTACTCACATAATTTCTGATTCCTGATTTCATTCTGTTACTAGTAGACAGGATTACACATAAACTAGAGCAACAGTGTTTCTTGCTGGTAATGACACATTTAAAAAGAGTGATGTAAAATGAAGAAGATAATTTTTTTTTTCTAAGGATAAAAAGCAGATAGCCCATCAGTTTGTTTCCTGAGATTAAGAATTCCTCACAAACTGAGGGTTGCTGGAGTGGTGGGGGTGGGAGGGATGGGGTGGCTGGGTGATAGACATTGGGGAGGGTGTGTGCTATGGTGAGTGCTGTGAATTGTGCAAGACTGTTGAATCACAGATCTGTACCTCTGAAACAAATAATGCAATATATGGTAAGGAAAAAAAAAAGAAGATAGCAGGAGGGGAAGAATGAAGGGGAGACAAACCATGAGAGCCTATGGACTCTGAGAAACAAACTGAGGGTTCTAGAAGGGAGGCGGGTGGGGGAATGGGTTAGCCTGGTGATGGGTATTAAAGAGGAGACATTCTACATGGAGCACTGGGTGTTATACACAAACAATGAATCATGGAACACTACATCAAAAACTAATGATGTAGTGTATGGTGATTAACATAACAATAAAAAATTTAAAAAAAGCAGATAGCCCATGATTTTTTTTAAATCAAAATGTCACAATTAAGGAAGTCTTTACTGTTTATTATAGATCACTAATTAGGACAGTTTGCTAAACCAGTATAGCTCCACTTAGTCACAAATCAGATTTCATAGGAATGAGAAACATTTTTCCTCTAGCATAGCATGAAGGGATGTTGTCCCAGTTTGTATCTATCCCACAAAAGTACAAATAAATTAACTTGTTTCCTTCATTACTATTTATGCACTACCTTAAATCAATCTTCAAATTTCTTACCTTATCTGAAATGAAGGCCTTTAATTTATTTTAAACTCAGACTTTAAGTAATTTGAAGAATGTAACTAAAAACATGCTTTCTTGATTAATTTGGAAAGGTAGATGGATTTGTATTTGATCTGTGATTTCTTAAAATAATTTATTAAAACAGCAATGCACACATGAGGGAAATACACTCTTTTTTGGAAAAAAAAACAATAAAAATAAAAGAATTAAAGATTAGAATTCAAATCTGAAATTTGCCTTTCATCCAATATCTGATAACTATTATGATCTAGTTCATTCATTTAATGTTCAACAAATATTAGTCAGTGTCTTATTAAGTACCAGGTACTAACCAGCCCATTGGAAAGAAAGTCCCCATTATCACAAAGCTTATAATCTAGTAGAAAGAAGCAGGCAGTAAAAAGATACACTGATAATACATGCTATGTTAGGTACTGCTATAAGAAACATAAATTGGAAGAAAGGGCCAGGGAGGGGCAGGGGTAGAAGGCGAGAGTGCTTCTTTAGGAGTTTTCAGGAAGGGCATCTCTAATGAGGTACCAGTTGAATTAAGGCATAGCTGTGGGTCAGACTGATAAAGGAAGAACATTCCAGGAATAGGAAACTGCAAATGTAGGCCTTGCCTGGTTTGTGAACAGCAAAGAGGCCAGTGTGTAGAGGGTTTATGTGAAGGGGATTGTAATAGGAAATGAGATCAAGTTGGGAGAGGGTGGTGGAGAGGCAGTTCTTGCAGGGCTGTTACAGCCCAGTCTCTCCTCAGATGCAGCTTCCAGTACTGTATACTGTCTGTGTTTATGTGTGTGAGTTATACATACCTACACACATATGTATGTACATATATGTATATGAGTTTTTATTTAGCTATTATAAAATACAATACTGTTCATATGCAATTTCCTTAGAATTTAAAAATATAAAAGTAGGATTGCTCATGGTAAACTCATTTTAAATGTTGACAGATGCTCAAGAATTCCTTCAAAACAAGCTGGACTCAAACAAACAAACAAACAAACAAACAAACAAACAAACAAGCTGGACTGACTCTCACCAGAAAAATATGAAAATAGCCATTTCCTCAAAATCCCCAACAACACCCAATGTCATTGGTCTTCTGCATTTTTGTTGATCTCATGGTGAAATGATACTTTATTGCACATTATAGTTGATCTTCATTAATGAGCTTCTGTGCTCTTTGAAATATGCCTTATGTGAATTTTCTGTATATATATATATATATATATATATATATATATATATATATATATACACAATATATATATATATATTGCTGGATTATACTTCTGTTTTCAAGAGTGCTTATTTGGTTTTGTTTTGCCTCCCTTGCTCTCATCCCAATCCTGATTTAACCAATGTCAACAGACAGATGTGTATCCCTACTCAGCTTCCTCCTTGTACAATAAAAACATATGTGAGCCTAATTTCAAATATATATATAATTGTTTGATTTTCATTTATTTAAATAGTTTAGAAAAGGTAATGCATAGAGAAAAAATGTAGATTAGTGGTTGGCTGGAGCTGGGGTCAGGAATGGGGATCAATTACAAATGGGCAAGAGGCATCTTATTGGGGGAATGAAAATGTTCTAAACTGATTCATGATGATGGCTGTACCACTCAGTAAAGTTACTAAGAAACACTGAATTCTACATTTCAAAGCAATGAGTTTTATATGTATATTATATCTCAAGTTGGTTTAAAAAAATAAATATACACATTACTCAGCAACTTTTTTAAAAATAATATATCATTGATATCCTTACAAGTTAGTAGAGTCTCAAAGTCAAACTTTTTTGTACTTTTTATACACACATACACATACATGCATAGACTCACATATGATTTTGTATCACTTAGATCATATATACACTTTAATTTGGGCACACATCTTTGCACCTTAATTTTACTACAGAAGAGCAATACAACAAGGCTCTGAAAGCAAAACAAAATGAGTAGACAAAACATAGATTAAGAAAAAATATATATTTGCAATGCATTTAACAAATAAAATGCTAATATATTTAATATACAGAGTGCTTACAAATTGACAAGAAAAAGACAAACCAACAGAAAAATGAACAAAGGATGTGAATAAGCAATTCTCAGAAAATCAAACCCAAATGGCCCCAAATACATGAAATAATACATAAGCTTAATGAAAATCAAAGTAATATAATAAATTAATAATAAAATGTTAACTTAAATGCATTATGTTGACAGGAATCAAAAAGAACATTAGTATTTATTTCTGGTGGATATATGGGGAAAATGTATTACCAAACATTTCTGAATGATTAAAGTGGTTTTGGAAAATAGTTTGGAAAATCTATTATTTGGAATTTATTTCCAAGATATAAAATATAAGAATGTTAGGATATATACATAAGGATATTCACTGTAGTGTTGTTCTTAGCATGAAAAAATTCTGAAACAATAAGAATACTGAATAAATTATGGTACATACCAATTGGATTTTGCCACATTTATTTTATACTTAGCCACCTTACTAAATTTCTCATTTTCATTTTGGTATACAATCCTAGTTAGCAATAAGATACCTTTGTTTTTCTTTCCACATTTATGCAAGTTATTTTATTTTCTTGTCTTATTACATTCACCAAAATGTCTAAGACTAAATTAAATAATAATGGTAATTATCCCAAGCTCTAATATTTATTGATATGGTTGTTTCATCAGTAAAAATAATAGTTGCTGTTAGCTTTTGGTAAATATTCCTATTCATATTTAAAAGGCTTTATTATATTTCTAGCTTTCCTACAGTTTAATTAGAAATGGCTGTCAATTTTATCATATACTTCTGAAGCATTCATTTACTGATATGATTATATGATTTTCTCCTTTACTTGTTTGAAGCACTGAATTGTGTTAGATTTCCTGCTATTAAACCACCCTTACATTCATATACTAAATGTTACCTGATTATTTTGTTGCACTAAATCTTGGAGTGATTATTTCAGAACAAGTTTGTGGAAGGTAAACTTTCTGAATATTTTTATGTCCAAAATGTGTTTATTTTGTAACCATAATTAGTTATCAGAGTTCTAGATTCAAAAATCTTTTGTTTCAGAACACTGAAGATATTGCTCGCTTACTTTCAAACATTCTGTCAGTGATATGACAGATAACAATCTGATTTTAATTTCTTTGTATATAAACTTTCCCTTTTCTTCCCCTAAATCCTTCTGGGATTTTTATCTTCATATATAGAGTAACAAAATTTTCACCAAGGCAGTGTCTTTGTGTAATTCTTTTTTTAATAATTTTTCTTACTACCTGACATATATCCTTTTAATCTCAAGATTCAAGACTTTCAACAATTTGGGAATATTTTCTTCTAGTTTTGTATTTATGTCCTCCATTTCCTCTTTTCTCATTTTCTGCAGCTCCTATTAATTGTAATTAGAATTCCTTGATTAAGTATCTATAAATAATTCTTTTTTTTCTTTCTTAAACCTTTTATTGTGAAATATAACACATATACAGTCAGGTGCACAAAATATAAATGTACAGCTTAGTACATTATTGTAACATCAGTGTAACCCTCACCCAAGGCACAAAATAAAACACTGCCATGACTTTTATGACCTTGTATGACTAATTCTTCTAACATACTTTTTATTTGCCTTTTGCTCTTCAGTGAAATACCTGTTTATTTTATAGATCACTGATTCTGTCTGCTCTGTCTGCTCTATTCATCAGTTCTACTGACTTTTAAAAATGATTTTTGCAAACATGTTTTAATTCCTAACTCATCCTTATCCACTCATAGTCCCTTTCCATAGCAAAATGTTTTTATTTAATGTATGCTAATCTGTCTTTGAGTTATATCAAATCTCATTTAATCATCTCTGTTCATTCTGGCATAAATTTCTTCTGCAGATCACCAGGTTGTTTCCTAAGGGTCCCCATCTTCTAAACAGGAGAGTTCACTGTTCAGTGTATGTGGGGGAGTGCACTGACTGGCTGGCTGGCTTTGTTTCCCCTTCTTGAGCATATAATGGGCCTGGAAAATGGCAATACCACTCACCTGTACCCAAACACACAAAAACATTTCCCAGTTTTTCACTTTTCAAAACAACGTTGACTGTTATCTGATAGTGGAACGCTTTTGTGAATTTCCTTCAGATGTAGATGTTTTACTTCTCCTCACCTATCCATGTCAACTTTGTATACCAAGTTACTTCAGGCTCCATGATTCCCTCTCAGACCCTGACACCTATTGTAAGCACCTTCCTCAAATAAGTAAATTTTCTTAGAGTACAGTCCTCAAGTGTTAAAGTGTTAGTCTGGAACTTAAGAGTCAAATATGTTACTGCCTTGTTTTCTTAATTGTACATGTATAGAAGAAGAGTTGGGAGGTGAGGTGAACTCAAATGTCCCTGACATTATGAGTGATGTTTGATTAAGTGTACTGATAGTTTTCCCCTTTTATATTTATATTGGCTATCACCTAACATAATAATTAATTCTCTAGCTTTATCTTGGTAATAATTTTTCTGTTGCTTGTGTTTAGGGCTGGCATTTTGTTTGCTTTTGTTAATTAAGTGTTTTGGATTTTCTATCTTTCAAGAGGATCTAAAAAGTGAGGGTCTGCTAATCAAACATCTTACATTCTAGCTTTGTTCTGAATTTGTATTTTCATTTTTCTCTTATTTAAAATAATTTTAGGTAGCTACAGAGGTGTTTGTATGTGTGTTCTCTTCAGGATCTTGATCTAGTCTTCTGTAATATATATTCATTATTATAATTTTAATAAAATTTTTTTCTTGAACTAAATAAACTCATACTAAGTATCTCATTCTTGAAAGCCTCCTTGATCTCCCCCCCAAACTGAGTCAATGAATTCCTTTCTTTCCCCTACTTTAACTTAATCAAAACATGTAGAGTATCTATGACCCTTATTAGTATTCATTTATCTACCCATTATGTCTTTGAGACTAGACACAATGTCAGTAATTTTTTTCTTTTTAGAACCAGATTATTGAAGTCTAAGTGATCCAGTTTTATTATATCACCACCAAATATGACATGGAATACAAAATAACTAGACAAGACAACCATTTATTAGGAATTTATAATGTGTATCATGTTAAGCATATTATAAATGCTAGTAATCATCCCCAAAACACTGAGAATAGGGAATCTCATCCCACTTATGAATGAGAAAGTGAGGCTCAGCATGGTTAAGTAGATCATCCTATGTCACACAACTTATAAGTACAGAAGCCAGGTTTTAATTCTGCTATACTTCTAAGCTCTGGCTCTTAACTCTGTTTTTTTGTATTTTCCTAGATAATAATATAAATATTAAAGCATATTAAGATGTCAAAATCCCAACCCCAAATCAATCTATACAAGCTAATGCTCTAAGAATAATGACATAAAGCTATGTGAAATACTGAAAATGTGGGAAAATCTAAAATCGATATATATATATATATACATGTATACACATATCACAAGAGAAATTCAAAATATTAAAGCAAATATTTATTTTTCTACGTGAAGGTAAGGTGTAAATATCAATGTATAAAGTAAAACTACAGGGGCACCTTGGTTGCACAGTCTGCTAAGCATCCAACTCTTGATTTTGGCTCAGGTCATTATCTCAGTGTCCTGGGATTGAGCCCTGTATCAGGCTCCTTGCTCAGCGAGGAGTATGCTTGAGATCCTCTCTCTCTCTCTCTCTCAAATAAATAAATCTTAAAAAAAAGTGAAGCTATAAACAACCAGAACCATAATGAATAAATTATATTAATTACTAAAGATTTATCCTTAGGATCACAATTTGTTTTTGTTAGTTACATTGTCATTTTTGCCATGTAGGGTACAAATCTTTCCAAAGTATGTAACACATTTGTAATACTGTCATAAAAGGAAGATATTGGGAATGACAAATATAATGTTTATATTTATAAATAATATTTATTGAAGGCCTAATATAAGCAAAACACTATATATACATTATCAACAATTCTTATACTAACCCAGAAAAGAAGACATTAACTCCACTTTGCAAAGGAGAAAACAGAGGCACTGAGAGTTCAAATAGCCTGCCTAAAATTTTCCAGCTAATGAGTATGCAGCCAGCATCTAAGCCCAGGTCTGATTGACTCCATATCCTACCCTAAGTATTCTTAATGCCATTGGAAGATAGCAAGGGAAAGACCTGGATTTCTATTATGCACTAGGTATACTGCTAGGAAACTTGCTCACCTGTTTTTTTATTTTTTTACTTCATTTAAGGAGGTAGTTGCTTTGACGGCCTCCCAGATGAGAAAACTTAGTTGCAGAAAACTTAAGTGCCATCCACAGCCAGTAGTAAAGGAACTGGGATTTGAAACTACTCTGACTCCAAATCCCACATTCTTTTCTCTCTCTAGAGCTATCCCTGTAAGGAGTAGATATATTTGCACATGCTACAACCCCTGAGAACTGTAAATTCTCAAGTCCCTTTGAGATGCACAGGAGGTCAGCTGGATTGTGAATGTTATAGACCCGGACTGCTATATTTTTTAATTCTTGTGTCTGTTTTTCTAGTTTTGATTATCTACTGAAGATACCAGATACTTCTTACCACGATACCTGCTAAACTAGAGTAGGCTCTCTTTTTTCTTCTAATTCAATTTTACAAATTTGAAGACTAGCAATAAAATCCAGCTTTTTAAAGAGCTATGAATAACCTAAGAGCACACTAGGATCTCTTATGAATTAATAGCATGGGTTTAATTGTTTAGATGTGGTCAAATTATTTATGAAATTTCACTCATCTTTTGCCTACTTCCTGGTTTTTACCTGTTTTTTCAGAAAGGTGAAGTTGGTAGAAGGCTGAATTTGGATAAATGAGGTGTTACTTGATTACTATACCACTTTTCATATTTAGGATATAACATGATAGTATACAAGAATATTTATTATTGTAGCTTGGATCAGTGCTACTTGAAGTGTGGCCCATGAATAGGCATCACCTGAGAATTTCTAGAAATGCTGATTTCTAGGCCATATCCCAAACCTACCAAATCAAAATTTCTGGGGGAGAGGCTTAAAAATCTGCATTTAAATCAGCTCTTCAAGTGGTTTGTTTGCATTGCCCTGGATTTTAAGGTGCCCAGGTTTTTCATAACAGACTTTTCCAAGTGAAGCATGGAACAAGTCAAAATGACCTTGAGTAATTGCACTGTGACTGAATTTCCTCATTTGTCACATGAAAATAATAATAAGGCTGTCTAATTAAATAAAAATATATAGACATATAATACACACACACACACACACACACACACACACACACCTGAGAACACTGACTGCAACAACATTATGTACTTAATAAACATTAACCCAAAAATGTTTGCCTCCACAACTGGTGATATTTTCAAATGATACACTATGCAAATTAACTTTCATTATGATATTATTGTTGTCACTAATGCTAATTTGGTCACATTCAGGCCTTCATACTACTATTTCATCTTTAAGGATGAACCGAGCCACTTTCCATTCTGCTCAGTATAAAAGGATTCTAACTGGCTTGATTTTTGAGTATGAAGATTGATGAACTTCTCCTTGCCAGTCACAATTTATATTATCAACAGATGTAGGGGATAGGTCTCTCTTCACTGAAAGAAAGCAACTGAGTCAAAAAGATATATTAAGAACACTGTAGGTAATTCATCAATGCCTGAGAAACCAAATTGATCAATTCCTATTTCCCTCTTAGAACACCCTCTCATTTTTAACTTTGTGTTTTTTGAACTGTCAAATTTCTTTGAAATAACAATGTGGAAATTTTCACATTTTAGGAAGTCCCTCAAAGTTATTTTTTAATATTTTGCCAAATTTCTTGTTTTGAAAATAAATGTCTGGGCTTCTTTTTATCTATATTCTGGACCTGTAAATATTCTTTTCCAGTATATTTTACTCAAGATATATCAAAATTTCAGTCTTTTAACGTTTCATGCAGCTTCCCAAATAATCTGTGGGACAGAACTTTGCCACTACAAGATAGATGATATCAAATATGTGTTCCAAAATATGTTTCTAAAAACGTGTTATTTGTGGAAGAATAAATAATAAAACAATAAAAGCACTAAGATAAAAAAATGTACAATAACATAATCATGTTGATGCTGCTATAAGAGAATTTGGTGGATCAAACTGCACAATATCCCCAAAACAGATGTCTGTAAGATTATCCATCATTATGACCTAGTTCCATAATCAGGCTCTACCTTGATATTTTCCTTAAAAAAATGGATGTGGAATATACACAATTTATGCTCAGCTGTTGCAGTAACACTGATAAAATATTGATCTAAAAATAATCAAACCTCACAGCAAAGTAATGAATATATGAATAAAGTAAAATATGCTTTTCTCTGGAAAATAAAGCTGGTGTACACAATATTAAATTCTGAAAAAAAGTAGCTGAGAATGGCTTATACCACATAAAAGTAAATGTCATTCAAGCATATCAAATAATAAAGTACCTGAAATAATTACCTAGCCAGAGAGTTTGGGCTGACACAAATAATTGGTACATGCAGAGAAAAAAAAAATTTTAAATTCAAAACAGCAAGAGAAAAAAGAAAAAAAAATCAATTCTTTTCCAGAATAATTTAAACAAAATCTGCAGAAGTTCTTAATAGTTAAAATCAGCTTGTTGAAATAGTTTTTAATTCTTTCTAATTATTTTGCAAGACTCAAAATGGTCTCATCTTGAAGTCATGTGGATAGAAAACTTGTAAAGGAAGAATCATAAAAAAGTCATATATTACAACATCTGAACAGGAATGCTAAGCCACAATCTAGTTTTGTAGCATGAACATCCAGGCCATGTTTTGCTTATTACACTTCATGGACACTTCTTGAGACTACATGGGTAGGCAGCATTAAAATAATGGTTTGATGCAGTTACCATTTTACTACAGATATCACAAATAAACAGAGATGAACTATCCATTTTAGCAGTTTACAATGAGTTAAAGAATTAAAAGAAATCAACTAGGGCCCAACTACATTAAATGAGTAGGAATCATGAATGCTTACCTAGCTCTTTCTGTTCTACTTAGCACCTGAGTCTTATGGAAAAAAAAATGACTAAAAAAGACATACTTGTATAGTTTCTAGTAGAAGTTTCTTTTTTTTTAAAATTTAATTGCTTTGAGCCGTAGGTGATGTATAATAACACTATTTCCATTTTACAAGTAGAAAACTAAGTCAAGAGAAGGTGTGATTTTTTTCCAGGTCATAGGGCTGCAAAGATTATCCAATTCCCACTGTATCACTGTTACCATCACCCCAAATATAGCCATTTCTTACACCCAGTGAAAGTCCCTGCTCAATTACAAATTGAATTCACAGGCCATTTATAAACACAGATTCACATGCTACTCAGGTAGTTATGGAGTATTACGATACTTCACAGATAATATCTTATAAAAAAAAGATGGATAGAATGGTTCCCTAACTGCATGTAAAACTGCCACCAGTAGGTTTAACTTATCAAAAGATCACTTTAGAGCAAGAAAAGTAAGTATTCATAGGCTTCCTGGAGTCTGAGAGGGGTGAACAGAGAATAATGAAAACAATTCTGGAGAAATTTGAAACATGGAGGAAATACCTGTAAAATTTTTCAATAGCACTAATAAAATGGGATCAATTAGTATGCAATGGTACAGACTGTAATGAGTTAATTTAATCTCATAAATTAGGAATTGTCACATGCAATGTGGGAATATTAAAGAGAGAATATTATACTCAAAGGAAATTAAGTGCTCAATAATGTATATAGTGCTAAGGCTAACAGAAAAAAATATTTACACACATGCACACAAGTCTTGCAATTAATATAATCTGATCAGTTAACTTCGAAGACTATGTAAGAAGTAAAAATAATGATAGTGGTATGGTGGGAAAGTAATTTATTGAGATATTAATCTGTGTTTTTTATCCCCGGATTTCAGAGCCATATTCAAATCAGGCTAACTATTCTCTATTTTCTTGTCTTTGGGATTTTTAAAAAAAGATTTTATTTATTTTGAGGGAGGGAGAGTGCTCACTTTGCATGTGTGCGAAAGCGAGGGGAGGGGCAGAGGGAGAGAGAGGATCCGAAGCAGACTCTCACCTGAGCATGGAGCACAACATGGGGCTTGATCCCACAGACCCTGAGATCAGGACCTGAGCTGATATCGAGTCGGATGCTTAACCAACTGTGTCACCCAGGTGCCCTGGGATTTTTTTTTGGCAATCTAGATTAGCATATTGTGGATTTTACGAAAAGAATCCTGAAAGAATTCCCAGTATCCAAGAGGCTGGAGATTGGCTGTCCTGACAATAGCAGAGACTCCTGCATGGCCTGGTAATGCCCTGGGCAAGTGGCAGAACCTTTAAGGGGATGGCTGTGTGCAGGTGCAAGGAGATTGTGGAAGGGCAAATATAAATTTAAAAAAAATTAAAAGAGATCCCATTGTTTCTGTTCAAAGTAAAGGAAGAGACTCCTCCACCCTACTTTTCTTCTTACTTTGGAAAATTTGTAAGTTCTTTCCCTGTCTCTTTGAAATGTATGTGTTTTGAAAAGCTAAATAAGTCTCTTGCCAGCTTTAAGACCCAGGAATGTCGTTTCCAAGGTCCTGGAGCCATTTCTTTGTAATACAATCATTAAGGAAGATAGTACCCTTATCTGAGTTTCTTAAGGAAGGCAAGAGGCTAATTTTCTCTGATGCCAAGTTGCACTACTGCTTGCCATAAAAATATGAGAAGTTTAGGGTGCCTGGGTGGCTCAGTTGGTTAAGCGACTGCCTTTGGCTCAGGTCATGATCCTGGAGTTCCAGAATTGAGTCCCGCATTGGGCTCCCTGGTCAGCAGGGAGTCTGCTTCTCCCTCTGACCCTCCCCCCTCTCATGCTCATTCTCCATCTCTCAAATAAATGAATAAAATCTTTAAAAAAAAAAGAAGTTTATTTTACCTTTGGATAAAGCCAAATAGCTAATATAGATGGTCACCCCATTTATCAGATAGATTTAGGATGAACTATGTGTGACAAATGGTGCTATCAAGTCCTCTTGAGTAGTTACTGTTTGAGGATGCAATCCACTTGGCTATATAAAAGGGTGAGATTTCTTTTTGTCTTTGCAATCTCTTAGTGGATTGTCTGTGGTATGCATCACATTCTGGCTTAATGCTTACTCAATAACAAAACTATTTTCTTTTTCTTGTATCTTTGTAGAGAAGTTTTCTGGATTGACAGAAAACTTTGTGTGTGTGTGTTTTAAAAGATTTAATTTATTTTAGAGAAAGAGAGAGTGAGAGAGCGAGCACACACATGCGGAGGCAGGGGGCATTGAGGGAGAGGGAGAGAGAAACCCAAGCAGACTTGACACAGAGGACAGAGCCCAATATGGGGCACAATCTCAGGACCCTGAGATCACAACAAGAGCCGAAACCAAGAGTCAGATGCTTAACTAACTGTGCCACCCAGGCATCCCAGAAAAAAACTGTTTTTAATTTTATTTCTCCAAAAACTGGACCAGAGGCACAAAATCTCTGCTTCATCAAGATTGTCATGCTCTTAAGTATGGGATAGAACTTTCCAGGGGTCTCTGTGGTTGCCGATGTGGACTTGGAGACTGGAGGAGTTTTTACAATGCTTTGGTAGTGCATACATAAGTCATACCTCTGGGGGCTGGGGAGGTACAGGGCTAGGAGAATTCAGTGATTACTGAAAGTGAATTTCCTGTTGGCCTCATGTGATGAAATCTCACAAGCAGAATTAAGTTAATGGAAGTAAATTAAGATGATCCAAGTGACTTTATATATTTACTACACAGTAAATTTGGAAAATAGAACACAGTTCAGCATGTAACACCATATACACAAATTAAGATAAAAGAAAGGTACCCACATTAGCCTACAGCATGAAAGAATGTAGATCACAGCAGGGAGCGGATAGTGAATCTCATAAACTAAAAAAACACCTGGATTTTTTGCTGATGTTAACAAGAAGGCAAATATAAAATATAACATCAATAAGCACCAAAATATATGGAGAAAGTATTTCTGGTAATAGGGCATTATGCATTGGGATGGGTGTTCCCTTTCTGGTAGGAAGGAAGGAAGAAGACATGAGTACAGAAAAGCTTTGAAAAGGAATTTTGGATCTTCATTCTCAAAATTATACAAACTGGAAAAGCAATCCAGAATCATATTTTCAACAAATAATCAGAATGTTGATTTTAGTAACATGTTACATATAAATGAAACTTAGTAGTCAAAGAAAATAAGGAGATCTAAGTATTTATATGCACTTTTAATATTTTTCCACTACTGAAAAGCAACTCTTTCATATTTAAAAGAGAAATATATATAAAAAAGAATTTATATATATAAATATATAAGTTCTTTTGGTAGTTTATGTAATATATTATATATTAGAAAACTACTTAAAATATATATCAGTGTTATATATTGTTACATAATGAATAATACATAGTTTATTAATGCTTATTATATGCCAGATAGTTTGCTAAATCTTTGACGTATTAGCATCTTATTTAATGTTCAGGAGACAGTGAAAATGTATTCTTTCTCTGTCACACACACACACTTTTAGTAAGTAAGAGATATAATGGATAAAATTATAATGCAATGAGACAAACTGCTCCTTTTGTTGCACTCAGGGCTTAGCAGCCTACAGTCTATGGGCCAAGTCCTGTCTACCATCTCCTTTTGAATAGCCCAAGAGCTAAGAATAATGATGATGATCACTAAAATAATAATAGTAATAACAATAAAAATAATAAGAGACCTTAATTAAGGCCCACAAAGCCAAAAATATTTGCTATCCAAAGGAAACAGTCAACAAAACTAAAAGGCATAATAATAATCTCCCTACATGGGAGAAAATATTTGCAAATGTCTTATCAGATAAAGGGCTAGTATCCAAAATCCATCAAGAACTTATCAAACTCAACACCCAAAAAACAAAAAATCCAGTCAAGAAATGGGCATAAGACATGAACAAACATTTCTCCAAAGAAGATATACAAATGGCCAACAGACACATGAAAAAATGCTCAACATCACTCAGCATCAGGGAAATACAAATCAAAACAACAATGAGATGCCACCTCACATGGGTCAGGATGGCAATAATTAACAAGTCAGGAAACAACAGATGTTGGCGAGGATGCGGAGAAAGGGGAACCCTCTTACACTGTTGGTGGGAATGCAAACTGTTGCAGCCACTCTGGAAAACAGTATGCAGGTTCCTCAAAAAGTTAAAACTGAGGGTTCTAGAGGGGAGGGGGTGGGGGATGGTTTAGCCTGGTGATGGGTATTAAAGAGGGCACATACTGAATGGAGCACTGGGTGTTATATGCAAACAATGAATCATGGAACATTACATCAAAAATGAATGATGTAATGTATGGTGATAAACATAACATAATAAAAAAACAGAACTATCCTAATACCCAGCTATTGCACTATGAGGTATTTATCGAAAGGATACAAATATAGTGATCCAAAGGGGCACATGCACCCCAATGTTTATAGCAGTAATGTCCATAATAGCCAAACTATGGAAAGAGCCCAGATGTCCAACCACAGATGAATGGATAGAGATATGTATATAATATATGTTATATAAAATAGAATATTACTCAGTCATCAAAAAGAATTCAATCTTGCCATTTGCCATGATGTAGACGGAACTAGAGAGTATTATGTTAAGTGAATAAGTCAGTCAGAGAAAGATAAATACTACATGATCTCACTCATGTGGAATTTAAGAAAACAGAGGAGCAGAGGGGAAGGGAAGGAAAAATAAAACAAGATGAAATCAGAGAGGGAGGCAAACCATAGGAGACTCTTAACTCTAGGAAACAAACAGATTTGCTGGAGGGGAGGTGGGTGGGGGGACGGGCTAATTGGGTGATGGGCATTAAGGAGGCCACTTGATGCACGAGCAGTGGGTGTCATATACAATGGATGAATCACTGAATTCTACCTCTGAAACTAATAATACAGTATATGGTAACTAAATTGAATTTAAATAAAGAATTAAAAAGAATAAATAAAAGAAAATATTTGTTATCTAGCCCTTTACTCTGATCCTGAAGAGTAAAGAAATTCTGAAAATTGAATAATTATCTACATATTTTTGCTAAGGGATTGTATAAATCTTTTTCTATACCTACTTAACATAATTTCTTATGTCACTGCTGAGATGACCACTGAGACAGTCTGAACTAGATGCAGCAGGTACATCACTGAAGCTCAAGGTTAGGAGCACAGGTACCCAAATGAAGCAGACGAGGTGGCCCTTGGTGGTCAGTGCTGGATGATACATCATCTGTAGATCCTGATGGCCCCTCCCAGAGGATGTTGTGAATACTGAGGGAATTAGCTCACAGAGTGTACTTCAGGGGTGCCCAGATCCAGTGCTTGGTGACATAAGTGATCCAGGAAGGCACAGAGCCAAGAAGCAATGGGTAGGACAATGGCAGGTGCAGGGAGGGTGTAGGTCTGAACCCAGACAGGAGTGGCACCAACCCTGGCTCTAGTCCCCCTCTCTGGGCCTCAGTTTCTCATCTATAGCTGGGGATTAGGCCCACCTTGTACGCCTGTGGGGCACATCAGTGACAAACCAGCAAAGAACTGGAGCTCAGAGCAGGTGTGCACATGACCATTGTCAAAGGGCCTGCTCTAGTTCAGACTGCCTCATTGGTCATCTCAGGAATGCCACAGAAATTATGTTAAGTAGGAATAGGAAAATATTTATACAACCCCTAAGCAAAAATATATAGCAATTAGATATTTACATTTTTACATTAAGGATTACTCCTGCTAGCCATATTCTCTAGTTCTAAAATATGTTTAGACATTACATTTGTATTTGTTTCACAATTTGGAATTAAATATTTCAAAGGTACTATTTTTAAGGCTTTTGGTGAATGCAAACAAAAAATTAGGTTCAATAGAAAGCATCTTAATACAAGCAACTAAGGATATAAATAATCTTCCAGCTGCAGTAGTAGGAGTTTTTTGCATTGTATACTATAAATTAAATGACATTAACCCCACAGTTGAATTAGGAGTAGGAGATTAGATATTTGCTATAGTAAGTAGAAGAATGAACCTCAGTTTTAGCCTTCTAAAATAAAATTAAAAAGAAATAACACCTGCAAAAAGCATTAAAAATTCATAAAAACTGCAGTAACTTATGGAAGAATACCATATATTTGCTTATAATTTTCTACTTTTTAATTTTCTAATACATACCGAAAGTCTAAGTGAGGAAAAACACTTTCCTTTAGAGCACTGACAAGGCTAAATAAAGACAAGTCCAAATGTTTGTAACAAATACAATCACTTTGGAAATCCAATTTGATGGATGTATATTTTAACTGGCTTATAAGAGATGGCAAAAATATAATGCATTATGTATTTGGGTCACATATTTCCAAAAATAAACCTTCTAATAAAAGAGTGAATTAAAAGAACCCATGAAATCAGTTTATAATACCATACTTTGTCTAGAACATATTATCTATTTTATGTATGACTAGGAAATCTCAGGACCTATACATATTTGACTTTCAGTCAAATTCATATGCCTACCAAAGATACAAACTGAAGTAAATTAATTCATTCCAGTTAATAATAAAGAACCAACCAAGAAGTGTATGATGAAGAAGCATTCATGAAATGGAAAATAGATTGCTTGCAAATCTTACGTAAATGTTCCAAAACACTAAAATCAATCTGATCCCATCCTTCATACAGGTACCATTCACTACTGAGGTAGGTTCAGACTTGCACTTGGTTAAGTGGAAAAAGCTTGTGGGGAGCCTCCTTTGATTCTTCTCAACTTAAGTATATCCAGAGCCTTGTGTAAGAAAGAAAGGGACTAAATACCATTAATCTGAACAGAGTGGAGAAGGCAAAGCCAGAAGTCATTGTTTTGATTAAGACAGCTCCATACAATAGCTTAATACAGTTCTAATGATTTTGTTTTAGGAAAGAGATATGTTAAAATGCAAAATTATATTTTAGAGTTTCAAACTTTGGAATTTCAAAAATGCTTGATTGAGAAAGAAAAGGTAACAGAAAAGTGCCATTCATTCATTCATTCAAAGTTCACAGAATGCTAAAAAAAACAAAAAAACAAAGTTCATAGAGTTCTGACTATTTGCAGCTTTGTGGTGATTGCTCAGGAAAACACCAAGAAAATTAAAATATGGTCCATGTCATTCAAGCAATTAGAGCAAAGCAAAGAAATTAAAACGTCCACAAATAAAATATGAGATTTAATATTCCCTTTAAAATTTGTTGTAAATACTAGAGACTATTTTTATAACATGAGAATTTGTCTTGGAAGAAATTAATCACATGATCATATTTTAAAGCCACAAGCTCTGAGGCAGGTACTCTGGATTTCCAACCACATCTTGTCAACATTTTGATGTACAGAAAATCACTAAACTTCTCTGGCCACACTTTTAATCTCTACCTACAAAGATTTTTTCCTGTAATAACTAGCATAACTATCAGTGAGGATACAAGTCCATGAAATAATGCAATTTGAAAATTACTTTGCTGAACATTTAAAAAGTGTTAAACTAATTAAAAATAAATTATAAAATTATAGATTTTTGTTCATTTGCACTGACTGAATTGTGCCAAGTCAAATTCTAATTCCCTCATTTTCTCTATCACAGTACCTTACTTTACCAGTGGAAAGTAAGGGGTGCCTGGATGGCTTAGTCAGTTAAACATCCAACTCTTGATTTGGGCTCAGGTCATGACCTCAAGGCTGTGAAATCGAGCCCCACATCGGGTTCTGCACTCAGGGTGGAGTCTGCTTTAGATTCTCTCCCTCTCCTTTACCCTCTCCCTCTGTCCTTTCCCCTGCTCGTGTTGCTCTCTCTCTCTCTCTAAAATAAATAAATAAATCTAAAAACAAAAGAAAAAATTTTTCAGTTCAACAATGAGTCTACATAATCCAAACATTTTTCTTTTCAAAAGAATTTCAAGATGTATTAGAGAACAATTCCTTCAACTGTTCATTTGATGTTTGATATAATAATATTTCATAAGAGATTCCATTAAGAAACATACTACAGATTACATTATGTTACATTATATATATCACTTAGAATCACATAGATTGATAGATATATGTTATATACCAAGATATCCCTATATGATATATGTGTGTGTGTGTGTGTGTGTGTGTGTGTGTGTGTGTGTGTGTGTGTATGATTATGTTGGGGTTCTCTAGAGAAACAGAAAAAATATAGAAAGATATCCATAGATACATTTATTTATATTTCTATAAATCTATAAATCATATTTTCTGAGTGCCCATCTGTGCCAGTCATTGTTGTTGGCACTGGGAATACTGCAAAACCTAAAACAAACCCCTTCTTCAGCTCACAATGAACAAATAAACAGATAGATGTACGTGTGTGTATAGTTAGACAGATAGATAGTTGCTGTTGTTGTTGTTGTTTTTTTGCAGGGAAAAGTACTATGGAGAAAAATTAAAGATGACAAATGGGAGAGGATATTCTGTGATAGGGAAGAGCCTCCAATTTTTAATGGGGTGATTAGAGAGGGCCTCTTTGAGATGGTAATGTTTGAGTAAAGATCAAAGGAGTTTAGGAGTAATGAGAAGAGTATTTCAGGAGAAGAAAGAGCTATACTAGAAACTCTAGATATTCTTTGTGTCATGTGAACTAGGGACAGGAAGAGGGGAGAAGCAGAGGACAGTGGGCAGGTGGGAGAATAATGGGAGATGATGAGTGTGTATGTGGGGTCCAGATCACACAGAGTTTGGGTATCATGGCGAAGGTTTTCACTTTTACTTTGAATGAGATGAGAAGTCCTTGTAAGGTTTTAAGCACAGATGTGACATGATCTTTTTCACATTTTAAAATAATCACTCTAGGCACCTGGGTGGCTCAGTCATTAAGCGTCTGCCTTTGGCTCAGGTCACAATCCCAGGGTCCTGGGATCGAGTCCCGCATCGGGCTCCCTGCTCCACCGGAAGCCTGCTTCTCCTCCCACTCCCCCTGCTTGTGTTTCCTCTTGCGCTGTGTCTCTCTCTGTCAAATAAATAAACAAAATCTTTAAAAAAACAAATAAATAAAATAGTCACTCTAGCTGAGCTGAGGCTTGGGGAGTGGAGTTTTGGGGGGAAGAAAAGAGAGGCCATTTTGGAAACCAATGCAATAATTCAGACTAGATGGTCTTATACTAGGTCAGCAAAAGTGGAGGTGGTGAGAAGAGGTTGCATTCTGGATATATATTGAAGACGGAGGCAACAAGATTTCTTCATGGATTGGATATAACATATGACAAGAAAAAAAGAGAAGTCAGGAGGACTCCAACGTTTTTGGTCTGAACTACTTGAATAATGAAGTTAGCTTTTACTGTAGCAAAGACTACAATAGAACAGCTAGTTTGGAAGGTAAAACCAGGAGTTGGATTTTGTATGTGTTAAGTTTGAGCGCTTAATAAACATCTGCTGAGGCTTCCCTGGCCTCCCCATTTTCTAGGACAATTAGAACTCTGACCTGTTACAGATACTTGGGAGCTCAGAGGCATCTGCACTGGCTGGAGACATGTATAATCAACAGAATACTTGGAGGAAAAGAAATCTCAATCCCTGAATAATACTGAGGATATTGCCAAAAGAAAGGGGAAAAGGATTGCTAGAGTTAGAGTGGCAGAAAGCAAGTGAGAAGAACCAAGGAATCCTGTCTTGAATTCCCTGCTGCATGGCTTCCTTCCCATAGCATCATGCTTATCTTTCAGAAAACTGACAGACTGGACTCACAGAAAATGAAAGCTTTCTTCTTTGTCTAAAAGCAAAATTTATAAAAGGGATCAATCTTAAATTTCAAAGATGAGCTAATGAATGAAAATTTCATTTGAAAATAGTGAAAACTTTTCTGTGGAATCAAAGCAAGTGTTTCTCTAAGAAACAGCCTTATTATATATATTACAAAAATTAGTCGGGGCGCCTGGGTGGCTTAGTCAGTTAAGCATCTGACTTAGCTCTGGTCATAATCTCAGGATCCTGGGATCTAGCCCTACATTGGGCTCTGTGCTCAGCAGGGAGTCTGCTTGTCCCTCTTCCTTTCCCTCTGTCCCTCTTGTTCATGCTCACTCCCTTTCAAATAAATAAGTAAAATCTTTAAAAAAAACTAGAGAAAATTTACCTGAAAAAAACCTCCCAATTCATATTCTTAATACCTTAATTAAAAGACTTTATTGCTAAAAAGTGCTAACCATCACCTGAGCTTTCACTGAGTTGTAATCACTGATCATAGATCACCATAACAAATATGGTAATAGTGAAAAAGTTTGAAATATTGCAAGGATTACCAAAATGCGACAAAGAGATACTGAGCGAGCAAATGCTATTGAAAAAATGGTGCTGACAGACTTGTTTGACACAGAGTTGCTACAAACTTTCGATTTGTAAAAAAAAAATGCAGTATCTGTGAAGTGCAGTAAAGTGAGGCACAATAAAATGGGGTATGCCTATATATGCCTTTTTAACTTATTTTATACAATCCCTATTATATTTTTTATGCCATGCCATGTAATTCATATTGATATCCCAACTTTTACTATTGACCAAACTGAAAATAAAGCAAAAATAGGAAAAACAGAGAGTCAGACATAGGGTAAAATGAGAGGTATTTACTTGTAGTCAACCCACAATAAAAGCAAGATAGTCTTTAGTTCTTTAATCTCTAAGAAAAGAGAGAACTCAAAGAAAAATAAGAACATATTATTCTGGCAAAAAGAAACAAAAAGTTGAGTTAAATGATAGTGTTCATACTCTTTCTTTAAATAGTTCATTGGTGATGTATGGTCCAAGAAGGATGATTTAAAAACAACTGAACTGGGCTGACACCAACAAATGCTAAGGGTGTTGTGGAATCTCTGATATGAACTGCACAGAAATTAGGCCTTGCTCTCTAGTGTTTAAGAAACATATGCCTAATAAACAGTTTCTAGGAAAGATTTTCCACAGCTAACATTTCAAAGACATAAAATGTTAGAGTTGAAGAGAACCTATTTGTTATCTCATTTAATTCACATTTTCCCAACAAACATGAATTGGGTACCTAGTGTGTGTCAAATAATGTGTTCATCATTGAGTATTCAAGGTAGTATTTATTCTTTCCATACCTAGAAGAAAGTCACTAATCAATAGGATACGTTATAATAAAGGTGTGTAAAAGGTGTAGAAAGACCTAACTCTAACTCTGCCTGAGACACTCAGGGAGGGCTTCATGTTGGGGATGACATTTGAGTTGCTCTTGGAATTTGGTAAGCTACTTTTTATCAGTTGGAAAAGTTGACCAAGATTATTTTGGTATTGAAAGAAACTAAGCAAGGGTATGAAAATATAAAAAAACCCCAAGATATATGGAGGGAAATTAATAGCATTGTTAACTTGTAAATTAATCCAAACTGCATTTGATACATGAATATCCTCTACAAAACCCCCAACAAATGGTCCTCTGATATCTAATAAGAATTTAGGCATATCTAGCAACTGTAAATTTCAAGAACCAAAATATATATATTTGAGAAGATATATTCTTATGACAAAGAAACAAAATAATTATAATGAGTAAAAATTTTTTAACCATGTCTAAAAGTGAGGAATAACAACAACAAACAAGGAAAATATCAACTACTTTGAGCAAAACAAGAAACCTCTATGATTATCCATTCCAACCACCAACCTGAGGCTTAACTTACTGCCCTCCCTAAAAACCTCCTGCAATATTCCATCAAGTGTTACCTACCCCCTGTGATTGTCCTATCTGCTTTAGCTTGTACCAGAAAACATAATTGCATACTCTGTTGGTCTTCTGTGTTTTTATGTAGTTTAAAGACAGACATTTTCAAATTCCCAGAAGTAACTGAAGAGAACAAAGGTATAATATTTTCCCCAGAGAAGGTGAATTTTCTACTTTACCCATATAATTTGCTACAACAGCACTTTAATGGTCAGTAAAAACATTTGATTGATTTTTATGAAAATTAAATATTTTACAACATAGATGTTTATAAAGTAAATGCACAAAGTTAGTTTTCTGTCATTTTAAAGCAATTCAAATGGAATTTTGAAAAAAACATTTGCTGTTGAAGTTTATGTGTGTGAAAAGAATCTACTGCATATACATATTATACAACAACAAAATAAATTACTCAGTCAATACATTGATTTATTAAATTCCATAGTAAGGGAATATATGAAAAAAAGATTTCTTAAGGTCTAGGTGCCTAACTTCAAGTTACGACTACCAGATTTAGAACATATTAAAAAATTTTTAAGTATCTATAAAACAACTCTCATAACTTTAAAATATATTTTATAAAGTTTTAAAGAGATCTCCAAAACACTTTTTTTTTAATTTTACTATGTTATGTTAGTCACCATACAATACATCATTAGTTTTTGATGTGGTGATCCACAATTCATTGTTTTTGTGTAACACCCAGTGCTCCATGCAGTACGTGCCCTCCTTAATACCCATTACCAGGCTAACCAACCCCTCTCCCCCCTCCACTCTAAAACCCTGTTTGTCTCTGAGAGTCCATAGTCTCTCATGGTTCATCTCTCCCTCCAATTCCCCCCCACTTCATTTTCTCCCTTCCTTCTCCTAATGTCCTCCATGCTATTCTTTATGTTCCACAAATAAGTGAAACCATATGATAATTGACTTTCTCTGCTTGGCTTATTTCACTTAGCATAATCTCCTCCAGTCCCATCCATGTTGATGTAAAAGTTGGGTACTCATCCTTTTTGATGGCTGAGTAATATTCCATTGTATATATGGACCACATCTTCTTTGTCCATTCATCTGTTGAAGGGCATCTCAGCTCTTTCCACAGTTTGGCTATTGTGGACATTGCTGCTATGAACATTGGGGTGCATATGGCCCTTCTTTTCACTACATCTGTGTCTTTGGGGTAAATACCCAGGAGCGCAATTGCTGGGTCATAGGGTAGCTCTGTTTTTAATTTTTTGAGGCACCTCCACACTGTTTTCCAAAGTGGCTGTACCAACTTGCATTCCCACCAAGAGTGGAAGAGGGTTCCCCTTTCTCCACAACCTCTCCAACATTTGTTGTTTCTTTCCCTGTCCATTTTTTGCCATTCTAACTGGTGTAAGGTGGTATCTCAATGTGGTTTTGATTTGAATTTCCCTGATGGCTAATGATGATGAACATTTTTTCATGTGTCTGTTAGCCATCTTTATGTCTTCTTTGGAGAAGTGTCTTTTCATATTTTATTCCCACTTTTTGACTTGATTATTTGTTTTTTGGGTGTTGAGCTTGAGATCTAGGTGCCTAGATCTCAGGTGCCTTTATAGATTTTGGATATCAGCCCTTTATCTGTAGTGTCATTTGCAAATATCTTCTCCCATTCTGTGGGTTGCCTCTTTGTTTTGTTGACTGTTTCCTTTGCTGTGCAGAAGCTTTTTATCTTGATGAAGTCCCAAAAGTTCATTTTGGCTTTTGTTTTACTAGCTTTTGGAGATGTAACTTGAAAGAAGTTGCTGTGGGCGATGTCAAAGAGGTTACTGCCTATGTTCTTCTCTAGGATTTTGATGGATTCCTGTCTCACATTGAGGTCTTTCATCCACTTTGAGTTTATCTTTGTGAATGGTGTTAGAGAACGGTCGAGTTTCATTCTTCTGCATGTGGCTGTCCAATTTTCCCAGCACCATTTATTGAAGAGACTGTCTTTTTTTCCATTGCGTGTTTTTTCCTGCTTTGTCAAAGATTAGTTGACCATAGAGTTGAGGGTCCATATCTGGGTTCTCTATTCTGTTCCATTGGTCTACATGTCTGTTTTTGTGCCAGTACCATGCTGTCTTGGTGATCACAGCTTTGTAATATAGCTTGAAATCGGGCAACGTGATGCCCCCAGCTTTGTTTTTCTTTTTCAACATTTCCTTGGCGATTCGTGGTCTTTTCTGATTCCATACAAATTTTAGGATTGTTTGTTCCAGCACTTTGAAAAATGTCATTGGAATTTTGATCAGGATGGCATTGAAGGTATAGATTGCTCTGGGTAGCATAGACATTTTAACAATGTTTATTTTTCCGATCCATGAGCATGGACTATTTTTTATCTTTTTGTGTCTTCTTCAATTTCTTTCATGAGTGTTGTGTACTTCCTAGAGTATAGATCCTTTACCTCTTTGGTTAGGTTTATTCCAAGGTATCTTATTGTTTTCGGTGCTATTGTAAATGGAATCGTTTCTCTGATTTCTCTTTCTACAGTTGCGTTGTAGGTGTATAAGAAAGCAACTGATTTCTGTGCATTGATTTTGTATCCTGCCACATTACTGAATTGCTGGATGAGTTCTAGTAATTTGGGGGTGGAGTCTTTTGGGTTTTCCATATAAAGTATCATGTCCTCTGTGAAAAGAGAGAGTTTGACTTCTTCTTTGCCAATTTGAATACCTTTTATTTCTTTTTGTTGTCTGATTGCTGTTGCTAGGACTTCTAGTACTATGTTGAACAATAGTGGCGAGAGTGGGCATCGTTGACGTGTTCCTGATCTTAAGGGAAAGGCTCTCAGCTTTTCCCCATTGAGGATGATATTCGCTGTGGATTTTTCAGAGATGGATTTTATGAACTTGAGGAATGTTCCCTCTATCCCTATACTCTGAAGAGTTTTAATCAGGAAAGGATGTTGTATTTTGTCAAATGCTTTTTCTGCATCAATTGAGAGGACCGTATGGTTCTTCTCCCTCCTCTTATTAATGTGTTCTATCACATTGATTGATTTGTGAATGTTGAACCACCCTTGCATCCCGGGGATAAATCCCACTTGGTCGTGGTGGATGATCCTTTTAATGTATTGTTGGATCCTATTAGCTAGGATTTTGTTGAGGATTTTGGAATCCATATTCCTCAGGGATATCAGTCTGAAATTTTCCTTTTTGATGGGGTCTTTGCCTGGTTTGGGGATTAAGGTAATGCTGGCCTCATACCATGAGTTTGGAAGTTTTCCTTCTGTTTCTATTTTTTTGAAACAGCTTCAGTAGAATAGGTATTATTTCTTCTTTGAATGTTTGGTAGAATTCCCGAGGGAATCCATCAGGCCCTGGACTCTTGTTTTGGGGGAGGTTTTTGATCACTGCTTCAATCACGTTACTGGTTATTGGCCTATTCAGGTTGTCAATTTCTTCCTGTTTCAGTCTTGGCAGCTTATAGGTTTCCAGGAAGGCTTCCATTTCATCCAGATTGCTGTTTATTGGCATATAGTTGTTGATAATAATTTCTAATAATTGTTGCTATTTCCTTGGTGTTAGTCATGATCTCTCCCCTTTCATTCATAATTTTATTAATTTGGGTCCTTTCTCTTTTCTTTTGGATAAGTCTGGCTAGTGGTTTATGGATCTTATTAATTCTTTCAAAGAACCAACTTCTAGTTTCATTGATCTGATCTACTGTGTTTCTGGTTTCTAATTCATTGATTTCTGCTCTAATTTTAATTATTTCTCTTTCAATGCGTGGCTTAGGCATCATTTGTTGCTTTTTCTCTAGTTTTTTAAGGCGTAGAGTTAGTTGGTGAATTCGGGATTTTTCTATTTTTTTGAGTGGGGCTTGGATGGCTATGTATCTCCCCCTTAGGACTACCTTTGCAGTATCCCATAGGTTTTGGACCGATGTGTTTTTGTTTTCATTGGTTTCCATGAATTGTTTAAGTTCTTCTTTGATTTCCTGGTTGACCCAAACATTCTTGAGCAGAGTGGTCTTTAGCTTCCAACTGTTTGAATTTCTGCCAAATTTTCTCTCATGATTGAGTTCCAGTTTTAAAACATTGTGGTCTGAGAATATGCAGGGAATAATCTCAATCTTTTGGTATCACTTGAGACCTGATTTGTGACCCAGTATGTGGTCTATTCTGGAGAAAGTTCCATGTGCGCTCGAGAAGAACGAGTATTCTGTTGTTTTAGGGTGGAATGTTCTGTAAATATCTATGAGGTCCATCTGGTCCAGTGTATCATTAAAAGCTCTTGTTTCCTTGTTGATTTTCTGCTTAGATGATCTGTCCATTGCTGAGAGTGGAGTATTGAGATTTCCTAAAATTAACATATTGTTATCAATATGACTCTTTATTTTGGTTAACAGTTGGCTTATGTAGATGGCTGCTCCCATGTCGGGGCATAGATATTTACAATTGTTAGATCTTTTTGTTGGATAGACCCTTTAAGAATGATATAGTGTCCTTCTGTTTCTCTAATTACAGACTTTAGTTTAAAATCTAATTTGTCTGATATAAGAATTGCTACCCCAGCTTTCTTTTGAGGTCCGCTGGCATGGAAGATGGATCTCCATCCCTTCACTTTTAGTCTGGATGTATCTTTAGGTTCAAAATGAGTCTCTTGTAGGCAGCATATGGATAGGATAGGTCCTGTCTTTTATCCAATCTGCAACCCTGTGCCGTTTTATGGGAGCATTTAGGCCATTCACATTGACAGTGATTATTGAAATATATGAATTAATTGTCATCATGTTGCCTGTGAAGATGTTGTTTTTATAGACCGTCCCTGTAAATTTCTGTTGTATATCACTCTTGGGGTCTTTCTCCTTTTATAGAACCCCCCCTTAATACTTCTTGCAGGGCCAGCTTAGTGGTCACATATTCTTTCAGTTTCTGCCTGTCGTGGAAGCTCTGCATCTCTCCATCCATTCTAAATGACAGCCTTGCTGGATAAAGTATTCTTGGCTGCATGTTCTTCTCATTTAGTACTCTGAATATGTCTTGCCAGGCCTTTCTGACTTGCCAGGTCTCTGTGGATAGGTCTGACGTTATTCTGATGTTCCTCCCTCTGTACGTAAGGAATCTCTTCTCCCTAACTGCCCTTAAGATGGTTTCCTTGGTTCTAAGATTTGTAAGTTCTACTATTACATTTCGGGGTGTTGGCCTGTTTTCCTTGATCTTGGTAGGGGTCCTTTCTGCCTCTAGGATGCAAATGTTTGTTTCATTCCCCAGTTTAGGGGAGTTCTCAGCTATGATTTGCTCAAATACATCTTCTAGTCCTCTCTCTCTCTCCACTCCCTCCGGGATTCCAATTATTCTGACATTGGAATGCTTCATGGTGTCACTTATTTCTCTGATTCTATTTTCATGGATTCTGAGTTGTTTTTCCCTGGCCTCCTCTTTTCCCTTTTTATCTATTATATTGTCTTCCAGGTTGCTTATTCATTCTTCTGCCTCAGTTACCCTAGCTGTTAGATTATCTAGATTGGATTGGATCTCATTGATAGCATTTTTAAGTCCTGCCAATTCAGCTTTCATTTCTGCCCTTAGAGACTCTATGTTGCCATTAATTGAATTCTCCATTCTAGCCATTGTCTTCACAATTGCTAGCCTGAATTCCATCTCCGACTTCTTGGTTATATCTGCATCCATTTGTAAATCTGCAGCATAAATCATGATCTCTGAGTCTTTTCTATTTTGGGGATTCCTCCTCCTAGTCATTCTGTTAATGGGTGTTTGAGGGAATGTACAGAGTCCAAACTATTGACCAGAACCCAAGCAAGATGCACCTGTTTTCTAGGGACCTTAGGGTTGCTGGCCTCTTGTTTTCCCAGCCTGTCTTCTGGAGGAGGGGCCTGCCACGCTGTTACTTAGGCAACCTTATTTGGGCGGAGTTGCCCTGCCCCCCTGTGGCGAGGGATGGGCTCAGCGGGAATCAGTTTTGGGGGCTTTTGTTCTCTGGTGGCTTTCCCTGGCGGTTTTCCGCATCTCTTCCGCAAGTCAGAGCAGAAGAGACCATTTCCAACCCTCTGCCTCAGAGCAGAGAGACCGCAGTCTGTTCTTCAGAGAGCTCTCCAGGTCACACCATCACTGTTTCTGCCCATGCTGCTATAAACTGCAGTGGCCTGGGTTGTGCGCCCCTCTGCAGAGTCCCCAGTCCTTGCTTCCAGGTCGGGGCATGTCTCTGCCCTTTGTGCTTCTAAAACCACCAGCTGCTCCCAGTTCACACACGCGACCCTGCCGCTCCAGGTTTCCTCCCCAGGGGCTGCCCTAAAGTCCTTTCCTGGCAGCTGCTACAGTCTGCGAGTCTGTGCCGGTCCCCAGCGTGTGAGGCTGTCGCTCACCGGCGGTGTAGGATCCCCACGACAGGCTCCCTCCCACTGCCGGTTATCCTCCGATATCTCCCCGCGGAATCAGGCCTCCCTGCTTCGTACCTCGAAACCAACCACCTGCGATATTCTGTTTGTAGAATTCCAGATCTTCTTACGTCTCAGGCTGGTTTCATGGGTGCTCAGAGTGGTCTGGTAGATACCCAGCTCAATTCCAGGGACCAGTTGAAATAGGGTCCCCTACTCCTCTGCCATCTTTCCTTCTCCTCTCCAAAACACTTCTAATAAATAGAATATGAATAATAGTCATGATCTTGTGGCTTGAAAGCAAATGGGCACATATTTTTGGCACTAAAAGGTTGATAGTAGTAGGGATGTTGACAGAATTTCCAGATGGTTGTCATCCTATACACAAAGTGGAAGAAGGAAGTTTTTGGGAATTCTATTTTATTTAATAAAACATTAAATAAAACTTATTATGCAGTGACACACACAGAGTTAATCTGAATATGTAAATAAACTCACAGAAGTAAATTTTATATTAAATTAAACAGAAAGAGTACATTGTGGCATCCATCATTATAAAATTACATTTTCTTAAGTGATTGAGAGTTGATTTTGAAAACAAAATTATATGTAAGACTGCTCATGGGAGAAAATCTATGAATGAATAAATGAATGGGAAAAATGAATAAATGAATTAGTGAATGGATAAATGTTAATACAGAACTATCAAGAATCTTCTAGAATAATGATGTGAGGAGCTCTGGCAGGCTCCCTCTCTGGAAAAACAACCATAACTGGTGAAAATTATTTTTAAAAAACAGCCATTTGACAGTTGTCCAAACAGCATATAGAAAATGGAGAAATGTTTATTTGAGGAAATCTACTAAATCTCCATAAGAACAGTGAGAGTCTGTGGCATTTGAGTTAAAACCCACTTCCTTCCTTCTCACCAACCAGCTCAGCAAGAGTGAAATTCTATTCCAGGTGCATACAGTCAAGAACATAGGCTTTCTCTCCTACCACTCCAAGTTCCCAGTCAAGGGCTACAGTATCTACCCCAGACGGGAAGGCCCCCAGCATTTCTCATCCCCCATTCTGGCTCTATGTTGCAGAAGCTCTATTTCAGGCAAGTGTAATTGAGTGGTCAGGGGTTCCCTTCCTTTACACATTTCCCAGTTATAAGATTGAAGCTCTATGTAGGTGTAGCAGGCCAAGATTACTATACCTCAATCACCTATGTCTTAGCTTATTTATAGGGCAGATGTTCTATTCCAGGAAACGTAAGAACAAAGGTTGCTGACTTCATCCAGTGCCACACTCATAGAGTAGGAGTATCTATCTGAGAGAAGCAGGCTTCTGTCTCTATCCCAATCTCCAGAGAAGTAGCACAGAGGTTCTGACTAGTGGAAGAGGCATATCGTAGGAGAAGAGCTCTCTAGCTTTCCCTGAGGGAACTGATTTTATTTGGAAACAGATGCTGGAAAAGTTCAAGCACAGCAGCACTATTAAAAACAATGGTACTGAGCCACAAGGTGGAGGCTGATAGTTCTTTGAGAGCAGCAAGTGAAACAATACACAGAATTTTAATAGAAAGACTTAGGGAAACAGACAGATAGGAAGAGCCTGGAATTGGAGAAGGCTTTAAGGATTGGATCCAGCACAAGCAGAATAGCTAAAAGCTTAACAGGGAGATCAGGACAAGAGAGAGAAAAAGACAGCTGGTTAAAAATACTATCAACCCTGATGTGGAGGAGGTCAGAGTGATTGTGTACATTTCCAAAGCTGTGCCTGTGTGTACTAATATCAGAGGTTGCACACTTCAGGGGAAACAGGTCTCACTGAAATAGTACTGCCAACTCATTAAACAAATAATGAAGCAAACAAACGAACAAACAGACAAAAAGCCCCAGGAGTGGGGAGAGGGATCACACACAGATTTGCTACAATGTGTTATCTGAAATGACGAGTAATCAACTATAAATTATGAGACATGCAAAGAAACAGTAATGTGCAACTCATTAACAGAAAAAAAAAAAAGCAGGCAAAAGAACCCTCCTTTGAGAGGCCCAGATGTTGGAAATATCAAAGACATTAAATGAGCTATTATCAGTATGTTCAAGGAATCAAGGGAGTTCTAACAATGTCTCATCAAATAGAGAAGATGTATTAAAACATATAAATTATTAAAAACTAAAATGATTCTGGAGTTGAAAAGTACAATAACCAAGATAAAAAAATTCACTACAGGGACTCAACATTAGATTTAAGCTGGCAGGAAAAGGAATCAATGAACTTAAAGATAGATCAATAGTGATTATACAATCTGATGAAAAGAGAAAAAAAATGAAGAAAAATGTTCAGAACCTCAGAGAAGTGTGGGCTACCATTAAGTGCACCAACATGTATAATAGGAGTGGCCATCAAGAGGACAGAAAGGGATAGGAAAAAAAATATCAAAACAATAAGGGCTGAAAAACTTCCCAAATTTGATGGAAAACATTAAACTACAAGCACAAGAACCAAACTGGGAGGAATACAGAGAGCTCCACAACCAGACATATACACGATAATAAATGTTGAAAGCTGGGAAAGATAAATGCTTGAAAGTAGCAAGAGAAAATAATTGGCCATGTACTAGAGACACTTAATAAGATTAACAACTGACTTCCAATAAGAACAATGGAAGTCTGAGACAGCGGGATGATACATTCGAAGTGCGAAAGATGTAAAACAAGCTGTCAACCAAGAATCTTACATCCAGCAAAACTAACTTTCAAAAACTTAAGGTGACATTCCTAGATAAACAAAAGCTGATAGAATTCATTGCTAGAAGACTCACTTTAAAGAAATACTAAAGGAAATTGTTAAAGCTGGAAGTGACACTAGACAATAATATGAACTCACATATAAAAAACAAAAAACTGGTAAAGAAAATTATATAGGTAATTATAAAAGTATTATTTCATATTTCTTCTTTATCTTAAGGGATTTTAAAAATAATATAAAACAATATTAATATACTAGTATTGTTAACCTGCAACATATGGAAATCAAATGTACTTGGCAATAATAGCACAAAGGAAGTGGGTGAAAGCAATGTCGCACTGGAGTAAGAAAGGACACCAGATGGTAACTTGAATCCACAGGAAGAAATGAAGAGAATCAAAAATAGTAAATAAGAATATTATATAACAAATCCTATAAATATATGCTTGCTCTTATTTCTTCTCTCAGCTTCATTAAAATACATAAGATTATATAATTATATAAAGTAATAATTACAAAAATGAATTATTGCATTTTTAACATATATAGATATAAAATTTATTAAACTAATAGCACAAAAAAGGGGAAGGGGAAACAGAGCAATATAGAATTAATACTTCTATCTCTTACTGTAATTAAGGTAGTGTGAAAGCAGATTTATAAAGTTATTTTGGAACCCTAGAGCCACTAAGAAAGTAACTCAGGAAATATATTGAAAAAAACCACTGAAATAATTAAAGCATGACTAGAAAATACTCATTTAATGCAGAAGAAAGCAATAAAGGAGGAATGGAGGAATAAAAAAATGAAATATAAAAAAAGAAAGAGACAAATATCATATTGATAATAATATTAAATATGAATGAATTAAAAATCCAATCACAAGGCAAAGATTATCAGGCTGTCTTTGAAATAAATAAATAAATAAGACCTAAGTACATGCTATTAATGTGAGACAAATGTTAGATTCAAAGATAAAAGTAGATAAAATTAAAAGAATGTCAAAAGATATACCATGTGAACAGCAACCACAAGAGAGCTAGAGCAGCTTTACTAATATCAGACAAAAACAGGCTTTGTTTGTGACTAATAATATACTCCTCACTGCTGGCAGCAATAATAGGGAATCTATCTGCTAATGAAATCTGTTGGATGGCAGACATCAGGGATATAATGAAAGTTGGGTGGTGGATGATAATCTGGTTGTTACCTAGTCTTTATGTCTATCTGTTTACATGCTACTAAAAGCTCACATCAGTCAAGAAAATATCTGGTACACAAAGAAGAATAGTCCTTTTCATTCTGGGCTTCAGTTTGGGTGTTAATTTTGGACCTATGGCTGAGTGGTAAATTTGCTGAAGCTGCTAGTTCTTTCTGCATATTTAAAAAACAGTCTTTTCAACTGGAAATAAAAAAAAATCTCTTACTTGTGTGTACGCTAATGATAGCTAGTCTAGACAGATAGATATTAGATTCTAAGGTATCTTAAATTTAACAGAGCTCCTGTTCTGATTCATACAGATTAGTAAGTACTTATATAATTCTAACATAAGGGACATAAAGAATCCCTAGAGAAGAAAGAAACTGAACTTCTAATACTTTGAATATGCTAGCCTTTTAAGAAAAAAACTTTCTCAAGAAATTGCTAACTTGGAAGCATTTTTTATGTAAGAATCGAAATCCACATAATCAAAGTAAATCTTTGGAGCTATCAAACCAGCTTAATAATTTTCACTTAAAAACAGTTTCATAGGGCGCCTGGGTGGCTCAGTCATTTAAGTGTCTGCCTTGGGCTCAGGTCATGATCCCAGGGTCCTGGGTTCGAGCCCCACATCGGGCTCCCTGCTCAGCGGGAAGCCTGCTTCTCCCTCTCCCATTCCCCCTGCTTGTGTTCCCTCTCTCGCTGTGTCTCTCTCTCTCTGTCAAATAAATAAATAAAATCTTTTTAAAAAAGAAAAAACAGTTTCATAAAAAGGACAATGAGATACCATATCACTTCACATGTAATAAGATGGCTTAAAAAAACCAAAACAAAACAGAGAATAACAAGTATTGATGAATGTGGAAAAACTGGAACCCTTACACATTGCTGTGCAGCTGTTAGGGAAAACAGTTTGTCAATTCTTCAAAATGTTAATCATAGAGCTATTAAATGACTCAGTAACTCAACTCTTAGGTATATAAACAAGAAATTTGACAACTTACGTTCACAAAAACCAGGGAGTTCGCCCATGATTTTAGTCTTTAGCTTTGTGAAAGCTGTTTCTACCACAGCCCTTTTCTTTATACTACAAGGGATGATTTTTTTCTATACTCTAGTGGAACTCCTTTTGTCCTACTATGCATCTGTATTTAACATTGATTTGTGAAATTGTAATTTCCTCAAACAAGTTTTATAAGTGCATTAAATAATGATTTTGGGGTGGAGCAAAGCCAGGATTACAAATTCCTAATGATTATTGAATATTAGCAAACATTCCCAGAATCGTAATGCTAAGTGCAAGAGATTAAGATTCCATGCCCCATGGGGCACCTCTCATTAGGTTAAGTGACTCTTGATCTCAGATCAGGTCTTGATCTCAGGACTTTGAGTTCAAGCCCCAAGTTGGGCTCCACACCCTCTTAAAAAAAAAAAAAAAGATTCCATACCCTTGAAAAATAGTGTAACAAATTCCTAAAACAAATTTGGAATAAAAAACTTACAACTTTCTGAATTATCTAAGACAATAGATTTTTTTTAAAGACTTTATTTATGGGACACCTGGGTGGCTCAGTTAGGTGGTTAAGCATCTGCCTTAGGCTCAGGTCATGATCCCAGGGTCCTGGGATCCAAGCCCTGCATAGGGCTCCCTGCTCAGGGGGGAGCCTGCTTCTCCCTCTCCCTCTGCTGCTCCCCTTGCTTGTGCGCTCACACGTGTGCTCTCTCTCTCTGTCAAATAAATAAAATCTTTAAAAAAAGATTTTTATTTATTTATTCATGAGAGACAGAGAGAGGGAGGCAGAGGGAGAGGGAGAAGCAGGCTCCCCGTGGAGCAGGGAGCCTGATGCGGGACTCGATTCCAAGATCCTGGGATCATGACCTGAGCTGAAGGCAGACGCTTCACCAACTGAGCCACTCAGGTGCCCCTAACACAATAGTTTTTACAACTTGATGTGTTACTCCCCTATAGGATAAGCACAACAAAATAAGAAATAGCATGAGAAATCTAATCAACTAAATTGCTTAATGAAAGTCCTCCTCTTGATGCACCCTAAATCTCCTTATTGATATGTTTATCTATATGTCTACATTCTAAAACTTTAATTTAAGCCTATATTATCTTTCTGGGAAGAATCTCTAAGAGAACGTTCTTGCAGAAAAAGCCATCATCAAAGCATCTAAAAAAAAAAAAAAAAAAAAAGACTGAGAACAGGAAATTGAGCCCAGGCAAACTAACATTCACTTTAAATCTTCATTTGGTATTGACGATCAGAGTCTGTGAGAGCAAAGTTCTTTATTGCTATTAAGAACCAATTATCCCACAGATAACACTTTATGATAAGGCCAGTTCCAAATTCTGTTGCCACTGCCCCATTCTATCCAATCCCTACCTTTTATGAACTTTTTTCTACAAAAACATACTTCCTTCATTAACATATCATTTAGCATGATTTCTAAAAACAAACGCTAATGAAAAGCTGTAAGGAGCCAGTTTAAAAAATCATGACTCTGTAAACATAGTACCTCATTAATTATTATCTTGATATATAAAAGCATTTTTTTACACATGATGTTCAAAAGGTAGGCATGTGCAGCTTTCATATTTGGAAAGAATGAGAAAATGGTAGGGTTCTGTTTTTCATGGTACTGCTGACATTTACTATAAAACACTCTTAACTTATAAAACCTGACACTTTTGGTGAAAATAAAGATTAGCCAGAGGTGTGGCAAGTTCATTTTTAGTGGCTATATTTGTAAAACAATCCCACTAACCCAACCAAAAAAGAAACACTGATGAAAATTTATGGGGTCCCAAAGGAATTTAATTTGGAGGATTCAAGGAAGCTGATTTACCAACAGCAAAGTGTTCATGTTATCAAGCGAGTTACCTAAATTCCATACTCAAGCACCAAATAGAGAGTAGAAAACAAAGTCAAAAGCAATTTAAGCAGACCGTGGGGAATTTGGCACTATCCCTGTATATTTAGGTATAGGGAGAGGGCTTTCAGTGAAATAAATAACCATAATCTTACCTATGAGACTAGGCACTTATATAAAATACTCTCCTATTATAAGCTATTCCATGTGTCAATTGCAAAGTGATTATGACAGCCATTTTCCTTATAAGCAAGTACACCATCCTTCAAGTTATTATGAGAGGTGATTTAGGCTAAGAGTGAAGTTTTAAAATAAAATACTGCCAGCCCGCAAAAAAATATGATCATCAATACTTTTTGCTGGACTTAATAAAAGACATATTTGTATGTTAGCTATCCTTAGGTCTTCATATCATGCACATTAGTATTTTAGTCATATTTATTCACCAATTTAACAGGCTAAGCAGAATTCATTATATTGATCAAGATGTAGATTGCTTTTAGAAAAGTTTTATTCGCTCTTAGTCCTCTTGCTTTTCCACTCACACCAACACGTACACACCTATAAATTACAATTTCTTAACCAAAAATAAAAGAGCTCAGAGGAATAGGGAAAGAACCAACAATCAAGCACTTTATTTATTATTCAGTTATTCTCTTTAGCACAACTAAAACAAAATCTGGTTTCAGTTTCCTTGGACTAGAAAGGCAATTCCTTGAACAACCTCAATCGGCTAAAAAGGGTTTTAATGAAATTATGACAAAGTACTTAAAAATAAGTGGTAGATATAAGCATTATAATTAAAATAAAGAAAATAACTGAAAGTGATTGTATCTTATAGGTCTTTCCACTCCATTTTTAGCCGGAGAACCACAAAATGCACCTGAATTCTCATTACACAGTCAGTAATCATAATAAGCACAAATAACCTACCATTATGGGAAGTGCTGTGCTGCTAAAGGGACTGCCCTAGAGGAGTACCTGAAGTCTTACACCACCAGGTCTATAAAGAACCAGCATTATTATTTACTTAAATGTTTATTTTTTAAAGGAATCTAAAATTATCTACATTTTAAATGCAGACTCACTCAAAGTAAGATTCATGAAACCAAAGGTGTGATATTCTAGTTCCATATTTTTTCTAATACAGTACATTAGTGCATTAAAATAATAGCCCCTAAGATGATCTCACATGCCACCAATGGTACAGGCAAAGACATTTAGTGAAAACAAACTATCCTATATAATTTTCAACCTGATTTCTTTCTCATAGAAAAAACTGATGAACATATATTAGCATCAAGATTAAAAAGACAGATTAATGTTGTTTCATGTCATGCTTGCTATGTATGCACTACAGTACATCATTTAAACTTTAAAACAGTCGAACAAAGGCAGCGGAGTTGATATACTGAACCTAAAATACTCATTGCCTCAGTCTCATATTGGGAAATTACTGAGCTTTGGGGAAATTGTAATTTACACCAAATGAAACCATATATCTTGTATACAAAAAACAGGTTGACTGAAGGTTCTGACTGGATCCTATCTTTGTAAGTTCGGCCTCTGTGGTTTCTATAGCTGATAAGAGTGAAAAGTGACCTTTCGCTACCCTAGGGAATGATTTCTATGCATGAGAGAGGAAAAAAAAGGGCAAAATGTGGTTCAATAGAACAACTCTGCCACTCGTGTTCTATAGAAAAATCTTTTTATTTTGAGCTTTTGATTTTAATTTGATTCATTCTTGCCACTAAATCAGTACATTCAATTCCTTCTGCAATAAAATTTCAAATCACCTGCCTATGCATCTACTGAGTGCTGAGAAAGGTACAACCTATTGAAGTTTATTGTTTCATTGAGTTTATTCCTTATTGCAGATGGAATCATCATCAAAACTCAGCTGAGAGGACAAATTGGTTCATAATGATTTAAATTATATTAAAATATCACTGTTCCCATGAACTCAAACTACCCAGACTTTACCTATTAATATAAAACTCTGTAATGCCCCTAGATGTTCATTTTATTTTTTTTTCTATGAGAACTGGGAATGACCTTTTCCTAACATAAAATTTCTTTGTGAAATTATAGTGACTAACAAGACTAGGCAAAACATTCACTTAATAAAGTTCACAACATTATAATAACAAATGATAGAAAAGAAAGCATGGATTCTAACCACTTTGTCCTCCTTTGGGAAAGCATCCAAGGAAGCAGAGTAAAAAGAGAGGAAAAAGAAGAAGAGAAAAACAAAAATAAGGCATATATTAATAAACAGATTTTAAGAAAATAATCATGTATTATTTTTAAAGTATTAGAGCACAGGTATTTTTAAAAATAAATGTTTACTCTTCCCCAAAATATTCACTGTTCAAGCTTTCACTGAAAATGAACATATGCAGATCCTGCTATAGTAGATACAAAAATTGGTCACTATAAATCTCCAAAATTTTTAGAACTTGGATTATTACATCTATATTTAAAACATTATTCAGAAAGAAATCCCAATTCACTATTATATTTAGTCTTCCTATTACTGAAAAGACATTTTATTAAAATCCATAAAATTAGGTGAATAATTTTATCAAATTACTTTTAAAATATTTATAGTTACAATTTGGAAAATCTAAGAATGGGAAATATTTGTAAGAAATAAAAATGAGAAAAAAGATGTTAACTATTGTAGCCATAAATTATTCCACAAGCAATATTTATTTGTAAGATACACCTCAACATTTATAATCTTATAGGAAAAGCCAACACAATACAGTCATGCAATATTTTTGACTTATGCCCAAGATTGAGGCAGTACTTTCTTTTATTTTGTTCTTCTGAATATTTTTCCCAAGTTGGATGGGTTTTGTGAAGACGGGTAGACCACATTAGGCTCAGGTGTCTTCTCCAAAGCAGAGGTACCTCTTTGCTCAATTTCCTTTAAACATGAGTTTAACCCAAGTAATTTTAATATATCAATAGTTAACTGTATTGTTATTGGCTTTCCACAAACCTGTAGTAGAAGGCTAAAAACAGTCAACAATACAGGTGCTGAGTCAGCATCTCCACTCTGCTGATTTGCACATTAGTACTCACTGCCAGGACCTTTCCGATTGGACAGTACCCCTATACAAATGGTTTGTTAAATATTTTGACTATCATTCCCAGGTATCATCTGTGGGAATTCATTTCAAAATAGTGCATTAAAGAACACCAAAGAAGAATTAACAAATAGGTCTCATGCACCTTTTTATGCGCCAGATGCTCTTTTGACCCCAGGTTGTTTTAAAAAGGCTTTAATATCACATATGATAATTTATTAAAGAACTTTTAGCAGGAAAAGAGGAAAACTTATTTGGTCATCAGAATGGCACCTAAAGAAAAATTAAAGCTATATCATAAAGACCTAGATTTTAATTTTCATAGTAATCATAGACAATAATTATTACTATCCAGTTTCAAAGATAAAGAAGCTGTTGTTCAGAGAAGGCCAAGGCCTACCCAAGGCTACAACGATAATAGTGAGCTCACCTTAAATTAGAAGATATATCTCTTTTACTATTATAAGAATATCTTAATTCCACTGGAGAGGTTTTTAGAATACCCTACTTGTAATTCAACTACACTACCAATGAATACACTGTTGATAGGGAGATTGATTTTGATTTTAACTGTGATTTTCTCAATTAGGAAAACATCAAGAGCGCTTAAAGCTTCATGTTATTTTTAAGTATAACTTTGTACTATGTTAAATTGCATGCATGATTAAATAATATATGAAATTATTTAGAGAAATACTGGGAATTCTTTAGGTATATGATAATTTTAACTGTTCTATATTATACTGCAGACCTATATCAAAGAAAACCCACCCAGACATCCCCATAAATAATTCTATCATACTAAGATAGGGAATATAATAAAGTACATTAAAATGTATTCTAAACTATTAGAATTTATCTAGTACTTCATAAATAATCATATTTAGTCCTCTTAAATGAGCATCTGAGTGCCTCAAAAATTGTATATATTTAAAGCACTGCATAACAGAAGACCAGCTCTTATTTAAGCCAAACAAGGAAACTGCATCAGATTGAGACTACATCTCATAGAGAAGAAAATAAGTGCAAAAATCCCCCCAATTTACAAAAGTGTATTTTGACATACTCTTTAAATATCCAAATAATTTCCCTATGAGAAACTTAGTGCTGCATTACCTTACCATGACAAGAAATAGGAAATTACTCTCACAGGAACTAATCATTGCTTTATATATCTTATCTTGGGTTAAATTTAATGCCACACAGTTTACCTTACATTTTACCTTCATTCAATATGAAACAAATGTTGCAGAAACTGAAAAGTTTTCTTCCCTTTTTACAAGAAGAACTGGCCATAGCAACTTGCAAGAGTTTCATAATTCATGAGACTAAATCTACATTTACTACATTCTTCAGAAAATAAATTTACTCCCACAGATAATCTGTTGGTTTTGAATGGGAATCATTTATTAAGATACATTTGCAAAGCATCTTTTTATGACTTATTTTCATCACTACTCCACTACTCTGAACTTTATGAAAAACACAGAAAATGGGAAAAGGGCACAGTAATGGGTACATTTATGCCCAGGTCTACTTTCTAACACGCGTGTGTTTTCTGCCTGGGAGGTGCACTGCTTTTTACCCTCATTCAGAGTGCCTCGCACACTCAGGGAACACTCACGTTGTTGGATCGCAGAGACACGCGGCCTCCACAGCGGGCGCAGAACTTGGTGCGGCAGTAGGAGCAGAGATGGCCGCACCCATCGGCAAACTTGGTTTTATGACAGATTCCACAAGTCGGAGCATCATCTTTGTGCTCTCCCTGGTAACGCCGTGCTTCTTCCCCTATTTTTCTCACTTGTTCTTTATAGCTTTCAAATTGTTGATGCAATCTCCTGGGCAAAAGAGAAAATGGTAGCAAGCTAAGTAAATTACAGAAGACAAAAAACAAAAACAATTTTTCCTAATGGAACAGCAGTGCAACTGTTCAAACTAAATCAGAACACACAAAGCAATTTTTCCCACTCATCTTACCTCCAATGGTAAAAAATGTATTCGCATATATTCCATTAGTCCCAATTTTGCTTACTAGCAACGAACCATACACAAATAGACTCTATATAATCACTGTTGTGGTCCCAACAGTGGGATTCACGTTTCTACTCCATGCCTCTCCATCTTTTAGACAAGTGGCTTTCAAAGTATTTGGACTGTGGAACTCAACACTTTACAATTACACTCATGCAGTATACAACTGAAGCAAAAGTTATATAAAATGCCTAGCCTAACTCTATATGATGTACTCTGGTTATATTCTTTCTCATTCTATTTTAAGTTTAATACTGATTACAATTAAAAAAAAAAGCTTGTCACAATAACTTGATTTGATGGCCTACTATTTGAGCATGATGTATACTTGGAAAAATACTATTTTAAACTACAATGCTATGTAATCTGTGTTCCACAAAATATCTTCCTTTACTCCTATTGGAGACTATTTATATATTCAATATCAAGTGTCTGATTTCATACAGTATATAAAATGTTACCTTATATTATAATTGAGCTCACTAGTCTTTCCACGTCACATGAAAAGTTCTAAACCACACCTTGCAAAATATTCAGATTTTTACATACCCCAACCTCGCTTGATCTCTCTCAGGTTATACGTAGGAGAGCTGCTATCACTCTTTATTTAATGAATGCAACTGAAATTGTTGAGGCAAATCATTTCCCATAAGAATGATCACACTTAATATGACTCAAGTCTCCTCCCCTCCCGGTCAGACCAAATCCCTCAATCTTAAATTGCTACAAACAGAAACTGTTCGCTGTTCTGTACAAAACACTATGACATCCAGTGAAAGGATATGCCTTAGTCTCATAAATGAGAACTCAGAGAGTTGTCCCAGGACTAGCCAACAGCCGTTGGCCATTACAACGAAGGAGAGACTCCTGGGAAATCATTTGTGGACCTGAGTGAGTGTGCCAGATGCGACTGTTCCCTAGGACACAGGGTACACACATGCTATTGTTAATACAGGCAGTCAGCTTGATTCTCTACACCTGAGATAACTGTGGGACCTGGTACTCCCTGGAAACAGAACCAAATAAGGTAGGTGTAAGGACTGTAGTGTTTGCAGTACTGGGATTTCATGATATTTTTCTTTTAATGCCAACAGCTCCTGAGCAGAATTTTAACGATTACTTTAAAAATTCTGAAATACCTTTCCTGCTTTGCCAACTGACACTTCTATTGAATTCTCATAATTAAAGCAAACATACTTGCACTAGGAAATAAAGTTTAGAATCTGAAGCCCTTCCCAATTTAAAGGCTAGCTAATTTCAGTTCATAGAAAGAAATAGTGATACTATATTCAATGAGTGGAAGAATACCTGGTCAACTTAAAGAGTGAAGTTATTTGGCACATTAAATTTTTTATACTTTAAGCACCGTCAATCCAGGCTCAAGTTGGTAGAAAATAGCTGTGGATATCTATTATTTCAAAAGCAACCTTACAAAATAGCATTGGAAATCTTAAGGCTTCTATTAAAGAAAATAATTATTAAGGAGTGGGAGCAAGGAAGTATCTCTAATCAAAGAAACAGATATAAACTCTAAGCAATAGAGGGAGTGTATGAGTAAATATTTATTGTAAGAACCAGCAAATCAAATTTATTTAAGTAAATATAAACGAGAGAGCTAGGCTAAGGAAAAAGTTTCCCTATAAACTTACTTCATAATACAGCATATGATTTGGTATAGGTGTTGGCAAACTTTCTAGTAAAAGGCCAGACTGTAAACATGTTAGACTTTGTGGGCTATATAGTCTCTTTTGCAACTACTCAACTCTACTGTAGCATGAAAGTATCATAGATAATATGTAAATAATAAGTATAATAAGTGTGTCTACATTTCAATAAAACTTTATTACCAAAACAGAAAGTAGGCCAGATTGGGCCCGTGGACCAGTTTGTCAGCAGCTGATTTAGTATATGCTTTATACTGAGGTATAATTGTTTGAAAATCCATTGTTCTTTAAAAATTCAAACATAAAGGACTTTTGTCCATCCTATAGGTTCCAGTCGAAAGGGGCCTTTTATACAGTACTTACGTGCAGGGCCCTGACCACTGAGATGAAAACTTACCCTGCTACGATCGCATAGCATTTTATTTGGTCACTCTTAGTATATATACCCATATACCATTAGTATTTCTAAACATGACATCTTTCTTGTGACAAGTGCTTCGCCCCAAAGCTGGTGAGGCCATTCACACAAGCATCATTGCAAACTCTACCAGGACTCACATCCTCCTGGAAGCTACCCCTTGGTGGCCTATATACATCTGGACTCTCCTCCTATGTGTATTTAAAATTCCTTCCTGATTTCAGCAACAGCCCACGGTTATACTATTGGTTTGGACATTCCCACAGGGAGAGAATTGGGAGGGAAAATCATGCTGTTTCTCAGCCCAGAACTCTCTGACATCTTCAACTCTCTTTCTTCTTAGGCTTCTTCCTCTCCTTACAGGTGGAACTCCCTTATTCTTCACTGAGAGAAAAAGTGCAACCAAAGTCCCCATCGACCTCTCTAACTTATTTCCCAATGTGTTCCTTTTTATCAGCACTCACTATAAAAGGAAAGAAGGCAGGGAAGGAGGAAGGTACGGCATTTATTACTTTCACTTCTTCAAAATCTCCTTATTCTGTAACCTTCTGCAATGCTCTACTAAACTGTCTCTTAAAAATCAACCTTAATAACCCTTTCTCAATTTGTATTCCCCTTACGTTACCTCTGATATCTCACTCTGTCAAGATGCTGTCCTCACAATAAATTTTGCTTTTGAAATCAGGATATTGGTAGTGAAACCATAAACAGCATATTTATTTTTTGTATCTGATGTTTTAATGCTTTAATGCATATCAAGTATGTGACAGTGCTATATTATGAATAATAAATGGAAATACATATTATATTGTACAGTATTATAAATGCCAGCAAATGTCAGTAAATGCAGGACCGCTGATGTAAAATCTTTTTTTTGTGAAATTTAATTGTATATTTTATTTTTTATAATTTTTTTATTGTTATGTTAGTCACCATACAGCACAGTGAAATAAATCAGAGAAAGATAATTGTATATTTTAATTTTAGAATTAACACTATATTCTTACTGATTAGTAAGGTTGATAATATATGTGATCACAAAAACCTCAGATTTAAATTATCTAGATAGAAAATGGAGTGTTATAAAATATGTAAAATACTATAAAAAAAAGCACTGATAGAGAAACCTTGGTTTTCTCCTAGGATGCGATTTTTCCCCATTGTTTCACTATGCAATAATCATTGCATTATTTTAACATCAGTGCACTCAAGAAATACCAAGATTCCAGTTGTAAAGAAGTTGTTTGGGTGATTAATGGCACATATTTGAAGGAAATAAAGATGAATGCCTAAAAATCTAAATATCATTCTCTAAATGTCTAAAAACATCATTCTATAAATGCAAAATAATTTTTTTAAAGATTTTATTTATTTGACAGAGAGAGACACAGCGAGAGAGGGAACACAAGCAGGGGGAGTGGGAGAGGGAGAAGCAGGCTTCCTGTGGAGCAGGGAGCCCGATGCGGAGCTCGATCCCAGGACCCTGGGATCATGACCTGAGCCGAAGGCAGACGCTTAACGAATGAGCCACCCAGGCGCCCCAATGCAAAATAATTTAAACAGAAAATTACTGATGACATTCTTACCTATTAATAAGTATTTGTTGATCACTTACTACAAATAAGGTACATAGCAAGATGCTAAATGATCAGTAATGGTAGAATGCAGAGAAATCTTTGTAATTGGCACAGTACCTCATTTATTTCTATTTTGCATTTTTCCTTCCTCCGTCCCCAAAGTGGTCAGAAGCTAGAAGACAATTCCACCTTTCTTCCTGGCTATTCTTTTCAAAGTTTAGGCTAGATTTGCCTAGAGCAGGAGGGGTTGGGAGCTAGTGTTTGAGATTTCAAGAGCCTAAGTGTTAGGAAGGAAGGAAGGGCTTTCCCTAAGATGAAAGGAGGGCAGAGACTAGGGTAGTTTGCACATAGCACTCTAAAATGGAGAACTGCTTTGGGGTGTGCATACAATAGTGAGAAGGCATGGGTACTGAAAAACAATAAGAATGGCCTATGTGTTCCTCCCCAATCTTGGCACAGGACAAAAAAAACAGAGCACAATAAAGGCCCCATGAAGTTAGTGGCATGGAGATTAAAGCCAGGAGAGTTTTCTGAAAAGGTTAGATTGTTTAAGTGCCTCCAATAGTCCTGGGGGTGTCCAGGAAAAAGACCTGACAATGAATGAAATTAAACATTTTGCTAGTGAACAGGTTGGAGGCTTGCTTTAAAAGATTTTGACATCACCCTCTATTGTCAAAAAATTCACACTAACTTCAACTCTAAAGCACAGTTCTTTATTCCAAGGAAGGTACAGCCTACTTAGGAAGTAAGTTATATGTAAACATAAATTAACAGTTGATGGCAACATATACCAAGCGACAAGGGATGGAAGTAAATAGTTCCATAGAGAGTAATAGTTCTGGGAGATTTCTTTGGTGTAGCTAGTCAAAAACATTTTCCTAGATGATTTATGACTTGGACTGTTTACTGAATACTAAAAGTACAGTACGTGGTAATGTCAGTAGAACTACTAAAGCAAAGAAATAGGAAAGAATGTTAAGATAATATGATTGTGAATGCTCTCAAAGTTCTCAAAAATGTAAGCTGCAATTGTCTTTTAGTGTCTTTGCATATCAGCAAATAAACACCTAGTTTTTATGTTCTAATGAATGATAGCTCAATAAACACACATAGCTGACTATAAAGACATATGTGCAGTTAAAAAATGATTTCTTAGCCCCAAAACACAGTTGTCCCCTTCTTAATGAAACTGTCCCTCTGATTCTACTCTCTAACAGAGGAGCAGTAAAATTCCACTGCATTCCAGTGGTGACTAATTTTGTATAATGATGCTTGGAAATAATAGTCCCTTGTATTAGAGTTGAGTTGGAAATAACATCACAGTCTTCTAGGCAAAAAGATGAAGTTATGGAATTTCGTGCTACAAAACTGCTGGAAGGGGGACAGAAGTGGGATCTTAGCCTGATTTCCAGGAAGGTTCCCTAAAACAAAAGCATAAACCAACTATTCAAAGTTCCTCGATCAGGAAGTTGCAGGATCAGAAAGCCATTGCCCAAATTGCTGGCGTTAGTATCCCACCATGTCAGCTGATGTGTTAGTATCTGGAAACCACCACCACCACAGCCACTCTGGGCCTGCCAGAGAGACCAGCAAAACGGTTACCACGCATGCTGTGCTTGGCCCTCCATTCAATTCCACTTCAATTCTTCTCATACAAAGCACATCTGACTGGTGGAACCTAAACCACATCAGGAATTCTAGCTGTGAGAGAATCTGTGAAATTTAGTTTTGAGATTTCTGGCTTTTCCCTAAACTCCCTAGGAAGACTCTGGGACAGATGTTGTGAGAGTCAGTCTTCCACTTCAGCTACAATCCTCTGATTCATGTCAAATTTCTTAATTCCTTCCACTGCACTTGAAGTGAGCAATAGACAGCAAATCAAAGTAATACTCAGACTCCCATACAAGGCACATACACAAAAAACAACCTAAAAAACCTTTTTGTAGTGATTAGATGCATAACACAAATCTACCACCTGTGGTGAAGACTCATTATTCTTCACTTGGATTATTTTGTCAACTTCTTAAACTAGGCTCTGGCCAGTGGATTTCCTCACTAGTTCATCTTTTGTATGATCTGAATGATCTTCCTAACAAAGTGAACAGATTATGTCAATCCATTGCTAAAATAGCATCTGTAAGATATAGTCCAGTTCCTCATCCTGGGGTGACTCTCCCTTTGCTCCCACTTACTTATCTATCAACAACTCTCACAAGCATTTCTCATAGATTGTACACCTACCATTGTATCAAACAAGTACCCCTAGGGTTACAAACATGAATTCGACAAACATTTATTGAGCTCCAACTGCTTGAGTCTCTAGAGGGTACAAAGAAAACAACAAACATAAGAGGATACTGAGTTTTACTTATTTTATTGCTTTATTCAAGGCTTTTTGATAAGTGCCAGAAAACGGTCTTTTTCTTTTATATATGGGGACTATGTGCCCACATTAGAGACTGATTTTTTCTTTTCAAAGCCTAATGTAATTTAATCTTAAACATAAAACTTGATTTGTTTTAACAAAATGTAACCTTTTAGGCCCTGTGCACAAAATTAAGGAAGGTTTATGATTTGCTCTTATTGACTAAATAGATTTTTGTTGCTTAGAGGAACAATTAGTCTTGGTTAAAATGTGTTAATGTATTTTTGTGGTTTTTCAGATTATATTATACATATATTCTTATTTTATTTTTTTAAAGATTTTATTTATTTATTTATTTGAGGGAGAGAGAACACAAGTGGGTGGGGGGAAGGATAGAGGCAGAGGGAGGGGGAGAGGCAGGCTCCCTGCTGAGGAGAGAGCCTGACACAGGGTTCGATCCCAGGACCTTGGGATCATGACCTGAGCTGAAGGCAGACGCTTAACCGACTGAGCCACCCAGGTGTCCCACATGTACTCTTACTTTAAATATAAGTTGTTTACAGGTGTTTGACATATATATAAAATATTCTTCAAAAGAAACTTATTGTAATTGCACGTTTGTGTAATACAGGTGAAATCACTTTTACAAGTGTTTTCCTTTCGGCCTGGAACTTCCTAATGCAACTTCAACCCTTACCAAGTATTATAAAACTTTAACTTATCAATAATTTGTTAACCTAAATTTACTTAAGTTCATTTTTCACTTAACATCAATCTGTAGGAAAATAACATGTTATTTCTCCATATGACCATGTTAACTTTCTTTGGAATTTCACTTTTGTTTTCTCCTTCAACCCTTGTGAATCACACCTGAAATTTAAGAAATCAAGTTGTACAAGCTTGAAACCAAAGCCCCCTACTTCTTTGCTAGGACTTGGGGTTCATTACTTTGGAATGATTCAAACTCCATTCTCAGAATGAGAAAAGATAAAGGAAAGATTCCAAAACCCTATTTTAAATGAAAATATTTATGAAAATAAGAGACAAAAGAGGAGGCACTTTGAAAATCATTGTGCACAATTTTTCTCATTTTATAAATGAGAAAACTTGGACCCACTACTTTAAGTTACTTACAGAAGGTTTTAAAACTAGTTTGTGATAATTAGGTCCTCTATTTTCAACTTTCCACTACACTTTCCTACCTTCAGAACACTCACTTGAATATGGCTAAAGGAATGAAAAGTTGATTTGTGAAGGATGTTTCCTTGGTGTTCTTAAACTGCATCGAAATTATCTAGGGGACTTTGTTAAAATGCAAGTTCTTGGACTAACCAGGGCTTTTGATTTAGTAGATATGGGATAAATTTCAGGACCCTGACTTTTTAAAGGTCAACCCGGGTGATCCTGGTGTAGATTATCTGGGGACTGTAGTATAGTAGAGATCCATACATTAAGGTTACATTTGAAAATGAAGGCATTTTTTCCCATACATCTTTCATCACACTTGATAAAATTAATCTTCATCACATAAATTTTAATCATAAGTGTAAAATCTGAGGGACAATCTATACAAAAATACGCTGAAAAATTTTAAAATTTTGCCATATAATTTAATTTGATGTTCACCATTTTTAAAAACTTACAATATTATGAATCACGGATATGTACATATTAGTATTTGTAGGCTTTTTAAATGATCATAATGGGAGTTACAAGGAGGGAGGGATAAATAAATGAGGCACAGAAGATTTTTAGGGCAGTGAAACTACTCTGTATGGTACTACAATGGTGGATACATGCCATTACACATTTGTCCAAACCCATGGAATGTGCAACACCAAGAATGAACCTTAATGTAAACTACTGACTTTGGGTGGTAATGATGTGTCAGTGTAGGTTCATCAATTGTAGCAAATGTGCCCCTCTGGTGGGGAATTTTGATAATGGGAGAGGCTGTGCATGTGTGGGGCAGCAGGTATACAGGAAATCTTCCTCTTTTTTTAAATTTTATTATGTTATGTTAATCACCATACATTACATCATTAGTTTTTGATGTAGTGTTCCATGATTTCACTGTTTGCATATAACACCCAGTGCTCCATTCAGTACGTGCCCTCTTTAATACCCATCACCAGGCTAACCCATCCCCCCACCTCCCTCCCCTCTAGAACCCTCAGTTTGTTTCTTAGAGTCCATAGTCTCTCATGGTTCATCTCCCCATTTGATTTCCCCCCTTCATTTTTCCCTTCCTACTTTTTTTTTTTAACATATAATGTATTATTTGTTTCAGAGGTACAGGTCTGTGATTCAACAGTCTTACACAATTCACAGCACTCACCATAGCACATACCCTCCCCAATGTCCATCACCCAGCCACCCCATCTCTCCCACCCCCACCTCCAGCAACCCTCAGTTTGTTTCTTGAGATTAAGAATTCCTCATATCAGTGAGATCATATGATACATGTCTTTCTCTGATTGACTTAGGAAATCTTCCTCTCAATTGTGCTGTGAACCTAAAGCTGCTCTAAAAATAAAGTCTATAAAAAAATTTGCTGTAAAAAATTATATATAATATATATAAATGTTATATTTATATATATTATGTATTTTCTAAACATTTCAGTAATTCACAAATTTACCTCAGATGTTACTGAATAATTTTTAAAATTACTACAGTTGAAAAAATTGTTTTTCCCTTTGTGTCTAAAACCATTTTTAGTCTGTAGTTTAATAGTATACTTTTTACTTATTACAAATGTCCAGCAGATGGCACTAAAGATTTTAATTTTGACACTGAGTTCTTAAATAGTTATTTAATTTTATTTAAAATATCTAATGTGCTAAATAAAATTGGTTGAATCAGCAGGGGGTGTAACTTATTAGAAAAAAATGTGTTTTCAGAGGTAGCTGAAAAAGAACAAAAAAGAAATTTATAAAGTGTTGGAATTTCTGCTCTTTTGCGGAGGACCCTCATTCTATGTGCCCTTTAAAAAATTATATATAAAGGTTTTGTCAGATATTTTTCTTTTTTTTTGTTTTCCATTTAGCACTGTTAAAATGTAGTTCATCCAATCAGCATCCAACAGTGTTCTGAAAGCAAAATAAGAGCATAGCTGATGATTAGCTATTAGAGTTTTATAGCCTGTTACTTCAGTCAAGCATTTATTTTTAATTCCGTTTTCAATTTACCATAGGAGGCCACTCCTGAGTAAGCATTAAAGAAGACATCTGAGGACACAGAGGCTCACTAGCATATTTAAATTTTTGCTCCACTTCATCTCCCAGAATGCACCTTCACTGTGCTCCTGGGTGTTGGGAGGCACCTCATGTGAAGAAGCTTTGTGTGTTAGTTCTCAATAGATGGCTTCTAAATTATGGAATAATAGCACTGCCTTCTAATATTCGAGATCTACCAGAGGTCTAAAACTGAAAACTGGCATAGGAGGGAGTCATTTTATTATTTATTTTTTTTAAGGATTATATTTATTTATTTGACAGAGAGAGACACAGTGAGAGAGGGAATACAAGCAGGGAGTGGGAGAGGGAGAAGCAGGCTTCCCGCTGAGCAGGGAGCCCGATGTGGGGTTCGATCCCAGGACCCTGGGATCATGACCCGTAAGCCGAAGGCAAATGCTTAACGACTGAGCCACACAGGCGCCCCTGGAGGGAGTCATTTTAATACTTTGACAAGCAGGTTATCTCACTCAGCACAGTTCAAGAGAAGAAAATCAAGTGAAAAGAACAGAAACTATAAAGTAGCATATCAAGTAGGAATGAAATTTTAGAAAGAAATGAAGTTAGTTTTTAAGAAAATAATAGGTAATGTTGGGATTTTAAACTCTATTCTTCAGTTTCCTCATTTATAAATTGGTGATAATAACAGCAACTTCATGGGATTTGGGGGAGGGTTAATTGAGATGATCAACGTGAAGTGCTTAGTACAGTGTCTAGCACATGGTAAAAGCTAGATAAATGTTAGCTATTATTATTATACGATACACATAGATAATACATGAGAAAACAAAGTACTTTGCTTTTAAGTTTCCGAGTACACTTAGCTGATAACTTTGGGAAGCAGCTATGACTGGCTAGATTTCTTGGCATATAGGTATCAGTATGAGAGACTTAGATCATCTATCAGTTGACCATGGATAAAGAGCATAAAGGTCATCTTACAAGACGAAAGTCACAGAGAAAGGCGAGCCTGCCAGCATTATTTGTTTCATGGGAAGTCCAGAAGATACATCCACTGGGGGGAGCACACATAATTTTGTCTGAAATTTTTTTCAACATTTTTAAATGGTTGTTGCTAACTCATATAAAGAGAAAGGGGGAAAAAAAGGGAGACTCTAAAATCTGGTATTTTAAAAAGAGACTATTTTCATTTAGGCTACTTTGAACTGAGTAATACAGACTGCCTAAATCATAAGTATTCTCAGCACTCTGAAATGGTGGATGAAGGAATCATATATAGAAAACTTCTAACATGTCAGAAAGTTGTGTTCCCTTTTACTTTTAATATCTAATAAATTTATGCACATTGGATGTATTCTAATTAGTGAGTTAACCAACTTTTGCCCCTTGTTCATTTGAATGATTAAAATATAATCTGGGATGTGGAGGCGAAAGAGGACCTTTCAGTGTAACTTGGACAAAGATTCACTATCTTACATTTGTAATATTTGATCAGAATAATTCCTTTAAAATGTGAACAGACCCATGAAGCTCTGTAAGCCGCTCTGTTTCCAAGAAATCACAGAGCCATAAGGGGGAAACAAGAAGTGCAATGTTCCCTAATTTGCAGGCATCTAATGACTCTGTCTCCATGGACCGATCCTTCAGTTGGTCAAGCTTAGTGCTTCCCCATCCCAGCTACCAGGCTCGCTACTGGACCACCAGTAACATCCCTGTCTTGTCTGGTCAAAGGCGCTATCTCATCTATTTATCCCTAGAGAGTGGGGTAATGAAGACATGTCAACCCTCCTCCAGGTGGAGAGAGGAAATGTCTTACTGTCTTCTTGCCCCCAGGAACTAAGGGTCCTAACATATTTCTTTGGTTTGGGATTTAATCCACATGTGTACCAATACTTGAGAAGGCAGCAGAGCCCAAGGGTTCTGGGGCCAAATATCCTTTCCTGAGTTCTTCTTTTTACCAGCTTTTGTGGCCTGGCAAGTTATTTAACACTGTAATACTCTACTTTTTCATCTCTGAAATAGAGATGGTAATACCTGCCTATTTACAGGATTGTTGTGGGGATTAAAATAGCTAATACATGTAAAGCACTTATACTAAGTACTCTGTAAAACATTAGCTATTTTTAATAATGTACAGAGGAAATACTGAAAGACAATCAGATAAAGCATCTGTTTTTGTTCTGGGCCATCTAACATTATTTAATTGCAATATGTAAGTAGGATTTAGAATTATGAAATGAAGTATCTAGGTTGAGTTCAGATTTTTAAAAGCAGCTCCAGCAAATATCCTACTTTTAAAGCCTGAATTAAATATCTGAGGACTAAGAAATGTATTCCAAAAAGGTTTCCTCTTTTTCATTTTTTAAAAGCAGAGAAATATAAGCTTCCCGAATTTCACTTGCACAGTATACTGAATTAGTCAGCCATCATTAGGTACAGTATTTTCTAAGCCATTCTGGAGTGCATTTCAAGACAAATGACAAGATGTAATTTCCTTCCCATTATATTTGCTAATGGTGACATCTGTTTTCATCCTTTAATTAAAACACATTGTTAATATGCATTTAAGCCCTAACTATCATCTAAATAATATAACAGGTGTTGTAAATAACTTAAGTTCTTTTATGCTCATGAAAGGGAGATCATAAAGCAGATAATTCAAATGGTTTTGCAAATATACAAGCTAAATTTTCAGAAAATATTAAGAAGACTTTTTAATTTACACAAATGTATTTGTACTCTGTATCTCTTCCATGTGACTCAGAACCCCTACCACTATTTAATCAACTCCAGACAACATCTTCTACCCTCACCAGCCACTGCCTGAGAATAATCAAGTCTATTTTTAAAACTTACCATCTTATGTTATATTTAGATACTAAAAATGTGTCATAATCAGCTTTCAATAATCACAGTGCACACAAAGCTAGAAATAGTCCATTTTACCTTTTCTAATATTGTATTATCTATGAGAAACTTTGAATAATATCAAAGTACTTTAAGTTTGAACTGCATTTAATTCAATTGAATATGCTAGAATCCTGGACAGAAAATGTTGACATTTTTGTCACTGTAATGATCTATCAAATTAAGCACGATCTAATTCCATCTCAATAATCTGATCAATTTTGCAGCAATCGGTCAAAAAGAGAATGGTTTTCTACTGAGATGGTCCCAGATTTATAATGGTTTGCCAACAGCAATATGCATTCAGTAGAAGCCGTACTTCAAATTTTGAATTTTGATCTTTTCCTAGGCTAGCATTGTGCAGTAATGTACTTGCTCATGATGCTGGGCACTGGGAGCAAGCTACAGCTCCCAGCCTACCATGGAATCATGAGAGTAAACAACTGATACCCTTACAACCATTCTGCGCCCAAACAACCATTCTGTTTTTCACTTTCAGTAGAATATTCAGGAAATGACATGAGATATTATTCTACCTTATTATAAAATTGACTTTTAGATGATTTTGCCCAGCTGCAGGCTAATGTAAGTTTCTGAGCATGTTTAGGTAGGCTAGGCTAAGCTATGGTGTTCTGTAGGTTAGGTGTATTAAATGAATTTTTGACTTAACAATATTTTCAACTGATGATGGGTTCATTGGGATATAATCCTATCGTAAACTGAGGAAGATCTGTATTTCACTTAGAACTAAAACTCTATTTCAGACTTGTTGTTGTTGTTATTTCTCTTGAGCATTTGATTAATCTCTTCTGATAGATCTTAAACTTAAAACCTGGGTCCTATCATCTCTTACCCAACTTAGTGACTCCTGCATCAAGTCCTACAGAACAGGCAATCAATACATATTTAGAGTTTAATTCAGAATCTATTCAGTGGAGTGGCTCAGAAAGACATGTTGTCAGTCCTTAAGAATCTACTCCTTCCCCTTCTCATTAAGTTGCACTGTCCTTTGCCCCTCTTAGGGTTAAACCTAGTCGCCTAACTGAAAATATTGTAGCTACGGAGAACGAACTTTGTATTTTACCATCATCTGAGAATTCTGAATGCTAAGTTATGTTATGGTCACTATTGATTTCCCTGCTTTTCAAAGTATAAATGAGGAAGTCAGGGAAGGCCTGACTGAGATGGTGAAATTTGAGCCGACCTGAGGGAGGTGAGAGAACAAGTCCCCAAGAGTGGACTTGGCAGAGGGAACCGCAAGGGTGGAGGCCTGAACGGGAGCCTGTCTGGTGGGTGTAAGGAAAAGCCAGTTGGCCAGCATGGCTGGACAGGTGTGAGCAAACAGTACAGTTGTGATGGGAGTGGTGGGTGGGGGACATATGTACGTCTCATAGTCATTGTAAGTATTTGGCTTTTCCTCTGGGTGAATGGGAAGCCACTGGAAGGGTTTGAATGGAGGAATCAGACGACTAGACTTATATTTTCACAGGATCCCGGTGGCTCCTGTGTTTGTAATAGGAGAAGGCGGGTTTGAAAGCAGAGACAACAGTCAGGAGGCCATGCAAGAGTCCCAGGTTGGAGATGATAGAAGTCTGAACCAGAGCTCAGGGAATGGAGGTGGTAAGAAGGGCTCAGATGCTTCTTCTTCCTTTTATCTTGCTTTAAATCTTCCCCGAGCATGTGCAGGTAGGCATATTTTTATTTTCATGACTGTAACGTAGTTTCTTTTTCTTTTAAAACTGTTTCTCAGGGTGCATTTTTTACTTCATGCTGTTTAGCTTCTCTCACTATCAAAGACAATTCTTGCCCAATCACACTAAGTAAAAAGTCTTTGGCTTTCTCAGGCTGAGTGACACCAAAGAGAATGGCTCTGAAGGAATTACCATGTAATCAGGAGATGAAGTATGATGATATGTTATCTTATTTGGTGCTCTGTTGGCATCATGGATGAAGTACCCCCCCACCACCCACCTAACTTCTAAAATCTGGCACTTACTAAAACATCGAGGTAGATATGAACTCATGCACTAAATCATTTTAAAATCACCAGAAATTTCATTTATTTTATACATTCTATGAATAATATGTAGGCAATGAATACACAGGAATCTCATGTGTGGAAATCTTATGTTAATAGTGTTCCCTCAGCTCCTTTTCATTTCTTCTTGCTGTAGTGCCAAGCCCCAGTGGTCACTACTTTTGTGTCCAAGGCACAAATGAAAGTAGAGATTATATTAAATGGTTATTAGAATGCAGGTTCTATGAGGGGGAAAAAACAGCTCTAATTTTTAATATTTTTTAAAATATTTTTTTCTGTTGTGTTTGTGATAGATTTAATTTTCCCTTAGGTATTTATGGAAACCTAAACTGTGGTGTTCTGATAAAGCTGACTTCCTCGAACACATTAAATGCCTTATGTGGTGTGTGTATGTGTGTCTATATGTGTATGTATGTGTGTATGTGTATGTTTTAAACCTTGTTAGATGACCCAGGATGCAGCAGAGTCTCAAGATCTCCATTTTAATATCAGTTCTCCTTGTGCAATGCTATAAATGTAGCTATAAAAGGAAGGAAAAGGAAATTTGTTGAGATGTTAAGGGAATGCTTCTCCGAATAATGCCGTACCTCAGCTTGTTTGGTTGTGGTTGTTTGGTTTGGTTTTGATTTTGGTCTTATTTTATTTTTGCTTTTGCTTCTCCTAAGTCTAGGAGAAAGCTTCTAGTGGGGGTTCTCAGGAAACAGGTGCTGGACTAAAGAAAGGGCTGTTAGAGCAACCTGTCCCAAATCCCTATAACTCCCTATCTAGGCCCTAGTGAATCGAAACAGATGCCTTTGGCCATCACATGAGGGCAGCCAAGGTCTCGGATGTGGCACAAGGGAAGCAACAGAGCCTCTGCAGAGTGAGCTCTGGGCATGGTTGCTGCAGCCATGACCAGTTTGTAAGGACCTTCTTGCCAACAGGACAAGAACATTTTTCACAGTAAAAGAGCAATCTGCAAGACAGACGATACATGAGATACTAGGAAAAGGAACTGAGAAGAAAGAGCAAGAAATAAAGAAGGCTCAGTGTGGCTACAGGCAAAAAGAGGGGTAACATTTCATATTAACTACTCACATCTAAAACCTGGTGTGCACAGTATGTCTCCTGACTAAAAATAATTTAAACAGCCTGGCTAGGAGCATCGCTAATTTGTCTCTGTGCGCGTCCTGCTGCTCACCTTTCTATAGAATCTGTGTAAGAAAAGATTTTTAAAGGCTACTCCAACCACACCATCCCAGCTTCACCAAGTGATTAGACTGCAGGCTTCATGTATAAATACTCTTGGCTTTAATGATAGACAAGTTATAGTCTTTAACAGATTACTTCCAAAACTCAGAGGTTTCTGGCTTTTGTTTTAGCTTTGAATACCCTGAGTAAATAGAAGTGCAAGGGCACAAGGCAAGTTGCTTTATAAATTCTAAAAAACTCTGCTGTCATCTAAGGCAAGACCACCCTCTTCCTTTCACTTCTAAATTCATGAAAGTCTGGAGAAATGTTTCATTCCGGGCCCCTGGTCAGCATCCTTTGGGTAAGGGCATTCCCACTAAGAAGAAGCCAGGGTTTGAACAAATTCTCTGCTTGTGACTTGCTGAGTGATATGGACAGGCCATATAGTCTGTCTGCTTTATTCTCCTCATCTGTGAACTGAGCATAAGAGTTGCTACCTCTTAGGATTGTAGAGGAGATTACCTAGTGCAAGATTTGACACAGATATGATGTTCAGTAAATCTCAGTTCTCTTCCACCACTTTCCCTTTCACAAGTTTTGCTCCTTATTCTGAGCAATTGCAGGAAAGGGCAGGAGAGTATAGTGGAGAGACCATTCAAAGTAAGAAGACCTGGACATCACATACTAGGGAACTTCAGACATAGCCCTCAGCACCTCTGAGCTGGGCTTCTTTATGCCCAGGAGAATGATAAAATTTGATCCTTTAGAGTCATCATCAGTTTGTAAACTCAACAAATAATTATTATCTACTACATGTCAGGTGCTGTTTGAGTTGCCAGTGATATGAACAAGAACAAGTTAAGTCTCTGCTTACAGGAAACTCGCATTCAACTAAGGGAGGCAGGGGTTAAAACATATTCACAAAAGAGTATCTAATAAAATCAGGTAGCACCATGGGGTTTAATGACAAATAAGAGGCTAAAGAATAGAGAGTTGAGGGCGGGGGCAGGGCATGGTTACACAGATAGGCTGGCCAGGTAAGACTGAGTGGGGAGTGGAGTTCTGAGGGATGTGGAGAAATGTGGCTGTCTATCTGGGGAAGAGGATTACTCCAGGCAGAAGGAGCAGGGAGTGTAAGCACTGAACAGGAAAGAGCTTGAGTTGGGCCACACAGGGCAGGGTAGGGGAAGGACTGGAGACAAGGTCATAGTCACATGATGTCAGCAAGACCTTCAGAACCATGGAGGGGACTCTGAGCTTTCTTCTGAATGGGGTGGGAGGCCACTGCTGGGTTTTGAGTGGCAAACTGATAGGATGAAGCTGAGAATTGAAAGGATCCCTGTATATATTGTTTGGAGAACAAACCCTAAGCAAGGTAGTCTGGAACAGAGGCAAGCCAGCTACATGGTTCTTTGATGGTGTGCTTGTGGTGGGGATGGCAAAGAAAAGTCAAATTGAAGATATGTTTAAAGCCATCACACTAATGTAAACTACTATGTTTTGCAAGTTTCTGGAGCTTATTCCATCTTTAGCCACTTACTAGCTCTATTACAAGCAAATTACTTAACCTCCTTAAAACTTGAATATCAGGGACTAAATGTTTGTATCTTCCTTATCTTCATATGTCAAAGCCCTAACCCTCAATGTAATGGTACTTGGAGGTGGAGACTTTGGGAAGTAATTAGGTTTAGATGAGGTTCTCATGATGGGGTTAATGTCCTTACAAAGAGAGGAAGAGAGACCAAAGCCCACTCCCTCTGCATTGTGAAGACACAGTGAGGTCACCATCTATGTCAGGAAGAGAGCCCTTATGGGGGAACCAAATCAACCAGCACCTTAATCTTGGACTTCCAGCCTCCAGAACTGTGAGCAATAAATTCCTGTTATTTAAACCACCTAGTCTATGGCATTTTGTTATGGCAGCCTGAGCGGACTGATGTACTGAATTTCCTCATCTGTAAAATGGGAGTGGTAATATCACCTACTTCATAGTGTTGTTGTTAAGACCAAAATGCCATAAGCTAAGTAAAGCTTTAAATTTTCTCAAGTCGTAATGATTAATATAAGGATCAAATCCTAGGAATAACAATTTTAAAAATTCTTAAAGTCTGCCAGTGAATATTTAATATTACAAGAAATGTAGGTCACATATAATTACATGTGAGCAAACAGGACACACATTCACACAAAATTTAGATGAGTGATGGTGAAAACTTATCTGTAGTTACATCACAACATTTGAGCATAAACAGAATTAATTCTAGTTTTTAGATCATTGGTTGTTTATTTTTCATAAAGAAAAAATGCTTTACTTTTTTCCTATTTGAGTGGATATTTTAAAAGGCTAGTCTAAAAAGAATAGCCCTCATGGTAGAATTCTATAAAAACGATCCCTACTAATTAAAAGAAAAGCTTATTCAGAGTTGTTAGACAGACATAGACTTAAGATTTGTTTGGACCTTTGTGCTATTTAGACACCTGCAGGAAGGACTTCCAGAGAACCAATGAGAATAGATCTGGGCCTCATGAACATCTTGTTTTTATTCTTCCACTGTTAGTTAAGCAGAATAATATATTTTCAATTTTGTTAAATGTGAAATGCCAGGATGAAATTCCTTCACATAAGAATCCATATAGAAGTGAACAATTAAATTCACCATCACCAGAACATGACATAAAGTAGCATCTCTTATTCCACAAGGTAGTATGAGTTCCCTCTCAAGATTATTTCTGAATGGCTGGACTTCAGCCTTTGGAAGGATCCCTCCCCACGTTCCCACCCCTACACACACAAGCCTCTTCCTTTTTGAGACTACTGAAAGGAATAACTACATGTATACAGCTTCCAATAAGCATCAGACCTGGCATCTACGATATCAGAGATGGGTAAGTGCTTATGTTATTTATGTCCAGAACTCAGATAACACCCTTAGAAAGTGATTACTGCTTACAGCCAGTCGCTGTCTAAACTGCAGACACCATATGCATACTTTCACTACCCTGGCTCAGTCATCTTCAAGATGCTGGCCTCTCCAGAGGCAAAATGTTTCACTCTAATGATGATTTTTAACAAGTCATTTTGGTTTTGGTTGTTGCCTAGACTTCAAACAAAAGATATCAACAAAATAAAAATAACTATGAATACCAGCTATGTGATACAATCCATTATGTGAATGAATGTTGCTTCGTAGGTCTTTTTTTTTTTTTTTTTTTTTTGCATGAATCTTTTCAGTAAATTTGGCAAGGGCCCTGCCTATCTCTTAAGGGGATGACTTGAGGAGCCACAGGACAGTGGGTCAGAGGAAGCACCATCTTCCTTCATCAGTTCTGAACTATTTTATGGGCATTTTGGCAGTCTATGAGTCCCTGCTCAGATTAATGTTTTTAAGCATACATCTCAAAATATGTAGAATTGTAAAGGGAACCAATTACATTGAAAATAAATTAACAGAGTATTTAAAAAACAAATCTATATTGTAGTAATATGTGTGGTCACTTTAAGTTCTTGGACACATAAAGGAGAATACTTTTTTAAAAATAAACAATGGAATATAATATACTAATGTTTAGGGATGCCTGGGTGGCTCAGTTGGTTAAGTGTCTGCCTTCAGCTCAGGTCATGATCCCAGGGTCCTGGGATCAAGTCCCACATCAGGCTCCTTGCTCAGCAGGGAGTCTGCTTCTCCCTCTGCCTGCCACTCCCCCAGCTTGTGCTCGCTCTCTGACAAATAAATAAAATCTTAAAAAAAAATTTAAAAAAACCCTAATGTTTATTCTATGGGTCAAAGCAACTGCCTGAAGAATGATATTCACAGACTTGCAGAGTTAACATATGGGGAAATTGTGGGCCAGGGAAGTCAATTACACAGAAAAAGAACAACAAAACCTAGGCCTCTCAGCACACACCAGTGGGTAGAATTCTGGGTTCTGTTTGGTGACCAGGCAAGCCACATTTTTTTTTTTGGATAGCCATTTGACCTGGGCACTGGCTTGCTTTCCTTTGTGAAACTTAATATGGCATTTTTCAATAGTGAGAAGTAATTTGATGCTTAATATTAAATTTCATGTGAAAGAAAAATAGCTGAGAAATAAGTCTGATATCTGGCTCTAGATATCAAAATCTCATCATTTGGCATGAAAAGTATTTTTATCTCTACTGAGTTTCTGGCTTGTATTTGGAATTCATCTCAGTGGAAAATTCATGTTGCATTCAGTGTTTTTCTCTTTATTCTGCTAAGCAATGAATCTCAGTTTTAACCTTCAAGTATTTGTTCTGATTTCATTGAGATAAGTGTTTAGCTCTGGCAAGGATATGATTTGCATTTTATTTGTATGAAGAGCCAATACTGATTCGCACAAGAGACGTTTAGAGTGACAAGAGCTGAGACACAAAGGATGAAATACCCAGTTTAAATTTTGCAGGTGCTAAAAAACAAAAACAAAAACAAAAACAAAATGGAATGGATGACAAAAATACAAATGCCGCTCAAGAAAGGAGCATAGGTTTAAAGAGACACTGCTGAGTATTTCACAGCATTTTCTTCACAGACAGGGCTCTAAATACCCTTCTGAAAGCTCAAGAAGATATTTCTTTATTGATTTTGCCCTCTCAAAATTTGTAAAACAATAAATAACATTTTATGTTTCTTGAAGGACCAGGGAATAACACAAAATGTGTTTAGCTTACATTCTGGGCAGCAGGAGGGCTCTGTCTCTTCTGTTCACTGATCTATCTCAATAGCTAGAACAATATTCATTAAATGATGGTTGGTTAGTTTTTTTATTTTTTTAAAAAGATTTATTTATTTGACAGAGAGAGACACATCAAGAGAGGAAACACAAGCAGGGGGAGTGGGAGAGGGAGAAGCAGGCTTCCCACAGAGCAGGGAACCCAAGTCGGGGCTCGATCCCAAGACCCTGGGACCATGACCTGAGCCGAAGGCAGATGCTTAAGGACTGAGCCACCCAGGGGCCCCAGTTGGTTAGTTTTTTAAACTGGAGGAAGTTAATCCAAGAAATTTCCAGTAACTCATTTTCTGGCTAAATCACGCAGGAATTAAGCTACTCTACAGGGGATGTTGACATTGATTTTTCCTGTTTCTTGGCTGGGAGCTTTGTGAGGGCAGGAATCATTATTTATCCTTGTAATCTCTTGCACTGCACTGTGGGTTTCCCATAGTAGGTGCTCCTTAAATGTGAAATGAATAATGAATGAATGTTGTTCGAGTAAGCACTTCTTTCTCTCCGCCATACATATCTTCTACCTTACCCCTCCCTAACCGATCTTTGCTCATGCTGGTCCCATTACCGACAGCCTCTGTGTTCTTACCACAGTCTATCCAAATTAAAACCAATCTTCAAATCTCTGTTCGGAGCCCACTTCTTTCCTGAAGTCTTCACTGGTCACACCCTCTTTGAACAACAACAGAGTTTCCGTTTATATATCACTCCTCCTGATGTTTTATGTGTTTATGTCTTGTTTGCAAAAGTTCCTTTGTCTCCCCAACTCACATCCTGGATTCCCTTTGTAGCCTTCAAAATTATAAACAGAATGTTCTGCAAATAGTCTATGTCCAATGAATGCACAAGGAATATCAAAATACATGCATGACATAATGGATTTATTCTCTGTGACACTTAAGAGAGATCTTCAATGTAAATTAATCTCACTTCCTTTTTAATCCTCAAATCCCACCAACAATATCCTGACTCAGAATTCTTCCAGGCTCTTTCCACACCTTCCAGGGAGGTGTCACAAGGAATCACAATTCCATATTTGAATAATTAGTGTATTTATTTATATTGGGCCTAATATGCCTGTACTCTTCATCTCCATAACTGGCTTTATATGCCTTTGGCTCACACAGAATAAACCTAATCCTTCTCCCACATGATATTCATCCAAATATTTGATGAGTGTTATCTTTTATGTCCCCTCCGAGTCTTCTTTTCCTCAGGCTAAATAATTTAACATTTGGCATGATTTTGTATCCCTTCACCACCCTAATAGCTCCCCCTAAAAATACTTCAGATATCTATTCCATTTGAAAGTAGGCCACCCCAAAGTGAAATGAATTATTTAGGCATAATCTTAGCATTCCTTATTTTATATGCCATACTTCTGCTTATAGGTCCATATAAATTAGATTTTTAGTGGTCATAGTCATACAATCGACATCTATTTGAACTTACTGTCAAATAAAACTATGTCATTTTTACATGCACACAAACTAAATTACTCATAATTGTGTGGTTGTTTTATTTAGGCCAACATGTGGAAACTTACTATCTTACCTACCGTATTTTATCTTGCTAGATTTTGGTCCATCTCTCCACAGTGACAAGAACCTTTTTCTCATCTAACTTACTGTATCTCCTAGATTCATATCTTGTAAAATATGTAATGAATATTCTCTTCCTATAAAAGGAGTAGGAAAAATTTTCTCTACAGGGCAAGATAGTAAACATTTAGGCTTTGCAGGCCACATAGTCTCTGTCTTGATTATTCAACTCTGCTGTGGTAGTGGGAAAAGAGCCACAGACAACACAAAATGAATGAGTATTTTATTTGTACACACTGAAATCCAATTTCATCCAATTTTCATGTGGTACAAAGTATTCTTCTTTTGATTTTCTTCAATCTTTTAAAAATGTAAAAGCCATTTCTAGCTTCACAAGCCATCCAAGAACGGTGGTGGGCTGGATGTGGCTCATGGGCCATCATTGGCTGACTCCTGATCTAAATCATTACTGAAAGTGATGGGAATGACAGGGCCTTTATCAAAGTCCCTTGACATGCACCAAGAAAACTCTCTCCAAACCAGTTCTTTGTAACTAGGGCTTAGCAATAAATTGCCTGAAGAACATTTAGAAATACAAAAGCTAGGAAATACCCCTCAAAGATCTGATTCAGTAAGTGGTTCAGGAGAAAGGCTCATGAATGTGTATCTTGAAAATGTTCCCTGGATGTTTCTTAGGTATAGCAGAAGTTCTAAAACTCATTTGTGTTGTTAACAAAAAAATTCTGATTTTTCTCTTTAAGAACATCTTTACTGTTTTAATGAGGCAGTACTGAGAATATAAGGGTAAGCAAGATAGGCACAGTCCTTACTCTTAAAGACTTCATTACAGAATTATATTTTGTAGAAATCATTTATTGTAATGCCCTTCCCCCAATCAACTATAAGTTCCTTAGGGCTGCTACCATTATATCATTCATAATCAGAGATTAATAAATTGTTAAGGAATAAAATTGTATTAAAATTAATTCCTATGCTTTTCCATTTTATCTATTTTAAAATGGCATATTTCAATCTATTTTATAAAATGATTCAAGAATTGCATATGTATGTAAATTTTTACACACCATTTTGCTCACCATTATATTCTTAGTACCTAGAAACTTGCCTAGTACATAGTGAGTATTCAAGTATGTTAAGTGAATAAAAATTAATATAAGAGAAGTGCTAAAGGAGATGGAAAATAAGCAAAGTGCTAAAGGAGAAAATGGGAAGGTATAATAAACAAAATGGACATGCAAAATTAAAACCTACACTGAAACTTTTGAAAACATAATTAAAGTACAGTACATATTTTCCAGGACACAACAATTCATATAGTTACTCTGAGCATCATACCTGCAACTCCCTGCTATAGCCTAACACACACACACACACACACACACACACACACACACACACACACACACACACACAATGAAGCCAAGTTAAACCAACCATAGATCCAAAAAAAACAAAGCAAGAAAGACTAGATGGTAAGGACAGATCCTGGCTCTGCTCTACTGGTCTAAGATAATCCCCATCTAGTCTCCTGAAAACTAGAAATCCTGTGACTGGCCCTATGCTCAAAGATACTGTGAGAAGCTTCTGAGATACTTGAAGATAGCTTCTTCTCTCAGGGGCATTGGGAGATTGACGGTTTTGAGCAGTAATCATAGGGTACAGATCAAAAAGTGGGCTGTATGAATGCATGTGCTCAGAGAAAAAAAAAGTGTTGGTTTACATATGCCAAAAAAAAAAGACCAAACAGAAACATTTTTTTTTGCCTTTTTAAAAAATCCTGAAACATGTATTTCATTTTGCCTTTGCCACAACACTAATCCGCAGAATTCTAGCCTCCTCAAGTAATTTCAATCTGATGTTTTGCACAAGCACTTTTTAGACTGCCCTCACAGACTCAACAAATCACCAGACACCTCAGCCAGAGAACGTGGCTGGTGAGCTATGGTTTTGGAGCTGCCTGACAGTTCAGGACCTTCAGCGGTCTCCCCCCTGCACGCATCCCCCGTTGGCACCACAGAAGCTGTTGCGCTGTTCCAAATTCCTCCACCACATCAGCCTTCACAGCAGCAGAGCACCCAGGTGCCACTGGCAACTCTTAGAGCAATAAAATCAGCAGCAGAGAAAATTAGGTGTAGCTTCTCATTTCTCCCCACCTCAGTACAGGATTAAATTCCTGCTTTCACGGCATGACAAAGTTACACTCACTTCCTGAGCTGTTACAACCATTGCTAACCTCTACTGTACCTCATTAACTGCACGATTCCCAAACACCTCACCACCTACTGCAGGCTGGATGACTATCTATATCTGTCTTTATTTCTGGAGCTTTCTCTACCTCTGGTTGCTTCAGTTCAATTCCTTTCAGCATTCCCACTGGCACATGCCACCTCATAAGTTCGTTTTGTTCATCACTCATGACACTTGCAGATCTGGCCACTTCCTTTCAATTTTTTCATTCCTTCCAACTGCTTCTCTCTCATTTACTGCCCCCCATCCCTTCACTTCTGCCAGCTTCACTGATATCTTCTTTCTTTCTCACACCTGTCTTCTGTCTTTGAGACCAATTCTAGCAGACCCACAATTATGGCCTAAGAATAAAGGAAAGACTTGATCTACTGGTGCTTAAGCGTGGTGAATTTTTATGAGCAAAATGGTTTCAAATGAGCTTGCATAACAACCACCCATATTATTTAGACTTAAAATTCGTAAAAAAATTTTTTTAACCTACAAAGGTCAAAAGAGAAAAGATTTCTTGGCAATGATTTGGGAAGCAGATAAACACAGTAGAATAATGCTGGATGCAAGAACATGTCTGGTTCTAGTATGTTAGATACTAGATACTAGGTTAGTCCCCTGCCCTCTGGGGTGTTTTATTTTCTTCCAGGCATGAACATTATGCAGTAAAAGAAGAAGGACTTGCCCAGCACTGATACTAGCTAAATCAACTCTTGCTATCAAAAGAATGGTGACCTTTCATTTAAATCACCTTCTATTGCATGATCAGTGGACATAGAAACAAGAGTGTGGGCCAACTCTGAACTTCTAATGTCATTCTAGGCAAGTTATCCATCTGTCTCTCTCTCAGTTACCCCATCTGGGAAATGGAAACATTGACTTAACAGCTTTTAGGAGGAATATATACGTATGTGTAATGGAGAATATAACAAGTTATGATTTTTCTAATGCGTATCATTAGGAAAGTGTAGAAGGATCACAAATAATATTTATGAAAACTTAGTATTACCCTGGCTGTATGTGCTTTCTATTCATTCATCTTTTGACATATCTATATTGAAAGTCTACCATGTGCCAGGTCTGTTGTGATTCCTGAACTCAAGGGCTATACATTTTAGATGGGGGGAAACATATGAACAATCATATCACATGATAAATAACAGGTGCTACGGTTGTTGAGTAGTTTAGAGAGTGACTAGGGATGAGGGAGGGATAAATTATCCTAAAAAGACCTTACCTACCCCCTGTGAGAAAATGCATTTGAACAGAGATGTAAATAATGTGAAGAAGCAAGTCATGCAAATATCTAAGGGAGAATATCCTAGGTAGAAAGAATAGCAAGTGCAAAGGCACTGAGGCAGCAATGAGCTTGATGTAACTGAGCAACAGCAAGGGGCCAGTGGGCAGAGGAAACATTAGCAAGGCAGATGAAGATGAATATATGGCCAGGACCAGATGCTATAAGGTCATATCGTCAAAGATAAATTGCATGTTTTATTCTTAGTGGGATGGGAATTGGCTGAAGCATTTTTTAAAAATTTTTATATTTTTAAATTTATTGAGAAAAATTGACAGGTATGATTATATACCTTTACAGTGTACATCTGATATATACATTTCATTGTGGAATAGCTAAGATCAAGAAAATTAATACAGCCATCATATCACATAGTTAACCATGTTTTGAGGGTTTTATTTTTTTGCAATGAGATTTATAAGATCTACTCTTAGTTTACTTTCTAGTTTATAATAGTGCATTACTAATTCTAGTCACTATATCATGTATTAAAATCACCAGAACTTATTCTTGATATATCTGAAAATTCGTACCTTTTGACCTCATCTCCTTATTTATTCCTCCCCCCAGTACCTTGCAGCTACCATTCTAGTCTTTCTATGAAATCATTTTCAATTTTTTTTCATTTTAATTCCAATATAGTTAACATACAGTGTAATATTAGTTTCAGGTGTACAATATAGTGATTCAACACTTCCATACAATACCCTGTGCTCATCATAACATGTGCACTCCTTAATCCCCATCACCTATTTCACCCATCCCCCACCCACCTCCCCTCTGGTAACCATCAGTTTGTTCTCTATAGTGAAGAGTCTGTTTCTTGGTTTGCCTCTCTATCTCTCTTTTTTTTTCTTTGTTCATTTGTTTTGTTTCTTAAATTCCACATATAAGTGAAATACATATGGTATTTGTCTTTCTCTGAAGTACTTTGCCTAGTATAATACTCCCTAGCTCTATTCATGTCATTGTAATTGGCAAGATGTCATTCTTTTTTATTGCTGAATAATATTCCATTATATATATGTGTGTATATATGTATATATATACACACACATTTATTAATGAATAATATTCCATGTATGTATATAATATTCCATATATATATATCTATATATATATATCTTCTTTATCCATTCATCAAGCAATGGACACTTGGGCTGCCTCCATAATTTGGCCATTGTAAATAATGCTGCTATAACATTGGGGTGCATCTATCCCTTTGAATTAGTGTTTTTGTATTTTTTGAGTAAATACTCAGTGCTGTGATTCCTGGATTGTACAGTAGTTCTGTTTTTACCTTTTTGAGGAACTTCCATGCTGTTTTCCAGAGTGGCTGTACCAGTTTGCATTCTCACCAACAGTGCACGAGGGTTCCTTTTTCTCCACATCCTTGTCAACACTTGTTATTTCTTGTGTTTTTGATTTGGGAACTGCTTGAAGAATTTTAAGCAGGGGAGTGATTATCTAATTTAAAGATTTCAGAATCATTCTGGTTGCTATTGGGAGGGGAAAACTGTGTATGGGGTCAAGAGTGGGGGCAGTGAGACCAGTTAGGAAGTTATTACAATTACTTTGGTAAGGAGGATGGTGGCTTGAATAGGATGATGGCAAAAAAGGTACTGAAAATGGTGATTCAGGACTTATTCTGAAGGTATGGTTCACAGAATTTGCTGATGGATTGGCTGCAAGGTATGAATAAATAAGATGAGTCCTAAGTTTATGACCTGGGAAAGTGGGTAAATTATAGAGATGAGAAAGTCAGGGAAGGAGCTTATTTGAGGGGAAGACTTCAAGAGTAGTGTTTAGAGCATGTTAAGTTTGAGATGCCTACTAGATATCTAAGTAAAGATGTTGAATAAGCACTTACTTATGAGTTTTAGATCGCAGGAAAGTGGTTTAGGCTACAGATACCAATATACAGTCTTATTTAATATTCACATAGCTCTGAGGTGTAGGAGCTATTGTTATCTCCCCTTTATAGAAAACAGGTTGGGAGAAACAACAGTTTCCTTCTGAGCATAGAGAAAGATTATAATGAAAACAAAAGGGAAGAAGCATCTAAATAGTTATAAATTGTTGGACTCATCTGGTTGGTTGAAAGGATAAATCTAAGTATAGTTAATAGAAAGACTGAAAATGCATGATGTCAAAACAAACTTGGTTATGGCTGAGATTCAAGTACAGCATTAACTATAATACTGAATGACCTCAAAAAGAAGCCTCCAAGGTTTATAGTCAGTGAAATGCAAGGAGCTATTTCATTAAGTCACAGATATATAATAGGCTCAACCCACCAAGGATATACCTGGAAAGCACTGAATAAAATTAAAGGAGCCAAATATTTTTATCTTGACTAACTACAGATTTAAAGGGAACACTGAAATCTATAAATATGTAAGAAGATAATGATGAATCATTTATTACACGTGTGTCTCTAAACTGTACCTAAATATCTCAAGAAAAGAGGTTGTCTACACCATTAGTGTAATCTGAGTTCCTCCATGGTCTTTACCTGCAGATATACAACCACCCTTGAGAATGGGTTGAATGGAAGAGAAAATTGGTTTCTCTCTGTACATAATCTTGGGACTATTCCCAACATAAGATAAATTCAGTTGTATTATTAGTATTCAACGTTCCCTTCCTCAGCTTCTAATTCTATTGTTCCTCTCTTGACAAAATTGCTGATTCCTTTTCAGCAAATGATTATTTAGCCACTACAATAACTATAGCATGTTTGGTTAAAAGCATAGTTTCCAGACAGTCTGGATTTGAATCTCAGCTCTACCACTTACCAGGTGGTCAAGGGTATGTCATATAACATTTCTGTGTCTTACAGAAACTCTCACCTGTAAAATGGAGGTAATAATCGAATCTTCCTCATAGAGTTATTATGGGGATTAAATGAGATAATAGGCATAATTCTTGATAAAGGATTAGGATAATGAATCAATAAGTGTTTGTCATTATTATTATTACTATTATTTTTATATGTACTTAGAATTCTATGTCTCCCTTTCTCTGGGAGAAGAAGAAACAACAAAAAGATAAATATTTCTAAAAAGTAAAATCCCCAAAATAGTTATTTTTAAAGTTTTGACATTTAAAATGATTTATTTTTTATTTTGTTTTTTTTTTTTTAAGATTTTATTTATTTATTTGTCAGAAAGAGAGTGCATGTACACAAGCAGGGGAAGCGGCAGGAGAAGCAGGCTCCCCACCGAGCAAGGAGCCTGATATGGGACTTGATCCCAGGACCCTGGGATCATGACCTGAGTCAAAGGCAGACACTTAACTGACTGAGCCACCCAGGGGTCTGTACAAGGATTTATTTTTTTAGAAATCTTTTGCAATTTCTATTAGTAAAATAAGGCAGAGCTATTCTTTCAGGTATGTCTTCAGAAGATCTCAATGGGATATTATGATTCAACATTACAAAAAATAATTCCTTCAGTCAATTTACTGGTAATCCTGAGTGCAGATGAGAGATGAGCTTTGGTAAGAGTATGGTACCCTTTAAGCACCAGAATCACTGTCAGGCTTGGGTTTGTAGTCAGACCTGTGTAGCTCCAAAATATTCTCTTTCTCCTCCATGTTAATCTACAGAAGACTTCCCTGGACCTTTTGACTAGGATGTGTTCTCCAATCCCAGATGATAATTAATTATATCAGCATAATTCAGTTTGTAATATAAACCGATGATTTAGATAGATTTCAAATAAATACCTTCATACCATTGCTCTCTTCTATACGCTGAACATGAATAACAATGTTTATGTTCTTAAAGAGGTGTCTATGGTAGAAGATGATATATACCATGTCTATGCTATGGCAAGCACATGTCTCCAAAAGGCATACACTAGTACAAACAGGAACATAATGCAGGTGTTGAATGTCGAACCTGTATCTCCAAACCAAATTCATCATTTTAACTCTTTCAAATAGAACCTCATACCTGTATTTATGCAAGAGGCTACTAGGTGGTCCTTCAGAACTTAGTTCACCCCAATCATCTTAAACCCACTTTCAGCTGCTGAAAAAAAAATTTTTTTTAATTCCATCACAACAGAGATAAAGAAAATTAAAGTCTAGCTCTTTTGTTTGTCAGACAAAGGTCACTGAGGTTAAATTACTTGAACAAGGTAGCATACATGGGTGTGATGAGAAACATATTGTCAAAGCTTTCTATCCTCTCCTTCCCTCCATGTAAACCTTCGTTCTCTCTCCCTCTCTCTCTCTCTTTTCTTCTCCTTCCCTCCCTCATTGCCTCCTTCTTCCTTTTAACTAATTTACCAATTTCTTTCTATGTTCCTAGCACCTTTGCAGAGCTATAGTGGTGACAAGTCAAATGCCTAGAGGGCCTTTTCTCACTTACAGTTTCCTGTCTTATAGAGTGGGAAGAGCATTTAACAAGCTACTCGGAAGAGAGTGTGATATGGGCCTCATGGGGAAAAGCAGGGTCCCTGAAGGAGCAAGCAAGCAGGAGGGACCCTGAAAGAAATGTAGGGGAGCCACATGGGAAGAAATGCCATGTAGGCATCTGCTTAATGGATGAATAATATTAAAAAAAAAAAACTAAGAGAAGAGAATGAAAAAGTGTAATCTGGGAAGAGTGAATAGCCTGTGCAAGGGCCAAGATGTGAGGTAGTTTAGGGAACAGAAAGAAATTCAGGATGGCTAAGATAGAGTCCAAGAGGGACAGAGACAGCTGGAGAATTTTGCTTCAGGAGGCATCATACCTGGAGACTCATTTGTATCTGGTTTGGATGAGATTTAGGTGAGATTTTGGACTGACAGTTGACACTGGAATGACTGAAGACTTTTGAGGCTGTTGGGATGTATTTTGCATGTGAAATGGATATGAATTTGGGGAGGCAAAAGGGCAGAGTATTATATGCTGAACTATGCCCCTTAAAAATTCATATGTTGAGGTCTGAACCCCCAGTGCCTCTGAATGGGACCATGGAGATAGGGTCTTTACAGAGGTAATGAAGTTAAAATGTAGCCGTGAGGGTTACAATCCTGACATGACTGGTGTCCTTGTAAAAAGAGGCAGTTTGGCTACAGACATGTACAGAGGGAAGACAATATAAAGACATGGGGAGAAGACAGCTATCTATAAGCAAAGGAAGAAGCCTGGAACAGATTATTTTTCTCATGGCCCACAGAAGGAACCCAAACCTGCCAACATGTTGATCTGTAACTGTGATCCTGGCCTCCGTAACTGTGAGAAAATAATTCTGTTGTTTAAGCCACCCAGGCTGTAGTACTTTGTTACGGTAGCCCTAGAAAACTGAAACAGATTTTAGTTCTTATAGAGAAAACTAACACAAACTAATACCTAGATGAGATTCGAGAAGCAGTCAACGGCCAAATCATTTAGGTAGCACATTATGAAATGTGGACTTCCACCTAGAGCAAAAGCGAGTCACCGGCCTCTAATTAGACACCACCAACAGGGAAGGTCCTTGCTCTGATCTACGACATAGAGACTCCCTGCCTGTTTTACCCAGTCTTTGGGTTTGCTGCTTCTTTGGTCAGCTTCTCACTGGCTGACAACATTCATCCATTCTCTCGTTTTCTCAGGGCCTGAAGATTTGCCTAGGGTCCTGCTCTCCTTAACATTTGAGACTCCGGTTGTTAACTGGTTTTGTATTTCCTTAGGACAGATTAGGCTACACGATTTTTCAGTTACTGTTTCAGGTATTGTCACAGATTCTGTCAGTTCCCCTCCTGTATTTCCTACTTCTTACTGCTGGCTTCAGGGAGGGCCACAATTTTCACCTCTCAGGCCTTGTATTTCCCTGAGAAAGGGCTCTCTCTGACCCCTGTGGCCTGCTTTGCCTGGAGTGCAGAGTCCTGAAGTGAGAGGGGATTAATACTTCCTGGGGAGGGAGGGAGGAAGCAATAAAAGGGCTATTAGGATACAAGCAGTTTGTTACATGTAAACATAGATAACTTGAATAAATAATCAAACAAGCAGGACTACTATTTGGAAAAGGCCGGCTCACAGCCGTGTCATAGGAACAGATTTGTCCTACTCAGTCACCTTATTACTCCTATTTCCTTTCAATAAAATAAGAAGTATTTAGAAATCAACAGAGAAAAACCTAAGTCCTCGATAAAAAATTTCTGGACATTTTCAAAGAGCCTTATGAGATCCTGCATCAGTTTGAAAGCTATTACTGACTGTGGGTGAGTCCTCCATGGCAGCAGCCCACTGGGAGATTTAAAGAGCCAACATAGAATGTTTACTTTTCTACTCTGATTAAAGGTCAAGCACAAGTTATCCCTACAGCTCTTGCTGACATAGCTGTGCTGAATAATTATATTTATGCACATTGAAAATGAATATATTTATGAGAATGCAATTGTTTCTGCCTTTAAAAACAATTACAGATTCCCTCCAGGGGAAGAATTAAAATGTTATTGTGTTGCAAATCTTTTGTAGAATCATTTCTAAGAGATTTTTAACATTAAAAGAAAACTACTTTTACTTGAACTTTATGGATATATACAGTTGACCAGCACTGGCAGCTCTTTTTCATTTTGCAGGCAGCTATTGTCTGAGATGCTGAGCCTTAGAGGACACCTAGTGGAAGGCCTGGGGGCAAGGGGTGGCTTCCATGTTCTCCCTCCACCACCCACTAAAAACAAATAGGGAAGAGTAGGCAGATGCCCAGGACACAGGTTTTGGGAAAAAGAGAAGCAAAGCGAGAAGAGGATCAGAGGTCAGAAAGAAGAGAACATAAGGCTGCTGAGTGCTTACCACAGTGAAACAAAACGGAGAAATCAATGGGCACAAAAGTTGCCAATATATACTTTGTATGTAAAATATTCTAAATGTAAACACATGCTGTTGAATTTGTAACAATGAGAAATGACTAGTCTAATAAATTGTATAACCCAAAGGAATATTTTTAAAAATTGTCATAATATCTTAAATGATTTCCATGAACTACAAATTCCCAGTCAAGCTCCACATGGAATCCTGCTAACTTAAAATTTAACACCGCATTATACTTTAGGAGCAACAGTTTTTCTTATATTTTGGACATGATATTATTATAATGTCAAGAAAGATATATCATTGATATTCCATAACTCCTTTTGAATTATTTTAGTAGGTAAGAACTATAAAAAACTAAGCTAAATCATGGTAATTACTGAAAAAAAAATTAAACAGGAAGGTCAAACATCTGATCACAAAAAAGGCTCTAGAGCTCTAAATAATCACATACCTCACATAAATCAATATTTTAAATACACACATCTATCACCTACCTAATGAAAATGCAAATATAAATCACATCTGTGTCTCAGAGGCTGTTACATAAACAATATTGGAACAAAGAAGAAAATTTTCTCATTCAACAAATAATTACTGAGGGTCAAGTAAGTCTAAGTAATTATGCCAAGTATATGTGGGATTCAAACTGAACAAGATTTAGACCCTACCTAGTTGAGCTAAGTCTGTGCTCACTCATAATTTCAACATAAAGTGGTATACATTCAGGAATTTGAAAGTCAGAGAAATCAATGTTATAAGCATAGAGGAGGGAAGAATCACTATCCCTTGACTCTTCTGGGAAGACATAATCAAGACACAAATTTTTAACACAATCTAAAAAAATACATGAATATGGATGAGAAGGAATTTGAGGGAGAAGAAAGGCATCAGAAAGGTGAAGAAGTATAAAAGCACAAGGTGTGGTCTGGTAACAAGTAGCCCCACTTGCCCAGGAACAATAGGACCTGTTATCCCATTGTTCTGGGTGAACATCAGAATATAAAGTTGAAGTGGGAAGGCCTTAAAGTCCATATCACAGATTCTATGGATGGGGACATGAAAGGTTTGTAGTGGGGGAGTGTGGCAGATTTACTGTAATGCACTTAAGAAGTTTGATCTGGAGGCAGAGTGTAGGATGCACTCACTGGAATAGGAAGTGTCTAGATCGGGGGTTGCAGACTTAAGCACATGTCAAGGTCAGGAAGATACTATAAAAAAGGAGCCTTGAGGAGGACTTACCCAGTTCTAGCCCACAAGAAATTTGAATGTTCAATTTTCAGAAATACTGGAAATCCAGATTTTGATGTAAACTTTTCTCATAGACATCAAGTAATCCAAAAGGAATCTTTTATTGATTAGTTGATTAATGGTTGAAAGCTGAAATCAGTCTACATGCTGAGAGCTTACATAGGGACCACCAGTAACAAGCATCTTAGTGTGATCATGGCATGAATTAATAAGTCCTCAAATTGGGTAGCAGCAGGCTTTATTATATGTTTAACCATTTTTATAGTGTATTCAATTGATGAACTGCCTTTAGTACATAGCAGTTAACAAATCTACAGCAACATGATTTAGAATTTAAAAACTGACATGGAAGCATGTCAGTTACATAAAATTATGAAATTTATAGTTTGCATGATAAAACCTAATGGAGTCATATCATAGTTATATCAAATCACTGAATATGCCATACATATGTCCCCAGTGATAATCATGAAGTTAAAAAAAATTAAAAGCTATAAGTTGAGACGTGAATACGAATAGTAGGTATGTAGTCTGGAATGAAGATTCTGTTTATTACTACTATTAATCTATTATAATGATTTATTAAATCAATAGCTCTATTGTAACCCTTTAAACATCCAGTCAAGAGGCTATTTTTCTCCCACAGCTAGTTTCAATAATGCAAATATTTTCAATACTTAGTATATTAAAAAAAGAGGTCATCTGGTACTATTCTAATATTTTCAGACCAAATTATATGGAGCAGAATGATCTTCCTGCAACTTTTATGTCTCCTATACTCATGTTAACTTTTTAAGAAGGTGTGCTTGTAGAATGAAGGATACCTTCAGCAAGAAGACAGAGGAACCTCTGAATGGATCCACAGTCATTCTGTCAATAATTCAGGGAAGATTTGGGAGAGAATCCAGAATGAAGAGGAGATGGAAGTGGAAGGGAGGGAGCACTGGCTTCTCTCTGCGCCTCCCTCTTCTCTGCCTGGATTTCCAGGATGGTGAACACCTGGGTAAGTGCTCATGCGAGGCACAGGTGGAACAAGATGGGCTCAATCAGTTGGATGTGTGCCAAGAATCCAGCAGTAGCCCAAGGCCCAGGAGGGCTTCCCAAATGAAGGTAAATGTTATCCTGTAAACTAGGTTACCAAGACGCTTGTCACTTTGCATGCATTATTCATGTCACCTCAGAGCCTTTTGTAAAATTTTGTTTAAATGATAAAGATGAAGGTCAATACTGAAAAAAGGATTCCTGCAGGAAGTCTGCCTTTACAGAGCTTCTCTGAGACTAGTGTGAGGGTTTCAAAGCTGATGAATAAGAAATCCCCACAGGGAAGGTAACAGGTGACACTTGGGAATCAGGGTCAAGGTCAGAGCACCATGCTGTGAAAATTTTTTTCTCTTTATAAACTTTACAAGTTCAGGGTTTGATTCTTTAATTACTATTATTATTTTTTTTTTTTAGAAAGAGGTGGGGGGAGGGGCAGAGGGAGAGAGAGAGGGAGAAAGAGAGTCTTAAGCAGGCTCCACGCCCAGCGTGGGGTCCCACACAGGGCTTGATCTCACAACCCTGAGATGATGACCTGAGCCAAAATCAAGAGTCAGATGCCTAACCCTGATTTTTTAATTTTTAAAAAGAGAAAACAATGGGTTTCTCTAACAAGTTAGTATCCAACTTTAGAGCAGTCAAGTTAAGGACTTTAAAAGTCTGTGAGATTGTTGAAAATAATTTGTAAAGGAATACTGATTTATTTTCTCAGCATCCGTGAAGCCGTGCTCATACTGAGTAGGTAAACCTCTGCGTGTGTGACAAAGTATGGTCCTCAACAGTCACAACAACTGCTCTTGAGGCTGATGTCTGAAACAAATGACCGCTTTTTTACCCAGGGGGACCATATGCCCAGTTTGTCCGGTACAGGCTCTGTTGACATTTCTTGTCTTGGTATAATTACAATTGATTCTTTCTCCCTCAAAAGTGTCCCAGTTTGGATAGCAAATTATATAAACACAGAACCTTTAACTAATAGCTGGGTTATCTGCGTAAAAACCACAAGTCAAAGAATCTGAGCCTGAATTTACTGTATCCAAGCACTGCTGAAGACTCTCCTCCAATTAAATGGTATTTTCAACAATCTTGTTGGCATGGTGATTTCTCTTCTCCTATATTTGGTTTGCTTATTGGTTATAAGGCTAGAGGTGCATAAAGCAGTGAATTCAAACCATGTTACCTCAGCACCAACTGAAGCCCACCATTTTAGGAGACCACACCTAAATCTCTGTATTTGAAAATTTCTTAAGTATAGCTTTAAATTTATATCTGCAGGTTACTCTTACTCTGAATGCTTTTGTTGTTATTAGAAAAGGTAATGTAGGTTACAAATTGTATTTTCCTTGTTTTAGCTGCCCTAAAACTGAGAACAATTTTAGATACTAGGTGTATTAATCAGCTTTTCTTAAGCATCCTTTACTGTATATTCTATATATTTTAGATATCTATTTGCTTATTTATCTTTAATTTTCTTATTTTCTGTTATGTTTAACTTATAAGCCACTTCAACTACTTTTGTAAATTTAAAAATGCTAAACAAATATTAAAGTCAAGAATTAAAATAAATATTCTGAGTCCTCCCTTCATTCTAGAAATAACTATCATATTTGTGATTAAAGGACAAAGGTTGGCATGATGGAATTAAGCTTATAGGCAAAAAATTCATTTGTTTTCTAATGTCAAACTATGAAAGGAAAGAAGTCACCTTTCTAATTTGGAGGAGAAAAAGCACAGTAACTGTTTCAATTTTGCATAATAATGCACAGAGTATCCCTTTACAGTACTTTTGAAAATGACTTAGGGCTACTCATGGTGATCCAAACTGTGTGACTTTGGACAAGATAATTTCCTGCTTCCACTCTCAGTTTTTCATCTTTAAAACAGGATTAACACTTCCTCCATGTACATGTCGTGAAAACTAAATATAATAATATGTAAGGAGTACCCAGAGGCATGCTCTGCTGTGGCCGATGCTCATTACATGCCAACTGTTATTCTTATTTTAAAAAGAAAGAAAAGAAAAGTAGCTCCTTAACAATCACAAAGACTACAACTCAGGACCTTTTTGAATTCCCCAATTCTTAAATGTTTCTCAATTACATTATACAGAAAATAAAATTTGGGGACTAGTTTTCATAATTACCCATGCTTCAATGCATTTAGAGAATATGGTAAACTTATTCATGTCACATATATTAATCACTGAGATCTGATGTCCTACTCTAAGTTTTTGCAAATCTGAATTTATTTCCTGGTTCAGAAGGATTATTTTCTTATACCTCTTCATGTTCTTTTCTCTTCCAACACCAGACATTGGAATTTGCTTGATTTCCAGGACTGTTCTTCACAAGGAGTGGAATGTACCTCACTTTAGGAGAGTAATTACATATGCCTTTATGAGCAAAATTCATAAATTTTCAGTGAGATGCTAAGAAGACTCTAGGTAGATGGCAAGATTCCTTCACTTACTTTAATCTTGACTCCTGTTCTTATTGTCCAAATTGTGCAAGTGATCCAAATCTGTGCCTGCAAAGTGACAAATTACTACGAGAAATGGGTTAGTTGGGTGACTCGTAAGATATTAAATCACAAAAGCAAGAGTCTACTGATCCTCTGGGTTTTTTTTTTCCTTAGAAATTTCATAAACAGAGAAAGAAAAGACAACATAGATATGACATCTGGCATATCAGCTCAGAGGAGACTATGGTACAAAGATTTCCATGTGAACCAGAGTTATAATTATGTATGTGGGAGCCATGGAGGAAGAGAAATAGAGTCTTAAGACTCTCTGCTCAGGCTGAGGAATGAAGGGATTGGGAACAATTTAGAGAGAGGAACCAGACCTATGCTAAGGCTGGTTAGGCTTCAAGATAAATTCTGAAAGAAACTTTCGTAAAGAGAGCCCTGGTTCCTGGACCTAATTAAACTTGGGAGCATTCTCTTCAGGAAGTAGGCTTCTTTCTCTGAGGAAAAGCATTAGATCAGTTTTTCTTGGCTTTCCAGCCAGCAGGCCATCATAAATGGGTTAAATCACATCCATCCTTTGGTCTAACACAGTAGACCTACTGTAATTGCAGTGGTATTCTCACAGAAGCAAAGTTTGTTGATGCAAGCTTTGGTTTCTCTTTTCATAGTAGGAGTGTACATTTATGAACACCTGAGTGAATAAAATGTCATGTGTGACTATGTTTGTGTTACATTATTAGTCAAGCAACCAATTAATCAATAATGAAGGGAATAACAACACATGTTCAAAAAATATAGATGCTTTACGTATGGCATCTTTTTCAGTTCTCACTGCAACCCGGTAAGTTGCATATTACTCTTAGACATAAGGAAACTGAGATTAAATGATTCACCCAAAGTGGTATAACCAGCAAGTGGCAAAACTGAAATATAAAATCTAGGTCAGTCAAATTTCAAAGTCAACAATCTTTACAGTGTACCATGCTTACCCTCTGGAGAAATCTAAATGATAAATATTTTCTACTTTTAATAGATGAAAAGGAAGTTAAAGTGGAAGATCAATGAGTGGTCAGCAAAGGAAGGAGGTCTGATGAGAAAAAGACTAGAAGTGAAAACTTCCAGGATTCTCTTGGGATCTTCAGTTGCTATTTCTCACTGTTACTCTGGTCCACCCTTATCCTTGTCCCTGGAAATCGGTAAAACACTCTCATATCACTTAAGCAACCCAGATTGGGTTCTCTGACTTAAAGTAGAAAACATGCTACTACACACAGGTCCTACTGAGGCAGCAGCTCCTCATTGGTAGCACAGCAAATGGAGGAACTCCATACGCCTCTAATGTTGCAAGGACCACACTCCCATCCTGAGTGAGACAGACCAACACTTCACTTGAGAAAATACAGTTGTGTTGGAGAGCAATTCAACAGAGTTTTAATCACTTGAAACTTAGTTATGCATACCACTGTCTTACCAATAAATAGCTGCAGAATTCTAGGAGATTTACTACAGATTATAGCATTTTATCAAAGCATAATATATCACGAAGAGTACATAAAAAGTATTCGTCTTCCCCCTTCTTGTATCCACTACTAATCTGTCAGCACCATTTTTTAAAACTTCTTTGGTTATCTAATAAATTTACTGTTGATCACCTCAGGGTGCATTAGATTAAAAAAACAGCTAAATGGCCACTGAATTATACAATATTTTGCAAAATAAAGTGCTAATTAGACTATAAAGGTGAGTGCACTAAAATAATTATAATTCATTTCAATAAGCTTTTTATTTGAACAGAAAGTTAATTTAAATTTACTAGGATCTTACCATCCCCAGGGTCAGTGACCACTACTGTCCTGTAGCTGTCCCTAAACTTCCCTGTGTTATAACTCGGATTTCTCTCTGTAAGAGCGTTCCCAGGCTTGTCTTCTAAGATCCACAGCCAGTGTCAAAGGACCCTGCCTCCACAAACCCACAAACCATGGCTAGGCATCACATTTTACAAGCCTTGCGAGGCAGAACACAGCCGCTCTTGCCAGACTGCCCAGATTTAAATTCTGGTGCTGACACTTACTAGCCGTGTGACCTTTGACAAGTTGCTTAATTTTTCTGGGCCTCAGTTTGAAATGAGTTAGTAGAGCACCCCCCATCCCCAAGTAAACACAGAGTAAATTTTCAATACGACTATAAAGATGATGTGAAATTCTTCCTTCTCTCCCCACCCCTTACAAAACAGTACAAGATTATTACAAAGATGGTGTCTTGTCTAGAAAAGAAACTAAAATCTCTGGGGCCATGTTCAAAGCACATCCTATTCTTCATATACTCAAAGACAAAAGAAGCTAAACAAGTTTCTGGCCTTTGTCAGAGTGAAATAGTAAAGAGGGCTGGGGGCGAGAAAGAGGTATCTTTTGGAGGAACCAGTGAGCTGAGTTAGTGGTAGCTTTCTCTCTAGCTTCTTCCCCTCTTCACATTTCCTTTCCATAAACTCTATAAGCCTGATACTTTCATCCATCAAGGGACTGGTGACTGCCTCTTGTCTCAAAGTGAATCTGATGCCATTGGCACTAGACAAAGAGGAAGTAGAAAGTATTGGCAGAGTGCATTCCCATTGTTCGCCAAGGAAAGGCAGGGAGAAGGAGCATATATAAAGCCTTTCCCGGATGCCCCCTACTGGAACACTATATACATGCAGCGTCCCTGAGGATCTTCTAAAAGCCCACCACAAAGCCCTGTGAGAAGGCAGGCATCTGGACACCCACCCCACAGAGGGAAGCCAGGGCTGGTCAGTGCGTCAGAGAAGTAGTGACAGCTCATCGAGGGAGGTCAGGCACATCTTGGAGGCCACCTGAGGATTGTCTTTTCCCTCTCCCACCTCCAAGTCCCAACACTAAAAGCCAGTGCAGAGAAGGCAGCAAGTATGTGAGAGCAGACCATGCCCCATGCCCTAAAGTCCACACTGTCCACTGGAGTTCTGGACCACAAGTGTTCTATATCAAGGAAAAAGGGAAAAGCATCCTGTGGAAGAAAGGAACTTCAAGTCAAATGTGATACTGAAAAATTAACAAGGATGGATAACCTCGCTCTTAACACCAGTTTATTCTTATTAAATGAATGTGACTGAAAAGTGACAGAACTGGATCAAGATGGCCTTGAGAGAGATGGATTCACAGCAGGAAAGAGAACGTCCCTGAGCCTCAAGGAGGCAGTTTTTACTGAAAAATAAAGAATTTGATGCCTACTCCTCTTGAGTTGAGACTTCTCAATCAAAACAGACTTTTTTTTTTTAAATTAGATATTGCAATTTCTGACATAGTCAAGTCACACTGTACAAAACTATGCTCAGGATCTGTCCCTTGGCAAAAGCTTGGGAAGTTTCTAAACTCCTTATCACTCTTTAACCTTTTAGCCTCTTAAAAAGTTATTTTTCCTTTAAGTGATTCTCTAAGTTTTGGGAAGTAGAGTCATTGGGCTCTCTTTAATATCTCTGAGCAGGCCTTCAGCATGGATTCTTTACCCTGATGCTGAAAAATGTACCTTGGCTCAAATAAACAAGGTAATTGTCACATGAGTAATATACATTTATATACTTATGGAATAGATATAAAGTTGTATCTATGATATTAAATACATGCTTTCTCCGTAAAAAAATGTAGATGTATTAGATTAACCTAAAAATAGATAGTAAGAATTAATAATGGAAGCACTAAGGAATGTTACTGCATTAGTCTTTTCCCTACATTATTTTACTATTTCTTCTCAAACAAGGCCATACAGAGAGAAAGGTCTACAAAGAAAAAATTATACCCAAGGCCTTTTTAGGGGTTGGAGATGAGGCAACAACATGTTTTCTTTTTTGTTTGTTGACCCTACCTTGTCCCTCAGTATTACACAGACCTAAGCAATCTCAGGGACTGTTCTTTCTTTGCTGCTTAAGGTAACGTGACATTTATTCTTCCCACTTTCTGACTTCCTGACATTACATTAAATGTTATTAGAATGCTCACTTGTCTTGCTGCTATTGAACTTGGCTTTATAACTACAATTGGATGAACTAGATTGTATAAACTACAATTGCAACTGGTGGATTCTTCTGTAATAGAAAGTTCTCAAAATTAAAAAAAAAAAAAGTTCTCAGTCCTCTGCCTATCAAATTGTCATAAATCGTGAGTTCCCAGATTATAGGCTCTAAACTCTTATCAGCAAACACGTTGAAAAAAAAATCCCCCCAGGGCAAGACAGCAGTTTCTTGGTTTTGATGTCCTTTACTGGAGCCTCCGCTGCCACGATTCAGATCCCCTTTCTTCCTCAATGGCTTGTCCCCATTCTAGATCCCTTGTACGTGGCTCTAGGTGTTCCCCCATGATCTTGCTCTCTGGTACCGTGTCCTCCTGAATCTTCATTGCATGGCGGGTCTACTCTGAACTCAACCCCAAGGGTAGCCCTACTTCCAGCCACAACCTCACTCCTCTGTGGCTGCCGTACTCCATTCCCTCCCTAGGTCCTGTGTTCCATCTTTGCCCGATCTTTGCCTGCAGCTCTACCCTCCATCCTCGTCTCACTTGCCAACATACTTGATCATGCCTATATTAGGCAAGATGGTGACAGCAGGTCAAAGGCTAAAAGTTAATATATGGTGGGGTTTACAGACTGCTGTTGGCCCCTCCCTCCCTCAAGTAGTTTAATCTCAGGCATGAATAATGAAATACTTCCAATTCTCAATCTGTTTCTCATGATTAAAGTTTAAAGGTAAGAAAATAACATTTGATGTGATAATAACCTTTTTACATTAACATTTTAATATTTAATCCTATTTCCCAGCACGCTGTTGATGAAACATTTCATCCACCAGGCCCAGTTCTTCCATGATACTATTAACCTGCTGCTATAAATAGAGATTTGTTCTTTCTCAAACTTCTAATTTTCCCTTTTTCGTTTTCTACATGTTATAGACACAGTCAAACAAAATTTATCATGTAACTCTTGAGAAAGCAACATTTAGGCCACATTTTGTTGAAAGTCTCCAATGAGTGGAAAAACTTTACTGTCGATGACGTTAAAGGACAATAAGGCTCAGGAGAACGCTACAACGTAAACGGCAGAGGTTGTGTTAGCTAAGCCCCAGCACAGGCAGAGCCCTGAGAAGAAACAAAGCACTCAGATTATTTTAAAATGTTTCCTTGAGAAATCCTTTCACTTTGGATGCAAGAACCTTTGACCCACTGATGTGGGGTTAGATTCTTACACCAAGGGCCAAAATAGCTCTTGTTATAAGATGGCAAATAGATATTTTTAGTATTTATTTTGTGGCCCATTGTCCACCATTTCTACTTAAAATATTACTATACCTAGGACCATGCATGTATTTTCACCACTGTGTATAAATCATCACAGATTTTAGGTGTCTTGGCAAATATGTTATTTCTTTTTAAATTTTATTTTGTTATGTTAATCACCATACATTACATCATTAGTTTTTGATGTAGTGTTCCATGATTCATTGTTTGCGTATAACACCCAGTGCTCCATGCAGAACGTGCGCTCTTGAATACCCATCACCAGGCTAACCCATCCTCCCACACCCCTCCCCTCTAGAACCCTCAGATTGTTTCTCAGAGTCCATAGTCTCTCATGGTTCGCCTCCCCCTCCGAATCCCCCCCTCATTTTTCCTTTCCTGTTACCTTTTTTTTTTTTTTTTAACATATATTGTATTATTTGTTTCAGAGGTACAGGTCTGTGATTCAACAGTCCTACACAATTCACAGCACTTACCATAGCACATACCCTCCCCAATGTCCATCACCCAGCCACCCCATCTCTCCCACCGCCTACCACTCCAGCAAACCTCAGTTTGTTTCCTGAGATTAAGAATTCCTCATATCAGTGAGATATGATACATGTCTTTCTCTGATTGACTTATTTCGCTCAGCCTAATACCCTCCAGTTCCACCAACGTCGTTGCAAATGGCAAGATTTCATTCCTTTTGATGGCTGCATAATATTCCATTGTGACAAATATGTTATTTTAACCAAAGAGAGGTAGATGGAAGTTTAATGACCAATCTTCCCTAACCTCAAGAGGATCATAAGACAAGTCCTGAGAGAACAATTCAGGTTATGTTCAAAGCCAACATAAAGACAATAATTTCATTCTTTCCTGGGAACTCCTTTGATTCAAACAATATCCAAAAAATGATTATAATTTCATTAAAGTAATGTAACAGTGATATTTCAGAAATATAGACTTCATGTAAGTTTTCCCTTCAAGATAAGAAGTTCTTACAAGTCTAACTCTGTATTTTATCCTATTATAAAGACATTTTAAAAGAGTTTAGGAGTAAGGCAAACAATTTTTAAAAGAGTGTTTTAGAGAAATATAACCCATACCTGAAAGATCACATTTCTCCTCTCTCCCCTTCTAGTTTCTGAAACTAGAATTTATACCACTGGTACCGTAATACTAATACATTTTTTCCCTCAGACTGTCTTTTTACATTTTACTCTTTCTTTTAGCACCACAAAACTGGCTCTTAAAACTAGTATTTAAAAAGAAAATATTCTGAAACAGAAAAATTAAGGAAGTTTCTATTTTAAGATTTGAGGTAGCTTTATCATGTTCTCTCCAGACTCTTTCAGCCAAGCAGAAGGCTGAGATAACTGGCAGCTTAGAAGGTAGAAGAAGGAAGTGACATGTAGTGCTCTGAGTAATGTCTTAGAGGTAGGTCTTCCTAGCACTTGTGAACCATGGCTATCATAGGAAGCAAAATGTGCAGTGATAAAGGTATCAAAATCAAGAATATTGTTCTTTTGTAAAAGGCAGCAGAACTGAGGTAGTTCTGATAGTTTTCTTTCAGGCAGATATATCACCGTGTATCTTCTGGATGCTGCCTGGAAACTGCAACCAAGAATCAAAATGTGCCTGTCAGAACTGCCCTCCTGTCTGAACTGCCACTTTAGGATCTCCACAGGACATTTACTGGTTAACATCCACTGGAACATATAGGTCTATTCTGCTTTCAAGAACTGAATGTGCCTCTGAGGCTCTGGGCAAAGTATGAGAAGAACTCAAGCAGACCAGGATGAGTACGAGTCTATAGTAAGTTAAAGTCACTGTATTAAATATAAATGGCAAAGATTCAGAGCAAGTTTTCTAAGTAATTTCATATTTTATAGTGTAATTTCTCCCTTATTTTCTACAATATGTTTTTACCTTCAACATTCTAATTTTACTGCTAAAAAGCCGGTCATTCTTTCTATGAAGGAAAGCAGAACTGTGATTTTACAAACGGCATTTGGTGCGTGTATGCATGATTCTGTAACGATTTGTGAAGTTGGCAATGTCAGGTATAGTTTTCCACATCCACTGTTAGAAGTAGAGCTACAAAGCCTATGACTGTTCTGGCCTCATCTCTAACCACTCTCCTCCTCTCCAGCCACAGTGGCCCCTTGCTCTTAGAACACACTGGAAATGCAGTGGGCTCAGGGATTTGCACTTGTGTTCCAGCTGCCTCAGATCTTCCCTATATGTTTGGCTTACTCTTACAACCCTTTCCAGTCCTTGTTCAAATGTCACTTTCTCATGGAGGTCTGCTCCAACTACTATATTTAAATAAATAAAAACATCTTCTCCCATGAGACTTCTGATCCCACTTCTCTCTCCTTTCCTTGACATTTATTAACTTCTACTATAACATACCAATTGCTTTTTATTTTCTATGTCTCCCCAGTAGAATATAAGCTCCATGAGGGAGGGATTTTTGTCTTATTCTGTCTGTATCCCAAACACCTAGAAAAGTGCCAAACACTCACAGTTATTGAATGAACAAGTTGTTTTGCCAGTAGTAGTAATGGATTTGAATCTACCACTACTTGCTTGCTAACCTTGGATATGGAAATGGGAAACAAATAAAAGTTAACTGGCCAATAAATCCAAAGATTTTGTCTAATAGCTTCAAGTAGCAACCAACTGATTTTTTTAGATCACACATAAAGAACAGAAATTTAACAAAGACTTCCTGATTAGGAGATGATGTTAAAAGCCACCTAATACAACAGTGTAATTAATACTAACATTTCTTTTAGAAGCTTAGTGTAAATTTTATTGAAGGAGAATTTGGATCAACTTTGTACCTTTTCTCATTTACTTTTTTGTATATTACCAGCTCGGTCAGAATAGCTATAAACTAGCCTCTAAAGCTCACAGATCTGACAAATAAACTTTTTGAAAGTTGTTTTTTGCCTATTTGTTGGTTTCATTAACCTCCTTTCATATATTATGTTCATCTCTCTAAATTTAGGAATACAAGGCATTTAATTCAGACAGATTAACAAACTGCTGAAGACCGGTCACTGGCAATTAAAATAAGGCAGCCCAGCAACTTCTCACATGATCATCATTTCTAGAATTACTCCATCACAGAATCCCTCCTTTATAGTATCTACCAGGCCTTCCAAAAAAATTGTGCAACTGAAAATTCCATGGTTTGCATTTAGATTTAATTTGAAATCATTGAGTGTCACAATGCTGCTTCAGAGAAATAAAGCTCTAGTAGGTAGTTAAGTCTGATGAGCTTATTCAAAGAATCTCAAAACTGCAGTGGGGAGTACAAACAGAAAATCAATCTCCGCAGTGCTCGGGGTCGCACAAAAAAGCAATAAGCAGCTAAAACTAGAAACCTGGAGTTGCTTTAAAAAATACTGACTGCCTCTTAACATGGGTCACTTCATATTACAAAGCATGTTACTGTAGGCTCTATAAAAACAGATTTTTTGGGAACTGCATATCATAATCTTCTATAATAAACAGAGGTATTTGAGTAATTCATATAATAAATAGTATTTATTTTTCTGAGTTATATGACTTTAAAATTTATTCCCTAAATCTAAAGTAGTTTTTTAAATTATCTATTATATGTGAAGACTCAAGTTACAGGAGAATAGCAGAACACTTATAGCTTACAGTTAAAGAACAGGAAAATATAAATATCACAGCAGAAAATGCTTAAATGGTCTAAAATATCTGTTTTTTAAGGTATATTGGTCTGAAACAAATATTCAAGGTAAATATTCTACAAGAGAAAAATATGTTCCCCCAGAATTCCATGTTTGCAAGAACAATCTAAAATTTCAGTTCTCAGTATCAATTTCCTAAAGTATTCATCTGCCACCTGTCTCCAGACCCCAATTTATAGCAAATAACCTTGCTAAAAATAATAAACATTATAGGGCCCTTTGGGTAGGATTCCTTTTTTTTTTTTTTTTTAAAGATTTTATTTATTTATTTGAGAGAGAGAGAAAGAGAGATAGAGAGTACGAGAGGGAAGAGGGTCAGAGGGAGAAGCAGACTCCCCGCTGAGCGGGGAGCCTGATGTGGGACTCGATCCCAGGACTCCAGGATCATGACCTGAACCGAAGGCAGTTGCTTAACCAACTGAGCCACCCAGGCGCCCGTGGGTAGGATTCCTTTCAAAGTCCTTCTATCCTATTTGTAAGTGTATCTATCCCTGTTCCCATTCTTCCCTCTAGCCTCAGTAGCTAATAATCCATATAATCAAGGCTAATCTTTCTAAATATTCTTGGACGTGGGTCTGTCCCTGCTGCACTCTCAGGGATTCTAGTTCATCAGCTGTCCTCCTTCTCTGCATCTTCAAACTTTTCCAGAACTATTGACTCTAGCATCCTATCTCATTCTCCAACCCACACCCTGACTCACATACTCACAAAGGTGGATGAGAATAGCATCAGGCAGCACTTCCAAAGAGACCTGATGGTTATGTAAATACAGAACCTGAAACCAAGGTTAATACCCATCCAGGCTGCTCCCTGAAGTTCAACAACATAGTTCAAAAGAGACACATGACCACTGATCAGTCACTACTGGCTCAATTACTAAACCACTTATCTGTGAAACAAAATATTTCGATTCCACATTAGCATGATAATGTTTTTTATTTATTTTTTTCCTTTAAATTTTTTTTATTGTTATATTAATCACCATACATTACCTCATTAGTTTGTGATGTAGTGTTCCATGATTCATTGTTTGTGCATAGCACCCAGGGCTCCACGCAGAACGTGCGATAATGTTTTTTAAAAAAAGAAAGTCATGTCTATAAAATGATTCCAAGGACATATACAGTAAAGGAATACTACTCTAATTTCTATTATCCAAACATTAAAAATGAATGTATTTTTTAAATATCAAAATTGAAATTGAAACAATACTTAAAATTAGAAGATTTTTATTTTAAAAATATCTTAAAAGTCAATAAATAATATAAAGAACCTAGTGGGGGAAAAAAGAGAACAAAGAATGTGTATGGAAAATTCAAAATAGAAACATTGTAAATGGCCAATCAACTTTTGGAAAATATTCATATTCACTAGTAGAAAGGAGATGGAAATTAAAATAACAACAACAATAAACCCCACACATTTTTTATCTATAAAGCTGAAAAAGGTTTAAACAAAATAGAATGCCCTATGCAGCAGTGGAAATTGTCATTCTCATAGAAGTGAAATTTGGACAGCCTTTCTGAAGACATTTGTCAGTATACAGCAAAAGCTTTAAATTTTGTTTTGATAAAATAGAATTTCAGTTTTTTAACTGCAAAAAAACTGAAAGTACTTTAAATAACTTACAAGATATTTTATCCATGTGATAGAATATTATGGATTTCCCAGCCTTTTAAAGTTAAATGAAAATTATTTTCCTCAGATCTTAGAGTTTTTAAGATATGAATATGCTTTGTGAATCTCCAAGAGGGAGCGAGAGTCCCTCAGTCATTTTTTTTTTTCCTTCTAAAAGCTAGGTTGATTGGGGTGCCTGGGCAGCTCAGTCAGTTAAGCATCTGACTCTTGAGTTCAGCTCAGGTCATGATCTCAGCGTTGTGAGATTGAGTGCCGTGTCAGGCTGCATGCTGGGTGTGGAGCCTACTTAAGATTCTCTCTCTCCCTCTGCCTCTCCCTCCCTCCCTCTGAAAAAAAAATAAATAAAAATAAAAGGTTGAGGTACAACTTAATACAATTCAGCTTGACGCATTTTGACAATCAAGACATAGAACCGTATCATAAATGCTATAAGTACCCACAGGTGCCTTTGTAGTTAATCCCCTGTTCCTCCCCCAAACCCTAGCAACTACTACTGTTTCTCTGATCTTATGATTGTTGCCTTCTAGAATTTCATATAAATGGAATCCTATACAATATTGCTTTTTGAGTCAGGCTTCTTTTACTCAGCATAATGGCTTTGAGATTCATCCATGTTACTGTGTATATCAGTAGTTCCTTTTTATTGCTGAATAGAATTCCAGTGTGTGTGTGTCTGTGTTTGCGTGTGTGTATCACAATTTGTTTATTCACTCACCAGTTCATGGACATTTATTTCCAAATTTTGGATATTGTGAATAGAACAACTATGAATTTGCATATAGGTCTTTGTGAGGACATGAGTTTTTATTTCTCTTGGATAAATATCTAGGTGTTTGATTGCTGGTTAATATATAACATATGTATTTAAACTAATAAGAAATTGCCAAACTGCTTTCCAAAGTGCCTTGTCATTTTACATTTCCAACATCTTCATGTACTCATTTACCATTTGTTTATATTCTTTGGTAGTGTCTTTTCAAATATTTTGCCCATTATGAGAAGTTGTTTACCATCTTAGTTCTTTTTGGTGCACATACTTTATTAGAAATGTGTTTTACATTTTTTTTCTCCAAGTCTGTGGTTTGGAGTCATTTTTTTAAACATCAAAGAACAGAGGTTTTAACTTTGAAGAAATCCAATTTATCTTTTTTTCTGTTCTGTTTTATGCTTTGGAATCCATGCCAAGAATTCTTTGTCTAATAAAAAGGCGCAAATATTTTCTTCTATGTTTTTTCCTAATAGTTTCCTCATTTTAGCTCTCACACTTAGGTCTATGATTCATTTTGAGTTCCTTTTTGTATATGGTGTGGAGTAAAAATCTGTTTCATTTGTGTATATGGATATCCAGTTATTTCACAGCACTATTTGCTTTTACTGCTGAATTACTTTGGCATCTTTGAAAAGTTTCCCAGACTTATTTAATGACAAAACCTACTGATTTTTTTCAGCATGAATTATTATGTCTACCTTTAAAAAAGATTATTTAATAATATATTAAAACATTAATGACACATTATGCGGGGAAAAGCTGGAAAAGCAAAAGTATATGTGCATGATAGGAGCCTTATGTATCAAAATATATACATAGAAGTTAATAGGTTTTGATTATCTTATGAATACTTTAACTTTTCTTTATGTTTAATCAATTTTCCCTTTTAAATTAATACATATAATTTATAATAAAATTTTTGAATTTTATTGTATTCATTAAATTTTTTTTTCAGTGGTTCCTCAGCTTAGGCTAAAATTAGCAGAAATAATCACATCATAAATACACTTGAGTTGTATCAGACAGAAAAGGGGAAAAAATTCTGGTTCAAAGTACTTTACTGTTTTCTAAAAGCAACATCAGATTGTATTTGACAATCCTATTGTTAAATTAAATGTTCTCAAAGGAACAGACTCATAATTTTAGTGCTAAACCAAATGTTCTTAACAAAAGACATCCTTAAAAAGAGAAAAATCAATGAATGATTTCGGCAAGAAATTCTATTGTGAAATCACACCCAGCTTTAATGTTGATCAATCTTAATGTTGACACTACCTTCACACACAGGTAACCAAGAATCTTCTGCTAATACCGCATAGTGTATGCAAAACATCAAGAGATAATGATTTAATTTTTTCTTTTTAGATTTTTCCTAGATTTTAAGGCAGGAAGATAAAAATGACAACTATCAACACTTCTATTTCTTTATCATTTTCCTTTCTCTTTTATAAGCGTGATAGTTTTAGCAGAGCGGAACTTGCCTTTTCAGGAATTTCTTATTTGCATTCACAATACCAGTGATGCAAATGATCTTGCAAGTGTGCGTGTGTGCTCTATGACTGTGGCATTACACACCACAGTTTCAAAGATAAATTGAAACATGGCAAAAATTATAATTAGTACCAAGTGGGTGTAGTGTAAGAGCTAAAAAAGCAAAGTAGAAAAGTTGAAATTCATCTTCACATGCAATTCAGGTGTTGTGTGAAGCTTCCTTTTGGGTGATTTCTGATTGTTAAAACACTTAATTTGTCACCAAATTTTCCGAATGATTAACAATGCTTTATAGAACACTCCTGTGCTTCCTCTGTATGCTGTATTTTTTTCTTCCCTCTTCCTCAACTGAGGTTAACGTGCTGTGTTTAGTGATTACAAATAAACAACATAGATCTAATCTAACATATCGCAAAGGATATTTCTAATGGAGGTTCCTCTCCCTTTCACATTATGAAGGTTCTTAATATGTAGGACATAGTAAAATACTTAAAAATGGGTTCACAGGATTTCTCCAAGTTATATTAGAGTAAGATATAAAGTGACGACCCAAAATACTTGGTTGAAATACTCTGTGAGATTAGTAAGTGGAAGAAGCAATATTCCTTTAATATTAACACTCAAAAGAAATACAGTTTTAACAATTAGAAATCACCTGAAAACAAGCTTTTGACAATGCCTGAATTGGATATGGAAATTAATTTCAACTTTTCTGCACTGGTTCTTAGCTCTTTATACTACACCCACTTGGTACTCAAATACCACTTGGAGAAATCTTGTGAACCCATTTTTAAGTATTTTAAGCATGTTCTGCATATTAAGAAACTTTATAATGTAAATGGGAAAGACAACTTCATTAGAAGTATTCTTTTAGATAGATTAGACTAGACTAGATTGTTATTTATTTGTAATCCCTAAGTATTGCATGGTAACCTCAATTTAGAAGGGGAAAACTGCCATACCGAGGAAGTACAACAGTGTTTTATATAGCATGGTTAATAACTGGGAAAAATCGGGGACAGCTTCAGTGTCTGCTAATAAACAATTATTGAAATCAATTGCAGCACACCTATACACTGACACAGTCTCCAACTATTGATTATGATGTAGTAGATCGAAGAATACTTATTGACATAAAATATACTGTATATACATTTTAAGACTTGACTATATGTGGGTGGTGAAATTAGGAGTAATTTAATTTCTTTTTCTTTTATTTAGAGTTTTAAAAATCTTTTTACATCACATTACTCATCAGAATCTTAAGGCACAACTATTGGAATGATACATTGTAAATATATCATTTTAAAACATATACCAACACAGTCATTCTCCATAAGAGGGTAGCTCCTGATTTGCAGGATTTCTTGCCTAAATGAGAATTCACAGTGGAAACTATCCAAAGTTGACCTCTTTCTGTTGTTAAGACTATTTAGCTTTATATATAGTATCTGATTTGAATTGATAGGGTGAAAATTTAGTAAATTTCTGATGAAACTAACGATGATGTTATAAATATTACCGTCTTAAAACATGCTCATTTAGAAAGGATGTTTTTATGATAGCCAAAAACACTGTAACTATAGGAAGACAAATTATAATAGAAAACAACATTTGAGAATCCCAGCTATAAGTGTTATAAATGAAATTTTCCTACCACAGGCGGGGAAGTAAAATTACAGAGTAGTTTAGAGTTGGTCTTTGGAGTTAGGTAAGCCTTGGTGTGAATCCTTTCTCTGTCCTTTATCAGTTTTGTTTATTTGCGTAAATTACTTAGCCCACTAAGCCTTAGTTTCCTTATCTCTTAAACTGAAATGATAAAAGGGCCTGCCTTCCAGGGTTATTGTGCAGATTAAGTGATGAAAAAAAAGATGTGTGCTTTGCGCTTGCATAGTACTCGGTATATGCTCAGTAAGTCATAAAGTACATCAATGCTAGGGATCCACACTCCCTGATAATTCATGTATAGGCTCTAGTGATATTTTGGCCAGTCTATGCTTGGGTGTGTAGAAGGGAAACCACATTGCAGGGAGTGGGGCTATGTCTTATATGACAAGAAAACGTAATAACAGTAATGAAATAATTTAAAATGTGTTAGTGAAACAGACATCATACACACGTCAAGTAAAATAGTTCCTATAGGCTTAAAGTTGTGATGTCCCCTGACAAAGAAGAGTTGGTTCTCATCCCTGAGTTTTAATAAACATTCTTCCTTCATTTTAGTTCATTAAGACCAAAACGATTACTTTGATGACATATATGTGTGTGTGTTTGAAAAGTTGGATATATATCTATACATATCTATATTTATATAGATATATATACTTCATATTATACTACTTTCTTATGAAGCAGATACATTTTCAAACCTCTGAATTATCCAAAAATGAATAAAAATTGAAGATTGTTTGGGACCAGTAGGTAAAAGAAAAAAGAATTAATATGAATCTAAGCATACAGTTAGTCTGTATAGTCTAGAAAAATATATTAGACATCAACTTGTACTATCTATAAGGTGATCAAGACAATAAAAAATACCTAAAAAGATCATCAGATATTAAATAGGCTTTCAAGGGGAGGGGGTATTAAGAATTAAAACAACAACATTATTATTAATAAAATCAATATCTTTTCAACCTCTAAAAGGAACCTTGAAAACTAAAGGTAACATTTAAATTAATAATTTGGTTGGCAATATTATGAGTAAACAAAATTAAGAAGAGATAATAAAATGATCTTTTACCTAACAATGTACCCATCCAGAGCTGTGAAAAACGCTAAAATTTTTAGGTTCCAAAGCTGCATTACTGGATATATAGTAAGCTGTCTTAGGACAGCATTATTAATAGGCTGTAAATAAGAACCATACAAACAAGTCAAACTGCCTAACTTTAAAAAATGTATAATTGAATTGAAATTATTATTTAATTGGATAAGTGGGTTAATACAATAATACAAATAAAGAATGCATCAGTGGAAAAAAGGGAATATTTATTAAATTCATTTTAGCTTCCCAGGATTTGTTTAATAATTAGAAGTGTGTATGGCATGAATATTCTTTATGTGGTAGATTTTGCAGATTGATGAAACATCCCATCTCAAAAGTATCCATATACTTCATATAATAGTAATAATAGTAATAATATTACATGAAAGAGTACAAATTTCACTTTTTAAATGTTACCTATTTCCCCCAAATATACTAACCAAGTGCTCTAAATACTAATGATGTACTATAGGTTGGCTAATTGAATTTAAGTAGAATTTTTAAAAAAAAGAGTCTAACTTGACTCCAGGTGTTCTCAGGGCTCAGTATCTCTAATCTGCAAAATATGAGCATTAGCCTAGATGCTAAGATTCAAAATGCAGACAAATATTTCTAAGCACCATTGTCATATTGCCCAGGTAAGCTTATTATTCATTAAGTCTTCTTACAGCTCTCACTTAGCTCCAAATAACAGATGGTTGGAAACAGGAACTGGACACCAGGGTCTATCTTCACTAGCCTTGAAATAGAATAACCATGTGAAAGGTAAAATGAGGCATGAGAAAAAAATATAAATCATAGAACTATAGAGATAATCTAGTTCTACTCTTCATTTTCCGGGTGAAAAAACTAAAATTTATAGATGTTAAGCACCTTCTCTCCCATACCACAGAGCCTCTAATTAGAAAATTCATAATTCTATTTTGAAATATTCCTTCTGTTAGAATTAAAAGCTATGTGCTATGAGCAATGCTAATCTGTAGCCTCTGTAAGCACAGAACTATCAATGCTGGCTTATGTTTTCTGGTTATACAAAAAAAGAGTAAAAATTTTGGGGGGATTAGTATCATAATTTGTATGATCCAGTATTTTTTTCTCCTTCCTTATTAGGGGGTTCATTAAGTTTGCCTACCAAAGAATATCTTATTAGTTAAATCAGTTTTTTAAGATACTATGAGTGAACGCTTTGAACCATCGTACTTATATTAAATCTATTTGACACAATACACATTGGATTAAAACTTACTTGGGCTATTAAAATTAATCATGATCCATTGATACTTCTGAATATAAATTTTAAAATACAAACTAATAACTCTGGTCAAATCGCAGAACCAGATAGTATCTGATACAAAGATATACTGTCCTAAACTCCTTTGGATGCTTCATCATAGAGGGTTTTACTGCTGGGAGGCGGGGACTCTTTGGGACACTAAGTGAAGGGGATATTTTTCCAAGAGGTAGGGAAGTGTTTCAATATTTTAACAATATGGCTCACTTGCAGATGAAGTCATCAGCTCTGCCTGAATACCAAAGATCATTTGAATCCCACTAAAATGTCAACACAGTTTGATCAACCCATTTGCAGTTTCTTCATACTGTCAAAATGAATGTCAGGTAGAAAGGAAGATCTGCTTTAGAAAAGAATTAGCATTTTCTCTCTAAATTTGTAGATTAAATGTGCCTTATATTCTTTGCTTTTCATTGCTGAAAAATACTTAAGAATCATTAAATTGATTTCTATATCATATAGACTGATAACTGTGTAATATTTGGCAATACACATTATTCAAAATAGGTATGTTGCTAATACTTAATACCATACTTCTAAAAAAATACTGTTATTTCTTCCTTTGGAAAGTATTTCATGAATGGTGATTTCTAAGGAAGAAATGACCACAAACAAAAGAGCTTTCCTAAGCTGTGTTGAAACTTAACAAAAGTCAATCAAGATCATTTATACGTGGAATTCTCAACATATTGAGTGCCATTTCAAAATTTTTAGAATATCTACCTAGCTTTTCAAGTTATAAAATGTAAATGTATTAGGAGATACCTGAGAGAGAGAGATTTTAACATAAGCCTTGCTTAAGAATTCTCTTATAGTCCAGCCAGCTCCAGGCAATAAGAAACAGCTCATTATGGTAACTTGAAGAAATCCCAACACAAAGGACCTCAGAGCCCTCTATCTCTCATTCCCAGGAGGTTCCTGCAAAACCCAGAAGAGCGAGAGATGCCCTCATTTTTTTTTTCCATTGTACTTATACTCCTGTGAGAAACAAACTATATAGTTGGAGTTCTCTCACCAACACCACTTTCACCACACAACTGCCAATTTGCCATGTAACTGTCCTCACATCTTTCCCCTTTCAGAGCCTGATTAGTGTGTCTAAGTAAACACTTAGTTTGAATCCCCATTTTTTCCATTTCATTGTGAGCTTAAACATGTACAAATGTTTCAACCCGAACTTCTAAATTTAAGGTGTTTAAGCCCCATCATGTCTTTAAAGTGATATGAGAATTTGAAGGATATTATCTTTAAATATTATACTGAATTCTGAAAAACCATTTTCCAAAGGTTTTGAATACTGTCTTTTTTATGGTTCTGATGTGACAGGATTTACAAATGACCACAGCTCACCAAAAGCTTATTTGAAAAAGAGTTACTATTCATTTTTAGAAACATCTTTGTAATGCCATTGTGGTCAATGTATCAAAGTTTTTCATATCTCATGTTTTCACCTTCCTTAATGCATAGTTCCATGGTGTCTTTTTGGAATTTGGGAGGGGAGAAGCTAATATTTGTTTGTTTGTTCAACAGAACTGAATTAAAAATTTTATTCTCTCCATGTCCCAAAAAAGGTTGACATCATGTTGGTTACATAAATCACAAGCTCTTCCGTTATGTGCACCAGAATGCCACAGTTTCTTAAGAGATGAGCAACTCTGCACAGTTCAGAACGTGAGTGCCACATGATGCCCAGCACAAAAGGAAGGAACCAGTTGGTGATGTGGCTCCAATCAACATACTGAAACAGCTTCGTTTCCTTTGAGGCAATTGAGGCCTCTCAAATTGACAAACAACAGAAACACTGAGGTGAAAATTCTTTCCTCTCTAAGAAAGATCATAAAAGAAAAGAACATAAAAGGCCAAAGCATTGCCTCAAAAATCAAATGATCATGCAGGTTTTGCTAATACACTGTGCAAGTCAGTTACTGCTCTTATTTATCTCTAACTCTCCAGGCTCTTTCCTAAAACTCCGCACAGAGTGACAAACTAAAATGCTCTGCCTCGGGACATTAGAAGCCCTGGATTACATTTCTCTTTATGAGAATACCAGAGTGTTTTTAGAATACCCAACTCTTTTTTTATGCCTGCCTATACACGCCCTCAAATGCCAAGGAATCCTGACAGTCACTTCCTTCTCCCAATGCCACCTGCTCTCTGAGCACCCACCCACGAACCGCTAAAATCCTCCTGTCACCTCAGCCACACGCCAACATAGAATGCTGCCTGCCATCCCCACCCCCTAACCTCAAAACAGCCCTGGGAATAAGGAAACCAATATACATAACTCAGATCACAAAAGGGCTTCTGATGGCAGAGGTTATGGGTCAGATAGCTGGAAAGTACTTCGTCATCTTCATATGCCACTTTGTATGAGCCACAGTTGTCACTTCTGTTCTGTACGGGGTACTTATTCAGAGATACCAGTTGCTAGAAGTTCAGGTTAATAGACACATTGGAGAGACATTGGGGAGGGTGTGTGTTATGGTGAGCGCTGTGAATTGTGCAAGACTGTTGAATCACAGACTTGTACCTCTGAAACAAATAATACATTATATGTTTAAAAAAAGAAGAAGAAATGAAGGTGGGGAAATTGGAGGGGGGGACGAACCATGAGAGACGATGGACTCTGAGAAACAAACTGAGGGTTTTAGAGGGGAGGGGGGTGGGGGATGGGTTAGCCTGGTGATGGGTATTAAAGAGGGCACGTTCTGCATGGAGCACTGGGTGTTATACGCAAACAATGAATCATGGAACACCACACCAAAAACTAATGATGCAATGTATGGTGATTAGCATAATAAAAAAATAAAGTCTAGTTTGTCCAATAAAAAAATGTATTTATTGATCTAAAAGCTGACACAAAAGTTACACCATTCCCCTATCTGATCAGAAATCCCCATGGTGGCCTCTTCCATTTCTGTCTTGCAGAAAGTTTTTTTTTTTTTTTTTTTTTAAGATTTTTATTTATTTGACAGAGAGAGACACAGCAAGAGAGGGAACACAAGCGGGGGGAGAGGGAGAGGGAGAAGCAGGCTTTCTGTGGAGCAGGGAGCCCAATGTGGGGCTCGATCCCAGGACCCTGGGATCATGACTTGAGCTGAAGGTAGACACTTAATGACTGAGCCACCCAGGCACCCCTTGAAGAAAGCTTTTTGTATGAGTGACAACTTTAGATGATTTCAGCCTGTGTGAAGCCTAAAAGACACAATGTTTTTCCAAGAATATATCTAGATATTACTCTTAAAACAATTTACCGAGTACATGCTATGCACAGTGCTAGGCACAGTAGTTATATAGTGTTAATGATGTGGTCACTGCTAATATGGACATTATAATTTGCTCTGGTTCCCAATTATCAAGTGATATAATTTTCCAAGATTTTATTGGATTTCTTTCAGTGCTAGACTTACAGAACTGAGGCTAGAACTAGACCCGATCATTTTTGTAGGCTCTAGTACAAGTTGCAGACAGAAGCCACAAGGTCAGGAAATGTACTTACTTGTCTTTGTATCTCTAATATTTAGCATAGTCTGTAGTCCTCAATTCATGCATGATTGATAAAGAATGCATGGATCAGTTCAGAAATGCATAAATGGATATACATCTGTGAGCAAATGAATGGGTAGGATTTTCCACAGCAGACTTGCTTGACATTACTGCACATCAAGAAGCTACTGCATTTATTGTTACATTTGACTCCTCTTTATCAATAACTTTTGAAATTAAGGGAATTCTTACCTAAATTCAAGCTCTTAAACTGACAACAAGTAATAGGCCTTCCTAAGTGTGAACCTGGGACTTGATGTAGTCCGAAACTACCTCTGATGTTCTGGCACGGGTTATTGTTTCACAGAGGGCTGGAACACATAATGCCTCAGTCTTTGCACAGCTATGCTAAGAGACTACATGAAGAAAATTCATCTGGAACTTGCCATAAACTGTTAGCAGAATTTTGTGCATTTGAGTATTCAGAAACACAAAGCAAGCTCCTCTGTGTCTTCTGGGGTATTACATCAAGTTTGAGTCTACAGAATAGTAGCAATCTACTTGTTTAGCTAAATTTAAAGGAGGTGAGGTTTTGCTTTATTTTTAAAAAACGACCTTTTCTACCCCAAAGCATTGCTTCGTCTTTTTTTTTTTTTAACCAAAAGTGTTACTAAGCGAAATAAAATCAGTTTCCCCTGTGACTCTTCTGGAATTTAACACACTGCAGCCACTAAATTTGGAAACTTATCCCAAACTTTATGGTTATAAACCTCTAATTAGGATTATCAGAATGGTAGTGGGAAGCTACTCTTTTTCTTCTTCCCATGAGTGAATAATTGAGTCTCTTGGGAAGTCATGGAAGGAAACGGACTACTTAAAATTTTTTTTTAATCTCTAAAAGGATTGCATAACCTCACAAATTCCAATACTAATTTCCTAATGTGGGCACATTTTCCTAATGAATATTGAAAAGATTAAAAGAAAATTTGGACTGAATCTAAATGTGGTATCACTAAAGGCATAAGGGGAAGAACTTGGATATTTGTCTTTGGTTGGTAAAACTGGAGAAGGACTCCATTGTTTTTTTAAAAAAAAATATTAAAGCAACAACTTATAAAATGCTGAATGTTATGCCCCTGAATCTTCCATAAAGTCACTAAAAATCTATACCTTAATTAAAGCTGTTTAATCACATTTGTTAACACATTTTAGACACATTTACTCTGACAAAAGTTGGGAAATTAACCTCACCATTTGTAGGTATCAGATATGTTGACAATACTAAGAACAATAAACAAGATAATAATAGGTAACCCTTATTAGACCCTTACCAGTGTCAGGTATTATTAGAAATTCTTTACAGATATTCTCATGTAATTCTTAGCACAGTTTTTGATGTAGTTATCATTACCATAACTGTTGTTTTGATACTGAGGCACAGAGAGGATATTTGGCTAAAGTAACATAGCCAGTTAATGGTGAGGCAAGAATTTAGACCAAGCAGTATGACTCTCGGCTCTTAACAACTGACAACAGATGATTGGTTGAGTTTAGTAACCAATTAGTGCTATTGGAAGTTGTCAGTTATGGTTGATAATGCCCAAGTCAATGTATTTTAAAAAGATACTGCATTCAATTAATTTTCTTCTTTTCATTAATTAACAGTTATACATCTTAATTGCCTTGTAGAAGAGAAAGCTATAGCTTCATATTTACATACCTCATAGCATAGGACAAAGAACTGGAAGACTTGGAATCAGTCTCAGTTTATTAATTTGTTAACTTATTAACTTATTAATGCCACAACATCAAAAGCTATGGCTCTATTCCTTAACTGTAATAAAAACAATTTAAACTAAGTGATCTTTAATACTCCTTGAGCTCCAAATTCTTAGAACTCTGTAGTCTCTTGATATTTGTTCTGTTTGATAATGACCCAGATAATGAAGAATAATTTTACAAAGAGTCCCACAGTTTCAAAGGAGTGTTTTTAAAACTTGAGAAAGGAGCAGACACATGTTCAAGGAAAAAGTAATCTCTGAGAGCTGACAAAAATATTTCCACGGTCACCCATTCTGAAAAACACTGACTCAAAAGCCTCAGGTCGTGTACTACAAAAATCTCTTTTAATTGTGAATCATCCCTGAAAAAGAGAAATTTGATCTTTATTATCAATAGAGTTGCCTGATTTAGCAAATAAATAAAAGGAACACCCAGTTAAGTTGGAATTTCAGGTAAACAATGACTACTTCTTAGAATGTCCTATTGAGGAACATGAGTTTTAGTATAAGCATGTACTTTACTGAAATTTTTAGGGATGTACCAAAATTTAGGGACATACAAATACATTATTCGTTGTTTATCTGAAATTTAAATTAAACGGGACCCCTGTATTTTATCTGGCAACCCTACTGGTAAATGAATCACTCAGATGAAGTGAAAACACAAAATCAAAAGAAAATTATTAGAAATTGTGAACCATTTGGTGTGCATATGAGAAATGCTTTCCCAAGCTATCATTCTATTTTTTTTCTCATTTCTCAGACATATTTGAGCCTACTCAATACCAAATGATCATTTATATAATAAGGAATAAATTATATTTCTGGTTACTATTCAAACATGCTATAGACAGTAAAATTTTCTAAAAAATCTTTATCTATAAATCAGCCCTCAGAGTTGCTGTTCTTTTCTGAGGGGTTTTCTTTAATGATTAGAATACTAGTAGAAAGGGAGTGTCCATGAAAAACAAAACCAAGAGCATCTGGCTATTCTGGAAGTTAAGCGACAACTCATGGAATTTGTTATTGAAGAGACATGTGATACAAAGTCCAAAACACCTAAGTATAGACCTGAATGATAGTTAAGAATCCAACTCGTATAATTAGGTAATTAACACAGAAACATCATGCCCAAGGCAAGGCAAGCAACAGGGAGGAGATTATTTGGTAAGATAAGAGCAGAGTATCCTTGCAAAGCCCCATACTACCCACTGAAATCAGCATAAAACACACAACTTGTCAGAAGCATTTAATCTGCATCATTAGTGAACAGAAGGAAACTAGGCACACGTGACAAAAAAGTTGTGAATCCAAGATAGACAAGGGAAAAAGCAACAGCCTGGAAAAAGCAAGAGCCAGTTACCAAAGAACAGGAGAGTTAGACAAGCCTGGCATGTTCTTTTCCTTCTTCACTTCCTAGAAAATGTTTGTTTCTTAGGACCCAAATCCTGTGTCTCACTTCTGGAAATCTTTCTTAGCTTTTGTTATCCCATCTCTACAAATTCCTGTAGGTCTGGTCAGTTGTTTCTTCTTTAGGACTCCGTGGTACTTTTTATTTACCCCACAGTGCACCCATATAGCTAGTGTCTTATTAGATTGAGCTGGAAGTCTACATGTCTGTTTTCCCCTAAAAGGCAAAGACAATTTGTGAATGGGAACTATACCATTCATAAGTATTCCCTAAACCTTTACTTCTGAATGAATGCATGAGAATATAAGTGGCCATGTGAGATAGAGGAGGGAAATGATCAGAGACAAAGATCATAGAATTTAATATACAAGATGTTTTATTCAGATTCTACTCGGCTCTGCTGCTTCACATTATGAATTTATTTTACACATTTTATTTTTAAAAATTCTAAGTTTCTTCTTAAGGAGTTGGGGTGAAATCTGACTAAAATGCAATAAAGCATTTCTATTTACAGAGGATTTATACAAACAGAACTCCTCTTAAACAAACCCTCATGAATAAACATAAATCCATGATGTTCCAGGGGTATCCTGTTTTCTCTTCCTAGATGTCATTTCCAGCACTCTAGGACAAGCCAGACTCCAAACCCATATGTATGGGTATGATATGAGTAACTCGAGAGAGAGCTCTAGGAAGCTAGAGTCTATTGGAGGGGTTTGGACATTCACACATGAAACAAGGGAGTAAGATCACGGGTAGATCATAAAGTACTTCTGACTGACAAAGAGTCAGTTCTATGCTTTACTTTTAGTCCTCCCATATAGTTTGTCCTTTCTGTTTATTCAGGATGGTTTGTTGTTTTTAAGACCATACAGAAACACCCTAGCACATACACACACACACATTTCCATGCACACACAAACACACACACACCCGTACACACCCTTCTCCCTCCCCCCCCCAACCTCAAGTAACTACACCTGTGCTTATGTTGCCCTCTGAGCCTTGGATTCCTTCCCACTTCCTCTCCTCCAAAACACGAGCATCACTGGTCTCCAATAGGACCCTTTACAATAGACTTCCTCGAACATATCCCTCATTGTTTTCTTTAAAGTCAATGCTCTAGATGGTATTATCAAACATTTGCTTATGTATTCTAATTACTCTATATATGCTTACTTCTTTCTGTCTCTATTGTTATAACTACAAAAGCAAAGGCTTTCTCTTCTACTCTGCTTTCTCTCCCATAATAACAGAGTATATTGCTGTACACCTAACAAAGTCTCAAGTAATAAGCATTCAAGTAATAAATGACTGAATTAAAATAAATATATGTTAAAGTTTAAAGATTTCAGGACTTCACCACAAATGCATCACCTTGACATTCAAAGTTTTACTTCTGCCTAGCAAGAACTACTATATACCCTTGGAAGCCAAACCATCATGCTGTAGATTTGTTTTTATTGCTTTCTGGATGTTTACCCATATGAAGCTTTTGCCTGTCCAATCATTTCCCCCAGATTTTAGTTTACATCAATTCAAGAGACTCTGAATTCTATAATTACTGTTCCATATTGAGGAACATCTTCTATATTTTTAATCCCAGTTGCAAGAATAACACTTCCTTATTTAGAATCACTGGCAAATTATACTCACATATAGATAAACTGCTATTCTAGGCCATACATGAAAATACTTTGTTGGGGAATAAAGAATAGGGTACAGAAGTATCCATTTAATCATTTATATATTGCTAAATATATAGAGGAAACAGTGGAACTGAAATTCCCACACTTCTACCCAGACAGAAAATGAGAGTTGATCTCTCTCCTTTTAGTACTTCTTTTCATGTAGACTCAGGCTGTCATCTCGTAGTTTGTTCTTATCACTATTTATAGCCACCTGTGTAATCTCTGGTCATATGGGAGCAATCACAGGTAACCTAAAGGTTTGCAAGGGAAATTTCCATGTTCATAAGTTATAAAGTTGCTAAAATTCTCATGCCATGCCTTGTATTTATTTTATGTATTTGTTTTAATTCCAATAAGCTCTCAAAACTTTCACATGAGATTTATTAGAAAGAGATAGTAAATACATAACAGACCAAAGTTAAAAATCCACAGAAAGTATATTTAAACTATTTATGTGCTTTTCACTTTGAGTGACTTCTTTCTCAACAACAGAATAGTCAGGGAGAGTTTGAACTAAATCTCTTTTCTTCCCTCTGCGATATACTTCTGTGAAAATAAGAATGAAAACAGAGGTATGTAATTGAATTTTGTTTTTCTGGCTATAGTATAATTGTGTTTAAACAGCTCACATGTATTTTGGGTTCAAAGGCTTCTTTACATCATTTCAAATGTTAAGAAAAATGAATAAACCATATTAAAAATTCTATTTAAAAACTGAAGTGACATTTATTGAAATAATTCAAAGTACATGAGTACTAATTTTTTTTCAAAATTCAAAATATTTTACATTTATAGAAATGATGGCCGAATATCTATAAATTATAGTAAAAAAAACCTTTGGAAAAATGTTATTGCAGTTATAAATATTTAAGTAATAGGAATAACTTGTACTTCTTCAATTACATTTTGATACATTAGTTTCAAACATCCATTATGCCAATGCTAACAACATATCAGCTTAAGGAAAAATAAAAAAAAAGTCACAAGTATATTCTGCTGAAATTGTAGTCAAAGTCTCTACACTAATAGAGGACAAAGTCTTTTGGGATAAAGTAAAATAACTTTAGTAATCTAACAGCTCCACTGTCAATTTTCTTCAATACTACTATGGCACATTTCTGACCATTAGTAAACTACAATCAGCAGTTTGCTGATTCTAAGAGAAAGATGGACACAGAGAATGTGAACAATACATGGAGGTTTCCTAAATCTCCTTTTTTCAGAATCCAGACAACTCTAAAGAATATATATGTTTGGTGAAAGAAATATGTATCCTGAATACTTTTAATCTCTAAAATATTTTAAGGGATATCCTATTTTAACATATGCGAATTCAACTAAAATAACTGAAAGACATCCATGCTTTCATTTGTCTTGTTAGAAGGGGATTTGGCAAAAAATTGTGTTGACTCATCACCAATGTGATAATGCAGAAGCTGAGAAAGGAAGCATTTCATTTTCCATCATGCTGAAAATGGTATTGATTTAGGACAAGACTGTCAAACATTACTCAGTTTCCATTGTTGGCCTATATAGACGATTGTATAGATTCCTAAATTATATGCGCAATTCCAAATCACAAATTATGTTTTTAACATGTTATGTAGGTACAATATTAAAATAAGACATTTCAAAGAAATCTTGGCATAGTTAAGATATATAATCAATGATTGCATAGTTTTTTGGTTTTTTTTTTTAGGTAAATATATTCAACAGTTTGACAAACATACCTAAATGTTTACTTCTTAGTAAGTGTCCTTTTAGAAGCTTTACAGTAGAAATATTATGACCAAGAGATTAAAGAGATTACAAGAGATTAAAAGTTACGCTGGGCTATAAATTTCCATTTACTATGTTAATATTACATGATTAGATCAGATCCATTATTGGTGACTACTTAGGTACATTAAATAATCACTATACTTTAATACATCCAATCGGAATCCAGAATGTTTTCCTCCATTTTATAACAATTTGATAGCCTATACACCCTGGTGTGTAACTGTTCAACTATTACACTTTTCTTTAATCTGAATTCCAAAGGTAAGTCATTTTTCGTATTGTTCTTACAAAACAATGACAAATATATATGGAAATGAAAACTGATGTCTCTGGTATACTTATTGCCTAACAGCACAGTAAAAGATAAAAATCAAGAGCACTATCACTACCTTGAGCATTTGAAATAAGTATCTCAAAATCCAAATTGCACAAAGTAAATATGATAATCCTTGAGTTTCTAATTTCTTCTCTATTCTCATGAAAAGAAATCCACAAAAATTAAAGTAGGTGTCACTGGACTAATTAGGACACAGGATAGTCTGATGTGCTAACTTAATGACAGTAAGAAGCTAGCTATCAAACAAAGAAGGTGAGACCATGGACATTTTTTTAAGGCTTTTATTAATGCAGAGGTTGGCAAGTATAAATTTCTAAGTGCAGAATGATCTTTTTAGGGTTCATTTCTAATAATTTAATAAGGAGATGAAACTGCAGTCCATGACAAAAGAGGATATTTACATCAGCTTATTGTCAGGAAATAATAAAACTGCTCTGATTTATATTATTTACATTCTCTGAGGGCATTCCAATTGTTTCCTGTTATATGTGTTGTATTAGTCTTTAAGAGTTTTGGTGGTAGAGGTGTGGTCAAATTGATCATTTTATGTAGCTTACCCTCGTGGTTGTCCCTTCAGAGAGGCAGAGATTGCCCCAGCCACAAGGTCACATGACCTATTTGGCAATTTAAATCTTCCAGGCTAATGAACCACAAGGCCTCCTGGGCCCAGGCTCTGGGTTCATCCATTTCTGCTGTAAAGCAGATTTCATGTAGTAGCCAATAAGCCAAAAGAATGCCAATTTGGTCTTAGAATGCATAGAAAATTATGAAGCCACTTTTTACGATAAAAAATTTGCTTATCCAAATAAGTTGAACAAAAATACATGGATATATTTTAAATCATTCATCCGTGTATGTATAATTATAAAAATATAAAAATATAAAAATTCATGAATGTATTGTTCTTCATTCATTCCTCAAACTTAGAGCTTAAACTGCAAGGGATGGATGAGAGTTATTTTCCTACCTCGTTTTCCATATATTCTAAATTTTCTAAGATGAACGTATTTTACTGGGAAAATAAAAGTTTTGGGAGAATCAAAAATAATTTAGAAATGACTTCTGCTCTCAAAGGCCTTAGAGATTTTTTAAAAAGGTAAGACATGAACTCATAAAATGGTGACATAAGGTAGAATGAAAAAAGTGTCTTTAAATAATAATTTAAAAATACTAAATAAGTTTTTTGGGGGTAGGGTGAAGTGAGGAATGATCTTTCTTTTGATGAGATTTCATATGGAAGTTGTCATTTAAACTGTTCCTGGAAGGAAGGTACAGCAGAAAATGAGGGCAAATTTCCTGGCAAAAAAATGTACATATATTCCTACATACACTATTTAACATAATTCCTGAGGTTTGAGGACTTCCTGAAACCTATACTAGGCCCCAAACAGATAGATTATTCCTTAGTTAAAGAGAGTAGTGGAGAATAAAGATAGAAAAGTAGGTTAAAGACCAAATTTGGGAGAGCTTACAGTGCCCAGCGAAGGTGTTTGTAGTTTGTCCAGTTAGTAATGCGAAACCATAAAAGTTTAGTAAAAGGGTCCTATTTGAGCATATCCGTGCTCTTTCAGATGTAAGGCACTGTCTCTCTGTTCCAGGTAAATGAGAAAATATTGCTGTTTTTCCTGAAAAAGGTAGCCTGCCTCCAAGATGACTACCAATACTCCATTCCTCTGATACTGAGGCTCCAAGTAGTCCCTTCCACACTGAATCACGGCTAGCTTGGAGATATTGACAAAGATAACTGAAGTCGTGGAATTAAAATACTAATGAAAGTAACAAATACCATTTGAGTGCCTTCCTTGTTTCATTTAATCTTCACAATAACCCTCTGAGTTCAAGATCGGCATCTCTTTCACAACTAAGGATCCAATACCTAACAATCATGAGCAAACTGGGATAAAACTCAAGTCTATTGGACTCACAATCAGGAGTACATCTAACTAAAGAAAACTTCTAGAATAAAGGCAAAAAGAGAATTTGTAGGGAAATCATAGAAACAGAAGTAGATGGACAAACATCACAATGAGGAACAAAGAAGTGGAGAAGGAAGAAAGATAAAAAAATCATAAATTTATAAGCAGAAAGAGAGATGTAGCAATAGAAATAATTGAGAAGCAAGTTAAGGAAATTCACTTCATAAACATGCCAATACATTTTTAAAGCTGATTAATAAGTAAAAATCATGTTTTACATCCTGATTTTTGTGATAAGTACCTTAGTGAAACCCTAATGATGTATACTGGACACATCAAATCAGGTCATATTTTGCTACAGTAAACATATTGTAAGTTTAGGTTTTTTAATAGCTAATTCTAGCCACATTAAAATAATAACCCAAATCCCCACAATTATACAATACTATAATAATTTACTGAAACTATATATAAATTATATAAAACTATAAAGTATTTGAAAAACTTTGATTATGTTAGAAACACACTGTGCTATTTATATAAAACACATAAGTATGACACAGTTCTATATTATAAATTAGACCTAAAATTTATGTTATCAACATTAAACATTTAATAACATTTTCTTACTCTTTTAGGATGTAAAAGAGTCTTTTAAATGAGTTGGACAACAACACTGAAAAGCTCCCTAAAATTAAGCTACTGTCTTCTCCTTTTAGTTGTATTTCTCTCTAGAAAGCAAAATAACTCAAAATCACTCCAAACTTGAGAGCTCCTCTTTTAAAAAACAGCCTGCAATTCTCAACTGTTTCCCTAGAGGGAGAACTCAGGCATGAGTAAGCAGACGAATGCAAGTGAATGAAGAAACTAAAATTGGTACATTTACATGTATCTGGATGTGTGTATGTGTGTGTGTATGTAATGTCTCTTAGAAAAATAGTTGTTCAGTATTCCACATTACATTTAGAGTATATTATTGAAAAGAAAGTCCTTGCCTTTCTAGTCAGTCTCCTTTTCACCCTGTTCTGTTTTAAGATTCATTAAAGGTATTCCTCTTTATCTGCACCAAATATTTTCCTGAAAATTCATTGGACTGTGGATTTCAGATAGTGTGAGTCTGCCTTCTAATATTTTAAATGGGAAAAGTAATAAAGCATCCCCATCCCTCCAAAAAAACCCCAATCATGTCACCAAATAAGATAAATCCCTCTTAAACATACAACAAATCCACCAAAGATTCCTGCGCAGTATAAAGCATCTAGGAAATGAATTACTTGATTATTTAACTCATTCAACTCATTAGTAGGTAGTTTGCCTGGATTTATCAACAATTCACTAAGGCACTGAATATTAAGTTTTTCTTCTATATTGCAATAAATACATGTCATAATCTACATGTACATAACACATTGGGATATGTTAGAAAGACAGATCACCTACTTTTCTCACAAGATTTTCCACTTCTATAAACATTTACATATAATAATTCAGGGAAGATAATAATATTAATGCTCAAAAAGTGTGAACAAGGTAAACATCAGACTATCCTATTGGGAGAACAGCTAAGATATACCACGACATGCTCCACACTGTTCCATCTTTACTTGCAAAAAACTTAAATGTTTTGTTGTCAGTGGTTGAAAATTTGTTGCAGCGAGTTTTCAGTTAGACTGTGAATTTTCTGTAAATGCTTTCTGAAAGTCAATATAGCAAAAAAAGTTAAAATGTCATATACTGGTAATATTATTTTATTAATAATTTTATTAATAATACTTGATAGTTTCCTCTACACCCACTCCTTGCTGGGTTGGGTTTTATGGCAGAATTGCTAGTTGTCTTCCAATATCCATTCATTCCCTCTTTCATTGTAAGATAACCTATTACTTACCCAAGCGCATGATGGCTTGGAATAAAGATTATATGTGCAAACTCCCTTTGCGCACAGGTATGACCATGTGGCCACTTTCTGGTCAAGGGTACGCATGTGTATATGCCATATACAACTTCTGGGAACTACTTTTCAAAGGTGAGGGTGAGTCCTGCATTCTCTCTTCCTTTCTGCTGCCCAATGCAGACATACTAACTGTGTATCAGCAGCCAACTTGGACCATGAGTGACCTTGGGAAACAAAGCTACACACCCAGGGATGATAGGAGAGAAGCCTGAGTTCCTGACATGTAAGGCACTGTACACCTCCTAGATTGATTACTGAACGCTTTTTGGACTCGAGGGAGAAATAAAGTTTGATCCTGTTATTTGGGGTATTTGGTTCTTATTATTACTCTCAGACACTTTTAATCTCAAATGACACTGTGTCTTTTTCTTTGTACCCCAGATATCTTGGGCTTAAGCTTAACACAGAGCTTACTGCATGCTACTGTGATTATCTCTTTGTCTGGATAATTACCTCAAGGGCAGGGACTATGCCACCTTTGTATCCCCCAACTACCTGGAAAATAGTATAGACTTAATAAATGTTTTAACAGCTTCATTAGGCACTATGTTGAGTATATCACTGACAAGTCCTATTCCTCAAAATCTGTCAGTTCCAATACTAAAAGCCCCTACAACAGCATTCTTTGAGCTTCTAATATGTATTTATTAAATAAGAATTTCTTTAGGTACACATATTTGAGTTTTATTTTCAGTAGCAGAAAACAAATTCATTAAGGTTATTTTTTAAAAAGATGGTCTCACATTTAAAGCCTTCTTGAGTAAAGAATTAAGAGACAATTCCAATCCAAAGTGAGCCAGCTCTTTATGATGTAAGATGGAGCAAGATCATTAACCTTTATGTACTTATGGACATGTTTTTACAAGTGAAGCCAAATTAGAAAAGACTAAATCATCTGCCCTATCACATTCACTACAATTTTAATTAGAAAATGGATCTGGAACAGCTTAGAATGAAAAGAAAACAACCTCAGTACTTAGAATGGTATCACACACAACATGGGTACTCAGCAACAGTACACTGAAAGAACGGTTATTAAGTGAACAGGTTTTACTTTTAGGAAAGAATGCTTGTGTAGAAAAAAGAAGCTGTAATGAGAAGACTGCTGCCATTGCTTCTGCTGCTGATTCTGATAATGACAAATGTTATCTACTATTTATTCAGTGCTTATCCCATGCCAGGTACCATTTTAGGAGCTTTACATAAAATAATCTCACTTAATTTCAACAAGAGCCACATGGCATATGTCCCGTCATCATGAGATGAAGAAAATAAGAGTGTGAGGTTAAGTACTTCTGCACAAGTTAGTAGTGTGCTTGAGTACTTACTATCTGCTAGGCACTTTTCTAAGGTTTTACATATATTAACTCATTTAAATATCATAATGATACTACTAGACAGCATTATTATCCTCACTTCACAGATGAGGAAATGGAGGCATGTTGAAGGTAAGTGACTTGCCCAACATTAAGATGATATGTGGCAGAGCTGGGATTAAAATTAATGCAGTGGTAGAGATCCAGAGCCCCTCCTTACCACTGTGTTATGTTGCCCCACATGGTAAGTGCTGAAGTAGGAAGCATAACTGACCAAAAGCCCCATCTTTAGTGCTTTGAAAAATCCATCATCACTTGTATGGCGACCACACCTCACATGGGCTGCTCCCAGCCAATCACTGAGCAAGGCAGAGGTACAAAGCCCAACACGTTCCTAGGAGAAAAGGTAGCCACTTCATCTTACCACAGGTGAGGGCTTAAAAGCTCTCTGACAGCCCCTGTTGAACCTTCTGTAGACTACACAGCAATCTAAGACATTTCCACCTAACCCTCCCTACCTCTCTTCTTCTATCACTCACTAAAGGTCAGATTTGCATCTAATGACTCTCCCAGCCTTTTCTGACTCTAATTTCTCTCACATTAGGCATTTCGCCTAATAAAATCCTTGTATCCCATCTTGGCGTCTGCTTCTCAAGGAACTGGACTGACACAATTTTGATGAGTTAATTCTCCTTGGGGTTCTTGTGGAGTGGAATCAGAGTAGTCTCCCTGATGAGAAAGGAGAGCACCCCTGTCACTCCTGGGCTCCCTTAAGGAAAAGAAGAAGCCTAAAAGGAAAGCTGGGATACCTCAGGACCCCCTGCATTGAGCTTGGCAGAATGCACTAAGAATTTGGGTGCTGGTTCACCACACTGAATGGGAAAGAAAGTGGGAACTTTCAAGGAGATTTACCCTCTCCTAGACCTCAAGGAACAGTGTGGACAGCTATTCCTCAGAAAGTCAGTAAGACCCATATAGCAAGGCCTGATGAATAAGCAGACAGATTCCAGTGTTTGTGGAAACCAGGGAGCAGGGGAAAATTTCCATTAGGATGGTGGAAGGGAAAGGAAAATGTCTGCCTGTCTATCCATCCTCTTTATCACTAGATTATAAGAAATGAAACCAATGGTCTTATTATGTGGCACTGATTGGGTCCTATGCACAAAGAATCTTTCATCCTTTATTGCTTTTAGGATTTCTGAATTTGAGCCTCACCTCAGCACAGTGAATAAATACTAGTGAGAAATTTTTCTTATATTGGTGAGACGTTAAGAGGTCAAACAATCCTAAACTCTCATCTCTTATGGAGAAATGGGTAAATTGAGTGAGAACCCCTTCTTAGAGTTCTGGGCATGTTCTCTCTTTTTCAGTCTAACCCATCTTCTCCAACTTGCTTCACTGAAGTCTTCTTTGGGATACCCAGAACTATTAAAGCCTATTAAATGCCTATTAAAGCCTATTAAATGAGACAGTAGTCTTTTGTCATGTGTTACTGCTCCTTGGGGACTTTGTGGGAAGAGGATTCCAGCATTCCTGACTTCTCCAGCCATATGCATGCCATCATATACAATTGAAATGTCAAGTGCACTCTCAAGATGAGAAGTGAAAGAAGAGCAGAAGCTGACCAGTAGATGGAGGCTGGGATAGAAAGGGAGAGAGTCCCTAGCAACAGTAAAGTTCCTGAAGCAGGAAAAAAATTGGCACACGAAGGCAGCAGAAGGAAGGCCATGGCTGCTAGAACACAATGCTTAAGAGGCTGAGTGGGTCAAGACCAGGGTTTACAGCTTGTCTTACAGGTTATCTGAACAACTGAATGGTTTTCTCTCAAAGACATCCCTGACAGGTTTTAAGCAAGGAATACTTCGTTTTGTGATTTCAAAGTTTACTCTGACTTTGGATAGACTATTTGAAAAGGATTTTGCAAAGCAGACATTTTATTATTTCCAGCACCTCCAAAGGAGGTAGGAGAAATGGTCTGCTGAGGGTGCAACTTGTATCACAGACTGTCATTATATTATCAGCATTATCAATTATTAGTTGATTGCCATATTTTATTAATAAGAGTTATATACAGGACTTACTTTGAGACATTAAATTGAATAAATATAATGTCATTTTCAAGTAAGAAAACAGGCTCTGAGAGATTGAGAGACTTACCATGAAGTGATGGAACCAGGATTCCAAACCTAGTTTTTGTTCTCTAAAGTCTAAAGTCTTTAGGGTTTTGTTTTACCAGTTCTCGAATTGACTGAGGATCTGGCACAACTCAGCTCAGAGATAAACAGTATATGGAACAACAAACTTAAATGAGTCATGCCCCTACCATCAAGAATCTTAGAAGACAATGAAGAACATCACATCAGGACTAAGGACCTCAGCAATATATGCAAATTTGCATGTCTATATGGTAAAAAAACTTCAACAAACCAGATTTCAAAGAGTAACTTGATAAAATCCTACCACTCTCATCCCCCTGCAAAGATATATTACCCATGATCTCTCCCAGAAAGCCAAGAACACAGAAACAAAGGAGAACAGGAAAGGGAAGATAATTTTTTTTAAAGATTTATTTTAGAGAGATAGAGACAGAGGGAAAGAGCAGGGGGAGGAGCAGAGGGAGAGAATCTTAAGCAGACTTTCCACTGAGCATGGAGCCTGAGGCGGGGCTCGATCTCATGTTCCTGAGATCATGACCTGAGCCGAAATCAAGAGCTGGATGCTTAAGCAACTGAGCCACCCAGGCACCCTGGAAAGGGAAGATATTTTAAATTAACTTTCCAGCTTCTTTAGTCAGATTATTAAGGTGAAATAATTTTCCAGAATATCACGTCTATACCCATCCAAATTGCATTACAAAATCCAAAATTAAAATTTTGATTATTCCCTATTATCTATATCACAGATTCCCTCGAATAGAAAAAATGTAAAAGGGTTTTCTGTAATAATCAACCTAACATGTGCACATGTCTTTTCCATTACAAAATAATTTCACATGCTTTTCCTCTTTCAATTTTCTTACCTGATCCATACTTTTGAAAAAAAAAAAACACGTCAAGTGAACAAAACAAATATTAGTGACTTCATTGTTCACTGAGGTTTGTGTTAACTGCAATTCTATCTGGAATCTCAGATATAATAAGAGTTAAATATGTACATCAAAATTTCAATTAAAAGCCAAGAATACTTTTCTGAGAGCATACATATATTGCACAAATACAAATCTGATTCCACTCCAAATTTATATAAATATTTTCATTCTGAGAGCTCAAAGAGTTTTCATACCTCAAACACAAAAATGCAAAAAAAATAGATTTTTCAGTGTAAAATTGTAATAAGTTTTTACTTCTCACACGAGAATTCCATGGTACAACCACACCATTCACACCATTCACAGTGGGTGTGAATCCCACTGTCCTCTGAATTACTACATCATCTGATGAGCCAGTAAAGGACTTCTTGCCCAATGACTGTGATTGTTAATTCTACTTCAGTATACTTTCTATCATCCATTAAAATGTTTAGCAGCACTCTGAAATACAGAGTAGAATTCTTGTTGAAATGATAAATTCCCCATTTTAGGGGAGATTACCTGCCCAAATCAAATAATGATCTCTATATTGCTAAACCAAATGGTCGATTTTCAGTCCTTACCTGCTTACTCTTTTCCTTGAGACACTCATCTCTTGGCTCCTAGGACACTACAAGCTCTGGGTTTCCTCCTCCTACTTCCAGTGTCTAAATGGTGACGTGCCCCAAGGCTCACATCTTGGATCATTACCCTCCTCTACTAGTGTATGCCTTCTGTACACTGGTAACGCTCAAAATATATCTCAAGCTTAGATGTCTCCTTAAACTCTAGATCTGTGTATATAACTGCCTATTCCACATCTCCATCTATGATATCTACCAGGCATCTCAGATTTAACATGTCTAACTAACATCAAGCTCCTGATATTCCAACCTCCCCACCCACACACAAAATCTGTCCCTTTAAAAGTCTTCCCTATCTTAGTAAGTGGAAATTCCACTTTTATATTTGTTCAAGGCCCCCCCCCCAAAGTTAGTCATCTTTGACTCTTTTTTCTCACACTCTATATTTTATCTGTAAGGACATTCTTTCAGCTCTCCTTGAAAAATACATCTAGAATCCAACAAATCTTTAAAACCTAGACTGCTACTACCCTTATCAAGGTCATTGCCTCTCACTGATATTACTGCAGTAGTCCCTAAATGATATCCCTGTTGCTGCCCTATGGCCATGCTCAGCATAACAGCCAACATGATCTGCTTAAAATGTGCATAAGGTCATGTCACTTTTCTGGCCAAACTCTGCAGTGGCTCTCCGCTTCACACAGAGCAAAATCCAAAGTTCTTCCAGTGGCCAACAGGGATTTGCCATTCTGGAACTTCTTAGCCTTATCTCCTGCTACCTTTGCTTCCTGATTCTGCCACAGGCACCTAGGCCTCCCTAGTGTTCCTGGACTATTCCAGGCACAGTTCCATTTTGTGGATGATGCATTTGCTGGTCCCTCTGCCTAGAAAATTCTTTCAGATTTTTGCTGAAATGTTATTTTCTTAGTTAAGTACTTTCCTGGCCACTCTCTATATCATTGCAACCCCTCACAGCAATACTCCCTGCCTCCTTTCTTTATTTTTCTCCTTACTATTTTTTAAAAGTTTAATAAACTATATATTTAACCTATTTATCATGACTCTCCTCCATAGAAAGCAAACAACAGGAGGAAGGACAGGGATTTTTATCCACATCATTCAAAGCTATATCCCCAGAATCAAGAATGATTTCTGACACACTGTAAAGTAAGTGCTCCTAGATATGTTTTCAATAAATGAATGAATGTCCACCATTGTAATGTTCTGTGCACATCCACAATGCTATTTTTTACATTACTCTATTTTAATGTCATTTTTCTATTCTATGTAATATTTTTGATTATATAAATCACAGAATATTGCTTTTTCATATCCAATCAGAAAGATGGAAAGAATCACATGTAGAGAGGCACGATATAATACCATATCAAGAAGAAAAGTGCAATTTTAGCAGACCACCATAATGGCAATTGCTCATCACTCAGTCACAAAAACCAAATTACAACTACCAACATTGCTGTGACTGGAAATATATCTCACCCTTAACATGCTCCCATTAGAATGAAATTGTGTGAATAACTGAATCAAAATATTTGAATATTAACATAGGCAGGGCTAAAAATGGGTGATGAACACTAACAGAAGAAGACAGCAACTGGCTCTCTTACTGCAGTAAGGTGAATGCCTTTTGTCTCCACCCATGTCCATAATACCAGCTGCCATCACTACTCCCTAAAGAGTGTGTTGGCATATGCACTTTTCACAAAAGGCAATCTTTTAAAGATTTAATGGATTCAACTCAGTTAATAAAAATCAAATATTTTAGTTAAATCCATGAATGCATTAGCATTTCTTCATTAGAGCAAAAATAACCAGGACTCCCACTGTATGACAACTGTCAGGGTCCCACGTCATTGTAACACATCACCAAATGACTGTCAAGCATATTTTATTTTCCACATGATAGGCATTTGAGAAGAATTTTAATTATCACCCACATCATATCATCATCTACTTTGTGTCTACATAAATGCACAACTAATGCCTCTTCAAAATTTTGTGGATTGTTCTTCTTTCAAATACAGTTAAAACGACACTGCAGGGAGAAGCACTGTTAGAATGGAGAGTTAGGATCTCCATTAAAGCAATGAGAACACTGGCAAAACTTGCCAAAGTCAGTTTTTTCAAAACTCTGGAAATTAACAGAGCTTGCAAGAATCCAAGGAGCAATTATTCAAGAAAAATGGCTGAATCTTGGTAAGGACAGTATGCTTTGTGGCATTTTTACTTGCCCTATTCCCATTCTTTTCCTCCTAGCTTCACAGTAGCTTCAAAACCAGCTGCCCCAGAACTAAAGTATCTGTGAAAACTAGAAGCCTAGGAGTTAGGTTCTTAATTAGAAAAAGAAGAGAAAACTAAACTGAAACGCAAGCAGAAGGTAGGAAATAATAAAAACAAGAGCAGAAATAAAATAGTAGAAAAATAATAATAATAATAATGTAAAACTATTTCTATTTGCAGATGACATGATCTTCCATGCATAGAAGAAGACCATGTCATCTGCAAATAGAAATAGTTTTACATTATTATTTATTTTAGAGAGAGAGAGCAGGGGAGGGGAGCATAGGGAGAGGAAGAGAGAGAATCTCAAGCAGACTCCCTATGAGTGTGGAGCCCAACGTAGGGCTCGATTTCACGACCCTGAGATCATGACCTGAGCCAAAATCAAGAGTTGGATGCTCAACTGAGTCACCCAGGCACCACCACAAAATGGGCAGAGAATTTGATTAGACATTTTTCCAAAGAAGATTCATAATGGCAAATAAGCACATCAAAATATACTCAATTTCATTATTCACTAAAGATTTTCCCATCAAAACCACAATGATAAAACCCTTCACACCTACTAGGATAACTAGAATAAAAAAGATGGACAATAACAAGGCAAGGATGTGGAGAAATTAAAAACCTCATTCATTGCCCATGAGATTATAAAATGGTGCAAACACTTTAGAGAACAGTTTGCTTGTCTGCAAAATGTTTAACACAGAGTATCATGTGATCTAGCTATTATGTTTCTGTTTATATAACCACGAGAATTGAAAGTATATGCTTACAGAAAAATTTGTATGTGAATGTTCATATCAACAGTATTCATTATAGCCAAAAAGTGTAAACAAACCAAATTTCCATCAACTGATGGATGATTAAGCAAAAGTGGTATATCCATGCAATGGAATACTATCCAATAATAAAAGGTATCCTGATATATGCTTCATGCTACAACATGGGCAAACCTTGAAAAATTATATTAAGTGAAAGAAGCCAGTCACCAAAGACCACATATTGTATGAGTCCATTTATATTAAATGCCTAAATTCAGCAAACCTGTAGGGACAGAAAGTAAATTAATGGTTGCCAGGGGTTGGGTATGGGGTGCATGGCGGATGACTGCTAATAGGTATGGGTTTTCTTTTTTGGGTGATGAAAATACTCTGCATTTACATAATGGTGATAGTTGCACAACTCTGTGAATATACTAAAAACCACCAAATTATACACTTTAACTTGCTGAATTTATACCATGTAAATCGTATCTCAATAACACTGTTATTAAAAAAATACTAGATTGGGCTTTACTGTATCTAACATTTGAAATGAAGGAGAAATTGAGGCAAGAAGAAAAATGGTAGATTTAGGTTTATAAATGTCATTGCTCTCTCCTAAGGCAAACTGCTTCTCTCTCTTTTGGACTCTCAGACTACTCAGTTTATACTTTCACATAAGAATCACATTATATTGTCATCATATGTTCCCATGTCTGTCTTCCCTATTACTCTAGGTACTTGTGAGGGTCACATATTCTGTCTTATCCTACCTATATATCCATGGCATTTAGCACAGTTCATATATACGTGTACTCAAATTCAATACATAGTTGGTGACTAAAAGGATTAGCTTAGAATAATCAGAATTAAAGCAAAAGTATTATAAAAACTGTACTTATTATAAATCCTATGCTTGGGGGGGCGCCTGGGTGGCTCAGTCAGTTGAGCGTCTGCCTTTGGCTCAGGTCATGATCTCAGGGTCCTGGGATTGAGCCCCACATCCGGCTCCCTGGTCAGCACGGAGTCCGCTTGACCCTCTCCTTCCCCTTCTGCTCCTCCTCCCTCTCTCTCTCTCTCTCTCTCTCAATAAATAAAATCTTAAAAAAATAAATCCTATGCTTAGTGTGAGATAATATTTATAAATTATCTTGCTTCTTTTCTCAGGCAAAGACCAGTATTTGAAGACTGTCTTCAGTAACACTCTATTATTTTCTAGATACTCTCTAAATAGATCTACTTGGCCCAATATATAAGTGTTATTGGCACACCAATATATGAATAGATTTATATAGTTACAGTGTTTGAGGAGACTTTAGGAGTCTTTGGGATAAAATCCACCTTAGTAATGTTTAAAAAAGCAAGAGCTAAAGTGGTGGTTTGCACAACATCATCTACTTAGGCATAGGGAGAAGTATAATTGAAACGCGGGTGTCTTGATTCCCAATCCAGTGTTGCCTTTGTAAAACATGCCCTAAGACCAAATAACCTGAATGCATGCTTTTCATAAAATGTATGCTTGCAACATGCAATTTAACCTAAACACTTTTAATGTATTGTGTTCACCCATAATACCAAAATTTAACAAAGCAATCTTTTTTTAGACAATTTGGATGATGTGACTCCTTTGCTTAAAAGGTCTCAAAGGGCCTTATATCACATTCCAAATACAATCCAGATTCTTTACCAACGCCAAGGAGCCTTTTTATAAACTGGCTGCACGTATCTCTCCAACCTTACAGCACTACTCTTCTTGACCAGAATACACTAATAGAGGAGCGTCCCCTCAGGTCCCAGCACACACCAAGCTCTCGTCTGTGTCTTGGAACATATAGCCAGGTTGCTTCCTTTCCCGCAAGGCTTTGCTATTTTTTTTTTTTTTAATGTTTAGTTATTCATCCTTCAAGTCTCAACATAAATGTTACCTTCTCCAATAGGTACAACTTGACAATTCTAACTCAGTCTTTCCATTTACTATATCCTGTGTTTTTTTTTTTTACCTTCATAGAACTAAATTTTTAAAAATCCTCATTTACTCATTTTCTTAATTATTTTTACTTCCCACTAATCTACATGTTCCATGTCAGCAGAGACCAAACCTATCTACCTCATACACTACTTTATTCCCAGTATGAAGCTCAGAACAGACATTTAATAAATGTGTATTAGATGAACACTAAGTAAGTCAATGTTGATCAAAAGAGCCTTGCTTACAACACAACAGACCCTGAATTCCAGAGGTCTTAGGTAACAGAGGCAAATAAAAGAGGGCTATTACCCACTGGCTTTTTTGCACCCAATGATTGTTCTGGTCTGCTTACTTGCCTGAATTTAAGGAAAAGAAAGAAGAATGTTCTTAAATGGTAAATGATTCTTTCTTTTTTAAAGCTAGGAGCAATAAGCTGTCTCCTAGCAATTGATTAATCAGCAAAAACTCACTGATTAGCTCTGTGTTTAGTTCCTAAAGGGTAGGGAAAAGAAGGATGAACTGTGGTCCTATTCTTCAAATTGCTTAAAATCTAATTGCAGAGAGAGAACAACCATGGTGGACAGTTAATTAAAAATACAGGACTGTATATAGTAAATAGATATATCTAGTTGATATTTGACCACTTTTGCTAGGGGCATACATTTGGGATATAATCATATAGTGGTGAAAATTTAGGTAGAGAGCTCAGATTTTCATGACACATACTCACACATTTATAACCACAAGCAAAATGGTATATCTCATCATTTTAGTAAGCTCAAAATTAGGTGTCAGTGGAATCAGAAGGGAATGGTCAGGAAGATGGCTGAACTGTTTCATTTATCCACCCAAGCATTTATCTACTCAGGTAGACAGGCAGGCATTCTGTGATGTGCTGTACAGAGTAAGGCAGCCATGACCACTGTCTTTATGGAGATAAGATATATAAGATATTATATATCTTATATAAGCTAGGAAAGGAGATATTTTCAAGAAGGGAATTTCAGGTAAGGCAGTCAATATTGCAGAAATACTGAGGAGAACTAAGACAATCAAAAGGCTGTACGATCTGACAGTGAAGAGATCACTGAGCACACTGGGGTGTAGATAGATCATTCTCTCTTCATCCAACCCACCACACGATCACCCCCATAATCACCTTAGAAGCTATTTTTGCATCCTCCTTCACCTGCCCCTACTTCAGTCACGGAGTCGTGATAATTCTCTTATGATCTGCCCACCCTGTAGGCTGGCTGCTGTGGAAAAAACATAAAAGTAGATGTTTCATTAGGGGCTGGAAAGCACACCCATGACCCCATTCGTGCAGGCGAGGGAGGTGGAAGTGAGGAGTCTAGCAGCTCCAGGCACATAGGTTCTGCCAGGAGCAAGAACAATTACTCCACTGAGTCTTTTCCCTTGATGGGACTTAGCTTTTTTCTTTCACTGGATGAAAGGGTAAACAGCACTCCAGGTGAGTTCTATTTTTTTCTATACTCTTGACTTTCAACTTCATCAGCCAACCACTCTTATCCTGCCCAACCCTATTTTTGTTTCATCCTGCCTGATGCTGCCCCAAGTTACCTGTTCATATGGCCCTTTGGGGTCCACAAGCATTCCTAGTGATCTTGTTTCTGAATGCATAAGCTTTTTGCGTCTGCTCCATGAAATTCAACTTTACCACTGCCACCTCCTCAGGCTGCCACACATGCTTCCCTGCCAGAGGTGATATGCTTATGTGAACGCCACAGCAGTGTCTGCGCACTCGCACCCCATGCAACTTTGGTCTTTTGTTCTCACCAGTCCCACTGAGGTATTTTTAAACATTTTATCTTTAGGATGCTATTTTCAACCTATTTTTTAAAAAATTCCCTTCCCAGACTTCGAGGGTATTGTTGCCAAGTCTGACTATAATGGTGCCAGGGGTGCTATACCACCCTTCACAGTCTATACTTGTTAGAACTCTTTTGTGCAAGTACTATTATTTCTTCTTCCTGTTGGAGCCTTAATGACAGAGGCTCTCAGAATGGAGTTCAAGCAACTTTTTAAAAAGTCCTGAGAGTCCACAGTCTTGAAAATATTTTATCTGTGTTCTTAATCTACTGCCATTTGTCCAAAAGTTTACAAGTTATAACTGGGACAGCATGGAGCAACAAGATGAATTGGCAAAGGTCAGAAAACGGAGCATTAGATCTAGTCTTGGAGTCTCTTGCTGACACACTGGCAAACTTTAACAAATGTCTCCCCTACCGTGTCTTTGGCTTTAACTTTTAAAGATCTTTAAAATCATTTGACTGGCTTACATCATAGGGATGGGAAGATAATAAAATGAGCATTTTGAGCTCTTTTGAGGACTTCCATGTCATCATCCATTCATTTATTTTGTGGACTTTTCTGCACCACATTTTGGCAGAATAAGATCCTTCTACTATGTAGAATACCAGAGGGATGATCCTGGTCATTGACCGTCATGAAACTCCAAGGAATAAAATTCATTATGATGTAACCCTAGGAAACTATACCGATGTAGACAACTATGTCCAGAGTTTGCATCCAAATATATGGTAGAAATGTATTAGATTAGCCAAGGAATTAGACTAAACACATGCACAGGAATGAATGTTTGCCCTTCTTTATTGATTTATTATTATTTAGCAAAACTTTGTTGTTTATGTAACACACTAACATAAGATATTATTCCTGCCCCCTCAAGAGGAACACATTTTAGTGACTCTGGGTGGGAGAAGAGGAGAAACAGGCATAAATATCAATAAATACTAATCAACAAATACTAATGTAATTAGTTATAAAACAGCAACATGAACCAAGTACTATGTATCATATAGAAAGAAGTGTGTATTATGAGGATGAGATTGTATTTGAACTGCATTTTGATGTTTGAGTAGTACTTCTACAGATACAGAAGAATGGAAAATGTATTTCAGGACAAGAGAAGAACAAAGTAAAATGTACAGACATGTGAAAAAGCATGATATTTAAGACCAGAAGACCACAGTAGGGGTGTAGAATGAGGTCGGGGTGATGGAAGGCCTAGAAATGTAGCAGTGGTTAGACTGTCAAGGGTTTGACATGGTATGCTCACAGAGATCACATTTCCTCCTCTTTAGGCTGACTCTCAGACTTGTAGCTTCAGAGAAAAAAGTGGAATTGATGACTTTAACTCACTTGGAGAATACATGGACTAAAAGCAGAATATCTGAGTTTTGTTTGGGTGTTTTCAATTTATGATGAGCGAGGAATATACAAATAGCAGTATTTAGACAAGAGAATGCACATTATAATGTGTCTCTCTCTCTGTGTCTGTATGTGTATGCATCATTGTGGTAGTTGAAAAACATTTAAGAAATGGGTAGAAGAGGGTTGATGGAAAGAGATCTTGAAGGAAGGATTATTGAGGAGGATCTGGGTAAATTAATATCTATAAAAGTAATGGGAGGAAAGAATTTTATAAAGGACAGAACTATTTTTTTTAAGATTTTATTTATTTATTTGACAGAGAGAGCGAGAGAGCACAAGCAGGGGGAACAGTTGAGGGAGAGGGAGAAGCAGGTTCCCCGCCGAGCAGGGAGCCCGATGTGGGGCTCAATCCCAGGACCCTGGGACAATGACCTGAGCCCAAGGCCGACGCTTAACGATCTGAGCCACCCAGGCACCCCAAGCAGAGAACTATTAACAGTGCCAAATGCCTAAAGCCAAGTAAATAGCATTTGGAAATTCATCTGTGGCCAAAGGGGGCAAGTGTCAATGCAATGGCAAGGGCAGCTGCCAAAATACAGTAGTTACAGAAGTAGATGCTTTCTCTGATGAAGTCTGGTAGTAAAGAGGAAGGAGAAGACAGAGAGCAGTGTAAGTGGGGTGGATGCACTGGGGAAGGTTTGTGTGTCTGCGGAAGGGACTGTTTTGGATAGGTAAACTTTAAGTATGACTACAGGCTGAAGAAAAGAAAACTATAAAGAGGAAAAACAGAAACTAAAAGAATGAAGCAGAAACCATTCTACCAAGTCTTTGAGGCAATGAACTTATTGATCATTAGTTTTTCAAACAATATTCACATAGTGTTACTAATATCTTCCAGATACGCTTGATGAATGCATGTTTATAACTTGAAAATTTTCTGTATCTTAAATTCAATTGATGAAAAACATTTATAGGACAAAGTTTGGATTATTATTTCAAATTACATCCCTAGGATTTTTTTTTTTTTTTGCTTTACTTATGAATGAGGACATTTTTGCCCCTTGACTTATGAGAAGCCATATCATATATTTATTCCCAAGAAAGCTAGGGTAAAAGTACAAGCTTATGCTATTCCCTTTTCACATCCCTCCTCAATTCTCAGAAATTGGCTGAAAATGAATAAAAAGTGAAAATTAGAGAAAAAAGTTTATCAATGCTCAAAACAGGAAACCTCATCATAATATCTCAAATTTTGAGAAGTATCTGTCAGACAAAGAGTATTTCAACCCAAACTGTAATCAGATCCTGAAAGTTGACATTCAGCTACCCTTCTTAAGAGCAATAAAATGACACACCTACTTATTTTTTTTAAATATCACAATACTTATTTTTTTTAAATATCACAAAATATCACAATATTTTAAATATCACAATTATGAGAGGGGAAGGTTAGAAATACTAAGAAAGGTAGAAACATTCCACCAAAAACATCTTATCCACCTCAGACAGACAATAGTGGTGAGGTTAGCAGAAAATTCAGGCAGTCCTGCCCACCTGATGCCACACTAGTAAATATCAATGTTTTACTAACATTAATTTAAAGGAGGTGTGATACTTAAATATATTAAGATAAATGGAGGAATTTTAAAAGTTACCAAAGCACTACACTATCCCTACAGTCAGGGGAAAATGCTATAAAAAGCATCCTATTAAAAAAATAGAAAAAACAAAGGCCATAAGAGTACCTTCACTTGAATTGTAAAGGACATATATAAAAAACTACAGAGCTAATTCATTAGATGTAAAATAAATACAAATAAGTGGAATGCTATCCTTCATCTGGAATTAGAAGACCCAATGTTTAAAGAGGCAAATTCATTTACAAATTTGGCATTTATCTAATGGGAAGCTTATTTAATGCTGACAGAATTTTTCTAAAGCTTAACCTGGAAACAAAAATATAGAAGAGTCAGACTATATTTGAAATAGTAAAGAAAGGAAGGACACTGCTTTTTGAAGTATGAAAGTATGTTTTAAAGTTATAGAAATTAAAACAATATGGCATAAGGAGAAAATAGACCTAAAATGAAAAGAGACTCAGAAATATCAACATCCAGATAGCTTTGTGATAAATGTGAAATTTCAAACCAACAGGGAAATACAGATTTATGTCTTTAGCCTTCCCTTCAGCAAAAATGTGCTGAGCAAAGACAATTTACCAGGCATTAATCTAGGTATGAGGGAGACAGCTGTGATCAGAGAGATTCCAGTGCCCTGGTCTCTTGGAGTTTACATTCTAACGGATATAGGCCATAAACCCATCACAAAGAGATACACAACTTAGTGAAGGTAGTGATGTGTGCCATAGAGAATAATAAAACAGCAGGGGGAGGGGGAGTGAGAAAGACTGTTGCTTTTGATAAAGGCACCAAGAAAGGTCCTGCTGAGCAACTGACCTAAACAGAAAACAGTAGTAGATAAAAGGTTGGACCACTGAAGCCCAGATCACAACACATATTCTAAATATAAGAAACAAAAGTATTAGAAATCTAACTAATGCAGGTGAGTGTCTCTAAGTAATACAGTAGAAGAATATTCAAAACATTAACACCAAATTGAAAAAGGGTCCGGGAAACCTGCTGATCCCACTCTGAGAGCAGCCTCTCTAAATTCTCTCAGTAATCAGTACACGTGCTACATGTCATATTTTCACCCATAATTCTGGACATGAACGAGTGGCATCTACTTTCAATTTCTATACTTTATTAAAAAAATTATGTATTTGACAGAGAGAGAGAGAGCATGAACAAGGGGAAGGGTAGTGGGAGAAACAGGCTCCCTACTGAGCAGGGAGCCCAATGTGGGACTCGATTCCAGGACCCTGAGATCATGACCTGAGCCGGAGGCAGACCCTTAACCGACTGAGCCACCCAGGCACCCCAATTCTGTACATTTTTATATTCCACTACCAGAAGCTTCCAAGAGGAGCAAGCTATGGTGTTTGTTTTCTGAAGTAGAGTAGCACATTACTAACTACAAAAGATTGGTAAAAAAATAAAAAAGCAACTTAGATATGTTTTACTCATTTTGATTTTCTATTGACTTTGATTTAGCATTTAAAAAACTCTGAGTTTCTAAAACAGTAGTCTATTTTAGCTAGTTTCTCTTACACATATTTGTAAGGGTTCTGCTGTCCATTAGTATTTTAAAATTTCCCTCTTCTCTTTTCACCCATCCAAAATAGAAAACACACCTTGATTTCTGGGATGAGATAAAATTATTTTCATGTTTGCAGTTCTTACACAGTAACACCTTCTTCAAAATACCTTATTCTCCAAAGTGCTATTTAAGTTTTGCAATGATTTTAACATCCAACCTAATTGTTCAGGCTTTAGAGAAGAAATTAATGAAAGGGACAACCATTTAAAGCCCAAGAGCTTTGTTCACACTTCATTAAATATTTTATATGGCTATTTTATTTTATGGCTTTTGCATTCCTTTTGAATTTTAGCTGGCTTGCTTTTTATAACCAGGAATTTTGAATGTCTCTGCAAAGAAACCTTGCTGCATGTAAGTAACACCTGGTTTATAAACATATTATTATTTCTGCTTTCTATTATTCTGAAATGAATCTAATTTTGAAAACTCATGTCAAGTTTTAAACCTTCTAGAACTCTTCATTAATATGAAAGTTTATTTTCTCTCTTTTCTAAAATTATATGTAAGTGATCTTTGTCTCCCTCCAAAAGTAATTAATTTACTTCAGTATTATACTTTCTGTACAGAGCAGTCATTGAGAAGTGTTTCAGATACAATGTTATTGCTCGAAGAAAGATGTGATTGATCAAAACAAATATAAATTCCAGGGGTGCCTAGCTGCCTCAGTCAGTAGAGCTTGAGACTTCCTGATCTTGGGGTGATGAGCTCAAGCCCCACGTTGAGCAGAGTTTAATTTAAAAATTAAAATTAGGGGCACCTGGGTGGGTCAGTCAGTGAATTCAGCATCTGACTTCCACTCACATCCTGATCTCCCTGTCCTGGGATGGAGCCCTACACTGGGCCCCCTGCTCAGCAGGGAGTCTGCTTGTCCCTCTGCCTTTGCCCCTCCCCTGCTCATGATTTCTCTCTCTAATAAATAAACAAAATATTTTAAAAAAAGACAAACATTTAAAACAGATTAAAAAATAAAATCGAATCCCAATAAAACCACATTAAAGCAAACTGATCTGTCATTCCACATACAAACTTTAACTTTATGATACACCAGTTACCGCCTCTGATTAGTTGCTACTTAGTAATTATTAGATCTACACACTAATTTCATTATTAATTTGAACTTGTATAATTAATTAAACCCAGTACAATTTTATTAGGCAGATTATGATGCAGCTTTGTAGCAGCTTTCCTGTTTTTCCCGAGACTTGCCCTTCTAAGAGCATGGTAGGTCTCTGAGATTGGTTTGCACTAATTCTTTCTACCTCTCTCCCTGCAGAGGTTTGTGCCAGGCAGAGCTCCTGTTCCATACCTTCACGGTCCCTCTGTACAAGGACATTAGACATCAGTAGGTGATCAGTGACACTATGGGGCGAATGGGGGGGGTAATGTGGTCTCACAGACTGAGTTTGCCATTTTCTGCTGCCTGTATACACAGTTGCAGAGAACACACACCCATTACAAGATAGAAAAAAAAAAAAAAAGGCGCAGATGATGAAGGAAAGCCTCAGGTCCTAATGATACTTTTTGAGCTACCCCTGAATTCTCCTCAGTATATTCTCTTTTTCTAAACCATTCTAAATTTGATTCTGCTCTTTGTAAATTCCAAAAACATAACAATCAAGGTACAGAACCTAAACATATAAAACATAGCACTTAGCATTAGTTTGGAGGCAAGGTTTTAATATTTTTAGTATGGTTTTGAACTTAGGAATATGGATGCCACTTATAACCAAACTTATTGAATAAAAATGGGATTGGCTTAACCTAATAGTATACATTGAAAACAAAATTTTAGGTTTGAAGTTGTTATAGATGAAATGTGTCCCCCTGAAAATTCATATGTTGAATCTCTAACCCCCTGTGTGGCTGTATTTGTAGATAGGAACTCTAAGAATCTAACGTTAAATGACGTCATAAGATTGGGGCCCTGTTTCTGTGAGGTCAGCGGCCTTGTATGAAGAAGACACACCAGAGAGCTTGCTCTCTTTCTCTGTGCATACCCACCAAGGGAAGACCATGTGAGGATTCAGAGAGAAGATGGATGTCTACAAGCCAGGTAAAGAGCTGGATTTTTACCAGAAATTGATCATGCTGGAAACACTATTCTAGGACTTCCAGCCTCCAGAACCACGAGAAAATTAATTTTTGTTGTTTAAGCCACCCAGTCTGTGCTATTTAATACACACACAGTATACACACACATTCCATATCACATATCAAAAAAATGGACACCGGGATAGAGCAGCTCACCTCAATTCATCTTACATTACTAAGGAGAAGATAGGAGCTAACAATTTATAATACTTTCATCCACAGAAGCAAAAAGAACATGTAGTGTGAGGCAGAAATGGTTAAGGAACTAACTAGGCTGATTTCTAAATTTGGAAACAGTCATTTATAAATTAAACGATTTTAATTTTCAACAGCGCCTTTGAGGTATAAGCTCAGTCTTTCAGAGTTCTGCCGCTGATTACAATAAATAATACCCAGAGAATGGCTCAATGGACTTCCCCTATAACACACGTCCTTTCTTCCCAAGGGAGCAGGGAACCATGGCTCAGTCCTCACAACACAAAAAAGTATCAGTTCTATACTACGAAGAAAAGCCCAGGATCTTAGTCTAGTTCTTGATATATTAATGGAACTAACATAGTTCAGAAAATCTATTTCTTTCGAACAAAGCCTATATTTCAAAATGATTTCTTTGCTGCACACAATAATAAAAAAAATCAGCTTTAAGACACAAAAGCAGAATAATGAAATTTTTGTACTAGGAAGTGTCCACATTCTCCTTCCCCAGGCAGTAAGTGTTGTGGCTCAGTTTTGGAGACAGAAGCATGCAAGCCAACATAATTTAAGAGAGAAATTATAATGTTATCATTTAAATGTTTAAAATACAGTAGCAAAATTGGGACTGCCCATCTGGTTCATTTTACTTTCCTTTGTCCAGAGACTAGTTGATGATACTGACAGAGCCTTTTAGTCAGTTATCCTGCAAGAGTGGAGAATTATGAGGCAACTAAATCCAAACAATATCATCAGGATAAAGCTTAAGAATGCAGTGATACTTAGTGAGTGAGTGAGTGTATCTGTTAAACCCATTTCTTGGGCAATTAAAAAAACCTGTATGTAGATCATGACAAAATGTCTCCATGACAATGTCAAATGACTTGTGTAGAGTCCAGCAAAATGTTTTATATCAATACCATGCTGTATCTTATATTTTATGCTTCTTGAAGGTAAGAACTTACTATCAACACATTTATTCTTCCAGTGTCTACCATCCAGCAGTTCCACAGCCATTACCTGAACCATTGGTTTACGTGGTGTGTCAACAAATGACAGAATAAAGAAGCAGTCAGGGTTTCTACTGCAGGTATTTGCTGGAAATGTTTTCTCTTTTTTTCTAATAAAATATTTGACCAAGCCCCAAATGGTCTGGGTTTATCTTCTTGAAGATCAAGTTTAATGTAGCAACACTGAATTCCCCACATAAATCCTCTATATTAAAAATGACAAAGGGGATGAAAACAAACAAAACTAGCTGGGGGAATTCCAGTTACCATCTTCTACAAGCTATCTTGAGAAAACAAACTAGAACCATCACTAATCATTCTCCATAATCACTGACTTAGGGTTTAATACATTTGAATTACAGTCACTCAAAAACCATTTTAAAATAAAGCACTTCCAAAAACCACAATGGAAATACCAAGTATCAAGATTTCTTGAATAGTGTTAATTTGATTGATGGCAATGTGAAAAATTCAGTTTGTGACTACTTCACTGAAGTAATATATGATGTGCATATCTGAGCCATAGTTTCAAATGAAATCCAATTTCAAAAACTCTAAGGAAATATCCTCCAACCCCACCACTTTATGAATGTTTAGACAGAATCCCCTACATACCAAACTATGTAAACTTAATAATTCAAAAATAATTATAAACTTGAAAAAGAATAATTGTTTATATAGGTTCAACCTGCAACTTGTGCAAAGCTTTCACTTTTTAGAAGCTCCAAGTGGGCATGACCACAGACCAATTTGTGGTTGTTTTGTCCTTATATAACAAAGACAGAAAGAAGAAACGGAGATCTTTTACACCATGATTGATTTCTACCCAGGAAGTCTTCTCATTTAAAAAATATTCACCAAGAAGTCAAGATGCCAGTCACACCAAAATAGCACTGCTCCTGTTTATGTTTCTATTCTGCATGTCATGAACTTCGGGCTTGAGAACAAACAGAGGTCAGCACAGATTCCACCTGGAGCTTTCCCTCTCCTCATAGCACTGGAAACAGTAACAAAAATTTAAATAAAGTCACAGAACAAAGAGGCCTTGAGAGACCTTATGGCAAGTTAATATCTGAGACCTATAGGCAAAATGATCTTTTCTCTTTTTTAAAATGTTGGGGACTGAGCCTCAAAAACTTCCCTTTACAGAGCATTCTGGTATCGTAACCACCTGAACATCAAGAAACAGCTTTACCTATGACTAATTCACAACTCAACTGATTTTATGAAACCCAACTTCTCCTGAACCATCTTCTGTGTATTTAGAACGGAAGAATCTGATTTTAAAATGTACTTGCTCATTTAAATTCCAATTAGAAGACCGCTGAAAATAAAGTGTGATTATTTGAAAAATAAAAAAGACTACAGCACATTCTCTGGTAATCCATCACATTCCTGTTGCAAACTGGCACCTCCGTCCCTGTGACGGTGGGAAGCATTCATCTCTGCCAGTCAGGGAGACCACCCGGATTTTACTGTCATCCCCCTGGGTAAAGCTGGGCAGGTGTTCTAATTTGACCTCTCTGAACCTCAGTGTCATGTCTCAAGCAATAGAGCTGGGTTGGGTAATTCTTTAAACCTTTTCGGTTCTAAAATTCTAATTTCTCGGGCGCCTGGGTGGCTCAGTCCTAAGGCATCTGCCTTCGGCTCAGGTCATGATCCCAGGGTCCTGGGATCGAGCCCCGCATCAGGCTCCCTGCTTGGCGGGAAGCCTGCTTCTCTCTCTCCCACTCCCCCTGCTTGTGTTCCCTCTCCCGCTGTGTCTCTTTCCGTCAAATAAACAAATAAAATTTTTTAAAAAAATTATAATTTCTCTATTTGACTTAATTTTAAAAGTAAAATAGAACAAATAGGTTAATATACCTTTGTATGTGTTTTGGTGGCCAGAAGGAATTTCTTCATTCTGTAAATTCCCATTATAATTTATTTGTACCTTCCACTCCATCTATAACTTCCCTAAACTCCTACAGTACTTTATTTGTCCTTTCTTTAAAATATATGTAACATATAATAGGCTCTACTTTTCACTTATACTAGACTCAAACTCTGCTACTAAACTGAATATCCCTGAAGGTAGGGATCAAATCTGAGATCACCTTTGATTCCTTCACATAAGCATATGCTTTGTATGTGGCAGCATATGCTTATGTTTGATGAGGAAATGAATCCTGGATAAAGTATACTCAACTCTGGGGATATTTGTAAAAGATACAGTCATTTATATGACCTAAAAAAATACAAAATATCCGGGTTTTAGGAGGTACTACTTAACAAAGGACCTGGTCAAATAAGTGGTAAAGTAAATGGGACATTAGAGATTTTTAAAAACACATTCAGATGTTCTGGGTAATTTGATATAAAATGCTGTTAAAAATTTTAAGGTTTTTTTTAATATAAGAAGACAAGTGACTCACAAAGTCTTGAGGCAATTTCAAAAATAAAGTCTGCAATTTAAAGGAAGTCATTTATAAAAATAAAGCAGTTACTATATTCTGTTCAGTATGGCTTAGAGAAGAAGAGCCCTAGATAAAAGAAAAATTTAGTTGAGGCTGGTAATTTTGACCTTGTAAAAGACCCATTGGTTTTTCTGTATACATTTTAGTTCTTTAAATATCCTTTAAGATCAACAAGTATATTCTGTACAGAAACACATTTTAAAGTTTTCCTAGGTGTGCTTTCTTAGATATGACGGCATTCTGTTACTATCTTAACTGTTTTAAAGTCCATTTCATGAAGCCTCATAAGACTATGGCTTGATATTATTAGTACATGTTATTATTTTAGAATATCACCATCAAACTTAGAATAAGCCCAGTGTTTATTATGCCCTATATGACCTGACCTACATCTGTTCCTCCAACCTTACCTCAGACCTCTCTATCCCCAGTCAGTGCTCCAGCCATCCTGAGTCACGGGACATGCTCCTTCCCACTTGGGCGCTTGCTGCACTTCCCACTGGAGACATCATTGTCCTAACTTTTCACAAACTGTTTCTTGTCATTTATCAGCATCCAGGTCTCTCACAGAGGTCATCCCTGGTGTCTGTATTAAAGTCAGCCCCTCTATGACTCTCTATCATAGCACTCTATTAAGTCCCCAACCTCCCTTACAAACTCTATTTTATCTATTCATTTATACATACTCATAAGTACATATTTATACAAATTTATCTGAGTGTCTCCCCCACTAAAATACAAATCCCATAACAGGACGGGCCTTATGTGTCTTGTTCACTATTTGTTCAATAGTGAACAGGACAGATTTACTCCTGGTGACCGATATGTAGCTCAACATCTATCTGTTGAATGAACACATCAATCAATGATCACCTCCAATGGAATAAAAAAACCTGTGGCTCATACATGCTTAGTCATTTAGAATAAACTGATTGTGTTTATCAACATTTTGTTTGTAATTAAATTTTCTGATACTATGTGATGAAGTAAGTTAAACATAAAATGTGAGTCTGCCTTAAAAAATACTATGTTCTTGGACCAAAAACAAAACTTCCATTCAGGTAAGGTCATAGTGAATGAAGCTCCATGCATGCAATGAAGTGGATTATAAATAAACTGCACACACCAATGTTTCCACGGTTCAAATGATAGGGTAGATGTTGGTGGAGAAGATTTCTAGAGTTCATCGAACTTGAGGCACTCATAATGAGGATGATAATCATTACCAAATACTGAGCACCTGTTATGTGTTAGTCACTGTGTTAGAGAAGCATTATTTTTAATTTCAGTCATTTCAATTACAGAAGTAATACATGCTTATGACAATTCAAACAAGAGCAGTGTTCAAGTAGAAGTCTCCTCCTCCACTCCAGTCCCACCTGTCTAATGAACCCCTACTGACAATGGTAGATACATCCTTCCATAACTCTTCCACTGTTTATGCATACCCCTAGGTACAGGGCTTACACTGAGCTGGTTACAAACTAGAGAGCAATCCAGCTGCTCAGAGCCAAGATCCCTTTTGCTAGGCTTGTATCCGTGCTTTAGAAGTTGTTTAATAATTGCTTAAAAATTAGGATCAGTTCTGCTTAGGCACATACTTATGACATTGTTTTTGTATTAACAACTGGACTCCACATGCAGTGGCATAACTTATTCAGCCATTTTTTTTTTATTGGAGGATGTTCAGGTTTATCCACTTTGTTGTAAAAATCCTTATATATGTGGCTATATTTTGGCACCATATTTATGTCAGAAATATTCCCATAAATAGGATTACCAAGTCAATGGGTAAAAACACAGTTTTTTAAAAATTTCCTAAGTAGGGGCGCCTGGGTGGCTCAGACGGTTAAGCGTCTGCCTTCGGCTCAGGTCATGATCCCAGGGTCCTGGGTTGGAGCCCCACATTGGGCTCCCTGCTAAGCAGGGAGCCTGCTTCTCCTTCTTTCTCTCTGCCTACCGCTCCTCCTGCTTGTACTCTCTTCCTGTCTAATAAAAAAAAATAGTAATAAAAATCTTTAAAAATTTCCTAAGATCTGGGTTGTATGAATTTAGGTCTATGGACTACAAACAGCTTGAACAGATAAAGTGGAAATTGGATGGAATTCTGAGGAAAGGGCTAAGGTAAAGTCATGGCAGCAGGAAACAACATGGTGTATCACGTGACAATCAGGGACTCACACCCAGTAAGCCTGGTGGTAAAATCTGGGGGCACTCGGATGTGGTGGGGGGGGCCTACTGAAGGCAGGATGGCATGGATCTTGATGTCAACTGGAAGAATTTAGATTTGCTACTCTAGGAAGCAAAGAACCACTTATAATTATTATTATAACATTTGCAATAACAAGACAAATGATTAAGCAACCTTTCAGAATCAGAAGGAAAAAACTCCAGCAGTCTGCTGACCCACACATATTTGAGCTTGAGCGTGGTGTTCTTTTCCAGACCATATGGACTCTGGCAGTCTCAGTTTCCTCAGGAACTCCTTGAGTAACAGAACAAGAACAACCCCCTGTTCAAATGCAAATGCTTTCTCATCAACTCAAAATTGCTCCTATTATCAAGTTTGAGAAACAGAACAGCAAAAGCCCTCTAAGGACACAATCAATGACACACCACAGGCAACTTCCTCTTGTCATCCCTTTCTTCTCTTGTCACAGACTGAGGCTGGAGAGGCTGCTGGGGCAATCAACTTTGAGCCCTAACAAGTCCACTCTCCTCCCTGTCTGAATATCTTTGTTTTCAGTTTTGGCAGAGCTTCCTGGAGTGATCATGGTATTCTGTATCCTCAGTCAACCAATAGGTCCAGCCAAGGGTGGTCATACCATAGCATGAAAGGTCAAGCCTCCAAATCTCTGTGGTACTTAGTATTTTACAGAAGCCCATTGGTTTATACAACTTCAGTTGTAACATGGCAATTGCCTCATCAGAAAAAAATGCGGAGTCTGAAGTGGAAGGAAGATAATCCAACAATTCCATCATACGCAAAACCTGTGTGTGTGTGTGTGTGTGTGTGTGTGTGTGTGTGTGTGTGTGTGTGATGGAATATTATTCAGCCATCAAAAAGGATGAAATCCTACCACTTACACTGACATGGATGGAACTGGAGGGGATTATGCTAAGTGAAATAAGTCAAGCAGAGAAAGTCAATTATCATACGGTTTCACTCATATGTGGAATATAAGAAATAGCACAGAGGATCATAGGTGAAGGGAGGGAAAACGGAATGGGAAGAAATCAGAGAGGGAGACAAACCATGAGAGACTCTTGACCCTGGTAAACAAACTGAGGGTTCCTGGAGGGGAGGTGGGGGGGGGAGATGGGGTAACTGGGTGAGGGGCATCACATGATGTGATGAGCGCTGGGTTTTATACACAACTGATGAATCACTGAACTCTACATCTGAAACTAATGATGCACAATATGTTGTTTAATTGAACTTAAAAAAAAAACCTAACAACTTATCTTTGTCTTTTTTACTATGTTTACTCCTTTCCGTCCTGAAATGTTATTATACTCTATGGATCCATCATTTACCTTTTTCTTCCAATACTCTGTAGGTGACGTCATCTACTCCCAGAGCATCAACATCATCTTTGAGTCAAAGACTACTAAATCTCCTGATCCAAGTTCTCTTCTGAGTTGCAGATCCACAGTTATGATTCCCTGTTGGATATCCTTACTGAACTGAAAGCATTTTCGGCCAGTAATGCCACTGTATGATTGTTTCTGGCTGTTGTCCATTCTAACTGGTTGGTATCAATAGCATAGAGTCGTACTGTACTGATAGCTAAATATTTTTCATATTATGTTTGATCACAGCACATCAAACTTAACCTATCGCAAACTAAATTCCTCAATTATTCTTACTGCTTCCAATCTGTTATATGTCTTATACTTCTCTCTCAGTTAATAGCACTACCATCAACTCTATTGCCTAAGCAAAAAACTTCAGAGTCATTTCTGTTTTCTCATTATTTGGCATCCATATCCAGTGATCATGTCTAGTTGTTCTCTCTCCAGATTCTTACTTATATCCATGCTCTCCTCGCTACTGCAAGCCACTGTCAATTCCTTGGTTTATACACTGTCATCATTCACGAAGCCTACTGCCTTAGCTGTTTGCCCTAATTCCATCATGCCCACTGTCTAAACCATTTCTCACATAGCATCTAAAGTTACCTTTATAAAATACATATTTTATCATATAATTTCAAATTCCACAAAAATTTTTCCCAATTTCATCCAATAGAAACATGAAGGAATACATGTTAGATAAGGAATAAGTTAGAATAACAGTTCAGATTTTATTAAAATAAAATGTCCTATTATGAGCCATTCTCTGTGTTGGACACTATGGACACCATGGAAAAAAGATCTGGTATCTCTCTAGCAGGAAGATAAAACATTAATAAACTAACCCTAGTAGTTAGGGTTACCAGATACAATATAAAAGACCCAGTTAAAGTTGAATTTCTGATAAACAATGAACAGTTTTTTAGTATAAGTACACCTCAAACATTGCATGGGATACACTTAACACTAAAAATATAGTTCACCTAAAATCGAAATTTTTATTTGCTAAATTTAGCAACCCTAAGTGTAATAAATGATGTATGCTAAAATAAAGGTATGCAAATTACAAAGCTACTACAAAAGAGACAGATTAACTCTGTCTGGAAGGCCTAAAAAAATCTTCTGAAAGGAGTGATGCCAATTAAAGTGATTAAGAGTAGTTAATTGGGTGGATAATGTGTGTGTGCGTGCACGTGTGCACACACGCACATGCACGCATGCACAGCAGCAACATGAGAGACATTTTAGGCAGAGAAGAAAACATTTTCAAAGGCAGAAAAGAGAACCAACAGAGTGTTTGCAGTGCTGTGCTGATAAATGTGCTATTGTTTCTCCAAAACAAACAACAACAAAAAAAGTGTTGATTTATATAGTTTGCCAATTTCCATGGTACAAATATTCTGACCAGGGCAGATTTCAAACAATGAATGTAATGCCACTTTAACATGGAGTTGGTAAAGGATGTGGTACTGCAGTGTTTCTACCATATAGTATTTCTAATGTGCAGATACAATGATGTTAGTAACTCAAGAGCATAAATAGTCACATGTAGAAAATAATTAGGAAGTGGTGATTTTTGTGTATTTACTACCTTTGTTTCAATGTAATTTCCCTAACTGTAAGTTTATGTAATTTATAATAGGAACATTGTTTAAACAACAGCTTATAAGGTTTTTGAAGAATTATTTATTTTTTTTAAAGATTTTATTTATTTACTTGTCAGAGAGAGAGAGAGAATGAGAATGCACACAAGCAGGGGGAGTGGCAGGCAGAGGGAGAAGCAGGCTCCTCACTGAGCAGGGAGCCTGACGTGGGGCTCGATCCTAGGACCCTGGGATCATGACCTGAGCCAAAGGCAGACGCTCAACTGACTGAGCCACCCAGGCGTCCAGGTTTTAAAAATTTAACAGTTGGCTCTCGTGAGTTAGTATAGGCCATCCTTAAGCCCACCACTGTGTATTGGTGAACAATAGTCTATACTGGTGAAGTATAAAGTGTCTGTGTGAAAGAGGATGTGTGTGGGAACATGAATGAATAGGGTAAGGAATGTGGGCAGTGGCAGGTGTTAGACTTCCCTTTAATACAAGCCCCAACAGTCTACATATGGAAAGATGGATGACAGAGATAGATTAACAATGATAAAAATACATACATACATACGTACTGAAGGTTTACCACCTCGACTTACAGGATTCAACTTACAAATTGTCCTACTCACCCCTGTGCAATGAAATAAAAAGGAACAATTAGCATCAGAGGTCTGAGTAACAACTCCATCATCTACTGGTAATCAAAAAAGTACAAACTAATGCCTTCTTCCTGGGGGAGAAAATTAACTAAGGTTTAATGTGGCAAGGGGTTGTATACCAAAAATTGCCAAATAAAATCCCCAGTTAGCATCACTGTGAATCCCACATATCTTTTCAGAACGTGTACATTTGCTGCTTCTGCACAACGTAGAGACACCCTTATTTCTAATGATATAGCTCCAGCATTACAGATTTTCTTTCTTTTTCTCTTCCTATTCTCTCAAAGATCATCCTTTTCACATTGGCTTTGATTCCTTCTGGGCATGTTTGCAAACGTCACCTCCCATTTTCCTTTCTGTGTCTCCCTCTATTTCATTCAAGAATTACTTAGAGTTTCAGAACAGAGAGATGTTTCTCAAGCCCTTTTGCCTTCTTCTCTTTCAGAGAGAAACAGATTGTAGAAATCCAATATCAGATTATAAATACAGTCTCCTTGCTCCTAATACATTCTAATTATAGCTGTTAAAATGATCAATAGTAATTTATAATCAATCAACCAATAAGTAAAAGTTAACATCTTTTATGCATTTTGGCATGTTACTAGAAGCATGCAGAAAACTGTGAGCAAGAGAGACATAATAGAAATGAATAAAGATGAGGAAATGCCAGGAAATCCAGACATTGGATTTGAGGCTTAACTGGAGAGTCAACAGCAAACCAAAATACATTTTGAATCAAAAAGTAATATGATGAAAATGGGATTTAAGAGAGACTATCTGAAGAGTGTACCCAGGATAGTTTGTATATAACCAGCAGCTTCGTATCTGTACTTAAAATTTATATACAACTCACTGACCCCCAATTTTTTTAATTGATAAATATAAAATTTGTGCAAGAAAAACAAATAGTTCCTTTGGCCCACATCTCAACATTAAAAATAGAATCTAGGAATAAAAGCACAAAAGACATGGCAAGTGGTCATTTTTCTTGTACATTTTGCAACATCACTCTTCTGGTAATCACATCCAAAAACATATTTACTTTTAACTGAGAATTGATTGGACTAGCTTTAAAATTTACAATTTTATCAAAAGAAAAACATCACAATTCCTATGCCAATGTGGAAAGAAAAATCACAAAAGTTCTTTTGTTCTGATCATTCAATACTGAGCCTTTCCGTGCATGACGTAACCCCCAATTTTAGTATTTCATGAAAGAGAGTAGGACAGCACTGGTCACAGCGGGGAGTTTCATTTTGGTGCCCAATTCCACTTAAACACTCTTGACCATCTTATACAAGAATTAGGAAAATAAAAAAGAACTAAAATAGAGTGCATAAACTCAGCAGACTTAAGACACGTGCATAAATGAAGAGATGGGAAGTGACATGTGCTCTACGTAAGACAGGTGCTCCAAAGCTCAGAGGAAGAAGAAATCCTGGTAGGGTGGTGGGTTGGGTAAATTTCAGAGAAAATTGCATGTGAGCAGGTGGTGTGGGTGACAAAATTACATACTGAAACCAGTAGGGGCAAAAGGAATAGAGAGCATTTTCAGTGAGTAGGGAATAACATAATTTTGTAAAACAGGACCAAGAAAAGGTTTAGTGGGAGTGAAGACAGCCAGGCAGTGGACAGTTAGGGCAGGGTCTGTAATTCATTCATGGGCTCCTGGGCCTTGGGCCTCTGAGAGGGCAGCCACTTGGACCACGGCTGGTAGGATGCCTTAGATGGGCCAAACAGGAGACAGAAAGGCCAATTAGGTTTCCAACTCCAAGTCAAAGAGAAGGGGAATCTGAAATAAGAGGGTGGCAGTGAGAAGGGAAAGAAGGAACAGATGTGAGAGACAATTCAGAATTAGAGCTGATAGGACATAGTGACTGATTACATGTAGGGAACACAAGGAAGGGAAGAGTTGAAAATGACTCAGAGGTTTCCCATCTGGAGGACAGGGAGAGTGGAGATGGTGCATACAAGGGAGAAAAGGTGAAGAAGGATGTAGTGCATGACTGCGTGTGTGCTGGGGAGCGTGATGTGGAAGGGGACAGAGAGTCCACTTGTTTGACTCAGGCCGAACAACATAACACCTGAGTGCCTTTACGTATAAGGTTCCGTGTTGGTCAATGGGGAGAATCCGGTGACAAATGAGATCCCGCTTTGTTGAAAGTAAAACATTAAATGCTTCTCGTCTTAAATGCAAAAAACCTAAATTTTATTTTCATACACATACGTATACAAACACAGAAATATAACTCAAAGCCATACTTCTTCCAGGCCTGAACTTTTCTCATAAATATGGTCCAAGACTCTCCCCTGAGCTATCATAGTAAATGACACTGCAAAAAAACCAGCCCAAGTATTTTAACACTTTTCAGTGCTCCAAAGGATAACAGATGGTGGAAATAGCTCTCTGGAACTGCATGGAAAGGCAGAGTGAGAAAAAGGAAAGGAACAAATGAAAGAGGCTTTCATTCTCTTCCCTGATTCTCCATATTCTCTACTCAATGTTTACCAACTCAGTGTACCATTTACAATAAGGGAGATAACAGAATCCATCTTGGAGTCATTTGTCCATTGGCGCTCATTATTCAAATCAAATCACAGTTTGAATCAAAAGAAAGCCATTTGTATCAAGTTCCAACGGTATAACATAGTATTACGTATTATAGTAGACCAACAACTTTCATAAATTACTGCCTCTACCTTCAAGAAGTAAACACTACAGGAAGGGAGACAAGATACAAAAAAAATGTTTAAAGCTAATAATTTTTTTTTTTTTGAAAATCAACTAAGGCAACCAAAGAAAACACGTCCCAAGACAGCACACAATTTATGGACAAATGACTAGTATACTTCTGAAGTATTGCAGGAGCTCTTACTTAAATTATGTGTCAACCTCCCTTTCTAGCAAAACAAATAAGAACCTGCTTATTTCATATGTAAGGAAAGTGAAATGCAAAAAATCACTGAGAGCAATTCTGTACATGTTTCTAGGTCTATCAAATTTTATATCCTGCATGAATTTGTTCCAATTTGGGGTGAATCTCATGGAGAATGTGATTTACTCACAAATTATGTATTATGCCCACCATACTCCCACCTAGAGTGAATTCTTTGAATCAACAAACCTATGGCATTCTTATCATCTTCTAACCCCTCCACAGCATTGCCCAGGAATGAGCAAGAAGAGAGCTGACGGTCTGTGGATCCTCACTTGGATCATTGAAAGGGATTACCAGACTGCCTCTAAGTTTGGAGCCCAGGCTCTGGAGTCAGACTGCCTGGCTTGGAATCCTGGCTTTACTATTAGTGGATGTAAGTGCATAAGCAAGTAATTTACATCTCTATGCCTCAGTTTCCTCATTTGTAAAATGAAGATAGTAAGGGTAATTTATAGTTTTGTGAGGGTTAAATGCACATGAAGTGCCTAAAACAGAATAGTATTTAATTGTAGTTATTTTTGACACCACAGTTGATAGAGCACCAGCAAAGAGCTAAAAATAGACACTCTTCCACCTTAACCTTATGCAAAACTCAGGTTGGTGAATGGTTTTGAAAATCTAGATGCGTGTTCTTTTCCTTTTTGATGCTCCAATATGAAATAGTTCTCTCCATGGTGCCAGAGTCTTCTTTCCTATGGATTCCCCTAAGGAATCAGAAAAGAGGTGCAAATTATAGGGAATGTAATTCCCTAAAGCCACATGCCTTTTCCATTTCCTTACTTTTTCATTAGCTTTCCTAAGGTAATTCCCAACTTTAATTCTTGGACATTTTTTACAGTCTTTCCTCTTCCTTGTTCCTTTATCTGCTACATTCACTTGTCACCAGAGCCTGCTGCTCGCTTCTTCCAAATGCCTCTCTCATCCATTTTTCCCATAACCACTATCATTACCCTTACTATTATTAACCATTTCTGGTCTATTTTAATCATCTACTAATTGGTCTCTTTCTCTCCAGGAATGCCTTATTATCATCCATTATGCATATTTCTGAAAGATTCATCATCCCAAAGCATTCCTTTCAATCTGGCTAGCTCTGTGTTCAGATACTTTTTGTCTTCCTTCAGAGTAAAAACCAGTTCCCTGAGTCTGGATTTCAAGGTCCCAACCTTCCTTTATAGGTTTATGGTCCTTGACACTTTTGCTAAATAGACTTTTGTCATTTACTTGCATTGTAATGTATCTTTTATTCCTGCGTAGCCACCAACTTATCTTTCCATCCATCCATCCATCTCTCATCTTCCACAATTAAATTATAAACTCCTTGAGAGCAGACCCTATACCTAATAATACTTTGGGAGACTTCCTTTCATCCTCCAATTTTACACAGTATTTAAAACATAGCTTGTGCTCAATAAATCTTTTTAAAGAATTGCAGAAAAATATCAGATAGCTTATAATTGTTAACATAAATAGGATAAAATACCAAGTATTACTGTCTCTAACAAGTTTTCCCTACGTCCAATTTTGAGTTAGATTTCTCTGTGCTTTCATGTCAATCTGTAAATTCTTTCATAGCCTTATCATCATACCTTGTTGTAATCATCTGTTTACTTGTCTGTTAGTTTAAAAAAGCTCTATCTTATTAATAGTTTTATAAGTCTCTGTGTCGAATTAATGAGTAAAAATGAATACATCCATGTAAAAATATATGCTACATATATGGGTCATTTAAAAATGATGGAAATCTTATTTAATATTACCAGAGTTAAATAAGACTTAACAGATCTGCTTCAGCATGTCATGTTCTGAATTTGTCTACCCAATGACCTCAATTACATATTACTAGTGATGTTATCTAAAGTCATTAAAGACAGTCTAGACACATTCACAATGTTTAATATTTGTCATATGCATAATAGATGAGTGCATTCATTTATCCACCAAAATCATTTTTCACTAAGTAAACATTAATTGGCTGCATAGATTGCCCAAGGTCCTGGGCATGATCTTTTCCTTTTATTTAATACCTTCCTTCTAATACCAATGCAGAAGTAGCCAGTGGGTACAGATTTTCCTTTAGCTATAAGCTTCCTGTTTTTGCCCAAGAACCATCTATTTTCTTGGCACTGGCACACTGTTCTCATCCTGGACAAAAGACTCTGTAGAAGAGCAGAAGAAATAGCAGTGATTCACAGAGTAACCAGGCTGGGCCCTGAGGCATAGAGACTTTCTAATAATAATATTGCTAATATTTATTTCCCTTTGCATTCTCTCAACATGAGTTTTGGGAGAGAGATCCAATTCAGAGATAGTCACATTAATTTTTATTTGTAGAATTATCACATCCCAACTAATCTTCATTTTCACTGAGCATCCCAATAGTACATACCAGTGGTTCTAAATCATGACAGTATATCAGGATAATTTGGGGAAATTTTCCAAATACACATTTCCTGGCCTCCCTACTCATGCACCATAGGGAGCACTTGATACAGAATGGGCTAGTGTGAGACACAGTGTATCATTTTAAAAAGTGCCCCAAAGCCTTTTTATACCACTACTCTCATTAAGAAACACTAATAGATAAGATAGAGCCTATGTTTTAACTGAATTAGCCAAAAAGTATTTTTTTTTTCAAATTGTGCCAACATGAGCACACTGTAAGAGCTTTGTAAATATTTGTTAAATGGACAAGATAGTGAATAATGTAGAGATTGTTCACTGCTACTTTAGTAGAATATGTGCATAATATTTATACAATACTTTATATACAACTCTCTTATGTACTTTATCTCATTTCATCCTCAAAACTTGCCAATGAGATAACTAGAAACAATTTTCTTCCTATTTTCAAGATGAGAAAACTAAGATTTAAGAAAGCAAACACCTGGGCCAATGTCACCTAGCAAGTGAGAACCAGAGCAAGGACTAAAAATACTTGGTTCAAACCCTGAATGCGAAGATTTACCCACTACTTCCTGAAGAATTCCAAAATTCTCCTTAATCATAATGTAAATCATCTGGATATTTTGAATCCGTCCTATACTATGAATCAAGATATCTGGATTATAGACCTAGATCTGCCCCTTTCCTGCTGAGTGACCATGGGGCAATTCACTACCAAAGTTCATGTCTTGTCTGCCATACGCAGGCAAAGGGCACAAATCATCAAAGCTCAGCTGTTGCCCACATCACGTGACTTGACTTAAGGCTGACATTAAATGAACGCAATCAAAAGTCTGCTTAGGCTTCTACAACCTTAGGTTTTAGGAAATCTTAAAATTAATTCTTTGTTTCTATGGACAAATTTCATATGGCCTAAGATGGACCCAAGAAAGCTGAAGGGATGGAGATCCACTGAGATAGCTGCGTGGGTCTGGCCCAAGGCCTAAGGTAAAGGTGACCTTTAGGCTTCCTGATAGAATCAACAAGATAATAAAGAACAGGATTGCACTCAGATGCTCTGCACAGGAGGGGAAAAACTGTTTTTAGCTAAAACACCCTCTATTCTCAGGACCAATGGACATAGCATATAAGGGACAAGGTCCTCCAATGTCAGGGTCACCCAAATAGAAACTGTTCAAAGCATCATTAACAGAGGACATAGTTCAGTCAAGGGATAACTGGCAAAAGTAATTTATGATTAATTAAGGTCCATGAAACATAACTGTTTTACATATAAAACTACTGGGTCTACCCTTACAGAATTAAATTTTTTTAATACCCAAGTAGTTGAAGAAGGCACCTTCTTTCTGAGCATTCAGACAGAGATAAAAACAATATTATCTTAAAATAGTTACAGCAGAAAGAGGGGCTTTATAAGACTCTGTGAACTGGCATAGAATGATTTGCATAAACTAGGAAATCATATAAAGAGAATGAAGACTATAAAAGCCACACAATTTAAAAAAAATTCTGTCACTTTCTAATTATAACCATGAATTGGAAATGTCAACGTTCCTAGTATTCCCTATTCCCAAGTTACTGGCTGTACTGACTATATCTAAAAGACAAAACTGTATTTTTCTTTAGTTGGAACTTTTATCTTTCTAATACTACCTGCTCAATATGATCCCTACTTCAGGTGGTAATAGAAGTATAGACTATAACACTGAACAGCTCTTATGGTATATGCAAAAAAAAAGTTAACAGCAAAAAAATAAAACTCATCACATTTTGATATAAACATGTGGCTAAAAATAGTACCGAACAGGCTGCTTGTCTCTGAATAATACTTTCATTCATGATAAAATGTATATCTAGAAGATCTTTTGCATATAGAAACATATTCCCTTTCTTCTTGGCTGAATTTTACTCAAAAATGAGATATCTTTCAAAAAAGGAGCAATATTTTTATCTAGTATATATGTTAGAATATTTATTTCCTGTAGTGTAGAAAACCTACAAAATTATTAAATCTTCTGTCCCAACAGAATATCAGAGCGCAAAAAAAATCGCAAAAGAACATTTAAAATGGCAGCCTGATCATGTTTCAATTTGTACTCAATTTTACTTTTCATCATTTTTTACCTTCAACATTTGACGTTCTATACAAATTTACCTAAAGTAATACAATTGAGATTTCTAAATTTTTCATTTACATATGCCATTTAAGATATGTTTGTGTACGTAATAAGATGCTTAATATTTTATGAGAAAACACGCTCCTACACATTATGCATTCAATGCATTCAACCTATTACACATATCAGAGATTACACATATGACTTGTAGCCTCCTCCCTTCAGTATACACCAGAAGTTCCTCTTCTCTTTCTTTTTAATCTTTTTTTAAAAGATTTTATTTATTTATTTTGAGAGAGAGAGTGTGTGTGTGTGCGCAAGAGTGGGAAAGGGAGGGGCAGGGCAGAGGGAGAGAGAAAATCTCAAGCAGACTCCACACAGAGCACAGAGACTGATGCAGGGCTTGATCTCATGACCCGAGATCATGACCTGAGCCAAAGTCAAGAGTTGGATGCCCTTGGGGCACCTGGGTGGCTCAGTTGTTAAGCATCTGCCTTCGGCTCAGGTCATGATCCCAGGACCACATCAGGCTCCCTGCTCTGCGGGAAGCCTGCTTCTCCCTCTCCCACTCCCCCTGCTTGTGTTCCCTCTCTCGCTGTGTCTCTCTCTCTGTCAAATAAATAAAATTAAAAAAAAAAAAGAATTGGACGCCCAACCAACTGAGCCACCCAGTTGCCCCTCCTCTTCTCTTTCACTGCTTCCAAAACTTCATTAAATTACACTAAACTCCACTAAACATCACTAAATTCCACTTGCTCCATCTCTACTGCTACCAGCAAAGTCCAAGCCACCATTATATTTTGCCTAAACCACTACAACTGCCTCCTAAGGTTCTTTTATCCTCATCCAACCCACATGCCATACTGCATTGGATCATGATTCTCCCTTCTTTGAACTACTTCAAGGGCTTCTCAGTAGTCTTACATAGAATCCAAAGATCTGAGAGGTCTCTAAGATGGAGCCCTTGTTTATCCCATCAGTCTTATTCACTGCCCTCCTCCTCACATTTCTCTGCCTTCTTTTAGTACCCCAACCATGCTACACTGGTTTCCATTTAAGATCCACTGCACATACCATCCTGTCTACCTGGAATTCCCTTCTGCTGACCCTTCACAGGGCTGATTCTCATCTTTCAAGTCTCAAACGTCACCTCTTCTCAGAGCCTTTCTTGAACATGCTTTCTAAATAGATTTCCCTGTGTAATTCTCTAACATGGCACTCAGTTTAGGCCTTTGTTAAAAATGAAGAGTTTTATCATTTACGTTTGTTGTTTAGATCCTTTCCTCCCACACTCTAACTTCTGCAAGGACAAGTACTCTGCTTTGTCCATCATCATATCCAGTGCCTGGCACTGGGCTCTGCACACAGTACAGACCACATGAATACTTGCTGAAGGAAGAATGAATAGCCTGACTCATTGGAAAGAAAGCAGTGAACTGCTTCCCCTACTACACAATCTCTACCAGTTGGAGAAGTTCACTTCCCCTCTCCTCAATGCTACCTTCTCATCCGAAGCTGATAACAGGTTCCCACTGAAGAAGTAGACCGTACCTGAGCTGAGATCAAAATTTAAGAGATTTTGGAAAAGAGTGAGTATAAAACCTGCTAAACTTTAGGAGCAGAAAACACCACGTGGCTCAGGAAGTACAGGGGGTAAGATCAGGAAACCTAGGGAAAAGCAGGCTAGATTCCAGTATTTACAGAGCCTCTCTCAGGTTTTTGAGAGGAATTATTGTATTCATGATGGAGTTGTATCTGAGGTAATGATAGTCTGCCAGGGGGTTGATCGATTTTCTATATTATTCATGGAACTTTTGCCATCACTACTACAGCAAGATAGAGTTCTGGGTATTTAGTATACACATCCTGAAATCATGAAATCAAGTATGCAGAGCTTAAAGGTACAGTGACAGAGTGACACGTTCTCTGTCCAGCTGTTTACAATTTCAGAGACACACTTTTGCTTAATCTGTTATCTAGTATAAGATACAATGTTGATGTTAGATGTGATTTCAAATGAGAAACCATACAATCAAGTATAAAGATATATGTATATTTCTCATACATTATGGGAAAAGTATATATATATATATATATATATATATATATATATATAAAAATATATATTTTTCTCAGTTAAATCTTTGATTCTCAAGGCTGCCTATTTTAAAATTAGGTTAAATATAAGCTACCACATTTACATGATTAAATTGATTCTGATCCCAAACCTGTTGGTCCTCAGAAGTCCCTGTGTTATAATTAATCTGAACAAAGACTGTTGTTGCTGAAAAAAAGCCATGTCCTTGAGATCTGAAAAAGTATGCCTATTCAAAGAAAAATTTGGATATAGCCTCCCTGTCAATTCAAGGCTGACTCATCTGAAGCTGTGAAGGGGAAAAGGAGAGTATGTGTGACACACATGCCCATGTCAAAAGCTTCAAATGCAGATGGTACTTAATGATCCAGTCCAGGATGTGTATTACCACTGCACAGAGATATCATTTCTAGAAAAGAAGAAATAGAAAGGATAAAGACAGAATGGCAAAGTAAAATCCCGAGACTAATAATAATTTGCATTTTTACCTGGAACCTAAATTCATTTTTTGTTAAATAAATGAAATTGATAATTAATTACAGGACTTACAAACATATAACTAACAAAATTTTTTAGAAAGTAAAAATAAACACTGTATATCAAAACCAGTTTCTCACTTTTTTCCTCAAAGGTAATCAGAGAAACCCAAATCAAAGAATCTCAAGATTATTAAAGAATTTGTATCTACAAGGTCTTTTCTTTCTGATTGGTTCTAACTATACTGAACCCAGACTCTGAGGTTACACTGGTAATTTTTAAATGATGAAATTGGTCATACATGTGAACACACACATGCACATACACAACAGAGTTAAATTTATTTTCTAGGAACTATAAATCACAAGTGTCAATAACCCAAAATAATGAAGGGTTCAAGAGTTATATGGAACTAACTTTTGAATATGAGCTTTTCTAAGGATGTGAGGATTTCATCTGCAGTACACTTACCTAAATAAACATACACATTTATACAGAACCATTATAAATGTTCAAATAAAACAGAATTTAAGTAATCAAATAGCTTCCCACAAAGAAGCTGATGGCTTCATTGGTAAATTCTACCAAACATCTGAAAAAAAATTTACCGTAATTTTTCACAAACTCTTCCTAAATAGAATAGTAGGGAATATTTCCAAATTCATTCTATGAGAACAATATTACCCTGATACCAAAATCAAAGAAATCACAGGAAAACCACAGACCAATACCACTTATAAATATATATATATATATACACAAATCCTCAAAAATAATAGTAAATAAACATATTAAATGGATAACCAAGTGGGATTTATTCCAGGAATGTGAGATTGTGTCAACATATGAAAATCAACAAAAGCAGTACACCATGCTAACAAAATAAAGGACGAAAAGGGCACTGTCATCTCAATAGATGCAGAAAAAGCATTTGAGAAAATCCAACATCCTTCCATGATATGAATACTCAACATGCTAGAAATGGGAAGAAACTTCCTAAACCTTATAAAAAAAGAAAACAACTACTGGAACCCCACAACTAACATCATATTTAATGGGGAAAGACTGAAGGCTTTCTTCCTAGGACATCTGCTGTTACCACTTTTTGACAACTAGATTCCAACATGCAAAAATGAAACTGGACCCCTACCTCACACCATACATAAAAAGTAACTCAAAATATATTAAAGACCTAAATATAAGAGCTAAACCTATAAAACTCTTGGAAGAAAATCTAGGGGTAAATCCTTATGACCTTGGATTTCACCATAGTTTCTCAGATATGACACCAAAAGCAAAAGTAACTGAAGGAAAAATAGATCACTTGGACTTCATCAAAATTAAAAACTTGTGCTTCAAGGTACTATCAAAATGAAAAGACAACTCACTCTATAGGAGAAAATGTGTGCAAATCATTTACCTAACAAGGATATAGTATCCATTACATATAAAGAACTCTTACAACTCAACAATAAAGACAAATAACCTAATTAAAAATGGACAAAAGATTTTGATCAACATTTCTCCAAAGAGGTCAAATATAAATAACCAATGAGCACATGAAAAGATGCTCAACATCATTATTCATTAGAAAAATCAAATTAAAACCACAATAAAATAACCATTCATACACCTCAAACCCACAAGAATGGCTATAGCAAAAAATACTAACAATCCCAAGTGTTGGCAAGGATGTAGAGAAATTGGAACCTTTTACATAGCTGGTAGGAATGTAAAATGGTACAGCTACTTTGAAATACAGTTTGACAGTTCCTAAAAAAATGTAAACATATGGTTACTATAATGACCCAGCAATTACATTCATACATTTATACTCAGAAGAACTGAAAACATATGTTCACTCAAAAATATGTATATAAATGTTAAAAATGGCTTTTTACACAATAGCTTAAATATTGGAAACAATCCAAATGTCCATTTAACTGACAGATGGATAAACAAAAAAAGTGGTATATACATACAAAAGAGTATTATTTGGCAACAAAAGGGATGAAGTATTGATAGATGTATAACATAGATAAATCTTGAAATATTATGCTAAGCGATAAAACCAGACATAAATGGTCCATATATCAGATGATTCCATTTATGTGAAATGTCCAGAAGAGGCAAATCCATAGAGAAAAAGTAGTGGTTGCTAGGAACTGGGTTTGAGAGAATAAAGGGAATGACTGCTAATGGATAGCAGGTATCTTTTGGGGGTAATCAAAATGTTCTGAAATTACATAGCAGTGATAGTTGCACAATTTTGTGAGAAACACCAAATTGTACTCCTTGGAAGGTGAATTGTACATATGGCATATGAATTATATGTTCATTTTAAAAAGTAGGCAATCACCAACAAAAACAAAGCAAAACAAGAAAGACTGAATAATGATACACGTACCTCTATGGATTCAATTTATTCCTGATAATGTCACTTTCCACAATAATACAAACATTGTATAAGCATATTTTTTCTTTGGCTATACATTCATTTTCTGGATTTTCACTTTCAAATTCCAACTTCACCAATTCTAGTGTGATCATCCATCCCAATTTTTCCAGGACTGGGCTGGGGGGTTGGGTTCCCAGGACATGGAATTTTCAGTACTAAAGCATGGATAAGTTCCAGGAACACTGGGAGAAGTTTGTTCTTGCATGATCTTGCATAATTTACTTAATTCTTCTGCTCTTTGTTGCAGTACAAATGATACCCTCTACACTGCCTTTTCCAGTTTTTCCTTCTAACTCTATACTTTCTCCACATGCTATTTCATTTGTCCTAATGGTTTTATTATAAAGTAATTGCTCACAAATGAGTATATCTCACTAACCCTCTACTGAGTTTGAGATATGAATAGCCAAATACCTTCTGGATGTTTCAATTGGAGATTGGCCATTAATACATAAACCTAATGCTAAATCTAAACTTGCTTTCCTGCCTAAATTAACTCTCTTCTTGATTTTATCACATTCACTTAATCTCTTGAGCTAAAGTGAGTTATCTCCCCTCATCTTTGCTTTATTACTATATCTAGTGAATCACTACACTCTAACTATACTACCTGGGAAATTTTCTCAAATCTGCCCTACCTCCTACCTCTCCTACTTATCCCTGCTACATCTAAGACTGACATTGATGAATATACAAGAGTTTCTCAGACTTTTTAAATCCATACTCACTTTGAAAAACTCAAAAACCCATAATGATGTGTCAAATTTCAAAATACAGTATTAAAAATAAAACCTAAGACAAGGCACAATTATTTACTTTTTCCAAATTGGACAAATGCCCTGTTCTTCAGAGAGTCTGATGCAGCACTTTCTACCTCCTGTCTTTCTCTTTTACATACAACGCCCACACTCACCTCCACACACATGAACACCTACCCACGCACACAGCCACACAACACGCCACTACACATACACACACGTTCTCAGGCTCCAGCAATGAGCACATGTTTTAAATTACCCCAGCATAACCCGATGTTTTGGGCCTCAGGGTAACTGTTCTCTTCTTCCGGAAGACTGTACTCCAAAACTGCCTACCTACTGAACCATTTGTCTTTCAGAACTCATTAACTATTGCAGGCTCTGTCAATCTTTCTTTTGACCACATGAACCCCAAACAGAATAAATCATTTTTTAACACATTGCACTTATCATGAAGTATTATAATTTATTTGATTATGTAACTGTCAGCTCCCACTTGACAGAGAACTCCTAAGACAGGAATTCTGTCTCATTTATCTATGCATGTTATACCTGAGGAATAGCAGGCATAAGACTCAATTTGTTGAACGCCACCATTATTGTTAGTATATTTATTACTTTGATTAAGTGATGACAGCTTATGCAGCATGTCTAAAATATGACTAAGTGACATTTTAATAATAGCTGAAAAAGAATATTTGGATAGTTTATACACACAGTTATCAAAAATATAAAGTATATTGACATGTGTATCCATCAACCTAGACTTGCAAGATAAAATGTACAAAGTAACATAAGTGTAGTCACCCTACTTCCTGTATACCTACCACTCTATCTCTCTTTTCCACACCCACATAGTCAAACATTTTTAAAAAGTCATATACAATTCACTATTTCCTTTTCCTGACTTCTCATTCCTCCTCACACCTATCAAAATAAGAGTATTTCCACCCACTTATATATTAAAACTGCTAGGACAAATGCCACCAATTACTTCTATATGGCCAAATCCAAAGGACATTTTTTAGCTCTGAAGTTATTTATTGATTTTCTGCTGCATTTGGTACAATTGGAGATTCCCCTTGAGCCCCTCTAGTACCTTGGCTTCTGGTTCTTCTACTTTTTAAATTCTTATTTCTCATCTGAGTCAGGGGATCCTTTTCCTTAACCCATTCATTATGCATTGATTTTTGCCTAGGACCCTCTCTGTTATCTTTCTCTAACTCTGTATCTTTTGGTGATGTCATCTACTTTCCCAGTTAACTGAGTGTTTCAGGTTCATACACTATTTCCTGGTCCTGTACCCTAGGATAATGCACAGGTACCACAAAATCACTATATCAAAATCCAAACTCCTCACTGCTTACCTACCTAGACCTAGTTTGCTTCTTTAATTCCACTTTTCAGTCAGTGGTCCTTAATTATCAAATAACTATGATAGTCTCCCTAAACTCTTTCCTTACAAATCATATTCAATCGACAATCAAGCATTGCCAATGTGACTCCTTACTCGGCTTTTGAAATGTTTCCTTCCCACACCCTCTGCTACTCCTATACGTCAAGACATTATCATCTTTCTTTGTACTATTACAATAGTCTACTAATTGATTTTCTTGTCCCTAGTTCTGCCCACATCACATTCTCATTCCATTTTCCCCACGTCTGTCAAAGTAAGGAATACATATTTTATATACCTACACACACACACACATATATATATAATGCAAATCTGACTAAGCCACTCTCCTAATTAAAACCCATTAGTGCATCCGTATAACTAAACATTGTGTTTATTAAATTTTATATTTTTACCCAGTTGTCATACACAGAAAAATTCATTCCACAATATTAACATGGGATACATTCTTGGATTTCTAATCTCTTCCATTCCATTCAAAATTAAAAAACAAAAAAGTAGCCTTCATTGATTTTCAGACCCACTGGTTGTGACTCACAAATTTAAAAATGCTGACTGGCAGTCTAAAACCCACCATTAGTCCCCAGCCCCCAATTTATTATTGACCTTTTCTTATCAATCTAGAAAGGCACATATGTGGATAAGGAGAGCTCAAATTAGAAACACACTATAGAGAATCAGCAGGATAAGGAATGAATTGTAAACTTTAAATACTTCAATTCACCTAAAGAGAGGTTTATTATTTTAATTCAAAAAGTTTGGGTGAGGAAAGAGGTGGTCAGAATAGAGGCTCCAAAGGAACTACAGTTGCTTCCTCTTGGCTACTATACTCAAGAGGGGCCACCAGGAAATTTCTACTAGGGGCAAGATAAATTACAACATATTTCTACAACTCTTAAGTCTATGGAGAGTAAAAACAAAATAAAGGGGAAAAAGTGATCTAAAGTCTTATTGGGAAGGATGACAACTGCTGTTCCATATCTAATAATTCTAATTTAAAATGCACATTAGAATGAGTGGGACCAATTAAAATGGAACCTCAATATGTGGAATATAACATTTTAAAATCAATATTAATTCCCCAAAGAACTTTCCCAGAAACAGCTTGAATCCTAATACAATCCTAATATAAAATAAAATGTTTTATAATGCCTAGAACATAAGATAGGAAGTGGGGATCATAAGTTTTCCATGAATTATGAAGGAAAGTTCAATTATCAGGAAAATGGCTTTAGAGCAGGAACATTTATAGAAAAAAAATATGGCAACATCATTGAGTACTTCTTCCAACTCTGTACTTTTTTCAATGTAATTATAAGTCATTTTTTACTACATTTAAATCAAAATTATTTTTATTCCTTGAAAAGTACTGATTAAATGTAGATGATAGTCAAGTATACTTATTGAGATAAAATCTATAACTGATCTATTGAGCCTCTTGAAATTTATTTACCAAAATTTTGTTTCCTAAAACATAATTTTTTAAATGATTTGTGACTATCATATACAAAATATAAGGATTTAAATGTTTTATTTAATTTTGGTCTTTGCCAATGCTTATAAAAAATGTCATAGCAGAAGAATTACAAAAATTTACTTTTCTTCTCACTTTACAATTTTATCACTTTACTTTGGTTTGCTTCAAAGAATTCTCAGTTAAAGAAATCTATAGAAAATCACTCTTAGGACACATTTCTTCAAAGGTGTTTAATAAAACCTTGGAAGGAGACATTTCCCAGTAGTAACTATTTGGCTGTAATGGTTATGCAGAGTATTGCTGCTGCAGAGACATTTTAAGGGAATGTTTAATTTTTCTTACTAAGAGCATAATTCTAGTCAGAAGATTGAATACATTCTGTTACTCTGCAGAGTTTTAAAGCTATTGACATTTTATCTCATCAAAATCCACATTCACAATTTAGAATTTACTTACTTGGTTTCTTTTCTACTTCCTGCTTCCCTTTGTGTTGGTCATTTAACTGTTCACTAACATCTACACTTGAGGTTGCAATAATAAAATGAAACTACATGGGCAATCGGCTCTTTTGGATTGTCCATACCTTTAAGTAATATGGTGAGGGTGTTTAATGGACTACCTCTGCATTTCCCTTACTTACACACTCCCCTCTCTGTATCTTGCCTTTCTACTTCCCTAAAGTCTTGGGCTCCAGCCCACATACGTTCCAAATCCAAAAGGTACAGAATTTCTGCCTCCCTAGAGCCCTAAAAATATGTCCCTTTCCTCTAATTAGTTTTATGCTTCCAATATGGCATTAGAAACTTCATTTAACAAAAATAATTAATACAGAACTCATGTTTCCAGATCATTTTATCTGATTCAATAGTAGCCTTTTTATTACACATACACAAACAGTCAGAGTATCTACTCCCACATGCAATGTGAATTAATAAATCTGTAACCAGTGATCTGTGTAAGAGATGACATTTTCAGTCAATAAAACTAATGCCATACTCACGGTGAAGGTTGGTGGGGCTGGTTTTCAGCATTTCTTGGTGTTTTGCAGACAGCAGGCTTCGCCATGTCCCTGACAACACACCTGGGGCGCATGATAGACAGCACAACGCACTATTAATTATAAAAAGGGTAGAGCACATCTGGAAATTAAACACGGTACTGAAAACACAGTCTAATGGAAAATCTTTGTAAGCCCCTTTGATCTTAACTTGGAGGCCCTGGAAAAGCCCTTAGAGTTGGATATTTTTGACTTAGACTTCCAAAAGCTCAATTATACCCCTGTATAAAATCTGTGCTAGCCTCTCTATTTGATTTTCCTTTAAGCACCAATAAAATGATTGTCATTTTATGACATTTATGACAATGATTCTTCCCCATAGAAGAAATGCTACTGAAAGCTTTGGCCTCGCCATGTGATGACATCTGAAAGCTTAAAAATATGAACAGCTGTTGCGTTGATATGTTAAAAGATGGGCAGGATTTTTTGTGGCTTTGGTTATTTTACTAAAAGATACAGACTCTTGTTTCACGCCATTCATTACCACATAGGTTTTTTTCTTTATGCAGAAAGAAATCTAACAGGCCTTAAGACATTCTCCATGTTCAAAATCTCCTTCAAGTTAAGAAAAGAGAAAGACTTAAAAAGAAATGTTCATATGTAAAGTATTTTTGTGTGTGTATGTATAAAATAAATAGAGAAAATACCTCCACAATGTGAAAAAACATAGTAAAAGGTCTTTGTGTCTTAAGTCCTCCGTTACAGGTTAAATAAATGCAGAGGACAATTTAACAGAGCTCCAAAGGGTAGCAGAATATACTTTCACCCTTGTGTCAATGGGGCATACAGAGCATTGAAGAGATTCACGGGCAGAAATTCGAAAACACCCCCATCTAAGGCTGTACTTGGATGGCTCAGATATCCCTTCACCTCAAAAGCTTTAAAAAATATTGTTTTGAATAGGGAAGCCTCGGTTACAAAGCTGAGACCCCACATCTTAGACTTTGTTAAATGGAAAAGCCCCTTAGGACCCAGCATTCTCAACCACGAATCTGGTTCTTAACAGCTCTCATGGAGGCTTCTGGGAGGTTTGACTATTCTACTAATATTTAAAGCCAGTCATATTATTCCAGAAGTGGATCACTGGTGAGGCAGTGGCAGATAAACTGTTTTCCCAGAGTTAAAAGCTGCATGGCAAAATTCTCCACTTCTGAAAGAAATGATACAGGGAAACGTGGACACAACGCACAGAAACGTGCACACACACATACTGCTCAGTCCAAACAAGGTCAAGTAAGACTTAGAAATCAATATGTAACGTGACAAGAAAAGAAAATGGTACCATTTTAAAGCCTCGATATACTTCCCTCCTAGGATAAAAGTAAAGAAAGGTGGCATTTGTCAAGAACTAATGCTAAACTCTTAATGGACTAGTCAAGAGACAGGAGTCAAAGACATCCACAGGAACCACAAAGCCTTCTGTTCTTGTTCTAGTTTCATGGAGGGAGAAAGCCATTCAGGCATCAGGGTTAAGGGAATTACCAAAAAGGCACTTGGTCAGGAAGAAATAATGTCCTGGGATTTCTGAGCTCTGAAATGTTAGTCTAACTTAGACAAAGTACAATGCTCAGGAAGTTACATTTCATAGCACTGGAAAATCTTTAGCAATTCCCACTCAACTAAAAATAGTACATTTAGCATATTTAATCTACATGCACTGGTTCGTTAAAATATCGGAAATATCACCAACTTTGGAAAACATTTTGAAGAATTATATCTATGAGAAACCATATGCAACCTTCTGTCTTAGTTCATTTCTTTTTTTCCTTAAAGTCTCAGGAAGTTATAAAAAGCTTTAAAATAAAATCAATCAGCCACTTTAATTACAGTTTTCCTTAGATATGCTTTTAAGTAACTCTTTTCTAATAAATGTGGATTATCAGCCAGCACTAAAGGTAGGATCCTAAGTAAAACTTTTTTTTTCCCCCTGAGTGAAAGACCATACCTATGTAAGAAAACTCTCATCTAATCTCAAGTACCCAGTGGTTTTGGTGTAAAAGCACAACAGCTGACATAATGCTTCTGTCTGCACAACTATAGAATCTTTCAAATAAAAACTTTATTTGAATACCTGAACTTTATATACTGGATAATGAAAATAAGTACATCAACAACCAAAAAATTTAGTATTTGCAATTAACTTAAATATAATTTTAGGGACCTGGGTGGCTCAGGCTGTTAAGTCTGCCTTCGGCTCAGGTCATGATCCCAGGATCCCGGGATTGAGCCCTGCATAGGGCTCCCTGCTCAGCGGGGAGCCTGCTTCTCTCGGTCCCTTTGCCTCTCTTTCTGCTCTCTCTCTCACTCACGCTTGCTCTCACTCAAATAAATAAATAAAATCTTTTAAAAAATAAAAATAAATATAATTTTTAATATACTTAATATACTTTAATTAATTCTTAAAAAGCAGGTAAACAACATATTATTCATACTAATATATATTCTGACCACAAGGCCACAGTGATACAGGCTACTGAATCTGTGTTTTGGGGGGAAAACCTATTTGTTTCAGATTGTTAGTTATTCAACCAATTTGATGGGTCTCTAAAGTATGGTAATATGTATTCCTACATTTTCTAATTTGACTTCTTTTTAGCTGAAATTTCTTCCAGATATAAGAAAGAAAAGATTTTTTAAAATGCTTATGCTCAGATAGATATGTAAGATATATAAAAAATACATAATACACTTGAGATTTTTGTTAGCTTGTGTGGATTAACATTTCTTTAAAATCATAACTGAATTGTGTTGTGTCTGGCATATCACAGTTTGGAGGGGTAAGCTGTAATAGTTTTTACAGTTCTAATATGCAGAATTTGTTTAGCACCAGTACCTTCTATTATCTCCCACGCATTAAACTTGTATTATATAGACCCTCATACTTTAAGAAACACAACATTTCAGTATGTTGTAGCTCTTAAGTGTCTTCCTCTACATATGATTTATTCCTTCAGCCAGACATAAGGAGGCCACAACACTGCCAAAGTGCTGACTTCCCAGAATTACTATGAATCAAGAGAGTAGGAGTTCAAGGGCTCTGACCTCTTATTCTCTGCAACGTCTTTAATTCCTCAGGGATTTACGTGGACTCTTAACAATCTTCAAACTGCAAGGGAGCATTCCCTCATCACTCAAGCATCGGCAGATTTATGCAAATGAGACATTCTGCAACCACCTCAGCGGAATGCTCCTCTTGACTCCGCCCTCAGCACTGCTGGATTTTATGAATGACTGCAATCAATGCAATGAATGGCTGCCAACTGCCCACTCAACCACTTCTACTCTTCCCTGCACATACACACTGGAGAAACTCGAACTGCCACATGCCTGTCAAGAGGCTATGGTTAGACTTTTCATCTCTCTGAACAGGAACTAAATGTGCTTCCAGATACTCAGAGTATATGAGTTTAAAATCCTAAATGCCTTAAAAAAACACAATGTACATAATACTTTCTCTCTTTTGAGCTTCCATTTTGGTTCCTGTAATCACTACCCACCCCCCCCTTGACCCACTTGCAAAAAAACAAAACAAAACAAAACACTATTTTATAAAACTTTATATCTCAATTTGAACTTTATCTAAATTGTTTTATCTTTTCATGATTAATGTCAGGAAACTAGTTACTGTGCACTCAGCTGTCAAACAGATATGACATGTTTACATTTCTGTTCTCAATTTCTTGGTTTTTGAATTTTACTGAGATTTCTCCTATCATCACTGGAGATAAGTACATTCAAACAGTGTCTGGGAAAAAAGTGTAATTGTATTTACTCCCCAAGTGTTATTGTACTAGTCTGCATTTGTCCTAAGAAACCTTAGAGACAGTTAAAATAAGATTGAGAAAATGAAAAATTTTAAAAATACACAATCTTCTGATTTGCAGGTCACTAATTAACAATATATAGAGGGGTGCCTGGGTGGCTCAGTTAGTTGAGAATCCGACTCTTGATTTTTGGCTCGGGTCATGATCTAATGGTGGTGAGATCAAGCCCCACATCGGGCTCCTCACTCAGCTGGAGTCTGCTTAGAAATCTCTCCATGTCCCTCTGTGCTCTCCCTCACATGCTCTCTCTCTCTCCCTCAAAAAAAAAAAAAAAAAAAAAAAGATAAATAGAGAGAGAGAGATAGAAAGAAACAAGGATTTTCCAGCAGTCATCTCCATCTTGGCTGATTGCAAATACATTTCTCTAGCTGTTCAGGCCAATAACTTTAGACTTTACTCCTCTTTTCTTACACCTTGCATCCAATTCATAAAATTGGTTCTGCTTTCAAAATATGTTCAGGGTCTGACCATTTTTTTAAAAGATTTTATTTATTTATTTGAGAGAGAGAGAATGAGAGATAGAGAGCACGAGAGGGAAGACAGTCAGAGGGAGAAGCAGACTCCCCGCCGAGCAGGGAGCCCAATGCGGGACTTGATCCCGGGACTCCAGGATCATGAACCGAGCCGAAGGCAGTCACCCAACCAACTGAGCCACCCAGGGTCTGACCATTTTTTACCTCCTCAATTATTGCCATCCTGTCTTGAGACATTATCACCATTTACTTGAATTCACACAAGACCTTTAACTGGTTGCCCAGCATTTACCCTTGCCCTCCTTCTCTAGTCTATTCTCAACTCAACAGCCAGAGTGACTCTTCTGAAAGATAAATCAGATCATGACTCCCGTGCTCAAAATTCTGCAATGGTTCCCCAGTTTACTCACAAATAAATTGCCAGAGTCCTCAGAATATAATCTGGCCTCCCATAACTCTAGAGTTCATTGCTTACTACTCCTTGCTCCCTACTCTCTCCCTTTCTTGCTCATTCTACTCCAGCCACACTGGCTTCCTTGCTGGCTGTCCTCAAATACACCAGGCATGATCTTACTTTGGATCCCTTTCACCAACCAAATTTTCCCTCTGTCTGAAATGTTCTTTTCTGATATTGGTATGACTAACTCCCTTACCTCTTTCAAGACTTGGCTCAAATGTCAGTTCTTGAAGGTTCCCATTCTGATTATTTTACTTACCACAATAAACTGCTTTCCCATAGCCACCATACTTCTATATGTCCAGTGCACTCTACCTTGCTCTACTACTTACTAAAGTTTACTGCCTCCCCACTGCTGAAATATGAAGTGCTCAAGAGGAGGGATCTTGGTCTCTTTGGTTCACTGACACATGCCAAGAACCCAGAATAGTGCCTGATATAATAGTCACTTAATACATATTTGTTAAATGAATGAATAAGATAAATAGGGCAAAAGCTGTAGATTTCAAGCTTGAGTAATTTTAACACTCTAAAACAGTGATTTAGAATAGATTCTAGGCAACACTTTTTGCAAGATTACAGCATATTTCTATAAAATATTTACAAAATACAAGTTGATTTATGGCCAACAAGTTTTGTGACTTGAATAACTTCACTAAGTGTATTTTTATATGGTTTGACTAAGTTTCATTCTTTTTCTGAATAAGAAAAAAGATATTTCTCAGCATATGACTTATTTAAGTGGAAAAGACTCTTTAATGTTAAGTCATTGGTTGAACCAGCAAGATATATTTAACATATAGTGTACTGTTATTTTATCAAATAAAACTTTAAAATAATTTCATGTGAGGCAATTCATTAATGGTAAAGAGAGAAAATCCCTTTTTCTTCTGATTTTTCTAAACACGTAGGAAAATAAGTTCTTTTATTCATTTAATACCTATTATGTACCAAATGTACATAGCATATCTTATTCAATTTTCAAGATACTACCCTGAAAGGAGATATGATTGTCCCATTTGACAGATGAAGAAACTACACATCTAAGAGATTATTTTTCCAATAGTAATGGCAAATACTGATATTTTAAGAAGCCAAGATTTTTATCAAGGTCTCTTTGGCATCAAAGTTGATGTCCTTTCCACCATTGCAAGCAGCCTCCTGAAATTTACACAGAGGTTCAGGTTGGTTAAATTAGAAATGCAGAGTGATCTTAAGACCAATGGCAACACTATGAAATGTGAAATGAAAGACCATCTGCATATAGTAAAAGCTTATATAAGAAAAAGAATCAAGAAAGCCAAAAAGATTTTTTAAAATACATTTTTAAGACAATACAATTGATAAAAATCTCTTCAAATATATTTTTCAAAGAAGGGCTTCAAAAGTGATCTCATTTCCACTCACAAATACTAGAAGATAAAAAGCTGAAAAATATTACTTTAAAAAGTGAGTTTTTAAAAATTGCATATTCATGTCAATTTAACCATGAACAAATGAGTATGATGACTGTTACCCATAAGATGAAGATGGAATAGTAAAAATTCAACACCAGAAGGAGAGTGAATGTTGGTATTTTGAAAACCCAGATGTACTAATCACAAATCATCAGGGCCTGTTATACCTCTGATGTGCATTCAGGGAACCCTCAGAAACTACATTAGAGTAATTTTTATTTTAAAAAAGATGTGGAGGACAGGCAAAGTAGGTTCCTAATTATATGAAAAGGGAAGCCAGCTGGCCATTTTTCACAATGACTGATGAGGGTTGTTGAACCTCCCCTGAAGAGGCCAGGAAGTTATTCACAAAATCAGACAAAAAGTATAGGATTCTAAAATAAAGGTGATAACAAGATGAAGATTCACTAGAGATTAATGAGTGATTCTAAATTTTAGAAAAACGGATTTTTCAAAGACTGATAAAAAAGAAAATGATAGGTTAAAAAATCAAGTCCAGGTCTTCTGAATTATTCAAACCTACTCCATTTATTAGCCCTTAATGTCTCCAAAATGCTAATAGGTTAATTTTGTTTTCTAATATTATTTCCAACATTTTGGCAATATGACCAATTAACCTCTTTTTATCCAAGCTACTGTCTTCTGTTAACATAATTAGTTTCTTTTTCCATTCACCAATTCTTGAGATATTACGCATATCTATGGATTTGTATCTGCTAACATCCCCCACACACTCTCCCATTTACATTCTTCTACTTACTAACCTGTGTACATTCTCTAAAAGCCATCTGCTACCTGCAAAACAATACAACTTTAGAAAACTCAAAAATACCAGAAATTTCCTACCACTAAACCTGCAAGAATTTCTGTTCATTCCCCAGAGGGGAGAAACCCATCTAGTCAGCAATTAATATGTAGCAGAGGTATCAAGGATGAGCCCTTAAATCATGTTTTGAATTCTCCAGGAGTACAAAGAGATGGGGCAGAAGTGGAATTATGGTGGATCAATGCAACAAGGGGTGATATGAAAGTGGGGAGAGAAGATGTAGTCAAGTAGTGCAAATGGAAACCAAAGCTGATTTGAAAAAAGAGGAGTAATGAGGGAAGAAGGTCTTTTTCATAGTTACGGGCAAGATTCTAGGTGAGGGAATTGGCCCTGGGAAAAGACAGAAGTTCAAGGTACAGGGAGAGAGGTGTGGAAGTGGTGGGGGAGGGGGAAAAGGACAGAATCTAGTGAGAAAGCAACGTTGTTGGGAAGATAGAGAGGGATGGCATGAAACAAACAGGTAGATTTGTGCCCAAAATGTCACCTTTCATTTGTCCCTAACTGCCATTTCCATTTTCTCCAAAAAAGATTCTTGCAGGATAATGTTCAATGAGATTCATTTTGGAAAGGTTTTGGAGAGTGAAAATCCTCTCTCCACCTCTTCTCCTATTCCTAATTCATCTCCTTAGAGGCAGAAACTTCTGCTTAAAACTTCCCCACTCCTGCTTGTGCCTGGAGTGGTGGAGAATGTCTGAGGGAGTTCTCTCCTCGCAACCATCATCCACTATGAGTTTGTTTTCACCAGTGACAAGGATTACCATGTCTCAAAAAGCAAAAGTAAGCAGGCAGTTTCCTCTTTTGCTTGTTGAGTGCAAGCATAGAGGGACCTCTTTTTGCTTCTGCTTGATCATCCAGCTTCCCTCAGGGAGCACCCTGAGCAGATCTGGGTGGGGCAAAGTCTGTGACGTTCCTAACTCTACCTCTTTTCTCACTAACCCAGCTCTGTGCAAGCTATTTAGGTAAATACATCTGAAGCCTGCTCAGAGGACTTAGTCTTTCAGATTTACAGTGAATTAAGAAAACAAAAATGAAACAATGACAACAGCAACAAAAGCTCACCTGGGAATGATAACCCACAGCAAATAAGGAGAACATCAAAAAAAGTTAAGTAATATCTAATTTTCTCTACTGAGGGAAGAAACATAGTGCGGATCAGCAAATTCAACCTGTTTTGTTCTTCTGGTACTCATGAGAGTGCTTCTGTGTGGAAAACATCCCCATGGGCTCCAGGTTCACAAATAGAAGTCTCACCTATTTCTTTTCCATGAAAGAAAGCCTATTGGTCTAAAAGGGAGTGAGAATGATAGCATTGTGGGGGTAACCCTGGAACTATCATAAAGTTATCTTAAAGAGGAAACTGTTTACAGCTTTTAGTTCAATTTCATTAATAAATAGTTCCCAGTACCCCTCACAGCTAACTTTTGTGCCTGCCAGCCTGACCAAGAACCACTGGTCTGAACTCCTGGCTCTGTTCCAAACCTGGCTGAGTGTGGTCTCTCTATCTGAACGATCACAGACTTGAATGGGAAGAGAGAGACTGCTTAGTCAGCAGTAAGACACAAGTCAGAGAGAACATGTAACTAAAATTTGTCTTGATTAATTCAAAAAAGCAATTCAACAAAACAAGATGAATTTAAACATATTTAGATATGAAAACTATACAGTCACAAAACAGAAAAACAACAGGGAATAATATCCATTAAAATTTCTGAGTGCCTACAGTGGGTTAGGACCTATGCTAAGAATTCCATATGCCATTAGTCATGGCACCTGGCACTACCCAAGTTACACATTTATTTGTGAAATACCAATTTCTTCTTAGGAGATTCAATTCATGTATCTGTGAGGTACTTTGTTTTGAGCAAATAAATTATTTCATTGTCATTCAAGTTTTAGCAAGAGGCACACAAATGTGATGAGTATTTCAAGTTTTAACCCCTCACACACATCTCCTTGCCACATTTCAATGTTGTAGAAAAATAACATATAGTTGTCGGGTAATGGTTATCTACAGTCTAAATGTCCAGAGTAATAAATGCAATTTGGTAGTAGAGAGAGATAAATGGTATTTGTAAAGATTATTGCCAGAGATTTTTTACAACTCACAATTTTTCTGCTTTTTATTTGTAACACAAAACCATAGCCCTTTGAATAATGATTTTAGGGTAGGTCTATGTATCTAAGTATGCCTTTTCTCCACAAGCATTCAGTCTCCTTCCTCATCTGGGAGCCAGATAGCTAAATAAATATCTACTAAGAGGTCCATAATGGTTCCTTGGTGGTATTTAAGTGGATTTTAAATAGATAAAATAAAATGGGAAAATGAAACTTGGAAAAGGATTAATGAAATATTTCAAGCATTGCTTTCAATTAATTGTAACTATTTTCTCAACTGATTCACCTGCCTAGAAATTCAGAGAGAAAAATGGAGCCAGATATGAACATATATTGTACATGGACTATTACTTGTGCAAAAATATATACTATTTATTTTTTATTGTAAATAATATTTCTTTACTTTGTCAAGAGGCCACAATACTGGTGAAAAGTAAGATGTTTGGAAAGATAATCCAGTGAATATGACTTCTTACTCCTCACAAGGGTAAACATTCTGTAAACACTCTTTTCTCTCTTGACTTGGTAGGACTGCCATTCTTGTGGCTTCAAATGGGCTGATAGTTCATGACTTGTCATTTCCAGACTTGACCCCCATTATCTATCAGGTCTTAAATCTGTATGTACTTACTTTCCTAACAACTGATCTTAAGCTAATTAAAATACTGAACTCAATATTCCTCCTTCTCTCAAACTTAAACACCTCCCAAATTCTACATAGGAGTTAATCAAAGCTTCCTATGACTGATGTTCACAATCTTGATGCCATTATGACTTCTCACTCTCCTTAATGGACAATAAATGATTATTAAGTCCTCTGACTATTCCGTTGAAGGATCTCTTGAAATTGCCCTTTTTTATTTTTGTATACTACTTCCAAATTCATTTTCTCTCTTGAATGAAGTGCTAGAGTAGTTTTCCTTAAATTCCATTTTCTCTTATTCACAGGTTCTGTAAAATGGCTCACATTCCCCACCCTGTCAAATACATATACAGCTATCCAGTTCCAGAGTATTTCTTTGACAAATGCCCTCATTCACTGAGCCCATCTTCTTAATTCCTAATACAGCCCATTTCCCAAGTCAGGTATATCTATCTCAAATTTTTAGAACATAATTTTGTCATTTTCATCTCCATTCCATATACCATTTTTCTTACTGAAAATTATCTGCCTTCTTTTCCCTCTCCATTAATTTTTAGTTCTTTCAAAATCAACTGAAATGTACTAAACTCCAGGAAGCCTTCCAGGCTAAGGACTGTCATTAACCCTTCACCCTTCTAAAAAATGGGTCTTTATCTAGGCAAGAGAGACTTTGTTTAATAGCTGCAGTTCAACTACTGGGAAGAAGTTCAATAAATGTCTGCTTTAGAAATAGGACATGAAATGGAGGCTTGTTCCAAAGCACCAGTTGGAAAGCCCTGATGATTATGTCATCTCTGGAATCAATGGACAAATACTTACAGGACACCTACTCTGTGCCATACACCATGACAAGTACTGTGATCACAACCTGAATCAAGTCAGTCTGTTCATCAATAATGATGATAATAAGAATAACTGACATTTACTGAGCATTACATGGACTTTTTTCAGCTCTTTATATGCATTAACTCATGTGATCCTCACAACTCCATGTGCTATGCAGAGAAAATAACCACTTAACGTTGCATTTACAAAGCCCTGTTATACATAAGTTGCAACAGTATTAGTTCAACAAACTGAACTCTATTTGAATACCATTTTATTTCCTTGAAACTGCTTAAATTATCCCTTTTGCAATATAAAAATTAATTATCTTCAAATGTAGGTTAAAAACAAGATTAAGTGTAGAAATTTAGATTAGTGCAAGAAAGATAAGTGCAATTAATGCAAGAAAGGATGACTTTTCCCCCAAAATGCTAAATAAAAATATTTTTATTTTGAAGAATAGAAGTCATCGGGTCTTTTATCATCTACATGTTAAAGAATGAAACTGGACTACTTTCTAACACTATCCATAAAAATAAACTCAAAATAGATTAAAAACCTAAATATGAGACCTGAAACCATAAAAATCCTAGAAGAGAACACAGGCAGTTATTTCTCTGACATCAACCATAGCAACATTTTTCTAGATAAGTCTCCAAAGGCAAGGGAAACAAAAGCAAAAATAAAATATTGAGACTACATCAAAATAAAAAGTTTTTGCACAACAAAGGCAACCATCAACAAAACAAAAAGACAGCTTACTGAATGGGAGAAGATATTTGCAAATGATATATGTGATAAGAGGTTAATATCCAAAATGTATAAAGAACTTCTATAACTCAATGCCAAAAACCCCCCAATAGTCCAATTAGAAAATGGGCAGAGGATCTGAATGGACATTTTTCCAAAGGAGACATACAGATGGGAGAGAGACAATCTCAAGTAGACTCCACACTGAGTGTGGAGCCTGATGTAGAGCTCAATCTCAGTACCCCAAAATCATGACCTGAGCTGAAACCAAGAGTCAGATGCTTAACTGACTGCACCACCCAGGCGCCCCCCACCCCAAGTCACTAACTTCTATGGCATTTGTGAACCTGCTGTAGGAAACCTAAAGCCACAGAGATTTCACTAGCCTTGGGATATAGCTAATACTACCATGAAAGATTTCTGACTGTTGCAATATTCTTTTTTAAATGTCTACTGAAATTTACCCAGGTGTAACTTCAACACATCAGTCCTAACTCAGCCCTTGAAAAGCTGTATGGAACAAGTTTGCTGCCTTTTACAGAGACCATCTTCTCATATATACGAATTCAGTGGTCTTGTGTTCCCTCTACCCTCACTTCACTTCTCTTTCTCATTAGCCCCTCAATCATCTTTCATTAGGCATGTGTTCTGTAGCTGCACTTCTTTCAGTTAACAACTCTCTTAAAACTTAACTCCATTTGTTGTGAAGTGTTTTCACTCTAGATCTACAGGAAGGAATATAAACTCTAATGCCTCTCTAATAGCCAAGTCATATAAAAAGGCCAACTGACAGAAGTATAATCAAGGGAAATCATCAATGAGTGGCTTCCAAACATGGTCATGCATCAGAATTATCTAAAGAGGTTTTTAAAAGGACAAAGTCTTTGGGTGCTCACCCAGACCTGCAGAGCTAGAGTTTGGGCCCAGGGATTTTCAAATGATTAGCCTCCCAGGGTGATTCTAATATGTCCAGGCAGGTGTCTGGGAACTCCTGATGAAGAATGAGCCATTCATTCACTCCATGGGACAGTCTGAGTCCTTTCCTTTGAGAAGGCTAAACCACAAGAAATCTCAAATAACTTAGACTGCATTATCATAGTGGTCTTCCTTTGGGGACAAAAGTCGCTTCTCGTGAATGCATTTTAATGTTATGCCTTCAGTTTTTACGACCAGTTGATACAAGAAATAGCTGCATGAAGTCGGTATCTGCCTTTAGTAAAAATTACTGGAGGGTGTTATGCTGAGTGAAATAAGTCAATCAGAGAAAGACATGTATCATATGACCTCACTGATATGAGGAATTCTTAATCTCAGGAAACAAACTGAGTGTTGCTGGAGTGGTGGGGGGTGGGAGGGATGGTGGCTGGGTGATAGACATTGGGGAGGGTATGTGCTATGGTGAGCGCTGTGAATTGTGCAAGACTGTTGAATCACAGATCTGTACTTCTGAAACAAATAATGCAACATACGTTAAGAAAAAAGAAAAAGAAGAAGATAGCAGGAGGGGAAGAATGAAGGGGAGTAAGTCAGAGGGGGAGATGAACCATGAGAGACGATGGACTCTGAAAAACAAACTGAGGGTTCTAGAGGGGAGGAGGGTAGGGGGATGGGTTAGCCTGGTGATGGGTATTAAAGAGGGCACATTCTGCATGGAGCACTGGGTGTTATGCACAAACAATGATTCATGGAACACTACATCAAAAACTAATGATGTAATATATGATGATTAACATAACAATAAAAAATAAATTACTGGTGAGGTCGCTATTACATCATTTTGAGTCCTCTCTATAAAACTCCACATTCAGGGCACCTGGGTGGCTCAGTAGGTTAAGTGTCCAACTCTGGACTTTGGCTCAGGTCATGATCTCAGGGTTTTGAGATTAAGCCCCAAAGTTCAGCTCTGCCCTAAGCACGGAGCCTGCTTAAGATTCTCTCTGCACCCCGCCCCCACCCGCTCATGCTCCTTGGCTCTCTCACACTCTCAAAAAAAAAAAAAACAAAAAAACTTCACATTCCTCCCACAATTTTTGTTTTCAAAAATTAGCACCAAGAAAAATGTCATTCTTTGTTTATTACAAATACCTATCATGACTTCTTTTGGTGAAGGTTCCAAGGAAGTTCAGAGAAAAATTTAAAGTTTATCATAACAACACTCGACATGGTAATCATGTTTATAATCTAACCTCTTTCTTGATTATCAGTTTAAATTTCTATTTTACTAATGTTTTACGTTGAAATCCTCTTGAGAAAAGCAAAGCAGAATCACAGAAAGAAAATGTTAAAACTTTATCTCATAAAAAATTAAAAGAATCAATTTTTCTTAAGTTTAAAAAATCTAATATGGGCCTTACAGAGTATACTCTGGCAACTATAAATACATACACACACACACACACACACACATATGTATATAATTATGATGATAATGACATCTCACTAAAATTAAAATGTTATACAAAATTAACAGTTTAGAAAGAATGTTTCATGGGAACATTCCATAGGAATAAAGTAAGTGTTATCACACAGAAAGAAAATGGTTTCATGGTCAAATAAATTTGGGAAACAAGTTAAACGGTTAAGTAGGGTTTTTTACTGAATAGATTTTCAGAATCTTCAAAATGGTGGTGTTCATTGTTCACCTCTAAGATAGAAGCATACTATGTAGCATTTCCCAAGGAATAGCATTTAGTTTGGGAAATGATGAAGTGACACTTAGTAATTGCAACATGAGAACTATTCATTCTCCAAGGGATATAATCGATGCTTGGTAAATCATTCCAAATGATAACACAGAATAGCAAATATGGCACTTCGCTTCAATAGGAAATATTTTCAACTGGCCACTTATTCTAAAAGCATAACTACATTTACCTGAACATAGGCAACAACCTCACATTTTGGTCCATTGAACATACCGTAGAACTCTTAGAAAGTTCATCTTCCAAGTGACAATACAGTTTCAGGGAACATAGCTTTCTTCATCCCCATATATTAATTTTACAGAGAGATGACCCACATGAGGTACTTAATAAATTCTTTCATGATTAAGCATCCAATATAAACTCATCAAAGGCACAGATTTTGACTTAAACTAATAATTCTTTTGTGTAAAGCCTAGAGTTTTTGTTTCTCGACTGGTTTTTCACACTGGTAGCAATCAATATATTTATGTAAACTTCAAGGTAAATAACTAAAAAGGCATAGAAATCCTAATGTACTTTTTTGTAATTCCCAAGTTAGATGTACGAGGAATAAAAATGTAATCATTGCAGTAGGTAGACTATATCTGTCATCCTAATAGTAAAGAGGAAATATAAGAAACTCTTAACACTTTCATTGCTCATAAACACATTTTATATAGTCATTTTTCAAGCAAATAATTGTACAGCTTATTTTGCCTGCAGAGAAACTTCAAAAGGTAATAAGACACTTTCTCTAAAACCACATAGTTACCTCACTGAAAATTTTTCTATTTTATCTCTTATGTATAAAATTTAGTAAATCAACTAAAAAGATGTGACATTGACAAGACTGTCTTTGTCTACTCAAATTACCCATAATTTTATTGCTCTGAAATAAATTTGCTCTGATACAAATTTAAATATTTGACTTCAGCAAACTAGGAAATTTTGTCCCCAAAGGAAACTATTATAATCATAAATATACAAGTCACACTGATAGAAAACATTTACATTATATATACTATAAATGCCTTACGTATATGTACATATATAGGGCTTATATCCAGAATATATAAAGAATTCTTATAAATCAATAAGAAAGCAACGTATACTATGAAGCAGAGATCTATTCCTAGGTATTTACTCAAGAGAAATGAAAACATATGTCTACAAAATGACTTTTACAAGAATATTCAGAGTAGTCTTATTCATAATCTAAACTGGAAACCCAGGTGTTTGAAAGAGTCATGGCATATTCATACAATGGAATGTACTCCTGATATGTGCAACAGTTATGAATGAATGAGTGAATCTTAAAAATATTCGTGGGCGCCTGGGTGGCTCAGTCATTAAGTGGCTGCCTTTGGCTCAGGTCATGATCCCAGCATCCTGGAATCGAGCCCGCATGGGACTCCCTGCTCAGTGGGAAGCCTGCTTCTCCCTCTCCCACCCCCCCTGCTTGTGTTCCTTCTCTTGCTGTCTCTCTCTGTCAAAATGAATAAATAAAATCTTTAAAAAAAATATTCTGTTGATGGGGTCCCTGGGTGGCTTAGTCAGTTAAGCATCTGCCTTCAGCTCAGGTCATGATCCCGGGGTCCTGAGATCAAGTCCTGCATCGGGCTCCCTGCTCAGTGGAGAGTCTGCTTCTCCCTCTGCCTCTCTCCCTGCTTGTGCTTTCTCTCACTTGCTCTTGCTCTCTCTCAAGCAAATAAGTAAAATCTTTAAAAAATTTTTTTGTTGAGCAAAGAAACCAGGTATAGAGTTCTTACTGCATGATTCAATTTTTATGAAGTTCAAGAAGAGGTAAAAGTAATCAATGGTGACAAAAATCAGAAAGTAGTTGCCTCTGGGTGTGGAGGCAGTTGGGGGAGAGGATAATAGGAATGTTTTATACCTTGTTTTAAGATGTGGTGACACGGGTACATACAACTGCCAGTATTTATTAAACTGAACACTTCAGATCTGTACATTCTATTGTATATAAGCTTTATCTTTAAAAAAGTAAAAAATAAGGGTGCCTGGGTGGCTCAGTCATTAAGTGTCTACCTTCGGCTCAGTCATGATCTCAGGGTCCTGGGATCGAGCCCCACATGGGGCTCCCTGCTCCATGGGAAGCCTGCTTCTCCCTCTCCCACTCCCCCTGCTTGTGTTCCCTCTCTCTCTATCAAATAAATAAATAAAATCTTAAAATAAAATAAAATAAAAAAGTAAAAAATAAGAAAAATAACTGATGGCTCAAAGAAAGGAGGCAAAAGTCTCATAATTTAAGGATATGTCATGTCTTATGCAAGTAGAAGATAACTTAATGTGCTTCAGAAAACAATAATTCCACTAAACCACTGTGGAAGTCAAACAATTAATACACTTTTTCAAAGTGAACAATTTATTCCTTTATACCTTGTCAGAATCAGAAGGATAAATATAAACACAGTTAAAGCTAAGAAATTTGTTTTGTGTAGGAATATTTTTCATCAAGTTGAATTATTATATACACACAAAGAACTTAAGGGAGTTTTTAAAATAGATTTCAGAAAGAGGACAAACCATAGTACCGTATGCTTAAAACATTACCTGTCATAAATTATACGTAGATTATTTAAAAGGTAAATCTGCTTCCACTATTTCACATAAAATATTACTTAAGAACAGGACCAGCATTTATGGATAGAAAAAAATCCTAAAATTGGTATTTTGAAAGACTGTCTACATTTTATGTAGAACTGAAAATATATCTTATGCCATATGCCTTATGACATTTATTTTCTAAGAAATTCTGAGCATTAGTTACAATTTCTAAGAGGAAAATCTTACACCAAAAGGTTTTAAAAATTACTTTTATTAGAAAAATACTAAAAAATATAAAAAGTCATGAAAAGCATATCAATTCTTATTACTTAAAAAATGCATAATTAAGTGAAGGTCAGCCATCACTACTTAAACCTCTTTAATCTATAAATTCTATAGGCATAAACAGTTTAAGACTCCAAAGGCAGTTTGGTAAAAAGCATATTCCTGTAACTTCAATCCATTTGGTTGAGGTTTGAGAATCCAGAAGAGTCAGCCCGAAGTCACTAAAGTAAGCTATTTCAATGTATCTTTATTCTAGGAGGTAAGTATGTTTTTATATTAAGGGGAAAAAAACTAACTTTGAAATGAAAAAGAATACTAGTAATGGGAGGGTATGAAATAATGGAAAAAATAATGAGAAATAAGTCAGAATGTTAACATGCTTTCATAGACAATTTTACATCAATGGATCCAACTTCTCTGCCCTTAAAGTTCTTTTCTGCTCTGTGGTTGATTAAATTACTATTCAAAAATATTCATTCCCTCACTCCTATACCACTTCCCCATTTCCTTTTACTGGGTTGAGCTATGCCACTTGCTTTAGCATCATGGTAACCAAAGTGTATTTCCTGCCCCAAATTTTGGCTTTGCAGTAGGATGTTAGCAGATTGAAGAGATGTAATGAGAAAGCTTGAAATGTGCTCATGCATCTGTATACTGAGGCTTGTCCTCTTGAATTGCCATTACCATGAAACACATGAAGCAAATTTGGACCCAACCTATAGCTTGAAGCCAACCTCTTGTGAGGCCCAGCCTAGGTTACATTTACCCAGCCAACCTGAAGAAGCATCAATAAACTCAGCTGACATTAGCTGGGATGCTCCAGCTATCCCACAGATATCTGAAAGAAGTCTAGATAATATTTAAACTGATACATGATGATGTACTGAGAGTTTTAAGGCTAATTTCTCCTCTTATCTCCAGAATGACTGCTAGGCCCCATGGGAGATAGCCATGTATTCAGTTTCAAGAAAGACTTCTTTTCCCACTATAGCAGGTCCAACCCCTGCTTAGCATGGTTTCATGACACCCAAGTTCCAGGTGTCCCAGTATTTCCTAGTATGCACTTATCCTAGGCCTGTTCTCTAAGGATGGGACCCCATCTCCCCCCATCACTATTTATACACTATGATTTTCCAAGGTCCTCAAAAATTTCCAGATTTGAGCTGAAGCTAATTCATAATAATATCAATGAGAACAATCAAAATCTTTGTGAAGGCCAGGACTTTGTTCATTTTATTCACTGCTGTACTTCTAGTTCCTGATGTCTGGCACATGTTGGGTGCTCAATATACATTTGTTGAATAAATATGTTGGACATTTTTTTCAGTATAGATAATGGTTATATTGCATAGGAACCTTTAGTATATTCACTAAAAGAACAGAGTTACTAGATTTCCCACCAACTCCACATAATAGCATGTAACACTATACGTTATCGTTACTCGGTTTAAGTCAGGGTCAAGCTTGGACATGACGGAACTGCCATGTGACCACCAATCTGGACCTTCATCTGGAAAAACATAACAACTACGTACCCAAATCCAATTACCCATTTTCATCTTACTAGGAAGCAAGAGTATTGTCTTAGAATGATAGTATGGTAGAGCAGCAGGGCAGAGTCAGAACTGAGTTTGAGGCTTTGCATGCCACTTACTGCCTAGAAAATGTTAGGTAAAAAACTTTCTACATCTTATTATGGTACAACACAGTGAGCTTAATAATATATCTCTGGACCCTGAAAGAGCTCTTAGCAGTAACAAATGAAGTAATGTGTATAAAATGCACTGAAGATAATCAAGCATTATCAAATTGTACAGTATTGCTTTAATACTGTATTCTTTTACCCCACTTTTAATATTACATTGGAAATAGAGGCATTCCAAAATTGTTTGCTGTATATAAGAACATAGTTGAATAAATATCATCATCATTACTAACATAGTTATGTAGTCAATGACAGGTTTTGAGGGCAAGAAAACAAACAACCTTCTGCAATTAGGAGATATAATATAAAATATAACAGTCAAGTTAAAGCTAGCTATGACTTAAGTAGGAAAAAAGTCTCCATTTACCATGTTATCAGTCTAAAGGAAACAATCTAAACAATCCATCACAAATCAGGATAGGGAACAAAATATAAAAATTGCATCCTAATCTTCATGTAGGCTTATTTTGATTTCTCATATCTTCTAATCTTACCACAGTCACCCAACCAAGAATATATTCGATTTTTGCATGCTAATTTTAAGAAAAAAACTTAAATGCCAAGTTTTACAGCTATTTACAGTATGTTTCTGCATTTTAAATATTATCTAGACTTCTGGCTTTCTTTGTAAAGGCAGTTCAATAAAAATGTAAACATGAAAAGCAAGCATGTATAAAAAGTGTGGTTCAGGCATCCCTTACTTTTGAATTTTATTTCTTTTTTTTTTTTTTTTAGGAGGAAGTTTGTGTTATTTCATCACTTTGGTTAAAAATGCATCAGATGATAGCACTTAAAACTGGCTTTAAAAGTAGAAGCTGTCTTAGTAGAAAAAAATGTTTTTGGAGGAAAGCTTAGATAGCAAGTTTTTTTTTTAAATAAATCTTGAAACTCTTGGACAAATCATAGTTCTCAAACATTCATATACAAATTATGGAAGAGGCTTTTAAAATTAGTCTAATAAACTTGCAACTGCAGGTTTTCTAAGAAGTTGTTTTTTCATTCACATTTTGACTTAATTCACTATCATCAAAACTTAATGATAGATTCAAATGTCCAGGTGTCTACTGTCAGGGAGGCTAAACTTTCAAAATTCAAGTTATTGGTTTCTCCTTTCTAGAATGATTTTCTGGATTGCAAATTCTTGACTAGTCTCTGATGTTCTTCCTATCTGGAGGTTTCCACCATAACTACTTCAAGTTTTTTTTTTTACATTGAGATACAATTTATATATAATAAAATTCACTCATTTAAAGTATACACTAGAGGAGAGGTGGGGGATGGGTGAAATAGGTGAAGGGGATTAAGAGTACATTATCTTGATGAGCACTGAGTCATACATAGAATTACTGAATCACTATATTGTACACCTGAAACTAATATAATACTGTAAGTTAACTACACTGGAATTAAAATAAAATTAAAATTAAAAAATAAAATAAAACAATGCATATGTGGCTTATATACTGTTCCATTTAAATAATACATTTCAAAATAAAACATCTTAAAAAGAAAAAATGACACTTACTTATATGTGCTTTGACAAGTGTTTACAGTCTTGTAACCATCACCACAATAAAACATTTCTATCACCCAAAAGAGTTCTCTTCTGTCCTCTATAGTCAATCTCTTACCCTTTACTCCACTTGCCCCATCCTAACCCCATGACAACCACTGATGTGTTTTTTTTTTTATAATTTCTGTAATTTTGCCTTTCCTAGAATGTTCAATACATGGAATCATCTAATATGAGAGTGTCTGACTTCTTTCAGTTTGCATAGTATTTTTGAGATTCATTTGTTTCACATATCAGTAGTAGGGTCCTAAAATTTTATAGCTGAGCAATACACCATCTCTTGGATGTATCATTGTTTGTTTATTCACTCACCAGTTGATGATCATTTTATTGTGTCCAGTTTTTGCCTATATGAATAAAACTTCTGTGACTATAGAGGACAGGTCTTTGCAAAGTTATATTTCTTCATTTCACCTAGGAGTGGCACTGTTGGGTTATATGGCAAGCGTATATTAATTTTATAAGAAATTGCCAAACTGTTCTCCAAAGTGACTACACCATTTTACATTCCCACTAGCAGTATAGGAGAGAAGAGTTCCAATTACTCACTCCTTAACCATTCGATGGAAACATTATAATTGATCATTTTATATAATACCACATGATAACCTGACGATTCATAGCCATTTAAGTTAGGTTAATTTAACATTATGGAGATTACGAGTCGGCCTATCTCATTTCATTCCTCCTGTATCTCTACAAGGAGAGTATACTTAATATCTTCATTTTTTAGATGAGAACACTGGAAGCTTAGAGTGGCTAATTTGCCCACAAGACAAGTGACAAATTTGGAACCTTATCTGAGGCGGTCTGATTCCCAAGGCCACTGCAGCGTGTAGGAAACAACTGGTAGCTGCCTACAAAAATATACTTGTAAAACATGTAAAACATAGCATGATACATGTAAAACATAGCATGCAGTTGTTTTCTCTCATTATTTTTTTCTCCCGATCTTTGGAGAAAGAAGAAAGCCTTAAGTGGCTTTCTTTGTTAACTTTCTATGCCTAGACCCAGGGATCTAGGAGGTGACATTCCCAAGTAAGCTTACACCCTAACTAGGATACTGAGATCAAAGTTGCAAGTCATGTCCATTCTTCCATTCCTATTCCATATATACCCTGAATCCACATTAAGATACTGCATATGTATCTTAAAATATACCTATAAGCACTTAGACGGACAAATTCTCATACTACGAAAATGTCTTCAGCACAGTTTGAAATGCACTTGTCTAATCACCAGGGGCAAGGCAGGTCACTAGGGATCATATGATGGGTGTACTCAGAGCCCAGCTAATTGTCCTTTGCCTCTGCTTTGCAGGCCTGAATTAGCTTATGCCCTCACTCTATTTATAGGTTTGATGAATAAACTTAGATTCTTCTAATGTACAAAAACTAAAAATACAAGGGGATATGATTTGGCAAGGTCAGTATTCTAGCAACTTTACATGTCCCCAGGGCATTCCTGCTCTGATAGCCCAGAGGAGTTCCCAGGTCACTCAAATGCAGTGTTCTTCCTACCTTCTCCTTTAGGTTAGCACTGTCCATCCCTACTGCCCAACTTTCCCTTAGCTCCATGAAAGTATTATGGCCCATATAACATTACTAGTAATCATGAAAACTCACATTTGGACACAATAAGTGCATCAAAAAATATCACAGCCTTTGTAGTGTCTCTAATTTACATAGGGGGAAAACTGAGTCTTAGAAAGCTATGTAGCATGCCCAAGATGACACAGATAACAAATTAGGGTTCAAATTCAAGTAATCTTACTCCAGAGGCTACTCTCCACCACATTATACTGTGCCCAAGAGCTCTGGATCTGATCCAAGTGGGTGTAAATAAGTGTCCCTAAGTCAAGGCTTTTTGTCGTTCTGCAAACCTGCCATGACTCAGGCTGTTCCTCATCTTAGAATGCTATTCTGCCTGAAGACCCTTTACATTTTCTTCAAGGCCAGATTCTGGGTCACCTCATGAATCCTTCCCTCACTCACGTAGAAGTTTCATTTTCAATGTTCCTGTGGTCTCTGACATCTCTCCCATGCACTCACTTGAATTGTTTTATAATAATTTGCTCTAAGACTATCTCCTTCATTAAATCATGAGATCCCTGAGAGCCAAACTTAATCCTCGGTATCATTCCACATCAGCTAAGTTATGCTGCAAGACAAAGAGCATCTAAACCCCCTGGTTTAAAATAACAAAAGTGTATTTCCCATTGATTTTGCAAGTTCATCTCAGGTAGGTTGGGGCTCTGCCCCACAGGTTCTCATTCCAAGAGGCTCTAACATCAATACCATCATGAATTCCCCAGGCAGATGAAGAGAAATGTAGTAAACTGAACACTGGCTCTTAAATGTTTTACTCAGAAGTATTTAAATGTGATTTCTGTTCATATTTCACTGGCCAAAGCAAGTTTCATTACCATGACTAAATTAAGAGAGTAGAGAAGTATAATCCTAGCGAGTGCTTGGAAGAAGGAAAACCAGAGATATCTGATGAAGACTAATGATTATCTCAGTTGATATTCTCAGGATTTGGCAATACATGTGCGGTCCATTTGATAAATGATGGATAAATAAGCTAAATAGATATTTTTAACTTGACATCTTTAAAAAACAGAAATTGTGACCATATGCTAATAATATTTATTTTATTGATGTCTTATGAAATTAATCCCATTACTTACAATAATATCTTGAATATGTTCATTTGCCCATTTTAAATATATTCACTTAAAATCTTTTAACAAGCTTTTAATGAGAAGCTACTGTATGGAGATTAGTGTGTCAGGTACTATTTAGGCTCAAACCATTATAAAATGTAATGCCTACATAATGTCTACTAAGAGATTTAGAGTATTTATACAAACACATATACCGTACATATATATATTTAATTAAGATATATATGATATATGCATAACATATGTGTGTATGAGTACATGTGTTTAATACATGATTATTCCTTTATTCAATTAAATTCTTGAGTACCTATCATCTGCAATGCACTCCTCCAAGAACTAGATAAAAAAAGAGAACAAGATTGACAAGGTCTTTGCTCTCATGGAGAGAGAGGGAAGATAGAAAATAAGAATGAAATACATAAATGAATAAGATAATTCTAGTTGATAAGTGCTAAGAAAAAATAATAAAACTGGGTTTAGGGCAAGAGTGACGGCCTGGTAGGGCTGTGTGCTGGACATCTTTTGCTTACCTCTTCCAATTCAATGTCTATCCCTGTCCACCCTGCTCTAGGCCTGGGAAGCTCAGCTATTTTAACCAAATCAATGAAAATTTTTTCCCCTCTGATCTGGATTCACTTAGTCATTGGAAGGCACCTGCAGCAGATCAGAAACTAGAGAGTGAACTTGGGTGAGGTATTTATCTCCCCAAAACATTCCGGGTCAGACAGCACCCCTGTATCCCGCTCGTGAGTGCCACAACCCAGGCTGTCCCTTCCACGTAGCCCTACCCCTGGCTTTCTCCTTATTCCTTCAGGCCTAGAGAGGCACAGCCCCCCACTGTTAATGGCTGTGAGTTACTTTGCCATCCCTTGCTGCCTATCCTGAACATTGCTCACACCTTTGTAGTTAGTCCCTTTATTAGTCTCTTTCCAAATTGACCATTCTATCATGCCATCTGTTATAGGAGACAATTAGACCAAAGCCTTGAAAATTTACACACACTATATTCAGATATATACAGAAATCATAGCTGTTAGACTGTTCTATAAGTTATCAAAACTTCTGTAGGACTCCTCCCCTACAGGTAGGAACAAGTCCCCATCTGGATAAATCCCTAGAAGTCAGTGAAGCATCATTAAAAAAGAGCTTTATTTATGATCTGAGGACCTTAATTACAGTTCAGACTTTGGAATATTTTAGCTGAGTACCTCTAGGTCAGGTATCTCATGATTTCTATGTACATTAGAAAGATAAAGCCCACATGCAATGTTAGGTATGGTTTCTTTTTTTTTTTAAGATTTTATTTATTTGACAGAGAGAGACACAGCGAGAGAGGGAACACAAGCAGGGGGAGTGGGAGAGGGAGAAGCAGGCCTCCCGCGGAGCAGGGAGCCGGATGCGGGGCTCAATCCCAGGACCCTGGGATCATGACCTGAGCCGAAGGCAGACGCTTAAGGATTGAGCCACCCAGGCGCCCCTAGGTATGGTTTCTACTGCTATTTTACTAAACCTTTAGCCTGTTTTTCAGAGAAATTTCCCAGCCTTATTTTCCACTTTTTTCTTGAAGACCTTCTCGCTGGTCTCACTACTGCTCTGCCCCACACTCTTCTCTCTAATACCTACCTCATGCCAAATCCACATTTTCTAAAACTATGATGTCTTCCAGAACATCTTCAAACTCTACTGTCCCTCACATCAAACGTGAGCAAGGCTTCCCAGGACAGCTGATATGGTTGTGTGTGCCCGGCCAGAGGTACTGGTCATGGAAGAGCCTGGGGCAGGGGTGGAAGCTGGTTTGCCCTCCACACCACACTGGACACCAGTGTGAGGCTGAGCCCACAGGAAAAAGCGGTGCCTCTTCTTATCTGCACACTTCTATACTTATATATATCTCTTTTCTAGCAACCTTTTTAAAAGATATGTACACAGTATTCCCTTAAAAGTCTTAATGCAGAATTAACACACACATCTAACCTATTTAAAATATTAAATGTCTCATTAGGTAAATTTTTGTAGTAAGACACTTTGCAAATATGAAAATAAACCCTGGTGCCTCTCCAAATTTATATTAATCACAAAAATGTTTTACCAAGTAATATTAAGTAATGGCTAAAAGATTGACAGCCATCATTTATTTGAGGCATTGCATTTTACACAGGCTTGTGTTCTAAGAAAGTTAAGAAAAACTTGTTAATTAAAAATATCTTAAAGGAATTTGCTTTCTTCTATTATACATTAAAATTAGTAACAAAATAATCTATTTGTATGTGTTGGGTAACGTCAAATATATTAAATCTACCAGTTTGCAACTTCCTATTACTTAGTAGGTTTAATCCATTTAAGAATTTGGACTGGCAATTTTACATTTGAGCACTGCAGCTCAAAGAACGGATCAGAATCTTCCTGTCCAAAATACTCCATCAGAAAGTTGATATGCTCAATCGGGGAGGAAAATAACCATGACAGCTACAATTTTGACATTTACAATAATTAACTGCTGCTTTTGAGAAGGAAAAATTGCTTATTGCCTATATTATATGGTACATGCTGAACAAAGTTGAACTGCCTTTAAATAACCAGCTTTCATTATACTGCATCCACATTAACAGCCAGGCTTTTGATGTGTACAGAATTACTACAAGATTAGAATTACTGATTATTATAGCAGTGCTAATTTGGAGCACAGGTAAAATTCAACAAGTTGAAGATGAAGGTCTGTCCCTTTCAAGAGTGACTGGCTCCTAATCCTTGTGAAACATTTTTTACAGAAAATGTCTTGGAATGATCCTGTGGTAAATGCATAAAATGATCCCTGCTACATGAACACAAATCAATGACATTGTTCCTAAAGGAATCTTATTTTGCTGGTCACAAATATCACAGCTTTCAAATAGCTAAGCATAGGCAGAAAATATAGCCAAATCCAAAACTTATAGTTAAAATTTGAAGGTAAAATTTCAAGTCTAAATAGTTGAAGCTATAAATGAAAATTAATTATTTATAACTCAGTGGTAGGTAAAGTTTGGGTTTTTGTTGTTATTGTTGTTTTAATAAAGATGCCATTACTATTTTAGGAGTAACTACAGTATGTGAGAACTTGTACAAGTTATCTAGATTTTATCTTGACTCTTTCAAATACTAGTTTGAATCAAGATTTAATTTTTGAATCAAGATTTAAACTCACCTCTGATCTTTATACACGTTTTTCTTTAGTATGCATTTTTCATTTTTAATACATGAGATTTTAAATACCTATTATTAGTATTAATATTTACATAAGTTTATATTTAGTATTTGCACACATTTATTATTTGAAAATAGTGCTCTAAATTAGTATAAGTACATTTACATAAATCATCCACAGATAATTATTAATATTGAGGTTCAGAAAAATTATAATTTATAAGCATCTAATTTTTATATTTAGTATTGTTTCTACCTTTAATTCTAAGATATATATCTTTTGTCCTTTTATGTCTCCTTACAAAATACCAAGTAATTTCTGATAATATAGCAACAGATAATACATTAAAAAAAAAAAAATCCTTCCAGGGTTCTAAAAAGCTACCTGTACCTGTTTGTTGTTTAATAACACTATAATTAAATGTAGCACTAAACTATAACTATAAAATATATAACACAAAATATGTTGCAGAAAAAAAACAAGTATTTTTATAGAAGTTTGAATACTCTGACATTCAAATAAAAAATTCTAATTGCCAGAATATATGTACAATGTATATAAACTGAGGAAAGTTACATCTATTAAAAATTATATATAGTCAAATTCAGAGTGATCAATTTTAGGTGTCTAACTTTCATAAGAGCCAATCAACAAACACTGATGGCCCAACCACATCCACCAATCTCTCTCCTAAAGTCCTCTAATATTTTGCATTTAGCTCACCCCAGTGTTTAAAATCCCCTTCTCCCCATCTTCTGTTTCAGTGGAGTTCAATTCAATCTCTCTCCTCTCCTGCAACAGTATTGAATTCTTAGTCTTGAACAAAGCCTTCCTTGCCTTTTTAACATCATGCAATTTTTCTTTTCTTTGATAGACCATACTTATTTTATGGACCAGTTTACTCAGCTTTAAAAAGCACGCTCTTTAAAAATTAAAAAAATTAATTAATTAAAAAAAATAAAAAGCCTTCTCTTTGCCCCCACTCCATTAGGTTAGCTGGTTTAGCCAACTTGGATCTTGTCAAGCAACCCCTCTTCTCCACTCTTCCCTCTATGCTGCCAAACTGATGTAAGATCCCAAAGTTTAAATGTTTGCAGGGAGTTTAGATTTTTGTTGGTCTCTGTGTCCTAATACTGTGCTTACCAGAGTTCCCTACAAGGTATTGAAAATGTTCCCAGATGGTAGTGAAGTGAGGTTTTGCTTCATCCTTGGGTGGATGTGCCCATGTAAATGTTTATGAAAGGAGCAGAGAGAACAGAAAAATGGATGTAATTAAAAGCAAGAATTCCAGAATCTCAGTTATAATGGTATCCCATAGCTCTGAACACTATTGTAATTCCTAACTATTAATAATGATAGCTATAACTTGAGTGTTTATTAAGGAACAGACACCATACTTCATACAAATGGCCTTGTTTAATTTTCAAAATAACACAGTGAGGTGAATGTAGTGATTACCACCATTAAGATGAGGAAACTAAAAATCAGAGAAGTTTAGTAACTTGCCCAAGGTCAGTTAGTAGCAGAGATGGTATTTAAATCCAGGATCACTAGCTCCATTTGCCACTATATAGTTATTTTAAAGTTTGTTTATTGCAGAAGGCCAAATTATAGTTAGTATTATTGACCAGTCTGTTTAATTGGGTCTTGGTAAATGCTTGCCTCCCTTAAGCCTGGACAGGTAAGCTCTCGAGACAGAGGAGCCAAGAACCATACTAGCTAACAGAAAAACACTCAGACTTCAATCTTGCCTGACTTAAGTCATTGGACCTGATATTGAGACTTGTAATAAGAAATACGCATTGTGTTCCTTGACTAGCTTTCTGACACAGAGCTCTGAAAACCTTTGGAATTTCCTGTGAGAAGAACAATAAAGGCATCTCTTGTTATGTTAATCAGGGGACTTTTGGAATGCACCTAAGAATGGGGGCTGTGTCAGAAGAACCATCCAAGTGATTAGAGGGTTGGAACTTTCAAAACTCACCCCTTTCACCTTCAGGGAGAGGAAAGGGACAGGAGGTTGAATAAATCATGCCTATGTAATGGAGCCTCCATAAACCCCAAAAGGACAGTGTTCAGAGAGCTTCTGGGTTGGTGAACAACGGAGATTTGGGAAGAGACTTGTGCTCAGAAAGAGCATGGAAGCTCACCCTTTCCCCATACCCTGTGCTATGTATCTCTTCCATCTGGCTGTTCCTGAGTTATATCCTTTTTATAATAAACCAGTGATCTAGTAAGTAAAATGTTCTCTATGAGCCGCTCTAGCAAATTAATCAAACCCAAAGAGGGAGACATGGGAACTCCTGATCTATAGCAGGTTGGTCAGAAATCCCAATGACAACCTGGACTTGCAATTACTGTCTGAAGTTGGGGAGGTGGGGGCAGTCTTGTGGGACTGAGCCCTTAATCTGTGGGATCCGACACCTTCCCTAGGTAGACAGTGTCAGAATTGAGTTTAATTGCAGGACAATTAGCTGGTGTCAGTGCACTGCTTGGATGTGTATGGAAAACTCTCCCACACGTTGGAATTGGGAGCCGAACACTTTAGTAGTACATCATCATTCAGACGAAAGTTAAGGGAACTGGAAAAGGGTTTAAGGAGTAACTTCTAATTCTGCTATACACTAATAGTTCCTCTTCAGCAAAGGTGGGCTCTCAAGGGGTTCCTATTCTGAGTCAGTCTTGTGAAACAGACATAGCACTGGATAGAAGAGTAGCCACTGGGAGGCATTTTATTCTGCAAAGTCAAAGACACAATTCCAGAATTTCTCTAATCTACCAGCTAATTCTCTAAATTTAGGTGTTCATGAGCTTCATTCCAGCTACAAAATCCAGGTCAGGTTCCATAGCGGAAGCTTTTTTTTTCCTTCTCAAGATAATTCTGCTCATTGTTCTAGCTTACTATTTCCAAAGGGAAGAACTGAACTGAATATCCTGCTCTGCGTGGGCATTTTATTGCCTTCCTTCTTGATTATTATTGCTTTAGGTGGTATAGGTAGGCAGTTGACTAATTCATATGTGCAGAATTCTTCTACTCATACTTTGTAGTTTTTAGTCCCTTATAACCATCTCTCACAATTTCCTTTCCTTCAAGATTGGAATTGTGCTCCATTGGAGCCCAAAGGACACTGTCACTGGGATTTCTCAGTATTTTCTGAGATATGAACTGGAGGTGTTACCTGGTTGGTCTCCAGTATAAACAACCATGATTAATTTTTCAAGATTTCAGACTTCGCACTGTGATACCTTGATGCTCACAACAAAGGATTACTTCAAGAAAATTTCATACCTATAATATTTAAGAGGGAAGGGCGGGAATCATGAGAGGGAGATTTCAACACTGTGCTCATTGAATCTACTTTGCACTTTTAGAATCATGGCTTTAATAAACAGGAGAAAGTCCGGTCAGTTCCTGCAGCCCCAGGTCACAAGTGGTACTTTTTCACCTTTCTAAGGGTGGGTCCCAGTCAGAAAGGATGGCTATAGCAATAAACTGGGAGAGAGGCACAAACATATGGGCCAGAGTGTCAACCTGCATGCTGGCTTTTCTCTCTTCCCAGCAAGAGCAAGCTGTTTTGCTCCTGTAGTTCACCCACCTATCATGTATTTTGTCTCAACCAAAGCATATTTTACTGAGAGAACCCTATGCTTTTTTTTAAAGCTTTTATTTTAATTACAGTTAACTACCTTGTTATATTAATTTCAGGTGTACAATATAGTAATTCAACAGTTTCATACATTACCCTGTGCTCATCACAAGTGCACTCCCTAATCCCCATCACCTATTTAACCCATCCCCCACCTCCCTCCCCTCTGGTCACCACCAGATTGAGAGAACCCTATGCTTTTTAAAACACAATTTTTCCAGAGAGTAATTATGTGATTATGTATTTTTCTTCATGTTTTTCTTGTCAAAATGATGACAGCACATATGTGAAAATACATGTTAAAAATAACACTCTGTTTCCCGAGATTAAGAATTCCTCATATCAGTGAGATCATATGATACTTGTCTTTCTCTAATTGACTTATTTCGCTTAGCATAATACCCTCTAGTTCCATCCAGTCATTGCAAATGGCAAGATTTCGTTTTTTTGATGGCTGCTGGAATGGTGGGGGGGTGGGAGGGATGGGATGGCTGGGTGATAGACATTGGGGAGGGTATGTTGTGTAAGACTGATGAATCACAGACCTGAACCTCTGAAACAAATAATACATTATATGTTTTTTTAAAAAAAAGATAGTAGGAAGGGAAAAATGAAGGGGGGGAAATAGGAGGGGGAGATGAACCATGAGAGACTATGGACTCTGAGAAACAAACTGAGGGTTTCAGAGGGGAGGGGCGCGGGGGGGATGGGTTAGCCCGGTGATGGGTATTAAGGAGGGCACGTACTGCATGGAGCACTGGGTGTTATATGCAAACAGTGAAATCATGGAACACTACATCAAAAACTAATGATGTAGTGTATGGTGACTAACATAAGACAATAAAATTTAAAAAAATAACATGATATGGAAAGTAATCCATAGTACTTAAATCAGGTAAAATTGTGTTCCGACATTTTTAATTGGTACATAAATTATCTTTTCTGGTTTACAGAATAAGATGTGGAGGGGAAATCCATTTGACTTGATCAAATACTCATCCCTCACCTCTGCTTGAATTCAAGAGTTTTCACTATAATACTAAATTAAGTATTTGTCTGAGAAGTGAGGGGAAAAAGATGCTTTAAGCTATTCTCTTGTCGCATGCAGAACGAAAAGAAAATCACCAGGAAATCAACCTCTCTGGCCAACTTCTGCTTCTATCTGTATATCCCTTTCTTTTCCCCCCCACTAACTGTAGTTACTTTGTCTTTTTATTCAATGCACTTCGTTTACTGCTGGCCTCAATGTTCACAGTGGTTTAATTTTACAGAGCTTTAATTCTGAGTTGCATCTCACCTCTTTCGTTAGCGGCAAACTAGCACACACATGCCCACATACATGCATTAATTCTGGAGGGAAAGGTGGTCTTTCCACAAATACAGTTCAGGGCCATTGTGGATATAGATAACAATGGCAGAGGTTTTTTTTTAAACTCCAATAACCAGACAAGTGTGCTAGTAAAACAACACCATGTTTGGGATGTTTACTATTAAGCAGCAGGAATCTGGTGCCATTGGACAGCTATCCCCAGGACTCTGAGTCCAGGATCAAAGTATGCATGAATTTTTTTCTCTCTTCAATCAGTAGCACTATTATAATCCAACTGGCATTGACTTCCCCTCCTCCCCACAGTGACAAATCTCTAAATCCCAGTAATGCTACCAAAGCCCACCCACAATTAGTGTGATTAACAAGGTACTATATTTATCTCAAAAGACAAATATATGGCAATTAAAAAATTGGTAAGTAAAAAATATTGAAGAGTATTAACATTACAACCTAAAAACAAACATGCAACAGTACTAGAAATTTTTAAAGTGGCAAGCAAGTTAAACAGCTAGGAAGGTGACTGAGTACAGTACGGTATTTTTAGGTAGCTAATTGTAATACTTGAAAGCTGACAAATCTGTGATTCGTCACAACCTATGTTCAGTGTTGATATGTTCCGTTTTCATCTCTGGCTTTTACGTTTGGCACCAATAGTTTTCAAACCACTCTGACTATAAACTTGAAGCAGAAGACAAGAGTTACATGTTTTAAATGATTTGCAGGAGCAAATACCAGAGGTAATGCTGGGTCAGGTTGATACAAAGTTCTTCTAGGGAACTCCTGAAATTTAATTTTAAGTATTTGACCTAAGCACACACTGATGCTCATCCTTTTACTCCCACATCTCAGATCTTCTGTACAGAGTTAGCAAGAACTTAAAACAGTACTTGTAATGGAAACCTGAAGAGGTAGGAGAGTTCTCCAGGCATTAATTCAAGTACATTTTCCTTTGCAATACAAAGATAGGGATTTCCCTTTAGTATCTAATAAGACCCACGAAGTGAGAGGTCTGGGTTGTATGGGGTTTTGTGGTCATTGTTGTTTTGCATATTGTGTTTTTATAAAATTATTAAATAATTAAAAGAGATATTAAAGTGTTCCTAAGATTTGAAAGTATTTCTAGTAGCTAGTAACTTGACGGTAGCGGCTCCAGAATGACTATACTGAATTGGAAATTTGTTTGGAAGAAAGGCCTATGAAACTGTTTTGAAGCTAAATTCACATAGTTTTATTATTTTTTAAAAATCCAATTGTATTTATTTGCAATTGAGGAAGAACTGATAGACATTATCTGAAGGAAGTGGGGCAGCTAAAATCCTTTCCCTCACAGTATCTCTTTTCCCCTCCACTGGTATTTGGTCTTAAAAAATTCAAAGGTAAAGATATTTTCAACCATAATTTTTCAGTCAAAAAAGTCCACTTCAGTTTCCAATATAAATCAGATGGTCAAATACAGATGCAGGTTTCTCCACAACAACTGAATACTTTGTCAGATAACTGCTATTAATATTCATTAAAAAAGATGGTAGAGCACCCATTGTGTACCAGACACCATGGTTGGTTCTGGGATACAAAGATTAATGAGTCAAAGCACCTCAGAGTAAGTGGAGAGAAAAGGCAAGAAAACATCTGGGGAAACAGAATGCAGAGGTGAAAAAAGACAGATATACTATGGTACATGAGAGAGCACCTCACGTGGAAGTTGAGTTGCAGAAGGTTCCAACTCAATGGAGATAGTCCCAGAACTTGGTCTACTCCTCTTCCATGATTTTCTGCCATCCACCACTCCCTGTTCTATTCCTCTTCCTTCCCTCCATCCTCCACCTTACCCCCTACTATCCCATTCTTTGTAAGTATTCAGAGCACTGTTGATGCACCTTCGACACTAAGAAGTATTTATCACTTGAATATAAGTTCCTTAGGGCAAGGATTATTGTTCATTTGGGTCACTGTTCTATCTTCCAATGCATAGTACAATGCCTGCCACATAAGTATGTGCTCAATAAATATTTGTAACGGAATAAAAGGAACATTAGGAGCTCAGGAAAGAATCTTTAATTTAGGTTCCCTTCTTCTTTTTCATAATTTTATCCAAATATGTAACTTGTATCATAGTTATTCCCCCAAATTAACATACTTTCAAATTGCACTCCATAAAATTTTATTCTAGAGAGCTTCCCATCCAGAAATGATTAAAAAAAAAATCCTAGGCATGTGGTAAAAAACTTATAATGTCAAGATATGTATCCTAGAATGACATCCACTAATCATCACTAATGATAAATTCTTTATTATTAGATGACAAATTATCTAATTTGCTTGTGAATGGCTATCTTTAAATTCCTTTATACATGGTAGAGCCAACTCACTGCAGAAAATGGTTATGTTTCTTTGGGTCAATTCTTAAGATATTCCTGTCAGACTTTATTCTGCTCTTTCTTTTATATTTCATAAACATATGTAAATCAGACTTTTGATATAAATGCCCTTTATTTAAATATACAACATTAAGCAAGTATTTCTCCTGAGGTCTTACATGACCCTTTTAGATGTAAACATAGTAACCTTCTGATGAAATTATTCAGAAGTTCCTATTTTTGACTGGAGAGAATTAAGTTCCTCAGGGTCCATGTATTTGAGTTGGGTGTTTTGAACAGGACTTATACACAAACACATGAAACTATAAGTAAAAAAATCTATTTAAAAGTTAAAAATATTGGTGACAACAATAAGTAATTTCTTACATAGGGATTTTTTTTCTTTTTAGTGGCTTCATAATCAAAAAGGGTCAATGTGTGGCCAGTCTTTGCTTTATATTTTTAGTGGGTTTTAGTCTCAGTGCTCACATAGGTTTTGCTTTTAATCCATTCTGACTTTTCCAATCCTGACCTTTACCTTAATATAATCTAAGTACTTAAACCAGATATCTTGCAGTTTAGACTGTGCTAACATCATTTCCATTTGACATCTTCAGGCAAACTTTAAAGTGAGAGAGGATGATAATTTTTATTTTCATGGTGAAAAAGAAATTGAGTTTGCTAATGAAAAGGGGGGTTGTAGAGGACAAATACTTGGACCTGATTCACTTAAAAATCAGTAAAAACATGACACAAAAGAGCAGAAGACCAGGATGAAGGGAGCTTAGATTCTACTCATGGATCAGACCTCTCTAAGTAACCACCTGTTGGGCTTCAATTTTTCATTTGTAAAATAGGGTAACGGACTGATTGATCTCTAGGGTCTTTCTTCCAGCAATATAATTCTGATTCTATGAAAGGTTCATACCTCCTAAAATCCAGAAGACTATCATACTGAACATGCCAAGTTTCATTTGGTTCAGGTTTTATTATAGTAACTTCTTGTGTGTTAATCATAAGTTTGTCATCTTAATTTACAAAATACTCTAAAACAAACTAAGATGGAAGATTTCATATTTAAGTAGTCTTGAAATATATCTTTATTTTATTATTTTATTTTTTTAAAGATTTTACTTATTATTTGAGAGAGAGAGAGAGTGAGCCAGAGAGAGAGAGAGCACAAGCAGGGGGAGGAGCAGAGGGAGAGGAGAAGCAGACTCCCCGCTGAGCTGGGGATCCCAGGACTCTGGGATCATGACCTGAGCCAAAGGCAGAGACTTAACTGACTGAGCCCCCAGGCGACCCTTGAAGTATATCCTTAAATAGCAATTAGAAATTTTCTTAATGCCATCACTTAACATTATTAAAATGCTATTCCTCTCTCCTTAGTAGGCACAGAATGAGAAATAGTATTACCAAATAAGAAAACACTACAAAATAATAAACTACATACATTTTAACAGACTATGTAGTTTATTTATTTTTATTAAGAGAGTTACTTATAACAAATAGTGTTGCCCTTAAATTCTGTTTTACATGTGTTAGCAAGGATGTGGAGAAAGGGGAACCCTCCTGCACTGTTAGTGGGAATGCAAACTGATGCAGCCATCCTGGAAAACAGTATGGAGATTCCTCAAAAATTTGAAAATAGAACTACCTTCTGATCCAGCAATTGCACTACTAGGTATTTACCCAAAGAATACACAAATACTAATTCGAAGGGATACATACACCCCAGTGTTTATAGCAGCACTATCTACAAAAGCCAAATTACTGAAAGGGCCCAAATGTTCACTGACTAAAAAATGGATAAAGAAGATGTGGTATATATGCGCAGTGGACTATTACTTAGCCATCAAAAAGAATGAAATCTTGCCATTTGCAATGACGTGGATGGAGCTAGGATATATTATGCTAAGCAAAGTCAGTCAGTCAGAGAAAGAAAAATACCATATGATTTCATTCATTGGAGAATTTAAGAAATAAAACAAACAAGTAGAGGGGGAAAACAGAGAGAGGGGGCAAACCAAGAAACAGACTCTTAACTATAGAGAATAAACTGATGGTTACCAGGGAGAAAGGGATGGGGGGGGTGAAATAGGTGATGGGGATTAAGGAGAGCACTTGTTGTGAGGAGCACTGGGTGTTGTATGTAAGTGTTGAATCACTATACTGTACACCTGAAACTAATATTACACTGCATATTAACTAGCTGGACTTTAAATAAAAACTTAAAAGAAAAAAAAGAAAGAAAATTCTGTTTTAAAGTGGCCGCTGGAAACCGCAAATGCTGATCCCTTTACCTGTGAGAAAGACATTCTTAGTGAGGCCTATATTTAACATCGGTCATGACTGAAAAAAATGATAACACAAGGACAACTGAAGATGTTTATAATAAAAATTAATAAACTGGAGAATAAAAACTTAACTGCATAAAAGTGACCTGGTTTTTAAAACGGGGGAAAACATCACAGTAAAATTATAAAAATAGGCTCATTTCACCAGTACATTTCTTCCAATGATAAATTTGAAACTGTTTTGGAAGTATGGACATAAAAGCATAAGAAATAAATACAGGGAATAAATGATTTATTGAAGATAATCATGACTGTAAACATGAAAAAATACACTTTACTTTTCTACATCCGTATCTTCACGTACTCACACCTTTATTCCCATACACTTGTGACTTTCCTACTTCTGAATTTACACAGTAGTAAAATCAAGTCCATCTTAATTGGACAATATTTGTCATCATCTACATAATGCCTTTGACCATTATTATTCATAATTTTCTCAAATATCAAATAAAAATTTGCAAAGGTAGGCTAAAATACTCTATTATTTCTCCAACAACTGAATTAGGTATTTCAGACCAAGGTTTTACAGAGTCCTGGAGCATATTAAAATCATTCTTACTCCTTTCCATGGCATGCCTGTGTTGTTAATTTTAATATTAGATATTAAACATAACTTTCATATCTTTAGCTGTCTCAATTGAACTTTCACAATATTTTTCTTATAATTTTGTTTCAATACTTTCTTCCAGTGCTGTACTAACCCTTCTAGATTTCTTTAGTTCCCATCTTTGTTCCATGCCAAGTCTTTTCCTTTCTTATGGGACCAAGTTTCTGCAAAATTATTTCTTGTTTAAATAAAGATGAGCTTTTAAGAAAAGTATATAATAGTTTTCTACTTTCCTGAAGAATGTACTCACTACCATATTAAATGTCTTTTTTTCTTCGCAATAATCTTTATTATTGTCATTTTCTCACTTTCCCTCATTTATGTATGATGTAAAATCACCTTACCCAAAAAGATTTTTCTTACTGAAAATCCACATTTAAGTTAAATACAATCTGATATATCTTCAAGTAAGATGCACTCTCTTCTCAGTCTGGTATGCAAGAATTTTGTTTTATTTTTTGGATTCTTTTTTAAAATTTTATTTTATTACGTTATGTTAGTCACCATACAGTGCATTAGTTTTTGATGTAGCGTTCCATGATTCATTATTTGCATATAACACCCAGTGCTCCATGCAATATGTGTCCTCCTTAATACCCATCACTGGGGCGCTAGCCCATCCCCCCACCCCCCTCCCCTCTAAAACTCTCAGTTTGTTTCTTGGAGTCCATAGTTTCTCATGGTTCATCTCCCCCTCCAATCTCCCCCCCTTCATTTTTCCCTTCCTTCTCCTAATGTCCTCTATGATATTCCTTATGTTCCACAAATAAGTGAAACCATATAATTGACTTTCTCTGCTTGATTTATTTCACTTAGTATAATCCCCTCCAGTCTCATCCATGTTGATGTAAAAGTTGGGTATTCATCCTTTCTGATGGCTGAGTAATATTCCATTGTATATATGGACCACATCTTCTTTATCCATTCGTCTGTTGAAGGGCATCTCAGCTCTCTCTACAATTCGGCTATTGTGGACATTGCTGCTATGAACATTGGGGTGCATATGGCCCTTCTTTTCACTACATCTGTGTCTTTGGGGTAAATACCCAGGAGTGCAATTGCTAGGTCATAGGGTAGCTCTATTTTTAATTTTTTGAGGACCCTCCACACTGTTTTCCAAAGTGGCTGTAACAACTTGCATTCCCACCAATAGTGTAAGAGGGTTCCCCTTTCTCCACAACCTCTCCAACATTTGTTTTTCTTGCCTTGTCAATTTTTGCCATGCTAACTGGTATAAGTTGGTATCTCAATGTGGTTTTGGTTTGAATTTCCCTGATGGCTAATGATGATGAACATTTTTTCATGTGTCTGTTAGCCATTTATATGTCTTCTTTGGAGAAGAGTCTGTTCATATCTTCTGCCCATTTTTTGACTTGATTATTTGTTTTTTGGTTGTTGAGTTTGAGAAATTCTTTATAGACCTTGGATATCAGCGCTTTGTAGTGTCATTTGCAAAAATAAGAATTTTAAAAGAGTGAAAACGAAAGCAATCTGTTCCTATGGCAGTCACCTCTATTCTCTGACTACCTTTTACTCTCCTTTGAAGTACCGGAGTGCTAGTCCTCAATTCATGGAGCCAATATTGATCAAGTGCCAACTGTGTCAGCACTATGCCTGAATCTAGGAACGCAGTCCTAAAATGAAACAGCCTGAAGCCCTGCTCTCAAGGAGAGTACCCTCTACCAGGAGAAAGAAGTATAAATTGAAGACTGATGACAATAAATAGAAAATATAAAATGTAAACCAGACAACTGCTACAAAGAAGAGGTACTATGAGCAATTGTAGCTGGTAACAGGACCAGTCTTGTGCACGGCAAGATGCTGCAATTTCTCCCTTTACTTCCACTAATCAAATTACGCCAGAAGTGGAGACTTTGAGTCTCTTGCAAAAAATGAGCATGATGTGAACATGTTCTTCACGTACATTAAATTCTTGATGACAGACTTATTTATTGGAATTTTTTCTTGCTTCCTCTCCTTTTCTCTCCAGGAAACATCTCATTCAAAACAAGCTACTTGTTCAAGTCAATGGTTTTCAACACTGGTTGCACACTGGGATCAACTGGAGCACTTTACAAAGCCTGGGTCCTATCCCTAGAGATTCCAATTTAATTGGTGCATCCTGGGTATCAAGATTTTAAAAATCTAATTGAGATAGAGAAGCACTAAGCAGTGCTTTCTAGAAGTTCAAGGCTTAATAAAGGAAAGAAGTACATTGGCTGGTTTATTGTATATCTGATTGGTTAATAAATAATATATAGATATAAATGTTATTCATGGGTGTAGTTTTAGTTTGTACATGTTCTTTCTCCCAATTTTCTATAATTAAGTGATCTGTGATGATTTTAACATACCCTCCACAGGAAAATCAGATAAAATTTGGAGAAAATCAACTCAAATTAAATAACTCTAGGGGGTATATGTTGAAAAGATGTTCTTTGAGCATTATTTAAAATAATGTAGAAGAGAAACTATCAATAAAGAACTGGTCAAATAAACAGTTTTACATGCATAAGGTAGGATAACATTAAAAAAAATAAGGTTATTCTATACATTCTGAATGAAAAGATGCCCAGGATACATTGTTAAGTGGGGGCAAAAGAAATCAGATTTCAGAACAGTTTGAATGAAATGAGTCCTCCATTATAACTGTATATGCATATAAGAATGCATATATAAATATCTCTAAATTCGTCTATGTATACCAAGAATGATATCTGAAAATCATCACACACTGCAGACTGTGATGGGGTTGAGGAAAGAGTTTCCCTTTTCATTGTACACTCACATACTGCTCAGCTTTTTAAAACAATGAGCATGTATTCTTTTACTTGAAAACTTAGGATTCTGATTTCCATAATTTCTACAGAACATGCTAACTTGCTAGCTTATGAAGAATATGAAGAATCATCCATGACTTCAATCATAAAACAACTGTAGGATTTTATATAGGACTGCATCATTTCAGAAAGAAAACTGGCCACAAGGCAATTTATAAATGCATTCTACTTACCTGACAATTTAAATCTATTAACTTTCAAATGCTATAAATTGGTCTCTAATTTTTATTTTACTATATAAAATTTTGTGATAATGATGCCAAGACATTTTACCATTAGCCCCAAAATAAGAAATAACCATCACTTTGTATATGGCCCAAATATTAGAGTGTAGATTTCTCTAGTAATTAAATCATATCCTTCAATACTTCAATTATCCTTCAATGATATATTTCCCTAATATGTAACCAAAGAAAAAACTTACTAGCCATTCACATACACAAATTTCACAGTCATACAATCCATACTGCACACCTTTAAAAATTTCACTGAGTTTTGCCTAACCAGTCAACTAATAACATCTGCCTTTAATTCAGTCAAAACTAGCCTTTCGATTCTAATTCACTGTGACTCCTTATTCATCACAGGATACACTAATACATATTCAACATTGTTTGAGTTTATTAGATTATGCAGTTAGCTGTAATAATTTTACAAACCATTGCACAGAACTGCACAATAACAAATAAGAAAACTGTGAGTCAGTCAGGTCTAAATACTCCAAATGTGTTTTTATCCAACAGAGCAACTCTGCTAGCTTTATATATAAGTAGCCATGCTCTGTCAGTTTAAAAGATGTGGTTGCTTGAAGGTAAAGGTAGAACAGTACACAGGTGATTGAAGTATATTCTTGTCTTCTCCCCATTGCTCCATCTTGGAGTAAAAATGTATGAGGAAAGAAATTCCTAATTGCCACTCATTCATTTTTGAATTTCTACTGTCTTCTTTCTTCACCTTTAATCAGTTCAGATAAAGTTCATCTTGGAATGGGAGCCATCTTGGAGAGGCAGTATGGCAAAATAAATAGAACACTGACTTTGAATCTAAACAGATTTAGGATATACCTTGGTTTGCCTCTTATTAGGTATATGAGTTCCACACAGTTCTCTAATATGTGAAATGCAGTTAATTCCTTACTCATCATATCATTGAATCACACACCCAGGACAATGCTTATGATCTGTGGCGGTCTATGTGGCCATTAATGAACATTAATATACTGCTTTTATAAAGTGATGCCATGAAATAGCACCTATGTAGTTAAAGTTCATGTCATGGCAAATGTAAAAGTTAACCAGGCTGATGTTAACAAGTAGAAGTGGTTGGCTACTATTATAATTTGAAAGCTATAAAAGTTTACTCAACTTAGTTGAGAGATATCAACTATCCCCTCAACATGAAAGCAACATTTGGTCTTTGATTCTGCTGATGACATGAGAAAATGTTTCAGGCTGGTTTATTCAATACTGAGTAGAGACTAATGTGGGCATCTAAAGACTGCATTAGATTTATGTATGTGATTCCACAGTTGTGTTTTTAATGGGTGTTATATCCTTTCATACTTGATAATATTGGATCTTCAAACTTATGTCTACATTATTGATGTGAAACAGAAATAGAAGACATTTGTATCAATAGATAAAGAAAAGTTCCTTAGAGGAGAAATCTATTTTAATTTGAACAATCCCAAGTTCATGTCTAAACTGGCTGAATTAATTGAACACTTTACCAATTCTCCACTAAGCTGATTAAACATAAAATGGAATCTATGGTTGCAATAAAGAAACATCAGAAATATCAGCTTTAAAACTACAGAGATGAAATCTGTAAAATAAGACAGAGGTAAGACGACATGGTTGACCAAAGTCATAACTGCTCAGACTAATGCTAAATCTTAGTTTTGAGTGCCTTTGCAAAGTTCTAACTTTATTTTGGTGTCTAAATTTTTCTTCATTTCTTCAAATTAGACTATATAGAGAAATGCAGTTATTACCTTAAAAAGCTGGACTACTTTGTGCCTTTGCACCACTCACAAATTCTGTTGTAGAATGTTGTGATCTATAATACCAGCCAACATTGTCATTAAATATTTCATTTAAGTAGTCATTTTTCACACACCATGTCAGATAAATATCCCACTAAACAGAACACCAATTGTCTATTAAATCATTTTTATCAATTGTATTTATACTTAACTTCCTGCTTCACAGCCTTTTGACAATTCCCAATTCAAACAAAAGAAAAGGAAAATAACATTTAATTTATCAGATGCCTGACCCTTTTCTGATTTCTTTTCTCCTAAAAACTCTCTGATGTCTTATTATCTCCATCTTACAAATAATAAATGGAGCTCTAGCTTAGACAGTATCACATTGATTTCACTCCATTAGAACTAGACAGACAAGGCAAAGAATAGATAAAGTCAAGCAGAGGGATAATTAGTTGTCCAAACTGACAAATCTAGTTGTTTAAAGGTGTTGTCATCCCAAAATGAAAGATAACAGAGAAACCTCAAAAGTAGAATTAGTAACCTTTCCGAATTATTCCCAATTAACCCATTAGCATTATAAAAGATATTGTATATTATAGTTTAAGCATTGATGCATGCACTCAAGAGTGCTCATTAAGCACCTACTAGGTTCCAGCATTTCACACACCAAGACTGCATGTTCCTTTCATTGGGGAGTTCAGAGTCTCTTATAGAACATTCTTCAAAGGGAGGAAATTTAAAATCTAAAAATAAGAGGTAGTGTGCTACTGATGAAGGCAGTGCCTTCAAAGAGATTTCTAGCAATATTTTCTTGTGTATATAACAAAGGAAGAGGGAAATTCAGAGACAGGAACAAGCCTTTCTATTTTATTGAGCTCAAATAAATAATAAATGATAAGCTCATAAACCTTAGGTTCCTAAACCTCTTCATGTGAACTAACCTAGGAATAAATCCCAGAAGATAACATTACCAAACTAGTTACTGGGTCAGCAAGGCCTGTCTCCCTCAAGGCAAAGATAGAAACTTAGCTTTCTTTACGATGAATACTCTTTGAGCCCATCTATCAAATATTTTTTAGAGAGTTGAGGGCATCAGAAGTGTTTTGTATTCCTCATCATATTACAAGCCCTAATCTAGTTCCCAACTACCAACTACTTAGATGGTATAATTTACCCAACAGTAAAATAAAACTACCTCAAGTATAAAATGTGCAAGTGTTTAATAGGACAAACCTAAACCAAACAAACAATGTTTCAGAAAGTGAGGGGGAAAAAAAAATACAATGGTTTTCTTTTCTGTTCCATTGATCTATGTGTCTGATTTTGTGCCAGTACCATACTGCCTTGATCACTACAGCTTTGTAATATAACTTGAAATGTGGAATTATGATACCTCCAGCTTTGCTCTTTTTTTTTAAAGATAGCTTTGGCTATTCGGGGTCTTTTGTGGTTCCATACAAATTTAGCATTTTTTGTTCTAGCTATGTGAAAAATGCTGGTGGTATTTTGATAAGGATTGCATTAAATGTGTAGATTGCTTTGGATAGTAAAGACTACTTTAACAATATTTGTTCTTCTAACCTGTGAGCATGGAACATTTCCCCGTTTCTTTGTGTCATCTTCAATTTCTTTCATCAGCATTTTAGAGTTTTCAGAGTACAGATGTCTTACCTCTTTGGTTAGGTTTATTCCTAGGTATCTTATGGTTTTGGGGATTGATTCCTTGATTTATTTTTCTGCTACTTCATTGTTGGTGTATAGAAATGTAACAGATTTCTGTATGTTGATTTTGTATCCTGCAACTTTAATGAATTCATGTCACAGTTCTAGCAACTTTTTTAGTGGAGCCTTTTGGGTTTTCTATATAGAATATCATGTCATCTGCAAAGACTGAAAGTTTGACTTCTTTCTTGCTGATTTGGACGTCGTTTATTTCTTTGTGTTGTGTGACTGTTGAGGCTAGGACTTCCAGTACTATGTTAAATAATAGTGATGAGAGTGGACATCCCTGTCTTGTTCCTGACCATAGAGGAAAAGCTCTCAGTTTTTCCCTACTGAGGATGACATTAGCTGTAGGTTTTTCATATATGGCCTTTATGATGTTAAGATATGTTCTCTCTAACCCTTCTTTATTGAGGGTTTTTATCATGAATAGATGTACTTTATCAAATTCTTTTTCTGCATCTATTGCAAGAATTATATGGTTCTTATCCTTTCTTTTATTAATGTGGTGTATCATGTTGATTGATTTGTGGATACTAAGCCACCTTTGCAGCCCAAGAATAAATCCTACTTAATAATGCAAATGACCTATCTGATAAAATAGTATCCAAAATATATAAAGAAATTATAAAACTCAACACCCCAAAAGCAAATAATCCAGTTAAAAAAAGGCAGAAGAGGGGTGCCTGGGTGGCTCAGTCAGTTAAGCATCTGCCTTTGGTACAGGTCATGATCCCAGGGTCCTGGGATCAAGCCCCGCATCAGGCTCCCTGTTCTGTGGGGAGTCTGCTTTTCCCTCTGTGTGCTCTCTCTTTCTCACAAACAAAATCTTTGAAAAAATGGCAGAAGACATGAATAGACATTTTTCCAAAGAAGACATACAGATGGCTAACAAACACAAGAAAACATGCTCAACATCACTCATCATCAGGGAAATACAAATCAAAACTACAATGAGATATCACCCCACAGCAGTCAGAATGGCTAAAATTAACAACACAGGAAACAACAGGTATTGGCAAGGATTCAGAGAAAGGGGACCCCTCTTACACTGTTGGTGGGAATGCAAACTGGTGCAGCTACTCTGGAAAAACAGTACAGAGGTTCCTCAAAAAGTTAAAAATAGAATTACGCTATGATCCAGCAATTGAACTAGTAGGTATTTACCCAAAGGATGCATAAATACCGATTTGAAGGGATACATACACTCTGATAGCAGCATTATCAACAATAGCCGAATTATGGAAAGAGCCCAAATGTCACCCATTGACTGATGAATGTATAAACGAGGTGGTAAATATATATATAATGAAATATCACTCAGCCATCAAAAAGAATGAAATCTTGCTATTTGCAATGATATGGGTAGAGCTAGAGTGTATTATGTTAAAAGAAATAAGTCAAAGAAAGACAAATACATATAATTTCACTCATATGTGGAAATTAAGAAACAAAACAAATGAACAGAGGAGAGGAAACTGAGAACAAACTGAGGACTGCTGGAGGGGAGGTGGGTGGGGGATGGATTAAATGGGTGATGGGAATTAAGGAGGGCACATCGTGTGTTGTGATGAGCACCAGATGTTGTATGTAAGTGAGGAATCACTAAATTCTAATATTGCACTGATGTTAACTAGCTGGGATTTAAATAAAAACTGGGGGGGAAACGTCATTATTGATTTAAAAAAAAGAATACAGTGGCAAGGAAAGGCAGTTTAGGAAGACTATATACAGATGATTAGCTGAGTAAATACCAAAACTGAAGAGAAGAGTAGAATCAGTCCCCCTTTTCTATGTAGAACACACATAATATTTCTAGGTAGTGTGATTCCCCAAACCCCATTTTAAGCAGTTACAGAACGAGGTACAGCATGCAGCAGCATGTCTTTAGTGTCCTATCCTGGAACTTGCCCTGTGACCATTACAGACAGGGTTGTCTCCACCACAGCGTAGTAATGTGGCCTGAGGAGACTGAGAAAGACTAAGCCCCTATTTTACCATCTTGTACCCTGAGGAAAATCATTACCACATTGGGCAGTTGTGAAATCCAAAATTCCAACATTAGAATTGTAATTCTCTTGAATTAAACAAAAACAAGAACATTACATCAAATTTTTTCTTAGTTTTAGATTTATTATTATTAGCCGTAATGCCATTGCATAAATTTATCACATGGTATCCTGTTAAGGATAACCAGAAGCTGAATCCTAAAGAAGTGGTGGACAGTTCAGAAACAGACTTACCATATGGGGCCCTGGTTGTGCAGACAGTGTGGGACAATACAAGTAAAGCAGAGTGCCTTGAGATCTCAAAGGGTAAAGTGGAAGTTGCTGAGAAAGGGAGAGAGGACCTGAGAGTGAAGGGAGAAAAGTCTTAAATACTAATTTCATTTATCTCACAATTTTTCCCAGGGGTAGCTCTTAGTTGCTAACAAAGTAACATCAATATTTTTTCATGCTTTTATTTTTGTGGAGCACTTACTACATTGTGGACATATTCCCATATTTTAGTGCATTTAATTCTCCATCTCCCTCTTCCTCCTCCTTCTTTAAACTTTATTTTTTTTCAAAAAGGATTTGAGGGAATATTATTCAGCCATTTAAAAAATGGAATTTTGATATATACTACAATATGGATGGACCTTGAATACATTATGTTAGTGAAATAAGCCAGACACAAAAGTACAAATAATGTATGATTCTACTTATATGAAAAGACATCTAAATAGGTAAATTCATAGACACAAAAAATAGCATAGAAGTTACCAGGGAATGAGAGGAGGGAAGAAGGGGGAATTATTATTTAATGAATACAGAGTTTTTGTTAGGGATGAATAAAAAGATCTGGATATGGATAGTGGTGAAAATCACACAACATTGTTAATGTATGTAATGCCATTGCTTACAAAGAGTTAAACTGATAAACATCGTTATGTATATAACTTGACCACAATAAACAAAGAATTTGAAAAAGGACTGAAATGCATAAATGTGCATGTATGTGGGTTTGTGAGTGTGCATGATGGGAGAGGGGAGGAGAACTGGAATTAAGTGACAATAAGGAGAGGAAAATAGGCTGAAATGAGGTAAGTATACATAACGTATGCTGTTAAGTCCAACATGGTGGTTTAAGATAAGATGTAAGTTTTGTTCTGATTTTCCTAGTAGCCAAAACAAAACTTTGCCGTATTAATTAAATAGTAAACAATACAACTGTGGTAAGTACTGGAAGAGAAACTAGAGAAGAGTATCACCAAGGATTCTAATAAAGGAAATACCGCAGAATGTGGTGGACAGTTTCTTCAAGTGCATTTGTATAATAAAGACTAAACCAGTTCCCTTTTTGTTCCTATATGTATAAAATGAATATTTTTTGTATTTGTGGGTCCCACTAGAGAAAGTATAGAAAAGCAAATTTTAGATTTTGCATAATTCAATCCTTGTATAAGAAAAAAGCCTTCAATAATTTGCCATCTCTTTTTCATAGGCAATTTTGGCTCCCATGCTTGCTAACAGAGTAAGCAAACTTGTTATAAGGCCACAATGCAAGAAAATGAATGTGATTCTACAAGAGCCCAAAATTGTAGAGTCCATCTTTGTAAATCACTATGCTAAGCACAAGTCATACCACAAAGAGGGGCAAAAAGGCGGTTGAAATTATCTGGATATTTTAATATACTGCATTAGAAACTTGGGAGTTTGAAACTTTAACTTCCTTTGACAAGAAACTGGCTGAAGAATGGAATGTATTCAAGACCAGAATTCTTTTTTAACAACTCACTTGTTTCATTGAGGGCAGACTTAAGAGGCCATCCTGCCTGACTGCACAGATGTCCTTTTATCGAGGACCTCCAGGAGGATGGCTTTGCTTTTGGTTAATGTGAATTATACATGCAAATCATCACCCATTAAGCTGAAATATGCCCCAGTAAGAGCAAGCGAGTACTTTTGTTGTTGTTGTTGTTAGAACACTTTGTTTGTAAATAATGGGCACATGCCTCTTTCTGGTCTTAAATAATTAGCAAGAAAAAACATAAATATGAATTATTTTTTATGAAAAAAGGCAAAATACAAATAAAAAACTGCAGTCAATTTCATTAAGAAAATAGGTTCACTTGGAGCTGGCTATTTAGGCTACAGATCTAAAAAACGACTGGAGAAAACAGGTGACCTGAAGGACATTTTATTCAAGGCACTCTTTAGTCTCAGAACAATAATGCCACATTTGTATAAAAACACCACCAGAATGAGTTCATTTTCATAAAATTTTCATTAACTAAAATTTACCTACATCAGCACCAAGAGTTTATTCATTTAACTATTTGGGTGAAAATTTACATTATATGTACCACTGGATTTGTTGGGTCATATTTTTAAAAATAATCTTTTTAATTTGGGACAATTTTACATTTACAGAAAGGCTGCAAAGATAGCAAAAACAGTTTCCATTACCCTTTGCCGAGTCTCTCCTAATTTTACATTGTACATGAGATATTATACTAAAAAATTTGGTACATGACTATTAACTATATAGTTTTTTTGCATTTCACCAGTTTTTCCACTAATATTCTTTTGCTGTTCCAAGATCCAATTCAGGATAGCAGATTGTATTTAATGTCACCAATTTTTTTAAACCAAGTATTTTTAATGTGAAGTGATCTTTTCTTAAAACATGTTTTAATATTATAAACATCTATTATATAGTAATCCTCTGATTCTTCCAGGGTTTGCTCAAATGAGTTGCAGTCTTTGAATCTTATACTAACTGGACCCAGTCAGCTATAAATTTGAGTACATTCTTATGTTTATGGTGTTTTTATTGTCTGTTTTTTTCCCCTGGTGGCAAAATACTGCTGTTGTATTGATCATAGTCAAAGTTGAAGCTATTGTGGTGGTTGTTACTATCATTGATGTTTTGCTATCATCCATTAATTGCGATTTCTTAGATATTACAAAATCTAACAGCATATTTCAGTTATTGTCCTTAACCTCTTTGGATCCTTTGATATAATTAAATACCTCCTTCATTAAAAAAAAAAAAACTGCTTTTTTTTTTTCTTGGATTCAGTGACATTACAGTCTTGCAGACTTGCTCTGTTGCTGACTTCACTACCCCTTATCTGCCTCAGTCTCTGGCTATTTCCTATCATTCTTCCCCCACAATAAATATGTGCCACAATGACCTATCACTGATATTATTTACTTCTTTCTTACACCCACCCTTTCTTTGGCATTCTTACCTGATATCATGACTTCCACCAGCAGCAGCCCACTGATGACTTCCAAGGGCCAGTCTTAAGTTTCTAATTGCCTGCTAAATAACTGTATCTGGACACTAGCTGGCATCTCAAACTCAATATGCCAAAACTGAACTGATAATCTTCCCATTCACTTGGTCCTTTTCTTCTTTTGTCCTTTATTTATGAGACCATGTTCCTTCACATCAGCTAAAATCAAAACCTTGTCACTTACTTGGCTTTCTTCTCTCCTCTTCTCAATACTACATCCAAATGTTGTCAACATTTATTGACTGAATTGCTACTAGATTTTATTAATTTGTCCTCACCAATGCTTTCCAATGCCACTATCAGTATTAATACCAACCATAGTTGGTGTTTATAGCTTATAAAGCAAATATAAATTACTCCTTGCCTGTGTTATTATCTTGTCTCTTTTTCCTAGACTCTTCCTCCTCTATCTGTTGGACATTGAACTGCACAATTTCTTTTCCTGAAGCCCACACTGGACCATGCCACTCTTTTGCTCAAACATTTTCAATGTGCCTTTAGGTCTTGCGCCACTCCTTGCTGCCTATGGAACAAAAGGCCTTTGTTTGGAATTAGATTCTTTTTATCTGGCCCCAATCATACTCTCCAGTTCTTCCTTTTTCAGCTTCTTCATGCATCCTGGAAGCAAAAATGGCGGCTTCCTGGTAATTTCTTACTTCCAACCCTTTGCTTACATTCTCCCCTGTGTGTGAAATTCCCTCTTTCCTATTTTTGTGTTCAAATCCTTTCCAGTCTTCAAAGTCTACCTGAAAGACACCTCTTACAAAAAGCTTCCCTTCGATTCCCCCATCTCAAAGTAGACTCTTCTGCTGAATCTCCTTTGTGTCAGCTATACCTCCATTGTTTCTTGTATCACATTTTACCCTGCTTTTAAATTACTCATGCAGTTTTCTCATCTCTCCCACAAAATGACTTTAAACTCCTTAAGATGACTATCTAATGCATCTTTTGATCTCCTAAGGTGCCTGAATATCACAGGTGCTAAACTCTCTCCTTCCTAGAAAGAAGTCCCTAAAAAAGTTGAAGCACATGCCATGAATCTATATAACTACCAATCTGTTTTTGCTTCCTGGAGACAAACCCCCAGGCACTAAAGATTTTTGCAGAGACTTACTGTCTTTCTCTTTACCATTATTTCTGTCAGCTGCAGTTGCAAAGGACTGAATGTTTGTGTCTTTCCCCAAATTCATATGTTGAAATCCTAACCCCCCACGTCGTGTATTAGGAAGGTAATTAGGTCATAAGAGTGGAACCCTCATGAGGATCAGTGCTTTTATAAAAAGGGACCCCTGACACTCTCTTGTCCTTTCTGCCATGTGAAGATACAACAAAAAGATGGCGGTCCACAACCTGGAAGAGGGATCTCACCAGAACCAGACTGTGCTGGCACTCTTAGCTCGTGCCCAGCCTTCAGAATTGTGAGAAATAAATTTCTGTTGTTTATAAGCCACCCAGTCCATGCATACTTTGTTACAGCAGCCCAAACAGACTAAAACATCAGTCAGCAGTTTCAGTGCACATGTAGATGATTCATCCAACCATTGGACTCTTAGGTACTTGACCTCTCTTCTCTACTGATCTGGCTCACTACCACAATTCAGTGACCGACCGACTGCCATAGTCACATGTTGGACCTTGTTATTACCAATTCTCAACTTTAAACATTCCACTCCCTCAACATTACTTTCTCTTCTGTTCACTCACTCACTCTAGAAACCCCTCTTTCACAATTCTTTAGCCCAGAAATACCTATAATTCATTGACTCTATCCCCTTATCCATTTAGATTTCATGCACCATGATTCATTATTATCACAGTGTGAGACACATTCTCAGTAGATCTGCCCTTTTATTGAGTGTTCATAGACACTTGGAAAATTCTAACTCTGGTTAAATCTAACTCTCCACTCACCCCTTCCTTACAAGCAAAGAGCTGAACATGGCTGCAAAAAAATCACATACCCTGCTAACTGAATTCCAATTAGACTTATGATCTCAAACCTCAAACAAATCCTCAGTATTGCTGGCAACTCTCTATATTTTTCTGGTAAATTTATTCACCCACCCTCTGAAGCTACTATTTTGCATTTTCTCCTTTCTTCTCTAGCATCTCCTACCTTCTCATTGCTCCCAGTTGCTCACTGTGCCTCTGAGAAGGGAAGTGATCAAATGAGAACTTGCACATTTCCCCATCACTTTCATATCTAGCACCTTCTGGGACTGTCCCCATTTAATATACCTCTTCTCAGTTATAATGGATCAACTGTCCTTGCTTGTATTTACAGCCTACTCCTCCTCCTTTCTGCCCATGCTCATCCTTTCTTGCCTCTTCAAGGATTTTAATCTTATAATTTTCCCTTCTGTCCTTTACACCCTTAAGGTTTTTCTCTTAAACCTTGATTGGTTCATTATTAACAGGACACTGACTTGCAAGAGTAACTCCCTTTAAAAAAGACAAACTTAATCCTGCATCCTCTCCAAATAACACCCCATTTCTCTCCTGATGTTGTATCAAAACTCTTCAAAGGAGTTATTCCATCTTTGCAGTTTCCCATTCTCTCGAATCTACTCAACAAATTATGTTTTGGTCTTAAGTATTCCAAGGTGCTGTTTTTGACAAGGGTACTAGTGACCTGCACATTGTCCAATCCAATGGGCAACTCTCAGCCCTCACTGTTATTCTGTTCCTCACAAGTATTCAGCAAGACTTTTTCACTCTCCCCTTCTTAAAACTGTTTCTTCACTTGGCCTCTATGATTCCATACTTTCCTAGTTTTCTTCCTATCTTACTTGTCACCTCTTTTCTGTCTCTTTTATTGGCTCCACTCCCTCTTCTCCACATCTAAAAGTTAGCAAAACCATAGCTCAATCTTTAGCCCTCTTCTCTGTCTACTCTTGGTCTTAACAATCAAACCCAAGCTCCATGGCTTTCCAAAAGATCTATAATCTGACCACTTCAAATTTATAGCCCCAGCCCAAACACTTGCCTACACTCCAAACCTGAATATTCAACTACCCATTCAGTATTTTCAGCTGTATATCTAATCAGCATCTCAATGTTATCATGTCTCAAACTGAACTCTTTGTCCAATTAGACCTCTTTTCTAAATGTACACCCTCTCAGTAAATGGTACCTCAATCATTTGGATGCTCAGACACAAAACTAGAATCATTCTTGACTCCTTTATTTTACTCACACCCAATCAAATTAAAGAAACTCTTGTCAGCTCCACCTTTGGTCATATATCTTGTACCCAATCCCTACTTATCAGCCCCTCTTTGCTACTACTCTAGTTCAAGCTATAATCATCTCTTACCTCGAAAGTCTGCAATAGACTGCTGAACAGTCTTCTTTACCCTGCCCCTCTTTTATATCCTTATTTGATACAATAAGCATTATATGTATATTAAACTCATTTAGTCTTCAAAACAATCCTATGAAGTAAGTTATTTTATTATTCTCACTACACATATAAAGAAATAGAAGTACAGAGAGTTAAAAAAACTTGGCAACTTGACATGGTCACATAGTAAGTAGCAGAATGATAATGTAAGTCTACTCAACCACTGGAATATAAATGCCTCCAATTCCATCATATCATGTATTTGCTTCACTAGAATGTAAGCTCTATGAGGGTAGGGACTCTGTCTGGTTGTCACTGTATTGTAATAGTCCCTGAACTGTAGGCATTTGGTAAATAAGTATTGAGTGAATGAATAAATGAATGTGTCTGCCTCTAGTTGTTCTTCTTCCCCTCCTAATTGGCAATAAATGACTAAGTAACTACCTTAATTGATTAATTAAATCATGACCTAAACAAGTTAGAATAAACATGCTCAGTGTGAGACCACAAAGGGTTTGCCTGTAAATAAAGTCCTTGAGATACAATTTGCTGAGTTACATCCATTTTGGATTTCAAGACATTTTTTTTATTTTCATTTTTTTCCAAGACATTTTTTTTAAAGATTTTATTTATTTTTTTGACAGAGAGAGACACAGCTAGAGAGGGAACACAAGCAGGGGGAGTGGGAGAGGGAGAAGCAGGCTTCCTGCTGAGCGGGGAGCCCGATGTGGGGCTCGATCCCAGGACCCTGGGATCATGACCTGAGCCGAAGGCAGCTGCTTAATGGACTGAGCCACCTAGGCGCCCCTCCAAGACATTTTTTAAAAATGTATTCCTGGTTCTTCATAAATGACTTGCAAATCAGCAAATTAATAATATGCTCAGAAATCTAAAGCAACAATAATTTTATAAGGTTAATTTACAAATCAGCTTATAACTACTCAAAGATAATTTGAACTCTTACAAATTACAAATACCAATTGGTTCAGGTAACTCATTAACCATTGGAAGAAGAGCAGACTGAATTTTTAGAAGGAACATGGAAAGGTAAAATTTAATTATTGCTCAGTGGGGCAATGGTTACAGCTAAGGGGTCTGTTAGAAAATGTTCTGTAACCTTGGAAACAGTTTATAAATTCTTCCTCAAATACACTAATCCATGAAATGATTTTTTTTTTGAATGTTAGTTATTGTAGCTGGCTTTTGCTGGAAATTACATGATCTGTCAGTTTGAAAGCTCTCCCTGGTGCTCATTCCAGCTTCTCCAAACACTAACTCACAGAACTTCAAAACTCTTGGCATTAGAAGTGAGGAATTTCTACTCCTCAAATACCACTTTTTCTCACCACTGATTTTTCTCCACATTTATTTTAATTTTTATTTTATTTAATAAATAATTTTACCAAGTGCTTATCACTGTTTTAAGTGCTTTATAAATATTAACTCATTTGATCCTCCAAATAATCCTGTAACAAGAGGAAACTGAAACACAGAGCGTTTAAATGACTAGCCCAAGCTCTGACATTCTCAGTAACTATACCCTGTTCTCATACTTGAGGAAGAACAAAAGGCATCTGTGGAGCAAAGGATAGTGGATATTCTTGAGTGAGAAAGACACCAGGTGTTTGGGGAAAAAAAAAAAAGGCATGTGGACAACTGGAAAATAGCCTGGACCACCTCCAGAGAGCAAATATATTCTATGATCCTGGCCTTTTACATTCACAATCATTGTTTAAAGAAAGGCGATTACCTCATATGTCACTAGACTGATTTTTTTTTTTTTTCTGGAGCAACCTGGCCATAGTTGGAGAGAAAGTGGAGGCAAAGATGAAAAGCATATGTGATGGGATTGGGGAAAGATGAATAAGACCTGGAAAGGGAAAAAAAGTATGTGTGCATATGTAACATTATCAGGATATCTTGTAAATAGAAAAGTTGTCAATATATAGGTGGACAGAGGTCTAAAGTGATGGGAAAACACTAAATGATTCACACATATGAGAACAGGAAGCCTTGGGTTTGTATGCATAATTTGGCAATATTTTTGCCTGGTTGCAATTGGTATTATCATTATAAAAATCAAGCTTCTCAAATAGGATTAAATCAAAGTTATATAAGTTCTTAGATATTTAAATTCACTTGGACAACAAAGATTTTTCTATGGCTACTGTACTTAAGGTGCTCTTACAGGGCTGCAGGAAGCACAAAGGTTATCAACTTAGGATGACCCTGACCCTCAAACAACCTAAATACAGCAAAAGAGGCCCTAAATTTCTAGCATGTTTTATATTTCCTAATTTTTGATTTGTTTACATCTGGGAGGCTAGCAATCAGCTAGTTAGGTTTGCTCCCCACAGAACAAATAATGAATTATGGTGCCTTAGATTTCAAAGCTATCTAACAAGATGAGATGGAGACCCTAACAATTTCCCACCTGATTTTGGTAGTTTCATAGAATAAGAACTCTAACTTATAGTCAGTAAATATTAACTAGCAATGGTATATGAACAAAACTATTTACCTCTTATTTTAAATATAACCGTCTAAGGATAAATCAACACCTTTATTATTAAAGTTTATATTTAACCTCACCTTAGTTTTGAGAACTAATTTACTCTAACCTCTTTACTTAGGATTAGAAGTTTTTCACCATGTTCTTTGCTCTAAAATCTCTGGGCCAGGTTTTGAGTTTTAAAAGGCCCCTGAATCCATTCTTTAATGTTTTGTGGGCAAAGAGATCTTTAACTTTCTGTACGTCAGACGAAATTTCCGGTTTGGCATTCAAAGTTCCCTCTTATGAACTCCTGAATATTTGCAACTGGCAAAAAAAAAGGCAATGTTTATAGTAGACATATACTCCACCTGGTCTATGGCAAGCCCTAGAGTTCATATTTTCCTAGTCACAAAGTAATATAAAAGTCACTCTCACAAATGAAGGGAAAAAATAAATATTACACATTCATCCTGAAACAACAGCAACAACAACAACAACAAAAAAACAGAGCACCGTGAAACAGGCCTCTGTTTCCTGAAATGGGCTTGAAAGAACTGACACAATTGCCTAGCCTGTCTTACCCCCACCCCTTCACCCAGCAACTGCCCTTACTTCCTCTTCTGAAGGAGTTGGTTAGCAGACATATGGATCAAAACTTTAGTTATCATTTTCTACCACACCTGAGTTGTAGAAAAAGGAAGTATCCCTCTCACCCCAAACGCAGCTGTGTAAACTTCTTTTCTCATGGGAGTCTTCAGGAAAACAGGAGACCGGCATGCTAGGAGAAGGTTCGGGGCTCAATGGGAGGCCGAGAACTTCACAGATTGGGATACGATTCCTACCTCCTAAATACTAGAAACCACATGACACAAACCCATATGTCAAAATCCTTTCTATATATTTTCTCTTCTTTAATTTTTCTCCTTGACTCCTTAGAGAATGATCTTGAGTCATTCCTAAGCTCCTAGGAATAGTCCCTTAGCAACCATTTTAAATAGGATTAGATGCAACTGTTCTCTATTTAAGGGTGTTATATTACAAAAATCCCAGTATAGACAGAAACAGACTGGGGAAGGGAGTGTGGAATGTATTCTTCAAGTAATTTTAAGAAGATTATAAAATGTATAAAAAGATAAAGCAATTCCCCCCAAACAATATTCAAGTCAAAAAAAATCAGGATTTGTCAAAATATACTTGGTTGTTCACCAACTAGCCTCTCCTTCCAGCCTCTCCTATGAGCATCCATGTCAATTTGTCCATCTGCCATACTGATGGGTGAGCTAAGCCTAACTATCTCCCAGGTGCTTTCTATCATAAGACCCTTCTTTACAAATATTTAGCAATATAAAATTATATTACTGATCTTTTAAATGACAAAATATTTCTCATATTTCAAATAAGTATAATAAGTCTTTTAACACAAAACATACAACATACAGTTCAGAAACTTGTGGTTGTTGTAAGGCATTAGCACGCAGATTTAATAACTGGATCAAAGTAGCTTCTGGTTAAATAAAGAAAAAGTAAGTCCGAGTCTATTTCCCTTAGAAAGTTCTAACCATATCTGATTGCAGTCAGTTGTTTTCAGAACAAAAGACAGTGTGTGAAATTCAAGAAGCTTTCACGAAGTCTATTTTTCACATTTGTTTTCACCTAGGATTTTATAATAAAGATATATGTCTTTTGTTTGCAAAATAATACTGAAACATCAAATCCTTCTTTCCCATGCCACTGGGTTCACAGAAGACAGCAAATACTCTTCTCCCTCTAAAGATCTATTTATTTTACTAATAGATTTTTCTGTTGAGCAATATGATTCAGTACCTGACACATAATACTTAATAAATATTTGTTCAATTAAATTGGATGTTTAAGCTTGTGTTCATTTCTAAGGACTAATATTTGCCAAATGTTTCATCAAGACCTCTTGAGCACCTTCTTTACCATTAAAAAGGTTCCTTGTCATTGCAACAAGTCATTATTTGGGGAAGATTATGGGACCATCTCTGGGAACAATGCTATGACATTTTAAATAAGTATGTCAGCGTATGAAAGAAGACACAGTGAGAAAAGAGTCATTAAAAATAAATATATTTATTACAATTTAGTAGAAATTATGATAAATCATAGCAAGAAAAAGGTAGAATATTTAAATTCTATTCCAATATTTTACACATCAGTGTTTTATGTTTGCTCTATTGGAGGCACAATGGGGCAAGAAATAAAGAAGCTGGAGAAGGAAGGAATGATGAGATGTGAAGAATTCATTTCAGTATCAGAGATTTTGTTTCCAAATGTTTCAATAAAACATATTTGGATGAAGCAAAAAATGTATTACCTAAAACAAAAGAAAAACTGTCCCTGCCTCTTTGAAACATTCTTACATTCCCTCCTGATAGAACTTCATAGACTATAAAAAAGGCAAGGTTGAATGCCAGTTTTTAAGCTACTTCATCTTCAGATTTTTCTATACCTAATTCCAAATTCTCCTTTGGACTCAAATGACTAGTTTCAGGATATGAACTTGAAGATTTAATAAAAAATCTGTATCCATCTATAGATTTTATAGAGAGAGAGAGCAGCAAAATTTGAGAACATAAAGCTACTCTTCTTAACCCTGGATACAAGGGTTGTGGCACTGGTAAGGAAAGAGGATTTCCTCCTTTCAGTTGGAGCCCCAATGACAGGAGTCCACCCCATCGGTCTTATAGGATATGTGATGAGGTCAAAGTTACGAGATATAAAACATAAGAGAAACAGCAAGGCCAAATTTAGGTGGAAGCCCTGTAGAGGCCTGAGACATGTGTTCTTCGCTATATACCGACTCACCAGGGCCAGACAGTGTCTTACACTTTGCAAATATCAACAGATTTCTGACAAATAAGTACCCTTTAATCCTCTACCTTTAGATTGATGTGTATAAAGGAAGCAAAGGTTTCAACAGTTTTGTATGTTTCAAAGCTATGTTAAATAAGATCTTGTGAGAACAAGTCTAGCCTATTTCTATAGATGTAATCCATCTCAAAGAGAGAAATCTTCACCAATCGCTATTTTTATTTCCAGTGCTAAATCCATCAAGAAACAGTATGAGGAACTAGGGGATGCTGGCTATAGCTGGCTGACCACAAAAATAGTGCATTTGCATCATACAAGCATTAAACTTACGAGAATTTAACCATATGACAGAGCGAGAAATAAGAAAATTGTTTAAATAGTGGGCAGGAATCCATTCACCATTTCCAATTCTCTTCATAAGCATTTACTATGAGTGAACATAAGAATCTTCTACGCCAGGGCAGTCCCACTTCATGTCTCTCATCCACAGAATACCTCTCCAGTTGAGTGAGACTGTGGTATTCAGTGAATTCAGTGACACACAGACACATATTTTTTTATCCAACACAGACCTGAAAACACAACTGCATAATCTGGTGCTCAACAGAGCTGCTTTATGCAACGCCAGAGGATAGAACATGATGGTTTGCTTTCAATGTGGATTCTTCCAAAGGGGTTTTCAAAAGTAAAATTTCAACAATCCTCAAATTTCACTTTACCTACCACACTGCCTATAGAACCCAAATTAGATTTGATTCCACTGTCACCTTCACCCTTGCAGAGCTTTAGTGGAAAATTCTCCCCCTGATCTCCTTTCCTTTTCCTCCAATCCGGTCTTCCTTGTGGAGCCAGGCTGACTGACAGACTCATCTCACCCTATGTAGCTGCTGGTACTCCCCAAGTTCTCCCTCGCTACTTCCTAGACAAAAGGATAGTAACAAATTATTTAATTTTTGGCTTGGGACAAACTTCGAGCTATCAGAGGGCACCTTTCACACACCTCAAAAATATCCAAATTCACTTAGAACTAACTTCTTTTGTTCTTGGCCTTTTACCTAAGGCATAGAGCATATAGGCAAAAGTACTCCAAAAAAAATGATATTGTGTGTACCATACATCATCAAAAATGTATATGAAGTATCTCTGAGAGCAATCCTGGATCACAAAGGATATGGAACCGAGCAGAGGGGATAAGTATCTTGATAAGACCAAGAAAGTGAGCAGGAAATAAGTTCAAAGTCATAAAACGTGCGTAATTCAGAGCAGCAATAACAGGCATTTAGCTGAATTTTGCCTAGATGGCCTTAATAAATGTATATCTTTCACTTCACAGCCTTAAAAAAATCTGTTAAAAAAAACCTCTGAGTGCATAAAACAATTATAAGCACTGCTAATTACAAATTACCAATACAGAATATGAGACATTGTGCCCAGTTAAAAAATTCTAACTAGTCCCAGAGTTTGGTAAGCATCATGTAGCCCAGTATGTATTCACGGACTGGACACTGCACCTATGGGCCACCAGTGACTATGCCAGACCCTGTCGTCAGCCCAGGGACCTCACAGCTAGCATACGGCCAGTCCAAAAATGCACAATATTTCACTGCATTCCAAAGCTTCCACAGTTAAACAAATACCCTGAAACCTTTGTTTTACTTTTCTCTCCATCCCTCTAAAATCATGTATTTTTAAAACATAAAATGTTTATCTCCCCTTAAGCCTTGGACTGTCAGCTTATCTGATAGTCTATCAAATGGGCAGTTCAATTTTCTCCTGATCAAGGGAAAAGGGTGTACAGAGAAATGCCCTCTCTCTCTCTGATTTTCACAGCCTCCCACCATAGCTTTATTACTAAAAAGTTACTTCCCTTCTGTAAATTAACTCTCCTCGGCTCCAGTTTAGACCTCTAAGCAGAGGCTGAGACAGTCATGCTGAAATCCTCTGACCATCCAACTTACAGAAAATCATTGGTGTTTGAAAGAGATGGGTTGACTCCTCAACTGGGCTGCACTCATGTTCTATGAGAGGGTAGAAAGCATAACATCTACAATATGAGGAATGCCAGGAAGTACATTTCAGAGTCCAAATTGCACTTAATAAAAGGCTGAGTCTATACTAATTTTTTTCCAATTCAAACAGTATAAATTTTATTATCAGCATTACCAATAATTACAAACCACTTCTGATAAATTAAAAACTAGCTCTGACATGTACATAAAAAACAGAGCTTCCTGAAAGTTTAATAAGCTCTGCAGTAACTTACAGAATCACATAATTGTTGTTCATTTTAGTGTACCTCTGTATTTCCTGATGCAAGCCAGAGCCAAAACATTATTTTAATTAAGCTATTAATTCATTTAAATGAATGAAACATTCTTGAAAACTCAGAGACCCTAGAGGGTTAGATTAGAGAAAGTAGAATCAAGACTAGAATCCACGAACTCCTGAGCTAATGTGTGATTAAGGGGTCAGTTAGCCGTGCAAATTTCACCAACTCAGAGTCAACTCTTCATGTGTGTCAAAATGCACAGCATGAAAAGGAGGCCACTGAATTCACTCAGTAGTTGTATCTGTCACTTAATTTGAGTAAAAGATGATTTCAGAAATATTTTCAAAGAATGGTAAGTATGAAATAAACTGCCAAGACAGTAGGATCAAAGACTGACACGTGGGGAAATCAAGGAAGTTGAGATTAAATGACTTTTTAACTTTCTCACTTTACACTCTAATCATCTCTTACAGGTTTAAATACATACTCTTTGCAAAACAAACATTTTACTCATTGACTTTGGCTCTGGGTCTTAATTTTCTAAACAAAAATATACGGTGGTAGGAGAAACACTGTAAAAATGTTATTTACCAGATGAAAAGGTTCATTTAGGCTTGAACAAAACATATTGTAACTTCATGCTGAAGGGAAAATAATAGGGGGTGCTCAAACTTCAAGCCAACACAGCAGCCTCTTCCTTTCTAAATGTGCTGTTCTGCCTCATCCACAGTTTTGTTTTGTCTGCAAGTAAATTAAATACCCTATATGCAGCCTCCCGTATAGTTAGAAATGCTGATTTCACCCTGAAGGGCTGACTCTCCTACAAGGAGAGGTCACAGAGAAGAAGCAGCTCATGGAAGTAGTGCCTCGCTGCCATCCACCCAGCTCCTCTCCTCCAGAAGGTTTCCCTTCCAGCAGCCCTGAGGGGATGGCACAGTGTTGGATTTACCCAGCGGGGGAGAGGCCAAGGGCCAAACAAGAAAAATCACTCCTCCCCGGAAATGACTGGCATTATAGAGTTATGGATGCTTCATCTCCCTTCTGGGAAAATTCCCCACTGAGGCTCTCATATTTCTGTCTCCTGTAATGAGGAGGAGTAGAGAACAAAGAAGGAAAGAAAGAAGATAAAGTGCCTAAATTTCTGCCCAAATTACCCATTATTTCTTCCCAAAAACAGAAACTAAAAGCCAGAGTGCCCTCTTTGGAGGTGGAGGGGAAAGAACACCAGTCCCACTAGAACCAAGAGACAGAAGGTAAATGGAATCAGAACTGCCCACCTTTCATATCACCAAGCCCTCTTACCAACCCTGTGGTGTGAAAGATTTAGCATTGTCTGCTAGATAAAGGCAAATACATCAGCCTCTTAATTTCAAACTTGAAGGAAAAAAAAAAACTAAGAACTTATTCTCAGAATTATACTGATCCTTATAAGTCATTGCCAACTTAAGTATAAAGAAAACTCTGGAAGGAACTTTATCTCTTAGAAAATTTGCATTAAATGTTATGGAATATATATCCAAATTACTAGAATTTTGCCAAGAAAACACAGACCTTTATTATGTACACTTGCTTTTCTCATGAGTTAAAAGCAGGCATTTTTATATATATGGTGTTATGGAGCTATACAAGCTGTGAGCTAGAACTTGGTAGTGATGGCTAGATGTTTTTATTATACTATTATTTTTTAGTATTTTCATTACATCTTAATCTCAGCAAAGGTACAGAGCTTTGATGCGTATGTCCTTTTAAAACACTGGGAATTATCCCAGACAACTGGGGGACATATGATAATTTCCCAGTATTTTAAAAGGACAGAAATTTAGGCACTTTATCACCCCTAACTTTGTATGAAAATATCAGCAGTATGTCAACTACTCACCAGCATAAGTCCACACCAGCCTTACATTTAAACAATATTTTTGAAGGTTATTTTTTACATTGTATTCAGCATTTATTATGAGTATTTACTCAAGAATGCCACTGATTCAATGTGGCAATCTATTAATTTTTTAAATAAGGGCATTCCTGTACAAAAAGTTAAGTCTAACCAGTTGGAGGTATTCTTTCATGCCACAAACTCAAGACAGAGTATTCTTTTCCGCTGAATACAGACCATACGAATTATGTATGTAAATCTGTATGCATTCATCTGAGATTATAAACTCAATAGGTGAGTCAAAATGCTTCCTTAGTAAAACAACAAATGTGAAGAATTAAATCTGCAGACATAATGCAATGTAAGTCTATTCGGAAGTGCTACTAAAATAAGGGATATTACCCTAGTTCGACGTTAAAAAAAAAAAAAAAGCACCCAACTTCTTCTGTGTGTTCCTAAAGCTCAGGTAACTAATCACTACAATGAATGGGAGTATTCTGGCTTTAGTACAACGTCAGAACCAAAGTACCAATTGTGATTCAAAATTCCTTTATATAGTATCAACACAGCAAGTACTGTACTTTTGAGCTGGAACAGTGCTCACATAGCATAGCTGCACCTGTCTTTATACTCAGAGATGTGAATACTGGGTGCATAGTACTATTTAAATTCGTACTCTTTAACAACTATTATTGCCAACAGTTGCTAATGCTGCCCATGTATGAAGAGATATGCCAAGTACATTATATAACCATTGTTATCTCGTTTACTCCTCCACCTATCCCTGTTTCACGGATGAGACAACTGGGGGACATATGACTTAAGATCACACAGTAACTGTTAGAGCCCTGGAATCTAATCCAGGCCTCTTTGATTCTCAAACCCAGGCACTGGTTTCTCTGCATTCCACGGTAATTACTACTAGCACCAGTGGTAAGAGAGTATATGAGAGAAATTTTTATTTACCACCTGCATTTTAGTACCTGGTAGTAATAACAAAGTTTATTTCCCAGTTTCATGGAACATTTACTACTTGTGTGGTGTAATCTTTACCTAAATCACTTTTTTTTCTATTTTCTTTTATGAAAAGTAGGAATAGTTGTAATAACTGTCTTACTGACTTCATAGAGTCATAATAAGAATAAATAAGGAGTGTGCATATAAGCACTTCTTGCAATAGGGGCAAATGGTAGTTGTTGATGATGCTACTTTGTCATAAAGAAAAAATACTGTACTCTTGAATTGTTGGCCAAATGGGTGTTAGAAGTAAGAAAGAAGGAAAGTCCAAACAACCAATATTTTGGACTTAAAATAACTTCAAGGAGGTTTGTGTTCTTTCTCCAAGAAAAAAACCATTCTCTATGGGAAGTATAGACACTCCCTACATAGTCAATTCCATGCCAGGAGTTTCTAGATGTCTTCAGAATATTCCCCCTTAACAATCTTACTGTCATTTCAGGCAGGGCCAAGAAACAGGGATACGGGTTCCAGATCTTATTCTGATGCTGGGAGTCACTGGAGCTATCTGGGGCACACCAGAGTATAGGCCTGAGGAGGACAGGGACTCTGCACCTACAGCCTAAATCAGGACCTGCTATATAGCAAGTGCTCAAAAGTACTGGTAAAATGGATGAATAAACCACCATAACTATAAAAGAAGGGTATTGACATAGATGAGTAGTTTTCAGATGTTTCCTTTTGCTGCAGAACTTTTTTTTTTCAGTAAGCTCCCCAAATCACAAAATATAAAACAGGTAAAGGTGGTGAGCTGGAAATGAAGCAGCAATATAGCCCACAGATGCCTAGACCCTACCAACAACAATTTTTCCTTGTCCAGTTAACATTACTCCCCAACACTTTGGGACAGCTCCACCAGACACAGTGTGGAAACCACTGATTTGGATGCTAAAGCCCCTTTTGACTCAAATTCCATGAATCTAAATATTGATTTTTATCTTCAACAGGTTAATTATTTCTACATCAAAAAAAGTAAACTAGCTCCTTATTGGAAATAAGTAGCTTAATTACTAAAACATTTACTTTTAAATTATTCTAATTTGCTCACTAAACATCCCATATGCTCTCTTACATTTCCCATCCTCTCTTGCAGTTACCTGGCCCTGGCCAATGGCCCATGAGCTGTAGTAATGCACGTTAATTCCACCACCTCCATCCCTCTCTTCCCTGGATGTGACCACATGTTTGAGATCACTACTTCCACATGGAAGAAGGCCACCCAATCCACATGGAATTGTGCAAATAAGAAATACAATTTATTATGTTAAGATGTTAAGCTCTGAAGATTTGAAAGTGGTTTATATTGATTTTTTTTAACAAAAACATATTTTAAATTTAATGGAAATATTTAGACTGAGCACTGAATAGATCTAAAATGTACTGCTCTATTTTCCTGTATAACAAGGAGTCCTCAGACTTTAGCGCCTACGAAAGGCACACACCTCAAGAGATGAGGTAAGGATTGTTTTGGGAAAAATTACCTAAATGCGAAGAGGGGATTTTCCAAAAACCATATACCGTAGTTGCCCCAAAACTTATGTCATTGAATTAAAATCCCATCACTGCATATTTCCACAATGTCTGAAGTTTCAGGTAGATTGTCTTCTTTACAAAAAATTGGTGGGAGGAAATAGAGGCAAAGTTTTCATGAAAGCATACCTTTCTAATAAATGTAGAAAAAACAGATAAATCAGTTCCCAAGTGAACTGATTTCACTTTGTGAACTACCGTCCACAAATCTTTGTCATTGCCTCACAGGCATTTGCAAGTGTTTCACAGGTACATTTATAATTTAGAATTTGGTGATATTGTCAATCCCCCAAATAGACCTACAATCTGGACACTCCTAACAATTGATTTAAATACTCAGTTTTGTTTATAAATCTTAGGTTTATCCTCATCCTATTAATTGACTTCATATTTAACCTGTGACTTCCTTTAATTTTTAGGCTGTTAAGGAATATTTAACTTTCTCAAAATTCTTATTTTGAATTTCAGCTAAAATTATTAAGCGGATGCCTTGCCAAGCTGTTCAGATGCCCCTTTGAAGATGGGGAGACTCATTCCTCTACATGTTGGGGATGTTTTAGCTATCAACCCTCCCTTCATATCTGAAGAGAGCCACCTCTCCCAAGGCCAGGTCCCATTGCCTTGGCAGCCTGAATCCAGTGACTGGAATATTATAACCAGTTTCACAGTTCCCAAAGGGCTAACTGAAGCCTTCTCACTGCATCCCAACTTCTCCCAGCCTCTCTGCTTCCCTTCCCATACAGATGTTAATCCTGAAGGCACTCCTTAATAAACTTCTTGCACAATAATCTCCATCTCAGTGTCTGCTTCTGGGGAACTTAACCTACAAGAAATCTAAATTACTCTCCAAACACAGGGATGGGAAACAAGTCAAACTAGAGTGGTCAGGTCTTTTCCTACCACATTGTGTTTCCTAGACTGTTCCTCATGGTAAAGGATATGAAGCAAATCACGTCATTTTGTATTCTGTATCCCTAAATGCTTTCAAGTTAAAATAAACTGGGGCATCTTGGGAGAAAGGGCAGAAACATGAACTGAAAAGATGTATATGGAAAAGAGAAAGGATAATTTACCTTGATAACAGTGTGCTCCTTTATGGAGATTTCATATGTGTTTTTATCTGTACACACCCATGCACACACGCATACGTATTTGTTATTGAAATGAAAAATTAAAAATTTTCTCTCTCTCTGAACATGAAAACCCAAATACAGACTTGAGAATATCTTTGTAATTTGTAGAAAAAAAAGAACAATGACAAAATCCTGATCAGGGCTCTCTTTTGGTGGGAAGAAACAGAAACCCACTCAAACTAGCTCAGATCGAGGTTACACAGCAATCAAAAAACAAACAAGCAAACAAAAACCCCAAAAACAAAAACGAAAAGCAACAAAAAAAGATTACACAGCAAAGTGTTCAGCCAGCTTCAGAGTGACTCAGTCTGGGAGGTCAGGATCAAAGATCCTTGATGCCTCATGGGCCAAAAGGCCTCTCTTACCTGCATGCCTTTGTCAATATCTCACTCTCTGCTGACCCATCTTGCATAGGGCCCAACATGGCTCCCTCTGTAGACCAGTAATCATCTGTTTTTCTGGTAAATCTACATTCTTGCTTTCCACCCCAACTATTTCAGACTTTCTTCCTCATCCTCAAATCTCCAGCTCCCATCACTCTCAGAAGATGACTCAACTCCCACTTCACAGGAAAAATAGAAACCACCAGATATTAAGTCCCTTATCTTTCTAGTTACAAACTTATACCCTTTCTCTTTTATTCAAACCATCTTGTTCACTATATTCTTTCCATCAACTGTTAAACATTCTTAAATTCATTCTATTTAAATTCCATTTAAAAGAGACCCACATTGGAGCCGCTCCCATTTCCCTCCAGGTATCCCCTCATTTCTCCCTTCCCAAATATTCCAAAAGATCTGCCTGTATTAAGTGTATGGACTGATTCATGTCTCTCTCACTCTGACCACTCCATTCTAGTTCTGGCCCTACCACTTTTTCTGAAGTCACCAGTGATCTCCTTGTTGAATCCAACAACTGAATCCAATAGTTATTTATCAGTCTTCATTGTATTTGATGTCTCAGAATTTCCTTTTTATTAATTCAGATATAATTTACATACTATGATAGGTATAGATCTTAAGTGTACAGCTTGATCAATTTCAACTAATGCATACATATGCGTAATACACATCCCTACAAAATACGGAACATTTCTATCCCTCCAGAAAATTGTTCCTTTCCCTTTCCTGTCAATCCCTCAGCCCTGCTACCATATAAAAGAACACCAATCTGATTTCTAACACCATAGATTAACTTTGCCCATTCTAGAGCTTCATGTAAATAGAATCATATAGTCTGCATGATTTGTGTCTGTTTTTTTTTATTCAGCATGATGTTCTTGAGATTTATCTTTGTTGTTCATGTATCAGCAACTTACTATTTTTTAAAATGTGGATTTAACATTTTTCTTTTCTTTTCATTTGCACAGTTATCAGGCCCCAAGAAACAAAGCATCGCGTATAGACTTTTTGTGTATATAAACACATGCATACACACATAACCTACCTGGGTCCTCAAGGATGAAATAAAAGCAAAAAGAAAGGGCATAATCCTTATTCCCAAAAGTTTAAAGGTAAGAAGAAGCAAAAAGGTCAAAGATCCACAGAAAATGCCGAAACAAACTTGGGTTTAAATTCTGGCTCTACCACCTACTCATACCTTGGCATTAGCCATGTTCTACCATCTCACTGTGCCTCAGTTTCTCACTTGAGAATGGGGACGATAATACCCACTCTGCCTGACTGGTGGGGGGACTTGGAGAAAAAGCAGACAAAACACCTAGCACAAGAAGAAGGTAGCAGGAGGGGAAGAAAGAAGGGGGGGGAATTGGAGGGGGAGACGAACCATGAAAGACTATGGACGCTGAAAAACAAACTGAGGGTTCTAGAGGGGAGGGGCGTGGGAGGATGGCTTAGCCTGATGATGGGTATTAAAGAGGGCATGTTCTTCATGGAGCACTGGGTGTTATATGCAAACAATGAATCATGGAACACTACATCAAAAACTAATGATGTAATGTATGGTGATTAACATAACAATAAAAAATTATAAAAAATACTAATGATGTATGGTGATTAACATAATAAAAAATAGAAAAAAAACACATCTAGCACAATGCTTAACACCCATAAATACTCAAAAACACTCTATTCAGACAGTGGGGGGAGATACTTATTATTTCAGTAACAAGGCTGGTTTTCTTGGCCCCAAAAGTCAGTCCTAACCCTTCAAGGATGTTTTAGAAACCCTAAAGTGGTATATCTAAAAGAGGAACATGAGGCAGAACCCCCTACTTTCAATGGATGTCCCTGGTCCTCCAAGGTCCTTTATGGCCTCTCTGGGCAATCAAGGTTATCATGTCGGTAATCATCTCTAATAAAGCAGATTTCAGTCAGTCTTTGTTAATGATCCCCATTTTCAGACACCCACCTAGGCAGGGGATTGCCCTTTGATGCTGGTCTCTAGGCAAAAGAGGTCTTCCTTCCTATTCTAACTACTCCATTCCAGAAGAAGAACACTATGGAACTGGTTGGCCAAATACCAGGACAATTCCTCTAATATTAGGAGCTCTCAGTCTCTATTTCCTCTGGCGCTAGTTAGGACAAAGATACAAATGTAGTGATCTGAAGGGGTACGTGCACCCCAATGTTTACAGCAGCAATGTCCACAACAGCCAAATTATGGAAAGAGCCAAAATGTCCATCAACAGATGAATGGATAAAGAAGATGTGGTGTCTATATATAATGGAATATTATGCAGCCATCAAAAGGAATGAAATCTTGCTATTTGCAATGATGTGGATAGAACTAGAGGGTATTACACTAAGCAAAATAAGTCAATCAGAGAAAGACACGTATCATATGATCTCACTGATATGAGGGATTCTTAATCTCAGGAAACAAAGTGAGGGTTGCTGGAGTGGTGGGGGGGTGGGAGGGATGGGGTGGCTGGGTGATAGACATTGGGGAGGGTATGTGCTATGGTGAGTGCTGTGAATTGTGTAAGACTGATGAATCACAGACCTGTACCTCTGAAACAAATAATACATTATATGTTAAAAAAAAAAAAAGAAGAAGAAGATAGTATGAAGAGAAAAATGAAGGGGGGGGAATCAGAGGGGGAGACAAACCATGAGAGACTATGGACTCTGAAAAACAAACTGAGGGTTCTAGAGGGGAGGGGGTGGGGGGATGGGTAGCCTGGTGATGGGTATTAAAGAGGGCACGTTCTGCATGGAGCACTGGGTGTTATATGCAAACAATGAATCATGGAACACTACATCAAAAACTAATGATGTAATGTATGGTGATTAACATAAAATAAAATAAAAAAAAAACACTAATCCAAGCCTCAAAACTTACATTCCAAGAGGCTGAAAGCAATTTACTCTTGTTTATTGCTGGGCAGTATTTCACTGGATGAATATACCACAGTTCTAAAATTCATTCTTCAGCTGAAGAACATCTGAGCTATTTTCAGTTTAGGGCTATTATGAAGAAGGCTGCTATAAACATTCCCTTGTAAGAGTTTTTGTGAATACATGTTTTCACTTTTCTTCTATAAATACCTATGAGTGGAACTGCTGGGTCATAATGCAGATGCATGTTTGGTAATTTTAAAAAAATTACCAATTTTCTAAAGTGGTTGTACTATACTATGCTCCCACAGCGATGCATAAGAATTCTAGTTTCTTATTACCTTCACCAACATTTGATGTTGCAGTCTTTATTTTGGTCATCCTAGTGAGAGAGCCTTTTCCTCGTTGAAATACTCGCTTCCCTTTTATTTGCCGTATCACGAGCCTCCTGGGTTTTATCCTATCTTTCTTCATTTTAGTGTCTTTCCTAGGTCACTGACCCCTTTCAACTTTTAAAAGTGAGGTTTCCTTAAAACTCATTCTTAGGCTTTCTCCTTTTCTGAATCTAATCACTCATTCCCATCTGTAGCTTCATGGCTAGATGACTGATAAATTTATATTTCTAACCATCCTCTCTTCTGAGTTCCTGACCTATAGCTTGCAAAAGCCAAATGATCAAGACTAAACTTAGGATCTCCCTTCCATCCCTCCAGATGCTCCCAAAACCTGGTGGCACAAGTCAGAAGTCAACTCATATTCAATCCATTAAAAGAAAATAATTATGACTTTTGCTTCCCAATCTCTCTCAAATCTTAACACTTTTTCATCACCGTCAAAGTCCTTGCTTCTAACATCTCTCACCATGACTTCTGCAATAGCCTCCCAACTTGTGTATATACACAGATGTGTCCTGGGCCTTCAACCAATCAGTTCTTGATACTGTAGCCAGAATATTTTTTAAATACTAATAGGATTGTATCATATCTCTCTTCAAAATATTTGGGTTCTTTGGATAAAGATAAAAGTACCATGATCTGGAAGACCCTAAAGTGTGAAGCTTCCACCTATCTTTCCAAGATCCTTTCAAACCACACCCCTCTTGGCTTTCTCTTGACTTTCTCCTCTTCCACGACACTGGCTTTCTTCTACTTCTTCAGGTTTACCATCCTGCCTTCCACCTGAGACCCTCTGTTCTTCCTGCCTGCTAGGTACTTTACTCCCTCTTTGCGTAATTAACTCCCATTCAGCCTCAGATCTTAGCTCAGTCCTCACTGTCATTTCCATGGAGAGCCATTCCTGGCCAGCCTGATATTAACCAAAATTCCTAGTTTATTTTATATCATCTTATCATAATATCATATATTGTCCTGGGTTACATTTATCATAGATTTTAATTTTACATTTATTTTAAAATTTTACTTAAATAAAATGTACCTTCTCCTACAAAGGGTAGGGGATAGATAGTTCTATTAATTCTGGTACAATGCCTGGCCTATCATAATTGCTCAATCCATTTTTGTTCTAAGAAAAAAAATGAATGGGTATTATTCCTTTTCTTGAACTTCTGATTTTTTTCTTATTTTCAATTTGAAAGAGAATCTCATTAGTTCTTGGTCAGTGAATCATCTGGACTTGGATCAAGTGTCCATCTTTAGTTCAATCAGTCATGGCCAGGGTGGGATCATATTGATACAGAGCTGCTTCTTCCAAAATGCCCAAGGGGGCAAAACTTACAGAAGGGCTGTAGGTACAAAAAGTAATACGAGGCATGTCCAGATCATGCAAATTATGTAATGAGATAAAATGAACTTCTTTAAAAAGACTTTATAGAAAGAATGTTTTTCTTAAGTTTTCAAGTTTGTGGGTATGAGAGTTTATATGTACGGGTGCATGGATGAGCTGGGAGTGTTTATGGATGCATATATGAGTTGCCAATTCCTTCCTATTCCTCTAATTCTTTCTTTGTGTCACTGACCAACAGTCTAGATGAAGACAAACCTCCAAATGAGGGGGAACCAAGAAAAACTCTTTTCACAGTGAGCAAAAACCTACCGGCTTTTCTAAGTGAAAAAAACAAAATATGATTTTAATATGTACATAATTCAAAAGCATAGTAGGAAAAGCTATTTGGACTCATAAATAAATTACTGCATATTGAAAACATTGTAACTTTCAGAGAAGTATTAAAAATTAAAAATAAAATGATCACAAGAAGTACTGATAGCTTAAATATAAGTCCAACAAATACCATAGCAAAGGAAATCTTTAAATAAAATATTTCTTGGTCCCTGGCATTGATCCACTTACTTTGAATAATACTCAATATGACAAAATTCAAAATCAACAAAGTAATTAAGAGTTCCCTTGGAGTTTTCTTTCTTTCTATTCTTCTTTCTTTTTTAAATTTTCTCTCTCTCTCCTTTTTTTAAGTTCCCTTAAAGTTTCCTATAACAGCGTATACTCTTACTGAGCAAGCAAATCAAAGCAAAATTGAAAAAAAAAAACAATTTTTTGGATTTGATGGTAGTTAAAATTATGTGGAGAGAGTATGACAGTAGAAAACACACTGGACCAGAAGATACAAGACCCAAAGTCTTATACCTAACTCTCTCACTAATTAATAATGAAAACCTGAAAGACTCTCTGGGCTTTAGTTTTCTCTTCTTAAAAGTGGAGTTGGAATATATCTTCCGTGGCTAAAATGTTTCATCTTGATTGCCAACTCTCATCAGTTGATGGTCTGGAGTACTCCACTCAGAAAGGTTCTGAGGCATCCAACATTTATCAGTGATGCTTTTCTAGGTTCAGGAAGTCATCTGTGCTCTGAGTATTTGCCAGCCCTGGACAGGATGGGCTCTATGCTCTCATCCATATCTCAACTTAATCCAGTTATATTATGTCAAAGACCAGTGCTTTTCTGCCCTGGGCACACAGACTGAGCAATTCAGTTCAACAAGCACTTACTGAGGTCCCACCATGTATCAGCCACAGTGTTAAGCAATGGAAATGCCAATATGATTAGAAGAAGATACCTGAGTTCAAGGAGTTTAAGTCTAGAAGATGACTTAAACAAGGGGCATTTTTTAATTAAAAAGATAATCCAGTACAACACTTGGCTTATGATCTCATTCTAAATACCAAATCAGAGAACATATATTATGGTTTAAACTGTTACTGAAGTTAGTGATGTTTTAAATCAAAGGAAATGTTTCCATTAAGCATGTCTGTCTAGAGAATTACTTTTTAAAATGTATTATTTACATCCTCCCACACTGACATTCAAACACTTTAAAAATGCTGTCCTTCAAAAAGCCATTAATGATAAATTAAGAGTACAACAGATCATCTGAAAACTATACTTCAATTTCACCCTGTAATATCCAAATTCCAGTATATTCTTCTTATAAGTTCTGGCCAACTGTGGTTCTCTCAATAGCCAAAAACACTCAGCTCATTTTTGCTTTCAGAATTTGCTGATAGAATTCCCATGGTTAGCAAAACCTTCCCACTCCATCCACCTACTCATACCCTATTAATCCGTCCAGCAGCCTTAGGTGACTCTTCCACTCCACGTCCTCTAGATTTATTCATTCATTCATACACACAGTTTAAAAAATTCAGGCACCTAGTACATGCCAGGCACTGGCAAATAAGAATGATCCTGCTCTTGGGAACATATGCTGTACTGAGCTGGGACTGTAGAGTGAAAAAAGTTATAAAAAAGATGGGCACAGAGAAAAAATACAAAAATTAATCTGGTAAGTCTGGGAAGATGTACCAGATGAGATGTCACTTGAACTCATTTGAAAGGCTGTGTAAAAATTAGGTAGATTGAGAAGGAAATTCCTAACAGAAAAACACAAGTGGAGTCATCAAGTTGTGAAGCAGTAGTGATACTCTGAGATCCTGTTCAGTAAGGCTATGGCAGGAAGGTGTGCCTGGACCAGTGAAAGGAGACAGTAGGCACAGTACAGATTATGAAATTTAATCTCTACACTGAAAGCACAGGGGTTTTATCGAAGGGACATGATTAAATGAATGTTAAAACGATTCCTCTGACAACAGTGTGAAGATGAGATTGGGGGGGTGGGGTCTGATCAGTGGCAGGGAAATGAATTAAGAGGTTATTGCAGGCAACCCAGCGAGTAGTGATGACAGTCTACATTAAAGTAACAGCAATGCCATTGAAAAATAAAGGAGAAATTCAAAGGACTCTAAGAAGATTGAATTGGAAAGATTTGACAATGGATTGAATAAAGAGTTGCCCTGGAGATGCCATCCAGAAAGACAGGGATTATAAGAAAAGCACTGTGTTTAGGCAGAAGGTCAAGACATTATGCTGGATCACAATTGGTTTGAAGTTCCCAAGGACATTCAGGTAGAGATATTTAACAGATGGTTAGGTACACGGATCCAGAATTTGGCAGAAAATTCTAAGGTAGTAAGATATATTTGCAAATCATTAAAATATAAGTATGATCGAAGCCATGAGTGTATTTGAGACTGACCAGAAACTGCATATAAAATGGGAGTAGAAGGTTGGGAGTAGGACCCATGGGAAGGGAAAATTGTATTATTAATAAGAGATTGATTAGGGACACATAGGAAAGGAGAAGACAAATCAGAAGGAAATGGAGTTACAGAATGAAGGGCAAGAGAGAGCTTCAAAAAGTCCTCCAGCTTTTATTATAACCATCACTCATTTTGAACTATTTTGTATGGCTTATTTAGCATTTTTCCAAAGTACACATTGTATTTTTTTAAAATTTGTACTACCTCACCAGGTAAATTATCTGCTGCTTGGCCTGGGATTATAATTGTTTGTTTTTTTTCTTTTTCTGCATGTAGACCTCCAAGAACCTTAAACTATGCTGCCTTTATGGAAGACCAGGACTAGATAGAGAGCCACCTGACAGATTATCAATCAGTTTTACTCAGTAGTAACTATTACAGCTTAGGCCTTTGGAGCTCCAAATACCATGCAATCCCTTTCAATGCCTGTCTGGAACAAAACTCAGACAATAGTATCCTTTCAAACCAGCATTAAGTTTTTACTCCAGGTTGCTATAGATTAGGTGGTTAGATTTGTCTAGGGCATGTAGACATCTTTACATTGAAATAGCCAGCCTAATTCATAAGAAGACTTTACTATATTTTATTTTTTCCAAATTGTGTTTTTATGACAATTGTCATGATGGTCATGAAGAATATCAAAGCAGAATCTCTTTACAATTTTTACTCTTAACAAAATTTTAATATCCCAAATAAATAAGCCAGCTCATTTCAATTTCCCTTTATTTCAGATACCAAGACATAAAATACATCAAGTTTTTCTCCCGAAAAAAAGGGTTAGGAAAGAAGACTTAAGCTCCAATATATTAGAAGACAGGATAGCTAAGAAAGATAAATCTACTAAGCTGTATGAAATATAAAAGGTAAAGCTATTTGGTTACTTTTGTTTTCATCTCTTTCTACTAATACACTATGTAATCTTTCTGACCTGGATAGAACTTCTAAATGCGGATATATATATATATATATATCACACAAAAAAGACTAAATACTATATAAATCACTAGCAAGGTATTACCTGTTATATATACATATATATATGTATATATATATATATTACCCTGTATTTAAAGAAAACTGATAAATTTATTTAAACATTCCCTAGATATTTCATATACCATCTGCCCAATTTTTCTAAAATGTAAAACCCCATAAATTGAAAACAAAGCAGCTAGCCACTCAAAGAGCTTCTCATGGCATTTGTTAAGAGTTACGTTTAAACATCAAGAACGATAATGTGGCACATGATGCTTGTGCGCTGATTACTTACAACTTTAATATAACCTGATATTCTTGAGAATATCAATAATCTCTTTGAATACTGCTCAAATATTGATCATATTCCAGCACAGGGATGTAAGTGGGTAGCTAATCAAAGAGACTACACAAAGTGTAGGAAATACAGCCAGAAAGCCCCATCAATAACTTCTACTATCCTACCTTCCATTTGTGAACATGCATGTGTCCATTAAAAGAAGGTAAACTGCTCAAGATAAATTCATATGACAGTGCAGATACTTTCATTGGTTTTCAATTCATTTATCTTCTCTATGTAAATATAATGGCATCTTCCAAATAATAATTACCTGTATAATGATAGGGAACACACACAAAAAAGACTAAATACTATGTAAATCACTAGCAAGGTATTACCTGTTATATTACATAAAGATAACTGTTTGGTTCATTATAATTCTTTAAAATAGCTAATACCTAATTAAGCACTTTAATTACTTTCAATTTGTATGAAATTACTTTCTATAACATTACCTTATTTTACTATCTAAACTTGAGAAGAATTATTAAAATGTTGCATTCTAAAATCTATTTAAATGTCTTCTCTAAACTGCAGGCTGCTCCTTTGCAAGGCCCAAAGGAGAACATTCATAAAGAGAGTCCTGCATACAGTTGCAATTCATAGTCACTGTTATTTGAAAAATGTTCTGAAATTTTAATTCTATTTTGCCATAAAAGGTAGCATTCCACTGAGACTCCATAAAAGATAACACCTCCTTCTCAGCGAAAATTCTTCCATTTACCAATGATTTTCAAAATAATATGTCTGTAACTTGCTTGTATTATTTATTGGTAAGATATATTTTATGACTGTTAATTGCTTGACTTTCTTAAATTTTAAATGAATAATGGGTCAGGGAAGCAAAACTTACAAAGAAGAAGACATTATAATTTATTGTCCATATTGAAACACAAAATTTAGAAAAAGAGGTACTTTCTGTAATCATAGAGGAGACAGGCATAAATAGATACTGTCCTGGGCAAACCAACATATATAGTCACCTTCCTTTTAAACAACTCTATTTTTCTCTTTAAATAAACATTCACATATACAGGAAGTTTTCACAAGGTAGCAACAGAGGTAGAAAATCTAAAGTCAATACAGTATATTCCCCTCTTGTCATTCACAGAAAACTGACCTAGATCCAAGTAAGTGGATACAAACTTGATGAAAGAGTGTGAGAATATGCATACAGAAAACCCAAAGCATCCAGTGGAGAATCTTAAAAAAATCTGAAACACGTATAATCTATTACATTACCCAACAATAAACTGACATGATAGAGAGACTTGACAAGTATACGGCCCCTTATTCAGCCAATTCTGAAAATGAATAATTTATAAAATCCAGTGGCACTAAAATCATAGGTCTTTTTCTAGTAAAAGATGAGGAAATTACCCTAAACTAATTTCTCTTCACATTTTTGAATTAGGTTGCCTTTTAGCTATTTCAGACATTATCATTTTGCCCACATTGCTTTTTGTCCTAAAGACATTTATGAGATATTTAATAAGAAAGAAAGAAGAATGTAAAGAAGGTAAATAGCCCCTCAGACCAAGCCCTGGGCTCATTTTACCTTGTGCCTCCTTTACCAAATTCTCCAACTGGTAGCTGCAGCCCTCACCACACTGTACTGTTAACATGATACGATGAATGGATTGTTCTCTACGAACTCATCTCCATGGGACCCCTAGTAGCTGCAGTAACCATAGGAAAAGATAATCTTGAGATTCTTCTACAGTTCTCCAGAGTAAAGATAATAATGGCACCTTTCCTTGGTACAGCAATTTCAAGTTTAAAGGTGCTTCCATTCTCCACTTCCTCCTAAGTTAGCAGGGCAGGCATTATCAATTCCATTTGACACATAAAGAAACTGCGACTTGGATGGGTTTACACCTATAGAAAGTGGTAGTGTTAAGACCAGCATTTAGTCCACTGCTCCATCCAGCTATTTGATGCTCACCTCCTCTTCTGACCATGGTAGTTTTCAAATGGTAGTAACTACACCAACATCAGGCTCTCAGCAAAGGACTCTCTATTCTATCCCAATAGCCCAATGCCTGACCCCATTCCAATGCCTGAAAAAATGATCTTACTGTTGAATTGACTATTGTATGACACTTTGTTCAAAATAGCCTACGCAACAAATAAAATTGAGAATAATGGGGAGAAGAGGTAACCTCACAGTGGAGGAGAATGGTGGGAAAATGCTAAGGTATTAACACCATGAGCAAAAGACCCAACAGATCAGAAAAGCCCCACAGCATAAACGAGGAAGTTGTGGCCAGATCTAGAGACTGAAGAGAGGTGGACTTGGAAAAGGGTCGAAAAGACCATTAGCCATAAGAAATTCTTCTCTTCCCCCTTTTAGGTTAATTCTCTGGATGCCAGAATCAAATGTCGTAAGCAAAGGGTCAGGAAGGTATCTAGCTAGTGCTGGGAATTTCACTAATACTAGAAAACAAATAGAATACTGACAGGATGAACTTCTTATCAAGATGTGAGCTCAGGGCAGAGTGAAATATGTAAAGTATCCAGCCACATGCCTGACACATGGAAAGCACACAATAAATTTTAGCCACCCCCCACCAAAGAGAACAGAGAAACAGACCATAATACCACAGCTTCACATACTTTTATTATCATCATTATTATTTTTTTTTGCTTGATGTACTTTTAAAAAGATTTACAAGAGGACTAGCAACTTGGGAGTCAAGGTACATAAATTCTGGGTTCTATAACTCTAGTTGCCGTGTGCTCTAGGAAATTTACTTCAACTAGCAGGACCAGCTCTGAAATATCCATCTCATTATCACAGAATAAAATGTAAAAATTGTTTAAAAACATAAAATTGTCCATAAAGATATATGAAATGCAATACAATGGACTTTATAATCCGTGATACATTAGCCCCACCCATCTGTATGTTCCAGGTGTGGGACAATAATATTTCAGGAATTCCAATTTGGTATCTTTCCAGGAAGCTTACTGAACAGGTTTAAGATAAATCATTCTCCTCATTTAACAATTTGAGCAAATAACACTCCCAAGATGTTGTGTTTCTATTCAAGTCAGCAGTAGCACATATAGCCCACACTGGTTTCCATATTCTATTTCAAATTTGGTAATCTCCTTATTTAAACGGTGGTGCCCCCTCACTTCTGGTTAAGAAAGAATACATACAAGTTAAAAGAAAGTCAAGACATGTTAGCAAAAATGTGAACTAATAATTATGTCTCTTTCCCTCCATTCTCTTTGATAGCTTCTCATGTCTTTCATTTTTTAAGGCTTCCCTATTCTATATTTCCCCTGGAACATTTGGGAATTAGTCCTGGGCACATGCATTTACTAAGATAAGTTTTTGTTGAAAGAAGAAAACTTCAATAGAGCTCAGGATTAACCTCCTCTAAATGTAACCCTATCCATAAATGGTGTAAAAGAGACTAGAGTCCAAGTAAAATGGTGAGTTTTTCCTCCTTTTCTATTTAACACAACATCTCAAAAATGGTAGACACCAGCTCGTGTTTTAGCAGTGTTTCCTCAATACTATTTGCCTTCTTTCTTTTCCTTCTTACCCATCCTTGCCTCAGTAACATGAGATAATATTTTCAGGCGTAAGATATGAAAATCTTTTCAAACCCCAATGAGAACATGATACTTGCATCCATAGGGACTCTATCTGCACTCCTCCCCAAATGCCCCATCTACCTTTCCTTCTTTTCCCATTTGCTAATTGTGGTCTTTCATATTGAGTCTTATGGATACAGTTGAGGCCACAATAGCAAAATTGGTTAGAAAGAGAAAAAGGAGAAAGAAAAGCTGAAGTTATAAGAATTCTACTTCAACTTTCTTTCTCCTTTCATGAAGGAAGTAGATACTATGGATGTGTGAAAAGTCAGCGCAAAGAACAGAGGGAGAATACGCTGGCTAATTGAACATAATAATAAAAAAATAATTAAAAAAGAAGAGAGAGCAGTCTAAAGCCAACACTTTCTATAAATCAATTTCACACCAAGAATTGCAGAATTTATAAGTAAAACAGAACCTCACAGAATCCCCATTTAATTGTCTTGCCCATATTTACACAATAAGTGTCAGAATTAGAACTAGAACCCCAAAATGCTTGGATCCAAAGTTAATGGCCTTTCCACTATACAATGATGCTTTTTATTTTCTTCAAATTGGAGACAATTCCCTTGTCCTCAATCCACAGGAAAACTCTATTAAGAGTGTGAGTGAAGGTCCAGGCCTTCCTATAATCAGCAGCTGATCTAAGTCAACGTAATCTTTTGCCAAACCACTTCTCTGAAACTGAGGAAAGAGCACAAACTAATTTAAGGAAAAGGTAGATGAAATGCAAGCTTTTTCTTGGTAGAAGGACAGTGCACTGTGTGGAAAAATATTTGGACTTAGAATAAAAGGTCTGGGCTTGAATCCTGATTGGGCCATGTAATGTGAGTTAGCTTAGGGTATTACTGGAATTCTCTGAGTTTAGGATGAAGATTTGAGGATTATATGACCTGACTTACCCCCTGCACAGGCTGTTGTGAGAATCCAAATATGCATGTATTAAAACTTGAGCATAGTTCAACTATTTGGCATTTGATTCAATAACCACTTAGAATAATGGCCAGCATGAGGTAAATGCTCAATAAACGTTAGTAGTTTTATTAAATATTTCAATATGGTTGTCAATTCCCATCCTCAAACCCCTTTAACTCTCTGCCTCTATTTTTTCTCTTCTCTTACTATTCTGTGGCTCCTTTCTCTATGAAGCTTTTATAAAAAAGGAATAAGATTTTAGATCTAATGAGATCTTCTCTGATTTACGTCCCAGATAATGCAGTTTTCAACTCATGTAATATATTGGCTCATGGTGTCTGGTGACAGTTACTTGAAAGAGTATTCATTGAGGAAGTTAGGTTTCAAAAAGCCTCCAGAACACACACACTCACACGCATGCACGTGCACACACACACACCAAAAACCCTACTAAGATTAAGAAAAGACCTCTGATTTGCAGATTATTAAATCAGTCATTAAGAATTATTTGCAGGGGTCAACTATTTCTAGTCATATGGCAATGGTATTTAAAATTAGTGTGCTTTGCCAACAAAATGAATTATTTTTGTGATGAAGTACTTATAATTTTGAGTAAGATTTTTCTGAAATCTTGAGGTATAAGTTAGCTTGATTATTCTTTCCATTTACACATATTTAAAGATATTATCAAGGCCAAATTGAAGTAGTAATTTATAATCAAGGCTGATGAAACTACACAAATATATATTAATCTATATTTGTTTATCTTTCCCATATTCACGCATCAGTTTTCTATCTTCTATTAATGCCTTACACATCCGTACACATTGTGAAGAGACAGCACACACAGTAGGTAGCTCAAGGTGATGGTTCTACAGTGATGACAAAAGTGAACTTTAACTCTAACTGTTGTGACCAGAACTTTAGCTCTGCGGGGCGTGTTGTGAAAGTAATTTCTCAGATATGTGATATGATGGACCAAGCATTACCATAAAAACTTATCTCTGATTTCACAAATACTTCAAAGCCCTGTGAAAAGCTTCATGTTTTCCAATCTATTTTTATGCAAAGTTGAGAAAAGGTCACCACTTATGACTGTGTCGTTAAGTTCCCACATATACTAGTCATCTAACTAGCCTCTACAATCACCAGTCTTTAAGACACAAAGTGCCCTCTAGAAAAAAGTACAGCACTGTCCCACTAATTGCAGACAATATGACACGCTTACACAGCAGCAAACCGGGATTCTAAAACACTCACCAATCTGCCACTGCACAAAAGGCCAAGACATTAACAGAGGAGGCTGATTGATAAAGTTAATGCAGAGGTCTGGGATGATAGAGGGCTGTTGTATAACAGCGTCACATCCTGCGATATTTTGTGAATCCTTGCAATAAAGGAACAGTATCCGCAAGCTAGTACAAAGCAGTCACAGGAATAGCAGCGGGAAAGATGCTTTAGACATGAGCAGTTGGACGGTGTTCTTCATTTTTATTTGTCCATAGAAGCCCATACAGTCTTGTCATGCTATCCTTAGGCAGTTAGCCGATTTGGAATTCTGTCCTAAAACTCACCCTCTCCCACTGAAAATCTCTCGCTCTCCACCGGCCTGAAACAGCAATGGAGGGGCGTGATGGCCAGTACTTGCACTGTGCCTTCCCTGCCTAGTTGGACCCTGTCAAGGAGCAGTCATGGGTTCCACTGGCTGCTGGAGGCCTCCATCCACCTGCTGTCTGCAGTGAGCACCAGAAGGAACGGGAACAACCTGTAAATCCTGACCAACGTAAAAGGTGTCCAGGACAGGTGGCAGGGACTGCAACCAGTGAGGACAGACGGACTGACAACCAGACACACAGACAGCAGCACCATCAGACACAATCCATTACTTCCAGTCTCAGAAGAGGGGAAGCCTGCAGCACCAGGGATGTGACTGCTGCACCAGGGACAGGCAGCAGATTAACAAGGGTTCTGCCTCCCTCAAGCCGGCAGGCTTCAAGGATTTGTTTTTTGGATGAGAAGGAGCAGGGAATCCAGAAACCTGCTGCTCCTTATAGAATGAGGCCAGTGCTGGCCTTCCGAGTTAATGGACTCTTCCTGAGTCTACAACCAAAGGGCAAGAATGACCGGATTTCTACTCTTTTGCTGTGACCCAGCGCTCACAGCGCTTGCTCAACATCCCCCTCTCCCATCTGGGTGGCAGTTACACTGGTGGGGACCCACCAGTCTGTGAATGCTGCCTCCCTCCCTTCCTCTCCTTCCAGGCACTGCTGCACTGAGAGGAAGCAGAAGAAAGCTCCAGTGGCAGCATCTTCTCTTCAGGAGGCAATCCTTCAGGGTGGCGGGGGAGGCCCTGGTGGGTGTGTTCTGTGCCTGTGTGTCACCCCTGTTCCCTCCCTGCCCCTACTTTGCTCTTAGCTAACTCCAGATGCAACAGGTTCCCTTTGGCTCTTTCTGCCGATCCTCTGCCCCCAGATACACCTTCTGGGCTAAACAGGAGACACCAAGGAATTAGTCGCAATCAGGGTCTCCAAATTCCTTCACCCCCATGTTGAAAACTTTCCTGAATACGAGAAGACCTCCCAGGGGAAGGCAGGGTGGAAGTCCCCTGTGGCTCCACTCTGTGGGTGATGCTAAGGAGCAAGGAAAACCCAGTCTGGATGCCAGCACCTTGTAAGCACTCTTGTCTGAGAATATGATAAGCAGCAGCCCAGGCTGTGTCACACACCCCTGCACCACCAGCAACGAGCCCCATCCCCTCCCCAGACACAGGAAAATGGGGCACTAGAAAGAGAGCCCTTGAAGGGCTGATGGGCTTTAAAGAAGAGGGGATGTGTGCAAATATGTGATCCCCTATTGTACTGCTTCCACCAGGAACTGAGCAGGCCCCAGAGGTCTCTTGGAAACCAGTAAAGAGGAACCTCTAGTTTATTCGGGCCAGAGTCCCCATCAGCTTCTCCCATTATTAAAAACTTTGCATTGCCAATGGCATTGTATATGGGTAAGAGAATGTGTCTTCACACAGGTATTCTGTGTAGAAGACTGTGACTAAAAGCTTAAAGAGAAGCTGGGTAGGCAGGTTACCAAAGATGGCAACTGCCCAAAAAAAGACCCAACCTTGATCTGGAGATGAATGAGTACCAAAATGAACACTAAAATAAGCATTTTTTCTTACATAAATACTGGCACCCTTCACTGGGGTAACCCCAACCTCCTAAACAACTCCAAGAAGAGAAGAGGAGCTGTTCTCAGCACCTCTTCATCCCACCTCCCCTTTCTTCCACTCATCCCCTGCCCCTTAACCTGTTCCCAGCCCAGGGCCCTTCCACCTGGGTGGCATCAGCTCTCCTCAGCTCCTGCATACCCCACCCTCAGGGTGGTCCCTGTCCACCCAATCTTCCTCTGCAGCCCATCCTCTCCTGGCTCCTGGGCTCCCCGCTCCGTGGCATCCCCTCCTTCCTACTGTCCCCCTAATCTCTTCCCCGCTCAAGCCCAGCGCCCCTGGCCCCCAAGGCGGGCGCCTCCACCCCCCCCCCCCAGCACCCTCGCCCGCCCCTCCCCCACACCCAGCCGAGAGGATTGGGTGAGTGAGTGGTGAATGGACCGATGGAGGCACGGAGGCACGGATGGCGCGGCTGGGGCTGGCTTACTTGAGCATGGCTTCTTCTTTTTCCTCCTCTTCCTTCTGCCGGTCCATCACTGCCATGATAATGTTCCTCTCTTCCTCGGTCAGGTGGCTCAGGTCGGGCAGCTCTTGCATGGGGGGAGGCACCGTGGGTGGGCGAGGACCGCGGGGCCCCACGGCCGAGGACATTTTCGTGGCCTGCCCGCCCCCTCTTCTGGCTCCCTGGCTCTCACCTTTCGGATTCACGCCCAGCAGCTGCGCCCCTGCTTCCCCTCACAGAGGAGCCCTCCTGGCGGCTGCAGGAGGAGGAGGAGCAGCGGCGGCGGCAGCAGCAGAGCCGGGGAGAGAGAGAACCCAGTCTTTCATGGTTGTTTGCATCCACCCAGCCCCGGATGCTGCCTTTGTTTTGGTCGCCCTCGCTAGGCTCGGGGCCGCCCGGCCGCCTCCTGCAGCCCAGCCTCGGCCGGCGGGGGCGGGCAAGCGGAGGCGCGGCGGGCGCGGCGAGGAGGCGAGGGCTCGCGCCAGGCTCGGGCGATCCGGGCGTCGCGCGCTGGGCGCGCGGGGCGGGGGCGGGGCTGGGGCCGGGGCCGGGGCCGTTGGCCGCCGCCGCCGTCGCCGCCGCCGCCGCCGCCGCCGCCGCCGCGGCTGGTGCCGTTGCCGCCGCCGCCGCCGCCGCCGAGGCTGCTGGCAGGCTCGGCTGCCTCCAGTTTGGGGCTGCGAGAGGGAGAGGGAGAGTTTTGGGTGTCAGTTAGGCGGAGTCTCGGAGGCTTCGCTCCCGGGTGATGCTGCTGCTCTCGCAGACATAGCTGCCAGCCACTCAGTCCCGGAGCCGCTCCGCCCACGGGCACCCACCCGCCCACTCCCCAGGTCGGAGCCACGCGTGCCCCAGCCTCTCCCCCCACGCTCGCCAACGTACACGCCACATCGCTCTATCCCCAGGTACCCCTCACCCGTGAGTCATCCTCCCTTTCCTGGTCTCTCGTCTGTGTCATCCTCCCCAGCCCTATTTTTCCTTGGATTGCATTAATCATCATCATCCTCGCTACCATCTTCATCCTGGAGCGTTAATATTATTTGAGCACCCACGATGTTCTGAACAGCAGGATGGAACACCCTCTGGACGCATTTTTTTTTCCCTGCTACAATATATTTCACGTGTACTAGTCAAGTGTTCATAGCAACAACAATGTGATTTTTTTTTTTTAGATAATTTTAATACACACACACACACACCCCTCCGACAGCTTGGATTTTCTGGGTCCATTGTATGCAGTGCCTTTCTTGACCCATCCTCAGTAAGACTCTTCTGAAATTTATCCCAATTACCCCCTTAGGATGCCCCACAACCCAGCAACTATTTAATTTGTCATTTTGGGCTCTGGGTAGCCCCATCGCATCGCATAACCGCACTTCTCTGGTGCTTGCAAATGGATTATCTACTTGAATTCCTCTACTGATGCTCACTATCATCATGTACTCACTTCTTAGCCACTGTAGGTACTTCTCAAGAAACACTGATCCCAGATAAGAAAAACACCCAACCATATCCTATTGTAAGAAGCTTTTGCTCAATGCCTGGCCCAACGATAGGCATTAAGGATGAGTTTCTTTTGCTGATAAAGGCAAAAATAAACAGTCCCTTCAAAACAGGTATTGTTACAGGCTTTGAAACCGGAAGACTGAATTTTGTTAATATAATTATAAAGGAATCAATATAGAGAAGAGTTCAAATTGAACAACAGTTTCCTAGTGAATGTCTCTCTTAGAAATGGTGATGAGAGGATTGATGTTTCTCTCCTGGAGAATTTCTTTAGTTCCAGAAAGGATCTCACACTAACATATATTTTTTTTTCCTCCAAACCCAACTTTGTTAATGAAGAAAAAGACAGTGATATTTATGAATCCTAAAAATCCAAAATCTTCAGGTTTAAGGATTTATGTTTGACTATTTGATCTCCCATGAATGCATTTGTTTGCTTCTGCATTGATACACCTGTTTGAATACTCTCAGTAATGTAAGGCTCCCTACCTCTTAATTCTATTTCTATGTCTAAATCTCTCTTCTACTTGAAAAGTTTTCAACTCTTTGAGATGGCTATCATGTCATCTTTAATTTTTTTTTTCAGAGTAAACTTTGCCAGTTTATCCAACCAGTAATCATGTAGCATAATTTCAAAGTCTGATCATTCTGATTATCTGCCTTTGGATACCTCATGTCTTTCCCCTAGCTTTCCTGAATAGCAGTATCAAGAATACATATAAAGAACCAAGAACAGTATCTGGCACTCAGTAAGTGCTTTATAATCATATTTTTATTTGCACAATTTAATATTGGCCTAGCTTGTAGGTAACCATGTCAGTTGTGATGACGTTGCTGAAATAAACACGGTCTACTAAAATTTCCAGATTTTTTTCATAAGTGCTGATGCCTAGCCAGATTTCCTCTTTCCTCTAATTAAGCAATTGATGAAAACATTCTAATCAGCTTTTCATCATTGTAAAAAATTTTACTCGTGTTCCTCAGGCTAGCATATAGTCAGGGGGGGAAAATGAGTTTGAATTCTGGCTCTACTAGTGTTTTTATGATTTTGGTAAAATCACTTATCCTCTCTGAACCTTGGTTTTCTCATCTGAAAAGTGGGGTAAAGACATTTGCCTCCAAATAGAAGAGAAATAGTAAATGAAAAGCTATATTTGAAGCCTCTAGCTGTGTGCCTAATACTTTGTAGTTCTCTTGTTCTTATTTCTTGCTCTCTCCAAGAGATGTATTAGGCCATCCCTCAATTATTAACGTACAGAGAGGAGTTAGAGATGAGAATTATACTCTATAAGATGCCTATTAGTCAATGTAGAGATGCAACAGACAAAGGCCTTGTCCTCAAGAGGTTTATAGTCAAATCAGTCCTCTTGAAATCCTTGTAAAATACAAATAGAGGAATTCTAAGTCCTCGGCTGATGTCAGAACTAGCTGAATAAAGCTCTGGAAGGCAGGGGCCGAAAAAACAATTAATAGTGGTATTTTTGTTTGCCAGGGCTGCTGTAACAAAACACCACAGACTAGGTGGCTTAAACAACAGAAATTTATTTTCTCACAGTTCTGGAGGCTAGAAATACAAGCTCAGAATGCTGGCAGGACTGATTTTTCCTGAGGCCTCTTCTTGGCTTGTAGAGGGGCACTTTCTTGCTGTGTCCTCATATGGCCTCTTGTCTGTGCAAGCCCATCCCTGGTTTCTCTCCCTCGGCTTATAAGGACATCATTCTTATAGGATGGGAGCCCTACCCTTATGACCTCATTTCATTTTAATAACCTCTTTCAAGGCCTATCTCCAAGTATAGTTACATTCTAAGGTCCTAGGGATTAGGGCTTCAACATATGAATTTTAGGGGGACAATTCAGTCCAATACAAGTGATTTCCATTTATTAGAATTACTCCCGGAAATAGTGATTGATGTGTATTATTTGGATGACTTAATGAAAAGACATCTGGTCTTGATCATCTTTATGTTCATAGCTACTTCCTTGGGCTCCACAAGTGTATGTGAAATCAGTGAGTAAATAAATGAATAAAGGACTGAATGAATTGACAAATAAATTAGTAGGTGCCATGGTGCAACCAATCAGTGTCTCTCCTTCTGTCAGGAATCTCATCCATTATGGAGGGGTTCAAAACCAATTTCTAAAATCCAAAGAAGTATATTTGTACACATTTACCTTCAGAAAAGTAGAACTTATCTGCACTTAGATAAGCAAGCAAACACCCAAAGTAGTTGTACAAAAGTATGTGGCACAGATGATTAGTTCCTGAAGGCACTCTACAATAATGTCCAATAAGCTTACAAAAATATGCAGAATACCTCCCTCTTAGAAATTCACAAGCCACCTTAACAAATAAAATGTGTGATGAAGCAATTATTTACTACAGTAAAGAAATCTGTTTTACTTGGCTTTGCCTGGCATTTTCCAAATGTATTTGGACTGTAAGAGAACCGCATTTTCTCCCCTCATGGGGAAAACATGCTTTCGACAAGCTTTGGGGGAAAATCTTGACTTACAAGCATGGTACGTAAAGATGTTAACTAGAGAGACCATGAAAATTCCAATGTAATTCTCCTTGCCCAACCAATGAGATCTTTGGAAAATGTCGTAAATCTCTGTTCTTAACATCTTAAATCTCTATATATCAGATGTGCTGAAGGACAGCACTAATATTATGGTCAGAAATAATAACTTAGACAAAGCTCCTCTAAGGTAAGTTTCTTAGCTCAGCTTTCCACTGATAGTCTCAAATCATTGTTTCTCAAAATAACTCTAAAATTGGATACCGCTGTTAACTGTTAATTTAATTTAATAGCGGAGATTATAACCTCAAAGTGGAAATAATTGAAATGGTGTCAAGTTCAAATCCTTACTCTACCATTTGATAATTGTAGTGGGTTTAGTACTGTCTCCCCCCACCCCCCAAATTCATGTTCATTCAGAACTTCAGAATGTGCCCTTTTTTGGAAATGGATCTTTACAGATGAAATCACCTAAAATGAGTTCATACTCTATTAGGATGAGTCCTAAATCCAATGGCTAGTGTCCTTATAAGAGGAGAGGATGCACACATGTACAAGAAGGAGGCCACATGAAGCCAAAAGAGAGCCAGAGAGAGGAAGGCCGTGTGAAAACAGAAGCAGAGAATGGAGTGGTGATGCTTCCCCAAACCAAGGAATGCCAGGAGCCACCAATAGCTAGAAGAGGCAAGGAAGGATTCTCTTCTAGAGACTTCAGAGAAAGCATAGCCCTGCTAATACCTTGGCTTTGGACTTCTATCTTCCATAACTGTGAGACAATAAATTTCTGTTGTTTTAAGCCATGTGTTCAGTTTGTGGTACTTTGTTATTGCAGCCCTAGGAGGCTAATACAATATTTATGTGAGTTTAGGTGAATTAGTAAACCTCACTGAGCTAATCTATAAAATGAAAATAATAATATGCACCTTCCACGGTTTTGGTAAGGATGAAAGGTTGCGAACCTGTGTACCTTCTTTGTGCTAGGCCCTGAAGATAAGGGAGCGAAAATGCATATAAGGTACTGGACCTAGAGAAGATTGGCAACCTATGGCCCATGAACCAACACAGCCAAAAGCCCGTTTTCTGAATAAACACAGCCACATCCATTGATTAAATATTTTCCATAGCTGCCTTTATACAATGGTAGAGTAGATGTAAAATGGAAGAGCATATGTCCTACAAAGCCTGAAATATTTACTATCTGTCTCTTTACAGAAACAAAAGTTTGTTAACCTCTACCCTGGATGCTTACGATGCAGTTTGAGGAGAGGGGAAGGCATAGAAAAACACAAAAGAACAGTTGGATCATGATAATTGCTCCAGAAAATAACTTACCAGATAGAATAGAAAATAAACTGTGGGAAGACAGGTAGTCACGGGAGTCCTAAGGAGGTGTCCCATGACCAGGGATTTGAAGGATAAGAAGGCGGCAGCCTAAGAAGAGCTCAGTACAGACTGTTACAAGCTGAAGAAAGTGTTAGAGACAGCGCCCTGAGTCAGGAAGGGCGGGACTCTGGGGGAACACGAAGTAAGCCAGTGAGGTGGGATCATTGTGAAGGGAGGAGAAAATGGCAGGAGGTGAGCTCATATAGGGCCTAATCAAGTATGACAAAAAGTGCTAGTTTATTCTTGTGCAACGGGAAGCCATTGAAGAGTTTCAACAGGGAGTCAAGTGATATGCTTTACATTTTTTAGAAGATTACTCTGCCTGTGGGTGGCAGAAAAATGGGTGGCAGCAAGGGCTAGTGGCTCAGACTTGTGGTACAGTATCAGTGGAGAAAAGTGGACACATTCAAGATGTGCTTTAGGAGTAGCACCTAGAGACTTGCTGACAGATGAGATGTGAGGAATTTGTGGAGAGAAGATGTCAGTTATGATTCCTATGTGGGGCTGAGCAGGAAGTGGGTGGGTGGTGGTTCCAAACACAAAGATGGGAAGTGTGTGTGTGTGTGTGTGTGTGTGTGTGTGTGTGTGTGTGTGTGTGTGTGTGTGTTCTTGTTGTTGGGGAGGGATAGGTGGTGTGGGAGGGATATAGAGAGTCTTCCATCATCTTTGTGGTCATCATTGTTATCAACAACATCATCTAAACTCTCAAAAAGAGAAATATATTTGAGTTTAATTTGCTAATTGATCCCTCTGGACAAAATGTTTTTTTTTTTTTTTTTTAACTAAAGTTTAAAAAAAGAGACATGCTTCTTTTGAAGATTTCTTCTACCAAGATTGGCCTGAAGGGGACTTTGTTGCTCTCTCCAAATTGACAAAAGTGAAAAACCCACTAGCTCATAATCAGCAGAAGTGTGCATACAAATGCATGTTCATATAAGAGCTAAGGACAAAGTACTAGTTAATTTCTACTCCAAGGAATAAGCAAGTAGCATAATTGTGATGTCAAGATTCTGTATACTCAATTTATAATGATTTAAATATTTTTAATTTTTAGAAAATGTTGACATAAATTAGTTAGGGATATCTTCAACACCTGTTGAGATGAAATCTTAGCTAGTTGGTGGACTATAATCCTAGAGTTTTGACTTCAGTTATCATCATATCCTATATACTTTTCACTACTATTTTTATGACCACCACCATAATCTATTACACAAGAATGGTTTATATACAAGGTGATCATATGTCCTGGTTTGTCCAGAACCATCTGACTTCGTGTCTATTGTACCAGCATTATTATCAACAGCATCTTCTTTCACTTATCATCCAGTTTGGATGATAAATTATATGGTCGTCCCATTTATAGATAGTTATAGTAATTTGCAAAAATATAGGCTTTCTGGCTTCAAAGAACATTTGGCTCTCAAGAGATTTCACTGAAAGTATTTGGCTGAAATGGGATATCAGATTTTGGCTCAAATGCAGCCAAATACCTATTTTAATTTGATTTTTAGTAAGGTTCCACTATTATCATTTATTTCAGGAGGAATTCAATGTGTGGGAATGTCTCTGTCCTTGGACCAAGAAGAAGATACCTCATTCTGTTCTCTTTTGGTGGGTCATATCAGCTGTGGACATACTTCTTCCAAGCAATTAATATTCTTAGCTATTCTTTCTTTGAGTTATTCCCTTTCAATGCTTGTCTACTGATTAAGAATCAGAGTTCATGCCCTCTTTTGCATTCTTCTGAGACTGATCATCTTCTATTTTAGTCAAACTTAGAATGCTTAATTGGCAACGTTTGAGAATAATTTCTCCACGTTCTGTTCTCTTCCAATTTCCTTCTTTGCATTGAGTAACTTCTTGAGAATTATTCAATTTTGATTTTATGTGATATGAAGAGTCTCCATCTTAGATGCCTCAACTGTTTATTAGCTTTATGCTTTTGAGAGTGCATTCTGAGAGTTGTACTGGTTGGATTAAAGTGTCAAAAGTCTAAATGCTATCTTCCCAGCTGTGTGAGTGAGATTCTCCTCTATTTACAATCAATCTCTTTCTTCAAGAGTATGACAAGATGAACTGACTTAAAAAGAAATATCAACTTCACTTACCTACAAAGCCAAAAACATCCTAGGTGGAAAATGGATTTGGATAATAATTTCCAAGACTAGATTATTTTATAAGCGCTAAAAATTTCAGTAAGTTGAAAAACAACTTTACTAAAGTTAGCATTTATTAACTGTTTTTTTGTTAAAATGACATTTTATTAAAACAGAGACCTCGACAATCAGATTTAAATAAGTACCCCTTCCTGGAATTCTCTGACTTGAACCCAACCCCTGAGACTCTTTCCTGGCCAGTTCTTGCCTATTTTCCTATTTTCCACTCTCAAATTTCAGATGAACAACCCAACCCCAGCCAGCCCTTGAGAAGACAGTTGCTTCTATCCATTGTGCCATAGCCCCTGCAGGCAAGTGGGAAAACTGGTAGAAGAATGTAGGGACTTGACTCCTTATTCTGGCACTAATTAGCCCTACAGAACTGAGAAGGTAACTTAATCTTCCTGAGCTCTAATATCCTTATCTGTAAAATGGAGACAATTATATCTCCTTTAAATACCCTAAGCATTTTTATAATAGCAATGATATTATATGTTCCTGACCTGCACTAAATTTTCTACAGGCATTATCATATTTACCCCTTTCAACAGTGCGTAGGTACTATTAATATTCTTTGGGGCATTATTTAGCATGGCCACTATAGATCATTGTCCTTCCTCAGCGGTTTGAACAACAGAAGTGGGTGAACCAAGTAGACAGATCGACAAAATGTGTCATATGTTTAGTGAAGCAGCAAAATGGACTCTGATGTGTATCACAGAATAGTCTAAACTTGGATAATTTATCAACCTCTCCATTGTAGTCACCACTGTCTTCAGCAGCACTGACAATTTCTGAAGTCTGCGATTCCTTTGCTTCTCTTTGATTCATAATTACTGGGACTGAGACTCATCAGACTTCACTATGACCCATAAATCATTTTTATAGTGACTAATTTCCCTTTTTTAATTTTTGAGGCCTGGCGTCAAACTCCTGAGTTTTGACAGTGATTTAGGCATGAGGAAGTTGCCTAACCTCCCCCAGGCCATATTTGGGAAAAGGTATGTCAAAAGCAAACTTGAATTTAGTTAGGGTTTCTTTGGTCCTCTGGCCCCTTGTACTCACTTCAGCAGTCACATTCATCTGGCTTAGTTTAGGACCCCTTTCTAGGGGTTTGGTTTCTACTTAATCCTTGGGTCATAAGTGATAGCCTGATCCTGGCCCTCTGCTGTGGGTAGCTTCCCCCCTCCAGGTGTACCCTGTGTTAAAGTGACCTCAGCATCTCATCTATTCCAGATTAAGGCTTCCCTTTTTACGTATCTCACCTTTGTTCCGTGATCCACAATTTTCAAAAACATCTGCATGGGGTCTCTCATTCTCTGTTTTTCCCCTCCCTGTTCTTTCCTTTTCTTCTCACTTTCTGCCCCAAATTTAAGTATTTCTCTAATTATTAACTTTAATTATAAGGAACGCTATAATTTCCTAAAATAACTACTGGGATATCAGAACCTTTTAGGATAAATTTATCCCCTGTATAAATAAGTCTTTAAGAAAGGGGGGTGGACACCTGGGTGGCTCAGTCAGTTAAGTGTCTGCCTTCGGCTCAGATCATGATCCCAGGGTCCTGGGATCGAGTCCCGCATCGGGCTCCTTGCTCAGCGGGGAGCCCGCTTCTCCCTCTGCCTGCCACTCCCCCTGTTTGTGTGCACTCTCTCTCTGACAATAAAGAAATAAATCTTAAAAAAATTTATCACCTGAAGTTGAATTATACTTCAATTATAAAAACATATTTTATAGAATATTTACTTATATCAAGGAAAATTCTCAAACTATGTGCCTAGAGTACAAAAGGCTACCTATTATTTTCTTGGTAATGTTTTCAGACTCAGCAACTGGAAAAATATAGAATTTACTCATATATCATTATTTCTAAGAAAGAAACTAACTTGGGTGCCTGGATGGCTCAGTTCATTGGGCGACTGCCTGTGGCTCAGGTCATGATCCCGGAGTGCCGGGATCAAGTCCCGCATCAGGTTCCCTGCTCAGCGCGGAGTCTGCTTCTCCTCTGACCCTCTCTCCTCTCATGCTCTCTCTCACTCTCTCTCTCAAATGATGAAATCTTTAAAAAAAAGAAAGAAAGAAAGAAACTAACTTATAGTTTTTTATTTCCTGTATTTGTAATTATAAAATAGGTGGTTTTTCTCACACCAGGAGATAAACCTCCCCTGTTATGATCCAAACATATTCCAGGAACTATCAAGAAACTCATTTTAATGCCAAGAGGAGTAGAGATGATTTTTCCCCTTACTTCTTTGATCACTCTCACACACGAGTTGATCAAAGTAGAATCATGTGTTGCACACCAAATGTTAATAAATGTGACCATTTTGACAAAGGTCAAGTTGACCTAATCCAAGGAAAATGAAAACAATACCCTGTCTTGGCCCACTTGTTCAAGAAGAGAAACTGGGGTACTATGTAATGGTGCTACTTCCATTTTACCCCCAGTAATCAATAGTCCTTGGTTCAATTTGACCACCAGAGTGAGAGCTTATTGTGATCGCTGTGCAGATAAGTTGTGGTGGCAGTCAATGAAAAGATTAAAGCTACACATGGTCTTCCAGTTTCAGCTTTGCCACATAGAGGACTTGAAAGTTGTCACTCCTGTCCTCACAACAAGAAAAAGGAAAAAAAACAGAATGAGCTCAAAGGTAATGACCTTTCTTAGATCCATCAGAATATTGAAGCCATGGGGTAAACTGCCACCCTGAAATCTGCAGAGACAGGAGAATACAGAGAATCACAGCTGAGATCAGCTTACTGGGGTCTAGTAGAACCAATAACTAGTAGGAACACTTAAATGGTAATTGTTAAAGACAAATTGCTGTAGGTTGACTGAGGACTAGTGTGAGAATGAGAAACTCCTGGAAGCTATAGTCTTAGCGGGACCTCCCACCCATGCTTCATCAATTTTACCTTTAGGAACCCCGCCAGGTTCTCACAGAGAAGAGCCAAGAAAAGTCCTTTTATGGCTCTAGAAGGGGGTAGAAGAAAGTAACCATTTTGAAATACACCCTGAATGTTCTTTTTTAGGGCAAAGATTTTACCATAGCTCTATCCCACTTAGGGAGAAGGGTATTAATCCAACTGTAGAATCTTCTAGCCTTGTTGATCTCACCTAAGGGGATGAGAGAAAAGCACTTGTAAAGGTCACAGCTTACAGGCTCAGTAAGAAAAAAGAAATTAAACATAAGATTGTAGAGCATGCCCCTTCCCCCACAATTTATCACCAAATTAGCCATTCTAGGATAAGTAGAGTGGATGAGAGCTGCAAAAGCTGCAAGAAACATATATTATTTCAAAAGGAGTTTCTAGGGGCTCCTGGATAGCTTAGGTGGTTAAGAGTCTGACTCTTGGTTTTGGCTTAGGTTGTGATCTCACGGTCATGAACTCAGGGTTGTTAGATCGAGTTGTGTCCAGCCCTGCATTGGGCTCCACCCTCCATAGGGACTCTGCTTGAGATTCTCTCTCTCCCTCTGCCCCTGCCCGAACTCACACTCTCTCTCAAGATAAATCTTTTTTTTTGTTTTGTTTCAAAGGAGTTTCTAGGGAAGCCCAAAGACAAAAGAGGAGACAAAAACAAGGATTGTAAAGGAATCTGAAAACTCTGGTAGCTATAGCTACAGAAAATATTAAGCATAGTCCAACTCTTAGCTAAATTAACACAATCTCACACTAAAGGTCTTTTACATTGGTTCTTTTTACTCATATGTCACATTTGCTTTTAATAAAAAGTTCCAAATCAAGCTAAAAGGTAAGAAAAAATACATCCAGAAGAGACAAGGAAAGCATCAGGACCAGATTCAGGTATGATACAGACTTTGGAACTTTCAACAGGAAATTGAAAATAGCACAATTAAGGTGTCTAGAGTAAAAAGTAGAAAACATGTAAAAGCAGATGGGTAACATAAGCAGAGCAATGAAAACTTTAACAAACAATCATAAGGAAATGCTAGAAATTAAAAACACTGTAATAGAAATAAAGGATGTCTTTGATAGGCTTAGCAGTAGACTAGACAGGGCCAATAAAAGAACAAAGGAGATTGAAGATATGCCAATAGAAACTTTCCAAAGTGAAATAAAGTGAAATACAAAGATAAAAAGAGTGAAAAAAATTAGAACAGAATATTCAAGAACTATGGAACAATTTTACAAGACCAGTGCTCTAACCCCCTAGCTATGGAGCCTATGGAACAATTTTAAAAGGTGCAACATATGCATAAATACCAGGGGAAGAAGAAAGAGGGCACAGAAGAAATATCTGAGTAAAAATGTCTGAGAAATTTCCAAAATTAATGAACCGACATCAAATCACAGAAAACAACAAAAACTACATCTAGTCGTATCATATTCAAACTATAGGAAATGGAAGAAAATCTTGAAAAAGCCAGATGGGGAAAAAAAACCCACTTTATTTATAAAGGAACAAGGATAAGAAGTTTAATATGTACATCAGAAACTATATAAGCAAGAAGAGAGTGAAGCAAAATATTTAAAGTATTGAAAGAAAATCCCACCAACCCAGAATTCTATATCCAGATTAGAATTATCCTTCAACAGTGAAGGATATGATCCAGATATGAAATTATACCCCAAAAATAAAGGAAAAATAAAAGACTTTCTCAAAAAAAATTGAGGAAATTAATTTCTGGTAGACCTGTTCTACAAGAAATGTTAAAACAAGCACTTCAGGAAGAAGGAAAGCAGTATAAGTCAGAAATTCAGATCTACATAAAGAGAGAAAGAAAATCAGAGAAGGAATAGATACAAGTAAAACAAAATCTTTTTTTATTATACTTAGTTAATCTAAAAGATAACTGTTTGAAGTAATGATAGATTAGTTGTAAATGCATATTGCAATTTCTAGTGCAACCACTTAACAAATTGAAAAAAAACATAATTAGTACTCTAAAAAAAAAGACAAAATGAAATTATATAAAATTCTCAATTAAATCCAGGAAAGGCAGAAAAAGAAGGGAATAAGATAAAAGAAACATTGAACAAGTGCAACCAATAGATGATAGACACAGATACGGTAGATATTCATCCAACTGCACCCAATAATCATTTTAAATATGAATGTTCTCAGTACACCAGATAAGGACAGAAGATGGTCAGAGTGAATAAAAAACAACATCCAACCATGTTGTCTATAAGAAACTCAATTTATTATTTTTTAAAGATTTTATTTATTTGAGAGAGAGCAAGAGTGTGAGAGAGCATGAGACCAGGGGGGAAGGGAAGAGGCAGAGGGAGAAGCAGGCTTCCCACTGAGCAGGGAGCCGGATGTGGGGCTAGATCCCAGGACCCTGAGATTATGACCTGAGCCGAAGGCAGATGCTTAACTGACTGAGCCACCTAGGAGCCCAAAAATCTCATTTTAAATAGAGTCACATAAGTTAAAAGTAAAAACTGAAAAATATAAAAAATGCTGACTATCAATATAACTAATCAAAAGAAAGGTGGAGTAGCCATATTAATTTCAGACAAAGCAGACTTCAGAGCAGATAAATTTCTCAGAGATAAAGAAAGGCATTGCGTAATGATAAAGGGGTTAATTCTCCAAGCAGACATAACAATTCTTAGACTCAATAAATCTAACATCAGAGCAGCAAAATATACTATAAAAAATCGATAGAACTTCAAGGATAAATAGACCAATCTACTATTATGGTTGAAGACTTCAACACCCTTCTTTTAGTAACTGATAGATAAAGGAGGCAGAAAAGTAGTAAGGATGTAGTTGACCTGAACAGTGCTATCAATCAACTCGATCAAATTGACGTTTATAGACTACATTCAACAACAGCAGAATACACATTCTTCTCAGGCTCATATGGAACACTGAATAAAACAGACCACATTCCTGGGCATAAAACACACTTAAGAATTTAAGTGAATGAAATTTGAATAAAATGAATTTAAGTGAATACAAGTAATATAAAGAATATTCTTAAACAACGATGGAACTAAATAAGGAATCAGTAATAGACAGATAGCTGGAAAATCCCCAGCTTCTTATTTGAATAACCACTTCTTACTAGCACATGGGTCCAAAAAGAAGTATTAAGAGAAATCAAGAAATATTTTGTTCTAAATGAAAATGCAATATAACTTAGAATTTGGGGGATGCAACAACACAATGCTTGGAGAAAAAAATATAGCATTAAATTTAAATATTGTAAAAAAAGAAAGATCTAAAATCAATAATCTAAGCTTTACTTTATGAAACTAGAGAAAGAAGGACAATTGAAGCCTAAATCAGGCAGAACAAAAGAAATAAAAAATTAGAGCAAAAATCAGTAAAATAGAAAATAGGAAGAGTATCAACAAACTCTAAACCAATAAACTCTAAAAACTGATTCTTAGAAAAGATCAATAAAGTCGATAAAACTTCTATGCAGGCTAATCAAAAATAAGAAAGAAGGAGAACAAAAGTTACCAAAAGAAATGAAAGAATGGTCACCACCACCAATCTCATGAAGCTTAAAAGGATAGTGAATACTATGAATAACTCTGCTTACAAATTCAATAACTTAAATGAAATGGACCAATTCCTGGAAAGTCACAAATGACCAAAGTTCACATAAAGAAAAACAGATAATATGAACAGGCCTATATCAGTTAAATAAATTAAATCAATAATAATATTCCCAAAAAAGAAAACACCAGGCTGAATGGTTTCACTGGTGAATTCTGTCAAACATTTAAAGAAGATATTATAACAATATTAATTCTTCACAATCTATTCCAGAAAATAAAAGCTAAGGGAATACTTCCTAATTCAGTGAAGCCAGCATTTTCTAGTTCCAAAAACAGATAAAGGCATTATTACAAAGGAAAATTACAGACCAATACTTCTTTTTTTTTCAAATAAGTAAATAATAAACTTTCATTAGATTAATAAAGCTGTATCTATTCTGTGGCCTTATATACCCTGCACAAAATTCTGTATGACTAAAAGTAACATAGACCAGAAAGGAACACAGACAATATACATAACAGTCACCTTACAGGCAATACAAAGGCACTAAATTCATATCTTTCAATAGTTACCCTGAATGTAAATGGGCTAAATGCCCCAATCAAAAGACACAGGGTAAGACTGTTGAATCACAGACATGTACCTCTGAAACAAATAATACATTTTATGTTAAAAACAAAAAAAGGAAGATAGCAGGAGAGGAAGAATGAAGGGGGGAAATCAAAGGGGGAGCTGAACCATGAGAGACTATGGACTCTGAGAAACAAACTGAGGGTTCTAGAGGGGAGGAGGGTGGGGGGATGGGTTAGCCTGGTAATGGGTATTAAAGAGGGCACGTACTGCATGGAGCACTGGGTGTCATACACAAACAATGAATCAGGGAACACTACATCAAAAACTAATGATGTAATGTATGGCGATTAACATAACATAATAATAAAAATAGAAAAAACGAAGACACAGGGTATCAGATTGGATAAAAAAACAAGACCCATCGATATGCTGTCTGCAAGAGACTCACTTTAGACCCAAAGACTCCTCTAGATTGAAAGTGAGGGGGTGGAAAACAATTTACCATGCTAATGGACACCAAAAGAAAGCTGGGGTGGCAATCCTTATATCAGACAAATTAGATTCTAAACCAAAGACTATAATAAGAGATGAGGAAGGACACTATATCATACTTAAAGGGTCTATCCAACAAGAAGACTTAATAGTTGTAATTATCTATGCCCCTAACATGGGAGCAGCCATTTATATAAGCCAGACCAATATTTCATATGAACATAAAATGCAAAGATCCTTAAGTAAATATTAGCAAATCAAATACAATAATGTATTAAAAAATTATGCCAAGAGGCATGTATTTCAGGTGCGTAAACCGAATTAGTATTCAAAAATCAGGTAATGGAATATATCACATCAACAAGATAAAGAAGAAAAATGACATGACTGTATCAATTGATGCAGAAAAAGTATTTCACATGCCTTTGTCATTTTAAAAACACCAAAAGTTTAATCTATGAAAGAAATATTGATAGCTAGAATTTTAAAAAAATCTTATGATAAAAATTCTCTGCAAACAGGGAAAGGGAAACTTTCTCAACTTGAAAAAGAACACCTACAAAACCCTACAGCTAACATTCTACTTAATGGTGAGAAGCAGGACACTTTCCTCCCGGCTTATATTGGGAACAAGGCGAGGATGTCCCTTCCCTCCAACATTCAGTCTCATATTGACTGTCCTAGCTAGTGAAATTGCTATAAAATAAATAAAATAAAAGGCATAAAGATAGGGAAGTAAGAAATAAGACGGTTTTTGCTCACAGATGACATTATTGTCTATGCAGAGAATCCCAAACGGACAAAAAAATCTCCTGGAATTAATAAGTGATTATTGTAAACTGATGGGATCTAATTGCTTTCCTGTATACCAGCAATAAACAACTGCAATTTGAAATTTGAAAACACGAATACTATTTACAATAGCACTGTAAAAAAGAAAAATGCTTTGGTATAAATCTAACAAAAATGTACAGGATCTACATGCAGAAAACGACAAGATACTGATGAAAGAAATCAATGAAGATCTAAATAAAAGGAGATATATTCTGTGTTCATTAGTAGATTCAATATTGTTAAGATATCAATTCTTCCCAAATTGATCTATAGATTTAATCCAGTTCTAATCAATATCCCATCAAGCTGCTTTGTAGATATCTACAAACTGATTCTAAAGTTTATATGGATAGACAAAAGACCTAGAAAAGCCAAAACAATACTTGCTGCAAACCTACAGTAATTGAGACAGCATGGTATTGACAAAAGAATAAAAACATAGATAAAACAGACAGAATATGGAGTCCAGACCAGAGTCACATTACAGCCTTTGACGCAGGAGCAACACAAATCTTTGACAAAGGAAAAAAGGCAATTGAATAGAGAAAGAACAGTCCTATAAGCAAATAGTGCTGGAACAATTGGGCATCTGTATCAAAAAAAAATAAATAACTAGACATCAATCTAATACTTTTCACAGATATAGATGATGACATTGAAAGAGTGATCAACAGAAGAAAAAATTGATGTTATTCTTTTTTAAAATTAAAAACATGTTTTCTATGAAAGATACTGCTAAGAGTATGAAAATAAAAGCCACAAGCTGGGAGAACATGTCTGCAAAACACATATCTGATAAATGGCTTGTATCCAAAATATACAAAGAAATCTTAACACTAAACAATAAGAAAACAACTGATCAATTAAAAAATGAGCAAGAGATTTGAACAAACATTGCACCAAAGAAGAGATACAGATGACAAAAAAAGCATATGAGAAACATGATTTATCATTGGAAAATTGTAAAACAAAACAGCAGTGAAATATACTACACAGCTATGAAAAGGGCTAAAATAAAACAAAATTTAAAATTTAAAAACAGAAAATCCCCATAAAACTGAAAATACCTTCAAGGATGCAGAGCAAAAGGAATTCTTTTTCATTGTTGGTGGAAATACAAAAGGTGCAGCCACTTCAAAGGTAGCTTGATAGTTTCTTACAAAGCTAAACATAATTTTACCATATGATTTAGCTATTGCCCTCCTAGATATTTACTTAATTCAGCTGAAAACTTACTTCAAACTTATGAAAACTTAATATTTATAGCAAATTTATTCATAATTACCAAAAACTGGAAATCACCAAGACATCCTTCAGTAAGTGAATGGATAATCAAACTGCAGTACATATACACAATGGGATATTATTCAACAGTATAATGAAGTGAGCTACCAGGCCATGAGAAGACATGGATGAACTTTAAATGTATACTGATACGTGAAAAAGCCAGCCTGACAAGGCGCTATAGGACATGATTACAATTATGATGTTCTACAAAAGGCAAAACTATAGAGACAAGAAAAGATCAGTGATGGCCAGTGAGAAAGGAGGAGAGGAGGCTTGAGTTGGTGAAACAACAAGGGAATTTATAGTGCAGTGAAAATTATTCTGGATAATTCTATAATGGTGGACACATGATATAATGCACTTGTTATAATCCATAGAACTGTACAACAGATAGCAAATCTTAATGTATACTAGTTGAAAAAAAAATGAATTAGGAGGTTCAAGGAAGTGCCCAGAGAGGAATGCAGATTGGGATAAGAGAATGTAGCTGTATTATAAATGCATGAAACAACCTCACTGGGGAGAGTGGGGGTGAAATGTGCTGATGTAAGTAACTTTCAAAATGAGTGGAGTCTGAAAGACTAAAGGCAAAAAGAACTACACATAAGCATTATCCTCCAGTTGATAATATTGTTTCCCATGGGGATACAGGTTAACAATTCTGATACTGCCTTACATACATAATATAACTGAACAATTAAGAAATCGAATGTCAGAATATGAGAACCAGGTTTCTCACGGTTGGAGTGAGAGTTTATAGATAAGCAAGAGGAAGAGGCTAGAATAATTCATGTGCTGATGGGTTAGAGTTGGATACTTCAGTTTAGCTTAATATAGATATAGGTGGGTTCATATAGAAATATTTATAGAAATGTGTATATGCATATCTATATGCAGGCTAGTATGCACAGATCTATTTCCTTGTTTGTCAGCTAAGAAGGCCTAAAATAAATGACTCCTGAATAGCAGTGAACACACCAACACCCAGATCTTGGCTCTTAATTCCTCTCTCCAATAAAAGGAACCCGGGATCCTTGGAGGAAAGGCTAAGTCTGGGGCAGGAAATATGTAAAATAAACTTGGACCATCTTATAGTACCAGAACAACAACTACAACAAAAACTTACATTAATGGGGGCTATATCTGAGGGACATAGCGGTCACCTGAAAGAACCTCTAATGGTCAAAGCTGGAACAATTTGGGCAACAAAAGAAACAAAGTGGTACGGGATTATAATCCAAAGAATAAAATAAATGGCTGTGAGTCCATACTGATATACATAAATGATTGAATCAATAAATAAATGGGGGAGAAAAACAAATGTCTCATGCAGAAGAATTCCAAATAATTTATATAGGCACTTCACTCTCAAGAAGGTGGAGCAGAACTCCCTGCTCTTTAAGTGTGAGCTGCACATAGTGTGACTTCCTCCAAAGAGCACAGAATGGAAAGGAGGGAAAAAGAGTAACTTCATAGTGGAGAAAACTGACAAACACTACACTGGCCAGGTAATCAAGGTCAACTTCCACAGTCATAAACCATGTTGATCGTATGTATCCTTAATATGATGTGATGAAAGTGGCACTTCACTTTTGTGTTCTTCCCCCCCAAAATCCATAACTCCTATTTAGTCATGAGAAAAACATCATATAAAATCCAAAATATACCTTCTCAGTATTTCCTCAAATTGTCCAGGTCATCAAAAACAAGGACAGCCTGAGAAACTGTCACAGCCAACAGGAGACTAAACATGATGACTAAATGAAATACATTGTCTTGGATGGGATCCTGGAACAGAAAAAGGACATTAGGTTAAAACCTAAGAAAATTTGAATGAACTGTGGACTTTAGTTAATTACAGTGCATCAATATTGGTTCATTAATTTTAACAAAAGAATGATACTGATGTAAGATGCTAATAATAGGAAAAATTGGGTATAGTTATATAGGAATTCTTTACACTATCCTCTCAATTTTCCTGTACATCCAAAATTGTTCTAAAGAAACAAAATCTATTAAAAGAAATTGTCTGGCACTTACTATCTTATTGTGAAGTGGAGCATGGAGTACACAAAGGCGTAAGGTGTAGGGCAGTATGTAGAGAGTGCTATGTTCATGGCAATCCTCTAAGGAATAGAAGGACTGGAAATGGTGAAGGAGAATTTCTAACTGGGAGGACGTGTGAATGCATTTTAGAAGAAAAGAGGTTTGAACAAAACACTACATCAAAAACTAATAATGTACTGTATGGTGACTAACATAACATAATAAAAAAAAAAAACTTTGAAAAGTTAAAAGATTTTTGATAGAATTAAATAAAGGAAGGATCCTGAGCCATTCCAAATGGAAAACAGCATAAACAAAGTATGGAACTGGAAAAATCCAATGAGTATTTAAGAAAAACAATTGCAGATTGGCTGGAGGACAAGCTGGTATCATCAAGAGTAGTTGAAGTTAAGTCAGTTTGGGACTGAGTATAAGTATCCAAGACTAACAACTAAGGGCTTTGTTTAAGAAGTGAAAATTTCTGAGTGAGGAAGTTTTTAGGACCACTGAGTGGTCCTAAAAGAAGGATCTGGAGATGGCAGCATGAATAGAAAAAGGGGAGGGGTCATTTATATGGCCACTGCTGTATGTCCATGGGATGGCAAGAATCTGAGAAAGGATGGCACAGAGAGACGGAGATTGTGGAGGGAGATAAATGAGGAAAGAAAAATCAAGATGTGCAGATGAGGAAGAGATAACAGGCTATGGCAGGCCCTGCTTTTTGCTTACCTAATATTGATTCTCTTTCATCTTCCTTGCTAACTGCAAACCACAATTTTGTTGAGGGTGACAATGTTTTCAGTTAAAAATACTGCTCAGACTCCTTTGCCTCTGAGAGTGCCATGTGATCCAGCTTTAACCAATGAGATGTAAAAAGAAATCTAACAGGAGAACATTTGGTTTCCTGATAAAACAAGACAGTCTGCTAGCACCTCCCTTTTGTCTCCCCCCACCTCCCTTAATTCCTGAAAGGAACGTAGATATAATACCTGGAGTCATAGCCACCGTGATGTAGAAAAGAGGAACAATGCTACATACTAAGGAAGGCAGAATGAGATATATTCTCAATACCATTGTAGCTGTCTGGACCTCATTTTACATAACAGGAAAACAAAATATTTAGGTAAGCCAGTGTGGTTGGATTTCTTTTACTATCTTAAACAGTCAAAGGTCACCCTAAGAATTTTAGCCCTAACAAAGTGGTAAATAATGTCTTGTTAATTCACAATCCAGAGTGACTGGGTAAGAAGTAAAAGAGGGTTCTACTCCTGGGAAGGAAATCTTCAGGACTAGGTACAACACAAGTGGAATTGGGGCCAGGCCATTGTGCATCATTAGGTATATTTTCACTCAGGTTGGAAGAGCCTGAAAGTGCTTTGTACACTGACATGTTGGGTTCACTGCTCTCTTTACTATAAAAGTTACCACTTCTCAAACCACTTCAAAATGAAATAAGCTGTCATTCATCCATGTCCATACAGTAGTGGTGAAGAAAAGGGAAGGCTATTCTCTAAGAAAGCTGGGTCCTTCTAGTTATAAATGAGGGGGGCCCATGAGAAAAGGAATGGTCTCCTTGCCTGACTATTGTATCACTTGGGCTTCACCTTTGCCTGTCACATATGCCATCAGTATGGATTTGTTCCAGGTGTAGACCTTTCAAAGGAAGGGCACGCAGAATGGCTTATATGAATCTAATTCATTCCATATTTTCTTACACCTGAGCTGCTAGAGCCCAGCAATAATCATTATTACTCAATTCCTGGCTTCAGTCCTTAACATTTCTGGTAGAAAAAGGAGTATATCCTGACATCAGCCACCAAGCTGTCTCTTACACAAGCTGAAGTAAATACATTGAAAGAGATTTAGACTATTTTGCAGTATTACTTACACCTTTTGGGAAGCAAGCAACACACAAAGTGCATCACAATCATTAATTACTTAATGCAGTAAATATTTATTGAATACCTACAATTTTCCTGGCACTATTTTGGGGCTGGTGACACAGAAGTAAACAAACATACAAAAATCATGCCTTCATGGGTTAGATGGAAAATAACCAAATAAATAGGTAAAATATATAGTGTGTTAGAAATTATGTCTCTGAGAAAAATACTATGAAGAATAGAGTGAATATTGAACAAAGGAAGAGTGGATAGTGCAATATTAAATAAAGTGGTTGTTTGTATATCCTGCATCTTTGGAAGGAAGGAAGGAAGGAAGGAAGGAGGGAAGGAAGGAAAAGAAAGAAAGAAGAAAGAAAGAAAGAAAGAAAGAAAGAAAGAAAGAAAGAAAGAAAGAAAGAAAGAAAGAAAGAAAGAAAGAAAGAAAGAAAGAAAGAAAGAAAGAAAGAAAGAAAGAAAGAAAGAAAGAAAGAAAGAAAGAAAGAAAGAAAGAAAGAAAGAAAGAAAGAAAGAAAGAAAGAAAGAAAGAAAGAAAGAAAGAAAAGAAAAGAAAAGAAGAAAGAAAGAAACAAAGAGAAAGAAAGAAAGAAAAAAGAAAGAAAGAAAAAGAAAGAGAAAGAAAGAAAGAAAAAAAAAGAAAAGAAGGAAGGAAAGGTAGGTAGAGGTTGTTGGATAATAAGGTCTTCTGAGAAAACACTATTTAATCATAATCTGAGGGAGGAAAAGGAGGGAGTCATGCAGACAACCAAAAATGACAAATACATTATGAACTTTCCTGAGGAAACAGACATTCACTCTTTTGATCAAATCAAATGATTAGACCAATACATTTACTCTGGAAAGTGCATTGACATTGTCCTGTGCAAAAATTATTTGCTATTGCATACTTGATATTGAAGATACACAAGACTGTAACAAATGAATTAAAGTTTAACTGTATTATATAAGATTGCGCAGTAATAAGAAATAAAATATAAGTAACATGGGAAAATGCAGATATTTTAGTGTAAAAAAAGCTGTGCCCAGATACATAATGTTTTGTTCATGAGGCAAATAACAATTTTTTTAAGATCTTCCTGTAATTACAATGATCTGATAGTACAGGAAAAGACAAAGCATCAAATTATTGTTAATTCCATAAACTCTAGAAGTATTTTTGAAATAATCACACTTTATTTAAAGCTGGTAAAGTAAGTTGTTGTACACCTGAGCAGGATGAAATCCTCTCTGTGTAGCTTTTATTTGTCACAGCAAATCTGCAGATAAGTAGAGGCAACCATCAGCAAGTTAGTGAAGTCCATGGATTTTTGTCTTCAGAGTTTCCAGAGTTTCCTGCCCGATTTCTAAGTTGTTTTTATTTACATCACAAACTCTTATATAGCATGTGCTGTATGTTAGGTACTAAGTGATTTTCAGTGGTGATGGTTGTGGTGCTAGTGATAATATCAATGTTACTGTTTTAGATAGCTAAGGACCAGATATTATGCTTCATTTGATCTCCTTAGCAACTTCATGAGGTAGGTAGTACATTTTCTCATTTTTCAGATCCAGATACTACAATTTAAATATGTTATGTCATTTGCCCACCATGACAACTAGGAAGTAGTAAAAATGATATATGCAATACTAGATCTGCCTGACAATACCAATTTCAATCATGTATGAGAAGGCAAAGTAAAAACATATTTATAGGATAAAGGGCGCTTAAATTATATTTTATGTAAGTCCTATTTTGAAGGTAAACTGGAAATAGCCATTTGGGGGTAATATGCGTTTGAGGAAGAGAGAGCAGAGATGCAGGATGTTTGAGTTTCCAAGTTTTGTAAAGAGGACCAGTGAGGCCCTGCCTCGGTTTAGCTGCTGGAGCCTGTTCCCAGGATTGTTTTCAGAAGCTGGCTTAGCTCAGGCTTGCCCAGCTTCCCTCCCCTCCCTCACATTTCCCTACCCAAGAGTAGGTCAAACTTTTGTTCTTGTCTCATTATGGTAAGCATCTATGTATTAATTTTCTATTGCTGTTTTAACAAATTACCAAACACTTAGTGGCTCAAAACAACAGACATATATTCTATTATAGTGCTAAGGGTCAGAAATCCAAATGGTATGCACTTGGCTAAAATCTATGTTAGCAATGTGTGTTCCTTCTGGAAGCTCTAGTGGAAAATCTGCTTCCTTGACTCTTCTAGCTTCTAAGGGCCGCCTGCATTCCTTCGTCCATGGTTCTCTGACGTTTGCTTCCATTGTCATATCTTTTCTTACTCTCCTACCTCCTTCCTTGCCTTATAAGGACCCCTGTGATTATGTTGGATTTACCCAGATAATCCAGAATAATCTCCTGGTCTCAAGAGCTTTAACTTAATCACATCTGCCAAATTCATTCTGCCATGAAAGGTAACATAGCCACAGATTCTGGAGATCAGGAGGTTCACATCTTAAGAGGCCATTATTCTGCCTACCACACTCTTCCTTAGCTGTCTTAGTTTTCAGTACTGGACACAGTTGATGACTTATCTGAAATTGAGTAATACTTCCAAAAATCATCCCTCCCCCCAGACATCTAGAATATATCCTGGGCCATTCTCCTGTAGTCCCTACTCTTGGTTATGATGTTTTAGTTTTAGTCAAGTGTACTCCAATTAGTTTGCCTTTAAGGGCTCTTGACTGATGGTTTTTTAAAGGACGACTTCTCTAAAAAAAACATTTCTTGATGTATTACCCTACAAAAATCAAATCCATGCCTAATCACCAGGAAAATGACTTTAGTTAGGTTAAAGTTGTAAGTCAAACAAATATATTTTGTCCCATGATCAATCATTTTTAGATTTAGCACAACCATATTGTGACGAAATACTCATCAAAAACAAAAATGCAGGAATTGTGTGTATTCCAGCTGAAAAGAGCAGAGGAATTCTTCACCTTAAACTGCATCTAGTCAAATAAAGCTCACTAACCACATACCCTGGTGCATAAGAGGTGTGTGGGCACTCAGCCAAGACCCACCATCAATTCCATACCCCGTACAATAAGACACGTCAGAAGCTTCCTAGTCAAATTATCTGAAGATGTGTGCATAGGTAAACGTTCAGTGGTGGAAGTGGACTTTAAGAGTCTAATGTGGAATAAGGTACTGATGTATGTGACAACATGGATGAACCTCAGAATCATGCTTAGTGAAAGAAGCCAGTCACAAAAGAACACATATTGTATGATTCTATTTATATGAAACATTTTAAAAAGGCAAATCTATAGAGATAGAAAGTATATTAGTGTTTGCTAAGGCTAAGGGTGGGAATGGGGAATGAATGTAAATAAACACAAGAATTCTTTTTGAAGTGATGGAAATGTTGTAAAATTAGGTGGTAGTGATGGTTGCCCCACTTTATAAATGTACTAAAAATCATTACATTGTATATTTAAAACGAGTAAATTTCATAATATATAAATTATACCTCAATAAAGCTGTTAAACGGAAAAGTTCAATATGTTGCTTCTCTAGCCAACATTTATTTCTAAATACATTTCATATAAAAACTAGCATATAATGATGTTTGGTGTGATATATCTTATAATAGAGTTATAGAGTTATAAGCAGCTTATTTGTTTAACAATAGGTATTAATTAAATTATGGTAAAATTATATGGTGAATTTGGTGTATAGAAGATGATAAAGTCATTTTCAGAAGTCTAATGAAATTAAAAAATGCTCATGGAATATTGTCAAATGAAAAAAACAGATACCAAAATCTCTTTGCTTTATGACCCCAAGTTTTTATTTATTTATTTATTATTTTTATTTATTTATTTTATTATTTTTTTTAGTCTTAAATTTAGTTAGTTAACATACAGTGCAATATTTGTTTTTGGAGTAGAATTCAGGGATTCATCACTTACAACACCCAGTGCTTATCACAAAAAGTACCCTCCTCGGGGCGCCTGGGTGGCTCAGATGGTTAAGCGTCTGCCTTCGGCTCAGGTCATGATCCCAGGGTCCTGGGATCGAGTCCCGCATCGGGCTCCCTGCTCCTTGGGAGCCTGCTTCTCCCTCTGCTTCTCTCTCTCTCTCTCTCTCCCTCTCTCTCTCTCCTCCTCTGTCTCTCATGAATAAATAAATAAAATCTTTAAAAAAAAAAAACAAAAAAACAAAAAGTACCCTCCTTAATAGCTATCACCCATCTAGTCCATCCCCCACCCACCTCCCTCCACGAACCCTCAGTTTGTTCTCTGTCCTTAAGAGTCACTTATGGGTTGTTTCCATGTTTTTAAATGACATAATTATAATAGATGTGTGTCCACAATAGAGTGAATTGTTAACCCCTTGGATTGTTCCCATTGCTCTTCTCAGGGATCTAGACAATAGGAAGAGCCTGTGGTGGTCACTGTTACAACTGTTTTAATTCTAAAGGAATTGACACAAGGGACCAAAAGAAAACAAATATCCTGCCATTTTCTACCACAGTCTTCTATGCAGCAATAGCAGTGAATAGAACAGATGAAGATATGTGAATTTTTAATTGCTAGGGTTATTGAGACAAACCAGTAAGAGAAACAAATGCATGCCATATCGAGAAGTTCTCTTTCAGGAAGGTCTAGTTAAACCACTTTATACATAATGCAAAATCTTCCCCCCCAAATCTCTTACTCTGACTGTAGCAGAGATTCTTCTCTGCTAGCCAAGATGTTGTCTGCTTCTACTATTTATTTCATTTGCAACTGTTTGTTTTGTTTTTATTATCTCATTAAACATTTTTAAAAGATACTAGCTCCATTATTAGAAGCGCAGGAAGTGGGACATGCATTTTAGTCACTACAGACACTTAATTGTACTCAGTTCCTTCAAAGTATGATCTTGGTCCCTCTCTCCTTGTTTCTTCATAAGTACTTATTAACCTGTGCATTTTTGCTTTAAGGTTACTAGTTTCTCTCATGTTATTTCTACCAATTAACCTTGATAGCCTACCCTGCTCCAACGCAGCAGATTTCCCATCTAATTAATAGTACCAACTTATTTGCACAAAAATTACTAGAAATAAATTTTAAAATTTAATAGTGGTTACCTCTGGATGGCAGGACTACAAGTGATTTTTATTTTTTATTTATACTGCTCTGCATATGTCAGATAAATTTTCTATATTGTACAACTTCTAAAACTGTTTTCCATTTATAATCTAAAAGGTAATGCCAATTCATTTCTTACCCATATTTCTTTTTGCTTCTTAACATTCAAAAAAAATTCAAAAGAAATCTACAGTCAATAATGGGCTAGTACACAGTTTCTTAATCTCAACATTATTGAAATTTTGGGAAGAATAAAGGGGGGAAAATCAGAGGGGGAGACAAACCATGAGAGACTATGGACTCTGAGAAACAAACTGAGGGTTCTAGAGGGGAGGGGGGTAGGAGGATGGGTTAGCCTGGTGATGGGTATTAAAGAGGGCATGTTCTGCATGGAGCACTGGGTCTTATATGCAAACAATGAATCATGGAACACCACATCAAAAACTAATGATGTAATATATGGTGATTAACATAACAATAAAAAATTAAAAAAAGAATTAATAAAAGGATTCAGAAAGGTTAAAAAAAAAGAGGGCACATACTGCATGGAGCACTGTGTATTATACGCAAACTGAATCATGGAACACTACATCAAAAACTAATGATGTAATGTATGGTGATTAACATAACATAATAATAAAAAAATGAAGACAAAACAAAAACAAAACAAAAAACTAATGATGTATGGTGACTAATATAACATAAAAAAAAATTTTGAGTTGTATAATTCTTTGTTGTGGGGTTTGTCCTGTGCATTGTAGACTGTTGGGCAGCATCCTTGGCTACTAAATGATAGCAGCATTCTTCACCTGTGACAAAGATATCTCCATATATTGCCAAATATTCCCTGGGGTGGGATTGGGGAGGGAACAAAAATCACCTCTGGTTGAGGACTGCTGTTTTCATTGTATATTTTTGTTTCTTTAGTTTCACCATGGATGCAGGATGTGGAATCCTCTGAAAAGAACCTGGAGTCCTTAGAATGTAAATGTCCTATGGGCCCCATGCTGTGCTCTTCCAGAAGCCAAGAACCCGCAAACAACTATCTGGGTAAATACTTAGAGCACAAGAAACTTTTATAACTAGGTGTCTCCTGCAAGTAAATGAGCCACACTTTGTCAGTGGTGAGTATTAAATCATATCAATAAAGTCAACAATCAGGAATGCAGTTCTTGTTGGAAATTACAGTTCATTACATAACACATAACATTATCTGTGAAATGTGTGTGTGTGTGTATATATGTGTGTGTGTGTATATATATATATATATATATATAAGCTACTATATATAGTACTTTTATCACTCAGCTCAGCCTGCTTTACCAAAATACCATAAACTAGGCAGTTTATAAACAACAGAAATTTATTTCTCACAGTGTTGGGGGCTGGAAGTCCAAAATCAAGGTGCACAGATTTCAGCACCTTCTTTCTGTGTCCTCACATGGTGGACAGGGTGAGGGAGCTCTCTGAGATTTCTTTTATGAGTACTAATAATCCCACTAATTCCATTCATAAAGGCAGAGTTCTAATGGCCTATTCACCTCTCAAAGGCCCTACCCCCTAATACTATCACCTTGGGGGTTAGGATTTCAACATGAATTTTGAAGGGACACAAACACCTTCAGACTATAACCAGTACTTACCCTTAAAATCAGCTTATATGTCCTTGGCATCTTTTACACAACTGTCTTTCCAATCCTTTTTCATAGCAAAAATTTTACCTTAAGATTCTAAGGTTATTATGAACCTAAGGCAATTGCGGAATAACTTTCCTTTGTTATTTGAACATTTGATTAATAACAACATTTTTCCCCTCCAAATATAAATAACTGGTTTGTACACTCAGATGCATGAATCATAAAAAATAAAATGCTTGTAAATTTAGTTTTAGCAGTTTTAAAACTCAATTGCTCGCTAAATCAATAATTCACAGTATATCTGTAATAATCATTGTGTAATGAGACACAAAAAAATCTGTCTTCAAGTTATGCACTGATTTTAAAAATACTTTCATCATCCAATAATACCAATGTTAGGCTAAATTCACTTCCTTTGTAAATACTGAAATACCAGATGCTTTCTTTAACTAAACAAAAGCATAAAACTTGAATAATTTATCATATGAGGCACCTAATTTTCATAGTTATATTTGAGTATTGCAAAATGATAATGATGACTTCAGATCTACTATTCTCTCTGCCCATCACATCCTTCCCCCTTGTCTCTGCCCGGAAAAAATCTATTCTCTCTTCAAGAGACAGCTTTATTTCTCCTCTGCCTTTGTGAAATTCTTCACGACTCCCTGGAACAGAGTTAGTGGTCCCCTCTGAATTCCTATAGCTTTTTGCATCTATAATAACTCTTATTACATTGCATTTATATGGCTTCCTCCTATGTTGCTTTTCCTTCTTTGAACCTACAGTGTATCAGAGGGCAGAGATCCTTAATATTTTCATCCCTTAATAAGCATTTATTAAACACCTAATTTGGTGTAGGCAACACGGTAGTGGCTAGAGATAGAGAAAAAGTATGTTTCTACTTATAAGTTGCTTACCATTCAGGAAAGAGATAAGAAAAACAATTAGAATACAACCAGAAAAGGGCCATGATGCAGTGGACAATAGGATGTATAGGAGTATATAGGTTGAGCATCTCCTCCCAGACAGGGATTTAGGGAAGGTTTACTGAAAGAATTGTGTTTCGACAAATAAGGATGCACCATCTGAACTGAGGAAGAGTGTTATACGCAAACAATGAATCATGGAACACTACATCAAAAACTAATGATGTATGGTGATTAACATAACATAATAAAATAAAATTTAAAAAATAAATAAAATTAATTTTAATTTTAAAATATATATATTCTACTCTACTACCTTTGGCTTGATTTGCTAATTCTTTTCCTGGATTCTTGAGAAGCCATCTTTATGCAAAATTTGTTTTATAAATAAATTTAATTAAGATCTAAAAAAAAAGAAGGAAAAATTAGGGTGGACTTAGGAACAAGGGCTAGGGGAAGGTGATTTAAGCAAAGTGTTGGATCTGGGGAGCTATGCTGGTGATTTGGACCTCTCTGCACTTCATCTGTGCCTCTTGATTAGTTGTATCCTTAAAATTATAAGCCAGTTTTATAAGGGATAAGAGCTCTGATTCATGTGAGTCTGATTTGACAATGTGATTGTATTATCTCAAAATTGAAGACAAGCAGGTAATAATTGGTTTAGAGATTCAGTGCATGCTGTAGAAAGTTCCCGTTTGATAACAGAGGAGATGAAAATAATCTCTCGGAAGTAATTCATGAGAGGAGCAAAGCCATGAAGTTATACAATAACTCTTGTGGGAATGGGAAATGGATTGATTAGAAATATGGACAAGGTTCGGGAAAAGCCTGGCCGAAGTTACATACCATGAGTGTCTGGTGCCCTCAATCTGTACTGAGTTTTGTCCAACAGTACTAAGCCTGGATACAGGAACAGAAAAGATAGAGGACTGTGCTGATCTAAGGCTAGAGATGCACTGCATAAGTGTAGTGTATCTGTATTCTGTAAAGGTAAGGGCCAAGAGAACAGTGGGTTTATCAAAAAACATTAAAAACCAAAGTCTAATTTATTCTTCTCACTTCCCACTCTTTAGTCCCACCCCAATAATATGAAATATTAACACAGATTGCTACTTATGGACAAACAATTCTATCCTTAACATAGAATGATCTATCTTCCTTTTTTTTTTTTTTTTGAGAGTGAGCGAGAGAGAGAGCAAGTGGGGTGGTGGGGGGAAGTGGTGCAGAGGGAGAGGGAGAGAGAATTTAAGCAGGCTCCATGCCCAGCGTAGAGCCCAACATGGAGCCCAATGCGGGGCTTGATCTCACAACTGAGATCATGAGATGAACTGAAATCAAGAGCTGGGCACTTAACTGACTGAGCCACCCAGGTGCCCCAAGAATGATCTATCTTCTTATCATTTACAAGGATATTAGCCAATGACCTTCTGCACTGAAAGGAAACAATGACTTTTAAGGTCATAAGTATGGGTGGAGCTCCTTATAAATAGTAGATGCATACCCCACAAATCATGAGCAAACTTGAATTTTATCAAAAAAACCTTTTAATTAATCAGAAAAGCCTACTGTTGAATACACTCCTATTAGAAAATCTGAGCCAGAGGTTGGCAAGCATTTTCTGTAAAGATTCAGATAGAAAATACTTTAGGCTTTGCAGGCCCTATTATCTCTGTTGCAACTATTTAACTCAGCCCTCGCATCAAAAAAAAAAAAAAAAATAGCATAGACTAAATATAAATGAGTGGACATGGCTATGTTCCAATAAAACTTTATTTGCGAAAACAGGTGAAAAGCTGGATTTAGTCTACAGGTAGTTACAAACCCCTGATCTAAGATAATTTTGTTTATTTATTTTCTGTAAAACAGGTAGTCATGTTCTAATTTATTCTTATATAAATCTTTCTGTTGCTTGCTTAAATTAAGACCTACCTGTATTTTTAAGTAATGTATTTCTCCAAGAAATTATAAAATTAAAAGACAGAGATGGCATGATTCAGTAACACATAATGAACAGAAATGTTCATAGTTAATCATTAGCAAAATGCTTTTTGGAATCCCTAAAATTATATCTGGAAGGCCTATACAATAACAATTAGCAGATATAATAAATTTGAAATGACTAGGTTTCCAGATGGAGTACTACTTCTTGGATCTATGGAGAAATGTTTTGTGGAAGCAGCATAATTACAGATACACAGCATAACAATCCTCTAATTTTTAGGGAAATGGTCCTTAGCATATAAAGACAGCTTGAATATGCTCCTTTTTAGAAGAAACTGGAAGTTATTATGCCTTAGAGTTAACTGCCATATTTTTGCATCTGATGTGGGAATAATTTAAACAACAGTTCAGTAATAATGATATTATTACAGTTGATAAAAATTCATGTTTATTAGCATGCTTTATCTTGATTTATTCCATGACATCTTATATTCACAAGAGTAACCACATGTCAAGGCTGGAGAAGGGCGTATTCTTTCAAGAGATGACATAGCTCCAGGTCTAGCAAGCCTAGTGCTGAAGGTAGGTGTGAGGTCCTTAGGGAGTCTTCTCAAAAGAGGCAGTGAGAGTTGCAGATCCCTGGAAGCAAAACAGAAGCTCCCTGGGACTACTGCCAACATCAGCACCAGAGAAGATGAGGGCAAAAAAGGAGACTCCTTGGGGAAGGCTTTGAGAGGCAATATTCTCAGAAGAAACCATACCCAGAGTCAAATGTCTAAACACATGCCCTGAAGTCCTAGCTGAGAGGTTAGTTGTTGTAAGACACCCACTCAGAATTGCCTTAATGCAAAACTATTTTCCATGAATTGTATCTTCATGGAATTTAATGTATTGAAATAATTCTCACACTTCTTTCACATACTGAATTTTTAATCTCAGTTATGATCTCTTTTTTTTCTTATGTGCTATACCTATAAAAAGAGCAGGCATATAGTCATTCTTTAAAAAGAGAAAAGAGATGAAGAGACACTAAGACCATGTCTTAGGTGACAGCTGTGTTTCCTCTTTTTTGCATCTTAGCCATTTATTTTTTTTATACAGTGATATACCCAACATAGTCATGCTGGTTAAAAAAAAAAAAAAAAACAAACATCCTACTCTTATGAGATCATCATGCAGAAACATTAGCAGGTATTATGCAATCCTGCTTGAAATTATGAGCTGGGTCAATATACATGACATCTACACCCTGCTTGTTTTCTGGTCACTACACCACTGCCAAAATAGGTGAAGTGTTGCTGTCTCCATGGAATGATGATATTTATAAGGAATCTTTGTTTTAACATACTGCAAGCTTGTAAGCTTTAAGGAGTTGGATACTCTAAAGAAAGCATTATTGTGACAATTTGTTTTCAGGGAGATACGGTGGGAAGTGAATCAATTATAAGAAACTAGGAGGTTAGGATAGACTTTTGCAAGAAAAGTCTTAATGTGTTTCCATGGGACAGTGAGAGGAAAGGAGACAAGTGGTGGCAGGGGTGGTAGAAATTTGATTTTTTAATAGCAAACACACTTCAAAGTCCTTTGTAATACTACTGATTAGGCAAAAATAATCATAGGATAAAGAGAACAGTGTAAGAAAATTACAGGGTTTATTTTTAAAGATTGAAATGAATAATTTCAGATACCTAATAAGAACATCTACAAAAAACTTACAGCTAACATCATACTTGATGGTAAGAAACTAGAAGCTTTTCCACTAAGATCAGGAACAAAGCAAGGACGTCCTGTCTCACAACTATCTTTCAACAGGGTACTGTTAGCCCTAGCTGATGCAATAAGATAAGAAAAGTAAGTAAAAGACATATAGATTGGGAAGAAAGATATAAAACCATCTTTGTGTTTGTCTATGTAGAAAATTTGAAACAATTTCCAAAAAAACCCTCCTAGAACTAATGAATAAGCAATTATAGCAAAGTTCCAGAATACACAGTTAATATACAAAGGTCAATTAACATCCTATATACCATCAATGAACAAGCAGAATTTGAAATTAAAAACACAATACTATTTACATTAGCACCCGAAAAAGTGAAATGCTTAGGTATAAATCTAACATAATATGTGTAAGATACACATGAGGAAAATTCATTTACTACTTGTAAGAATGCAAAATGGTACAGCCACTTTGGTGCACTAAGTATACTCTATTATATGATCTAGCAATGTGCTTTTTGGTATTTACTCATAGTACTTGAAAACTTATATCCTCACAAAAACGAGCATGCAAACATTTTTAGGAACTTTATTCATAACTGCTAAAATTTGGAGGCAACTGGGTGCCTGGGTGGCTCAGTCATTGGGCGTCTGCCTTTGGCTCAGGTCATGATCCCACAGTATTTAGATTGGGTTCCACATTGGGCTCTCTCTTTAGTGGGGAGTCTGCTTCTCCCTCTACCCCCTGCCCCTGCTCATGATCTCTCTCTCTCTCACACACACACTCTCAAATAAATAAATAAAATCTTTAAAAAAATTTTGAAGCAACTAAGATGTCCTTCAGGAGGAGAATGGACAAATAAACTATGCATATCCAAATAATCAAATATTCAGTGCTAAAAGGCAATGAGATATCAAGCCATGAAAAAACATGGAGGAACATTAAATGCATATTATTAAGTGAAAGAAGCCAATCTGAAAAGGCTACATACTAGATGATTCCAACTATATGACATTCTGGAAAAGGCAAAACTATGGAGATAGTAAGAGTATCTGTGGTTGTTGGGGGAAGGGAGAGATGAATAGGCAAAGCACAGAGAACTTTCAGGGCAGTGAAACTATTCTGTGTGATACTATAATGGTGGATAAATGTCATTATGCATTTATCAAAATGCATAGAATGTACACTACCAGGCATGAACTGTAATGTAAACTATGGACCTTGAGTGATAATGATGTGTCAGTGTAGGTTCATTGATTGTAACATATGTACCACTCTGGTGTGAAATTTTGGTAGTGGGAGAGGCTGTATATATGTTGGGAGAAGGAGTATCTGGAAAATCTCTGAAACTTCTCTTCAGTTTTGCTGTAAACCTAAAACTGCTCTAAATAATAAAGTCTATAAAGTCTCTATATTTTTTAAAGATTTTATTTATTTATTTGACAGAGAGAGTGAGCACAAGCAGGGAGAGTGGCAGGTAGAGGGAGAGGAAGAAGCAGACTCCCCACTGAGCAGGGAGTCCGATGTGGGGCTCGATCCCAGGACCCTAGGATCATGACCTGAGCCGAAGGCAGACACTTAACTGACTGAGCCACCCAGACACCCCTATAAAGTCTATATTTTTAAATGGGCAAAGGATTTAATAGACATTTCTCCTAAGAAGTTATACAAATAGCTAGTAAGCACATGAAAAGATGCATAACATCATTAGTCACTGGGAAAATGCAAATCAAAACCAGGAGATACCACTTCACACCTACTAGAATGTCCTTAATAAAAACAAAACAAAACAAAACAAAACAAAACAAAACAAAAAACGGAAAATAAATGTTGGCAAGGATGTGAGGAAATTGGAATCCTCATGTATTGCTGGCTGGAATGGAAATGGTGCAGACACCGTAGAAAATAGTTTGGCAGTTCCTCAAAAAGTTCAACATAAATTAGCATATGATCCAGCAATTCTACTCCTGGGTGTATATACCAAAGAGTGGAGTGTAGGGACTCAAACAGATAGTTTTACATCAATATTCATTGCAGTATTATTCAGAATAGTCAAAAGGTGGAAAAAAACCAATTGTTTATGAACAGATGAATGGAAAAAGAAAATGTAGTGTATATATAGAATGCAATGTTACTCATCTGTAAAAAGGAATGAAGTTCTGACACATGCTACAATATGGATGAACCTTGAAAACATTATTGCAAAATGAAATAATCCAGTAACAATTGGACAAATGTATGATTCCACTTAATGAAATATCTAAAATAAGCAAATTCATAAAGACGGAAACATCAGAGGTTACCAGAGGCTGAGAGCAGAGGGATTATGGCTTAATGGTTACAGAGTTCTGTTTGGGGTGATAAAAACATTTTGGAAACAGTGGCCATGGTCTTATAACATCGCGGATATACTTAAGACCACCGAATTGTATACTTAGAATGGTTAAAATCACAAATTTAGGTCTATATATTTTATCACAATAAAAATTCAAAAAAAAAGAAAAGAATTGTTGGTTATGGCCTTTTAAAAAGAGGGGAAACTACTTTTCTCCCTTTCCTAAAAAGGAACATCTTATTTGAAGGAAAGTGAGTCCTTAGAAAGAAATGGCTCAAAGAAAAGTTTTCTGAGAACTACAGAAAAAGACCTAAAAGATGCCACATAACTTGTCATGAGGGAAATACAAATCAAAACCACAATCAGATACCACCTTACACCAGAAAGAATGGCTAAAATTAACAAGACAGGAAACAACAGATGTTGGCAAGGATGTGGAGAAAGGGGACCCCTCTTACACTGTTGGTGGGAAGGCAAGCTGGTGCAGCCACTCTGGAAAACAGTGTGGCGGCTCCTCAAGAAGTTAAAAATAGAACTACCCTTTGATCCAGCAATTGCATATTGGGTATTTACCCCAAAGATACGATGTAGTAAAAAGAAGGGGCACCTGCACCCCAATATTCATAGCAGCAGTGTCCACAATAGCCAAAGTGTGGAAGGAGCTGAGATGTCCTTCAACAAATGAATAAAGATGTGGTTCATATATACAATGGAATATTACTCAGCCATCAGAAAGGAGGAATACCTATCATTTACATCAATGTGGATGAAACTTAAAGGTATTATGCTAAGTGAAATAAGTCAGTCAGAGAAAGACAATTATCATTGGTTTCACTCATATGTGGAATATGAGAAATAGTGGAGAGGATTATAGGGGAAGGGAGGGAAAACTGAATGGGAAGAAATCAGAGAGGGAGATAAACCATGAGAAACTCTTGACTCTGGGAAACAAACTGAGGGTTGCGGAAGGGGAGGTACATGGGGGGATGGGGTAACTGGGCATTAAGGAGGGCACATGATATGATTAGCACTGGGTGTTATACGCAACTAACGAATCAATGAACACCACATCAAAAACTAATGATGTTGGCTAATTGAATTTAAATTTAAAAAAAAATGTTTTCAGTAAAGTAGGCAAAGGGGGAAATTCCCAGTGCAGAAAATATCCTATATCTGTAAGTAGTTTTGACTCTGAATTGCCTTCCTCTATTTGTAGAACACTTAAGAGTCAAGCTAATCTTAAATTATATGAAGTTTATTTTTTTAATATGGCTCTGATCTTGTATGTCAATAAGGCTTTATAATTAGTGCCACTCAAGATACTATTTTTTTAAAGATTTTATTTATTTATTTGAGAGAGAGAATGAGATAGAGAGAGCATGAGAGGGGGGAAGGTCAGAGGGAGAAGCAGACTCCCTGTTAGCAGGGAGTCCAATGTGGGACTCGATCCCAGGACTCCAGGATCATGACCTGAGCCGAAGGCAGTCGCTTAATCAACTGAGCCACCCAGGCGCCCCCCAAGATACTATTTTTTAGAGATCATCTGATTGCAAAAATATTTATGAAATTTTTAAAAAATCATTTTTTAATTCCTGCCCAATTTGTCTAAAAAGTCACATGTTTGATACAAAATCACTTAGCAAAGAAAGCAGGAGGACAACTTAATAACCATTCTGAGACAATGTCCTTCATCTGAGAAAACGTAGTTTTAAAAATCAGTTTGGATTCATTTTAGATATTATTGTTTATATTTTTTCCTTTCCCTTTTTTCCCCCTTTTCCCTCTCAGAAGTAGCCAGATGTTTATGTCCTCAGGAAGTTCTATGACAGGGTAAAAAGCAGAAACAACCTATGATCGTTGGCTTTTGCTTTCCAGAAATCTAAACTCTTAGAAGAATTGAGAACATGTTAAGAGGTTGAAAAAGGGAGAAAGGGACTTGGAGACATAGAATGTGTAAAGAGATATAGAGAGAAAGCTTTTAAAAGAGATTCTTCCAGTTTGATAGGTAGAGGCAAGAGAGAGGTCTATGGGTCTGAAGATGACAACAAAGAATCCCTATCTCCCTTCCAAAGCTGTACTTTTGGTTACAGGAATCCTTGCAGGAGGTCCTTCCATCCCAGCAAATAGACAATTACTGGAACTGAAGAGGAAAGATGGGTACAGAGGATAGAGGTTTTACAGCCACCCGCTGGACCTCAGCCCACTCCCCATCAATGTCTTGGTTCTATATGAGACCTAGAACTATCCCCAGAGGCACAGATGTTCAATTTTCTACTAGTTCATTAAAACAGTAGCTTTGGTTCAGATATTAAGTTGAGTTTTAAAAAAATAAAAAGTGACATGCACAGCTCAGTTGGTAGACAGTGATTTATACCCACATCAAAAGCAAGCACATACGTGCCCTACTTAATTACAAAGCTGAGTAATTGCTTTGGTGGTGAGTCCAATATATTAAATGCCTGCCATGTGCACAGTAATCTTTTCCATAGAAATATACAGCACATGGCAGGAATAATCAGAAATTTTTTTACCGGATTTTAGGGTGGCCATGGACTTTGTAATTGTGATGTCACAATCACAACTAATTTCAGAGTAATTTAGGGTTTCTAGTAATAAAACATTCTTTCGTTCATTCATTCAGCAGATATTTATTGAGTACTGCTGTGTAACAAGTATTATTCCGGACTTGGGAATCTCTAGTAAGTAAAACAGACAAATATCCCACTCAAGTAGAAGGACAAAGATAATAAATGATAAATGTAAAAATAACAAGAAAAATATAGAATTAGAATGTGGTGAGTGCTACAGAAATCAGGGGAGGGAGGTTGAGTAGGCTGTAATGTTAAATAGGATGGCAAAGGAAGATTCATTGAGAAGGAGGTGAAGGAGTTAGTGAAGCATGAATGTGGCACAGAACATCCTCGGAAGAGGGAATAGCTGGAACAACAGCCCTAACTGAGTTGTGCTTGGAGTATTTCTGGAACAGTGTATGTCTTGAGCAGAAGGAGGGTGAGAAGAGCATGGTAATCATAGTAATACCCCTCTCCCCAAGATGTCCATGTACTAATCCCTGGGACCTACAATATGCTATGCTATATGACAAAAGGGAATTAACGTTGCGGATGGAATTAAGGTCGATACTCAGCTGACCTTGAGATGGAGAGTTTACACTGGATGATCCAGGGGGGCCCAGTGTAATCATAAGGGTTCTTTAAAGTGGAAGAGGGATACAGAAGCCTAGGTCAGAGTGCCATGATGTGAGAAGGACTCGATGAAACCTGGCTTGATTTGAACACTGAAGAAGGCGGCCATGAGCCAGGGCATGTGGTATACCACTAGTAGCTGGAAGAAGCAAAGAAATGGACTATCTTCTCCAGCCTCTAGAAAGAATGCAGCCCTGCTGATACCTTGATTTTAGCCCAGTGAGACCTACATCAGACTTCTGACCTAAAGAATTCTTATAGTTCTTATAACACATCTTACATAACAAATTTGTTATTTTAAACCACTAATTTTGTGGTAGTTTGTCACAAAAGCAAATAGACAATCAATACAGATAATGAAAAATAATGTGAAGGGAAAATGAGACAGCTAGATCTTGAAGGATCTTAAATGGCATTGGACTGAGATTCTATACTAAGTGAAGAGGGGTCATTGCAGGTTTTGAAGAGAGGACTGATGTGACCTGACAGATTATTAAAGGATTCTCATGGCTACTGTGTTGAGACCAGACATAAGAGAACAAAGTAAAAGCAGGGAGATCTGTTGGAGCTCCTGAAATGATCTAAGGAAGAAATGAAGGTTGGCTCACACCAGGAGGGTAATTTTGAGGTGGTGGGAAATGCTTGGATTCTAGGTGGAGCCAGTGGGATTTCCTGACAGTGGGGATGCGGGGTGTGTGGGAGGGGATGGGAAAAGTTAAGGATAACTCCCAAGTGTTTGGTTTGAACAATTAGAAGGACAGAGATACCATTACTGAGATAAGGGAAGCTTCAAGTGGAGAAGTTCTAGGAGAAAGATCAGGATTTCAATTTAGGACATGCTCAGTTTGAGATACTTGTCAAGTGCTCAGGTGGCAGTGTTGAATAAGCAGTTGGATATATGTGTAGTTAAAGTTCAGGAGAAAGGTTTATGCTGGATATATAAATGTGGGCGTTATAGGCTTATAAATGTATTTAGATTCAAGAGATCAGGTGATATTACCAAAGGACTGGTATAGATAGAAAAGAGAACAGGATCAAGGATTGAGGATTTTGGTATTATATCTATTCCTAGGATTATGAATTTCCAGGATCATACGTGAGAAATTATCATGACGAATAATTCCTTTATTTTATTCACTCTGCACAGGAGTCTGCTCAGTCAAATTTGTGTCAATTAATCAGCCTGCTAGGTAGCAAAGGTGAAATGACCGGAGGAAACTAATATAGGCCATGTCAAAAAGTACAGATTTTTCAGACGTCGCCTTCAAATCTAATAAAGATACAGAGGCCAATGGGTGCCTGGGTGGCTCAGTCAGTTAAACATCTGACCTCGACTCAGATCATGACCTCAGGGTCCTGGGATCCAGCCCCAAGTAGAGCCCCATGTTGGACTCCACGATCAGTGGGGAGTCCGCTTCTCCCTCTGCCCCTTCCCCTCCTTGTGCGTGCTCTCTCTCTCTCAAATAGATAAATAAAATCTTTTAATAAAGATATGGAAGCCGGGGCGCCTAGGTGGCTCAGATCCTTCAGAGTCTGCCTTCGGTTCAGGTCATGATCCCAGGGTCCTGGGATTGAGCCCCACATCGAGCTCCTGGCTTGGTCGGGAGCCTGCTTCTCCCTCTCCCTCTGCCTCTTCCCCTGATCATGCTTTCTCTCTCTCTCTGTATTTCTGTGTCTCAAATGAATAAATAAAATCTTAAAAAAAAAAAGATATGGAGTCCAAGTTTTAGGCCTTTGAAAGAAACACTGGTACAAACAACTAGTCTCAACATAATTATATCAGGTTCCTGCCCTTTCCCTCTCCTCTCTGCCTTTTCCTGTACTCCTCCCGTGGCTCTCAATCCTATATTGATTTGCATGTAGCTTGCATCTGATGCTTAACACTGACATCAGTCCATTTCACTAATATACGTGTATGGAAAGTTTACCTGGAGAAAATTTGCCAGGGATGGACAAATATTCCGATTTTAAGCAGACAATTTCATCCTAATAATGAGATTTTAGCATTTGATGGTGAATTAAAATTAAATACAATATATTTGTTTTAACTTGTGAGAAGAGAATAAATTTTCTGATTGAGGATTATTATTTTAGCTTCTGAAATATCAAAGATAGAAGCGTTTTTTCTGATATTTTTGTATTATATCCTTTATATAATTTAGTAATTTTATAAGCTGATTAAATTCTTAAAAATACAATTCAAGTCGTCCTTTTTCTCTTTAATAGTTACATTTATAGTTATCATATGGACAAACTTTTAATTTGTAAGATAAAATTTTAAAGGATATATAAAGAACTGAGGATTTTCACTTAAAATATTCTCCAAAATAAAAGCAATAGTTTATGATTAAAACATAAATTCTGGAATCACAAATTATTATAATTATACTGAACAAAACCTTAATGTTTTTAAGAAGTGGACTTAAGGGAAATTTCTCTCTATGCCCAGTTCTTTTGATAGATATGTGAAGTTTGTTGTGTTAAAATGTGATAGCAGTACTGGTTTTAAATGCATTTAGTTTTTTTCTTTTAAAAAAACACAAGTATACCTTAATGAGGCTTTCATCAAATATGCTGTACAAAAAGAGAATGCTCTAGAGTGAAGTAGAAGAATATTTAATGGCACAGTGTGGTGAATGTTTTCCAATAAAAATTTATTTATTGACACTTTAATTTGAATTTCATATAATTTTCAATATCATGAAATACTATTCTTCTTTGATTTTTTTCCCTAATCATTTATGTATGTAAAAACCATTCTTAGCTCACCAGCTGTACAAAAACAGGTGGTGGGCTGGATTTGACCCACGGGCTGGATTTTGCTGACCCCAGCTTCAAACACTGGACCTCAGGACTTGGACAAATGTCCTATTTTGTAAATCCTTTCTCAATTCCTTTTCCAGCCACAGGCTGGGTCCCTTAATCAGCCTAAACCAGGCTGGCAGATTCCTGCCAAGCCAGCACCAATGTGCATTGTCACAAACATTGTTCCCTTCTAAAGAGCAATCCTTAATATGGACAGACTTATTAGAAGAATAAGCAAAATGAAAAGAAAAAAAAAACAGCGTTCTCAGCCTGCCTGTCAGTGTGAACTTATGCTAAAAGCAGTGAGTACATAGTTTTTTTTTATTATTATGTTATGTTAATCACCATACATTACATCATTAGTTTTTGATGTAGTGTTGAAGTGTTCCATGATTCATTGTTTGCGTACAACACCCAGAACTCCATTCAGGAGTACATAGTTTTTAAGCTAAAAATTAATTTAGGTCTATGCTCTATGATTGATTTTTTTAATAGTTCAACACAGAATTTTATGTTACTTTAGTTAGGTACCATTTTAACTCATTATTTCTGTCGTGCTCTTTAAAAAACTTTTTATTTTGCCACTTAGCATGTTAACCACTCTCCTAATTCTGTTGTGTCCAGATGTACTAAGCATGGTGTGTTTATCTTCAATTAAGTTGTTGATGAAATAGTAAATATGCAGAGCCAAAGACAGAGTTATTTGAACCCTCTAATCAAGAGCATGAATCAACTTCACAATTAATGTCCATATGCCCACAATGTACTCATGGAGAATCTTCCAAATGCCCCAAAATGCACTGTATTTTTGGTATTTTTAAAAGGAGATAAAGTTAATTTGGTTAATATGACTTTCTCTTAGAAAATTCATGATGTTTCCAGTGAACCTCTTTATCAGTATTCACAAGCCATCTGCCTAATAAACAGTTCTAGTGTTTTACTGAGCATTTATGTTAAACCCACATTATTTCTAGCCAGAATCTGCTATCTTCCTAAACTTTGAAAATTGAAAGTTTGTTCATCTCTTATATTCTGCTGCATCTTCCTTGATCCACAACTCCATATAATTACTACAATTGATTATATAATATCTGCAAGTATTTTCAGTACCTTGGAATGAAATTCATCAAAACCTGGAAATTTGAAATTATTTAAAGCAGCTAGGCACATTTTTGTTTTTAATAAAATCAGCTGATACAATCCAGCTGATACAATTCAAAATTATTCGCGATCTGCATTTAATTCTCAATGTTTCTTCTTGGTCTCTAGTCAGACTGCCTCTTCTCTTCCTAATCTCTGCAAAATTGCGTCCTTATTTCCCAGCGTGATTTCAAAAATTGGGAGGTCAGAACCTTTAAAGTTTTCAAGAGATAACAAGTGTTGGTGAGGATATGGAGAAAAGGGAATCCTTGTGCACTCTTTGTGGGAATGTAAATTGCTACAGCCATTAATGGAAAACAGTGTGGAGGGTTTTCAAAAAATTAAAAATAGAACTACCATATGATCTAGCAATTTCACTTCTGGTTATATATCCAAAGAAAATGAAATCAGTATCTCAAAGAGGTATCTGCTCCTCTTCCCCCATGTTCACTGTATCATTATTCACAATAATAATAGCCAATAGCTATGATAGATGAGTGTCTGTCAACGGAAGAATGGATAAAGAAAATGTCTCTCTCTCTCTCTCTCTCTCTCTCACACACACACACACACACACACACACACACAGAGGTGTATTATTCAGCCACAAAAAAGAAGGGAATCTTGTCATTTGTGATAATATAGATGAACCTGGAGGACATTAAGCTAAGTAAAATAAGCCAGACACAGAAAGACAAATGCTGTATGATCTTACTTATATATGGAATCTAAAAAAGTCAAACTTGGGGCACCTGGGTGGCTCAGATGGTTAAGCATCTGCCTTCGGCTCAGGTTGTGATCCCAGGGTCCTGGGATGGAGGCCCACATTGGGCTCCTGGCTCAGCGGGGAGCCTGCTTCTCCCTCTGCCTCTCTCCCTGCTCATGCTCTCTCTCTCTCTCTCTCTGTGTCTCAAATAAATAAAATCTTAAAAAAAATAAAAATAAAAAATAAATAAAAAAGTCAAACTCATAGAACCAGAGAGAAGAATGATAACTGCGGAGGGCAGGGGGTGGGGGAAATGTTGGTTAAAGCGTACAAAGTTTCAGTTATGCAGAATGAATAAGTTCTGGAGACCTAATTTACAGTAAGTGACTATGGTTAATAATACTGTACTGTCTTCTTGAAATTTGTTAGGAAAGTAAATCTTAAATGTTCTCACCAAAAAAATTGGTATGCATGTGAGGTGATGGTGTGTTAATTAACTTGATTGTGATAATCGTTTCACAATGTATACATACATTAAGTCAGCACACCGTACATCCTAAAAAAAGTAAAAGTAAATAAATCAAATGACAACTTTCTTTCCTTCTATATACTGTGTCAAATATAAAACAGAAGCCATGAAGAAAATTTCTCATTTTTGTAGAATTGTAATATAATTTTATTAAAAACTGGACTTTGACAAGGTGAACATAGGAATCTCTGCTTCATCTATGAGGGCTCTGTGATAATCCCTCTGAATCTCATAATTCTGGAAACAACACTTCTGGGGAGTTTTAAACTCAAACTGTAGGCATGTATTACCTCCTGAAACATCAGCCTTTCTGTGTCTGGGCTACTGTGAGCCTCTGGGGTTCCTGATCTGGCTCCTGACAGACTGTGATTCAAGGAAGGAACCAAAATAGAAACAAGAAAACTTCATAAATTTACACTAACCTCAATCAGCATAATATCATAAAGATTTGCAATATTTAAGACCAAGAGGTAGGGCTTTAAATCCACACTTTTTGAGACAGGATCTGCTAAGTAAGTTATTAATATTATGCATAAACAATATTCAGAGAGTCTCTGTCAATTGCTTAGAACCAACTTTAAAAGCACTCTGTAGGCACTCATTTAATTAGAAAAACATTAATGTTCTAATTATAAACAATTCTTATTTAATTAAGTAGGTCAGTTTGGTTCAATATGATATATGCACTTAAAGTAATGAACTATATATATACATATATATATATTTAAGATTTATTTATTTATTTATTTTAGAGAGAGAGAGAGTGAGCATGAGTAGGAGGGGCAGAGGGAGGGAGAAAGAGAGAATCTCAAGTAGACTCTGTGCTAAGCATGGAGCCAGATGTGGGGCTCGATCTCAGGACCCTGAGATCACGACCTGAGCAGAAAATAAGAGTCAGACGCTTAACCGACTGCACCGCCACAGGTGCCCCAGTAATGAACTATGTTTTAAAAAGATATTTCAGGATTTGGGTTTCCACAAAATCCCAACTCTTTTTTCCCCTAATTTACTCTATGTATTGTAAATACATCAATTAGGAACAGCTTTTCAAACACTTGTCAAATGTATCAGACCTAAAAATTATCAATATTGTATTTGTACAACTTGCTTTCACTAATACCTATACTTCAACACTTTATCTTCCCTCCTATTTTCAAAAGCACATCACTTTGATAGGTGAAACCACTGTATTCTTTCTACAGATATATTCCAAGCTTATTGACATGTTGGTTTCCGTTTGTCCTGCAGCCCTTCACTTATTATGCTCTGACCACCCAAAACACAGCTCCTAGGGGAATATAGGTTCAGCCATATATCAACATGTTGACTCAATTCTGATTATCTTATGCACAAGCCACTCTTACTCTACTTCCTCATACTTCCTTTTTTTTTCTTATTGAAACCTGCAGTTACCTATCTGATTAAGTTTTATAGATTATCTGTTTTGTCCATAAGAATGTGAGCACAGAAAAGGCAGTCTTTGTCTTATTCACTATACTATCTTCAATGTGCAGAATAGAACCTAGCACATAATAGGCACCAAATAAATATTCATTCAATAACCAAATGATTGAATTGAAGACATACCAGGAAGTTGAATTGGGCCTTTTGTTCTGGGTAAAAGATTCCCTGCAGCTAGTCTCTGTTTTAAGTGCTTTGGTTCAGACTATGCCAGAGCAGATAAGACACAGTAATGCATTTCTAAATTCTGGCCCAACTCATTTCCTCACCAAGCATGCACTTCTGAAGTCTCACCAAATCAGTCTGGATCCTGCCAGGGAAGCATATGCTGAAACAATGCCGGTCCCATGGCATCCTTGAACAGTGAAACCTTAAAATCCTCAGATGTGTAAGCATGGGCCTACAAGATGAAGAAGCCTGCCCTTAGTAAGTTTCTATTTGTGACTTAGATAAAGATATGCTATCTCCAAGGCTTCCTACTTAAAGAAGCATTCAGGATTCTGCTTCCACTTAGGATATAGAAAACCTCAAAAACCATTGCTGTTCATCTACCTGCAGAGGTTTTGCCTCCTGCTTTTTGCATTCTTGGTCTCTGCTGATTTAAAGGGTTTTATTTCTAAAGAAGAAACACTTCCTTTCATCAGCAGCTACAAAAAAAAAGGCCCCAGCAAACAGGAACAAAATTTAAGACAGCATAATAACACTTCATTGATACAATATGATGGGCTACGGGACAATTTCATATAAGTAAGATTTCAGCTTACTACATTCATTTATTCTCTTGAAAATTAATGATTTAGGTTAGTGGTCAACAAAGTATGACCTGATGGCCACATCTGGCCCCTCTGCATGCTTTTGTAAGGCCACAGCACCACAGACAAGGCTACGGCTATGAATGGCAGAGACCAAGCCAGGGAGCTTCACTCTGCTCCATTCCCCCCTTCACTCCTACCACCTGCTCCTTCAGAAGGCAGCCTACCATGCTGCCACTGGCAACTTCTGAGCAATGGAATCAGTCCAGGAGTCTGCAACTCAACCAGTCAGCTTGCTATCAGTCAACCGCCCAAGTTGAGATTGCTGAGCTCTCATTAAGAGACTGTTCTTATATAAATTGTTAAATAGTAACTTGATACTTTGAAATTTATATAAATAAATAAATTAAAAGTTGGTGAATACAGTTCAAAATTAAGTGTTAACAGCTTTTTTATTTTTAATTTAGAGTTTACCTTGAAATTTGTACTTATCTCTATATTGAATTTAAATAGTTATGCTTACTCTTTTTGTGGATAAAGCACAAATATACACAGTATATAAACAGATAAACAGTATGTCTGTGCTACTAAAATTTGATGGAGGGGGTGTTTAGGAAAAGATGTCTGAAAAGGTTTCTTAGGGGAGCAGCAATAAAAAAGCAATCCAGAAATTGTTTTGAGGCAACTACTCAACAGCAACCTCCACAGTAATTGGGAGATGGGGCTTGCCTATTTACTTATCAGATATTTCCTATTCCATTAGAGCCTGAGACAGTTTTTCCAAAACTAAAAACTCACTAAATAAGCCCCTGGGATTTTTGTATTATGGAGGTTTGGGCAGGTAAATTAGAAAAAAAAGGTTGTAGCTGAGAGCAAGATATAAGTTCTAAACTTTGAATTTGAATAATTTTGAATTTTCATCTCAAACTTCTAGAACTGGACATAATATTGTCATGAAGTTCTGCTGCTTTTAATTCCATGATATTTCATACATTCTCCCTTTCCTTCAGGATTCAGTGTTCTAACCCCTCATCTCATAGGCAGATTCACATGATGCAGGCTGAATTCCTTCCATTCAAAATTACCCAACTCAGAATCAACTAAATATAGTTAACATAGCCTCTCATCGAAGTCTTCCTCTTTGGAATAACACTGACATTGCTGATCTCATTATTAATTGCTTCTTGATATTGGAACCTTTTTACAGGACTATATTAATACAAAGTTGGTTTTCAGTGGTCTAGATAGCTGAGTTGTCAAACAGTGAAAACAAAACAGAATTTTGGTTGACCTTATAATAGGACTTAGATAATGGAGAAAAGTTCGTGAACCATATGTGTCCTCTGGGGAGACCAGAAGGCTCTTCAGTACATTTAGAGTCACATTACAAGAGTTCAAGTGACACTGACTCATGCATACATGGGTTTTAAGACAGTTACTTTCTTTATAAGTTATCTTTCTTTTTTTTATTTGCTTCCAAATTCCTTGTTTCATCTGAATTTTTAAAACTTGGAGTCTGACTCCTTGGTAATTGAATACATCACTACAAATAATTAAGTGTTAAACTGAACTTATGAACTAAAAGGTCTATAGCACTTTAGAGTAGAAAATGATCAATGAAAACTTCTTGTGGGGGAGGGGACTTTAGCTCTGCCTTGAATGACATGCATAACTTGGATGAGGGGGAGGGAAGGAAGGCATTCTGTGTGAAAGGTGCAGCATGAACAAAGGTGAAAGGAGAGAAAGCAATAAATCCCAAGTAGTGGACATTAATTAGCCTAGGCTGCATATAGGGGAGGGTTTATTTTAGAAACGGATGGTCTGAAACATAAATGTTAGAATGGATGCAGAATGTGACAGGTTTTGAATTCCTGTCAGTTTCTTTACTGTACATCTTCTATTTGCTTCTCCGAGTTCACAACTAAAGGTATTTTATATTTTTCTCTCTCGGTTCTTGGTATTTCCTTTCTCTTTGTCATATTTCTTAACATCCTTCCCTCTGATGGCATAAGATTTCTACCAGTCTTTCCTCTTTAATCAGCTATTTACCCATAATCATATATTATTTAGTTTTGCATGCTTAATTTTATATAATATAGTATTTATTACTCTGAGTTGCTCTTTTAGCTCAACATTATGTTCGAGATTTGTCAATGTTACTGCATATAGCTATAATTCATTAATCTTAAAGACTCTATAGTACTTATTGCATGCATATACTACAATTTGTCCATTTTACTTTCAATGTTATTCATGTTGTTTTTATCTTTTTAAAATGTAATATCTTTTTATTATAGAAAGTACTTCTATGAAGATTTCTGCACCTGTTTCCAGGTGCACAGTCTCAATAGTTTCTGTATTATAGGTATCTAGGACTAGCACTATTGGGCTGTAGGGTATGTTCATCTTCAACTACAGCAGATATGCCAAATTATATTCCAAGGAGGTATTCCACATTATACTTGCACATGCGGTAAATAAGTTTATAAGTGCTCTAAGCATAGAACCATATTCTCTTTGCTCTTTATTTTCAGGGAATTTTTTTCCCCACTTTTTGCTTTATGGGTTCTATTATATGTTAATTTCTTATTATGTTAACTTCTGCCCTTATCTGCATTACTTCCTTCCTTATGCTTCCTTTGGGTTTATTATATTTTTCTTTTCTTTTTTTTTAAGATTTCTTATTTTTTATTAGAAAGAGAGGGAGAGTACAAGCAGGGGGAGTGGCAGGCAGAGGGAGAGGGAGAAGCAGGTTCCCTGCTCAGCGGGGAGTCTGACATGGGGCTTAATCCCAGGACTCCAGAATCATGACCTGGGCCGAAGGCAGCCACCCAACTGACTGAGCCACCCAGGTGCCCCTTATTATATTTTTCTTTACTAACTTCTTATATTAGGTGTTTAGTTCGTTCATTTATGTCGTTTCTTCATTTTAATACATGAAATTTAAATATCTTTCTAAATATCACTTTAGTTGGACACATGTATTTGTCTATTTAATAGTTAATCATTTTAAGTATTTTCTAACTTTCATTAAGATTTTTCCTTTGATCTATGAGTTATTTAAGGGTATATTTCAGGAGATGCCTGGGTGGCTCAGTTGGTTGAGATCCCACACTTGGTTTTGGTTCAGGTCGTGATCTCTGAGTTGTGAGATCAACTCTGCATGGGGCCTCCTGTTGAGCCCTGTGTAGGGTCAGTCAGCATGGAGTCTGCTTGAGATTCTCTCTCCTTCTCCCTCTGCCCCTCCTGCTCATGCTCTCTCTCTCAAATAAATAAATAAATCTTAAAAAAAATAAAAGTATATTTCAGAATATCATACATATGGTGTTTTTCTAGTTATATTTATCTGAGATTTATTACTATTACAATTGTGTTGTGGTCAGAGAACATAGTCGGTAAGATATCAATTCTCTGAAATTTGTTGTGACTTTCTTTGGAGCCCAGAAAGTGGAGTTTTCTTAAATAATTTATTTCTGTTGAAATGGGATATATATTATGCAGTTGTTAGAGTCCAAGATTCTTTTATTCTCTCCCTCTCTCTCTGTCTGTCCATTTGAAGAAACTTTTAAATTATGCTATTCAGGTCTTCAAATTCTATTATTTTTTATTTACTTAGTCTATCAATTCCTGAGAATATTATGTTAAAATCTCTACTGTGATTGTGGAATTGACTGTTTTTTTCTTGCTTTTCTGTAAATTTACTTTATGCATTTTGGAGCTGTTACTAGGTGCATAGAAATCTATTTTTCTTACATTTTCTTCAAGAATAGAAGTTTTTATTATTATAAGTAATTCTCTTTTACTGTAGTAATTCTTATTTTTACTAAAAAGCTCCCTTTTTTTCTGATCTTAAAATAAATATACTGTATTTCTTTTGGTTAGTATTTTCATTTTTTATCCTTTAAAATTTTTGACTTTCTGTGTACATATGTAAAGATGTGGATATTGTAAACAATGTATAATTGGATTTTGTCTTTTTAATCCACAAAATCTTTTTAAGTAAAGCATTTCTACTTTGTCTTTATGTGCTTTTAATTTGGCCTTCCATATTTGTATTTTGTCCTTCACTCCTTGCCTCCCTTTAAAATGTATTACTTTTCCTCATTCCATTTCTTTGTTTCTATTATACAATTTATTTCACTTTTTCTTTTTTCCAAAAAGTTTTTAAGATTTATGCTTTTCAAAGACTAATATTTATTCACATTTTTACTCTTCTCCAAGCAAGACACTTACCTTCAATACACTTAAAATATAATGACCACTTTCCAACTTGTATAATATCGTTATTGCGTATTTTAATTTCATTTCTCAAACACACAACTTAAGATTTTAATTGTAATTATTGTTTACATAATCAGTGTCTCTTTAGATTTAACCACATGTTACCATATCTTTGCTCATCATTCTTTCTTGCATCTCAGACCTGCTCTCTAGAATCTTTGTCTCACTCAAATATATCCTTTAGAATTGATTTTAATGTGTGTCTTTTGATGGCAAATTTTGCAGTTTTATTTTGTCTGAAATGTCTACCTATAACCCATATTCCTGAAAGATATTCTGAGTATATAAATCTGATTGACAGTTATGCTGTCCTCTCAGCACATGATGCTATTGCCTTCACTCTGGATGTTGCGATTAAGAAGTCAGATGACACTTTAAATGTCTTTTTTAAAAAATAAGATAATCAGATTTCCCTTCTGATTTTAAGATATCTTGTCTTTGGTGTTTGGCAGTTCCACAATAATGTTACTTGGTATAGATTTTTTTTTTTTCATTCAGCCTACTTCTAGGTTTCATGAATCTAGCTTGGTTTTTTTGTCTATTTTCACAATTGCTTACATATATGCTCCTTCTCCATTTTTCTTCTCTTCAGTTCTGGTTTTGATTAGATATATATTAGAACTTATATTAGTCTTTAAATCTTTATATCTTTAGTTGCCTTCCATATTGTTCACCTTTCCTCTTTAGATTACATTCAGATATGGCTTTGGTTTTTATTTCAGTTTATTAGTTCTCTCTTTAGCTCGTTAATGGATATGAATTTTATTCAAGTATGTTTGAACATTTTAATACTATGTTTTTCCTTGCAAATATTTTCAGTTTTTTTTATTTAAACATATTACATATACTTTTTTTTTTACTCTGTTCTTATAATTTCAAAATATTAAGATTTTGTAGGTTTTATTGTGCTGTCGATTCTGCTTGTTCTTGCCTATGTTTCCTTCTTTGCTTTCTTGTGTTCTTGTTGTGAGCTCATCCTTTTTGGATTTTTATCTGAGAAAATACTTTAAGTTCTTATTTTAAGTGACTCAGTCTAATTTTAGTATATGTGCTGCTGAAGCGAGCACTTAAGTGACTTAGTCTAAAGAAATTTAGCATTCACTCCTGTCAATTGCCTAGAAATCCTACCAACCAAGAATGGTTTTAAGCTGAATTCTTGACTTTTTTTTTAAACCTATGCAAGAAATATTAATTCACTCTTCAACCTTAACTAAGAAACAATTAATGGTTAAAAAATCAAAGGAGGGTATTTCATTCCATTCAATGCCAAAATCTGAGACGGATAATTTTTCTTATAGTTTATAACAGGTGTTATTTCTACTTCACCCTTACACAGGGAACCTTCTGGATCCCAGATTTTTATGAGAGTATTTTTTAATTTAAATTCAATTAGCTAATGTATAGTACATCATATAATACCCAGTGCTCATTACATCAGGTGCCCTCCTTATTGTTTATCACTGAGTTAACCAATCCCCCCACCCACCTCCCTTTCCGAAACCCTCAGTTTGTTCCCCAGAGTCAAGAGTCTCATATAGTTTGTCTCCCTCTCTTATTTCTTCCCCTTCAGTTTTCTCTCCCTTCCCCTACTGTCCTCTGCACTATTCCTTATGTTCCACATATGAGTGAAAACATAATTGTCTTTCTCTGATTAACTTATTTCACTTAGCATAATACCCTCCAGTTCCATCTATGTCGATGTACATGGTAGGTATTCATTTTTTTCTGATGGCCAATATTCCATTGTATATATGAACCACATCTTCTTTATCCATTCATCTGTTGAAGGACAGCTAGGCTCCTTCCACAGTTTGACTATTGTGGACACTGCTGCTATGAACATTGGGGTGCAGGTGCCCCTTCTTTTCCCTACATCTGTATCTTTGGGGTAAATACCCAATAGTGTAATTTCTGGATCATAGGATAGGTCTATTTTTAATTTCTTGAGGAAACTCCATACTGTTTGCCAGAGTGGTTGTCCCAGCTTGCATTCCCACCAACAGTGTAAGAGGGTTCCCCTTTGTCCACATCCTCACCAACATTTGTTGTTCCCTGTCTTGTTAATTTTAGCCATTCTAACTGGTGTAAGGTAGTATCTCATGGTGGTTTTGATTTGTACTTCCCTGATGCCAAGCGATGTGGAGCATTTTTTCGTGTGTCTGTTAGCCATTTGTATGTCTTCTTTGGAGAAGTGTCTGTTCATGTCTTCTTCCCATTTCTTGACTGGATTATTTGTTTTTTGGGTGTTGAGTTTGAGAAATTCTTTATAGAACTTGGATACTAGCCCTTTATCTGATATGTCATTTGCAAATATCTTCTCCCATTCCATAGGTTGCCTTTTAATTTTGTTGATTGTTTCCTTTGCTGTGCAGAAGATTTTTATCTTGATAAAGTCCCAATAGTTCATTTTTGCTTTTGTTCTCCTTGCCTTTAGAGACGTGTCTTGTAAAAAGTTGCTGTGTCCAAGGTCAAAGAGGTTGCTGTCTGTGTTCTCCTCTAGGATTTTGATGGATTTCTGTCTCACATTTAGGTCTTTCCTCCATTTTGAGTTTATCTTTGTGTATGGTGTAAGATAATGGTACAGTTTCATTCTTCTGCGTGCGGCTCTCCAATTTTCCCAGCACCATTTATTGAAGAGACTGTCTTTTTTCCATTGGATATTCTTTCCTGATTTGTCAAAGATTAGTTGACCATAGTTGAGGGTCCATTTCTGGGCTCTCTATTCTGTTCCATTGATTTATGTGTCTGTTTTTGTGCCAGTACCATGCTGTCTTGATGATCACAGATTTGTAATATAGCTTGAAGTCAGGCAGGCATTGTGATGTCCTCAGCTTTGTTTTTTTTTTTTTTTTCCCCAACATTCCCCTGGTGATTCACGGTCTTTTCTGGTTCCATACAAATGTTAGGATTGTTTGTTTCAGCTCTGTGAAAAATGTCAATGGTATTTTGATAGGGATTGCTTTGAATCTGCAGATTGCTCTGGGCAGCATAGACATTTTAACAATGTTTATTCTTCCCATCAATGAGCATGGAATGGGTTTTTCCACCTTTTGTGTCTTCCTCAGTTTCTTTCATAAGTGTTCTATAGTTTCTAGAGTACAGATTCTTTACCTTTTTGGTTAGGTTATTCCTAGGTATTTATGATTTTTGGTGCAATTGTAAATGGGATTGATTTCTTAATTTCTCTTTCTTCAGTCACATTGTTAGTGTATAGAAATGCAACTGATTTCTGTGCATTGATTTTGTATCCTGCCACATGACTGAATTACTGTATGAGTTCTAGCAATTTGGGGATGCAGTCTTTTGGGTTTTCCACATAAAGTATCATGTCATCTGTGAAAAGAGAGAGTTCTACTTCTTCTTTGCCAATTTGAATGCCTTTTATTTCTTTTTGTTGTCTGATTGCTGAGGCTAGGACTTCTATACTATGTTGAACAATAGTGGTGAGAGTGGGCATCCCTGTCATGTTCCTGACATTAAGGGAAAAGTTGTTATGAGAATATCTTTAATACTCGCCCTGGCCTTTATCTCTAAACCCTGTGCCTCATGGGCCACAAAAAATGAATCCTAAGTTTAGCCCCTTTCCTGGCCTATTTATCAGTGGCTCTCAGTAAAGGAGTTCTCTTTCTTTTCCTTCTATAACAAGTTTTACTGTGTTTTCTGGAATTATCTTCCTTTTAATTCAGAATTCAGTGTTTCTTTGTAACTATATACTCAACCTATCTCTATCCAATACTGGTTCTGCTTGAAACAAGTGGGCTTAATAAATATAGTTTTATTGTTAGTCTGTCTGAAAAATATTAATACAGAAGGTGTGGCAATGTCAATTCATACTTTTCAGGAATATGCTCAGTATTTCATGTTTAGAATTGAAAATCCCTCAAACCACTCACTGGTATTCAGAAAAAATAATTTTTGCTCAATATGTCACATAATTTCTACCTACCTTGTATAAAATTATGGTATTATGCTATTACAAACCAATATACTCATATTTTCAAAAGACCTACTGTAGGAAAATGTAAGCAAAAAAAAAATACACTAAAATAAAAACCAATGTTATTAGCAAAAGTGACTGAGGCTAGGGAGTAAAAGGGATACAGCAATAGAATGTTGAAATAATAAGAAAATAAGTCACCTCAAAGAAATATAGCTAAAGAGGTAACATCTTGTAGCTTTAGGGTCCTTCCAGGATTATGCTCACGTAAGGTGACAAGTCTTTGGACCAGACTGTCCAGTGTTCTACTCACTTTTTCTGACCCAAATAGATGTTGAAGTCACTGGTATTGAATGCAATTTTTAAGAAGCTGACTACCCAGTCACCTACATGTTGGAAATGACAAATGAGTCAGCCTTACATAAAATGCTATCAAGTGTAAAAGGAGAATTGAAATAATAGCCACACTATATTTTCCTCTTAGAGATTTCCCCATTGCAAAACATGCATTAGTTGGGCCTTGTGCCTGAGACATTAAGAGACACTAAAATTGAACGTCATTGTTAATACTGTCAATAATAGTGCATTATATGAAATAAAGAAGTGATACACACATACATCCGAATCACAAGACTCAAGATAATTCACTATAACCTGTATATTACTTCATAATTAATCAAATTTTTGTTTCATCTATACGAAACGCTGTTGAGTAAGTATTATTATCCTCTTTTGTACAAATTAGAAAACTGAGGGATTGCAACAATACGTAACTGTCTCCAAGTCTCACAGCTAATAAGTGACAGCAGAAGAATGTTATTTTTGCTTGGGTTCAGACTTGAATATATGGAGCCCATGAGTATGGAAGAATTAAAATAGGGCACAAGCCAAGACTGAGGAAGAGTGAGGTTCTGTGGCTCTGATCTCAAAGATGATACAATTGTCCCCTAACAAATTCTGCAAGTGGTTATGATTGAAATATTCAATTAGGTAGGTAGTAACAAATCTGGTTAATAGGTAACACTTAAAAGGTATATATCCAAAGGAAATGAAAATGACATATTGAAAAGATACCTGCACTCTTATGTTTATGACAGCATTGTTCACAATAGCCAAGATATAGAAACAACCTAAGTGATGGATGGATAAAGAAGATGTGGTATACGTGTATATAAATATATACCATTCAGCCATGAGAAAGAAGAAAATCCTGCCATTTGCAACAACATGGATGGAGCTTGAGGGCATTACGCTAAGTGAGGTAAGTCAGACAGAAAAAGACAAATACTGTATGATATCACTTACATAAAGAATCTAAAAAAGCCAAACTTGTAGAAACAAAGAGTAGAATGCTGGTTACCATAGGCTAGGGGGTGAAAGAACTGGGGAGATGTTATTTAGGGTACAAACTTAAAACTAGTAGATAAATAAGTTCCAGAGATCTAATGTACAACATAGTGATTATAGTCAACATTACTGTATTGTAACTTCAGAGTCGTTAAAAGACCAGATCTTACTTGTTCTCGCCACAGATGAGAAATGATAATTATGTGATATGAGGGAAGTGTTAGCTAATGCTATAGTGGTAATCATAATGCAATATATAAATTTATGAAATCTACATGTTATACACCTTAAGCTTAAAGAATGTTATGTGTAAATTGTATCTGAATAAAAAAAATTAGATATATACAACCTCAGATTTGACCTATTTCTTCATATAGCTGAGATCCATTCAAGGAGGTAGGAAACAGAAGAAATCAGCTTCTGGAAGGATATTAGAAACTATGAAGACAAATATCTGGGCTCCAGCTAAGTGAACTTCAAGTTAACTATTGTTCCTGGTCCATAAAGATTTTGTATTAATTGGAAAGATGGTCAGGTAAGGAATAAGAACAGAATCTGGGACCTACAGCCTGACAGAAATCAGGGAATGTTGCAACACTGGGACTACACTCAGGTAGGAGGCTCACCTTGATGCATTGGATCTTCATTTTTGTTGGTTAAAGGAAGACTTGGTTGGGAGGAAGAAGAATCAAGTGGTTCTAGATCTATTGTCAAAACTGGGGTAGTGACTTAACTTCAACTATTAATTGGGCATGCTCTCAATCCCTTTTTCTATGTAAGGTCAGGATTTAAAGAGTGTGTTCTTGATAAAAGATCTCCTTTGGTGATTCAGTTATAATTAATCTGATACTTCATAATTCCAAGAAGCATTCTGGTATTTACTAAGCATGAAGTGAATGTTATAGGATTGAGATTAACAAAGGTTTCACATATTTTGGCACAATAAATTGTGCTGTTGTCATTTTACTTTACTTCACTGGTAAATTGCTTCCTGAATCAGATAGGTGATTTTTTTTCCAGCCATGAAGTCTATTTTGTACTTAGATGTTTTTTACTCATTAAAAAGGTCATATGTTGGATCTAACATAAGAATACTCAATCTTGAAGGTCAAAATTAAAGACTGGAGAGGAAATTGAAACTTGGCTTACTGAAGGGATTTAACAAAACATATGGATGGGACATAATTATTTCCTAAATGTTATATAGGTAATATTCAATATTAATGAATATGAACATAGTCACAGGACAATTGCTGAAGTGCTATAATCTTTGTGGACCTGGTCAAATTCATGAACAGGGTATTTTCTTGGAACTCCTCAGCCATAACAGGAAGCTGTGTGAGGGCTTACCACTCCCCAGTCCTTACAACCTTTATGGATGGAGGTAGGGTAGACATGGGCATCCCTCTTCCAACTATAGAAGTCAAAGAAGAATTTCAGAAAGAAGGGTATGTACTATAGATGAAGACAACAAAAGGTCTACTGGATTTTTAAAATGCAGTCATTACTACAATGGCTGTGTAATTTATTCTCAAACTGGAACACTTGTGAGATTGAAACAGAATGCTATTCATCATTACCCTGATTTAACAGGTGTACACTGGGATTGTCCCTGACATACCTGGAAATATGGTAATTTGAGGCCTTCATGATCTTTGACAGTGCAAGATTCAGAAAACAGGTTAGAAAAATTATAGACTCATAACAATGACAATACCCAGCACACAATAAGTATTGCTTATTTTCCTTTGTAAGTGCTTTACACAAAGTATCTCATTTATTCTTCACAATAATCCTATGAGTTAGGTACAATCATTATGGCAATTTTACAAATGAAGATATTGTAGCTCATAAAAATCAAACAACTTAAGCAAAGTCAGAGAGCCAAGAACTGGAAGATCCAGGATTAGACCCCAGGCTGTCTGGCTTCAGAGATCACATTCCTAACCACTATGCTACATGCAGCCTAGTTATAGGTTGGAGAAAGATGAGGCAGGGTGGAGAGCAGTGGAGAAGCAGATGTTATCCTATTGTTCTGTTTGTTTGTTTACATTTTTGTTATCTTTTTATAGTGGTTTTTCAGAGAATGAAAGGAAATGAATAGAGTGGTACCTACAGGATCCTTAAGCTTAAGAGAGGAATATAGGGAGAGATGAGCATATTTATGTATTGAGGTTTAGGATCCAGAAAAAAAATAAAGTTATAAAATATTAGAGTGAAAGGGATCAAGGTCCTATTTCCACTGATCTCCATGACCTGGACTAAGTGCCCAGATGGGAGCATTCTTCATGGAACAGAGGATTTTTCACATGCCCTACAGCTATGTATTCCCAATGGAGAAATACTATCCGTAAGTCATTACTTAAGATCATGGTTACATTTATAAGATGTCTTGCCTATAAAATGTGCTTGTCAAATGTTTGTTTAATGAATAAGCTAAAATTAACTTTATGAATTTTTAATAAGGGCTTAGGTTTTAGCCATTTTTTCTTTTATACTTGATTATTCTTAGTTAAAAGACAATTCTCTTTTACAATAGAGACACATAAAACAATCCCATTAAGTATTATCCTAATGGATATTCAGTTAATGAAGTACAGTCAAATATATTGAAAATATATATATATACCAAAGCTCAAAGCTATTTTTTAAAAAAATACTGACGGTATTTTGTGTTTAACAATTATCAGAGGACTCAATTGTAACTCATTATTGCATGTAAGATATTATTTTACTTATAAACTTTATTTTCATATAAATTTAAAACTGTTTGCTTACCTCTTAATTACAGCAATAGATATAATATGTTTAATAGCGAGATTCATTCATATATTCATTCGACAAATATTTAATGAATACTGAGGTCCATGTAGCATATGGCAGTTAATCAAAGAGGCCAAGTCCCTGCTCTGCTGGAGCCTATGTTCTAGCAGGCAGTTAGCAGCAATAATAAAATTGGTAGATTGGCAAATATATGTCTATACCATGCAGTATTTATTCAGTCATGCCTAGTAAAAGGGAAGAAGACTTCTCAATCAGATCACCCATAATATCATAACACAGGGACAGATAACATCTATAATATATTTTATTAAATGCTGTCTAGGACTTGGCTAGAGGTTGGTCATTTCTCCTTCTTGAGCAGCCAACTAAGTCCACACCCTCACCCACTCCCCTAATAGGGCTACACTACAACATACTGTACATCCATTCCAATAGCCCAGGGTCAGGTACCAGACAACCAAGGACAGCTCCTATATGCTTGCAGAAATTTTTTCGAACTAGCCATTGCTAAACCTGTTTACCCTGCTTCACAATTTCCTTCTCACAGAAACTACAATAAAAACACTTGCCCATAGTTCCCCCTCTCCCTCTGGCTGGTGACCAACCTCAATGACCTGCAATCTGAGTGGCTGGCCCTGTATGGTATACTGTGTTTTCCTCAGGGAACTGTGAGTAACAAAACTGTAACACTCTTTCTGACTTCCTTCACTTAATCTGCCTCTGGTCTCATCATACCCCATTCAAGGTAATATGATTAAAATACTATCTCATGCTGCATTTTCACATTGCATTGAAAGTCCTTTGCCTCTCTTCTATATTGCACAGATGTAGTCCATATTCCAATAACAGATTGAAGACTATTAGCATCCCATGTAATTAGACTTAAAAAGTAGTGCACGAAGAGTTGTAACTCAGTAGCTACTGGTGTTTAAAAATATGTTTAATTTCATTTTTTTTTTAAAGATTTATTTATTATTCATTTTGAGAGAGTGAGAATGAGAGAGAGAGAGTACATGAGAGAGGGGAGGGTCAGAGGGAGAAGCAGACTCCCTGCTGAGCAGGGAGCCCGATGCGGGACTCGATCCCGGGACTGCAGGATCATGACCTGAGCCGAAGGCAGTCGCTTAACCAACTGAGCCACTCAGGCGCCCATTTTTGGCTCACACACACACACACACACACAAAGGGGTTGGTTTAGTCAGAATCAAAAAGAGCTTATGGCCTTAAACCAGAAAAGTATTTCGAAAAGAAAACAAACAATGAAATCAACAAATGCTGTGTAACTTTCCCCATGGAGTGATGTGAATAGAGACAGAATAACCTTCTATACGTCTTCCCTGCTAACCAGGGACCTCACTCTACTTTTGGCCTCACGCTCCTGTAGCTTTCAGGATTCCAACGTTACTTTTGAGGGACCTTTGGAGATTTTTGCCTCTTTGACAGTTTCTCTATATTTACCACTTAGCCTTGTTCATTTTCTATAAATTCTCTCTTTAACTGTGCACCAAAACAAATACTGTATGATTGACACTGTTTTGAAATGCATTTTATTCAAATGCTGAAAACTAACTTTCCATATATCTTATTTCTGGCCTTCACTTCATCTTTAAGTGTTCCTTTTTAATATTTTTCTTACATTCAATTATCCATTGGAGGATTTATTCCAGGTTTAGACTTAGAAACACTACAAATTCAAGGAATCATTGTAATCCAAGCCCATGTTGCTCTGATTTAGAAGTTCTAAATCAATCTTAATATATGGGGAAGGGGTAAATTCATGTTAGGACTTTACTTGAAGGTGAGTAATTTAGAGAGAGATAAGATAAACTTTGAAATGAATTGAGTTGGATTCATGTTCAAATTTATGGAATACTAGGCCTAGCATTATCATTCTTGGTGGTGGCTGTCCACAAAGAGTTAATCTATAGAACAGATTGAGGAGGAATTCATTGATGCTCCCTAAAACTCCTTCCTCCTATCTACAGAACTTTTTCTTTTGTTTCTGGAAAACTCTCACATCATGAATTGTGGACATAGATGGTCCACAAAGATGAAGGTGATGATGTTGGTGGACACCTCAAGGATGGCTTGCAACATACTAAATAAAAATAATAAAATAAATAATAAATAAAATTAAGTAAGAGTATTTTTAAAATAATATTAAAGTGATAATTAAAATAACAAAAATAATAAATAATAATATTAACAAATACAAAATTCATGTTTAGAGTACATGATATGCCAGGTATATAGTGCTGGGTTGCTATGGATTAGATGCGTAGCTTTCCTATGGATAATGTACAGACATTATTATTTTCTGATCTGTCAGAGCTATTTGAATGAAGGCCAGTAACAGTGAGTTCCTTCTAAGATGGGATTCTCTGTTGTGGTGAACTCTTCAAAGGGGCTCAAAGGAATTTTGCTCTACTATATTATAATACTAGCCATCAGGTGAATAGTTCCTAGTTTTTCCAAAAGAGGTTAAAAAAATATATGTGACACATACATTTTATCAATAAGTCAATTACTAGAGTAGTTCAGGTAATTCTTGTTCTTTTGTTGTAAACTTTCTTGGGTAAGGACTATGCCTTTCAATCTTCTTTAATTGTCTTATCCCAGCTTATTAGTACCTCTTAGCACCATGTTTTACACATAATAGGTTTTCAATATGCATTTGTTGAATACATTATGGCTTCAGAAAGTATACTGAATCATTTCAGTAGTGATATTTTAGGATACTGAGCCTCTGATTTGGATTAAAAACGGTTCAGTTTCTCAACAATTCACCTTTCTGAAGTCAAACGGTTAAAAAAAAAAAGACTACATCACAATCAATTCCAATTTTCAAATTTTACCACAATTTAACATATGAATTTCAGCTGACAGTTGGTTTGTATTTTATATCCTGTTCATTGCTAGCTCTCTAAAAGGTGATATCCAAAAATACAAAAATTCAATAAAAGATGTGTGAAAAATAAATGCCACTTGATTTCAGTATTTACTTTGTGATGGAATTCTCACTTTATATTTCTTGAAGCGGATTCCACTTTTCTAAATGCTGCATTCCCAAAATAAACATGTAAACAACAAAATGAAGATGATAAATGTGCAGGCTGAGAATTGGAGGAGCCTGAAAAAGTGGATCCTCCAGTTTAGACGTGAAGGACTGAGTCTTGAGTTTATAGAAGCATGTGTTACTTCCAGGTCCTTGTTTGGAATGCAAGTGTCTCCTTACATTATAGATTTGCATATGTTGCATACATTCTTTCAAGATGCAGACTTATTACAACTGTGGTAACAATAAAAACACAAAGCAAAACACACATTATCTCAGGCTGTGCCTTTACAAGAAAGAAAGAGAGAGAGAGAGAGAGAAAGAAAAAGAAAGAAAGAAAGAAAAAAAGAAAGAAAGAAAGAAAGAAAGAAAGAAAGAAAGAAAGAAAGAAAGAAAGAAAGAAAGAAAGAAAGAAAGAAAAGAAAAAGAAAGAAAAGAAAGGAAGAAAGAAAAAGGAAGAGGGAGGGAGGGAGGGGGAGAGAGAGAGAGCGTGAGAGCGCAAGTGCAGGCTATTTCTGAGATGCATGAGGACAAGCCCATGCAAAAAATATGCATCTCATCTCCTGGCTATTTCTCTTCTACCCTCTGGCTAAACAGAGTGCCTGAGTCAATATTTTACTCTAACACTGCCTTCTTAGAGTCCCACCCTATACATCAAAATTATTCTTCACATCCACTTAAAATATTTGGAAAGAGCACTCAAAGGCTTGGCCAGAATGTGGGTGGGGTGGGAGTAGGGTTTGAGGCAGCTGGTGAACAGACCGTCCTCATATATATTTGTCTTTCATAATTATCTAGAGCACTCACTTCAGACCTCATAATTCCAAGTTCAAACTATCTATATAAAAACTTATAAAAACTTATCTGAAGTAGAACATATCTACAACAGTACCTAGAGCAGTGACTACTACAGAGTAGACAATAAATATTTGTTAAATAAGTAAATATTTGTAGAATGGACAAGTGAATAAAAAACATACCTGGGTGGAAATGCTTCAGATGGCCCAGAATGATGGTGTTAGCAGAAACAATGAAGCTCTAATTCCTAAGTTCTCAACACTTGCATGAATTTCACCTCTCTTTTAGATGCAAATTTTTATGGGACTTGTGACAAACGTCACTAACATTTCATGTGAACATATTTGAGTCTTTTCCTCCTGATGAAAAACTTAGCATTCCAGAATTTTGCAGCTTAAAAGAACTTTATAAGTCATGCGCTTTGAACCTTATTCTACCCATCAGGAAACTGAGAACTAAGGACTCAGTGCTTAGTGCTAGAACCAATACTAGCATGCATTTCTCCTAAGTGAAAGTCTTGAAATTTTTTAGTGCTACATTAGGTCAACATGAAAACACACAGGTCAAAATTCAAAGATATCTTTAAAGGATAAAGAATATAAAAATGGAATTTTGGAGCTCACTAAATACATTTTATCACCTACTAAGTTTATTCAAGATTTGCACTGAAAATACAAGTCCAGTTTTTTATTTGCGGTAGATCCATTTTAGCAAAGTTGACAGTAAATTAATGCAATCGTGTTTTATATCTATGAATAAATAGCAAGGAAGGAAATGTGTTAACCCAAAGGAATGATGGTATCAGTAGCTCACAAATTATACCACACAGTCACCATTAGATGATCTACTCATAATGTCAATCTTATGCATTGAAGAGTTATAAACATTAAAACTTACTTTTTTCAAATCTGCTCAAATGTTCCCTTTGAATTGGATGCTGACATGCCCATCCATCCTTGTATCTTATGAATGATGTAGACATCAGAGCTTAAGATGAACTTAAAATTCTAGCCAAGTGCCATACTCCTCTAAGTCCTCTATAACATACCTTGCAATATGAGGTTCATAATAGATTCTCAGAAAAAGTTGTGTGAATGAACATAGATAGCAGTGTAAAAGCCAAAAGGATGATTGTTGAAATCTTCCCTTTGCCAGTCAGAACTTTCATATTCTATCAGACAATTTGGAGGAGACAGAAGTCAGCTCTAATTCGCATTGATTCTAACAACGTAGGCTTCACCAACTCTGGACTGGGATCATACTTTAACCACTGGCTTCCTGAGAAATTGCATGATGCCCTGCATACAATTTGATAACACCAAAAGACACCAATGAAAGAACACGCATCCACTAGCTTAGTATTTCAAAGTATCAGTAGCCTTATAGTACACTACACACTTTCATCTGTTTTTCATATTGAGTTTCCATGTAAGAGTTTACTTAAACAATGAGTCTGTACCAAAAAGTAAAAATAAAGGTAAAAAGCTAGAGTAAATCTTCTCTCCAATAGACATCAATGAAGAGAAAAGATATAAATGTGATAAAAATTAAACTCACCTATCACATGCCTCCTTCTAAATATGACCTTGACTGTTGCCAAGAAGGATATTGATAGATTGCTTCAGGGAGATTCTTCCTGAGTTATGTTTGCCCCAGCAAAGCAAAACATATTATTTAAATAACTGTTTTCATAAATAGATAAGTAGAAAATGGTGTGCTTTTGGAGTACATAAACACTCATAAATTAAAAAAAAATTTAAAAAGATCTCTGCACCTGCATTAAAATTATAATTTATTATTGAGAAAATTGACTTTGTTACAACTTATTAAAAATAAAATTCTAACTTGTAAAAAAAATCATATCACATTTAGAAAACAATGGTCACTGTCATTTTTGACTAGTGCTCAGTATCTTTTTGTATTTTTTTTCTTTTAGAGAGAAAGAGCATGCATGAGCCAGGGTGGGGGGTAAAGGAGGGGAGAAGGAGAAGGAGAGGGAGAGAGAGAATCTCAAGCATGCTCCATGCCCAGCATCGAGACTGACACAGGGCTTGACTAGGGGCTCTATCTCACAACCCTGAGATCATGACCTGAGCCAAAATCAGGAGTCGACACTTAACCAGCTAGGCCACCCAGGTGCCCCTTAGCACCTTTTTGATTCAGTTATAATGGCTTTAAGAAAAGTGAAAATAAAGAAATGCTATAATATTGAGAAAAGGATTGTGTAAAACTACAGTTGACCCTTGAACAATGCAAGGGTTGGGGCACCTGCCCCCTCCTCCGACACACATATAGTCAAAAAATCAGCATATAATGTTTGACTCTCCAAAATTTAACTACTAATAGCCTACTGTTGACTGGAAGCCTTACTGATAATACAGTCAATTAACATGTATTTTTGTATGTTATATGTATTATATACTCCATTCTCACAAGAAAGAAAGCTAGAGAAAATAAAATGTTAAGAAAATAAGGAAGAGAAAATAAATTTACAGTACTGTATTGTATTCATTGGAAAAAAAATCTGTATAAGTGGTCCCATGCAGCTGAAACCATGTTGTTCAAGGGTCAACCCTACAAAAAAAGTTGGACAATTTAGAGACTTCTAAAGAAATTTCATGCCAAAATTATTATGGACACTAATACTGTTGTATGAATCAGAAAGCTATTTAACTAGTAAGTTTAAATACAAGGGTAGAGGGAAGTAACAAGAGAATAAAATCACATCAATATTTACAAAGCACAAATTGAAACCATTATGTGCTATAAAAACATGCCACAAGCTAAAATGATATACCAGAGAGCAAGTGAGTAGTAGGAAAGAGTAAGTCTTCCTATTATTTAAAAACAAGTTTTAAAAATAAATGATTCAAGTCTTTCACTTCTAGCTAACATAGAATAAAAAGGGCTGGATTTACTTTCCTATCTGAAATGACCATAACACCAGCCAAAATATCTGCAAAACAGTTTTCAAGATACTAGATATCAAACAGCAAAGAACAATGATTTCTGAAAGATAGGAAGCAAATGAAGTGAGCACTATAATTCCTTTAGCTCATTTCCTTGAGAGAGTTTTCAGGATTTAGTGAAGGAGGGTTAACCCAAGTGGAACCTGACAGACACTCTAAGTCAAAGAGACAGAGTTGAGAGTTCAGGGTTAACAATGCAGCTAGAATATGCAGGGTTACTGGAAAGGAGAGCACTGCACATAGAGAAAACTCTGAAGATTTTCAGAGGGTCCCCTTAAATATTCAGCTGAGTACTGACCAGTACATGCATGTAAGGAAACCACCTGAGGTTGTGAAAAGGACCATCCAAAAGACTGAGTGGAAAGTGTACCTCATGCTCACACAGTGCTGAGAATATTGCCTATTTTCACCAGCAGAGTGGAAAACTTCATAATTCTTGAGGCATTAAGTCAAGTGTTCAGAATGGTCCTGTATAATAGTGGGGAATAATTTGCTCTAGACTAACCATTAAAATGTTCATTTCTAACAATATTATAAATACAACATGAAAGGATCCAGCTCTTTGCAAGTAAATTAACTGCATCCCAGAACAAAATTGAAGAATATTTATAAGTTTACAAAAATGTCCAGTACCGAACGAAGTAGATGTCACAATATCTAGCATTCAATCTAATTAGTAGACATACAAAGAAGCAGGAAAATATGACCCATAATGAGGGGAAAATGCAATCAACTGAAATTGACTCAGAACTGATGTGGGTGTTAGATATAAAGTAAAAGACATTAAAACATATTTCATATGTTCAAAATGTTAAGTAGAGACATGATGATACAAAATATGAATCAAACTTCTAGCAATGAGAAATACAGTGTCTAAGATGAAAAGTATACTAGTTTGGATTAACAGCAGATTAGACATAATTTGATAATTAATTAGAAATAATTAGTACACTTAAAGACACAGCAATAGAAACTATCCAGAAAGAAACACGAAGAGACAAAAAAAAAAAATTACAAAATGAAAAGAGCATTAATGACCTGCAGGGCAATTTCAAGTAGACTAATATATGTATATAATTTGGAGTCTCCAAAGGGGAAGAGAGTGAGAGGAGGGGACAGAAAAAAATATTTGAAAAAATAATGGCCAAAATTTTTCTGAAGTTGATGAAATTTATAAATCCATGGATACAAGAAGCTGAACAGATGAAAGATGAAAAAGATTATACCAGTGCCCATCTAATCAAATTGCTCAAAACCAGTAATAAAGAATTAAGGTTGATAAGACAGTGGAACAACATATTTAAAATACTGAAAGAAAAAACTGTCAATTTAAAATTCTTTAGGCATCAAAAATATACTTAAAAACAGAGGTTGAAGACATAAAAAGCTGAAAAAATTTATCTCCAGAAAGCTGTCATTAAAGGAAATGTTACAAGAAATTCTCCATAGGCAGAAGAAAAATGTTACTAGATGAAAATCTGGATCTACGCAAAAAATGAAGATCAATGAAATTGGTAACTCTGTGGGCAAATAGGTAGGATCTTATTTTTCTTATTTAAATCTCTTTAAAAGACCTCTGTTTAACAAAAAGACCAATAAATTATTGTGGTGTTTATAACATGTATAATTAAAATATATGATAATATTATAAAAGCTATTTGTGTGAAGTGGTATAATATCATTTTATGACAAACTGTGATAAATTAAAAAGTATACTATAAACCCAAAAGCAACAACTAAAATGACAAAACAAATAATTATAATTAATATGCCACAAAAGAGATACAATAAAATCATTTTAAAAAATCCAAAAGAAGGCAGAAAAAGAGCAAAAGTAAACAGAGTGCCAAGGGACAAATAGAAAACAAATAGCAGGATAACAGATGAACAAACAACCAAAGCAATAAATCACATTATATATAAAGGTTCTAAAGCATCTCAATTAAAAGGCAGAGACTGTCAGATTGGATTTTTTTTTAATGCAAGAGTCAGTTATATACTTCATTGAAAAAACACATTTTAAATATACAGGCACAGATGAATCAAAAGTAAAAGATGAGAAAATATATACCATACTTATGGTAATAAAAAATAAAGCTTCAGTGGTTATAGCAATATCAGACAAAGTAGATTGCTGATCAAATGATATTACAAGGGATAAAGAAGATCATTTCATAATGATAAAGATGTTAATTTATCAAAAACTCAATCCTAAAAATTTATGCACAAAGTATCAAAGCCCATTCAAGAAGAAATAGGCAATTTAAAAAACCCATCTAAAGAAATTTAATTTTTTTAATTTAAAACATTCCCACAAAGAAAATTCTAGGTTAGATGATTCCACTGGAAAATTTTACCAAGTATCTAAGGATGAAATAATACAAGTTCTAAAAAATTCATTTAAACAAGTGTAAAGGAGTTCCTTCTCATTCTTTAAGGTCAACATTATCCTGATGTCAGAACCACATAACCCTTGCCTTAGGAGATGTATCTAGAAAAATGTTGCTATGGCTGATATCAGAGAAATTACTGCCTGTGTTCTCTTCTAGGATTTTTATAATTTCAAGTCTCACATTTAAGTCTTTAATCCATTTTGAGTTTATTTTTGTGCATGGTGTTAGAAAGTAGTCCAGTTTCATTTTTTGCATGTTGTCCAGTTTTCCCAGCACCATTTATTGAAAAGGCTGTCTTTTCCCTGTTGTATATTCTGCCTCTTTTGTCATAGATTAAGTGACTATATAAATATAAGTTTATTTCTAGGGTGTCCCATTGATCTATGTGTCTATTTTTTGTGCTAGTACCATACTGTTTTGATTACTGTAGCTTGTACTATATCTTGAAGTCTGGGATGGTGATCTCTCCAGCTTTGTTCTCCTTTCTCAGGACTGCTTTGGTTATTCAGGGTCTTCTGTGGTACCATACACACTTTAATATCATATGTTTTAGTTTTGCAATTATGCACATTTAATTATTTTAACAACTTGGGTACAAAAGCAGAAAAGACAGAGATTGTATAGATTTAGCTTTAGGGATTGACTGGGCAAGTACGGTGGAAACATCAGAATTTTTTATGAATATGGAGATGACACCAGAAATTTATGGATAAAGTTTGAAGGAGCAAGGTGGGGGAAGGGAGTAGGGTGGAAAATGGGTGTCACTAATAAACTGAGTTTTGTGAAAAGTTCCACACGGTTGGTGGTGGACCCATACACTGGCCAAATCTACTTTATCCCCTCTAGTTTTCTCCCAGAGTCATTGCAATCTGGCTTCTCTCTTACACCAAGACATTTCACCAACCGTTTCATCAAGGTAACTGATGCTGTTTTTTTGCAGAAAACTTTATCTTCTCCCTCCTTATATTCCCTGACCTCAGGAAACCCAAATCCCTCTCATAAGCCTGAGAGCTATATACAAAATTTCATTAAGAACATTTCATCATAAATGCTTGAGAGTTACGTCAAATTCTCCAAAACTTGGCCTGTCAAATTGGACCACTACCCCGCAATTTTAATTTAAGGAAACAGAACCACCATTAATCTGGGCACACAAGCCAAAAATGTAGGAGATTTTTCTTTACCCTGCACATTCAGCCAGTTTGTTTTAACTCCTAAATATCACTCAGTCTTGTTCTGTTCAGTCTTAAACTGGCTGACATATCTTTAGTCTTAAATTGACTGGGCACTATTGACCATTCTCCTTAAAAGCGAAATTATTCTTGACTTCCATAAAAAAAAAATACTCTATCGGTTTGCCTCCATTCTTGAGCACTTCTTCTCAGACCCTTTTTGAGAATCTCTTTTTTTTTTCTAAATCTATCCCTTAAATGATGATTCCTAGGCATTCTGCTTATCTCATTTTTACCTATATTCTCTGACTTTTGTTAACCTCCATGTCTTCCATTACAATTTATGTTACCAAACATATATTTAAAAGTTACACTGGCTTTCTGAGCTTCAGACCAACTTCCTGCTAGTCATGTTAGTTTTATCATAGGCCATGGAAACTCAGTATTTCCAAAACTGATATAATTGTCCTAATGTCCTCCATGCTATTCCTTATGTTCCACAAATAAGTGAAACCATACGATAATTGACTTTCTCTGCTTGACTTATTTCACTTAGCATAATCTCCTCCAGTCCCATCCATGTTGATGTAAAAGTTGGGTATTCATCCTTTCTGATGGCTGAGTAATAGTCCACTGTATATATGGACCACATCTTCTTTATCCATTCATCTGTTGAAGGGCATCTTGGCTCTTTCCACAGTTTGGCTATTGCGGACATTGCTGCTATGAACATTGGGGTGCATATGGCCCTTCTTCCCACTACATCTGTGTCTTTGGGGTAAATACCCAGTATTGCAATTGCTGGGTCATATCTGACTGTGCTACAGTGGAGCCTAACAATCAAAAGAGTGCCATGTTCACAGAGCTTCCTATAAGCTTTTACTGTCTCACTCTAGAAGGAACGGAAAGCCAAGACTCCCTTGCCATTGAGAAAAGCCAGAGATCAAAACATGAAAACCAGAAGAGCAAACATGCACCTAGATTATACAGGAACGATGAGAGGTACCATAATATTTTTAGCACTCTGAGGCTATTAAACACTATTGCATCTATGGAAAAGAATGAGATGCTACAAAAGGAGAATAATGAAATCAGAGGGAAGCCTCTTGGACATGGACTCATTCAAGATATGCAACATTTTTCTGTGGTAACAACAGAGAAAGTCTTGAGGTTTAACAAAACAAAAGTTTATTTCTTGCTTGTGCAGAGTCTGCTGTTGGCCTAAGTGACTCCAGCACAGCCATACTCTATACGGAGGTTTCGCATCTCTACCACGATGCTCCAAACTCGTGAAAGCCCCATTTGAATGTGAGGTTTTGGGATTCATCATGGCACAGAAAGGGAGCATGGAGAATCACATAGCATCAGTTAAATATTTCTGCCCCAGAGTCCACATATTTCATTAGCTTAAGCAAGTCACATGGCTTCTTTGAAGTACAAGGGCACAAGGAATTATAAGCATTTCACATATTCAGCAAAGGGGAGGGAACCATTAATGTTAATGAATCTTAGTAATGTCTACCCTAGAAGTCTGACTAAGGCAAATTCCAGAAGTAGAACAAAAAGACAGAGATGGAGAGTAGATAGAAGAGAAAATGCAAGAAAATGTCAGGAGAATCCAAAAGGCTTAGTGTCCGTATTAATCAGCGTTCTCCAGAGAAACAACATCTGAACCAATAGATTATGTGTGTGTGTGTATGTGTGTGTATGTAGAGAGAATCATTATGAGGAACTGGCTCATGTGTTTATGGAGGCTGAGGTTTCCCACTATCTGCTGTCTCCAAGCTAGAGACCCAGAAATGCCAGGTGTGTAATTCAGTCTGAGTCCAAAGCCTGAAAACCAGGGGAATCACAATATAAATTCCAGTCTGAAGACAGGAAGAGATGTCTCAGCTCAATCCATGAGGCAGGAAAAAAGGGTCAATTTCTCATTCCTCTGCTTTTTGTTCTGTCAGGCCTTCAACAGATTGGATGATACCCACCACATTGGGGAGGGCAATCTACTTTACAGAGTCCACCAATTCAAATGCTAATCTCTTCCAGACACCCAGAAATAATATTTAATCTGGGCACGCCATGGCCAGTCGAGTTGACACATAAAATCAACTATCACAGAATCCAACCAAGAGGGCATCCACAAAACGGAAACAGAGATGTGATCAAGAAATAATAATACAAGACATTTCCTGAACCTGAAAGTTGTGCATCAGTGGATTAAAATGGTCCACCAATTCCAAGCATGATAAATGGAAAAATAAAGAAAAGAAAAGATACACCAAGACAACAGCATCATGAATTTCAGAACACCAAGGATAAAGAGACAGTCTCAAAAATTTCCAGAGTGTAAACACAAATTACATAAAAAGGAATAAAAATTAAAATGACTTTAGTTTTTCAACATCCATATTGAGGAGCAGAAGGCAATAGACCAATGCTGTCAAAATTCTTAGTAAAGTCATTTTCACTCTAGATTACTGTACACAATTAGAAAATTAAAGAATGTGGGAGTAGAATGACAACATTTTTAGATTCGCAAGACCTCAAAATTTTATCTCCCATGCATTCTTTCTCAGGAACAAACTCAAGACTGTGAATTACCAAAACAAGAAAGCTAACCAAGAAAGAGGAAGAAATGGGACTCAGGTATCAGGTAGTTCCACACAGAATACAAGCAAAGGGAAGGCTCTGGATGCGAGTAGAGAGAAGTCCCAGGATAAAAGCTGTGAGTAGACCTGGAGAGGCACCTATCCATACAGAACTGGAGGACTCAGACCTTCAGGAGGAAAGTCTCTAGGAACAATTTAAAAAGAACATTTGACCTTATGGAAAATTATAACGAGAAGTTACAAGGCTGTGGAAAGAATTAGTGATCAGTACAAAGAAAACTAATCAAATCACAAAACAAGGTAAGTATGAACTTCAATTAACAAATGTAACAAAAATTGGTACAAGGAAAGAAATCATAGCGCAATATTTGGCTGAGTAAAAACAACATTTACATAGTTGTAATAATTTAAACACAGAATATTGATTTCCCCTTACTGGGAGAGTGGAAATGCAGGGAAGAGGCTGTTAGAAACCTAAATCCTCATCTCTCTTCCCATAAGCAGGTGATAGCTAAACTTCACTAATAGATGAACAAAAGAATCATAATAGTAGTAGAAATATGAAGGTAAATGCCAGAGAAACAGCTAAGAAAGTTGAACATCATTGTTTCTGAGGATCAAAACTAGGAAATAAGGCAAGAGTGGAGCACAAGACTGCCATTTAGAGCATACTGGCTTTTTTTTTTATTTTTTTTTTATTTTTTTTTAAAGATTTTATTTATTTATTTGAGAGAGAGAGAGAATGAGATAGAGAGAGAGCATGAGAGGGGAGAGGGTCAGAGGGAGAAGCAGACTCCCCGCCGAGCAGGGAGCCCGATGCGGGACTCGATCCCGGGACTCCAGGATCATGACCTGAGCCGAAGGCAGTCGCTTAACCAACTGAGCCACCCAGGCGCCCCCATACTGGCTTTTTAAAGCTATATATAGGTATTAGTTTGGCAAACATTAAAAAAAAAGTATGTACATATATATCTGTAAGTTATTTTAAAAAGAATAAAATGGGAAATGTGATGCTTAGAAGTAACAGTAAAAATGATAATGAATTCTTTGTTACAGCAACACTTACATCTGCAACTGAATTATTCAGGCCCTTCTCTGCATAAGGGAATCTCCATTGGGCCTTTCTATTTGCTTTGACAGCCTCTAAGGTCTTGTTCTGGAAAGAGTCCTTACTGAACCCTGTGAAAGCATTGAGCAGCTTACCAAGGTCAGAGGCATACGTGGCAAAGGCCTTCCAGATTCAGAGAGGAAAAACCTCCCAGAACAAATTAGGGACACTAGAAAGGCTGTAGCTCAAAGAAATGAGAAATTGGATTAAAAATTCTTCATTGAATACGTTAAACCTCTCAGCCATCACACTTTGGTGTCACCTGCTTTAATAAGATCACACTATGTGAGATCAGCCTTATGAGTGGGAGTTCTGTGTGTGAGAGAAGGAGGGGGGCAAAGGAGGGAAAGCAGGAAGAAGCAATTTCTCTGGACAGATTTCTGTTCTCAGATAAGCCACCTCTTTTTTGGCTGTGCTCAATTACTTCTCTTTTTTTTCATTTCAAACATTTATTACAGGGTCCTCAGGGTTACTGAGAGTTTCCTTTATGGGTACCCACTTATACTTGATTCAGAATTTTAATTTATTACAATTGGCAAATCAAAGAGCCCACTAGTTACACCCTCCCTGAAGACTTACTCTGAGCGAGCTTGAAGGTCTTTGCTTTTCTAAATAAATAGCAACAAAGCTGCTTGTTTGAATTCTCTGTGGCACATAATGGAATCCACACAGGTAGTCTGCACAACAAGGTCAGGATAAGCCTTCCAGGGACTAGGGTTCACTGGTATAAAGTGTGTCCTAGTTCCAAATGTGTGTAAATGGAGAAACAGGGTTTGATTATGAATTATTTTGCCTCACAAACAACCTTAATGGAGATAGAAGGATACCATAAAGATCTTCTTAGCATTATGAGAAATAATGGAGATGCAGGTCATGAGAGCAAGAGCACAGTGAGGAGCTTCAGGATAACTGATACTATAACAATAATACTTTAGAGACATGAATTAACTATTTTGAGCCCTTTGCTTTTCTATTAAAAAAGACAATATTGGGGGCACCTGGGTGGCTCAGTCGGTTAAGTGTCTTACTCTTGATTTTGGCCCAGGTCATGATCTCAGAGTTGTGGGATTGAGCCTGGCCTCCAGCTCCACGCTGGGTGTGGAGCCTGCTTAAGATTTTCTCTCTCCCTCTGCCCCTCCTTGCTCCACTCGCATGTGCACGCATGCGCTCACTCTCTCAAAAAAAACAATTAATTATTTAATTAATTAAATAGAATATTTTTGAGTGTGCAAAACACTCGTCTCCTCTCTTTTAGAGTCATTTATCTGAGGAGAAGCCCTTACAGAGAAGACAGTCATAGGGAGCTCTTAGTTGTTCCTGGAAAGTGACTGGAAATCTCCTTTGGCTCAGGATGCATGTGGAAACTGCAGGCTCAGTTCAGAATGCCACCATCGCCATACAATTGCAGCATATTCTCTTCCTTACAAGCATTCTTCCCTTGCTCCAGATTCTTCGTTTTGAAGTGCTGAGTCAGCCTGTCACATCCAAGTGTTAATGACAAAATTTGTTGTCACCTTACTCAGAGGTAGAGTGTTTAATTTAGAACAAGAGAGAGGGCCAAGAATGATTGGATTTCCTGCCCTGATGTATGGGAGGGTTGCTTTGGGTCAGAAGGTCCCACCCCACCCCCACCAAATCTGAGATTTTTATATTCTGACAATGCATATAAATGTGGTTACAGAATTTACTACTGTGATTCTTCTCTCATGGTAGGCATTTAAAATATTTTTAAAATTCAAACTTAGTAGAAATAGTTATCTTTAAAATTAAGAATGCTTAACTGATAGGGTGGTGTAGCTTCCCTCATCGGCACAGACAAGATTTCTTCAAGAATCAAGTCTAGAGTTTAGAATAAAGTTTAGACACAGGTAAAACTTACTCAAGAGCAGGAAGAAACGGATCTAAGCATAGGGGATATTTTGAGCAAAAATTCAGTAGTACAGGTGACCCATGTAATACAACAGCCATATAATACCCAGGGCCAGCATTTTACAACTTCAAAGAAGATGTCATAAATACTGAGGAGTTGGCAGCAAGAGCAGCCCCAAGGGGCCTCTTCAAGGCTACATGGCTTCAGATCTCCCGTTCTGCTCACTTTCTGCCTCACCCATTCAATTTATAGGCTGCAGTAAGTCATTCCTCACCCCTTTCCTCCCATAAGTAAGTGGCCCTATGACCTTATTAGGGGTGGAAACCTAAGTCAGAGAGATGAATAAAAAAATAACAGAATTAAGGCCATCTATGTAAGTATCAGGTTGGTAACTTTAGGCTCTTTAACTTGATTTACAGTCTTGCAAAAAGGTCATCACAATTGCCCCAATATAAAATAGCACATGAATGACAAGAAATTCTGTTCTTTAGCATAGGATAAAAACAAAACAGATCTTGTGGTTGTACACGAAAGAATATGCAATAAAAATAAGTGATGTGATCATTCTGCAAGCAGCACTGAGACCAAGATCTTATTTTATTTAATATATGGATGTGGGTTTTGATGAAGAGGATCATAAAATGAAGACTGCATATCAGTGTGAAGTGCAATGTGCCATGTTGTCACCAAGAACTCCTCTAATCACCTTTTAGAACTAAAGGTAGGAACTGGGTAAAAATAAAATTGAAAGGAAAATATAATTTCTATTATCCTTTCTAAAGCGAATACAAGCTCTCAGGGCCCACCTCACTGCTGCAATCTGCTCTACCTCTTAGACAAAGCATGAAGCGACCTGCTTCCTGCCTTCTGCCAGTGGCAATCCCACGGGAAAAAAAAAAAAAAAGACTTGATCCACAAAAGCCAGCCAGGTCATCTAAAACCTCCCCGTTCAAAAAGAACACATACAAAGGCTGTTTTATAGTTTCATATATTTTTATAAACAGCAGGATATTTAAACCTGACCCACTTTTTTCCTGATATAATGAATTGTCAGAAATAGCTATACTAGTAGAGACAAAGTTACTTTTATTCCTTGTTGTGTAAGAAAAGAAATCAAACAATTTGGTCTTTAGCTTTCCTTTGGCATCTCAACTCTTTTGGGGTTCACAGATTAGCAGTGTATTAGTTTTGTTACACAAAATTGAGCCTATAAAATACATATGTATTGACCTTTTTTTTTTTGAAGTCAGATTTATATTGGCTCCTAAGTAACAGAAGTTTTCTATTTCCTCAAAAGAAGAGATTATAGCAAAAAGAACATTCAATTCAGCTTCATGTGACCTGAATTCAGAGTCTTAGAAGGAAGAGAGAGATCATCTGGTGCCAACCCAAACCCACATTTTACAAATAAGGAAAGTGGAAATCCAGGGATTAAAGTGGGAGAGACAGAGCTAGAAGGCTGCCTCTCAATTCAGTACTTCCGTCCATGAAGCTCTCTGTTTCCCTGGACCAGTCCGTCACCCTCCTTAGATACCTAGCTGTAAGTGGAAGGCTGGGGAGACTAGACTCAGGTGCTAGAAGGGGTTAAGACACAATGACTTGCATATTGTGTAATATACAAGACTATATAAGAACAGGAAGAGAAGTGCCCAACCTAAAGAGAATATAATTTAAATTAAAGCAACGCCAGCACAAACAATAAACCTATGTGTTGGCATTCTCTCAAACTTGTCCTTGCCACCCAATGAACATCCATAGACAAATCTTCCTCCTAGAGCCATAGCGCCTCATCTAGATTTTTCCAATGTACGTTCAAGGTCGACACAAATAGCCGATATGAAATCAGCCAGTTAGGAAAAATTTCCAGTTATGAAAAATGCTGTGATGTTATATTCCCGAAACACCCCTCTCTAGTTTACAATGTCCCACTTCTTGCACTTGTGCTTCCCATTTTTTTCCCCCCTTTGGAAAGGAGCAGATAAATAAAAAAGCAGACAACTCACCATTATACTATTAAAAGTGAAAACCAAATTAACAAGACTTTACTGACATTCTACTCAGTGGCAGATACTGTGTAAAACATGTTTTACACATATGTTCTCAATAAATTCTCACAATAGCTGTGTGAAGTAGGCTCACTATGTTTCATGGATGAGTAAACTAAATCTCAGAATGATAGTGATTTCCTCAAATTCACTTACCTCAAAAATGAAAAAGTTCAAACCCAGGTCTTCTGGTTTTTTTTTTTTTTGGCTCAATATTTTCTCACCAAACCATAATTAAAGTGTTTCCTTAATTATGAATAGTACAGCAGATGAATAGTACACCTATAGAAGTGAATGCAATGGAGTTCTCTACTCTTGCTTGTTTCCAGAATGCTGCACATAAATGTAAGATTTAAACTGGGAGATCACAAGTACTGGTATTTGTAAGTTTTCCATTTTGTCATCCTGAATGATACAGATTTAGTAATTTATTACTTGATAGTAGGTACACCAGCATACAACCTTATGTGATATATTAGTTTCTGAAGTTGTACATAATTGTTTTTGTAATATACTAAGAAATATTCTAAGAATGATTTTAGTGATTCAGTTTCTTCCTGATTGTTGACATGAGGGATTCTGACCAGGAAACTTGGGAAGGTTTCACTCAGGAAGTAAAAATTGAGTTGGGAACTAAATGTTCACTTACTTGTAGTTTCCAACATTACATTAAATTTTCTGGCCCTTTCCCCAGGGAAAGCTCTGTAAACCAGAATTTCATACCAAAACCAAAACCAAAAGAAAAACCTTGAGTGGAATTAAATAATACATGATCTGCAATAATAATATTTTAAATATTTCTTTCACAATTAAAATAGTTTTCTCATTTCCATCCTAAAAATATGAATCTTGCACGTTTGCTCTTCTTAAGAAAGTAGGGGGAAAAGTGGGGCACATCTGTATTACCGGAGACTGTAAATATTAATAGGACATTCAGGTAAGGAATGAGACACTGAAGTAGAATTTTTTTGTCTGTATCGAAACTATACACAAATTTGGAAGGTAGCCTCCTTGTAATGAGCAGGGTGTTTATTTATTTAATTATATGTTTATTTATTTTGTCCTCAAATCATAATTTAATTGGAATCCTTAATAAAAGCTTGTCTGGGCATATGGATTATAGCCTGCCAAAAAGAAAGAGAAGGGAGCTAGAGGTAAAGAGGGATGACAATGTTAGATTCCACCAACTTTAAAGCCCCCCAAGGATTCTTCCCTGATGGTCATCTGATTCTCTGGCCCATCTTGTTTCAATAAAGGCTGAAGCAAATTACCTCTGTTCCTCCATCTCACTCTGAATAAGGCATATGTTAATTTTTTCTTTTCTTTTCCTTCACTCCAATTCTCCATCTTGGTGTCTCTGAACCCAGGCTGGTAACATGATTTTGACAACGGGTTGCATCCTTTGTAGGATAATTTGATTTGAAGAGTCTTAAACTTGGCCTGTGCTTAGACTCATTAACTCAATTCCTATGATTCATTAGAAAAAACACCTCTTTTTTTCTGATTGTTCCAATTCAGGTCGCTATCATATTTCTAATCCTAGAAGCAGTCAGGCAAAGCTTTACATATTTATTTCCTTGGTTGAACTACATATTGGGTTATGAATATGATATAAAGTATAATAAGTATTCAATAAAAACTGGTTAGACTTTTTTTTTTCAGGAACTTGATGTTTCATTATTATGCAATAACCACTATCATCACCATGGTCATTATTTTGGGTTTCAATTAATTTATTCTCCAAACATGTTTATTGAATACTGAGGGAAATTTTTTAAAAAATGTGTTTCATTAAATACTGTAGAGAAGAATAGATATAGATATGAAGTACATAGGACATGAACTCTATCTTCAAAGAGTTTAGAGTTTGGTGAGGGTAACAGTTGTGAAAACAAATCAATTACAATTTAAAATTAAACAAAAAATGATAAAAGAAGTGCATTGGAGTGTCATGAGTAGGCAGATGAAAACAGAATTAAGTTTAAGAGTTTATGGAATGTTTAATCAAGCACATGGCCTTTGAGTTCAGAGAATGAAAATCATGTAACAGTAAGGCAGATGTTAAAATACAATGTGTGATTTGGTGAGGAGTCATTGGGACTGGAGCAGAGGGCTTTGGGGGCTGTAGTAGGAAATGTGTCAGAACTGAACATCACCTCTATTCTGATTCTGGCACACACAAAGCAACCACAATGAATGGCCTGCTTTGTGGGGTATATGGCACACCAGGGAGTATCTATTACATTGAACCAAGCTTTGTCCTTTTCCTAGCATGCCATAAATTGTAGGCACTTGTAGAATGGGGTTGTAACCAGGAGCTCCTTTGAGGCCTTTTTCCGCTTTTTCAAAGCACAGACTTTCCCAACTGACAATGGAATCAGGACTTTGGTGTCAAGTCTTTGGCCTAGGATGTCCCTGGAACATTTTTGCCAGAGTTGTAAGTCCTACATATGCTGGCTCCCCTGTGAGGATGCTCCAGCATGGCATATCAACCCATATGCCATAGTGAATTTGCTAATCAACTCCCCAGTTCACCCCAGGTACAGAAGACCAGGGAAGAAGAAACGGGTCAGAAAATACCTACCTTTTTTGCACCGTATCCTTTTGATCTCCGTTAGATTAATACTCCAGAGGCACAATCACATATAAATATCCTTATTGGTGGGGTAGAAGAACTTTAGAAAGGAATTTTGATATAATGAAAATTAAGGTGAAAGTTCTAGTTACTATAGAATTTCCCTTAAATCTCAAATCCCAAACTTTTTGGATAATATCAAACTAAGTGAGAAGCCTCAAGAGAACTCTTTAGGGAGAATGAGAAAGGTGTTTACAAAATGGAGAGAAGAGTACCTTAGTCCTCAGCTTAGTGGCAAGCTCTGTATTTCATATCCAGAGTGGGTCACTTTTTTTTAACATTCCAGCTCCTCTGTAATAATCATAATATGAAGCAATAGTATAATTCAGAAAATAAATGCAGACTGTGAAAAATTTTTGTTGAGCTTTCTATGCATAATTATGCCAGTAAAAAATAAAGTAAAAATAGAATAATATTATAGTACTGTGAAAAATTTTTGTTGAGCTTTATATGCATAATTATGCCAGTAAAAAGTAAAGTAAAAATAGGATAATATTATAGTACAAGAAATATGCAATGAATTAATACTTCTTAATTAATACATATTTTGAAATAGATATTTTTAAAAAATCTACATATTGGTCTGTCACAGTAATGACTAATGTTACTATTTTACATAATTAACAATAAAAAGAAAGCAATTTTAAAAGAAGAAATTTCAATTTTACTGGTATTAGAAGGCAATAAAATATTTCATGTGTGAACTAAAATTTGTAGTTACCAAAAAAAAATATTACCTTTTGCAATTTGTACCTGTTTCAGTGTTTTACATTTTAAACACAAACTCCAAACTGTCAAAATGAATGACAGAATTGAAATAACTTGTGAAGTTTCTTTTCCATTATGATCATTGTGCTATCATTTTTTTTTTTAAGAGAGAAAGCACACACCCACGAGAGCAGTAGGGGAAAGGGGGAAGGGTCAGAGGGAGAGGGAGAGAGAGAATCTTAAGCAGGCTCCACACCCAGCATGGAGCCCCATGTGGGGCTTGATCTTATGACCCTGAGATCATGACCTGATCCACAATCAAGAGTAGGACACTTAACCAACTGAGCCACCCAGGCGCCCCTATCATTGGCTTTTTCAATCTGCTATTTAAATGCAGTACCACAAAAGTTGGAGACACAAACCATACTTGAAGTGAGCTCAAAATTTTCCAAACTGTTATGAAGTTACTCCCAAAATGAATCAACATAACTGAATCTATGTCTGGCAGGGGGCAGCTGTATAAATAGGAATTCCCTAAATTAATGTCCTTACAAAATATAATGTTTGCTAAAGGATAAATAATAACAACGTGCTATTTTGAAGCCTCCCCATATATTACTAATAATCAGAAAGAACTGCAGCAAATTATTTAGAACTTAGACAAAAGATTTTTTTCATGAGGAATATTTTATCACTGACATGTTTAGAATTGTCAGAGCCTGGTGATAATTAAGAACGGACTAACTTTTGGTCAGTTATATCATTGTTTTAAGATTGCCTACACAAAGTGCTCTTCCTTATTGTCTGCACCCCCACTGCTACTGTCCTAGCTAAATGGTTGCTGAGCTGCAGAAATGTGAATGTTCTTTTGAGCTGGTTGGAGTGGAGTACAAGGGATATTGGGAGAACCTGAGATATGTACCCAGGAATAATAATCCGATATGTGTAGATAGGAACTGGTGTGTGCTTTTCACCTGGGGTGCATGAGTTTTCTGGGGTTCAAGTGGATGCCACAACATTGAATTTGACTCAAGTCATTTGGAATGACTGCAGCCAGGAAAGTGTTTTGTGTGGGAGAGAGGACTCCAGGAGAAAAAGTCAAGATGTGCTGCCAGATGCAGGAGATTAGGCAATCGGCTAGAGAGAATGTCATCCATACTGGAGAAGAATGCAGTGTGGAGGTTCCTAGAAGTGATCCTTAGAGAGATACCCTATGAAAGAATCCATATTTGTTTATATGCCATGATATGGGAGTCCCCAAGTAAGAATTTCAAGCTGCATTGGCTAAATAAAATATTACTCCTTTCCTTCTTTCTCTTCCTTCCTGGCTCTCCTCCTTCAAAATTTGAAGTTAGAGAAATAGCATAGTTCTTGGGAGAGAAAGGAGTGAAGGATGAAGGTTGAAACTGCAACACATCCTCACTCCCTCTTCTTTGCTGCTGTTCTCTAATCCATAGATTAAGTTTGGGTTCTAAGGAGGAGATAATCTTAGAATGGATTTACACTAGGCTGGAATCTTATTGAAAAGGATCTTTTTTTAGACCTGAAAGTGACCTACAAATCAGCCAAGTGCCCAGGTATCTGATGGAGGCTGTTTCAAGGCAGCCTTCAAGGTAAAGAAAAATAAAGTGGCACTGCTGAGCTCAGCCCATCAACAAACTGGTTACAGTAAAATCCTATTCCTAAACTATACCAGTCTGTTGATGATATAGAAGGTGGACAAGCCTTCGTTGCTCCTCTGGAACCATTATTACATCTTGGAGTTCATTCCTAATAGCTGCAGATTTGGGAGGTCTTCCTCCTTCGAGTCTCTCGACCTCTGCTCCACCAACACAACCTCTTATCTCTTTATTTGATGCTTCACTTCCAGGTCTCTTACAATCAGGCTTGGGGGGCAGGTAGCTCTGCAGTCTTGTAGCTCTGTGCTCACCTCCTTAATTACTCTGAAAATCCCAGATGGCAGGCAGAATGGTCTTTGTAGAGGGACAAAGGGAAGACTTAGTTCCTTTCTCCCCCCTTCCTTGTCCTCCTTTTCCCAGTCCACATATGGCTTCATGTCAGACCAATAGTCACTTCTGCTTGCCTTAAAGATCAGTTCTCCCAGTGAGTCCACACCTTCTGCTCTAGGAGCTTCTGTGCAGGGCAGGACTCTGCTCTATCAGGAGGCAGCAGCTAAGCCTGCAGCCCACTTTTTCCTCCCTGCTTACTAATGCTTTGCTTAAGCTCCTCTAATTCCCTTTTTTGCCTTTGCGACACCTGGAGTGTTTTCAGTTATCTCAAGGAGTATCATATAATTCTCAAAAATATTCTTTAGGCCAAATCAAATTTTAAAGCACTTTAATTTAAATAACAAATTTATGCTTTACGGTATTTTAATGAGGATAGTATACTGCAAAAACAGTTTGAGGGGTGTTATGACACAAGTGTGGATACGATTTCTTTATATTGTTATCGCTTTCAAATTAAAAAAAAAAGCTCAAATTCTCTGATGAGTACACGAATGTTGCAGGAAGGGGTCTGGACATTTCTGGTACTTCAGGGATGAGGAAGAACACAGTGAGTACAGAATGGAGCCAGAAAGAAGGGAGGAACAGGTAAGACCTCTGTTAAACTACAGGAACTGTTTTGAGTTGAGATAGAAATTTGCTGCCCTACAACTTTTATTTGCCTTTTTTTTAAAGATTTATTTATTTATTTTAGAGAGAGAGAGAGCATGAGTGGGAGAGGCAGAGAGATTCCCAAGCAGACTTGGTGCTGAGCAGGGAGCCTGAGGTAAGGTTCAATCTCACAGCCCTGAGATCATGACCTGAGTGGGAACCAAGGGTCAGTCCCTTAACCAACTGTGCCCCCAGGTGCCTCTGCCCCACATTTTTAAAAATTTAGTACATTATAGTTGTGAAGTCCTGTTTTAAGGACTTTGTGTATACTATTTTATTTAACATGTACAATAGTCTTATGACGCATATACAATTATTGTCCCCACTTTACAGATGAGGAAACCAAAGTTTAGTGTGCTCATCTGAGGAACAGTTTGCAGATGCAAGCAATTCTGAATCCTCCTCCTCTGTACTGCAAACTTATCCTAGAGATCTTCCACAATACATCCCTTTTTATTTTTAATAATGAAGTAAAAGTATTTCCGGTGAGCCTATGTTCCTTAGTCGGGGGGGGAGTGGAGGGAATTATGTAGTTTTTGCTACCCTTTATTTAGTACTTTCTATGTATCAGTTAACTTTACTGATGAAATTTCTAAGCATCTCAACTGTTCTATAGTTAAAAAAAAGTGTGATGGAGCCAGTTCATACTAGCTCAGGAGAATAAATTGTTAAATTTTCAGGACATTTTATGAGCCAGTTGATTAATATTATTATTAAAAATTAAATTATATAAACTTATATTACAAATAAATTGTATTCAATACAAAGGTAATAAATATTAAAAACTCAGGACTTCTAATTGTTTTAGTACATTGAACTATAAATTATACTCTTGAGGTTATTTATGTTTATTGTGTCCATCTGGTGGAAACACTGTGTAATGGTAAGTCACTGTGCTTCTCTTTCCAACTCCCTGTTCATTGATATCACATAGAAAGTTCCAAATTGGCCACTGTGGGATTATAAATCAGACTTAATATATACTTGTTGATCATCCAGATCTAAGACAGTGATACCATTAATATAGATTAAACATGAGTGTTGAAAGCGTTGCTATAGGGCTATCCTTTACCTAATCTCCGTTACAGCAGGAAACAGCCAACGATTTCTTGCTTCCATGTGTCTGTTATACTGCGAATAGGGCAAGAAGTTTAGGAAACATTCTTCCAACAGTTGAAAACTCACTGGATGCAGCAAAGGAGTTATTTATATCATTGACAAATGAGTGAAATTCTAAGTCTTCACTGTTTCATTTTTTCTTACTCATTAACATAAATGATATCAACTAACATTTATATTAGGACTACACTTGTTTGTCAAAGATATGAATGATTACTTTGCTGAACTGAATAATAATAAAGCATTTATTCATATTTTGATATTGTGATACGGTTACTGATGATAGAATTATAAAAACAGTGATTTTTAAACAAATAGCAAGTCACATGGAAATTATTATGGTTGCTTAAAGTTGGCAAAAGGAATATTGTATATCTTATTATTTATTAGTTATCATATAAAAAATTTATAATAAACTTATAGGTATAAATATGTAAGCGTTTCCCCCTAAGAGAGCCTACTGGTGAATATTTACCCATATACCACGGGTTATGAGAATTACTACCTATGTTTTATAGATTAGGAGACTGAAACTTAGTTATCTTGATCCAGTAATTAGTGATAGAGATATGACCAACTAGAACGCAGTACTACCTGACTTTAAAATACATACTCGTCTCTTCAACATTCTGATTCAAGATTGATACTTAAATGTGTTATACTGACTCTGCCTTCACTTTTAGGTTTGGATCTGCAAGGCCAGGTAAAATCATTTTGCAGCTCTCCACATCCAGCCTGCAAGTCTTCAACTTTAGACGAAAGGCGATCACCACCTCACGCCCATGAGTTTGGCTGCTTCACCATCCTTCTGTGCTGTCTCCCCATTTTCACCTCCAGAAGTCAAATGACTATATGAAAAGAGGACAGATGCTGAAATAAAGAGGGATTAACGTTCAGATCTTCATTGGACTACTTCCTAATGTGTGATTGACTTTGAGTAATTACCTTGTAAGCTTTACTTTCCCACCTTTTAGGATTTCTGTTTTAAGCCCTTGATATATGTCCAGGGACAGCTAAGAATAGCCATGAGTTCAGATGCTTCCAGGGACCAAGTAAGAGAATGCAGCTGACCTGATGTCAGGTAACGGTGAGTGGTGGGGTAGGAGTGGCCTAAACCAAGAGCCTAAAACCAAGAGCCCAAAACTGTGAAACTCTTGGCTTCAAATGACCTCACCTACAGATAAGAGTGCAGTTGGTCTTCCATGGCTAAGTAAGCCCAAGAAGATAACAAAGTAGCTGTGAATTTTCAAAGACATATAATTTAGAAAGGGATCCTAAGAACACAAAAAACTAAGCAGGATTTAGTGCCATTGGAATCTGCAAATTGTTGTCAATTTTTCCTTCATTCAATTAGTGGGTTGTTTTTTCCCTCTTAAACTTGGAGAGAATGGCTTCATTCTGCTATATATTTTTTAATTGACCTGGGCATTTCTGATTCTTATATTTCTAAGCCCACAATTCTGTCACCTTTTTGCTGGTGCAGACTTCCTTTAACCCAATCTTCATTATAGCAAGAAACAGCAGACCAGGGGCACCTGGGTGGCTCAGTTGTTAAGCATCTGCCTTCGGCTCAGGTCATGATCCCAGGGTCCTAGGATCGAGCCCCGCATCGGGCACCCTGCTCCGTGGGAAGCCAGATTCTCCCTCTCCCACTCCCCCTGCTTGTGTTCCCTCTCTCGCTATGTCCCTTTCTGTCAAATAAATAAATAAAATCTTAAAAAAAAAGAAATAGCAGACCATTTATTGCTTCTACTTAGCAGTGTCCAAACCTCAATTGTTATTTCAATCTTTATATGACTCCTTTATTGCTTCCTCTTCCAACATTCAAAAGAAAGAAAACATTGAAAAAGATCATAGAATATGCTAACCTGTTTTTAAATTGTGATAATTTCTAAAAATAAGGACTCTACAGTTTTAAAAAATCTCATTAAAATTGTATGTAAAATAACACATGCATATAAAAGGTATGAAAATCTTTATGTATAATTTAAAAAAAATAACAAAATAAATACCTATAAACTTTATATCTTCTGGTTTTGGCCAAGATAAAGGAAAAGGAACCAGATTTATACTCTCTCCTGAAACAATCAGGAAAAAAAAAAGGATGAAATATTTGAAACAGCTGGACCAGAACCTGGACATCAGAAAGTGAAGGACTGTGATCCCTAAGAGACAAGAAACAAATGAAATCAGCCTTAAATTTGTCTGTGTACTGTGTTGAGAGAGTCAGAAGGCAGGGTAATCCCAGAGGATTCTCTGGGTTGGAGATGGAGATGAATGGAGAGACTAATGTGATCAGAGTTCACAGAATAGAGCACCAGAGCATATTGCAAATAAAGAGAACACAAAATTTAAAAAATAATCCAATTTATAATGAAACCAAGAACATCAAATAACTAGTATAAGTCTAAAGAAAAATGTATACTTAATTATTCACTGTAAACTAATACAACTATTGAGAAAATTTAAAGAATACCCAAATAAATGGGAAGATATACCATATTCATTAATTAGAAGACTCAATATCGTTAACATGTTAAGACCACTTCACTATCACCAGAATGACTAAGAAAGAAAAATCATCACTTCCAAATGTTGGTGAGAGTGTGGAGCAATGAAAACTCATGCATCTCTGGTGAGAGAGAAATTATTAAACAACTTTGGAAAAGTGTTTGGAAAATCTACTAAAGCTGACCATATCCATGTCTATTCTCCAGCAATTATACTCCTAGATATTTGTTTAACTAAAAGGCATCCATATGTTCACCACAAGATATGTTTTGCAATGTTCTTGGAACTATGCATAAGAGCCCCAAACTCAAAACTACACAAATGCCTATCAACAATAAAATATACAGATAAATTGGAGTATACTTCCATGCTGGAATACTACACAGAAATGAAAATGACTAATCTAAAACTACATGTACCAATATGGATGAATCATAAACACCTAAAGTTGGGGGGCCTGAGTGGCTCAGTCAGTTAAATGTCCGAGTCTTGATTTTGGCTCAGGTCATGATCTCAGAGTCATGAAATGGAGCCCTGAGGTGGGCTCCGTACTCAGCAGTATTCTGCCTGGGATTCTCTCTCTCCCTCTCCCTTTGCCCCTCCCCCGCCAAAATAAATAAATAAATCTTTTAAAAAATAAACACATAAGTTTGAATGACATAAAAAAATAGTATATGATTTCACTTCTTTAACTATATATACGCAAAATTAGTCTGTCCAGTTACTTTGGGCATAAGTGACTAGAGGGAACATAAAAAAAAAAAGTCTTCTGGGTGCTAATGTTCTGTTTCTTGATTTAAAGGCAGGCTAAGGCTACATGGGTGCTTTTTGTTTATGTAAATTAATGGACCTGAATACTTTAAATATGTGCACATTTCTGTGTGTATGTTATACTTTAATAAAAAGTTTTAAAAATATTTGGCATCTAAAGTATCAGCTTTATACCACTCTGCAGAAAATGCTACATCTCTAAAATTCTAAAAAAGAATGGCAGTTTCCCTATACCCTTGCCAAAAGTGAACATTTTTGTTTTTGTGGTTTTTGATATTTGCAAAATAATTATGATAGGTTAAAAGTAGAATCTCACTGTTTTAATTTTTCTTGATTATTAATGAAGGTGAATATATTTTATATGGCTATTAGCCATTTGTGTTTCTTCTTTTAAGCACTGTGCATTAAGGTGGGATAAATTGTTAAAATGAGCAAAGTTGTTGCCCTGTGAAGGCTGAAATAAATAGAGGCTTCTTTGTCACCCTCACCAGCAGGTATTAAGTTGGTAGGTGGTACCATCCTCCACATGGTAATTGAGGGACCCAGGCTCTTTTCTCTCATGGCTTTGCCATACCCTGAAGCCTTATTGTTGAGGCTGGGTCATGCTACACACAGGCCTCAACAGGCAGAATGAGGAGGCGAGTGGGGAGCAGGCATGCTAACTCACTGAAAAGCCTTGGCCTCAAAGTAGTACATCATTTCTACTCCTATGACACCAGCAAGCACTTAAATATGTGGCCATGAGGGAAACTGGGAATGAGTCTAGCCATGTGCCAGACTAGAATTCTGCCACTCTTGAAGAAAGGATGGATTTTGTTGGTTAGCTGGCAGTCACTGCCATGATATCCTTGTCCACCATAATTAAAAGATTTAATGAATATCCCTCACAAAATCTTTATACAGGAACAATTAAAAAAATTGTGTCACAAACACATACAACAGTTATCTGCAATGTCTTTTTTTTTCCTAATAGTTTTGGTTCTTCCAGTAACTCTTTTAATACCTCTGGAATTAATTTTGATGAAGAAGCATTGGTGATGAGTGATCATTTAACTATATACATATTTTCCCAGCAGAGTTTATTGAATAATCCTTCTTCAAATATTTTGTGACACCATCATTATCATACACTAAATTCCTATATATGACTTGTCTATTTCTGAGCTATCTAGTCTGCTCTCTGAGGTGTTAAGTCTTCTCTCAGAAGCACATGTTTCCAAATAATGCAGCTTTTTATTTTTATATCCAGTATGACATTCCCCACTCATAACAAATTCTTCCCAAAATTTCTTGGCTGTTTTGTCAGAATAAACCTGATTTCACCTTCTAAGTTTCCAAAACATATTAATATCTCTGCCTGTATATCCTCTATTTTCTCATTGAGATTCTTATTGAATTGCTTTCAAAATGTAAATCAATTTGAGAACAATAACATCAAGATATTCAATCTCTCCAATTTTGAAATATAGTGTATCTTTCATTTATTCAAGTTTTTAGTGTTTTTTAAAAATATCCCTTGGTAAAGACTCAGTGTTTTTCCTTGAACTTTGTATAGGAGGAGAGTTGCTTGTTTGTACCAAGAGTTAATAGTCACAGGTAGCCAGATAACACAATAAACATTTATTGAGCATCTATAATGTTTCCGGCACTATGCTAGTTATTGAGATTACAAAAACTGGAAAAGATGTAGTACTTTTCCTGAAAGGATTTACAGGCCCAGTGACTGAGGCAAAAATATAAATGTATTATTAATATGTGTCAAATGCAGGATCACAAAAAAGATGTATTTAGAAAATGTTTGCCGACTATCTATAAACTTTCCTTCCCACTTCTTTACATACAAACTAGTCCATTCAGCAAGCACTTGCTGAGTGTTCACAGTGTTTTATTCCCTCTTTGATGGTCAGTAGGAGAGCAGGGGTATCATGCAACCAGCAAATGGACAAGATTAAAACATCCACGACAACACTAGCTCCTTTGTAAATGGTATAAATATTTCAGCATTTGATAATTACAAATCTATCCAACACAAATATCAATTGGTAAATGTTGGTTAATTCAAAAGAGAAGTTCAAGGTGGTAATTATTCTCCAGATACACTATTTAGCCAATTTTGTCCTTAATCTCCACGGTTTTTTCAATTTCTTTTCTGTATCTGATGATTTTTGAAATTTAATTTTTAAGTTTTATTCTAACCCAATAATTTCCCTATCTCCCATAAGCAAGTACTGATTTTCCCAATTTTGATAAATGTAATAAACCATGGTAGAGGAAATAAAAGCAGATATCTGAGAATACTGTGAGGCAGTATAAAAAAATAAATAAATAAAAGGGAAAACCAAAGCAGAGCCTCTTGCTGCATTGCCCTGCCTGCAGCCTGCTGAGAAGCACTTCCTGTTGCTCACCTGTGCTGATGCTTGCTCAGAGGGAGGGAAGTTTTATTTCTCCTCTCACTAGCACTGTTCAGCTTCACATCTGAAACTGTGACTGAAAAGATGTGATTAGGTAAAGTTTCAAGAAACTGAGTTGCTTCCTTTTTGAGATTCCTTCATCATGAGCTTTTTTCAGAGCATGTATTGATAGACATTGGTCATTTCCATAAGTTGTCTCTAAAATGTTGCTGACAGGCTCAGAAAACTAGAGCTAATTATTTTATTCAAAGAAGCTGGTGACAGATGGTGACTACACTTATCATGGTGAGCACTGAGTAATGTACAGTTGTAAAATTACTATGTTGCACACCTGAAACTAATATAACATGGTATGTCAATACTTCAATTAAAAAAAGAGGCTAACCTGGGAGCAAGATGGCGGAGGAGTAGGAGACCTGGATTTCCTCTGGTCTCAGGAATTCAGCTGAATAGGGATCAAACCATTCTGAACACCTATGAACTCAACAGGAGATCGAAGAAAAGAAAAGCAACAACTCTCTGAACAGAAAAGCGACCACTTACTGGAAGGTAGGACGTGCGGAGAAGTGAATCCGAGGCGATATTCGGGAGGATAGACAGCGGGGGAGGGGGCCTCCGCAGCTTCTGGCAAGTGATAGAGCCGTGGAGCACAAAATCGGAACCTTTAGAAGTCGGCTCCACTGAGGGACGTTGCTATAGTGGCTAAGCGGGGGGTGGAACCCTCGCGGGACAGTGTGGACTCAGGACCCTCTGGGTCACAGAAAGACCGGGGGTGCCTGAGTGCAGCAGAACTCCTAGGTATCTGAGCGGGGAAGCCAGCTGCAGAGACGGAGCCGAGGCGCAGGCTCTCAGCTCAGGGTTGCCATAAACTGTGATCGGCGACACAGTCGGGCCACTGCTCCTCCAGCAGGGACCCAACAAGCGGCAGAGCCGGGGAGACTCCCCTTCCTCCCCCGGGAGGAGTGGCGCGGGAGCGCACCGCAGGGATCTGCTGGGTTTGGAGACTCCATATGGGGTCGGGTGCCAGAGATAGAAATGCTCGGTCACAGGCCAGGTGAGCACGGAGTGTGGCCGGAGACCAGGGAGATGGGAGTGACTGACTGCTTTTCTCTGGGAGCGCACTTAGGAGCGGGGCCCCAAATTCTCAGCTCCTATGGGCAGAGAGTGGGAGGCTACCATTTTCACCCTGGTCCTCTGAAGCTATACTGAGAGCTTGCAGGGAACAAAATCTCCTGAGAGCAAACCCGAGCAGCTTGCTTAGCCCGGACCAACAAGGGCGGGGCAATTCAGCCTCCAGCAAAGACATTTGGGAACCATGGCAACAGGCCCCTCCCCCAGAAGATCAGCACGAACAGCCAGCAAGCCAAGACCTAGTTTACCGATCAAGGAGAACGGGAGAACTCCAGCGCTAGGGGAATACTGCACATAGAATTCATGGCTTTTTTACCATGATTCATTAGTTTTTCAAAGTTAATTTTTTAACTGTTTTTTGTGGGTATTTTTTGAATTTTTCTTTTTCCCTTTTTCAGCCAACATCTTATCAATCCCTTTTTTAAAAAAAAACATTTTTTACTTTTCATTTTTAGAGTCATTTTATCCCTTCATAGTAGTTACCCTTATTTTTGGCATATATATATATATATTCTTCTCTCTTTAAAATTTTGAGATACAGTTTCTTCTAACAGATCAAAATATACCCTAAATCACTAGTGTATGGCTTTGTTCTAGTCTCCTGCCTGATCACAGTCTCTCCCCTTTTTTTTCTTTTTTTTAAATCTTCTTTCTTCTTTCAAACTTCTTATCAATTCCATTTATAAAACCTTTTATAATTTTCATCTTTAGTCATTATCCATCCCTTCATTGTATCAACCCTTATTTTGTACATATATAAGTCTTTCTTCCTTTAAAATTTTAGGAGGCACTTTCTTCTAAAAGACCAAAATATACCCAAAATTTAGTGTGTGGCACAGATCTATGCACTAGCCTGATCATATTTGATCATATTCTGTTTGTTTTGTTTTGTTCTGTTTTTGTTTTTCTCTTTTTCTTTTTTTTTTCTCTTTCTTTTTTCTTTCTTTCCCTTTCTTTTCCCCTGGTTTCAGGTCTTTTCTGATTTGTATAGAGTATATTTGCTGGGGACGTTGTTAACCTGTTAGCATTTTGTTCTCTCATTCATCTATTCTCCTCTGGACAAAATAACAAGATGAAAAAAATCACCTCAGCAAAAAGAACAAGAGGTGGTACCCTCTGCCAGGGACCTACTTAATACGGACATTAGTATGATGTCGGACCTAGAGTTCAGAATCATGACTTTAAAGATGCTAATTGGGCTTCAAAAAAGCGTTCAAGTTATTAGAGAAACGCTTTCTGGAGAAATAAAAGAACTAAAATCTAATCAAGTCAAAATCAAAAAGGCTATTAATGAGGTGCAATAAAAAATGGGGGCACTAACTGCTAGGATAAATGAGGCAGAAGAGAGAATCAGGGATATAGAAAACCAAATGATGGAAAATAAAGAGGCTGAGAAAAAGAGAGAGAAACAACTACAGGATTACGAGGGCAGAATTTGAGAGATAAGCGATACAATAAGACGAAACAATATTAGAATAATTGGGATCCCAGAAGAAGAAGAAAGGGAGAGAGGGGCAGAAGGTATATTGGAGCAAATTATAGCAGAGAACTTCCCTAATGTAGGAAAGGAAACAGGCATCAAAATCCAGGAGGCACAGAGCACCCCTCTCAAAATCAATGAAAATAGGTGAACACCCCGACATCTAATAGTAAAACTTACGAGTCTCAGAGACAAAGAGAAAATCCTGAAAGGAGCTCGGGAGAAGAGATATGTAAACTACAATGGTAGAAACATGAGATTGGCAACAGACCTATCCACAGAGACCTGGCAGGCCAGAAAGGACTGGCATGATATCTTCAGAACACTAAACGAGAAAAATATGCAGCCAAGAATACTATATCCAGCTAGGCTGTCATTGAAAATAGAAGGAGAGGTAAAAAGCTTCCAGGACAAACAAAAACTAAAGGAATTTGCAAACACAAAACCAGCCCTAAAAGAAATATTGAAAGGGGTCCTCTAAGCAGAGAGAGAGCCTAAAAGCAGCATAGATCAGAAAGGAATACAGACAATATACAGTCACAGTCACCTTACAGGCAATACAATGGCACTAAATTCCTATCTTTCAATAGTTACCCTGAATGTAAATGAGTTAATGCCCCAGTCAAAAGACACAGACTATCAGATTGGATTAAAAAACAAGACCCATCAATATGCTATCTGCAAGAGACTCATTTTAGATCCAAAGACACCCCCAGATTGAAAGTGAGGGGGTGGAAAACCATTTACCATGCTAATGGACACCAACAGAGCTGGGGTGGCAATCTTTATATCAGACAAATTAGATTTTAAAACAAAGACTGTAATAAGAGATGAGGAAGGACACTATATCCCACTTAAAGGGTCTATCCAACAAGAAGATCTAACAATTGTAAATATTTTTGCCCCTAACATGGGAGCAGCCAATTATATAAGGCAATTAATAACAAAGGAAAGAAACACATTGACAACAATACAATAATAGTGGGGGACTTTAATACCCCCTGACTGAAATGGACAGATCATCTAAGCAAAAGATCAACAAGGAAATAAAGACTTTAAATGACACCCTGGACCAAATGGACTTCACAGACATATTCAGAACATTCCATCCCAAAGCAATGGAATACACATTCTTCTCTAGTGCCCATGGAATATTCTCCAGGATTGATCACATCGTAGGTCACAAATAAGGTCTCAACCACTACCAAAAGATTGGGATTATTCCCTGCATATTTTCGGACCACAATGCTTTGAAACTAGAACTCAATCACAAGAGGAAAGTCAGAAAGAACTCAAATACATTGAGGCTAAGGAGCATCCTACTAAAGAATGAATGGGTCAACCAGGAAATTAAAGAAGAATTAAAAAAAATTCATGGAAACCAGTGAAAATGAAAACACAACTGTTCAAAATCTCTGGGATACAGCAAAGGCAGTCCTGAGAGGAAAGTATATAGCAATACAAGCCTTTCTCAAGAAACAAGAAAGGTCTCAAATACACAACCTAACCTACACCTAAAGGAGCTAGAGAAAGAACAGCAAATAAAGCCTAAATCCAGGAGGAGAGGAGAAATAGTAAAGATCAGAGCAGAAATCAATGAAATAGAAACCAAAAGAACAGTAGAACAGATCAACGAAACTAGGAGCTGGTTCTTTGAAAGAATTAACAAGATTGATAAACCCCTGGCCAGACTGATCAAAAAGAAAAGAGAAATGACCCAAATCAACAAAATCATGAATGAGAGAGGAGAGATCACAACCAACACCACAGAAATACAAACAATTATAAGAACGTATTATGAGCAACTCTATGCCAGCATATTAGATAACCTGGAAGAAATGGGTGCATTCCTAGAGATGTATCAACTACCAAAATTGAACCAGGAAGAAAGAGAAAACCTGAACAGACCTATAACCACTAAGGAAATTGAAGCAGTCATCAAAAATCTCCCAACAAACAAAAGCCCAGGGCCAGATGGCTTCCCAGGGGAATTCTATCAAACATTTAAAGAAGAATTGATACCTATTCTCCTGAAACTGTTCCAAAAAATAGAAATGGAAGGGAAACTTCCAAACTCATTTTATGAGGCCAGCATTACCTTGATCCCCAAACCAAAGACCCCATCAAAAAGGAGAATTACAGACCAATATCCTTGATGAACATGGATGCAAAAATTCTCACCAAAATACTAGCCAATAGGATCCAACAGTACATTAAAAGGATTATTCACCATGACCAAGTGGGATTTATCCCTGGGCTGCAAGATTGGTTCAACATCCACAAATCAATCAAGGTGATACAATACATTAACAAAAGAAAGAACGAGAATCATATGATCCCTCGATAGATGCAGAAAAAGCATTTGACAAAGTACGGCATCCTGTCTTGATCAAAACTCTTCAGAGTATAGGGACAGAGGGTACCTACCTCAATATCATAAAAGCCATCTATGAAAAACCCACAGCGAATATCATTCTCAATGGGGAAAAGCTGAGAGCTTTACCCCTAAGGTCAGGAATGCGGCAGGGATGTCCACTATCACCACTGCTATTTAACATAGTATTAGAAGTCCTAGCCACAGCAATCAGTCAACAAAAAGAAATCAAATGCATCCAAATCAGCAAAGAGGAAGTCAAACTCTCACTCTTTGCAGATGATATGATATTGTATGTGGAAAACCCAAAAGACTCCACCCCAAAACTGCTAGAACTCATACAGGAATTCAGTCAAGTGGCAGGATATAAAATCAATGCAAAGAAATCAGTGGCATTCCTATACACCAACAACAAGACAGAAGAGAGAGAAATTAAGGAGTCGATCCCATTTACAATTGCACCCAAAACCATAAGATACCTAGGAATAAATCTAACCAAAGAGGCAAAGGATCTGTACTCAGAAAACTATAAAATACTCATCAAAGAAATTGAAGAAGACACAAAGAAATGGAAAAACGTTCCATGCTCATGGATTGGAAGAACCAAGATTGTGAAGATGTCAATGCTACCTAGAGCAATCTACACATTCAATGCAATCCCCATCAAAATACCATCCACTTTTTTCAAAGAAATGGAACAAATAATTCTAAAATTTGTATGGAACCAGAAGAGACCCCGAATAGCCAGAGGAATATTGAAAAAGAAAAGCAAAGCTGGCGGCATCACAATTCCGGACTTCCAGCACTATTACAAAGCTGTCATCATCAAGACAGTATGGTACTGGCACAAAAACAGACACATAGATCAATGGAACAGAATAGAGAGCCCAGAAATGGACCCTCAACTCTATGGTCAACTCATCTTTGACAAAGCAGGAAAGAACGTCCAGTGGAATAAAGACAGTCTGTTCCACAAATGGTGTTGGGAAAATTGGACAGCCACATGCAGAAGAATGAAACTGGACCATTTCCTTACACCACACACAGAAATAGAGTCCAAATGGTTGAAAGACCTAAACGTGAGACAGGAGTCCATCAAAATCTTAAAGGAGAACACAGGTAGCAACCTCTTCGGCATCAGCTGCAGCAACTTCTTCCTAGAAACATCGCCAAAGGCAAGGGAAGCCAGGGCAAAAATGAACTATTGGGGTTTCATCAAGATAAAAAGCTTTTGCACAGCAAAAGAAACAGTCCATAAAATCAAAAGACAACCGACAGAATGGGAGAAAATATTTGCAAATGACATATCAGATAAAGGGCTAGTATCCAAAATCTATAAAGAACTTCTCAATCTCAAGACCCAAAGAACAAATAATCCAATCAAGAAATTGGCAGAAGACATGAACAGACATTTTTCCAAAGAAGACATCCAAATGGCCAACAGACACATGAAAAAGTGCTCAACATTGCTCGGCATCAGGGAAATCCAAATCAAAACCTCAATGAGATACCACCTCACACCAGTCAGAATGGCTAGAATTAACAAGTCAGGAAACGACAGATGTTGGCGGGGATGTGGAGAAAGGGGAACCCTCCTACACTGTTGGTGGGAATGCAAGCTGGTGCAACCACTCTGGAAAACAGTTTGGAGGTTCCTCAAACAGTTGAAAATAGAGATACCATACGATCCAGCAATTTCACTACTGGGTATTTACCCCAAAGATACAAATGTAGGGATCCGAAGGGGTACACACACCCCAATGTTTATAGCAACAATGTCCACAATAGCCAAACTGTGGAAAGAGCCCAGATGTCCATCGACAGAAAAATGGATAAAGAAGAAATGGTATATATACACAATGGAATATTATGCAGCCATCAAAAGGAATGAGATCTTGCCATTTGCAACGATGTGGATAGAACTGGAGGGTGTTATGCTGAGTGAAATAAGTCAATCGGAGAAAGACATGTATAATATGACCTCACTGATATGAGGAATTCTTAATCTCAGGAAACAAAGTGAGCGTGGCTGGAGTGGTGGGGGGTGGGAGGGATGGGGTGGCTGGGTGATAGACATTGGGGAGGGTATGTGCTATGGTGAGCACTGTGAATTGTGCAAGACTGTTGAATCACAGATCTGTACCTCTGAATCAAATAATACATCATATGTTAGAAAAAAAAGAAGAAGAAGATAGCAGGAGGGGAAGAATGAAGGGGAGTAAGTCGGAGGGGGGAGAATAATCATGAGAGACGATGGACTCTGAAAAACAAACTGAGGTTTCTAGAGGGGAGGGCGGTGGGGGGATGGGTTAGCCTGGTGATGGATATTAAAGAGGGCACATTCTGCGTGGAGCACTGGGTGTTATGCACAAACAATGAATCATGGAACACTACATCAAAAAGTAATGATGTATGGTGATTAACATAACAATAAAAAATTAAAAAAAAAAGGCTAACCTGGTTAAAACCAGTGCTATTAAAACCTGCACCTCTGACTACATCAAAAACTCATAATGTAATGTATAGTGATTAACATAACATAATAAAATAAAAAAAGTAAAAAAAAGACCACCTGCACTTCTGTAGCCAAAAATGTACAAAAATGTACACATTTTAAAAGGAAGTAATAGTATTCACAGCTTTTATTTAATTATTCAATTGTTTTTTCTACCTAAAACATAGAAATATTTTCCAAGAAACTCAGACTAATGATTAGTTTTAGTTTTTTAAATTAATATTATATTTCTGAATGGGCAAGTCTGTGCCTTAATGGATCTCTGATCCTGGCACACTGAGTCCAGATCTGTAACTTAGTGGGCGCTCAGTAAATGCAGAGTTGCATTTAATTAAGCCCAGCCCCTCTCAGTCTCTCAATCTAAAGTTTTCCCTTACAGTTGAAAGTTAACTCTAAACGCTAGGGAATAAAGAAACATTTTTCAACTTGTTTTCATATTTGTGCTTTTAAAATTCTTAATAGTCATACTGGAATTCTAAATTATAATTTTTGGAACTTTAATATAATACACTACCATTCTAGCAGTATCTGTATGATGACAAAAGGTCTGCAGATAATATATTCTCTAGGGTCTATGACATTAATATAGTCTCTTTAGCCTCTATCAGGGTACATTTAGAATTTCCTCCAGGGAATAGATGTAGATGTTTTCTGTTTCCTACTCTATCTCCCTAAGAATATGCTGGTGCATAATAATGATGATGTTAGTACTTGTGATACAGCCATCAGCTCTAAAGGGATTAGTAACCAGGGAAAAGGAGTCTCTAAATGAGTTGTAATGGAGATTACAAACAATAAATTAAAATAAAGGGAAGCAAACAAACAAAAACCTTCCATAATAGTATCCAGAGGTGGGTAAGTATGATTAACTTTAATTGGTTTTTCTCTTTAAATGTTCAGACTTGGAAGAGAGTAATCAAAAGTGTAAAAAAATTATAAAGAAATGAGCTAGAAGGCAAGTTATACTACGTTTGCAGATTTCAGATCTAAGACAGCATCTTAAGGTGAGGAGTAGCACGTGTCCTTTAAAGGGCTGGGGGATAAGACAAAATTCATCAGGTTGCAGTAGCACTTTCTCTAAGCCAGCCTTCAGCTACTTGTCTTTATTTGCCATCACTCATTTTTGACTTTGTACGCTACCTCTCTAGACATGACATTTCCTTTCAGCCACTCTCTCCTTAAACCCTAATTTTATCTCTTCCAATAAGCCACCACTTTCATATGGAATATATCTAACACTTGGCCACTCTGTTTCCCTGGTTGGCCCTTGAGCATTTTTCTGGTTTTGTCCTGACATGCCCCCTTGTCACCATGGTGATATACAGATGACCCAATCGTGATGAAGACAACATTTAAAGACTATTTTGTATATAATCCTGCCTAAGAAATAAAGAAATCCTCTTTATTCCTTTTTTAATGTCATCTATATTCCTTTGCATATTTAACAGTTTAATTCAACTACAAAATATTTGTAACAAAATTGTGTCATGTGCTAAGTGAGATTTTACCCCACTGTAAGGTAACAAGTTAGCCTGACACAATTTCATGGATGCTGGTGGAAGACATAAGGCTCCTGGGTCAGAGACAAAGGACTTTTATTACTCACAGCAATAGCAGTAGCCAGCATTTATGCCAGTTTCCTGAGCCCCATTTCCACAGGGTGACATGAAGAAGACTAGGTGATGCCTGCCCAAGCAGTGGTTTGTGTTACAGAAAAGAACCCCAGGGTTAGGAAACTTTAAACTTGTATGATTGAGAATAAGCAGTGCCTGCTCTTTGCCTTAGAGGAAGAAACTATTTATTGTACTGGAAAGTAAACAAATCTGCCCTCTGATCTGGAGGAAAATACTACCTCTATCTTTCAAGACTGTTTTCAGTGTAAACATTCTTGTGAAGATAGTCTAGAACAAAGGCAGTCAGTGCCTCAGCTTATAAAACAATAAAAAATACAGATACCCATAAAAATCATCCCCATGAGGTGCCTGTCTGTCTGTCTGTTAAGTGTTCCACTCTTGATTTCATCTCAAGTCATGATCTCAGGGTCATGAGATTACCCTGTGTTGTGCTCTGTTCTGGACGTGGAGCCTGCTTAAGATTCTCTTTCTCCCCCTCCCTCCACTCCTCCCCTGCCTCTACCTCTCTCAAAAAAGAAAAAAATTGTCTCCCAATAGTAAGGTGCCAAGAACAGGACAGATGGGAGAGATCTGCCCAGGGAGTGTTCAATAAAGGTAGCCAGCAATTCTACATAACATCAATGATAACATTTTCTTTCCTGAAACAAAACAAAAAATTTTTGCTCTAATTTTACATTTGCTGCAATTACAGTCGAGTGCTGAGTTTCAATAGTATATGTGCAATATTCAAATTAGCACGTTATTATTTATCTTTAAATAAAAATTATATATCCATCAAAATTAATTAGAGGAACTTCTAATTAGACGATTAACCTTCCAACACATAGGGAAAAGAATAATTTTGCAACAGTTCATAATATTTCAAGCTCATTTTGGATGCAGTTTGGATTTCCAACTTATGAAGGACTATGTATTTCTTGTTTAGACAGTTAGTAGCACAATGATGATTAAAGATGAAGAAACAGACCTTGAGTTACTTCATTTCTGCCATTCTATGTGACTATTTAGAGTTTTTAATTGTGTCTAAAATGTTTTCCACTGCAGAGACATTTGAAAACTGCTAGAATTAGTCCTGAGGAGGGGATGTCAAAAGTCCTGGAATTTATTGTGAAATGAGAATCACCATCAATGCATCCTTTACGTGTAAGATTTTCCTAATAATTTGAGTATCTGTTGCTTTATGAGAAAGAAATATTTTAAAATTAAAATTAATGAAAAGTATTTAATGTATGATAAGTGAAGACTGATAAGTCTATACTGTTTGTTGAAAATGAATATGCAAAAAGTCAATTGTCACAAAATTATTGACAAATTTGTAAAAGATAAGTCTTGAAATATACTTGATCTTAGCCAAAAGGCTGAGATGTGATAAGTCTTGAAATAGAAACTGTAATTTTATTATTCGTTGCTGTGACAGGTCATTATGTAGCTCAAGTCCTTATCCCTTTTTCAAAAAAAAACATTATTGTAATTAAACAATATTAAACATTAGCATTTTCCCTTTTCTGTACTACTATAGTTATTTTTAATTTTAAAGTTTTATAGGCATGATTATATACATGAAGTTAAATAAAAGAAAAATGTCACTGTTTGTACTTCTCTTCTGACCACCAATATTATTTGTTTCACTTTATGACTCTTACTGAGCAATTTTATTATATAAAGGAGAGATATGATATATACACATCTCTTCTCTGGATGTCAAATGACTTGGACCATCAACAGTGAGCCAGCATAGAGATTATGACCAGTCACTTTTCTAAATAAAAAGAAATGATTCTTAAGTCTTAAGGAACAAAATCAAAAGTGACTAAAATTCATAGGAGTTGAGTGGGACTATTATTTAGAAAGCCATGTTGCAGAGGGAACGTGGAATTCTGTTGCACACATGTGGTATTGGAATGATAAAACTGTTTTTTACAATACCTCAAAATAAGTCAGTGTTCCTCATGCTGTTAGTTCCATTCTATTTTCCTGTTCAAGTTGTCATTTGGGAGTCCTTGAAACAATCTTTCTCTATAACCTAATAATTATCCATTACCAAGTCCTTATTGTATTTTATTTTATTAATATGTACCTTATTTGACTTAATTGTCACAGATTCAGTTATTACACCCATTTTATAGCCCAAATAATTTTATCAAACATTCACCTCCTGAGAAATTGAGGTAGAAGTGAAACTGTTCTAAAGAGCCCCAGAAAAATGCACTGCAGCCTCTAATCGCACATTAAAAGAAATGAGGCAGAATTTGCTAAACTAGTGACTAAAACATGTAAATAATTAAATGGTACATACACCTAGAATATTGTCTGCCTTCCCTGGACCTATATTTATTGCTAGAAAGATGCATATTACAGAAGTAGTGAAATTGTACTTCTCATACAGATAGGTAAGTTATACTTATTGTTATACATGTTGGATTTAGAGGAAAAAAAAACAAGATGACACACGGAGTAGATTTCTTCTCCAATCAGTTTTCCTAAGAATGATGTTGTTTTATGCAATCTTCAGTTTAAAGATATTTTATTGTTTCTTTTGTCATATAAACATTCACATATAACCAACTAAATTTCCATAAGTATGACACTTTTAAGATCCTAGTAAATAAATGAGTAATTATGCCACATCACAGTTAACGAAGCATTGCATTTGTCATCTCTTTAAGGTAGCAAGAAATTTAGTCTAACATGGTAGAGATGAGAAGGTGAGTTGATTTATTGCCTCCTCCATCCCTTTCTAATAAAAGTAAAGATACAGGTGTTTTTCTTCAAGTGCCTGAAAATTACAGAATAAAACATAAGAAAACCTGCAAATATTGATAGGTCCTAAATCTCTCAATATAAATGAGAAAAGAACATTAACAGTGCAATATGTCTTCCCAATGGACAGAAAAATAAATTAATAAGAACAGAATGGTTCCAAATATTATTCTACCAGATTTCCCTTATATTTTATTTATATCACTTAAAATAGAAACTGATAAAACTAAGATGGTAATACAAGGGAAGTAGAAATTGTTAGAAACCTTAATATGGGAGTAAACACTACTAGAACTCTTCAATAAATAAAGAATAGCTATAGATGGAATTGAAGCATTAAAGATATCCTCTGCTTTGTAAGGAAATTAACACTGCATTTCAAAGTTCTTCTTGCCTTATTTAATGTGATTTTTACCTCTTCCTAATGGTATAAAAAATAAGGAATATTAAGAGAGAAATAGCTCTGTGATCAGTCTTGGGGCTAGACAACCATCAACCCTACATTAGCCAGGCATCTCCTAAAACCCTTTAAAAGTTTCTGATCCCTTAGGCAAAGATGTAGATTCCCAAAGGAACTAAACAGAAGAGAAGAAATATAATCAGTTTCTTATTGTCATTAACTCCTGCACAGACCAAGCCCTTGTTAGAATACTCCTAATAACCTGACTTATTTAGAACATTCTTACTAATAGTTTCTCTTCCTCTGGGACACATACATGCAAATCCCAGAAAAGACTGATATGGAGAAAGAAAAGAAATTTGCTAGATCCATGAAAGTTCAGGCTAGAGAAAGAAGGCAGGATTCAAAGTAATTTGTAGACAGTCCCAAAGACATCTCTCTAGACCATGGAAATGCAACTGCCTTTAGAGCGTCTGTTATGGGATGAATTGTGTCTACGCCACCAAAAAAAATCGTATGTTAAAGTCCTAACCCCCAAGTCCTCTGAATATGACCATAGTTGGAAATGGGTCTCTAAAAAGGTGACTGAGTTTAAAATGAGGCCATTAGGGTGGGCCTTAATCCAGTATGACTGATGGTCTCATAAGACTAGGATGTTAAGACACAGATAGGTACAGAGAGAAGACCATGTAAAGACACAGGGAGAATATAGCCATCTACAAACCAAGGGAGAAAGAAAGGTCTTAGAAGAAACCAATTCTGCTAACACCTCAATCTTTTTGAGATTGTTTTTTGAGGCTCTGACATGAACTATGCTGAGTTTTCAGGTTAAACATACGAATATGATAATGAGCCCTTCAGCAATGTCAACTTTCTAAGTTTCCATGGGTGAAACATGATGTATGCGGATATCAGTGAAAAATCTAGGACTCTGCTTCTCCCAGAACTCTGCCTTCCTTCTCCTATATGTTTTAGAGCTTCTTCCCCTAATCCCTTATTTGAATTATCCATAACCACAGTGGCGACCCTGAAAGCTTTCTGACCTTTAAAGAAACATCTGCACAGATGTTCACCCCACTAATAAATAAGGAAATACAAATTAAAAAAATAGTGAGGAGTAATTTTTTAACCCTTCAGATTTTCATAGTTGGAAGGTACTATGTCTAAATTATTTATAGAAGTATTTTCAAAATATATCAACATTATAGTACTATTCCTTGAGATATTATAAGTGATGCACAAACAATGAGAAATTTTATATTGCAAACTGTAAATTAAAGAAAAAAACCCCAAGTATTTTTACTGCATTCCTTTTTTGGGGTCTTTAATCTACTAATGTGCTTCAAGAATCTCTAAAGCAGTGGGTATCAGTGTTAGCCACACATTAAAATCACCAGGGCATTTTTTAGAAATTCTGAACCCTGGGTCTGACCCAGAGAGATTCTTACTCAATTAGTATGATGTGTGGCATGGGCATTGGGATTTTTAAAAGCTCTCCAGGTGGCTTTAATATGCAGCCAAAGTTGAGAAATAGAAGATGTAGCATTTCCCAAAAGTAGTTACCATAGAGCTGTGGTTGTTGTTGTTGTTGTTGTTGTTGTTGTTGATGATGATGATGAATATGTTATGGATCCCCTAGCAGCATCTTTTAAAATACAACTGCTTTTAATGACATGGATTAGGAATAAGGTCTCTGGTTTGGAGAGGAGATTACTGCTATTTCAACAGTTGATGACACTTTGTAGTTGTCCCCACTGGATGCTACTTCTGTCACATTTAGACTTATCAGATGCATTTAATATAGCTGATAATGGGATTTTGATAGTTCAATTATGATCCCTGCATGTCTAAAGCAATATAACATTCAAAATCTGCAGATGGTCCAGGATTTTTATTGTTTAAGTGACCAACATGCTTGAATGTAAACTCATTCCACTACTACAAAAGACAGATTGAATTAGTAGCAGGTATCCCCTGACCAGTGAAGCTCAAATATATAATAAGTTTACAGAAATAGTAACATGTGGTTATTCCATTATTCACCTCTGTAGTTAATCCACTGAAATTAAAGATCCCTACTACCTCTATTCCCTCATCTAATGTTCCAAAATTTTTTGATAACCAGGCAGACCACTAAAGAATGAGGACTTATACATTCTGCTTAAGAAGTCCTTCATGCTCAAAAAAAAAAAAAAAGTCCTTCATGCTCAAGTTCATTTCCTCAAGTCTTGAAATCCCAAGTCTTTTGTGAGCACAAAACCAGAGGTACCACTTCCCTGTTCTTTTATGCTGATGAGAATATCTTCTCCAGTGACTTGTACATATTCCAAACTTTTTCTTCCATCAATCTTCCCCATCCCTGTTGATAATGCCAATATCTTCTCAGTTGCTCAGGCCAAAGTCATCCTTGACTTCTCTCTCTATATATAATTCCAACATCCATTTATTACCAAGTGCTCTATTCTCCAACATAACTAAAATGAGCCAAATTCTCTTTCTCTTTACTATAGCTTTAATCTATGCCACCACCTTCTCTCATTTGGACCATTCTCCAGTCTCATAATACTCATTTTTGCCTTGAGGTTTTCACACTGCTCACCTACACAGCAGCCCTTTTTACTTTTATCCTTCCATTTAATACATATTTACTTTGCATGTACTATGTGATATCAATAAGCTCTCTTTTAGGTCCCGGGGATTTAGTAATGATCAAAACAAAATAAAACAAAACAGAACAAAACAAATATATTCTGCCCTTGAGAGGCCTATATGTTAGTAGGGGAGATAGACGATATATTAGGCAAAGAAGTAATACATACTGTACATTAGTGAGAAGTGTAAGAAAAATAATGTAGAAAAAAAGATATAAAATGTTGGAAAAGGTGGAGGGAGGTAAGAATGAAATCTTAGGATCTCAAGAAAGTCTCTTTTACTAAGATGACTAGTGTAATATTTTTGAGAAATAATTCACTTCATATTACTCCTCTGCTTAAAATCTTTTATTGGCTTTCTTTGAATTTAAAATGAAAGCCAAACACCTCAACTATGGTCTACAAGGCTTTTTATAATCTGACTTCTCCCAACTGTCCTAATATCCTCTCATGCTCTCCCCCACATTTTCTGTGATCTAGGCAAATTAATGTTCCCAGTATTCAAATATGCCTAATTTTTCCTACCTCAATCCCATCATTCAGTTTGTAGTTCAAAAATTCAGTTCTTCATATTAGATAGCTTTCCCTATCTAACATCAACTATTTTATTTCTGCCATCAACTATTCTATTTCAGTACCTTAGTATTTGTCACTTTCTGAAATTATTTTATTTGGTTGTTTGTTTACATGTTTATTATCCTTATTATTAGAACCAATTACAAACTCTGTGAAATTAGTGGCCTCCACAAGTCAGGTTCCCAACAGACTGTGCAACTCTGAGATTTGCATGTATAGGGTTTACTGGGGAGTGCTCTTTGGAACATGTATGGGGGATGAAGGAAAGCAAAATTTGGCAGGCAGAGAATCTGAACTATGGTGCAGACGTAAAAGCAAATGCAGATACCAATGATAGCTCGCAGCTGGAGTGACCTTTTAGAGAGGTCTCAAATCAAGATAAGGGGACCAAACTTTATATCTGCATTGATCTTTGATTGGATGAATGCTGTCTCCAGGGGAACACATAACCTTAGGTAAGGCCAAGGGCAATTTTCATAAAGGAACACAGCCTTGGAGAGCCAGTTCAAGATGGCAGCATAGGAGGATCTTAAAACCACCTCCTCCCATGAATACAACAAATCTATAGTGATATGTGTAACAGTTCCCTATGAAAAAAACCTGAAAACTAGCTGAACAGATCCTCCACAACAAAAGATAAAGAGGCTACCTCCAGACAGGAAGGAGAGGCAGAAACACGGTCTCACCATCTCTTCTCCTCTCCAACCCCAGTGTGGGGAGGAGTCAGGAGGGATCTTACAATTACTATGTTTCTTCCTTAGCAGCCAGGGGTTTGTGTCCCACATTAAGCACCTCAACCCTTGGGACCTGCAAGGGAAATGAGCCCTCAAAACATCTGGCTTCAAAAACCAACAGTGCTTATATCCAGGAGAAACACAGGACTGTAGGGAATAGAGATTCTACTCTTAGAAGGCTCACATGCAGACAGACATCCACTCCGGGCCCCAGTGCAAAAGCAGCAGATTGTAAAGTGCCTAGACCATAGGTGAAGATTTATTTGCTAACTTAAGTCATCTGCTGGTAGGCAGAAGCCTGTTAGGACTCTCTCCGTCTGAACACAGGTGCTCTCAGGAGTCATTTTTGGCATTCTCCCTCTACCCTCCTGGTGCCAGCGTGGGTAGGTGCCATCTTTCCATTCTCACTAGCCAGCTTGTGCAGAGAGCCAGAGCTCTGCCCCTCCCCACCCCTCCGGTGGCCCTGCCTGACCCCCAGCAGCACCCCACCCCTCCATGCTGTTCTTGCATGCTTGGGAATTAGAAGAATCAATATTGTGAAAATGTCCATGTTACACAAAGCAATCTATAATTTCAATGCAATTCCTATTAAAATCCCAATAGCATTTTTTTCACAGAAATAGAACAAATAATTCTAAAATTTTTAAGGAACCACAAAAGATTATACAATTCAGTAACAAAAAATAAACAACCAATTTAAAAATGGGCAGAGGATATGAATTGGTGTTTTTCCAAAGATATGCAGATGGCCAATAGGCACATAAGAAGATGCTCAATGTCGCTAATCATAAAGGAAATGCAAATCAAAACCACAGTGAGATTATCATTTCACACCTGACAGAATGGCTATTGCCCAAAAGACAAGAAATAACAAGTGTTGGTGAGGATGTGGAGGAAAAGGAGACTTCATGCCCTGTTGGTGGGAATGTAAATTGGTGCAACCATTATGGAAAGCAGTATGGAGATTCCACCAAAAATTAAAAATAGAATTACTATATAATCCAGCTATTCTATTTCTAGGTATTTATCAAAGGAAATGAAAACACTAATTCAAAAAGATAAAAAGATATATGTACCCCTAAGTTCATTATGGCATTGTTTTCAATAGCCAAGATATGAAAACAACCTAAATATCCATTGATATACAAATGAATAAAAAAATGGTGTGTGTGTATATATATGTATATATACACACATACATATATATATATAATGGAATACTACTCAGACATAAAAAAGAATGAACGCTTGCCATTTGTGACAACATGGATGGACCTTCAGGGTATTAAGCTAAATGAAATAAGTCAGACAGATAAAGACAAATACTGTATGATTTCACTCACTTGTGGAATCTAAAAACCAAAACAAATAAACAAATGAAACAAAATAAAACACATAGAACAGATTAGTGGTTGCTAGAAGTAAGGGAGGTTGAGGGTGAGCAAAATGGGTGAAGGGAACAAGAAGTACAAACTTCTAGTTATAAAATAAATAAGATGTATGTAATATATAACATGATGACTACGGTTAATAATATTATATTGCATATTTGAGAGTTAAGAGAGTAGATCTTGGAAGTTTTCATCATAAGGAAAAAAATTTGTAACTTTGTATGAGATGGATGACACCTAGCTTTATTGTGCTGATCACAATGCATACAAATGTGGAATCATTATGCTGTACACCTGACACTAATATGATGTTATATGTCAATTACATATCAATAAAAAATAAATAAAAAATAGAAGAGCAAAACAATAACAACAAAAAGGAACACAGCTGTGAAGCCTCAGCAGCCAACAGTCCCAGAAGTTAGGGGATGATTTTCTCCATCCCAAAAAGGATCTAGATCATGCACTCCAGTATGCACTACAGTTCACCCTTTATAGTACTCAAGTTCATTGCTTCATGAATTATGTTTACTTCACTTGAAAACAAGTCTTCCAGAATACTGATTGGTATCTTCCTGTAGAAACTTATAAGAAAGTAAGTAGAACAAGTTACAGTCCATGCCACTACAGCTTGCCTCAAGGTTATAACTGATGTTCATCATGTACCTTCTTTATTGTCCATTCTAGGTTCTGTTTGACTTTGGCTACTACCACTGTTGCTCTACATGACTTATCTGGCAGGGTAACCTAGACCTCATCCCTGAGGAGTCTGAACCCTTAGTCAACATGCACTTCATAGGTTCTGGTTGCTACATTTTTCTATTTATCTCTAAAACTGGCCAGAGGACTACCAAGAGCTTCATCAGTGAAACACCTGAGTGTCAAACACATCATTCTCTCTCCTCATTGTGAAATAGCAGACTTACTTCATTCTAACTATCAAGGTTTATTACCTCTCACATGATGGCAACTCTTTGCCCTGACTGATAGTTTGTTGGTGCAAAGAAACTAATGAGATTGAGTGGCACAGATTACCCAACTTGATTATTGAGAGTAATCAAGTGTGGCTACTCCCAGTGCCATTCCTGGGATCCCAGACCCATGTATTGTACCTAATGGGGGCATAGCACCTTTAAATGTTTAATCATTTAGAGTATGTATTCCATCTTAGAGGATGGATCCCCATTTTTGCAGGTTATAATTATTCAGCTGAAACCTCAGCCACACTTTCAGCTTAATGGAGCTTCTGGACTTCCCTCTTGATAAAGAAGGGAAAAATGCACTTAGTAAATCAGGGTTTCTAATAGCACTACTGACATTTTAGACAAGATACTCTTTATTGTGGGCATCTGTCCTGTGCCTTGCATGATGTTTAGCAGCATCTCTGGCTTCTACCAACTAGATGCCCATAACTCTACACTGGTCATGACAATTAAATATGTCATTCCCAGTTGAGAACCACTGTGATAGCTCAATGGCCATATTTAAAACTGAAGCTGTGTTAATGTTCTAGCAAAGATGTTGTAACTGGCACATCAGGTGTAAGTGGGCTCCTATTTACTTGGTTTATTGTAGTCCACTGCTGCCCTCCAGGCTTTATGTGGTTTATACAGGGGGTAGCCAGATGGTGAATTAAAGGAAGATGTGATGGCAACTCCCCCACCAGCCCGCATTTAACAGTCCTTAGGGTAGCACAAATCCCTGTCATTTACCCAGGATGAAATATTGTTTTTAATTTATTATCTTAACTTAGGGGTAAGGTGGGGTGTTGTGTCTGGTGATCAAAAGTTTCTACTTGGGTTCTATGATAGCCCTTACTCTATAAGCCAAGGAACCCAATGTGGATTTCTGATAAATACAATATATGTCCATTCTAATTATCACTGGGGAACAAATGAAATGATCACTGGGTGGGTGAGTGGACATAGCCTACTGTGAGCTGGATCCAAGCTAAGATTCCATTCATTACCTGTTGCTCATGTACCTCCTTCTCTAATGGGAGAACCAGGATGACAAAATTTGGGTGGGTCTCTGAGAATAAGTGTTAACTCAATTCCAGTGTTCAATAGTCCTTAAATGTTTAATAGTATCTTATAATCACTGTGTGGAAACTTGATTACATGGTAGTATGTCTTTTGGGAGATGGAAAGCAGGAATAATTACTATAAACAGTTGTCATGGAGTTGCGGGGTACTTCCTTCTAGAAACGTAGTCACTCCTTCACTTGTGGATTCTGTAGCCAGAAACTGGCTCAAGTCCAAAAATTGGTCAAGGGATATTGTAATATTTTATTGGGTGGCTGACTTGGCCCCTTAAAAACCCATTCTTGTTTTCTTTTCATTGTATAAGTCAAGCAAAACCCTTATTGTGTTCTCATCTATTTTATTTCTGGGATTATTGTATTTTATCAAATATCCCCATAGCTTTATGCAAGTCAAACGTTCTTGGGTGCCATTCTGTCCTTGATGTTTATTACAATAATTATTATAATAATTGTGCCAACCTTGCTTTTTCAAAAAATTTTTAAAAATTTATTTGGTAGAAGTAGTGTTTCATGTAAACTAATAGAATCACTGTTCTTGTCAAATGAGTGTGTCTCACTTTTACACTCATTGTAGAAATACGCACAAGTAATAGCATGGAAAGTTTCATCATCAGTATGCAGTACTTACAAAATCATACCTCACCATAAAAAAACCTAAAAATACATTAAGCCCAACATATCAATATTCATAGAGCAATAATTCAGAGCCAGTACCTGAAAAAAATTTAATTCTAAAACATAGTAAAACCACTGTCTCCATATAACTTTTTTTCACAAAGACTGCATCCAACAGTTTTATAACACTTTTCACTTAAATGTCACTTGCCATGTCATTTTATATTCTACCATACCTCTTCCCATGATTGTTCAAAATCAGAGTTGTACATGCACATAGTTTAAATAGTCAAAACTGTTCAATAAGTTTCTTTCCATAAGGCCTCTGTGTCCCTCCCCTCCCATTTCCCACTTCCCAGAGCAAACTGATTATTTTCATATTCACCTGGATAGTTTCAGATAGTGTGCTTATATTGCTATTTTTTGATTTTTCTGTTTTAGACATGACTCTAACTATGCAGACTCTAACTATGCAGGATAAGAATTTAACTCTTTTTCTTTTTCTTCACTTTTTTTTATTGTGTTTTGTTAATCACCACACATTACATCATTAGTTTTTGATGTAGTGTTCCATGATTCATTGTTTGCGTATAACACCCAGTGCTCCATGCAGTACGTGCCCTCCTTAATACCCATCACCAGGCTAACCCATTCCCCCCACCCCCTCCCCTCTAGAACCCTCAGTTTGTTTCTCAGAGTCCATAGTATCTCATGGTTCATCACCTCCCCGATTCCCCCCCCCCTTCATTTTCCCTTTCCTGCTATCTTCTTTTTTTTTAAAAAAGATTTTATTTATTTATTTGAGAGAGAGAATGAGGTAGAGAGCACGAGAGGGGGGAGGGTCAGAGGGAGAAGCAGACTCTCCGCTGAGCAGGGAGCCCGATGTGGGACTCGATCCCGGGACTCCAGGATCATGACCTGAACTGAAGGCAGTCGCTTAACCAACTGAGCCACCCAGGCGCCCATATCTTCTTCTTTTTTTTTTTAAACATATAATGTATTATTTGTTTCAGAGGTCTGTGATTCAGCAGTCTTATACAATTCACAGCGCTATAGCCCATACCCTCCCCAATGTCTATCACCCAGCCACCCCATCCCTCTCACCCCCCACCACTCGAGCAACCCTCAGTTTGTTTCCTGAGATTAAGAATTCCTCATATCAGTGAGATCATATGATACATGTCTTTCTCTGATTGACTTATTTCGCTTAGCATAATACCCTCTAGTTCCACACATATCATTGCAAATGGCAAGATTTGATTCCTTTTGATAGCTGCATAATATTCCATTGTGTGTGTGTGTGTGTGTGTGTGTGTGTGTATTATATATATAGTTATATATATGTGTATTCCATTGTGTGTGTGTGTGTGTATATATATATATATACCACATCTTCTTTATCCATTCATCTGTCGATGGACATCTTGGTTCTTTCTATAGTTTGGCTATTGTGGACATTGCTGTATAAACATTGGGGTGCACGTACTCACTTAACTCCCTGTTTGGCCCCTGCAGAAGGTGGGTGGGTTTTGGAGAGTGACTGTGGGTTATCTATCTATCTATCTATCATCTATCTATCTATCTATCTATCTATCTATCTATCTATCTATCTATCTATCTATCTATCTATCTATCTATCATTGGGGGGGACAGAGGGAGAGGGAGAGAGAGAATCTTGAGCAGGCTCCATGCCCAGTGCAGAGCCTGACATGGGGCTTGATCTCATGACCCCAAGATCATGACCTGAGCTGAAATCAAGAGTTAGATGCTTTACCAACTGAGCTACCCAAGTGCCCCAGGGACTGTGGATTTTTTCAAAATTAATCACTTGGTGCCTCCAATTTCAGCTGGTGTTCCAGATGTAGTATCTTTTCCAGAGCAAATCAACACACACCCTGGCATATATATATATGCAGGTATGACCTAGAAAATGCTTTTTCCTCCATGCAAGTTTTTGGGGAAGCTCAGAAGCAGTTTGCTTTACATGAAAGGGCCAATGTAAGCCATCATGGTCTCACATCAGGACCAACTCAGTTCACGTACTGTGACATAATATAGTTCAAAGAAATCTTGATCATCTTGATATTCTTGTCAACATTTCACTAGCTCTCTCCATAATTAAAATATGTCAATGGACTATATTCGTTGATGTAACAAGTATGTGAGATGTTTTCATATGATACATTTGAACTGGAATATGGGAGATAGACCACACAAAGATTCAGGTGTGCCACCTTGACTCACCTCTGAAGTAACTCATAAATCTTCCAATTTGGAGTGAAAAGCAGAGCAAGAGAAATTTGCAATAAGTCTCAAAGGCAATGCAAGCAGTGCACGTGGGTCTAATGACCTAACTGATCAAGTGGTATTTAAAATGGAGGACAAACAGGGGTGCTGTATGGACCCTCTGGAAAGCTATAAAAGAATCAGACTGCTAAGGATTTTTGATCAAAACTTTGCTCTCTTCTGCATATAACCATTCTCTTTCTGAGAAACAGCTTCTACATTACTACTTAGTTCTGGTAGAGACTGAACACCTAATCATATGACATTGATTGACCATCATAAACTGAGTATTATCTGACCCACTAAGCCTAATGTTGGCCATATATAGCTGCAATATATCAAGAAATGGAAATGGTATATATAAGAGATCAAACTTGAGCAGGTCCAGGAGACATAAGTACATTGCATAAGCACAAAACTCTGGCACTTTGGCACTGACTCCCGTTGCACTGAGTCCCCTCCCTGAATCCACATTTATGTTCCTTTGGGGGAGTTTCTTATGACCATTTAATGGAAGAGGAAAAATACTGGGCCTGGTTTCCAGATGGTTCTGTTTGAACTGCTGGCACCAAATAAAAATGGATGTCAGTATCATTAAAACCCCACTTATAGATGGCCTGAGAGAGAATAGTGGAGAGAAATCTCTCTTTGAGTGATATATTTGGTTTTCCACTCTGTCTGGAAATAAGTGGTCAGAAGTACATATCTTCATTGATTTATAGGTAGCAACTAATGATTTGACTGGATGATCAGGGATTTGGAAAGAACAGTGTTGAAAGCATGGTGAGATAATGTGGGAGAGAGGTATGTAGATCGACATCTCAGTATAGGCACAGAATGTGAGGGAGGATTTTTATGTTCTATATGAAAACCCACCAAAGGGCATCCACTCCAGAAAAGGCTTTCAGTGATAAGGTCGACAAACACATTTTCATGTCGGATTCTTTCCCCAAATATGCGATACTTGCCCAATGCGCCCATGTAGAGTGACCCTCACTAAGTCTGATCTGACTCCCACTACTATGGCACCATGGCCATAAGGTACACTCCAGCCACTTGATGGCAGGTTGATTACATTGGACCTCTTCCACCATGGAGGGGGACATGGTCCTTAATGAACAACTATGTTGGACATGGTTCTGCCTTCTTGTCTATCCTGCATATGCCAGCACCACAGTCTGTAAGTTTATAGAATGCCTTATTTACCATTATGGCATTTCATACAACATTACTTCTGATCAAGAAACCAGTGAATCATGGAACACTACATCAAAAACTAATGATGTAATGTATGGTGATTAACATAACATAAAAAAAAAAAAGAAAGAAACCAGCACAGGTGCCTGGTGCCCCTTCTTCAAAGGTCTAGGTCTCAGCCTCACAGAGTCACTTTCTAAGCTCAAAGGTACTAGCATTAAGCAAGCAGCAACTCCTCCCCAGAGATAAAAGTTACAGTTTTGTGGGACCTTCTCTGAGTTTCTAAGTTTTAGTTATTCTAATCTTTCCCCTTGTTCCTTCAGCCTCGGGGGTTGCTTCCTATACTATTACCATGGTACTTACAATTCTGTTTTTACCCTTTCAGGTAACTACTTAGTAACTGGATACCTAGTTAATGATTCTTACATTAAATTCTCTCTGTTCGCATAACTGATAAGGTTTCTACCTCTTGACTGGGCTCTGGTTGACAGACAGTAAATATTTGTTGAATGGATTGGTAAATATATTCTTATTGGGACTCTGCCACAAATTTTTCAGGGAAAATAACTGCAGAACCCTTGATTTGGAAATTCTTATCACCTAGAGTCTCAATTTCATTTTTAGATCTAGTTCAGTGACCATAATTTCATGGTTTCACTTGCCCATTGTTCTTTTTCATGCCTCTATCTTGAAAGTGTTATGTTATCCTCTTAACTATGGTTGCTCACCTAAACTAAATGGGAGCTTCTGTTCCACATGAAATCAGCATCCAGAAGCTAAAACTAATAACAAAAATATAATTCTCATCATTATGACACCATTGCTACACAGATAAGCAAGCCACTGATAGTATCAATATCATTCTTTATATCAGTGTCCACAAATATAGAATAAAATGTGTTACTTAGTGGAAATCAAATAGCCTACTGATAAATAAATTAACTGAGGGAATTTAGTGCTGAAGATGTTCAGAACCCTCCACACACCTAAGCATCAGTTCTCCCTTTTTGTAATCCTCCATTAAGTGTAATGTAATGTTGAGAGTAATCCAAGGCCCATTCTGAACATAAAAGTTAATATTACCCAAGTGATTTCATTTGTATTCAAGGAAAAAAAACTGGTTCCTAACAATCTGACAACACATAGCCGAATTAAATGTGGCATCTCCTTGGCATATTTGCCAGTTTTAAAATCACAAACCAGAACAAACTGGAATTTAAAGCAACACAATACAAATAAAGAGAGCACCCCACACCCTTCTGATTTTTAACCTGTAAAAAGAGATTAAATAGATGGTGGCATTTATGTAAAACTTAATTGGACTTTAAATTTGCTTCTCAACACCAGATGTATCCTTTGATATGTGAAATCTAAGACGGAGGATCAGAGTTAATGCTTCTTAACCCAGGGCAAATTGTTCACAAAGATGTGGAGGTGGAAAAGTAGTCAGTGATGAAAATACCCCTTTCTCCCTCTTTGGAGGTATACAATTTCTTCTAAATAAATGTATCAGTCATTTTAAAGACATTTCCCTGCTTATCTTTCACATGAAAGAATTTTCCTTCACTTTGTATGTATCTTGCACCAATATTGAATTGAGACTGAGCTTCTCAATATCATTGACACTTCTTTGATCAGGTCTCATGATCAATGTGTAATTGGAGATGAAACAAGTAATTGATGGGTGATTTTAAATAGGGAACCCAGCTCAGAATAATATTATTCCCTCTGAATGCTCCTTATGTTGCTCTATTTCCCATGTCCTATTCCCTGAGATAAATTTTGCTATATTTGTAAGTAGTGCTAAGGTAACATAAAGAAGGTTAACTATTTAAATGAGATTGTACAACACAAAAGAGGATGCTCATCTAGGAACAGACAACAGGATGAAGATTTAGAGAGAACTCTATCATCACTTGATTATGATGATGAGCTTATCAGAACTTTATTTTTCATCTATTTTGACTCTCTTCTTGTTCACTCTTAGGTTTAATCACTGCCTATGGGCTTGTACCTAATCTCAGTGGCTTCATATTAACATTTTCTTCATTCAGCTCTGAGATTAAAAGACAATCTTGGCTCAGAGAAATGACCCAGGTCACTCATTCACAGCTGCAATACCAATGCCAACCCACTGGTGGGCTCTAGTCTTAATATTGCTCAGCAGAAGGGGAATTGCAATGTTATTTCTCTTGGCTTTTTAGAATTTACTGTAGAACGAGAGGCATAATATTGGTCAAACAGGTCATTTGAAACATATCTCTAGAGAAAAAGCAGGTATTTTTGCAGGCCCATTTCAGAGTCAATGATATAAAAAGCAAGAAATGTTCAAAAATAACAGTGAGGTTTGGGTTCTGCTCAATAAAAACAAGTTAATCCAAATTTAGGTTCTTGCCACGTCGTTAGCCAAGCTCCAGTTGTTCCTAGGTATCACATCACATATGGTCTGTAAGATCACCCACGGTCTTCAGACCCCCTATTAGATGACCAGATGGACTGGCTGCAGTCCGAGGGAGCAGGAGTGCTACACAAACATTCCACTGCCCAGCACCGTAAAGCTTCTTTTCTTCATGCATTTACCAACGTGTATTTTCTCTAATTATGGTTTTTTGAACCTACAATTTGATATATTATTTAAAACATTTTACTTTTCAAAATACATTTAAGCTCTTTCCCAGTGCCATTTCTTTGAATGGCAATAACAATATATATAGTTAACTAAACACTAGAATAAAGTCTTATAATTTTAGCACTATTGATTTAGAATTTTTAGGCTTGATTAAATTGTGTATCTGTCCTGACTTAAATTTTCAGGCAGATTCTTTGTAAGAATCATTTTAAATTATTTTGCATCTATTAAAAAAAATCCAATGTAAAATTACTCAAATATTTTATTTTTAGCCTTTATAGTACTGACAAAATTATATATATTATATAAAGGTATATTTATATATATATTTTTTTAAGATTTTATTTATTTATTTGAGAGAGAGAGAGTGAGAGAGAGAGAGCACATGAGAGGGGGGAGGATCAGAGGGAGAAGTACACTCCCTGCTGAGCCGGGAGCCCGATGCAGAACTCCATCCAGGGACTCCAGGATCATGACCTGAGCCAAAGGCAGTCGCTTAACCAACTGAGCCACCCAGGCGCCCAAAGGTATATTTATATATTACACAAAGGGGAGATTCATGTATGTATATATATGTATGTGCATGTATATATACATACATATACATGTATGTGTATATGTATGTATATTCTGAGTTTATAGGGGAAGAAAGCAATAAAATGATTTAAGATTCTACTGTGTGCCAGGCCTGTGTTTTGCAGTTTTGATATATCATCTCATTTAATGCCTGCAAGATAGGAGAATCAAACACAGGGCAATAAGGACTCAGAGAGTTTAGACTGTATTACAATCTGTTATGCTTTGATGTGCTCTTTCATTCTTCAAATAATAAATGAGGTTGCAAATAATGTATGAGGCTCTGTAATATACCATGAATTTTATAGTGGTCAAGTTGATCTTCAAACAGACCCAATTATGAGGAAAGATTGAAGAATGGAAAGAACAGCAGTATTTAAGTCAGATCATACCAGGGTTCTAACCTTGCTGTGCAATTTTGAACAAATTACTTAATCTTTCTCATCAATAAAATGAATATTAATATCAACTTGAGAGGGTTGTCTTTAAGATACTTCAAAGCATTTACGAGAAGCTTGTGACTCACGATAAGCATTTACCCAGTATATTCAGGTCCCTTCCTCTTACTAGTTGTAATATTTGGCAATTTACATATGCTTTTGGAGAGTCAGTTTCCCTCAAGTATGGATAATTTCTAACCTCAGAGTGATTGTGAGAATCAGAAAATATTATATGTGTAAATTAAATTTAATATTATAGTTAATACAATATACAATAATTGTTATTTCTTCTACCGCACAGGAAACAATAGTACAAGCATTTTGATATGTTATTGATTCAAAGTCATTATTATGGATATTCTAGAGTGAATTGAAAACAGTCATTACCTCCCTGATGACAAATCTCAGAAGCCTTAAGAAAGGTGAGGCTCTCCTACCAGTAACTTAAAGAATTGCAAGCACACTGCTGCAAATGGCTATTTAGAGAGACCTTGCACTGTTCTAACACTACCTGATCATTGACGAGTTGAAAGAACCTCATTCTATCCCCAGATTCTGGCAAACTGCTGCTCTCCTAATAGGGTTTGCAGCATTTAATGACAACTTGGATGTGCAAGCAAAAGGTAACATTCCAATCCATATACCATTAGATAGTCTTCCAAAGTGTATCCTACTGGTTGTCAAGTTTAGTAATGTAGTCTCAAGGGATCATGTGTCTTATTCATCTGCTTGTTGCTTGTGTCCATTCATGGCTGGTGGAATCTGTGACTGGTGAAATCAAGTCAAGTCTGGCTTTGGCTTGAGCAGAGCTGGATGGAGCTGCCTGGGTGATGGAGTGTCTTCTCAACTCAACTGCATGAGACCCTTGAGTCTGCATACTTCCTTTATTCAGTGTCCTGGCCTGGCCATTTACCTTCAGTCTCTGTAACCACAAAGGACCTGATGGCTGGCCCTCTACCAAATGGCCATTTACCTGGCCATTTACCTTCAGTCTCTGTAACCACAAAGGACCTGATGGCTGGCCCTCTACAGCTCAACTCAGCATCCATATCCCATGCGAGAATTGAAACGACTCATGCTTTTAATTGCTTATGGAGCCTTCAAGTTTATATTGCCACACCCCAGATTGCCTAAGAGAAGGTAGAGACAGTTGGTCTTTCCAGAGTCTAAAACTAAGAGTGCAGGCAGAGCCTCTCCCCACCCCCCACCTATCATGAAATTCTTGCCAACTTTTAGTGAGCTAAACCTGTAGAAAGGAAAACGTGGATATACACAACTGATTTGCCTTTTCTACTTGTGTCATAATCCCCAAGCTCTGGGAAAAGCCCGTTTCCTTGTACTTTCCCTGTGTAAAATCTTCTGTCTGATTCCAAAGCTAACTTAAACCCTTGATATGTTAAATGGGAATGGAAGGAATCTGGAAAATTCTTTTAAGGAAAAATAGCATGGCTTGAAAGGATATTGTCCTACTTTGAGTGTCCCAAACTGCATATTACCTATATTTTCTCTTTATATTCATCTTGTCATTGTTTCTCAATTTTATCTCCTTCCCCTAAAAGGTGGCTCTAGGCCACCTCTGGGATGGCATTCATAGTCATGGAAGCAGAGTAAAGGAGACATATTAATAATGTCTGGTAGGGGGTGCCTGGTTGGCTCAATCGTTAAGCGTCTGCCTTTGGCTCAGGTCATGATCCCAGAGTCCTGGGAACGAGGCCCGCTCTGGGATTGGAGACCTGCACTGGGCTCCCTGCCCAGCAGAAAGCCTGTTTATCCCTCTCCCACTCCCCCTGCTTGTGTTCCTGCTCTCGCTATCTCTCTCTCTCTGTCAAATAAATAAATAAAATCTTAAAAAAAAAATAATGTCTTGTAGATACTATCGCTGGTAAACACGGTAGATCTTGGCTAAATGAGGACCCAGCTTGGAAGCTTTCTTCATTATTATTTTAATCTGGCAAGCAAGAGAGAGTTAATAGACCAGACTACCCAGAAATGTATTAACATTAGCTATCATTTCTTTTCCTATTACAAAATAAAAGTAATCATTTTCCCTATAAACACCTTCAAGTGTCTACTATGTTCCTGGTGCTGTGCTACCTGTTGGTAATAGAGATATGCAAGATCCTACCCTCATATTCCAGGAACTTACAGTCCAGGAGGGAGGAGAAGCAATACAACTACAATAAATATAAGTGCTCTTGCAGAATTCTTATGCCAGTATCCTGTGAGGCATGCTCAGGAAGCATATAGTACATGGTCTTCCTTAACTTTTGTGTCCTCTACTGTACTTACTAAAGTGCTTCAAATTCACTTCTGTTGAAGTTATTTGAATGCTCCCAAGTGTGACCAAGCCAAGAAAGAAAATTTCTCAGAATTTAAAAACAGATTACCAGGAACTTCTCTTACTATTCCCAAGAGTTTGAGGTTCTGAGAGAATATGAACAATATTTCCTTAGGTTTTCTCTTCACTGGATTATATTAACAAAGTTTCCCTACTCTATTTAAAACATCCAGATAAATACTTTTCAAAAAATATATGGTTCCTGAATATGTTCACAACCACTTTTCTAAAACTTTTAGACTATGATGATATGCTTTTGTTTGTCTGGTACTGAACACACTTGAAGAAAAGGGGGTTGCAAGAAATATTTATCTAGGATGAAAATGTAAGAGGATCGAAAGGGTCTCAGGAAACAAATTCATAGTAAGAAGAATTTACTTTCCAACCAGTAAGTGGAAAACCTACCCTATGATATTAGAAATACACACCCATGATGAAAACAAGTAGAAATCAACTGCTTCCCAATTCTTTTCTATTAGAAAGAGTTTTAGAAAATTAAGGCATGTTTTTGCAAATTTTCAGCATCAGAGTCACAAGAATCTTCCCAAATAAGAAATTTGCTTAGGATTCCATTTGTTTTCACACTTTCCTAATTAAAAACCTGTCCATGTACTGCAGCTAAATTTAGATAACAAACACTAATCAGGGGTATTTTAAAGTTATAATTTTCTGTCTGAGGCTTTTGAAATTTGGTCTTGATATAGGAGTAAGTTCTTTGTGGGGGTATACAGAATACAATTTCAAAATATTTTTCTTCCTTATATCAGGGAAGATAAAAACAATAGGCAGCAGCAGTTTCATGTGCAGTAGCAAGTTATTGTTGCAAATCTTTTTACTCCCAAATATTCTGGTACAAGGATTTCATAAGGAATAAAAATGAATTAAAATTGGCAGAACATAAAGTACATAATCATGGAACCTAGGCAGCTCCAGAGGCACGTGACACTTCATGAAAAAATGTAATGAGAGTTCGGCATTTCCCACTGCTTCTCCTCTGCGAAGAAAAACATTCATTTCTCATTCTTATTCAAGCTCAAATGAATCAATTTGAACTAAAACCAGGTGATGAACCTTTGCATTTGAAGATACATAAGTATAAACAAATATGCTCTTCTTTAAGCTATTTAAGTAAATTTGGAACTCGATAACTGACGGTTAAAAACAAGAAAGAATAATTAACTTGTTATTGGATGGGATTCACTTTCCTGAGGTTTTTATCTCTGCACCACAGACTTTGTAGTGTTTTAATAATTCAACTTCTCAAACCTCTAGTCTACCTTTTATTCATAAATATAAAAGTTAATTTTTTAAATATACTTTTTTTTTAAAGATTCCATTTATTTACCCGACAGAGAGAGACACAGCGAGAGAGGGAACACAAGCAGAGAGAGTGGGAGAAGGAGAAGCAGGCTTCCCACGGAGCAGGGAGCCTGATGTGGGGCTCGATGCGGGGCTCAATCCCAGGACCCTGGGATCATGACCTGAGCCGAAGGCAGACGCTTAATGACTGAGCCACCCAGGCTTAATTTTAAATTCCCTTTTAATATTTTATTGAATTGTTTTGGTCACTAGGTAGGCTCTTAAGTGTGACTGAATTTGTCCACAATTCTTCTCACATAGAAATTTCTTTAAAGATTTCGTTTTTTAGAATTTCTTGATATAGTCCTTTTAGTAATAGTAAATATAGGTTCTAAAAAATTGGAAAGACAGTTATGTTCCAAGAAGAGTCTTAGTATGTCCCCCCTCCAAAAGGAATTGGATTAATAAACTATTTTTTTAAGTTGTCTTTATTTAAGGAATCTCTACACCCAACGTGTGGCTTGAACTCATAACCCTGAGATCAAGCATCCCATGCTCCTCAAACTGAGCCAGTCAAGTGACCTGGATCAGTAAACTATTAAGAAACAGACAAAGAAGGCAGAAGATGTAAGATGTTATTATTAAAACTGGTCACTACAGACTGGTGAGTCTATGAAATGATTGGTTGATTAAATCTCAAAATAATTTAAAAAATCTAATTCATTATAACACATTTACTTGTTAGCTTGGGATCTTTAAAGGACCTACAAGTCATTTTTGCATCCTACACCTAAAGGAGCTGGGGAAAGAACAGCAAATAAAGCCTAAACCCAGCAGGAGAGGAGAAATAATAAAGATCAGAGCAGAAATCAATGAAATAGAAACCAAAAGAACAGTAGAACAGATCAACAAAACTAGGAGCTGGTTCTTTGAAAGAATTAATAAGATTGAAAAACTCCTGGCCAGACTTATCAAAAAGAAGAGAGAAAGGACCCAAATAAATAAATCATGAATGAAAGCGGAGAAAGAACAACCAACACCAAAGAAATACAAACAATTATAAGAACATATTATGAGCAACTCTATGCCAGCAAATTAGATAATCTGGAAGAAATGGATGCATTCCTAGAGATGTATAAACTACCAAAACTGAACCAGGAAGAGAGAGAAAACTTGAACAGACCTATAACCACTAAGGAAATTGAAGCAGTCATCAAAAATCTCCCAACAAACAAAAGCCCAGGGCCAGATGGCTTCCCAGGGGAATTCTACCAAACATTTAAAGAAGAATTGATACCTATTCTCCTGAAACTGTTCCAAAAAAATAGAAATGGAAGGAAAACTTCCAAACTCATTTTATGAGGCCACCATTACCTTGATCCCCAAACCAGACAAAGACCCCATCAAAAAGGAGAACTACACCAATATCCTTGATGAACATGGATGCAAAAATTCTCACCAAAATACTAGCCAATAGGATACAACAGTACATTAAAAGGATTATTCACCATGACCAAGTGGGATTTAACCCTGGGCTGCAAGGTTGGTTCAACATCTGCAAATCAATCAACGTGATACAATACATTAACAAAAGAAAGAACAAGAACCATATGATCCTCTCAATAGGTGCAGAAAAAGCATTTAACAAAGTACAGCATCCTTTCTTGATCAAAACTCTTCAGAGTATAGGGATAGAGGGTACATACCTCAATATCATAAAAGCCATCTATGAAAAACCCACAGCGAATATCATTCTCAATGGGGAAAAGCTGAGAGCTTTCCCTCCAAGGTCAAGAACGCGGCAGGGATGTCCACTATCACCACTGCTATTTAACATAGTATTAGAAGTCCTAGCCATGGCAATCAGACAACAAAAAGAAATCAAAGGCATCCAAATCAGCAAAGAGGAAGTCAAACTCTCACTCTTTGCAGATGATATGATACTTTATGTGGAAAACCCAAAAGACTCCACCCCAAAACTGCTAGAACTCATACAGGAATTCGGTAAAGTAGCAGGATATAAAATCAATGCAAAGAAATCAGTGGCATTCCCATACACCAACAAGACAGAAGAGAGAGAAATTAAGGAGTCGATCCCATTTACAATTGCACCCAAAACCATAAGATACCTAGGAATAAATCTAACCAAAGAGGCAAAGGATCTGTACTCAGAAAACTATAAAATACTCATGAAAGAGATTGAAGAAGACCCAAAGAAATGGAAAAACGTTCCATGCTCATGGATTGGGAGAACAAACATTGTGAAGACGTCAATGCTACCCAGAGCAATCTACACATTCAATGCAATCCCCATCAAAATACCATCCACTTTTTTCAAAGAAATAGAACAAATAATCCTAAAATTTGTATGGAACCAGAAAAGACCCGAATAGCCAGAGGAATGTTGAAAAAGAAAAGCAAAGCTGGCGGCATCACAAGTCCGGACTTCCAGCACTATTACAAAGCTGTAATCATCAAGACAGCATGGTACTGGCACAAAAACAGACACATAGATCAATGGAACAGAAATAGAGAGCCCAGAAATGGACCCTCAACTCTATGGTCAACTCATCTTTGACAAAGCAGGAAAGAATGTCCAATGGAAAAAAGACAGTCTCTTCCACAAATGGTGTTGGGAAAATTGGACAGCCCCATGCAGAAGAATGAAACTGGACCATCTCCTTACACCACACACAAAAATAGACTCCAAATGGTTGAAAGACTTAAATGTGAGACAGGAGTCTATCAAAATCCTAAAGAAGAACACAGGCAGCAACCTCTTCGACCTCAGCCGCAGCAACTTCTTCCTAGAAACATTGCCAAAGGCAAGGGAAGCAAGGGCGAAAATGAACTATTGGGACTTCATCAAGATAAAAAGCTTTTGCACAGCAAAAGAAACAGTCCAGAAACAGTCCACAAAACCAAAAGACAACCGACAGAATGGGAGAAGATATTTGCAAACGACTTATCAGATAAAGGGCTAGTATCCAAAATCTATGAACAACTTATCAAACTCAACACTCAAAGAACAAATAATCCAATCAAGAATTGGGCAGAAGACATGAACAGACATTTTTCCAAAGAAGACATCCAAATGGCTAACAGACACATGAAAAAGTGCTCAACATCACTCGGCATCAGTGAAATCCAAATCAAAACTTCAGTGAGATACCGCCTCACACCAGTCAGAATGGCTAAAATTAACAAGTCAGGAAACAACAGATGTTGGCGGGGATGCGGAGAAAGGGGAACCCTCCTACACTGTTGGTGGGAATGCAAGTTGGTGCAGCCACTCTGGAAAACAGTATGGATATTCCTCAAGAAGTTGAAAATACAGCTACCCTACAACCCAGCTGGGTATTTACCCCAAAGATATAAATGTAGGTATCAGAAGGGGTACATGCACCCTGATGTTTACAGCAGCAATGTCCAAAATAGCCAAACTATGGAAAGAGCCAAGATGTCCATCGACAGATGAATGGATAAAGAAGATGTGGTATCTATATACAATGGAGTATTATGCAGCCATCAAAAGGAATGAAATCTTGCCATTTGCAATGATGTGGATGGAACTAGAGGGTATTATGCTGAGCGAAATAAGTCAATCAGAGAAGGACGTATCATATGATCTCATTGGTATGAGGAATTCTTAATCTCAGGAAACAAACTGAGGGTTGCTGGAGTGGTGGGGGGTAGGAGGGATGGGGTGGCTGGGTGATAGACATTGGGGAGGGTATGTGCTATGGTGAGCGCTGTCAATTGTGTAAGACTGTTCAATCACAGACCTGTACCTTTGAAACAAATAATACATTATATGTTAGGGAAAAAAAAAGAAGAAGATAGCAGGAAGGGAAGAATGAAGAGGCGAGGAATCGGAGGGGGGGATGAACCATGAGAGATTATGCACTCTGAGAAACAAACTGAGGATTCTAGAGGGGAGGCGGGTGGGGGATGGCTTAGCCTGGTGATGGGTGTTAGAGAGGACACATATTGAATAGAGCACTGGGTGTTATACGCAACAATGAATCATGGAACACTACATCAAAAACTAATGATGTATGGTGATTAACATAACATAAAAAAAAATACTTGAAGTTCAAGTATTTTACAAGTGCAAAGTCCTGGTCGTGGTCCTTAGCTTAAGAACTGAAGCCCATTACCTGGCAGGGCATTTCCCTCTGCTAGGCAAGGTTAGTGAAGGGAAAAAATTCAAGATCAGAGGATCATTAAATACAATAGCATCAAAACAAAGTAGGAAAGGATAGTCACAAAATGCCAGGGAAATGACCCACCTTACTTAGGAGGGATGTTTCTATTAAAAAGAATGCTCAATGGGTTTCTAGAATCAGAACATTCTATTCCTGAACACTGGTGAATAAGAATTACCAATTCTTGTCTTTCGGCAGCTTCTCCTTCTTCTTCTTTCTTCTTCTTCTTCTTCTTCTTCTTCTCCTCCTCCTCCTCCTCCTCCCTCCTCCTCCTCCTCCTCCTCCTCCTCCTCCTCCTCCTCCTCCTCCTCCTTCTTCTTCTTTTGTAGACTCCATACAGATCACTAACTTCCTGGTAGCAAAATACCAACATGATCCTCTGATTATTATCTGTGACCCAGTTACTATCAGTTATTACTAGTACTCCTTATTAGATACTTAATACTAGTCACATAGTCCAATACAGTTGCAGATAAGTTTTATCCTGTTTGTTAAAGTGAAACCTCTCTAACTGAAAAATATATTCCAGTTTGTTAAATAGAGACTTAGAAAAGGTTGCTACCACCAGGTAACCTCATCCATTACTGCCTCCAATTTCAGAGTCAACTTTTTCTGACCTTGTCCCTACCTTATTGTGCCCACCATGTGCTGATTATTAAAAAGGATGGTCTTCTTTCTTTATGCCAATGGAAATGCTAGAATGGTTGAGAATCCCATGCCTTTTGCCACTGCACAAAACAAAGGAATATATGATAGATGCTGTTAATAAAGCCCATGTGAGTGAGGCAAAGCCCCACATCCTTGAGTATAGGTCATAAAAGTCATGAGAAATTTGAGGTGACATTAATTAGTAAGCTTCTCAATATACTGGTAGTTACATCCTCTTGTAGACCAAAATCCCACATGGCCATTAGCATGGCCACCATACAGCAGCACTCTAAGCACTGCTCTACAATTGGCAAGTTATTTCACAGTTCCCATCTGGTATCCCCTCTCCTCCAAGTCTCATCATTAGGGGCAGTTTCTGGGATGTGGGAAGGGGCAGAAAAAGAGAGGGAGGCACTCAGTGTCAGTAAAATTCTTTGAGCCTGTCCAGTCCTCTGTAGATTCACCTGGAGCTGGAGACACAGGATGGTTATGCTGCACTGTTGAGCACTACTCTCCATTTTTGATGTACTGTTTCTCCTTCCAACAATGGCTCCTTTCTATTTGTGTAATTGTTAAAGCCCAGCTGAAGCCATACTTCCTCCTTGAAGTCTTTCCGACCTGCTCTGTGTCACCCTGATTGGGCTTTTTCCTTAAACCCTGCAGGATATATGATTATATCCTAATTTAGACCATAATCTCACTATCTTGAAACTTTCTCCGATTACCTGTATGCTTCTTCAGCTAGACCAAAATAATTAAAACGAGACATAACTTAATCCACGGTCTCTCAACTGTGGCACTATTGACCTTTTGGGCTGGATAATTCTTTGTTGGTGGGGAGCATCCTGTGCATTGTAGGGTATTTAGTAGCATTCTTGGCTTCTACCCAAGAGATGCCAGTAGCATCCCCCAGTTGTGACATTCAAAAATGTCTCCAGACATTGCCAAATATCCTGAGAGGGTGGGAGGGGCAAAACTGCCCCTGGTTGAGAATTATTGATCTACCCTGATATTGGAATACTTTCCTTTTATTGAAATATAATTGACATACATTATCCTATTAGTTTCAGGTGTACATCATAGTGACTTGATATTATTATATATTATAAAATGATATCCCATGATAATTATACTTGTTATTAAAAAGTAAGACAATTATCATTTGGTTTCACTTATCTGTGGAACATAAGGAATAGCATGGAGGACATTAGGAGAAGGAGGGGAAAAATGATGGGGGGGATCAAAAAGGGAGATGAACCATGAGAGACTATGGACTCTGAGAAATAAACTGAGGGTTTCAGAGGGGAGGGGGGTAGGGGGATGGGTTAGCCTGGTGATGGGTATTAAGGAGGGCACGTTCTGCATGGAGCACTGGGTGTTATATGCAAACAATGAATCGTGGAACATTACATCAAAAATTAATGATGTACTGCATGGTGACTAACATATTTTTTAAAAAAGTAAATTTCAGTTTGACACTTTTTTTATTGAAGTATAGTTGACAAACAATTAGTTTTAGGTGTACAACATAGTGATTCAATAACTCTGTACATTAATTTATGCTCACCACAAGTATAGCTACCATTTGTCACCATACAATGCTGTTACAATACCATTGACTAGATTCCCTATCTTATACCTTTCATTCCTGTTACTTACTCATTCCATAAATAGATGGGACACTTGATACTTTCCATTCTGAAATAGTACAAGCTGGTCATTTGCACATATCTGTAGATGACTACAGCCTTTACGGCCCTACAGGCTCTGGGAAATACACCATAGGGTTGCGCCCAAATTTCTGGGAAGTGTTCACGTTCTTCCTTCAGATCATGTGGAAGACTCTAACACTAAGGAAGTCCAGCCAGAGATGATAAATGCCCCTCTTGAAATCCTTGCAGATGGCTGAGCAACTTGGTTAACGCTGCCTTGGCTTGAAAGTCAAGTTAAGCCTTTGACATTGTTGGTGCTACAAGCTTCTCCTGCATGTTACTACTGCTGGTCCGGAGAATTCTGTTCCATCATTCTCCTGTTGTGATCTTGTAGACATCTCCTCCTCCCAACCCTTACTGCAGAGTACAGCCTCAGCCTTGATCACCAGTGATACAGGCACCTGGAGCACAGGACATGGTAGCCCTTGGTACTGTTGGCGGCAGGGCTCAGGTGGCTGAACCCTCCGGTTATACAATCCGGAATTGAATCACCACAAAACTCAGTACTAACTTAAATGGTGTATTGCTCACTGATGAGTTGGTTAATGGCTGAGGCCCAGGAAATTTGTTAGATCTTTTGTGACGACCATATGTCCCTAGTCGATCATTAAGGTCAGAGTCAGCAGGCTGTTTGCTTTATCCCACTCATGAGCTGCAGGCTCTTGGAGTCCCAGAATTTCTTTCCAGATTCTATTCATAGTACCCTTCTGTCTGGACACTTAAAACTAAAGACATATCTGTTCATTCCTATTCCTGAACACCCTTAAGAAAGTAGGTCAGCTTGCTGTGTTTTAATTGTAAGGAATCTTTTGAGTCTTTGAAAAAGAAGCCAAGTAAATGCTTGTTGTTGTTAGGGTAATTATTTCCTAAAGAATGCACACACTTTGGCTTTGCCAACCAAATCACTCCACAAGACACGTAATTTAAACCTCCATTTTATCTTATTTGTTGAAATTAAGTAACAGGAGGAGAGCTTATTTTAACTGCTTCTTTAAAAAAGGCTGGAAAAGAAAGTCCAGAGCTTTTACATATAATTTCCACAAAGGAAAGTTTGCTATATAATTATATTCATTTCAGAATATTGTTGTCATATTAAAATCGATGCATACATGAATATAGAATGCTGCATGATTATACAGAGCATAGTTAGAATATACTTCTTTTAATGTGTTTTGCTCATTTACTTTTTAATGATAACATTGTCTTCTCATAATAGGAAAAAGAGAGATATCAAAAACTAGACTCAAGGAAGAAACACTTCCCAACTCTCGCTTAACCATATAGTTTCACTGGTCGCTTCTATGTGGTCATATATGTCCAAGTCAGGAATCATACAGAGCATTTCTTTAAAATAACAGATTGCTTTTCCATGTGGCCTGCTTTAAGTGGATTCCTTCCAGTGCAGAGTGAACCAGGTGGTTATATTTTATGACATTAGAGGTCTCCATAAAGAACACTGAAGGAATGACAAGGAAAAACAAAAGGAAGACTATTATCGATTAACTTGATACAAATTATCTGGAGAAAGTTGCTGCCTGGATAGCATTCCACCAAGAATGAAAACCGCAGTTAACAGTTTTTAATTTTACGGAAATTTTTGGACTTGCAGACAAATGTGGTAAGAAAAGGTCTTTAAGACTTACCCATCAAGATTTTCTGTTTTTCTTTTAGAAGTGTCTTTTAGGACTTTGCATAGCCCAAACTATAGCTGCCCTAGTCCCAGACTTGTGTGAAGCTTTGTTCGTTTCTCTGACATTCAGCCACCCCAAATGTCAACTGCTTCTTGCCTAGAAAGTTTTAGAGCATTTCCTGTTCCCTTTCCATATTGCTCCCACCATGCTACTAGAAAGTGACCAGATGTCCTGTGGCTGGACTGAAAAGAAGTATTTTGGGGGTGCCTGGGTGGCTCAGTTGGTTAAGTGTCTGCCTCTGGCTCAGGTCATGATTCCAGAGTCCTGGGATCTAGCCGCCTGTCTGGCTCCCTGCTCAGTGGGGAGTCAGCTTTTCCCTCTCCCTTTGCTTCTCCCTCTCCCTCTGCTTTTCCCTCTCCCTCTGTCTCTCCCCCGGCTTGTGCTCTCTCTCTCGTTCTCACTCTCTCTCTCAAATAAATAAACAAAATAAAAAAAAAAAAAGAAAAGAAGCACTTTGTTAAACACTGAGACTCTGGGGTTAATGTTCCCCATAAGTCCATCCCAGTCAACGGGAAGGAATCTCAAATAGAGTTTAGACTATTTCATAATCATCCAGGCTTAGAGGGGAAGCAAACATTTTCAGTCATTTCATAAATATCGTCTCTTACAAAATACAAGCAATATGATCTTGCTTGACCAGAAGGCTTAGTAACTGACTTTTGAGGTTTTCATTTTTAAGAGTAAAGAGACAAAGATTTGTGGTTTTTCTATTTATTAACAGGTATCAGCAACTGTGGTTACTTTTCACTTAATATAACTTCTTTTACAAAAAGATAGACTGTGCCACGATTTATAATGTTTATATGCTAGAATCTGTATTAAGAGTTTTAAGTAAGTATATTAAAACTAGAAGCTGTATTGAAAGAGCTCTCTCTAGAATTGCCAGCTAAAACACAGAATGACCAGTTAAATTTGGATTTTTGGTCAACAATGGATAGTTATTACATATATCCTAATATTCTAAATATTGCATGACATATACTAATAAAAATGTTGTTTATGTGGAATTCAAATTTAACTGGATTTTTTATATATTTATTTGCTAAATCTGGCAACTTTAATATTGGACCTTATAGGTTAAATTCACAATGTGGTAGAATTGGGTCCACAGCCTTTTGGAGAGAGACACCAGACTTTCTAAGGTAAACAGATATTGGATCCATAATTCAACCACATTAACCAAGTTCATAAAAGTCTACTTACAGTAAAAAAGCAAATAACACGTCATTGGATACCCAAGTTAGGATGATAAGTCTACATAATCTCTATAAGTACATTGATACCACATGTGGTCAGGTAAAATTGGTTTTCAGGCACAAGATCCTCATTGGAATAGTATGAATGCTTTATGCTTTAAGACTAAGATAGGCTGAAGGATTAATCCCCCAATTGTGAGCTTGACAATGGGACCTTAGTATTTTAAAAACTCTACCAGCTTAAATTCCCTGTTTCCTGAAAGTGCTCAGATGGGATCTGCTGATATTTGTCTCTGTGGCTCCTTTTCTGAGCTCCCATGGGTTGTCTAGCCCCCTACCTCAGAATGACACATCCTTCCGTTAGCTGTATTAATAGCTCCAGTCATATTATGTCAACTCCTGCTGCTAGATGAAGAAAGTGTTTTTATCCATTATGTGCTGATTGTGAAGTTTAACTCTCAAAGGCAATCATATTTCTTTTGCTTCCAGATTCTTGAAGAACTTCTCACTCTATTCTTCATATACTTATTGAACTTACTAGACAGGTAGAATTGCCATAATAATATTCTCTGAATAAGGGCAATGCTGATAATATTTTGTATCAAGTTAAGTTTTTATTGGTATAATCTCATTTAATGCTCCCTACAGTCTCAGGAGGAAGATGGCACAGTTCTATAGTAAAAGAACAAGTATCTAAATCTAGGTCTGTCTGACTGGACTTTACTGTACCCCTACAGCACTGACTTCCACCTCCAAATGGAATGTTCACTATGTATTACTATATTAAAAAAAATTTAAAGCTATATTAATTCAGCTTCTCCCATGGCTAATGACCACACCAATTATTATAAAGAAATGTGCAAAGGCTTTGGAATAATAAAGACTGATTAGAACCACATTTCCTTCACTGGAGCAGGGAGATCAATCTAAATTTCCCAAGTTCATATGTTAGGGTCCTAACCCTCAGTACCTTAGAATGTGACTGTATTTGGAGCTAGGGTCTTTAAAGAGGTAATCAAGTTAAAATGAGGTCATTCAGTGACCCTAATCCAGTAAGACTGGTGGCCTTATGAGAAGAGGAAGTTAGGAAGACTATGTGAAGACATAGAGAAAAAACAGCCATCTGCAAGTCTCAGAAGAAACCAAAAGGAAGACTATGTGAAGACATAGAGAAAAAACAGCCATCTGCAAGTCTCAGAAGAAACCAATTCTGCTGACACCTTGATGTCAGACTCATAGCCTCCAGAGCTATGAGAAAATGAAGTTCTGTCGTTTAAGCCACCTAGTCTGTGGTACTTTTATGAAAGCCCTAGCAAACTAATACAGACCTGTTTCTTAATAGCTTAGGTCCTAATTTTTCATTTTTTAAAAAAGGCAAAATTCCCATGGGCTTGATGTAATCATTAAATAATTGTCTAGCATGATGCTTTGAAAAACGAAGTAGCTCAATAAATATAAAAACTATCTCTTTCACTTAGATTCACAATATGAAATAGCATATTCATTAATTATCCTTGGCAAATTCATTAAGGATCTGTTAGGTGCAAATACACAAATCAATATCACATTCCCACAGTTTTTCTTCTGATTGAAAATGGGAGGACAGTATTTGCTAGTCCCAATTGATGCTTTATACATTGTATTTTGTTGATTATATACTGCACATTTTAAAATAAACTTTTAATTTTGTAACAGCTTTATATTTACAGAAAAATTACAAAGATAGTACAGAGAGTTCCCATAGATCCCATACCCTATTGCCTATTATTAACATCTTACATTAGTGTGGGACATTGGTTACAATTAATAAACCTATGCTGATTCATTGTTATTAAGTAAAGTTCATACTTCATTCAAATTTCCTTTTTACCTAATATCATTTTCTTTTCCAGGATCCCATATAGTATACCACATTATATTTTGTCATCATGTCTCCTTGGACTCCTCTTGACTGTGGTAATTTCTCAGACTTTCTTTGTTTTTGATGACCTTGAGAGTTTTGAGGAGTACTGGTCAGGTTTACTGTATGATGTCTTCTATTGAGATTTGCATGATATTTTCCTAATGATTAGACTAGCATTATGGGTTCTAGGAAAGAAGGCCACAGAGGTAAAGTGCCATTTCTATTACATCACATTAAGGGTACAAACTATCACCATGACTCATCATATTGTTGATGTTGATCTGCTGGCTGAGGTAATGCTTGTCAGAATTTCTCCACTATAAAGATATATATAGATCTATCTATCTATCTATATCTTTTTTTTACCCGTTTCCACACAGTGCCTTTTAGAAGGAAGTCACTATGCACAACCCACAATTAAGAAGTGGGAAGTTATGTTCCATCTCCTTAAGGGTGGAATATCTACATAAATTATATGGAATTTTCCTATATGGGAGATTTGTCTATTCCCCCATTTATTTAGTCAATCATTTATATCAGTATAGACTCATGACTTTTTATATTATGCTTTGGGCTATATAATACCACGTTTCTTATTTTGTTGCTCAAATTGTTTTGATTTTGGCTTTTGGGAATTCTTCAGATGGTTCTTATGTCCCTTTGACATAACCCCATCATTACGGGTTTTTTTCCTGAGCAGTCCTCAATTGTATGCAGTATTGATTGACAGCATCTCACAGAACAGAGACAAATATCAGTCTATAAAAGATTTTGAACACCAAGGACTAGTATGAGTTTACATTTCTATTGGTGTAGGACTCATATCAGTTTTTATTCTGTTTGCTTAAGGAAATCCTCAAAATTAAAAACATACCTGAGACAGTTTTTATAAATAATATATACTTCCAGAGAGAAATCTGGATTAATTATTCAACACAACTATTTATACGTAATCTCCTCTCCCTGTATCTATTTAAGATAGTACGTTTTAAAATTGCTCTAATAAGCATTTTGGTAAAATAGAACAAGTTATTATTAGATGTGAAGACATATTGTCTGTGAATATTTGTATTTCTGTCTTTGGAGGAACATAATTTAAGTTAGGGAAAAGTACCAATAATAGAATTCTGTACATGGATTATAGCTGACTTGATATAGACAGTAAATGTTACCTTAGAAGAAAAATATCCCATTTCATCATATATTTTATAATTATTAGCTAATAGTTTTGCTCTATGAATGAGCCACTAGCAGCATTAAGCAGGAGTTTTCAAACTATTCTGTACCTAAAAATCACCTAGGACACTTGTTAAAACAACAGATTTAAAAGCAATATCATATAGCCACTCTGGAAAACAATTTGTCAGTTTCTTATAGAGTTAGACATACATTTCCATATTGCCCAACCATCCCACACTTAGATATTTACACTGTGGAAGAGAAAACTTATGTTCTTACAAAAACTGTACACAAATGTATATAGCAGCTTTATTCATAACTGTCAAAATCTGAAAACAACACAAATGTCCTGTAATGGGTCAACAGATAAACCAACCCTGGTATATCCACCCAGTGGAATACTACTCAGCAATAAAAAAGAGAAGAACTGTGGATACATGCAACAACTTGTATGAATCTCAAAGGCATTATGAGGAGAAAGTCACAAAATGTAGCATACCATATATTTGCATTTATTTATAATCTTGAAAAAAAAAACCCTAAAACTATTGTAACAGAGAAAAGATCAGTGATTGTGGGGGTTAGTGATGGGGATATAACTGCAAAAGGCTGACTTGAGGGACATTTCTGGGGATTATGGAACTGTTCTGTAGCCTGATTGTATTTGTGGTTATGTGAATCTATACATGTGTTAAAATTCATAGAACCATAAACCAAAAAAAAAAAGAAAGAAAGAAAAAGAAAAGAAAAAAAATCACTGCTATTGCATATTAAAAAATAAAATTCCAGGCTCTCATCCTCCAAGTATCTGACTCAGGAGGTCTGAAGTGGGGCTTAGGAATCTACATTTAACACATACACACATTCAAGTGGTTCTGGCAAAAGTGATGCATACTTTACGAAGCACCATGTTAGCAGAAAATGTAATAGATTGACAGGTCAGAGTACAGAATCCTCCCAATTGATAGCTGTGACTTTGGATGCTGTTATAAGTTGAATAGTGTTCCCCCACAAAACCCTTTCCAAAAACTATCTTGTAGTCCAAACCCTCAGTAACTGAGAATTTGACCTTATTTGGAAATTGAGTCTTTATAGAGATGAACAAGTTAGAATGAAGTCATCAGGTTGGGTCCTAAGCCAATATGACTAGTGGTTTTTATCTTGTTTTGTTTATTGAAGACTTTACTTTGTAAGAGAAGTTTTAGGTTTGCAACAAAACTGAGAGGGAGATGCAGAAGTTTCTCATATATCCACTGCCCCCACACATGCATAGCCTCTCCCATTATTAAAATCATTCAGCAGAATGGTACCTTTTTACCCAGGATGAACCTACACTGACACATCATAATCTCTGAGAGGACACAGTTATCTTAAGAGTTCACACTAGGTGTAGCACATTCTATGGATCTGAAAAAATGTATAATGACAAATATCCATCATTATAATACTATACAGACCCTGAAATGGATGTCTCATGGATGCTCAGGGATCTCCAGGCCACACTTTGAGCATGATTGTTTTAAATAAATCATTGATATTTACTTGAAGTTTAGGTTGCTTTAAGTCTGCAATTAAAAAAATTTTAGACATGGAAAAAGTCTAAGTAATGATGACTACTCAAATATCCGGACATTGGGAGTTCATTCTTTCGAGTATTTATGGAGCACCAACAGGTGCAAAGCCAGGAAAAGAAAGCAATTCCTTATCTGGTGTTGTTTCCCCATAGTGCATGTGTTCTGCTGTTTACCAATGGGACCTCCCATCTACTCTATCATTTATTAGTATGTTTTTGGTTTATTTCCCTATGATTGAGCTTTTTAAAAAAATAACATATCCAATTATTTAAAAAGCCAGCCAATTTGGTGCCATATGACAAAGAAGCACAACTTAAGTGTTTGTTGTCCTTAAACTACCAGTAGAAATATCTTCTGTTATATGAGCTTTTTTGTGAAATTGGATATTAGGACGTGGGGAACTGTGGCAGAGACATTTACTTTTTATTGACTATCCATGTGATCCTCCTAGTTTCCCAGTTCCCATGAAGTTAGGGGGTCCATGTGATGAGTGTCTCTTTCAAACGAAAGCATTTTAGAAGCCAGTGTGCTGGAATAAGCCAGCTCTCCCTTCTGCCCAGGCACACATGGAAGCCTCAAAATGAGGTATCAAGACACACTTTAAAACAAATCTGCATATCTTGGGGCACCTGGGTGGCGCAGTTGGTTAAGCATCTGACTCTTGGTTTTGGCTCAGGTCGTGATTTCAGGGTCCTGATCTCAGGGTTGTGAGATGGAGGCCCACATAGAGCCCCATGTCGGGTTCTGCGCTCAGCGTGGAGTCTGCATAAGACTTTCTCTCCTCCCTCTGCCACTTTGCCCTGTACTCACATGCATGCATTCTCTCTCTCTCTCTCTCTCAAGCAAATAAATAAATACTTAAACAGATCTACATTTTTGCCTTAGTACATATGGGAATCCAATTAAAGAAGGCTGCATCCATTGAATGAGAAATGGACTTTTGTTGTGTTTAGCCTCTGAGAATTTATTTATTACTACAGCATAGTAGCCTGGCCTTTCCTGACCAATACAAGAGCAAATTAAAAAGATTAATTCAGTATGATTAGAAGTAACCAAATGTATTGTTTACTTAAATGTTTTGAGCCTGATAACAGTTCTAATTCCCAGTACAATTGCCTTTTCTTTTCTTCTGGGGGAAGGAGAGTAATAAGATGAATCATAAAGCAGAAGACTGTAACTTCTATAATGAATGAGGTAAAACAATAACCCCCACATTGTCTGAAAAATAAATAAAAAATTAACTAAAAGCAAATAGAGTGTATTTAAAGCTCTTGTTTTACCGTTTAATAGTGTAAGAATTCTAAATTTTCATTAACTGTCCCAAATTCATGATAAGGACATAACCAATCATATCAGAACAAAGAGACAATAAGCAAAACCTGCTGACTAGCATCAGAGCCATAATTTCTCTTAAGAAATTTTGTCCATCACCATCTGACAGAGGGAAAATAAATCCTAAATTCTTTTGGTTGAAGAGGTGTTAATGTTATTTAACCAAATCACAAATTAGTCCCTGAAACAAGCAGAGAGCCAACAAGTATTCATTGAACGAATATGCTTTTATTCATGAGGGAACACTTAAGGTAGAGAAGTCATCAAAACCTTTCAATACGAGTTACTGAAATATGCACTATTTTGAGGCCTTCTGTGTGAAATTCAAATACCATCTTAAAAATTCTAATTTTGTTAGGTGTTAAGTTTTTATTGCTGCCATAATTATCACATTTTTACTAGCTTAAAAAAAACACAAATTTATTATCTTACAGGCCTGAAGTCTGCCATAGATCTCCCTGGGCTAAAATCAAGGTGTCTGTAGGGCTGCATTTCTTTTTGGAGGCTCCAGGGCATAATCTGTTCCCTTGCCTTTTTCAGCTTCCAGAGGCTGCTGGCATCCCTCGGCTCTTGACCCCCTCCCTCTGTCTTCAAAGCCAGCAATATTGCTGTCTCTCACCCTTCTTCACATCTCCCTCTGACTGCAACCGGGAAAGGTTCTCTGCTTTTAAAGGTTCATGTGAGGGGTGCGTAGGTGGTGCAGTCTGTTGAGCCTCTGCCTCTTGGTTTCAGCTCAGGTCATAATCTCGGGGTCATGGGATTGAACCCCGCATCAGGCTCTCCACTCGGCAGGGAGTCTGCTTAAGATTCTCTCTTTCCCTCTGCCCCTTGGGCTCGTGCTCTCTCTCTCTCAATCAAAATAAATAAATAAATAAATCTTAAAAAAAAAAGAGAGATTCATGTGATTAGCTCGGGCCCACCAGATAATCCAGAATAATCTTCCCATTTCAAGGTCCTTAAGTTTAATCACATCTAAAAAGATCCTTTTGTCATGTAAGGTAACATAGTGACAGGTTCCAGGAACTAGGACATGGACATCCTGATGGTGGAGGTGGGGAGCATGTATGCTTGCTATGTCTTATAAAGGACCTGATGCACTGGCAGAAGCACTTCGTTTGGAACGCAGCCATCTCTACTCTAGACATGCTCCTCCCTTCAGGCCAATTGTAAGCAAATGGCTAACTTTTCTGGGCCCTGCCTAGGCAAAATATAAGTAATACCTCCCCTGGCTAAAGGCAAAAATCTGAATATCATAACTAATTTAATGTGGGTTTCTTCTTGGTACAAAACCTGCAACCACACTATACCGCAATATTGCTGGCTTTGAAGATGGAGGGAGGGGGTCAAGAGCCAAGGAATGCCAGCAGCCTCTGGAAGCTGAAAAAGGCAAGTCTATATCTGGAAATATATATATGTATATACATTTAATCATTTATTTATTTCCTTGTTAAATTTCTTAATGCCTCCCTCTACTTGATTAAGCCTCTAAATTGTGTCCTATTAGCAATCCCACTTATCAAACTCCATTTTCCCATGTTCCTTTCTCTTAGGGTAACATTCTGCATCAACTGAAAGGGGGCAGTTTTAAATTAGGCAACTGAACTAATTTAGCTAACAGCTTCACAAGCACATGTATTGTGCCTTAATTATGCAAATGGAAGACCTCAAGAAGTGACCTGGATGGTAGGAATCCCAACAGAATGGCAACCAGCGGTTTAACTGGCCAATGATAGATTCTTTTCTTTTTCTTTTATTATGTTATGTTAATCACCATACATTACTTCATTAGTTTTTGATGTAGGTGATGGGTATTAAAGAGGGCACATACTGAATGGAGCACTGGGTGTTATACGCAAACGATGAATCATGGAACACTACGCCAATGATAGATTCTTTAGATCTCAGCAGTTGCTCTGTGGAAGCTTGGCTACATGAGGCATTAGGAGTACAAAGGATGAAGTCAGACCGAAGTTTAAATCCCTTCTTTTCCACTTACCAGTTATATTGGGAACAAATTCCTTAACTTTAACCTCTCAGCACTTCAATTGCATCATCTGTAATAATACATAATAATACCTAATTCACGAGGCCGTTGTAAAGATTAAATGAGATAATGTATACAAAGTGATTAGATCATACCTAGCATAAACTACACTTAATAAATAATGACTATTGTAGATATGTTTCTTGCTCCTGTTTTACTGTATCAACCAGACTTTCCAGTGGACTGATGCACTCAGGTTTATCAATTCATCCACATTCATTCGCCAAGAGCATTGCTCATCACCACTGAGCATCTATTTATTCTGTGCAAGGCACTGGGAACATACAGATCAAGTGTCATAGTTTTCTAAGTAGGAATGACAATCAATTCCTCCCAAGTTTGTGTGCCTTCTTTTTTATGCCAGTAGCATCCTGGGTATACTTCTGTCACCTATCACCTTGTCCTGGAGTGACTGCATCAATACTCAGGCCCCACTAGTCTGTGTGAACTCCTTGAGAACATCTTTGTATCACTAAGCAATACTCAATGCCTGGCCTAAAGTAATAGCCCCCAATGTTTTCTGAATACATGCTCTCTGTACTTTGCCTATCCTTTCTCTATCTGAGGGTTTCATTCCCTATTAGCAAAATGTCTTCTCTGAAGATAACTAGGGTCTTCTCCATGTCCCTAATAATTTATTATTGATTGCTTCCTTCCTTTCATGTATATCTAATCGATGTTACCAGTAATTTTATCAACAAATCCAAAATTCTAACTCAGCAATGCCAGGAACAACTATTTTCCTGTGGCCTAGGAGGGAGATGATTGAATAGAGTGAAAGGCAGGAAGGAAATACAAATTTTCCACTTGATACATGAAATTAGATAGGATGCTGTGCTTCTTCAGGCTGGGAAATGTGGCCCTTACGGTGAAGGGGTAGGGGTGACCCTTCTAGTGAATGGTCTTAGAATTCCCATAATACATTCATTTGAATATCAGTTGAGAAGAGAAAAGGCTGCTTGGAATAAGGGATTCGTGGTAAAATCAGGGCAGAAAACTTTGCCTGCATGTAATCCCTTCTATGGAGATTTGCAATGCCTATTAAAGGCTCTGGGAAATCTCAAAGACTCCTGTTTAACTCTGATTGACACACAATTCCCCAGATTTATTTGATCCCACAATACTTTTAATTTTAAATGACACTTTTTAAAGTGCCTTAGAACTGGTGTTTTTGGAACATGTATAGCTGTCACAACAGTGTCAGTGATTGATGAATATGCAGACCCAGGCCAAGACTACATGCACTTTAACGGAAGTAAAGGCTATAATAGATATCTTCACATAACAAGGACACGGCGGCACTGACTTCAGAAACATAAAAAGGATCAGGTGTCAATAATTCCACCTGATTGGAATAAGGATTCCATTAAGCCCTGAGAAGCTCCCTCCTCAACTTTCTGGACACCATTTCTATGCCTGCCTGCTTATCAGGTGAGATGCACGGGACTGGAAACATCTGCAGCTCAGCCCTGAAGTTTCAGGACCCAGACGCACATTCTTCTGCCATGCCTGGGGCCTGCTTTTGCAACCCAACCACTGTGCTCTGATCAGTATCTCACAGTATTCATTCGGCAGGCTCATCTTTCTTTGTCATTGTAAGACATTTCTTACATCTCACCCAGAGTACAACCAATGTTCCTCACTAATGCTTGAATTACTCAATGGGAGAAAAGTATTTCTCTAACTAAACAAATCAAAGTAGTCCGCTTTCCTTTAAATCGGATGACTTAACCCCGCCTTTCACCTGGGAGAAACCGGCTTCCTATTAAGTTAACTCATATTGATGGTCTTCTTGCAAATTATGTCATTTATTCTTTTTCAGCATTATTATGGACTCACAGTCTTTCCCAAACTTAACCGGGTCAAATTAACTATATTCACTGTTTTCCTTTAGATACTCAAAGGATTGGCAATAGGAGACTAGCAGCATTCCCTCCTTGGACATCACTTTATCTGTTCTAACACGGCCACTACCTCTCCCTCCATCCCTCTGAAAGCTTCCTGCTTTCTGCTAATAAGACAGTAGAGCTCATCTGGACTTTTCTTGTCCCAAGACACAGAATCTCTATGAGCCTTGATTTTAAGTAGAGAATGAGATTCTAGACCAAAATCTTCATCTAGAGGTGAGCAAGTGTACATGTACACATGAGGTGGGGCAGAGGGGCTATCTCTCATGACAAAGCACAAAAGTGACCATTTTCTAAAAAGCCATAGCATATTGGTGCTTCTGACATCTCTTTTAGTTTTTGCAGTTTTTATATATTTACAAAAGTATGGCATATGTGTAAAGTATGAAGAATATGTCCACTTTAAGCAATAGAACATTCCAGTGCCTTAAAATCTTGTGGGTGCTTTTCTGATCTCAGCCCACTCCCTCCACCAACATCTGAGGCAGTCACTATCCTGAAGTTTGTGTTTTTCATACCACTACTTTTTAAAAATGGTTTTATATCCCTTGCGATGTATTTCTGAACAATATATAGTTTAGTTTTATCTATTTATAAGCTGTATAGAATATATATATTTCCTGAAGCTTGATTTTTTGCTCAGTATTGTTCTTGAGATTTATCCTCATTGACATGTGCAGGTGAAGGTCATTCATTCTCACTGATATATAGATTTGTTATTGTCTGGACAATACAATGGTTTATTCTCTGGTGGGTGGAAATTTTGGTTCTTACCAATGTTCTATTTTTACAAATGTTGCTGTTATGAACATTGTTGTACTTATCTCTGGGAATATGTATCAAATGGTTTCTTTAGGGTATTTGTCTCAAAAACGGAATTTCTACAATGAAAATATATGCCCATTTTAAACTTTTTTGAATACAACCAAATGCTTTAGAACATGTTTTTAAATTCTACATTCCCACCAGTAAGGCCTACTTGCTTACTATTTATGGCAATACTTGTCCGTCTTTACTGTTTTATTAAGTAGACAAATGTGAAATGATATTCTGAATATGGGTGAGGTTGAGCATTTTTTTCTATGCTTCTTAACCATTCAGATTTCCTCTTTTGTGAACCTTTATGTCTTATCAGCCAATTGCCCCAATCTTGTTCTTAATTTTTTAGGAATCGCTTTGCTCTTCTATGGTCAAGTTCCACTGCAATGACTTGTTGGAATTTTGGGTGGAGTAATGCTCAACCTGCTGTATTTTATAATATTGTATTTTTCATCCATAAACATGTATTCTATTCATTAGAGCTTCTTTAATATCTTTAAATAAAATGTAAAATGTATAATTTTCTCTGTAAATGCTTTGAATGTTTTAGTTGAATTTTTCTAGGTACTTAACATCTTATTCTCTTTTTCATTGTGTGGTTTTATAAATTACATTGTTTTTATGGTGTTCAGAACTACAATTATCTTTGATTTTATAACCAGGAATATTGTTAAACCATTTCGATAGTTCTACCATGTTAACTATGTATTCTTTAAATTTTTCTACATAGACAATTTCATTAAAATATTGAATTTTATTCAATGATTCTCTGCATCTGTTATGCTGACAATAGTTTTTTCTTTTATCAAATAATATATTGAACTACATTATTTGATTTTTCTAGTGTTAAATAAAACTTGCATGGTTGGGATAAAATAGCTTTATCATTAAATATCATCTTTTTAAACATTGCTGAATTGGTTTGTTGTCTTGTTTGGAATTTTTGCATCTGTGTTCATTAATAAGATTGGCTGTCATTTTTCTTTCTCACACTATTCCTGCTTGTTTTTTGGTTCTAATTTTGTAATATCTTCATAAAATGAGTGAGAGGGTTTTCATTTTTCTACTCTGAGTTTATGTAAACATTGGGATTTACTATATATAGTTTATTGTTTTATTGACAAATATCTCTCCTCCCAAACCCTATACTTTCTGGTAATAGTATACTTTCTGATCCCATTGATTTTTGGCTTGGTTGTGTGACTTGATCTGGCTAATGGAATGTGAGTGAATGCCATATCCAAGCAGAAGCCATAGTGCAACTGAATGATTATGCAGGGTTTTTCTTGCTTCTGTGTCCCCTATGGTGGGAAAGATACGCAGAATAAGGTCAGCTACTCCAGTTTCAGTCCTGGAATCAAAAGACACATGTAGAAGACAGGATCCTAATGCAGAGCTGGAGAAGAGCTACAGAAAAGTTGCAGCAAGAAAAAGGATGTAACATAATGTGAACAAGAAATATATATATAGGTTGTGTATGACATTTCTACTTTCAGGTTGCCTGTACATAGTATAACCTTTCAAAATCTCCTAATATTCTATTCCCTAAATATTTTGTAGAACTTATTGATAAAATCAGTTCAGGTAAATTTTGTGGCAAGATTTCAACTACTGATTAAATTTCCTTAATGGTTATAAGACTATTCAGATTTTCTATCTTTTCATAAGTCAATTTGATAAGTGATAGAATTCTTGGAATTTCATCTATATTTTCAAGCTTATTGGTATAACTCTTTTCACACTATCTTCTTTTTATCTTTTTAATGTCAGCAGAACTTACATCCCCTTTTCTATTTCTTCATATTACTGATTTGTGCCTTCTTTCTTTTTTTTTTTCCTTTTTCAGGAAGAGAGGGGTAAATTTACCTAGATGTTTGCAAATATTCTTAATTTTTCAAAAAACCCCATGTTTTGACTTTATTGATTTTATCAGGTAGGGCTGGTTTTAGATGACAAAAATAGGGAAATTTCAAATAATAGTGGTTTAATAAATACAGAGTTTTATCTTTATCTCACATAAAAGTTTGGAGAGGGCTCTCCAGAGGCAGCAAAGAGGTTTTATTCATGAAGATCATAAAGAATCAAGATTTTCCCATTACATCATTTCATCTTTGTCCAGAACAGGGGCAAAAATAATTAAGATAAGAGCAAACAGCATCTAGTAGCTCTTTTAATGAAGATTCCCCAAAGCTGCCACAAAGCACATACACTAACTTACCATTGAACAAAACCTAGTCCCATAACTACACCTGGTTGCAATTGTCGTTATTATTCTGGACCACCATATGCCCACATAAATATTGAGTATAATATTAAGGATAAAGTGAGAATAGATACTGGGGGAAATGAATAGCCTCTGCAACACTGTACTATCACACATGAATTTTCTGATTCTGCTCTTATTCTCATTATCTTTCTACAAAAATTGAGGTTATTCTTCTTCCTCTCCTCTTTAGTTGTATAAGTATCTAATGAATATTCAAAATTGGAACATTGATATGAGTTTTTATTTGCACCTTGTAGTCAAAGATATATCATTACTCTCTAAGTTCTCTTAGTTAGATGTGAAAATGAAATAAATGCTTTACAATACCCAAACTCATCCTTTATTTCTTCAGGTATTATGGTATGATAATTTACTATGCACAGGATAAAAGACTGGCCATTTTTGGAATTTAAGGAATTCTTATTTTCATTTTCCTGTCTTTTTTTGCATTTTCCAACTTTCAAATCAATTGCATTTTAACCAAGAAAAAAATTTAACGAGAAAATAATGAGAACCAGAGATAATTAAAAGGGCCAAAGCAGAACAACAAATAAAATGAGCAAGCCAACCAAATAAACACGAGCAATATATTAGAAAAACAAGATAAAAATTATTGATAAATACTGGAAAATGTCATGATTAGCTTCAAATAAAAATATATTCAACTCAAAATTCAAAATATCTTGATGCATTAATAAGAAAATCAAAGTAATAATGATATTGCTGACTATAAAAGACATCAGAACATGTTGAACTGTTTAATATGCCCCTATTGCTTCCTGATGACCCTAAATTGTGCTACATATATCCTGTGAAAAGAGACCAGCTGTGGGGCCACACTGCATTTGGAAGTCTACGAGTCATAGCCAGATCAGTATGTCTCAGTCACACTACTAATAGAAATCCGGAATAACAGCCACTTCCATGAGTCTCCTTAGCGTGTCTACTCAGACAGAAAATTAGCAAATCTCATTTAATGAAAGTCATTAATATACACTCATCCAACACCTAATCAATGACCATCCTCTCTTCCTATATGAGGTCTTACATCTCTTAAGTTAGAATTCCATTTCCTAAAGTACTCTAGATCCTTTGTCATTATTGACCAATCTAAACATTTGGTATTATAACCTGCAGAACATCTTGGGATCTGCACACAGAAGCTTCTAAGAATTTATAAAGAGATGATGTATTTTCTAGGGAATACAAACCAAATGGCAACTGATTTTTAGAAAAAGTAGAGAGTCAAACCTGGAAATTATAAAAAGTGTGAATTTAATTATATATCTTGGTAATACTAGGGAAACATTATTAAAATTTGTGAAAGAAGATATTGTAAAAATTAGCCTAAGTTTTTAAAAGATTTTATTTATTTATTTGAGAGAGAGAGTGAGAGAGCATAGCAGTGGGGAGACGGAGAAGCAGGTTCCCTGCCAAGCTGGAGCCCAACATGGAACTTGATCTCAGGATCCTGGAATCATGACTCAGCCTGAAGGCAGACACTCAACTGACTGAGCCACCCACAAGCCCCCAAATTAGCCTAATTTTATAGAGACCATTTCTTAGCATATCAGGAAAAATTCTTTCTCAGGACATTGGACCTGTATGCCTTGATATTTGTATTTTTTCATACAGACATACAAACTAGAAAAATACATTCTTGCCAACCCCCGTTGCCTCATGGCTTCTGCCTTTTGCTGTGCCTCCCTGTCATTTCAGCACATGGTTTTACTGCTAACACCCTCAATTTCTTTTGTTATCTCTCATTTATGCTTCCTGAGATAATCCAGGGGTCATATAGCCTCAAAGCTCCTTGCCCAGCCTATTACTGTGCTTTCCTTACACCAATATCCATATCTAGTTGATCACCTGTGATCAGGCCTGAGGTCATGCAGTACCAGTGAGGCAACTTATGAATAAGGACCTGTCTAGAGATGATTCTCTCATTAGAAAATGTGTTGATCACCTCAGAAGGAAATTGTGAGCATGGTGGCCATTTTGAGGTTGGTACTGCATAATGGGCACAAGATTCCTTAAAGGAGAAGTCATTACTGGCAGTTTTCCTGTACAGAGATCCTCAGAAATAGGCATGACTCATTTGAGATAAAGGGACATGTATTATTCTGGCCCATAAGCATTTGGGCCTATGTACTAAGAAGAGGGACTTTTTAGGGAATTCTGACAAAAGAGTGATATGTGCTATCTTTCTCTGTCCACAGAGAGTTTTTTACTCTCAGAATGTGTTAAGTGTAATGATGAAATATAACAGTTCCTAACATCCATGTTTTTTCCCCTCTGCAGCATTGGAATACCTTGTGGAGGAGACAAAGCTAATATCAATGAAATAGGACCAAATTTTCTTTCAATTATCTTCTAGATCTAGAATGGCTATATATATATATGTCATATCTTAGACAAGAACAATTGTTTGGTAGTGATTGTCTAATGTCCTGAATGGAAAAGAATCCTGAGGCCTTAACTGGGCAAAGAGGTGATGATTTTTAGCAAGCATGTTATCAGAACACAAGGAGAGAGTGGCAGCATACATGTTTGATTTGACATCCCTGATCTAGGTACTTCTGAGTTATCTGAAAAGAGATAGCAGCAAGTTAGCCAAAGATCATTGGATTTAGAGTCAGATTTTTGTCTGAATGTTCATGCCATAACTTTATTTTTCATACTTTATATTTTTTAAATATTAAAATATTTACTGAAATATTTTCAAATTTAAATTTTTTTCAATATTTAATGAGCAGCTATTATGCATCAGTTATTGTTTAGGTAATGATACAAAATGCTGAGCAAAAGAACACAGAGACCCAGCTTTATAACATGAGTAAAACATTAATCAAACAATCATAAAGAGAAGTATATACTACAACTTTAGACAACCATTAGGAAGGAGAGGTACCTAATGCCATACAAGTTTATAGTGAGGAGATATAGGCACTTACTAACAGCGCAAACTTGGATAAATTACTTAATCCCTCTCTGAATCTGTACGAGATAGGGCTCACAATATGTCATAGGGATTTGTAAAAGTTAACTGACAATATATCCACTATATATATAATATATAGATGTATACATTATATTATTATGCCAACAAATACACGATTTAGAGAATATATATATGTCCACTGAGATATCCTGTTTAGTAATGGTACATGAAACAGCATACTAATTCTTGTGAATATATGTAGACATTCTATCCTTTTCTGTTGAATGTACATATTCTATATTATATTCTTTACAATCTATGTTAGCAGTTCAGGTGGACAAAGAGAACTGGTATAGTTCCAGGAAAAATAGGACTTTCACCAAGAAAAGGAAAAAATAATCAGCAATGATAATCACACAAAATAACTAGGTAGAGAGACTCTACACAAGTCTTGTGTTGCAAGATTATGGGCTAGCAAAAAATATCAAGAGAATGCCCTTCCTCCTGGAAGATAAGGGCTTTGTTTGATCCTACAATTTGAATGACATGATTAAAATGCATTATTAATGAGAAAAGTAACCTAAGAAGGGACACCTAGAAATCAAAACTTACTGAACATAGGGGTACAATGGGGACATAGTAGGAAAGAAGTTAAAGGCAGGAGCAAGTTGAGACGCTTCTCATAACCTGGGGAGACTTGACCATGAGAGCATAGACTTTGGAGGCAGACATCACAGGTTCTAATCTTAACTTTGCTAATAGCCATTTGTGTAGCCGTGGGAAGATTGTTAATCTCTCTGTGCCTCACATTCTCATCTGTACAAAAAGGAAACATAAAAGTACTTCTCTCATTGAGTTAAATGAAATAATTAAGGTACTTAGAGCAGTTCTTGGATCATAGAAGTGCTGTTCAAGCATTCGTTGTTGTTATTGTTATTATTACATTTATAGAGTCCTTTAGATGAAAGCACCGAAATGGGAATAAAGGGTGATATTCAGTGAGATGTCTAAGTTGCTTCCATCTGTGATTTCTGGTCATCAGTTAAAACAAAAATTATAGCAGTTAGGCATGTTTTCAGCTGCAAGTAACAGCCTACCACTTACCTGCATAAGTAACAGTAACCATGGCTTAATAAACAAAGATATTTAATTATCTTATATGTATTAAGAATGCAAGTGGTAAGGGGTTACTGATTTGGTGTAGGAGCTCAAAATATTATGAAAAACAAAGACTCCTCTTACTCTTCTCATCTGCCATCCAAAGATTATTAGCTTTTTCCCTCATGATCACAAGATAGCTGCCACATCTACAAACATTAAATCCCCTGAGTAAGGGGAATGAAGTTTTCACTGCTAGGAGACAAACAGGTTTCCAGTCTATACAAAATTGAAATTCTGTCAAAAAGGAAGAAGAGGGTATGGCTCCTGGCCTGGCAACTAACAATGTAACCCTTCTCAGTTGTAATTTCAAAAGCAACGGAAATCACTACCTCTAGCAAGTTGAAAGTATATATAATATTTAGAGACAGATCTTGAGGTATCTGGATGAAAGAAGACAGAAGAGTTGTCAGTGCCTTGGGCAAGTTTTTCACAGTGAATTTTAAATGTAATTGTGTGCATAAAAACATAGATTTATTTTCAGAAATGCAAATGAAACACCTGGAATAACTGAAAATAATATAGCTGTGTTTCTTATATTATCACTCCCCATTGTATGTATTATAAGAATAATCAAAAATGTTTTGAACTGATATTTAAACCTAGATCCTCTAAAAAACTGATCTTCTCTTGCTCTTTTTTTATACAGCAAAATTCTGGAAAGAGTTGACTCTACTTGTCCTCTGCTGTTCTGCTAATGCTGTTCTATCTTGAACACCCTCCAGTAAGACTCTTACCAGCATCACTCCATCTGATCTCCTCTTGTCAAGATCATCAATTACCTCCATGCTGCCAAGTGAGATGGTCACTCAGTACCTGACAGAGGCCATCATTTCCACTTTAAATACTTTCTTCACCTCCTAACATTCTGGGTGTTCTTGCTGGTCCTCCTTTACTAGATCCTCCTTACTTTCCCAAATGTTAAATGTTGGAGAGCCTCCTTAGTACCATGTTAAGCTTAATCCTTTAGGTCCCTTTTCTTCTTTAACCACATGCATTCTCTAGCTGGCACATCCAGTCCTTTTGGCTTTAAATACCATCTCTGATGTCAAACACTCCAAAAATGAAATCTCCATTCAAAACTGTTCACCTGAATCTGGAGTCATATACGCCCAGCAGGCATCTGAAACTTCGCATATCCCAAACTATACTCCTAATCCCACTACCCACCCTACCAAAACTTGCTTCTTACATGCGCTTTCCCTAGATCAGTTTTTGATCCCACACTTTACCCAGCTGCTCAGTCTTCTAAACTTTGAAATTATTCTTGACTCCTCTCTTTCTTCACTGTCCCTTAGCCAATCAACTGGCGAATCCTGTAGGATTTATGTTCAAAGTATGTCTTGACTATGGCCACTTGTTATCACCTTTACCTACTCATTCTGCTCCAAACCACTGTTTCTAGTTATTGCTACACTAGTCTCCATACTTTCACCTTCCTTCCTACAATCTATTCACACACAAGAGCCAAAATAATTTTTTAAAATATAAGTCAGATGATATCATTCCTTTGCTCAAAACCTTCCAATAGCTTTTTTTAAAATTTTTTATTGTTATGTTAATCATAATACATTACATTTTTAGTTTTGGATGTAGTGTTCATGATTCATTGTTTGTGCATAACACCCAGTGTCCACGCAGAACGTGCCCTCTTTAATACCCATCACCAGGCTAACCCATCCCCCCACACCCCTCCCCTCTAGAACCCTCAGTTTGATTTTCAGAGTCCATCGCCTCTCATGGTTGGTCTCCCCCCTCCGATTTCTCCCCCTTCATTCTTCCCCTCCTGCTATCTTCTTCTATTTTTTTTCTTAACATATATTGCATTATTTGTTTCAGAGGTACAGATCTGTGATTCAACAGTCTTGCACAATTCACAGCATTCGCCATAGCACATACCCTCCCCAATGTCTATCACCCAGCCACCCCATCCCTCCCACCCCCCACCACTCCAGCAACCCTCAGTTTGTTTCCTGAGATTAAGAATTCCTCATATCAGTGAGGTCACATGATACATGTCTTTCTCTGATTGACTTATTTCACTCAGCATAACACCCTCCAGCTCCATCCACGTCGTTGCAAATGGTAAGATCTCATTCCTTTTGATGGCTGCATAATATTCCATTGTGTATATATACCATTTCTTCTTTATCCATTCATCTGTCGATGGACATCTGGGCTCTTTCAACAGTTTGGCTATTGTGGACATTGCTGCTATAGACATTGGGGTACACGTACCCCTTCGGATCCCTACATTTGTATCTTTGGGGGAAATACCCAGTAGTGCAATTGCTGGATCGTATGGTAGCTCTATTTTCAACTGCTTGAAGAACCTCCATACTGTTTTCCAGAGGGGTTGCACCAGCTTGCATTCCCACCAACAGTATAAGAGGGTTCCCCTTTCTCCGCATCCCCGCCAACATCTGTAGTTTCCTGACTTCTTAATTTTAGCCATTCTGACTGGTGTGAGGTGGTATCTCCTTGAGGTTTTGATTTGGATTTCCCTGATGCCAAGCGATGTTGAGCACTTTTTCATGTGTCTGTTGGCCATTTGGATGTCTTCTTTGGAAAAATGTCTGTTCATGTCTTCTGCCAATTTCTTGATTGGATTATTTGTTCTTTGGGTCTTGAGTATGATAAGTTCTTTATAGATTTTGGATACTAGCCCTTTATCTGATATGTCATTTGCAAATATTTTCTCCCATTCTGTCAGTTGTCTTTTGGTTTTGTGGACTGTTTCTTTTGCTGTGCAAAAGCTTTTTACCTTGATGAAGTCCCAATAGTTCATTTTTGCCCTGGCTTCCCTTGCCTTTGGCGATATTTCTAGGAAGAAGTTGCTGCGGCTGAGGTCGAAGAGGTTGCTGCCTGTGTTCTTCTTTAGGATTTTGATGGACTCCTGTCTCACGTTTAGGTCTTTCAACCATTTGGAGTCTATTTTTGTGTGTGGTGTAAGGAGATGGTCCAGTTTCATTCTTCTGCATGGGGCTGTCCAATTTTCCCAACACCATTTGTGGAAGAGACTGTCTTTTTTCCATTGGACATTCTTTCCTGCTTTGTCAAAGATGAGTGGACCATATAGTTGAGGGTCCATTTCTGGGCTCTCTATTCTGTTCCATTGATCTATGTGTCTGTTTTTGTGCCAGTACCATACTGTCTTGATGATGACAGCTTAGTAATAGAGCTGAAGTCCGGACTTGTGATGCCGCCAGCTTTGCTTTTCTTTTTCAACATTCCTCTGGTTATTAGGGGTCTCTTCTGGTTCCATAAAAATTTTAGGATTATTTGTTCCATTTCTTTGAAAAAAGTGGATGGTATTTTGATGGGGATTGCATTGAATGTGTAGATTGCTCTAGGTAGCATTGACATCTTCACAATGTTTGTTCTCCCAATCCATGAGCATGGAACGTTTTTCCATTTCTTTGGGTCTTCTTCAATCTCTTTCATGAGTATTTTATAGTTTTCTGAGTGCAGATCCTTTGCCTCTTTGGTTAGATTTATTCCTAGGTATCTTACGGTTTTGGGTGCAATTGTAAATGGGATCGACTCCTTAATTTCTCTCTCTTCTGTCTTGTTGTTGGTGTATAGGAATGCCACTGATTTCTTTGCATTGATTTTATATCCTGCCACTTTACCGAATTCCTGTATGAGTTCTAGCAGTTTTGGGGTGGAGTCTTTTGGGTTTTCCACATAAAGTATCATATCATCTGCAAAGAGTGAGAGTTTGACTTCCTCTTTGCTGATTTGGATGCCTTTGATTTCTTTTTGTTGTCTGATTGCCGTGGCTAGGACTTCTAATATTATGTTGAATAGCAGTGGTGATAGTGGACATCCCTGCTGCGTTCCTGACCTTGGGAGGAAAGCTCTCAGCTTTTCCCCATTGAGAATGATATTCGCTGTGGGTTTTTCATAGATGGCTTTTATGATATTGAGGTATGTACCCTCTATCCCTATACTCTGAAGAGTTTTGATCAAGAAAGGATGCCGTACTTTTTCAAATGCTTTTTCTGCATCTATTGAGAGGATCATATGATTCTTGTTCTTTCTTTTGTTAATGTATTGTATCACGTTGATTGATTTGTGGATGTTGTACCAACCTTGCAGCCCAGGGATAAATCCCACTTGGTCGTGGTGAATAATCTTTTTAATGTACTGTTGGATCCTATTGGCTAGTATTTTGGTGAAAATTTTTGCATCCATGTTCATCAAGGATATTGGTCTGTAATTCTCCTTTTTGATGGGGTCTTTGTCTGGTTTGGGGATCAAGGTAATGCTGGCCTCATAAAATGAGTTTGGAAGTTTCCCTTCCATTTCTATTTTTTGGAACAGTTTCAGAAGAATAGGTATTAATTCTTCTTTAAATGTTTGGTAGAATTCCCCTGGGAAGCCATCTGGCCCTGGGCTTTTGTTTGTTGGGAGATTTTTGATGACTGCTTCAATTTCCTTAGTGGTTATAGGTCTGTTCAGGTTTTCTCTTTCTTCCTGGTTCAATTTTGGTAGTTGATACATCTCTAGGAATGCACCCATTTCTTCCAGGTTATCTAATTTGCTGGCATAGAGTTGCTTATAATACGTTCTTATAATTGTTTATATTTCTGTGGTGTTGGTTGTGATCTCTCTCCTCTCCTTCATGATTTTGTTGATTTGGGTCATTTCTCTTTTCTTTTTGATAAGTCTGGCCAGGGGTTTATCAATCTTGTTAATTCTTTCAAAGAACCAGCTCCTAGTTTCGTTGATCTGTTCTACTGTTCTTTTGGTTTCTAGTTCATTGATTTCTGCTCTGATCTTTATTATTTCTCTTCTCCTGCTGGGTTTAGGCTTTATTTGTTGTTTTTTTTCTAGCTCCTTTAGGTGTAGGGTTTGGTTGTGTATTTGAGACCTTTCTTGTTTCTTGAGAAAGGCTTGTATTGCTATATACTTTCCTCTCAGGACTGCCTTTGTTGTATCCCAGAGATTTTGAACAGTTGTGTTTTCATTTTCACCGGTTTCCATGAATTTTTAAAATTCTTCTTTAATTTCCTGGTTGACCCATTCATTCTTTAGTAGGATGCTCTTCAGCCTCCATGTATTTGAGTTCTTTCTGACTTTCCTCTTGTGACTGAATTCTAGTTTCAAAGCATTGTGGTCTGAAAATATGCAGGGAATAATCCCAATCTTTTGGTAGTGGTTGAGACCTGATTTGTGACCTAGGATGTGATCAATTCTGGAGAATGTTCCATGGGTACTAGAGAAGCATGTGTATTCCACTGCTTTGGGATGGAATGTTCTGAATATGTCTGTGAAGTCCATTTGGTCCAGGGTGTCGTTTAAAGTCTTTATTTCCTTGTTGATCTTTTGCTTAGATGATCTGTCCATTTCAGTCAGGGGTGTGTTAAAGTCCCCCACTATTATTGTATTGGTGTCAATGTGTTTCTTTCCTTTGTTATTAATTGCCTTATATAATTGGCTGCTCCCATGTTAGGGGCATAGATATTTACAATTGTTAGATCTTCTTGTTGGATAGACACTTTAAGTAGGATATAGTGTCCTTCCTCATCTCTTATTACAGTCTTTGTTTTAAAATCTAATTTTTCTGATATAAGGATTGCCACCCCAGCTTTCTGTTGGTGTCCATTAGCATGGTAAATGGTTTTCCATCCCCTCACTTTCAATCTGGGAGTGTCTTTGGGTCTAAAATGAGTCTCTTGCAGATAGCATATCGATGGGTCTTGTTTTTTAATCCAATCTGATAGCCTGTGTCTTTTGATTAGGGCATTTAGCTCATTTACATTCAGGGTAACTACTGAAAGATAGGAATTTAGTGCCATTGCATTGCCTGTAAGGTGACTGTTACTGAATATTGTCTGTATTCCTTTCTGGTCTATGCTGCTTTTAGGGTCTCTCTCTGCTTAGAGGACCCCTTTCAATATTTCTTTTAGGGCTGGTTTTGTGTTTGCAAATTCCTTTAGTTTTTGTTTGTCCTGGAAGCTTTTTATCTCTCCTTCTATTTTCAATGACAGCCTAGCTGGATATAGTATTCTTGGCTGCATATTTTTCTCGTTTAGTGCTCTGAAGATATCATGCCAGTCCTTTCTGGCCTGCCAGGTCTCTGTGGATAGGTCTGTTGCCAATCTCATGTTTCTACCATTGTAGGTTACATATCTCTTCTCCCGAGCTGCTTTCAGGATTTTCTCTTTGTCTCTGAGACTCGTAAGTTTTACTATTAGATGTCGGTTGTTGACCTCTTTTTATTGATTTTGAGAGGGGTTCTCTGTGCCTCCTGGATTTTGATGCCTGTTTCCTTCCCCACATTAGGGGAGTTCTCTGCTATAATTTGCTCCAATATACCTTCTGCCCCTCTCTCTCTTTCTTCTTCTTCTGGGATCCCAATTATTCTAATGTTGTTTTGTCTTATCGTATCGCTTATCTCTCAAATTCTGCCCTCGTGATCCTGTAGTTGTTTCTCTCTCTTTTTCTCAGCCTCTTTATTTTCCATCATTTGGTCTTCTATATCGCTGATTCTCTCTTCTGCCTCATTTATCCTAGCAGTTAGTGCCCCCATTTTTATTGCACTTCCTTAATAGCCTTTTTGATTTCGATTTGGTTAGATTTTAGTTCTTTTATTTCTCCAGGAAGGGTTTCTCTAATAACGTCCATGCTTTTTTGAAGCCCAGCTACTATCTTTAAAATCATGATTCTGAACGCTAGGTCCTACATCATACTAATGTCCATTTTGAGTAGGTCCCTGGCAGACGGTAGTACCTCTTGTTCTTTTTGCTGAGGTGATTTTTTTTTGTCTTGTCATTTTGTCCAGAGGAGAATAGATGAATGAGAGAACAAAATGCTAACGGGTTAACAACATCCCCAGCAAATATACTCTAAACAAATCAGAAAAGACCTAAAACCAGGGGAAAAGAAAGGGAAAGGAGGAAAAAAGAAAGAGAAGAAAAAGAAAGAAAAAGAAAAAGATAAAAACAATTGAACAGAACAAAACAAAAAACAACAGAATATGAACAAAGATGATCCAGCTGGTGCATGCATCAGTGCCACACAGTAGATTTTGGGTGTATTTTGGTCTGTTAGAAGAAAGAGCCTCCTAAAATTTTAAAGAAAGAAAGACTTATATATGTACAAAATAAGGGTTGATACAATGAAGGGATGTAAGATGACTGTAAAGATGAAAATTATAAAAGATTTTATAAAAGGAATTGATAAGATAAGAAGTTGTTTGAAAAAAGAAAGAAGAAGATTAAAAAAAAGAAAAAAAAGGAACAGAATATGATCAGGCAGGAGACTAGAACAAAGCCATACACTAGTGATTTAGGGTATATTTTGATCTGTTAGAAGAAACTGTATCTCAAAATTTTAAAGAACGAACAACTTATATATATGTGCCAAAAATAAGGGTATCTACTATGAAGTGACAGAATATGACTCTAAAAATGAAAAATAATTTTTTTTTCAAAAAGGGATTGATAAGATGTTGGTTGAAAAAGGGAAAAAGAAAAAAAAAACAGTTAAAAAATTAACTTTGAAAAACTAATGAATCATGGTAAAAAAACCATGAATTCCCCTAGCGCTGGAGTTCTCCCATTCTCCTTGATTGGTAAACTTGGTCTTGGCTGGCTGTTCGTGCTGATCTTCTGGGGGAGGGGCCTGTTGCCGTGGTTCCCAAATATCTTTGCCGGAGGCGGAATTGCCCCGCCCTTGTCGGTCCGGGCTAAGCAAGCTGCTCCGGTTTGCTCTCCGGAGCTTTTGTTCCCTGCAAGCTTTCCGTACAGCTTTGGAGGACAAGAGTGAAAATGGTGGCCCCCTAAACTCCGCCTGGAGGAGCCGAGAACTTGGGGTCCTGTTCCTCAGTGCGCTCCCAGAGAAAAGCAGTCACTCACTCCCGTGTCCCCGGTCTCCAGCTGCACTCCGTGCTCACCTGGCCTGTGACCGAGTATTTCTATCTCTGGCACCCGACTTGGTGTGGAGTCTCCAAACCCAGCAGATCCCTGTGGTGCGCTCCTGCGCTGCTCCTCCTGGGGGAGGAAGGGGAGTCTCCCCTGATCTGCCACTTGTTGGGTCCCTGCTGGAGGAGCAGTGGCCCGACTGTGTCGCCGATCACAGTTTATGGCAACCCTGAGCTGAGAGCCTGTGCCTCGGCTCCATCTCTGCAGCCAGCTTCCCCACTCCGATACCTGGGAGCTCTGCCACACTCAGGCACCCCAGTCTTTCTGTGACCCCAAGGGTCCTGAGACCACACTGTCCCGTGAGGGTTCCACCCCCCGCTTAGCCACTGGAGCGATGTCCCTCTGCGGAGCCGACTTCTAAAAGTTCCGATTTTGTGCTCACTTGCCAGAAGCGGCCCACGGAGGCCCCCTCCCTCACTGTCTATCCTCCCGAATATCGCCTCGGATTCACTTCTGCACACGTCCTACCTTCCAGTAAGTGGTCGCTTCTCTGTTCAGAGAGTTGTTGCTATTCTTCTCTTCGATCTCCTGTTGAATTCATAGGTGTTCAGAATGGTTTGATCCCTATTCAGCTGAATTCCTGAGACCAGACGAAATCCAGGTCTCCTACTCCTCCGCCATCTTGCTCTGCCCCCATCAAAACCTTCCAATAGCTTTTGATCCCCTCTGAGTAAAGCCTAAGCCCCTACAGCTAGCCTCTACAGCCCTAGAGGCCCACCATGACCTCTCCCATCTCCTTTTCCTCCACTCTACGCCATGCTTACTACATGCCAGTTACTGGTTCCCTCACACTTCCTGAGTGTTCCAGGCATGCTCCTGCTCCCTCTGGTTGATGTGTTCTTCCTCAAATAACCACATGACCTATCTCTCTTTTCCTTCATGTTCCTTTTTAAAGACCTCCCATCAGAGACTTAACCCCCTTCCTTAACCCCCTGTTTAAAGTACTATTTCTTACCCCTGTCCCTCTCTACTATTCCCCACAGTCACTATAACCAACTGACATATATATTTGTTGTCTGTGTCCTCCTAACTTTGCAACACAAGATCAATGACCAAGTCTGTTGTGTTCACTGCAGTGGCTGGGACACGGAAGAGTCTGGCCCCTAGCAGGTTCAAGTCTATGTACTTAAGGTATGAACGTATCAATGAATGGCAATTTGCTGAGTAATCATTTTATTTTTTATATCTATATAAACCTCATATAAATTTTGAGACTGTTTTCAGTCTTGTAAATTAATGTTTTCAATAGGTCCTTTCTTTCAATCATGTAACAATAGTAACATTTTGTCTTATGAGATATATATATATATCTCATAAGACATTCCTTATGATATATATATCATAAAGGTATACTTTAAGGTATTAAGATATACCTTAAAGTATAAAACTTACCTTGTAAATTCCACTACCTTTTTGTGTTGTATTTTTGACAACGTCATTTCCTATATTAGTGTCTTCAATTAACTATTGACATATTTTATTTGTTTAAAAAGATCATGCTGAAATAATGATGCTATGATAGAGATCATCTTTGCTATTTGGGGGCCATTTTCCTATAGTTCAATATTTTAATGATCTAACTGAAAATCATCCCAAGATCAAATGCTGTGATTTTTCTGAATATACTAATTAACACCTTGAAAACATAAAGCACTTCTTTTTTCTCTTAGACCTGACACTATCACACAATTTGTTCCTGTTTTATGTAAAATATTTTGATGAACTTGTTTTAGCACATCCTCATTAATATTGTAGCCCTTATACAAATGTTAATAGTTTTAGGAACACACACACATAAATGCACATGGTAATGCCTAAATATATTCATTAATAGAGATCTTTAGAAAATGATGAAAACATAATTGCAGACAAAGATTTTGTTTTCTGGCTACTAATAATTTCTCACACATACTAATAAAAATCACCAAAGTTAATCAAATGGGAGAGAATTTTAAAATTTTGCTTTGGAATGTCTCTCATACCTTCCCTCCTCTCCCTACTCCCCTGCCACCCTCCATTACCTACATTTTGGCTCATACCTATTTTCCAAAGAGTCCTTTTTTTGATCCTAACTGAATGAATTGAATGAATTGAAATCATTCTACAAAATGCCTACATTTCTATTTATGGGCCATACTCTCCATATATTGTGTATCTTTCTCTCACCCCTTCCCCCTCCACTCCAGTTCCATTGGCTTCTACATTCTTGCTATTATCCAGGATTTAGTGATTATATTCTCTGTGGCTTGTCTTTTCACATATCTCATTGTTGCTTGGAAATGATATAATAATGTTTCTTTTTCTCAGCCTCTGCCTTCTGTTACTCTGCTTACTTTCTTTTGAGGTGATTCCATCTTAATCGCACATTAACTATCACTTGATAACAGGAAACAACCATAACATTCTGGATCTCGATATCTAACTGATTTCATCCTGGTGACTAATGACAAATTGAAATTCAATATCACTGAAAAGATTAAGAACGTCGTTTTCCCTCTTAAGTCTTCTTCATTCTCGTTTTTCTCATCTGCATTACTCATTCCCTTCTATACTCCTCCAACTTATGAGTCTGGTGTAATTCCCTGTTTCTTTTTTCTGTCTTCAAAATTATAAGCCTATAAATTAGTAATGAATAACTGTTTATAAATAACAGAATTTCTTTAAAATTGGCTAATTTTTAGTTATAGATTTTGCTGTTGTAGTCCAATCAAAACAAAATTATTTAGAAGACCATAACATCAAAAAAACATTATAAGATTGTAAGAAGAAATTGGTCTTATTATTACATTATTATTACATTACGTTATTACTACATTATCAAGGAAGATCAATCCAAAAAAATCCTTTTGATGTGTTTTTTTCCCTTAGCTCTAAAATCTATGCTTTCCTCTTATCTTATTAACTAAAGCTTGTTTTCATTTAAACTTTCATAATTACCTATTATTTGGTTTTTAAGCTTGTTCACTAATTTCTCTCAGTTGTATAGTGTTTGGAGTTTGAAACACATGTTTATACCCCTAAAAGTGTTGAACAGCACTAGGAGATGAACATCATCATTCTCCATATATAGATGAGTACATGGGGGCTTAGAGAGGTTGATTTTCTTGTTTATGGCACATATCTTGGAAAGGGCACCAGAACTAGAAAGCAGGTGTTTCAACCCTTGGACAATTGCTAGCTTTGACTATCCCACAGATGTCTCTAGATTAAAACATTCATAAAAATACACATAAAAACATTCTCTTGGTCATTCAGGGATTAAGTGTTCTACAGTAACACGACAAATAAACCAGTAATGTATTTTGTTTCTATCTCAGTATGTGAGCACGTATTTGTATAGCACCAATTTACTTTGTGGTATGTGTGATTTAAGTTTGTCTTCCTCAAATCTTTAGTAGCCATATCTTTATATTTCGGGACAAAGAGATATTAGGGAACGCTTAGAGACCCCAGCGTCCAGACTAAAATTTTTATTTTAGTTAGATAACCAGGTTGGATTCTATAAACTTAACACAGAAAAAAAAGATAAGCTGAAGCACCTTGGGCCAGTCATTTTACCTTGCTGGACCTCAACTTTCAACTTCTCCATCTAATAAAAGTAAGGAGATAGACTTATTCATTATAAAAATAATATAAGGATAATAGTAAAATCTCCAATGAATTGAGGGCCGAGCACGATGCTAAATCCTTATATTCACCATCTCATTTAATATTCACAAAAATCCCTTGAGGAGAAGACTATTATTATCTCCATTTTACAGATAGTGAAATGAAGTCTCAGAGAGTCAGCTTCCCAGGGTATGCGGCTGATGAGTGCAGGTGGGATTTGGACTTGGGCCTGTGCTATCCCGAGGTCTGCGTTCACAACTCCCAGACATCGAGGCCTCTCACTGCTACAACACCACGGTGATTTCGATGGTCCCCAACAGCAACATGTCTTATTATTCTTCTATTAAGGCGACTTGGAATTATTTCCTGTTTTCTCATTATTCATTGAAACTTTTGGGATTTGTTTCCTTAATTATGAATCAATATTTGTTGTTTAACTTAAACAAGTAGGCAAGGGACAAATAAATGGAAAGTCATTGGAAGTTCTTAAATTGATGTTGGATGTTGTTAAATTAAGAAAGCCCATCATTCAAGGAGAACTTTGTTAATAAAATTTCAATTAAAGAAAAATCGCATAGCTCTACTAATATCAACAATGAAAAATCTACTCCCAACAGCCTTTTTTTCATTTAGAATATTACATTGGATTAACCTTTCAACTATAGATGTTTGTAATGCATGCAATTGCAAGTTCTCAATTTCTCTCCACAAGTTTAAAATACACACATTTATTATTATTTTCAGTTAAAGAACATTAAAATCATATTAACATGTAATCTTAAAGATATCACAAATGAATAAACTACATCAAACAATTTTCAATATGATGCTTAAATTGAAAGAAAACTGTTTGCAAAAGTATTTGGGATTGTTATTTTTCTTGCTGGAATGGACATAGAGATAACAGTAAACAGAAGTAATATCTTATTTGTCCTTTGTTTCTTAATAACTAAAGGATTCAGGGGAACTTAATTCTAGTAATAGCTCTAAAGTCATTTCTTATTCTGAATGTAATCTTCATTTTTATATGCTTTGATGTATAACTATTAAAATTCTGCTATTAAAAAAGAGAAATATATTCAAGGAAATAATTTGATCTGTTTAGATGGACCACTTAAATTTTTGCTTTAAAATAAACTTTGACTATGCACATACATTACAGAGACGAGGAAAACCATCAAGAAATGAAAAAACAAACTAATTCATGTCATAATTAGGGTTTGTGAATTATTTCAACTATTTTAAAGCAAAAAAGGAGTTAAGTAATTCTAAGAACTTAGAGTTTCAGTTTACAAATCAAGAAAGCATGAAATAGTGAAAATATTAACTGAATCTACCAAGTAATAATTTAGGGTTTAAATTTATTTTTGTTCACAATATCTTTTGAAGACCTTCTGTTGCATTGATATTTAAGGACAATCCTCAATAATAAATAGAAAATAATCTGTTCCACAAAATATATATTTCTCTTAATATATGTATTCATGTCATATGCTCCTTAAACTCAATACAAAGTGCTCTTAACATCAGCTGGCTGGAAAAGTAACATAACTGCTTATAGCAAATGTTAGTTATGTTCAAGAGAAAGAGATAATTATCTTTCCAAATATACAGGTCTTCAACAGCTTCCTATTATTGCAAAAGCCCCATCCATTAGGTTCTCCAGTCATTGTTTATCGCTAACTTAGGCCTGGCTCTAAATCTCCATCTGGTTTCCTGCGTTTTGAAAAAGCCCACGTATGAATCTCAGCAGTCTTTGGCTGCTTTAGTACAAGACTCCAACTAGATGTGAATCTGAAAAGGGTCCTTGCCCCTTCCCCCTGGGTACTACTCTAATTACTTTTTTCCTTGTTAGGACCCCAAAGTAATGCAAATCCAAGTCCTGTCTACAGAGAAGTTCTACCCACACACCCCTGAGCCTATGTACCTTCCCTAAAAGGATGGTTCTCAGGAAATGTGTTCAACACTAGAGGAAGAAAAGTTATCCAAGAAACCCGGAGGCTCAATGTCAGCTGCCTCAATTCAGAAGCCTTTTGAGAAGGACTCCTCGGGGGAGGCAATGTGAAGACAAGGGACAATTCAAAGTAGGAAGCAAAGGTTATAGACTCCAGGGATATCAGAGGATGAGGTAGAGGAGACAAGAATCTCAACTCAAGAGGAAAGGACCCAATAGAAATTATCAACTGGAGTGAAGACTCCATTTGGCTTTTGCTGAAGGACTTTCTTAGTCTTCTCTTCCATCTTTCTGACATAACTCAATCCTACTTTCCACAAATTTAGTTTTTAATAGAAAATATGTATGGATCCCAAATGAGAAGGTGTTTCTATACCTGGAAAAAGGTGAATTTTGTCTGTGAAATACAGTAGTCTCCCTTGATCCATGGGGGACACATTCCAAGACTCCCAGTGGATGCCTTAAAACTGCAGATAGTACTGAACCCAATAAATACTGTTTTCCCTGTACATATGTATATACCTATGATAAAGTCTATTTTATAAATTAGACACAGCAATAGATTAACAACAGTAACTAATAATAAAATAGAACAATTATAACAATATGCTGTAATAAAGTTATGTGAATGTAGTCTCTGTACTGTGTGATGTGAGATGATAAAATATCTACGTGATGAGATGAAGTAAGGGGAATGACATAAGCTTGGTGATGTAGTGTTAGGTTGTTACTGACCTTCTGATAATTTGTCTGAAGGAGGATCTTCTGCTTCTGGACTGCAGTTGACCCCGAGTAACTGAAACCACAGCAAGTGAATCCATGCATAAGGAGGACAACTATATTAGGTAGTGCTTAGTCGAATCAAAAAACGAATAAAATCTTTTGAAAAGAAACTTCAGCAACAGCCTCTTTTTTCTTTACAAAAAGGAATTGATTCCATCAGGCTCGATTCATTAAAACAGATTAAAATTGGATCCGCTTTGTCTCTGTTGACCTTCATCTTTGAATGAGGCTTCACAAGCTCTTACAATAAATTTCTCCAGAGATTTTTGGTATCAGTTGCAATTTCCAGGAATTAATAAAAACAAGATACTTTGCTAGAATCATAAACAGAAATTATGAAAGCCCTATTTCCTCTTCTTTCAGGACATTATTGTACAATGGAATAAGCACTGAGAACCAGAATGTAGGATGAAGCACCATGCCTGCAATTTTCTGGCTATTTGACCCAGGCAAGTCACTTAAGCTTTGTGAGTCTCAGCTTCCTCGTCCGGAGGATGAAGATAATGATACTTGCCAATTGAAAAATAAATAACATAAAAATGGTTAATAAAAGCATAAAATATTCAACTTAATTAGTAATCAAATAAATAAAATTAAAAGAATTGTTGAATTGGCAACCATGTCCCACATACCCAGTGTTGGTAAAAGCTAAATGAGACAAGCACTTTCACACTTTGTTGGAAGCAAAATGTCAGCATGTACCAGGAACTTTAAAAATGCTCATGCAATTTGACTCAGCAAATCTCTTTCTAGGAATCTATCTCAAGAACATCATTTGAAAAACACAGACTACATGTTATTCACAAAGATAATTATAAAAGGTATTTATAACAGTAGAAAGTCTGAATCTTTCTAAATATTTGGAGGAAGCCCAACAATAAAAATGACCATAAATAAGGTGCACATAACAAAGCAACCTTAGTATATATGTATATTGATAAGCACATGTGGGTGGGCTAGAAATCAGTTGTAAACTATCTTAGTGGTTTCATCAGCTGCCAAATATGAAAGGAGCTTATATTTCTTTGCACATTCCAACTATCATAACCCCAGTCCCCATTGGTGCATTTGTCAAAGGTTTGCCTTGCTCACAACATTCCCAGCAGCTGTTCTAGGAGTGTCTGTGACCACTAACTCACATGCTGGAGGTGAACCCCTTGGCTTCTTTCTTTCACAGCTGCAGACGACTAGTGATCACCACTGAAGTGCTCCCTCTGGCCCTATGGGGGAGACACTACCTCCCATGTCTCTCCAAAACAACAGAAGTCTCTCTGAAAGCCTGGGGACAAGGGAAGTGTAGCAGAGAAGGTGCGATTATTGCTGTTAGAAGTGGCCAAACTAAGTCTTCCTAACCTAGCTTTAAAGACCTATCAGGCTCCCAAGAGTCCGTAATGACAGGACTCTTCATGCCTCAGAAACGAGGTATAACCCAAGCCCATCACCCACGTGCTCACACTCCAATTGAGAAGATGCTGTCCTTCCTCCCCCAGGCTGATTGGGAGAAAATCCACTGCATTTTTTGGCAATCTTATTCTCTACCAATGTGGCTTATCTGACTCACTCATATAGCTAGGACCAGAGCTCACGGCCCACTTCTCAAAAGTTTGGGTTCCTCAGTCTTAATAATACCAACAGTCTAGTCTACACAATGCTATGCAAACTTATTCCTGTACATTGTTTGGAGAGGCAAATAAAAAATTTAGCTTAACTACCCCTCCCACCATAGTCCAAATCCGGATTTCCAACCAGCAGATTCTTAGACAAAAAGTGGGGTGAGCCACAGTCTAAGGCAGGAGTTGGCAAACTAGCTTCACTGGCCAAATCTGGTCAGCTGCTTATTTTGTAAAGCTTTATTGAAACATAACCATGCCCCTCATTTACATATCATCTATGGCTGCTTATGTGCTACAGTGGCAGTGTCAAGTAGCTACAATAGAGACCAAACAGCCTGCAAAGCCCAAGGGGTGCTTGGGTAGCTCAGTTGTTAAGCATCTGACTCTTGATCTCAGCTCAGGTCTTGATCTCAGGGTTGTATGTTCAAGCCCCATGCTGCATGTTGGGCTCCATGATGCATGTGGGGCTCCACACTGAGCATCGAGCCTACTTAAAAAAAAAAAAAAGTTTCACTTCCAAACAGCCTGCAAAGCCTTAAAATATTTCCTCTCTGGCCCTTTGAGAAAAACATTTTCCAACAGTTGATCTAAGGTCAGGAAACGTACCCAAAGAGTAGAAGCTGGAAAGCTAGCTCCCTCGTTAAAAAAGTCAGAGCAGCTAAATTGAACCTGTACTATAGAATTATAGACACAATAAAAGGAGAGTCAAGAAAGAGTAAGTTAAAAGAAGATGATGCAGGAGACTGAGCAGCTCACCCTGTGTATATCCACTGACCGCACAGGGGGTCACAAAGGGGACAGACTAGTAGACAAAAATCTCACTGCAAAAGGTGGTGGCATCCTGTTCTGCAAATCTCATTCTGTTCTTTTCCACATGGATAATTAGGATAAAGAAAGGACTTCCAGAACCCCACTAACACAAAGCTGTCTTGAGATGGGGGATGATCTGGGGGAAAATCAATTGTCCTGGGCTCAAGAGTGCTTCTTTGATACATGACTCTCGCCTACACCTGGCCTGTATGGTGGCCTTAGTCCAGAGCAGCCTATAGAGGATATTTTGGCTTTCCCTTTACAGTGATTGCAACGGGCCTCAGGGCATGGGCTCCATGGTGACATCTAACCAGACCAGGAACTGTACACAAAGTGGGTGTATACAAAGTATATAGAAACATATTTTTCAGAAAACAATTTAACTTAAATTTTGACACCTCCCTCTGACTTTTCTCTGAGATTGCCTCTGTATCCACCCAAAGGATCAAGTTGCACAACCATAAGATGCAAAGTGAAGGGACTGCAAAGGCCTAGATCCCCAACTATTGATACACAAAATTAGCCACTGGGGTGGGGGCGGTGGAGAGCCACTGAATCATCTCCTAATTCTATCTGCAAATTCCCTACAAATCCATATCAACCTTTGCTCTTTTTCTCAACTCTCAGGCATAAATAACTCATTCTGTTCCCCCATCATGTTGGAGCACTAGAAACTCTATGAGGTCATCTGGGGTCTGTGTCCCTAAACACATCATAGAAACTATTTTTGGGGACTTGCATATCCCCAGGGATCTACTAAAAAATCAACCAAGAAAGGGGGCCATAGGTTCCCTCCTCCTCAGAGCCCACTGACCCTTCAGGAGGTTGTGTTCCTAGACATATTCCCCAGGGAGAAAGGGAACAAAGCCACTTCTCACACACAGCCTCTTCAGATCTCAGAACCCTTAAGTTCCCTCCCAAGTGACCTCTCCCTCTAGTCAAAAGAACGTAATTTTTTCCCTAAGTTTGGGGGTAGAAAGACTAGGTCTGACTCATATTTTCTTCTCAAATCTATTATTTGCTACCCTTCACCCTTTCTATTACTTGCAGGGCCTGGGCTTTTGAAACTTAAAAGCCAGAAGCAGCTCCTCCTCTGCTGTTTTTGGCCCAACACAACTTCTCCCCAAAGCAATGAGTCCAGGATAGTCTCTTGCCTTGATCGGGGATAGAGGGACAAAGGCGAATAGCGAGAGCCAGCAGACATTGGTTAAAATTTGGTTTATATTTCAAAAACATAATCCCATTGAAACCAATTACTCAAGTTATCCCTCTCTTAGCGGTGGAATACGTCCTAGATCATGGGGCCAAGAATCCATGTCAGTTACTACTTCCTTAATATGCACACATATAATCCCCCTACCAAAACACCTGCAAGCACATAGTTAAAACACATGGGAAACATTTTTGCCATGTATATAAGAGATCAAAGCTTATCTATACTAAGACATATAAATATCAAGATATATATCAAAATTTTAGATATATAAATACATAAGATTTGTGACAAATCAGTTTTGAAAAAAAAAGGAAAGGAAAACATTGGCAAAGGACACAAACAGCAATCTACAAAAGAAAGAACACAAGTGGCATATGTAAATGTATATCAAAAAATTAAAATAAATAGAGATAGAATCACCTAGGAACATTAATAGGAACATAGTTTCCTAGGCCCTACACTAGGGTACAGGTACAAAATTTTGAAGGATTAGGATGAACTTTAACTTCTCTAAAGTAGGCATCAATATACCCGTGGAAAGCAAAATCACCACACACAACCAACAGTAACAACAACAAACAAACAACAACTACATCTGAATATGGTATCCTACTGAGAGGACATTTCCTTCTCCACCTGGTATCTTCCATCCAAGATTCCAATGTGTTTTCCTGTAGCAGGGATCCTATAATCTACTTATACTACAATTTTTCCTAAACCTTTTTTTAAAATAAAAATTTTTACTGCTACTATTCAGTTTCAAATATTTGAATGCCTGTACAGCCTCTTTATCTTAGAGGATTTCTTTTGCCTCAATTTTGAAAGGAGAGCTACTCAGTTACTGGTTTTTAGGTCTTTGGGCTTGTACACACTGCCTTAATTACTTTATAGAATTCCACTGATAGCAAAGAAACCACAGCAGCTGCCTAAATGAATATATGCCTCACATGAAACTCAAATATGTGTTCAGTGGGTCCTGTTACTTGGTGCTACCTAGATGCATTCAAAGTGAGTAACACAGTGACAGAATTCCATAGACAAATGTGAGTCAAACATAACCTAAATGAAAGTCTCTGGAAACAGACTGGTTTAAAGTGGCCTGCTTTGTGGTAACAGTTGCATTTGCATTTATTAACCAAATGTAAACAAGATATGCTATGAAGGAAAGGAAAATGAGAAACAGTTCTACCATCACAAAATGATTCTATTTAGAACACTGCCATCATCTCTTGGCAGAAATATCTTGTTGGCTTCATTTTGGAGCAGATTGCTTTGAATTGTTTTCAACTACTCCAAAATGTGGGTGCCAGGCTCTATAGCTAGTACATTAATGTCAATGTTTGTTAACTGACCAGAAAACAAAACAACAAAAAAATCACATTCTAGTAAACTATATCCATGTTATTAGATCAGCTCCTGCCCCTAAACCACAATTGGAAAGCCTTTATAAAATTCTGTAGGAAAGCTCTGGTATGGAAGATAATAGAATTTGCAGGTATACTCTCTGACATTTTTCCTAAGCTGCTTTGCAACCAAATAATACTCGTTCCCTTTTCCTATGCTTAAGTAACACTTAAAAATATATTTATTTGGAGGGGGGAGGGCCAAAGGGGGAGACCTCACACAGGGCTCAATCCCAGACCCCAAGACCAGGACCTAACCTGAAACCAAGAGCTGGATGCTTAACGGACTGTGCCACCCAGGACCCTACTTAAGTAACACTTTTAAAAATTCCTCTGTTACTGCACAGGTTGTGCTGTATTATAATCAGTTGTTTAGATGTCTGCCTCAGCTCCTCAGTCAGGAGCAACTTAAGAAAAGCCATCTCTGGCATTATTACCTCTAACGTAATACTGCCTAATAAATGTTAGCTAAGTAAATGAGTAATTTCATGACGAAGGAATAATAAAACCATGCCTATATATTTAAGTCTAGCCAGGCTTGTAAAAATGATGGAACAAACCATCTTATTCAATGTGTAAAATGGACAATGCCAATAACGTTTGTTAATTCTTATCAGATACAAAATTCAATTGACATTTTAGTGCAAGATCTACATAGTGTGGACACTCAATAAACATTAGCAGTTGATTTGATTTTCCATTTGTACATGGTAAAGGACTTCTGCATAAAGTCTTTTAGAAGTGAGCCTGATGTGGCTGGCTCAGGTGATCCTCTATTAAAGCCAAATTTAGCCCTTCTTTATTCACCATAAAGAATCAGCTCTTAAACAGCTGTAAGAAATGTGGATTTTTCCTAATGATTTTCTCTAGTATGTTCTACTGAAAATTTTGAGGAGATAGAGAGGGCTTAAATGCACACCCCACATCAATGAGCTTGATTAACATTACATTCCATATTTCTGTTCTTCCTTAAATCATTCTTCTTCCACACTACCATCCAGGGTCCCTATGACCTTTCTCTGACCTTCCACCAGCCCATGGCCTTGACCTCTGCAAACCAGTACCTCCCCAAGGCCTTGCACGCAGATCTTCCCTGTCATACGCACAGCTGTATGCCCAGTCTACATTTAGCCATTTTTCTCTTGTATGACCAGACCACAGTAGAGAGGTTACCTTTCAAGTAAATACTGACAGCTCATTATGTCTAAAATTTCTCATGAAATAGCAATTGGTTAAAATAAAGTGGATGATATGTAGAAAGGAACTCACTTCTGGTATTTGGAGATTCTAAATAAAAATAGTTTTTAAAAATTTAGAAAAACCTTCAACAAATTCTAAATATTCAAACAGGGATTAATACCTGTTCCTTAAGAACTTTTTTCTAATTCTAATGATCCCATAATTCCTGTCTCAGATTTATAGGACTCTTTTAGACCTCCTCTTTAATAGACTGTGGAATAGCTAGTATCACAGGAAGAGATATGGCATGTTTACCATTTAATTAATTTATTCAATTCAATTCCATTCTTGAGTGCAGTGGTAGGCACAAAAAAAAAAGTGATCCCATGTTCACTGATAATCTTGGGTGGTGAGAGTATGTGTGCCTGTCTTATTTTCCTTTGTGTCTTCCCTCATTTAAGAATTTTTTTTCAAAATTCTTTATTTTCTTTACCATTTTGGGGTCAAAGTTTCCTTCCACTTACTCATTGTTTTCTTCTGTGACATGCAGGAAATTTCTGCTCATTTAGCCTTCAACTCCTCTTTCCTTGACACTCCTTTGCAAACCCTCTCCTTCTTCCTCCTGCCCCTCATCTGTGAACAGTTCTCCAGCACAGTCCCTAGAAGTCTCCCTGATGGAAAATCTCAGGAAAAGGGGACCACCTGTAGGAGCACAGTGCCTGGGGAGGTGAGCAGAGCTGGAAGGCAAGAGAAGAGCACTGAAAGCAGCTCAGTTATTTACTTCAGTTGGTTCTCTAACATGTGCTTACCTAAAAAGATGCTCTTGTCAAAGAAGGAGAAAATAATTGACACAAGATGAAAAGGTCTGTTATCAAGAATTATGATAGCATGAAGCATTAGGAGGTAAGTGTTGCAATCAGTAAAAATCAGAAAGCACAGGGCGCCTGGGTGGCTCAGTTGGTTAAGCGACTGCCTTCAGCTCAGGTCATGATCCTGGAGTCCCGGGATCGAGTCCCACATCGGACTCCCTGCTCAGCGGGGAGTCGGGGAGTCTGCTTCTCCCTCTGACCCTCCCCCCTCTCATGCTCTCTCTCTCTCTCAAATAAATAAATAAAATCTTTAAAAAAAATCAGAAAGCATAGAATGGCAACCTTCAAAAGAAAAATCCTTGCTTATTACAAAAGTCATCTAAGTGCTCCCTGAGTCTTAGAAGCAAATGACTCCAGAATTTCCAGATTCCCCCTAACTAACAGGGAATTAGGACCATTCCCCCATGAAACTAGACAGAAGGAACTTTGGGAAGGATGTGCTTTGCCTGTAAGTGATACAAAGCCTATCAGCATATTCTAATATAAGGGCAATCTACTATTACCTCAAAAGTAAAATTTGTAAGGCAAATAAATATCTTTAAATTGAAGACATGCAATACTGACAGTTTCCTAATAGGATTTTATAAATATTGTTGAAAGAAATTACTTTTTCCTTTCATTGAAACTGTCAAAGCAAAAACTTCATAGGCCTAAATTAAACAGGCAAAGAAGACTTTATTCCAGACTATTGTAATAAGAGAGAGACCAGAGTTCAGTCTGAACTAAATTCTGCTGAAAAGAAGAAACTGGAGAGGTTTTAAGAACTAGGTTGGGGGAACTGTAGACAACCTGTGTTTGCTAATTGGCCTTACCCAAAAGAAGGTGATTTTCTCATATTTTCACGTCAGGAGGTAGTTTTACAATCTGGAGCAACGTGCCCAAGAAAGTTGGCTCCTACTCTCCCAGGATATTAGGAGATACCTGATATCTGATAGCCAATGATACAGGCACTATCTTCTTTGATGATTACACTTCAAAGGCATGGCTCCCAGGTCCTTGAGAAAGACATTCCTGGTGGTAATACTGGCAAAAGGCAGAGAAAAGATTTACATACAATTCAAAGGAGGCAGAGAATTTGCAATTACAAGTTTTCCAAAGTAAATGCTCTAAGAAAAGAGAGGTCAGGGGCCTAGAGTTGAGCCATCTTAGAATATTTAGAGGATTTCTTGACCCTCACTATTCAAAGAGGATAATTCATGCACTATTTAAAAGAAGGGTCATTAGAGCAATGCCAACCCTACATCAATGCCTCCTCTTAATAAAAGTGTTTAAGACTATTGTCAATAAAATCACATTCGGAATTCATTGTCTTCAAATTAATTAAGAAAGAACATGTTTGTTTTAAAAAGAACTACTTAACTTCCAACAATATTAAAAAACCTTACAATGGCATTTGTTTTGATTTTGAAACATTCCTAGGGTGACAGTGCTGATTAGTGCTGAAAACGATTTAATTGTATTAAATAACTTTGAATAAACAAAATGATTCTTATTTGGATACGTCTTTATTCAGTGGTTCAGGGTATTCCTAAGATACCTGAAATAAACAGTCAATTTAGAAGGGTAAAAATCCCATGTACTCCTTCTTCAAGCTATATAGCTCTCTTTTCACAAATATTTTAAATTTCTATTATAGGCAGAGGATAATACTCCATGATTTAATAGATTAAAAAATTAGTAAGTCTATTCTTTGCTCTTGAATTTACACACTAAGTAGATTACACGAATCACCAAGTTTCTCTAATACAAGGCAGGTTGAAATCAGTGCCATAAAAGAATGTCAATTGTTACGGTGTTACCAAAACAGGAAAAATCAAATCCTATTAATTAACTCTCTTTTAGTCCATCAGTACCTTAGTCCAGCATCAAAAGGTTGCAAGTAACATAGACCCCCCTTGATTTATTTTTTTAAAGATTTTATTTATTTATTTGACAGAGAGACTAAGCGAGAGAGGGAACACAAGCAGGGGGAGTGGGAGAGGGAGAAGCAGGCTTCCCGCCGAGCAGGGAGCCCGATGCAGGGCTTGATCCCAGGACCCTGGGATCATGACCTGAGCCAAAGGCGGACGCTTAATGACTGAGCCACCCAGGTGCTCCCCCTCCCCCCAATTTCTTTTAATAAGAAGAATGAAACATTAGCAAATATAGATTTAGTTGATGAAATCCAAGGCCAGCCCTCAGAAGCAAATAGATCCAGAAAATGAACATCAAAATTATTCTCTCTGTCTCTCTGGATTGAAATGGTCTCTTACTCCTGCTTCTTTCTCCCCTTTCAATTTTTCCTTTTTCTGCCTAATTGCCTTCTCTACTTTGGCATGCATAAGGCTAAACATTATGGCTGGCTCAGATCTTAATTTGTATCCTTTTTCAGTTAAGAGCTAAAAAAGACTGACCCATGTCTCACAGACCCAAATCCAAATAGTCTGGAGAAAGCATCGAAGTGGCCCGACGTGGGCCAGATCCATCTCCTTGTCCAAAAGATAGCTAGAGGTTAAGGATATTGAGATACAGTGAAGTCCACACAATGAGTGGGATGAAGAACTCCCAGACAAGGGAAACCTAAGTTAGGGCATTAATTCAGAATATGTATAAGACAACAAGATAGATGCTAGGCCAAGGAGTAATTACCATCTTTTATCAATAAACATTCTGGGGAATTACCTCTTAGCAGGGATTAGGTTCTAAAGTCAAACATTGAAAAACCACTTAAAGACAAAATTATCTTTGAAATATCTTAAATAGCCCTAAATTCTTTCATTCATGTGGTTTTATGTATATAACCCTAGTATCATACAGAATGCTGTGGTTACAAATAGCAAATGACCTTGACTCAACTGGCTTAAAGCAAAAAGAAGAAAACTTGTCATCTCACAAACAAATGATCCAGGGTTTGTTAATTGAGCTGTTCAATGACATTATAGCACTGAAGTTCTTTTAATCTATTTCACCATTCTTAGCATGTCTGACTATCCCAAGCTAGCACCCTTTGTGCTCACAAATGGCCACAGACCAGGGACTCAATCCATATAGGAAAATATACAAAGTCTCTTCCTTGTTCATCTAATTTAAGAAGTGATGCAAACTCTTTCCCAAAGCTCCCTATTCTCAGTAGACCTCCCTCAAATCTCAGTCAGAAATGGGGTAGAGCTCACCCTAAGCAAACCACCTGCTAGAATAGGATCACTGTAATAGATTTATAACAATCAGATCTTACTCAGGAACCAATTTGGGCAAAGCTGGACACTATATAATACTGGGGCTCTTTCAACATGGAGGAAACAGAAAATGAATAATTTGATACTCACAAAACTCCTGATTTCAACCATGTTTATGTCTAATTAATACAAAGAAAAGAGTGAAAATAAACCTCATATTTCATCAAACCCAATGAATTCCAAGATTAAGAATGTGTGTACTGTCTATTGACATCCTGTGACCTGGTGATTTGGAATATTCTTTGGGAACTTCCTGCCTAGGCTATATAGGTGACACTCTAAAGCCCAAATGATAATTAAAGGAGTGAAGTAAAATTAATATTTTAATCCAAATGGAAGTGATATGAATAAATAGGCAGCTTGTGAAAAATTCTTTTGGATAAGATGAGAGGGTGATTTTCACTGGCCTGGCCATTTTGTTGTTTAACTCACAGGGGATCATTTGCCCTCAGGCACTGTGGGGACCCACCTGTGAAGGCTGAGAGTTATGTACCACACTAGTTCTCTAGGACAACAACAACCATATTGTTGATCATATTCTGGCTTCCTTGAAAGATCTGCCTTTTTGTGTCAATTGGCACTAAATTCCCACGAAGCCCTGGGAAACACTGCTCTATTCTATAGACATTTGCCTTCAGGTACCAAAAACAGTTTTATCTTAAATTTTGCTCACATGTTTTATTGTAATTTGCCATTTTTTTAATTGTTTACTGTGCTTAACTATAACCTCCCTGAGAGCAAGACTTTGATAGTCACAACATCAAATTTGAAGCCAGGGTCATAGTGATCAAAAAATGTCCAATGAATGAAAGAATATATTTTCTTTTTTTACCCATTTCTGCAGCTTTGCCCAAACCACAATATTCTGTCAGCTGCCTTATAAGCTCATAAATATCTCCAGTAACTAAACAGCACAACTCCCTTATAAAATGTTGCTCAGCGACAAATATGTATATCAAATGTTTAATGTTAACATTGAACAGAATATATAGTAAGTTCTCAAGGTGGAGCAGGACTCCCTAGTTCTTAAGTGTGACCTGTGCACAATGAATTCCATCTAAATAATACATTATGGAAAGGAGACAAGTTTTAAGCAGAGAAACTTGACAAACTCTACCTCAGCCAGGCGATCAAAGTCAACTTCAATAGTGAAAAGGCATGGTGATAGTTTGTCCCTTTATATGACGTGTTAAGAATGGCATGTTATCTCTGTGATCTTCTTCGCCAAAACCATAATCCTGTTCTAGTCATGAGAAAAACACCAGTAAATCCCAACTGAGAGACATTCTATAAATTACTGGATCAATAATCCTCAAAACCATCAAGATCATGAAAAACAAGGAAAGTCTGACTGGTGTGAGGTGATATCTCATTGAAGTTTTGATTTGGATTTCCCTGATCCCGAGTGATGTTGAGCCCGGGATGCAGAGAAAGGGGAACCCTCCTACACTGTTGGTGGGAATGCAAGCTGGTGCAGCCATTCTGGAAAACAGTATGGAGGTTCCTTAAAAAGTTGAAAAGAGAGCTACCATACGACCCAGCAATTACACTACTGGGTATTTACCCCAAAGATACAAATGTATGGATCTGAAGGGGTATGTGCACCCTGATGTTTATAGCAGCAATGTCCACAATAGCCAAACTGTGGAAAGAGCCAAGATGTCCCTTGACAGAAAAATGGATAAAGAAGATGTGGTATATATAAATATACAATGGAATATTATGCAGCCATCAAAAGGAATGAAATCTTGCCATTTGCAACGACGTGGATGGAACTGAAGGGTATTAATGCTGAGTGAAATAAGTCAATCAGAGAAAGACATGTATCATATGACCTCACTGATATGAGGAATTCTTAATCTCAGGAAACAAACTGAGGGTTGCTGGAGTGGTGGGGGGTGGGAGGGATGGGGTGGCTGGGTGATAGACATTGGGGAGGGTATGTGCTATGGTGAGCACTGTGAATTGTGTAAGACTGTTGAATCACAGACCTGTACCTCTGAAACAAATAATACTTTATATGTTTAAAAAAGAAGAAGAAGAAGAAAATAGCAGGAGGGGAAGAATGAAGGGGGGGAAATCGGAGGGGGAGATGAATCATGATAGACTATGGACTCTGAAAAACAAACTGAGGGTTCTAGAGGGGATGGGGGTGGGGGGATGAGTTAACCTGGTGATGGGTATTAAAGAGGGCACGTTCTGCATGGAGCACTGGGTGTTATACACAAACAATGGATCATGGAACACCACATCAAAAACGAATGATATAATGTATGGTGATTAACATACCATAATAAATTTAAAAAAAAGAAAAGAAAAACAAGGAAAGTCTGAGAAACCATGAGAGTCAAGAGGAGCCTAAGGAGATATGATGACTATATGTCACATAAGATCCTCAGTGGAACAGAAAAAGGACATTGGGTAAAAAGGAAATCTGAATCAAGTCTGGACTTTATTTAATAATAATGTGTTAATATTGGTTCATTAATTGTAACAAATGTACCATACTAATACTGTCAGAAGTTAATAAGAAGGGAAACTAGGTGTAGGGTATGTGAGAACTCTCTATACTATTGTAATTTTTCTGTAAAAATAATTTTTCTGTTCTAAAAATAAAGGATCTTTACCTCACATTCATCCAAGTGGAGAGGGGTGAAATGCAATCACCAAACACCAAACAATGGCCTTTCAATAGATTCTCTCCCCACCCCCACCCCAGTGGAGAAATTAATCAACACCTGTGATCCATCAAAATGATAATGCATGCCTTCTTCCATGCCTTCTTCATGGGGAGAATGAATAAAGTGTGTGGCTGGAGGCAGGACTGTTAATGTGTGGAGGCTGCTACGCATGGCTATACGAGGAGCACCCCACCATCAGGTGCCCTCTCCACATCACCTGTCCTGGCAGCACCAAAATACTACTGCTTTTTCCAAGTTTCATGATATTTTGCCACAGGTTTTAACCCCCTAAAAGATCACACATTTTTTACTTTCCGCAATGACTTTGAACTCAGCTAATTTTTGTACTTTATGATTAACCATTCAGAAAGGGTCTGTCCTTGCTCTTAGATTTTTATTTCACACCTCAAATCCTCAAATATTTGGGTTTATACCACCTGACCTGTTCGAGTTTCTTTTTTCCCAGAATTGTTATGCTGTAAGATTCTTCCTCCTTTACAATGGTCCGTCTCTTTACTGAGTTATCCTCTGTCTTCAATTCTTCCTTGTCCTTGACTAATTTAAATTATGAAACAAATCCACAACGTTTCAAAAGAATCTTTTCCCATCAGCCAAGATTATTCACCAGCCAAGAAAGCCCTGGGGTAACAAGGTTACCTATTAAATCTTAATGAAGATCAGTAAGATCTAGAATTTGCTTCCTTCTCTTGGGTAACTTATAAATGTAGCAATAATATTGTGTATCCTAAATTCATTACCAGTTATGGGCATATTAGATATTTTATTTTGGAATGTGTTGCATATTGGTTTACAGAAAAAGAATTCCAAAGCCTGCCATCAAATTCCTCCTCTATGTCACTTGGCAATGAGGCACTAAAAACAATTGCAACGGCTGGATATATCCTGCGATCACGAGCCATATACTTTATATAGAACTGAGAGTTTCAAAAGTTTGAAGCAGTTAAATCAACCAACCTTTAAATAAGTTAAAAATAAAGTTGTTTAAACTGTGAACCGAAATCAAAATTTCGATTAGAGAAAGCAACATGAATAAGTTTGATCTGTGACCCTAACTTAAAGAAACCCATCTGTTAATGATATCAATCAAAAGTAGTACAATGGCATATGATTCCACTCATAAATGGAATTTAAAAAAAAGAATATATAAACTAAAAGCAGAATCATAACTCTAAATACAGAGAACAAACGGATGGTTGACAGAGGGGAGAGAAGGGTTGGGCAAAACAGGGAAAGGGGAAAGGGCCTCCAGTTATGGAATAAGTAAAGTCATGGGAATAAAAAGTCATGGGAATAAAAAGAGGATAAGGAATACAGTTAATGATATTGTAGTAGTGATTAATGGGACAGATGGTAACTACACTTGTGGTGAACGTAGCATAATGTATGAAGTTGTTAAACCACGAAGTTATACACCTGATACCAATGTAACATTGCATATCAACTATATTCAAATAAGAAAAATTTTTAAAAAATCAAAGTAGATGGCTCAAGCCATCCAAGATGCTGAAAGGAAAGAAGGCTTAGGGGAAGAAGGTAGCCCCAATCCCTGCTATCGTAAAGGAACAGGAGACCAAGAAGGTGGTCAATCCCCTGTTTGAGAAAAGGCCCAAGAAATCTGGCATCAGACAGGACACCCAGCCCAAAAGCAACCTCATCCTCATCTGATTTGTCCAGTGGCCCCGGTGCATCTGGCTGCAGTGGCAAAGGGCTATTCTCTATATAAGTCAAAAAGTGCCTCCCGTGATTAACCAGTTCTCCCAGGCCCTGGACCACCAAACAGCGACACAACTGCTTGAGCTGTCCCACAAATACAACCAAGAGAAGAAGCAGAGATTGTTGCCCCAGGCTGAGAAGAAAGCTGCTGGCAAATGGGATGTCCCCACCAAGAGGCCGCCTGTCCTTCGAGCTGGGGTTAATACTGTTACCACCTTTGTGGAAAACAAGAAGGCTCAGCTGGTAGTTATTGCACACGCTGTGGATCCCCTTGAGCTGGCTGTCTTCCTGCCTGTCCTGTGTCCAAAGATGGGGGTTCCCTACTGCCTTATCAAGGGGAAGACCAGGCTGGAGTGTCTGGTCCACAGGAAGACGTGAACCACTGTCACCTTAAGGTTAACAGGTTAACTTGGAAGACAAAGGAACTCTGACTAAGCAGGTAGAAGCTATCAGGACCAAATACAGCGACAGATATAATGAGATCTGCTATCATTGGGGAGGCAGTGTTCTAAGTCCAAAGGCGGTGGCTCACATTGCCAAGTTGGAAAAGGCAAGGGCTAAGGAACTGGCCACCAAACTGGGCTAATTGTATGCTGTTGAATTTTCTGTACACAAAAGTCATAAAAGGTTCTCTTTCAAAGATCAAAGTAGCACAAAAAAGACACTTTTTTCTTTCTTTCTTTTTTTTGTGAAAACAGACAAACCAAGATTGCTTATTTGAAATAGATGGGTTTCTAGTCATTCTTTGAAAATTTCTTTTAGTTCAATTTTCCAAAAATTAGTAACAAAAATGTGTAAGATATATCTGTGACAACCTCTAACTTCATGATCTTTGTTTTTGAAAGATTACAAATAATCTACTATTATCAACAGATATATTACCTATCTATCTATCTATCATCTATCTATCTATCATCTATCTATCTATCTATTTATCTATCTATCTATCTATCTATCTATCTATCTATCTCCTTGAGGGTCTTTTCTTTTTTTTCTAAGTAGATATTCACTAATTTACATTGAAATATATATGTGCTAATAATTTCTAAAGGAATCTCCGTGCATGGCTGAAAGGAGGAATTTTAACCAAGGTTGCTGTAAGAGAGAATCTTAAAAGAGGATAATGAGAAAAATATATCCTTCATTTGTTCAAAGACACTTGAGTGCCTACTCTCTGCTGATGCTCTCCTAAGCAGAATAGGGGATGGAAAAACAAAACAAAACAAAACATGATCTGGACTTCAAGTAGCTTATCAGTAATTAAAGATATAAGGTGTACATATGAGGTATACTAGACACTAAGTAGGAAGCAAAAGATATAATGAGTGACAATTGAAACATCTGGGACTTAAAGAGAGGTAGAGATCACTTCCATTTGAGAATGTTCTAGAGACTGCTCATAAATAGAGTGAAGATAATTAGCATAGCTAAGTTAATAATTACCTAAATGGGTTGAAGGGAAAATAGAGTGGCAGTGATCGAAACTGATTCTCTGGATCCTGTCAGAATCTTATTAAAACTGTGTCAGAAGAAATATGACAGGGAGCCCATGACTAAAAGACACCTGCTTATGTGGCTATGATTTGCAAATTAATCAATCTTGACAATCTGATCACTGTGATTCCTAAGAGTTTTGTATTAGTTTCATTTAGCAATTTTATGTTTGTAAATTGTCAATTTTTTTTTAATTTTTAAAGAAGCTCTTTCTCTAAATTATGCAGCCTTTATGCCAAAAATTTTGAAACATTCAGGTTGTTCAGTCATGGCTGCAAAACAACTACCATGAAACAACTACCATGAAATCAAAGGATCTGCGATAAAATATTTAGCTAGAAATTTAAAAGCCTAGTTAATATTTAACCCAAAAACTTATATAATAAAAATGGTGATAATGAATGTGACTCATGATAACCATTAGAGTTGTATAAAATTAAATTAATGATGGTTTTAAAACATGAAATAATCATTTCAAGGGAAGAAAATTAGTTTCGTGTGACCATATGCTTCAAACTGAGAATAGATTTAGAAGCCATCAAAAGGCACCAAAATAATACAGAGACAAAGTATCTTCTTGTTATATTTGACTGTTACCAAACACTCAGAGATCCTCCACTGCTTAAGGGTGATTGCCTTCCCACATTTCTCAGTATGGGATACAAGCTGTCCCCAACACTCTTGTCCCTGCTTGCTTTTCTAGTGTCCAACATACCCAATCCCTGCTTTAACAAAGTTACTTTCTTTTCTTAAAAATTGCAAAGGGCCTTCCCATGTCTTGACTTTTGCTGCTATAGTATAAACCCTTCTCCACATCTCTGGATGGAATAAGCCCATTGAGATCCAATAAACATACCACTTCTTTAATGAAGTAAAATAGTCTCAGCTACAACAGCCTTAAACTTGACTAGACATTGCACAGATTTATGGAGAGCACTGGAAAGAACGTGGACAACATCTCAAACCATGGAATACTTAGAAAACAACTACCACGTGTACTTTATCCCCGAAACAATGGATCAGAAGAAAAGGAAAGCAGATGGAATAAGGAAGAACAGAGAAACTGTACTAGGTCAGTGTGTGTGTGTGTGTGTGTGTGTGTGTGTGTGTGTGTGTGTGCGTGCACGTGCATATACACGTGTGCGGGGGCTGGGGGGAGCGCATGGAAGGAGAACAAAGATGCAAGGTGTTACCAGGAATCCTATTCAGGGATGTTGTAAATTTAGACTTGGTTCCAACGGAGATCAGTATTTTTTCATGTTTACTTGTAAGAGTTAAGCAAGATGTGAAGAGCAGGGCTTGCTGTCCAGGAAGGACTTCGACACTAAAAAGAATAAACAAAATGCTGGCCTAGTTACATAGACTAGGCCAACAGAGATGGAGGCACACGGGTTTCTTCTGAAATCCAAAATAGCAGGCCTGTGGCAGTGAAACAAACCACTGACCAACTCAATTATGCCAGTCCCTTCCCTCCTTATTTTCACATAATAGACAGTAAAACAAATTAACAGAAAAAACAAAGATCAAGAACAACACAGAAGGCTTGTTTTGGTTATCATAAACTATCAAAACTATCAATATGATTATCATCATGAGAAATACAGTCACCTCAGCACAGGACTTTTTCATGAGGCAAGAATGATTCATCTAATCTGGAGAAGATGTATGTATTTTTTTTATAATATCTGTTTGTTGTTTATATGTTAATAAATGTTCATAACTCTGAATCTGTTCGTGCCAAAAAGATATTCAAAGTTCTTAAGTGAAAGTTTGAAATAATGAAAGTATGTATTGACTTACCAGATTCCCACTGATTTTAAAAAGGTAGGATACTTACAGTGCTCAGGATGTTTTATTTAATTAATTAATTAATTTATTTATTTCAAAGATTTATTTATTTGTCAGAGAGAGAGAGAGAGAGAGAGAATAAGCAGGGGAAGCAACAGGCAGAGGGAGAAGCAGGCTCCCCACCAAGCAAAGAGCCTGATGTGGGGGCTCGATCCCAGGACCCTGAGATCATGACCTGAGTCAAAGACAGATGCTTAACCAACTGAGCCACCCAGGCGTCCCACTCAGGATGTTTTATAATTAGCTTACTGTTAATTTGAAAATTGGAAATCTAATATTGTGAGGTATTCCAAATTTACAATGCTTTTATTTTACTCCAAGGTATTAGAAACTAAAATCAGTAACAATTGTTTGGTAAATATAAATAGACCTTGGTATTACTTAGTGTTTCTTTGTATAAAGTTTTCAATTATCTAATTCAACAACTCATGTTTTCTCTCTAATGTGGAAAGATTAGATGTGGAGGAGTGTCTACACCACAGGCAGTTCATGTTAGTCTTCTAATTAATATATGATATTACATAAAAATTTTTAAATTGAGAATTTTTAAAGGCTCTATATGACTAAGTTTATTATTTTAATGAAACATATTGAGATACAATTCACATGTCATAAAATTCACCATTTTAAATTGTCCTATTCAGTGATTTTTAGTATATTCATACAGTTGTACAATAATTACCACTCTGCAATTCTAGAACATTTTCATTACCCCAGAATGAAACCACACCTTAATTAGCAGTCACTCCCCATCTTTTCTTCCCTAGAGGCCCTGGGAACCACAAATCTACTCTGTCTCTATGGATTTGCCTATTCTGGACATTTAAAATAAAGGAATTAATTATATAATTGAGGACTTTTGTGTTTGACTGCTTTGATTTAGCATAATATTTCATGATTCATCTGCATTGTAGCTTGAATTAGTACTTCATTAATTTTCATGGCCAAATAATATTCCAACGTTTGGATATATTACATTTTGCTTATCCATTAATTGATGGACGTTTGGATTATTTCCACATTTGGCTATCATAAATAATGTTACTATGAACATTTGTGTACAAATTTTTGTGTGGGCATGTTTTTAATTCTCTTGGGTATATACCTAGAAGTGTAAGTGCTGGGTCTATGGTAACTCTGTTCCACTTTTTGAAGAACTGCCAAATTATTTTCCAAAGTGGCTCCACCATTTCACATTCCCACAAATGATGTATGGGGGGTTCCAATTTCTCCAAATACTTGTCAATACTTGTTATGGTCCCATCTTTTTTATTGTAGCCTTCCTAGTGAGTGTGAAGTGGTATCTCCTTATGGCTTTTATTTGCTTTTCCCTAAAAAGTAATGACAGTAAGAAACTTTTCATTTGCTTCTTGGCCATTTGTATAGTACCTTCTTTGGAGAGATGTCTCTTCAAACACCTTGCCCATTTTTTAGTTGGGTTATTACTATTTCATTGTTAAATTGTGAGAGTTCTTTATATATTCTGAATATCAGTCCCTCAACAGATATGACTTACAAATATTGTCTCCAGTTCTGTGGGTTATCTTTTCAAATACTTGATAGTATCCTTAGAATCACAAATGTTTTAATTTTGATGAATTCCAATATATCTACTTTTTCTTTTGTCATTGTAAGTTGATATAGTATCTATGAAACCATTGCCTAATCCAAGATCACAAATCCTATGCTTTCCTCAAATGGCTCATAGCCTGATCTCTTACATTTAGGGCTATGATCATTTTTTAGTTCATTTTTGTGTATGATGAGGTAGGGGGAAGGTACGGATCCAAATTCATTCTTTTGCACACATATATTCACTTGTTTCAGCACCATTGTTGAAAAGACTATTCTTTTCCCAATTCAATTATCTTGACACTCTTGTTTTGAAAACCAGTTGACCATAAATGTAAACGTTTATTTCTGGACTTTAAATTCCATTCTGTTGATCTTGATTTCTATATGTTAGTACCACACTGGCTTGATTACTATAGCTTTATAATAAGTTTTGAAATGGAAATTGTGAGTCCTCTGACACTATTCTTTTTCAAGATTGTTTCTACTATTCTGGGTCCTTTGCATATCTATATGAATTTTAAAGCTTATGAACAAAATTTAAAAGCTTTTTGTACATTCTTCGTGGTTCCCTATGTAGATAATCATGCCATTTGCAAATAAGAACAATAAGAACAATTTTATTTCTTCCTTTCTGATTCATATGTCTTTTATTTCATTTTTTTGCCTTACTGCACTGGCCAGAACTTCCAGTATTATGTTGAATGAGTGTGGTAATATGAACATCTTACCTTCTTCCTAATTTTAGGGGGAAAGCATCCAGTCTCACCATTAAGTATAATGATAGTTGTAGGGTTTTTTTAAAATAGATATTCTTTATCAAGACGAGGAAATTCTCCTCTGTGCCTTTTTTTTTTAACTGCGAATTTTGTCATAAATATGTGTTGAATTTTGTCAAATGCTTTTACTGGATTGATTGATATGATCATGTGATTTTTCTTCTGTTACTATGATAGACTACACTGATTGGTTAATTCTTGAATATTGAAGCTGTCTTGCATATCTGGAATAAACCCCTCTTGTTTACGGTGAATAATTCTTATTACAAACTATTTTATTAATATTATATACTATATGTTGCTGAATTCTACTTTTATATTTTAAGAACTTTTACTTCTATTCATAAGGGACATTGATCTATATTCTTTTTTTGTACTGTTTGTCTCTTTTAGATATTAGGGTAATGTTAGCTTTATAAGAAGAGTTGGGAAGTGTTCTCTTCTCCGTTTTCTGAAACAGATTGTGTAGAATTGATGTTAATTACTTTTTAAACATTTGGTAGAATTCACCTGTGAAAACATCTGGGCCCAGAGATTTCTCCGTTGAGAGTTTTAAAATTATAAATTCAATTTCCTTAATATTATAGAATTATTATTGTTTTAGTGTTTTTATTTTATTTGTGTTTATGGATGTGTACATCTATATATTTTAATTTTTAATCTTTTTTTTTAACTTTAAAATAAGAAAGTTACTGATCTGACTCCATGGTTTCCACTTTCTTCTCTAGGAGGTGTGGCAGTGTTCTGGGCCTCCACTCTGCCTAGTTGTTCAATCTCCTACCCTCTGGAAGTTCTGACACTCTGAGTTTCTACCTTCACCAATGAATATAGGTAAACTTCTCCCATCCAACTTTTTATTTTACTCCAAATCGCCACTCCCACTACTAGAATGTCTCCTCTCTTCTGAAAGGTATACTCATATTCCATATTATTAAGGGTTGGCTTCTGCCTCTCTTGGCTGGCTTTATGTTTTTGGTCAAATATTTTCCCTATTTGTTTTCTTAAAAGAGAGAGAGAGAGAGAGGTCTAACTAGGTAATAACTAAGTCTTTTATAGCTTCCGAATTATGTTATGCAATGTTTCTAAATACAAAACTCACTATCTTTACTTTGGAGTCAACACCTCTCATTCTGTTATGGGCATAATAACCCAAGCTAGAAAACTTTCAGTTGTTTGATTTTCTCCCCCTCCTTTTACCCTCTGTATCAAATGTGTCATCATCACTTTCTAATCATCTTTTGAAGGGCTCACTGGTCTCTTCCCTATGGTTGGATATATCATTTAGTTCCTTCCACTATTTTCTTTTTTCTTTCTTGCTTTTTTTTTCTCTTTCAGGAATGTCCTAACCCTTCCTTCTGTTATACAAATCCCATCCCTATGGAATCTTATTTGTACCGATGAAATAATATTGTATTTTATCATACAAGTATGCACACATTACATAAATATATATATACACATTTAATGCAAATATTATAAACATATATTAAACAGATATACTAGAAGTCATTAGTGTACTTTCCTTCAAATGTTTCACCTTAAAAATCATACATTTATGTTAAGGTAACTCTATACTGGTAATGCCTTTATTGGAATTGCTCTCAGATGCTTGGGCATATATATATAATTTTAACATTTTCAGGGTGAGAAATGTAATTTCAAGACAGTTAAAAGTCAGTAAAAGTTAAGTCAATCAAACTAGCCAATAGTATCTTCGTGTTTAAAAAAAGTGTTAGCAAGAAACAGGTATTCTTATGTGGTTTTGTAATTCTTTTGAATGTATAAATTATATTTTATATTTTAATCACCCCAACCTGCCACACATTTTTCAAAAGTAATTATCTTGTATGTTGTCTTCTCGAAAATCACAGAATGTAAACTCTCCAAGGACAGATTTTCTGCCTCACACATTCAGATCCTTCACAATGCCTAACAACTGTATTCTTGATAAGATAGCCAGAGTGGACTCACTGACAGATGTCAGTACAATCTGTACATTGCTTCAGTGTATAATTCAGGAATTAGAGAGATGGCCCTGATAAAGGAAATAACTCTTTATTTTGTTACGAGGTTTACATAATGATTTTGCATTATAAAAGATAAAACTCTTTAAAGGACAAAGCCAAAAGCAATTTAAAAAAATGAAACGGTAAACTGCATTTGTAGAATTGCTTTTGGATACTGGGATATACATGAAATGAATTAATGGAAAATACTGAAATGATAGGTTTAATATTATGGTCCCAAGAGCTGTTATGATACAAGTAAAACTAATCAATTTAGATTATTCAGTTTAGTTATTATTTTCACTCCAGGAGAATTCCTGAATCATTAAACTTAGTAATTTCTATAGGTACTATGGATCTCTGATTACATTGCTTACCTAATGAAACAGTAAACACATTACCAAATTAAAAGACCCCAAGGAGGAAAAAGGCTAAAATATTCATCTTTACAAATTTTCAAATCTTTTTTTTAACAGATTTTACTTATTTGAGAGACAGAGTGCATGCGACCATGAGTTGGGGGGCGTGGGGGCAGAGGGAGAGGGAGAGGCAAACCACCCCCTGAGCAGGGAGCCAGATGCAGAGCGTGGATGCAGGGCTCCATGCAGAGCTCTATCCTAGGACTCTGAGATCATGACTCTGAGATCATGACCTGAGCCAAAGACAGACACTTAACCGACTGAGCCACCTAGGCGCTCCTCAAATTTCAAATCTTTAATCACGATTGTTAGCTATCTAAGGTTTAATGAAGTTTTACCATGTAACTAAGTCTGGAGCATGAAGGTTTTTTTAATATTTTATTTTTTAAAACATAGCAATAGTTTTATGATATTTAGAGGTGAAGATTTATATGGACATAATATTTTTATATAAGCATGTATAGAGACAAACCAAAATTCTTGAAGTTCAAGGAAAAAGCTGAAACTACATTTGTAAAATGAGTGCTTTCCCAAATTTCCATTTATGTCCTGTTCCCTTTGAGTAAGTGAACTTATATATCATGAGTTCTTTCCTGTCAGTCATTCCATGCAATCCCTCCTGCAGGATGGGGTTTCCCTCCCTTAATAAACCGTTTGACAAGGACAGCATCGTGACTCTGGGTTGAAGCTGACTTCATCAAAGTATTTCTCATCTAAAGCATATCTTTTTAAGCTGGTGATTGGCTAAGTGGTGGTAAATTTCTGTGTATACAAAAGCTGACATGTGATTTTCAAGGTAGGTAGGGGAATGGTACTATGTAATTCACAAAAGCATATCTAATAATATACTGTTATAATTGAGAAACAAATAATGTGAGCTTGAACTCAGTGCAAACTGCAGAAAGTTAAGCTCTATAAAATCTTCCTAGCTGAGTGGGCCGATGTCCACAATAGCCAAACTGTGGAAAGAGCCAAGATGTCCACTGACAGATGAATGGATAAAGAAGATGTGGTATATATACACAATGGAATATTATGCAGCCATCAAAAGGAATGAGATCTTGCCATTTGCAACGATGTGGATGGAACTGGAGGGTGTTATGCTGAGCGAAATAAGTCAATCAGAGAAAGGCATGTATCATATGACCTTACTGATATGAGGAATTCTTAATCTCAGGAAACAAACTGAGGGTTGCTGGAGTGGTGGGGGGTGGGAGGGATGGGGTGGCTGGGTGATAGACATTGGGGAGGGTATGTGCTATGGTGAGTGCTGTGAATTGTGTAAGACTGTTCAATCACAGACCTGTACCTTTGAAACAAATAATACATTATATGTTAGGGAAAAAAAAAGAAGAAGATAGCAGGAAGGGAGGAATGAAGAGGCGAGGAATCGGAGGGGGGGATGAACCATGAGAGACTATGGACTCTGAGAAACAAACTAAGGGTTCTAGAGGGGATGGGAGTGGGGGAATGGGTTAGCCTGGTGATGGGTATCAAAGAGGGCACGTTCTGCATGGAGCACTGGGTGTTATACGCAAACAATGAATCATGGAACACTACATCCAAAACTAATGATGTAATGTATAGTGATTAACATAACATAATAAAAAAAAAGGCTGAGAAACATGGGTTAAACCATTTGGAAAGAAGCTCTTTATATAATGACTCAACAATTCTATATATTACTCAGTGCTCAGCACAGTAAGTGTACTCTTAATCCGGTTCACTTATTTCATCCATCCCCCCACCCAACTACTCTTCAGCAACCACCAGCTTGTCCTCTGTATTTAAGAGTCTGTTTTTTGTCTCTTTTTTCTGTTTGTTCATCTGTTTTGTTTCTTAAATTCCACATACAAGTGAAATCATATGGTATTTGTCTTTCTCTGTCTGACTTATTTTACTTAGTATTATGTCTTCTAGCTCCATCCATGTCATTGCAGATGGCAAGAGCTCATTCTTTTTTATGGCTGAGAAATATTTAATTGTGCGTATGTATGTGTGTGTCTGTATAAATATCCCATCTTCATCTACATTGCCCATTCATCTATTGATGGACACTTGGGTTGCTTTCACATCTTGGCTATTGTAAATAATGTTGCAATAAACATAGGGGTGCATATATTGTTTTGAACTTGTGTTTTCATTTTCTTTAGGTAAATGAAATACCCAGTAGTGGAATTACTGGATCATATGGTAATTCTATTTTAATTTTTCAAGGAACCTCCAAATTGTTTTCCACAGTGGCTGTACAAATTTGCATTCCTACCAACAATGCACGAGGGCTCCTTTTTCTCCACATCCTCACCAACACTTGTTATTTCTTGTCTTTTTGATTCTAGCCATTCTGACAAGTGTGAGGTGATATCTCATTGTGGTTTTGATTTACATTTCCCTGATGATTAGTGACGTGGAACATCTTTTCATGTGTCTGTTGGCCGGCTGTCTTCTTTGGGAACATGTCTATTTGGGTCCTTTGCCCATTTTTTAATCAGATTATTTGTGGTTTTTCAGTATAAGTTCTTTATATAATTTGGATACAAACCCTTAATCAGATAGATCATTTGCAAATATCTTCTCCCATTCCGTAGGTTGCCTTATTGTTTTGTTGATGGTTTCCTTCACTGTGCAAAAGCTTTTCATTTTGTTTTTGTTTTTTTTAAAGATTTTATTTATTTATTTGCCAGAGAGAGACACAGAGAGAGAGGGAACACAAGCAGGGGGAGGGGGAGAGGGAGAAGCAGGCTTCCCGCGGAGCAGGGAGCCTGATGTGGGGCTCAATCCCAGGACCCTGGGATTATGACCTGAGCCGAAGGCAGACACTTAACAACTGAGCCACCCAGGTGCCCAAAAGCTTTTCATTTTGATACAGTCCCAAAAGTTTATTTTTGCTTTTGTTTCCATTGCCTGAGGAGATATATCTAGAAAAATATTCCTAAGGCCAGTGTTGAAGAGATTACTGCTAGTTTTCTTCTGGGAGTTTTGTAGTTCCAGGTCTCACATTTAGGTTCGTAATCTATTTTGAGTTTGCTTTTGTGTCTGGTGAAAGAAAGTGGTCCAGTCTCATTCTTTTGCATGTAGCTGTGACCCCTTTTCCAGCACCATTCGTTGCAGACACTGTCTTTTCCCCATTGATATTCTTGCCTCTTTCGAAGATTAATTGACCAAACAAGCCTGGGTTTATTTCTGGGCTCTCTATTCTTTTCCATTGATCTATGTGTCTATTTTTGTGCCAGTACCATACTGTTTTGATTATAACAGCTTTGTAGTATAGCTTGAAATCTGGAATTGTGATACTTCAAGCTTTGTTCTTTCTCAAGATTTGTTTTTTTTAACTCACAAATGTGAAATACCAGTACAAACAATCCATATATTTATTTTAATTTGTTAACATTTGAAAATTTATTCTGAAAATGAAAAATGTTTGTATAAAACTCTTCATTCCTTTCTGCATTAAGGAGTTAAAGTACTCTCCTAAAGAAAAGCACATTGTGAATTAGAAGAGTGAACAGAATCTCCATGAATGTGTAAGAAACACTCTATTCTTGTCATTATCTTTATTTGTGCAGTATATACCACATTCTGTTTGTGTACCAGTAAGTCTGTGGTAGTATATGCACTGAAAATCCAGACTTCCTCCTTGGAGTCCCATCCTGTGGTTCAACGACTTCTATTTGACATTTATGTATAAAATAATACAACAGCACCTATGTTTTTATTTGTTTATTATTATTTTAAAAGATTTTATTTATTTGAGAGAGGACAGACAGACAGAGCACAAGTAGGGTGGAGGGGCAGAGAGAGAAAGAGAAACAGGCTCCCCACTGATCAGGGAGCCCAACATGGGGCTCTATCCCAGGACCCTGGTATCATGACCTGAGCCAAAGGCAGATGCTTAACCGACTGAGCCACCCATGTGCCCCAACAGTGGCACCTATGTTTTTAAATCACTTAAGCTAAATCTATGACAGGACACAAGAGTATTGTCCATGATAAGGCATTTTGAATTATGCACATGCTAATTTCAGGCTCAACTGAATTTTTTCATTAAACCAGCCCTATACTTTATTTTCTCTAATTTCATATAGAAGAAAAAATTTTTAAAAAGAACATATCTGAAGCCAACTAAACCATATTGTTTTCAAAGCTTTGTTTCATATGAAGATATCTTTTAAGCAGATATTTGACTTACATTGTTTAACTCCTCCAGAGGACATTAGCATTCACTCCTTGCACCTGGTATCACAGCAAATATCAGTTTACAAACTGAATCAGTGCTTTAGTTTATGTTATAAACTGTTAAATATGATCAATTTGGCATACTGTACATGTTTCACATTATTTGAAACAAGGTTCTTGTTTCAAAAACTTTAGCTTGTAACCTTGTCTACTGAAGCCCCATCTTTTAGATAACCAATACCATTTTTATTTACCCTGGAGAAACAGGACTCCAAGAAGAGCTTGCAATAAAAGCTCAATAATGACTTGAAGTTGAACTGATTCAAAATTAATTATCCCTTTTAGGAAAAGTGGTAATCCAGATGATTTGTACCTCTTTGAACCAAGGAAAATAAGAATCTAGGTATTAGATCACTCAACCTTTGCCTGATTCTTCAGTGTTTATTAGCAGCCTAATATGTGCTCCTGAGCAGTACACACTCCCAAGGACTCCATAGTCTAGACCAAGAGAATTCAAGTAAACCAAATCACAGCTCAGCATGCTGTGTGCTGCTCAGTCCAGATGATCAGTCAGGGAGGGCTTCTGAGAGTAGGTGACTCCTAAATTACTGTATTATGGAAAACAGTAGTAGGAATGCAGGATGAATTCAGGGAGAGAGGACGTTCCTGCCAGGAGCAACAGCTTATACAGTGTCTTAGAGACACAGGCAAGGAAGGTTTGCTCAAGGAACTCCAGAAAATTCATATGGGGAGACAAAGAAGGGATGGGGAAATAGAGGGGAGCAGTGAAAGTTAAGAATTCAATCTGCCACTTTAAGGAGTTTGGAATTGGTCCTTAAGGTGATGAAAAATCGTTAAAGGTTTGTAAGTGGAGGGATGACATAATCTGATTGGCACAATCTGAGGAGGGCCCTACATTGCTCCCAGTGTGGAACAGAATGAGAGAGGTGTTAAAGCTGCTGAGCCAGTGAGGAAGCAGAGCAGTTTAGATCTTATCTTTTCTGTGAAGTACTAATAATAGGCTTTAAGTATAATGAACTTCTCTCATGTTAAAATCTCTAGTTAAATTTAAATACCATGTCTCTTTCCCAGGGCTAACATACTCAGCTGCCTTTCTCCATGGCCCAAACCCCGGCTCGCAGTGCTTCCCTCTATGTGTTGTTTATTAATACTGGGCAGGATGCACTCGCTGCTCTCACAAAGCTGCTAACAAAGATTGTGAGAAAGTGCTTCCTGGGAGGAAGAGCCGACCTTATGATGTCAGGCAATCCTGAAGCAGATCTTGGTTCTGTCCGTCTTCATGTGGTGGCCCTGTGGAACCCCTAAACTCTCAGAGCTGCGCTTTCCTCACCTCAAAAATAAAAACCAAAATAGCTATCTAGCAAGGCTGTGAGAAGTGAAGATCATTTATGTATGGCCTCTAGAAAAGAGTAAGCCCTCACTGAGCATACACATATTTATTATTAAAGAAGACATGGTATGAGCAAATTTCACATTTTCTAGCTGTTCTTTCAAAGACAGATAGACATTGGCAGGAGCTCCCAGTAGAGGACTGGGGCCTGGACCTCTCCTGTCACTCTGATCCCAGGTTATTAATGCTTCCGGGCAGCTCAGCAGCTGAACTGCTCTAGAAACCTATGCAGAAGAGTCTTGGTTTTAACTACGTAATCAACCTGACAGGGCCAAGGTGGAAATAAATGCGAACACCATGGCCAGGTGGCCTTGGGGATTGTGGAGTGCAATTAACCTCCTCACTGCCATTCACAGGAACGCTCCAAGAGAGAGGTAGTTGCCTTGTCACTGGCTGAGCTTGGGTCTGAATATTAATTCCAAACAGCATTTGTGAGCCCTAAGTGTGGTCCCGATCAGAGCCACTTCCAGAGAACAGAGAACATGAAATGGAGACTGTCTGAGGCACCGATTCTCCCAGCAAACCTTTCAGAAACACCAAAGAATGCAAGCGGGCAGAGGGGTTTAGGAGAAGGGAAGCTGGCACCCCTCTCCTATTTTCATATGAATATAATGATACAGCCCACGCCATTTCTGAATATAATGAGGATGTAATCCACAGTTTAAGCAGAAAAACCTGGTTAGAGAGCAAATAGGGAAATTTTATCCCGAGCAGTACAGCACAAGAGATTTGGGTGAAGCTATAAAACCAGAGAAGGAAGAATGTCTAAGTAACTGGCTTCCAATTCCCATTCATTTAGTACCCTTCTTTTCCCCTTTTTGTCCCTAAAGGCAAGAAAATCGAAAAAATCTTCCCCTCTGTAGCTACAGCTGGCATTTTTGCAGTGATCATTAGTAGAACATGTTGGTAGTGGAAAACAGGTTCAGCTCTTCCAGAACTGGCTGTCATTTGTGCCAAAAGCGAACAGGAATAGAAATAGTAACACCGATATTGTTATTACTGTACCGGGAGTCAGCATGCTCTTCTGTGTCTACAGTTTTCCTAAGTCAAGCCCAGTATCCCCATCATGCCTGACCTGTCCGCATCATTATGGATGGTGAAGACAGGTAGGGGAGGAGATGTGAAACTGTTGCTGAGGATGGGCAGCCAGCCTGACCTAGCAGCCTAGGACTGTTTACCTCCTTTATTGTAGGAAAAGCTTGACAATTAAGCCCATTTTGATGGAATTATTAGTTAGTAGAAAATTTCCAGGAAGGAATTGGCCATATTTATCAATTTGGCCATATTTATCAATAGCCTTTTTGAAAATGTCATATATTTGATACAGAACATAACTTTTAAGAATATACACTAAGAAGATATCATCTAAAACGCACACAGACTTTGAAGTAGAAAAATGTTTATTGTAGAGAGATTTTAATATAAAGAAATCATTTTGAATAAACAGCAATCAACTGTTGATTATTGTCATTATCCAGATTGAATATATTCAACTATTCTCCCCCTTACTTGTGATACATATGAAGTGAAACTAGCATGGAATAAAAAAGCTATCAGGAATTGGGGTGACTTTTGGAAGAGAGATAAAATCAAAAGTCAGAATCATGGCTGATGACACAACACTAGAAAATCAGAATAAATGCCTGCTCTCTCCACTATGACAGAGTATAGTGAGGAGTATTAACCAATGCAATTTAACAAGAGAGGAAAAAGCAAGCAGAATCAATATTTTAAAGTAGGAAACACAATTTACTATTACTTAAGAATGATATGATTTTACATTTGAAAATTACAGGAAATCATTCTAGAAAGTAACAAAGCAATAAGATTTGGGAAATTAAAAAAATCATCAGAATATATAATAAAAAATCAGAAAAGATAAATTATGTAAGAATAAACATTTGAAGAAAGCACAGAAAGTGGATTCCGTGAATGTGAATGGGTCCTGACCATACCAGAAGGAAGCGAACTGAGAAGCCAGCCTGGCTTAAGCTGAGCGTGAGGGATTGGGAATGAAAAAGGAAGCTGGAGGCTTAAAATGGAGGCATAACATGTGGGGCTTTGTAAACCATGATTCATATTTTTTCTCCATTAAAGCAATGAAAAATTTCTGAGGAGTCTGAAAGGACCATAAGATAATATTTGCCCTCCATGAGGATATTCCGGTGGCAAATGTGGAAGCCATTTTGAGATAAGCCACATAGATGGGTGTGATAAGTTTTGGGTGAAGATATATGAGAATAGTATCTACAATAGTAAGAAGTCAAGAAGTCCAGAGAGGAGATGCTAGTAGTTTAGATTAGGGTGTTGGTAGTGAGGACAAAAAACTAGAATAACCTAGCAATGTTTAGGAAATATGATTGATAGGACTCTAGTGAGTGGAATGTTGGGATGAGGTGCTCAGGTGACTTCTTGGTTTCTGAATTGCACAATTATATAGATGGGACACCATTTGGGTGAAACAGAAAATACTGAAAAAGTATATAACTCAAAGAGCATGAATTCAAAACTAAAATCTTTTCTTCTCAAAACTATTTCTCTAACGTGTTTTTTTTTAAAGGCTTTTTATTTATTCATTTGAGAGCGAGAGAGAGAATGTGCTCGAGCGAGAGCATGAGCAGGGGGAAGGGTCAGAGGGAGAGGGAAAAGCAGACTCCCCGCTGAGCAAGGAGCTCAATGCGGGGCCTGATCCCAGGTCCCTGGGATCATGACCTGAGCTGAAGGCAAATGCTTAACTGACTGAGTCACCCAGGTGCCCTATCTAACATAAGTTTTAATAGTCTATTTGAAACTCAGAAAACTGGGGAATGATTTCTTAATTCTCTTTTTTCTTTGACTCTCTTAAGACATGGGCTAGCATTGTCCGAAGGGGGGTTGTTAAAGGACAATAAAATAATTACTATGAATTATAAATGCATTTTTAAGTGTATGAAAATATTATCATGTCAAATATAAAGCTTTTGTTTGGTGAAATTACAAGCAGTAATCTAACCATGCCCTCCTCTGGAGAAGTACACTGAGAATTGATAAGGAAAGCAAATTTCAGTTTTCCTTAAGTATAATTTGAAGGTTTTCTATGATTTTGTATTTCTGATATAGTAAGAAGAGAAAAAGAAAGATTAAAAATATCATCTGGGGGGATGTCTGGGTGGCTCAGTCAGTTAAGCATCTGCCTTCAGCTCAGGTCATGATCCCAGGGTCCTGGGATCGAGCCCTGCATTGGATTTCCTGCTCAGCAGAGTCTGCTTCTCCCTCTCCCTCTGCTCCACCCCACTGCTCATTCTCTCTCTCTCTCTTTCTCAAATAAATAAATAAAATCTTAAAAAAAAAATCATCTGGGGAAAAAATAGAGATGTTGCTTCTGTTTCAGATTAAAAGGAAGAGGAGGAGGAAATGTCAAATAGTAATCAGTTGCCGGTCAGAGGTCAAGCAAGGTAAAGTCCAGAAAGTGCCCCCTACCTCTAGAAACATGGAGGTCGTCAGTGACCTCATGGAGGTCAGAGTCAGGGTTGTATGGAGAGCACTAGGCAGCCACAACTTGGGAAGTGTCACATGATGAAGTGGAGACTAAAGTGTTTTGACAAATTGGCAGGTAAAGTAAGAGATAGGTGGTAGCTAAAGAATAATGTGAAGTCTAGAAATTTGTTGTGGTTGTCTATTTTGAATGAGAAAGCTATCGAGACATTACATATTACAATGAAAAGAAAATTATTCAATAATTAAACAAATAATGTAATGAAATATACCAAAACAAAAAATATTTTTTATGCCTGCAAGTTGGGATCTGGAGCAATTTTAAAGCCTTAAATAAGAACAATAGGAATTTTAAAAATTTACTCTAGTGAACAAAGATTTATTTTATATTCAGAAAAATAAGGACAGTGAACTTCATTTTATAAAAGAAACAAAAGAACTCTGGTCACCAGAGTGCAATTCTCTGGGCATGAGCTGAGATGCCAGAATCTAAGTCATTTGTATAGCACCTTGTCCTAATTGCTCCTTCTGCTCAGGAGCATGATTGCTGTAAGAACTTCATTCTGCATGAAGCTAGAAAACTAAAAGGTTGTAAAATAATGTTTAAATGGGAGATAAATATTAAGAGATAATGAGGATTTCCAGTTCTAGATAAGATAAGGAACAGACGTTTCACCCTATTCCTCTCTGCCTCTTAAAACTAAAAACCCTGGACGAAATACATGAAATAAATATCAGAAGATTCTAAAAGGTGTAAAAAAAAAAACACGGAGCATTTATAAGGACCTTGGGAATCAAGGAATGAGCTGGCAAATTTTGTTTTTTTATTTTTTCTGCCTCTTCTATATCCCATCCTGGGCACTGGGGAATTTCACAGGCTGGAAGGAAGAGCACGTACAGGCAAAATCCATGAGCAAACAAATAAAACAAAATAAAAAGCCTGACCTCTAACCAAAGGACCTGGAAGGGAGTGGCCATGTAAGGAATAAACTTTTGGACATCACCGGACACACCCCAGAAAAAATTGTGCCTTCTTTAGCCTGTCATTTGTGGCAGCTGATGTCAGGGCTCTGAGCAGAGATTAGAGTACCACTACAACCCAGCAGTAATGACATGGCTCCCCCTCGTGGAGGGTAGGTGTCTGCAGAGATGGTGTGCTTGCTCATGCAGGGTCTAGCCTGGTATGACTGATCATTTAGATAATGATCAACATTATCCAAATATAATAAAAGATAACTTCTTATACCGAGAAGCAGGAAAATCTCAAGTTGAACGAGAGGACACATCCAACAGACACAGTGCCAAGATGGCATAGATAATGGAATTATTTGACCAGGATTTTAAAGCGGCTATCGTCAAAAAAAAAAAAAAAAAAAGCTTCAATGAATAATTATGATCACTCTTGGAAAAAAATGAAAGAGAAATAGAAACTTTCAGCCAAGAAATAGAGGATACAAAGAACCAAATGGGGGAGCCTGGGTGGCTCAGTCGGTTAAGCATCTGCCTATAGCTCAGGTCATGATCCCAGGGTCTTGGGATTGAGCCCCACATCGGGCTCCCTCCTCAGTGGGGAGTCTGCTTCTCCCTCTGCCACATCCCCCCGCCCCCACTGTTTGTGCTCTCTCTCGCTCGCTCTCTTTCTCTCCAATAAATAAACTCTTAAAAAATAAAATAATAAATGAGAGTAAAGATTTCTTAAAAAAAAAAGAACCAAATGGAAATTTTAGAACTGAAAATATAATGAAAGAAATATGTAATAAAGATTTCCACTTCCAGTTTGGTAGAATAGCTGGGGATGACCAAACTCTCACCCAGAACAATTAGAAAAGCTAGACAAAGACACAAAAACATCTATTGGAAGGAATCAGTGAGACACCAAAGAGATAGAACCTGACAAACTAGAGTTCCAGAGAGGAGAGAAATACATTGAGGTAAACATTATGTTCTGTAGCACTTTTCCACTTGAGACATTTGCTGATTTTTTAAGCTGAAAACAGGAAATTAGAAAGAGACTTCCAACATAGGAACCTAAGATGAGCTCTTGGCAGTTTCCCAAGGCTGGGGAGGCAAATCTTGGAGTTCAGGGATATCAAGGCAGGCAGGACTTGAAGGGAAATTATTTCACAGAGAAACAAAATACATGAAGGGAGTGTGCCTAGGAGTCTGGAAAGATGAGCAGAGTTCTTGCAAAAATCATAAAACTACAGAGACAAAAATTGGAGTTCAGAGTCCACCAAGGAAGAGGGGAGGTCTCCTCCTGATAAACAGCCACGATTTCCACGTGAGATCAGGACAGTATTATAGGAGTACGAAGAAATTCGAGTAGATCTCACAAAACTGCATCAATTCCAGTCCAGGTTCCTGCATTCTAACTGCCTGTGAGATAGTAAAGTAAATCCTCTCCAGAAGAATTAAACAGCCAAAGCCCTCATATTTTTCATCCATATTACTCAGCCTTCAATCAAATGCTTTTAGGAATGCCAAGGGACAAGAAAAAAATGATAAAAGTCAAGATAGAAGAAAGGCAATAAAAATAGATGCATAGGTGATCAAGATATTGAAGTTATCAGAGAAGGACTTTAAAGTAAGTATAATTAAAATGCTCAGAAAAATAGATGAAAAGATGGAGAATTTCACCCTAACATTGGCATCTATTACAAAATTGAATCAAATCTATAAAAAATTTTAAAAATTAATCAGATGCAATAGCTGATTTTTTAGAAACAAATAGATTTAATGACAGATTACATACAGTGGAAGAAAGAATAACAAATCGTTAGATAGGTCAACAGAAAGTATCCAGATTAAAGCAAAGTAGAAAATATGCAACATAAAAAATAACATGTGAAACATGAGAGACACATAGTTTTAGTAAGTAAACAACTGAAGTCCCAGAAGGAGAGTAGACAGAGGATAATGGCAGAAGCAATATATAAAGATACAGTGATCAAAAAATTTTCAAAATGAAAAAAAATCAAAATGATGAAATATATCAAACTACAGATTCAAGAATCGCTACATATTCCCAGATGGATGGATGGATAGATACATAGATCAATCGATCACAATATGTGCACCATAACTGCACTTCTGAAAATCAAAGACAAAAGAAATCTTTAAAGCAGCCAAAGAGAAATGTCATATTATCTTCAAATGAGCAACAATAATACCGAAAGCTAACTTCTCAACAGACATGATATCAGCCAGAAGAAAATAGAATTATACCTTCAAAGGGATTAAAGAAAATAACTGATTGTTTAGAATTCTACATGCTGCAAAAAAAAAAACATTCTCAAAAAATAAAAACAAAATTGAAAAATAACTAAGAAAACTCTCCTACAATATAATCCTCTAAAATAAAGATGAAAGCCAGCTCCTTATGCAAAAGAAAAACGTACCCAAGTGAAAGCTTGGTTCAATGTAGACAGGAGCTAAAAGCAATGGAAACATTAAATGTGTGGGTAAATCTAAATCAACATTTTGTTTTTATAGCAATGTTATTAAGATCTGTATGTTTTAAATTATATTTAGAATGAAAATGCATGACAAACAGCCCAAAAGGTGGAAAGAGTTAAAAGAGTTAGAATGATCTAAGATTTTTGCATCGTGTAGAAAGCAATAAAATACCAATTTTTATTATACTCTGATAATTTTAATAGTCTCTTAGTAACTATTAAAAGAAAATAAAAGAATGTATAACTAACAAATTAATAAAGTGGAAAAATGAATAATACAAAAATACTTGACTCAAAGAAGAATAAGAAGATGGAGGAGAAAGAGAGGAATGAGGACAGGAAGAAAAAGAAAGGAAACAAATAGTAAGAGTAAATTTGAACTCAGATATAACTGTGATTACCTTTAAATTAAGGAGCTAAATATTCTAAATAAAATACAAAGTGTGCTAACCTAATTTTTTTTAATGAGTATAATGGTAATCAGATTTTGAAGGAAAAAAATACAAGCCCTAAGCAAAAGAAAACTGGCATATCTTATTAATTTCAGCCAAAGTAAGCTTTAAGGCAAGAATCTCTAGTAAATATAAAGAAGTATATTTCACTGTGGTAAAATATTCAATCCATAAGGAAGATAGGATGATGATAAATTTGTATGCATATTTCATTCTAGCCTCAATATAAATAATGGAGAAATGACTAAATTCTAAAAGAGAAAAAATAGACAAAGTTATAGTTGGAAGATTCAGTATGTATCTCTTGATAACTGATAAAACAAGTAGATATAAAAATGTAAAGACACAGAAAACTTGAACTACAAAATTAGGAAATTTGTCTTCAAATATTCAGAATGCTGACCTCAATATTTGCATTTTTCTCAAACATGCATAGTATGTTGACTCCCAACCTGACTGTATTTTTGAACCATAGAACAAATTTCAAACACTGTCAAAGAATTGCCATAATACGGAGTATGCTTGCGCTTGCCATTTTTTTCCAAAATTATATCTGAGATGCTGGTCAGTCCACTAAAGTTTGGAAAAAAATGTAAACCCCAAAGAATTTGGGAGAAAAAACCCTTTATTATTTAAAAACAATTTTATAGACATAGAAAATGCAAAAGAATTTTCAAACTTTATAAGTAATAAGTGAATTTAGCAACACAGCTAGGAACAAAGTCATTTGTTCCTCTACACACCAGCAACATTTCGAAAATGAAATCAAATAAACAAGATAACATGAAAATACAAAATTAATTGACAAAAAGAAGGAAGAGATAAAAGTACAATTCTTTAATCAGATATCGAGAAAAATGGGTAAAATATAATCTGAAAACAAAAGGATCATACACAGAGAAAATGAAGATACAAAACTGTCTTTAACAAAATAGATACATTATCAGTGAAAAAAGAAAAGTTAAATAATAGCAAAACAAACAGTTAAGTTCAGATAAGGACTAATACCATTTGCTTGCTTTTAATGTATTTTTTAATATTCTCTTCGCCTCTATTGTCTTCTTATTTAGGCTTTAGTTTATAGTGCATTTTATTTTATAGTGTGTTATTCTTCTTCCAACTCTTTCTTTCCTTGGTTTTGGTCTTTTAAATTCCCAATTTAAATTTTATTTTCCAAAATGTTTTAGTTTTCTGTTTTGTTTTAAAATTTATGCATTTTATCCCATATCCCATATGTATTTTTATTATTCAATATTATGTAATAACATTTATTCTATAAATTAATAAATCTGTAATTTAATTAATGCTTAACTTCCTTCTCCTAAAATAAAATTGATGCTGTGCTAGATTTTCCCTTGAAACCTTGAAAACTCAGGAGGTATGTGTACCTCAGTTTGTAGAGCCTAGCCTTACAGTACTCTTATTTTGAAAGCTGGTTGGAAAACGTGAAAACCAAAGGAGGATGGAGTTTGGTAAGACAATTCTGATGACAATTTAACCTGAGGAACCCTTTACCACTGCTTGTTCTAGAAAAGAGATGTGCCTACAGGCAATTCCTGGGTACAATAAAGAATACCAAGTGCCAAAGGCGAGGGTGTTGCTGGGGACAGGTTGACATTGTTACATCAAATACGGTTATGGGCTTCATGAGGATAAAAGACTCCGAGTTTTCACCTTCTTTAGCACTGGTCATTCCATGCATCTTCTTACTCCTTCAATTGCTATCCCTTTGACTAAGTCCCCTAAACTCATCTATTCTTTCAACATAAACATTTGCTCCCTGTCTCTGGTTCTCCACATTTTCTCACAATATCTTGCCTCTATGCTGTTAATGCTGTTGTCCTGGTGTCTGAATTATCAGGAGGTCTGAACTACTGCAAACTTTAATCCCCAAGGAGATATGTCCATGACAGTCACTGATTATATGATTAGGTAAGTCAAAAGAGTGACAAATGGATACCAGAGAAGGCAACTAGGTGGACCAAAGTACTCCAAAATATACTAAGGTGAAATGACCTCATTCTTTATTGAAGGGATGAGGAAAGTGGAAATCATTCAGTGAAATTAAAAGAGGTACCACATATTTAATGTAGATGGATGTTATCAACCAACCAATTTCCTTATTTACCCTCTGTGTAAGTATATGAAGAAGTACAAATACATGATTGTTAACGTCCTGCATACACTGGAATAAATTATTAGTAAAACATATGAAATTTTAAAAAATGCATTTGTGATTATAAAAAATTTTTGTTTCTTACTTTATAATATGTTTTCTTACAAGATCACTAAAAGTCACTTAGGAGACGCTTCTATTTTTTATAAGTCCGTCCCTGGAGTCATTGTACTGTGGTCTAGTTTTTTTTTTTTTTTTTTTGATACAGGAAATGAAGTTTCCATTGTAAAAGCAAGCTTGATGTTCTACAAACCAAAGGCCATGACAGAGTGTTTTAGAAAGTATATCATTTCCTTTTTTTTCGAGCAGTTAATCAGTTTCCTCTATCTTACAAATATCATGCAAATACAACGTTGGTTAAAGAACATATACTGAGAAGAACAAAATTTTGTATAAAATTCATTTTTATGTTCAAATGTATACATCTCTTAAAAGTAAATAAAGGCAGTCCAGAATTCCCAATTCTGTGAATTCTTGAAAGTTTTACTTTTGGCTTGTATTTATTTACTCATTATTTGGGGGAGGAGCTCTAAAATACCAAAGACATCAATCCTAGCAAATAATAACTATGTAATCAATAACAACCTCCAACTCATCTCATTTTCTGTGCTAAGTAGAAATGAAGAAAAAATTTTGAAAGAAACTAATATATCAATCAATTTTCATGTAATGTGGAATCCGAAATCCAAAAGAATAAAGAAACTATAAGACAATCCTTGAGGTTTCCTAAATAGAGAAACTCAACTCTCATTAGAAAACTGGGTTAAGGGGCGCCTGGGTGGCTCAGTCCATTAAGTGTCTACCTTCGGCTCAGGCTCAGGTCATGATCCCAGGGTCCTGGGATGGAGCCTCGTGTTGGGCTCCCTGCTCAGCGGGGAGCCTGCTTCTCCCTCTCCCCCTGCCTGCTGCTCCCCCTGCTTGTGCATGCACTCTCTGTCAAATAAATAAATAAAATATTTAAAAAAAGAAAAAGAAAACTGGGTTAATTCCTGTGGTCCCCAAAAGTTAGCTGTATTCAGGAGCTCCTGAAGGGTTCCTCCACCACAAAGCACAGTGGTAACCAAAGGAAAAAAAAAACAACTTAATACTTTTGGGCATTTCTCTCTCCTAATTCCCAAATGTCTGTGCCAATAATTTCAAATTGTATTTACTATAAAAATCTCTTTAAGTTTTTCTTCTGCTTTATTGTAGTTCCAGTCCAGAGCTACAGACTTTAGACCACTCCTCCCACTTCAGAGCTAGATTTCTACAAAGAGTGGGTCTTTGATAATAATTGTTGCAAAGATCCAAATATAACCATGACAATTTTTTTCTCTTTGGAAAACTCAATTCTTGAATTAAACTAACTAGGCCTGCCATAATTAATAAAACCTTTGACTACACCAACTCATACTGATCTCTCCTTTCCCTGGATTACATCAACAAAACTGAAGAAGTAGGTATGTGTTAGTGGGGAGAAAGCAGGAGAGAGTAACCATCAGTTTTAAAAACTCACTTTATTGCACTGTACCATAATTCACCCATGGAAAAGGAGTTTGCTCACTGTACACTTCACAAAGTGAAATGAATTTTGATGACTACAGATGACTCTGTAGTTTTTTGGGGGAACCCAGGGATATTTATTCATAAAGTTCTTGCAGTGATTTGGATTCCTACAAAGTTTAAGAACAGTTAAAAGTCAGAATGGCTGGATATAGCAGAATTTTTAAAACATCAGTTTTGAATGAATATGTCTTTCTCCTTAAAAATCTTCTACCTGCTTTTTCCTTTCAGCAGCATCTTGAAAGAAAAGTTCCTGTTTGAGGCCTCTGACTCTATCCATAAAACAAGCTAAGGAAGAACTCCCTGAAACTCGCTATATCCTAAGATTCTGGCTTTTATGGGAGCCTGACAGTCAATGCAGAGCTAAAGTTATCCTTGGGGTACAAGTTGGAGAAATAGTTCACCAATTTTTTTTTCTTTTGGACTATTTTTAAGAATATCACTTTTTTTAAACATTTTTTATTGTTATGTTAATCACCATACATTACATCATTAGTTTTTGATGTAGTGTTCCATGATTCATTGTTTGTGCATAACACCCAGTGCTCCACGCAGAATGTGCCCTCTTTAATACCCATCACCAGGCTAACCCAACCCCCCACCCTCCTCCCCTCTAGAACCCTCAGTTTGTTTTTCAGAGTCCATTGTCTCTAATGGTTGGTCCCCCCTCCAACTTACTCACCTTCATTCTTCCCTCCTATCTTCTTCTTATTTTTTTTAACATATATTGCATTGTTTCAGAAGTACAGATCTGTGATTCAACAGTCTTGCACAATTCACAGGGCTCACCATAGCACATACCCTCCCCAATGTCTATCACCCAGCCACCCCATCCCACCCACCCCCCACCACTCCAGCAACCCTCAGTTTGTTTCCTGAGATTAAGAATTCCTCATATCAGTGAGGTCATATGATACATGTCTTTCTCTGATTGACTTATTTCACTCAGCATAACACCCTCCAGTTCCATCCACGTCATTGCAAATGGCAAAATCTCATTCCGTTTTATGGTTGCATAATATTCCATTGTGTATATATACCACATCTTTATCCATTCATCTGTCAATGGACATCTTGGCTCTTTCTACAGTTTGGTATTGTGGACATTGCTGCTATAAACATCGGGGTGCACGTACCCCTTCGGATCCCTACATTTGTATCTTTGGGGTAAATACACAGTAGTGCAATTGCTGGGTCGTAGGGTAGCTCTATTTTCAACTGTTTGAGGAACCTCCATACTGTTTTCCAGAGTGGTTGCACCAGCTTGCATTCCCACCAAGAGTGTAGGAGGGTTCCCCTTTCTCCGCATCCCCGCCAACATCTGTCGTTTCCTGACTTGTTAATTTTAGCCATTTTGACTGGTGTGAGGTGGTTTCTCATTGAAGTTTTGATTTGGATTTCCCTGTTGCCGACCGATGTTGAGCACTTTTTCATGTGTCTGTTGGCCATTTGGATGTCTTCTTTGGAAAAATGTCTGTTCATGTCTTCTGCCAATTTCTTGATTGGATTATTTGTTCTTTGGGTGTTGAGTTTGAGAAGTTCTTTATAGATTTTGGATACTAGCCCTTTATCTGATATGTCATTTGCAAATATTTTTTCCCATTCTGTCGGTTGTCTTTTGGTTTTGCGGACTGTTTCTTTTGCTGTGCAAAAGCTTTTTATCTTGATGAAACCCCAATAGTTCATTTTTGCCCTGGCTTCCCTTGCCTTTGGCGATGTTTCTAGGAAGAAGTTGCTGCAGCTGAGGTCGAAGAGGTTGCTACCTGTGTTCTCCTTTAAGATTCTGATGGACTTCTGTCTCACGTTTAGGTCTTTCAACCATTTGGAGTCTATTTTTGTGTGTGGTGTAAGGAAATGGTCCAGTTTCATTCTTCTGCATGGGGCTGTCCAATTTCCCCAACACCATTTGTTGAAGAGACTTTTTTCCATTGGACATTCTTTCCTGCTTTGTCAAAGATGAGTTGACCATAGAGTTGAGGGTCCATTTCTGGGCTCTCTATTCTGTTCCATTGATCTATGTGTCTGTTTTTGTGCCAGTACCATACTGTCTTGATGATGACAGCTTTGTAATAGTGCTGGAAGTCCGGAATTGTGATGCCACCAGCTCTGCTTTTCTTTTTCAACATTCCTCTGGTTATTCAGGGTCTTTTCTGGTTCCATACAAATTTTAGGATTATTTGTTCCATTTCTTTGGAAAAAGTGGATGGTATTTTGATGGGGATTGCATTGAATGTGTAGATTGCTCTAGGTAGCATTGACATCTTCACAATGTTTGTTCTTCCAATCCATGAGCATGGAAAGTTTTTCCATTTCTTTGTGTCTTCTTCATTTCTTTGATGAGTATTTTATAGTTTTCTGAGTACAGATCCTTTGCCTCTTTGGTTAAATTTATTCCTAGGTATCTTATGGTTTTGGATGCAATTATAAATTGGATCGACTCCTTGATTTGTCTCTCTTCTGTCTTGTTGTTGGTGTATAAGAATGCCACTGATTTCTGTGCATTCATTTTATATCCTGCTACTTTACTGAATTCCTGTATGAGTTCTAGCAGTTTTGGGGTGGACTCTTTTGGGTTTTCCACATACAATATCATATCATCTGCAAAGAGTGAGAGTTTGACTTCTTCTTTGCCGATTTGGATGCTTTGATTTCTTTTTGTTGTCTGATTCCTGTGGCTAGGACTTCTAATATTATGTTGAATAGCAGTGGTGATAGTGGATATCCCTGCCGCGTTCCTGACCTTAGGGGTAAAGCTCTCAGTTTTTCCCCATTGAGAATGATATTCGCTGTAGATTTTTCATTGATGGCTTTTATGATATTGAGGTATGTGCCCTCTATCCCTAAACTCTGAAGAGTTTGATCAAGAAAGGATGCTGTACCTTGTCAAATGCTTTTTCTGCATCTATTGAGAGGATCATATGATTCTTGTTCTTTCTTTTGTTAATGTATTGTATCATGTTGATTGATTTGTGGATTTTGAACCAACCTTGCAGCCGAGGGATAAATCCTACTTGGTCATGGTGAATAATCCTTTTAATGTACTGTTGGATCCTATTGGCTAGTATTTTGGTGAGAATTTTTGCATCCATGTTCATCAAGGATATTGGTCTGTAATTCTCCTTTTTGATGGGGTCTTTGTCTGGTTTGGGGATCAAGGTAATGCTGGCCTCATAAAATGAGTTTGGAAATTTTCCTTCCATTTCTATTTTTTGGAACAGTTTCAGGAGAATAGGTATCAATTCTTCTTTAAATTTTTGGTAGAATTCCCTTGGGAAGCCATCTGGCCCTGGGCTTTTGTTTGTTGGGAGATTTTTGATGACTGCTTCAATTTCCTTAGTGGTTATAGGTCTGTTCAGGTTTTCTCTTTCTTCCTGGTTCAATTTTGGTAGTTGATACATCTCTAGGAATGCACCCATTTCTTCCAGGTTATCTAATTTGCTGGCATAGAGTTGCTCATAATATATTCTTATAATTGTTTATATTTCTGTGGTGTTGGTTGTGATCTCTCCTCTCTCATTCATGATTTTGTTGATTTGGGTCATTTCTCTTTTCTTTTTGATCAGTCTGGCCAGGGGTTTATCAATCTTGTTAATTCTTTCAAAGAACCAGCTCCTAGTTTTGTTGATCTGTTGTACTGTTCTTTTGGTTTCTATTTCATTGATTTCTGCTCTGATCTTTACTATTTCTCTTCTCCTGCTGGGTTTAGCTTTATTTGTTGTTTTTTCTCTAGCTCCTTTAGGTGTAGGGTTAGGTTTTATATTTGAGACCTTTCTTGTTTCTTGAGAAAGGCTTGTATTGCTATATATTTTCCTCTCAGGACTGCCTTTGCTGTATCCCAGAGATTTTGAACAGTTGTGTTTTCATTTTCATTGGTTTCCATGAATTTTTTTAATTCTTCTTTAATTTCCTGGTTGACCCATTCATTCTTTAGTAGGATGCTCTTCAGCCTCCATGTATTTGAGTTCTTTCTGACTTTCCTCTTGTGACTGAATTCTAGTTTCAAAGCACTGTGGTCTGAAAATATGCAGGGAATAATCCCAATCTTTTGGTACCGATTGAGACCTGATTTGTGACCTAGGATGTGATTAATTCTGGAGAATGTTCCATGGGCACTAGAGAAGCATGTGTATTCCATTGCTTTGGGATGGAATGTTCTGAATATGTCTGTGAAGTCCATTTGGTCCAGGGTGTCATTTAAAGTCTTTATTTCTTTGTTGATCTTTTGCTTAGATGATCTGTCCATTTCAGTCAGGGGGGTGTTAAAGTCCCCACTATTATTGTATTATTGTCAATTGTTTCTTTGCTTTTGTTATTAATTGCCTTATATAATTGGCTGCTCCAATGTTAGGGGCATAGATATTTACAATCGTTAGATCTTCTTGTTGGATAGACCCTTTAAGTGGGATATAGTGTCCTTCCTCATCTCTTATTACAGTCTTTGTTTTAAAATCTAATTTGTCTGATATAAAGATTGCCACCCCAGCTCTGTTGGTGTCCATTAGCATGGTAAATGGTTTTCCACCCCCTCACTTTCAATCTGGGGGTGTCTTTGGATCTAAAATGAGTCTCTTGCAGATAGCATATCGATGGGTCTTGTTTTTTAATCCAATCTGATAGCCTGTGTCTTTTGATTGGGGCATTTAGCCCATTTACATTCAGGGTAACTATTGAAAGATAGGAATTTAGTGCCATTGTATTGCCTGTAAGGTGACTGTTACTGTATATTGTCTGTATTCCTCTCTGATCTATGCTGCTTTTAGGCTCTCTTTGCTTAGAGGACCCCTTTCAATATTTCTTTTAGGGCTGGTTTCATGTTTGCAAATTCCTTTAGTTTTTGTTTTCCTGGAAGCTTTTTATCTCTCCTTCAATTTTCAATGACAGCCTAGCTGAATATACTATTCTTGGCTGCATATTTTTCTCGTTTAGTGCTCTGAAGTTATCTTGCCAGTCCTTTCTGGCCTGCCAGGTCTCTGTGGATAGGTCTGTTGCCAATCTCATGTTTCTACCATTGTAGGTTACATATCTCTTCTCCGAGCTGCTTTCAGGATTTTCTCTTTGTCTTTGAGACTCGTAAGTTTTACTATTAGATGTCAGGTTGTTGACCTATTTTTATTGATTTTGATAGGGGTTCTCTGTGCCTCCTGGATTTTGATGCCTGTTTCCTTCCTCACATTAGGGAAGTTCTCTGCTATAATTTGCTCCAATATACCTTCTGCCCCTCTCTCTCTTTCTTCTTCTTCTGGGATCCCAATTATTCTAATGTTGTTTCATCTTATCATATTGCTTATCTCTCAAATTCTGCCCTCGTGATCCTGTAATTGTTTCTCTCTCTTTTTCTCAGCCTCTTTATTTTCCAACATTTGGTCTTCTATATCGCTGATTCTCTCTTCTGCCTCACTTATCCTAGCAGTTAGTGCCCCCATTTTTTATTGCACCTCATTAATAGCCTTTTTGGTTTCAACTTGGTTAGATTTTAGTTCTTTTATTTCTCCAGAAAGGGTTTCTCTAATAATGTCCACGCTTTTTTCAAGCACAGCTAGTATCTTTAAAGTCATGATTCTGAACTCTAGGTCTGACATCGTACTAATGTCTGTATTGAGTAGGTGCCTGGCAGAGGGTAGTACCTCTTTTTCTTTTTGCTGAGGTGATTTTTTTCGTCTTGTCATTTTGTCCAGAGGAGAATAGATGAATGAGAGAACAAAATGCTAACAGGTTAACAACATCCCCAGCAAATATACTCTATAGAAATCAGAAAAGACCTGAAACCATGGGAAAAGAAAGGGAAAGAAAGAAAAAAGAAAGAGGAAAGAAAAAGAAAAAGAAAAAGATAAAAACAAAAACAGAACAAAACACAATAAACAGAATATGATCAAATATGATCAGGCTAGTGCATAGATCAGTGCCACACACTAGATTTTGGGTGTATTTTGGTCTATTAGAAGAAAGTGCCTCCTAAAATTTTAAAGGAAGAAAGACATATATGTACAAAATACGGGTTGATACAATGAAGGGATGGAAGATGACTGTAAAGATGAAAATTATAAAAGATTTTATAAAAGGAATTGATAAGATAAGAAGTTGTTTGAAAAAAGAAAGAAGAAGATTTTAAAAAAAAAAAGAAAAGCAAAAAAGGGAGAGAGTGTGATCAGGCAGGAGACTAGAACAAAGCCATACACTAGTGATTTAGGGTATATTTTGATCTGTTAGAAGAAACTCTATCTCAAAATTTTAAAGAGAGAACAACTTATATATATATATATATATATATATATAGGCCAAAAATAAGGGTAACTACTATGAAGGGATAAATTTTCTAAAAATGAAAAATAAAAAATGTTTTTTTAAAAAAGGGATTGCTAAGATGTTGGTTGAAAAAGGGAAAAAGAAAAATTCAAAAAAAAGAAAAAAAACAGTTAAGAAAATTAACTTTGAAAAAACTATTGAATCATGGTAATAAAAGCCATGAATTCTATGTGCAGTATTCCCCTAGCGCTGGAGTTCTCCCGTTCTCCTTGATCGGTAAACTTGGTCTTGGCTTGCTGGCTGTTCGGGCTGATCTTCTGGGGGAGGGGCCTGTTGTCGTGGTTCCCAAATAACTTTGCTGGAGGCAGAATTGCCCCGCCCTTGTCGGTCCGGGCTAAGCAATCTGCTCAGGTTTGCTCTCAGGAGCTTTTGTTCCCTGCAAGCTCTCTGCACAACTTTGGAGGACCAGAGTGAAAATGGTGTCCTCCCAATCTCCACCTGGAGGAGCTGAGAACTCGGGGCCCCGCTCCTCAGTGCGCCCCCAGAGAAAAGCAGTCACTCCCGTGTCCCCGGTCTCCGACCACACTCCTTGCTCACCTGGCCTGTGACCAAGCGTTTCTATCTCTGGCACCTGACTCCGTGTGGATCTCCAAACCCAGCAGATCCCTGCGGTGCGCTCCCGCACCGCTCCTCCCAGGCGAGGAAGCGGAGTCTCCCGGGATCTGCCGCTTGTTGGGTCCCTGCTGGAGGAGCAGTGGCCCGACTGGGCCGCGGAGCACAGTTTATGGCAACCCTGAGCTGAGAGCCTGCTCCTCGGCTCCGTCTCTGCAGCCGGCTTCCCTGCTCCGATACCTGGGAGCTCTGCCGCACTCAGGCACCCCCGATCTTTCTGTGACCCCGCGGGTCGTGAGACCACACTGTCCTGCGAGGGTTCCACCCCCAGCTTAGCCACTGGAGCGACGTCCCTCAGCAGAGCCGGCTTCTATAAGTTCTGATTTTGTGCCCCGCAACTCTATCACTTGCCAGAAGCGGCGAATGGAGGCCCCCTCCCCCGCCGTCTATCCTCCCGAATATCTCCTCGATTCACTTCTCCGCATGTCCTACCTTCCAGTAAGTGGTCGCTTCTCTGTTCAGAGAGTTGTTGCTATTCTTTTCTTTGATCTCCTGTTGAGTTCGTAGGTGTTCAGAATGGTTTGATCCCTATTCAGCTGAATTCCTGAGACCAGATGAAATCCAGGTCTCATACTCCTCCGCCATTTGCTCCGCCCCAGAATATCACTTTTTATAATAGAGTAACTGTTATCATTCAGAAAAATGCTTAAAACCATCTGCAGAAATTCAGTCTTAGCCCTTAAAGCTTGAGGTTGATCTCTCTCCCTTACTTCTCTGAGTCCCGGAAACACTGATCAATAGAAAATAATTTGCCATCCCAAATATAGTAGTACAATTTCCTTGTATGATTTTAAATCCAAGGTATATCTATATTCATCATTTTATGTATGAGAAATACAAGAAAAATAGATCTTTGTCCATAATATTAACTGCTTTGATCCTCTGGTTTTAAAGCATTGGTTGGGTTCTTAATTCTCTGTCATTTGGGGATACCAGGAATCTCTCTCATGAACAGAAATCTAGTCAAATAATAGCCTTTGATCATGTGGTCCATATATCCAGATGCTATGTCAACTTAGTGTGCCCCATCTGTCAACCTTGATCACTCACTGCCTCATATCATGGGCTCTCAGCATTTTCTGTGAATTCTTTGCTGTTAATTTTCAGAAACACTTTTTTTAAAATCCTTTTTCTATATTGTGCAGTTAATTTCTCTTTATTGAGATTTTATATTGAATTTTTTCCATCATTTGATGGCTTCCTCACCCTTATCCTGGGAACTTGAAATGTGTGTCAAGAATCTAAAGTCTTAAAATCTTCAGACACTATTTATGTAAACAAACCTTTACAGTTTTATAACATAAGAAAATTGAATTATGTTCTCTTCCTGTAGTTTGCTATTGTTATTCATTTTCTTTACCACTGCTTCATTCATAAATATATGAATTTGACTGGTCTTTGCTTCCTAGGATAAACTGGTCTAAAGATAATGAAATAAAATACCTCTGGTCTTCTGCTTTTTAATCCATCTTTCACCCATTATCCAGTATCACCTATCTGAATGCAGATAGAATCTTTGCATTCTCTTGAATGAGTTCCTCATTGTTTACCTGTACCACACAATCTGAACACTTTGATCCTTCATTTTTGGTCATATTTGTTTTCACTCCTTACCAAGTAATTATGCTTCAGCAAGACATGTACTTGATTACAGTCAAATAACACACACACATACACACACACAAAACACACACACACACACACACACAGTGTCCTGCCATTTACAGTCCATAGTTATGTTGGCTCCACTGTCTGAAATTCTTCCTCAAACTATAAGACTCAGCTCAAGTTAAGTTCTAGAAAGCTTTTCTTAATCCTACCTCCTGACCAAATTATTTTATTTATTATTTTGGTGCTCCCATAATACTGTGTCTATTTTCTATCAGTGCATTTAATTTCATTGTGTTTTCATTTTCTATTAATGCATCTTCTTGCCCACTATGAGTGAACTCCTTGAGAACAGGGACTGTGCCTTATTTACCTTTCAGGCTCCTGGCTAGAATCAGTAGGTGCTTATACATGTTTGTTGAATAAATTAATAAATGAATGAATGAATGAAAAATTAGTTAATGGTGTAGCCTACTATAGGAAACATAAATACAGGTTCCTCTGTTGGCAAATAGGCACATAAGCTTGACATTGAAAGTGTATAAAGACAAGATTTATTTATCTATTATAGTTCTGTAAAAACTTTATAAGATTATTTTCTTACTGATTTCTTTGGTGTTATCCATTATTTGTTCTTAAAAGCCTAATTATAAAATAATGAATAAAATATTCTGTCTGCTTTTTCTCAGTGGTTGGGTGGAAGGACTTCAGGGAGCATGTGGTGTGTGGGACTAATGTTGGAGGACCTGGCTGGTGTTCCATCTTTTCACCTACTAGCTGTGAATTTGGTTAGGCCTCTAACTAACTCCTCAAAGTCTCAGTTTATGTGTAAAATGGTTATAATAATATTTATCCAAACTACTCATGAGATTTCATTGCAGATCAAATGAGATAGCTATGCAATAGTATCAATAAAAAGCACTTTTTTTCTTTCCTAAATAAATCTCTTGGTTCTATGTAGCTCCATCTCAGTATGGAGTTATGTTTAAAGAAATGGTCCAACAACCAGAATAATTAAATATTTATTTAAACTGTTATTTGTGCTCCTCAGTGAACATGAATTGTAATCCACACCCTCTTAAAATTCCCTCTTCCACCCACATTCTTTCTGCACTTGTCTTTTATCTCATATCTATCCTAAACCTTCTCTCCCTACACCTCATTCTCGGCTCTCCACTAAAAGCTCTTATTCTTACCCAGCCAGTTCAGGCTTTCTCTTCACTCCCGGTTTCTCCAACAATATCATTATTCAAAGGAGCAGAAATAAAACTAGCCTATAAATACTCATACATATGTGGTTTATGTTCCTGTTTTATATAGGTGATGCTTGAAGCTCTAGAGAAGACATGAATTCATGCCCATATAGAGATTACAGCTATCAAGATTCTCTGTGCTTCTACCATCATGGCCCTGATCACACTTAACTGTCACATTCTAGCTCTTAGTAGAAGGACCAAGCATAGGCACCCTTCTTGCTAACTGATTGATTGATTGATTGATTGATTCATTCATTCATTCATCCAATGCTTTTAGACACCAACTCTGTACCAGGCACTATGCTAGCAATGGAAATCCCAGCCTATGATTTCTAAGACTTCAAAATAGAGTAGAAAAAAGATACATGAAAATAATGTTTCCGTGACTGCCTGATTAGTAAAGTAATTCACTTAGGTAACCTTTATTTTTATCCATTGTGCTAGGCACTATGCAAAGCTCTGGAATATAATAGTGGAGAGTATAACTACTAAAGATATAAACTTAACACAAGGAACATGTAGGGGAGAGACATAGTCTAGGAGACCAAGCAAGGCATCCCTGAAGAATGATCTTTAAGGTTTATCTGAGGAATGACGAGGATTTTGCCAGATCTGAGGCAAAGGAATTGGCATGTGTGGAGGCCTAGAGGCTAAACAGAGCTGGCACATAGCAAGAGCTAAGAAAACTTTATTATCTTGGCCTACAATGAGAACAGGAAGAGGGATACACTGGAGAGGTATGCAGGCATAAGCCATGGGAGGCCTGATAAAGCCAGCAAAGTATTGTGCTTTCCCCTTAGGGCAGAGGGAAATCACTGAAGAGTTTTAAATAGATCAGATTTGCATTTTTGGAATTTCATCATCCTGATTCAGGATGGACCAAGACTACCTTGAATGCTGGGGCACCAATGTAGAGGTCTAGGGAGAGAGGCTGATAGTGTACACAGCGTGGTAGCTGTCCAGATGGGTGAAAATCAATGTACAGAGAGAGATTTAGGAGATAGAATGAATAGTACTAAAAATTGACTGGATGAAAGGTTTGGGGGAGAACATGAGGTTTCTGTCTCAAATGAGGCCAGTGGCACATGGATGCAGGCTTCTCCCATGTTGTGGCACCACCAGCTTCAATAAATGGTTTCCAGGGACAGAAGGGTAAGAGAGTGAAATATTGCGGGTGAGAACTTTTTTATGAAGCAAACAATGCAAGTAGCATTTACCCTTCCATCTATATACAATTGGCCAGCAAATCAGAATGGTCCCCCTAAACTGTAAGAAGCTAGGAAACATTTTCGTGTGCCCCTAGAAAGAAGGAAAGAAGCTTGAAGTTGGTGAGCTTTAGCGTTTGCCTCTATCGCAAGTGATCCGTTTGGTGGAATGGGAGCAGCAAGGGGAGGATAGGCTGAGTTTTAGAACATTTTGGAAGAAGTCAATATTCAATCTGAGCCTCGAAGAAGAATTCACTAGGAAATCAGGGACAGCATTCCAAGCCTCAAGAAGAGATGTCCAAGGTATAGCTTAGCATGCATCTATCAGTAATCTTGAGGGACAGGCGGTAAGAGGCTACATGTCAGAAGTGAGGAAGTCAGCTGTATTATCTGAAATATGAAAAAAAAAGCTACTTTTCAGAATAGTTGTCAGTACACCATCTCAAGGGTATTTCCAGACAAGTATCAATCTTTAACATTTGCTCTAGGTGTAAATAATAAAGAGATGAGGGGACACTTGTATACTTTATTTTGTTAGTTTCTTCTCCTTTCACCAATGCTTACTACATTCAACTACATGTAATGAATTTACCATAATCATATGCATAATCCTGGATCTAATGTATAGAAACACTACTCATAGACTTGTTCTTTAAGTTTGGTACTTGCTTATTTTTTTATCTTTGTCCCCCTGGCCTCAAGTGTTTTTTAATCCTCAGTGAGGAGAATATTGGAGAATTCATCTGTGAATCCTCTGAAGTTTTGTTGCTACTTTCTTATCAGAATTATATAAAAACACAATCTTGCCGAAATGTGAATTTCTATTATAACTAATTTAAAAAATATTTTTCCTGGATAAAAATTTAAAATTTAAGTAGGTGAAGAACCTGAAAAGGGCACATAAGGATAATGTTTCTTGTTTTGTTAAAAAGCAACAACAAAATGTGCTCCGTAGTACTAACAGGGATAATTAGAAGTGTAATTATTCCAAAGAATTTTGATTTAAATTGTCACCTCACTGCATGTGCTATTAAAATACCTGCCAATCTTTCCCCAAAGATGTCAAAATCAATGGCAAAAATAATGCCTGATGAATTGATATGAGAAGTTGTATATTTCAAAATTAATACATCTATAATTTTATTTATTTTTTATGAAGTAAACATATATATGTTTATATATATATTATATATAATATATATAATATATATATAGTATATCTATAATTTTATTTATGGATTTTATATATTTCAGCTACTTCCAGGACACATCAAGTTGATTGTGACTAAAGTTATTAGCCAAGTATCTTAAAAATACTTTTCTATTATATTTTTTACTGTATGGTTTTGAGATTATACTAACTTAGATTTTAATATTCTTATTTCCAAAATGGAAGGTGATATAAATCTTAATTCTAGCAGATTCAGTAGATGAGTTTCAAACAAATGCAAGATACACAAAAATTTTTTACAATCATTCCCCAGGAGTAGAAAGCCTTAAACAAAGAATTGAAATGGAAGTTTCATGAATAGAGACAAAAATTTATCTAGGCAAAAAGAATTCCAGACTATAATACACACACATGAAGAATCTCAATTATTATGTTAGTGTTTACCATGTTACTTGAAAATCCTCATTCCTAGAATTCCCTGAACCATCCACAGAGACAAGAAGGCTACCCTGCCTTAGCTTATATCTATTTACACAATATATCTGGAGGAAACACAAAAATTCAGCAATAATTCCAAATATTCTACCACTTACTATAAAGATACTGCCAAAGAAGAAAGAGCGCCACCTAGTGAACTCCTTAAGGAATCTTTCCTACCAGTCCGTTCAATTCATTTGACAGCCTTTTATGGGACACCTACTCTGTATTACGCACTGAGTACACATTTCTCTCAAACCACTCATGTTAATATTTTAGCACACTGAAATTCTCCCATAAGCCTTTCTGCTGTACTATGCCCCTAAACTTGGTGTTCCAAGTCTGGAATGTCCATGTCACACTTTCACACCTGCTAAAATTCTCCTCACTCTTCAAGGCACAATTTAAATGGTGCCTCCTCAATAAGACTTTTAATTTTTTTTAAGATTTTATTGATTTATTTGAGAGAGAGAGAGAGCACGAGGGAGGTAAGGGGAAGAGGGAGGAGAAGCAGACTCTCCACTGAGCAGGAAGCCCAACACAGGGGGCTCTATCTCAGGACCCCAGGATCATGACCTGAGCCAAAGGCAGATGCTTAACTGACTGAGCCACCAAGGCGCCCCTAAGTAAGACCTTTCTAAATACCTCACTCTTCACTTGAGTTACTTTCTGTGAGATTCTGTGTTTCTACATTACCTGCTATCTCCCTCTCTCATATATGTGTGCATGTGTCATATATTCTGTGTACTATTTTTTTGTGTTGGCATATTGCACTCAACTATATTTTTAAGAGCAGAAACATCTGCCATGTGATCTATACTCAAAACAAAAAAGGTTATGTTCTTTCTGTAATACTATTAACCTCTACCCTGCCTAAGCAGTCTAGATTCTAGAATATGTTTTGATAGTATCAAGGATATTGATGACCACTTCTGTTGTATTTTTTTAATTGGAAGTAGGCTAACTGACTCAGAAAAGATGTTTATTCATGATGGACTTCTTTACTTCTAGGTGAAAAGGTAGTAACTATCAACTTTTGATTATTTTATAAAACTAAGCATATACTCACAAGACATTCAATGAACATTTATTAATGAATTAATAAATTGATATTGTTAAGAAGTCTGTCAATGTAAGGTGCTACCTTAGAAGGAAAGGTGACCAGCAGGTAATCACAATAGTCCAGAGAAGCCCTAGTAAGAAGCTCCACATTCATGGTTCCACAGTGGACCGTAAAACCTCCCCACATCATTATGCCATAGCATAGAAAGTTCAGTGGCTGGAGGCCAGTGCTCACAGAAGAGCCACAAGTATGGGATCAGGGTTTGGTCTACAGTGAGAGCAGGAAATGGGTGCTCCCTGGAAGGGTCCAAGTGTGAAGAATGAAGTGCAACCCTACAGTGGAATGAGGCAATGGGAGGGAAGTCCAAATAGGAGGTAAGATTAGAAATTCAGGTGACAAGACAAGTGTATTCTCAATCATAGTTGGGCAAAAAAAAATTATAGACAAGAAGAGGAAAAAGAAAACAAGCAAAAAAAAATAGTTTAATACTTCCCCAAAGGCTTTGTCATGGCAGGTTCAACCCATTCCATATTTAGAATAGCCTGGACTTGAGGGCACAGGGAGGGGCCAGTGTGACAATTCTGTATCAGTGTTTCTCAAACTTGGCTGTGAGAAAGATTCTCTCAACCAAATTCTAGCCAGGCTCCTTTGAGCCCTCTTCTCTAATAACCTCAACCTTGGCCTATAAAAACTTGAACTAAACCACTAACATGTTTCTAACAGCTTAAGGCCGCCCCTAGGATGACCCAAGCTCCCTTTAAAGTGCCTGTCTGATGGTACAGCCACTCTGGAAAACAGTATGGAGGTTTCCCCAAGACGTTAAAAATAGAGCTACCCTACAACCCAGCAATTGCACTACTGGATATTTACTCCAAAGACACAGATGTAGTGAAAAGAAAGGGCACCTGTATCCCAATGTTCATAGCAGCAACGTCCGCAATAGCCAAACTGTGGAAGGAGCCGAGATGCCCTTCAACAGATGAATGGATAAAGATGTGGTTCATATATACAATGGAATATTACTCAGCCATCAGAAAGGATGAATACCCACCATTTGCATCAACATGGATGGCACTGGAAGGGATTATGCTAAGTGAAATAAGTCAAGCAGAGAAAGACAATTATCATCTGGTTTCACTCATATGTGGAACATAAAGAATAGCACGGAGGACCACAGGGGAAGGGAGAAAAAACTGAATGGGAGGAACTCAGAGAAGGAGACAAACCATGGGAGACTCTGGACTCTGGGAAACAAACTGAGGGTTACAGAAGGGAGGGGGTTGTGGGATGGGGTAACTGGGTGATGGGTATTAAGGAGGGCACGTGTTGTGATGAGCACTGGGTGTTATATGCAACTAATGGATCGTTGAACACTACATCAAAAACTAATGATGTACTAATTGAACATCATAATAAAAAAAAATCAACAAAAATAAATAAATAAATAAAGTGCCTATCAGAAAACTCAAGGCTGCCAAGCTAATTAACTGTTTGTTGCAGCCAACACCTAAAGATAGGGTCCCTGTCTCCAGGCCTCTGTGGGAAGGTAGGAATCTAACTTCTGTAAGAGCCAGTTAACAAAGCCAGATAGATTTCATGTGCACCAACCCCTGCCTCCCACTTTATGTAATTTTTACTTCCTTGAGTTTACTAAGACCCCATTCACCCCCTCACTATTCATTCACTCTTTCTTTAAAATGCCCAATCACCTCTATACAAATCCAAGTTGAGTTCTGTTCACACTGAACTCTTCAATCAGACCTTACTTGTTTGTCTTTGACATCTGCAAACATTGAAAAAATCCCAATGACCAGGCTACACCCCATATCAATTAACTCAGAATATCTGGGATTGGGCTTCAGAATGTTTAAAAAACACCTTATGTGATTATAATCACAAGCCAGCGTTGAGAATAATTGCTCTAGGGTGACAAGCAAGTAGAATAAACTTCCTGTGTCATCCCTGAAGGAAACCAAATTCCCAGCCTGTCAACTGATCAGCTGCCTTTGGGCTGTGGACAAGAAGAGGGCTGATAGAGCTGGGAAGTCCAACATCATGTTGAAAGTACCAGGGTTAAGCAGAGGACGCTGGGGCCATGGCAGAGGATCTAACCCAGAACAGGCAGAGTAGGAGCAAGCCTGGCCTACATGTTCTCTGGAAACCAGCAACTAAGGCAACAGCTATGGATCTGAACTAGGAGAGAGGTTCATGTTGGATCATGGACATGCACCAGACATTAAAACAGGGTAATTGATGGAGACATTACTTTAAAATGAGAATTCTTGTGTCCTGTGCATTTTCTCTGTGTTACTGAGTTGTTGCTAAAAAAAAAAAAAAAAAAAAAAAAAAGTCTACAACCAAAAGATCTATTTCTATTGTTTTTGTTTAAGCTTAGACCTCCTTGTGGAGGAGTGGAGGTCTAGAGTCATAGACAGATCTAGAGGACAGAGCATATTAATGAAAGAAAAAGTTTCATTGCTGATGAAATATAAGACTTTCATTTCCTCTAGATTCATTTTTGGATAGTTTAAGGACTATTTAAGGAAATTTTGAATTATAAAAATGTAAAATAATTTAAATGATTATAAAATTTGAGAAATTTAAACAAAAATGTATCACTCATTCCTTTTCTATCTTTACCATTCCTATTTTTAAAGAATTTATTTTAAAACATGGATTTGAGATTTGCTGTACTATTTAAATATTTATAATTAATTTTGTTTTGGGTATTTTCCATTCTATTATATATGACTCATTCAGAATACAAAGACTCTTTCAAAAAATACATGAATAAACAATTCTTCTTAAACAAAATAAGTATGCATAGCAGGTTTTGAAAATTAAGTGCTAACTTATAGTCTTCCAAAATAGAACATGGCATTCCCCATCAAAACTATTATAAATTTACAAACACATATGGGTACTATCTTGTCATGATCTGCTTTCACCTTTTAATACTTTCTGGCCTCTATTTAACTGATAGTATTTTGGGAATCTCTAGTTGGATATCATTTTTTTTTCTGTGTCAGGAGAGAAAAAATCAACAGTACCTTTAACACAAAAACAAAGTGTGTAATAAAATTCCATTAAACTATGCCACAATGAAAAGAAATGATCTATAAGTACACACAACAATATGGATGAATTTCACTAACATAATAAATGAGAGAAGTCAAACATAAAAGAAGGCATATTGTATGAGTCCATTTATCAGAAAAATAGGTACAACTTATTTATGCTATCAAACATTAAGATAGTGTTTAGCCTTGAGAGTGGGGGTAAGTGGGGAATTCAGGGGTTCCTTGATCTGGGTCCTGATTAACTGCGTATGGTCATTTGTGAAAATTCACTGTGATTCATACTTTTGATAGATGGCATCTTTTTGTATGTAAATTATGCTTTGAGAAAATGTTATTTTTAAAAATACTATTAGAAGTCCTCCACAGGCTTATTTTTCACCATAATGAGTTAAATCAGAAGCAGTATGGAAGAGTGGTTAAGCATTTCGGATTTGGAGTTCAGTGGCCTGTTTTGGAGCTCTGCCTCTGTCGGTTACCCGCTGTGTGACCCAATTTCTCTGAATCTCAGGTGCCTCATTGGTAAATTGGGGATTATAAAAGCCCCACATCAGAGTTATTGGGAAGCATAAATCAAATGATGGTTGAAAAACAGTGGTTTGCAGCATGTGCTTGATAAATGTGAGCTATAGCTGAATTGTACATTTCTTGCACTTACAGGGAAACTTAAAACAGTTCCTAACATCTTCTACAATTGTAATATTCCATATTTTTTCTTGGTTTCTACTCCGATCCTTCCCTTCCCTACACTAAAATAAATTCAGTAAGGGCAGGCAGGATGCTTCATCATCGAAGTGGAGAGTTCAAATGATTAAAGGTGTCAGGCAAGTAACACAAATGTGTGAATCAGTAGTTGATAGCAGTGAGGGTGTCCTGGGCCTGGAGGATCCCCCACCCCGAAGGTATCCAAATTAAGTGGAAATATATAAACACTCTGACATCCTAACAGAACACTTCTGCAAAGAAGGATTCAGCCCCTGGGTTTCTGACTCCTACCTTAGACAGCACCATCTATCATGGGCATTGCAGTCAGGTAGCTTCCAATTGTGTTCAAGCTTTGCCTTTTCTAGCTGTTTCACCTTGGGCAAGTTATTCCAACCTTTTAAGCCTCATTTTATTCATTTGTAAAGTGGAAATTACAATATCTTGCATGTTGCATTATAAAGATTAGATGGAATTGCTCTGCCCATGCCTGGGATATAGGTATAGTAGCTAGGATATAATAGTATTTTTTTATATCTGCTAGCCCTTGATTAATGAGCAGCACTAAGAGAGTCAGAGAGCTAAAATAATAGTAAAAGCAAAACAAACACACACACACAAATAACCTTGTGGTTTGGCTGGTTGATTGATCAAGTGATAATGGAGATCTACTCTGTATAACAGAAAAATGATATGCAGTTATTTCAAGTAAAATCCTAATGAAATTTGACTGCTGACTATAGGCTGTACATGTGATTTATCTTTGGATACATCATTTTGATTTATTTTGTCAAGGTCTATGATTAAGTTTTGTTAATTTGTCCATATTTGTTACCCATTCCAGAATCTGTCTCAAGAGAATGTAAAAACTTGAAACCCCTGGCCCAGTCTATGGTCACAAAAGAGGATGGTGCTCAGTAGGCCATAACCTTGCTTTTCTCAGGACCCATTCATTCAATTTGAACAATACTAAGCATCTAGCATATGTATGCACACTGACAGTTGTGAAAGATGACATAAATGTTATTAATGCTCAGCTCCTTCTGCAAAGAGTCTTGGAGTGAAATGAAGGGAATAAGTTGTATCTACAACTAATTATCACAAGGCAGACTTGATTTGACCAAGTGCAATCCCTTTAGAGAAAAGGCCTTTGGATGTACAAAAAGGCAATAAAGATCCAGGTATGTGTGTAGATAGTGAAATACAGTTGACCCTTGAACAACATAGGTTTGAATTACACAGGTTCACTTATTCGTGGATTTCTTTCAAAACAGTATTGTAAATGTATTTTATCTTCCTTATGATTTTCTTAATAACATTTTATTTTCTCTACCTTACTTTATTGTAAGAATACAGTATATAAATATATATATAGCATGCAAAATGTGTGTTAATTGACTGTTAATGTTACCAGTAAGGCTTCTAGTCAAGAGTAGGCTCTTAGTAGTTAAGTTTTTGGGGAATCAAAAGCTATATGTGGATTTTTGACCACACAGGGATTGGTGTCCCTAACTCCCACTTAGTTCAAGGGTCATTTGTACATGGGAGAGAACTTTGATGGAAAAAATCTATATTTACGGGGTAGAAAAAGAAATATGACCCAGAAAGAAGACATAAAAAGAGTAAACTCAGAGATAGGAGGAGAAATCACAAAAAGTAATTCATTCTTTGAAAATCAACGGAAAAGGAAAATTTTAGGAGGAAAGTTGGACAATGTCATCAACTTCTACAGTGAATGGTGAGAATAGAGCACACATCACCAGATTTGCTATGACTCATTCTTTGGGATTCCTAGCAACCTTTCTGAGAGCAGGCTCTGTGGAATGCTAAAGACAAAAGGAAGAGGGGAAAGAGGAAGGAAGGAGTGGGAATTGGGTTAGTTAGAAGGTTGAACTTTTTCTTTTAAGAAGTTAGGCTATCACAGAAGGGTGTAGAATTGATAAAGGAGGAGAACTGGGGAGAGAGAGGCCAGAGAGACCAAGCCTGTGAGAGTTTCACATGCGTTCTAAGCCCTGAGAAGTGAAATGAGGTGCATGGAAGGGAAATCTGACACATGGCCAGACTGTATTGGGGAAAATCCTCTTGGCCATACCGAAGAGAACATATTAGAATTTTGTTTGGTTTGAGGTTTTGGTTTGGTTTATTTATTAATTGTTAAAAATATCCCTCCAAAGGTTGTGAAGAGGAACCGGTGTGGCAAGAAAGCAATTGAGAGTAGAATAAAACAAAAAAGACAAGATAATCAAAGAGTGTGATAACAAATCACAGGAAACAGCTTCTACTGAGGTATGAGTCAACAGAGAGGAGAAAATATAGAAATTTTGTTTTTGTTTTTGTTTTTGTTAGTGTATGTTATCTTATTTTGTGTAGAAGAAAGAAAGCAAGGGATTGGTGATCTTTACCCACCCATGAGGTAAAGCTAAAGGGACCTTTTCAGAAACAGTGGAGTAGAAATGAATACTTAAGGGGAGTGAGAAGGGTTGAGAGTAGTCACTGTAAGAAGAGGATGCTACCGTGAATCAGGGGGATGACCTGGCTGGCACTGAGAAGGGTCATGCACCCCACGTCAGCACAAGCACTGATTTGCAAGGGGAGAGCCAATGGGCACAATTCTGGCTGGACTTTTTTATAGGAATGCTCATGAGCACAGCACTGGGGAAACAAATAGTGAGGGTGGGGTGCATGCAAGAGAGGGGTTATATGTGGGAGTCAGCCAAGTAGCTAAGTCCAAACAGGAGAGAAAATGGAATGTGGGAAATAGGAGGTGTCACCACAAAGAACTATGAAAAGTCATGATTAGTGGAAAGATGGGAGGGTGTGGGTACAGAAGAGGATTTCTCAATTCCAGGATTTGACCTGGAGTAGTTTTAAGAATAAGAAGTTACTCATCAATTAGCAAGTAGAAGTGAGCTTAGGACAAACACTACACTGTGAAGAAAAATAAAGCAGCCACAAAAGAGGAATTAGGATACCCTGAGGGTAGAGTGGGAGGGGGGGCTATTTTATATCTGTTGGTCATGGAAGGCATTGCTGATGAAGAGACATTTGAAAAGATAGCAGAATGAAGGTAGAGGCAATAAGTTACCTGGAGGAAGAGTGTTCCAGGGAAAGGAAATCACTAAGTACAGAGGCCCTTGGCTGAGGCTGTGCTCAGAGTGTTCAAGATACAGCAAAGAGCCCAGTGTGGCTGGAACAGAATGGAGGAGGGGAAAAGTGGAAGGAAATGAGACCAGAGAAGTAGTAGGGATCTAGAGCATCCCAACTCAGTACTTGGGCTTTCACTTTACAGAGAGCCATTGGACAGATTTGCAATACAGGAGTGACCGTATCTAACTTACGTTTTAAAAAGTCTCTTTGATCAAGTTTCTTATCACTATGGTATTTCAGATAAAGGCTGGGATAACAGTCATTGGGACCTGGTATACAGCTATGGTTTTTTTCATAGACCTTAAAAAAATAAATACATATTCTTAGTTCCCAAACCCTAGAGATTCTGGCTCAGCAGGTTTAGAGTGGCTCCCAGGAATGTATCTTTTTTTACGTCCCTTAAGTGATTCTGATACAACGGGTCTGTTGCCTGTAATTTGGGAATTCCTAGTACAATAAGACATTGCATTAAATGACTCAATCATCTTTATCACTGCTATAACTCATCTGGACTTTGACAACTAACTTGTCTTAACAATGTGAAAATACTAAGCAGTTACTGGTTTTGACAAAAATCCAAAGCATTCTGTGTATATTTTATTATTATCTGCAAATTGTGTTGTATACATCTTTGTATCAGTAATATTTATAATAAGTATTTTACAAATACATCTCATTGCTTTGTGAATACCAGATGGGTGGGTGTGTGTGTGTGTGTGTGTGTGTGTGTGTGTGTGTGTGTGTGTGTGTTGGGTGAAGAAAGGAAGGGCAAAAGCAGGACACCACTTACGAGGTTATTATAATAATCCAGATGACAGGTAGTAATAGTGAAAGTGGTCAGAGTGGTCAGATTGTCAATATGTTTTCAAGGTTTAGCCAAAAAGGCTTATTGATCGATCATACGTGGGATGTGATAAAAACAGAAAGCAAGGAAAGCTCTAAGGCTTTTGGTCTGAACAACTGGAAGAATGGAATTGCTTTTTGCAAAAGTGAGTACTGGAGGAAAAGCAGGTTTCAGGAAGGGACGGTTGGAATCAAGGATTTGGCTTTGACCAGATACAGTTTGAGATTTCTATTAGACATCCAAGTGTAGTTACTAATTGTATATATCATTGAAGAGACTGGAGATGTAAAATTAGAAGTCACTGGTATACAGTTGTTATCCTCAGCCAGAGTGCCAGATGAGGTTGACTAGTGCGAGGGTAAACAGTAAGGAAAAGGAGTACATGAATGGAGCCACGGGGCACCACAGTATTGAGAGGTTGGGGGTGGGGGATGAGAAGGAACCAGCACTGGAGTCTACGAATACAGGTAAGAGAAAAACTCAGAAAGCAGTGTGTTGGAAAGCAAGTGAAGAAAATGTTTCAAGGAGAAGGAAGTGATCAGCTCTGTCAAATGCTACTCATAGTTCAAGGACGTGGATGACTGAGAATCAAGCATTGAATTTGGCAATGCAGAGGTAAGCAATGGCCTCAGTGAAAGCTAGTTCTGTGAAGTTAAGAGAATTTACTGTTGTTTTTCTTTATGATGGGAGATATTGCCAAAAATATTTCCCAGATTATGGGCATAAATAAAAAATGAAAAAAGTGATTATTCAAAAAAAGTATGTCCCTAAAGAAAGCAAAGATAGGATCTTTTGCACAAGTTAGGGGCATTGGCCTAACACAGGAGCAAGGACAGTTATTTACTGGGAAGTAAGCCGTGTTATAGACTCAGATGCTGATAGGTCAACACTGTAGAATTTCTGAAGGTTTTCTTCTGCTGGCTTCTATTTTTCTCTGTGAAATAGTAAATAGAGTTAATGACTAAGAAGACAGAGTGGGGAAGAGAAGCTGGAAGGTTCAGGAGAGAGAAAATATTACCGGCACTACTGGTGTAGAGGCTTTTAGCAAAATTCAAATGTTCAGACTTGTAGAATAAGGTACATCTAATTTTGACATTTTACAAAAAGGAGTTTCTGGTTTTGTTATGATGTATATATTACGTTTTGTTTGTAACATTTGTGTTTATAAAATGTGTATATTGGAGGGTTGAAGCCAGTGGCAAGAGGAGATGAAAATACAAAAGAAAGACTGATAAATTGATCCACTGAGGCCCTAAAGGGAACGGGAGGATGTGGGATTTAGAACAGAAGTGCACAGATTAGTCTCAGACAGAAGGGAAGGGAATAAGGACAGGAACAAGTGTTAAATGTGCATATAGGGAGGGTTTTCAAACCTGATAGAATCACTTTCCTCCATACCTACAGCTGAGAATGATGAAGTCCATGGGGGCAGAATAGTCAAGCTAAAGAAAACAATGTGGATGAGCAGTTGAGGAAATGGAAGAGGGTGCTGCAATAGTGTGTGCCACAGATTGCTAAGTGTCACTCAGTATCCAACTGAGCTTCGGTAGTATATTTTTTGGGATTCAACAGCCCACCTGGTTGTATGATTTTCTCCAACATTTCCCTGAAGTTAAAGGATAAATATCTGCTTATATGGCAGTCAGCCCCTTCCCCAAAAAGAAGCACCAAGAGAAGCAAATGTGGCTGTCTAATATAAATGTAATTCTTGTGGAATATTAAATACACATTCATTGATTTACTTGTTCCACAAAAGGTTACTGAGCATCTTCTATATGCTAGGAGCAAAACGAGAGCCTGCAGTCGAATTGAAACAAGACATTAATAAAATTAGCTCACAAATAAATGGAAAATGGCAATAGTGAACCCACTGGGAAAGCAAGAAGGAAGGAGCTATAACAGCATATAATAGTGATCTATTTTTCCCATGGTAGAATGGAAGCCAAGATTACACAAAGATCTGAAGACTGAGTAGGAGTCCCTTAGAAGAAAAGGATGCGGGAACTGTACCCTGGGCAGAGAAAACAACATATGCACAACCCTGGAGGCCAGGGGGAGCATACTGAGTACCAGGGACTGGAAACCAAACCTGAACGCTGGCAAGAGCAAGAACAGAGTGAGACAATAAAAATAAACAGAGTGGGCCTTGAGGTCCATGTTCAGTATTTTCCCTATACCCTTAGAGCAAAGGAAACCACTGAATTTGTCGGCAGGAGAGTCTAGCGATGGGATTTGCATTTCCCAAAAACCATCTTGGGTGTGAAGGCGGATGTCTGGAGGTTCTGCAGGAGCCTCCAGGAGATGATAGGGCTGAGAATGGTGAGAGAGGGGGCAGTGGCAATGGGGGCAGAGAAGTGAATGGATTCAAGAGATCACTGGAGCTTAACACTGTTAGTGCCTTATGGTAGACCGGATAAAAAGGGTGCGGGAGAGGGGACAGAATACCCGATTTCTGGCTTGTTCAACAGGCTGGATGGTGCAGCTTTGGGAAGTGGGTAGGAAAATGAGGAGTTCAGTTTTTGTCACATCCAAGCTGACACAGTCACAGGAGAAACCTTTACATAATTTATTTGGTATTAAAATAATCGTAATCAATACAGCTGTTGGTGATGCTAAATATAACCTACATTCTAGCATTTCGTTCTGATATTCCATATGTATTTTCAGATTTTGCCTTTTCTATCATCATTTGTGAGATATATTAAATGATAATCCTCTCATCTGCAAAAAGATGTCATGGCATGATAACATGTTTTCTATTGGGGAACTAAAAGTTAACACCATTTTATGGGGTAGGAGGTTGCAGAGGAAGGAAGAACATGAGCATCTTAAAGAAAAAGAACACTGGAGTCCTAAACATCTCAGCAGTTAACAAAATCTCAGACTCCAGGCCAATTACTTAGCCCCTCCAAACTTAAGTTTATTCACTTTTGAATGCAAGACACAGAGGCAAGAATAAATGGGCTGAATTCAAAATGTCTTCTAGTTATAAAACTTAAAAGAATTACTTGTTAACATAAAGTATACAATAAATAGCCCAGGCTTATATTCTGTATTCTTAGATTTCTGAGTTACTCTATGAAGTGAGAAGTTTTCCACACCCCCCCCATTGAATAAAACTAAAAAGCAGAAAGACACATGCTCCAAAGTGAATAACTGAAAAGCAACAAAGTCAAGATATCTAAGAAAGAAGAGGAAAAAATGGTAATTTATGTATTATAAAAAAAAAAAAACACGACTGAAGGAAGGAATTACATACTTTTTTTAAAATGCCAACAGTAAGACCATCAAGTAAATAGGGAGTAGGAGGATATTGAAAAAAAAGAAGAATTAAAAAAGCAGAAGAAAGATAACTGTGAAGTAATGACACTGACAACAATAGGAAATACCTGCAATTTAATAGCTCCTGATATGCTGTATTAAGGTAAACCAGATTTTTCTGAGTGTAAATAAAATGTAAAGAAATAACAATCCTAATTCCACTCACTCCAGATACTAAATTTTTTTTTATATTTCCTGTTACTTTTTTAAAACCATTTTTGAGGATCAATAATTTTTATAAATATAAGATTAGAATAATGCAGAGCACATAAGATTCTGTGTATTGCTGTAAACATTTTTAAAACCTTTATAGTAAACATCTCTATTTCCTAAATATTTTTCAGAACATTATTTTTATACATAATTAGTAAATAATAATGTATGTATTTTATAACTTATTAAACTAATATCCTACGTTTGGGGTTTTAGAGTTTCTTATTTCTCACAATTTTTTTAAGATTTTATGTATTTATTTGTGAGAGCGAGCGAGCACAAGTGGGGGGCGGGGGCAGAGGCAGAGGCAGAGGGAGAAGCAGACTCCCACTGAGCAGGGAGCCCAATGCGAGGCTCAATTCCAGGACCCCAAAATCATGACCTGAGCCCAAGGCAGACGTTTAACTCACTGAGCCACCCAGGTGCTCCACTTATTTCTCACTATTATTAATGATATAATATAATGAAAATCTTTAAACAAATATATGTTTGCCTCTCTGATTCTGTAAGGCTATCCTGTATCCTGTAAGGCTACAACATGTTTGTAGTAACATGTTGCATCAAATAACCTGAGCTGCTTTAACATTTTTGTATATATTTTATTTTCCTTTTATTCTAATGTAATTGAGGAATAACTGACAAAGAGAATTGCATATATTTAAAGCATACAATGTGATGATTTGATATACATGTATGTTGAGAAATGATTACCAAGATCAAGATGATTGACACATCTATCACCCCACTTTTTTAGTTAACTCTGTGTGTGTGTGTGTGTGTGTATGTGTCTCATAAGAACACTTAAGATCTACACTCAACAACTTCTAAGTATACGATACCATATTATTAACTATAGTCACATGCTGTACATTAGATTCTCAGAATTTATTTTTCTAATTGAAAGTTAGAAATACCCTTTGACCTATATCTCCTCATTTTCCCCTCATGCCTGCCCCTGGCAATGACCATTCTATTTTCTATTCCTATGAAAACATTTTTTTTTCTTTTTTTAAGATGATACATGTAGGTGATACCATACAGTATTTGTCTTTGTCTGGCTTATTTCACTTACCATAATGCCATCGAGATTCATCCATGTTGTCTCAAATGGCAGAATTTCTTCTATTTCATAGCTGAATAATATTCCTGTGTGTGTGTGTGTGTGTGTGTGTGTGTGTGTGTGTGTGTGTACACACCTTCTTCATCCATTCATCTGTCAAAGGACATTTAGGTCATTTCCATATGTCGGCTCTTGTGAATAATGCTGCAGTGAATCATGGGAATGCAGATATCTTTTTGAGATACTGATTTTCTTTTTTTTTTTTAAAGATTTTATTTATTTATTTGACAGAGAGAGACACAGCCAGAGAGGGAACACAAGCAGGGGGAGTGGGAGAGGGAGAAGCAGGCTTCCCGCAGAGCAAGGAGCACAATGTGGGACTCGATCCCAGGACTCTGGGATCATGACCTGAGCCGAAGGCAGACGCCTAACGACTGAGCCATCCAGGTGCCCTGATTTTATTTTCTTTAGAAATACACCCAAGAATGGGAATCATATGGTAGCTGTCTTTTTAGTTTTTCGAGGAAACTCCACAGTGGTTTCCACTGTGGCTGCACCAATTTACATTTCCACCAACAATGCACAATTGTTCCCTTTTTATTACATCCTAACCAACTTTTGTTATCTCTTGTCTTCTGATAATAGCTATCCTAACAGGTGTGAGCTGATATCTCGGTGTGGCTTTTATTTGAAATTCCCTGATGATTAGTGATGTTGAGCATGTTTTACATGTACCCATTGGCCACTTTTATTTCTTCTTTGGAAAAATGTCTATTCAGGTCCTTTGCTTATTTTGTAATTGTATTATTTGCTTTTTTGCTATTGAGATTTATGAGTTGTTTATACATTTTGGACATGAACCTTCTATCAGATATATGGTTTGTAAGTATTTTCTCCCATTCTATAGGTTGTCTTTTCAATTAACTGATTGTTTCCTTTGCTGCACAGAAGCTCTTTACTTTGATGTAGACCCACTTATTTTAGCCTTTGTTGCTTGTGCTTTTGGTGTCTGATTTAAAAAATCATTGCTAAGACCAATGTCAAAGAGCTTACCATCTATGCTTTCTTCTAGGAGTTTTATTGTTTCAGGTCTTATGTTTAACCCATTTCGAGTTAACATTTGTGAGTGGTATAAGATAGAAGTCCAGTTTCAATCCTTTGCAGGTGGATATCTAGTTTTACTGAAGAGACCATCTTTTCCCCACTGTGTATTCCTGGTGCCCTTATCAAAGATTAATTGACTGTATATGCATGGGTTTATTCTGGGCTCTCTATTCTGTTCCACTGGTTTATGTGCCTGTTTTTATGCCAGGACCATACTGTTTTATTTTAAATTACCGTAGCTTTGTAATATAGTTTGAAATCAGGAAATGTGATACCACTAGTTTTGTTCTTTCTCAAGATTGCTTTGGCTATTCAGGATCTTTTGTGGTTACATACAAATTTTAGGATAGTTTTTTTCTATTTCTGGAAAATATTATTGAAATTTGGATAGGGGTTGTTGGGGCGCCTGGGTGGCTCAGTTGTTAAGTGTCTGCCTTCGGCTCAGGTCATGATCCCAGGGTCCTGGGATGGAGTCCCACATCAGGCTCCCTGCTCGGCAGGAAGCCTGCTTCTCCCTCTCCCACTCCCCCTGCTTGTGCTCCTGCTCTTGCTGTGTCTCTGTCAAATAAATAAATACAATCTTAAAAAAAAAAAAGAAAAAAAAAGAAATTTTGGTAGGGGTTGTATTATATATCACCTTGGGTAGAATGGTTGCTTTAACAATATTATTTCTTCCAATCTAAGAACATGAGATTTCTTGCTATTTACTTGTGTCTTCTTCAGTTTATTTCATCAATGTCTGATAGTTTTCAGGTCTTTAACACCCTTGATTAAATGTATTCCTAAATATTTTATTGTTGTTGATGCTACTGTAGATGGGATTCCTTTTTTAATTTCTCTTTCAGATAGTTTGTTGTTAGTGTATAGAAACACAACAGATTTGTGTATGTTGATTTTGTATCCTGCAACTTTACTGAATTTATTTATTATTTGTAGCAGTGAAGCCTTTAGGGTTTTCCATATATAAGATCATGTCATCTGCAAACAGATGGTTACTTCTTCTTTTCCAATTTGGATGCCTTTCATTTTTTTTTTCTTGCCTAATTGCTCTGGCTAGGCCTTCCAGTACTATGCTGAGTAGAGGTGGAGAGAATTTCTTAAGATTTGTTCTGTGGCCTAACATATCTAATCTGGAGAAGGGTCCATGTGCACTTGTGAAGAATATGTATTCTGGGGCTTATTGGATGGAATATTCTGTATGTGTCTGTTAGGTGCATTTGGTCTAAAGTGTAGTTCAAGTCCATTGTCTCCTTATTGATTTTCTGTCTGGATAATCTATCCATCGTTGAAAGTAGGGTATTGATGTCCCCTACTATCACTGCATTGCTGTCTATTTCTGCCTTCAGATTTGTTAGTAATTGTTGAATATGCTTAGGTGCTCCAATATTAGGTACATACATATTTAAATTGTTATATCCTCTTGACGAATTGACCCCTTTATCATTATATAATGACCTTCTTTGTCTCTTGTTAGAGCTTTTGATTTAAAGTCCATTTGTCCATATAAAGTCCATATAAATATAACTACTCCTTCTCTCTTTTGGTTTCCATTTGCATGGAATACCTTTCCCTATCCCTTCATTTTCAGCCTCTAAGTGTCCCTAAAGCTTAAGTAAGTCTCTTGCAGGAAGAATATAGTTGAGTTTTTAAATCCATTCGGCCACTTCTGTCTTTTAGTTGGAGAATGTAAGCCATTTACATTTAGAGTAATTATTGATAGATAAAGACTATTGCCATTTGATTGTTTTATAGTTCTTTTGTTTCTTTCCCCCCCCTTACTGTCTTTCTTTATGAATTGATTATTTTTGTAGTGTTAGCCTTGATTCTTTGTCTTTACTTTTTGTATTTATTATAGATTTTGCTTTGTGATTACCATGAGACTTTCATAATACATCTTATAGTTTAAACAGTCTATATTAAGCTGATAACAATTTGCTTCAATTGTATAACAAAGTTCTACACATTTACTTACCAAAGATAAAGGTAGAGAGAGATGATAATGAGTTGATAGGGGGACAGGCCCCCTGACCCTACCTTTTGTGGGCTAGTCTAACGTCTGTATTTTTCTTAGGCATTTCACTCATCTTATGTTGTTACCCAGAAACACAAACACAAATGAAAATTGCAATATAGAAACCTAGAAGAATAATTTTAAAAACAACTACTTTTATTTGCTTTACCTTAAAAGCCCAGGGGATTTATATAGTGTGTCATGCAGAGAGCTTTCCAAGAAAACACTTTAGATACTTGTCTATCTCTTTAAAACTTCTCATTTTAAGCAGCTACAAAATTTTTCCTTTCTCCCAGTCCCTTTACTGTTTATGTGCTTCCTTTTTAGCTCCGCCCCCTCTACTTTGCCACTCTGCTTGGGACCCTACCTCCTATACTCAGCCCTAGCTGTGGAATATGGTCTACTTTACTGAGGATCTTCCCTTATAGGGAACAGCCTTCTAGAATTCTGGTGAAAAACTCTTCCACCTTGTGAAACACATAACTATTAGTTCAGAATCTAATTTAACTGCTAGACCAGAAGCTCCATGTGAACTAGCATTTTGTTTATCCATTATTTTATATCCATCATCTAACATAGTATAGAGAACATAATTAAACCCAATTAATATTTGTTGAATGAATGAATGCTTAGAGTTTTCTAGTGTGCAGTGGAAGGGGAAGGATTATGTGGAAGGGTTATGGCCAGGATAGAAAAGGAAAAAGATAGGGCCAAAGAAAAGGGGAAGGCAAGGGGCCGAGAATATAGTACTAGAAAATATAACCAGCATCCTTTAGTCAAGCTGAAGAACCTCCATTTTCTGACCCATCCCTTTCTCATCTTCCTGGAGATCCACTCATCAACTGAGCTGTGAACATGACAAGACCAAGAAGCCTTCCAGGTTCTGAAACACAAGTAGCTGCTCCCTGCCAGGTGCCCTCCAATCTCTCACTTACTGCTTTTGCTGTTGTCTGTCAACATCTTCCTGTGGAAAAAGATATTTGCAGATGTTAGAGAACATTCTGATAGAGACTTTCCATCTGAAATCATAAGAATTAAAAGGGCTTTGTATCTTTTTTTTTTCCAGATAAAGGTCTGTTTTATTAAGTAACTGATCCATGTAATTGCTGAGGTCACTATATACAGACAAAAGAAAGGGAGTTTTATTTCTTGGCCTCTTCCCCCTTGGACAGAATCTTGATAATTTCCTCCTTCTTGCCCTAAAGCTGCTCTTCATAGCTCTTGCATTCTTCCTTGGTCTTAGATCTGCAGGCCTCAGCTTGGTGAGCCAGAAGCTTCTTGTGAGCCTTGTCTACCTTTAGCTTATGGATATGTTCCAGGAGAATTTGCTTGCTTTTGAATACATTACCCTTTACTTTCAAGAACGGGATGTGATACACAGCAGTAAATCTTTTTAGATTCTTGATATCTTCTGAGCAGCTGGGGCAAAATTCTCATCCTTTTCATCCAGGTTACCTGCTCAGGCATTCAAGACTTGGCACTACCTTTTCTCTTACCAATGCCCATATGCCTGCCTTCTGGTGGGGCAAAGCATTTTTTCTGGCACCAAGGCTGGGAATGGACAGTTACAAGCTTCCAGATATCAGTCCATCTTTGTTCAGTTTCCACATCTGCTGACAGGAGACAGGAGTTGGCATTGGAGATTTCATTGCTCTCATTGGGGGTTCAACCAGACCTTTGTTTTGCCATAATGGAGGACACTGGAGGCAAGCCTCTTCTGAAACCTGAGCATGCTCATGGCTGTGCTTGCAGTGGCAAAAGGAAAGCAAAAGGGCTTTGTGTTTCAAGAGAGCCCCTTAGCCAGAAAGAGGGCAGATGTCCAAGGCATTTGTGTGTCAAGAACAAATACTCGTGGCTTTGTCCTTGATTGAGATCTTTCGATTCTATGTGCATGGAGAAGAGATTCTGAGTTTTTCTTGTTAGAAAACATATATAAGAATAATTGGTGATATTCAGTGTCATCTAACTCAGACAGAAAAAAAATGGGAAATAGACTATGTAGGGAATTCTGTTTTCTGGAAGGCAGGGTTTAGTTTTAGTTTTTGTTTTTAGCTATTGCAAGAAAAGAAGATACATTTTTTTGTGCTTTGACATTTAGTTTGACCAATACAATCATCTGAATTTAGTTTTTAGTCAACTCAACTTTGTATCTTAAAAGTCCTAAAATTGGCTTAGAAAAAGTCATCACTCCCAGGATATCCTCAAATAATAAACACAAACATATGGGGAAGAAAAGATAGCCACCAATAAATTTTTAAAAAATCATACCCCTTCTTTATCACCAGTCCCAGTAAGAAATAGAACAAAATGACCTAATAGAGGACATAATATTATGGAGTTGTACCCAGTTTGGGTGGTGGGAAGGGGTAGTTTCCTTACATTCCCAGTTGTCTACATTCCAGAATTAATTAGTAATAATTGAGGTATTCTCCTGAATCTAAAACATATCTTTTAAGCAATTTTTCTATGTGAGAAACATGTCTTTCTCCTTCTTTCATAACCAGAGCACACAGTCTTAATGCTCAAGCAGTGCCAATTATTATGTTCAAAATAAATCTCATTTAATTTAAAAAACACTTCTACCTAAATGGGATTACTATGAGGTGATATAAGAGGAATAAAAAGGGGAAAAACTATGGAATATAGGAGGAAATCTTCTACAGCACGTCAGTTTAACACATACAGAAATAATGGATATGTTTGAACCTCTGAAGGAATTTGGTGGTTAAACATCTATAGAGTATACCAAACAGGTTAGTCCGTGTGATTACTGACACCAATTCTTCCCAGACATCTTAATACCTCATGCAAGCTCTCAGAGGTTCAAGTATATTCTCTAAATATTAACTAGCCCCAAATTTTAGTGGAAGGAAGCACCTGGCTGACTGTGTGGGGAAAATATTAATTTAGGGTATATTATATTTTGTCATTGCCTACTCCCCCACCATACATGAGTTTGTATTAGGATCGGCCTGTTGTAACATGAAACACTTGGCTATAATGCATAATAGTGAAAAGACTAAATGTTTCCCAAGTGAAGTTCACATAGCATGACTGTTATTACAAGACCTAAGCAAATCACTTCATTAAGTAATATGCCCATGGAATAAATAACTATTAGAAAAACATATCTAGATTTATTAACTGAGCTAATGGAGTAATAAATCATGGTGACTTGGGAATCTAAATTTATTTTTTTAAAAAACACTGTAGTGGGCTGAATTGTGGCCACAAAATAGATATGTCTATGTCCCAAACCCTAGAAGCTGTGATATTACCTTATTTGGAAAAAAGGTTTTTGCAAATGTAATTAAGGATCTTGAGAAGATAATTTTGGATTATGCAGGTGGGTCCTAAATTAAATGACAAGTGTCTTTATAAGAGACATAAAGAGAAGAAATCAAACACATAGAAGAAAAGACAATATGAAGACAGAAGCAGTGATGTAGCCACAAGTCTAAGAATGCAGATGGCCACCAGAATCTGGAAGAGGCAAAGAACAATTCTCTCCTGGACCTGCAGAGAAAGCAGAGCCCTGCCAGATTTTGAACTTATGGTCTACAGAACTGTAAGAGAATAAATTTCTGCTGTTTTAAACCACCCAGCTTGTGGTGATTTGTTATGGCAGCCCTAGAAAACTAATACAGCCATCTAGATTACTCTGTATTTTAAACTTGTTTGGAGAGTGAATTCCAGCTATAGAGAAAACTCCTGGACATGTCCTCAGGATTGATGGCTTCTTATAATACAGGTTCCACCCAGAACTAACTGTGTGACCTTGAATAAGAATCTTAGCCTCCTATTAATTTCTTTATGTGCAGTTGGACTAGATGATCTTAAAGCTGCCTTCCAAATCTAAATTCTACACTTCTTGTAATAGCTGACAGTAGAACACTGAATAAGGAGAAGCACAGCTAGCATTTTGTAAACACAGAGTCTCACACATACATACCAGATCTCAAATACACATACACACCCTCCCCCATACCACCCCCCGACGCAACCCACACCACCCTACACACACATTCTTATTAAAAAAACTTTTGGGTTTGTGTTATGAGAGAGGGAAGAAGAAACATGATTAGCTATAATTGCTATCATTTATATGCCAAATGTTGTTTCGTGTAATCCTTATGATAAACTTGCTGCTGTAGCAGTCTGGGTCCAATCAGGAGACAGAAACAGCACAGTGGTTTAAACAGGGGCAGTTGATATAAAGGATAATTAAACTAAGATAAAAGAATAACTGTAAGATCAGAAGAAACCCTGTATAGTAAACCAAGGCTGAGGGAGAGTATCCAAGGAAGGACAAACTTGAAGGAAGATCAGACCTTGTTGGAGTAGGTATGGTTTAGTCACAGGACAGCAGAGAAATTTGCTGATTTGGCCAGGCTGGAGCAGGTCTGGAGCTGCTGGGCAAACAGCAGAACACCTTCCAGAGTATGCGCAGAGAGCAGGCTCTTAGCAACTGGCCACGGGATGCAATGGGAGTCTAGGTGCTGGCCAAGGAAGAGGCCTTCTGAGTATGAGGGATGCAGGAAACCTGCAGAAGAGACACTACCTGTTATGTGATGCTCTGTCCATGGTGGCTGCATGCAGCCTGCATAGAGCTCTGGGTTCCATGTGGAGAGGTCTGCAGAAAGGATATCATCACCCAGAGCTGCAAAATCACAAAAGGATGGCATTCTGGGCCTATCACTGAGACAGGCTCCACCAGATGTCATCACATCCACACTGCTGATCTCCCCAGCCCACACCAGAAATCCCAAGAAACCTCTTCCTCCTCAATGTCCTTCTAATACCCTCTATCAAGAAAACTTAACATTGTGCCCAATTTAATGCCTAAAGGAATCCCTTTATCACAGAGCATGTATTAAAGGATGCATATGGAACTGAGAAACAGTAACTTGATAACTGACACACTTGCAGAGTAACTATTATCTATAATCACACATGGGGACACCAATGCTCAGAGAAGTGAATACAGCCACTAAATTGAAGAGCTAGAAATCATATCCAGAGCCATAAATGGGTGATAATTCTTGAAACTAGGCTCTAACCACACCCCAAGATGAAAGTGTGATGAAAATTGCCCACTTAAAGTATTTTATACTTAATTGTACTTCTTATGATCATATGGTAAAACTTCATCTGATGAGACTTTATCTGCACTCATTTTGTTAAGAAAAAGAAATGACAAGATCACTCACCCCTATGCTTTCTACCCTTCCCTTTACCCTCCACCTGGGATAAATGTCTCCTTCCTTTGTTAAATGCCCTCCTCTTCTTAGCAAAGACACCCTAGATTTCTTCATAGCAAACATCACACTCTAATGTAATTATCTGTTATCTGTGTGTACCTCACCTTAAGGCTCCAACCTTCCCAGTTGTGGAGACTGAGTCTTAATCATTCGTGTAGACCTGTGCCCTGGCTCCTAAGAGATGTTTAATGTAAGACAATTGAATTGCATGAAAGAGAACAGATCCATATCAGGGATTTATTCAACAAGTCATTTCTAGTATATAACTCAGGGTCAAAGACTGCTTATCAAGTGGTTAAAGGACACACACCAGTTAGTCCCATGGGACCCTTCATGGCATGGCATATAAGATCTCCATGTGCAAAGGATCAGAAATGAATTTCCAAATCCATGTCCTGGAGGGAGGCCCAACATATTTGAAAAGACTAGCCCAAACAAGAACAGTAATCAAGGGCAAGGAGGCAAGTACCAAAAGAAATGAAACTGGGAGCATGTAGTTGAAAGATTTGAAGACTAGAAACACAAGGAGAGCTAATACAGAAGAATTTTGTGAGCAGGCTAGACAGATTAGCCCAGTATGACACACCTCTGACATCTTTTTAATACCCTCTCAGTGTATGTTTGTGGAGTTGCACTGAATTGATCTAAAGGTCTAGAATGGCACATTCAGCAAATCCTCCAATATTATAATACTCTGCTTGGTTCACTGCCTCTGAAGAGTCTCACACTGGTGTCTAAAGTCATTTACATGTTCAGGTTTGAGCCTACTCAAAACTAAGTAGTTCAACTCCACAGCCTTAGGCAAAGTTCTGGGGGAAATCCTCAGCCTTATAGCAAGTACCCCTTTACCCAAGTAATTTCCTAATATTACTAAGCATTTTTCCTCTTTTTTAAAAAATTGAGATATAATTGACATATACATTTCAGGTGTCATATTAGTTTTAGCTGTCTGGCAATTTTATCTGATATATGTATATTTTGCTAAATAATCACCACAATGTTAGTTAATGTCCATCACCACACATAGTTATATATTTTTTTCTTGTGGTGAGAACTTTTAAGATTTACTCTCTTAGCAATTTTTGAAAATATAGTACAGTACTCTTATAGTCACTATGCTACACAGTATATCCCCAAGACTTATGCATGTCATAACTGGAATTTTGTACCTTTTGACCCCCTTCACTCATTTCACACCCTACTCCCCATCTCTGGCAACCACCAAGCTCTGTATCTATGAATTTGGGTGGTTTGTTTGTTTTGGTTCCACATATAAATTAAATCATATAATTTTTGTCTTTCTCAGTCTGATTTATTTCCCTTAGCACAATGCCCCTCAAGGTCCATCCATGTTGTTGCAAATTGCAAGATTATATTATTTTTTTAAGGCTGAATAATCTTTCATCGTATATATATATATATATATATATATATATATATATATATATATATATAAAACTTCTTCTCTATCCATTCATCCACTGATAGACACTTAGGTTACTTCCATGTCTTAGCATTATAAATAATGCTGCATCTTTTTGAGTTAAGAGTTTTTGTTTCCTTCAGCTAAATGCCCAGAAATGAAATTACTAGATCATATGGAAGTTATTTTAATTTTTTTGAAGAATCTCCATACTGTTTTCCAAAGTGGCTGCACCAATTTACATTCTCACCAACAGTGCATGAGGGTTCCCATTTTTCCATATCTTCAGCATCACTTATTTCTTGTTTTTTTTATAATAACCATTCAGACAGGTGTGAGATTTTGCTTCTTTCATTATGGTATTGACTCGCATTTCCCTGATGTTGAGCATGTTTTCATATATCCGTTGGCCAGTTGTATGTCTTCTTTGGAAAAATGTCTATTCAGATCCTCTGGCCACTTTTTAATCAGTTTTTTTTCTATTGAATTGTATGAGTTCTTTATATATTTTGGATATTAACTCCTTGTTTTTTATCTAGGTTCCCTCCTCTCATTCCCCCAGCTCCTTGAAGAAAAGGACCTTGACTGTACCTCTCTACTCCATTTTCTTCAGAGACTAAAGTTCTAACTCCCATGTGTCTGCCCAAATGACTTATACCCCGACCTTCCAAAGTTCACAGTCTTCCTAGATCTGGAACATTTCCCCATTTACTGACAAATCTCTTTTTACTTGCAAATCACCTATTGCATTCTGTGAGATTCCTAGTTGTCAAATCCCCACTAGCCAGGACCTTTTCTACTGGCTCTCCTGGGAACTTCCCTTGAATATATGCTGGGCTTTATTCAAGAATATGTTTGTGTTCAGTTTTCTAGATGCTAGATATCTTTTATCCAATCAGTGCATTGACAACTGAGCTCCTGTTAAACTATATTGGTCACATCTACTGTAGGACAAAGTGGTTATTAATGTTCAACACCATGACCTGGAAATACTGCCAGAATCATAGGTACATGAGAAATACTAAATTACACTGAATTTTCTTCTTTTCTTAAAATATTCATATATTTATTTACTTGAGAGAGAGAGAGAGTGAAAGAGAGAGAGCACATGCATGGGGTGGGAAAAGGCAGAGGAAGAGGGAGAGAAAGAATCTCAGGCAGACTCCACGCTGAGCACAGAACCTGACACAGGGCTCAATCTCATGATCCTGAGATGATGACCTGAGCTGAAATCAAGAGTCAGAGGCTTAACAGACTGAGCCACCCAAGTGTTCCTGAATTTTCTTTATTTACCAGGTAAATAAATAAAATATTAGAAAGACTTTCAACACAAGGCATAGAACAAGACATATCAAATTAATGTTAATTTAACCAAGAATCCAACCAATCATAAAATCTATTATACCCAAACATTTTATTGTCAGTTATCAGTTAGAACACCACTCAAAACAAAACATGTACATGTTTGCGTGTATATAAACATACATATCACCACTGTTTTGGTTCCAAATGTAGTTAATAGTTTTTTGTTTTTGTTTCTGTTTTTGGCTCATTCCTCCTTACAAAAATTTGATTTGTAGTTCAACAGAATTTTGGAATATCAATTTTTGCAATGCAGAGACATAATAAGGACCTAGAAGAGATCCACGTTTCTGCTCACAGGGCTTATAAAACATCTAAATGATTCCAGATACACTTTTGAGCACAATGAAGTCTCTCATAATTTACTGTACGCTCCATGAGTTTTCAATTTTTATATTATAGTTTGGCAGATCTAAAATCTGAATAACTGGATTTTTGCTTCCAACCAAGACAGGTAACCAGGACGAGATTTATTCTCCATCCTTAGACAACTAAAATACCAGTCTAAATATATGCGACAGCTTTTAGACATTGAACAACAAATAGCACAAAAAAGTGATCTCTGAGAAATGGGAAAGGAACAAGGTGAGCCATGGTATTTCCCCAGTTCACTGTCATCAGAGTGTATCCAGGCCACAGTGCAGGGAGACTGAGGGCCTCCTGAGACTAGGAGACACAGGTAAGAAATTGAGAAGACACACTGGATAGAATTTGCAGGGAAAAATACTGGATAGGAAAAAGCTGCACAAAGAGAGAAGACCTGCAGAGAGGGAAAGGAGGAGGAGAGAAAGGGTAAAAGAGGGAGGGGGAGGGGGAGGGTGGGAGAAAGAGAGAGAAAGAGAGAGAGAGAGAAAGAGATATCTGAAGATTCACTGAGGGTTTTCCTTGACTTTTCAGCCGGGTGTTGATGGGCACCCGTGTATGAAGAGACCACCTGAAGCAGAAAGAGAGCCACAGAAAGGAGCAGGGAGAACAATCTCCAGAGTTCACACAGAGCTGAAAATAGTTCATAATCTCACCAGTTAGAATAGAAAAAAAAAAACTCATAATGCAAAAGGCATTACATAGAGTATTCAGAAAAGTACTTCCTCAGCAGTGAGGAATATTCAGCCCTACGTTTAAAGGCGACTCTGATCTCACTTAACTAAGCTTAAAAGGAACATCATAAGAGACCAAACTCTTTTTAAGTAATTTAACTGCAACCTGAAGTAAAGCTCAAGAATATTTAAAAGAAAACAAAATATTGGCACTCAAAGACATAAAATTCATGTCTGGAATTCAATCAAAAATTAAAGATATGCAAATAAGTGGGGAAATATGACCCATTCTGAAGGAAAAAAAATTAATCAATAGAAACAGCCTCTGAAATGTCATAGATGAAATAATTCATAGAAAAAGAACATTAAAACAGTTATTATAACTATATTCTATATGGTCAAAATCTGAATGACTTAATTACTTTTGGCAATAATACTGCTCATAGAGTTTTAAGGTTTAGCTATATATATATAGCTATATATAGTTTTAAGGTTTAGCTATATATATACATATATATGCATATATATACCAAAAGGTTTAGCTATATATATATATATACCAAAAGCATGCTTATTTTGTTGTTCTTGTTACAGAAAATTTCAGAGACTGTAGAATCTAAAGAGAAGGAATATATATGTCATTTTCCTTTTTATTTATTTTTTAAATTTTTTATTGTTATGTTAATCACCATACATTACATCATTAGTTTTTGATGTAGTGTTCCATGATTCATTGTTTGTGCATAACACCCAGTGCTCCACGCAGAACGTGCCCTCTTTAATACCCATCACCAGGCTAACTCATCCCCCCACGCCCCTCCCCTCTAGAACCCTCAGTTTGTTTTTCAGAGTCCATCATCTCTCATGGTTCATCTCCCCCTCCAATTTACCCCCCTTCATTATTCCCCTCCTTCTATTTTCTTCTTTTTTTTTCTTAACATATATTTCATTATTTGTTTCAGAGGTACAGATCTGTGATTCAACAGTCTTGCACAATTCACAGCGCTCACCATAGCACATACCCTCCCCAATGTCTATCACCCAGCCACCCCATCCCACCCACCCCCCACCACTCCAGCAACCCTCAGTTTGTTTCCTGAGATTAAGAATTCCTCATATCAGTGAGATCATATGATACATGTCTTTCTCCGATTGACTTATTTCACTCAGCATAACACCACATGGATTGGAAGAACAAACACTATGAAGATGTCAATGCTACCTAGAGCAATCTACACATTCAATGCAATCCCCATCAAAATACCATCCACTTTTTCCAAAGAAATGGAACAAATAATCCTAAAATTTGTATGGAATCAGAAAAGACCCCGAATAGCCAGAAGAATGTTGAAAAAGAAAAGCAGAGCTGGCGGCATCACAAGTCCGGACTTCCAGCTCTATTACAAAGCTGTCATCATCAAGACAGTATGGTGCTGGCACAAAAACAGACACATAGATCAATGGAACAGAATAGAGAGCCCAGAAATGGACCCTCAACTCTATGGTCAACTCATCTTTGACAAAGCAGGAAAGAATGTCCAATGGAAAAAAGTCTCTTCAACAAATGGTGTTGGGAAAATTGGACAGCCCCATGCAGAAGAATGAAACTGGACCATTTCCTTACACTGCACACAAAAATAGACTCCAAATGGTTGAAAGACCTGAATGTGAGACAGGAGTCCATCAAAATCCTAAAGGAGAACACAGGCAGCAACCTCTTTGGCCTCAGCCGCAGTAACTTCTTCCTAGAAACATCGCCAAAGGCAAGGGAAGCAAGGGCAAAAATGAACTACTGGGATTTCATCAAGATAAAAAGGTTTTGCACAGCAAAAGAAACCGTCCACAAAACCAAAAGACAACCGACAGAATGGGAGAAAATATTTGCAAATGTCATTTTCCTTTTTAAACAAGAATATGTTTTTCTGAATTGGGTTGACTAGAGAGTTAGTAAACTATTTCTGTCTGCTGCAGTCGAAATTGTTGCTTGGACTAATTTATCTACTTCTTTTATTGATTTATGGAATTACCAATGTCAAAGCATATTTGAATCTTTGAGAAAAATTAAAAGCATGAATCATCCAAAAAGACCATCAGTGTAGTGAGATTTCATTAAGAGCTAAGGTGTAAGTGGAAGAAGAAAACAGAAAGTCAGATGTCAGATCATACTGTCATACTTAGCAGATAGGAAACATGTTTGAGGTTATGGTATGTGTTCATAAAAATGATGGCATATCTTGAATTATAGCCAGTTCACATAAGACTTAAGGTAAGTATGATGCATGTTTCAGGAACAAATTACATCCATTCCAGATATAGGGGGTATTATTCACTTGCTTTCTTGGTTTACAAAATAATCTCCTCTCAGCTGACCAAATTACCTAAACCTCTTAAAATACCCACAAATGGGGCCCAGTCTAGTTCCTACAGCTAAACCAGAAAGATCTCGAGAGAAAAATGAGTGGTGTTGGGGTGAGGGCAGTCTATACTGTTCAACTTTTTATATATCCAAAACATGTGTCAGTAGTAAAGCCAAAAATGCAGGGACAGATAAGAAATGGTGATACTTTCTACTGTTGACTTGTCCTCACATTCATCCCCTTCTTCCCACTGATTCCATGAGCTCATCCCAAATCACTCAGAGAACTATAATGAGCTCTGTCACCTTAAGGCAAGTCAGAATTTGTCTTTCTTATAATTAAGACCCTGAAATATGTGTCCTGATTCTCTTGCGGAAGTAGCTTAGACTCAGTAGCCAATCTTTCTCCATACCAATCCTGACTCCATTATTCACTGGTTGTGTGACCTTAGGAACTAAGCCTCAGCTTCCTCATCTGTACAATTGAGACGAAAATAGTAGTACCCACTTCACAGGTTTTTGATTAAGAATTAAATGAGATAATTTATGCAGGACACTTAGCATTATGAGGACTTATATATGGTAGCTGTTTTTACCCATTCAAACATATTTACTTATATTTTATAACAGGAACACTCTCCCTACCAATAGGACTACTTATTATAGGCTGCTCTTCAACAACAACAACAACAACACACATATATACCCCTCATTTCCATCTCTGCTTTTTCTCATACTTTTCCTTTTCTAAAATGTCTCCTGTGTCACCACTTGATTAATCTACCCATTCTTTAAGAGTCATCACAAGTCCCACCTGAATCAATAAATCTTAACAGCTCTAAATCCTTGTTATAATTCTTTTTCAAAATTCATGGTTTTATTCTCTAGTAAAACAACTTTTACACGTTGATTTTTTTTTTAGATTTTATTTATTTGAGAGAGAGGGAGAGAGAGTAAGAGCGAGTGGGGCAGGGAGAAGCAGAGTGAGAGGGAGAAGCAGACTCCCCACTGAGCAGGGAGCCAGATGCAGGGCTCCATCCCAGGACCCCAGGATCATGACCTAAGCCAAAGGTAGCCGCTTAACTGACTGAGCCACCCAGACGCCCCACATGTTGATTTTTAATAAAAAATATATTTGATATTTTTCCATGCATTGTATCTTGTTTAGAGTTCTGAGTGTATTCATAATATGATATCTGGTTGAAAATCAGCTTCTTATGAATCTAGTTATTATGTATCTACCCTGAGACTCAGTTCAGCTGTCAGAGATGTAATAAAATTGTGCCTTGAACTTCGGAGCTTGAGTACAGTTCCAGAACCTAGAATGACCCAATAGGATATGGTCAACCTGCAGGACCCAGCCTCCACCCTGGCAACCACAGTCCTTTACTTGCTTATTAGCTCTTTAAAGACAACACTGCCCTATCTAAAGAGATCACTGGTAAAAACTGTTAGCAAAAGAGGGTAATGTACACAAAATTGCAGAGCCGCAGCTTTCTTACCAAGCTCCAGCAGTGCTGAACATGTGACTTACTTTGTACCCTGAACCACAATGCTGTTTCTCTCCCTCTGCCAGGAACACCCTTTCCCTCTTAATGGTGTGATTGACTTACATTCACCAACTCCAACAGGTTTTCTTTGACCTACTTTCCAAACCCTTGCCTCTACATATACACATACACCTGGGTTAGAAACTTTTATCTGGCACTTCTTAGCGATATTCTTGCTACTGCATCTGCACACTGTTTTAAAATGATCCACATATTGGTCTGCTAACTACAATGCTCCTTAAGTGAAACTCGGGCTTTTTTCATCTTTAAATTCCTAGAACCTTGCATTATGCTTAATATCCAGGAAGCCCTCAATATATTTTTCATGAAAAAAAAAATGCTTTGCTAATTTATTGTAGTAGGAGACAAGAAACTTTTCTATGCAAGTCCTTTTATAGGTATTTGAATTACATTTCCCAATAGAGCTCAACCTTCATAACATTTGCATAAAATGACAATTCGGAACATGGAGTGATTCTTGGGTCAGCAAATGGTTATACTTCCCAGTAAATATATTTTAAAATGCATAGTTTATATGATATTTATATAGTACTTTCTGGATACCAGGAACTATTCTAAGTGCTTTATAAATATTAACTTGAATTATCTTCATATCAAACCTATAAAAGAGGTGCTACCACTACTCCCACTTACCAGCGGGGAAATAGAGATAAAGAAAAGTTATGTAACTTGGCCAAGATTGCTCAGCCAGTAGAGGGAAGAACCAGGATTTAAATCCAGGCAACATGGCCCAGATCCCAAAGCCTTCTCTGCAAACCTAATAGATTTGCCAGTATATCTTCATCCACAAAATGAGTGGGCATGCTTAAATGTAGTATCCTTGATGTGTAAGTCGTTTCCTCCCTTTTCTCTTTGTCTAGCCTTCTTAAACAGATGTCTTCTAAACCTCACACTTTAGATAAGTATTTTATTGAATTACTTTCCTCTAAGGAGCCTGGTCTATTTTACACAAAATGAAAAACAAAAACAAAAACAGGAGCTCAGTAATCCTCACAAAATCCATTGAGGAATATACATTTAAGAAAAGGAAATATTTTTTAAATGGATATTTAGCTAGATTCTTACCCCCTTAGGATAAGGCTGAATAATGATTTCATTCTGCCCCAAGATTGAAAAAAAAAAGCTCTTGTAGTCTTGGAAAGGAAGCAAAAGGATATAAGGGCTCTCTGTGAAAATCTTTTATTTCCATTTTTTTGAAGTTCAAATTCTACGATGATTAGCTGCAACTGACCTTGACTCTCCCACTGCTTAGGGAGGGATATGCTATCATAGAGATCAGAAATCAAATGAATTAGGCTCTCTTTTCAGCTCAACATTTTAAATTGCTGCTGGAAGACACCATCTTTAGGCTAGGCATCCCCAAAAACCTTTGCACAGAGGCATCTTTGCCAGAAGGAATGGAGCTTCTCAGCTAGCACTGCAGTCAAGTTATAAAGGAGAAAAGCAGAGAAAAGAAAGCTGCCAGGGCTAATTGAAAACTGTGTAATAAAATGAATGTTATCAATTAAATTGTTGTTTTCTTAAAAGGATCAATAGGGGTTAAAGAAAAGATGTTTTGCCACTTTTTAGAAAATTGATCAAGAAAACTCAAGAGATTAACTTAGAAAATTGTGTCTTTAGCAAGCAAATGTGTAAATACCAAATTATATGACCAAATAAGCCCTTGTTTTGTCTCTTGGAAGGTAAGGAAACTTTTATTACAAAAGATGATTGAGAGGGACTTATGCTTTGCAAAGTTGATGATATTGGGGGCCAAATTTACCCTTTAACCAAAAAAAGAGCAAAATATAAAAAATGTTTTTCAAAAAGACTAGACCTCAGGCAACAAAATACAGTGACCATTGAGAGATAGGAGATAAATGAGGTGAACCTTGCCCTAGTTTACTGCCTTGAAAAAGATTCCAGGGCACGAGGCAGAGAGGGGGAAACCAAAGGGGACAGCCAAATTTCTAAGTTGGGGAAACCAAGGTAGTTAGTTCTCAGGAGAGAGTATTAGGGAGCAGAGAGATACACAGAGAGAATTTCAGAGACTTGCAAAGGATCCCCTAAGATATTCAGTTGAGTGCTATTCAGTGCATGAATATAAGGAAATTACTCTAGGCTAGAGAAAGAATTACCCATAAGGATTAAAGGGAACAGTACATGTGGCTCATATCATCACATCAAAAACTCTGTTTTCTTAGAGCAGCCAGATTAAAAATTCTCATAATTCACAGGGCATTGTGTAGAGTACTGAAACAGTCTTACTTCAGTAGTGGTAAATAACTAGCCTTGGAATAAACATGCTCTTGTTCCACATAATAAATCTAAAAAGCAAGGCCTGAGAGGATCAAATTGTTCACAAGTAACTTAACTGTGTCACAGAATAAACCGAAATAATATTTATAAGGATACAAAAATACTTAGCCACCAACAAGATAAAATTCAAATCTTGAGAACGAATAAAAAATTATTAGTCATGGAAAGAAGAAAGAAAATAGAATCCATGATGAGAAAAAAAAATCAATCAATCAAAACTGATCCAGAACTGATATAAATGTTAAAATTGTCAGACAAGAACATTAAAAGTCATTATAACTGCATTCCATATATTTAAAAGTTAAGAAGAGACATAGATATTTTTTAAAAGACCCAAATCAAACTTCCAGAGAAGAAAACTATAATGTGTGAGATGACTAATACACTGGATGTGGTTAATTGCAGATTAAACATTGTAGAAGAAAAGATTCGTGAACTTAAGATACAGCAATAAAAACTGAAACACAGAACAAATAATTTTTAAAAATGTTCAAAGTATCAGTGAGTATGGGATAATTTCAGTTAAAATCCCTGAATGGACGGAAAGCAGAGGGAAAAGAAAAAGTATTGGAAAAAAATAATATTTGAAATGTTCCCAAATTTGTTAAAAATTATAAATCCACATATCCAAGAAGCTCAATCAACTCAAAGTACAAGAAATATGAAGAAAGCTACACCAAGGCTCCTATCATAATCAAATTGCTCAAAGCCAGTGATAAAAGGAAAATCTTAAAAGCAAACAGAGAATAGACACATTACCTACAGAGTAACAAATGTAAAGATAACATCAACTTCTTATCAGAAACAATTAAAGTAGAGAAACATCTTTTAAAAACTAAAATACAATAAAAAGTCCCTGGTAACCCAGAATCCTATGCCCAGAATCCAACAGGAAGGCAAAATAAAGTCCTCTTCAGAGTTTATTTTTCAGTCCTCTTCAGACTCTTTAACAAAAGGTAAAAGAATTCATCATTGGCTTCCATCTTAAGAAAGTAGAAAGAAAAGATCGAGTTAAGCCCAACATAGGCAGAATAAAGGCAGTAATAAATTTAGAGTGAAAAACAATGAAATAGAAAACAAAAAGCCAACAGAGAATAATCAATGAAACCTAAAGCTGGATCTTTGAGAAAAATCAGTAAAATTAATAAACCTCTAGCCAGAATGATGAGGGGAAAAAAAAGACAGTAGACACAATTATCAATATCAGGATCAATAAAGGGTTGGTAACAATAGACTCTACAGATATTAAAATGATGATGTGTGAACATTAATACATAAATAACATAAACAACTTTATGCCAATAAAATCTACAACTTAGATGAAATTGATAAATTCTTTGAATGATACTAACCATAAACGATCAACCAAGAAGTAAAAAATAACATGGATAATTACATATTTTATTAAAGTAATTGAATTTATAGTTTAAAATCTTCCCACAATGAAAACCCCAGGCCCAAATGGCATACCAGTGAATATTACCAATTATTAAAAAGAAATAATATCAATTCTACACAAACTATTCCAGGAAAATTAAAGATGAGAGAATACTTCCCAACTCATACTACATCCTGCTAACCAAAACCAAACAATTATAAAAAAAATATATATATAGACTAGCATCCTTCATAAACATAAATAAAAATTTTCTATCAAAATTTTAGCAAATTGAATCTGACAATATCTAAAAAGCATAATACCTTATGATCAACTGGTTTATCCTAAGACTGTGAAGTTGGATTAACATCTCAAAATCAATCAATATCATTCACCATATTAACAAACTAGAAAAAATAGAAAAGAAAGAAAAAGAAAACCATAATGATCATTTTAATAGATGCAGAAAAAGCATCTGACAAAATTTCAGTCATTCCTGACAAAAACTCTCAGCAAAGTAGAGATAGAAGGGAACTCTCTTAATCTGATAAAGAACATCAATGAACCTATAGCTACCATGGTGAAAGACTAAGTACTTTCCTCCTTAGATTAGAAATAAGACAAGGACATCTGCTCTAACCCCTTTTAGTCAACATTTTACTGGAGGGTCTAGCCAGTGCAATAAGGAAATACAAAGAAATCTGAGGCATCCACACTGGAAAGGAATAATTAACATTTCTTTATTCACAGCCATGATCATCTATGTAGAAAACCTGATGAAATCTCCAAAAAACTACTAAAACTAATAAGTGAGCTTATGTAAGTTACAGGATTCAACAGGAATATATAAAAAAAATTACTTGCACCTTTTAGCACAATACTATCAGAAATTTATACTTAAAACTAATGCCATTAACAATAGTATCTAAAAATATGAAATTTTTAGGGATAAATTTGACAAAAAATGTGAAAGACTGGTACACTGAAAGCTATAAAATAATGATGAGAGAAATTAAAGACCTAAATAAATATAGAATATACTATGTTCATTAATCAGAAAACTCAATAATAAGAAGCCAATTGTCCCCAAATTAATTTATAGACTCAACACAATCCTGATCAAAAATCCCAGAAAACTTATTAGAAATTGACAAGTTGATACTAAAATTTGTATGGAAATGCAAATTTGACATAGAATAGCCAAAGCAAATTTGACAGAAGAACAATATAGGAGGACTTCCATTACCCAATTTCAAAACTTCTATGAAGCTACAGTAAAGCAGTGTGGGGTTAGCATAAAGACAGACAAATAGATCAATGAAACATGATAGACTGCCCAGAAATTGATTCAAACAGTTACAGACAACTGATTTTTAACAAAGGTGCAAAAGCAATTGAGTAGAGAGCACAGATTTTTTTTGCAACAAATAGTGCTGGAACATTTGGATTTCCACATGTAAAGAAAAACAAAAACGAAAAACAAAACCAGGAAAAAAAACACTTAAATCTTACTGGATATTAAATGCAAAAATTAACTCAAAATAGATCACAGACTTACATGTAAAGCCTAAAACTATAGGATGTCTAAGAGAAAAAAAACACAAGAAATCAGTGATACTCAAGGTTAGGTAAGAATTGAATAAAGACAACAAAAGCATAATTCCCCAAACTGCAAGTAATAAATTGGACTTCATCAAAATAAAAAACTTCTGCTCAATGGCCCTGTTAAGAAAATTAAATCCAGAATATATAAATAAGTTATTCAGCTTAATAGTAAAAACATAAACAGCCCAATTAAAAAATGGGCAAAAGATCTGAATAAATATTTAAAATAAATATTTTATCAAAAAATATATAAGTACTGAAAAGATGTTCAATATCATTGGTCATTAGGGAAATGGAAATTAAAACCACAATGAGATATAACTACATGTCAACTAGAACCGCTATAATCAAAAAGACTGACAAGGCCAAGTGCTGCTAAGGGTGTGGAGAAACCAATACCCTCATGCATTGTTGGTGAGAATGTAAAATGTATAGCCACTTTGCAATACAGGGAAGTTCTTAAAATATTAAACATAAGCTCATCATACATTCCAGTAATTATATTGTTAGATATCTACTTACCTACAAGAAATGTCCACAAAAGACCTGCACATGAATGTTCACAGCACTGGTATTCATAATAGTAAAAAACTGCAAACAATGCAAATGTCTAGCAAGTGATGAATGGACCAACAAAATGTGTACATCCATACATGGGATATTATTCAACAATAAAAAGGAGTAAAATATGAATGTATGCTCTAACATAGGTGATTCTCTAGCCATTCTCTCAAGACTAGAGCATATGACTCTATTCATCTGAAACTTCCAGGAAGAATAAATCTATAAAAACAGTAAGTAGTAAATCAGTGGTTCTCTTGACCTGGGGTTTGGAATAAGGAGTAACTGCAAATAGATTTGAGGGATATTTTGGGTGGTAGAAAGTTCTAAAATTAGATTTGGTTTATGAATGTACAATTCTGTAAATTTGCTTCATTTAATTGTCATAAGGGGGGATTTTATTGTATATAAATTATAATAGGCCATAATAAGTCTGTTTTATTTTAAATTTTATTTATTTATGTGACAGAGAGAGAGACAGCAAGAGAGGGAACACAAGCAGGGGGAGTGGGAGAGGGAGAAGCAGGCCTCCCGCTGAGCAGGGAGCCGGATGTGGGGCTCAATCCCAGGACCCTGGGATCAAGACCTGAGCCGAAGGCAGACCCTAAGCTGACTGAGCCACCCAGGCACCCCAATAAATCTGTCTTAAGAGGACTATATGAATATCTATTTTTATTTTCCCTCCAGATTACCTTAAATAAACTAATAACAAAAGTAAATTTAATGAGTTTGTATTGATTTTTTCAGTAATAAAAAAAGAAATTTTATCAAGAAAAAGCTAACCCAAGCCTTTTTTTTAGTTTGCAGAAGTATATAAACTAATTGATTTTCTTTTTTAAAAAACAAAACCATAAGTAAGCAAAAAATTTGCAAGACAAATTACTCATCTTCACCAATTTTACACCTCTCTCTATATATTTGTCAAGGTATTTAGAGAGCCATCCTATGATGTAGATAGATAAAATATTTTAGTTCATTTCAAAAGGTGAAGAAATTTAAGGCACATTAAGTTAAAGCATTTGTCAAGTCACAAGACCTCAGGCTTGGAAGAAAACCTTGCCTTTTTTTTAGGATGACTACTCACTAATGTTTAAATGCTGCTCTACAATCCTCCCAAGAGCTCATCAAATCTCTGCTGGAAGACCTTTCATAGCAAAGAGCTTGCTATCCTCAAGAGGGGGGAAGTTTCCATCTTTGCAGTGTTGATAACTAGAAAGACCAAACCTGGACTTTCTGTGGCTTCTATCCATAACATGAAGTTAGTTGGTGGAAAGAGATTTATACCAATCTCCAGATATCCTGGCTTCCACTACTTTACACATATATAGTGCATATTTAAAAAATGTGGATTGACACAATCCAAATCTCCATTGGGTACAAGTTCCTTGAGAGGTGGGACAGAGTTCATCATATTTACCATTTTATCCATAGAATCTATCACTGTGCCTGGCAATTTAGGTACTCAGTCAATGATTTTGAACTAAACTTATAATTTTATAACACAAAACAGGCATATGTAAATCGCCTGAACAATTTTCCCACATCTCTATTCCACAAACATTTATTTTATGCTGCTGTTTTGCAGAAATTAATATCCTTTTGGGGCGCCTGGGTGTCTCAGTTGTTAAGCGTCTGACTTCGGCTCAGGTCATGATCCCAGCATCCTGGGATCGAGCCCCACATCGGGCTCACTTCTCCGCGGGAAGCCTGCTTCTCCCTCTCCCACTCCCCCTGCTTGTATTCCCTCTCTTGCTGTGTCTCTCTCTGTCAAATAAATAAATAAAATCTTAAAAAAATTAATATCCTTTCTTATTATATGTGACAAAGAAACAAAACATAGGAAAGTGTTAGCCTAAGTAATTTAGGGACTGGGTGATAAAGTTAGTGATTTTATTGATATGACTAAAAATGACCCTGAAACATGCCACATGATGTACAATGAACTGTGATCTACAACCACTTCTTTTTTGTTGTTGTTAGAAAATAATATTGTGACAGCCTATATCACCTTGTTTAGAATCCAAATTATTAGAAAGCTTAGTATGTGAGAGGTTTTATTTTGAACTGTACAGTGATAGTAATAGTCACAGGAATAATCAACATAACCTGAATTATTAGGGTAAGAATAATACCTGTCATTGTTACATGTAGAAAAGCAACATGTTGCAGTGCAATAACACACACACACACATTTTTATAAGTCAAAAGACCTGCAACAAATCTGGCTCCTATTAGCTGTGGTCAATTTATGCAACAACTTCACTTCGCTTACCTATAACAACAACAGCATTATAATTCCTGCCACATATGCATCAAAATATAATTGTGAAGATCAAACAAGATAATGGGTATGAAAGCAATTGGGAAACTAAAGTGCTAAACAAAAGCGACAGAGAAACATGGTATTAAATTGCTGGAAATTTGCTTATCCATGTTTATTAAGTTTTATAAGATAATGCTTTGACAACCAAAATGTTTGATTCCCTGTGAAATAGCAAGTTTGTCCTATTTTTTCACATCATCAATTTTACAAATAGCTGTCATTATTCAATAGGACAAAGCCCATGCCTTAAACACTAGAACAAGTCTATACCAAGGCAGTGCACAGTAAAGATTCTTTGCTGGTAATAAGCACTTAAATATATTCACTTGGAGAGTTGCACTCCAACATCCTTCAGTTATCATTTGGGAGAAAATTAATTCTAAGGCAGCTTTCAAAAATTATCTGTATCTTCATGGATTTTTAAAAAAAATTTAGCATAATTCTTAATTGGTTTTTTGAATCTTGAACACTATTGGGAATCTGACAAAAGTGAGAAAAATTTGGTAAAAAGCATATATGCACACACATTTGAAATTCTGCCTGCAATATCAATAGATTCAGAGGCACTGCAGCCTAAAAACTGACCTATAATTCAGAGACTCCAGGTTAAGAACTTCTGTTTTAAATTGTTATGAAAATTCTTAATTATGCAATTAGAGTCTATAGAATAAGTGAAGCTTCCCCCTTTTTTGGTTCTTTAAACAACACTTCCTTATATTTGCAAATGTGCAGCTCTTATTCTGACCATAATGGTGTATCCAGCAAACAAACAAACACAGTCATTATTCAATATGCGGTAGCATTTGTAAACAGTAATGAGGTGGAAAATTAATTAAATGTGGCTGAAAATTATAAATTATTTAATGTTACTTCAAAATTCTGTCAGTGAATAGAAGCTGCAGGATGGGATGGGGATAGGGAAGGCCCTTTTACCTTTTGCAAAAGTATCTCTGGAATTCAAAATAGCAGTCACACAAATGTTCCAGGAACTTAGGTCAAAGCCTTTTACTCCTCTCTTTGAAAATTAGCAATAGTGCTGGTTCCAAATAATCTGCACGATTCCTATTATTTTTGCGGTATGTCATAAATGAATCTGGTAAGTAAATGTATGAATGTATTGAAGGCTCCAGCGCTTTCTGCTGGGCCCCCTCCAGGAATCTGACTCTCTTACAATAGTGCTAATTAAAATCTTGCCTACAAACAAACAAATTCAGTGTGTACAGGGTTATTTTCCATGAAAGTAAAACCATATTTTTAACATAAAAAAGTGTTTAATTCTCAACCATTTTAATGCAAGTACAATCACCAGCATAACTGAGACCTCTCCCTGGATTAATCAGGTAACTAAACCACATATACTTATTTTTGCTTTTGGTGACAAAAAAAAAAAAGAAAAAAGAAAACCAGTTAACTTCTCTACCTGAATCAGTCTCTTTCATAGTTCTATTCAGCTAAAATAGTTCAGAGGTAACTACAATCAGATTTTTATTTTTCATTTGGAAAGAGCTTTTACACATGACCCACTAGGAAAATCCATTTTGAGCTTAAAATTGATATCTGCTTACGTTATAACAGATTGTGTAATCAGTGGATCTAAAATGCTCAGCACCCTGCCTCTGCTTAGGAAGCAGGTCTTCATATCCTACAGGCAGTCTTGTCAGATTTTTCTAGGGAATTTGTACTCATTTCCATCCTTCCTCATCCTTAAAAAAAAAAACAGATTTTTTTTTTCCCAGAAACTAAACTTGTTGGAAGATTTTTTTTTTCTCAGACACCTATGGCCAACACATATCCTGTTTTAACCTTAAAACATTGGCCAGTAATAGCCATTTGTGAACTAGGAAGTGGGCTCCTACCAGACACCAAATCTGACCTTCCCAGCCTCCAGAACTATCAGAAATACATGTTTGTTGTTTAAACCACCTAGTTGATGGTATTTTGTTGTTGTTGTTTGCTTATTTTTTTTTAATTTTGATTATAAGCTTTGGTGATTTATTTATTTATTTATTTATTTATTTATTTATTTATTATTTATTTATTTATATTAACATATAATGTATTATTTGTTTCAGGGGTACAGGTATGGCAGTCTACACAATTCACAGCGCTCACCATACCACATACCCTCCCCAGTGTCCATCACCCAGCCACCCTATCTCTCCTACCCTCCTCCACTCCAGGACCCACAGTTTCTTTCCTGAAATTAAGAGTCTCTTATTATTTTTCTCCCTCTCTGGTTTCGTCTTGTTTCATTTTCCCTTCCTTTCCTTATGATCCTCTGTCTTGTTTCTCAAATTCCTCATATCAGTGAGATCATATGATACTTGTCTTTCTCTGATTGACTTATTTCATTTAACATAATACCCTCTAGTTCTATCCACATCATTGCAAATGGCAAGATTTCATTTTTTTGATGGCTGCATAATATTTCATTGTATGTATATACCACATCTTCTTTATCCATTCACCTGTTGATGGACATCTAGGCTCTTTCTATAGTTTGGCTATTCTGGACATTGCTGCTATAAATATTGGGGTGTGTGTGCCCCTTCGGATCCCTACATTTGTATCTTTGGGGTAAATACCCAGCAGTGCAATTGCTGGGTTGTAGGGTAGCTCTATTTTCAACTTTTTGAGGAACCTCCATACTGTTTTCCAGAGTGGCTGTACCGCTTGCATTCCTACCAACAGTATAGGAGGGGTTCCCCTTTCTCCACATCCCCACCAACATCTGTCATTTCCTGACTTGTTAATTTTAGCCATTCTGACTGGTGTGAGGTGGTATCTCATTGAAGTTTTGATTTGGATTTCACTGATGCCAAGTGATGTTGAGCACTTTTTCATGTGTCTGTTGGCCGTTTGGATGTCTTCTTTGGAAAAATGTCTGTTCGTGTCTTCTGCTCATTTCTTGATTGGATTATTTGTTCCTTGAGTGTTGAGTTTGATAAGTTCTTCATAGATTTTGGATACTAGCCCTTTATCTGATATGTCGTTTGCAAATATCTTCTCCCATTCTGTCATTTGTCTTTTGGTTTTGTTGACTGTTTCCTTTGCTGTGGAAAAGACTTTTAATTTGATGAAGTCCCAATCGTTCATTTTTGCCCTTGCTTCCCTTGCCTTTGGCGATCTTTCTAGGAAGAAGTTGCTGCGGCTGAGGTCAAAGAGGTTGCTGCCTGTGCTCTCCTCAAGGATTTTGATGAATTCTTGTCTCATATTTAGCTCTTTCATCTATTTGGAGTCTATTTTTGTGTGTGGTGTAAGGAAATGGTCCAGTTTCATTCTTCTGCATGTGGCTGTCCAATTTTCCGAACACCATTTGTTGAAGAGACTTTTTTTCCATTGGACATTCTTTCCTGCTTTGTCAATAGTTGCTTGATCATAGTTGATCATAGAGTTGAGGGTCCATTTCTGGGCTCTCTATTCTGTTCCATTGATCTATGTGTCTGTTTTTGCGCCAGTACCATACTGTCTTGATGATTACAGCTTTATAATAGAGCTTGAAGTCCGGAATTGTGATGCCACCAGCTTTGCTTTTCTTTTTCTACATTCTTTTGGCTATTTGGGGTCTTTTCTGGTTCCATATAAATTTTAGGATTATTTGTTCCATTTCTTTGAAAAATGTTGATGGTATTTTGACAGGGATTGCATTAAATGTGTAGATTGCTCTAGTCGATGGTATTTTTGTTACAGCAGCCCAAATGGACTAAGACATATGGCAAAGCCGTGGAGGTGGGCTGGAATAAATAGTGGACACTGAGGAGAGAGCTTCCCAGAGAACCTGAATGAAGTCTATGTGCTCCTTTCTTCACCACTGGGCACCTCTTCTCTGTTTTCCTTCTGTCTTTTCCACTAATCCAGGGTTCAGATCTAAACATCTCTGGATAGAATAAAGTAAGCTAACATTTCTGAGCATTTACTATCTGCCCAGGCTTGTTCTAAGCACCTGTCATTCTTTAACTGAAGCTACACAGCAACTCTAACAATAGGTATTACTTTACCTCCCCTTCCCCACTCCATGAATGAACTGTGCCCAAAGTAATGCAGCTTGTAAGTAGAGCCAAAGAAATAAAATAAGTAATTGTTATGGATAGCTCATTAGTTGTCAGGGCTTTATATACAATATTTTATTTACTTCTCACCACAATTCTATGAAATACATACTTCTATTACTGCCATTTTACAAATGTACAAAATTGGACTTAAAATGGTTTGTAACTTTTCCATACCTACACAGCTAATAAGTGATAGGGCCAGCCTAGGGATGCAGAATTCCAAGTTCCTTCCACTTACCTTCCCCAGTCCTCTGTCCTCATCACACACAAGGTTCCAGGATCATAAAAAGGCTAACATTTATGGAACCCCTATTACGTGTCAGGCATGCTTCTAAGTACTTTAGATATATTAATTCATTTGATCCTCTATGAGCTGGGTATAATTACTATTATTATTACTATTACTAATGTCATTTTGCATTTGAAGAAATTGAGGCAAAGAAAGGCTAACCAATTTTCTCAGACATGTGATGAAAAATGGCTACACTTGGGCTTAGACCCAGCAGCCTATCTCAAACTCCATGCTCTGAACACCTGCATCATTATGCCACTTCTCAATGTTCATATGACTACATTTAAATAGCATTTATTTAGAAGTCATATTCATATTCCCACTAGAAGCTAACCAAAGCACTTTGGACCAAAGTCCAAAGCACTTTATCAGATTCCAGGGAAATTTTATATAAAAATAGTGTAACTTCCCCATTTCCTATATTTTCATGGTAAGACTGGGGTTGGGGAGGCACTTCAAAAATTTTAAAGGCCCAGACACTTGTTTGGAGACAAGACAGGAGAAGCTGGAATACTGACACCTTTCAGCTCTACGAAACTTGGGAAGACTTCCTGCTCCCACAGCCCTCCAGGCTGTGGACCAGGGAGGGGTGGGCGGAGCCATGTGGCCAGCTGGAGAAGTGAGAGGCACTGAGCTGTGAAGAAACTGCTAGATGGAGTTAATCCTGGTAGGAAGTTCTTTGGAATCCCACAACCTTGGAAGGGGAGCTCCCCAATGCCCACCCCAAAGATGGGGCAGGCAGTGAGACATCTTTAGCTGACTTCCCTTTCAGGAAAAGGGAGGAGAGCTGGAAACTCTAGGCCCTTCCTTCCAATATGGAACCCTGGCTCTCCCTCTTCTACCTGTGTCCTTTCATCTTTGGCCACACCTCACTTATGCCTTGCTCCCTGGCAGCAAAAGGCACCAGTCATTATATTTCTGCACTTTGTATTATTATTATTATTACTATTATTTTGTTAACTAGCTGAATTGATGGAGCACTGAACCGAATCAAATCAGCAACTTTTTCCATTGGTATGCCCCCATCTCTAATAGCTGCACACTTTTAAAGTATTACTCACTAATCCCCGGTAGAAACTGGGATGGAGGGAGAAGACTTCATCTCCATTTATTTATTTATTTATTTATTTATTTATTTATTTATTTATTTAATTTCATCTCCATTTAGAAAAGGTATGTGCTGTGTACTTTATTTCTAACTCTCAGCAGGTTTCACATGATTGTGACTCACAGAGATGAAGAAAATATGTTAATTAACAAGGTTGTAACTTCCAAGCTGTGCTTAGTGTGATTCATGCTGTATACAGTTGGAGAGAAAAGGCTAAACGATAAGCAATACTTTACACTGCATAATAATTGTTACATTTTTGACATGAAATCAAACACACCACTACTAGAAAGGGAGTGCCCCCAAATGCGCTCAAAGAGCCAGCAGTGTTTTTGAGAAATTTTTAGCACCTTGGACTATAGGACACCATAAATAAGAGACTGAGGGGTAGGTAGGTAGGTTGGGGAGGTTTGACCCCCAAATCTGGTGCAATACTCCACAATATAAGGTTATTTATTTAGGAGTGGCAATGGTGGGAAAATAATACTGCTGGTTTGAAACAAAAAATTAATGAATGATAATAAACGGAGATTCCTGTAGCAGGTCTTGAAAGTGGAGTTAGAACTGTGGGGAACGGACCTGTGCTCCGGGGCAAGGAACAGGTTTGCGGGCTCCCACTGCACCTGACTCTTGCTGGCCCTGGGTGCTTCAGGAACAAGAAGCACCTCTGGCCCCGCCCTGGGAGATCTGCCAGGATTGGGCTTCTCAGGTCTGCAGTAGAGACTGGAATCTCCCCCGCTGGTATGCCAGCGGCGAATCCAAGCCTTGCCCCTTTTCCTCTCCTGCCTTCGGAACGGCCTCTGCGGCGAAATCCGGCCCGAGAAGTGCTCTTGGGCCCCGCGTTCCGCAGGTGGAACGCGCCAGCAAGGAGGGCGCAGGTTCCTCGGTGAGCGGAGGGGCGCGCTGGCCTGGGTGCCTGCAATGTCATGCGGCTGCGCGCAGAGCGCAGAGAGGGCGCTCGGGCCACCAGTGCTCCTGGACAGCAAGTTGGCAGGTGTGTAGGTTGATGTGTGCATGGCCACTGTTGTGTTGAAATTGCTGTTTGCTGCCTAAAAAGCCCCTTTTAAAGATGTCGCCAGATTTTCTCCATTTGTTTCTTTTTTATTATTTGTTTTTAAAGCATGCATTACATATGCAAAGTAATTTTGGCCATCCCTAAGATTGAGGGGAAATAACGGGAAGGGTATAATGTGTTTGAAGATGTGTAGTCCACAATATATACCGCTTACTTGTTTCCTGACACCTTGACTACAGTAACAATCTACACATTACATGAAAATGCACCATATTGAAAAATAAAAACAATACACAAATTGCACAAAAATTCATACAAGTATGATTGCTGTACAAAAGGAGGCAAGAACTCTTTAGAAATGAGAGGTTATGTAATTGGAGCAGTTTGCAATGCAGAAATGTTTCTAAAATTTTCCCAGAATTTTTGCCTCATTTGTTTAGAACCCAGACTGTCCACATTGTGTGTTTTCATGTGACCAGCCATGCTGGGGCCTTGAGAATCCTGTGATGGAGATGACTAAACTGACTGTTGGCTTCATAATAGACAAATAATAGAAAATTAGGCATGAAGACATGACAGACTCTCCTGTCTTTCCATACTGAACCTCTTGAATGTGAAAACTTATTATCAATTTTAAGGGGAAACTTTTTTGTGGAGCTGAGCCCCAAAATAACATTGATTTATGCCAAGACCATACCAATTCCATTAAAATGGACACAGTAGTTTCAAGCACTAATAAGAGTTATTAGAACACTAGGTAATTAGGCTTCACGAGTTGCTTTGTAACATGGGTGTTGTTTGGCCTCCTTCAGCTTCCCTGGCTCCTGTTAAGATTATGCTCATAAAAACACACATAGATGATACTCATTGTTTATATGATAGAACATTTCATATTTTAAAAAACATTAAAACTGAAAGGAATGCGAAGGAAGCAGGCCAGATTATTCAGAGAGGAAAACTGAAATCAATAGACGCCAATGTCACAGCTGTGAAGATGACCCCTGGGGGCTCTCTTCCTGGTAGTGTCAGCAGAGCGGAAAGCCTACAAAACCTAAGTCAGTCCTCGTAGAAGCAAAGACATATCTCAGAAATTGGAGCAGCGATTTAAATTAAAGTCCTCCTCAAGCTGGATTCTCTACATGTGGATAGGAATATCTGAAGAGTGTACAATCAAGTTCTAAATGTTATATTTTGGTGTAGGGGCTAGAGGAGTTTTAAAATGAGTCTGCTCTCCACTAAGAACCATCACTATTACTCTCACCTACCTCCTTCTTGATGCCTCAGAATTCCCTCTTGGAAACTGGAGAACAGAAGATTCCCCGGATCCACCTGTATCTAAAATTCTATCACGCTACAAGTGTGCACTGGAGCGGTGGGCTATCACAGAAGCCTCCCCAGGTGGTTGAGGGACCAGGTGGCAAAGAGCAGCCAGGCTCTGAAAAAAAGGGAAGGGTATAAAGTTTGAGAAGGCCTGTTCTTCAGACATGGAACAGATCCAGCATAAGTCACAAATAAGAGAAGTTTGAGAAAGATGATAAAGAAGCCATGCTTTCATCGTATCCATTCAACAAATTTATTAAGTACTTCCTCACCTTGCCATGTGCTTGGAACACACAGTAGGATACAGGCAGGTGGAGTCCCTGCTTTCACCTTTCTTACCGTGTAGTAAGATACAGACAAGCAAATGTGAGGCAGATTCAACAAAGTAGATATTGCTGGGTGGTAAGGTCATGGGTGCTGTTTATGATTTTATGATGAATTCCCTGTGTTTTGTAAGTTACAAACACATACAACAATAAAAATGTATTTTTTGTAATGAAAATAGTTTTTTAAAAAAGAAGAAAATATATTTTAAAAAGCTACTTCACATAAATAGTAGAGTTTATGTTTAGCAGGGTGGTATTATAAAATCCTTTGAGAGTTAACAGAGGAGCTACCTGAAGCTCAGGTTAAGTAGCTTATTAAGATCACAGAACTATAGTGAAAAACTAGAACACAGCGGCATGCAAAGAAGTACATCTTACCAAAGTTTTGTTTTTTGTTTTTCTTTTTTAAGCAGGAGAGCTAGGATTAAAGCCTAAATCCTCTAAGGCTCCAAATCCCAGGTCCTTTCTACCACCTGACAGGGCCTACTAATAACTGCAATATGCAATCTGAAGGATCAAGGTAAGAACTGCAACATACTCAGTCATAAAAAATGAAATGGAAGAAACCTATGTAAGAAAAACATCCTCAAAAATTTGAGTCTTATTGTCTTCCTTTCACTCTCTTCTATCCCTCTTCCTTTTAATTCTTTTTTTTCCTATTTACATTAAAGACATATTCTTAAATAGTATTTGGAAAAGAAATAAAGGGAAAAATTACATATTCCCACTATACTAAAATGACTACTGCTGATAATATGGAATGATTCCTTTTAAATTTTTTTCCTAGAGTTAGTCTTTTAAAAAAGATTATAATTATAGTGATACCTAATTATAAACCTTTGGTGGATTTCTGCTATAATTACCCAAAATTAATATTAAAAATTTAGCCAACAATAAGGGAACATCCCCGAACTAAAAGAGTAATAAATATATCAGATAAACAATCTTAGATCAACATTTCCTTAAGTGTATGCCATAAAACACTAGACACCTGAAATGTTCATTAAGAAAAAGGTTTAGTGGTAAATGAAGTTTAGGGAACATTTCAGAGTCTCATCCCATTTTGGAGATTCACCATGCACTTTGCAAAAATCTGAGAGAAGCAGTGTTTAAGAAAGGAAAAAGTTCTTTAAATTTTATTTAACTCAACACTTCCTAAGTTTATTTGCACATAGAAATTTAAAAATATATATTACACTTATTAATGTCTTTTGGAATAGGAACAAACTTTGGGATACACTGCACTGACTTCTCTAGTTAATTCCAGTGCTAGATTTTAAAGGACAACATTATTAGACTTGGTTACCTTGCCATGCAGTCGCCAATAGGAAAAGACACTGGAAGACAAGGAGCTTCCAAGATCAGCGAGGCCAGAAGTGAGAGGGCAAGTGGGGGACAGCCAGGAACTCTGCACTTCGAAACTACACCTAGAAATTAAGCATTCAGAACTCCATCCCCCAATATCTTTGAAGTGTCGGTTTAACATAACATTTCAAAATTCTAAATTTTCCCTGTCAGAGATGTCAGCCAGTGGAAGAAGCCTGGAGAAATCACTAGCAGAAGGTGAACCACTGACATTATTTGCTGATTCTTCCTTTCTTCTTGACATTTCCTTGACAACTTAAAAGCATTCTTATTTTGTTTCATCCTATTCCTATCTCTACATTCAAGTAGATCCTACAAGGAAAATATCTCATGTCTTCTTTCCTCTCTACTCTTACTGTCTCATTATTCATTTAATAATTCTCTTTTGGGCACCTATTCCATTCTTAGTAGACATTTACAAGAAACATGGTATCTGCCCTGAAGAAGCCCACACCGAATGCGGGAGACTCATTCAAGTGTTATCATCTCTCACCAATATCACTGTATTCTGTCTTTCCTGCCTTCAGGCCAGCACACCCTCTAAAATTCCCATGCTTAGCTATTCAAAACCCAAATCTGATCATGTCACCCTCTGTCCTAAAGTCAAATAATAGCTGCCTAATGTTATCTATGTACATTTAGATCAAATTACAGGAAAATGTCAATATTCCTATAAAGATGACAATTTCATGGGGTTCAACACAATAAAGTGAAATTTCCATTTTTCCCCTTGTTGGCTACCACATTATATGAAAATCCTGAGAAGGATCTTTTCCAAATCTGAAAGGCATGTTAGTATCACCAGACTTAAAATACAGTCTATGAGACATGCATAACATCTGCTTTATGAGCCCTAAATCAAAAACCATAGGGCACACTCTCCAATTACTGGCAGTGATTTAAAATGTAGATGCTTCTCACATGGGCAACTCTGGTTTGCTCTAGGTAAATAGCAGCATCAACTCCTGCTACACGTACCTTTAACCCAATAAATTTCCTGCATGTTCCAGCTTTTTCCTTCATGTTCTACTTCCTCATTGGGTTATTGTGAGAATTAAACATAAAAGAAATAATCTATGTAAAGTAGGTGACAAATTACATTTGCTATTAGCAATAGGCCTGACAAATTCTCACTTTTGCAAAAAACCTTCATTTACAACCCTATTGAAAGTAATCTCTCCCTCTGCACTGTTCTCCTAGCATTTCCTTTGTATCTCTAATAAAGTACATATCAGGGTCTATCTTGAGTTAGAATTATTTATGCATGTGTCTATTTTCTACCATGGATTATGGAACCCTTCTGAGCAGGGATCATATTTTATTCATGTGTCTCACCTATATTGGGCAGGGGGCCTTGCACTGTGAAAGCAATTTTGCCATGCATAAAGCCCTATCAATTTGATAATGATTTACATGAAACATATGCTGAATTGTATTGAATTCTTTGTTAGTGAGGGTCAATACCACTCCTCTCTGGGAACAATGTTCATGAAGTTAGAAGTTAGGAAATTCTTCTTTCAATGAGAAGGCTTGCCTGGATGGCAGAAATGTGGAGCCCAAATGCAGCTTCTTATTGTTCTCCCTAGAACAATTCCACTTTCCTAAAGGTGGAATTATCTTTCTGCCTTAGTCATAGTGTAAGTAAACACAAGTCATCTTGCCTAATGAGACATCCATTTCCTCTTTTACGGATTCTTAGACAAAGGCATGAACGCATAAGACTCCCAATTATCTAAGTAACTGGGGCAGTGAAGAGTTAAGGAAGTATTCCAGGAAATTCGTGGTCTAGGACTTCTTTTTCAGTGTTTTGAGAACACAAAGCTTTTGAGAAGAGCAAACCATGGAGGGCTATTCCTGTGAATGACTTCCACTCTCTTTCCAAGACTTCCATTCACACTTCAGGAGAATGAAATCCAGAGAAGTGAAGAAACATGCTCAAAAATTATATGATGAGGGGCGCCTGGGTGGCTCAGTTGGTTAGGCGACTGCCTTCGGCTCAGGTCAGGATCCTGGAGTCCTGGGATCAAGTCCCACATCAGGCTCCCTGCTCAGCAGGGAGTCTGCTTCTCCCTCTGACCCTCTTCCCTCTCGTGCTCTCTGTCTCCCATTCTCTCTCTCTCAAATAGATAAATAAAATCTTTAAAAAAATTATATGATGAAAGGAAATATTTCTGTTCTGTGATGGATTTAGGCCAACCTCTATGGAAAGCAAGGGGTCAGTCTGAGATAGTTCCAGAATCTTCTAATTTTAGATATCATACATTTCTAATCCCATGGGTTATCTCACCCTTGCTGTCAAAAAACTGACAGAGGAGAATCCAGGATAGACAGGAGAGTAAAATTGTAGCTTTAAATGCTGTTCTATGAAATGCTGCTCCTGGTGGTTTCCAGGAAGCCAGGAAGGCATTAAAACTTAAGAGACTGCTATGGAGAAGGTCACCTTGAAGCTCAAGTTTTGAGAGCAACATATGCTCTTTTAGCCCTTGGGGGATATAATCTTTTTTGTTCTATGGAACTTGCAGCTAATCGGACCAACTTCAAGATGCTAGGCAACCTTGACTCAACTGACATGGAGCCAGAGGAGCCACGGACAGGAAAACATCCGTTTTATCTCCTTCCTCTTCATCACACTATTTGCTCACCCTGTCAGCTGTGCCCGAATCAAACCTCTTTAATGGTTTAATCAAACCTCACTTCCCCATTTAATTACCTCCCTATCACAATCTGCCCTTTGTTTCTGCTTTCCATGATCAGCCTTACTATCCTTCCCTGCATAAATCTAGCCATATCCAGACAATTTCAACCATACCCGTTACCTGTTCCAAAATATAGAAAGGCAAAGAAAAACTCCTTGACCTCCCAAATCACAGATGGCAGAAAATCACATGTGTTAAAATTAACTAAGTACAAATTAACTTTATCAGAGGCAGTAGAATGTTGTGGTTAAGAGGGAAAACTCTGAAGCCAGACTGTCATACAAATCCTGGTTCTACTACTCATCACTTAACCTTTGCGTACATCAGTTTACCCAGTGTTAAAGTGAGAATGGTATTGATACCAACTGCATTAGTTAGGATAGTGAAAAAATAACAGCCACCTAAATGAAAATAGAAGTTTACTTCTCTCTGATGGCGTGTAGGGCTGATGAGGAGGCTGTGAGACTTATTAGGCTCCTCTGTTGTATTCTGCTCTTCTTAAAAATGTGGCTTCCATCTCATGGACCATGATGGCTACTCCAGCTCCCACCTGGCTAGATGTCCACACTGTAGCCAGCAGGAGAGGAGTAAGAGAAAAAGGAGTAGGCCCTCATTTCCATTAACAGTATGATCGAGAATTTCCCCCAACTCACTTCCACTCACATCCCATTAGCCAGAACCTACTCAGTGGCCACATTTAGTATCAAGAGACGCCATATGCCTTTTGCTGAAACTTCTATTACTATATCAAAACAGGAGAATAAAAACTGGTGAGAAACCCAGTAATCTCTGCCACACCAATGCTGTAGAGTTGTGTAGATTAAATGAATCATACATGTAAAGCACTTAAAACAGTCTAGAACATTGAAAATCCTTGATGATATTAGCTATTAAAATAATAATACTATTAGTCCATTATTATGTCTGTTTCTTCTCCCTGCTTTTGTACTATATTTTTGTGGAAAGTGAGACTCATGTGAAATATTTAGACCCTTTAAAAATAACTATTAATATGAAATGCATGCTAATTTTTTAAAACTAAAATAAGTGAAAGTAAAAAGAACAAAATAAGGGGTGCCTGGGTGGCTCAGTTGGTTAAGCATCTGACTCTTGGTTTCGGCTCAGGTTGTAATCTCAGGGTTGTGGGATCAAGCCTGGTGTAGGGTTCTATACTCAGTGGGGAGTCTGCTTGGGATGCTCTCTCTCTATCCCTCTCTCTCTGCCCCTCCCCTGCTTGTACACACACACACATACCCTCTCTCTAAAATAGACAAATCTTTAAAAAAATCTTTAAAAAAATCTTTAAAAAAAGAACAAAATAAGAACTACCCATCAAAACTTTCAGTATAAAGATCTACATAATTATAATAGGAACAGTTTTGAGCAATAGAATTTTTTAGTATTTTCAGAAAATCTATATGTAAACGTCAAAGTATTAACTAGGAAATTAGAAAATTGTGGAATTCAGAAAAATCAATGTTTGCTTTGTCATATGTTTGAAAGGAACTGAATTTCTTAACAAACAGAAATGGCAAATATTGAGCTATTTTCTTGACAAAAGATCAAGGGATTTAATTTGTTGGTCAAAGAGTTGACTAACACTTAATGGGTACTTCTAAGAGAATAAAGAGACTCTCCTAACCAAAGTGTGGAAACAGAAGTAAAACAAATGAAGGCAATCTTTTAAACCAACAAGTGGCAAAACTTTGGCTAATATCAGATATGTGTAAAGCAGAGGCTTTTCTCATATAAAAACTCATTAAGTTTTTAAGGTTATCACTAGCTCTTTGGGACAGTACAGAAAGCTGATTTCTGTACCCAATGGATGAATTTATACTTTTTATATTGTCTATTATCATGGAGTTTTATTACAATATTGCAGACTTAGAGAGAACAGAGTACTGGTTTTGGAATTAGATCATCTGGGTTTATATCCTAGCTTTACTTATTGACTGTATGACCTTGAACAAGTTACTCAACCTCTGCATGTATTAGATTTGTCGTCTGAAAATAGGAACAATAGTAATACATGCCCCATAGAGTAATTATGATGATTAATTAAAATAACATGCATAAAGTTGTTAGAGCAGAAGCATTCAGGAATTGTTAGCCATTTAATTATTAATATTACCCAAGTCTTTTAAATGTTTTACAGCATTACAGGGGTGCCTGGGTGGCTTAGTCAGTTAAGCATCTCTCTTCGGTGCAGGTCATGTTCCGAGGGTCCTGGGATTGAGCCCTATATCCCCCACGTCAGGATCCCTGCTCAGAGGGGAGTCTGCTTTTCCCTCTCCCTCTGCCTGCCCCTCCCCCTACTTGTGCGCTCTCTCTCTCTCTCTCTCTCTCTCTCTGTGTCAAATAAATAAATAAAATCTTTTTAAAAAATTTTTACAGCATTACAGACGTTAACTTCTTACTTTTATATAGCTTTACCAATCACAAAATTCTGCTATCTCCACTGTCTTATTTGATTGTCACTATTTTGTCACTACAGTTCTCAATTAGGGGCATTATCCCCATTTTAGAGGCAAGGAAACTAAAGCTAAAAGAGAGGAAATAAATTACCCAAGATTGTGGACCCTCCAAACCAATGGGCCCAAGTCAATGATTTGGTACTCTTGCAGGTTAGCTTACCTCTGTTTTAATCAGAGGAACACTGGTGGTGATGATACATGAACCTTAGGTCATATGGTCCAAACAACTCTTCTATGGACCATGACACATGGCCATGCCTTCCTTGACACCCCTGATTAGGTCAGGGAGAGCACATGACTTTAGGGCAGTGAGAAAGCTCTGCCCCAACAAAGATGACAGTCACTTTCTATTTTCTCTTTTGGAAATTTGAGCATTTCTAGCATTTCTGATGACTGGTGTTAGAAAGAGCTTCACCCTACCCCATAATCTTCATCACTCCTACCTCAATTTCTTAAAATGGACCTTTTCTTAATAATGAAAACTCCGTTTTAAAGACTCTCTTTAAACATGATTGTTACCCTTAAGCCCCATCTAAACACAAATTTTAAGATGCCACTGAAAGGAGACTTGAAAGTTCTTACCAGAAACAGAAACTGAGAAGCATATGGAGGGAGGCCAGGGGTGCCCAGGGAAGGGCATGATTCTCATGAACACTGCCTAGTACTGATGTAGCTATTCCTGGCTAGCACAGTAGCAGTTCCAAGAGCAGGGTGAGTTTCTAAATCATGGTAAAGGCAAAGATCAACAAAATCTTACTTTCTATTGACAAAAGTTCACTTAATTCTAGATTCTAACACAGTGTTGAATCCTGCTTATTTGGGAATCCACAAGTCTTCCTTAAGACCCCCTGTGGGTCTCTTTTGTAACTACATGAGTGTCTCAGAGTAACTCACTGGTGTCTCTGTTTCTTGCAACCAAAGACTAACACAAGGAGATATGTAAAGTATCAATTAAGATCTCTGTTAGGATTTTGAAACAAAAACACCCTATATTTTACATATGAAACTGTATGGACAGAGATGCACAGAAAGCTCGTCGGCAATGAGAGTGAAGAATGAGGCAGAGGTACAGAGAGAACTAGAAAAAGATGCAGAGTCAGAATCCCTTAGTTCAGCTGTTCCTTCCCTTGAGTTTTCTGAGACATCCAGTGGCCCTATAGCAAATTCTTTTTCCCCCCAAGCTAGCTCAAGTTAGATTTCTGTAGTTTGCAACCCAAAATAGAGCTAATGTCTATATTTCTCATCCCAGAATTCTTTGGGAGAATTCAACTGGATGTATAATTCAAATATGAACACACAGATATATGACACCAAACAGGCTATCTTAGAAGTTTAGGAAAGCATTAGGTCACACTGAAAACCCAGCATTTAACCTTAACTGCCTGGTTTTGAAAAGATAGTCACGCACACCAGTGCTATTCAACTAAGGCAACATAATTATTGTTAGAAAATGTTCCATGAATATTGTAATGTTTCTGAGCAAAGAGCACTGGCACCTGGGTTAAAGGATGATTGAATAGCAACCCTAAATATAGAGCCCTCCAGAGAGCTAGAGAAATTTGTCTCCCTGGAGCTATTTGCTTACATTCCAGTGTGGTGAAGGTAATGAGGTAGAAACCTTCCCCTCCTCAGAGATCATTTGTTTACATTCCAGAGCAAAGCCCCTTCACCCCCACTCTGTCTCTTTCTCTTCCCAGAGAGGATGATGGGAAGACATGCTAGCTGGCCTATATCCTAGATAAGATTGAGTTTCACAATGTTTTCCTCTCCTGTGGTACCTATGCAGGTCCACCTGGTTCTCCCAGAGCTGTCATGTGGGCATGTGGGAAACTGACACAAGATGCTCTGTGAAGAAATAAGAGATCTATTTTCTGATCCAGCCAGAGATCTTGTGTTTCTACCAATTAGTACATATATAATTATATAACTATAACTATACATATATAGTTTAATATATAAATATATAATTTAATATATAAAACTAAATATACAACTTGTTAACTTCTAGGTAGGGTAATATCTCAAATTTTGCCCAGTTTCAGACTTAACACTATATCCTAGATTGCCCAAGATAATCCTAGTTTACATTTACTATACGGAATAATCATTAATAGACCTCATCTTATTCTCAAAACTGTCCCTGTTTGGGAGGTAAATCATTTATGTTCACCCAATATACAACTCATAGAATCTCAAGAGGTATCCTTCAAGAAGTGCAATATTACCTAACTTTTTGCAGTTTTTGATACTGGTGAATCATTCCTTTAATTTACCAACTCAGGTTACTCTGCCATTAGGTTATAATGCCAACTCAGGTTATATTGCCACTGAAATAGTAAGTGTCCCTTGAGGCTTCTCCCTCTCAATTCCTCTAGAACTTGGTACCTGTGTTGAAGCATACATCTTCTGCTTTGTCTTGTAGCATATTTACGTTTACTATACTATACTTGTCCGCAATATTTTTCTTCATATATGTGTCCACTGACTAATCTGGAGTTAAACAAAAGAATAAAATATCTCTTAGATAAGGCAAATAATTATCCCCAGGTTCAACTGCTTAAAGGTTCAGGTTGTTTTCAGGTTTACTAAGAATATGGTTTACCTATGCCCAAGCTGTATGGCAACAACTCTCATGCGGCAACTTAAACAGGACTGATAATTGGTTTTCCTTGACAAATGGAAGACCGAGACACAACATTAAGTCATTTATCCCAGGTTAATAGCAAAAGGGAAAACAAAACTACAAAATACAGCTACTGGAATTCCTGTTCAGCATTCTATCCTCTGTATGACTGTGTTTCTATTTTGCGTGTTTACTCTGTGGTGTAATGTATTTTTTTGAAAGATTTTATTTATTTATTTATTTATTTATTTATTTATTTATTTATTTATTTGACAGAGAGAGACACAGAGAGAGAGGGAACACAAGCAGGGGGAGTGGGAGGGGGAGAAGCAGGCTTCCCACAGAGCAGGGAGCCTGATGCGGGGCTCGATCCCAGGATCCTGGGATCATGACCTGAGCCAAAGGTAGCCACTTAATGACTGAGCCACCCAGGTGCCCCGGTGTAATGTATTTTATTGTGTAATGTGTATAATGTATTTTATTCATTATAAGACACTGTTCTGAAATAATGGTCCTGCTGTCTAACACAACATTAATAATAATTCATTCGTAAGGACCATGTTTTATTTATAATATTGATTTTATATGTATTCATATATATGTATATATTAATATTCTGGAAATACACAGATAGGTCCAGAAATAGAAGTTTTTGTTCAAACTTAGTATGGAAATGCATTTAACTATATTACAAAATTACCTACCACTGGAAGACAGTATACTCCAGACTCAAATTACAAAACTAATGTATATTAAAGTAAATTTAATTTAAATTACAAAGTTTTCTACAACTGGAAAAGATCCTAGTTCAGTCCCCTTAAATTGCAAAAATAGTGTTTTCCCTTTGCCATTCATTCACAAACAAAATAATTTAACTTTCTCCCAGACAACCGTATAGGTCCCAGTGCCTGCCTGCCTATCTATTATCTATCTATCTATCTATCTATCTATCTATCTATCTATCTATCATCTATCTATTTCCTTCTTATATTTATGAGAGAAGCTACCTATTGGTAATGGTTCATTTATATTCTTTTACTCTGAACTTCTACTTTTAAATCCAATTCTTAACTACCACCATAACTGCTACCACCCCCTCCTCCTCAGTCCCTCCCACACTAGTCTGTTCCTTGACATATTTTCCTTGCAGTGATGATCCTGTTCCTTGTCCTTCATTGGTCTTTATTCTGTAGGCTCTTACCTGCTGTCATCTGCTAGACCCAGTGTCTCCTCCAAAGATCTTTTCCACAACTCTTCACGTCCCAGTCTAGGCCTCTAACCAGTCACACAGACCTCATCAGGAAATTCAGCATCCTATTTATTACTTTATCCTGCAGAGTAATTTTCTCTTTATTGGTCTTTACCTTTTCAACCCAAATTAGGCATCGAGTCTTTTTTTATCATTATTATTTTCATATTAAAAGGAAACATAAATCATCTTCCCAAATTAAAAGAGCAATTATGTTCAGGGGTAATATTCAAACTTTTTAGCAGAAAAAATGACAAAGGTACCAAGCTACCAGAACTGACCGTAGCGAGGCTGCAACTCTGCATATGTGTTGCCGAAGTGAGCACAGTGAGGCTGCAACTCTGAGTGACAATCCAGTGGGAGAGGGATTCCACTGACCTCTTAAAGCAGGGATTCTTAAATGTGGTTGCATATTAGAATCACCTGGGGAGCTTTTCAAGCCCATCAATGATTGGCCCCAACCCCAGTCCAGTTGAATTGGAATCTCTAAGGAGAGGGTCCAGTGTTGGTATGTCTAAGAAACTTTGCAGCTGATTTTTTTTAAATTGTGAAATGATCACTACAATAAATCGAGTTAATATCTATCCCCATAAATAGCTAACAGAATCTTTTTCTTTTGATGAGAACTTCTAAGATCTCTCTCGGCCACTTTCAAATAAGCAGTACAGTATTATTAACTACAGTCGCCACTTTTGCAGCTGATTTTAATGGGCAGACAGGGCTAACAACTACTGGGTTAGATGAATGAAATATGTAGCCATGACTATTACTGCTCAAACTGTAGCCAGTTTTTGACATGGTTTTTCTTCTGTTCTTCTGAGGCCCAGAGGGGTGAAGTGAATTGACCATATTCAACACCAGAATTGGTGGCTAAGAAGAAACTTTTATCTTGATCCTCTGATCCCCAGTCTTCTTTCCCCTGTGCCAGGCCCCTACAATATACACTTAGCATGCTGCAAAAAATACCTATTTTGTTACAGTAGCCACTTGTGATTAGTCACATGACTCCATGTATACTTAGTGACCTACTTTCTTGAATGCTCATCAAAGGCAGTTGTTGAGGATGAATAGGTTATAGTCCTGATTGGTCTGGCTGTTTAAGATCCACCGTGCCATGCCTTGCAATAAGTAGGTAGTAGTGTTATTGTCGTAATTGTCATTACAAACTGATGAAACCAAAGTACAAACAGAGAAGGAGTACAAAGCATAGCAGGAAGTACTCCGTGATTCTGATCTCATTGCAATATCCAAATGCTGTCTTGTATCAAGAGGCATCTGTGGGAATGCAAGTGAGCAATATTTACAGCATCTGTGTAAGGGGATGGCAGAACTGGTAGCACAGGTTCAGAATGAGTAGAGAAAAGCTGTGTTCAGTTTGTTCCCTTATCTTACAGATGGAGCCAAAATCATGCAGTGAGTTGAGATGCAGAGCTACAGTTAGAAATTGGGTAGCCTCATCATCAGTGGAGTTGGTAAAGTATTCCAGTACTCTCCTTCGAAGAGCCCCCATAACAATATAAATTTACAATTGTTTTGGACATACATAGGAATAAGATTTCTAGTAGACTAGTAACTAATACAATTCTGAATTTTGAGGGTAAAATCCTGTACTCTAGGGGTGCCTGGATGGCTCAGTCAGTTAAGTGTCTGCCTTCGGCTCAGGACATGATCCCAGAGTCCTGGGATCAAGTCTCACATCAGGCTCCCTGCTTAGCAGGGAGTCTGCTTCTCCTCCTCCTTCCCACTTGTGCTATCTCTCTCTCTCTCTCAAATAAATAAAATCTTTAAAAAATAATAATTAATTAATTAATTTAATTTAATTAAATCCTGTACTCCGGTTCTTCCTATGTCAGTTTTGGATGTTATAAAAACAACCCAATTAAAAAATATTTCATTATAGCAATCTAGCAGTCTTGTTTGCCATATACCTAGCAGTGTGCAGAGCTTTTCTCTCCCTGAAAACAAAGATCTCATAACCAGTAATCATCAATGTTAACAGGCACTTGCTGTAATATTTAATTTATAGGAGAAAAAAAGAAAGAAAGAAACTCCAAACTGCAGCCTTAGGCTAGCAGTCTGTAGCTCAGCCTCTCTGCATTTTAACCAGCCTAAAGTATTAAATATTTAGGCTCAAGGGATCTGTGATAGTTTAGACCCAGCTGTAATATTGGTTTACAGTCAGGAAAAATAACTTTCCACCTCAGAAGCAAAATTAAAGTAACAATCATTAAACTGTATAATTGAGCATTGTAACTTTGAACTACAATTCAAATAGAGGTGTATGTTTTCCCATTGTTTCAAATTGTCAATAATTAAAGTCATCATTAATGTAGTTTATGTAGCAACCACTGAATAATCCAAGAATGGGAATGCCTAATAAACTGTATAAATGTATTTTATTGATGCACATTTTTTTACATAACTCTATGTGTACATATAAATATACCTCATTAATCTAGATACCACTAATTTATAGAGTGTATTAATACAGACACTGGGTATTTTTGAAACAGTTCAGACACAGAATCTCTGTTTGGATTAATGATGAAGCATTCAAATGAATTGAGTGCTGAAAGGGAAAGAGGAAGAAGCTCATTGTCTTAAAGATTCTTTTAGGTTAGATTTTTATAACTGGATTATTATTTTGAAATTAAAGTGTTAATTGCAGTGTATGTTGAAAGTCACTGAATGAAAAGTATTTCGGAGGCAGAATAGCATAGTTGTTAGAATGAACCTATCAGGATTGAATCCTAGCTCTGCCACTCACTTAGCTGGGTAAGCTATATTTAATGAAATACTGCTTTAATGAACAAAAGGGGGAAAGTACTTGCAATTCAGGCTGCTCAAAAATCTTGATCACATGATTACCATTTACATAGTCTTATCTAGACTCTGATTCAAGTAGACAATGATTCATTAAATAATAGAACCCAAAAGTATCCCTGATACTCAGGTTTTGATCCACAAATAATCTCCATCACTCATTCAAAGCTATCCTAAAACAAGGCTGCCTGTGAGATAGAAAGGTAGGACTTGGGGCCTACAAAGGCTTGAAGAACCATGCAATTTTGGCAAGTCTTTGGACATCTCTGAGCTCCACTGTCCTTCACTAGTAAAATGAAGATAATACCAACTCTTATGTTTGTTGGAAGGATTCAATTAAACAAAATAATGCTTTGATAAATGGTAACTTTTATTGATAGGAAGGTAATGATATCAGCATAATTTTTAAAACAAACATTTGATCTAAGAGAAAATGTTTTTTTTTTTTTTTAGTTTTATTTATTTATTTGAGAGAACACAAGTAGGGGGAGTGGCAGAGGGGGAGGGAGAGCAGATTCCCCACTGAGCAGGGGGCCTGATGTGGGGCTCGATCCCAGGACCCTGAGATCATGACCGGAGCTGAAGGCAGACGCTTAACTGACTGAGCCACCCAGGTGCCCCAAGAGAAAATGTTTTAATAGTAATCATTTGAACATAACTAGGGTCTTGAAATTCAGATAATCAACTTTTTTTTTTTTTTAAGGTGAATGCAGAAGGATCTTTTGACTTATTCTAGGGTTGTTTTGTTGTTGCTAAATAAGCTATATTATTCATAGTCTTTGAGGGTCCAAATTCAAAAGGTAAATAATTTGCTCCAAACCACACAACTAGGTAACATCCCCAGTGTATTAGGGTTCTCCAGAGAAACAGAACCAATAGGAGATACATACATGTACACATTTGTTATAAAGTGTTGATTCAAGTGATTATGGATCCTGAGAAGTCCCACAATCTGCCCTCTGCATGCTGGAGACCCAGGAAGGGTGGTGGTCTAGTTCAAAAGCCTGAGAGCACAGAAGTCAATGGTATAGATTCCAGTCCAAGTCTGAAGCCCTGAGAACCAAGAGTGCCAAAAGTAAGAGCAGGTTAATGTCCCAGCTCAAGCAATCAGGCACATAGTGAATTTAACTTTCCTCTGCCTTTTTGTTCTATTCAGGTCCTCAACAGATTGGATGATGCTTACCCACACTGGGGACTGTAATCTGCTTTAATCAGTCTACTGATTCAAATGCTAATCTCTTCCAGCAACACCCTCACACATACCTAAAAGTCATGTTTATCCATCTATCTGGTCATCCCTAGGCCCAGTCAAGTTGACACATAAAACTAACCATCACACCAAGTGTCTTGATGGCCAAGAATCAAAAATTTGATAAGGAATCCCCTAATTCCTCCTCCTTTTGGTTCCTTTTATTTATTCCAATAGCAGAATCATATTTTCAAATGAAATCTTACTTGCAATCACAGAAAAAGTTGGAAGGCATCTTTTGCTTCCATCAACCCTCTGAGACCTCCTGCCCTTGAGACATCTTTCTGAGGAACCCTCAGGCTCTGTGTAATACAGATTGAAAACCATTCTGTTCCACATTAATGTAGTTTCTACAGTCTATTTGAGAAAAGTAATTAAAGAATTGAATATTCTTATTCACATTTGAAAGTAATAAATCTATTTGGACATAATGCTAAATTTAGCAAGGCTTCTTTTATTATTAATTATTGAAGGAATATCAGATACATGTATTAAACTTACTAAAAGGCTTGTTCTTCATGGAGCTTTTATGATAAAATAGGACAAAACGTGATAAAAATCTAACAAATTTAGGCGTGAATACATTTTTTTCCTGTGTCTTTCCAGCACTTTAATATCTTTTATGCCATATTTTATTTCTCCTGAAAAAATGCTGATTAGAATATCATAATATGAGAATATATGTATACAATTACATATATCTTGCTCTTATATATCTGTAAGAGAGCAAGCAAGAAAGAAAATGACTACCTAGTACAGTTAGGCTAGTACTAATTTTTTTACATTTATTTTGTCACTTGATTCTCATGTAACTTCAATATGCCTAGGCCTCAATCATGCATGGATAAGAATGAGGCCATATTAGTATTAATATTCAATCTTGTTTGTTCTGTTTTTCACCCACTCAGCACAGAATTCCCAGTCCCGCTGATGTTGAACATTATATTTTTGTGCTTTCTTGCCAGCCTTATATCTTATTTGCTGAAATGTGTGTTCAAGCATTTTGCCAATTGTTCAATTGGTTGTTTTCCTAATATTGAATTTTAAGAGTTCTTTATATAATCTGAATACAAACCTTTTAGCAGATTTGCTAATATCTTCTCTATATATCTGTGGCTTTTCCTTTTGATCTCTTAGCAGTGTCTTTGAAAAAGCAGAAGTCTTCAATTTTGAAGAAATCTAATTTTCATTATTTTGGTGTATTATCTAAGGGTTATTATCTATAACCCTCATTATGGATCATAATTTCATGCTTCTTTGCATGCATTGTAATTTTTATTGGATACAAGATGTTGTGATTTTTACCTTGTTGAGTGCTGAATATTTTTGTAGATATTTTTGGCTTTTGTTCTAGGATGCAGTAAAGTTACTTGCAAGCAGTTTGACCCTTTCAAATCTAGCTTTTAAGATTTTTTAGGAAGGACTGGAGTAGTGTTTGGTCTAAGGCTAATTATTCCCAAAACTGAAGGAAGGCCTTTGTGTACTCTACCCAATGCCATAATAATTATGAAATTTTCCAGTCTGGTGGGTAGAAACTGGTACTATTCCTGGCCCTAAGTGCAGGCACTATTACCTCAAATCCTTTTAGGAGGTTATTTTCTAGGCCTCAAGTAGTTTGCTCACTTGAATATACTGATCAGGACTCTCCCAATTCCCAAGGGGACCTTCTGCCGCTCTTCAGAGTTCCTTCTCTGTACAGACCTCTCCTGTCCAATATTCTGCCCAGCAAACTCTCACAACCTTTTCCTGGACTCTCAGCACTGTCTCCTCAACCCAGGGAGTTCACTGGGTTCTACTTGGGTTTCCTTGCCTGCACTGCAACCTGGAAACATTCTCAAGGCCCTAATATGGGGGTAATCATATGACTCACCTTGTTCATTTGCTCTCTCTCAGGGATTACTGTGCTTTATTACCTAGTCTTCAAAGTCTTAAAAATCATTGTCTCAATATGTTTTGTACATTTTTTTCTTGTTGTAGTTTCATGCCAGAGAGTAAACCTAGATCCTGTTATTATATCTTGGTCAAAAGTGTAACTTCCTCGTGATTTTTAACTGGAAGTATAGTTACTTTAAATATGTTGGAGTAAGAAGATTGCCAAATATAAACACAAACCTCAATAAAGTGCCAATTTGGACAATCCAAGGACAATATGAAGACACAGGGAGTAAGGGAGAAAAGCAGGAGATAGAACCTTATGAATGGTTCTGAATCAACAGAACACTAAGGTCTTTCCTTTTAAGGCATTGCATTCCACAGCACTAGCAGCATCACAGTACATGTTATATAAGGCTGACCTACCTTAAAATGCATGAATCAACCTTTATTTAGAATTAACTTTTGATCCTTTGACCTTTTATGAATTCTTAGCACCAAAATGTCAAGAGGCTTTGAAAGTTTAATCAAAATGATGTCATTCCTTCTCACGGTCAAATCTGCACTGTGCCTTTTGACAGTGACTATGAATATTACAGCTAACTATTTTAACTCTCAATAACTCTCTTATATTTCTTATAAAGGAGAAAGGAGACTAAAAAGTGATTTATATATTGATTAAGTTACTACAACATCAAATCTAAACTAACATTGACCTGCAACACCTAAACCATCAATCAAATGATTTTGGAACTGATGGAAATCTGTCCATTTTTTTTTCCCTTTCTTTTCTGCCTACACTCTTTGCTTCTACTCAGTTTTGTTATAAACTTTGTCCTGCAAAGCTTGAGCAAGCAAAGGAACCCGAGTAAAGGGCATTTGCTGTTCACTACTAAGAGTTGTGCCAGGCAGGTAGCAGCGGCAATAGGGTCTCAGTGAACTGGGGTAATGAAGCCCATCAAGAATTAAGATGACTCAGAGTAATTTGTGTTCTAGTTGCCTGACGCAGTGACATTAGTTGGCAACATAAGAACTTATAGAAAGTAAAGGAATTACCATATGCTGTAGAAATTAGCAAATCCAGAGAACTTCAGAGCCCAGAGGTCTTACTCAGACTCTGCAAGATGAAGAACCACAGCCACGTTTTACATGAGTTATACTGAAGGCAAAAATAAGAGCTGTTAGTGGCCTATCAAGTGTCTGGCACTGTAATCACACCTTGAGACATATATCTCAATTAGTCCTCACACCAATTATAGAAGAGTCATACTACTGTCCACATTTCACAAATGAGAAAACTGAGGCACTAATTAACTAATTAACTGAGGCACTATTTGAATCCAGGCCTAATTCAAAAGACTTCTTCCTTATTTTTTATTTATTCATTTTTGAATACATAGTAGATGCACGTGGTACAGAATTTAAAAGGGTAAAAAATGTCATAAAATAAAAAGTAAGTTTCTTTCCTTTCCTCTGTTCACCAGATGCACAGTTCCCCTCCCAAGTGACAACCACTTAATTCATTTGTGTACACTTCTACAGATGTTTTACCAACTATAATAGTATACATGTTCATTTTTCCTCTCAGTTGTGTTAGTAGTTGCCTTACATATTTTGATGGTTTGTTGTTAGGTTCATAGTAGTTTAGAATTATTATATCTTCTTAGAGAATGGACTCATGTTATCACTATGTAATGCTCCTATGTATCACTAACGAACTTCCTTGTTCTGAAATCGACTTTGTATGATATTAATGTAGCTCTTCCAGCTTTCTTTTGATGAGTGCTGGCTTGCTTTACCTTCCTCCATCTCTTTACTTCTAACTTATCTGAGTCTTCATGTTTAAAATAGATTTCTTGCTCTGCCACTTCAATTTTATGATGAATTCAAGAAAGGCATTCATTTTCATCCGTCCAACTTTTTAAAGTCATGAGCAATAACTTCCAAGCTGCTTACAGGTCAAAGCTGAAACCAGAAGTTTTTCTCAGCCCAATTATTTTTAAAGATAATTTCTTCTCAAAGACAATGAACATACATTTTAATACAGAGAAAGTCTTACCTTTCTCTTGACTAAAGCAGTAGAATGTGCATTGAATTCACTTAAGAGTTATATACATTGCTTTAAAATATGATAAAAAAGAGTTAATAGGATTCAGCTGTATATATCATTTAAGGTTGGATTTACATTTGTCACAAGACTGTTCTTACTAACTATATGTTTAGTACTAACTGAGAAAGTATGAAAATCCAAGGAATCTAAGTTAAACAAGACCTGTAGCCTTTTTTTTTTTTAAGAAAACATATACAATTAATTTGAAAAATGCTGCAAATAGTCTTAGAGTGATCTTAACTGTTCCTTGGGCATAATTTTCTTGGTTTGGTAACTTAAAAATGCAATTCCATAATTTATTAAAGAGAAACCATCTGTACATTTTATAGAAATGTTTATTAATCTAACCAGTCTTGATTGTTACCCTTGGACCCCATTATGAGGGATCATATTAGTGATTATTGGTAGGGACAAAAAAAACTAAACAATTGAGGTAACAATAAAGCATTTTCTAGAAGTTTTTCTTTTTCCATACTAAGTGATAACTCAGATTTCTTAGAGTACATAGAGTCACTAATCATGGAAAGGCAACATCTCTGAAATCTACAGAACTGACCTAGTTCATGAGAGTTTTGTATATTTATCAAGTTTCAGTCATGAATGTAGATTTGTGATACCTTTTGCTTAATACATAGTTGGAAAAGATTTCATTCCTGACAAACTATGACAATTTCTTCCACTAAGAGCATTTTTTTTGAGTGAGCTTTTTTTTTTAATTGAATATAGCATATTGCTGATTAACCACCCTAAAACTTAATGACTTAAACCACAATAGTTTATTTTTTCTTAAGTTCCTCTAAGTTGACTGATTGATTCTTCTACTGGTCTGGTCTGACATTACTTATGTGGTGCATTCAACTAGTGAGGAACCTGAGGATGGGCTTGGCTGTGACAGGTGGGATTGCTGAGCCAATCTTTCCATGCAGCAAAGATTACAAGAGGGCAGGCTTCAGTGGATAAGCTCTCATAGGGCCTCTGCTAGCATCATGTTGGCTGATATTCCACTGGCCAGAAGCCATACAGCAAATTTCAGAGCCAACTGGGAGGGAAATATATATATAAGTGTCTGGATGCTGGAAGGTTTGGTTCACTGGGGAACATTATTGTAAAAATCTCTCCCAGTCCTTCTTTTGGTTCCATCTATTCACATTTTTCCCACAGGCAAGATGTACTCACTCCTTCCAAGAACCCCAAAAATCTCATCCAATTACTGTATAAAGCTCAAAGTCCAGAATCTAGTCATTTGCATGACATCCTGATGCAAAGGAGATTTCACTGGTGAAATTTCTCAAGTGCACCTCTTTGGGAGCAGCTCCTCTTAAACAATGGATTCGTAAACTAAATAGTTATTATTTTTGTGCATACCTCCAACCTACATTGGTGAGATAGGGAAAGCATAACTTCAACCAGATACTTGGATTCCAAAAAGAGAGGAACAGAGGTACATGGCAGTCACTGGTCCATAACAATTATGCAGTCCTGCCCAGGACATGTTGTCTGGCCCACAACTCTAAGAACCGGGTATGTTCCAGGGCACCTGGATGGCTCAGTCATTACGCATGAGACTCTTGATTTCAGCTCAGATCATGATTTCAGGGTCTTGAGATTGAGCCCTGCTTCAGGCTCCATGCTCAGTGGGGAGTCTGCTTGAAGATTCTCTCCCTCTCCCCTCCCCCTACTCTCTCTCTTTCTCAAATAAATAAATAAATAAATATTAAAAAAAAAGAAGAGGGTATGCTCCTTAATAGAAACCAGTTCTGTTTATCAGTCATTCCCTGATCCTTTATTTTCCTCAACTCTGTCTTTAATTTTTAGTTATTTTAATATAACATGAATTTGCCTGAATTTGGTAGTGCTTCCTTTGGAGAATTCACTGTTGTTATTATCTGTAGATATTCCTTCTGCCTCATCCTCTCCCTTCCCCCGTCTGAAATTTAAATCATGCAAATCTTAGATTTTCTCACCGAGTCTCACACATCTCTTGCATTTTCATTTCTTTTTTAGGACTTGTGATTTCCACATGAACCAGGTTAACAATAATAGAGCTGGAGCAAGCACACTCAAGTGAATTGGGAATGAGTAGAATGTCCCTCACTTGTTTCAAGTGAGTTTGTTGTCTCCTCAGACTATTTGGTCTTGGGATAAAAGGCTGGATTTACTTTTGGATAGCAGCTAATAATATTGTGTGGCTGGAGATAGAAAGATTAGGCCAATATCAAAACAGAAGGCCCTTTACTGAAAAGCAGGATGGAAAAAAGGATGGGGGCAGAGTGCACAGGGTTAAGGTATAGTGCACAGGGAAGGTATAGTGCACAGAACCTCGGTTAAGAAAAATATTAGTACTTCTCTTCAACCCAGCACCCTTACCCCAGACAATTTTTTCCAGACATTCTAGTTCAGCACAGTATCTTTTCATTCAGTTTTTCTCACTACCCAATAGGAGAAGAAAGAATAGATGAATAAAGAAATAACGCATATATGGCACATATTCTCTCTCACCCATTTTATCAGTCTTCAATAATTAGGGGCAGGAAAACTTCCATAGGATTTTCCAATTCACAAATGCTTTAAAACACACACCCCAAGAATGTCCCGGACTTGCTGCACAGTCTCTTGCCCCCATGATGTATAATTTAAATGAGGACTTTAGTTGATAAGGGAGTGGAGTGAGTGTGCTATAAGCCAGCTATTGATACTTCCCAAATGGCCACTCTCTGCTTATTAAAAGATGATGAGGTGAACCAGTATCTTACAGGAGCCAGATTTGGTAGGAATGTAAATCGATTTTCTCCTTCACTTGGATGGAAACAAAGGAGTTCTCTTGCATTCACCCAAGAAATAAAACGTTTTTAACACAAAGAGGATATTCAAATTCAAAGCTTTAAAATAAGTAACATAGATAAATGAGCACTGAACAAATAAAACAACCCTTGAAATCTGGTATAACCAAAAAGGCACTGCACTTAGGCTGAAAAATTTATCCCAGATATGTCACTTACTAGTTTTGTGACCTTTGGCAAAATACGTAATCACTTTAAGCCTCAAATTGTACAATCTTTTTCTCTCTCTCTTTTTTTTATTATGTTATGTTAATCACCATACATTACATCATTAGTTTTTGATGTAGTGTTCCATGATTCATTGTTTGCGTATAACACCCAGTGCTCCATGCAGAATGTGCCCTCTTTAATACCCCATCACCAGGCTAACCCATCCCCCCACCCCCCTCCCCTCTAGAACCCTCAGTTTGTTTCTCAGAGTCCATAGTCTGTCATGGTTCATCTCCCCCTCCGATTGCAAATTGTACAATCTTATAAGAGAATGGGAGATGCATGCAAACTCTACCTCCATCACTATTTTGTTAGGAGGATAAAATGAGATAATGCACATGACAGCACTTTGTAAAGCCTTGAGCACTGTGCTGATGTAAGACATTTTTGTACTGATACCTATTATGAGAAAAATAAAAGATTAATTCAAGACTATGCTGCATGGTTATGAAAAACTCTATATTTTACAATATTCAGTCATTTTTAAGGATCCCCATTGCCATAGGCATGAACATTTAATCAATCACTGGAAGAAAAAAAACACCCCCAAAGAGCTTTCCCTAAGAAAAACTGATAAAAGAGTCATGCCATGTTTCCATCTTAATCTTCCTTCAACATCCTCCCACGCTTCCTGGCTGCACATTTGGCATACTTAGAATGTTAGGCCATTGAGTGTGTGTGTGTGTGTGTGTGTGTGTGTGTGTGTGTGTGTGTGTGTGTGTAGGCATATATATATATATATAAATGGCAATGGTGCAGCAGAAATAGATGCCATTATCATAGTTGGTAAAAATCTAGCTTCAGGGGCAGTATCTGCAGTCACATGTGCAGCTAACCCAGTGAAGCTTGGTTTGCTCTGTTATGGAAAAGGCATGCTGAATCTGCATGTAAGTAAAAATATTCTCTCCCTTAGGACGTTATAACTTCTGCTGATACACCTCACTGGTTTTATCATTCAGATAGAGTCTTTAAAACAGGAGAATATAGGAAATCATTGGTAGAAAGATAGATAACATGGAGTTACCATAGAAGAGACTTAACTTTGTAGCTATTTCACATTATTGCTAATGTAGGCATGAAACAGAGACACAGATTTTCCTGCTTACTTAGCAACGTCCTATTTTTCTTAGCTATTCTTAAAGACTGAATAAGGACACCTTTTTACATCATCCTTCCAGATTCTAAAAATAGCAGGCAATAGTAATGTGATAGTGATAATGTAAAAATATCCACCATTTATTGAGTGTCTACTCTGGATGAGGCAGTTTATACACATTGTCTTATTATATTATTAGTCTTTGGGGTCATTACAGGTAGATATCATAATTTTCATTTACAGATAAGGAAACTAAGTCTCAGAAAGTTTAAATATTTGATCACATAACACAACTAGTAAGTGGAAAAGTGGCAAAAAGATTTTATGGAATGACTTTCCCCATTTGCTAATAAATCTGTTAACTAGGTTGTAGGGCATTTGGGAAATGGGAATGCTGCTTTTTTTAAATTTTCCTGATAACTAATGAATAATCAGAGAATTTGTTGTTATAACCGCTGACACTGAGTATCTTCTTATATCTATCTACTTTTCTGCCTTTTTATGTAATGGATAACAGCTAGTTTAAAGCCTTTTTGAAATAAAAGACAAAGGCTGAGGAGAGAGGCAAGAAGGGAAGGGGAAAAGGGAAAAAAGACACCTGCACATAACTGATTTTCCTTTACTATTCCAGAGCATCGAGTCATTGTTTTGTACATGGATTCTAGTTGTAAATACAGTAAGATGCAAAATGATGAGGTGATTCTACTGTGGAACACTGTCAGGATTCTTTCACTTGCAAGAGAAATAAAACTCAAATCAAACCAGCTTGAAAAAAAGGTGGAGGGAGGATTTATTTGGCTCTGGTAATTGGGAAATCTAAGGGGCTGTGTTTTGGGTCACAGCCAGATCTGGAAGTTCAAGTAATCATATTTTCCTTCTCTCTGCCCTCTTCCTTTTGCTTTCCTCAGTGATAACTTAATTCTTAGGCAGGTCTCTTCCATGCATCAGAGAAGGTGGCCACCAATAGTATATCCTCCTTATAAGTAGCACTCCAGAGAAAAGGCCACCACACCCCTCTTTCCAGTGTCTATATCAGCCCACCAAATGGGTGCTCTCTTTACTAGACTTATATGCCCACAATTGAAACAATATCTGTGTCTAGGAGAATACTCTGATTCACCAGCTCATGACATCTGTCTACCACATGTGGGAAGAGAAGGACAACCTGGGTGACATCCTCGTGCTCTTCCCCGGAAGAAGGAATATACAGGGCAGGAAAAAAGAAGTATCAGTTATTTTACTGAAATCACCTAAATATTTTCACTATTTCCTAATAGCTTTTCTGACTTTTGCCTCCCTTATCCTCAAAGCAGACAGTAGGGAAAATAAAAACATGGTTGAAGAGTAACTTCTGCTAGCTATGTTGAGATTAGTCAGACTTCTGACTGTTCCTTCTCTTGTAGCTTCCTAGAGCCAGTCAGCTGGATCTTTTCTTCTGTTAACCTGGGGGAGACGATCCTCTTCTTGTCTTGTCCCTGCTTCTTTGCTTGAATGAGCCACTAGCTGATTGGAGCAGACAACCACTTTCTCAGAGCTTAAAGCTTTGGGTACCAGTAGTTTTCTCATCTGCTCAAAATGTGCAAGGAAAAGAGACAACCCTAGAAGCAAAAGAGTCATCAACATGCACAATAACTATATTTACAATACTGAGAACCTAGACAAAAGTTTTAACAAAGAAATGTGATGCTACTTCTGTGTCAGGAAACTTTAGTTTGAGTACAATATTGGAAATTTGGTACATTTCAATGGTTTATGGGCACTAATATATTGGTAGTTTATAGGGTGCCATGAAATGTGTCCCTCTCCTCAAAAACTGGAATTCTAAGATCACTCTCAACAGAAAACAGAAATATCCAAAATCACCTTAACACTACCATTGGCTGTTGCATATTAAAAGATTTTTCTCTATGTAAAGGAAGACTATGTCAGAAAAGAACTAATCAGCCATAGAAGCAAAATTAGGAAGGAAAACCTTAGCATTATATCTTTAAGAAGTCTCTGGGTAATGGGTGTCCTTGAATTGATAATCTGACCTACTGGATTCTCAGTTTTGAGATGATGTTCATACAATGGAAGGATCATGGGCTTCAGAGTTAGATAAACCATTCATAATGCAAATATTTATTTAGCATCTACTGTGTTCCCAACAATTGTAGACACTTACGATGTGTCAATGAACAAACACACAAAGATCCCTGCCCAATGTCACAGACAGGGCAATAAGCATTAAACATGATAACTAAGCAAATCATGTAGTATGTTAGAAACCCAGTAAGTGCTACAAAAAAGAAAACATAAGATATAAGGAATTGAGAGGGCTCTAGAGGAAGAAAAGGGTATGATATTAATTTGCATGGTCAGCGAGACCTCCTTCAGAAGTGATATTCGAGCAATGAACCGAAGGTGATGAGGGAGTATCCAAATGGATATCTGGGGGAAACCATGTCAGGCAGGGGAACAGCTAGAGCAATGGCCTGAAGATAGAAACATTCCTGACACATCTGAGGAATTTTAAGGGGACCAGGATGGCAGGAGTTAAGTGAACACAAGGGAAAGAGAGAGAAGGTCAAAAGGAGATCACTGTAGGCCACTGTAAGGACAACCAGGGCAAGTGTGAGATGATGGTGGCGGGGTCTGGGATGGTAGCAATGAAGGTGGTAAGAAGTCATACTTTGGAGGGATGCCTGGGTGGTTCAGTTGGTTAAGCGTCTGCCTTCAGCTCAGGTCATGAACCTAGGATCCTGGAATCAAGCCCCATGCTAGGCTCCCTGCTCAGTGGGGAGTGTGCTTCTCCCTCTGTCCCCCCCCCGCCCCCCCCTTCTTCGGGTTTGCTCTCTCTCTCTCTCTAACAAATAAATAAATAAAATCTTTAAAAGAAAAGAAGTCACACTTTGGATATATTTTGAAGGTGCAACAAATAAGTTTTCTTGAAAGACTGGGTGTGGAGTGTGAGACAGCTAGCTGTCAAGAAGCACTCCAAGGCTTTTGGCCTGAACAACTGAATTCAAAACCCACCTCCACCCAATTCTAGTCATGTCTCCTTTGGTAATTTACTTTATTTCTCAGTATCATCCTCTATAAAATGGGACTCAAATGGCATCTACTAAGCAGGATGATTATGAGACCATTAAGTGAGATACTGTTTGCAAAACATGTCATCCATGGGAGACATCAAACAAGTGGCCATTATAAGCCATTTCCCTTTAAGTTTTTATTTTTATTTTTTAATTCCAGTGTAGTTAACATAGAGTGTTAGGTGTACAATATAGTCTAGATGTACAATATAGTGTAGGTGTACAATACAGTGATTCAACAATTCCATGTATTACTCAGTCCTCATCAAGATCAGTGTACTCTTAATCCCTTCACCTATTTCTCCCATCCCCGACCCCCAACAGACCTTCCCTCTTGTAACAATCTATTTTTCTATAGTTAGGAGTCTGTTTTTTTTGGTTTGTCTCTTTTTATCCCCCCTTAATTCATCTGTTTTGTTTCTTAAATTCCACATATGAGTGAAATCATATGGTATTTGTCTTTCTTTGACTGGCTTATTTCACCTAACTTTATACTCTCTAGATTTCATCCATGTTGTTGCAAATGGCAAGATTTCATTCATTTTTATGGCTGAGTAATATTCTTTTTATTTATTTATTTATTTTTGTTTTGTTTTTATTTTTATTGTTATGTTAATCACCATATATTACATCATTAGTTTTGGATGTAGTGTTCCATGATTCATTGTTTGTGCATAACACCCAGTGCTCCACGCAGAATGTGCCCTCTTTAATACCCGTCACCAGGCTAACCCATCCCCCGACACCCCTCCCCTCTAGAACCCTCAGTTTGATTTTCAGAGTCCATCGTCTCTCATGGTTGGTCTCCCCCTCCGACTTACTCCCCTTTATTCTTCCCCTCCTGCTATCTTCTTCTTTTTTTTTTCTTAACATATATTGCATTATTTGTTTCAGAAGTACAGATCTGTGATTCATCAGTCTTGCACAATTCACAGCGCTCACCATAGCACATACCCTCCCCAATGTCTATCACCCAGCCACCCCATCCCTCCCACCCCCCACCACTCCAGCAACCCTGTTTGTTTCCTGAGATTAAGAATTCATCATAGCAGTGAGGTCATATGATACATGTCTTTCTCCGATTGACTTATTTCACTCAGCATAACACCCTCCAGTTCTATCCACATCATTGCAAATGGCAAGATCTCATTCCTTTTGATGGCTGCATAATATTCCATTGTGTATATATACCACTTCTTCTTTATCCATTCATCTGCCGATGGACATCTTGGCTCTTTCCACAGTTTGGCTATTGTGGACATTGCTGCTATAAACACTGGGGAGCACGTACCCTTTCGGATCCCTACATTTGTATCTTTGGGGTAAATACCCAGTAGTGCAATTGCTGGATCGTAGGGTAGCTCTATTTTCAACTCTTTGAGGAACCTCCATACTGTTTTCCAGAGTGGTTGCACCAGTTTGCATCCCCACCAACAGTGTACGAGGGTTCCTATTTTTCCACATCCTTGACAATACTTGTTGTTTCTTGTGTTCTAGCCATTCTGACAGGTGTGAGGTGATATCTCATTGTGGTTTTGATTTGCATTTCCCTGATGATGAGTGATGTTGAGCATCTTTTTATTGGCCATCCATATGTCTTCTTTGGAGAAATATCTTTTCATGTCTTCTATTTGTTTTTAATGCTAAAAGCAATTTAAAAATAAAGACTTTTAAGAGTTTTGTTTAAATTTTATTTTATTATGTTAATTACCATACATTACATCATTAGTTTTAATTTTATTATGTTATGTTAATCACCATACATTACATCATTAGTTTTTGATATAGTGTTCCATGATTCATTGTTTGCATATAACACCCAGTGCTCCATTCAATACGTGCCCTCTTCTATCTATTTTTAATTGGATTATTTGTTTTTTGGGTTTTGAGTTGTATAAGTTCCTTATGTATCTTGGATACTAACCCTTTATCAAATATGTCATTTGCAAATATCTTCTCCCATTCAGTAGGTTGTTGTTTAGTTTTGTTGGTTGTTTCCTTAGCTGTGCAGAAGCTTTTTATTTTGATGTAGTCCCAATAGTTTATTTTTGCTTTTGTTTCCCTTACTTCAGGAGACTTATCTAGAAAGATGTTACAGCCAATGTCAGAGAAGTTACTGCCTGTGCTCTCTTCTAGGATTTTTATGGCTTCAGGTCTCACATTTAGGTCCTTAATCCATTTTGAGTTTATTTTTGTGTGTGGTGTAAGGAAGTGGTCCAGTTTCCTTCTTTTGCATGTAACTCTTCAGTTTTCCCAACACCATTTGTTGAAGAGACTATCTTTTTCCCATTGCATATTCTTGCCTCATTTGTCAAAGATTAACTGAGCCACTTCCCTTTTATGATTCCCTCTCATCAAGCCAACTTTAGAATATGATTTACTGTGTTATCATTTTTACTTTCAGAGGAAGGCTGCCCCAGCCGAAAACCTCCAAGAATCTAGTATTCCAGCCTACTGCCCCAGCCAAAAACTCCCAAGAATCTAGTAATCTAGCCAACACAGTGTTGTTATTCCAGTTTCATGCTTGAGTCTTTCTGAGCCCTCCTACTGTGAGTACAAACCTGAGAGATCTATCAATTCTTAGTGGTTTACACTTGTACTGTAGAGTATCCCCCCAAAGTCTGCCACTTCTGAACAATTAGTCACTTCGGCATATCCTGACTTTACCAAGTGTCTTTCTTTAATCAAATTACATAAACATTTAAAATTAGGACTCACCTAAACATCTTGGAGAGTTTGGCAACTGCACTACTTTAATTCCAGCAAACTAGATTTAGAGACATTTGTTGTGCTCTATAGCGGGAAAATCTGAGAAAGTCTGATTTTTTTCAAGGACGTTTAACATATCAAAAAAGAACATTTTGGATTATGATTGTATTAAAATCCTAAGAAAACCTACTAGTTATTGAACACTTACAATGTAATAGGCACTGTATTAGACACTTTACATTGTGTAATCTCATTTAGCCCTCAACACAATCCTTCAAAGCACTATTAGTTTAGCTGGGCAGGCAAAGAACCTAGGATCATGGATGGTCTAGACCCCAGTGCCTGCACATGGTTCATAAGCAGTGAAACACTTGTGAAGCCAGGTTTTCCCACTGCCTTAGTGTACTTTTTTGTTGCTGTTTCCATTTGGTTGCTTTTTTTGGTGGACAGGAATTTGTTTCATTTTGTTTTGCTTTGCTTTGACTATTTTTCACTATCATGTGATGATGGATCTTGTTTACTTTCAACTTTTTGTTTGTTTATTTGTATTATTTATTGATCTACTCTTTGCCCTCAACCAGACTTCCAGGCACTAGGAGTGGGAAAGACACTGGAAATAGCAATTCCCAAGATATGCTCTGCAGAGCACTGGACTTACAAGTAGCTATCCTAAAAATGGTTCCTTGGCCAAATAAAGTTTTATAGTAAAGATAATATCTTCAATCATGTTTAATCCAGTAGTTTCCAAAACTATTTGAACAAAAATAATTTTAATACTCTGAGACTAGTTTTGTGGGGCAAATTTTGGGAATAAGGCTGTGGGGATTAAGAACAAAAAAAGTCATTTGTCTGCCTTCTCAGAGGGCTCAGAGAAGTTGAAGGTTTTCTCATGAAAATAATGTTATTATAATAGCGAAGAAACAGAAAGAATTTCCATGTTACTTGATTCAAGCTGCTGAAAATCTTTGCAATCCAAGGCAGAAAAGTGAGTAATGATGCTGTGTTTGTCAGGATGACAGATCAAGCATTAAATTTAGAATTTGAATTGAAAAGCTGCTTGTGTAGAATACAGGGCAGCTTCAGGAATGGACCTTGAAATCCTGTCACGCAGACTCATTCTGCAGATAGTGACAGGGCCCTGGCTGAGCACTAGCCTTTGCCTCTTCACTTCTCACCCCAGTTCAACCTATACATATTATCCATAAGAACCATGTTTCATGTTCAGAAATGAAAAAACCAAGAAATAAACAAAACATAAAAGGGTAGAAAGTCTTCCCTCACTGTTACACATCTTCAGGAAGAGCTTGAAATGATTTTTTAGAAAGGAAGCTGCCATCTTACAGCACTTCTCACCAATCCTGACCAACAATGGCAGAAATTACAACACTGGGCTGAGTGTCTCTGCCTGTGATCCCACCCCCTAAGTCCACTTCAGATCTGAGCCCTTGTTGTGAACACCAGGTGGTCACTGATCACTACAAACCAACTTTGCTCCTGATAGTCTTCATTCCCTAGTGTTGGAATTAAATTACTGAATTAATGATTTCATTAATGTAACTTAATGATTAATTTAGTTATTATCTAGGAGGATATTTTGTGCTTTGAAAGTAATACCCACCATCATTTTTACTGAATGTTCAACATATTAAACTTATACCCAATTAACAAAATTATGAAAATTAAATTTTGTTAAACAGTTAAATGTTGATTAAAGTCTTTTTTTATTATTATGTTATGTTAATCATCATACATTACATCATTAGTTTTTGATGTAGTGTTCCATGGTTCATTGTTTGCATATAACACCCAGTGCTCCATGGAGAACGTGCCCTCTTTAATACCCATCACCAGGCTAACCCATCCCCCACCCTCCCTCCCCTCTAGAACCCTCAGTTTGTTTTAAATCTCTTAAATGATGTAAACAATAGTTACAAATTTACTATGACTACTTCTTTTGAATATTTTTAAACTCCAAAAACAACAAAATGTGTACAAATCTAATGAATATAAAATTTACTTTTTTACTTAACTTACTTTTTGTAAGAATTAAGACCTGGATTTATTTTTTCTAGTATTTCTCCATTGTTTTGTATTTTTCTTATTATTATTTATATACCTTCTTCTGTATATATATATTTTTTTGAAACCTAACCTACTTCCCCCTTCCTCAATTAATGCCTCAGATTAGTTGAGGTTCCAGGATTTGGATAACCAACCAATTGATTTTTGGCAGAAGTTGAAGAATCTAATTGCTTCCCCAAAGTAAGTTACATCTGAACTAGTAGTCATCTGTCTGAGCTTTTTGCTTGTTTTGCTTTTTATACTTAAACTTGATTTTTTAGGTTACTAGATCTTTTAACTTCAATGCTTTCACCTACATTTTTTGCAACCTGGCATCTTTACTCGTTTTTATGGATTTTAAATTCTTGCATGGTTAATGCAATCCATCTCATTATAATTTATATCATCACGCTGTATAGACCTAGTCTGTTAGCATTATCAAGAAGCTCACATACACTTTGTTATATTCATATTATTAGAGGAACTATTGAGGTTTCATCTTCCAAAATATAAGGCATAGAGTTTGACCTATTATTGATTCCCATATGTCTTGTTAGTTAATCCATTATCCTAGTACCCCCAATGTTTATTCTTTTCTCCTGGGTAATTACATGATACCCCCCTTCTGATACATGCTAAACCCCATTCTACCTGGTTGCTTAGTATACTCACCAGCACTAGATGCTTGGTCCTGTGCCTACATTTCCCAGTGTGTTTGGCTTATCTCATTTCCTACTTACACAGAATAAAAGTGCATATCTAAATAGGCTGGGAAGATGGCAAAGTAAGAGGACCCTAACTTGTCCTGACCTCGTCCCATGGATAAAACTAGATAATACTCATATCAGTGTAAGTAACCCAGAAAATGACCCCAAAACTGGCAGAACAAACTCCACAACTAAGGGCGGAGAAGAGGTCACATTGAAGAGGGTAGGAAGGGCAGAGACACAGTAGGGAGTGGGAGGAAGCTGCAGGCAATGGAGACGGGCAAGAAACACACTATCACATGGGACAGCCTACAGGGGAAGATGAATCCCCATAACATCTGGCTTTGAAACAAGATGGGTCAAATATTGTGAGTTCTTACAACCAGAGGGACATAAAGTCTAGAATTTAAAAAAATCTGTAGGCTCAGCTCTGGGAAAGCCCAGAGGGCAAAAGGAAGCTGAGTCCTGCCCCTAAAGAGACAGCACAACAGACAGCCCACAGAGATACACTATAGAAGCAGCAGTTGAAAAACACCTGGGCCATATGGGAGGGAGACCCATTTACTCATCTCAGAGCATGCCCAGAGGGAGATTCTCTCAGGAGCAAAGGAGCTGGCAGGTCCCATTTCCCTCTGCCACCCCCAGAATAAAACACACAGCCACCTACAGGAACGAGTGCAGAGCCAACATTCCCTACCAAACTTGTTTACACCAAGCCTCACCCCCCCCACACACCCAGCATTGGCAGATGTTGGCATTTCCAGTCATGCTTGCCTCAGTCCCTGCACTGTGCATGCCCCGCCCCCCCCCGGCAGAACACCTGCATAAATCTTGCCAACACCACATCTACCCACACACACACATTTTGTGGGGCTTGGTCCTGGTGGCAGCAATGGTGGCAGGCACTGCAGAAGCCGAGACACACCTTGTTAAAATTGAGTGTCCTGCATGGTCCCGATCCTGGAGGCAGTGGCAGCAGCAGGTCTCATTCACAAGCAGACCAGTGGGTCCCTTGTTAAAACTGTAACCCCACCCCCAGCTGAGGACCAAGCACTACCCACAACAGGCAAAGAGAATCTCTGTACACAACTGGACTCACAGAGGAGACACCTCCTGAAGCACCAGGTTCTGGGGAACAGGGGACACTGCACAGCAAACAAAAAAAAAGACCTTTTCTTTTTTTTTTTTTTATTATTATTGTTCAATTAGCCAGCATATAGTACATCATTAGTTTTTGGTGTAGTGTTCAACAATTCATCAGTTGCATATAATACCCAGTGCTCATCACCACACATGCCCTCCTTAATACCCATCACCTACTTCTTCATAAAACCATTGCTTTCAAGAGCAGGAGATTTAGCTGACTTTCCTAATACACAGAAAACAGATACAAAAAGCTAAAACAAAATGAAGAGACAGAGGAATATGTCTGAAATGAAAGAACAGGACAAAACCACAGTAAGAGACCTAAGCAAAATGGATAAAAGTGATGTGTCTGATATAAAATTTGAAGTAATGATATAAAGATACTCAGTGTACTCGAGAAAAGAATGGAGGACATCCTTAAAAAAGAAATAAAAAAGAACAAATCAGAGATGAAGAACACAATAAATGAAAGTGAAAATACACTAGATGGAATACACAGCAGGGTGCAGGAAGGAGAGGAACAAATTAGTGACCTGGAAGACAGAGTATGGAAAGTAATCAAGATGAACAGGTGAGAGGGAAAAAAATGTAAAATGAGAATAGACTTAGGGGACTCAGCAACTCTATCAAACATAAAAACATTCACATTTTAGGGATCCCAGAAGGAGAAGAGAAAAAAAAGGGCACAGGAAATTTATTTTAAGAAATAATAGGTATGGGGCACCTGGGTGGCTCAGTCGTTAAGCGTCTGCCTTTGGCTCAGGTCATGATTCCCGGGTCCTGGGATCGAGCCTCACATCGGACTCCCTGCTCGGCGGGAAGCCTGCTTCTCCCTCTCCCACTCCCCCTGCTTATGTTTCCTCTCTTGCTGTGTCTCTCTCTGTCAAATAAATAAATAAAATCTTTTAAAAAAAAGAAATAATAGGTAAAAACTTCCCAAATCTGGGGAAAGAAACAGATATCCAGATCCAAAAGGCACAGAGAACCCCCAACAAAATCAACCCGAGGAGGTTCACACCAAGACATGTAGTAATTAAAATGGCAAAGAGTAGTGATAAGAGCTATTTTTTTTTAAGCAGCAAGAGAAAGGAAGACAGTTACATACAAGGGAAATTCCATAAGGCTATCAGCTGATTTTTCAGCAGAAAGTTTGCAGGCCAGAAGAGAGTGGTATGCTATATTCCAGTGTTGAAAGGAAAAAATCTGCAGCCAAGAATACTCTATCCAGCAAAGCTATCATTCAGAATAGAAGGAGAGATAAAGAGTTTCTCAGACAAACAAAAGTTAAAGGAGTTCATGACCAGTAAACCAGCCCTGAAAGAAATGTTAAAGGGGACTCTGAGTAGAAAGGAAAGATCATAAATAAGAGTATGAAAGTAGGAAACACAAAAGTAGTAAAAATAACTATATCTATAAAAATCAGTCAAGTGATTCACAAAATAAAAGGATGTAAAATATGACACCATATACCTAAAATGTGGGGAAGGGAGGAGTAAAGAATGAGTTCAAACTTAAGTGACCATCAATTTAATATAGACTGTTACATGCATAAGATGTTATATACAAATCTAATAATACCCACTAATCACACTGGTAATACATTTGCAAAGAATAAAGAGAAAGGAATCCAAGTATATCACAAAAGAAAGTCAGCAAACAGTGAAAGAGAGCAAGAGAAGAAAGGATCAGAGAAAAACTACAAATAAAACCGCAAGTAACAAAATGGCAATAAATACATATCTGTCAATAATTACTCTGAATATAATTGGATTAAATGCTCCAATCAAAAGACATAGGATGACAGAATGGATAAAAAAGTAAGACCCATCTATATACTGCCTACAAGAGACCCATTTCAGACCTAAAGACACATGCAGATTGAAAGTGAGGGGATGGAGAAAAATTTCTCATGCAAATGGATACCAAAAGAAAATGAGAGTAGCAATACTTACATTGGACAAAATACACTTTAAAACAAGACTGTAACAAGAGACAAAGAAGGACACTATATAATAATAAAGGAGACAAAATCCAACAAGAAGATAAAACAATTGTAAATATCTATGTGCCCAAATTGGGAGCACCCAAATACATAAAGCAGCTAATCACAAACATAAAGGAAGTAATTGATAGTAATACAATAATAATAGGGGACTTTAACACCCCACTTACATCAATGGACAGATCACCCAAACAAAAAAATCAACAAGGAAACAGTGGCTTTAAGAGATACACTGGACCAGATGGATCTAACAGATACATTCAGAACATTCCATCCTAAAATAGCATCTGTTCAAGGGCACATGGAACATTCTCCAGAATAGATCTCATATTAGGCCACAAAACAAGTCTCAACAAATTCAGAAAGATCAAAGTCATACCATGCATTTTTTTTACCACACACTATGAAACTAGAAATCAACCACAAGAAAAAATCTGGAAAGACCACAGATACATGGAGGTTAAATAACACGCTACTAAACAATGAATGGGTCAACGAAAAAAATCAAACACTAAATAAAAAAAAAATAACATAGAAACAAATGAAAATGAAAACACAATGGTCCAAAAGCTTTGTTATGCAGCAAAAGTGGTTCTAAGAAGGTTTATAGCAATACAGATCTACATCATGAAGCAAGAAAAATCTCAAATTAACAACCTAACTTTACACACCTAAAGGAGCTAGAAAAAGAAGAACAAACAGAACCCCAAACCAGCAGAAGTTTGGAAATAATAAAGATTTGAGCAGAAATAAATGATATAGAAACTAAAAAAAAAAAAAAAAAATAGAACATCAATGAAACCAGAAGCTGGTTTTCTGAAAAGATTAAGACTGTTGAATCACAGACCTGTACCTCTGAAACAAATAATACATTATATGTTAAAAAAAAAAAAAGGAAGAAGATAGCAGGAGGGGAATGAAGGGGAGGAAATCGGAGGGGGAGAGGAACCATAAGAGACTATGGACTCTCAAAAACAAACTGAGGGTTCTAGAGGAGAGGCAGGTGGGGGGATGGGTTAGCCTGGTGATGGGTATTAAAGAGGGCACGTTCTGCATGGAGCACTGGGTGTTATATGCAAACAATGAATCATGGAACACTACATCAAAAACTAATGATGTAATGTATGGTGATTAACATAACATAATAAAAAAAAGAACTCATGAAGAAAAAAACTAATGATGTACTGTATGGTGACTAACATAACATAATAAAAAAATAAAATAAAGTGAAAAAAATCCATAAAATTGATAAACCCTTACTCACACTCTTTTTTTTTATTATATTTCAATTTCTTATTTAATTCCCAGTTAGTTAACATATATTGTAAAATGGGTTTCAGGTACAGAATTTAGTGATTCATCACTTACATAGAACACCCAGTGCTAATCACAACAAGAGCCCTCCTTAATGCCCATCACCCATTGAGCCCATCCCCCTCCCACCTCCTTCCATCAACACTCAGGTTTGTTCTCTATAGTTGAGTCTCTTCCGGTTTGCTTCCCTCTCTTTTTTTTTTTCTCCTGTCCCCATAAAACTCTACCCTGACTCTTAAAAAAAAGAGAGAGGACTCAAACAAAATAACAAGTGATAGAGGAGAAATAACAACCGACACCATAGAAATACAAACAATTGTAAGGGATTATTATGAGAAAAATTATATGCCAAAAATTGGACATCCTAGAAGAAATGGATAAGTTTCCAGAAACATATAACCTCCCAAACTGAATCAGGAAGAAAAAGAAAACTTGAACAGAATAATTACCAGCAATGAAATTGAATCAGTAATCATAAAACTCCCAAAAAACAAAAGTCTAGGACCAGACAGCTTCACAGAGGAATTCCACCACACACTGAAGAAGAGTTAATACCTATTCTGCTCAAATTATGTCAAAAAATAAAAAAGGAAGGAAAGCTTCCAAATTCATTCTATGAGGCTAGCATTACCCTGATACCAAAACCAGATAAAGACACCAGAGAAAAAGAGAACTACAGGCCAATATCTCTGATGAACACAGATGCAAAAATCCTCTACAAAATATTAGCAAACTGAATCCAACAACACATTAAAAAAGTCATTCACTACAATCCAGTGAGATTCATTCCAGGTAGGCAAGGGTGGTTCAATATTCATAAGTCAACCAATGTGATACATCACATCAATAAGAGAAAGGATAAAAACCATATGATCATTTCAATAGATGTAGAAAAAACATTTGACAAAGTAGAAGATCCATTCATGATAAAAATTCTCAACAAAGTGGGTTTAGAGGGAATATACCTCAACATAATAAAGGCTATATATGAAAAACTTATAATAAAGACCATATAGAACATCATACTCAATGGGGAATAACTGAGAGCTTTTCCTGTAAGGTCAGGAACAAGACAAAGATGTCCACTGTCATCACTTTTATTCAGCATAGTACTGGAAGTCTAGCCACAGCAATCAGACAACCAAAAGAATAAAAGGCATCCAAATTGGTAAGGAAGAAGTAAAACTTCCACTATTTGCAGATGACATGATATTATATATAGAAAACTTGAAAGGCTCCACCAAAAAACTACTAGAACTGCATTAGTAGAATCACAGGATTTCTATGCACTAATAATGAAGCAGTAGAAAGAGAAATTAAGAAAAAAATCCCATTTACTATTGCACCAAAAATAATAAAAAAAACCTAAGAATACACTTAACAAAAGGGGTGAACGACCTATATTCTGAAAACTATAAAACGCTGATGAAAGAAATTGAAAATGATACACAGAAATTGAAAGACAGTCCATGCTCTAGATTGGAAGAACAAATATTGTTAAAATGTCCATACTACCCAAAGCAATCTACAGATTTAATGCAATTCCTATCAAAATACCAACAGCATTTTTCATAAAACTAGAACAAACAATCCTAAAATTTGTAAGGAACCACAAAAGACCCCAAATAGCCAAAGAAATCTTGAAGAAGAAAAACAAAACCGGAGCCTTTAAGTTATATTACAGAGCTGTAGTAATTGAAACAGTATAGTACTGGCATAAAAATAGATACATAGATCAATAGAAGAGAATATAAAACCCAGAAATAAACCCACAATTATATGGTGAAACGAATATAACGCTTACATGTTATAATACTGTACGTTCACTATACTGGAATCAAAATTTTAAAAAAAGCTTTTATTACAAAGAAGTGCATATCTATACTTTATAAAGATAAATTTAATAGCACACCTATATACCCATCTATAAGTATTCCTTTCCTTATTAAAATCAATAAAATAAATACACACCGCCGTATTTTCCTTTCTTTTCTATTGGAGTTATTGTGCCCTCTATATCAACTTTTCTTGAATTTTCAAGGATATTTAAAAAAAAATACAGATTTCCTCTAATTCTGATCAAGTTGTTAGAACTTGGCCAAAAGGAGTGTCATTAAGTTGTCCCTTATTCTTTAGCACTACCCCCATCATCCTTGAGAAAGGTTGCTTGCTTTCCAGCAAGAATAAGAGCTTCTTTGTTCATTTTGAATTTTGCATTGCTCATGATAGAATCATGCTCTCCTAGGAACCCTAGCGCTTCTCTGTGGAAATAAGTGTAAGACCAGATTTAAGCACAGGAGTATGTCACGGTATACACATGCACTGCTGCTTCTTTTAGCCACTTTTCATATGGTGCTAGAAAAATATATTTTTTAAGATATAAGTTTACTTTTAGTTTTTCCAATAAAACACCATAAATTGCTGCTTCCCTTACATTTCTTAAAAGAATGACTTCAAACCAGATTGACATACTCTATAGTCTTAAGCCCCTGAGAAATTATTTTCGATCAGCCTATATCCCACTGTAGTAAGGGGCCTGTTACCTGGGCCAGGCTCACATGTCCTTCTTCATTGCTGGAGTTGCTGGGGTCCCACAGTGCCAAGACCCATCCCTTGTCATCTAATTGCTTGCTATCCGTAGCACCACACCTGTTCATAAATTAAATTGGAACTTTCCAATCATTGAATGATTTCTTCGATCTGCAGAACAATGAAAATGTCCTCATGGAAAAGTCAAGAATTTTCAGACATTTTGCTTTTAGCAGAATTATATTTCTGGCAGATTATTACATTTGCATATCTCTTTTCCTTCTGTAAATCAAATGTCCTTACCAGTGAAATGCCCTTTTAAGAAGTAGACCGTTTCTCAAGTTACAAAGCTTTAGAGAGGTACAGAGGGAAGGACTCTTGTCCACTCCTTCCAGATTTTTCAGCAACATTTCTGAAGGATCCCTGCTACTAAACAAGAACAGGAATGTAGACCCACAGGCAATTCATTTAGTAAATACAGGTCCTGGAGGGCAGCAGCTATTCTCCTCAGTATTTCCCCAGAGGACTTCTATTCCCTGAACAGAACACTTTTTCCTGCCATACTGAGGCACTTAGTCCTTTGGCAAAACCTGTTTCCTTCTCTGAGGTGTCCTTTGCTGTTCAGTATCATCCAAATATTTCCTGGAACAAATAGCCTAGAGATATTATAGTCATTAGCTTAATAAGCAGGTATCACAAATTGAGCACTATGGTTACATATCATCTCAGTTAATCCTAACAACAACCATTTGCAATACTATTGCTTTTATTCCATTTTCCAGATGAGATAACACAAGCCTTGAGTTGAGTTAACCCGGCTTGGACGGGACAGCATAAGGATTAGAACTCACAGAAACACCCCTGAGTTTGTATTCTTATTCCTTATTCCTTTTCATCCTTGCTTATATCCCAATTTCACATTTGGAGAATGTGCCTCCCCAAACAGATTTTATATTCCATTAGCCTAATCATCACCAATTCAATTTAGATACCATCTTAGCAACAGCCACCATTCCTTATTTTTAAATTGTAATTGACAGTAACCTGGAAACCACACGCTGTTTCCAAACTGTGCCCATTAAGTTTATATAACATCAAACATTCAACTTCTCCTATTGTTCACCTGCAGCTTCCCTTCTGGCCTCTTATCAGTGAAATCAATTACAACTTCATGTTCTTGCCTTACACGTGTTGTCAAATCCATTCTCACACTACACGCTTAGGCTAATTGTGTGAATTCCGTTCCCCAGAGTTACTGGCTTTGAAAGGTTGCTGAGCTCTTTCACCACCTGGTCACCAGCACACACACAATCTTCCTAAGATGATACCTTGGCCTCATTTTGATTAACTCTTTTCTGCTACTCTGGGGGAATTTCTTCTTCTCTCAGTTCCAGTTTTCCTTTTCACCAGCAACTTCATATTCGGCACCAACGTTGATTTGGCCAGAGCATGTGAACAGAAGATTAGTGAAGTTGGAACTTGAAGAAAAAAAAAAAACTATACAAATCAATGTCTTGGAATACAGATATTTCTTATCCACAAAAGGTAGGAAAGAAGAGCAAAGGTGCAGCAGAAACCAACATCTATATAATATAAAACTTGTATTCTCTTGGACTGAGTCTCTCGACATTATGGAGACGTCTCCATTGTATTGACATTCAATGGACTTTCATAATGGATAACATTAAGAGTCTTTTGTATCTCACCTCTGTTTTACTCCATTTTATTCCCTAAAGTATGTCTTAAATTCTCATATGTAACATAGTTCTGACTGTCAAAATTATGAATATCAAAAACAACAAAATATCAAAGAATGACTTCTAAGTAGCATAATGCACTTTGAATGGTACTTTTAAAACATTTCCAGCATGTATAAGAGAATTCTAAATTGGGAAGAGACATAAAAGTCACCTAAAACAATCCCTTCATTTTTCACATAAGAAATTTAGGTATTTGCTTATAGGAAATAATGGGAACAGCTATTAGTTAACAAGAATATATTCAATCAATAATAGTAGTTCTGAAGTCCCTGATCAAGTTCAAAAGCAAATTTTAAACTTCTACATTGAGAAATAGTGGGAAAAAGTGAAAATGTCAGGATCCACTCACTGCATTTCTGAAACAATACTGGCTCCATCTGGTGGTCAAAGTAATGACTTCCAGTTAATAGCATCTGTGTTTATGATTAATGAACGAACTATGCTTTCTTGAATTGGAAATGTCCGATTGCATCCAAGCAATTGAAGAATTTAAAACATAAATGTAGTCTCAAGAATGTTACCATTTCTACCTGTGATTAGCCTCTTCCAAAGAATATCATGATTAATACATTGCTGTTTAAACTGGAATTGAAAGAGGAAAAAAATCCAGTATAGAAAAATTAAGGTACTTCTTCAACTATCTTCCAAGAGAAATTTGTGTTCAACTGAAAATATATCTATAGATTTATCATTTAAAAACATCAATAAAAGCCATTACTTTTTTAATCAAGGCAATATAATTAGTACCAATTTATTATTTAATATACATTGTCAATTAAGATGTAAAACACACATAAGTTATTTAGTGATTCAAAAAGTCATGGGAGATTTACACTTTAATATTTTTTTCCCTCTTCTTTGAACTAATAAACTAAATGTAGTGAGAAATTGTTCTATTCCAATAGGAGGGAGAAACTCATTTTGTGTTTTGTGTAGGGGATCTTGTCTAAGGTTCTGTAAAAACACAGCGATTTCAAGCTAAATTTTTTGTGTCTGTGCACATTCAAGAACAAGAAACCTCAACTTTCTTCAGATTCTCAGAGTAGTTTCTGGCACCTTAATTGTTTATGAAACCCTGAGAATTAGTTACACAAGTGGGTTCAGTTTATGAAAATTAATCAGTTGTTCACTTAAGATAAGCTTATAAGTTATCCTTAAAACACATTTTTAGAAGTTTATGAGTCATTGTTTTAATGTTCCCAAACTAAATATATAATAATAAGCCATCACCATGTGCTGAGGTAAATACATGGCAAAGGTTATTAACCTTTTGAGGATCAGTTTTTCTAACGGCAAAGTATGAATCACTTCCCTTGGATGGTTGAGCAAACTACTATATAAAATAAAAATTGTCTGAATCTTGATCCCTGTCTCTGAAATCCACCCATGCTGCCTCTCACTAGTTCTTCCTTCCCTGCTAGTCAAGGGATGCTTGGAATCACTGATACACTGCCCGAGGAGTGGAAATACATGTTTACCCTCACTATCATACAAGAAAAGAAACTTGGAAAACAAAGAAAACGAAAGATGTGCACACTTTAGATAATGTTATAGCACCGAAGTCAAAATGCGGCTTTGCAGTGCCTCTGTGATGGTTATCTACTTCTTGCCTCTCAGCTCCAGATTCACCTTGTTTTCCTGCTCTGTGGAAATGAATGTGGGCCCTTTAAATAATTCCCTCTGACAGCTGACCCTGAAGCTTTATGACAGGCTGCTGGAGAGCCGTGTCAGGAGAACAAGTTTTGCTTCCTGGTTCCGGAAGACTCGCTCAGCAGGTTCCTGCCGCATTGGTGGCTTCTCCGGCCGCAGGCGTAGGCCGTGCTCACAGCATCTCCAGTGGTCAGCTTCCATAGGACACGGCAGTCAGCAGCACTCAGCAGCAAGCAGCTTCCTACAGCCACCCTGCCCTCCCAGCCAGGGACTCTGTAGCTGAGGGCCTCAGCTCCTGCGGCACTTGTGGCATCTTTGCTGTCCAGCACCCACAGTGCATGGTGGTCAGTGGCACCCAGAAGCCAGCTTCTTGCCCCAGGCTTCCCCCATGTGGTTTTGCTGTTGGGTGTCCCCTATGAGAGAGCTCATCCTGAACCTATCCGATAAAGAGGGAAACACAGGAAAGCAGAACTAAAAGATACAAAAATAGAGGTTGCTGATAACAGCATCTGATGACCCGGATCTGGTCTCTGGCTGCAACTCTCTGAGGTTTTCAGAAACACGAGAGAGTAAATGCCCTAAGTAAGTTTGAGTCTGCTTCTGTCACTTGCCAATATAGTGGGTTATTGCAAGTGAGTTGTTTAACTGAGGCCCTTAGGTCATAGAGGGCTAATTCAGTTTCCCAGGTCAAAGTCCAAGAAAATTCCGTCAGGTATCTATTAAGCACTGACTGTGTACACAGCACTCTAAGCTAGATATGCAGATTGGTTTCTCCCATGTACTGGCAAAAATAGTGACCAGCAGATCCAGGCTTATATCCAACAGTTCAGCAAACCCGGCAGCAAGAGATCTCCTCTTTCCAAGAAATTCCAGAGATGTTCTGAGGCTCGTACTTATTAGATGGATTTGTGTTTTTATGCTAGAGAAGGAGCATTAGAAGGATCAAATCTGAAAAGTGTTTCAGTGATGGTTGATGTTATTACCAGAGCAGACACTTCTTCCCTTTGATGTTTGGTAACAAAGTTATGCTGCTCTGGGTCAGACAATCTTGCTTAGAATATTTGGAAAAACACTTGCCAAAATGACCAAACACAGTTTTTGATGCTGCAATTTTTTTTGCAACCCTTTTCCTATTGTTTCTCACTCTTTTTCTAGTTGATGATGGCTAGAAATATTGAGATAGAGGTAAACTGTAAAAATTCAGCTCTGACTTGGGACAGATCAAAAACGTGCAAGTGTAGCTGATTAAAGGTTAGGGTCTTGGGCTCTGCTCTGCCTCCCTAACAGCACCATTAGCATGCTGCCTACACTGACATGTCTCCCGTCACCTAATATGATTGAGTAAAGGATACATTTTAGAATTTCACCACTTTGTTTTTATTTTGTATATTCTAGACTGCTTGTCACCGGCCCCAGATCCGTGAGAGGTTTGTATAAAATATAAAAGCAAATTTTAAAAGAAACACAATGTGTGACACAGTGACAAAAGCCAGAAAATTGCGCGTTCCTACGGACATGCCACTCTTCCTTCAGGTCTCTGCTTTGTTGTTCTCAGCTGGGAGAGTGACAGGCTGAACGGCCTGGTGTTTGTCAGTGGATGTCACAACCATGATATTTAAACATAGGCCTTTTTGTAGTTCTTTTCTTCCATCCAAAGTCTTTTTGGAAATGTGCCAAATATACATTTACTCAAATAAATACAAAAGGTCAAGTTTTCTCCTCTGCTTTCCCACTGAAAGCAAAATATTTTTTCTTTATTTATTCAGGGAAGTGTTAAGCTCATTATTTTTATTGTGCCACAATATGCTGCTGGGTCACAATCCATTACTAATGTCAGTTTTTATCATCTAATCTGTTCTTAGGTGTTGAAATTTTCTCCTAGATGCCTCTATTTGTCAAACTTAATTTTTGTTTATTTTTTTTCTCTTGGACTTAAAATTCAAAACTCAGTGCCCATCTTTTTAAAAGTTTTAGACTTCTTTTTTTGGTTTTGTTATGAATGTTTTTGGCAGGGAAATGGGTTTAGAGTAATGGTTACACGACAATCGGATTAAATTAAAGCTATCTGTCATATAATCTTATTTTTTAAAATGTATCATTTTACATAAATCTATCAAAAGATAGATTCATATAAACTTATTCTAGAATACTACTAATTTGTGTTATGGTGTACTGTAGGTTAGCAGCAAATTGTCAGGAGAAGTATAGTTTCTAAATGATTCAATAATAAAACAACATATTTTGGGTGTTGCTTATTGGCACTTTGTCCTAAAAGTTAACATTTGCTCTTTTTCTGAAATGAACATTAGGCATTACAAAACTAGAACCTGTTTTTCAAATATTCTAAAATAAAATAACATCACTCCAAAGTGAACAGAATAGATCTAACCTGTTCCCATTCTCTTCTCTCATCAAAAGGTCATTTTGTTGACTGACCAGGTGTAGCACTTTTGACAAGGACACTGAGATTTCTGCAGTTTCTAAGGGTATACAATTGACTCAATGAGTCAATTGAAGGCAGTAAAAGAAGAATGTAGCAGTAGTTTCACTTGCTGGAAATTTAAACATGTGCAAATAGTTAAAAATGTAAATATCTAACAAAATTGAATTAGAGTTGGTCTACAATTAGTTACACACTATTATTTAGATCATAGTAATTTTTATCCAGATATCTTCTATTGCCAAAAGGAACTGAAGGTGTTCACAATAATATATATGCTATTAAAATTATCAGGATAAAATATCATAATCCCAGAAAGGAGATATTAAGACAGTCATAGCATGAAAAAAAAGGCCAAGAGCAGCTAGTATAAATTTTGCCGGCAAGGCAAAAAACAAAGCATAATATATTATATAATGATCATCCAACTAAAGGAAGTACAACCATTCAAAAGAGACAAACGTTTCCAAGTACTAATCTCTAAAGATTGATTGTTTCAAAGTTTATGGAAGGAAAACTTAAATATATTACCGTCTATAAAAGTTTTTCAAAAATACCAAAAACCTAACACATGACCAGCTTTCACTTAGTAACCATGGATGATAGCCAAGGAATAAATGTTAAGCCTTCCTCTTGTGAAAACATGTTTATGAAGCACTAAAGTATAATTTTTAGGTAAATGGTTTCAATTGATAGGTAGGTCATACATAGAAAAGATCAAGGATAAAATGGCTTATAGCTCAGTGGTTTCAAGCTGTTCTGGGCCAAGCCCTAGAAATTGTGCTGGCACATCCAGTCTAAGCTAGTTGTGCTCCTAGAATTCCCTATTCTCACCCTGTCCCTCATTTCAACAAAAACAGCTCCACTTTTATGCATTTTAGCCTTCTGCATGAGATTGCATTTAGGCACAGTTTTCAAACTTAATAGGGATTGTCAAAATGGTTATTTTAGGCTATTCAGATTCGACTTCAGGTAGCCTTTATTCAGCATGGTTTTTCAACATTACTTAGTAATTCTTAGAACAACCCTAGAAGGAAGTCATTATTATAGCCATTTTACTGAAAAGAGAAAACTAAGATTAGCAGTTTATTATAAAAACTCAGGAATAGCCAGGTAGAACAGATGCATAGAACAAAGTATGGAGAAAAGGGTACAGATCTTCCACGCCCTGTCTAGGCGTGACACTCTCCCCAAATCTCCACATATTCACCAATTCAGAAGTTCTCTGAATCCTTTCCTTCTGGTTTTTTATAGAGGCTTCATTACATAGGCACAATTGATTAAATCATTTGACCATTCTCCATGATTTAACCTCTAGCTCCCTTCCCTCTGGGAGATCAGGGAATGGGGCTGAAGTCCCAACCTTCCAATCACATGGTTGGTTCCCCTGGCAACCAGCCACCATCTTTAGGTGCTTTTCAAAAGTTACCTCATCAGCATAAATTCAGTTATGGTTAAAAGGGGTTTGTTAGGAATGTCAAAGCACCTTTACTGCTCTCACCACTTAAGAAATTCCAAGAATCTTAGAAGCTCTGTGCCAGAAATGAGTATGAAAAACAAATATATATTTCATATTGTAGATCACAATATTACATACCCCAAAGTGTATGGGGCTTCCTATTTGGCCCTTCCTGCAGAGGTATGGAGGTATGGAGGTTCTATAGATGAATGAGTGTTTCCTCTTAACATCGGCCAGTACAAATAGTTTTTGAGCTTACAAGTTATAGATCCAGCTGGCAAGAGAGACCATGTCAATCATATTTTACTAGTCCCTGGAAGTAGATTCTGATTGGTCCAGTTTGAGTCCGAGTCTAATCGTCTGTGACCAGGGCCTATGTGATTATGTCATATAAAATGAGCTACCAACAGTCCACCAGTGTGATGGGGGGAGGCAGACAAGGGAATCTGTGCACTGGGCAGACGCCACAACACGTGTCCGCTAGGAGTGTAATCAAAAATAGAGTTTAAAAAGACTTTTGGATTATAGGACCAGAATCTGTCAACAGTAGGTGACAGAAATAGGTAATGTTAAATGGCAAGATTTACATATATGTGTGCCCAGCGCACCCCCTACCTCTACTTGATTCAGAGGTTTCTAGTTCTGAATGCTCAGGCTCTCTCCCTTCCACATTCTCCAGGGAGGAATAGTTTATTGCTAAAGAGCAATTTAGACTTTTGTGATGCAGAAGTAGGAGAGGAGAGGAAAGATTAGTGTGTGACCTAGAGCTGCTGAAGGACTTTTTGGGGAAAGAAATACTTGGGTGTTACTGCATGGAGGGGAGGCAAAGTAGATGAGAGGAAAAAAAAACAAAACGGGGTTTTAAAAAGCATTTATGTGCAGTGCTACATATTTCATTATGTTTAGTGACCAAAAGAAAATTACTGCAACCATTACAGTTGACCAGTGAAGTGTGTTTCTGGACTCATAACACCACATTCAAGCTAAATCACACGGATCATGGCTTCAGTAAATCTCAATGAGTGGGGAGGGAAATTGGAGCTCCTGTGAGGGCATTGTGCAATAACTGGACACCTAAGCAGAGACATCTTGAACAGCTGGAGATACGGAATTAGAGTTCAAATGAGAGGACAGTCCTAGAGATACATTTGGAATTTATATAAACAGAGTTAAAAGTGAACCTTGAGAATGAATTAGTTATGCACATAAAGGGAAAAACAGACTGTGAGGGACTAAGCCTCATAAAAAAAAACCTAGAACTGCAAAGCACAGAAAAAAAGAAGACATAAAATGTAGAAATATTAAGAACTATGAAACTTATAATGAGAGAAGCCAGAGGAAAATGTTCTAGGAACAAAGACGAAGTCACATAAGAGTTTTAAAGAACACACAAGAATTTACCTAGTTCAGTCTCCTGCACTAAAAAACATCCATTTAAGCATCTTTGGCAAATGTTCTTCTGGCCTCTGGATGAACATTTCCTACTAGGGGAAGCCCATCTCAAAGGTGTCCACTCCATTGCTGAACCACGCAAGATACAGGGTTATATCTTGCATACTCAATGGGGACTATATTTTCCCCTAATAGAGAAAACTGATTCTTAAAGGGTACCGCCAAAAATCTTACTATTCTTGTATGTATATATATATATATATATACCACTAAGAAAATTTCATTGTTGGGTGTGGGCAGTGATTAGAAAAAAAAATGTCTTCAAGGTCTCCTTGATGAAAAATAGTTGAGAAACATGGTTTATATTAATTTGTGATAACAAATCCCAGTGGCTTAAAAGAACAACATGGATGTTGCTACAAGTCCTTCCTGGAGAGCAAGGGATGCGATGCTAGTGGTTTCTGGGGTGTCTGCTTGCACAGCTATTCTTGGACACAGACTGACAAGGCTGTGGAGTTTTGTGGCTGGTCCCATTATGGAACATTTCTTTGATGGGGTGGAGAGAAACTGGAGAATCAAGGGCACTTACCATCTCACACTGGAAGTCACACCCATCTCTTCTGCTCATATTTCATTGGCCAGAATAAGACACAAGCACTGTCTAAATTCAAGGGGACCAGGAAATATAGGGGAAGAACTGAATATTTGGCAAGCATCACAATGTCTGCCATAGAGTTGCCACATGGAGCTGAAATCTACCTCTCTATAAAGATCTCATAGAAACCCTTGTTTTGCATCTTTGAACAACATATTCTCATTTTATTCCTCTTCTACAAAAAAGAAAATTCTCTCTAAATTCCTTTCACCATTTCTGCAATGAGAATATTACCAACACATTTATCAAACTGTCTTTCTCCTCAAGACTCTATAATTTGTCAATGACCATTTTTTAAAACTCCTAATGGGATCACAGTCCTTAGTGGGGCACATGAGGCTGTGGCCCCAGATCTAAGTATGAATTCCTCAATGCAGTCAAATGTTTTTTTATTTTGTCAGATCATTCTGTGCACTGATGCTAAACTTATGGTCAGTCAGAATCCGGGGCTATTTTTTACACAGCCTGCAGCAAAGCAAGAAACTATATGTTTTATGAAGGATTAGAAATTGGTGGATAAAATTTATAAATGTGTTATTTAAATAATGCACTTCCAATAATAGACATATTTATTTGTTTGATCTTTTGTGTAACAGAAGTTGAAAATAAGAATAGCAAAAGCAATGGCTGTTTAAAACCAGTTATAATTTATGATTTAAAATTGACCTGGGTTTTTGTTGTTTGTTTTGTTATGTTTTGTTTTAAATAAAAATGCCTTCATGGAATGACTGAGGTTTGCCCCAACCACAATGGCTAATCAAGTAGGTAAAAATCAAGTGGCTGTGGTTTTCAGCAGCTTTTAGTCTCAAGATAGTGTCCCAAATTTCTTCTTGATTTTAGTGACAATTATGATTGTACCTCTTGTCCCTTTTTGTACCTTTTTCCCACATCAAAATTTATCTTCTCATTTTCTAGATAAAAAAATACTTATGTGCATGGCACTTTGTAACTATTAAGAATAAACTTTATGAATAAAATTTTCATCATACAATAAAGTTTCTTATCTCCTTTCTGGCCTTCAAGGATGTTACATACTGAGAGGGAGACAGAGAGAGACACATAGAGAGAGAGAGGGTGAGAAAGAGAGTGAATGAATAACCCAGACAAGCATCAAAAGATTTGCAGAAGCAACTAATAGAATTAGAATTTACATGGACTAGAATCACAGAAAAAAAATCCATGAAAGGAGAGAGCCTTCAACTTTATTTAAAAGAAAGAATATTATTTGGAAAAGTATGCTGATTGGCTGGGGCAAGGCAATCCACATTTTTCCACATTTGGGATATGTTATGAACAAAGGTAAAATGGTAATGAGAAGAAGTTGCATAATTCAGGGGACAATGAGTAGAGAAACTCCACCCCAAATCCAGAATTTGTGCTAAGAGCAGTGACAAATTTAAAAAGACGTTTGCGTCACAGGTTATGATCTCAGGGTCATGAGATCAAGCTCAGCATTGGCTCCATGCTCAGCAGAGAGTCTGCTTGAGATTCTCTGTCTCTGCACCCCACCCCCCAACTCTCGTGCTCGCATGCTCACGCACTCTATCTCTCTCTCTCTTAAATAAATAAATAAAAATATTTTTTAAAAAGATGTTTGAGTCATATTATGCTGGCAAGACTTTGGACTTGATGTCAAAGTGCCACTAAAGACTTCTGTGGAGAGCACTGACATGATCAAAGGCAATTTTTATGACGAATATTATGACAGCAGTATCTAAGATGGATTGGGATAGAGATACAATGGCAATAGAGTGAGGAATTAGAAACTGAATGCAATGATCCAGTGTTATATGACAAGAGCCTGGACTGGGGACTATAGGAGAGTAGTGGAAACAAAAATAAATATTAAATATAGGAAAGTTCATAAAGGGATGACTAAGTCTCTTTATTAATTAACAGCAATATGGGAAAGAATAGAAAAGAGACTTCAAGTTAATATGCTTGCATAAAATGCTGAGTGAAATACCCCCCTCCCATTTTAACCACTAAGAAATGCCCCACAACTGTAAAATTAAATCTGTAGATGAGCTGAACTAAAAGGTCAGAGTGGTAATAGGGAGGTGAATCTGAAGGCTTAACAAAAGAATTGGATGGACATTAACACTTGCCCTAGGAAGGTCACTGGGAGCTGGAATTGAACTTGTGATATGCAGCCTAGAAGAGAAAGGGATGCCCTTTAGGTAAAACAGATATGAGAAAACCTGCACACACCAGGCCCTAGGAAAGCATTAGATAGGAAAAGTGTTAGACTAGGAAAGCAGCAAGACAGATTGCCAACTTCCCAGAGCCATGGGTAGAAAATATTTATCAATGGGAAATACAGAAAACAGGCCTGAGACACACACATGCATAGTCTGAATTAAAGCAAGCCATGCAATATAGAAAACCTTTTCTGAAAGACTATCTGGTACCAGTGAAAATCCTTTAGTGTATTTCCATACACATTTGCATATACAAATCACTCTCTAAGTTTTCTCATCTAACCCTGGAGAAACCGCAATGCACATAGTGAAAGAGATCACTATGAGAGATAGCAGATGGAAAACAAGAAACAATGAGAATTTATACTTGTGAAACAGAAGATAATAGATTTTTTAAAAAGGCAAAGTCAACAATGACTGGACAATAGAACTTAAGTAACTAGAAAACAGCTAAACCTCCTATAGAAACATTTCTCATCTTTCTTACACCAGGAGAAAAGGCCTCAAAGCAAGAGAGAGCCCAAAGAAAACTAAGAAAAGGGAGAGCCAAAGAGGCATAACCCAAAATTCTATGCCTAAGTTCAGCTCAAGTCTGGCTGATCTGGGAACTACACATTCATGGAACAAACAGAAAGCAGCTTGCAACTAAGACTGAAGTGATATCTGAATTGTCAACCACTAAAGGCATGAAAGTGTGCAATTTGAGTTTAACCAAGTTAGTTGCCTACTAAAACAAAAACTTCAACATACTTGAAGACATATAACAGAATCTAGAGTCTGCACAATATAATATTCACAATCAACCATGATATTATACAAAATTATTCACCACACAAGAAAGTATGACCCCTTCCCAAGGAAAGACAATCAAGAAATGTCAACTCAGAGATGACACAGATGTTGGAATTATCAGGTAAGAACTGCAAAAGAGCTATTATAATTTTGCTCAGTGGGGTAAAGGAACATATTCTCATAAATGAAAAGATAGGAAAATTAAGCAGAAATTAGAAACAGTAAAAAGATCTAAATGGAAATTTCAAAACTAAAAAACACAATATCTGAAATTTTTTCTTGAGGAATCTAATATCAGAAAGGAAAAACCAGAGGAAAGAGTCAGTGAACATGAAGATAGATCAATAAGAATCATTGAATCAAGAAGAAGAAGAGGAGAAGGAAGAGGAGGAGTAGAAGGAGAAGAAAGAGAGAAGAAGGGAGGTGGTGGAGGAGTAGGAAAAAAGAGGAGGAGAAGGAGAAAAGAGAGAGGAAAAAATGTAGACAGCAAGATTATACTAAGCAAGAACAAAGCTTTTGGGATCTGTGAGACCTTTCCAAAGGTCTACATATGGGTAGTTAGAGGCCCAGAAGGAGAAGAGAGAGAGAATGGAGCTAGGAAAAACATTGTAGAAATAATACCTCAAAGCATAAAAAAAAAGGTGAAATCCATAAATTTACATATTTATGCAGTTCAGAAAACTCCAAACAGAATTAATTAGTTAGAAAAAGACCATGCCTAAGCACGTCAGGGTCAGACTACTAAGAACTAAAGATAACAAGAAAATATTGAAAATCATCAGAGAAAAATGACACATTACATATAGAAGATTATTGATTCAAATGGCCGCTATGCTTCTCATCAGAAGCCCCAGAGTCTAGAAAACAATAAACAATATCCTCAGTGCACAGAAAGAAAATAAACTGATGATCCAGAATTCTCAATCCACAAAAAAATATTCATCAAGAATGAAGGTAGGGGAGCCTGGTGGCTCCGGTTAAGTCTCTGACTCTTGATTTCGGCTCAGGTCATAATCCCAGGGTTATGAGACTGAGCCCCACATCAGGCTACTCACTCAGCAAGGAGTCGGCTTGGGACTCTCTCTCTCTTTCTCTCTCTCTCCCTCTGTCCCTCCCGCCCTCTCTCTCTCAAATAATAAATCTTTTTTAAAAAAAGAATGAAGGTAAAACAAAGACATTTTCAAATCTTATAATTGATTTTTTTGAAAAGTAGGCTCCATCCCCCAGCATGGAGCTCAAAACGGGCTTGAACTTACAACCCTGAGATCAAGATCTGAGCTGAGATCAAGAGTGTGACACCTAACTGACTGATTGCCTCTAGAGGCAATCAAAGGAACTGACTGCCTCTAGATCTGTACTATAAGAAATACTAAAAGAAATCCATCAGGCTGAAGAGAAATAATACCACAGAGAAATTCAAAAGTAAACTTCATGACAAAGAATGTTATTTAATATAAAGAGGAACATTTTATAATAAGAAAATATTCCAATCATCAGGAAAACATAGCATTCACAAATGTGTGTCACCTAATAACAGAGCCTCAAGATATATGAAACAAAAATTGACAGAGTAATAAGTGAGAATTTTACATTCCTATCTGAACAATTTATAGAAACATGACTAAAAAGTCGCAGATACAGACTTTATAAAACACTACCACATTGATCTAATTGATATTTATACATCATTATATTTAGAAAAATCTCTTCATGAATGACACAGAACAGTATATACTTTATGATTCCATTTATATAAAATGCAAATAAATCTGTAGTGATAAAAACAAAGCAGAGGATGCTTGGGGATGGAGACAGAGGGAGGAGTGGAATGTAAAAAAGCATAAGAAATCTTTTAGAGGTGATGAATTGCTCTATCAATTTTTGATGGTTTAATGAATGTATACAACTGTCAAAACTCACTGAGCCACATATTGAATGAATGTAGTTTATGGTACATGGAATATTCTTCAATAAAATTGATAAAAATAAAAAGTTGAATACCTTTAATTTAAAAAAGCATAAACAGTATGATCCTGTTTTTCTAACATTTTAAAATTTCTCTTTCTATTGCTTTACACATGGAGAGATTTCCTGTGTGATACTCCTCAAATGTTTATGATGGTGAGTTGAGGGAGGTGGAAGGTTGGGAATGAGATTTTTTTAAATCTTTATATATTGCTTACATTTTTTTTTATAATGACCATATGTCATTCTTATAAAATCAATAAATTAATTTTTGAAAGTAAACTGTTAATGAGGAAATGAAAACACCATGATAGAACATTTCTTTTAAAACACTGACAGCATGCGGTGCCTGGGTGGCTCAGCCAATTAAGTGTCTGCCTTCAGCTCAAGTCATGATCCTGGGGTCCTTGGATGGGGAGGCTCCCTGCTCCCTGGGGAGTCTGTCTGTCCCTCTCCCTCTGCCTCTCCCCACCCCCACCGCCTCATACTCTCGCTCACTCGTGTGTACTCTCTCTCCCTCAAATAAATAAACAAAATATTTTTTTTAAATTAAAAAATAAAACACTAAAAAAATAGAAGCAAAAAATGATAACATGATTGTGGGGCACATTAGAATAGGGGAAGAGTTTTCACAAAAAGGAAGAATCTGTAAATATGTAAAACAGAGTGATGAAGGAACTCTGTGCTTTTCCCCCTCACAATTCCCTGACCTTTGTTTTCCTGATTAGAAGCTAATTGACCTGTGAAGTAAATTCATGCCAACATGCAAACAGGTACAAAGATTTTCCATTAACCCATGTCAAATTTTCTCTTAGTTGAAGCCAAGGAGATCCAATGCCTCCTTCCAGAGATAGGGCAGTAATGTTGCAAAATAGATAATCTGAGGATACAGAATATGGTATGACACAGGTACTCAAAAGATATAATTTTAGCAAACAAATGAATAGATGAATGAAGACAGGATAGCTCTCCAGCATAATTTACACTCCAACAGTGGTTGCATGTTCTACCACAGCACGTGTCTGGCCCACCTTTCAAGCCCTTTAAATCTGTGATGATACAAGATCACTTTCTCAAATAATAGGTCATATGTAAAGCATCTCATTATACTGCGGATAAGATTTTATACTTCAGTACATATCATGACACCTGTGTCTCTACTAAGGAACATACACAACACTATATTCATCAAGTTAGAGATTCTAGTCTCTCAGCAGTTCCGGAAACTGAATTATATCCAACAGTAGTAACTAGGCTTCCAGGAAATACATTATACACCAGGGATAGTTTGCCTTTTAAAGTATCCTAATCATCTCTTCTTCAGGTTTTATTGTTTTATACATGAACAAAAATATAAATGAATGACAGGAAATGTAAAGCCTGATAGCCACAAAATGATAAGAAGGTCAATGAAAAATTTGAATATTATGTTTATAAATATTTATCCAGATATTTAAGTAAATGGTGTTTTTTAACTGAATTTTTTTCCAGTTTTATCTAGGAATTGGTAGTTCTTAAAAGCCCCTGTAGGTATGTATTTTTGCACTTTTTCAAAATAATCTATTTTTGTGACATTATTTTTGGCCTAAACTTGAAACAGTTGGTGCTGTTGCCATTAGCAACAAAGAGAAGACATAACTCAAGCAGTATCCATAAGACAAATCTGACAAAATGATGGGTCACACTCATGACCCAGGAATCCTCATTTAAGGTTTAAAGCTGTGAATACCATACCAATTTTAAGTCACAGCACGGCTGCTCTAGGGATCTAATAGTAAAGTCTCATAGTAGGTATCTATCTTTAAAAGGAAAGAAAAGAAGTATGGTTTTGAGTTGTCATAATATAAAGAGATCTTTGGTTGCATAACTAAGAAGTTAAAAAAAAATCCCCAAAAAACCTTGGGTCCCACTCCTAGCGATTCTGATTTAATTGTTATGAGATGTGCCTGGGCATTAGGATTTCTAAAGACTTCCATATGATTTTAATATGCAGCCAAGTATGAAAACTTCTGAACTGGAATATCTTGAAATCTTCCTAATAGCTCAGTGACATTTCTGGCATGAACAAAAAGGAAACCAGCTTTTTCTAACAATTACATATAATTTTAATTTTATCCTGAGGTACTTGTTCAGCTGGCAAGAAAGAAACAATGATTCAAGTTTGGGGACAAACTGCAAAATTCTACAAGGGCTGTAGAGTAGATCAATAAAAAGTTTAAGAAATTATACGTTTTCCTTACAAAAGCCCCAAATACTTGCCATGTCCACCATTCATACTTGACTTAAAAAACTTTAAACTTCAATATTTAAAATTACAATAACAAAAAGTATGTTCCTGAAATCAAAATATGCATATATGTATATAGAATGATAAATATGTGTGTATTGATCATTCACGTGTCCTATTCCCAAGAAGTAACACTTAGAATTCATCCTCAGCTTTTTGAGAAGTCATCTTCAAGTTGAATTATATTGATATTTAATATGACAGTAATGCATGCACATGAAATAAAAGTTTTGAAATGATCTAGAACTGTTACAATACATTCTGTTATCATTATTGAATTTTTCAAATAGCCAATGAAGTCCAAAGAATAACTTAAAATGTAACCACCACCTAGACTTAACATATTTTTAATTAATAAGCTTTAATTTTTGGAGCAGTTTTAGGTTCAGAGCAAAACTGAGCGGAAAATACGGAGTTCTCATACACTCCCTCCCACCTCACACACATAGCCCACCCCCACTATCAACATCCTGCACTACAGTGGGATACTTGTTAAAATTAGTGAACCTACAATGATCACCCAGAGTCTATAGTTTACATTAGAGTTCACTCTTGGTGTTGTACATTCTTAACCTATTATTTTGCAATATTTGCTTCATTTTTTTTAGTTTTAAGAAATAAAATATTACCTATCCAGTTAAAGCCCTTTTGTGCCTTCCTATATCACTCCTTTCTTGTTGTACATAAATGTGCACTTGCACGTGCACACACATACACATACACACATCGCCACCTATTTCCTTCACAATCTTTGTAGAGAGAGGTAAACAACATTTTAAGTTTGGTGGGGGTCAACTAAATGTGTTTGAAGTTGACATAAAGGAAATCATACTGTACACATAATTTTGTAAACTGCCTTTTTTTACCTGACATATTTTCATGATAAATCCTTGCTGATAAATGTAAATCTAGTTTGTTTATTTAAGCTGCCATACAAAATTCTATTCTGACTTATCAGGATTTGTTGATTTTTCTGCTGATGGATACTTAAATTTTTGCTTTTTTTCATTTATAAACAATACTACAAATAATACACATTTCTTGTGCATACATATGTGTAAGTGCCAAAATTTCACTAGATTATATACACCTAGGGTAGAATGCTAACATTTTAAGATATACCTAACTTCAGTTTTTTTAGGTATTGCCATATTGTTCTCCAATGTGGTTATATCAATTTATGCTCTCACCAACAGCTAGCATTGTTAAACTTTTAATTTTGGTCTTTCTGATAGCTTGAAGAGTGAATCTTGTTTTACTTGCTTTTCTCTGATTATGAGAACATCTTTTAAAATTATTAGCCATTCAGATGTCTTCTTTTAAGAACTGCCCTATCAACCTTTGCTCATTTTTCAATTGGGTTTTAAATCTATTTCTCATTGATTGTAGGAGTGCAGGAGTTCCCCATAACTTTTCTGTCACGTCTTTCACGTATCTTTCCTATTCAATGGCTTGTTTTTAACTTTATGATGTCTTATGCCACACGATTTTTAATTTTAATATATCGCATTTATCAATCTTTTCCTTTATGTTTATGTTGTTTGTGTCTGCATTTCAGTTTATTTCTATAATACAGAAATATAATTATTTGGTAAAAATGCCTACGCACATTTTGAATCTCTTAATAAAATGGTCATACTATTTTCCAAAATTGCTGAAGGGTTAATACCCCTCCATCAGTGTACGAGGGTAACTGATTCAGTATGTTCTTGTGATGGTTAATTTTATGTGTCAACTTGGCTAGGCCATGGTACCCAAATATCTGGTCAAACACATTTGGAAATTACTGTGAGGGTATTTTTTTTTTTTACATGAGATTAACATTTATATCAGTAGGCTCTGAGTAAACAAATTACTCTTCATAATGTGGGTGGTCCTCATTCTATCAGTTAAAAGTCTCAAGAAAAAGCCTGATCTTTCCCCAGGAAGAAGAAATTCTTCCAGTAGACTCCCTTCAGACTCAAACTGCAGCATCAACTTTTCTATGGGTCTCTCGCCTACCAGCCTACCCTGCAGATTTTGGCTTGCCCACCTCCACAATCACATTGAACCAATTGCTTAAAATAAATATCTCTCTAAACACACATTAGTTCTGCTTCTCTGGAGAACTCTGACTAATACAGTTCTGTTACATAAGTTTTATTTTCTCTATAAGTTAGATATATACAGGGCCCAGTGTCACTCACAGTTAATATGAGATGTCAGGCTTTCTGATTCCAGTTTGCTATTAGGAACATTTTTTTATTTCAAGTTTAGTAGTCTCTTCCTTTTGTTCCTTTAATCACCATATTTGTCTTTGCCTTGACTTGGTTGACATTTCCTTAGGATGGACTTTTTATGAAACTGTGTCCCCATTCATAAAGATCTTGTACTTGGAAAGTTTATTTCCACCTATCAAATCTCCTCATATTACTCTAAATTATCATATCATTGGCATATGCAATCCAATTGCTGAAATACATTTGTGTTTTCTAATTTTCCAGTAATCCAGTGATGGTGTTTAAATAAAATAGTATCAGGGCACCTGGGTGGCTCAGTTGGTTAAGCGACTGACTCTTGATTTTGGCTCAGGTCATGATCGAGCCTTGCAACAGGCAGGGAGTATGGAGCCTGCTTAAAGATTCTCTCTTTCCCTCCCTCTCAGTCTGTCCCTCTCCCTCCCTTGCACACATGTGCGCTTGCACACTCTCTCTAAAAATGAATGAATGAATGAATGAATGAATGAACAGAATAGTACCTTATGAAAGAAAAAAACAATTTCTAATTATTTAACATAATGTGTCCGCTGGAATGTGGTTCAAGGGAAATTTTTACATCAGTAAGATAGCAATATCTTGTAAGATATTCTTACTACCTCCTACAATGTAGGAGGTATCTCAAAAAAAGGTATTTTTAAAAACAGCTTCTGTATCCTTTGTATATAGCTATGTCTCTAGGAACAGGTAGAACAAAATCATTCCCTGATCTATATAAACTACTTTCCATTTTAATTTGATGCCTTCTTTAAGATATAGTTTGACAAGCACTATGAACTTTCAATAAACATGGACTGAAAATGGGAAACTTGCTATTATTGTTCCAACTTCCACAGTAACCAAACAAGCCTTATTCACATTCTACATCAATAGCCCAATGTCATTCAGGAGACAAAATAATTGCTGATAGGAACAGAAATGTTTTTAAACTACCCTCTTCTTTTTATTCACATCTGTTCAGTGTTTGAATGAATTTTTGCTTTGTTTCAGAAAATGTGCTTAACTGTATAGTAAGTAGCTAAGATCTATGTGTGTGAATGAGTGGGAGAACAGCTGACACAGAGTACATCACGGGACTGTAACATAATATGACTGCGGTGACCCGTGATGCTCTTTGCCTTGTGGGATAAAGTGTAATAGAACGCTTTATTAGTTTCCCAAACATAAACAGTACACATACTTCTGTGCCTTATCATTTTCAAATCATGATGTGTTATTCTTAGAAATAAATGCTGGCATTAAAAATAGATACTTTATTCCCAAGTACAGGATTTGATAAGTACAACAGTGAAAACTGCTTTTTGATTTTAATATTTATAAGAACCAAATTTCCTACGTAGAAAGAATGTAACAATGGAGAAATAAGCTGCCTTTTATTGTTATCTTCAGGAAGCAGTAACTATAACTGATGTTCATAAAAATCTTAAAAGTCTTCATAAAACAAAAAGTTAACAGAAAAGAGCCCCTCTATAATGGTAATCCTAAACACATTTCTTTCTCTGAAGGAAAGAAATGTTTTTCTCTCAATATTACTTTCTCCTTTAAGAAATATGGCTTACTGCTGGACTTAGACTCAACTAGTCTACTATTACTAGGGATGATGTACTTGTGTAGGGCATTTAATGAGGCTCTTTTTTTTTTCCCCATTAGGGACTCCTTCTGAATCATGAGTTCATCCCACCGGTCAGGTTTGTTCTGACATTTGCTGCCTTTCTCAAGCAGAAAAGCTCTTTTGAACTCAAGTGAGGTCATTAGTAGTAAGAATGTCTTGAAGCTATAAAGTGCTGAATACTTTTAAAAGGAATTTCCCATATAGGGTATCATTGCACAAGGATAAATTCAATTATTGCCTTTCCTTATTTCCTCCCATCCATTCATCCTTCCTTCCATTCCCCCTCCCTCGCTCCCTCTTCCTTCCTTCTTTCTTTTTTCTTTTCTTTTTCCCTTCCCTTTCCTTTCCCTTCCTTTTTTTTCTCTTTCTTATAAAGAAAATTAAGCCAAGGGTGATTTCTGAACCAGGTCTCACAGCTTGAGCTGCCCCTGATTCCATTTTGCCTCACACTCCAAACCCAACCCATAAGCAAGTCCCGTCAGACCTATTTTCACAATATATCCCAAATTCAACTAGTTCTTCCACTTCCCCCACTGCCACCCTAATTCAAGAGGTGATTTATCCCTCTTCCGAAAAACTGCAACGGCCTCTAATTGGTATTCCTGGGTGCATTCCCACCTACAATCATCCAGTGCCCACACAACAACCAGAGAGATCTTTCTAAAGTATGAATCAGATCATGGTTCTTTTCTGTTTAAAAATCCTCCATGGCTTCCCATGACTTTCAAGGCTTTTGGTGATTTGGCCCTGCCTATGTGTCTTGCTTCATCCTCCTCAGTTTTCTCCCTAGTGGACTATACTTCAGCCAAATTGACTTCTTTCTGTCCTTCAAACGTGCCAAACTTTTTCCTAACTCGGCCTTTGCATCTATTGCTACTTCTTTTCACCCTCAGATTTTCATGGGTGCCTCTTTATGAACAGTGATGCCTCAACTCAAATATTACTTCCTCAGAGAGGCCTTCCCTTCCCACCCTTAGCAAAGTAGCTCCTCCACCATCCATCTATCATATTGTCCCATTTTATCTTCTCTGATCCTTGACATTATTTTATTTATTAATTTATGCATTTATTTTATTACATCCTCTATATTAGTTATCAATTGCTGCATGATAAATCAACCAAAACTTAGCAACTTAAAACAATTAAAAACAACAAACATTTACTATCTCACACAGTTTTTATGAATTACAAATTTGGGAATAGCTTAGCTCGTTGTTCTGGCTCAGGCTCTCACATGAGGCTGCAGTTAAATGTCAGCCAGGGCTGCAGTCATCGAAAGGTTTGACTGGAGCTGGAAAATCTCATTTTAAGAGGCTGACACACATAATTGTCAGGTTTCTTCTGATTATGAGGCAAGGGTCTCAATTCCTATAAGGGACTTTTCCATAGGGCTGCTGGAGTCCATACAATATGGTAGATGGATTCCCCAAAAGCAAGGGATCCAAGAAACCACAATGTGTTTTATGACCTAGCTTTAGAGATAATACACAGTCATCTAGCAACATCCTATTGATTACATATATAATCAGTATTCAATATGAGAAGGGACTGTACAAGGGCATAAATACCAGGAGGCATAAAAATCATTAGCAATCCCTCTTGAAGGCAGCTATACCATGGATATCACAGACTTTGCCCTGTTCAGCAATATCCTCTGTTTCCAGGAAAGTTCCTGAAACTCAATGAATGTTAGATGAATAGTAGACTAACTGGTTAGTGGCAGACTTGTGTCTCAGTTTCTGAGTTTGTATTTGTGCACACGTATGTGTAAAAAGTCCTAACTGGAAGTCAAGGAACTGGTTTCCTTTCTAGCTTTGGCCCAACTTCATATAATATCAGAAAAATCACTTAACCTCCATGATTTTTAATAGTTTTATCTACAAAATAGGAAGAATATCTATCCTGACTTATTTGCATATTTGTTATAAACATTATGTAACAAAAACTTAATTGAATCACAGATCTGTACTTCTGAAACAAATAATGCAACATATTTTAAGAAAAAAGAAAAAGAAGAAGATAACAGGAGAGGAAGAAAAGGGGAGTATGTCAGAGGGGGAGACGAACCATGAGAGATGATGGACTCTGAAAAACAAACTGAGGGTTCTAGAGGGGAGGGGGGTAGGGGGATGGGTTAGCCTGGTGATGGGCATTGAGGAGGGCACGTTCTGCATGGAGCACTGGGTGTTATGAACAAACAATGAATCATGGAACACTGCACCAAAAACTAATGATGTAATATATGGTGATTAACATAACAATAAAAAATTAAAAAAAAAAAAAGGAGACCAAGATCTAGATTCAAACCATGTAGTTTTTTAATTATGTTACATTAGTCCTGACTCTCCATTTCTTCTTTGATAGAGCAAATAGGTTAATTTACATTATCTATAATGCTTTTCTAATCCTCAGATTCTGCAGTTTTTATGGCTAAAGCAACAATTACATTATGTTAATCTGAAGGCACTTTAAAAAACAGTACTGTGTGGTTAGCTAAGGAACCAAAAGAGCCAAAATACAAGTCAACTTGTCACTAAAGCAGCTGGAAGGTGTTTTGATTGAGGAGATGGGGCAGGCCAGCATGGGAATGCCACCCATTGTTAGAAGGGGCCCAGGGGACAGTTGGAGGTAGGATTGGCAATCACCGCAACCCTGACTTCAGTCAATTATGTGGCTGCTATCATTTCTCAGGCCCCATTCTAGCTAAAATTTGCCACTGGCCTTTGAGGTTTCTGACTTGAGGACCCAGAGAATTCAAGGAAGTATGAGGTAAACTTTTTTCACCAAAGCCCAAGAGGGCACCCTTCCTCCTTTCTAGAAATTGAGGGGGAAATTGGTCCAACTACAGGTCAGCCTTAATATACAGTATTGTGCACAGTATAAATACACACCTTTATCTTGGAATTCTTGTCAGCTGCCCTCAGTCCCTGCATGTACTCACAGATCTCAGCCAAGAACATTTTTCTCCCTCAAAATTGTAAGAAATCTCCTAGAAGCCACCAAATCACTAAATGTTAAGACTCCTAGCTCACAAGATTTCATTTCAAGTCCGCATGGCTTTTGTTTTAAAATTTGTTTATTATATGTCAATAGGAATTGAGGATAACACCTACCATATTTGTACTTCAGCCACGTTTCATATGTTTGTTTCTTCAATATCATTTTGAAAACTAAGATTTGTAGGTTTTATAACACCTACAATTTGTTGATTTGGCACGGAGACAGTTTAACTTTTAGATCTCTCATTTATTGCTTTTCTTAATAAAAACTGCTTCAATTTTGGGCAGTCATAACCCACTTGAGCTTCACAGTATGTGATACGATTAGCAGCCTGGGTCTGGGGGCAGGGTGTTTGTTTTTTGGTTTATATTGTGACACAAATGGAAATGTCTGAAGGAATTTTAATGTTTGTATCTTATAAGAATACCACATTTCCCACACTTCTAAGAACTCAGAAATGTCTCTCATTTGTGTTTAGAATAAAATCTGGAGTGTAACATTCTGAACGATGATGTAACTGATATATTTGAACAAACATCTGTAGGCAAGACAAACTGTCATTGATTTGTTTGTGGAACTGGACCATTTAAAATTAAGTATGAAGATCTTAGTTGCTTATTTGTCAGCATTCTTACCAGTTTAGTCAGTTATAATAAGCTTAATACATCCAAGCATATTAGCAAAGCTCTGGGCCTAGAACCCTAAAAAAAAAAAAAAAAAAAAACACACATTAGGATTCAAAGCATTACAAAACAATGCTACCAATTGCACTGCATTACACATCTTGAATTTTTGATGCTTAATCCCTCAAAGCCACCTTGAACCCTGTGTTGCAGCCACCAAGGGTGTTGAATGAAAAAAATCTGAAGGGATTAAGGAGTTATTTCCACTAGAAAGAAACACATTTTCTCAGCTGTTCTGGTTTCAATGAGGAGGGATTTTCCCTAAATCCTCCTGTGCTCTTCCCTCCTCTTTACTCTCTTTTCCCTGGGGGAAGCAGAGTAATTTATCAGGTTGGGAATTTAATAATAAATTTGGCATGCTCAACTCAGTTCCAACTTTATCATCTTTGGGGGAGAGGGCCTCTGCAACTTGATCCAAAAGTCCTACCTGGCAGGCTCCCACAGCTAAGCAGACCCACCTGGCTTCAGCATTACATTTAAGGTGGTAAATCTCTCTCACCGTCAGTGAGTAGGACTACTTATCTCTCATAAAGTACAACACTTAACTTTCCAATATGTTGGATTTCCATTTGTCAATCTTTATCATAGTTCTCAAGACTCCAACAGTTTTCAACAAACCAATTAATAACCTAATTAACAGAAATGTCCTGGCATATTTCCATACACCTTCATATCCCCTATACCAAGCCCATATTTGCAGCAATATACCAGGTTTGAAGAAATATACATGCTAAGAAAGTAGTTATGGTTAAGACAAGAAAATGCCTTTGATACCATATTAAGTGAAAAGAATAATGTAAAATTTCTATATTTTAAAGACTGCATTAAGTGTCCATGTAAGTCAACTTTTGCGCATATTCACGAGAATTTTTATTGACTTTTAAAATCATTATTTTTTTTTTTAGAAAGAGTGCACACATGCACATGCATGTGAACAAGGGGTGGGGGTGGGCAGAAGGAGAGGGAGAGAATCTTAAGTAGGCTCCACACTCACCATGGAATCTGAAGCAGAGCTCCATTTCACATCCCTGAGATCATGACCTGAGCTAAAATCAAGAGACAGACACTTAACTGACTTAGCTGCCCATGTGCCCCTTTATTGACTTTTATAAAAGATTTTTTAAATGCTTTATTAGTTCACTCCCTAGTGATATACTTTGTATCACATTTTCAAACCAGTTAAGTGTCCTAAAGCAAAGATCTCCTGTCTAGCATAAAACTACAGCAATTTTTCTATAAAATACATAGCTCTTTTTTTATAATTAGTTGAAGACAGATTTTTAAATGGAAACTTAGAAGTGAGGTGAAAATTTTACCTAGCCCAGGAACCAATTTAGAAAAGCAAAGTATTTGTAGACAGCAGAATAGTTGTTTTATCATCAGCAAATGTATTACCTACAGCTAGGCATTTATTTATTTTATCCAGTAACCTTAAAGGGAATGAACCTGCTCCTAGTCTTTCTTCCTTATCTGTGTTTCTTTCACTTCTTCACCCCACATTTTGTCCTATGCTTTGAAATCATGGCCAAAAGTTCCACTTCCCTAGTGACAGCCACTTTCAAGGATTCCAACATGCATTGGACAGCAGTTGCTTGGGATTACGCAAATCATCGAGGACTTCCTCAATTCAAGCACACAAGTGAGTCCGCCAGAATATTTTTGTTATATATTCTTGTGATTGGATTGGTATCTATATCATTAAGCTAGGAGAATCATGTATATTTCATTAAGGGTAGACTGCTCATGGTATTATATTGAATTGAACAGAAAACTCATTTTCTGAAGGAAAACTTTATGTGACTAGCTATTTAAGTGTTTCTATTAAGGTCCAAATTCATTAATAATTTTACATTTTTAGCCTGTCCATAGGCTAGTTAGAAATGTCCAAACTCTTTTAGTATGTATACATCTTGAGTCCCTGTGTGTAGGTATGTGTGTGTGTGTGTGTGTGTGTGTGTGTGTGTGTGTGTGTGTGTGTAAGGGTGGAAAACAGGTATGATTTGGGGAAGTTCTAATTTATACTTACCTTAAATGCCTATATCAGAGCCCTGTCGGCTTCTTCCAAATCCACCTGGGCGTATAAATCTACTTTCTCAGACTTTGCTTAAGAATCATGAGAGACTAGTCATTCACTTTCAAAGCACTCCTGTCTTTTGAGTTTCTCAGATAACCAACTTGATTCATTCCTTAAAAGTCACTGCAGCTCTCCTTAACTTTTCAGGATATAAAAAGGAAAGGTGATAGATCTTCAACTTTCTTTAATTGTCTTCCTCTGAAACTACTTAAGGATTTTGAAATTACAACAGAGACCAAGAAGAAATCTTTAACATGATTTGTTTCAAGGGGAAATTAACAGGATGTGGCAGGACCTAGCACGAAATGGAATGAAAGGGGAAATGAACAAATGGAAGATGTCCTCTGGATTAAGCAGTGAAAATAAAAATGAGGTGATGAAGACCTTTCATCAGAGAGTTAAATGATTTTTAATTTCTCTGGACTCTAAGGGAAAACACAAAGCAGTTATCCATTTGGTTCACTGTGCCAAGATTTTCATTTCTTTCCTTCAATGATTATTATTTATTATGAAAGGATTATTAAAACAACATTAAAGGAATTCCTAAACATGAAAAACACGGTTTCCCATTATCCTAACACCCTGCACTCTTGTGTCACTATTGTGAGCCATCATCTTCCACCTTTAGGCCACACCAGGTGCCTGTTTAAAGCTCCCTGTGTTTGTTTTCACAAATTTAGCCCAGCAGAGCTTAGATAGTTTACTCTCAACTTTAAGCCCAGCATTTGCCATAGTGTGTGACACACAGTAGGTATTCAATATATTTTTTGAGTAAACATGAATGTATAAATATTCCTCTTAATTATTCATCCTTGAAACCCATGCATCTTCAGTTGTCCCCAGTTTGTAGTTACAAATGACAATATTTAAGCCACCAAACTGAATTTCATTAGTGTCGAGACCTCATCTGCTCATGCAGAAGTTCCTGGTTGCTAAGAGTCCCTCCTAATATTTAAATTCCCAATTCTCCCCGGTCTCTGCTGCTCCAAAGGGCAATTCTTAGCCAATCATACCAGCCCCAAAGTTCTAAATGCAACCCGAAAGGAGAAAAACACATCCTCTCTCTCTCTCTCTCTCCTTCCTTCCCCTCCTCCACCCACAGGAAGACCACTTGGGTTCCAAAACGCTACAAAGCTTTACAGGTATACAGTCTACCTCTACCCCATGGTAAATGTGTGTTGGCAGATATGAGTCAATTACTGAGCCTCATATGAGTCAATTAGTGCAGAATGTAGAGGGAAAGTGGTGTCTTCTAGCCCCACTTCCAGCTTTTACACTTATGTGTTTAGGAAACCAGTTTACTCTCATATTCTCCCTTCCCCACAGGTCAAGGTTCAGTCCTTGGCCTGTGGGATGTGTAGTTCCTAAGAGGCATGGTCTGTTTTTTCACTCTTCCCATCCGTCTTCCTATGAGCTGTCATGTGGGCATAAGAAATAGAAAAAAAATGGCAGGGGTTCAACATAGCTGGTTTTTCATTAATGGGAGAAGGTAACCCTAAAATCTACTCCTTGAAGTCTCCACCAGCATCATGGTCTCTGTAGAGATATGCATGATTTCTTAGGGGTACTCTTTATCTTCACCTTGATCTCCTCCTTTACTGAGGAATCTCCCAGAAAGGGTCAACCACATCTCCCTTTTGACAACACCAGGGATCTTTGTCTCCAAATTCCTCTCTGAGTGGGGAATCCAGCTGCCTGAACAACTCTATGTCCCTGCCTCTTCGCCACCACTATGTGGTGAACTTCCCAATGGCAACATGCCATCCCCACTCCATGCCCTCTTCATCCTCCCTTGCCTACATTTATTGTGAGTCTCAGTGACTGGGACCAACTATAAACTCATGTTCGACCATTGCCTCCCTAGGAAAGGTATTCAAAATCTCAGGGAAATAGAATCCTCAACAGCACCTCCTCCCTTTTCAGTTCATCCCCCCAAATGAAGAATATTCACTGATTAACCTGAATCCAAAATACTTACACAGCTAAAGTCTTTACTCTGGAGCTATAGCTGGGATTTTAACCATCAAGTATGGAAAACACTGTGCTCTACTCTTTCTGTTGCCATTTTTCATGCTGATTTTCCATGTATCAACACTGTCTATTTTTTATTTTAATAGTTGCATGAGATTACATTATACAAATAAAAAATAACATTTAACTATTCTTTTCTTGATGAACATTTATAATTTTCTTTTGTCCAATTTCAGTTTATTTTCACTAAGAAAAAAAAAATACTATCATGGTATCTGCAAAAAGACAAATCATTAAAATATAATTAATCCTGGCCTCTAGAAAAAAAAAAATACCTCTGAAGTAGTAATTTCCTACAGGATCTCAGAGTATCAGATAGTGGCTTCCAAGCCATGAACTCTAACCGAGGCTGTAAAACTATGTGCGGTATGTTAAAAGTCACCTATTTGTTAATAATAAACTTATAAACAAAAATCTTTCGAACTCTGTTCACTTGGGAATTCATGACCCATGAAAAGTCCAATAGTTGTGAAAATTGCTTAATAATCTAAGTATTCCCAGAATTTTCAAAGTGTATAATGATGTTTTTATTATTAACCTTAACTTTGGAAAAGGAGGTAATGATGATGGGTTTTGCACCCTGTTGCTATTACCACCTAAGAGTATTGACTCTCTCCCCAACAAGTTGAATGACTGAGGAGCCTAAATAAACACAGCAGGAGACTCAGCAATGAGAGGCTTTACTGAACGCAAAGACACGGGGCCCTTCAGTCCAAGGTTGGAGTCTGGCGGCCTGAGGCGACTGAGGAGAAAAAAGAAAAGGCTGAATCTTCCATGAATCACATTTTGAACAGTGCTATAGGGTTCCAAAAGTTATAGCTGGAAAAGCAATGCTGAGGACAAGGTCCAATGTGAAAGGTGAGGGTGAAAATGTAATAACATTTAATGGGATCAGAATTCCAAAGGATGGGGAGTTATCCGGACAGAATCTTCAGAACAAGTATAAGAAGTAAATTTAAAGTGGGTGCAGCCACTTAAAAGGGTGGGGGCCTGGCACTCTATCGATAAGAATAATTACAGATCAAGGACAATCTATTTGCATATTAACAACGTAAAGGTGATAGAAGACCTAAAAATGCTTCCAAATGATCAAAAATATTTCATCCAATCTAAGATGCTAACTTGTGTAAGATACATTTGAATGCTTGAAATGAAATCTTAATGTGAAGGAAATGTAAAAACTAAGTATGGAAATTAAAATGGAAGAATATATAGAAGAATATTTGTACATATTTTGGTCAAGGAAAAGATCTTAAGATCAATAAGAAGGTTAGAAAGAAAATACGATTGTATTTAATTACATTAAAATATACATATAAATTTTTTCTATAATCCCTAAAAAATACTATATGTACTGTTTTAGTTAGGCCAGACTAGTCCAAAGTAACCACAAATTGACTCTCAAATCAAAGTAATATAACCCAATAAAGATTCCTTTTTTGCTCACTCCCAGTCTGATGCCCATCAGGAAGGTTCCTCCCACCTGCAGCAGCACCATCTGTAGCACCAAGCCTCCCAGGCCACTGCAGCAGGGAAGAGATGGAAGAGGCCAACTGAGGCAATTAGTAGCCTTGGCCTGAAGCTATACTGTGGTTTCTGTCCAAAGTCCATTGACAAAGTGGTCATCTAGGCCAACTGAACTGCAAGGGAAGCTGGGGATGTGGGGAATGACAATGGATACTTTTGGACACTGTCTCTGACATAGAAGTAGCTAAGCAAAATGCTTTAGTTGGAAAGAAATCCTTCCAAACACCACATGTTTGTTTTCATTAGAAGCAAACAACTGAAGAATTCAACTGACTCTGTAATAGACATCTGTACTTCAACATTTGCCCAAGGAGACATATCTTTTGAAAAATAAGTAGCACTTTGTTCTACTTTAATATTTTATAAATGGCACACTCCTCTGTAAAATATCAAATATGATTAATCTAAAATAAACTCATTGGACTTAATTGCTTTTAAAGTACTGTGGACGAAGTATTTAGAATTCTATGGTAACTGCTTTGTACAAGCTCCCCTTTAGACCAGAAGCTTTAGAGATTTAGACATAAAGCCCACCAAATAAGGGTAAGCTAAGCTAAGACTGCTGCATCCCACAGGCCCAGGGAGTGTCATCTGTGTGCCCTGAGTGTGTATGGTGTGATGCAGGGCAATTCAGAAAGAGAAAGGAGAATGTACCGCTGGAGTTATGCAACACAGCAGCCCGGAGTGGAAATCTGGGAAAATATTCATTTTAATCTTTACTGGAAAACAGTATCTGCCTTAGGAACTGTTATTAAGGACCTCAAGAAGAGAGTGACAGCAAAATAAAATTAGAGAACATTTTTGTCTAAAACTTTCTGTCTGAAATCAGGTAAAAATGAACTAATAAAAGAATTTACCTGCTGGCCTGAAACTGTGAGTAAACATAGAAATAAATGAAAAACAAGAAACACTGCACGAGTACTTTGGAACAAAGCTAAGAAAATGGAGATTTAAACAGCAGAGAACCATTAGAACTTCTGAGGCTTCACCACAAGACCAGCAGGAGGGCTGGAAGCTCCCTCACTCCTACACTACTTCTACTATTTTTCACTACTCTGCCTTGAGTTTGGTTAAAAAGTAGTGTTACTAATTTTTACAAACATGCCAGAATTTATGCATCCAAACAACTGTTGTTTCAGCTAAAGGAGTCACCTTTAAGAGGCTATGAGCTGATTCCAATAGCATTATCATTGTCCAAATATTTTTGGAAACTCCTCTTTTGGAAGTACCTTCAAAGGCATCATCAAGTTCTTTTGAGTGGTGACAAATCAATGTCCTAAGAAGGGAGACTGACTGAAGCCACCAACTGTCAGCTGAAATTAATTGCATAAGGCATATTATCAAGCTGGGTAATATCACTTTAAATTTTAAAATACATATAAGGACACATAACTTTAATAGTGAATATATAGTTCTACTTTACCACACACACAGTTCTGAAAGATGCTCTGCTAAAATGCTTTGAGCAAAGGCATCTAGCATTAATGTCACTGGTACATATTATTCAACAGAAATCTCTGTGAAGTCCACTGTAATTACTTTAGCAATACACACTCCAGCAGCTATGCAGAGGGCCTACTTCACTAGTATTGGATGATGTTTCCATGTGTATGTGTATGTGTGCACGTACATGCACATGCATGTGTTTGTGATGGATGAAAAATGTCATCTAATTTTTTAACACTTTGCATTTTCCTGATTCACTAGTGAGGAAAAAAATGTTTGCTGTCCATTTTTCTTTTCTTTATTTATAACTTGTTTTTTTTTAGTAGACATTTTTATATCAGGAATAGTAATGTATTATCTGTCTTTGGATGTTATCCTTTTTTTTTTTAAAGATTTTATGTATTTGAGAGAGAGACAGTGTGTGTGCACAAGCAGGGGGAAGGGCAGATGGAGAAGAAGGACAAGCAGACTCCCTGCTGAGTGGGTAGCCAGACTCAGCCCTGAACCCAGGACCCTGCGATCATGACCCGAGCTGAAGTCAGACGCTTAACCAACTGAGCCACCTAGGTGCCTCTCTTTGGATGTCATTCTAATTGCACAATTTTTTTCCTAATTCATTGTTTTTTATAAGGCATGTATTCAATATGTATGAATATACATATGTGCGCACACACACACACACACACACACACACACACATACACATGCTATATAGATAGGTTAAATAAAACTGTGTTTTCTAAGTTTCCTACCTACTACCTTATGGCCTTTCCTTTGACCAAAACTATACAAATATTTTCCTATATATTCTTCTACTTTTATTTTTATATTTAGTTTTTACATTTTGTTCACATCAAAGTTTCATTTAAAAACAGGCTTAAGGGGACGCCTGGGTGGCTCACTCGTTAAGCGTCTGCCTTTGGCTCAGGTCATGATCCCAGAGTCCTGGGATTGAGCCCCGTGTCAGCTCCCTGCTCAGCGGAGAGTCTGCTTCTCCCTCTCCCTCTGCCCCTTCCCCCTGCTTGTGGTCTCTCTCTTTCTGTCAAATAAATAAATAAAATCTTAAAAAAAAATTAAAAATAAATAAATAAAAACAGGCTTAAGGAGGAACGTCTAGATGCCAATCACCCTTTCAAGTTCTAACAGTTTCTACATCTTTATGTCCTCCCTTCTCACAGGTCATTTCTTTCTAATCAAAATATATCTACTGTTTTCACTAATATATTTTGAAATAACAAACCACTTTTCTAATAGTGTATACAAAATTTTTCTTAACTTTCCTCCAATTTAGGAAAATAAATTTAATTCAACAAACACTTCCTGTCTGTTGTTGTCTACTATGTATCCAGCATTGGGGGGAACATTGCCTGGGATACAAATAGGGGTGTATGTGACATGGTAATTTCCCACAGGGCACTTCCAAACTTATTACATGCCATGTTACTCCTGAAACCAAAAATATACACAGTTCATAAAGTTAAACTTTATATTAATGGACAATTTTTTATACACTAATTATCACTTAAATTTTGGTAGTGGGAAGGGAAATGGCAAAGAAGATGTTGTATGTAAAGATGGGGGTTGTCTTTCCTTGTCCTCTTCTGGGAAAAAATAAATAAATAAAATCTAATTTTCACTTCCTTTTCTTTTCAGTTTGTATGTGGCTTAGAGGAAGGAAGTGTTCAGGGGAGAAATCAGTTTCCTAAAGTTTTTAGAACCAAAAGACTTGGGGGATTGGATTTTTTCTTTTGCTAAAACAACAACTGCAAACGGATATTTATATAAAGAGTTAGGTCAAACCTAACAACTTAAGAGTTTATTTTTAGATTTCTGCTTGGCCAAAGGGGAAATATGGTAAATGAGCCTTATGTTCTTAAATGGGCATGTAGTTGAACTCAAAATATGTCAGAAATCTGACAGAAGTCACTGAAGAACACCAGCTTTCCTAAGCATCATTAGAAATCCCCAAGCAATGACAATATGACTACTGTTTTCTTTTCTTCCTTTTTTTTCCAACCTACTTTCAGTTTTAGTACTCAAGATCTCTACATTTTTGAAGATGCCAAGACAAAAACAAAAAAGATTATATAAACAGAGATATAAATAGAAAGTTTAGCTGAACGTGTAGCAGAGTTGTGTTCCTCTATGTGGAAGCCACGAGCCACATGTGGCTATTGAGTGCTTAAAAGGTAACTAGTCCTTAATTGATGAACAGATGAATTAAATACACACTGGATTTCAAATATCAAAATGAAAAAAGACTATAAAATATCTCATTCAAAATTTTATATTGATTACATACTGAAATTGTAATATTTTAGACATAATTGGTGAAATAAGGTAGACATTGAAATTTATTATACCTGCTTCTTTTTCCTGTTTTTAAATATGACTACAAGAAAATTTAAAATTGCAAATGTAATTCACAAATCTTTCTATTCTACTGTAGTAGAGCAGTGGAATGAAGAGCTAGGCTCTGAAGTAACTCATCTGGATTTAAACCAGACTACTGATACACCAGCCATATGACCTTAGTCAAGTTATGTAGGCAATCTGTGCTTTAGGTTTCCTTATATATAAATTGTGAATGAGAAAATATTCTCTATTTCATAGGGCCGTGTGAGGATTAAGTGTGAAGAGCCTGGTGCAAAGTAAGAGTTCACTCAGTGTTCGTTCTGTTATTCTTACTTCAGAATCCAGAAGAGCGAGGCAAGCCATTTTTCTGCATGAGGAAGCCCTCAAAAGGAAGGGAAACAAGTTAAAATCAGGAGTTTGCTGAAGTGAGGCTTTGTCTACCACCCTTCCCCACCCTACTGCAGCCAATTTACTTCATTGAGAAGAAATCAAACCATCCTTCCAAAATAGAAGATTTTCAAGATTTGTAGAGTCCCGATAGGTATTTCTCCATAGCTGGGCCTGATTCTCTGAGGAGGCCAATACAATGAGACAAAACTACAGATGTTTCCTTTGTATGGGTACACCTCATAGAGGATAAATAGGGTGTGATATATGGATCTGTCTTAATAACAAAATTAAAAGCATGTATCTGATGCTGCTGAAGTCATGGGGGCTAGCCTGAAACTAATAATAATAGTTAATTCTGTTGAGCTTTTGCTACTTTTTAAGCATTACCCCTGATGGCTTTATGTTCTTTTTCTCATTTAAATTTACCTAATAGTTAGTCAGAGTAGGTATTATTATTTTCTCCATTTTATGGTGCAATGGTGTCTCAAAAATGTTAAGTAATTGCCTGAAGTCACAGAGTCAGTGGCAAGCAAGGATTGATCCAAACTCATCTGTGGACATATATCACTAGGGAGTCTTATTAGTTCTCAAACAACTATCAGTAGGTCTGCATAGCACAGATCACAGCCCTGCAAAGAAAAAGGAATGCTCTTATTTTATTTTTTTAAGATTTCACTTATTTATTTCAGAGAGAGAGAGCGAGCACAGGCAGGGTGAGTGGCAGAGGGAGAAGCTGACTCCCTGCTGAGCAGGGAGCCGGATGTGGAGCTCTATCCCAAGACTCCAGGATCATGACCTGAGCCAAAGGCAGACACTTAACCAAATGAACCACCCAGGCACCCTGGAACGCTCTTATTTTATAGCGAGGATATCACATTAGTGAAAAAAAAAAAGTTATGAGAATCATCACATCGTTTCTGCTTGAGCATAACTTCAGAAATTAAGTTGTTTTCATAATTTCTTGTTCACTCAATGTGATGTTTCTGAGGTAAATGAAAGTCTTCATTTCATTAGGTCTGCTGTCAATACAACACTGAGCACACAGTTAGTGCCAATTTAATGATTGTTGAATGAGTAAGTGTATGAGCAAATGTGCTGCTAGTCTTTTTCAATCAGGGCTTGTCATCTGAACCACAGAACACAAAACATTTTGAGTGATTATTTAGTCAATTCTCCCAAGTGTGTACATAACAAATACCATTCTAGATTCACAGAAGAGAAGTTTATTCACTACATAAAATAGATGCCTTAGGACATTAGGGCTTAATTCCCTCTTGGAATCCCATAGAGAACCATACTTGGATTAATCTATGCTCTTTGAGGACTACCTTGACTGTAGTCAGGGGTGACAAATTTGTCACCAGCCTAGGACAAATGTGACTCATAGCTTGTTTTTGTAAGGCCTTTCAGCTAAGAATACTTATGTTTTTAAAGGTTTATAAAAAAATACAAAAAAGAATATGCAACGGACCCAAAGTGGCTCACAATGCCTAAATTATTTACTATCTGACTCTTAGCAGAAAAATTTTGGCCTGTGCTTTATATAAAAGTGGCTATTATCCAAATGGTGCAGGATTAAGTTACCTGATAATACTTGAGGAGGTCTCTAGCACCCATGGTCCCCAAACTCTTCCTTACCAATCTGTCTTCAGATATAAAATTCCTATTTATTTTCATTTGTACGTGGGCACCAAAACATCAGCTGTCCCACCTTCATCCTGCACCAAAGGCCCCTATATACATGCACAAGCCCTCCAGCAACATGGCATAAAAGGTGATGCCTTGAACTCAGAGTGACATGAATTCCAATCTCAGCTCTTATTATATGAAAAATCTTAGTATGCTGGAGTTAATTTCCTCATTCACCAGTTATACGTACAACAGACCCCTATCAAGAAAGCTTTTTCAGTATAACATGTGTATTGGTTATCTATTGCTGTGTAACAAATGACCCCAAAATATAGTAATAGGGGAATCATCTTGGAGTCTGACCAATACACCACAATTGGCATGGGGCAGGAAGTACATAAAGTGGAATCAGATTGGCATGGTGGGACTAGAGAAAAGGCAAAACCTAGTGGAGTATATCAGTATCTCAGGGAGGGCAGGTGTTGAGCATCACAGCTCTGGAGTAACATAGAAGTTAATAGCTCTCTTGTTCTGTGACTTACAAACTCTATATCCTTGCTCAAGTTACTTTATGTCTCTGAGACTGTTTCTTCAACTGTAAATTGGAAGTAATAATACCTACCTTGCAGAGTAGATGTAAAGCTTAAATCAGGTAACATCTAGAGAGCAAGCATAGTATTTGGAATATGGTATATGGTCAATAACAAAAGTTATTATTTTCCTTCTTACCTACATATTAGTCTATCAAACTATCAGTCAATACTTTTCAAATCACAAAGCTCTATACAAAGAAAATTAACATCCAGGAATGATGTTTCTGAGAAAAAAGCATTTCATTAAAATAATGTATTAGTTTAGCACTTTGCACTTAACAAAGCTTTTTCTCATGGTTTATTTCACTTAATTGTCACAAGCCCTGTAAGAGCAGTTTTCAGCTTATCTAGACTAGTATTTGTAAATTGGGAAAACTAAAACAAAAACAAAAACAAAAACAAAGCCCAGAAAGAGAAAAGTTAAATGCCTTATCCAGGATTGCACAATAAATCAGTGAAAGGTCTCTGAACAGATAGTGAAAGATTCAGGGGAGGTTGGTGGGGTCAGTACCAACAACATGCTGAAACCAGAAGTATCTGTGAGAGAGGGACCCACATGGTCAGGAATCCAGAGGGTCCCACACTCCTAAGGATGGAGCAAACCAGTCAGTCAGCAGCCAGGAAACAAGTCGCAGTCAGAGCTTGCCCAGACCAGAGCTCAGAGCAAACATGTAATAGAAAAAAAAAGCAGTCAGGAAATAACCACGTCTCGAATGCAGAAGAGCAAGGCAAGAGAAGGTCAGGTGGTGAGGTGGTGGGAAGCCTAAAGGAAGAAACAATAAAGGGGACTTCTCAGCAGAGGGAATATTCAAGGAGCTTCAAGAGCCAAGCAAGAGTTAGGAGGGAGCTAGAACAGAGCACTTAGCTTACATGGTGTGGCTCTAGCGTATGAAGAGGGGCATTCCTCCATTGATTAGTTTAGAGAGGTTACAATGATGTTAACCAGGAAGAACTAAGGAGCTGGGACTCTTTCCTAATGGTGACCTAATTCTGAAGCAGACCACTTTTAAGTAGGGGAATGATCAGATTTCTATTTTAGAAAAATCACTTGGAGTCAGAGACAAGGATGTAATAATAGGGGAAAGATTTCAAATAAAATAATTTATTCCCAGAGAAGTTTCTGAGAAGATCATACCTAATCAAAATCATCTAATTTTATGCATATTCTTCCACCGTATTCTGTATACTTGATTCCATTTTTAACCCCTTGTTAGGAATTCCCATTGCAGACATATATATTTTAGGCTGGAAAATTACTTTAATTGGTGCCCTATTCAGAATGTGAGGTATTGTGATTAACTTCACTTATTCACTAACTTCCTAGAGACAAGTGTGCTGGGATTTGATGGCCACTATGTTGTTTTTTGTTTTTGATTTTGTTTTTTTGTCATTTATAGTTGGGTTTATAGTCTCTTTCAAAAATGATAACTGAAAAATAGTTTGTTTTTATGGAAATAATGAGCCATAGAGGAATTTTTTTACCATTTGTTAGTGGCATCTGCCAGTCTGCCTGGCAGGGCATGACAATAAATATCTTTCTTGCTTTATGGAAATGATAAATTTAAATATTACTTCATTTTAAAATGCATTTGGAAGGGAATGGGTACATATCATAAATATCACAGGCAAAATAAAGCATGAGATAGTTGCACCTGAGTCTTTTTACAGAGCCTCTTCATACTTCCTTAGTAGTAAGAAAGAAAAGGTATGGAAATTACCAAATGACATACAATAGTCATCTGATAGTCAAGAGCTGAATATGTAATTCTTTTTTAAGATTTATTTATTTGTTTGAGAGAAAGAGAAAGGGCGTGTGCGCCTGAGTTGGGAGAAGGGGCAGAGGGAGAGAACCTCAAGCAGACTCCCCGCTGAGCACAGAGCCTGCCACAGAGCCAGTTGTGGGACTCAATCTCATGACCCATGAGGTCATGACCTGAGCCAAAACCAAGAGTCAGATGCTTAACCAACTGAGCCACCCAGGGACCCCCTGAATATGTAATTCTATAGCATTAGAGGATGGGATGGTTGCTTTTGTGTGTATGGAGAGAGAACTAGTAGAACAGTGCTTAAAAAATAAAAATGCTATCATAGACCCACAATTTATACCACAGATGATCTTAAATCTTTGTTGTTTCCTATGTTCTTCATTTCCAGGACTACCAAATATTGAGGGTTGATGCTGTGCAGTAGTCATTAGTACTGTTCACCACAAATTTCTGATTCTCTTCTCAATCCCATAGTAGAGCAATAGTTCTCTGTCCCCTTAAAGTTAAAAACACTTATGTAACTCACTTTGGTCAATAAACTGTAAAAAAAAAAAAAAAAAGTAACATGTGTCATATATGAGAAGAGGTCTTAAGAAGCAATAGTTCTTTTATCCCTCTGGCATAGTAAGTGGGCATATTCAAGGTGGTGGCTGCTCTAACAGTCTGGGTCACCAAGTGACTACTAAGAGCCCATTGTAGACTTGGTGGTCATGTAGCATATGCAAGAAATAAGTGTGACTGGGGCACCTGGGTGGTTCAGTCAGTTAAGTGTCTGACTCTTGATTTTGGCTCAGATCATGACCTCAGGGTCATGAGATAGAGCCCCATGTCAGGCTCTGTGGTCAGTGGGGAGTCTGCTTGACATTCTCTCTCTCCATTTCACTCTGCCCCTCCCCACCTGTGCTCTCTCTTGCGCTAAAATAAATAAGTCTTTAAAAAAGGAAAGTAAGAAATGTGTATTTTTTACTGCAGCAAACCTAGCCTATTTTGAATAATACCAAAATTTGTACCTAAACATGGGGTGCTACCATAGAAAATAAGCCTGCAATATATGGTAGTGGCTTAGGGCTGGGTAGTGGACAGCAAATGAACTACCACTGGAGACTAGAACAATGTAATATGGATGTTTTACTAAAACATTTGGTAAAGCTGTTGCCTTGATAACCCGGATGGCAGGAAATGTAGCTCTAGAGAAAAAGATTAGAAAACAGTGTTAATAGCATCTATTGATTATCAGTTGGCTGTATTTCATATGATATCATAGAAAGAGATGACCTCAGAAACAATCAAGTGGTTTGCAAATATCAATAAAAGAAAATAGGAAGTGTCCAGAAATTTGGGAACCTTTAGGGTTAGAAGAGGCAACTTTCTCTCTCTGATAGGTAAAAGCTAAAACTAAGGGCTTTGATGTACAAAGGCAAATTGGAATTCTGCCTAGTGACATAGGTCATATAAAAAAATGTTATAGGTTGAAATGTGTTTCCCCAAAATTCATATGTTGAAGTCCCAACACCCAGTACCTCAGAATGCAACTCTATTTTGAGATAGGGACTTTAAAGAGGTGATTAGGTTAAAATGAAGCCATGAGAGTGGGGCCCTAATCCAAAAGAATTGGTGTCTTTACCAGGAGAGACAGAGAAAGGATGCCTGAACATAGAGAAAAGGACACAGTGAGAAGGTGGCTATCTGAGAGCCAAGGAGAGCTGCATCAGTAGAAACTAAACTTGCCAACGTGTTGACCTTGGGCTTCCAGCCTCCAGAACTGTGAGAAAATAAAGTTTGTTGTTTAAGCCACTCAGTCTGTGGTGCTTTATTATGGCAGCCTTAGCAAACTAGGACAAAGGGAATGGTCATTGCACTACTGAATGAAATAAGGTATTTCAGCAAAAAAAACAGCAAGTTTTCAATTGGATCAGCTATCACAGAGCTCAAAGTTCTTATAATTAAGAGAAAGAGAGAGGCAGTGAGAAATCAACAGAGGAGTAAGAAATCAAAGAAATATGGCAAATCTAAGAAATATGTCAGGAAAAGAACTATGAGTGGCTATGGACACATATCACTGCTTGGAATCCAATAGTTAAGAAGCTGTATAAGTCAGTTTGGTGGGAAGCAGATGACACAAAGTACAGCTGCCCCTGTAACAATGCAGGGGGTAGGGGCGCTGACCCCCCGTTCAGTGGAAAATCCACCTATAACTTTTGATCCCTCCAAAACTTAACTACTAATAGCCTACTGTTCACTGAAAGCCTTACTGATTAACATAAACGGTTGATTAATATATATTTTGTATGTTATATGTAGTATATATTATATTCTAACAACAAAGTAAGCTAGAGAAAAGGAAATATTAAGAAAATCATAAGGAAGAGAAAGTACATTTATAGTACCATACTGTATTTATCAAAAAAATCTGCATATAAGTGAACCCATGCACTTCAAACCTATGCTGTTCAAAGGTCAACTGTATTTAACTAAAATGAATTTAATACAGATAGTACAGAAGCATGTCAGAGTTAAGGTATCAATTAGGGATGATGAGCTACTCCCTGAAAATTCATATGTTGAAATCCAAATCCAAAAAGGTGATGGTATTAGTAGATGTGGTCTTTGAGAGGTGCTTAAGTCATGAGGGTAGAACTATCAGGAATTGGATTAATGCCTCCTAAAAGAGACTCCACAGAGCTCCCTAACCCCTTCTACCCTGTGAGGATATAAGGAAAAGTCTGCAATCCAAAAGAGGGTCTTTACCTGACCATGTTGGGATCTCAGTCTTGGACTTCCACTCTCCAAACTATGAGAAATAAATTTCCGCATTTATATGCTACCCAGTTGGTGGTATTTTGTTACAGCAGCCTGAAAAGACTAAGGCACTGTGCTTCACATTCACCAAATCAACAGAATGCCAGAGGGTAATGGAGTTTGGATAATGCAGTCCATAGAGGTTAGTTCCTGGGGCATAGAATAAGACAAAAAAAAAAAAAAAGGAATATATTTGATGAGGAAAACAGAGAATAAGCAACACGAAACTTACTAAATCTTTAAGATAGATGTGCTGCCAAAGAAAGAACAGCCTTGCAGGATGAAATGAATGTTTGAGACTAAAAATGATCCTGGGGCCCCCAATCTTCTAGTTAGCCCCACTGCTTACTAAACTGGCCAGAAATAGGAAAGCTGCTCATCACGTCTCAATTGAAGAATTTGGTCCAATCAAGCAGCATTTCTCACCACCCAAGGGCCATCACTTCTGCCCAACAGGTTCTTATAGTTTCTATGCATCAGTGATCACCTTGTGTCTCCCTTTCTTCTCCTTTCAATGGCCAGGGGTAGACATTAGTGCTATTCTGTTTCTCTTTGCGCTTATCTACCCAATTAAATTTAGAAGGTGACATGACTTACTCTAATCAATAAAATGTGAGCAAGATGATATGTGTAACTTCTAGATGGAATCCTTAAAAGTTATCATGTTATTCTTTATACCATGCCTTTTACTTCTGGCACAGCCTCTAGCAAGTTCAAGATAGTAGCTCCTCCATACCATTAGGTCCCTGAGGACCTACAATAAGCAGAAGTGATTAATGTATATCATGAGCAAAAAATAAACTCCACTCATTTTAAGTCAATGAGAGATTTGGGGGTAGTTTGTTTTTATTCCACCCTAACCCAGCCAATCCCGACTGATAGGTGTGGACAGTGAACTGCAATTTAGACTATGTAGTAGTAAGTGTTAAAGTGGAAACAAACTTTAGAATCCTTAATATCAATATCCCCATTGGCACTGCTTAGGACCACATCAGTTGTGAAACAGACCAAATTTGATTCAATTATCTCCATCCCCCAACACCTCCATACCCGATGGAAAATTTCATTGCTCTACGCTTCCTCAGAGCTTCAGCTTAGTAGTCGGCTATAATCTGAACTGGACTAAATAATAATGGCTAATAGTAAGTGTTGGTTTCTCTTTCACCAGTGGTCAGCGAGCTCATCCATAGTGTCAACACATTTCTAGGTATCACACAGTGAACAAGACAGATAAGGCCCTTGCTTTCATGAAACCTACCTTCCAGCAGGAGGAAACCAGCAATGATGTGAGTGACTCAGCCACTTTAGTGGGGAGGATGGAGAGGTCATCTCTGAAGAGGTGATATTAAAAGTATCAACTAAATGATGAGGAGCCAGCCATGTGAAGACAAGTAAAGAGAAAAATCTAGAAAGGGAGAACAACTTGTACTAAGGCCCTAGAGCAGGAATTAACTTGGCATATTCAGAGAACGGTCAAAAGACCACAGCTACAGCTGGTGTATGGTGGTTGAAGGGACAAATAATAGGTGAAGCCTTTCAAGGAATAGGCAGGTCCAGACCAAAATGGGCTTTATCAGTCAGGGTAGGAGTTTGGGACCTATTCTAAACACAATGGAAAGTCACCAGAAGATTTTAAGAGAAGGAGTGATATACTCTCATTAAATTGCAAAAAGCTCACCCTGACTGATGTGTGGAGAAAGAATTAAAAGGAAACAAGTCTGAAAGTAGCTGGATGAATTACAAGGGCACTGCAGCAGCCCAGGTGAGAGATGGTGATGATGGAGAAAAGAAGGCAAACTCAGGATATGTGGATGTGACACTTATGAATGCTAAACTTGACACCTATAAAAGGATCAAGTGTAACTAGGATTTTGGCTTCAGCAACTTGGAAGAGATTAGTGCCATTTAACTAAACTAGGCTAGATGTCAATTAAGGTGCTTTGATAGCATTTGCATTTAATTGTGGCCTTTAATGCCTTAACCAGGATGGTGAGTATTTGAACTATTGCAGAACTAGTAGGGGAAATATTTTTGAGATGCTGTGGAGAGAATGCCTCCTTCTTTAAAAGAAAAAAAAAGGAAAAAGGGAAAGGAGGGAGAGGAGGGAAGGAAAGGAAGGAAAGAGGGAGGGTGGAAGGGAGGGAGGGTAGGGAAAGAAGGCTGGTAGGCAGCCTGGCTGATTTTTCTCACTTTGGCAATTAAGGATCTCTTCATGGCATAAAGTGATCTGATCTTGATGCTCTAGTCTTCCCACTAGATTAGCCCCTTCCCTTGGTAAAATCTCACCCTTTGGCCCAAAGGGTAAGAAGGTAAGGAAATTCCTATCTCCCTTTAATGTTAGATCCAAACTGTTAAAACATGATTAAAGAAGACAATCTGGGTGATACAAACTTTAACACTTCATGAACCAGTCTCCTTTTGGAAAACTGCAAAATGGGGCAGATGGCAGGAAAGTTTTATAGGATAAAGAATAAAGAACAAGTCGGATAAAAGTAGAAAATACCAGATTGGCGGAGCCACACAGAACCTTGTTTCGGGTGAGAAGGCCCAGAGTTGGCTGGGCATTTGGGAATTGGCTGACTGGAAATATTGCATTTCTGGTCAAGGGGAACATTTACAGAGACATGAAAGTTACCTAAGTTTTTGGTTTGCTGACATGGTATCCTGGACAGGACCAGCTCCGTCTTGGGCCCAGAAATTTATTTTGACAAAATATAGCCACACAATCCTTCCCTTAGTATCCTTGGAGCGCCTCTTTGACAGAGTTATCTTTTAAAGTGACTTTACTAAAGGAAATAGATGAAGGGCATAGCATGAAACTTGATTTTCCAGTTTGACAAGACATAACTTATCTTCCTCATCTTTTTGTCCACCAAGGGGCTCCCTTTTACATTCCTAGTCTGTCCCCAGGAGGCGAGGAGGGTAGGGTAGTGGGAGTCACAGTTATCCTAGCACATCTACTACCCAGACACCCACACCAAGACCTCTACTCTCACCTAGGCTACCTGCCCAAATGTTCCCTCTTTTTCTCACATGAGACCTCCTCTTTCCTGGGTGATTGATGCTGGGGATAAGCCTCTCCCTATCCAGAGGACAGTGGTATCTAACACTTTAAGTTCAAAAGAATCACACATGAGCTATACATATATACTTACTAAGACAGGAAGGGAGGGAGGGATCCTTTGCTTACCTCAGCCTCCTGGTATCTCAAATCAGTCTATGTCAAAGGCTTCCTCTCTAGAAACACCTGCAATAGTGGTTAAGAGCTCAGACTCTGGGGAGAGGCTACTAATTTTCAAATTTAGTTGAATTGCTGCTTACTAAATGAGTGAACTTAAGCAATTACTTAACTTCCCTGAGTCTCAGTCTTTCATGTGAAGATAAGAGATAACAACAGTATCATCCTGAGTGCCTGGGTGGCTCAGGCGTTAAGCGTCTGCCTTTGGCTCAGGTCATGATCCCAGGGTCCTGGGATTGAGCCCCGCGTCGGGCTCCCTGCTCAGTGGGAAGCATGCTTCTCCCTCTCCCACTCCCCCTGCTTGTGTTCCCTCTCTTGCTATGTCTCTCTCTGTCAAATAAATAAAAAAGTCTTCAAAAAAAATAAAAGTATCAACCTCACAGGGTTGTTGTGAGGATCAAATGAGATGATATAGGTAAAGTGATTAACCCTGTGATTGGCACTTATTAAATTCTCAGTATGCATTAGCTTAGAATCTACGATCACTATCATCATCATCCCAGAATACTATAAAGCTTATGCATTTTTTGTAGTGCCAACCCAAAAATAGAGTGCTTACAGAAATTTCTGGGGAGAGTGCACAGATGACCATCAATAAATAAGTAAATAAGCATCTTTCTGTATTTTCTCTGTCACTCAAAATATTTAGGTTTCTCATATACCAAAAATAAAAATTAAATCCATGAGTTCTAAAGCAATGCATTTTGAATGTTTAAGGTACCCATTTGATATTAACCCTATTGTTTGTGGGCATAAAATGTCTCAAATGCTTAGTTAATGCTATGCCTCCAGCTTTATTATAACTAAGAACTGCCTCTTTCATAGTTGCTGCCATGTAATAACAAGTGAGCACTCTTCTAAGTTCACTATTGAATAGTTATTTGCAGATTGCCCTTAATAACAGTGCAATTTTGTTTTGAACCTATGATTCATGAACAAGGTTGAGAACTAAAAGGCAGAAGATGCACCATAAATCCTGGTGCTGACAGAATCAGGATATTTAAAGAGATGGACCCCAGACACCTCAAATTTGTGATCTTCTGGGTACTAATCATTATTCCCAGCAACAGGGAGAAATAAAAATAGTTGTATTTCTACAATGGATAAGGAGGCACAAGATTTTACACAAGATTTTTCTATGTGGGTTAAAAATAGAAATGTAAATAAAAGCAAAGAAACGACCAAATAGTTAAGATCCACTTAAGCCAAAAATAGCTACTTCTGAGTTGAGCTGTATTTGCAATAAGGCCCATTGATGACCCCAGTCTTTCTAAAATATCCCTTCATTTTATTCTCTTTTCTCCTTAAAAGATAAAAACCAAACCAAACCAAACCAAACCAAAACAAAACAAAAACACACAAAGGAGACAAGTTATATAATCTACACACTGGAAGACTAACCATTTTTATTTCTTATTGCAATTTGAATTGGAAAGGAACACTCAGTCCTAGAACATGGTAATTCATCTCCTGTTTCTTTGTCCGCAACTACAAGTAGGAGATAGTTCAGAGCCATTGCCAATCAGAAAACACAATAAAGCTGTATTAGCTTCTCGTTTGTTTACTGGCGGATCACAGGCCACTTCCCTCCCATCTCAGACATCCTGTTAGCTCTTAGAGACTCCATCCAGGCATACCTAGAGTACTTTGGAATAGAGAGGGCATCTAAAAACGTTCCTCTTTTTGTCTGAGAACATGTCATAGTTGAGTTGTGTTTTTAAAATATTCTCCACCCTTGTTTGTTTCTTAATGCAATCCCAAGATGTAATTTGTATGGAAGCCAAAAGCGAAGACATGCTGAATATGTGAATGCTGAGGAAGTGGTTTCCTTAGCAATAACAGGCATGTGAAAGTCAAAACTTCCTTTCCTTCTCATGTGACCTTTTTTTCTAAGCAATTCAGATAGAGGACAATGGAATTGAATTCCAAGCACCCACAGTGTTCATGAATTGCTAAGCAATGATTCACCAAGCACCCAAATTACTCTAGACTGCTTGAGCATTTTATTAGAGAAATTGCTTTGTATTTAAATTTTCCTTCCTCACTTTGTACATCAGTTTTGCTTATTCCTCCAGGCCACTTTTCCATCACTCTGAGAAAATGTAGATATATGCACAGCAGTCCTAAATAGTGATTAATATAAGGACTTTAGAATGTTAGAAGTAGAATGTTAAAGAGGGCACATATTGAATGGAGCACTGGGTGTTATACACAAACAATGAGTCATGGAACACTACATCAAAAACTGATGTAATGTATGGTGATTAACATAATAAAATAAAATTAAAAAAAGAATGTTACATACAATATTCATAACTACTTGTTCCTGTTGGATACATTGGATACTTATATAAAGGTTTGTTTGATAGAGTCTATTATTTATTCAGAAAAAGTAATATAACATAATTTTTTGGCAACTCCTTAAATAATATTTTAGAAACACTAAAGCTTTCATTCATTTCCATTACCAATTTATTTTGACCCACTCATCCTAAAAAAAAGTGCTACATTTGGCTTACAAATTACATGTTCCAGTTAGTCCTCAAAGGTTAAATGGTGGCAACTTATTTAACAATATACTAGAAAGCTGGGACCTTAGGGTGTCATGTTCTTTTGCCTTTAATTAAATTGCAGTGTTCTTGAGGAACATAGACAAGGCCATCCTACAAACGCTTTATAGCCTCTGAATCGTGAAGCTCAAAGTCCCTAACATTAATCAACTTCTTACCATCATAATTCTGTGAGATGACTTTGAAGGGAGTGTTGCTAGACGGACCCAGGACCTGGGGAGCTGGGTGACCTTTCCCCTGTGATCCTTATGTGTCATAGGGATAATAGTGACTTTCATATTGGGTTATACTCATAAAATAAGTAAAGAGGGGACCCAGCAGAACAAGTGTTACACAGTAGCTGCTCAATAAATATTAGTTTTGCTTCTTGTTCTATATGTCCTCTCCATCCTGATAATTTTACATTCCATTTATGCTGATTTGCTCCTAGTTTAATGCCTCTTCTGGACTCAGAAGTGGTCCCACACAGAACCTTCATGTTCATGTGGGCCCCAACCAATATCTTCCTTGAGAGTAAATAAAGGATGAATACTAATAAAAGCATAAGCATCTCCAGTGAATTCACTCTGGCCACTTTCTACAGTGTCTGTGAGTTTGTTTCACAAAGACAATCTGAGTTTCCAAGCCAGCAGGGTAATTTTCCATACCCTCAGACAAAAGCAGTGGATATATAAAATTCACAATGTTCTCATTTGCCTAGCGTACACTGCACTTTGGCAGTGAGAGAGATCAGCCTTTGGGGCAGATATTTCCCAACCTGGATGTGTATCCCACAGTGTGTACACTTGGTACCCTCAGTGAAAACTGATTCTCGTTGTTAGTGCCATCAGTGCTATGAAAATCCCCTTCTTTTCTAATCAAGGCTAGTTCTGGAAGGTGGGCACTAGCTCATATGGCCGATTTGACTAATCCTGCTGCCACTAGAACTGAAATCACTAGGAAAGTACTTGCCCGTCTTTTGGAGTAGAATGAAAGAATAGGGGAAGACAGTGGGGAAAATATATAACAGAGGGATAAGTAATTGCCTGCCATAATATTTTAAGTGTTTATTTGTGGTTGACTCAGCTGATCAGAGAAAGGTGACTCCGGAAGTTAGTAGTGACCTTGGCTAAGTCACTTTATCTCTCTAGGCTTTGGAACCTTGGATTAAATTTTAAACTATGTTCCCTGGCGCCTTAAGAGTTCTGCTATGCTGGGGGCTGGGAAGAGTTGATAAAAGAGACACTTAGCAGGTAGGATTCTGCATGTCTGGGGTCAGAGAAGCTCTGCTCTTACTTGTTTTTATACACTGATTTAACTTGTTCAAAGGGTCCTTTGGCAAAAAAGGAAAAAGAAAAGTTAAAGATATAGGCTAGATATTTTCTGATTTCCTTCGAGCCTGGATACACTAGAGCTGTAGGAATACAGATTTATAGATTACAATTCATATAAGAACCAAACAGCAAATACAAAACAACCACAAAAACAGGAACCACAAACTGTTTCAAGACCAAAGTCTATTCTAATCTTAGTCAGGATCTTATAAATGCCTATGTTTGTCCACAAGGCATTGAGAAAGATGTTGTAGATAATTCACAGCAAATCTGTAGTGATAGTAGAAGGAAACAGCAGAAAATGCAGCACAAGTCTGAGGTTAACATGCTTATAAATCAATATGGTTATCCCTATTACTCACAGGAAAAGAAGTCCCCAATACCAGCCATGCATTTTGGGCTATCTCACACTAACCTATTTTACTAATTCTTTTTGACCTTTGAAAATGTCATAGGCACCACTGGGTGTTCAAAGTGAAGGTCTTAAAAGTAGACAATATTTCGTCCATATCATCAGGCAACATTAGGAAGAATCAGCCACAAAGGGGTGGAGGGAACCCTCTTTCTAAGTGGTTCTCTTTGTAACAGACTTGGGGTCACTATTTTTAAGTGCAGCCTATTTTTAAGAGGTGAATTGTTTGATACCTGTTCCCTATTATCCAGTGTCTTCAGAAAAGGCTAGAAGTAAAGCAGCCAGTCTTTTTGGCATGGTTTTACCCCTATTAAAAAGGCTATTGTTGAACTGTTCAAATTGGGATGCTTTGATTGTTAGCACGTTCAGCAGGCTGTGATTACAGTAATTACAGACCTGTGAAGGTCAAATTGACAAAACTGAATATAAACTGGAACTGAATATAAACTGGGACAACCCACTGCACTAGTTCTTTCTACACACTTTGAGATTTTTTGTTGTTGTTGTAACAGTTGCCAAGTGCTAAATCTATAATAAAAAATAAAAATGAAAGTCATTGATTTGACAATTTGGCTTTGACCACTTAGACTCACTATTTGAGGTACTGAAGTGAATGCTACATTGTACTTCCAGGTCCAGATATATTTTTGGCTCTATGACCTTCCTCCCTAGTCATGGCCTTGAGTTTGTATGATGTATCTAGGTACTTTCTAAAGCATATCATGAGTCTTCAATGCCCCCCCATTTGTCTCTTTGCAAGAGTGTGATGCTGAATACAAAATGGACAGATACATTTTTTTATTTGTACATGTGTGGTATTGTGGAATATTTAGCAGAAACAGCTCTCAAGGAAAGAAAACCCACAAAATTATATGAAAAGAAATGAAATAATCTTCTTATAATTATCTATTGAAAAGTCAGAATAAAATTATTTCTCAGGTACACTAAATATAAATGTCTTTATTTTCCTTTGTCCTTATTGATGGCTTCAAGCAACAGTTTAAGTAATAATTAAGTAAAAAAATAGAGTCTATTAGAAAAAAATAAATCCTTTCTACACAACAGAGAGAGATGTTTGTGGAGTGCTAGGAAAAGGTATGGGGTCAGAAGAAAGGCTGTGTCTGAATAAAGCAAAATAGGAGAGGCGGATGGAAATTAATCAATTCACAAAAATCCAGATGTTTTATCTATTCAGAGCCAAGTACCTGAATTTTGGCTGCCTGAAATGTTCATGTTTCCTCCAGATGTTCGCTTTCAGGTAGACAAAGTCATAATCTCACATGCCTGATTTCATTATAATTTACCATATTGTTCAAAATTTAAAGTGGCTTATGACAAGAATAAGGATAGGATAGTACAAGCCATTTTTCATATTTTAGTATATATGACATTACGGGTAATTTTTTAAGGATGAAATTATGCCTTTTATATAAATATAAAATTAATATGTATCACAGATCTTACTTAACTCATCAATGAATGACAAAAAGAGTAAAATGTTAAAACTGGTTCAAAGGAGAATTCTAAGAACCTTGTGTGTGTGTGTGTGTGTGTGTGTGTGTGTGTGTGTGTGTGTGTATAAAAGAATTTTGAGGTGAAATTATAAAGATATGCAAAGTGGGCCTATCCAAAGGGTAACAGTCAATTGCATTTTACTAGACACAATTATTTTTTATTTCTATGGACAAGAGTCATTACATTATTATCAGTTTTCTGCAACTTACTAAAATAGCTCAAAGACAATGGAAGGCAGAAATAATCCAGAACAGTGCACTAACCAGGACATGTGCTAGTCATTTTTATTTCAATTTCAAAGTCTTTATTACAATTTTTTATAAAAGACTTTGTTTATTAAATTAAAATTAAGTATAATTTCAAAGTCTTTATTACAATTTTTTATAAAAGACTTTGTTTATTACATTAAAATTAAGTATACAAATATTTCTGAACTCCCACTTTTACTTACCTAATTTACCACCTTCTTAGACATTCCCAATTACACTATTGATTCTTGTATACCTCTTGCCTTGTAAGCATCTTGTTTTAACTGTCTCCTATTCACCCTATTCGTGAGGGAGGGATTCCTGCCCCAGGGTTTTGAGGATGGCCAAACACACCTGACAATGGACAGATGCCTGCCATGCAGTTTCTCAGTCACATACATTCATAACCCGGGGGAGGAGGACACCACGCCACACAAGGCCACATAGTGGCTGCACTCAGGAAAGAGTAAACAACCAGGCCAATGGGAGGCAGGCATTGTACTATCAAAAGGATAAGGTGCTGGTGCTCAGGCTCTGGGCATACAGCAGTGGGAAAAAAGGCGGGGGGGATCACTGTCTTCCCTTCTAGAGAGAGTCAATAAACAAAAAAGTAAAATACTCAGTATGACAGAGAGTAAAGAGGGCAATAAAGAAATGATAAGCAGGAGATGGAAAAAGCAAGTGCAGAGTGATGCGGGTAGAAGCACTTTGTTGAAAGGTTAAATGTGGTAATGGGGAGGCCTCACTAAGAAGATGACATTGACGCAGGAACTGAAGCAGGGAGCCATCCTCCCTGTCAAAAGCTTGCAGATGGAGGGACCAGCCAGTGCCATGGATGTGCAGCAGCAGAATGGCCTCATGTTCAAGAAAAGCAAAGGATCCAGTATGGCTAGAGTGGACTGAGCTAGGGGAGAAGCAGAAAGAGATAGGGTCACACTGACATACTGGTTGGAGTAGGAATTGTGCAGGGCTTTCCAGGCTTTGATTTTTTTTAAAGATTTTATTTATTTGAGAGAGAGAGAATGGGCAAGGAGAGCAGCAGAGGGACAGGGAGAAGCAAACTCCCCACTGAGCAAGAAGCCCAATGCGGAATTCAATCCCAGAGGCTGGGATCATGACCTGAGCTGAAAGCAGTCTTTGATTTTTACTGAAAGAGTTGGGAACACATCGAAGGGATTTGGACAGAAGAATGGCCCATCATTTGACTGATTTTTCTCTTTTTATCTCTTAGAGGGCCTAGCAAAGTACTAAGAATATAAAGGCTACTCAATATATAGCAGTTAGTTAATTATAAAGGGGACAGTCTCTTCCTTTATTGTTTTCCACGGTTTTCTACCATGATAACAATTAGATGTTGATGTTTTCACCTAAAGCACATTCTCACTGCAGAGAAGTGGGCGCTCAGAAAATTCAACTTCTACATAGCAGAGTTTCTGAGGCAATACCTATTTCTTCCCTGGTCACATCCCCTAAAAGATCTGGGTCTCCCTGACATAGAAAACATGGCAGAGATAGGAAAAACTAATACACTTTCAAGCAGTGGGGATATAGTCTTTCCCTGCATATGCAAATTCTAGAATTTTCTGCAGCTCTCTACCATATGATAAAGAACATTTGAACTTTAATACATTAAATACATTTCAACTAGCTTTTCTTCTTCATAAATTTAGTTACACAAGCAGTATAGTAGTTATAAATTTATACTGGAATGGACTCTTAAAATTTTTCCTTCTATGAACAAGTTCAAATATAAAAACAGCACGTGTTATAAATTCTGAGATCAGCAACTTGACTATATTTTGTGCAGTTTGACAGACAGGACTCATAATTTAGTCCAGTCATGCCTTTACTGAGTAAATATAGATCTATCACTGACATGATTATGCTGTCTTCATTTCCCCCCATCTTGATCATGTATTTAATGTTTTTACCATTAGCATTTAGAGATAGTGGAACATATAATACATTAAAGATTTGGCTATAGAAAGAAAACGCTAGAGGAATCACTTTATCTGCTGCAGGAATGTGTCATTCTGAACCCTGAAGCTGATTGTTTGCTTTTAATGAGGTATCGTCTCCTATATTTTATATTATTTCTGAAATACTAATGGCTGCAATGGGAAAGAGTCCCAAAAACATGATGAGGAGAGAAAGTTGTCTGATGCAATTAGAGAAGGGCTCTCATGCATCCTTTTTCACACTCTTAGTCACATCTGAAAACCCACCATCACCACTCCCAACTCTGTCCACCTGGCACACAACACTCATCATCAAGATTCAACTCAGGCATGACCCACTCAATGAAGAACTTTCTTCCCCTGCTCCTCCGCTCATCCTTCTCAGAATTGACCAGGCACTCATTATATCCCATATGCATTTTTATTACTGTGTATAAGGTACTATGTACTTCTTTCAGTCTGTCTCTCCCATTAGACTGGAAGCAATTTAAAAGCAGGGACCATGTTTTCTATGTTTTTATCTGGAACACCAAGCCCAATGCCTAGTACATATAGGATTTAAAAAAATACTGTTAACAGTTTAAACTCGTTATGCTCACTGGGTACAACATTATACCGCATGAGAACAAAGCCTAGTCCAGCTTTATGATTTGGGAAAGGCCATTCTTCTTTCTTAGAGGCAGCATCATTACATAACAGAGCCACCACTCATGGCAGCAGAGTTTGGTATATAAAGAGAAATGGGATCACTAGCATTTAAAAATTCTGTGCTTCAGCATTATGTTATAAGGCATTTATTTAATAGCGGTTTTCTCATATTGTCTCCTATGCATTGTCACTGAAAAACCCACCTGCTTTGTGTGAGAGATACCACTTTGCTGAGCCTTGTTTAGTCATGGGTATGTAATGAATGCACCTAACCACTGTTCTCAGAGAAGCCCTGACTTGTGAAACATCCAAATGCCCACAGTTTGGAACAGGATTTATGTATATTATATTTTATTTTATTTTTAATCATCAATTGCCTCCTCGGAGGGTAGTGTGATACTGCTGGGATTATTATCACATTCAGTAATGGTTTTTCCTTCCTCTTACAGGCCCAGAGATAGGGGTTGGGGCTAGGTTCTAGGAGGAGAGGGCCTAAGAAAGGAATATGGACCAGGGCACCATATGCGCCCGTTGTCAGAGGCAAGAAGGAGGAAAAACCAAAGGGATTCTTTCAAAGGCAGTACACAGACTCTGACAGTGATTGTTTAAAAGCGTTTTCCACTCTGTACTTTAAATCCCCTCTTGTACACCGATTCGAGTCTTCATTAATCCTGGCAAACACAATAGCTTTGGGTTGGGGAAATAGAGGGATAGTGGCAGCGGCCTGGACAAGAATAATGAGATAGTTGCTGGAGTGTGGTGTGGGAGCAGTGGTCTCAAGTAAGAAGTGACAAGCAGAAGCCAAAATAGCTTTATGCAGCATTGAGACATTCACGAGGGACGCTCCGAAATGTTCAAGAACAGCCCTGGACTTGCTTCAGTCAGGCAGGCTGGGAGCTAGGCTCGCAGTTGTTTGACTCTCCAAAGAAAAAAGGAGCTTTGAAAAACTGGCAAAACTAGGGGCATCAGGATTACAAACAGATGGCTTTTCTCAAAGTATAAGGTAAGATTAAAATAGGTATACGTTACAATATGTCTCCCTTGAGGAGCAAAGGGTTTCCAGTGAAAACTCCATAAGCTTCCTGTCTTTACTCTTACACTTAATAAAAGGCCTCCTAGACTGAAAAAGCCGCAGGTCTAGTCAGAATAGGAGGCAAATGAGGAAGGAGGGGGACATGAGGACCTAGAAGGAGGAAGAGGTCAGAGAGGGAAATACGGAAGAGTTTCCCCCGGGGGGGGGGGGGGGGCGGTGAGAGAATTCTTCAGGGCGCTCTCAGTGGCTTGGATTAAGACCAAAGGTGATAGTCACAGAGAATAGGTAGCATGGCACCAGCACTCACCAAATGGGACAAAGAACCAATCAAAACAGACCAAGTGGTGAGCAGGCAGGAAGGCCTGGCCATGCATGCTGGCCGACTGTCAGCTATGAGTCCTACAGACGCCAGTGGTCTCTAGCAGTCCTGACGAACTGGCCCAGATGCCAGCACTCTAATCAGAAGGACTGCCTGATAATAAAAAGCACCCTGTCTGTGGTGAAGAATTTTTCTGAAGGTGGATTTGTGCATGGTTGGTAAGGAATGCTACCATTTGGTCAGTCTCCTTCCCCCATGTGCCCTTTTTCCTCCCCACTTCTTTGCTAGGCTCAAGTAGGAGCTATTTTTCCTCTCCTCCTACTTTGTCAGTGTGTTCTGCAGCATGCACTCAGCTCTTTGGAATTCTGTGGGTGGCAGGGGTTTTCTCCTCCATTTCTTGTGCTCAGTGATGTGGAAAGGGAAGAAGTATGAACTCTGACACTTTCTCTTTGCGAACGTTTTGATGACAGGACAAGTGATAGTCACAAATCTTAAAGTGGGTGGCAGAGATCTGGAAGACACCTTATTTATTACCAGCAGCAGGTCCTTTCTCAGATCATCCCAAAAACGCTGGCAGGTTCCCAACAGCCCGATTTGGAGAGAAGCCCATTTTATTCAAGCCCCAAATGGAATAAGCTATGCAATGGTTCATTGCATAAATACTCATTCTCTCCCTTCTCTAAGCCTTAGGTCTGTCCCTCTTGCACCCTAGTCATCTTTGCTATTTCTCTTTCATTAAATTCCTTTGAAGTGGTGGATTATTTTTTCTGTCTTTGAAAATTCCTTCTGGCTAGTGGATTTCAGAAGCGCAAGTGCTTTTAAACTTTTCCCTCCTCTTTTGAATTAATACTGTACTCCACATTTTTTTCTTTCCATTTTTGGGGACCAACTACTGTGTTGTTTTATATTACATTCTCATTTCAGAACTGTTTGAAAATGGAACTCATGCCATGCACGTGAATATTTTGCCTCCTCTCAGCTGATTTAATCAGCATGGATACCATTATTCATGCAATTGCATGAATAATTTATCTCACTGTTGTAAAAGTTTAATAAAAGTTTTCTTGTCTTTATCAAATTCCATGTTACCCTTTGTTCATTTTATAGCAGCAACATAATCAGAATATAAAGCAGCTCATATCAAAAAGCAGCGAATGGCATGGACTACATTAAAACTCTTGTGTATATTTTATTGCCATTTTATCTATGATTAAATTAGAATTTATAAATGGAGAAAATATAGTAGCTATATAGATCTAAGCATGACCAACACTAACCCACCAGTGACACTTATAGATTAGAAAAAATTGGAATTACATTATTACAACTGAGAGGCCCAGCCTCATTTGTACCATTTAACAAAACACACGATTCTTGTCCATGTGTATATGTGCTTATGTGTGTGATCTTCCGCTCACTGTGTAATACTATATTAATGATGAACTCCTAATGCAGGATGATTGTTATTTCTTACATAGAGGCACTAGAAACAAATATTTGTTCACAGTTAATTTTTCTGTTAAACTCCCAAATTGGCTACTTTCATCCCGTGAAATTACTCTATAGGTTAAAAGTATATCAATATTTACATATCTTCCTTTAATGCTAGCATGGCAGACTTTATGAACAAGAGCCATCAATATTTACATCTACATGTTAGTAAAGTCATATTATTATCAAACTATGGATGCTGAAATTGCAATTATGCTCTTTTGATGTAGTGAGGTTGAAAGTTATAAATAAATTCAAGATTACTATGAAAAATCCAAAAAGGCATTTATCTGATAAAGAATGAAAGCATATATAATTACAGAGAAAAAAAGGTTGGTCGCAGTCCTCATTTGCTGACACAAATCCACAATCTCTTATCTTAAATTCCTGGGGCCAGGGTGTGTTTTAGAAATCAGAATTTGAGGAATTTTAGAAAGGTGATACAACACATATACACCATATCATGTAACATCACCTGGGGAGCCTAGAGCAGCACCCTACAATAAAATTATTTAATATTTCCTAAGCCAAACTTATAAATGTTCATTCTGTGTAGGTTAATTAATGACTATAAATACTTTTGTGTCAGTTCAGATCAGGTATTTTTGTCAAATGAGTTCAGATCAGGTCAGGTTTGCTGCAAATTAGCCACTTTGGCTTTTTCAGATTGTGGATTTGTGTCTACATATTAATAAACATTTAGAAGCATCAGCATGGTCTGGGTACTGTGCTAGATGTTGTACCTAAAATTAAATATGACAAAGTCACTTCTCCCAAAAAGTATACAGTCTAATTGATCAGACACTTAAGCAAACCAATATTTACATGTTTGCATTGGATGATAACAAAAAAAAAAGAAAAAGAGCATCTAGGGAAAGTTCATAAAGAAGTTTCCATCTCTAATCTAATAAGAAATATTTTTCAGGAATAAACATATAAATATTTTAAACATTTCCAGAAAAAAACTTCTTTTAGGAACAAAGCCATAAACATAGTATACAATTCTAACCCCCCAAAATTCTCTATTGGTAAACTTTTACCAGATTATGCCACAGTAAGAAACAACTTCTAGATTTCTATGGTTTACAACAAAAATTGTTTATTTCTTATTCATGTTACATATATATTGTTCCATGTGTCTTCTTTGTTCTGGGATATAGGCTGAAGGATTGGTCGTTACCTGGGATATTGCTACTCTTAGAGCAGGTGGGGAGAGAATAATGGCACTACTGGGGTACTTGGGTGGCTCAGTCAGTTAACCATCCAGCTCTTGGTTTTGGCTCAGGTCATGATCTCAGGGTTGAGGGATAAAGCCCCACGTTCAGCTCTGCCCTCAGTGGGAAGTCTGCTTGGGATGTTTCTCTCTCCCTCTCCCTCTGCCCCTCCCCTAGCTCTCTCTCTTTCTTTCTCTCACATAAATAAATAAATCTTAAAGAAAAAAAAAAAAGAAGAATGGCACTACCATGCAATGGCTCTCAGTGCATCTTCCCAGAACTGGCACATGACATTGCCATTCATATTTGATTGGCCAAAGGAAGTTACATGGTAAAACCTGATATCAGGGAAGCATAATCTTCCCACAGGGTTGGCTCATAGTAGTGCCCTATAAGGAGCAGGCAGGAAATTTTGACTTTATTACACTTGGCTTCTTTATTCTATGGCCCATGTCCTTCTTTGACAAGATGCCCTATCTCTTTGAGTTAGTAGCAAGCTCTGTCTCTATATTTGAACAAGTGGTAAATCAACTTTCTCAAGTAGTGAGAGGACCATTCCCATCAAATGAGAAATGTGTTTCATGTAGAGAAAATGGAAGTCTGGCATGATAGAGATTGACGAGTAGATAAAGAGAGTAAGAATAGGAGCTTTAGAAAATATATTGGAAAACAATAAATAATTGGGCCCTTGGCAATGGGCAGAAAGGTCTATCACCATTAGGTAATAGGTCAACAACAACAACAACAACAACAACAAAAGAGACCATTCAAATATTTCTGAAATAATTTCAATCATTTAACTAAAAACTAAAATACTTCTGCATATAGCTATTTCAAATATATTCTTTAAGAAATGAAATGTACTGTGATCACTTAAAAAAATTAAAGCTAGAAAATTCATACACATATTTGATAACTTAGAAACATTTGTTTCTAATCATGTATCCACTGAATAAGGAGCATAAAATAAAATGCAAAGATATAATATAGAGGATTAATTATCTATTTGCAAAATCAACACATGATAATTTAAAGTAATGTCATTTTGTGTGTGAAATATACAATGATCTTTGAAAGAAATAGAAAAGTTTTACAAAAGATAATAAAACTAGTACATACATTATTCTCATTTGTGTACATACAATATCTCATTTTAGTCTTCCTATTATCACAGAATTATAAAAAATTGTAGAGGTCCCAGAAAAGAAGCAGAAAAATGATTAATGAAATCAAAATGTCTATGTATATAAAATATTACACATTATATATACTAATATATGTAATAAATTAAAGGGTTATTAAGTCTGAGGCTATATAGCAAGATTATATTCGTGTATTTATGAGAAAGGCTGTCTATAAGTTATATTTTTTTAAAATCTTGCTTCAGAACAGAAATAGAAGAAATGGAATTTAGCTGAATTAAAAGATTTAAGATCATGAGGAAGCAGTAGTCACATTCATATGTATTTAGTTACAGTAATTTCCAAAAATAATTATTTGAATATTACCTGAAATCAAATAATTTAATAATTTAATTCATGCGATTGTGAATAAGTTACTTATTTCTCTTGATTAATACATAATGAATAATACCAATTCTGGTCCTTGTTTGCAAACATCAAAAATAACTGACTAATTAAAGCAGAAAAGGAATCAAAGGAATTTATTATAAGGATACGGGTACTTCTGGTCAGGATGTATAAAATCATGAGACCACTTCTCCCACTCTAACAAAGAGAACAAGGCAGACGAATTATAAAATTATGTTTTTTTTTCCACCACTGGAGAGCTGAAGATAAAAAGAAATGTAAATGGATTAAATTCCCAAAAGGGAAGAATTTTTCCTAGGAGAGAAGAAACCCAAATCCATGGGCACAGGAGGAGAGGCAAACTCACTGTAGACAGAAGTAAGGAGAAACTAGCCAAAATTTTAATAAACGCTTTATAGCCTCATGTGGCTGTCATGAAGGAGGTCCTGTGAGAATGTACTCAATCACCAATTTTATCAGAGCTTTTACTGAACACATGTATAGCCAGTTGAAGGATGGAAGCCGAGCAGAGAACAGGGAAAGATTCCTGCACTTGAAGCCTTCCAGAGTGCACAGAGTGGTGCTCTAAAGCCTGCGGACCAGGGAAAGAAGACACAGAGATTTCCTGAAGAGGTGGATCAAGTACACAGCAACTGAAACCTGGGTGCATGACAGGAGAGCTGAGAAACATCATCCCCCTAAGTCACTCATGGCCCTTACCTGAGTGCAAGGCAATAGCATGCCAAAAACTTAGAGCACAGCAGCAATGTAGAAATAGAGTTCGTGAAACTCAGAAAGTCAGAAGCCCGGCTGGAGAGAACCAAAGGAACACCATGGGAACCAAAATAATCTGGGTGGCATGGAAAGATGGCTACTGGGCTGTAAAACATAAAGAATTATATGGTGCTCAGATAAATTAGTCCCAACCCTTCTCATAAAACATCTGAAACCTGCTGAACTACTGACTTAACAAAAGCTGTCACAAGCCTCAGAGCCAGCTCAACTACAGATCAGATTGCTTCAGCTTCATCACTTGCAGCCTGTCACAGGCATGGCATTTCTAATATTTACAGTCCTTTTACAGACAATTTCTCGCATAAAATTAAAAATTATGTGGTATGTAAACAAGCACGTGACGCCATCCATCAGTACAATAGTCAATAGAAGTAAACCCAAATGTGACCAAAAGGTTGGAATTAGTAAATAAAAAATTTAATATAAATATATTTTTTAGTTTTTTAATTTAAGAGAGAGAAAGAGCACAGTGGGAGAGGGAAAAGCAGACTCCCCGCTGAGCAGAGAGCCTGATGCAGGGCTCGATCCCAGGACCCTGGGATCATGACCTGAGCCAAAGGCAGATGCTTAACTGACTGAGCCACCCAGGCACCCCTACAAATATATTTTTAAAACTAATGGAAAAAGTGGTCAACATATTGGATACAATGGGGAACTTCATTTCAGTAGAGTACAGTATTAAAAAAAAGGAAATTCTAGGATTTAAAAATACAATACCATAAATGTAGAATTCATTCAGTTTATTTTACAGTAGCCTAGAAAAAGCAGAAGAAAGGGTAAGTGAATTCAGAGTCAAATTAATTGAAATTATCCAAATTAAAATAAAAGGAGAAAAAAAATTTAAAGAACTGAGAAAAGCATCCAAAACCTGTGATCAAATGTACATGTATTGGATTCCAAGAAGTAGAACAGGAAGAAAATGTGGCCAAAGAAATATCTAAGGAGACGAATTGCAAGAAATGTCCAAAATTGATGAAAGATAATATCCACAAATCCCAGACCAAAAAAAAAAAAAAAAAAAAGTGGATCTCAAATAGGATAAATACAAAATCAAACATTTGAAAACCAAAGATAAAAGCAGACACCCTCACTCCTACCCCCACCCCTACACACAAACACATGCTATGTGCAGGGAAAAAAACCAATAATACTTATGACAGACTTCTCATCAGAATCAAGGAAAAGTATAATGACAATGGCATGACATCTTTTAAAATCCTGAAGGAAAAAGATAAGCAATTTCAAGAGAGTGTAGTGCAAATTATTTACATAAGTATTGACTCCTCTATTTTATTGGTTCTAAAATTATCTTTCTCAAGCTTCACTGGGCAAGCCCTGTTCTTGGTTATCTAGGATTTAATATACTATGTAGCATATCCATCCCAATGATAACTTTCAAAATCCTATAGACTACTCAAATCACATTTCCATTTTTGAGACTAAGTTTAAGTTTAAAGTAATTAAATAAGCATCCATTCAATAGAAACAAATCACACAGATAGCACCTAAATAAAATATATATTTAATTTGCTTCAGTAAAAAATAAAAATAGAATTCCATTACCTATATATAGATATAGCTTGTTTTCATTTGTAAAAAATCATAGGGGTGGTTATGTGGAAATTACTTTCATGAATATGAGGCCATTTTTTTTCTTCTTTCCTTTGACATACATGAATTAGAGCAATAGAAAATCATACATCCTTATGCTGATTTTCTTTTTTGCTGGGAGAATAGTGTGAGATGGCAGCTAACCCTCCAGCACTGTACTAGTTTAGGTAACACTAGCTACAGTAACAGATAAACCACCAAATCTTAGTGGTGCAACACAAGTTTATTTCTCACTTACCTAAAGTCCACATAAACATTTCTAGTCTGACAGTGACCCAGAAACTCAGCCTCCTTCCATCTTGTGGTTCTTCAACATATGACTTTCAGGGTTCATCTGGAAACCAAGAAGAGAACCAAAAAGGCTGTATAATGCAATCAAACCCAATCTAAAGAAAAATGGGTTATCATTTCTTTTGTTTCTTTAGCCACTAGGCAATAAACTAACAGTGGACATTAATCACTAGGGCTCTAAAATTAGATATTTTGGATAAATTGAAAAACAATTCATGATTACTGGTAGCATAATTCATGAGTTAGTTTACCCTTTGTCCATATAATTGCCTCTGCCATTTTGCCCTGATGAAAAACATACAGCTCTACTAAATAACGGATTTTATTTTTCTCTTGTTCATTTTCAAATGCAGAAAACTAAGATTCTCTATTAAAATTAATTTTTATGGTATTCTGTGAAAACAGTTCTTTTCTGCTGAATAAAGGGCCTTCTTTACTTTATAATTCCACTTGAAATTTATGGCTCAAAATGTGATGTATCCCATGACAAATGTAACTTGAATTTATTTCATCTTATAGTGGCTCCATCACAGTCACTCAGGTAACTTCATTTGGACTGAATACTTATGATTTTAATTACAAAGTAAACAGATACCATTATATCATCACATAAAATAAAATGTACATAAAAATATGTAATGGAGATATTTGGGCAAGACAGTACCATAGTTCATGCTCTGATACACCCCTCTGCTCCAAACACATGCCAATAATATTTTTAAAAGGTTGTTTTAAAGAAAGCCAAAAAGTAACCCCTAGGTTAAAAAATATGATAAACAACTCTGAGGTTCAGAAATAACAAAATACAAAGAGGTTAGCAGGAATAAGCTACAGGCCTGGGGATTTCCTAGTTTAGAAGCAGGCAGCATTAAGTAGGAGTTTTCTCCCTAATGGTATCAGGGATTTGAACTAGGTATCAAATGAAACTAGTGGCTATGGTGGGTCTGCCTTCTTCTCTGATAAAGGAGGCTCAAAACATAATACTACTGATCTTTACCTGTGGCTAAGAGTTATACCAAGCTGTGAGTCTGGGGAAGCTGAAGGAAGGGAAAGCCTTGTGACTAAACATACTATTCCCTTGGTTGGATAACTGGATCCGTAAGATTTCCACAGTTACCAAAAAGGAAAGTATCATCAACTTAAACTGCTATCCTAAGACCAATTTCTGTACTGCAGTGCTGGGACCCAATGGTGGGAACCACAAAAGATGTAAGGGAGGGGAGACACTGGAAGAGAGAAAAAAAGTAAGAACATACTTAACAAACAAAAACATTTTCACTCAAAATTAGCCTGTAATCCAAAGTTCTAAAATATATGAAGAAACACAATTCTAAGAAAGACAGCCCTCCAGATGAGATTAGTATTGTAAAACAGTCCAACAAAGACTTTTAAAAAGTATGTTTAAGAGATCAAAAGAAAAAAATAAAGACCTGTCATTTGCTTAAAGCAGGAATCTGCAAACTAACTTTTGTAAAGTGCCAGGTAGCAAATATTTTTTGGCTTTACTGGCCATATAGTCTCTTTTGTAATGACTCAGTTTTGCTGCTATAGCAGAAAAGCAGACATACACAATATATAAATGAATGGGTTTGACTATTTCAATAAAATATATTTATATAAATAACAGTGAACCAGATATGGACTATGAAACAGAGTTGCATAGACCTCATTTAAATAACTCTGAAATTATTTAAAAAACAGGTAGAAATGTAATAGGAATTGGTGTGTATGCAAAAGAAACAAACTAGAAATCTTGAAATAAAAAATATGATCATTGATATAAAACAATGTTCAAAAAGAATTGATAAATTGTTTTTTAAAAACAAAGTAAAAAAATTATGTACTTAAAACCCATTAAGGTTTTTGTAAAATTTGGGTAAAATATTAAAATATTACATAAATTTTAGAACTTATTAAGAAAATAAGTATGATTAAGTAGGTATGTTAAAAATATATTTAAAAATAATCATTCAAATAATAAGAATATATGTTTTATAGCTTCCAACCCAGCAGAGGGGGATAAAAGTTAAAGAGTCAATTGAACCATACACAAACATCTTATTCTATCTAGACACATGAAAGCATTGCATTTCCCTGCCTGTTTGAATTCAGATATGTCCAAGTAACTTTTGGTCAATGACGTGGTAGTGGAGTGGCCTGTGTCACTTGTAGATGGCAGCTTATGAGCTAAGTGAATGTTTGGCATAGTCTCCTTTCTCTGCTTCTCTTAGGAAGCATGTATTGAGATGGAGCCTGCATCAGTTTGGCTTTCTGAGTGACTAAATAAGTCAACCCACAATGATCATGTAGAATGAGTTGAGAAATAACCTTGGTTTGAAACCACCAAAAGTTTAGGCTTTGTTATTCCAGTATGCCAAGCTTTTCCTGACAGGTAGGCTCTAGCAGTCAAATTGAAACCATGAAAGGGGAAAATTAAAAGATAAAGAAAGAAGGCTGGCAAACCGAAAACAATGCAATCGTAGGACTAAATATATTATAAATCACAATAAAGGTAAGTAGATTAAATATGTCCATTAAAAGATTTGTTGGAATAGATTAAAAATTATATGCTTTTTAAAAACACACCTTAAAAGCACACACATACACAGTGCATTAGTTCATGTTTTCCAAGAAGCAGACAATAAATCATGATTAAATGTGTAGGAAATTTATTGGAGAAAATGTGTGTAAGGACAAAAGGGGAAGGTGGGAATGAGGTGGGAGTCTTCTGACTGTGATGTAGGTCTGAACCCTGTGAAGGACAGGGGAAAGGAAGGACGGAGTAGGAAGAGTCTTGGACTGCAGTGCAGTTCCAATAAATTTTTTGACACTCTAATCTAGAGTCTTTGAATCAAAGTCATCCGGTTGAGGAGTCTACATGTCCCAGAAATGGGCCTGCATTAGTTCTCTTGATATGCTCAGTCTTTGACTGAGGAAAGTGTGGCCTCATCATGAGTATGGTGTTGAATCCAGAAAACCAGAAGCTGGGGCACCTGGTCAATTATGCTTCCTGATCAGGAAATCTGAGACATGCATTTTTATGGCTACTACAAGCAGACAGTTATGTATAAAAAGATGGGAAATTTCTATTAAGCTAAACCTAAAACAAAAGAAAGCAGCATAAGAATCGTTATATCAAACAAAACAGTTAGCAGCTAAAAGCATTTAAAGGAATAAAGAAAGTAATAATAAGAGTTTGTGGTGGCTTTGTACTTGTCAATCCAGCTAAATTGGAACTAGGCTTCCCAGAATTCCCTTCCCTGTATATTTCCAGATTAGGGTTGGCCTCAATAGAAATTTGCATAACATTTGGAACTCAGAAGTTAAGTAATAGCTACTTTTGTGCTCTGCAGCTCAGCTGTTGCTGTGCCTGGGCAGCCCCTGTGCCCAGAGCTCCTCTGATTCCTGCTGGGTCTCCTCCTGAAGGTTCTTCAACTGCTGCGTCCTTATACACAGTTCTATGGCAAAAAGGCACTACTTTTCCTACAGGTCACCCGCATCATTGAAGGTCAAGTCTAAGGCAGTGAAACAGAAACACAGGTTCCAGTTTGTCCACCAGGTTTCCAGCTTGCCCTCACTGGTTCCATTTTTTTCTTGCTCTACCAACTTCATGTCCATTTTCCTTCTTAGATGGTCCCCTACTGCCATCAAGTTCAGCACCAAATAAGAAGTATCATAGATAGTTTAACCAGAGTCCACAATTATATATGGTCTGACCCCTGTACTAAATTCCTCCCTCAACATTATTTATAGTGGTTCTGATTCTCTGATTATGCCCTAAATGACATAGAAGAATTATGAAAAATAATAGGACAATTAAAAATAACAAGGAGATTTCAGAGTTCTGGGGAAGATGGTGAAGTAGGAGGACCCTGATCTTACCTCATCACATAGATACAACTAGATAACAGCCACATCAGTGTAAATAACCCAGGAACAACCTGAAGACTGGCAGAACAGACCCTTCACAACTAAACGTAAAGAAGAGGTCACATCAAAGACGGTAGGAAGGGCAGAGATACTATCAGGAGCTAAAGAGACTCACAGGACTGTTCACAGAAGGGAGGGATGCTGTGGATCCCAAGAGGGGAAAGAAAGAGATCCTCACACCAGGCACCCCAGCCATGGGGAACCGGCAGAGGGAAGATGAACCCCCATAACATTTGGCTTTGAAAACCAAAGGGGCATAATTTTCTTATGTTCTTACAATCAGTGGGGCTTAACACTTGGAACTTTAAAATAAAAATCAGCGGGCTTTGTTCTAGGAGAGTCTGAAGGACAAGAGGAAACTGAGTCTCTGCCCTTAAAGAGACTGCACAACAAATAGCCCTGCTGAGATACGGAATAGAAGCAGCTGAAAAACACATGGTGTATATAGGAAGATTTATTTACTAATCCCAGAGCGTGTGCTGGAGGGGCAGTGATAGTGGAGAGACTTCTCCAGGAATGAAGGAGCTGGTGGGCGTCAAGTCTCTCCCCCAACTCCCCTACCCTTGACATAAGGATACCTGCAGGAATCGGCACAGTGCCAACACTCTCAAAGTAACTTGCTAAAACCATGCACCCCACCCCTGCATTCTCCTGCAGACCTGCCCCCTCCAATATGTCGTTGGCCAGAGCCCATCCAAACTAGTGCCACAAGCCTGGCAGTGTGCAAGCAGCCCCAACAAGTACCAGCACCACTCCCAGTGACAGAATTCTGCCCTGGGGAGAGGGGAAGATAACCACACACACCAGTCCAACTGCAGCCCCAGCAGTGGGCTGGAAGCAAACATCTGATCTGACTATAGGCCTCACCCACCGACAAAAGCTTCTCAGGGTGCAAGACAGAGAAAGCACGCTGTAGTTCAGTGCTATTGCAACTCTGGCAAACGACTGGTCTGACTCAACTCAAGTACAAGGCAGCCCCAGACTGGCCCACTAACAACACAGGAACCAAATCCTGCCCACAACAGGCAAAGTCAGTCACTGCGGATGAGTGGACAACAAGCAAAAGCAACTCAGCCACAACAGAAGGGTGCATGCAACACACATAGGAGAGACCCCTGAAGTGCCAGGTTCTGGTGAATAGGGGACATTGTAACGCAGGCCACTATAAGACCTCTTCTTCACAAGGCCACTACTTTCAAGAGCAGGTGACACAGAACACACAGAAACATACAAAGACAGACAAAATGAGGAGACATGGGAATATGTCCCAAAGAAAAAAATGGGAAAAAAAATCAAAGTAAGAGACCTAAATAAAATGGAGATAAGTAATACACCTGATAAAGAATTTAAAGTAATGGTCATAAAGATACTCACTGGACTTGAGAAAAGAGTGGAGGACCTCAGTGAGACCCTTAACAAAGAGATATAAAACATAAAAAAGAACCAATCAGAAATGAAGAATTCAAAAACTGAAATTAAAAATAAACTAGATGGAGGGATGCCTGGGTGGCTCAGTCAGTTAAGCATCTGACTGTTGGTTTCAGCTCAGGTTATGATCTCATGGGACATGAGATCGAGCTCTGAGTTGGGCCTTGCACTCAGCTTGGAGTCTGCTTAAGACTCTGTCTCTGCCCCTCCCCTCAAATAAATAAAATCTTAAAAAAATACTAAAAAACTAAATTAGATGGAATAAATAGAAGACCAGAGGAAGCAGAAGAATGGGTCAGTGACCTGGAGGACAGAGTAATGGAAAGCAATCAAGCTCAATAGGACAGAGAAAAAAAATAATAAAAAATTTAAATAGACTTAGGCAACTCAGCAACACCATCAAGCATAATAACATTCACATTATAGGGATCTCAGAGGAAGAGAGAGAAAAGGGGACAGAAAAAGTATTTGAAGAAATAATAGATGAAACTTCCCAAATCTGGTGAAGAAAACAGAAATCCAGATCAGGAAGGCACAGAGAGCCCCCAACAAAATCAACCCAAGAAGGTCAACCCCAAGGCACCTAGTAATTAAAATGGCAAAAAGTAGTAATAAGGAGAGAATTTTAAAAGCAGCAAGAGAAACCAGTTACATAATAGGGAAACCTCATAAGGCTATCAGCTGATTTTTCAGGAGAAAGTTTGCAAGTTAGAAGGGAGTGGCATGATATAGTCAAATGCTGAAAGAAAAAACCTGCAGCCAAGAATACCCTTTCCAGCAAGGCTATCATTCAGGATAAAAGAAGACATAAGGAATTTCCCAGACAAACAAAAGTTAAAGGAATTCATCACCACTAAACCAGTCCTACAAAAAATGTTAAAGGAGACTCTCTGAAGGGAAAGACCGTAAGTAGGAGTAAGAAAAATAGGAAGCACAAAAGTAGTAAAAATAAGTGTATCTATAAAAATCAGTCAAGGGTTTCACAAAAATGGATGTAAAGTATGACACCATATACCTAAAATGTGGGGTTGGGGGAAAGAGGGGTAAAGAATGGGTTCAAACTGAAGTGACTATCAACCTAATATACACAGCTATATGCATAAGATGTCATATACAAACCTAATGGTACCACAAATCAAAAACCAGTAAGAGATATGCAAAAAAGAGGATAGGAATCCAAGTATATCACTAACGAAAGCCAGCAAACCATGACAGAAGAGAGCAAGGAAAGAAAGGAACAGAGAAAAATTACAAAAACAATCATAAGACAAATAACAAATGGCAATGAGCACATACCTATAAATAATTAACTTGAATGTAAATGGACTACACCAATCAAAAGACATAGGGTTAACAGAATGGATAAAGAAGCAAAACCCATCTATATGCTGCCTCCAAGAGATTCATTTCAGACCTAAAGACACATGCAGATTGACAGTGAGGGGATGGAAAAGAATTTATCATGCAAATGGAAGTGAAAAGAAAGCGAGAGTAGCAATATTTATATCAGACAAAATATACTTAAAAAAAGACTAAGAAGAAACAACAAAAAAAAGACACTATATAATCATAAAGGGAACAATCCAACAAGAAGATAATACAGAATAGAGAAGACATACAGATTGCCAGTAGACACATGAAAAGATGCTCAACAGTCACTCATCATCAGGGAAATGCAAATCAAAACCACAATGAGATACCACCTCACACCTGTCAGGACGGCTAAAATTAACACGAGAAACAACAGGTGCTGGCAAGGATGTGAAGAAAGGGGAACCCTCTTGCACTGTTGGTAGGAATGCAAACTGGTACAGTCACTCTGGAAAACAGTATGGAGGTTCCTCAAAAAGTTAAAAATAGAACTATCCTATGATCCAGCAATTGCACTTCTAGGTATTTACCCAAAGAATACAAAAATATTAATTCAAAGGAATACATGCACCCTGATGTTTATAGCAGCATTATCTACAATAACCAAATTATGAAAACAGCTCAAGTGTCCATCAACTGATGAATGGATAAGGAAGATGTGGTATATATGTACGATGGAATATTACTCAGCCATAAAAAAGAATGAAATCTTGGCATTTGCAACAACATGGATGGAACTGGAGAGTATAATACTAAGTGAAATAAGTCAGTCAGAGAAAGACAAATACCATATGATTTCACTCATATGTGCAACTTGAGAAACAAAACAAATGATCAAAGGGAAAAAAGAGAGAGAGACAGAGAGAGGCAAAGCAGGAAACAGACTCTTCACTATAGAGAACAAACTGTTGGTTACCAGAGGGGAGGTGGATGGGGGGGATGGGTTAAACAGGTGATGGAGATCAAGGAGTGCACTTGCTATCACGAGCAATGGGTGTTGTATGGAGGTGCTGAATCACTAAATTGTACACCTGAAACTAATATTACACTATATGTTAACTCACTGGAATTTGAATAAAAACTTTTAAAAAAGAAGCTAAATTAATTGAAAATATTTATGCACCCAAATTGGGAGCACCCAAATACATAAAGCATCTAATAACAAACATAAGGAAGTATATGATAGTAATACAGTAATAGTAAGGGATTTTAACACCCCACTTACATCAATTGATAGACCAAACAAAAAAATCAACAAGGAAACAGTGGCTTGGATGACATATTAGCCTAGATGGATCTAACAGATACATTTAGACCATTCTATCCTAAAACAGCAAAATACACATTCTTTTGAAGTGCAAATGGAACATTCTCCAAAACAGATCACCTATTAGGCCACCAAACAAGTCTTAACAAATTCAAAAAGATTGAAGTCATAACATGTATCTTTCCAACCATAATACTATAAAACTAGAAATCAACCACAAGATAATATCTGAAAGAATGTAGATACATGGAGGTTAAATAACATGCTACTAAACAATGAGTCAATCAAAAAATCAAGGAGGAAATTAAAAAAACACATATAGACAAATGAAAATAACACAATGCTCCAAAATCTTTGGGATGCAACAAAAGCTGTTCTCAGAGGGAAGTTTATAGCAATGCAGGCCTACCTCAGGAAGCAAGAAAAATCTCAAAGAAACAACCTAATCTTACACCTAAAAAAGTTAGAAAAAGAACAAACAAAGCCCCAAACCAGTAGAAGGAAGAAAATAATAAAGATTAGAGCAGAAATAAGCAAAATAGAAACTAAAAGAATAATAAAACATATCAATGAAACCAGGAGCTGGTTCATTGAAAAGATCAACATAATTGATAAACCTTTAGCCAGATTCATCAAAAAAGAGAGAAAAGACTCAAATAAATAAAATCAGAGTTGAAAGAGGACAAACAGTAACCAACACCACAGACATACAAAAGATTATGAGATTATGAAAAATTATATGCCAACAAATTGGACAACCGAAAAGAAATGGATAAATTTCTAGAAACATCTAATTGCCCAAAACTTAATCAGGAAGAAACAGAAAACTTGAGCAAACTGATTATCAGCAATAAAATTGAATCAGTAATCAAAAAACTCCCAAAAAATGAAAGTCCAGGACCAGATAGCTTCACAGATGAATTCTACCAAACATTTAAAGAAGAGTTAATACCTAGTCTACTCCAACTATTCCAGATATAGAAGCAGAAGCAAAGCTTCCAAATTCATCCAATGAGGCCAGAATTACACTGATACCAAAACCAGATAAAGATACTACACAAAGAAGAGAACTACAGGCCAATATCTCTGATGAACATAGATACAAAAGTCCTCAAAAAATACCAGCAAACTGAATCCAACAGCACATTAAAAAAAATCATTCACCACAATCAAGTGGGATTTATTCCTGAGATGCAAGTGGTTTAATATTCACAAATCAAAACCTGTAGATGTTAGGGTTCTGCTTAACAAAATGTAGATGAGGAGACTCAAGCGTATGAAGTTTCAATTTCCCCCATATTCATCTAAAAATTTGATGTGATTACAGCCAAAACTCTAGGACATTTTTAAGGAGTTTGACATAGTTCTAAAATGTATTTGGAAAATTAAAGGGCCAAGAATAGCTACTACAATTCTGAAGATGAGCATCAGAGACTTGTCCTATCAGATAGAACTTTCTATACTTAATGTGATTAAAACAGTGATGTAGAAGGCCAAGCATAGGCGAATTGACAAAGGATACAGAACACAAAAATCAGAAATAGACCCAGACATCTATCAAAAAGTAATGTGTAATATAAGTATCATTACAAATTAGTAACAATGAATTGTCCAATAAATGGTACAAGGACAATTGGTTTTCCTTATGGGAGAAAAATCAGATATCGACTCTTATCATATACAAAAATAAATTTCAAGTTTAATAAATACCTAAAAGTAAAAACTAAAATTTTTAGAAAAAAAACATAAAAAAAATCTTTATGAATTTGAAATAGGGGATAATTTCTTAAACGACAGTCAATGAACCAAAATTCCTAAAAGAAAAGATTGATAAATGTGACTACATTAAAATTAAAAATAAAAACATTATTTATGTTCAAAGACACCATGGACACAATGAAAAGCAAAGCACAGACAGGAATATGAAATCTACAACTACTCAAGAGTTGTGCTCTTTGGTTTACATGAAATTAATTCATATCATATCTGATCTTCTTTATTTAAATGAATAGCTGTACCCGACCAGTGGAAATGACATCTCTACATGACTAATTTCCTAATTTTTCTAGTTTCTAAGTCTAACCAACTTTTATTTCATATATACTTTTTAAAAAACTCTTAAAATCTTACTAGTTTTATGACAAAAATTTGTTGTCATTCTTCCACTGTTGAAAACATTTTTATAGTGTTACCCTGAATAACAACTGTCACTTCTAAAGTATTCAGTAACTGTAAATCAAATAAAATATAATCTACAGGCTTAGCCCTTATGTTAACAACGAGTACTGTATTAGCGGCAACCTGGGAGCTCTTTGTTATGCCAGAATTAAACCAAAGAGAACTTTCACAGGATTTCTTGAGTTGTGTCTTCAGTCCCAGGTCCACTTCATCAGAAGTGCACCTTACAATTTCTCTCCTTGCCCTTCTCCTTAATTATTTGGCAGAGATCATTTTTCCAAGCCAGTAGTAAGGATTTTTTTTTCTTAATTAGCTAGGGAATGCGGTAGTGTTAGGAGCACAGGGAGTCTAAATTACTAGCACTGTTACATTCCCATTTCTAGTACCATATGGTTAAAATATGCTGAAGGGAAAAGCAACATATGGTTTATCTCTTTCCCTAGAAATTTCGATTTAGTAGTGACATACTTGATAACAGTTTGAAATGGAGAGATAGCATTTGAAGACGCCTGGGAGAAGTTGTTCTATGAAGTTCCATTGACATACTAGTGCAAAAAGGGTCTCATCAAGTGTCCCCCTACTGTCATCATAAGAAGAAATACTGTGTCAGAGAAACTGGGGCATGAAGACAAGGGAATCTTCAGAGTGGAGTGATTTCTAGCACCCAGGGGCACTTACAAAGATAGAGGTAAGTGAAAGGAACCATCAACCATAACATTTCTAAACTTCCACTGTGCTTCAATTACAACCTGAGTCAGTGGACTTACTACATTCAGTAAATGATTACAAGAATAAACCATGTTCTGTACAATTCAGGATATGCTTTTGTTGCATCTTTATTGCCTATATAATTATTATAGCGCCTGTTTTATGCTAATACAGGTTTTGGATTAGGATAGAAGGAAAGAAATTGCTATTTGTACGTGTGTGTGTGTGTGTGTGTGTGTGTGTGTGTGTGTGTGTGTGTTCATTCTTCTGAAATTCATCTGGCTGTCTGTAGAGACAGGACCAAGCAGATTTTGAAATCAGACAGACCTAGGTTGAATACTGCTTCTCCCACTTATGTATCATGACCTGGACAATTAGTGAACCTCAGTTTTCTTGTCTGTAAAATAGAATTTATAATACCTGCCAGCAGTAGTAAAAAGAACTAAGGATTACTTAAATGTGTAAAGTATAATTAAATAATATAATAATAACATAACAAATAATTGTCTTTTCTACTGGCAGGATAAACTCATAACTGACTGTCAATTTTTTCAGTATTCTTGCAGGTCTTTTAAATGTTTGGCAGTGCCATTATCTGAAAGAACTAAAATATTTCTACAATTGCATATGTACTCTCTTGAAAGAAAATTCCTTAAGATATGATGAACTATTTTGTTCTCATTACACTTAAAATTTGTGCTCATAATTAAAATGTATTGAAGCTATAAAACTGGTTTAAGTGCTGTTTATATGAATTTTAACCTAGATGTATACACATCTATCAACAAGAACATATTATTACATGTCAAGGATCTTACAAAATATTGAGCCTATTCTTGATTGAAAATCTAGAATCCAGAAAATAGTGAGTTCTGAGTTTAACTTTCTGATAACTTAATCAAAGATGCACACACAATAGATTAGAATATAAGGTCTTCATCAACAGATTCAAAGACTGTTTTAGATGAACCCATTTCATTCATTCAATCAAAAAAAGAATTATCAAGAGCCAACCTGATTTTAATTACGCCTCTATTTGATCATTAAAGAAACAAGGAGTTCACAAGCCAGGGGTCTTCCATCTCCATAACCTTCCATCACTCAACTGCCTTCCTCCATTTAAGCCTCTTGTGAATTACCAATTCCTCCAAGAACTCAAATTTCTATACAAAAGTAGTAAACTCTCCTTGTCACCTCTTTCTTTAATCACACAACACTTGGCAGTCCCTGAAGTCATTCCTAAATAGACACATACTTTCTTGAACATATTAGTAAATTGTCTAATTACTAGAATAACTCACCAACTAATTAAATATTTTCTAGGTATCTAAGTTATTTGCATTGATATCAATTGTATTTATTTATTTATTTAGATATCAATGGTATTTTTTTAAAGAAAGAGACTACCTATTAACTTGCTCATTATAAGATAAATAATGGTGCCACATGAAAGTTACTTAGTTGCTTTTGTATTAGTAACTCCTTAGCTGTATTTCTCTTTCTGTTGAAGGCAAAAGTAATTATAGGAATGTAGAAAAGCTATTGACTGGACATAAGGATTACTATGCAAAAAGGTTCCCAAGACAGCAAGATGGGTCAGGGAAGGCAGTTTCAGGAGAGATGAAAGATATAACTGTGAGCAGTTGGAGATGGGTGTGAAAGTGCTGAGTGGGGATAATGGAATAAAGTAGAAGAAATTCATGACAGCATGACACCTTCCCTGGTGCTGTTTTACTACCAGAACTTAAGTAAAATGAAAATATTCAAAGGAAGTAAAAGTGATACAAATTTAAGATGGCCGCAAAAGAATGAAAGAAAATTCCTAGAGAGTCAACACTAGATTTTGTTATAATTCAGCAGCCAAAGGCTAGCAAATCCTTATTTGGTTGGTTCTAACTGCTAGCAGGTCTCCATCTGCCTACTCCAAAGATTGTACTGATTACTTTTTAAATTACCTTCCTGGTTGATAAATTAATCTATGATCACGTGCTAACTCATTGTTACAATAGGTTCTACTTTTATTTCACTATCACATCATTTTAGAAACTTTTTATTGAAGTGCAATATTCATACAAAAAGCACATATATCACAAACATACTACTTGATGAATTTTCACAAAATAAACACACCTGTGTAATCAGCACCCAGACTAAGAAACTGAACATTACCAGCACCCCAGAAGCCCTCCTGTACACGAGGGTATCAATTATGCTGACTTTGAACAGCATAGATCAGCTTTGCCAATTTTAATACTTTATATAAATGCACTCATACAGTATGCATTCTTTTGAGTGGCTGGCTTTTTTCACTTAATATAAAGTGGTTTGTGAGATTCATCTGTACCGTGGCAAGTAATAGTAGGTCTTTTGTTTTCATTGCTGTATAGCATGCTGTTGTGTGAATATACCACAATTTATCCTTCCATTCTAATGTTAGGGGCATTTGAGTAGTTTTCATTTGGGGGCTACTATGATAGTATTACTGTGAACATTATATGCCTATAAAATTACAATGAACTACCACATAAAACAATGTTCCTTGGGAAATAATATGTTCACATTTTCAATTTAATAAATGCTTATATGTTATTTTCTATGCACTAGCCTATATTCTCAGTACTTTATAAGTATTTATTTATTTTATCACCCTCTTGACCATCCTATGAGGTAATAATAAATTACAATTACAATTTAACTGAGGAAATGGAAGCACAAGATAACATAGCTAGTGAATGGCAGAAGCAGAATTTAAGTCCAGGTAGTCTAGCACTATACTCTGAGACTGACTTTTAAAAAAAGTATTTCTAATGTGCACTAGTAGATATTGAATTATTATTAGTTCCCTTCATTCCTTGGCACTTGGGCAATGGAGTTTGCTGTCATGGGTGGTTAGAGCTATGGTGCCCAGGGTGTCCTCCATGAGTGAGACTCTTGGATATTTCTGCCATCAGAACCCTGTATTTTTCTTTCCATGGATCCTGTATATTGGCCTAAACTTTTTCCTTTCCACAGTAACTACCTGAGCTTCTGAGAAGGTTCTTTCCGCTCTTTGCCCACTAAGAAACACCACACAGTTTCATAACTTCTCCCTACATTTCCATAGGCTTTGGGAAATTGTGCAATGGAATTGGGAGGTATAGACATGCGTCCTTCTCAGGCTAGCCCACCCACAACTGTTTTCCCTTCTCAGGGCAAGATAAGAAACACAGAAGTATACTTCCCTAGTATTTTTCATTCTTTTATTCATACCAAAACTTTATTTAGCACATACTAGGGAACCAGAAAGTACTAGGTATTGTGGTAAATATAAAATGGACTAAAAAAGACTCAGTGATCTTTAGAAGTATACAGGCCAGGAGAAGAAATGAATGGGATTTCATTCTTTAAAGTATGGTATATGAAATACATGTGAAGGGGTGATATTTAGAAGATTTAACACCTATCAAGATATAAACATCGGCCAATCAGAATATCATGCAGAGACAATGGCATGGCAGTGTGCAGCTTCTGAATAGCAGCCTGGCATGTCTAAGGGACAGGACTGGACAGAAGGCTGTAGCCAGAACATGGAACACTTCGAATGCCAAGTGACGTGCCTTGACTCTATTCTCTAAGTCCCACAGAGTCACTGAGCAGTTCTGAGAAGGATTATGGTACAATAGGACTATGTTTAGGGACTTGTTTCTCAGTCCTTTAGCCTAGTAGAGACCCAAGGCCACAGAATAAAGATTGCTCTTTCTTATTCTGTGATTTTATTTCTCAACAACCCATGACCCAAGCACTGGATTATAATTTTTTCATTCACTACGTCTTTCTCAAAGTCCACAAAGACCAGATCTGGTTAGTGGTGTTTGGACATTTGGAATATTGCAGGGTTGTCATCCATCAAGAAGCAGACAGCCAGCTGAGCTTTTGACTTGTGTGTGCCAGAGAACAACTGAAATACAAAGCTCACAAGGGGATGCACAATATGACTGGAATTTCCCTCTGCCAGCTGGCTGCTCTGACACTGGTGCTTCTTTTCATAACGTTTCCCACTTTTGAGGCTACTAAGTAAGGAAGCAAAGGTTAAGCTGGGGGCGGGGCAAATCCCAGTGAGTGAAACAAATGAAGGAATGTGGAAAGAGGTCTGAGAGAGACACTTCTTTTGAATTAAACTCCATAAGAAGATTCTCTTCAGCACTTATTTTTTCTTAAATTTGCCCTTTGGGGACATAGTTTGCTAATTTCTCCCATATGAACTGAGCCCTGTTTCATCCACCAAGGATTAGCTGGCTAAATTTATCAGCTTGGCTTATAAAACAGGGTTGAAAAATCTCTTGGCACACTACCTGCAGGAAGGATGGCACGGTGGGGAGAGTGTGAGCACTGGTCTGAGATCGCTTGGGTGTGACTTTTGACTCTGCAGTATGCTGTAAGGTCTCGGAAGGGTTTCTTTTTTTTTTAAGATTTTATTTATTTATTTGGCAGAGAGAGAGAGCACTAGTAGGGGGAGTGGCAGGCAGAGGGAGAGGGAGAAGCAGGCTCCTCACTGAGGGGTCATGACCTGAGCCGAAGATAGACACTTAACTGACTGAGCCACCCAAGTGCCCCTCAGAAGGGTTTCTTATTGTCATTTTTCTCATCTGTAAAATGAATATGATAATGTTAACTACCTCATATGTGGTAGTGAAGGTTAAATGACTTTCAATGTATGGAGAAAAGAACCTGACACATAGTAAGCACACACACAAATGTGAGTTGTTTCATAATTATTATTAATTATCATTATTACCTTGTGTTTTCCTGTGTCTCTTTCCATTCTTTAATACACTCTTGTTAAAGTATCTATAAGCCTAAGTATCTATAAGCCACAAACTGCTAAAGATTCATGTATCTCTCCAAAGCATAAGTCACTAAAACAAACAAACAAAAAACACCTAAAACATAGAGAAATGTAATAGAAAGTCAGATTTTTGCATTTTTTTTCCTATAAGATGACAAGTCTCCATTAAGACCTCTTTCTAATATTCTGGACAAGCCAGGCTGTTCTGAATGCAAACAACTAATAATTCTCTAATCAAAGATATGATAAGATCACTAAAATACCTGCTAGTTTATTGAATGAAAATATTTAATCAATATTACTGATTACTCCTAAAGCAGTAAATGTGAAGGTGTCACATTTAGCTGGACAAGTAACCCTTTCTTCCTCAATGGTCCTCAAGGTGTACTTGTAAACGTATGCTGTGCAGAGAGAACCACCTTCCCAGAGCGGGTAACACTGGCCAGTGATGTACCTCACAAATAATATACCCATTATAAAAGGGAAGGTTGCTCAGATGCTACGGAATGGGAAAACCCGTCTATCTGGAAATCATGTGATTTGGATCACACTATCGATTTCTAAGTGACTTTCTTTTGATTATAGCACAACTTACTTGCTTTTTGCCTTACATTGGTCACCTGTAAAATGGTAATGATTGAAATGATTTTTCCTCACAATGACCCTGATGTATTTTTAAAGATTAAAAACAAAATAAAACTGTGAAGTGCTTTGAGTTCCACAAAGCAATCAAAGATTGTTACTAGAGAGCATATCATGCATATCGACAGATGGCACTCTTTGTTAGTTTCAGTAGTATCTGCAGGACCAGCTAATTGTTCTGTTATTTTATAAAGAAGTAGGTCAGCAGAAAGCACCAAGCTGGAAAAAAAAAAACAAAAAAACAAAAAACCAACTAGAATGTGTGTGATGATCAATTCTTTGAATTATTCATTCTCATCATTGATTGCTTAATTGAGTAACATGGATACAAAATTCCAAAGTGCCCTCCAGAACTCAAGATATTAAGACAACAGCAAGTCTCTCTAGTCTCTCTGGCTTGGAAGGATCTGTCTAAGACAGATAAAGCGTTCTGTTTTAAAAGAGAACCTGGCTAGGAGGCCCTGATGAAGCTTTTCCTAACTTCTCACTCATTCATTTGAAGTTAAAGAAAACTGTGAAAATACAATGCAAGAAAACAAAGACTCTCAGGCAAACCTGTACCAGGATCTGGGAGGCATCTCCAGGGATGTCAAACAACTGGAAAGAGAGAGGAAGAGCCCTGAAACAGGGTACACTGGGAATTTTAGTTTTCATGCACTACAACTTCAGATGGGCAGAAAAATCTGGAATTGAGGTTTAGGTTTAGGAAGAAGTCTCTGTCATAAGCCAACAGAATTTTCAACTACAACATATAGAAAGAATTGTGCTAAGAACTGGCATATTAGCCTAACAGTGGAAAAATGGTGGTGCTAAGATCTACTGACAAACCACTTGCATTGGAAAAAAAAAAAAAGGTTATCTATTTAAGTGTCTATCTATTTAAGTGAAAGTAGACAAAAAGACCCCAAATCCACAACAAATTGAAAACGGTGTAATTGAAGGAAAAGGGAAAAGGAACATAATTTTCAATTCCTATATTAAAAAGCATACTTTTCAAAGTTACTTTACCTACTTTAGAAAGATGTTTGTCATCCTTTATAAGATGCAAGAAAACATTTTCTCTATGAAATAGAAGTCGAAATTTAAATGGAGAATGAAAGAAAAATATGATAAGATTATGAGACATGACTGATAAGCAAAGGACATACAAAACAACTAAAAACACAAACGTTACTCAGAAATTCCACTCACAGACATGTATCTAACCCTAAAGAGATTCTTTTATCTCATATCTTATACCTGTATCAGGAGTTATATATGTGAATGTCTATCACGTAGTAATTTGTAATAGCCAAAATTTAACCATAACTGAATGTCCATAAGCAAAATAATGGATAAAGAAATACATTCTTAAATATTTTAAATATCAGTAGTTCAATTATATCCACAACAAAAGCAATACACTCCAGAATTTGCATTAAGGGATCTTAAGGACAAACTTGAATAGTTTTTTTAGAAAGCAGAGGAAAATAATGAAAAGATGAAAATCCTAAGAAAGGAGATGATAGTCAGGGAAGACAGAGAACCAAAACTCAAACCGAGAGTTACAGATAATCTCAAGAAAAAGAAAAAACAAACTATTGAAGTAGATGTGAACATAAAAGATATCCCAAAGTGGGGGGAAAAATCAAAATTTTACAAGAGTACCACCACTAAAAGACTTGAGTATTAAAATAAAAAGTGTTTACCATATTCAAGGCAAAAATTCATTAAACAGGAAAATGAAATAGAATCACATTGAGTTATGTCCTGGAAAAAAACTTTAAATTCAATAATTAAGCAAGTTTATTTTAAGCATTTAGGAAGGAAAAGAATTAATGACTTCTAATAAAATTGAACCACATGCTATTTATAAGACTTTATTTTCCACAAACAAAATTATGTAAATCCATGCAGCAACATCTCTTAAGGGAAAAACTGTGAGGGCAAAAGTTGCAAGAATTATGTTCCCAGAGAATGTGACCTTCAGGTATGAAGGAACCAGAAAGATATTCTCAGGTTTGCAGGAGCTCAGAAAATGAACTATCCATGTGTGGTTCTCGAAAAGGTTAAAGTTCTACTCCTACTGACCAAGAGATGAATCCTAATGAAGACCTCAAGCAGAGAAAGTCATGATATACATCAAACCAGTACCAATCTCAAGAACTATTGCTAATATTGCTACAAAACAAAAGGCAAACATAGCAAGTAAAATATGAATTTAATGATAATTACATGGATCAAAATTTGTAGATTATACTAAGGGAAAAATAGATGTGAGGAAAAGACAAAGCAGAAAAGGAAACTGAACTAAATTCCTCATTTCATATGAAGGGAGTCAAATCTATATTTTCTTTTATAATACTGATAATTAAAAATATGAATTAATAAGTATAATTTTGAAAAATCCAAAAGAATTCTCTACATAATTAAAAAACAAATACTAGAGAGTGTAAAAGTTTACGACATAAGTAAAGTTGCCAAAAAATTGAGGAAAATCACAAATCAAGATAAAAGAAATGTGAGTAAACATATTAGTTATAATAATAATTTGAATGATTGAAAATTCCCTAATAGAAGGCAAAAAATACTCAAATCCAGTTTAAAAACATTGAACTTCATGATATTTATAAGAGAAACTCTAAAACAAACAATATCCTTTCCTGATTAAAACTCATCACAGTATAGGGATAGAGGGAACATTCCTCAAGTTCATAAAATCTATCTATGAAAAACCCACAGCAAATATCATCCTCAATGGGGAAAAGCTGAGAGCCTTTCCCTTAAGATCAGGAACACGTCAAGGATGCCCACTCTCGCCACTATTGTTTAACATAGTACTAGAAGTCCTAGCAATAGCAATCAGACAACAAAAAGAAATAAAAGGTATTCAAATTGGCAAAGAAGAAGTCAAACTCTCTCTTTTTGCAGATGACATGATACTTTATGTGGAAAACCCAAAAGACTCCACCCTCAAATTACTAGAACTCATACAGCAATTCAGTAATGTGTCAGGATACAAAATCAATGCACAGAAATCACCTGCTTTCTTATACACTAACAACGCAACTGCAGAAAGAGAAATTAGAGAAACGATTCCATTTACAATAGCACCAGAAACCATAAGATACCTCGGAATAAACCTAACCAAAGAGGTAAAGGATCTATACTCTAGGAACTACAGAACACTCATGAAAGAAATTGAAGAAGACACAAAAAGATGGAAAAATATTCCATGCTCATGGATCAGAAGAATAAACATTGTTAAAATGTCTATGCTACCCAGAGCAATCTATACCTTCAATGCCATCCCAATCAAAATTCCAATGACATTTTTCAAAGTGCTGGAACAAACAATCCTAAAATTTATATGGAATCAGAAAAGACCCCGAATCGCCAAGGAAATGTTGAAAAAGAAATACAAAGCTGGGGGTATCACGTTGCCCGATTTCAAGCTATATTACAAAGCTGTGATCACCAAGACAGCATGGTACTGGCACAAAGACAGACATATAGACCAATGGAACAGAATAGAGAACCCAGATATGGACCCTCAACTCTATGATCAAATAATCTTTGACAAAGCAGGAAAAAACATGCAATGGAAAAAAGATAGTCTCTTCAATAAATGGTGCTGGGAAAATTGGACAGCCACATGCAGAAGAATGAAACTCGACCATTCTCTAACACCATTCACAAAGATAAACTCAAAGTGGATGAAAGATCTCAGTGTGAGACAGGAATCCATCAAAATCCTAGAGGAGAACATAGGCAGTAACCTCTTTGACATCGGCCACAGCAACTTCTTTCAAGATACAGCTCCAAAAGCTAGTGAAACAAAAGCCAAAATGAACTTTTGGGACTTCATCAAGATAAAAAGCTTCTGCACAGCAAAGGAAACAGTCAACAAAACAAAGAGGCAACCCACAGAATGGGAGAACATATTTGCAAATGACACTACAGATAAAGGGCTGGTATCCAAGATCTATAGAGAACTTCTCAAACTCAACACCCAAAAAACAAATAATCAAGTCAAAAAGTGGGCAGAAGTTATGAAAAGACACTTCTCTGAAGAAGACATACAAATGGCTAACAGACACATGAAAAAATGTTCATCATCATTAGCCATCAGGAAAATTCAAATCAAAATGACATTGAGATACCACCTTACACCAGTTAGAATGGCAAAAATGGACAGGAAAAGAAACAACAAATGTTGGAGAGGTTGTGGAGAAAGGGGAACCCTCTTCCACTGTTGGTGGGAATGCAAGTTGGTACAGCCACTTTGGAAAACAGTGTGGAGGTGCCTCAAAAATTTAAAAATAGAGCTACCCTATGACCCAGCAATTGCACTACTGCGTATTTACCCCAAAGACACAGATGTAGTGAAAAGCAGGGCCATATGCACCCCAATGTTCATAGCAGCAATGTCCACAATAGCCAAACTATGGAAAGAGCCGAGATGACCTTCAAAAGATGAATGGATAAAGAAGATGTGGTCCATATATACAATGGAATATTACTCAGCCATCAGAAAGGATGAATACCCAACTTTTACATCAACATGGATGGGACTGGAGGAGATTATACTAAGTGAAATAAGTCAAGCAGAGAAAGTCAATTATCATATGGTTTCACTTATCTGTGGAACATAAGGAATAGCATGGAGGACATTAGGAGAAGGAAGGGAAAAATGAGGGGGGGTGGAATTGGAGGGAGAGATGAACCATGAGAGACTATGGACTCTGAGAAACAAACAGGGTTTTAGAGGGGAAGGGGGAGAAGGGATGGGTTAGCCCAGTGATGGGTATTAAGGAGGACACGTACTGCATGGAGCACTGGGCGTTATACGAAAACAATGAATCGTGGATCACCACATCAAAAACTAATGATGTACTGTATGGTGACTAACATAACATAGTAAAATTAAAATAAATAAATAAATAAAGAGTGGGCAAATAGGCATCAGGCATTCACAAAAGAAAACAGGAAATACTAATTTCAAAAAGGGCAAAAGATATTAATGGTGACCAAAGGGTCATTAGATATTTATAAAGATACATATCACAAGGAAAACAATAGTTATTCAACTTTACAAGCAGAGTAAGATAATGTCAATATATATAAAGCAAGGATGTTAGAAAGATTAGAAATGTGAAAAGGAAAGCATTTGGTTATGGGAGACTGTAACACATCCTTCTTAGGCCCTGATAAACATATATATTTTTTAAAGATTTTATTTATTTATTCATGAGAGACACAGAGAAAGAGAAAGAGGCAGAGGCAGAGGGGGAAGCAGGCTCCCTGCAGAGCAAGGAGCTCAATGAAGGACTAGATCCCAGCACCTTGGGATCACGACGTGAGCCAAAGGCAGATGCTTAACCAACTGAGCCACCCAGGCACCCGTTTTTGTTTTTTGTTTTTTGTTTTTTGTTTTTTTAAGACTTTATCTATTTATTAATGAGAGACAGGGAGAGAGGCAGAGGCAAAGAACATTTATTTGATAAATATGTATAATTAGTAACTTTCAATCCAATGATATATTGACTTTTCTATCCTAAGAGAAAACATATATATACATGGACACTATTTTCAAGATTAATATGTTTTCATAAAAATTCAACAAATATTGTCACAAAGAAAATGTTCAAAGTTATCCAAATCAGAAATTGCAGAGGTTACATTCTCTGACTGCAGTATAATAAAAAGATATTTTTTTAAGTTTAATTAAAAACTCAAATACTTTGCAAGTTATAAATGCCTTCCTAAATAACTATCTAGGAGAAATAAAAAAAGTAAAATCTCCAACTTGTTTTAAGATAATGAAAACAGGACTATGACTTATTAAACTTTATAGAATGTGTGGAAATGTAGATATGTGACCTGAACTATTTTTTGTTCCAATTAAAAACGTAATTTAAAAAATAAAACTGAATGTAACTTCAAGAAGTTCAAACAGAACAAAGAATCTAAACACAAGAAGAAAATATTAAAAAATAAATATATACATTAATGTATGAGAAGAGAAAAACAATAAAATTGGTAAACTACAATACTGAATTCCCAAAGAATAAGAACAGAGGAGTCACATCACCAAGATGGCAACACAGATTGTTTCTGATTTCACTCTTCCTCACGAGAATAACTAACAACTATTGAAGAACAAGATACCTAGATTCTCTAGGAGAGAATCCTAGAACATGAGGGTGAGGTGGACATAGTCCCTGCATCACACAGACCTAGACAGACTGCGTGAGAAGGGTACAAGTAGAGGTTACACGTTGATCACATTGCCCCACCCCCAGGCCAGCATAGAGCTGTGCAGAGAGGTCTCCCCTGAGCCTCCAGTTCCTCTAGAAGGAAAAGAGAACCCAGGGGGCATACATCCAGCCTCCCTCAGCATTGTGGGTTGATCTGTGGGAACTCCTACTCTGATCTTGCACTACAGGGATTGCAAGGGAATCTGTAGCTCTCAAACACTGGGAATCTGACCATGATAGAGAACGAGGGAGGAGCTTGCAACAACCAGCACCTGGGTCTTGACAGACTGAGTTTATTCCCGCTGTGCCAAGTAGTAATCCCAACCAGCAGTTTTGCTCATGTGCAGACCAAGCCAGGGGCACACAGGGCCCCAGGGAACTTGGTGGGGGTACAGATCTGCTTGATTCAGGTCCTCATATTGCCAGCCCTGGAGCGTGGTTTGCCTCTGCCCAGGCAAGGAGTTGAATCACAGCCCCACCCATTGTGGAAAGTATCTTCTGGCTTCATCTGACCAGAATGTCTGGAGTCAAGTCTTGGAAGCTATGTGGTCAGTGGTACTCAAGCTGAGAGGCAGGCAGGGAGGTCTGATAGTTTGCAAAACAAAGCTGCCCTGTTCAGTCAGGGAACTTGGGGTGCAGGTCAGCTTGAGTTAAGACAGTAAATAAAAAGCTTTGCCAGCTTTAGAGCTGCTTCTCCCACTAAGCCTGGGCAGGGAATCTAATTTGTAACCCCACTTATCGCTGAATATAGCCTCTCCAACCAGGGAACCTAACCAGAACACATGGAAAGCTGCATAGCCCATTCAGTGTACAAAGGCACTTGAATAGGAACCACAGCCCAAGGCTTCCCCTGCTGGCAGAGAAAAACTGGTGGACTCACCTGGCCAGGCAATTTCATAAACACTCTGGACTGATTCAGTATTCAGCCCTAAACATCTAGCAAGCCTGACCAGAGAATCTAGGCAAACGTGGGTCCTATCCTACAGCCTCACTTGGGTAGGGAAACAAGCCAGCAGTCCTATCCAGCTGTTCCCAGCTAGTGGCACACCCTCCCTATCCTTGTCCTCAGAGTTTGAACAGTTGCCTCACCCCAAAATAGGCCATAATAGCAGGCCCCACCTACCCAAGAACATCACCAGCAGACACACCCAGAAACCCGAACTAAACTGACTGGCAAAGAACTTTCTCTGCCAAAGCAAACCTGTAAAATCTAGAAGAGCCTAATCACTCAAATGCACAGATACTAATATCAGGAATTAAAAATCACAGAAAATCAGGTAACTATGACAACACAAAAGAAACTAATAAAGCTCCAATAACCTACCATAAAGAAATGGAGATCTACGAACTGTCAGAAAAAGAATTCAGAATAAGCCTCTTAAGGACATTTGGTGAACTACAAGAAAACATATACAGACAACTAAACAAAATTAGGAAAATAGGGTATGAACAAAATGAGAAGTTCAACAAGGAAATGGAAAGCATAAAAACCAACCAAAAAAAAAAAAGCAAAACCCAAATAGGAATAGAAATCCTAGAGCTGAAAAATACACTAATCAAACTGAAGAACTCAACAAAGAGTTTCAAAAGTAGACTCAGTCATGCAAAAGAAAGAACTAGTAACCTGCAGGATAGGATACTGGAAATGTCCTGATCAAAGGAGCAAAAAGAAAAAAGAATGAAAAACAGTAAAGAAGCCTGTAGGAATTATGGTACACATGAGAAGAAACAATTATGGGAATTCCAAAAGGAGAAGAGAAAGAGAAAGAGACAAAAAGTATATTTAGAGTAAAAATGGCTAAAAACTTCCCAAACCTGGGCAGAGAAATGGGACATCCAGATCCATGAGGCCCAAAGTATCCCAAAAGGTTGAACCCAAATAGGACTATACCAAGACACATTATAATTAAATTATCCAAAAGTCAAGGACAAAGAAATCATTTTAAGAGCAATAAGAGAAAATAGAGAAGTTACATAGAAGGGACCCCCCCCCCCCCAATAAAGCTATAAGTGAATTTCTCAACAGAAACTTTTCAGGCCAGGAGAGAATGGGATGACATTCAAAATATTGAAAGAAAATAACTGTCAGCCAAGAATTCTATACCCGTTGAAGCTGTCCTTCAGAAACAAAGGAGGGATAAAGACTTCCCTACACAAAAGCTGAGAGTTCATTACCACCAGACCTACCTTAAAAGAAATGCTAAAGGGAGTTCTTTGAGTGGAAGTAAAATAATACTAATTAACATCATAAAAACATAAAAGGTCATGAAATCTCATTGGTAATGGTAAATACACAGTCATAGTTAGATTCTACAATATGGTAGAGTGGTCCATAATTCATTTACAACTCTAGTTCAAAAGTTTAAACAAAACTAATGGAGTAAAAATTACCATAACTACAATAATCTGTTACTAGTTACACAATTTAAAAACCTGTAAATTGTTATGCCAGTAACCTAAAATGTAGGTGGGGGGAGAAGTAAAACTAGAGTTTATGAATTCTACCAAAATTCTACCTTTGCTAGAAAAGAAAAAACAAATTTTCTAAGAAAAGAAAAAACAAAATTATACCTTTGGAAGAAAGAAGAAAGCAGGAGCCTTCACACTTTCTGGTTTCAATCACTAGTATAAAACTATAGTCATCAAAACAGTCTGCTACTGGCACAAAAACAGATAAACAGACCAACAGAACAGATTCAAGAGCCCAGAAATAAACCCAAGCATATATCGTCAAATAATTTATGACAAAGGAGCCAAGAATACTGAATGGTGAAAAGTCTTTTCAATAAATGGTGCTGGCATAATTGGATATTCAGATGTAAAAGAATGAAATTGGACCCATATCTTATACCACTCACAAAAATTAACTCAAAATGATTAAAGACCTATATGTAAGACCTGAAATCACAGAAGTCCTAGAAGAAAATATAGGAATAAAGCTCCTTTCCATGGGCCTTGATAATGATATTTTAGATGTGACATTGAAAGCACATGCAACAAAATTAAAAATAAACAAGTGGGACTACATCAAACTAGAAAGCGTCTGCACAGCAAAAGGAACCATCAAAAAGTGAAAATAAAACCTATAGAATGGCAAAAAGTATTTGCACACCATATATCTGATAAGAGAGGTTAATATCCAAAATATATAAAGAACTTATACAATTCAATAGCAAAAAAACAAATAGCCCAATTTAAAAAATGGGCAAAGGACGTGAATAGATATTCCTCCAATGAAGATATACAAAAGGCCAATGGTACATGAAAGGATGTCAACATCACTAGCCATTAGGGAAATGAAAATTAAAACCACAATGACGTATCACTTGAGTCCTGTCAGAATGGCCATGATCAAAAAGACAAGAGATATCAAATGCTGGCAAGGATGTGAAGAGGGAACCCTTGGGCACAGTCCCTTGGTGGGATTGTAAATTGGTACAGCCACTGTGGAAAACATTACGAAGGATCCTCAAAAAATTAAAAATAGAACTACCATATGATCTAGTAATTTCACTTCAGGGAATATATCCAAAGAAAATGAAAATAGTAATTCAAAAAGATATCTGCACTCCCATGTTCATAGCAGTATTATTTACAATAGCCAAGACATGGAAACAATCTAGGTATTGATGAAGGAATGGATAAAGAAGTTGTGAGATATATATAATATTCAGCCATAAAAAAAAAATGAAGAAATCCTACCATATGTGACAACAGGGATGGACCCTAAATGCCTTATGCTAAGGGAAATAAGTCAGACAGAGACAGACAAATATTGTATGATCTACTTATATGTGGAATCTAAAACAAACTCATAGAAAAAGAGATCAGACTTGCGGTTACCAGAGGCAGAGGGTGGGGGAAGGTGGTCAGAAGGTACAAATTTTCAGTTATAAGATAAATTAAGTACTAGGGGCTTAATGTTAATACTATAGCTCACACTACTTTCGATATATAGGAAAATAAGAAAGTAAATCATAAAAGTTCTCATTACATCCTTTTTTATTGTATCTATACGTTAGCTGAACCTATTGTGGTAATGATTTCATAGTACATGTACATCAAACCATCATGCTGTATATGCTTTAAATTTACACAGTAACACATGTGACATACTCAAATGTCAATTATTTTACAATAAAATGGAAAAAAGTATATATATATATATACTTTATACACATATATATGTATTTGGATGAAAAATCATCCAAAAGTCCTAGCAAATCTAATCAAGAAAAAAGAGTAAACAAATAAGATTAGAAGAAATAACATATAATCTTAAAAGGATTTAGGGGTGCCGGGGTGGCACAGTTTGTTAAGGGAATGTCTCTTGATTTCTGCTCATGTCATGATCTCCAGGTCATGAGATTAATCACCGGGTCAGGCTCTGTGCTCAGCACGGAGTTTGCTTGAGTTCTCTCTCCCTCTCCCTCTGCCCCTCCCACTCATGCTCTCTCTCTCTCTAACATAAATAAATAATAAATCTTTAAAAGAAAAATAAAAGGATTTAATAACAGATTCATAGATGATTTTAAATGATTTTTTTCTTTTTTGTGCACTTTTATTGAAATTCTAGTTAACAAACAGTGTAATATTAGTTTCAGGTGTACAATATAGTGATTCAACACTTCCTTACATCACCCAGGGCTCATCACAACAAGTGCTCTCCTTAACCCATCACCCATTTAACCCATCCCCCCACCCACCTCTCCTGTGGTAACCACCAGTTTGTTCTCTATAGTTGAGAGTTGGCTCCTAGGTTTTCCTCTATCTTTTTTTCTTAACCTTTGTTCATTTGTTTCTTAAACGCCACATATGAGTGAAAATCATATGGTATTTGTCTTTCTCTGGTTGACTTATTTCACTTAGAATAATACTTGCTAGCTCCATCCTTGTTGTAAATGGCAAGATTTCATTCTTTTTTTTCCTTTGAGTATTATTCCATTGCACATATATGCTAAATCTTCTTTTAAAAAGTATTAACATAAATAGTTAGCTTAATAAATTTGAAAATCTTAATAATGAGAGTTCAAAGATAATGAAGAAAAAAATTTGTGGGCCAAAATTTAAAAGACCAATATCAACTGAAGAACTGAAACTGAACAAGTTTTCAATAACTACCTTCAAGACAGCTGCAGAGTCAAGAGTTTTATCAGTGAGTGCTTTTCAGCTTCAGAAATAAATCATTCCTGTGATGTATAGTCTGCTTGTGCGTGGGAAAAAAAAAATACGAAAAATGTTCTAACTCACTTTAAAAAGCCAGGGTGACCCTCATAGTAAAACCTAAAAATGCTTAGTATGGATGCAAAAGTTTGAATTACAAATTAGCATATTCAATTCAGATCATATTAAAATAATAATTTATTCTGGATAATTAAAATTATCCTAAAATTCAGGTATATAATTCCTAATGAATAAAAATCACACTAATAGACTGCAAAATACATAAATGTCTCAATAGAGCTGGAAAATAATCTGATAAAATTTAATGAAACTTCTCTTGCTTAATAAGTTCAGAATAAAATGATAATTCATTGGCATAATAAAGAATATTTATCTTTAACATATAGCCAACATCATATATACTGGCAAATCATAAACTACTCAAGAATATCTTTTATTAACACTATCATTTCTAGAAGTGATAGCCAAAACAAACAAAAGAACCCCAGAAACATAAGGTGCATTTGTTAATTTAAAAACAAACTGGGGACAGATACAATTATTTATAGATAATGTGATTTTTTTTTTTACCTAAGTACTAAAGGAATCAACTGAAAAAAGTATTGGATATAATAACATAGTTCAGTAAAATGACCAAGTATAAAATAAATATATATAAATCAATCAGATTTGTGATACTAATAATATATAATCAAAATACAATGAAAAATACCCCATTCATAATAATAACCAAATATCATAAGAAACGATTCCAAGAATAATCTTTATGATTTGTGTGGAACTTACAGAATGACAATAACAAGAGGGTGTAGGAAGAATAAGAAGATTTTCATGAATAGAAGAACATACTTTGAGGCTGAATGGGGAGAAAATAGATTAATTTAATCCAAAAAATTCTAACATGCATTCTTGGAGTACTAGTGTGATACTAACATATCTTTTCAAAGCAATTCCCAAAGTTTAAATCAGGAATAAATAGGAAAAACTAAAAAAAATAATTAAAAACTTAATGGGGAAAGCTTGTCTCACCCGAATGTAGTGAGATGTGAAAATAGATAGACAACAAGCCAACTCTAGTAGATTAAAAAAACAAAACAATGACAAGAATTCGAAAGCTCTCTGTGAGATAAAGGTGACATCATAAATTAGTGAGGACATAAAAGAAAATTCATTAACGGTGTGAGACGACTATTTAACAAACAGAAAGAAAATTAGTTAGTTCCTCACTTTATACCATAAAACAAACTGTAGAGTAAATATTCTAATGTTAAAAACTAAACACACACACACACACACACACACACACACGCCAGGAAGAAAACATGAGCACTTATCAGATCTCAGGATGGGCAACGGCTTTCTAAATATTAAGAGCATTAAGAAATCATGCAAGAAATAGTATAAATTTGACTATAGAGAACAAAATTTGAAATTTCCCTACATTAAGAGCATTAAAAACGGAAATTAAACCTCCTTCATCATGAAAAGATAAATATAATTTAAAAAGCACACAATTGGGAAAAATACTTGATACAGGTTTATGACCAAAGTTTCATATAGTTAATATATAAAGAGCTTATGTAAACCTTAAAACTGCGATAGAAAAAAATGGCAAAGAATATGAAGTATTTACTTCAGGAAAGAAAAAAGAAAGAAGGAAGGAAGGAAGAAAGGGAGGGAAGGAGGGAGACAAGGAAGGTAAGGAAAAAAGAAAAACTAAATGTGAAGGAAAAAATCAAATTACTCAATTCCAAATATTTTTGTTTTAAAGGCTATCTTTCTCACTTATCAAATTAGCTAAACTTAACTCTAAAGCCCAATATCGTTGGATGTGAGATTAGAAATTGGAATGATTTTTCTGGAGAGTAAGTTCGATGATCTACATCAAGAATTAATGCTCCTAGATTGAATAATTTTACTTTGAGCCATTCATCTTATGGAAATAATTAGGGAACATTTGAGGGCAGGAACATTCATTGTCACCTTATACCTGTATTAGCTGAATTTATCATTAATCACTGGAGGTGTCACAAAATATCCAACATCATTTGTGGGGGGTATCACAAGTAATTTGTTACTATTAATAGTATAAGTGCCAAACTAAACATTTAGTCAATTAGAGTAGTCAAGTTTATCTCTGTAATATTATTCTTACTCCTCTTACAATATACTTCGTGAGTGGGAAGAAAAGGAACAGAGCAGTGGCAAATGCCCAGAGAGATTTGCATAAACCAGAGCCCTTTTTTATCTATGTGTACATGAGAATTCACTGGCTTTTGGACACATACATCTATGTGTGTTATAGAGGAGAAAATAATCAGAACCACTTGTAGAACTGCAGTCATTTAAGATACGAAATACAGACACTTTAAACTTTGTTTCGGAAGAAATTTGATAAGATGGGTAAATGTTCACTATATGGTGGAGGCAGAAAGAAGGGCTGAGCACATAGTGACACCATTTTATAAAAGAGCCAGAAGGAAGTTGACCCGTGTTGGAAGTGGTGGTCTCTGGGAGTTATTTTTCTTATGCTCTCCTGAATTTTCCAAATATTAAGTAGTAAGCAGATATTATTTAATGGCCAGAAAGAAATTATTAGCAAAAAATATTGTAAAATTATAAAGTACAGAATATTTACAAAGTAATCCTGTAATCCTCCTTCCTGATCCCTACTCCAATTAAAAATATATAATAAACGTTTACAGAAAAGGATTTTCTGTAAAAAGGATTTATGCCTTTCTGATTAACCTCATAGAATTAATTCTATCATATACTAAAAGGAAAGCCTCTGACAGCACAAACTAACTTGAACTTCATCATGTCTTCAGCTAACCTGCCAAAGACAATTTTGTAAGTCTTTACGCATTACACACTTAATTAAAAACTAAAAATGTAAACGTGACATATCATTTTATCCGTCATGAAAACACACCCTGTTCTTGGAGGAAGGGAGTAATAAAGACCAAATAGGTATACTCTAGTTAACAGTCTTCATTCTTATTTACAGGGAACTAAATTAATGCCCGCTCTCGGGAGAAAAATTAAAAAGCATGCAGTGACCTTCACTGAACTTCATGCACTAGCCAACTGAAAGCATATTTTTGGGGGGGGCGTTGAAAGCATACTTTCTAATGCCCTGAAAAACAAGCTTCAGGGTTATGGGGTTAACACAATACAAAATGCTGCCAAACTTCCTGTTGTTGTTGTTGTTGTTTTCTTAACCCAGGAAGGTTCCTATGAGAACACAAGTTTCACATTAGGGTGATGGAGAGGAAGACTTCTGTCCTGTACCCATGCCCATGCATCTTGTCCCAGAACTGCCTTTCTAATAACTCATGATTCTGAAGGGCACATAAAACATCGTAATAAGTGCATTTTGTGTTTTCATTTATTTCTTGGGAGAATAGCAGTCATTATTAATGTATGTTCTTGACACATCATTGGATTCACATTCCCAACCGTTTTGAATTACTACCTAAAATAGTCTTTTGAGGAATGTTAAATAATTAAAAAAAAAAGCTATTCTCAACTAGGTTGCTGAAGCACAGTTGTTTTCTATGAGTTGTACTATTCCAGTTCTGCTTTCTCAAACACTGTGATTATCTACCTTAGGTTTCTCAATTTTTAAATATTATTTTATAACACAAAAATGTACTAGAAATATCTCTAATTTTTTTTTTTTTTACTTTGGGGGAGATATCACTTCTATTTTTCATTGCTTGAAAGAAAACATATAAATAAGGACTGATTTCTTTAGGTTTTGAAGCTGATGATGGCGTTTTGTTTATTTGTAGATAAAAAGGGGTCTAAAGCAGGATTTCTCAGCCTGTGCAGTATTGACATTTTGGGCTAAATAATTCTTTGGAGTGGGAGGGTTGCCCTGTACATTGAAGTATGTATAGCAGCATCCTTGGTCTCTACACACTGGATTCCAGTAGCACCCTCTCCACACCACCCCCCTTGTGACAACCATAAATGTCTCCAGACATGGCCCCAAAGTCTGCTGGGGGGAGCAAAATCTCCCCTGGTCAAGAACTCTGGTCTAGGGCGCCTGGGTGGCTCAGTTGGTTAAGCGACTGCCTTCGGCTCAGGTCATGATCCTGGAGTCCCAGGATCGAGTCCCGCGTCGGGCTCCCTGCTCAGCAGGGAGTCTGCTTCTCCCTCTGACCCTCTCCCCTCTCATGTACTCTCTCATTCTCACTCTCTCAAAATAAATAATAAATAAATCTTTAAAAAAAAAAAAAGAACTCTGGTCTAAATCATATCACCCACAGAGAGTCACCTGAGTATTACCTACCTTCTTTATCAAAGTCTTCAAAAAGTGAAATTCTGTCTTTCAAATGTTGAGACTACTTGCTGCTCTATTACTTTAGTAGTCCTTAAATATTCTACCTAAAGTAAACTAATAAGCAACTAAGATTTCCCACATCCTTAAAAAAAAAAAAAGCTGACAAAAAAACTAGAATTTAGATGTTAGAGGTAACTGTCACGTTGAAAATTCATCTCACTTCTTTTGACATTATTTCCTAATTTTTACTTAGTCATAAAAGGCATCTAAATTATTTTACCACAATGATAATCCAACCTTCGGTTCAAAAGTCCAAGTAAAGAGCTTTTCAGTAAGAAGCAGGTCACTTAATATAATTCATATAATGCATAAACTTTTTTATTCATAAACTTTATAACTAATGTAGCAATAATGGAAAACTGAGAGTTTCTGTGTCAGTTATATACTTTTTACTATTTTAATTTTAACACGTTTATTGGAAAATTATCAGAAAACACAGAAAAGTATGTAGATTACCATTATCCTACTACACAGAGATAACCACATTTAGGTGTTGATCTTTCTAGGTTATTCTATTCATATAAATATATCCTATACTAAACCCTTAACAAATCACGATTTATACTCCACTCTCTGAATTAAACATAATGTTTACTAGATGTTAAGGGCAAAAATTGTAATGATAAATATACTTGGCTTTCTCAAACAACCATTTTTTACAGTACTAAAGCACACAATGTTGGGTTATCTATTTTCAGCAATAACCTCTACATGCTACAATTTTTCTGTTTTTCTAACCTATAGGCTTTAGCAATAACAAGAGAGAAGTGAATCAGCAGATACAATTAGGGGGCTTTTTTTTTTTTTTTTCATTCTACTGTATGTGTCATCTAGATATAGATCTCCAAAGTCCTAATTTTCCTGAAAATTCTAGGGGAAGGAAGAGAGGGTCTTATATTTTCATGGTCACCCCATACCTTCCTTCACTCCAAATGGATCCACCGAAACAAAACAAATAATAACAACTCCCCCCAAAATCCCTCACACAGGGCCATTTATGTGTTTAGAAAGTGTCACTGAACATTTGCCCTCGAACGTTAGAAATCCTCTCTCCATGTCGTTTCTATCCTCACATTCAGGAAATCTTCAGGAACTGTCTCATCCTTTGTAGTTCCCAACTCATACCACCTCCCTGGCTCTCTGTGCCCTTTCTTCTGTTTTCTACAGAGCTCTTCACCTCCACCTTGGTTGCATACAGTCCTTCTAGGTCAGTGGAGAGCCTTGAGAGAGTTGATGAACCAAATTCTTAATTATTGTACAATTTCCAGTCGGAAGAACCCTGGTAACCAATTAGACTAACTATTCAATCCACAAAACAAATTGAGGAAACCAGCTGACTATTCTAATTTCATATTTATTGACCACAGCTAAAAGCATGTATCAAAGTAGGGCAATAAACACTTGCGAATAATTAGAAGACCTGGGGGCCAGGGACCCAACCTTATGTAACTGGGTAGCAGAGGACTAATCTCAATCATTGTGACTCCTTTCCATTCTCTATAAAATAGGAATAGAACCTATGCTAATAAGAACATTGGTGACCCACATAATGGTCCACAAAGCATGTTCAAACAGATTGGCTGCTTCTGCCCTCAGAACAACACGAGATACAGCATCTATAATTATTATCATCCTCATTTATAGGCCCAGAGGAATTAGTGGCCTGGTTGAATCCCACTGAAGTAGCAGAGCTCATTGAATGCAAATACGACACCAAGTGCCTTCTCTCTATCTGGAGGGAAAGTTATGAGGATCTAATGACATTGCATATTATAAAGATTCTTTCCAAATGAAAAAAAAAAGTGAATGAAAACCCAAGCCTTATTGCTGTATTTATTTTCAGATAACTTTGGTAAGATGCAACTACATAAGAATGCTTTCATGAGATTTCAGGTATTTTCCACAAACATTTTCTCCAAATGGCACAGTACATTATAAAATAAAACTTAACATATTAGGATTAAAACATTACAGTATGACAGTTTTTACTTCTATGATGATTCTTTAATTTTTCCAGACTTGTGTTTTAGATTTATCCTGCTCCTTACCAACTGGCAAGTGATCCAAACATGTTTCAGCCTCATCTCTTACACATGAGCATGCTTGCTTGTGCACATGTGTATACACACACACACACACACACACACACACACACACACCCCTTTTCTTTCTCCATGGTTTCTGGTAATGATTTTTTTTTCTTTGCCTTTGACTATTTACAACACAGACTGCAAGTCCAGCAGATTGATTTCCCAAGATGAACTGATTCTAAGAGACTCCCAGGAGCATTTTGCAGTGGCCCCAATATTCTCCTTCACTGGCACAGAAAATTAACAATGTATTATATCTGAAAAATTTGAAGCCCCAAAAGCTCAAAAATGTCAATTCCTCAAATATTCCATGTTCTAGATTTCTAATTCCTTCTGTGACTTTCCACAGAATCTTTTTCCATAACTTTCATTCATTTCTGAAGCTATGAAGCTCACAATTGAACACATTTTCTATTGAGTTTTCCTGTGTGCTGAGTCAAACGGTTTCAAATGATACAATTACTTCATCGAAAAACAAACAGGCATTTAACAAACACTGTCTCCATACCCAGTCTGTACTAGAATCTGTGGGATCCAAAGGCACAGTTGTTCTCAAGCACAAAAAAGAGAATCTACTACATTATGAATTGCTTTTGAAGAAAATAAAATAATTTCACTATATATACATTATATTTTCTTTCTTAAAACTACCACATATATTCTTGATTAATGTTTGCACTTCAGTACACTGGGATCCCAAACAACATTTTATCCTACCCTAATTACCTTATAATCGTGGTTCAATATATATACTGATACCCTATATTTATTTTTTAATAAATTTCATGCTAAGACTTTTTTGTAATACTGAAAAATTTTGTAAAAACAACATTCACACTTGGTTTCAAAAAATAAAATAAGACAACAATCCTCCTCACACACAATTGCAATACTCTCAAAAAGGAAAAGTCTTTTAACCGTGTCTACTTTTAGAAAACTAAATAATAAACTTAGTTGAAAATGTAAAATTTGGATAATGAAACAATGAATATATCTTGCTATTTATCACATAGAGATGTGCTTGATTCTAATCTATGTAAAGTGAGACTTTAGTTCCTCTACTGTAGTACTTTTCACAGCACCTCTGTAAATGACAATCATATTGTTAGTTGTTTTGTTGGTTTAAGTTGGAAATCTCTAGTTACACTTCTGTTTCTTGTCCAATAAATTTTAGTCAGTTTCTCGACACCACTCTAGGTGGAATAAGACTGTTAATGCCTCTACCCATCCCTCAACTTTTGCTACTGTCTTTCACCTTCCACCTCTGCCAGCTAGCTATACATTTACTTTTACTTTGTCAAGGTTGTCAAGTGATCTGTTAAGTATTTGAGCTTATAAAAAAATGTTTTTATGGGTGCCTGGGTGGCTTGGTTAGCTAAGCATCTGCTTTCGGCTCAGGTCATGATCTGTGGATCCTGGAATCCAGCCCTGCATTGGTGTGGGGGGGGTTCGCTGCTCAGCGGGGAGTCTGCTTCAGCCTGCTCATGCTCGCTCTCTCTCTCTCAAATAAATAAAATCTTTAAACCAAAAAAAAAATGTTTTTATATTTAAGTCAGATTGAGTTGAGTTTTCTACCACAACAGAAACCATCTTGATTTCACTGAGCACCTCCTACCTGCTTACCTCCTGGCCAGGGAAAGGGATGCTACAATTTACTTTGTGTAAATGACTCTATTTAAAAAGGACATGATTTTTTAATACATCAGTTATATTTAATCAAAATATATCTCATAAAACAAAACAAAATGACAAGATGAAGCTCTGCAATAGTCTAAGACAATATCTTATTCAGGAAAAGACTTTCAAAAATAAAACCACTGTAGAATATTATTTGAAAACAGGGGGATACATTATTTTCTAAAAGAGACACTAAAATTGAAGGAAATAGGTGTATAGTGATGCTGGTGAAAAGATTTATTGCATTTGAAACATATTCTAGGGGTTATTGTTGTAAGTATAAAGGCTACTGAAGGGTAACATGGGAAGTGACCATGACTTAAGTATAATTTATAATATGTATGTCAGTTTTTATTTAAGTCAAATATTCCTTTTTTCAGTGAGACCTCTGAGTTTTCAGAAAACATCCATAAATATATGTTTCTTATAACTTTAACTTTAAAAAAAGTGTAATAAATCTTCCCTATTTTGTACTATACTTTTCTATACTTTTCTGCCTCTCTGAAAAAGGTTTTGAGATGCTATGCCTGGTGAATCAGATTCCTCTTCCTTTGTGAACGAAAACCACAGCAATCTCCTTCATGTTGTCCTCACTACACATTCTGTTTAAGTTATGTTCAGCTCAACCCCTCATAAACCAGGGGTCATGTATGGTTCAAAATAGTTATTCATGCATATAATAATTCACCTTAGAAAGTATTTTAGGTAGCTTAAATAAAATGTATGCATACAAAAGCTAGCAATACATAGGTGAAAAATAATAAGCCAAATACTATGTTTATTTAAAAAATCACAATGAAGCAGGCCATAATACCTTCCTAAATTGAGCTGTAAATTTAGTTCTGAGCTTCCTGATAGTTGAAATAAAAAGAAGTTACAAAGATTTCAATTCAGGGGAAACCAAACTTCTGCTAATACTAAACTCTAAAAGAAATTTCCCTTAGGGACATTCCCAAAATAAAATGAGGAGGGAAGAGTAGTGTGCCCATCACCAGTGTTTTCTGGAATTTTCTCCCTCTTCCTCCATATGCATATAAAAGTGTCTTGCCATAAGTACCTCCCACACTGAGGAAACTGCATGGTCAGGTTCAAGAAATCAAGTTTTGTAAAAGGAGAGTTAGAGGGATCTGATGTTGTAGTTCACAAAAGGAATTTTCCCTCATCCATGTCAGAATCAGAAAGAAAAATGAGCGAATTGTTTTTCTAGAATCTATAGATATTATTTCACTATTCCTAATAACATCATTTTCAAATGAGTAAATTGGATTCAGTGAATTGGAGAGAAGTCAAATGGAAGTCTGATTTATCCAAGACACATAGAAATTCAGAGGCATATCAATGATCAGAATTCGGAAGATATGAATCAAGTTATTTGTTATACTCACAGATAAAACAATCTTAAGATGATAGTATCTTAAATGTAAAAACACAGAAAAAAATCATATTGTCATTAGTCATATTACCACAGATCATGTGAGACCGCTTATAAAGACCTTATGTCTCTGTACTTTAAAAAAAAATTATCTTTACGAAGGCTAAAACTACCCCCAAAGTCAGAGCTTCTCTAATAAACACTTAAATGTATGTTAAAACTGGCAGCTCTCTAAGAATGACAGCTCTCCTCCTGCATATTAAACAACTGATGAAGAAATCATTGATGAAAAACTTTGAAAATCTAATTTAGTGGATGAAATATCACCATAGTGAAGTCAGGAATATTACCCAGACAATTGATAAAATATTCATTTCCTGTAATAAATGGGTGTGGAGTCATCAATTATCAAAAAACTATCAAACACTGGTTTTGACTTAAATATACTTAATAAGTCATGTTTATTGGATTCATATTGATTCTTCCACAATTTTCACTCAGAAAATGAAATCTGTGCAGTTAGTTAGTTGAAAATAACAACTGCTGGTCCAATTAAATTTAGCAAATTTCACATTCTAGTGTTACCATATGTATATTTGTTTGAAGTAATAATTAAACTTCTGTACTAGATTGCATATTTTGGAACAAAGTAAACAAATTACATTATGACATGGAAATATCTCTAAAAATACACATTTGATTTCCTCTTGGAAAATTAAGCACAAATGCCTTAAGTGAATCCCTAATAAATGGCTGCAAAAATTACTTGATTACAGGGGTATAAATTTGACCTAACCATTAATAACTTCTACATAAAACTATGCACGTTGGCAGTCAGAGGATACGTTAAATTTCTCTCCTAAAACATTACCCATTAAAAAAAGAAGACAGAGAGAGAGAGATGAAAGAAAGAAAGAAAGAAAGAAAGAAAGAAAGAAAGAAAGAAAGAAAGAAAGAAAGAAAGAGAGAAAGAAAAAGAAAGAAAGAGAAGGAAAGAAAGAAAGAAAGAAAGAAAGAAAAAGAAAGAAAGAAAGAAAGAAAGAAAGAAAGAAAGAAAGAAAGAAAGAAAGAAAGAAAAAAGAAGGAAGGAAGAAAGAAAGAAAAGAGAAAAAGAAAAAGAAAAAAGGAAAGAAAGAAAGCGAGCTTGGGAGTGTTGCTTTGCTCTAGAATTAAGAAGCTGGAGTTTAATTCATACCTAAGTTGTGGGAAAATTGATGGGATCAAAAAATATTTCAAGTTGGAAAAATGTGCAAAGGAAATACCGGTGGGCTGCTAGTAGGCAAGCACCTTGATCCTTGCTTGTAGAAAAGCAGAGAAGTATATACACATTTAAGGCTGCTGTGCCCTTGGCACAATGTCTCACAAAATCTTAACAAACGCTATCTTGGTTGGATCTCATAGCACTTTCATGAGGCATGCCGAGTTAGGGATATTGTCTTTTCATAACAGAGTTAGTCATTAAGAGATTTGCTCAAGGTCAGTCCAGAATCTGGATCTTTTGACAAAATTTAGGCATGGGGTCTATGCCTGACACAACAGTGATTTAAAATACAAAGAAGTATGATTTGATTTTAATAAATGCAAATACGTGTTACTACAAACTCTTTTAATCACGGTGTAGTCCATTTTCAGTAAAGAGCTCAATAAAGTTTATGTGACCCACAGTAACAACAGCTAAGTAATCCTATCCATATCAAATAAACAACTACAGAGTGACTATTGTTTGCAAAGCATTGTGATTAACAGCTAGTCATTTATATAGAGCAAGTGGCTTACTCAAGTCCTTTCTCTCTCTCCCTCTCTCTCTCTATAATTTTCTATTCAGCTATTTTATCCAACCTCCACTGAAGATCATGTGTGACTTTATTACAGAAATAAAGTTCACAGTACAGATGATTTGTATATAAAACTACATTTTCACTCTTGAAAGCAATTTTCTTTTAGAAAGAAAAAAGTTGGCAGGGCCATGACCACCTGCATTTTAGAGCAGGATAGACACTAACCTCTGTTTCAGATACCTGGTGTTCTGGCAAACATTAATACAAATGCACCAACCTGAATGCGGTCCGGTTAGACACTTTAAAGCAATGTTCTAAAAGGAAAGGCCTTAATTTGAACAGTCAATAGCGCTACAACGTGTTTGGGCAGTTTTCTTTCACATATGAACTTTCGCCACAAAAGGAGTTTAAAAGTTCAGGGTAGGGATTTAGGTGACCTACAAAAGTAGTACGTCCTGCGTTCCCATTTTCCTCAATACCTTATATATTACACAGTAATTTAAGCACCAGACCTGCCTCGATAGCCTCTCACTTTGTGACACAGCTCCCGCCGGACTTGACTTGCTCTGGGCGCCGGGATCAGGGTCCCACCTCAGGGCTCACAGAGGTTTGTTCCCAGTGGATCAGGGCGGGTGTGTTGCCGGAGTCGTGTTCCATTGGCTACACTCTCGGGACTGGCCGGGCCTTCCGACACTTGATTGGATGGAACTACCCCCTGTAGGCCAAGATCATTGGAGGGTGCGGGAGCCAGGGGGCGGGGCGGGTTCCCCAGGATTCTTGACCGAGCGCGCTCAGCTGCCGACCAGGGCGCCGGGCGCTGGACCGGAGCTGGGCGGGCCGCCCCGGAGGGAGGACGGGAGGGTCCCGGCGCGGAAGGGGTCTCGAAGGGGTAGAGCGGGGTCGGGGCTGGTCGCCGGCCGCCCCTAGGGCAGTCCCAGATTCCCCCCGGTGGCGGCCGCTCCAAGACAGCATCTGTCAACGCTCTTCCTCAGTCCTCCTCCTTTGGCCGGGCCGGGCTCCGCTGGCGGCGGCTGGGAAGACGCGGGACCCAGCGTGACGAGCCCATCAGCTGTCAGGCGAGCGGCGAAGAGACCCGAGGGCGGCTAGAGACACACAAAGAACGCGGTGAGCGGCGGCGGCGAAAGGGGGCGGCAGATTCGGGACGGCAACTCCCGGCCGCGCCCGCTCGTGCCGCCGCCGCCGCCGGGGCTGGGTCCGAGGCCGCGGAGACAATACGGCCGGGCTCCGGCCCCGCGCGCCTCAGACTGCGGGCGCCTGCGCTCCCCGGCCCCTATTTGACCATCCCTCGCCTCGCCCAGCCCCCTCCCGGCCGGCTTGGCCCCCGCCCGGGGAAGGGGCGCCCCCTCGCTCCCGCAGCGGGGAAGGAAGTCCGTCCGCGGCCGCCGAGCCCGGCAACTTGCGAGCCGGGAAAAGTTTGCGGCGCCTCCGCGGGGCGGCGCGACACGGCGCGGCCCGCCCCTGGCGTCCGCGGTCACCGCCGGTGACTTTCTGGACTCGTCGTCAGCCCGGGCCGCGGCGACTGCGGGGAGGGCCAGAGTACGTCCGACGGCGCCCGCGCCGGGGGCTGCGGGTGAGTTGACTTTCTGGGCGCGAGGGGTTTAAGCTGTCTGGGGCATCTGGGTTTGGGAAGAAGGCAAGGAGAGCGCCTTTAATACTTTTTGGAGCAGGCGGGGAGAACAAATGTAAGTGCGATTGCTTAAGAGTCGCTGACATGCCGCTGGCTTGTGAACCGTATCGGTGGGAACCTTTTAGGAGCCGGGGCTCCTGAGGGCCTGTGCGGGGTGGGGGTTGGGAGGTGGAAAGATTAGAAGGTCGCGCCCCAGCCTTGCCTGTAACTGGCTCTGCCTGACCTTGGACAAGTGACTTAACCACTTAGATCTCCTCATCCGTGATACGTGAGGCTAGAGCTACATGATCTCTGGTGTCTTCCCGTTTTTTAAATCCATCTCGGTTTGAGATTTTCCTTGGGCCTCAACCTGGTCCAAGAGTTATGAACCAGTAGGCCAGGATATATTTACAGGCGCCTGGATTCACCTTTCAGCCTACAGAGAAGTAACTTTTAAGTCTGATGTTTTCAAACAGTAATATCGGAAGGTTTGGGAGTTGTTTTGTTTTGTTTTGGTTTGGTTTTTTTCAGTGAAAAATAATTACCCATTGTTTAAAAACACTTCTTAAAACTGATCTACTTTGCTGCAGCATTTGGAGTAGTAGGAGCCAGGCTGGGGACAGAGAACCAAGCTTCAGGGTGAAGTGGCAGGTGCCTCCTGCGATCCCTTTATCCCTTCTGGATTCAGTTTAGGGGGAGAACAAGGCTTTTATTATACATAGGAGAGAGTAAACAGGGCAGGTGTTTTGTTGTTATTTTTCTGTATTGCTTCTTTCTACTGAAAACTTTTATGTGGAGGGCAGTGGGGGAGTGGGCTCTAACTTCTCACAAAGGAAAAGAAAATGTCACTTACAACCAAAGTAAATCTTGAACTAATGTAAATCTTCCTTACAAGAACAGTAACACATAATGCAAGTACATCTTGATCTAATTTTAATGAAGGATTGAAAATAGCTGCTATGTTCAGTATCACGCCAAGATGGCTCACTTACATAATCTTTGTTGGGATGTGTTAGTGACATGTATAATTTGGATAAATTATTAATGTTAAAGGTTTGGTCGGGGAATGGTATTGGAATATTTTCATCACAGGTTGTGTTGTAATACAATGGAGTGTTAACTTTTGGTTATAATAATAACCTGCCCATTTTTTTTCACTAAAAAGTGAAATCAAGCTTTTTCCCTAACCAAAACTCTTTCAACTATTAAATGTTTATTGGTCAATACTAAATACAGGAGAAATTGTTTTGTTCTCTCAATGATAAATTTTCCCAGTTTTTTCACTATTCATGAACGTGCCTTCTAGGAGTCAGGTGCTCCACTGGGTTTTCTCTTCTCATGGAGCTTATAACAACAAAAACTGATTTCTTTTAATGTAAATGCATAACTACACTCCATTAATATTTGCTGGATAAAATACCCAGTGCTTAGATAAAAATAATTTAAAATTCTTTTCGCCCATCCTTAGAATTACCATGCTTTAGGGGGAAGAAAAAAGGTATCAGAGAAAACTGGCAGAAAAACTGAACTGAATTCCAGTATCTATCCTGAAAGTTTATATTTTAAAATTAGGGATACAGATTTGGAAAGAGACAAAGACAGTTGATAGGGCTTCCAGGAGAAAGATAGCAATATTGATTTAACATAATACATTTTATGACCTACCTTTCTTTGAAGATCACAAACCTTTGAAAAGGTATGTTTCTTGAATTATCAGTAGCTATTTGCATTGCGATTGAATGTCTAATTAAATGGCCTAATCATAACCATTATATTTCACTTGAGTGATATCCGATTTTTAAACTCATTGTTAAAATAACATGAAATAAACCTTTTAGTACAGTTGTGTGAAAAAAAGTATACCTTTTGAAATCAACTAAGTCTGCAGGGAGAAAATTACCTCTAATCTTATACCAAATATAAAATAAGCACTGGAAATAACATCTTTCCAAGGTCTTCACTCTAGACAAATGCTATGTGTGCAGATGGATCCTATGTGGACTACGTCATGTATAAGATATTCTGATTTTCCTAAGGGATCTCTGTAATAGTCTATTTGTTGACAAGGAAAGTAAGTCCTCAACATTTGTAAGCCTGGAAACTTCTGGAAAGCCTCTTGGCCTTATTTAAAAGTGACTACTCAACCTAAAACATAGCACTGATATTTGAACAACAAGCTGTCTTTGTAGAATGTGCATTCTCCTCACAGCAAGTTTGCTGGTTGGGCAGCCTTGCAGAGGGTTAGAGCAGTTCATCTGAGAGTGTGGTCCTTCGACCACTTGTATCAGAATCTTCTGTAGCACCTACAAAACTTCAGACTGCTGGGCAACTCCCTACACTTAAAGAAGCAGAATGTCTGTGAGCAGAACCTAGAGTCTGTATTCTTAACAAGCTCCTCCCAAAGTGAGAATCACACTAAATTTCAAGGATTAGTGTTAAGAGTTTTCTTGTCAATGTTTAATGGCAACGGTTGCTTTCCCCAGGAACATTTAAAAAGTACCCCTTCCCCACCCCCCCATGCTCACTGCTCTGATCACTTCCCCTCCGGCGCCAGAATTGGCTTCATCTCTTAGCTGTGGCCAGGGAGCCCCTCATGAACTGCTTCTACAAGCAAGCCAAGATACCATATACAAGCAGAGTTGAGGCAGTCTTGGAGCACAAGGCCAAGAGATGCCTTCTTCTATGGGATACTCCCACCACCCTCTCCTCCAGCCACCTCCTCATCAAGTAAGGAGATGAGGTTTCAGGCAAATAATTGAGAATACACCCCAAGGGACAGAAGGCCTGAGAAGGAACAGAGCTGGAATGCCGAATGGAAAGCTATCCCTTCAACATAGTTTAACACTCATATTTGATTATTTTAGTTCTAAAGCTGATAATTTGGCACTGTATGGCAGAACCCAGGCCATTGTATATTGTTAAAACTTTCGTCTACAAACCTGTATAATGCTCCTGTAATCTCTGTATCCATAAAATCCCCAACATTTCAGTATTTTCATGTTTATTGAAGAAAAAGGGGAGAGTTTAAGAGAGAAGTTCAAAGCGTAGGCTAAGGAGTCAGCCACACCTGATTCAAATCCTAGCTTTGCCATTTACTACCCAGGTGACTTTGAGCACCATCCTTGACCCTGTAAGCTTCAGTTTCCTTCCTTGGAAAATGAGGAAAATAGTACCTGCCTCATAGGAGTTGTTTTGGGAATTATATAATATACAAATTAGTGACAGATAATAATTGTCACTCAGTATATATTCAATAGATGTACTTTTAATTTATTATAGTAACTTTTTTAAAATTTCTTTTTTAGCCCTGGAGAGTTGCTGTAGAAGAGGGATAAGAGAGGAAGACAACGCAGGAGGAGATAAGTCACTCTGGATGCAAGGGAAGGTCACACCACTAAATAGTAATTATTGAGCAGAGGGGAAAGGGACAAGGGAAGGAGGCCGACTGAGGCCCTGCTAGTAACCTAGGTTTCCCCATGTATCACCCTGGCTCAGGTGCTGTCTCCTCTGCCCTCCCCCCTTTTCATACCACTTGATATACTATTTTTGGACTCACTTTGAGAAACACTGATTATGTAGTCTGCCTCAAAATGTTAATCCTGGCTTTGGATTTTAGTATCTGTGATCCTCAACCTTGCAGTAGCTTAGGGGTAGCAATTGTCTCTCCTCTTGGCATCTAGCCTTTGCAGTTTTTGAAGGGATGAGATTTCTGTCTCTGACCCCAAAGAGACAGATCCAGAATCCAACTCCAAATTTGCCTTTTCAGAGAAGTGTATGCCATCAAAACATGGCATTGTGATGAGAGAGACCGCTGCCCCCCGACTTTGAAAAATACCTTTACTTTCTAGAGCTCTTCTACTTTTCAAAGTACTTTGTCTCTCATTAGCTCACTTTTTCCTTACGGTCCTGTAAAATATCAACATTAGTAGACAGACAGACCCCTATGAGGCCTGTCAAATCTTTCTCTTCTCCCCACCTCCATTCTCTTGCAAACCTATTGCAAGGCTAGTCTTTGCTATCTTTACATCATTTTTCTTAAAAATCCAAAGCCTTTCATCACTTTCTGTGTGTCCCCATGTCAAATTGAACCTCCTCTGCCTGGTCTATATGGTGGCCTTAAAAACAGTGTCCCATCCTACTGTAAATATATTCTCCCCATTGTTCCTACAACATGGCCTACTCACTCACCACTGGGCCTTAGCCCATATTGCTTGCCTCATTAGTGATGCCTCCTTTTGAACCACCTAGATTCTACCCATTCTTCAGTTTCCAACTCCTCCTTGGAGCCTTCCCAGATCATCAATTCCTTAAAGATTCCATCTTGTTCTGAATTCCAGTGGTAGCCACAACTATTTGGTCAATTATAACCTGGTCTTAAAGTCCTAAAGAAGAAAACGTATAGCATAATTTGATAAAGAAAGCACCAGACTAATAAGTTTTAAAGACTTGATGTCTACTAAAGGGAGCAAAGCCAATTTGCTCTACCTTTGTGGTTCTACATTTTCTGAGCTGTGAATGTAGAAAGCTTTGGGTCAGATGACGGTGGTCCCTTCTAATTCTGAGGCTCTGAGACAACCTGGCCTTCCTTATGTGGGATAGAACTCTTACTGAGTTCTTGGATGAAAATGTCAGGAGTGGACACTCAGTGCCTTCAGGACTTGCTCTATCCTACAGATCTCTAATGCTAAACTTGGCAATTTTTGAATGCCATGTACCTTTTTTGGTAAGCTTTTTAACCATAGCATTCAGGGAAGGTTATTGGGGGTGAATTAGGTAGCAGGATGATGCATTAAAAAAAAAAAAAAGAGTTATCTTGTGAATGACTTCCTATGATGGAAGAAATAGGATCAGTTATTAGATAAACCTTAAGTCTTAGCATTTAAAATTTTACATTTCATCTTCATTGGATAGTGCTATATGTTAAATACAGTTATATTTTCTTTTTATTATTTCATAAATTGAAAAACATTAAAATAGTCAAACTCTAGGATAGACACTAGATGACTTTCCATAGTAATCTGGTTGGTGACATGTGAATTTGCATCTGTATGTATATGTATCATATGCACATTACACTTAAATTAAGAAGAGTATCCCTAAATTATGAGGTGCTATTATACATTGACCAGATTTAAGAAGAATATCTCTTTAAAATGTGTTGACATTTAATTGACCTTTGAAAGTTCATTCTGTTAATCATACTCAAAGTGCTAAAGCTATGGTTGACTGCTCTGGTGTTTTTACATTCAGTCGTGCTTGGCATATAAATTCTTCAGCATAATTGCTACTTATTTAGCAAGAGTTTCCTTTCTTTGAAAATGTGAGTTGTGTTTTATTTTTGCATCTTTTTTTTAAAACTTTGCTTCAGGCTGGATAGTGTTAGAGGTTTGAATTGAAATGCTTTCCTGTCATTAGTTGTATGGGGTGTGCCTTCTTAATATAGGAGTAATGGAAATGTCTTGCTTAGTGGGGAAGTCTACTTTTCTTCTGGCAAAAGTTCGAGGTATGCTGCTAAAATTTAGAGAAGCTTAACACCTCAACACTACATATTTTTAACATAATAAACTTTTGAAAATCTTTCAGTTCCATTTGTGTAGATTAAAACTATCATTACTAATACTTATTAAACAAGGATTCAAGGATTTGTTTTCATAAAAAACTAATTATATTCCTTGAATTGCTATGAGTGGAATTTAATTTTACTGTAAACGATGTACATGTTTTTTAAAAAGTCACATGTTTCTTTTTTAAAGCTTAACATTATTACTATCACCTAGAGAACATCTGCTGAATTGTTTAAAAATTTCTGGGTATTAAATTTATGAAATCAGTCTGTGGAAATAATTTTTAATATGCTTAGCTGTCTTATAGGCTTCTAAATTAATATTTCCAGTGATCATGGAAAAGTAGCTACACTTTTTGCTAAATATTAATAGAAAAATAAAAGCATATAATTTACAGTTTTTTGCTAATTTATCTTTGAGACTCCAAATGTATTTTTAAAATATTTTTATCTTAAAAGTGGTTTTTAAATAGAGAAGATAAAGTTTAAACCAGTTTTTTATTTTCATGGGGTCATTTTATACCTTTCACATATGTAACTCCATATTTGAGGTATATTTTGTTCCCTGTTTAGAATAAGTTTTAATCTCATTATATCTTTTATTTATTCACATATTATAAGCATGGTAAACAGTCTGATTTCATGAAACTGACCTTATTTTCTCATCATTGTCTATCCTTCCATATTGTCCTATCTTTTGTTCTACCTTTTTCTGTTTCAAGTTTTACAACTTTACAGCTGTCCTTTTCATCTCATTATAGCCCCACCTCCAAGGGAAAATAAGTTATTTTGCCCTAGTCCAAATATTTAACTTGAAACTCTATCCTTTTTTAGAATATACAATGAAGGCTCTTAAATAATATTATCTAAATAATGCATAAAAAATTCAAATGACTACAATGCTGAATAGTCAGATATAGGATATTTCAGACTAAGGGTGAACTCTCACACTTCCATTTTGTAAACTGGTTTCAACAGATAGATTTATTTCTTCCCTGATAATCAAGTATCTCAAGACTAGGCCAGAACTGGTTAAATACAAAATGTTTAGATAAAGCCTGGTTTCTTGGGTAATCTCTCTTAGTAATTCAGGTGGACTGATGACACGTACTGACAAAATCAAGACATTTGTTCTTCTTTTCTGTTTGAAGTCTATTTTACCATCATACAGAATTTTTTGTCATTTGAATCTATATGTATTCACAGATTATTTATTTTATTTTCACTTTATTTGACAAATTTTTATATAATTCTTTCACTTACCAAACACTGTTCTAAACACTTTACAAGTATGAGTTTCTTTAATTATCTTGACTCTATAGCTATGGTTATTACTATATAATTATAGTTATTATTGTGCAGTTGAGAAAACACAGTTTTATTTTATGGTAGGCCTTAAGTGAGGGGAGACTGATAAGTGTAGGCAGAGTGCATAACTTATCAGTAGTGCTAAGAATCAACAAAAAGATGTGCAAGAATAGCATATGATGAGTCTGCATGGAAAGGGTCAGGGACTTAAAAGCAGTATGTCTTCCTTCCTCAATTTTAAGCCTTGGGCTATAGAATCAAAAGCCAAACTTAGAGGAGACACTCCTCAGTCCTGGGAAGTGATCATTGCATCAAAAGTGACCATTGCCATGGGTTTCATCTGCATGGTGAGGTGGGCTGTACTGGTTCATTTGATTCTCATAGGGTTGTATAGACCTTTATGCCTTCCCTTATCCTAGCATTTCTTGGGACAAGCTTCTTTCTTCCTACAGAGTTTGGCTTCTCTATCAGCTGGAAGTTTGGGCATTGTAGACACAAATGGCAAATTTTTTTTCCCAGCCTTAACCCCAGCCCACTCCAGTCTCTCTTCTTGCCCTAATTTGTGCATTACTTTGAAAATATTATTCATAGTGTTTACATGTGTGTGTTGTGTGAAGTTTAGGGGCTGATGTTAAGCAATGAGATTCAAGGACGAAGTTATCTTTTCTGTTGAAATTGGGGATGGAAGAAAAGGAGAGAAGAGCTGAGCGCAGGGAATATGAGAAAGGAGAGACATTATGGAAAAGAGAGATAAGTGGAGGAAAAAAAGATGGTGAAAAAATGAGGAAAGCGAATTACTGATTTGCTTCACACCCACACCTCCTCCCCAACTTCACGGTAACAGAGGCAATTTCTCTCTCTTTTGCCTGACATGAGGTTCACCAGGAAGTTATGCGCCGTGGGAGTGGAAAATTTCTCCCTTTTGCATTTTGAGACTTGGGTGTGCTGCTTTGAGATGCCACTGGTATCTAAGTAATATTTGTTTATACTGGATATTTTTCTCTGTGGATAGGGCTTAGAATACAAACAGTACTGTTAGCAGAACTGTAGGTACTCGATTGCTATGTTTATTTTATTAGTTAAAAAACTGCCAGAGCCCTAGGACTTCTGAGCACATTTAAAAAATACCAGAGGCAATTTTAAGAAGTGCTTTAGAAAGAAAAAATAAGAAAAGTTAGGACTTTCAGGCTCTAGAATGCCAACTAATGTTGGTAGGTTTCTTTTTAAATTAATGTCTTCAAAAACTAAATTAGGATAGTTTCATTAGTTTTTTTTTTTAAGTGAGTTTAAATTACTCTTCTTGTATGTAAATCTTTTCTTGGTAGATAGCTTAGGTAAAATAAAAGTGTGGCACTTTTGTTGCACAGAATGTAAAACTAAGGTTAATTCTTTGGGGAATTTAGGATTTTTTGGATGCTGCTTAAACCATCTCTAATGACTTTTTTTTTTTTTTTTTTTTTTGTCAGATTGCAGGTCCAAAAGTTTTCTTACTGATTTACAATTGTATTGGGACAGAATCACTGAAATTGTGATGGTCCCAGAAAATCTAAAATAGGGTCACTTTTACCCTTAAACTTTCTGAAAATTCATTTTATGGTCCCCTAAGTCTCTCTCTTTATCCTTCTCTCTGTAGAAAGTTATATTATTTAGTAGCATTAATGAAAAACACCCAGTTTAAAAAATATTGAACTAATCAAATGATAAAAGTATTGATTTGAAGAAGTTAATTTAATTTTAATTGGTTATTCATTTCTCAGGTAGAGGACTCTGGTCTTAACAGGTTTGATTCAGTCCCCATTGGTAAAACAAAGTCAAGATTTTTTTTTTTCCTCAGTCATTGCATGGCAGTAACATATTGTTCAGACATTTCAAGAATCACTAACAAATTACCCTTTTGGAATGGAAAGGGAGAAAAGGGACTCTTCTTTCTCATTTGTTCTTTTTCATTTTATCCTTTCCTATTCATGGAAATTTTTACTTTCCTCCACTGCTCATCAAAAGTTTCCCATTTGTACATCTTAGATTACTACCATACTAAGTTTTCTTAAAATTAGGCAGAAACAGACCCTGGACCTTTAAAAGCTAATGGAAACCATCCCATGTTTTCTCAGACTCTCCTCCCCAGATGCAAAAGGAGCAAAACAGTACTTGGTGGTTTGTCATTGTTGCTTCCGTGGCTGTCCTGTTTGGTTGACCTAAGCTGTTTTTACCTTCATTCTTAATGCTGAAATCTACAAACGAAATTAGGGCCAGTCACACTGTATTTCCCTCATCAGCTATCTCTAGTGGTTCAAATTTAGCACAAATCTACTGTGAGCACATATTAATTAGGCTAATAGAATAGGATGAAATGATAACATGAGTTTTTCAATAACTATATTTTGAATTGAACTGTGGTTTTATCTTATGAGTTTGCAGTTATTTTGTTGGAAATCTAGAAAATCCTATGTGAGCAACTAAGCTACTGATAACCCCAAACAGTGTAAGTTAAACATTAACTTGCAATAAAGTGCTGAAAGTGTCTTTGATTTTGAGATGCAGTGAGCTATTTCAAATTAAGTTGCCCATTTCTACATGGAATGGTGTGAAGGTCTTGAAACCTGATTTCAAGGTTGGACTCTGAATAAGAATTTTTTTTATCCCTGTCACTGTCTATGGCATGTCACTGTCACAGGCATAAGGTGAATGAGCCTCTATTCTTTTGCTCTTTATAACCCAATTCCCATGCCAGACAGTATTGGAGATAATTAAGTTCTTCTATAGAAAACTTCATAAGTCATCTACTAACTACTGTGTCTGTAAATATACTCTCAAACTATTTTGTAGTCCTGCTATTTTTAAAAATGTGTGGGTGTGGGAAGTGATGGTGAATGAAGTCAGGGTAATTGGTGCTTCTTTGTATCAAGAAAAATCACACTAGTTAAAGGAAGTCTGCTTCCATGACTTGTTTTAAAAAATTCTTCTAACCCTCTCCCATTTCAGTTCCTACCCTTACCTCATAAATTAAAGCAATGAAGGAATTAGAGTCATAGGATTTTGTAGCTGGAAGGATTTTAGAGAGAATCTGATTAACTCTCTTATTACACTTGAGGAAATTGATGTTCAGTGAGGTCAAATGAGATCATGTAGCTGTTTAAAAGCCCAAATGACATTAGTAGTTTATTTCCATTAGTAAACACTGTTCTGATTAATCTCCCTTAACATGTTTATAATCAGAAGGAAATAGTAAGGAAAAATAACTAACGTGTATGGTACTTTCTCATATACATTTGTCACTTCTCAGAAGAGCTCTGTAAGGTATAGGTACTGTAGTTCCCATCCACAGAGCAAAAGGGCTCAGCAGTGTTCAGAGATCCATCCATGCCGGTCTCTATCAAAAGGGCCCAGGGCTCCCTGTCTTCCCACCTTGGCAGAAGCATCTGCTGGTCTCAAGACAGTTCTCATATCTTTGTACTATATAGCTTTGGCTCTAAGTTTATGGTCCAATTATTAACTTTCATCTATTTCATCACTTTTAAAGAGGAAAAAAAATTTTTTTGAAGAGCTATGAGCTTATAAATTTTTCAAAAGAAAGATGCTGGATAATTGTAAATAAGATGTGTTTTAAGAATCTCTTTATTGACATTTTAAAAATCCAGCCAGTATATATTGAGTACCTTACTATTTATAAGGTACACGATGGGCTGCTCCAGTAGACACTATAGTGATTGAGGCAGAATCATGGCTTTCAGAGAAGAGGCTCATGCAATTGTCTTTCCTTTCAAAGATTTACCAAGATAGAGAACTATTCTTGAGAAATGTCTGATACTGTCTATATTACTCTTGAGATAAGAGAGCCACTACAGTTGACCCCTGAACAATGTGGGGTTTAGGGGTGCCAATCCCCTGTACAGTCAGAACTCTGTATACAACTTACTTTACTAATAGCCTGTTGACCAGAAGTCTTAATGATAATACAAACAGGCAGTTAACACATATTTTATATGTTATATATATTATATACTGTATTCTTACAATAAAGTAAGCTAGAGAAGATTATTAAGAAAATCATAAGGAAGAGAAAATACATCATAATACTGTACTGTATTTATCAGAAACAGTCATGTGTAAGTAGACTCATGCTGCTCATACCTGTGTTGTTAAAGGGTCAGCTGTAATTCTTACGTCTGAAATGGGTCAGTTTCTTCTGATTATTTGTATTCAAGTATTCACATTCGATACAACTTTTAAAATACAAAAAAGTAGAAAAAAATCATGTATATTTTGCATCTTATCATGGTAATATTTATAACGTACATATAGTTTTTTCTTGGTTTTTCTTTTACCTGATGGGATAGCTGATGTTCTATATCATTGCACAGCTTTGTAAATATGTTTTAATGATTACATAATTTCAGAAAGAATCATTTTCTATGTCTGTCAATAATCTGGCTATTCTGTGGCAATTATAGATGTTATTTTACACAAAATGATTAATCAAAGTCTCTAACCTGGGCTACTACTAAGTAATACTTTCTTTTTTTTTTTTTTAAAGATTTTATTTATTTGACGCAGAGAGAGTGACAGCAAGAGAGGGAACACAAGCAGGGGGAGTGGAAGAGGGAGAAGCAGGCCTCCGCGCAGCAGGGAGCCCGATGCGGGGCTCGATCCCAGGACCCTGGGATCATGACCCAAGCCGAAGGCAGACACCTAACGACTGAGCCACACAGGCACCCCAATAAGTTGTTTTTTTTTAAAGATTTTTTTTTATTTATTCATTTGCGAGAGAGACAGAGAGAGAACAAGCAGGGGGAGAGGCAGAGGGAGAGGGAGAAGCAGACTCCCTGCTGAGCAAGGAGCCTGATGCGGGACTTGATCCCAGGACCCTGGGACCATGACCTGAGCTGAAGGCAGACGCTTAAGCATCTGAGCCACCCAGGCGCCCCCCCCACCTTAAGTAATACTTTCTAAAAGTATTTGAAAAAAATAATGAACCAAGTAGATTATTTTCAGTTCTTTAAGAGCATCAGAATCATTTTATTTGCTTAAAATATCCATAGAAATATCAACTCTGTACAGTTGACCTACATTAGAAATGGATTTTTTAATTATGAAATTTATAAACAAATATTTTTTAAATGTAGTTTCCATTATAGAATTGTGTTCCTCTGAAATAATTTCTCATTACTGTTAAAGTATAGTACTAATCGTGTTGAATTTTTGCTATTTGGGGGGAATTTAAATCTGACAGCTTTGATTAAAAAAAAGAAAAAAACAAGGACTTCTGAATTCTGCTGTGGGATTACAATGAAATTTATCTTAAATTCACCTAATGGCCCTCTAGAAGTATGATCTTATATTTCAACAGGACTAGGAGGGTATTCCTAGGTGAGAGTAGCTCTTTGTGAAGAGTCTAATGGAACCCTGAGTTGGGGAAGAGCTGAGCCAGCAGGTTGTCCGAGGGATGCAGCCGGGGAACTGCTGACAGTTATGTGCCTGAGGGAAGGGAAGGAGATGAGATGAGAGGAGTTGGATGGAAAGTCCCTTATTAGCCTGAAGGTTAGGATGCCCTGACCCTTGGAATCCCCCTCCCTAGTGAGAAAGCCAGCCAGAGTAGGAGGGGAAAGGCTAGGGCAGATGAGGGAGTAGGGTACTAACAACCAAAAAACTCTGATAAGCTTGGAGAGTTCCTTTCTGGGGAACCCTGGCCTAGATTGTAAATCAGTATTATTTTAAGGACGACTTTGGCAAATGAGTAAATATATGTCAGATGAAATGAGTGACTTAATGAATTGTTTTATCACCAATCTGTATGTTACTCTTAAAAGTTTTTTCATTTAAATTTTTATGCCCAATTTATCATATAAACACAATTTTTATTGAATTTTCATTATGAACTGTCTCATATTTATTCAAACCAACGCCTTCCCCAATTCCACAAGTGATTCAGAGGAGCTTACAATAAGCAAAACATCAGAATAGGAAAGTGAGTGTATGATTCCAGCTCTCCAAGCCTAGTGTTCCTATCTGCATGATAATGATGATAGTAAATGTTTCATCATACCATGGCAGGGATAAGATGATATCGTGCATAAACATTGCTTGGCATACAACAAAAATGATATATTAAAGTTAAGGCTATAAACTTGATACACACAGTTTATCAGAATTAATTCTCCATTTATTTCTCACTACCATTTTATTAGAGAATATTAATTGAACAAAAAATACTTGTTTTAATTTCTAAAGTAGAAGATTTTATTCTTTGTAACTCTAAGTTCTTTACTATGCAAGATACTGCTTTTCTTCCTAGAATTTGAGTTTCTTAATCTTCCATGAATGCACAATCCATGGGAAAATGTTCCTAGTAAATTCCTACAGCCTTCATCCATTTTCAGCAGGCAACAAGCAGATAGGTCTATATTTCTTTTTTTTTTAAAGATTTTATTTATTTATTAGAGAGAGAGAGAGCACAAGTAGTGGGGACAGTAGGCAGAGGGAGAGGGAGAAACACACTCCCCACTGAGCAGGGATCCGGCTGGCGGGCTTGATCCCAGGACCCTGGGATCATGACCCAAGCCAAAGGCAGAAGCTTAACTGACTGAGCCGCCTAGGTGTCCCTATATTTCTATTAATTTCCAAAAAAAGCAAGGAAAAGTTCATCATCGTGGTCATTAGCAAGAAATATAATGAGAATTAGAAACCTTTGAATTAGGCTAACAACAGTGTCAACTACTAAGTGTAAAGTATGAAGTATAAAGAAGAAGGTGAAGATGAATTTTGAAGGGCAGAATTTTGTTTGTACATTTATTTTACTTCCATTCCAGAATCACTTCTATGTATATGCTTTCTACAAGGAAACAGAAACTACTTATTTCTTGTCTTTAGATGGGTTTCCTGAAGGAAAGGATGAAGTCCAAATACCAATACTGTTGATGCAGTTGCCTAGGACCTTGGCCCCCAGAGCGATGGTAGGTGGAAGGATGCAGAGCAGAGCCTGGCCACTAGGCCCTGTGCTGACATGAAGCACCCATTCCTTGGGTGACGCTGTAAACATTCAGAGACCAGAATGGGTGGAGGTTAGATGGAGGAGAAAGGTGGAACCAGAGGGAGAAGGCTCAGTCCAGTGAGGTAGGGTCACCTACATGTACCTTTGCATTTCCATGGCCAGGGGAGAGTCCTAGCATAAATAAATAAATGGACAAGTAAAGTAATAGTATCTTCCACCACCTGTTGAAAAGTGCCTAAAACCTCAATATTCAAGTATGGGCCATTTAATTTAAAAACTCTGATATCTTAAAATCCAGAGACTTCTATGTATGAGTGGAAGGAGGTGGGGGAGTCTGAGTGGCTGTAATATTTTAATCTGTTCTTAGTTATACATAGTTTAGGAAAATGCATGATTAGAGGATAAGAGGGTTCGAGACTGAATGGTTCAGGGTAGCTAAGAAAAAAATTTAAACTTTAATTGAGACCAGTCCTAAACTGTCCACCACTCAGAAGGAATTAATCCTTCAAAGAGTTAAAACTAATATGAGGAAGATTATAAAAACTGATTAGGGTATAGACATCCAGAGCTGCGCTTTTGGGTGGGGAGACTTTTGTGGCTCTTATCCAACAGGGCGAGAGCAGCCAGCATTTCTCTGGTTTTGAACTAAGTTTTTTGTGAACGTTTCCAGGGTTATATAAGACAACATATAGGATCTGATGTATTGGACACAAATGAATCTTATTCTGCCATATTTGTTTTTAATTCCTGATTTTTTTTTAAATGGATTTACTGGTGCTCTTTCTCAAATAGTGGCAAGAGTTTTTAGCCTCAAGCAAATTTATTTAGTTTCATCTTTCTAGATTAGTAGTCCTCTGCCAGGAACATATAGCAAAATCATTTGATAGATTTTGCAAAATGCACACACTCAGCACCCTCCCCTTCTGAATAAGAATTGCAAAATGGATGGGGCAAGAGGCAGTCCAGGTATGTGGGGTTAGAAGAAACTGTCCTGATAATTCCATTGCCACCTTCTCATTTTGAGAATTGTTGTTCTAAGTGGAGCCAACCGATACTGCTCAGTTACCAGGAAACAAGCAAATAGTTTAAATAACATTGAGTCTCACTTAAACTGGCAAAATTGTTCAGCACCTTGTTGGGATAAATCTGCTTTACCTTCCACATAGGTTTCATCTAGCTGGTATCTTGCTAAAAAGGAAGCCTGTGTATCCAGGCAGTGAAGTGTACTATATTGATGCTTGTTAAATACCCTTCCGTTGATGCATCCTTGTAACTAAGATTTTACCATCTTTGTGCTTGTGCTTTGCGGAATTTTTTATGTTTTTTCATAGAGCTCTGAGCAAAAGACTGGATGTTCAAAGTTGTGCTAAGGTTTAAGACCTCTTTCACATGTTCATTCAATTGTTATTTGAGGTTGCTTGCCTAGTATGTACTAGTCACTTAACCATTTTTAATTTTAAGCGGTAAGATTCCAAGACAAGTAGGGGATCTGTCACTTTGAGAAAAATTTATGGAAGTAAAACTGTTTTCTTTTGGTAAACAGTTACTGCTATATAATGTCTTCACAGGGTGTAAGGCTTGGTATTTAACTGTTTTAATTACAGAGTACCGTGCCTATTTGTGACTAACTTAAAAGAAGTGGGTGTCTTGGTGAGAAGTTCACGAGGTTTAGCTGTAGCTGAGTTTGGTGAACTGACTGGAGCTCTAGTCAGCAATGGTATATGTGAATGCCAAGTACTAAGAATTTCAGGAATGTAGAATTGCACAGCACTGATAAAGTTTGCTTTGTTCCCCTATGTGACTTGACCCATTGAGAAAACGTGGTTCCCTAGGAAGTTTTAATAGTTCAAAGTCCTTAGTTAATAAAGAAAAAGGCCTCAACATAATTCAGCTTGTTTTCACCTGCTGCCTCAAAGATTAACTTTCTTAACCTTAATGGGATAGAGTTACCCTTTGCTTTGAAAAAGTAATTTATGGAGCTCCTCACATTTGTTAGTTTCGGTAAACATGACACTGTTTGTGTGGATTCTGTTTTGGTTTTGGGTTTGGTGTCACAAACTACTAAGACTTCTGTAACCTGAGAACCTTATGGTTACTTCACCTAAAAAATCTTGGGGAAAGGCACACCCACTGTGTATCAACTTAATCTTTCACTAGACTAGGAAGCATTTTGAATTCCTTCAGGAGAGTAGTGACTGATAGAGCTTAGCCTTCAATTTTCCTCATTTATTTTCATAAGAGAATGGGAATGGAATTCAAAACATTCAAATTTGGAGTTAATGTGCGTCACTCTGTTGCGAGTGTAGGTTCTGTGTTTTTCCAGTGGGGAACTTTGATCCACAAACTGATGTATGCCTGTTATAGACCTTGTTATTTCTTTCCATTTCTCTCCTGATTGTTGCATATGCTTTCAAAAACCATCTGACTATACAAGTTGTCTCTGGGAGCAGATTCCAGAGCAACAGTGGTATTATAAAAGCACGTAAGTCTTTTTTTTTTTATCAGAATTTATAATGTTTGAAATAGACTTTTTATATTTTCATTGAGAGTCTAAGCTCACTTAAATTTAGCATTTAATGTTAATGTGCACTTTATGTTATTAACGTAATTTAATTTCTGTGTTTGGTCATTTTCACTCAAAGAAGGATTTTAATTGCATAATACATGTTGGAGCCCTATTAAGTAATCCTGCCTTGTTTGTTTTTTAGCTAACAATAATGGATGAAAGCAATTTGCATACACTGTCTTAGTCTATCACAAAATCCTACAGGAACTTGGTAGATGAATAACAGACGTGAAGCTTTTTGTTTTGATTTTGAGACATTTTCTAGAATATTTCTGTGTTGGAGTGAGAATTTACTAATGTACAGAATTGCTCCTTGTACATCCGAGAAACACCTGCTAGGGACCAGTCTTTAGGTTAACCAAACAGAAAGAAGGTATATCCCTCTTGACAGTGAGCGACTGTAAACATCCTCGACTGGAAGCTGTGAAGCCACAGATGAGCTTTCAGTCGGATGTTTGCAGCTGCCTACTGCCTCAGACTTCAAGGAGCTACTTTAGGAGCAATTATCTTGTTAACTAAAACAGAATACCTCGCTTTCCCTTTGATTCATTTTTACAAAGCTTGGGTGAAAATGATATAAATTAAATGACTTTTAAACCATCTCTTTGCATCTTTAGAGGACTTCAGGGCAGGGGGAGAGGTGCTCTGTGTGTGTATAGAATTTGCAATATCAAAAAGAGAAAAGAAAAGTAGGCAAAATATCCCTGAGAGAAGTGAGGAAATGTATTATAGTCTTTTTGTTCTAAAAAATAAGGTGTACTAGGGTAATATTTCACAAGTCACTCTAAAAAGGTGATTTGTCCCACTATTATATTTGTCCCACTATATATTTATTTATTTATAAATATATATTATATTTGTCTATAATTTCAAAATAGGTGTCTTTTAGATCCATTCACAAACATCTCTATGAATGAAGTCTAAATTTTTTGAAGAGGGAAAAAATAGTAAAGGCTAAAGAGTTAATTCATTTTCACATTATTGAATTAAACTTTTTATTTTCTTATAGGTTCAGTCTTTAAGTAATGAAGTAGTTTTCAATTTAATGAAGTGCCTAAGATGATAAACCAATATTTGAAAAATCTACTTGTTCTTATTTTAGCTGATGAAAATAGTATTTTAGGCCATTGTTGATACTGTTTCCATTCAATTGAGCTGTTAACCTTGTTCTATATCATAGCACATATCTCTTTAAAACGATGCATGCATCAAATACTACCCTAACTATATGAAGGCAACCTAATACTTCTAAAAGAATCCTGTTGTGGACCTCTGTGAAGGATCTAATAACTTGTCCTTTTTGTAAATCTGTTTTCGTCTTATGGCAGATTTGTTTAATATGAGACAATTAAATAGTAGAAATGAGATATCAAAAGGAGAGGAAAATGGCATCCTTTGTCCTCTAAAACAGTATTTTCTAAATATGCAGTATTGTCATTAACATAGAATTTATAGTTTCTGTTTCCTACTTGATACCCATTCATGATATCAGCAAGAGGTGATACTGAAATGGTGTGACTACTATTTGAATTTTGACCACTATTTAAAATTCGACCAGACTACAGTTGAACATTCTAATTAACTGGGATGGAAGGAGACATGTACAGAAATGCCTTTAAATTTCTCTCATACATAAAGCCATCAAGTGAAAACCCTCAGTTAGTTATGCTGGGCCATGAGAGGTTAGCACGCTGTCCCTGAAACAGAGGTGGGAGGGATGGAGGCTTTCCATCTGCTAGGCCCTGGGGTCTGGAATGGAGAATGCAGTTTGTTTTTTAATAGGTAAACTTAAAACAGTTAGAGCAAATAACTCAGCTGTGTCCCACGGAACTTAACCACACTTCCTAGGTAAATAACTATAGGTCTGGAGAAATGGGTAAACTTTTCCTAGTTCTTTAACCTTCACTTTCTTTAGGTTCTCCTCCTGTGTTATTTCATATCCCCTTCCTTGCCTCACTGCCCTCTAAATGTTCCATTTCCCACCTATTTAGTTATTTCCTTCATTTAAGTGATTACTTATTAGAATATTTTAATTTGCAAAAATTACAGCTTTCTCAAATATTCTTAAAGAGAAATACAAACCTCCAGAAAACATGCTGGGTAGTTTTGAAAGTAATACTTGTAATTTATTAATGCCTTGGACCCCATATTTCACTAGAAAAAAATCTAAAATTCTACTCTAAGATAACATCAAAAGTATGTTGTTTATATTTGAAATAAGATCTGGATGCAATTTTTTTATTTCACAAAAATATCCAACTTTTAAAATTTACAGTGTTACATATGTACAACTACATAGACAAAGTTATTATTCACTTAAGTGGGATAAATTAATATTTAGCATAAATTAGAAACTATTACTAATTGCTTTCATGTGGTTTTCCCTCTTTACAATTTTTTTAATTGTATGTTCATGTTAGCATAGTAAAATATCATATATGATTAGAACATAAAATTCTTGAAATGGGCCACAGCTGGTCAGTTACTGCGACTAAAACTTTGTTAAATGTGTGCTAGATAAATGTAATATGCCTATTGCTGTGAAGTTTATAATGTAAAACAAAAAATAGCACCACACTGAGTAATCATCATAACTATTGTATATTTAGTTTTTGTTTGTGATTTGCAAAAATAAAAATGGGTACGCCCCTAAAAGGGAGAATTCTATAGGAAGTGTAAGAGGTCTAAAAGTGGCAGTGGTGACTCATTTAAATGATACTGATTTTTCCTGACCATAAAACTCTAATTTGAACCTGAACTCCATTTTCTGGTGATGCTATCCGTAATATTACACATGTGTGAAATCTTTCCTCTAGTAAAGAATGAATAAAACCAGAGGACAATGGGAGCAAAGGAAGCTGAATAAGAATATAGTCCTGCATGGGAATTAGTAGCTATACCTATGAAACACGTCCTCACCCAAACAGATGCTTATCGGAATCGCCTTGTATTCTTTAGCTAAAATTGTAGCTAACTATTACGATTGGGGATCTTTCTTGAGTGGTGTCAGTTGGTGGTGGCTTAAAAATAATAATGTAAAGATGCCAGTTGTTTTTCTGTATCAGAAGTGTAACTGGAAGTTCTCTCTCTTAAATTTTTAAATGACTTACTGAATTCTTAAAGGTGGTTCTTAGTGAACTGTCTCAGCAGTATCACTACAAGAATGAACAAGACTTTCTTTGTATGGTATTATATCAGAATAACTATTCTAAATAGATATAGAAGATATGGTTGGTAGTATATACTATAGTTGTTTGTGTGCACTAACTAAGCTATTAAATCATTTAAGATATTAGGGTTTTTATGATTATTGTTTTTCCCCTTCATTTTTATTTCTCTTAATGGCAAAAAGCCAGTAAATAAAATTAAAAAAAAAATCTCATCCTCTGAATGTGCTTATTATTAGAAATAATAGTCAGTGGATTAAGTATTCTTAACAGGCTTCTTCAGTTGTTACGCACAGACAAGTATCTCTCACTAATATACACTCTTTAAATCTTTAGTATGAAGGTGGTGGGCAAGTTAATGTTGCCAAGTGATACTTAATCTGCCTTTCCTAATTTGTATATCTAATTATTATATAAACTTAATGATGCAGTACTTTGAGAGTAGAGGCTTTTTAATGCAAATTAAAATGAAGTAGATTGGGGATTCATTCAGCGTAACCACTAAATGTGAACTTACTGTCCCCAAAGACTCCAGTGCCCTGCATGGTTAGAGAAATTAATGAATGAACTCCTTCAGGCACCTTAACAACTGAGTAAAATCAGAATCTCTCCACAGCTCTCATTTCAAAAATGACACCAGGAGATCTCACATATGAGATAGCTTACTGGAAAGAGTGTTGGAAAATATAAAATGTTTTACAGTACAGTAATACAATATAAGCTTGTTATTCTCAGTGTGCTTCCTTGCAGAGACTGAACTACCATTTCTGAATTTTGGATTTTGGTGTTTTTCATTTAAAGAGTTAAACTCTTGAAAAGAACAAATGTTTATTATACCAATGAAGGAAAATATATGTAAATAAATGCCTCCTGCCATAAAAGAGTAGCACTTGCAGTGAAGATTTCCACAATAGAAATACATTTATTTGCAAGATGTATGATGTTGATGAATAGAAACTGTTGTCCTATTTAAATGATTTATTTGCACTGAGTGTTAAGTATGTTGAAATGAGTGAGAGAATTGGTAAAATTTGCAAATTCAGATATTCAGCTTTGAGTATTGATGTTTTAGACATAATAGTTCTTTTAAGTGCATATTAAGGAAATTATTTTGCTCAATTCCTTACTCTTTAATTATTGTGTTAGATTAAAATTATCTTTGGAATTATAATCTTTCAACTATGAAATGCACATCTGGAGAATTTGATTTTGAAACATTTATTCTTTTTCATATACTTTCAGTAGCTTTCATGGCCCTGTCAGATATATAGTTTTCTTTTTCTAATTTTCATTCTATTCTCTTACCGCAGTAAATCTGTATTTTGCTTAAAATAAAATGTCTGACAGTCAGACATTGAATAAGAAATTAGGAAATTTGCACACTGTTTGTTCATGGGAAGAATAATGTTCAGCTGTATCGTGAACCAATCATCTCACCTTTCTACACTTCAGCTTTAGTGGTTGGGCTGATTGTCTTGATTTCTTGTAACTTGTTCCTAAATCTCTGAGTAGTTAAAGTAAATTACCCTAAATTATTAGAAATTCCAAAAATGTAAGGCTAATTTAATAGCATAAGGTCAATTTATCAAAATGCAATTTACTGAAATATAATTTTTTTTGTATAGAAAAGAATCTATTCAGATTGTTGGTACAAATTCAATGTGTGTGATATGCTAATAGCTAATTAAAACCAGCTTTAAAAATGCTTTCAGTTTCCCACCTGAGATAACCCCAGGAATGGTACTAGAAGTTATGGTTATGTTTAGGGTTAGAAAACAAGCTCCAAGAGGCTGATGAGCAGTCCCATCCCCTGAATCTTGGATGTGGTAGCTCACTTTTCCTGAAGGAAATATAAAAATCCTAGGGGTGCCTGATCTTAGCACTACTAATTGTTTTTAAGTTAGGGAAGAATAGGGGAATACCTGTGAAGGCAGAAAGATTTTCTTCTTATGAAGAATGGTTAATTTGTATCTTAAATTAAGATAGTACATGAGGGCCACAGTACATAAATTCTCACTCTACTTCCCCTCTTTTGCATCCTCTTCTGAAAGAGGTCTTTATGATTCGGCTCATGGCCCGTCTTCTGCTGTCCTGGGCTTTTCAAGCTGAAGCCACATTGCCTTTCAGTTCTGCAAACAACCTTACTCTAATCCTTTGCATTCTGAGCCTTTGCCTTAGCTATTCCCTCTGCATAGATGGAATACTCTTATCTTACCCAGCTCTATCCCAAAACACATACAGCCATGCACACATGTACGCATGTACACTCATACTTTAGGTATCATACTTCATGTCATTTCCTCAGGGGAAGTCTTATTCCTTTCTCTTCAGGCTATGGGTTCCTTCTTTCTCCTGAGATAGGACTCACAAGAAGCAGTTCATCATGTGAAACTCTGGGGGGGGCGGGGAAGTATTTCAAGCAGAGGGAACAGCAGGTGCAGAGGAGCAGAGGTTGGATCAGGCAAAAATTATAAAATACTCTGGTTCGGAGTGAGCAAGATAGGGTCAGAGAAGTAAACAAGGAATGGGCAATGTAGGACCTTATGGGTCACAGTGATGAGTTTGAATTTTACTGATAAGCATCACATTTTAGTACTTGTTATTGTGAAACGTTCTTTGAATTTTGGATTCAGTTTAATTAAATGATAGGACCTCAGTCATAGTGACTGCCCCTACCAGAATGTGGCTAATAGTTTTTTAAAGATGAGTGACAGCTCGCTTCAATAAATATTGAGTGCCTACTTGCATAAACAATAGTTGACTATTGGGGGCTAAATGATACAAAGTTGAAAAAGACTTGATCCCTGGGATTGCTAATAAGGGTGGGATGAGATAATGTCATGTGGACCAGAAACCCAGGATTACCGAAATTCTACCTGAGATTAGCCACCCCTTCCTGAAAAGATCTCACAGGAAATACATGCTAAGGAAAGAAAAGGCAAACAGTAATATCACTAAGTAGAGCATCCTCTTCAGCCCCAGTAGGGAATACTAATGAAGCAGGCTGCACTAAGGAATTGTTTATTTCACACTCCTTTAGCCTAGAGCCCCCATATTGGGCAGTTCTATTTATGAGAGATCTTGAAGAAGAGAGTGTGTCTGCGAAGGTGAAAGAGAAAAACAGGGACCTATCCCAGAGCATACCTTAACACTCTTAGGAGGAAGAACAGCCACGAGAAAGTTTGTCTAAATGGGATAAAGCTAAGCACATGCCTTCATGAACCTTCAGCTCATCCCCCAAAAATGTCAGCAACATCCCCTACCACAGCAACAGCCCTCCTTTTTGTGTATGTATCTGAGGCGGGAGCAGGGGAGGAAGAGGGAAGGGGGCATGAAAGGGTGCTAATATGTACCCATACTCACCCTAGATGCCAATTGTTGCCCTCAAACAATTCTTGTTTAGGTGGAATTGGTGAAATACATGTGAAATAAGTAATAGTGGTGCATCATGTCCTAAGTAGTGGTAATAATAGTGAAGTACTGGCTGATTCTAGATGTTCTAGATGATTTCTATTAACTCACAGTTTTGTTCTAGATCCTTTATGTTAATTCACAGTTTAATCCTCACAATAGCCCTGTGAAGCGGGTGCTATCATAATTTTACAGATAAAAAAACTGAAGCACAGAAAGGCTAAATGACTGGTTCAGCGTCACTCAGTAAGTGGCAGAGAACCTAAAATAAAAAATAAGAGATGCTGAAGGATTGTGGAAAGCATTTGAGCTATACTTTCCTCAAGCTGAGGACGTGAAATGTGGGGTGTGTTTGGAGAGAAATGTTTGAGTGCGGGGAGTGTGCATGCCAGAAAGGTGCCTGGACTGGCCATATTGTTGCCCCATTGGCCCCTGAACAGGTCATAGGGAACCTGGAAGCCATGCAGTCAGAAATTGTGCTGGAATATTGCAAAGGTTTGGAATATGTGGCACAAAAATATCTCTTTAAGCCTATGGCAAGCTACACTTTTAAATAGTGTTGAATTATAGGATAAAGTTATTATGCAGAAATGTTTTGTTTCCCTTGAAAGCTAGAAAACAAGGAATGGCCCTCCCTGCATCTGTAAATAGGCTGCTGTTTTTCTTTCTTTTTGTAGTTGTAAAGAATCATTCATGCCAACGTAGTTAATGAGCTTCCGCAGCTGTTAAATGAAATTATATATTCTGTTCAACTAGGGCCTTCTAATGCTTCCATTGTCTCTTGGCCGTCTTGGTGTCTTCTCTAGCACCAGGATACTTCCAAATCACAGTGGCATGAGTTGTTCTTAGTCCAGGAGATTCTGAGGTCTGGGTCACATAAGCCTGCAGAAAGAGAGGCAATTTTAGTAAAGGTAGCCATAATAGGATGTTATTTTTCTATATCACAGCTGCCCTCTTCAGCAAGCACTGTGAAGAATGCGAGAGGGGAGCTATTTACAATTGTCTAAAGAGATTTTTAAAGCAAAATTATTATCTGTCAAATTATACACAGACACTAACTTTCAATCTTCCAAGTAGGGCAGTTAACCCAACTACATAGACAGCTGTGGCTGAGGGACTCGACTCCGACTTGCTTCTCTTCCTTCATGATGGTTCTTTGTTCCACACCTGTCAGAACTGGGGCTTTCTGGTCAGATCTTCTAGTATATGTTTGAAGATTTTCCAATCTCCCAGTCTATTATTGCTCTAAATTCAGACTTTCACATCTAGTCTTCCTCAACTGTTTCTCTGAAATGCTCACTTTCCTCTTGTGCACTCAAAAAAAAAAAAAAAAGTTGCCTCCCCATGGGCTATCATGAAGTCATTTCTCTCATTCTGGTGCCGCCAGGCTCCACTCTGGATCTCTGATATGCAGGCTGCCGACCTCTCTCCCACACTGTGCTCTTGGTGGGGGTCTGCCCCCTGCTGTGGTAGTGGCACTGGTTACACCAGACACTTTTTGGTGGAAAGGAAAGCCACTCCAGATTGGGACTAACTATGCAAGTCTCTGTCATTGTACAGGAGTTACAAAACTCTGTTGCTTCTTCATATATGCCCCTTTTGCCAAACACCTAACTCTCTCTCCTCCATTGAAAGAATATTTAGATTTCTTTCCACAAACATTTCTACCATATATTTACCATAGGAAAAAATTATTTGCTAGGCAGTATGTGATAATCTGCTACATGAAAAAACAAGTCTACGGCTTCTGGGTTACCAAGAGTTAATCTTGGTTAAGTATTAACCAATTAAATGATATTTAAGAGTCAAACAAAAGAGAACCAGTGAATAAGCATAGGAAACAAAGATATTTGTATGAGTAGATGTATGCAGACATGTGGTAGCTACATACACTTTCCATTTCTTTGCATTCCTGACTCCCATTATGTCCCTTCCATAGGTGGCCAGTTCTTTGTTATTTATACATTTGGGCTGTTTGCATAATGGATGTCATTAATCTAATTGTGTTAGGCTGATCATCAGGTACACCTTTCTGTTCTTATTACTATAGCAATATACACATTCTCTTATAAGCTCTTCACTTTTGCATCTCTTCACCTTTGAAGAAGAAATTATTTCAATTAAAAGTGATGAGGAAAGTATTTTTGAAGAGGAAAACCATTGATGAATAGAGAAGAGAAAACCAAGAGAGCTTTTCATGTCTTGGTCTCTGTTTATATTACTAAGGATATGTTAAAAATATAGTCTGGAGCCTATCATATATTCTGTTACTAGAGCATGGCTATCTGCTGCCACATAGGCCACTTCTAAGATATTGCTTAATAACACATTTTCAAATAATCTGATGCCATCTCTGCCAAATTAATCTCTGAACTAATGAGAGTCCTTTCTGGGCTTTACAGGTCTGCCCAGAGATATATAATAAAAGCTTTATATTCAAGGACTACTGCAGTGATGGTATTTATGCAGCTTGGCTAGAAATACTCGTTCTCTCAACATGGTGGGTGTTTAAGATGAAGACTGCCCCCAGCATTGTGCAGCACAGTAGGAACGTTGGCCTGCTGACTAAACAAATATGATTGCCAAAGTGAATTATTAAATTCCAACTGTCCTCACTTGCTAGAGAATTTCACTCCTTTCTCTCCCACACAGCTTCCTACTTTTTATTAGATGAATAGTTTTCAGCCCTTGCAAATAATTGCTGTATTTTGTTAGTCATTACTACAGCAGTTTCCCACTGTTTATATTTTGAAACTAGCACTTGGAAGAGTCTCGTTGAAGCAGAACAAATAAATATGTGTGTGCATCTGTGCAAATATTTATCTAAAATTTCATTATTAAAAGTCCCAGTGAACTTTCCGTCTAACTGCTGTGCCTTCTATCAGTTCTGAAACAATCACATCATCAGGCTACTGTTACTTTACTAAACATGGGTGACTTCATTCCAGTGTTTCCTTTAGAGGACTATTTGGGAGACTCCCTTCCAATAGAGGAAGTGGGTTGATGAGGGCCAGTGTTCTCATTCCAGATCCTTCACATCTCTGAAAAGCTGCATCCTTTGTAGAAAATAGATCTGTATGTGTGCCAAAGTGTAACCCTGATGTTCATCAGGGGAGGGAGAAGAGGTCACATATTCCTTGTCTGTTTCAGCAGTAATCCTCCCATTTGGCAGGAGTTTGAGAGGAAGTATTTAACAATGGGATTTTATAAAATTCAATGTAGTAAAGAATGTTTTTATATTTGAATGGATCTAAGGAAGTTTTCTTTTTCTCCCCCTGATAAGTGGAGGGTATTTAAGGGTAATGGTATCTGTGGATTTGTTGGGAGGATTTGGCTCTTTTATTGAACTTTGTGGAATAATTATTTTTCCATTTTATCATTTCCATGAAAGGTAATCCTCAGAATAAAAAGCTGTAGCCTCTTCATACTGATCTTAAATATTTTGCTTAAGGGGAATTAGTGAGGAAATAACAGTCTCTCAGGAAGGTTTAAAACTGTGATTTTATTCAGCAACCAGAGCTCTTTTAATGTCTCCAACCATGCCAGAAACCATGAAGTTATTTTCTTTTGCATACTCACCATAAGACCGGGTATTTTAAAAAGCCTTAAACCCAAGTAGCTTTATTGTTAAAAATTTTTTAAAAATGCACGAAGCAGAGGAAATGATGTTCTTGTCATCATCTTCTGTTTGCTTCCAACCATGTGAGGTCTCCAAGAGCTAAAGGCAAGTTTTCTAGATCTAGGGTACCTATCAGATAGGGTCAAGTGGCTAGTTAGCAGTTATAGTAGAAAGAGGTCTTCTACTGAGGAACAAAGATAGATCCCTTTCCTCTAGGACCTACTGGGTTTACAAGTCTAGGATACAAAAATGGTTTAGGTCTTCATTAGCCAGTAACCCATGCCACCATAACACAGAGCAGTAGTTACCCGAAAGTGTTTCAGTGTCTGCTACCAACAACAAAAAAAAAAGAAGGGCAAAATAATCACTGATGTACCTTTCAATTTATTGTACAGTCTATCTAGACTTTGTTAATATCTAGTCTTTTTTTAAAAAGTAACTTTAAGTAGATTTACGTGGTACAGAATCGTCAGAACATCATAAATTCTTCCTCTCATCAGGGACATTAAGTCAGTTGGCCCACATCCCTGTCAAATGGCAGCCCCACCAGTTGATCATCCAGACAGTATTTCGTTATCTCCTGATCTCCAGCATCACATTTTGCACCTAAAAAATTCATCCATTCATTTGATAGGTGTTTATTGACCCCTTCACACAGAGATTGGCAAAAAACAGTGCAGCCTCATTTCAAGGAGTTGGCAACTTAAATGTTGATAAAAACATGAGAATCATTGATTGCATGAGAGAACCTATGGTAGAAGTCCTGTTGAGAGTCCTGTTGAGGTATACAGAGAAGAATCAGGAAACAGTTCAAAAAACTTTTTGAACATATTGAGGGACAAGCAGACCCTGAGCAATTGAATCAGTTGAGCCGATACACTGCAAAGGTAAGGAGCATGTATAGAGGATGGAGGTGTGCAGAGCAGAGCATCCTCAGGAAGAGCAACTGGTGGGTTATGCTGCCCAAGTAGATGTGAGAGGAGGACCGTGAACCTAACTGAGGAACATGACATTGAAAACTGAGCAGAGGAAGATGCCAGAAAAGGAGCCAGGAGAGGAGGAGGGAAATGAGACTACAGGTGTAAAGGGAGTAGAGAATTCAAGGAAGGAGAAGTCAACAGTATCAACAGCTCCACAGAGGAGAAGGAATTTTAGTCTTAAACAGGAGAGGCATCTTCCTGTGAATAAGAAATGATAGATGGACATAGAACAGATTTGAGCTGGGACACAGTAATGTACTTTATGACAGAATGGTACCACATGAAATAGGGAGTGAGGTAGGTCACACCTGAGAGGAATGAAAATAGGGAAGAGGAGAAGGTTGGAGAAGCTGCCATGGGCATAGAAAAGAAAGCTGTCTGTGGAAGCTATTCTGCTTCCCTGAGAGCCAGCTGAGATTAGAGGCCATACATGTGGAGGCATGGATCCACTTGCTGGTGTCACTTTTTTCCAGCCTTAAAATCAAAGTCCAAATACAGGCACAAAGGAGGGAGGGCCTTGTGCACTGGAAATCCCACCTGAGAAGGAAATGTGCCATGGGTTTGGCGTGTAGTGCACCATCACTGTAAAGAGAACATGATGTGTGCAACTTTTGGCTATTTTGGTAAATTATATGTTGGACTTATGTGGAAGCAGCTGTTTTTTCCCCCATCCTCTTGTCAGCACCCAGAGTCTCTGGTTGTGCCACAACCTCAAACTGCTGAGAGCCCACAAATCTGGCTCGGCTCAGTAGAGTTCGGGGTGGAATGCTTCATTTCTGTGACTTCTCATGCTTATTTCCCTCTTTTCTCAAGCATTACAGATCGACCTGTATACTTCAGTACTTCACTGTGTGCAGTAGTACCTGATTTACTGACCCCATTCAGGAATGAGCCGATCCTCATAATTGAATTTTCTAGATAAGTGAATTTATCCCATTTAAAACTAAAACAACTAAACAAACAAAAAAGGCAGTTTCTAAGATGTATTTCTGTCGGTCTCTATACAGAGAGTAATGGGCCTTATGTATAGCAGGTTCTTGATGACTTTGGGCCATGGTTATAAATATCAATTAAGGGACTATGTATGCCTGTCAAGTGTATTCAAGCCTCTGGCCTTTTTTTGTTTTCAGTTTTTGTTTTGGGTGTTTAGGAGTTTTGAGGGGTCATTTCCTTGATACGTAGTCTCTCATATCACATATCTTACATTGTTTTCTGACTGCCAATCTTTTCACTAGAATGTGCCTTAAGAGCAAGGATTTCATGCCTGATACTTCTCTATCCCACATAGCACCTAGGACAATGCAGAGAGAAGCTCCATAAATACTCGGTTGATTTCTAAAGATAGCACAATTCTCTTAATGTTGGTTAAAATTACATTAGCTTTTTGGGGGGCAGTCATCAGTATTATTACCAAGTTGAGCTTAATGTCAGTTAAAACTCATTCCTTTTTCACATGAATTGCACTTTTGCCCCAGTTGGTACTTGTTTGGCTCATTACCTGAATTTAAAATAGGTGTTTACATTTATCCATAAGCCATCCCAAGAGCTGCAGTTATATCACCTTCACTCCGTAAGAAATTTCTTAGAAATGGTACCTAATTGTTAGTTAGAATCAGCCCATTGCACTAATTTGTCAAAGTCCTTTTGGATCCTTAGTTATCCAACAAAATTTTACGTCAGAAAGCCTTTATTATCTAGTTTAGCTGAAGATAATCGATAAAGATTAAAATCGTTGCATAGGAAATGTCCAGGCAAAGACAGCACTATAACCCTGGCTCTCAGTGCTCTCCTCCAGGCTGATCTCTATCCAATCCTCAGTTCCTCTGGGGCACAGTTGTTCAGCAGTTGTGAATCTTCCTGATTATATTAGGATCCAGACTACATTTCTCCACAAGGACATGAGAGACTTGGTCAAATAAACTTTGCCCAATACATTTTCTCTGTATGCCTGTTCAGTAATCCTATCAAAAGGGGAGGAACTAAAAATCAACAACCATATTGTACTAATAATACCTGCCCGCCTTCTCTCCCAGGTCCTTCTCAGAAAAGATAAAAGATCATCGTGGATCTCAGACAGAGGACTGCAGATATTGGTTTATTCATTTAATAAATATTTATTAAGGAACTATTCTAAACTGGACGCTGTGCTAAGAGTTTAGGATACAGCTGTGAACAAGTCAGACATGGTCCCTGCCCTCCCCAGAAATGTCCATTATTGCCTGCTGCTCTCAGAGAGGCTGAAGGGTGGGGCTTGAGTGTAAAGCAGCTGTTCTGAGTAGGAGACAGACCAAAGCTGGGACATAGCATGTACAGAAGCAGAAGCTTTTCTAGTTACTGAAATTATAACAAAATATGGTGTCAAGGTCTAGAGAGATTGGGAAACTGGCTGAACTATGTAACAAACCCTAAGAAGTTGAAATTAGGAGCAGCTTGTTTTCTAAAACATTTCATGTTAATAAGACTTCACTCCAGTAATTCAAGTGCATACTAGCGATAACTTTCACACACACTGGTTAACACGCTATAAAATGGCACTGTCATCTGAAGTCAATGTCTTTGAACTTAGAACTACCATGTAAGAATTTCGATTCTTTTGCCACAGGAGGAAATAAGACCTAGCAGAACAATGAATCAGTTTTTTACTACATTGCCTAAGTCTAATGTTCTTCGGAGAGTTTTCAGAGAATTGCTTACGCAACATCCATCTCTCCCACTATTTCTCCAAAGGGCTGTATTAATCATTTTCTGAAAGTCCTTCTTTGTTTAGGTGTGGGTTACACCTAGACTGACTCTTATACAGAGTTCAAAGTTAATCATACCCCATGCACAGATCTCAATAAGACCGTAGGCGTAGGTGGAGAAACGTAAGATAATCGACCTAAGATCCCTTGTTTTACCCTAGCTCGGTTCTTTTTCCCATTTGCCAGTGCAGCTTATTCCTGGGTCTAAAGTTTAGTAGACCCACTAGAAAAGATGGCATAAAAGTAATATTCATTCTTCCCTTGGAGCCTTTCAAGAGCCTAGGTGTCTAGCTTTCCTTCACCCCTTTAGAGATCCTATAAGCCAGGGTGTTTGTGCTCAAACCGAGAAGCTACATGTCAGACAGAGGGGAAAGTGATGTTTTCTTTACTCCCTGTTGCTGTTTTCTTCCCCTCTTCCTTTATATATGTTCCTGCCAGTCTGTACTTCCCAAGCCTTTCAAATCCCTGTTTCTCTATGTAGTAGCTTCTGGTACAAATGTGTGTAACACTCAGTTATTACACATGAAATTCAACAGACATGTGATGCCAGATATACACATGACCCACTCCCTTGCTTCATTTAGGCTTGCTTCATTTAGTTTCAGTAAGAAAGGCCTGACCCTCACCTTCACTTAAATCGCACTCCCTGCCAACTGATCGCTTAACCAGCCATACTTTCCCTTGTAGTATTTATCACACCTGTCAGATTGTATGTTAATTTCTTAATTGATTTTGTCTCTTCATGGGTACCATGAGATGAGGGACTTATGGCTAGCTACATCCCTAGAGGCTAAAACAGTGCCTGGTACACAGTAAACCCTTAAATTTTTTTAAAGGAAGAAGTCCCTATTAAATTTTGACAATTAAGAACCTTGAGCTTCGTCTTAATGAGGAAGTCGCTGTTACCATCATGTGTTTTAAAGCTTATTATATTGAAGTTAAGAGCTTGCCCAAGGTCACAGAAGTGGTAAGTGGAACCAACATCCAAACTGAGACCTGCTGACTATGTATTCATATGACCCTATAAAATGTCTCAAGTAGAGAAATTAATTTTATAAATATTTATTAGTATGTCTTTATACAAAAAACATAGTGAACATAAAGGGCAGTGCATTAAACTTTATCACAAGCAACTGCTTTTCATACGTCAACTTCTTATCAGAATGAATAAGGCCAAAATATCAATTATAATTAACCTGAAGGTTGCATATCAATCAAGTGCTCCAGTTTTTCTCCAGAAACTCTTAACACGGAATATTTATGAAAAAAAATCGCCAATGCAATTTTATTTTTCATTCCTTTTGTCTAATTCTAAGGTAACTTTTCATTCAACATTTAGCTTGTGTTGCTTTATTTTCTTCCCTTTTGGAGACAAGGGTGAGATAGTGGGGAAATACATCTTTCATGTTTATAAATTATTCTCCTTCCAAACCCACAGATGTCTCTTGCTTCCCTAGAGACACTTGGGCACTGGTGGTTAAGCAACTAGATTTGGAACCAGTCAGATTTTTTTTTTTAAACCATCTGAACTTTTTCTTGCTTCCCTTGCAAACTCCCCAGCCTTTAGATGAGTTGGAAAGGTTATGTATAGTTCTCAGATGAATTTTCAGATGATAGAGTTTCATTTCTTTTTCAAAGATTTTCTTGGTGAGGAGGAGATAGAGTGGACTGGGCCAAAAGTTTTGATTTTGCAAAGGTAACAAGATTACATATTCCTTTATTGTAAGTTTTTTTTTTTTTTTTTTAACTGAATTACAACTGACATACAATATTATATTAGTTTCAGGGGTACAAGATAGTGATATGATATTTTGATGCACTATGAAATGATCACCATGATAGGTCTAGTTACCACCTGTCACCATACAAAGTTATTATAATATTATTAACTATATTCCCTATATTGTACATTATACCCCCATGACTTTCATAAGACTTTTTATCATATTTTTTTCTGAAACATACTTTTAATATAATGGAAAAGATGGATATCTGTGATTAATCTGTCTGTATAAACACAATTAGAAGGACATGGAGATTAAGTACTACTGTAACAAAGTCCCGAAATATTTTACTACGGTTTGCTTTTAAAAATTCAGCACATTTTCTGCTTTGCTTGAGTCTGCTGGGTTCTGTTTTGTATCATAAGAAAACATTCTGTCATGTCAATATACAATAGCAGCAAAAAACTGCACAAGAATACCACCCTCAGTGCTGCTGAAAAGAAATCATTTTCAAAAATTTTCTTAAAATATATGGAGTCACCTATTCAGGTTTCACTAAATATAATCAGCCACCTGAGAACTTTTTTCATATTTCTGCTACTATTTTAAAAGCTCAGTCAGTCAATTGCTGTGTGGTGAGCAAACATCTTTTATTTGAACGACCTAAAAAGAACATTACATCATTTGTCTAAATTTCATCATTGTGAGGCTAGGTGCTCTCATGTCTTTCTTTGTCTTCTTAAAAATTGTTGAAACATTGAGAAAATAGTAACCAAAAATTTCCCAAAGAAAAATGATTCATTTCATAATCTTATTATTCACACCCAAATATTTTAGTTTTTGCCTATTGTACATTGTCTCCCGTTTTTAAAAATTTTTTAATTTAAATTCAAATTAGTTAACATATAGTGTATTATTAGTTTCAGGGGTAGAATTTAGTGATTCACCAGTTGCATAAAAGTGCTATTCCATCAAGTGCCCTCCTTAATGCCTATCATGCAGTTACCACATCCCCCCACTGACCTCCCCTCCAGCAGCCCTCAGTTTGTTTCCGTAAGAGTCTCTTATGGTTTGCTTCCCTCTTAGTTTTTATCTTATCTTATTTTTCTTTTCTTTCCATTCCCCTATGTTCATCTGCTTTGTTTCTTAAATTCCACATATGAGTGAAATCATACGGTATTTGTCTTTCTCTGACTGACTTATTTCACTTAGCATAATACCTTCTAGTTTCATCCACATCATTGCAAATGGCAAGATTTCATTCTTTTGATGGCTGAGTAACATTCCTGTGTGTGTGTGTGTGTGTGTGTGTGTGTGTGTGTGTGTGTGTGTATACCACATCTTTATCCATTCACCTCTTGATGGACATCTGGGCTCTTTCCATATTTTGGCTATTGTGGAGTGTCTCCCGTTTTTGTACAGATGCAGTCAGCTGGTACACTGAAAGTGTTATGCCTTTTAAAAATATTACATTCTACTTAAATATATTAATCGCTTAAATGACTATATCATGTTGATATACCACATTGTACCAAATTACTATACTACTAAAATTGTTTTCATTTTGATGAGAAATATTTCCATCAATTTTTTTATTCTATCCCTTTATTTTATAACTAAATGAAGCAATATCACCAAGTCAGAAGCAGATTTTTTAGCTACATATAACGAATTTGCTGAGCCATGCCTGTGCAGTGTGTATGTTTAAATGTTGCTAATTTAGTAGTTGCAACATGCTGATGCCAAAAATTCATTTACTTGAATTTTTTAATTACAAAAAAAAAAAACTAGTGATCTCTGTATGTTAATGTGTGTATTCTTTTGGGAGTTGCATACTCATATCTGTGGAAGCAAGCATTTCTTGACTTTATTATTGCATATTGAAACGTTGATAGTCAAGGAAAAATACAGATATTGCATGATCCCCAGAGAATTAACTTGAAATTGTAAATAGTACCCCATGAAGTTATAAGAGCCTATAAAGTATCCAGACGTATGTCCGATCCTCTTGTACTTTTCTAGTATCAATAGATATTGATATAAACCTTTTAGAACCAGAATATATTTTCATACTTTTCTCTGTGTAGGGTGTGCATGTTTACATTGATGCTGAGAGAAGTAAACCTGAGTTTAGATATTAACCCTTTTGTGATTTTGAGCAAGTTTAAGCCTCAATTCCCTCATCCGTGTGGGTTTATTTACAACACTATGGTAATTAGCATTTGGCATGGGGCTTGGAACATGAAAAGCATTCAAAAACGTTAGCTATTATTATTAAAGTCTGATCAGTCATAATAACCCAGAACTGTTAAGTGCTTTATTCAGGTAATTCAGTGGAATTAATTTTAATCAATGCATTTTCTTTTTCTGTTTGGGGAATTTATAATGTTCAAGGTTAGCAGTAATTGATGGCATTAGAGTTTCAAACATACAGTACCAGATGTGTTTCCTGAAGCAAAGTGAAAGCATGCTCTCATCATCATGAAGTGCATCTAATGCCTCTGCCTATCCACATGGAGGGATTGTGCAGCAGTTAGTATAATGTAGTAACCATGAGGGTTGCCCATTATGACTTTATAACCTAAAAGGCAACACCATGACAGAAATAGAGACAGTTGCTTTGTCTTTCATAAGTTGACAATAAATAAATCGTAACAGATTTCATTTAATAAGAAACAAACTATTATAATGGGAAATAAGCTGAAGAGATTAAAGTTTAAACCAAAGGAAATATAGGAGCCATAGTGGACCACAGGACAGCAGCAATCAAGAATTCAGGCATCCTGCTGTATAGTAGGAGTATGAGCTGTTAACATCAGGCAGACCTAAATCTGAGCTTCTCCATCATTTACTAGCCCTGTGACTCTGGATAACCTCACTGAATCTCAGAAGTAGAAGGAGAAAAAGCTTTTTCATTTAAGTACACCATCTGTTGCCCAGTAGGCACATAGTAAATATCTCTTTGCTTCTTATCTTCCTCTATTATTCACAAAAGTAATATGAAATACATCCCAACCAAAAAATTTTTGAAAACTGGCAGAGACTCCTTCAACATCTTCATCTAGCAGAATATAAGAGAACTGGAGTTATTAAATTTGGAAGCCCAGTTAAGAGAAATGAATTTTCTTCTTTTCTAATATAGACATTTCTAATATAAGCATATATATTCCCTTCTAAGTATCTCTTAACTGCATCCCACAAATTTTGATGTTGTGTTTTCATTTTCATTCAGTTCAAAATACTTTCTTATTTCCCTTGTAATTTCTTTTATGACTCATGGATTATTTACACGTATGTTATTTAATGTCCATATATTTGGGGACTATATAGCTATCTTTTTATTATTTTAACTTATTTGCAGTCAGAGAACGTCTTCTGTGTAAATGCAGTCCTTTTAACTGTATTGAGATTTGTTTTATGGTTCAACACATAGTCTGTTTTGATTAACGTTCTGTGTGTACTTGAACAGAATATATGTTCTGCTGTTGTTTGGTGGAGTGCTCTATAAATATCAATGCAGCCAATCTGTTTCATAATGTTGTATAGCCCTGTCATTACTGATTTTTTGTCTATGTGTTCTATCCGTTACTGAAAGAAACATATTTAAGTCATCAACTTAACTATAATAGTAATTGTTTATTTCTCCTTTGAAGTCTGATAGTTTTTTTTTGCTTTATGTATTTTTGAGCTCTATTATTGGATACATATATACTTATAATTTTTATAAATCCCTGCTGTATTGACTCTTTTATCAATATGAAATGTCTTTGACTCTCATATTATTTCTTGAAGTCTCTTTTACATGTTTCTGATATAGCCACTGAAGTTTACTTATGCATACTGTATATCTTCCCAAATTTTTACTTTCAACCTATTTGTATTTTATATTTAAAGTGTATCTCTTACAGATAGCATATAGTTGAGTCTGGCTTTTTTATACAGCTCAGCCCAATAATGTATAGCTTTGATTAGAATATTTAGTCCATTTACATTTAATGTAACTAGTGATATAGTTGAATTTAGGTCTACCCCTTTGCTATTTGTTTTCCATTTGTGTCATGTGTTTCTTGTTCCTTTCCTGCCTTCTTTCATGTTAAACATTTTCTAGTGTATCGTTTTAATTCTGTTGACTTTTATAGCTATACTTCTTTGCATTATTCTTCTAATGGTTACTATAGGGATTACAATATGCTTTATCATGATCAACTTAAAATTATTACTGAATTAACTTTGGAGATACATATATATATATATACACATATACATATGTGTATACAGTTATATTTCCTACAACTATAGTTATATTTCCTACAACTGTATAGTTTCATTTACCAACCCTCCATACTTTGTGCTATTATTGCCATATATATTACATCTATATATTTTAAAACCCAAAATATAGTGTTATACATTTTGCTTTAAGCAGTCCTATATCTTCAAGAAATTAAGGCTGAAAAGAATAAAAGTGATGTTAAAATCCCCGTGGAGTTATTAAAATGAATTATGTCTCTAAAATAAATCTTATAACTCATAATTTTATCAGTTATGAGAATTTCCAACTGTTATTTTTTGTTACTTTAAGATGTATACCAAATATCCAGTAAAGAACAAGAAAAGTGCTAAGCAGTCAACTAGACTCACTTGTTATCTGATAAAATCTTAGTTAAATGATACATCATTATTATCATGGACTTCAAGTTTGCCTTCTAAAAGACGAAACTGAAAATATGAAATCCTTGATCTCCAGAAATCTACTTACTGCATTTTAAATTGTTTAGCATTCATTGTCATTAATTATAAAGTTTTTTTTTTTTAAAAATGAAGGCTGTGGTGACCCATTTATTTAGAATTTAGTGACTATAGTTTAGTAACTGTGATAATATAAATTAATGACATGGAAAGCCTTGTAAGATAGTATTTGTTTGCTTGTAGTATACATTTCTTTCCAGCTGAATAGAGGAACAGCCAACATTGCTTTAGGTTACAGTGACACCTGGTGGTACTGTTTTTTAAGAATATTTTCTGATTTGATCTGTTCTGTCTGGAATTTTTTTAAAGTAATCATTGTATCAGCTAGGATGTGCCTAAGAGGGCTCTGCCTTCCCAGCCCCACATTCTTTTCTGTGGCAGGGATACTTGAGCCAGAAGCCCTACTGACAAGAGCAGCCAGTATCCCTTACATTTCCACCTTGGGCTGAAGAAAGAGATCCATGCCCTTATACAGGAGAAAACTAAGGCAGAAAGAATAGGCATTGTTACATGCTAAACATGAAATATTAAGACTAATAACATGTTATGAAGTGTTTCTACAGATATGTATTTATTGAGCGTGAACTTGGCATGCCCTATGAGATACATCTGTATTATTTTATCATTTTATAGATGGAAAAGCTGAGGCTCAGAGAGAGTTCTAGAGAGTACCCAAAGTCACAGTTAATCAATTTGATTAAATCTGTAAAGAGGCCAGAACCCGGTTGAACCCTATGTCTAATTTTGTTAGAGAATTTTAACTTTAAAATTAAATCTGTATATATACAGGTTTATACAGATAGATACAGATATAATTTCATATATATGTATAATATATATTATTTAGATAGAAGTATGAGTACATTCTCTTTTTTTAAAAAAAAATTTATTGCCAATAAAGTTGAAATTTTCTTTGATACCCAGCCCTAGTTCCCTCCTCCTTTCCCCAGAGGTCACTGCTGCTGTCGTTTTGTGTGTAGCTTTCCAGAAACACCCCCTACACACATACATACATGCACTTTGTTTTAAAAATAGGGATGGGTTGTGTTTTTTACATAAAAGATAGTATCTGGCCAGAGTAACTTTATGTTGGTAAAACCTCTTCAGTGGGGAGATTAACCTCATCAAAATATGAACTGGTGCCACTAAGTAATATAATATTTTGATACTCTATAGCACTGACAGTTATTTCTAAAGTTAATTCAGATGTCTGTAGTAAATAAGATTTAACTAAAATATTGGCAGGCCCACCATGTGAGTTTCCTAATGAATGTTAGTGTGGCAACACTACCAAATTACCTTCTCTTTTGTCAGTGTGACACTCCCCGCACTATGGCTAGTGCCAAAATTAGCAGACAGTTAAACACAGGAGCCATAATTATTTATTAACATGGCTGAAGTTATCAGAATAACATGTAGTTTGTAACACTGCTCACAGAATATATAGGGAGAGGACTCCAAAAATTGCCTTTTAAAAAATGTTTTTGAACCCAGTTTTTCTACCACTTTCATTGAATATCCATATATATTTTCATTTAAAACTTTAGCCCCCATAATATTAAAAAAAAACCTTGAAATTGCACACTTAATAGGAAACTAATAATATTGATAAGCAGTAAAAAAATATTAATTCATCTACATTTTCTTTTCTGGGTATGATAAATGAAATGGTAAGTGTAAAGGAAAAAATAACTAGAGAAATTAAGAGCCCAAAGAATTTTTAAGGAAGGTGTAATTGAATAGGTTACATCACACTGACTGTGAATCTACTCACAGCATTCTACACAAAGATGACACGAACTTTTGGCTCTTCCCTCACAACTATAGAATTTTTTAGATTTTAGATTTAAGCCACAGTGAAAACTTGAGAACAGAATCACTTCAGGCACAGATTCAACGGACAGCATTTTGGGGATCGGGGAGAAGAGCTTTTTTCTCTAGGATAAACATGAAAGGTTAATTAAAGAAGGAGTGGACTTTCTCAGAGCAAATGATTTGGAAATAAAACCATGGAATTTTTGAGTTGGATAAATCTCTTAATTTTATGAAGATATTCTGCACTTCTATTTTGAAGTCACCTTATCATTGATTATTCGTGTATTATAACATAGTGGTAGTGATGCAGTCTATATTTGCAGTTTTCCTTTAGGATCTCAGATAAATACAAACTCTAGAGTAAGTTAGATTAAAATTACTATACGTGAAGGAGGCTCGAAATAGAGTGCATGTCGCCACATTTTAATTGTGATTTTCTCATAGTTTCCTGGAAATTTCTATATAGTCCATTATTCATTGAGATTATGTTTGTCACACTTGGATTTAGTTTCCAACTGACAGGGATTATGGTTTCCTATTAAATTTTCATCTCACAAAATGGGCAAAATGAAAGTGGCATGGGAGGTGAAATGGCAAGTGTATGGCCTGGGCAAGAGAAGAGAACAGGTGGCCAAGTGGCTTATGGAGATATGCCCATAGAATAAGATGCAGGCAGGCATCCTCACCCGGGGAATGTGCAATAGCTTAAAATGCAACAATGGTAGGAGACCTGGTGCCTAAGAATTAGTAACACCCACGATAGGGCAAGGCATGAGCAGCAGGAAAATCCTGAGTACACAAGATACATCAAGCTTCCAAAGTGGTAACAGTGGTTTTTCTCCAGTCATTCATGGTACTACGAAGCTGCTACATTTCACCCTAAAAGCTGAGATATGGAGAAGGCTACTGTGTATCCTGAAAGCTGATGGGTACTATTGCAGAATATTTTTAAATCAGATAATAGATAAAAAGATTTTTTTAATACAAAATGTACCAAATGTAATCATATATAATATACACTTGAAATAAATATCTCTTTGTTTAGCGCTCAAAATGACCAAATTACTGGTTTATCAGAGATTGGTTTTATGTAACTAAAATGCCTGTGAAATCTCAGAAGCCCTACTTGAAAAGAGTAGATTTCTTGTTATAACAGGAACTTCTCTGATTTGTCTTAGAGTGGTTAAAATAATCATTTTATGTAACTAAAATTATTTTAATGACTGTATTTAGTTAGGGTGTGGTTCTTCCCAGTGAGAACATTTTAAACTCTTAAATGATTATTCAATAGTCAGAACCAACTATTAGGGTCATTTCCTTTCTTTCTTGTCCATTTATAAACTGTTTACATGCACTTCTCCTCTGCACTGTTTGTACCCTGATTTTTCTTCATTTGGAATCCATCACAAAAAAATTAAATTAAAACAAACTGCCGTCATGCAAAGTTAACTTTCCGAAAGGTTTTGCTGTCATTTAAGGAAAGATTGCTTATGATGCAGTAATTTATCTTCTTAGCCACAAGTTCCTTGGAAAAGTAAAGCAGCCTAACATTGAATTATTTGGGATTTTAAAAACACATCTTCAGGAACTGGTTAAATACTCATTATTTAAATATTTAAAACCCAAATAATCATCTTCAAAGTGTTAACAAATTGCCAGGTGGCACATGGCATCATACATTTAATCATCATTCATTCATCAAACATTTACTGGGAGCCTCCGGTAGTGCCAAACAAACTTAGCTACAGGTTGTAAAAATGTTGTAATTAAATGAAATGAAGGAAAATGAAACATGGTGTTTTATAGATAGGTAAGCAGCAAATTGCAATAAAGTATAAGTGCTGTGATAGAGGAATATGCAGAGCACCCTGATGGTCAAAGCGGGGAATGAACAGTACCTCCCCAGGCTGGGGGAAGGGCACCAATATTAGGGATGGAGATGGCCAGAAGAGGCTTCCAAAGACAAAATACTGGATTTGGGGTTTGAAGAATGTGTGGGGATTTACCACCAGGAGGGCTGGGGCGGGGGGGGCAAGTGGAGGTACAGAAGCAGAATAAAGAACAGGCTTATCTGATTCAGTCCTCCAGAATGTCTTCATCCCTTCAGTTATGACAGAATTAAATATGCCTTGAATGTGAATTCATAAACTTTCCAGCCCAGATCCACTAAAGGTATTGTTGGTATTCTGAGCTCTTTCCTTCACCACCCCTCTCCATATTAATTCCCTCCTATGTGAAAGGCCTTGTCACCCCAGCAAGACTTAGGAATTACCCAGACTTCTCCATCCCCTCAAGCAGTCACTCACTGAGTTCTGTTCTTTTTCAAATTTCTCATATATATTTTCTATGGGTCCTTACTGCTACTTCCCTAATTAAGACTCTCATGCTCTCCTCTATACCATTAATCTTTTTCTTATTTTCCCTACCTGCAGCCTTACATGTGGAGTAAACTATAAAGGACAGTCATGGTCATGCCACTTGCCTCCTTATAATCTTTCACTGGCCTCCATGGTTTGGAGATAATGCCCAAATTTCTTAGGCTGGCATATAAGGACCCTCATCATCTCCCACTCTGATCTACCCCTAACCTCACCTCCCTACACCCACATGCATCTTTGGCTCTAACTCTACTGAACTTTTGATGGTCTCAGCATACATTATCTTTGTCTTCCTTTCTCCAGCTTTGTGACTGTTCTTTCTGGTACATCTAAAACTACACTATCCCCTTTCCTGCCCACCCGTTCCAAACCCATATTAGCACCATCTCAACTTAATCAACCTTATTCAAACTTCAAGACTCAGCCTAGGTTATCAGCCAATTCAGAAGTGTCCTTTTGACCCACCACAGCACTTGTCACTCTTATAACAATGGCTTATGTGTCTGTCTGGAAGATTAGGCCATGTTTTTCTTCAGGGAAGGGATAATACCATCCATTTCTCATCACTCAGAATTTAACACATGGTTGATATATGACAGGCACTAACAAATGTTTGATGAATGAATGAACAATGTCCAGTAATAGTTTGAAATTAGGTGCCCCTTTGGTTTACAATGTGGCATGGAAGGTTGTTTTGTGATATACAGTATTGATGTTTTTCTTTTTCACCCAAGTGTTTAGTGCATTATAGATCAGTATTAACAAATGAAGTCCAGGAACCACTGAATAAATCATTTTTAGAAAAGAACTTTAGGTTTGACTAACTCCATTCATGTATATGCCTCTAATTACAGATTTACTTCCTTCCAAATATATTCAATTTTTTAGAATTTTAGCATTTTGTTAGCAATTTACAATACACCATTTTATGCATATAACCGGTGTCCTAGCATATTTACATTTTCACATTAGATTGAGCTTATGACTGTGTAACCCGTAATTAAAATAACTTTCAGTAATTACACTGATGGATGGTCTTCTTGTCTGCAAGCACAGTTCAGCCATTGTTCTCAGTTACATGCAGCAGTGAGCTGGAACAAAGTTGTATAACTTGGAGAGTGAGAGAGGCTGGATTTCACATCTTCGCACATACGGAAACGAAAGGGGTGCCATTTAAGAGGTGGGTGAATCTTTTGAGACCATTTTGGGAAATTATAAAATATTGAAAATCCAACATTAACAGAATCTGTGAGTGTGCAAGGCCAAAGTTGTAGACCCCAGGAAAATCCTAGAATGTGCACAGCAGGAAGACAAAAACTTAGCAGGCGGCGAGAAATTAGTGTCATGTGGCCTACTCACCCACTCTTCTAGCCCCAGTCCTAAAAGAGCCATAATTTACTTCCAAGTATACTTTTCGGATCTTTTCCTGTAACACATTATGGTATCTTGAAATGATGCTGGGTTTCCTGAGGCTTGTGCTGCTGACCGCCAACCCCACCCTGAGCGACAGATACTGTAAACATCCTACACTCTCAGCTGTGGAAAGTAAGAAAGCTGGGAGAAGGCTGTTTACTCTCTCTGCCTTGGAAATCAACTACAGAGAAACGGATTTGGAGTATTTTTATATGTGTCTTGTAATTAATCCTATCCAGTATTTATTTATGAGGTCAACTCTAGAAGGAAAAAATAAAGTAAGTTGAGTCATACTAACAAATATAAAATAATTTGTACGATCAGTTATCCTTGATCTGTCCAACACCATTTAGAAAAAAAAATTTTACCAACTACCCCAGAGATGAAAGTTCTGGGAACCTGTACAAGGCTGAGGTGAGGCTACATTTTGTAAGTTGCTCTAGCCGGGTCTGTAAAAGCAACAATCCATTAAGTGCCTGCACATTAAGCTGAACAATTCTTCACTAACCTGCATAGCATTTCTACCCTGAGTTTAGCTTTTTTTTGAAGCCGAAGTTCTGGTGTCCTGGGACTTACTCTTTTGTCAAGGATCAGATGCAGGCTAGAGACCCAGGCTTAGAGTGGTAATGATGAGCAATATGAATAACGCCCACTATTTAAAGCCAGAATTTGGTTAGTTACACATCTTGAGGAAAGATAGGATTGTGGGGGAGATGCAAAAGAATGTTAAGAAAAATCTTCACAGACTAATTCTTAGGTTAAGCCTTAACCAGAAAAACCATAACTCTTCATTTTTTCTTTTATGTAAATAATTTAAATCAAAGATTTATTGGACTCGACTTAATTATTGAACTTGACAAAATCTGTTGGTTTTTTTCTAATCTGTATTAAGTGAGTCTTCTTTTCATAGAACGTATTTATATAATAAGGTATATTCTAATATAGCAAGCACTTAAAAAGGTTAAAAAAAACTAACTTAATGTTTGTTTTGAATATTTAACGAATCTGGACACAATTACTTGAATATATTGTCTTGGTAGATCAACATAGCCAGTCATTTAAACCAAAAGACACTCTACTGCTTTAAAAGTATTAGAGAAACTTTTAATTTCTTCTCTTTGCCAAGTGCAGGATCTAAGACAATAGGAGCAATTGTTTCCTGTGAGTCTAACAAAAACAAAAAAATGTATATAAATACAATCACCTTAGCATGTGATTTCAAGGAAGTATTTGCACAAGCTGGCCTTCTGCAGTGGCAGACATTGCTGAAGGGCTTGCTGAGCAACTCCAACTTGGCTGAGTCATTAACCTTTTTAGAGTTTGCCTGCAGGCTTGAGGAGGACCTCTTTGAGACAATGCTCTACAGTCGTCTCAAAGAAATTGTTGTTGTGGATGTTTAAAATTGTACTTTTGTTAGGAGGTGCAGATTATATGGGTAAATGCAAAGGCAGCTCAGAGTAGGAGAGGAATGACCCATGTAGTTTTTCACAGCATTTTAGTTATTTTGCCTAAATGAAAAGTGGAAACCTTCACATATTCAGATCTAAGTTGATTTTGTCTTTTAGTCATGAATGTAGCTGTTTCAAGTTTATTGACATCTGTGCTGATAGTCATTCCATCAGCCAACACATTCATTGATCACTTACTGTGTGCCAGTTTTAGCCATTGGGGATATAGCAGTGAACAGAAACAAAATCCTTGCTCTCATGAACCTACAAATAAGTATATAAGGTGTCAGGATATAAACATCTTCTGTAGTCTAGGTCTCTAAAATATCCAGTTTTATTCAATGGTATTGTCTTTTTCAATCTTTCAAAACTAAATGAATTTAAGTATTCTGGAAAATTTATTTCATTGTCTACAAAAAACCTCTAGATTTAAATCTTATATAATATTGTTAGCCTTTGTACTTATCATTATTCTTCCAAATATGTTCTCATTGTTACTAAGCTGTTTTGTGACATAGGTAAGTAGTAGTAATAAACATGCTTGAGAGATCACTTATTTATATACATTTACTGAGAAGATATTGCTAGCAATATCTATATATGTATATATAATATATAATAGAAGGTAATATAAGGGTTAAATGTATATGTGTTCTTACATATGTGTGTGTATGTATATATCTATACAGAGTAAGGTCCAAGTTATAATTTACTTGTCCCTTATACAGTGATAATTTGAATATATATATGTAATACATATATTCCAATATGATGCAACATATTATATATTTTCAAATTATGGTATATTGTACAAGTGATTTTCTCAACTTAGACCTTACTTTGGTCAAATGTATAGTTCTCCAGATACTGATAAGGATAATTTATCTTTCCACTGTATTTGTGTATTTGTTGTTCGCTAAGCAACTGCCATAAATACTTTAAAAGAGCAAACTTACTTTAAATGTAAATTTCCATTTATATTTGAAAAACCCTAAGCTTTAACTGACAATTCTTTGCAAGCCTCGTTGTGTCATTAAAAACTCAACAGAAATAAGTCTAATATATACTGTATTGGATTATGAATTCAGTCTCCTTGTCCTTATTTGTTTAAATTAGTAAGTCTTTATAATATGAATATTTTTATGCCTAGTGGTGATCTATTTCTATAAAATTCTCTTGCTTAGATTTCTCTGGATCTAAATAAAGTTCCTTTCTCCCTTCTAAAACTGCTGAGAACAAGTTATCAATCACAACAGTGGTTCTTGGGTGTTATTTTTGTTAACTCTATCATTGAAAAGTTATGTGGATAATATACAAAAATCAGTTTTATTTCTTAAATCAGCAACAGACAAATAAAAGTGAAATCTTAAAAATACTTTTTATAGTAGCAACAAAAACTCAAATACCCCAAGGGTAAATCTAACAAAAGACATGTAAGGTCTCTATATTGGAAATTAAATAATAGTAGGAGAAATTAAAGAAGACTTGAGTAAAATGGAATGATATAACATGGCCGTGGAGAACAGGACTCAAATTGTTAAGTAGCTAATTCTTTCCAGGTTGATCAAGTACATTCAATAAGGTCCCAAACAAAATTTGAGCAGGTGTGTGTGTGTGTGTGTGTGTGTGTGTGTGTGTGTGTGTGTGCGCGCGTTTGGAAATTGAGAAATTCGAAAACTTACAATTTAAATGGCAAAAGAGTAACTAAGGCAGTCTTGAAGAAAATGGAGAAATTACCCGACTGCATATCAAGATCTATTATAAAGTCATTGTAACTATAATAGTGTACTATTTGTGTAGCAACAAACATACAGACAATGGATGGGAAAACAGAATAGCGACACTATTATGAGAAAGATGATACTGAGTACATTAGGGAAAGGATGGTCTTTTCAATAAGCAGTGCTGGGTTAATTTAATACCCTTATTAAAAACAATTAAGTTTTAGCCTCTACCTCACACCATGCACACAAAAAAATTCCAGATGGATTGTAGATCTCAATATGAAAGGTAAAACAATTAAGCTTCTAAGAAAAAAAAACATATTTATGACCTTGGAGTGGGCAAAATTCTTTTTAAAAAATCACAAGACAATAGTGGAAAGAAAAATATATGACAATTTGGAAAATAATATCAAGAATTTCTCTTCATCGAGACACCTGGGTGGCTCAGTCGTTAAGCATCTGCCTTCAGCTCAGATCATGATCCCGGGGTCCTGGAATCAAGTCCTGCATCGGGCTCCCTGCTCACCTGGGAGTCTGCTTTTCCCTTTGCCTACTGCTCCCCCAGCTTGTGTGTGCTCTCTCACTCTTTCCCTCTCTCAATCTGACAAATAAATAAATCTTTAAAAAAAAAGAATTTCTCTTCATCAAAAATCATTAAGAAAATGAAAAGATAATATAAGAGAATATATTTACAACAAATATACCGAACAACTTATACCGAGAATAAAGAATTCCTGCAAATTAATAAGACAGACAACCTACTAGAAAAATGAGCTAAGACTTGAACAAAAAGAGGATACGCAAATGACCAATTAACATAAAAAGTTGCTCAGCCTCATTAGTTACAAGTAAATGCAAATTGAAATCACAGCTCAGTGCCAAGTTGCAACTACTAAAATGGGTAAAATTAAAAAGAAAAAAAATGGCAAGGATATGGAGCAGCACTGCAGATGGAAGCATTTGTTGGGACAACCACTTTAGAAAACTTTAGTGGTATCTACTAAAGCTGAATACATCCATATTCTATGTCCTAGCTCTTGTTTTCTGCCTGACAGAAATTTGTAGAATGTTCTCCAAAAGAAATGACTAAGAATGTTCATAGCAGTATTATTTGTAACAGCCCCAGCTTGGGAACTACACAAATGCCCATTAAGAGTAGGATTTATACATTGTGGTATATTCATACAACTGAATACCACAGCACTGAGCATGAACAATTTACAGCTCACATGAAATTATCAGTGAATTTCACAAACATAAAGTTGAATGAAATAAGCCAGACACAAAAGAGGACATACTTTATATCTCTATTTATAATAATTTCAAACACAGGCAAATCTAATCTGTCTTTATGGTGATAGAAGTCAGAATATGGTTACCTTGCAGGGTGGGAAAACAATGACTGTCAGCAGGCATGAGGGACAGGGCATCTGGGATGCCGGTATTATGTTGGTCTGAGTACTGGTTACACAAGTGTGTCACTTCATGAAATGTCTTCAAGCCAAAATTTATTTTTGCACTTTTCTGATTGTATATTATACTTTAATAAAGTTTTTTAAATTAAATTTAAAAAATTAAATCATCTGATCTTGAATTAGACCAGAACTCTTAATTCAAGCAGTCACTAAGAGAAATTCTTTCTCCCAGCGAATCTTTCTCTCAAAACATAGTAACAGCACACATCTTGAGGAACATTCTCTGAAACTGGCAAACTGTTCAACCATCCATAGGTTCATGTAAGCAAATGACTTTTAAGCAAACATCCTCTTTCCTTCAAGATACTGTCCTATTTCACAGAACCCCATTCTTCTCAAAATCACACTGTAGCAGTTCCATCAAGTCACCAAATTACTGAAAGAGTGAAATGGCCGATGATGAGAGGCATTCAGCCATTGCCATGCCGCTACACTGCTTCAGTTCCACGTTTCAGGGAAGGTCAAGGCGTCAAAATGTTAACTGACTTACACAGGATTACATAGGTGTCAGTAGCCACTCGAGAACTGAAAGAGACACTACTAGCTTGACTCTGTGATGTCTTAAAGTATTTCCATAGCCAGGTAATCCAGGATTGGGTTCGAAACATGTAAGTCCTCTACCAGTCAGAGTCAAATATATAAATAGACTGTAAATTTAGCATTCTTATTTTTCAGCTTTAGAATGATTATTGTGATTGAATTTTTGTCTTTTTCTTTGAACAAAAGATTGTGGTTGTTAAAATTGTCTTTTAAAGTTTATTTTTTAAGAAAAGACTTCAACATCAAACACTAGTTTGAGGATGCTTTTATATTCAGCCAAAACTAAGAAACCTTGACTCTTTCACACAGCAAGTCACATGTGCTAATGAGCTCCATTTAATGATTCTCATCTGGGTACAGGGCAGCCCCACGAGGGTGTTTGGAAATGGGTGTCAGCATTTTTGGTTGTCACAATAACTGGGAAATGACAGCCTTATGAGGCTTGGAATAGTCCCAAACAAAAACTAATGTTGACTAAAGTACTAGTACGCCCATCCATCCAAAATAAATGTACACATTCTTAAAGATAATTTACTTTTGAATGTTATGTTTGAATGATACACACTTTAGAGTCTCAGGTTTAACACACCTCTGTAGTGTACTACCTGGGAGCCTGCAGACCTGAAGGAGATAAATAAAGAGATCTGGATCATCTTAAAAATAATCATAATTAAAGTATAAAAATTGCCTCCAGACTGGCCAGAAAAATACCCTATGATCTTAGAGTGACTGCCAAACATTCTGTAATGTTGAGTTCATCAAAAGCTTTGCCACCAAAAAGCCAAGTATGGCCTTAAAGTGCTTCTTTTTTGACTCAAAAAGAAAAATGCATCCTGTTTTAACCTCCAAGTCTCATAGGGTAAAACAGTTATTTCTGCAGTTTGGTAATGCCCATTACTTGAGAATCTGCCAACTTCCAGGACTTCACTGTATAATGCAGTCACTTGGAAAACTTTGAATTTCTAGATGAACTAAAATGCTTTAAACCCCTGGACTTAGACATTCCAAAAAAAAAGGCAACATGTCTTTAAAACTACCTTTGAATTTTACAATAGTCTGGTTTTAGTGTTGCTGCTAGCCCAGTCATGTGAGTGTGCTCGAGGCCAAGTCTCCACCTTCCTTCCTGTGCGTTCTGATTAGACATTGTTAGTACAGTGCAGTCACTGCAGTTCGGCTGGGCCATTTCCATCTCATCTGACTCCACAAATATTCACTCATCTCCAGAATAAGCCAGCGCAGCGATGGCCCTGGACAACAGTGGCAAACAACTAAGATGTCTCCACTAGTTTTGTGGGGACTGCACCCGCTGCCCTTGCTACAGATTAATGCTTCAGGGAAACCTTTTAAGTTCTATGTAACCCACTCCAGTTCAGTCAGTGGAATCTGATTAGATTTTTACTGACTTTTTTTATTTCACAAGTATCAGTAAGACGGTGTTGGGCAATGGCAAACGTGGCTTCAGTTCAGGTAATAATAATCATCATGATAACTACCAATCATCACTAAAGATTGTCTGTGTTCCAGAAGCCATGTTAGGGGCCAAAAGTAAATACCTAGTGTCATTATGCACCAGGCACTCTTTTAAACATTTTGCTTATATTAACTGATTTAATCCTCATAATTAAATAATAGGCATGAATATTATTTTTCAAATGAGGACTCTGAAGTGACAGAAATTAAGAAAAGTACCCAAAGTTGTGCTAACAAGCCTTAGAGCTGAGATTCCAACCTGGGCCATGTGGCGCCAGAGATCTGTTCCTACATATTACATGATATGCACAAGTACCTTCTAAGTTAGGTATTATTGTCTCAATTTTTCCAGGGGATGAAACTGAAGTTGATTGTTAAGAAGATGTGGGGTTGTTTACAAATTTTCAGCTCTCTCCTGGCACATGAGAAGTTTGCACTTCTCCATATCTTCTGAGTTTAGGTGTGACTTGCTTTGGTCAATGAAATGGGAACAGAAGCACCAGGGAAGCATTAAGGGCCTCTGTAAATTTGCCATGTTTCTTTCCCCCTGTATTGGTGAAACACTTGTCAAAATGGAGCCTTTGTCACCTGGATCCTTGAGTGACTACGCTAGACACTGGCCCTTTGCTGGACCAGTGTTGGACATAAAAAGGGAATTTTTCTTCTGGTAAGCTCCTGAGATTCAGGTTGAGGATGGAGAAGGAGATTATTTGTAACCATAACATAATCTAGCCTAAACTTAATAATTTGCCTAAATAACTTGCTCAAACTCCTATAGCCTGCTAGATATATGTCTCAAATCCAGGACTCTCTGGCCCAATAGGTCATTTATTTTCATTTATTATCTCTCTTGATATTGCATGACCTGCAGGAAACTAAACTTAGTTTCTTTGTTTGCCTTTTAGTTTTATGATAGTAGTAAAAGTGCATAAAACGTACAATCTATATTTATGGTTAATCCAAGATTAATAGTATATAAAAGAAAAGTTCCTGTCATTCTCTGGTCCATATGTTTGGTCTGGAACTTAAATATCATGATCTGGTGGCCTCTTTTCTGCCTTCCTTAATTCTGAGATTCATACTGTGGCAACGGACTGTTAACAATAAGGTTAGATAAAGAAGGTTAATTTGTCCTGAGTCTTACTCAAATTCCTGACAGTGCTTATAGTTTTTATGGTGCAAGTCGGTATATGACTTCACCTTTTTTTTAGGTTAATTGTCCCTAAGACACTATGACTCTGTAAAGTCACCCCATCATCCATGTATACATTGCTTTCTCTGTTTATGCAATCACCAAATTATCCAGTTTCTCATGTTTGAATTTAGTTATGGAGATTTCCAAATCCACCTGCCGAATACACTAAACAACTTAGCTGTGTAGCACTGACTACCGTGACAAAAACATGAGAGGTTCTGAACCTCTTTCCTGAGGATTGTGCTCCTGCAGCCTAAGTAAAGAGAAGACCCTAAGGACCCTACCTTTTGCATTTTTTGAATTATTGAATGACTAATGCCATGCTGGTAGGTGTTCATGCAGGATGAAAAAGACAAAGAGGAAGCTTTATCCTCTAAACTAGCAGTTACCTTTTTAAAGACTTGTGATTTTCTCTATTACTTGCTGAAAATTGACCTTTAGGCTACTTCAACTCTGTAAGGTTACTTTATTCATTTAATCACGAAATTCCTAACCCTTCATTCAATAACTTTTTTGAACTATTTTAAGTTTGTTTATAATCCTGCCTCAATACAGAAAAGATTAGAGGCAATTACCGTGCATATGTTTCACCTTGGTGAATAGCTGTTGAGTGATACTGAGCTAACTTGTAGAATGATCTATATGATGGATAGATTGTATAGTTGTTCTCTAACTTTTTATTTTGAAATAATTGTAGATTTTTAGGAAGCTACAAAAATAATATGATGGAGTGAGCCTATATACTTTTCACCCAATTTCCCCCAATAGTTACATCTTACAAAGTTATGGTACCCTATCAAGGCTAGAAAACAATGTATGTGTGTAGTTCTCTACCATTTTATTATACATATAGATTCATATTGCCACCACTATAGTTAATACATGGACTATTCTATCACTACAAAGATCTCACTCTTTCCTCCACCATCCCTAATTCCTGACAAACACTAATTTGTTCATCCTTATAATTTTGTCATTTCAAAAACATTCTATAAAGTATTTTTTAAAGACATGGACATTTTTAAAGTTATTTCTCATATGTTAACTAAAGCATTCAAAATCTGGAAGATCTCAAACATACCAAGATTTTTGTTCATATTAAACAATGATGGGTTAGTATACAGATTTGTTTTGGGATACCATTTTCAATCATTTTTTGTGTAATCTACTGATACATTAATTTTAATGTATTTTAGAGGATGAAGACTTTCTTGATAACTTGAACAGCATCAGCATTTTCTGTTGGTAATAGCAACTAGCAAATAAAAGGTAGATGAAAGGACACTGCTGTGCAAAGTGTGGCTCTTCCGGTAGGCCTTGGGTTTGGTCTAACACGTATTTAATTATGGTAAGCCTTTGGGGTGTTTCATTCTGGAAGTGGGGATTTGATATAAATCCAAATGTGACAAACTTTCATTACAAAAAATTTTGACCTTCCATTTAGAACAACATGGTCATTTGCTGTATTAAGTTTACATGGATGTGTACTATGTAGGAGAATTTTACAGAAGATAAATTCCTGTAAGATATATTCATTGCTGAAGAGACATTTTTCCAAAGAAGACATACAGATGGCCAAAAGACACATGAAAAGATGCTCATCACTCTCCATGAAGGAAATGCAAATTAAAGCCACAATAAGATACCACTTTACACCTGTCAGAATGGCTAAAAAAAAAAAAAAAAAACAAGAAATGACAAGTGTTGGCAAGGGTGTGGAGAAAAAGGAACACTCATGCACTGTTGGTGGGAATGCAAACTGCTTCAGCCACTGTGGAAAACAGTATGGAGGTTCCTCAAAGAATTAAAAATAGTATTACTGTATGATCCAGTAATTCGACTACTGAGTATTTATACCCAAAGATAATGAAAACACTAATTCAAAAAGATAAATACACCCTTTTATTTATTGCAGCATTATTTACAATAACCAAATTATGGAAGCAACCCAAGTGTCCATCCATAGATGGGTGGATAAAAGAGATGTGGGATATATATACAATGGAATATTAGTCATAAATAAAGAATGAAATCTTGTCAATGGATGGACCTAGAGGGTATAATATTAAGTGAAATAAAGCAATCAGAAAAAGACAAATACCATATTTCACTCATGTGGGATTTAAGAAACAAAACAGATAGACAAATAAACAGACTTTTAAATTCAGAGAACAAACTGGTGGTTGCCCAGAGGTAAGGTAGGAAGAGGGGGATGGGTAAAATAAATAAAAGGGGACTAAGAATACACTTACCTTGATGAGCACTGAAAAATGTATAGAATTATTAAATCATTATATTGTACACCTGAAACTAATATAACACTATCCGTTGATTATACTTCAATAAAATATATATTCATTGCTATCTTAATTAGAAATAATCTTTTTATGCTCACCATATATAATAATTCCACCGTGTTCAGTGAATAAACCTGTGATTAGGTCACAATCTATTGTAAAGAGCATAGAGGCAACCGGTTGGCCAACAGAATGCCATCCAGCCTAAAGAGGAATAAAAAACCAGTAAGGTAAAATAAAAATGTCAATACGTGCTGAGAAAGAGTTACTAGAAAGTGTGTATTGGGTTATCCACACTGGTGATACTAAAATGAAATAATGGTAACTATTAAAAAGAACATGTATAAATTTTGTTCTTTGATAACTACACTAGGGTAGGGGGTAGAAAGACAGCAAAAGAATGAAGACAACCTACTGAAAAAAATTATTTGACCCATTTATCTGAAATCAAAATTAAACATCCTAAGTTTTACAAGGTCTTCAAATGTTTAGCTACATTTTCAGGTAGGTGTGCATTAATATTAAACAGCTAAAGAAGGTAGGTTATATTCTACCCATAACTTGTTACATATCTTAAAACATACCACTTTAAGAATCATTAATTTAGAGGTAAGATTTGAATGGCAACAGGACTCTGCTCCAGTCCTGCCCTACACCACATTTTTAAGTTTACTAAGACAAAGACATTGTTGGATTTATGATTAATTTTTTAAAGAAAACAAGAAGGCAATGTTACAATAGATGAATCAAGCCCCCGGTAAAATCTGAGCAAGCCAAAAGGAAGGATAGGCTAGGTTGGAAATAATGAAACTGAACTGGTATAAATGTAGAAGTCCAGCCTTGGGAGTCAGACAGCTACATGTTCAAGGACTGCATGGGGACATGTGACTTGTCATCAGCAAATGTGGAAAAAGACTTAGGGCTTGTCCTAACCACTACCTTTGCAACTCATAGAGTGACATGATAGTAAAACAAAACAAAACAAAAAAAACTCTCTCTATATAATGACATTTTATCAATATATGATATAATGTCCAGACTAGGAGAACAAATTGTCCTACTTTATTTTATGTTGGTCAGATTCCAAGTAGTTTTGTGTTCATTTCCATAGAGGTAGAAGTAAAGTAGGACATGTCCAAAACAATGTGGCCATTTGGTAAAGGAGACTCAAAAATGTATTGTTGAAGACCAGGATGCATTTCTGACTTCCAACAATAAAGCACTAGGTCAAGGATAGAGGTATAGATTTGAACTTTGTTGACCCCAACCACAAAGTTGGCATAACCTGAACCAAAGTCAAAGACACACAGAAGTAAAATTCAACAGAACATAAGAAAAAGCTTTCTAGCCATTTTAGAGAATCCAAAGATTTGGAGGCAATGAGTTCCTTACCACTGGAGATATTCAAGCAGAAATTTCAGTAGCCACAGTGGGTGTGTGTTATAGCAGTGATCTAAGGAACAGAAATGTTACAGTCTCTTCAACCCTGAGAGTTTATTAAATGTGTATCAACAATTCCCAAGTGTCCCACTTACCAACTTCTTGGGTATCACTTAACTTTTCTGGGCCTCAGTTTCCTCCTATTCAAAGGATTGAGAGGTGATAGTACTCATGAAGCTGTTAGAGAGATTAAATGACTTTGAAAAACAATAGCAGTAGCTTGATTCCAAATCTCCCCCATGACATTCCCAAAATAACCATACAATTAACAAGGAGAACAAATAAAACTACACGGGACCTATGACTTAAACATTGTTAGGGAACAGAAAACACTGCAACTTTCAAGTCACTTATGAGGGCAAAAAAAGAAAAGAAATTCTAACAAAGCTTCTAATACCTGCAAACCATCCCAGGAAACCTCTTGCGTAGAGAGGTAGGGTTAGGGGCCAAGAGGAAGAGGTGAGACATACCAAAAAATGTCAAAGATACATTGGGATTTGGTGATTCAGAGCCTTAGCTACAGGGAAGGGCCTTGAAAGAGTTCAGGGCTTGAAGTAGCAGCCTTAGAGACAGTGCTTCTGGGGGAAGATTATAGAGAGAATAGAGATTGTACTCCTTGGATATGAGGTGGTGGAGCGGGGGGCAGGGGGAGGAGAATATTAAAGATCTTGCTGAATAAGACTGGTTTATTGTATTAATGTCAATATTATGATTGTGATCATTGTGCTATAGGTTTCCAAGATGCTACCACTAAGGAAAACTGCATAAAGAGTACATGGGATCTCTTTGGACTATCTTTTACAATTTCATGGTATTCTTCAATTATCTCAAAATTAAAAGTTTTATTTTAAAACTTATTTTATTTTCATAAGGTAAAAAAATGGGCAAGATGAAACTATATTGTTTAGAAATTTATATTTGGGTGGTAAAACTAAAGAAAAGAAACTAATTGTCATAAATGTCAGTAGACTGGTTTCCTCTACAATGGGAAGAAGAGGTTGTCACTGGAAAAAAGTGGGATAGAGGTATTTCCTAACTTCATGATTGTTACACTCTGTGTATACTTTAAAAGAATTCATTAAGTTCTCCATTTATGTTTTTTAAAAAATTTACAAGGAAAGGTACAGACCCTCCAGGCCATGGTTTATAAACCACTGTTCTAAGATACAAAGAGAACTTTGATAGTTACCATAAAAAGCGGTACTAAAACTGATCTGACCACAGTGCCATAAAACTGGAAAATAAAAATAGAATCAAAAAATAAAAGGTATCTCACCTGGAAATTAAAGATCTTGCATGAAGTCACTCTTGGGTGAAAAGAGAATAAAAAAAATTAATGTATTTATGAAAAAGTAACAATAGTAAAAGCATTCTATACCAGAAATTTTGGAATACATTTGAAGCAATGTAAAGAATAATTTGTAACCCTATATACCAAGATCAATAAAAATAAGAATAAAAATAAGTGAATTAAATTTCCAACTCAAAATACTAAACAAAGAACAAAATAAGTAAATAACAAATGAAAGTAGAAGGAATTATTCAAGTTAAAGTCAGAAATGAATGAAGTAGAGAAGAGAAAAACAGTAGGTCAAATTAATCACAATCCTATTATCTTAGAAAAATAAACAGACAAACCACTAGCTAATCAAAAAAAGGAGGAGAAATCACAAACATACCAAAGTAGAAATTACAATTTGGAAATAATTATGATCCAAAAGAAAAATTTTTTAAGTCATTAACATCTACTTTTGCATGCCCTTATGCGAATACAGTTGAAAACCTAGAAGAAATGGATAATTTCTTAGGCAAGTATACTATACCAAACCTGATCCCAGTAGAGATAGAAAACTTAGACCAATTTTTACAAAAATGGGAAAAAATGTCTACCTATCCCACATGATAGCAGCAGGCCCAGATGATCATACAGAAGAATTCTACCAAACCTTTCGAGACCAGACAATCCAAATGATACATAGATTGCCTCAGACAATAAGAAGTCAAGAAGTCTTTTTATGAAGCCAAGTATAACATTGATATCTAAACCTGATAAAGATAGCACAAAAATTTGTAGACCAATATCATCTATGAGATTGATATAAACATTTTTAATAAATGAAATACTGTTGAACTGACTGATAGCACATTAAAAAATTAACACACCCCATAATCAAATAAGGTTTATACTAAATGTAAAAATGCTTAATATTAGATACCAAATTAATATAATTCACCATTTTAATGTCTATGGGTAAAAATGATAAGAATTTATATGTGTTGAAGATTGACTTTGGCAAAATTAAACACTCATTCTTCATAAAAACTTTCAGGAAAACAGTAACGAATGGCTATTTCCTTACTTAATAGGGAAACACTAGAGGGATTCTTACTAAGGTCAGTAACAAAGTTAGCAAGCCCACTATCTCCACTGGTATCTAGCACTGTTTAAAAGCAATAGTCAATACAATTAGACTAGAGAAAACAACCAGAGGTGCAGGAGTTATAATAAGAAATAAATCTACCTCTATTGGCTGATGATCTGATAGAATCCATGGAATATCCTAGAGAATCAAAGATAAAATGAATTCAAACAATGAAATATTAACTAAGGTAGCAGGATATAAAACTAACATGTAAAAATTGGTAGCATTCATATACACAAATAGTAACCAGCTAGAAAATATAATGAATGCACAAAACCATTTACAATGGTAACAAAAAAGATAAAATATTTTGGAGCAAATTTCACAAGAAATGCTCAAAATCTACATGAAGAAAACTACAAAACACTTCTATAAGACACAAAAATAGGCTTGAAAAAATGGAAAGACATCTCTTATTCTTTATTAGCACATCTTAACATCATCAAGATGTCAATTCTTTCTAAGTTAATTTACAAGTGTAATCTGATCCCAATAAAAATTCCAATGGGCTTTTTTATAGAGCTAAATAAGTTGGTCTTAAATGTCATATACAAAATAAACACACAGAGTCAGAGAGATGCGGAGAAATGAAGAGAGGAGCAAAGGAGAAATGAAGTAGAGGGGTGGTGTGAGAGATTCAAAACATAAGAATGGCTGACTTGCCGTTGCTGTCCTTGAACACAGAGAAAGGGGGTCGCTGGCCAAGAAATGGAGGCAGATCTTAGAAGCTGAGAACAACCACCAGCCTACAGCCAGCAAGGAAATGAAAACATCATTTCCTACATCCACATGCAACTAAATTCTATCAACAGAATAAATGATCTCGGAAGATGATTCATCTTAAGAGCCTTCAAAAAAGAATGCTTGGTGACACCATGATTTCAGGTTTATGAAATCAGAGCAGAGAACCAGCCAAGCCAACCCAACATCTCACCTATAAAAACATGCGAATACTATACACAGATTGAAATGCAGCAAACAACTAAGTCTGTCAGTGAACATGAAATGAATAAATGTGGTATGTTCTGGACAAAAAAAGAATTATTAAATTATATGAAAGTTCATCTATTTTTAAAACAGGTGAGAATAGTCAAGAAAATTTTGAAATAATATACTGGGAGAGACTTGCTTTGCCCAGATATTAAAATTGTTTCAAAGGTACAATACTTAAAATGGAATAGTACTGTCTCAGGAATAGACAAATACATTAAGAGAGGCTTCATACAAAATTATGCCTAGGATAGAGATCATTATACACAAATAAAGAATAAATTATTCTTTAAATAGTACTAGGACAATTGGTTATCAGGAAAAAGAGATCTTCACCTCATACTGTGTGGTAAAATAAATTGGAACTGGATTAAAAATTAAACATTTTTGGGGGGCACCTGGGTGGCTCAGTAGGTTGAGTATCTGCCTTCAGCTCAGGTCATGATCCCAGGGTCGTGAGATTGAACTCCAGGTCTGGCTCTGCGCTCAGTGGGGAGTCTGCATGAGATTCTCTCTCTCTCCCCTTGTCCCTCCACCCCCCTGCTGCACTCTCTCTCAAATAAATACATCAATCTTTTTTTTAAGTTACTTTTTAAAAGTCAAATAGGTGAATATTTATATGATCTGAAGATGGCAGAAAATCTTCCAAGCATTACAGGAATTTTCAAAAATCCACAATACAAAGGACCAATATAAATAAAGATAATTAAAACCTTATGTACCAAAATATGCCAAACCAAATATGAAAACAAATAACAATTTGGGGGAAATATCTGCAAAACTTATGAGAGTGAGAGGATTAATAGACATAATATTCGAGAGACTCTTAAATAATTAAGACAGAGATTTTAATAGAAAAAAACAGGAAAACACATCAAATGATCATTCACAAAAGACATTAAGCTGACTAATAAAAATGCTTAAAAGTTTCAACAGCAAGAATAATCACAAAGTTTTCTAAAATGAAAGTTCTCTAACCTTGAAGGCAATCTCTTCTGATTGAAAAGTTAAGCCTTCATGAAATGGTCCATTGGCTTATCACTGGCACATAAAATTGGGTACCTAAGTTGGTGTGACACATCTTTTGAGCTGCTTTCTCATGTTTTTATTTTTATTTTTTGAGCTGCGTTTTTTATTTTTATTTTCTTAATTTTTTTATTAAGTTCAGTTAGCCAACATATAGTACATAATTAGTTTTTGATGTATTGTTCAATGATTCATTAGTTGCATGTAACACCCAGTGCTCATCAGATCAGGTGCCCTCCTTAAAGCCCATCACCGAGTTACCCCATCCCCCCACTACCTCCCTTCTGCAACCTTCAGTTTGTTTCCCAGAGTCCAGAGTCTCCCCTGATTTGTCTCCCTCTCTGATTTTGAGCTGCATTTTTAAAAAACTTTGGACTATCTCAATGGATTATAATAGTCTATTGATCAACTATGATATGTGGTTTGAACTTGAGATTACAAAATTTTTTCCAGAATTAACGGAAAGAATGGCTGTTTTTGATGAAACTTGATGGGGAATACAATTTTTTCAAATACTATTTTATGCCAAAAAGCAAAAGAAAATGTATTATGACAATAAACATAAGTTCCGTGGAATCTGAATTTTTAAGACATAACAGATCTTCGTGGACCCCTGGAGTCAGAAGATACGATTTCTTCAATAGAGATTTGAAGCAGGTGAAATTGGCTGTAGTTTTGCTTACTCTAATTTAAACTAGCATGTTTCACCATGATGGAATCAGGGCTCGTTTGATCTCTGGCTTCCGTAGGAGAACATCGGTATAGACGCAATCCCAAGGCAGAAGCAGTGGACTACAGTCATCTGGAGTTAGTTTCAGGAACATAAGTACATACAATGGAGGGTTCTATTAATTCAAAGAGTCATGAGATAAAAGATTGTTTTCAGCTGTACATCCCAGAAGGAGGAGCTACCAGAACATGGTGATGGCATGGTTTTCTTTCCCCCTTGGTGGGATGGGTTATTGGTGACACATAAAAGGTAAGAAGAACGAGGAGATACTAGGAATAAGGCAATAGCATTAATTTTTTTTCAAGGTTGTACTGAACTGAAATAATTTTCTTCTATACTCAACTCGAAAAGAGAAAGAATAAGTATTTTTCATAGTCAGGAATAAAATGCCTATCATTCTTCTCTTTTTACAAAGCAGTTCCCATAACCCAGGTTTAGTCTGATTTATTAATAATGATACAGTGAAAGCCACCTTTGTGTTGATTAAAATTTTAGTTTTATTAAGAACTAAAAATGAAAAACAAAAAACACAAGGATATCTAGGAAATTACTGAATATGAAGATCTACAGGGTGATGGGTGTTGGGGGCACTTGGGGGACAAGAGGAAGAACTGTTACCAGGTATAAAAACGTGCCACCTTTTTCATTAAACAGTATAGTATTGGCACAAGAAGGAGCCGTCAGACCGATGGAATGAATAAAACCTGCTGAAATAGATCCAAATACATATACAAATCTAGTTTATGATAAAAGAGGTATCTCGAATCACTGGGGCAAAGATGCTCTGTTCAACATATAGCATGGGGTGACTGGATAGCCACTTGGAAAAAGGTAAAAGCAGATCCATGGTTTTCATCACACCCAAGAATAAACTTCAAATGGATCAGAGATCTAAATATAAAAAGTAAAACTACACAAGCACCAAAGAAAACATAAGCGAATTCTTCTAAAACCCGTGTATAAGGCGAGGCTTTCTAGCTATGATCTAAAGTCCCAGATACAATAAAAGAAAAGGTTAGTAAATATGACTATTTACTAATAAAAAAAACTAATAAACTGTTGTGCCTGGCAAAAACATTAACAAAGTCAAAGACATCTGACAAACTAGGAAAAAATATTCACAGCATATGTCACAGATAAAGGGTTAAATCCCCAATGATTAATAATTCTTTTGAATTGAGGAAAAATCCTGGTGGAAATCTATTTTCGCCAGCCAGAATGACAAAATTGAAAAGCTTAACGATATACTCTGTTGATGAGATGGTGGAAAAACAGGCACCGATCAGCACTGATATTGCTGATCAATATGAAAAACAGTGTGACTCCTAAGAAGGGGAATTTGACAATATCTAACCAACTATATATAACCGAAACAAACCGCAACACAGAATTCCCTCTATGAATGTATTCTGACCATCTATCTCCAACAATATGAAAACACGAATGCACAAAGTTATTTACAGAGTATTATTTGTCATTGTCAAGCATAAGAGATTGGTTGAATAGATGATGGTACATACACACAATGGAGCACTATGCAGCTGTGAAACATAATCAGGAGGAGTGACCTATGTGCTGATACGGAATGATTTCCAGGAAATATTATTAGTGAAAAAAACAAAATACAAAGTGTTTAGTGTGCTAATTTTTGTGTAAAAATAAGGGGGAAACCTTAAAATACATGGCTCGTCATTACAGAAATTAACACAAGAAGCACAAACCAGAAAACAGTGAAATCGGTTGTCTACAAGAGGTTGGCGAAATTGGGTAGAAGGAATACAGGAAGCAATGACACATTTCTCATTATACCTTTTGTATTGTTTGACCTTCGAAGTCATATTAGTATTCTACATATTCAAAAATAAAATTAAATTGGTAAGAATACAAAGAAAGTGTTAAAATTGAAATCAAGCTGAAACACATGAACCTAATTGTATTTCAAATGAACACTATAGCCTCACTTACAGAAGGAAGGGAGACAGGCAGAGAGGGTGGGGAAACAATAACCAATCTCAATAACTTCTAAACACAATATTGCACTATATATCCTCAGTCTTAGGGTAGTTGGGGAGAGAGTCCACAAACACATCCCAAACTCTTCTTAGTACATCGTTTATTGTAATGTCACGGGCAAAGCAATTTTGAAACTCTTAGATGTACTAAAGGGTTTAGATGTACAAATGAGTAAATGTGTTGATGTTGTTGGAAACTAGAGTTCTCACTATGGAAGAAGGAAATACAAATATGAAATGCTGGAAGGCAAGAAAAACCTTCTGGGAGTGTATGGCAACTGGAAGAATTGGTGTAAACTCATGACTTTTAAAATATTTATATGAATGTTTACGTGCGCATACATATGCATGCGTATATATGTGTCTGTGTACTGATATGCAGGCATATGCATATGTGTACAGAAGCATCGTAGGTCTCTTCACTGTAAGGGCCAAAGAGAAAAGACCAGAGTAGCAACAAGCAAACCTAGCTCCCAGACCTTGGTCCCACTGAAACGAATCAAGTCTTCTAGGAGAAATGGCTGATTCTAGGGCTGGGACAGGGTAGCTTAGTTCCCAAGAAAATAGGCCGCCCCTGGCATCCAACACTTGTTCTCCTCTTCAAGTCCTGTGAAACTGTTTACAGGTTCTTCTACCTACTATTGACCTGATTTCCAGTCAATCTCTCTGGGCTGCCATAAAGTTTATAATGATCTTCAGGACTTCAAAGAACTTCCACCAATCCCACATCGTTGCTTATTTTTATCCTGCATTCCTGCACACATTCCTTGAAAGGCCATATAAAACTCAATTTTTATTTGCATCACGGCAAGCTTCTCTTATTTGCAATTAGTTCCACATGTCTACTTCCATACATTTGTCTGACATTATAGTTCTAAAGGTTTGCCAGAACACAAATGTCAGAAAAATTGGCCACAACTAATTAAACAGCACACATTGTAGAAGCACACATTCAGGACAGCATGGTAAAAAAAGAGAACAAAAACAAAAACTTCATTGGCTGAGCATCTGCAAGCGTGTCTGTGCTAAAGCTCCTTGGCCAGGAGTGTACCCTACAGGTTCACCTACTGACGATGCAACCGGCCTCGGAAAATACATCCGGGACAACCTGTAGCGTCATAAATTGGCCCTTTATCATCTTCCAAGTATCCACCTAACATTTTTATTACAAGTAGCACTGGATTGGAGACTACCGCTTACGTCAGCGTGTCCCTGATAGCGTGCCCTAGCCCGTGGGGCCCCCTCCCCAAGGAAGGGCCGCTAGGCACAAAAGGCCCTCTCACCTACAACTGCTGCTGCAGAGACTGGCCTTCCACCCACCTTGAGATGGTCCGAGCTCGGATCTTGACCTGCTGACCTTTGGGAATCAGGGGCAGAACAGTCACCAACCCCAGGCCAGGCCTCTTCCCTTGGGGTAAAAGTCAGTGAGGGGGAAGAAGGGAACCTGAAAGCTATTCTTCCCAGGGCTTCAGGAAAGGTGGAAGTGCCAAACTGACGGGCCCAAGAAGGACCTGTGTGTTACGGCAGATGTCTAGTTCTGTAGTGTGTAAAGTGTGAGCTCACTACTCCTTGGCAGGACCCGCTTGCTTCGGCTCCACGCTGCTAAGCCATTTTCCCTTTTTTGTATGTGTTTTCACGGCTGCTTCCGCTGACTAATTCTGGCACCCAGGAGAGGCTCAAGTGACTGTATTACAAGTTTGAGGCTTATCCAATATTCATCTTAGTTATATGCACCACATTGTACCCAGTTTGAATGTTTGCTTAATTTACTTTTCTCTGGATGAAGAGAGAAGGGAGACTCAAACATTATGGAGGGAACCTGGATTTTCTTCTTTTCCCTTTCTCTCCCTAAACCGGCTAGTACAGGACTTTCAAGTGGCTTATGGAAAGGACTAAAAGTGAAGGGTTAAAAGACAAATAGAAGTGGTTTCTATTGTCAGCCTCTGAAATTCCATGAACAGACTGAAAGTTCAATTGAGGTCTATGAAAATATTAGCAGATGCCAAAAGGCCAGCAGCCAGGATTTGTGTCTTTGTGCAAGAACTGAATAGCTACCAACAGCTAGAAAAAATTCTTAAACCATGGCAGTGATAGAACAGTCCTGTGAAAAAGACAGTGAGAGAGAACTACTTCTGAAGTGATGAGGTTTATGAACTCGTAAAAAGAACGTGCTCTACAGTCCTAAGCCTCTCAGAACGTAGATAACTGGAATATTAGGGCTTGGAGATAACATTTATTTATTCTCTAATGATGCCATTAGCACCAGCAGTTAGAATGAATCTGACCCAACGAGGTCTTTTAGTGAAGGGAACTAATATACATAATTATTTGTCAAAATTTAAGTTTGCAACAAGCTTAAGAAGCTCTACTTTTAAGTTACTTAGAATATCAATCACATGACATCTTAACAAGATGGAGATTTCTTTTCTTGGTAGTAAGTTTAGTTAATTACATTAATAAAGTCAAGATTGACCCTCCTTAGTTATTTTGTGCTTCTGAACATTTAAATTGGAAGTATATCTATTGGATTCATCTATTAAAAAAAGGTATTAGTCAAGATAATAAAAAATGTTGGCTATCTAAAGTGTATCAAAACCAATGCCAAAAGTTGAAAGTGTTCTTTATAAAGTAGAATTTGCATTTTTAAGATTAAAACATAAGTGACAAAAACATGATTAAGGCAAATATTTGGGATTTTCTTTGCAGATCAAATTAAAAATGTGTAAGTGCTTCAAAATGCTCAATGGCAATTCCCTTTTTATAATTAGAATCCATAGTTTTAATTTAGCTTTATCAAAATGAATTTATTGCTTTTATTTCTATTAAGGACAACTTATTTATTAAATCTTAACTGATATTTGACTGTAATGACAGAGAAGAACCAGGAGAGGGCACTTTAGTTCTCTAACAAAATAAAACCACTCCTACACCCTTTTATAAATCAGTAAAACAGACAATGAGAGGATTTGAAATATCTAGTAAAGGTTAAACAAAAATGTAAAGCAAGTTCCTCTGCTTCCCAGAGCCTAATAAAAGATATCTCAGGTAAACGGCAGTTTCTTTCTTTAATCATTCCATAAATCAACCGAGTAACATGAAAAACAGTAGTGTTCTCAGATCTGCAAATCCATGAATCCATCATTTCAAGAGTATTTCATTTTAAAAAAACCTCACATTTACTTGGAAATTGCCTGATCTATTGAATGTACTTGATTTAAATAAATAAATTCTCATTATCCAGGATTTTGAAGTGGTAGACTGTTCTAAATATGTAAGAAGTAGCAATACATAACACTGTATTTCTTATACCTTGGTTCGATGCTTACTAACGATTAGCCTGTGCCCTTAGTCGTGTTATTTAATCAGTTTCCTCCAAAATTATCTTTATTGTCATCATCATCACCTCAAGGCAAGGCTCCTACTTTCAAGTAGCTTCCATTCTACTGTAGTTGTAAAAAGTAACATTAATATATGAGACGGCAAACAATAGAAAAGATAATGCACAATTAAATCTGAATTCTGTTATTCGGTGTGTAAATAATCCCAGGCAAGTTATTTAATTCCCTGGGCTTCTGCGTTTACATCTCATGAGGTTCTGTACTTGATGATCTGACTAAAACACTGTCATCCATTCTTATTTTGTATATTATTCTATCAAATTTGACTATCGAGTGTCCAGGCTCTCAACAGATTTACCATGGTTCTTAACCATGAGGTTGTAAAGACCCACTCAAAAATCTTACAGAAGATGTGGAGTTTATCCTCCTGAGAAAATGCTCTAATATATTTCTTACTCAAAATGAGTAAGATTCATTTCAGGAGGTTTAGGGACATTCAGAAACCAATCTATAGGCTCCCTAGTGGGTTGTTTAGCATAACAAACTCCCAACTGCATCAAGAATGCCTGATAGAGGCACAAATTATACAGTTCCTACATATGTTGGGGGTTATTCCTAGAACTTTTATATGTTGTTTTTGAGTCAAGATGGGTGATGAGGTTGGAGAGAGAGGTATGCCATACCAAGAGATTTTGGACTTTATCCCATAAGCGACAACAAGTATACTGGAATGTTTAAACATAAAAGTGGAAGATATGCATTTTAAACAGCAAAATCAGACAGTTGAATGTAAAATAAACAGAAGAAGAAGGACAGGAAGCAAGGAGATTGTTAGTTTACAGAGCAATAATCTGGGTGAGGCATGGTGAGATCCTGTTTAAAAATCTTTCCAAAATTAGGGATGTTCCCTTTTCTAAGATAGGCCTACTTGGATTCTGTATAATAAATAATGAGACAGACATTTTGGTGTTTTCAAACACCAAGGGACATTTTGAAACTGGACGAAGAATTGTTCTGCATTTCCACTTATTTTCTACTCAGGGCAATAGTGGATACCAGCATCCTTGTGTTTGCATTCTTCTGCCTATGTGGAGTACTGCAAAAGCCTGAGCAGCCTGGGATCCACCAAGGACGTATGGCATGCTCCTTCTGAAAAGGCAGACCTAGAGGGCTCTGCTCTCCATTCACATCAGGTTCAGGGGTGGGTGTTCAATCCTCTTCATTATATCCCTTAGGGCAGAAATCATGGGCCACTCATATGTTTTTTTGAGGCTAGACCAATGAGGAAATCTCTCTCCATTCTGTAGTAGCCAAAAATAATAGGCAAGCAAAATTTCTGGATAGGGACATTTCTCACGGACCTGTAGTGAAAATTTAATGAAAAATATGCGTGTGTGTGTGTGTGTGTGTGTGTGTAGATTGTCTTCTAGGAAATTTGCACATAGATCCTGATACTGCCATATATTGCCAAATCCCATTTTTTTTCTATAAGAAAAGATAATTAAATACTGAGGATTGGATATAGAAATGTTCTCATTCTTATAAAGGGGAATTTGGCCAAGAGCCCCCAATAATAAGGGCAGAAATAAGACAGAGTCAGTGTCATGGGAGAAAATAGATCAGATTCACACATCAGTTTATTGATTCTACTCAGAATTTGGTATTTGGTTAGATGTGGGGAGTGAAAGCAACGGTTCCAAAGTGTCTATAGAACAAAACCCACAAACCTCATTGGAGGCACTTCACAGTGCAGCCCAACTCTCCATCAGTCTCCTGCCCCACGGCCCACCCCAGTCTGCATTCAGTGACAACAGACTGCTAAACATACCACATGCCTTTGATGTCTCTGTGAGTTTGTGAACATTGTTACCTTGGCCCAGAATGCCCTTCCTCATGACTCTCCATCTGGTGAAATCCTAGCCTTCCCCACATTTCAGCCCCAGAGCCACCTTTTCCATTAAGCCCTTTGTTAAGGCCCTCTGCCCGCTTCCTGGGGAAAATAAAAAAAAAAAAAATCACCCCTCTCTCTGGGCCACCTACACACCATTCATGTGTGCAGTGTTCATCAGAGTATATGGAAGTGAGTATCATTCACATCCTTCTTTCCCACTGCTTTGTGAGCTCCTCACGGAGGGAGCCCGCTCCAACTGCTTTTGTTTCCCAAGCTTCCAGCACAATGTTTGCACAGTATAAGGAATAGATCGGCATTTCTTAAAGAAAGAAGGGGAGAGAGAGAAAGGGATTCCAGTTAAAAGGCTGTTATAAGAAGCCAGACAGAAAGTCTCATATGAGTCTAATTATGGAAAGTGGCATTGGGAATGGAAATTCACAGTTATGAAAATAGAATAGATTCAAGTAGCCGAGTGATTAAATGTAGGGGATGAGAGAGAAGAAGGACCCAAAGATGATCTGACCAATTTTCTGGCCCAAGAGACAGAGAGAATAAAAAGAGATGATCCTGAAAATATAGGGAGACTAGGAAGGGGGCAGAAAATGAATTACTGTTTCAGACTTTAAACTTGACGTGCAGAGGAACACCCATTTCAAGGTACTTAGCAGGTGGTTGTATATTCAGAGTCAGAGCTGGGCTTTAAGAAGAGTTCAGGGCTCACAGCACAGCAGTGGAAGCTATGAAGTGGATGACATTGATGAGAAGGTCACTGATGACTGGATCTGGGGGTTCTGCCTCCATCTAAGAAATGAGGGAAGGAAGGAAGGCAGTGAAGAAATCTGTGAGAAGCCAAATGAAGTGACCCAAGGAAATAAAGTGTCCCAGGAGCCAAGAAAAGACCCATTCTCAGAGCAGGGGAGGTCAAAAGCTCAGAAGGTTGACAATGAGCCAGAGATGGACTGATGGAGCCACGGCTGTCATGAAGGAGAGCAGCCTCACCAAACAGCGGGACGAAGATGGCACCAGGATGGAGATGGTGAGGGACTGAAGACAGGAGTATGACCTGCTCTTGAGAATGTCGGTCATAACAGGGTCGAGGGCTGTTTCTATACATTCTGTAAATGATTTCTGGTTGTGACCTACATTGCCTTTTAATTGAATGTTGTCTTAATCAAGTTTCATTAAAGTCAACCGCCCACAGCTACTAAGATAATTTTTGTTTCTTTAAGAAGTTAGAAATAGAATCTATGTATGGGCCTGGAGTTGGGGTAAGGAAGTAGTTTAAGGATTCGTTCATATTGTCTTTTCAAGTGTGTCATTTAATTCCAAATATGAATCCATGGAAAAACCATGTTTTGGTTTTTCCCTAAAGATGAATCCCAAAGACCTTAAATAGTCCCTTCTGCAAAGAGAAAGAGAGAGAGAGAGACAGAGAGAGAGAGAAAGGAAAGAAAGAAAAGGAAAGGAAAAAAGAAAGAAAAGAAAGTAAGAAAGAAAGAAAAGTGAAGAAAGAGAAAAAAGAAAAAAAGACTTCCATTAAATCCAGCCGGAATTGTGTATGCTCTACTGATCTAGGGGTCGGCCTTGAAATAAGGTCAGGGTTTAATTGTGAGTCCCACACACTTGAAGTCATTATTTCTCACTTGGCTCTCTCCTCCTGTCTCTCTAGATTGCAGGCTGTATTGTTTAATGTAGCAAAGGGAGAATCGAAATGTCTGCCTTCCTCGCAGTTGAGTACTTTTTATTGTCCCATTCCCTATTTATTACTGAGGAGATCTGTGGATTTTAGATCATAATCAGTGAGACTTGTGGCGCCTTCATTCAGTGCCATGCCGGCCTTTGGTGGATTAATGCCATTGATTTTAGAACTGAAGACCTGTGTGTTTTTATTTGGTTTTAACCAATTACATTTTTGATACATTTTCTGAACAGGTTTTGGGAAATGTATTGAGATCTAGTTAAAAGGCAGACTTTGCAGAGATCCAAAATATTCACTAAATAATACGCCCAGGGTCATTTTATTCTGTCAGTGACTATCTGGAAGTTATATTTGATGAACTTCTGCAAAGGAAGTATTTCCTTCCCTCGGGAAGAAACAGGAAGCCAAGATGAAAGAAACTAAAAGGGGCAAAGAAAACAGAGGGAAGAGACTTCTGCCTCTGGTAATAGCAGATGAGGGAATTGCTGCTGAAAAGCAATTTTAAGAAAAGCTGTGCTTTATAGAAGTATATTTATTTAGATAAAATTTATTTATGTATTTTGTTCATATACACATTAAAGTCTCCCTTCTAGAAAGTAAGCTACCAAAGGGCAGGGGTTTTTATTTTGTTCACTTATATATCCCAAGCACCTGGAACAGTGTCTGAAACAAAGTAACTGCCCCATGACTCTTCCTTTGGTGAGTGAATGCATTATCATAAACTCCCAGATCCTGGGAGCATTTCACGTTCCTACCACAGAGGGGCTCTCTTTAGCATTGCTCACCATGCTGTCCCTGTCTCTTTGCTCTCTTCTCCCACCCAGCCCACGTCTAGTGTAGCTCACTCCCCTGGAGAACGCAGGCCCCTGGGAGAGTAGCCTGGCTCTGCTCTACAGGTTAGGGAAGGGAATCCTCCATGTGTCTTTTGTAGACGTGAAAGAAAGGGGCCGACAGGCCACAGGGTTGGTGGGGGGAGGGAGGTAAAAAAAAAAAAAAAAAAAAAAAAAAACTGGACACCACTCTTTGGACTTAATCCCACTGAGACCACAAAGAGAGACACTGGATATTAGCATGGCTTCTGCCAAACTTTGGTGAGTATTCTGGGCTCTACACTTAAACAGCAATTTTTAATTCTATAGTCCCTTCCTATTTAACAGGAATGTTGTCGCTGAGTGCCCCGGGGCAAAAGGTGAAGGTGCGGTAAAAAGCTGATGTATTTAACCTCTGTGGATAATGATCTTGCCATCCTAACCCCTTGCTGAACAATTCGTGTGGCTACGGTATTATAGGGAGGCAAAAACCAAGTCACAAAATTACGATATCATATTACCTATCCCTGTGTACACTTTGGCTGGCAGAGTCAGACTGACCAAAGAGTCGCAGCTATCAAAACATAAGGAAGTGGGAGAAAAAAGAAGAACTTGCTCTTTTGTACCTACAAAGACCCTCTTTCCCCCATGCGGTGGCCATGAAGACCACTGCTTAGACCCCCTTTCAAGAGGTCCTGCGTGGGGACCATGTTTGCCCGACGGCCTCCAGGTGCTGCATCTCTGAGTCTGCCACAGCACTCATGCCCGGGCCATGCTTCCCCCACGCTTCTCCCAGGCAAAGCTGGGGCAGGCCAGCCTGCCCAACGCACAACTCTTCTAATGTACGAACTTTGCTCAGGGACTCCCAGTTGGCCTGGCGGAGACTTTTTAGAACGGCACTGTGGTCTGAGATTCTTCCCAGGTGTCAGATCAGTTTCCAGGCCTGCAGGGTCACCTACCAACTCCGGCTCCCTCCTCTTTTATCCTTCACTGGCATTTTTTCCCAATGAATCTTTTGCACATCTCATCCTGCCTTGACACTAGCTTTTTGGAGGACTTAAACTAATACACCTCCAATAGCCAGTAGGTCTTAACTCACAAAATTCTTGAGTATCAATATTATAAAAAGATACTATGGATGAAGATGTGATCTTTCTTTAAAGATTTTATTTATTTGTTTTGGTGAGAGAGAGAGAGTGCACAAGCAGGGGGGAAGGGCAGAGGGAGAAGCAGACTCCCTGATAGGTAGGGATCCCGATGTGGGACTTGATCCCAGAACCCCGGGATCATGACCTGAGCCAAAGGCAGATGCTTAACCGACTGAACCACCCAGGTGCCCATCTTTTAAAAGCCTTATTGGGGATACTGTATCCCCAAATGTCGGTGGTAAATGTCATCTCTGATCAATGCAACCAATGAAGGAAGTTCTTGACCTTAGGTTCATAAGCAACCTTAGGAGTTCTTGAGCCCCTTAAATTTGTGTGTATTATGTTGAGTGTGTATGCAATTCTCCCTGAAGAAGATCTATAGCTTTCATCACAGTCATCTACAAAATTCTCACCAGTGGCAACTCTCAGTTAATGCAACAGTTCAAAAGTCATATTAACATGAAATCTGTATTACAATGTAACTTATTTTATACAATAAACCATCATGCCTCTATTTTCTACCCGAAACTAAATGTCATCTTTAAGGCCCTGCAAACGAAGACACTGGTACAAAGATAATCAGTACTGCATTCTTCTTCTAATACTGAACTTTAAAAGAAGTCATGCTCTAATTTAAGATATTGGCATCAAAGAAATAAGTACTGAATAATCAATAGGCTAATTTGTCATAGTGGAGGACTGAATATCAGTAGTAGATTCTTCAACTCTTGGCCCAGACAATGCTTAAATTTAATCCACTGGAAGATAGTGAAAAAGCACCTCTAGCATCTGTTGTCGAGGAGAAGGTTTATGTCAGCAACATTTACATCAACTATACACAGAACGTTTGTGTCAGCAGCATAAATGCTGACATGTCAGCATCTCTATTTTATACCCCCCCCAAAATATGTATAGTTTAATTAGACCAAAGACAGGGAATGGTTTGTTGATAGCTCAACCTGGAAGTAAGAGCTTCCTAAGGGAGATATTCCTGCCCCACCCTGGGGAACAATCTAACATGTGTCACCGAAACACCAGACCTGCATGGCAGGTCTCTGCAGGAAACTATTCTCAGAAAGTGATCATTTTACCCCTGAATCTAGTGGAATGTTTATGGTAAATTGGGATAAATAATTTGCCTGGACACCCCCAGACCTCTGTGCTCTGCTACTAGCAACTTCAGCCAGGCACTCTGAATTCTTCCTTCTGTGGGCTTATCTTGTTTCTATCCTCATTTTAAATGTGAAAAAAGAGGGGCACCTGCATGGCTCAGTCAGTTAAACATCCAACTCCTGGTTTCTGCTCAGATCATGATCTCAGAGTCATGAGCTCGAGCCCTGTGTCCAGGCTCTGCGCTCAGCGTGGAGTGTGCTTGAGATTCTTTGTCTCCCTCTCCCTCTGCCCCTTCCTCTCTCTCTCTCTCTCTCTAATAAATAAATAAATCTTTAAATGGGAAAAGGAAAGCTTCTGCGGAGAGAACTAGAAGATCAACAGAACAGCCCTATAGTTCACTGTTAGGCTGGGACAAGCAAGTCCTTCGAGGGAAGAGCAAGATCCCCTGAAGGAAAAGTAGATCCATGAGCAGCAAAAGGCTTAAGAAGGGATGGATACAGGACTCTCTCCCTCTTTCCTTAAATGTTCTTTGAATGTATTTGGCCCTTGCTTTGGCAGAAAGTGTCTTGCTCAGTACTGTTGATTTCTCAGTTCCTGGTAGTATTGAATGATAATTTTAGGAAGCAACTTACGTTCATTCTTGGAAAACTATGAGAAGAGATTTTGTCAGGGGTGGGGGTGGGAAAGGGCAACAGTTGTAGAGGCTGCAATCTTTCCAGTCACCAAGGGGAAGGGGAGAATTAAACCCAGGAGGTTTTAGAAAATACTGAATCATCTGAAGCCCTCTGTGTGGAGAGCCAGGTAGTGGGATTAAACGTCAGAGGAGCGTTAAAAACTGCTCAGGCTTTTGAAAAGAAACTAGAGATTTCCCCGTGATGATGACAATCAGATACTAACTCCTGACAAAACAGACTTGTTACCTCCAGCTAAGTTCCTTCCTGACCACTAGCTGAGTTCCTTACTTCTATTTCTTTCTCTACTGGAAACTTTTCTTTTTTTAAAAAAAGTAGTCATCTACATTCTGAATTAAAACATCTGTTCTGAAACACACACACACACACACACACACATACACACACACATGCACTTTTAAAGCATTACTCCTCAGTGTAGAGATTTAATGGGGTAATCAGCAAGTGTAAGATGATCATCATAATGATTTAGACCAAGTGAGGACTCTTGTCTGGGGGTTATATATTTGCTAAGAAATCTTTACACCAGGATCCTGACAGAGACCCAGAAAGGGTTATAGAATTCTCAGCTTGGGGCTGCCAATGTCCTCAACCAATAGCCCTTAATGCTCCCCAGAATGCCTACCGGCATAACCCTGCTGGCTCTAAATTTTTTAAAAAGAAAGAGAAAAGGAAAAAAAAATTTGCTTCCAGTTTGACCAATGTCTATTGCACATTTTAAAAATATAACTTTTATAGACATAATTCTGGAAAAGCCAGAGTTATGGACATGGAAGATCAGAGTAAAATATATTAGGTGTCATATGTTACTTTGTTAACACGGAGTAATAATTCTAACTTGTACTGCATCTTTTTGAAGGATCACAAATTACTTTACTGCTGTCACTACAGAGCCACTGTTCAATCTTTCTGAGAAATTATAAAGGACACACAAAACACGTCTAAAGATGAAAGAAGGGAAATGCTTTCCCTATCTAATAAAAAGGAAAAGGGAGTGTCACAGGAAATTATAGACTGCTAGACTTATATGAGTACAGGAGCAAATGCTCAAACAAGCCATTTTAACATTGCATAAAATATGTAACAGGGAACAGAACCTTTTGAAGAGCATCATATTAATGAAAATATGTAGGTGTTTTTTTTTTTTTTTTTGGCTTTTTTGTAGGAATGACATGAACAAAGCAGTTGTAATGACAATAAGGTTTCTAAGTCCACTGTGTTGAACAAGCAACATACCGCCATACACCAAAAGTAAGAAGGCATGGATCTAGCCTTGTCTGTTCCACCGAGTCCCCAGGAATTCTGAGTAAATCATTCATCCTTTATTTCTTGGATTCTCCTCCAGTAAAATCAGATAATAATTCCCACTTGTCAATGTATTCTGGACTAGAACCCTGAAGGAACTTAGAAGAGGGGTCCAAGATCCCAAGGGTATTGGCATCTTAAATACATGCTAACTAGGGTGACTGCTTAGCTCACAGGATCCCCACCTGCTGGAATTAGCCCCCTTGATGCAGAACATTTGGGATAGAAGATGATCATATCTGGACTACAGGATCCTATTTTCTTAGCAGCAATGTCCACAATAGCCAAACTATGGAAGGAGCCCAGATGTCCATCGACAGATGAATGGATAAAGAAGATGTGGTATATATACACACACATACACACACACACACACACACACACACAATGGAATATTATGCAGCCATCATAAAGGATGAAAGCTTACCACGTACATTGATGTGGTTGGAACTGGAGGGTATTGTGCTGAGAGAAATAAGTCAATCAGAGAAAGACAATTATATGGTTTCACTCATATGTGGAATATAAGAAACTGTGCAGAGGATCATGGGGGAAGGGAGGGAAAACAGAATGGGAAGAAATCAGAAAGGGAGACAAACCACGAGAGACTCTTAACTATGGAAAAGAAACAGGGCTGCTGGAGGGCAGGTGGATGGGGGGATGGGGTAACTGGGTGATGGGCATTAAGGAGGGTGCGTGATGTGATGAGCACTGGGTGTTATAGGCAACTGATGAATTATTAAACTCTACATCTGAAACTAATGATGTCCTATATGTTGGCTAATTGAATTTAAATAAAATAAATAAATTTTTAAAAAGGGATCTTATTCTCTTTGTCTACAGCTGATTAGTGCAGGCATAGACACTTCATTTAAACTGAGCTGATCATATTCTCTCTCCCAGGACACCAAATGGAGAGACAGAAGGCAAAAAAGATTGGGAATGGTCAATCTAGAGAGTCATAAGACATTTTAAAAATTATGAAATAATAGATAGAATAGATCATAGGGCAGTACTCTTGGCCCTCCCCCCATGCATCGAGTGGAATTACTCCTGCTGGCTGTCACAGCCTTTCTTTTGAGGAATAGTATGAGATTGGGCTAAGAGGATGGCGCTGACCCACTGATTTGGGCAACCTACACACCACAGTGGTTCCTAAAAGTGGTCAGAAAGCATTACTAGTAGTAAGAATAGAGTTTGTTTTGTGAGACTCTTGTTTCATATATATATTTATATAACTTATATATATTAAATACATAAGTAATATACATAAATAATATTTATATAATATCTAGAGATGTTTCTATAAATATTATGTTTATATTATACAATTACATTTATATACATTGATATATTATAAATTTCTTTTTTTTAATATTTTATTTATTTATTCATGAGAGATGGAGAGAGCTAGAAGCAAAGGGAGATCCAGGACCCTAGGATCACAACCTGAGCCGAAGGCAGACGCTTGACCAACAGAGCCACCCAGGCATTCCTATAAATTTCTTATTGTGAGTTAAAAATATTGCCCTTGGTGAACTCCCACCTTCACCTAAAAATAGATTAGTACTTCTAAAACTAGTGTTGGTAAATGGCAGTAGCAACACATAATATAATATAAAGTTTATCTCAAAACAACTTAGAAAAGGTAGAAACAAGATGTTTATTTATAATTCCATTGACACCATTCCATTCCATTCCATTTCATTCCATTCATGACCCATTCCTGAGTTTAGTAAACAGAATAGATACATTTCCCCTTTTTTTCTTTCTTTCTTTTTTTAATTTAAATTCAATTAGCCCTTTTTAAACTGGGCAGAGCCAGAAACTCTTAAACTCCAAACTGGACACGTTGTAAATGGAGAAAGGTCACATGAACTTCGGCTCATAATTTCATCTCTTAAACAAGGCCAAACAAATAATCATCTAAGGGCCCATTCGGACATCTGAGTCTAATCATTAATGCAAAGATCTGAAAGTTTGACTTTCACGTTTCATTACCTCTATCCTATCTACCATTTTACACTGGCTTTTTAAATTCTGTCATGTTATTGATCAATAATTGAATTGTAATCATATAATTTAATCTTTTAAATTAGATCTCTTAATTCCATATGGAAAATAAACTCATCATGATAAGTAAAAAAAATCAAAATTTCAAACAATTTTACATTTACATGATGCCTAGAAATATCAAGTATATTTATAAATCTCCCTTAATCCATTCAATCAGTCGTGTTGAGAGTCAACATGTGAGCCCTGTCAGTGCCTGGCCAACCCAGAAAGAATCAAACTCTATGACTCAGGGCTAAAAGGATAGTTTTTGATGCTTGAAAACCTGTCAACTACCTCATGATTTCTTCCAGCTTATGGATGTTCATTATAGTAGTATTCATCACTCTTAAAAATCCATCCATGACTTATCGTCAAATATACTTCCTTCAATTAAAGGGTATCCTCCCTGATAATGTTTCCAAAAGTATACTTTTTTTCTTTTAAAAAGTGTGGAGTTATTAACAACTATGGGAAAACAGACTTGATCATCACATTCTTTGACAGATAGCATCTCTCTGCCTATTCTTTGAGACACCACAACCTTTTTATATTCCTGTTGTCTGTGCATGTGTATGACATCCATCACCATGAGCCATACCTGCTAGGGTAAAGATACGGTGCCACAGGGAGAGACATCGCTAGCCAAATCCCTTGTAGATTATGTCAGAGTGAAAGATGATGCTGGAAGCCTGCAGAAGAACAGTAGAAACTATGAGAGTCTAGGATACTTTATCTAGATCGGAATTTGTGCAAAGCTCCTATGTTGAGTATTTTCTTGAACATTTTTCACATTCAACCTAAGCCAAAATTTTATCTTTAAGGCCAAATCATTCTACATCCCAAGTTACTCAACTAAGGGTATCTTTCAGTATTTGTTATCCAGTCTGATGGGTACACAATAATTCAATGCTTTTAGGGGAGCATCATAGTCTTATAAGAAAATGATATAAAAAATGGGAAAATAATATTGGCTTGTGATGGCCAATAGCTTTTTTCAGAGAGGGGAGCTATTGGGCTTTCTGTTACCTTTATTCCAAATTTATTAACATGGCTTCAAGGTCCTTAATGATTTCTCTCTTATCTTCCATTATTGCTTCGTTAATGTGTTTCTTTAAAACATACCCTAAATCACATCCATGCCCAATAATTTTCAATTTGCAATTACCTTCATATACCATGCTTGAGGTGCATATGAGCCAGAAGGCATGCGTGGAGGAGAGCCATTTGGCTATGGTGGAACATTTATAACCCCTTCAAAGTTAGGCTTTTGCATTATCTCCAGATGATATTACACATAGAGTCACATATGTATGCTGACAAGATATTCATCATTCAAATGTTCATCATATGATTTTTAATATGCCCCATCGAGGCCTATACTGCCTGGATGGCTTTTTAAAATAAATCCTGTGATTTCTTTGGAATATCACTTTTTATGTGTGTTAATGATTTTAATGTATGAAAGGTAAACATTTAAAATTACCACAATTTTCATAAATTTGTTTTGGCATTTCTCCAGTTCGAATACTCCGAGGCCCTCAGTATTTAGACATGGTCACAAGCTCTGCCTTGTTCTTTCACGTCTCACTGCCTTGGTGCTTGCCATGTCCTTTCTCCCCTTTGCTGTTCTTAAAGATGCAGCTCCAACTGACTGACACTCAAGCAGAAAGAGTGACTCCCTCCTCTTTGCTCTCATAGTATCCCTCTTTATTAGATCCATCACATTCTACATTCTGTGTTTACGTGTGCATGTCTGTCCCTCCATACACTGTGAGGACTCAGGGGCAGAGAGATTGCCTTTGTTAAACCCAAATCACCCTAGCAAGAGATGTTCTTCCTTCCCCTCCTAACAAGACCAGTTGGCAGAGGGCACATTAAACAGTGGCGAGTTGGCATCTCTTCGAATGTCTGCATACTTCAGTTGCCCCTTTGGAGCTGTATACTAATCAAGAGTCACTTGCATTTATTCCCACACCTACATGCCAGTTTTGATAGTTATTATAAGTATGTAACTTCATTAGATATTAAACAAACAATAAATGAATGCAGCTGAAATGAAAGCTTTATTTTTGAAAATTTATCCCAAAAGTTTTGGGAAAAATAGAGACAAAGTACACACACAAACACACACACACACACACACACACACACACACATCAAATAAATCATGGGGAAAAGCACTATACACAATCAAGGGGGGAATCTTAAACATTTAGAGGATTAAGTCTTTTCTCCATTTTAAGGAAATCACAGTTGAAAAGCTGCATGAAGATATGTTTGTGTTTTTTTTTTTTTCAAGAAGAGCAAGGTAGAGCTCCAAACAATAGTCTCAGAGTTAAAAAAAAAAAAAAGTATTGGCTTTACATCAAAAGATTGGCAAATTAATTCATTAAAATAAAATATTTAAGAAATAGCCTTTTAAAGCTTTTCCATCTTTAATCTGCTTTTCAACAGGAACTAACAAATCTGTGATGAAAGACCTTCTGCTGAACCCTGCCCGGCCCTCAACCTTTGCAACAAACACTGGGTAAAAAAACTGGAGCCGGACAAACTAGGGAAGAAGGTGGTTCCCTTCTGAAAAGAAAACTGAAATGTGAACCCAGGTGCTACCTGTGGCCACGAGTCACCTTGTAGAGGAAGCTGGAACGAATCAAGGATGCCAGATGGAGCCAGAAAAGTCTGGGTTGCCGAGTACTACTCCTAAGGACAGGCACCCACCCTCCATCTAGGAGTGCTCCCACAACGGCATCTTTTCTTTTTGCTTACATTCGTGCAAGTTGGGTTTCTATCCCATGCAGGCAAAAATAGTCCAGTAATATAAAAAATAAAAGACATTACTACTTCATATATCGTCATTATTGCGGAAGTTGTTAGTTGACTCAACAAATATCGTTGGACGTCTCCTCTGTGCCAGACCGTGAGGAGATGAACAGACCAGACCGAAGGCCAGGCTCTCATGGAACTGAAGGCGCGTGTGCTGACGGCTGGAATGAATTGCAAATGTAAATGTTATGCTTATACCACACTAACACTTATATCATAATATAGTTGTTTCCATCATGCATGAATGGTTACTAGGTCCAACATGGACATTAAAGGAAGTTAGAATATGTTCAAGGGAGTAGCCTAACCCTGTCGAATGCCAGTGAGTCCAACAGCGCCTAACTCATAGCCCTGTGCCGTTGTCAAGTTTAGAATTCGGTATTGGAAGAACTCTGACTTAGTAAGTAAGGCAGTGTCTTACGTTAGCATGATAGAAATATACAAAGAGGCCTCATTTGGCTTGGTTGCTGCTCTAGGAGAGTGCTTTAAAATTTCAGAACTGGAAGGGGCCTTCTTGGAGGGAAAATAAAGCACAGAGAAATTAAGCCGTTCACTCACTGTCGGGCAGACTCTGCGTGCCGCAGATCGCAGCCAGATGTCAAGATACCTGGGAGGCCACACTCAGTTGGAAGTGTATCACAGTAGTTTGTTGCTACTAATAAAATAGTGACATTTGGATAGTGGGAGAGAAGTGTGTCAGTCTATTCCTGGGGAAGTGAGTCAGGAATTGCACACTCCCAGGAAACCCCGTGGGGAAATCAATATTATGCAAATCAGTAATATGAGCGTTTCCTGTCACTGGGGACAAAAAAGCAGAAAATCAGGTCCGTTGGTAGAAAATTTAGGACTGGAACCTAGCATCCTGAGTCTTTTCAGAGCGTTCTGTTTTTAAATCAACTTACAATAAAGGATCAGATCGACATCAAGGAGGGAGAAAATTTAACATGTGGTTATTAATGGCCCAAGGGAAATAAATAAACCTCTATCAAATGAAGCGCAGTCTGTGATATCTGCAGACCCCTGTCTTCCTCCGTTCCTCACAGAGTAATTGCACTGATCTGGAGGGAATTTTATTTTTATCCTTTCTAACTTAACTTCTGCTTGCTGTAGAGGAGGTTAATGTCTTGCCTAAACTTGAGCTTCACAAAGTGGTATTAGTACCCACCAACTAATGTCTTATTCAAATACCTCAGATGAAACAAAACATCATTGACTTGGCCCTGCTCCTGTAAACCTCAATTTTCAAAAGCTTTCTGTGTCAATTACCTCTCACAACAAAGCAGTCCACAAGCCTCTTGATAATGCTCGGAATGTCATCTCATCGATCCAGGTCTGTTTACACTACACTGTCAAATCCAATTCTTTGTAGTTAGCACTGAGAGGTAGCCTGCCTTAATCCTGAAATTCCTGAAGAAAATAAGCATCTCAGAAGGAAACCTGAACTTATTAAAACCAGCTTCCAATCAAAATGTCCAGTAGCGATGGAGCTTCCTGATTCATTTCATGCAATACATGTTACTCAGCAGTTTCAAGGATGTATTTTCCAGACTATGGTAAGATCTAACCCTCATTAGAGAAAAAAAAAAAAAAACGACTAGAATGCAGTTCATACAATATTAATAACTTGCTCTACTTTACAGCTTCGTAATAAAGTTATTTATGCTGCCAGAGGCATCTCGTGACATTAGCAGTGGAAAGATAGCAGTAGACGGGCGGGCCAGGCCTGTGCCTTTTACAAATGGCAGAAAAGCAGCACCTCCTTGCAAAGCTGCAGAGCGGGACTGTGGCCAAAGGAAATAACCCCAGGACAAAATCTCTTTACTACACACAGAAGGAGAGAGAGTCTAAATCAATCTCTGTCCTACCTTTTGGAATAAACGAATAGCAAAAAATTATAATTTAGATTAACATAGCCTGGGCAAAGATCACCTGGTTGCCACACCACAAGTCTCTTCCCTGGATGAAAAATATTTCCTCCCAGATTTAAATTATACATTGTACGTAGCTCCTCTTATGCCAGCACCAGTTAGGTTCTCAGCCAGGCTAGCCCCCCACACATAGATGTACTTTTTAATCTTCGATTATGCGCTGGTTTATATTCTATTATTTTATTTTGTATTATTTGTTTTGTATTATGTTTCCTATATTCAATTCTAAGCACCAGGAAGCAATCATCACATCTTATCCAGGGCCTCTGTAGCTCCCATAGCACCTGACACAGTAGTAAATTGAAGACCAATGCTGAAGAAGTATTTGTAAATAAAGAAATATGATGCCAAAGTGTTGTCTGATAAATGGTTATAATATGGTCATTTCTTATGATTAGATCTAGGATGTGCAAACAGAAGAAAGTGAAGGCATAAATAATTCAAAATAGATCATTGGAAAGTCATTTAGATGTTACTTGGAAATGCATGAAGGCTCGCCACAATTTTCTTGCCATTTATAGACTGGCCAACGGATGGTGAGTTGTGTGCTGCACTAAGAGAAATGATGGGCTGGGCAAGGAAAATATTTGTCCTATTTGTCGGCCCAACATTCATCCCCTGCTTTCTTCCAGCATCCTAATATCCTCCTAGGTAATTATCTATCTTATTATGTGCAACCCTGTTGGGAAAGTGAATCGAGGTATCACTGGAGGCTCCTTCAACTAATTTCCTTGTGAAAATTGCCTGGTGTAGCTAAGGGCTGGTACGTCAGTTACATTCAGCCAATCAGCCCCTCTTTTCAAGGGCCTTGAACTTCAGGCCATGTTATACAAACGCAGAAAAGAAAAAGAACATTTCAGGGCTGGCACATTCGTGGGCGTTCTTCAGAATCTGCTTCTGAGAACTTACACATTGCACATAGTGTACTTCTTAGGTCCCATAAGTCCCAAACAGGGGTCTTGTGATCTACCCATAGTTTCTAAGGAATTCACTTTCCAAAGAACTTAATAATTGAGTTATTTTCCAACACACTCTAAAAACTATCTTAGGCCAATGCTTCCCTGAGAAATGTAGAAATAGCAAACCAGGACACAGACATTGTATGCCACAGGGGTAGAGTTAGAGCTAGAGTGCTGTGAGTTAGCATAGAGGCCAGAGCAGAGATGGAAAGTGAGCAGAGACTGTTATTATTCATTAGTTAGAGATAAGAGGGAGGAAAGGTAGTTGACTCACAGAGTGGAAAAAAAAAATGGATAGGAATCATAGGAAAAGCAGATATGCCATGAAGGTACACAACTCTGAAACCTCTGGGTTGGCCTGGCTTCCAGTGGTGGTCCAATTCCCAACCCTGTTTCCCAGGAGAGTCCCCTGTATATTTCCCTGGAATTTCATCACTTTAATAAGACCCTGTGACTCATCCAGAGCTTTCAAAAGGAAAGTACAGTGGTTAAGGCATGAGCTTTAGGGTCTGACTTCCTACATGAAAACCTAGTTCCATTCAGTTTTCCCTCCCTTCCCCATTGTCCTCCGCACTATTCCTTACGTTCTACATATGAGTGAAACCATATGATGGAATTGTCTTTCTCTGCTGAGGGAGAGAAACCATGAGATTCCAGGAAACAAACTGAAGGTTAGAGAAGGGACGGGGTGGGAGGACGGAGTAGCCTGGTGATGAGTATTAAGGAGGGCACGTGTCGTGATGAGCACTGGGTGTTATACAGAACTAAAGAATCATTGAACACTACATTAAAAACTAATGATGTACTATATGTTGGCTAACTGAACGTAATAAAAATTAAAAAAAAAAAGAAAACCTAGTTCCGGCACTTATTATTTAAATTTCCCTAACTGTAAATTAAGGCACATAACAGCTACCTTATAGGGTTTTGATGAGGTTTCAGTAAGATAATCCAAGTATGATGCTCAGCCTACTGACATTCAGCTATATCAGATTACTCACATCTTCAAATTCTCCCGACCTCCCACCTCCCAGATAGCCCACGTTGCTGGGAGAGCTAGGTCCTCCCCGCTGGATGCCCCAGGCAACCGCACCAAACTTCCTGAGCGGTCACTGAAGGTCCCTCATGATGCAACCTGCAAGGGAGAGGGAGTCAGACCCCCAGGAACAAACTGATCAATGGGATGAGAGGGAGCCGGGCAGATCCCCTCCTCCTTCCCACATCCCTGGACGACTCTAAAGCACAGTTTCTCCATGGGACCTGTCTGGAGAAGTCTCTAGAAGACATGCTGTGTCTTGTCACAGGTCCCACAAAGCAGCAGCCAAGGTGGGAATACATCACATCCCATGATTCATCTTTCTTTGCAGTTTCCCGTCTTCCCCACCCTGGCTTCCCTGGGTGTGCCTCTCCCAAATCGACTTCAGATTTTAACATTCCTGCTTGCTTCAATCTCTACTTTCTAGAAAACCCAGTCTAAGATAACTATTATTCACATTATTATTATTCTTGAACTAGCTTGATCAGGTCTCTATTACCTGAAACCACAGGATCTAGAATAAAACAATGAGGCAGAGTACATTCTGGATACTAAGAAATAGGTGAACTGCTCTACCACTCAGATCTGAGACCTAAAGATTTTTTTTTTTGAAGTTTGAAGGTAATTCTGAAGAATAAAATTAAATAATTCTTAAAACAGTTCACAAATAATATGCAAAGAGATGTTTTTTGGTAAAATATAGATTTTTTTTCATATATATAAATATTTGAGTGAAAATCTTAGGGAAATAAATATTTAATCAGAGAAACATAACACTTATTCGTTCTTTATTCTCTCCTTGAGGAAACTTTCTTAGACCATTTACCTATTTCTTCCCCACACCATGATATTCAAAGTCATTCTCTTGAAAAGAAACATTTGAAGGATGATGGTTTACATAGAACATGATGTTATGAAGAGTATATAGTAATACTTTAATATAATAGTTGATATGAAAGATCATTTATAAATTATATGTTGTAGATCTGTTTTAAAATACGAAAATTCATCTTAAGCCTGAAAAAAAAAATGTTGACAATGATAGCTGTTGGCTAGTAACTAAAAGGTAATCTTAGAGTGGTGACTAGGGTATGGACCTTGAATTCAGTTAGAGTGGGCTCACATTCCTGCTCACTACTTTCTAATTGCATGTCCAGGGCCAAATTACCCTACAGTCCTAAGGTTTAATTTTCCTCTCTTTTATGATAGATACAGGAATAATACAGGATAGGTACACATTAGATATAGAGAGATATAAGATAGGATAAACAAATACAGGGATCATATAGGATAGATGGCATAATAGAACTACCTCAAAGGGCCATTGTGAGGAATAATTGAGGTCTTATCTCAATAAATATTACTGTTACTCACCTACTTGCTCGTCCTTGATTTCACTCTTTCATATCTTTCCCTCGTCTCCTCCACCCAATGCATCACGGTTCCTATCAGCTCTCCCTCCAAAACGTATCCTTCACCCACTCTCTTCTCCTCTACCTCCATTGATAACATCAAAGCCACCATCATCCCCTGCCTATAATATACAAATAACGTCCTAATTATTCCACTCTTCTTCCCATAAAATCCATTATCTACCCCACAACCAAGTGATCTTTTATAGCACAATTTGCATTATGTCACTCTCTACTTAAACTCTCCAAAGGCTTTGAACTGCACTTTCCATTGCGCTTAAAAACTGGCGCTCATTACCATCACCTACAAGTTCTCATGACCTTGCTTTTGCCTGCCTTCCTATCTCCTCTGCTGATCTTCATCCCTGGTTCATGTCACTGAACTCTTGCACAGACACTGAACTCGAGCACATACATTAGCAGTGGAAAGATAGCAGTAGATGGGCGGGCCAGGCCTGTGCCTTTTACAAATGGCAGAAAAGCAGCACCTCCCTGCAAAATACATCAAATCCATTCCTGCCCCAGGATCTTCATGTCTGCTCTTCCCTCTGCTGGAATGCTCTTCTACAGGTCTTTGCATGGCTCACCCCTTCTTATCATTTGGGTTTTTTTTAAATGCTACCTTCTCAGACTTAACCACCTTTTCTTTTGTAGACCCCACACCATCATGCTTTATTCCTCTTTGCTGTATTATTTCCTCAAATGACTTAATTGCTACACACACAGTCAAGGAATCAGATTCTCTGGCTAAGAGAATAAGGCTAGTGGGAAATCTTCATTAGTTCTCTAAGTAATTGAAATAACTTTCCAACCCAAGCCTGAGTGATCTAAAAAAGTCCATGAAAGTCCCTGAAGGAAAGAAAAAAAAGCTAGTCATCTGCCTGGAAACACTAAGCCTCCCCACCAGACACCACCCGTGCCATCCACAGCCGCCACCTGCTGTAGTGAACGCTGGTTCCCACTGGTGCAAACTCCAACATGGTCCAGATCCTGCCAAAATAATTAACTTACACCAAAGAAGTGGACTCAATATCAAACAAAGGGATTTTAAAAGTTAAACCACAAGTTAAAAAGTGCATAGCTGCTGACACTAAGTGGGTAAACTGCTTTGAAATTGGTGTTGAATTGGCATTGGGTTCATAATGGGGCTTGATTATTTCCACATGGTATTTAACAGACACATAAAATCTCACTAATATGAAAGAAATGTATTTTAAATGTTGGTTGACAGGGAGAAGAATACTTTAAATTACTAAAAAATGCAAAAAGGAATTTTATGGCAACTGAAGTATATTATCTCAGAATATTGATTAAAAACTCTTCAAATAAGAGAGACTAGCTTAAATGACTACTTGATATTAATATGCATCCAGCTGATTAGGATGGAGCCTTTTTTGTTTGTATAGAAACTATTTTAGACTTTTAAATAAGCTTGAATTACGTTTGAAACCTTCCAGCAATACATTTACCAGAGATTTCCAAGACTCCTTGACTAGACATCATTTGTTGTCTGGATTAATCTCTAACATCTGAACCCTTCTGCCTTTGCATTGTGGCTAGCCCATCCTGCTCTGTCCTGTTGGAGTTGGGGACAGAAACATGAACAAGTACCAAGTACTCAGCATAGTTTGATTGCTAACATCTTAGCCTTGGGAGTCAGATCCTCAGGATTCAGATCCTGGTTGGGCCCCTTAATAGCTGTGTGACACTGAGCAAATTACTAAATCTTTCTGTGACTTTGTTTTCTCCTCTGTGAAATACTACCTACTTCGAAGGTTGAGAACCAAAACAACAACAAAAAAAGAAAGAGCCCCATCAACAGGGTCAGCCAACTAAAAAAAAAAAAAAAAAAAGAAAGAAAAGAAAAAAATTCATCTAAATTTTACATTGATGTTCAATCTCCACACACCTCAAGCCTCCTTCCAGGCCACTGGCTCGAGTAATGTGTACCAGCTTCTCCCCTCTCTCCAATGAGCTCTGCTTTGAACAGCGCCTGGCACAAAGCAGAGAATAAATGTTGAGTGACACTAGCTCTCATCTGGGTTCCTTAAAAGCAAACTTATTTCCACAAACCACATGGGGGCCCCAAGACACACCAGGACTAGCATCCAGTCTAAGATTTCAGGTACAGGTGAGCAACAGCATTCAGACTATAGGAGACATACTGTCCTGCTAAATGTGTGCCTGTCTGCTTGGACCACATAGTTACAGCCATTAGCAATAAAAATAGCTCCACTTACTGATTCTACTGTGGGAAGGCACTGTGCTTGTCACTTATAATATGATCTCATTTAATCTTTGCTTTCATCTTTGCATTACTGTGGGAGAAACAAAAATGTCAAGACAACCTCTGATGTTGATTATCTTTAGGAGAAGATAATTTCATTTCCCAAGTTTCTCAACTAAATTGGGTTTTTCAGTTCTTTGTGTCAGGATTTGATAGATACAAAATGATTCATTATTCAATTCTGTGCCTACTCAATAGTTCTATGAGAGAACTACAATCTTACAAAAAAGCCAGGATGTAAAGTGTGCCCAAATTTCACTTTTTACTGAAGTTTGAGAAACATAACTAAAAGTGCGCACAAACTAACTGTACTGCTTGTCATGTTTCCACAAACATGTGGAAGAAAGTGGTGGAAGAATTACAGCACACAATACACTGCAGGACTTCTGAAGACAGTTCTCTCGCTAACATCCCACTGTCATGGCAACCGCCCCACTTCCTCAGGACTCCCCTTTCTGTTCTCCTCTCTGCCTTATACCCCCCTTCCTTTCTTTTATCCTTTGTGTTGACTTCTGGGCTCTCCCCACCCCGTTCCTCATCCTGGACAGTACTTCTCAAGTCCGAGACAGACTCTCTAGGCAAAGAACTGGTCCTTCCTCCCTAGAAGTGGGAGGAACAGCAATTCATAAACATTATAACTTAATATTTCCCCTTCATACTTGTGTGGTGGGTGATTTTGAGTATTAGGGTGTGTACCATACTCTTAGTTTTCACCCGTCTCCTGTTCCAAGCTAGTAGCGAGGCCCTAGTGATTCCTTGCCATGAACATCTTGGCCTTGGAAAGCCAAACCACCTGTAGCCACGGGCCTTTTCACTCTTGCAGACTCCTAAGTCCTCAAAAGAGATGGTGCTGGGAGTCGTGGAAGAGAACAGGAGAAGAATAGTGCCCTTGAGAATCATCCATGCTAAGAGAAGTGATTCCTTCTCATGAACCCAGAAGAGGATGAGCAATCTGAGGCTCTGCGAGGGGCAGCAACCTGTGCTGCGCTCTGCGGCAATTCCAGAAGGAGGGGAGTGCCATGGCTGGTCTATACATGAGGCCTTTGTGCTGACGGGAAAACGCACCCCTCTGGGCAGATGTAAGCCAAAAGGAACCCAGCTTTCGAACAAATGGTGTCTTTGTCCAGAGTACAATGAATCAGCCCCCTACCAGGAGGGCCTGGTGAGCAGAGTGCAGCCTGGTTCTAAGCCCCTCTACCCCCTTAATCTTGTCCTTTGTCCAGGGCACAAAGTACACCACCATGCACAGTGTCCCTGCAAAAATGTAGCAAGACCTCAACAACATGGCTCCGTGGTGTGCCTGGACTGGAGAAGGGGTTGGCAGCCGTGGGCTCATCACAGAACAGAGAGCCATGAAACTCCAAAGAAGCATACCTTTTGAATTTTCGCTTCAATATGTCAGCTGGGACCGTGATGGCCTAGCAAGTAGATGCCCTTTTCCTCACCCCACACCCTGTGAACCTCCCAGATGCTATGATCCTAAGGGAATCACTGATTGAGATTGGGTTTCCTGGAAGTCTGGTGAGGTTGGACTCAGTCTGTTTAATCTCATTTAAAGGCAATAAGAACTGAGCTGTTTCTTATACACTTGAGTTTATTGTCTATACCTGTCACACCTAAATTATAGTTTCTTTAAAAAATAAACCTACTTTTGATTAGTGAAACTATAAAATCCAACTTGGAGAATGACAGTGAAATTACTCTTGTGTAGGTCTAAATAAGTAGATTTTTATTTAGTCCATGTGAATATTAGAATACAATCTTAAATGTGAATGTAATCCCAGACAATTTTATATGACATGGTACCTAACAAGAGGCTAGAATGTTTATCATATGTAAAACATGGGGAGTTCAAGATTATAATGAGTAAAGGTCTGACATTTCCAAGTATTCACATGGGTTTGTTTGTTTTTTTTTCAAGATTTCATTTATCCATTTTACAGGAGAGAGACACAGCGAGAGAGGGAACACAAGCAGGGGGAGTGGGAGAGGGAGAAGCAGGCTTCCCACGGAGCAGGGAGCCCGATGCGAGGCTCGATTCCAGGATCCTGGGATCATGACCTTAGCCGAAGGCAGACGCTTAACGACTGAGCCACCCGCCACCCAGGCGCCCCTTCACATGGGTTTTTAAGCAGATTACTTTTCAATATTTTCCCTTTGTTCTATCGCTTTTTAGATTGCTTTTTTTACTGAGGGGAGATGATCCATGAGAGACTATGGACTCTGAAAAACAAACTGAGGGTTCTAGAGGGGAAGGGGTGGGGGGAATGGGTTAGCCTGGTGATGGGTATTGAAGAGGGCATGTACTGCATGGAGCACTGGGTGTTATATGCAAACAATGAATCATGGAACACTACATCAAAAACTAATGATGTAATGTATGGTGATTAACATAACATAACAATAATTAAAAAAATAGATTGCTTTTTTTAAACCTGAGAACCAGAAATATCTGAAATGCTACAGATGTCATATTAACACGTACTCTGAACTGTTTGCAAGTGTCTGCAATTAAAATGTTTATTTTCGAACACACAGTGCTTATTTGTGTTCATGACACCAAACAATGGTACTTGAATAACATATAGCCTGATTTTGAGACAGCCAAATTAATAATGATTGAAATTTAAAATTAACTTTATAAGTTATTGTGAGGTATTATAATCATAGTCAGAAACATTAAAAGACATGTAAGAAAAATTAAGCTAATGTTTTTCCCACTTAACCTAAAATAAGTACAATTTTCTAAAAGCTTTTGCTTGTGAATAAAATTCTAGATGACAAAATAAATAGGAGTGAATAAAATCATAATAGATTGTAAGAGTGGCAAAAATCTGATACCTCAATTATGCTGTAGATTTTTAGGTATCTTTCCTTTGAAGAGTTCAAAGTACTTGAAAAGGGATTATCTTAACAGATTCCGTTTTCAGAATGATAAAAAAGCAAATATGACTCTCCCCAATGCATAAACAAGGAAAGTGGAGAACAAAATTTTAATAGATTCTTCAGGACCACAGTCATCCATTAAATTATTCATATACATGGATACTTTAATGCCTCCATGTTTTTCTTTTATCATAGGATTCTTTTTCCTCATTTGCTCTTCTTCAAAATTCTATTTGTACTCTAAGTCCTAACTGAAATATTACCTCTTCCATCAAACCCTCCCTGATCCTCAGGCAGAAATAACTGACCACGCCTGCTGTTATTCACCAGATCCATTTGCTTTAATTACTGAAACTTACCCTTTCAGATTTTGAAGAGGTTTCTTAAATTATGCCTAAATACAAACCAAGAAGGAATCAAAAATGTACCAGAATTGTTAGCCATGATTATGCGTGGGAGTTGTACTGTCTATAACTTTTTAACTTTATATTTTCAAATTTTCTCTAAATGTCATGTAATTTATAATTGGAAAAAGCAAAACAAAACAGAATGAATGGGGAAAAAAGACATAGGAAGTTTTTTGAACTGTCGCTTTAATTTGCAGCTAGGAAAAAGCAATGCTCCAAGACTAGCTGTAGATACAGAAGAGACATCTAAGGAGAGGAAAGAGAACTTTGAGTAGAGGAGGGACCAAAAAGCTCCCCCTGACACAAAATGTTACCTCCTTCACATGTTATATCTAGATGTGACTCTGCTCCCCAGGCAGCTTGGCAGACCACAGAAGACCCTGGGAATACCTGTGTTGGTTTCGAGAAAGTATAAGACAATATGCCAAATAGACAGATGTCTACTGGGAAAACCAGTCTTTCTTCCTTAATAAAATGGATAGAGAGGAAAAAGCCTTCTTGGGAGAAGAAGTAAGACATAGTGAGGAACCCATCTAAAATGGCTAGTGCCCAACTAAAGTTTCCTGCTTTCAAATGGGAAATCGAGTCTGAAGAAGACCAACAATGCCTGCTTATGTGTCCTGGTTAGGAGGGAAAGCCAAAGTGTTGACCAGAGAGGCCCAAGAACACAGCAGCTTCAAGAAAATGAAGTGTATTTCTCCCTCATAACTGGAGTGAGCAGCCTGGGCTGGTGGGCAGCTACATAGACTCTGTTAGGCCCCTCTTCATCTACATAGTCTCTTCACCAAAGGGCAAGAGTTAGGAAACTGCAGGCCTGTGAGCCAAATCAACCTATTAACTGTTTTTATAGATAACATTTTATTGGAAACAACCATGCCCATTTGTTTATGTGTCATCTTTGGATGATTTTGTGCTGTAAGGCAAAGACTGTCTAGTCACAAAACTGAAAATAGATACTATTTGGCCCTTCACAGAAAAAGTGTGTCCACCTGTGCTCTGGGGTATTGACCTTACTGCATGGTGGAAGCTGGATCATGGGAATATTTAAGTTCCTAACTTGTGAAAGAAAAGGAACACACACCCATGTTATAAGGCCCTCACCTGGGAGCAGGACATGTCGTTTCTCTCGCATTCTACTGCAAGAACCCAGGTACAACTCCTCAAGAGTGGGAAGGAGGCTGGGAAGTGGGTCTCTGGCTGAGCAACCATGTGTCCACCTACAATTTTATCCCAATGAAACAAAGAGGATGAATTTTGGAGGACAGCCAACAGTCTCCACTACGTGGTGTGTCTGTTTTGCCCCAGTGCCTCAACTTCGATCACATAAAGTAGCATATATCCACCTGTGTGCATGTCAAAGGCAAATGATCACATTTTTATCCACACAGAAATGTATTTTTGCTACAACCAAGCCAACATACATTCTAGTATTGCTTGTCAGAGCATTGAGGTACAATTTGGTGCAAGGTATAAGAGCTATAGTGAATGTCAAGCCAAACCAAAGAAAACTTGTGTTTCCCTTAGAACATGCAATGACATAAGCAAGCTGGCCAAGATGGTATATGATTCTTCTCCAACAGCATCATGGTGTTAAAGGGTGGCCTACGAAATGTGCCATGACAAAGGCAGGTGCAAGCTAGTGCCATCGAATACCATATGATTTCACTCATATGTGAAATTTAAGAAACAAAACAAATGAACAAACAAAGAGACAAACAAAAACCAGACTCTTACATACAAGAGAACGAACTCGAGGCTGCTCGAGGGGAGGTGGGCAGGGGATGGATGAAATAAAGGGGATTGAGTACACTTATCCTGATGAGCACTGAGAAGTGTGTAGAATTGGGGGTTTTTTGAAGATTTTATTTATTTATTTGAGACAGAGAGAGAGTGAGAGAGAGCACAAGGTGGGGGGCAGAGGAAGAAGCAGACTCCCGACTGAGCAGGGAGCCAGACGTGGGGCCCGATCCCAGGACCCTGGGATCATGACCTGAGCCAAAGGCAGACGCTTAACTGACTGAACCACCCAGGTGCTCCGTTGTATAGAATTGTTGAATCATTATATTGCACACTTGAAATTAATATAACACTCTAAGTTAATTATACTTCAAGAAAAAAATAATAAAGAGAAAAAGGTACCATCCAAAATTCTGTTTTGTGAAAGCATTCCTCAAACACAAAAATGTTTGAGACCCATTCATAAAGTACTGACCACATACAAAATATGTTATAAGCCTCCAATCAGGTTCCATTTAAAAAGAAAAAGAAAGTGCATATGAAAAGATCTAAGGAATAGTCACAATTTCTATAGGGGACTTTACAGTCCATTTGCTCTACTACCATATGAGATTAGAAATAGAAAAGGCATCTAAGCTAATATTTCTGCTAGGATGATTCGCTGCAGCAAATTTTACTACCTTCTTGGATTCAATTTTAAATGTCTAGAGCAATGTGCTCTCCTCATCCTTCTCCTGGAGGAAATTCAAAGTCCTGTGGGAAATTTTCCCAACACTAGCAGTGTGAAAAAAGTAATAGAGTGGGAATAGGGAGAGAGATAGAAGTTCTGGTTCTCACTCTTCTGCTTTTCAACCACAAGAACTTGCATGATTCACTCTTTATATTCATTCAATTAGTGTATTTTTTCCTACTAGATTCAAAGCCACTACTATGGGAAAGACAAAGATGTCAGAGACTGAGCTCCAGCCTTCTGAGTTTATGAACTAATATAGGAGCAAGTGCAAGAAAAAGGAAAAATGCTTAAGTTGGTAGAATCACATCAGGCGTGAGTGATGGTAAAGAGGGGTCATGCAAACTGGTTTCAAAGACTGGTGAGATCCAGAAAGGCAAAGTTGGAGGGGGAAGTATCACAAGTGGAAAGAAGGCATAAGCCAAGGGTAGAGGTAAGAATAGAGGTACTCAAGGAATGACTGGTGGTCAATGTTAGTTAGAACATGTGTCACTCACAGGGGAATAGTGGGAGATTAATTAGGAGAGATAATAAGGATGCAGACTGGGAAAACTAGTGAGTCTGATGCTATTTAGTAAGCAAAATGAAGGGTTGTCCGAAGGCAGGTGATTTAATCAAGGAAAGACTTCTAGAAGTCACATGGTAATTTGTAGAATGGATTGGGGATAGGGAGACTAGTTAGAAACTAGTTAGAAAGTAGGACAGCAAGACAAATGTGGAAGAGATTTCCAATAAGGAATGAATTCGAGGAATTATTTTCCCTGTTTTTAACATGATCCAGATGCTTATATTAAAGATGCCACAATCAAAATATGAGAAGCAGGAGATATCACACTTGAGTTGACAGACAGAACAAAGAATACTTGAAATTGAAATGACAGAAAAATAACAGAGTAGAAATGCATTTGAATTTCAACTGCTTAATTTGATGTTTATGAAGACTTTGAACTATATTGTAAGCTAAGAAAGGCAGTAAGCCTGAAACTCTGGGAAGGGTGTAGGAACCGGTTCCTCTTATGAAGACTATAAAAGCATAAAAAGAGAATGACTATCCTCCTAGATCCTTCACACTTACTCCAAGTGAGATGGACTTCGTAAGCTCTACTTTTCCTGATTTTGACGATTTTATTTATTATTTATTTGTTTGTTTATGCATTTAACTTTATCAAATTATATTTTGTATATAATAAAATGCACCTCTTTTAAGTGTATAATTTGGTGGGCTTCGACAATGTATGCATCTGTATACATCATCATAATTAAGATATAGAATAATTCTCTCACCACCCTCCCCCCAGCCTCCCCCGTAATTCTTCAGTTAACACCAACCCCTCCTCAGGCAACTGCTGATCTAACTTCTATCACTGTGGATTTTGCCTGTTCTAGAGCTTCATATATACACAATCACAGAGCATACACAATTGTACACATTCTTTTGTGTCTGCATTCTTTGCTCAGGATGTTTTTTATATTCATCAGTGCTGCTGCATGTAAGTAGCCTGTTCCTTTTTTATTGCTGGATAAGGTGCACGAATATTTCACAAATTGTTTATCCATTCATTGGTAAATAGGTGTTTGGGTTGTTTCTAGGCTGGGACTATTATGAATAAAGCTTTTATGAACATTAGTGTGACAGTCTTTTTGTGGACATGGGTTTTTATTTCTCTTGAATTAAATGCCTAAGCCTGAATCATATGTAAGTATATGTTTAATTTTATAGGAAACTGGGAATCTGTTTTCCAACCTATTTACAGTATTTTACACTCCTAACAGCAGTGTATGAAAGTTCTAGTTACTCCACATTCTTTCCAACACTTGATACTGTCAATCTTTTTAAATTCTAACATTCTAGTGGGTTTGTAATAGTATCTTAATTGTGACTTTAATTTACTCTTCCTTAATGATTAATAATATTTTCATGTCCTCACTGGCCATTGTGTGTGTGTGTATACATATAGATTTATATATATATTTTGGTGACGATTCTGTCCAAGTCTTTTGCCCCCTTTTAAAATTGTCATTTGTCTTAGTTTTGAGTTGTCAGAGTCCCTTATGTAGTCCAGCTGTAAGACCATTTTCAGATATATGTATTACAGATATTTTCTTCTAATCTGTGGCTTGCCTTTTCAGTTTCTTAGTGGTATCTTTGGAAGAGCAGAATTTTTTAACTTTAATAAAGTCCAATTTATTTGTTTTTATAGATAGGGTTATGTTCTATCCACAAAATCTTTGCCTCCCCTCAAGTTTTGAAAAATGTCTATGTTTTCTTTTGAAGTTTTATATGGTTAGATTCTACTCTAATTCTATGATATGCTTTGGGTATATTTTTGTGTAGTGTGAGTAGGAGTCGAGGCTCATTTTTTTTCTGTTTAAATATCGAGATGTCCCAGCACTATCCATTGACGCTTCTTCATCAAGTTACCTTGTCACCTTTGTCAAAAATCAATTGACTTTCTATAAGTGTTGGTCTGAACTCTTTATTCCATTTCATTGATCTATTTGTTTATCCTTCTTTAAATTTTTTTTGAGTTATAACCTGATATTTTAATGAAATATGTTCCATTTATTTATGTTATTCCTTTTTTAACATTTTTTATTGTTATGTTAATCACCATACATTACATCATTAGTTTTTGATGTAGTGTTCCATGATTCATTGTTTGCGTATAACACCCAGTGCTCCATTCAGTACGTGCCCTCTTTAACACCCATCACCAGGCTAACCCATCCCCTCACCCCCTTCCACGCTAGAACCCTCAGTTTGTTTCTCAGAGTCCATAGTCTCTCATGGTTCTTCTCCCCTTCCAATTCCCCCCTTCATTTTTCCTTCCTACTTTCTTTTTTTTTTTAACATATAATGTATTATTTGTTTCAGAGGTACAGGTCTGTGATTCAACAGTCTTACACAATCCACAGCGCTCACCATAGCACATACCCTCCCCAATGTCTACCACCCAGCCACCCCATCCCTCCCACCCCCCACCACTCCAGCAACCCTCAGTTTGTTTCCTGAGATTAAGAATTCCTCATATCAGGGTGCCTGGGTGGCTCAGTTGGTTAAGTGACTGCCTTCGGCTAAGGTCATGATCCTGGAGTCCTGGGATCGAGTCCCACATCGGGGTCCCTGCTCAGCAGGGAGTCTGCTTCTCCCTCTGACCCTGTTCCCTCTTGTGCTTTCTATCTCTCATTCTCTCTCTCTCAAATAAATAAATAAAATCTCTAAAAAAAAAAGAATTCCTCATATCAATGAGGTCATATATACATGTCTTTCTCTGATTGACTTATTTCACTCAGCATAATACCCTCCAGTTCCATCCACGTCATTGCAAATGGCAAGAGTTCATTCCTTTTGATGGCTGCATAATATTCCATTGTGTGTATATGTGTGTGTGTGTGTATATATATATATATATATATATATATATATATATATATATCACATCTTCTTTATCCATTCATCTGTCGATGGACATCTTGGCTCTTTCCATAGTTTGGCTATTGTGGACATTGCTGCTATAAACATCAGGGTGCACGTACCCCTTTGGATCCCTACATTTCTATCTTTGGGGTAAATGCAATTGCTGGGTCGTATGGTAGCTCTATTTTCAACTTTTTGAGGAAACTCCCTACTCTTCTCCAGAGTGGCTACACCAGCTTGCATTCCCATCAACAGTGTAGGAGGGTTCCCTTTTCTCCACATCCCCGCCAACATCTGTCGTTTCCTGACTTGTTAATTTTAGCCATTCTGACTGGTGTGAGCACGATTTTATTTATTTATTTGACGGAGAGAGAGAGAGAGAGAGAGAGAGAGCACACAAGCAGGGGGGGAGCAGAAGGCAGAGGGAGAGAGCGAAGCAGGCTCCCCACTGAGTAGGGAGCCCGATGTGGGGCTCGATCCCAGGACCCTGGGATCATGACGAGCAAAGGCTTAACCAACTGAGCCACCCAGGCACCCCCTATTTGTTTATTCTTATACCACGGCCACACTATCTTGATTATGTAGCTCTCAGGTAAGTCGAATTAAAAAAAAAAAAAAAGGAAGTCCTTCAAATTTATTTTTCTTTTTAAGAATTATTTTGGCAACTCTAGGTCCTTTATGTTTCCATATAACTATTAGAATCAGTTTGGCAATTTTTACAAAGGAGTCCTGGGACTTCTATTGAGCTTGCTTTGAATCTAGAACAATTTGGGGAGAATTGACATCTTAACAATGTGAGTTTTCTAGTTCTAGAATATGGTATCTTTCTTTTTTTTTTTTGTCTTTCTCTTAATCTTTTGTAGTTTTCAATGTACAGATTGTGCACACGTTTTGTTACATTTATCCCTAAGTATTTCAGACAGCCTGTTGTAAAAGTTGACTGCAGAGAGTAATCTCACCCATTATTTATTTATTAGTTTAATTCTCAGAATAACAATTTCTTCAAATTGATGGTAGTAAAGGAGGGGTGGTAATGGGGGAAGGGTAATTCCCAATTGGAAGCATTTCCAGTTATGAGAGAATTCCCTGTCATATTAGAAAAAAAAAAAATCTCTTCATGAAACCTCACTCCACCCCAACTGCAGGAATGTCAATAAATACATATACAAGAGGGAATGTAGACATGGACAAGTCTCCCTGGTGTCCATTATGAAGCTACTTACCAAGATAATTAGGTGTTTAAAGTTGAAAGCAGCTCTTTTGCAGATTTCCCAGTCTACAGATCTATGTATAGTTACCACTCAAAAATTATCTGATTTATCACATTAATGGGCACTTCGAAAATTTTTTCCTAGGGCTGGATATTTTCTTTAGCAGAATTCCCATACTTTAGTTTGAATCAGCATTTGTGCAATTACAGAGCACTTGTATGAGGCCTAAAGATTAAGAGTGGAGAGAAATGTTTATCAGCAGAGTTTTACCTTGATGGACAAAATTCTCTTGAAAACACTTATGGGAAATCTAAGTCCAGCACTGATCTTTTTGCTTTCCACACAAAAATAGTGATGATAAAGAGGAAACTAACTTTCTGAACCATTAAATATTATATTATTTCTCTTGCCAAGTTCCCTGATGGGTATTTTATAGATTTTCCTTAATTTAAAAAGTAGATTATTCAATATTCCTGAAATAATTACATTATAAATATAATAATAACATTAGCTTATGCAGTGCTTCTTCCATTTGTAATATCATTTTTTTTCTCATAACCATCAAGTTAGATAAAGAAGGATTAGGTGTTATTACATAATCAGGAAACAGACTCTCAGGAAAAATCAAAGACCGATCTAAAATATGATATAGAGATCTGGCTCTGTGTCTTTCCATTCTTCCTGTTCTTCCTTTCCTCCTTCCTCCTCTCTTTTAAATTTTGGGCTTTAAAAGAAACACTCAGAAACTACAAGTATTCAAGAAACAGCAACAACAGTAACAGTATATTAACTACTTGGGGTCAGGAATAAACACTGTAGTTCTCTAACTTCAGACATCTCCAGGTGAGTGATATTGTTCCCATTTTACAGAGAAAGAAATTGGAGCTCAGAAAGTGTTCGTAGCCTTTTCCAAGGCGACATGGCCAAGCTGAAGAGATGGGGTTCAAATCACAGAACCAAATCTCTCTCTATCACAGATGCCTCCAAACTGAAATAACTATTATTTAACTAATTCAAACCAAAGAGTGAATTAAAAGGTAGACTTTAGCATATCGTTTTAACAGAAGACCTTTCAGCCTGTATCTATTCAGGAAACTACATAGAAATTTGCACTTACAGGAAGGGCAACCTTGCATTATGGAAAGAGCATGGAGCTGGGGGGGCTGGGAGACCTGGGTTAGAGCTAACTTAAACAGCAAATCCATCACAGAATCCAAGGGAACCCTTTAAACCTATTTCTTTATGAGCAAATGCAGGTGTTGGACTTCCTATTTTCTAGTTCCAACTCTAGATTCTACTAAAAAAAAGAAAGTACTCTGTGTTTATTATTAAAGGGGTTATTTTCTTTTCTCTTGTGCTTTCTGCATAAATAACCTTCTCTTTAATCAATTCATATCAGAGTCTGTAAAAACATCCATAGATACATCAGGAAGCTGGAAGGCACCAGGCTTCCTGGTCTCACACTCTCCCCGGGGACTTATGTGGACGGAAGCTTCTGGGTGAACCTTTTCTGGCAGCCACTTCTACCATGGCATGGAGCAGTGGAATTGAGATGGTCACAGAAGACCCATTTGGCTGCTCTTTGTGGGAACTTCAAGCCTGAAGGCTATCAGCTCCACCATGAGCACCATCAGATTGAAGTCCAAATAGCCAGCTGAGACCAGCTGAACTTTAGCAGTTACCCACCCAGGAGCCGGCTGGCCTAGTCACTCTACAGTTATCCCCAGAGAGCATCCAGATGACACCCCAGCGATCTTTTCTCCTGTTCTCTTCTGCTGCCACAATATTTAGTATACCTCATCAATGCCTCCAAATTCCATATTGGGCAAGAAAAAAAAGAAGGGTATAAAACCTGAATGACTAGCAATTTACCAAAAGAAACAGGGTCATTCTGGTTCTTATTCAAATTTTCAATAGTCCAGATATTTAACCAAAAGGAGAACTATAAACATGAAGTGATAGAAATCGTTCCATTGGCAAGTTTAAGATGTTCCCACCAAACATCAGGGTGGGACTCATGAGGTTGGACTCAGATGAGCTATTAAGAAATAGGTGCTACATTTTCTTTACATGGCTGAGTTTGGTGTGAGTGACTTTGTGACCTCACTATACTTTTATAATTTGAGTTCATTACAATCAGCTAAAAAAGGGCAAACAGAATGAAGAGTCGCCCTCTTCACAAAGTCAAGTTTAGCTCAAGTTTTTCTGAGTATACAACACACTCAAGCCTTGCTTAGGATTGCTCACCAAGAGTGCTCACGAAGGGCGCCTGGGTGGCCCAGTTGGTTAAGAGACTGCCTTCGGCTCAGGTCATGATCCTGGAGTCCCGGGATCGAGTCCCACATCGGGCTCCCTGCTCAGCGGGGAGTCTGCTTCTCCCTCTGACCCTCTTCCCTCTCGTGCTCTCTATCTCTCATTCTCTCTCTCTCTCAAATAAATAAATAAAATCTTTAAAAAAAAAAAAGAGTGCTCATGAAGTTTAAAAGAATTTGGATGACCATTTACTTCCATCCATGAAAACTTCCACAGGGTTTCCATTTAATGAAATCTTAAGATAAGTGAGTTTTTCATTTCAATTTGGTTGTCAACATGTAGGAAAAAGAAAAGCCCACATCAAAGAAGGAATATAATCAGAAAATCAAACAGTAAGGGAAAAAGCCATTTCTTCAAGTGTGGCCTTTACTGTCAATCTGAATTTTGGTCTAAAGTGTAAAGCCAGAGGGAAAAAAGTCAGCTCTGCTGTGAACTGCTAAGGGAATTGCTTTTATTCTGCCAACGCTCCAGATGCTTTTCGTACAGAGGGACTTCATCTCATGCTCACACTTGTTTAATTCCATGCATATAACTCTCAGCCAGGCATGGAAACAGGGACTTTGTTTATCCACTGACTATAATTTTTATACTTCATCTTACCTAAAATTTCAAGCCAAGCAGGAAAACTAGGATCCTGTGATTTTCTTTCCTTTTTTAACCTCGAATTTGAATTAATGACATTTGTTACTAAGTGACCCAAGAAACCAGGAAGAAACTATGATCTAGGTTTGTCAAAGCATTAAATACTTATGAAATGTTTCAACGTAAATCTTTGTACTTGTCATAACAATAACTCATTTTGAAGGCTCTTTGTTTTGAGGAAAACATTTTATTTCAGAAATGGATCCAGAAATAGCTGTCCCTAAACTTACACATTTTGTTTCAATTTATAACTGCTAAACATCTTTTCAAGTCAGTCATTGTTTATTGAGTGTTTATTATGCGCCGAGTCCCGTGTTAGGCACCCAAGATCTTGTGAAGGCTGCATTCTCTCTGAAGGCAGAGGGAAGACTGGGAGTTGTTTGCAATAGATAAAGGCCTATGGGGACAGTGGGGATGCAAATGAGGGAGTGGAGTGGAGACAAATTTGAGAAATAGAATTAACAGAATTTGTTGTCCAACTGGATGTGGTGACAAATGAAAATTCTGAGGTAGCTCCCCGGTTTCCAGTTTGGAGATAAAGTGATGCCATTCAACGAGATCAGAAATGTCAGGGTGACAACCGAACGGATACCTCCACGTTACCCCAGAGATGAGATCTAAAGGAGCTACTCTGCACAGAAAGTCACGTGGTCAGAGATGACTGCTTTCAAAGTTCATTTTCAGAGCCCCAGTGGGTTTCTCTTCCACATGGAAATGTTTGAACCTGCTTCAGAGCCTGCCAAACTTGATCAATGGCCAGTGGTAAATACACTCAGCAGCGAAAAAAACTCTTCTGTGAAGAGGACTCCAGTCCTCGATTAATACTGTAGCACAGGTCAACCCACTGTCTAGACTGATGCTTCTGAATCCATTCTAATTAGCAAAGGGTTCTCGAGAGTTAAAAGGGGCCACCCGTTGCAAACACACTGAATAGAGAGCCAGGAGGCTTAGGTCCTACCCCAAGCTCTTGCATCTGCAGCATTTGAGGGAGGAAAGTCATGTCACCTCCTCATTATCTAGAAGATTAGGATCCACACTCACTGCCAACTATAGAAGTCTGTAATTTCCCTTCCCATATATGGACATTGAAACAGAAAAATGAGGGGAAACCGGTCGAAATGAGTGCCAGAGAAAACAAAACTGTTCAACTTCTCTTTACACCACAAGTATTTATTTCATATCTTATTTATAGTATGTGGGTGGCATTCTGAAAGGACAAATGGTTGAACAGGACAATGACCCAAGACCTAGGGTGACCCCATTTTAATTTCACAGTATGAAGACACCTACAATTTAGAAGTTTTAAAGATGAATATTTATTTAGCACAAGATCATTCATCCTCCTAGTTCTAATTATAAGTAAACAATAACAAGTAGGCCACAATGTTCATAGAATTAACTACATACACATTTTTAAATAGTGTTAACTATTAAGTGGCCTTCCACTAAGACATGAAGTAAATATCTATTTGGAGGGTTTGAAATCAAAATTTTCTGCTTTTGATAAAAATCAATACTGATAGTGTCTTAAAATAAACTAGATTATCTCCTGATCCTGATCAAAAGGTTTCAGCTCTGCCTTATACTCCAGTTTATTCTTGGCAAAAAGGGAAATCAACTCAAAAAAATACTAAGGGAGTAAAAAAGGGCTCTTTTGTACATTCATTATATTCCCAGTGAGGGAAATTTTCTATACTGTTGATATCAGTATATCTAACATAAAATCATCAATTCCATACCTGGTAGCTTTTTTAGTAAAAACGACACTAAAACTATAAGATACCTGTTTCTATCTGTAAATCTGGAAAAACATAGATTAGAGTAGATTGATTTCCATTGAGATAAATTCTCCATGATGTCTGTCATGACCAAACATCTCATTTTCTTCTAGAATACTAGCAGCCACTGCAAAGGAGTATCTTGAATATGTCCCTCATGTTTAACCTACACTTGAATCCTTTCAAGAAACTCACAAAATAGATATTATTACCAATGAGAGACCAAAGACCCTGAGAATTTACATGACTTGTCCAAAGCCACACAGCCAACTATAAGTGATGGTTTTGCCATGTGGATCCAAGTCTCTGGCCTGAAAGTCAGCTCTGCTCCATTAAACAAAATACCTCTTTGCCCTCACTTTTTACTCCTTCAGGGCTTTTTCTTGAACTTCTCTTTCTGACAAGAGTCAAATCATCCATTCAAAGATCTCAGACAAGCTCAGCTTTCTGAGGTAAGCTGTCAGATCTCATTTGGTTCACATCATCTACCACTTCTTTGTTTATTCTTCTTCCTCTAAAATCTTCCTTTTCCAAAGCTGAGAGTTGAGAAAACAGGCTATTTCAATCACAACAAAAATGTTATATACCATTTGAAAAGAAAATATTTATATATTCACTGGTAGTGTTAAGTATACACCAAGGTTATAAAAATAGTAGAATGGTAACTAGTATTAGCAAAATTACTTAATAAACCCAGTTTTCCTGAGTAGTTAAGTCAAATCCATGCTGGCTCTCTAATCTCTGTCTTTAGTAACCTATTTTTTTTTTAAAGATTTCACTTGTTTATTTGACAGAGAGAGACACAGCGAGAGAGGGAACACAAGCAGGGGGAGTGGGAGAGGGAGAAGCAGGCTTCCCGCCGAGCAGGGAGCCCGATGCGGGGCTCGATCCCAGGACCCTGGGACCATGACCTGAGCCGAAGGCAGACCCTTAACGCCTGAGCCACCCAGGCACCCCAGTTTAGTAACCTATTTTTAAATGCTCTTCCAATTAATCCAACATTTTCTCAGGGATAATCCCAAGGGCAGAATAATCCTTTATACGTTCCCTCTGTCAGTTCAGCCCCTTAGTCACAATAGCCAAAGCGTAAAATCACCTACAAGAAGCCAAACTGCCCATCATTACTTTTATCCAGGCTGGGATTTCCTTCCCTCCCTGGAACACCAGCTTGCCTGCTTTGCATCCACTTGAGGTTTAAAATAAGGAACACATTATAAATCTTTGTTCCAAATTCTCTCCATATTAAATTTTATGCTCTTAAAGAAATGCAGATTCAGTCTTGACTTTCTCGTCCAATCTCTGAGGATTTTACATTGCCTACAGGCATTCAACGTTTGGGGAAAAGAAAACTTCTCCATTTTCTATCACCACAATGTGCCCATTCTTCTCTCATGACAGTAATTGCATGCACTCCTCTCTACTAAACAATTAATCCCAAAGGCTGCAGTTAAAAATCATGCTCCCTCACCACTGTGGCTGTTATTTTTTCCCTCTCTAACAGTTTCTCAATTATGCATAATGTAATTTCATCCTGATTCTTACCACAGTCTATTCTTAGTTCTCTCGTCCTCTCTTCCTGCCTATCTAGAGCAGTCGAGCCAAGCCCCTCTTCATCCTCAGCCACACAGTCCCATGATATCTAGAGCAACCTCTTCCCTTCCACCTCACAGCTGCATTTCTCTAAGTCAAACATTTGACTTATTACAATGCTATTGTAACAGCGTTGTAGGGTGACGGCTGGTAGCTACGCTTGTAATGATCTGGGCATGACGTACAGAGAAACTGAATCACCTGTTGTACACCTGAAACTAATGTAAACTTGTGTGTCAACTATACTCTTATTAAAAAGACCAGAACTATTTTAGTGAAGAAGGTCATCTCCATTAATTATTCGTTTTCATTTATCTGTGTTCAACATACTTTTTAAACTTTGCAGTTAGAGAAAAGCAAAAACAAGAAACAATAAACATCCAAGTATTTACACATGCGATCTGCCCTCCAGAATCTTGCAACAAAAATAACTTCACATGTAAGATTTCACCCTTCAAAATCAAATATTTATTTTACAACATAAAAGGAAATAATGTTGATCTCATATGATAATCATAAAAATATGTCTAATCATAGAAAAACAGCAAGTCATTTGTTCCAGCTCTTCAAAAATATTTTAATCATGCAAAATCAAGATAATGTACTCTAACATAAGGCTAAAATGTTAACCAAGATGAAGTGGCTTTTGTTCATTTTACAGGATATCTGGCAATAGTTTTTAAAAATAATTACTCTAAAGGAACTCTAAATATATTATTTCAGAAACAATATTTTAAAACACAGCAGTAAGCAATTGAAACTATTGTTCTTTATACATTTGTGGCTTAACACCGCCATACAACTATAGAATTATAAAGTGTTTCATAGTACCATACACATCCAGAGACTGGTTACAACCCCTACCCCACACACGGTATTGGTACTAACAGACAGGCACAGCATCCTGTAATTCATACTGCAATAGGATACGGAGCACAGAGAAGGGCCGGTGGCTGCTGGACAGTGAGAGCTTACGTGGGAAGTAACACACAGCCTTTTCAGAATCCTTCCCATTTTCCTGAAATACTTAACATACAAAGGACACAGTAGTTTCCAAGGTGAAAATAGTGCCAGGACCCAGTTGGCCATCTATCTTCTTAGGTAATACTAATGAAAGGCCAATAGCTTATTTAGGAAAAGTGAGTCATTGGTCTTTTTATAAAAATGAAAAAAAAATGCTTATCAAATGATAAGCTAATGCTTTGCTCTCATCTCTTAATTGTAACGCCGCACAATATGCTGTCAACTCTCCTGTGGGAGATAGTTACTTCATATCTAGACAACCTTATTACTGAATCCTATCTCAGCCAGTCCCTCAGTTTAATTTCTGGTTAGTAAAACCACCAACTGTTGAAACACACTGGCAAAGAAATTAAACTTAGTATCTGATTATTTGCCTACTTCTATCTACTGAAAGGTTTCAGTCTACTGTGGAGTAGGTGGAAGTCATGGTTCAGATGAGAGTATTAATGGGATTCTGTTTGCACACCAATCCCTAATCTCCTGGGCACAAATAACATAGAGCTAATTCTGAAATCATATCCCCACCATAAAGCTTGTACAGCTCATCTGCTCCCAACAATTCTGTCACTTGTACAGACACATCATTGGTTATATCTTTATTTCTGTGGTAAGTTTCTTGTTACTGTTTTTAATCTTTTGTTCCATTTGTGTTTTCCTTTTCTTTACCTGAAACTAAATCTCTTAGCACTGAAAAAAATAATGACCATTTGACCAGTGAGTACAGAACTTGAACATTTCTTAGGACCAAGATTATTATATAACTAATCTCTCCGTAATGTAAATGTAAATTGTTCCATAAATTCTGCTACAATTTAAAAAGTAAACTGTTCCATAAACTCTGCTATAATTTAAAAATGAAAATATGATAAACTTCATAGCTTAAATATATTTTCATAAGGTTTCTAATTTTTTTTTAAACAAGGTCTTTCAGTGTAACAAGTAGGCATCAATGTCTTTTCCCTTTCAGTTCATTTTTAAAATACACTGAGTCATTTTATAAAAACTTTTTAATATTTACCTATGAAAGAACAACTCAAAAGAATTTTTGATTGAAGAACTGGGAGGAGGGGTGGGCGGAAATGGTATTTCAATGTTTCCCAAGATAAAGATTCAGCTACAATTTACATAGCAGGTGTCTAATTGCTCACAATTTCCTAAACAACTACAAAATGGTAGCAAATTATAACAGATATTTTGTGAAAATTGATACCTATTAAAATTGTGTATGGAGTCCAAGGCAGTCCACCTTCTTCAGAAGTCAGGGATAATGGGGCTCAACACCCTCATGATTCAGAGGAAGCTCTGAGGACCCATCATGCCTTTGGAGAGACTGGAACCCAGTGTCAGCTCCACTTGACCAAGATGCCTGCCCACCTGATTCTTAGTCCCCATTCTCAACTCTACTTCCAGGCATAGTGTGAGCCATAAAACAAACCACTTAATTGTATCGTCCATATGAAAACTTTAATTCAAGCAACAAACATTTTAAGAAGCGATTTCCCCACAAATAACTAAAACAATAATTCTCAACAGATCAGGAAAAAAGCAGATGACAAAAAACGTTCTAATCTAGGAAAAAAAGCAAAAACAGTGCTTTTTGAATGTTTCTAATAAGAAAATTAATTTCAGACTCCTCTGACCATTTACTGGAATTAAACTTTTAAATAAGTCTCTAATAGAATTCCATTTTCTGCATCCATCTGCAGCTAAGAAGAGAGCAAAATACAGATAAATATTGCTTGTAGTAACTGAGAAATGTTTAAAATGAAAATCATAGCATGTAGCAAAATCAAGCAAGAGCATAAATAAATGTACCAATGTAGTTAATCTTTCTTACCGTAAACACTTTTTGTCAAATATAACACGTTGTTGAACACCGTGGCAAGTACAATTCCTTATGAACTAATGCTATTTTCACAAAGGGAAATTTCTCCAAAATGAAAAAGCACCAAGGTAAATTCATTAAAATAACTGATATTCATGGTTTGGAAAGTTCCTCATGGCAAGATTTTATAATGGAGTAAAAATTTAAACTTCTGAATGAAAACCATTTACATTAGTTAAGGCACATCTGGACACCTCCAGGCGTTCATATTTATAATTATATTATTATTAACTTCAGTAATAAGGGATTCCTAAAAACACAGCCTGTCCCTGAACACAATCTGCTGGGTGGGCTGGATAACAGAACAGGGAAGGAGGCAGGCTAGTACTCACTGCCACCCTAGAGATTACCCACACAAATCTGTTCATGCCATAAACACTACAGAATTCGAAGCTGAAAGACGCCAAAACATGTAACTCCTAATTTTCTAGATCCTACATTGACTCTGATTGACCCATACTATGATGACTACCTGTCATCATTCTCTACAACCACACTTGCATTTGAAATGATTCTAGCAATTCTGACTCCAGCCTACCTTATATTTAACACATATACCCCAAAAGACAAAGGGGAATTCTCTAAGTGGGGAAACAAATTAGAAGTCTTCAAAACCATTCCTGGGTGGCTCAGTTGGTTGAGCGACTGCCTTCGGCTCGGGTCATGATCCTGGAGTCCCAGGATCGAGTCCCGCATTGGGCTCCCTGCTCAGCGGGGAGTCTGCTTCTCCCTCTGACCTTCTTCCCTCTCATGCTCTCTCTCTACCATTCTCTCTCTCTCTCAATAAATAAATAAATAAATCTTTAAAAAAAAAAAAAAACATTCCTATAACAAAGAATTCCCACTCAGCCCAAATAGACATGGGAGACCCATAGACGAAACAACATTCAAGTAAGATCAAGAATGTCCTTCTTTTCTCAGGTTAGGAAATAAAACTTCTAGAAGAACCTCAATTATAGAAAGACAAAAAACCTGGTTGATTCAGTTCCTCAACAGAGTATAAACTCAATCATAATTCTATTTTAAACTTGGGAAATTTAACTTTAAACAATTAACCAAATAGTCTCTATCAGTTCCAACCAGTTTTTGACCACTTGATATGGAAGTTTACCTACTAAAATGGTTTTTTAAAGAGCAACTCAGATAGAACTTGGCACTGTTTTTCCTTTTTCGCCAGATCATATTTTCACTCAGATTAAAGCATAAAAGCTAGAAGCAAAGTAGGTAATTCTATACAACAAAATATGAAACATAATGACAATGATGGTTGTTAAGTGACATTTTTATATACTTGTATTTTTAATACTTCGCAAAAAAAATCTTGGAACTTCTCTAGTAACTCCTGAGTTATACATTTTATTTTCTACTTGAAGCTGAAAAAAAAGTAGTCTCAAAACCTAATTCAAAATAAAACTATATAAAATAATTTTTGAACTGAGAACTAGACCTGATTAGAGAAAGCAGACACATTTTCACTTCTATCATGATTCTTTTGAGTTTCTTATGAAATTAAGCATGAAACGGTATAATGATACAATATTCTTAATGTTATAAACTTTTTCTCTACTGTACAGAAATATATCTTATAATTATATCACTTTACAGTATCTCAAAATACTTTCACATATATGATCTCCTTAGAGATATGAAAGCACAAAATATTAGAAATGTACTAGACTAACCAAGCGATATAACATCTATTTGCCATGAAATGCAATTTAATATTTTATCAATAGCCAATGTTTATATCCTCGCGGTCCAAGGTACAACAATAAAGTCTATATATTTGCAAAGATTCAATAATGTTTCTAGCTATTTGGCCATGCTTCGCTGCATTTTTAAAACAGCTTCTCAATAAATTTCTGCAAGCATATGGTAGTTTTTAAAAATACAAAACATCACAGTCAAACCCAGAGGGCTGTTTCATACCTAAGACCCACTTAAATACGTTATCTATAGATCTTAGTTAAAAAACTATTAATTGTACAAAGTATTCTTTATAGAAAAAAAATTCCAGACACTCATAATTTTTATTTGCCGAAGGAATGACATCCCCTCACTTGTTCTCCACTGAAGAATTCTCTCATAAATTATTTGCAGATTAAATAGAGGAATCATACTATTACATATGAATATGGATCTTAAAAACAACATAGTGGGAAAAGGCCACTGTTTTAAATGGAAGCCAGACAGTTTTTCCCTTGAGACTAAATATTCTCAAATTAATTGGCACAATCTAATCAAAACCCTAATTAGGAATAATATTCTAAAAGTTAAATTGTTGAATGAAATGTTTTTACTTGTAAGGGCTCTGATATACTACAGTTTCCAAGTCATTTCAGATTATAACCATTTATTTTAGTCTCTGTCCACTGTTTTTTAATATTTTAATATCTGGTCACAAATTTTTAATATTATACACTTAGAAAGCAGTCTGACCACTTTATAATGTATTCAAAATTGGTAAGATATTTTGAATTAATCATGTTCCTACAATTCGGTTCAATGTAACAACTACTCTCACTGTCTAATTCTGGAACACTGTTTATTGGCTCTAAGGGGACATTGCTACAAGCACCACATTAGAGGGTCCATACAAAAAAGAAACTGAAATGCAAAAGCAGAATTGTTTCCCCAAATCTTTATGCTCACTTCACAAAACAAGAGAAAGCAAAAAATGGGATATTACGGGAACCAAAAATGAGAAAACGCTGTATATTAATTGGACTATGATAAACAACTTGGTTACTAATATTCATATTAAAAAGTTAAGTTTGAGCAACTGTGATGTTTCATGTAAACTTCAAAGCAATAAAGTATTTCTAAAGGCATACTGTTGATATATTCTTGAGAAATCCTCTGCCGGAAATCCCCTGATCATAAAGGTAACAGAAGATGGTATGATATGACTAACAAATAGGACATAGTAAAAATTCTCGGGGGGTTAAAGTGAAATCTAAAAGCCCAAGAGACATACAAGAGCCAATTCCGCTCCACAAATGAAAGTGAAATTTTTTTCTATTAATTGCTTTAACTATATTTGCATGTATGCTTTGAAGTTCCCACCACAGCGTTTCTGATTATTTTCGGATTTGTAATATTAATTAGTAATAGTAGTACAGGAAATAAAATTACTTGCTCTTAATACCAGTATCAACACATTAAGGGCTTGCTAAACCTAAGGATATGGAATTTTAAATCTATTCTCAATTTCAAGGTTTGACAACTTAGAGACCCATCAAATTGTTTTCTTTTTTAAAGATACTCTGGACTAAGCACTCTTATTAATTTCATAGCCCACGGAACACAGATAGTCAAGGATTTAGGGACCACTGCCTTGTTGCCAGTATAAGAAGCATGCTGTTTAAAAATGAATAATTTCTGGGCGCCTGGGTGGCTCAGTTGGTTAAGCGACTGCCTTCGGCTCAGGTCATGATCCTGGAGTCCCTGGATCGAGTCCCGCATCGGGCTCCCTGCTCAGCGGGGAGTCTGCTCCTCCCTCTGACCCTCCTCCCATCTCATGTGCTTTCTCTCTCATTCTCTCTGTCTCTCAAATAAATAAATAAAATCTTTAAAAAAAAAAAAAAAATGAATAATTTCTTTCCTTTTTTTTTTAATTCTTTAGTCATTTGCATTCAGAAACAAGCACCAAATTTATATAGAACAGCCATAAAAGCAAAATCCTTTTCTTGGACTTTTGCATCAAAATTGGTTCTTAAGCATCTAACATAGAAAAACATTTTTGTTATTTTAAAAAAAGCAAATTCTTGGTTATCGTACAGTTGAAAGTGTCCCCTCTGTTCCACTTAAATTTCAGTACAGGGGATCACTTGAACGTACTCTAGAAAAGTACATGCTGGCTGACAAAGATGGCAAATGAGGGCAAGTGCAGAGAGACGGAAGGAGGAAAGGACAGTGGGGCCAAGAAATGGGCTGGGAGATGATCGCTCCCCGAGGACACAAATTTCACATACCAGAATTTAAAAATAAGCATGTGGAGGTGTTGCAGTGATGAGTCCAAATTACTTTCCGAAAAAGTCTGAAATGACCACATTTGTTTTTCCAGCTTAAGAAATAAATCCATAAATTGGGCAAAAGCATGGCAACAGAATGAAATTTATCCTCTTGCTTTTTATTCGTGTAGACTGGCATCTCCCAAAGAATTTATTTGATATATCAAATACTACATGATTATTTCTAGACACATTGAAAATAATTTAAAAGCAATTACTACGGACAGAATTTGAAAAGTCACACCCTAAAAGCATTACAGAATACATTCGTTTATTGGGTCTTGCTTAAAACCTCCCACTAAAGATTAAATTCACTGTCATTCAGAATGAAAAACCAACAACAAAACGTTGACAACAGAAATCACAAACGAATGGCTAAAATTTGCAAGGTGACCTCCACTCTTCTGGAGACCTTGCAGGTTCCTCCCCGCTTACCTACTGCTGGGGTGTGCGGTCTCTCATAATTCACTGTAATTGTCCCTCACCAGGGGAACCTGCAGTTCCAGGATCTTCACAGTCTTTGTTAGGAGTTTCACCTTCTTCCTTGTTCTCAGCGGGCGCTGCACCCTCCTTCCTCTCTGTGGGATTGGTGCCTGTTTTTTCCGGGTCAGAATTCGAGTTTTCGGCCTTACCGTCCTCTGTGTTTCCAGGCTTGGTAGCTTCACTGCTGGGCTCGGCGCCCGGCCTGTCTGTCTCTTCTCCAGGCCCTCCAGGTGCCGCCTTTTTTTCTTCCGCCGTTTTGCTATTTAAATGAACAGCTGAGGAGGAATTTTTGGAGTCCTTGGATTTTTTGTGCATAGAAGTTTGACTGATATGACCAGAGGTGGGAGGGGCAGGCATTTTCTGGGCTTTGCTTCCCTCTGACTGTTCTTTCCTCGGTGGCCCCCAGATAAAATTCTCTGAAGGCGTATAATGTTTCTGGGCAAAACGTAGGAGCTTTCTCCTCTCTCTCCTGTCTCTAATCGTATAAACAAAATACTCCAGAGCGCTCTGTTTAATATTGGGAATAGTATTTTCCACAAGAGCTTCATGAAGAATAAATTTTACAAGAGGAGACTTAAAACTTTCATATCCAAGCTCACCGAGGCTTTTAAGAATACGAGTGATTCGTAAATAGTTGTGCTGGGACCTGAAAGAGAGGATTGAATAAAATGTTGGGGGGTGTGGAAATCAGGTGAAGGAAAGCAGGGGAAAGAAAAATATTGGAAAAATATTTTTTAACCGAACAATGACTTTACTGAAAGTCGTATTAGACACCATGGGAAGAATAAATCAGACGTTATTGAAACCTTATACTTCAGTGTAATGCCAATCTATGTGAAATTCAAATACATAATATAAATTCCCCTTGTTGCTTTAGTTCTTCATATCTGAAAAATATTTAGATCTAAAACTGATTCCCACTGATGTTGAATTGTTGTTTATTAAGTACACTGAGGATGTGATCTACCGGAGCATTTATTTGCAACAACACCAACTGTATTGTACCCACCACAGGTAACTGGTACCAAACATAAATGCAACATTAGCTGTCAGCTGAAGGTATGATTCACAGTGTCAGCAAAATCCACCATTTTAGCCAACTTATAAGGAAAGCAGCAAAAACCACTCTACCTTGCTAGAACAATCTGACAAAGGATGCAAAACTGACTTCTTTAGCAGAACATAGTTAGGAGCATGGGCTTTGGAGTCACACTTGAGTTTGCACCATGGCTCTACCACCCACAGCTATGTGAAGTTATAGTATCGCTCTCTGACTCAGTATCCTCATCTGTAAAATAGGGGAAATGGCCCATCTTACTGGACTGTTAGAAGAATTAAAATGAGTTGAGACATATGCAGGGCATGTAGAACTCAAAAAATATTAGATACTATTTAAAATTCACATTGTTATTGTTATGATTTTAAATATGGTACTAAGGGCCACCTCTATGTACCTCTCCCAACTTAATCACCTAATTGTCTTCCCCCCGTGGCCTCTCTCTCCTTTTTCCCCAGATTATTTTAAATTTTGCTTCTAATGGCATGGACTCCAAAGACGCCTTTTTCCCCAAATTGCACAAACTTCTCTTCTATCCCCAAACTAAGGCCTTTATCAGATGGAAGGTTTTCCAAGCCTATATCTCTCACAATTCATAATATATCTGCCCTACAACACCGGGCAATAGTTGCCTTATTACAAATACCTGGCTGCATCCATCATCAACAGCCCAGGTATTTACTTACCCTATACTGACACACAACCATAACCACCACTTATTTCTAGCTTCCTAAAACCTGTTTTATACACCGGACATTGAACTTTATACAAATAATGCATATACCTGCTTTGGTTTCCAAAAGCACTTGGAGTATTTCACTTACAAAAGCTAGCAAATTATTTGGGAAAAGTGAAGAAGGATGCTGAATTATCTGAGGGACAGAAGGGGATGGTTCCACAGTCTTACATTTTAATAGGAAAACTTATCTGGACAAAACAAAAACCTTCATGATTCAGGCTAGCCAAATCTCGGTAAAGACGAGTCCAGCAGTTTCACCACCCCTGTTCTTCTGGATGTTTACCACAAAAGTATTATCCTAATATTCGACTCTTTGAGGCCAAAGGGGTAAAACATAGCAGGTATGTTTGTGTCTTATGAATCTGTATTTTTTAATAGTGAGGAAGTAAGAGTCTTCTAAGACAACATGCATTTTGAATGAGGTTAAGACCATGTGCCATTAGCAGCAGAGCTGACTTAGTGTTAGGTTAGTATGGAGTTTCCCTTCTCCAAAAACTTAGTGATAAAATCCTTGAGCAACATCTGCTTCATAAATCTGAGAAGGAGATGTATGGAAAAGTGGAGGGAATATTTTTCTTTAAAAATCCCAAAGATGAGTTACCTGATCCAACAAAATTTACTCTATTGCAACCAGCTCAACTGCACATACCAAGTCTTAGATGAATGGCCAAGATGAAATTTCTGTACACATTTATCTGTATCTATATACTCTCCGATTTAAAATACTTATGTAACAGTAGAAAAGGACAAATACTTGGGTTGAAGAGAATGAAAATGAGGATTATGGAACAGAAGTATACAAGAGAGAAACTGAGTGCTTCAGTATGATTTGAAATAAACATGACAAATAAAGACAAAATGGAAGAGAAGAGAACAGCTAAAACCCTCCTAATGTTATGAGCAGTCTTTGGGGTTGCACAGCAGATAAAAGAGAGAAGCCGGGCTTCCCAACAGAAGTAAGGGTGGTAAATAGGGCCCCAGGTGTCAGGAAGACCAGATAGGTGAAGAGAGAACACACAAAAGGCAAGAACCAGGAGGCAGAAAATAAAAGTGAGAAGCAGTTCCAGAGTCTAAACTATGGCTCCATAATCTAAGGTGATTACAAAGAAACCTGGAAATACATCTGAGTGGTTGGTCTATATATTTATACTCCCGTGTTTGAAAATATTTCACTTTTTTTAGTCATGGTCACTTATTCACTGAACGTTACTTCATTTCACTTTCATTCAATACTTTTTTGTCTGCTGGGCTACTATAAATATATTGAGTTTCCTGCCTACTCTAAGAAACTCAAGATGTCACACAGATTAAAACACAAATAAAAGCTCTGTGCAATACCCAGGGAAAGGGAAATGAGAGACGGTGGGTGGTAGAAAGAAAAGGATCTGAATGGGGCCAGGGAATGTGATGGTTAATTCAGGCTCCCTTCCCCTGACCCAAGCCAGGAGATCATTTTAACTAAAACTTTCAGAAGGATTCTGTTTCCAGCTATCAGTTAGAGGATCTGAAAATAAAACTCCAGGGAGAATTTAAACTGGCAAATGTCTTTTGTTCATTGTTTGTTCGTTCAACAAACATTTACTAAACAAGATTGCTATTCCAAGAAGTTGGAGACGGCGATTCTCTAAAATGACAGTGGTGCTGCCGTCCTTCAGGTCAGTAGGCTACTTGCATATAGCTTCTGTTGATGGATGACAGAAATGCTCAGAAACTCTGTCCAGAGACAGCTACCCACATTGCTTAGGCAGAGGTAGATATGCTTCTGTTGTAAGTGCCCTATATAAATCAAAGTTAACTTGAGTTATGAGTTAATGGGTCTTCTAGTCAGGATCATAAAGCTTTATGCCCATATCTTCAGTGTTTTAGTACAAGCTACCATTTTAATAGTGTTGACTGTGACTAATAAAGTAAAAAGAAGGCTTAAGCATAATACTTATACTAATTTTAGCAAAGCAAGATGAAAGTTCTAGAAAAAGACCAAAAAATTCAGTTAATTGATGCTCAAAACTGTTGGGCAAAGAAAAATTTCTTAGGTTACTTTTTTTCCTTGGTACTTGCCCAGCTCAGCTAATCATAATGTGCTAACAAAAAAAATGCTTTAAAGTTGCTGGTTTTATGGTCCAGCATTCATAAGTCACCTTATAATTAAAAAGAAAAAAAAATCAGTTTGCATACAACGAAAATAATAAGAAAAATAAACTTTGGCTATAAGTATTAATGAAAGTTATAAATATCCAGGCAAAAGAATACAGCAAATCAATTCCAAATAAACCACGTTAAATTTTCTTCACAGGTTTTAGGATTTAGTAAGCAAAAGTGGGCTTTTGTTTTTTACCTAAATAATGAAAATTCTAATTTTTGCTCTTTTTTAGAAATGTACAGGCACATCTCAGTCTTATAAAATGATTTTTTATATGTCATAGGCCTAATTTATGGATTTAATCTAACAAGGTACCATGCTCGACAAACAGACTGTGCCGCAAGAAGCTCACAACCTAGCAGAGGGGATGTGGAAAACTATACAAGAAATAAGTATAAATGCCAAGAACCATGGTATAAAGAAGGAGAGAGGCCACACTTGGCCTGGGCAGTAGACAGGTTTCAGGAAGAAACAGCTTTGAAGAGGAATGGCCTTATTCCTACCTGCAATTTCATTCTTTCTTGTTGTTTTGTTGTGCTTTAGAACATAGAACAAGGACTAAAAGGCATTTCAGACTAGCTTTTGAATTCAAATTCCTGGGTCCATCTACTAGTTGTTCCTATGTTCCATAGAGAATTCCAACCCAGAAAAAATAACATGCTGGCCCCTGATGCACTGCGGGGGCTTTACTTACTCATTCAGATGCTGAAACCTCTCCTGCCAGTTAACGGCCCGAGCAACATTTCCAGTTTTATCAACCAGTTTTATTCCAAAAAATTCTAACATCATCTTATAAGCCAGGAGGAATCTTTTAATTGCTTCTTTTGTTTTTTTGAATTCCTAAGGGGGGGGGAAAAGTCAGCTGAAATGATTCGGTAGTTACCAGGACAATAAAATAGCAATATTATCTGGCCATCTCCTATAAAATGAAATGAGCTTGCATTACCTCAATTTCATATGTAGTTAATTCTTTAGCATAAAAGTTCAAGCCTTGTTCTCTCAGGGGGAAAAGCCTATTTTTTAGAAAAATAAATATTAATGTTATCTGGAAAACATACATGATTAAATAGACACGGTTCAAGATACAGAAATGTTAACTGACCATTGAATATAAGTGTGGTTGTGCTCCAGCTTTTCATAATCTCCTTTCCACTTATTTAGAACTTCTTCAATGTAAACACCTAAGTAGTAAATATTTAGAAAATGAGCCAGACATTTACGACATTGTTGAAGGCACTTTCACATTTAACCACTTAATCTTTATATTAAAACCTCTGACATTTAGTAATAGCATGCAGAAATTATGCCAAGATGCATACCCTATGCCATATGCTCAGTTATGTAATAGGCCTAATTTTTCAAAACTCAGTGGCGCCTCAAGTTACAGAAAGTTCTATCAGACAGGGTTACTCTAAAGCAGTTGACAAACTATGGCATTTGTTTTAGAGATAGTTTTATTGGAACACAGCCATGCACACTGCAACGGAGACCATGTGGCCCACACAGCTGAAAATATTTACTATCTGGCCCTGGACAGAAAAAGTTTGTCAACCCCTGCCCTAGATGGTCCTAAGATCTTTATCTTATTTATTTATTTTTTTAGTTCTTTAAATGCAAGACGGGATCAAAATGAAATGTAGCCCAGGGAAAAAGAAAGGAATAAAAGAGGTGAGAGAACAGAAAGAGAGGGAGAAAAGCATGAAAAAGGAGAAGGAAGGAGAGGAAGGAAAAACAGAAGGACCCATGTGGGTACACAGCGTGCACCCACACAGTGTACACCGTCCAGCTTCATCGCCACAGAACTCTCCCAAGCCAGTGCTACCATCCCCATCTTACCAATGAGGACATTGTATGATTTGTTCCAAGTCCCACGCTAACAAAAGAACAAATCTAGGAGTAGAATATAGGTCTTTCTGGTTCCAAAAACTAAGCCCTGTTTACCACATCCTACTGTTTCCGCATAAGAACTTATTACAGCTGCCCCTTGAACAACACTGAGTTTGAACTTTTTCGCTAAGAATACAGTACATAATGCCTATCACATACAAAATATGTGTTCATCAACTATTTATGCCACTGGTAAAGCTTCCAGTCAACAGGAGGCTATTAGCCATTAAGTTTTGGGGAAGTCAAAAGTTACACGTGGATTTCTGACTGCACAGGGGTTAGGGCCCGTTACCCCTACACCACCGTTCAAGGGCCAACTGTACAACAAAACCGTCCTGCTTCTCGAACTCTGTCTAGGTCCCCACATTTGACTACGTGGCCATTTAGTCAATTTTACAGAAAAAAAACACAACATATTTCTCGAAACGTAATTGATTTCATTCTCGTTTCCACCACAGATCACCAGTTTGTAGTAGAAGTCTACTCTTGGAAGCTTGAGTAAAAAGTTGTTTTGAATCATACTGTTGGCCCTATCAGCGTTTTTAAAACCATTTACCCCATGATTTCCCTTCCCACTACCCCTCCTCCTGCTTAATAATTAAAATACATCATTGCAGGCTTATGCTTATTGGCAAGTGTTTGTGTGGGGTGGGGGGAAGGATATGCGTATGTGTACACATACTGGGGAGGAAAGTGGGTGAGTTTATGTAATTTATATAATAAACTAGAATAACATTTTATGTGACCTTAGATAAAACTCCTCCTGACCCCTACCAACCCTATAAGATTTCAAAATAAATTTTGTGGTAAAGATTACAAAAAAATTAATGCAGTGCTTTAAGTTATTACTTTAAATTACTACCTCAAAAATAAATTCACTACTAGAAATACAAAAATAATTCAGTTAAATACTGTCATGTTCAATGTTTTTAATATTTAAAGGCATTCCTTTAGGTAAATTTTATTAAATTCAAGTCAGAGTCAAATTAATCTATCATTGCATTTCTTCAAAAGGTTTTCTTGTCCCAGGCCCTAAAAAAAACCCTAATAATTTAATCAATATTATTTCAATTAGTAAATAAAGTGGTGTGTTTCTATCATTAGTAAATACAACAGAGCACTTTTATCCAGATGCTTCCTCCTAAATCAGAGCAGATTTTGGGGACACAATCTGGCCGTTGCAACAATGTTCTTAAGTCCAAACTCCCAACTGTCACATCTCTCAGTACACAGTAGAGGAATTCCTCCTCCCAGCACTCCACCCAGCCTTCAGACAGCCTTCATCCAGTTAGTTCACCAAAGAATGTAGTCCTGCTACTTGGAAAGCTTTGCAGTCTATGAGCCTCATTCCCTGACTCACATGGCTGTGGATATGGCTCAGTTTCCACTAAGAACAAAGAGCAGAAGCCAGGGCCATCTGGTCACCTCACAGAGATAAGGGTGAGAAGGAGAGATGCCAACTTGGCTGGTTTGACCTGGATAAAATTAGGATGCCCATCATGAACCACAGGATGGTGCCTCAGGGAAATATGCATATTACCATAGTGGATGCATCCTCTCCCTATAGGGGGAGAATCTTAGAAAAGATCCTACGAGGGCAGTTTTGTACAGTTGTAAAGGAGGAGGCAGTTTATTTGGCAGAGTTGAATGGAAATCTACTGTCTCTGGAGTTCCCTTCCCAGGATATTGGAACACTGAACTGGGACTGCTGGAGCTCCCTGACCCCTGACTCTGAAAATCAACAGGAAAGATAATTCTAATATAAACATTACTTTTCAATTATGTTCTAAATAATTTGGTGAAAAGAATACTGAACTCTGGATCCTAGACCCAACTCTACAGTCAAGTGATCAGACAAGTCAGTCGTTCAAACTTTAAGACCCAGTAACCTCATCTTTAAAATGAGCAAGATTAATTTGATTTCCTCTAAAGTTTCTTAGTAATCTAATATTCTATGATTCTATAAATTTATAAATCTTAACTCTTTGCCTCTCACAGAAGTGGCCCCCACTTTCTTTAATACAATAGCCACCATGAACAAGTGGGGGGAAGGTATTGCTAATTCACAGTTATTCCTCCAGAAATTGCCAAGTGGATGTTCACAACTCTAGAGTCTAGGACTTTGGGGACACATTAGACTACAGACCAAAGTAAAGCCAGTCAATGAACAAATGCATTAAAAAGCTACTGACCACAGAATAAACAAAGAACAACTAGGTATATGTTATTATTTAAAGTTTGCTTTTTACCAGGATAGCAGATTACTCACCATCTGGCTTAAATGGAATTTTATTCTTATAAAAACGAAGATTGCTCAAGTCATTTTGATATCGGATATCTTTGAAGTTCTGCTAAAGGAAAAAAATAAGTCAATCTCCAGCATATGGACATATAAAAAAGGCACAGGACTCTTCTTGCATGTTTGCTTACTAGCACCACAAAATAAGAAAAACAGAAGGGAAATATTTTGCATTTTAGAAAAAACATTCTATACTCTTACTGGGTACTGATGTCGATATTTGTACAGATCCCTCGCAGCATAAAAGCTTCTCTTTGGTTTGGCAGTTGCTTCAGTGGCATCACCACCCTAAAATAAAAAGTGAAATTCCATTTACATGGTGAAGGAAGATAATCTGAGAAATTTCTAGAACACTTAAAATAATGAACATCCATAAGAAAAGCCTGAAAGGTAATAAGCTGTTCAGAATAATGACAATATTAGAATTTTTTTTTATTACTCAACTTTTTACTAAGGAGAGTTTATAACTTACTCCACAGCAGGCATAGTATTATAGTAAGCCCTGAGTACTCATCACTAAGTCCCAGCAACCACGAGGCCATGGTTAACCTTGTTCCATCCAGAGCTCTAGAAACTTTCTTTTAATGGTGCCTACTAGCAACATTTTTTGGCATTCTATTTGCCTGATTTGAACCCAATAACATTTGTCCTAAGGTATTTTACTGAATAAAAAAACTTTATTATTCACCAAGAACCTATAGAGGCCAAATGTCCTAGATCAATATTCATCAGATATAGAACTCAAAATGAATTTAAGACATTTACTTTACCAGAGGTCACACAAGTGATTCTATGACAAAATTTATTTTTGAATACATAATACTAAAAAATTGTTAAGATAATAAATCAATTCTACAAAGAACATTGTCATTAACTTTGCAACATTTAGTTGTACTTAGAAGGAAAATATAACTTATGAAATGATTCGCAATGACGTGGATAGAACTGGAGGGTATTATGCTGAGTGAAATAAAGTCAATCAGAGAAAGACATGTATCATATGACCTCACTGATATGAGGAATTCTTAATCTCAGGAAACAAACTGAGGGTTGCTGGAGTGGTGGGGGGTGGGAGGGATGGGGTGGCTGGGTGATAGACAGTGGGGAGGGTATGTGCTATGGTGAGTGCCGTGAATTGTGCAAGACTGTTGAATCACAGATCTGTACTTCTGAAACAAATAATGCAGTATATGTTAAAAAAAAAAAAAAAAAAGAAGAAGATAGTAGGAAGGGAAAAATGAAGGGGGAGAAATCGGAGGGGGAGATGAACCATGAGAGACTATGGACTCTGAGAAACAAAATGAGGGTTCTACAGGGGAGGGGGGTGGGGGATGAGTTAGCCTGGTGATGGGTATCAAAGAGGGCACGTATTGAATGGAGCACTGGGTGTTATATGCAAACAATGAATCATGGAACACTACATCAAAAACTAATGATGTAATGTATGGTGATTAACATAACATAATAAAAAAAAAAGAAAGGGGGATTTTTTAAAACAATCTAAATAGCTTTCTAAACTCCATCCTTCATAGCACCATAACAAGTACACACAGGCATGAATAATCTGTGAATCCAGTGATAACACAAGGTGACATAAATCAGCAAATTTAAGACATATATACACAAAGTAGTAAAAGCTCTCAAATGAAATGAACTTCAGATTGTAGTAACTTATATGTGGTAGTTTATTCATACTATTTAAATTCTAAAAATTCTCACCACCATGAATAATTTTTAAAATGTAAGATATGGGTCAATGTAGTCAGTTTCAATTCTCTAACTATAAGTACTACTCGAATGGATAAGGAAATGCTTTGTGTCCCGCGTCATGCAGAAGGACAATAAGACAGATGACAATGAGGAAAGAGAAGACATAGTTTAGGTCTGAATGTGCATCAGGAGCTTCACCCCCCTCCCAATCCCTTTCTCATCATCCTCCACCCCCATCTGTGTTGATAGATTAGCATCCTCCAAGCAATTTTCGCACATTTTTGAAGTGGTGTGATTCTCACTATTACTACAAGTATAGAGATACTTTAACACCAAATTCTCTGATGTTTAACATTAGCTACTCTGTCATGTTATATAAGCAAGGAAAAGCTTAAATTCTGGTCCTTGCCACACGTTTCAAAATAGCTCTGCCTAGCAAGTTTCTGAATCTATTTAGCCTGAGCTACAACCATATGAATCATCATCTTACATTTGTATAGAAAGCACTTTTCCATTTACAAAGCACTTACATGTATATTATTTCATTTGATTCTTATGACACACAGCTGGATGGCAGTTATTAGTGTTTCCAGCTTAGAAACAAGGTAACCCAGGCTTAGAGAAGTTGAACAAGGCCCCAAAGCTCAGTGAGAGCACAGGAACTGGAATCCCAGGCTTGGGGCTACAAGGCATGAATCCGTTTCAGCTCCACTAAAAGTGAAGGAGCATGATAGGAACCTCGGTAAAATGTCAACAGCCCAAGACTTGGCTTGTCTTAACTCTGCTACTTATTTGTGAGGCCTTAAGCCAACCACTTAACTGAATCTTAGTTTTATCTTCTGTGAAACAAAGATAATGACTCATGCCCCTACCTATTTCCCAGGATTATCATGAGAATGACTGCCTCCTCCAACCTCTAAATGTACCAACCTGCAAGCATCTGACCTTGTTCCTCCAACTTCTCCTTTTGGATTCCCTATCCTGTTGCCTTTCACCTGCTCAGCCAAGGATTTTTTTCCTTAATATATTGTTCCTATTTCCTGCATCATCAAAATTTCTCTCTCTTCTGGATCATTCCCCTCAGCAGACAAACATGCTATAGTATCACTAATCTTAATACACACATACACAACGTTCCTTGACCAAATCCCCCCTCAAATACAGATCCATAGCTCTGCTCCCTATTATAGGAAAATATCACCAAAGAATTGTGCATACCCCCGTCTTCTCCTCCTCTTCTCCGATGACCCACCACAATCAGGCTTTCATCCTCAGCATTCCATCTAAACGGCTCTTTCAACATCACTAAGAAATCTCCATTTTCACCAAACCATGTCTCAGTGCTCAACTCAGGCAACTTCCCAGCAGCACTGGCCAGTTAAATGTTGTCTCCCTCCTTCCTGAAACACAGTCAGGTGCCACACCTCTCCTGGTTTCTTCCTATCTCATTGGTCGCCCCTTCTCAGCCTTCTCTTTGGCTCCTCCTCCCCTTCACATGTTCTAAATTGAGGAGTGCCCAGGGTTTAGTTCTTATTCCTCATCAGTCCTTAACGACCACATATCTCCCAGGACTTTGTACACCACCATTCTTAGAAGCTGATGATTGCAGTCCTGGACTAAGGCTCCATCCACAGATATGTTAGGAATTCCACTTAGATGTCTAATAGGATATAAAATTCAAGAGAATTCTTGATTTAACCTCTGATGATGCTTTTTCCCCCGGACTTGCCCATCTTACTTAAATGGCACCATCATTTGTCAAATATTCACTTGAACTAGGTATGAAGGCAATGAAGGATGTGAGAAGTAGTCAGACTGGGATATATTCTAAAGGTAGCTCTAGTAGTACTTGCAAATGACTATGGGGAGAGGCAACAAATGGAGTTGAGAGTCAAAAAGCAACATTAAAAAGGAGATTTTTTTAAGGAAGTTAAATGGTGACACTAACAAGAAAAATAAATCATTAAAGGGGAAAAGGGAGGACTGCTGTGGTTTACCATTTTCTGGGGTCACAATCAACAGACTGAAGCATTAATTATCAAATTGTTTTAGATAGATGGACCTAGTTAGCTGGATTGAATCTAAGCTGGTGTTTTTTGATATCCCAGACTTCTCTGAGGTTACTTAATTGGGAGACAAGAGAAAGGGAAACTGGCATACAGCCTCTAATACTTTGGGGGGGGGGGTGTTGAATTCACAATGCAAATGACCCATCAGCAAACCAGAACACCAGGAGCAGAGAGAGAGTCGCAATTCCAACAGGTTAAAGGTTCTACATTGGTTACAGACATACTTGGGTTTGCATCATTCATTCTCTCCCTGGATGTTCTTGGGCAAGCTTCTCAAACTCTCTAAGTCTCCGTTTTGTCTAAAATGGGGATTGAAAAACAGCAACTCCCACCCAACCCCCGAAATTGCAGGTGACTGAAATAACATGTTTACCATAGAGCCTGCACTAGGACTTTGCTTTCTCCTGACCTACACAGAGATGATCATCCAAATTTACGAGGCAGCCTTAGCTGTAATATTTAGGTGGTGACTCCTCTACTCCAGCCAAGCACCCTGTGGTCATATTTGACTTTGGGCTCTGTGTTTTGTTTCTGTTTTTGTTTTCCTCACTCTCATTCCTCCCCAGCTGATAAAGAGGAGGGCCTAATGCAGAACCCCAAACCTTAAATACCTCCACGATGCCCACTTCTTTTAGAGGGCTGGTTATACAGTTCCTCCTTTTTAGTTTTCTGAATTATTTTCAGTCCGTCAGAGGTTAAAAGGGATATTTATCTCTTTACTAACCTCTCCTCCAAATTGTATTAGGCAAATGATTTAAGCACAGTCGGATCAACAAGTCTCTGGGTGATACAAGAGTTTTGAAGAGTGCCCTGAACTCCTCAGTTGAAAGGCCTTACTTAGGGTAAGAATTGTGGCATTTCAACTTCGGTTGGGGACCTTCCGCAATACTTTTAATGGCTGTAGACCCTACTGTAGGGGAGAGTGCTCGCAGCTCCTTAGTTGCAGTCCCTCCTTATTCTGGGTAATTTTTACCAGTAACACGCACTAGACCGGTTTTCACAATCTTCTATTTTTGGACAGGTTCCTCCCACCCCACCTTCGCAGCACCCAGCTGCTCTGCAGAGGCAAAGAAAACACCTATTCAAGTTGGGTTCTGCCTTGAGGGACTTCCTCCGCGCGCCCGCGGTCAGGCCCCAGGCCGGCAGGGGACGGCTCCGGCGCTCCCGGCCACGGCAGGGCCCCCGGTCCGCGGGGCGGCGGGACGGCCGCGGGCGCCGAGGGGTCCGGCCGCAGAGCACCAGCAGCCACCGGCGCCCCGGCCCCCTGTGCGCGGGGATCGCTCGGCGTTTGCTCCTGTCCCCGGCGACGTCCTTCCTCAAGGGGCAGGGGCGCCCTGGCCCGGCCCGAGGCCACCGCGGGGCCGCGTACCTGCTCGGCGCCCGCCGCCTCGGCGTCTTCGTCCGGCGCGGGGCCGGCGCGGGGCCGCCCGCCGACTCGCTCCGGGGGCTGCGCAGGCTGCTCGGGCTCCTGCCCCGGGCCCTCGCCGCCGCCGCCGCCCGGCCCCGGCTCCTCGGGCTCGGGCTCCGAGTCCGTCTGCCAGGTGGAGTCGCAGTCCTCCACGGTGGTGGGCTCGCGGAAGCTGACCCCGCCGAGCAGGTTGCCCATTGAAGAGGCGGCGGCGGGCGCGGGGCTGCGGGGCTGCGGGGCCGCGGGGCGCGGGACGGGGCGCTGGGCGCGGGATGCGGCAGGCACGCTAGCGCCCGGGCATGGCCTCGGTGAGGGCGCTGGGCGGCAGCCTCGGCCCGCCCGCCCGCCGCCGCACTGCCTCAGCGCGGCGAGCGGCAGACAGGCACACTTGCGGGGAGGAGCCGGCGGCCCCGGGACCGCCGCCGCCAACGCTTGAACCCGCCCATCTGGTTCCTTCTCCCCACCCGCGGGAGCCGGCGCCGGCCCGGAGTCCCGGGGAGCGAACTGCCGCCGCTCTCCGTACCCGCGGCCTCAGGGACACACCTCACTGCCCCCTTTCCACCCCGGAAGGCCTGCCTTCGCTGGGCCTTTGACGTCTCCTGGGGAGGATCCGGGTCTGCGGTTCACCCGCCCCTCTCCACCCCTACCCGGGGCAGGACCACCAGCCCCTCTCCACCCCTACCCGGGGCAGGACCACCGGCTTGGGGCTCCTCCCAGCTGAGCGGGAAGAGTGGTCCCGCCCAGCTCTGGGAGCCGCGGGCTGGGGTGGACGTGATATCGAAGGCGGTGTCACAGTCTGCGGGCGAGTCCTGTCCACACCTCCTCCTCCTCCTCTCCCGGCTGGTCCGGGAGAAAGATAAATTAGCCACAGCAGGAGACAAAAGCTAATGGTGACGGCATATCACATAAACAGAAAATCCAAGCTACCACGACTGCATGCATGTATTTAGGGCAGCCACCTAGAGTCCCCATGGACGAGATAGAGTCAAAGCTATCTGTCACCTCATCTAATGAGCAAATATCTCTTGAAACAAAAGGAGCAATAACAGTTAGACTTCCCCATTGATCTGATGATTGTTTTACTATCACCCACTCCAAATCCATGCTCCGAGTAGACTAAAACCTCAGAATCGTAGGCCTCTTGGTCTGTCCTGGAAATGAAAGGAGGAGGGAACACGTGTTATAGAAATACTTAAAGTTAAAATAGCATGATCAAATAAGTAGCCCAGAGCAAAGTGGCCGTTGTAAACTTTGTGTTACGGCCTTTTAACTGGAAGGAAAGCCTCTTGAAGGCAGTCATGTCTGTATACACGCCAGAACTTGGTCGGTACTCAGTACACATTTGTTGAATGTGAACTGAGAAAATAGGTTAGATATATCTTATAAATTGGTGTACTTGAAATATGTGGTTTCTTTTTAAATATTGTATGATAAAATGGGAGACCGAGTCAAGGCCACTGGTCTATTTCTAGGGGAAAAATCAGGAGAACAGGGTACCCATTCTACAGATGAATCAAGATTGCCTCTCTTCAAGCACGCTGCAGGAGACTCCAGCTGTGGCTCTGTCCCTAATCAGTTTCTGACCTTGGACAGGTCACATAGCTACTTTAGACCTAAATTTCATCTATAAAACACAACCAGATTTTATCTCTAGGGTCCTTTGTAGCTCTGACCCTCTAGGGTCCGAGACTGGGAAAAGCTCTAAAACTAATGCATAATAGACACCAAACACACAGAAAGACTTTTTTTCATCATAATGGCTCAGTGAAGAAAAAAATGGAGCAACAGTAGAACACACGAATCCAACTGCTCATATCTGAGGATTTGGATTCATCTTCTCTTGGCAGAGAACCAGAACACATTGCAGAAGTAAATGCTGTCTGTCCAGCCATAAGCATTCCAGACAGAGGGAGTCTAAGGATAGTTGCTATGCCCAGGTGCTCCATCAGTTGGTCTAGTTGTATGTAGATTAGAGTTGGCCTCATCTTCTTTGCTTTCCTCCCATCAAGAGATAGAGTCTAATTCCTCACCCCTTAAATTGGGACTGACCTCAGTGACTTGCTTTGGAAACTGGGATACGGAGGATTTTCAAAAATAAAATATCTTAAATATTCAAGGTTAAGCTACAGTGAAACTTGCATCTTCTACTGAGTTGTCTTGGAACATACTTTCTGGTAGCCCTGAGCTGCCATTCAAGAAGATTAACACTTATGAGACTGCCATGCTGGAAAGGCCACTGTGTATGTCTTCAGGTCACCAGTCCCAGCTGAGCCCTGCCTTCCAGCATCCCCTGTTGAATCCTGCCGACTTTTATCGGATCCTCCAGACCAGACCATCCATCAACTGAATACCTCTCAGTGACCTCCACTGATGCCATGTGGAACAAGGGAACCACTCAGCAGAACCCTGCTCAAATTTCTAACCCTCAAAACAGTGAAATATAATAAAATGATTGATGTTTTAAGTCATTAAATTTTGCAGTAGTTTGTTATACAGCAGTAGATGATGGCACAGTGAAAAGTGTCTGCATAAGCCTATATGTGTTTGAACTGCTACAATTAAATCCTTACCTTCGCACTACCTTTTGGCCAATATATCAGATTTTTATAGGGCTATAGATTTTGTGCCAAGCCGTGCAATACATTTTCTAAAGAACATAATTTTACATGAGGTATTACAAAACCTTAAGTAATATTTTTGAAAGTTTATGGCATAATTGATCATGTTGTATCCAATCTATGTATTTAAGAAAATTCTGGAGATATGTTATCTCTTGGTTCTCTACACAGGACTTACCCCACCCAAAAACCTAAACTTTTTCAATATCCTAACTCTTAAGAGAATTTAACACTCCTGCACTGACACTAAAGAAGTGTGTCTTTGCTTCATGTAAAAAATTCAACACTTAGCCAGTGCCAGGCAGATATTAATTTATCAATATCTGTTAGCTCTAATAACTATTTATCTAATATATCTACAAAGAGCATTGAATTTCACAATATAAATAATAATATTTAATAATATAATAATATTTAATAATATAAATATATATGGAAAAAAGAGAAACTACTATGACAGTGCTTATTATAAAGTATAACTTCTAACTCCTTGTATCCAGAACCTACTGTAAGCTATACAGATACCGTAGCCACGCTCCAGTGTAGCTGTCTTCAAACTTGTCATGGTTTCCGCCATGTCCTTGAAGGGTGAGGCCTTTCTAAGGAGGAACTGGGGCTTTTGGAATGAAACTTTTTAAAATAGAACCCAGAACATACGTGACATAACATAAAAGGTTTTTTTTTTTTTTTATAATGAATTGTGTTTTAGGGATGTTAAGAAAAAAGGTTTATTGCTATATAATTTCCTTTGAGAGCCTTTCAAATAAAAGGCCATGTTATCCAACCTCAGGAATTAACTTCTTAGTAGTTCTCAGGAACGTAAGACCCACAGAGAAAAAAAAAAAATAGTGTTATAAAAAAAATTACCCTCTTTTATCAAAAGCAATTCTATTTCCATTATTTTTGATAGGAGTGTTTGTTGTTTTATTATTTTGTAGTAAAGTAAAAGTGGAGGGAGTAAATAACTAACATCCTCAACAGACTTGAGAAGTTGGAGCCGTCCTAGCTACATACGTGAGGTGTCTTCTGCAGCCTTTTTCTGACCACTGGAGTATTGGCCAATACCCTGAAGCAACAACATATTGTATTTCATGGAGTCTAAGAAGGAATCAACTCTAAGATGCATCCTATTTCAGAGATATTTAAATGTGAAAACTGTACATTGTACAATCCATGCAATATGGTGGTTTGCCAAGAGAGAAGTTTAACATTTTTAAAGGACTAATTTATTCCTAAGAAGTATTTTGCACTTCAAAGACCTAAAGCTCTAGATTCATTTCCAATACTGAGTATTTTCATAGCTTAGAGTCCTTTGTACCAATCACACTAACTTATTAATAAAGAAAAGGAAAAGTTCATAGAATTTATGAGTATTGAATTAGTATATAATAAGATATCAGTGGAGATAAGTTGAAATTAATATAAGAATTTGGTAATAAACCATCATTTGCATAACTAAGCAAATAATTTCAGCCTATAGACTAAAAATAGAGCCGTGTTTAAATTGAAAAAATAATAACCATTGTCCGATAATAACATTTGTTTGGAGTCTTTGGATAATTCAGCAGCATTTAGATCCACATTTTGGGGTTTGTATTTAATTTAAGATGCTATACTAAAAAGAGAAACTGAAAATATCTTTTCTAGCCACAGTTAAATAAAATGAAACATTCTAATTTTCAAAAGGAAATTGATATAAACAATATGTAATACAGGAATTTTCACCTCAATCAAAAAAGAAAAGAAGAAATTTTACCTATTGCCTCCAAACCTATTGTTTCTTTTCCATGAATATAAATAGGTATGTATCCCCAAATCCCCTTTTTCCAATTACTATTAAATATTTGCTATTATTTTATATAATTTGTGTTCTTGGCCCTTTAAATTTATCTGAATGCTTCAAAGTATGATAGTAACCGAATATGAAATGGTTATGTAAACACATTGTGGATTTTCGGCCAGCTCAGAAGGGTGCTTGTTATTAAATATATAGCCAAGGAATATGGGACTCTCGTGGGTTCCTCCAGGCTTCCTCAGAGTTCCTGCCCTTCTCTTCTACAGTTACTTTTAATCTTGTGAAAAGACTCCCAGAGGCAGGTTGTAGGAGTGGATCTCCTCCACGCTACTCAGGGCATAGGTGCCCCCAAGAGGACGCAGGAGAAGGAGCAGACGTGCTGTCACTGAGCCCTGGGATGCTGAGAGACCGAAAGGCAAGCATTGGGCACTTTATCCAAGGGCTTGATGACAGCCTCAATATACCAGAGGAGCCAAGTCATGTTCCTGCCCAAAGATGAGGGTAGGCTGCTTAAGCCCTAACCAACCCCAGACTCTGGTCTGGCCTTCTATGAGATGGGTGAGCTGTTTGGGGCAGGGGGGTAGGGTGTTAAAGAATAATTCTTCATAGATGTCAGCAACTCCATCAGGAAAAAACTGACCCATGGCGCATGTGGCAAGGGGAGGTACAATCCATCCAGACGGCTGTCTTTTCAAAGAGAGGCACCATCCTATTTGGCAACAACTGTTTCTTCCAGGCTTCATAGCTTACAACAACTTTAGAAGTGCTTAGAGGCTTTGTCTCACTTTGAAATTTTCGTCTATTCTACCTGGTTTCCAAGATACTCCTAATAATCCTCACTTCCTGATATTCATGGCCCTGAAAAGCCCCCTCCCACACCGAATGAGGTCTGACCCTGTGTGACCAGTCAAGTATGGTGAGCATGCTAGCATGTGATGTCTGAGGCTAGGTCAGGAAAGGCATTACAACTTCAGTTTCCTCAATTGCTTGTTCTGAGGGAAACCAGTTGCCATGACTTGCAGACACTCAAGAGGACCCATGGAGAGGCTGACAAAGAGAGGAACAGAGGCCTCCACCGACAGGCAGCACAAACTTGCCGGACAAGTGAGTGAGGCACTTTAGAAATGGACCCTCCAGCCCCAGCCATGCCTTCAGCTTCCTACGGCTCCAGCTGACATCTGACTACAAGCACCTGAAAGCACTCTCCCCTCCAACGATGAGAACTCTGCAGCCTAGCCCTTCCCGAATTCCTGGTAAAACAGAAATCATGAGAGAAAATAAGGGAATATGCCTTAAACCACTACATGTTGGCATGATTTATTACAAATTATTGGAGTAACTGAATCAACACTAGTCACCTACTTTATTTATTCCACAAACTTTTACTAAGCATCTATTATATGCCAGGCCCTGTGCTAGGCTGGGATAGAAAGATGTAAAAGACACAGTTGTTGCTCTCAATTCTGTGGGAATATAGATGAGCAAATATAAATAACGATACAAGATGTTATGACAAAATGTCATGACAGGACAAAAAAAAAAGGAATGATTTTTGTTCTTTTGTTAATAAGATGAGTTTTAGAGTTACTCATTCTCTCAATAAAAATGTATTTATTGCTTCCTAGGAACCAGTCACTGTGATCTGTTATAGACACTGGTGAAAATATGGTGAACAAGACACACCCCTGCTCTCAAGGTTAATAGCAAAAGCTGAGGAGATAACACACTGGAGGAAAGCTAAAACTAGGTAATCAACTTTGCCATATGACCTTGGTGAGAGCAGTTTCTGTAAAATGGCAAAAATAAAGAATTAGATTAGAAAGAGGAAGTAGAGGCTGCTAGTGTAGGACATATACATTCCCCCCACCCCCAGAATGTTAGTAGTAGAGAAAAGGAGAGAGAAAGGTCAAGAGCTTGATTCTCCTTCTTGCCTGGGCATTGCTCTTGCTTCCATTAGCTCTACTGGTTTCATCACCCTGCTGCTCACTTCCTCTTCTTCAATGGTGAGCAGACCAGGATCACTGGAAGGGTTGGCTCTTCCCATGAGAACTGACTGGGCGGCATTTGCCACAGTGAATTCAGCAAGCAAGGCAGAGAGGCTGCTCTCGGCCACACAATCTCAGAATCTCTAGCATCTCATTGTTTTGAGTTGATCTGACTTGAGGGTGTTCACTGATATTAACAGAGCTCTTCAAAAAGACTAGTCCGTAAAACCAGAATACCAATTCTTAATTCATGATGAGAACTGTAACTGGCAATCCCTAGTGTATGTATGAGTGTCTGCTTATCAGGCTTCATGAATGTCCCCCCCAAATTCCTATGTTGAAATCCTAGCCCGTAGTCTGATAATATTAGGAGGTGAGGACTTTGGGGAGTGATAAGGGCATGAGGGAGGAGCTCCAATGAATGGGATTAGTGCCCACATAAAAGACACCCCCCCCCCCCCCAGAGAGCTTTCTCACTCCTTCCATCATATGAAGACACAGTGAGAAAATGGCCATCTATGGACTGGGATGCAGGCCCTACCAGATATCAAACCTGCCAGCATGCTGATCTTGGAACTTCAGGCTTCAGAACTGTGAGAAATAAATGTTCATTGTTTAAGACGCCCAGTCTATGGTATTTTTGTTATAGCAGCCCACACTAACACAGTGAGCATGAAATTAAACCCAGAGACAATATAGAATTCAAATGTTTAAAGATCTTAAGGTCCCAAAGCCTGCAGTTTCCTCTTGCCTGTGATGGGGCATGGAAGAGTATGTCCCCTAGCCCAGGCACTGTTCTATTTGGCACACTGTGCCTCTTAGACTCTATTTTTTTTCTGAGGATTCATCAATGATCACACTGTTTATGAGTGGCTTATTCAGGGAGGATATTCCAAATCCCAAGTGGAATGCCAGCAGGAGGGCTGAGGGCCTGGATGCCCCCTGCTCTGCCAACTGCTGGGTTGTGGGGAGTTTCAGGGTGGCTGAGAGAGGGGAGGAACACTGAGGTATTGGGGTCATGACTATGTAACAACTGGCTGCACTATTTCGATGTTTAAGTACTGACAGGCTCACTATCCATCTTCTTCGTGTATGTGAGTACCTTGAACAGGGGACATGTTCCCTTGAAATACTTGGAGCCACTCCTCTTTTTGGTAATCACTCATTCAATCTGAGTCCATTTAATGTTGAATCAAAATTCAGGTCTCAGAGGAAAACTCTATTCCCAAGTCCTTGAAGATACTTCATTGCTTAGAAACATAAATTGGCAAATGGGTTGATTTTTTTCTTCCTCTGAGCCTTCTATAAGAGGTGATACATTATATGCACTTTTAAATGCTTTCTAATGAATACTTAGATGAAGGGACAAACAAGCCTAAACTAGTAGTTGTTTGTTCATTTAAACTGATACCCATTACTTTTATCAAAAGTTTGTTAACAAAAACTGTTCGTACAAAGATAATTCACCAATTTACTTGTCATTGGTATCTGTTAGCAGTCCATAGACTTAACTACAATACATTCATTCATTAATGTCAATAATATGATGTCTGTAGCTATCTTTACAGTTATGAAAACAGAAGCGGTGATTTTTGTTTTGAGTTTCAAAAGCGTAGCAAAAATGAACATTTCCTTAAGTGTCAATGAAATAAACATTTAATTCTGTCTATGCTGTAGATACAATCATTCAGAAATCACTGGGAGGTCACGGACAGAGCCCAGTCTGATCTGAGGGCCATGAGCCACAGCTCCCAAGTATAAGAAAATAAACATATTTTAACTAAAATAATTATTAAATCATCTTGTCATTTTTCCTGCCAAAGTAATTGCATGAATCATTGGTCTTGACCAACACTTCTATCCATATAATATTGCATCTAGTAATCCATTTAAATGGAAACTTTTCTCTTTAAGTTCTTCTTTTATATTTTGTAAAATAGAAGGAACAAAAACGCAAGAGTGTAATAGAGTTAGCATTTTAGAGTTGTGGAAATGTATATGGAAAAATTCCCAAAAAGACGTTTTTCAAGGTTCTACTTTAATAACTAAAAATGCCATTCCTAGGATCTCATAGTAACAATCAGTCTGCAATGTGTATAATGCCCAAAATGGAGGGATTTCTCAGTGAATATTAATTGATGATGATTGAGATTATTACATGAAATGTTTGAAAGTGAGAAGAAGCAAAACTGGATAAATTCAATAGAAGAAATTGACCCAGAAGTGTTAATACCACCTATTAAGTCAGTTGTGCCCAGAGTATTTTAGTAGTTTTTCAGAAAAATAGAAATGTTCTAACAGTTGTGCAGGTTGGTTACAAACCCGGAGGATGAAGATAGGAGTGACGATTAAGGTAGGAAATAGAATTTTGCAATCCCCTTCCAGCCAAGTCCTAAGGGACCTTACTTCAATACCTAACATTCTTTTTCCAACATTGTTAATCTCTCCTCCACAGGCTCTACCTTTACACACACACACACACACACACTTACCTAGCTTTAAAAAAAAGTAAACTTGATCAGATGCTTCCTTAGCTACTATTTATATTTTTTTAATTCTTCCATTCACTACCAAACTTCTACAAAAGACAAGTGATCTGTATGTTTCCACAGTCCCATTATTCACCCCCTCCCAAACTGTATCCATTCCCCACTGCTCTACTGAAACTGCTACAAGTTATTGCATAAACTTCATGATCTCTGTGATGTTGTCATTCTGCTCACTGTATTTATCACTTGGGTGACATATTCCATCTTTAAACCTTTTGCTCCACCACTTTCAGGATTCCACACTGTCCTGGTTCTCCTCACATTACCTCCAAATCTTTCCTTAATTCTCTTCTCATTTCCTTTGATATTTGTTCTTTTTTCCCTCCATACTGCCTCCCTTAGGAAATATATCAGTTAGCACAATGTCCACTCTAAAAATTCTAACCTCCCTGATGATGGCCACCATTCTATATCTACAGCCTTGTCCTCTCATGGGAGTTCTACTGTTGGCCAAAAAGTCTGGAATTGAAACTTCTTATTTTAGTTTTTCACTGGTTGAACTCTCATGATTGCTTCTTCTCGGATAAGTTAAAGGCTTATTAGTGAAAATCAGAGATACAAATTTTCTGAGGAAATGCATGACATATATGTGCAGGAATTGATGGAAATGCTGCATTTTTTATCACATTCATTGCAATTTTGCATCCAATATGCATTGCTCAAGAGGAATGATACATTGAGTATATCATATGATGTCACTGTATATTGTATAACATAATATTCTAAACCATTTATTATGCATGTTTGCTTATGTTTCCAGACTTTATGGCCACCCTATACTTCTGTACCTTTGAATGAATACTACACAGTTCCTCTTGGATATTTCCTATTATCTCAAAGTCTCAGGGTCATTTATTTAAAGAATAACATTGTTGAGTATCAGGTGCTGTTCTAGGTACTAGGATACATAAGCCCTCTCTAAGATAACCTAATCTAAACTCATGATCTTTTTTTCTAAAACTAGTGGCTTTACCAACTTTGCTGCCATTGCCCCCACTTTCCCTGTGATTACCCAAATTAAAAATCTTTGAATGACACTTGATAATTTTTTTCTGTTTATTTCTTGTATTCATAAATCTATATATTGAATTATTTTTTTTCTTTAAAATGGTTGTCCTATCCATCTGTTCCTTCATGTTTCCATAGCATATTGTCACAATGCTAGTTTAAGCCCTTAACACTGCAAACCTAGATTACTTCAATAGTCTCCCACTTTTTCTTTCTGATTCTACCCACTCTCCTTCTTCCAGTTCATGTAGTATATCTTTGCCAGACCAATCATCCATAAATTCCATTGAAAATATCCCTTCATTCCCTGCTCAATACCTTCAGTGTGCCCCCATATTGTTAAGATGGGAGGTTGGCTTTGCTGGTCTGTCTTTCTCTCTCACTCAAGTTTATGAATGCCTACTCTCAGTATGTCTGTCTTCTCATGGACACCTTGGGTTAGGCAAATAATTCTTAGATGTGAAACCAAAAGCACAATCCACAAAACTTGTAAAAACTCATAAATTAGTCTTTATCAAAATTTAAAACTTTGGGGCACCTGGGTGGCTCAGTTGTTAAGCGTCTGCCTTCGGCTCAGGTCATGATCCCAGGGTCCTGGGATCGAGTCCCACATCGGGCTCCCTGCTCCACGGGAAGGCTGCTTCTCCCTCTCCCACTCCCCCTGCTTGTGTTCCTGCTCTCACTATGTCTCTCTCTGTCAAATAAATAAATAAAATTTAAAAAAAATTTAAAACTTCTACTCTGCAAATGATACTACTAAGAAAATGAAAAGACAATTTACAGATTGGGAAAAATATTAGTAAATTACATATCCAAAAAAAAAAAAAGGACTTGTATCCAGAATATATAAAGAATTCTCAAAATCCAACTATAAGAAAACAAACAATACAATTTTTAAATGAGCAAAATATTTGAATAGATACTTCACCAGAGAAAATATATAGATGGCCAAATGGCAGATAAGCAAATAAAAAGATGCTCCATATCATTACCCATTTATGACTAATGCAAATTAAATTTTTGATAAGATACCACTACCTACCTGTGAGAATGGCAAAAATAAATGAACAAACAAACTACTGATAATACCAAGTGCTGATGAGGATGCAAAGCAACTGGAACTCTCATACACTTCTCATAGGAATCCAAGATGATACAGACAGTCTGAAGCAGGTTGGCAATTTCTTATAAAGTTAAAAATACATTTACCATATGACTCAGCAATCCCATTTAACCTGGAGAAATAAAAACTGTGTTTACAGAAAAAAACCTGTACATGAATGATTATAGCAATTTCATTTATAATCACCAAACATGGAAATAATCTAAATATTTATCAATAGGTAAATAGATAAGCAAGATGTGGTATATCCATGCAATGGAAAACTACTCAAGAATAAAAAGGAACAAAATATTAATACACAAATAATATGGAAGGATCTCACAGACTATATAATGAGTGAAAGAAGTTAGTTTTTAAAATGTTGCATACTGTATGACTCCATTTAACTAACATTCTGAAAAAGGCAAAACTACAGAAATTGATAGGGAGGAAGAACAGATGAGTGGTTGCCGGGGGTTAGGGGTGAAGGGGAGTGATGGATAAACAGAGACAGTACTAGGGAAATTTTAGCGGTGTTGGAACCGTTCTATATCCTGATTGTGTTAGTGATTATGTGAATCTACACACATGTTAAAATGCATAGAATTGTATAGCAAAAGAGTTATTTTTTTAATTTATTTATTTGACAGAGAGATAGCACAAGTAGGCTGAGCGGCAGGCAGAGGGAAAGGGAGAAGCAGGCTCTCTGCTAGGCAGCCCAGCGAAAGAGTTACTTTTATTGTTTGTTAATTTAACAAAATTTTAAGAGTGATAAAAATAATAAAAACTTGAATTAAGTGGCTGCATATAATTCCAAAACCATCTTTTTTGTCATTTAGGTTTCTTAGAATGTTTTGCTATTAAAAACAACCCTGAAACTAATGTTAATAAATGTATTTAATAAAAAATATACTTATAGTAGTTACAAATGGTATAGTCCTCTTTTTAAATGATACTTTCTTTGTAAATATATTGATTTACAATATATTGTAAATATATCTTTCAATAAAGGATGAAGAACGCAAAGGGGTTGCAAATGTTCAATAAACATTTTTTAAGTAGCTATAAAATGCACCAAGTGATATTTGTAACTTTTATGGGTTAAAGGTAATAATTATGGGACAGAAACAATGTGCATAGTACTAGGTAATAAAACAGTAATTATGGGAGGCGGAGCAAGATGGCAGAGGAGTAGGAGACCTAGATTTCGTCTGGTCTCAGGAATTCAGCTGAATAGGGATCAAACCATTCTGAACACCTACGAACTCAACAGGAGATCGAACAGGAGAGTAGCAAAAACTCTCTGAACAGAGAAGCGACCACTTACTGGAAGGTAGGGCGTGCGGAGAAGTGAATCCGAGGCGATATTCGGGAGGATAGACGGCGGGGGAGGGGCCTCTGTCGGCGGCTTCTGGCAAGTGATAGAGCTGCAGAGCACAAAATCGGACCTTTTAGAAGTTGGCTCGGCGGAGGGACGTCGCTGCAGTGGCTAAGCGGGGGGTGGAATCCTCCCGGGACAGTGTGGTCTCAGGACCCTTGGGGGTCACAGAGAGACCGGGGGTGCCTGAGTGCGCCAGAGCTCCCAGGTATCAGAGCAGGGAAGCCGGCTGCAGATACGGAGCAGAGTCGCGGGCTCTCAGCTTGGGGTTGCCATAAACTGTGATCTGTGGCCCAGTCGGGGTACGGCTCCCCCAGCAGGGACCCAACAAGCAGCAGATCCGGGGAGACTCCCCTTCCTTCCTGGGGAGGAGCGGTGCGGGAACGCACTGCAGGGATCTGCTGGGTTTGGAGACTCCGCGCGGGGTCGGGTGCCAGAGATAGAAACGCTCGGTCACAGGCCGGGTGAGCACGGAGTGCGGCCGGAGACCGGGGACACGGGAGTGACTACTTTTCTCTGGGGGCGCACTGAGGAGCGGGGCCCCGAGTTCTCAGCTCCTCCGAGTGGAGATTGGGAGGCCACCATTTCTGCCCTGGTCCTCCAAAGCTGTACCGAGAGCTTGCAGGGAACAAAAGCTCCTGAGAGCAAACCGGAGCAGCTTCCTTAGCCCGGACCGACAAGGGCGGGGCAATTCCGCCTCCGGCAAAGACATTTGGAAACCACAGCAACAGGCCCCTCCCCCAGAAGATCAGCACAAACAGCCAGCAAGCCAAGACCAAGTTGGTCGATCAAGGAGAATAGGAGAACTCCAGCGCTAGGGGAATACTGCACATAGATTCATGGCTTTTTTTTTTTTTTTTACCATGATTCATTATTTCATCAAAGTTAATTTTTGTTGACTGTTTTTTTTTTATTTTTCTTTTTCCCTTTTTCAACCAACATCTTATAAATCCCTTTTTTTAAAAAAAACAAAACATTTTTTATTTTTCATTTTTAGAGTCATATTTTATCCCTTCATAGTACTTACCCTTATTTTTGGCATATATATATAAGTTGTTCTCTCTTTAAAATTTTGAGGTACAGTTTCTTCTAACAGATCAAAATATACCCTAAATCACTAGTGTATGGCTTTGTTCTAGTCTCCTGCCTGATCACATTCTCTCCCTTTTCCTTTTTTTTTCTTAAATCTTCTTTCTTTTTTCAAACAACTTATCTTACCAAGTCCTTTTATAAAATCTTTTATAATTTTCATCTTTACAGTCATCTTCCATCCCTTCATTGTATCAACCCTTATTTTGTACATATATGTCTTTCTTCCTTTAAAATTTTAGGAGGCACTTTTTTCTAACAGACCAAAATACGCCCAAAATCTAGTGTGTGGCACTGATCTATGCACTAGCCTGATCATATTTGATCATATTCTGCCTTTTTTGTATTGTTTTGTTTTTGTTTTTATCTTTTTTTTCTCTTTTTTTTTTCTTTTTCTCTTTCTTTTTTCTTTCTTTCCCTTTCTTTTCCCCTGGTTTCAGGTCTTTTCTGATTTGTATACAGTATATTTGCTGGGGACGTTGTAAACCTGTTAGCATTTTGTTCTCTCATTCATCTATTCTCCTCTGGACAAAATGACAAGACGAAAGAAATCACCTCAGCAAAAAGAACAAGAGGTAGTACCGTCAGCCAGGGACCTACTCAATACGGACATTAGTACGATGTCGGACCTAGAGTTCAGAATCATGACTTTAAAGATACTAGCTGGGCTTGAAAAAAGCGTGGAAGTTATTAGAGAAACCCTTTCTGGAGAAATAAAAGAACTAAAATCTAACCAAATCGAAATCAAAAAGGCTATTGATGAGGTGCAATCAAAAATGGGGGCACTAAATGCTAGGATAAATGAGGCAGAAGAGAGAATCAGCGATATAGAAGACCAAATGATGGAAAATAAAGAGGCTGAGAAAAAGAGAGAGAAACAACTACAGGATCACGAGGGCAGAATTCGAGAGATAAGTGATACGATAAGATGAAACAACATTAGAATAATTGGGATCCCAGGAGAAGGAGAGAGAGAGAGGGGCAGAAGGTATATTGGAGCAAATTATAGCAGAGAACTTCCCTAATGTGAGGAAGGAAACAGGCATTAAAATCCAGGAGGCACAGAGAACCCCTCTCAAAATCAATAATAATAGGTCAACACCCCGACATCTAATAGTAAAACTTACGAGTCTCAGAGACAAAGAGAAAATCCTGAAAGCAGCTCGGGAGAAGAGATATATAACCTACAATGGTAGAAACATTAGATTGGCAACAGACCTATCCACAGAGACCTGGCAGGCCAGAAAGGACTGGCAAGATATCTTCAGAGCACTAAACGAGAAAAATATGCAGCCAAGAATACTATATCCAGCTAGGCTATCATTGAAAATAGAAGGAGAGATAAAAAGCTTCCAGAACAAACAAAAACTAAAGGAATTTGCAAACACGAAACCAGCCCTCCAAGAAATATTGAGAGGGGTCCTCTAAGCAAAGAGAGAACCTAAAAGCAGCAAAGAGCAGAAACGAACACAGACAACAGACAGTTAACAGTCACCTTACAGGTAATACAATGGCACTAAATTCATACCTTTCAATAGTTACCCTGAATGTAAATGGGCTAAATGCCCCAATCAAAAGACACAGGCTATCAGACTGGATTAAAAAACAAGACCCATCCATATGCTGTCTGCAAGAGACTCATTTTAGACCCAAAGACAACCCCGATTGAAAGTGAGGGGGTGGAAAACCATTTACCATGCTAATGGACACCAAAAGAAAGCTGGGGTGGCAATCCTTATATCAGACAAACTAGATTTTAAAACAAAGACTGTAATAAGAGATGAGGAAGGACACTATATCCTACTTAAAGGGTCTATCCAACAAGAAGATCTAACAATTGTAAATATCTATGCCCCGAACATGGGAGCAGCCAATTATATAAGGCAATTAATAACAAAAGCAAAGAAACACATTGACAACAATACAATAATAGTGGGGGACTTTAACACCCCCCTCACTGAAATGGACAGATCCTCTAAGCAAAAGATCAACAAGGAAATAAAGACTTTAAATGACACACTGGACCAAATGGACTTCACAGACATATTTAGAACATTCCATCCCAAAGCAAAGGAATACACATTCTTCTCTAGTGCCCATGGAACATTCTCCAGAATTGATCACATCCTAGGTCACAAATCAGGTCTCAATCGGTACCAAAAGATTGGGATCATTCCCTGCATATTTTCAGACCACAATGCTTTGAAACTAGAACTCAATCACAAGAGGAAAGTCGGAAAGAACTCAAATACATGGAGGCTAAAGAGCATCCTACTAAAGAATGAATGGGTCAACCAAGAAATTAAAGAAGAATTAAAAAAATTCATGGAAACCAATGAAAATGAAAACACAACTGTTCAAAATCTTTGGGATACAGCGAAGACAGTCCTGAGAGGAAAGTATATAGCAATACAAGCCTTTCTCAAGGAACAAGAAAGGTCTCAAATACACAACCTAACCCTACACCTAAAGGAGCTGGAGAAAGAACAGCAAATAAAGCCTAAACCCAGCAGGAGAAGAGAAATAATAAAGATCAGAGCAGAAATCAATGAACTAGAAACCAAAAGAACAGTAGAACAGATCAACGAAACTAGGAGCTGGTTCTTTGAAAGAATTCACAAGATTGATAAACTCCTGGCCAGACTGATCAAAAAGAAAAGAGAAATGACCCAAATCAACAAAATCATGAATGAAAGAGGAGAGATCACAACCAACACCAAAGAAATACAAACAATTATAAGAACATATTATGAGCAACTCTATGCCAGCAAATTAGATAACCTGGAAGAAATGGGTGCATTCCTAGAGAGGTATCAACTACCAAAATTGAACCAGGAAGAAATAGAAAACCTGAACAGACCTATAACCACTAAGGAAATTGAAACAGTCATCAAAAATCTCCCAAGAAACAAAAGCCCAGGGCCAGATGGCTTCCCAGGGGAGTTCTATCAGACATTTCAAGAAGAATTAATACCTATTCTCCTGAAACTGTTCCAAAAAATAGAAATGGAAGGGAAACTTCCAAACTCATTTTATGAGGCCAGCATTACCTTGATCCCAAAACCAGACAAAGACCCCATCAAAAAAGAGAATTACAGACCAATATCCTTGATGAACATGGATGTAAAAATTCTCACCAAAATACTAGCCAATAGGATCCAACAGTACATTAAAAGGATTATTCACCAGGACCAAGTGGGATTTATTCCTGGGCTGCAAGGCTGGTTCAACATCCTCAAATCAATCAACGTGATACAATACATTAACAAAAGAAAGAGCAAGAATCATATGATCCTCTCAATAGATGCAGAAAAAGCATTTGACAAAGTACAACATCCTTTCTTGATCAAAACTCATCAGAGTATAGGGATAGAGGGTACATACCTCAATATCATAAAAGCCATCTATGAAAAACCTACAGCGAATATCATTCTCAATGGGGAAAGGCTGAGAGCTTTTCCCCTAAGGTCAGGAACGCAGCAGGGATGTCCACTCTCACCACTGCTATTCAACATAGTATTAGAAGTCCTAGCCACAGCAATCAGACAACAAAAAGAAATCAAAGGCATCCAAATCGGCAAAGAGGAAGTCAAACTCTCACTCTTTGCAGATGATATGATACTGTATGTGGAAAACCCAAAAGACTCCACCCCAAAACTGCTAGAACTCATTCAGGAATTCAGTAAAGTAGCAGGATATAAAATCAATGCACAGAAATCAGTGGCATTCCTATACACCAACAACAAGACAGAAGAGAGACAAATCAAGGAGTCGATCCCATTTACAATTGCACCCAAAACCATAAGATACCTAGGAATAAATCTAACCAAAGAGGCAAAGGATCTGTACTCAGAAAACTATAAAATACTCATGAAAGAAATTGAAGAAGACACAAAGAAATGGAAAAACGTTCCATGCTCATGGATTGGGAGAATCAACATTGTGAAGATGTCAATGCTACCTAGAGCAATCTACACATTCAATGCAATCCCCATCAAAATACCATCCACTTTTTTCAAAGAAATGGAACAAATAATCCTAAAATTTGTATGGAACTAGACGAGACCCCGAATAGCCAGAGGAATACTGAAAAAGAAAAGCAAAGCTTGCGGCATCACAATTCCGGACTTCCAGCTCTATTACAAAGCTGTCATCATCAAGACAGTATGGTACTGGCACAAAAACAGACACATCGATCAATGGAACAGAATAGAGAGCCCAGAAATGGACCCTCAACTCTATGGTCAACTTATCTTTGACAAAGCAGGAAAGAATGTCCAATGAAAAAAAGACAGTCTCTTCAACAAATGGTGTTGGGAAAATTGGACAGCCACATGCAGAAGAATGAAACTGGACCATTTCCTTACACCACACACAAAAATAGACTCCAAATGGTTGAAAGACCTAAACGTGAGACAGGAGTCCATCAAAATCCTAAAGGAGAACACAGGTAGCAACCTTTTCGACCTTAGCCGCAGCAACTTCTTCCTAGAAACATCGCCAAAGGCACGGGAACCCAGGGCAAAAATGAACTATTGGGATTTCATCAAGATAAAAAGCTTTTGCACAGCAAAAGAAACAGTCCACAAAACCAAAACACAACCGACAGAATGGGAGAAAATATTTGCAAATGACATATCAGATAAAGGGCTAGTATCCAAAATCTATAAAGAACTTATCAAACTCAACACCCAAAGAACAAATAATCCAATCAAGAAATGGGCAGAAGACATGAACAGACATTTCTCCAAAGAAGACATCCAAATGGCCAACAGGCACATGAAAAAGTGCTCAACATCGCTCGGCATCAGGGAAATCCAAATCAAAACCTCAATGAGATACCACCTCACACCCGTCAGAATGGCTAAAATTAACAAGTCAGGGAACGACAGATGTTGGCGGGGATGTGGAGAAAGGGGAACCCTCCTACACTGTTGGTGGGAATGCAAGCTGTTGCAACCCCTCTGGAAAACAGTATGGAGGTTCCTGAAACAGTTGAAATTAGAGCTACCGTTCGATCCAGCAATTGCACTACTGGGTATTTACCACAAAGATACAAATGTAGGGACCCGAAGGGGTACGTGTACCCCAATGTTTATAGCAGCAATGTCCACCATAGCCAAACTGTGGAAAGAGCCAAGATGCCCATCGACAGATGAATGGATAAAGAAGATGTGGTATATATACACAATGGAACATTATGCAGCCATCAAAAGGAATGAGATCTTGCCATTTGCAACGACGTGGATGGAACTGGAGGGTGTTATGCTGAGTGAAATAAGTCAATCAGAGAAAGACATGTATCACATGACCTCACTGATATGAGGAATTCTTAATCTCAGGAAAGAAACTGAGTGTTACTGGAGTGGTTGGGGGTGGGAGGGATGGGGTGGCTGGGTGATGGACATTGGGGAGGGTATGTGCTACGGTGAACGCTGTGAATTGTGCAAGACTGTTGAATCACAGTTCTGTACTTCTGAAACAAATAACGCAACATATTTTAAGAAAAAAGAAAAAGAAGAAGATAACAGGAGAGGAAGAAAAAGGGAGTAAGTCAGAGGGGGAGACGAACCATGAGAGATGATGGACTCTGAAAAACAAACTGAGGGTTCTAGAGGGGAGGGGGGGTAGGGGGATGGGTTAGCCTGGTGATGGGTATTGAGGAGGGCACGTTCTGCATGGAGCACTGGGTGTTATGAACAAACAATGAATCATGGAACACTGCACCAAAAACTAATGATGTAATATATGGTGATTAACATAACAATAAAAAAATTAATAAAAAAAACCATAAAAAAAAACAGTAATTATGATAGTGCTTATAATAGGTATGAACTAAAGGATCAATTGTAGGCATAAAGACCATCATATAAGTTGGTTAAAAATGTTATGCTAAACATTCAGGGAAGATAAAGATTATAAAGATAACCTACCTGTACTTATTTGAGGACATGCCATTGTGGAGAAATGCCAGGTGATTCAGCTAGCAGAAGGATTTCTATGAATCTGCTTATACAGATCTTCCCAACACAGAGACTTGTACAACATTGAAAATCATGAAATATCAACCTACAGGACACCCTTGAGCTCCAAATGGATAAGATACAGGGATTTTCCATAAAAACTCAATATACTCTATATTCTAATATGCCTTACTCTCTGTAAAACATTCAATATGTATTTATTAGATACATTTGCATTAGTCTACTACAGCAAAAATAAAGCTAAGTAAATGATTCAAGTCCAATTTGTGAAGAAAAGAGAAGGCCTGATGTACAGGGAGATAGAATGTCAATATGGTGGCTGACATCCTAGATGCCAAAGAAGCTTCCATTATATTCCTGGATTGCATGCAAAAGAGATATGGAAATGACACATTTTTAGGATAGTTCATTGAAGCTATAACCAAATCTGTCTGCTCTAAACTGGACATCCAACTAACACAGGCCAATTATGAGTGTACTTGCCAACATAGGGCAGCTATGAGCTAACTGTATAGAGTGTGTGTGTGTGTGTGTATTATGTGTGCACAGTTGAAATTCTTTTTATTAGTACAAATGTAAAAATCAAATATTTGGCCCAGGGACATAGAGAGCTTAAAAACATGTCACTTGTTTGTCATTCATGACAAAAAACCTGTCCAACTGACTGCAAGTTCATCACTTTTCTTGAACCCATCAGACAGCTGAGGTCATGGGATAACCAATTAGCCCCAAATCTAAGAAGAGACAGACATTTGCAGGGAAAGACTAGACATGGCCAGTTGCTTACCTAGGACAGACACAATCAGACACCGGTTGTGAAAGAACTCAGCCAGAATAGTTCATGAACTTGTAGAGCCTGAATGGAGCTCATAGGAGAATGTGGAGCCCTTTGAAGATGCAGGTATGGGAGAGTTTGCAACCCTCTTGCAGACTCTTCTCCATGAACCCCACCTAGAACACACTGAGAAAGCATCCCTGACCATGGAGGACTGAAAAGTCAAATAGCAGTATCTGCTAAAGGGATAAGAAACCTCAAGTAGGACCTTTCTCCTTTATCTTGCTTATAGAACAAATGTTTTAAGCTATTAGGGAATAGGTAACAAGCACTGTCATCCTTAGGACACTGGTGAAAACCCATTGCAGCTGAAGAGAAGAATAGAAAATAACCTTCCACCTCTAGTCCCAGTTTGCCTAGGATGGACATGGGACTTTCAGTGTTAAAACTGGGAAAGTCCCTAGCACACTGGGAGGAGGTGGTCATCCTAACCCTAACCTAGGTAAGGCTCTAGAGGGCCACAACTAAGGTGAAAGGAAGAACAGGAGGACAGGGAAGACCACATCCTACAGACACAGTGCCTACCTAAGGCTGAGTCTTAATAATAATGGAGAACTCCCACTCCCCCACCACCAGACTCACAAGCTTTGTAACAAGTGACAGTGGATATTGCTGGAAGAAGGCCAAGAGAGTGGAGAGACAGACCCTCTCTGAGGTACAGCACAAAGGGAAGACCTAACTGAGGGTGGAGCAAACACTGTGGCAGTGGGGGAGTGGGGAGGGAGACTACCAGCAAACTATCCCCCAACTGACATGCAAGAATCGCTAATGGAATTTGATCCCCGTGGTGAACTGAGGGCAAGCACTGCAGCTAAGGAAGGTAATGTCAAACTCAGCCCAACTCCTAACTCAAATTCACATGCTAAAATTCTAGCAGAAGGACAGGTATATTCATTTTCAGGCATAAAAACTATTTGCCACAGCTCTACTGTCCTGGACAAGGTGTTTGGCTTTAAAACAAAAAATTATGAGGCATATGAAGAGGTGAGAAAAAACAACACACTGTCAAAAAATAAAGGAATTCACAGAACCAGACTCAGATATGACAGAGATGCCAGAACTACCTGATGGGTAATTTAAAATAACTATGAGTATTATTATAAAGCTCTAGTGGAGAAGAAGAACAACATGCAAGATCAGATAGGTAATTTCAGCAGAGAGATGAAAAGTAATAAGAAAGTATCAATCAAATTGAAATGTAAGAAATGAAAACCGCAGTAACAGAGGTGAAGAATGCCTTCAGTGGGCATCAGTAGACTTAACAAAGAATCAGTGAACTTGAAGATTGGTCAATAGACATGACCTAAACTGAAACACAAGGAGGAAATAATTTTAAATCTCCTAGGTATTTACTCTAGAGAACTGAAACGTGTGTTCACACAAAAACCTATACATGAATGTTTATCATATCTCTATTCACAATCACTCCACTGGAAACAACCCAATATTTTTTAATCAGTGAACAGATGAACAAAGCATGGCACATCCACACAATGGAATACTATTCAGTGATAAAAAGGAATGAACAGTTGATACTTCCAACAACATCATGGATCTCAAGTATATTTTGCCAAGTGAAAGCAACCAGATCCAAGGACCATTTTTATATGATTCTCCTTATATAACTTTCTGAAAATTGCCAAAACAGAGACATAGCAGATGAATGGTTGCGAGGACTTGGCAAGGGGTGGTATCTACAAAGGTGCAGTATACAGGAGCTTAGGTGATAATAAAAGTACTCTCTATCATGTCCAGTGGTAGGTTCATGGATTTAAGCATTTGTCAAAACCCAAAGAATTATACCCCAAAATGAGTGAATTTTACTCTATATAAAGTGAACAAAAACATAACAGAATGTGGGGGGTATACCAAAATGGAATATAAGCTCTAACAAAAGTTACTAACCTAACATATGAATAACATTACCACACTAACACAGATGGAGAAGAAAAGAACTAACCTAAGAAACTTTAGAAAGCAATATTTTGATCAAATACTATTAAGGGTAAAGACAAAAATTATTATACAAATATATTCTAGTTGGTAAAAGTAAATGTGTTTCTCACAGAGATACGACTTAGCAGTTCTGAACCTACCTGTGTATACTAAGATTAAACAATAGCAAAAAAGAAATATATTGTAGAAGAACAGAGAACTCCCACTAAATTCAACAAAAGCTGACCATCACCAAGGCATATCATAGTCAAATTCACAAAATACACCAACATGGAAAGAATCCTGAAAGCAGCAAAAGAAAAAAAAGTCCTTAACCTACAAGGGAAGACAGATCAGGTTTGCAGCAGATCTGTCCACAGAAATCTGGCAGGCCAGAAGAAAGTGGCAGGTTATATTCAACATGCTGAATGGAAAAAATATGCAGCCAAGATTACTTTATCCAGCAAGGCTGTCATTCAGAATAGAAGGGGAGCTAAAGAGTTTCGAAGACAAACAAAAACTAAAGGAGTTTGTGACCACTAAACCAGCCCTGCAAGAAATATTAGGGGGGATTCTTTGAGTGGGGGAAAAAAACCCAAAAGCAACAAAGACTAGGAATAAGGAAACAATGGCTTTGAATGACACACTGGACCAGATGGATATAACAGATATATTCAGAACATTTCATCCTAAAGTAGCAGAATACACATTCATTTTGAGTGCACATGGAACATTCTCCAGAATAGATCACACACTGGGTCATCACAAATCAGCCCTCAACAAGCACACAAAGACCAAGATCATACCATGCATATTTTCAGACCACAACGCTGTGAAACTTGAAGTCAACCACGAGAAAAACTTTGGAAAGCCCACAAATACGTGAGTTTAAATAACATCCTACTAAAGAAGAGAACATTACCAGAAACACTGGCTCTACAAGTAACACAATGACACTAAATCCATACCTTTCACTCATCACTCTGAATGTAAATGGATTAAATGTTCCAGTAAAAAGACATATGGTATTAGAATGGATTAAAAAAAACATCCATCTATATGTGGCCCATAAGAGACTCATTTTAGACCTAAAGACACCTGCAGATTGAAAGTGAGAGGATGGAGACCCATTTATCATGCTAATGGATGTCAAGAGAAAGCCCGAATAGCCATACTTATATCAGACAAACTCAATTTTAAATAAAGACTATAATAAGAGATGAAGAAGGGCATTATATCATAATTAAGGGGTCTATCCATCAAAAAGATCTAACAATTGAAAATATTTATGCCCCCAACTTGGAAGCACCCAAATATATAAATCAAGTATTAATAAACATAAACTCATGGATAATAATACAACAATAGTAGGGGACTTTAACACCTCACTTATAGCAATGGACAGATCATCAAAGCAGAAAATCAACAAGGAAACAATGGCTTTGAACAACACACTGGACCAGATGGACTTAACAGATATATTCAGAACATTTCATCCAAAGTAGCAGAATACACATTCTTTTTGAGTGCACGTGGAACATTCTCCAGAATAGATCACACACTGGGTCATCACAAATCAGCCCTCAATAAGCACACAAAGATCAAGATCATACCATGCATATTTTCAGACCACAATGCTATGAAACTTGAAGTTAATCACAAGAAAAAATTTGGAAAGACCACAAATACATGGAGGATAAAGAACATCCTAATAAAGAAGGAATGGGTTATCAGAGAAATTAAAGAAGAAATAAAAAAGTACATGGAAGCAAATGAAAATGAAAACACAACAGTCCAAAGCCTTTGGGATGCAGCAAAGACAGTCCTAAGAGGTAAGTATATTGCAATACAGACCTACCTCAAGAAACAAGAAAAGTCTCAAATACACAACCTAACCTTACACCTAAAGGAGCTGGAAAAGGAATAGCAAATGTAGCCTAAAGCCAGCAGAAGAAGACAAATAATAGATTAGAGCAGAAAAAAATGATATAGAAACAAACAAAAAGCCCAGTAGAACAGATCAACAAAACTAAGTTCTGGTTCTTCAAAAGAATTAATAAAATTGATAAACTCTAGGTAGACTTATCAAAAAAAGAAAGGACCCAAATAGATAAAATCACAAATGAAAGAGAAGAGGTTACAACCAACAGCACAGAAATACAAACAATTGTAACAGAATACTATGAAGAATTATATGCCAACAAACTGGACAATCTGAAAGAAGTGGATAAGTTCCTAGAAACTTATAAACTACCAAAACTGAAACAGGAAGAAATAGAAAATTTGAACAGACCAATACCCAGCAAAGAAATTGAATCAGTAATAAAAAATCTCCAAACAAACAAAAGTCTTGGACCAGATGCTTCCCAAGGGAATTCTAACCTATGTTTAAAGAAGTTAATACCTATTCTTTTCAAACTGTTCCAAAAAATAGAAATGGAAGAAAAACTTCCAAACCCATTCTATGAAGCCAGCATTATCTTGATTTCAAAACCAAGGACCCCACTAAAAAGGAGAATTATAAGCCAATAACCCTGATAAACATGGATGCAAATCCATTTTATTTCTCAATAAAATACTAGTAAATCCAATTCAACAGTACATTAAAAGAATTATTCACCACGATCAAGGGGGATATATTCCTGGGCTGCAAGGGTGAAGGATTGAATATTTGCAAATCAATCAGCATGATACACCAGACTTATAAAAGAAAGGATAGAAACCATATGATCCTCTCAATAGATGCAGAAATAGCATTTGACAAAGTATAGCATCCATTCTTGATAAAAGCTCTCAACAAAGCAGGAATAGATGGAACATACTTCAACATCATAAAGGCCATATATGAAAGATCCACAGCTAATATCATCCCCGATGGGGAAAAACTGAGAGCTTTTCCTCTGTGGTCAGGAACAAGACAAGGATGTCCACTCTCACCATTACTATTTAATGTAGTACTGGAAATCTTAGCCTCAGCAATCAGACAACAAAGGAAATGACAGGCATGCAAATTGGCAAGGAAGAAGTCAAACTTTCACTATTTGCAGATAACATGATACTTGATGTAGAAAACCCAAAAGACTCCACCAAAAAATTGCTAGAACTAATACATGAATTCAGCAATGGTACAGGATATAAAATCAATGTGCAGAAATCTGTTGCATTTCTTTTTTATTTTAATTTTATTATGTTATGTTAGTCACCATACAATACATCATTAGTTTTTGGCGTGGTGATCCACAACCCATTGTTTTCATACAACACCCAGTGCTCCATGCAGTACATGCCCTCCTTAATACCCATCCCTGGGCTAACCAGTCCCCCATGTGGGTCATTTTATAGCTGCTACTTTCTGCTCACAGAATGGGTACAAAGGTTAAATAACATAAAGCACTTTGTAAGCTGTAACGCAAAAATCTAAATGCAAAAATGTTGTTAGAAGTTCAAGGAAAAATGGGAAAGTATTTAAATTTCAAAGAAATTTTGGATTCAGTCAGTTTTTACAAGTGTCAGAAAGGATGTAGCAGTACTAACAGCAGACCCAGAGTCAAGACACCTGGATGCTAATGTCGGCTTCATCTCTAATCAACTCCGATATTAGACAAGTCACTCATCTCTTCCTGACTCCTGTTTTCTCACCTGTGAAATAGAAAACCAGACTGGAAATCACCAGATCTTTTGCAGCTCTGAAATTTCTATCTTTACATCAAGATGAGAATAAACTGGAAGAGCCTAATTTGCTCATTAAGTGCTTAAGACATCCTGTTCTATTTAGTCTTTCCCCTTCATCTCTTGTTTTTCTACTTCTTTTCCATCTTCTTCCTCTTTCTAGTTCTTATGTCTCATTTTCTTCTTTATGATTTTATTTTGTCTCCACTGTCTCTGCTTCCAGCTATTAGTGGTGTCAACTGGGCACTTCCTAAATTACCAAGCTCTTTTCTAGGAACTGTCAGACCATATTGACTACCACTACAAAAATACATAAGTACGTTTGACTGTGTTTGGATAAATGAGGTGCCATGTGTCTGGGGGTGTTTATTTGAAGTTGAGAAGCCAGAAGGTTTTATTCAATTATCCAGAAGCTTGGCAGAATGGCCTTAAAGTACACTAGGAGTCCAGAGATTCTGAGGCAAACCATGTGCCTGAAAATGAAAAATTAATAAGAATGAAATTAAGTAGATTCTTGGCATTCTGTGCTTTTATATTTTTTCACCTAAAAATTACCAATATTCTACTATATTGCCAGAACTCCAGAGAGATGTTTTTATTATAGGTATGTTCCTTCACCAACTGAGAGTAAGACCTAGAAAACAAGCCCTTAGTAACCAACATCCCAATGACACAGAAACTATGACTAGTTTGAGCACATATGGCTTGCTTTCTCTCTTGCTTCTAAGAAATAATTGGCTCTTTTTAATCCCATTACCTCCTGATATCTTCCATGCAAAGACTTAAAGCCACCAATTAGCCTTTGGCTTCCTTGTCCTTTAAATTATTCCTGAATTTTTCCTAATTTTGGAGTGAAAACTACAAGGCTCGTGACTGTACAATAAGCACTCCATTCAGGCCATAAGTGATAGGTATTTCAAAAATTTCTCCAGCATTTGTGATGCTGTCACTCATCTCTTCAAGTTACATTCCAGGAGTCTGAAAAGGAGCCCTGACTGGCACCAACACCTGCTGCATTTCAGTCCCATCTCAACTAGACAAGTTTCTCAATGCGCTTCAAGCTCATATAGTTCTTTTTTTTAATTTTTTTATTGTTATGTTAATCACCATACATTACATCATTAGTTTTTGATGTACTGTTCCATGATTCATTGTTTGTGCATAACACCCAGTGCTCCACGCAGAATGTGCCCTCTTTAATACCCATCACCAGGCTAACCCATCCCCCGACCCCCCTACCCTCTAGAACCCTCAGTTTGTTTCTCAGAGTCCATCGTCTCTCATGGTTCGTCTCCCCCTCCGATTAACTCCCCTTCATTCTTTCCCTCCTGCTATCTTTTTCTTTTGTTTTTTTCTTAATATATATTGCATTATTTGTTTCAGAAGTACAGATCTGTGATTCAACAGTCTTGCACAATTCACAGCGCTCACCATAGCACATACCCTCCCCAATGTCTATCACCTAGCCACCCCATCTCCCCACCCCCCACCACTCCAGCAACCCTCAGTTTGTTTCCTGAGATTAAGAATTCCTCATATCAGTGAGGTCATATGATACATGTCTTTCTCTGATTGACTTATTTCACTCAGCATAACACCCTCCAGTTCCATCCACGTCATTGCAAATGGCAAGATCTCATTCCTTTTGATGGCTGCATAATATTCCATTGTGTATATATACCACTCTTCTTTATCCATTCATCTGTCGATGGACATCTTGGCTCTTTCCACAGTTTGGCTATTGTGGACATTGCTGCTATAAACATTGGGGTGCACGTACCCCTTCGGATCCCTACATTTGTATCTTTGGGGCAAATACCCAGTAGTGCAATTGCTGGATCGTATGGTAGCCCTATTTTCAGCTGTTTGAGGAACTGCCATACTGTTTTCCAGAGGGGTTGCACCAACTTGCATTCCCACCAACAGTGTAGGAGGGTTCCCCTTTCTCCGCATCCCCGCCAACATCTCTCGTTTCCTGACTTGTTAATTTTAGCCATTCTGACTGGTGTGAGGTGGCATCTCATTGAGGTTTTGATTTGGATTTCCCTGATGCCGAGCGATGTTGAACACTTTTTCATGTGTCTGTTGGCCATTTGGATGTCTTCTTTGGAAAAATGTCTGTTCATGTCTTCTGCCCATTTCCTGATTAGATTATTTGTTCTTTGGGTGTTGAGTTTGATAAGTTCTTTATAGATTGTGGACACTAGCCCTTTATCTGATATGTCATTTACAAATATTTTCTCCCATTCTGTCGGTTGTGTTTTGGTTTTGTGGACTATTTCTTTTTCTGTGCAAAAGCTTTTTATCTTGATGAAGTCCCAATAGTTTATTTTTGCCCTTGCTTCCCTTGCCTTTGGCGATGTTTCTAGGAAGAAGTTGCTGCGGCTGAGGTCGAAGAGGTTGCTGCCTGTGTTCTCCTTTAGGATTTTGATGGACTCCTGTCTCACGTTTAGGTCTTTCAACCATTTGGAGTCTATTTTTGTGTGTGGTGTAAGGAAATGGTCCAGTTTCATTCTTCTGCATGGGGCTGTCCAATTTTCCCAACAGCATTTGTTGAAGAGACTGTCTTTTTTCCATTGGACATTCTTTCCTGCTTTGTCAAAGATGAGTGGACCATAGAGTTGAGGGTCCATTTCTGGGCTCTCTATTCTGTTCCATTGATCTATGTGTCTGTTTTGTGCCAGTACCACACTGTCTTGATGATGACAGCTTTGTAGTAGAGCTGGAAGTCTGGAATTGTGATGCCGCCAGCTTTGCTTTTCTTTTTCAATATTCCTCTGGCTATTCGGGGTCTCTTCTGGTTCCATACAAATTTTAGGATTATTTGTCCCATTTCTTTGAAAAAAGTGGATGGTATTTTGATGGGGATTGCATTGAATGTGTAGATTGCTCTAGGTAGCTTTGACATCTTCACAATGTTTGTTCTTCCAATCCATGAGCATAGAACATTTTTCCATTTCTTTGTGTCTTCTTCAATTTCTTTGATGAGTATTTTATAGTTTTCTGAGTACAGATCCTTTGCCTCTTTGGTTAGATTTATTCCTAGGTATCTAATGGTTTTGGGTGCAATTGTAAATGGGATTGACTCCTTCATTTGTCTCTCTTCTGTCTTGTTGTTGGTGTATAGGAATGCCACTGATTTCTTTGCATTGATTTCATATCCTGCCACTTGACTGAATTCCTGTATGAGTTCTAGCAGTTTTGGGGTGGAGTCTTTTGGGTTTTCCACATACAGTATCATATCATCTGCAAAGAGTGAGAGTTTGACTTCCTCTTTGCCGATTTGGATGCCTTTGATTTCTTTTTGTTGTCCGATTGCTGTGTCTAGGACTGCTAATACTATGTTGAATAGCAGTGGTGAGAGTGGACATCCCTGCAGCATTCCTGACCTTAGGGGGAAAGCTCTCAGCTTTTCCGCCATTGAGAATGATATTCGCTGTAGGTTTTTCATAGATGGCTTTTATGATATTGAGGTATGTGCCCTCTATCCCTATACTCTGAAGAGTTTTGATCAAGAAAGGATGCTGTACTTTGTCAAATGCTTTTTCTGCATCTATTGAGAGGATCATATGATTCTTGTTCTTTCTTTTGTTAATGTATTGTATCACGTTGATTGATTTGCGGACGTTGAACCAAACTTGCAGCCCAGGGATAAATCCCACTTGGTCGTGGTGAATAATCCTTTTAATGTACTGTTGGATCCTATTGGCTAGTATTTTGTGAGAATTTTTGCATCCATGTTCATCAAGGATATTGGTCTGTAATTCTCCTTTTTGATGGGGTCTTTGTCTGGTTTTGGGATCAAGGTAATGGTGGCCTCATAAAATGAGTTTGGAAGTTTTCCTTCCATTTCTATTTTTTGGAACAGTTTCAGGAGAATAGGTATTAATTCTTCTTTAAATGTTTGATAGAATTCCCCTGGGAAGCCATCTGGCCCTGGGCTTTTGTTTGTTAGGAGATTTTTGATGACTGCTTCAATTTCCTTAGTGGTTATAGGTCGGTTCAGGTTTTCTATTTCTTCCTGCTTCAATTTTGGTAGTTGATACATCTCTAGGAATGCACCCATTTCTTCCAGGTTATCTAAATTTGATGGCATAGAGTTGCTCATAATCTGTTCTTATAATTGTTTGTATTTCTTTGGTGTTGGTTGTGATCTCTCCTCTTTCATTCATGATTTTGTTGATTTGGGTCATTCCTCTTTTCTTTTTGATAAGTCTGGCCAGGGGTTTATCAATCTTGTTAATTCTTTCAAAGAACCAGCTCCTAGTTTCGTTGATCTGTTCTACTGTTCTTTTGGTTTCTATTTCATTGATTTCTGCTCTGATCTTTACTATCTCTCTTCTCTTGCTGGGTTTAGGCTTTATTTGCTGTTTTTTCTCTAGCTCCTTTAGGTGTAGGGTTCGGTTGTGTATTTGAGACCTTTCTTGTTTCTTGCGAAAGGCTTGTATTGCTATATACTTTCCTCTTAGGACTGCCTTTGCTGTATCCCAAAGATTTTAACAGTTGTGTTTTCATTTTCATTGGTTTCCATGAATTTTTTTAATTCTTCTTTAATTTCCTGGTTGACCCATTCATTCTTTAGTAGGATGCCCCTTAGCCTCCATGTATTTGAGTTCTTTCCGACCTTCCTCTTGTGATTGAGTTCTAGTTTCAAAGCATGTGGTCTGAAAATATGCAGGGAATAATCCCAATCTTTTGGTACTGGTTAAGACCTGATTTGTGACCTAGGATGTGATCAATTCTGGAGAATGTTCCATGGGCACTAGAGAAGAATGTGTATTCCGTTGCCTTCGGATGGAATGTTCTGAATATGTCTGTGAAGTCCATTTGGTCCAGTGTTTCATTTAAAGTGTTTATTTCCTTGTTGATCTTTTGCTTAGAGGATCTGTCCATTTCAGTGAGGGGGGTGTTAAAGTCCCCCACTATTATTGTATTGTTGTCAATGTGTTTCTTTGCTTTTGTTATTAATTGCCTTATATAATTGGCTGCTCCCATGTTAGGGGCATAGATATTTACAATTGTTAGATCTTCTTGTTGGATAGACCCTTTAAGTAGGATATAGTGTCCTTCTTCATCTCTTATTACAGTCTTTGTTTTAAAATCTAATTTGTCTGACATAAGGATTGCCACCCCAGATTTCTTTTGGTGTCCATTAGCATGGTAAATTGTTTTCCAACCCCTCACTTTCAATCGGGGGGGTCTTTGGGTCTAAAATGAGTCTCTTGTCGACAGCATATTGATGGGTCTTGTTTTTTAATCCAATCTGATAGCCTGTGTCTTTTGATTGGGGCATTTAGCCCATTTACATTCAGGGTAACTATTGAAAGGTATGAATTTGTTGCCATTGTATTGCCTGTAAGGTGACTGTTACTGTATATTGTCTGTGTTCCTTTCTGGTCTATGCTGCTTTTAGGCTCTCTCTTTGATTAGAGGACCCCTTTCAATATTTCTTGGAGGGCTGGTTTCATGTTTGCAAATTCCTTTAGTTTTTGTTTGTTCTGGTAGCTTTTTATGTCTCCTTCTATTTTCAATGACAGCCTAACTGGATATAGTATTCTTGGCTGCATATTTTTCTTGTTTAGTGCTCTGAAGATATCATGCCAGTCCTTTCTGACCTGCCAGGGCTCTGTGGATAGCTTTGTTGCCAATCTAATTTTTCTATCATTGTAGGTTACATATCTCTTTTCCTGAGCTACTTTCAAGATTTTCTCTTTGTCTCTGAGACTTGTAAGTTTTACTATTAGATGTCGGGGTGTTGACCTATTTTTATTGATTTTGAGAGGGGTTCTCTGTGCCTCCTGAATTTTGATGCCTGTTTCCTTCCTCACATTAGGGAAGTTCTCTGCTATTATTTGCTCCAATATACCTTTTGCCCTTCTCTCTCTTTCTTCTTCTCCTGGGATCCCAATTATTCTAATGTTGTTTTGTCTTATGGTATCGCTTATCTCTCGAATACTGCCCTCGTGATCCTGTAGTTGTTTATCTCTCTTTTTCTCAGCCTCTTTATTTTCCATCATTTGGTCTTCTATATCACTGATTCTCTCTTCTGCCTCATTTATCCTAGCAGTTAGGGCCCCCATTTTTTATTGCACCTCATTAATAGCCTTTTTGATTTCAACTTGGTTAGATTTTAGTTCTTTTATTTCTCCAGAAAGGGTTTCTCTAATAACCTCCATGCTTTTTTCAAGCCCAGCTAGTATGTTTAAAGTCATGATTCTGAACTCTAGGTCCGACATCATACTAATGTCCGTATTGAGTAGGTCCCTGGCAGACAGTACTACCTCTTGTTCTTTTTGCTGAGGTGATTTTTTCGCCTTGTCATTTTGTCCAGAGGAGAATAGATGAATGAGAGAACAAAATGCTAACAGGTTAACAACGTCCCCAGCAAATATACTCTATACAAATCAGAAAAGGCCTGAAACCAGGGAAAAAGAAAGGGAAAGAAAGAAAAAAGAAAGAGAAAAAAAAGGAAAAGAAAACGGTAAAAACAAACAAAAACAGAACAGAACAAAAAAAACAGAATATGATCAAATATGATCAGTCTAGTGCATAGATCAGTGCCACACACTAGATTTTGGGCATATTTTGGTCTGTTGGAAGTTCTGTTGCATTTCTATACACCAAGAACAAAGCAGCAGAAAAAGAAATCAAGGAATCGATCCCATTTGTAATTACACCAAAACCAGTAAGATACCTAGGAATAAACCTAACTAAAGAGGTAAAAGATCTGTACTCTGAAAACTATAGAATATTGATGAAAGAAATTGAGGAGGACACAAAGAAATGGAAAAGCATTCCATGCTCATGGACTGGAAGTACCAATATTGTTAAAATATCTATACTACCCAAAGAAATCTACATATTTAGTGAAATCCCTATCAAAATACCACCAGCATTTTTCACAGAACTAGAACAAACAGTCCTAAAATTTGTATGGAACCACAAAAGAATAGCCAAAGCAATCCTGAAAAAAATAATAAAACTGGTGGCATGCCAGACTTCAAGCCTATTACAAAGCTGTAGTCATCAAGACAATATGATACTGGCACAAAAACAGACACAAAAAAAGAATAGAGAACCCAGAAATGGACCCACAACTCTATGGTTAACTAATCTTCAACAAAGCGGAAAAAATATCTGATGGAAAAAATGCAGTCTCTTCAACAAATGGTGTTGAGAAAACTGGACAGCAATATACAGAAGAATGAAACTGGACCATTCTCTTACACCATACACAAAAATAAATTCAAAGTGGATGAAAGACCTAAATGTGAGATAAGAAACCATCAAAGTCCTAGAGGAGAGTATAGGCAGCAACCTCTTTGACCTCGGCCATTGCAAGTTCTTATTAGACACGTTGCCAGAGGCAAGAGAAACAAAAGCAAAAATGAACTATTGGGACTTCATCTAGATAAAAGTCTTCTGCATAATGAAGGAAACAATCAATAAGACTAAAAGGCAGCCTATGGCATGGGAGAAGATATTTGCAAAAAATATCTGATAAAGGGTTAGTATCCAAAATCTATAAAGAAGTTATTAAGCTCTATACCCAAAAAACAAATAATACAGTTAAGAAATGGGCAAAAGACATGGATAGGTATTTTTCCAAAGAAGACATCCAGATGGCTAACAGACACTTGAGAAGATGTTCAACATCACTCATCCTTAAGGAAATACAAATCAAAACCATAATGAGATACCACCTCACACCTGTCAGAATAGCTATAATTAACAACACAAGAAAAAACAGGTGTTGTGAGGATGCAGAGAAAGGGGAACCATCTTGCACTATTAGTGGGAATGTAAACTGGCGCAGGCACTCTGGAGAACAGTATGGAGGTTTCTCAAGAAATCAAAAGTAGACCTACCCTATGATCCAGCAATTGTCCTACTAGGTAGTTACCCAAAGAATACAAAAATACAGATCTGAAGAGGTACATGCACCCCGATGTTGATAGCATTATCAACAATAACCAAACGATGGAGAGACCCCAAATGTCCATTGACTGATGGATAAAGAAGATGTGGTACACACACACACACACACACACACACACACACACACACACACACACACACTGGAATATTATTCAGCTATCAAAAAGAATGAAATCTTGCCATTTGCTATAACGTGGCTGGACCTAGAATCTATTGTACTAAATGAAATATAACTCAGTCAGAGAAAGATAATTACCATATGATCTCACTCATATGTGAACTTTAAGAAAGAAAAAAGATGAACATATAGGAAGGAGGGAGAAAAAGAGAGAGGGAAACAAACCATAAGAGACTCTTTTTTTGAAAAAAGATTTTATTTATTTGAGAAAGAGTAAGCGAGAGAGAGAGAGCACAAGCAGGGTGGAGGGGCAGGGGGAGAGAGAAAAACAGACTCCCTGCTGAGCAGGGAGACTGATGCGGGGCTCCATCCCAGTGCCATAAGATCATGACCTGAGCCGAAGGCAGATGCTTAACTGACTGAGCCACCCAGGGGCCCCAAGAGACTCTTAACAATAGAGAACCAACTGAGGGTTGCTGGAGGGAGGTGGGAGGGGGATGGGCTAGATGGGTGATGGGTGTTAAAGAGGGTCCTTGTGATGAGCACTGGGTGTTGTATGTAAGTGATGAATCACTGAATTCTACTCCAGAAACCAATATTGCACTCTATGTTAACTAAAATTTTAATTAAAAAAAGAAAAGAAATATAAACTCTGAAAGCCAGGTTTCTGTCAGAGAAAGAATAAACACTGTAGTACTGGATTTGAATTGGAATGGAGCTATGAACTCATAATTTTAGTGTGTGTGTGTGTGTGTGTGTGTACATTATATAGTACATATACATATATATAGGTTTTAGAGTATTTATATACACACTATACATAGTTATTACTGTGTGTGTACATATATACATACTATATATGTACCAAAAAGATGTAGAAATAAATATAAATGTGTGTGTATGCATGGGGCTAATATTATACATTATATATACATGTATATGTATATACACATATTAAATACTTTTTATTGACTCAAATTCATGCACCTCCTTTAAGACCAGCTCAGTGCCACCTCCGCCATGAAGGTTTCCAGATTCCTATTTCAATTTATATTTTCTTACAGCACTTACAGTCCAACTCTTATACTTGTGTAGCTATTCTAGATGTCCTTCCAGATAGCAAGCTCTTAACAGTCTTGCTTGGCTTTTATCTTTTACAACACCTCCATCAGCTTCTAAATGGTATAGGTGCTCAGTAATTTTACTGAATGGAATTTAATATTAGTGATATCTAGACACAAATCTGAATGTCTAAGAATTAACGTGCCCTTGAGGTAATTAGTTCTCTTCCAGCTGGACTCCCCAGGGCCTTAAAAAGACCAAAGATACTCTTTAGGGTCTAATCCTGAGCTCTCAACTCTTCCCTTTGCATTTTCTTCAATATTATCTAGTCCTTATAGCTATGGAAATGAAATATTGCTGATCCCTGAATGTATACCTCTAGCCTTATCTTCTCCCCAGAGAAGCTTCAGCCTCTTCCTGTGCCCCCTCCCTTCCTAGCCCTCTCTCCCCATTTGCCTCCAACTCCTCAGGGAGTCATGTGCCAATTCTCTTCCAATTCTCCCCCAGTTAGCCCCTCCTGTCCATCACGGCCACGTCTAAGCCATCATCATCTCTCCAGAAACTTCTGAAAGCTTCCAAGCCAATCAGCATATTTTACACTCTTTATTTCATTTTAGCTGGTTCTTCATAAAGCAGTTAGAATGGTTGTTTTAAATATCTAAATCATATCATGCATCTGTTTAAATTATTTAAAATTCTTCAGTAGCTTCCCACTGCGTTTGAAATAAAATCCAGTCACTTTATTTATTTATTTTTTATCCTCAAAGCTCTACACACAACTACACTTTCAGTCATGAGCCTCCTGTCAAACTCAGCTACCTCTTTCCTTCTTTAGAGCTTTTGCAACCAAAGTTTACTTCTGCTGAAGCAGAGTTTCTTGAATTATCTGCAGTGAAGGATCAGATCTTTTCTTCTTCAATCTATCATGGAATGATACTTTCTAAAATAGAAAAAATCAACTACTAGAAAAAAATAAAAGAAATATGTTTTATTTTCAGAGTTAATGCCATAAAGGTAGTCTATCAAATTACTATAAATATTTCAAATGCTTATTCTCAATTTCTGGACAGATCTCACTAGGGTTCCAGAGCAGTTTGCTGACAGGGATGATCCATAGGCTACTGAGGGGCCATGTGTTGATGTACTCTCTGTTATGACTGATTCCATCCACTCTTTAAGGTCTCAGCTAAAATGTAACTTCCTCAAAGAGCCTGCACCAAACAAGCTATCCAATAAGGTCCATCTCCCTTTATAATATTTTCTAACACTGCATCCTATTTGTTTCATTCATAACCCTTACCTAAATTACACACATATACACAAATACACACACACAGATTTCTCTGCTTACTTTATTCCCTCCATCTCCCTCCTAAATTACAGGTGTCAGGGACTGTGACCATTTTTGTCACTAATGCATACCAATTACAAAGTCAAAAATGTCGACTTCAGTTGGGACTAATGAACTTCTCAGAGACTTCCATGTACTAATATGAAGTGTGCAATCCCAAGGGTGGGTATAAAGTGCAGAGAGTTTCCCAAACTCATGGGACTGACAGATATTTCTTCAGAATGTATTCTGTAGAATACATTGTAGGAAGCACGGATCTAAAGAAATAACTGGAAATTTTGTACTCCCCAAAACTACTTTTACCTGGTTATCAAGTTTATTGTATTGATATTTAAACTTAAGCTGCTATTATTTCATGGATGGAAAGAATAGGGAATTGGAATTATGCCAGAGATTTGGTGGAATTAGGGGTGTGTGACACCCATTTGCCCATTTTTCTGTTTCTTTTCTACCTTGTCACATTCTAGGCCTAAAACACTGGAAATTAAATTTCCCTGATTTCTCAGCCAGATGACTTCTGGATAAGTTCTTCCAAAAAGAGGCACTAGCAGAAGATCAGAAAGCTGAAGGAAAGGGAAAAAAGTTATCTTATTTTTAACAAATTCTATTTTTGACAGCAGTGGTAGGTCTCAGGCTTCAGTGGCCTTTTGGCCTTGTGGACTGAGGCTGATGGCCGCAGCTCCAGCACCATCCACAGTTAAAGCAGCAAAAGAGCAGCCATGAAGCCAGCTGGCTGTGCGCCTCATTGGCCTTCAGCAGCTGCAGCAGTAATAACAATGGATTTGTCGGCGGTGTGGTTTTTGGCCCCTAGGAATGTCCACGGTGAGCATCACCCTGGGTCTGGCAACACTGCCTCTTTCCTGCGTTCCTCCAGCCGGGGCTGGTGGTGACTTCTTGTAGTCACTAACTCTTCTTACCCCACCTTCTGCCTTTTGCTCCATCAGGCTGTTCTACACTGTTATACAATGCCTTGTATAAAGTCCCCTCCGTTTGAAAAACCTAGAGTGGTTTCTATTTTTCTGACTAAATGCTGATTAATATGGGGCCAAGATGGGAGAAGGTGATTCTATCTTCCAAACAGGCTACATGAGGGTAGAAAAATGTCATCTGCTCTGCCTGATGTCATTCTGAGATAGGAATTAGGCATTAAGAGAAACACCCAAGCAAAACAGAATAATGAATCATGGGAAAAAAAAACCATGAGTGAAAACACGATCCCATGATTTTTAATCCAGTCAATCACAGGGTGACTTCTGCAAGGCATTCACCATTCTGAGCCTGACTGTCCTCATTTCCTTCCTTCCAGATTGCTTCCAACACCAAGGGGTGCACAGAAGTTTGTAACCCCTCATGACCTCTATCGAGTCACCCAGAGCCATTCCCAAATAAGCAGTCTAAGTAAATGTCGTGTTTTGCCCTAGGGATACGGCTTTAGGACAGGTCTCCTGGTTTCCAGCTCTCTCTCCAGCTGGACTACCACCCAAAACCCTGTGGAGGTAGAAAATCTGGAGTTGCCGTTATTCGACATTTTTTAAGTACTTCTCCTGTGAGGCACCAGGTAAGGAAAAGCAAATTCACATAATGATGTGTGGGAGACAGCTGTATACAAATAATAGTAAAGGTTTCATTCAGTGAAACAAGGGCTTCTACAGAGGCACAAATTAAGGCAACAAGTGCTGGGAGAGGGAAGAATTAATTCTGTGGGGATCCTTCTAAAGTCTTCACAGAAATCCATTGTGTGTGGTGGAGAATAGGCTCACGGGCCTGATTGAAAAGAGCTGAAAACAGGGCAGCGGAGCCGGGTCAGACTGAGTGGGCCCTGCAGGGGCCACACCCACGTTACTACCCAGATGGCACTAGGAAGCCAGATGAGGCTTTTAAACTGAAAAAGGGAAATGAAATGTTGTAAAACTTGAAATATATAAGTATAGGAAATGGTTGTTGAGCAGTGATATTACTGGAAGAAGGAAATATTGAGCATTTCAGATTATTTTTACATCTCTGTTACACTTAGGATATATGTATACTATTCCAGCAACAGGGGGATATGCTTAAGATATAATAAGCAAAAGGAACTCTCTTAATAAATTGTCGTCTTAATGACACAGCCAAGTCAACTGAAACAGTGATTGGAAAGAAATAATTATGTTGCAAGACTAAAAATGCAGTTGCAAGAAATAATTTAATATCTTTCTGAACAATCTAGAATGAAAATAATATATTTTAAGTTTCCAGATATTACTGATTTGGAGGGACAATGAGAAATAGTAACAGTTTATGTATATTAAGAAGCTGGAAGTGTGATTCAATATTGCATAATAAGAAGCAAATTATAGAAATATATTCTGAATTCATTTAATTCCTGCCTATTCAATGATCAGTGAAGAAACAGTAATGGCATGGAGATTTTTGAGTGCCATTACATGGGAAATTAGTTAGGACTTTTCAAAGTAAAATGATAAAAAACACTGATAAAGTCAGCACTATTCTTTTTTTTAAGATTTTTATTTTTTTTTTTTATTTATTGAGAGAGAGAGAATGATAGAGAGAGAGCATGAGCGGGAATAGGGTCAGAGGGAGAAGCAGACTCCCCACTGAGCAGGGAGCCTGATGCGGGACTCGATCCTGGGACTGCCGGAAAATAACCTGAGCCTAAGGCAGTCGCTTAACCAACTGAGCCACCCAGGTGCCCCAGGTGAGGAAATTTTAAACCCTCTCAAACAACCTTAGGATAAATTGAGCCAAAAGTATCTCATTTAACTTTGATTAGCGCTTTATTAAAAGGATGGAAACAAATTGAATGGAGAACTAAGAAAAGCAGCTTAGTATTGAGGAAATTGATTTATGAAAAATATTATAGGAACAAAATATGTGCAACTTTGCAAAGAGATGACTAAGGAATGATGACAGTCTATAAATATTTGAAAGGTATAAACATCCAGTTGGGGAGGAATTATTTAGCATGTTATAAAGAGCTATAATTACAGTTTGTAGGATGAAATTAGACAACCAAGATTTAAAGCACTCAAAACCACCCTCCTTAGGATATTGGAAACTTGTATTTGAAAAAATAAGTAGTGTAACCTTTGGAATATCTGGATGCTTTTGTCTGTTTTTTTTTTAATTTTTAAAATATAATTAATGTAATGAAGAGAGATAGGCATAAATCTCTTAAGTGTAAGTACAATAAACACTTGATTACTTTATTTATTTTGCACACTTCCTTGTCCTAAAAGAATCTCAGATGGCTCACTCAATTGTTTGGGAACAGAATACAGAAGAAATAATCAAAATCCACAAGTATTTCTCCTATGGAATGTTAATCTTTTCCACTGGACCTACTTACTAGTAGTGAGCAAAACTCACTAATTGGAATTTTGCCTAAACATTACTAAAGGATTGTAAATCATTGATCTAGAGTAATTGGAGTCATGTACCTAATTGAGGTAAAGACAAATACTGGCAGCTTTATGTTGAAAAGACTCAGGATTTTATTTGGACTTGACACTAGTTACTGCCTCCTTCTTGAATTGTTTCTCTCCCAGTGAAAGTCCTAAATATCCAACCACAATCACTTTCCTGCGCCCATGTACTGTATCTCACAACGGATGCCCTGCTGCTGCTTCAAACTCAATAGACTCCAAATCAAATTCATTTGACAAACAAAATAAAATTTGCTGCACAATGTATATGCTGGGCCCTGTGCTCTGGAGCTAGAGATAAAACCATGATTATAAAAGAATCCCTATGGGGAGGAACTCCTAGATCGTATCTCCCCACTGTTAGCCATTTCCCAAGTTTTAAGCTACATAATTCTGTTATGAAAACTATCTAAGGCTGGGTTCCCAAGAAGTACCAAATTTACTGAGATTCTGGTGTTCGTGATTTATTGAGAAAGCACTCTCAGGATAAAAGGAGTAAAGCAGGGGCGCTTACGTGGTTCAGTCAGTTAAGCGACTGACTCTTGATTTCTGCTCAGGTCATGATCTCAGAGTTGTGGGATAGAACCTCGCATAAGGTTCCATGCTCAGTGGGGAGTCAGCTTGGGATTCTCTCTCTCCCTCTTCCCCTCCCCTGCAAAACAAATAAATAAATCTTAAAAAAAAAATAGAATGAAGCAAGTGAGATTCAGAGAAGGAAACTAAGTAAGGCTGTGGTCCCAACTGGAATCCAGCTTCTGCCTGATTTGTGGGGATCTGTGAAGCATAAATTATACCACTGAGTTGATCCCATCTTGAGGCAAGAAGGTCTGTGTTTTGTACATCCATGTCAGTGAATCATTGACTTTGTGCTGCCATCTCCCCAGAGAATGCTATGTGTAACCTCTCAATGTTAGTGTTCTCATTCCTTTCATGGATGGCGATTTTCTGGAGAAGGGGGCAACTGCAAGTAATTACCAACCAACTCTCGAAGCAGCTGGGGAATGTGTGCACCCTCTGGTAAAAAGCATCTGACTGGCTACCAACCATACTTACTATAAACATCATCACTCCACTGGCCACTCAGGGTCACAACTCCTTTCTTGTCAACCCATACTGGATCAGTCACTAAATGCTGACAATTCATCCTTTATACTCTCTTTCTTGTGTTCTTCCCAGCTACCACTTGGAGCAGTCCAAGGTCTTACTGACTCACACTCAATCTACAATCATATTTTCCTAACTAGTCTCAAGATTTCCAGAGGCAAAAAAAAAGGCATTACAGGTAGGAAAAGCACCTGGGTGGGGACTGGGGTGTCCTGGAAAGTGCATGCTCTAATTAAAGGGGCAGCTACTACTCAGCTTCAGACGTGGGAAACTGTAGCTAGTGCTGCAGATCCTCTGATATTTTAAGAGAAGTTATAAATCCACATTTTTATGTAAAGGCTTCTAAATTTTATATCTGGTAACCAGTTCTAGGTTTTTTGTTTTTTAAAGTTCTATGTGAGGTAAAAGGAAAAAAAAATACCTACAGGTCAAATGTACCCACCACAGCCATTTTGCAAAATCTGGCCAAAAGCGTAAGAGGAGATGACATTTAAATAAATAACTATAGTTCAAAGTGAAAGGAGATAAAAATCTCAAAGGAGACCCAGCCAGATAATGTGAGGTTTCAGAAGAAAAAGAAGAAAGGAAATAGACCCTGCGCCCTAATGAATAAGAATCCTTGGACTTGAGTAAATCCCCCCTTCTCCTCTCAGCCTCACCTCTGGTACAAAAAGCATGCATCAGTATATTGCTAAATGATGCTCTTGAGCTTGCAGGCAATAGTAGCGAACAAAGAAAAGAGGCCGAAATTAATCTCTAATAATAGACTTTGGTCAGGTCTATTTTACGAGGTCTATGGCAGCAGTGAGCACCACTACACATCTCATCATCTTCAGAAATGCCCTGTATCCCTCAACATCCCCTAATATGGGGAGCTCTTTGTTTTCATGCCACCGAATCCTGACTGTTAGACCTTCTTAGAGGACCTGAGTCAAAAGCAGCTCCTGCAGTCACTGCAAACTCATAGTGTCTTTGGACCGAAGTTCATCATCACCTGGCATAGCTCTCTTCCTGAGCCGGCACCATCACTGAAGTCCCACAGATGCCTGATGAAGGGACTTGAGCTGCCAAAATGCCATTCCAGAAAAGCTGAGCAGAGCTGAGGCCAGGGAAGCACAATGCCCAGTTGGCTGCCTCCAGGAATATCAAGCCCTTTTCTAGAATAGTCCACATTTTCATGCATCTTTCCCATCACAGTGGAATAGTTCCAAAGAAGTTTACATTCAGATGTTTCCTGCCCCACTTGGCACCTAAACACGAGGCTTCTTCAAGTGAGCTGGGCCTATTTCTCTAGGATGCTTCTCTATTGTCTGCAAAGGCTGAGCTTAAGTAGGAGAGAATCCCTACATTCTGGAATTTTCAATTGCCCAGCTTTAGGAGAGGGCATTCAGGGCTTTCCTCTAGCCCAAGTTCGGTTAATAAATCCTGAATGTAAACATTATTTGTGTTGGGTTCGTTATTCAAAGTGCAACTTATGACCCTCTTGTTTCCTGCTTTCCATTAAAAAAGTTTATTTCATTACAGAACTGAAATTCTTTTCACTATTTGCAAAATTAGCTTTTGACAAATTAGCCTTTTGCTAATTGGCCTGTCCCTGCCTTCCTCCCTTTTCGCTCCCAGAAAATACCTAAGCACCTTTTGCACCCACCTGGCAAAACCCCAATCCTGAATGGACTCAGCTCTCCCCCTGCCTTGCCTCTGCCCTGGATTGTTGAATACTGAAGAAAAATCACACAATAAAGCAAGTCCTAATCTGCTTGCTTGTTCTCCTTCAGCAGACACAGGCAGGCTTCTTTCTTCATAAAGGAATTAGAAGCCGTCAGACAGGAACTTCCCCAAATTCCTGCCTGCTACACATCTAACTGTAATTCCCCCTGCAGAGGAGGAAGTGCCTTGTTCTGTGGACAACGTTCTCTAGTCTCTGGAGTCCACCGCCAGTCGTATCCTTCCTGATCAACCCCTCCCTCTCCACCACCCACTTCCAATCAGCATTTGAATGTGTCCAACCCCCTCTATGCCTGACAACTCCGAAATGGTCCTGTGATCTAATGTCACTGTTTGTTTGCTACCCTTTTCCTTTCCTCTCCTTCACTCCCAAGCTGTAGCATCACCCAAACCTGTTGCTACTGTGCCTCACTTTCTTTGTCAACACACTGCTCTGTGGCTACAGCTCCCATCATTCTTCCCCCTGCCGCCAAATGCAAAGGACACACCCAGCCCTGATCTTGCTTGACCTCAGCAGCAGTTGTTGCGGTTGAGCTCAGCCTGTCCCCAAGACTTCCTTGTCACAACACCTTCTTCATTCGCTCTTCTGCCTTCCTTTTTGTGACTTCCAGGTGTTTGTGCTTACTGTCTCGCTTTTTTTTTTTTTAACTTTTGATATTCTTTGGGATTCTATCCTAGGTAACCCTCTTCACTTGTCATTGAACTCTATCCCAAAGTAATCTGCTAATTCTCGTGGTTGAATTTTCCATCCACCTTCAACAGTATTTCTTGTTTCCCCATTTGGTAAAATAAGAATATGAACATTCCTTTCATCCCTCTCCTTCCACCTCCTATCTTGTATCCGTTGCACTTGGACTTTATCATTACACTTTATCCTTCTACCATACCCAAATCTCTCTTGCTTTATATATAGATTCATGCTAAACGATGGAAACCAACAAACAGCATTCTATTACTAGTACTCTGTAAATACTGTCCACTAGGAAGGAAATTATAATGTTGCCAAATAGTGGGCTGGAATTACACTTCCTTCCCTGATTTCATGACCCTATGCCACTGCTGGACAATTCCAAGCATCGAGGTCAAATGGATTAACTTTTCTTATACTCCCCAATTATTTAAAATTATGTAACATTACAATTTCCTTTATCTTTATTCTTTTTTATTTTTTTTAAAGATTCTATTTATTTGACAGAGAGAGAGGGAACACAAGCAGGGGGAGCGGGAGAGGGAGAAGCAGGCTTCCCGCCGAGCAGGGAGCCCGATGCGGGGCTCCATCCCAGGACCCTGGGATCATGACCTGAGCCGAAGGCAGACGCTTAACGACTGAGCCACCCAGGCGTCCCTTCCTTCATCTTTAGATAGTGACTTTCTTATGTATTTTGCCTAAAGTTTTAAATTGCTTTCTTGATTTCTTATAGCATTTGCCTTGATCATCTCCTTCAACATTTTCAGACTCTACATCATACTAGTCCATGCAGCGTCCTTTTTTACCCAGACTTCCATTCTCCTGTTCCAATCTGGCTGGTTTTGTTCTTAGCTGTCTGGTTACCTGTGATCCTAGAACTTCTCTTTTTTGCCCTACCAAGTGGAAATCACTGTCTCCTCAGTCTGTCTTCTTTTTTTCTTGACTATGCCTCTTTTCCTGGAGTACAGTCTTGGGTAACTTCTTTTAAAAAAATGTGTATGGGGTAAATTATCTAATTCTTTACATGTCTGAATTTTTTCTTTGTTTTGCTTTCACCCTGGCTGGCAGTTTGACGACTGTAATCTTTGAAGGCATTACTCCCCTGTTTTCTAGACTCCAGCAGTGCTCATGCCAGACTGATTCTTGTTCCTTTGTAAATGACATATTTTTTTTTTCCGTTGAAGCTTTTACGATCTTCTGTTTACTTGTTCTTGTTTATTGCTCAGCATCTCCTGCTGATTTGTCTAGGAAATGGTCTTTTACATTCATTTTCTGGGCACTTGGTGAGCCTTCTTGGAAGTCTGTAGATTTCCAGCCCACATATGCACAGTTCCCGCCCTGCATCTGGCCTCAGTGGTTGGCTCCTGCACAGCCTTTGGGCCAGAGCCCGTTCCCCACACCTGGCCGGGCCCCTGGGTCAAGGCCGGCTGCCCTGTGACTCTAAGGGGGCAAGAGGAGCCGAGGCTTGCATGAGCACTGGGGTTTGGCTGATAGATGGCGTGAGCCAGACCCCTTACAGGGGAGCGCAGGTGCCTCTGGTACCCGGGCACTCAGGTGTTTCTCATCCCAGGGCTCCCCTGCCGGCCTCAGAACGGCCGAGATGCCGCGAGATGAGGCTTCTTCTGGGAAGCGTGGTCCTGGCTGTAACGCCTCAGGATCGATTCTGCCCTTCTCGAAGACTATTGTCACGGACTGGATCTCCTAGAAGACAGCACCTGAGGTAAAAGCTTACTGCTGGGGAGTGCAGTGCCAGAGAACCAGGAGGGAGAGAAAATGGGTACGAAGCAAGAGAGCAAAGAGAGGAAAGAGCATTATGGAGAAGGCCACAGCTTCGTGAAAAGCTGAGCGCTGGGTCCTACAGCACAGCTTCAGAAAGGAAGCGGAAAGCTCTGCGGAAAGCTCTCCACGCAGTCCCTCTGAGGGGTGAGAGTATATTTGCCTGGTCGCGTCTCCTTTTGGTCAGGGATCGTTCCATGGGGTAAGTCCTCAGTAACTGCAGGTTGTATAGTTATTGGTGCCGACGAGTTCCTCAGCAACAACAAGGAATCCCCAGGGTAGGAGGCAAAAAATGCCGCAGGTGCAGCAGGCAAGGTACTGTCAGATTGTGTCCTTAGGTGGCCCAAGGGACCAAAAGTAGCTGTCACCGCAGACCCCTTTGTAGCAGCAGCAGCAACCTGACTCCATAACCGTGGGAACAGCTCCAGGGACTGCTGGATTCAGTCACTGCAGATCTGGGGTCCTCCATATACCGAATCCCCTGGAACTACTCTGGTGGTAGCTCCGAGAAATGGTTTTCTGGTCCCTTTTTTGTTTTATTCAACTTAGTCACATTTTTCACATCCAGGCACTCTTTCTGGGTTTCTGTTTATTCCTTTCTCAGAGTATCCTGTTCTTATTTTAAATTTATAACACTTTCTCAGTATCCATTAGATATTTAGATAGAATGTTAGCTATTTAAAATTTTCTGCTCCTGGAGGTGGTCTGCATAGCTAGTAGTTAAGAGGGTGGACTCTAGAACAAGACAGCCTGGGTTTGAATGTCATCTGTGTAACGGTTTTGTGTCCTTTGGGAACTTTGTGTTTTAGTTTCTTTTCTTTTTCATTTTCTTTCTTTTTTTTTTTTGCTTCAAATACAAAATGCTTATCATACAAAAATGCAGTAATTGTCAAACTATCAATTTGTTATTAGAAGAAGTATGAACTTATAACTCTAAAAAGAAAACTTTACATTTTATTTTACTCAAGCCAACTTACGTCCAAGTTCTAAAAGTTACAGATTTTTGGTTTAAAAAAATACCACTCTGAACTTGTTCCAATTAATTTTGTTATTCCATAAGGAAACAAAAATCTTCCCAATTTGCTGTGCATTAAATGAAGTAATGTTTGTAATGTAAACTTACTTCAGTAGCTTTTACATTAGTCATAGGCCAACTTATAAACTAAATATTTTCTTAATATAAATAGAAAATATTCATGGCAATGTCAGTATGAAACCTCATACCTGCCAATTCACATATAATGCAATTAATAACTAACTGATGAGGTTAGTATTATTTAAAGATGTTTTGTCACAATATTTCCCAGAATAACTGAATTTGCTAACATTCTCACCAACTGTATACCACGTTCATTATCTCATGTTCTCTGTTGTCCCTGTCTCTAAGTCAGAAGATCCAGTGGGGAATATGCAGAAGTGGCCCAGAAGTTGGGTCCTATATCTTTGGTTCATTCTTTCCAAATTTTGATAAGTTTGTAAAGCCTAGAGGGATCTCTACTAGCATGTTTTCACTCTTAATTTGTCTGGTTTTCTTGGTTTTCTGCCCTCTCCTCTTTGCCTATCTAGAATTTTTGATACAAGGTTATGTAAATCTCTTTCTTAAAACCTGGACATTTCAACACCAGTGTTTCTCCTGGTTTCTGCCTTTGCCCATGTCTCCTTTTCAAGCCTCAAAAGTCCCTCCTATTTTATTTCTCCTGGGCTTAACTTTCTAATAGTAACTTTAGTTTAAACTAGCACCAGTGCTCATTTTTCTCTTTCTGCTACATTTTTCTCTTTCTCTTAACTTCTTTTAAATATAAGAAACATATTTCACTGATATTTATATGCTTTTCTGTTTTTTTGCAAGCTTAAACTGGCAATTTTCTTCTTTGTTCCTCTTTTTACTTCCATCATCTTCTTGTTTACTATGAAGAAGCATAAGTATATCCTGTCTTTAACTTGAAAATCCCCAAATTTTTGCTGTTTTTAGTTTTCCAGTTCTTAATAGACTTTTTTTTCCTTTCTCCTAGAGTCAGAAATTTTTCTAGCATTTTTCATGATGTTGCACTTCATCCTGTGTTCTTCCAGGGTAGTGTTCTAGAATTTCTCCCATAAATGCAGGCTTCTCTTTATGTTTGTTCCTCACTGTTACAAAGTTCTAGTAATCATCATAGTCCGGTGCCCTTGTCATCTTCCTGTTTGTTGAAAGAATTTTTTAGAATCTGTCTTTCTCTTGGAAGAGCATGTGATGGTACTTTGTTTATAGAAACTTTGCTTGACATTTCTATGAAATCTCTCTGTGTTTCTGAGGGACCCAAAGCCCATGTGTCAGTTTTTCTGGATATTTATTTTCTCTTCTCTAATAAGCTCTTCATTTATCAGCTTCTCTTATTTAAAAGTGTTCATTGCATTTTCAACTGGTTCCATTATTTCTCTGAGCTTTTCAAAAAATTAGGTTTAAGTGTCACTTCCTTTAACTAACACTGGAGTCTCTACATCATTATGTATTTTGGCCAATTGTTGCTGGATTTTTGCTCTTCCTCTTTTCTACCAATAATTTATTTTCCAGTTCTTCCACCACACTATGTTCAGTAACAAAGTCTTTTTTTTTGGGGGGGGGTGTTGTAGAAAAGACTGTATTTATCTTTTTCTGCTAATAATGTGATCTTAAAATTTTTCTGCTTTGAGCATGATCTTTGCTTTCTCAGTCCAAGTAGCTTCTTTCTGCTTTTTGTTTTGAAGCAGAGAAGGTTGAATTCCATTCTGAGTTCATTTCTCTTAGAATTGCTGGAGCCATTCTAGCCAGGTGGGCCCTAGGGGTTCACGCAGGGGGCACTATAGAATGAACAGATTGTTCCCTGCATGTGAGGCCATGCCCTTGGATGCACTGTGTCTCAATTTCTTCATCCATAAAATGGGATAATATACTATCTACCCCTTAAGACTATTATAATGGTTGAACTTACAAGTAAATTCAAAATAGTTTATAACTCAGATTATTATTAGTCCCTCAAGTCAGTTTTCTATATGTTGGCCTTGCTTGTTCCCTTTAATGCTGATGGTATTTCTCACACGTCTCCTTATCCTAGGATGTCCAGTCATGCTTTAAGGAGGTTTGAATCACTAGAGTCTCTTCTGCTATTGTATGAATAGGATGATTTTCCTCACTAGTCCTCTCTAATAAGAGTTTGACTGAGAAACTCTGTGCACATTAGTAGACCAGGCACATTCCACTATAAGCCTTAGTGGCTGGTGAGCAGGAGCTAAATGTCAGTCTGTGAATCCCCAAATTTGGTTGGCTTTCATATATATTCTATCCTTGGATAGATTTTCAGTTAATATGGCATTAAAGGGGAATGATGATGATATCCTAGAGTGGTGGATATTATGTATAAAAATACAAGTAAAATCTTTACAGAAGTTCTGTCCTTGATAAGAGAGAAGAATTCATTGCTTAATTACAAGTGCAATATTTTTGTCACTTCAAAATAATGTCCTATATATTTTTTTTTGGAAAGTGATATGCAGTTGATGCTCTAGAATTGAAGGTAATTATAGAATGACTGTGATTTTTGTTTTTTTTTTAAGATTTTATTTATTTATTTGACAGAGAGAGAGAGAGAGCACAAGTAGGCAGGCAGGCAGGCAGAGGCAGAGGGAGAAGCAGGCTCCCCGCTGAGCAGGGAGCCCGATGTGGGGCTCGATCCCAGGACCCTGGGATCATGACCTGAGCCGAAGGCAGATGCTTAACCGACTGAGCCACCCAGGCACCCCATGTGATTTTTGTTTTTGTAGGATTTTTTGTAGATATTTTTATAGAATCTTTTGTAGAATGCTAGAATCACTTGTGATTTATTGTAGATTCTTTAATTTTGTTGATTTAAAAATAGGACAATAGCTTTAAAATATTTCCCCTCCAGTAATGGTGTGTATCTGGGCCACCTGAAAACTCTTGAATTTAGGAGGGGAAAATGAGGAAAAAAGGGGGGAATATTCCACTAATGGGTCTTAAGACATTTTTGCAGAAGAATGAGTTGTCTTAGGTTGTGGTCAATAACTCAGCCTGTCTCTCTACTGAATTCGGTTTCATAACTTCCTATGATGTCATTTGTTCTTTTCCCTCTGGCTTAAATTAGGACTTCCCCTACAGCTGCCAAGTCAGTTTCCTTTAGACCAATTTATAATCAAATATTTCTACTGAAGTTTTGTGGAAAAAAAACACTGAATGAGGAGCCAGGATAAATAGATTCCTAAGGCCAATTTTTCTTCTTACTATCTGACTTTAGAAGCTAGTGTTCATAACAATCCTGTACCTCCTAAACAATTCACATCCTTGGAAGGTAGAAAGAGCTTCCTTACATAGTAAAGAGTTCTTTGTCTTTGAAAGTATTCCAGAAGACACTTGGAAACTACTTCTTAAGACTCTTGTGGAATTTTTATGTAATAAGAAGATTGGATTTAATAGCCCTAAAATGTCTCCCTGAACCCTGAGACTCAATGACTTTCTGCTTTAGTTCTATGGAAAGGAGGCAGGTAGGAAATAAGGAAGAGAACTAGCTTATTTATTCAGTCCTGCATGGATTTCAGCTTTGGTCTCTAGAGTTGCTCCAAGCTTCCTAAGGTTGTACCTTGCCTGTCCATTCTGACTCCATGCTTAGATACACAGCTTTTTTGCTATCTTTCTGTTCTTTTTCAGCATATCCATATAAGTATTCTTAAGTCAAAGGCAGGTAAAGGCATGCCATTAGTTGGAGGGTGGTCAATCAATGCAAGCACAAGATTTCTTTGAATTCTTATTCTTCATTTTAAAAGTTGAGGGAATTTAAAATTATATATCATATCTATTTCTATTTTAATACAAAATAATATTTTAAGTTATCAGTCGTTGGGGGCAGGGGAGGTGAAATTTGACCCAGTCCATCTAGGAAGATATGCCTTGGTTCCTTCACAGGACAAAGCCAAGTCACTCCTGCTTAAGAAACTCAGACCAAAACATTGGACTGGCTTTCTGGATTCAGGTTTATCATCCATGGTCTCACAACCCTTGGGACCTGCTTCTGCAAGGCCCACCTTCCTCCCTCCAATATGGAAGGGGGAATCACTGGGAGAGGGTCATGTGTTATTTAAATAACCCCTTCTCAGTTCATTCATGTTTCTTTTTCCATTTGATTCTGAACCTATTTACAATGACATATTTTAGTAGAATTATTTCAGAATCTGTCTTAACTCAATCTGAATGTGCCTCAGTGACTAATAAATTCTTGCCCCTGAGAAAGGAGGTGTTATGTGTTACATTTTGCTACAATTCATGATGTGTCTTTGGAGAAGAATTGTGCATTTTATATAATTTGTCAAGGACAATTTCAAAATGTGTAACATCATCAGTCTCACTGACAACATCTTTAATGGTTTCACTCTGTAGTCAGAGTTTTGCCAAATGCAAGCTAGGACTCAGACTATCCCACATCTACTCCCTACCTATTGTTTCAGATGTGTCATCTGTTGAAAAGTTTAGGAAAAGAATTCATCCTTGAAGCATTTCTTCTCTAATTAAGTCAACAGATGTTTGAAGTCTTTACCTGGGGAATTTATTACTTCAGCTTTAAAAAGTAAGAGGAATTCTCAGATCTACCTTCACAATATTTGTTTGATCAATGTAGCCAGGCTGGTAATGACCGAAAATAGTTAAGAATTTGTGACGGTTGTCATTTTCACAATTTGAATGGCATATTCTAAAAGTGCTTTTATTTGTGTTATCATCCAGACTTCATTGCTCCAGGCAGGCTATCTAATCCTCCTCCCGTGGTAGGAGGCTGGACAGAGCTGGCCTGGCTGAAATAGGCTCAAGGAACTGGGGCAGATGGCAGGAAGTGATTTTCATGGCCTCTGTGGTTGCAGGGAGGCAGAGAACAAACAGTAAAGTCAAAGATCAAAGTCAGAAATGCAGAGCTAAACCAGTCATAGAAGAAGTCAAGAAGAGCCTGAGGCAGGCAATAGTTTAACTGGTGCAGCCTGTGGGTTAAAGAGCCAGTGAAAAGGAAAGCAAGGATCCTCCACTAGGAAGAAGCAAACAAAATGGTAATCCTCACAAGTAGCCATAAAATGGGCTCATGCTGCCTTCTGAAGTATAAGAAGCCAGGACAGGAGGGACACCCAGTGACCCTTCTAGGCTTCAGTTTCTTTATCTGTTTCCTAATCTCCCTGCCTAATAAGAATGTGGAAAAGATCAATTTTTATCTTGTATGTAAAGTCAAATTATTATTATTATTATTATTCAAATCTGTAAAATAACTGAGAAATATATGGAAAGATAACCTAAATAAAAAAGAAAGAATAGGAAAAAACCATCTGCATGGTAAGAATATCTTCTTCTTTGTTTCAGAACAAAATAAGACAAAGCATTTTGGTGTGTTATTTTCTTTAAATTTAGTCTGTTCTGGTTAGTTTCTAACCAAAGTATTTAAATAGCATCTCTGATTGCCAAACATTTGTTATAGTTATAATTTGTAAATAAGTTATCTATTGTTGTTACTGTGGCAATTTCTGGTAAATTCACAGATCAAAATTTATATAACAAGAAAGGATGAAAGAATCAGGTCTTTTTTACACACCAGGTCTCAAATTATCCACTTACTTTGACAGCTTTAGTGTCTTGATTAAATATTTTATGATGATACCACTTAAGATAAATGTAAAAGCTAATTTATAGTGACATCCCTTTATGTAAAAGGTTCCCAGGCTGATTTATTACCAGGTTGAAGCATGTCACTGAATACAACCATGTCTAAAATAAAGAGACTTTGCAATTTTATTCCACACTCCTAGTTAAGTAACTTCTACTAAACAATTTATATGAAAAACGGGGTCTTTAATTTTACAAGATTCCACTTTATTTTCCTATGATATCTTCTTTAGTTTCATTCTTCAATTCAGTTTTGTACCTGCTATGCTATGTACTAAGTAATAAATTTGAGATGCTGTGTTCAATTATAATTCTTTTTAATACCTGCACATTTGAGGAAACAATGTCAAAGATTGAGACTTAGTTCTTCTCAGAGTTGGATTCTTATCTTCTACTCAACAGAAAAGTAGTTAATCAGTTGCCAAATTAATGATATGTTTTTCCAGTTTCTAATTGCCTCTCATCATCCTAATTTTGTCTTTTGGAAAATTTCTTATGTTACATCATTCTGAAAGGACTTGGAGGAAAATGTACATGTGTATGTGTATGTGTGCTATATATTTTATATATACTATGTACTATATAATATAATACAATTATATTTTTGGTTTGGACAAGAGAGGGCTAAGGGACTACTTCTAATGCTTAATTTACAATTATGTAGGGCTATTTATCAATGCAACTAATAAAATAAGGCACTATAATTGTAATCTAATCTATAAATATAGAAAATCTGTATAGTGATAGATGAGTATTATTCCTAAGGTTTAAAAGGATTTTTACCAGTAAATGGACTTCAAGGATTATTAAAGAAGAAACAAATGACACAGATTTTATATTGGTAATAGTTTGTGTTACAGGAGCATTAGAGGTATTGTAAAGTAGAGAAGATGAAGCCAAGAATATATTTATAGCCAAGCTATACACAGAACAAGAAGAGGAAGCAAAGCTAGGCACATACTGAGGAAGCAAGTGTGTATGGTATACTGTCAGATGTTATGGGACAGTTCATGATACAAGAGGTGGCAGCAACAGTGGTATTATGAGAAAGAAAGATGTCTTTGGTGGGAGGGAACAGGAGAAAACAGAAAAGAGAAAGGACAGATAGAGACCAGATGCTGATAATATTAAGCCAAAAACCAAAATATGTCTTGGACTCAAATCTTAGCAGTAAAGAAATGGGAAAATAACACAAAAGCAACGCAATTTATTTTCATCATTTTAACATACTCACATTTTACTTCATATGGAAAGTATTTGAGATGAATTATTCAAACGAGAAGGAGGAGGGGGCGCCCGGATGGCTCAGTTGGTTGAGTGTCTGCCTTCAGCTGGGCCCATGATCCCAGGGTCCTAGGATTGAGTCCCTGCTTTGCAGGGAGTCTGCTTCTCCCTCTTCCTCTGCTCCTCCCCCGGCTCATGCTCCCTCTCACTCATTCACTCTCTCAAATAAATAAATAAAATCTTAAAAAAAAGAGAGAGAAGGAGGAGATATTTACAATAAGACTCCTCAAATAGAACCAAAATTGAGAGGGGGAAGCCTATGCCAACAGTAAGAGTCAACAGAATGGCTATGTTTGAGCATCAAACCTGGAGTTTTCTTTTAGCTGCAATTAAGATGGAAACTTAATTATACTTAATGAATGTTTTATAATTTAAAATAATTACCTACAAATATTTGAGGGATAAGACTTTCCTGGGAGAGACCTAGCTCCTATGTGACAATAGAGGGAATAAGATATCAATAATATCAATATTGGTTTCACAATGAATAGATAAATTAAATCTGCATGGTTAGTTTTGAGAGCAACCTAAGATAAAAATCCATGACCAACAATTGAGAGACAGTTTATAAAAGCAATGACAAAGATGTCATGGTCCAGATGTGTAGCCTTCTTATGATCTAACTTGATCCAAGAACATTGGTTCATATTTAGCAAGTGTTCGTACTGGGCTTGGGGACACATTTGTGAACAAAATAGCCATAGTCCCTGCCTTTATGGAGCTTACATTTTTGTAGAGGAGTCAGAAAATAAAGTAAAAAAGATATAAAAATAAAATAGTTACAAATTGTGATAGCAGTCTTAATTTTCTTCTTAGCATCCATCAAGAGTTAAAGCAGTGGAGGATATCTTCTTGTTTCCATCTAGTATTAGGGAAAGCCTTTTTTTTTTTAATTTTATTTTATTATGTCAGTCACCATACATTACATCATTAGTTTTTGATGTAGTGTTCCATGATTCATTGTTTGCATATAACACCCAGTGCTCCACGCAATACATGCCTTCCTTAATACCCATCACTGGGCTAACCCATCCTCCTACCCCCTCCCCTCTAGAACCCTCATTTTGTTTCTCAGAGCCCATAGTCTCTCATGGTTCATCTCCCCCTCTGATTTCCCCCCCTTCATTATTCCCTTCCTACTATCTTCTTTTTTGTTTTTTTTTAACATATAATGTGTTATTTGTTTCAGAGGTACAGGTCTGTAATTCATTAGTCTTGCACAATTCACAGCTCTCACCATAGCACATTACCCTCCCCAATGTCCATCACCCAGGCACCCCATCCTTCCCACCCCCTACCACTCCAGCAACCCTCAGTTTGTTTCCTGAGATTAAGAGTCTCTTATGGTTTGTCTCCCTCTCTGGTTTCATCTTGTTTAATTTTTTCCTCCCTTCCCCTATGATCCTCTGTCTTGTTTCTCAAATTCCTAATATCAGTGAGATCATATGATACTTGTCTTTCTCTGATAGACTTATTTCGCTTAGCATAATACCCTCTGGTTCCATCCACATCGTTGCAAATGGCAAGATTTCAGGGTTTTTTGATGGCTGCATAATATTCCAGTGTGTGTGTGTGTGTGTGTGTGTGTGTGTGTGTGTGTGTGTGTGTGTACCACATCTTCATCCATTCATCTGTTGATGGACATCTTGGCTCTTTCCATAGTTTGGCTATTGTGGACATTGCTGCTATAAACATTGGGGTGCACGTGCCCCTTTGGATCACTACATTTGTATCTTTGGGGTAAATACCCAGTAGTGCAATTGCTGGGTCATAAGGTAGCTCTATTTTCAACTTTTTGAGGAACCTCCATACTGTTTTCCAGAGTGGCTGCACCATCTTGCGTTTAGGGAAGGCCTTTTTAAGGAAAAACATTAAGAGAATTTGGAGTATATACAGTAATGAATACATGAATAACCCAAGACAATCTTTCTTAACTACCTCTCTGCCAGATTTTTAGTATGCACCATTTAAACAAGGTGCTTAAGATTCTGATACTGTAGGCAGTTGACCTGGATTATAGGCATTCTATATGGCTAATTAAGGAAATTTCATCAATTTTAGAAAACAACAAGCTGCTGATACAGTTAATATCCTATTATAAAACTTAAGCTTAATATTTTAGCACAAATAAAAGTGCTATAGACTGAACTGTGTCCCCCCCAAATTCATATCTTAAAGTCCTAACTCCCAATGTGATGGTATTTGGAGATGTGGCTCTTGGTAGGTAATCAGGTTTAGATGAGGTCATGAGGGTGTGGCCCCTTGTGGGATTAGTGCCCATTATAAAAGAATAGACCTAAGAGAACTTGCTTCCTCCAATTCCACCCTTTGTGAACACAGTGAGAGGCAGCCATCTACAAGGAAAAAAAAAGGGCCCTCACCAGGGTATTCAGGAACCTGTCAGCCAGCAACTTAATCTGGGACTTGCTAGCCTCCAGAGCTGTGAAATATAAATTCCTTTTGTTTAAGCTATCCAGTCATGGTATTTTGTAACAGCAGTCTAAGCTGACTAATACAGAGATGAGGCTGAAGAAATAGTAGGATTTAGAAAGAAGAGTCATAAAATATGAAAGAAATACAGAAATGTGTTCTAGATGCTTCTTTTAAACCCTAATTGTGCTGACAAAAATGTAGTGAATCTCAGTCTTTCTTTGACACTCAGAGGCATCTTCTGGATCTCCACATGGGCAGCCAGGTTCTTACAGCCCCTACGTTTCACTAAAAATCCTGCCTACCAGGATTGGGGGATTATCTCAATCCAAATGCATATGAGTAGCTAACAGTTCTCCTTAGTTCAATAATGCAATATTGTAGTATTTTTAAAAATTGATTCTTTTGTATTAAAAAAAAATTATTTGCATAAGAAATTATCTCTTCAACCTCCTTCTCCAAATGCTAACAGTGGTAAACAGTTCCTTGCATATAACTGAAAAAATACTTAAGGTATACATAAAAGTATTGATATTTGTATTACACACACATTCTTATATCCAAATGGCAGAATTGTACAAATAATATGCACCTTTTCTTTCAATTTGCCATGTATCTTAGAGGTCATACAGTACAGTTTACGTATCTTAATCTGTTCCTAATTGATTTTTCTGTTTTCTTAGTCTTTGCTATTACTAATGGTGCCAAAATGAACATCATGTGTAAATAGTTTCACGCATATGTGTGAACATATCTGAAGGATAAATTCCTAGATCAGAATTGCTGAGAGAGAAGATGCACATTTTAAATTTTTTAATTTAAATTTCTTAATTTGTCCATGTGTTTCTCAATTATATTACAAATTTTTAACAATAATAATGGTGATGTATTAGGCTTCCCATTTAAGCAATTACCAAGTTGCCTCCCAAAGAGGAAATACCAATTTATACTCCCACCAATAATAAATGAAAATGCCTATGTGTCAAACTACGCTGTAAAATCTTAACTTATAACAACCATAAGAGGAGGTATGAATATTATTCCTGATTTAAAACTGAGTTAACTGAGGCACAGGAAGGTTAAGCAGCTTAACAAAAACCACACAGACTTAAGTGACTACACTTCTTATTCATGATCCTATACTGCCTTCCTGAGTTTCAGTAATAGCTCCCCAACTTAAAGCTGATGACTTTGGCCAAGTTATTTACCTCCATTCTATAATTTCCTTATGTGTAAAAAGATAAAATATATCTCAAACCATTAGTATGGGGATAAAATGAGCTAATGTAAGGAAAATCCCATGCACGAGGCACTAAACAAACATAAATGCTCTGCTTCCCAGTTAAAATAATCTATGAATCACAAGGATGAATAAACCATTGCCCTGGCTAATTCTTTTCAATGACACAGAAATTAAAGAAGCAACTGTGACCCTTTTTAATGCTAATGGTACAACAATAAAGCCAACAGACATGAGAATTTGTGGTGTAACTCCCCTCCCTGTCTTTCTTTAATTCTGATTGGTTTAGTCTTGGCCCAGCTTCCTCACAGTGTTTATACAGATTTCCAGTTCCTATGTCTAAGTAGGAGTCATTTGAACCTACTGGAACTGGTTTCCCCACCTATTCAGGAGATTGCTCAAAGTTCTATTTAGTCTTTGGCTAATAAATAAAGAGCAAGTGTCAACCTATGAAGAATTAAAAGGAATATATTTATGTTGAGCTATAGAGTATGTTGTAACTTAGAGTATACAATGACTCAGAGAAAACTTTGTTGAGTGAGACCTGCGCATTAAAATATTTTCATACACCCTGTTTTGTTTCCTTTAATATGATAAAATGGTTGAGTCAGTAGTTATTGAAGAGTTCTGCTCTTGTGAGTGGGTCTTGGGAATAAATGACCCAAAGAGAGGTCCTTACTTGCTTCCCACATAGCAATTTAGAAACTGAAGGCCCACTGCTGTTATACACAGGGGCTAGGATATTCACAGAGTTGAGGCGGAGGCCACAGTGACTCAACCAGAGTCATTCTGTCTGGTCGATTCCTTAAGATCCAACCTATTCTCTTGTTTTTCCTCTAGGGGCTTGGGTGACATAAAGATTGGTAAAGTCATGTTGCTGGAAACTGCTGTTCATTCCAATATAGCCTTGAATGGACCTTCTCTTTAGGTTCCACGATGCAGGGACTGCAGCAGGGGTATGACTCATGTACTTCTTTTCTCCAAATGTGTTCCCTCCACAGTGTGAGGATATCTATATATAACCTCACACTGTGGCCTGTCTCCTCACCTCTGAGTGACAAGTAGAGCTCAGTAAAATAGGCTCAAAATGGGAAGCAGGACATTTAGACATGGCTGAGTTGGCATAATGGTTTTGATGTGACTCAGAGAACTCACAACCATATAAAAATGTCAAAATAAAAAAAAAAAAAACAGTTTTTTACAACCAGGTATAGAACAACAAACACTCTGACAATTACTCTAACTCTATGCTTCACTTTGCCTCTCACTCTCACCTGATCCATTACCTTATATCTGTGAGCCCTCATGCTTCTCTTATCACTGTCCTATCCACAACATATTCCCTACCCTACTCCCTTGACTCTGCAGTGCCAACCAGCAGTGGTGTGAGACTCAGATACTTATCCTTTCATTTTTTTCCACAAATATTTACTAAGAGCCAGGTACTATTCAAAACACTGGAGTGAATGTGCTTTTTCTTCCTTCTTCCTTTTTTTTCTGCAGATTTTGTAACTATTTTACATGGAAAATTTAATATTTGTCTTTTTTATCTGAGTAAAATATGTCCCATTTCAAAATAGCCAAGTCACAATGTCATAAGCACCAGAAAATGTTTCGGCTAATAGAAAAGATTTCCATATGATGTAATTTAGGAAAGAAAGAACTGCAGTTTGGCTAAAGTTATTTTATTTTATTTTAAGGATTTTATTTATTCATTTGAGACACAGAGATACAGAGAGAGAGAAGAGAAAGCATGAGCAGGGAGAGAGGCAGAGGGAGAGGGAGAAGCAGGCTCCCTGCTGAGCCAGGAGCCCGATGCGGGGCTTGATTCCAGGACCCTGGGATCATGACCTGAGCCAAAGGCAGATGCTTAACCACCTGAGCCACCCAGGCGCCCCTGGCAAAAGTTATTTTAAACCATCCTGTAGACAAAGGGTTCTGTTCATTCCATTAGTACTACCACTATTGCATATTTACAAAAATGTTCCAGAGACTTGTACAAAAAATATATACCTCTAAATGTCCTCCAAACTTGGTAAATCTGGATACTTCATAATCACCCATTTTAGTTTAAAAAAAATACAGTGTACTTCTTTATTTTAAAATTGTATGTATTCTGGTCAAAATAGAACAGTTAGTTCCTGCTTTAATGTACCTCCTCGATCTAATACATAGCAAAAGTATATAAAGATATAAAAGCAAAAACCTTAAAACACATGTCTGGGTTCAAAACCTGTTAAGCATTGCTGTGTACCCAAAATAGAAGAGAAACCCAAAGTTGGGTAGAACCGAGGTCACAGGCATGCTGGGCTCTAGTCCTGGAACAGGCAGTGGCAGCTGGCAATTCAGAGAAGGAACACTGAAGGTGTTCTATAGAAATGAGAAGACTGGAGCCAGGTTTGAAAACAGGTGCAAGGTGAGGCTCCTTCTGGGAAAAGGAGGTTGGAAATGTGCAGCCACACACTACCTGCGGTAATGAGTTGGTAGACTGCTTCAGAAGCAAGAGGACCCAACACTCAATGCACCTGAGGAACTGTGCCAACTGCCGCTAGCCTAGAACCTGATGTCCTAACCCTACTGAGACCATGGGCAGGTGTTTTGTGATTCTGTACAGTACCTGGGTTAGAGCTGGGGTTCAGGAAGTTGAGAGAATAAAGCTGCAAAACCACTAGACAGAGAAGTGTGAAGAGAAAGAAGAAGTGGGGGGAATCTCATTCAAAATGAGGCTGCAAAACAAAATTTCAAAACACATGGACAATTCTAATGCTGTGAATGTGACCCAGACAAAAATCAACAACTGCAACAAAATTTCATTCCAGGTAAAAATTTATGAAATTATCCAGCCAAAACTTTAGTGTAAATATGCTTTGAATGCTTAAGGATTGGTTTTGTAATCAAGGTAATGCTGGTTTTATAGAATGAGTTTGGAATTTTCCTTCCAATTCCTTTTTGTGGAAGAGTTTGGGAAGAATAGGTGTTAACTCTTCTTTAAATGTCTGGTAGAATTCCCCTGGGAAGCCATCTAGCCTGAGACTTTTGTTTGTTGGGAGTTTTTGATTACTGATGCAATTTCTTTCCTGGATATGGGTCTGTTCAAATTTTCTATTTCTTCCTATTTCAGTTTTGGTAGTTAATATGTTTCTAGGAATTTATCTGTTTCTTCCAGATTGCCCAATTTGTTGGCATATAAATTTTCATAATATTCTCTCCTAATTGTTTGTATTTCTGTCCTGTTGGTTGTAATCTCTCCTCTCTCATTCATGATTCTATCTATCTATTTATTATTCATTTTTTTTAGAGAGAGAGAGAAAGCACAAGGGGGGAGGGGCAGAGGCAGAGGGAGAAAATCTTAAGCAGGTTCCACACCCAGCACAGAGCCTACCATGGGGCTCAATCTCATGACCCTGAGATCATGACCTGAGCCAAAATTAAGAGTCAGACACTTAACTGACTGAGCCATCCAGGTGCCCTACATTCATGATTTTATTTATTTTGGTCCTTTCTCTTTTCTTTTTGATAAATCTGGCTACGGGTTTATCAATTTTATTAATTCTTTCAAAGAGCCGGCTCCTATTTTCACTGATCTGTTCTACTGGGGTTTTTTGTTGTTGTTGCTGTTATTTCTATATAATTTATTTCTGCTCTAATCTTTATTATTTCTCTTCTTCTGGTGACTTTGGGTTTCATTTCTTGTTCTTTTTCTAGCTCCTTTAGGTTAGATTGTGTATTTGAGATTTTTCTTGCTTCTTGAAATAGGCCTTTATTGCTATGTACTTCCCTCCTCTGAGAGGCTTTGCTGCATTCCAAAGGTTTTGGATTGTCATGTTTTCATTTTCATTTACTTCCATGTACTTTTTTATTTCTTCTTTAATTTCCTGGTTAACCCATTCATTCTTTAGTATGATGTTCTTGAACCTCCATGTATTTGTGGTTTTTTTCCAAATTTTTCTTGTGGTTGACTTCAAGTTTCATAATGTTGTGGTCCGAAAATAGGCAAGGTATGATCTCAACTTTTTGTATTTGTTAGGCCTGATTTGTGACCCAGTACGTGATCTATTCTGGAGAATGTTCCATGTGCACTCGAAAAGAATGTGTATTCTGCTGCTTTAGGATGAAATGTTCCGAATATATCTGTTAAGTACATCTGGTCCAGTGTGTCGTTCAAAGCCATTGTTTCCTTGTTGATTTTCTGATTTGATGATCTGTCCATTGCTGTAAGTGGGGTGTCAAAGTCTCCTACTATTATGGTATTACTACCCATGAGTTTCTGTATGTTTATTATTAATTGATTTATATATTTGGGTGCTCCCAAGTTGGGGGCATAAATATTTACAATTGTTAGATCTTGTTGATGGATAGACCCCTTAATTATGATATAATGCCCTTCTTCATCTCTTGTTACAGTCTTTGGTTTAAAATCTAGTATGTCTGATATAAGTATGGCTATGCTGGCTTTCTCTTGACATCCATTAGCATGATAAATGGTTCTCCATCCTTTCACTTTCAATCTGCATGTGTCTTTAGGTCTAAAATGAGTCTCTTGTAGGCAGTGTATTGATGGGTCTTGTTTTTTATCCATTCTGATATCCTGTGGCTTTTGATTGGAGCATTTAGTCCATTTCCATTCAGAGTGATTATTGATAGATATGAATTTAGTGCCATTTTGTTACTGTAAAGTTGTTCTTTCTGGAGATTTTCTCTGTTCCTTTCTAGTCTTGTTGATTTTGGTCTTTTTTTCCCACTCAAAGAGTCCCTTTTAATATTCCTTTTGGGACGGGTTAGGTGGTCACAAACTCCTTTCATTTTTGTTTTTCTGGGAAACTGTTTCTCTCTCCTATTCTGAATGACAGCCTTGCTGGATAAGATATTCTTGACTGCAGATTTTCCCCATTCAGTGCATTGAATATATCCTGCCACTCTCTTCTGGCCTGTGAAGTTTCTGTGGATAGGTATGCTGCTAACCTTATTTGTCTTCCCTTATAAGGGATTTCTTTTCCCTTTCTGCTTTTAGGATTTTTTCCTTATCTCTGTATTTTGCAAAATTCATCACAATATGTCTTGGTGTTTGCCTGCTTTTGTTGATTTTGATGGGAGTTCTCAGTACCTCTTGGATTTGGATGTCTGTTTCCTTTCCCAGATTAGGAAAATTTTAAGCTATAATTTGCTCAAATAAACCTTCTGCCCCCTTTTCCTTCTCTTCTTCTTCTGGGACTCCTATAATAGAAATATTATTATGCTTTATGGAGTCACTGAGTTCCCTAAGTCTACCACAAAATTGTGATCCAATATTTTTCTCTCCCTCTTCTTTTCAACTTCATTATTTTCCAAAATTTTATCTTCTGATTAATTCCTCTGATTCATCCATCCTGTGGTCCTTATATCCAGTCAGTTTTGCATGTCAATTGTAACATTTTTTATTTCAGCCTGACTAGTTTTTAGGTCTTTTATCTCTGTTGTAAGGGACTCCCTAGTGTCTTCTACACTTTTCTCAAGCCCAGCTAGTATGGGCTTGTTTATGATTGTTGTTTTAAATTCTGGTTCAGGCATATTACCTGCATCTGTTTCAATTTGATCCCTGGCCATGACATTTTCTTGTTCTTTCTTTTGGGTTAAATTCCTCTGTATTGGCATTTTGTCTAGGTCACTCTGCTGCTGTGTTTTGGCTGCTCTTTTCCTCAAGTCAGTCCTCTGCAGAGTTTCTCCTTGCCTGCAGTAGGGAGTGTTTGGACCTTGTCCAGTGTGTGGCAAGTTTTAAGTAGGTGTACTCTGATCTGCTTGTTAAAAGAAGCCTGATGTTATTTCCAATAGAGCTGAAGCTTTGCAGCACTCTGTGGTCAGTAGACTTGGTGTGTGCAGGGGTATTTGTGTTGGTCTTCTGGGAGAGGATCTTGCTGCACTGTGGCTGGTGCTGGTTTGTCCCAGAAGGGCAGTTACACCAATGTGTAGTAGGTTGGAGTTTAGAGTAAAGCACAACAAAAAGCAGTCATCAGTGTAGCTGCCTTCAGCAGGTGTCTCTGCCCCTATCCCAAGGAACTGGGCAGTGCAATGGCACCCACCAGCTCTTTTGTCCCCTGAGAGGCAGTGCCACCTCTCCCAGACGGGCTCCAAGAAGGGGGAAAGTTTTCTCCTAGTGCCTCCCAGGAGATCCTCAGATCGCTCCATCTGCTCCTGGGCCTCTGCTCTCTTCCACAGGAGCACTGCTGTGCCCACCAGGCTCCACACCAGCCACAGTGTGGACTTTTAAAACTTCAGTACTTGAACTCCACTAGTTGTAAAAACTCATTATAATCAGCTCCTCTCATTTTCCCAGTCAGTGGTTTGGAGGAAGTGGTTTTCTTGTGCAACTCCCTGTACACTGTGCTCCCGTTCACTCCCTCTCTCTCTCACCTCTGTCTATGATCAGGGCTCCCTCCCCTCCCCAGAACCCACAATACTTTTCCCCCTCAAATCACATCTCCGCACCTCCTACCTTCCACAATGTGGCCTCTTCTCTCCCTCTAGTTGTGCAGTTTGGTCTCTCAGTCTTTACATAAATTTCTTGGGTGTTCAGAATAATTTGATATTTATCTAACTATGGGGAATGAGGCAAGCATTGGGTCCCCCCTACTACTCTGCCATCTTAACTCCCTCCTCTACTCTTTTTCTTTTGAGGTATACTTCGCATATAACATCATATTATTTTCAGGTGTACAACATAATGATTCAATATTTTTATACATTGTGGATGATCACAATAAATCACATTAACATCCTTTATCATATATAGTTATAAATTTCTTATTATTTGTCTTGTAGTGAACACTTTTAAGATTTTCTCCCTTAGCAACTTTGAATTATACAATACAGTATTAGTAAGTGTAGTCAATATTCTGTACATTATATCCTCATGACTTATTTATTTTATACCTGGAAGTTTGTACCATTTGACCCCCTTCACCCATGTAACTCCTGGGACCAGCAACAACCAATCTGTTCTCTGTATCTATGAGCTTGGTTTTCATTTGTTTGTTTCTTTACTTGGTTTGTTTTTAAACTCCACACATAAGCGAGACTGTATGGTATTTGTCTTTTTCTGTCTGACTTATTTCACTTAACATTAATGTCCTCAGGTCCATCCATGATGTCACAAATGTCAAGATTTCATTCTTTTATATGGCTCAGTAGTATTCCATTGTATACATATACTACATCTTGTTTATCCATTAATCCATCAGTGGACATTTAGGTTGTTCCCATATCTAGGCTATTATAAATAATACTACATTGAACATGGGGGTACATATGCCTTCTCAAATTAGTGTTTTTGTTTCCTTCAGATAATACTTAGAAGTGGAATTTCTGCATCATATGGTAATTTTATTTTTAAATTTTTGAGGAAGCCCCTTACTGTTTTTCACAGTGGCTGCACCAATTTACATTCCCACCAGCAGGACACAAGTGCTCCCTTTTCTCCACATCCTCACCAACACTTCTTATTTCTTGTCTTTTTGATACTAGCCATTCTAACAGATATGAAGGAATATCTCATTGTGGTTTTGATTTGCATTTCTCTGATGATTAGTGATGTTGAACATCTGTTTATGTGCCTGTTAACCATCTACATGTCTTTTTTGAAAAAAATGTCTATTCAAATTCTCTGCTCATTTTAAATTGGATTCTTTTATTGCTCTTCAGGTGCATGAGTTCTTTATATATTTTGATATTAATGCTTTCTCATATATATGACTTGCACATGTTTTCTCTCATTCAGTAGGTTGCCTTTTCATTTTACTAATGATTTCCTTTGCTGTGCAGAAGCTTTTTAGTTTGCTGTAAGTCCCACTTGTTTATTTTTGGTTTTGTTGCCTTTGCTTTCGAACTCAGGTCCAATAACTCATTTCTAAGGCTGATGTCAAGGAGCTTACTGCCTATATTATACTTTAAGTATAATTAATTAATTTTACTTACACTTAATTTATAGTTTATATGTTAAGAACTTTAAAGTATTTTGTGGAAATTAATAAATAGATCTAATTTATCTATATATAAAAATGTAAATGACTAAGACTAGACACATCAATTTTGAAGAATAATAAAATTGGAGGACTTTGCCCTAAGAGTTATCGAGATGTATTGTAAAGCTATAGTGAAAACAGTTTGGTATTAACATGAGAGTAAACAAATAGACACCTGGAAAAGAATAGAATTATGTAAGATCATTTGTTTTCTTATAAAGTATAAAAAATGAGAAATGTTTTTTTAAATAATGATGCTGGGCCAATTGGTTATCCATATGGAAAAAATACTCTTGATATCCTACTTCACATAAGATACAAAAACCAATTCTGGGGAAAGTTGGAGGTATATGTCTATGTGAGTGGTAATAACAAAACATCATGTAGACTTTTGGCTTTCAGCTCAGGGGAAGTGAAGTTGCAACTTTCTCTGGTTGTCCAAAATCCAGGTTCATCCAACACCAGCCACCTTTACCATGCCACCTAAGTTCAACCCAAATGAGACCAAATTTGTATATCTGATGTGCACCTGTGGGGAAGTCAGTGCCACGTCTTCCCTGGCCCCAAAAATTGGCCCCCTGGGTCTGTCTCCATAAAAGTTTGGTGATGACATCACCAAGGCAACTGGTGATTGGAAGGGTCTGAGGATTACAGTAAAACTGACCATTCAGAATAGACAGACCCAGACTGAAATGGTACCTTTTGCCTCTGTCCTGATTATTAAAACCCTCAAGGAACCACCAAGAGGCAGAAAGAAGCAGAAAAACATTAAGCACAGTGGAAATATCACTTTTTATGAGATTGTCAATAGAGGCAGCACCAATCTTTAGCCAGAGAACTCTCTGGAACCATTAAAGAGTTCCTGGCACTGCCCAGTCTGTGAGCTGCAATGTTGATGGCACCACCCTCATGACATCATAGATGACATCAATGGTGGTGCGGTGGAATACCCCACTAGTTAAGAACTATAAGGAAAATATTTCAATAATGTATCATTTGACAACAACAACAACAAACTACATCACATAGAAAACAGAATTTCTTCATGACTTTAGGACAGGCAAAATCTTATTAAAGAGAAGTGTTGATAACTGAGACAAAATTAAGAACCTCTGTTTATCTAAAGATGCCAGTAAAAAAGTAAACAAGAAAACTACGAACTGGAGAAAATACATTCAATATTTTATCTGATGAAAGATTACTATCTAAAATATATAAAACGTTCCTGTGAAGCATTATAAAAATAGAAAGCCCATTTAAAAATGAGCAAAAACTTGAACATTGAACAAGTAACTCATGAGAGATTATAAATGATGATAAGCATATGAAGTACTCAACATCATTATTCATCAGGGAATTGAAAATTGTGTATCTATACACACTTGTGAGAATAGGTAAAATCTAAAGAAACTAGTAATACCACATATTGGTGAAGATATGGAGCAATTAGAGCTTTCATGCACTATACATAGAAATATAAATTGGTACAACCACTTCAGAAAACTGTTTGACAGTAACTACTAAAGGTGAATGCATGCATAGCCTATAACTCAGCAATCCTAAGATTTCACTCCTACATGTATACCCAGCATAACAGTGAATGAAAAACAAGAACAAGAATATTCAAAATTGCATTAATCATCATTGTCAAATGCTAGAAACAATCTAAATGGCTAGCAAGAGTAAAATGGATGATGAATTGTGCTATATTCATACAATGGAATAGTCTACATTAAAGCAAATGAGTCACCACTACATTCAACAGCATAGATGGGTCTAGCAATATAGCACTGAGCAATAGCAGTCAGACACAATAAGGCTATATTATTCCATTTACATAAAGTTCAAAACAGACAAAGCTAATCTATGGTAAGGAAGACAGAGTAGTGGTTAACCTTAGGAAGGGAAGGGGAGAAATTCAGATGGGACATTATAGGGCTCATGGGGTGCTGGTAATGTTCTACTTCTTGATCTGGGTTATTAACAGATGTGTTTACTTTGTGAAGATTCACTGAGGTATACACTTATGCATATGCTCATTTCTATATGTTTGCTCTACATAAAATTTAGAAAGGCAAACACTAGGTAACCAATATAGAAATAGAAACAGTCTTGATATCTTCCAAACTAGATGAATCAAAAAGAGGACAAATATAAGAATTTGGAGGAGGAAGAGGAAGAAAAAGAGGGGAGCAGAAAGGAAGAAAAAGAAAAATTTAGGGGTCACCTGGGTGGCTCAGTCAGTTAAGCATCTGCCTTCAGCTCAGGTCATGATCCCAGGGTCCTGGGATCAAGCCCTGCATTGGGCTCCCTGCTCAGTGGGAAGCCTGCTTCTCCCTCTCCCACTCTTCCTGCTTGTGTTCCCTCTCTCGCTGTGTCTCTCTCTGTCAAATAAATAAAATCTTTAAAAAAAAAGAAAAATTTGGAATTTTTCATCAATCCAAAAGAAGGTAGGAAAACAGAAAAAAAAAAACAAAGAAAATGAATGATAAGCAGAAAATACAAAGGAAGGCAGTAGAAATAAGCCCAAATGTATAAAATATCAAAGTGAATGTGATAGGTAAAGCTTACCTATTAAAAGACAGAGATTATCAGATGGAGTAGCAATAATATAAATTCATATATATGTTGGTTATGAAAGGCATACCTAACACCAAACCAAAAAAGAAAATTTGAACATAAAGTTTTAAAAAGCTAAGTAGGTTTCACAGTAAGTTATATTACAAAAAAATGGAGCATAATTCCCAAGACAATAAAACAATTTGGCAACTAATAATATAGCATTACATTAGACAGAGCAAATTGACAGGATTACAAAGTAAAATTGACAAGTCCAAAACTATATAGTAGGAGATGTCAAACACTTCAATAAAAAACATAAATCAGAAAAAAGCTAGTAAAATTATAGACTATTTGAACAACTAGGCTATACCCAGTCCCAGTATAGCTCTCTCCCTACTCCTACCCATCTTCCAAAACACACGCACCAAAATCCTCAGGCCACTGAGAAGTGAGAAAGCCAAATCTTGTAGGGAAAGACTTTTATACTCAGGAAATATGGGAAGGGACTTAAGGAGAATTCACCCAGACTATACCCGAACAAAAACAAAATCTACATACAGGATCCCTTGAAATATGAACAAGATGAAAGTATAATGACATAGGAACTATGCAAACAGAACAAAAAATAAGAATGAAAGAAACTCTATAGCAACCAGGGTCTAAAAAACACAGGAAAACATCTCACCAGTGTTTCATACCATAGAAAAGCTTATTAAGAACATGAATTGAATAAAATAAGAGCTTAAATATAAGATGATAACACAGAATGAAATAAAAATAGAAATTGAAAATATAAGGAAACAAATTGAAACTAAAATAACACCATTACAAAACTAATAAACAAATTACATACAGAAAGAAATTGAATGGACAAGGCTGAAAAATAAATTACTTACACAGAGAAAAGGCTTGAGATAAGCACAATAAAATCAAAGAAAAAAAGATAAAAAGATTAATGGAAATAGATGATAATAGCTATGGAGGAGTGACAAAGATGACACTACACAAGGATGATAAATGTCCTTGAGTTAAAAAACTCAATAAATGAATCAGAAAAAGCATTCCAATAACAAATAGAAAAAAAATCCTGAATTGCAGGAATAAAAGACTCTGTAACTCAGAAGTTTATATATATCATACCAACAAGTATCTTCAACACTATCAACTCTAAATCATATTCTTGTTATTACTGAATTTAGAGGATAAGAAAAAATTCTTTAGGTATTCAGAGACAAACTGTTATAATCTAGAACAAAAGCAGACTAGCCTTAATCTTCTCCAGAGCAACATTCCAGGGTAGAGGACAATGGAGCACTGCCTACTAAACTCTAAACAAAAAGAAATGTGATCCACAAACATTGCATCCAGCCAATATTCCATTCAAATATAAAGACTACAAGAAGATACTTTTAAATGTTAAAGGAAAAAAATAATAGCATGCATTTGCTCTCTTGAGGGGCGAAAAAGTGACTCAGTGATGGAATCTAGCCAATCAAGAAATGAATAGAGACACCATGGTAAATGGTGTCTCCTGCCATGTTGAATACTAGAAGACAGTACTGTCACAGCGTTATAAGAAGGTGTGACCTATGTTTTCTATAATCAGCCAACTGTTTCTTTAGATTGAAAGGCAATAGACACATAATCTGCTCTAGCATGAAGGAACTCAGGGATTACAGCACTTACAAGTGTTTTTATAAATTCCTTGAAATAAAATCCATACAACAAGAGGGGATCAAAAATTAGAATTTAGGAATGAAGAAGTAGTAAAAAAAATACTGATGGACATTAAATCCATTTAAACATAGAACTAAGAAAACAGAACTAAGTTTACAAAATACAATATAAATGTCATAAAACTTTGAAATGCTTAATGTCTTAATGTCAGGTAAAATTGTCAAGTCTCCCCAAGACTGGATTAAAATGATAGTAAAAGTATAAGATACGATGGAACAGGGTAAGGGCCAGTAGTTGACAAAAGAGTTCAATAAGTTTCAGAAAGTCCAAAATGCAGATGGAAGGGTGGAAATGTAGGAAGCGTTCTGGCTATGAAGAAACCAGGTGTGACAGGTGTGGGATAGAGACCTAGGGTTGATTAAAAAATAAAAATAATTAAATATGTAAAGAAAAAATAGTCACCCCATATCCCTCACTTACTCTTAGCCTCCCCACCCAAAAAAATCAAAAGTAAACAAAACTAAACCATTCTTTTCTAAGAAATTTAATAGTTTGGGAAACCCAAAGTAGAGATGTTGACAATTAGAATAAAGCCTATGTTCTCATTTTAGGGATTCTTCAGTTTAAGGGCCAGATCACTACCCACTCACCTTTAAGGAAGCCACTTGCACATTATTTCCAGTTCTCTTTTCCATTATTCTAAAGCAGTGAACAACTATGAATTATCTGACATTTCAGGGAAAATATTTAAAGACGAAGATAAACATGGTAAAATACCCCAGAGAAAGAAAGATAAATTACGGAATGGAAAAGCATTTTTAAATATCTTAATTATTATACTAAAGATATGTTAGAGGTTACATGCATGCAGCAAGAATAGGATCTATGAAAAAGGAACAGTAAAATAGCAGGAAGGAACACTTAGAAAATTAGTATTAGTATTGAAAACAAAGAAATTAGGGAGAAGAAAAATATCGAAGAAATAATAGACAGGAACATACCACAGCTTAGGAGAGATATAGGTGTTCAGGTGAGAGAACCCAGGAAATGTCTAGCATGAGTGCAATAAACATCCATTCCTAAACATACTATTGATAGATTTAAGAATACCAAGGTCAGAGAGTAGATCCTAGAAATTTTCAGAGAGGAAAGGTAACAGTGTTAGCATGCAACAGCATTGCCTTCAAAATTCTGATAACAACTGATAAACTTAAAAACCTTGACTTAGGCAAAATAGCAATCAAGTATGATGATGGAATAAAAGGGTTTTAAAATATCTAAGGACACAGAAAATTTCTCTCCCATGCATCCTTCTTTACAGGATTCCTTAAGATGGGTCAGAGAAAACAAGAAACTAAGAACTAGAAAAGCATAGGATGTAGGAAACAATCTAACCTGGGACAATAATGATGGGAAGACCTAACATGACTAATGTGTGGCAAAATCATTCTTGAAGTGAGGTCCAGAAAGAAGGATGCACTAAAAAAATAAAAAGTGTGTGCAGTGGGGTATACTCCATAGACTTGATAGTATCCTTGAAATGAAGAACAAACCTAAAGATTGACTAAAGAAAAAAAAAAGGCAATTAGAAATTTGATGAAGAGACACACTGTACATGAAAAGTATATGCTATCCTTAATCACTGCTTGGCTCAGCAACAAACCACATTTGTATAGTTATAGTAATGTAAAGCAGTGCTCATTGATTTTCCAACTTTTAAAAGCTAAACAAAGGCAAAGCATGAAAAACTGAACTGTGGTTATAGCACAGAAGGCAATTTTTTCAGTCTTGTTAATATGAAAATAAAAACAATGCAAGGGTGAGGAATTGAAGGCCTCACTTTACAAGGCAAGGAGTCAAGATAGATTCTTATTACTGGACAGAGAAATAAAGGGAAAATGTATATTTTGGGGGGTACAAATGTGGTCAAAAGAAGACCTAAGAGTAGTGAAATAATTACTGTGGCAGGGGAGAGAGGGGAGTTTAGGGAAGAACAAGTGAATTAAATCCCCATTTACCATGGCAAGATGTCGATACACCATGTTTAGCATAGATAATCCAAAAAATCATGACTAATCAATTTAGAATTTTAAGTAGAAAGATATCATATTAAACAGTGTCTCTTTTTATAAAATAATTTCTGTTCACCTGTCTAATGTATAAAGAGATGTTTATAATAATATTCTAATATTTCCAAATGGTGGTATTCCTTGAATAATTCATGTCTTTATATAACTTTTACAATAATAACATCATTATTTCATACTCTGAATGCTGGGAGAGTAATTGGTTATAAGGAGATAAAAGTGGAAGCAGGGAGGCCACTAAATGATTACAAAAGCCCAAGTGAGAAAATATGGTGGTATGGGCTAGGATGCTCACACTGGAAATGAAGAGAAGCGACCTGATTCATGGCATAGTTTGGAGGGAGGAAAAACAGGACTCCTAGCCTTGAATGTGGGTGATATGCAGAAGAGGAGTCAGGGCAGATGCTGAAGTTTCTTATTCAAGCTACTGGAATCATGGAGGCCATTGACAGAAGTAGAATGGAACATGTTATTTCCAAGTTAAGAGGGGTAGAGGCAGGGTCTAGAGTTTGACTTTATATGTTCTAAATTTGAACATCTGAGAAACATACAAGTAATCTTGTAGTCAGTTGCTTACACAGATTGGAGTACAAATAGGTCTACACTTGTTATATAAATCTGGGATTTGTCAGCGAATAGGCTATGACAGCCTTGGGCAAAAGTCTAAAATAATCTTGGGGCCATTAGTACTCACAAACTAGTTACTTTAGTCATTATATCATGAATGTTAATTGATTTTAATTTATTATTTTCATTTTTTCAGTGGTGTAAATTGTGTTTGACCCATTCAAAAGAATACAAATATTTTGTAAAAGAATACAAATATTTTGTCAGACATACATGGACTCATAGAAGGTTGGAACTTAAAAGAACTCTTAGATAGTATATACTCCAAGCCTCATTACATAGATCAAAAAACCTGAGACTCCATTTAAATAATTTTCTAAAATAAAAGAACTAGCTTGTGAGAGAAGTAGAAATAAAACATAAGTTTTCAGATTCTCAATCCTATTGTATGAAAGCTCACACACACACCCACACACAAACACCCTGTGCATTAAAAAAATCAAAAAGAACTTATTTTTTTTATCAGACTCTACTAATCTCAGGTAAAAAAATGATCTTTGTTAGTTTCTTTGGGCTATAATATGAGAATATTGCAATATTGTATGTATTGTACTTTGGGAGACTTGTGTGTAAGTCATTTTTAAAACCATAAGAAAAGAGGAAAACTATATTGAATATATTTTGAAAGATAAGAGTCTTTTCATTGTCTAAATTACCACATAATTTTTCTTTTTGGTTGGCAATTATAATTTCTTAGATACATAGTTTATTGTCTCCTCTAATTCCAATACTGCATAGAAAAATATCTGCATAGAAAAATTTCCAAGAGGAGGGAGAATTATTTTCCACTTGTATTTTTGTCATTTGATTATTTTTTAAAAATTATATCCAAATGATTCTACTTTTTTTTCCACACTCCAAAAGACAGCCACCTGCTACTTCCTTCATAAAGGAAGTATCCCATCAGATTTTCTACTCCACATAAATAACTAATTCCCTAGGAGAAGGGAAAATGCGCAGAATGGTATTTACCCTTATTTTTTTAACAAGTATTTCTATTGGATTTTGTAGTATTCTACTAATATACTTCTGCCTTTGTGGACATTATATTTAATCTCTCCCATTTCCCTTTAAGATCATAATTAGTCCCTTCCACCTAATAAGTTTTCTGTTAAATGCTAAACCTTTATTATTTTTGAAAATGTCCTTTGAAATATTTTTCTGTGCAATTATGAGGCACCTAAGTTCAATTAAAAGTTTCTGAACAATGTTCTGTTAAGCCATATAACCACTATGTACCCAAAAAAGCTTGCTAATTTCATTCATCCCTACCTCTGCATGTGGGCAAACTTAAATATAAAAATTCACTAACTGAAGAGTAAAAATATATTTTCTTTTTGCTCTTACTTAGATGTGCATGGCATGGGATGAATGGAGAGGACCATAGAGTATGATCCCTGTATCCCTAGCTTTTCAACAGTTTTACTAAGGACATGGAAAAGGACAGCTTTGTATTGTAATAAAGGCCAGAAATGGGTTTACTATGAAACAAATGAAGGTCAATCCCTAGTAATATGTTCACATGGTTATATACTTTAGAAAAATTTGCAAAAGTAAGATATTTTTATCACAATCAGTTAAAACTATTATCATTTTCTTTTTTTCATTTTTTTATTATGTTATGTTAATCACCATACATTACATCATTAGTTTTGGATGTAGTGTTCCATGATTCATTGTTTGTGCATAACACCCAGTGCTCCATGCAGAATATGCCCTCCTTAATACCCATCACCAGGCTAACCCATTCCCCCCACCCCCCTCCTCTCTAGAACCTTCAGTTTGTTTCTCAGAGTCCATAGTCTCTCATGGTTCGTCTCCCCCTCCGATTTCCCCCCCTTCATTCTTCCCCTCCTGCTATCTTCTTTTTTTTTTTTTTTTAACATATAGTGTATTATTTGTTTCAGAGGTACAGGTCTGTGATTCAACAGTCTTACACAATTCACAGCACTCACCATAGCACATACCCTCTCCAATGTCTATCACCCCAGGCACCCCATCCTTCCCAACCCTCACCACTCTAGCAACCCTCAATTTGTTTCCTGAGATTAAGAATTCCTCATATCAGTGAGGTCATATGATACATGTCTTTCTTTGATTGACTTATTTCACTCAGCATAATACCCTCCAGTTCCATCCATGTCATTGCAAATGGCAAGATTTCATTCCTTTTGATGGCTGCATAATATTCCATTGTATATATATACCACATCTTCCTTATCCATTCATCTGTCCATAGACATCTTGGCTCTTTCCACAAAAACTATTATCATTTTCTACTGCAACTTCTTCTCCATCATACTGCCCCTCCTGGCAGGAGGCCCCATAGCAGCTGTGAAGTGTTGGGTTCAGGGGAATATACATAAGTGATTCACAGTCAGTTCTGTGAATCGTCAAATTACTACTAGCTACTCTGCATAGAATTTGTTTCCAGAAAAACCCCTACCATTTCCTGCCACCACTCAACTAAGCATGTTACACAAAGGTGCCCACAATTCCTAGTCCTAGAACTATTAGGGTACTGAAGGAGAAATGAAGTTTGAACTCTATGGAAGCATTAGTTAGTCTATGGAATATTTTTCCAGTAATCAGTTGCCTCCTATCAAAAGTATACTTAATATTCAAATCTTATCTGAAATCTTATAATTCATATATGAAAGAAACTTGGTAGAGATTTTTCCAAATTGGACAACAGTTCTAAAATTTCATGACAGTACCAATAACAAATTACAGAAGGAGAAAATTTCTGAAAAATTCTATAAATTTCAATCAGCAGTGCTTGATGAAAGACTGAATTACTGTCTCATTTTCTTTATAAAAAGTTATTACAAAATTGACATTTCATGGAAAAGGTGATGAGTTTATTGTCAAAAATAAAAATATGTATTAGGCAGTTGATTAATAAAAAAAGATATGTTATTTTTTGGGATTTTTCTGTTGTATTACACATCACTTCTTTCTCATTCTAAATAAATATTCACATTTGTACTTGACTCTTTATTAATAACTTTTTATGATTTTTCTTAAAATGGGTCACAAAAATCATATCAACTTCAGGCCGTAAAAAACATACGTCTGTTTGATGACCACATAGCTCCACCAGCCTTGATGGACATTCTGATTTGAGTTACAGACATTATGATTTGAGCACCATCATGAACAAAAAGATAAAAGGGAGAATAAGAGACTTCCCATTTCCCACTATGCTTTAGGACTATATATTATTTACAAAAATGAAAGCTCAGAGCTTTAACAAAATAAAAATCATTGCCCTACAATAATAATGCTTTGAATGTCTAATTTCTCACCAGGAAGGTGATCAGAATTGATATCAGAAAATTGGTAAAAGAAAAAATTCGAAGTAAACTTCACCTTACTGGCCAGACTAGTGGGCACTAATTACAAAATGATGGCGCACTTCTCCCCTACACAGGAATTTGGCCCTGGTCATTGGTTACATGGCTTTGATACCTCAAGTCATGTATTTTGCCACTTGGAGAAGTTATGTGCATTTAAGGAAAAACCCTAAAAAAAATAAAGTTAGGGAAACAAGCTGTCTAGAGACTATAAATTGCCATGGAGTAGCTCATGATTTTCTGAAGTGCAAACTACTAATCTAGTTACCTTTAATTGCACCAATGGGTAAGAAATAATGTGAGTCAGATACAAGAATACTTAAGAAAACAGTTGCTTTGTAAGTCTTCAAATATGGCTATTTTCTTTCAAGGTACATTGAGAAGAGCTAGCCCTGCTCAAAAATATTTTTCAATCTAAGAATCATTTATTATCTTTTCCATAGTCTTGAAAATGTAAAACCTTTTAGGAGGTATGACAAGAAATGAAGATTCTGTGACTTTGGGGAAATTCTGTCATACAGTTTTCCTCTGTAGCTAGAACTGGGCACTTAAGATTGAAGCAAGTGTTGCTATGGATAGAGGGAGAGGTGAAGCCCTAAGAAACAGAAGCAGAAAAATGAAAATGTAAATTCCACTCCTGTAATTTGGAATGTGGCCAATCTGATTGCATTCTCTAAGGGAATGTTGCTATACTTGAATGTATACTACTTGAATGTAAATGATGTAAAATTGTCTTAGGATGCTCAACCGAGTAGAAATACACTCAAAAAAATCATTTTTGCAGTCTGATTTGTTTTTCTTCAATTTGTATTTTAAAAAGTCAAACAGGAAAAAAGCATAGTATAATAAATATCCATATATTCTTTATCTCCACCAATAGTTAACATTTTGCCATGTTTACCACTACATTTTTTTTCTGTATTTCTTTTCCTGCAGCCACACCTGGACCCACTTGAGAATAAGTTGCAGACAGCATGACACTTCAGCACTTAGTGCCTTAGCATCTATCACTTAAAAGCAGTACTTTACTTCCTCACACAATATCTTCCTAACCACAATATCATAAGATTATCACTCACAAGGAAATTTACATGGAACAGTAATACTATCAAAATTGAAATCTATATTCAAATTTCCTGTCATTCTCAAATGTCTCTTAGGCCGATTTTATTTCTAAAATCTAATCAAGAATCAATTGTTGCATTAGTTTTCATTTCTGTCAGCCTCCTTTAAACTAAGATAGTCTGCCTCACCATTTATTTATTTATTTATTTACTTATTTATTTACTTATTGCCTCTCATGACATTGACTTAAAAAAAATTACTCAGGGGCTGGGCACCTGGGTGGCTCAGTTGTTTAAGTGCCCCCCTCTTGATTTCAGCCCAGATCAGGATCTCAGGGTTGTGAGATTTAGCCCCACATTGGGCCCTGTGCTGGGTGTGGAGTCCTGCTTGAGATTCGTTCCCTCCCTTTGCCCCTCCCCCCCTAAAAAAAAAAAAACAACCTGAGGCCAACTGTATTCTATAGTGCCCCAAACTTCAACTTGATTGGGCTTTTTTTTAATGATTTAATTCATGTTGGACATTTTTGGCAAGAATACTACATCGATATATCTCCCACTGCTTCATGGCAAGAAATATAAAATATCAGTTTGTCCCATTGTTGGTAATACTAACACTGGTCATATGGTTATGGTGGTGTTCCCCATATTGCCACAGTGTAAAGAAATCTTTTACACTTTGAAATTTGTATGTAATCTGTAGAATAATAATTTGGAAGATCTGTGTGAATATTCTATGCCCAACAAATCTTCACTCAGTGGTTTCACCATCCATTCATGATTTTTACCTGAATGATTTATTGTATTGGTGTTTGAAAAATGGAAAATTTTCTTTTGTTAAAATATTTATTTATTTTAGAGAGAGAGAAAAAGCTCGAGTGAGGGGAGGAGCAGAGGGAGAGGGACAAGCAGACTCCCGTTGAGCATGGAGCCTGGTGCCGGGCTGGATCTCACCACCCTGAGATCATGACCTGAGCCAAAACCAAGAATTGGATGTTTAACAACTGAGCCACCCAGACACCCCCAAAATGGAAAAATTTCTAATTCTATTATTATTTCTACACTCATTAGCTGGCATTTTTTTTGTAAAGAAGTGCCTTTGATACTCTTCTGCCTTCTTAGGGGTATTACTATGGATTCATGTGTTCTTCTTTGTTAGCTATGTTGTAATCCATTACCTACACTATTCTTTTTGATGCTCTAATTGGCCCAGACATGACAAGTGGGATTCTATGAAGACAGCCTTTGGGTCCTTTTAACAAGTTATCATACCTCTGGTGAAGTGTCCCAGGTGTTGCCTTGCACTTTCTTGATCCCTTCTCAGAACGAGGCATTTCTGCAGGAAGCTCCCTTGATATCTTCTGGTGGGGAATGTATTTAGAAACTGAGATCAGGATGTTGAGTGTGTTGATGGCTAGTAGATGTCATTCTTTAAACCCATTCAGTGGACAAAACTAAGAAATACATGTACATATTTAAGTCAGGAGTTCATACTGAAATCTACAATCCAAATCCAGACACTTAAACCCCCTCCAAGTTAGTATCTCTTTTTCACAGTGAAAATATCTGCTCCCAAGAACATCAATATATTCATCAATTTTCCCTTTTCTAAAATATACAAAAATTATGTCTAGTATTACTACATCAATGCCATTAACAACAAAACAATAGAGTTCAGGATTTCTTTGCAGTTTTTCTTGTACTTAGAGAAAAGCCCATTTATGATACATAGGGTACTGTGTCTAAAATTTACTTGAATGAATTTCTTTTTTCCATATGATTAATCATCAATTTGATATATAGTTAGGTTCATTTGTTTCTATTTGTATCCATTTGTAGAGTTATCTTTTTAAAATCCTTTTTAATTTTATTTTATTTCTGAATATGTAAAGCATTTATGTTGTTCAAAAGTTAAAACAATATGTTCCGAGGAGTCTCACACCCAGTACTGTCCCTCCACTGCATTCCCCCCATACCTTGTATGGGTAAAAATTTTTATTCAATTTTGGCTTATCCTGCCTGTATTTATGTTTTCAACACACACCCACTTATCTATATTTATATAAAAAATGTATGTGTATAGCCTCATTTCTCTTTCTTACACAAAAAATGGTATACTACATATACCTGGGTTTGGGTTTTTGTTTTTTTTTTCCAAATGACAATGTGCCTGAAAATCATTTCATACCAATTCATAGAATTCTTCCTCAACCTTTTTTTTTTCCACAATGAATAGTATTCCATGTGTGAATGCACCATAATTTATTCCACAAGTTTCCTGTGGCTGGACATTTGGGATGTTTTCAGTAGTTTGCTAATTAGAAAATAATGCTTCAATGAATAACATTGTGCATATTTTTTTCCTCACATTTGTGAAAGTGTATCTTCAGGTTAAATTCCTATATGTGGGAATTGCTGCTGTGTCAATAGTAAATCATTTGCTAGATAATGCCAAATTCCTTTCAAAGAGGTTATATCACTTTGAATTCTCATTAGCAATATCTGGGGACCTGTTTCTTGTAGTATTGTATACAAAATATGTTATTGAGATTTTGAACTCCTGTTTTTCTAATACATAAGAAATAGTATCTCAATGTAGTTTCAGTTTGCATTTTTCTTATGAGAGAAGTTATGAAACTTTTTATATATTTGAGGGCCTTCTGTATATCTTTTTTCTATGACCTGATTGTATTTTTGCTTATTTTGTATTAGGTTGTAGGATTTTTTAAGAAATGTTTCTATATTCGAGATGTTAGCCCTTTATGATAAGGTGGCAAATATTGCCTCCTCATCTGTCATTTGTCATTTGCTTTTGTTTATGGTGGTTTTGCTAATTTAAAAGTATTTTTAATGTATTTGAATGTATCAATCTTTTATTGTATCTGGATTTGAGTCATAACTCACCCAGAGGTTATTTAAAATCTTCACCTGTTCTCTTCTAGTCCTTGTGTGGTTTCACAGTTTATAATAGATCTCTGCCCTATTTGGAGTTTATTCTGATGTATGATATGAAGTATGGGTGGCCTCCCAGTTGTTCATACATCATTCATTAAAAAGCCTACATTTTTCCCTAGTGATTTGAAATGCCACCTTCAGGTGGGGGGATGGGTTAGCCCGGTGATGGGTATTAAAGAGGGCACGTTCTGCGTGGAGCACTAGGTGTTATGCACAAACAATGAATCATGGAACACTACATCAAAAACTAATGATGTGATGTATGGTGATTAACATAACAATAAAAAAATTTAAAAAAAAGAAATGCCACCTTCATCATATGTTGAATTTTTTTCTTTTTTTTTCCCTTTTTATTATTATTCCAATATAGTTAGTGTTATATTAATTTCAGGTATGAAATTCGGTGATTCAAAAACTCCATAAATTACTTAGTGCTCATCAAGATAAGTGTACTTTTTATCCCCCCTCACCTATCCACTCATCCTCCACCCATCTGCCCTCTGTTCTTTATAGTTAAGATCTGTTTTTCAGTTTGTCTCTATTTTTTTCCTTTGTTCATTTGTTTTGTTTCTTAAGTTCCACATATGAGTGAAATCATGTGGTATTTGTCTTTTTCTGACTGGCTTATTTTGCTTAGCATTATACTCTAGCTCCATCTATGCTGTTACAAATGAGAAGCTTTCATTCTCTCTTTTTTTTTTTGCCTGAATAATATTTCATTGTATATATATATAAACCACATGTTCTTTATACATTTATCTATCAATGGACACTTAGCTTGCTTCCATAATTTGGCTATTGTAAATAATGCTGCAATAAACATAGAAATGCATGTATCCCTTTGAATTAGGGTTTTCACATTCTTTGGGTAAATACCCAAAGTATGATTGTTGGATCATAGGGTAGTTCTATTTTAATTTTTGAGGAACCTCCATACTGTCTTTCACAATGTCTGCACCAGTTTGCATTCCCACCAACAGTGCACAAGTGTTCCTATTTCTTCCCATCCTTGCCAACACTTGTTTCTTGGGTTTTTGATTGTAGCTATTCTGACAGGTGTGAGGTGATATCTCATTGTTGTTTTGATTAGCATTTCTCTGATGATGAGTGATGTTGAGCATGTTTTCATGTGTCTGTTGGCTATCTGGATGTCTTTTTTGGAGAAATGTCTGTTCATGTTCTCTGCCCATTTTTTTTAAAGATTTTATTTATTTATTTGACAGAGAGACACACAGTGAGAGAGGGAACACAAGCAGAGGCAGAGGGAGAGGGAGAAGCAGACTCCCCGCTCATCAGGGAGCCCACTGCAGGGCCTGATCCCAAGACCCGGAGATCATGACCCGAGCCGAAGGTAGACACTTAACGAATGAGCCACCCGGGCACCCCTCTCTGCCCATTTTTAATTGGATTATTTGGGGGGTGTTGGTGTTAAGTTGTATAAGTTCCTTTTCTTTTCAGTTTGTATTTAAATTTCAGTTAACATACAGTGTGTAATATTTTTTTAATTTAAATTCAGTTAGCCAACATATAGTATATACTTAGTTTCAGATGTAGTGTTCAATAATTTATCAGTTGTGTATAACACCCAGTGCTCATCATATCACATGCCCTCATTAATGCCCATCACCTAATTACCCCATCCCCCCACCAACCTCCCCTCCAGCAACCTACAGTTCGTTTCTTATAGTTAAGAGTTTCTCATGGTTTTTCTCCCTCTCTGATGACTTTCCATTCAGTTTTTCCTCCATTACCCTATGATCCTCTGTGCTATTTCTTATATTCCACATATGAGTGAAACTATATGATAATTGTCTTTCTCTGATTGACTTATTTCACTCAGCATAATACCCACCAGTTCCATCCACATTGATGTAGATGGTAAGTATTCATCCTTTCTGACAGCTGAGTAATATTCCATTGTGTGTGTGTGTGTGTGTGTGTGTGTGGTATATATATATATCTCATATATATATATATATATATCTCACATCTTCTTCATCCATTCATCAAAGAACATCTTGGCTCTTTCCACAGTTTGACTATTGTGGACATTGCTGCTATGAACATTGGGGTGAAGGTGCCCCTTCAGATTACTACATTTGTGTCTTTAGGGTAAATGCCTAGTAGTGCAATTGCTGGGTCGGAGGGTAGCTCTATTTTTAACTTCTTGATGAACCTCCATACCATTGTCCAGCGTGGCTGTACCAGCTTGCATTCCCACCAACTGTTTAAGAAGGTTCCCCTTTCTCCACAACCTCTCCAACATTTGTTGTTCCCTGTCTTGTTAACTTTAGCCATTCTGACTGGTGTAAGGTGGTATCTCATTGGGTTTTGTTTTGTATTTCCCTGATGCCAAGTGATGTGGAGCATTTTTTCATGTGTCTGTTGGCCATTTGGATGTCTTCTTTGCAGAAATGTCTGTTCATGTCTTCTGCCCATTTCTTGATTGGATTATTTGTTTTTGGGTATTGACTTTGATAAGTTCTTTATAGATCTTGGATACTAGCCCTTTATCTGATATGTCATTTGCAAATATCTTCTCCCTTTCCATAGGTTGCCTTTTAGTTTTGTTGACTGTTTCCTTTGCTATGCAGAAGCTTTCTATCTTGATGAAATCCCAATAGTTCATTTTTTATTTTGTTTCCCTTTCCTTTGGAGACATGTCTAGCAAGAAGTTGCTGCAGCCGAGATCGAAGAGGTTGCTGCCTGTGTTCTCCTCTAGGACTTTGATGGATTCCTATCTCACATTTAGGTCTTTCATCCATTTTGAATTTATTTTTGTGTATGGTGTAAGAAAATGGTCCAGTTTCATTCTTCTATATGTGGCTATCCAATATTCCCAGCACCATTTGTTGAAGAGACTGTCTTTTTTCCATTGGATATTCTTTCCTGCTTTGTCAAAGATTGGTTGACCATAGAGTTGAGGGTCCATTTCTGGGTTCTCTATTCTGTTCCATTGATCTGCATTTCTGTTTTTGTGCCAGTACCATTCTGTCCTGATGATTAGAGTTTTGTGATATAGCCTGAAGTCTGGCATTGTGATGCCACCAGCTTTGATTTTCTTTTTCAACATTCCTCTGGCTATTTGGGGTCTTTTCTGGCTCCATACAAATTTCATGATTATTTGTTCTAGCTCTGTGAAAAATGTCAGTAGTATTTTGATTGGGATTGCCCTGAATATGTAGATTGTTCTGGGTAGCATAGATATTTTAACACTATTTATTCTTCCAATCCATGAGCACTGAATGTTTTCCCATCTCTTTGTGTCTTCCTCAATTTCTTTCATAAATGTTCTGTAGTTTTTAGAGTACAGATCCTTCACCTCTTTGGTTAGGTTTATTCCTAGGTATCTTATGGTTTGGAGTGCAATTATAAATGGGATCAATTCCTTAATTACTCTTTCTTTCTCATTGTTAGTACATAGAAGTGCAACTGATTTCTGTGTATTGATTTTATATCCTGCCACATTGCTGAATTCCTGTATGAGTTCTAGCAATTTTAGGGTGAAGTCTTTTGGGTTTTCCACATAAAGGATCATGTCATCTACAAAGAGTGAGAGTTTGACTTCTTCTTTGCCAATTTAAATGCCTTTTATTTCTTTTTGTTGTCTGATTGCTGAGACTAGGACTTCTAGTGTATAATATTAATTTCAGGTGTACAATATAATGATTCAACACTTCCATACAACACCCTTTGCCATTATAGCAACTGTACTCCTTAATCCTCATCACCTATTTAACCTACCTCCCACCTCCCCTCATAACCATTAGTTTGTTCTCTGTAGTGAAGGGTCTGTTTCCTGGTTTGCCTCTCTCTCTCTTTTTCCCCCTTTGGTCATTTGTTTTGTTTCTTAAATTATACATATGAGTGAAATCATATCATATTTGTCTTTCTCTGACTGACTTATTTTACTTTTCTGCTTAGATCACTTGTCCATTGATATAGTGGAGTGTTAATTTCCCCTACTATTATAATGTTATTACCAATTATTTACTTTTATTATTAACTCTTTTATGTATTTGGGTGCTCCCATGTTAGGCATATAAATATTTACAGTTTAGGTATTCTTGGTGAATTGTTCCCTTAGTGATAATATAGTGTCCTTCTTTGTTTCTTGTTATAGACTTTGTTTTAAAGTCAATTCTTTTATGATATAAGTATAGCTACTCTGGCTTTCTTTTGACATCCATTTGCATGATAAGTGTTTCTCCATCCCTTCATTTTCAATCTACATGTATCATTAGGTTTGAAGTGAGTGTCTTATAAAAAGCATACGATGGGCCTTGTTTATTTTCTAATCTATTCTCTCACCCTATTCTTTAGATTGGAGTATTTAGTCCATTTACATTCAAAGTAATTGTTGATAAGTATGTATTTATTGCCATTTTGTTGCTTTGTGTTTGCTTTTGTGGATCTTCTTTGTTCCTTTCTTCCCTTACTCTCTTCTCTCTCCATAAGTTGGCTTTCTTTAGTGATATACTTTGATTTCTCTTTATTCTTTGCATATCTATTACTAGTTTTGATTTGTGGTTATAATTATGTTTGTATGCAACATCTTCTGAATATAGCAGTCTATCTTAAGTTAATGGTTGCTTCAGTTTTAACCCATTCTTTACTCCTCTCCTCCCCACATTTTAGGTATATTGTGTCATAATTTGCATCCTTTTATTTTGTGAGTCCTTTGACTGAATTTTACAGATACACATATTGTTATTGCTTTGGTATTTCTTTTCCACTCACGGAGTTCCCTTTAACATTTCTTTTAGGGCTGGTTTAATGGTCATGAACTCCTTTAACTTGTTTGTCTAGGAAGCTCTATCTCTCCTTGTATTCTGAATGATAGCTTTGCTCGATAGAGTATTCTTGGCTACAGAATTTTTCCTTTCAGCACTTTGAATATATTGTGCCACTTCTTTCTGATAAGTTTCTGTTGAAAAATCCACCAATAGCCTTATGAGGTTTCCCTTGTATGTAACTTTTCTTTTCTCTTGCTGCTTTTAAAATTCTTTATCACTCCTTTTTGTCATTTTAATTCCTACATGTCTTGGTTTGGACCTCCTTGGGTGATTTTGTTGGGGGATATCTGTGCCTCCTGGATCTGAATTTCTGTTTCCTTCCCCAGATTTGAGAAGTTTTCAGCTATTGTTTCTTAAAATAAATTTTCTGCCCCCTTTTCTCTCTTTTCTTCCTCTGGGATCCCTATAATGTGAATGCTGTTACACTTGATAGAGTGGCTGAGTCCTTGAAGGCTATTCTCATTTTGCATAATTTTTTCTCTCTCATCTCTTCAGCTTAATTACTTTCCATTACTCTCTCCTCTAGGTCATTGATTCATTCTTCTGCTTCTATACTGCCATTTATCCCATCTAGTGTATTTTCTATTTCAGTTATTGTGTTCTTCATTTCTGATTGGTTCTTGTTTATCTCTGTGTTAAAGTCTCATTGATGTCCTCCATTCTTTTCTCAAGTCCAGTGAGAATGTTTATGACCATTACTTTAAATTCTCTATCAGACATATTACTTATTTCTGTTTCACTTAGCTCTCTTGTTGTGATTTTGTCCTATTCTCTCATTTGGGACATATTCCTCTGTCTCCTCATTTCCTATGTCTCTTGCTCCTGAAGTAGTGGGTGGGGCACACACCTTTAACAAGATGTGCTGGTCCTCTTCCACAAGGGATATGCAGCTGCTGCTGATACAATGGCAGAATAGGGCCACTCTGAGGGCAGAGGATGCAGTTTTAACAAAGTGCACTGTCCTCTCCAGGAGTTGACCCACCACAGCTGCCAAGACCAGGGCCCTGCAAAGCTCACAGTCAGAGGATGCAGTGTTGGGAGGCTGGACTGGTCTGGGATGGGGGCGTGAACCTTCAGTGCCAGGACTGAGGCAGGCCTGGCTGGAAGGGACAGATCCACCAAATTGCAGGGAGCAGAGCATGGTATAAGCCAGTTAGATAGTGAAATCTGGTGTTGGACTGGTTCCTGCAGGTGACCAGGTGTTTTTGCTGGAGGGGCACAGGAGGAAATGGCACCTGCAAGCTCCTCTGTCCCTCAGGGGCTCTGAGTTTAGTAAACAACTCTCCCTCTCATATGGTCTAAGCATTTTTCAAACTACTGCTTCTACATTATATCTCTTTGGGCTGTTTGTCATGCTATCTTTTTAAGGGCATGAACTCAGCTTCCTCTTGTTCTCTGGGTTCTTCCAAGAGCCAAGCTGCTGATTTTTAAAGTTCCAGGCTTTAAGTCCCACTGGTTGTAAGAACTCATGAAATTCATCCCCTCTAATTTTCAAAGCCAAATGCTGTGGGGATTCATCTTCCCTGTGCAGGTTCCCAAGTGTGATAGCCTATTTCTTGTTCTTCTCTGTGCCCCCAGCTCCTTCCCTCCAATGGCCAGACCCACAGGGATTAGCTACCCACTGCATCTCCACCCTTCCTACCCTCTTCAATGTGGCCTCTTCTCTGAATTTAGTTATGGAGTTTGTTCTGCCAGTCTTCAGGTAGTTTTCTTAGTTACTTACACTGATGTGTTATCTAGTTGTCTCAGTGGAACAAGATGAGTTTAAGTCCTCCAACTCCACCATCTTCCCAGGAAGTCCCCATATGTTGAGTTCTAAAGTGTGAACTTTATAATCAAATTCTCTAAGGACACCTGGGTGGCTCAGTCAGTTAAGCATCTGCCTTCAGCTCCGGTCATGATGACTGGGTCCTGGGATCAAGTCCTGCATGGGGCTCCTTGCTCAGCAAGGAGCCTGCTTCTCCCTCTGCCTGCCACTCTCCCTGCTGTGCGCTCTCTCTCTCTCTCTCTCTCTCTCTCTCACAAATAGATAAATAAAATCTTTAAAAAAAATTCTCTGGCTCTAGCAATAAAATTTGTTGGATTTTTATTGGATCACATTTAATTTACATAATAACTTAGGAAGAATTAATTCCTTTATGTTGATTCATTCTATTCAAGAGTGAAGAATGTCTTTCCATTTATTAAAATCTGCTTTTGTGCATTTCAGGTATATTTTAAAGTTTTCATCATATAGATTTTGCACATTTCTTTTTAAGTTTATACCTAAGTATTTTATATTTTTTGTTGTTATAAATGGAGTTTTTCTTCCATTATGTCTTTAAATGTGTTATTGATTTTGTATGTTAGAATTGCATTCTGTTACTTCACAATTTATGTATGTGTAATTTTATTTTTCCTAATTCTTGTGCCTCTACTTCTTTTGTTTTGTCTGAATGCACTGCCCAATACTCCCAATTCAACATGAAATAATAGTTGAGACAGTGGGCATCCTTCTTAGGGCAATTTTTGAGACAAATAAATGTAGAAATGTCCCATTTTCCATAGTATAGTAAGTGCAATTGCTAGAGCAATAGGCAAGTGTCCCCAGGCAGAAAACCTGCTTTATTTGTGATACTTCAAAAGATGTGTTTCTGTGGAGTTAAATTTAAGATCCAGTTTTCTTTTAAAGTAGATATCAAGGGAACTTTCCGATATTACCCCAAAGAAGTCTTGGAGAAATTCTTTCAAATTACACATACCAAATTGCTGTCTTTCTCCCTGTGTTGATGGGGTGCTCTAATAAAAATCAATAAGACCCTCATAATAGAAATAGGATATGTCTTTGTGAGAGCAAGTCTTAGGGCAAAAGCCAGATTCCAGTTAATGGGGATAATGGAAAATTAAATTCACCTGTGTTTTGATGATTTTAAGGTATTTGATTCACTCCCTTCTTAAATATGTATGCAATTGGAGATTTTTTGGTGTAGGAAATCTTGAAAAAATATTTTAGTCACAGAGAAGCAGAGAGTGTATCTTTTATAATATGTTCTGGCCAAAATGCATGTAATACTAAGGCTGTCATCTCAATTTCAAGTTGCTATCACATACAGGAAACCATAAATCATAACATCTTGTTATTCTTTTAATCACAAGTACTCTGATAATAAGTACTTAATAGATTTTCTGAAAAATTTATTTAGTAAGACTTAATCCTTGGGAGTAGTTTGAAAAAAGTTATATTACACCAAGGTATCACATTATCAAAAGTAGTAATCAAATTTATAGCAAAAAAAGCTATGACAAGATATTAATACTTATACATATAAAGCAGCTGAAAGAGAAGTTCTTATGATCTATCAACTCAAAGAAATACTAGCTTAAAAAATGCTAGTGTTTTTCTTACTGATATATGTATAAAAGTATCTTCCAGGAAATTGGTCAATAATAAAGTATGCATGAATCAAATATAGAAAAAAAAGTCCTTGAATGGGAATGTTTTCATCAAAATTTCTCTATTGAATTTACCTACTTATTTTGATGGCATATAAAAGAAGCTCCATGCACAGGGGAAGTAAATTTTTTGACAAAGAGAACCCTGAAAAGAGAGTATGATAAAATAAGGATGTTTTTGTTATAACTTTAAAAACCTTTAGTGGTTTAGTGGTATCACTGTGTTTATATTTGCCATGTTAAAATAAATTTTTGCCCAATAGGATTTTAATTTTGTATTATCTACATAATTGCCTTACTACTTTACTTTTCACATGTAAACACAGTTTTTCAACATTTATCATGTGCTACAATGGTGGTTAGAAAGAAAATGTTTCTTATTTTAAGGAGCTCAGAAGCTACTGGCAGAAACAGAAAGGTGAACTAGTAATTGCAATTCAGAGGTTAAAAAAGAGAGCACAGTGATCTAAGAGAGGAAATTTAGATCAATACTGCAGGGAGACATCAGGGAAAACTTTGTGGTTATGGAGACCTACATGGTAGGAGATGGGTTAAGAGAAAAGCAAGCAAGGTCAAGAGAAAGCAGGAATTCATAAAAAAAAAAACAAACCTGTATGTTTGAGAATGGCAAGTCATCTAGAATGGTAACTATTTGTTTAATGTTTATCTTCGCAGATAGGTTTTAAGGTTTATAAAGCTAAAAACTGTGTCTTTCTTGTTCAACATGATACTTCTTTCAGTGTCTAGCAGTGCCTGGCACCTTTAAGAAACTCAATGAAGGTATTTATATTTTTCTAACTGTTTTACTGATAGTTTATTATTACTAACTTATTAATCTTAATGAGTTTTAAATTAATTTTAATCATAAAAGTTATATGTAAACATTCTATAATATAAATACCCATGCACCCACACCTCAGATTAAGAAACAAAATATTACTAACCTATTTATTGCCTGTTATGAACATACCCACATTTCTCCAATCCATAGCTATTATTCTGAATTTTACATTTGGCATTCCAGTGCATTTATTTATAATTCTGTTATATATATTTATGGAAGTACTTACACTTTGTATAAATATTACCATGATGCCTATTTAGTCTGTGATTTGGTTTCTTTCCTCAACATTATGTTTATGAGATTCACCCATCTTGATATTTGTGACAGTAGTTAATTAATTTTGATTGCTTGATAGTAGTCTATTGTGTGATTATACACAATTGTTCATCAGTTTTGCTTATGATGGGCATTTGTTTTCAGTATTTTGTTCATATAAACAATGATGCTATGAAGTTTTTGTATATATCCCTTGTGTACAAGTGATAAAGTTTCTGTATATCCTCTCTTCTGTAGGTAAATGCCTAAAAGTAGATTTTCTGGTCATAGTTACTAGGCCTCCTCAATGACAGTTGGAATTGCAGCCCTTTTTAATTTTTGTTAATCTCACATGGGTGAATGGTTTCTCATTATTTTATGTTGAATTTGCTGAACTATTTTTGAGGAATTGTCTTCTATCAGTTGCTGATTCAACTCTTTTGCCAATTTCACTTATATGTAATTGGTCCTTTTTAATTGAGTTATCTATGTTATTGATTCAGTTATCAGTAATATGTATTGTGAACATAATCCCTTTTAATTTTGGCAAAAGATACAATTGTCAAATCTAATCAGTCTTTCTCCTTTTTGGTTTTGGGCTTTTTTGTTCTTGTTTAAGAAATCCTTTACTACCCAGAATTTATAACTATTATTTTATTTATTTTATTTTATTTTATATTCCTTTCAGGTCTTTAATCACTTAGAGTTTATTTTTTATATGAAATAGGGATCTGAAATTGATTTTATTTTATTGTTCCAAATTAATTCCCTAAATAGCCCATCCTTTATGGAATGGTTCATCATTTTCTTGCTGATCTACAATGACATATTTACCATCTTTAAGTAAGATATTTGGTAATATTCCTTCAGTCTGTTCTGTTCCACTGTTTTATTTGTCATCTAAACAAATTTATTTATTTTCTTTTTCAAATTGCCTTTATGCTCTTGTACTCCTTACTCTTTCATATAAATTTTAACACTGGCTTTTAACTATTAGTAAGTTTGAAATTTTCTTATTTTGTGCTTCTTGTTTCCCCTGAATTTGCTACATTTTTCCCTTCTTTCTTGTTTATAACTGATTGAGGTTTTTAAAAAAACTGGGTATGAATTACATGGGAACTTCTGTGCTAGTAAATATATTAATTTTTTACTCTATCACCCTGTGAAGTAGGAATTGTTATAATTGTTATTATGTTCATTTTAACATTTGTATCACAGAATTTTCAAACATCTGTAAAACTAGAAAGAATGAATAACTACCTAATATACTGATAACCCAGCTTTAATAATTACCAGTACATGGCCAATTATTCTCTAGACCTTTATTCATTCCCTCCAAACAGCACCATATCCACGACCTTGTCACAGGTTATTTTAAAGTGTTCTTCTAACATAACCACAACATCATTATTGCATCTTTAGAATTTAAAAATGAGTATTTAATACTATAAAATGTACACTCAGTGTTCCTATTTCCCTGATGATTTTGTACCTTTTTTTACTTAAAAAAAAATCAAGTATCTAAATACGGCCTATACTTTCTTTTTAATTTTATTTTATTATGTTTTGTTGGTCACCATACAATACATCATTAGTTTTTGATGTAGTGATCCACGCTTCATTGTTTTTGTATAACACCCAGTTCTCCCTCCTTAATATCCATTACCAGGCTAACCCATCCCCCCACCCACCACCCCTCTAACACCCTCAGTTTGTTTCTCAGAGTCCATAGTCTCTCATGGTTCATCTCTCCCTCCGATCTCCACCCCCGCTTCATTTTCCCCTTCCCTCTCCTAATGTCCTCCATGCTATTCCTTATTGTTTGCTAGGTCTTCTAAGTCTCTTCTAATCTGTATGTTTTCTGTCCATCTATTTTATTTTGTTTTATTTCATTTCATCTCATTTCATTTAAATGTGTTGAATATGCTGGGGCATCTGTCCTAAGGTTTCCTATGGTCTGGCTTTTGTTATTGTATTCACAAGGTGGTATTCAGCACATTTCTTCATCTCCTTGTATTTCCTAAAAATTATTAACTAGACCTAGAGTCTTGGTTAATTTTAGGTTAGATTTTTTTCTCAACTCAGTCTCATAGGTGGTGTTTTGCACTTCAACTAGAACATATATAACATTTGATTTCTCTCTTTTTTATCGTCTTGTCTGCTATTGGTGATTATTACATATATCTCTTAATTTATTAGGAATGTTTAAAATAGTGATACTTGAATTTCTTCAAACTTCAGAATTTCTTTTCTGGAATAGGTTTATAAAGAGAAACTCTCAGGACAAATATTTGCAGAGAATGAGGACTCAAAATATCTTTTAGGAAATATAGGATTCTTTATTTTTAATTCCAGTATAATTAACATACAGTATTATATGTATCCATTATATGAAAGTATACTTTCAGGTGTACAATGTAGTGATTCAACAATTCTCTATATTACTCAGTGTTCATCACCAGAAGTATACTCTTAATCCCCTTCAACTATTTCACCCATTCCCCTTTCCACATCCCCTCTGGTAACCATGAGTTTGTTCTCTATAGTTAAGAGTCTGTTTTTTGCTTTGTCTCTTGTTTCCTTTGCTTGTTTGTTTTGTTTCTTAAATTCCACAGATGAGTGAGATCATATGGTATTTGTCTTTCTCTGACTGGCTTATTTCACTTACCAATATACCCTCTAGATCCATCCATGTTGCTACAAATGGCAAGATTTTATTCTTTTTTTTACCTGAATAATGTTCCTCTGTGTGTGTGTGTGTGTGTGTGTGTGTTGTGTGTGTGTGTGTGTGTGTGTGTTTGTGTGTCACATCTTCTTTATCCATTCATCTCTCTATGGACACTTGGGTTGCTTCCATAATTCGGCTATTTTAAATAATGCTGCAATAAACAGGGGTACATATATCATTTCAAATTAGTGGGTTTTTTATTTTTTTATTAACATATAGTGTATTATTTGTTACAGGGGTACAGGCCTGTGGTTCATCAGTCTTACACAATACACAGTGCTCACCACAACACATACCCTCCCCAGTGTCTATCACCCAGCCACCCCGTACCTACACACCCCTCACCTCCAGCAACCCTCAGTTTGTTTTCATATTCTTTGGGTAAAGACCCAGTAGTGTAATTGCTGGATCATATGGTAGTTCTACTTTTAATTTTTTGTGCAACCTCCACAGTTTTCCACAAAGGCTACACAAGTTTGCATTTCCACCAGCCGTGCAAGAATTTCCTTTTTCTTTAACCTCGCTGACATTTGTTTCTTGTATTTTTGATTTTGGCTATTTTGACAGGTGTGAGGTATCTCATTGTAGTTCCAATTTGCATTTCCCTGATGATGAGTGATGTTGAGCATCTTTTCATGTGTCTGTAGCCATCTTTATGTCTTCTTTGGAGAAATGTCTGTTCATGTCTTCTGCCCATTTTTAATCAGATTATTTGGGTTTTGGGTATTGAGTTCTATCAGTTCTTTATATATTTTGGATACTAACCCTTTATCATATATGTCATTTGCAAATATCTTCTCCCATTCAGTAGATTGCCTTTTAGTTTTGTTGGTTGTTTCCTTCACTGTGCAGAAACTTTTTATTTTGATGTAGTCCTAATAGTTATTTTTGCTTTTATTTCCTTAGCCTGAGGAGACATATCTAGAAAAATGTTGCTATGGCCGATGTCAGAGTAATTACTGCCTGGATTGTTGTGGTTGTAGTTCTCACATTTAGGTCTTTAATCCATTTTGAGTTTATTTTTGTGTATGGTGTAAGAAAGTGGTCCAGTTTGATTCTTTTGTGTGTGGCTGTCCAATTTTCCCAATACCCTTTGTTGAGAGACTTTTTCCCATTGCATATTCTTGCCTCTTTTATTGAACATTAATTGACCATATAATTGTGGGTTTATTTCTGGCCTGTCTATTCTATTCTATTTGTCTATGTCTCTATTTTTATGCTAGTACCGTCCTGTTTTGATTACTACTGCTTTGTAATATAACTTAAAATCTGGAATTGTGATACTTTCAGTTTTTTTTTCTTTTTCAAGATTGCTTTGGCTATTCAGAGCCTTTTGTGGTTCCAAAGAAATTTTAGGATTCCTTGTTCTAGTCTTGTGAAAAATGCAATTGGTATTTTGATAGGGATTGCATTAAATCTGTATTTTGTATTTGTTCTTCCAACCCATGAGCATAGAATGTCTTTCCATTTCTTGGTGTCATCTTTAATTTCTTTCATCAGTGTTTTATATTTTGCAGAGTACAGTTCTTTCACTTCTTTGGTTAAGTTTACTCCTAAATGTTTTATTGTTTTGGTACAATTGTAAATGGAATTATTTTCTTAATTTCTCTTTCTGCTGCTTCATTATTAGTTATAGGAATGCAATAGATATCTGTACATTGTTTTAGTACCCTGTGACCTTACTGAATTCATGTATTTGTTCTAGTAGTTTTTTGGTGAAGTTTTTAGGGTTTTCTACATATAGTATCATGTCATCTGCAAATTGTGAAAGTTTTACTTCCTCCTTACCAACTTGGATGCCTTTTATTTCTTTTTGTTGTCTGACTGCTGTGGCTAGGACTTCCAGTACTGTGTTGGGTAACAGTGGTGAGAATGGACATACTTGTCTTGTTCCTGACATTAGGGGAAGCGCTCTGAGTTTTTCACTGTTGAGTATTGTTAGCTGTGGGTTTTTCATATGGCTTTCATTATGTTTAGGTATGTTCCCTCTAAACCTACTTTGTTGAGGGTTTTTATCATGAATGGATGGTATACTTTGTCAAATGCTTTTTCTGCATCTATCAAAATGATTATACGTTTTTATACTTTCTCTTAGTGATGTGATGTATCACATTGATTGATTTGTGAATATTGAACCACCCTTGATACCACTTGATCATGGTTACTGATTTTTTTAATGTATTGTTGGGTTCGGTTTGATACTATTTCATTGAGGATTTTTGCATCTATTTTCATCAGATATTGGCCTGTAGTTTTTGTTTGTTTGTGGGTTTTTTTGGTAGTGTCTTCGTTTGGTTTTGGAATCAGGGTAATGCTGCCCTCATAGAATGAATTTGGAAGTTTTCCTTCCTCTTCTATTTTTTGAAATAGTTTGAGGAGGATAGGTATTAACTCTTCTTTACATTTTTGGTAGAATTCACCTGTGAACACTTCTTGTCCTGAACTTTTGTCTGTTGGGAGTTTATTACCGATTTGATTTCATTACTGGTAATCAGTCTGTTGAAATTTTCTATTTCTTCCTGATTCAGTTTTGGTAGGTTGTATGTTTCTAGGAATTTATCCATTTCTTCTAGTTGCCCAATATGTTGGCATATCATTTTTCATAATATCCAAATCCTTTGTATTTCTGTGATTTCAGTTACTATTTCACCTCTTTCATTTCTGATTTTGTTTATTTGAGTCCTATCTTCTTTTTTAAAATTTTTGATGCATCTGGTTAAAGATTTATCATTTTGGGATGTTTTTAAAGAATCAGCTCCTGGTTTCATTGAGCTGTCATTTGGTTGTTATTTGTTTGTTTTAGTTTCTATTTCATTTATTTCTACTCTAATCTTAATGTTTTCCTTCTTCTGTTTTTTTAAGTTTTCATTTTAATTCCAGTAGTTAACATACAGTGTTATATTAGTTTCATGTATGCAGTATAGTAATTTAACACTTCCATACACCAGCCTGTGCTTATCACAAGTCCACTCCTTAAAGTCCATCACCTATTTAAGCCATCCCCCACCCACCTCCCCTCTGGTAACCATCAGTTCTCTAGAGTTAAGAATCGGCTTCTGTTGAATCACACACCTGTACCTCTGAAACAAATAATACATTATATTAAAAAAAAAAGATGAAGATAGCAGGAAGGGAAAAATGACGGGGGGGGTGGGAATCGGAGGGGGAGATGAACCATGAGAGACTATGGACTCTGAGAAACAAACTGAGGGTTCCAGAGGGGAGGGGGGTGGGGGATGGGTTAGCCTGGTGATGGGTATTAAAGAGGGCACATACTGCATGGAGCACTGGGCGTTATACGCAAACAATGAATCATGGAACACTACATCAAAAATTAATGATGTAATGTATGGTGATTAAAATAACATAAAAAAAAAGAATCAGCTTCTTGGCTTGCCTCTCTCTTTTTTTCCCCCTTTGCTCCTTTGTTTTATTTCTTAAATTATACATATGAGTAAAATCGTATGGGATTTGTCTTTCTCTGACTTATTTTGCTTAGCATAATACTCTCTAGCTCCATCCATGTTGTTGCAAATGGCAAGATTTCATTCATTTTTATGTCTGAGTAATATTCTATTGTGTATATATATATCCCATCTTTTTATCCATTCATTAGTTGATGGACATGGGCTGTTTCCATAGTTTGGCTATTGTAGATAATGCTGCTATAAACATTGGGGTTCCTGTATCCCTTTGAATTAGTATTGTTGTATTCTTTGGGTAAATAACTAGTAGTACACTTGGTGGATCATAGGGTAGTTCTATTTTTCACTTTTTGAGGAACCTCCGTACTGTTTTCCACATTGGTTGCACTAGTTTGAATTTCCCACCAACAGTGCAAAAGGGATTTATCCTGTATCTCAGCAGGCCTTTTGTTGTTCTATCTCTTTCAGGGTGGGGACTCAGTTTCCTGTCATTGTCCAGCCCTCCTAAAGCTAATCCCATTGATTTTTAAAGTTCCAGGTGTTAAGCCCCACTAACTGTAAGAACTTGAGAAGTTAAGCCCTCTGGTTTTCAAAGCTGAGTGTTATGGGGTTTCATCTTCCCAGTGTGGGTCCCCTGTGCTTGGGGTGCCTAGAGTGGAAACTGCTCCTCTCCCCTTTCCATGCCTGTGGCATCCATCCCTCCCATGGGTCAGTTTTTTTAGGGCTGCTGTAACAAAAAACCACAAACTGAGAGACCTAAACAATCACAGTTTATTGTCTCACAGTTCTAGAAGCTAGAAATCCAAGATCAAGGTGTCAGCAGGGTTGGTTTCTTCTGAGGGCTTTGAGGAAGAATCTGTTCTATGCCTTGAATGCTTCTAGTGGTTTTCTGGCAATCTTTGGCATTCTTTGGCATGTAGAAGCATACCTTCAACTTCACATGGTTTTATTCCTATGTGATATCTGTGTCTAAATTTCTCTTTTCTGTAAGGACATCAGTCATATTGGATTAGGGCCATCTAATGGCCTCATTTAAACTGCATTACCTCTGTAAAGACTCTATTTCCAAATAAAGTGACTTTATGAGGTACTGTGGGTTGGGACTCCAACATATCTTTTTCAGGGGGAAATAATTCAACATATAACATTATGTTATATATATAAAATTTTAATACATATATAAAATTTTAATAATTTTACCTCAAAATAAGTGTTATTACTTTTATATACAGTCCATCTTATTTTATATTTTCCCTCATATTTACCATTTCTTTTAATACACAATTCTTTCTTAATCTTAGACCTTCTATCTAAAATCATTTTACTTCTACCTTGAGTACATTGTTTTGAAATTCCTTTAGTGAAATCTGTTGGTGGTTAACTCCTTTGTGTCCTGAAAATGTCTTTATTTAATCCTCATTCTTTTTTTTAAATTTTTTTTATTTATTCATGAGAGACAAAGACAGAGAGAGAGAGAGAGAGAGGCAGAGGGAGAAGCAGGCTCCCAAGGAGCGGGGAGCCCGATGCGGGACTCGATCCCAGGATGCTGGGATCATGACCTGAGCCGAAGGCAGACGCTTAACCATCTGAGCCACCCAGGCACCCATTTAATCCTCATTCTTAAAGATAGTTTAAGTTTCTAATTTTGGATGAATTTCTATTTTCTCTCAGCACATTGAAGATGTGTTTGTATTCCCTGGCTTCCATTTTTGCTGCTGTGACATCAATCTAACTTTTATTTGAAGATAGCTGTCCACTTATTTTAATAAGCTACTTTTTATCTTGTCATTGATGATCTCACTTTGACTACAGTGTGACTGGGCTGATTAGTTTTTATATGTTCTGTGTGGGACTTATTGTTTTCCTAAATCTAAGAATCTGTTTTTCCTCAACTCTGGAAAATTCTCATTATAAAAAATATTTCAAAATTTTCTCTCCCTCTTCTCAGTACTCTTTTATTCTGGAACTCCAATTAGCCATGTGTTAGACCTTTTCATTCTGTCTTCCATATCTCTTACCCTGTCTTCCTTACTTTTTTAATCACTCTGTGCTAAATTCTCCATAAGTTTTCAAATCTGTTCTCCAGCTTGTTAATTTCTCTTTAGCTGTGTCTGGTTTGATGTTTAACCCATCCACAGAATTTTAATTTAAATAAATATATTTTATTTCTATAGATTCTACTTAGTTCCTTTCCAATGTTATATAATTGTTAAATATTCTCAATCTTAGTCCTTGGTCATATTTATAATATTGTTTTTATTTACAGAAACATTTTAAGCATATTTTCAACATTTCCAATCCTGTGTTAGGTCTTAGGTCAAGTATATCTAATTTACTGTGCTGTTTTTGATGACTCTGCTCACTGTAGTTTGTTTTCTTGTTTGTGTTTTATTTGGTGGGCCTTAATTTGAAGACCAGTTGGAAATGACCTTCACCAAATAAATATGCATTTACTTCTGGTAGGTGCTCTACCACTCTGGTACACTACTCACCTAAGGCACTTTAAATTAAATTGTTAATACAGTTTTTCTTGAACTGTGAAGGTTTTGTAAATTCAAACCCTGAGCTCATGTGTAGATAGACTGGTAATTAATTTTTAGGGAACAATTTTCCCCCACATGAAGCCAAGGACTAAAACTTTTAAAGTTTCCTTTTGACTCCTTTCACCAAGATATGATTTTCTTTTCCCAGTTCAACCATTCACTGAGGGTCTAGCCCTCTGACTATCCTAACTTTATGCATGAGTGTTAGTTATTTGTGCATCTTATTAGATAAAAAGTCTTATCTCCTATTCCTTCAGTAAGCTGTCAAAACCCTGGCCTCTATTTCTAGTGTTATAGACACTCTAGGAAAATCAGGACATTAGTCCTAGCTTACCACTCTAGTTTTAGTTTTCTCTTTGTTTTGAAGATATTCATCTCATAATTTCTACATGCTATTAGTGGGAGAATTTTCATATCTAGTCCAACAGAAATGGAAGTTTCTCTACATCTCTTTATTTTTTTCATGTTTGAATCAGATTTATTTAAATCAGGAAAACATCATAGATTTGGTTTAAACATACTCTATGTTCTTCTTTTCTCTCTTTTTTTTTTTGATGTAGTGTTCCATGATTCATTGTTTGCGTTTAACATCTCTTTACATTAAAAAATTTCCCAATTCCAAAATAAAAGATCATAGCATAGGGAATATAGTCAATGATATTGTAATAGCATTGTATGGTGACAGATGGTAGGTACACTTGTGGTGAGCATTGCATCATGTATAGAAAAGTTGAGTCACTATGTTGTATACTTGAAGTAATGTAACATTGTATGTCAACTATACTCAAATTTTTAAAAAATTAATTAAAAAATAAAATTAAAAAAATTTTTCTAATTCCATTCTAGCAAGGCTATTTCAGTAAATGTTAAAACTCTAGAAGACTAAAACTAAATTCTATATTTAAAAACCTAAAATAATCTTTAAAATGAAAATTGGGTTAATATGGAGGTAAAAATCAAGAAATTATAATTAAAGAATGTCAACATTATCAAGACTAGTACCAACATTTTACTTAATAAAGTGTCTGACTTCCTAACCAACATTCTTACAATATTAAACAAATTATATGGTTATGATGCAAATTTGAAATTTATCTGTAGAACTGATCAGCTAAACAGCTGATATTAATCATATAAAACTCATATTAAAAGAAAAAACAATAGTAACCTATTCAACTTGATTTAACTTTCATTTTTTATCTCTTCAATATATTTAATGTTCTGAAAGTTAAAGCATACACTAAGACTACTAAAGTTTAAATACAAATATATATTTAAATAAGAGCCTTTTGGAATTAAACAGAAAAGATAATCTAGATATAATTTAACCAGTTAACCATTCTTTTTATTTTATTATTTTATTTTATATTTTATTTTATTTTATTTTATTTTTTATTTTATTTTATTTTATTTTATTTTATTTTATTTTATTTATTTTATTTTATTTTATTTTATTTTATTTTATTTTATTTTATTTTAATTTTATTTTATTGTGTTATGTTAGTCACCATATAATACATCATTAGTTTTGGATGTAGTGATCCATGATTCATTGTTTTCATAGAACACCTAGTGTTCCATGCAGTACATGCCCTCCTTAATACCAGTTAACCATTCTTCAACAAAATTTTGCCAAAATAAACCAATTCTATTATTAGGAAATCTCTCTTATTTCTCTTATAATCTACTCTAATATAGAACAAAACTTTTCTGTATCAAAATCTTTTTTTATATTTAAGCTAATTTAATCATTTTCAAGTTCAGTGGATGATCACAGTGCATCATAAGTCTTCTTTATTATAAATTGCTATCCTAGATTCCTCATGTTTAGTTAATTTCATATAGTTCAAATTAAGCTAGTAATTATAACCAAGGGGTATGCAGTCTCTAATAACTAAAAAGTCTTCCTAAGCTTTTTCCTATTGGCATTAGCACAGTGTTTACCTTGGCAATAAGGAAATAGCAAAAGGAAGAGAAGCCAAAAGGACATAAAACACCAGGTAGCATTTTCGATAACCCTGGCAAAAATTTCTGGCAGTAGCAATATGTAAGCTAGCATTCAAAAAAGTGCATTAGCTCTGGTTTTAAACAGACTCCTACAAAGAGAAGGGAAAAGGCAAATGTGTGGTTGGCAGTTTAAGAACTGCTGAGCTATGGGTCAAATTTTCCCCACTGAAAAACAATAAAACTCCATCAAACTCAACTTAGTATTGCATGGTCAGCAGTGACCTTCATCAGCACGGTTTCACTGGATTGGTACAAATAGATGAAGAATTATCTTTTATAAAATATAAATCAGATCATCCAGTGTCCATGTTTAAAATGCCTGAAGCAATTATATTACTATCAGAATGAAATCCAAATTTCTTATCAAGACCTATAGGACCTTACAAGGTTTGGCCCCGATTTTTCTCTCCAACATCATTGTATATCATTCTCCTCCTCTTTCACTACTTTCAGGCTACACTGACCTCCTTTCTATTTCTGGAATATACCAAGTCCTTTCCTAAGACAAGGTAATTCCATGGAGAAAAAGTAGTCTTTAAATTATGCTGGAAAAACTGGGTATCTGTATAAAAAATTAGCCTCAATTCATACATTATACCATACATAAAAATTAACTCAAAATGAATCATAGACCTAAACATAAGAAATGTACCTATAAGGCATCTAGAAGAAAACAAACAAACAAAAAAAAGAAATTGTGACCTGGATCAAAGATTTCTTAAGTAGGACACTATAAATATGACCTATAAAAGAAAAAACTGATAAAATGTATTTCATCAAATTTAAAACCTTTATTCTTAGACACCGTTGAGGGAAGCAAAATAGACAAATTTAGACTAAGAAAAATATTTCCAAAAAGCATTTGACAAAGGCTTTATCTAAAATATAAAAAAGACTCTTTCAATTCAAGAAGGCAAACAACCCATTAATAGAGAAAAATGATTTGAATAGACATTTCCCAAAAGAAGATAAACAAATGGCAAATAAGAGCATGAAAAGATTCTCACCATCACAAGTCATCAGAGAAATGAAACTAAAACCAGATGAGATAACACTGCACACCACTACAATAGCCTAAATTAAAAATACTAATAGCAAGTGTTGATGATATAGTGCAATGACAACTCTCAAACATTGCTGGTGGAAAGCAAAATGGAACCACCCCCCGAAGTTAGCATAGCATATCTTAGAAAGTTAAACATAGGATCCATCGATTCTACTTTTAGGGGTTTATCCAAAAAAAAAATGAAAATGTATGTCCACATGAAGACTTACACCAAATGTTCACAGCAGCATTATACACAATTTCCCAAAGCTGGAACAACCCAAATGTTCACCAGCATGTGAATGGATAAACAAATTGTGATATATCCATATAATGGAAAACTGCTCAGCAATAAAAAAGGAATATTAATATATACAAGATGGATAAATCTCAAAAACATCTTAAGTGAAAGAAAACACAAAAGAGCACATACTATTTGATTTCATTATATGAAATTCTTTTTTTTCTTTAAATTTTTATTGTTATGTTAATCACCATACACTACATGATTAGTTTGTGATATAGTGTTCCATGATTCATTGTTTGTGCATAACACCCAGTGCTTGACGCAGAACGTGCCCTCTTTAATACAAATCATCAGGCTTACCCATCCCCCCATGCCTCTCCCCTCTAGAACCCTCAGTTAGTTTTTCAGAGTCCATTGTCTCTCATGGTTCATCCCCCCCACCGATTTCCCCCCCTTCATTCTTCCCCTTCTGCTATCTTCTTTTTTTTTTTCTTAACATATATTGAATTATTTGTTTTGGAGGTACAGATCTGTGATTCAACAGACTTGCACAATTCACAGCACTCACCATAGCACATACCCTCCCCAATGTCTATCACCCAGCCACCCCATGCCTCCCACCCCACCCCCACTCCAGCAACCCTCAGTTTATTTCCTGAGATTAAGAATTCCTCATATCAGTGAGATCATATGATACATGTCTTTCTCTGATTGACTTATTTCACTCAGCATAACACCCTCCAGTTCCATCCACGTCATTGCAAATGGCAAGATCTCATTCCTTTTGATGGCTGCATAATATTCCATTGTGTATATATACCACATCTTCTTTATCCTTTCATCTGTCAATGGACATCTTGGCTCTTCTCACAGTTTGGCTATTGTGGACATTGCTGCTATAAACATTGGGGTGCACGTACCCCTTCGGATCCCTACCTTTGTATCTTTGGGGTAAATACCCAGTAGTGCAATTGCTGGATTGTATGGTAGCTCTATTTTCAACTTTTTAAGGAACCTCCATACTGTTTTCCAGAATGGTTGCACCACCTTGCATTCCCACCAACAGTGTAGGAGGGTTCCCCTTTCTCCACATCCTCTCCAACATCTGTCATTTCCTGACTTGTTAATTTTAGCCATTCTGACTGGTGTGAGTGGTATCTGATTGAGGCCTTGATTTGGATTTCCCTGATGCCGAGTGATGTTGAGCACTTTTTCATGTGTCTGTTGGCCATTTGGATGTCTTCTTTGGAAAAATGTCTGTTCATGTCTTCTGCCCATTTCTTGATTGGATTATTTGTTCTTTGGGTCTTGAGTTTGATAAGTTCTTTATAGATTTTGGATACTAGCCCTTTATCTGATGTGTCATTTGCAAATATATTCTCCCATTCTGTCAGTTATCTTTTGGTTTTGTTGACTGTTTCTTTTGCTCTGCAAAAGCATTTTATCTTGATGAAATCCCAATAGTTCATTTTTGCCCTTTCTTCCCTTGCCTTTGGCAATGTTTCTAGGAAGACGTTGCTGTGGCTGAGGTCAAAGAGGTTGTTGCCGGTGTTCTCCTTTAGAATTTTGATGGACTCCTGTCTCACATTTTGGTCTTTCAACCATTTGGAGTCTATTTTTGTGTGTGGTGTAAGGAAATGGTCCAGTTTCATTCTTCTGCATGGGGCTGTCCAATTTTCCCAACACCATGTGTTGAAGAGACTGTCTTTTTTCCATTGCACATTCTTTCCTGCTTTGTCGAAGATGAGTTGACCATAGACTTGAGAGTCCATTTCTGGGCTCTCTATTCTGTTCCATTGATCTCTATGTCTGTTTTTGTGCCAGTACCATACTGTCTTGATGATGACAGCTTTGTAATACAGCTGGAAGTCCGGAATTGTGATGCCGCCAGCTTTTCTTTTCTTTTTCAACATTCCTCTGGCTTTGGGATCTTTTCTGGTTCCATACAAATTTTAGAATTATTTGTCCCATTTCTTTGCAAAAAGTGGATGGTATTTTGATGGGGATTGCATTGAATGTGTAGATTGCTTTAGGTAGCATTGACATCTTCACAATGTTTGTTTTTCCAATCCATGAGCATGGAACGTTTTTCCATTTCTTTGTGTCTTCTTCAATTTCGTTCCTGAGTATTTTATAGTTTTCTGAGTACAGATCCTTTGCCTCTTTGGTTAGATTATTCCTAGGTATCTTATGATTTTGGGTGCAGTTGTAAATGGGATCGACTCCTTAATTTCTCTCTCTTCTGTCTTGTTGTTGGTGTATAGGAATGCCACTGAATACTGGGCATTGATTTTATATCCTGCCACTTGACTGAATTCCTGTATGAGTTCTAGCAGTTTTGGGGTGGACTCTTTTGGGTTTTCCACATAAAGTAGCATATCATCTGCAAAGAGTGAGAGTTTGACTTCTTCTTTGCTGATTTGGATGCCTTTGATTTCTTTTTGTTGTCTGATTGCTGTGGCTAGGACTTCTAATACTATGTTGAATAGCAGTGGTGATAGTGGACATCCCTGCTGCATTCCTGACCTTAGGGGGAAAGCTCTCAGTTTTTCCCCATTGAGAATGATATTCGCTGTAGGTTTTTCATAGATGGCTTTTGTGATACTGAGGTATGTACCCTCTATCCCTATATTCTGAAGAGTTTTGATCAAGAAAGGATGCTGTACTTTGTCAGACGCTTTTTGCATCTACTATGAGAGGATCATATGATTCTTGTTCTTTCTTTTGTTAATGTATTGTATCACGTTGATTGATTTGCACATGTTGAACCAACCTTGCAGCCCAGGGATAAATCCCACTTGGTCGTGGTAAATAATCCTTTTAATGTACTGTTGGATCGTATTGGCTAGTATTTTGGTGAGAATTTTTGCATCCATGTTCATCAAGGATATTGGTCTGTAATTCTCCTTTCTGATGGGGTCTTTGTCTGGTTTTGGGATCAAGGTAATGGTGGCCTCATAAAACGAGTTTGGAAGTTTTCCTTCCATTTCTATTTTTTGAAACAGTTTCAGAAGAATAGGTATTAATTCTCTTGAAATGTTTGGTAAAATTCCCCTGGGAAGCCATCTGGCCCTGGGCTTTTGTTTGTTAGGAGATTTTTGATGACTGCTTCAATTTCCTTAGTGGTTATAGGTCGGTTCAGGTTTTCTATTTCTTCCTGGTTCAGTTTTGGTAGTTGATACATCTCTCGGAATGCATCCATTTCTTCCAGGTTATCTAAATTTGATGGCATAGAGTTGCTCATAATATGTTCTTATAATTGTTTGTATTTCTTTGGTGTTGGTTGTGATTTCTCCTCTTTCAATCATGATTTTGTTGATTTGGGTCATTTCTCTTTTCTTTTTGATAAGTCTGGCCAGGGGTTTATCAATCTTGTTAATTCTTTCAAAGAACCAGCTCCTACTTTCATTGATCTGTTCTACTATTCTTTTGGTTTCTATTTCATTGATTTCTGCTCTGATCTTTATTATTTCTCTTCTCCTGCTGGGTTTAGGCTTTATTTGCTGTTCTTTCTCCAGCTCCTTTAGGTGTAGGGTTCAGTTGTGTATTTGAGACCTTTCTTGTTTCTTGAGAAAGGCTTGTATTGCTATATACTTTCCTCTTAGGACTGCCTTTGCTGTATCCCAAAGATTTTGAACAGTTGTGTTTTCATTTTCATTGGTTTCCATGAATTTTTTAATTCTTCTTTAATTTCCTGGTTGACCCATTCATTCTTTAGTAGGATGCCCTTTAGCCTCCATGTATTTGAGTTCTTTCTGACTTTCCTCTTGTGATTGAGTTCTAGCTTCAAAGCATTGTGGTCTGAAAATATGCAGGGAATAATCCCAATCTTTTGGTACTGGTTGAGACTTGATTTGTGGCCTAGGATGTGATCAATTCTGGAGAATGTTCCATGGGCACTAGAGAAGAATGTGTATTCCATTGCCTTGGGATGGAATGTTCTGAATATGTCTGTGAAGTTCATTTGGTCCAGTGTGTCATTTAAAGTCTTTATTTCCTTGTTGATCTTTTGCTTAGATGATCTGTCCATTTCAGTCAGGGGGGTGTTAAAGTCTCCCACTATTATTGTATTGCTGTCGATGTGTTTCTTTGCTTTTGTTATTAATTGCCTTATATAATTGGCTGCTCCCATGTTAGGGGCATAGATATTTACATTGTTAGATCTTCTTGTTGGATAGACACTTTAAGTAGGATATAGTGTCCTTCCTCATCTCTTATTACAGTCTTTGTTTTAAAATCTAATTTGTCTGACATAAGGATTGCCACCCCAGATTTCTTTTGGTGTCCATTAGCATGGTAAACAGTTTTCCACCCCCTCACTTTCAATCTGGGGTTGTCTTTGGGTCTAAAATGAGTCTCTTGCAGACAGCATATCGATGGGTCTTGTTTTTTAATCCAATCTGATAGCCTGTGTCTTTTGATTGGGGCATTTAGCCCATTTACATTCAGGGTAACTATTGAAAGGTATGAATTTAGTGCCATTGTATTGCCTGTAAGGTGACTGTTACTGTATATTGTCTATGTTCCTTTCTGGTCTATGCTGCTTTTAGGCTCTCTCTTTGCTTAGAGGACCCCTTTCAATATTTCTTGGAGGGCTGGTTTCATGTTTGCAAATTCCTTTAGTTTTTGTTTGTCCTGGAAGCTTTTTATGTCTCCTTCTATTTTCAATGACAGCCTAGCTGGATATAGTATTCTTGGCTGCATATTTTTCTCGTTTAGTGCTCTGAAGATATCATGCCAGTCCTTTCTGGCCTGCCAGGTCTCTGTGGATAGCTTTGTTTCCAATCTAATGTTTCTATCATTATAGTTTACATGTCTCTTTTCCCGAGATGCTTTCAGGATTTTCTCTTTGTCTCTGAGACTCGTAAGTTTTACTATTAGACGTCGGGGTGTTGACCTATTTTTATTGATTTTGAGAGGGGTTCTCTGTGCCTCCTGGATTTTGATGCTTGTTTCCTTCCTCACATTAGGGAAGTTCTCTCCTATAATATGCTTCAATATACCGTCTGCCCCTCTCTCTCTTTCTTCTTCTGGGATCCCAATTATTCTAATGTTGTTTCGTCTTATCGTATCACTTATCTCTCGAATTCTGCCCTCGTGATCCAGTAGTTGTTTATCTTTTTTTCTCAGCCTCTTTATTTTCCATCATTTGGTCTTCTATATCGCTGATTCTCTCTTCTGCCTCATTTATCATAGCAGTTAGTGCCCCCATTTTTTATTGCACCTCATTAATAGCCTTTTTGATTTCAACTTGGTTAGATTTTAGTTCTTTTATTTCTCCAGAAAGGGTTTCTCTAATAACTTCCATGCTTTTTTCAAGCCCACCTAGTATCTTTAAAATCATGATTCTGAATTCTAGGTCCGACATCGCACTAATGTTTGTATTGAGTAGGTCCATGGCAGACGGTACTACCTCTTGTTCTTTTTGTTGAGGTGATTTTTTTCATCTTGTCATTTTGTCCAGAGGAGAATAGATGAATGAGAGAACAAAATGCTAACAGGTTAACAACATCCCCAGAAAATATACTCTAAACAAATCAGAAAAGACCTGAAACCAGGGGGAAAGAAAGGGCAAGAAAGAAAAAAGAAAGAGAGAGAGAAAAAAAGAAAAAGATAAAAACAAGCAAAAAGAGAACAAAACAAAGAAAAAAACAGAATATGATCAAATATGATCCGGCTGGTGCATAGATCAGTGCCACACACTAGATTTTGTTTGTAATTTGGTCTGTTAGAAGAAAGTGCCTCCTAAAATTTTAAAGAAAGTAAGACATATATGTACAAAATAAGGGTTGATACGATGAAGGGATGGACTATGACTGTAAAGATGAAAATTATTAAAAGAATTTTAAAAAGGAATTGATAAGAGGGTGTTTGAAAAAAGAAAGAAGAGGATTTAAAAAAAGGAAAGAAAGAAAGAAAAAAAAAGGGGAGAAAATGTGATCAGGCAGGAGACTAGAACAAAGGCATACACTAGAGATTTAGGGTATATTTCGATATGTTAGAAGAAACTGTATCTCAAAATTTTAAAGAGAGAACAACTTATATATATATGCCAAAAATAAGGGCAACTAGTATGAAGGGATAGAATATGACTCTAAAAATGAAAAATAAAAATGTTTTTTTAAAAAAAAGGGATTGATAAGATGTTGGTTGGAAAAGGGGAAAAGAAAAATTCAAAAAAAAAAACACTTAAAAAATTAACTTTGAAAGACTAATGAATCATGGTAAAAAAGCCATGAATTCTATGTGCAGTATTCCCCTAGCGCTGGAGTTCTCCCGTTCTCCTTGATCAGTAAACTTGGTCTTGGCTGGCTGTTCGTGCTGATCTTCCGGGGGAGGGGCCTGTTGCCATGGTTCCCAAATGTCTTTGTCGGAGGCAGAATTGCCCCGCCCTTGCCGGGTCTGGCTAAGTAATCTGCTCGGGTTTGCTCTCAGGAGCTTTTGTTCCCAGCAAGCTTTCGGTACAGCGTTGGAGGATGAGAGTGAAAATGGCGGCCTCCCAATCTCCACCTGGGAGGAGTGGAGAACTCAGGTCCCCGCTCCTCAGTGTGCCCCCAGAGAAAAGCAGTCAGTCACTCCCATCTCCCCCGTCTCTGGCCGCACTCTGTGCTCACCCGTCCTGTGACTGAGCATTTCTATCTCTGGCATCCGACCCGTGTGGAGTCTCCAAACCCAGCAGATCCCTGCGGTGTGCTCCCATGCCGCTCCTCCCCGGGGGAGGAAGGGGAGTCTCCCTGGATCTGCCACTTGTTGGGTCCCTGCTGAAGGAGCAGTGGCCTGTTACCGATCACAGTTTATGGCAACCCCGAGCTGAGAGCCCGTGCCTCGGCTCCGTCTCTGCAGCCAACTTCCCCGCTCTGATACCTGGGAGCTCTGCCACACTCAGGCACCCCCGGTCTTTCTGTGACCCCGAGGGTCCTGAGACCACACTGTCCCACGAGCGTTCCACCCCCTGCTTAGCCACTGGAGAGATGTCCCTCAGCGGAGCCGACTTCTAAAAGTTCCGATTTTGTGCTCTGCAGCTCTATCACTTGCCAGAAGTGGCCAACGGAGGCCTCCCCCCCCCACCGTCTATCCTCCCAAATATCGCCTCAGATTCACTTCTCTGCATGTCCTACCTTCCAGAAAGTGGTCGCTTTTCTGTTCAGAGAGTTGTTGCTATTCTTTTCTTTGATCTCCTGTTGAGTTCGTAGGTGTTCCGAATGGTTTGATCCCTATCCAGCTGAATTCTTGAGACCAGACGAAATCCAGGTCTCCTACTCCTCTGCTATCTTGCTCCACCCCCCAAAAAATATGAATTTTAATGCCTCTTCCCAAGCTGAATAAAATTCTCTGATTCTATGACTGTTTTCAGCTAGGCATTATGATAGAGAAAAGAAACCTGAATGGGAAATTTTAAAACATGATCCTAGACCCTTTTAACCAACTCTCTGTGATCCTTAGCCAAACATTGTATCACTAAGAAACTTCATTTTCTCATGTATACATTGAGAGGTAGAATCAGTTTAGATTTTCTCTTATATTTCCCAATCTCTAAAAGACTATGATTATTATTATAAACATTTAACTCCAACTGATGATTTACCAAAGCATCATCAGGTAGGATTGTTCCCAACCTTTCTGTTGTAAACACATAATCATCAAGTGAGATATTTTGGTTTGCAAACTATGCTGTTAATGACAAGCATGACTTATTCTCATAATTAAGTTCTGGATCCTACCTGGAATCTTCTTTAGCTATTAATTTGCTTAGGGAACCATTCTCTTAGTAATAAAAAGTTGAGATCAAATAGTTTTACTATACTCTGTAAATATTTTTTAGTGGGCATGCCTCAAAATAGTTTTCTTCTCTCCTGCTTGGCTTTTATATTCTCCTTCCCACTCTAACTTTTTTTTTTTCCTTCAGAGGAAAAGCTTGACCCTCTAGCTTTGTTCCTCTACTTGAAAATCTCATAAGACTTTTTAATTTAAAAATCATTACTGTTTGTATCTGCCTATGGATCTTTATTTGAAACAGAGAAATAACAGGAGTTATTTTGAGTTTTTGACAAAGGTTGTAAATTCTTTCATTCTTTTCTCTATAAACCATTTAATTTATAGGCCTAGTTCATGGATTAATGGATCATCTAGTGTGAACTCTTTCTTGCCTCTGGATAAGTGGGGCTTTTCCCCCCAAAGCTTAGTAGATGGAAAGTACTTCTTAAAGGCTTAATGTTATTAGTGCTGTTAAGAAAGTTGAATTTTTCTGAAAAAGTGTTTTAAGCATCTCTCTCTAAGGAATCCTCTTTGGAGACCCTCTGAGGCTATTGTTTGGGTCAGTTATTTATATGTCTCTTTTGAACTCTATTTTTCTTGGAAAAATGTGGACAATCTGATGTTGGCAATTTCTTTCTAAGACCCTGAGAATTTTGGCAATGGATTGCTTCAGGTTTGAAATTTGTCTCTCAGAGATATTTGGCTTTTGGCTTTTCATTGTTCCCACCGTCTTTAGAGATAGCATTTGGGAGCCACATTTTTAGAAGTAACAGGTAAGACAGCTAACCTAATGGGAACTTATATAACAACTTAACAAATTAGTTACTAATGACTTTTCATGACCTACTGCTCTCAAATTTTAATATTATCGTTCATTTCTTAGAATTCTCATCACTAAAATACAAAAAGTTCTAAAAAGCAAGAGTTTACTGTAAAAGATAGCTTGTCACGTTATTCTTGAAGTGGATATACATTTCTATTTTCCCTCACAAAGCTTATAGACTCAGCAAAGACATTGAAGAGGCCTTAAAAAGAAATGCCCTTAAGCCATCTCAGAAAGGTAATTACCTTTCTTCTTCTTAAAAATATCCGTAAGTCTACCCAGGCCTCTGCTGGTAATGGGCTTTGTTACCTCCAACCCTGAAACAGACATAAAACTCTTCCCTTGCTCTACTGTCACATTTTTCTTTCCTTGAGAAAAATCACCCTCTCCCCCTTGTGCCAAACAATATCCCTTTGTAATTTTAAGTCCTTTTCTTCTCAGTTCTCTCCTTCCAAAAGACGACTGACCCCTAGGAAAACAAGCGTTTGTTTCTTAGTACATCTAGAGATTTCTTAAGGAGAGTTACTCAGATTAAGAAGTCTTGTCCCTGGCCATGTTGCCTGGACCCTTTTCCGCATGATCTGGAACAAAAGCCTCTAGATCCCTAAATCAGAATTTGCAAATTCAATCTAAGGGAAAAGCAAGCCTTACCTCATAAGAATAAGAATATCCTGCCCTCACATTCTGCGTGGAGTACTGAGTATTATGTACAAACAATGAATCATGGAACACTACATCAAGAACTAATGATGTAATGTATGGTGATTAACGTAACAATAAAAAATAAAAAAAAAAAAGAATATCCCGCCCTCCTTCAGGGTACCACTTCTCAATGAAAACATCCTTAAAAAAAGGCATTAATTACCTGCTCCTTACACCTCATCTTCCCCACCATAGCTTATAATTTTGCAGTCAATGGTGTGAAGCTTGAGTTTCAATGCTTGCTTTCAATGTTCATGCAGCTTTTAAGTAAATGCTTTTCTAAGTAAAACTCAAAGGAGTGAGTCTAGAAAGAAGACAAAAGTCAACAAATTATTAAATTTATTTTTCACAAATTAAACTCATTGCACCGTATACAATGAATTCTAGTGCAGCCAGGACTCCTCGGGCATTTCCCCATGACTCTATAAATGCCATCACCACGCTCAGCAAGTTTTATAGCATATAATGAAATGTACTTGTTCTAACAACACCATCAACTGTTTCTGAACCAAAGGATGTCAAGATTTCCCTTTTCCTTTATTCTATGTGGGAAAAAATGACTCTAAGGGAGACTTTTAATCAGAGGGAAAAATGACAGAATATTGGCTAATTTGCCTCCCTCAGGCCTCTTGGAAGTCCTCACTTGTGGTCTCTTTTATTACCCATTTTTCTAATCAGAGCTAAAATCATGGTGAGAGTTCAAGTTAAATCTTGCAGCTATAAGAATATATTTTGTTTCTTTCAGGAAAAAGAACGTAAGTATCCAAACAAAATTTATTTTAATTTAAATTCCTTCAGTGCTACCTTCAGAGGGCATAGATGATATTGGCCAGCGTATGTGGATCACTGACTCTGTGCCAGGCACTCTGCTAAGTGATTTGCATATAGTGTCTCAACCAGTCTCCCAACAAACAAATCTGGGAAACTGTAAATGGGCTGTCCTTTCAAAGCCAGCTTCTGCCTCATGGTTTTGCTATTTTGGTAAATGGTACCATCACTCCACATGCTACCTGGGCCTCAGAACTTGGTTATTCTTCCTAGATGCATAGCCTTATATCAAGAAAGATTAGGGACTGGCTTTCTTGGCCAATGTCTCACGAGTGTCTCTTTGCTTCCCTTTCCCTTGCTCACACAGTTCCCACCTGTTCTACTGACCTCCTCTTTTCTCCATCGCAATGCTTCTGGTGCATAAGCTTAGTCCAGAGCCCCCTCATCGCTGCTCACTTTCTCTCTATGCTCCATATCTACCCTCTCCATACACACACCTGCTTTCTAATGGACATAGTCCTAGGTCATCTCCACCATTAGAACCCACCCTCCCAGCAAGCACTGACTTGATTATGCAGTTGGGATTTTTACTTATGCTCACTGTTATCTCTTCATAGGCATAAATCTTGCCCTTCGAAATAAAGCGAAATTACTTGAGAGTGGGACGATCACCTACGCAGCCACTAGCCCAGGGGCTCAGACAGGCATATCAGGAATAGCCAAATAAGTCAAGTATGTGAGATATAATAAACTTTGCAACATTAATAGCATTAATACTTACATAGTGTTTACTAGGGGCCAGGCATTGTTCTAAGCACCTTAGATATATTAAGAACAACCATAAGAGCTATCTACATTTCATTGGTGAGGAATTATGGCACAGAGAGATTGGCTTACTTTCCCAAGGTCACAAAGCTAGCCAGCAGTGGGGTCAAGATTTAAACCAGGCTATCTCATTGAAACATATGTGCTCTCAAGCAACCAAAGAAAGAGTGTTTGGACTTTCTACCTCTAAATACACCAATATATTTTCTATTCCTTTTCATTATATTTTTTCAATAGCTGATAAAATAAGAAAACACTTAGTTGCCTAGATAATCACAAACACACCAGGGTCTCTTGTTTCCTTGTCAGCAAAATTTTAGCTTTTATGAGTGAGAGCAGAGTAAGAGTTGAAATTTATCCTCATGTACTCGGGGAGTACATGACTCTCCATTTGACTAATTCTCTTTTATTTGTTTTGAATCCAGGAGAATACCCAGGGTGCAGGCAGAGAGATGCTTAGACCTTGAAAGAAGCCCATACTCACTGGTGAGGTGCAGCTTCAGGCCTGTCAGGACTTGGCTGGTCTCTGAAATTCCACCACAGTAGCATCAACCTGTAGAGTAAGGCTTTGGTATCTGTTAAAAGTAAAATTCCCATAGAAAGAAAAGCACTTCACCTGTTGCAGAAGTCATCTCGAGAAGGAGCTGCAATTTCACTTCAATTGGCGGGTGTAGGAAGGAGGGCATTAAGTGCCTAATGTGTCTGGAGAGGCAGCCTGGTATGGTAAAACCAAAGTATTTTAGAATGCCCAAATTCAATTTCTGACCTTGTTACTTAAATTGGAGAAATGTGGGCAGCCAACTGGGCCCTCACTCAGGACCTTGGTGCCAGCTCTACAAGGAGGACGTTAGAACGAGTAACTAATTAGACACATGCCACGTGGTTGTGTGCTCCCTGAGGCAGAGACCATGAATGTGCTGAGTCAGTTCTAAATACCAGCACCCAGATACTAGACGCTGAACATGCCTCTGAGGAGAAAATGAATGCTTAGTCTTAACTTAGAGCTACGATAATGACCTCTCCCAGAGCTTCAGAACTTTATACTCAACTGCCTCCCAGACATTTTCACCCAGATATCTCATTATCATTTAAAACCCAAAATGTCTAAGACCCAAATCATTACCTTCCTCCCAACAAGATCCATCTCCCGGTGTCCTTATCAGTATCTTTGCCTTAAAATGATCGTTTCTGATACATCAAAAATCCTATGGCTCAAAATCTTCAGCATCTCCTTTGCTTTCCTCTCTGAGCAATCCTAAATCCTGTTCTTTCTTCGGTTCTCTCAGCTCTCTCCTCTCCTTTTTATTTTCTCTGCCATCACCCTGAATCCCTCTTTTTACCTCTACTGGCACTTCTTACCTCCTGGCTCTCCCGCTTCTAGAAAAGTCAGCCACATTTAACTTTCTGACACAATGCTTTACGAACATCTTTGGCTTCCTCAGAAACCTCCAGCAGTTCACCACAGTGCATGTAAATGTTTGATTCTGTTCCATAGCCTCAGCCGCATCAGCTCACCCCTGCATCAGCCAGCGTCCAAGCAGCAGACAGAAAGCATACTAGTCATTGGAGCTGGTAAAATTTAATATAAAGAATTGTTAACTAGGTAACGATGGTTAACTACTTAAAGGCATAAGTGAGAACGCAAGTATACAAAGGTAGCAACTTCAGAAACCAGGTACTATGGCCAGGGCTAATGGAACAAGGAGGGAACTTGGCAACTTAGGTAACATTATACCTATTATTCTTTCCTATAGAATATATACCTCTTTCCTAGCTTAGTTCATTATATTCATAATAATTCTATATAATCATATGTACAATATGTAAATAATTACTTATGACAAACATATAATTACATATGTAACTATAAATGTACATTATTTAAAGATAAAATCCCTCATGTGTTCCCACGGATACTTCCAACACAATTTCCATATTTACTTAAACTCTTCTTTCATCCAAAGCTCCTTTGGTCCACAGCAGGAATCCTGGATGTCAAGGACAATGGGGATGAATGAATGTTTCTTCCATGTCACACAAAGCATTCTCAGAATTACAATACCAAAACTACTCCCACCATAATTACTGAAAAACTATTTTAAATGTTTTTCATATGATATTCCCATTCTCTCATTTTTTAGAATATTACTGTATCTATATTGTCAGAACATAGAGCCATTATATACTATGTTCTGTTTGTTTTGTCCTTTGGTGTTCTCTGTGTAAATATATACTTAATGCTCACTCTCAATCTCTATGGCAATGTCTCTCCAGTTACTTTGGTTGTCTGAAGCTCCAGTGTATCCCCAAGGAAAAGCTCCTAAAAACAGTATTCCCCAAGTTTCTGCATGTTGATGGCAGTTTGCTGTCTCTAAACTTCAGCCAGCTTAGTTGAATATAAAATTATTGGTTCACAATTTCTTTCCTTTACCATCTACCATCTTAAATATGTTACTCTGTTTTCTTCAGGATAAGGCACTGTTATTGAAGAGCTGATAATCTACTTTTCTTTCCCTCATAAATCACTAGGTCTTACTGCTTGGATATTTGTTCTGGGTCGGTTTTCTCAGATACACACACACACATACACATGCACGCATGTGCACACACAGACAGGATCCTCTCTGCTGTCTTCTGAATTAATCACACTCTTGCTGACACTCGTCATTTCTTTCTTCACTTCTTTTCAATTTTTTTATTGTGGTAAAATACATATAACATGAAATTTACCATCTTAATCACTTTTAAGTGTACAGTTCAGTGGTATTAAGTACATTCACGTTGTTGAGCAACCATCACTAACATCACCCTCCAGAACTCTTCTCATCTTACAAAACTGAAATCCTGTACCCATCAAGCACTAACTCCCCAGTGTACCACCTCCCCAGCCCCTGGCATCTTCATTTTTTTCCCTTTACATTTTTCTTCCTTTTTATCTTCTCTTTATTATAAGATACTACCCATTGTGTATATTTGCTCTTGTGTTATACTTCTAGTTAGTCAATTTCTGAAATGATATTTTCTTTTTTATCTTATTCTTTCTTGAGTTCTACCACTTTATTACTTCATTCATTTTCTTCATTCTGAATCATCTTTCAGATCTTCTATCTTTTAGTTCATTTTGAAATATTGTTATAGTATTTTTGGTTTGGGGGTGTTTTTTTGCGGGGGAGAGGAGTGCGGGAGGGGCAGAAGGAGAGGGAGAGAGAATCTTAAGCAGGCTCCATGCTTAGCACAGAGCCTGACGCAGGACTTGATCTCACGACCCTGAGATCATGACCTGAGCCGAAATCAAGAGTCAGGTGCTTTACCGACTGAGCCACCCAGGCCCCCCTAAGTTATAGTTTTTATTTTTGTGAGAACATCTGTCTCATATTCCTGTATTATCTATAGAGATTCTACTCTTTATTCTTTCTTTTCATCCTATCATAAATTTAAATGTGATTTGAACCCTCTCCTTTTCTGTTGCTCATTTTGACAGAATTAGATTTTTCTGAACTTTTACAAAGGAGGCTTGGCTTAGATAGTTTCTCCAATTTAATGTCCCTAGGCCACCGTCCCCTGGTGGTTTTTGTAAAGTATTCAACAATATGAACGCTTAAATTTAAGATCTTCTGTTTCTATTCTCCCTCAACACTTTGATCTGGACTTTATATTTCTATGGTCTCTATTATCCCTGACCTGTTCAATTTAGATTCTCTTCTCAGCAGTGTTTTCTCAGTTTGGACTCTCACCCAGCTTTGTCCTGGGAGGGACCTTTGTTTGGTAGCTTTGAGAATGAAGGGAGCTCAGACTATTCAAGTACCTTCAGTCTTAACACACACCGTGCCTCACCACAGACACTTTTGGATCATGAAAATCCCTCTCAGTTCCAGTTGCTATTCTCAGTTTGGCTGGCTAAGTTTTTTAGGTAAATGCTTATTTGCTATTTTGAAGTCATCAGGTTTGTCAGACATCCCATTGCTTCTTTCTGCTTCCTCTTGGACAGGTGCTAAAACCCAGGAGGTCTTGGTAACTGTTGGTGATTTGTCGTTACTTGCTCATAATTTGGGGTTTGTGGGGATACTCTGTCACCTAGTTTTGTGAAGACTGTCTGTGGCCCATTGTTTTTTTATCCTAGCTGTCCTGTGTGTTTTATAGAGGAATTTGGGGAGATGCCACTGCCTTCTTCACAAAATCCTCAGAGCATACCTTTTTAATTTCCTAGCTCAATATACCTTGTACATAGAAGGAACTTAATAACTATATAAATAAACAAATGTAAAAGTTTGAAGTATTTCCTTCACACACTTTGTAACATTAGAGCAAGAAGTGTCAAAATTGTAAAGGAAGTGGAGCTTATTTTTAGTACCAACCCACCAACTTTCCTGATAGCTCCTCATCCTGTGCTTTTGACATCTTTCTCTTATCTTCTTTTTCTTCTTCTTCCTAAGACGCATTTCCCCTCCTTCCCTACCTACCTATTTATACATTGTAGGACTCCCGTTCCTAATATTTGCTCAAGACTTTTTCTTCTAAGTTCATGAGTTAGAAAACTGTCCTCATTAGGTCTGATATCAAGATTATGATAGCTAAACTCTTATGGTGATTTGTCAAGTGTTTCCTCTTTCTCTGTATTCCAGAATGGTTTGTATAGGAGTGGAATTACTCGTTCTTTGAGTACTTGCTAGAATATATTGCTAAAACCATCTGTGCATACACACCTTGAGTAGGAAGACCTAACTACAAATCAGGTAACTTATTGGATATAAGAATAAGATAAATTGAGGCATATTTAAAATCTTAAGTGTTTATTTGAGCACAAAACAATTCAAATCAGGCAGCATTCAATCTAGCAAAGGAGCATCAGAGACCTGTGCAAAATGAAAAACTTATAGGCAGAAAGAAACAACAACAATTAAGTTATACTGGCAAAAAAGTGATTTGGTTATTGCAAAGTTAATTTCCTTTAGAGGATGGCAGGAGTCATTAGTAAGATTACTTAACTAGTGTTGTTCAGGTGATTTCTGATTGGTTTAAGATTCTATTTCTGGGAAAGCCAAAACTGTAACTAAGTTAAGACTGTTTGGTGGTGGGGGGCTTAGCATAAGCAACTCGATTATTTCTTCCTTGATAAATTATATTTTTCTAGGAATGTGTCCAAGTCTGTTATAAACAATGCTGCTTATCATATCCTCTTATTATCATTTTGTTCTGTAGCTTCTATAGATACGTCCTTTTTATTTCTAATTTTGTCTTCTTTTTTTTTCTTTTTTTTTAAGATTTTATTTATTTGTGAGGGAGAGAATGAGAGATAGAGAGCACGAGAGGGAAGAGGGTCAGAGGGAGAAAGCAGACTCCCTGCTGAGCAAGGAGCCTGATGTGGGACTTGATCCCGGGACTCCAGGATCATGACCTGAGCCGAAGGGAGCCGCTTAACCAACCTAGCCACCCAGGCACCCTTCTTTTTTTATTTTCTTAAATTCACCAGTGGCTTCTCAAAGGTACTCTTCAAATAATCAACCTTTGCCTTTACTGGGCCTCTCTATTACACTTTGTTATTACATTTCATTAAATCCGTATTCTTTATTATTATTTCTACTTTCTCTGGGTTAATTTTATTGGTTTTTTTCCCTTAACTTTTGAACATAGATGATTAATTTATTAATTTTTATTTTTTTCTTATCTACAGAAGTATTTAAGACTAAAAACTATCCTTTGAACACTGCCTTAGCTGCATCCAATAAATTTTAATAAAGGAATTTCCATGTCATTTAGTTCTAAATATTTCCTGATTTGTTATATTTTGGCCATAAGTCATTTAGAACTGTGTTTCTTAAATTTCAAACATACAGACTTTTTCTCTTTGTTATTAAATTCTAACATAATTGTAATATGGTCAAAAAGTATAGTCTCTGTGATAACAGTCCTTTGAAATTTTTTGAGACTTGCTTCATGGGCCAATATGGATCGATCTGTGTAAATGTTTCATGAGACCTTGAAAGGAGTGAAATGGTGTATTCCACAGCTGTTAAGTGTAACATTCTTTCTATGTCCATTAGATCAAGCTTGTTAATTGTGTTGTTGAAATATTTTATATTCCTATTGAGTTTTTTATCTGTGTAAAATAGCTCTGAAAGGGTATATGGGAGACTAGTTAAATTGGTTGCTTTGAAGAGAGAAACCATATGGCCATGGAGGAATGTAAATAGGGCCCTCCATGCTGTGTTCATTCCAGATAATGTTCCATCACCCCAGGCCTAAATTCTGTAAATAAAGGGACCACAGAGGAGAACCCCAGACCTCCTCCTGGCCCTGGAAATACCCCCAACCCCTGACACACAACACTCCCCACCTCACTACAACAGTCTGCTCAAAATACTAACCTTCTGAAGAAGGCTAAGATTGGAACTGGTGGTACATTTTCCCCTGAGAGAGCATCAGGAATAAATCCCTTCTTCCTCAACATCTGTGTTTGTCTCAATCACCAGGAGCAACTCAAGGTGCCAACGCATCCTCATTATTTGTCTGCCCTTTTCATAAATTCTGTACATCCCCTCATTTGACCCAATCTCACACACTTACCCACCCAGAATAGTTACATTGTGCCCTCAGGAACTCAGCAATATATTAGCAAATGGCCTATATCTTTAACCTCTTCTCAGAATGTTCCAGCAACATCTTACTTTGACTGAAACTTGCCACCCCATTTTGTACTCATACCTCACAAATAGTAGCTGTTTGTTCTCCTATACCCCTAAGTCCATAGGGTCTGGAGTAGAATAAGTGTCCTCATTATTGCTTCTAGACCACTATATTCCAAGTGTGGTCTGCAGACCGACAAGAACCACATCACCCGGGAGCTTGTTAGAATTACAGAATATCAAGTTCCATCTGAGACCTATTAATCAGAATCTGCACTTTAACAAGATCTTTTAATGTCTTGCATTTACAACATAACCCCATTTTGAAGCAAGCCACTCAAAAGTTAGGATAAAATCTAAAGTCTACAAAGCTGTAGACATTCTGTTACTTCTATAGGACCAACAGTCGTCTCTCCCATTTCTTTCCTTAGCTCCACTCAGGCTATCTTCTCATAGTCCTCAAACTCACCATCATGTTCCTGATCAGGGTCTTTTTACTTCCTGCCCCCACTGCCTTGGACACTCTTCCATAAGATAACCTCTCAGCTTATTCTGTACCACATTCAGGACTGTACTCAAACCTATTTCTGAGAGAGCTTTCCTTGGTTACACTACATAAATAGAGAACTTGCCTGCCTCCCTGTAACTATTACCTGCTTTTTTTGGTCAAAGAACTTTGATTTATATTATATTCTATTATGTATTATACAACTCTTTATTTCCTTATTGTCAATCTCCTCCTCCTTTCTCTCTCTCTCTCTCTCTCTCTCTCTCTCTCACACACACACACACACACACACGCACGCGCGCGCGTGCACATATGTCAGCAGGAACTTCCTCTATTTTGTTCACTATTGTGTCTCCAACATGGGAAATAGTACCTGCATATTGTAGGTGTTCAATGAAGTGTTTTCTAAGAAGGTAATGAATGAGAAGCAGGGATAGAGAGAACATTTTTCATTGTATAACCTTTTATACCTTTCTAATTTTGAACCATAGTATTATTTACTCAATTTTTTTTTTACTTAAATGTTTTTTTAAGTTGCCTAATATCTCTTGTTTTCTTATATCCAGTCTTAGAGAAAGACATGTCCCTCTTCTCATTGAAAGACCACTCATCAGAATGGAATCTTTATCCCACTCCCTCCTAAATTCACATGAACATGGCTCTGGCAATATTCCCTCTCCTTCATTTCCACAAACACCCACCATCAGCTTTAAATATGCTCAGAGATCTCCTGCAGAGAAAACAAACAAACTCCCTGAAGCAGCTTTCTCCATTCATGCTTGTCCAAGCTTCTTATACAAGTTGACTACACTTAACTCCTATTCACTTCTCAATTTGCTGCAACACGGCTCTCGTTCCCACTAGCCCATCAATGTTTTAAACTAATCCACTATTATCTCCTAATGGTGAGATACAATTTCCGGTTTAATCTCACTGGACTTTTCTGGTGCTCTTCACAGCTTCTATCATGATGGTATCCTATTGTCCAACTATTCTGTTTTTTCTTACCCTTTTTTAAAGACTCTTACTGTTGGGGTTCTCCAGGATTCTCTCTCCAGTCTACTCTTTTGCAGACACTCCTTGAGTGGTCACATTCATTTTATAGTTTCTACCTAACATGTTGATGATCTCCAAATCTCTAGTTCTGCCCCAGACCTCTCCTATATGGTTCTTTCTTATGAACAGGTAAAGGTATGTAAATAAAGTCCAGGCTCCTTAGTTAGCATGGTATATGGGGTCTTCCTTGGAATGCAGCTGGACTCTGTTTGTCTATTCAGCCACATAGCTTCTTCTTACCCCAGCAATGCTAATATGCATTGTGCTGTTTCTGTCCCCAAGCTTTTTTGCTCTTGCTGGCACATGTGCTTATAAAACCCTCATGCATCACACAGCATCCTTTTCTTTGACTAAACATTCCTGTCTCCAGGCTGTGCTTGGTGCTTTCTCATATTCAGTATACTCTTTGCACACATCTCTCAAAGCATCAGCTGCATTGTCTCAAAATCATATATTTATGAATCAGTTCTTGCCCTCCATCCATGAGGTTCTTGAAGGTAGATACTGGGCCTTACTCATGCTGGTTTCCCTAGCACCAACACAGGGCCTGTCATATAAAAAGTGCTCAACAGGTGTTGAACTGAGCTAATAATTGTACTGACTGTATCAGGCTTTGAGAAAAACTGGTATAAAGAGACATAGTTTCCCCCCTATTCTTTTGTGGGAAGAAAACCAGTACAGTTAAGGCCCCACCGAGTATTTTCACATGTAAGTCCATCTGTTTTATGAGTATTCTTAGAATTTGTTTGCTGAGAATCAAATCAAGCTATAAAAAGAGGGGCCATGATCAGGGTTAGCCAGAGTATGGCCTTCTTTAGAAATAATGGACAATTCTGGTTATAGATTTTTTTCTAAGGAAGAACAACACTGTTGCTACACTAAACTACTATAGGAAAGTACTTGTGTGAGAAAATACATGAATGTCCAGTCTCTCCCCCTCAGCATGAAAATAGCTTGTGCTTCAAGGAAAGATAGTCTCAGTTTATTAATGAAAATGAAATTCTTCAGAAGACCCCAACAGTACCCTTAAAATGAATAAAAAGCAGCTCCTATGACAGACAAGATAAATTTTATCCAAATCGTCCTAGAGCTATTTTCTATATATTTTGGAAGATATAAAATAAATAAATACATGGCTTACTGTATTTTTTAAGGAAGTATTGAAGACACTATTTCCTTACCCTGATTTCCCTATGTCTAGTTCATTCTTAAGTTACACAATTTAAAATTACTGTTCTGAGAAGTGGTTTCATATTTTCCCAATGGGAAATAAAAATGAGGTCTTAAACCAGAAATAAAACCTTCACTGTGTCTCTTTAAATTTTTATACTGCTCCCACCAGCACCTTGCCGTTAGTGGATTGCATGTTTAACATTAATATCCATACTTAAAGAGATCTCTGGTTACCTAACGCAATTTCTCTATTCCTTTTAGGAACTTATTTAAATTCTTAAAATACCAGCATTATTAAAAGCATCTCAAATATTTTCTTGTTTTGCTTTTCTCTCAGTACAATTTTATAAACTTGAAAGCACCAAATAGCTAATATATCTTCTACTTTTAGTTCTTGGAATTATAATATTTTACTTCCCAGGAAGCAAATGCCTTTGAAAAACATATATTCCTTGATAGTAATTGGTAATATTCCCTTACTTTGAAGGTTATTGGTAAGGATAAACATGTTATAATGTTTCCTTATTAAAGGAAAAAAAGGCATTATATTCTAACTTCGTAGCTTGTCGTCATGATCACATCAAATATGAAAGTAGAAGAAGCAACACAATCTACGATTATTGTTTTCAGTAATAGAGAATGATAAAACCTGTTCAGAGTCTATCTTCATCCCATGAGGGTATGCCCTTTTCCAGCAGATATTTCAGACCAGCAATGACTATGTATGCAGAGATTTTGAGGCATTATTTATAATGCCCTAAAACGAAATTAGATTTTTTCCACACTAAGCATTTTTAAATAAGGGTCCATCAGTGAATTTCAGGGACTATTATTACCCAAATTTGTTAGCAAAGATACTTTTATGTGCATTCGTCTGAGGAGAGGATCAGTGGTTTACACCAAAATCTGATTTTGACCAAGAAAAGGTTAAATTCCAGTGAAATAAGTAGCACCTACTTATGCGTATTCCTTCTTCTATTCCTTCTTTCTTTTCTTCCAGTATCTTCTAAACTCAAAGCTCATTAGAAACTCATGGAATTAGAAGTCACAAAACCCAGGCTCTGCTCCCAATTCTGTTATTTACTATAAACCATGCAGCTTTGGGCAAATAGCATATCTCTGAGGTTTAGTTTTCTTATCCCAAAAAGCAGATAGTAATGCCCAAAGATTGCCCCCAAATGAGGAGGGCATGGCCTGAGTTTCCAAAGCCAAGAGCCACCATCTGAGTCTCCTTTCCCAAGTAAAGATAGACATATCAATAAATCCAAAAAACTATCTGACTATAAAGAGGAAATCGTTTTCAGGGTTAAGACATTTTTTAATTTCACTTATCAACTGTGTATTGAAAAAGATATCAAACTAGGAAAGAAAAGTGTGATTTATTTTGTCATTGCAGAGATCCAGCCTGGTTGCCAACCGTGCTGGCTCAGAATGACAGCAATGGAAGACTGCTCTAAGATAAAGTCCTTCTCATCAGCATCCTTACTGACATTCTTTATAAGATACATTTTGCTGGGGCACCTGGGTGGCTCAGTTGGTTTCCACTCAGGTCATGATCTCCGGGTCCTGGGATCAAGCCCCCCACCCCCGTCTCTCTTTCTCTAAAATAAGTAAATAAATATTTTTTAAAAAGATATATTTTGCTATAATTACATTAAATTTATATTATAAATGATAGTAAGGTTGTTGTCTTAAAACTTGTCATTTCCTCTATATTCTAAAGTTACTCCATTAAATAAATAAATAAATAAATAAATAAATAAATAAATAAATAAATAAGTTACTCCATTTTATTGCCATTGTTTATTGTGCTGTATCAACCCAGCACTGTAGTTAATCCCATATGAGACACGTCCGAATAGCAGCTCTTTTTTTTCATGTTTCAAGTTTTTATTTAAATTCTAGCTAGTTGACATATAGTATAATATTGGTCTCGGGAGTAGAATTTAGTGATTCATCACTTACATATAACACCCCGTGTTCATCGCAAGTGCCCTCCTTAATACCCATCACCCATTTAACCCATCTCCCACCCACCTCCCCTCCAGCAACCCCCATATCGTTAAGAGTCTTTTATGGTTTGCCTTCCTCTCTTTAGTTCTTTTGATGGTTAAGAATCTCAAATAAATAATGTGTACATAAACATCCCAAACGTGTTTAGTTTAAATGATCTTGAACAAAATTCAATACTTTCTACCAAAGTAGTGTTTTTTGCCTCATTTTCTTTCTTTTTTTAAGATTTTATTTATTTATTTGTCAGAGAGAGAGAGATTGTGTGAGAGAGAGAGCACACAAGCAGGAAAAGCGGCAGGCAGAGGGAAAAGCAGCCTCCCCGCTGGGCAAGGAGCCTGATGTAAGACTGGATCCCAGGACCCTGGGATCATGACCTGAGCTGAAAGCAGACGCTTAACCAACTGAACTCCCCAGGCATCCCTGCCTCATTTTCTTCCGTTTGTTTTTCTCAGTCCTTCTCTTAATAAAAGGCAACACTGCAAAATCAATATAAAGATAGCTAGTACATGGTAGACCTTATTATCTGCCATCTCTTGTACTCAGCACTAATGTATTTATTAATTAATGAATTAATATGTGTATAAATTCATTTAATGCTCATTACAACCCCATGAGGTAGGTACTATTCATACTTCATTTGAAAGATGAGGAAATTGAGGCACAGAGAAATTAAGTCACCCTTGAATAAATGTTAAGGGATAAAACTAGAATTTCAGCCACAGTATTAGTTTTCTGAGCCACAGCTATCAAACAAAATGTGATAGTGAAATAAGGCCAGAACACTGACTTTCATTCAATTGTCAACAGGTATTTCTGGAGTACATAGAAAGTATTGGGATTCTGTCCTCCAGTACTGGAAATATAACAGTAAATAAGATGCAATCCCAGCCATCAAGAAGCTTACAGTGCGGTGCTGTCCAATATGGTAGCCAAAAGCCACCATGTGACTATTTAAATTTAAACCTAAATCATTTTAATAAACAATTTAAATAAAGTATTTATTAATAACTTATATATAGAATTTTTATATAGTTTATAATCTAAGTTTAAATAATTTAAATATAGTTAAAATGAAATAAAATTAAAACTTGTTGCTCAGTCACATTTGCCATATTTTGAGGGCTTAAGAGCCACATGTGACTAGTGGCTACCACACTGGACAACATAGATTAGAACATTTCCATCACTGCACAAAGTTCAACTGGGCAGTGCTGGTTGTGTTTGAGTGGGAATTGAGGGGGGAAAAACAAACAGGTTAATTTAAGGGAGTTTGAATAGCTTTGTGTAAGTGTTCCGTATGGTGCCCAGGAACACAGAAAAGGGGACCTGACTCAAGCCACAGGGTCTAGAACTGTTTTCCGTTATAGGTGACATCTAAGCCAAAACCCAGAAGGTTAAGTGAGAATTAGGTAGGCAACGAGAGAAAATTGGATATTTGAGTCAGAGGGAAGGAAGATGTTTCTTAGTATTTTCTAGCATGACTTTCAGATCAAACATTTGGTACTGAAGTTCCATCCTCAAAGAACATGGAATATTAATCCTACATACCAGGAAGCCCAGAAGGAAAATGGGCCATGGGATGGGGAGAGGACATGCCCATCTTCATCTTGATACTTTATTCCCTGTACTGCAGTTATACAAGGTCTACTTAGGCTTTTATTCTGCATCCTCATCAATCAGAAATTTTCAACTATCATTTCAAATCACATCAACATGAAATGTTCCAAGCTGTGACTCAGTCCTTTTAGAGTAAGTTCTCTTTATTTTGCTTTAGTCCTGTTTCTTAAAATGGAGAGAATGTCAGAAAGCAGTGACAATTATGAAGATTTTAAAGGAGTTGTTGCCCACCAAGTCAGCTTGATGGAGTGGATTTGTATTACTTACTGTTTTTATATGAAAGAATATCGTAGCATGGTGCTTTTGCAAGAAAGATTATTGAATATTGAAATAATAATCTTATAACTTTTCCTCTACATTTCAAGGGCATAAGTTTGATGCTTTTATTAATATGGTAAAATCATAGATATTAAAAAGGATTTAATAAGCTATATACACAAAACTCCATTCTCATTCTCATAGGAACCCACTTAGAAGAACATTATTCATTAATTCATTGACAAAGGATTGTATGAATTCACAAAGGAATTAGAACTGAATGACTTATGTGACTAAATAGAAGGATATACAAATTTTTACTTCTAGGTCACGAGTTTTCATTTTTCTGAGTTGAATAAGGCTAAGGGGATTTTTGACTAAAAATAAACTTTGGCATATGAATATGTCTTAACCTAAATTGGCCCCATCTTTTCTTTAATCTTTATTTACCTGGGAAGTCCCATGACTTTTTTTTAAAATTCGTTTCCTGTGCATTTCCTTCTTACATAAAAAGACAGCAGGAGAAAGGAAAGGCAGGGAGAAAGTCTAGAATTTAATTTTTTTTAAAGATTTATTTATCTGAGAGAGAAAGTCTGAGGGGGTGGGGCAGAGGGAGAGAGAAAATCTTGAGCAGACTCCCTGCTAAATTTGAAGCCCAATACAGAGCTCAGTCCCACAACCCCAAGATCATGACCCTAGCTGAGAGACTGAGTCCAATGCCCAACTGACTGAGACACTCAGGCGCCCCTAGAATTAAATTTTCAAGCCTCATTATCTCCTGGATTTTCTTTTCATAAATAGCCTCAGCATGTGCATCTCTAGTTATTATTTCAATCTATTGTTCTATAAACTGCAAGTAACCACAATCACAAAACTCATTATTCACCTCTCACATACCTTCCATTTGCAAAGCTTTTGTAGTAAACAGCAGAGTTCCCTATTTATTATCACCCTGGATCCACACAAGGAGCTGTATAATGTAGATGGAACAATTAGCATCACCACTGCTTTAGAGAGGGGAAACTGAGAGTCTCAGATAGGCTAAAATGGGGACCCAAGATCATCAACTGGTCCTCAAACCCAGCCTTCTGCTTCCAGACTCAGTGAGTGCTCTTTTCACTTTAAGACAGTAAATCTAGTGTGCCTGGGTGGCTCAGTCGATTAAGTGTCTGCCTTCAGCTCAGGTCATGATCCCAGGGTCCTGGGATCAAGTCCCGCATCAGGCTCCCTGCTCAGCGTGCTGTCTGCTTCTCCCTCTGCACCTCCTCCCCCACCCCCGCTCATGCTTGCTCTCTCTCAAATAAATAAAATCTCTAAAAAAAAAAATAAATAAGACAATGAGTCTAGGAAAATAGATCAGTGATTTAACAAATTCCTGTTGCTCAAGGTCAATCTGTCTATCTTATGAACACAGGAGCCAGGAAGGTACAATCACATATGAACAGAGGCAGGGAGGGTACAATCACATGTGGGTTCTCCCCATCACACTCACGTTATTGGCCTAGCTGGTTGTGATAGTGATTGAAAAAAACAAAAACTAGCTCTGAGGAGCAATATTCAATCTGGATACCAGAGGGGGTAGAAATTCCAATAAAGTCAGGTCCTCTAGAGTGGAAAGGCATGAGAGGGGAGTGCTGGGGAAGTGAGGAGCATTGTAAGCCTGGACAACAGTGAACACACATTTCCAATATTATCCCAAGGCACTCATCCTTGACTCTGTTGACTGAGAGAAGATAATGATAGAGCTGGAAAACACCCTAGAAACCATTTCCTTCAACCTCTTTATAAAGAAAGAAATGGGTTCAAGTAAGTTATACACTCACCGAATGTCCTACAGCTCAACAAAGCCAGAACTAGAACCGATATCTTCTCATTCTAAATGTACTTCTTCTAAGCAGACTCTAAATCAGCATTAACCAAACTTTCACAGAACTCTAGTGTCCTGTGGGATGTGAATAAATACCCCTAAATTAAGTAATTAATTAAGATGTGAGATTCCACATTCAAGTAATTTGGGAAATGCAGGGTTAATCACAATTTTAAAGTTTTATTTACTTCACAAATTCTGAGAACCTTTAACATGATAATATGCGCTTTGTATTCCTAAGAGCAGAAGATACAATATACATGATTTACCCCAATTTTTTACCATGAAACATTTAAACTTTTTTTGAGGAAAACCTATTACCATTTTTGTCGATGATACTAAATTTCCACAGAATATAGTTTGGGAAAAGCATCTCTAATGTTATGAGATATTTTTAATGGCCTTTTGAGAATAAATGTGACTGGGTATTTGTTTGTTTGTTTGTAAAGGTAAAAAATATAGCTTCAGCTTCTGGCAGTACAATTCTTTTTCTAAGAAAGAACTGGATCTCATAAAACATAATTTTATTAACTTTCTAGGCTCAAAGAAAGTAAGAAAATTCTGCAAGATGGTTCCCAACCTCTAAAAAGAACCCATGAACTAAAATCTGAGCACTGATCAATATGCACATGTACACACAGACTTAGATACATGGGAGGAAGGATGGAAGGTTTTATAGGTTTGTATATAAAACAAACATAAGGAGGAAAGATGCCTATATTGGTACTGAAATGAGGAGACTAAACCTGAGACAGAGGCATTGAGGAAGAGGTGAATCTGTGGCTAAATTAAACCAAATTAAATTACAGACTATGTGAATGCTAAAGTGACCCCAGGTAGCATATCTTGGCATCTAGTAGAAGCAAAAGAAAATTCTCTAAGGAGATAAACATCTTCATTATAAGTCTGAGCCTCAGCCCAAATCAGGATTATCCGATATAAAGAAAAAAATGGCAATGAGTGAAATCCCCAGGGAAGATATTTAGACCTCCTAGAATTTCAAATACAATATAGGATGTAATTACAAAGTGATTATGTAATAGTATATTTTTTTTAAACATAAAAGAATGGACTGCCAGGAAGATGGAATAGACATACTTTTCCCTAGGCTGTCCCCTAATTATAACTAAAACCTTGGTCATTGTATAAAACAAACATAAGACCATGAAAAGTAGAGAGAAAAGGCAGACTGTCTAGAAACCTCAGGAACCAAGGATTGATATGATATGGTCGTAAGCCCCCTGGGTTTTCTTTTTGCCTCATATATCCCAGTTTTGGAGCTGAAGAATCTAGTACCTAGAGATGCCAGTGAGTATGGGGCAGGGGTAGAGGGAAAACTCCAACAAAAGCATGCTTTTCAACAAAAGGCCAATAAAGGGGAAGCCTAGCAAAACAGAAAACTTTTTGATAATAACTGTTATTCCTGCCAAACACAACAGGAAAAAATATGGCCTCAATCCCACCATGCCAGCAAAAACCAAGTTGGGACCCTAGACTTCTATATTTCTACTACTATTATGAGACATCCAAACACCCCTACTAGGATAGTGTCAGAGAAGGCTAAGTTGGGATCCAGGACTTTTATCTCAGTTATCCAGTAACAACTCCCCAACCTGTGGTAACGGTAGAAAACAAGAGCACTACAGATAAATCAAAATGGAATTTTAAATTATGTTTAAATAACCCACAGGAAGGAAGGGGACGTAAAACAGAGAAATTAAAGAAAGAGAAAAAATATTAAAATGATTAACAATTCCTAACATAACAGTAATTACATAAAATATAAATTGTCTACACCAATTAAAAGAAATTGGCAGAGTGGATTTAAAAACATGACTCAGTTATGTACTATCTACATGAAATTTCAAATATAACAATATAGTCGGGTTGAAACTAAAGGTGGGAGGATATATATTATACAACATTAATCAAGGAAAGCAGAAGTAGCTTTATTAGATCAGATAAAGCAGACATCAGAGCAAAGAAAATTACTAGAGATGGAGAGAAACATGGTATGCTAAAAAGGTTCAGTCCACTAAGAAGATCTAAAAATCTGGAATGTTTATGTACCAATTGTAAAAATTATCTACCTATAATAATTACTATAAATGCAAATGGTCTAAATACTTATTACTGGGTTTATGTCTCGGCTTCCTATTCTGTTCTATTATCTATGTGTATTTTTGAGCTAGTACCATGGTATTTTGATCATTATAGCTTTGTAGTATATCTTGAAATCTGAGATTGTGATACCTCAAACTTTGTTTTCTCTCAAGATTGCTTTGGCTATTTGGGGTCCTTTGTGGTTCCATACAAATTTTGGGATTATTTGTTGCAGTTCTGTGAAAAATGCCATTGGAATTTTGATGAGGATTGCACTGAATCTACAGATTGCTTTGTGTGGGATGACCATTTTAACAATATTAATTCTTCCAATCCATGTGCATGGCCTATCTTTCCATTTGTTTTTATCATCTTCAATTTCTTTCATCATTGTCTTATAGCTTTTAGACTACAGATAGTTCATCTCTTTGTTTTAATTTATTCCTATGTATTTTATTCTTTTTGGTCCAATTGTAAATGGAGTTGTTTTCTTGATTTCTCTTTCTGCTACTCGTTTATTGGCATATAGAAATGTAACAGATTTTTGTAAATTAGTTTTGTATCCTCCAACTTTATTGAACTCACTTATTAGTTCTAATAGTTTCTTGCTGGAGCCTTTAAGGTTTTATATGTATAGTATCATGTCATCTGCAAATAGTGACAGCCAATTTGGATGACTTTTACTTCATTTTCTTGCCTGATTGCTATATCTAAAGCCTCCAATACTATGCTGAATAAAAATGGTAATAGTGGACATCCTTGTCTTTTTCCTGATCTTAGCAAAATAAAAAAATCTCATGGTTGGGACACCTGGGTGACTCAGTTGGTTAAGTGTCTGCCTTTGGCTCAGATCATGATCCTGGGGTCCTGGGATGGAACCCCGCATCAGGCTCCTTGCTCAGCGGGGAGCCTGCTTCTCCCTCTCCCCACCCCCCACTCATGCTCTCTCTCTCTCTCTCACTCACTATCTCAAATAAATAAATAAAATCTTAAAAAAAAAAATCTCATGGTTTTTCCTCATCAAGAATGATGTTATCTAAAGAGGGCACATTCTGCATGGAGCACTGGGTGTTATACACAAACAATGAATCATGGAACACTACATCAAAAACTAATGATGTAATGTATGGTGATTAACATAACATAATAATAATAAAAAAATGTTATCCATGGGTTTGTAATACATGACCTTTAGTGTGTTGAGGCATATCCTATCTAAACCCACTTTATTGAGAGTTTTTGTCTTGAATGTATGTTGAATTTGGTCAAATGGTTTTTCTGCATCTATGGTCATGATTTTTATCCTTCTTTTTGTTAATGTGTTGTAGCACATTGATTGATTTGCAGATATTGAACTATCCTTGCATCCCTGGAATAAATCACACTGGATCATGGTAAATGACCCTTTTAATGTATTGTTGAATGTGGTTTGGAAAACACTACAGTCAACAACAGCAGAATACATCTTTTTTAAGTGCTCACAGAACATAGGTTAATATAGACCATATATATATATGCAATATAGACCATATCCTGGAGCCATAAAAAACACCAACAAATTTAAAATGATTGAAATTGTACAATGTGTTCTCTAAACAAAATGGCATCAATCTAGAAATCAATAACAAAAAGATAAAATCTCCAAGCACTTGGAAAGTAATCAACATATTTCTAAATAATCCATGGGTAAAAAAAGGAAGTCTCAAGGGAATATTTTTTTCAATTACATTGTAGGAAAATTAAAATACAACATATCAAAATATGTATGACATAGCTAGAGCAGTGTTTAAAAGGAAATTTATAGCACTAAGTGAGGATATTAAAAACAAAAACAAAATCAATCCTTTAAACTCCCACCTCAAGAAACTAGAAAAAAAAAGGAAAGCAAGAAGAAAGGAAAAATTGAAGGTAAAGCAGAAATCACTGAAATTGAAAACAGAAAATAAAGTAAATATATCGAAGAGCTTGAAAAGATCAATAAAATTGACAAACCTATAAAAAAACTAACAAAAAAATAGAAGACATAGCTTATACTCAACAAAAGCTTGCCCATAAATGTTCACAGCAGATTTATTCATGATAGCCAAAATGTAGAGTAAGTCCAGATATTTTTCCACAGGTGAATGGGTAAACAAACTTTGGTATATCCATATCATGGAATACTACTCAGCAGTAAAAATAAATGAACTGCTGATACATGCAACAACCTGGGTGACTTCTCAGAGAATTATAGAGTGAAAAAGCCAATCCACAAGGTTACATAACATATGATTCCATTTATGTAAAATTCTTGAAAATGACAAAATGACAGAAATGGATAAAAGAGTAGTGTTTTCCAGGGGACAAGGAGGAGATGAGATGGTAAGGAAGTGGGTGTGGCTATTAAAAGGGCATCATGAGCAATCTTTGTGGTGATGGAAATGTTCTATACCTTGACAGTATCGATGTCAATATCCTGTTATGATATTGTGCTATTTATAATTCTGCAAGATGTTATCATTGGAGGAAACTGGGGAGGTCTCCCTGTATTACTTCTTACAACTGTATGTGAATCTCCCTGTATTACTTCTTACAACTGTATGTGAAATTAAAATTGCAATTTAAAAAAAATAAGAGAATAAAACAGAGAAGAGGTGATAAAAATGATCAAGAATGTTTAAAAATTAAATGGAACTTTTAGAAATTATATAAAATGTCTGAGTAAAGGCAAAGAATTTAATAAAAGCATCTACTTTCACTCTTTCTTTAACCACCAAAATTCCTCCTCTAAAGAATGAGACCAGGAAATTGCTCCTAGAACATCATCTTGAGGGGCAAGAAGAGCCGAAGAGCTAAGCTACCTACCCCTCCACCCCAACAAGTAAAACCCACCCTTCTTCTTATAGTTGTAGCATAAACACTTGCTGCAAACTTAAGAGCAAAGTCCCCCTCAGCAATGATCTCTTGAATTCAGTTCTCAGTAAACTATGCCATTTAGAATCTCTTAGTAGCTTCATGGGATTGCTGGCAACATGTGGGATTTCTTAAACCTCTCACAAACTTAAGCCCCAAAGAACAATTTCTGAAAATTGCTCAGCATGTTCTGTAGGGTTGCAAGGAATATGCAGAGGCCCGGACCTGCAATGCACCAGTTAGTTTACTAAGGAGGTAGGGTCAAGCCAGTAGCAGAGGCTTGATGTTTAGGTTTGCTCCTCCTTCTTGCCATCTTCCTCTTCATTTGTGCCCGTTTGAGAAGTCCAACCAAGAGAAGAAAATATAGTTCTCGCTATAACCTGGCCAGCTCATTCTCTATTACATCATTCCCTTAGGTACAGGAGCTACTCACATTACCAACTTCTCCATCTCCATCCTATGCCTGTTCAAACTAAACCTCTAGAATTTTCTAAATCAGAAGTTAACCAAACCTCTTCTCATTACTGTAAGTCCAGAGACGTTATGAACAACATGTGTCAGACATCGGAGCCAACATCCACTCCTCTCTGGTGCAGTGGACAGGACTTGATCTCAAGTACAGTAAGGTAAAGTGGAAATCATGTGAGAGCACAAGAAATATAAGTATTGCCTATTGACCCTACAGTATAAAAAGGGGGGCATTGAATTACTGCTTTAACATCTTAGTTATACTCACATTTTTTCCTGATGGTACTTGACATGAACTTCAATATCTTGTGTAGAGGGGTTTGGAATGTAAAACCAAGAGGTAAAATCTTATGATTTAGAATGTTTTGCCTTCAGAATAGAATTGTCTATCTATAAAGGAACCTCCTTTTTGTTCCTGAGGAAAAGAAACCCCATGAAACAGGCAGAATCTTTTTTTTAAAATAACATATTAGTAAGCAAAGTAGGGGATAATGAGTTTTATTGTGTAATAATAACTCACAATTGGACTTATAACCCCTTGAAAATGCTCTTGTTAGAAGTCAGAAGTTTCTCTTCATGCATACGGTCCCATGGAAAGTTTAGTATTTATTCAAGGAGTCACCAAAGAGCATTAGCAAGTGCAGGCCTTGTTAGCAAGTGTGACCGTATCTTAGCTGTGTGATCACTTATTAGCTCCATGACCTTGAGCAAATCACTTTTCCTCTCTCTGTCAGAATTTCCAATTGAATAATATCTGCCCCTACCTACTTCTTGAGGATTATGATCAGGCAAGTCTCCATTTCACATGGATAATACTGAATTTCACATTTCATCCCATTCTGTTCTACTCCATGACATGAGTTATTTGATTTATGATCCAATTCAAAAAAAAAAAAAACTATGAGGAAAAAATGCATATTCCTTAACCTCAGTTTTTTGATAAATTATGTCTACTTGAAATAAAATCATGGTAGTTAAGGTTTCAATTAGAAATCACTTCTTTAATTTTAAACAGATTGCAAGGAAATATGGTGCGTGGGTAGAATTTGCAGAGATAAATGACTAACAGGGGAGAAAGTCATTTAGCGGTAGATTCCTAGGAACTTGGATTTGGAAAAAGACCTTAAAGAACATTTGGTCCAATTGAAGAATTTGTCTCCAGCAGCTCAAATAGATAGTTTTCTGGTGGGTTAATGAGTCCTTCTTTATTTGGATAGTTCAAGACCATGGTAGGCAGTTATTTTGTTCCTGGGCAGCTTCCCTGGAAATATTTTCCTCGGGATGAACAAGTTTCCCTCATTCTAAATGCCAAAATCTGATCCTAATTCTACCTTGTGTTGTAAGATAGAAACATTTTCTCCCTTTCCTACATGACAGCCCTTCCAGTATCTACAGACAGTCAGTCTCTCTTTCCTGGTCCTTCTTGTTGCAGCTTCAATGATCTCTGTATAAAAACCCGGGCATATACAGACTGTCCATAACAAAACCAACCTAAACACCATATGCTACTTAGAAAATACCCTACAGAGAACGAGGGTAAGGTTTCAGGGAAAGCATATTATTAGGTGTCAGAAAATTTGGAGTTGGGCCCTGGCTCCAGCTGTTTCTAAATGTGTGGCCTTAAGGGAAGTCCTCTCATTTCTAACTTCTTGTACTGCTTCTGTAAGGTTTTGTTATCAGTTAATTTCATCAAATGAGTTGAGTAGTGTTCCCTTTTTTCCTATAGCCTGGAAGGGTTTGTATATGAGGTTTGCCTCAAGTGATGAAGAAAAGTTCCATAAAGTGACAAAAACATTTTGACAAACTCCTATAGAAAAGATTTCCTTTCAAACCTTCCTTCGCAACAATATTGACCAAGAATTATTAGTTAAACTTCTAGACTAATTAGATTTTTGTGTGTCCTTGTTAGGCACAGGGAAAATATAAGGGAATTATACAGGGTTTTTAATGGAAACAACTAAGCTGTAAAGAAAGCATTTTTAACTATTAACCAATTTATATATACATTGCACAATACATTTATTTATAAATTTATATATAAATTGCACAGTACATATTCTTACCATGTGCAATGCACTATGATATTTTGTATTCTAGTCTAGTCTCTTTCTTTATAGAAACATTCCAGTTGTGACTGACTGAGTTGATTTCATGACCCATGAATGTGTCACCACATATAGTTTAAAAAAATCTACTTTAGGGGTCTTGGGATTTGCTTCAGACCATGCTATTAATTCTCTATATGGCCTAATTTACTTAATGTCTCTGGGTCTCTGTTTCCTGTAAAATGCCACTGAGCTTATTGACGTGCTATAAGTATAAAATGAGATAAGAGTTTTAAGATTATCTTAAACAAGGCAAAAAGACTAAGAAAAGATGGTTTGATTCAGGTATTAATATCAGAGCCATAACTGAGCAGGCAACTGCACTTTGCATCATAATACAAAATGTGGAATAGGAAAACAATTTTAAATAATGAGTTTAAAAGGTTAAACAAAACATGCAACTACCAAATGACCTAGCAGTCGCACTCTTGGGCATTTTTCCCAGAGAAATAAAGCTTATATTCACACAAAGACCTGTATCTGAATTCTCATAGCAGCTTATTTGTAACAGCCCCAAGCTGAGATCTGCCCAGATGTCCTTCAGTAGCTGAACGGTTAAACAAACTGATGCATCCGTAACATGGAATACTACTTAGCAATAAAAAGGAACCACCCACGTGTACAACTGGGATAAATCTCTAGAGACTTAAGCTAAGTGAAAAAAGCCAATCCTGAAAGATTGCCTGCTGTATGCTCCCATTTATGTGACATTTTTGAAATGATAAAATTTAGGAATGGAGGATGAGTGGTGCCAGGGTAAGGCTGGAGGAATGGCGAGAGGGTGGCTCCAAAAGGGCAAGAGGGTAGGTCCTTGTGCTGATGGAACTGTTCTGTGTCTTGACTGTGGCCACAGGTACACATACCTACGCATTTGATAAACTTGCATAGACACATACACAAAAATGAGGACACATTAAACCAGGGAAATCTGAAGAAGATTGGTGGTTTGAATCAATGCCAATATCTTGGTTGTGATACTGGAGTATAGCTGTGCAAGATATGACCAATGAGGGAAGCTGCGTAAAGGGTATATGGGATCTGTCTCATTATTGCTTATATCCAGATGTGAATCTACATAATTTTCTCAATAAAGAATTCAATTAAGAGGGGCGCCTGGGTGGCTCAGTCAGTTAGGCGTCTGACTTCAGCTCAGGTCATGGGCTTCCTGCTCAGTGGGGAGCCTGCTTCTCCCTCTCCATCAGCCTCTCCCTCTAATTGTATTCTCTCTCTCTCTCAAATAAATAAAATCTTTAAAAAAAGAAAAAGGAAAAATTCAGTTAAGAAAAAATTATACACAAATTGTATGATCTTCATATAATTCTCCAGAAATCTCTTCTCCATAAATGCACTTCTCTGTGGACAAGAACACACACACACACCTCTTCAAATCAGGGGTAAATTCTCCCCTAAGACTATAACTTATGCAGTCCCAAAGACCCCAAGGTTAAGACTTCTTCTCCCTCCTGTCCTGCCTTATACCACCACACCTGTCCCTTGTGCCCATGATGGCTTGCTCCCTGCCCCCCTCATCCCATGACTAAAAACATTCCATGCTTCTTGCCCACCAAATTCATTAGTTACTCATTAATTAAAATAAGCAATCCATTTGAAAACATAAGGCAATTAGAGAGCAGTGTCTGTGGCTCAGTATGTTATAGGCAATCTGGATAGCAATGCAGCCAAGTGTAGTGAGCAAAGGTTGCTTTCTAGCTGGGTGCTGAGGGAGAGAACCACAGAGGAGGCTGAGGTGTGTGGCTAGGACACAGGCTGAATGCTGTCAGATGTTGCAGAATCTTGAGCTCTGGATGATGAGTAGAGATTTCGGTTCAGAAAGTAGTATTTTAGGAAGATATCCAGGATGGCATGGGGCAATATGGGCAGAGATAGTGGACTCTAGAACAGCCGGAACACCCCAAGTGTGGCCCATACACCAGTGCCAGTCTTCTAGATCCTTGTTTCTAGTCTGTGCGGAAATTAGTATAGGAATAGAGAGTTCAGATTTAGAAACTTGTCCTTCACCACAGATTGTTTGAGTAGTTCTGCTCTACAGGGCTGCCACGGATATCCAGAAGTGAGGTGAGGTGTGTCTGGGAAGTGGTCAATTTAAAAGGGAAAAAAAATGAAATCTGATGAAAGTTTGAGCAGCAGATTTGGAGTAGCGCTAAACATGGGAAGTACAATATAACATCATAAGCTATTATCAGAATACTGGGGGGAAAGAAGGGGATTAATTTTATTGCTGAGAAAACATTTCCCCCATAACTGCGATAGAAATTTCTGAGAAGAAAATCACTAAGAAAACCACTAAACAATTTGTCTCTCCATCCCAGACAGAGCTGCAATTATTTTTCAAGAGAACATTAACTGAACAAGGAGTTTTTCAAATAAACACTCAGGGAGAGAGGGAACGGGCATAACTGATTTTTTCAGTCTTTCATATTTCAAAAAAGCCATTAAAGGATTTGGATGCTTGAGCTATTACATAGATTATCTTATTATTGTAGCAATGAAAGCATTTCACACCCATCCATTTACTTCCGATTTGATTTCTCTCTATGAAAATTCTTTGTTTTTGGAAAATATTTGTCATGCTGCAGATATAATTTGCATTAACCGAGGAGTGTATTTAAAAGGTAAGATTTTCAGTGCTTTATTAGGAAAAAAAAAAACTTGGCACTACATAGCTACTTAACAATCCCCTTCTGTGCACAGTATATTTGCCAGTCACCTAAAATTAATTGTCCTTAGAACCTTATCACAGAAAGGTAATTTCGCTGCACAGCTTACAATTTGTGTCTCTTCTACCAAACAGCCTACTTGATAAGTGACCAACTTATCAACCAACACTTGTTGGTTCCTCACTGTTTGCAAACTCTGCAACTTGAAGGAAAGGCCATCAGTACAGTGATTGGGAATAGTTCTTACAAAATGAAATATACATAAATAAATCCCAGAATTGTACAGAAATATTTGAGGTGTTTTCCCTGTATTTGAGACAGTTCTCTGTGTCAGGCTCTTTTTCAATTCCCTTCCCCTCCCATTCAGGTCCACGTTCGGCGCGTTAGGGAAGGGCATGAATGGTCTCTCAAGCAGAAATCCAGCTTTTGCTCCCAAAAGTCTAAGAGGAGAGGATTGAGCAGGCATAAATATGAAGAAAGATGTATTTCTCTAAGACTAGGAGAAGCTTCCTCAAGTTTGGAAGGAGGAAAAAAGAAAAAAGAGAGCATGATTCCCAAGAACAAAAAGAAATGACCAGATGGACCAGAGATCTCAGCTGGGCTATATGTGTAGGAAGACAGGACCATAGACAGGCCAGGGAAGGATTTCCATGACCAAAGAATAGCCCCAGATAGCAGAAGGTTGGATCAGAAAAGGACATGGGCACCAGGACTTCAGCACTGCTGAATGGGCACTGCTAACAATTCTCTCTGTTTACCACCTCAACATCTTAAAACTGGGTAGGATCTTGGAATTGTGGAGCAACACCCAGGAGGTTTTATGGGGGAGGGGACTCCAGGAAAAGCTAATGTCGGGACTTTTCTGCCCACTCCCAGCAGATCCAAAGCTCAAAATCCCAAAAATTAAGTGTAGTTATAGAATACAAAGTTACATTCCTTGCCCGCCTGAGTTTATGAACTGAGATTCACCCCACCACAAGTCAACACATACATGCACAGTACAAGTGTATATTGTATAATATTAGTGCCACATGACAGATCCTTGCTTTTCACATTTCATTATGTGATAGGTGCAAGGTGCTGTGTCATTAATGGAATTGCCATAGATGTCCAAATTGGAACTGCCTATAAAAGAATTTGTGTTAATGATAAAGCAGTGTATGTGTACGTACGAGCGTATGTATATACACGTAAGGGAAGGAGTGCCCGTGGGAGCTGAAGAAAGAGAGATGTCAGGGGAAGAAATATTGACCTCTGAGCCCCTTTAATTCAGAATTTGAACACACTCCGAACAAGAACTAGTTCTCTCCATTTCTTCACTATGATGGCCTCAAAAATCTTTGTTCACAAAAAATCATTGGGACCAGAATACCAGATTTGCCTGAGTCGCTCTTATTTACCAGTGGCAGCCTGTCTCTACTATTACACTTTAGTCCTAAATAAATGACTTTCCAAGTTGATCTAGAATGGGGGAACAAATTATTTTTCATACTTCACACCTGTCCAAATATCCCTGCAAAATATCACCTTCTTCCACAACATTATGCTATCCCCAACAGCAAGATACACTTGGCAACTCTAAATAGACAAATCAAAATAGAAATAACAACAGGAAGAAGAAGAATGAAAAGCAACTGGACACCCAACCAGCTTTCCTCCAGGGTTCTAAATTCATTATTTGGGAAGTGGTCTTGATCCAAGAAACAAAACCATAGGATAAACCAAAAATTGAAATAAAAGCCCCAATTCTATTTTTTTAAGATTTATTTATTTTAAAGAGAGAGAAAGTGAGCAAGTGGAGGAAGGGACACAGGGGGATGGAGAAGGACAAGCTGACTCTGAGCTGAGCGCAGAGCCCTTTGATGGGCTCAATCCCAGGACTCTGAGATCATGACCTGAGCTGAAATCAAGAGTCAGACACTTAATCAACTGAGCCACCCAGGCACCCCATAAAAGCCCCAATTTTAAATGAAGCTATCAAGTCAAAACAGATCTAAAGAGAATCAGCAAGTCCATTCAAGTCCTATTAGCATAAATGCAGAAAGAAAGTAAATTAATCAGTGCCTATGAGGTGAGAAACAGGAGCAAACTGAAAAGGACCTCAAGTTTAGATGTAAAGCAATTAAGATCAAGACACCCAGCTAACTCTATCTAGTAGGCCTAAAGCCTATTAGCCTGTTTCTAAAAACTTGAAAGCAAAATCAGAAACAAAAATCCGATTTAAATTGAAAAATGGCATAATCAGGGTGACACATGTAGTCTCCATGATACAACTGTTCACCTACACCTCTGGCCCCAGAATCACGTTCCTTCCATGTCCTGGACATTTCTGGTCAAACTTCAGAGCCACGGTCCAGATATACTTTTCTTCTCCTTGTCCTCCCACTTTCATTTGGGATTTGATTTTTCCTGATAGAAACATCTCTCCAAATTCTGGACTACGGTGAGTCTCACCCGGGTCTTACATATGAATGGAGCCCGTGTCTGCCAAGAGTTGGGATTAAGGGATGCCGGGAGAGATCTCCACAGCCACTGCCAACACACACATGCACGGACATGTGCTAGAATACATCCTCACCAATCCTACACAGCCTAGAGTTCTCCCCACAGGAGTACATTTTTGGAGCAAAAGATTACATTCAGAAAACCCTGATTAAAGCACATACCTCTGGGGAGATTAACGTAGCACACAACCTTCATTTGAACCTTCCTGGAATATAAGTGCGCGGGACAAGGAACAGGGGGTACTCTGATTGGGGAAAAGCACATCGGACTTTCAACAGGAAGGTGCCTGAGCAGCTGACGGGTAAAGGAGAGCTGAAGGAAAGATGAGAGGCACCAAGGCCTTTACTACTCAAGAAATTCACTTTCCTTTTGGGAAAATTTTGTAGCCTTAAGGGCACAGGCTTTGGAATCGAAAGATCTAGGTTAGAATCCTAACCCTGTGACTGTGTTTCAGCCTCCTCACCTGTAAAATGGGAAGAAAAATATATAAGTAACTCATACAGTTTTAAGAACTCAAAGGGTAATGGCTACCATCTATTGAGCACTTATTATGCACCGATTACTCCATGTAGTCCTACATCTGTGCTTCTCAAACTTTAATGTGCACACAATCACCTCGGCATCTTGTTAAAATACAGATGGAGGGCGCCTGGGTGGCTCGGACGGTTAAGTGTCTGCCTTCAGCTCAGGTCATGATCTCGGGGTCCCTCTCCTTTGCTCTTACCCCTCCCTCCCTCCTCCCACCCCTCGTGCTCTCAATCTCTCTCTCTCAAATAAATACATTCTTTTTTTTTTTTTAAAGATTTTTTTTATTTATTTACTTGAGAGAGAGAGAATGGGAGATAGCACGAGAGGGAAGAGGGTCAGAGGGAGAAGCAGACTCCCTGCTGAGCAGGGAGCCCGATGTGGGACTCGATCCCGGGACTCCAGGATCATGACCTGAGCCGAAGGGAGCCGCTTAACCAACTGAGCCACCCAGGCGCCCCTACATTCTTTTTTTTTAAATAAATTCTTTAAAAATAAAAAATAAAATAAAACACAGCTGAGTCAGTCTGGGGTAGGGTCAGAGTTTCGGCAACTCTAATAAGCCCCCCGGGTGGCTCTGTTGCTACAGGCTTACAGGCCACACTTTGAGTAGCAAGGGCTGATATCACTGAATCCTCACACTAACCCGAGGAAGATAGACTGTTAATGCCTATGCAAAGCCTGCCCTCGATGGGCTAAAAAAAAGAAGTACAAATGCTGCCATAATGATGAAGCATTTTAAAAAGTAAAGACTTTGGGGCACCTGGGTGGCTCAGGTGTTAAGTATCTGCCTTCGGCTCAGGTCATGATCCCGCGGTCCTGGAATCGAGCCCCGCATCGGGCTCCCTGCTCCGCGGGAAGCCTGCTTCTCCCTCTCCCACTCCCCCTGCTTGTGTTCCCTCTCTCGCTGTGTCTCTCTCTGTCAAATAAATAAATAAAATCTTAAAAAAAAAAAAGGTAAAGACTTAGGCTGCCTTGTGTGTGGCTTATTTCTCAAGGTATAGAGACAGGGGCAGCAGTACCGGCCTTACCTGGAGCTTTTTAGACGTGCAGAATCGGGGGCATCTGGGTGACTCTGTCAGTTGAATGGTTGAGCAACCGACTCTTGATTGTGGCTGAGGTTGTGATCTCGGGGTCATGGGATCGAGCCCCGAATGGGGCTCCATGCTCAGCTCAGAGTCTGCTTGGAAGTCTCCCTGCTGGTGCTCTCTCTCACTCTAAATAAACAAACGAACAAACAAATAAATAAATAAAATCTTTTTTAAAAAAGAAAGAAAGAAATGCAAAATCACAGGCTCCTTACTGGATCCACTGACTCCAGATCTGCTTTGTATCAAGATTCCAGGTGAGGGGCACCTGGGTGGCTCAGTCAGTTAAGCATCTGCTCTCAGCTCAGGCCATGATCCCAGGGTCCTTTGATCAAGCCCCACTTAATGCTCCTTGCTCCGTAGGGAGCCTGCTTCTCCCTCTCCAATCCCACTTGTACTCTCGCTCTCTCTCTCTCAAATAAATAGATAAAATCTTTTTTAAAAAATTTTTTAAATTAAAAATTAAATAAAAGGATTCCAGGTGAGTCACATCAATAGTAAATAGTTTGAAAAGCCTGGATGATACAATTAGTCTTCATTTTTTAATAGGTATGCCTATTGCTACCAAGAAATTTTCTTTATGTAGAGTTTTAGATAAAATAATTATAAATTTAGATCATCAAGGGAAATGATTAAGTTCCCACCCTTACCAGCCCACCCCACTCCCACTACATACACACATTCTTAGTAACCAGTGGAAAACATCTTTCTTGTCACACCCTCTTAGTTAGAACAGCTGAGGAGTATTCCTCCCTAAGGTCAACAATTTTGACCCCCCCAAAAAAATTATGCTGCCCAAAATAAAAATTTTTTGAACTTTCAAGGTAACTTAATTTCCTGCAAGTTATCAAAAATGTGGAAAGTTAGTAAATAAATTCTCTTCTTCCATTAATTCATAGTTGGCAATTACCTGTGTTCTATCCTACACATCTGCAAGGTTGTTTTCTCTCCAGGAGAAACTCTCCCATAAAGGAAGTGTGGGAAAAATCAACAAGCTCAGACCCTGTGTTCGGGGTTGTTTATTTTATCTCAGGTAATATAATTTGAGAGGAATTGCTACAGAGGTAGAAGAATAAGGATATAATCAAACATCAAAGAAAAGAAATTTTACCACATACTTATCTGTGGGATCAGGAAACTAACCTAGAAAGAGCCATTTCTTGGCAAAATGGTAGTTGACTGTGGCTGTTACACAGGGTCTTGGGGGCTGGCTGGGCCTGACCGAGGTGCATGAGCCAGCCTCTGCCCAAAGGGCTGTCTAGTGAAGGAGAAAGAGACAAAGGATATGAATCACATGCTGTGGTCTCTCCCATGCAGGAAAGAACCTACAGCTTTTAATTCCGTTGTTATTTTCAACAGATGGGCCTCAATAAATACATTTCAGCTTTATAAAGATAGGAAGGCGCTGAGATTCAGACCATTAACTTGATGTGAGAAAACTGCCGTCCCAAATCCACTGCCACCTTCCCAAGGTCACCTGCCTTTCCTTACCCTGGGAATTGCTGATTTCAAGAGCGCAGAGAAGCAAATTAGACCCACCAACGTGCCAGGCTTTAGACAGACACATTTTTGGCTTTTGGACCAAGTGTGTCAGGCAAGAAATGGGCAAGAGACGCCATCTTTGTTGATTTCAACTATGTCTCTATTCTCCCCTCTGAAAAACCACTGGAAGTTTGTGTATGAGAATGTATATGTGCCTTTTTTTTATATGTATGCCCACATATTTATAATCAACACTCTCTTGGTGGCCACTGGAAATTTGCTGTGAAAGCACAATTTCTACATATAAAAGGAAAATAGGGAAACCTTTCCAGTGCCACGCTGCATTTCTGAGAACTTTTAAAATTACCTGTCATATATAGTGTTAAAATCGCCAATCTGCACTTATTTGGAATATGGAATATACATTAAACTTCCATTTGAATAAATAATAGAAATGAAATCATGGCAGTTCAAATCATCACAGTTCTCAACTTTAATTCAAGTCAATGAATACTGAGCACTGACTAGACACAAGGCATAAGTAGTAGTAGGTGCTACAAGGAAACCCAAAAAGGTGACCACACCAAAGTCCCTCCGGGGTCCTGCTCTGGAGTACTGGTCTCATGATCTTCAACTCTACCACGAAGTGAAAGCTACTTATTTTTAAGAGGAAAAAGAAGGTTCTGGCCTATCTTCAGTGAGGGTATGCCTGAATTATGGAAAAATGTGCATATGCATGCAGCTAATTTTCAGTGAGGACTGTAGGTGACAGGTGCTAAATGAATTCTGCCAATTAAAAGAACTCTATGAATCCAAAGAGATGACTGGGACCAGTGTAGCCATGGGAGGCTTTGTGGAGGAGAGTAGAGATTTTAGCCTTAAAGGGCAAGTAGGATTTAAAGGGTAGAAAGGAGGAAAGAGCACATTCTCCATGAGAGAAAGCAAAGCTGCCGTAGAGTGATATCAGGGCAAGTTGGGAGGACAGTCAGCCAGCCAGCGATGTGATGGTGGAGAGCCCAGACTCAGGAGCCAGACTGGGTTTGAATCCTGGCTCCACCACCAACCAGCTGGTGACCTGGGACAGGTCACTTACTTGTGTGTACCTCAGCACCTCATAGACATGTATGCAGATTAAATGAGCTAATATTTGTAGAGTGCTCAGATTAGGTGGTGTTGGAGTAGAGCGTTCCAGCGAGTGAGCTCTGGGAAACAGGTTTGAAAAGGTGGACTGGGGTTGGCTTGTGGAGGTCCTTGAATGACTTGCTGTGAGCTTGTTCTTAAAAATGACAGAAAGCCACTGAGGGCATAAAAGTCAAAGCAACACAGCGAATCTTTCCTGATGTGTCAATGCAAGGGCTTCTTTCTGTATCCTTTTCTCTAAATCCACTTTTTATAGGTATCGTGAAAGATGCTCATTTTCCTCATTTACCATATCTTTTCATTCCGGCTTTCATTCCTCTTTTCATTTTTATAGTTGTTTTGTTCAGATTTGTGAGGGTTTTGCATTCATATTATATTAATGATCCCATAATTACTAAGCTAAACTATAAGAAAGCCTGAGAATAAAGATGGACCATAACAAAGGACATTTTTCCCCATCCTAATTGCTATTCAAAAGAATATCGGTTTAAAGCAAGCAAGCCTTAATGTATTATATAACCATTATTAGCAAAATATTAGGTTCATTGAGTTCATAATTTATAAATGTAAGAATAAAGTGCCCCAGTGGTGTGTTCCAAATGAGGCTAGATTCGGGAATGCAGAATTAATCACCCTGCCTAATGTTAAAACATCAGATTTATTATATTTAATTAAGTGACTCAATGATCTCTCCAATTCTGATAAGTTGTCTTTATACCAAGTATAGAAACACAGATATGAGCAGTCAAGAAAAGTGTACCATCTTCAAGTGGGATTATTTTCCTTGTGGATAATCTGTGTCCTATTTGATCTAAATTTTTTTCTCAACTCAATACTGGCAGCCCATGTTGGACACTCTGCTATCTGGTCCCACAGCCTCCCCAGCCTCCTCTGAGTGCAGCCACAGCCCCGGGGACAGTTCCTCAGGGGCTCTGCCACCTACACAGTACCTCTCCTCCAGCATGCACGCCATGTCTGGCATTGGTGCCCATGCAGTCCCACACATGCGCAAGAGGAAACTGCAGGGGATTTAATACCCTGTGGGCAACCCTCAACCAGTGGGGGCTGGGATGAACAAATGCTTCTCCCATTCTTTCCTCAGGTGGGCAATTCTGATAAGTATCCTACCTGATGCCAAAAGGACCTGGGGGGCATCAAGCCTCAGCCACCTCCTGCAGTGCTGACCCAGGGACGCTTTCTTGCTGGGCCTTTCCCATTTCACTTCCAAGCTCACTTCCCACATAAACTACCTAAACAGCCTTTTTCTCAGACTCTGCTCTAGGGGGTCGCTGACCGTAACAGCCTGAAAACACAAATCCAAATACAGGGAAATAGAGTCTGTTTTGTAAATTAAAGTGATCTCAAATAGCTATAAAAATCCCTAACTAAGGTCTATATGCTAGAAGAGACATTTAATTTCAAAAATAAGTATAGTGTTATATAAATATTCCCAGCAGCAATTTGACTTTATTTCCTTCTTTTACATTTTAAAGGCTAATTTGGGAAGCTTTGAATATACAACTGCTACCAACATTTCCCCAGGTCCTACCTGGAAATCCCATATTAAATCCAAGAATATGTTAAATTGGGTGATAAGACAGAAAGTTTAGTTTATGTCAGATATAATGGCTGTTTTAGCCTTTGTTTTATATTGGGACATGTCAAAGATGACTTCTTTATGAGGATTCTATGATTATTAAGCAGTACCTTATTATCTTGGCAAACTGATTTTTATACAGGAATATCTTTTTTATTGAATTATAATTGACATACAGTATTATATTAGGTTCAGACGTACAAGATAGTAATTCAATATATTTATACATTACAAAACGATCACCACAAAAGGTCTAGTTACCGTCTGTCGCCATACGAAGTTGTTACGATATTATTGACTATATTCCCTATGCTGTACTTTACATCCCTGTGACTTAGTTGTTTTATATCTGGAAGTTTGTACCTTTTCATCCCCTTCTGCTATTTTGTGGACCTCCTCACCGTCCTCCCCTCTGGCAACCACCACTGTGTTCTCTGTATCTATGAGTCTGTCTCTGTTTTGCTTCGTTTGTTTGCTTTGTTTTTTAGATTCCACATATAAGTGAAATCATATGGTATTTGTCTTTCAGGAATATCTTTATTAGTAAGAATGTGTTCTACACAGCTTTGTGAGAAATTTCACTATCACAGGTAGAAATAATAAAGAAGGTGCAGGAATGGAGTCTGAGACATGAGGACAAGGTTCTTTGCTAGAAAAATATCATTAAATAGGACTGCATATACATATACATATATATATATATATATATAGTACAAAATACATCTGGAAACTCAGAAATCTCTGTATTTGAAAATATTGAAAAAAAAAATCTAGACACTCCAAATCCAAGAGAGAGAAAGAAAGGAATTTGTTCAATTCAGGGCTTACTAGGCAGTTCTACATTGAGGCAAGGCGGTGGATAAAGGGATATAAAATGCAGCAGTCTGGTGGGGCAAGGGGGAGGGAGAGGCTGAAAACTGAGACTCAAGATCACCTGCTCAAGCTCCCAAAGCTACAAAGTGGCAGATCGGCTGCACTCTTAATTAATATACTGTGTCACTTGGGTTTGTTTGTTTGTTTTTAAATCACAGTTGTCACCAAAGCACCTAGCACAGTACCTGCTACATATGATGGCCAATAAATATTTGTTTCCCATGAATGAATGATTAAGGGCACTATTAGCACTTTCCCAGGCTTCCCTGGGGCATCAGGGGGCCACTCACACAAAAGCAGTTACATTGCTGATAAGTCATCAAGGTTAACCCAGAGCTGTCTCTGCTACTATTGTAGTACCACAGCATCCTCTGGGGTGTACGTGGATACAAAATATCTTACTGATGCCTAAAGTGCCTTTAATGGGAAAAGGCTTTAATCCCAAATTAGAGATGAAATGCTTAAAAAGAAAATACTTAGTGGAGATAACCATTCACTAAAAGTAATTGCTGTACCAGTCAGTCATAGTATGAGTATAAATGACTGACACAGTGTTTTCTGTAAATTCACTATTTTGTTGAGGTTCAATCTGTCTCACACTGAATGGCCTCCACGAGAGACAGTGTGGTTATCAAGTGGGGAAGGGGGGACAGAAAGAAGATACGCAACATGAAGAAATCAGACAGTGAATTTACCTTAAAGTGGGCCACAGAAAAAACAATCAGCTCATGGCGGATTTTCCATCAAGCGTGGCTCTAAAAACCCACAGCTCTATTTGATGTACATATGAGGAGTCTTCTATTTTTCCTACCTTAACACAGTCAACTTCATTATAAACAAGACTCCTTTCTACAAGTTTCATTACCTGAATATGCCAATCAGTTTCCAGCCAGGGAAAGAGAAACCTTTCTGATTATTTCAAATGGAGTGATTAGTAACAACAATGTTAAAACAGAATCGTAACAGAGAATCGTTTGTAAATATGTTGGAGAGACTAAAGCTGCAAAATGAGATAGAGGTTGCTGCTATAAACATTGGGGTGCACGTGAGAAAGACATGTATCATATGACCTCATTGATATGAGGAATTCTTAATCTCAGGAACAAACTGAGTGATGCTGGAGTGGTCGGGGTTGGGAGGGATGGGGTGGCTGGGTGATAGATATTGGGGAGGGTATATGCTATGGTGAGCTCTGTGAATTGTGCAAGACTGTTGAATCACACACCTGTACTTCTGAAACAAATAACGCAACATATTTTAAGAAAAAAGAAAAAGAAGAAGATAGCAGGAGAGGAAGAATGAAGGGGAGTAAGTCAGAGGGGGAGACGAACCATGAGAGATGATGGACTCTGAAAAACAAACTGAGGGTTCTAGAGGGGAGGGGGGTGGGGGATGGGTTAGCCTGGTGATGGGTATTAAAGAGGGCACGTTCTGCATGGAGCACTGGGTGTTATGAACAAACAATGAATCATGGAACACTACACCAAAACAAATGATGTAATATATGGTGATTAACATAACAATAAAAAATTTAAAAAAAATGAGATAGAGGTTAGTGCCCAGACACAGACCTCCTCGCTCTCTCAGTGGGCACTGTTGGGGAGCAGGGAGCCAGTCCTGTCCCACTCTTGCTGAGTCTGCAGTCCTGGAAGCCCACAGTCCCACTGGTTCTGCAGGACCAACCACGGGTGCTGCTCACACCTACTGCCCCACTGCACAGTACAGAGGTCCCCCTACTATTACATATACACTCTTAACTGCTCTCACTCTCAGTCGGTGGGGGCTCCACGGCCTGAGAAGGAATCATAGTTGGGTCAGGTGGTCGTGAAGCTGGTGATTAACTGGGTTCCTCTTTAGAGAAGTACTTGTGGAAAAACAGGGAAACAGTGACATCCTGTATTTGAGATACAGGTCACTATGTTTGCTGCAAACAGTAAGCATGTCTATTACTGGCACTGTCCTGCAATGAAAGAATCAAATTCTGTGCTTAAAAACAGCTGTAGGTATTCCCTATCTGCATCCTTAGTAAAGTGACAGGCAGGTCTAGGGAGTAGCCTCTTCTGAGGAAGGGACTAGTGTGTTTCCAGGTGTACACTATATAGTTGTATCATTTTAGGCAGAATGATGGCCTTGTTATTGTCTTTATTTGGAGGATGAATGTATGGTAAGAACATGTGGATTGGCACCAAGTGGATGGCACTTGTGATGGCTAATTGTATTTATCAATTTGACTGGGCAATGGAGTACCTAGATATTTGGTTAAACATTGTTTCTGGATGTCTCTGTGAGGGTCTTTCTCGAGGTGATTAATATTTGAATCAGTAGACTGAGTGAAGCAGATTGCCTTCCTTGGTGCGAGTGGGCCTCTTCCAATGCTTTGAAAGCCTGAAGAGAATGAAAGGCTATATAAGAAAGGAAGAATATTCTCTCTCTGCCTTACTACCATCAGGCTGGGATCTCAGTCTTCTCCTGCCTTCCGACTCTGACTGGAACTTACACATTGACTCTCCTGGTGATCAGGCCTTCAGACTCGGATGGGAACGATACCATCAGCTGTCCTGGGTCTCCATCTTGGCAACTGCAGATCTTAGACTTCTCAGCCTCCATAATCACATGAACCAATTCCTACTAGTAAATATATATTAGATATATAATTATTATAGAGAGACACATAGATATTTAAGGCTAAACATTTAAGGACTAAAACATTCAGTAGATGAATTGAAGGACAAGAAAGTCTCTACGGAGAACCAAATTAGTGAACTACAAAATGAAGTGGTAGAAATATCTCAAAGGTCAATGAAAACATATAAAAGCATGGAAATAATAAGGGAAAAGTTAAACCACTTGGAAAATAAACACAGGGGACCTAAAGCTAAATGTCTAGTCCACCAGACTAGAAGACAGGAACAGAGCAGAAGGTAGTGAGACAACATAATAACCAGCCCTACTGTGATTAACAGTCTTGGTAGAAAAAGAGCGAAAACAGATTAATGGCTTCTGGAAGCCCTAAGAGGAGATTGAATTAAATAGCTAAAGAGAGATGGAGTTCAGAGAACTCTGTCAAGGAGGAGATTAAAATGTTGAGAGAAAGAATTGGAGAAAGGTATGTCAAAGGCAGTTAGAAAGCTCAAAGGATCTTAGGTGTGTGTGCCCACCTGAGCATGTACACTTCTGGGCACTTTTTTATTCACAAATGGACATAAATTATGAGCTCTCTAATGGATGTTGGCAATAGCAGTGGTTAGTGGTATGAAAAGAAAACTGGAATCAAGCACACATGGGTTCTGGTCCTAATTCTGTTACTGCCATATCCTTGGACAAGTCATTTAATTCAATTAAATCTAAATTTATTCATGACACACAATCCACAATCTCTCTAGACCTCTGTGAAGTAAAGACATAAGACCAGACCACCAGTCCCCAAACCAGAATCACCAGGGGAAATTGCTGGTCCAAAGCGTGGGGCTCTAGATCTGGAGTGAGTTCTGATACGAATTTTTAACATGCTCCTCTGGTGACTCTGAAACAGAGGCAGTTTGGGAATCACTGGTCTGTATGATCTGTATGATTTCCTCCAGCTCTAAAATCCCAGAGTGACCCTGAGTCGCCGAGAGCAAGGGACTGAGATGCCCATCCATCAAATTAGGTGTTTGATTCGCACAAGCCACAGAAATAGCAGGGCTGTTTGGTTTTAAAATAGACTCACTTACCAGGCATTATTAATTTTGTTCTATTATTTGGTTGTAGGGGAAGAAAGAGCGGTTGGCATAAACCATCTGACTTTGTGTCAGCTATGCACCTCCAAACCAAATGATTAAAAGAATTGAAGTGGGCTGAGCACAGATAAGCATATCACAAATCGAGAAAAAATTTATACTTTCCCAGGAGACTAAATGAAAGTCATAAGTAGACAGAGAGCAAATGTTTTCATTTAATATTAACTCCCTTTTCTGAGAACCCACTGTGGGTTGTGCAGTGGACTGGCACAGGCAATGATACACCCGAGTGAAAATCTGATTATACTATATCTGAGGGGAAAATATCTCATTTAGGACTGTTCTCATTCTTCAGTGCTGTTTAGTTACATTTACTAAAGGTACAGTATTGCTGATCTCACACCTCTATTAGGGGCTTCTGAAAACCACAAACATGAAAATTTAATCTTACACAAAATATATACCATCCTGACTTATCTAGATTCAAAAATTCATTTTACAGCTAAAAAAAATGTAAAATATTTTGAAACCTCTATTTTATTAAAAAATTTTATATTATGTTTCCTTATGTAATATCAAGTAGGCCATAATAATTCATTTTATCAAACCTCCCTAGGGTATCCTGAATATTTATGAACTCACTACTATGGTGATTTGATTTTCATTTATAAGAGTGTGAATTACTACTACCTAGTCATCCCCATTTTCTAAGAAGCCCTCTTTCTACTCTTAGATTAGAAGCCAGGTATGAATGTTAACCTTTTTGGTCTGTGATAAAGGTATTTTAAAGGTTTCTTTTAACAAATATTATCATTATTCCATTGCCTTGATTAATTTTGTAAGGTACCCAGGGTAATAGCGTGTCTGTGAAAACTGAATTAACAAGACTTACTGCCATATATATTCGACAGCTAACTAACTTCTCCCACACTCACTTGGCTCCCCAATAGCACTGCAGCGTCACAACACACAACACTCATCCTAATCTAAGGATTTAGAATGAGAAATTATTAGAAAAGGAAGGGATCTGAGAACTCACCAAATGCAACTTCTTCCTTATTCAGAAGCCTATCTATATTTCTACCCTGAAACACATGTACTCAGCTTCTGCGTGAACCGCTGGGACAAGGAGAGAGCCAGCACCATTGCTGGCAACTCTAACTTTACTTGAAAACACCATTGTTCCATAGAGCTGTTCACTCCTAACTTCGGGTTCTGAAGTTTCTAGGTCTCTGTCACCCAAGACATCTAAACCTATTATAATTCCAGAATAAGAATGTGTTGTCTATAGAGGAAAAAACATTATTTCTGGTAAAAAGTATTGATTTCTCTTTTAGAATTTAAAATTTGCTTATTATAGAAAAACCAAAAATTTCATTTTATACCATGTAAGTACGTACCAGGCACCCCATGTTCTTTTTTTTTTCCCCCCTATGGATTCCTTTTTATCTTCTTTAAATTTTTTTATTGTTATGTTAATCACCATACACTACATCATTAGTTTTTGATGTAGTGTTCCATGATTCATGTTTGTCCCATGTTCTTTTTATGAGCTTTTAGTCAATGGATTACTGCTCCCCAGCAAAGACAACATATTTACCCTTAGTCCTCAGCAGCTAACAAATTGCCAGCACATGATAAGCATTCAATAAATGTTTGCCTTAATTAACAAAATCTAAGATGCCTCAGTGGAATTTTAAGGAACCTTGTCATCCTTAATGAACTGCATAGTAAACACCTCTCTAGTCCAAGATCGGTCAATGAAAAAAAGTCCAGCTATTTGCATAGAACAAAGGGGTCTTATGAATGCAACATGGAAGTTCTGTGCTACTATTCCTGTCCCCAGTAATTTTTCTTTTGCATAAAATCCATCTGTTTAAAAATTTTAGGGGAACCTGGGTGGCTCAGTTGGCTAAGTGTCCAACTCTTGATTTTGGCTCAGGTCATGATCTCAGGGTTGTGAGATCGAGCCCTGCCTCGGGCTCTGCGCTGGGTGTGGAGCCTGCTTAAGATTTTCTCTCACCCTCTGTTTCTTCCCCCAACTCACACTCTCTCTCTCTCTCTGAAATAAATAAACAAAATCTTTTGTAAAAATTATTTATGCCTGTTACATGGGAGAAGCACTATATATATATATATATATATATATTTTTTTTTTTTTTTTTTAAGTAGGCTCCACATCCAGCATGGAGCCCAATGTGAGGCCTGAACTCATGAGCCCAAGATCAAGACCTGAGCTGAGACGAACCTACTGAGCCACCCAGGTGTGCCATACCATATATACTTCTCAAATGAAATGATTTTATTAAAGGAATGATGTTACTCCTGGTTGTTATTTTTTCCATGTTTCTAGCAACACTAGTCAAATCACTTTAGTGGGGCTAGGGTTGAGCACTTTTTTTCTGAAGGCCTTTGTAGTTGCCAGACCTTTCAACAGATAGGACTAGATCATCAGCTGGAGTTAAAACAGGCTGTCCTTCCTGGATACTTTCTCTTGTGATTCATCACTTTGAGAATTTGCTTGGCCTGCTTGGAAGAGATCTGAAGTTTGTGTAAACCCAAAATTTACCCTAATTTCATTGTTAAAGTTGGACAAGATAGAGGATGGTGTCTGTGACCTGGATAAACAGGTTACAGACTGAGCCACCCAGGCTCCCCGCATAAATAATATTTATTTATAATAATATTATATATTATAATTATATATATATAACCAATATATAATTATAATAATAAATAATAATTTTTAAAAATTTACCTTGGAGCAAATCAACATCCTTGCATCTTTCCTCATAGTATGACATTTCTGAGAACCAGAGGAGGAGACTGACTTGTCTCAGGGATGTATAAGCCTATATTTGAGGTTGAGATATCAGTTTTCAAAATACCTTTTTGTATTTTCTAGTCTTTTTTATTGCCTCTTCCTCACATTATGTAATCATCTTGGTTAAATCCTTTGACCAAACTCCCTCCCATGTTATGTTTTTTTATCAGTTGAAATGGGTGTTGTTTTCATCTGCCCAGCATGTTATAAACAGTGTTTCTTTCATTAAAGCTCCCATATTTCTCTTTAAATGTGACCAGATTTTTAAACTCATTTGAAAACATTTTAAAATAAAATTGTATAGGTTCTTATTGATAGTGATAAGGGGACCATAGTGCCACAGTAAATCCAAGATTCAAACCTAAATGCTAGGGATAGGTATTAAATTAAGCTATGATTCATCAAACATATTTCTGTCAACTAAACGTCATAATTTTATTGATAGGAAACAATTGTAAATGTGTCTTAAAGAAAATTAGTTTGCAGAGGTAGAATTGTTAAATACAGAGTTATAAATAGCCCCTATAATGTTTTAGATGTTAAAAGAATAAAACATTTCATACACAGATCAAAAAGAATGTACAATAGATTTTCCCTGGAGTTTCTGTTTCTATATTTGTTCACCAAAAATTAAGTAATTTAAAGATGGTATTTGCATGAACTCATGGCATAGTTGTCTTTAGAGAAAATCAAATAATAGATTTTGGAAGAGAGAGGAAAGAAAATAAAGACACAACAGAGAATAAAATTAATACCTAAGAGGAAATAAAGAGTAGACAGTCATTTCCTTTGCCAAATCGGTTCCCAGAAGGAATCTCAAATCAACTGCAAAGTTTGTGTGATAGTCAACAATTTTTTATCTTGAAACTTATTGTACTTCTTACATTTGTGCCAGTCCTAAAGATTATCATAAGTTTTTTCCATTATAAGAATTATCACATGGTATAGTACAGCCAGTCCATAACTGTATAATATATTCATTCAAAAAAATATTTACTGTGTATCTACTAAGAGCCTGGCATTGAGCTAGAGATACAACTGAAGGCAAAACAGACTACTGTGTCTAGAGGTGCAGTTAGACATTAATTTCATAAGTATATCATTGCAACTGTGCTTAAGGGCCAAGAGGCAAAGGTCCAGGGTGTTGTGAAAATGGGTACCCAGGGGGACAGGATCTGAAGTAAGAAGGTAAACAGAGGTTGTTTCTCTTCTGGGTTTCCAAGGAAATAATACTGAGGAATGCAAATAAAGTCCTAGTGGCTTATTTTGTTTTGTTTCTTAATGGTCTGATAGCGTGGTGGATTAGATTTGCTCAATTTAATATTATCTTATACTGCCCACCCTGGGAAAATAAAAATATTTTAAAAATCTTGGTGTTCTCTTGACCTCTCTGCAAAGTTAAGCCTTTAAGTAAAACATCATGATGTAGATCTCTTCCTTGAGACTCTTCTCCTATACCAAGTTTATGTATTGTTAAATGCTTACCACATTATACAACAAGGCTAAACAGAATAAGGAAAGTGGATGTTGTAAAATCACCTCTTGTTTTATATAATGAACTATTATGATAGGGGCGCCTGGGTGGCTCAGCCATTAAGTGGCCAACTCTTGATTTTGGCTCAGTTCATGATCTCATGAGTCATGAGATGGAGCCCTACATTGGGCTCTGCACTCAGTGGGGGAAATCTGCTTGAGATTCTTACCCTCTGCCCTCCCCCAACTCATGCACGAGTGCACAATCTCTCTCTCTCTCTCTCTCTCCCTGAAATAAATTAATAAATCTTTAAAAAGTAATAATATTGGGGCACCTGGGTGGCTCAGCTGGCTAAGCATCTGCCTTCGGCTAGGGTCCCAGGGTTCTGGGATCGAGTCCCACGTCAGGCTCCCAGCTCAGTGGGGAGTGTGTTTTTCCCTCTAGCTCTGACCCTTCCCCCTGCTCATGCTCTCTCTCTCTCTCAAATGAATTTTTAAAAATAACTTTAAAAAATAATAATAATATCAATGAATGAAATCAGAGAACTAAATAAATAAAAATATATTCCATGTTCATGGGTATGAAGACTGACCCATGAATTGTCAAGATGTCAATTCTTCCTAATTTGATCTATATTATCAAGTAATCCCAGTCAAAATCCCAGCAATTTATGTTCTGGACATCGACAAACAGATTCTAAAGTTTATATGGAAAGGCAAAAGACACAAGATAAGCCAACACAATATTGAAGAACAAAGTTGGAAGACTGATACAGCCTGACTTTAGGACTTACCATAAAGCTACAGTAATCAAGGTGGTATGGTACTGATGAAAGACTTATCAAATAGAGCAATGGAACACAACAGAAAGTCAAGACATAGACCTCCCAGAAATACAGTCCACTGACCTTTGACAAAGCAGCAAAGGCAATAAAATGGGGCAGAGGTAATCTCTTCAACAAATGGTGCTGGAGAAACTGGACATTCACATGCAAAAAAATGAATCTACACGTGGACTTTACAGCCTTCAAAAAATAACTCAAATGGATCATAGACCTAAGTGTACAATGCAAAACTATAAAATTCCTAGAAGACAACATAGAAGAAAACCTAGACCTTGGGTATGGTGATACCATTTTATGTACAACACCAAAGATATGATCCATGAAAAAAATAATTGATAAACTGGACTTCGTTCAAATTAAAAACTTCTGCTCTGCAAAAGATACTGTCAAGAGAATAAAAAGACAAGCCACAGAATGGAAGAAAATATTTGCAAAAGACACATCTGAGGGGCACCTGGGTGGCTCTGTCAGTTAAGCGTCCGCCTTCAGCTCAGGTCATGATCCCAGAGTCCCGGGTTTGAGGCCCACATCAGGCTCCCTGCTCAGTGGGGAGTCTGCTTGTCCCTCTCCCTACCCCCTGCTCATGCTCTCTCTCTCAAATAAATAAATAAAATCTTTAAAAAAAGACACATCTGACAAGAGACTATTATCCAAAATATAGAAAAAAAACACCTAATACTCAACAATAAGAAAACAAACAACCTGATTGAAAAATGGGCCAAAGACCTTAATAGACACCTCACTAAAGGAGATATACAGATGGCAAATAAACATATAAAAAGATGTTCCACATTATATGTTATCAGGCAACTGCAAATTTAAACAACAATGAGATACCACTACTCACCTATTAGACTGGCCAAAATCTGTAACATCGACAACACCAAGTGCTAGAGTGAATGTGCAGCAACAGACACTCTCATTCATTGCTGGAGATAATGTACAGCAACTTTAGAAAAATGATACAGTCCTTTGGAAGACAGTTTGGTGGTTTCTTACAAAACTAAACGTACCCTTAGCATATAATCTAACAATTATGCTCTTTGGAATTTACCCAAAGGAGTTAAAAACTAATGTCCACACAAAAACCTGCACGGGTATGCTTATGCAACTTTTTTCATAATTGTTAAAACTTGGAAGCAACCAAAATATGTCCTTTACTTGGTGAATGAATAAATAAACTGTTACATTCAAACAATGGACTATTATTCAGTGCTAAAAAGAAGTGAGCTATCAAGCTATGAAAAAGAGGAAACTTAAATGCATATTACTAGGTAAAAGAAACCAATCTGAAAAGGCTACATACCATATGATTCCAATTATATGATATTCTGGAAAAGGCAAAGCTATAAAGACAACAGATCAGTGGTTGCCAGTAGTGGGGAGATGGAGATGATGGGGAAATGAATAGGCAGAACACAGATAATTTTTAGGACAGTGAAACTACTCTGTATGATTTAATAATGTTGGGTATATGTTGTTATACATTCGTCTAAACGCATAGAGTGTATAACACCATGAGTGAGCCCTGAGGTAAACTGTGGATTTTGGGTGGTTACAACGTGTCAATGTAGCTTCATCCTTGGCAGAAAAGGTATGGCTCTGTTGAGTGATGATGATCATGGGGTAGGGGAGGTAGGGGGTTCCAAGGCATGTCTGGGGACAGAGGAGTATGTGAGAAATCTCTGTACCTCCTTTTCAATTTTGTTGTAAGTTTAACATTGCTCTAAAAAAAAGTCTCTTAAAAAGAGTAATATCCCAAAGCAAAGACAGAAAGGGAATCCCCAAGCGATCAGACACGGTAAAAGATTGGGCTGGAGGAATCAAAAGGAAATGCATCATGGTTTTCCTTGATGTTTACCTTAAATTTCACCTGTTTTTATACTAATCAATATTCCCTATTCTTATCACAAATAAAAATTTTTTATGTACCCAAATAATTTTTTAAATATTTTTATTACTTTGCATGAAAAATATATTAATTTTGCTCTTAATATTTTGTAAAAGTTAATCAGAAGAAACATGATTCTCAAAAGAGTGAGAGATCTTGTATATTTTCTTTATATAACTAACGTAGTTAACTGGTATGTTTAGGATAACACACTTTAATAATCATTACAGCCGGGGCGCCTGGGTGGCTCAGTCGTTAAGAGTCTGCCTTCGGCTCAGGTCATGATCCCAGGGTCCTGGGATCGAGCCCCACATCGGGCTCCCTGCTCAGTGGGAAGCCTGCTTCTCCCTCTCCCACTCCCCCTGCTTGTGCTCTCTCTCTCGCTGTGCCTCTCTCTGTCAAATAAATAAATAAAATATTTTAAAAAATTTTAAAATAATCATTACAGCCATAAAAATATAAACTAAAGGGCACTTGGTGGCTTAGCCAGCTAAGCACCTACCTTCATCCCAGGTCATGATCCCAGGGTCATGGGATCAAGACCCGTGTGGCTGCCTTCTGGGTGGGAGGCTGAGTCCTCTGGTGTTGCTCAGGTTTCCCCAATCCCTGGGGCTCATTATCGGCCCAGTCCCTCCCTCCTGCTGAGCAGGGAGTCGGCTTCTCCCTCTCCCTCTGCTGTTCCCCCTGCTTGTGCTTGCTTGCCCTCTTTCTCTCTCAAATAAATAAATAAAATCTTTAAAAAATTAATTAAAATCCACAGGTTCCAACTTCCACTGACTTGATTATAACCTGGAAAATTCACTTGATACTTGTCTGTCTCAATTTACCCATTTGTACAAACCAATTTAATAATATTCTTATTTACTTCTAATGGCAGTAAGAGACTTAATGCTGGTAAACTAATTTTCTTTGGTTAAAAAGGCTAGATAATTACACATTACTTTAGTGTTCCTAATTCTGAAATTATTTTAAGATGTTTAAATGATTAAATCTGTGAAATTTTTGATGACCTTTATTTTAATTCAAATAATCACAACATATTTTAATTTTTTGTCCTTTTTTTCTCCTTTTTTATTAAACTATAATTGACATACAATATTATATTAGTTTCAGGTGTATAACATAGTGATTTCATGTTTTTATACATTACAAAATGATCACCTCAATAGATCTAGTTACCATATGTCTCTATACAAAGTTGTTACAATATTACTGACTACATTCCCTATGCTGTACATTATATCCCTATGACTTATGTATTTTATAACTGGAAGTTTGTGTATTTTAATTTTTAAGGCATGTATGTGGCTTTTCAAAGTGATATATTTTTTCTATTTAATTAAATACAAACTATACAAAAATACCCTCTCCTAAAGGTAAAACTCTTGACACCTCATTTCCTACATGTACCTCTTGGTACAACTCACTTCCTACGTGTAAGCCAGTATGATTAAACTAAAAGGATTCACTGTGAATTACAAATACATATCAATATACTATACACCTGAAACTCATATAACACTGTGTGTTAACTATACTGCAATTAAAATAAACTTAATAAAATTTTAAAAACAAAAAATAAAATAATTAATTAGAAAAATACATATCGATGGATTTTAAATGAACTTTAAATGCTGACTTCACTCATCGTATTTCTTCAAATACGCTGTGAATGTGTGTGTGTGTGTGATTGGATGGAGGGATAGAGTATGATCTCAACATAAGTTTGTTGGAAGTAAACTTTATTACAAATGTGAAACTGCTGTAAATAGATTAGGTAAAGCAAAATAGGACTTGGATATTTAAGAACAAGAATATATATTGTCTTACCATATCTCTTCTTCCAATAAGTTAACAAAAAAAATTTAAGCAAAGTGATTTTTGTCTCTCTTTTATCACCATGCCACCTGTTCCCTAATATCCTAGCCTTAGTTTTGCCTAATGCATTTTCCTCACTTCCCTTTATGTCACCACATAATCAGAACTTCTTCTGACAAAAAGTAATGTGGAGAAAACTGCTTAAAATTAGCTTTTCACAAAAGATGACATAAAGTATCAGTGCAAAGAAAGAGATAATAGGTCTAGGGAAAGCATGTCAGGTTAGGTATTCTGGAGCATTTCTCTGTCTTTCAGGAAGAAAGGCAGAAATTGTCAGTTCACTAATAATAATTTTTACAAGATTTCGTTCCTGGAATGGTGCTGGGGACATTTGCAAAGCCTGCCTCACTAACTAAAGAGTTGCTTTTTCCAAGGGCTTTACCCATTCCATGAGTGAGGCCAACCTGTGTATCCAACTTGCTCCATTTAAGAGCATCTGTGCTCATTATTGGCCCAGTCCCTCTGTTCATTTCCTTAGCCATTAACCTAGCTACATGTCCTTTCTCATTAAATCTCTCATTAAAACATTTGTTGGTGCTTTGAAGAAAATACAAAATTTAGTCAGGTCTCAGTTATCCACATGGAGCCAAAAAAAAAAAGTAGGAGAAACCTATCATAGAGGTGGGTCCATAATTAATAAAAATACTGCATTATTTGTATTAGTTTTCTGTATTTTACAACACTGATAGGGCCTGCTTCATGGACATACAATCGACCCAGTGCTTGGTTTAATGCTCTGCTGTTGGGGTGCCTGGGTGGCTCAGTAGGATAAGCGTTGCCCCTTCAGCTCAGGTCATGATCCCAGGGTCCTAGAATTGAGCCCTGTGTCAGACTCCTTGCTCAGTGGGGTGTCTGCTTCTCCCTCACCCTCTGCTTCCCACTGCTTGTGCTCTCTCTCTCTCTCTCAAATAAATAAAATCTTTATAAAAAAAAATTCTCTGCTGCCTCCATCTTGAAATTCTTAATTTTTGACCAAGCACCCATGGGGTTTCATTTTGCACTGTACCCCACAAATTATGTACCCCAATAACAGCCTCTCCAGTGGTGGTAAGGACAGAAAAGAATTAGTACAGTAATTGAAACAAGAAATAAGACATCGTAGATGTGGAAGTATTTCTCAACTTTTAAAAAATTGTAATGCCTTGTGATTTCTCATTCTGAATAACTGTACACTTTTGTACCTATTATTGATTTCATAAATGGGTCTTCTTTTTCTTAAAAAAATGCTCTCCCCTCCTCCCTACCCGCCGCAATTATATAAGCTTCAGACCCCACAAGACCTCTACCATGTATATGTCCTTTAGGCTCTACTTACCCGGAACTGAATAACAGCTGGTAAATTATTCAGACTCAATTCCTTGCCTTCTGTCCAACTTGTGATCATTTCTCAGCTTTTTAGCTTTTGCATTTGGCAGAGACTGGGAAGAAGTAAAGGAAGGAAAAACACAACTTGGCCAATTCTCATGATTTGTTAAGAGCTCCAGAAATCAAAGAGGAAGTGCAGAAGTTGAAAAGAAGAGGTTTGGGTATTGTTTGCCACTTTCTTTTGAGGCTAACCCTATGCCTTCATTTCCAAGCTCCACCATTGAAGGGAGATGTGTCTAATAATATCCTTATCTTGTCTTGCCTACAGAGCACCTTTCAAGTTATGAGAGGACATTTCTCAGTTGTGAATTTCCCTTGCTCTTTTCCTTCGCTCCACTGTGAACTTGTTATGGTTGGGAAGCTGGAGACAGTAGCCAGCTCATTAATTCAGTTTTAGAAAGGGGTTGGTGCGGGTGAGCAGAGTCAAAGCTTAGATCTGTGTGACCTTTCTCTTGCACATCGTTCTCCCCATCTATGAGAGTGACAGCCCCTATATTCAATCTCACTTTGGTATAGCACTCTCCTACCAGTCTATTTTAAGGCTCAATTCCCATAAATGTTTCACTTTTATTAATAGGCAAAATTGTTTTCCTAAGCTGGTAAAATTTGAAAGGCACTCATTTCTTTGGGTAATGTGATGAATTGTTTCTTAATATGCACAATGAAACTTCACCCATATTTACCATAGTTAGTATACTCAAAATAAAAGAATCTGGGAAACAGTGATTAAAGTCCAACTAATTTTCTTCAAAAAACTGATTACCCATAAAGTCTAAGGAATTTGGGGGGAAGCTAGCTAGTAATACAAGGAGATTCTTCAATATATTAATTTTCATTTTTTTAGATGAGGTTTGAAATTAGATTCGGATTGCAAATTACAGCTTTGTATGGGCTCCCCACTGCTAGCTAGTGAAATCCTCTGGCTTCTGGGGATGAAGCAATTTGGCTTCCTGTAATAGGACTGCGAGAATCTTATTTCCCACTGGTAGAATAATATGTCTGCAGCCTGAAATGTAGGTATCCAACATTTGCTCTTTGACTGGGTCACCAGTAGAGATACATAAACGCAAAGAAAACAGGCATGGTAAAACAGCAATCTGCCTGTGCATTTCAAATTTATTTTAAAGCCCACCGTCCAACTCATTTTACTCAGTTCCTCAGATGTGGTTCACAAAATTGTATTTTCCTCTCTATGAAAAGAATTAACCTTCTGGTGGTTTCTGGGCATGTGGCACATACACATTTGGCACTTCTCAGACCCCAGCCACACAGTGGTAGATACTCCAATGGGTTCTTTTTCCAGGCATAAAAAGAAGGTTCTTTCAGTTGAGGTATCTGCAACCCAATGCAGACAGATTGACAAAACATGTGGTGATTAACTACTATGCATGCACCTTATTGGCCTTTAGGAAGAGCTTAGAAGCTGGTTAACAGAACACAGCTTCCATCTCTACCAGTCAAATACATACCAATTGACTGCCTGACTTCATACTCAATCACGAATTTTTCTCTCTCTAGGGGATATTTCCCCAACAGAGACTGTTGATGCAGTCATAGCATCTGGTTTTCCAATATACCTGCTTCCTCAGAGTTTCTTGAAACTTCCTGCACGGTTTCAATTAATTTCACTGCTTCTTTTGGTTACTTGGGGCAGGAAGGGGGTGGGGCGCTGAGGGACGCAAAAAAAGAGAACAGATTCCATAACGGTTTATCAAAATTGTTTTGCCTCATGTGGTTTTCTGTTGCCCTTTCTGCTGTGTCTTTGAGTGTTTGGAAGCAATTTATGTTGCACTAAGACTGTTTCTCTTTCAGAAGTTCCTGCATTTGAAATTCAAATCTCAACTGTCAGCAGACTGTTTGCTCCAACTGTGCCTTTTCATAAGGCCCTTAGGAAGGTCTCTTATGGCATATTCCTCAAACCAGACACTTTCTTACTCCAAAGGCCCAGAAGGCTTCTATTCTAGCTAGTGGGAAGAGGGGGGTTTAAAAGAGTGGGCTCATCCATCTTGCTTTCATTTGGCAGCTACTATTGAGAGTTCTTTGCCTCAAATTCAGGTCATATCCTCTCTAGCTTCATACACCTATATGGCTTTGTACCCTGGTTTTTGTCTTGTTCATTCCTGTGCCTGTGTTGGCAGTGTTTGGCTAGAATGAGGACTCAGGCCTGGTAACCACCCAGGAAACAGTTCTCAGTCTCCTCCTCTCTCTCTTAGCATCATTCTCCCATTGACAGAAGGCTTGCAGTGTTTTCCAACAATAAAAAATATGATTTTTCTAAATTTCAAGTCATCACAATTTTAATTAAACTTACCAACCTATGTCATTATATTTGTAATAGTCTCTTGAACTATTCAACTTTGTATAAAACTAGAATTTTCTTTGTTACATTTGCCCATCCACAAGAACCATATTTAATACATTCCTCAGGCAAGGAGGCCTTGGGGATTGCCGTATGGCAATGGGCAAAATGTACGGAGATTTTTGTGTCATATGTTAACACTACCAGAGAGCATCTACCACAGAAGAGGCGTAAATAACTAAGAGAACAAAATGACACAGCCAGTTAACATTGGCCAGTCATCAGCCACCCTAGAACTAGCTATGATGGATACATGAATGGAGAACAAGATGCACATGGACCCAGCAGTGTAGATTTCCACTCACCAAAGCCAAACTCAAATAGTTTAGGCTTCCTCAAAATGAAGGAAGAGAATGTCTTTAAGCAACTTCTGGTGTAGACCTGCAAACAACCCTGATGTGTAAGAGAGGGAGTAAGAGAGAAATGAGGAGACCATCAAACCCAAGTAGACTTCATTCTTTCTGATTCTTCATCAATAGTGAATACACATTATAATATGAATAACTTATCCTGCGTCATGGTTTAGAGGGACATACATGGATGCAGAGAGTATAGAATTTCAACACATCTGGGCAGTTGATATACAGAAGTTATTGGATGCCTTTAGAGTATAGATAAATATGTTTTCAATCTCTTGACCAAGAAGCAAGTTCAGGGAAAGTAACAACTCTTGGTTTGTAACAGTCACCTATCTTTCTTCTTGTAGCAAATATATAACACTATATTCTGTAAAATGGACATATTTTAGCATATGCTTATTCATGAGTATTTCCCTAAGTACTGCAAAATTCCCAATGTAAATCTTACTACTGTCTGCCTGGGTTATTATATGATAAAGCTTCCATGCTCTTTGCTCACTTTCTCACATTGACATTAGTGGTTCATTAATATTAAAGAGACCTGCAGTACCATGAGTATTAGCTAATCATACTGAAGACTATCTTTGGAACCTGTCAAGCATAGACCTGGCTTCTATTTTTATAGCTTGACATGCACAATAGGCTGATCTATTTTTAAAACTATCTATCAATCCCACTTTGACTAAAAGAAAATTGTCTGCTTTCAGATGCATGCTTTAACCAAAGTAAATATCACCTAAGAATAATGCAATTAAATTGCTACTTTTGAGAAATAAAAATGGCAAACACATATCCTGTTCAGTTCAGGCTATTGCGCCAACTTTTGTAACGCTAAAGGAATAAGACTTCTAAAAGTGTTTGTTTAACATAGGACAAAGAACATCTACCACCCATCATGCAACCCATGTAGCTCTTCTGCTTTCACTTACCATCAGGTACAGGTACATTTGAACATGCACCTGAATATTCTTCTGGACATGGAGTTATATCCTATGTTCCATCATTTGGTCATGTCCAGAGGACCTTCAGAACTGAATAGAAAGTTGTCAAAGTCAGGATGTAAAGAATATCACTGTTTTCTTGATTTCACTCTCTGGTCAATGTATAGACATAGAAAGGATATTAAAAATATCTCAGTTAATATTCATTATTTAATATGTAAGTGATCATTGCCAGTCATCTCCAGTAATGAGTCAACCATTATTAAGTGCCTACTTTATAAAAGATACTCTGCTGGAGCATGTGGGAAAATAAAAAAATAAAAATAAAAACAAGAACGTGCCCACAAGCCCCTACAATCTGGTTAGGAAGACAAGAGAGATGCTTAATATGAGCTGATAACCAATAAGTAAAAGGGCACATATGTGGGTGACATTTATAGACACTGGGGCAGGCTTTATAAGGAAAATCTTATAAAAGCTGTTTATTTGATACTAGGCAAAAAGTCCAAATTTTGGTGTTACCTTACACTGGTTAATTCTCCTTGAGTCTCAGCTTCCTCACCTTGCAGAAGGCAATTCCTCCATTTTATATAGATGGGAAGTCAAAAAGCCACACTCAAATCCTCACTCTAAATTGAGGATTCTTTCATTGTTTAGAAAAACAAGGATTTCAAAAGAAACATGCTGCCTGCAGAAGTGAGGGCATTTTTTTCCTTTTTTTTTAATAACGGAAGGGATTATAAAGGATTTCATCCTTCACAAAAAGTCTAGATTAAGTAGTGATTGATACCTAATGAAGTTCAGAACAAGAGCAAACCCCGTGAAAAGGAAGGCAGTTTTATGGTGTTTCTTTTAAAACTTTCCCTCAGTGTGTTTCTCTGTTTATCAATAGTTTGTGTTTATAGTTCATGTTTCAGACTATAGTTTATGTTTAAGTCTAACTCTTACCATTATTTTAAGGCTTTTATTTAATATAAAAAGCATTTATGAGTTTGGAAACATTTGTCTCTCTAATTTCCTGATATTTGGTTAAAGGCCAGTTAGATGGTGTCTTAGCATTGCTCTTCTAGAAAACAGAGCCTACGGTGAGGATTAAACTTCTACAGTTTGGGAAATGCAAGACCAACGCAGTGAGTGCAAAGGGTGAAGGATAAAGGGAGAGAGAAGAAAGGATAATTGATTCAAAGTGTTATTGTACTGGCTATTGCTTCACAACTAGTTATGGAGAAATACAGAAGTTGCTCAGCAGGTGCATATTCACTCAGCATTTAGAACTTCTCCAGTAAGTTGTAAGGAAGAACTGCCCCTAAGAGTAGTCCAAATGCCAGACAAAGGAGGGAGGATTATTAGTCAACCCATTCCAATCCCCTCTTTTCCCTTTGAGCAAGGTTTACCCCACTGGAGGCTTACTCCCCTGAACTTTGGAGTTGCATCAATCAACTCCTCAGTGATTGTTCAGATCCAGTGTTGGCCCCTTAGTGACTGCCAGGACCACTGCCTGCAATGTGATGTTTCATCTAAGTCCAAAAGTATATGGCCAACCAGTGCAGGAAAGAAGGAAGAGGCATTACTGAGAAAACTGAAGAAGGCATCCAAGAATTCTGTCCAGTAGAGTAATTTTCATTTCTCTTAGCATCTTTCATAATATGTAACATAATACCTTGTATTTTTTTATTATGTTCAGTTAGCCAATGTATAGTACATCATTAGTTTTTGATGTAGTGTTCAACAATTCATTAGTTGCATATAACACACAGTGCTCATCCCAACACATGCTCTCTTTAATACCCATCACCTGAGTACCCTATCCCCACCCTCTCCCCTCTGTAACCCTCAGTTTGTTTCCTGGAGTCCAGAGTCTCTCGTGGTTCATCTCCCTCTCTGATTTCTACCCCCTTCAGTTTTCCCTTCCATCCTCTATGATCTTTCGTGCTATTCCTTATGTTCCACAGATAAGTGAAACCAGATGATAATTGTCTTTCTCTGCTTGACTTATTTCACTCAGCATAATCTCCTCCAGTTCCATCCATTTGATGCAAATGGTGGGTATTCATCCTTTCTGATGGCTGAGTAATATTCCATTGTATATATGGACCACATCTTCTTTATCCATTCATCTGATTGAAGGGCATCTTGGCTCCTTCCAGACACTTCTCCAAAGACGACATACAGATGGCTAACAGACACATGAAAAAATGTTCAACATCACTAGCTATCAGGGAAATACAAATCAAAACCACAATGAGATACCACCTTACACTAGTTAAAATGGCAAAAATTAACAAGACAGGAAACAACAAATGTTGGCAAGGATGTGAAAAAAGGGGAACCCTCTTTTACTGTTGGTGGGAATACAAGCTGGTACAGCCACTCTGGAAAAACATAATACCTTTTAAACAGTAAGTACTCAGTAGCTATTGGTTCAGAGAACTAAAAAGAGGTATATCTGCTAAATGGTAGCATAGGAAGATCCTGAACTCACCTACTCCCATGGACATACCAAATCTATAGCTACTATGGGTCATTTCCCTCTGAAAAAGATCTGAAATCTAGATGAACTGCTTCTCTACAACAAACAATAAAAGACCACATCACATTTTTAGTTTCACCAAAAACCCCACCCACAACACTCAGTAGGGAGGAATCTCGCCAGTACAGTGCTTCTGAGCAAGGGGTTGGTGCTCCACATCAGGAAGCCAGACCCCTGTGATCTTCACCAGAGAGATGAGCCCCAAAAATGACTGGCTTAGAAAACCAACAGCACTGATATCCAAAGAACCGAAAGTGCTATAGGAAACTTGGATTCCCCTTCTAAAGGGCTCACATACAATCTCACTCACCCTGAAATCCAGGAGAAAAAAAAAGACAAAAAAACCCAGCAGTTTGAAGAGCATCCAAACTATACGTGAAAGAGATTCATTTGCTAAGCTGAAACATCTGCTGGGGGCACCTGGGTGGCTCAGTTGGTTAAGCAACCGACTCTTGATCTCTGCTCAGGTCATGATCTCAGGGTCATGGGATTGAACCCCACATCAGGCTTTGTGCTCAGTGTGGAGTCTGCTTGTCCCTCTCCCTTTGCTGTTCCCCACTCTCGCTCCCTCTTTTAAATAAATAATTTTTTTTTAATTTAAGAAATAAAAATAAAAGCATCTGCTGGAGGGACAAGGGACAACTGAAACTCTCCCTGGAGAAGGAGGTGCTGGTGGATGCCATTTTAGTACTCTGCACCTACCCTGCTATCACAGGTGAACAAGCTTGGTGGCAACACCCTTTTGCCGCCTTGCTAAGATAGATCAGGGCCAGCAGTGGTGGCTCTATCCCACTACCTGTTGAAGCAGGAAAGCACAGGTATTTGCAGCACTCCCCGGCTCCTTAGCTGGGACTGGTGAGCACAGATGGTTGCAGCATTCTCCCACTACCTAGTAAAGTCAGTGAGTTTAGGCAGTTTTAATGAGCACCAGTGGTAGATGGATTCTCCTATTCCCAGTAAAGCTGGCTTGTGCACACAGACAAGGCACTCTCCCACTGCATTCCTGCTGCAGCTGCAGACTGTACACAGTCAAAATCGTTTCCCTTTGCCTTTCTGAAACTGTAAGAATGTCCCACCCCCTACACCATCCAGCTATGTCACTAAAGCCAGCGGGTGGGGGCAATCCACACAGGGGATGCCCCTCAATTGCCTGGCCATGGTCGCCAAGGAGACTGGCATTTCTGAGCTCCCTGGGAATATAACAATCAAAATGACAGTTCTTGGCAGGCCACCACCACCACCACCACCACCCCAAACACTGCACAAAGAGCACACTGAAACACAATCCAGTCTTCCTGTGAAAAAGACCTATTAACTTAGCCTGGAGCTTCAGCCTGAGGGACAGGCTTCAGGTTTCCCACACATCTAGAGGTTCAGGAGGTGCCCGCAGGGAATATAAGCAGGAAGACACCATCCTGTGGACACCCCTTGGCCTGTATCTTGATGAGACTTCTCAGAAAAGAGCTTATAAACTCATTTGAAGCCCCAATATTTGTAACTGTCACCCATGGGCACCTCCAGATCTGGTCTGGAAGCCAGCAGAGATTACAGTTGCAGACCCATAGGACTGTATATATTTGCATGTTTTAAAAGCTGCTGCCTGAGGGCCTGGCTTCCAATCAGCCTGAAACTAGATGCTAAATGAGAGTCCTCCCCTTGGATCACTGACAGGTCTTGGCACTCCCTCAACAATGAGGGCATATCAAGAATAAATCAGGAGGTTTAGACAATCACAAAGGTTCCAAGACAACCAAGAGCTAAGACAAGTTTGAACAAAAGATTCATCACCTACAAAAGGCCATTCCTTCAAGACCAAAAAGGTAACTGTTTCACCTAATATATAGAAGCAAACACAGAGAGTCAAGCAAACTGAGGAAACAGAGAAATATGTTCTAAACAAAAGACCAAGACAAAACCTCATAAGAAGACCTTAATGATAACAGAGAAAAGTAATCTACCTGATAAAGAATTCAGAATAACAGTCATAAAAATGCTCACTGAACTTGGCAAAAGAATGGATGAACACAGTGGGAACTTCAACAAAGTGATATAAAATGTAAGAAAGTACCAAACAAAAGCTACAGAGCTGATGAATATAATAACTGAACTGAAAAATACACTAGAGGGTTCAACAGCAGACTGTATGAAGCAGAGGAAGATATCAGCAAGCTGGAAGACAAAGCAATGGCACTCACCCAGACAGAGCAGCAAAAAGAAAAGAATTTTAAAAAATGAAGATTACTTAAGGGACCTACAGGACAACATCAATCAGAATAACATTCATATTAGAAATGAATGTCCCAAAAGGAGAAGAAAAGGAGTCCCAAAAGGAGAAGAAAGAGAAAAGAGCAGAATCTTATGAATCATTGAACACTACATCAAAAACTAATGACGTACTCTATGCTGGCTAACTGAACATAATCATCATCATAGCTGAAAACTTCCCTAAGCTGGAGAAGACAGACATCTAGTTTCAGGAATAGAGTTCTGAATAAGATGAACCAAGAGACTCATACCAAGACACATTATAATTAAAATGCCAAAAGTTAAAGAGAGAATCTTAAAAAAGCAGCAAGAGAAAAGCAAATTGTTAATTACAAAGAAAACTCCATAAGGCTATCAGCAGAATTCTCTGCAGAAACTTTGGAGGCCAGAAAGGAGTGGTGTGACATATTCAAAGTGCTAAAAGGAAAGTAATTCCAATCAAGAATACTCTACCTGGCAAGATTATCATTCAGAATTGAAGGAGAAATACAGAGTTTTCCAGACATCCAAAAGCTAAAGAAGTTCATCATCACTAAACAGGACTTAACAAGAAATGTTAAAGGGACTTTTTTAAAATAGAAATAAATGGCACTAATTAATGACAAGAAAACATATGAAAGTAAAAATCTCATTGGAAAACGTAAATATATGGTTAAGGTAGTGGATTAATCACTTATAAAACTACTATAAAGGTTAAGAGACAAAAGCAGTAAAATGAACTAAAACTATAAAAATTAAGGGATACATAAAATAAAAAGATATAAAATGTGACATGAACAACACAAAACTTGAGGGAGGGTAGAAAATGTACTTTTAAAATATGTTCAAAATTTAAATTGCTATTAACTTAAAATAGGCTGTTAAATACATAGGATGGTGTATATGAACCTCACAGTAACCACAAGAAAAACTTACGGTAAGATACACAAAACAAAAAGAGAAAGGAATCTAAACATAACACCAGACAAAGTCATCAAACCATAGGGGAAGAAAGCAAAAGAAGAACAGAGAGGAACTACAAAAATAGCCAGAAAACAATTAACAGATTGGCATAAGTATATACCTATCAACTATTATTTTAAATGTAAATGAACTGAATTCTACAATCAAAAGACATAGAATGGCTGAATGTATAAAAATCCAAGACACATCTATATACTGCCTGTAAGAGACTCACTTTAGAAATAAGCACACATACTGACTGAAAGTGAAGGGATGGAAAAAGATATTCCATGAAAATGGAAATGAAAAGAAAGCTGGTGTAGCCATACTCATAGCAGACAATATAGACTTAAAAAAAGAGGTAATAAAAGACAAAAGGATCACTACACAATGATAAAGGGGTCAATCCAGCAAGAAGATAGAACATTTATAAATATGTGTGCACCCAACATAGGAGCACCAAAATACTTAAAGCAAATATTAACAAACATAAATGGAGAAATTGGTAGCAATATAACAATAGTAGGGAGATTTAACACCCTACATACATCAATGGATAGATCATCCAGACAGAAAACAAACAAGAAAACATATCCTTCAATGACACATTAGGCCTGGTGGACTAATAGATATATATACAGAATATTCCATCCAAAAGCAGCAGAATGCACATTCTTCTCTAGTATAAATGGAACATTTTCCAGGATAGACCACATGTGAATCCATAAAACAAATCTCAATAAATTTACAAAAATTGAAATTATATTGAGCATCTCCTCTTTCCACAATGGTATATAACAGGAAATCAATTACAAAAAGAAAACTGGAAAAACTACAAATATGTTGAGATTAAACATGTTACTGAACAACTACTGGGTCACAGAAGAAATGAAAGAAGTCAAAAATTACCTAGAGACAAATGAAAACAGAAATATGACATACCAAAATCTATGAGATACAGAAAAATGGTTGTCAGAAGGAACTTCATAGCAGTAGAGGCCTGCCTCAACAAGCAAGAGAAATATCAAATAAACAATTTAATTTTGTACCTAAAGAAACTAGAACAAGAAAAACAAATGAAGACCAAAGTTAGTAGAAGGAAAGCAATAATAAAGATTAGAGCAGAAATAAAGAATAAAAAGATAATAGAAAAAATCAATGAAACTAAGAGTTAGTTCTTTGAAAAGATAAAATTGACAAACTTGTAGTTACACCAACCCAGAAAATAAGAGACAAGGCTCAAATAAATAAAATCAGAAATGAAAGAGAAGTTAAAACTGATACCACAGAAATGCAAAGGATCCTAAGAGATTACTATGAACAATTATACACAAACTAACTAAAAAATCAAGAAGAAATGGATAAATTTCTAGAAACTAACAATCTTCCAATACTTAATCATGAAGAAAGAGAAAATCTAAATAGACTGATTTTTTTTTAGGATTTTATTTATTTATTTGAGAGAGAGAGAATGAGAGATAGAGAGCACGAGAGGGAAGAGGGTCAGAGGGAGAAGCAGACTCCCTGCTGAGCAGGGAGCCCGATGTGGGACTCGATCCTGGGACTCCAGGATCATGACCCAAGCCGAAGGCAGTCACTTAGCCAACTGAGCCACCCAGGTGCCCCTAGACTGGTTATTAGTAAAGAGACTGAGTAATCGAACAACAACAACAACAACAAAGTCCAGGACTTTCCACCAAGTTTCACTGATGAATTCTACCAAACATTCAAAGATTTAGTACTTATCTCTTTCAAAATTGAAGAGGAGGTGGTATCTCATTGAGGTTTTGATTTGGATTTCCCTGATGCTGAGCAGAGGAGGAAATGCTTCCAAACTCATTTTACAAGGCCAGCAATACCTTGATACCAAAACCAGACAAGAACACCACAATTTGAAAAGGCCAATATACCTGTTGAACATAGATACAAAATTCCTCAACATAATATTAGCAAACCATATTCAACAGTGGATTAAAAAGGAATATACACCATGTTCAAATGGAATTTATTTCAGGGATGCAAGAACGGTTCAACATCCACAAATCAATCAGCATGATATACCACATTAACAAAATAAAAGATAAAAGTCATATGATCCTCAAAATAGATTCAGAAAAATATCTGACAAAATTTAACATCTATTTATGATAAAAACTGTCTACAAAGTGTGAATAGAGGGGACATACCTCACCATAATAAAGGCCATATATGACAAACTCACAGCTAATATACTCAGTGGTGTAAAGCTAAAAGCTTTTCCTCTAAGATCAGAAATAAGACAAGGATGTCCACTCTCACCACTTTTATTCAACACAGTATTGAAAATCCTAACCATAGCAATTGGGCAAGTAAAAGAATAAAAGTTATCCAAAATGGTAAGGAAGAAGTAAAACTTTCACTATTTGCTGATGACATGATTACTATATATAGAAAATCCTGAAGGCTGCACCAAAATCTACTAGAATAAATGAATTCAATAAAGTCATAGGATGCAAAATTAACATACATAAATGCATTACATTTCTATAAGTCTATAGAGTCTATAAAATTCCTAGTAGTAAATTTAACCAAGAAGGTGAAAGACCTGTACTCTGTAAACTATAAGACATTGAGGAAAGAAATTGAAGATGACACAAATAAATGGAAAGATATTCTACACTCATGGATTGGAAGAATTGTTTAATTGTCCATACTACCCAAGTCAATCTACAGATTCAATGCAATCCTTATCAAAATTCCAATGGCATGGGCACCTGTGTGGCATGGTCAGTTAAGTGCTGACTCTTGGTTTCAGTTCAGGTGGTGATCTCAGGGTCTTGAGATCAAGCCCCGTGTTGGGCTCCACGCTGAAGCCAGAGTCTGTTTGAGACTCTCTCTCCCTCTGTTCCTGGTTCCCAATCTCTTTCTCTCTCTAAGAAAAATAAATAAATCTTTAAAAATAATTCCAATGGCATTTTTCACAGAACTAGAACAAATAGTTCTAAAATGTATATGGAACTATGAAAGACCCTGAATAGTCAAAACGATCTTGAGAAAGAACAAAGCTAGAGATACCACACTCCCTGATTTCAAACTATACTACAAATTGATAATAATCAAAGCAATATGGTATTGGCATAAAAACAGACACATAGATCAATGGAAGAGAATAGAGTTCAGAAATAAACCCACACATACATATCAATTAATCTGTGACAGAGGAGGCAAGAATATACAATGGAGAAAGGACAAGTTCGGAAAACAGGACAGCCACATGCAAAAGAATGAAACTGGACTACTATCTTATACTATAAACAAAAAAATAACAAAATGGATTAAAGATTTGAATGTAAGACCTGAAACCATGAGAAATGTAGAGGCAGCCTCTATAAGCTGAAAAAGTCAAGGATACAGATCCTACCCACAGCCTACAAAAAGAAACACATCCTTGCTGATAACTTGATTTTAGCCCAGTGAGACCCATAACAGATTTCTGGGTACAGAATTATAAGATAATGAATTTGTGTTAAGCTGCTAAGTTTGTGCTAATTTGTAATGACAGCAACAAAACACTAATACAGTGTCTGGGGGGGAAAGTCATGCAGTTTTTATGAGGCTATTCTGTCTTCCCATCAAAAACCTTAATTCATTCTTGCCATACAATCACTTCTTTGAAGAAATATGCCTTAAATGGATATTTTTATATGATTTTAGTTTTATAACCTTTCTAATTTGTTAGAAAAATTACATAATTTTCAGTTTAATGATGCAAATTAAAAATCATGTGCATTGGGGCGCCTGGGTGGCTCAGTTGGTTAAGCATCTGCCTTCGGCTCAGGTCAGGATCCCAGGGTCCTGGGATCAAGCCCCACGTCAGGCTCCCTGCTCAGTGGAGAGCCTGCTTCTCCCTCTCCCTCTGCCTGCCTGCCTGCTTGTGATTTCTCTGTCAAATAAATAAATAAATAATCTTTTTAAAAAATCATGTGCATTAAAAGAGGGAGGAGGAGTAGGTGAATTTTTGAAACAGTAAAGGAGCCCTTTACAAGAGCTGAAAGAAAAAGACAAGCAAATAGCATCATTATTGGTCAGATGTGTTAAATATTGAGGAAAGGATACTTCCTGGGAGGGCAAAGAAATGAATAATTTGGTATAATACAGATTTGACCCAATGTAGGGAAGAATTTTCTAAAATCAAACTGCATATAAGAAACCAGCTTGGGAGACAGTGGTCGTTAAATGCAGTGGGTATAAACATTTGATAGATACTATCAAGGAAATTCAAGCTTCCAATGAGTTGTGAGCTAAACGACCTTTATCATTCCTTCAACCTTGAAATCCTGTGATTAATCTAGGAAACAATTTTATGGATTTTATTTATATAAATGATGTAAAAATGAGAAATATGGAAAAACAGAACCTAGATATCAGGAATACATCTACAGGCAAATGCAAAAGGGAAGAATAAAAAGAAAAGTCAAGCTGAGATAAGAGGAAAAAGTAAACTCCAAAATGAAATGTCTGTTATACTAGTCATTGCTAGAAAAATATATTAATATTTATTCCTATGAGGTCTCTCTCCAAAAGAAAAACAAATCTGTGCTATATCCTTGGTATTAGAGAGACATAGTTAAAATAAGGAAATGGTAGCAGGGAAGATTCAAAATATCAAAGAGCTGTGTATACAAGAAAGACATAAACATGATAAAGAGGAGATGCGTGACAATAATGATGATGGATGACATAATATTTTATAAGAGAAATGATATTAGAGCTCTGGTTGACAAGAGGAAATGGTTTGGGCAAAATTTGCAATATGGACAAAAACAGTAAAAAGGTAATTCTTAGACATAAATGCATGGTGAGAAATGCATTTTAGGATAGATTTTTCTGAAAATTATATAAGACAGAATTGACAATACCATTGATCAGAAGAGGTTTTAATTGACCAGAAATTGTTTAGAGACTACACTATAGAAAAAAAATTAAGGAAAATCTGTTTCCTAAATGTGCTGAAATGTGTTTACAGCCCTACATAAATTATTGAACAGTCAACATCCTGAAAGCACATTTACACTTTCGTCCTTGGAAATGAATCAAATGTGTAACGAGGAAGGCTGGAGCGGAGATGTTGTAAAATGATTCCAGGCTGTCTACATTTACAGTCTAATGGGCTTAGTGGGATTAAGATGTGGCTTAAAGGTTGGCGTCACTAACCTTTTTATGTCTCATCTTTCTCTTTGTGCAATGAAGGGTCTGACTAAGTGGGCTCTGTGTTTCTTATAGCTCCAGAGTTGAAGGTGATGCTTGTCAGTAATGACTATGTAATATCCTGTTGATTCCAATAATTTTTTTAACTTAAGCCTCAGTGTGATAAAAGAACCTGCTTGTATCTTTAAGCTTCCATTTATAATGATTTGAAACTTTCCTCTTTTCAACACATTCAAGTTTACTTATTCCTTGGCCTATACCTGCAGATCGCATATTTCACAGATTGTTGTTAGGGTAGCCTGAAGTTGTTTTCCACCTCAGTTATTCATTCCATCACCCTCAATTCTTTACATTGGATTTTGACCACAAGTAAATTTTTGAACACATATGAGTTCTCTATTGGTGTATAACAAGAGTGAGAAGTGGGGAGTGAGATGGGAGAAGCGTTCACTGAAAATCACTACAGGGACCGCTGCACACTCCAGATTCCCCAGCCTGATTTTATTCTTCACTCCTCATCCCCACTCCAGCACTAACCCATGGTGGGAGCATTTTACCCCTAGGCAAAATAGAGGGCTCCTTTCCAAAGAAATTGAATTAACCACCTGGGAAAGCTTAAGGCTTTAGGTATGGGTACTGGGCCTTCAAAGGAAAGCCATCCTCATACTGGCATTTGGAAAATCTGAACTTTTAAACCAGCCTATCAGTGGGTACACCCTACCCTCAAGATCTGAGTACACACAGTGTGCCCAGAGTGATGCCTTATTTACCGGAAATCACACCCACTTGTCAGGAAGCAGGTGTGACATACCAGCAGCAAGAATCACCTGGCATCAACATTAGCATAAAAGAAAGACCATGGTAAACTATCAGAAAAAAATGACTCTGACAGAAACATTATTCAGAAGACAGAAGAGCATTTAAAAAATAAAACTACCAAACACTGGAGTGAGGTGATAGGAGGCAGAGAGGATAACGTAAGAAAGGCAAAGCCTTCTCTTTCAGTAGGAAATCAGCAAGTATTATCTAGGGTCAAAAACGGAAATCAAGAGAGAAATATGCTTAATGTGCTGTTATAGGGATAATGACTAAAACAGAAAATAGTTAAAAACACTGTTACTTCTATAAATTGGAATGTGAGCAGGACAAGTGGAGCAAGTAACTTTCTTTTCATCATAATTATGTCTATGCAATTTGACTTAATACTATGTCATTTAAATTTTTAAAAATTTTTAATTAGAAAAAGTACTTCATACAGAAGGATACTCATGACATAGATAGAAGCTCCCAGTTTCTTAGAAAAATCAAATGACCCTCTCTAGAAAAGATGGGCATGAGCTTCACTTTCACCACCTTCATCTGACAAGTAGAGACCCCCAAGGGGAAGTATTTGGAGACAATCCAGCCTGTCCCTGGGGCCCACTTTCAACCAAAGAACACCATCTACTTCAAAGTCCCTGAGTTGAAGATGGAGGGTCCACAGAAGAAAACAGATGATCAGCTCCTCAGATGTATGTAGGGGATAGTTGAGACTGGATTTTTTTTTAATTTTTTTAAGATTTATTTATTTGAGAGAGAAAGAGAGAAAGCATGAGCAGAGGACGGGGGAGGGGGGCAGAGGGAGAAGGAGAAGTAGACTCCCCTTGAGCAGCCCCAGTGTGGGGCTCAATCCCAAGACCCTGGGATCATGATCTGATTTGAAGGCAGACGCTTAACTGACTGACCCACCCAGGTGCCCCAAGACTGGATATTTTAGAGAGCTACTGGGCCTAGGGTCAGTTGATGAATAACAACTATCAGGGCCTTACAATGAGCCAAGCATGATACTAAAGAATTAGAAATAATGTGGGAAACAAGACAGAAGTAATCCTTATCCTTGTTGGGCTAACCCTGAGCCAGGTGGTTGTCTAAGTTTCTACACATACTAACCCATGAGGTAAGTACCTCTTTATCCCCATATTACAGGTAGGGAAACCAAGGAGGCAAAGAGTATTAAGTCACTTGGCCAAAATACCATGGCTAGTAAGGGGCAGAGACTTGAACACAGACAGGCAGGGAAAGACAGACGCTAAACAATTACTTCAGAATGTGGTAGGTATTATGAAGAGGTGTGGGATATGGACACAATTGCCAAGGGGACAACCTAGTGTGAAGAGCAAAGAGAGGCTAATTTGCTCACTTCATTTTCCCTTTTTAATCATCCTTTTCAGCTCCCCCCACACCCTGCTTCCTCTGCTTTGACAGATTCATTCAGCTATAACCCAAAGGCCTGTGGGGTCTAGGAAAATTCTATATCCCTTACTACATCTCGCTTTGGAACTCAAATCTTTTCTCCCTGGTCAGTACTTGATGGATTTCTTCCTTGTTAAACTACCGTCTTCTTTACTTGCTTTTAGTTACCTGATGTCTATTTATTTATCCTATAAAATTCCTAATGCTTTGTGATACCTCTTCACATTACATATTAGCTACTAATTGCCAGAGGAATGTGACTTTTCAGGGCACCCTGAAGTCAATCAAATTGACAAGTGTACCCACAAGTTGGGCAGAGGAAGAGCCCCACTACGTCCTGAGAATGTGAGCTTCCTTTTCCTTCAAACATTTTTTCTTCCCCCAGGCTAATCTTCTGTATTGTTAAGAAGCTATGACTAAAAGTTTATAGATCATAAATTGCCTGTGGTGAGTTCAGCAGACTCTATGACAAATGTCATTTATTTCCTTTTTCTCTTAACAATCAGGAAATAGCACATGAAATAAGAGATCAAGTAAGCAGACTCTGAAAGAACTGGTTCCACATAAAGTGGCACTTCACATGTAATGCATATGAATAATTGAAATTATCTAATTGCAGACCTGCTGCTAAAATATATGACACTAAGAAAAATAAGAGATGTTAATAATATCCCTTGAAGAAAAAACAACTGCCTACACTAAAAATTATGCTTGCAAAAAAAAAAAAAAACTTACAGAAAGATTGCAAGTAAAAATAACAAGTATCCCTTACTTTAAAATACTGACTTAATATTCAGGAATCATAAATATATATATAGTAAAAACATCCCCACCATAAGCATCTCCAGCAAAAAGAGTATCATTTTCCATTAAGCTTTGTAGAAATGAGTGTATTCTCTTTCTAACTGTTATGCAGAGAGAGAAAACTGTATTCCACAGTAGAAGTAGATGTGGCCTAGATGAGGACATCAAGCCCTCTTTCTAGGTCTACTCCAGTGTGATCCAGAAAGCACTGGGTTGAGTAAGGGAAACACAAGTTCTAGTATGTCTCAGTCAGTAAGTGCTGAGTAACATTAAACAAACTGTTTAACATTTATGGGTCTTGGTCTCTTCATCTGGAAAATAAGGCCACTTAATTACATGATCCAGTGAAGTCCACTCCAGCTATGACCCTGATGATTCTATCAGATCAGGACCCTACCATTAGGACTTCATTTAACCTAATTACCTCCTTAGAGGACCTATCTCCAAATACAGCCACCATATGAGCTTGGGAGGGGGGATACAAACATTCAGATAACAGATAGATTAGACAGACAAATGGATAGGTCCATATCTCTCCCTTCTGGACCTGGCTGACCCCTAATCTAATCTTCCTCCTAGCCACAGCACAGACTTCAGTCGTCAGTAAAGCCCTCCTTGCCCACCATTTCAGCTGAGCCCTTTCCCTGTACCTCTATATGCTTCTAGAATGGATCACTCACACAGTTTTGTGTATATATTGTTGGTTTTGGGCTCTGACTCACTTTCTAGTCAATGAGTTCTTTGGGGGAAGAGAAACTTACTCATTTAACCCTATCGCTGTTATAAGCTAGGTACCCACTGAATATTCAATGATCAGGTGAATGAGAAGACTTGGGTCTTAGAATCAGGCAAACATGTGTAACATCTATTTCTTAGCTGAGGGACCTTGAACTAATTCTATTTCTTAAATAAACTGAATCTCAGATCATTGTCTATAAAGGGAAGATAATGCTGTATCATGTTCAGGGTTGCTAAGAGGATTATGTGAAGAATATATGAAAGTGCCCAGCACAGCACCTGGTGTATTATAGGAGTTCAGTATATGCTACTTTCCCTTCCCCCATAATTTTGAGATCTAATTAATCACCAAATAGGTATTGACTACCAGAAAAGTACAAAGGTTAGTTCTTATTCTAATTTAGTAAAAATAAATAGGATATATTTTCACTAGCTATGGCTGATTTGGAGGGGGACATAATTTCATATTTGAATCTTTCAAGAACAGTGCTAGTTTATTGCCTTAGGAAATAACAGCTTTACACGCAGCAAAGATGGACTTCCTGGTAGTTAAAAGTGCTCCAAAACATCACTGTTTGTTGCCACTAGTTAACCCAGCCAACTGAGGCACACCCCGAAGGAGTCTTTTAATGGAGTGACTAAAGATTTCCAAGCAGCTTTTTAAATGCTTGTAAAAATTAACATCCCAAAGGGATGGATTTTTAAACACTTAAGGATGTGTGAATTGTGCATAGCACAAAATAAAGTAGGGATTTGCCAACTGTCCAACATGAGCAGCTCCCTGCTGCTGAGCATCACTCTGCAGCACAAGCAGAAATCAGGACACAGGCCTTCCCTGACAGAGGGTCTGGGAAGCATGCACCACATCCTTTACACCCCTGCTCCTCCCAGTGCTAATTAGAGTTCCCTGTTACAAATATCAGAAACTCACTCTAGTACAGCATGATGACCATAATTAATACTGTGTTATATATTTGAAATTTGCCAAGAAAGTAGATTTTTAAAATTCTCATCAAAGAGATGCTCAACATCACTCATCATCAGGAAAATGCAAATCAATACCACAGTGAGATATCACCTCACACCTGTCAGAATGGCTAAAATAAACTCAAGAAACAACAAGTGTTGGTGAGGATGTGGAGAAAAAGAAACCCCTTTGCACTCTTGGTGGGAATGCAAACTAGTGCAGCCACTGTGGAAGACAGTATGGATCTTCCTCAAAAAATTAAAAATAGAACTACCGTATGATCCAGGAATTGCACTACTGGGTATTTAACCCCCCCCAAAAAAAATGAAAGCACTAATTTGAAGGGATTCATGCACCTCTTTGTTTATTGCAGCATTGTTTACAATAGCCAAAGTATGAAATTAGCCCAGGCGTCCACTGATAGATGAATGGATAAAGAAGAGGTAGTATATATATATATATATATAAAATAGAGTATCATTCAGTCACAAAAAGAATGAGATCTTGTCATTTGCAACAACATGGATGGATCCAGAGAGTATAATGCTAAGCAAAATAAGCCAGTCAGAGAAGAAAAACACCATATAATTTCACTCATATGTGGAATTTAATAAACAAAACGAATGAACAAAAGAAAAAGAAAGCGACAAACCAAAAAACAGACTCTTAACTACAGAGAACACACAGATGGTTACCAGAGGGGAGGTGGTTGTGGGGGGGTGAAATCAGTGAAGGAAATTAAGAGTACATTTATCTTTTTATTTTATTTTATTTTATTATGTTATGCCAGTCATCATACAATACATCATTAGTTTTTGATGTGGTGACCCATGATCCATTGTTTTCATAAAACACCCAGTGCTCCATGCAGTACGTGCCCTCCTTAATACCCATCACCAGGCTCACCCATCCCCCCACCCCCCTCCCCTCTAGAATCCTGTTTGTTTCTCAGAGTCCATAGGCTCTCATGGTTCATCTCTCCCTCCAATTCCACCCCCCCTCATTTTTCCCTTCCTTCTCCTAATGTCCTCCATGCTATTCCTTATGTTCCACAGATAAGTGAAACCATATGATAATTGACTTTCTCTGCTTGACTTATTTCACTTAGCCTAATCTCCTCCAGTCCTATCCATGTTGATGCAAAAGTTGGGTATTCATCCTTTCTGATGGCTGAGTAATATTCCATTGTATACATGGACCACATCTTCTTTATCCATTCATCTGTTGAAGGGCATCTCGGCTCTTTCCACAGTTTGGCTATTGCGGACATTGCTGCTATGAACATTGGGGTGCATATGGCACTTTTCACTACATCTGTGTCTTTGGGGTAAATACCCAGGAGTGCAATTGCTGCGTCATAGGGTAGCTCTATTTTTAATTTTTTGAGGCACCTCCACACTGTTTTCCAAAGTGGCTATACCAACTTGCATTCCCACCAACAGTGTAAGAGGGGTCCCCTTTCTCCACAACCTCTCCAACATTTGTTGTTTCTTGCCTTGTCCATTTTTGCCATTCTAACTGGTGTAAGGTGGTATCTCAATGTGGTTTTGATTTGAATTTCCCTGATGGCTAATGATGATGAACATTTTTTCATGTGTCTGTTAGCCATTTGTATGTCTTCTTCGGAGAAGTATCTGTTCATACCTTCTGCCCATTTTTTTACTTGATTATTTGTTTTTTGGGTGTTGAGTTTGAGAAATTCTTTATAGATCTTGTATACCAGACCTTTATCTGTAGTGTCATTTGCAAATATCTTCTCCCATTCTGTGGGTCGCCTCTTTGTTTTGTTGACTGTTTCCTTTGCTGTGCAGAAGCTTTTTATCTTGATAAAGTCCCAAAAGTTCATTTTTGCTTTTGTTTCACTAGCCTTTGGAGATGTATCTTGAAAGAAGTTGCTGTGGGCGATGTTGAAGAGGTCACTGCCTATGTTCTCCTCTAGGATTTTAATAGATTCCTTTCTCACATTGAGGTCTTTCATCCATTTTGAGTTTATCTTTGTGTATGGTGTTAGAGAATGATTGAGTTTCATTCTTCTGCATGTGGCTGTCCAATTTTCCCAGCACCATTTATTGAAGAGACTCTTTTTTCCATTGCATATTTTTTCCTGCTTTGTCCAAGATTAGTTGACCATAGAGTTGAGGGTCCATATCTGGGCTCTCTATTCTGTTCCATTGGTCTATATGTCTGCTTTTGTGCCAGTACCATGCTGTCTTGGTGATCACAGCTTTGTAATATGGCTTGAAATTGGGCAACGTGATGCCCCCAGCTTTGTTTTTCTTTTTCAACATTTCCCTGGCAATTCAGGATTTTTTCTGATTCCATACAAATTTTAGGATTGTTTTTTCCAGCACTTTGAAAAATGTCGTTGGAATTTTGATCAGGATGGCATTGAAGGTATAGATTGCTCTGGGTAGCATAGACATTTTAACAATGTTTATTCTTCCGATCCATGAGCATGGAATGTTTTTCCATCCTTTTGTGTCTTCTTCAATTTCTTTCATGAGTGTTTTGTAGTTCCTAGAGTATAGATCCTTTACCTCTTTGGTAAGGTTTATTCCGAGGTATCTTATGGTTTTGGTGCTATAGTAAATGGAATCATTTCTCTAATTTCTCTTTCTACAGTTGCATTGTTAGTGTATAAGAAAGCAACTGATTTCTGTGCACTGATTTTGTATCCTGCCACATTACTGAATTGCTGTACAAGTTCTAGAAATTTGGGAGTCTTTTGGGTTTTCCACATTAGGTGTCATGTCATCCGTGAAAAGAGAGAGTTTGACTTCTTTGCCAATTTGAGTAGCTTTTATTTCTTTTTGTTGTCTGACTGCTGTTGCTAGGACTTCTAGTACTATGTTGAACAATAGTGGCGAGAGTGGGCATCCTTGATGTGTTACTGATCTTAAGGGAAAGGCTCTCAGCTTTTCCCCATTGAGGATGATATTTGCTGTGGGTTTTTCATAGATGGATTTTAAGAACTTGAGGAATGTTCCCTCTATCCCTATACTCTGAAGAGTTTTAACCAGGAAAGGATGCTATATTTTGTCAAATGCTTTTTCTGCATCAATTGAAAGGACCATACGGTTCTTCTCTCTCCTCTTATTAATGTGTTCTATCACATTGATTGATTTGTGAATGTTGCATCCCAGGGATAAATCCCACTTGGTCGTGGTGGATGATCCTTTTAATGTATTGTTGGATCCTATTAGCTAGGATTTTGTTGAGGATTTTGGAATCCAAATTCATCAGGGATATCGGACTGAAATTCTCCTTTTTGTTGGGGTCTTTGCCTGGTTTGGGGATTAAGGTAATCCTGGCTTCATAGAATGAGTCTGGAAGCTTTCCTTCTGTTTCTGTTTTTTGAAACAGCTTCAAGAGAATAAGTGTTATTTCTTCTTTGAATGTTTGGTAGAATTCCCCAGGGAATCCATCAGGCCCTGGACTCTTGTTTTTGGGGAGGTTTTTGATCACTGCTTCAATCTCGTTACTGGTTATTGGCCTATTCATGTTGTCAATTTCTTCCTGTTTCAGTCTTGGCAGTTTATAGGTTTCCAGAAAGGCATCCATTTCATCCAGATTGCTCAGTTTATTGGCATGTAGTTGTTGATAATAATTTTTAATAATTGTTTCTATTTCCTTGGTGTTAGTCGTGACCTCTCCCCTTTCATTCATAATTTTATTAATTTGAGTCCTTTCTCTTTTCTTTTGGATAAATCTTGCCAGTGGTTTATCGATCTTATTAATTCTTTCAGAGAACCAACTTCTAGTTTCGTTGATCTGATCTACTATGTTTCTGGTTTCTAATTCATTGATCTCTTCTCTAATCTTAATTATTTCTCTTCTAATGTGTGGCTTAGGCATCGTTTGTTGCTTTTTCTCTAGTTCTTTAAGGTGTAGAGTTAGTTGGTGAATTCAGGATTTTTCTATTTTTTTGAGTGAGGCTTGGATGGCTATGTATTTCCCCCTTAGGACCACCTTTGCAGTGTCCCATAGGTTTTGGACTGATGTGTTTTCATTCTCATTGGTTTCCATGAATTGTTTAAGTTCTTCTTTGATTTCCTGGTTGACCCAAACATTCTTGAACAGAGTAGTCTTTATCTTCCAAGTGTTTGAATTTCTGCCAAATTTTTCTTGTGATTGAGTTCCAGTTTTAAAGCATTATGGTCTGAGAATATGCAGGGAATAGCCTCAATCTTTTGGTATTGGTTGAGGCCTGATTTGTGACGCAGTATGTGGTCTATTCTGGAGAAAGTTCCATGTGCGCTCGAGAAGAATGAGTATTCTGTTGTTTTAGGGTGGAATGTTCTGTATATGTGTATGAGGTCCATCTGGTCCAGTGTGTCATTCAAAGCTCTTGTTTCTTTGTTGATTGTCTGCTTAGGTGATCTGTCTATTGCTGAGAGTGGAATATTGAGGTCTCCTACAATTAATGTATTGTTATCAATATGACTCTTTATTTTGGTTAACAGTTGGCTTTGTTAAATGGCTGCTCCCATGCTGGGGGCATAGATATTTACAATTGTTAGATCATCTTGTTGGATAGATCCTTTAAGAATGATAGAGTGTCCTTCTGTGTCTCTAACTGCAGTCTTCAGTTTAAAATCTAATTTGTCTGATATAAGAATTGCTACGCCAGCTTTCTTTTGAGGTCCGCTGGCATGGAAGATGGATCTCCATCCCTTCACTTTCAGTCTGGATGTATGTTTAGGTTCAGAATGAGTCTCTTGTAGACAGCATGTGAATGGGTCCTTTCTTTTTATCCAATCTGCAACCCTGTGCCATTTTATGGAAGCATTTAGGCCATTCATGTTGAGAGTGATTATTGAAAGATATGAATTTATTGTCACCACGTTGCCTGTGAAGACCTTGTTTTTATAGATTGTCCCTGTAAATTTCTGTTGTATATCACTCTTGGGGTCTTTCTCCTTTTATAGAACCCCCCTTAATATTTCTTGCCAAGCCAGCTCAGTGGTCATATATTCTTTCAGTTTCTGCCGGTCTTGGAAGTTCTGCATCTCTCCATCCATTCCATATGACAGCCTTGCCAGATAAAGTATTCTTGGCTGCACGTTCTTCTTGTTTAGTACCCTGAATATGTCTTGTCAGGCCTTTCTGGCTTGCTAGGTCTCTGTGGATAGGTCTGACGTTATTCTGATGTTCCTTCCTCTGTATGTAAGGAATCTCTCCCCCCTAACTGCCCTTAAGATGGTTTCCTTGGTTCTAAGATTTGCGAGTTTTACTATTACATGCTGGGGTGTTGGCCTGTTTTCCTTGATCTTGGAAGGGGTCCTCTCTGCCTCTAGACATGAATGTTTGCTTCATTCCCCAGGTTAGGGAAGTTCTAAGCTACGATTTGCTCAACTATATCTTCTAGCCCTCTCTCTCTCTCCACCCTCTCAGGGATTCCAATAATTCTGGTATTGGAATGTTTCATGGTGTCACTTATTTCTCTGATTCTATTTTCATGGATTCTGAGTTGTTTTTCCCTGGCCTCCTCTTTTCCCTTTTTATCTATCAAATGGTCTTCCAGGTCACTAATCCATTCTTCTGCCTCACTAACCCTAGCTGTTAGATTATCTAGATTAGATTGGATCTCATTGATAGCAATTCAGCCAATTCAGCTTTCATTTCTGCCCTTAGAGACTCTATGTGGCCATTAATCTATTTCTCCATTCTAGCTATTGTCTTCACAATTGCTAGCCTGAATTCCATCTCCGACATCTTGGTTATATCTGAATCCTTTTGTAAATCTGTGGCATAAGTCATAGTCTCTGAGTCTTTCCTCTTTGGGGGGGTTCCTCTTCCTAGTCATTCTGTTGAGGGGTGGTTGAGGGAATGTATAGAGTCCAAATTATTGACCACAATCCAAGCAAGATGCACCTGTTTTCTAGGGACCTTAGGGTTGCTGGCCTCTTGTTTTCCCGACCTGTCTTCTGGAGGAGGGGCCTGCTGTACTGTTACTCAGACAACCCTATTTGGGCAGAGTTGTCCTGCCCCCTGTGGCCAGGGATAGGTTCAGTGAAAACCGGTTTTGGGAGGCTTTTGTTCTCTGGCGGCTTTCCCCAGCGACTTTCGGCACCTCTTCCGAGAGTCAGAGCAGAAGAGACCATTTCCAACTCTCTGCCTCAGACCAGAAAGATCGCAGTCTGTTCTTCAGTGAGCTCTCCAGGCCATACTATCTCTGTTTCTGTCTGTGCTGCTATAAACTGCAGCATCCTGGGTTGTGTGCCCCTCCATAGCGCTCCCAGTCCTGCCTCCAGGTCTGGGCTCCTCTCTGCCCTTTGTGCTTCTAAAACCTCCAGCCACCCCCATTTCGCACATGGGGCCCCACTGCTCTGATTTCTGTCTAAAGTCCTTTCCCTGCCGCTACCAGTCTGTGAGTCTGTGCCCGGTCTCCAGCACGGGAGTCTATCATTCACCGGCGGTGCAGGATCCCCATGGCCAGGCTCCCTCCTGCTGTCGTTTATCCTCCGATATCTGCCCATGGAATCACGGCTCCCTGCTTCGTACCTCAAAACCAACTGCCTGCAATATTCTGTTTGTGGAGATCCAGATCTATCTTCTTACATCTCAGGCTGATTTCGTGGGTGTTCAGAGTGGTCTGGTAGATATCCAGCTCAATTCTGGGGACCAGTTGGAATAGAGTCCCCTACTCCTCCACCATCTTTTCAAGAGTACATTTATCTTGATGAGCACTGAGTAATATATGGAACTGTTGGAATCAGTATACTGTACACAAACTAATGTAACACTGTATGTTAACTACACTGGAATTAAAATAAAATAAAATAAAATACACTTTAAAAATATTAAGTGAAAAAAATAAGAAAAAACATTTTTTGTAACTGTGTGGTGATGGATATGAAGTAGACTTATTGTGGTGATCATTTTGCAATATATACTCATGGCAAACCATTATGTTGTATACCCGAAACTAATATAATGTTATGTGTTAGATGAAAATATATATTAATAAAAATAATGAAAGAAAGAAACTCAGACAGCAAGTGGATATTTGGGGAGCCTCTACCTGAAGTCCAGAGAGCCAGGAACAAACAGGAACAAAGCAGGGAAAGGCACAGCCAAGACCCTACCACCAACACAGCCTCTGTAGTGGCTGCCATTGCACCCTGGACACTGGCCGACCTGGACTCTAGACTCTACATCTACCCCTTTCAAAACCAATGTCTAACTGGTCTTTAGGCCTCTCCTCAAGAACTGGCTGTGCTCTTAGGAAGCAATTCATGATCATTTTCAGCAACATCTATTTGCTGCCTGGGATTCTGTCTTCTACAAGATGAAAAGAGGAAATAGTTTCTCTTTTCATGAAGGAAAGGAACCATGTCTCCCACCTATTTTGGGAATCCCTTCAAATTTAAGAGATATTTGGCTGCTGTATAGCCAAATGTCAACTGTCCGGTACAGTACTCATTATTATCCCTGTTTTACCATTGAGGAAACTTGCCAAGAGGACACAGTAAATGGTGGAGGTTGAGCTAACATCTTAGCTGTACACTTTTCCACTGCACTCACTGGCTAGTCAATTTTGATTTTTAAAAATTGATTAAATCTATTAGCTTCCTGCCAAATCACTTTTACTATTCTATAAAGACATTGTCTAGGATTTATAGTTGTTATAGTTCTAGGCACTTAACTGCTTTTCCTTTCCCTTTTAAAGGTATTTCCAGATACTATAAAAACTGGAGTGTGCATCTTCTTTTCCATCCAAGAATAAATCACAGGGACAATACCCTAAAGTTACATGAAAATACACAAGCTGAAGTTCAGCCAAAGGGCCCAACTCATTCAGAAGCAATTGCACTTCTGCATCAGGATGCTTTATTATGTAGCTAAGTGAAGCCAAGTATCTCACCCTCTCAAGTACAAAGATCATTTAAATGGATGGCTATATGTGTGACTATAATCACTGAAATCTGGGATCAATTATGAAAGTTAGTCAATCCTAAAATTTTCTGTACTACCTGATGCAGATGTTTACCTTCACTTTCAAATTTCATAGTCAGCTGGAAAATTTATTTAACTATCTCCCAAGATAATCCTTTCCAGTTGTAATTTTTTATGCCAGGAGTGTGAAGCAGTTCAGTATCTGCTATAGATCTTGTTACTGCTAGGGGGAACTAGAGTTGTGAAATACTCCTACTGTGAAAAATAATATAGATCAGCTCACTCAAACCCATTTCAACCTCATTTCCTTTTCTTCCTTTACTATAGCTACTGAAAACTAAAAATTCACCTCCTCTGACTAAAAAAGGTAACTCTGTGACTAAGTTCAAGCCAAAGAGGTAGAAGGAGAAGATTTTCGTGCACATCGAAGAGTCTGATTTCCTGACACAGGCACCACCCCTTTCTCTCACCATTTTCTTCTTGCCTGGGGTATAAATGTGTTGCTAGGACCTGCAGCAACCATCTAGGGACCATGAGGGAGGAAACTGAGGAATTGCAAAGAAGTGGACTCCGATAGAACTTCAGCCTCTGAATCACCACCTACTCTGGACTTGTTGCATGAAGCATTATGACAAATAAGCCAATATGTGTTTGAGGCTCTATTTGTCTGGTTTTCTGTTATTCACAACTGAAAGCAACCCCTCCCTTTTAAGTCTGATAAATGAGAAGTTATTAATCTTCACTGCAGGGTGCACTGCGTGAGATTAAATGTCCTAGGGTGGCATAAACAATGTGGTGGTTTCTGCCTAGACCAGTAATATGGATTTAGAATGCATTGATTCCCCAAAGCAAAAAGTCATCTAAATCTAGTGTACCAGTGTTAAATACTACGTTTGATTAAGGTCCTAATAGCAGTCAGTTAGATTTATTTTGAAAACTGGTCTAACATCACCAAAATCTGCTAACTGAACAAAATAATTTACCTAAATTAATTGTTTTTCCTTATACTCATCTGGAAAGGCCTTTGGCATATATAATCAAATATTCTATATCACTTTCTTTGATCCCTTCCCTAAACAAATGCTTCAAAGTTCTCTTGATACTCATGGAATAAAATCCAACTCCTTGCCATGACCTAAAAGGCTTCATGTGAACTAACCCCTTTCTCCAATCTTATTGACTACTTCCTGCCATCCACGCTATGCTCCAGGGGCTCACCCCTTTCTGTTCCCAAGTCTGCAAGCCCCTACCCTCCTTGGGATTTTGTCTCCACACTCTCTTCCCATGTTCTCCTTATGGCAGGTTCTTTCTCATCCTTCAGGCCTTGGCATGAACATCCCCTCTTCAGAGCAGCCCTCCCTGACCACAAAACGATGGCAGCCTCAACACACTGTTCATTACATCCATAGCACCTTCTGAATCCACCATTTTAGTCATTTCCTAATGTATTTCTTTCTTTGTTTATTCATTGTCTCTCCCCATCCTATTCATATATAAGTCCAGGAAGACAGGGACCCTGCCCATGTCCCTAAAAATGTAACCTATAGATCAGAAAATAATTGTTTAATGGATTGTTTCATTCTTTAGCTAGGTGTTTCTCAGCATATCAATAACATCTCAAAGTACCTGTTATTTTTAGACCATGCATAAAATAATTAGCAATAACAGTAGCTAATGACAACGTAGATCTTACTATGTACAAGGCAGTGCTAGTGCTTTTTATGTGTTATCTTCCTTAATCTTCACAATTGTGTGAGGTGCTATCATTATAATCCCATTTTACAGATGAGAAAATGAGAAGGTTGCTAATTGGGATTAACATTCAAGCCACTTGGCTGCAGAGTCCTTCCTCGTAAACACAACTCTGGTACTGATTGAGGATCCCAATAAGGACTCCCTTGCACTGCTATGGTACTTAGCTGATTATGAAATTCTTTTATATGTATTATATTAGATGAGTAGGTTTAAAAATTTGCCAGGGATGGTATTGTTCTATGGATGAGAAAACTAAGGTGTGGAGATATTAAAGGATTTATTCAAGATCATAACAGCAATTGGTAGAAGTGAGATATGGCCCAGGAGCTCTGATTCCTCATCCTGGCTTCTTTCCTTGACATCATGCTGCCCATGGGCCTAACACAAATTCCACATGTTATTCCCCCATAGGAATCTCTTTAAAGAGGTCATTTCCAGTGGATATCTGACTTCTTTCTTACATTATGGTAATCGATGGTATATATTTTCTTGTGTGTGGACCTTAAAAAGAATCTTTTAAAGGCAATCATGTCACTACACGCTTAGGAGATGATATCATCCCAGATATAATCATGTTCATAATGAAATATGAGAGCAATTGGAAGCTGTAAGTCATTTTATTAATGTGAGTATATTAGAAGCCACTGATTTTACATCAGTAATTATTTTAATGTGTAACTGTCCTCTATCCCCATTTACAAGTTCTTAAGGAGCATGAATTGTGATAAATAATTTGTTTTGGCTAGGAGGTCAAGACATGTTCATTGGTACTTAGAAAGGCAGAGAAGGTAATTTTTCTACATGAACAAGCTTTCTCTTCTTTTATGAATCAGAGTCAAAATCCTACAGGTTTTGAGTGATTTCAATTTTTTAATAAATTAACTAATTCTGTCAAATAACAAATGGTTACCAGGCACCCGATACAGTCCAAGCCCATGCTAGTCTCCAAGGAATACAAAGGACTGGAAAACACGGGCCTTACCCACCCATCTACCCCCACCCCACTAGGAAGCTAACTCTTAAGCTGTGGAGACAAAATTAACGCATTTGAAACTATCAGCAAAAAAGACAACATATAATTTATGATGAATGCTGTAGTATAAACAACATAAGAATTTAGAAAGACCTATTTACTATAGGGAGAGGATTCAAGATTACAACATAGGAAGATCCTGAATTCACCTCCTCCATGAATACAGCAAATCCACACCTAGATATAGAACAATTCCTCCTGAAGAAGAACTGAAGGCTAACTGAACAGCTTCTGCACACCAGAGGATAGAGGAACCAGAAAGAGAATGATGAGAACCCCCAACCCCTATACTATGAATTGCTGTGGGAGGGATAGTACTGAGGGACCAGAAGCTGATTTATCTGCACTGGGACCCAGGAAAAAAAGCCATAATTTTAAAAGGACAGCTAGAATATAAAGGAACTAGCCCTCCGCCAAATGGTTGGAACTCTCTCTGGGTCAGAGGGGTTTGCAAACTCTACTGTTTACATTCCCTACCCACTGTCATAGCGTAGATGGGAACAAGGTCTGGGCCACTCAGCTGGCCTACCAGCTCTAGAGCTCTTAGGTGAGCTCTAGCCCCTATCCCATACCAGCCCTGGATGCCCTGCCTTGGTTTAAAAGAACAACTAAAATATAAAGGAACCAGCCCTAGAACTCTGCCAAATGGCAGGGGAACTGCTGGAATTCTCTCCTGGGTTGAAGGGTCAGGTGAGTGCCACTGTTTATGTTCCCTCTCTACCCTGATAGTGCAGACAGGAGGAAGGTCTGGAGGCCCCAGTAGGCTGGCTGCCTTAGTGAGCCCCAGGCCCCTAACCTACAGCAGCCCCAGTCCCCACCCCATCCCCAATTGAGGCAGCCCTAGTGCAACACAAACCAGGACATTCCTGAAAGCTACAGGCTCAGTCATCTCACCAAGGCCACATCAACACAAAGCATTCCAGGACACACTACGTTCTCACCCACTTCAGCTCCAGATGACTCACCAGGGCACCCCCTGCATGGAGTACCCACAGATCTCGGCCTATGCCCACTTCAGCTCCAGCTGTCCCACCAAGGAACCCTTTGCACAGAATGCCCCATAACCCCCCAGCTTGCACTCATTTCAGTTTCAGCTGTCCTGCCATGGCACTCTCTGCAGTGCCCAGTTCAGTTCCAGCCATCCCACCAGGATGGCCAGAGCTCAAAGTACCCCAGAATCCAGCACATGCCTGCTACAGCTCTAGCCAGCCAGCTAAAGCTGCCAGGCTCACATGGTCTACAAAAGGGATATCCCTACACAAGGCCACGCCTTCAAGTTTAGGAGAGGTAGATGTCCTGCCAAATTCATAGTCACAAACACAGAGAGTCAAAGAGAAATATGCTCCAAACAAAAAAACAACACAAAACCTCAGAAGAAGAATTAAAGAAAACAGAAACTGAAAAAAGACACAAACACATGGAAGCTAAACAACCAATATGTCAATGCAGAAATCAAAGAGGGAATAAAAAGCATACATGGAAAATAATGAAAATGAAAACAAAATAGTCCAATCTTTGGGACTCACTGACAGCAATTCTAAGAGGCAAGTTTATAGCAATATAGGCCTACCTCAAGAAACAAGAAAAATCTCAAATAAGCAACCTAACCTTACACCTAAATAATCTAGAAAAAGGAAAAGCAAAGTCCAGAGTTAGTAGAAGGTAAGAAATAATAAAGATCAAGGCAGAAATAAATGAAAAATAGACTAAACAAAATAATAGAAAAGATCAAACCAATAGCTGGTTCATTGAAAAGATAAACAAAATTGATAAAACTTTAGCTGGACTCATCAACAAAAAAAGAGAGAACTAAGATATATAAAATCAGAAATAAAAAGAGGAGAAGTAACAACCAACACCACAGAAATACAAAGGATTATAAGAGACTACTACAAAAAATTACATGCTTACAAATTGAACAACCTAAAAGAAATGAATAAATTCCTAGAAACATATGACCTTTCAAAACTGAATCAAGGAGAAATAGAAAGTCTGAATGGACTGATTACTAGTAACAAAATTGAATCAGTAATAAAAAATTCCCACAAACAAAATTCCAGGACCATATTTACAGGTGAATACTACCAAACATTTAAAGAAAAGTTAATCCCTATTCTTCTCAAACTATTCAAAAAAAATAGAAGAGGAAGGAAGTCTTCCATATTCACACTACAAGACCAGCATTACCCTATTTACCAAAACCAGACAAAGACAGTATCAAAAAAAAAAAAAATACAGGCCAATATCTGATGAACATAGATGCAAAAATCCTCAGCATAGTATTAGCGAATGGCATTCAACAACACAATAAAAAGATCATTCACCGCTATTAAGTGGGATGTATTCCAGGGATGCAAGGATATTTCAATATCTACAAAACAATTAACATGATAGATCACATTAACAAAATGAAGGATAAAAACCATATAATTGTCTCAATACATGCACAAAAACCGTTTCACAAATTCAACATCTGTTCGTTATAAAACTCTCAACAAAGTGCATTTAGAGAGAACATACCTCAACATAACAAAGCCCATTTATGACAAACCTACAGCTAACATCATACTCAATGGTGAAAAACTAAGTTTTTCCTCTAAGATCAGGAACAACATAAGGTTGTCTACTCTCACCACTTTTATTCAGCATAGTACTAGATGTCCTAGCTGCAACAGTCAGACAAGAAAAAGAAATAAAATACATCCAAATTGGTAAGGAAGAAATAAAACTGTCATTATTTACAGATGACATGATACTATATATAGAAAACCCTAAGGACTCCACCAAAAACTATTAGAACTAATAAATGAACTCAGTAAAGTTACAGGACACAAAATTAATATACAGAAATCCGTTGCATTTCTATAGACTAATAACAAAGTAGCAGAAAGAGAAACTAAGAAAACAATCCCATTTACATCAAAAAGAATAAAATACTTATAAATTAATGTATTTGTAATTTATATTTATATTTTAATTATAATAAATTAAACAAAGGAGATGAAAGATCTATAGTCTAAATACTATAAGACAATGATGAAAGAAATTGAAGATGACACAAACAAATGGAGAAATATGCCATGCTCATGGATCGGAAGAATTAATATTGTCAGAATGGCCATACTACCCAAAGTAATCTACCAATTCAATGCAAACCCTATCAAAATACCAATAATATTTTTCACAGAACTAGAACAAATAACCCTAAAGTTTGTATGGAACCACAAAAGATCCTGAAAAGCCAAACCAATCTGGAGAAAGAAAAACAAAACTGAAGGTATCACAATCCCAGATTTTAAGATATATCAAAAAGCTATAGTAATCAAAACAGTATGGTACTGGCACAAAATTAGACACATAGATCAATAGAACATGATAGAGAGCCTAGGAATAAACCCACACTTATATGGTCAATTAATCTTCAACAAAGGAGGCAAAAACAAGAGGGAGAACACAGTCTCTTCGACAAATGGTGTCGGGACAACTGGACAGCTCCATGCAAAAGAATTAAACCGGACACTTTCTTACCTCATACACAAAATAAACTCAAAATGGATTAAAAGACCAAATATGAGACCTAAAACCATAAAAGACCTTAAACATAGCCAATAATCTCTTGGACATCAGCCTTAGCAACATATTTATGGATATGTTTCCTCAGGCAAGGGAAACAAAAGCAAAAATAAGGTATCAGAACTACATCAAAAAAGAAAGCTTTTGTACAGTGAAAGAAACCATCAACAAAACAAAAAGGCAACCTACTATATGGCAACAGATTTGCAAATGATATATCTGATTAGGTGTTAATGTCCAAAATATAAAGAACTTATATAACTCAACACCAAAAGAACAAACAATCCAATTAAAAGTTGGGCAGAGAAACTGAATAGATATTTTTCCAAAGAAGACATACAGACGGTCAAAGGCACATAAAAAGATGCTGAACATCACTAATCATCAGGGAAATGCAAATCAAAATCATAATGAGATAATACCTTACACCTGTCAGAATGGCTAAAATAAAAAAGACAAGAAATAACAGGTGTTGGCAAGGATGTGGAGAAAGGGGAACCCTGGTATATTGTTGGTGGGAATGTAAATTTCTATAGCCACCATGGAAAACAGTATAGAGGTTTCTCAAAAAATTAAAAAAAGAAATACCATACAATCCAGTAATTCCATTACTGGGTATTTACTCAAAGAAAATGAAAATGCTTATTCGAAAAAAATATATTCACTCCTATATTTACTGCATTATTTACAATAGCCAAGACATGGAAGCAACCTAAGTGTCCATAGATAGATAGATGGATAAAGAAGAGGTGGTGTGTGTACACACACCCACACACACACACACACCCACACACACACATATATATAATGGAATATTACTCAGCCATTAAAAAGAATGAGATCTTGTCATGGATTGACCTAGAGGGTATTATGTAAGTGAAATAAGTTAGAGAAAGACAAATATCATAAGATTTCACCTATATGTGAAATCTAAAAAAACAAACAAACATACATCAATAAAAATAGAATCATAAATACAGAGAACAAACTGGTGGTTGCCAGAGGTGAGGGGGTGGGAGAACAGGTGAAACAGGTGATGGGGACAAAGAGATATAAAATTCCAGTTTTAAAATAAATAAGCTATAAGAATAAAAAGTACAGCATGGGGAATATAGTCAATTATAATAATTTGTATCGTGGCAGATGATAACTACACTTAACCATGGTGAACATAGCTTAATGTATAGAACTGTCAGATGACTATGTTGTACACCTAAAGCTAACACAACATTATGCGTCAACTATACTTCAGTTAAAAAAAGAATTTAGGAAAGGCAAAGGAGAAATAGAGAAAGACTTCATCAACACACAAGCTACCTTCTGCACATGGATCTACAAGTTATGCATAATTTGTTATTTTCAGGCTTTGAAATATACATCGCATTGAGCTGGTGACTCAGATGGGGTGGACAGTAAGAATAATGTATGCCTAGGAGATGGATATGTATTTTAATAGAGTATGTGGGCAGGAGGATATGGAAAGTATCTGGTCCTTTGACTAGATACTAAAGAGCAGCATTCTGAGAGGTTTAGTATAGTGTGAGCCATCCCATGCCTACCTCATGGTCACAAAGTCCCATCCTTGCCATCTGAACACCTCCCAAGTATCTTCTCATTTGTTTTATTGCTTTGTGAATCTCATAGCCAAACACATATTACTTGAGCTCAAATATTTTTTAAAACATAAAGTTGCATGTATATTTAAAGCCAAAATCTATAGAATTGGAGACTGATGGAATGAGGGAAATGAGAAAGAAAGAGTTTAAGATGACTCCCTGGTTTGGACAGTTAAGGAGATAACAGGACCATTTCCTGAAACAGGGCCTGTAATTAGAAGAGTTGACGGAAATGATGAGTTCTGTTTGGACACATTGAGTTTGAAACTCCACAGGACATCTACTGGAAAAATACAAGAAGCAGGAGAAAATACTGAGTACTGCTCTAGAGTTCAGGAGAAAGGATCTTGGAGACATGAGCATCCTGGTGGCAGCTGAAGTCATGAACATGGCCCACCCACAGAAAATGAATGATATTGAGAAAGCTGAGACATGATGACCAGAAAAGTAGCAGGCAACTAGAAATGAGCCAGTTGAATAAAAAGCAAGAAAGAGGAGTTTTAGAAAGGAGAGTCCTGTGGGACCATGTGTGGCGTGCTAACTTTGAGTTAGGACCCACAAAGTCCAGCACTCTAAATACCAGAGTGACCCAGCCATGGACAGGCCCTTACAGGGACAGCAACTCAGCCTAGAATCATTCCAATTTTTAGATGAAGGTTGTTCTAAGCAGAAGCAAATGTAAATTTTCTCTGGAGAAAAATAACATCCTAAGTGTCAAATTTTTCTACAATTCCTACAAAATTTTTTGCTAACACAGTACCTAGCAATCAAAAGTAACTAGGCAGTACATATAGTCATAAAAATATATATATAAGAATATTCTTAGCCACACTGTTTGTTAAAGACCCAGACTGAAAACTATAAAGAATTGAATGCTAAATAAATTATGACAAATTCACACAATAGAATACAAAATAGTAGTGGAAATGAACAGAAGACGTCTACTACATAAAATAATACTGATGAAGCTCACAAACATGTTAAGTGGAAAAAAAAGCAAAAACCACCAAAAAAATACATACTTCATTATTTCATTCAGATAAAGCCCAAAAATCAGGCAAAAACTCATCCATGCCATGAGACAACAGAATAGTAGTTATTCTTGGGTGGGTGGATGACAAAAGAACGAAGAAATAATTTCTAGAAAGATTCAGAGAGGGATTCTGTGTGTTGGTAATGCTATCATTCTTAATCTAGGTGCAAGTTACATAGATATGTTTCGTTTGTAGGAATTTAACATGCTCTACATAGATATGTACACTTTTCTGCTCGAGTAGTATACTGCAATAAAAGTTTTTTAAATACATAGAATACATACATGGAAAGTATCTGGTACTTTAAATAACATGGTACACAAGGAGATAAAGCAACATGATTGAAATCTGCAAGAAAAAAAGGAGGGGACAATATTTGCACCCACAGACACTCCAATCAAATATTTTTGTTATCAGACATAGCCTTTAAAATAACTAAGGTTTTATACTGAAAGAGATGAAAGATAAAACATAATTTTTATGGAGTTCTGGAAACGATACAAAAAAAGAAAGAAATGAGACTTCTAGCCTTCAAAATACAAAAACCAAAATGAAGAATTTACTGAATGGATTTAGTAAAAGATTTGAGCACAGTTGAAAAAGGAATTAGTGAGGGGGCGCCTGCGTGGCTCAGTCGCTAAGTGTCTGCCTTCAGCTCAGGTCATGATCCCAGGGTCCTGGGATCTGAGCCCAGCATTGGGCTTCCTGCTCAGCTGGAAGCCTGCTTCTCCCTCTCCCACACCCCCTGCTTGTGTTCCCTCTCTCGCTGTGTCTCTCTGTCAAATAAATAAATAAAACCTTGGAAAAAAAATAAACAAATAAAAGAAAAAGGAATTAGTGAACTGGAAAATAAGAAGAAATTACTCAGATAAACTATAGAAACTCAAGAAGGATGAAAAAATCCAGAAGAGAAGGAAGAAACATAAAAGACACAGTGGGAAGTTGTAAATGGGTTCAATTAGGAGAAAAGGCAGGGAGTGAGTTAAAGACAGTATTTAAAGAGGTGTTGAGGAAGAGAATGTTCTAAAACCGATTAAAAACTACAAGCCAAAAACTGAAGAATTTACAAATTCCAAACAGGACAAATAAAAAAAGGTTGTTTTTTTTTTTTTTTCAAAACACATCAAAATAAAACTGCCAAAGACAAAGGGAAAAATCCTAAATGCAAGCAAAGAGAAACAACTGATTATTTTTTTAAAAGCCACAACTAGACTGACAATTTAGTTCTTAATATAAGAACTAGCAATAGAGGGGTGCCTGGGTGGCTCAGTCGTTAAGCATCTGCCTTCAGCTCAGGTCTTGATCCCAGGGTCCTGGGATCAAGCCCTGCATTGGGCTCCCTGCTCATTGGGAAGCCTGCTTCTCCCTCTCCCACTCCCCCTGCTTGTGTTCCCTCTCTCGCTGTGTATCTCTTTGTCAAATAAATAAATAAAATCTTTAAAAAAAAAGAACTAGCAACAGAAGCCGGAAGAAAATAAAATGATGTACTTAAGTGCTAAAAGAAAATAACTGTGAACCTATAATTCTATATACTGTAAAAATATCTTTTCACAAATGAACGTAAAATGAAAATATTTTCAGACAAAGGAGATCAGAGAATCTGTCATCAGCAAATAAAATACTAAGAGGTGTTCTTTGGGCACAATAAGAATGTTCCCAATGAAAAATCAGAGATATAAGAAGCAATGAGAAGGAACAAATGGCTTCAACAGCAATCTTTTGGGATAGGACTCATCTCTTCTTTCTTGGGTATCAGCCATGCCTCTGTCCTCATCAGTTGTGTTGGGCAGACAATGACTAAGCTCACCTTTCTCAAACTCTGTTTTGTGCTGCTGTGGACTGTCAGGAAAGCCTCCATCCTATAGTCAAATATGTGTCCAAGAAAAATTTTGAGTCTCTAGAATGGTTCAAGACAGTTCTATGTCAAAAACTCCAAATAAGGTGATTTTTATAAGGAACAAGTCAATACCTCTGAAATTTGAATCCCATTTTATTGGGCAAGTCATGAACAACAAAGTTGTCTGCCTCCAAGCATATTAAGCTCATTCCAGCTAACTGGATCATTGTGGAGGAGACTCAGCCTGAAGCTACGAATGATGCCCAAGAGACAATCATGCCAGATGCTAAGTACCTCATCAAAGGGGTTGATTTTCTTGAGCATGTCCAGCTAGATCTGTGCCTAATGCAGCTGATTTTCTTCACACTGAGCCCAGCATCCACTTCTAGCTGTTGTGGTTTAAATTTCCCATATTCCTTCTGGGGTGCTTGGGTGGTGCAGTGGGTTAAACCTCTGACTCTTGGTTTTGGCTCAGGTCATGCTCTCAGGGTCGTGAGATTGGGCCCCACTTTGGGCTTCACACTCAGCATGGAGTCTGCTTGGGATTCTCTCTCTCTCTCCCTCTGTCCCTTCCCCACCTTGCTTGCGTGCACACTCTCTCAAAAAAAACAAAACACACACTTTACCTCCTTTAACACACTAAATATTTTAAATGAATGAGGGAAAAAAAGAATAAATGAGAAGTAAGGAAGCAGAAGGACTGAGTCTAGATTTTCTTTTCTAAAAGAGTAACTGTAAAAGGATGGGGAGGCATTAAATGTGAATGCAAGGAATATAACATCACAAGCATGGAAGACTGAAGTTACCAGGGGAAAGAGCTGTTACTGATAGCATCAGGTCCATGAGGAACAGGTGGGGAAGCAGATCCAGAGCTCAGAGGGCAGGGTTAGTCTTGGATATTATAATAGCTAACACTTATTGAGTACTTACCACACACTGGATGCTATTTTAAGTTCTTTACAGATAAAGAAATGCAAGTACAAGGTCCCACAGCTGAAAATTACACAGGTTGTAGAGAAAACATAGGGGCCTAAATCTTGGCAGCCTGGCTCCGGAGAAAATGTCCTTAATTATCCTACCCAACTGGATTTAAGAAAGGACACCTCCTTCTTTAAAGCTGAGGGAGGATATTTATCTAGAAGTTTAGTGATCTAGAAGAATAATCTGGGGTTAGGGAGCATGAAGAGGAAGAAGGTCCCTGCTTAATAGCTCCTGTTTTTTCAGGGAGAAATCAATGCCATCTGCTGAGCACAGGGTGAGGGTGGGGAGGAACTTGGTGCAAGAGAGAATGCTGGAGTCCCTCCTGTGTTACTTGGGGACGTTTTATTTATAAGTGCATCTTATAAATACACCTGTGGTACTCAAAGTATGGTCCTGGACCAAGACTGGTTTGCAAACTATTTGCTACTTTTCCCCAACTTGTCAAGTGCAGAAGTTGAGGGCAAACATTCAGAGACTTTTATAGCAAGTTGACAGTGCTGCATAGCCAAGTGCATGATCAGTAGCCTTGACTCCTTCATGGGGATATAAACAAGTTCAAATGTCCTAGAACTCAAACGTGGCAAGAACATTGGCAATTTAAAAAATAACAACAATGATAATAACCAGATAATAACCAAATAGCTTGAGAAGCACTGATTAAGGAGGGAAGAAAAGTAAAGCTCTGGAAGACCACACAGCTGAGTAATTCCTATGATGATCCCACGTGACTTCTTTTTTTTAATTTTATTTTATTATGTTATGTTCGTCACCATACAATACATCATTAGTTTTTGATGTGGTGATCCACGATTCATTGTTTTCGTATAACACCCATTGCTCCATGCAGTACGTGCCCTCCTTAATACCCATCACCGGGCTCACCCATCCCCCTACCCCCTCCCCTCTAGAACCCTCAGTTTGTCTCTGAGAGTCCATAGTCTCTCATGGTTCATCTCCTCCTCCGATTTCTCCCTCTTCCTTTTTCCCTTCCTTCTCCTAATGTCCTCCAGGCTATTCTTTATGTTCCATGAATAAGTGAAACCATATGATAATTGACTTTCTCTGCTTGACTTATTTCACTTAGCATACTCTCCTCCGGTCCCATCCATGTTGATGTAAAAGTTGGGTATTCATCCTTTCTGATGGCTGAGTGATATTCCATTGTATATATGGACCACATCTTCTTTACCCATTCGTCTGTTGAAGGGCATCTTGGCTCTTTCCACCTGTTTGGCTATTGTGGACATTGCTGCTATGAACATTGGGGTGCATATACCACGTGACTTCTAACACCTGAACTACACTCCATGAAAAAAAGGAAATGCAACTTCTCTGGAAATGGTTTCCCATACTCTGGAGAAGAGTAGAAATGAGCGTGTGCGATTCATGCAAAAACCCTGCCAGGACGTACTGCTATGTGTGCTGTGAACTGCATTACTGGAGCAGAGAGTTTGAAGGAAAAGGGCCTGGCCTCCAAATGAGAAGACCTTGGTTCTAGTTTCAGCTCTGCTTCTGACAACCTCTGTGATCTTGAGACAATCACTTAATCCCTTTAATCCCTGCGATCCTTAGTGTGCTCATCTGGGGGGAAAAATAACATAAAAAAGCTTGTGTGAAGAGGAGAAAGAGGGGAGATGGGTGCTGCCCTAGATGGTACCTAAAGCTTCTTCAAGTTTTTGTATTCTAGTATTACCCATTATCAGTGATTCTGAAAATTTCACCTGGAAGCCCTACAGCACACTTTGCCTGTAGCTTCTCAAGCAACCATCATAGAAACACGCATTTTAAATAGCCGCTGAATCAGGTGGGACCTCACCTAACTAGGGTACACGTGTTCCTTACAAATGAACTGAGGAAATAACAAAGAATTTTCCTAATATTTCTTGAAGTCATAGTAAAAAGTGTGGCATGTAAAATTTTTACCTTCCATAAGAGATAGTGTGCCCCTGGTGTATTTTGCTCATGAGGAGTCTTGCTTGTATTTAAGTATATATTTTAAACTTCAATGAAAAACATCATCAAAAAAATAATAATGGCCCTAAATGTCCTAACTTCTGTGTCTAACCATTGCTATATTAAGCCCTACTTAAGCCCTTCCAGCTCTTTAAGAACTGGAAGCTAAACATATTATTCACCTAATAAATACATGGTATATTCACTTAAATATATAGCATTTTTTGCTTAATGATGGTGTTCAGATATTTCTATACTCTGCATCATCTACTGCTCCATAATTTGACAGTTTATTCTTTGTGTATACTTCTATAGGAACTGCAGGGCTCTGAGAGCATGCATTACCCTTATAAAGCATTAGATAATGAAGGACCGAACTTGGGTCAGAGCCCAAGTGTTTCTATTTTGGTAAGAACATTTCATTATCTTCTGGTAGGACCTAATAAAGTGTTATTATCTAAGTGTTTCTGAACAGTTCTTATAGACTATCCTGTGTACCTCCTGTTTTGCTTGAGTTGTTGAAAGAATGTCTCCGAATGAATTGTGATGAATAGTCACCCAAGATTGGTTCTGTGGAACAAAATAATAAGCCCTTAAGTGAAAATGCTTCCCTTTGTAATCCTGTGTCTTGGCAGGTGTTACTAAAAATCTTTGGTTTGCATTTAAATAAGGTGCTAATTTAATTCCTTTTCATAATTTTTATGAGAAATAATAATCCTGGAATTTTCAAGATGATTTTCTAATCTGCGGTTTAATATTTGCAGACTTGTAGAAATGTTATTTTGCTGCCAGCATCTGGTCCATGACATACTGTTCATTTCTAGATACACTATCAAGTGCAGTTTTAAATGATAAAAGGTAGGGTATGTCCATCTTTTTTAACAAAAGCAAATTTCACAGTTCTTGCTCAGTAATCGTCTTAGAAAAACTGAAATACATTGAAAATAATTAATCATTTTTGCCATTTACTTTTCTACAGATTAATGTTAATTATACTTAAATGGAAATGTCCCTGCTGAGAATTTCTTCCCTAAAAACATTTGATCTATCAGATTTTTCTTTCTGGTTTTATTTGGATAATCAGAGAGCTAGATTAAAAAAAAAACTGTATAATTATAAGTGACTTAATATATTTAATCTGAGATTGTGATTTTACCAAGGCAAGAAGAAACAAATCCTAGTTCCTTTCTAATCATTGGATCTGTAGCCCTCATTGTCAATTATCCCTACTTCTTTTCAAAAGGTAAAAAGGAGACCTTGATGGCTGGCAGCCTAGGAGAAAAAAATACTGAAAAGGAAAAGTTAAGTAAGGAAATAATTGAAAAATAAAACAAAGAGAAAAACTGTAACATTTATCAACCACTGGAAAATCTAGCTCATTTTATTTCTAAAACTTTTCTGTTTGATCTCAAATACATGGCAAAAGTCTTTCTGAACATTTATGACTAAAACCCTAAATATGTATCATTTTATATTAACCTGGAGCAACTTCAGAGTTGAGCTGTCAGGGCTACTGAATTTGCCCTTTACATCACAGCTTTTCAGAATTTTGATTATCCATGATGGCCATATTTTAAGGGAAATGTTTTGTAAACTAAAGAGCTCACAGTATTTGACCATCCCCAGTGCTTGTTGGCCCCCTGAGAGAGGGAGGCAGGGATTTTACTAACTTATGGATGAAAAACCTAGAGTACCAGAGAGGAGTTTCCTCTTTTCCCAAAGACCTCACCATCTGTGACAGAGCTAGGACCAGAAAACCAAGCTGGTTTCCCCACCCACGTGTATTTCCTACACACTCCCAGGTTCTGGTTTATAATCTTCTTTCAGGTTTCAATGCAATTTGGTGGACATTTAATGATGAGAAAAACATATGTTATTTTGATCAACAAAAAGGCACCATGGCTGTGTTCAGACAATCAAGTCATTTCAGTGTTTGTGAATCTCCTTTCTTCTCTGCTCTCTGCAGAAGAGGAAGGTATTTAATACCAATTAAAGATGCATTTAATACCTTCCACTGATGCTGAGCCATCTGTTACCGGTTCTGTTCAGCTTACATTTCTAGAACAAATCTTCTTTGATACCTGAACTGTGCACCATTTCAAAGTTCATATTCACTCACTATCATCTTAAAAGTATTACAAGTTTGCCTATATCCCAATATAGAAAATTGTTTGATTTCTTGGGGCGCCTGGGTGGCTCATTCAGTTAAGCATCTGCCTTCGGCTCAGGTCATGATCCCAGGTATTGGGATGGAGCCCCTCTTCGGGCTCCCTGCTCCACAGGGAGTCTGCTCCTCCCTCTCCCACTCCCCCTGTTTGTGTTCCCTCTCGCTGTGTCTCTCTCTGTCAAATAAATAAGTAAAATCCTTAAAAAAAAAAAAAGAAAAGAAAATTGTTTGATTTCTCAAATTTAGATTGTTATCTAGGCAAATCAAAAAGGACGTGAGGGGAAAGTTTTGGAGAAGGTTGAAAAGATGAGAGGGAAGCAAAGTTGGTCTGTGGAATTAACTGAGTGACTAATAAACTGAAAAACACACCCTTACCTCCCCATATCCTTCATATCAATCTCTTTTATAGACATACATTTTATTTAATAGTTTGAGTCACTGGGTCTTAACCCTTTTCATTGCTCACTTTACTCTAACTTCAGTATCCTTTTATGGTGTCTCATCCCTGCGCCACTTCCTCATCCCTATTAAACATCTGCTCATACCATCATTTAATCTCAATTAAAGATGCCTCAGTAGGAAGGGAATGCTTTGACTAATCCCTGAAGGTTGAAACTGATTTCAAATCCCATTTCTAAGGTAAAACCATCCCTAGCTCACAAGGAGACGTATTGATACACCCCTTAAGGGAGCCTGACTGTGCAAAGAAGATGCAAGACAGAGAAAAAAAAGGGGGGGGGGTTTCTAGTTGCACCAAAGAGGAGAGGGAAAGGGAGAACCAGGGAGACAGTGGGAGGCTGAGCACTCCTTAATTAGACCCCTCCTTGCAATTCCTAAACTCTCAGGAGAGTCACTAAAATCTAGGCAGTGTTTGAAATCTGAGGATTTAAAAAACAAGTAACTGAAACAGGATGGGGCTCTGCACCCAAGCTAATGTGGCCAAGACTGAGGCAGCATGTGTGGACCCCCTAGAAGGGAGGAGGCATAGAGAGAATTAAAAGAACTAAGCCAAAACCGTGGGCAGGCTCTGGGCAGGCCTCACAAAATCTGCAGAACTGGGTTTGTGCCAGGTGCAACCAGATTTCCAGAAGATGGTGGCTGGCAGTAGACGTGAGCCCTTCCCCAGCATGGCACAGCTGCTGTTGTCAACTAACATTAGCTCCATGCTTCTCCTGTCCCTGTCTCATAACTGTCTCTGTCTCCTCGATCTTTGAAGCTTTTAGCTCAAATGTACTTACTGACACTCCACTAATTCTTCTGCCTTGGACTTTCAAACATTAATGTGAGAGGGTCCTCCCAGTCATAGGGAAAGGTCAAGAAGGAATAGGAAAAAGAAAGGCAACAGTAAAATCCAGAATACTTCATGGATGTCTGCCCTACTTATGTCTAGGTACCCGTGGGGTGGGTAATATTATTTACTTAACATCATTTTCAGATAATACAGTTCGTACTTTAAGGACTTGCATGTGTCTTTAGGAAAAAAAATTCATATGTATATAAACACTACAATAATAGAGAAATATATTTGCCAAGAAAATGACCTTTAAATGATTATTTATAATTAAAGAAGGAATGAAATACAGTAGATAGACATCCCAGAGTAACCAAGCCTCAGAATTCTCCACCCCTGCCCTCTCCATGCCTTTTAATTGTTCCCATTCACTGGCTCTTGCTTAGGACAATGGCCCTTGGTCATTTCAAATACTTGGTGCCTCCACCAAGATGTTTGGACCACAAAGACACTAAGGAAAGGGCAATTAGTCTAAAAGTCTCCCAAACACCTAGAAAGAAGGCTGGTGTGAAAGTTCTTCCTAATCAAAAAAAAAAAAAAAAAAAAAAAAAGAAAAGAAAAGAAAATGGAGGTGAAATGGATCTAACAGAGTCTCTCTCGCAATAATTTGAATTCAGTTATAGGGAGAAAGTTGGGCTGTTGGTAGGGGCAAGTAGAAATCAAAGCACACAAAAACAGAAGGCAGTGTGCAGACTCCTGCTGTAAAGAAAAGATGTCTAACTGGGGGCAAAAAAGGTCAAGTGGATGTACAAAGAAGGATGAGTAAAATCCAATATATCAAAACCAAATGGCAGTGTGATCTTCTAAATGTCTTCTTTCTAAATGTGTCTTCAATTCTTTCCATATATCATGAGGCAGTATTCCGGATGGTAAATCGCTTTTGCTTCTTAAGCTACATATTTTAAGGAAGTGAAGTGGTGAGGTTTACCATGGGCTAATAAATGAGAGCTCAGAGGCTCCCTTTAGAAAATGAACAGCTTAATTATTTCCATTGTGACTGTTAGTCTTACGAGGAAATAAACAACTTTATTTGAACATTTCTGAATGAAATTTTAATAAGATGCTTTGTACCTACTCCGTTTTCTATGATTGTGCCCATATGCTACACGGTAGAAAGGATGTTTGTCCAGAACTGAATTATTTGTTCCCACATTCAAATTATCATCTTCTATGAGAGTCTCATTAAACTACTCCTGCAATATTGTTGTGTGTTCAAAGTCAAGTGTAAACCTGACACTGTTTTCTTGTATATATGTATATATGGGGCTGCCTACTCCTCTGACACAGGGAGTTGAATTTACTTAACAGATATTTACTGAGCACTCACATGTGTAAGGTGCTCTGCTCAAGGCTCTAGAGAAGTTTCCCAAACTTACCTATTAAGGATCATCCATAACACTTATTTTTAAGTCCTTGAAGCCCAATCCAAACTTACTGAATCAGGATTTCCAGGTAACAAGAGCCCCACATTATTCTTATCTCCTGGAATGTGGGAAACACTGTCATAAGGAATAGAAAGATAAGCAAACCTCAGTCTCTAGATTCCAATAATTCAAGAGTGAGAACAATGAGATAAGTATGTAGGAAGATGCACCATAAGGTAGAGGAGGAAGAGATCACGTGTGGTGGGGAGGAGGTAGTGATGATGAAAGACATCGCAAAGGGGTTAAATGGATCTCATATGGCAGACACTATAGGAGTTCCCTAGGCACGTGCAGACAGCAACAGGTATGCACGCAGGAAGGTGTGATGCTTGCCTGGAAAATGGGGAGACACCTAGCCTAATAGGACCAAGATCTGAGCTTTGCAGAGAGAAGGAAAACAGAAACAGTAGGGGGTATGTTGCAGAGGTTCTTGAGTGCCAAGGCGAAAGATACTGTTTTAAGCAGGATAGTAACGTGATTAAATCTGTTCCTTAGAAATATTAATCTGCCAAAGGTTATTAGAACAGTTTGAAGTAATTCAAGATAGTAAACCAGAAGCCCTAGAAGAACCTTATTTCAAAAGATCAAAGGATAGGTAATGAAGAGGGGTGAGGAGATCTAGAAAGATTATCATTTATGTGAGGTCACTAGAGCAATGTTTGCACTTCATCTTCACTGTCCTAATTCTTTTTTAAAAAACGCAAATGTATTCAATATCTACTCAACAAATATTTAGTGAACAGGTACTATGCGCCAGACACTTTTTAAGGTCCTAGGGTCCCAGCCTTCATCACATTGCTAAGAGGTTAATGTGGCAGAGGAATAAACCAACCACCACAGTGCACTGAGAGGAGCTGGGGCAACAGTTAGGGGAGTGGAAGCAATTACTTTGTAACATTCCTGTTGTGAAATTACTGCATGGATATTCTCTACACTCTGACTTACAGCAAGAATGTCTTAGCTCTTTTCACTGAACATATTAGTCTCAATTCATTGAAGCTGAAAGTTAAGAGAGAAGCTTTACCAGACAGAACCTTGGAGAATGTCTGTGTGGCTTGTGGTATTTCCAGACAGAGCTCTACCATCTTCAGACACCAATTTATAAGGGCTGCAGCTTACCTGGTCTGTCCACTCTGGACTCATGTTAACCACAGCTGTGTTTGAATTCCCGTGATCCAGACACCTTTCTGAACCACACATGAGTGGATTTTTAATCCTGATCTTAAAAACAACAGACCAAACCAAAAAAAGTGATGGGTTGAAAATTGGTTGAACCCATGGAAAATGTCAAATGTACTAAAATTCTGTATGTGTGCACTTACACACACACACACACACACACACACACAATAACAGCATCCCAACATATTCCCAACACTATCCCAACATATTTATGCTGGAGGTAGGGTGTAAATTACCAGTTCCTCCAATTAGAACACTAATAAAGCCCCTAGCTTGTGGTAACTCTTAGCTTAAAAAAACAAACTGAAGATTCAGGTTTGGTCGGTATTCTCCGTTTCTGTCATTGTGCAAAGTTCACCACTGATCCATCTCTCTGTTTCACACCAGCATGTAACCCCACTGATACATGCTCTCCCACAAAGACTCAGAATTTTCACTTATTAGAGCTGACAGGCTAACTGTATGGTGTTCCCGGTCTCTGCATACACAGCCGTTCCAATCTCCATCCTTCCCGACTTCATCTCTGCAAATGTGAATAGATATTGCAGAAGTTCCCCCTCAAGATGCCTGCAGCAAAATCCTTAACTGGGTCTTTCATGTCCTTATCCTGCCACGGTTTCTGTCAGAAAATGAAAACCTTTACTCCCTAGAAGTCACCATTTTATAGTGGCCTCCTGTGGGTGACCTCAAAATGCCCCATCTACTGCAGTGGGCAGAGTTAGAAGCAATCCAGCTGAAACTTTACCAGAGTGTGCTGTTTAGCCGTTCCTTGTTAACACCTGGGTCAGACTTAAAGTCGGGGATAAGCAGCATGAAACAGAGGAACTAAAGGTAGCTAATAATTCCACGGATGGAGAAAAATACTCTAAAATGTTTCTAGTGGATTATCTAGATATTAGATCTTTTTTCTCCTTCTACTTCTCTAACAAGTTTCAAGTTTTCAATAAGCCCTTATACTGAATATATGTGTTTTTAAGAATCAGATTGTGTTAAAAGGATATATATTGATTTTTGCTTAAATATGCTTGAAATTTATGCATGAATACACAAGAAATCAATGATAAGATTGCCTATGGAGAGGGGAGCTGGGTAGATGGAACTTAGTTGGAGCAAAGGGGTTACTGCCTACTCTTATGTGTCTTTTGGATTTTGAACCATGTAAATGTATTAACTAGTCAAAAAATAAATTAAAAACCAAAAAATCAATTATGTAAGTAGGAAGATAATGAGGAGAGAATGTGTTCACTCATACATTCATCAGCAGACACCATTGACTATATATAGGCCAGGCACTGTGCTAGACACTAGGAACATAAAGATGAACGGAACAGTGGCTGTCTCCACAGCTCACAGTAACTCAGACTTGAATATGATGTTGCCATAGAACCCTTTTTATTACTATTTGAAAACCAATGAAGAAAAAAACCTCAGGGAACTTTGATATCACCAGTAGACACAGAAAGAGTCGTGCTTTCCCCTCAAAGCTCAATTACCTGGTTAAAGGCAACTTGGCCTCGAAAAATTAGGCTAGCCTCTCTATAACCAAAGAGGTAGCTAGGATTGTACCTAAGATCCTGCTCTTTGGAATCGGATGAGATTTGTGTTAGACTCTCAACTTTGTCTCTCACTACTAGCTGTATAACCTTGGGTAAGTTACTGAATATTTCTAAGCCTCATACTGTCTGCAGAATAAAGATTCTAATGTTACCTACTCATCAAGTTGTTGAGAGGATTAAATTTTAAGTGTATGCAAAGCACTTTTTATAGTTATCATTATTCTTATCTGGAGAGGAATCTTGGGTTTTCATCAATAAAACTGGTCTACTTGAAACCTTTCACAAAGGTTTTTGTTAGAGAAAATAGGATTCAATTTCTGCTGGCAGATTCCTCTCTAAACTGCCTATCTTTTTTCTCCTACATCTTCTGCTCCCCAAAATGAACATTTGGCTGAAAGCTTAGCCATAATGCAGAATGGCTCCCAAGAAGGGGAGGGGCACCTTCCAAAAATCCATTATAAACATCTTTTGGCTTTATAACTCTACAGGCTTGAATCCTACTCTGTAGCCAAGGCCTAGGGCATTAACCTTCTTGGCAGTTTCAAGTCACACACTGTGCAGAAATCAATTTCTTTGGGGAAAATATGATACACATTGGAGCAGGTTAAAACCTATGACTTTTATGCATCTCCTGCACAGGCATTTTTTGATATGCTTTAACTTTACATTAAAGGAAGCCCATGGTGCCATAGAATAAAAGATCGATACATTTTATTACATAGTCCACAAAAACAGATCTGCATAGCAAAAGAAAATAAGAAGCCAAGTCAAAAGACAAATAAATCGAGAAAATATTTGCCACTAATATAACATATCAAACTCACCTCATTAACTTATAAAGAGCTCCCACAAACTGAGAAGAAAAAAATCCAATAGAAAAAAGGAGAGAACCTGAGCAGACAGTTCACAAAAAAGAAATACAGATAGCTCTTAATATGAAAAGATGAGCAACCGAAATTGGTGTATCAACTTTTATTTAAGATATTGACAAGATCGCAATAACACATACCTCAGGAGATTGCTGTGAAGATTAAACTGTAGAGTAGGCAGAGCACTCAGAGAAGAGCCAAGACTTCAGAAGCCACAGGAAGCACTACTTCCGGTGCACAACAGGATTTTAGAACAGCCCAGGGCCAAGAGCCAGCAGGACCAGAACAAAAGGAACTCAATACTAAAGGAATATATGATTCTCGTTAAAGTATCTATACACCCTCTTTGTTTTCACAGTGATGAGAACATTTGTTTAATGCTTTTTTAAAAAGATGCACTATGTGGTCATAATGTCCTCTTTAAAGTAAAAACACTCAATTTGAGGTCATCACTGTTCGTGTTTTAAATGGAAAGTAGAAGTACAAGAAGAGAGATGGTTCAAAATAATGACCAATCCATCATCTTTTCATCCACTTGCCTCAGTATGCAGAAACTGGTTGCAGAACCTAAAACAAGGTTAAGGACAATTTCATTTTTTGGAACGAAAAGAATCTAGTTGCTCAAGCAGGAGACACTTAGCCTGCCCCTTCTCATCTGTGAGTGCATGGTCGTCGTCTTTGTTCTCAGCAGTGTCTGCAATTGTTAGCACTAGAGGTGCTACTGTTCAGGTTGAGCATTGAGATAGCTTACTGACTGACTATGAAAACAAAATGGAAGGCCATTTTTCCTGGGCCTTTCAAAATACACAAAATTTTGACTCATTCTTTCCACTAGTTTTAATGTGTACAATTTTTACTGTTATAATGTTCTGTAAATTATATATCACATGCAAATTATAATAAAGATCCAGCCAAACTAGTATTTCAAAATTGCTGTAGTAATACCATGAATAATGATGCATTCATCTGAATAAAGTTACAAACAGAAGTTGCACACACACACACACACACACACAAAAGCCTGAATATCATTTGGAAGTACATTCTAACAGCCATGGCATCAAGATACTCTCCAGAGAATAATGTCTCTGGATGAACCCTGGCATCTTATATGCGGCTAATGATACCTAATGGAAAGTCATTTAAATGGCCCCACATCCTATTATATATTGAAATCAATAATCAGAGACAGTATGGGAAACAAGTAAGTGGTTTTTAAATTACTGTGTAGGAAGATATTATTTAGATTTACTCTGCTTAGATTTTCTGATCAATTAACAGGTCACAACCAAGCAGAGCTTACATTGTTCCAAGTGCTGCAATGAACCCTTTCCCTCATCAATAAAATGCAACAGTCCTAAGTTCATTCAAGCAGCTGTTGCATTTATCATACTTATATTTACAAATGACAATAATGGTCACATAATGTTGTTATTATCACTTTTGGGAAATAATCCAGGATTTGTTTTCTTAGAACTCATGTGGATCCTTCCATTTCAAATGTAGAATATACAAAATATTTAGTATATTTCAGTCGGGGAGTGGAAGTACATTTCACCAATTATTTCAGATGTAATGAATATACAATAAGCCAGACATAGAAGCTCAATCTTTTCAAATTCCATTTATCGCAATATAGTGTCACATGAAAGATTAAGATCCAAAGTTGGAGAAAACTGACTTGCTCTTATACTTTCTAATAGCCTGTGGTCAATATTTTCAAGCAATTTAGATCACTCTAAACCTCACAAGTGAATTTATCTTCCATCCATGATTCTTGACCCTACATGTTGTTTATCATTCACCTTCACTTCCTCCCTACCCAGGAACCACTTTTGTTTTCATCTTGTAGTCTGTCTGAATTAGATGATTCTAAGTACCCTGAGAACTTCAACCCTATCATAGTCAATTTCACCAGAAAACTGGAAATGTACAATAGCACATTATGCGTATCATCATCTTTTCACCCCCTGCATTGATGTCTCTAAACATGAATCAACATTTCCTCTTTAAACTAAGACAAAGAAACTTCAAAGATAATGGAGCAGTCAAAAATCAACATTCAGAACCTTCATTCTAAGTCTTAAATAATGATCTTTTACATAGCTTTAAATTATATTGTGATATGCTTTTACACCTACAGTGTAAAAAAAAATAGCTATATCATAGTAAATATACCAATTCAAGAAGAGAGGAAAGAGAGTTTAAAGTGTTGTTTGTTTGGGAGAAACAGAGGGTTGTGGTGAAAGAATCACAGAATTCATACTAGAATTAACAAGATATAAGTTTCTTCCAGAGTGGTACTCTTTCTCTTCCCTGTTCTTCTTCCCTTCAGCGCCTCAACCACCAGCACAGTGTTCTCTCATGTTCCTCCATATGTTCAGACAGCTGTTCAAGATAGACCATTTTGGATTTATTGATTTCTTCATAAATTAATCACTCTGAAACAAGAATATATCAGATTAAATTATTCTATCCATATAGGCTCCTCTGACAGAAAAAAAAATTACACAGAGAGAGAGAGAGAAACATCCTCCCTCTCCCTAGGGTTTCCTTCCATAGTAATGAATTATTTATGATTATGCGTCAGTCAAGACATTTCAATAATGAAAATGCCTAAGCAATGGTATTCAAAAAAGTGTTTATGGTAGTTGTTTTTACCAGAATGAATTTGCTAAGGTGGCTTTTGTTCCTTCTCTACATAGTGCATTATAAAAGCCACTATTTCAAGGCCTTCTAACTTGAGACACTTAGCATGTATATCACCTTAACCCAAAAAGACAAGGTTTGAGAAATGGTCAGAGTGTTATAGTTTTCCCAAAAAACAACTGATTTAGGCTGACTTTTGAAAGCTGAGGTGTATATATACAATTTGTTTATTCATGATTTATTCACAGTAGAAGTATGATTTTGAGCTAGGAACTAAGCAGTTACTTTTTCTTCGGTCTGGGTTCCTCAACAATATTTTATTATTCCAATTTATCATTAGTCTTATCGTTAGAGTTAGGGAAATTATGGCTACAGAACAATAGCTGGTGCCAGCTTAGGGGTACCAGATGCACTTGAGAAGTAAACACCAGTATTTAAACCAATTTACAGAACGTTACACAGTTTGTGTGAGAAAAATGGTATAAAAAGGGGGTAAGTTGTTTTTGTCACTATAATACCTCTATGGGATACTAACACATCTTTAAAAAACCACTCCATAAGAAAAGTTGATCAGTTATTTTTTTAAAAGATTTTTATTTATTTATTTGAGAGAGAGAGAATGAGAGAGAGCACAAGAGGGAAGAGAGTCAGAGGGAGCAGCAGACTCCCTGCCGAGCAGGGAGTCCAATGTGGGACTTGATCCCGGAACTCCAGGATCATGACCTGAGCCGAAGGCGGTCGCTCAACCAACTGAGCCACCCAGGCCCCCAAGTTGATCAGTTATTTTGTGATCATTTGAGGTATAGGGAGTAGGAGAAAAAAGAATACACCCAGAAAAAACAAATTTTGGTTTGTTTCTGAGTACAGCCCCAAATGTGCAAAAATAGTGACATTATGATAATGGTATTATAGGTGATTTGAAAACCAACTGTTACTTTGACCTTCAAAATGTGCAGATTAAAATTTCTTACTGGTATTATTATAGTTACTGTAAGTACTAATCTGTTACAAATTCTATATTCCTACTTCCAATGAGTAAGTTTTAACGTAAGACCCAGTTGAGCTATAGAAATGCAAAATTTTATAGCAATGTTGGGAATACACATACATGAATGAAAACTGTGAAAAGAAGTTGCAAAATAGGATCTCAAAGTCCTTTGAAAACTTACTCCACTGGCTATCTATACCTACATATTATTCACAGATCCTCAAGGAATAATGAATATTCCTGAGGAAATTCAATATCCTATACAATGCTAATGATACACATACAAATTCTTAGGTATAGCCCCTTCTCTCGCCACATGGCCACTCTGAGACTATGGAGGCACGTATTTTATGTTCTCACACACATATAAACAAGGAGCTTTAGGCAGGTTGGCAGATTGGTTGGTTGGTTGGTGGGTGGGTTGGTTGGTTGGCTGGTTGGCTGGTTGCTTGGTTTTGATGGGTTTCTAATTGAATGTTTTTCCTCCTTTATGGAAACGTGTCAGTAGAGTCTCCAAGATAGGAAATATTAATCATTACCTGAAAGCCACCAACACTAGATATTCTCTCTATGGTTTTGAGCAGGCCACCTAATTTCGTGGAGCCTCAGTTACTTTGTTTAATATGAGTTGGACTTTAAGCTTTAAGCTTCCCTCCAGTTCTGCAGGTCTAAATCTAGATCTCTTGCCTCCTTAAAAGTGTAGATGGCCTAATTACTCGCTCAAGACCTAAGAGAAGATCAGAATTCTCTCATAACTCTGATTTCTCATTTTATACCCAGGTGGGCTATTTTGTCCCATCGTTGGTAGGACATAGGGGCTAGGTAGCATGTGCCTGTGAGTGTCATAAAGAGCCACTTCAGTCCTAGAATTTACACTTAAGCTCTGCTTTTTAGATGAGCAAAGGGGCTAAGAGGGGCTCCCTTTAATTATCTGAGACTGTGATAATTTCCAAGAACCTACATTCATCAGTACACATATTGAAAAGCAGGGCTTCCTACTTTCCAGATGGCACAGAGGGTGACTGGGGATAATGCTAGAGAATAATGTAAGTTACACTCAAATGGGGCCCTTCCAAAGATGGGGGGCAAAGTAATATTTTTCCTCAATTATAGCTCTATATACCAATTCCTGTATTTTACATACCACAAGTATGCAAATGCTCCTTTAGGGAGAAATGTTATTAAGCTTATTGGCAAGAAAGGATGACAAAGCTGGGATGTAGATTAGCTATTTTAATAATACAGAGGACCAATTGCTTAGTCTTTAGAGAGTGACTATAGCAGCAATTAAATTGCAAAAAGTGTCAATAAAACAAATGTTGATTACACCCAACCTAAGAATCTGTAATAAAACAGAAACAACTTTTTTTTTCCCCTGGCATATATTTTCAAGCTTGTGGCTTTGGAATTGTATATACTTACTTTTTATTTTCATAAGATAGACTTGCTTTCAATTATTAGTGAGAAAAATTTAAATTCTGGTTTCAAAAGAATGATCTTCAAAGATGGTGACTTTCCTCTGAAACACTCGTAGTTTTGCTTTCTATCACCCACGTCTTAATGTTTTAAAAACATGACTGGGACTTTAATTTTACACAGAGTTCCAAATCAGAATTTCTACACTTAGTACCTGAATCAGTCACATAGAACACATTGATTTATTTCACAGGGATCTAAGCATTTTGCAAATGTTTCATGACTCAAAAATGAGTTAAGATATAATATGACATATTTCATATTACTCTCTCCAAAAATGTCTATTTAAAATGCATATTTGTTGAGCCACCTGGGTGACTCAGTTGGTTGAGTGGTTGAGCATCAGACTCTTAATCTCAGCTCAGGTCTTGATCTCGGTGTCGTGAGTTCAAACCCCACATGGAGCCTACTTAAAAAAAGAAGGCATATTTTTGGGACATTCCACATTAAGCCATGGAAATCTGGTGGGTAATTTTGAAAATGAAAATATGAGATTATAGATAAAGGACAATTATTACAACCCTAAGAAATCCTAAAAAGACTGGAGTATTTTCCTATTAACTTACTGGCTGTGGTTGAAGAGAACCACTGGCTTAATCTCCAAAGTCAATGTCTAAAATATGGACATATGGAAGAAGCTTTAAATGTCCAATGAGCACACTGAATACAGTGAATGCCCCATAGAGGGACTCCAGGGTGCATGAATCCTGGCCACCTGGAAGTTTGGATTAAGGCAAGGAAATGGTTTTGTTTAATCTAAGTTTTATTAATGTCAACACAGTCTCTCTTGTGCTGAACTTAGGTCTGGATATTATTTTTTAAGAATCTTTCCCTGAGCAATACAGGTGTGATAATACACAAATGGCTTTGCAGTACTAATACGTTCAATGCTTGTCTTGTACTCTGCAGCATTGTAGGGAAAAGTGTTCAGACTTTTATACATATTATCTCTTCAATTTTCAAAACTCCATGAGGTGGCCAGGAAGGGTACTCTCACCTTTGTTTTAGATCAGGATACTGAGAACAATAGAAGTTAAGAAACTAGCTCTAGGGGTGCCTGGGTGGCTCAGTTGGTTAAGCATCTGCCTTCGGCTCAGGTCATGATCCCAGGGTCCTGGGATCAAGCCCCACATCAGGCTCCCTACTCAGCAGGGATTCTGCTTCGCCCTCTCCCACTCCCCCTGCTTGTGTTCCCTCTCTCGCTGTCATTCTCTCTGTCAAATAAATAAATTAAATTAAATATTAAAAAAAAAGAAACTAGCTCTAAGTGACAGGGCTAGTAATAAGTAGACCAGTAGGCCCACCCAAGTCTGCTGTTTGCACCCCCAAAGTGCCTTTCATCACCCTTCCTTGCTTCAGAATGTCTCAAAGGAGCCATTCTCATCTTCCTCAGCAAACAAAAAGCTCTAAAAGAATCAATGTACGTGGGGAAAGATGTGAGTTGGAGCATCCCAGATTCTCACTCCCTTTTACATTCAAACCATTTGTCTAAGAAGCAACTTGGGCTCTCTTTCCAGTGACCTGATTCCAAATAACATGAGAATTACAGTTCTCTTTCACAGCATCATGTTTTATAATTTTTCATCTTGAAAGCTTTTCTCCATGGTCAGGTACAAGCCGTAGTGGCAAATAAATGATGTATTTGTCTGTGTCTCTTTAAGGGTGGACCCATTCAATGCATTTCCCGGCAGCTCATTACCCAGGAGAGACTGGAAGCCTGGCGGCTTGTGTGACCTCATTTTCAGGATGCACTGCAGTCTGTCTGACCCATTAGCTATCTAAGCCGTCTCATTGTAAGACTAACTCAGGGCATGGGTTGGGGGCAAGCAGGCAGCCGCATCCTACCAGTACCTGTGCAGGTTAGGAAACCAATAGGTTAGTGCTAGGTGGGTCTGAGCAGATGGCATCTCTGGCAGAGCTTATGGCAGAAATCTATAAAATGCTTGGTAATTGGTTCCAGCAGGATTTTCTGAGGTAGGTGTCTAAGGGTTGAAATAACCAAGGCTCTCATTTCTCTGTGCTTGTTCCAGCAAGAGCCAGCACTGTCAGAATCAAAGCTTGCTCTGTATCAAAAGGCGCTCTGTCTTTTAGTAACTTATTTTTATCACTTGCCATTAGTTTTCAAAGAGTAATTCCTTTTATTCTAACCCTTTACATTCCTCCTTTGCTCTTGAAAACTGTTATGCTTTATACCTAGGGACAAAAGCAGCTAGAAATGAGTCATTTCCACTCTTCCACATCCCTCCTTTTCAGACATAAAACGCAAAAAAATGTTAAGGCTCTGTGAGTTGTTGTCATAGGAGTTTGATGGTGATGATTCCCTTGGTCATAATTATAACAACAAAAGGATTTGATGGTATGCACGCACACGCACGCACATGCACACACACACACACACACACACACACACACACACACTCCCACAAATACATGTTCCCTGTAAGTAATACCTTCTAAAATGAATCCCAATAGATAATAGATAACCTTTTCAAGAAGAAGAAAAGAGACATTTTTCAAATGGAACATTTTCAATAGCTCTTTGACATCTCTGAAGCAGATTTTTTTTAAAAGATTTTTATTTATTTATTTATTTGACAGAGACACAGCGAGAGAGGGAACACAAGCAGGGGGAGTGGTAGAGGGAGAAGCAGGCTTCCCGCCGAGCAGGAAGCCCAACGAGGGGCTCGATCCCAGGACCCTGGGATCGTGACCTGAGCCAAAGGCAGATGCTTAACGACTGAGCCACCCAGGTGTCCCTCTGAAGCAGATTTTGTCAAAAAGATTGAGAGTCAGCCTTTTACACACACACATACTCCAAAACTCTGCCTCCTTGTATGGTTGTTTATTCTCTTGCATATCCATACAAGACACTGTTGTCCTACTTCAGGGAATTTTCTTTGCTTCATTAAGTTCTTGTATGTCAGAGCTGAAAGGGAAGAGATCAACCATCTTATTTTTCACATAAGGAAACCACAGCCCAGAGGGGAAGTGACTTTGCCAAGGCCACGCTATAGTGGCAGCTAGGCTTTGGATCTCAATCCGGTTCTTTTTTCCACCAGGCCAGCCTGCTTCTTGGGGACGAGATTCTAAAACATTTCATTCCTTCTTTGGGTACTTACTGCCGGCTAGCGGGTGTCTGGACCTAGACAAGGCTGTGGTGAAGATACAAAAAGAATAAGATAAGAACTAGTCCTTAAGGGTTAATCAATTCTTAATTTTTTTATTATATAAAGACACACACTAAATTATAAATATTTTGTGTTAGATGAAAATTTTAAAGTTATATTTTTCTTTCCTATGTTTGTTGTTATTAGAGAAAATAAATGTTTAATATCCCTATAGATAACACCCATAGTATAGATATGGTTGAAACAAAATGAAGGTGTTTGAAAGCCAGAAAAGAAATATTCGACATCATAGAGAGTTTTCAGAAATTAAAAAAAAAAAACCTGCACATTCTATTTCGGAATCTAATACTAAGTTCACTAAATCTCATTCAAATGTCTTCCATTTTATAACCACATTATATCTAAAAATATATGTACATAAAATATTAACGGATTTAACTTCCCAATGTTGTTTCCTTTCCAATATATGGAAAGGTACAATGCATTGAGCTCATTAAATTTAGAAAAAAAAATTTATACATAACAAGTTTTTCTTTCGTCTCTCTCTTTTTGCATTTCTCAAGTCCCTTATAAATAGACATGCTCTCACTGTTAGTGATGATGTCCAAAGCCTTGCAAAATGGAGCCATTCCTTCTCCTCAGCCCTGGCAAACAGTGACAGCCAATGGAGTCAGGTTTGAAAGACACATCTTGTGACTTATTTCCCTTTTTATCCGTGTACTCCACTTTTTGATCATCTGTAGTTTCAGCTTCACTTTTGAGCGGCCTTGGGTTCAGTGAGATAGGCAGAGCATTAAATTCAAAACAGGAACAGAATCTGAATAGGCCTTGGGTGACTGAGACGTAACCTAGGGATGCAATCTATTTCACTGCAGGAAAAAAAAAAAATGGCACTCGCTCTATCTCCAGGCTCTCTGAAGGTTTTCCCATGAATAAAATCTGGCTGCTGAGTACCTGTGATAGCTGGTGACCCACAGCAAAAGCTTACAGATAGATGCATTTTTGCCTGTACACACTTTGCTTTTTTTCTCCTTCTTGCTGTCATGGTCCTTTACCATCCTCTCAGCCTTTCCTTTTTTGATTAGAATAATAATAATAGTGACAGTTTATCAGATACTGGCTCTATGCTGGGCACTGTGCTAAAACACAGCATTTCACTAAAACTGCACATCAAGTATACAAGGTAAATATTTGTCTTTCAATTTAGAAAAAAGCTTAAGTAACTTAACCAATTTCCCCATAAGAAGTGGAGTGGTGGATTCAGATCCCAATGTCCATGCACATAATCACTGTGCTTGTCCAATAGGAACAGTAAAGCTCTTTTAGGTTTTTCACACTAACTTTAAATCCCAAGTTGGCTTTCCACTGTAACAGCTATGTTTTAAGGCTGCCTTATCCATCTAGTGGGCTCAGAGTAATATTAAATGAACCTGTTTAAAATCTAATTAATTGTAGGGAAAATTCTAGAACACACTTGAATTTATTTTCTGTTGCTGTGTAACAAATTACAAACTTAGCAGCTTACAACAACACAGGTTTATTTTCTCACCATTTCCAGGGGTCAGCAGTCTGGCACATTTTAGTTGGGTCCTCCGCTCAGGATCTTGTAAGGCTGAAATCAAGATGTCAGCTAGAAATAAACCCATCTAGAATCTCGACTAGGGAATGGTTTCTTCCAGGCTCCCTCAGGTTGTTGGCAGAATTCATTTCCCTGTGGTTGTAGGACTGAGGATCCTGGTGACTTGTTGGCTGTCCACCAAGGAATAGTCTCAGCTCCTACAGGCTACTCTCAGGTCATTTCTACATGGTCTCCTCCATCTCAGCAATAGAGAACATCTCTCACAGATATTCTATCTGCCACAGCAATCACAGCTTATTTCTTAATCTAGTTTATTACTCTCTTCCATTATTTGAAGAGCCAGTAAATATTAAGGAGGAAAATTTAATTATAAAGGAATGTTCACCCATAGATTTCAAAGAAAAAGGTAGGTTTGAGCCCATGGGTGGTGAGGAGAGCCTTTCTCTTCTGGCTCTGCAGTCATAGCTTTATATGTACATCATCCAATAGGATTTTTTATTTTCCTGCACATGTCTCTAGGTCCTCTACAAGGATTAGCCTCAGATGAACCCAAATGTTCATCTTGTGAAAGAAAACAAGAAAATGTCTGTGTTGGGAAATCAGTACCCCTATCATTTGTTACTTGTCCACATTTTACATCGATCCCAGGGCATGTCCACTGAGAAAGTCCTTACCACTCCCATTTGCTAGGAGTGTTTTATGGAAGACCATAGTTTTTAAGGTATGTGATTTTATGATAAAATAACAAATTATTATATCTGTATTTAGCTATGTTTTTATTTCAAGCTGAGTTTGAAAGAATGGATTTTTAAGGGTTATCCTAACAATTTACTTTGTAAGGCCAAAGAATGGGATCGTTGTCTCCTGACAGAGCTAAGACTCCAATTAGGCCAAAATCTATGCCAACCCATCATCTTTACTATTTACCTCAACCTCAATCTTTGAGTGTTGCATTTGTTTTTCTACATAGTATGAGATAGATTTGGTAAATAAAGTTCTTTTTTTTTTAAGATTTTATTTATTTGACTGAGAGAGAGCGAGAGAGCACAAGCAGGAGGCAGCAGAGGGAGAGGGAGAAACAGGCTCCCTTCTGAGCAGGGACCCTGTTCTTAGAATGAGAAAGACCTGGAATATGCTTAAAGATCTAGAGTCTTAAATGTATCTAATCTGTTTGATCTGTTTGATCTGTTTAGACAGTTTGAGAACTTCTTAGCAAAACCTAATTTAAAAAAAAGTGTGTAGATTGGGAGTCAGGAAACCTGGATTTTGGTTCTGGTTCTTATCAGTTACCTCAACTATAAACTAAAAGGGTTAATTTAGACAGCCTCCAGGGGTTAAATACAAATTATCTATTTGGGATGCATGATGTAGTTCTGCCAGATGACCAAATGCCAGCCCTCAACACTCAAGTCTACTTTAGGCTTCTCTGTCAATGAGAATGATCTTCAGACCCAACAAGGATAGAACAAATGTTGTAAGAGAGATTGGAAGCTTGAGGTAAATGAAGAGATTTTCAGATAGCTTCTGTCTGCTCAATGGGTTTAAGTCTCAGGCCTTGATGAATTACATCCCAGAACATGGAAGGAACTTTCAGACAAGATCCCTGATCCACTGCATGGGCTGGAGCTCTAACGATAGGCAAACATTGTTCTAATATTTGTCAAAACTAGAAATTCTCTAAACTGTAGATATTAATCCTATAAATTGCAGATTAACTCTAGGATTCTAGGATTAATTCTCAAAAAGATGATTTGGGAAGGCTTAGGAAAGGAAGCTGGGATCATGTGGAATCCCACATCATGTGGGATTCAGAGTAAGAACAATTATTGACTAGCTGACCACATTTCCTGTGCAAATTGGGTTACTAGACTGATAAGGAAAGAATATATAGTGCAAATCTTTTCTCTGTGTAACAAGAGTCCCCGAGAAGGGAGGGCTGAATCTAGATTGGAGGGAAGGTAGTGAATAGGGAAACAAAGAGAAAGAAAGAGAGTGAGAAAGACAGGAACAGGGAAGGGGACACTGGTAGAAGCAGAGTAAGTAGAAGACAAGATGAGAGAAGCCTCAGCCCTAGGAAAAAGGAGCATAGGAACAGCTCCCCCTGGGGAGGAAGAGACTATGTGACTTTTCCCAGCTCCAGAACCAAGATGGCAGCAGGATGAAACCCCTACTCTCTGAGCTGGTAGGAGACCTAGTAGTAGGAGTTTTCCCAAATGGAAGTGTCAGTCCTGGTGCCTGGGCTTGGAGCACCCAGGGCTCAGGATACCAACCACATTGAGGGAGAGGAGAGGCACTATTAGAGAATGCAGGAGCCGCCCCAGCCCAAGGAGCCAGGCAGTGTCTGGGCCAGGTTGCAGGCAGCAATCAACACTATGGCACCTGGGTCTCCAGTGGAATGTCTTTGGGCTTAAGGGAAGAACAGAGCACTTTTTTATCTGAAGACACACATTCCCATTTCTACACCCTCCAGGAAGTGTAAAGCTCTTCAGCAGAATGAGCAAGGACAAGGTTTCTGAAGTCCTGGCTAGGATTAAATCCCTGCTCTTGCACACGCAGGCTGACCTTGTGTAAGTTACTTAGCTCCCCCAAGCTTCACAGTCTCTCCATCCATAAGATTGTGATACTAAAATACCTCCCTAATAGGGATATCCGGAGGATTAAATGACAATTATCCATGTAAAGGGCATAATATTAGATATTATTTATACATTAATACATTAGCTCAAGCTGATGGTGCCTGAGGAAGCTTTAACAAAGTCTCTCATGACATATTTGTGGACAAGACAGAGAAATGAGGAATAGGCACAAGTACAACTTTGTGACTTGTCACTGCTTAAGTGACAAAGCAAAAGAATGCAAATTAATTCAAGGCTATTCAGTCTGGAGAATTACTGTGAATTACAAGAGACCTCCCGAGAGTCTTCAGAGTGTTCCCAAATTGCAGGTCCTTGCTTTGATGCTCAGAAGACAAATAAATGACAAGCAATTCCATAGATCTTCCTTTTTATATTTTTGAAAATGTTAGAGTACTTTGCTAAATAAGTTATTGAAGATTACTAAAATTTGATATTCACAAACTAACTAAAATTAGCCCATTACTAAAATTACTGAGGGAGCTCATTCGTCCTTCTCCAGGAGGCCTAGAGCTGGATAATACAGAGCTTACTGCAGTGCTTGTATCACCTGAGCACATTTCAGAAATGTTCTGACTTTATTACCACATCATCAGGCTTATCCTGACTCAGTCATAGTTTTCAAGTGCTGCTATTTGTTGCATTAATTGATATATCACATTACATGTTAACAAATACCCATCCATCCTCAATCATTTCATGAATGTTCTCTTTATGTCCTGGCCCTCATGGGTGCCAGGATTTCTCCAGAAGACACAGTCCCCTTGCTCCGGGAGATCTCTTGAGTGTAAGCTGCACACTTTCCAACATCCCATGTACTTTGGATTCAAAAAACAGGGTGGGCATTTTCTTTGTTCCAGTGTCTCTCCAAGACCATGATTCATCTATCTCTTGAATAAAATTCCAAATAGGTTCCTTTGAGACACCTGCCTTCTGACTCTACCACCCTGAACCCTCTGCATCTTCCCACCCTCCACCTGTTACCTCCCTTCACTTCCTCTTGATCCCTTGAGAACTCTGGTATCTGATTCACAGTCTTCCTCTTTGTGCAAGTCCTGTCATTACCCTGGGAGATTGCAATGTTCATGTGGATAACCCAGCCACAACCCTAGTCTCTCACTTCCTTCATCTCCTCAACTCCATCTCTGAAATTTAAACTCTTCCTGACTACACACATCTCCATCCAGATTTCTCTCTTGCTCCCTTATTCCGAGGACCTCAGAAAGACCTCCATTTTCTCCCATTCTAACAGGGTCTCCTTACCTCTGCCATCTTCTGTATCTAACTGAGGCTCCGTGACCCCGCGTCAGCCACTCTCTCGCTGTATTCATTTCCTGTGGTTGCTATAAAAAATACCACAAACTTGATGGCTTAGAAGAAGAGAAATTTATTATCTCACAGTTTTGGAGACAGAAATCTGAAATCAGGGACACCTGGGGGGTTTAGTCAGTTAAGCATCTGCCTTCGGCTCAGGTCGTGATCCAAGGGTCCTGGGATTGAGCCCCACATCAGGCTCCCTGCTCAGTGGGGAGCCTGCTTCTCCTTCTGCCTCCTGCTTCCCCTGCTTGTGCTCTCTCTCTCTCTCTCTCTCTGTCTCTGACAAATAAATAAAATCAAAAAAAGAAAAAAGAAAGAAATCTGAAATCACAGTGTCAGCAGGGCCACACTCCCTCCAGAGACTCTGGGAGAGCATCTTCTCAGTACCTCTCTCCTTGTTTCTGGTGCCCCAGGCCTTCCTTGGCTTATAGCCATGTAACTCCAGTCTCTGCCTCCATCTTCACACCATCCTCTCTTCTGTGTGTCTACCAGAGTTTCCTCTGCCCCTCTTTTTTAAGGATACAGGTGATGACACCAGGGCCCACCTGGATAATCTTAAGATAAGCATCTCATTTCAAGACACTTCACCAGATCTTTTGCCATATAACGTAATATTTACAGATTTCAGGAATTGGGAAGTGAATATATTTTTAGGGAGCTATTTTTTTTTTCAGCCTACTACACTCATCAATATTCTCAAGTCCTTTGCCTCCCTGGTCTTTCTCTGCTGTCCAGAAAAGCATCAACCTTCTTGCCATCCCCACCTGGGCCATTGATGGCTGCTGAACAATATCACACACTCTCATGGATAGATGCCACTACAAATTTACAGTCTCCAATCCAGGAAATCAGATTTGTCACTTCCCTTCTGGATTAGGCCACACTATTCAGTCAAGTTCAGAGTTGTAAATGGGCAAGAATGAAAACTTGGATTGAGTTCGAAGTTATTTTTACTTTGATTTATTCCCACAAGCAATGCAAAAGATACAGATAATGTCCACTGGATATGGGCAAACACAGTTCCTACTTCCTTCCTTTTATCTTATGGAGGCATACCAGAAGTATTGTGGTCTCAGCAGCTCATGTAGAGGGAGAAGACCACAGGGCTCAAGAACCAAAGAACTGTGGGCTCACTGCTTTTCATATGCCCAAGGACGTCAGCACCCAAGACAACTTACATTACCATATAGAGCTGTCTGAGGAAGCTCTGCAGGAAGACATCTCACCCAGACCCAATGTCTGTGTTCTGGGTCTTATAATCTCTGCTGCGTTAGCACAGAGGTCTGGGAGTTTTCCATATATCTGCTCCCCTAGAGGCTTTTTCATTATGCTCAGAGTAAAATCCAAACCCCTTGGCATGACTATGTTTTATTCCTTTCAAGTCTCTTCTTTCATCTCTCAGCACTCCCCACCATTAACACTTAAATACTTGAAGTCCTGTATAGGTATTTATTTTTCTCTCTTATCTCTGAGTCTTGACACTTGCTAATCTCCATGCCTAGAATGCCATTCTAGGGATTCATGGGCTGGAACATGCAGGAACTGGGGGTGTAGTAGAGTTGAAAGCATCATGGCAGTGGTCACACTAAATGTTTTCTGCAGACCCTCCAACCCTGGCATTCCAAGTTTCAAATTAATTAGCATGTCAGGCACCTTGCTACTTAGCAGTTCTGGAACATCCTCAGCTCTATCGTGCTGCGTGGGAGTACAAGGCATTGACAAATGCACTCCCAGCCAAGCCAATCTCTGTTGGTTGAGTAGAGACAATTCCAGCCAAATCTTTCAGCATGATTGGATTTCTTCTCCCTTCCAACTGTCTGTCAGTGATTACAAAATTGTGTATTTTGCTTTGTAAGACTATAACAAACTGCCTTAAGAGTGATGCAAACAAACAAACAAACAAAAAACAACTACTTCTTTTCCTCAGAAACCCTAGGATACGATTCTGGCCCCTTCCTCAGCTGATACCATGCTTTCTTGTTTGTACATAACATTATCATTATTCTTCAGCTGACATGTTTGATTTGTGGCTCTTAATATCTTTAAAGTAATGCACTTGGTAATTGTAATCACTCTATTGATTTTCATAAAACTACTCTATTCACTCTAACTCTAGAAGCCACCTCTAATGCCAGTGAATAAAGCACTCTCTACCTCCAGCTGTTTGGGTGGTAATGTGAATATTCAAACAGGGCTTATTGCCAGCTTTGGACACCATTTATTCTGGGACTATATCTTAAATTCCCTAATGAGTCTATCCATTAATAACTGTGTGTTGCTAATCAGTTCACACAAACTTGTTCCAACTATCTCTAGTATTTTATGTATGTCAGAGGTACCCAAATAAAAATGATCATATGGAGCAAGGAAAGAATTATCTCACTTTCCAAAGAACACACATAATTATTAACTACTATTTTATGAAATGAAGGTCAAAACTGCTAAGAGAAGAAAACGATAGAAACAGACACTGACATTTAGTCTCTCTCTGATAGAGGCCATAGTCCTTGTTTCAGGTAAGTTTTCTTGATGGACTTCTAAGGTACTAAGCTGTTGGTTTTGGCTTCCTTTTATCCATGTGTGTGTTTTCCCTGTGAGACCCATAAACCACTTTTAAAAGTAGTCATTTTACTCATGCTTAATGGGCCTGGTGTATTTGCTGCTCTCTGTCCTGGAATTTGCTTAGCTTACCACCATCAATATTCAAAACACAGCTTTAAGGACTGGGCAGAGCAGGTCATTGATCAGTACAGCTAAGTGGAGATGAGGGGATTCCTATGGTGATGTTACAGAAGCCCTATCCAGGTTAGGCATTTTCCAGCCTCTGCAGCTTTGCTCAAAGCTTGCTGATTTGTTTTGCTATGCAGTACCATGAATAGAGCATGCATGGGGATTCAGAAGGACGAGGCTTGCTTCCAGCTTTACCATTGACCAGCTGGGCAATAATGATAAAGCCAACCTAAACCTCTGCCTCCTCTCTGTAAAACAGAGATAATAATTCTTGTATGTACCTCATCAAATCGTTATGAGAATTAGATAATACAGATAAGCAAAAGCATTTGATAAGTAATGTCACTGGTGACACAAATGGTCATGGTATTTATCATCCAAGATGACTATGGGGAAATGGTTCACATCATTCATGGTAGCTAACAAAAAATGATATACATACACAAGGGAGAAAAAAATTTCACATGTAAACACTTATAGGTCTGCGTTAAGTTTATAGGGATTTTATGTAATTTAAAGCACAAATTGGGGCATAAAATAGAGCTGCCTAATATGAGACCTTCATGAACACAGAATTAGATAAGCCTCTCCCAGAGTGTGCTAATGACAAACATAGGAATATGTACATAACTACATACAAGCAAAAACATAGAAGGGACGGGATCTAAATGGGCATTTCTCCAGAGGCATTAACAGTCTCATCACACTGTGTGACACTAGATTGTTTATCTGTCCATTTCTCACACTTTTTTGTGAACTCCATGAAGATTCAAGGAGGATTGTGTCTGTTTTACTTATTCTTGGTCCTGGCAAGTGTAGTTTCCTAGGCAAACTATGAACAGAATCACCTGACTCTGTGTTTAGTGAAGCTAAAGGGTGTACATAACCCAAAACTACAGTCTTAAAGGAAGGGCAGTCAAATGCAGTGATGGTCAGACTGGGATACTGGAAGATGCTGACAGACATCTGGGTCCATTAAGATGGCAGAACTCCCAGGCCCCTCCCAAACATCAGACCCTCTGGTGGTGGTTTCCAAGAATCTCTATTTTTTTTTTAATTGAAGTGTAGTTGACAAACAATATGATACTAGTTTTAGTAATCTTTGACAAAGGAGGCAAGAATATACAACGGGGAAAAGACAGACTCTTCAGTAAATGTTGGGAAAACTGGAGAACTACAAGCAAAAGAATGCAAGCAGACCGCTTTCTTACACCACACACAAAAATTAACTCAAAATGATTAAAAACTTAAATGCAAGACTGGAAACCATAAAACTACGAGAAGTAAACACAGGAAGTAAGAGCTTTGACATCAGTCTTAGGCAACATATTTACAGATCCATCTCCCCAGGCAAGGGGAACAAAAGCAAAAATAAACAAATGGGACTACATCAAACAAAAAAGCTTTTGCACAGTGAAGAGCTGCAGTTTAAAAGGTCATCCTTACACACCCTGACCTTTGAGAAGCATGTTGGAGAGTATGTTTTAGAGGCCATTGAAGTCAATTTCTAAACACCTCCACAGCCAGTTTAGTAAAGTGAGCACAGAAAAAAGAGAAAGACCTGGGTTGAAAACAGCTTCCACTTCTTACCAGTAGCACAACCTTGGGTGAGTCACATAAGTCTCATTTGTAAAATGGGAATGACAAGGCCCTCACCACAGGGTTGTTGAAAAGGGCAAAGAGAAAACTGTGTACGAAAGTGCTACATAACTGACGAGAGTTACAGCAAACGCAGGTACAGCTGTGTGGTTGGTGGTTGGTGGTGTGGCCCTCTGAGCCTTCCGACACTGGCTGGCTGAGAAAGCCAGCCGAGTGAGACACTGCAAATCTGCGAGATCAGATCTGCTTACAGCTGTGTGACAGTACCTGCAAGTTCCTCTCCCCCAGGCATCCTCCTCTTGAGTCTCAGTATTAAGAACTGGACCCTCCTTGTTACTATTCATTAAAAAGATAAGAGTAAGGGACACCTGGGTGGCTCAGTTGGTTGAGCTTCTGCCTTGGGCTCAGGTCATGATCCCAGGGTCCTGGGATTGAACCCCGTGTCAGCTCCCTGCTCTGCGGGAGCCTGCTTCTCCCTCTGCCTGCCGCTCCCCCTGCTTGTGCTCACTCTCTCTCTCTCTCTCTCTCTCTCTGTGTGTGTCAAATAAAAAAAAATTTTTTAAAAAGATAAGATTAAGCTTTATCATAACAATAACAATATGTATTTACTAAGTACTACCTGCCAGACACTTTACATTATTGGCTTTACTCCTCAAAAAAGCCTTAGGAGGTGGTATTATTGGCATCTTTATCCCCTTTTTAGAGAAGAAAAAAACTAGGCACAGAAAAATTACAAACTTGTTAAAAGCACACTTTGAGTAGGTGGCAATGCCAGGGCTTTAATGCAGGCAGTCTGACCCCAGAGCCTGTGCTTATCAGCACTACATTACACCATTCATCAGCATGAGAAGAGTATCCCCTGCACTTTCCTTCCCTGTCTTCCTCTAAGACAACCAAGGCACAGAAAGAAGCATGGACTAGTCCTTTATCAGCCTGGCCAGTGCCGGCCAGTTTCTTCCCACAGTACTGAGCTGACAGCTTCAGCTCTACAACTCTCTTCTCCTTCTCCTTCTGCTTCTCCTTCTCCTGCTCCTGCTCCTGCTTCTGCTGCTTCTTCTTCTTCTTCTTCTTCTTCTTCTTCTTCTTCTTCTTCTTCTCCTTCTTCTTCTTCTTTTTTAATTTAGACTATGGTCACATACCAGAGTAATAAAAATATGGTCTTGATTGCATTAGTCCTAGTATAGGGAGCCATTGCTATGCACTCACATAAGAAAATTACTAGATTCCGTTATGAGTTTTGCAGGTAGGATGTGATAACTTGAGTGCAGGAAATCACTGGAGTGTGAGCCTCTGGATGAAGTGAACTAGGCGTTGAAAACTGATTGGACATTTCTCAAGGAGAAAGCTGCATGCTCTTCTACTGCTAGATATAAAAATACAGAGCTTTCAGATCCCATAAGACTATTTCAATATCTAATTAGGTTTCTCAAGAGTGACTAAAAGTACTGACACATTTTCTTTTCTTTTAAATGGCAAGGTTTTATCCATCATCACTGATTACTTCCCAAAGGCATTCTTCATAGCCCCATCCAGCAGTCAGTGATGGCAGCTGAGGTGGCAAGAGCCTGGGAATGCAATTTTTCCTCAACTAGAACAATGGAGACAAGCCTGGAAGGTAGAACAGAGCAGAAGACAGGCCCAGGAAGACCATTCCAACAACAAAGTAAGAAGCCCATAAGAAAGTTTTTAAATGGCTAAGTCAAGGTAGTACTTTTACTTTCTTCTCTTAAATATCATCTAAAAGCAATAAGGAATATGAGAGACAGAAGTGCAAATTTTATCTTCAGTAAAACTAAAAGGTGTATACAACCCCACACTATGGTATTAAAGAAAGAGCAGTTGGATACATGGAAGGTCAAGATGCGTACTGAAAGATGCTAAGATAGAGTGCCCATGGCTACAGAACTCAAACCAAAGGAGAAAGCATCATTCCTAAGGTAAAGGCTACCATCTGAGAGGCAAAGTCAACCACCTCTTACATGGAATAATAAGAAAGAGTGTGTTTGGGAGAGTGGCAGGAACTTACCTAGATTTGAGTTGGCACAAAGGAAAATTAGAGAGAGCAGGAATAAGGAAAGAATCATACTGACAGGCTATAAATGTAGGAAGTAGTGGGGCAGAGAGACAGGATGGAGAAAAGATACTGCATCGGGAGGAGCTGTGCAGCTGCCGATATCTATGAAGAAGAGAAATCAAGACCAAAGCAATTCATACATAGAATTCTATAACATAAGGAGAAATCCTGAAACACAGAATATGAAAATGTTGCCCTGAGACAAATGGCATTGTGGGCAAATATAACAGCATGAATTCATAAATGTATTGAGAAGCAATTGTCACTATAGAGCGGGAGCTCAAGCAGAGATACGAGAACTGAGATGAAGCATGGTGAGGCAACAAAAGGAATAGCAGCATTCAAGAAAGATGAGCAAAGCAAAATCATTACAAAAATGAGGGCCACGCTGAGAGCAGCCCAAAAGATAAAAGACACTACTAAAACCACCAACAAGGTAATAGAGGACAGGACTGAGAAATAGAAACAAATGAAATGGAAATGAAGAATAAAAAATAATTGCAAATAAAATAATAAATATAGAAGACAGAAAAAGGAGATCTAACATAGTTCTCTCCTGCCCACATTAAAAAAATATTTTTTTAACTGAAATAACAGAAAAGGAAAAATACTTAAAGGTATATTCAAGAAGACCTTTTTAAAATAAAAGCTAGATTTGAACCTGCATGTGAAAGCACATGCCATTTTACACACACACACACACACACACACACACACACAAATAGTGACACAAAACCATCCACCCTATCTTGGTAATGTTACTGGACTTCAAAGATAAAAAGAATTATTTGGACATCAGGGCAAAACCTTCAATTTATCTATTAAAGAAAAAAAAATTTTGGTCTGAGATCCTAGAAAATGGTATAATAGCTCAAAAGCCCAAAAAGTTACTAAAGAAATAACATATGACCCAAGAATTTATACTCAACAAACTATTTTTCAGAAAAAAAAAATTTCAGGGACTCTAGCTGTCATGAGTACTTCTTGAAGAAATTATTAGAGGACATACTTTTGCCCAATAGAAGATGACAAAATTACAAAGGACAGACTGGCTATAAACCTTAACTCTAACTACAAAAATAAAACTAAAGGAGTGCCTGGGTGGCTCAGTCGGTTAAGTGTCCGACTCTTAGTTTCCTCTCTGGTCATGATCTCAGGGTCATGAGATCGACCCCTGGTTGCCTGCCCAGCAGCAAATCTGCTTGCGATTCTTTCCCTCTGCCCCTCCCCACCAGCTACCATGGGCGCTCTCTCACGTGCCCGCACTCTCCCTCTCTCTCTAAAATAAATAACTAAATCTTAAAAATAAAAGAAGAAGAAGAAGAAGAAGAAAACTAAAACCAATATAGGGATTATGGTTGAAAAACAGAATCTAAACACTATTAACATGGACAATATTACTGTGAAATAGCTAACACAACTTGGGAGGAAAAGAGAAATGAATTGTGAGAAATAATGTAATACACTCAATTCCTCACTTTTTATAGATACCAATAAAAAAATCAATTAAAGATATTAAATTAGAAAATAGGAAAAGGTGTAATTGTATAATAAGTAAGTGTAAATATAAACCTATTTCATCAACAAAAAGGGTGATGGAGGCAAAAGAGGAAAGAATGGAGTTTTTTTTTAAGATTTTATTTACTTGAGAGAGAGAGATAGCAAAAGAGAGCACAAGGGGGTGCAGGGAGAGGGAGAAGCAAGCACCCTGCTGAGCAGGGAGCCCAATGCAGGGCTCCATCCCAGAACCTTGGGATCATGACCTGAGCAGAAGGCAGACTTTTAAGAGACTGAGTCACCTAGGTGCCCCAAGAATGGAGATTTTAGAAATATAGTAATTTTTTGGAAACATAGTAAGTGTATCACCTCTCACAATGATAAAAACTGAAGATTAAATTAAACTTCTTGGTAAACTATGAATAAAAGAGAAGTTCCTTAATCTCGTTAGGAGTATATACAAAAAAATAGTAAATATAGTTTATCTTAGAATGTTGAAAACATTCTCTTTAAGATCCAAGATAAGACAATGATACACACTATCACCACTTTTTATAAAAGATTTTACTTATTTGACAGAGAGAGATAGCGAGAGAGGGAACACAAGCAGGGAGAGTGGGAGAGGGAGAAGCAGGCTTCCCACGGAGCAGGGGGTCGGATGCAGGACTCCATGCAGGGCTCCATCCCAGGACCCTGGGATCATGACCTGAGCCAAAGGCAGATGCTTAAAAACTGAGCCACCTGGGCACCCCACTACCACCACTTTTTATTCAACATTTTCTACAGATATTAGGACCAAAAAGAAAGAAACAAATCTGTCATTATTTGCAAATGATACAATTCTCTACATTATTTGCAAATGATACAATTCTCTATCTTTACAAATAGAAAACACAGGATCATGTAGCAACTTTGCTAGGTACTAAACCAATATTAAGAAGCCAGTTGCTTTTCTATTCACTGGCCACATTTAGTTAGAAATGGTTTTAAAGATACCATTTTCAATAGCAACAAAATATAAAGTATCTAAGAAAAGGTCTAAATATGTGAAATGAAAAAAGTTATAAAATTTTATTTTAAAACCTTCAAGTAAAAATATATACATAAAATTGTATAAGAAAACTCAGTATTTTAAAGATACCAGTTCTTCCCCAGTTGACTTATAGATTAACTGCAATTCCATTCAAAATCCTAACAGGAGTTTTTGAGGGTTTGATTAAACTCTCAAATTTATATGGAGGAGCAAAGCACTAAAAGAATGAGGTGGAGGAATCGATCCCATGAGATATGAAGACTTGTCATGAAACAACAGTAATTAAGAGAGTGCATTATTGGGGCAGGCATAGACAAGGTGGTCAGTAAGAGGGAACATAGAGTTCATAGCAGACCCACACATATATGAAAACTTGATTCATGATAGCAAGAGAATTGCAGACCAGTGGGAAAAGGAGAAACTATTCAATAAATTGCACATTAGAAAGTAATGGGCCAATTAGTTGTCTATATTGTAAATATGAAATGGAATTCCTACCCCTCACTACATAAAAATTCAATTCCAAGCAGATTAAAGACTTCAATACAAAAGGCAGAACTGTAAAGCTTTTAGAAGGTAGTGTAAGAATTTACCATTTTTCCATTACATTAAGCAGGGAAGGATTTCATAAATAAGCATAAAACACATAAATCATAAAATTGAGGATTGCTATATTAAACAAATTTAAAATTAAGAACTTCTGTTCATGGAAAGATATCCTAAAGAGAGTAGAAAGACAAGCCACAAAGTTAGGGATAATTTTTGCAACACATATAATTCACAAAGGAATAATATCAGAGGATTAAAAAAAAAATCAGTACAAAAAAGAGACAACCCAATAGAAACAGGCAAAAGACACAACCTGGCCTTTCATTGATGAAGAACCAAGAATGGTTCAGGAGCACATGAAAAATTTTTTGGCCTTATTAGTAATTAGGGAAATCAAATTGAAACCACACTGAAACATTATCACCCCCCCCCATCTATGGGAATAAGTTAGAGGTCTAACAGTACGAAGCATTGGCAAGGATATAGACGTCTACTCCATACAGTGACATTATCTAGTGGATTCAAATATATCTGCACTCCATTATCCTGCACATCTACTCATAGGTAAAGATGGTAAAGATACTATTTTCCCCTGTCAGAGTGGCAAAGAGCTGTAAGTTCAAAGATCCACTACGTTTGTGAAGGCATGGACAAATTGCATACACTGCTGTTGGGAGTGTAAATCAACACAACCTCTATGGAGAGCAATTTGTTAGTATATGTCTAAATTAATATTTTATATTCTCTTAGATCCTGCAGTTCCACATCTAATAAATATTCACAAATGTGTGAAATTATGTGCAAGAAGGAAATTCATTTGAGCATTGTTTGCAATATCAAAATATTAGAAACAATCTCAGTGTCTGTCAGAGACAATGGCTCTACTATGCAGCACTTAAAAAGAATAATTGAGCCCAATATGTACTGATATGGAAGAATCTCCAAGATATATTCTTAAGTTTAAAAAAAGTACATATGTTCCACTTGTGCTTTTAAAAACATGAACATATACACACATATATATGTTTGTGTGTGCATATATTTGTACACATGTATGCATGTGTATGTGTCTGTGTATATACATGTGTTATATACATATATGCATGTGTGTATGTGTGTATATACGTGTGTTATATACATGTATGCATGTGTATGTGTATGTGTATATACGTGTGTTATATACATATATGCATGTGTGTATGTGTATATACGTGTGTTATATACATATATGCATGTGTGTATACATGTGTTGTATACATATATGCATGTGTGTGTATATGTGTATATACGTGTGTGTGTGTGTGTCTGTGTGAACACACACACACATATAATATCCCTGGAAATGCATACAGAAAAACTGAATACAATAACTGACTTCAGGGTTGAGTACAAGTGAGTCAGAGGCAACGTTTAGAGAGTTTTACTTTTCATTGTTTAATCTTTTGTATCTTTTGACTTTTGTGCCACATGCATATATGACCTAGTCAAAAGTAAAGTAGTTTTAAAAAGTGGAGCCATCATTGGTTATGGTGGACCAGGGAATCTGGAAGCTGGGTTTCAGTAGAGTAGGAATATACACTGTTCCTCAAGGTCAGACCCAGGAAGTAGGACAACATGGGAAGACCTAGATAGCAAACGTCAGTGCAAGCGGCAAGTCTACAATTGGGGAAGGCCACAAGGATTAGGAATTCGTACTCCATGGGGGTGGAAGGCAGACACCAGATGGTCTGGCCTTAGGCACCACAATTATGCAAGTTCTTTATATGGTTAAAAAAAAAAAGCAGGGGCACCTGGGTGGCTCAGTCGTTAAGCGTTCGTTAAGCATCTGCCTTCGGCTCAGGTCATGGTCCCGGGGTCCTGGGATCGAGCCCCACATCAGGCTCCCTGCTCAGTGGGAAGCCTGCTTCTCCCTCTCTGACTCCCCCTGGTTGTGTTCCCTCTCTCGCTGTGTATCTCTCTGTCAAACAAATAAATAAAATCTTTAAAAAAAAAGGGGGAAAGAAAATCAACTGAGCAAATTCTAAATATCTTACTAACTTTATTCAGTGATTCATAAATCAGGCAGCATCCCATTTACCATAAAGAAAGGAGCTCTGAAGAGCTGTACAAAATAAAAGACTTTTATAGGCAGAAGGGGGTGGGACAAGGAAGTTATCCTAGCTAAGAGCTAATTGTGTCAAGGTCACCTTTCTTTAGGGAATGGCAGAGGTCACCCAGGCAAATTACCTCACTAGTGCTGACCTGGTAATTCAAGATTGACTTATTTAAGATCCCATTCCTGGGGAAGGCTGAAACTGTAATTAAGTCTCAGTTTGTGACATGGGGATTAGCACAGGCAGCTCCATTTCGGGACTGTCATCTTTTTTCTAACAATACGGAGCCAGTACTTTGCCTTAATCAGGAAGCTTTCATATGATTCCAGGATCAGGCTGGGCAAGTCTCCATGTACAGATAGCCAGGGAAGAGCCAGTGGAGAAAACTAGGAATGGTCAGCTAGAACACAAAGTAAAGAAGTAGGAAATTGGTCATTGCTAGCAGGCTGCAGAGACGTGGCTCATTCAGGCAAGGCTAGTTATGTAATCTGAGGGGCCCAGTGCAAAATGAAAATGTAGGTCCCCTTTTATGTGTCATTAAAGGCACTAAAACATAGTTTTTTCCTTCTGCAGTCTCTTGACTTGTTAGGGATTTATTGTGTAATATCATTGGAAGTGAAGAAAAATTAAAGTTTTAAATTATTAGCATACATTTTGCTATTCATCTTTATATTGTGTGATGGCAGTTTAAATGCAAATATAAAAGCATTTAACTCATAGGCAGAATTGCTGAAATTATGCAATTCATATTTTGTGGCTCATACATGCATATGTATTTTGTTCTTACCAGAAGAGTAAAACTGCTACACAAAATTAACTCAACTGTGTTATTTCACTTTTAATACTTACACATTCTACCAACAATCTCTACCTTCAGGTTATTGATGAATAAGGAAAGGAACTGTGGGTTCCCCTATTTTTCCCTTTCCTCTATGTCATTAATTTCTCTGTAAATGAAAAGGGAAGTGACATGAGTAAAAAAGGATATGGTTAGGTTCCTTGGTCATTCGTATATCTTAGAATACCATTGCCTTCTTTCTACCCTTGAAGCAAGTTCTGGTTCAAATGGAAAAATGTAGCCTCTTGGGACTGTCTGCATTCCCACGTAGTCATATATATAACACATTTATCTGTATTCTTTTTTTTTTTATCTGTATTCTTTTGATTCTCCTGAAGTCCCATGTATAGTGGGTCCACTGGAATTCTCTGCCCATGGAGCATCACAAACACTGCATGCAGATGAGTGTCAAGAAATGATAGACATGCATATTGTATACATCTCTGCTTACATGCATGCTCCTTTGTCCCATATGACTTAATTTACAAAAAGCAAGTTCAGAGATAAAATTATTAAGAATTTCATGATGAAGACAGCAGAGCATTAAAGCAGGCAAAGGGCCCATCTGAGCCTGGGCCCTACGTGACTGCACAGGTTAGCCATAAAGCTAACCCTCTATCCAGGAGTTTGCTATTACAGGAGAAATTCTGGATAAGTGTAGCTGGCTCTCTCTTGCCAATATTGTGCTTGTCTATTTAATATTATAATAAATGCTTAGGAGGTACATTATTAGAGCCATCATATTGAAAACATGTTTGACTGACAAGTATTATGTTGTAAATTTTGATTTTTCAAGGTTCTATTTATCAGTTCATTATCAACCTGTCTCTGTGTGAGAGAACAGAATGATCTTCTGAGGGCTCTTGGTAACATTGCTACTGAATTCTTGTGATTATTAATGCAGAATATGAAAATTTCCCCTAAAGGATTAAGACTGGATTTTTAGTCTGGAGTTATTCTTCAGGGAATAAATTCAAACTGATAAACTCTGGGATTAGTATGCAGTGGAGAAACAAATGAGATTTGGAAGTGTGCTTGCTCCCATTGTCAATGTGAAGCTTGTTGAGAATGTCTTGAGTTTTTCTGCATCATTTGTTTTGCCATGTAAAGAGACCACACAATTGGAAGGAAATGTTTCAATCATTGTGATGCCTATTCTATTGAAGACTTTTAAAATATATTTGCCTTCCAGTTGCCCCAGAAACAAAGTTTGCTTTATTATAGAAAGTGACCAGGTGCCCAAGATGGGGAGGAAAGTCTCTCTGTTTTTAAAAAGCTGTATTGGGTACAAACATGTCTGAAGAAAATGTCCTTGCAAGTGACCTGAGGCAAATCACTTAATTCCTCAAATGTAAAGGGGATGATAACAATAGTATTTAGCTTATGGGGTTTGTGTGATTTAAATAACGTAAGATATGAAAGACTTAGTATAGTGCCTATGCATAGAAAGTCCTCAGTAACTGTTAGTTATTATTATAAGCTGTTATTCCAGTTGTTTGTTAAAATGTTTGTTAAACTGTTTAAAGTCATGTTAGAGTTAAGATGGTGGAGTAGTAGGAGGACCTTTGTTTGCCTCATCCCTTGAACACAGCTAGATAAATACCAAATCATTCTGAATATGCAGGAAATCTATCTGAAGACTGAGAGAACAAACTGTACAACTAAAGAGAGAAAAGAGGCCACACCGTGGAAGCACAGATGGACTTCAGTGAGCAGCACAGCACCCCACAGTGGAGGCCTGAGCCATTTCTACCAAGTCCCATTCCCCCCTGAGCTCTGCAGGTGCTTCTTTACTAGGTCAAGTGTGCCTGAGAACCAAAGCCCTGGGCCTCTCTCTCAGAAGACCAGCACAAACCCCCAACACGCACCAAGTCTACTGACCCAAAGAGTGCTAGTGGAAATAGCATCAGGCCCCTTTTAACAAGCAAACCAGAGCACACCGAGTTTAAACTCACCACACTCTGGACAAGTTCCAAACACTGCCCCCTGCAGGCAAGGAGGAACTCTGCAGAGGACTGACCTGAAAGACAGAACAGCCAAAACACAGCAGCAGAGTGCACACAGCATACACCAGAGACACTTCCTGAAGCGCCAGGCCCTGGACAGCATATGACCTCTTCTAAATATAGCCATTACTCTTGGGAGCAGCAAACGTAACAGGCTTTCCTAACACACAGAAGACAGAGACCTAGACAAAATGCCAAGATGGAGGAATTCACCCCAAGTGAAAGAAGAAGAGGTCATGACTGGGGATCTAATCAAAACAGATATAAGTAATATGCCTAAACCAGACTTTAAAACAACAGCCATAAGGATACTACCTGGGCTAGAGAAAAGCACAGAAGACCCCAGGGAGTCCCTTACCACAGGAATAGAAGACCTAAAAAAGGGCCAAATAAAAAATGCTATAACCAAGATGCAAAACTGACTGAAAGTAATGACCACAGGATGGATGAAGCAGAGGAATGAATCAGTGATACAGAAGATAAAATTATGGAAAATAATGAATCTGAAAAGAAGAGGGAAAGAAAAATATTGGATCACGAATGTAGATTTAGGAAATTCAACGACTCCATAAAGCATAAAAACATTCATATCATAGGATTCCCAGAAGAAGAAGAGAGGGGAAAACGGGAAGATTGAGCAAATTATAGATGAAAACTCTAACCTGGAGAAGGAAACATATCCAAATCCAGGAGACACAGGGAAGTCCCATCAAAATCAACAAAGGCAGACCAACACCAAGATATATTATAGTAAAATTTGCATAAAACAGATATAAGGAAAGAATTCTAAAAATAGCAAGGGAAAAGAAAACCTTAACCTACAAGGAAAGACAAGGTGAGCAGCAAATCTCTCTTCAGAAACTTGACAGGCCAGAAGAGAGTGGTATGATATATTCAATGTGCTGAATGGGAAAAATAGGCAGTCAAGAATACTTTATCCAGCAAGGCTGTCATTCAGAATAGAGGAGAGATAAAGAGTTTCCCAGACAAACAAAAACTAAAGGAGTATGTGATCACTAAACTAGCCCTGAAAGAAATATTAAAGGGGACTCTTTGATTGGAAAAGAAAGACCAAAAGCAACAAAGACTACAAAGGAAAAGAGACAATATCCAGAAACACTGACTACAGGTAATACATTGGTACTAAATTCATATTTATCAATAATCACTCTGAATGGAAATGGACTAAATGCTCCAATCAAAAGCCATAGGATATCAGAATAGATTTTAAAAAAAAGAAGACCCATCTATATGCTGTCTACAAGAGATTCATTTTAGACCTAAAGACACATGCAGATTGAAAGTGAGGGGATAGAGAACCATTTATCATGCTAATGGACATCAAAAGAAAGCCAGGGTAGCCATACTTGTATTGGACAAAGTAGATTTTAAACCAAAGATTGTAACAAGAGATGAAGAAGGGCACTATATATATCACAATGAAGGGGTCTATCCAACAACAAGATCTAACAATTGTCAATATTTATGTCCCCAACTTGGGAGCACCCAAATATATAAATCAATTAATAACAGTTAAAAACTCATTGATAACAATACAATAATACTAGGGGACTTTAATACACCACTTACAGCAATGGACAGATAATTTAAGCAGAAAACCAACAAGGAAACAATGGCTTTGGATGACACACTGGACCAGATGGATTCAAGAGATATACTCAGAACACTTTATCCTAAATCAGCAGAATACACATTCTTTTTGAGTGCACGTGGAACATTCTCCGGAATAGATCACATACTGGGTCACAAATCAGCCCTCAAAAAGTACAAAAGGATTGAGATCATACCATGCATATTTTCAGAACACAACGCTCTGAAACTTGAAGCCAACCACAAGAAAAAAATTGAAAAAACCAGATACATGGACGTTAAAGAACATTCTACTAAACAATGAATGGTTTAACCAAGAAATTAAAGAAGAGATTTAAAAATACATGGAAGCAAATGAAAATGATGTTTTCCCATTTTGATAGTCCGAACCTTTTGGGATACAGCTAAAACAGTCATAGGAGGGAAGTACATAGCAATACAGGCCTACCTTAAGAAGCAAGAAAAGTCTCAAATATAAAACCTAACCTTACACATAACAGAGCTAGAAAAGGAACAGCAAATAAGTTAAAGCCAGCAGAAGAAGGGAAATAATAAAGATTAGAGCAGAAATAAATGATATAGAAACAAGCAAAACCCCAGTGGAATAGCTCAAAGAAAGTAGGAGCTGGTCCTTCAAAAGAATTAATAAAACTGATAAACCTCTAGTTAGACTTATCAAAAAGCAAAGAGAAAGGACACAAATAAATAAAAACACAAATGAAAGGGGGGAGATCACAACCAGCACCACAGAAATACAAACAATTATAAGAGAATATTATGAAAAATTATATGCCAACAAATTGGACAATCTGGAAGAAATGACAAATTCCTAAAAACATACAAACTATGAAAACTGAAACAGGAAGAAACAGAAAATTTGAACAGATCCATAACCATTAAAGAAATTGAATTAGTCATCAAAAATCTCCCAACAAACAAAAGTCCTGGGCCAGATGTCTTCCCAGGGGAATTCTACCAGACATTTAAAGAAGAGTTAATACCTATTCTTTCTAACTGTTCAAAAAAAAAAACCAGAAATGGAAGGAAAATTTCAAATTTATTCTACAAAGCCATCATTACCTTGATTCCAAAACAAGAGAAAGACCCAACTTAAAAGGAGAATTACGGTCCAATATCCCCAATGAACATGGATGCAAAAATTCTCAACAAGATACTAGCAAATCAAAAATCGAATCCAACAGTAGATTATAAGAATTATTCACCATGATCAAGTGGGGTTTATCCCTGGGTTGCAAGGGTGGTTCAGTATTTGCAAGTCAATCAACATGATACACCATGTTAATAAAAGAAAGGATAAGAACCATATGATCCTCTCAATAGATACAGAAAAAGCATTTGACAAAGCACAGTATATTCTTGACAAAAACCCTTAACAAAGTAGGGATAGAGGGAACATACCTCAACATCATAAAGGCCATATATGAAAGACCCACAGCTAATATCATCCTCAATGGGGAAAAACTGAGAGCTTTTCCTCTATGATCAGACACAAATAGGGATGTCCACTCTCACCATTACTATTTAACATAGTACTGGAAGTCCTAGCCTCAGCAATCAACAAAGGAAATAAAAGACATCCAAATTGGCAAGGAAGAAGTCAAACTTTCACTATTTCCAGATGACATGATACTCTATGTAGAAAACCCAAAAGACTCCACCAAAAAACTGCTAGAACTGATACACGAATTCAGCAAAGTGACAGGATACAAAATCATCATACAGAAATCTCTTGCATTTCTATACACCAATAATGAAGCAGCAGAAAGAAAAATAAAGGAATTGATCCCATTTACAATTGCACCAAAAACCATAAGATACCTAGGAATAAACCTAACCAAAGGGGTAAAAAAAAAAAAAAAAAAAAAAAAACTTTACTCTGAAAAGTCTAAAATACTGATGAAAGAAATTGAAGATGACACAAAGAAATGGAAAGACATTTCATGCTCATGGATTGGAAGAACAAATATTGTTAAAATGTCTATACTACCCAAAGCAATCTACACATTCAATGCAATCCCTATCAAAATGCCACCAGCTTTTTTCACAGAGCTGGAACAAACAATCCTAAAATTTGTATGGAACCACAAAAGACCCTTAATAGCCAAAGCAAACTTGAAAAAGAGCAAACCTAGAGGCATCACAATTCTGGACCTCAAGCTACATTACAAAGCTGTAGTCATCAAGACAGTATGGCACTGGCACAAAAACAGACACTAGATCAATGGAATAGAATAGAGAACCCAGAAATGGACCCACAACTATATAGTCAACTAATCTTCCACAAAGTAGGAAAGAATCTCCAATGGTAAAAGACAGTCTCTTCAACAAATGGTGTTAGGAAAACTGGACAGCTACATGCAAAAGAATGAAACTGGACCACTTTCTTACACCATATACAAAAATAAATTCAAAATGGATAAAAGACTTAAATGTGAAATAGGAAACCATCAAAATCATAGAGGAGAACACAGGCAGCAACCACTTTAACCTCAGCCATGGCAACTTCCTACTAGACACATTGCCAGAAGCAAGGGAAACAAAAGCAAAAATGAATTATTGGGACCTCATCAAGATAAAAATCTTCTGTGCAGCAAAGGAAACAATCAACAAAACTGAAAGGCAACCTACAGAATGGGAGAAGATACGTGCAAATGATATATCTGATAAAGGGTTAGTATCCAAAATCTATAAAGAACTTATCAAACTCTATACCCCAAAAAGCAACACAGTTAAGAAGTGTGCAGAAGACACGGATAGGTATTTTTCCAAAGAAGACATCCAGATGGCTAACAGACACTTGAAAAGATGCTCAACATCACTCATCATCAGGGAAATCCAAATCAAAACCACAATGAGTTGTGCTTGTCAGAACGGTTAAAATTAACAACACAGAAAACAACAGATGCTTGTGAGGATGTGGAGAAAGGGGAACCCTCTTGCACTATTGGTGGGGATGCAAACTGATGGACTCTGGAGAACAGTATGGAGGTTTCTCAAAAGTTAAAAATAGAACTACCTTACAACCCAGCAATTGCCCTACGAGGATAGAAAATACAGATTCAAAAGTGTACATGCACCCCGATGGTTATAGCAGCATTATCAACAATAGCCAGATTATGGAAAAAGCCCAAACATCCATTGACTGATGAATGGATAAAGAAGATGTGGTGTATATACACAATGGAGTCTTACTCAGCCATCAAAAAGAATGAAACCTTGCAATTTACAACGATGTGAAAGGAGTCAGAGTATATTATGCTAAGTGAAATAAGTCAGAGCAAGGCAAATATGATATGATTTCACTCATATGTGGGATTTAGGAAACAAGACAAATGAATATAGGGGAAAAGGGAAAAAGAGAAGGATGCAAACAGCAAGAGACTCTTAAGGATAGAGAAAAACCGGGTTGAGGGTTGCTGGAGGGGAGGTCGGTGGGATGATGGGCTAGATGGGTGATGGGGATTAAGGGGGGTACTTGTTGTTATGAGCACTGGGTGTAATATGTAAGTGATGAATCACTAAATTCTATTCCTGAAACCAATATTACATAGTATGTACTAACTTGAATTTAAATAAAAACTTAAAAAAAAGTCACATTCGTGGTAGAGATGATGGCAACAACCTACTTCCTCTTCAGCCACCCATTGCTTTTATCCGATAGAATCCTGAGGGATGTTTCTAGCAAAATCCTCTGGACAGGTCCTCCGGACCTTCATCACCCAGTCTGTGTTCTCCACCCTATTCAGATAACTGTTTGCTGGACTTTATGAAAAGGCCTAGATAACAGACAGGCTGAGCAGCTTATTCCAGAGCCGCTTACCCCAGACGTTCAACCGTGCACTACCTATAGAAGCTCACTCCTCTAGCGGGACCTGGCACAGTGGTCCAGGACTCCTCTTGTCTTAACCCATATCAGAATTTCTTTCTTTTGGGGGAAGAATAGTAAAACTTAAGTCCCTTAAAATATTATATTATGTATCATCATATCTTTAAAAAAGAAAAAAGAAATCTGTAGGTAGTATGTCAACAGTATCAACCACAGAAATCCTTCCCTAGAGTATGATAGGGGTGACTTCAGCCCTATAAATACAGAAACATTTACAATAAAGGTCCCAGGACATCTCTGTCTCTAGTTGTGAAGCTAGTCCCAGAACAAAGAAGATCACAGTGTTGAGCACAGAGCAACTTTTCAATCAAAAATACGTCATCTGAACTGCATAATCAGCTTAATAATTATCATTAAGGCATCAGTCCCATCCTCCGTTCCTTAAATGAATGCAAAAAGAACTGCAAGTGCAACAAACTAAGAGACCTATGGGAAGACTGCCCAAAGGGGAAAAGTTAAGAGCCCACAGGGGGCACCTGGGTGGCTCAGTCAGTTAAGTGTCTGCCTTCAGCTCAGGTCATGATCCCGGAGTCCCAGGATCGAGTCCCACATCGGGCTCCCTGCTCAGTGGAGAGTCTGCTTTTCCCCCTGCCTCTGCTCCTTCCCCTGCTCATTCTCTCTCTCCACCTCTCTCTGCCTCTCTCTCCCTCTCAAATAAATAAATAAAATCTTTTTAAAAAAGGGCCCACAGGAAGAAATATAACTGGAAATTAAACGTACTGTTTAATGAACCATGGATCAAAGAAATCACAAGATAAATAAGAAAATACTCTGAACTGAATAAAAATTAAAACAGCATATAAAAATGTGTGGAATGCAGCTAAAACAGTGCTTAGAGGGAAATTTATAGCTTCATTGGCTTATATTTCAAAAACACAAAATGCCTAAAAGTCAGTAATCTAAGCTTCCTCCTTAAACATTAGAAAAAGAAAAGCTAAATATTAAACCCAAAGTAAATAGAAGGGGGGATATAATATAGAGAAAGCAGACATCGGTACATCAGTGAAACCAAAAATAGACGATTAGTAGGGAAAAATCAACAAAACAGAAATGTGTTTTTTTATTTTTTATTGTTATGTTAATCATCATATATTACATCATTAGTTTTTGATGTAGTGTTCCATGATTCATTCTTTGTGCATAACACCCAGTGCTCCATGCAGAATGTGCCCTCTTTAATACCCATCACCAGGCTAACCCATCCCCTACCCTCCTCCCCTCTAGAACCCTCAGTTTGTTTTTCAGAGTCCATTGTCTCTCATGGTTCATCTCCCCCTCTGACTTACTCCCCTTCATTCTTCCCCTCCTGCTATCTTCTTCTTTTTCTTTTTTCTTAACATACGTTGCATTATTTGTTTCAGAAGTACAGATCTGTGATTCGACAGTCTTGCACAATTCACAGCGCTCACCATAGCACATACCCTCCCCAATGTCTATCACCCAGCCACCTCATCCCTCCCACCCCCACCACTCCAGAAACCCTCAGTTTGTTTCCTGAGATTAAGAATTCCTCATATAAGTGAGGTCATATGATACATGTCTTTCTCTGATTGACTTATTTCACTCAGCATAACACCCTCCAGTTCCATCCACGTCGTTGCAAATGGCAAGATCTCATTCCTTTTGATGGCTGCATAATATTCCATTGTGTATATATACCACTTCTTCTTTATCCATTCATCTGTCGATGGACATCTTGGCTCTTTCCACAGTTTGGCTATTGTGGACATTGCTGCTATAAACATTGGGGTGCGTGTACCCCTTCGGATCCCTACATTTGTATCTTTGGGGTAAATACCCAGTAGTGCAATTGCTGGATCGTATGGTAGCTCTATTTTCAAATGTTTGAGGAACCTCCATACTGTTTTCCAGAGGGGTTGCACCAGCTTCCATTCCCACCAACAGTGTAGGAGGGTTCCCCTTTCTCCGCATCCCCGTCAACATCTGTCGTTCCCTGACTTGTTAATTTTAGCCATTCTGACTGGTGTGAGGTGGTATCTCATTGAGGTTTTGATTTGGATTTCCCTGATGCCAAGCGATGTTGAGCACTTTTTCATGTGTCTGTTGGCCATTTGGATGTCTTCTTTGGAAAAATGTCTGTTTATGTCTTCTGCACATTTCTTGATTGGATTATTTGTTCTTTGGGTGTTGACTTTGATAAGTTCTTTATAGATTTTGAATACTAGCCCTTTATCTGATATGTCATTTGCAAATATTTTCTCCCATTCTGTCGGTTGTCTTTTGGTTTTGTGGACTGTTTCTTTTGCTATGCAAAAGCTTTTTATCTTGATGAAGTCCCAATAGTTCATTTTTGCCCTTGCTTCCCTTGCCTTTGGCGATGTTTCTAGGAAGAAGTTGCTGCGGCTGAAGTGGAAGAGGTTGCTACCTGTGTTCTCCTTTAGGATTTTGATGGACTCCTGTCTCACGTTTAGGTCTTTCAACCATTTGGAGTCTATTTTTGTGTGTGGTGTAAGGAAATGGTCCAGTTTCATTCCTCTGCATGTGGCTGTCCAATTTTCCCAACACCATTTGTTGAAGAAACTGTCTTTTTGCCGTTGGACATTCTTTCCTGCTTTGTCAAAGACAAGTTGACCATAGAGTTGAGGGTCCATTTCTGGGCTCTCGATTCTGTTCCATTGATCTATGTGTCTGTTTTTGTGCCAGTACCATACTGTCTTGATGATGACGGCTTTGTAATAGAGCTGGAAGTCCGGACTTGTGATGCCGCCAGCTTTGCTTTTCTTTTTCAACATTCCTCTGGCTATTCGGGGTCTCTTCTGGTTCCATACAAATTTTAGGATTATTTGTTCCATTTCTTTGAAAAAAGCGGATGGTATTTTGATGGGGATTGCATTGAATGTGTAGATTGCTCTAGGTAGCATTGACATCTTCACAATTTTGGTTCTCCCAATCCATGAGCATGGAACGTTTTTCCATTTCTTTGTGTCTTCTTCAATTTCTTTGATGAGTATTTTATAGTTTTCTGAGTACAGATCCTTTGCCTCTTTGGTTAAATTTATTCCTAGGTATCTTATGGTTTTGGGTGCAATTGTAAATGGGATCGACTCCTTGATTTGTCTCTCTTCTGTCTTGTTGTTGGTGTATAGGAATGCCACTGATTTCTGTGCATTGATTTTATATCCTGCTACTTTACTGAATTCCTGTATGAGTTCTAGCAGTTTGGGGGTGGAGTCTTTTGGCTTTTCCACATAAAGTAGCATATCATCTGCAAAGAGTGAGAGTTTGACTTCCTCTTTGCCGATTTGGATGCCTTTGATTTCTTTTTGTTGTCTGATTGCTGTGGCTAGGACTTCTAATACTATGTTGAATAGCAGTGGTGATAGTGGACATCCCTGCCGCGTTCCTGACCTTAGGGGGAAAGCTCTCAGCTTTTCCCCATTGAGAATGATATTCGCTGTGGGTTTTTCATAGATGGCTTTTATGATATTGAGGTATGTACCCTCTATCCCTATACTCTGAAGAGTTTTGATCAAGAAAGGATGCTGTACTTTGTCAAATGCTTTTTCTGCATCTATTGAGAGGATCATATGATTCTTGTTCTTTCTTTTGTTAATGTATTGTGTCACGTTGATTGATTTGCGGATGTTGAACCATCCTTGCAGTCCAGGGATAAATCCCACTTGGTCATGGTGAATAATCCTTTTAATGTACTGTTGGATCCTATTGGCTAGTATTTTGGTGAGAATTTTTGCATCCATGTTCATCAAGGATATTGGTCTGTAATTCTCCTTTTTGATGGGGTCTTTGTCTGGTTTTGGGATCAAGGTAATGCTGGCCTCATAAAATGAGTTTGGAAGTTTTCCTTCCATTTCTATTTTTTGGAACAGTTTCAGGAGAATAGGTATTAATTCTTCTTTAAATGTCTGATAGAACTCCCCTGGGAAGCCATCTGGCCCTGGGCTTTTGTTTCTTGGGACATTTTTGATGACTGCTTCAATTTCCTTAGTGGCTATAGGTCTGTCAGGTTTTCTATTTCTTCCTGGTTTAATTTTGGTAGTTGATACATCTCTAGGAATGCACCCATTTCTTCCAGGTTATCTAATTTGCTGGCATAGAGTTGCTCATAATCTGTTCTTATAATTGTTTGTATTTCTTTGGTGTTGGTTGTGATGTCTCCTCTTTCAATCATGATTTTGTTGATTTGGGTCATTTCTCTTTTCTTTTTGATCAGTCTGGCCAGGGGTTTATCAATCTTGTTAATTCTTTCAAAGAACCAGCTCCTACTTTCGTTGATCTGTTCTATTGTTCTTTTGGTTTCTATTTCATTGATTTCTGCTCTGATCTTTATTATTTCTCTTCTCCTGGTGGGTTTAGGCTTTATTTGCTGTTCTTTCTCCAGCTCCTTTAGGTGTAGGGTTCAGTTGTGTATTTGAGACCTTTCTTGTTTCTTGAGAAAGGCTTGTATTGCTATATACTTTCCTCTCAGGACTTCCTTTGCTGTATCCCAAAGATTTTGAACAGTTGCGTTTTCATTTTCATTGGTTTCCATGAATTTTTTTAATTCTTCTTTAATTTCCTGGTTGACCCATTCATTCTTTAGTAGGATGCTCTTTAGCCTCCATGTATTTGAGTTCTTTCCGACTTTCCTCTTGTGATTGAGTTCTAGTTTCAAAGCATTGTGGTCTGAAAATATGCAGGGAATAATCCCAATCTTTTGGTACCGGTTGAGACCTCATTTGTGACGTAGGATGTGATCAATTCTGGAGAATGTTCCATGGGCACTAGAGAAGAATGTGTATTCCATTGCTTTGGGATGGAATGTTCTGAATATGTCTGTGAAGTTCATTTGGTCCAGTGTGTTATTTAAAGTCTTTATTTCCTTGTTGATCTTTTGCTTAGATGATCTGTCCATTTCAGTCAGGGGGGTGTTAAAGTCTCCCACTATTATTGTATTGTTGTCAATGTGTTTCTTCGCTTTTGTTATTAATTGCCTTATATAATTGGCTGCTCCCATGTTAGGGGCATAGATATTTACAATTGTTAGATCTTCTTGTTGGATAGACCCTTTAAGTAGGATATAGTGTCCTTCCTCATCTCTTATTACAGTCTTTGGTTTAAAATCTAATTTGTCTGATATGAGGATTGCCACCCCAGCTTTCTTTTGGTGTCATTAGCATGGTAAATGGTTTTCCATCCCCTCACTTTCACTCTGGGGTCTTTGGGTCTAAAATGAGTCTCTTGCAGACAGCATATGGATGGGTCTTGTTTTTTAATCCAACCTGATAGCCTGTGTCTTTTGTTTGGGGCATTTAGCCCATTTACATTCAGGGTAACTATTGAAAGGTATGAATTTAGTGCCATTGTATAACCTGTAAGGTGACTGTTACTGTATATTTTCTGTGTTCCTTTCTGGTCTATGCTGCTTTTAGGCTCTCTCTTTGCTTAGAGGACCCCTTTCAATATTTCTTGGAGGGCTGGTTTTGTGTTTGCAAATTCCTTTAATTTTTGTTTGTTCTGGCAGCTTTTTATCTCTCCTTCTATTTTCAATGACAGCCTAGCTGGATATAGTATTCTTGGTTGCATATTTTTCTCATTTAGTGCTCTGAAGATATCATGCCAGTCCCTTCTGGCCTGCCAGGTCTCTGTGGATAGGTCTGTTGCCAATCTAATATTTTTACCATTGTAGGTTACATATCTCTTCTCCTGAGCTGCTTTCAGGATTTTCTCTTTGTCTCTGAGACTCATAAGTTTTACTATTAGATGTTGGGGTGTTGACCTATTTTTATTGATTTGAGAGGGGTTCTCTGTGCCTCCTGGATTTTGATGCCTGTTTCCTTCCTCACATTAGGGAAGTTCTCTGCTATAATTTGCTCCAATATACCTTCTGCCCCTCTCTCTCTTTCTTCTTCTTCTGGGATCCCAATTATTCTAATGTTGTTTCGTCTTATCGTATCACTTATCTCTAGAATTCTGCCCTCATGATCCTGTAGTTGTTTATCTCTTTTTTTCTCAGCCTCTTTATTTTCCATCACTTGGTCTTCTATATCACTGATTCTCTCTTCTGCCTCATTTATCCTAGCAGTTAGTGCCCCCATTTTTGATTGCACCTCATCAATAGCTTTTTTGATTTCGACTTGGTTAGATTTTAGTTCTTTTATTTCTCCAGAAAGGGTTTCTCTAATAACTTCCACGCTTTTTTCAAGCCCAGCTAGTATCTTTAAAGTCATGATTCTGAACTCTAGGTCCGACATCGTACTAACGTCCGTATTGAGTAGGTCCCTGGCTGACGGTACTACCTCTTGTTCTTTTTGCTGAGGTGATCTTTTTCGTCTTGTCATTTTGTCCAGAGGAGAATAGATGAATGAGAGAACAAAAAGCTAACAGGTTAACAACGTCCCCAGCAAATATATTGTATACAAATCAGAAAAGACCTGAAACCAGGGGAAAAGAAAGGGAAAAAAAGAAAAAAGAAAGAGGAAAAAAAAAGATAAAAACAAAAACAGAACAATACAAAAAAAGCAGAATATGATCAAATATGATCCGGCTGGTGCATAGATCAGTGCCACACACTAGATTTTGGGCATATTTTGGTCTGTTAGAAAAAAGTGCCTCCTAAAATTTTAAAGGAAGAGAGACATATATGTACAAAATAAGGGTTGATACAATGAAGGGATGGAAGATGACTGTAAAGATGAAAATTATAAAAGATTTTATAAAAGCAGTTGATAAGTTGTTTGAAAAAAGAAAGAAGAAGATTTAAAAAAAAAAAGAAAAAAGGAGAAAATGTGATCAGGCAAGAGACTAGAACAAAGCCATACATTAGTGATTTAGGGTATATTTTGATCTGTTAGAAGAAACTGTATCTCAAAATTTTAAAGAGAGAAACTTATATATATATATATATATGCCAAAAATTAGGGTAACTACTATGAAGGGATAAAATATGACTCTAAAAATGAAAAATAAAAAATGTTTTTTTAAAAGAGGGATTGATAAGATGTTGGTTGAAAAAGGGAAAAAGAAAAATTTAAAAAAAAACAGTTAAAAAAATTAACTTTGATGAACTAATGAATCATGGTAAAAAAAAAAAAGCCATGAATTCTATGTGCAGTATTCCCCTAGCCCTGGAGTTCTCCCGTTCTCCTTGATCAGTAAACTTGGTCTTGGCTTGCTGGCTGTTCGGGCTGATCTTCAGGGGGAGGGGCCTGTTGCCGTGGTTCCCAAATGCCTTTGCTGGAGGCTGAATTGCCCCGTGCCTTGTCGGTCCAGGCTAAGCAAGCTGCTCGGGTTTGCTCTCAGGAGCTTTTGTTCCCTGCAAGCTCTCAGTACAGCTTTGGAGGACCAGGGTGAAAATGGTGGCCTCCCAATCTCCGAGGAGCTGAGAACTCGGGGCCCCGCTCCTCAGTGCGCCCCCAGAGAAAAGCAGTCACTCCCGTGTCCCCGGTCTCCGGCCGCACTCCGTGCTCACCCGGCCTGTGACCGAGCGTTTCTATCTCTGGCACCCGACCCCATGTGGAGTCTCCAAACCCAGCAGATCCCTGTGGTGCGTTCCTGCGCCGCTCCTCCCAGGGGAGGAAGGGGAGTCTCCCCGGCTCTGCCGCTTGTTGGGTCCCTGCTGGAGGAGCAGTGGCCCGACTGGGCCGCAGATCACAGTTTATGGCAACCCCGAGCTGAGACCCCGTGCCTTGGCTCTGTCTCTGCAGCCATCTTTCCCGCTCCGATACCTGGGAGCTCTGCCGCACTCAGGCACCCCCGGTCTTTCTGTGACCCCAAGGGTCCTGAGACCACACTGTCCCGGGAGGATTCCACCCCCCGCTTAGCCACTGCAGCGACGTCCCTCAGCGGACCCAGCTTCTAAAAGTTCTGATTTTGTGCTCTGAGGCTCTATCACTTGCCAGAAGCGGCCGTCAGAGACCCCCTCTCCCGCCGTCTATCCTCCCGAATATCACCTCGGATTCACTTCTCCGCACATCCTACCTTCCAGTAAGTGGTCACTTCTCTTTTCAGAGAGTTGTTACTACTCTCCTCTTGGATCTCCTGTTGAGTTTGTAGGTGTTCAGAATGGTTTGATCCCTATTCAGCTGAATTCCTGAGACCAGATGAAATCTCGGTCTCCTACTCCTCCGCCATCTTGCTCCGCCCCAGAAATGTGTTTTTTTTTAAATATTAACAGAATGTATAAATCCCTAGCAAGATCAACCAAGAAAAAAAAGAAAGAAAATACAAATTACCAATACCAATATCCAAAATGAAAGAAGGAGCCTAACTATAGAAAATACATGTTTTAAAGGATTATAAGGAACTATTATAAAGAATTTTATGACAATAAGTTGGACAACTTATAATAAATGGAAACATTCCTTATAGGACCCAAATTACCAAAATTGACACAATAAGGAATCTTTAAAAACATGACTAGCCCTATATCTGTTAAAGAAATTGAATTTAAAATTAAAAACCTTCCCACCAAGAAAACTTCAGGCCCAGATGGTTTCACTAGTGAAGAACAGCCAAAATCACTTTGAAAAAGAACAACATTGGAGAACTTGCAGTATCTGATTTAAGAATTAACATAAAGCTACAATAATCCAGGTGTGCCTGGGTGGTTCAGTCGTTAAGCGTCTGCCCTCGGCTCAGGTCGTGATCCCAGGTTGTGATCCCAGGGTGCTGGGATCGAGCCCCACATCGGGCTCCCTGCTTTGCGGGAAGCTTGCTTCTCCCTCTCCCACTCCCCCTGCTTGTGTTCCCTCTCTCGCTGTGTCTCTCTCTGTCAAATAAATAAATAAAATCTTAAAAAAAAAAGCTACAATAATCCAGTGTGGTATTGATCTAAAAATAGATAAATCAATAAAATGAAATAGAGAATTCAGAAATAGACCAAAGCTGATATAGTCAATTTTTAACATATACTAACAGTTTAATAATTAGTGACTTTTGAGTTAGCTACTTGCTGTTAGTATCCCATTTGATATATGAGTAAACTGAGACACAGAAAAGTTACATAACCAGCCCAAGGTCACAGTTGGCAAGTGGCAAGGCCAGATAGTGTACCCCAAAAATGTATACTCTTAACCACTACACTGCTCTGTTTCTATGACAAGTGATTCATTATTGAGTCAACATTGCAAAAGCTTGGGAAAATTTATAATTAAATGTGTAAGTGGTGATATAAATCAAACCTATAGTATTAATATTTTGAGCTATGTTTGAGGAAAAAATTAGTGAATATTTGGTGCTTTAATTATTTATAACGTTTAATGATATATTAGAGTAATTAACAGGTAAGCATAGGGACAATTTAGATTTGCTATTTTTATTTGAAAAGTAAAGGAGAATTTGCCTAAGATTTTAAGTAGTTTTGGAACATTCAAGAAAACTTAAGATCAGGGTAGAATTTACCAAGAGGCACAGACACCAGGAGCCGTCCCTGCCAGCACAAAGGACTGTTTTATCACAGATAGGTTTAGCATGTCAGTACGTAGTGAAAATAAAAAGCAAACTAATAAACATTTAATTGGTTTTATTATTGTTTTTAAATTCTCTACAGGTAATGCACCTCTTTATTGTCTGTGCCCCTAGACCACATTTATCACTCCCATTGTTTCAGGATTTCTTTTCCTTTAGTGCCCGCGGTTCTCTATCATGCCACTTTGAAGGATGAAGAGGTAGACTAGACCAAGAGTGGTGGGCAGCAAAGCAAGTTTATTGAGTGATAACACAAAACTCCCAAAGAGGGAGGGACCTGGGAGTGTTGCCGTGGGAGTTTCTAAGTCTAGGGGTTTTTATGAGATTGTTGGCTGGCTGTTGTAATCTGATTCACCCTCCAAGCACCTGTCACCCAATCAGGTTTTTGTGCACTCATCTACCTCTCAGATAGTTGTTCACGTGGGAGAGGGTGGAGGGCTCCTTTCAGGGTGGTGTAGAATAACAGGATGGGGTCTTTTTCCTTTCAAGGGTAGTTTTCCTCTTATGACAGGGACCCCTTCCTCCTGCCTGCCTTTCTTCCCACTATCCTCCATTACCATTGCTATGCCACTGCTTAAGATCCCATAATTATAAGTTCAAAGTTTTAGATTTATGAGAATTATTCAGGTACTTGATATGTGTTTTATAGACAAAGGAATTTCTTAAAATGAGGACCACTGGATTTACAATGCAATTAATTTTTTTAAAGATTTTATTTATTTATTTTGACAGAGAGAGAGAGAGAGAGAGAGAGAGAGAGAGAGCGCACACCAGCAGGGGGAGCAGCAGAGGGAGAGGGAGAAGCAGGCTCCCCACTGAGCAGGGAGCCCAACGTGGGGCTCAATCCCAGGACCCTGGGATCACGATCTGAGCCGAAGGCAGACACTTAACTGACTGAGCCACCCAGGCGCCCCTATAAGTGCAATTTAAAGTGTATAGGACAAATTAAATTGTTGTGATATTGTGGTTTACAGTAAGAAATACATGTTTGGTCTTTGTCCTGGGTTCTGGCACAGAGCTCCTAAAACCCTTGGATTTTCCTGGGGTGCCTGGGTGGCTCAGTCGTTAAGCGTCTGCCTTCATCTCAGGTCATGATCCCAGGGTCCTGCTCGGCAGGAAGCTTGCTTCTTCCACTCCCCCTGCTTGTGTTCCTTCTCTTGCTGTGTCTCTCTCCGTCAAATAAATAAATAAAATTTTTAAAAAATAAAACCCTTGGAATTTCCTGAGAAAAACCTCAAAGGTGTCTTTTATTATGTGAATGAGGTCACTTTTGAAATGCCCCGAGGTCTCCTAAAGAAGAGAGCTGGTCCCATGGAACCAACCACATGATTAGAGAGTTGGAATTTTCAGTCCCACCCACAGTAACCTCCACAGAAAAAGGGAAGGGGAGAGTGAGTTCCGTCACCAAAGGCAAGTGGTTTTAATCAATCCTGACTAGTGAAGCCTCCGTAAAACCCCAGAAGTCCTGGGTTCAGAGATCTTCCAGGTAGGTGAACACTCAGAGGTACCAGGCAAGTGGGAGGGCAGGAGAGGGTACAGAAGCTCAGAGCCCCTTGCCAGTGCCTTACCCTACGCATTTCTTCATCTGGCTCTTCCTGAGTTATATCCTGTTTTAACAAACTGGTGATCTAGTAAGTAAAATGTTTCTCTGAGTTCTTTGAGCCACTCTAGCAAATTAATCAAACCCAAGAAGGAGGTCGTCGGAACCTCTTTGGCAGGTTAGTCAGAAGCATAGGAGATTGCTTGCAACTTGCAAAGGGGGGTAGGGGAGCAGTGCTGAGCCCTTCCCTTGTGGGATCTGATGTTTCTGTTAGATGGTGGCAGCATTGAGATGACTTGCAAGACACCCAGCTGGTGTCCAAGAATTGCTTGGTGGTGTGCAGAAAACGACCACACACACACACGCACACTCACGCTTACCGGTGGCCAGAACCAACTTTAGTTGTAAATGCTACTTTACAAATGATTCTAAATTTGCTAGATTTATAAACAGAAATCTAAGACTTACAAGTTGCATCTAAAGGCTTAAGGACTGAGTGATAGAAGGTCTTTGATGTGCCAAGCCCTTTTTTTTAAAGATTTGATTTATTTAATTGTCAGAGAGAGAGAGAGGGAGAGTACAAGCTGGGGGAGTGGCAGGCAGAGGGAGAAGTAGGCTCCTGCTAAGCAAGAAGCCCTATGTGGGACTCAATCCCAGGACCCTGAAATCATGACCTGAGCCGAAGGCAGATGCTTAACCATCTGAGCCACCCAGGCGCCCCACCCAGGTTCCTGTGTGAAAATCATTTAGAAAAATGATTTTCACACAGGAACCCAATTATTCCTCATAAGCACCCTATTAGTATTCCTTATTTAGAAAAGTGGAAGCTAAGACCAAGCTGGTGATGATAATGGTCCTCCTACAGGGTTATGGTGAAGAGTAAATGAGTTGATGTATATAAGGGTAAGTCACTGGTCCAAGTTCTCAGAGTTAGTGGTGGAGCAGAGTCTCAAACATAGCAGCTGCCTCCTGAGCCCAAGCCCTTAATTTTTTGAATCTGTAGCTTAAATTAAATAATAATTTTTAAGACCAAAACTGTCCCTGAAAAAATCTTCCCTGTGCATACGAGCCATCTTCAAGGACACCAAGGATGCCAGAATGCACATTGAAAATAGCAACCCTATAAGTTATTACTGTTAGAGAAGAAGAAATCTTTACTGAGGCTTAATCACTCGTCCAAGGTCAACCACCTAATAACTGACTGGGGCAATATTCTCTCTCAAGTTTAACCCCAAAGCTGATAGTCTAACAGTGCCATAGCACCTGGCCTTCAGTGTATCCATGGACACATTGAGGCATAGCTTGAGAGTTTGCTGGAAATGCAGAATCTCAGGCCCCAGAGACCACAGTCTGCAGTTTAACAAGATCCCCGGGTGATTCACGTGCTCATTAGAACTGAGTAGCTCTGCTCTTATTAGCCTGACTTCCAGCTCCCTGCCATTTAAAATTTCCTAGGCCTCTGAACATAGCTGAGTTACAGCCCAATGATGGTATTTTCTGCTCAGAACTTCCGCTGGCCAAAGGCAATGAACAAGTGGGGAAAGATAGGTAATTGGTGAGTGTCAGAGAAAAGAGGCAGGTAATAAAGGAGAAGCTTTCCTGTTTCGATGGAAAATCTCACCCATATCTAAATCACTCATTTGATATGTATTTAAAGTCTCACTTTATTATCATTTCAACTGTACTTGTTTTATCTTTCCAGTCATATTTTAAGCATATTATAAGTAGCGTGTATTGAGTACTGGATTGAATTTTTTTTTTTTTTTTAAGCAGCCTCGGGGCACCTGGGTGGTTTAGTTGGTTAAGCGACCGGCTCTTGATCTCGGCTCAGGTCATGATCTCAGGGTCCTGGGACTGAGGCCCTCATCAGGCTGTGTGCTCAGTGCAGAGTCTGCTTGGGATTCTCTCTTCCCCTCTCCCTCTGCCCCTACCTGTGCTCACACTCTTTATCTCTCTCTCAAATAAATAAATAAAAACCTTAAAAAAAAAAAAAGTAGCCCTAATTACATGAACTCCTGGATCTCAATTGGCTATGTTAAAAAGGAAAATGGGAGTCTGTCTTTTTATGGCTTAATATTAAAGGATGAATATGTCAAAGAACAAAAAAAATCAACTGAGTAAATTTGAAGATCTAATTGGCTTTATTAAGGGACTCTGAAATCCAGTAGCATCCCACTTGGCAAGTGGAGGGGCACTTGGAGAAGTTGTACAGAATGGAAAGTTTTTGTAGGAAGGAGGGCAGGGCAAGGAAGTTATTAGCAAAAGACAAGAAAGGATTGTTCCAAAGAGGTCACCTTCCCTTAGGGGGAACAGTTGGTCCTAAAGATCCCCTGGACTGATTGTGGGGCCTGGGGGAGGGGCCTGGAGAGGGCCCAGGTGCTCCTTGGAAAATGACTGATGGTCCGGTGAAGACTGAATTTCTGGGGACAGCTGAAATCACAATTAGATGGCATTAAGCCTCAGTTTGGTGACTTGGCCTAAGTGACACCATTTTGGGCCTTTGTTTTTCTTTTTAACAAAGATAAACGTCAACCCAGCACCAATCCTTTGGTTTCATTAAGTTTAACACAGGCATTGTTCCCTGCCCCCCGCCTTCATTTTTGTTTTTTTCTTCTTTTTTTTCCCCACAATGTTTTAAATTTAATCTTTCCAAAACTGAATTAACTATTTTCCTTCAAAATTGCTCTTTATCTTACAGTATCTCAACTTCTACTGAGAGGTTCCCCTCAGGCACCTCAACATGAACATCCCGACCCATTCTCAGCTCCTCCTCCACCTTTACGTTCAATTCTGTCCCTTATTACAACTGATCCTGCCTCCTAAATCTCTTTCTCATTTGCTCCCATCTTTTCATCCGCATCCCTACTTCATAGCCTGAGGGAAGACCCTTACTGTCTATCACCTGGACCATTGAGGCAGCTTCCTAATTGCTTGTCCCATCGGTGATTCTCCTCTCTTCAAATGGTAGACAAATTTCCTTTCTAGGAAACAAATCCGATCGTGTCACCCCCTTGAGAAACCTCTGATAGCTCCATGTTGCTTATGGGACAATGTCAGCCTCTGCCCCTAGCACCCAAAGCCCTTCGGAACTGCCCCAGTCTGTAGCTCAAGCCTCTTCCCCTTCCCCAGTCCGTGTTCTAATGACCCTGAAGGGCTCCCCAACCCTCAGATGCGTCTTCTCACAGCAGCCCCTGCCTAGAACATTCATACCCCTCTCCATCTGCCAAGCTCCTAACATTTGGTACAAGTCCCAGCAGCGATGTCACCTCCTCCATGAAACCATCCCTAGTTCTCCACCTCTAAAACAGTGGTCCCCAGACAAACAGCATCAGCATCACCAGAAACCTGTTAGAAATGCAACTTCTCAGAATCCGCCACAGATCTACTGAAGTAAAACTCTCTGGCCATGGGGTACAGCAATCTGCTCTTTAACAAGCCCTCGGGTGACTGATAGATGTCAAGTTTGAGAACGGCCCTAAAGCACCATGTTCACGCTACTGGTTCTCCTCACGTGCACTGTAATCATCTGTGCTTCTTTCTCCCTGTTGCTTGACAAGGAGTGCCTCACATGTAGGGAAATTATCTAACTCATCCTGATTTCCTCAGTGTCTGGAACGTAAGCATCTATCACCCACTTCTGCAGATCATATACCTGGCTTTTTACAGTCCTATCCATAATGTTTCTTCCTGCCACTCTTCAGCTTTCCCTCAATTACCAGACTCTCCACAGATGTCAAGCCTTTGCAGGGTTGGTTGGTTGGACAACTGCTCTTGTCCCCCAAAGAACAGAGTGTGAAATCTCACGGAGACAGCTAGGCAGACCCCAATACCAAATCTCTTTCTCTGACGATGGACCCAATGGAGCAAACCTTTAGGAACCTGGACTTTGTCTAAAGGCCTGATGACTTTGTAGCCATTCATCTGAAATTGCTTCCAGGCTGGCTGTAAAGGACAATGGCCATGAGAAAACTCTGTTGAAGGCCCAAACATTTACTGTTCTCAGTAAGGATAATCGCATCAAAGACCGACATAGGAGAAAAAAGAAACAGCTAAGCTGAATGTGTTAGGTTATTGTTTCTTTTTTAAGAAACCTATCTCATACCATAATGGTATTTTAGTAGAACTCTGAAGTGTATTTTTCCAAAATGAAAAGACATTTTGGTTCCAAGTGTGCTAGCACCCTGTGTCTGTATCACATGACACAGAGTATTAAATACTAATATAAAGGGCAAGGATTTTAATGTTTATTCCCCCTAGAGGAATAGGCACTAGGTACTAGGCAGGCACTTGATAAATATTTGTTGATTATTGATTTTTTTCTTTGTCCCAATAATTTCATTTTTTGTTAAGCAGAAGAACCCACATGCCATCAACATGCAGTTTTCACATTCTTTTTCTGTGAAGAGAATTAATAATGACTAGCCCCATTTTGAACTACAAAATGCAAATTAGTTTTGTGTTTCTTTTAAAATGCTTCAGTCTCCTTCAGCCCTCACCCTGGAGGGTTCAGATCTCCCATCTTTCAGTGATCTGCCTCCTGAAGCCAGGGGCAGTGTTGCTAGTGGGTAACTTCCCAACACACCCCTAGTAGTAACAGCCAATACACTGCTTTCTGGCTGGACTGCACTGGGAAATCAATAGTTCTTTGTTGATTAATAACTGATTTCTCCATTGATCAAAATGCACAGATCAATGCACTGCTTCATTTGCTGGCAGCCTCCCCGCCCTGCCCTACGGCCACACTGCAACAGCAGTTCCTGCCTCCCCTACTCACGGTTCACTCCGCTCACGAAGTGACTGGGATGCTCCCTGAGGAACCAGAGGGTTGGGCCATACCTGAAATTTGACTTTCAAATTTCATAGCTACTTATCTGTGCACTAACCCCCCTTACTGTCCACCAGATGGTGCTGCAGAGCCGTGTTTGTAACAGTTCACTGGGTGTGGAGAAAGGAGTGAAAAAGAGAGACCGGTGAAGCGCTGTGGAATGCTTAAAATTTATGAAAGTTAATCCTTTAAACATTCTGGTCTGTGCATGTGTCTTGGCAGGCACTTGAATAAAAGGTCCATCCAAATGAATGGAAATACACAACATGCCCATTTATTTATTACCTCGGGCAGCCTGGACAGACACGTTTTCAGGACAAGTACCTCCTGGCACCTCTGTGTATAAAATAAAGCAGCTGTTTACTCAGTGCATAAAAATTAGTGCGCTCCTTAAAGAATATAATTTATGGCACTGAATACGTAAGAGAATGTATTGTGATCTCCCAGGACACTGCTCAGTAAAATCAACGGGTTGTCTTCTCTCAGGTTCCTTAATTGCTCTAGTATCTTAAACCCAGCAGAAGGTTAGAAGGAATTTAGTCAGAGGTGAGCCTTTGTATGTCCAATAATCACCTTTCCCTTGGGACCGAAGGTCAAATTCATGGAAGGATCCCAGTTAGTCAAGGAAATCTTGGCATTTCTTTTGACTATGAGAGAACATTCCCTCTGGTTGTTGCCATCCAGATTTTGCTGGGGGAGGGGAGAGGAGGTTAAGAAGTAAATGTAGCTCATTTGGAGAGCCATCTGAATCCTCTTTGGTGAAAAGGCTAATTTTGTTGTTCTGTTGTGTTCTTTCCCTTTGTGGCACTGAGAACCTCTCTCAGCGATAACATAAATCAAGCAGATTTGGCTGGGAGGCAGCCATCAGCTTCCTGTCCCCATGACAAAATGGAGTGAACCTCATTTGCAATTGACCACCCCCTTTTCACTGATTTTGATTTGTTTGGTTACCTCGCTTTGGGGAGGAGTATCAATAATTCAACATTAGCCAGTTGGCATGTCATCCTGACAGATGGAAACAACAACAGGGCTATCGATTTGGTTACTCCCTCTTGGGGGGCAGCAGTGAAATCCCCCACCCACCCCATCTCCATCGATGGGATCAGTGAGAGAACAGAAAATGATTCCAACGCAGTTGCTACAGCCTGTCCAAGACCTCCAGAGAGAGGACAGCCAAATATGCAGATTTGCTGGGATGTTTTCACCTCAGGGAGAAAACAGGAATGAAGAAACAAAAGCAAAAGATTAACGATGCTCCTGAGAAGGGAACTGAACACCTGAGGGGCAGGCAAGAGGTGACCCAGAAAAAGTTCGGAGCCAGGGATGAGCCCCCCGCTTCTGATACAGCCTGTCTCCTCTGGCACCTGAGCGATGAACTGGAGGGAATGGAGGGGAGAGAGAGAGAGAGAGAGAGTGTGTGTGTGTGTGTGTGTAGAGACAGAGAGTGAGAGAGAGAGATGGTAAAATTATAGAGTTCATTGTACACCACATTTATTGTAGATTTTTGTCCCTGGTTCGTCAGCTACTGCCACTGAGCTATGTTAGGAAGCTGAGGGACTGTCCATGCGAGCAGTCAGGCACACCTCGCTGGTGGCTGAAGGCCTTAGTTAAGGGATGAGCGATGCAAATGTTTGGTTCATGTCTATAGTAGCGGTAAACCTGTTCTTGTTTCCTCTGTCTTAGTTGGCTTAGCATTCATACAAATTATCAACCATAAAGACTTCAATTCTACCACTAATTTTTCTATTCTTCATCCCCCAAAGTAGTGTCTTTGAAAGTGATTAAAATGGATGAGGATATGAATTTATTTCTGAAAACAAACAAACTATTATTTGACCAAAGTGTTGTGTATTCTGTCTTATCTGACCAAGACTTGTCCGTTCTGGGCACCTGGAAATTCTTACCTTTGGTTGGCTATTCTAGGGATTTTTGCAGTGTCCCCTCTGCTTTCCTCTTCCAGAAGCACATCTCTACATTCTGTCAATGGGGCAGCAGGGCAATGCTGGTCAAGCCTCGAGTCCAAATGTCTCTCCGGGGCCACCTGCCCCATCCCGGTCTACTGCTCCCTCCGTAGTGGCTCTTTGTAAGATGGCTCGGTATCTGCTCAGGTTCTCCCTGTTGATTTGGGCAGCCGTGAACATAACTCCATGGGTGCCCTTTCCCTCAGTAATTAGTCACTGGACTTTAAAAGTGACACTGATAAAATCGCTATAAGATGTTAAGAAGAACAAGCACACATCCATGTTATAGACTGAGAACAAGAGGGTACAGAGTGCAGTCAGTTCATTTGGTATCAGCTAGAAACCTCTCCTAGCCTCCCAATCTGATTGATGATTTATTCTGACAGATTCACTAAACAGTCTTCTTTCTGCTTAATACTAATAACCCACATTTGCATAAAGTTCTAAAATTTGCAAAAACTCCTTGGTTCCTATTACTTCATTTAATCATCACAAAACCCTTTGATAACACATTACTTTTAAAGATTACTAAAACTGAGTTTCAGTGGAATTAAGTGATTTGGCTAAAGTTTCCTGGCTGATCAATGGCAGGACCAGTCATTTGAGTCTAAATCCCATAGCCTTTTTCCCTGCTTCTGTCTTAATAATGGAATTCACTGGCTTTATATTGTTAATTACCTGGCTATACTGGAATAATATTGGCAATAAATTCCAAAAAATGTTTTATGCTATGCTATCTCCTCGCAAATCCATGGAGTTTCAGCAAGAATAAAGTGAGGTCATAGCAGAGAGGAAATAGCAGAGGATTTAGGGTATGTCTAAGCGCCAACACTCACTACCTCTTTGCAAAGTATTTAACAACCCTGAGCCTCAGTTTTTTTCATACATAAAATGGGGATTATAATTCCTACTGGATACACTTGTGAGAATTAGAAATTTTAACAAATACAAAATAATGCCTGTTATCATAACTGGCACCTAATATACTAGCTTTTCTCATCTATTATGATTATTTTTCTTAACTTCAACATCATTATTACTGAAAAAAATAGGGACTTAATACAACTGCGGGACAATCTGTGAGTTTGGAACACTGACTTTAGAAGGTGTAATTCTACAGAATAACAGAAAACTGGCCTTTCTTCTTTATGGGTAGTAAAGATTAGTTGATTGGCTCCTACTAACAAAATGTTTTTCTACCCTCTGGATACTGGAAACTATTTTATTGTCTGTGAAAATAGAAATGATAATTTCTAGAAATATGGAAACTCTGGAAGACACTGGGCAATTTGTCTTGTTAACCAGCTGCCCAACTGATATACCCAATTTTGCATCTGATTTTCCCTTGTCCCTGCCATTGTCAATTACTTTGTACAATATCAAGTTTGGAAAACAGTTAATCAGGTTGGATTGCTCGGCAGCCTTGAGTCTGCCTTTGATTTAATCACAAACACATGCTGCTGCATTCATCAATTTTCCTTTTATGTAAGCTGCTTCATTATTGCGATGCTTTACCTTTGTCCGCAGCAGACATGTTTGCTCATTTCCATGTCAGAGAAAGGAAATGTGATATAAACAGAAGTCCTCATGGGAAAGGGCAGCCAAAACAAAAATGTGAAGTGAATTTAAAGATGGAACTTAGCAGAAAATCCAACTAGTCCAAATCCATGAAGTCTGTGTAAGAAAATGTGTTGTGTCAAGAGATGGTAGTGGCAATGCCTACATTCCATCAGAGTAGAAATATAGTTAGAGCAGGATAATGAAAACACAAGGAAACATTTCAAGGACAGGCTGAAGATCTGAACCAAGGAGCACAACAAGGATTGCATGGAGAACAATAGATATTGTGCACTTAAAAAATGTGTCAAGAGGCTAAGTTTCATGTTGAGTGTTCTTACCACAAAAAAGGGAGAGATACAAAACTTTTGGAGGTGATGGATATGTTTACTACCTTGATTATGGTGATGGTAACATGAAAGTATACATATGTTCAAACTCACTAAATTGTATGCACTAATTATGTGCAGTTTTTTGTATTCCAATTATACCTCAATAAAACTGGGGGGGGAACATTCATTGAAAACTAAACACACACACACACACACACACACACACACACACACACACACACACACACACACACACACCCAAACACCTGATTACATGGAGACACGGAAGGTACAAAAACAATGGCAATATGTTTTTATTATAGCCTTATCCTTTAAATTAAGGGCATTCTGTTTTTTTATAAGCAAACTGAATACAACTTTGTAGAACATCTCTGTATGAACCAGGAAGACTCACAATCACTGACTCTTGATGGCCTGTGGCCACTTACAGCTGGAAATGTGAAAATGTAAAAGTTGTGTTCCCATTCATCAGTGTAGCAGGTTCAGGAAATTCCAGGCACTTGCCGCAGGTGTTCTTGATGCTTTTCTGGGTCTCACTTTCTTTGCCTAAAATGGGGAGCTTAGACTTCCAAAGTCCTTTTCCAATCCACCATTAACATTAAATTGTGTAGCACTTTATATTTAACTCATCGATTCGCTCTCGTGACCCCATTTAAACTTTTAGGGTGAGGTAGGCCAGGAAGGTATGATTATTCCCACTTAACCCATGCAGGAATTGCTCCCCAGAGGCCACTGCCAAGCCAGTTGCCCACTAGACTGGGCCATCACCAGGAGGACAGGCAGGGCTGCCAAAGCTAAAACATTGTTAGAAGTGCCTTGAGAAATAATTTGCAAGATACACAAAATGCGTCTCATTATGGTCAGGCAGTATATACGAAGGAGGGTACACTTGTATGTGCTCTCATGTGCACACATGTGTGAGCACGCATGTGAGTGTGTATGTAGGTGTATGTTATGTTACCAAAAAACATTTACCCAAACTTGATCGTTCGTTACATTCATAAGAATTGGCTTTGGTTACTCTTGAAAGTATCCAAAATTCGAATCCACCTATTTTCAGAAGGAATGTGCTCGGCAGGTGCTATGTGTTCAAATGTGGGTAATTGAAATAAGTGCAGTATAGCCCCTGGAGACAGCAGAAGCCTCTCCTGCTCTTTCTCGCTCTTGTATTTTGAGCCATTCTATTCTTAAACGGAAGAGGAATGGAGAGCTAATAGTTGTTGAACACCAGAGAGCACAGGTTAATGCGCTTTCATTTAGTCCTCGAATCCCCCTGAGAAGTAGGCATTATCCCCACCACTTAATAATTGAGGATCCTGAGGCCCAGGTAGGGAGGATGGCTTGGTCGTGAGTGGTGATGCCAGAAGGAAGGCCTGACTCATGTAGGCTTAAACGCCAGTAGTCTACAAACCCTACTGCCACAGTTCTGAAGGTGACAAAGTTCATTTTGGAGGTATGAGTTCTGATACTAGATATTTTTGAAATTAATTACATTTATAATCATACTTAGATTTCAGAGATGTCATATTTATGGGGGCTTTGGTGTATATATAGCTCAATTTCATTCTTTTCACAGCAATATGTTCTTGGTTTCTATTTATCCCATACGGCTTATACGGTGTTATTTATATCCTTTCATCTGAATTAGCTAACAGGAAACTTAGAGCAATTCTTGGCAATCTAAATGATGTTTGTCTTAAAAAAAAAATGCAGCTGTCAAAAGCACACCCTAACTATGAGTAGACCCTGCTAACCTTACTACTTCTCTACCGTCTGAGTTGGGACAATACATTTATCCAATTAGGTTTTTCCAAAGGTTGAAGAAGAGGGGAGAACCCTTTTTTCCCCTTGCCATGATCAATGTTTCATTATATAAAAGGAAAATATCAAACAGATTTGGTAGAGTGGTAGCTTTTTTAGAAGGAAGTAGGGCACACGGTGTTTATCAGGCAGAACAGAGAACTTGAACAAAGAGCACCTTCTGATGAAATACGCATTACTCACCGGCTCAGCTCTAGTCTGTCATTAACCCCCATGAAGGCCTTTCAGATGACACACCTGGAGATGAGTGAAAAGAAACATTCTCTGGAGAAGATGTCAACTTTTTAAATCAAGACAAATGTTTAAAATAAAGGATTAAATTATGCCAGGCATCAATCTGTGCTTTTTTCAGTGCTTGCTTGCTCAGTTTACTCTCCATGCACGACATAAACATCATAATGCCTTTTGGAGGAAAGCTGTGAAAAAGAACGTTTTGGCATGGTTGGATATGATTTGTTGCAAACAGACATACTCAGAGGAGGTTGTTAGCTATAGAATTTATAGAATGTTAAGGCATATTTTTTCATGCATATTTTCTTCTTCCTTGAACATTAAAACAGTAGTAAATATTCTTTTCAGAGAACTTACCTAAAGTATAGTCTACTTACCTTTTCCATAAAGGCGGGAAAAGATAATACCCCACAACATGTGTACCATTTATCTTGGAAAATACTTATATCCATGCATTTCTTATCACTAAGAATGTTCTATTTAGATAAATAAAGTTTAGGAAAACAAAGACTATGCATGAAGTGATAACACCTCAGCACACACATAGGCACATAGGGGCTACTCGCTTTAGAGACATCTGTCTAAAATGTATTGCACTTCTGAGTCATGAAAAGGTGTATGGATGGCCATTTAACCTCTGTTTGATATCTCCTGCTATCATATAGACTTCGGTTTCAGTATATTATGTTTTGATTCTCAGTGATGACCTTCAGCACTAATTTGTATATATTTTTAATTTTCCATGAATTCTGAAATTTTGACATCTTAACGAACCTTTCTGGCTGTGGAGAGACTGCCCCTCCCACGGCTAGCCAATTCTTAGAGACAGGAAAGGGGACAGCTGAGAACATGCCTTTGTGTGTGTGTGTGTGTGTGTGTGTGTGTGTGTGTGTGTGTGTAATTTAAATTTGATTAGGCAACATTAGTTTCAGATGTAAAGTTCAGTAATTCATCAGTTGTGTATAACACTCAGTGCTCATCACATCACATGCCCTCCTTAATGCCCCTCACCCAGTTACCCCATCCCCCCACCCACCTCCCCTCCAGCAACCCTCAGTTTGTTTCCCAGAGTTAAGAGTCTCTCATGGTTTGTCTCCCTCTCTAATTTCTTCCCATTCAGTTCTCCCTCCCTTCCCCTATGATCCTCTGCGCTATTTCTTACATTCCACATATGAGTGAAGCCATATGATAATTGTCTTTCCCTGATTGACTTATTTCACTCAGCATAATACCCTCCAGTTCCATCCTGTAGATTTAAATGGTAAGATATCATCCTTTCTGATGGCTGAGTAATATTCCAGTGTGTGTGTGTGTGTGTGTGTGTGTGTGTGTGTGTGTGTGTGTGTGTGTATCACATCTTCTTTATCCATTCATCTGTCAATGGACATCTGGGCTCCCTCCACAGTGTGGCTATTGTGGACGTTGCTGCTATAAATATTGGGATGCAAGTGCCCCTTCGGATCACTACATTTGTATCTTTGGGGTAAATACCTAGTAGTGCAATTGCTAGGTCATAGGGAAGCTCTATTTTTAACTTCTTAAAGAACCTCCATACTGTTTTCCAGAGTGGCTGTACCCACCAACAGTGGGATTTATTCCTGGGCTGCAAGGATGGTTCAACATCCCCAAATCAATTAATGTGATACATCACATTAATAAAAGAAAGGACAAGAACCATATGATCCTCTCAATTGATGCAGAAAAAACGTATGACAAAATACAGCATTCTTTCTCGATTAAAACTCTCCACAATGTAGGGATAGAGGGAACATACCTCAATATCGTAAAAGCCATCTACGAAAAGCCCACGGTGAATATCATTCTCAATGGGGAAAACTGAGAGCTTTTCCCCTAAAGTCAGGAACAAGACAGGGATGCCTACTCTCACCACTGTTGTTCAACATAGTACTAGAAGTCCTAGCCTCAGCAATCAGACAACAAAAAGAAATAAAAGGCATCCAAATTGGCAAAGAAGTCAAACTTTCACTCCTCACAGATGTCATGATACCTTATGTGGAAAACCCAAAAGACTCCACCCCAAAATTGCTAGAACTCATACAAGAATTCAGCAACGTGGCAGGATATAAAATCAATGCCCAGAAATCAGTTGCATTTCTATACATTAACAATGAGACAGAAGAAAGAGAAATTAAGGAATTGATCCCATTTACAACTGCACCCAAAACCATAAGATACCTGGGAACATGCCTTTGATTTGCTAATTTGTCAAGAGAGCCATACCTCCTCTATCTGGCCCACATACCCCAGGAGGCAATAGTCCTCTGCCTTAATCATTCCAGGGCCAGGTACCAGACAAATACAGAACATCCTCATAGCCCAAAGCCCAACAAAATTATTCAAACTAGCCAATTCTAAACCATTGTCCTTGCCCTGCCTTAGCTTTCCAGAGGAAACTCCAGTAAAGGTAATGGCTTAACTATTCCCCTCTCCTATCATCTGCCTCCTGACCAAGCTGATGTCTTTCCCCATGTGACCCTGCATATGCTGTGCCTCCTGCTTCTAGAAACTGCGCATGTAATAAACTTTTCCTGAGCCTCTCCTCTGTCTCCTCTTGTGACCACATCTGACCGACCAACTCATAAAAACTTACAAAACAAGTGCTGATAAAGTGTGGACGTAAATTTTCCTAGGTGACTGTATCATTGAAGATTCTGTTCTTTTCTGTGCCACAAATGGTTGCCATTTCTTGATACGTTGACTTCCCAGTCACCCCTGCCAACAGTACACTCTCTGACACATGTCCACCCTTGTGAGATCACACGCTCAATGCAACAGACACATTCATCTCTATCCATCTCATTTCCCTCTCTCTCTCTTCCTCATTGCATCTAATTCCCTGCCTTCTGAAACCTAGAAAGTACTGAAGATCACCAGAGAAACCAAGCAAGCTTGTTAAATCAAGTTTTCCATAATACAAAGTATATTTTGAGGCAGGTTCCAATCCCATCCTATAAAATTTCCTCACTAAGAGAGGACTTTCCTATTTGAGTTTGAATGTGTATCTGTATGGGGAATCACTGAGAATGCCAGGTGCCCAGCCACCACATGGGTGAGGGCATGACTTTTCCAACTCCATCCAGTAACTCCAGTTAAAATTTCCTTCTTTAGTAAAAGAGACTAAATATTCTCACTAGGCTCTAATTATCCTGAACTTGGGCAGACAAGATTTTTTTTATCCTCTTTTGCACAATTTTAAGGTATTGTTTCTACTAAAAATACATAATTTTCTTAATTTAAGAATTCCCAAGCAATATTTTACTGAATTTTCAAAGGCAAGTTGAGGATGAGAAGGTCATTCTAAGTTTTTCATTCCATTTTAGGAAGCAAGTGATCTCATCCCTAATTGTAGTACCACAGCTCCAAAGCTATAAATAATAAGGTCTCAATCAAAATAATTCACTAAGTTAATCAGATAAAGTGACCTCAACATCAAGTCTTTAATTAAATATTTGTGTTTCTTTGTGAGGGAGTGGTTAGGGGGATTTTGTTTGCTATCAGTTACTATTAGGAAAAAGAAATGAATGACTGACAACCAAACTGAGAGAAGAGATTTAGTTTAGTTTTTTTTTTTTAATTGACTTAAAATTTGTCCTGGGATCAGTATAAATTCAGCCTCCTCTCTTAAACCTTATATGTCTTCAATTAAGGTCTAATCCAAATTAATGTTCACAGTGCCATCCCTGGGCCATTATGAGAGCCCTAGTCACCTAAGAAAAAAATCAGTTATGTTCAGTACATTCCATTCACTAGACTAAAACAGCAGCTAGATAATCTCAGGAAGATTCTTTTTTTTTTTTTTAAGATTTTATTTATTTATTTGAGAGACAGAGAATGAGAGAGATAGAGAGCACGAGAGGGAAGAGGGTCAGAGGGAGAGGCAGACTCCCTGCTGAGCAGGGAACCCGATGTGGGACTCGATCCAGGGACTCCAGGATCATGACCTGAGCCGAAGGCAGTCGCTTTAACCAACTGAGCCACCCAGGCACCCTCTCAGTAAGATTCTTAACAACAGTTGAACCACTGCCATCTTTTGATCAGCTCTGACTTAACTATACATTCACTTGACCAGAATTGCCTTTTTACCAAATTAGGATTAATTAAAGTTTTCTCATATGCTTATTTCCTCTTGAAAATATTTTCATATGGTTCTTAAATGTTAAAAACCACTATATTTTTGCTTTCTGAAATTAGTTTGTGTACAGCCTACCTCGTACCCAGAAAAAGATTTGAATTCTTATAAAAGTCAAATAATACAATCAAATCAAATACATTCAAAATAGGTTTAAGAAAGTAGGAAGTTTGGGGCGCCTGGGTGGCTCAGTTGGTTAAGCGTCTGCATTCAGCTCAAGTCATGATCTCAGGGTCCTGGGATCGAGCCCCGCATCGAGCCCCGCATCGAGCCCCGCATCGGGCCCCGCATCGGGCCCCGCATCGGGCCCCGCATCGGGCTCCCAGCTCCATGGGGAGCCTGCTTCTCCCTCTCCCACTTCCTCCTGCTTGTGTTTCCTCTCTCGCTGTCTCTCTGTCAAATAAATAAATAAAATCGTAAAAAAAAAAAAAAAAAGAAAGTAGGAAGTTTAAGCTGGGACCAGGAATGAGGTAAGCACAAAAAGTAGCCCATAAAGCCCTTCACATTTGCTAATGTAAATTACACTTTTGTCTTTAAGCCTTTAGCAGCCCAGCATTTTGTTGTATATTGTTTCATTTCACGGAAAACCAAATAGAGCTATTGTGCTCAAGGTAGTAAGTACCTATTAACATTAGCTGAAAACCAGCCTCTGAGATTCCAACAGGAAAATTAAACAGGCCTACAAATTTTCAATAATCTTTATAGATCATAAAATGCCAGAAGCAGAGTGTGAGAGTGGGGTGGGGCTTGTGTCTCCAGAAGCCAGTCTGTTCCAATCCACGAAAACATAGTCTTACCGAATCAGAGTGCAAAGGGAAGAAACATGAACACATTACTTTGCCCACTGGGTGCCATTTCCCCTTACTCTTGTCACTGTGAAGCATACTCGTTGTAGACGATTATAATGTCGATTTTTCATGCAGTATAAAAAGAGCCTTAAGTGACGATGGACTCTGAAAAACAAACTGAGGGTTTTAGAGGGGAGGGGGGTGGGGGGATGGGTTAGCCTGGTGATGGGTGTTGAGGGGGGCACGTTCTGCGTGGAGCACCGGGTGTTATGCACAAACAATGAATCATGGAACACTACATCAAAAACTAATGATGTAATGTATGGTGATTAACATAACAATAAAAAATTATTTTAAAAAACTAATGATGTAATGTATGGTGATTAACATAACAATAAAAAAGAGCCTCAAGTGTAAAAACCTAACCTGCAGAAACTTAACTAATGCAAAATTTAAAAAATAATAAGGCCCATGTCTAGGAAAAATTTTCATCCATTTTTACTTAGAATATCATAATATTGAGATATTAATATCATTAATTCCAAAATTAATAAATTCCATTAATATCACTTAGAAAATCATCAAAGTTGAGATTCCCTCCCTTGATGAAAAGGGTCAGGGCCTCTGGAAGCCAGATCAGGGCCCTGGTGTGGGCACCAGAAGGGGCTTACTAAGAAAGCAACAGGTTAAGATCCTGGCAGACCAACTGAAATCCCACTGTGAACTAATGGTGCAAGACAGACAGGGAGGCCAAGCATGTAGTCCAACAAGCCAGAGACTAGGGGAGGAGAGGATGGAAGTCCCTGAAGACAGAAGTGCACCATTTAGATAGCAGTCTCTCTTCATCCATTCTCCAAAGCCACTGCTATTGGCTAAATGAGAGCATTTAAGGGGAGCAAACAAATGGGAGCATTAAGAGGCTCAGAATGCAACGCAAATGCACGCTCTCTCTTTCTCTCTCTCTCTCTTTCTCTCTCTCTCACACACACACATACACACACACATGCAGGGCTAGGAAGACGGTGGGCTCAGACTGTAATAGCTATCATCTCATAATGGTTTGGGGTTACATACTTTTATGTCAACTTCATGGACACACAAACCTCAGTTTATAATTCAAGTAACAATTTTTACCACCTTCTATGTGCAGAGCCCTGGCTTGAGTGCTGTGGGGGAGACAAAAACACACAAGACGTGGTGCCTCCCACAAGGAACTTACTGAAGAGGGAAAAGCTGGGAGGAGGCTGGGGGGAAAGGACAAATACATGTAAAATACTAAGCCAAGGATACACTGATGAGCACAATCTCCAAAGTGCAGAATGAAGGAGAGAAGCTACCTTGGAGGAAATGTCAAAGTCCCAGATCCTGCAGTTGTTGAGATGGAATGAGGGTAGGACTCCAGCAGGAGGGTACAGGGTGGAGATGCAGGAAGGCATTTCAATGCGGCCGAAACAAACTTAACAAAGCAGGAAATTGAAAGCTGTGTAAAGGGACCACCTTGATGTGTTATGGTGATTATTGGTCATATGATTGCTGTTCCAACTAACTTTGTTTGTCAAAGACCTACTCAATTGTCTTCAAACTTTCAAACGTTCCCCCAAAGATCAGTAAAATCTGAAGTAATTAATACTAATTTTTATGGTAAAGCCACAAAAGACTCAGTGTTTCACATATAAATCTTCATGCGTTTTAAGAACATTAACTCCTCTATTTTGCAGAATTCTGTTGCTGTGAACTTCTAGCTACACTGACGGGTGTCCACGAGAAACAATCACAAAGGTGTTAAATTAATCCCTTTTACAGTATAATCACCTTTTAGCTTCCTAATTTAGGTGTGGCTAAATTGGCAATTGCAATCTGTGTTATGGTAGATTTTGCATTTAATAGTTATAGTAGCTACCTTTTCATGAAATAACCAATTTATATACAGGGGAGTAAATTGGTTTTGCAGCCCAGAAGTAGTGCAGCAAGAAATGAAGCAAAATGAAACTTGATTATAACAAATCTGATATGGTAGATGACATATTTAATAAAACTCATTGGTTTTCATAGCTAAGGAATCCTTAATATAGATGTGTCAAATAAAATGTTAATTATGCCATGCGAGAATTATACAATACCTCATCTTTAGTGGAAAAGATAGGAAGACTACATAATTGCTTCATTGAAAAATTAAATAATACTATCTTCTTTGTAAAAAGTTATGCCAAGAATCTTAATGAATTCTTAGCCTACCTTTTCAGAAAAAGTATATTATTTTTTAAGTGGTACAATACAAAACATTTTAAGTAGATGAAATAAGTGTTGCAGAACTGTTCAAGATTCGTATTTCCAAACTGCAGAACAATTATGAAATGGATTCATTTATTTAACATACTTTTCCAGTTGATGAATCAAAACTATTCCATTGTAGAGATAAAAAAAACTGACTTGAAGAAATCAATTACTCTTCTGGGTTTCCATTCTAAGTTAATGTAAGTTAAGGTTGAAATTTGGATAAGAGGGGCGCCTGGGTGGCTCAGTTGGTTAAGCGACTGCCTTCAGCTCAGGTCATGATCCCAGGGTCCTGGGATCGAGCCCCGCATCAGGCTCCCTGCCCCTCAGGGAGCCTGCTTCTCCTGGAGCCTGCTTCTCCCTCTCCCTCTGCCTGCCACTCCACCTGCTTGTGCTCTCTCTCTCTGTCTCTCTCTCTGTGTCAAATAAATAACTAAAATCTTTAAAAAAAGAAAAAAAAGAAATTTGGTTAAGAGAGTATTTGTTGGGATTTGATTCCTGTATGTCATGTTCTTGTTCCTCCTGTTGAAATTAATTTGATCCTTAGAAATCATTTTCTTGGACGTCTATTTTAGTTAATTTATACCTTAAGTTTCTTCCAAGATTATTTGCAGATTCAGAAAGATACACAAAAACACTGCAAGATAAAATAAAATTTGATGAGAATGAAGCCAAAGGAAAATCAGGAGAGGAGAGCAACATGAAGCCAGAGGAAGGTGAATGCACACAATGCCCAGCATGAAGTCATGGAACCACACTGAGGTGGCTGCAAATTTGCCTCTAGGATTTCTAGTAGTTAATACATAGAGTGGACCATGTACCAGAAGGCCCTGTGGTCAATCATGTTTTCCAAAAATGGACATAACAATATTTCCATTCCTCATGTTTCTCTGGAAACTTACTGCTCCCATTCAAGAACTAGGCTCTATTTCCTTTCTCCTTGAACCTGGGGAATGACTTTGTGACTGCTTCAACAAATGGAAAGGAATAGAAATGATGCTATGTGATGTCCATGGCGAGGCATAAAATGATACAAATTCTACCTAGCTCTCTCTTTGGGGATGATCACACTTGGAACCCAGCCACCACGTGTGAGGAGTTCCAGGCCACATGGAGAAGGTATATAGTAAGTCTTTCTACACCTGCAAAGATCTTAACTAAATCCAGCATCAGACATATGGGGGAATGAGCCTACAGAAGATTCTAACTCCTGGCCTTTGAGTCCTCTAGCTGAGACCCCGGACACTGTAGAGCAGAGACAAGATACCCCACCATGCCCTCTTGCAACTCCTGGCCTACAGAGTTCATAAGCATAATGAATTATCATTTTAGGGGCGCCTGGGTGGCTTAGTCGTTAAGCATCTGCCATCGGCTCAGGTCACGATCCCAGGGTCCTGGGATGGAGCCCTGCATCGGGCTCCCTGCTCAGCGGGAAGCCTGCTTCTCCCTCTTCCACTCCCCCCTGCTTGTGTTCCTGCTCTTGCTCTCTCTCTGTGTGTCAAATAAATAAATAAAATCTTTAAAAAATAAATAAATAAATAAATAGATCATCATTTTACACCACAAAGTTTTAGGGAGACTTATTATGTGGCCATAACAATTGCAACAGTCCTTTAGATGAAAACAAATCAGGAGAAGCTGAACCATTCCCAGTACTGAGAAACTAGAGACAAATTTCTCTCGTAAGTCTTCACTGAGAGAATACTGAGAAGTAATGAACAAGGATTTCAACAGTAGCTGTACAGCAAATATGGACATGGTTTCCTGGGTCTCATCTTATAATAAGTGTCTGGGTAGACTGATTGCATCCGAGCAAAGGGCAGTGTGGCAAAAGCAAATACAGGAAGGGAGCATAAATGCAGTGCACATTTACAGCTCTCTGATGGCCTAAACTGCTGCAAAGACAAGTTGTGATAGGTAGAAGGTACACTCTCAGATGTAACTCAGAGACACTGTTAAGCTTAGTACTGAGGGGTGGAGACGGGGTGGTAGAGGGCAGGGTAGGTAGGACAAAACCAGAATGATAGAGAACTTTTACTTCCTACTCTTTTTTTATTTTCACTTTTTTTTAAAGATTTATTCATTTATTTGAGAGAGAGAGCGCAGGGGAAGGGGCAGAGGGAGAGAGAGAATCCTTAAGCAGACTCCTTGCTGAGCACAGAGCCCAGCACAGGGCTTGATCCCGGGACCCTGAGATCATGACCTGAGCTGAAATCAAGAGTTGGATGCTTAACCGACTGAGCTACCCAGGTGCCCCAACTTCCTGCTCTTTTTTGCTATTTAAAAATTGACTCTAATCATGTCCTTACTTAAAAATACTTTTAAGAGTTAATGAGGATTTTTGTCTTATATAAGAAACTTATAACCTTCCAAATGGGGGGGGGCTTCCTTTTGTTTTTTGTTTTCCTTTTTGTAAACCATGATAATATATTTTGCCCTTGATGTATTCTCTCCAATAGAGATATTTGGGGATGTATATATAATCTTTTTTTTCCATATTCGTCATAACTGCGGGCAATTCTCCTTTTCAGTTGACCCGTATTACTAGGAAGTGCTAAATTAATTACCACTATCCTTTAGTTACTGACTTTTGAGAGCTGGCATCTGTGTGATGACCAAGATGAAGGAGTAATCAGGGCATTGCAGAGTTCTGATTGGTTGAATTCCCTGGTGTTCTAATTAGTCAGAATCTCAATCTGAGATGTGTCTTCCCAAATGAGCAAGTTGTAGTAACAGCACTTCCAGTGACATGATGTTGAGTTCATTTTCTATTTTATATAGCACATAAGAGGATTTATTTGTTCCAGGTGGCTGGCAATGTCTAATTGCACAGATCCTAAACGTTAATAACACAGTCTCTCTCTACAAGATAGCATATATTTTATAATATATGCACTCAGGTGACTGAGATAGAAGAATGCCTATATGAGACCCTGGGCCAGGCAATGCCTGCAGAGGTGACCTAGCCTTATGGTATATATGGGTTCCATCTGGCTATCCTTCATAAACATCCTTGTTCTCAGTGGAACTTCTGATTAATGAAGTTATGCCCCTTGAGAGGTTACCCAAAGTGCAGTTACTCTATTACCAGTTAAGTTCAGATCCTCAATTAGGGTACGTTTGACATCTTCTTAGGGAAATTGGGATGGGATGGGATGGGATGCCAACTTTTTGACTTGCCACTCTAAACACTGCTGCCCTAAGTGACATACCATGACACAGACTTGGTCTTGGTGACCATGTAGTAAAGGATTTAACCCTGTTGAAGGAGATGTCAGGTCTTTGCCCTTGAAACTTGAGAGGTAGTCTTGAAACCCTTGGAATTCCCTGCCCAGTGGAAGTGTCTGTGTTGACGTGGAGGCTTTGAGTCACAGCAACAGTGTGATGTAAGGTGGGGACTTTCAGTCAGGTGGTATCATATCAGTTCAACCTACCAAGGGGCTGGAGATTGAGGTCAGCCTTGTGGGTGACTAGCCAGTTTATAATAGAGTCCCTGTAAAGAATCTGGACACAAAGGCTTGGGTGAGCTCCCCTGGTTGGCACTTCTCCACGTATATTATCACACATCAGTGCCAGAAATTACCACCATCCATGATTTCATGAGGAGAAGACATTCCAGACTCTGCCCTATGAGCTTCTTCTCTTGGCAGAGTTTAATCTGTGTCCTTTAGATCTAATAAACCAGAACTGTGAGAATAGCTGCTTTCAGTGAGTTCTTTGAGTCATTTTAGTGATTGTTGAATTCACTAGATTTCCAAGTTTGCAATTGGATATACAAAGTAAAGGCAGTTTTATGAACTGAGCTCCTTCTATTATTGCAACAATGGGGAATCCTATAACCTGGAACCCTATCACTGGCAGTGGGGTGAGCCAGGCAAACACCAAAGATTATCAAGGATTATGGGGAAAATAAAATAGGAGGAGGACAATGGGCACAGGTGAGCTGAAGAACAGTTCCTTAGTGAGGATTGATGGGACTTTCTGAGGTTGAGTGGGAGGTTTAAACAACCAGGTTAGGGGCGTCTGGGTGGCTCAGTCGGTTAAGCATCTGCCTTCGGCTCAGGCATGATCCCAGGGTCCTGGGATTGAGTCTCACATCGGGCTCCCTGCTCGGCGGGAAGCCTGCTTCTCCTTCTCCCTCTGCCTGCCGTTCTCCTTGCTTGTTCTCTCTCTCTCTCTGTCAAGTAAATAAATAAAATCTTTAAAACAAAAACAACCACCACCAGGTTAAACAGAAGCCAATCAGACAAAGCCCATCATAAGGAGGATCTTATAAGGGGACCCATATATCTCCTGGTAGAAAAATGCCCAAATTGGAGACTTGGTCTAACATTCACTTGGTCTAATCTTGAGGGGACTTCTGGTGCTCTCACCTCCTTCAGTAGGCTTCCAAAGAGATGGAGAAACCCAGTTTCAGATGCTTCCCAGAATCCTAATGCCTTTCCTGCTTTCCTGCCTTGCCTTGCCTTGCCTTTATAGCCCAGTCTTCTGAGAAGGTGTGGGGAGGCCCAGTCTAGATCCTAATTAGTTAAGAAAACCACTGAGCATAAGCATAACTGAGCTAGTTATTCAAATTTAACACTCACTCAAGCTAATTTGGACTTCATGAGGAGAAGAAACTGAGGGAGCCACATACTAAAGACCATCTATTATGGTTGTGCCACTAAAGGAAGTAATCAATGTGGAATCAGGCCATTGTCAAAATGATGCTCAGAATCAGGAACACCACTACAGTTCTTGAACTAGCTATCCTCCATATTTTTCCATATCTGTAAGTGACCTCTGACCTGACCGTGGGAGTTTGCATTCTGGCTCATGACATTATTGACATAATTTGCCCAAACTTCAATGACTTCATGTACCAGAGACCAGGGATTTTAAAATCACAATTGAGATGGCTTTCAGGAAGCATTATAGGTCCCTAAGAAGAAAAACCCACCTAGATCGAGACTCACACCTGCAGGTCTCCTGAGAACCAATGAAGGAGTTTGGGAGAACCTACTCTGAATAAGTTTAGAACTCCATAGAGCAATGCTCCCTGAACTGTGGTCCCTGGACTAGCAGCACCAGCATCACATGGGAACTAGTTAGAAATGTCAACTCGCAGGCTCCACACAGACCTGCTAGATCAAACTCTGGAGTTGGGGCTCAGCCACCCGTAGTTTAGCAAGCCCTCCAGCCAGGTGGTTTTAATGCATGCTCAAGTTTGAGGATCTTTGCCACGGAGGGGATGGGAGGGCCACTGCCCGAAGGGGGAAAGAAGAGGATGGGGTATGGCCTTACGACTCTCACCACATCTGTATTTATACCACTGACAATTAAAGGCTACTTTTTATATATTTATTTAAAAAAACTTTTTTAATTTATTTATTAGAGAGAAAGCATGGTGTGAGGGGGGAGCATGGGCAGAGGGAGAGGGAGAAGCAGACTCCCTGCTGAGCAGGAAGCCCAACACAAGGCTGGATCCCAGGATCCCGGCATCATGATCTGAGGCCAAGGCAGACGCTCAACCGACTGAGCTCCCCAGGCGCCCCAAAAGGCTTTCTTTTAAAAAAGAAACAAAAGTGTTAAGAGAGTAGGAGGAAAGGAAAATTTTAAATAAGATAATAAAGGGAGGGGGTAAATTTATCAGAGGAACAAAACAAGGAATTAAGAACAAAGAGAAGGAAAGAAAACAGAAAAGGAGCAAACTTTTTAAAACGTAAGTAAAAGGTAAGGTGGATGCAGGAGGCCTGAACCGGAGAGATTCAGGCAAATTAAACAGAGCCCCACAGCTGGAGCTTAAAGCCTTTGGGTGTCTTTCCGCAGGTCTGTGCTCCTGCTGTGACCCCACCACCCACCAGTTAAATGACCTTTCTAGGCCATAGTTTCTTTATCTGTAAAATGGGTAGTATTGTGAGGATTCAGTGACATACGTGGTCAAAGTGCTTAGCATAGTGGCACATAATAACTACTAAATAAATATTTTTTATTAGAAATAAAATCTATTGCTAAAACAATGGCATCACTAAACTGGCAAATTCTGATGTGTACAAGGGTATATTTGTAACAGAACAAGTAAACGAAGAAAAAAAAATGAGAAAAAAACCCAGTTGAGCCAAGTGATTAGGTAATATGGAATCCTGATGAAGTCTTCGGTAGAGTGGTTCTGTGTATCCAGCCTCTCGCTGCCCAGCTTGATCCAGATCCTTTTTCTCAGCGCCTGTGGAGGAGGCCGACAACATCCCTCTCCGCTGCCCTTGCCTCCTGGCCCACTCGGGAAAGAAACATTTCCGCCATCTCAAGCCCACCTGCACCTCGCTGGGCTTCATCTCTGAGCTCAGCTCACTCTGGAGGAGCGGTTGCTGATCTGGTTGGCCTGAGACAGGAGCACGCTGGGACCACGATTACCAGTGGGCAGGCCCCGCACCCCAGACGCACACCTAGGCTCTGCCTGCCTCTCTCTCCCCGGCTCAGCTTCCCACCTCCCCAGGGCAGGCGGGCAGGGAAGAGCGGCCCTGCCGGGTAGGCAAACCCCGCCCCCCAGCTCGCGTGGGCGCGTGCAGCACAGAGATACTGGACTAGATTTTTCTTGGCCTGTAGCTGGCTTAGTCTCCTGACAACCTCGCCCTTTAAACTCGCCTATGCTAAAGGTCCCCAGATTTGCACGGATGGGGGAAGGGGAAGGGGGTCCTTTTCAAACAGGTCCACCTAGCTGTGTATTAGAGCGCAGCTTTGCAGTAGCAGCACTTGCCCAAGTATTAATACGCATGTGTCTTCACGCGTTGCTCCTTATGTGTTGTTCCCTTGGGAATCACAAATGTAGGCAAGAGTTAGGCCTTTTTGGGTCCCCGGCCTTAATACTGACAAAATTTCACCTTTAAGACTAATAACAGAGGCTGTTTTTATTTAGGGAGAGGGGAGGCGGGTCTCTGTCAAGGTAGGTCCTGTCCCGATTATTAACCAGAACTCTCCTTTTGTGCAGCGTTAGCAGCCCAGAGATCAAAGCTGTGTGCCTGTGAACTTGGGTCATTTAGGAGTGCTTAGATTTTAAGCTTCTATTTTTAATATGTACAGGATGCATCTCTGGTGGATGAACTAATTATTTGTTTCTAGAATCTTCACTCAACAGGCATTTGTAAAGCACCTAGGAAAAGCACACAGCAAGCATACTAATGTGCCATCTCTGTGCTAGGTTGTGGGGACAGGAAACCATACAGGGGCCTTATTCAAAGCTATTTTGAGTAGGTATAGTTTGGTTCGCAGTGTCCTTCTCAAGGAGAGCATAGGAACAGTTCCTAATTTTAGGAATTATTTCGAAGTTCTGACCTGTGGGGCAGATCTAAAGTTTTTGTTTCATTTCTTCTGGCTCCAGGTAGGCTGGGAGAATACCGTGGTAACATTCCTATTTGCGCCTATACTGGGGGTACAAACTGAAGCACTACCACAGAACCTCAACACTCGGTTCTGTGTGAATGTTCTGTGTACCTATTCAGTCCCAGGACTGACCGCATTCTCTCTCCCCTACATTCATTCACGTGCCCTGTCCACCCCCCAATTCTGTCTGGACCCCAGCTTGGTCCAAGAGCAATATGTGGACTTTAAATTAGTAGATTAAAACCTAGAAAAGAACAGAAAATTAATAACAATACATTTTATTTAGCCCAGTACATCCAAAATATAGTTTCAGCCCATCATCAATATAAAAATTAATGAGATCATTTACATTCCTTTTTTTTTTGGTACCCAGACTTCACAACCTTGTGTGCAGTTTATGCACAGAGCACATCTCAGTTCTGACTAGCTGCATTCCAGGTGCCCGGCAGCCACGTGGGGCTGGCAGAGGGCTAGCCTACCGGCCCGCACAGCTTTCGCGCCTTCTCTCTTCATTTTTCTCCCTTTCTCTACCGCTACTTTCCCTCTGCCATTCCCCCCTCTCCTGTATAACTTCTATGTGTTTATCTATAGCTGTTCGAAACTTGAGAGAAAGCATCGTTTTTATTACTTGTGTCAGAAATGTAAGATTGTTTATTACCTCATTATTATTTATAAAGTGTGTTTGCATAACACTGACAAGTACGACCTTCTTATCAACCCTGTGAAGCAGGCAGAGCTGGCTGGTATTGTTTGCCCTTGCCTTAGTCCATTCGGGCTGCTTTGACACAATACCATAAATTGGGTGGCTTAGCAACAACGGAAATGTATTTCTCACAGTCCCGGGACTGTGAGACCAAGGTGCCAGCATGGTCAGATTCTGGTGCTGACTTAGGATATCCTCACATGTTGAAAAGAGAGCTCTTAGCTCTTCCTTCCTTCCCTTGAAGGGCACCAGTCCCAACACGAAGTCTCCCCCAATCATGGCCTCATTCAAATCTAATTACATCCCAAAGGCCCACCTCCAAATATCATCGTATTGGGGATTGGGCTTCAACATATAAATTTGGAGGAGGACATAAACATCTAGTGTATAGTCATAGATTGACTAGAAGTAAAAATAACAATAGGGATGCCTGGGTAGCTCAGTCAGTTGAGCATCTGCCTTCGGCTCAGGTCATGATCTCAGGGTCCTGGGAATCAAGTCCTACATCAGGCTCCCTGCTCCGCGGGGAGTCTGCTTCTCCCTCTGCCACACACTCTCTCACGCTGTCTTGCGCTCTCTCTCTCAAATTAAATAAATAAATAAATAAAATGACAAATAAATAAAATAACAATAATAATACTAGCTAACATACATATCACTTAACAAATGCAGGCACTGTTTGAAGAACTGCATCAACAAACAATACACAAAATGAATTTTTTAAAATTTATATTACCAGGGGCGCCTGGGTGGCTCAGTCAGTTAAGCGTCTGCCTTCAGCTCAGGTCATGATCTGACCTGGCATTGGGCTCCCTGCTCAGTAGGGAACCTGCTTCTCCCTCTCCTTCCCCCCACTTGTGCTCTCTCTCTCTCTCTCTCTCTCTCATTCACTCTCTCTCTCAAATAAATAAAATCTTTAAATAAATAAGTAAATAAATAAATAAATAAAAATATTACCGGAGATTTTTTTCTCCCGTTTTCAAGTGCCCTTGTTAAAAGGGGGGAAAAGAAAAGAACTACTTCTTTGAGCCTACAGTTGTATGCCATATTACATCGGTTATAGTTGGTCTGGTAAATACCCCTTTCTCTCTCCAATTACCAGGACTCTGATGCTGGTAGCAACAAAGGGGAAACACGGAGTATCAATAAATCCTTAGGCGCAAAAGAGATTATCTTCTCTAAATATTGACTAGTACTTTCGTAGTGTTGTGCCAATTACAATTGGGATTTCACACACACTGTGGAAGCTAATCCTCCTGAAAAGCCCCCAGGTAGTTTTTATTGTTATAAGTGACAAAATTGGGAGGGGCCGCAACTGGGACCCTAATCTTCTGACCTCAAGCCCTGGCCTCTTTGTTCTACCAGTTTGTGTATTTGCATAACAATGACCACTTGCTTGCTCATTTTTAAAAATGTGTGCAAATCAGTCCTATTCTGACCATTGTGATTCATTGCATGTTCTGAGGCCAAAAGTGCACCCTGCATTACAGTCATCATAATAGCACCAACCAATGCTTACTGAATACTTACCATATTATTGTTCTAAGGGTTTTACATATATCAACTCACGTAATCACAAGGACTTCAAATTCTGAAATAACTTACATTTACACATCTCCTCTTATCCATTCAACTCTTTTATGTTTGTGGAAAACAGCCATGGTGGAAAGAATGTAGGCTTTGGGAAAAAAAATTGGATTCAAATTCAATCTCTGATCCTTACTGGCTGTGACCTTAGAAAACGTCTCACTGTCTGTACCTACTTTGCAAGGTTGTTGTGGTCAAGTGTGCCTAGCGCATTGAACAGAACCTGGTTCATGTTGGTGCTTAGACAGCGTCTCTTAGTTTTAGGAATGATGACAGGAGGCAAGTATTGTGATCATATTCACTTGACAAGTGAGGAAGAATTCCAGATAAGTAAACCGCAAGTGGATATCTAGGATGTGTTCTTGCTCAGGTCTCCTCATTCTGAGACAGCTCTTTTTCCCAGTGGGGAGGGACATGTCACCACCCGCTTGACAAAGTTGACCTGGGTCTCAGGTAACTGTGCCTGGCAGACTGTTCCCACACTTAGGTGTCTGTGCCTTATTACTACCACTTTCTAAATGATCCAGTGCTTCCAGACCCTATAGAGTGACAGCACCTCTTGGAATTTGGGGGCTTTTGTTTTTAGTTAGTTGAAGTGTGACCCTAAGCAATTATACCATAGTTTGGGAATGATGATTTTGCTAGCTTAATTGCACTCTATTTGAATAGAATTCCAAACACTTTTCTTGTAAAATAATGGACTCAATTTTGCAGCCCTTATGCTATTTCTGCTTCAGAACCAAGTCTTCTTAATGAGCTCCTTTTTTGACTAAATCTGTGGGTAAATTCTTAGGCTGAAGCTATAAACTCCTGATGGGCAAAGGAATAAGAGAACTAATGCCCTGTTCATTTTGTTTGAGGGATTCATATTCCACTTAGAACACTGAATACATGCCCAAGCCACGTCCTCCTTAATTTGAAACTCAAGAAATAGAAACTAATAAATGTAGGCACTTCAATTGTCTAAGTGTAGGCTCAAAAATTAATTTGTTATGAAAATAAAAACAAACTAATTCAGGCCAATGGGCTACCATATTTAGAAGAACTTGCACCTAAAATATTGACAATGTTCTATTTTCTTATATTTTGGAGGTGGGGAGCTCAAATAACATGTGGTTACCTACAGAGATTAAATTTATTTTGAGACAGACAGGAGACACTTTTTTATTTAAGAAGATACAGTAAACCTTTTTTAACCCTATGCAATAGACTAAATGTTTGTGATTAGGTGAGTAGCGTTCTCAGGAAGGGGATTAGTGCCCTTATAAAAGGGAGCCCAGAGAGCTCTCTCATCCTTTCTGCCTTGTGAGGACAGATGAGAAGTCAGCAGTCAACAACTCAGACTAGAGCTCTCACAGACATCAAATCTGCTGGCATCTTGATCTGGGACTTAACAAGCCACCAGCACCTTGATCTCGGACTTACAAGCCACCAGCACTGTGACAAACGAGTGTTTGCTCTTTAAGATACACAGCGTCTATGATTTTGTTAGAGTATCCTGAAGCGTGGCGGAGTATGCCACTGAAAAATATACCACTTTGGCATTAGATTTATTTTGAGTTAAAGGCACTTGAAAAACAACAGGTACAAGAAGCACCCTCTGATGCTTCCCTTTTTTACCTGAAAACAGGAGATAGAACGCCCATGTGAAAGATGACCTCCCTATACCAGGAGGAAAGAAACATTCTTATCACCAGAGACAAAGATCCGAGGCTGAGGAAATTCTGTACAGACCTTGTTAAAATAATTCTTATCTTCCTATAGCCTCCCCATATATTTTAGTTACTTTTCCACAGAGCCTCTCTGTTCAATCTGGTATAAAAGCATAGGTCTTGCCACTTCTTTGGGGTCTTCATTTCCTGATGAGGGCTCCTGTGTCACGTAAAACATATTAAATAAGTTGGTGTGCTTTTCTCCTGTTAACCAGTTTTATGCCTATTTAATTCTCAGAGTCTGGCAGAGACCCGAAGTTTTGCCTTCCCTTCAGTTTCTGGACAATGAGGTTGTGATCGTAAAAGTCTGAGATGCCACCACTGGTCCTCTCTCCAGAGCCTGTGGTTGCGGTCCTGGGAGAACTGACAAAAGCCAGCAGAAGAATTCTTACTACAGTCAGCTTTCCCAGATCTCTGTAGTTCTAGTCAAGAGAGAAGGTAAAAATTTCTCCTTGTCCCTTCTTGTCCAGGTTCAGATTGGCAGGAGAAAAAACATTTGTTTAAAAAACATAACAAAACGTAGTTCTTTGGACTGTGACTCTTGTGAATTTGGTTTTGCTTACCCATTGACTACTGATCCCTACCCTAGGGAGGGTATCGTACTCTCCCTCTTCCCTACCAGGGACGGGTATCACTTTCCTCTTTGTCTCATCTTATGTACTGAGAGCTTGGCTTGGCTTTCCATCTGCCAGGGTGTACAGATTTGGCCTATGGCTATAGGCAGATTGGGCCCGTAGGCTATAGGCAGTTGTCAGATTGGGGACCCCAGGAATTTGGTGGAACAGAAATGAGGATTGCACACCATTTGTGGCTAGCATCTTACCAACAGTTACTGGTTCTTAGAGGGGGGTTGTCTAAGTCTTTCTTTCTTTTGGCTATCTTTGGGAATGGCTCTGGGCCTTGGGAGGGCTGCATCTTTTGCAACGTCTTTGGGGATGCCTTTTGAGACCACCATTAATCCATTAAAAGGCCTAGTGGTTTTAAGCCATTAAAAGACTTACTGGTTTATATAGTCACATTGATACAGATATACTTTGGAAGACGTGGACTTTTATATCTAAAAGGATTTTTTAGCGATCTCTCATCTTAAACAAATGTCCTATTGTTACCTATGAGAAGATCAGATTGAAAGAAAAAAATTAACAAGGCAAAGGTGAGAATCATCTCTTATATAAATTAGTAAATTGTGTGTTTCTATGTTTATACCTAACTCATGGTTAAAATTTAAAATTAAAACTATAGGATCTCTTTTTGCCATTGTCTGTATGTTTATGTCTACATATGTTATGTACATGTGATCTTTTTACTACCTCCAGATGATATTGGCAAAATTAATTTGTAAACGAGCTCTATGTAATTGGCTTAAGAAAAAATAAGCACTATATTAATATAAAATAAGCACTTAATTTATAAATTAAGTGTTCATAGAGCTCTTAGAAATAGAGAAATGAGCCCCAGTGTTTTTCGAGTCCACGTGATCTGGGATAATCTTTGGTAAATAAAAGCTACTTTAAGTTTGTTGGCTTAATGAAAATAGGCATGTCTTCAGAATTATCAACATTAAATATAGTACAGGCATACAAATTCTTCTATCTGGGCTTACTAGCCAAGTAAGCTTGTATTATCTCTCCTAGATGTTTTTAAGTAAATGTATAAATTCAACCTAAGAACAAAACATACAGTAAAAGATAAGTTGCTTAGTGTATGTCAAACATGACAGGAAGAAAAAGAGCGGGAGAAAACCATGTGTTTTGGGCACCTGGGTGGCTCAGTTGGTTAAGCGTCTGCCTTCGGCTCAGGTCATGATCTCCAGGTTGTGGGATTGAGCCCCGCATCGGGCTCCCTGCTCAGCATGGAGTCTGCTTCTCTTTCTCTCTCTCTCTCTCTCACCCTCTGTCCGTCCCCACTGCTCATTCTCTCTCTCAAACAAATAAATAAATGAAATCTTAAAAAAAAAAAAGAAATCTTGATTCATTAAAAAAAAAGAAAACCATGTGTTTTAACATTTAGGTTCTTTGCTTCTGTGATTTTTTTTTTTTTAATATTTGACTGATTTGTCTACAAGAAAAATAACTTATGATGGATTGCTTTGTTTAATGTCTCATGAAATTTTGATGAGTAATTCGAGCATAACTAAGGTAAATAATTAAGTGAAATGACAAATAAGTGAATTAAATGGATGCAAGTAAGATAAAAGTTTATAAATGAACTTTTTCAATATTGATTATGTTTGTAAAATATATCTGCATAAAAATAGTTTCTAAAATCTTCTGGTATCTTGAAACCTTAAAGTTCTACTAAGTTAAATGATAGACATTCATTGAATAGATCCTTTCCAAATAAGATAAAATAATAAAACATAATTGCTAAACATAAGTTTATCTATATTTTAAAGACTTTATTTATTTATTTGAGAGAGAGAGAGAGCGAAAGAGAGCACAAGCTGGGGCGGGGGTTAGGATCATGACCTGAGCCGAAGGCAGATGCTTTTTTTTTTTTTTTTTAAGATTTTATTTATTTGACAGAGAGACAGCAAGAAAGGGAACACAAGCAGGGGGAGTGGGAGAGGGAGAAGCAGGCTTCCCGCCGAGCAGGGAGCCCGATGCGGGCCTTGATCCCAGGACCCTGAGATCATGACCTGAGCCGAAGGCAGACGCTTAACGACTGAGCCACCCAGGCGCCCCCAAAGGCAGATGCTTAACCAACTGAGCCACCGGGGCAACCCAAGTTTATCTATTTTTGACTCCTTAAGTTTTATAAAGACAAAAGATATTTGAGTCTTCTAATAAACATGTTCTCTTTTTTTGTCACACTGGAAAATAGAACTATGAAAAGATAGGTACCTATAAGTTGTGAAACTGTATATTCATAAAATTTGCTAGTTTGCCACAGAATGCTAGTATATGACAAGCAATCTATATATATAAATGAAAGTACTAGAAACCTTAAGAGTGAAGAGAGACAATTCTGTATGCAAAGTTTGCAAGGAAAGTGGGATGCATTTTTGATTACAAAAGAAAAAGAAAAAATGTATAAAAGACATGTTTTCGTTAAGAGAAAGAGACTAATTTTGTCCTAAGATAAAATGACTGGTTGTTCTAGAATTAAGAAATGGAAAAAGTAGGACAAAACCTAAATTATTATAGAAAGTTGCAGAAGGTTTATGGGGAAAAAATGTGTATGTTCCAAAGTCAAAGTTAAGATTAAATGGATTTATTTATAAGTTTTTTTAAATGAGCTCAATAATATACTGATACAAAACCAGCATTTAATTTTCTCTCTCTGTTAAAATGATAAGGTTTCTTAGACTATCGTTCTCCTAATTTAAGAGATTATAAAAGGTTTTCCTTTACCTTTTGAGTAACCTGCCTAGGAAAAAGATTGTGTGTCTTATCAAAAGAACTTCCTCTGCTTCGTGTTAACTTTATTAGGTCCTAGATTACTTAAAACTGAGTCTTCTCAATATTTAAAAAAGCTAAGGTTTTTTTTTTTTTCTTAAGTATATTACTTCCTGTATTTGCCTTTAAAACCTTTTATTGTCGTGGCGCCTGGGTGGCTCAGTCGATAAAGCGTCTGCCTTCGGCTCAGGTCATGGTCCCAGGGTCCTGGGATCGAGCCCCGCGTTGGGCTTTCTGCTCAGCGGGGAGCCTGCTTCTCCCTCTGCCTGCCTCCCAGCCTACTTGTGATCTCTTTCTGTCAAATAAATAAATACAATCTTAAAAAAAATAAAAATAAAATCTTTTGTTGCCACTTTGGTTAGGTGGATAACTGGATGGTTTTCATAGTAAGCTGTGATCTGCTTAATCAAGTGTTCAAACTTTTTAACATTTTAGACAAACTTCCCAAAATCAAATTCTGAATAAAGTGTTTTTTACCTCAAACTGACTTTAGGATTTCCTAAAAGGTCCCTGGAAAATTTCAAAAGATTTGTTCTCTCTCCTTATAAAAAGAGAGATGTGAAACAAATTAAGGTTATGGGATATGTTAAATTACATGGGAAACATAGTCAAATAAATGTGCTGTTCAACCTTTAGGTTATATTTGTATGAGTATATGCTACTGATATAAGTATTTCAAATATTGCATAAAATCCGTAAAAATTTGTGTCCTTACTACCCATATAAAGAGTCATAATTCCAGCTATTTTTTAAAAAGATTTTATTTATTTGACAGAGAGAGAGATAGCAAGAGCAGGAACACAAGCAGGGGGAGTGGGAGGAGAAGCAGACTTCCCACTGAGCAGGGAGCCCGATGAGGGGCTTGATCCCAGGACCCTGGGATCACAACCTGAGCCGAAGGCAGATGCCCAATGACTGAGGCACCCAGGCGCCCCATAATTCCAATTATTATCTTAAAATGTTAAACGCCACAGAAATAACCAAATTCAAAATGAATTCTCACCAGATCTTTAACCATGGCTATTTTTGAGTCTTTTGTCATTCACAGATAGTTATTTTTCACTCCGATGCTTCTCTGAAAGCTTTTGCAATCAACTGCAATCAAAAGTGCTTCAAAGAGAGTCATGGAAAAGACTTGGACAAATACCCTGGAATACAGGTTTCTGGTAACTTTAAAATCAAACCACTAAAGTAAATAAGAATTTCTAGAAATCTGGGGCACCTGGCTGGTTCAGTTGGCAGAGGACACAGCTCTTGATCTTGGGGTCATGAGTTCCAGACCCATTTTGGGTGTAGAGATTGCTTAAATAAATTTTAAAAAAAAAGAATTTTTAGAAATCTAATGGAGTAACTAATTGATTCATAGACCCACTAACCCAAGATCAAGCAAAACAAGAATTAACTACATGGAACTAAATAAACTGATTATATTTTTTAAATTATTTTTTTGCTAAAACATGACATTTTTTAATATTTTGTTTGCCAGATTTAAAATTTTCATTTTCTCTTTTCTCTTAAACTATTTATAACTTGAAGCAGTTTTGTAGATTATACCTTTGTAAACAGAAGTGAAGCATTTATGTTTTCTCTCTACCTGATCCCTTCAGAATTTGGAAATGCTTATTAACTGTTCTTATTCTCATGACAATTTAGTTGTTTGCCTAAGTTCAATAATAATCTGTTTTCATAACAGGACATAATTGGAAACATCGTTGCATTACTAAGGCTTTGACTGTGATGCTATATTTGAGAATGACATGTATAGAATTAGATATGATCAGACAGATTTAGGGAACTCAGGTTCACTTTACAGAACCAATGCTTATAAAATCCCTTGAAATCTTAGCCTGATTTCAGGGTTGCCAACCATACAGGTATGTAGATAGGTCACTTCCTGACATACTCAGGAAAATTAAGATTTACTGGGGACCTTCAAAAGAGAGGAATTTACCCAAATCTATAGGTATTGCAGGCAAAGTCTGGTGGCAAGTTCCTGACTTGGCTTACGAACCTCTGTAGGTTTTTATTTTATTTTATTTTTAAAGATTAATTATTTTTTTTTTTTTTTTGAGAGAGAGAGAGGGCGAGGGAGAGAGAATCCAAGTAGACTCAGCACTGAGCACAGAGCCAAATGCAGGACTCTAGCTCACAACCCTGAGATCACAACCTGAGCCAAAACCAAGAGTCAGACACTTAACCAACTGTGCCACTCAAGTGCCCCAACCTCTATAGGCTTTTAAACACTCAATCTGAGATTTTTTTTGTTTATTAAAGTTCCAGCAAAGTAGACTTAAAAAGAGCTCATATGATAAGTCACTATTCTTGTTGCACTTATATAAATAATCAAGCCTAACTTAATGGGAGTAAACTTGTTTTACAAACAAATTAGTCTTCTTTGATTATCTTTAATAAAAATGGGGGTGATTTTAGGCAGGAAATTCTGTGTTTCAATATAAAATACAACATTCTCTTGTGGGTTGTTGGACACTGCCATGTTTGTTGATTTTAAGTTTTTTTCCCTCTTTGTAAACTGGCTCCTGCTGTTTTGTCCCTTTTGTCAACGCTTGTTTCCAGTTTCTCTTCCACCCTCCTGACTTGGTATCACTAAAACCTAAAATTGCCCTTTTTTGAAGACTTGCAAACTGAGGCTGAATGACTTGATATAAATTTCAAAGAAATCACCACATCAGATCATGTATGGATAACTTTCATGCTGGCTGCTATGTAAGTCACTCAGAAAGTTCACCATAACAGTCTGATGCCATCAACAGAGATCTCCAAAGAAACCAAACATTAATAAATAAATAAATAAATAAATAAATAAATAAATAAATAAATAAATAAAAAATACTAAATAAATCGGTGTGCCACCACTTGTCCTCACTCCACCATCTAAAGCTGCTTCAAGCCCATCTAAAAATCTTGACTTTTGAGCCCTCCGGACTCAAAAGCTGAGTTTATAGTTTGCTTTAATCATTAACCTTTGTTTTTCTTCTGTTTCTATAGAAAGGCCCCTCATTAAATGCATGCTACTCATAACATCTAAGGCCTAATTTAGATGTCCCCCCACTTCCACATACACCATTGACCCCCGAAATAGGACATAACCATTTAGCTGAACTGACCTATTTTCAGGGCTAAGGGACTGATTCAGTGAGTTATGGAAATCTACCAACTCAGTTTCTGGACTGTGGCATCAGTATTATCTTGGTAAACCAACTGTAATACATAACAGTCTATTTTATATATTTTAACTTTCTATAATAGAAATTCTGAAACATGCAAAAGTAGGTCCAATAATATAAGGAATCCCATGTGTAATCTCTTAGCTTCAATTATCAGCTTATGGCCAATCGCCTCTATTTTACGTTTATAAACTATAGTGTTTAAAGTACTTTAATCTACATTATCTCCTTTGGTTCTCGTAACAGCTGTGAAAGGTAGGTTCTGTAGTTTTACAGTAAAATTCTGTTGCTAACAAATTATCGTTTTAATGTAAATGCCAATTTTTTGGGGGGGATGATTCGAAAGCTTTAATGTAAATGCCAATTTTTAAGAGAGTAAGGGAAAAGATATAAAGGATGCTAGTATGTCTTTATACATGTTTTATTGTGTTTTTGTGTACCCTAATTCGTTAATAAAGGGAAGAGGAGGAACACTGGCATGTTTTACCTCCAGCTATTATTCAAACTGAATAGAATTATTTTCCAATAAAATTGTTAGGATGAATTGCCAATTTCTACTTTTGTAGGAAACCACTTTTACTGAAAACCTTGATCCCAACCTATCATAAAAAATGGGATTTTACTCAACAAATTACTTCTAACATCACATTTTGTACATAATAGCTGCAAATGTCTAAAATTTTAAGGAACCATTATAATTTAGAACAATTTTAGGCCAAACGTGGTCTTTGTAGAGGATCCAGATGCAAGAAAATAAACCAAATGAACCATTTAATTTGTGGTTTGGATGTCATTTTTCTAACAGTTATCAATGAAACTGTCATGTAGCCCTGGAATTTGGGGCTGTTAGAATTATTTATTTTGGATGTCACTCTTTCACATCTGCTATTTTAACAAAGAGTTATGTTCACGTGCATGTGGGTATCTTCACATGACATTATTACTTGCACATGAATTAGTTCTGATTCTCTCTACAACCTGATGTGCATACCCATATCATCATATAGATATTTACAAATACTTGTGTACAGATTTTTTAAAATTTTATTTTATTATGTTGTGTTAGTCACCATACATTACATCACTAGTTTTTGATGTGGTGTTTCATGATTCATTGTTGCGTATAACACCCAGTGCTCCATGCAGAACGTGCCCTCTTTAATACCCATCACCAAGCTAACCCATCCCCCACCCCCCTCCCCTCTAGAACCCTCAGTTTGTTTCTCAGAGTCCATCGTCTCTCATGGTTCATCTCCCCCTCCGATTTGCCCCCCTTCATTTTTCCGTTCCTACTATCTTCTTTTTTTAACATATAATGTATTATTTGTTTCAGAGGTACAGGTCTGTGATTGCGTACAGATTTTTTCTTGATCTCTTTCTTACTTGACTAAGAATATTCAGGATGTCCCCAGATGCTCATTTGAAGGTTGATTTAGTCACAGTGGCAGAACCCCAGGCTCAAATGTCAAATGGGATCAGTTCTATACAGTGCACTAATCGGCTGCAATCTTTTTGCTCCAGAAGTTACAGTTGCATGTTACTCATCAAGGCAAAATGTAAATGTTTAGTGATTATATGATATGTTTTTGTTAACTCCCCAGATGGGATTTTTTTTACCTTTGTTTATCTGAGAACAACAACCGAATGCTGATGAAATGCTGTGGCTGATGCCAGCAATCTAAGGCTTCATTAGTACAGATGAAGCAATGCTCACTTTGTTACACAAATAATTAGAGAGATTAAATGAAAATAAACACTGAGAGGGTGTACAGAAGCTCTGAAGTTAGGTAATTATTTTACTCTAGTGACTTCCACCAACCTTCACTATCAGCCACAGATCAAGTTTAAATTGTTCTATATAAAAATATCATAGACTATATGGAAAAGTACTATAGCTACTCAGTGATTATGCTTCATAAAAATGGCATTTTCTTTAAGCTTCCACTAAAAGGAGTTTTTCCATTCTGGTGCCTGATAAACTCTAAATATCTTAAAAGCATGATACATTTTTGCACTTTAAAGTGTTTTACCCTGGTTCTTGCTTCAAATGGACATTCTTAATAATTTTGTATCTTTATCTTGACTCGTATTTGATCATGAAAGATGTGGGTTCACATTTTTGAGTCACTGAATGTAAAACAATATGGCATATTCAGTCATTTGAAATAAATGTCACTTGGAATCATGTCATCCTTACTGTATGACAAGCTGCACCTTGTATTTGGGGTAAATATTTCTTTATTCCCCTCCCTACCTCAAATGGGGGAAGACTACCACACACTGACACCTTCCTGACAGGAGGGGGCCCTTTTTAGAGGCATCATCAGTCCTGTTTAGAATGGATCTCATTTTTATTCCTGTGCGACAATGATTCTGCCAATCTCCTGGGTTAAGATCTTTTGAACAAGTGTTACCTGCATTTATATACCATTCATTGCTTGCATAATGCCAGCTCCTCTGCAAAATACTTTACCAAATTTATCCTGTTTAGTCCTTATAAGATTTCCATGGAGTATGTATTATTAACTCCATTTTCCAGGTGAGGAAACCGAGAAGCTCACCTGACTTTCTAAAGTTGCTCAAGTGGCCCAGCTGGGAATCAAACCAAGGTCAGTGTGACTTCAAGAACCACGATGCCCCCAACAGATGATTGAATGAGGTAAACCTGGATGCAAATGCTGACGAAAGATAATAGAAATGATGAGGTGACCTCAAGGTGAATGTGCTAGTTAAGCATTGTGTTATAGGACACCTGTGAATTCTGAACACCAGTTAAAATCTCCAATTTCAAAATTTGATTGATTTTGAAAGTGTCTCATCTGTGAATGTCCCTGGTTGCTGGAGAAGAAGCAATTAGGAATGGATTTTTATGGAATAGTAAGTATAACCAAGAATTCCCAACTAACAAAGATTAGTGAAGTTTCTTAATACAATTCAGTAACCACTTGAGCTTCACTCCAGCTAACAAACTTGGCATTTCTCTTCAACTACATTAAAAATTTCAGCAGGATGAATGAGACCAGTAATCTTTGCAAAGGTCGCCAGGTGTGCCTGCTGTTTTCTAGTATTTCAGAAAAGCCTTTACTGGGTTCCCTCCCCCACCTAACTGCCCCAAGATACTGACAGTGGTTTCAGGCGGTGCACCCCCAGGCCTGATCACGACACATTTTTCAGGAGGTTGTGTTATATTCAGAGGACCATTAGGGTAGCTGAGAGTCAGGGAAGGGTCTAATGGATTCACTGTTTCCTATGTTAGGATGCACTAATCTGCCAAGTTTATAGTATGAGTTGTGGCTGATACAGGGAGCTGGGACAGAACGCTAGTCCTTGCTTGCGGTGGGAGGGTGGGGAGGGAGTGCATGTTAACTTTATAAATTTCACCCTCAGGTTTCAGACTCCGAGCAGGAAGTTAGGGAAATTCACAAACGCTCCAACTCCCGGTGATAGAGCAGCAAGGGTAGGGCTTAAGAAATTGAGGCCTCTCAAAAAAGGCTGGAAGGGTGGGGTGGGCTATCAGCTCCAGAGCTCTCCAGCGCGCCCTCACGCAGAATGCGCAATCGGAGGGATTTATTTGTGAGCGAGACTGAGGAAGACAAACAACCGAGAGAAGATGGGCTCAGAAATTATCTATCGTGGGCTGGCGTGGGGAAAGGCTTTCCTGCTGCTTTTGCAAGCACCTCCCTGGGACGTGACTATGAAACCTGGCCCCTCTTCTTTCCTCCCGGTACATTATAGACAGCCAGGGACTCAGCTAGAAGGTCCGCTCGATAGAGAAAGTCCTAAGCACCGGTTGTTTACTCGTAGTCTTCCAGGCACTGTCATGGTTCTATTATGTCTTCGTATGCTGTTTGATTTTGATTGCACCAGGTTTATACATCTCAGAGGGCCAACCCCTCCCGGTCGGGCTGTGTCGAAAGTGATTTCTTCAGGCCGCGCAGCGAGGAAGCCACGGGCTAGACTCCGGGGACCCACCTTCTATTTCCACTTGGCCACTCGCTACTGACCTCGGAGAAATCACTTTAAACGCTGAGCCTCAGCTTCCTCAGCCATAAAATGAAGGTGATTCTACTTTCCAGGCCTCTTTAAAAGGATCGTCGGGAGGGTCAAACAGAATAATTCTGATGGCAGCGAACTGTGAGGAAATGTGACTCCAAATTACTGAAGGAAAAATAAGTTAAACATCCTCAGCTGGAGTTTTAGGAATTTCCCCCCAATGATCTCACTGCAGGCAGGCAGCAACCGTTTGGATGGATTCTTTCTTACGGACCATCTTACATGCCAAACACCTACGTGTGGCACCCCTCCGTCTCCCAGGGCTTCTATTCATTTCTGCCTTTCAGTGAAAGCGCTTTTTGCTGCCGCTGTTGGGTACACACCCCAGCACACCAACCCTGCAGCTGGGGGCCAGAGAAGGGATCTTTTACCCTCCCCGCCTTTGTCCCCTCACTCCCCACCCTAGGTCTCCCGAGTTTTCCGCACGTGAATGGGGTTTCCTGGCTGATCTCTAAAGACCTTGCAGTATTTCAGAAAGCTACGAGTGCGCGGAGATCAGCGAACGAGCATCCAGCCCTTCCCGCAGGTCGTGCAGCTCCGCGAGGACCCTCCTCCCGCTCCTTCGGCGGTGCAGCAGCCGCCTCCAGAGCCAGCTCTCGGGGCCGTCAGCGGCAGACCCCGCGGAGAGCCGGGGCCCCCCTCGCAGCCCCTCTCCGCCAGTAGCAGCGCTGCTGTCTTCCCACAGGAGGGAGGACTGGGAGGACGCCGGAGTCTGCAGCGCCCCCGCCCCCTCGCTTTTTCTTTCTTTCCTTGCTTTGGGATCTTGCTGCCGGAGCCGGGAGAGGGTCTGAGAAGACAAGCGAGAAGGACCGGAGTGCAGGCTTCCGCTGCGGCGCGCGAGCAGAGCTGGGGGCACAACATCTCCGGCGTCCCCTCCCGGTCCTCGCCCACCCAGCTGGGATGTGACCCAGGAAAGCCCTCAGCGCCCCCCCCCCCCCCCCCAGAGAGCTCACTGGGAGCACACCGCTGGAGTTCCTTTGGCCGCAGCGCCACGGGACGGGAGTGGCAAGGAGTCCTGGGGCCGGTTCCCAGCTCCCACTCTTCAGAGAGAGCGGCGGGGGATCACCGCTTTCCTGGCGCTCCGCGCAACTCCGGGGCCAGCAGCGCGCGGCTGGACAGAGTCCCGCTTCCCGCCGACTCACCGGGATCGGGGGACGGCGTCTGCCCGCCTGCACTCCCTGTAGCCCTAGTTTCTCGGCCCCTGCACCGATCTCCCACGCCAGGGGCCTGAGACCCGAGGCTCTCGGCCCCCGCAGCATCCTCAGACCCCATGGAGAACGCGCCCGCCGCGGCTTCCTGAGTGCGGGCGCCGCCGTCGTCCAAACTGCGCGCTGTGGTCCTCCATCTCGCCCCTCTCAGGGGCGTCCGAGAGGCCAGCGAAGAGCGCACCATGAAGTCCGTGCTGTTCAGCCGCTTCTTCATCCTCCTGCCCTGGATCCTAATCGTCATCATCATGCTCGACGTGGACACGCGCAGGCCCGCGCCCCCGCTCACCCCGCGCCCCTACTTTTCTCCCTACGTGGTGGGCCGCGGGGGCGCCCGACTCCCGCTCCGCAGGGGCGGCCCCGACAGCGGCCCCGGGCGCGGCTGGCAGAAGCGCAACGAGTCGCGGCCACAGCCACGGCCCGAGCCGCCTCTGCCCACCATCTATGCCATCACGCCCACCTACAGCCGCCCGGTGCAGAAAGCCGAGCTGACCCGCCTGGCCAACACTTTCCGCCAGGTGGCGCAGCTGCACTGGATCCTGGTGGAGGACGCGGCGGCGCGCAGCGAGCTGGTGAGCCGCTTCCTGGCGCGGGCCGGGCTGCCCAGCACGCACCTGCACGTGCCCACACCGCGGCGCTACAAGAGGCCCGGACTGCCTCGCGCCACCGAGCAGCGTAACGCCGGTCTCGCCTGGCTGCGCCAGAGGCACCAGCATCAGCGCGCGCAGCCCGGAGTGCTCTTCTTCGCCGACGACGACAACACCTACAGTCTGGAGCTGTTTCAAGAGGTAGCGGCCGGCCCGCCCCAGCTTGGGGGCGGGGGGGGCGCGCAGGAGGGGCCTCGGGGCCGGCGGGGCTGCGGCTGCACTTGTGAGTTCTCACTTTTCCGTACTCCCATTCGGGAGTACAGGTGGAGCGCTCCTCGCGGGCAGCCTGCAGCTTCCGCTGGCCCTGGCGTGTTTACGCTGGCCTTGGGGGTGGAGAGTGGACGAGAGGACCGCTGTGGCGCAAGGGAGGGAGTGTGTGACCAGGGGCTTCGCAGTCCACCTGGTCTTGAGACTGAGCCGAGGGAGTAGCACAGGTGAGGCGCGAGGGTATTTCCAGGAACGAGGCTCTGGCTGGCTTGAGGAGGGAGCCCAGATGGCAGAGAGAGTCCCTGGGGGAGGCACGCTGTCAGGAACAGGTCGCGGAGGGACCCAGCTCACTGGGCAGGGGGGCTTGGTGTATTCTCGAGTCTAGAACCATACAGGGAGGAAGGTGGAGATGCTGACTAAAAATCATCCCGGAGACAAATTTCTCTCTTACAGCCCGCTGGCACGGAAATGGTTAGAGTGAAAACAGTGACTTCTCCAGGGTGTGTGTGTGGGGTGGGGGGTCCAACCTCTTATCTCTTCCTGCACCCCACAAAAGCCCTTTCTGATTCTGAAGATTGCCTCTTTTTCAAGGAAAACCTCTGGTAAATGAGTTGAGACTGTTGTGCCCTGTGGTTGTTTTTCTGCAGCCCGAATCATGAGGAAGCCAGCCCCGTTCTTTTTCTGAACCTTTCTCTAAGGCCTCTCTTGGGCAAGGCCACTCTTGCGCCTGCCCATTGCATCCTGGTGCTCCCTGTGAGGTCCTGGGGTGCAGCGCGGTCCCCTGCCGCCTAAATGGCTCTTTTCCCTTGGAAGGCCACTCATGCACAGAGCCAGCAGGGGGTTAGGACAGGTTTTACTTCTTGAGGCTGGTATTTTGCAGTCTGTGTGTGTTCTGTGAATGAGTCGGGATTACATGGTTTTCACTTTCCTTATACACAAGGATACCTGGGGGGAAAAAGAAAAACTTGGGATTCTTTGACACTTGGTGGGACTTGCTTTCCTCTATCCCAAATTCCTTGACCTCCTGCCTCTGAGACTCCATCACACCCCCCGCCCTGCCAGTGTGTGTGTCTAGTAAACATAAATGCCCCACAACTTCATCCTAATATCTGTTTGGCTTTCTTAACCTCAGGACAGAGTGACTTTGTACCCTTTCAGTTTAATTTTTCTGCCTATGTGGCTTTTAAGAATCCATTTTTTAAGGGCAGTTGCCTCCTTCATTTCTATTCATCCTCTCCTTCATGAATAAAAGGACCAGTAATCCCTTTCCATCCTTTCTTCAACTTTTTGCAATGTAGGGCTTTCTTTCCATGTTCCTTCAGAAGAAATAAATAATATATAATAAGATAAGCTTGACATTGTAGGGGGTAGTCTTTATTATAACCAAGATCAGAGAGAGAATCTGATTTTTCTTTAAGTTGGGCTTCAATTTTGATCCTGCTTACATACTCTTTCCCCAAAAGATACGGTGGTTTGTATTCTGAAGCAAAGACCTTTACATTTCAATACACCATAATTTTAAACTTCAAAGTTTTTTTTTTAATTTTTTTTAAATTTTTTACCCTTGGAAGTTGCCTCGGAACTTGGAAGTTGCCTTACTTGTAGAAATGTGTGGTCTTGGCATACATAATGCACATCTTATTAATAAACTTTTTAGGGGGATGGACTGTGAAGGAGTGATTTTTCAGTTTATCTCCAGGTTCTAGCGCACTGGTGTGAGGGGTTAGTTGAGTGTGAGAGCTGGTGTTCCAGGCGGTGAAACAATGGAGCCCAGTCTTTCTTTGGTGCTTCCCAAACTGCAAGGAAGGCTTGTTGGTGGGGGATATTAAAGCAGCAAGAGAAAAACCCAGTAGATTTTTTCATTGGTCCACTGGAAAAAGAGAAAGAATATAAAGGAGGAGAGGGTGAGGAGGAAAAATAGTAGTGGCCCAGAGGAAACTATAAAGGGAAAAAAAATGCAAAACTTATTAAGACTAAAATTTTGTACAGTAAGAAGTAATGAAAAAAATCAAACTTAAGAGCACGTGCAACTCTTTTTTTATGGAGAGGTGCCAAGTGGTACAAAATATACGACAGAAGGACTGTTTAAAAAAACGTCATACACATGATACGCTTGGAATTGAAATTCTGTAGCTCCCAGAGGCCACTCCCGGACAGTAATTTCAAGACTAGTCCCTTTCTCCACCACCTCTCATCCTCCCCTACACACAGTGTTTTTGGACAGAGTGGGCATCTGTTCACCATGCGTATATGTTGATACATTCAGTTTTCCTTGTTTGCAACGCATTCTTTTCCCTGTAAGGCAAGTGATATTGAACTCTCTAAAAAGTCAGGTTAGTGGGATTTGTGCATCCTTGGATTTGTGCGGTAATGGGGTGGTCTACCTTATATCCGTTCTAAGATTAATGATTTCATGTGGCTTATAGTCTAGACATTGCTTTCTTGGAGAACAGGTAGGACTAGATAAAACATCTAAAAGCTGCAACTCCTTGGGGGGAAAGGAAGATGCTGATAAAGGATGATGTAGAGGCGAGGTGTATAGATCTCAGTCCTCCATATTGTGCGTACACACAAATTAGTTTTTAAGTAATTCACGGTACTTGAGAGAATGTCCCAAGTCAGGCTTCATCTTTTATTCATAGTGCTTCTAATTTCCATGGTTGATGTTAATGTAGATAAGATAAAAGGAGGAAAATGAACCAGGTACAAATTAGCTCGCTAAGCATTGGCTGCAAATGAAGGAAACTAAAAGATGAAAGGTCTCCAAATTAAATTAAAGGCACAACAGGCAATCTGTGTTCAATTATTTCTCCCTGGTAACTGGAGAGCTGCTTTCTTCATACCGCTAACTGATGTTCAGCCTCCCTTCTCAACTGAGCTGTGCTGCCAGGAAAGAAATATTTGCATCGAAATAATGCTACCTTAGCAGCCGAATCCACTTGCAAATGAAGCTGTGGGGGGAGTGGTAGCCACAGAAACTGGACTGTCCGTTGGAGGAGATGGACAGGGTTTTTCAGGTTTGCAGTATCCCAGCAGGTCCTTCTGCTCTCCCTGTGGCACGGAGGGGTTTTACACTACAGATCGCAGATAATCCTGCCTGCCCGAGCACCCTCTCTTTCTAACCCCCCGGAAAAGCTTCTTTGTGAAGGATTTAAGCTACTTTAATACAAGCGACAACTGCAGATAAATGTGGCTCTCTATCTAGTTATATTTTCAATAACACTATTGATGAGACTTCTGTTCTTCGCTAGAAAACCTTCCAGTGTTTCCTGAGTTTAAAGCTGATGCTTTTCAGGTGAAGTTGCTTTCACCTTTGGAAATCAATTGAATCGAAAGGTTAAAAAACAGTCCTTTCCCAGCAAGAAGAAAAAACTTTAAAATTTTTTTAAATGTAATGAGCAAAGACTGGAAGACAGGCCAACAGTGAGACACTTAAGGGGGGGTGGGTGAAAGGACTCAGTTAATGAGAAGGCATCTTGAAGATGCCTTTCTGGCAAACAGTGAACTAAAGAGGCCCTTTGTTTCGATTTTTCTGTTGGGTGCAGTTAAGCTATTTGTGTGCTGAGCAGGTGGAGGAGTTGAGGTTTAATTTTCTGTCTCGTTCTTTTCCTGAAGCATCAGTATGCTCCCCTCTTTATATGCAGCTTATTAGAGCCACAATCCAAAGGATATTCAAATATACAATGTTTGGCACTTCCCCCCAAGTAGTAAATTCTGCCAGTGTTTCTTGAAAGAAGACCAGAGATCTACCTTTACTTTTACCTTTGTTACTGTTACTTAGTGTAGGGTAATTATCTTTTCGAAGTGAAGAAACCTAAAAGAATCTCTTAGGTGTAGCATAAAATGACTCTTTTGTTACCTGAAATATGCCCTTTGTGTTTTATTTCTCCCCATCTAAAACCATATTAATAATCCTGTTGTAGGGCTGATAAAAACGTGAGAATTTTCTAAAACTGCAGCCAATTTTCTTAGTCTGTCAGTGTTAAATCTCAAGATTTTCTGTATTCTCCCTGGGTGTATAGTACTTGAGTTAGGGCTAATTTTTGAGTTTTCTATGAAGACCAGTTTTCATTTGGATTTTGAGATTTTAATGGACCAGAAATAACAATTTGGGTTTAAAAGACATTCTCTCTTCTGCCTCCTCTTGTTGTCTTCTTCCATCATTCTTTGTCCTCCAACCTGCTTTTCACTGATTATCCTTTCTCATGAATAGACATGAAGACAAGCCCAGATGATTGTTTGGTGCAATGAACGTGTGTCTTTTAAACATTTAGACTCTTGTCTCTTTCTTGGAATCTATAGTGGGTGACTCCATTTTCTTCTGTCTACTCCACTTGCCTCTAAATTACAAGCTGGTAAATTTTCTCTAGTGTGAACAGTAATGGAATAGTAATTGCTTTTAAGGCATGCTGCAAAAGCAAAATAGAAGAACCAAAGGCAATGGTCTTATTAACTATTCCAGGTGGTATTCAAGTAGTGCTTTTTTTTTTGATACAGAATTCAATAATGTTCAGATATGTCTATTCAAACGTTTTGAAGTCTGAGGAAATATTTGCTCAGTCTGTATAGTTAACACATTATATACTTGATTTGCAATGCTGTTGAAGCATGATATTTAAGTTTTGCATGGATCTCAAGTCCTCCCTCCAAAACACAAATAAAATTGTTACACCAGTCCGTAGGTAGGTAGGTAAATAGGTAGGTTTAGAACAGATTTCCAATTCACAGCAATAAATGAAGATAATCCATTGTTCATACCTGGTAGTTCTTGTGCATAATTTAAAATAAATGTTAAAATACTCTTTCCCATGGATACAGGCAGAATGCAGTTGACATCAGTTCAGCACTTCACTATGGGCCAGGAACCACCCTTAGGGTTTTAACTTCTTTGTTCCTTTATGTGTTTTAACTTCTTTGTTCCTCACAACAGCCCCTGAGGTAGGTACTGGTATGTTCCTATTCTTTCATCCTACTGCTGATATTTAGGTCTGAGCATAGTACTTTGGTGACCCCAGAGATTTTTAAGAGTGCCTCAGGAATCTAATATAGTCATTTACTCTGACTGGTATAATCGGCATCCTTATATCATAGTTGAGTAGAAATGCCTGGAAGTAACTTGAACAGGTCATGCAGCTGTTCAGAGACAGAATTTGGAGCCCAAGTCCTCTGGTTCTAGAGTGTGCCCTTTTTTTTTTTTTTTTTTTTTTTTTTAAAGATGTATTTATTCCAGGGGTGGGGCAGAGGGGGAGAGAGCATGGAGCCCAGCACGGGGGCTCCATCTCACGATTCTGAGATCACCATCTGAGTCTAAACCAAGAGTTGGACGCTTAACAGACTGGCACCTGGCATTACCCAGGGGCCCCTAGAGCCTGTGTTTTTGACCTTCCTGAGGCTTATCTCATTTAACATTACAGTCGGATAGAAATATATCAATGTGGTAAATAAAGCATTTGATCAACAGGGGTATTTATTTATTTTAAAAGACTTATTTATTTTAGAAAAAGAGAGTGGGGAAAGGGGCAGAGGGAGAGAATCTCAAGCAGACTCCCCACTGAGCCCGGAGCCCAAGGCGGGGCTTGATCTCACAACCCTGAGATTATGACCTGAGCTGAAATCAAGAGTCAGATGCTTAACCAGCTGAACGACCCAGGCGCCCCTCAACAGGAATGTTCTAACATTGTTGCTGTCTCCTGCCACACTTAAACTCAGGTCTGTCTTCTTGGACATATCAACTTCTAATTTTCCTTTTCGACCTTTTCCCCCCTAATATCACTTGATCTTACGAACATTTTATTTCATTTCACATTATCTCATTTATAGCCCATTGGATTTTTAGATTTTTTTTTTCAAGTCAGGTGAAAACTGCTAGGTTAGTATATAAACTGTAGTCTTTTATATATATATAAAATATGTGCTTTTATATATATATAATATGTGTGCTTTTTAAAACTATTCTTGTGAGCAAGAAAGGACCATTTCTGCAAGAAGATAAAACATTAAAATTAATTTTTTCCCTCACTTGATAGATATATATTAGCAACTATAGCTACTGAGCACGTATCTTTTCAGGACAGGCAGAATTGAATGGGAGAAGAATTGTTGGGGTAGAATGGGCGTCAGGGACAGTACTGAATTATTTCACATGGCAGGAGTTGGGTACCCAAGTCAGTCTGAGCTGAAGCTCATGTAGGATACAGACACCTGCTGGTTGCTCTCTCCCATGGAGGCTGAGGCGGCTCCTTCCTGGAGCACGAAGATGTACTTGTAGGAACCTCCAGCCAGTGGTTATGCTGGCCACTGATGGCCCGCACTGTCAGGTGCACCAGACTGGTCACTTGTTGACAGAAGGCTTAATTTTCTTGTCTGTTATTTTTTGGGGCTTAGGAATTTCCCTGGATTAAAAATAAAATGAATAAATCATTGGTTGAGTCTTTTTGCATGTTAGGAATACCTTGGCGATGTCTGTGCTGAGGAGGGTGATCAGGTTCTCTTCCTGATCTTATTTGTTCATTTGGTTATTTGGTCTTTTCTTCAAAATAACTGAAAACTTCAAAGTTTTTTGTTTTTTGTTTTCTCAATCTCCAGCAGTGGAAAGAGAACTCTAAATAGTAATGTATGTTACGTACAGAAACTAAGACCTTCGTTCCTTCATTCTGAAAGGCAGGTATTTATAAATTGTGTCTTCACAATGAGAAGATATTTGAATATAATTAGTATGCCTTCTCCACTTGACAAATGTTCATTGAGCATCTACTGTGTGCTAGGCCCTGTGCTTTATCATGACAGGGCGTAATACAGCTGTGAACAGAGAGGGTGCCTCCCAGTCCTCACAGATCAAGTGTCTGGACTAAATATGCGTGCTAGGATCAGTGCCTGTTGAGAGAAATGCAGATGCCTGGGAGCGTAGAGCAGAGGCAGCTAATGGGGTTGTAGGTTGTAATGTGGAGTGACTGTAGAAGTGACTTTTGAGCTGAGACCTAAAGGATGATGGGGCCTAGTGGGTGACAGGGCAGCGGGGAAGAGCCCTCCAAGTGGAGGGAGCCATAGTTAAGAACCTGAGCAAAGAGGGTTTGCGAATATCCAGAGAACAGAAAGATGTCCTTGACGAGAGGGGATGGGATGGAGGAGTAGGCAGCCGCGGCCCCATCTCCTACATGCCAAGTGAGATACTTAGTTCTGGGGGAAGAGTTAGCATCTCTTCCCAAGCCTGTCCTATAAAGAAAAGAAGTCTTCATTTTTTTGTGTAAATCTGTGGCTTTGAAAAATGTGTACATAGCAGTGCAAGGAGTATGCTTTCATTTTTTCCCATCTGGTTTTTAGATCACCCATCAGGCAAATCTTTGGCCTTTAACTTTTTAAACAAGTTGGATAGGGGTGGGGGGAGTAAATTAGTAGAAAAACTATAAGTATTTGTTCATCTAGTTGTTCCAAGGAAGTGGTATTTTAGACTGTTATGGATTCTTTTATAGTGCTTAACATCACATTATATAATGTGGTATATGTATTTCAGTTGACCATTTCTTCCACTACAGTCTAAACCCCATAAGGGTAGGCATTTTCTTTTGTTCATTGTTGTATCTTTAGCACTCAGAGCAGAGCCTGCCATGTAGTAAATGCTCATTAAATACTTGTTGAATAAGTGAATGAGTTACAGGGAGATTAGAAGCTGAGGGGCTCTCTTACAGAAGGAATCTGTTCCTCAAAAGGAGCCCTGAACAGAGATTGTTGGTCAGATAACACTTTTGAAGTCTGTGTTATGTGTCTAGGATTATACTGAGCCTTTTAAATAGTGACTTTTTTAAGAAAAATGCTTGGGTTTTTTTGTGTGTGTGTCTGAAAACATCCTTATTTCACCTTCATTCTTTTTTTTTTTAAAGATTTTATTATTTGAGGGCACCTGGGTGGCTCAGTCGGTTAGGCGTCTGCCTTTGGCTCAGGTTATGATCCCAGGGTGCTGGGATTGAGTCCCGCCTCCGGCTCCTTGCTCAGCAGGGAGCCTGCTTCTCCCTCTCCCTCTACCCCCCCCCCCCCCCCGCTTATGCTGTCTCTCTCTCATGCTCTCTCTCTCTCTCTCTGAAATAAAATATTTTAAAAAAAGATTTTATTATTTGAGAGTGAGAGGGCTCGAGAGAGTATGAGTCGGGGGAGGAGCAGAGGGACAGGGAGAAGCAGGCTCCCCCTGCGCAGGGAGCTGCGAGAAGGCAGCTGTTTAACCCACTGAGCCACCCAGGTGCCCCGTAAATAGTAACTTAAAGATAAATGTGGCCCCTATGCTGACTCTAAGAGCTTTCATGCTAAAAAGGAGAGAGAGAGAGAGATAAGGCCTGTGAATATTTGCATATATAGCAGAGCATTCCTGGCAAAGCCCGTGCAGAGGGCAGGAGGTATGTGAAGGTGTTGTGAACCAGTTGAGTGCTAGGCCTCTTCACACTGGAGGCTGGTGGGGAGCTTAGGTAGGAACTTGGGAGTTAAAGAGCCCCGTGTTCAAATCCAGCTTTACCGCTCGGTGGTTGCATGATTTTGGCAAGAGCTGCCTGCCTCATTTAAATACTGACCTATTGGCAAGTTACAAGTATTAGTTCTTTTTCCCTTGTTCTCCTGTGGGTGACTGCCCCCGTTAAGAGGTATATATCAAATCTCTGCCTGCACTGTTTCGTTAGATGTCTCTAAATACTCTGTTTCTGAGATCTGGACTGTATTTCTGGAGGCAAGGAGGAGGTGCAGGTGCCTGACTTTCCCAAATTAGTCTGTACCCAAGTGGAACTACATAAATTGGGTGTCTTAATTACACCACTGGGTGTTACCAAAGTGATTAGAGGGACAAAAGTTAAACGGGGCTTGTCTACAAAGAGTCCTGGGAGGATCCGAGAGAGTAGAAAGCATCTTAAAGGACATTTTAGGTTGAGAGGAGGTGGAAGGCTGATTCTCCTGTGGGTTCAGAGGTCTGAAGCTGATTAATATGTGTATGAGAGCTAGGAAGTTGACCTGCATGTAGCTCAGACCAGGTCCTAGGAGTGATTTTTAGCTACTTGGCAGTCCTAGGACCTAGCTTCGTCCCAGAGCATGTTGCAAGATAGGTTCTTTCTGGCATGACTGAATGAATCAGAGATAGTATGTTACAAAGGAGAGGGCAAATTAAAGGGAAGAATGCAATGAATCTATTTTTAAAGCACATGACTAGAAGCAATAGCTTGATTTTTGAGGTCATTTGCTAGGGATGGGAAGGTCAGGAGAATTCCTCTTTCCATCACCTGTTGCAGAAGGCAGAGAGGATCCATTTTGACAGCCTCACCTTGTGCCCAGCACCCTCCGGCCTTAAGTGGGACACTGAGCTGGCCTTCAGCTGACTGGCAGTTATTGGGAAGTCTACCCTGAGCTTGTTTCTCTCTTTTCAAATATTGCTTACATTTTCATAAGTAAAAAGCTTACAAAGCTTTTGAAGCTTATTTCCTGCCAGAATTGGGAATGTAGCAGTTGGAGTGTGTGTGGGGTGTGTGTGTGTGTTTACCCACAGGGTCGTGTGTGTGTGTGTGTGTGTGTGTTTTTACCCACAGGGTCCTCTCATTGCCTCCTTGCCTGCAAATGCTGGGAGTACTCTCCCAGTTCTTTCTTCATAGACCCTGCACCCTCCACATCAGTCTCTTACAAGAATTGTGGTCACGCCCAGGGATCTGGTGCAGTGATCCTCACCATTTTCTGTTCGCATAACTCCTAAAAGATTTTAGTAAAATTATACACTCTCTAGGATGTTTTCAAATTGATGTCTAAATTTTTTTAAATCACTTAAAATAGTTGCAAAGCATGTAAGTTTTAGTGAATTATAAATACATTTATTTATGAAAACTAAATACATACAGTGGATATTATAAAAACTGTAACAGTTTATAGTCAACATTGATAGACTTTTCAGTAACATCTGGAAATTTTATATTCCTTTTTCTATTTCCATTTTCCCTCAGAATTTTATCTTAGCATAATATTTTGAGGTTCAAGGTCCTTTATTGATCCTCTAGTCACACATATCTGCAATAACAAAAATGATTATAGATAGAATTAAAATTTTTTTTTTAGAGATTTTATTTATTTGACAGAGATATAGCGAGAGAGGGAACACAAGCAGGGGGAGTGGGTGAGGGAGAAGCAGGCTTCCCGCTGAGCAGGGAGCCCAACGAGGGGCTTGATCCCAGGATCCTGGGATCATGACCTGAGCTAAAGGCAGACACTTAACAACTGAGCCACCCAGGCGCCCCTAGAATTTAAATTAAAAAAAAAAAATTCCTATGGCTATAAACTAAGGTCTTAAAAATTCTTTAAGATTGAGTTAACAGTACAATTAGTAGCAATAAACAAGTAATCAAAACAACATAAATGTCATGCATATGAGTACATATCATTTTTGTGAAATTGTTACTCATTTGTAATAAAAAACCCATAAATGTTGCCAACTTGGATAATTAACTTAAGCATAAAAGCTACGTTTATTGGAAATTGGATTCTTAATGATATGGATGGAGCATTTTATTGTTGATATCTATTCACTGATGAATATTACTGATTGCCGGAAAGATAGGGTTTAACATAATTCTGTTCTCATTAGGTCAACCTTGTCTACATAAAGAAGTAAGATGGAAAGCATTTTCTTGTAGTGGTGTTCTTCAGTTTTTTGAACTCTCAAGCTCTAAGCAAAAACCATATGGTTATCTCTTAGCAAACAAATATTTAATGATCTATTGATGACATTAGGTCGCCTTCAATTTTGTTGAAAGCAAATAATTAGAAACCTCTTGTCTTCCAAAGGGATTTATTACTCATTCATTAAAGACATTAACTTTCTTAATAAAGACAACAATGTTTCTAATTACCTTTGTTTAGTGCCCTAGAGATTTGACCATGGTGGGACAGTGCATTTAATATGATTCAGGGTGGGTGAGAAGTTGACCTTTTTCTGTGACGTGGGAGCAGAGCAGGGGGAAGAAGAACCTGCCCTTTTACCTGAGAATTGAGTTTTAGGAAAGCAAGTAAGAATGTTGAGGGTCTGAGAATTTATTCCCTTAAAGCTGTGTGCTCAAATATTACATGGAAAGTCTTTATATATATTCAGGGACCATGCACCCCAAGTTTGAAAACTGCAGTTTTGGTAGAAAGAGCACTAAGTTAGGAGCTGGAGAATGTGTGCTCTTGACCTCAGGGGAACTGGACTGATGTTTTCTGATGGCTTGCCGTGTGCTAGGCCCTGCCCGAGTGTTTGGGTGTGTACGCTGTTTAATTTTCATGGTATCTCTGAGGTAGGAACTGTGCTATCTATCTTACAAATGAGGAAAAGCCCTAATATTCAGCTGCCTTACAGGGCCTGATATAAATGTAGGTGGTTGTTGTGACATTTAAATGAGCTGATATACCTGGAAAGTGGGCAAATAGGGCAACGTCCCTGTCCATTTGGTCATATGCTTCTATCAGAAGTTGGTGGCCACAGGAGCTTTGGAAAGGCTCCAGAAGGCAGAATGTCCGAAAACCCTGAGCCACCGTGGCTGTACCAACCCTGACAGTCTCCGTGGCCTCACGATGCTGCTGTCAGCTGATGGGAAAGGGAATTTAAGTATGATCCATGTGTGGATGTGTTGTTTATCATCTAAATAAACTTGGCATTGCAAGATTGAAATGCCAGTGTCATTTTTAAAGGTCAAATGACAGTTTGGGGATATTTTTATAACTTTGGAAAGTTCCTCAGCTACATCTGTTCACACTGGCAAAAGTTCTAGAGACCTCCCCGGGGAGTCTTTTTCTGCTGGGGGTGCTGCAGCCTTGCTTTGCAGAGAAGTTCTAGTCACAGTCATTGGAGCTGGTATTTGGGGCTCATGTTCTATTAATTCTTTTCATTTTCCTTGAATGGTTCTATTTAACTGTTTACCTTTCATTCCTGCTGGACATACTGAAAAGATAGGCTCTGTGATTTTTAACTTTTATGCTCGTTTTCCTCTTTAAGGATTTTTTAAAAGTTTTTCTTTAAATTCCAGTTAGTTACCATACAGTGTAATACTAGCTTCAGGTGTACAATATAGTGATTCAACACTTCCATACATCATCCGGTGCTCATCACAGCAGGTGCTCTCTTAATCCCCATCACCTCTCTCACCCATCCCCCCACCCACCTCCCCTCTGGGAACCATCAGTTTACTCTCTGTTGTGGGGAATCTGTTTCTTGGTTTGCCTCTCTCTTTTTTCCCCTTTGCTCGTTTCTTTTGTTTCTTAAATTCCACATATTAGGAAATCATATGGTATTTGTCTTTCTCTCACTAAATTCGCTTAGTATTGTACTCTAGCTCCATCCATGTTATTGCAAATGGCAAGATTTCATTTTTATGGCTAATATACCATTGTATGTATATACCACATCTTATTTATTCATCAGTCAATGGACACTTGGGCTCTTTCTGTAATTAGGCTAATGTAGGTAATGCTGCTATAAACATTGGGGTGCACATGCCCCTTCAGATCACTACATTTGTATCTTTGGGGTAAATCCCTAGTCGTGCAATTGCTGGGTCATAGGGTAGCTCTCTCTTCAACTTTTTGAGGAACCTCCATATAAGTGGCTGCACCAGCTTGCATTCCCACCAACAGTGTAGGAGGGTCCCCCTTTCTCTGCATCCTTGCCAGTATCTGTTGTTTCCTGTGTTGTTGTTTTTAGCCATTCTAACAGGTGTGAGGTGGTATCTCATTGTAGTTTTGATCTGTATTTCCCTGATGATCAGTGATGATGAGCATTTTCTCATATGTCTGTTGGCCATCAGTATGTCGTCTTTGGAAAAATACCTACCCATGTCGTCTGCCCATTTTTAATTGGATTATTCATTTTGGGGTATTGAGTTTTAGCAGTTCTTTATATATTTTGGATACTCTTTATCAGATATTTCATCTGCAAATATCTTGTCCCATTCTAGAGATTGCCTTTTAGTTTTGTTGATTATTTCCTTCACTATGCAGAAGCTTTTTATTTTCATGTACTCCCGATAGTTTATTTTTGCTTTTGTTTCCCTTGCCGCAGGAGACATATCTAGAATAGAAGTTGCTATGGATGTCAAAGAGGTTCTCTTCTGTGTTCTCTTCTGATGCCCAGTGTTCTCTTCTAGGATTTTTATGGTTTCAGGTCTCACATTTAGGTCTTTCATCCATTTTGAATTTATTTTTGTGTTTGGTGTAAGAAAGTGGTCTAGTTTCATTCTTTTGCATGTTGCTGTCCAGTTTTCACATTATTTATTGAAGGGACTGTCTTTTTCCCATTGGATATTCTTTACAGCTTTGTCAAAGATTAGTTGACCATATAGTTGTGGGTTCATTTCTGGGTTTTCTGTCTTGTTCCATTGATCTATGTGTCTGTTTTTCTGCCAGTACCATACTGTCTTGATCACTACAACTTTGTAATATAACTGGAAGTCTGGAATTGTGATGCCTCCAGCTTTGCTTTGCTTTTTCAAGGTTCCTTTGGCTATTTGGAGTCTTTTGTGTTTCCATACAAATTTTAGGATTGTTTGTTCTAGCTCTGTGAAAGACGTTGTTGGTATTTTAATAGGGATTACATTAAATATGTAGATTGCTTTAGGTAGTATAGACATTTTTTTTTTAAAGATTTATTTATTTGAGAGAGAGAGAGTACATGAGAGGGGAGAGGGTCAGAGGGAGAAGCAGGCTCCTCGCCGAGCAGGGAGCCCGATGCGGGACTCGATCCTGGGACTCCAGGATCATGACCTGAGCCGAAGGCAGTCGCTTAACCAACTGAGCCACCCAGGCGCCCGGTAGTGTAGACATTTTAATAATTGTTATTCCAATCCATGAGCATGGTATGTCTTTGCATTTTTTTGTGTCATCTCCTTTTTCTTTCATCACTCTTTTATAGTTTTCAGAGTGTAGGTCTTTTACCTCTTTGGTAAGGTTTATTCCTAGGTATCTTATGGTTTTTGGTGCAATTGTAAATGGGATTGATTCCTTAATTTCTCTTTCTGCTGTTTCATTATTGGTGTATAGAAATGCAACTGATTCCTGTATGTTGATTTTGTATCCTGTGACTTTACTGAATTTACCAATTCTAGCAATTTTTTGGTGGAGTCTTTTGAGTTTTCTTCATAGAGTATCATGTCATCTGCAAATAGTGAAAGTTTGACCTCTTCCTTGTGCTGATTTGGATGCTTTTTATTTCTTTTTGTTTTCTTATGGCTGTTGCTTGAACTTCCACTACTGTGTTAAATAACAGTGGTGAGATTGGACATATCTATTTGTTCCTGACCACAGAGGAAAAGCTCTGTTTTTTCCCATTGAGGATAATATTAGCCGTAGGTTTTTCATATATGGCCTTTATTATGTTCAAGTCATGTTCCCTCTAAACTACTTTGTTGAGGGTTTTTATCATGAACGGATGTATTACTTTGTCAAATGCTTTTTCAGCATCTATTAAAAGGATCATATAGTTCTTACCATTTCTTTTATTAATGTTGTGTATCATCACATTGATCAATTTACAAGTGTTGAACCACCCTTGCAACCAAGGAATAAATCCCAGTTGATCATCGTTAATGATTCTTTTTAATGCATTGCTGGATTTGGTCTGCTAGTATTTTATTGAGAATTTTGCATCCATGTTCATTAGGGATACTGGCCTGTACTCTTTTTTAGTGGAGTCTTTACCTGGTTTTCGTATCCGGGTAATACTGGCCTCATAGGATGGATTTGGAAGTTTTGCTTCCTTTTTTATTTTTTGAAAGAGTTTGAGAAGAATAAGTATTAACTCTTCTTTAGATGTTTGGTAGAATTCACCTGTGAAGCCATCTGGCCCTGGACTTTTGATTTTTGGGGTTTTTAAATTACTGATACAATTTCTTTGCTGGTTTTTGGTCTGTTCAAGTTTTCTCTCTTCCTGTTTCAGTTTTGGTAGGTTATATGCTTCTAGGAATTTATCCATTTCTTCCAGGTTGTCCAATTTGTTGGCATAGTCTTTCATAATCTTCTCTCATATTTGTTGTATTCTGTGGTGTTATTTCTCTTCATTTGTGATTTTATTTAACTTTGTTTTTTCTCTTTTTTGTAAGTGTATCTGGAGGTTTATCAATTTTATTACTTTTTTCAAAGAACCAGCTACTGGTTTCATTGGTCTATTGCTTTTGTAGTATCTATATCATTTATTTCTGCTTTAATCTTCTTTCTGCTGGCTTTAGGCTTTGTTCTTTTTTAGCTCCTTTAAGTGTAAGGTAATGTTAGTTGAGATTTTTCTCACTTCTTGAGGTAGGCCTGTATTGCTAATACTTCCCTCTTAGGACTGCCTTTGATGCATCCCAAAGGTTTTAGATTATTGTGTTTTCATTTTCATTTGTTCCCACATTTTTATTTCTTCTTTGATTTCCTGGTTGACTCATTCATTGTTTAGTAGCATGTTTCACCTCCATGTATTTGTGTTCCTTCCAAATTTTTTCTTGTGGTTGATTTCTAGTTTCATTGCATTGTGGTCAGAAAAGGTGCAAGGTATGATTTCAGTCTTTTTGTATTTGTTGAAGCCTGATTTGTGATCTCTTCTGGAGAATATTCCATGTGCACTTGAAAAGAACATGTGTTCTGCTGTTTTAGGATGGATGTTCTGACTGTATCTGTTAAGTCCATTTGGTCCAGTGTGTCATTCAAAGCAACTGTATCCTTGATTTTCTGTTTAGATGACCTGCCCTTTGATTTAAGTGGGGTGTTAAAATCCCCTACTATTGTTGTGTCATCAATTAGTTCCTTTATGTTTGCTATTAATTATTTTATATATTTAGGTGTTCCCATGTTGGGGGCATAAATATTTATAATCATATCTTCTTGTTGGATTGTCCACTTTATGATTATGTAATACTCTTCTTTTGTCTCTTCTTATGGTCTTTATTTTAAAATCTAGTTTGTCCAATATAAGTATTGCTACTGAATTTTTTTTTTTAAGATTTTATTTATTTATTTGACAGAGAGAGAGAGACAGGGAACACAAGCAGGGGGAGTGGGAGAAGGAGAAACAGGCTTCCCGCTGAGCAGGGAGCCCGATGCAGGGCTTGATCCCAGGACCCTGGGATCATGACCTGAGCCGAAGGCAGACGCTTAATGACTGAGCCACCCAGGCGCCCCGCTACTGACTTTCTTTTGACATCAATTTGCATGATAAATGTTTCTCCACCCCCTCACTTTCAATCTGCAGGTGCCTTTAGGTCTAAAATGAGTCTCTTGTAGGGAGCATATAGATGGATCTTGGTGTTTTGTTTTTTTTAATCCATTCTGACACCCTTTGTCTTTTGATTGGAGCATTTAGTCCATTTACATTCAGAGTAATTATTGATAGCTATGTATTTACTGCTGATTTCATTACTCATCTTGTTGTTTCTGGAGATTTTTCTCTGATCCTTTCTTTGTCATTTTCCTTTTGCACTCAAAGTCCCCTTTAATATTTCTTGCAGGGATAGTTTAGGTCACAAACTCCTGTAGTTTTTGTTTGTCTGGGAAACTCATTATTTCCCCTTCTATTCTGAATGTTAACCTTGCTGACAGAGTATTCTTAGCTGCAGATTTTTTCCCATTCAGGACATTGAATATATCATGGCACACTCGTCTGGCTTGCCAAGTTTCTGTTGAGAAATCTCCAGCTAGCTGTATGGGTTTTTCCCTTGTAAGTTAAGGACTTCTTTTGTCTTCCTGCTTTTAAGATTTTTTTTTTAATCACTGTATTTTGCAAATTTAATTACAGCTTGTCTTGGTGGTATTGATGGGACTTCTCTGCCTCCTGGACCTGGATGTCTGTTTCCTTTCCCAGATTAGGTGTGTTTTCTGCTCTTATTTCTTGAAATACATTTTCTGCCCTCTTTCTCTCTCTCTCTTCTTTTGGGACTCCTATAATATTAATGTTATTACATTTAATGGAATCACTGAGTTCTCTAAGTCTATTCTCATGTTGCATAATTCTTTCTTTTGTTCAGCTTCATTATTTCCCATTATTTTGTCTTCTGGGTCACTAATTTGTTCCTCTGCTTCTTTCAGCTTGCTGTTCATTGTTTCAAGCCCATCTCCAATCTCCTTTATTGCATTCATCATCTCTGATTCTTTTTTAACTCTTTCATCTCTGTGGTGAGGGTCTCACTAATGTTTTCTTTTCTCAAGCCCATTAAGTATTCTTATGATAATTGCTTTAAATTCTCCACAGGCATGTTACTTAAATCTGTTTCTCTTAGATCTCTGGGCATGGCTTTATCTTGTTCTTTCATTTGGGATAAATTCCTCTGTCTTGGCATTTTGTCCAAGTCTCTGCCTTCTTCTCTGTGTTAGAAAAGCCAGTTATATCTCCTGCTCCTGAAAGTAATGGCCTTGTGAAGAAGAGGTCATGTAGTGCCCAGGGCCTGGCACTTGAAGGAGTGTCTCTGGTGTGTGTTGCATGTGCTCTGCTATTGTGTTTTGGCTGCTCTATCCCTTCAGGCCATTCCTAACTTGCCTCTCCTTGCCTGCTTTGGGCAGTGTTTGGTCCCTGGCCTGAATGTGGTGAGTTTAAGTAGGTGTGCTCTGGTCTGCTTCTGAAATGAAACCTGACACCACTTCCACAAGGACTGAGGCTGTGCAGAACTCTCTGGTTGGGAGACTCAGTGTGGGCATGGGTTTGTGCTGGTCTTCTGGGGGAGGGGCCTGCTGTGCTGGGACTGAGATAAACTTGACTGAGAAGGGCAGTCCCACCAGAGTACTGGGGAATGGGGCTTGGTGTAAGCAAGTTAGGCAGCCAGTGTCTGTGCTGTGCTGCTTCCCACAGGTGGCTCTGTGTTTATGCTGAGGGGCAAGGAAGGGAAATGGTGCCAGCCAGCTCCTTTGTTCCCAGAGAGGCATCTCCACGAATGCTGCCTCTCGGGGACACGTTCTGAGAAGAGGGAATAATCTCCCCACTCTGTGCTCCAGGCATTCTTCAGATGGCTCTTTCCATACCATGTGCCCCCCACTCAGGTAGTTTGCGTGCCTTCTCTCCGAGAGCAGTGCAGTACCCTCTGGGCTTTGTCACTTTGTCTTGGCCAAGCTGGCTGACCTTTAAAACTCCAGGCTTTAAGCCCCATGTGTTGCAGGAACTCACAAAATTCAGCCTCTCTCATTTTCCAAGCCAGTGGTTTTGGGGAAGTGATCTCCTTGTGCATTCCCCCACGTGCTCTCTCTCACCCTTTTCCATGACCACAACTCCCTCCTGTCTGTACCACCTGTGATCTATTTCTCTCCTAAACCATGTCTCTGAACTTCCCACCTTCTTCAATGTGGCCTCTTCTCTCCCTTTAGTTGTAAAGTTCTGTCAGTCTTCAGGTCGATTTCTCTGTTTAAGGATTTAAAAAACGGAAATGTTAACAAGTTGGGTTGATGAGGCTTGTGGTTTCTGTGGACAATAATAAGGTTTTTATAGCAATGCTGGGTTTCCTCTGAAAATCAGTTGATTGTCCTCGAGTTTCAAATCTAGGTGTTCATTTGGTTGGCTCTTGTAAATCCAGTAACATTTAAAAGTAAGTGCCTTTGGAGTGCCTGGGTGGCTCAGTTGGTTAAGCAACGGCCTTCGACTCGGGTCAGGATCCCAGGGTCCTGGGATCAAGCCCCACCCACATCGGGCTCCTTGCTCAGCGGAGAGCCTGCTTCTCCCTCTCCCTCTGCTGCTACGCCACCTGCTTGTGCTCTCTCTCTCTGTCAAATAAATAAAATCTTTAAAAAAAAATAAAAAAGTAAGTACCTATTCTTTTTCTTATTATATGTCTTTTCTGTAGATGTGAAGGACAATGGGAGAGAAGCAAAAATTGAATATTTCTGTAATTTTTTTATTGTGAGGAAAATATACGTAAAATTTACCATTTTAACCACTTTAAAGTGTACAGTTCAGTGGCATACATACATATATACATACATTCACTTTGTTGTGCAACCACTGCCTTCATCCATCTCCAGAACTTGTACATCATTCCAGACTGAAACTCTGTGCACATTAAATAATAACTCCCTATTTGCCCCTCCCTGGTAAACTGTAGTCTATTTTCTGTCTGAATTGGACTAGTCTAGATAACTTATGTAAGGTAGAATCATACAATATTTGTCCTTTTATGTCTGGCTTATTTCACTTAGCATAAGATCCTCAAAGTTCATCTGCATTGTAGCATATATCAAAATTTCATGCCTTATTTTTTTGAGGGGGGCTATTGTGAGTGCTGTTGTGAACATTGTTGTATGGCTCTCTGTTCAGGTTTCTCCTTTCAGTTCTTCTATGTGTATATAATGAAAGTGGAACTGCCCGGTCATAGGATAATTCTATGTTTAATTTCTTGGGGAACTTGCATACTGTTTTAGATAACAGTGGCGCCATTTTACATTCCCATCAACAGAAGACACACAGGTTTAACTTGCTCTACATCATAGCCAATACTTGTTATTTTCTGTTTGTGTTTTGTTTTTATAATAGCCATCCAGCTGGGCATGAAGTGGTATCTCCTTGTGGTTTTGAGTTTTGTGTTTTCCTGATGATTAGTGATTTGACCATCTTTCCATGTGCTTGTAGTTTTTGGAGAAATGTCTATTCATGTCCTTTGCCCATTTTTTTAATTTGGTTGGTTTTTGTTTTCTGTTGAGTTTTAGGAGTTCTTCATATATTATGTATATTAACCCTGTATCAGATATGTGATTTGCAAATATTTTTTCCCGTCCTGAGGGTTGCCTTTTTATTTTGTTGATAGTGTCCTTTGATGCCCTAAAGTTTTAAATTTTGATGAAGTTTAATTAGTTTTTGTTGCCTGTGCATATAGTGTCTTACCCAAGAAATTGTCACCAAATTCATTATTTTCCCCTGTTTTCATCTAATAGTTGCATAATTTTAGCTTTTATGTTTAGGTAATTAATGTTGATCTATTTTGAGTTAATTTTTGTACATAGTGTTAGGTAGGGATTCAGCTTCATTTTGCATGTGCATATCTAGTTTTTCCTAGCACCATTTGTTGAAAAGACTGTCCTTTCCTCATTGAATAACCTTGGCACATTTGTCAAAAATGATTTGAATATACATGTGAGGCTTTATTTCTGGGCTCTGTATTCCATTAGTCTACATGTCTGTCTTAATGCCAGTAGCACTGTTTTAATTGTTGTTGCTTTATAGTAAGTGTTTAAATCAGGAAGTGTGGGTCCTTCAACTTTGTTCTTTTACAAGATTGGACTATTTGGGGGTCCCTTGAGATTCCAAATGAATTTTGGGTTTATCTGGGGGCTCTATTCTATTGATCTATGTGTCTGTGTCAGTAGCAACCTGTTTTGATTACTAGTGCTTTGTAGTATAGTTTGAAATTGGGGATTGTGATACCTCCTGTCTTGTTCTTTTTTCTCAAGATTGCCTTGGCTGTTTGGGGGTCTTTTGTGGTTCCATACAAATTTTAGGATTATTCTAGTTCTGTGAAAAATGCTATTGGTATTTTGATAGGGATTGCATTAAATATGTAGGTTGCTTTGGGTAGTATGAACGTTTTAATGATGCTCATTTTTCCTGTCCATTAGCATGGAATAGATTTCCATCTGTTTGTATCATCTTCATTTTCTTTCAACATCTTATAGTTTTCAGGGTGTAAGTTTTTCACCTTCTTGGTTTAAAATAGTCCTAGGTATCTTTTTCTTTTTGATGCAGTTGAAATGGAATTGTTTCTTCTCTTTATTCTGTTTCATTATTAATGTATAGAAGTGCAACAGATTTTTGTACATTAATTTTGTATAGTGAAACTTATATTCTGCAACTTTACTGAATTCATTTACCAGTTCTAACACTTTTTTGGTGGAGTCTTTCGGGTTTCCTTATAGGTAGTATCTTGTCATCTACAAATAGAGACAATTTTACTTCTTCCTTATCAATTTGGATGCCTTTTGTTTCTTGTCTGATTGCTGCAGGTAGGATTTCCAGTATTGAATAAAATTGGACATCCTTGTCTTATACCTGTTCCTAGAGGAAAAGCTTTCAGCTTTCCTCATGAAGTATTATGTTACCTTTGGGTTTGTTATATATGTCCTTCATTATCTAAACCCACTTTGTTGGGAGTTTTTATCACGAAGGTTGTTGAATTTTGTTGGTTGCATTTTCTGCATCTACTGATGAGATCATATGTTTTTTATCCTTACTCTTGTTAATATGATATATTACACTGATTGATTTGTGAATAGTGAACCACCATTGCATCCCTGGAATAAATCCCACTTGATTGTGGTGAATGATTTTTTTTAACATATTGTTGAATTTGGTTTGCTAATATTTTGTTGAGGACTTTTGCATCTGTGTTCATCAGGGAATATTGGCCTGTAGTTTTCTTTTTTTGTTATGTCCTTGTCTGGTTTTTATTTTCAGGGTAATGCTGTCCTTATAGAGTGAATTTGGAAGTTTTCCTTCGTCTGTTTTTTTGAATAGTTTGAGAAGTTTGAGAAGAATAGGTATTAACTTTTCTTTGAATGTTTGATAGAATTCACCTGTGAATCCATCTAGTCCTTGACTTTTGTTTGTTGGGAGCTTTCCAGTACCAGTTCAATTTCATTATTAGTAATTAGTCTGTTCAAATTTTTTATTTTTCCTGAGTCAGTTTTGGTAGATTGTATGTTTCTAAAAATTTATCAGTGTCTTCTAGGTTGTCCGATTTGTTGGCATAAAATTTTTAATAATCTCTTATAATCCTTTGTGTTTCTGTGGCATTGGTATTTCTTTCTCATTTTGTCCTTATGTGAGTTCGTGCTCTTTTTTTTTTTCTTGATGTCTTGCTCAAGTTTTACCAATTTTATCTTTTCACAAAGCAGCTCTTGGCTTCATTGATCTTTTCTCTTTCATTTATTTCTACTCTAATCTTTATTATTTCTTTCCTTCTACTGACTTTGGGCTTTGTTTAGTACTTCCTCTTTTTGGTTTTGTTGTTGACCCATTCACTTAGTGGCATGTTGTTTAGCCTCCATGTGTTTGTGTTTTTTTCTTATAATTGATTTCTAGTTTCATATTGTTGTGATTGGAGCAATGCTTGATGTGATTTTAATCTTTTTTAATTTGAGACATTTTTTGTGGCCTAACCTGTGATCTATTCTGGAGAATGTTACATGTGCACATTAGGATAGGATGTTCTGTATGTATCTGTTAAGTCCATCCAGTCTGGTGTATTGTTCAGAGTCACTCGTTTCTTCTAATTCTCTGTGTGAATGATCTATAGATTAATGTAAGTAGGGTGTTCAAGTCCCGTATTGTATTACTGTACATTTCTCCCTTTATGTCTGTTTATATTTGCTTTATGTATTTGGGTGCTCCTATGTTGGGTGCATAGATACTTACAATTGATCTATCTTCTTACTGGATTAATCCCTTTATTATTATGTGTTGCCCTTCTTTGTCTCTTACTATAGTCTGTGTTTTAAAGTCTATTTTGTCTGATATATGTATTGCTACCTTGGCTTTTTAATTTTTATTTGCATGATATATGTTTTTCCATCCCTTCACTTTCAGTTTGTATGTGTCTTTAGGTCTAAAATGAGTTTCTTATAGGCAGCATATAGATGGATCTTGTTTTGTTTTTTTTTTTTTAATCTATTCAGTCACCCTGTGTCTTTTGATGTATTTAGCCCATTTATATTAAAATTAATTATCGATAGGTATGCACATTTTGCTGTTGTGTTAACTGTTTTCTGATTATTTTTGTAGTTCTCTGATCCTTTCTTATTCTCTTGCTCTCTTCCTATCTCATTTGATGGCTTTTTTGGTGTTATGCTTGGATTCTTTTCTCTTTACTTTTTGTGTATCTGTTACAGGTTTTTGATTTATGGTTACCGTTGGGTTCTTATATAACATCATATGTGTATAGCACTGTGTATTACATTGATGCATTGATGGTCACTTAAGTTAGAACACATTCCAGAAACACTTAATTTTTTAATTCCTCCTTTAACGTTTTTTGTATATGATGTCATATTTTACATCTTTAATTTTGTGTATCCCTCTACTAATTTTTGTAGATGTAGTCAATTTTACTCCTTTTGTGTTTTAACCTCTATACTTCCTTTAAAAATGATTACTCCTTCTATTTGTTTGGTTTTACCTGTGAAATTTTTTCCTTTCATGATTTTCTTCTATTGCCTTTATTTCTACATGTGGAGTTCCTGTTAACATTTGTTGTAAGGGTAGTTTAGTGGTGATGAACTCCCTTAACTGTGGTTTGTCTTTATCTCTACTTCTATTCTGAATAATGGCCTTGCTGGGTAGATTATTCTTGGTGTAGGTTTTTTCCTTTCTGGCCTGCAAAGTTTCTGCAGAAAAATCAGCTGATAGATAGCCCTGTGTGGCTTCCCTTGTATGTAAGTTTTCTCTTTCTGCCTTTACAGTTCTCTCTTTATCATTACTTTTTGCCATTTTAATGATTATCTTAATGTGGGCCTTTTTGGATTTATCTTGTTAGGGACTCTGTGATTCCTGGGCCTGGATAACTGTTTCTTTTCCTAGGTTAGGGATGTTTTCAGCCATTATTTTGTCAAATTAGTTTTCTGTCCCCTTCTCTCTTCTCCTTCTGGGATCTTTATAACACAAATTTTACTACACTTGATGTGAATTCCTTTAACATGGTCTCATTTTAATTTTTTTAATTTTTATTTTTTTGCTGTTCGGCTTCATTGCTTTCCATTATCCTGTCTTCCAGATCGCTGATCCATTCGGCATCGTCTGATCTACTGTTGATTCTGTTTTTCATTTCAGTTAATGAATTCTTTAGTCCTGACTGTTCTTTTTTAAAAAAATATATATTTTCTCTTTGTTGAAGTGCTCTCTAAGGTCATTCACTTTTCTCGAGTTCAGCAAGTATCTTTATGACCATTGGTTTCAATTCTTTATCAGGCACTTTGCTAACCTTTGTTTAGTTTAGCTCTTTTACTGTGATTTTGTCTCTTTTTTTTTCAGGTTTTCATTATTCTTCTGTCTCATTTTGTCTAGCTGTCTTTTGCCTACAAATTACAAAACCTCAACCTAAACAATAAAAAAAATGGCTTAAGCAGTGAGCATATAATCTCACTTTTCTGGTAGAATAGTACTGGCTGCTGCAGCAGGCAAAGCCGGACATCTGATAAGCTTGATAGAGTAAAAGCTCTACAAAGTTTGCTGGGGGTTGGTGACTCTTCTGAGCGGGGTCGGTGACTCTTCTGAGCAGAGTTGGTGATTCTGACATCCCAGTGCTTCCCATCTTGTCATTGCACTAACTCTAACACTTGGCTTCTTCTAAGGTCACTCTAGTAATGGAAGAGGGCTGGTCGATTGCCCAATCTTTTTTGTAAGAGTTGTTGCATATTTAAGCACTGCAGTTTCCAGTTCCTTGCTTTTTTTATTTTAATTTTTTAAATTTTTATTTATTTTTATTTATTTTTAAAGATTTTATTTATTTGACAGAATGCAGAAGCAGAGGGAGGGGAGGCAGAAGGAGAGGGAGAAGCAGGCTCCCCGCTGAGCAAGGAACCCGATACAGGGCTCGAACCAGGACCCTGAGATCATGACCTGAGCCAAAGACAGACGCTTAACAGACTGAGCTACCCAGGCACCCCTTTAATTTTTATTTTTATTGAAGTGTAGTTGACACACGGTGTTACATTAGTTTCAAGTGTGCAACATAGTGATTTGATAAATCTGTGTTTTGCTATGCTAATCACAAATGTACCTACCATCTGCCACCATACAGTGCTATTACAATATCATTGACTATATTCCCTATACTATACCCTTAATCCCCGTGACTTATTCATTCCATAACTGGAAACCTGTATCTCCCACTCCCCTTCGCTCATTTTGCCCATCTCCCCACACCCCTCTCCTATGGAAACTTTCAGTTTTCTGTATTTATGGATCTGTTTCTGCTTTTTGTTTTGTTGTCTAGATTTCACATATAAGTGAAATCATGGTATTTATCTTTCTCAGTCCAACTTATTTCACTTAGCCTGTACCTTCTGGGTCCATCCATGTTGTCACAAATGGCAAGATCTGATTCTTTCTTATTGCTGAGTAATAATCTATTGTATGTATACACCACATCTTTTTTATCCATTCAACTATCGATGGACACTTGGGTTCCTTCCATATCTTGGCTACTGTAAATCAAATTGCATTCAACGTAGGGGTTCATATATCTTTTCAAATTAGTGTTTTCATTTTCTTTGGGTAAATACCCAGTAGTGGAATTACTGCATACAGTATTTTTTTTTAATTTTTTGAGGAACCTCCATATTGTTATCCAGTGGCTGCACCAGTTTGACATTCCCACCAACACTGCCTGAGGGGTTTTTTTTCTCCACATCCTCACCAACACTTGTTATTTCTTGTCTTTTTGATTCTAGCCATTCAGATGAGTGTGAGGTGTTCTCTCATTGTGGTTTTGATTTGCATTTCCCCAATGATTAGTGATATTGAGCATCTTTTCATGTGTCTGTTTGCCATCTGTATGTCTTCTTTGGAAAAATATCTATTCAGGTCCTCTGTCCATTTTTTAATTGGATTGTTTGTTCTTCTGGTTTTGCATAGTATGAGTTCTTTATATACTTTGTATATTGACCCCTTATTGAATCTATTATTTGCAAGTATCTTCTCCCATTTACTAGGTTTCCTTTTTGTTCTGTTGATGGTTTCCTTGCTGTTCAAAAGCTTTTTATTTTTGTGTAGTTCCAATAGTTTATTTTGCTTTTGTTTCCCTTGCTTTTGTTTCCTCTAGACAAATGTTGCCAATGCTGATGTCCACGAGGTTACTGCCTGTGTTTTCTTTTAGCAGTTTTATGGTTTCAAGTCTCACATTTAGGTCTGTCATCCATTTTGAGTTTATTTTTGTGTATGGTGTTAAGAAGGTAGTTCAGTTTTATTCTTTTGCATGTAGCTGTCCATTTTTCCCAGTACCATTTATTGAAAAGACTTTTTTTCCACATTGTATATTCTTACCTCCTCTGTTGTAGATGAATTGACCGTATAGGTATGGGTTTATTTCTGGGCTCTGTACTCTGTTGACGTATGTGTCTGTTTTTGTGTCAGTACCACACTGTTTTGATTACTAAAGCTGTGTGCGGTTTTTTGGTGTTTTTTTATTTTTTTATTTTTTTTTAAAGATTTTGAGAGTGGGGGGAGCAGAGAGTGTGCATGAGAGTGGGGAGGGTCAGAGGGAGAAGCAGACTCCCAGTGAGGGAGCCTGATCCTGGGACTCAGGGATCATGACTTGAGCTGAAGGCAGATGCTTAACCGACTGAGCCACATTCTCATCAGGTAGTGAACAAGGAGCCACATTCTCATCAGGAAGTCCAGGTGTAAAGCAGGTTTCAGGGTTGTCTGACTGAACAACTCAGTTATGTCATCAAGGGTCCAGAATCTTTTCCATCTGTCACCACTGCCATCTTCAGAATGTTAGTTTTGTCTTCAGGCTGTCCTTCTCCTGGTTACAAAATGGCCACCACAGTTCCCACCATCACGTCTAAACATGACCATGTGCTAAGGTGGAAGGGGAACTTAGGAGTCTCTTAGGAGTGAGGGAACCTTTCCCAGAAGCAGCTAAGCACAGTTCCTCTGATGACAAGAACTGCCAATACTCAAACTAATCACTGATAGGTGAGAATTTATCCCTGGCATGAGAGAGGGGGTCACTATCTTCTCAGTCATGTCAGCTGGTCACCATCTAAACCAAACTGAAGCTCAGCTATCAAGGAAGAGGAGAGTGGATATTGAGTAGGCAACCAACAGTATCTGCCATGGTCATTCTCTGCACTCATTCACATTATTTCTGTTCTTTAATAAAGTTTTTAAATTTCCCTTCTGTGGTTCTTGCACTGTTCTCAGTAAGTTTATGCCTAACACTCCATATTTGCTTTTGCTGTGGTAATGCTTATTTCTGTGGTATTTGCTAATATATAGGAAAGCTCTTGATTATCAATCATCTCTTTAATTTTCTTTTATGTGTGTATCTCTATAAATTGCCTTAAATCCTTTTTTGAAGTAATAATAGATGTTAATTCAATATCGGGAAAGAAACCTTCAGGTAGAAGGGTCTTACATGAAACGGGACAAGGCAACAGGGTTGATGAATAATAAAACAAAGAATATTTTATTACTTTCCATTTCTGTGAAAAGAAAGGTTACATCTTAGTGCCTGGGAAAGAAATAGTAGTATGTGTTTTTCTCAGAACTTGTCTTAAAAGAATGCTTTGTGTGCCCGTCCATCCTAGAACATACTTAATGTTGAAACTGGATGATCAATAACCAACTGGATGACCAATAACCAGCATCTTTTAAGAATATCTCAGTCCTTTAAAGACCTCCCCCCACCATCAGCACAGCTTTTCTCCATGAGAATAATGGGAGATGGGTAGTTGGTTTTTCATATGGAGAAATTAAACAGAAATGAAGGAATTGGAGCTTTCTCACCTACTTATAGTTCTGAGCAAACTAGAGCAAAAATATTTGGGATCAGTACTCACTCAGGAAAGCAAATCGAGCATGGCCAATGCCACCATTCTTGTAGTGAACTCTACTACCTCCTATGTAACGATGAAAAAGAAGTTAAACAGTCCAGTATATGCTCCCAGTATCCCTCTTCTACACACACACGCATGCACGCACATGCACACACATAGCACCAGAGTACATATTCTGAGACCATATTGATTTTTTAATGCTTTCAAGTCCATAGTATTTATAACTTTTTTTGAAATGTGGGTCAGCTTCTTTGAATATGAGTCTGTCAGTCACATGAAAAGGCTAGTACAAAAATGAGACCAGCCATCAGATGTTAGAGCTTTAAATACCCACACTAAGTAAAATCTACAGTTTGGTAAACACTTCTTTCATGTGCTGAACTCCACTGCCACAGAGATAACATGCTCTCCACCATTAAAGAACTCAGGACTCTTGAAAGATTTCGGGGAATGTGTAGCAAAAGGATCACATTTTAAAGGGGGCAGCAGCTTACAATACTGAACTGTATTAGCATGTTTGCAGAATTTTTCTGCAGACCTAACTATGTTTGATATTATGTAAAGTTTTACTTTTTGATATATCCAAATGAAGATTCATGGTCATTGGCAATTATGTTCATATTTTCAGTAAACACCGAATTTTACTAAAGTATATAGATCTGTACAAGAGGTGGTTTCATCATGAAATTTATTTGAAATTTTTATAAGGAATCTATTTTAACATTGATGGCTGGAGAGAGGATGCGCTTTTGTGGGGTAGGGGTACCTCCGAAGTAGTAACCCTTTTCTCTGGTCTCTGATATTGTCACCATAATGTTAATACTCTTAGGCTGGGATTCTTTGCTGCAACAGTGCCTACTTTCCTAGAAGCTTTGAGGAAAGTAGAAATTTAAGTAGCTCATGGGCTTGACCATGATGCTAAGTCCACACACACAATAAACTGCATTTGGTTGTCATGTGTCAGTCATCTGTTTCCTCATATATATATTCAGGCTGAACCCCTTTAGTCAGAATACCACATGGATGACCTTGTCCTCCTCTCCTGCATTCAGTGGGGTGGCATAAATTGTTAGGTTATCTTATGGGTGGTGACACCAAGCTTGACCACTGGGTCAAGGTAGTGACTGCCAAATCTCTCCATTGCGAAGGCACATTTTTCTTTTGTGCTTACTTGGTAAGCCACAGGTTGATACTGAGGTAGTTGAATGTCTTGTTTCTCAACTTTTACCTGAGAGTTCTAACATCCAGTGAATGTTCTTGCTTGAATTAGTACATTGGGGGTATGAAGTGGTTATTTTCTTATTGCGCTATTTTTTTCCTCTGTTAGCTGGTGTCCTTCTTAAAGAGCAGCTTCTCTCTCACACATACACCCCAACCTATAACCTTAGACTCGTTCCCTTTTTCCCCCAAGTTTTGTTGATTTAATCCATCAGAGTCTTTCTTCCTGATGCTCAGATTGTTCCCACATTGGCCTGCAACCCTTCAGACCTGCTTCTGTCTTCATTCCACGTGTCCTTCATTGTCTTTGAGCACATCTTTGCTTTTCTGGCACAAAGTATTCTAGACTCATCTCATACTTTCCTTGTGCCAGTTCTGGAATCTGCCACTTTTCCTTGGAGCCCTGACTCCTTTTAGTGGAGAATGGTATTTACAAACTAAGATCAGGGTGTTAGATGTATTTATTGCTATTGAGGTGTTGGTATCTCTAGGTCTTCTAATCATGAATTCATGTCAAAGCCTTCTAAATATTTTGTTTTTGAGTTGTATTTTTGAGGTATAATTTACCTATGATAAAATGTGCTCATTTTAAGTGTCGAGTTGCTATATTTTAGCAAACACACCCTTGTAACTATCACCTTATAATCATTTATAGGCAGTTTTCATCACGGCCTCCAATCTGCTTTCTCTCATTATAGATCAGTTTGCCTATTCTAGAATTTCATATAATTGCAATAGTACAGTATGTAGCCTTTTTTCTGGTTTCTTACAGCATTATGTTTCTGAGATTCATCTATGTTATGAATATCAATAGTTCATTACTTTGCTGAGTAATTATTGAACGGATGTATCACATATTGTTTATCTGTTTACAAGTTGTTGTATGTTTGAGCTGTTTCCAGCCTATGGCTATTATGAATAAAGCTGCTGAGCTGCTGTGAACATTCAGGTGCATGTTTTTATATGGGCATAGGCTTTGCTTTCCCTCGAGTAAATACCTAGAAATGAAATTGCTGGGTCATATGATAAGTATATATATATTTTTTAACTTTGTAAGAAACCACCACATTGGTTTCCAAAGTGGTTATACCATTTTATCCTCCCACCAGGAATGTATAAGAGACCGAGTTACTCCACATCTTCATCATCACTTGGTATTGTCAGTCTTTTAATTTTAGCCATTCTGGTGGGTGTATAATGGTATCTTGTGATTTTAATTGCTGGCTTTAATTTGCTGATTTTTATTTTTAATGGAGAACATCTTTTCATGTGCTAATTGTTCGTTCATTTTTCTTTGAAATGTCTGTTCAAGTCTTTTGACCCGTTAATCATTTAATGTTAATAGTGGTTAATACTATTCATCCTTTAGACTTTTTTATTGAGCTGTAAGAATTCTGTGTATTCTGAATATAAGCTATTTGTCAGGGATATGTATTGGGATGTTTCCTTCCAGTCTGTGACTTACTTTTAAAAAATTGTTAACAGTATCTTTTGGGAGAGTAGAAAATTTTAAGTTCAATTTCTGAATTTTTTTAAAGTTTGAATTTTTTAGGTACTATCTGAGGAATCTTCACCTGCCCTAAGACTTCAAAGATTTTCTCCTGTATTTTCTTCTACAAGTTGTATAAATTCAGGTTTTGTATTTAGGTGTGTGATTCCATTTTGAGTTTTTATGCATTTGTGAGACATAGGGGTTGGAGTTCGTTCGTTCGTTCTTTCTTTCTTTCTTCTCTTTTTCTTTCTCTCTCTCTTTTTTGACATAGATAGATGCAAAATTCTTCCACCATTGTGTGTTAAAACCATGTCCTTTCCCCCCATTGAATTGCCTTAGCATCTTAGTAAAAAAAAAAAAAAAAAAAAAACCTGTCTGTGGGAAGAACGCCCTCTGAACTCTGATCTCTTTCATTTATTTACCTGTCTTTACATTAATATCACATTGTCTTGATTAGTATAGCTTTATAATAAGCAGAGCCCAAGCTAGCTCCTCCCAGACAATCTATACCAGGATTCACAAATTCATATGCTTTTAAGCATGTAGCATACTTAAGTGGGCCATGTATAAGCAGTTACTTAATTGGTATTAAAACTTAATTTAGGACTGAAACTGTGACCTGATTTATTTCACTTACTAAGGTTTTTAATTATGTTACTTTTTCATAGATTTCCTATAGTTCCTATGTTTCAAATGGTGTCTTCTCTATACATACTTTGCATATTAAATATACAGGAACATTTCTCATTTCCATACATACAACAGTGTTGCCTCCCTGTTGTATGTATGGAAATGTTGCCTCTCAGTTTCCCACTTTAGAGATAAGGATACCTCCTGTGACAGCACCAACTAGTAATCATGGTGATTGACACTGAGACTCAGCTTTGGGGCTGTGATGGGAGCAGTGGGGGACCGTGGACAACAGCAGAGGGCTAGGCTACACAGCCTTGCAGTGCCACTTTTGCCATATGTAATGCTAGCCCAGCTTGCCGAATTTTCAAGAGGCCAGAAATCTTTGCATTTTAACATATCTCAATTTAAAACACAACATCTCTGTGCAGGCCAAACCAAACTTTCCTGCAGAACCACATTTGGCGCCATGCTCCTCTGGTCTGCATGATAAATAAGAGCACAAAACGTGGGAGAAAATGCCTTTTGTTTTTGAGCACTTCCTTACTTTCTGGCTGTAAATCCTTACTCCAACAGTGAGAAACTTGACTCCTAATATCCACTGGCCACAATATATCTTTTTTTTTTTTTTAATTAAGGAATGCAGGGGAATATTCCTTTTAGGGGCCCATGCACCTGAGTTCCTTTCTTCCTGGAATATTTTTGGTCTTCTTGTCTCCATTGGTTACTGCTTCAGGCTTTAGGCTTAGCTCATGCTGATGTTCTCCAGGAAACTTCAGCAGCTCCCAGATCACATCATATCCTCTGCAGCCTGCTCCTGTAGTGCTGTCTACTTCCCTTACAGCCCTTATTAGCATAGAAGTTAAGTAACTAATTTTGCAATTCCATGTGTCATTGCTTTTTCTCTCCTGGGGTGTTGGCTTGGTAGGTGAGAACATTGTCAGCCTTGCTCAGGGCCTAGTACAGCACCGGACACACATTATGTGATAGATGTTTAGTGAAAAAATGCAGCAGGTATGGAAGAAATGTTAGACTTGATCTTCTACCCAATGACAGATGGGTTTATAATATAACATTAGGAACATTTCTGCTTTCTAGACTTCTTAGATACTTTATGCACCTCAAAAGTTCATGCTGTGGGAATGGGGGTATATGGAAATCATGCAAAAAAAAAAAAAAAGATCCAAGGCAATATAAAGATATGTGAAGGACATTGGAATGAATAGCATTGAGCCAAGGGTCAATGAGTTGAGGGAAATGGACGCTAAAATCATTAGGAGACAGATGCAAGAAAGAGAAAGCACAGATATGACATTAATTTTCAAACTTGTTCCCAAGGAATTTTATGGGTATGTTGGATTATATAATGTAGTTTCTGCATTGGAAATATCAAATGTTTATGGACAGTGAGATTGGAAAAGGACCCTCAGCTCCAGGTCATCACTTCTGTTTTCCTTCCTTATATTTGTCCTGCTCGCTCTTTTGTGTCTTCAGTTTTACTGGATTTCTGTTGGATTTAGGGTGTTTTTCTTTCCCACTGAAATGTTAAAAAAAAAAAAAAAGGATACCGAGAGTCATTCTTTAATGCAATTCTCCTTGAGGTTGCCTGTAGCATTTTAAATTTCAGAAGATCAAGAACTTTATTCATTTCCCTTTGGAAAAAAAATGAGACAAAATTTCACCTTAGTGGTATGTCTTGAAGGAAGCTAAAGGCATTTAACTTTTTCTGTTTTACTCTAAGGGCATTCTGAGCTGCTCTCCTGTGTATGATCTCCCGAAGTGTTCCAGTCCCTGGAGCTGGCTCTTAGCTATCCTCCGAGGAGGGACCAAAAAGGATGTAAAGCTGCAGAAAAAAACAGTTGGCTAAAAAAACCAGGAGCTGTTTGTTGGAAAAGGTCACCAGACACGGGGAGGGGAAGTAGTCATTTGCCTCCCTCCTTTTCCCGGAGAAGATGAAGATAACCACCACCTGCCCTGGGATGGTTTCTGTTGTTGTTGTTGTTTTAAAGTAGTCTCCACAGCATTGGAGAGTAGAGCCCATCGCAGGGCTTGAACTCACAGCCCTGAATTCAAGACCTGAGCTGAGATCAAGACTCAGCAGCAGGTATGGAAGACTGAGTCAGCCAGCCAGCCCTGCCCCTGGATAGTTTAAATGGCATTTAGGAGGAGCGTGGAGATGTACCACACGTTTCTTTGGTGTCCTTTGTAGCCGCTGGGTCTGTGGAAATTACTCTGCCCGTGATTTTGACTGGTTAACGTCGCTCTGCCAGTCCTGACTATTTAATTGAGGTCGTGGCGGGAGAAATAAAGGACAGATTATGACTTTGGCATTGAATAAACAGGAAGAGAATTCTTTGGGGATCTATTCGTAATGTGGTAACTCTTAGAAATATGTGAATTGCTTCCTCTTTGTCTTCCTATCTAGTGCTTTAGTCCTCTGTCTTAGCTTGGGGCTCACACCAGGCACTTGAATTTGTGCCTGTTACGTAACTACTATTTTGTGTTAAGAAAGTAACAAAACTTTTAAATACTGAGAATATTTCAGTTATATGAAAGTGTTTTTTACTTTTAATAGTAACAGTCATTGTAATCTCCCTCCCCCCACCCTTCTCAGAAAAGAAGGTGCCTGCCCAGGAATCCTTAAAGAGCATAGATTGAGTGAAAAGGACACAGAACAAAGGATAGCTCCCAGGGGTGAAATGAAGAAGTTCTGTAAATAGCTGTGCTATTTTCCTTTGAAACGTCTGGCACATTCTATGTGGTAATAGTGGTGGTGTACCGAGGGGCCGTGTGTCTAACTCTGATGAAGCATTCCACATTGACTCTCAGAGTGGTGCACACATGGCAAGGGCATCTGGATCTTTCCAAAGTATTAAACTACTTAAATGACAAACTTCTTTTTTTTTTAATTTAGCATACTCGGAAACATAATCCTGGCATATCACCTGCGTTCATATAGTCACTCCTTCACCTTTGAACACCCAAGTCTGTGAAAAAAATCAAACACAAGTAAGTGTTAGCTCTGAGCTGCTCTCAGGAATTTGGAATGTGTTAAGCCAAACCTGCATTTTCTAGCAAGAAACTGGCACAGAAATGTGAAGTTTTGCTTCTTGGATTCATCTCATTACCTAGAACCTGAGGCTATTCTGAAGGCTGCGGGCCAAATCCTACATGTCTTTCATGGCCCAGCTTAAGTGAAAAGCCTGCCACAATACGTGCTTGGCCATGTTTAATTCCCTCATGCTAATGGTCTCACAGTTATGGTTTATTATTCTCTTTAATGGCAATTTCTTGGGCGCCTGGGTGGCTCAGTCGGTTAAGTGACTGCCTTCGGCTCAGGTCATGATCCTGGAGTCCCAGGATCGAGTCCCGCATCGGGCTCCCTGCTCAGCGGGGAGTCTGCTTCTCCCTCTGACCCTCTTCCCTCTCATGCTCTCTTTCATTCTCTCTCTCTCAAATAAATAAATAAAATCTTAAAAAAAAATGGCGATTTCTCCATTCCTATTTTAAAAAACATTTTTAACTTCTGTTCGTTTATTGTCTGTCCTTTTTTCATTGTGAACTTGTCCCTTGGCCTGCACAGGCACACACTGCTTGCTTGTTACACGTGGTCTTCATTTCATTTACTACCTGGTGCTTATCAAGAATTTTTTGGCACCTGATGCACGCAGGGCATAACCTATGCATTTTCAAGAGGACACACGAGGCTGAGGTGGGGTCTGTTTACCAGTGTTTAGCAGATTTGAAAATTTAGTGCTCTGCGCAAAAGCAATTTAGGAGCTGAAAAATCACATTAAGGAAATACCAAAAAAGAACAGAGTACTATTTTTAGTACTTTATAGATAGATGTAAGGCCATTGTGTCAATTGAGGAAAAACACATGTATTAGATTTTTAGTTTCTTCATATGTTTGGCATGTTTGATACATAAAACAAAAAAAGTAGAAATGTTTATGTTTTCCACAGTGTGTGAGGGAACAGGAGTTTGAAGGTAGAGTGATTTGGGGAGAGGGCTATATTTCTGTGGAAATTTAATAAATTTTCTGGGTTTTTTTTTTTCCCCACCTATGGAGAAGACCTAGGACATAAGCATTAAACGTTAGTATTGATTCAAGAATTAAGTCACGAGAACATTGCTGAGGAAAATTAAAAATCTAAGTGAAGAGCTAGGTCATATTCGTGGGTTTAGAAGACTCGATTTTAAGCTTGTCAGTTCTCACCAAATTGATATATAGATTTAATGCAATCCCAATCAAAATTTGCTAAAATGAACAAGTGCATCTGAAACTCGTATGGAAAGGAAAAGAAATTAGAACAGTCAAAACAACTTTGGTGAAGAAGAACAGAGGACTAACACTGCCTGATTACCAGGGTTATTATAAAGCTACAGTAAATCAGGACAGTGTTAGCATCAAGATCACCAAATGGACCAGCCGATCAGAGGAGAACGTCCATAAATAAACCCACTCATATTCGGCAACTTATTTTTGACAAAGGTGCAAAGACAATGCAGTTGTTCTGGGACAGTTGCATATCCATTTACATATTGTGGTTGGAACAATTGGATATCCATATGCAAAAAGAAGAAAGAAAATAACTTCAGGAGTGTTTGGGTGGTACAGTCAGTCTCTCATACCATACTCACAAATTAATTCAAAATAGATCATCACCTAAATAGATCATAAACCTAAAACCTACAACTATAATACTTGTAGAGAGGAGGAGAAAACTCTTGTGATTTTGTGTTAGGCAAAGATCTTATTTTTTTTAAGAGTTTATTTTAGAGAGATAGGGAAAGAGAGAGTGCTCACAAGAAGGAGATGAGCAGAGGGAGAGGGAGATAATCTCCAACAGACTCCATGCTGAGCGCAGAGCCTGACGGGGTGGGCGTGGGGGCGGGGGGGCGGCTCGATCCCAAAACCCTGAGATCATGACCTGAGCTGAAACCAAGAGTCAGTCACTTAACCAACGGAGCCACCCAGGCGCCCCTGAGTTAGGCAAAGATTTTAGATATAACATCAAAAGCATCATCCATGAAAGAACAAATTGATGAATTAGATGGACTTTATCAACATTAAAAGTTCTGTTTTTCAAAACACATTATTACGAGAATGAACATTATGATAAGCCACAGACTGGGATAAAATATAAATCATAAATATAAAATATTGTAAATCACAATTATGAAAATTCATAAATCATCTGAGAAGGGGTTTGTATGCAGAATATATAAATAACTCTCAAAACTCAATAGCAAAAAAGTAAACAGTTTTAAAAACAGGCAAAAGATTTGAACGTATATTTCACCAAAAAGATTATGCATGGCAAATAAGCACATGAAAGATAGTCAACATCATTATAGAAAAATGCAAATTAAAAGCACAGTGAGATACTACTATCTATGAGACTGGCTAAAATTAAACATTGACCACACGTGTTGATGAGGATGTGCAGTAACTGGGACTCTCACACACTCTAGTGAGAATGTAAAATGGTGCAAGCACTTTGAAAAATAATTTGGCAGTTTCTTAAAAAGTTAAATGTATACATACCATGTGATCCAGTCATTCCCCTCAGGTATCTATCAAAAGAAAAAAAGTGAAGTTCATATGTACACAAATGTTCACAGCTGCTTCATCTGTAATAGCCACAAGTTGGAAACAACCTATATGTCTGTCAACAGGCAAATGGATAAAAACAAAAACAACCTGTGGCACATCCATACCACAAAATACTCTTTGGTAATATGATGGAGTTAACTATTGATATATTGTAGCATGGATGAATCTTTTTATAGTTGTACAGAGTAAAAGAAGCCAAATGAAAAAGTACATGCTGTGTGATTCCATTCAGACACAGTTCTATGAAATGCAAACTAATGCATAGGGACAAGAGCTCAGTGGTATAGGGGATGAGCAGATGGGATCCGGGATGTAGAGGGTGATGGGAGGGATGGATTAAGAAATGAGCACAAGGGAACTTTGCGGGATAATGAATATGTTCATCATTGTGGTGATGGTTTCATGGCTACATACATGTATCAACATGTATCACATTTTACACTTTAAAAATTACATTTTATTCTTTCAGGGATCCCCCAAGACTAGCCATGTGTTTGGTGATCGACTGGGACACATAGCACCCAGCATATAGTTGTACTTGAGGCTTAGATTTATGACAGTGACACAGTAAAGATACATAGCCAGCTCAGTGAGGGAACAAGAAGGGTCTGGAGGAATCCATGTGTAGACTCCCTATGTTCTCTCCCTCCCACAAGGGGTCACACAAGCACATCTTCCCTCCAGCAGCAAAACTGTCATCCCAGGTGTGCGATGCTTATGCCCTGGGAAACCCATGTAACGTTCAGGGTTCAGGGTTTTTTATCGTCATCTAGGCACCTCCTGCCCGCCAATGTTTCAGATTCCCAAAAGGAAGACAGGTGTTTAGTGCCCTCAGGCAGACAAAACTTTTGAGTGTGGGGACTGTTTGAAAAGCCAGGTTCCCAGATGCCAGCCAAGGGCCAGCCTTATAAGCAAGTCTCTTAGACAGTAGTCTCTGAACTATGAACTCTTTTCTACAATTATACCTCAGTAGGACTTTTTAAAAATCCTCATATAAGTTAGTATGAGCACAAGGCAATGGTGATTAATTTATTGAGAAAGTAATAGGTTATAAAAATAATTCTAGATTTGTGGAAGACCAATACAGTGAGGTCTTTGTTACCTGAAATGCTTCATGCCCTTAAATCTTTTTGGAGTGAGGTGGGAGATTAGTAAGTGAAATTGGAATGCCTGGGAAATGGGAGCTTCTAGTTATTTTTTATTCTTTAATGATAAGACTTTTCATTTGAGGAGCACCTGGGTGGCTCAGTCGGTTAAGCATCTGCCTTCGGCTCTGGTCATGATCCCGGGGTCCTGGGATCAAGCCCCTGATCAGGTCAGGCTCTCTGCTCAGCAGGAAGCCTCCTTCTCCCTCTGCTGCTCCCCCTGCTTGTGCGTGCTCTCTCTCTCTCTCTCTCTCTCTCTCTCTCTCTCTGTCAAATAAATAAAATCTTAAAAATGAGACTTTTCATTTGAATAATATTTGCAAATATTTCCCAAGTATATAATTTTTCTTAAAAAAAAAAATCCTTGATTGATAATCATTATTTTAACCATTGGTTAACTGATCATGACCCAGTTCTGTAGCAAATAAAAGACAAAGCTTTGGTGTTGGGGGGCGGGGAAGCTTTGGTGTTGAAATTGTCATTACAACAGGCCCACCAAATGCAGCTGGGTAGGTTACGCCCAAGGACACCCCCAGCTAAGGGGGTGAGTGGAGCTGACATCAGCCTGTACTTTAATGGCCAAGCCACAGGCCCCTGCATATGTGTGTGCCCGAGAAAAGGGAAGCTTTAGTTTGCACAAAGGTGTCTTGTGGGCTGCTTCTGGTCCTGTTCAACACGTGTCTTAGAGAGTGGTGGTGGTGGTGGTTTTCCCCCAAAATGCTGCCCCAATAGCCAGCTTTGTTGTGAACATGTCTTTCCCCTTAAAGAAATCCAGCAAATCACTTTCAGTGGAGGGCTGTCTTTAACCAGAACTCTGCCAGGTGCTACGGAGCTACAGTGTGTGCTTGGAGAGAGAGGGCCAGCTTCTGCAGCTGAGCGCATGACACATTTCCTCCTCTAGTTGGGCCCAGTTTCCCTCGAAAGGTGGAATGTAGGGTACATTTTACTTTTTGTCTCTCTGGAGAATGCCTGGTATTTGTTCTGTATCTGGATGCCATTAGTAACGCCCCCAGCCACTATTTCTGTGTATGTATAAATAAAAAAATTCATAGAAAGGCAACTCCTGTGGCTTCTCTGAGTGAAATTTTTGCTGTTACTGAGCAATCAAGTTTCCTAAAGGGAAGTCAAGCCTCTCACTTCCAAAGATGCAAAGTTTGAAGATTCAACTTTGAAACAAATAGAAAATATTTTTGATAGTCACAACTTAGCTTCAAATAAGTGATGTTCAGATACTGACACCCACTTTATTTCTTTTAAGCCTTGAGCTGCCAGCTGACCGCGACAGAGGGTGGCCGATGGTGCCAAGCAGCTGCACATCGGGCCACAGGCTGCCAGTAGGAGGGTTCTGTTCGGAACCTTCAGCTTCTGAAAATCTATGTCACCCCACCCACCCCATTTCTTCTGTGTGGTTCACATTTCTTTCCTCCCTTCAGGTTATTTTCCCTCAGGAAACTTAAACCACCTCTCTTTCCCCTTTTTATAGATGCGAACTACACGCAAAGTCTCTGTCTGGCCAGTGGGCCTGGTTGGTGGGCGACGCTATGAACGTCCGTTGGTGGAAAACGGCAAAGTCGTTGGCTGGTACACCGGCTGGAGAGCAGACAGGCCTTTTGCCATCGACATGGCAGGTGAGGAGTGTGGGTGGTGACTTTTGCTCCTCCCTGATTGTTTTTCCAGTGGTCCTGTTTGTTGTAACAGTGTCCTGGAGGAAGGAAGCTTTGAAGGACCCTAGATCCTATTACATTCAGCAGATAAACTAAGGAAACTTTCAAGACAGGCTTTTTGATTAATTCAAGTAGAAATGGACTTTGTGGGTGTTAAGAAATGCTCATTCTGTCCCATTTTTTTCAGCTCTCTATGTGGCCATCTCTTCAACAAGCATCTGTGCGCCAGGTGCTGGGCTGGGTGTCCGGTCAGTGGTGGGAACCAGACTTGGCCCCTCCTCACCGGGGCTGCTGCCCGTGCTCTCTGGTACCCCTCTCTAGGAGTCCAGTTGATTTCAGTATATCACATGCTTATTGATAAGTCTAAGAATGATTTGAAATTGACAAGCTAATCATTTTAATGCTTAATAAATTCAGTGCTTCTTGATACATTTAATAGCTGAAACATAAAATTGGATTTCTGGTTTTTCAGACATTAACTGAGTATAACTGTCTTTTAAAGTTTATATCCCCCGGAGCACCTGGGTGGCTCAATCGGTTAAGAGTCCAACACTTAATTTTGGCTGAGGTCATGATCTCAGGGTTGTAAGATCGAGCCCTGCTTTGGGCTCTGTGCTGGGCATGGAGTCTGCTTCAGATTCTCACTCCCGCCAAAAATAGTTTTTATTCTCTGACCAACCCACTGAATTGAGTGAGACCAGTAATAGTCCACAAATCCTAAAATGCGTCACTTTATGGTAATGTTTTATATAAAACGATGCCTATGGTAACTGGAAGGATGCAGTTTATTCTTTTTTTTTAATTTTTTTATTGTTATGTTAGTCACAATACATTACATCATTAGTTTTTGATGTAGTGTTCCATGATTCATTGTTTGTGCATAACACCCAGTGCTCCATGCAGAACGTGCCCTCTTTAATACCCATCACCAGGCTAACCCATCCTCCCACCCCCTTCCCCTCTAGAACCCTCAGTTTGTTTTTTAGAGTCCATCGTCTCTCATGGTTCATCACCCCCGCCGATTTCACACCTCCTTCATTCTTCCCTTCCTGCTATCTTTTTTTTTCTTAACATATACTGCATTATTTGTTTCAGAGGTACAGGTCTGTGATTCAACAGTCTTACACAATTCACAGCACTCACCATAGCACATACCCTCCCCAATGTCTATCACCCAGCCACCCCATCCCTCCCACCCCCTACCACTCCAGCAACCCTCAGTTTGTTTCCTGAGATTAAGAATTTCTCATATCAGTGAGGTCATATGATACATGTCTTTCTCTGATTGACTTATTTCGCTCAGCATAACACCCTCTAGTTCCATCACGTCGTTGCAAATGGCAAGATCTCATTCCTTTTGATGGCGGTATAATATTCCATTGTATATATATACCACTTCTTCTTTATCCATTCATCTGTCGATGGACATCTTGGCTCTTTCCACAGTTTGGCTATTGTGGACATTGCTGCTATAAACATCAGTGTGCATGTACCCCTTCAGATCCCTACATTTGTATCTTTGGGGTAAATACCCAGTAGTGCAATTGTTGGATCGTACGGTAGCTCTATTTTCAACTTTTTGAGAAACCTCCATATGTTTTCCAGAGTGGTTGCACCAGTTTGCATTCCCACGAACAGGGTAGGAGGGTTCCCCTTGCTCCGCATCCCCGCCAACATCTGTAGTTTCCTGACTTCTTAATTTTAGCCATTCTGACTGGTGTGAGGTGGTATCTCATTGAGGTTTTTGATTTGGATTTCCCTGATGCCAAGAGATGTTGAGCACTTTTTCATGTGTCTGTTGGCCATTTGGATGTCTTCTTTGGAAAAATGTCTGTTCATGTCTTCTGCCCATTTCTTGATTGGATCATTTGTTCTTTGGGCGTTGAGTTTGATAAGTTCTTTATAGATTTTGGATACTAGCCCTTTATCTGATATGTCATTTGCAAATATTTTCTCCCATTCTGTTGGTTGTCTTTTGGTTTTGTGGACTGTTTCTTTTGCTGTGCAAAAGCTTTTTATCTTGATGAAGTCCCAATAGTTCATTTTTGCCCTTGTTTCCCTTGCCTTTGGTGATGTTTCTAGGAAGAAGTTGCTGTGGCTGAGGTCGAAGAGGTTGCTGCCTGTATTCTCCTTTAGGACGTTGATGGACTCCTGTCTCACATTTAGGTCTTTCAACCATTTTGAGTCTACTTTTGTGTGTGGTGTAAGGAAATGGTCCAGTTTCATTCTTCTGCATGGGGCTGTCCAATTTTCCCAACACCATTAGTTGAAGAGACTGTCTTTTTTCCACTGGACATTCTTTCCTGCTTTGCCGAAAATGAGTTGACCATAGAGTTGAGGGTCCATTTCTGGGCTCTCGATTCTGTTCCATTGATCTATGTGTCTGTTTTTGTGCCACTACCACACTGTCTTGATGATGACAGCTTTGTAATAGAGCTGGAAGTCCGGAATTGTGATGCCACCAGCTTTGCTTTTCTTTTTCAACATTCCTCTGGCTATGCAGGGTCTTTTCTAGTTCCATAGAAATTTTAGGATTATTTGTTCCCGTTCTTTGAAAAAAGTGGATGGTATTTTGATGGGGATTGCATTGAATGTGTAGATTGCTCTAGGTAGCATTGACATCTTTACGGTATTTGTTCTTCCAATCCCTGAGCATGGAACGTTTTTCCATTTCTTTGTGTCTTCCTCAATTACTTTCCTGAGTATTTTATAGTTTTCTGAGTACGGATCCTTTGCCTCTTTGGTTAGATTTATTCCTAGGTATCTTATGGTTTTGGGTGCAATTGTAAGTGGGATCGACTCCTTAATTTCTCTTTCTTCTGTCTTGTTGTGGGTGTATAGCAATGCCGCTGATTTCTGGGCATCGATTTTATATCCTGCCACTTTACTGAATTCCTGTATGAGTTCTAGCAGTTTTGGGGTGGAGTCTTTTGGGTTTTCCATGTAAAGTATCATATCATCTGCAAACAGTGAGAGTCTGACTTCTTTGCCGATTTGGATGCCTTTTATTTATTTTTGTTGTCTGATTGCTGTGGCTAGGACTGCTCATACTATGTTGAATAGCAGTGGTGATAGTGGACATCCCTGCTGTGTTCCTGACCTTAGGGGGAAAGCTCTCAGTTTTTCCCCATTGACAATGATATTCGCTGTAGGTTTTTCATGGATGGCTTTTATGATATTGAGGTATGTACCCTCTATCCCTATACTCTGAAGAGTTTTGATCAAGAAAGGATGCTGTACTTTGTCAAATGCTTTTTCTGCATCTATTAAGAGGATCATATGATTCTTGTTCTTTCTTTTGTTAATGTATTGTGTCACGTTGATTGATTTGCGGATGTTGAACCAACCTTGTAGCCCAGGGATAAATCCCACTTGGTTGTGGTGAATAATCCTTTTAATGTACTGTATTGGCTAGGATCTTGGTGAGAATTTTTGCATCCATGTTCATCAAGGATATTGGTCTTTAATTCTCTTTTTTGATGGGGGTCTTTTTCTGGTTTGGGGATCAAGGTAATGGTGGCCTCATAAAATGAGTTTGGAAGTTTTCCTTCCATTTCTATTTTTTGGAACAGTTTCAGAAGAATAGGTATTAATTCTTCTTTAAATGTTTGGTAGAATTCCCCTGGGAAGCCATCTGGCCCTGGGCTTTTGTTTGTTGGGAGATTTTTGATGACTGCTTCAATTTCTTTAGTGGTTATAGGTCTGTTCAGGTTTTCTATTTCTTCCTGGTTCAGTTTTGGTAGTTGATACATCTCTCGGAATGCATCCATTTCTTCCAGGTTATCTAATTTGCTGGCATATAGTTGCTCATAATATGTTCTTATAATTGTATTTCTTTGGTGTTGGTTGTGATCTCTCCTCTTTCATTCATGATTTTGTTGATTTGGGTCATTTCTCTTTTCTTTTTGATATGTCTGGCCAGGGGTTTATCAATCTTGTTAATTCTTTCAAAGAACCAGCTCCTGGTTTCGTTGATCTGTTGTACTGTTCTTTTGGTTTCTATTTCATTGATTTCTGCTCTGATCTTTATTATTTCTCTTCTCCTGCTGGGTTTAGGCTTTATTTGCTGTTTTTTCTTTAGCTCCTTTAGGTGTAGGGTTCGGTTGTGTATTTGAGACCTTTCTTGTTTCTTGAGAAAGACTTGTATTGCTGTATGCTTTCCTCTTAGGACTGCCTTTGCTGCATCCCAAAGATTTTGAAGTTGTGTTTACATTTTCATTTTTTTCCATGAATTTTTTTAATTCTTTAATTTCCTAGTTGACCCATTCGTTCTTTAGTAGGACGCTCTTTGGCCTACAAGTATTTGAGTTGTTTCTGACTTCCTCTTGTGATTGAGTTCTAGTTTCAAAGCATTGTGGTCTGAAAATATGCAGGGAATAATCCCAATCTTTTGGTACTCGTTGGGACCTGATTTGTGACCTATGATGTGATCTATTCTGGAGAATGTTCCATGGGCACTAGAGAAGAATGTATATTCTGTTGCTTTGGGATGGAATGTTCTGAATATGTCTTTGAAGTCCATTTGGTCCAGTGTGTCATTTAAAGTCTTTATTTCTTTGATCTTTTGTGTAGATGATCTGTCCATTTCAGTGAGGGGGGTATTAAAAGTCCCCCACTATTATTGTATTGTTGTCACTGTGTTCCTTTGCTTTTGTTATTAATTGCCTTATATAATTGACTGCTCCCATGTTAGGGGCATAGATATTTACAATTGTTAGATCTTCTTGTTGGATAGACCCTTTAAGTAGGCTATAGTGTCCTTTCTCATCTCTTATTACAGTCTTTGGTTTAAAATCTAATTTGTCTGATATAAGGATTGCCACCCCAGCTTTCTTTTGGTGTCCATTAGCATGGTAAATGGTTTTCCACCCCCTCACTTTCAATCTGGGGTTGTCTTTGGGTCTAAAATGAGTCTCTTGCAGACAGCATATCGATGGGTCTTGTTTTTTAATCCAATCTGATAGCCTCTGTCTTTTGTTTGGGGCATTTAGCCCATTTACATTCAGGGTAACGATTGAAAGTATGAATTTAGTGCCATTGTATTGCCTTTAAGGTGACTGTTACTATATATTGTCTGTGTTCCTTTCTGGTCTATGCTGCTTTTAGGCTCTCTCTTTGCTTAGTGGACCCCTTTCAATATTTCTTGGAGGGCTGGTTTAGTGTTTGCAAATTCCTTTAGTTTCTGTTTGTCCTGGAAGCTTTTTATCTCTCTTTCTATTTTCAATGACAGCCTAGGTGAATATAGTATTCTTGGCTACATATTTTTCTCGTTTAGTGCTCTGAATATATCATGCCAGTCCTTTCTGGCCTGCCAGGTCTCTGTGGATAGGTCTGTTGCCAATCTCATGTTTCTACCATTGTAGGTTACATATCTCTTCTCCCCAGCTGCTTTCAGGATTTTCTCTTTGTCTCTGAGACTTGTAAGTTTTACTATTAGATGTTGGGGTGTTGACCTATTTTTATTGATTTTGAGAGGGGTTCTCTGTGCCTCCTGGATTTTGATGCCTGTTTCCTTCCCCACATTAGGGAAGTTCTCTGCTATAATTTGCTCCAGTATACCTTCTGCCCCTCTCTCTCTTCTTCTTCTGGGATCCCAATTATTCTAATGTTGTTTCGTCTTATGGTATCACTTATCTCTCAAATTCTGCCCTCGTGATCCAGTAGTTGTTTATCTCTCTTTTTCTCAGCTTCTTTATTTTCCATCATTTGGTCTTCTATATCACTAATTCTCTCTTCTGCCTCATTTATCCTAGCAGTTTGCACCCCCATTTTTGATTGCACCTCATTAATAGCCTTTTTGATTTCGACTTGGTTAGATTTTAGTTCTTTTATTTCTCCAGAAAGGGTTTCTCTAATAACTTCCATGGTTTTTTCAAGCCCAGGTAGTATCTTTAAAATCGTGATTCTGAACTCTAGATCCTACATCGTACTAATGTCTGTATTGAGTAGGTCTCTGGCAGTCGGTACTACCTCTTCTTTCTGTTTAGGTGATTTTTTCCATCTTGTCATTTTGTCCAGAGGAGAACAGAGGAATGCAAGAACAAAATGCTAACAGGGTAACAACGTCCCCAGAAAATATACTCTAAACAAATCAGAAAAGACATCCAGCCGGGGGAAAAGAAAAGGGAAAGAAAGAAAAAAGAAAAAGAAAAGAAAAGAAAAAGAAAACATTAAAAAAAAACAGAACAAAACAAAAAAAAAACCAGAATATGATCAGATAAGATCAGGCTGGTGCATAGATCAGTACCACACACTATATTTTGGGTGTATTTTGTTCTGTTAGAAGACAGTGCCTCCTGGGGCGCCTGGATGGCTCAGTTGTTAAGCGTCTGCCTTTGGCTCAGGTCATGGTCCCAGGGTCCTGGGATCGAGCCCCGCATCAGGCTCCCTGCTCAGCGGGAAGCCTGCTTCTCCTTCTCCCCCTCCCCCTGCTTGTGTTCCCTCTTTCGTTGTGTCTCTCTCTGTCAAATAAATAAAATCTTAAAAAAAAAAAAGACAGTGCCTCCCAAAGTTTTAAAGAAAGAAAAACTTATATATGTACAAAAATAAGGGCTGATATGATGAAGGGATGGAATATGTAAAGGTTAAAATTATTAAAAATTTTATAAAAGGAATTGACAAGTTGTTTGAAAAAAGAAAGAAGATGATTTAAAAAAAAAAAGGGAGAGAATATGATCAGGCAGGAGACTAGAACAAAGCCATACACTAGAGATTTAGGGTATATTTTGATCTGTTAGAAGAAACTGTATCTCAAAATTTTAAAGAGAGAACAACTTATATATATATATACATATATATACCAAAAATAAGGATAACTACTATGAAGGGATAGACTATGACTCTAAAAGTAAAAAATAAAAATGTTTTTTTAAAAAAGGGATTGAAAAGATGTTGGTTGGAAAAGGGGAAAAGAAAAATTCAAAATAAAACAGTTAAGAAAAATTAACTTTGAAAGACTAATGAATCATGGTAAAAAAGCCATGAATTCTATGTGCAGTATTCCTCTAGCGCTGGAGTTCTTCCGTTCTCATTGATCGGTAAACTTGGTCTTGGCTGGCGGTTCTTGCTGATCTTCTAGGGGAGGGTCTTGTTGCCATGGTTCCCAAATGTCTTTGCCAGAGGCGGAATTGACCCACCCTTGCCTGGTCTGGGCTAAGTAATCTAATCTGCTCTGGTTTGCTCTCCAGAGCTTTTGTTCCCTGCAAGCTTTCCGGTCAGCTTTGGAGGATGAGAGTGAAAATGGCGGCCTCCCAATCTCCGCCCCAGCGGAGCTGAGAACTCGGGGCCCGCTCCTCAGTGTACCCCCAGAGAAAAGCAGTCAGTCACTCCCGTCTCCCCGGTCTCCGGCCGCACTCCGTGCTCACCCGGCCTGTGACCAAGCGTTTCTATCTCTGGCACCTGACCCCATGTGGAGTCTCCAAACCCAGCAGATCCCTGCAGTGCGCTCCCACGCTGCTCCTCCTGGGGGAGGAAGGGGAGTCTCCCCGGCTCTGCCACTTGTTGGGTCCCTGCTGGAGGAGCAGTGGCCTGACTGTGCCACGGATCACAGTTTATGGCAACCCCGAGCTGAGAGCCCGCGCCTCGGCTCCGTCTCTGCAGCCGGCTTCCCCGCTTCGATACCTGGGAGCTCTGCCGCACTCAGGCACCCCCGGTCTTTCTGTGACCCTGAGGGTCCTGAGACCACACTGTCCCGCGAGGGTCCACCCCCCCAGCTTAGCCACTGGAGCGACGTCCCTCCGCGGAGCTGACTTCTAAAAGTTCCGATTTTGTGTTCTGCGGCTCTATCACTTGCCAGAAGCGGCCAATGGAGGCCCCCTCCCCTGCTGTCTATCCTCCTGAATATCTCCTCGGATTCACTTCTCCGCACGTCCTACCTTCCAGAAAGTGGTTGCTTTTCTGTTCAGAGAATTGTTGCTATTCTTTCCTTTGATTTCCCGTTGAGTTTGTAGGTGTTCAGAATGGTTTGATCCCTATCCAGCTAAATTCCTGAGACCAGATGAAATCCAGGTCTCCTACTCCTCCGCCATCTTGCTCCTGGAAGGATACAATTTAAAACATGAGGCTTAGAGGCATGAAAAATCACTGACATTTATAACCTAGAAGATGGAGGCAGAAAAGCTTCAAGATTAATCTCCTCCATCTTCAAGTCTGGAACACAGTTCTGTCTCTCTGTCTGTCATCCTCTGCTTGGCCAGTCCTTTATGTGTATTTCCCAACTTCAGTCAAAATCTCTACACTCAGAATTCTTATGGGATGAAGGCTTCATTCTGAACTGGATTCATCACTTTTATTTTGACAATCCTATAAATTTGAGGGAGCAAGATTATGAAGAGCGCTAGGAGTAAGAGTTGTTGAGGCAAGTTCTTGAGCATGGCACTGTGGCGGATCTCTTGCCCTGCATCACGGGAGGAGACAAACTAGGATGTTTTTACTCAAGGTTTAAGAAACATTTCCTGAGTGCCAGTTTTGTGGAAATGTGTGTCATGGTCTCTGACCCCAAGGACAGTTTGGAAGGGTAACTTCCCTGGTAAGGGTAAGTTTGGAAGGGTAGTTTGGAAGTGTAACTTACCCTGTGCTGGGCTTCCCTCTCTGTTTCCTGACCTCCCCAACAAGAGCCTTATCCTTTGGTCTTCAGTTCTTGCAGCCTAAGCGCTGAGCTGGCATCTCAACCAAATCATTCACCTGAAGGCAGACGGAGGCTAGTTCAGCCATACTTGGAAGGTCCTGAGGATTCCCAAAAGAAATGGGAGTTCCTCAATGAAATGGGAGTTCATGGCTCTGAAATTAAAAGGCCGTGTCTTTTGAGAATCTGTTTCTTGCCGAGAGGAAGTGTAACTTTGAGCAGAAAACTTTGAGGACATTAGACAAAGTCTTTTGCTTCCCCGAGACTTAGCTTCCCCGTGTGTGGAATGAGGCATAGCCTGAATGACCACTGAGGTTTTCTCTGATGTGTTCTTCCTTCTCCTGTCTTCCATCTTCTCTTCTTCAAAGAGAAGCCAGGTCCCAGTTCCTAAGTGAGGAGTTGAGACTGCTAACGCTCAACCGCCAGTTGATAGGTGTTTGGTCCTTACCTTTCCGAGAGCCTTGCTTCACCACAGGCTCTGCAGACGTGTCTCCTTACACACAGGATCTCTGCCTACAACCCTGCAAGGTAGCTTCAGGGTGAGGACAACTTGAATAAGTCTTCCTGGATTTTGTTGTAAGAACTTTTACATAGATGATCAAGTATCCAGTAAACCCACTGAATATTTGCATTGATTCCCCCCCAGAGTTTGGATCCAAATAGATATATCTAAAACTTAAGAAAGGCACATGGATTTTATGCATTAGGCCTGGCCTGTGATAAGATATCTGATTTTATTGCTAAATTCCCAGGGAAACTTCGCTCTATGACATGACTGGTGTTTGGCTTTTTCTAAGCATTTCAGTATATTTTCAAAGCATAATAGAAGAACTGTCAAAAAATATGAATGATTTGCCTGGTTCTTAATTATCCTTGTTTCAAAATAGGAATACAATTTCTGTCTCTAAGAAAACAGGTGTTGCCACACTGAATGATTTTCTTCATGCAGGAACGTGCTTTGCAAATTAGTTTTCAGTAAATTTTTAGTATTTTGGGAAGACTTTAAGTGAGAGCGATTTGGTTGACCAGGTGATGATTCTGATTTGGAGGGAGGTTGTTCTCGTTCTAAAACTTGAAAATTCACAGCTCTGTATACATTTCACACAAGGTTCATGTATTCTCTGTGGGAAGAGGGGAAAGATCTTGTGGACCTTCACGTACAAACAGTACTTCCCACTTCATTTATAAGTTGCATGCACTCACGGTGTCTAGAAGGAGAGAGAGAAGCCGGAAGCCAGTTTCCTGCTGGCATCTGGACAGTCGGGGAAGCACTGCTCAGGAAACGGTCCTGGGAGTGGAGTGAGAGGCCAGCGTGGGAGCCTGGGCCTCTCCTGGCTTTCCACAGGCTGAGTGAGAGACGTGCCGCCTGACCAGCAGGGTGTGTTTCCACAACTGTCTTGCCGTGGGGGTGGCGAGCCCCTTTGCTGGAAGCCCCTCTGTCTGTCCCGCCTGAATTTCTGTGAAGTCACAGCCTCGCCCATCACTCGAAGCTGATTTGAGTATCAGACCTTTGAACTGTAACATTTCATGTCATTCAGGGTGTTCAACCTCGTGTCCATATTTGTTTTGCCATATTGGACTTGGAGGTGCTATTTTTGCTCTCAGATGAGGAACCATTGTTCTGGAATTACTTTGTAGGCACAGTGGTGTTAATGGCAGAAGTAAAGATTATTTCTTTTGCACTGGGGGAAAGTTAAAAAACAACCCAAACTTTGGAGTCATGACTGCTGAAACAAAGAGATAAATAACCACCCCCAAGATGGCCCGGGAGCGAGAGCGTCAGAGGCAGTCCCCACCCAGGCGGCACGCAGGGGGCTCTGCCAGGCGAGGGAGACCTAGAATACTGCTGCTGGTCTGAGCATCCGGCTTCAGCTCCTACCCCTCGGGCATATGACCCCTGGCTAGTTCTGACTGACTACAGAAAGGCTCTCCACACAAAGTGTTTGGCTCTCTTTTGAAATCAGGGTGTTCTTTTCAAGCAACAGACTCACTTTGGCCACTTCCAGGGAGAGGTGTCAATAAGAACCATTGCTTGAAAGAACTGAGCTTAAAGTAATCTTGAACCTCACCAGGAGGTGTAGATTTGTTCAAATTCAGAACTTGAGGCCGAGATCCCTATTTTGAATTCTCATTGTGCGCGTGCACTTTATTCTTAACTCTGAGAGATGGCAGGCAGGGCTCTGTGCTCCTTTAAGGACAGTGTGTACAGTTCCCAGTTGAGCGCCCGGAGCACAGTAGGGCCTCTATCCCAGTTAAAACCCAGCTGGGTGTGCTGTTGTTCAGCTCTGTCAGTAACCACCCAGTTAGCTCAGACCCCACAGGTTGGAGGGCCCAGTCTGCTCACAACTGCCCTTGCTTAGCCAGCAACACTGGGAGTCCCCAGGCCAACTGCACTCCCCACTAGCTGTAAATCTGTTGTTTTTCTCTCAGGTTTGACAGTTTATTAGAAGGACTCACAAAATTCAGGATAATGCTCTATTTATCATTACAATCCTTTTACAAAAGATACAAATTAGGACCAGCCACATGAAGAAGACACCTGGGGTGAGGCCTGGTAGAGAACGCAGAGCTTGTGTGCAAGAAGATCTGTCCCCCTCCCAGCGCATTAATGTGTTCATAGCCTGGGAAGCTCCACTGATCCTCTGCGTTCAGAGTGTTCAGATAGTTTCATTATGTAGGCACGATTGATTGAATCAGTGGCCACACAACTGAACCCAGTCTCCAGCTTCTATCCCCAGAGGTCGGCATGGCTCGGCGGCAGGGCCACGGCATGGCCCCCGCCTTCCAACCCTCTAATCCTGTGTTTGGTTTTTCCAGTAACCAGTCCTCACTCTGGAGCTGTCTCGGGACCCACTGCAGCCACCTCATTAGCATAACAAAGTCGCTCCTGTCCCTCAGGAAATGTTAAGGGTTTTACAAGTTCCTTGCCAAGAACTAGGCACAAAGACCAGATAAATTTTTTTTAATTATACCACAGGCTCAAAAATGATAACTTTCATATCCTAAAGAAGAGTGTCTGCCACATCCCTGTTTTACGAATGCTTTCATGCACAAAAACAAAGGGTACATTAGGTAATGTCTCAGGGTCCCTTTCAGCTTTGTCTGTTCCTGACTCGTAAAAACGAGATGTGATTGTCAAGTGATGAAATTGTTTCTTGTGTGCGGGTTACAGAGAGGGAGGAGAAGTCTAGGAGGACTCTGAGTTTTTGGGCCTGGAGTCCTGTGGACATGGGTGTGTTGAAGCTCTGGAAATAGTTGAGCTCCCGGGATGGCATCCCAGGGCGTAGCCATTTCAAGTGGCTGCAGGGGCCGGAGCCAGGGAAGGGAACAGGGCCCAGGCTGAGGGCGGTGGGGTGGACCCGTGGCAGCGACAACCAGAGGGAAGAGGTGGGCGAGGCATGATTTTATTGGCTGCCTTGTGTCATGGATGTGAAAGAGGAGGGTGCTTGGTGAGTGTGGGGGTGTGAGAGCCGGGCATGTAGACGGTGTCATTAAGATGCTTGGCAATTAGGCTGTTCCCTGGAACAAGGGATATATGGGAGAATAGAGGGCCTGAATTCAAGAGGAGTAAAAGGTTGGCAGAACTGTCCAAGGAAAGTTATGTTTCCAGTAGAGCAAAGAGAAAGGGGAAGTTCAGTTCATGAGAGGATTGGGGAGGTTCCATTTGGCCAGGACAGTGATTATAGAGGATGTCCTGGAAGTAAGGAGCTGGGAGGGCTGCAAGAAGCTATGTGTAGGGAAGAGGAAGGGTGGGGTGATCTCTGACGTCGGACTCTAAGGTGGCATGAGTTTTGACAAGTTTTGATTCTAAGGATTGAGATTGTACATGGGCCACTGTATTTATACTTTATTTTTCTATTGACCCCTAGCTTCTCCATCCCTACGGCTTATCCCCATTTCCAGTATGGAGTCGCTTCTAGTCTCTAGAGATATAAAGGGCCCTTTTTAAAATGAAACTCAGATCCATGCTTTAGAAGAGACCTCTGGGGAAGTAGGGTGAACGGTGGGTGCAGGGATGGGTGTGGTGAGCACCACTAAGAGGCGGGAGGGCCAGGAGCAACTCTTTCAGAAATGTGGCAGGATTGAGAAGGGAAGAGAGATGGTAGCCATTTCAAGGGGTAGGAGAACTACTTTTTTGTTTTCCTTTAATGAAAGAAGAGAAGTAGACGTTTTGAGAGAAAAAGAGATGTGTTGAAGTCCCAAAGGAGAGGAAATGGGAGGGTGGGGGGGGATTGGGAACTCAGATGGACAAGTTCACCTCGGCAGAATCACCTCTTATTCTTAATGAGGAGGTGAGGTAAGGAAGGAAACCGAAACCCAGGAGGGTGGAGGGGCTGGTTTTTGGAGGCCGGCCATCTGCTGAAGATTAATGGAGCGGGAGGAGCACCACGGACTGAATCCCATAAACACTGACCCTGGCACTGCATGGAGTTTGTAGGGAACACAGAGCCCCCGCCCCCAAGCAGTTGTGTATCTAGCAGAGAGAGAATGGTTGTGCCAAATACAGAACTTACTGTCCCATGAGGTAGAAAATGAGGTATGAACGGGATGTGTTGGGTTTACGTTTTAAGAGGAAAGAGAACTGCTGTTGAGGGCAGTTCGGGGAGGGTGTCGTGGAAGAGGTAACATGTGAGAGGTACCTTACCTGCGGGCCCGGTCGGGGCGAGGTCAGGGAACAGCAAACCCCAGGGTATATGCAGTTCTTGCGGGAGAGGCAAGCTCGGGGCACCTTTGAGGATTGATTGCTGAAATAGAAATTTGTCTTCATTTCTGTGGCTATTGGAGGATTTGTGACATTTTTGAGTTGGGGACTGATGGGATTGCAAGTGTGATTTGAGAACCACGTGCTGGTAGGTGCAGCATGAATGGTGGCATGGCCGCCTGCGGAGGGGTGCTGGGGCTGCAGGAGGAGGGGGCAGGTGACGGAAGGCCTTATAAACATATATTAACTATTTATGAAATTTAAACAAGCCATTTCAGATTCTGCCCATAAATTAGCAGAATTTTAGGTCATACAGGGCCTTTTTTCTCTTAATATTTGTTGACAAGGAATTTTGTCTGGATTAATTTACTTGGCAAAACCCTTTCTTGGTAGATAATGTAGTAGTAAACATCAGCCCGGGTTTAGATCGTCAAAGCCAAATGAATATAGCCAAAATTCGCAATGTTTTACTTTGCTTCATGAGCATAATTACTGCAAGAAAGAGAGGTATGGGAGCTGGGTGGCTCAGTCAGTTGAGTGTCCGAATCTTGGTTTCCACTTGGGTCATGATCTCAGAGTCATGGGATTGAACCCTGCGTCTGGGCTCCCTGCTCAGCGGGGAGTCTGCTTGGGATTCTCTCCTTCTGCCTCTGCCCTCCTGCCACTTGTACTCGTGCACGCTCGCTTGCTCTCTCTTTCTCTCTCTCAAATCTTTTTTTTTTTTTTCTAAAAAGGGAGGTAATAACCTTGTTGCCACTTTGAGGCCATTTGTAAATTAAATGTATTGTTTTCAGTGCATGACTGTTTTGTGTAAGGAAGATAAAATTAGTGTTCTCAGTAGAGTTGACAGTGTGTCATGTGGTTCAGTGCAGGGTCTGGGGACTGACTTGGGACCTTGTCCTTAGGTTGGTGCGGCGTGACTGTCACTGGAGTGCACTGCAGGGGCATGGTGATTCTGTCCTGAGAACTTAACAGCACCACAGGGATGGTGATGGAGTGTGAGGGGGAAAGGTCGCCTGTTGCCCATTTCTTATCTATTTCCAGAATGAGGTGCATTGTAGAGACTAGCAGGTGTTCAGGGGCCTCACCGACCTGTTCAGTTCTGTCCACATGTACTGCATCTGTGCTGGGTTATGGTGGGTGTGTAGGGTAAGGAGCGCCTATGAATCTGTGTGCTCATCACCAGGGCAGCTGCGGGTGGGGCAGCCGTGTTCAAGTGGGGCTTGGCGGAAGTGGAGTGATATCCCTCAAAATTTCAGTGAATAAAGCATTCAGGACTAAGAATTTTGAAAATCAGAAGGTTTCTCTTCTATCTGGGAAGCCCAGCCAACTTCATGATTATTGTTTACCAAGCATCAGGCATGTTTACCAGGCGTCAGGCATTCTTCGGTGCTCTGGGTGTTTTCTTATTTCGTCTTCACTCAGTTCTGCAAGGGATGTGCTAGTATTCTCCTCCTCCTTTAAATATAAGGAAATGGAGGCCTGGACATGCAAAGTCACTTGCCCAAAGTTGCACAGTGATCCAACTCAGCTTAGTATGTCTCCAGAGATGGCACTCCCACTCACCGCCAAGTGACCAAGTTCTTGATCTCTGAGCCTCTGTGCTCTTCATCTGCAGAACAGGGGAAATGGAATTCTTCACGGAATGAGACATCAAATGCAGAGCACTTGGAACAACACTGTAGACACCTGAATGATCTGTCTCTTCACCAAGAAGCAGTATCAGACTGTGTCTGTGCTCCCCTGTCACCTGGGTTCAGACGGCTCATAGGTTTGTCCAGGAGAATTGGCTCAGGGCTGTGTGTGGCTGATAATGGTGGTGACCAGAGCTCCACAGGTCGCTGGGGGAGGGGGGGCGGCATCGCTGCCACTCAGGCGCCATTTGGGCACAGCAGGCCGTACTAGCCCAGTTTCCCCACCTAGAGATGAGGGATTCGACCACCCGCCTTCTGGGTTGCGGTGAGGTTGAAATGAGAACAGATACTGCAGAAGTTTCTGCCGTTCTGTCAGTGTTTGAATTCTCACCACAGAGAGCTATTTCAGATCATTCTTGAAGGTAATACTTAGGAACATGCAAACTCATTGCTTTGGGCTCATGATGGACTTCATCTCTCTCCTGCCTGGTGGACCTGTGCTCATTATTCAGTGAACGAACCCTGTGTGCAAGATGGCACGTGGAGATAAACACAGCCCTTGCTTTAGATAAAGTACTCCAAAAAGAGACTGATCAATAGGAGAAAAACAAAAGATTGTTAGAAAGTTTAGAAGTAGAGATACGCTCATTTTCATAATTTTGCAGATGAAAAATCATTTCATAATTACTGGTGGCACATGGGGAAGGATTTCAGAGAATGATTCTCGCACTTTCTAGTCAGGTCACAAGAGGGGAGAAAGGTCCTTTTTCACCACCTTGACTTTACTAAGAGCTTGTGGGAGAGCATCTGGAGATACAGTTATCATATGGAGTCTGTTGAAGAGGCAAGACAGTGTATTAGTATAAATGAGAATTAAGGATTGTTGCTGTGCGTGGCTGACCTGGGGGCTGGCACACACACCGGTTTTCCTGGGCACACAGTTGGCTGCTGTGATCAGCACACAAGTCTCTGCCCTGGCTTCAGAAGCTGAACTTAGCTGGCCTCTTCTTGGGCCCCTTGCGCAGCCGTATCACCCAACCCCAGACGCCATGCACTTGAATCCACCTCATTTCAAATCACTGCACCGTGACCAGCCACCAGGATCAGCCGAGCGTTGCCCCATGCTCCTGGGCCCAGGGTAATCCAGAGTGGCTCACACTGCCTTCCAGAAAAGGGAACATCACTTTATCTTCCTAGGTTTGCCTCACTAATTTCTAGTCCCTTTGCAAGACTCGTCAATAGTATAGGGATAGCTTTTTCTGGGAAGTTTTTCCTGATTTTTCCATCCAGCGTAGAAGTTGCTCCCCCCACCCATGTTCCCCTTAGGCACTTGTCCTAGGGGAGCTGCTCACTTTGGTGTCCTGCCTGCCCCAGACTTCCTCTGCTCACGGAGCCCGGGAGCTCCCATGGAAGACGGGTCATCTCTTCTACCCACATCTCCAGCCTGGGCATGGTCCCTGACAGTAGGAGCTTGAGCAACTGTTCGCTGAATTCATGAATTCTAACCTGTCTTTATTTCTGGTTTAAGGATTATCAAAATTAAAAGTTTTACAGCTTCTGATTCCTTCTGAGCCCTAATTGCCATTCTTTCTTTTTTTTAAAGATTTTATTTATTCATTTGAGAGGGGGAGAGAGAGAGAGAAAGAGAGCACAAGCCAGGGGGAGAGGCACAGAGAGAGGGAGAATCAGACTCCCCACTGAGCAGGGAGACCAGCGAGGGACTCAATCCCAAGACCTTGGGGTCATGACCTGAGCCAAAGGCAGATGCTTAACAGACTAAGCCACCCAGGCGCCCTTGCCATTATTTCTATTTCTTTTTCCTTGCCGTTATTTCTTAATGGTGAGATTTTTTTAAAAGGGGATGTTGAGCTGTACTCCAGAGAGCTTTCTAAGGAGTGTCTAATTCAGTGGGTCTCAACCTGGCTACACATCAGAATTACCTGGAGAGCTCTGAGAAAACCTCCATATGTGGGCTTCATCACTGATCAATTAAACCATAATCTGTGGGTGTGGCACCCACTGTGGGGGTGTGTCTTTTTTTTTTTTTTTTTTTTAGTCTGAAGTGATAATAAAGTGCAGCTAGAAATAAGAAGGACTGGTGTAGTGGTCAGAAGCCACTCTCTGTTTCTTCCGGGAGCTCATTATAGTCCTTTTGTAGGTGGGGCCTCCTGCCCTGCCACCCATTGGTCTCATCTGGAGGTTGAAGTTAGGATAGCCCCCTGCTCAAAGAGTTCGAGAATGTTCAATCAAATTATTTCCATAGAAAACACTTCCATGGGTCAAACAAAAAGAGAATTTGAGCATAGGAGAGGAGTTTTAAAAATGATAACAACTGAAAAGCACCACCAACAATCTAAAAGACTGTTTTCACTGGGAAGGCAAGGTTAATCTTTCTAAATTGTGGTACCTAACAATGTACTTAACATAAAATTTACCATTTTAACTATTTTTAAGTATAAGGTGGTATTAGGTACGTTCACATTGTTGTGCAGGGATCACCACTATCCATCTCCATAAATTTTTCATCATCACAAACTGTAACTTTGTACCCATGAAACAAACTTTTCACACCTCACCCCTGCCCCAGTCCCTGGTAACAACCATCTACTTTCTGTATCTATGAATTGGACTATTTCAGGTACCACATGTAAGTGGAGTTATGCACTATTTGTCCTTTTTAGTTCACTTAGCATGATGTCTTTAAGGTTCATTCGTGTTGTAGCATGTGTCAGAATTTCATGCCTTTTTAAAGCTGAATAATATTTCATTGTATATATAGACCACATTTTGTTTATCCATTCATCCATTGATGGACATTTGGGTTTCTACCTTTTGACTATTATGAATAATGCTTTGAACATGAGTGTACAAATAACTGTAAGTCACTGCTTTGAATTCTTTTGAGTATACACCTAGAAGTAGAATTGCTGGATCATATGGTAATTGTATGTTGGATTTTTTTTTTTTGAGGTACTGCTATACTTTTTTCCACAGTGGCTGCATCATTTTACATTGCCATCAGCAATGCACAAAAGTTCCAATCTCTCCATATCCTTGTTAACTCGTTATTTTCTGTTATTTGAAAAATTATTTTACTTGGATGTGCTGGGGTTTGAGGAATAGGTATACAGATACCTTCTCCAGTTCTGCTATATTTTCTGGGTTGGAATAGAGCGGCTTAGTGACACATTTAGTAGTATTCATGGATAATGTCAAGCAGAAAACCTCATAGGCACAATACACCATGAGACAGCGATTCTTAATCAGACATCGTCAACCGTGTTGGTTGTGCCATTCTCAACATATAGAACACTTCATTTCCCATCAGAGTCCTTTTGGCTGTTAAGCCAATAGAACCACCTCCCCTTCTAAACTACAGTCTCAGGCATGCCTTAGTTCTTTGCCACCAACCTACAAAAAAAAAAAATCCATCGTGGGTATTTTATTTTATTTAAAGATTTTATTTATTTATTTGAGAGAGAGACACAGCGAGAGAGGGAACACAAGCAGGGGGAGTGGGAGAGGGAGAAGCAGGCTTCCCGCTGAGCAGAGAGCCCGATGCGGGGCTCGATCCCAGGACCCTGGGATCATGACCCGAGCCGAAGGCAGACGCCCAACGCCTGAGCCACCCAGGCGCCCCATCACAGGTATTTTAGTATTCAGTTAATTAAGCCTTCTTAATTTATCTTTGATTCTTTCCATTCTGATTCAGCATCCTGACCATATCCTTAGAGGATTTAGGTTTCTGTGATGGTTTGTTTTCAGAGTAAAGATTTAAATGAATTGTTTATAGATTAAATAAAGAATACATCTTCGAAATGAAGAGTGTTTTATTTTTTTCCCCACAAGGAACAATGACTGCTAAATGGCTTTTGGGGAGTTTTAAAAACTGGACCAAAAAAAAAAAGGTTTACCCTGAAGCAATTATAAAGTTTCAGTCCACATTATGGAGCAGATTAACAGATCCATTTAACAGCCAGGCCATGGTTTTTCATTCCTTTTCTGCACTAGAAGAAAATCGTTCGAAGGTGTAATTGGAAAGAAATGTGGAAAAAACTAGTTCTGCCTTCTCCCTAGGAGCACACATGGCACGTGAGTATTCAGGCTTAGGACCATGGAAATCAGTAGTTGAACATTTACATGAAATAGTGGCAATTTAGACATGATAGTTGATAAGTAAAGGACACGTTCCTTTATATAGCCCTCTTTTCTCTGCTTTCTTGATCTGATTTAAGTATAGTGAAAATGATTCCTGAAACACAACTATTAACACATCTGTTTTTCAGCTGGAGAGTTCACAGATGCCAAGGGTGGAAGGTACAAGATTATGAAAAAAAAAAATACTTAGCAGTTTTCCATTTCCTGAATTGAGACATAATTGACATATAACATACTAGTTTTAGGTGTACAACATTTGTATATATTGCAAAATGATCACAGTAAATCTAGTTAACGTCCATCACCATATAGTTAAAAATGTGTTTCTTGTGATGAGAACGAAGTTCTCTCTTAACTTTCAAATGTACAATATAGTATTACCTCTAGTCACCATGCTATAATTCCATCCCCAGGAATTATTTCTTTTGTAACTGAGCGTTGGCACCTTCTGATCACCCTCTATCCACCTACTTCTGGCAACTCTTAGTCTCTCCCCTGGGTCTGTGAGTTGGATTTCTTTTTTCTTTTTTTTTAGATTTTGCATATAAGTGAAATAATTTGGCATTTGTCTTTCTCTGACTTATTTCATTTAGCCTGATGCACTCAGGGTTCATCCACATTGTTGCGAAAGGCAAGATTTCCTTCTTTTTTATGGCTGAATAACATTCCGTTGTGTATATATCCACATCTTCTCATCCGTTCATCCATCAGTGGACACTTTGGTTGCTTCCATGCTTTGGCTATTGTAAATAATAATGGCGATGAACATGTTGGGGAGGGAGGGTGTGTGCTTAGATCTTTTTGAGTTTTTAATTTTCTTTTGTAAATACCCATAAGTGGTATTGCTGGATCATATGGTATTTTTTAATTTTTTGAGGAACCTCCATACTGTTTTTCAGATTGCACTAATTTACACTCCTGCCCACAGTGTGCATGGGTCCTCTTTTCTCCATGTCCTTGCCAACACTTACTTCTTGTCTTTCTGACTCTAGACATTCTAACATGTGTGAGGTGATCTCATTGTGGTTTTGATTTCCATCTCCCTGATGGTGAGTGATGTTGAGCATCTTTTCATGTGTCTGTTGGCCCTCTGTATGTCTTCTTTGGAATAGTGTGTATTTAGATCCTCTGCTCATTTTTAAATCAGATTGTTCTGGATTTTTGCTATTGAGTTATATGAGTTCTTTATATATTTTGGATGTTAACCCCCTTAGCAATATGATTTTCAAATATTTTCTCCCATCTGATAGGTTGTCTTTTTATTTTGCTGACGGTTTCCTCTGCTGGGCTGAGGCTTTTTTTATTTCGATGTGGTCTTTACTTTTGGTATTAGATCCAAAAAATCATCACCAAGATTGCTGTCAAGGAGCTTACCTAGGGGTTTTATGGATTCAGGTCTTACATTCAAGTCTTTTATCTATTTGGGGTTAATTTTTGTGTATGGTGTAAGACAGTGGTTGAGTTTCATTCTTTTGCATGTGGCTGTCCAGTTTATTGAAGAGTCTGTGCTTTCCTTGTATATTCTTGGCTCCTTTGTCATAAATTAATTGACCATATACGCATGAGTTTATTTCTGGGCTCTTTATTATGTTTCATTTAGCTATGTATCTGTTTCATACAAATAACATACTGTTTTAGTTATTACAGCTTTGTAATATAGTTTAAAATCTTCCTCGGTATTTAATTCTTTCTGATGCAATTGTAAGTGGGATTGTTTTCTTAATTCCTCTTTCTGATAGTTCATTACTAGTGCATAGAAATGCAACAAATTTTTGTATATCAGTTTTGAATCCTGTGATTAACTGAACTCATTTATTCTAACAGTTTTTGGTGGAGTCTTTAGGATTTTCTATATATAGTATCATCATCTGCAAATAGTGACAGTTTTACTATTTCTTTTCCAGTTTGAATGACTTGTTTCTTGTCTGATTGCTGTGGCTAGGACTTCTAGTACTATATTGAATAAAAGTGGTGAGAGCGGGCATCCTTGTCTTGTTAGGGAAAAAGCTTTCAGCTCTTCACTGTTGAGTATGATGTTAGCTATGGGCTTGTCACATATTGCCTTTATTATGTTGAGGTGCATTTCTTCTACACCCAGTTTCTTGAGAGTTTTTATCACAGGTGGATGTTGAGTTTTGTCAATTTTTTTTGCATCTACTGAGATGATCAAATCATTTTCATCCTTCATTTTTTAGTCTGGTGGATTACATTGATAGATTTGCAGATGTTGAATCATCCTTGCATCACAGGAATAAATCCCATTTGATCATGTGATTCTTTCAATGTATTGCTTCTTTCTTTGCATCTAATTCTTCAAAGATAATGGCCTGTAATTTTATTGTGGTGTCCTTGTCAGTTTATGGTATCAAAGTACTGCTGGCCTCATAAAGTGTTTAGAAGTTTTTCCTCCTTTTCTATTTTTGGGAGCATTTGAGAAGGATAGGTATTAAATCTTCTTTGAATGTTTGATAAAACTTATCAGTGAAGCCATCTGGTCTTGTACTTTGTTTGTTGGGAGGTTTTTGATTACTGATCCAATGTCCTTATTCATCATTGGTCTATTCAGATTTTCTATTTCTTTATGATTCTTGGTAGGTTGTATGTTTCTGGGAATTTATTCATTTTTTTCTAGGTTGTCCAATTTGTTGGTGTATACTTGTTCATAGTAGTTTATCCTTTCTGTTTCTGTGATGGCAGTTGTAATGTTTTCTCTTTGGTTTCTGATTTTATTTATTTGAGACCACTCTTTTTCTTGGTCATTCCAGCTAAAGATTTGTCAGTTTTGTTTATCTTTTCAAAGAACCAGCTCTTAGTTTCATTGATCATTTCTATTATCTTTTAGTCTCTATTTCACTTATTCTGCTCTGATCTTTGCTATTTACTTTCTTCTTCTAACTTTTGGTGTTCTTTTTCTAGTTCTCTGAGGAAGAAAGGTTGTTTGAGATCTTTGGTTTTTTGTGTAGGCATTTGTCACTAAGAACGTTCCTTTTAGAACTGCTTTTGCTGCATCTCATAAGTTTTTAGGATGTTGTATTTCCATTTGCGTTTGTCTCAAGGTATTTTTTGATTTCTCAGCAGTTTTCCATTTTTAACCTTCATGCCCTACATTACTGTGGCTGCTTCTTCCATGCTTACTCTCCTCAAATGATAATGGGATTGGGGGTTTGAAAAAAAAAAGGTGGAAACATCATTGGTAATGACAGAGTAAGGACCTCTGAATATTGTCTTATATAAAAACAATGAGAATATTGTCAGAAATTGTCAAAATCAACTTTTTTCACAACTATGGAAATTAACCAAAAGTGCACATCCATCTGAGGAGTGTTCAAGAAAAATGGTTAAATGTTGGTAATAACAGCAAGTATTACATTGTTTCAACTTTCCTATTCCCATCCCTTTCTCCTTAGTTCCATGGGGGCCTTGAAAACCAAGGGTCCTGCAGTCAGGGTAGAAATCAGCAGCTGTTCATCCTAGCAGTCACTGGGAGGGAAGAACGGGGTTGGAACTCATTCAGAGTTCCATTCTAAGAGAATTGCCATTATTTGACCTAATAGTTCTGTAGAAACTGCCATTCTCAAAGCTTGTCTTTATCTGATCTCACTCAGATCTTGCCCAGTAGAGCCTTTTCCTGAGAGCATTTTTAAAAAATAAAAAGGAAAGCAAAAACCTCAAAACAAAAACTAAGCAAAAGCAAAAATTAAATGTTGATTGTTTACCATTGCAGCTCTGAGGCAATAACAGTTGTGGCAAACAATAAACTAATCAAAAATGCAGAGGAAATATCTTGGATAATTATTTACACAGGGGCTTTGAAGAGCTCTGACATATTTCTGGGATTCTAGAAGGCCATATGTTAGTGTACGTGTGTGTACAGGGGCCAGAGCTGTGCATATGCTTATGAAAAAAACCTTCAAAGGCCCTGAGTCCTCACTTCTGGCTGATCTTGAAACTCTGCAAGATTAACAGCTGATTTCACATCAGGAACCATGGAAGCCAGAAGGCAGTGGGATGACATACTCAAAATACCAAAAGAAAAATACTGCCAACCAAGAATTCTATATCTAGCATAAGTATCCTTCAGAAATGAAGGAGAAATTAAGATATTCCTGATAAATGCCAAGAAAATTTATGACTAGCAAATATGTCCTGTAAGAAGTACTGAAGGAGTCTTTTAGGCTGAAATCATAGGCTACCAGACAGTAACTCTAATCCACATAAATAAGAGCACCAGTAAAAGTAACGTATAGATAAATTTTTAAGAGAGTATAAATGTAATTTTTACCTCTCTTCCCCCCCCCACTCTGATTTAAAAGACAACTACATAAAGCAATAATTAGAAATCAGGTTTGAGAGATACACAATATAGATGTAATTTGGTGATAATAGCACAAAGTGGGGAGGAATAATGGAGCCTCCTATGTAGGAGCAAAGCTTTTGTGTACTATTGAAATCGGTATTGATCTGAGCTAAATTGTTAGAAGTTAAGATGGTAATTGTAATCCCCAGGGCAACTGCTAAATAAGTAACTCAAAAAATATTATACAAGAAATGATAAGTGACAAAAATGACACACTAACAAATATCCTTTTAATGCAAAACAAGATGGTAGTGGAGGAATAGAGGAATGAAAAGATATTAGACATACAGGAAACAATTTGCAAACTGGCAGACATAAATCTTAATTTACCAGTAATTCCATTAACTATAAATGAATCAAGCAATCCAGTCAAAAGACATATGGGCACAATGGATTTAAAAAAAAAAACAACAAATCAAAAAGCACCATGATCGAAGTATAATGCTCTCTATGGAAGACATTTAAATCTAAGTAGGTTGAAAGCAAAAGAATGTAAAAAGACCTGCCATGCATACAGGAACCAAAAAAAGAGCTGGAGTGAATACCAGACAAAATAGACTTTTAGACAGAGTTGCTACTAGAGACAAAAAGATTATTTTATAATGATAAAAGCATCAATCCATTATAAAGTTATGACAGTTATAAATATATATGCTTCTCACAACAGAGCCCTAAAATATATAAAGCAGAAATGACAGCACTGAAGGGAAAATACAGCTCAACAATAATAGTTGCAAACATCAACATTCCATTTTCAATAATAGAACAATTAGAAGACAAAGAAGCCTTGAAAAGTACTGTAAATCAACAAGACCTGTGACATCTAGAGAACACTCAACAACAGAATATACATTCTTTTCAAACACACAGTTGAACATTCTCTAGGATGGACTATAAAGTAATTTTTATGTTAAGTCATAAAACAAGTCTTAATAAATTTAAAATAGTTGAAAGCATACAAAGTGTGTTCTTGGGCCATGCTGGAGTGAAATTAGAAATCACTACCAGAAAGTTTGAAATTTAAAGGTATATGGAAATTAAACAGCATACTCATAACCACTTGGTCAAAGAAGATGTCACAGGGGAAATTGGAAAATAGTTTTAGATGAATGAAAATGGAAACAAAATATACTAAAACTTAGTGCAGCTAAAGCAGTACTCAGAGGAAAATTTATACTTATAAATGCCTCTATTAAAAAGAAAGATCTGAAACCAGTAACCTAACCTTTTACCATAAGAGACTAGAAGCAGAAGAGCAAACTAAACCCAAAATAAGCAGTGGAAGGAAATAAAGATTAGGGCCAAAATAAATGAAATAGGGAATAGAAAAGCAGTAGAGGAAATCAGCAAAACCAAAAGTTTGTTCTTAAAAACATCAACAAAATTGACAAACTTTTAGTTAAACTGAAAGGAGGCAATCCTCATATTACTAAAATCAGCAATGAAAACAGGAGCATTACTACCATTTAAAAAAGACTGTAAGAGAAAACCATAAAAAAATGTATGCCAACAAATTAGATAATGTAGATGACATGGACAAATTAATGGAAAGACTGTTAAAACTGACTCAAGGGGCACCTGGTTGGCTCAGTTGGTAGAGCATGCAACTCTTGATCTCAGGGTTGTGAGTTCAAGCTCCATGTTGCATGTAGGTGTAGAGGATTACTTAAAAAAAAAAAAAAAAAACCTGACTCAAAAGGAAATAGAAAATCTGAATAGACTTATAAAAAATAGATTGAATTATAATCAACAAAACTTCTATAGAGAAAAGCCCAGTTCCAGATGGTTTTGCTGGTGAATTCTAACAAACATTTAAAGAAGTGTTAAGACCAATCATTCACAAACATTTCCAAAAAAGAGTAAGGAGGGAACATTTTTGAAGTCATTGTATTAGGCCATTGTTATCCTGATACCAAAACCAGACGTCACAAAGAAAAAAAAACCTATAGACCAATATCCCTTATGAATATAGATGCAAAAATTCTAACCAAAATACTAGTGGAGTTAATCCAGCAACATATAATAAAAAGGATTATACACCATGACTAGGTGGGATTTATCCCCATAGTGTAAGGTTGGTTCATATGCAAAAGTCAGTAAATGTAGTACACTGCATCAGTTGAACAAAAAGTCACATCAAATCAATAGATGCAGAAAAAGTGACAGAATTCAACATTCTTTCATGATAAAAACACTAGATTGATAAACGAGGAATGGAAAAGAACAGCTTTTATCTGGTGAAAAAACTAACATACTTAATAGCTGAAGATGAAAGCTTTTTCCCTCAGATCATGACAAGGATGACCCCTCTTCACAGTTGTATTCACCATTGTAGTGTAGGTTGTTGCCAGAGTATTTAGTTGAGAAAAAGGAATAAAAGGCATCCAGATTATAAAGGAAAAGGTAAAAATATCTTCAGTTATCAATAGCGTGTTTTTTTTACATAGAAAATCCTCAGGAATACATACACAACTTGTTCTGCTCCATGCTGGACATGGAGCCTACTAAGGAAAGGAGTTGGGGGCGCCCGAGTGGCTCAGTTGGTTAAGTGTCCAACTCTTGATCTCAGGGTTGTAAGTTAAAGCCCTGCATTGGAGCCTACTTTAAAAAAAAAAAATACACAATTATTCATGCTAGTAAATAAATTCAGCAAGGTTGTGGGATACAAGCTCAAACATAAGAAACCAATTGCATTTCTATACATTGGCAATGAACAGTCTGAAAAATGAAACTATAAGAATTTTATTCACAACAGTGTCAGAAATAATGAAATACTTAGTAATTTAACAAAATAAGCATCAGACTTGTATAGTAGAAACTATAAAACATTATTCAGAGAAATTAAAGAAGAACTAAATGAGTAAAAAGACATCTTATGTTCCTGGATTAGGAGACAATGTTATGGGTTAGAAGATATATTACTCAAATGGCAATATTCCCCAAATTAATCTATAGATTCAGGGTAATTCCTATCAAGATTTTGGCTGCCCTTTTTGCAGAAATTGCCGAAGTTATCCTAAAATTCATATGGAAAAGGAAGGGACTCAAAATAGCCAAAACAATTTTGAAAAAGAACAAAGTTGGAAGACTTAAACATCCTGATTTGAAAACTTAGTATATAGATTTACAGTAATAGTGTGGCACTGGCATAAAGATAAGCATAGGAATGAATAGAATGGAAATGACAGAGCAGAAATAAACTCTTACATTATGGTCAATTGATTTTTGCCAGGGGTGCCAAGACCAGTAGAGAAAGAATAGTTTTTAAAAAATGGTGCCCAGAGTTACGAATATCCTATCCTTTAAAAAGGCAAATTTCAGTATCATCTATGAATTATATCTCAATAAAGGGGGTGGGTAGGTAGGGAAGATACACACACACATTCTCTCTCTCTCTCTCTCTCTCCCTCCCTCCCCCCCTCCCTCTCTCCCTCCCTCCCTCTCTCCCTCTCCCTCCCTCCCCCCCCCTCCCCCTCCCTCTCCCCCCCAAAAGACCGGATGTGCTCTGCTAGGAAGAGCTATGAGAGTGGATCACCTCAGAAAGAATTACAGGAGAGGAGAGGAGGTGCCACACACACATCTTTCTGAGACAATTCCCTGAGAAAATTGTGTGTGTGTATATAGATATTTTTAAGATTTTATTTGAGACGGGGAGAGAGCGAGCGAGCACGCTCAGGGGGCGGGGGGGGGGGGACAGAGGCAGAAGGAGAAACAGACTCCCCACCAAGCAGGGAGCCCGATGTAGGGCTCGATCCCAGGACCCTGGGATCATGACCCGAGCCGAGGGCAGATGCTTAACCGACTGAGCCATCCAGGCGCCCCTATGTGTATACATTTTAATTTGGAAATTGTTCTTTTTTTTTTTTCTTATTTCAAGTGAGTAGAGACTGACTTTTGAAATTACCTGATACCTATTGCCAGTAGTAGAAGTGTGTCAAGAGCCCAGTATTCTACCACCATTAGCCAGAGTGACTGTCAGGAAATAAAGGCCATTAGTATCTTTCTTGTGATCAGACTGGTATTGTTGCCATAAACTATCTGTTGGGAATTAGAAATAGTTCTGGCTTGTAACAGCCTTGCTTGAGATTGGATTATGTGTAGTTAGAAAAGAGAGAATATGCCAGTGGGACAAGTATATGGAAGTGAGACTAAATTGATAGTCTGATAAGAATTACTGATGCTTTTAACTATGGGTGGAAGGAGGAAGAGATTTGCTGGACTGGCTTTTTCCTTTGCAGTTTGTCTGGTTTTTGTTTTCTCCTTATTGTAATGACTAGGATCTCTAGTACACTGTTAAATAAAAATTGAGAGCAGACAACCTTGCCTCATTCCAGTCTTCAAGGGTTTAACACTGTCTTTCACCATGAAGCATATATAGTATTGGCAATAGGTATTTTGTAGATGCCCTTCATCAAATTGAGGAAGTTTATTAGTTTGCTGAGTGGCTTTCTAAAAATCTTAACTTGATGTTGGATTTTGTCAAGTTCATTTTTAAGTCTAATCTGGTGAATTATACTGATGGATTTTGAAGTGTTAAATCAACATTGCAGCCTTGGAATAAACCTTACTTGGTCATGATTGAATGCCATGAATCCAACCAATTGAATCCAACGATAAATCATCTCAGGACTCTTGAGATCATGACCTGAGCCAAAATCAAGAGCCGGATGCTCAACTGACAGAGCCACCCAGGTGCCCCCAAGTACTGCTTTAGATGGATCCCACATTCTTGTTTTGTTTTCATTCGGTTAACCACTTCATTTCCCTTTTGATTTCTTCTTAGATCCCTAATTTAGTTAGAATTACATTGTTTGGTGTCCAAATATTTGGAGATTTTCCACGTATCTTCATATTATTGATTTCTATTTGAATTCCATTATGGTCAGATAAATACTTTGTACAATTTGAGTTCTCTTAAATTTATTGAGATTTAATTTATGGCCCAGACTATGGCCTATCTTGACAAGGTCCCATGTGTACTAGAAAAGATTGTGTATTCTGTATTGGTAGATGGAGTGCCCTATAAATGTCAGGTCAAATTGGTTAAGTCTTATATATCCTTATTGTTCAAATTTATAAATTTTCTCTTATTTTTTCAATTTTTTTTCTATCCCCTTTTCCACCTTTCATTCAGTTTCTGTGACTTGTGTGTGTGTTTCGGTGTTTTCCTTTTGGTAGTTTCTATTGTTATGTCCTCAAGTTTACTAGTCTTTTATTCCGCTATGTCTTATCAGCTGCTAATAACAGCCAGTATATTTTCCACAAGAGTGTGAGATCCCTTTGGGTCTTTATTCTATCTTCTGTTATCTCTCCTTAGCATGCTCTGTCTTTCCTCTACCTTTTTGAATATATGAGGTTTATTTATAATGTCTTAATGTCTTTGTTCTGTATTATTTCTGTTGCTTGATTTTTGTTTTCATTATGGGGTTGTATTTTCCAGCTTATTTGTATGTCTGGTACTCTTTGTAGCTCAGGCATTTTGAATTTTGTTGCTAGGTACTAGAAAATATGTATATATGTTTATATAAAGTATGTGTAACATGAGTTTATTACATACATCCTCATATATGTATGCACACATACATGGAATACAAACATACATAGGAGACAGTATCTCCACCCTATCTCTACTTCATTTGAAGAAGTCAGGAAGTCCTGTGTTCATAGTGGATAACCAGTTTTAATTTGCATTTTATTTTTTATACATCTGTAGGACAGAGAATCCTACTCCCATGATTTTTGTTAAGGCTCTTAGTATCTCAAAAACTGCCAACATCTTTAAAGTTAAATTAATTTCACTAGAAAAAAGTAAGGGTACATATAATACTTGAGGCATAAATTACTTGGAAATTAAGAAAACCCAAAATATCCATCTTGGGTTGGAAGCAGTGGTTTAAGGAGCTGAAAACTCCTTGTGCTGCTTTCAGAGGGAGCACTCGCTAACTCCTCCAGCTTCATAGCGGGTCAGACGATTCCCTGAAAGGCAACCCAGAGTTTGGGCCTAGTTAGTGTGCAATTCCTACATGCTGGCTGTGACCTGCTTCCTTTGAAGCGCTCATTGAGGCGGGGGTGCAGCAAAGAAAATGGAGGAGGTAGGAGATAGAAGAGCATCTGAATTGTCCGCCTCCCCTTTTTGTATTAGAGAACAGAAAACCACTTTTCTACTGTGGTGAGCCCCCCGCTAACATCTCTTTCCTGGGTGCTAGCCCGCCAGGTGCACCCTATCCTCCAGTGAGGCCAGGAAAGGGCCAGCCGTCAGCTTTGCTTGCAGAAGTGGTACACCATGCTATGTGAGTTTGCTCTGAAGAACTAGAGGGATATTCCTGAACCCAGGAAAGCAAGAAAATACACTTAACCTATATCTTTCAGTGGTCACCATGATGAATGTGTTAAAAAAACAAGGGAAAATGAGGGAAATCAAAGTGACTTCATAGCATTTTCAGACTGATTAATCTACATTTTTGGTTCTTTTTTTTTAAAAAAAAGGAATGGGGAAATAGTACCTTGAAGCCATGGGAAAAATATACCAGGATCTTCAGTGATTGAGAAGGGCAGGTCCTCAACTAGGTTCTCAACTATAGAAAAAGAAGCAAGACAACTTATGACACAAAAATCTGCGCTCACCTATTAGAAAAGTCACTTTTTATGTGAATTGAAACCTTTGGCTTTTTGCTGAAGAGGTCTGTGGCTGTTTTAGCTGAGGAAGGCTTCAGACTTGTTAGCCACGTGATGTGAGATGCAGGTGGCCTGATTCTGCCACCACTTTCACAGGCCCTTTTCCTGTCATCAACCCCATTTTCCAGCTGTAAATGGTGGCCAATGCCACCTGCCCTTCATAATATTTATAATGGTATTTGTATTTATATACTGTAGTACCTTATGAATACTGCTCTGCAGTTAGTGAGGTCTTTCCATCTGCTAATTTTACATCAGACACTGAGTTGAAAAGGTGTCACGCCTCTTGCAGATGAGGAAATGGGGAAGTTTCAGGATGAAGAAAGGTTAAGTGACTTGGCCAATGTCCCAAGTACAAGGATCCGGGCCAAGCGAAAGGCTTCTAATTCCAAATTCAGTGTTCCTTCTGCTAGAATGTGCTGCCTCCCTCCAGGACTGGCAGAAGATACTGGGGCCAGTCCTCAGGCTAAGGCTTTAATTATTCTGCCTCACTCAGCACGTGATGTACCACGTTGTGTTTGTAGGTGGCTTAGTGGGAGGTTTTCCTGTAAAAGGGACAGGGTCTAGATGTGGGACTGGCTCAGTCTGTGGAGAGGTGATGAGAATGCTGGTTGTGGTTTTCTCACAACTCCCCAATTACTGCCTGGTATCATTTGGTACTTACTTTGCTAACTACACTTTTGGAAAAAGAAGCATGAATCAATTCAGTTAATGTAGAAGAGGGCCAAATGTTGCTAAGAAATGCTCCTGGAGACTGGTCCTCACAGCTAATTCTGGGAGGGTGTCTGACTTGACAGTGTTGGCTTAGTCATTTCGAGCACAGGGCTTCAGACTTTCAAAACAACTACAAAGGTTGCAGCAGTTGCTTACTGAGATAGCTTGTAGAGTGTTTATTGGCTAAGCCTTTAACACAGAGTTTGTTAAACTACAGATTTAAATAGTAATCATTTTTTATGACCAAACCATTGAAAGAAATTGAGTCATTCGTTTCCTTTAAAAAATTAAACCTCAAAACCAAATTTATCAAATGGACTGATATCTCCTGCACTGATTTCCAAACCCCCCCACCTTTGTCAGGTTGAACCAAATTGAAAATTGAAACCAAATGATTATATATTTTTCATTTCCTAGCTAACTGGCTTCAATTCCTCAGTCTTCTAAACTCAAAATAAATCACAGCAGTGCTGGTTCAGTAAGAGCACACATAAAAACGTTAAAGAACAGGCGGGAGACCTGGGTGGGCGTGCTCATACCTGGAGGATAGTTAGGGTAAGTCTGTATCTCTTCAGCTACATTTAGTTAATTCCCAGAGTTTTGAATGTCGGGGTGTGATGACCTCTATGAAAGAGCTGATTAGCAACAGTCCGGACTTTGTATTGTACAGATGTTGTCCTCGCCCCCACCCTACGCATACACCTTTGTCATTACACTGAATGTACTACATTGTAATGATTGGTTTTCCTTTTGAGACTGTGACACAGGTAATGCTCCTAATTCAAGTTGGCAATCCAAGACCTGGCACATACTTGGCATTTAAAAAAATTTTTGCTGTGTCTGGAAATTTTACAGAAAAAAAGAGAAGTACACCATTATTTTAAAGTCTTTTTTTTTTTTAACTTTTCACAAAGGATTTGCTGTAAGTCTTCAAGTCATCTTGTCCAATCCAAAAGCCGTATTTAAGCGTCGTGGATCCCAGCCAGGGATGCAAGAATCTGATTTTCTAAAACAGATAACAACAGTTGAAGAACTGGAACCAAAAGCAAGTAACTGCACTAAGGTATTCCTTTCACTTGTGCTGCTTGACCTTGTTCAGTGTCAGCATTAAGAAGTGTGGCTACCCAAGAGATTTCCCTCCCCTCTAGGTTCTCGTATGGCACACTCGGACAGAGAAGGTTAATCTAGCCAACGAGCCAAAGTACCGCCTGGACACGGTGAAAATTGAGGTATAAACGGAAGCAGCAGCTGGTGCAGTTTGCCTGGCTAGTGGACACGAAGAGGAGTGCGGAGGTCAGGCTCCAGAACATTCAGGTATCGTTCGCTTGACTTCGGTACGACAGCCTATGTCGTCACCTAACGGACATCTGTTTCAACAGAGCTTGTCCATCCGTTAACACAGCTGATGGAATGGTATCAAATGTGTGTTTTTGTCTTCCTTTGTTCTGCATGTCTTCCCTACAACTAAACTGGAAGTTCTTTGTACACAGCTAGTGACACTGGAGGGTACGATTGTGAGTATCTTACGTACTTTTTTTTTTCCCATTTGGCCTTAAAATTGGTAGAACTGAGCAGGTTTTAGAAACAACAGGCATTTTGCCAACTAAATGTTCCCAATTCCTCACTTTGCAATGTAAAGTTTAAGTTTTGTAAGGTTGGTGGCAGTATACATTGTAGGAAATAAAACCCACAAAAATAAAAAGGTCTATGGATTCATCTGTTTAATATAGGGATATAACATTTTGTCAATACTAGGCACCATAAAATGTAAACACAATTACTGTCATAAACCTGGATATACCTTCAAGGATTGAAAGTGGCTTGTTTAGTTACCCTGTTTGCATACAGTGCAGAGAAAGATCTTCATGTTATTAGCACTATGTACATAAGAAGAGATCCAAATTACAGGAGAGGCAGATAAAATTTGAGTTCTTTAAACATTCGTTAAACTAAGTTTTGTAGTAACATCCAGGTTTATCTTCCTTTCACTAACCACGCTCCCTGTTAAGCACATCATAACAACAGCACAGTGAAGTGAATGATGAAATAAAAGAATTTTGATACACTAGAAAACAGTGCTCAGTGATACATTTACATTCTATTTATATGATTAAACATTTGATCATACAGTACCTTCCTAAGGATTACTGGCTAATTTGGGGGTGGGGTTTATACTGTTAGAGGTATTACTAACATGATAACTACTTCCCTTATATGCAGACATTAGAGCTATAATTTTATTGAGAGTAAAACTGATTATGCAAGTTGACTGAGCAGCTTCTCAAATAATGTGGTTTATGAAATCATGGGAAATGACCAAAGCTGCCCTTGACATAAAATGGTTTCTCAACCTGCTTTTCACATCAAATTTAATCAGTACAGACCAACACGGTCAGATAATTCTTAATATGAACAAATGGGGAAAAAGAAAAAATATATATGTACATGAATAAACAGGGGAACTAGATGCGTTTTAGCAAGGAATGTCAGGTGGTAGTTCTGGATGAAACTTGCATTGCAGTTTTCATTTCCACAGCTGTGTGCTGAGAGTCTGACCCGATGAGCTTCCAGACCATCCTGCTGTTGTGTTGGGGGGCTGGCCAAAACCCACTGTTGGGTTTGTACTGCTGATACTCATGCCAGCCATTTGCTGATTCATCTGTGAAACATAAAAAGCTTACTTTAAAAGGCTTACTTCACTTTTAATTCTTGTTTCTTTAGCCACAGACATTTTTAAGTTACCCTGTTGTATTAGAAGCTGCCTTTACTGGAGGTTTAGTCAGATAATGAAGTTTAATAGCAATTATAAGTCCTTTTCCTCAATGTGAAAATTAGTCAAAGCACAGGAGTAAAAGACTACCAAACAATTACTTCCCTAGAGAAAGCTACTTTGTTTCCTTCTTGTTCTTTATCTCCTTCCACATTTTTTAACACTGTCCATAAAGTGATCTCAATTATAGTCTATTTATTCCTTTTCAAAACTCCATTTTTTGTCCCCCAAAGATTAACCACAACTGAAAAAAAAAGTACCAAAGCAATCTTTGAATTTGTATCCAAGTCCACTATTCTTTCAACTCTACCAGCATGTTGTTCTTTAACTATAAGGATTGAGGAAATTTTGTGGATGACAGCTATTCTTCTGTCTTTATTAAAATCTTAAATGGTTCTATATATACTTTCTAAATATTAAAAAAGGTCATAAAGCATATCTTTTGCTCAGTTAACCACTAAATGTCTAAAATTAATTTTCATTATATAAGGTATAAGATTACATGTATTTTTATTCCAGACTGGAATCATATATGTATAGAAGCATCCTAACCCTTTCCCTGTGGTACTCTCTTACTTCTAAGATTGATGATAAGTAAAGGAAAGGCAAGATTTATCACAAAGCACAGATTGGATTCAAAACCTATGCTCAGGGTTGGAATGTATTCTTAATAAAGTTCATTTGTTATTTTGCAAAGACACTTATGTTTACCACACTGCTGATGAGGCGTAAGTGTCCAGTTCGTCATCCCTACTAAAGGATGCTATAACCACCTTTCAGTGAGAGGCTGCTGGAAAACAGCAGCGCCCCTCAGCATGCTTGGAAGTAAGGGCCAACCGTAACTCCTTACGGATTCATCTAGCACCTTAACCTGAGCTGGGCGTGCTTCAGCACTTTGTCTCACAAAAGCTGTTACTGACATTTGGTACTTGAGGTTCCCAGAGGATAGAGATCAAGAGTAAGATGCTTAACCAACTGAGGCACCCACCCCCCCGAATAATTCCTTTAAATAATGACAAGAGGGGTGCCTGCCTGGCTCGGTCAGTAGAGCACGTGACTCTTGATCTCAGGGTTTTGAGAGTTTGAACCCCACACTGGGTGTGGAGATAACTTTAAAATAAAAGTGACAATAAAAGCATTCATGGGATATACAGTGTTTTGGTAATGTTAATTATCACTATAGACTATTCTCTGAATGCTCTCAAGGTAAAACAGCTGACCAGAACAGAAACCAAGATCCCCCAAATGCTAGAGAAACATCAAATAAGAACTGTAAAGGGAAGAGTTGCTGGAGCATGAAACGAAGTCTAAGGTCAGAATGGAGCATAATATAGAAATTGATTTGAGAAAAGTTATACTAAAATGTCAGCTTTTGGCTTTAAACTAACGTAAGTAGAAATGGGATTTTGTAATATAAGGGGATGTCTGAGACAAATATGGACTTGTCCCTAAGTAAATTAAACAAGAATATTTCTTATAAAGCCAAGGGCAATAGTCACATGACATAGAGAATAGCCTAGATCCCTCACAAAATAGTGCTTTGAGAAGAGGAGGCTGGATATTTTTCTAATTTGTCAAAGTTAACACATAAAACCCCAAAATCATTAGTGACGGTAGGCTGGTCTAAGCGGACTATAAAAACACCCCAAAAGGGAGTTGGGTTAAAAGCTTGGTGCTAATTTCATGGGGTGATGGGGGGGAAGAAGACAGGAAGTCTCTCAAGATGCCCAAGATAATTTCTAGCTATTACAAACAGGATGTTCGCCAGTGTTATAACCTGAAGTGAAAAAATGCTTAACATTTCTTTATAGTCAGTGACTGCTCATTTGTCTATGTGATTGTAACTTCATAATACCTATAAATAGTTCTCACCTCATACAACATGGCCCTACTCAAATCTTTCTGCCAGGTTGTTAGATTTAAATAAAACCATTTAGAAAATAAATCCAGTTTCTTTGATTTTGGAGAAGTTGGAGAGCAAATGACCTCTTACCTGTGAGAGGTTCCACTGGGGCTGTTGAGCTTGCGGCAGGCCAAACTTACTCTGGGGTGCACCCATCTGTCCCACCATTCCTCCTTGGGGGCCAACCACGTTTGGAGGAAGTGGCATCACGCTAGTTTGTGCATTTCCCATAAACCCATTGGGCATGGGCATGCCCACCATCATGCTCGCACTCTGTCCCATCACATTTCCGAGAAGGCCAGGAGCTGCAGGTGTAGGCACAGGCACACCCATCGATGGAAAACCTTGAAATGCAGTCGGTGCTTGTGAGGTAAATGGTATATTTGTGGGTCCCATAAACACACCTGCATTTTAAGAACCATGAAAAGAAAATGAGAAAACAGGGCTATTGTGTGCAGCTGCACTCATCTCTCTAATCACAGAAAAAGGATCACCATCTTTCTCAACTACCCACAGCAAAAATTTTAATTCCAGTCTGCTCCTACTGCTCAAACTTACACCATAACCCTCAGAGCTGCTTACTTCCAGAATGCAGTTATAAACCTGAGCACATTTAATTAGGACACATAAATCTTATGCAATAGCTATAGAAAATACCCAAACTATGTAGCATGAGATTACATGCTGACGAGCACCACTAGGCTCCCACCATCAAACGCACAGTGAGAGCTGTCTGCCTTTAATAGAAGCAGGTGAGATGTCCTATAACTTTAGCTCCCTATTTAGAGGAAATGGGCCCAACAGATTATGTAAACAACAAATCTTACTGTGCAGTATCTCATAATTATTAAAAACTCAAAGTTTTGGAATTCGTGTGGTAACAGTGCTTATTGTTTACTTACAGAAAACTACACAAACTTGTAAACTTCATGCAAATCAAAATCTTCAAAAACAATCCATGTCCTGTAACCTTGTGAAACAATATTAAGTGATATGTGAACAGCTTGTTAATTCTAAGCGAATAAAGTTTTGTGAATCCTGTATATGCTTTTTAATTCTAATGCTTCAATTTTGTATTTGCACAAATTGCAACAAAAGTACCGATTCCGTAGAAAAATAATACAAAGGGTATACTTCTAGTAATGTCACAACAAGCTGCTGACAGCGGATATTAAAATGAATTACCAGGAGTACTCTGCTGCTGAATGGTTCCTGTACCATACAAAGATAAGATGGAGTCTTTGGAGAGTTGTTTCTTTGCCACCTCTTCTGACTTTGTTGCTTGCTCGGTGAACAGATCCAGATCTCCAGATATTACTGTAGACAGAGTGGTAGCTGCAGGTATAGAGGGTGTCCCCTGAGACAAATACCAAAGCAAGCTGTCAAATTCTCCATACCAGAACACAGTTCATCTGTTAAAATCTAAATGAAATTAGAAATTAACTGTAGAAGGTAATGTGGTGACATTACAGAGGATCATTCACAAGCCCACATAAAACAGCATCTAGGAGGAAGGTACAATGTTTCCTATTTTGAATCTGTTGCTGGAAGAGAGGCAGATTGAAGCTCTTTCATAATAAATTGCGTTTACCTGCTCAACTAACAACTGAGTTTTTGCCCATCACATCCTGACCCACATCCTGACCACAGTGGCTTCAGCAACAGGATATAATGGCCGTGTGAGGACCACCATTCCTGGAAGATGCTGAGGCATTCCCTTTGGCAACTACTACTCCAAGGTTCTGGTAATCCCTTGAAATAAAGAACATTGCTACAATGACAGCATACTCCAAGAGGGTCCTGCAAAGGCTGATCTTGTCTTCTTTGAAAAAAAGAAAAGGCTTTTTCAAAAGCTGCATCAAGATATTTTTATAAATCTAACCTAGATCAGTTTTAACCACATTAGGATGTTTCTAGTCCATCCAGAAATGAAGCACAGCAAAGTTCAACCACCTATACTCTCAACCATATCTTCAATCCCACTTTTGGACAAGGGGCAGAGGAACACAAATACAAAGAAACATGTAGATACAAAACAAAAATTTTCACTTAATCTGTATCTGCACACAGATTAAAGTGAGGTTATTACAGCTGTGATTGTATAATGATCTCTACAGTCACTAAATATTCAATCACATTTGTTTACATGAAATTGTTTTAGATATGAAGAGTTTCAAAGAATTCTAAGAACAGTAAAAACTGAGTAAGAGTCTTTTCAAACTATAGAATAAGGTGAGAGTAGTAGGTACAAGTTAAAGATCATGCATATGATTTGTCTTAATTTTTTAAAAATTTAGACATTTTAATAGGTTGGCTAAAAAACCTAGCAATAAATTACCATCCAAGCATTGTATTCACAAATTCAAGCAGATCAATATGTTGAATCTATTGTGACAAATTAAGCAAGAATTTTGAGATAAGCCACTTAATTTTGCAAAAGATCTAAAATGTGTAAGAAATTGGACATAATGGAATACCAAATATAACAATATGCTTGAATAAAGTATTATCTGAACTACGAATGATGCAACAAAAGCTCACAGAAGCTAAGAGCAAGAGCTCTGGAGCCAGCCTGCCAGGACCAGAATTCTGGTCCCACTGCTTACTAAAGAAAACAATGTACCCTTAGACTGTCACCTAATCTCCACTGTCTCTCTTCTCTATACTTGGGGATAATAAGATTTCCTACCTTACACAGTTGCTTGATGACCACAAGAAGTGTTCTGTGGCAGGGTTAAGCACACAGTGTTTACTGTTAATGTTGTCAGGTAATGAAGCAACCATCTCACTAATCTTTCCATCATGTTTAGTTTCTTTTGAATCGAAGAACCTGCTTAAAATCCAAAATGGCTGGGAAACCTATTACAGTAGCTCCCCCGTTTCCACCCCTCCCAAGATACAGTCCAAGTGCCCTGTGGACGCCTGGAACCACAGAGTACCAAGACCTATATATACCCTCTATATACTATGCTCTTTCCCTACACATCCATACCTCTTGAGAGTTCAATTTAGAAACTAGGCACAGTAAGAGATTAACAGTAACTATAAAATAGAACAATTATAACAATATACTGTAATAAAAGTTATGTGAATATGGTCTCTCTCTCAAAATACACTGTACTCACCCTTCTTGTGATGATGTGAGATGATAAAATGCCTACATGATGAGATGAAGTGAGGGGAATGACAAGTGAGGCACTGTGACAAGTGTTAAGCTACTGCTACTGATCACCTGGTGATACCTCAGAAGAAAGATCATCTGCTTCTGAACTGTGGGCAAGTGAAACCGCGGAAAATGAAACCACAGTCTCATCCTAGAGCAGCCTAATATTCACATGCTCTAAACATGTATATTTCTTCTGATGAGGGTAGATTAGAGTATCTACCTCAACATGGTCATAATCTAAAAAGAGCCAAACCAAATAGCATGATGAGTAAGCACTCATACGTCTATTATTATTTTTTGGTGCTCCATTTGATAGCAGTACAACTCCAGGATAAAAGAAGAATGTCTGCCTATCAATTTACACTTTGGGACACTACAGAATCCCTAACCAGAGGTTCTCTGGCGTCGGGATCCTAGGTCTGATCCAAGGAGAGGGCACAGCACTCGTGCAGGTCTAGATACTGTTGGTATATGTATATTATAGACAGAAGGAAAGGGATGGCTCCTACAAGTCACCTTTGGGGACTCTGGAATGATTCCCTCTGAACCCCCAATACACATGTGCATTCTGGTTAGCTGAGTATATCTAACCTTCTTCACAAGACTACACAGCCAAACAGGTAAATCTCACTTTCACATGAGTGGGAAATCTTTTTTTTTTTTTAACACTTTATTTATTCATTAGACAGAGAGAGAGAGAGAGAGAGAGAGAGCACAAGTGGGGGAGGGACAGAGGGAGAGGCACATGCAGTCATGGGGCTGATCCAGGACCCCGAGATCATGAACTGAGCCCAAGTCAAGACACTTAACCGGCTGAGCCACCCAGGCGTTCCTGAGTGGGAAGTCTTTTTAAAAAACATTAATTATGAACGAAACGAGCACTGAAAGAATAGTAGGAGCTCAGAGTGATTCCTATTTCTGTCCAATTTTACATAATAGAAACCCACCAAAATTAGTAATTTCATAGCAGGAGTGTATGTATAAAATGTGTACTTTAACCTGCCTTTCCCCCTCCCCATTTTGAAAGACATTATTTTGAAAACGTATCTGGGTTTTTAACCTTTACATGTAGTTCAGATGAAAGATAATTCTGTTCCCCAAGTATTTTACAGGGCTCAATACAACTGGCACAGTTTTGGTCAAAAACAATGCTCTAAAAAAAGAATTAGATGTGATTTAAAAAAAAATTAGTCCTGTTACTCTTAGTTATTAATGCAGAATGCACAAAGCACGCAGGTCAGACCAACCCCTCATAAAAGCAGGAGCTATACCCCATATTGCTTGTCAGGTGCTACTTAAGAGTTTAAATGAAGTCTGCATTGTTCTACTTGCTTTGATACTGAACAGAACACATGAAGTAGTACACTGAAGCCTCAGATGTGGGGTCTAATTCTCTAAGCAGTTCCAAAGCAACTCTCATAGTCCAGTGGAATCGAAGGAAGTCTAGCAGATAAAACAGCCTCACTAGAATGCTAGACCAAAAGAAACTGCTTTTCATGCTCAGATTGTCAAATATTCTAAATGCTTCTTTCTGAAGCCACAACATTAGCATTAGACAATTTTTATTACCACATGAATACCCCTGCGTGCACAAATTCACAAGGTGCTTAATGTTAACTGAAACAACAATAGTAACAAACAGTTCCTCTTTTTATGTGTTGGGGGAGGGGAGAAGGAGCCAAGTCATAAAATAAAGCTATCTTTTCTGAAAATAAAAAATACTGCAGACAATTTTGATAAAGATAATTTAAACTAGTACCTCAAATTTATTTGCTCAATTCTATTGGTAATTATACAATGACTATCATAACAAAAAATATGTGTAATAAAATAAGCAATTAATCTTCTTAGTAAGACATAGATTCTTATTAAAACTTTCTACCCAAACAATATACATTTGGCTCTGTTTTTCTAGAGAAAAGGGAAATATTTTACCTCAAAAATTATGCTGTACTGAAACAAACTATTGTTCATTTATAAAGTATAAACTTAAAATAGAATCTTAAAGCTGTATGCTTAAGAGTAACCTATATCCCTAAAAAAGTTCATTTATTCACCTTAAAGAAAGCTAAATACTTCATGGGATCACTTGTATGTGGGATCAAAAAAAAAAAAAAGCTGAATTCATAGAAAGCAGAATGGTGGTTACCAGGACTCAGGAGTGAGGAAATACAGGGAGGTTGACACAAACTCAGTTATAAAATGAATTAAGGTCTGAGGGCCTACAGTGTGACGATAGTTGATTATACTGTATTATGTAACCGAAATTTGTGAAGAGGGAGCTAAAGTGTTCTCATCAAAAAAAAAAAGGACATGAGGTGATGGATGTGTTAATTAACTTGATGGTGGGAATCAAATATACACTTTAAGTATTTACCATTTTACTTGTCAGTTATACCTCAATAAAGCTGAAAAAATATTTAAAGGTATTAAACAATTTACAATTTTAAAAAAGGAATGAAGGCAAAAAAAAATTCCACGTAAGTAAGAACACAATTCAAAATTTCTTTGCCATCAATATGTAAAAAAATTCTGCTCATATTGTTCTAAATAATTTTTTAAAAATCATTTTAAAAAGTAAAAATAGTGTGTCCATTATACTTCAATTTTAAAAAAAGGTTTTAGGGCTAACTTAAAACAACTAATCTTCATAAAAAATATGAGTACTGAATTTGCTAGAATTTCTTATTCTCGGTTTTCCTGCAGCCAGAACTAAATCTTCAGAATGGCTCAATACAGCATAAAAAAAGAACTACTGGCTTGTAATCAATATTTAAACACCCATGGTTTTAAAACCTCTGAAGTGACCTTGTTAATCTCAGGCAAGTTTGAGACAGTCTGAGTTTTCCCACTGGTTCACTCTAAACGGCACTGTTTGCCTAAAGCAAGAGTCAGCAAACTTTAAACAGTGAATATTTAGGCTTTGTGGGTCAAACAGTGTCTGTTGTAACTATTCAACTTGTAGTGTGAAAGCAGCCACAGAGAATATATAAACAAATGGAATGCCTGTTTCAATAAAACTTTATTTGCAAAAATGAGCTGCAGGCTTATTTGCCAACCCCTGGCCTAAAGAATAAAGCTTTCAAATCAAGAGACTGCTCAGAGACAGTGCTTTCAAAATTGAAATTTTGAGACTTTTCAAAAAGGAAATAAGCCGTGATCATGTAAAACCATATTCTTATTACATACCTGAGCTGGGGGTATGACAGTTGCAGGTAAGGGATTAGAAATCATTGGTCCAAATATGTCTAGATCATCATTCAGGGACGGCACTGTGGTTGTGTTCCCATTGGTCACTGGTGCCTCAGCAGGGCCATCTGAAAAGAATATAGATTCTCATCCTAAAGTAGATTCTCTTAAATTACTTGAAACATGGCATCATTTAAAAAATTAATATATGGTTTAAAAAAAAAAAAAACAGTTCAAAAGTTGATAACAAAATATATGTCCCCGTTCTACCCCAGGCTCTCTCCTCTTTCCCAAAGAAACTATTTCCAGTTTTATTCTCCCAAAAATATTCTTTACTCACCGGTTTCTAGGTATAATATATCCAAATCCCATTTTAACAATAGTGGTATTACACTATTCACGTTATTCTGCATCCTGATGCTTCCTTATGTGCCAGGCACTGTTCTGAGTGTACAGACATTAACTCATTTAATCCCCATGATGTTATGAGATACTACTTTGGAGATAACTGGCTAAACTGGCATTTGATACCATGTTCTTACAAATAATGTCTCCATAAATGTGCACATGCTGCATGTGTGTATTATGGACATCACTTCGTATCATGTTTACCGACATTGGAAATAAATTTTGAGGATTTAAAATGTCTGAAATGTTGAATTCTCAAGTTACAATAAGGGAAAAAACTGCATAGAAAGAAAGAAAACAAACATACACTACATAGACTGATTCTACAGGAAATATGCATAAAACTTTGAAATAAACCCTTTTTTACTCGAGCATGGCCACCTTCCACAATAGCCGTACCAAGCCACTGAACTGTACCAGGGAAGGAAGTCTGACAGTGACAACATCCTGTATCAGCTTCCTACTTATTCTCCCACTCAAAAAATTTTATATCTCCTTTTTACGTTAGTGCAGGTTATTAAATGTAAGGGGTGGGACTTGGAGTGGGCTGGAGTAGAGAGAGTTTGTGAGCACAGTCCAGGGAATGGGACACCTCACACAGTTTACTGTGGCCACAACCAAATAACAGTTCAGAATACCCCAACTCCAATCTCTTGGGACTTATATCCTGAGCTTCTAATTTAGCAATTTACAATCTCATTTGATCTCTCTTTGATACACTACACACTCCTCAAAGGTCATCAGTCATCTTTCAAAATTTCTTCAACATTGAGTGGGATGTCTTGCACAAAGCAGGCTTCAAATATTTGGCAAATTTAAAGGAAGGTCTACCACAGACTGGGTGTTTCTGCCACAACCCACAGAAACTCACAGGTTTCTTCTCTTTTGTGAAATATAACTATAGAAACTGGTGTATTTTATGTCCCTGTTTAAGCTTCAGTGACTCACAGATTATCATTAATTTCAATGAATAAATGGGTCACAATGAAGTATTTTTTACTACTTAATTTAGAAAAGACTGTAAAATTCACAAGGTTTGAAAGAGATCAACTGCAAATATTTTTAATCATTTTCAGTGATATCACATTATCAGAACCACAAAAAATGTATGTTTCCTATATATGTTCTATCTGTATTAAGCATTATGGACAATTTAAAGGTGAAGCAATAAAACAATGCACAGATTAATACTAATTTATAATATATAGAATTTTAAGCTAAGACACAACTATGACACAAAAGAATTTAAATATGACTCATGAAAGCATTTTTTTTTCATTTCTAAACACAAATGGCAACATTCGTTTTGAAGTCAGACCTCTTAAAAGAACTATTTCATGTTTTCCAGTCCATTCCGCATTCCACTTACATCATGTGTAATACATCATGTAAATAGGAACCAGAAATAAAATATTTTAAAAGGACAAGATATTCTAGATTAAAAACACAATTAAAGGAACATCTTTTTTGTGGTATCTACAACAGCTCAGTAAAGAAACTCAAATAACAAGGGCATGTGAGCCAGTGGTGCCCATAAGCTGCAGATTGGGGACAGGGAAACAACCTCATCAAACGGACATGTTTAATTCTATCATATGAATAAGGAAGCATTTTATTAGCAGAAAATATAACTATATTTTATATATGCAGTTTAAATTCACACACACAAAAAAAGCACATGTCCTATAAAACAAACTATGACCAAGAGGAACAAAGGTAAAAAAGCAAAAACCTGACAAGCTGAGTATAAACTATGTATTTGCAGTTTTTCAGTTACAATTTTTTGCTTCTTCAAGTAATAGCAAACACTAATAATGAGGAAAAATTTATTAAAAAAATACCTTACACATGAGAAAATATCTTTTATTTTTTGGTGAATACAGAAAATGTCATTAATTGATTTTTATCACAGGTCATGTCAATCTAGTTTACAGGACACCAGTGAGCCCAGGATACACTGTGTGAGAACCAAGAGGTTCACCTACTCCAGGCAAATGATCTGTGTCCATACTTTTATAAACTGTACATCTTTTGGAAATTTAGGTCTGTTCTAAGTAGTATACTGTACTTCATTAAGAATATTTATTTATACTTTCAAATCTAAATTCTGTTCAGGATCTAGCAGTACATTATCTAAACTATAAAACAACATACAATACTTTATTTGGTGTTTGAAGTCTTATTTTACCCTTCATACCCTGAGGATCACATATCTATTAAAAATAACAGCCAACACTCAGTATAGTGCTTGTTTTGTGCCAGTCTAAAAAAATACAAATACATAAACACATATATGCACTTCTTTAGTCTTTATAATGATGCTATGAGAGAGGTACTATTAATTACCCTCATTAGCAGATGACAAAAACATTAAATTTGTCCACCATCACAGAGCCAGAGCAAAGCCTTGGGTTATAATATCTAAATCAATTTTTACTATAGAATCAACACATTCTTGGAAAACATACAAACTATGCAAAAATGAATAAAAGTTCCTTACCATGGATGATGGTAATGGTTGCACAATAATGTGAATGAATGTACTTAATGCCACTAAACTGTACACTTGAAACTGGCTAAAATGGTAAATTGTACATTATGTGTATTTTACCACAATACAAAAAGTCCCTATGTTTTTTAATGCTTATGAACAAATGCTTAAAAACATACTTAAGACAATGTATATACAAAAGTCGTTTTCTTTAAATTGTTTTTGTGTGGGTGAGGGTGGGCTGCATTCTAAATTGCATGGACTTAAAATAACTTATTTACTCAGTCCTTCACTACTGGACATGTAGGTAGTTTCCAGACTTTCACCATTACAGAAACAGTAAATAACCACAGTCCTTCATATAAAGCCTACACAGCTCACTTCCTTCACGACTTCATGTTCTACCACTGCACTGTAAACAGCTTCATTTTCTCATTCCATTAAAAATATATTTGCATTTAAAATCTCAGAAGAGCATTCCACACAAACTCTACCTACCATAGTGGAGCTGCCATGAAAGTCAGCTCGTAATATACGTCCAAGGAACTTTGGAATCCTTTAGAGTAAGACAGACGAAGCATCTCCTTAGAAATAGTGATCTTTATGGCAAAGTTGCCACTGTTTCCAAGTGGTTAAGGAAGATACTGTTTTAACTACAAAAACCTAAGATGAGGAACTTTCTCCCAGGTCTGACCAAGGTTTCCAATCCACCCTCGTGACAGACAATGGTGACTCTCCTCTGCTTTCACATCTGCAGCACACCTGTCTTCTTTTCTCTGTATCCTGGTTTTCTCCCCATACAATCCCCTAAATATGATGGATTTTATCCCCATCAATTTTTCTTGTTAATACAAAAGCTAAGCATTCACAGAATTGTTGAAAAACAAATCCTTAACCTAAACAAAAACTTCTCAGCCTTGCATGATCAGTAAACAAGTTCCCAATGGGTTTTCCCAATGGACTTTAATGTTTGTGAATTTGACTTACTACCCTGGCCTGCTGTTTAGCATTCTTTAAAAAGGACTGTTTCAATTCATTTTGAAGGTTGTGTTTTTGATTGTATTTAAAAAGGACAGTTAAAGACTGTCATTATCATCATTATAAACATCATAGTTCCCGGACATTTTAAAAGAATGTTTACATGTTATCATTTTTGTCTCTATGAAAGATGGGAAAGGCATCTCTTTCCACTATCTCCAGTAACAGAAACCAGGGCACCAACAGATTAAAAGACTTGTTCAATGTCACTTCCCTAGTTAAACAGCAAAATCTGCACTAGAACAGAGTCTTCTGATCCCTAGGCTAGTGAGTGCTCTTTACTTTAAACCACATTTCATCAGTAGTCACGTAATTAAAACTGTACCTAATTACAAAGACGTCACTTAAAATTCTGAAATTTAAAAGCCAACTTTTTTTTTTTTAAGATTTACTTATTTGACAGAGAAATAGCGAGAGCAGGAACACAAGCAGTGGGAGTGGGAGAGGGAGAAGCAGGCTTCCCGCGGAGCAGGGAGCCCGATGCGGGGCTCGATCCCAGGACCCCAGAATCATGGCCTGAGCCGAAGGCAGACGCTTAACGACTGAGCCACCTGGACGCCCTAAAAGCCAACTTTTAAACAGTTTATAATTATTTGCACCAAGAGCAGCAGTGACACCAAAGGTTCAAAAACCATTCAGCACCACATGCACAGTTCCTCTTCCTCTCCCCATTCCACTGTCCTACCAATCCTAGTATCTTCTCAATTTATAGGGAAGGACACAGGTGGATGTGGTCATCAATGAGCAAACTGGGCTGAGGGAAGCAAGTGTGGGGTATAGTCAGCCCTGGGTCAACAGAGTATTTACATATCACAGTGAGTTCAAAGAATCCTTTTGATCAAGGGTCCACTAATAGCACAGTCTTTGCTGACTGAATAAAAGCTCAGAGTCCACAAAAGCAACAGAGAAGTGGACGTCTGTGCAAACTAATCAGAATTCACCACAGTCCTGCACCTCGGAGTGAATGTTGTGTTCCTTCCTCAGCTACAGAATGGTGGTGGGAGCAGCCAGCCGCAGGAGGAGGGAGCAGCCCCCTTTAATCAGTATGCAGAAACAGTAGTTGGTGGACAATAAAAATAATGGGAGATCCACAGTACAAGAAAAGCCTAAGGCAAATGGAAGAAATTTAGCTGGGGACAACATCATAAAGAACGATAATGAAGCACAAAGGACCCCTTGAAAAGGCAATGAGCAAACTAAAGAAATTAGGACAATGCAGTAAAATGAAGAAGGAATTTCAATCTTAAAGGCAAGGGATCAAGCCTACAGTTAGCTGCTTGTGGGTAACTGTTTTCTTTCAATGTTACCTTAAGGTTTCAAAGCAGTGTTTTATCTGAAAACTGAGTTTGTAGATGTCTGTTTTAAATTACACACATACCATAAATTTACAAGAAAATGTTAAAATGTTTCGAGCTAAAGAAAAAAAGTTGTTAAAATCAGTGCTACATCTCACATGAACATAAGGCATGCCAGGCATGCATTTACTGGCCTACTTTGCATGATGACACTGATAGATGCCTAGAAAGAAGGTAACATTTCAAATATGACAAAGTCATGAAAGCCAGTCTCTGTCTTCTAGAAATCCTCAATATGGTGAGTAAGACTGCTGATTCTATTAATTGTGGCTATACCAGAACTCATCTAACACCAATAATCCAAAAGAGTAAAGGTAAAAAAAAAAAGAACAAAACAACCAAAACAAAACAGTAAGACAATATTTAGTGTCTTCCTTTTGGTTCATTCCAAGTGCCTTTGAATGATAATTTGTAAACTAAAGGAAATAAGAACATAATACTTTGCATTTTAATAACACATTTTTAACACTAGTATTTTTATTTAAAGTCTGTTGCCAGGTACTTTCATCAATGCCTTATATAAAGTATCTGAGTTTAATCATATCACCTCAAGAGAATTTTACACATTAAGTCTAGGATTTCCATAGAAGTCTGGTGGTGTACCTAGAAAACTCAACCGCCATAACCAGTTTGAGAAGCTTTTTCTGGAGCACCCAAGCAGAAACTGGTGCCCCTTCTCCATCTAGGGTTAAAACAGTTAAGTGGCAGTTGCCTTATGTCCCTAATAAAACCAGGTGGAGGGTGGGGCTGGCTTTACTACCACCCTGCCCAGGCACAGTACTTGGCCCGAGCTCCCTTCTAAGGCAATTGATGACTCCCAAATCCAGAAGACCTAACACCACTTCCATTATAGACCCATCCATCTGGTCAGCCAGGCCTACTGACTTTTCCACTCCAAATCCAGGGGCTGCAAAAATGGCGACCTTTCCAAGTACCTCAATATTTTCATTTTTAGGGTTTTTTAGAAAAATATTTTATTTATTTATTCATTTATTTATTTATTAGAGAGAGAGGGAGAGGGAGAGTGGGGGAAGGAGCATAAGGAGACAAGCAGACTCTGCACTGAGCAGGGAGCCAGATGTGGGGCTCCATTCCGTGACCCCAAGATCCCAACCTAAGCCGAAATCAAGAGTTGAACGCTTAACTGACTAAAGCCACCCAGGTGCCTGCCTGTTATTTCTGGTTTTAATGGCATCTGAATATACTTAGATTGATAGGCAGCCCCAATATGCCATATTACTGCACCCTGGCACCATGTTTATAGCCCAGAGACCTTGTCCATGCCCTCCTGTTATTTTACCAGGAAGAGAGTAGAGCTGCCTCCTTCATTTGATGCTTGACACAAAGTCCTATCCCAGGGCTTCCTCTCTCCAGTTCACCAATGACAATAAGGTTGGAATTCTCTCTCTCTCCAAAGCAGAAGTATGTCCTCCAGAGTCACTCTGTCTACAGGCCAGTGCATCCCTGCTGCCACAGCACCACACACAACTAGTCACACACAGGCAAGTGTCCTCCACCAACCGCCTTGTGAGCCAGAAGCACATCTTACTCTCCTCACCTACAGATCTGTTCCAAGTGTGCTATCACAGCACCTGACAGGTAGTACTCCAAAGGTGTATGCTCAATAACGGGCTTTAAGTCATAAGATGCCTTACAAAGGTAAGGCACAAGGAGCTACGTTTACCTGAGTAGTTGGTTATCTGAGTAGTAATAAACACATCAGATTTCACTTGAAATAAATTTCCACAGGACAAAACAAAACAAAACAAATAAACAAAAAACTTATTTGCTCCTCCTCTGACCAGCAGCAGCAAGACAATTAACCTTTGAATTGAGGAAAATAAAACTTAAGTTGGGAATTTTAGCATTATTCCATATTTCAAACTGAATTCTCTCAACCAATTCTCATACATAATCCCACTCTTCCCTCAGCAATAATTCTCTATCTTCCAGTTTCCAGACTGCAACCTCATCCCCGACTCACATTACTATATACACACAAAAGCTGCATTTTCTGGTATTTACTAGAGTTCCATGAACTCTGCTGGCACTCAATAAATATTAATTGAATTCATCCTTTACTTGAATGTCAGTTGCATTAGCTGGTCATAATCTATTTGCACAAATAATAAAAAATGTCAAAGAGCAACATGAGATTTTATGTATTACTAATCTAGTTTAAGGCAGATAAGAATATGATAAGTAAATGGATGTTATGTTTTTCATTACCGTTTTTGACTGAGCATGAACATTCAGCCTTGAGTACACCCTTGCTACACCGGAAACCGCCAAGTCTTAATTCTTCATCAGTAACTACTGAGGCAGCATCCCAAGAAGGAATGAGTTTAAGTGGAAACAGTACTGATTAAAAAAGGTTGCTTCCATGAGATGCAATAATATTCTCTTTCATGGCAAAACTCCTTCTTCTTAAAGCTTTATAAATTTACATGTTACTCAAAGAACCCTTTTTATTTTCTACATAAGAAACCATCTAAAGCTCTTTCCTTAATAAAAGTGTTATTTGGAATTCTTTTGTATTAAAACACATAAATTGCTTTATGGAATGAAATAAACTCCCATGTGTGTTACTTTGTAGATGCAAGTCACAAATGTCCATCTGAAGCATATAAAATTTTCAAGCTTCAAATTGTTTTCAAATGCTTTTTTAAAAAAACAGGTGCCTGAGAGTTAAATGGAGCTATTTATTTTTATTTTTTAGTTAATTTTCTTACTGCTAAAAAGATAGTATTTAGTACTTTACTAAAATGACTGAAGTGGCCTGAAAAGACGACCTTAATCCTCTTGCTCTATTTGCTCTCCCTCTGAGCCCCTCCATGCTACCCATCCCTGCACTCTGGCCAGCTCTGGAGGAAGGGACCCCTTTATGAATGGGTACTACAGTGCTGTGCAGCAAGCCCTGCAGGGTTGTCCATCTTTCAGGAGACCCACACACATTGATTCAGAGCTGCTGTCTGAGACTGCTAAGAAATGCTTTAAGGAGTAAATGTTGTAGAACGGACTGCTTAAATATATATATATATATTTCTGTACCATTTTATAGCCTCAGAAGACAAGAAATATATAAATATAAAACCAAATTGTATAAAACAAATTTCTTTCTAAATGTTTAAAACATGGTGACAGCCTAGATTTCTTTGAGGCCACCCGATTTCCTCAGTGCTTGTTTTTTTTTAATTTTTTTTTTTAAAGATTTTATTTATTTATTTGAGAGAGAGAGAATGAGAGATAGAGAGCACGAGAAGGAAGAGGGTCAGAGGGAGAAGCAGACTTCCTGCTGAGCAGGGAGCCCGATGTGGGACTCGATCCCGGGACTCCAGGATGACCTGAGCCGAAGGCAGTCGCTTAACCAACTGAGCCACCCAGGCGCCCCCTCAGTGCTTTTAAGGGAGCAACAAATCCTCCATCAGCCAAAGACCATACTGTGTGACAACAGTCTGGAGGTTATACAGCATAATTTGACTCCCTCTCCTGCACATTCCTTCAAAGGCCTGAGCTATTTCCTACTCATCTCCTCTGACCCGATATTCAGGCTAAAATCTCAGCACAGCCCCGCATGCAAGTTACTGTGCTGTATGCCTCACATTTATTTATTCATTTAGATTTGGCCATCAACCACAGAGGGGTTCTTACTTCCATTTCCCAGATGAAAACACTAGAGCCCACACAAACTATAGGTTACTGCCTCTAAATTCAGTGCTGTTCTTACGACACAATGCCACCAGCTATCCATTTGACAAATGGAGCCAATGTCTGTTTTGTGTGGCACAAGGTCACCCATTTTATTTTGTGTCACAGCTTCAACATAGTGTAATAGTTAAGAACATGGGCCTAGCTTTGTAATCTACTAGCTAGGTGACTTTGGGCAACTTAACCTCTCTGTGCCTCAGTTTCTTCATTTGTAAAATGGAAATGATAGTTCACCAGCCTCAGGTGATTTACCCTTCACTTCTCCCCAGCATGGACTCAGGACCACTTGCAAGGATCTGCCTATTGCCAGTTCTCTTACAGCAATATATTCATCTACCTGCATTTTCTTTCCTCCACAGGTGTGGTTACACAAAAATAAAACCAATTCCTCCTTTTTGATAGGGTAATATAATAGTTTACAATAGTTCACTGAACACACTCTTCTGAGCAGAAGCAATGCAAGTTTTCATTAGGTTTAAAACTGTATCGGAAAGGGGCGCCTAGGTGGCTCAGTCGTTAAGCGTCTGCCTTCGGCTCAGGTCAGGATCCCAGGGTCCTGGGATTGGGCCCCGCGTCGGGTCCCTGCTCGGTGGGAAGTCTGTTTCTCCCTCTCCCACTCCCCCTGCTTGTGTTCCCTCTCTCACTGTGTCTCTCTCTGTCAAATAAACAGATAAAATCTTATTTTAAAAACTGTATCGGCAAAACAAAACAGACTACAAAATTATTTAGGGTACTTATGCTAGAGTATTCCTTCTCTTTGCCCCTCTCCTTGGGAAAACGGGGTGTGTAGCTAACTACACAAACATCCTCCTGATCTGGTCAGTGCACAGCTCACAGGACACCAGTGGTTTCCCAGGGCCACTGCTGCTATGTCTGGCATTTAGTCTGCTCATTCCCAAACTTGTTTCTGTCTACAGCATATGAACTTTGAAAACAGAAGTTTCCCTTTAGGAATTTTCTGCTTTAAAAGTACGTAGAGGGGCGCCTGGGTGGCTCAGTCATTAAGCATCTGCCTTCGGCTCAGGTCGTGATCTCTTGAGTCCTGGGACTGAGCCCCGCATGGGGCTCCCTGCTCAGCGGGAGACCTGCTTCTCCCTCTCCCACTCCCCCGGCTTGTGTTCGCTCTCTCTCTGTGTCTCTGTAAAATAAATAAATAAATAAATCTTTAAATAATAAATAAATAAAAGTACATAGAATGCTTTTTGTGGGGGTTTTATCCTTTAGCTTGTTTCTGTCCAAAAAAATCTTTTAAAAACAAAAAAACTTAGAGAAAAAAAGAGTAATGTATTCATCTCTCTCATCATATAAAACTGGAATGTATGTTACTAGAAAATTAAGTAGGTTATATATTGTTAACTGCATTTAACTAGCATTGTCAATGCATTTGAACTCGGCCATTGTGGTAAGTTAAAGCTTTTATTTCCTGAAACACAAAAATGAATGAGAAAACTTGAAAACTTTCCCAAAGCTGTATGTTCCTTTGAGCTTTTGAATTAAGAAAAAACTGAAGGAACCTCTACCTACTCCTCTATAGAGTTTGGTATTTAAAATAATTTAAAGTAGAACTTAAGAAATGTTTAGGCAGAAATTTCCCTAGATTAAAGTGCATAAGCATAAGAATGATTTTATTTAAGCGGTTGAATACACCCTGAGCTAGATTTTCATTACCAAGATCATATCCATTCTTTGCACGATGCTTTCTGGAGCACTGAGGATCTGATCCTCTGAGACACCTTCTGCGGTCCACCCCAGTCACACACACACCTCTGTGCCTGACAGGACTGCCAGTCAAAGCCTCCTGGCAAGGGGCCAGGTTACGCTGCTCTGTGCATGCAGTGAATGGACGACCACAGACAGAAACCCTGCAGGAGAGCTTTCTACCTTTGGTGCCATATTGAACTGAAACCTGTAAGGTCACGTTTAACACCAACAATTTATGATTCTTCTCAAGCCTTATGCTTAGAGCATTTGCTCAGCCCTGAAGCAATTCTCAGATGGGGTTTTCTACAAAAAAAGAAAAGAGAAAAGAAAAGAAAAGAAAAGAAAAGAAAAGAAAAGAAAAGAAAAAAGAAAAAAGAAAAGAAAAGAAAAGAAAAGAAAAAGAAAGAAAGAGAAAGAAAGAAAGAAAAAGAAAGAAAGAAAGAAAGAAGAAAAGAAAAAAGAAAAAAAAGAAGAGAAGAGAAAAGAAAAGAAAAAGCAAAAAGCACTACTGGATGAAAGTATTAGTCTGGGAGGATTATCCTAACCAATTGCTAAGCTGTCTGTCAGGTTTTATCATGTAAAAACTAAGCAGCAATCAACAAAAATTGGAGACTAGCATAACAGCATAATGCCCAGTGCTAGAATAACTACACAGGTAGGGACCATGAAGAACACCACCCCAACATGCCCTAGAAACTGATTTCAATTCTCTTCTAACATAGCAGGTATACATTCAAGTCAAGATGTATCTGAGTCTGGAGTCTGATTCAGGGATTTTCGGTCTGGCCCTTACTAAAGAGGAACCCTAAGACATTAGGTTATTTCCAAGATTAGAGGGCAGGTAATAACCAAGTATCTGGCCCCACTTCTGGTATCAAGAGAGCAAAACAGTGAATAAGTTGTATTTGTACAGGCTTCAGACTCTAATTAATACCTAAATATAAAGCAGTTCTTGCAGGTACAATCGGGAACAAAAGGCAGAGGTCAGTAAACTATAATCCACTGCCTATTTTTAAATATTTCTGGAACACAGCCATGCTCAATTGCTTATGTATGTGCACACTACTTGCATATTACAATGGGAGAGTTAAGTAGTTGCAGAAACCATGTACCTTGCAAAGCCAAAGTATTTGGCCCTTTTCATAAAAATCTTGCTGACCCTTGCTAAAAAGCATATCCAGAGCATTTTATGTTTGACCTTGGGATAGGGAGTAGATCAGGAAAGGTGACCTGAAGAAAATAGGTTTAGCTTGAGTCAGTAGGTTGAAAAAAAGACCATGGACTCACCAAAGTGCCATTTAAAGGGAAGATCAAATTACTAAAATATGATCCTAATGATTACCCTATTACGAGATTAAAAGTGATCCCAAATACCAACAGTAAACTTTAGGATTTATGGCCCCTCTGTGGTCGTGTGACTAAACTAATGGTGAGGGTTTTCTCTGTATTTTCTGCAAATGCTTTACGTTAATGCCTATTCCAGTCTCATTCACATGGGGATATACTGTCATCTCTGCATGACCATAAATCATACTTCAGGGCACCTGCTCCCTGCCCCGTACCATGTTTCAATTTACAGAGGAAAACCAGAGTCCCCTTAGGGGAGAGTGGTATGCTTACCTTGGGCAAAAGAAAAACAGTCTGCGGCCCAAAGTAGATACCCATAATCAATTCTGATTTAGGATCACTGTTTGTTTTGAGCTGGAAGGGACCTCTGATTCTCTGTGGTCTCCTAGACCTTCACAAACTCATTAAAGGTAATGCTTCACAGAGCTTTAAAAAAAAAAAAAAGCCTGAAAAGATTTTTAAAAAGAATTTAAGATGTTGATAAACCAGTAAGAGTGAAGAGTTGTACATACTCAGGGTAAGATACCCCCCACAATCCCTGCTGCTAAAACTTCATCAGCAAGATATCCCTCTTTCTGACCTTAGCTCCTGTCCCTGCCCCCTTTGGAACTCTTCTAGTATATGATCTAAAACTGATAGTCACCAGCAAAATCCCCTATATATCCTTACGTTCTTCAAATATTCTCTTCACCTTCCTGTCCTAAGTCGACCTTGGTTCTCCCCTAAAGACACCGTTCCCTGAAGCTCTCCCACTGTCAAAAAGAGAGCTGATAGAGAACGTATCAGATATTAAACTGATAAGAACAGATACTACACAGACCATGAGTGAGAGAAAGAAATGTTAACTGATACAAGCCAAGGAGATTTTGGAGTTGTTCGCTATGTAGCATGGGCACTATCACAGAAAGTGATACCAGAAGAGGGGTGCGGTCATCACCAAATCCTAAAATTTGTGGTACTGGCTTTGACGGTGGGTGGCAGAGGACAGGGGAACACTTACAGGATCTTGAAAAACGGAGACACGATATGTGACAGTGCAACAGTTGGTAGGAAACACATCAAATGAAGTTCTAGCAGAGATGCCCTAAGTTGACCCACAGACTTGAGAGTAAAAACGAGAAATGTGTCCTGGTGTAAGCTGCTGAGCTCTGGTGGTTATTACTACACAACATTACTGCAGTAAGAGTTGAGTATTTAAGGCCAGCCACCCCATTTGTCTACTAGATCCCACTGGCTAGTCAAGACATTGTTATAGCAATTTTTCTTGTCCTAAATCAGCAGATTTGCCTGTTCTACAGGTTCATTCCCAAAGGTAAATATTCTATAATTTCAGTTGGTCAGCAAATCCTATTGGCTCCAACTTCTAAACATACCCTGAACCTGGTAACTTCTTTTAACTTCCAACGTCACCACTGACTCTAAGCCACCGTCATCTCTCACTTGTATTATTCTAACAAGTTTCCTTATTGGTCTCCCTGCTTCCAGCCTTGCCCTGCTACATAATTTATTCTTAACATAGTAGCTACAATAATTCTTTAAAAATGAAAGTCAGTTCATGGGCATTTTTGTTCAAATCTCTCCAATGTATTTCCAGGACACTCAGAGGAAAAGCCACACACTCCCCTCCTCTGTCACGACTTTCCCCAGAGATCATTCCACTCTGGCTACACAGTCATCCTTGCTGGTTCTTGCACACATCAAGTAAGCTGCTACTGCAGAGCATTTGCACTTGCTCTTCTCTCTGGTTAGAATGTTCCTGCCCCACACATCCAGATATCCACAACTTCATCAGGTCTTTGCTCCAGCAATACTCAGTGAGCATCTTCCAGGCACTGGCCACCGTATTTAAAATTACAACTACTCATTTTTACTTTATCTGTAGCACTTACCGTATATGACCCATAATATACCTTAAGTGTTATTTACTGTTTCCCCAGATAGAATGAAAGCTGCAAAAGGTCAGATATTTCTGTTTCCATTCATAGCTATCTCCCTAGTGCCTACAATGGTGCCTGAAAACATGGTAGACAATCAGTATTTGTTAAATCAATGAATGAATCTGTATGATAAGAGTCAGGTCTAGTTTATATTTTACATTTCTAAGTTATAAAGTAATAAACCAGACACTTACACTGGAAAGGAAATGCTACAGTGAAGACAAACATTCATATAGTTTTAGTAAGATTTTAGTAATAAGTCTTTTTTTTCCTTTTCTCTCATTTACAGAAAAGAAAATACAGAAACTACAGGGACTAGAATTCAACGTAATTATTTCAGAGCCCCTGGACTAAAGCTGTACTTTCAAAATTACAGTTATATATACTACTTATTTTCACCACCACAAAAAATTTTTCCCTACAGGGATATATTTCTGTGATATACCAGTTTCCTAAGAAATGAATAAAGCACTCAACTATAATTCTTAAAACAGAAAACAATATCTACTCAATAAGAACAAAAATCAATTTTTAGAAAAGCAGTATATGAAGTTCAACTTTAAGTATCTTTCATTTTTTCCTTTGCTAATCCTTCTCCAAACTAAAAAAAAAGTTTACATTAATTACTGCTGAAGGCTCAGGTATTACTAAAAATAACCATTTATTTAAAGCTGTTTTTGTAGGAAGAGAAGAAAGATATAAAAAGAGCTGACAGTATTTGTAGAAAAGCACATATAAACATTCCTTGAATGGAAGCCTGTTTACTTACCAGGCAGACAACATGTATCTGTCAGCCATAAGAATAAATACATTAAATTAAAATGAGCACTTCTTATTGTCATCAAATAAATGAAATGAATTTAGCCACTAGATCTAGATGTAAAGCACATTGCTTCAGTTAACCAAATTAAATTTTGTTTTAAACCAGCACATATTACAATAAGGCTACCCCATAATTATTTTGCCAAGGGAATCCCCCCAACAAAACTAAATAAAGAGAAGTGGGGGTAAGAGGGAGGGAGGGAGAGAAGAGAACAAGAAATCTACTCTTTATTTTAAACGTTGAAATGTCAGTCTACTATGCCTCTGAAGATTACTTTGATATCTCTTCTTTCCCCCAAGGAACTCATTACTTGTATTTCAAGGGAGACAGTGCTGACAGACACTAGCTCTCTTATTAAAGACTTCCCTTTTTGTGGGAACTGAGCACACTCATCATACCATTTTCAAATTCAGTTAACAGGTATCTTTTGGCATACTGATGATAAAGCCACTATATTCATTTCAAGTAAAGATTTCAATTACTGTATAACTCTTAAGGTGACTTATGTTTTTTACTTACCAAGTCCTAAAAGATCAACAGTGGGCTCTGCAGCTTTTTTAGGGCTGGTACTTTTTTTGGGCTCCAACTGCTGATCTTCTTTCTTCTGCAGCTTTAAAGGAAATAATCAGTTTTATTAATTTTTCTTAAATAAATTGAACAAGCCTTTTAAGCCCCAATTAATTATGCATATTTTGATATAGTGTAATGAAGTGTATGAAGCATAGTGTAATGAAGCCCCAAAAATTTATTATTGTATAAAAAAACAAGTAAGCATGGTCACTGAACTTGAAATGACAAACCTTACATGTCAGGATCCCAAAATAGTAAATATACACACTTAATGTAATTGTTCTTAATCATTTAAATCCTTTATATGAAATTACACTTTTTAAAAGAACTCCATTTCATATTATTTGCTAGCTACTGTTAATGTGCTCTTAACTAGAGGCTGGGGAGGCCTCAGAATCTTCATGAGCAGGCTGTTAGTCCCCGCATCCACACTGCTGATATGGGAGACACCTGTGCACCCCGAAGAGCCTAATGAAATGTTACCTGATAGGTTTTCCTCCTGAGTCTACAAGATCAATTACATTTTTAAATATAATGTTCTTTTAGTTCTCAGAAACCCAAGTCACAGTTATCCATTCTAAACTTTCTCTTTATCACTTATACAGAAATGTTCTGTAGGACCAGATGAAAAGAAGCACATCCACCGGATTATCAACTTGAAAGCCTACCTCTCTTCTCACTTTTTTAATGTAGATATAATTGGCATATAATATTAGCTTCACGTGCACAACATAATGATTCCACATTTGTATACATTGTAAAATCATCACCACACAAGTAAGTGTAGTTAACATCACCACACATAGTTAAGGAATTTTTCTTTTAATGGTGAAAACTTTTAAGACCTACTCTTAGTAAATTTTAAATATACAAGACAGTATTATTAACTATAGTTACCATGCTGTATATTACACCCCTAGAACTTATTTATTCTGTAACTGTAAGTTTGTACCTTTTAATCCCCTTCACCCATTTGCCCACCTCCCACCCCTGCCTCTGACAACCAGCCCTCTGTTTTCTGTATCCGTGGACTTGTTTTTTCCATTTGTTTTTGTTTGTTTGGAGTTCTTTTTTAGATTCTACATATAAGTGAGATCATATGGCAGTTGCCTTTCTCTGTCTTATTACTCTTGGCATAATGCCCTCAAGGTTCATCCAAGTTGTCACAAATGGCAAGATTTCATTCTATCTTATAGCTCAGTAACATTCCATTAAATATATAGCCTACCTCTCTTAGATCAAGAAAATAAAACATTCTTTCACTCACATTCATTTCTCAAACCATTCCTACAAGATCATTTCTTCTACAACTACCTAAAAAGTTCATAACTTAGTTGTTGTAGGAGTACATTTTTGGTAGCTATACAGATATATAATTTCTAAGAACATGTATCTACTCTTGTTTTCAGTCACAACTATCTCCCTCAAAATTGTTTGTGTTACTTATTTAACCTACCATCACGGATATCAATTCTTTAATAATCTTCTCAAATACAGAATTGTCAGCCTATAACAATACACAATTCTCAGAAGTTTAACATAATCCATTTCACATTTTCTTCTATTTTTCACCTCCAACAGAGGTAAGACTTATTTTGTTTATAGCAAAATAATTTCAAAGCACAGTTTATAGTAACCACGGAGTCAATTCCAACTAAATACTTAAAATGCTAGAACTTCCATCCTTCCTTCTTTCCTGGACAATCTGTATTGAATGTATAAGCACCCAACTCTGCAGGAGAACCTGAGGATTAAGTGGCCATAAAGCACGTAAACTTCAAATAACATCTAAGCAGGATTCTAGCAGCTTCCTCAAACAGGTCCTCATTGATCTTAATTCATACCCCTGTCTGTAATATTCTAAATTTTACCATATAAGTGTCTTATGCCTAGAAGGCACTTAAAAATCTAATCCCTGATTTAACCTAAAATCAGAAAGTCTTAAAGTTGAAAATAAACTTAAATAATCTGGCCAATCTCATTCACTTTGCAAATTCAGGCTCAGATATCATATGCTAAATAGAGAGTGACTAAAGCTTATTTTCTGTCCCCCAGTTTAAAATTCTTTCTTTGATATATTTTACTGAAACTTCTTCCCTGCAAAAGCAGCATGGAATAAAACTGTAAGGAATTCCTTCCTATTTACTTTCTGCATTCTAATAATCTTCAGGCCAAAATGACTTCTTTTTAAAAATTCAATTCTGGTTTATGAGTTATTTTCCCACTAAATTAGAACTACCTTTTAAAATATTGCTGAGTATGAAATTACCCATTGTTTGGAAAGGGAAGAAAAAGCTAAATCAAACAAGAGATCCTCTGGAAATCCTGACTCCCATCCTCAGAACTACTGCAAACAGTCTAGAAAATATCTTTCCTTCCAGATGTCACACATATATATGGGTTCCCAGAGTTTCTCTTCTTTAGATTGCAATTGCATCATAGTTTAAATAGGTGTTTATCAACCATCTCCGTAGAAAACTATATAATATAGAACATGTATATAAGCAGTGCAAGGTAAAGAAAAACTTAAAGAATAAGGGGCGTATCCTAAACATAGTTTATCAAACTGCAGACATGGCCCAATATTCAGTTTTGAAATCTAATTTTTGGATAACAATTAGAATATTTTTGGCATTAAAAAAATGAAATAGAAAACAGTGCACTGTACAAAGTATTCATGAATTGTTTTGCATATTTGTGCACACATGTGAGCATATGCAGGCTGGATCATAATATAACACATAGTTCTTACCAGCCTCATGGGTTGAGAAACACTGCTCTGAATACAGACTGCTCCTTGGCTCCTTATAGTGAATCAACCTATATGAGTGAAGTACATCTATGCCCTAAACCTTACAAACTACTCCAAAAAGAGGTGGCTATTCCTGATGGATTTCAACAGTTCAGACATGATTATCTTAGAGTTGGCATTTCATAGGTTGTCTCACAAATTAAAAAGGCAAAAGAGTCGATCACTTTAAAAACTACCTTGTATCTCTTCATCTTCAAATCTTGCTGAGGCAGTATCACAAACACACTGATGTGTGGCAGAGATAATTTTAGAGATCACTCTTTTATATATTCATAGTAATCCAAGTACTACCTTAAATACACTGGTGAGAGCTACAAAGATTGAATTCAGATGATACTGTTCATAAATGTAAACTTAAGAAATGAGCCTCATTATTTTTATTTTTAAATCTATTAAAGAGAAAATTCAAGGACAGATACACCAAAGCAACAAACTATATAGGTAAGAAATCTTTTTTTTTTAAAAAGATTTTATTTATTTATTTGACAGAGAGAGAGACAGCAAGAGAGGGAACACAAGCAGGGGGAGTGGGAAAGGAGAAACGGGCTCCCCATCGAGTAGGGAGCCCGATGCGGGGCTTGTTCCGGGACTCTGGGATCATGACCTGAGCTGAAGGCAGATGCTTAACGACTGAGCCACGCACACACCCCAAGAAATCTTGAAATTCTAGCCAGAATAATATTTAATCTTTCAGAACTTAAATATACATAGAAAGATATTAATTTTCTATTCAATTTCTGTGAGTGACTTTCTAATAACTAAAAATTAATTCATTTACACTTATAATTATTCTTACAGGTCTTTGTGTAAAATGACAGAAATAAAGCATTTATTTTCCTAGTCTTAGATGATTATAATATCTACGAAATACAGACTTGAGGGATAAAAAAATCTTTGCTTATATGGTGCCATTATGAGAATTTGGAAGAAACTCTAAAAAAATCCTCTAAATTAATACAGCCCTCTAAAACAAAGATTCAGTATTTTTTAAAAAAATACAAACTAAAAATATCTAGGTATTGCATTTTTTCCATGATGATGTACATTTAAGCCCAATGCCATCACCAATAAATTGAGAGGCAAAGTCTATTTCAAAGAGGCTTTGAAATCATGTCCACTGCTATGGCTTCTTGACACTGCCATATTCTAAAAGCTGTCAAGACACTCAGTTTTTGACTGAAGAGGAAGATTACAGAAGGCCTCAGACACTGAACTAGAAAGACAGTGTCAAAATAATAAATCTCCTTTCTTCGCCACAAAGCATAATCTAGCATTTCAAAAATGAAACATTTAAAATTATCAAAATCAAATCTCAAGAAATAAGACAGGAAGTTAGGAATAGTTTTTTTCCTTCTCCCTCATTACAATATCCATGGCAACAGGGCAATGTGACATCTTTTAAATAGCCTGGATTTATCAAGAAGGAAGCAGAAGTACCCTGTGTTTATCCTGAAAACACCTTTCATGGCCACTCTGAAGTCCACTTAGTTTCTATAGCAAAACATATTTTTCACTCTTTCTTTATTTATATAAAAAAAATATATGAGACATGTATATATATGTATATATATCTCACCAGATTAATGTTAGAGAAGAACTATATGTGGACTCCCAAAATATATTCCAGTTAGACATTGTGATTAACAAACAGACGTATAATACATTATGCCTTCCTGACAATCTCTTCTAAAAGGAAAAAATCTTTAAGAACATATCATGGAACACTACATCAAAAACTAATAATGCAATGTATGGTGATTAACATAATAAAATTTTTAAAAATGTAAAAAAAAAAAAAAAGAACATATCTGATGATTTCTACCAGACTTAGATATAACACTTACTAAGTACTATTTGTTAAATATTTTCAGGATATAAAGATAATAAGCCTTAAATCAAAGTATTAAAACACAAACTATTATTTGTCCTTTTGTTCTACAGCATAACAATTCTGTTGAGCTTTGTAAAGAATAACAAGATAAAATTATTAAAGATACCTGAAATGTAGCTCTCATATAAATTATGTAATTTCTTAAAGCTGAATTTTAGAAGATTTCGGAATAAAAATGCCATCATCTTCTTAGGATTTGGGGCCAAGGATATAATAAAGTATGATAACAGTAAATCAAGACCTTGCCAACCACATTTTCCCTCATGTAACTGTCACCACTTTGACATTTCACATTTAGCTTAGATATGTCAATCAGTATGTGTAGAATCATTCCACTTTAAATTCTCCTGCTACTAAAAACATTATGCAATTTGCCTTTTAATAAGTGAGGAATGCAGTCAACTGTCAATGAACAGAATTAAGCAATTTATAATTTATTAGACACAATTTTCTAACAAGCAAGAATACTACAGGTCTACTTAGATTAAGAAATTTTCTAAGTTCCTTAGACACATAATGAGCAGATGTCTCATTCAAATTATTATCCAGATTATAAATGAATAAAAACCCTACTTCGTTTCCAACTCCTACATTTACCAACCTTTTAAATAATAGAAATAACAGCCTCGCCCCTAAAACGTGATTCACTATGCTTAAGCTGACCAATTAATGTAGATAATAGCATTAATACATATTATAAGAGTAGGGAAGCTACACAATTTTCTAAGTGCTAGAGGTAATTAAAAACTTTTTTAAAACTGACTACATCTCAGGGCACCTGGGTGGTTCAGTTGGTTAAGCATCCGACTCTTAATTTCAGTTCAGGTCATGATCTCAGGGTTGGGAGATCGAGCCTTGAGCCCCTTGTGTGGCTCTCTGCTCAGGAGGGATTCTCACTTTCCCTCTGCTCCTCCCCCTACTCACACACTCGCTCTCTCTCAAATAAATAAATAAAATCTTTAAAAAAAAAACTGGCTACATCTCAAATAGGCCTTAACTAGTTTATGTATAATCAGTTTCCTTTAACATTTATAGAATCATACAACCAGAAGGGATATAAAATATATGTTCAACTCTCTCATTTTAAAATTAAGGATATTAGAGTGATATGATTTGTCCAAAGACTCCGTAAAAGTGGCTAAAGAAGCTATTCTCCTGATAGGGCTCCTTTCCCAGTATCATGATGCCTTTTCCTTAACAATTCTTATTTATCAAAAATTAGATTTAAAATTACCCAATGCTTACATGGATACTATTTTTCCAATGACACAAAGAGAAGCTGCAAAAAAGGAACCACAATCTGATAGATGGGACAAGGCAAGTACACAAATAATTTCACACAAGGTAGAGTATAAAGACCATATGAAAGGTGTGAGATGCAACTTATACCCATGATGGTCACTGGATGATTAGGACTTTAAAAAGACAGTAATATTTACTTGAAGTCTGTAGGAAAGATAGGACGGAGTCCAAAAGGTAGGAGTTGGTTTTAAAAGTACCAAGTAAGAAAACGGAGTATGGGAAAGCAAGAAAGAGTGGATATATATGACTAACCTATGGGTTTAAGTATATAGGAACAATAACAGAGAAATTTGAAAAACTAAGCTAGGGCCACTCTGTAGAAGGATCTGAATAACCAACTAGAGCTAGTAGTTAGGGCACCAATTTTCAAAGACGGTAGGCAAAGCAAAGACATTACACTCCCAGGGAAGTGTGTTATGCATGCATATGAACTGTACTGAGAAAGAAAATAATCACTACCATTGTAAGCACAGGGGTATGTTGTCTTGTGACATGATCAGAGCAATGCTTTAGGAGTGTGAAGTAGAAACTAGATAATGAACAGTGGAAGGAACACCCCAAGAAACACCTTTACAATAAAGAAAACCGGGTTATGTTCCCCTTGCAACAGGATGTTAACAGCCTAGAGAAACTGTCCCTAAAAAGGTGCACGCATAGTCCAGCGAAAAGGTGTCCCCAGCTTGACCTTTAGCTATACAGCCATTTACATACATCTGTTTTGCAGTTAAAACCCCCCTTTATCGGCTTTTCAGATACATTATGGAAATGGGCATGCATAGTAGGAAAGTGGTTACATAATCTTAGCTGTCAGTCAAGGAGCCCTCAACACCACCCCACTGCAAGTCACAGGTCTTCCCAGTCCAGAAAAACCCAATATATATCCAACCCCAAAACAACCTACGGGACGCCTGGGTGGCTCACTGCATCAGGCTCCCTGCTCAGTGGGAAGCCTGCTTCTCCCTCTCCTATTCCCCCTGCTTGTGTTCCCTCTCTCGCTGTCTCTCTCTCTTTCTCTCTCTGTCAAATAAATAAATAAAATATTTAAAAAACAAAAACAAAACAACCTAGTGGCCAGTTCCACCTTGCAGAACCTGCCCACTCTCCCCTAGAGAGTGTACTGTTGCTTTAATAAAACTGTTTTCTGCTTTCGTTTTGAGCACCAATCTCTAATTCTTTATTGCTTCAGGCCAAGAGTGGAGACACAACACTTTGCTGGACAGGAGGATTAACATTAATTTACTCCTTCATTACAGCTTGAAATCTATTTTCTAACAAGCCACTCAATAACACAATTACCAGAATACTACTCTCATCTGGATACATGTTGAAATCTTTATACTAGGATTCCACCTTCACAGAATTTTTTAGTAAAAGTTTATAAATGACGACTTACTCAAAGGCTATTGGGTTGGACTTCATCATACATTCTAAAAACTGCAAAGCCTGAATCATCTTTATTATTTGCCCAGTAGTCTCAACTGTCTAAAACCAATACATTAATAAAATTCACTGTCTTAATTCCTAGGATATATTGATTGTTATAATTACTACATATGTGTTTGTATGTGTATACTGTCACAACCAAATTATATACAACCTTGTTGAAAACTATTTTATGTAAGAAATAATCTTGCACATAACTTATTTCCAACATCTTATTTTACTTACTCTGAATCTTGTTAAAGTTTCCTTTTTTCTTCTTTACCATTCTTTATAATGTACTTATAAATCTTTTTTCACATTAAACTTATCAATACATAGTGTACTGTTTTTTGAATTTAATATTCTTTAATAAGTTGTATTTTTAGGGTTCAATTTAGAACTGTAATCTACATTTTATTTCCCCAACCATATGGACATCTTTCAGTAAATGGCTCTTTATATGGCCTAGGGACATTATAATCCCAAACAATATTTCACTGGGCTGGAGAAATATGAGACTTATATAAATTTCAGAACAGGAAGGAGCCTTAGAAGACATTTACTCAATTCATTACGTGATGCATAAAACACTGCCATTAACATCTCTTACATGGCCAGTCTCTCTGTAAGAAAATTTTCCAGTATTATAGAATCACTGGATATGGTGATACAGCATACTCCATATCTGGAGACAATGCTAAATATTAGAAAGTTTCCTTTTCAGGCAGCCTGTACCATCTACTCGCTCACTTACCCCTATACTCCATGACAGAGCAATGCAGAAAACAAGTGAGAAATGATTAAGTGGAGCCTTGACCCTCTCAGCAGCCATAGCAGACCACTAATTCACATCAAGCCCTTATTCATCTAAAATTCCCTGACATTTTCCTTTGTGATATTATATTTAGGGCAGTTGAGGTTTGGATGCATTTATTTTGGAATTTTACTTTTGTCCAATTTGTTGGGATTTTTGTGTTTAAGATTTTTTGAGGAATTGTTCTGTCATGCAATGTCTTAACTAATCTTTGTTGGTTATTTGAAAATTTGAACCATATGACATTGATGTACTCAGTTAATAAAAATGCTGAAAAGAACAAAGTCCACAACTGAGTCCTGAAGAATGTAGCAAACTCCCTCGGTACTAACACCAATTCTATTAGCTGGATTTCTCTGGTAGAGCTGTCCATTCAGTTCACAATCTATCTACAATCTGCACATCAGGTCTACCTGTCTACATCTTGACCAGAAAGATATCCAAGAATCTCAAACAATAAGCTTAGTCTGACAGGAGCTGTTCCCAGGAAACCCATATAAGCACCTAGTGACTGCTGTTAACATTTTGAGAAAAGAAGTAAGCCATTAAAAAAAAGTCCCATTTGAATTTTGCATAGAATTCATGTCAAGCTCAATGATACAAACATTAATAACCCACATACATTTTCCTTCTAAGAATCTGGATATTTGCCTATCTCTAATCTTCTAGCTCTTGTCTCAGTTTGTACAGTTTCTCAAAGAATGACCTACAGTGCTTTATACATCAGGTCTGCAAGGTTTCCCATTATGTAACACAAACATCAAATGCCTACATTGGTAAAATAACAGTTACTTTGCAGAATTTTGGTGAGGATTAAGTAAAATAATATCTAGAGTCCCTTTCATAGTGGGGGGACATATAACAGGCACTTCATAAATGGCAGTCAGTGGTGACTGTGGTGGCAGCCTTTACAGTTATATGCCAGGTCCTATAAAACACTAGGGATACAAAGATGAATTAAGGCTCAGTTCCTAATCTTCAGAAGCTTATACTTGAGTCAAGCAAACAGACACAATCGTAACAGTGGTTCAGAGTGGATTAGTGCAATGATGGTGTTAAAAAAAAAAAAAAAAGGAAGTCTTCTGGACGCTCACAGGGATGTCATGCTTAGGCTCAGCATGTGTCTGAATGATGCCTTATAAGGTAGGTGACTATATGTCCCAGTTTGCTCAGGACACCTGCAGTTAATACCTATGATTCCAACTTAACTGTTAATAGTGCCTGGTTTCACTCTTAAAAAGTATCCAGTTTGAAATACTCATCACAATTATACTTAGAGCCTTTGCCTGAAGATAGGAATCGGCTACAGTACTGCTGGACTCAGGTGTAAGGGGGTTCATCTCCTTCTAGCAGTGGTAAACTCCTTGAGGGAAGAATGATCTTTCCAAGTTCTATAAGACTGTGGATTGCATCCAAATGTCTATAGTCAGCCTCTCAGCAGTGAATCAGCAAGACTGGGAAAAAAGTCAGTAATTCCAATACAAGGAATAGGCTATATCTATACCTATGTCTTTAACATTCATCTTACTATTTTATTCTCGCTTTACACAATAGTCTCAAGGTTTACAGAGAAAGAAAAAGAGTTTTTTATAATTACTACTTAATAGCAAACTATAACTGAAAGAAAAAATATAAATGGGGTGCAGCTGGAAAGGGGCCACCCCTTGCCCATCACACAACACAAGTTCGTGGGGAACCTGGAACTAAACTATTCATGGATGACCTGCTTCTGGGTCAAGGTTTTGTATTTGACTGAGAAGCTCCTTGCAGCAATCCACTGAAAGTCAGCCCTCAACACAAGAATTTGTAAAAATAATAATAACAAATATAAAAAGAAAGAAAGAGAGAGAGAGAAAGAAAGGAAGGAAAGAAGGAAGGAAGGAAGGAAGGAAAACATTAGCCAAATACCTAAGTTTAAACCTAGCTTGGACACTTCCCAGCTGTGTGGCTTTGAACAAGACAGAGTATCTCTGAGCAGGGTCAGCTTCGTGGGTATAACTTATGCAGTCCCACAGAATCCCACAAAAGGTTTAATAGGTATTGCATCCTGAACTTCTTCATTTTATCTTTGAACTTGATTTTGTAAATCCAATGAGACAATGAAACCTAAGCTTCATAAGCACAGAAGGTATGTGCAATATATGCCCTTGCTGCCCATTTGATTACAGTGGTCATGATGTTCCATGAGCACAGAATTCCTCTGTAAGAACCCAAGTGGGCACAATGTAAGCATATTAGTTCTACAACACGGTAAGCAGAATATCAACAGCCTTAAGAGGCCATGCTTTATCTTTCAATCAGAACTTAAAAGCAGAAAAAGGCAGTAGTATCCTAAGAAACAAGAAAGACCAAAAACTCCTAATCCTTTCTTACTCATTTCACTTCCCTGTATCAGCCAACCCATTTACAGTGAAAATGATGACAGGAGAGAGGATAGTACAATGGATAGTACCTTTCCTTTCAGTCCTTCCTTATTCATCAGTAATCAAATACAAAGAATGTTGATGGAGTATGTGCATATTAATAAGCGAAATAAAAAGAGTATAGTTTTGTGCAGTATTCCCATTATTCTGGTAAGAACAAAATTACCCATGCATGTACAAGCTTAGAAATACAAAGTGTGTAAATTTGATGATTCCACATACAAATTAAATGCTCTTATGACTGCAGTTAAAACTTCTGTTGCAATATAAAGATGAATGACAAAATTTATGTTGATGTAAATTTTTAAATTTTTATTTACTTAGAACAACACTGCTTTATTTCTTATTTTTTTAAGATAAACTCTACCCCCAATGTGGGCTCGAACTCATGTACTTAGAACAACATTAAGTAGCAAATAAAAGATACCTTGACAGCTGAGAGAATGTATAAGAAAGAAAAAAAAGCTTTTATATTTTAGTACATTTAATCATGCTTTTTTCTTGTTTTTTTAAATAAGGCCCTACAGATTATGCAGCCTGGCCCTTTCTCTGAGCCTCAGTTTTTGACTAGTAAAATAATAACAATAACTGTCATATTGACGTTATGACTACTAAAATAATAATTAAGATAAATAAAACAACACTTTCAGTCTCTGGTCTGGCAGATAAGCAGCTTGGAAGTCACTACTTCATCCTAACAAGTAAGAGCAGAACAAACTGAAAAATTAACAACTCCTCTTAAATTCAACAGAGAATTGAGGTCGCAGGGCAAACAGCAGCCCCCAAAACTGGAGAAAAATAAGGAAAATAGAATTGCAATTTATTGGAGCAAAAACCCAGCACAGGGTAGAAATCTGAATTGTATGTAACTGAGAAAGTGCTGAGAAGACTCTCAACCTGAGCGTCAAAAACTGCAGAAGGATTCTGTCACACGGGGGCCCTCACATTTCTGTGAGTTTTACGTTCAACAGCATTCCTATTGGAGTTTTAGCAGAACCTAGTTTACCGGGGGGAGAGAAGTACTCAATTTCAGCCCCCCTCCAGCCATCCTGTCCCACCTAAGGTGGGGAAAAGAGGCACTTGAGAAGTTCATTGCCCAGGGAAACAGGCTCACTAAAACACAAGACCTAACCACAGGACTACTGAATGCTTCTCTTCTTTGCACACTTTACCACCAAATTACTAAAGCCCTATTTACCAGAGTTCCTCTCACCCCATATGTACGTAATACCCAGCTTTCAACAACAACGAAAAAATCACAAGGCAAACAAAAAGGAACAGTTTGAAAAGACAGAGACCAAGCATCAGAACCAGATCAGATATAGCAGAGATGTTGGAATTATCAGAATGAATTTAAAACAACTATGATTAATACACTATGGGCTTTAACAAAAAAAGTAGACAACATGCAAGAACAGATGGATAATGTAAGCAGAGAAGTGGAAATTCCAAGAAAGAATCAACACTACAGACAAAAAATGCTGTAACATAAATGAATAATGCCTCCAATGGACTCATTAGTAGACTAGAAATGGCTGAGGAAAGAATCTCTGAGCTTAAGAATATGTCAATATAAATTTCCAAAATGGAAAACAAAGAAAAACAGACTGAAAAAGAAAAATGAAACAGTATCTAAGTGGGACAAATATAAAAGGTATAATATACATATTTTTGGGGTATGAGAAGGGGAACAGAAAAAGGAACAGAAGAAATATTTGAAGCCATAATGAAGCTATAATGAGAATCTACCCAAATTAATGTTAAATACCAAACCACAAATCCAGGAAGGTCAGAGTACACCAAGCAGGATAAATGCTAAAAAAACAAATAGACAAAAAACCCTCCACCTATCATACAATTTTCAAACTACAGAAAATAAAAGATAAAGCAAAAATTCTGAGGAGAGAAGTAAGATGGCAGAGGAGCAGGATGATCATAAGTTTGCCTCTTCCCTCAAACACAACTAGATAAATATCAAATCATTCTGAACACCCAAGAAATCGATCTGAAGTCTTAGAGAACAAAGCTGCACGTCTACAAACTGGAAAAATGACCCACGGCAGGTAGGAACTGCAGAGAGTTGATCTGTGAGAGAAAAGGAGCTATCGGTGCCCACAGGGGAAGGAGCCCTGATCCAGAGGGAGTAGTGAGAGAGAAAGAAGAGAGAAAGTGGGGGAGGGGAGGTGAAAACAAGCACAGGGGACTGCATAAGAAAACTATTCCCAAAAACCACTTACAGGGGAAAAAGAGGGTTATAATACCGCCAGTTTTCTATAAACAGGGGAGCACAGAGTCTGAAGTTTCAGAGGTCTGTGACATTGCCAGGTTCACACCAGGGGAGCTGAGTGGTGCTCCAGTGGGAGATCAGGGTGGAACCCTAGCAGTAGGGTAGCCTGAGGATTCCCCAAGATCATAGACGGAGAAGCAGGTCCCATGCTTGGAGTTTATTTGGTAGAGGTGCTAGGGCCTCGGCAGGGGCAAAGGACCCTGCAGGTGCCATCAACTTATCCCACTCACCAGTATAGGAACAAAGATACCTGCGGAAGGCAGCAAACCCTAGCACCAGCTGTACACTGTGATTTACCATAAACTTTGAACCAAGTCTTCTGGGATAAGCTGGCACCCAGCACGGTGCAGGGACACCCTATCCCAGAGTATAAGTGCAGGTCCCCGCAGCCGGGGATCTTTGAAGTGTGGGGTTTTGAAATTCAACTGTGCCTGACATAAAACACAGGAATGCAGTGCCTTTGGGCAGGCAGAAAGCTCAGACACAGACAAGATGAAGGCAGGGATCTAACAGAAACCAGGGACATAGGAGGGGTCATTTTTTGCCCATCTGTGAAGGCGTGCTGAAGAGGGGTGGCATACATTTCCTGCTCTGGAGAGAATCAGGGGAAGCCATTTTCTCTGGAAGTCTACCACTTTGATCCACCTCAGTGAGCTACACCGCCACCAAGTGGAGAACGGAGCCACTACACCAAGCCCAGCCCCACTGTGCCAGGCACATCGCCACTAGGGCAATTCCACCTAAGAATCAAGCAGCAGGACCCTCCCCCAGAAGACTAGTACAAATCCTTCACCCACACTACTGATCAACCAGTGCTGAAAAGCTTCAGCTCTAAGGGAAACAGGATCTAGTATACTTTGGGGTTTTTGTTTGTTTTTGTCTTTTGTGGATATAGAAAAAGCAATTTTTAAATATTTTTATTTTTTTAAATTTTGTATTTTTTTAATTTTATTTTTTTCCCTTTTCTTTCTACCTTTTCTCTATCAAGCTTCTCGTAAAAAGCAGACAAAAACACATCTAGAATCTAGCTTCCTTTATGTATTTTACTTAAAAATTATTTTTAATTTTCACATTTTTGGTTTTTTTCCCCTCCAAAATGACAAGATGGGAAAATTCAACCCAAAAGAAATAAGAGGAAGAAATGATGGCCAGAGACTTAATCACTACAGATATAAGTAAGATGTTTGAACTAGAATTTAAAACAATAATTATGAAGATAATAGCTGGACTTGAAAAAAATCATAGAAGACACTAGAGAATCCCTTACCACAGAACTAAAATCTAGTCAGGCTGAAATTAAAAATGCTATAATGGAGATGCAAACCTGAATGCATGCCATAAAAATTAGGATGGACAAAACAGAGGAACATATCAGTGATACAGAAGATAAAAATATGGGAGCGCCTGGGTGGCTTAGTTGGTTAAGCATCAGACTTGATTTCAGCTAAGGTCACTGATCTCAGGGTCATGAGATTGAACGCCATGTTGGAGCCCAATGTGGAGCCTGTTTAAGATTCTCTGACTCTCCCTCTTGCCCTTTGTCCCCCCTCCCCGCCGACTCATGCTCTTAAAAAAAATTAAAAAGATAAAATTATGGAAAATAATGAAGCTGAAAAGAAGAGGGAAACAAAGGTAATGGATCAGGAAGGCAGAGTTAGGGAACTCAGAGAACTTATTAAAATGGACTAACATTCATATCATAGGAGTCCCAGAAGATGGAGAGAGAGAAAAAGAGGCAGAAGACTTACTTGAGTAAATTATAGCTGAAAACTTCCCTAATCTGAGGAGGGACACAAGCATCAAAATCCAAGAAGCACAGAAAACGCCCATTAAATTCAACAAAAGCTGACCATCACCACAGCATATCATAGTCAAATTCACAAAATATACAGACAAGGAAAGAATCCTAAAAGCAGCAAGGGAAAAAAAAGTCCTTAACCTACAAGGAAGAGAGATCAGGTCACAGCAAATCTGTCCACAGGCAGGCCAGAAGAAAATGGCAGGAAATATTCAACATGCTAAATGGCAGAAATATGCAGCAAGGCCAATATTCAGAATAGATGGGAGAAAGAGTTTCCCAAACAAAAACTAAAGGAGTTCGAGACCACTAAACCAGGCCTACAAGAAATTTTCAGGAGGACTCTGAATGATTAAAAAAAAAAAAAAAAAAAAAAGCAACAAAGACTAGAAAGGACCAGAGAACATTACCAGAAACACCAACTATACAGGCAACACAATGACACTAAATTCATATCTTTCAATAATCATTCTGAATGTAAATGGACTAAATGCTACAATCAAAAGACACTGGATGTCCGAATGGACACAAAAACAAGATCCATCTATATGCTGCCTCAAGAGGCTCATTTTAGACCTAAAGACACCTGCAGATTGAAAGTGTGGGGATAGAGAATCATCTATCATGCTAATGGAGGTCAAAACAAAGCCAGAGGAGCCATACTTATATCAGACAAACTCAATTTTAAAACAAGGACTATGATTAGGGAGGAAGAAGGGCATTATATCATAATTAAGGGGTCTATCCAACAGGAAGATTTAACAATTGTAAATATTTATGCCCCCAACTTGGCAGCACCGAAATATATAAATCAATTAATAATAAACATAAACTCATGGATAATAATACAAGAACAGTAGGGGACTTTAACACCCCATTTACAGCAATGGACAGATTATCAAAGCAGAAAATCAACAAGGAAACAATGATTTTGAAAGACATGCTGGACCAGGTGGACTTAGGAGACATATTCAGAACACTTCATCCTGAACAGCAGAATACATATTCTTTTTGAGTGCACATGGAACATTCTCTAGAATAGATCACATACTGGGTCACAAATCAGCCCTCAACAAGAATAAAAAGATTGAGATCATACCATGCATTTTTTCAGACCACAACACTATGAAACTTAAAGTCAACCACAAGAAAAAATTTGGAAAGACCACAAATACATGGAGGTTAAAGAACATCCTACTGAAGAATGAATGGGTCAACCAGGAAATTAAAAAAGAAATAAAAAAGTACATGGAAGCAAATGAACATGAAAACATGACAGTCCAATGGTGCCTGGGTGGCTCAGTCAGTTAAACAGCTGCCTTCGGCTCAGGTCCTGATCCCAGGGTCCTGGGATCAAGCTCCACATTGGGCTCTCTGCTCAGTAAGGAGTCTGCTTCTCCCTCTCCCTGCCGCTCTCCCTGCTTGTGCTCTCTCCCTCTCTGTCAAATAAATAAATAAAATCTTAAAAAAAGAAAGAAAGAAAACATAACAGTCCAAAACCTTTGGACACAGCAAAAGCAGTCCTAAGAGGGAAGTATACAGCAATATAGGCCTACCTCAAGAAGCAAGAAAAGTCTCATATATACCACCTAACCTTACACCTAAAGGAGCTAGAAAAAGAACAGCAAATAAGCCTAAAACCAGCCAAAGAAGGGAAATAATAAAGATTACAGCAGAAATAAATGATATAAAAACAAACAAACAAAAAAACCCCAATAGAACAGATTAATGAAACAAAGAGCTGGTTCTTCTAAAGAATCAATAAAATCGATAAAACCCTAGCTAGACTTATCAAAAAGAAAAGAGAAAGGACCCAAATACATAAAATCATGAATGAAAGAGGAGAGATCACAACCCGCACCACAGAAATACAAACAATTATGAGACTACTATGAAAAATTATATGCCAACAAACTTGGCAATCTGGAAGAAATGGATGAATTCCCAGAAACTTACAAACTACCAAAACTGAAACAGGAAGAAATGGAAAATTTGAACAGACCCATAACCATCAGAATCAGTAATCAAAAATTTCCCAATAAAGTCTTGGGCCAGATGGCTTCCCAGGGGAATTCTACCAGACATTAAATAGAGTTAATACCTATTCTTCTCAAACTGTTCCAAAAAACAGAAATGGAAGGAAAACATCCAAACTCATTCCAAAAGACCAACATTACCTTGATTCTAAAAACCAAAGACCCCACTAAAAAGGAGAATTACAGGCCAACATTCCTAATGAACATGGATGCAAAAATTCTCAATAAGACAATAATAAATCTAATCGAACAGTGCATTACAGGAATTATTCACCATGATCAAGTGGGGTTTTATTCCTGGGCTGCAAGGGTGATTCAATATTTGCATATCAATCAATGTGATATACCACATTAATAAAAGAAAGAATAAGAACCATATGATCCTCTCAATAGATGCAGAAAAAGCATCTGACAAAATACAACTTCAATTCTTGATAAAAACCCTCAACAAAGTAGGGATAGAGGGAACATACCTCAACATCATAAAGGCCATATACGAAAGACCCACAGCTAATATCATCCTCAATGGGGAAAAAGTGAGAGCCTTTCCCCTACGGTCAGGAACAAGACAAGGATGTCCACTCTCACCATTACTATTTAATATAGTACTGGAAGTCCTAGCCTCAGCGATCAGACAACAAAAAGAAATAAAGGGCATCCAAATCAGCAAGGAAGAAGTCAAACTTTCACCATTTGCATATGACATGATACTCTATGTAGATAACCCAAAAGACTCCACCAAAAATTGCTAGAACTAATACATGAATTCAGCAAAGTTGCAGGACATAAAATCAATGTGCAAGGGCGCCTGGGTGGCTCAGACGTTAAGCGTCTGCCTTCGGCTCAGGTCATGATTCCAGGGTCCTGGGATCGAGCCCCGCATTGGGCTCCCTGTTCTGTGGGAAGCCTGCTTCTCCCTCTCCCACTCCCCCTGCTTGTGTTCCTTCTCTCGCTGTCTCTCTCTCTGTGTCAAATAAATAAAAATCTTTAAAAATAAAATAAAATAAAATAAAATCAATGTGCAGAAACTGGTTGCATTTCTATACACCAATAACAAAGCAGTAGAAATAGAAATGAAGGAATCGATCCTATTTGCAATTGAACCAAAAACAATAACATACCTAGGAATAAACCTAACTAAAGTGGTAAAGGATCTGGAGCACCAGGGTGGCAAGTTGGTTAAGGTCTGACTCTTGATTTTGGCTCAGGTCATGAGATCAAGCCCTGCATTGAGCTCTGCGCTCAGTGGGGAGTCTGCTTGAGATTCCCTCTCCCTCTGCCTCTGCCCTTCCATTCCCCCGCTGCTCTCTAATAAATAAATCTTAAAAAAAAAGAGAGAGATAAGAGATCTGTACTTTGAAAACTATAGAACACCTATTAAAAGAAATTGAGGAGGACACAAAGAAATGGAAAGGCATTCTATGCTCATAGATTGGAAGAACCAATATTGTTAAAATGTCTATACTACCCAAAGCAATCTATACATTTAATGCAATCCCTATCAAAACACCATCAGCATTTTTCACAGAGCTAGAACAAACAATCCTCTAAAATTTGTATGGAACCACAAAAGATACCTACTAGTCAGGGGAATGTTGAAAAAGAAAAACAAAACCGGAGGCATCAAAATTCTGGATTTCAAGCTATATTACCAAGTTGTAGTCATCAAGACAGTATGGTACCAGCACAAAAACTGACACATAAATCAATGGAACAGAACAGAAAACCCAAAAGTGGACCTACACCAGTCAACTAATCTTGGAACAAAGATTACACAGTCCCCTAATCTTTGACAAAGCAGGAGAGAATATCCAATGGAAAAAAGACAGTCTTGTCAACAAATGGTGTTGGGAAACCTGGATAGCAAGATGCGGAAGAATGAAACTGAACCCCCACTTTCTTACACCATACACAAAATAAATTCAAAATGGATGAAAGACCTAAATGTGAGGCAGGAAACCATCAAAATCATAGAGGAGAACACAGGCAGCAACCTCTTTGATCTCAGCCACAGTAACTTCTTACAAACACACTGCCAGAGGCAAGGGAAACAAAAGCAAAAATGAAATATTGGGACTTCATCAAGATAAAAAGCTTCTGTACAGCAGAGGAAACAAGCAACAAAACTGAAAGGCAACCTATGGAATGGGAGAAGATATATGCAAAATGACATATCTGATAAAGGGTGGGTATCCAAAATCTATAAAGAACTTACCAAACTCAATACCCAAAAAACAAATAATCCAGTTAAGAAATGAGCATAAGACAGGAAGAGACACTTTTCAAAAGAAGACATCCAGATGGCTAACAGACACATGAAAAGATTCTCAACATCACTTACCATCAGGGAAATACAAATCAAAACCATGATGATTAGATACCACCTCACACCTGTCAGAATGGCTAGAATTAACAAAACAAGAAATAATAGGTGTTGGTGAGGATGTGGAGAAAGGGGAACCATCTTGCACTGTTGGTGGGAATGCAAACTGATGCAACCACTCTGGAGAACAGTATGGAGGTTCCTTCAGAAAGTTAAAAATGAAACTACCCTATGATCCAGCAATTGCTGTACTGGGTATCTACCCAAAGGATACAAAAATACAGATTTGAAGGGATGCATGCACCCAGATGTTTACAGTATCGTTATCAACAACTGCCAAACTATGGAGAGAGCCCAAATGTCCATCGACTGATGAATGCATAAAGAAGATGTGGTGTGTACACACACACACACACACACACACACACACACACACACACACACACAAGAATATCACTCGGCCATTAAAAAGAATGAAATCTTGCTATTTGCAACAACACGGATGGAGTTAGAGTGTATTATGCTAAGTGAAATAAGTCAGAGAAAGACAAATACAATATAATTTCACTTATATGTGGAATTTAAGAAACAAAACAGATGAACATATGGGAACGGGTAAAAAAAATGAGAGAGAGAAACAAATCAAAGAGAGGGGATGGGCTAGATGGGTAATGGGTATTAAAGAGGGCACTTGCTGTGATGAGCACTGGGTGCTGTATATAAGTGATGAATTACTGGATTCTACTCCAGAAAGCAATATTGCACTGTACATTATCTAACTAAAATTTAAATTAAAAAAAAAAAAAGGAAGAAGAAAAATTTCTGAAAGAAGCCAGAGGGGGAATGAATAATACTTATCTACTGAGGAACAAAGATAAAAGTTACACTGAACTTCTCCTCAGAAGCCAAGCAAGCAAGAAAAGATAAGTACTGAAGGAAAAAACCCACAAGCCTAGAATTCTGTAGTCTGCAAAATTACCCTTCTAAAGTAAGGGAGACATAAAAAATTTTCTTAGACAAACAAGAATGGAGGGAATTTGTTGCCAATAAACTTGCCTTACCAGAAATTTCAAAGTTCTTCAGAGTGAAGGGAAATGATAAAGGTCAGAAACTCAAAACTGCATAAAGAAATGAAAAACATAAGTGGATAAAAGGTAAAGGTAAAATAAGATAAATACTACAACAGTGCTTTGTAAACTGTAAAAATAAAACATATAAACATTTCAGATTAATGTGACTATTATAACTTAACTCTTCCCTCTTTCCTTCCCATTATCTCAGAAGCCGATGGCTCTACATCCCATCTTATCATCAGGTACTACGTTCAGAACACAGCACTGGGAAACATATTTGACTGCTACTATACCCTGTCAGCCTGCTTCATCAGACACCTTACACTGTTTCAAGGTTTCCTTTATAGCCAGTTGTGAACTCTAGAAATTATAGCAACTTATTACTAGATCATAAGAAACCTAGTAGAGAATTTCATCCTTTCACTGTTTGCATTAATATAGTGCAGTAAGTCTACAGTGAAAACAGAAGTTCAGTGTCAGAAACCATTCCCTTAATTCTCACAGAGGATGTTTATTTAAAGTTCTTGGTTTTAATAATGTAAAATATCCAATAATAAAATAAAATCACCATTAGTAAAGAACAGAACTAATAATTTATAGCTACTTTATTTCAGAATGTTATTTTATACAGTTATTAGTAAGATAACATTATTTGATAATATGTCTAAATTCATGGGGGGCTTTTTGTTGTTGTTTTAAAGATTTTATTTATGAGAGAGAGCACAAGCAGGGGGAGAGGCAGAGGGAGAAGGAGAAGCAGACTCTCTGCTGAACTGGGAGCCCAATGAGGAGTTCGAACCCAGGACCTGGAAATCATGACCTGAGCCTAAGGCAGACATTTAACCATCTGAGCCACCCAGGCGCCCCTTTAAATTCATGTTTTAAGTATTCTAGTAGTTTGGTAAGAATTCCATCCAAAGGTATAATTTGATGTCACCACAACCAATACAACCACGATAACAACTTCCATTTATGGAGTTCACATGGAGTTAATCCATGTTTTTATTTTTTACTTTTGTTAGTTAATGATAATGAGTCTAAGAATCATGTTAATGTATACAGGTTTGGAAACTGTGCTCTTTCAGATAAAGCACAGTGAATTAAAGTACTGAACTGCTAGTATAGATACTACTACCACTATCACACCTACTACAAACACTACTACTATTAATTACCTATCTCCTTTCTCTCTCCTGCATTAGCTTCCAACCTAACCTAGTCTCCTTCACTTCTGAACAATGGAAATTCTCTTTGGCACTTAGTGCGGCTACTTCAGAATAATACAGTGCTATCTTCTAATACTTTACTTCTAGCTTTTGTCTTCTTTTTTTAAACTAAAGAAAAGGTAGATAACCCCAAGCTCATATCTTCTGGCTCTGTCAGAGAATTATGGGCCCTCAGCTTAGTGATGCTAGATAGGGAAGAGCATAAAGAAAAACTTTCAAGACAAGTGAACATATCATACAAGTTATCAGATATTTCACCAACAACCAATGAACAGATTACTTGTATGAAAAATTGTTTAATTTCTAAAGTCAAAGACAAAAATGAAAGCTGCAAAGTATTTTCTGCAGGATTTGTGTAAGCACAAATAGCCAACTGATAAAAGACTGCATACATCATTGGATATGCATACTTATTGCTGGTTCCTGGTGCATTATTACTGATTAAAGGTAGCTATTAAAAAGAAGTTATTGTTAGGTGGTAGGAGCTAAAAAGGAGCAGTGAAAGGAATGCTCCCAGGTAGAGTTCCAAATCCTTGAGAGGGAATGATAGAGACAAGAGCTGAAGGCAAGGATGGTGATAAATAAGCTACACATTAAAGGGGGGTGGGGCGCGGAACAACATCCTGAGGTGGCTTCCAAGACCCTGGGGCTGACAGATCAATAGCCACAGGTGTTGAGCAAGTGCCCCCCTCTTTCACCTCAGCCCCAGGGAAACCTAGACTCATTATAATATATTTGCATTGCGGGTAGAGCCCCTCCCCACCCCTACAGAGAAAGGCTGCCAGGAGGCTCTGGTACAAATCTTATAGGGTCAAAACTTCCCCTCAAAACCAGTGGGAGGATTTCCCCAAATGATTGGAAGCAGGCTCCGTTAGACACAACCCCAGTGTAAGTCACAGCTCCTCCTAGCCCAGAAAGACCCAATAATATCCAATCCCAAAACAACCTAGGGGCGGGTTCCACCTCAGGGAACCTGCCCGCTCTCCCACCTTCCCAGTGTACTTTTGCTTTAATAAACTGCTTTGTGCTTGCTACTTTTCTTCTTTTTTTTTTGGTAAGATTTTTTTTTATTTGAGAGAGAAAGAGAACGAGCGGTGGGGCGGGGCAGAGGGAGAGAGAGAGAGAGAGAGAAGAAAGAAGCAGCCTCCTTGCTTAGCAGGAAGCCAGATGTGGGGCTTGGTCCCAGGACCCAGAGATCATGACCTGAGCAAAAGGCAGATGCTTAACCCACTGAGCCACCCAGGCGCCCCCTTCTGACTGTCTTTATTTGAGTGTGGATCCCCAAGTAAATCTCGTAGGGAAATCCAAGGACCAAAACCTCCATTCACACGAGGCAGACTCTTCCACTGGTAACATTATCACTGGCAAGAGATTCAGGTCAGGGGCTATGGGATCTGAATCATGGCGTTACTTACAGGTTGTATAATCACACTCAGCTCCCATTTCTTCATTTGAAGAATAAGTTGGTTGGATTAGCCTGCTTATGTCCTTACTAGCTCTAAAACATTAAGAGACTACAAATAAAGTCTACTGTGGACCCTGACTATCTCCACTCTATATGAATGCATGTATGAGTATGATGAGGGAGCAGAAAGCAAGCTGATGGCAAAGTACAAGCTGACACCACACAATCCCCCCCTCCTCCCAGGTGGGACCTATGTGACATTCCTCAGGCACTCCTGGCTGCCCTAAAGCTAAGGGAAAGAAAAACATGGTTAACTTACAGAGATCACAGTACTTCAGGGCATAAGTCTCCCTCAGTTTAAAAAAAAAGTCTTAGTGATTTACAAGAAAAAGCATTCTTTATCAATAGCCTAACTTCCAGAGACCCATAACTCAATCTCCTGGAGCCCTAACATCACCCTTCCTTCCACGAGTGATGTGGGAAACTGAGGCAGAAGGGAAAGTAAACAAAATTAAATTTCTGATTTGCAGCCCACTGACAAGGACCTGAGATAAGCAGAGTAGAACATTCCTCCAGGAAGCTCCCAATTGTCTTCATGTTAATGCCTTACGAGAAGGAATAACAATTTTGCTTGACAATAGCCAGGCCTCTAGTTCCTGATCTTCTTTAGCATATGAAAGTCCTTTTGGACACCTCCCTTTGTCCTTACCACCCCCAACTCCCAAGTACAGAAGACATTCCTCTCAACCCCAGTGCAGCAGCTTTCTCCCCATGGGTCTTGTCCCTGTGCTTTAATGACAGCCCCTTTTTGCACCAAAAACGTCTCAAGAATTCTTGGCCATCGGCTTCAGACCTCACCAACATTCTAAAACTACATCAAGTATGGGTGCTGTTGGGCCTCACCAAGGGCTGGTATATACATTTCCATACAGTCTATCAGCTACTGCACCGAAAGCTTTAGTGCAGGGAAATATCTTCCTAAATGGCAAGGCCTGTACAGATATTCTAAGATATATCACGAAGATATTAATCAGTTTAGCTATCACTGTATTAACTAATCCTCCTAGAACTGCAAAGATTTATTAATAATTCACTCACCAGGACCTTTTTGCTATAATAGCAACAGCTGTTAATTTTAAAAATACCTTTTATGTTTTGGATAAATAATATTTTCTAGTATCACAGAGGTAGTTTTAGCTCCTTATTTTTTAAAAATTTCCCTAAGGTAGGTTATTAAAAGTACCAGCTGGAGGGGAAAAAAAAAATACCCTAAACACTAAGCTGTTTATACATCCTTTTGCAGGCTCAGTGGTTGTGTTATTTGTTTTAAACCTGTGGATGATTCATCACCTCTGACCTGTGTTCATTCAACACTACTCCATTCAGTCAAGTGACTTGATGTGAGCTGTATGCATTATAAGCAAAGTAAACAGCCAAGAATTTGGTCTTATGTAGCAATTACCCTTCAGTTCTTTTTACTCCCCTAATTATGTCAGTCTTCATGTTCAACTTTCCCAAAAGCACAACCATAAAGAGGATCCTTTTTGCCAATCATCATTTTCCACAAGGGCTGCTTACTCCACTGACAGTCATTTATTTGATAATTAAACCTCTATATTTGATAATTAAACACGCTCAGCAACATTCCAGGCACCAACATTCTACATTCGGCATTTTGGGGAAGTGGAGAGGGGGTGCAAGTGGAGAAACAGATAATAAAATACATAATCACAAATAAAACAGTAGTGTTAAGTGTCACAGGATAACTTAAAATAGGGTGTAATGAAGAATACCCTGAATCAGGTGTGCAGGATAGGCCCCTCTCTGGTACTACTTAAAGTGAAATCTGAAGACAAGAACAAAGAAAGCACCCTTGAGGAGATCAGGAAAAAGCACTGTAGACAGGGCAAATAGAGCAAAGGTCTTCAGGCCACAGTAAATCTGATATGTTCTGCGAACAAAGAAAAAGCGGGGTGGGGGGGTGGGGGGGTGGGGATGGCTAGAGCAAAATACAGAAGGGAGAGAGTAGAAAGAGATAAACCCAGAGACACAGATAGGGTTGCCTAAGGCTTCACTATATGACTATTCAACAAGGACTATAGAGCTTGATGTCATTCTAAGTGCAACAGAAAGTCACTGGAAGGTGTGAAGCAAGGAAGTAACATGATCTGATTTACTTTTAAAAAGACTTATCAGAAGAAGATAGCAGGAGCGGAAGAATGAAGGGGGGGAAATCGGAGGGGGAGACGAACCATGAGAGACGATGGACTCTGAGAAACAAACTGAGGGTTCTAGAGGGGAGGGGGGTGAGGGGATGGGTTAGCCTGGTGATGGGTATTAAAGAGGGCACGTACTGCATGGAGCACTGGGTGTTATACGCAACAATGAATCATGGAACACTACATCAAAAACTAATGATGTGATGTATGGTGATTAACATAATATAATAATAAAAAATGCTCAAAAAAAATAAAAAGACATATCAGAGAAAAAGAAAATATTTAGGGCACTATTGCAGAGGAAAGATATGGTGGCCTGATGGATAGTCACAGTGAAGATAGAGAGAGGTATAGTTACTAGGATTTGCTGCTGGAAGTGATGTATCAGAGGTGGTGAGGGAAAGAAGAAACCAAGTCAATGCAGATTTCTGCCTTAAAACAACTCAGTGAGTTGACTAGCGATGTGGTTTCTTGAGATGGGGAGGCAGCAGATAGAGGATCAAGAAATCTGTTTTGGTCATGGTCAGTCTAAGACATCTGTTACATAGGGATGATAGGAAGGATGCTGAATATATTAGCCTAGAGTTCTGAAGCTGGCCTTGATCATTAAAACTATGGGACTGATCGTGGGCACCTGAGTGGCTCAGTCGGTTAAGCATCTGCCTTCAGCTTGGGTCATGGTCTCAGGGTCCTGGGATTGAGTCCCGCATCAGGATCCCTGCTCAGCGGGGAGTCTGCTGTTCCCTCTGTCCTTCATCCCTCTCATGCTCTCTCTCTTGCTCTCTCTAATAAATAAAATCTTTAAAAAATTAAAAAATAAATTTAAACAATATTAAAAAAAATATGGCACTGATCAAGGGCATTTAGGCAGAGAAAGTACAAAAGAAGGGAGCTCAGCACTAAACTGGGGACTTATACTTTGGGGCCTAGCAAAGGAGATGAAGCCAACAGAGGATACTTAGAAGGAACAGGCAATGAAGTGAGAATAAAACCAAGAGAATGGAGTTCATGGAAACCAAGACAAGAAAGTGCTTCAAGAAAGAGGAAGTGGCCATATGTATAGAAAACTGACGAGAGGAAAGATGAGAGAAAAATCCATTGGCTTTGACAACATGAACGTTACTGGTGACTTTAACTGGGGGACTGTTAACTGGGGGGGGTGTCAGGAGAAAGAACAGAAATTGGAATAGAATGCAAGGAGGAAAAAACCCTGAGTAAGAATACATAAACAATGACTAAAGATGACTCTTTTAAAAATGGTGGTAGATAGAGGCGATAATAATTGGAGATAAGATACAGTTAAAAGGAGAAAAAAAAAAAAACGAAGAAACAAGGGGAGAAATAAAGAATGAAGTTGTGAGGTAAAATACCGACCCCAGTTGGAGCAGCTGGTCTCCGGCAGGGTCAGGACCTGTCCATTTCATGAAGAGGACGTCAGGGCACAGATATGGGCTGCCTATTTTGGTCGTGAGAAAATGAGGAAGTTCCTGTATGACTGCTATTCTCTTGATCAAACATGAAACAAAAACATTACCCAAATGGACTGTGTATTATGTTTATAGAGGGAAGAGAAAGCACAAAAGAACTCTGGAAAACTAGAAAGCAAACATACTAGGAAAAAGGAAAGTAGAATTGAACTGCAAGGCAACATTCAGTGCCCGCTGAGATTTGTAACCATGAATTGAAAGTGAGACTGGCCAGCAGGTAGAGTTTCTGCTCAGTGGAGGGCATGGAATGGGACAATAATTGGATTGAATCAATACTTGCCAGACAAAAGTACCCCCGAGTGAAGAGTAGGGCAGTCACAAGGAAGTGAGTTGAGTGAGACTGAAGAATTTGTGAAGTCAGGAAGACTATTTAAATAATTCTAATTTGAGGCACATTTTCAGCAATTTTCTCCTCTTTGATTGTTAACCAGCTTACCTTTATCAAATCCTCATTTTACAGTGGCTTTGAACATAATTAAAGCAGTTTTCCATCATCTACCTGAAATCTTTCTGTATTATGACTCAACTGTAGTGACTGGATAGTGAAAATTTTTCAATAAGGACTTTCTACATACATTAACTAGTGTGCATGTCAAAACATCACAAAAGAGGGATGTTATGAAAATATCACCAAAATTTCAACTAAAACCAGATGAGCCAGAAAATGAAATATGCTTGTATCTGGAAACACACCTTCTTCCTTATCTCCCTTCAAGGAATACTAGGGATCACCATGGGCCTAGAAAAGGGAAAGACTGAGGTCAAGGAACTTATACAATGAAGCTTACACCCCTGCTTGTAGGTTCTGACTAGTTTTTATGGAGGAAAAGAACAGAGGGAGGGCTTGGGGAGAGACCACAGGTTGGAGACAAAGGCTTCCTCTCCTCTCCCTTTGCCCCTTGTCTTTCCCCCAAACTATAAGCTCCCAAAGGATATTTATTTTTTCCTGATGTCACCTTTGTACTCCCAATGCTAGAATAGGCCTCATCATATACAAGATGCTCAATAAATACATATTTAACTTAGAACACCCAGGCAAAGGCACAGAAAACTGATGGTCCTGGAGAAAGCTAGCACAGATGGGACCTAACATCTTTGTTCCTGGACGCTCTTAGAAATGAGCTCTATCAGGCAGACTGGCTCCTAACCTATCAGGTTGCCAGATGGAGAGCAAGGAGACAATATCAAGAAATCACAATTTCCCAAGAGCAAATCACAACTAAACAAACATGACTGGACTGTTACTGTGAGAATTAGTTAGTACACAAAATGCTCAACACAATGCTTGGCACCTGCAGGAACTTAGTTAACAACCCCTTCCTTCTTTCTATCTCCACTTTTGGCCTATAATAGTAATACAGCATATTCATTAAGAGCACATATTCTAAAGGCAGAATGTTCAGATTCAAATCTTGGCCTGGCTACTCAATAGTTGTGGGACCATAAATAAATTACCAAGTTTCTCAAGGTTCTCATCAGTAAATGAGAATAGTTAATAGTATCAATCACATTGAGTTGTGGTGAAGCCCATGAAATAATACACATAGAGGGCTCAGAACAATGCTGTGATAGTTAAACATCAAGTAAGCACTTCCTATTTTTATTACCTTCATGACCAATCAAATCTAATTGCTGAACCCTTTCACCTTGGCTGCAATGTTAAGTAAAGGCTTAAACTTAGTAAAACTACCTTTCATTAAAGCATTTACTAAGAAAATATTTTTTCTTATTTCCTATTTAAGGAAATTTCTAAGATACTGTAAGGAACTGTAAAGTTTGCATGCTTACTGAACAAGTCTTCCTTTCTTTCATTAAATAGGAAATGAAAGCTTTGCACATAAAGTAATTGGATTTCTTCCCATTTTATTGCCTCACTTGCAATAAAGCTTTAAATGATTGCAAAAACATTTTAGAAATTCCATGAAGGAAAAAAATGTTTCCAATTTACTATATGTCTGTAATAGAACCTAAAATATGGTTTTCTGCCACAACTTATACACTCCTTATCACAGTTACTTTAATAATGAGTAAGTATTAAAAAGCTATTATAACTTTGGCTGGTTCCCTTTTCTTTTAGGCTTGAGGGCATTTTAGTATACAGTTATTTAACTAACAAAATAAGGTCACTATCATCTTGTTTTGGCTTTCTGTAAAACAGTAATTATTTTAACTCAATTCTTTCTTTTTTAAATTAAGTAAAACAGTAAGAAGAGAGCAGTCTTGGCTGGAAAGACTTTCATGTATTAGTCACAACTGTCTCAAGCTACTTAAATTATTTACTAATTTAAAGATAAGCTTTCAACTGCTAGGACATTCTGTATACTTAATTAGCACCAATAATAAAAATACTAGTTTCTATATCCATCAGATTCTTTTTTTAAATGACAATACATACCAAGTTTTGTAAAACATGCAAAGCAGTTGTAATTATTACACAATACTGAAGAGAATATACATTGATACAATCACTATGGAAAACTTAACTGGACATATACATACCCTATGATCCAGCATTTCCACTCTTAGGTATACACCCAATAAGCTATGTGTATGTGTTACCAAAAGGCATGTACAAGAATGTTCACAGCAGCTTTATTTATCAAAGTCCTAAACCAAAAACTACTCATGTCAACCATCAGTAGAATGGAAAAATTAAGTATGGCAAATGCAGACAACAGAGTAATACCTGGCAATAAGAAAAGAACCCACAATAACATGGATGAATCGCAGAGACACGATGATAATCAAAAGAAACCAGACACAGAACGAGTACACACTTTAGGATTTCATTTACATGAAATACAAGAGCAGACAAAACGTACCTATATTCAAAAATCTGAAAAGTGATTAACTTTGGGAAAGTGCCAATTAGGAGGGCCAAAAGAGTACAGAAATATTAGAAATGTTTTTATTCAGTGATCAGTGCACTGGTTACACAATATATAAATTTTTAAGCTGTAAATTTAAGATCTACATATTATACTTCAAAGGTTATAAAAGGGTTAGGAAATTTTTAAAAAACTAATTTAACTTATAAAATGAAATCTCTGTGAAGTTACAAAATATCTCTTTTCAGACAGATATATACTCAAAATATAACAAAAGTCTTTTTTTTTAGTTCTCTTAATTTTCTCTTTAAAAAAACAGGACATCTTGAAAACAAATGAGAAAAAAAAAAAATCCCAACAGCAACTTCAAGTGCTACCTGGAGTGATATTTTCTAACACTGGTTTTACTGAGAAGGAGGATACAAAAGTCAAACTTTAGACTCTACAAAGACTAACCTCAGCAGCTATTGACTACTCCCTTCACAGTTTCTGGTTGTATTGACTGGTCTCTTAAGTGTGATAGTTTAGCCTATTTAAAAAGAAGAGCCTGGAGATTTAAATGCTTATTTAAGAATTCTATAGTGGATTTATAAAAAAGTAAACTTACTCTGTATAATTAAGTGGGAAAAAATATACATATATCTGTTATATTGTCCTAGATAGAACTTCTCTCACTGGCTCAAAATTACCTTGAATAATACATAAAGTTTTCATGATCTTTCTTTAGTCTCCGTACCAAGACACAGCATACCTATTACCATCAAATCAAATAGTTTTCTTCTCTCTTCTTCCTCTTCACAATTCTGTAACCTGAATTACGACTGTTTCCTTATATTTTACTGTATAGAAAAATGACATGAAAATCTATAACAATATCTCTGTTGATAGAGCCTTTTTTTTTTCTATTGATATATGTCCAATAGATACTGCTTGTCTATGGTAAAGGACTATTTGGTGTATATTTTAGCTCACATTTACTTATTAATCAAAGGAAGGTATTCTTTAAGTCTTTTATGTTTTTGCTTATAACATTCTATAGCCAACATGGCTCCAGAATTTCATCCTTAATCACTTCTTTTCAGCTTCAAACACATCAAAAAATATTATGTAAGAAAACCCATAAGATTAATCAGGCTCAGGATGGAGATGAACATCTTCCTGAAACAGAAATCAAATGGAAAGGCAGAGCAGAGAGACAAACTGAAGTCACTGCCCTACAGAGAGCACTAAGGGCAGGGAATCCAGTCCCCCGCCTGAAACCAGGAGCTATGTCAAGTCTTTCTAAAATGATCTTAAGAAGAGGCATATTAATGCCAACTCAGCAGAATGTTCCTTTCTTATTAGTAAAATTCAGTTTTAAGTAATTAATATATGTGGTACCCTATTTCAAAATCTTAGAAATATTACTGTTGCTCTGATAGGCTTCATATTCTGTTCCAATAAAAACTGTATCACAGATACTTCCATTTAGCAGTCAATTTAATTCTCAGTTTTATAAGGATAATCTGTTCTCATTACTTACCATCTGGGTCTAAGCAATCCTTTTAATTTTTTTATATTTTCAAGTCACTTTATGCTTACTTTAGAGAAGAATAAAGGGAGAATAGAAAATTTACATTAAAAATTTCAGTAAGAACTGAAACATGGAAAACTCAGATTTTAATTCTTCATGTTTCTGCTTTTGACAGTACAGACAATATTCTTTGAATGAAACATGTATGAAAATAGAACTTATAGGTCTTGTAAACACTGATTCCAGATTTTAAATATCTCCCTAATAAATGGCTACTTCCAATTCTTCCTACTCTTGCATCATTAAAGCATGGTATTTTCTAAAACTCTGACAGCTCATAATTTTGTTGATGAGAGAATAACAATTTCTTTGCTCCATAATTGCAACAACAAAATATACTACAAGAAAATAAGGTACTGTCACATGCTATAACATTACAAAAATTATGCTAAATGAAAGAAGCCAGTCACAAAATACCACATGTTATAAGATACCATTTATATAAAATATCTCTAACGGGCAAATCCATAAAGACAGAAAAATTAGCGGTGGCCATGCAGGATGGGGAGGGCTTGGTGATCACTAATAGCTAACGGGTCTTTTTAGGTGTGATGAAGGTGTTCTAAAATTGGACAATGGTGATGGTTGTGCAACTCTAATAATATAGTAAAAACCATTGAATTGTACATATTAATGGGTGAATTTTATAATATGTAAATTATATCTCAATAAAACTATTATTTAAAAAAATAACATGGTAGAAACATTTACAATTGGAAAATGTTATTAGCATGGTTTTTCCACAAACTGGAAATAAAGACTATCATGGATTATACTTCAGCAGTAAATATCCCAATCCAGTTTGAAGAATGTCAACACATTCTATGTGGACACACTTCCACTACGACAAATCTAGTGTCCTCCAGTCCAGCTCCTTTTCTTCCTCTTAAAGAAAGAGGGTGAGGAAGCCAGGAAGGAAAAAAGAGAAAAGTGGGGAAAGCAGGTCTGATGAACAAACTTTTCTACCTCAACACTCTACCCCCAAAGCCAAGAGTATCTCCTGGATGCTAATTCCTAAAAGAAATCTCTATTACAACACTTTCCTGTGTTCTGTTTTGTTTGCAAATTTGTGTGCCTGTGGCAAAACAGCGTAATATGAAAACCACAGGAATAGGCTTTCATGATAAACAAGATTTGAGTATCCCTATCAATTTTTAATGTAATACCGTATTAAAAATAGTATTTACAAAGGGATGAACGTAAAAATAATGAAGAAATGGGAATGGAAATAAACACCTGCTGCCTATGGTTCTTGAACAGCACGTCATAAATCTGACAAAGTCATTGCTGGCTATTCAGTTTGGGAACACATTCTTTTTAACTAAGAAAACAGTAAACTATGGAGTTCTAAATTCAAATTCACAATCTGTTCTTGATTTGCTATTACTAGTTACAAGTTTTTTCTATAAACTGACAGATGGAGAGAGTAAACAATTTAAATTTGAGGAACTGTATATATATATATTGACAATGAACACCACTAGGACCTACACTGTGGTAATGAAATACTATTTTCCACTAAAGGGAACCAGGGCTCCCTAGTAAAACAGCAGACAGATTACAGGTCTGGGGCAGGCAATGTACAAGATGAGCTTAAAACAATTATCATACCAAATATCAAGGAAAATATCACACTACTTACAGTAGCATCACAAAAAAGGCTCAGGAGCAACTTGAAGCGCCTTCTCATTGAAGGATAATGACTTCAATGGATAGACTACACCATATATGTTTAAATTCATGAATACATAATGAGACAGAAAAAACCCTAATGTACACAACCGAAGGATGCTAATGAATCAACTCATTATTCTGAAAACTGTTAGATTAAGGGAAAGAATGAAGCTGCCTTTCCTATATGAATATTATATACTACCAGGTAAGCAAAACCAGTACAGGTATTTCAACTACTGAATGAAAAAGAAATAACAGAATTAGGATATCACTGTTTTGCAGCCCTTAAGAGATTTCTGGACATAGGTATTAAGGTAAATGGGCTAACATCTCAAGAAGAGAAACACCTAGGTATTATTTCCTGATGGAAAAAGAATTACAACATAATAGTCTAGCTTAAAAAAATCAAATGGGAGGGGCACCTGGGTGGCTCAGTCGGTTGGGTGGCTGCCTTCGGCTCAGGTCATGATCCCAGGGTCCTGGGATCGAGCCCCGCATCAGGCTCCCTGCTTGGCGGGGAGCCTGCTTCTCCCTCTCCCTCTGCCTGCCTCTCTGCCTATTTGTGCTCTCTCTGTATCTCTCTGCCAAATAAATAAATAAAATCTTTAAAAAAAAAAAAATCAAATGGGAATCCACCTGCCCAACTATAGGAAATACAAAAGGCAAAAGAACTATGGAGATGCAAATCAGCAAAATTTATACTGTGGGGAAGGGAAAGACACCCTTTGCCCCACAACAAGTAAATTAAAAGAAAAAAAAAGAGGTGAAGAAGGAATTCCTAGATTAAAAAGCTTAAAAGACATACCAATCTGATCTACCAATCTGATCTGTATTTTGATACAAATTAACAACCTGAGAAAAAAACTTAGGACTTCTATGAGATAATTAGAAATTTGAACACTATAGGGTATTTGGTGAGGAATATGGAATGACTTGTCTTTTTTTAGTATATATGATGGCATGTTGCTGTTTTTTTAAGACACTTTATCTTTTAGAGATATATAATGAAATATTTCTGGATAAAATGATAAAATTTCCAGGATTTGTTTCAAAATAATATGGGGAGAGTAAAGGTATAGTTGAAACAAAATTAGGCATGAGTTGCTGAAGCTGAATAGTAAGTATATATACATTTGGCATTTTCCATATAAAGTTTAATAAAAAGACATTTTAAATATCTGGACTAAATTTACGTATATAAACACAATATACTTTGAGCAATAAATCCCAAAGATTTATGATCTTATAATTAAGGCAAATTTATATAAATATTATAACTACCTTACCCTGACTCAAAGACAATTCTCAACATCTTTGGGTCTTCTAAAATGGTTTAAAGAGTATAACTCTTTATTTCTTTACAGACCTTACTGGCTTCTACTTGGTTTTTAGAGAACGCAAAGCAGCCGGGCAGTAAAAAATAAATATTGAATTCATTTTCTGACCTCCCTTTACAATCAACAAAGAGATGGAGCCAGAAAGGATTTAAGCTTTATGGAATCTTTGCAAACTTAGAAATAGAATAGTTACAAATAGGATAACAATAAAAACGAACAAAATAGAAGCAAAGGACACCCTCAATAAGTACGAAGACTGACTGTCATTTAATAGGACCTTTTCAATGGATTTTAATCCAGAATTGTGGTTGAAGAGAAAAAGTCCCAGTTTTCTACACACATAGATAACATCCGGGCAGAAAAATAGGGACGTCCAACACTCTGTTTTGTATCATTGCAAGGAACCATGATTATACAAACCACTTTTAAACCTCTTAGAGATCAAAAGTTTAGCCCAAACCAAGTGTATTTTCCCTCAGATGTTTTCAAATCAATTATGAAGAAAGGATTACTTCCCCTTGTAGCAGTTAAAGGAATTTTAAGTTGACAATGCTATAATAATAAGGTCCTAGGTAGAAAAATTAGGGACACTGGACTAGTATCTATTTAGCAAAATCACAGAAGTTTAGCTTCAACAGGATTAGTGGTTAAGAAGTTGAGAAAATGGTAGAAGACTATGCTCTTGCTGTATTTCATCTCCACTAGAGTCTGTATTAATACAAAATTTGGGAGCCCATCCTAGATCTGCTAAATCACAATAACTAGAAGTGGAAAGATTCTTATATCGTCTGAGAACTACTGCTTCTGGGAATGAAGGCCTATCACCAAAACCTATCTGCTGGTTGGGGGAAAAATGGAATCAGGGAGAATTTCTTAGATTCAATACAATTTCCAGCTATCATCAATATATCTAAATAGACATCTGCTAAAATTCCTTGAAAAATAAAGTAAATGTATATTCATAATTAAAATCAAAGTACTAAACCAATGCTGTAATTTAAAGTCTAATGATCAGTTAAAATATCTTTAAATACTGATATAAATACAGAGAATTGGCATAATAATATCATTTTAGGCTTTTGACTACTGTAAAATACTGGTGGTAGTAATTACTAAACATCATACTAATATCTTTAATTGGCAAAGAGCTTTATACATTTGAAATGATTCTATATACATTGCCACATGAAGGCAGGAATTTTTTATTACTGTATCTCTAATGTTATATACACAATGACTGTTTAATAAATATTTGCTGAATGACTAAATGAATGAATCTGAAACAATAGCCCCTTGGAGTCTGACAAGTCTTATTTGTTAAAAAGCAAAGTAAAATGCATTAAAACCAAAAACCCTTGCAATCATTCTTCTACTTAGGCAGATGCTGGCTAATCTACTTTTATAAAGATAGCACTCTCCATTCAAGCCTCAATTATCTCTTGCTTGGACTATCACTCACTGGGGCTCCTCTGGTCACTACATCTTAGATTTTGCAGCCAGGGTATCATCTTACCAAACCACTGCTCAAATCAATATACTTCGCTACTCAAAATCAGAAGTGATCCACTGTTCATCATGAAACTTAAGGTTTTCTCAATATTATCTTTGTCTTATACTCCATTATTGTTCTACACTCTGGTTCTGGATTATTTTTTTTTAAGATTTTATTTATTTATTTGACAGAGAGAGAACACAAGTAGGCAGAGTGGCAGGCAGAAGGAGAGGGAAAGGCAGGCTCCCCACTGAGCAGGGAGCCGGATGCGGAACTCGATCCCAGGACCCCGGTATCATGACCTGAGCCGAAGGCAGCCGCTTAACCAACTAAGCCACCCAGACGCCCAAGTTTTGGATTATTTATTATTGCCAAAATATGCCTTATAATTTCAGTCATTTTTTCAGGCTATTCCCTCTGCTTGTTGCCCTCTCCTCCTTTTTCCTAACAACCTTCCAAAGCTCATGTCAAATACAACCATCACCATGAAGACTTTCCTAATAATCCCAACATGTTATTTCTCACTTCCCTTAACCTCCATACTCTGTACCTCTTCTCCTACACACTCACTCACTCACTAAATATCTGGATGCAAAATAGTGGTAGCATTTAATCTCCTTGAAAGCAACCAAACTGTCAGACCAAATCCCTTTTAAGATTACTTTTATCAAACTTACACTTAAATCACACAGAATAATCACAGTAGCTAGACCAGAACTCCCACTTGATCAGCATGCTTTCTACAGTAAGGAGAGGAGGGCTGAGTGTGGGTGGGATTAAGAAATCAGACGGCACACTCAGAGAACTGAAATCAGGTCAAATGAAAAAACAGTACACATCTCAAGGTTCTAATGACATCTGATCAAAGCTACTAAGTCTATGAAGCTAAAACGTAAAGTTTCAAATGATGAAAGGTCTAGAGAGTACTGGGCCCAGAGGGGGAAAAAACAAAGACCATAGAGTCATCTCTAAAAGGTTATTAATATTCACTGATACCAATATCCTCATCAGATTGTAAGGATGTTCATACCATGTAGTAACTCTGAAGTGATAAGACTTGTTTTCATAATCTACAATTAAAACCCATTCTGGATACTTTTGGAACAATAGCTCAAGAATGCTCACCATTGCTACCAGAAAATAAAGTATCTATTTCTCCAGATCCACAACTAATAATATTAAATATAGTAATAATGATGGGGGCCAGGCTGGTAGCAGAAAGCCATAAACCAAGGCAAGAAAGAAATCTAAAAGAAACATGTATCTAGAACAGCCATCTTTTGACAGGCCACAAAACAGGGAGAGCTGGAAACCCCAAGGCTAGGCGTTTCTTTATATCTATCTATCTATCTATCTATCTATCTATCTATCTATATATATATATATACTTTTTAAAAAAATAAGAACATGAATGCCTCCCATATGAATGGAGAAATACCTTGTTCTTTCACCATTGCATATTTTTTTACTTTCTGGTCAGATTATATTGCTTTAAGTCAAATGCCACCAGATGAATTAATGAGTAAGAATGTCCATCTGGGTGGCTCAGTCAGTTAAATTTCTGCCTTCAGCTCATGACCCCAGAATCCTGGGGTCAAGCCCACGTCAAGCTGCTCAGCGGGGAGCCTGCTTCTCCTTCTCCCTCTGCCTGCCGCTCCCCCTGCTTGTGCTCTCTGTCAAATAAATAAAATCTTAAAAAAAAAAAGTAAAAACATCCCATGCTCATGGATTATAAGAACAGATATTGTTAAAATGTCTATACTATCCAAGACAATCTACACATTCAATGCAAGTGTTATCAAAATAACACCAGCATTTTTCACAGAGCTGGAACAAACAATCCTAAAATTTGTATGGAACCAGAAAAGACTTCAAATAGTTAAAGTAACATTGAAAAAGAAAAACAAAACTGGAGGCATCACAATTTTGGACTTTAAGTTATTACAAATCTGTAATCATCAAGACAGTATGGAATCGGCACAAAAACAGACACAGAGATCAATGGAACAGAATAGAGAACCCAGAAATGGACCCTCAACTCTATGGTCAACTAATCCTCAACAGAGCAGGAAAGAATATCCAATGGGAAAAAAGTCAGTCTCTTCAACAAATGGTGTTGGGAAAACTAGACAGCCACATGCAGAAGAATGAAACTGAACCACTCTCTTATACCATGCACAAAAATAAACATAAAATGGATGAAAGTCCTAAACGTGAGACAGGGGTCTATCAAAATCCTAGAAGAGAACATAGACAGCAACCTCTTTGACCTTGGTCAGCAAATTCTTGTAAGACACGTCTCTTGAGGCAAGGGAAACAAAAGCAAAAATGAACTATTGGGACCTCATCAAGATAAAAAGCTTTTGCACAGCAAAGGAAACAGTCAACAAAACTAAAAGGCAACCTACAGAATGGGAGAAGATATTTGCAAATGACACAGCAGATAAAGGGTTAGTATCCAAAATCTATAAAGAACTTAATCAAACTCAACACCTAAAAAGCAAAAAAAAAAATCCAGTCAAGAAATGGGCAGAAAAATGAACAGTCATTTCTCCAAAGAAGGCATACAAATGGCTAACAGACACACAAAAAATGCTCAGTATCACTCATTGTCAGGGAAATACAAATCAAAACCACAATGAGATACCACCTCACACCAATCAGAATGGCTAAAATCAACAACACAGGAAACGGCAGATGTTGGCAAGGATGCGCAGAAAGGGGAACCCTCTTATACTGTTGGTGGGAATGTGAACTGGTGCAGCCACTCCGGAAAACATGTTTTGGAGGTTCCTCAAGAAGTTAAAAATAAAGCTACCCTATGACCCAACAACTACACTACTAGGTATTTATCCAAAGGATGCAAACATAGTGATTCAAAGGGGCACATGCACCCCAGTGTTTATAGCAGCAATGTATATCCACAATAGCCAAAACATGGGAAGAGCCCAAACGTCCATCAACAGACGACTGGATAAAGAAAATGTCATATATACACGTACGTACACACACACACACACACACACACACACACACACACACACACACACACACACACACACACACACTGGAATATTACTCAGCCATCAAAAAGAATGAAATCTTGCCATTTGCAATGACTAGATGGAACTAGAGGCTATTATGCTAAGCAAAATAAGTCAGTCAGAGAAAGACAAATACCATATGATTTCACTCATATGTGGAATTTAAGAAACAAAATAGATGGACATAGGGGAAGGGAAGGAAAAATAAAATAAGATAAAAACAGAGAGAGAAGCAAACCATAAGAGACTCTTAACTACAGGGAACAAACTGAGGGTTGCTGGAGGGGAGGTTGGTTGGGGGGTGGAGTAACTGGGTATGGGGCACTAAGGAGGACACTTGATGTAATGAGCACTAGGGTGTTATATGCAACTGATGAATCACTAAATTCTACCCCTGAAACTAATAATATACTATATGTCAACTGACTTGAATTAAAATAAAAAAAACAGATGTAAAGAAGAAAAAAAAGAATGTACAGAAAATGATCTTCAAATTAAATAAGAAATAGGTTTTGAAACTTTTCTTTTTTTGTTTTTGTACATTTATAAAATTGTTTTCAATTAAAAAAAAAAAAAAAACAAGTATACCAAAGAAACTATGCATTAATACATCCAGCCATTACAAGTTTAGGACTCAAAGCATAAGTCTTCCCTACTAGATTTTATTGAGGTGGGGGGTTGGGTGTTGGCGAGAAGACAGGGGACGAAAAGTTAAAATATAATGTATCAAAATTTTATATTTAGAAATTTTATGTAAAACAAAATATAACATTAACCTTCAATTGTTTTGAGTGGTCTATCACATAGTGTGTAAATGGTTGGTGGAGAGAAGCATCTAGGAGCATTAAATGTACTCATTTAAACAAAATATGTTATGCAAATATATTTGTATAATTTAAGCCTATTTTATTTTCAATTCATTATTGTTCACATTTGTAAGGATGGCATAATAAATGGGAAGATAACATTTGTTAATTGGTGAGTGATCATTACTCAGTTGGATAAGCAAACCTTTTTTCAGTAGTCTCTAGATGCCTGTGACTTTTTCCACACTGCCACAGGTCAGTTACAACACATTACAATCACAGGTAAAATAAACTAATGCCCTGGTTTTGAAAGTTTAAATGTCATATTTAAAAATAGTTTTTGAAACAGCATGATTACAAGAGCAAATACTGTAACTCAGATAAACAGAATATTCAGCTAAAGGGTAGCCAAAATAAATACCATAGTTCATGAATGTCCAAATGTGCATTCAAAAGAAAAACATGACAATGAAATTGTTAAATTATAAAATTCATTAGAATAGAGTTATAAAGATAAAATTGTATATATCTGCAAGGTACCATTTGAAAATTTATGAATTAACTTTTTAATTGTGGTAAAATACACATAACACAAAATTTACCTTAACTATTTTTAAGTGTACAGTGCAGTAGCACTAAGTACATTCAAACTGCTGTGCAACCATCACAGCCATCCATCTCCAGAACTCTTCTCATTTGCAAAACTGAAACTCTATACCCACTTAGCAATCACTACTCATTTTTCCTGCCCTCTAGCCCTGGCAACCACCATTCTATTTTCTGTCTTTATGAATTTGACTATTCCAGGTATATACAGAGACCCAGAGGGGGATCATACAGTATTTGCCCTTTTGTAACTGGCTTTTATCACTTACTGTAATTTCCTTAAGGATCATCCATGTTATAGTATGTGTCAGAATTTCCTTCCTATTCCATTGTATGTATACCACATTTTGTTTATCTATTCATCCATGATGGAAATTCAGAATTTTTTCTTAAAATCTGATGGAAATTTGGTTTTTTTTCCCCACTTTTGGGCTTTTATGAATAATGCTGCTATAAATATGGGTATACAAAAATCTGTTTGATTCCCTGTTTTCAATTCTTTGGGGTATATATCCAGAAGTGGAATTGCTGTATTATACGGTCATTCTATGTTTAATTTTTTTGAAGAATCACCACACTGGTTTTCACAGTAGCCACACCACCTTACATTCCCAATAATGCACAAGAGTTCCAATTTCTCCAAATCCTCACCAATACTTATTTTCTGTTTGTTAGTAGTCATCCTAGTGTCAAGTACAGTGCCCTGTTTAAGTCCTATAACAGTTTTCATTTCCATTTATATTTGAAAATGTCATGAAATGAGTTAGAAATTTAAAAAATATAAACTTATTAATATAATATAGTCTATATACTAAAATTTATGATAATATAAACATTGCATAAGAAAATGATCATTACATAATATTAAGTAGGGAATGAGGAAACAAAAATATAAAAACAATACAGTCTACCTAGGGAAAAAGAAACTGGAAGTAAAAACCAAAATGTTGAAAGTGGCGAGATTTAAATTTAAATACTTTAATACTTTTCTTATATTGTCCATGATTTTTATAGTAAGAAAAAAAATGGCTATAAAAAGAAATGAGGCTGAATATCACTATAATGATAAAGATTTAGGAGCAGATGTAGATTTGGTTAGGTAGAAAAAAGAGACATGGGGGGCACAGAATCAAATCAAAGTTATCGAGACAAAAATAAGAATGGCATGTTTAGAAGACAGTATCTCTTCAGTTTCCTTTGAACTTGTATAGATCTGAAAAGGGATTAACTAAAACAAAAAATGAAAACAAGTAATGGCTAGACTCTAAAGGGCTTAGACAATTATACTTTATTCTATAAGCAGTTATGCTTAGTTATCTTAATTCTTCCCAGTGTTCAGGCCCCCACTAAGTTTTGATGATGCTGGAATCTTTCTTTTCTGCCAGTTATTCTGGTACTCCAATACTTTCAAATAAATGCAGTAATCTAGACAAATAATTTTAAGTATCACAAAAGTAATATTCCAGAAGATGAAAAACAACATCAAGACCCAGTTTCATGGATCTAGAATGTGAATTAGTGATTCTGAAAGGAGGAGTGATTTTTGCCCTCAGGGGACACTCAGCATGTTGGAAGACATTTTGGACTGTCAGGACTGGCAGGATGCTGCTAAACATCCTATAAGACAAAGGACATCCCCCGAGCACTCCCAGTACCTAAAATAGTGTTTGGCATGTGGTAGGTACTCAAAAATGCCTAGCATATATCTATATCTATCTATCTATCTATCTATCTATATATAGATAGATAGATAGATAGATATACACACACACATATATATAGATATATATATAGATATATGTGTGTGTGTGTGTGTGTGTGTGTGTGTGTGTGTGTGTGTGTGTGTGTGCAAACTGAGGCTCAGAGTGTTCAGATATTTAGAAAATAGCGAAGCTGAGAATCAAGTTAAAGTCTTCTAACCAAGTACAGCCTCTTCCATCTCTGTCTTCTAGTGGTTCTGTTAGTATTTTTCAAAAGAGGGGCGCCTCGGTGGCTCATCTGGTTGGGTGGCTGCCTTCAGCTCAGGACATGATCCCAGAGTCCTGGGATGGAGTCCCACATCGGGCTCCCAGCCCGGCGGGAAGCCTGCTTCTCCCTCCGACCCTCTCCCCTCTCATGCTGTTTCTCTCTCTCTCTCTCTCTCTCTCAAATAAATAAAATCTTAAAAAATATTTTTTTTTTTCAAAAGACTCTTTAAGGGGCGCCTGGGTGGCTCAGTTGTTAAGCGTCTGCCTTCGGCTCAGGTCATGATCCCAGGGTCCTGGGATCGAACCCCGCATCGGGCTGCCTGCTCAGCGGGAAGCCTGCTTCTCCCTCTCCCACTCCCCTGCTTGTGTTCCCTCTCTCGCTGTGTCTCTCTCTGTCAAATAAATAAATAAAATCTTAAAGAAAAAAAGACTCTTTAAAAGTTCATATCCTTTGATTTAGCAATTCCAGTTTTAAAAATTGACCATAAGAAGTTATCACATAGTTGTACACTGATTATATATACATATTTTCATTACTCAAAAGAGATATATTTAAAAAAAATCTTACTGTACTCAGAGTAAGATAAATTATGATATATCCACTCAATGGAATGTCATTAAAGAGAGAAAAGCATACATATAGCATTGCCTTCAGCTCAGGTCATGATCCCGGGGTCCTGGGATCAAGCCCCATATCAGGCTCCCCGCTCGGTAGGGAGCCTGCTTCTCCCTCTGCCTGCCGCTATCCCTGCTCTTGCTTTCTCTCTCTGTCAAATAAATAAATGAAATCTTAAAGAAATAAAAGAAGAAGAAGAAGAAAGGACACTGAAGATTTAACAAAAGACACTGTTAAATGAGAGAGGAGCAGAGTAGGTTACAAAATAATATGTATAGTATGATCCCATGTAGATACATATATTTCCATTGGAAAACAATCAGGAAGGATAAACATCAAAATGTTAGTGATAATTTTTTCTAAGTGGTCAGATCTGTGGTGATGTTATTTCTTTCTTTTTGCTTGTGGCATATTTTCTAACTTATTAAAAACATATACCGTATGGGTACTATGGGGAGGAAGAAGGGAGAGGCTATAAAAAATCTGCTAGGTTTTTTATCTACCACGTCTCTTGGTTAAAGAATGAGTAACTATAAATTTACCAGACAGAACATTTGATTTCTTTTTACTTAGGCATAGCACTGTGATCTTTTCTTTTTCAATGAGAAAATATTAATTTTTAAAAAGATACCTAATAGCTAAAAAAAGATAGGAAGTTGTCAACAGCAACTAGCAATATACCTTAATAAAACTTAGTTAACAGAGAAGCTGCATTAAAATGCTTTCTAAGCATAATGTACAGTGATATTACACCTATTGTTTTTTAAATTTACTAACAAAAGATTATTATCAAACTAATCTCTAAGGTTGAGCGTTAAGCTGGGAATGAAATGATTTGTGGAAAATATAAGGAATCTTCCAAACCCACTTATAAAACTGCTCTGTGAGACATCTGCTATGCTTACTCACCTAGACCATATGTCTCCATGATTTCTATAAAAGCATTAATTATTGGAAATATCTTATTCTCAAATGCATTCATGTATCATATGAAAGGTTTATTTAGCCTAAATTACATCTGAGAGCTTGGTGACCGTGTAAATGTCTCTGTCAGATTGCTAAAAAAATATAACCTATCAATATAGCATCTGGCAATGAGCCACTTAATTTAACTTTAATGTTTTATTAAGAACAATTTATTTGATTTACAATTCGTTGCTTACTTTTATAGGGCTGTACTGAAATTTCAAGTTCAACAGACTTGCAATTATGGTTTTTGCTTATATTGTAAGATTAAATCACTTATATTTATCAAGTAAAAATGTATTTTTTAAGTTTTATTAACATAAAAGACTTGTTTAAAAAAGCAACTTTGCTGGTTCTTTCTTTTGCAACTAGTAGTTAGAAAAAAAATCACTATTCATCTGTATCATTTTCTTAAAGAGTCAAATACTTGTCATATCTTAAACTTTTTAATGGTAGTATTAGCAAAAGAAGGAACCTTCTCTTTCCTATAATATCACTGCTTCTCTACCTTCCTTCCTGGGATTTTTTTATTCTACACTGATAATACTTTATGAACTGATTTTTCTTTCATGAATTTCAAGAAGCCAGTGGCAAATATCTGTGTAAGAAACACTTTTTAAATTTTACATTAAAAAATTTTAACACATACTTTGGGGACCATATGCCATTGACAGCAACCTCTTTTAAACTGAAGTACCCCACCAAGGGATATATGAGTAAGTACATACATGCATATGTACATGAGCATAGAAAATTATAAGACAAATTGTTTAAAACAGTTATCCTTAGGTAAGAGGGACTATGAGAAATCACATAATTTTTAATGTTTTGCTTGTTTGTATATTTTTTCTACAGAACAGGTAATATTTAATAAAGAAAAGTTTGAATATTAAGAGAATTTTAAGTTTATAAAAACATAAAAATATTCCAAGATAGGTAATTATGTCCTCTCAGTATAATTATCTCAGAGAGGAACTTTAAGAAAGTCCATGAAAATATAAATCTCTCTGATAGAATGATCTAAATTATTCTATTAATATATCCATTGCATATAAAAACAATGGTAAATCATATTGTATTTGTCTATTGTACACCTAAAACTAGTATTACATTGTATGTTAACTACCTGGAATTTAAATAAAAACTTAAAAGAAAAAAAAATGGTGCAATAACACTTATATAGATAAACATCTAAGTAGAAATATCTAAATACCTTAAAGTAAGCCATTTTTTCCAAATTTTATATACATATGTGGATATATATGTTCTATATAAATATGGAAATAACTTACATTAGGAATAACTAAATATCTTTTCTCCTAAATTAGACTTTGTGCTTTTAACAGTAAAACAGCTAACAATTAAGAGATCAGAACTATGGTAGGTGAGAAACCAGTATGAAATAATATAGAGAACTCAGTGACTAAAGACCAGCTCTGCAGAACACTGAAAACCATCTTTAAGGGTATTTTAAAAGGTTATTAGGAATCTGTCCCTGTGTCAGTAGGTGGAATAATTCTAAATTTAAAACTATTATTGCCAAGAGATCATTTAGAAACCCTGTCATTAATAAATGAAGAAAAGGAGGTTATGCAGTTAACTGACTTTGCCAAGGAGACAGTTAACCACAGACCAAGGGCTTGAATCTGGCTCTCTTCCTGACTGCTTCTTCCACTGCAACTAATTCTCAGTTGTTGGGGAGGCAAAGAGGGGAATATCTCAACAAACTGTTTCTGTAGGTAAAGTCTTATTGGAACACATTCATTCACTGCTTGTTTTTACAAAGAAAGAATTGAGTAGTTGTGAAAAGATACCTTATGATCTACAGCCTAAAATATTTACCAACTGGTTCTTTACAGAAAAATGCTGACTCTAAAGATATTTTACCATACAATTGAGAAATTTCAGAACTTGACCAATAATAACCCATATGATGGGTTGTAATAAATAATAAAACCAGAACAACATTAGCAATTACCTTAAAAGGGGTTAACCCCACCACCACCAAGGAATTGACTATTTGTCCATTTTCCATATTTTGACACAGACATCTTTTAGAAAAGAAAAACTAGGGTGCCTGGGTGGCTCAGTTGGTTAAGCGACTGCCTTCAGCTCAGGTCATGATCCCGGAATCCTGGGATAGACTCCCACATTGGGCTCCCGGCTCCTCAGGGAGCCTGCTTCTCCCTCTTACCCCCGCCCCTCTCATGCTGTTTCTCTCTCGCTCGCTCTCAAATAAATAAATAAAATCTTAAAAAAAAAAAAAAGAAAAACTATAAAACTTAGAATCTTCTAAAGGAGAAATTAAGATCTAATTATTTAAACTCAATGAGAATTCATATAGATTCCTATGCTGTAAGACTACTTCTCATCTACATGAATATATTTATAGATCACTGGCTACTTCGGAGAGAGCATAATAGATAAATCTAAGCAAAATGAATTAGAGATGTAAAATGTATGACAGAGTATTTTAGAAAAAGTCAAATTTATACACAATTTTCCAGCAGAATAAGGCACAAAGGAGATATATATTTAATAATATATATTTAATATAAAATAAAATATATATAAATGTATATATACATTTAAATGTCAAGAACATCTACCCTATTAATCACTGATTCATTAAACTTTTAGGTTTTACCTTACTCTTCTCAAAAAGGAAAGCAAACCTAACAGCTGACCCTGTTAGTAACAGATGCTCACACACCACAAAAAATATAAACCTCAGTGAGACTTAAATACAAATAGAATTTAAATAAAAGAAATAGGCTGCTCAAGGAACACAAGTTTATTTAAAGAAGAAAGTCGGCGCGCCTGGGTGGCTCAGTCGTTAAGCGTCTGCCTTCGGCTCAGGTCACGGTCCCAGGGTCCTGGGATCGAGCCCCGCATCAGGCTCCCTGCTCAGTGGGGAGTCTGCTTCTCCCTCTCCCACTCCCCCTGCTTGTGTTCCTGTTCTCGCTGTGTCTCTGTCAAACAGGTAAAAAAAAATCTTAAAAATAAATAAATAACTGTCTCTTTTCTTAATTTCTCTTTTTCTTCTTTCTTTCTTTCTTTCTTTCTTTCTTTCTTTCTTTCTTTCTTTCTTTCTTTCTTTCTTTCTTTCTTTCTTTCTTTCTTTCTTTCTTTCTTCTTTCTTTCTCTTTTCCTCTCTCTTTCCTTCTTTCTCTCTCTCTCCTTCTTTTTTAGAGAGGGAGAGAGGGAGAGAGTAGGACAGAAGGAATCCCAACCCGGCTCCACGCCTAGTGCAGAGCCCCATACAGGGCTCAATCTCACACCTTGAGATCATGACCTGAGCTGAAATCAAAGGTCAGACACTTAACTACCCAGGAACCCCTAGTTTACTTCTTTATAAAATAAGGGATTTGGACTAGAGTAGTAAGGTTCCTTCTTAACCCCCAAATTAATTTTTTTGTTTTAGATTTTATTTGAGAGCAAGAGAGAGAGAGAGAGTGCAAGCAAGCATGAGCGGCAGAAGGAGAGGGAGAAGCAGACTCGCCCACTGAGCAGGGAGCCCAACGTGGGGCTCAATCCCAGGACCCTGGGATCATGACCTGAGCAGAAGGCAGACGCTTAACCGACTGAGCCACCCAGGCGCCCCTTATTTTTTTTTTAAATATTTATTTGTTTATTTGAGAGAGGACAAGAGCATGAGTGGGAGGGGCAAAGGAAGAAGGAGAGGGAGAGAGAATCTCAAGCAGACTCTGCAATGAGTGTGGAGCTTAATATGGGACTTGATCTCATGACCCTGAGATCACGACCTGAGCCAAAACCAAGAGTCTGACGCTTAATGGACTGCGCCACCCAGGTGCCCCAAATTAAGTTATCTGTAAGTAACCATTTATTAAATCACTGCTATGTGTCAAGAACCATAGTAATGACTTCAATAACCTATAGAAATTAGTGAACTTAGAGAAAGTATTTTAGGATAAATAATCCCTATCCAGCCTCATTCTTTTAAATGCATGAAGAGATATGAGATGGAGTTTAATATGTGCTGCCTTAAAAAAATAAGTAAAATCCTTCTTCCAAATCTGATTATAAATTCTCCAACTAAACTAGGTGACATCAAGCAAATCAAACATTCTCTCTGAATCTCCATTTATAACATGGGACCACCAACAACTCTGTAGTTTTTGTGAGGAATAAAGATAACACACACATGCAAAAAGTTGAAAGCTTCCCCTTTGATGTCAGAAATAAGACAAGGATGCTCTATCACTGATTCAAAAACTAGAAATAAAAAGAGCAATAAAATCAGCTCCAATAAAGTAACAAAGCTAAGATATTTGCAAACACATAACTGAAAAAAGACTAGGATCCTCTATGTGTGTGTATGTCCGTGCAAAGATTGATACAAATGAATGAGGAAAAGGTAAGCAATCCAATTGAAAAATAGACAAAAGATCTGAACCAGAACTCCAAAACAGGAAATCCAAACAGGCAATAAACTTACGAATAAGGCCTTGGTCTCATTATTAATCAAGGAAACTGACATTAAAGATATAATGGGTTCTCATCACATACTTACCAGACTACAAATAGTAAAATCTTTGACAATACTACACAGTGTAAAGAATGTGGCCTGACCGGAATACATTTGGTATACAATTTGGAAAACAGTTTAACCTTATCTAGTCAAGTTCAAGATACACGTAGATTATGACCCAACAATTGCACTCATAAATATATCTTAAAGAAAAACATGCTTAGATGTATGTACAGAAGTGTTCACAGCAGCACTGTTTATAACGGCTAAAGCCTGGATATAATCCAAATGTTATTAACAGTCGAATGGATAAATAAATAAGGAAGAGACATACAATAGAATACTACAAAACAATTAACTGAATAAACTATAACTAAATATAATATGATAGACTGACGCTTATAAATAAAATATTGACTAAAAAAAGCAAAATACAAAAGAGTATTTGTGGTATAATTTCATTCATATGTTAAAAAATAGAAAGAAGTAAACCACAACTGTTTAGAAATACATGCAGAGAAGGTAAAACCACTTCTAAATTGCAAAGAAATTTTTATCTCTGGGGAGAAGGGAAGTGATTTTTTTACTGGGAATGGTATTCGGAGGGGGGCAGCTTCTGGGGTGTTGGCCATGATCTATTTCCTGACTTAGATAGTGAATACATGGGTGGTCACCCAAACATACTTTGTATATGTACAACTGTACACATAAGTTGTACATCTGTAAGTTTCTGGCACATAGGAGATATATGGCACACTGTATATACTACAGGAGATAGTTAATAAAGACACTATTACTTTATAATGATGATCTTATTCTGACTACTATTGCTACTACCTTCACTGATATTACTACTAATTTCTTGTCTGCAGATTACATATGCCCCCTTAAAATACCAGCTCAGAGAGAATATAAAGAAAAATGCCTGTATATGAAAATGTCTACATGCCTATAAAGCTTCTTTATTTGTGCCATTTTCCCTTGTTTCCCCACTGTTACACTTCTAAATGTTTCTTCCTTCTTATATTCTCTGCACTATCTTGATAGACCACAAAATTCTGATAGGAACTAAAGTTTTTCCCTCTACATGATTATTCTTACAGCAAGGATCCCACCATTAGCAGCAGGAGTCCTAAACCTTTGCAGGTTGAGTAAGAATAACAGATGATAGGTAAACTGATTTTAATAGAACCTAACTATCGAAAGGAAATAGTATAGGAACCATACTAGATTCTCACTGCTAACACACCCTGAACTGCTCTTCTCAAGCTCCCAACCCAGAGACTCAGTTGTCAGGTAACTGCTGTAAGCCCTTTGCCATAAAAGGCAAGTATTTACATGCAAGGCTGTGAAACATACACATCACTACAACAAGATGCTCACTATATTTCAATGGTAAGGTTTTTACTTAAGAGAGAAAATAAATATATGACGTTTGAAAAGTGGTTATATCTTAAGTACAACAAAAACTCTTTGATATTTCCAATTTTTGGCAATAAAAGATAACATCTACTAGTGATTTTAAAATTCCTTTATAATACAACCGGAAATCATAAAAAATTTCACTTAAAGTTTACTGATGCATGTTGGGACACCTGAGTGGCTCAGTCAGTTAAGTGTCTGACTCTTGGTTTCCGCTCAGATCATGATCTCAGGGCTGTGAGATAGAGCCACACCTCAGGCTCTGCACTCAGCACGGAGTCAGCTTAGGATTCTCTTCTCCCTCTGCCCCTCCCCGCTGTGCGCACATGTGCGTGTGCTCGCTCTCTCTCTCTAAATCTTTGAAAAAAAACAAAAAAAGGGGGGTGCCTGGGTGGCTCAGTCGTTAAGCGACTGCCTTCAGCTCTGGTCATGATCCCACGGTTCTGGGATCGAGCCTGGCATCTGGCTCCCTGCTCGGCGGGAAGCCTGCTTCTCCCTCTCCCACTCTCCCTGCCTGTGTTCCCTCTCTGGCTGTGTTTCTCTCTGTCTAATAAATAAATAAAATCTTTAGAAAAATAAAAATTTAAATTAAATAAAAATTTTAAAAAAATTAAAAAACAAAAAAAAGCTTATTGATGCATGCTAAAGAGAAAAGTTACCAGAGAATTAAAACTAAGTAACCAGATTACAAATACCAACTTAATCACTCCTTTGAAAATATGTAGTATTTAACATCTAAATTTAATCTGATGAAAGGTAAGAATTTCATTCGGTAAAATATCATTAAAGTGATATTCAAGAAATTAATTTTAATGGAAAATCAGGATTTCAAAAAATATTTCAAAGAATTCTACTTAGCAAAGGTCTTACAGTCTTAGCATTTGCAGTTTATTAATTGTTCTTCATGACCTTGGAATCAAGACACTATGAGATAAAAAACACCAATGAATCAATGTACATGTATTTATCCTAAACATCTACTACAAATAAGAAACTGTTAGAAATACAAAGAAACACAGACTTGGTCCCCACCTGATTGATGCATAATTTCAGGAAACACAATACCTATGCCATCCGTGTTAGATAAGAAAATTTATCTAAAAATACAATTAAACAATACTACAAAGTAGGAAGTAATAATATCAAATGTATAGCAATGTCGCCAGAATTTTGAGGAAGGAAAAAAGTGTTATCTAGTTGAGATATTAGAGGGGCTTCATGGAAAAGGCAGAATGAGTAAGCTTTAGGTAAGAGGTGGGGAAAGGAAAGGACATTCTTACAACTCTTTGAAGGTAAAGACTGCTTTAATAAATGACAGAGAAAGAATCAGTATGTACCTGCACTGTACACTTGAAATGGATGTACCTTGTATATGTAATTTATGCCTTGATTAGGTCAATTTTTAAAATTTCAACAAGTATCAAGGATGTTCCCTTTACTGACAATCCCTTTACCATGCTTCCATACTTTCATGATCAAATACATTCAAAGCCAAGCTGCCATAATTATTCACCCAATGCCTTTTAAAAAGCTGATGTTCTCTCTCCCTCTAGTTTGCCTAAGCACATCTATCTTGCATATCACTGCCAAAATAATCTTCCAAAAGAACCTTTCTGAATTAGGTCTATCTCTACAAACTTTGGAATGTTACCCATAGCCTTTCCTCCAAAAAACAATCAACATGGACTTTAAGGTCCTCTACAATTTGAGCTCAATCTACCATGCTGGTCTTATTTTGCACTACTCTCTATACATAGATATACATCTTTCTTCAAATATTTTTTCTATACATAGATATTTTTTCTATAGAGATACTATTTTTCTAAATATACTTTGTCTATTTTCACTTTCTATACCTATCCTCAAGGTATTCTCTGCAAATGATATACTCTTGCCTTCCACCTTAATCCTACCTACCACTCAAAATCTACTTCAAATGTTTACCTTTAAGCATCAACTCTTTTCTGAAGGCCCTTCAGGTATGATCTCTTCAAACTTTCACTGAAATCTGTGCATGAAAACTAAAAACATTTTTCTTTATGTCATTAATAAGAGAATACTAGTCCTTGAGGAGTTCACATGATCTGTACCCACAGATATGTAATTGACTAAAAATTATATAGGACAATATAGAAGGACACGCTTAGCACACATATTCATTCAAAAATTATTTAATGAAAGAATTATTATTCACACATTGTAAATATCCTAAAAAACAATCATATGTAAGACTACAAAAATAAGATGGTAATCTTAATGGATTTCTAAAAAAATGAATTTTACCTTTTCAGTTGTAAGAGGTTTTGCAGGCTTTTCTGGCTCCTTTTCTTTCTTTTTCTCTTCCTTTTTTTTTTCCTTTTCTTTCTAAAACATAGACCATAGTTTTGATCAATTTACTTTGTAAAAAATGTCAGCTCTTAACACATTTTTATTTTACTAGTTTGAGTCATTGTTTGAGGAAGTGTTCAGTGATGGCAATATCCAGTGATACTGAAATATAAAAGTAAACACAGCAAATTCATATGGTCATTGAAATTACATGTTGATAACACAACAAAGAATATCTTTGCTTTAAAAAATTTGAGACAGGTGAAACTATTTAGAACTTCTCTGAAATTTTAGAGTTCGTTTTAAACAAATGAGACCTCTACTCAATAAATTCTCACTGTATCTTTACATCAGGTTAGGCTTCCTAATAGCAACCATCATGTTGAAATTTGAACAAGAAGAAAAAGTAAACTAACTGCTAAAAGAGAGTTCCTTATCACACAAATGAAGACAGATTACAACATGTGAACATGAAGCAAAAAGGGAAAAAATGCTTTAATTTTTTAAAATATCACAAAACATGGGGGCACCTGGGTGGCTCAAATGGTTAAGCATCAATTCTTGATTTCGGCTCAGGTCATGATATCATGGGTCATATGATCAAGCCCCATGCTCAGCGGGAAGTCTGCTTGAATATTCTCTCCCTCTGCCTCTCCCCCCACACGCATGCTCTCCCTCTCTTTCTCTCTAATAAATAATCTCTAAAATATCACAAAACATGCTTAGTCCACTACATAATGTTTTGATTTCTAAAAGGACATGTACAATAATTTTCTCATTAAAAAAAATGTTAAGGATATGCCTGGTACCAGAGCAAACTGATTAGTGTATTTAATCCAACTCAATCTAGGTAAACTAAAATGGTACTATGATGACTACAATTTGCATTTCCAAGAAGGATAAAACAGGATATAATATTAAAAACTTAAGGGCCACAAACATGCCAAAAAAGGAAAATGAAATAAAAGATTAAACCATGAGCATTCATAAGACATTTAAAGGTAAGAGATGCCTAGAAACCTAGAAGTGAATCACTACTACAAATGAGTATTAATTAGTACCTTAGTTTCCTAGCAGCAAATGGGAAAAGATAAACTGATGAACCTAGGAAAGGCAGAATAATAAACACACAAAACTCAGTCAAAATGCCTACTGGTTTGTTTGTACCTGTGTCTTTAAAAACGGTATTTGCCACAACCTTTCAACAGTATAATTTTTATTATTTATAATTGAGAAAAGATAACACTGGCAATCCCTAGGCTATAACATAAAGCATATAGTAAAAGTTCCTATGGGCCAGATACTGTGGTAATCACCTTATTTTCTAATTTAATTTATGCAATAAGTGTCTGAAAAAAATGTCATCGTGGTTGTTTTACAAATGAAGAAAAAAAAATAGGAAAGTAAGGCAGAAAGCCATACAACTAAATCAGTGGGAGGACCGAGGAAGACAGAGCCAAACTCCAAAGTGCAGCACTGGTATTTATTGCTATTCTTTCAAACCACAATGGTTAATATTTATTGAACCCTTACTATGTGCAAGATACCATCTTCACTTATTGAATCCTTACAACATCTTTATAAGTAACCCTATCCCATTTACTAAGTGATGCATAAATGAGATATGCACCTCTACCTCTGAAACCAATAATAATTATATGTTAATTAAACTTAAATAAAACCAAATTAATTTAAAAAAAATAAAGCCAAAGTTAATATAAAAAATGAGATATGCACAAATCTTTTATCCATTATGAAATGTTTTCTAGATGTTATTAATCAAATTTGGTGAAGAAAGCAATGTGATTAAATATTTTCACTAATATGTTGGGGACGAATTGTTCTATACCCTCACAGAACTGTTAATTTCTCAAGGAAGGCACTGTCATGAGAGTGGGGAAGAATGCTTGTCCTTCTATTCACTGTTAACTGGTAGGCACATATGACATCACCAAAAATGAATCAGATTATACAGCCAGATTTAATAAAGAGAGAGTACAACTCAGTGCTCTTCAACACTGGAATTTCAGCTGCTAAAATATGGCTGTCATCTAATCTGGTTTCAGCAGAGGTATTATGACACAAGCTTTGAAGTAACATTAAAAACATGGGCTTTGAATTCAGGTCATAACAGTTTGATCCACACATGACTCCCATCTCTAGAATCAAAAGCTGCTGAAAGATCAGAGTACTGTGAGAACCTAATTTGTTTTAAACTATTTTCTTAGCAAGAACAAAATATAGCTGTGTTTGGTATTGTAAAATAGTTCCTGAAACTTGGTTGCTATATATACAAATGATATAGTGAAAAAGACCTTCTATGTAAAAAAATAAAATAAAACTGGAATAAACGTCCAATTTCTGTAAGATAGAGAAAAGCATGTACTAAGTTCATTATACTCAAACTATACTTGAATGATGTGATTAAAGATATAGTCTTCAAAAAATTTTTATTATGTACTCCTACTTTAAAAAGTTGTGAGCATATATACTCTACCATGCATATATACTTCTTTATAAAGTATATACAACACTATATTATGTACATTATAAAATATATATAAAAATAGAAATTTTGAAAGGATAACAAAAAAAAAGCACAAATAGACATCATAAATGAACTACCTTGGGGGTTCTCTCTGATATTTAATGCTACAGACATCAGACTCTGGAGACCACTGAATTAGACCAATGCCTTTCTTTTAAAAACTGAAGTATAATTTACATATAACATATTAATTTCAGGTGTACAAAATGATTCAACATTCATATAACACTGCAAAATGATCACCATCATAGGTCCAGTTTCCTCCTGTCACCAAATAAAGTTACATAAGTGAAATACAGTACTGTTGCTCTAGTCACCATGCTATACATTACTACCCATAACCAATAAGACCAATAGCAGGGAGTTTACTATGTTTTCTTCTAGTAGTTCTATGATTTCAAATCTTGCATTCAAGTCTTTAATCCATACTGAGTTAATTTTTGTATACAGAATAAGATACTGGTCCAGTTTTCCCAAACCATTTATTGAAGAGACTGTCCTTTCTCCACTGTATATTCTTGCCTCCTCTGGCATAAATTAACTGACCATATATATGTGGGTTTATTTCTGTGCTCTCTATTCTGTTGCAGTAATCTATGTATGTTTTTCTGCCAATACCATACTGTTTTGATTACCATACCTTTGAAATCAAGGAATGTGATGCCTTCATCTTTCTTCTTCTTTCTCAACATCACTTTGGCTATTCAGGATCTTTTGTGGTTCCATACAAATTTTAGAAACGTTTGTTCTATTTTTGTGAAAAATGCGATTGGGATTTTGATAAGGATTGCACTGAATCTATAAACTGCTTTGGGTAATACATTTTAACAATATTAATTCTTCCAATCAATGAACATATAATAATTTCCATTTATTTGTGTCTTGTTTCATTCATCAATATCTTGAACTTTCCAGTGTAGCAGTCTTCCACCTCCTTGGTTAAATTTCTTCCTAGGCATTTTATTCTTTTTGTTGTGATTGTAAATAAGATTGTTTTCTTAATTTCTCTAACCATTTGTTGCTATGTAGAGAAAGAACAGATTTTTGTATACTGATTTTGCATCCTGCAACTTTACTGAAATTCTTAGTTCTCACAGCTTTTTGGTGGAGTTTTTAGGGTCTTCTATATATAAAATCATGTTGTCCACAAATAATAATGATTTTACTTCTTCCTAACTTGGAAGCATGTTTTTCTTTTTCTTGCCTAACTTGTCCAGCCAGAACTTCTAATACTATGCTGAATAGAAGTGGTAAGAGTGGGCATCCTTGTCTTGTTCCTGATCTTAGAGGAAAAGCTTTTAGCTTTTCATTGTTGAGTATGATGTTAGCTGTGGGGCTTGTCATAAATGGTCTTTATTATGTTGAAGAACATTTCCTTCATTCTTGCTTTGATGAGAGTTTTTATCATAAATGATTTTGAATTTTGTCAAATGCTTTTTCTGCACCTGTTGAGATGATCGTGATTTTTATCCTTAATTTGTTAATACTGTAGATCATGCTGACTGATTTGCAAATGTTTAACCATCCTCACATCCTTTCAGTAAATCCCACTTGGTCACAGTGTATGATCTTTTTAATGCATTGCTGAATTCAGTCGGCTAACAGTTTGTTGAGGAGCTTTTCATCTATATTCATCAGGGATATTGGCCTGTAGTTTTCTTTTTATTGTGGTGTGCTTGTCTGGTTTTAGTGTCAGGATAATGCTGGCCTCGTAAAATTAATTGGGAAGCATTCTCTCCTCTTCAATGTTTTGGAAGAGTTTGGGGTACAGTTGGTTGGGAGGTTTTTGACTACTGATTCAAACTCCTTGCTAGTAAATGATCTATTCAGATTTTCTATTTCATGATTTAGTCTTGGCAGATTGTATATTTCTAAGAATTTATCCATTTCTTTTAGACCCTCCAATCTGTTGGCGTATAATTGTTCATAGTAGTCTCTCATAATCTGTTGTATTTCTGTGGTGTCAGTCATTACTTTCCTTTTTTCATTTCTGATTTTATTTGAGCCCTTTCTCTTTTTTTTCTTGAGTCTGGCTAAAGGCTTACCACTTTCATTTATCTTTTCAAAGAATCGGCTCTCAGTTTCATTGATCTTTTCTATTTTCTTTTAGTCTCTATTCCCTTTATTTCACTCTGATTTTATTATTTCATTCCTTCTACTAATTCTGAGCTTCATTTGTTCCTCTTTTCCTAGTTCCTCTGGGTATAAAGTTAGACTGTTATTTGGGATTTTTCTTATTTCTTGAGGTAGGCCTGTATCACTATCAACTTCCCTTTTAGAACTGCTTTTCCTAAATCCCACAGATTTTGCTATGCTTTATTTTCATTTGTCTCAAGGTATTTTTTAATTTCTCTTTTGATTTCTTCATTGACCCATTAACTGTCCATAGTGTGTTTAATCTCCATATTATTTATGCTTTTTCCAGTTTTCATTTTGTGATTTATTTCTAGTTTCATACCACTGTGGTATAAAAAGATGCTTGATATTACTTCGATCTTCTTAAATTTACTGAGACTTGTTTCATGGTCTAAAATAATGATCTATCCGTGTGCACTTGAGAAGAATGTGCATTCTGCTACTTTGGAATGTAATGTTCTGTACATATCTATTAAGTATATCTGGTCTAATGTGTTGTCTAAGGCCAATGTGTCCTTAAGGATTTTCTGTCTGGATGATTTATCCACTGATACAAGTTAGGTATTAAAGTCCACTATTATTGTATTGCTGTCAATTTGTATCTTTAGGTCTGTTAATATCCGTTTTATATACTTAGGTGCTCCTATGATGCATTCATAAATATTTACAAATGTATCTTCTTGCTGGACTGCTCCATTTATCATTATGTAATGCCTTTATTTGCCTTTTATTGGTCTGTCTTTTAAATTCTATTTTATCTGAGTATAGCCACCCCAGCTTTCTTTCGGCTTCCATTTGTATGAAACATCTTTTTATGTCTGTGTGCCCTTACATCTGAAGTGAATCTCTTGTAGGCAGCATATAGATACACCTTGTTTGTTTCATTCATTCAGCCACTCTATGTCTTTTGATTGGAACATTCAGTCCATTTACATTTAAACTAATTATTGATAGGCATGTTCTTACTGTCATTTTGTTAACTGTTTTCTGGCTGTTTCTGCAGTTCTCTGTTCCTTTCTTGTTCTCTTGCTCTCTTTGGTGGCTTTTTTTAGACTTTTCTATTTTTTGTCTACCTATTATAGGTTTTTGATTTGTGGTTACCACTGGGTTCATATACAATAATCTTACATGTATAGCAGTCTATATTACATTGATGGTCACATACATGTGAACATATTCTAGAAGCACTAAAATTTTACTCCGGCCTCCACATTCTATGTATATGATGTCATATTTTACATCTTTTTGTGTATCCCTTGGCTAATTTTTGTAGATATAATTGATTTAATCATTTTGTGTTTTAACCTCAATACTGGCTTTATAAGTGATTAATTCAGTACCTTTATGGTGTATTTGCTTTTACCTGTGAAATTTTTTCCTTTCATAATTTTCTTCTAGTTATGGTCTTTTCTTTTTTTTTTTTTTAATTTTATTTATTTATTTAACTGACAGAGAGAGACAGCTAGAGAAAGAACACAAGCAGGAGGAGTGGGAGAAGGAGAAACAGGCTTCCCGCCAAGCAGGGAGCCCAATGCGGGGCTCGATCCCAAGACCCTGGGATCATGACCTGAGCTGAAGGCAGCTGCTTAACCAACTGAACCACCCAGGTGCCCCTTTTCTTTCCATTTAAAGGGTTCCCTTTAACATTTCTCATAAGGCCAGTTTAGTGGTGATGAACTCCTTTAACTTTTGTTTATTTGTGAAACTTTAGGCTCTCCTTCAATTCTGAATAGTAACGTAGTTGGGTAGGGTACTGTTGCCTTTAAGTTTTTTCCTTTCACACTTTGAACATATGCCACTCCCTTGTGGCCTACAAACCTTCTGCTGAGAAATCAGCTGACAGTCTTATGAGTATTCCCTAGTATATAACTAGTTGCTTTTCTCTTGCTGGTTTGAAGATCCTCCCTTTAACTTAAACATTTCCATTTTAATTACTATGTGTTTTGGTGTGAACCTCTTCGGGTTCACATCTTGTTTGGGGCCCTCTGTGCTCCATTGACCTGGATGTCTGTTTGCTTCCCAGATTTGGTTAAGTTTTCAGTTATTATTTCTTCAAATAAGTTTTCTGCCTCTTCTCTTTTACTTTGATTTTAGTATGCTTGATATTGTCCCAGAGGTCCCTTCACCCATTTTCATGTTTTCAATTTTTTTTCTTCTTGCCATTCAGCTTGATTTCCACTACCCTGGCCTGCAGCTCACTGCTGTTCTTCTGCCTCCTCTAATCTGCTATTGATTCCTGAGTATATTTTTCATTTCAATTATAGTATTCTTCAGCTCTGATTCTTTTTTTAAGATTTATTTATTTATTTGACAGAGGGGGGGGAATGAGAGAGAGAGAGAGCACACAAGCAGGGGGACAGGGAGAGCAGGCTCCCCACGGAGCAGGGAGCCTGATGCAGGGCTTAATCCCAGGACCCTGGGATCATGACCTGAGCTAAAGGCAGACGCCTAACTGACTGAGCCACCCAGGTGCCCCTACTCTGATTCTTTTTTATATTTCTATCTTTTTAATGAAATTTCTCAGTGAGTTCATCCATTTTTCTCTCCAGTTTAGTGATCATCTTTATGACTATTTGAACTCTGTATCAGGTAGATTAATTCCTTTTCATTTACTTCTTTTCTGAAATGTTGTCTTATTCTTTCGCTCAGAACATATTCCTCTGTCTTCTCGGTTTGTCCGTCTGTCTGTTTTTATACATTGGGTAGGTCAGCTACATCTCCCTGTCTTGAAGGTACTGGCCTTATGAAGAAAGTATCTTGTGGGACCCAGAAAGACAAGCTCCCCAGTCACTAGAAACAGGTAGTTCAGGGGTGTCCTCTGTGTGGGCTGCATGCACCCTCCTGCTGTGACTGGGCCATGAGTGCTGGGGGCATGCTGGTGGGTGGGGCTGGCTCCAATGCCTGGCTGTTATAACTGTGGGCATACTGCAGGGATGGAGCCGGCCTCAGCCCAGCTGGTGAAGAGGCCTGGCTGTGGCTGCTGCAGACATGCTGGTGGGAGCAGTTAGCCTCCAGGGTGGCTGGCTGCAAGACCTAGCCACAACTGTTGTAGGCATGCTAGTAGGCAGGGCTGGCCCCCATTTCATGGGGCACAAGTCACTTTGGAGTAGTGCCTGTCCCAGCCAAGGCTTCCCACTGGGTGGGGGAGGTGGGTAGAAGCTGCTTTGGGAGGGGAACTGGTCCAGACAGAGGCTGTCTGCCAGGTTGTGGTGGAGTAGGAGCCATTTGGAAGGGTGCCTACACGGGTAGGCCAGTCTGCAGAGGAACATGAAATGGAGTGAATGGTTGCTACTGAGGTTGATGGGAGAATGTCACAACAAGCGTCTGCCAGTATCAGGTCAGCTAAAGGAGGGCAAGAAAATGGTGCCCTCCAGTACTCTGTTCCAGGAGAAACTTCCTACAGATCCCTGCCCCTCTGGCACATGCCCTAATATTAGCCAATCTCCTTCATGCATGTTCCAGGCACTTTTCAAACTGCTACCTCTGTTCTGGGTCTCCAAGCGAGTGAAACTGTTCAGAGGCCCATTAAAAATCCCAGTGTGGATACCCCCAGGGCAGGGGGTGCCCAATATGGGGCTTGAACCCCCCCTCACTTCTCAGGGAGGGCCTCTGTACCTTGATATCCCTCCCACTTGTGCATTATTGTGCTGGGGGTTCATTTCCCAATCTGACCATGTCTCTGCCCCTCCTATCCCTCTTGACATCACTTTTTAAAATATCTTTAGTTGCATAAGAGCTGTTCTGCTAGTCTTCAGGTCTTTCTCAGAGAGTTGCTTTATATGTATTTCCAGCCTTGGTATATCCATGGGAGGTGAGCTCAGGATCTTCCTACTCCACCATCTTCCCATGAGTCTATCTTTAGCTTTTAACATTTTAATTATAATGTGTGTTGGCATGGATCTCTTTGGGTTCACCTTTTATTTGGAACTCCCTGGGCTTCCTGGATCTGTATGGCTGTTTCCCTCCCCAGGTTAGGAAACTTTTCGGCCATTATTTCTTCAAATAAGTTTTTGTCCCTTCTGCTCTTCCCTTCTGCAGCTCCTATAATGTGACTGTCATTCAGCTGTGAATGTTACTGATGTTGTCCCATAGGTCCCTTAAGTTATCTTCGTTTAAAAAACCTTTTTTTTTTTCCTTTCTGATGCTGTTTGGGTTAGTTCTACGGCCCTGTCTGCCAGGTCACTGATCTGTTCTTCTGTTTCATCTTGTCTGTCGTTGATTCTCTCTAGCATATTTTTCTAGTTCGGTTATTGTATTCTTCAGCTCTGTGACTTCCATTTGGTATTTTCTTATATTTTCTCTTTGTTGAAACTGTCTTCATCCATTCTTCTCCCAAGATCAATGAGCATCTTTACAACTATTACTTTGAATTCTTTGTCAGGTAAATTACTTATCTCCATTAAGGTTTTTCCCTCTAGAATTTTATCTTATTCTTTCATTTGGAACATATTTCTGTTTCCTCATTTTGCCTAATTCTCTGTTTGTTTCTGTATTAGGCAAAATAGTGATCTCTCCTAGTACTGAAGGAATGGCCATAGGAAGACTGAGAGTTTGTTTCAGTCAGCTGTCTGTGTAGTGCCCTGGGGGTAGCAGCTGGCCACAACCTACTCCAACTGTTTCAGTCCCATGAGGCCCAGAAATGCAAGGCTCACTATCCACCAGAGCCAGACATACAAGCCCTATGTGAAATATATGCATTTCCTGGCTTTAGCAGGGTCAGAGGGGAGCACCAGTCCATGAAGAGCCAACCCATCCAGTTTGGCAGTGTGGGACTATGGGAGTGCAGAGAAGCAAGGCAAGCAACACTAGCAAGGTAGAAGTACCGCAAAAATGGTGCCTCCTAGCACCTGTCTTCTGAGAGAGATCCAACTGACCCCTGTCCCTCTGGCAGACACTTTAAACTTAGGCAATTAATCTCCTTCACATATAGTCTATGGGCTTTTCAACTTGCTCCTTTTGTACTAGATTCCAGGACAGGTGAGTCACTGTTCATGTGCCCTTTAAGAGTAGAATCTTACTCTCCTACAACTTTTTGGGTATCCTTGACATGAAACCCACTGATTTCCAAAGACAGATGTTTTGGGGGCTCATCTCTCCAGGGCAGGTCCCAAAAGTTGGGGTGCCTGATGTGGCTCGCTCCTCAGAGATATGCTCCATATTTGTGAGGTCACTCCCGCTGGTGGATTACAGCACCAGGGATGGGTTTTTGGTGAGCCCATGACTCTGCTCACCTATCTCAATGTGGCCTTTTTGTCCTTTGTTGTGAAGGAGCTGTTCAGCTAGTTTTCACACCTTTTGTAGAGAAAACTGTTCTATGGGTAGCTGTAAATTTGGTTTGTCCATGGGAGAAGGGGAGCTCTGGTCTTCCTATGCCACCATCTTGAATCACAAATGTCCACTTCTAAGACTTGCAGGCAGGAAGTGGGTTAAGGTACAAAAGTGTGTTAAGGGTTTCCAACCTTTTTCTCACATGAAAGCAATTTTGAAAAAGAAAAATTTGCCTTTGACATTCTTCCACTTTCTCATGGTAACATCCACACTCCTAGAGTGCTTCTTTCCTGGGCCTGTGTATTGACCTAAGATACCTACAACATTCCAACCATGTACTTCATGCTCCAAAACTGTCTCCTACAGACTCCTCATGAACACCCTTTGCTCTACCAACTCTTAAGTTCATTGTACCCAGCTTTCCATTCTCATGACTCTCCTCTTATCACTCAACACACTTTCCCTGGGCTGCCTTGTAATCTCAATCCTTCTCACAATCCCTCTCTCTCTAACTCCACCCCCATTGCCCCTAGCCTGGATCTGTCCTCTGGGCTATACACTTTTATATCCAACCACCTACTAGATACCTGGATGCCCCACAGTCATATCCAACTTTTAATTCATCACCCCCACCTTCCTTTGTTCTCCTCAAACCTGTTCCTCACCGTCAGCTTGTATCCTTTTCTCCCTGGATAGCACCATCAGGTACTGAGATGCTCAAGCCAGAAACTGGAAGTCATCAAGGCTTCCCAAACCACTGTCACAATCCATTGATTACTAAATCCCACAGATTCAGTCTTCTCAAAATCTCTTAAAACTGCATTCTTTTTATTCTCTCTGCCTCCATTTTAGCAACTGCTCCCATCATGTTATTCATGACCCAGATTAAAGCAACAGGTTCTCAAGCTTTTTCCACACCCATCAGCAAATAATTTATTCTCCAGAGATAGAAAGCCATGTGATGACAAGAAAATCAGATCCCATTACCCTTCCTACCCTTAAAAACTCATCATTAAAGTACCAGGGCCTTCAGGGTAAAGACCAAAATCCTTCAGAAGGCTCAGAAGTAGGCTGTTCTCTCACTTCTCTCCCTATCCTATGCATGTTCTAGTCATGCCATCTACTTGCAAATACCCAAACAATCTACTTTGCTCACAGGTTTGTTTGTTTGTTTTCACAAGATGCTTTCTCTACTTAGAATATATCCTAATCCTTATAGCTAATATTTAAGAATTTAAGATATAGTGGGGTATCTGGGTGGCTCAGTCGGTTAAGTATCCCACTCTTGATTTCTGCTCAGGTCATGATCTCAGTCAGGGACACGAGATCAAGCACTCTATTGGGTTCTACTTGGGATTCTCTCTCTCTCATTCTGCCCCTCTCCCACCCTCCACTCATGAGTGCGCTCTCAAAAAAAAAAAAAAATTAAGATGTATCAAAAGCATGCCTTCTATATTAAATAGCAGCACAATGAGTGAATGTGAAGCACAGCACACACTGTATTGCATTAGAAACCTCTGTAATCTGTTTTCCTCCATTAGGAATCACTGTCATTCACTCTAACCACCCCTACACAAACACATTCTAATGACTATCACTGATGATTCTGTATTCATAAATCTTTATTATACACATTACTGTATCTGTATGATTACTATCACTGCTTGACATTAATTTTCTTCAAATACTTGTAACAACAGAATCTTCTAAAGACTTTTCAAAGACTTTTCTAATAGATCAAAGAATTCAATAGCAACTATAAAACAATTCCTGTAAGTATAAAGTAGTAAGGAAAACAACAGAAAATTGCTTCTTAAATGTTGAGATATATCTATAGTACCAATAAATCCATCTTCTGAAACTAAACAGATCAAAGCCCTTTTCCTACTTGCAACATAGGAAAATATTTTTTAAATTGCTGTATTTAATATATTTAATACTGGAGACCATTCAAATATAAACAACAATTACACCATTCCCAAATTATGGCACGTTTTAAGAGAAGTTCATTTACCATTGAACTCTACATTATGTTGCTGGCTAGAACACTACCATACCTCCAATTTGTTTTTCTCAACAGCAGCTTGTAGAGAAGGAGAGGATACCAAAGGCTGAAGAGGAGCATCAGAAGAAGAAATCTGTGGAATGCAGATGAAAAGTCAGAAGAACAAGAGAAAAGAAGGTAATCAGAATTGACAGGCACAGGAAATAAACAAAACCCACGCATTTCTGAGATATAAAAGCATTTAGAAGTATGTTAACTAAAAAAAAATAATGTATCAAGTGGAGAGTATTGCTTTTTTTACATTCCCACATGCAATTCCTAAAAACAAAAGTATTCATTACAGAATAATGTGTGATTTAAAATAGAATTCACTATGATATAAAATTTAAAATGTGCTCAGGTAAGATCATACCAAAAGTATTTGAAAAATAAGGTTCTCATATGGTAAACTTTTATTCAATGTTACTACTGAAATACTAATGCTCTAAAGCATGAAGACATTGTTTCAAGTAGCAGGAGAGCATAAATGAATTTTTGTTTTTACTTGTATTAACTATTTTAAGAATGGAAAATAAAACAGTGCTGAAATAGTAAAAGTTAAGTTTTCATCAACTGTTTAAGAAAGAAAAAAAAGTCTGGGGAAAAAAAGAGTGGGTTCATGCAATACAACAGCTGAGCAGCAGAAGGACTTATCAGAAAGCAATTTATACACTTCCTTCTTTAAGATCAGTATGTACAAACACCATTTCCAGTGCTATTATTTGCTGAATTACCCCAAAGCATTATGAGACAATGTTATATATGCAGCAGAGGCAATTTATATATCAAAATGGATTTCATCTAAAAGCCTTTTCACACATATTCCTACCCAATTCCTACATGCATAGTTGATCACTTTAATGGAAGCATTATCTTTCTGCTCTCTTTACTGCCAAAATATAACTGAAATATGTTTACAAATGCAGAGTAGATCTTTGGAGCCATAAAACTGACATCTGTATATACAGGCCTATCATATCAATAGTGCCTCGAAGGACCTGTTTAAAATAAAAGGTGCTATTATATAAAAGTCATTATGTAATGTCAAAATAACATTGGGAGGTAAGTCGTCATTCAATCTGCTTGTTATTAAGTTAGTTATGGTTTAATTCTTGAATCACAACCCAACACCATAAACTTTAGGGTTTTTTTTTTTCTTAGCTTCAACACTGCTTGTTGGCTCTGTTTTAACTGTGCAAATTAGCCATTTATTGACTACTAATAGAAATTACACATGGAGGGCGCCTGGATGGCTCAGTTGGTTAAGCGACTGCCTTCGGCTCACGTCATGATCCTGGAGTCCCGGGATCGAGTCCCGCATCGGGCTCCCTGCTCAGCGGGGAGTCTGCTTCTCCCTCTGACTCTCCCCCCTCTCATGTGCTCTCTCTCTCTCTCATTCTCTCTCTCTCAAATAAATAAAATCTTTTAAAAAAAAAGAAATTACAATTGGAAAAGAAGATTTTAAAAGAAAAACTGCACCTTAAACCCTGGCTTCAAAAGTTGCTTTATCCTATTGGACATTTACTTGCTAAAGATCTTTATTGCCACTTTATGTAGAAAATAAGAGATAAAAAAGCACACAAATTCACTTAAGATGATAACCTGTATCATAAAGACCTCTTTGCCCAAACTCATGTTAACAGCTGAACATAAAATATAAATGAGAAATAGGTATATCAAAGCACGTCAAGGGTTACTAATTCATGATAGTTCATTGTAAAAGTGTTCTCCTTTTGACTGATTTGGCCACTTTTTTTAAAAACTCAGAAGTAGGAATATAAAATTATTTAATAAGTACAGTAATTTAATAAAGCATTTTAATGCTCCCTTCCAAAAAAGTGTTAATACTATGTTTCAGCTAGAAAGAAACACAGAGGGTTGTTCAGTAGGAAAGACACTTGAAAAATTAATGGACACATTAACAGTTGAACAGATAAATTGTTGTATACCCATAAAATGAACTATTATCCTGCCAATACAAAAGAAATTGTCTTAATAGTACTCATAAAAATAGGGATGAATTTCAGAAATAGGCCAAAAGAAAGAAGCCAGACACCAAGCATACAGAGGCACAGAGAAACCTTTTGGAGCAAAGGATTCTATATGCCCTCTGTGGTGGCTACATAGGGTTAGATATTTTTCAGGGAACTGTGGGTGGGGGATGGGGGATGGGTATTAATGAGCACTTGTTGTGATGAGCACTGAGTGTTGTATGTACATGATCAATTACTGAATTCTACTCCTGAAACCAATATTGCACTGTGTTGACTAACTGGAATTTAAATAAAAATTTGAGGGGGAAAAAAAAAGTCAATGAAATGTACCTTAAATTGTTTACCTTTTATTGCATGTAAATTTTATTTTCAGTAAAATTCATTTTAAAAAAATCCATGAGCAGGGTAAGATACATTATATGAGGAAGGAATGAGGAAATAGAGGTCAACGTACTGACAATCAGAAGCAAGAAACACCACAGAACAGAGATAGATGGAGAGTAAAAAAAGCAGGGGAGAAGAAAAAAAAATACAGAGGCAAAAAAAACTAGGTGCTCTTGAGTATTGTTTCTAAATCTCTCAAAACCACTTCTCACCATCTTCTCCACTAAGCACTAATAGGAAATCACCATCATCTGTCACCTGGCTTAATCCTTTGGCCTCCTTGCCCCAAGTCTTGTTCTTCTCCAAACTACGACATTCTCAAATGCAAATCTGATCACTGCATATCCCTAGTTAGAAGCTTTAAATAGTTCATACATATTATATAAGGACAGAGCCCAAACTCCTTAACCAGGCCACAAGTGTCATCTACTTTATCTCCTACCCTCTCCTACGCTCTCCTGCCCTGCTGAACTATGGTCTAGCCATACACAACTCCCCCTGGTTCCAGCTCTCCAGTCTGCTTATCTTGCTTCTGTCTTTGCTTCTGCTACTTCCTCTGCTTGAAATACCCACACTTCTATTAGTTCTTACCCATTCTTTAACTGTAAGTTGACACTTCCTCTTCCAGGAAGTATTCCTTCATCACTCCAGTAGGAATTAAGTAGCCACTTGAGATACTCCCAAAGCATTTCTATAATACTTCCTTATTGCAGAAGTTACTACACACCATCTTGTAAAGATCCAATTACTTATCAGTATTCTTTGTTCAACTGACTGAAGTTCTCTAAGACAGACACTTTCTATTCTGTTCACTATCTTTAGCACTTGGCACTCAACAAGTTTCAATAAAAACTTGAATGTTACAGGAAAATAAAAAGCAGGAAAGGAGCAGCATCTCAGAGGAAGAACCAAAAAGAGGCTCAATCTCAGCAGTTATCACTGTCCTTTTTAAGTTCACTGCTTGCTAACATACTTTTCTGAAATCTCATATAGTTATCTATATTTACTATCAAATTCAGAATTTATTTTCTAACTAGACATTAACACCATTTCACTGGATTCTAGTACTTTATAGAGAGAGAGCAGACAAGACTTTGACCTTAGAAAATTTCACTGGAAATTTTTGGTGTCAGTAAATTCAGTTTACTGACTCAATGTCCCTCTATTCCCTACTGTTCTCCTGCCCAACCCCTCCATCCATGACAGAACGCACAGTGGGAACCCAGTAAAGATATCCTTTAGGAATAAATGAGTTATAGTCCTTTCAATTATCCTTAAGCTCAGAGGTTCCTCTTTAGGCCACCATCAGGTAACCTATATGTGAAGTAACTCCTAAAGCAATACAACTACATAAACTCACCTCTTGCAAAAGAAAAACTGATCAGGCAAAACAGGTTTCCAATTCCCACCTACCAGGATAAGGTGAGTAAATGCATTTTGAAATGGTATTATTATAAAAATATCAGTATGATTATTTGAAGGCCATAAGGCAAAATGTTTATCTTTTCAAGAAAAGATCACTTTATTTTCCTGATCAATTTTTTCCACTACCACCCTTTTCAACAAAATAATGCTATAATAATAAAATCTGGTGTTCTAAAACACTGAAAAACATAAGACCACTAAAAAAGGCCTTATGGATTAATTACTAGCAATACACTGCTTCAAACCCATTTTGGAAACTTTGTAAGTTTTCTAAGTGGAGATTTTATCATAACAATTCTCAAGTGGCTGTCTCATTAGCTTTCAATATATTACAAAGCTCAGGTTTTTCAGGAGTCCAGAAATCATCTTAAAAATATGATTTCCAGGGCCACCTGGGTGGCTCAGTCGGTTAAGCTTTTGCCTTAGGCTCAGATCATGATCTGGAATCCCAGGATCGAGCCATCAGGCTCCCTGCTCAGTGGACAGTCTGTTCCTCTGCCCCTCACCCTGCTTGTGCTCTCTTGGGCACACATGTACTCTCTCTCAAATAAATAAAATCTTGAAAAAAAAATGATTTCCAATGTCAATGTAATTGACACAAAAGCTGAAAATACACTTACTGAACTAATAAATAAATCGTACAAACGACACCATCAATTAAACTCATCAGTATGAGGCTTAAAAGACTTTAACAACTTAATTAAGTAACCACAGCCACCAAATATGTAGAAGAAGCCTAAATTTTAATATACTAACTTTAAAATCTTTGCATAAGTCACTAAGAAATGTAGAAATCTGGAAAACTTTCAAAATATAAAGTCCTTTAATTGCCACATCAAGTCACTGACAGACCATAATTAAAAGACTGACTAAAATGTGGATGGATGAATCAAACAACTCAAGTCAAATTGTGCCAGTGATTTAAAGTCTTATAGATAAGTTTGAATATTCACATTTCTTAATAATCTACCTGCTTGAAGTCACTTGGCACTGCCACCTTCCCCATCTTCCTTCAATATAATCATTACAATAGTTTATATTTATTAAGCACTTATGTGCCAGGCACCCTATTAAAAATGCAACATGCTTCATTTTATTTTACTCTTACAACAATACTATGAAATGTAGACACCATGATCATTCTTATTCCACACAAGAGGAAAATAAAATTGTAATGAAAAGAATTAACAAAGAAAGCCAACTTGAAACTGCTATTTTATACTAATCCTAACTCACTACCTAATTATTCATCTAAGTTTCTCATCCCTATTAAAGAACATCTAAAATGCATTGCAAATCACATTGTCTTAAAATTACTCACATATCTCAAATAACTAATTCTATAATCATCACATCAATTAATTGTAAACAGAGCTTAGTAAAATTAGTAGGGCTATCTCATTTTCATAGTAATATAATACAGAAACATTGTTTCTATAATAATTTCTAAGTTGAAATAATGAATTTACTTTTGTTGTATTAAATATTAGTCTTTATATACATATACATATATGTAAAATAAAACAAGTGAAAATTTTATTGTTTTAAACCCTTATATAATATTCAATTATATGGCAACTGATTAGAAAGTAATTTCATGTGAAATTCAGACTGGAGAATTAAAATCTTTATGTGCTACAAATTCAAGTATGTACTCACACTGAGTTCAACAGGTTGCTTCTGAGAAATGAGAAGTGGTAAAGGAAGCAAGTAATACGTAAGACAAACTGAAACAAAACAAGCAAGTGCTCATTTTAAAGTCACCAACTCCCAAAAATTATTAACTGTTTTCCAAAACAAAATTGAGGAAGTTGAGGGATCAGGATTAAATAGTTACAGTTACCTATACATTTTACTGCTCTAGTAGATTTTCTTTTTGTTTCTGATCATTATGATGGCAAATGAATAATGTGACTACGGAAATATATGTGGGGGAGGGAGAGAGGGGGTGAAAGAAGGGAGAAAGGGGAGAGGAATAGAGAGAGTGAGGGAGAAGGCAGGGAAGGGGAGAGAAAAGCTGCTGATGGAAAGGAGCAAATAATGTGTCAGAGTTCAGCTCCATCTATTCAAGAACTATTAGATCTTCTAGAAACTCACCTAATCACTGTGCTTGCAATCATGATTCACTACTGGCTAAGGAGGGGAAGGAGAGGACAGAGAGAACAGATTTCTGTATTCAAAGTTTTTCAAACTCCCCTATCACTCACTCAATTAAGGAACAACCAGGAAGGTCAGATTCATTCTGTATCACTGTCAGAATTCTAAGATGGCCATCACAATTCCCACTCCCTGGTATACATACTCTATATAAAGCCCTCCCCTTAAGTGTGGGCAGGACTGTGAATATGATAGACTCTCCTGACTAGGTTGTTATATGACAAAGGTTTAAAATTTGCAGGTATAATTAAGATCCCAAAATAGTTAAAGATGGATTAATCAAATGAGAGACTCTTCTGGGTGTGCCAAGCCCGATCAGGTTAGCCCCTAAAGGGGGTAGGGCCCTTCCTAAAATAAGAGATTTGAAGTATGAGAGAAATTCTCCAATGAAGAAATAAGCTGCTATGCTATAAGAGGATGGGGTTAACTGTTAAGGACCTGAGGGTGGCCCCTAGCAACTGAGAATGGTCCCCATCTGACAGCAAGAACACAGGACCATAGTCATACAACCACAAGGAAATGAATTCTGACAACAATCATGAACTTGGAAGACAATGAGCCTCAGATAAGATCGCACCCCTGGCCAACTCTTTAATTTCAACCTGGTGATATCCTGAGCTGAGAATTGAGTTAACCCATACCCAGACTCTTAGTCAACAGAAACTGTAAGGTAACAAATCCACTGTCATTTGAAGTCACTAAGTTTCTAGCAACATTAAACGGAAAGAGAAAATTAATAACCATGCCTTACTCAAAAAAGGGATAAGTCCTCCATATAATCTCTATTTGCCTTCTGAGACTTACTTCCTCATACATTTATTCTCTCCTCGTCATCTACCCACCCTGGAAAGTCCTCTTTCACACTTACTAGACAAGATACCAAACCCAAACAACAAATAATAAACCTGAACTCCCTTTCCTCCTTATCTTACTTTAGCATAGATGAGATAAAATGTCCCTTCAACCTGACATGTCCTTTCTGCACTATCAACACTCAGCCTATTTTTTCTTTGCTGAAATCCTACATTTCTATTAAGGATAATTTCAAACATACCTCCTTTAAATTCTCCCAGTGAAAATTAACTAGTGCTACCTAAATTCTGTGTTCCCATAGCACTTTTATTCTTCTAACAGTTACTACACTGTACTTCAGAATATAACTCATTATACATGTACATTACATTGGATAATGTTTGAGACAACGCTAAGATTGTACAAAGATTACAACATTTCTGGAGCACCTGGGTAGTTCAGTCGGTTAAGCATCTGACTCTTGGTTTTGGCTCAGGTGGTGATCTCCGGGTCGGGGATAGAGCCCCACATCAGGCTCCCCACTCAGCACAGTCTGCTGCATCCCCTCTCCTTCTGCCGGCCCCCCTCCCCCATGCTCGCACATGTGCTATCTCTCTGAAATAAATCTTTTTTAAGATTCTGTCATTTCAATCTCAGTGCCTTGTAGATGGTATATATTCAATGTTTGTTTGTTGCATAACTAAATGAACAAATAAAGGAAGAAACAATCCAAGGGAACTTCAACAGCCAATCTCTGAATTTTATATATAGTTTCAAAATAAGAGGCTAGCATAGATCTCAGGGGCGAGGAAGAGAAATACTGAGGGTCGATATGAATACGGGTTGATATGCTATACTCATATTGGTGCCGAGCACCATGCAGTTACTTTAAAAGATACAAAAGAAATGAAATATCTTTTTTTTCACTTTGAGACTAAAAAATAGTACAAACTTTAGTACCAAAACATTTCTACTTGGAAATATATTTTCCTTTGTTTTTGTTTTATCTAAACTTCACTTTTCCCCTTTAAGCTTCCTCCCTTAATTCACACTTAATAGTACTGCACAGCACTCAAAACCATAGAGCCCATACCACAAGCTCCCTCCACAAAGCAGCACATACAACCCTCCCTGCTTTCTCAGAAGCACCATGTTTATATGACCAGATACCACATTTATTAACAGCTTGCTGAAGTCAGTTTTTACAACCACAAATAAATCCCTGGTTACAAAGGAAGTACCATCCTAGAGTCTCATACTCTACATGATGGATTCCTATGGGGCTTAGTTCATGGACTCATTAAATGCCCTGAGAGGCAGGGGGGCAATATCACAGAAAAATAGCAAAACTCTTTGCCACTGTTTTCTTTAAGTTTATTGCTTTGTATTTTGCCACAACAATGTGAGACTTACTTATATTTCACAACAATGTGAAATATTTATGTTTCAGAAGGGCAAGAAACTTATCACTTTTTAAAAGGATAAAAAAATTTTATCCTTTTAAATTTAAGAATTTAAATTTAAGAAATTAAATTACTGCCTTACATAGATAAACAGGGTCAATCTTTAGGCCCTTACTCTTATTTAAAATAAGAAAATAATAAAAGCAGTTACATTTACTGGCAACACTAAAAAATACCAGCTAAGAGAAGACAGAAAAACTATAAAAATCAGACACAAAAGCTGTAAAGATAAAGCAATTTGGAGCCATTTAATATCAGGGTAACAGCCATATCAAGCTTAACAGCCACTCATGACATCTTTTTATCAGAGTACAACTCGTACAATTAGTATTCAAACTGTCTCTCCTTAGATATTCCCTTAAATGCACTAGCGCTCCTTAACTATCTTAGATATACAATACTTATACTTTGTCTCAGGTTTATTTTTTTAACCTAGTCTCATCCGCACAATGAAATTAAATCTCTCTGAAAACAAAGGTCATGCCCTCTTTGGTTCAGTATACCAGGAGATTGGGACCATAACAAGTGATCAGAAACAACTTGAATGAATGTTCAATCTATTACTGAAGACAAAAAAACAGATATAAATACATAATGTAATTCTTAGTCATATGTTAAAATTAGTTGTTTACACAATGACTGCCATGAAAGAGGAAGAAATGTTTTAAACTTGCTAGAATATAAATTTTTTTTAAAGATTTTATTTATTTGAGAGAGACAGTGACAGAGAAAGCGAGAGAGAGCACGAGCCGGAAGGAGAGGGAGAAGCAGGCTTCCCACGGAGCAGGGAGCCCGATGCGGGGCCTCAATCCCAGGACCCTGGGATCATGACCTGAGCCGAAGGCAGATGCTTAACCAATTGAGCCACCCAGGTGCCCCTAGAATATAAATTTTTAAAAAAATTATTATTTTGCTTATAAATGAATAGGTGGAATACGTTTTCCCTTGGGTTAAATGTGATTTTTGTGAGCTTTTCTAAATCTTCATTATATGAATAATATAAACTCAAGAATACACAATCTTCTACCTTGAAATTTCCATTCTCAGCCTACAAAAAAGGTAAAAACTTGTAGAATGAATGTCTCGATAAACCTTACCAATATTCATCAAATGTTAACATTATGCCATGACTGTTCTCTCTCTACACAGACAGACAGACACACACACATACACACACTCAGCTGCCAGGTTTCACTGAACCATTTAAAATTATTTATTATTATTTGAAAATGAGTTACAGATATCATGACAATTGATCCCTAAATATTTTATCCCAATACAATATCTCTTAATGAATAAAGAAATTCTCTTAACTGAACATAATACTATTATCATACCTGGGGGAGGGGATTCCGTAGCAACAGCTATCTTCCAAAGATAAAACTGTTTTCCTATACATTACTATATAATTTCCAAATTGTTGTCAAGAAGGAAAAAAATACTATAAATATAATTAAAAACAACAAAAATGTTTAGGATTTTTAAAAAGGAGGTCTAATGTGAGGGAAGCAAAACATAAGAGACTCTCTAACTACAGAAAACAAACTGAGGGTTGCTGGAGGGGAGAGGGTGGGAGATGGGTTAAATGGGTGATGGAAAATTAAGGAGGGCACTTGTGATGAGCACTGGATGTTATATGTAAATGATGAATCACTAAATTCTACTCCTGAAACCAATATTACACTGTATGCTAACTAACTAGCATTTAAATAAAAATTTGAAGGAAAAAAAAAAGAGTATATAATGTAAAGCTGTATGTTTTATAACCTACACTAAAATGATTTCTTAAAATTTCATATGAAAATATATTACTTATGTTTTACAGTCAGTCCTTTTTCCGCCATAATACTACAACTAAATTTAATTTTATGGACATTATAAGTATCATTCTCAATACTATCAATTTTTATCATTCTTTCAAAAGATTTCCTCTCCTATATCCAATGCAGCCCAAACTCTATATACAAGGTATCTTTATTTCAAAATATACATTAATGACACTTTAAACACTTTTAACAAGACTTTTTTCATGAACAAAAACAATGTATTAAAATGTCCTTACTTTGTTAGTATTTTATTAATTTTTTTAGTATATTACTTCTCCATAAGGACTGAAAAGAAAACCCAGTTTGTATACAAAATGAGATGAAATTATTGTCTCCAAATTGCTGGACATATTACTTAACCACAAGACTAACTATTTACAGCTTGGCTTATCAATCTAGGAATCAAACCCCCCCTCCCCCCGCCAAACACAACTGCAATAGTAAAGACAATTAGCTTTAAACTGTAATTAACTGGAATGAGAAAAATTAATCAGAAAAAAACTAAAAAGAAACAGAGATATAATTGATCACTACAATAAGGTCTCAACTATTAGGTATCAAAATGCTTGCTAATAACCAATTAAAATGCCATGTCTTAATATACATATGTCTGGACACCTCCATTAAAGCCCTTAGGAGAGGATAAATTGCCTTCTTTTTCATTCATTTCCAGAACTGAGTGAAATAATTTTCCCTCCCTCCCTTTTCAATTAGTGACTTTATCTTTTTGCAAATTTCATAAATTAACTTAACAAATGGCATTTAATAGCTATTAGACTCTCACTCAGAACACGTTCTTTTCTGAATCAAGAGTTCTGCTTTGAGAGCTCATAAATATGTGAAAAAAAATTCCAATATTCAAATTTTTAAAAGTATGTAAATATATTTTTACAATAAAAAAAAAATTAAGCTGCTTTGTATGTTAAAAGTTTGAGATCTGGGGAGCCTGGATGGCTCAGCTGGTTAAGCATCTGACTCATGATTTGGCCAGGTCATGATCTCATGGGTCATGAAATGGAGCCCTGAGTCAGACTCCACACTCAGTAGGGAGTCTGCTTGAGATTCTCTCCCTCTGTCCCTTCCCCCATTCTGTTTCTCTCTCTCTCAAATAAATAAATAAATCTTAAAAAAACAGTCTGAGATCTATTCAACAAATATCAACTGATGAAAGAAATGAAGATTTTACTTACATTTGTAATAGCTATTGCATTTTTATCGTAGTATTTCTTCTTTTCATATTTATCTCTGATGAAAAATTCCACTGCTCTGAAAACAGATAACTTAAGGAAAAGCATGAGTTCAGTGACAATGTACACTCCCCTTTATTCATTCCTTTCCACAAAGCCTGCACTCTATATTCAATTTTCCTCCTCCCCAGTCTCTGCTTTCCTCTCACACTCTTTTTTTTTTTTTTTTTTTTTTTTTTATTCATGAGGGACAGAGGGAGAGAGAGAAGGAGAGAAGCAGAGGGAGAAGCAGGCTCCCAAGGAGCAGGGAGCCCGATGCGGGACTCGATCCCAGGACCCCGGGATCATGACCTGAGCCAAAGGCAGACGCTTAACGACTGAGCCACCCAGGCGCCCTCACACTATTTCTGCAACTAAATTCTGTAACCTACCTTTCTTTCTGCCACAGAAAGTCTCTTTCAGGGAGTTCTCCCCATTCAATAAAATCAACTAACCCAATTCTAGAACGAAAAGTAACCACATTTCTCAATTCCACCACACTACCCAAATCGCCACCTCCAACCAAACTCTAAAGTTTATTTTAAATTCTCAGTGTAAGGAAACTAATAGCCATGCGGTACCCACAATGTACCAAACACTGTGTGCTATGTGTTGTCGATAGTTTATTTCCTTCAATCCTTCCACAACCCAGTAATATATATACTATTTCCACATCACAGATGAGTAATTAGCAACTCAGAAAAATTAAACAATTGTGATTCCAATACTTCTGTTCTTTCCCACAATACATGGCTTCCCCTGGTTGCATCATAGAGGATTCCCTGTGTTTTAGAAGAATGGAGGCCTTTTTTTTTCCCTCTTTCAAAGCTAAGGAATGGAGGAGTCAAGAAGCTACAACCAAAGTCAGTACTATTTAATTTTCTGGAGTTGGTTGCACTAGCCTTATACGTTGACAGAGTGAGCCACTTCTAGTGGGATTTGAGAGTTTTGAGTTATCTGATATTGAAGACTTCTCTTACCACTCAATCACTGCTTTATCATATTTCACTAAAATGGGAATTTTTCCATTTAGCACCATGATCCCCTTTGGTAGTTAGGCAAAGCCTATGAACTCCTTCATGGGACAGTGCTTTTAAATGTGTAAAATAAAATACACAGAATTACAAAGGAAATGAATTATACTGAAATACAATCTCTCTGTAGATCCCCATTAAGACATCCTTCTGTTCAGGGGCGCCTGGGTCAGTCATTAAGCGTCTGCCTTCGGCTCAGGTCACAATCCCAGGATCCTGGGATCAAGCCCCACATTGGGCTCCCTGCTCAGCGGGGAGTCTGCTTCTCCCTCTCCCACTCGCCCTGCTTGTGTTCCCTCTCTTGCTGTGTCTCTCTGTCAAATAAATAAATAAAATCTTAAAAAAAAAAAAGACATCCTTCTGTTCAAAAGAACAGTTACCTGAAGCAGTAAAGCAATACATTTTCAGTCAACACTCCTTGTCAGAAGTTAGTAACAGCCTTTTAAATTGACAGTTGAGGCAACAGGTAACAGAAAGAGTTGACACACCAAATACAGTGGATATTAAAAGTTGGGGTATTATGAAAGCACTCAAAGGGGGCCAGGGAAGGAAATCTAAACATTTAATTTTTTAAGTAAGCTGAATGAAAGCTATTTTTAAAGACAGTTTTCTACAACCTGAGTATGTGAAGGGCACTTTATATGATCTTTATCTCCTTTTCCCTCTTAAACAACCTATAAGGTAGGTATCATTTCACAACCAAAAGTGAGGCACAGGAAGTTTAAAAAGTCTGGGATTCTATAGTACAAGGAAGAGTTGTGATTCAAAACCAGGAATGTTTAGCATCAACCTTTTCAGAATGTTCCTGATCATCACCAGTTTATCTGTGAATCAGTCATTTTACGCTAATGCTAATAAATATTTTAAAATCTAGAAAAGAATGTTAAATTTGGAGGGTATTTTCAAAGTATCCTTGGAGACCCTTTTAAGTGAAAGGCCCTAAATCTGCCATCAGGATGCTTATTTAGGTATGTGAAAATTTTCGCAGCCAATTCAATACCAAAAAGTTACCACAAATATGCCAGTATTTTCATAAAATGCTATAATGTTATTTTACTCAAACTTTTAAATCAGCTAAATGTTAAGTTTGCTCATGATTATCAATCCAAATTCAATATTACATTTTTCTATTTTTTTAACAGAAAAAATGAACAAAAAAGTTGGCTTGGCCTGTTAGATTAGGCGTACGCATATGGATATATTGAGCAATTTTCATTGTAGAGACAACTATTTACCTCCACAAAAAGGAAAAGAAAATAGACTTCACTTAGACTGATGTCATTTTACTTCAGATGATATGGAATATATTTATTATTTGTACATATATGTTTGTAAATTCATGTATTTTAGCAGCAATTATACTTAGTTATATATTATATAACATACAATATAGCATATATATACGGCTATTTTTTTAACAACAGAAAATTTTTAGAAATCTGAATTCTTAAATTATAATTTTTATGATTAAATATCAGAGAAAGTAATACTGACATTTTTCCTTCTGAGAGACAGAAACAATACTCACTTTAGATATTGTTTAGAGTATACTACACCTTAAAGCTTGAAAAGATTTACCACCCTCATCTATGAAATGTTTATGATAAAAAATGATCAGTTTGATTTTAAAAATTACTCTTAGAAAACTCATTAAAGTTAGAAATAGAATATATACAATAATTTAACCAATAGTAAAGCTAAAATACTGAAAATTATGATGTTTTATAAGTACTGAATTTGAAAAAGGCAAATTTTAAGTATGCAATATTTTTGAGTGAAAAACAATACAAACATCTGGTGAAATCACATGTTGCTGTGAATTTTCAGAAATAACATAACTTAATTCATACTTAATGTATTTTATATAAATAATAAATAAATATATATATAAATAAATAATAATATAATATAAATAATTCAAATATAGCTGGATCTGGTTCTGCTTATGATACTAAACCCCCTCAGAAATTATCTAAAAAGTAAACAATTTCTAAAATTCTGAGACAAAAGTTGGTCTTCCAAGGATATTAAAATAAGATAAAATAAATCATTAGGGCAAGAGAACTTACTTTGATCTTCCTATTGTTAACATAAAACAATACTTTTCAAAAACCAATCAAAGCACACCACAGAGTGCATTTTTTAAGTTCCATGGGAGTCATCTGAAAAAGGACGGTGATTTAGGGAACATGCTATATTCTTGATTGCTCTCAGTTCCTATGTGCTTCTTAGAGCAAGAACATATTACACAGTCTTTATGTGTATTTGTACAAGGTCCCAAATGCAAGCCAATTTGTCATTGTTAATTCACCTAAAGAAACAATGATTACCATGGTCAGCAAAATTTTTTTAGAGGGCCAGAAGGTAAATATTTTAGGCTTTGAAGGATAGATGGTCTGTGTTGCAACTACTCAACTCTGCCTTTGTAGCTCCAAAGCAGCCTTGAAAATACATAAATGAATGGTCATGGCTGTGTTCTAATAAACTTTATTTACAAAAACAGGAGCTGGCTCATAGGCCTGTAGTTATTGATTCCTGAATTGTATCCCAATTTTGCCCAAGAGGGCAAAAAACAGTCAAGTTGGGTTTATAGATCAACTCTATGTCTACAAATTGTCACTACAGACAACTTAAGGAAATTTCAATGGACATTCTGATAACAGTTTTGCATTATATGCTGACGCTAGTACTAATTTTCGAAGAAGATGGTCTCCCAACGTACACCCTCACATTTTGTGGTACCAGTAGGCACTTGTTATTTAACTGGCAGTTACAGTTACCCTGAAGTCAGCTAATCTGCTGAACCCATACCTAGATACATAAAAAAAGATAATCATACTCAACTCACAAAGTTGTTGAGAGTTATGGGAATAATACATATAAAGATTTAGTACAGCACCTAACACAGTAAGCATTCAATAAATGGAGTTAGCTTTTGCTTTTATATAACTTTGTATCTCAGTTTACTCTCCTTTAAAATGGAGATAACATTAAGACCCATCTCACAGGATTATTTTAAGAATTAAGTAAGCTAGTGTGTGTAAAGAACTAAGAACAGTGTGTGGCATGTAGTGAGTGCTATTTAATTTTTAGCTCTTATTACCATGGTAGATGGAATTAACGGACAGGAACTACCATGTTCAGGGTTAAGATGGCTTGCATATCATCAAGTTTAAATAGATGAGCAACTGAGAAACAAAAACAAAAGGACGAATGAATTTGGAGATCCATCAATATTCATCTTCATTTTCTAGTTTCTAGGCGTCATTTGAGACATAAGGATTTTTTTACTGATAGACATCAAAAATACAACCAAAAAAATTAGAACAATAATAATTTCAGGAAATCAAGGTAAGGAAATATTAATAACAATTCAAGTTTATGTGGTTGATTTGGCATTTAGTAAGCAAAAAACAAATACCCCAGAATCTTCCCCATGCCTATAGTTACAAAACATTCAACAGAGTACCCTGAACTGTCCCTGTCCTCAAAACTAACAAATGATACTATACAAGCCCCCAAAAGTTTAACATTACTTTGTATTTTATCTTTTAACATGTATTTATTTATAATTTGAGATTTTTTTCCCTTTTCTTAAAGATACCATTTTAAAGACAATTAAATTAATATTTAGGCCCAAGAACAAAATCTTCCAATTCCAGACACATTACCACTGACAGCAATAAAATCTCGAAAAGCTCAAAGGAGAAGAACTGCTGATTAGCTTTGGTGCACAATAGACCTCATGGAACTGAAGTAATTAAAGTTTTTAGATAAGATGAAATACCCTAATAATGAAAAGCTTAATGTAAAGCTTTATCATTTGTCATGCACTAGTACATGCAGCCTATAATTAACCACATCCCACATGAGAAATTATACTTTCACAGCAGCTTTTGCATAACTTTGTAAATTGTAAAGCTTTTAAAAAGTGACAAATCTTGTTAAGAATGCAGTGAGGCCCCATATTATGTGAGTTTTACTCAGTTTGGTTCCACTTGCCTCTGGGGATGAGGCAACAGTATTTAAATCAATAAAAATGCAGAGATGTTAGGCTTTTCAAAGAGCAATGAAATTTAGAATGATTCATGAAATAAAGAAAGGGGACTAGTTTTCTTACTAATTTCCCTAATAAAACCTCCAAATCACAATGTTTCATAATTAAAAGAAGGGAATAGTGATATTGCTGTAATATTTAAGGTAAAACAATTTTTAAAGGCCATAGTATTATATTAGATATAGGGGCTGATCTCATGGTCTGAGACATGGCATTTTATACTCAAAGTAGTCCTCTATCTCAAATTTGTTTAGACAAAATCCCTCTTTATTTTCTGACAACCTGATAATCTATTATCTATTTATCTATATACCTAAAGAAACAATGATTTATTACCATGGTCAGCAAAATTTTTTTAGAGGGCCAGAAGGTAAATATTTTAGGCTTTGAAGGATAGATGGTCTGTGTTGCAACTACTCAACTCTGCCTTTGTAGCTCCAAAGCAGCCTTGAAAATACATAAATATTTTATGTATTAATAGATTAATCAGATTAATCTGATAATCTACTTATGAACAGTAAGAGATCAACACCTCATATAAATATGATAATTTGTAAATACTTTAGAAGTAACACTTAGTGTGAAAAATCAAATAAGCATGTTTGAGTAAACAATAGCAAAAATATACATAATCCAAAAGCCTGAAATGAATTACATCAGGTACTTAAAAGTTGTAATCTATACCCAGACCTTATGATCTAGCTGCAGAGTTCCAAACCATAAGCCTATCTATTTTTAAAGGCCATCAAGACTCAAATGTGGCAACATTGATTTTACTCAGACTATCATCGTTAAAAAATATTCAAGTGCCCTTCTACAGAAGAAAAAGTTTGGAAGCTTTGAGAAGTTTCTTAGTAACTCTTTGAGCATCCCACCCTTCCCAGCCCCCAAAATGAAAATATTATGGTCTAGTTCATTGGGTTGTTTGGATAATTTAAAAAGATAATGAAGATAAAAGGCCAAGCTCAGTGCTTGGCACCCAGCAAACCTTTTTTAAGCAATAAGACTACTTTAGCTGTTGTATCTTCAGTGTGTTCAAGGTCAAGGATGTAATCCTACCCAATGCCAATCAATTCACTATAAAAATCTTCTCTTCCCTGAAATGTTTAGGTAAATATTTATAATATTTAAATATAAATACTTAAATATTAAAAATATATCAGCAAAAATATCAGAATTAATAACTCACTACCTCATTAATCCTTTACTTCTATAAGGATCATCATAAAATTAATGGTAATTACTTAAGAAATAATATTCCTACCAACATACACAAAATAGTGCAAAGAACATAGTTCAATGTAAGAAGATACCAAGAAGCTAATATACAGTCCTTTCCTGAATATCTTCCAGGCTTCTTTGAAAACAATATGGAATCATGATGATGTATTAAATAACTTGGAAGCCACTTTCACCCACAAGAAACCAAATAAAGGATACTACCAAAAACTACCCTGCAGTATTCAAAAGAAATCCAAAAAAACTCAACTCAAACCAAACCAACCCCAACACACACACAAACTTCCACAAAAAGGAGATTCTTCCATTTGAGGGATCTTATATGTCAACTCAGGCTTGGGGGTGAGAACCAGAGAGAAGAGAATAAATACAACTAGCAAGCAATTGGTAAAAACCACCTAGGACATTACTTGTTTGCTCTGCTATATTTCCTTTTACTATGCTCTACTTCCCAGGGTTCTGCCCTAGGCCTTCACTTTTCAGAGTAGAAAGAAAACAGCATTCCCAAGTTTCTCAATAAAACACACAAAAATGAATAAAGGACTACTGCCCTGGGTAAATATAACTTCAATCGTCTACATGCTATCTACATGCTACAGTCTACATGCTTAATCACTCCATAATCTGCGCTGTATTTCCTGCTTTCTTCTAGGGTCCAGACCCATGTTTCTAGCTACTGAATTGGGATCTCCATGTATATGTCCAACAGACACCTCAACCTGCCCAAAGCAATGAAGTATGGCTCATTACCTTTCATTTCTGACCCTTCAACCTTTATCTGGTACTGAATTTCTTCTCTCAGGGAATATGCTTTATTTATCTCACCCACAGAACCTCCATCAAGCTTTAAAATTTGGGGTCATCTCAGTATCCTTCCTCAGAAACACAGCCAATTCTCAACCTAATCCAATTGCTCCTGCTTTCCTAATTTCTTTCCAATATTCCCAATTCTTTCTTATCCATTCTCAATGCCACTATCTAATTATCTAGTTTATAACTTCATCACTGCTCATTTCAAGGCGTACGAGCATTCTACATGGGTCTCTGACTCCAAGGTCTCCTCTGACTAATCTTCCTTACGGTAGAAGTAGAAGTAAATGCTTTTAATGTTTCTCCTGCTTCAAAACCCTTCATGGCTTTTCAAATCCTTCAACTTCCATGAGCCCATGGAATGAGGTCCACACTGCTTCTATATGGTACCGAAAACCCTTCACAATCTGGAAAATAAGCTTCTTCTGCCACTTGCCCCACTAAACGTGAACTTGTCACATCAAAACCTTAAAGTGTCATGTTTCCTCACACATTCATACCTCTACTCACACAATTTGTTATGTCTGAAATGTACCCCCTACTTTTACCCTAGGAACTTGCTAAATAAAAACAGCCTTGGATATCAGATTGTTAAATTTTGGGGAAGAAGGGGTGGGAAGCAGAAACAGAAAAGGCCAAATACAAATACCAACTTTTTAAATATAACTTAAAAGGTTTCTATACAAATATAAAAATATATAAATATATATAATGGCCTGTATCTCTGTTAAGATCACATTTTTTTTTCACTGTTTGACCACATGAACTGTTTTAGTATACAAAGAGGTATATATAACTGCTCTTTAAGAAACTACATCTTATTGTCAAAACTGCAAATATCACCTTTGGAGAGAATCACAAATACCTACAATCAATTTGATAATTTTATAGAACAGATCAATTTTGATGAGCTGTTCCCTCAAACTTCAAATAAGTTTGAGAAACCCTATATAATCAAATGGTTTTATCTTTAACAAATGTGAAAAACATCTGACTAAAACGCCTGTGAGAACATATTCTACTTATTCATTACGGCAGATTTGTAAAAGCAAACACAGTTGTGAAACCTATAACAAAGATGGAATGTCAGCCATAAATATTAGCATAAGTTACTTCAGCAGGTCCACCTGCACTAAATATGTGATCTGCAATTTTAAATGCGTACATGTCAAACTGCTTAACATAATATGATTACTATATAAAGGTGATCAAGAAAATCTCTTTAGAAATGAATTTTACAATTATTCAAGATGCTCACAAGTCAAATCTCTAATAATACTCTAAAATAATAAACAACATATACTCTCCAATCAAGAGCTGGGGATCAAGAAGAATCAGTCATATTTTACACTTAGTAATAATTACATCAAAATACTATGTAGATCATGTATTAATTACTATTAAAAACTTACTGCATACAAAGCACAGCTCAGGGCAAGTCAATTTCGATCTTTAATAAATAACAGTATGATAAAGTTCACATCTTCCTAAACACGAACAGTTCAAATACGAAGTATAGAAAATGAGTTAATTCTTTTAAAATCCACAATAAATAAAGTTAAAAGGATACTGATCTGTCTGTGGTCTTCGAAAGTTCTCTGGAAGATTGGCTTCATAGAGTAGTCTTGCTTTAGTATTTCCCATATCTTGCATGCACTAAAATAAAAAGAAAAATCAAGTATTTTCATTATTCATATGAATATTAAAAAGTAATTCCTATATACACATACATATACATACACACACATACACAAATACAAAGTAACATTACTTCCAATATATATTCTTCTCAGAAAAATAAATACAACTATGAAACTAATTACTCAAGTTCAAAGTAGAAGCATATTTTTAATTCTTCACATTTATTCAACTTATGTAGACCCACAGTTTTCTAATGTCTTTTTCTGTGAAAACAATACCATTTTTATTTATATTCACTACTTCCTAAAAGTAATTCCTTGGTAGCTCATGGCAGTTTTATTACTGTTTTAGATATGCCACTTTAACAGCACTGCCATTTCCAAGGGTAACAACTCAAGATCAAATTTTCTTTGTTTTGAGTTTCAAAATACTCTTGGGTTTTCATGATTTACAATCAGGATCACAATGGAGAGCAGATAAAAAAGAAACAGTGCTAACCTAGAACTCTACAGAAGTGGATTAATTTCTTTGGGGTTAATCTCTTTAAGATTCTGCTGAAAACTATGGATCCTCTCCCTACAAAAAAATAAAACAAAACAAAACAAAAAACAGTACCCAATAACCCAAAGCTTCCCTAAAATCTATAAACCCCAAGAATAAGAACTACTCAGAAGGCAAAAAATAATCTCATAATCACTTAAACCAGTTTAAGTTTCAGTATCTTCTGTAAAGATTAGCTAAACAGTACTTCCTGGATAATCTACTACATTAGAAAGTAGCATTTACAAACAAAACATTATTCATTTTACATGAATACATGTTACAAATGAATACATGTAAAATGTTTTACACAGAGTTTAGGTTCCTGAAAATGTTTTAATTGGTAGAAAGATCAATCTGTATAATTCCTTCTTTTTTCTTCTGATTCTGTAGACACACACCCACACACCCAAGAAGACAATCCAGGTTTAACAGATAATCAATTGTCCACCTTGAGTTGTAGCCCTCAAGTATACAGAACCATCTTCCTTCAAATAAAAAATACAGTGACATGGGGCGCCTGGGTGGCTCAATCAGTTAAGCATCCGACTCTTGATTTCAACCCAGGTCATGATCTCAGGGTAATGGCATCAAGCTCTGCATTGGGCTCCATGCTCAGTGTGGAGTCTGCTTGTCCCCCTGCACACTCTCACACACGTGTTCTCTCTTTCTCTCTCTCTCTCTCTCTCATAAATAAATAAACCTTTTTTAAAAAAATACAATGACCTTTTTTTCTCCCAACAAAGAGTTTTAAGGTATGCAAAATACTAATATACGCTCATTTCTCGATATCTATTCTAACCCACCTCAACATAAGTACTCTTTCAGAGTAAACGAGATGATGAGGAAGGGAAGTAATAGGGGGCTGGGAAATATAAGGAAGAGTAAACTGAAAAAGAATGAAACAGTTTTTGTTATTTAGCTTTGGAGACAAAACAGAAGCTAAGGCAAAATAAACCCAAGGGTATATAAGGTGAGGACGAAAAACTGTGTAAGGTGAACTGACAGTATAAGGTCAGAGGGCTCTACTACGTCATGACACATACTAGCATGCCCATGAGTAAAGCTAATTTGTAATTCTGTGTGTGGGGAGAAGAGCTTAGAAACTTTCAGTATAGCTCACCCTTCTTGAAAAAAGAAAAAACGTTTCCTATCTCAAGTATTCAAATGATGCTTCACCTTTGTGTCATGGTGGGAATTTAGAAGTAAAGATGATCCAAGTTATGTAATCATAAAGGCATTAAACATTTAGGAAGAACTACAAGAAAAATGCCTCTTAGTTTGCACAATATCTGCAATAAAGCAAAAAGTAACTCATAGAAACTATGAAAGTAAAAAAATTTGAAAATTTTCCATCAAGCAAACAAGAATACATAGAAATTCTAACAAAAAATTTAGTAAGACTAAAAACAGTATCTACTATGTATGCCATATCTCACTGACCCTAAGTTACATTTTTCTTCCTATTTTAATATTAATGAAATAGGAATATATCTTAAAATTGATAGTGTCTTGTAACTGACAATTTTTTCTTATGAATCCATAAAATAGAGGTACTTTTTACAGAGGTATCTTATGTTCAATGATTATGATAGCACACATTTCATATAAAATATTCTCTTTTATTTGTCAAAATATTTTAATATTTTGACAAAATAAAAAATAATTAGGAACAAGGCATACATGTGTACTACACAAAATTATTTACTGTTGTTCTAGGGATGCTACCCATCACAATCAGACAGGAGAGAAAAAAAAGAGGTATAAAAATCTGAAAGGGAGAAATAATGTGAAATAATGAGCCATTTCTACAGGAGACCGCTGCCAAAAAGTGACTGGGTACAGGTTGCATGTGTGTGTGTTAGTTGGGATTAAAGGAAACAAGGATTCAGTGACATCACAGATATATAAAGATTGTTTTGTAAGAAGATATTGTTAGGCTCAGATGGTTTCTAGGCTTCTAAAAAGTAGAAGACAGTAGTGCAGGAGGAAGGTCAGTATCAAAGTTTCAAAACACTACATTTAAGGGCCATATGGAACACTTATGAAAATTTATTCTATTGGCCCTGAAGAGCAAACTCTGTCTAGCGCTCGGAAGAAAATAATGAAAATAGCCTAACAATTACAGTGATAAGCATTAGCCTCAATACCTTACTTTTATGTATAAATTATATATATATAATTATAAATTCCATGTATATTAGAGAAATTGTGTATGCGCGCACACACACACACGCCATTGTAAATTTCAAAAAAAAAAAAAAAAAACCAAAACCCTGCTTTAGGCATTATTATCCTATTTTGGCAGGAAAGGAAACTGAAGCAGCAAGATATTAAGTAAGAGGCCCAAGATTATTAGTTTCCATGAGTATTTGACTCTTGACAGAACCAACATCAGCCCTCAGGAGTTGAGAGATCTCAGGCTGCAACCAATGGAACTGGGGACTACCTCCTGCAGGACTTACAAACACCAGGCTCTTTGTTTTAGAGGCTCAGTTTTCATTTTACAGATACAGAAATTGAAGCACAAATAGGTTATATGATTTCTCTAGAGTAAGACAATGAATCAGTTACAAAGTTCAGACTAGGATCAAGCTCTCAGTCCCAATCGTTACCACCAGGCACCAGCTAATCAAAATAAGTGTACAGGAAATTTCACCACAAATCAGAACATTGTAGGTATGCCTCCATTATTAAAACATCATTCCTGTTATTAAAATATTATTGCTTTTCTTTTAGATTCTCTCAACCAAAATGCTTTAGTAAAATGCACTGTTGTAAAGGAGAATTTTAGTTGCTTATTTTTTGGCAATTTATGATTCAGTTTTCCAGAGTGGACTGGTTGCAAAAAAATGGGGGAAGGGGGATGATAAAGGGAATACACTACTTTTAAAAGAAAAAGTAAGTTTTATATTTTTTATTATTTTTAACTACCGTGAGACTTCAGTTACGGGTAACGAGCTAGCTACTTTAACTTCTACCATCTAGCTTCCTAGAAATCAAGCCAGACCCTAATATTATGCACCATTCTGAAAAACTTTAAATTTCCAAACCTATTTTCACTTCTCCAAAAGGAGGAATACTTGTAAGGACATCAAATAGACTATTAAAAATTTTTAAATTTACCAATTTTCAAAATACTTTGGCTTTACAGAACGCATGTAATTCTGTCAGTAAATTTTATTTCTCTTTCTCTCACACTTCAAACATGAAAAAGGGAGGAAGAGGACTCTTAATTACTTAAGTCAAAATTTCTACTGTTTAAAAATATTTTTAAATAGGTATTTACTTAATAAACTATAATTCATCTCAAAATTAATTTTTAAAAAAGTCAAATATTAAGTGAGCAGAAAATATACTGAAATTCTTGACAAAGAAATGATAAGAACATAATAAATAAAAAGTCAATATGCATTTTTTACTTTAAGAAAAATATATATTTATATTGAAGATTAAGTGAAATGTGCACTTCACAGTTATGATAAATGCCATTTAGGCAGTACATACTTTAAAATTAGTGTTATTTATTGTTCATTTTCAAATTTGATCTCATATTATACATTGTATGTTCCTAGAAAGATCAATTTTATATTGTACTTTTTGCTTGAACCGTCTTCATTCAAAATCACCACCATTATAACTGCAAAGGGAGGCTTCACCTGAAAATGGTATAATAAATCACACTTAAGAATCTCAAAACCTACTATTAAATGTATTTTGTCCTTGTCAATCCATAATCTGTGTTTTTTTAGTTTCTCCACCTAATCCAATACATAAAACAACACCTGCCCAAAGACTCTCATATCGCCTGAGATTCAATTTCAAAAATTACTATTTGAACTAGAATGCTGAGAAACACCTACAGGCTAACATATTTCCTTCACAATCTAATGCAGATAAAACATTTCTATTTCTGAAACTTTCTAAGAAGAAAACATTTCGCCCAATCCTAGTTTTTGCACTAAAAACAGTAAAATCTATATTCTAAATGAGTTCTAAGTTTTTAATGTTTTAAAGAGACTGAAGTGAATTGGGGCTGTCAATTTAAAGTTTTAAATTGGCATTTAGTGGGGTGCCTGGGTGGCTCAGTCATTAAGCGTCTGCCTTCGACTCAGGTCATGGTCCCAGGGTCCTGGGATTGAGCCCCGCATCGGGCTCCCTGCTTAGCGGAAAACCTGCTTCTCCCTCTCCCACTCCCCCTGCTTGTGTTCCCTCTCTCACTGTGTCTCTATCAAATAAATAAATTAAATATTTAAAAAATAAATAAATTGGCATTTATTTATGGGATTTGTACAATTTAATAAACTAAAACATACAAAACCAGTGACAGATGGTAGTAGCTACACTTGCTACTACACATGCAGAGTTGTCAAATCACTATGCTGTAGACCTGAAATTAATGTAATATTGTATGTCAACTGTACCTCAACTTAAAAAAGTAATCAAAATAACCGAGAAAAGTAACAAATATCACAAAAAGTGGGAATAGATATAAAGAAAATACACAGAATTAATAAGTACGCAAACGAATGTAACAGGAATCACTGTTTCATGTCAATGGGGGCATCTCCAATGAAAAAACTAATAATTAAGAAGCACACAAAATCAGCTTTAGTGAAAAAAGAGCCTTGCAATAAATGTAAAGATAAGATGTAACAGGAACAGATAGAAACAAAATGTGCCTAAGTTTAAGTCTTTCTCAATATTAGGAAATAACAATAAATGGCAAGATAAATGACGGGCCACCTAAAATTCCAAGTTAATAATTCATTCTCCTGAGAATAAAACTTGTCATTTCTCCCCCCTTTCTTTAGTCTTCCAAAATCTTGGAAAGCAGAGCTCTTTGTGGACTCCAGCTAAGTGATAGAATTACTTCAGGGTATGACTTCTACCTGCATTAGCTATCTAAAGCTAAATACAGTCGTCTAGGTTCAGTAGCTATGTTTAAGAACTATGGCTTCTTGGACTTCTCCTCTCTTTCATCTTGTGCATCCTCTCTCTTTTCTCAGTACCTACCTACTATCTGTCCCCATAATGTTTCCTGCACTTTCTCCCTCAGAAACTAAGTAGTACCTGGTCAACAGCTAGAATTCACACTAACGTATTATTTCAGGAAGCTACCTGCATAGTTTTCCAAATTTTTGGTGTGTACTGACTTGTCCTTTGGAGTTTACTGGCTATTTGAAAAAATGGAATAAGTGGGAAAAAGAATAACAGCTACAAAATAAAGGACTGAGATCACTAATTGCTCTGTTGCAAATGATTAAGTTATAATGCAGCAATTAGATCTTCTAAATTTCCAATGGCAAAAATGCAAAATATTAAAATAATCAATAGAATCTTACATGTTAGTGTGTAATGGAAAGCTGCTACATGTCTACATTAAATCTGGAGGTAAAACTATGTAAATTAAAACTCTTCTACCCAATTTTCTGAGGAATAGATGCAGGAGGGAATCTCACCTACAAGGTCAAAGATTATTATGCAAGGATATGAAAACAGCTAAAAATATACACTACCTATATGTTTGTATATATGCATAAAATACTTCAGATAAAGTATACAAGAAACTGATAAATATGGTTGTTCCTATGGAGGAAAATTGGATGTCTGAAGGATAGAAATGGAAGGAAGACTATTCACTTTACACCTTTTGCACCCTTTGAAGTTTGTGCCATGTCCATGTATTTCTAATTCCCCAAAACAATAAAATAATTAAGGAGGGCTTATTAGTCCTGCATTGTTTCTAAATAAAATATTATCCAGAGGAAGCTTAGCCAGGGTATTCAAGCAGCATGTGAATCAGAAAAAGGAGACTTCCTCCTCACTGGTATTCTCCACTCCTACTAGAACACAATGTTCTAGTGATCAAAGAGGTTATGAATCAAATCAAATTAATACATTTTTAAAAATCCCATCCAAGTATATCTTACACTCAAAATACAAAGTATAAATATGGCATTTATTTATCATATCTTTTCCCAGTATCATCTTCTTAAAGAAACAGAATTGCTGAAGTTACATCACTGAATGTATGTTTTTGCTTCTTAAAACTTCAACATATTTATTTTTATGTGGGTGAGGGAATATTACTTATTCTACTATTTTCTATTCATTAAAATTTTAGAACACAATGACTAAGATTTTCAAACTGCCTTATCTGAATATATATATATATTTAAATGTTAATTAAAAAGAGAAAATGAGTATTTGTAGTCCCTGGACAAATTCTTCATGTCAGTGACTCACCTCTACTACCACTTGAAATTTTCCAGAATAGTTCTCTATCTTCCTCTCAAAAGCCACCAGGATTTCTTGCATAGGAGCAAGCTTTTCAGGACTGGTTTCAAGATCTTTTGGATTCCAGCTGCTGGAAAAGAAGGGCCACCGTTTTTGGTCTCAGGAACTCTTTGTAAATATTTAATACAGAGTCCATTCCTTCAGTTTTCATAAAATTGTGTTTTAGGGGAGTTGTTCTCTTTCTGTTTTGTTATTTTTAAAAACAAAGTAAGTAAACCAAACATATTTAAAAATTAAAAATCTTAAATCATAATGTGGAATTAGAGGTACCAGTTTTCATATTTTTCACAATTTCTAGATATTCTCAGAACCTGATTTATCTGTTGCAGCATTTGCTAGTTGTTACAAATTCAGAGAAAGTATTTTTTTTAAAGCAGTAAAATTAAACACTGTTATGACAAAGTTGGAAAAGCTTTACTTCACACTCTTCTGTAATCTGTACTTACTATGAAATCCATACCATTTGAAGTCGAGGAATAAACCTTTCATCCTAGGTGCTTAAGGCCCAGCTCAGGAACCATCCTGGACTCGCTCCCCTCTTCTGTCAGAAGTCTTAGTGATTCTAACTCTTTAATATTTGTTACAGCCTCCCCCTTTTAATCAACCTCACTGCCACCACTTTAGTTCCAGATCTAGTCACCCACTGCCTAGGCCATTGCAGGAATAAGCCCATCAGATTTAGGTTCTTAAAAGGAACATAACATTAAATATCACTCATCAACTTGTAACATTTTAAGAGCTCCCTGTTCTGTCCCTATCCCCACCCCCTATCACTCATAGGATCAAGACCAAACCAACCCACCACTGCAACTTTCACCTTCATCTCCGGTGAAACACGTAACTGAGCCCAATACTCTGGTCATAGAAAACTACCTCACTTTCTCAAATGCGACATGCTTTCTCCATCTTTCTGCCTTAGAAGGCCCTGTGTATACTGCAGTATACTTCTAGAAATCCATAAGCAAATAAAGGTCACTATAAAAATAGTAATGATACATCTTTAAAATATGTTGAGAACTTAATCATAGCACTAGATACTGATTTTTTTTTTAAAGAAAAAGGAGCCACCACTAAGTAAATTCCTGATTAGCCAACCATTTAGTTAACAAAGCCAAAACTAGAACCCAGGTCTACAGAGTCCCAGCCTTTGACTATGCCTGCATTCCTCTATCATTCTTATATTCATACAAAACAGGGAAGAGCAGTGACTACACCTCTAAAATATTATATGCAATGAAATTAATAATAATGTTTTCAGATGATCTATTCATATAGGTATTCATTCATTGCCACATAACAACTTCCTACCAAATATAGCACTCTATATGGAGAATAAGCCTTTTTCGTCAGAGTTTAGTATTCCTTTAGTTACACTCTCTCAGTTCTATCTAGATTAGGCAGTATAGAATGAACAGAGTTAAACTGGAACAAAGACTTCCACTAAGTAATATCTTACCATTTTGTTCACTGCTTTGACTCAAGAACTATAGCCAGTTACTAGAAAAAGAGAATTCTAAAAACTATCGCTGACTTTTTAACCTTAAAATGTTAACCTTAAAAACAATTTAAAAAATCAAGAGGAAAACACAGGTCATAATCTTGCACATTCAAATTCAAAATACATGCAGTTTTTTCTTAAACGGATTGCTTAAAAATGCAAACGTCTTATTAAACTTCACAAATTAAATTTTGTTACAAACAGTATCACATTTCCTTCCTCACCTCACTCTGCACATACAGGCAATACATAAACCCAACGGCTGTAAGCTGCCCCTTGCTCTGCTCTTCTTTGAAGACAATTTAATGATCCTAGCAAGGAGATGGCAGAAGTTGAATCTCAATCATCTTTAAAAGTTTGTACATTAGGCCATGATTTGAGAAATTTTGTCAGCTTGATAGAATTAATAATGAGCACTCCTCCCACAAAATAAAAAGTTAGTTGACTGGGGGTTTTCTTGAACAAATGTGTACCAAGAACTGTGTACTGAAAGCTTATGTCCCTGGTTCTATAAAGCACTATGAAAATTTATCTAAGGGTCAAAACCTTGAGAGAGTAAATAATGTTCTAACACATACAGGTCAGATGTCATTAAATCATGGAGCTCTTCAAATTAGCTTTTTTTTAAATGGAATTTTATTCTATAAAATACTGCTTGTCAGGAATTCTGGAATAGCACTGACAGTTTTTAAAGCTCCCAGAAGCCTCTCACCACCAACAACAACAAAAAATAGAGTCAGTAAATAGAAAAACCAAAACCCCATGAACAATATTTACAACAAAAATTGGTGATGGAGTATCCCCACAAACCCCAAAATGCTATGAGGTAGAGACGAGGCACTAACAAACACTAACCTGCATGATGTCTGCAACTAATGGGGGGCCAGGTAGATCTGAAAACAAAACACTAAAATAGTAAAGAGATAAAAACTGGAAATTACAGTGAACCAGTCTGAAGAAAGCACATGAAACTGAAAAGCATTTTTACCCAATCCAACAGCAAATATATACAGTCTACAATAAGCTTGAAAGGGGGGCAAACAATCTAGCCCTTATGAATTCTCATAACACAACCACCAAACTTCCCTGCTAGGACCAGGCCCCACCCTGAGGAGGAAGTCCTGGGAAAGGATTCAAAATTAAGCAGTACAAAAAAAATGGAAATAAAGTAAGAAAAGTTAAAGATAAAAGTGAGAGAAGGAACAGAGCAAAAAAATCTCAGAAAACAAGAGGCCTTATTTTATTAAACACTACACAAAAACCACTGAAGGGAGCGGTCTGTGCCGTTAGAAAAGCTATCTTGAATATCAATTCCTGTTAAAAGTAAAGAAAACTAATAACACATAAAAGTGATCAACAGAAAAGAATCAAGGTCAAATCTCATACAAAGTTTTAGGAGAAGAGAATAAGAAGCAGAATAACATCTCTACAATGAACCCACTCTAGAACAAATATGCTCAGAAAACAGATCAAAACTGTACACCTACTAATTTAGAACAAATCAAAAACCATATGCATGATATGGAAGAATACGTTAAATGAATTAAAAGGTGAAGTTATGAAAGAACAACTAAATCAGAAATTAGAAATATTCAGGGGCACCTGCTGGCTCAGTCAGTGGAGACTGTGCCTCTTGATCCCGGGGTTTTAAGTTCGAGCCTCATGCTGGGTACAGAGATTACTTAAAAATAAAATGTAATAAAAAAAATTAAGAAATATTCAGAACTAAAATGAAAACTCAGGAAAGAATTAGAAATAAAAGGAAAAATACTTCAGAAATGAATATGAAATAAAATGGAACATGAGAACAAATACACAGAATAATGGCCTATGAAAACTGGAGAAACAAAAGACCTAAAAGTTTTTAATTAAAAAAAAAGTAATAAAAAGGATCCAAGAGAAAGTGACAATCCAACATACATATAAGAGAGTCACTGAAGAAGAAAACTCAAACAAGGAGACAGAATACTGAAAAACTAATTTTAAAAAGTCACTGAAATTAAAAAAAAAATTTGAAACTACATACTGAAAGAGCATACCACAAAGCATTTCTTGTCTGAAAGAAATCTATTTATATTTAATGATATAAATCAGTTAAACATAAAAGCATGAAAGAAGAAATACCATGCAAACATTAAGCAAAAGAAGTCTGCAGTGGCTACACAGCAAGGTATAAGAACTATCTTAACAGGTACACCACTGCTGTGCAACAAAAAGATAATCTGAGCCAGTTGTATCGTTTCAAATTTTCATTAAGTAGTCTCATTAACAAAAATAAAAACAGGTAAAATTAATCTCTTTTTATCATGTTATGTTAATCACCATACATTACATAGTTTTTGATGTAGTGTTTCATGATTCATTGTTTGCGTATAACACCCAGTGCTCCATGTAGAATGTGCCCTCTTTAATACCCATCACCAGGCTAACCCATCCCCCCACCCCCTCCCCTCTAGAACTCTCAGTTTGTTTCTCAGAGTCCATAGTCTCTCCCCCTCCGATTTCCCCCCTTCATATTTCCCCTCCTGCTATCTTTTTTTTTTTAACATATAATGTATTATTTGTTTCAGAGGTACACGTCTGTGATTCAACAGTCTTACACAATTCACAGCACTCACCACAGCACATACCCTCCCCGTAAAATTAATCTTAATAATATATTTTACTTATGCATCATTCTCCTCTGCAGAAAGCCCATGGAAATCATAGTAACTTATCTCACCTTCCTTTTATGATTTAAAAATGGTGTGATAAATTAAAACAAACCTGCACAACCGGATGAGTGAAGTTAAATTTAAATTTCAACTGTGTATCAATATTCTTGTTCCAGTTTTCTATTTTTTAAGGATGGCAGAGGTACCTCACAGGAATGCTGTACTTCTATCAACCGCAATTTTATTTCACAAAATTAATATGTTTTTAAAGAATAAAATGTATAACTTTATCTGAAATATACTATGTCAGAGGACCAAGGAGGAGAAAACTTCCTCAATATATTTAGCCACTTTCATCCCCTACCTTTTATAATCCTTTACATCCCAATTTTAATAGTGAAGATGGGCACAACATAACCACCAACATAAGAAATATCTGTAATTTTAATTACTTGTTTAGCAACAGAGAAATTTTTTTTTTTAAGATTTTTTTTTTTTTATTTATTTGACAGAGAGAGAGACAGTGAGAGAGGGAACACAAGCAGGGGGAGTGGGAGAGGGAGAAGCAGGCTTCCCGCGGAGCAGGGCGCCTGATGCAGGACTCAATCCCAGATGACCTGAGCCGAAGACAGATGCTTAACGCCTGAGCCACCCAGGTGCCCCAACAGAGAAATATTTAAAGTACCTACCAATTCTCTTTTGCCTATTTTCCCTATATTTGGGCTGATTAGGAATTCAAACAGAGGCCACAGAACATAGTAAAGCTTACTGATGAATATTAGTGAAAATCAATAATTTTAGCTTCCTAAGGACAATTTTTTTTTCTAAGAAAGATCAAGTTTAAATTAAGACAAGCAGGTCAACAGTATGACACATCTATTGCTAATTAAACTAAAAGCTACCCAATATCCACAATAGCCAAACTATGGAAAGAGCCTAGATGTCCATCAACAGACGAATGGATAAAGAAGATGTGGTATATATACACAATGGAATATTATGCAGCCATCAAAAAATGAAATCTTGCCACTTGCAACGACGTGGCTGGAACTAGAGGGTATTATGCTAAGTGAAATAAGCCAATCAGAGAAGGACAATTATCATATGATCTCACTGATATGAGGAATTTGAGAAACAAGACGGAGGATCATAGGGGAAGGGAGGGAAAAATGAAACAAGACGAAACCAGAGAGGGAGACAAACCGTAAGAGACTTTTAATCTCAGGAAACAAACTGAGGGTTGCTGGAGTGGAAGGGGGTGGGAGGGATGGGGTGGCTGGATGATGGACGCTGGGGAGAATATGTACTATAGTGAGCGCTGTGAATTGTGTAAGACTGAAGAACCACAGACCTGTACCCCTGAAACAAACAATATATTATGTGTTAAAAACACACACACACACACACACACACACACCTAAAAGCTACCAAGTTACTTATGCAGGTATTTCTAAGAATAACAAGGTTAAAGTAGAAATCTATATTCATCTAGGTAGTGATTTTTTTCCTTATGAAAGAACATATAAAGAGCAAAAATGTTCAAAACATTTTTAGAACTTGTCTTTTAGACTTAATCTGAGAATCTTGTCACATTCTTAGGATTTATCCAGAGTGCAGGAATTTTTATCCCATAAGGTGGAATTTGACTTTTAGGAAAAAGATGGATCACATCTCTAACTGTGACATACATACCATTCTTATTCAAACACAAATAATGAAAATGGTTTTTGAATTGCTGTGGTAACCAAAGAGGACTGAACATACAATCAAAGAATCTCAAGAATGGAAGAGACTTCAGAGTCATTTAAACTATTCTTGTCTGCCCATTCAATGCTTAAATCCCAGCTACAGATTTCCAGGTGGTTGTCCAGCCTCTGCACAAACCACTCTAGTAATGGCAAACTCATTACTTTACAAGGCAATCAATTTCAGTTTTGGATGGTTTGAAATACCGGAAAGTACTGCCTTTCTAGTACCTGCATGTATTACCTTGGAACTTCCACACACCAGCTTAAGTTATACTCCTATGGCTCCTGTATTTGGGGAATTTAAACATATACAGGAACATGGGGAGAAAAGGACAGAGGTAAAGAAAATAAAAAAAGACACTGTATAAATAATATAGGAGAAATTGGGGGCATATGCTTGATTTTTTTCATTTTCTTCATTCTCCCCGTTCATTGCTAAATAGAGGAAAGATTATCTCACAGAATTATATCAAACCAAAGACTGTTCTCAGTGTGCCATTGTGCCATTTATAAAATAAGGACATACTGTATTCCCACCACTGTAGTAGCCATCACAACGACTACAAATACACAAATGGTAAAGTTTCTAACTACTGGAAAGTTAGAATGAACAGACAGGCACAAAGGTAAATAACAATATATGGTAGTAGACAATTAGGCACAACCTATATTTTGAAGAAGGTTTATTAAAGTAGCTGGGTTTTAAAGAATGGGAAGGATTTGGTTTGAAAAAAGGAATATGCAAAAAACATTTCCAACAACAGACAACCGCACACCAAAACAAAAAGCCAGAACACACCGCCAGAATAATTCAACAGGAACAGCTGTCTCTGTACAGCCAAAGTGATCTATCACCAAGCATCTGGAGGAAGGTCAAAGACACAGGATGAAGCCAGATGGCAGAGGTATATGATTACCAATTTAAGGAAAATAAAACTTTTATGATTCTCAAAGGAGAACCAATACAAATTTCTTAGAAGAGAAGTGAAGTGACCAAAGCAGTGTTCCAGAAAGATTATTCTGAATGTGGTATGTAAAAGTGATGGAGAGGGGACAGTGATAGGAATATCAGGAATAAGCTAAAGCCATGGACATGGTAGGAGAAATGAGAATGGAAAGCAACAGAAGCAACAGAAGAATTAAGAACTGATGGAATAAGGAGGCACACAAAAGAAAGAGGTAAGAACCATAGGACACCACAAGCTTTTAAGATTAACTCAAACAATGATATAACTAAGAAACCAGTCTGGACCACCAGATAATTATTTAAATTTTAAATGTATCAAGTTTCAGATTAGTAGGCATCTATTAATCTTAACATTTACAAATGCTACACATTAATAACTAGGACTGTAGCTGAAATCCTTTTTTCCTGTTTCTGTATGGAACACTTAGAGGTTTTATTGATACTGCTAAAGCGCAACAGCTAATTTTGATATTCTATTCTTAATTTTACTCAAACGCATAATGTTATCTGGCCAAAAAAAAAAAAAAAAAAAAAAATCCATGCCCCGTCATATCTATTCCTTTAAGTTCTATCATTACATTAATAGCCAGCTTTCTTTGCTTCGTAGCAAAGTATTTTTCATAAAGCAACAAGATTTTTAATTACTTGACAAGAATTACTGAATATACAAAGATGAAGAGATATGTAAAGCCATGTTGAAATTCCAGTGCTATGGAATCAACTGAATTGGCTAACTCCAGCCTCAAAGAATATGCAATTAAAATGGATGCTTGGGAAAATTACCAATTACTTCATGCCAAAGATATCCAAGGTTTCTTAAGAACGATAAGTCCACGAACACCAAAGGTCTCTAATAGGCAATCTAAAAAAGAATTGAAATTCACCGTAGAAGCCACTACTGGACAGTTGGGGAAAAACCACCTGCACAAAAAATAACAGCTGAATCCATGAGAGTGAGTTCTCCTATGGAGACAGACTGAAGAACAACAGGGCTGAAGACAAAACTGTAGAAAATCTCCAGTAGGGGGAAAAAACAGAAAAAGAAATAGTAAAAAAAAAAATACGAGACTAAATAAACCAAATAGAAGACATGGTGAGTAACTTTAGCTTCTTTCACAAACAAAAGCTTCAAGAAGGCAATGGGTAGTTATCAAGTGAAGCAGGAAGACCAAGGAGGAGGAGGAAAGAGAGTTGGATTTGGCCATTAGGGGTAACTAGTATTCTTTGTGAGTGCAAACTTAGCAGAATGATGGGAACAGAAATGAGTTAGTAGAAGCAGAAGTAAGGTAAAGACACCAGAAATTCAACTGCTAAAGGAAGAGAAGAGCCAGTCACTAGAATACAGTGGCTAGCACACTGAGTACTTAATAAATGCTCAGTGGCTGAATAAGCAAACAAATGGACAAATGAATATAGCAGAGTCAAGAGCTGTATGATGAGGGAAAGATGGTATTAGGAAGACTTTTATGGCAGAAGGGTGTGAGTAATAGGTTTCAAAGAAGAAGAAAGAATTTAAATGTGCCTCCAAATGAATATAATTTTTTTAATTAGGTGGAAAAGCAGGAAGGAAAGCTGCAAATGAAAATAAAGGCAGAGAAACTAGCAGCTACCACCTTCCATTCTACCCTTAAAACAAGAGAACAAAAAGCTGAAGTCAAAGCAGAAATATTCAAGAGTTGGATGGAATAAGAAGCAAACAAGCTTCTATTCTTTTGTTATAATAGTAAGCAAGGACGTGAAGAGTTGAGTTTAAAGATCCTTCCTTCTAGCCAAAATATAGTCAAAGCTAAAGTAAAAATGGTAAAGATATTAACAGAGGGAGTAAAAATACCCACAAAATGTTGCAGGCAAGTTCACTAAGGATAAATCATAGGCCTACGGAGACTGGGCAGTTTCAAACGTGAAGTTCCCCAGAATATAGTTTATAAACGAATAAATTTCAGTTGTGTGGCCTTGGTGTTCCCAAGAAAATACTAACTACCACATCAATAAATGACACTAGTCAGTAGTAAATAAAGAATCTGTGAAAGAAAATTACTAAAAGATTTATAGATACATAAAGTATTAAAAGTAGTCCAAAAGTTATCAAGATAAATACCAAACATATGGGGTATACTTTGCAATAGGGACAAAAATCTCACTAAGATGTTTTATTAGGCAGCACAATTTACAAGACCGCACAAAGTAAGCCAAGAAACTTGAAAGCACAAGTAACATTCCTCTGTAGTAAAAATAAGGTGTTTTTATTTTAACTCCTTCAATAGAGACAATGAAAACTGAGTAATTAAAAATTAATAATGGAGAAAAATGGTAATCAATACTTGGGGTTAATGAACCATTACAAAATAATAAAGATTATAGTATTTATAAAAGTACAAAGTGGTTCTTTCTAAAAATTTGAAAAGTGCCTGATATTAAACCCAAGATGAAAGACATTTAATCTAACCATGAACCACATTTTAAAAAAGAATTTTGATTAAAATGTAAGGTAACTCTATTTCCATGCTAATAAAAATCAAAATAAGTTCTGATAAATTTTCTTTTAAAAATAAGCATAAAGCAATTCTAACACAGCTGTGATATGGTAGATGCCCTAAAACTTGATTCACACACTCACAACATGTATATAAATGATATAGATATGTCATATATATAATGCCAGTTGATAAGAAGCTTTGAGGCAAAACTTAAGTAGTTACATTTTATGGAGACACGCAAAAAAGAATATTTTCATTTAACAGTTTGGGTTCAGAGATTAAATCATGTTTCCACATTTGCTATTAAAGATCTAAAAATATATACAACTACCCAAAACTAAGTATCATCTTTGAAAATTAGAAATATGATTTTCATGAAATGTTGGGGGTGGTGGTAAGGGAAGACACAGGGTAGAAGTATATGCAAAAAAGTACTTTCCTTCTGCAAATAAATGCCTCCTGAGCTTTTTTTTAATAGCAAAGAAATTCTTAGAAAATGTCATCTGAATAAGGAACACTCAATCACACTGCAATCTTCACTCTTCCTAACCTGAATTAAGAGTCAGAGTTAATAAGAACAAGCTCCAAAAGATAAAAATCTCAATGTACAGCAACCTAAGGGTACAGACATCAGTGTAGTGGTTGTCCCTAGGGAACCTGACTATAAACTGGCACAAGAAAATTTTATAGGATGATGGAAATGCTCTGTATATCTTCACTGGGGTGTTGGTGACACAGTATAGACATTTGTCTAGACACATAAAACTCACTTATATCTGTAAATTGTTGTCTCTGTAATTATACTTCAATTTTTTTAAGTAAAAAATAAAATGCATAGGTATAAACAGAGTTGGATTATATGGAACATACCTACCATCAAAGGCAAAAGGATACATTTAAATCTGAGTAACGAGCAACCTCAATAGACAACTGGTATGATTACCTAATCATCTCAAAATGCCTTAACATCCAATATTACTAAAAATGAATTAATTATATTTCACAAGCAACCTCAAAAAGTAATTAATACTCAACACCACACAGTGAATCAATTTATTTACTTAGTAGTACATTTAGTAACCAATTCATCACAGATTTACTAGGAAGCTACATTGCTTAAGATCAGAAAGATATTCAAGGGAGCAATACTGAAGGTTTTAAACAATGAACAAATGGACTAATACTACTAATAAGTGATAAGCTAATATCGAGTATTTAAAAATGTGCCAGGTACTGTTCTAAATGCTCTCCCCATATTAACTTATTCTATCCTCACAGCAACCCACAGAAGGAGACATTCTTCCTATTCCCATTTCATAAATGAAGGAAAGTGAGGTACCCTGAGGTTAAGTATCCTGTCAGGAGTACCCAGGTCAAACTCTGGCAGTCTAGCTAGAGACAACTTTCTAAATCACTTTGTTCTACTGCCTTTTTAGAATCAGTTGCCTTGAAATTTTCTAGGTTAAAATAAAGGTTGTGCTGTATAAAATGGAACCTTGGGGTCTTCACTCATTCCTTACTCATTTATATTGCATAGTAGTCCCAGAGTGATTTTTAAAGAACAACTCTGGCTTTGCTTGCAAGTACTTACAAGCCCACCGTAAGAATACTGGATGGCTTACTCATCTGTCCGTGTGATTAAGCTTCTTTATACCTTTTTTTAATAAAACTTCATTGTCTACTCATTTAACCTTATTCTCACCACAGAACACTGAAAGAGGAGCTCTGTGATATATGAAGCCATACAGAGCATTCTCTGGTTATAAGTACTTATCAAAAGTCTTGCATTCCAAAATAATAATTCTTATTTCAAGAAGCTGAGAGCTGGAACCATACAAATAGTGTTCAAATACAATTTCAAAGACTGTATATTACTTAATAATTGTTGTCAAAGCCTGCCATTTTTAATAATTTAGTATCTTGCTGTGTAACTATAACCTATTCCACAAAAAAAACAGTGAACTGCAGCTGCAGCCCTCTGACTGGGAAGCTCTGCTCTCAGGTATAGGAAAAGAACAGCTGCCCACCTCAAATAAGCTGCTATTCAACTCCTTTTAACAGCCTAGTTGAGAAAAATATTATTTCTGGAAAACTCAATTGTCCAAGGATTTCATGTTTTGTCCTTAGTGTGAAATGAACCATTAAAAAGGCAATACACCTTGGGTCTTGAATGCGTTGTAACTACATAACCCATTACAAACACCAAGGTACATTTTCAAGCTACACTTCGCATTTTCTTGAAGGCAACTTAAGAAACAACATTATGAAATCTGTTACCACAGTCACTATAGAGATATTATCAAGAACAGAGCCTTATATGCAATGTTCAAAAAGCTCTGCTTCCTTGATACAACAAGTAAGCCTTCTCCTCGAGGATTAGGAAAATACATAAAGTGCCATATTTCCTTTTATGCCCTAGCCAGCAAAAACCTCAAAAACTTATTTAAGAGTGAACTAAATAAGCTACGCTTGACTTTAGAGCCTTAAGATCTCTTGGCTATTTTTTACAAGTATTTCTAAGATTTAATTTTTTTTTAATATTTAAATCTTGGCTCTATCTAGAATTTACTTTGGCATAAATATGTCTTTAGCCCAGAAGTTTTACTTTCTTTAACCAAATCTTTATTTATTTATGACCCACCACCCCCAAGCATTATATTCTATTCTTTCACCCTTACCTCACCCTATCCATGCCAATTCCTGTGTTCTTTTTGTTTTTTTCTGATTAGAGGTATGTATGAGTATCACTTAAGTTCACTACATATATTGTGTACTGAGCCTTCATACTGACTAAAAGTAATTCAAAAAGAGCATTAAAAAAAGTTGGAATAATTTCACTGTGAACTACAAAATTAAAACCAGCCGAAATAAACATTTTTATTTTAGCAGTTAACCTTAAGGATCAGAAAGTAAGATTTTGAAAATTTAAGACTGTCACACTGTAAAAATGGCAAGCCCTTAAAATTACAAATTTATCTCTAACACAACTAAACCAACTCAAAACAAATCAGTCACTAGAACATTTGCTAACTGGGCTATCTTCGAACTACTGGGACCTGTCTGAAAATCAAGAACACTTCTGTAAAAAAGGGAAATCCTTCAAGTCAGTTCTTAGGCAAGAGGTGATTTATTTTTTATCTTTACCCAGGCTCCCTCTACTGACAGAAAAACAACACCACAAATTTCATTAACACAAGGAAAAGGAATTGATTTTTTTAAAGATTTCAAAAGCAACATTTTAAATAAGAATAGATCAAAAACTGAGTTCACTATGGACCCAAGAAGATATAAACATTTGAGAGTGGACATTTCAGGTAACACCCAAATTTTATATCTGGCACATGCCATTTCAACATACTCCATTTTCAATGTTAATCCTGATGCAAGAAGGGTTAAAGATTTTAAATGCATTTTAGATATTGTAAATAATCTCTTAGTAAGAAAATGTTTACCTGTATCTGTTCTGGTGTCCATTGGTCTAGGTTGACTGACTTGACCCTGGATATATGAACCCCAAGATTTCTATGGATTCCAGCACATCTGATGCAAATAAATACACCAATATTCCAGGAAGCCCATCGAGGACCTAATTAAGGAGAAAAAACAAAGATAAACAAATATTAAAAACTAAAATAAATATTATGGCAGCTTTTAAGCAGCATTCTGATTTTTTACAAAATTATAATGGAGGCTTACAGAATTTTACATGCTCAAATTTTCAATTGGCACCAGCAGCAAGGTTATAAATCAACCTTCAAGAACTTTAATGAGTTTACTAATTTTGCTTTTCTAGAAACTTTCCCAAGTCTGTCTAAGAATTTAAAACTAATTTATGTGAACCAGGAATGGTAATACCCCACAGTAAAAAGTTCTTTATTAAATGTGTAAGGTGTTCCTTAAAAGATTAGCAACAAATATAAATCAGAGTTTTTAATGAAATGTAGACATTAGTAAGAAACACACAACCAACTAAAAGAAAAATGTGCAAAAAGATATGAATGGGTAATTCACAGAAGAAATGTAAAGACCAATAAACATAAACATATATGAGCTCACTAGTAGGGAAAATGCCCTTTAAAACTACAACAATCTCCATTTTACATTCAACACATTGGAAAAAATTTTTTAATCAACTAAATGTTAGAAAGACTGAGAAACAGTAAGGTCTGCCTCAAGAAGCCTTAAAACAACATGAATAAATCCTAAATATAACCCTGAATTAAGAAAAGTTATAAACTACGGTGCACTATAAAATATAAAAAATTCTGAAAAACACAGTAGAGAAACTCACAGAAGGATACAAGAACACAAAGCCTTAGGTGTACTATTCTTTATGTCTTTGAATGTATTTTCTTGATAATTTTAAATATTCTTTTTTTAATTTAATTAGCCCACATATAGTACATTAGTTTTTGATGTAGTGTTCAAAGATTCATCAGTTGTGTGTAACACCCAGTGCTCATCACATCACGTGCCCTCCCTAATGCCTGTCACCTAGGTACCCCATCCCTCCACCCACCTCCCTTTCCGCAACCCTGTTTGTTTCCCGGAGTCAAGAGTCTCTCATGGTTTGTCTCCCTCTCTAATTTCCTCCCATCCAGTCTTCCCTCCCCTCCCCTATGATCCTCTGCACTATTCCTTACATTCCACATGAATGAAACCAGATGATAATTGTCTATCTCTGACCAACTTATTTCACTTAGCATAATTCCCTCCAGTTCCATCCATGTCGATGTAAATAGTAGGTATTCATCCTTTCTGATGGCTGAGTAATATTCCATTGTGTGTGTGTGTGTGTGTGTGTGTGTGTGTGTGTGTGTGTGTGTATATACGTATATATACCACATCTTCATTCATCTGTCGAAGGACATCTCGGCTCCTTCCACAGTTTGGCTATTGTGGACATTGCTGCTATGAACACTGGGGTGCAGGTGCCCCTTCTTTTCACTATATCTGTATCTTTGGGGTAAATACCCAGTAGAGCAATTGCTGGGTTGTAGGGTAGCTCTATTTTTAACTTCTTGAGGAATCTCCATACTGTTTTCCAGAGTGGCTGCCCCAGTTTGCATTCCCACCAACAGTGTAAGAGGGTTTCCCATTCTTCACATCCTCTCCAACATCGGTCGTTTCCTGTCTCGTGAATTTTAGCCATTCTAACTGGTGTAAGGTGGTATCTCATTGTGGTTTTGATCTGTATTTCCCTGATGGCAAGTGATGTGGAGCATTTTTTCATGTGTCTGTTGGTCTTTTGGATGTCTTCTTTGGAAAAATGTCTGTTTGTGTCTTCTGCCCATTTCTTGACTGGATTATTTGTTTTTTTTGAGTGCTGAGTTTGATAAGTTCTGTATAGATTTTGGATACTAGCCCTTTATCTAATATGTCATTTGCAAATATCTTCTCCCATTCCATAGGTTGCCTTTTAGTTTTGTTGACTGTTTCCTTTGCCATGCAGAAGCTTTTCATCTTGATGAAGTCCCAATAGTTCATTTTTGCCCTTGTTTCCCTTGCCTTTGGTGATGTCTCTAGGAAGAAGTTGCTGCAGCCGAGGTCAAAGAGGTTGCTGCCTGTGTTCTCCTCTAGGAGTCTGATGGATTCCTGTCTCACATTTAGGTCTTTCATCCACTTTGAGTTTATTTTTGTGTGTGGTGTAAGAGAATGGTCCGGTTTTATTCTTCTGCATGTGGCTGTCCAATTTTCCCAGCACCATTTATTGAAGAGACTGTCTTCTTTCCATTGGACATTCTTTCCTGCTTTGTCAAAGATGAGTTGACCATAGAGTTGAGGGTCCATTTCTGGGCTCTCTATTCTGTTCCATTGATCTATGTGTCTGTTTTTGTGCCAGTACCATACCGTCTTGATGATCACAGCTTTGTAATAGAGCTGGAAGTTAGGCACTGTGATGACCCCAGCTTTGGTTTTCTTTTTCAACATTCCCCTGGCTATTCAGGGTCTTTTCTGGTTCCATACAAATTTTAGGATTGTTTGTTCCAGCTCTGTGAAAACTGTAATTTTAAATATTCTTATGATTATTTTCATATATTGCTTGTATAATTAAAGTAAAAAACTGGAAAAACAAAATATCTGACAATTATGTCAACTATTCAGAAGCTTATACCTGACTTTTATAAATCACCTGATTATGAAAAAAATATATACAGCATATCAATAAAAACCAAACTTTTTAAAACATTTATTAGACTTGTTTTAAGTAAATTTTTTTTATCTAAACGTGAGATTTAATCGACAAAATAACACTGAAGCCAGTAATTCCAATGCAGTAAAACTAAACACATTCCTCTCCAAAATTCTTTAGGAAGTAGTCCATGCATATACAATTTATACCAAAATATCCTGCTTTTAAGTTTGAGAAGTGACACCTATAAACTGACAAACATTTGGGACATGTTTTCTTTAAATGTCTGATTGCTGAAAGCATGGAAATGAATTAAAGACCAAAGACCTGTATTGTCAACCTACTCTGCCCTCACTGAGCTACATGAATTACCCCGCACTAATAACGAACCGAGCTACAAGGTTCTCATGTTAAGTGGAGTCAGGATTGGCTGCCTCATTACTTAGGTGAGTCTTGTACAGAAAATAGTTTGAAAGTTTTAAAGCACTACTTAAGTGCAAGTTATTGTCATCTTAAGAAAGTTTGAAAATCAAAATACAATACGTTCCTACTCTAGAAAAGTTTCTACACTGGTCTGCAAAACAACTGTATCTTAAAATTTCCTCAGAAACAATTCCCAAAAGGGCAGTGAACCCAGAGCGTGATGGGAAAGGATTTTCAACACTCTCCAAGTGTTGCCTTCATTTTTCTTCTTAAAATAGAATGATTCCCCTCAAAATATGTTAGACCCATAGCTAAATACAAATGGAGATTTTCTCTACAGCACAATTTTTCTGATGCAGCAAATGTTATGACTAAATGAATTAATTAGAAAGCATCATTTGTGGGGTGCCTGGGTGGCCCAGTCAGTTGAGCATCTGACTCTTGATTTCAGCTCAGGTCATGGTCTTGGGGTCATGGGATTGAGCCCTGTGTCAAGCTCTGCACTCAGCATGGAGTATGCTTGTCCCTCTCCCTTGGCTCCTCTCTCTCTCTCTCTTTCCCTCCCTCAAATAAATAAATAAAATCTTAAAAAAAAAAAAAGCAAGCAAGAAAGTATCATTTGCACGATGTCACAGTAACTGTCCATGCAGGTAAGAAGTTGTAGCACCAAATAGAGTGGTGCATTTTTACAATAACCAAAGATAATAAAGGGATCAAATGTATAAATGCAAAATACAAGAATAATGCTTAGCAGTAATAGAAAAAAATGGGCATATTACTATTGAACAAAAAGCCAGATATAATTAAATGTTAAGTGGTGTTCAGGTTTTACACAGCTTTACACATTGCTATCACTTATGGGAAATGTCAGCCCCAATCGTTTTTTACCAATTTAAATAATAATGCAATTTTGTCAACGCATCTTTCTTTGGAATATAGCTATTGCATCTTAACCAATATAGTTAGGCACCTTCAAAAATAAACTTTTAAAAGCCTAACCAAAATTACAATTGGGTTATCCACTCTATAAAATTAGGTAAAATTTACCTAAAATTGATAAAATAATAGCTGCTCAACATGGTAGTCATTCAAGTATTGGTATGAAATCTTCATTTTCATTCCCCAAACTATTGGTGAATACTTACCAACTCTGTGCCAAGTAAATGCTATTAAAAATAGACACAAAGGTAAAAAGCTAAGTTCCCAGACTCAGGAGGCCAAGACAAGTATAAATATGTATAACAATTTAAAAAACAATTTGGTGAAATCTAGTAAAGTTCTAGATGAATAAACCCCTCCACCAGGAAATCTATTCATACTTACACACACACACACACACACACACACACACACACACACACACAGATTGACCAATTTATATATGTAATATGACATATCTAGGTACACGTACACAGTCACATATAAGATACCCTACAGCAGTTATTTTAAATGGCAGATCACAACTCATTAGTTTAATCTCAACAAGTATTCTTTTTAAGATTTTATTTATTTATTTGACAGAGACACAGCGAGAGAGGGAACATAAGCAGGGGGAGTGGGAGAGGGAGAAGCAGTCTTCCAGAACGCAAAGGAGGGAGCCCAATGCAGGGCTCGATCCCAGGACCCTGGGATCATGACCTGAGCCAAAGCCAGACGCTTAACCAACTGAACCACCCAGAAGCCCCCAAGTATTTATTTTTAAAAGAGAAGAGAAAAAGTTATGAGTGCATCACACAAAGGGTAAAAATAGTTTTATTAAACTTTTTTTAAAAATCAGTAACATACAGGGGCACATGGGTGGCACAGGCAGTTGAGTGGCCTACTCTTGGTTTGCACTCCAGGGGTGATCTCAGGGTCATGAGATCAAGCCCCACACATCGGTCTCCAAGCTCAGCATGGAGTCTGCTTGGGACTCCCTCTGCCCCCACCCCCACATGAGCACACTCATGCATGTAGTTTCTCTCTATCTAAAATAAATAAATAAATCTTTTAAGAAATCAGTAACATACATATATACGTATATAGACACATGTACACACAGAAATCAAGTCATGCTGTAAAATGCTTTTTCTCTGGGTCATGGTCAAATATGGCTGAAAAACACTACAAAGAAACTCATACATGTCTTTAAGAAGCATGTACCAGAATATTTATAGCAGCACGGATTCCTAAAATGACTAGAATAACTTAAATGTTCACTAATATGATTATCTCACCATACAATGTGAAAATGAATAATCTGCATGTATCAACATGGATAAAATCTTATTTACAACATGGAGTAAATAATTTTAGCATTGATCTATGATTATATATGCCCTCTCCTGCCTTCTTGTCTTTGCATTTGTTGCTGTCTCTGCCCCAAATGTTTCTTCCTTAGGTCTTCATATGCCTGGCTCACTTTGTTGTATCGGCCTCAGTTCAGCTACCTGCTCACAAAGGACTCCCATGACTGCTCTAGGTAGATTTGCCTCCCCCAGTTACTTTCCATCATTTATATATAATACTTCCAGCAATCTGTCCTGAAGTTTACACAAAAATCTAAGGTAAACAAATAGATTTATACAAATAGGTAAATAGCTGGAGGGTTTAATTATTTTAGAGCTAAATCTCAAACTACGCAAAATTAAAGACAAAGTAGACAAAGATCAGTATCTCTCAAATTCTAATGCGTGTACATAACCCTAGGGATATTACAGATTCTCATTCTGTAGCCCTCCAATGGCACCTAAGATCATGCATTCCTAACAAGCAACCAATGATGTCCATGCTGCCATCCACACAGCACATTTAAAATAGCAAGACTCTAAATTATTCTTGACAAGGTCTTCAACTCAAGCATTCAGTATACTTCTTGACCTGTTTTCATTATTCTTACTGAGTATATGACTCAAATTGTGAAAATTTATTTTAATATACTAGCAATCAAATCTGAGGAAAAAAATCCAGAGTTTATTTAGAATTCAAATACTGGGTTGTTTTGAATGACCCATATCACTACCGCACTTAAAAGCAACACAAAGAGGGGCGCCTGGGTGGCTCAGTCGTTAAGCGTCTGCCTTCAGGTCAGGTCATGATCCCGGGGTTCTGGGATCTGCCCTGCGTCGGGCTCCCTGCTCAGCGGGAAGCCTGCTTCTCCCTCTCCCACTCCCCCTGCTTGTGTTCCCTCTCTGGCTGTCTCTCTCTCTGTCAAATGAAAAAAAAAAAAAAAGGCAACACAAATAAGCGAGCATCAACCAAACTAATTATTACTTATCTCATAATCACAATCACACTAAAACAAAGCTCTATTAACAAGAGATGTTATTTGGTCTCCCTAATATTAGCACCTTGACTCACATCCTTCATCACCAAATACTTAGAGAACACTAACTAACAATCCAAACATATCACCTTAAAGGATTAATAAATGTGGCAACAATAAGAACGGAAATGGACAAATGTGAGGATCACCAGGAAGAACTGATAGGAGTTAGTGATTGAGAAACAGTGATAAAGGAGAAGATAGAGACCAAGATGTCTGTAAGTTCTATTTTAGTCTGGGACTTAAACCATAAAGATACTTGTAGACTCAGAAAATTTTGCAGGTAATCTGTTGAATGCTTTAAATGACAGTGACACATGGAGATGAAAATGTCCATCAAAAATAGGAATACAGGACTTAAGTTCAAACTAGAGATACAAACCTGAGTACCTTCAAAATGGCAGTTGTAGCCACAAGAACAAAAGAACAAAAGAAGCAGAATACAAAGTCTGAGGGAGAAAATGAAAAGTAATACAAAAATAGAGGCCAGGGTCTTAAAGCAAATATAGTCAACAATGTCAAAGACTTCAAAGAAGTTTTTGAGGAGAGAATATCTGGATATGTTAACCAAGAGGTCATAGGTAACCTCATGGCGATGAGGCAGGAGAAAGGGAGGGAATTCATTCATTCTGAATTCCATTACCAGATTAGTAGGGAAGGAGGGGAAAAGAAATGAGCTTTACCCACTCTGAATTCATTATCAGATTAAACTCTTTCACCATTTGTCTCCAACTCCAAGCTTTTAACAGTTTTCTATTTTCCTCTATTTTGCTTTCATGACCACTTATAACAACTTACATACTCAGGGAGCCAATCAGAAGACTCACTGTTTTCCCTTGAATACAACTCAATTATCCTGTCTTGAAACTTTCCTTCACACCATTTCCCTTGCCTAGATTGTTCAGCTTATGACCATACAGATCCTACCTCATTTTCAAGGCCTAACTAGAGTCCCATATTATCCAGAAAGCCCTTCCTTATGACTCCATCCCTCCACTCTCCTTTCCTATAAATGTCTACAGCCCATAACAGCTTGTTTCACAGTTTGTATGTTCCAAGAGGCACCTGATATTTTTTTCATTTGTAATTAGTTTTATCTACTAAAGTTAATGGTAAATTTCTCACTAGCCAGGCTCTATATGGCCTTCCACATCACCTACAATAAGGAAACAGGCCTACAGTAAGGGTATATAGGCAGCATGATAAAAAAAATCTGCTAAGTCTGATGACTTGGTCAAATATACAGGTTCTTTGTTTGATACCTGAAGCAATTCATTTACTATTTTAAAAAATGGAAGCAAAAGCAATTAACTGTGAGGCAAAACTATTGTTTTTAATATCCATTTAGCCATTCTGCCTCTTAATAATAAAAGCCCCTAAGTTTTAGCTAGAACCATGGCTGCCCAGATAGAGACTACAGTTCTCAGCCTCCACTGCAGCTGTGGTCACATGACCAAGTTCTGGCCAATGGAATGTGAGCAGAAATGATGTTTTGGCATTAACCAAATTAGGCCTGTATTCCCCTTGCCTCTTCCCCTTTCCCATTAGCTACAGCATAATAAGAAATGAGCCTGCTATCTTGGACTCAGATATTAAAGCCCTATGTTGAAGATGACATAACCTACTCTGTCCATACCGGACAGTTCATCTCCAGACTAATGTGAAGGAGAAATAAATTTATATACTGTTTAAGCCACAGTATTTGGGGGTCTTTTTGTTACAGCATCGAAGCCTGTAATCTACCTAATTCAACGTGAATTATATTTGCTTGTTGGTGGCAGGAAATAAAATGTGCCAGAGATTTAATCCTTTATTTCAGAGCCAAAATTCTAAGAGGTATTAAAGAATAATAAAGCACAGTTTTGCCAAACCTTAGTTCTCCAGATTCAATTTAAATAACCAAATATATGTTAAGTGTCTGTTTTTACGAAGGTATTAAATGAAGAAGACAAAACACAGGTCCTCCCTTCAAGGAGTTTGTACTCTAAAAGTCATACGATGGTTATAAAGTACAAATAATGGTGGGAACACAGAAGAGGAAAAGATGAATGTTGGCCAGGGATATTAGTACAAGCTTTGTAGGGACAGTGGCATTTGAGATGATTACCAAAAGGTAAGTCGAGTTATAACAGGCAAAGTCTGGATGAAGTACATTCTAGGTAAAATGAACAGTACCTCTCCCTTCCAACCTTGAAGAATTTCAGCTATGCTGTAAGGCTGTAGCCAAAAAAAATAATAATGCAGCATCTGATTATTGTTGTTTCTTTTATGTAAATACAAATTTGATTTTTTTTTAACTTGTGATATATATGCACCTAAATACCAAGTACCAAGGGGCTAATAACTTTCAAATAGAGATGACAGTTTTAAGATATGGAAACTCTGAAGAAAGTGGAAAAATGAGATTTAAGGAACTATAAGTTATTACATATCTAAGCAATATTTTAAAATATTATATATCTAAACAATGAACAGGAATTTTACTGAGAACTGAATATACTTATTTTATAATTTTCATACCATTTGAGAAATAAGATGAAATTGCATTTAATTATATTAAATTGAAATTCACAATTCAAGTGAATTGCATTCACTTCTGAGAAGAAATTTCTCTTAAGTTTCTGATTACTATGACAGACTAACAAACTGAAAAGCTACTTTTGAATTTTTTTATAAATAGAAAATAAAACTAGATAAGGAGCAGAGAATATAGCACTAACTGCTAAATGTCATTTCTTTTTAAGATTTAGTTCTTCTATAAAGCCTTCGCCAATTCCCCCAAAACTTCTTTAACATTTATCACAATGACCTACAGTTAACTGTTTTAGCTAAGTTTTCTGAGAAACAGTGATCTCTTTGAGAATAGGATAATTATATTGATCTCTGTATGCTCTCTATGCTTCCTAATATCTGGTATAAAAACGGAGTCTCTAGTTTACAAATGATAGCTAAGACCTTGAGCCACCTGAATTCTGCTGCCAAAACCGCTAGGAGGTACTTTTAGAGGAAAACACCACTTGAATATGCAAGACATCATTCACCATATTTCCAGATACACTGTCTGATGTAATCCTAATAAATATGTGAGGTAGGTAGGTATTACCACACCATTTTCAGGACTAAGAAACTTAGAGTCAAATTGCTAGAAAGAGGGAGAGAAAAAGCCAAGACTATACCACAGGCAGATCCCAAAATGCAACTGTAGAAACTGCATCTCCTACTATGATAATTCCAACCTTCCAAACAAAATTCCTTTACACTGGCTGACTGCTTTTACTTTATTCTGTCAACTTTTTGACATGCCAAATCACTTACTGTTGAGGCCAATAATATAGATTTAAAGATATAAATAATCTTTTCAACTCTCCAGAATTATCAAATGCTACCCATACTATTACAAGTTCACTTTATTTCTTTCCCCATAATACCCAAGATTAGAGGCAGTAGAACTGGATTTGGTTTGATTTGTTGGAGAAGGAAATTGTAAAGGATAGAGAATTTTGATCAAGGGGGAAAAGAGAGGAGGACAAAGGCAAAATCAACTGAGACTTAAAGAGTGTTTTCATAAGACAGCATCACAGCAGTGGATGCCTAGGGAAAGGGACACACAGTAAAGCAATACAAGGATCCTAAAGAGAACAGCCTGTATCAAAATACTGTCCACAATCAAGCATGAAACAAGGAAGAAGCCCTTTCTCTTTTCCTATCCCAAGGCCCTTTGTTCTTTACCTGAGCCTTTCACTGCTCCTGGTCAGCTACATTATAGAATTACGTTCACTTGTAGATCAGCAAGAGAACCAAGCAACAACCCCTGAAAACATGTTTTCTACATTGTAAACAACCAAACTACAAACTTGCAAAAGAACCTGTATGTGTGTGGTGGGGGGAGGGGAATCACTGAAAATAAACATGAGGAGAGGGGCCTTTTGAGAATGATGGGTATGTTCTAAAATTTTACTATGGTGATGGCTGCAAGACTCTGTTAATACATTAAAAATCATTGTATTACACACTTAAAATAAGTGAATTTTATAGTATGTAAGTTATATCTCAATGAGGCTATTTTTAAAAAAAACCTGTATACATTTCTTTAAATGCATGATCTCATGGGTCATGAGATCGAGCCCCATGTCAGGCTCCCCACTCACTGCTAGAGTCTCTCCCTCTGCCCCTCCCTGCACACACCTGTTCCCTCTCCCTCTCTCTCTCTCTAAAATAAATCTTAAGAAAAAAAAGAGTTTGCAGAATTAAAAAGTTTAAAGAGAAGTTCCATACATAGTATTTCAACAATATTTTAAATTGCCAAACCCTTTCTTCCAGCAAACATACACCAGAATGTTTCATTTTTTAAAATATCAAATATTTCAACATACAAGGTTTTACTAAGAAGGAAATAAAATGTTCTTTATTTTTTTTTTTTAAATCTGAATGTAACTAACATACTTTGGTATGACTAGTCACCTATGGTTGACCTACCTCAAATTCATGTTTTCCTATTAAGTAGCATCAGTGATGCTAAAAAGACGACATGTAGGGATAACACTTGATAATCAGGGTTCCTAAGTGACTTTACAAGATTTAAAGAGTCATTACAATGCTGATTAGAAGAGTCATGCTATTTTAATCAATCACTACCTGGAAGTTGGTATAGGAAACACTAATGGAGGCCAAGCGATTGTGATTACTAAAAAATGAGCTCACAGAAATTTCCTTAAAACCTCTCTATTCAGAAAGAGCATATAAGTTATAATATTTAAATAATTCCCTCAAAAATGTTTTTTCTTCTTTTTTAAGTCTGTTAGACTCAGAATAGTAACACATGTATTTAACTAACAAATATTTACTGAATGCTTACTATTTCAAGGTACTACTGTATCTTGTACTGTACCTTGTACAAGACTCTGGAGATTCAGTGATAAACAAAACAGATAAACTCCTGCCTCATGGAAATTCCAATGGAAAGCTGTACACAAACATGTAAAAGTAATACTGTGTCAACAGCAGTGAATATTATGGAGAAAAATAAAGGAAAAATGGATAAGGAGTACAGATGGAAAGGAAGAAGGGAGAGGTAATTGTTATTTGGTCAGGAAAAGTTGTATTTCACCAGAGATCTGAAGAAAGTAGGGGAACAAACTATGCAGCTAAGTGGGCAAGAGGAATTAAGGCAAAAGGAACGATAAGCACAATGGACCTGAGGAAGCGGATATGCCTTCCTCAGGTTTAAGGTATACCTTGAGAAATGTTTAAGGCATGTTTAAGCAATACCAATGAGGTTTTGTTTGTTTTTTAAAGGATCTATGAAGGGCTACTTTTACATCCCTACATCAAATATAATAATAAAACATTTACTATGAAATATTTGTAAATGGTTGTTGCTCAAACCATTTGTAGTCCCTAAGAATAAATCAGCATAATCAGTACATATACAGACTTCCAGCATTTTAATTCAGTGCCCAGCACGTGCTTAGTAAGTATGAAAGAAAGACAAAAGAGAATAAAGCTAAATAAGAAAAATAGTGCTAAGATTCCTCCAAAGAATATTTGGGGCATGCACTGCTATTCCCAGGCATGGAAGGGATTATAAGGCAAAAACCAAAAGTAATCTACCCTATTCTCTCCAAACCTCAAAGTCTAACTGCATGAAATAGAGCTGGCAAAAATACTCGAAAGATTTATGTCCATTAATTATCTTAAGAAAGCAGACTGTGTTAGGGTGCCTGGGTGGCTCAGTTGGTTAAGCATCTGCCTTCTGCTCAGGCCATGATCCCAGTGTCCTGGGATCAAGCCCCATGTCGGGCTCTCTGCTCAGTGGAGCATCTGCTTCTCCCTCTGCCTCTTCCTCCTCACTCAAAGGTACATCATAACATAAATGCTTAAAACTACAGATGAATTGAAAAATCTTAAAAGCAGCTGGGCAGAAGAAATGCATAACATACAAAGAAACAAATATAATGATGACAATTTTCTCATCAGAAATAAGGCTACAAAAAAAAAAAAATAATGCTACCTAGCCAGGGAAACATCTTAAAAGTATTGAAAGTGAAATACTGCACACTGAGAAGTGTTTACTTGCTAAAATATCTTTCAAAAACAATGGTGACATAAAAAGGACAGAAATCAATGAAACAGAAAATATGAAAACAACAAAGAAGGTCAATGAAAATAAAAGGTGATTATTTGAGAATATCAATAAAATTGATAAATCTTTATCCTAACTGATTAAGAAAAGAGGTAAAACACAAATGACCATATCAGGAATGAGAGAAGGGGAATCATTACAGATTCTAAAGATACTAGAAAAATAAGGGAATATTATAAATAATTTTATGCTAATAACTTCACTGATTCTTTGAAAGACACAAATGAGCTCTTTCCACAAGGAAAAGATAACCTGAATAGCCTTTCTATTAAAGAAACTGGATCTGTAATTAAAAACCTTCCATCAAAACCCAAGTGGTTTCACTAGGGAAATCTACCAAACAATTAAGGAATGATACAAATTCTACACAAACTCTTCAGGAAACTGGGGCGGGGGGGGGGGGGGGGGGGGGGGGGGGGGGGGCGGGGGAATAGGTATGAGGTAATTCCCAATTCATTCTATGAGGTCAAAATAACCCTGATACCAAAACCAGACAAGGACATCATTAGAAATGAAACATACAGATCAACACCCTTCATGAATATTTGCAAAAATTCTTAATAAAGTTTTAGCAAATCAAATCCAGGAATATATGAAAAAGATAATACATCATGACCAAGTGTGGTTCATCCCAGGAATGCAAGGTTAGTTTAACATTCAATCAAAATCAAATGTCATCCCCTATATTAAAGAACAACAACAACAAAACACTATGATCTCAACAGATGCAGAAAAAGCATTGATAATATCAACATCCATTTCTGATTTTTAAAAATCTCAGCAAACTAGAAATAGAGGGGAACTTCCTCAATTCAATAAAAAAAATCTGTGAAAAACTTTTGGCCAACACATATTTAAGGATGAAAGTTTGCATGCTTTCTCCTTTAACATCATGAACAAGACAACCAAGTCCACTGTCACCACTCTTATTTTACTGAAGGTTCTAGCTAGTGAAATAAGGTAAGAAAAAGGCATCCAAGTTGGAGAGGAAGTAAAAATTGTCTTTATTTGAGGATGACAATCATCTAGTAGGAAATCTGAATCTATAAAAAAGCTACTAAAACAATTACATGAGGTTAGTTAGCAAGGTTGCAGGATACAAGACAAATATGCAAAAACCTACTATATTTCCATATTCCAACAACAATCAGAAATTGAAATGTTTGGGGCACCTAGCTGGCTCAGTCAGTGGAGCACACAACTCTTGGTCTCAGGGTTGTGAGTTTGAGCCCCGCACCGGATATAGAGATTACTTAAAAATAAAATCTTAAAAAAAAGAAAAGAAAAGAAAGTGAAATGTTAAAAAAATCCATTTACAATAACATTTAAAACTAAGAACTACTTAGAAATAAATCTGACAGAAGACCTGCATCCTGAAGACTACAAAATATTGCTAAGAGAAATAAGATGCAAATAAATGGAGAGATGTACTTTGTTCATGGATTGGAAGACTTTATATTGTTAAAGATGTCAGTTCTCACCCAAATGAATCTACATACTCAAGGCAAGTTCAATTTAAATCCCAGAAGATTACTTTGTAGAAATGGACAAACTAGTTCTAAAATTCATATGGAAATTCAAGGAACCTAGAATAGCAAAAACAACTTTGAAAAAGAATAACAAAGTTGGAGGACTTATATTACATGACTCCAAGACTTATTATAAAGCTACAATAATAGGATATTATAATATTAGCATAAAAGTAAACAACAGATCAATGGAGCATAACAAAATCCAGAAGTTCTCCCATATACATGTGGTTGACTTTTGAGAAAAGTGCAAAGGAAATTCAGAGAAAAGACAATTTTTTCAAGAAATGGTGCTGGAACAACTGAATACCCATATACAAAAAAATTAACTTTGATTCATACCTGTATCATATACAAACAGCAACTCAAAATGAAAAATGGCCATAAATACAGAATTGTAAAACTTTTAGGAAACAGCATGGGAGAAAATCTTCAGAATTTGGTTAGGAAAGAGTCCTCAGACTTGCCAAAAAAACATAATCCATAAAAAGAAAAATTCATAAATTGGACGTCATCAAAATTAAAACTTTTGTTCAGGGACACCTGGGTGGCTCAGTCAGTTAGGCATCTCCCTTTGGCTCAGGTTGTGATCTCAGGGTTCTGAGATCCAGCCCCACATCACATCGGGCTCCCTGCTCAGTGGGGAATCTGCTTCTCCCTCTCCCTCTGCTGCTCCCCCTGCTTGTGCTCTCTCACTCTCTCTCTCAAATAAATAAAATCTTAAAAAAAAAAAAAAAAGATCATGTGAAAAGGATGTAACGACAGGCTACAGGAGAAAATAGTTGCATATATCTGACAAAAGACTAACGTCTAAAGTATATAAAGCACTTTCAAAATTCAATAGTATCTTGATAATGGGGGAAGCTACACGTGTAGAGGCAAGGGGCAGACGGAAAATATCTGTACCTTCTTAATTTTGCTGTGAACCTAAAACTGCTCTTAAAAAGTCTATTTAAAAAAAAAACACAACTCAGTAAAAAAAAAAAATCAATTAGAAAATGAAAGACATGGGGGCGCCTGGGTGGCTCAGACGGTTGGGCGTCTGCCTTCAGCTTGGGTCATGGTCCCAGGGTCCTGGGATCGAGCCCCGCATTAGGCTCCCTGCTGAGCGGGGAGTCTGCTTCTCCCTCTCCCTCTGCCTGCTGCTTTCCCGGCTTGCACACACCCTCTCTCTCTGTCAAAAATAAATTAAAAAAAAAAAAAGAAAATGAAAGACATGAACAGATATTTCACTGAAGAGAATATACAGATGGCAAAATAAGCACATGAAAAAGATGTTCAAAACCATTAGCGCCATCAGGGAAATGCAAATCAAAACCAGTATCACTATCATTACACATCCAACAATGGATAATGTAAAAAACAGTGACAACACCAAATGCTAGAAAAGATGTGAAAACAATGGACTACTCATACATTGCTGGTGGGAAAGTAAAATAATGCAGCCACTTTGGAAAAGCTTTGCAGTTTTTTTATGATTCTAAGTATGCCATTACCATACAACCCAGTAATTATACTAAGGGCACTTCACAGAGAAATGAAAATTTATGTCACACAAAAACCTGTACACAAATTTATAGCTTTATTCATAATAGTCAAAAACTAGAAATGGCTCAGAGGTCCTTCCGCAGATGAATGGTTAAACTATGGAACATACACATATACAACATAAAATTCTACTTATTAATATAAAGGAAAGTACTACTAATACATGCAACCATTTGGACGAATCTCCAAAGAACAACACTGAGTAAATAACACCAATCCCAAAAGTATCATATGATCCCACTTATATATTATATTTGAAATGACAAAATTTTAGAAGTGGGAAACAGATTAATGCTTGCCAGAGGTCAGGAATGGGAGGGGTACAAAAATGGGAGGAAGGTGTGTGTGGTTATAAAAGGACAATTCAAGAGATCCTAGTGGTGATGGAGCTGTACCGTATCTTGGAGTGTGGTGGCAGATACGTAAATCTACACCTGATAAAACTGTATAGAACTTAATACACACACACGAGTACAAGCAAAACTGTAGAAATCACAGTAAAATTGGATGATTATACTGATGTCAATATTCTGGTTATAATACTGTGCTACAGTTTTGCAAGATGTTACCATTAGAGGAAGCTGGTAAAACGTCTATTTTTTAAATCAACTAACATCCATTAAACTATGATTCACCCTGTCATAAAATCTTAAGTTTCTCTACATATGCTCTGATTTTTAGCCTTCTTTCCACCCAAACACACACGAAAGGGAGAAAGAGACTATTACCTCAATTAATAACACAGAGAAAATATGATCATTATTTTTCACTTAACTTTAATCTTCCAAACAGAGAATAAAAACACTAGAAATGTTCAATGCTCTACACTGAGAAAACTGCACTCTAATCATTTGGCAATAAATAAATACACACACACACACACACACACACACACACACACACACACACACACACACACATATATATAAGGTACAACAAATTACATGGTACAAAAAAAAAATCTTAAAGTAAAATCCTACTAAAGAGATTCCCTTAGTTAACTGGGATTCTTTATTGATAACTGTGTTTATCTGAAAAAGTTGCATAGCAAAGAAAGAAATTCATTGCAAATTTAAGAATAATTATTTCATTAAAATAATAATCCTTGTTATTTAAAATTTAAACATTAGAATAACACTGTCAATTGAACTTTCTGTGATATGGAAACATTCTTTAATCTGCACTGTCCTACATGGTAGCTACTAATGACAGGTGGCTATTAAGCCTTGATACGTGGCTAGTGGGAATAAGGAAATGAAAATTTAACTTCAGTTATATAGCCAAATATGGCTACTGGCTACCACATTAGGCAGGGTAGATCTAGAACTTGCAAAAAAAAAAAAAAATCAAAAAAGAATACAAAAACACACAATGTAAAAATAATCATCAATGTAGTGGGTATTTCTCACCCACAACACTACTGGCCTTTTGGGCAGTAATTGTACAGGAATGCCCTAAAGAAAATATATTCCTTTCAAACGATAAATGCATTTTTCCTAAATTTTATGGCCACTCCTGTTAGGGAGTATTGCTTCATTTGAATAAATTACTGAAGCTATTGAGTGAAGAGCAATAATGCATTTTCACCAGCAGAGGGCAGATATATATATATATATATATATATATATATATATATGTTTTAAACGCCTCAAACCAATTTCAAATGTTTAAGGAGTACAATAGTAGTGAATCAAAAGATACTAGATATTAACTTACACAAAAGGAATTGTACTTCTTGGAGTTAAGAGAGAAGAAGTGCTAAAAATAAACATCTTTTTCAAAAATAAACTGACAGGTCTCCCCAGAAACAAGTTTTTGTCAACTTTATCAATTGATTCAGGAGTTAACTATAATCCTTCAAACAAAATAACCCTGACGAATAAAATGTCAGTCAAGCTTTATTTTCAAGGCCATTTACATATATATTAACAATACTCCTTGGGCTGCAAAATAAATTCTAAAGAATTTTCCTCATAGAAAATAAAAGTTGCCAGAATTCCATGGAAAAATAGAGCATTTGTTTCAAAAGTAAACTAAATGCCAAAAACAAAACAAGCCATGAAATTTGGCAAAGGTGCTAAAAAAAAAAAGGCAAATGTTTGCCTCAGAAAAACTTGAGAAATGATCCCAACATACTAAATATTCACTTTCTTGACTCTCACTGTACAGAGGATGGAAAATAGGTTATGAAGCAGTTTCACAACAGACACTTTCATAAAGAGCTTAGAGAACAGTTTTAATGTCTTCCAAAATTAAATGCCCTTTTGTAGCCCCTTTTACCTCCCTATTGAATTTTCCTGATTATACCCCTCTTCTCCGAATGCTTCTCTGTTCTGGTTCTCCTTGCAGTCTCGCAGGCCATTATTTGTTCCTTCAATGATTCTCTACTTCTGACAGCTGTCTCCCTCTAATCTTGGTCACTGACCCTCTGATCTGCAAGTGTCTAATCCACTCATGGCTTTGGCAAACATGTCCACACAGATGATTCCTTTGTGTATCCCGTCTCCTAAGTTTCTGCCTGGTACCTATACCTGCTTCCAGGAATGTGAAAAGCACATGCACTAAGTATATGGACAAACTTGTCCTACCTAGAATAACTTTCTACCTAGAATAACTTTGCCACTCTTCTCCTTTAAGTTTGATTCTTCCTCTTCCTCAAGAACTACCTCTTTTGTTAAAAACCTTCCCCAATTCCTGCTCTTGGTGATTTTTACTTTCTCTGAACTTCTATAATACTAAATGCTTGCACTACTCCTTCCACACAGGTATCCAGAATATATATATGTATATATATATATATATATATATATGTGTGTGTGTGTGTGTGTGTGTGTGTATACATATATATACGTATGTATATATACATACACACACTTGTATATATAAAATATATTAATATATGACATATATATAGTCTTTGTGCTTATGGCCTGCCTGTTTCCTGAAGGTAAAGGTTCCAAAAGCGCAGGGCAGGGCTTCTGTTGTATACCTCTGACTGTCTCCTCTAGTGAACCAGCACATAAAAGATTAAGAAAAATAACTACCTTCTTTTCCTGAGCCTTCCATAAAGTACTCTTGTGCTCAGAATCTACTCAATGACATTATTTACTAAACAAAATATAATTCACAAATGCTTTCTGCAAAGTAAAAAAAATGACTAAATGACTCGAAGTGCTTTAAAAAAAAAAAAAACAAAAACCCACAAGACCTGACATAATTATCACACCCTTACTCATTTATCAGACCCCTAATTGTACCAGACATTACTTCACAAGCTCAGTTAATTCTCATAACTCTGTGACAACAAGTATGGCCATTTTACATATGACGACACAGAGTAGCTTAGAAAGTTTAAATACCACTCTCCCACTAAAAGGAAGTTAGAAGGGAGGGGAGAAAGAGAAGAGAGGGAGGGAGAGGAAGAGAAAGAAATCACCGAGGTAGCAATGGGAGAGCTGAGATTTTTAACCCAGAGCAGTCAGCCTTCAAACCCACTGCTTTTAACTACTGAACTAGTGTCCTCTCAAGGATAACAGCAGAGCAATGAATCTGCCAACCCACAGTCAACTAGAGGAAGAATACTAGAGGAAAAATTATTATATAATTTCTTAAAAAATATTTATTTATTCCTTAAACTTTGGAAAAAGGAATATATAAATAAGTTCACAATATCACAAGGACCGTGAAAAACTTTAAAATCTACAAAAACTACAAAAAAAAAAAGCATTCCCCTGCTATTTTTCAAATGTTGATTTACTCTGGCAAAGAAACTAAACAGTGAAAATAATTTAAGGACTCACTATCATCAGGATGGTACAGAATAAAAGGAGAAAATGAAATGAAACTCAAGAATTAACAATCCTTGTTTCACCTGCCTGTCCTATAAGTTTAAGCCTTGTCAAAGCTACTTCTTACTTTGTTCAGGTGACATAACATCATTCAAAAACTGAGCTTAAAAGTTCAAAAGTTTGAGCAGACATATTACAGCTTTCCTTTATTTTGTTTACTCTTTCACAGATATTCTAGCGCTTTATATTTGCAAAAATTTCCCTCTCAAGCACAAAGATATCCAATATTTACAAAAATCCTTCTTTTTAAAGCTATTCTCAGCACTATTTTACAGATTTATCTCATGAGATAACATTTGCTTTTAGATAACCTCAGAAACCAACAGCATTCTAATTCTTGAACATGTTTACATTTATTGCCAAATCTGTGTTAAAAAAAACCTGGCTAAGTAAATACTTAACATGCAACCATTTGTCACTGTGATTACCAATTTTTTTCTTAATATCCAATCATTACATAGACAGAGTTTGGTTAAGCACAAGAATGCAGAATTTACTATCATTCTCATTATACAGATTGTGAATGTAAAGAAAAAGAAAAAAATAAAAAGCTGACAGTTACCTTTTGCAAAGGCCAAGGGTAAAATATTCATCTGTGGACTCAGAAAACAGCAGACCAGATTAACTTGGGCTTACTCCCAAATTCTCTCATTGTTACAAAGTTTTGAGCAAGTCATTTAACCTCTCTTGATTGGTTTCATGACTCTACTAGGAGATCCCACCAGGTAAATGATAGGTCTCTTACACCTCTAAACTTTCTATAATTTCATACTTATAAAAAAATGTAGATCAAAATGTAGATCAAAGCCTGAAAATCTTCCCAAAGTGCTCCACCATTACTTACTGTCGGGCTTATAGAATCTAGGAATGAATGGTGCTGCCTACCACCATACTCACAGAAATGAATGTTGCCTGGAATTTTGTGTTGTGGCCCAATGACTAGTCAAGAGAAAAATGTGAAAAAGACAGGCACCCCCCGCCCCCAAAATGAAGGGGCAAACCATAAAAGAATAAAAATGACCAATAAGCACATTAAAAATGATTAATTTTAAGAAATAAAACACAACAGTGTAATAACAATTTTCACTAACCATATTAAGAAAACTTTTCAAAAACACGAAAACCCAGTGACAGGCCGGGTGCAGAGGGTCAGCCAGTCTTTATACACTACTGGTGGGAAGGTAAACTGGCCCCAGGATTCCTGGCAATACTAATCAAACAGGCTTTAATCTGCATACTCTACTATACAATTATCACATATAAGACTCAGGAAATAATTTTGTGTACAGAAAGCTCTGACAACAGGACTGTTTGTAACACAAGTTAGAAAGCAAATGTCCATCAATGAGGGGGCTGATTAGTTTAAAATACTTTTAAAATACTTACTATTAGCAAGTATTCTATGCAGAGAATAGATTTAAGTGCCCTAAAAAGTCCCACTATCCTTATTCTCAGCAAATGACTTCATCATCTAATTGTCCCTTACCTGATTTCAGACCCGTTACTCTCCCCTTCCTCATTCTTCCTGACTTTTTCTGCTAAAACTCTGCTAAAACTAAACACTTCATTCAAATTTGTTTTGAATCAAATTTTCCTCTAAATCTTGTATTAATATTTTTTTTAAAGATTTTATTTATTCATGAGAGACAGAGAGAGAGAGAGAGAGAGGCAGAGGGAGAAGCAGGCTCCCAAGGAGCAGGGAGCCTGATGCGGGACTCGATCCCAGGACTCTGGGATCATGACCTGAGCCGAAGGCAGACGCTTAACCATCTGAGCCACCCAGGCGCCCTTGTATTAATATTTTTAACTATATAAGCTACTCTTCCTTGAGACCTTGCTTGCTCTTAGCCATGGAAAAGGAACCCCTGCTTGTTGTTCCTGCAGCTCTCCTGCCTCCATGCCACAGTGACGAGGGATGGGGCATATGGCCCAGGCTGGGCCAGTTCATCTCACCCAGGAATACAGTATATGATCCAAAGAAAGAGACAACCACCTGTAGGAAGCCAAATAACAGGTCACATAGACTTAGGAACTCGTGAGGTAAAGGCAAGCACATGAATAAGGGAAAGTAGTCAGTAAAGAATAAAGCAGGCAAGAAAAATCATGTGTTACAGACCCAGAGACATAGAGAGAGCCAAAGACAGAAAAAAAAGGCTGCCTGAGTCCATCTCAAGCTATGCACATCCTACTCATTCAGACGCAACTAGCTAAGACAGAAACCATGGTGGGTATTACTGATTTGCTCACATAATATCTATCCCACCCTATTTCTGGTGTGCCCTCCTGTATTCAGAGGATGTAAAGCTAAAAAGCTCTATTTCTCAGATTCTTTTACAGAGTTCTGAATGAGAATGTTTCCACCAATTAGATTCACTTATGCAATATTTGAAAGCAAAAGTGAGGTGATCATCTTCCTGCCCTTTTTGACTATTTTCTGTAAGAAGGCAAGATCATAAAATGTCTAGTCTCCAGCCTCTTGGGTGTGAAGCATCACTTTTGATGCGGATACTGGATAGACCCTACACTCCAGTACCTAATCACTGGTTTACAGGTGTTTTAAGGCAGATGTAGCTTTCCAATCCCTGGACTACAGCTAATTTGGTGTTTTCTTAAACTCAACAGTTCCAGTGACAGCCTCAGGGCCAGAGCAAAAGGGCAGAGTATGAAAGGCAACACTGCCCAAGGAGTAGGCTTAGAAAATGAAGATCAAGATTTCAGTTAAGACATGTTCATTTGGAGCTACTGAATGCACAACCACATAGAGATGGATGTTATCAGTGGGAGTCTGGGACAAGATCTTCTGGTCTGAAGATATATAACTGGGAATCGAATTATAGTCAATAGTTAAAAGCAAGAGACTGGATGAGATTGGCAAGGGAGTGAATACAAACAGAAAAGAGGTTCAAGAACTGAGTCATGTGAGGCAAGTCTCCCTCCTCTTCTGATTAAAAAAACAAAACAAACAAAAACACCAATGCCCAGTGCTATTTTGCTTAAGTTAATTCTAGTCCTGTTTCTATGCCCTACAATGGAAAGTTCTAAATAATACAGAAAGCCGTGGGGTCAGGATTCACATACCTTACGCAACTTCAATTCATATGGCAATTAGCAGTTTTGCCTTACACTTAATTGGTGTTCATAAAATACCGGTGAAATGGGTGCCTGGGTGGCTCAGTCGGTTGACTGTCTGCCTTTGGCTCAGGTCGTGATCCTGGAGTCCAGGGATGGAGTCCCATATCGGACTCCCTGCTCATCAGGGAGTCTGCTTCTCCCTCTGCCCTTCACCCCACTTGTGCTCTCTCTTGCTCTCTCTAATAAATAAATAAAATCTTTAAAAAAAAATACTTGTGAAATGAATACTTCTTTAAGTACCCCTTGGATAAAATCCAAGATAATGATTAGCAGTAGAGGTTCTGGTGATTTTCATGGTTTGTGGCAGTTCTTTTCAATGTGTTCTTGAAAAACAGGGTGATGGAGAAGTACAATTAGAACATACGTCACTGCATTTTCAAATGCTTTTTAACAACAGCTACACAGCACTAAAACAGCTCCGTGATAATCCTTTTCTGACCAGCAACCTAAAATGATTAAGGGCCTATCATAAAGAGCCAATAGTTAATGTAATTATTCCTTAATCACACTGTCCTTGTAATCATAGTTTGATTTTTTTTAAACTTCTTTTGTTCTCTTAGTATGTTTACACAGACTCTGAACATGTTAAGAATAGTTGATATATATTAAAAAATAGTCATTCAGTATAAGATTACATAAATGTCCAGAAACATACTATTAGTCAAGACTAGTTAATTAGTGTTATTCTTTCAACTGGAAAAAAAAAAAAAAACCTGCAGACCAAGAAGAACTGAACATTTTTTATGTGCAGGAGGGACCCCTTACTTATTGGTAGCTTGAGTTTATTCCTTAAACACAAAAACTAAAAATTTTTTTAATTTTTATTATCAAAAATTTTCAAATACAGAACAGAAAGAAAGAACAGTATAGTGAATACCCACATACCCACTGTCCAGGTTCAACAACTGTTAAGATTTTGTCATATTTTCATTTTTTATGAAGTATGGTAATTTCAGGCATCAAGATACCACCTCTAACTTTTTTGGTATGAATCTCTAAAAAATATAAATTTTCTCCCCATAACCACAACATTATCACACCTACTAAAATTAGTAAGTTCTCAGTGTCATCTAATATTTAGTATGTACTCTATTTTCTATAACCGTGCTTCCCCACAAAATTTTTTTGTAAAGATCTTTTTCAAAAAGTATCCTCTCAAGGACCAGGGACTGTGGTTAGTTATATCCATTAAGTTCCTTTTAACTTAAAAGAGTCCCCCTCCCAACTTTTTTCATATCATTGACTTGGTAAAGAAATATTAAACCCAGGTTTAATATAAAGAGCAATTACAACCTCCACTTAAAATATTTTCAAGGGACACATACATATATGAAATGTCACTGATCAGTATAATGTTCCTTACTTCATGTGAATTCTGAAAATAATTTGAATATGAGTATTCAAGATCTACCATAAAGATTATAGCTCAGTTGAGTGGGAATGGTTTACAGATCTGCCCCTTAGCTGGGGTAACAGTATTATTTGAGACTGATACTCTCCACAAAAACTTCAGAATCTTTTAAACTAGAAGAGGTTGGAATAGATTTGATGTGAACAAGTTTATTCAAACTGAACATAATGTTACTTTAGCCATTTATATAGGTTATATACACATATACTTTAATACATTCATTTAAATATATGAAAATATTTTTACATGTTTTTCCAATTATATTTAGATCTCACAAGGTGTAAACTGGCAGCCTGAAGCCATACTTCTGTTATCCAAAACATTTTCACTGTGAAATTTAAGAACCTCAACTATTTTTTTTTGCCTTTTAGTATGTCTTGTAATTTTTTTATGGACAACTGGATATGATGTACTGGATAAAAGTAACTGCTGTGAACAGTTTTAGTAATGCAGTGGAAAAGCATCCCAAAGTTCTATGATTAGGTCTGTCTTTCAGTGAGCCTCTGCCTCTGCACTGTGAGTTTCACAAAATCAGTGCCCCCTACCATGACTCTCCCCGTTCCCCATGAGATAGGTTGGCTAGAGTAGCTGGAACTGGCATTTCCCTTCTCTCCTGTGAAAGGCTACAGGTGGCTGGAGTCAGATATTTCCCTTCCCAAGTCAGTCAAGCTCTAGTTAAATAGTTTCTCCAGAGGGCAGACCTTGCTAAAAAGAATAGAATGCTCTGGTATTATTTCAAAATGGTTCCTTTTCTCCTTTCCCTGACAGAAGCATTAGATTTTTCTCCCATATTTACCGTGTTAAGCTCCTGGAGGTAAAACTCACAAAAGTATGGGGACCATCCCCATAACTAAACCCCCTGTAGTTTTTGACTCTCAGATTTGTCCACAGTGAGCTCCAGCAACTTGCCAATTACAGTTTTTCTACCCCAGTACTGGTTCTCACAGAGTTGTGACTGACTGAGTTGTGATTCTCTGTATTTGCTGATCTCTCCTATTTTGGGAATAGCAGTTTGCCCTGTGACCTCACTTCTCTGAAGATCTAAGAAGAGATGTTGATTTTTCAGTTTGCTCAGCTTTTTACTTGTTGTTAGGGTGGAGTGGAGACTTGAAGATCCTTCCGGTCTCGAAGCCAGTTTCTAACTGGAAGCCCCTTTAACTATTTTTTTTTTTTTTTGAAAGCCAAACAAACATTTATTTTAAGTAAAAACCTTTGTTTCCTGTTGTTTACTGGCATACTTTACCAACTAAGTTAAAAAAAGTCAAAAGTATAATTGCCCAAATTTGGGACAAGAAATAAAAGGCCAAAAAAGAAGGCAATGACCTGACAGCCTTGTCTTATCTACGGAAGTAAAATCATTGTCTCCACTAAAAAACAAAGCCCAGATAACAACTAATTTTCACTGAATAAACAATAGAAGGGAAACTACTTCTGTACAACAGTTGAACATAATTTCCACAATGAAAAAACATTTGTTTTAATCTGACAATACGGGAAGAGTAATAGTAGGAATAGACTAGTAATCTTTGCTTATAAAAAAAAATAATGCAAATAGAAAAGGAAACCACATTACAAAAAGAATGTGTCTATATCAAATATTTGGATAGTCTGGGGTTTTTTACTTCCTACAGTAATTACATCAAAAAGTTAACCCCCATAATCAATTACAACTTTAAGTTAAAAAACACTTAAAATTCAGAAAAATTTCACAACAATAAAATTTAGGGAAAATCTGGAGGAGGAAGTTTTCTTACATCTGAAACCTTGGACAACTCTCTTGAAAAGTAATCAGAAGAGCTAGAGAGTATAATGCTAAGTGAAATAAATCAGAGAAAGACAAATACCCCATGATTTCACTCATGTGTAACTTAAGAAACAAAACACAAGAGCAAAGAAAAAAAGAGAGAGAGACAAACTAAGAAACACTCTTAACTATAGAGAACAAACTGATGGTTACCAGAGGGGAGGTGGGTGGGGGGATGGATGAAATAGGTGATGGGGATTAAAGAGTATACTTATCATGGTAAGCACTGAGTAATGTACAGAATTATTGAACTACTATACTGCACACCTGAAAATAATATAACACTATATATTAGCTATACTGGAATTAAAATAAAAAACCTAATACAAAAGTAAAAAAACAAGCACATCTTAAAAAAATAATAGAAATAAAATAAAGTAATTGGAGTAGAAAAGAAAACAAAAGTGTTTGTAGGTCTAATCATACATGACTTAAGATTCAAATCCAAAATCTACTGACTACATACTCTCTATTGAACTATATATGCTTCATGTACATTATATCATGTAATAGTCATCACAGACAATCCTATTAATATATCATTTATTAAGATTATACAAGTTTAACATTAAAACTGTACACAGCGGGGCACCTGGGTGGCTCAGCCAGTTAAGCATCTGACTTCCGCTCAGGTCATAATTCCAGGGTCCTGGAATCAAGGCCCGCATCAGGCTCCCTTCTCAGCAGGGAGCTGCTTCTCCTTTTCCCTCTCCCTCTCCCCCTCACCCCCCACCCTCATGCTCTCTCTCACTCTTTATCTCAAATAAATAAAATCTAAAAAAAAACAAAAAACAAAAACAAAAAGATTGCATCCTCTAATCCATGAACATGGTATATCTCTCCATTTCTTTAGGTATGCTTTAATTTCTCTTAGCCATCTCTGGTTAAGTTTATGGTACACAAATCTTGCACGTATTTTGTTAAATTTATCCCCAAGTTTTCATATGTTTATGCTATTGTAAGTAATTTTTTTTCAACTTCCAATTGTTTGTTGCTGGTATACAGAAATAGTTAACTTTTCTATACTAACCTTAATGAAACTCAATTATTGATTCTAATTGCTTTCTTGGTAAATTTCTAAAGATTTTCTACATAAATCAGGGTGTTGTAAAGAGTCTGTTAAATGACTCTTGCATGTATATACTTTTAAAATAATTTCTGCAAGAATTCCTAATTTGAATTGCACTAACTTCACCATCCTATGCCATGTTAAGTACACGCAGAGCAGTACCTTTAATAAAAATCTAGGTGTGCTATACAATTTTTATCACAAATCCACCTCTGGGAAGCAGAACAGTGATCCCCAAAGATGTCCATGTTTCAATTCCTCTAATCTACAAATATGTTACCTTTCATGGCAAAAGACACTTTGCAAGTGTGTTTAAGGACACTGAGGTGGCATTATCCTAGATTATCCAGGTAAACCCAACGTAATCACAAGCATCCTTAAAAGAGCTGCAGGAAGAGATGTATTGATGCAAGTACAAAAAGGCAGAGAGTGACCTGAAGATGACACACTGAAGATGGAGGAAGGGGCCATGAAGCAAACATCACAGGTGACTTCTAGGAGCTGGAAAAGATGAGGAAACAGACTTATTTTGAATTCTAACCTCCAGAACTATAAGACAATAATTTGTGTTGTTTTAAGCCACTAAGTTTGTGATAATCTGTTATGGCAGGAATAGGAAATTAATATGCTAGTGATGATCATTTCTCTTTAAAAATCGTACTTCTGCTAGTTTTTTGGCACTATGCACCACTACCACCCTACACCAAAAGCAACTTTAAAGAGTAGAAATGCATGAACTGAAAAACATCTAAACTAGACTAAACCATAATTTTTAATGAATGTTCTTGTATTGGAAGATAAAGCTATCCTAAATAGGACTTCCCACAGAAGTTTTAAAATCCTTTTTCTTTTTAAGTTTGGGTTCAAGCTAACCACTGGTCCTTGAAATGCACTCTTTACAAAAGATCAGTGATAAACGTATGAAAGTCTATCATCCATCATGCCTAAAAGCAATCACTTGGATCTCTTGTGAAAGGGAGACCAAAAATTGTTGAGGGGAGGAGGAGGATGCACAGAGAATGGAGAATTACTAGAAGGCTTATAACTCTCTGCCCTTTAGACTCTCAAAGTCCTCACATTTACCATTCAAAACACATAAGCATGAAATCAGCACATATTTCCAATAGCATCTTATCAAAGCTCTGTCTTAAGTGAAATTTTTTAAATCATTTCTATACGGTATTATGTATGACTAAATGGTATGTATGTATGGTACTATGTATGACTAAATGAAGGGCTATGTATGGCTATACAGTCTTAAAGTATGGCTTTAGTAGATGACTAGACAAATAGTTATTTCTTTGATCTTACTGGCATTAAAGAGAAAAAGATTCAAACAAAAGGAGTCCTCAATCTATGAGGAATATTCTTGCAAGTTAAATGATACAGCTTGAAACATAACAATAAAAAAATTTTTAAGAAAAAAAATGATATGGCTTGAGATAATTAAAGATAGTATACCAGGTAAATCTGCTCAGGAAGACCTAAGTCATCAGTGAAAAGCTTTAAAAAGTATACAGGTTTGACCATGATCCAAAGTTCAATAAGGCCCTAAAATATAAACCCTTAATAATATAATTTTTAAAAATTAACGATAATAGTAAATACCGACATAGAAGTGACAAGAGGCATGGGTTTCAGAAAAGAACACAGATCACATCAGAGTTGAAATAAATCTTTGCAGTAAGGCTCACTGAGGACAGGGACAACTGGTCACCAAGTGAGGCAAAGACTGGACTCAAACCTAGCTTTATTAACGTAATCCAGGTCAGTGCTCTCTCAATTCTATCAAGTTGTTCCTATGGTTTAAAAAGCCAGGGTAGATATCAGCACCTAACCTAAGAATAGAACTGCAGAAAGAGAAAACAAAGAAACTATATGAAGACCAAAAAACAAAACACACACACACACACACACACACACACACACACCACACAAAATAATTCAATTTGTAGAATAAAGTTTAGCGATCAGAAAAAATTCTGCTTTATGTTAGTATTTTGAAGTTATGGTGGTTCTGCTATTAAAAGCAAAGAGATAAACACTGTCCATGCTGGAACATATTTGGCAATAACCTCTCTCAGAAATACACTGTCAACTTTAACGTGATAGTCTCTTCTATCACAAAATTTCAACTGCAAAAGCACGTGTTTTATCTTTCATGTCATCAAACACGCAATTTATAGCTCTGGAGCGAGATCTTGTAAATTCAAATCCTGATCCTAGAGTCCATCTTCCTACTTCCATATCATCCCAGTAAAGCCAGAGTTTCTTCTAATGCTAATACCTGCTTCTCTGGGCAGTACCCTTACTGGTAGGTTAGGTTCTAGAGCTAGCCGAGATACACTGAGATTCCAATATATCCTTTACAATATATTGGAGGAAAATATATATTATCAAATATATTGAGAGGTTCACAAAACCACCCTCAGGTTTGGTAATTTGCTAAGAGGACTCACAAGTCTCAAAATACAGTTGTACTCATCACTGTCATTTATTTATTACAGCAGAAGGATACCAAGCATAATCAGCAAAGAGAAAAGGTACATGGAGCAAAGTTCAGGAAAAACAGGCACAAATGCCCAGGTGTCCCCTTCTGGTGGAGTTGCACCAGACACACTTAACTGTCTTAGTAATGATTTCTGACAAGTGTGAACTATTACCCATTAGAGACTCATCAGAGTCTCATTAGAGAACTCGATGCCTCGAGTACTGGAGGGAGGGTGGGCAGGGAGGCTTGTCACATAGGCACCCTTGCCTAGTATATATAGAAATTCCAGACTCCCAGAAGGAAAGCAGGCATTTAACATAAACCACACAGTTTGTACAGTTTGGACACAGTGACTGATTCTTACCACTTAGAGTAATGAGATCTCAAATCCAAGTTCCCTGATGCCAGTCAAGGGCCAACATTGCAAGTCAGACCTGCTTCCAACAGACTAACAGACTAGTAGATCCTTTAGAGCTTTGGACCTTATCTATCTGTTCCCTGCTTCATCCCCAGCTCCTAGAATGCCTGAAATATAGTAGCCATCCAAAAAATTTTTCTTTTAATGAAGAAATTCCTGGTTCTACCACTTCTTAGCTGTATAACCTTGGGAAAGTTACTTAAGTCCTGTGTGTCTGTTTCCTCATTTGTAAGATGGAATAATATTACCTACCTCAAAAGGTTGTTCTGAAGATTAAATGAGTTAATATATGTAAAATGCTCACAAAACTGCCTGGCAAGAAGAAAGCACCATGTAACTTTTGTATATATGTAATGTTATTACTTGCTTTTTCATTCTTCCTTTTTTTTTTTTTTGAACTTCCAACCTTACCTCTTACTTTCTTCTCCTCCTTTCTCCCTACCTTTTCCAAGTCACTGAGCTTTCCCAACACAAACTTTTAATGAATCTACAGTCTACACATAGGCTAGAATTTAACACATCACTGTCTCATGTCTATTGAGATCCCTAACTAGTTTGTGGACCATACCCAAAACTTTTTAGAACACACAACAGTATCTGACATGATATTTAATCTTTGTAATGCCCAGAAAATATTGATTTACCAAGAAAATTATATATATATTAAATCAATTCTTTACAGGGGTCAGAATATAAGACAGTCAACAAACAAAATGGACTTCAAGTTTCTTTGATCTTCTTTTGAGAAATGGAAAGAAAAGTGAGTTGATTCTATCCAGTAAAAAGACTATTAGCAGTAGTCATAGTAGTAACAACAGTAGGAAAAGGCCTGGGTTTATAAAATATATAATTAGAATGTCAAACATTTGCCTTTGCCTTAAAAAGAGCATGGGTTCAAATCCTTACATGTCAATAAAGGTTATATATATCTCGTAAAGGGCTATATATATCTTGTATTGGAAATCAAGTAATGAAAATATTTTAATCTTAAAGAAAATGACAAAGAAAAAGAATTGGGAGGTAAAAAAAAAAAAAAGGAAGGGGACAAAATGTAGTCCAAGTTTTAAACTGATGAGTCAGAGAGAGACCAGTGGTTTCTATCCCAGCTCTGACACCAGGGCTCTACACATAATCACCAGAGAAAACCTCAAGATCAGCAGAATTATCAAACCCATCAAACTGAAGTTTAGTATTTTGGGGGAACTTTCATATTTGCAGGTCTTTTTAGATGAACTATCATCACAGATTTCATTTATATGTATTTATCCCACAAGCATCATCATAAACATCATTTTCTCAAGGTGAACTTTACTTTTTAGTATGAATTACTCTAAAATAAGTTTATATAAGAACTCTTAAATATCAAACACTTAATGAAAATGTTCTCCATCCTCACTGCCTTGTAGTAGTCTCCTGGATTGAGTCTCACAACTTTCACTTCATGTTTCTATGTTTTGAAGAGATTAGAAAGCTAAAAGACTCCCTTGCCGGCAAAGTGTTGGACATAGGTCTGCCAAGTTATTTGCACATGGAAGGCACAAGTTCAACAGAGGCCATCTTCCTATCGTAAGGGAAACTGACAAAGATGTCTAGTAGACACTGAACAGCGGCAGTAACCACAGTCCGGATTCCCCCATCAGTTCACCAGTTTCATGGGTGAGAAGCAGCTGCAGCAGTAGTGGTGGGAACGGTAGCAATGGTATTAGTATATGGCCTTGAAACCATTAGTCCAGTAGTGGCTCCCTGATTTTTGCTCTTCCAGCCCTTCCAATGTAAGCACCCTGTTCCTTAAAAGAGCTACAGTCATTTTGTTTCCTGCCCTACACCCTAATTTACAACACACCAACATTAGGTGAGGTCAGATCCTTACACTCTTTCTCACACTACTGCTCTAATTAGGTGACATGCCTGGAATCTCTCACCATTTTAGTTCTTCCTGAACTGCTGCCATCAAATCTGGTCATGCTTAGAGAAAGCTTACCCTAAAAAGGCCATATGGAAACCTCTTATGTTCTCTTATATACCTGTACTTTGTATGTGCAGCTAACTGTGCCCTTCAATTCCTTCTCCATCTGCTGAAATCCCACTCCACTTTTGGAACCTAACTCAAACAAGACTCCCGTGAATATTTCCCAGCAGGGTCACTCCACATGCCCATATGTGAACCCATTTCCACATAACCTGCTGCCTGCCTTCAGCTCTGTACTCATTCACATTCATTCATTCAAGAGAGTTATATTAACCTATCACATTGTGTAGAGGGCTGGAGATACAAGCCTAAACAAGACAAACGAGATCTCTCCTCTCGTATAGCTATAATTCAACAGGGAAATAGATCACCCAATAAATACCCAAATAATGTTTAATTACAACTGTAGTAAGAGTAGTAAAATATTCAGGATGTGTCTTATACGTATAAAGGGAAGCCTAACCTAATAGGGGAGAATCATTTCCCTTCAAGAGACATTTAAGCAGAAACTGGAGGATATGTAAAAGTGATCAGGCAAAAAATTGTTAGAGAGCTTCCTAGGCAGAAAAGAACAGCATGTGCAAAGGCCTTGCGGCAGCATTCTAGGAACTGTGAAGACAACCAATAGACAAAAGTCAGATGCAATAGGGACAGCAGCCCAAAATAAGTAGAGAGGGGGGTACTTCTTACAACCACTATTATAACACTTAGTACATTGTTTTGGAATTATTCATTTGCAAAAATGCAGTCCTCACTAAACAAACTCCTTTAGGTCTTACTAATTTTTTTAGCCCCATAATCCAGTAGTGCTTAGTAGTGTCCCCTAAAGTCAACATCTGTGGAATGAAGAAATAAGTGCCTGATCTGGGCAAGGAGCTTACCCTCTTAATAACAGACAGGTAGAACAAAACAATCCCTTAAGGGTTCAAAAACCTTATGTTTCTGACTACCCCAAAACTTACTGGGCAAAAGACACATTTTCATGCCAACAAATGTTGGAATCAAAACTAGTATTAACCGTGAATGAAACTTTAAATACTAAAAACTAAACTTTAGATTGGCAAAGGGCCCTAAATCTTCACTGCTCCATAAACTGCCACCAACTAATAACCAATAGAACTGCATTAAAACTCCTACAGAGTCACAAATGAGGCCAGGGAGAGGAAGTGCAGATCCATCTGCCTGTTCTTATTCTCCAGTTGCTCAACAGACCTGGTAAGTGCCAGATCATGAGCAGGAAACTGGCACCTATGCCATCCTTTTCTCCTTCCTTACTTCCTAAATAATGTCAATTCAGAAAACACACACACCAATGACTCAGTTAAGAAAATGTCAAAATCCAATTGATATAACTTTGCCAACTATTTAAAGTCAAGAGAGTAGGCTAATCTTTAGCCCTAGACTTTAGTCTTTGGTACATGTTCTCAAAGCGTAGTGGGGAAGTACTTTGTGAAAGAAAAGAAAATTGAGCTAACTAAGAAATAGCTTCAAAAATACATGAAAAGCTTGATGTAGTTTATTAGACAGTGAAGAAAACATTAATACACATATACAGTATGGAACCTCTTTTAACAGCTGAGCTGCAGAATAAGAACCGTAGCATGTCTTTTAAAAATACATTTAATCAGAATTTCACTACCTACATTTACTATGTCATCTGGCATACATAACAATAAATCCAAAATCATTTAACAAGCCAAGAACTCTACTAAGAGAGCTCTATAGTGGGCTTCAACCATATCGAAGACTCAAAATTTTTACAAAATATATTTAATTATATCAATAGCCCAGTCATGTCAAATTTTTCTACTACAACTATGAGATCAAGTCTAATTAAACTTAACTGTGATATTTTTTCCTGGAAGACGAGATAAAACAGTGAAATAATTTAGATCATTTTAATATTATTCGATACTTAGTAACATCAAGGAAAAACTAAGGATCTTTCCAAATCATGACTGAAGTTCATGTCCTTCACATCCTACCCTCAAACTCTTGATGCTACTCTCTTCTCTCCCTCTTCCTACATTTCTCAAAAACAAACCCACGAACAAAAAACCAAACAAAACCAAACTAAAAACATTCATTCAATATATATCCATGGACCTCAGTGGCAATACAAAGAGCGAGCAAAACTAATGCTCCCTTTTCCTTCTGTTAGAATAAAATTTTTGCTCTAATTTAAAAAGTACACGATTCTCCTCTCCTCACTTCAAAAAACGAGAATGAAAATGTTACCATGTGGCACATAATGGATTTATCAAAACCTATACACTATTTTAGGAAGCATCAGTGAAAATCTGATTTTATAAAGTACTTTTTCGGGGACAGAAATTTAAACAAAAAATATTTTTCATTTATTTCTATACCTAATGAAGGTACTTACTGAAACTGTTACTATTCAATTTTTAATAGATTTAATATATACTAACTTTTTTTTTTTTTTTAACTAACATCTCTTTTTAACCATGTTACTTATCATTCAAAATGCAACTCATTTCTTCTTCTGGCCTTTTAAAGGCCCTATTTTTCGGTGTTTTACTAGTGCAGTGATGAGTAATTGAGCCTCAATACAGTATTCCCCCCCCCCAAAACACACACACACACACATAATCAGTATAAAGTAAACAAATAGTGCCATAATAATCAGGCATTTTTAACTCATCATCTGAAAGGTTACCCAGAATAAAGGTAAGGTTCGGTCAGTCAAGTTACTGTGATATTGAAAAGTGCTTCTTAAAATGGTCTGGTTACAGTATTCCCACATGATCTTCCAGTAATCAGGTACCTGTTATGGTAGTGTGGTAGTGAAGTGACTTGCTGATGGTGTGTGGCTTAGTCTAATCACACATTATCAGCCTACTGAAACGTGACTCATTTATATAGTATTGAGGAAGAACAGTAAAGCTTCAAGAAAAGTCTAAGTCAATAACAGAAATCTGAAATGACATTCTCAAAGAGGGACTCCTGCTTTGGAGAACTACCTATTCTTCACCAAATAAACAAACCAATTTAGAAATAAGCAAGATCTTTTCCTAAACACATGACAGGTTTGCTTTTAAAATCTGAAACATTTTTCTCAGGAGATTACTTATAAGACATTAAATATAAATCAGATCTCCAGACCCAAACATATAGGCTAAAAATAGTGTATCTATTTTAAAGGCTGAGGCAGAAGCCCTCCAACGGAACAAACTAAAATTAGGTTTTTGTCAATCTCTGAATCTTTTAAAAAATGCACCTTCAACGTTCTGGGCCACACAAACCACTGTCCACATGTTCTCCCAAACCAACTGGTCGGAGATAATCTAATTATTAAAAGCTTCAGGAACATAAGCCCACTGTCCAAGAGACTCATATAATGAAATTCCTCCTCATTCGGGTTAATATCCAGACTAAAAAAACAATTTTACTACTACTACTACTACTAAAGACCCCTCCCCAATGGTCTCACTCAGTAAAACTCCAACCCACCAAAAAGGACCACCATACCCTTTGTCAGGAAGAAGCAAAAACCCTGTACAAAGCTGTCAGGTGGGCAGGCAGGTAGGGCTCCACCTGGGATACGGAGCATCGGAGCCCCGAGTGGGACGCCGTGGTCACTGGGGGAGGGTCGAGGCGGAGACCGAGACTAAGGGGGGCCCCACCCACGGATGTACCTGCGAGCTGAGGCGGGAGGAGGGCAACCCTTTAACCCTAAGCACTGGCCAGGCAGTCGCCCCGTTCCGCGCTCCCAGACCGGCTCTGGCCCGGCCCTCTAGAGGGTCCGAGCATCGCGACGCTGGCACCGGCTCTGCTCCCGGGCCGGGAAAGAGAGGAGGCTAGGGCCAGTGCCGGCGCCCACTGGCCTGACCTCGCCGCCGCCTCCGGTGGAGGTGAGGGGCTACTCGAGCCTAAGCCCGCCCTCCCCTCAGGGCCGGGGCCAGCTGGGCACAGCCGCGGCGTCCGCTCGGGCCCCGGGCGCCGCGGCGACGGGAAGGTCACCGGCCGCAGGAGGCCCCGACTAGGGGCGGCGACGTCCGCGCTACCTTTGGCCTCGCAGTCGGCGCAGTACTTGTTGTCCTCCTCCCTCAGCAGCTTGGACAGGATGAGCTGGTGCTGCTCGTTCAGCTTCTGAGCCTTCTCCCGGCAGGAGCGCGTCGCCATCTCGGCAGCGGGGCGGAGAGCCCGGGGCAGCTACGGCGGCGGCGGACTCGGGCAGGAGCTGGGCAGCGAGAACACACCTGGAGCCGCCGGGACCGCGGGCGGACTCAGCCCAGGAAGCGGCGGCTGCGGCGGCGGCGGCAGCTGGAACTGGAGGAGGAGCGGCGGCGGCGGTGGCAGCGCCGACGTGTCCCGCCTCCTCGCCGGGCCGTCCCCGCACGCACCGCCTGAGCCGGCGAGGGAGGGGGAGGGGGAAGGAGGGAGACAGAGCCGAGGCTTCCGGGCGGCGCGCAGGAAGGAACCCAGGCGCTGGGCGCGATGCGCATGCGCCGAACTTCCCAGGAAGCCTGCCCCCCCCCCCCCCCCCGGGACTTTATGCGCCAGGCCCTTCGGCCAAGGTGATCCCGAGAAGGTACTTCGCACTGCCCGCTGTGGGCTTCCCCACTTTGGGGATGAGATTGCCCCAGAGGGCCTCGGGTAAAATCTGGTAAAGGAAGAACCTTTGCAAAGAAGTGACTTACACTTGCTCCCTTGCCTTTGCTCTTGACGGCGCAACATCGGAAATGCAGATATAAAGTGCGTGCATTCGTGTATTCATTCCATGTTTATTCACGTGCAGTTTTGAAACAGGAACTCCTAGAAGTTGGAGGACACGGGTGCAATAAAATAGTCAAAACAGTCCCTTACATTTTATGGGAGAGAAATAGTCTGGTAGTGACAGTTATTAAGAACTAACATTTACTGAGTGGTTACTGTGTACCAAGAACTATTAACCTGTTTAACCCTTATCACAACCCTATGATACGTTATTCTCATTATACAGATGTGTAAAATGAGGCATGGAGGAGTTAAGCCTCTGCCCAGGCTACAGAGCTACACAGTGGAGGAGTTGAGATTGGAGTCTGCAGCAGTCTGGCTCCAGAGTCTAAAACACCCAGCAATAAGCCTTTCATAAGGAGGGGAGAGTGTGGCCAGGGAGGCAAATCCTGGGTGTTTTCACTTTAACAGAAAGCTGTATACGCAATGATCTTTAATGCGTGAAAAAGAAAACTAGGGAAAGAAGACACTTAATTGGAACCGGGAGCTCCCCAACCGGGCCTCATGGGATTTGAACCCTGAGTGAGGCTATTTGACTGTTTTGGCATATCATGGCTTATTAGCAATTTCTCATATGAGGCTTAAGAAATCAGAATAAACATGCCTGTGATGGAGCAGTTGCTAAGAAAGGCAATGAGCCGGGGCCTGTGTCTTATACTTTTCTACAGGGCCAATTCCTAGCCTAGGTCCTCCATTAAGGTGACCCTCATGCTCACCTATCCCTGCTCTTGGCACAGGATCTCAAAAATGCTTGTGGAATTCATCCGGCTCCTGGGTGACTAAGTCAATTAAGCTCTGACTCTTGATTTCAGCTCAGGTCATGATCTCAGGGTGGTGAGATTGAACCCCACCTTGGGCTCCCTGCTGGCCATGAAGCCTGCTTAAGATTCTCCCCCTCTCTCTCTCTGCCCCTCCTTCACCTCCCTCTCTTAAAAAAAAAAAAATGCTTGTGGAATTCAATTGAAGGCTGAATAATTGAACAAATTAGAGCTTAAACTGTGTGGGTCTGACAAATAATAACTAGTAACTAGTAGGATATCAGAGTGAGTTCCAAAAAACAAAAAAAATCATGTGGGAGGCAGAACTTTTAAGTCACATCTTAAAGACTGGCTTGATTTAGATGGGGGCCACGGAAGGAGATACTGAGCAAGAGCAGTATGCACAAAAGCACAAAGACTTCAAGGAGCTCAGAAAACAGACTAACGGACAGGGGTACTACTTAGGATGAGTGAGAGATAAGGCTGGATAAGTGAAGTGCGACAGAATTAAAGAAGGTTTGGGGAACCAGCCAGAACAATGTGGCCCTGATGCAGCTGACAACAGAAAACCTGCAGATTCTTTAAGTAGGATAGTAGCATGGGAAAAAAGGCATGTTTGGGGAAAGTTAGTCCAACAGTACCAGTTAACAAACGTGACTTTTGAGTGTTTCCTCCCCTCCAGGAAATTCTGCTTACTGCTACAAGGATTAAGAAAAAAACAGAAGCGGGCACGGGGTGGCTCAGTCACTTAAGTGTCTGCCTTAGGCTCAGGTCATGATCCCTGGGTCCTGGGATCGAGTCCCGAGAAGCCTGCTTCTCCCTCTGCCTGCTGCTCTCTCTCTGACAAATAAATAAATAAAATCTTAAAAAAGAGAGAGAGAAAAGAAAAAAACAGAAGACAGGCTTACCACCAAGAAATTGAAGGGGCACAGCACTGTCTAGTAGAAATATAATGCATACCACATATACTTTTAAATTTTCTAGCAGCCACATTTAAAAATAGAAAAAAGAAAAAGAAACAGGCAAATCAATTTTAATAGTATATTTTATTTAATCAAATATATCCAAAATATTATCATTTCAACATATGAGTAATTTTTAAATTAAAATTAAAAATTAGTGAGATTTTACATTCTTATTTTCCTATTGTTTTCAAAATCCAATGTGTGTTCTGCACTTACAGCTTGCTTCAACTTGGACTAACTACACCTCAAGTGCTCAATTGCCACATGTGACTAGTGGCTACATTACTGAACAGTGCTTCTCTAGATGGTCATCTAGAGGCTATTAAAAATCTAAGTTTGAGTTGACTGCTTATTAGGGATATGACAGAAAGAACAAAAAAGGGACACCTGGGCAGCTCAGTGGGTTAATCGTCTGACTCTTGATTTCCACTCAGGTAATGGTCTCAGGGTCTTGAGATGGAGCCCCACGTCATCAGGCTCCATGCTTAGCACAGGGTCTGCTTGAGATTCTCTCTCTCTCCCCTCGGCCCCTCCCCCATCTCTCACTAAATAAATAAACAAATAAAATCTTTTTTAAAAAATGAAAGAAACAACAAAAAAAGAAGAGACTGATGCCAAAAACATCTGGGGAGGAAAACAATGTTGCATTAAATCATCAGTATTCATTAAACAACTTCTATTCAGTTCTCTGACAATCAGAAGCTTACAGTCTAATGTGAGATGAAAACATGTAACTAAAAAAGTTACAAGCCACACTGTAAAGTCTGCAGCAAATATAAAGTGTTCTGGGAACAAAAGGAACAGAACATCAATAGCCTAGAAGAATTGGGGAAGACTTCACAGAGTACATGATGCTTAAACTTGATTTTAATACAGGTAGGAATTTTTCAAGGGAATACGGATGTAGAGGAGGAAAAGAATATCTTGAAATATATATATACATATATACATCGACTTCTGACTTCTGAAAGCATGGTTCTGTGCTGGAGGTAGTGAGAATATGAGGCAATAGGAACGTAGGTTGTGCATAGAGAACAGAAAGGCAAGAATGGAAGCAAGCTGGAGAAGTAGAACAGAGACAAGAGGTTAAGAATTTTGCAGCCAAACTACATAGTTTGAATTTTACCTCATGGGCATATTGAGCCAGCAGAAGTTTTTACACAGAAAAAAGATTTGGTTAGCTTTGTTTTCCACAACTATAATGGCAGGCTAGAGAATACGGGACGGTGGGAAATATTATTCCCGGGATCAGGGAAACAAATTACAGACAGGGCTGTTGCAATAGGTCCAAAGAAGATATGCTGAAGGCTCATTTTAAGCCAGTAGCATAGAGTTTGGAAGAGACAAAGTCAAATGATGTTTTAAAATTAGAAGCAGCAAGATTTGGCAGCTGACTATATGTGGGGGTTGAGAAAAAGGAGGTGAGAATAACACCAAGGTTTCTAAGTTGAGAGACAGGTAAATGGTGATGCCACTAATGCAAGAGAAAAGGGATAGTTCCATTTTGGGGTCAGAGGAGAAAAGGTGTTCACTTGAGGCCATGTTAAGTTTAAGGTGTCCATAGGACATCCACCTCCATATGTTTAATAAGACACTGCATTTCTACTTCTAAAGCTCTAGAGAGAAGTTAGTGCTGGTGAAAGTCATTTGGGAGTCATCTACATTTAAATGGTCATACGAGACATAAGAGTAAATGAAATTCCCCTAGAGAAAGCATGTAGACAAAAAAGAAAAGAGTCAAAGGGACAAAACTCTGGGGATTGCCTGCTAAATGATGAGTGAACAGAAAAAGGTATACCGTTGAAAAGAGAGGTGAAGTATGGCCAGGAAGAGAACCAGAGACGATGGTAGGAGAGGTTTCTGAGAAGTCAGGGTGAGCACTAATGCCAAATGTCCAGAAAAGTCCATTATTTCAGTTTTAGATAACACATATAACATGTGGTCATGGGTCTGTACAGTTCATTGTTTTTCTTTAGGCCAGGAACAAGAGAAGAGAAATCATCTGGTGAGACTTCCCAGGCACTGCAACTATCTGGCATTTCAGCAAAACCTCAAGGGAGTGATGAGGATGGTTAGAAGGGGGGAAAAAAGAAAATGTACGTACAGCGTTAACTGTAGAGTATAAGGTGAGTGTCCAAAATATGTGTGTGAGAGGTGAGGTCAGACCAGCTAAATGACTACAGGTTCCTTTGAAGCCAAAGGTGATTTGATGTCCTTAGGAAATGAATGCTAATCGCTGAAAGAAAAAAAAATGGGGGGGGAGTACCTAGGGACCTAGAGTACCTAGCTCTCAGGGAAGAAGTAACTTCTACCAATGAGGTCCAGATGTCAAGATGTCTATAGATGTTCAATGGCTGGAGAGTGAGGTTGAAGGTCTGTTTCTACAGATTCTTAGAGAAGTGAAGTCCCTTTTTAACTCTAAAATTCTGTTTCCATTTGGAGAATAAAGATAAGAAACAGGTGTAGAGAGTTTGACCCCAATGGAGTTGGTATTCCACAGAGGACAAAGAAAAGGATTTGGAAAGTGGGGGAGTGGGGAAATGAGAGAGAATTATGGGTGGAGTGAAATGGACCACAGTGAGCTACGTATGAGTGTGTAGGTGGAATGTCTGATTTGAGCAGTAGATACAGACAGCCGGGAGAAAGGGGGTCATAGTAATAAGAACGACTTATTTTTAATCCCCTACTGTAGTTTAGTAATTCTCACACCAACTCTTTGAGGTAAATCTTACAATCATTATTCATATTAGGAAATATCAGCCAGGATGGGCTAATGCTGAGTAACAAACAACCCCCAAATTTTAATGACCTCAATCAAGAGAAGTTTATTTCTTGGTCATGCTATGTGTCCATTGGGTTGGTGGGTGCTCCACTCCATGTTGCCCTCATTCAGGGACCAGACTGATAGAGTCACTGTCATGCTTTGGAAAGGCAGCAAGATTACTTTTTTACAGGCTTCTCCCCAGGAAGAACACATGTCTACTTCTACTCTCAATCCATTGGCCATAGCAAGTGCATGACATGTGCTAATACTAAGGGAACCAGAAGTGTAATCCTATGATGCACCCAGAAGATGAAATGGAAACATCACTGAACAGCACAGAAACTGTGGCTCAAAGATGTTGAGTACTTTTTGAAAGTTGTCTAAATATTAAATAGCCTAACTGGCGTTTGAGGCTAGTTCTTTTTGGCATTAAGGTCCTGCTCTTCTCATAAGCCATGCTACCCCCTGGGATGGAAAACTGAGTAGAACAAGTTAGATCCAAAAGTGATAAGGGTTAAAGAGAGACCAAGTGTATTAAAGCAAGAGAATACACAAACATGGAGGTGTGTGAACAAATTCAACAAGCATACAAAGAGAGGAAAACCAGGAAAGACCCAGATTTTATTTTTGTTTGTTTTCAAAAGTTCTATCATGGAATGTTAATGTGTTTGTAGTTATATGTAGATATATGTATATGACATATATGTAGATATATGACTTCCACACACTTCTTCTCTACTTTCCTTCAGAATTGAGTTATTTTCAAATATACAGTATTGAGTGAGTAACTATTATAGAAGAACCTACAACATCACACTGCTCAATGTAGGAAAAAGTAATTTTCAAATTCTAAATGCCTCATCTTTTCACCCCCAGTACAGGAAGACTGACATGTTTTTGGTGGTCATATGGGCAACCAGCGTCCCCAGTCACAAAAAGCCTGATTACAAAGAGCTGGAAGAGCACATCCAATTCTTGCCATCTTTTTTGGAGATAATATAACCAGGCAGAAGCCTGATGGACACATACAGTGGTAGCCAGTCTTCACGTTTGGGCTTGGGCAACTCTAGCCTCCTAAACATTTTGTTGAAGCAGAATGAAATGACTCTTAGGAAAATTTCCTGAACTTGTCCCCTCCCATTATCCTCTATGTTCCCAACACCACCAGTTGGCTGTTCCCTCTATTCATTTATTCATCCAATCGACAGTATACTTTTAAAGTTCCTTCTAGTTTCAGGCACTGTGCGAGGTAGTAAGGATAAAAATTAGTGAACACAACAGTCAATCCCATCCCTCACTCCTATCGTAGTTTATCATCGATATTCATAGATCAGTTTCTTCCGCGATCTCATCAGAGGTCTTCAGAGCCCCTGATGTTAATGCACATGGCAAGCCCTTAAACAATGTTTGCCGAATGCGTGAATGAGCAAAAAAATTGAATGTAGGAGCTTGCCTGTGAAAACATATAGTTTCTAGAAGCAAAATTAAGAGACATAATTATTTTACAGAATAATATGCTTATGAAGGCTAATCATTCTATATTTTTATTTATAAGGGAATATTTCCGATGGACTAAGGGCAATTTAGATTTTATCATATATAATCACTCAGACGATAAGTTCAGCAAAAAAGGGATTCTTCCTTCATCAGAGCCCAAATGGAGTTGAAAGTCATAAAACACTTAAGATGTCAGAGCAACTGGGACATGGGGATTTTCTAGTGTGTTCCTACCCTTGGACTGCTTTGACAATTCAAACAGAAAGCTGTAGAACCTCTTCCCAGCAAATGTACATGCATTCAAAAGTTTTCATATTGTATCAGGTTTGCTTCCTTCCTCTGAGGCCACAAATCATAACCCAAATAAAGAACACCTGAGTTAGTCCAAAAAGAAAAAAAGAAACATAACTTTTTAAATGATTTTTTAAAAGGGAAACTAATGCATAAAAATTCTGTCTATATCACTCCTAACTCCCGATCTTAGTCAAGTTATGTTTTATCTAGTGTTATTCCTTCCCCCCCCCACTTAATATGAGAGTCTACAGAGTTTCTTCATCTCAATTTAGAAAGAAAAACTCTAAATAATCAGAAATACACATGCAACTTCAAGATTTAAAGCAACAACAACAACAAAACCAACCTGGGATGAGCTTGGCTTTCACAAATTTGGCCTTGGCAGTAATATAATTTAACTCAACCAAGCCCAGTTATTTGAGGGAAGACTCAAAGATAAGTGAATAAATGCAATTTCATCGTTCTGCGGCAGGAGACACAAAAAAACAGATATATGTTCTGCCTTTTTAAGGGTGTGGTGGGCATTTACTGCTTTTGTCCTCCTAGAGTCCATCCCCTTCTATGGGGGGGGAGGACATGCCCCGATTTTCCTCTGGGGAACTATCTCCTTCCTCTATTGAATCCAGTTTTGAAGGAGGGACTGTCAACTAAGGTCCCCTGGACATGTGCCCAAAGTAGGCCATTCAGATACTTTCCTCTAGAACGTTGAGCTTGAACAGAGTGGCACAAAGACGAGAGCAGCTGGAAATGGCTCATCCCTACGGAGATCTGTTGTCTATTGGATCCTGCTCCCTTGATCTTCGCAGCTACTTCAGTTGCTGTCCTTTCTGGAGCCTGCCTTTTTAGTTTCCCTTTAGATTCTTTGACCACCGAGAAAGTCTTCTAACACATTCGTCTTTTGTTTGTTAGATATAAAAAGTCAAACTAAAGCTGATTTATGTAGAGCTCCAAAATTATTGATAATGAGCCGTGTGCCATTTGATGGAAGTGGAGGGGGCATGTTCTCAAAGAACTTTGCTACTTTTCCTGGTCTTTAAAGGAACTTACTCCTTTTCTTCTAGGCCTTTGAGGTTTGGTAACCTTGCTGGGATGAGACACTTTCTACGTGAGTTTCTCTGCTGTTCTCATTCTTGACCTTGTTATCAAAACAGTGCGTATTATTATTGTAATTTTAAACTAAAAGTAGCATCATTTTAGGAGAAAGGGGGAAAGGCAATACGCAAAGGCTTATTTAAATTATTTTAAAGTGGTTTTTATCCTTTAGTAACTTAGGACAGACAGATTTTTTTAGGACACAAGATGCACTAACCATAAAAGAAAAAAAATTAAAAATCAGACTTCATTAAAATTAAAAATTTCTGCCTTTCAAAAGACACAATTAACAAAATGAAAAAGCGTTGTACATTTTAAACTTACAATAAATATACAGTGCTATATGTCAGTTATATATCAAAAAAGCTGGAGAAGGGGCACCTGGGTGGCTCAGTCAGTTAGGCATCTGACTCTTGATTTCAGTGCAGGTCATGATCTCAGGGTCCTGGGATGGAGCCCTGCATTGGACTGGAGATTCTCTCCCTCCCTATGCCCCTACTCCACCTAGAATAAATAAATAAATCTTTAAAAAAAAAAGCTGGAGAGCATTGTGAATTGTGTGAGACTGTTGAATCGCAGACCTGTACCTCTGAAACAAATAATACATTATATGTTAAAAAAAAAGAAGAAGAAGAAGAAGAAGATAGCAGGAAGGGAAAAATGAAGGGAGCGGAAATCAGAGGGGGAGATGAACCATGAGAGACTATGGACTCTGAAAAACAAACTGAGGGTTCTAGAGGGGTGGGGGGAATGTGTTAGCCTGGTGATGGGTATTAAAAAGGGCACATACTGAATGGAACACTGGGTGTTATACGCAAACAATGAATCATGGAACACTACATCAAAAACTAATGATGTAATGTATGGCGATTAACATAACAATAAAATTTTTAAAAAGCTGGAGAAAAAATATAAAATTTGGAAAATCTATTTTTAAAAAAGAAAATGAAAAGGTAAGCTACAGATTTGGAAAAAAATATTTGTAATACATGATAAATACAAAGGGTTTATTTGGACAATATATACAGAACTCCTGCAAATCAATAATAAAAAGACAACTCATTTAAAATGGCAAAAGACTCTCTGCAACTTCTCTGTAAACCTAAAATCACTCCAAAGTAAAAAGTTTATTTAAAAAATAATAAAATAAAATGGCAAGAGACTTGAAGAGATAGATCAAAAAGAAGATACATAAATAACCAATAAGCACATGAAAAGGTGTTCATTATCATTAGTCATCGGGAAATGTAAATAAAAATCAACAAGATACCACTTTACACCCACCAGAATGACTAAAATTAAAGACTGACAATACCAATACCAAATATTGGGTAGCAACTTATATACTTAATATTACTTTATTGCTGGTGGGAGTACGGAATGTTATAACCATTTTGGAAAACTATTGGTCAGATAAAGTTAAACATATGGTCCTCCTATGACCCAGCAATTCCACTCCAAGAGAAATGAAAAAATATATTCACAAAAAGGACTTACATAAGAATGTTCATATTTGGGGCGCTTGGGTGGCTCAGTTGGTTGAGCGACTGCCTTCGGCTCAGGTCATGATCCTGGAGTCCCGGGATCGAGTCCTGCATCGGGCTCCCTGCTCAGCAGGGTGTCTGCTTCTCCCTTGGACCCTCCCCCCTCTCATGCTCTCTCTCTCTATCTCATTCTCTCTCTCAAATAAATAAATAAAAAAAATCTAAAAAAAAAAAAAAAGAATGTTCATATTTCTTAATTCATGACATCCCACACCTGGAAGCTACCCAACTGTCCACCAACAAGGAAAAGGATAAACAAATAATGGTGTATTTATACAATGGAATACTACTCAGCAATGAAAAGAAGCAAACTACTATATACAAAACAACATGGTTGCATAATATTCCATTGTATATATATACCACATCTTCTTTATCCATTCATCTGTTGATGGACATCTAAAAATAAAATGTGGAGTAAAAGAAGCCTGACACAAAAGAATACAAAGCTGTATGGTTCCATTTATATGAAGTTCCAGATGAGACAAAACCAATATATGGTTGAAGAAAGCAGAACTGTAATTGCCTAAGGAAGGAGCAGAGTGGAAATTCACTGAAAAGCTGCACGGGGGAACTTCCTGGGGTGATGTAAATGTTTGGTATCTTAATTGGTATTTTAATGGTTGATGATTTACACAGGTTTATACAGTTGTCAACATGAATTGAACTATATCCCTAAAATCTGCATTTTATTGTACATAAACTATACTTCAACAGAAAGAACATTGAGAAAAGGTATTGGGGGACACATTTGTCCACTCGGAAATTGAGCCTACTTTGGTTTCATGTGTTCCCATTATTCCTGATTCTCCGATGAGGATTTCCTCTTCTTGCTGGAAACGTCACTCTTGGCACTTCTGTATAGCTGCGTCCCAACTGTCCTTGTTAAGCCTTGTAAAAACTCCCCTTTGTTCCCTTCCCTGGTTGTCAGTGTTGAATCCTCAGCCCCTTGTTGAGGACTATTCTCTGTTCTCTGTGGCTGTTCTCTCCTAAAGTACATAGTTTTGTTGTTGTTTGTCAGGAGCTATGCATCTCACAACTTCACTGTCACTTCTCCTCTAAGGAACTAGTACAGAGAGTCCATCCTTACGCCCACCACATTACGGGCCTTGACAGCCTTGACAGCTGCTCTCCCGTAGGCTCAGGGATTGTTTCCCAAGGTCTAATTTCTGTCACCCTCTTCAAACCTCCCATCTCTCCTGGAGCCCCATTTCCCATTCAATCAGCTCCCCACAGACTCTGCATCTCTGCCTTGACTCTTTGTACTGAGAGTTCCTCCAACTCCTTGGCTTATAGGTGATGAAGCAATGTTTTCTTTTGTCCTTTGCGTCTCAGGTTATCTCCTATTCTCCTCCCCATACAGGTCCATTCAACCCAGACTCCCAGGACTCTGGGACTCAGCTGCCATGGCAGGCCCCTTGGAGGAGACACTCAAAGGACTTCAGATCTCTCACACCAGCTTACATCTCCAGTGCCTCACTGACCATTTCCACTGGGAACAACCGGCTTCATTTAGAAATCTGTGTCTTCAAAATCAACTCATCTTTCTCCTCCCTCCTCATTCGGGCTCCACCTTTGATGCCTCTGACTTTGGCATCTCCATGATCCCAGTCGTTTGACTTACACCTTTGAGTCACCTATGATTCATTCCAAGTAAATGAAATCTCCAATAAGTGAATTACTCATTTCATTTCTTTCTTTATAATGTCACCTGTAATTCATTTCATCAGCTCCTCACACCCAGAAGGGCTTCTCTGTTTCCATACTCTTCCTGACCCTAATTCATCCAATGCCATTTTTTTTTTAAGAATCTAGAGACCTCACATTAAAGGGCAGGGTTATCAACTTTTCATCAGCTCCAAAGTAGATAAAGTAGCTGAAAAAATCAAAAGTGCCCAAGGTATACCAGCAGATCAAGAATTTGGGTCTCCTTGCTTCCATCCATCTATCCATCCATCCATCCATCCATCCATCCATCCATCCATCCAAGAAAAATATTTTGAGCAGATACTATGTGCTAGTCCCTGCAGATATATTCACAAGTAAGAAAGACACCCTTTCTATTCTTAAGTACCTCATAGTCTAGGGGAGAAGACAGATAGTAATCAAATAATCACACAAATAATGCCCAGAAGGAAAGGAAGATACTGCTATGAGGGCATGTAAAGGGGAGATTTGGCCCCAGTTGTGGAAATTGTCTCTAAGCAAAGAGACATCTGAGCTGACAACTAAAAGACAAATAGGAATAAACTGATATTTATGTAAGGGGTGGGGGGTTAGAAACGGGTAAACTTCGTGTTCAAGTAAGTGACAAAAGACTTGTATGGCCAGTCTGAGACCACAAAAGGCAGCATGGTACAAGGTGAAGCTGGGAAAGCGGGCAAGGGTGGCACCACACAGGGCCTTCCGGCGGTCATGTAGTGCGCCCCTCGGAGCTCCTGCTGCGGGGAAGCAGAGCTGACTGACAACCTGAGGATACCGCTGTAAGACAAGAGACTCTTCTAATAGGCAACATTAGCTTGGCCAAAACTTTCTCGGACTTTCTCTGGAATCTGAGCCTTTTCCTACCCAGTCCTCCTTCTTACCTCCTCTCTTTCACAGGTGTTAGACTTGCATCACACTTCCAAAGTTCTCCTACATTCTCTCTCCTCTTCCCCTTTATTCTTCATAGGCTTTTTTCTTTTTCTTTTTTTAAGGTTTTATTTATTTATTTGAGAGAGAACAAGTTGGGAGAGGGGCAGAGGGAGAGGGAGAAGCAGACTCCCCGCTGAGGAGGGAGACCAACAAGGGACTCGATCCCAGGACCCCAGGATCATGACCTGAGCCAAAGGCAGATGCTTAACTGACTGAGCCACCCAGGCACCCCCATAGGCTTTTTTCTTCATAAGTATCTCTCATGTCAAAACTGTCTTAGCATCTGCTTCCTGGAGAACTGGAACTAACACAGACTTTTAGGCCACAGTTGTCATTTTGGTGTTTATCTCAAGAGTAACGGAATGACATGACCAGATTTATGTTTTGAGAAACAAACATTGCTGTCAGCAGTGAAGGGAACAGATTGGATTTAGGCAAGAGTGGATGCAGGGAGAGCAGTTAGGCATCTTTGGCAGTGATCTAGATGAGATGATGATGATGATTGGATTGGGGTAGTGATTATGGAGATGGTAAGAAGTAGGTAGATTTGAGAAATGTTGAGAAGGTAAAACCAGTAAGACATAGTAAGAGGCAGTAAGGGACAATGTGATCATAGTTAATGCTATTGTATTGTAAACTTGAAGTCTGCTAAGGAGGTGGATCTTAAGTGTTATCACCACACACACACACACACACACACACACACATACACACACACACACACAAAGAAATAATGGGAACTATGTGAGGTAACAGGTATGTTAATTAGCTTAATTATGGTGAATATTTTGCAATGTATACATACATCAAATCATCAAGTTGTACCTCTTAAATATATACATTTTTTTAATTGTCAACTATTCCTCAATAAAACTGAGGATTAAAAAAAAAGTACCTGAGATTCTGTCTTATGCAGCTGGGTGGATGGTGCCAGTCACTGAGTGAGGCAATGCCAAAACAGGAGAATGTTTTAGGGTGATCATAAGTCTGAAGCGCCTTGGAGATACCCAAATGGAGGTATCAGGCAGGCCATAGTATATTTCAGCCTGGACCTCGGGGAAGAGGTTAGAGCTGGGGGTGTAAACTAGTGGTTGAAAGTATGTAGGTGGTGCACATTATTACATTAAAGAATCTATGGAAGTTATGCTATGGAAGCTAAAGAAGCTATGGATAAAATCACATGAGGAGGGAGAATTGAGAGAAAACAGAAGGAGTTTTGAGTAACATTAATATTTATTGAGTATTGACATAAGCCAAACATGATGAACCTGTCCAGGTGACCAAGGAGAGGTAGAGAGATAGGAGAAAGTCTTTCATCTTATTAATGTGTTTATTGTTGTGTAACAAACCACCCCAAAACTTAGTAGCTTAAAACAACCACCATTTTACTGCTCCCAGGCCCATGGGTCAGCAATTCTGGCCAGTCTCAATTGGACAGTTCTTCTGCCGTCTTACTTGAGGTCACTTATGCAAATGTATTCACCTCATGCCTTGATGGGGTGGATGGCCCACAAGGGCCTCACTTACATGTTTGGGACATCACCTGGGATGGCTGGAGTGACAGGCACTGCCAGCCTCTCTTTTCATGTTTTCTCTCTGTCTCCCCATGGTCTTTCATCCCAAGTTGGTTAGCCTGGGCTTGCTCACACTGCAAAGGCAGCATTCAAAAGGACAAACCTCAATGCATGAAAGTCATGTTGGCAGATATCCTATTGGCCCAAGCAAGTCACATGTCCAAGCTCAGCGTCACTGTGGGAAGAAAGATAGGAGAAAATCTTCCTCTATATAAAAGTATAGAGGTTAGGAGGACTGATTTCTTGGACATGGGGGGTCGGGAGCAGGTAACAATTTACTACAGTAATCCTCTGCTTAGGAACGTATAGTGATTTCTTATTTCCCATCAAGTCTAATCTGTATGACTTCTCACCATAGTATACTATTTACTGTTCTTTTTAGTCAGGCTAGTTCTTTCCTTGTGCTTCATTCTTCCTATGACCTCTGCCTGAGCTCCTTCTCCATGTCTCAGCCTTCTCCATCTGGCTCATTTTACCCATTTTAGGCTTATTCCAGCCTTCACATTTTTGTTCATTTCATTCTCTTAGCCTATAACACCCCCCGGTCTCCCTTCCCTCAGTCCTATAGCAAAGACAACATTAGTCTAATTCTAATCTCAACTTCTCCATGAAGCCTCCTTAGATTATTCTGCCTTCATCAATCAGATCTGTCTATAAATTAGTATTGATCTAATAAATAAAACAGTTTTGATCTTAGTTATGTGTATTTTGTACTGTTGGCTTTACACAGTTATACTTTATCTTACAACTGGATTGTGAATCCCTTGATGAAAGAAATTGTGTCGAGGCACCTGGGTGGCTCAGTCAGTTAGGTGTCTGCCTTCGGCTCAGGTCATGATCCCAGGGTCCTGGGATCTAGCCTCTTGTTGGGCTCCCTGTTTAGCAGGGAGTCTACTTCTCCTCTCTCCTTCTGCCCCTCCCCACTGCTTGTGCTCTCTCTCCCTCTGTCAAATAAATAAATACAATCTTGAAAGAAAGAAAGAAAGAAAGAAAGAAAGAAAGAAAGAAAGAAAGAAAGAAAGAAAGAAAGAAAGAAAGAAAGAGAAAGAAAGAAAGAAAGAAAGAAAGAAAGAAAGAAAGAAAGAAAGAAAGAAAGAAAGAAAGAAAGAAAAAGAAAGAAAGAAAGAAAGAAAGAAACTGCTTAGACCTCTTTAACATAATGGCATATAAAGACGAACAAAAGAGAAATCCTGGTTCTTCAGGAATTCGGAGTTAATTCAGACCAGTTAATCAGAGGACTTAATCTAGCTGGAGGCTAGTGAGAGAGGAGCAGTAAGAAGATATGAAGTTGGGACTTCAGCCCTGAAAGACCTGTCTCTCCACGTTCTTTTGTGTTACTCCTGAGGCATGTTTTGGGGGCAGGGATTGGCCCAGTGTTGGTAGGGCATTGAAGGGCCTGCCTCCTCAGAGGTCAGGATGGGACAGGACGGTGGCGAAGGGGGCCCTCATGGTCACTGTTCCCTCAGCTGCAGGCCTCCTGGGCTCTACTTGTCATCTCTGTTCACCCCCCAAAGGAAAGGCCTGCAAAGTCACGTTAGTCCTAGCCTCTACTTTGAACAATGAATGAAGAGATATCTCTGACACCAAGAGGTCAGGGTTCCTGTTATCTCTTGCTTCCACCTATAAAACTGTGTAAAATCATGTAGTTGTGACACTGATTACAATAGGCCCAATTTCAAACAGTGATAAAGACTCCATGGGCTTTTTTCCCAGGCAATAGCCACCCAGTAACACTGTGGTTGATGAAAAGTAATTTTATAGCAAGCCACCAAACAAATGCTTCGTGTGTGACTTTTTAAATAAAAATAGATACAGTCCCTAATCAACCTCCAATACTAATTAGTCCCTTCTCAAATCTTGTAAATGGTTAGTCAACCTCATTTTAGAAAAGGCCAGCTGTTTTGTAGAAAACTCATGAGAAGAAAGAGACAAAAATAAGTTTACTCCACCAAGCCATTTTCATGTGGGCTCCTGGTGAGACAGCAAGCGGTTCAGTGATGCATCTAACATAGAATTTTCTTTAGACGTATCTGAAGCTCTAATAAGCCAGATCCTGTTGGGGGAGGAAATTAATCCCAAACACAAGTAAGGCATTTGCAAAGTGCTTTAACTCTTTCAGGTCTCCTGACCACAAAATAAATAGCCTGGAACAGTCAGTAATGGTGAGGCTGAATTGAACAGAAGGCAAGTGAAACATTCCTAGTTAGAGTGGTCATTTTTGGGAAAATCTAAATGTGATTCCAAATGACCTATTTCCATTTAAATAGTTTAGAGGTGATAGAAAACAGCTTATGATCTCTGGCAGGAATCCTCAGCCCATTTCCAGCCAGTGTTCTCTCCTGCAAAGATTAATGCAACTATCATCATATCTGAACTTTTGCCTTTCCTCCCTGCTAAGAAATTCTCAGGCGTTACCACTCTGCGGCCATAAACAGAAAATAAGTTCATAAAAGCAATTTCCTGTGAGGTTAGCTTTAGTGTTTTTTCACCTTCTAAGAATAATGTTTTAGGGGTGCTTGGGTGGCTCAGTGGGTTGAGCATCCTACTCTTGATTTCAGCTCGGGTCATGATCTCAGGGTCATGAGAGCGAGCCCCACTGGCCTCCACACTTAGCTCAGAGTCGGCTTGTCCTTCTCCCTCCCCCGTGCCCCTCCCCCCACTCTTTCTCTCTCTAAAATAAATAAATAAAATCTTTAAAAAAGAGAATAATGTTTTGACGCATAACGGTCTTAGTAACTAAGATTCAAATAGGTCAATGACTCACATTTTTGTGTTTGTTAAGAGGGGGAGGGGGACAGGCAGAGAAACAAGCATGATTAAATGTGGTTTAATTTTAGAAACATTTTAACTGGAAAGGAGTTCAATGAGAAATCTTCATGTAGTTATATAAAATTACAAAAAAGTTGGAAACTACCTAAATCTCCAACAATAAGTAAATGGATAAATATGACAGAGCCACATAATGGACAATCATGTAAATATCAAAATGATTTTTATGAAAAATTTATATAACATGTAACTATATGATCATACATTCTAATTAATTTGCTGAGAAAAAAATCTGGAAGAAAACACATCAAAATGATAACAGTAGTAGACTTTGAGAGAGGACCTGTAATTTTTTTCTCCATATGACAAAGTTTTCGAATTTTTAACAAAGGGAACATGCCAGTTTCATAATCTGGAAAATTCCACTTTTACAAACAAACTACATTTTTAAAATTCAATTTTATAGATCATTTACTAAAACTAAATTTAACAACTATAGTGCCTATAATGCTTTACAGTTTATATGACATTTTTACATTTATTCTCTATCACCTACAGCAATTGAGACCTTCGCACATCGTTTATTTTGTATCGAGTCAGGCTAACTGTATTTGACTTTTCACAACACGATATTAAACCTAGCAAATGTTTTGGCAGAAATAGCATAATCCCCAAATGTAATTTCCTTTATGATTGGTCATAAAATGCATATTAACGATGTAGTAATTTTTAAAAGCTATAGAAATTATTATATTGAAAGTATTTGAAAACCCCCAGACAAAATGCTACATTCCCTTACTGATTCCCCCTCCAAATTTAAATCGTTAAAGCTCTTCTTGGAGCCAACACTTAGAACCCACTCTCCTTCTATTCCCCCCACTCGTCATTTTCTTGCCTCCAACTTTCCAGAACAGAAAAAAAAGAAACTGAATATACCAGGCATAGGCTTCCTCAACATCCCATCCTTACACCCAGGTTCAGCTACCTGTTTTGCAGGGCTTAATGCAAAGTGAAAAACAGGGCCCATTGTTTTAAAAAGTAAGCAAAAAATGCAGTTATAGGTACTAAAATATAAAGTTTTTTCCTTTAAAAATATTTTTTAATTATAAAATTATGTTAGGAGTAATAGTAATCGCAATAGCGATAAACTTTCAAATTGCAAAAAAAAGTCTTTGGTATCATAATTTCAAATAATACAATAACAATATTTTATTAATGTCACATCCTAATGACAAGACTAATCTGGCTCACTTTTCTGCAAGTTCATTTGTTAGGGTGGCACAATTTTTTACTTTTAGCAACTTCGTTTTCAACTGATGTAACTGGAAGCAGTGTCAGTTGCTCTTTTAAAATGCAGGATTGCAAATAATTTCTGATAATTTTTAACTTTGAGAAGGATCTTTCTGCTGATGCAACTATTATTGAAGCTTTTAAGAGTGTTTCATAGGTTATGACAACATTTGAGTAAAATTTCTGATAAATTATTCCGAAATATAAATTTTAGTACATCTAGAACTGATGACTATTCTTGTGGAACAGCTTTTCTAAAATGATTTAACTCTTCATACAAATCAGTTTCCTATCAAGTCCAAATTTAATTATAAGTGTAAATTTATACAATAGCAACTGAAGAGACATTTGCTTGACAGTGTAGCAGGAGTTTTCAAAACCAGAAATTCTGAACTCTGAAATATTCTAATAACTCCCTGACATGTTTTATTACAATGCCCATGTGTCAACGTCTATTTTGCATTAATATATTTTTAAAAGATTTTATTTATTTATTTGACACAGAGAGAGAGAGCAGCAGAGGCAGAGGGAGAAGCAGACTCCCAGCTGAGCAGGGAGCCCGTCGCGGGGCTCCATCCCAGGACCCTGGGATCATGACCTGAGCCAAAGGCAGATGCTTACCCACTGAATCACCCAGGTGCCCACATTAATATTTTTTACAGAGTTTACTGCCTGCACACCAAGAGTTCCTGCCCCGGTGATCATGCAGAAGAGTTAATATTTGTATAGATGCTGTGGAGTTGGGATCCTGGGACAGGTCCTGAAGCTGCCTCCATGCTGAGTCCCTCCTCTCTTCCAGGGCCAGGGCTGTGGCCACCACCACTGCTGCTCCCGCGGCTACTGCATAATCACCACTAAATCTGGACAAGGTCTCAGCTCCTGCCCCACCTCCAGTCATTCCCGGTCTGTGTCAGGTGGGCACATGGGTGCCAGGCAGCCAGGTGAACTGCCTACTGCCTACCACGCCTGTGGGCTTAAACTGGAGGCTGTGCACCCTTCCGCCAGGCAAATCTTCTCTGTTCATGCACGTGGTTCTTTGTCCCATTGAATGTCACATATGACATGCAAATTCAAAGAGAACACTATTAAGAATTTCAAAGTGGCCAGGGCAGAAATTAAATGAAGCGTAGGGCTTCTGAGAGTGAGCCCCGGGCAACTGTACAGGTCACCCCCCAGGAAGCTGGCCCTGCTCCCACCTGCATGTTTACTTTATCTGACCCCAAATTTACTTCCTCTTTTCTAATCCCAGGACCTTGTTCTATCAGTCATCTCCTTTCTCTGCAGTATTTTGAAAGTATCAGATTATTCTTCACTGAGCGTGCTCAAATTTCTCCACCTTAAAACAGCTCTGCACCCCTCTCTAAATACATTCCTCTTTTTCTCCTTCCTTTTGAAGTCGGTTACTGGGACATTAGACTGAGATCATTGTCTTGGCTTTCAGACTTTCCCTTTATTGGCCATCAGACCTCTACCCTGACAACTTCACCAAATTTTGTTCTGACGAAGGCCGGCAAATGCTTCTTGACTGTCAAATCTAAGGGACTCCTTTAATTCGTGTTATGGATTTAATGTTTGTGTCTCCCCCAAATTTATATGTCTAAGCCCTAACCCTCAATGCGATGTTATTTAGAGGTGGGGCCTTTGGGAGATAATTAGGTTAAGATGAGATCATGTGGTTGGGGCCTCCATGATGGACTAGTGTTCTAATGAGAAGCGGAAGAGAGACCAGAGCTCATTCATTCGCTTTCTCTCTCTCTCCCTCCCTCCCCCACCCCCGCCTCGAATGTAAGGATCCCAGCAAGAAGGCAGCCATCTGCAAGTAAGTAAAAGGGCAGGAACTGAATCTGCAGATCAGCAGCTCTTGGACTTCCCAGCCTCCAGAACCATGAGAAATAGAAGTCTGTGCTTAAAGCTTCCCTGCCTATGGTATTTTGTTATAGCCGTCTGGGCTACCTAAGACAGTCCTCATCTTACTCAATAACTCCCCTTCTTGAAATTCCTCCCTTAATTTCTGAGACTCCACCCTCTCTTGGTTCTCACCTTACCTCCAACATTTCTGAATTTCAGGGGCTTCTTTTTCTGTGCATATACCTAACATTATCCTTGGATTGTTTTTCTTCTCCCTCGGTGCCCTATCGCTGAGCAATTCACAGCGCCCAGGCTAGAACAAAGTGCTGTGTATTCAAATAACTCCTAAACTCACCTCCACGGCCCCAACCTCTCTCCAGAGTGCCTGACCCATACAGTTTACAACTTCCTGAACGTCTTCACCGAGATGTCCCTGGATACCTGGCACTCGGTCTGTCCAACAGAAACTCATCATCTGTCCTCTGTACTTGGTGCTCTAGTCTTCTCTCTCAGGTGGTGGCACCACCATCCAAACACACACAAGGCAGAAAACTGGGACTTGCCGTTGACACCCTCCTTTCTTTATATTCAATCATATACCAGATCTGAGAGATTCTGTATCTTTAAGATTTCTCAGCTTCATCTTCTCTTTCTCAATCTCCACAGACCCTACATTATTTCAGGTCCTCTCCATCTTTCCCCTAGGCTATTGCAAAAGTTCTTCTTTTTGACTGTCTGCCCTCCACCCCCACTCCAGTTGTGTCCTATATACCTTCTCTTCCACTTTGCTGTGATGGTGATCTTTCCAACACAAATCAGCTTCCGTTCCCCCCTACTTAAGACTTTTCAGTGACTCCACATTCCTGCAAAATAAAGTCCATACTGCCTAGTAAATAATAGAAGGCCTTTCATAATCTGGCCCCTGTGTATTTGTCCAGGCTTATCTCTTCCATCCTTTGCTTTAGCTATGTTGAACTACTAGCAGTCCTCCAAATAAAATGGCTAGCAGTCATTTTATTCTTCCCTGATTTTATTTTCTTTTGCTTAGAATACTTCTTATTTTCTTACACCCATTGTTCTCCTCCACATGCTTAGAGCTTTTCAACTCCCGTATTGCAGACCAGTAGTGCACAAGATATGAAACCACTAAGTTTGGAACAGTCAGGGAAGACCTGGGGTGGCCCAAGATGGTAAGAAATGGGCACATTTTCTAACACATTGAATGTAAGATGTGAGACAAAGAAGAGTCAAGGATGACTTCAAGGCTTTGTGGTCTGAACAACTGGAAAAGTGGAGTTGCCATCAACCCTGGAGGAGGAAGACTGGGCAGTGGAAGTTTAGCTGGCATGGATAAAATGCCAGTCTGGGATATGCTAGATTTGAGATGCCAATTAGACACTCAAGTGGGGCTGTTGAGTGGGAAGTTAAATATAAGCTTGGAATTCAGGGGCCAGACCTTGGCCAAAGACAAAATCTGGATGTCATAAGCATACACGTAGCATTTAATGCCATGAGGCCAAATCAGATCACCAACGGAGTGAATGAAGATAGAAAAATGAAGTCCAAGATCTGAGCATTTAGGTGTTCAGAAGGAGTAGCCAGTGATACAGAAAAAAAAATTAGAAAACTCTGATGTCCTGGAAGCCAAGTGAAGAAAAGGATGAAACAAGATGAAATCTCTGGTAGACAGAGTAAAACGAGGACTGAGAATAAATAACTGGACTTTGCAATATAGAGTTTTAGTGGGGGTAGTGGCAAAGCAAAGCCAGGAAGTTTCCAAGAAAAAATGAAAGGAAGGATTTGGAAGCAGTGATGGAGAAAACTCTTTCAAGAAGTTTTTTTTCTATACAGGAAAAGAGAGAAAGCATAGAAGTTAGTGGGGAAAAAAGTAGGATTTTAAAAAAATTGTGTATTTTTAAGATGGGAGAAGCTAGAGCATGTACTGTATAATAAAAGAAAAATCAAGAGGAGAAAGACAATTTGAGGAAACTAGAGAGAGGGGGGAGAGTTGCTAGAGTGCTATCTATGAGCAGTGACAAGTCCCAGGCAGGGGCAAGGGACTGGAGGCCATAGTCAAGGGGATGCGTATGATTGACCAAGGCATCTGAGTAAATAAGGAAGGAGTTGAAATAGGAGGGCAGTGAGGGATAGTGAAAAGGTCATAGGGATGGAATGGAGGATTGTTGGGATTGGGGCACTAGAGGAAATAAGCTAGAAAGTTGGAAGGGGGTGGTTAGGAAATGGAGAGCTTGAAATTGAAACTGTGGGAAGGTGTTACTTTTATGTAAATGTTAAGGTCAAGGGTATCATGGGAGCAAGTGGAGGAAAAGGAGTGTTAGAAGAGAAGATCTGGAAGAGAAGAGAGCAAGGAACTGAGAGGCCAGAATATTGGAAGGATTATGTACCTAGATACTGAAATTATTGCATTTTATGAAAGTTTTGGAAAGTCACAGTGACCCAAGAACTAAAATCTTCCCTAATAATATCCATTCTCCAACTCTTCAAGGTGACTATTTTACACATTTTCGTTCCTCATACTTTCAACAGTCTCCCTGTCCCAGTCAGCAGATGGCGTGTTTCTTATTTCACTAAGAAAATTAAATCAGTCTGAAGAGAGCTTCCAAATGCTCTCACTAACCCCAGCTCTCTACTCACCTGCCTCCATGCTGTGCTCTCTGCTTTCCTTTCTGTTGGAATGGAAGCACAATGTGGGTTCCTACCTAAGGCAACTTTCCACTTGTTACCAGATCCCATTCCTCTCACTACTAGACTCCACATTGCCCTATACCTACCCCTAATTTCTCTGTTCCTCTTTGCAGCAAAACCCAAGGACAGACTTTAATCACTGTGTCCTCTTGCCCAACTCCCATCTCTCTTGTACTTTCTCATATGGGGACTCATCCCCACCACAACACTGACAATGTTCTGTTCCACATTTTTCAAATCCAATGGTCAATTCTCAGTCCTCCTCAAATTGAGTCTCTCAGCTGCATTTGATAGAGCTGATCACTCCCACGTTCTTCAAACACTTTGTTCATTTGACTTCTGAGATAGTATACTCTCATGGAATTTTTCCCCAACAGAATTCTCTTTTTTCTCTAGTGCTCTTAGATACAGTTCTTGGGTTGCTTCTTTTCTCCGTCATCCTTGTTTCTGTGGTGATCTCATCCAGTCCCATGATTTTAAATATCATCCCTATGCCTGTGACTCCCATATTTATATCCCCAGTCCCAAGCTTTCCTTTGAACTGCCTACCAGACATCTCCACTTGAATTTCTAATAGACACCTCAAACTTAGCATGTCCACAATGGAACTCTTGAACCCCTATCCTCCAAAACCTGATCCTGCTCCGACATACCCTAGCTCAGCAAATGGCATCTCCATTCACCCAGATACTCATGTTCAAGTCCTAGAATCACCCTTGATTCCTTTCTTTCTCTTATACTCCTCTTCCAATTTATCAGCAAGCAATGCCAGCATTACCTTAGAAATACATCATGTATCTGACCTTTCCTCAGGTGAGTGTTAACATATGATCATACGCCAAATTGTTCTAATTTTTCTGTTATATTGGACAAATTATTTTAAAATCTTGACTTCTTTATTCTTACTTATAAATTATAGGTTGTAACATCTCCCCTTATATGGAGATTTCTTAGGTATCACTTTTTAAAAAGATTTATTTACTTATTTGAGAGAGAGAGAGCACACATGTGCACCTTCAGCCTATGACTCTAGATGAGTGCTATCTAATAGAAACATAACATAAGCCACATGCATAATTCTAAATTTTCTAGTAGCCATATTAAAAAGGGTAAAAAGAAGGGCATCTGGCTGGCTCAGTCAGTATAGCATGTGACTCTTGATCTCAGGGTTGTGAGTTCGAGCCCCACACTGGGGCTTAAAAAATTATTTAAAATAAAGGGTGAAAAGAAGCAAGTGAAATCAATTTTAATTACATACTTTATCTAACCAAATATCTGCAAAGTGTTATCATTTCAACACGTAATAAACATAAATCTTTTTTTAAAGATTTTATTCATTTATTTATCAGAGAGAGAGAGCACAAGCAGTGGGGGAGGCAGGCAGAGGGAGAAGCAGACTCTCCGCTGAGCAAGGAGCCCAACGGGGGACTTCATTCCAGGAACCTGGGATTATGACCTGAGCCCACCGGGATCATGACCTGAGCCAAAGGCAAATGCTTAACCGACTGAGCCACTCAGGCGTCCCTCCAGCTGTCTTCTTAATCCCATGTGTATTTTACACTTACAGCACCTCCAGTTTGGACTGTCCACATTTCAAGTGCTCAGTAGCTACATGTAACATGCGCTATCCTATTGAACAGAGCATCATCTTTTACCAGGACTAAAGAAGTTGTATTTTAATTGGTCTCCTCCTTATATCATTTTCTCCCCTTCCGCCCTCCCAAAGATATTCACCCCTTATCAGCCAGAGTAATCCTTTAAAAATACAGGCAAGATCATGTTCATTCCCTGCTCAAAATCCTCCAATGACTTCCATCACACTTAAAGTCCAAATACTTCACCATTGCTTACAAAACCTTACATGATCTGACTTCCTTTCCCTCCCGCCCCTCCCCTGGACCTTTTCTCCTACCACAGACCCTCTCATCACTCCTTTGCCACCCCACTGACCTCAGCTGTTCCTCAAACATAGCAAACATACGCCTCTCCACCAGGGACTTTCAATTGCTGTTCCTTCTGCTTGGAATTCTTTTCCCTCACACCTCTCATGGTTTATTCCCTCACTTCGTTCAGACCTTTGCTCAGACCATCTCAAAAGTGGCCTTCCCTGCCCACCCTATCTAAAATGGAACCCCTGCCACTTGGGCTTCTCTCCTTGTTTTATGTGTCTTCAAAGCATTGACTATGAAGGTCAGCATTACCTGACCTTGTGTCATATACTTATTTGTTTGCTTAGCGAAATCCCCAAATTAGAATATAATCTCCAAGCAAACGTGAGCTGTACTTTATTCACTACATTCTAACTCCTTTATCTGAGTTTTAAGTAGGTGCTCAATAAATATTTATTGACTGAATAGAGAAGAAAGACAAAAAGCAGCAGTCCCTGACATTCAGAGCTAGCCTGACATAGTTGGGCTGTATTATATTCCCATTAGACATAAACCATCTCAGAGATCAGCAACTTCAGACAAGCTTATGCTGAGACCATGATGAAATGAAACAAGTAAGGCCACTTCGTAATTTTCCTAAGAATACACAAAACAAAAACAAGGTCAATGTGCTACCCAGCCCTGCATGCTCTGTTCCGGACAAAATGAATGACTGCTTCTTTATAAATTACAACTTCCTTCTTGTAACTGAAATTTGAGATACCCATCACAGAACTGTCTTGTTTTCTAACAGGACCAGTTTAAAAGGAAACTCCTTCTCCCCTTCCCTATACCCTTCCCTGAATCACTCAACCAAGGTACTAATATTGTAATACATTCTCTCTGACACACTCTCTTACTGAGAGACCCCATGATTCTCCATGGTGTGTATTCTCCTTCATTACAATGAATAATAAGCCCAACTTACTCAATTTCTGCGGTGTTCCCATTGGCCTTTGGCAGTGAACATTACGGAATGAATGAATGAATCAGCCTTTGCATTTGGAGATTATGGATGATCTTTATTCTCTTTTTCATACTTCTCTATTTTGTCTGTACTCTTTGATGTTTCTATAAAAAAACAAGTATTATTTTGGAATCAGTAAAATTTGAATATACATTTAATTTAAAAATAACAACTATTATTGTATACCATAGACATAAATTCTTAATAAATAGGAGACCTGGTTTTAAAGCCAATTCTGACACTTCTTAGCTGAGTAAATGTGGGAAGTTTATTTAGCCTTTCTGGATCTCACTGCTAAAAGGCAGGGTATATCTTGAGATCCCTTGCGACTCTAAAAGCTTTAATTAAAATTCCTCCAAAGTAACTGTATTTAACTTGACACAGTGATGTTCAGGAATGGAGCAGTGAGGTGAGTGTTAACATATGATCATATGCCAAATTGTTCTAATTTTTCTGTTATATTGGACAAATTATTTTAAAACCTTGACTTCTTCATTCTTACCTATAAGTTATAGGTTGTAACATCTCCCCTTATATGGAGATTTCTTAGGTATCATTTTTTTCAAAGATTTATTTATTTGAGAGAGAGAGAGCAGGCATGTGCATGCATGAGAGCAGGGGAAGGGACAGAGGGAGAGGGGGAGAGAGAATCTCCAAGCAGACTCCCCACTGAGCATGGAGCTCAAAGCAGGGCTCGATCCCATGACCCATGAGGTCATGACCTGAGCTAAAACCAAGAGTTGGATGCTTAACTGACTGAGCCACCCAGGCGCCCCTGAGCTCTCATTTTGTAAATACATGTGTCAGGAGTATCAGGCATGGGCATCCTCCATTTCTGTTCAACAGAACTACTATGGAAGCCAATTATGCTAAGTGCTGGAGACCCAAAATTGCCCTAAATTAAAGAATCTCAGAGTCAGGGTGCCTGGCTGGCTCAGTCAATAGAATGTATGTCTCTTGAGCTGGGGCTCATGAGGTTGAGTCCCACATTGGGTGTGGAGATTACTTAAAAATAAAATCTTAAAAAAAATAAGGAAACTTGGGCGCCTGGGTGGCTCAGTTGGTTAAGCGACTGCCTTCGGCTCAGGTCATGATCCTGGAGTCCCGGGATCGAGTCCCACATCGGGCTCCCTGCTCAGCGGGGAGTCTGCTTCTCCCTCTCACCCTCTTCCCTCTCGTGCTTTCTATCTCTCGTTCTCTCTCTCTCTCAAATAAATAAATAAAATCTTTAAAAAAAAATAAGGAAACTCAGAGCAAGTAGGCAAGAGGAAGATGTAAACAGATGGTTGAAATATTGCATGATGTACTTAATAAGAGACAGATGTCCAAGATCAGAGGACATAAGTGTTGGGGTATCAGAAAAAGTTCTACAGAAGAATAACTAAGAATGTAAGGAAGGATGAGGAAAAGTAGAATATGTTGGAGGAGAGCATTCCATACAAATAAACCTTTTATAAACATGAAATAGCATTGTGTATTCAAGGAGATATAAGCAGGTTAGTATTACTTGAGTGGGGTATGAGGAGTAGGGGGAAGGAACCGGAGTGAAATGAGGCATTAGTAGGTGAGATTAGAACTCTTAGAGGTGGTGTATTTCGTATTTCAGCCCAATGCAGGAATTTCTCCTAGACTCTATATCTGCAGCCTCCACTATGCCCATATGGCCGTTTAAATTTAAATTAGAATTACTTAAATTAATCCCATTCCTTGGTCACACTAGTCATATTTCCAGGGCTCTTTGCCCCAGTACTGTTTTGACAGGACATATCTAGGACATTTGTATCCCTGCACAATGTTTCACTGGACAGCACTGCTTTATAGTGTCCTTGATAGATGCCTGTTTATCTTCTACTTGAATGGCGGGGAAATAGCTACTTCCCAATATAGGATATTCCATTTTTAAATAGGTTTATTTGCTAGAACATAATTTTAAATAATTTAACCCATAACGCACTGATTTCTGCTTAAGAATCCTAGTTCTGTGGATAAATATAATAAGTTCACACTTTCTTTCACTTGGTGGTTCTTTGTCTATTTTCAGATCATTTCCTGTGTCCTTCTTTTGTTCTCTTTCTCAGGCCAATCCTCCCAAATGCTTTCTGTGCTTCCTCCCATGCCTGTTTCCAGATTCTTTCTATTCTGGTGGCCCTCCTCCATATTTCTTCTAGATTATGTTTTCCTAAACTGAACTCTTTTGTCTCAGTTGTGGTTTGATCAGCAGAAAACAGAATTACTACTTTCCTGTGCTCCAAGAACTTCATTTCCATAAGTAGAACCTAAGCCTATTTTGCCTTTTTTTTTTTTAAAGCATCTCTCATTCTGTTGTGCATTTTAAGCTCATTGGCCAGAAATATCCTGTCCCGACCTTTTTAACATAAATTCCTGTTGTAGTAAGTCTCACTAAGCCTGTATCAGACAAAAAAAAAAAAAAGATTTTATTTATTTATTTGACAGAGAAAGATACAGCGAGAGAGGGAACACAAGCAGGGGAGTGGGAGAGGGAGAAGCAGGCTTCCCGCCAAGCAGGGAGCCCGATGCGGGGCTCGATCCCAGGACCCTGGGACCATGACCTGAGCCGAAGGCAGACGCTTATCCCACTGAGACACCCAGGCGTTCCCCCCCAACTTTTTTTTATCAGACCTCTAATTTCTTGTTGTTGATGAAATTCTGTTATGCACTCCAGAGAAAAAGAGCAGCAGAAGAGTGAAAAAATTCAGAGGTAAAAAAGTAATTAAGAAATATCTCAATTTATTATTAAATCTGTCCCATAAAAATATTAAATCAGATATAAAAGAAAATATTAAAAAGAAATGATAACCTTTGACATAAAATGGTAATAAAATTGCCAACTGAAAATGGGCTGACAGTCAATTGCTCATGCTAATAAATGACTTTTAAGCCCTTCTTAGGTTAATGGATGCACTGAATTATTAAGCAATTCCTTTTCGCCATACTAATACCTCTTGAATGCACAAAAGTTTTAGTTCATCTTTGGAGATACAGGTTTATGTGTGAGTGTGGCATTGCAAATTGTGTTCCAATTCCTGCCTCTGAAGGAGGCCCGTAGGAATGGCCCAGACCTGTTCCACCAGCAGCCGTGACCTTACATGAGGAAGAATTCCCTTTGTTCCTTTTGTGGGATCACATGTGGAAAGAGCCTTCCCAACCACTAATCTGAGTTATTAAAATTGCCTTTTAATTAGGCCACCTCTCCCTACTCTTCTTGTACCAGACTTTGAAATGACAATTTTCCAAAGCCAGATGTAGCGTATATTTGCCACAACAAGTGTCAGTCACCGAGGTCCCAGGAACGCAAGTACCTCAAATCCCACACTGAGTATTTCGGTACCACTCCATGACTCCATGAGCCTAAAATCAGGTATCTGACAAACAGCTTCATCTCTCCTGTTTCATTATGGTATCAGTTTACACACTTAATGAGCCATGTCGCCTCCTGTGTTCTGAGCCAGTACACTGTGGCTGCTCAGTTGATCTGTCTTCTCAGAAAACTCTAGAAAACTAAACAGTTGAATATCTGGCTACTCCTTTTTAGTCTGTTTTCAATACATGGTCTACATATACTGAGTAGCGAAATTATTAATAATCCCTTAGGCTGGATTAGCTTCTTCATATCCATTATCTCCCTGGATCCCTACAACCCACCCCCCCATGTGACCAGCAGGGCAGGAATGATTCCCCTTTTATGTAAGAGGAATCTTAGATTGCATGAGATAACATGTTTGCTCAAGGTCACATGGAAAGTAAGTGGTAAGCCAGGATTCAGACCTTACTCTGACAAAAAAATAGCAATGTACTTTTTATTATGATGCCTTCTCTATTTTTTTTTAAAGATTTTTTTATTCATTTACTTGAGACAAAGAGTGAGCGACAGAGAGAGAGAGCAGGAGCAGGTGGAGTGAGGACCCTGGGATCATGACCTGAGCAGACACTTAACCGACTGAATCACCCAGGCGCCCCATGCCTTCTCTATGTTAGGTAAGGCAGAATTCATCTAAAACTTTTCCATTTATTTCAAGACACTGGCCTTTGTAGACTACTCATTTCATCTTTGAAAGAAATAACCAGACTTATTCTATGGTACATTCTGTGATATAATCCTCTGGGGACAAAATTAAACACATGGTTTACAAAATACTCAGCAGTACCTAAGACTTGAATCACATGAACAACCATTTTCTACTGTTCAACTTATAAGGTATTCTTGGAGATTCTCTATTGAACAGGGTTATGCAATATGATGATACAATTGAATTTGGGGCCTGGAAGGGATTTTCATCTTTTAAACCTTTTACAGTTAGCTTTTTTTTTTTTTTTAAGATTTTGTTTATTTATTTGTCAGAGAGAGAGACAGAGTACAAGCAGGGGGAGTGGCAGAGGGAGAGGGAGAAGCAGACTCCCCACTGAGCAAGGAGCCCGATGCGGGGCTTGATCCCAGGACACCGAGATCATGACCTGAGCCAAAGGCAGACGCTTAACTGACTGAGCCACCTAGGTGCCCCCAAATTAGCTCTTTTTTAACTGAAAAGGTAATGTGTATAGGAAAAATTCAAATAGTGTAAGAAGATACGTAGGTAGGTATATACCTTCTAATATATAGATGTATCTACACACATTCTTACACTATTTGAATTTTCTTACCCTACTTAATTATTTGAATATTACATATTAAATATTTATTATTAAATCTATCTATCTATCTTTCTATCAATATTTAAATCTCAACCTAGAGCTCCAATTTCCTAATCTTCCTCCCCAAAGGCAATTTATAGATCTTCTAGAAGCTGTCTAGGCACACACAATATAACTGCAAATGAAAGCATGCCGTACATACTGTTCTGTATCTTGCTTTTTTTTTCACTTAACAGTATATCTTGGAGGCTCTTCCTTAGCAGTGCATTATTTTCCAGGGCTACATAGTATTCTCTACTATAATTTATTCAACAAATCCTAATGATAGAAATTGGTGGGGGGGACTGTATTCAGTCTTTTGTTATTATAAACAATACTGCAGTCATAACCTTTACATACATCTTTTTTTTAAGATTTTGTTTTATATATTTATTTGAGAGAGTGAGAATGAGAGAGAGAGAGAGAGAGCACATGAGAGGGGGGAGGGTCAGAGGGAGAAGCAGACTCCCTGCTGAGCAGGGAGCATGATGCGGGACTCGATCCCAGGACTCCAAGATCATGGCCTGAGCCGAAGGCAGTCGCTTAACCAACTGAGCCACGCAGGCACACATGCCTTTACATACATCTTAACTAAGAGTGGAATTGCTGGGCCAATCTGTATGCATTTCTATTGTACCCTTCTGTCATTGTAAAATGGCCTTCTTTGTCTAGTTTAGTGCTTTTATCTATAAAATTCAAACTTGTCTGATATTAATATTGGAGTCTCTTTTCTTTTTGTGTGAATTTGATCTATCTTTGACCATTCTTTTACCTTCAAGCTCTAAGTCACTTTTTTATGTGTGTCTCCTATTTGCTTTGTAATCCAAACTGAGATTATTTTTTTTTTAAGATTTTATTTATTTATTTGACACAGAGAGAGAGGGAACACAAGCAGGGGGAGTGGGAGAGGGAGAAGCAGGCTTCTGGCTGAGCAGGGAGCCTGATGGGGGGTTCAATCCCAGGACCCTGGGATCATAACATGAGCCAAAGGCAGACACTTAACTGACTGAGCCACCCAGGCACCCCTGAGATTCTTATCTTTTAATAAACATGTCTATCCATTTTATATGAGTTCTGTCATCCAATTTTGTTATGTTTTCCATTTTTAATGCTTCATTTTTTTACTTGGTTGCTTCTCAAAAATCTTTTGCTAAAAAGAACCTTAGGAAGGGTGCCTGGCAGGCTCAGTCGGTGGAGCATACAACTCTTGATCTCGGGGTTGTGGGTTTGAGCTCCATGTTGGGTGTGGAGATTATTTAAAAATAAAATCTTTTTTTAAATTATTTTATTTTATTTTATTTTTTATTTTTTTTAAGATTTTATTTATTTATTTGAGAGAGAGAGCATGAGAGGGAGAGGGGGGAGGGTCGGAGGGAGAAGCAGACTCACTGCTGAGCAGGGAGCCCGATGCGGGACTCGATCCCGGGACTCCAGGATCATGACCTGAGTCGAAGGCAGTCGTTTAACCAACTGAGCCACCCAGGAGCCCAAAGTCTTTTTTTTTTTTTTTTTTAAAGAATGTCAGGAAAGACAACAAGAAACTAATGAAATTGGTCATACATGGGGCTGGGATGAGAACAAAGTGGGAAGAATAAGAAAGGAACAAACAACACTTGTCTGAGCATAACATGTATAGTTCTTATTTTGGAAACAGAAATGTTTTAAATATTCAAAAATAAAATTAAATGTAGGCATAACTCTAAAATTGAATATAAACAGAAACAAATAAACCTAATTGTATTTCAAATTAACATAACTTCAGAGAGAAAAAATAAACGAATCCAGGTAATTTTGAACACAGCACTTTATCTACCCTCAATGTAAAAATAAAAAAGAAATACCAACAAGTCTTAAACCCTATAATTGGTTGGAAACTTCAGGTTTTTAGTGTTTCACTTTAATAAACACATACTTTAAAAAACAGTTTATTAAGATATCATTTACAACCATATAATTCACACATTTAATGTATGCAATAGTGTTTAGTACATTCACAGTTATGCAACCATCACCATAATCAATTTAGAACATTTTCGTTGCCCCAAGAAGAAACTCCACACCCATTAACACATACTCCCCATCTCCTTCCTACCCTTCTACAAACACTGATATACTTTCTGCCTCTGTACATTTTGTTCTGGACATTTCATATAAATGGAACTCTATAGTATGTGATCTTTTGTTATTGGTTTCTTCTTTTTTAAGATTTTATTTATTTATTTGATAGAGACACAGCGAGAGAGGGAACACAAGCAGGGGGAGTGGGAGAGGGAGAAGCGGACTTCCCGCCGAGCAGGGAGCCTCATGTGGGCTCGATCCCAGGACCATGGGATCATGACTTGAGCCGAAGGCAGACACTTAATGACTGAGCCACCCAGGTGCCCCTTGTTACTGGTTTCTTTCAGGTAGTTTTCATAATATGTTCAGGGTTCGTCCATGCTGTAGCATGTATCAATATTTCGTTTGTTTTATTGCTGTGTAATAATATTCCATTGTGTGCATATACCACAGTTTATTTACCCATTTATCAAATTGGACATTTGGGTTGTTTCCACTTTTTTGAGAAGAAGGGTTGTTCCCACTATTTACATTGTTAAATAGAAGTGATGACAGTAGAGATTCTTACTTGTTCCTAATTTTTCGCTATTTACTCTGGGCCAAGTATTACAATGGATCCCTAAATTCCAGATCTCCCAAGCCCTCCTGTCAAATGCAACTTGTTTTTTGGTAAGACCTGCTTTATATACAGATCAGTAAGAAAAAGATCCCTCAACAGAAATAAAATGGAAGAGTGGGCAAAGACATAAATGAGAAGAAAACAAAAAATAGTGGTAAACATGTTTAGAAATGTTCTACCTGCCTGGAAATCAGTTAAAAGCAAACCAAAGCACCACACTTGCTAATGCAATTATCAGGAATCTAAAACCTGACAAATGTGCTATGAATAATGTCTCTATGACGCTTTATATGCAAGTTTTTTGTGTGGACATGTTTTCATTTCTCTTTGGTACATACCTAGGAGTGAATTGCTCGGTCATATGGTAACTCTATGTTCAACATTTTGAGGAACGGTCAAACATTTTTTCAAAGAGGCAATACCATTTTACATTCCCACCAGCAGTGAATGAGGGCTCCAGTTTCTCCACATCCTCAACACTTGCAATGGTTTTCCTCCTCCTCCTCCCCCTTCTTCTTCTTTTCTTCTTCTTCCTCCTCTTCTTCCTCTTCTTCTTCTCCTTCTCCTTTTCTCCTCCTCCTCCTCCTCCCTCTCCTTCTTATTCCCCTTCTACTTCCCCTTCTTCAGGAATATCATAATGTGTAAAATATGTTTTTTGTATTATGTTATGTTAATCACCATACATTACATCATTAGGTTGTGATGTAGTGTTCCATGATTCATTGTTTGCGTATAACACCCAGTGCTCCACGCAGAACGTGCCCTCTTTAATACCCATCACCAGGCTAACCCATCCCCTCACCCCCCTCCCCTCTAGAACCCTCAGTTTGTTTCTCAGAGTCCATCGTCTCTCATGGTTCGTCTCCCCCTCCGATTTCCCCCCTTCATTCTTCCCCTCCTGCTATCTTCCTCTTTTTTTTTTTTTAACATATAAAGTATTATTTGTTTCAGAGGTACAGGTCTGTGATTCAACAGTCTTGCACAATTCACAGCGCTCATCATAGCGCATACCCTCCCCAATGTCTATCACCCAGCCACCCCATCCCTCCTACCCCCCACCACTCCAGCAACCCTCAGTTTGTTTCCTCAGATAAAGAATTCCTCGTATCAGTGAGGTCATATGATACATGTCTTCTCTGATTGACTTATTTTGCTCAGCATAACACCCTCCAGTTCCATCCACGTCATTGCAAATGGCAAGATTTTGTTTTCTGATGGCTGCATAATATTCCATTGTATATATACACCACACCTTCTTTATCCATTCATCTGTCGATGGACATCTTAGCTCTTTCCACAGTTTGGCTATGGTGGACATTGCTGCTATAAACATTGGGGTGCACGTACCCCTTCGGATCCCTACATTTGTATCTTTGGGGTAAATACCCAGTAGTGCAATTGTTGGATCGTATGGTAGCTCTATTTTCAACTGTTTGAGGAACCTCCATACTGTTTTCCAGAGGGGTTGCACCAGCTTGCATTCCCACCAACAGTGTAAGAGGGTTCCCCTTGCTCCGCATCCCCGCCAACATCTGTAGTTTCCTGACTTCTTAATTTTAGCCATTCTGACTGGTGTGAGGTGGTATCTCATTGAGGTTTTGATTTGGATTTCACTGATGCTGAGTGATGTTGATCACTTTTTCATGTGTCTGTTGGCCATTTGGATGTCTTCTTTGGAAAAATGTCTGTTCATGTCTTCTGCCCATTTCTTGATTGGATCATTTGTTCTTTGGGTGCTGAGTTTAAGAAGTTCTTTATAGATTTTGGATACTAGCCCTTTATCTGATATGTCATTTGCAAATTTCTTCTCCCACTCTGTCAGTTATCTTTTGGTGTTGTTGACTGTTTCTTTTGCTGTGCAAAAGCCTTTTATCTTGATGAGGTCCCAATAGTTCATTTTTGCCCTTGTTTCCCTTGCATTTGGCAATGTTTCTAGGAAGATGTTGCTGTGGCTGAGGTCGAAGAGGTTGCTGCCTGAGTTCTCCTTTAGGATGTTGATGGACTCCTGTCTCACATTTAGGTCTTTCAACCATTTTGAGTCTATTTTTGTGTGTGGTGTAAGGAAATGGTCCAGTTTCATTCTTCTGCATGTGGCTGTCCAATTTTCCCAACACCATTTGTTGAAGAGACTGTCTTTTTTCCAGTGGACATTCTTTCCTGCTTTGTCAAAGATGAGTTGACCATAGAGTTGAGGGTCCATTTCTGCGCTCTCTATTCTGTTCCATTGATCTATGTGTCTGTTTTTGTGCCAGTACCATACTGTCTTGATGATGACAGCTTTGTAATAGAGCTTGAAGTCTGGAATTGTGATGCCACCAGCTTTGCTTTTCTTTTTCAACATTCCTCTGGCTATTCGAGGTCTTTTCTGGTTCCATACAAATTTTAGGATTATTTGTTCCATTTCTTTGAAAAAAGTGGATGGTATTTTGATGGGGACTGCATTGAATGTGTAGATTGCTCTAGGTAGCATTGACATCTTCACAATGTTGGTTCTCCCAATCCATGAGCATGGAACGTTTTTCCATTTCTTTGTGTCTTCCTCAATCTCTTTCATGAGTATTTTATAGTTTTCTGAGTACAGATCCTCTGCCTCTTTGGTTAGATTTATTCCTAGGTATCTTATGGTTTGGGGTGCAGTTGTAAATGGGATCACCTCCTTAATTTCTCTTTCTTCTGCCTTGTTGTTGGTGTATAGGAATGCCACTGATTTCTGGGCATTGATTTTATATCCTGTCACTTTACTGAATTCCTGTATGAGTTCTAGCAGTTTTGGGGTGGATTTTGGGTTTCCCATGTAAAGCATCATATCATCTGCAAAGAGTGAGAGTTTGACTTCTTCTTTGCTGATTTGGATGCCTTTTATTTCTTTTTGTTGTCTGATTGCTGTGGCTAAGACTTCTAATACTATGTTGAATAGCAGTGGTGATAGTGGACATCCCTGCCACGTTCCTGACCTTAGGGGGAAAGCTCTCAATTTTTCCCCATTGAGAATGATATTCGCTGTGGGTTTTTCATAGATGGCTTTTATGATATTGAGGTATGTACCCTCTATCCCTATACTCTGAAGAGTTTTGACCAAGAAAGGATGCTGTACTTTGTCAAATGCTTTTTCTGCATCTATTGAGAGGATCATATGGTTCTTGTCCTTTCTTTTATTAATGTATTTGCGGATGCTGAACCAACCTTGCACCCCAGGGATAAATCCCACTTGGTCGTGGTGAATAATCCTTTTAATGTACTGTTGGATCCTATTGGCTAGTATTTTGGTGAGAATTTTTGCATCCATGTTCATCAAGGGTACTGGTCTGTAATTCTCCTTTGTGATGGGGTCTTTGTCTGGTTTGAAGATCAAGGTAATGGTGGCCTCATAAAACGAGTTTGGAAGTTTTCCTTCCATTTCTATTTTTTGGAACAGTTTCAGAAGAATAGGTATCAATTCTTCTTTAAATGTTTGGTAGAATTCCCCTGGGAAGCCATCTGGCCCTGGGCTTTTGTTTTTTGGGAGATTTTTATTACTGCTTCAATTTCCTTAGTGGTTATAGGTCTGTTCAGGTTTTCTATTTCTTCCTCGTTCAGTTTTGGTAGTTGATCCACCTCTCAGAATGCATCCATTTCTTCCAGATTATCTAATTTGCTGGCATAGAGTTGCTCATAATATGTTCTTATAATTGTTTGTATTTCTTTGGTGTTGGTTGTGATCTCTCCTCTTTCATTCATGATTTTGTTGATTTGGGTCATTTCTCTTTTCTTTTTGATAAGTCTGGCCAGGGGTTTATCAATCTTGTTAATTCTTTCAAAGAACCAGCTCCTGGTTTCGTTGATCTGTTCTAATGTTCTTTTGGTTTCTATTTCATTGATTTCTGCTCTGATCTTTTTTATTTCTCTTCTTCTGCTGGGTTGAGGCTATATTTGCTGTTCTCTCTCCAGCTCCTTTATGTGTAGGGTTAGTTTGTGTATTTGAGACCTTTCTTATTTCTTGAGAAAGGCTTGTATTGCTATATACTTTCCTCTTAGGACTGCCTTTGCTGCATCCCAAAGATTTTGAACAGTTGTGTTTTCATTTTCATTGGTTTCCATGAATTTTTTTAATTCTTCTTTAATTTCCTGGTTGACCCATTCATTCTTTAGTAGGATGCTCTTTAGCCTCCATGTATTTGAGTTCTTTCCGACTTTCTTCTTGTGATTGAGTTCTAGTTTCAAAGCATTGTGGTCTGAAAATATGCAGGAAATGATCCCAATCTTTTGGCACCGGTTGAGACCTGATTTGTGACCTACGATGTGATCTATTCTGGAGAACGTTCCATGGGCGCTAGAGAAGAATGTGTATTCTGTTGCTTTGGGATGGAATGTTCTGAATATATCTGTGAAGTCCATTTGGTCCAGTGTGTCATTTAAAGTCTTTATTTCCTTGTTGATCTTTTGCTTAGATGATCTGTCCATTTCAGTCGGAGGGGTGTTAAAGTCCCCCACTATTATTGTATTGTTGTCGATGTGTTTCTTTGCTTTTGTTATTAATTGCCTTATATAATTGGCTGCTCCCATGTTAGGGGCATACATATTTACAATTGTCAGGTCTTCCTGTTGGATAGACCCTTTAAGTGGTCTATAGTGGGTTTAAGTGGGTTATAGTGTCCTTCCTCATCTCTTATTACAGTCTTTGGTTTAAAATCTAATTTGTCTGATATGAGGATTGCCACCCCAGCTTTCTTTTGGTGTCCATTAGCATGGTAAATTGTTTTCCACCCCTTCACTTTCAATGTGAGGGTGTCTTTGGTTCTAAAATGAGTCTCTTGCAGACAGCATATTGATGGGTCTTGGTTTTTTATCCAATCTGATAGCCTGTGTCTTTTGATTGGGGCATTTAGCCCATTTACATTCAAGGTAACTATTGAAAGATATGAATTTAGTGCCATTGTATTGTCTGTAAGGTGACTGTTACTGTATATTGTCTGTGTTCCTTTCTGGGCTATGTTGCTTTTAGGCTCTCTCTTTGCTTAGAAGACCCCTTTCAATATTTCTTTAGGGCTGGTTTTGTGTTTGCAAATTCCTCTAGTTTTTGTTTGTCCTGGAAGCTTTTTATTTCTCCTATTTTCAATGACAGCCTAGCTGTATATAGTATTCTTGGCTGCATATTTTTCTCATTTAGTGCTCTGAATATATCATGCCAGTCCTTTTTGGCCTGCCAGGTCTCTGTGGATAGGTCTGTTGCCAATGTAATGTTTCTATCATTGTAGGTTACAGATCTCTTCTCCCCAGCTGCTTTCAGGATTTTCTCTTTGTCTCTGAGACTTGTAAGTTTTACTATTAGATGTCGGGGTGTTCACCTACTTTTACTGATTTTGAGAGGGGTTCTCTGTGCCTCCTGGATTTTGATGCCTGTTTCCTTCCCCAAATTAGGGAAGTTCTCTGCTATAATTTGCTCCAATATACCTTCTGCCCCCCTCTCTCTCTCGTCTTCTTCTGGGATCCCAATTATTCTAATGTTGTTTCGTCTTATGGTATCGCTTATCTCTCGAATTCTGCCCTCGTGATCCAGTAGTTGTTTATCTCTCTTTTTCTTAGCTTCTTTATTTTCCATCATTTGGTCTTCTATATCGCTAATTCTCTCTTCTGCCTCATTTCTCCTAGCAGTTAGAGCCCCCATTTTTGGTTGCACCTCATTAATAGCCTTTTTGATTTCGACTTGGTTAGATTTTAGTTCTTTTATTTCTTCAGAAAGTGTTTTGCTAATAACCTCCATGCTTTTTTCAAGTCCAGCTAGTATCTTTAAAATCCACATTATGAACTCTAGTTCTGACATCATACTGATGTCCATATTGAGTCAGTCCCTGGCAGTCGGTATTGCCTCTTGTTCTTTTTGTTGAGGTGATTTTTTCCGCCTTGTCATTTTGTCCAAAGGAGAAGAGATGAATGAGAGAACAAAATGCTAACAGGGTAACAATGTCCCCAGAAAATATACTATAAACAAATCAGAAAAGACCTGAAACTGGGGGAAAAGAAAGGAAAGAAAGGAAACAGAAAAAGGAAAAAAAAAAAAAGAAAAACATAAAAACAAGCAAAAACTGAACAAAACAAAACAAAAAAAACCAGAATATGATAAAATATGATCAGGCTGGTGAATAGATCAGTGCCACACACTAGATTTTGGGTGTATTTTGGTTTGCTAGAAGAAAGTGCCTCCCAAAATTTTAAAGAAAGAAAAACTTATATATGTACAAAAATAAGGGTTAATACGATGAAGGGATGGAATATGACTGTAAAGGTGAAAATTATGAAAGATTTTATAAAAGCAATTGATAAGATAAGAAGTTGTTTGAAAAAAGAAAGAAGAGGATTTAAAGAAAAAGGGAAAAAAAGGGAGAGAATGTGGTGAGGCAGGAGACTAGAACAAAGCCATACACTAGAGATTTAGGGTATATTTTGATCTGTTAGAAGAAACTGTATCTCAAAATTTTAAAGAGAGAACAACTTATATATATATATGCCAAAAATAAGGGTAACTACTATGAAGGGATAGAATATGACTCTAAAAACGAAAAATAATAATGTTTTTTAGAAAAGGGATTGATAAGATGTTGGTTGAAAAGGGGAAAAAGAAAAATTTTTTAAAAAAGACAGTTAAAAAGAATTAACTTTGAAAGACTAAAGAATCATGATAAAAAAAGCCATGAATTCTATGTGCAGTATTCCCCTAGAGCCGGAGTTCTACCGTTCTCATTGATTGGTAAACTTGGTCTTGGCTGGCTGTTCTTGCTGATCTTCTGGGGGAGGGGCCTGTTGCCATGGTTCCCAAATGTCTTTGCCCGAGGCGGAACTGCCCCACCCTTGTCGGTCTGGGCTGAGCAATCTGCTCGGGTTTGCTCTCAGGAGCTTTTGTTCCCTGCAAGTTTTCCATACAGCTTTGGAGTATGAGAGTGAAAATGGTGGCCTCCCAATCTCCGCCCGGAGGAGCCGAGAACTCGGGGCCCCGCTCCTCAGTGCGCCCCCAGAGAAAAGCAGTCACTCCCATGTCCCCGGTCTCCAGCCGCACTCCGTTCTCACCCGGCCTGTGACCGAGCGTTTCTATCTCTGGCACCTGACCCCATGTGGAGTCTCCAAACCCAGCAGATCCCTGCGCTGCGCTCCCGCGCCGCTCCTCCCGGGGGAGAAAGGGGAGTCTCCCCAGCTCTGCCGCTTGTTGGGTCCCTGCTGGAGGAGCAGTGGCCCGACTGGGCCGCGGATCACAGTTTATGGCAACCCCGAGCTGAGAGCCCGCGCCTCAGCTCCATCTCTGCAGCCGGCTTCCCCGCTCCGATACCTGGGAGCTCTGCCGCACTCAGGCACCCCTGGTCTTTCTGTGACCCCGAGGGTCCTGAGACCACACTGTCCCACGAGGGTTCCACCCCCCCCCGCTTAGCCACTGGAGCGACGTCCCTCAGCGGAGCCGACTTCTAAAAGTTCCGATTTTGTGCTCCGCGGCTCTATCACTTGCCAGAAGCGGCCGACGGAAGCCCCCTCCCCCGCCATCTATCCTCCCAAATATCGCCTCGGATTCACTTCTCCGCACATCCTACTTTCCAGAAAGTGGTCGCTTTTCTGTTCAGAGAGTTGTTGCTACTCTCTTCTTCGATCTCCTGTTGAGTTCGTAGGTGTTCAGAATGGTTTGATCCCTATTCAGCTGAATTCCTGAGACCAGATGAAATCCAGGTCTCCTACTCCTCTGCCATCTTGCTCTGCTCCTGAGCTTCCTTAATTTTTATCAACAATGTTTTGCAGTTCTCAGAATACAGCTCTCACCTCCTTTAGAAATTTCGTCATAAGTATCACATTCTCTTTGATAGTATTGTAAATGAAATTGTTTTCTTAATGTCATCTTGGCTTGTTTATTGTTGATATATAAAAATACAATTGATTCTTGTATATTGATCTTTTATCCTTCAACCTTGCCAAACTCATTTATTAGTTCTCATAGCTTTTTAGGAGATCACTTCATCTTTTCTATGTACATGATCATAGCAAATAGAGGTGGTTTTATGTCCCTTTTTATTTTATTTTATTTTATTTTTTTAAAGATTTTATTTATTTGACAGAGAGAGAGACAGCGAGAGCAGGAACACAAGCAGGGGGAGTGGGAGGGGGAGAAGCAGGCTTCCCGCCGAGCAGGGAGCCCGATGTGGGACTCGATCCCAGGACCCTGGGATCATGACCTGAGCCGAAGGCAGACTCTTAACGACTGAGCCACCCAGGCGCCCTTATGTCCTTTTTGAAATAAAATTTATTTATTTTAGGGACAGAGACAATGGGGGCGGTGGAGGGGCAGAGGGAGATGGAGAGAGAATCTTAAGCAGACTCTGCTCTGAGCGTGGAGCCAACTTTGGGCTTGATCTCACAACTCTGAAATCGTGATCTGAGCTGAAACCAATAGTCTGACGCTTAACTGGTTTTGCCACCCAGGCACCCCAATTTTGTGTCTTACTTTCCATTTTGGATGACTTTTATCTTTTTTCCTTGCTTAGCTGTCCTGTCTAGAACTTTCAGTGCAATGCTAATTAGAAGTGGCAAGAGCATACCTCCTTGTCTAGTTCCTGATCTTAGGGGGAAAGCATTCAGCCTTTTGCCATTAAGTATGATGTTAGCTGTGGGGTTTACATAGATTAACACGAAAGTATTAGGGATAACAGGCATCATGTCTGCAATTTACTCTCTCAAAGGGTACAGAAAAAGTAATGGGGTGTGTGTGTGTGTGTTATGGAGAGAGAACAGAAAGATGCTGAATGTGATAAGGTCAATGTGGTGGATAAGGACTGAAGAACTCTAGAGTGACACACTCTCCAGTCTTTTACCAACTGAAGGGTTTACTGGCTGCCACCTCATCTATTCATTGAGTTTGAGAGCCATATTCTTGGTTTGATCCTTGCTGCAAACTCAAGACACTTCTTAATTTTCATCTTTTGTTATTTGGAGTTAAGCAGCAGTTGCCTCTTTCATTGCTACAAGTTCTGAATTTCTCGACTTTCTATTCCCTTTTGATCCTGCTTATAAACTAGCCAGTTATTTCTGAACCCATCTGTCTTTCAGTAATTGGAAATGCAGCAAATATTAACCCATCTCTTTCCCTAAAATTATAAGTCTAGAGACACATCATTTGCCTTCCAAATTATTAGAAGCAGTAGTATATTTTGCCACAGCATAACATGGATCAACATTTATCCTCAAATTTTTTCATATTTGGCCGGTGGCAGACCTTTGAAGCTGGCTCCTATGACCTTCTCTTATTATTCTTTGAACATATCCTTACCGTTTGGCAAAACTAGATATTCCAGGCTCATCTTGTACTTTCCCTGCCCCAGCCCTATAATCAGCCATTTATTCAAGAGCCTTGAATTGAAAATGGTATTGAGAAACCAAGATCTAGGAGTTCAGTGTGCTCATTGCTACAGAAATATCAATCCTTCCAGGCCATCTCAGCAGAACAAGCTGAGTGATATACAGATGTATATACATACACAGGAAAACACATACACACATACCTATCTATCAACTACCTACCTACTTTGAAAACCAAACGTTCACACTGATACCTCTATCTCCAATTCCAGTTTGATACTCTAGCATTTATTCTGTCCTTCCTTTGTACCATATTTGTACCTCCTTTATCAGTAAGAAGCCTGGCTCCTATTCCTCAATATATTTACTGATCTGCTCAATCCCTCCGTATATCATCAGCCTTCCAAACATTCAGGCTCTACCTCTTCTGGACACACAGACCACACTAACCAAGTTCCCCTGACCCTGGCTCCAGCCCTGCTGAGCACTTAATTATAACCCAACCAAAGGAAGAGGGAAGGGGCCAGCTAAGTTTTTGAGGCAGTTATACTATCAAAGAAATAATAATCTTGGCAAAAAATGTTTGTAATTGTTGGCATCTTAAAAAGACCCTTGGGGGCGCCTGGGTGGCTCAGTCGTTAAGCGTCTGCCTTCGGCTCGGGTCATGGTCCCAGGGTCCTGGGATCGAGCCCCGCATCAGGCTCCCTGCTCAGCGGGAAGCCTGCTTCTCCTTCTCCCACTCCCCCTGCTTGTGTTCTCTCTCTCTCTGTCAAATAAATAAACAAAATCTTAAAAAAAAAGCCCTGGGCCCCCAACCCAAGGGCTCTTTATTACCTCAGCAGATGCTAGTCTGTCTTAACTGATACAACTATCAATGCATGTGGGTGGGGTGGGAATGTGGGGGGGTATTACTATTTCCTAGGAGTAGTTCCCTGCTCAGTTTAATACAACTTTTCTATTCCTAATGTGTGTGTTTACATACCTGTGTATATTATATATGCATATGTAACTATATATGCATACATATACATACTACTAGTAGGGCAAAATTATCAAATGTATTCCTTTTTGTAATTCTAAGAACAAAAATGGGTACAAACCAAATAAAAGTAGTAGTCTATTTTTATTTTTATAACGTTAGTGTATCTTGTTTTCAAGCTAATGTTAGGACTCTCACAAATTGAAATTTAATTCTGCTTGGAGTTAATATGTTGGTTTAGACTGGTAATTTGCTTTTCAAATTTGAGATGATCCTACCAAACATAGTAATGAATGGCATAGTTTCCACACTATGTGCAGAACAGTAAGCCATTCTGTGTATCAGTTTGGCACATAAATAAATATGTCCGTCCTTCCTTTGAAAAGGGCTAGTTCATAATTATAGGGAAAAAAATCAGTAAACTAGAATGCAGTCTAATTTCTGAAAGCTTCCTGGGACATGGGCCAGCCAGTTTCTTGGTGGATAACTATTTGCCACCTCTCAGGTGGTCAGCTCTCTGACTTGGCGATGGACATGCTGATGAAGGAGGGCTGAATCAGGGGATGCTGCTTTGGTTGGTGGCGTCACTTTCATGTTAGACTGGAGGGTGGGAGACTGTGATCCTGTGTTTTCCTCACCCTCTCTAAGCCTGTTTTCTTATCTGTGAGATAGGAAGACTGGAAACAGTAATTCTCTGGTTTATCCCAAGTTCTATGATTCTTCTACTATTAGGGTTATTTATTTCCTTACCTTGACCAGAAATCTTATCTTCCAAAAGGATTTGATGAACCTGGATTCCTGACTTGCAGGAATTCAGTGGAGAATTCAGGCATTGTCCATGTTCTTATTTAGTTGCAGCTGCTTCCCAAGAGCCTCTAAAGCAATTCATCCCATAACCAAAGCATAAAAATAAATTCCTTAATTTCCTAGTTATTCTTCTCTGCTCTGGATAACATCTGGTATTTATAATATATAGGCAGTGTCCAGTTCTAACTTCTGATCAACTTGACTAGAGCTGGTGGTACCTCCGGGAAAGATGGAAAAGTAGCCACAGGCTCTGTGAGAAGGTGTGGAGCTCCCCACCATCCAGCCACCTCTGCTGAGAGGGCCCCTAGGCTCTGGACTCTGTGTGCAAGGAGCATGGTCCCCGCAATACAGAACGAGAGGTGGGGGTTCACAAGGACACTGAGCAAAATGGCCTAGAGCCCTATGTGAGAGAAAGTTGGGGGGAGTTTTGTCCATCTTTAATATCACAACTTTGACGTTGACAGGAGACAGCAGGGTGCTCTATTTACAGGGGACAGGTTTGTCTTGGGTGAAAGAACCGTTCCATGGAAAAAGAAGGCATTATGGGGAAGGTGATGAATGTGCCATTCTAAAAAGCCCACCATATTATTACACCATATGATCATCAGCCGCTCCCAATAATTCTGTCCTTAGTATGGTTGCTGGGAAGCTGAGAGTGAGGAGTCAAAGCGTTTGCACTGTTCGGTCACTATAAAAATTACAGGTGGTAAATGAAGAATTTCTCAGTGAGTTTCACCAGTTATTTGTTCTCATGAATATGAATGATAAGTGGGTTGCACCAGTGATATTTTTTAGAGTGGCTTCAGATAATTTTCATTGAATACTTTGTATATTGACTCTTCATCCTGTTAACAGCTTGGTTTGACTTAAGAAAAATGCAACAAGTATGCTGGGTTTTTTGTTTTGTTTTGTTTTGTTCTGTTTTGTTTGGCTTTGCTTTGGAGTAGTTAAATAAATAAAGGGAAATGGATGGTTTCATAAAAAACAATTACCAATATATAATTTAGTTTGTACCCATACTTTAAGCCCAAGAAATAGCTGAAACTTTATGGAAATGATTTGTAACTAGCCGTTAACCTGTCAATGCTTGCACTTCTTGGTGTGAGGGTCTGATGTACTCTCTACCTTTATATATATATAAATCGAATTCTTTGTAAAATGATCCTGCATTCAGATTATTAAATCTTAATGATTTTCTATTAAGGGAGGGTGAAGGGCAAACTGCCTACAGCCCTGCTTTTTCATTGTTTTAAAGGGGAATTTTAAAAAAATTCAATAAAAAAAGTGGTTTAGCAATTTTATCGGTAAAAGTAGCTGTTTTATCAAATACAACTAAAATGCTTTTACATAATATTTATATGATTTTATAAATGTAGTTGGCCTGTCGTCTTATTTCTTGGATTTTTTTTCCTGTGTGCAACTGCATGAAGATGCTTTGATTACAGAACAGTGTACAGAGGTTTCCATTTTGTCTCTGAGTAGGAGGGTGCTATTATGGGATTTAAAAAATTGTAGACAGATTCTAGTTTTAAAACTAAGGAAAAATCAGAATGGTGATATCTCGAATGAATTTGAGCAGAAATGGGGCATTTGTTTGATTTTTATATAACTGGAGGAAAAAAAAATCCAGCCTCCCATATTCTCAACCCCTAGGGATTGATTCTATGGGGAGAGGACATGTTTTTCTATCCTTTCCCTGCTGTTTATAGGGTCTGGTAGCAGAATAAGTTCTTTTTACAAATTTTATATAGGATGTATTAAAGAAATATTGTTACTGCAAAATGTTTTATTACTAAGCCTGCCCACCAGGAGTAGATGGCACTTTTGACTAGGAAGCAACCTCAGTTTTTTTGCCTATGTGTATACAGTCCACAAAAGTTTCAAATGGAAAATAAAAGAGTACTCTAAAAGTAGAACACTAGCAACTGTGGAAAGTAAATGAAAGAATGAGGCACTTAGAAAAAACAGCTGGTAAAGAAATGGCTGGGGTGGGGGGCGGGGATGGCCCAGGGAGTAGGAACCATGATGTCAAGTGGGGTCATCTGAATATGTTCCCATGAGTGCATGGGAATCAGCCAATCTATCCCCCCTCCCCCCCACCAGGAAATGCAAGCACAGTCATATTATTTGGGATGGTGGAGGTGGAGCGAGGGAGGCTTCCTTACCCTCTTAAGGTGGTGTAAGAGTCTCTAAATGCTTACACAGCTTAGAAAACCTGCGGAGGGCTTCTGGTCTTTAGCTGGTCGATGCTGAAAATAGTCATTATTCAAGCTTGCTTGGCCTATTCAAAGGCTGGTGGCTGCCTCCTCCATAGCAGGCTTGGTCCTTGTATCCTGTACCATGGTTTTTGTTATGGGTTGAATTGTGTTTCTCCCCCAAAAAGCTATGTTGAGGTCCTAGCCCTGATACCTCAAAACATGACCTTATTTGGAATGAGGGTCATTACAGACATAATTTGTTAAGATGAGGTCATACTGAAGTAGGGTGGGCCCCTACTCCTATATGACTGGAGTCCTTCTAACAGATGGCCATGTGAAAGCAGAGACACACAAGGAGAATGCCACATGACTACAAGGGCCGAGACTGGAGCTGTGTACCTGCAAACCAAGGAACGCCAAGGATTGCTGGCATTCCATCAGAAGCTAGAAAGAGGCAAGGAAGGATTCTCCTCTACAGGTTTTAGCAGGAGCATGGCTCTGCCGGCACCTTGAGTTCAGACTTGTGGCCTCCACGACGGTGAGATAATGCCTTTCTGTTGTTTGGAGCAACAAGGTTTGTGATACTGTTGCAGCAGCCCTAGGAAATGAGCACAACTCACAACGCTGGGGCACTGGGCATTTAGTCCCCGGTCCATCCCCTCAAAGGGGCTTCCAGCAGGGGTGCTGCTTGGGGTGGGGTACGAATGGGCCACACTCCCACCTGAAGCCAAAGCCTGAGCCCTCTTGCTCTCTCCTCCAGAGGCAGCCCAGGTGCGTCTCTCTCGAAGCACCTGAATCACAACAGCTATTTACTTCCTTGGTGGAGGCAGAGAGACGTAAAAAAGAACTTGGGCCTTAAAAACACAATACTGGCCTCTTACAGAATTGGTGGGAGGGATAGAGAATTTATTCTTCCTTGGTGAGGTCACAATAATTAAAGGAAACCAATAATATGGAAAAAAAAAAAAACCCAATGAATTTTTTCATAGCTTACCTTATCATGTTAGTGTGCATTGTTTCCTAGTCTGTGCTGCCCCAAACACACTCTCAGTCACCTCAAACCTTGACTGAGAGACTGATCTGAGCACAGGGGGTGTAAGGGACACGGAGGTACAGGAAGTATGGCCCTCTCCCAGCATCCTCCACCAAGCAGTGACCAGCGATATCAGTATCCCACCGAGAGGAGGCAGGGGTGATGGATGGTACGGGAAAGACTATGAGCCACAGATGGGCACTGAGTGGCCAAGTGGCAAGGAGGTCACCTCTGCAGTGAGGAATAACTCACATGCTGTCCTGTAACAACCCCCCTTTCCCAAACATGCTAGTGTAAGGAGGACTTAGTCACTTGGGTTACATTTACACTTAAAGGTAGACAAGGGACTGGGGTGCCTGGGTGTCTCAGCCAGTTAAGTGGCCTTCTGCTCAGGTCATGATCCCAGGGTCCTGGGATCGAGCTCCGCATCGGGCTTCTTGCTCAGCGGGGAATCTGTTTCTCCCTCTCCTGCTCCCCCTGCTTGTGCTCTCTCTTTCTCTCTCTCAAATAAATAAATAAAATCTTAAAAAAAAAGAAAAAAGATAGACAAGGGACTATCTGAAAGACTATATGTTGAATATTTGGAAATAGAGGTTTGTTTAAGGAATAGACAATTCCAAAGAGTTTAACTGCCACTTTTCCAAAGGAAAAGAAATGGAAATATGTGATATAATCAAAGATGCATAATAGTTTTAATAATAACAATAATAATTTTCTTGAATGTAAAAGATGGTAAAATTTTTTAATGTATGTCCCAAAATCTGTAAAATCACTGTTCTTGATCTTTAAGAATTAGTTGTAGAGGGGGGTCTGGGTGGCTCAGTCAGTTAAGTCCCTGACTCTTGATTTCGGCTCAGGTCACAATCTCAGGGTCATGAGATCAAGCCCTGTGTCTGCCTCTGCGCTCAATGGGGAGTCTGCTTCCTCTCCCTCTGCCCCTCCCCTCCTTCTCTCTCTCAAATAAATAAACACCTCTTAAAAAAATAAAGAACTGGCTGTAAAACTGAGGAACTGAGAACCAATTGGTTACCATCCTGCTTACAACACGATGCTTAAACTCAGGGTAATTATGAGTATTTTAAGTCTAAAATAAATAAATATCTTGAAATAAATGAAAATATAGGCACAATCATCCTATACTTAAGATGAAACAAAACCTTAAACAAGAAGACCATTTTTTTTTTTTGTTTTGCAGTCAAGATCAGTTTTCTTTCTCAGAAAATAGACATTTTAAAAAAACTCCTTGGCCTTTCAGTACCCTTGTCCTGGGCTAGTTTCTCCTTCCTGGTGACAACCTCTGCTAGTGTCTTGCCCCCACCAGTTGGACAGGCTGCCCCGCCAGGGCCCTATTTATTCTCTGACATTTACTTAACTCCTCTCTATATTACACATCCAGCGGGAAGTTGTTTGCCATAAAATATCTCAGAGGAGAGAAAAAGTGTGTAAAAGGAAACATAATTAATAACTGTTGATAAATATTGATAATTGTTAAACTTGGGTGGTGGGTACATGACATGGGGGACACATTATATTATTCTTTCTACCTCCGTGTATTTTTAAAATTTCCGTAATAAAAGCTTAAGCAACAATAATAAAGTTGATGTCTGGTCTCTTTCCACAGGAGATTGCTTAATGCCAAGTGGCAATGAATATATCGAAAGTAATTAACACATTCTAACGAGTTATACACATGTTAACAGGCACCTTAATACCGTTAACCGTGCAAGTATGTATCTAGAGGGCTTTTTGGAAGTGACTCTAATGTGAGGACTATTACAAAGAGCAGGCTGGAAAAGTTTGGAGGAAAGCACATTTTCTGAGAGGGCTTAAATTAAATCATGATATGTAGGTCTTGAACTGGTTATGAAGAGTGTCCTGAAAACTTCATCTAGTACTCACATTTTGAAGGGGAAAATAAGGAAATATCTTGTATTTCAATTACTGAAATAGCTATGACATTTCACACCTAAGCATCGTTTTAGTGACTTGACCCTGGTGTGGTAACAAGGCCTACTTGATAGCCTGCATTGGGGACGGCATGTAGGGGTGGAGGGGCTTGGCAGGAAGTCAGCAGGAGCTCATTCCCCCACTGGGGCTCATCTAAGTCAGGCTGCTACATGCCAGAAGAGGAGCTTTGCTTTGGCGGAGTATCTGAAAATGTCAGCATTATTCTTTTCTGAAACTATTTTTGCCTCTTACATTTTAATTATTCTAAGTTTTGGAAAGCATCTGAATATGGTAAAGAATCTTTATTCTGTTATTTTGGCACTTGCTGTACTTACAGATTCCTGTTTCTAGTAATTCTTTTTAGATTGCCTTAGAAAAATTAAACACAAATAATATGGGTAGTTCAAGTGAATTTAGTGTTTCTGAAAAGTAAGTGGGGTTTGCCTTATGTAGCCTGAAGTTCTTGGTTCATTTACAGAAAATGAGGGGAACTGTCTTGGAGCTCAGCTTATATCCTTGTATAAATGATGCTAAGACCAGGTTCAGTCTCAGACATTTTGAGACCGAGTCCATTACTGGGTTAAATAATTCCTCCCAACGTGGCACTTGCCAGCCCTCCCCAGCCGCTCTGGCTTCCCCCAAGCAGCACGTTAGCTTGACCTGCCCCAATTCCCTCTTCCTTAACCACCACCTATCTTTTTAAATCACTTGCCCGGCAACTCAAGGGGAACTCTCCGCTACCTATCTTTTATCAACATTAAAGACGGTAGAAGATTCCAAATCTTTTAGTATTTTGGGTGGTTTTTAAAAAACAGTGCACTTTTATTTAATAGATCAACTATTTATTAAATAAATCAAAAGAATTTGGGGCACTTTTATAGCAATTCAAAGTTGTAAAAATGCTTCTCATTACTTTTTCTAAATTAAAGCAAATAGCATTTTATGGTTAAATGTTCTTTTAATGACTTGGATTGATCATTTTATTGTGCCTGAGGGACCCAACTGACCCAATTCTAGAATACTGGGCCCGGTAACTTATTAGAGGGGAGTCTGAGAAGGAAACAGATCTACCTTCTGGGCTGTGAACAAGACCAGTCTGTGGGCTATTGAGGGTTCAGTCAAGCAGGCTTGATGCAGCATATAAAAGTTACCACAGTAAACAGTAAGTGGTAGCTCACACGTGTGGTTCCATAGGGAAGGGAGATTTCACTGCAAAGTAACAGGAGTGCTAGTATATGTGGACAGAACACAGCAAGAAGGAATCCACGAGCAGTAATGAAATTGTTGATCAATAGGGGGTTAGCACAGGGAATGCCTACGGGTAGTATGGCTTTCCTTCTCTTAAGAGAGATAGTGGTGAGAGTTTGGCAGGGCAGATCTTAGAGGGATTTTTGGACACAAAATCAAAACCAGGATCCAGTTATCGAAACAATACGGTCCTAAAGCCCGCCCCGTCATTGCTCCTGAGATTCAAGGCCCCAGTGCCCTAGTAATAGCACCTTGAACACTGTATCAGTTTTCTGTTGCTGCATCAGACATTACAGGACGCTTAGTGGCTTAAAGCAGCACACACTTATTATCCACAGCTTCCTTGGATTAGGAGTCTGGGCACCTGTTAGTTAGATCCTCTGCTTAGGGTCTCACTAGACTGAATCTGAGGTGTCGGCTGGGGATGGGATCTTCTCCGAGTCTCAGAATCCTCCTCCAACCTCATGCACATGGTTGGCAGAATTCAGAGGCTTCTGGCTGTAGAACTAAGGTCCTTGTGCTCTTGCTGGCTCCCAGCTGGGGACCACGCTCAGCTCCGAGAGGCTGAGCCTCTAGCATACGGCACCTTCCCAGCATAGCATCTTACTTCTCAGCAGCCAGCAGGAGACTCTTCCTCCAGTTGGCCACAGTGGAGTCTGTGAAAATGGTAACATGACCACTAGAATAACTGTTCCAACACCTTTGCCATATAATGCAACCTAATCAAGAGAAGGACTATCTCTATTGACAGGTCCTACCTGCACTGGAGGGGGAGGGGCAGCACACGTACACCATGGGGAGGGAATCTTGGGGCCACTGTGGAATTCTGCCTACCACAAATACTGAATTATTCAACACTGAGCCAACATTCATTGAGTGTTTACTAAGAACCCAGCATTGTGCTGCAACTGGGGATACAAAGCTGAACAAAACCAGATAAGGAAGCCCACAGACTAATGGAGGAGACAAAATTGACAATTAATTCTAAAACAAGTTATTACATTTGTAGTAGTTGAATGCGGAAAGAACACAGAAAAGAGAGTCAAGAAGGTGAGGTATAGATCAAAAGGTGTTTTTTAGACAGACAGTAAAGAAAAGGCATTTAAGGCAGAAAGCATGTTTATCTGTCAAGATGTGGAGATATTGGAAAGCCGGTTTGAGAGGCTTTGAGTGGTAGGTCTTGACTGGAATGTTGGAGGCCTGTGGAAGAGAGGCCCAAACAGAGGTCAAGGGCCAGACCAGGAAGGCCAGACACAGAACTTAGGACTTCATCATGGGCAAGAACCATTGAAGGAATTTGTGAAGGGATATTAATAAGTTAAGGTCACAGAGGCCAAGTTATACCAAAAAAAAAGTCCCTATAAAAATAAACATTTCAGCATAAACAAGCAGAACTGAAGAGCAAAATCTCATACAAATTGATAATAGAAAGACCAATATCCAAAAGAAAATGAGCAAGAGACAAGTAAAAGCAATTAATAGAGGAAATGAGGAAATGCAAAAGGCTGATGATCATAGGGAGAAGTGTTTAACATCACTTGTGATTAAGAAATTGAAGATTAAAATAGTGAAATTTTGGCTATGAAATTATTAGGATAATGCCTATATATAAAAAAAAACATCTATACATACTTAAGACTATTGAAGGATAATTCACCAAAGGTTAAGCAGGTATAGAGGTTTCACAGATAATTTTCGTTTCCTTCTTCATACTCTGTTTTCTAAATTTTCCCAAGAAACCTGTGTTAAGTTCTTAATATAATAACTAATATATTCATTTATTTTAAGAAACAGAGCTTCTAATGAAAAACAGCAATTCCTGCCCAGCCAGTTCACCTCCAGGTGCAAGCGCTCTGAGCTCTCCCAGTCGATTCTTCTGGTGTTTACCTCCCTCTTTCTGCATGACGTGCACACATTGTTATCTCTGGACTGATCGATTTTAGCAATTACCTCCGGACTTCTTGGTAGTACAGTGTGCGAGATTCAGCTCTCTGACACTATCATCCTCCGCCCACTTTCTCCCCTTCTCTCCATACAGGTAAGTCATGACTCAAAAAAATTCAAATCAATAACATCTTAAAAATTGTTATAATTATGTAACAATTATGTACGTTGAGTTACTCTCTGAGCCAGTGTACTGTACGTCCGTGTCCTTTCCTGTACAAAGTTTTTTTTTTTTTAAAGATTTTTTTATTTATTTATTGAGAGAGAGAGAATGGTAGAGAGAGAGCACGAGAGGGAAGAAGGTCAGAGGGAGAAGCAGACTCCCCGCCGAGCAGGGAGCCCGACAAAGTTGTTTTTCCTAGAGTTAATAATTTAAAAATTGTCTCCTTTTTTGTTTGCATAGTTTTCTAGGTTCTTGTTGATGTTTCCTAAATTCTCCAACATTTCTCAGATGCTTATCAATCATTTTTTTTTAATGCTCAAGCAAATTAAATAACATGTCATTCCCATTTCCCTCTCTCCCGTATCTCCCTTCCACCCACCTCCCCACCTTAGTCTTGTCTGGACTGGTTGTTCTCTGGGCTGCTGCTCAGCTGTGCCCTGGAATCTTCCTTTACTGCATCCCTTGTGTTGAATCTCTTCTTCCTGGATCATATATATATATATATATATATTTTTTTTTTTTTTTTCCCAGTGTTCTACTGGAAAGCTTGGTACCATTTGTTCTTTCCTTTGTGACATTTTTTTCCTCTTCTTTGGAAGATTTTTGATTATCCCTGATAGTCTGCAATTTCATTATGACTTGGAATTGGTACTGGAGGGTCTCTTTAGTCTGGTGATATATTCTTTGATTCTGCTAAATAGTCTTTTTTTTTTTTTAAAGATTTTATTTATTTATTTGAGAGAGAGAGAATGAGAGAGAGAGAAAGCACATGAGGGGGGTAAGGGTCAGAGGGAGAAGCAGACTCCCTGCTGAGCAGGGAGCCCGATGCGGGACTCGATCCAGGGACTCCAGGATCATGACCTGAGCCGAAGGCAGTAGCTTAACCAACTGAGCCACCCAGGCGCCCTGATTCTGCTAAATAGTCTTGCTTTGACTCTTTAATAGCTTCTACCCTGTTTCTCTTTGTCTTTCTGGAACTCCTATTAGTCGCCTGCAGTGGGGATTGGCATGTAGGTGGGGTCAAGTAGCTCCAGATACATAAAGAAAAGCAAGTGCAGAATCTAGGAACAAAACAGGATGTGACAGAAGTGGTCTATCCACAGATAAATACCTTGACAGGATTCACTGTAGGAAACAGAAACCTCTCTAGTTACTCTAATGGAAAGGTATTGAAGTGATGACATTGGAAGGGCTGGGTGGGTAGACACTAGAATGAACTTCCAGGATTAACTTCAAGACAGAGAACAAACTGGCCTATGGCAGGGGGTGGCCATCACTTCAGCCACAAAGAGGAGGGTGGGGAGTTAGAAGTCTCTCTGTGGACCTGTTCAGTACAATACACTAACACAGTAGTGACTCAGGAATCAGAAGTCACAGATGTCACTATTGTGATGCCTCGTGACCCCACAGGGCTAGGGACAAGACCCTGGAGTGCTGCTGCAGGCCGATCTGGCCTGTGCAACCATTCCTGCCCGCTGTACGAGCTCGTGGCAGGGCATCCCCTTTCAAATCACATCAAGTGCATTGAATTGGCAGAGCTTGCGCTCAGAACCCTCACCCTTTTGGTATTCTAACCCCCACAGAAGAGAAAAACACAGAACACTGGAAAAGAGGACAAGGGCCAAGTCACCACAACCACCAGCATACATACACGCAGGGCGGTGCTGTGCATGCCAGGTGTGGGATCTGTGACAGGGACGAGGGGCTGCTGCAGTGACAGGCTTGACTAGAGGTGGTCAGGATTCATCATACGGAAAAACATTAAGGTCTGACGTGAATCGGATTTTTTTTTTTTTTTTTTTGGAAGCAGAGAAGAGTGTTTCACTCATGTAATTTATACCTAGCCTCATTTCAGCAAAGGACTGGAGGAAGAGAGAAGTGTTTGTAAAGAAAGGCAGGGGGCATTCTAGTCAGCATTAACCTATCTGTATAAAATTAGGAAATAAGAAGAACCTATCTATATAAAATTAGGAAATAAAAAGATTGCTCTGTCCAGTTGAAACATTTAGTATGTAGGTATGGACAATGGTAGAGGGTCATGTAATCAAGGGTTTGGATTTGATATGGGACAATTCGCTCAGAAGTTCTGACATTTCTAACCAGCAGGAAAATGAGAGGATATTCTCAAGATGAAATCTGTGTAAGCTTTTTTGAAAAAATAAGGGATCCACCTGAGTCATTGAGGGATGAAACAAAATATGAAACCTTCTGATAAGCCAAAGAATCCAAACTTTATGAATATCTAAAGTTGAAGATGTCAGCTTGAATACAGTGACCTCCTATGCTAGGAAATATACAATGTTTTAAGATAATGGTTACAGGGGCGCCTCCGTGACTCCGTCGGTTAAGAGTCAGCCTTCCGCTCAGGTCATGATCTCAGGATCCTGGGATCGAGCCTCAAGTCAGGCTCCCTGCTCAGTGGGAAGGCTGCCTCTCCATCTGCCCCTCCCCTCACTTGTGCGCGCTCTCTCTCTCTCTCTCTTTCTCTCTAATAAATAAAATCTTAAAAAAAAATAATGGTTACAGTCCAGTCTATTAACATCTCAGTTTATAAATTCAGATTTTTCTAAAGGGGCTACAGACAACCCTGCAAGGACATTTCCCTAGTTTTCTCCCTTGCATGTTTTCAGCTTCCAATATTCTCTTAATAAGTTGCTTCTACAAGTTCCTTTGATTTTCATCTCCTTCTCACACCTGCATCAACAAAAAACTCCCTTCTCAATCTGTCCATGATTCCTTTTTACTAGCAACAGCTAGTAAAACTCCTAATTAGGAGTACTTGCAGTTTCAAGGCTTTAAACAAGATTCCACTTGCCATGACCAAGTTAGAAAAGCAGGGCCTAAATATATCTAGACTGTATTTTAAATGAATATGGGCTGTTCCTGAATTTTAAGCAACTTTCACATAACTAATGTTCATATTCATTAACCAAGGCTATGTAAGTGGCGTAAAAAGAAATTACAGGCTCAGATGTCCAATCTTTATTAAAGCATTCTTCAAATGAGCAAGAATAGACATTTAATGTGTCTTAGGGATCACGCAAATCTTATTTTTTAAAGGTCTACATTATATTTTACATATTTCACAATTTGATGCCCCAATAAAGCTGATTCTCAACTAGTTTTCTCAGGTGATAGTGGTTGACACGTAACATCTGCACAAAATCTTTTGAACACCATCTCTACATCTGGTAAGTTCCCTAGTGTGAAGCCTCCCAAAGCCACACAGAATTTGGTGACAGTACATGTCCTATCCTCCACTAGGGTAGACAGACATCTGACTTTAGTGTCCACCCACAGAGGACAATGATGCAGAAATAGGATAGAAGGGGGTGGAGGGGAAGCTACCAAGTCTTTGTTTCGTCAGTGTGGTTGGTGGCAGCCTCTGGGGCTCAGGTGGCTACAGTGGTGGCTGTGACCATCCAGTGGTCAGCGGGTTCTTGCCTGGAAGAGGTGCAGCCAACTAGAATTTCAGGTACCAGCTCCTTTCTCCAGCCAGCGCTGTTGTGTGGTTCTGAAACTCGGTCTTGGAGGCTCAGCCAGTTCTGCTTGCCCTGCATTTAGTACCCTCCTTTCTACTTAATTGACTCAGCGGTTCTTGAAGTTTGTGGTCCAAGGACTCTGGGGTTCCCCAAGGCCTTTTCAGGGGATCTGTGAGATCCTCCATTTTCTAACTTTGGGTCTGTGTGAAGCCAGCTTTTTTCTTCGATACACCTCAATCAAAGCAGTATCATGGGGTGCCTGGTGGCTCAGTCAGTTAAGCATCTGCCTTTGGCTCAGGTCATGATCCCAGGGTCCTGGGATCGACCCCCTTGGCGGGCTCCCTGCTCAGCGGGGAGCCTGCTTCTCCCTCTCCCTCTGCCACTCCCCCTGCTTGTGCTCGTTCACTCTCTCTCTCAAGTGATTACATAAAATCTTAAAAAAAAGAAAGCAGCATCACAACAGATTGAATGCAGAAAAGGATATGAAAATACAGCTGCCTTCTATTAAGTTAGACATAAAAGAGGATTACAAAAATTTGAAACAATACGACTTTTCTTAATTTTTGTTTTAGAAAAATTAGTTATTTTTCCAAAAAAATGCTATTTTATGTTAAAATGTAATGGGTTTGTTATGGGGTTATTTTATTATTAAGATTTTATTTTTAAGTAATCTCTATACCCCAGGTGGGGCTCAAACTCATGACCCTGAGATCAACAGCTGCATGTTCTACTGAGTCAGCCAGGTGCCCCAATTATGGGATTATTTTTTTTTTAAAGATTTTATTTATTTATTTGACAGAGAGAGAGAGAGACAGTGAGAGCAGGAACACAAGCAGGGGGAGTGGGAGAGGGAGAAGCAGGCTTCCTGCCGAGCAGGGAGCCTGATGCGGGGCTCGATCCCAGGACCCTGGGATCATGACCTGAGCTGAAGGGAGACGCTTAACGAATGAGCCACCCACGCGCCCCTGGGATTATTTTAAAATTAATTAAATATTGCTCAGTTTTCATTCCTAACATGGTAAATATCAATAGATACGACACACGTAAACACAAGTTCTTTGGGGTCCTAAACAACTAAGGGACCTCCAAGAGTTTTAGAGTATAAAAGGGCCTTAAGACCAAAGAGTGCTGAAACAGTAGATTCTGTTACTTTATCTAAAAAGGTAACCTCTAATAATAGGTTGAATATTAGAGGTTACCTTGAATATTAGAGGTTACCTTTTTAATTTTCCATCCAGATTTGGGTGATCAGAGAAGTTGGTTTAGACAGAATATATAGTATTGCCCCCACTGAGGAGAAAAGGAGGGAGATGCAAAAGCAGCATATGTTGGAAGAAGGCCAGAGTCAATGGGAGGGTCAGGAAAGCGGTGTCTTTCTATGAATGAAAGATCTCAAGGAGGAAGACTTAGAACAAAGTCCCCAGAGGACACAGAACCAACACCAAATACTTAATCATGATAAATATTTCTTAAAATTCACATATCCCCTCCTATGCATGGATCATTCAATATTCTTTATAATTCATTCATAACAGCCAGTCCTGGCTTAGGGAAGTCAGAGGCAGCTTCAGTTCCAGTGGCTGAGCAGAGGGATGCCTGCCAAAAACGCCCTTCTGGAGCCAGGAACGGCTTGAGGAAGCTTTACATGTCCAGGAATCTTAATTACATCACTCTGTTCACTCCACACCTTCCTGGTCAGTGCCTAGGTCAATGTCTGATATATGGCAAGGTCAGAGCACAACTCATCACAGAATGAATATTTGACTAGATCCATATCTCACAGAATCAGTTTAAATTTAAAAAGGTGAACACTTAGATTTCTAAAGAGTCATCTAGTAATAAAAATCCAGAAAGTGAAGGCCTCATCAAACGTTGGAAGTTCCCTTTGGTTTGGCTGGGGTGAAGTACAGTCACTTGCAATGCATTTAGTCTTCAGTCAGTTATCATTTGGAATTGTTCTCATGTGTAAATCAATTCCATCAGACTTTATGACAGGATGGCAAGGGCTCTATTTCATTCATCACCAAATACACAGAGACTAGCAGAATATCTGAACAATCACTGATTAAATAGAATCAACTGAATGCAGGAATGAACTCAGGCATTCTTCATTTTACTTTCCTTCATAATTGATCAGTCAGTATTGGTTAACAGTCCATTGCCTTGGGGCGCTTAGGTGGCTCAGTCAGTTAAGCATCTGCCTTTGGCTCAGGTCATGATCTCAGGGTCCCAGGATCAGCCCCGTGGCGGGCTCCCTGCTCAGCAGGGAGTCTGCTTCTCCCTCTCCCTCTGCCTGCTACTCCCCCTGCTTGTGCTCTCCATCTCTCTGTCAAATAAATAAAATCTTAAAAAAGTCCACTGCCATTCTTATCTTGCACTTGTAAAAATTACTGCCCTGTTCTGAAAGTATCATTAAAATTGCTGATACAAAAAAAAAAATACAAAAATTTGCTGATTCATCATTAACAATTACTGTTTTCATTGTAAGCCATACTATTCAACCAATGAACATTTGTTATTTATTTGCAGAATATGGCTTTAGGCTGGCTCTTCAAGTTTAGTAATAGGTTAACAGTAGATTTTGACTCATAGTAGGTCACAGCAACAGACATCACAATAAGAAAAATGCTGGACATAATTCAATTCTACCAAAACACCTAAAATGTACAAGCTTCCAGGGTACGAGCCTTCTGTATAAATGTACAATCTATAATTTCCCAGAATCCCCAAGCAATGTAAAATTTAAATGGTTAGGCTATGTTGTACTAGAAAAAGCCACAAGCTTTGTGGCATTTTCTAAAAACCTGTCTATAAGTTGTTCTTTTATAGGCTGTTCTTTTAAAACTATACACATTAGTTTGGGTTCTCTGAGAAACAAATGATAAAATGGGATTAAATGTGATTTACCGGGGAAACGTTTTGAATCATGAAGGGGACAAGTAGGCAGAGTCTGACACCTATGAAGGGAGAGAGAAGGAAAGGAGGATTGGGTAGGAAGAGTCTCAGACAGCAGTACAGTCCGAGGAAAGTACTGAGCCGGCTAATGGGGAGTCCCTGAGCCAATGTCATCCATGAGGGGAGTGGGCAAACATACTCATTCATTGGCTGGGAACAGCCTGGAGGAAGTGTAGCCTCAACAGGAACACAGGGGTGGATCCCATGGGGCAGCAGCTGCAGTTCTCAGTCAACTCTGCTTCCCATAGGACGAGATGTGAGTGATGCAGTTCCAGTGCTACATCTTTTGGAAGTCTTCAGGTTTTTTTTGTTAATGTTTGATGGACATAAAGACCATAAATGTTTTCATGCCACCAAACTGTACCTATGTATTTGACGGCTGTCATGAAACATGTTACTATTAACAGAGGTTAAGGATTCTATTACCTTAATACAACACTTTGGTTGTTACATATTTTATATTCATTTTTGAAGTATCTAAGTTATCTCTCCTGTATCACATACCACAAACACAGGCAAAACTATACAAAATAATTTGACATAGTACTCCTGGAATGTTAACCTAATAAAAACTTACACTAATGTGGGCTAATTGAAGGATGACTAAATTACAGAATTTTTTTTTTTTTTTTTTTAGATTTTATTTATTTATTTGACACAGAGAGAGAGAGAGACAGCTAGAGAGGGAACACAAGCAGGGGGAGTGTGAGAGGGAGAAGCAGGCCTCCTGTAGAGCAGGGAGCCCGATGCAGGGCCCAATCCCAGGACCCTGGGATCATGACCTGAGCTGAAGGCAGACACTTAACTGACTGCGCCACCCAGGCGCCCCTACAGAATATTTTTAAAGGAATGTGGTTATTGCTCAACGGAATACACAGTAACGGCCATTAGAAGAACAAATGTTGACTGGGAGAGAGAGAACCGATACCAAGACTGAATGACAAGGCCCAATTACTACACTACTTAGTTTCTGAGGAGAATACACTTTTAGGAAAGTTTATTCTCTTGTATAAATCTCCTATAATCTTCTCAAATAATATTGCTCTTATAAGTCGTATTACAGCATTATCAGCTCCCTGCATTGTCTTCTACAGACCCTGCAAACCCTTTCTTTCTAAGTAATTTAAGTGTAGCCTGGGGGCTGAAGGTCCAATCTCTGGGACTGAGTAAGGCCAGAGGACAGCATAGGACGCCTCAGCGAGCCGAGCAGTCTCCACTCTCCCTTCATTCCACATCTGTAAACTGCACATGCCTTTTCCTGACCCAGTTATCCAAGGGCCACAATATAAGAGCTTCTGAGTCATCAAAACTAAGCTGGCCCATTTCATCCCCTGCTTTCCTCATATTGACCCTCTGTGTCTAAATTTCATGTTTAACAAACTGGTATATATTTCAGCTCAGTTAATCCATGCAAAAAAATCACTAATTTTCCAACTAATGATTTTTTAATGTTACATTCATATAAAACAATTTCAGTTCAAGTATTTCAAACTTGGTTTCTTAATATTTCTCCACAGAAAGCCAGAGTCTTGGAAAAATACATTTAAGATCGAAGGATAGCTAACACACTGAGAGCTATGTGCTATGCACTGTTCCAAGTGGTTTACATGTACTTACTTAAATATCTTCTCACTACCTGATAGGGTAGAACTAGCATTAACTCCAATTTATGCATGAAGATAACTGAGATGTAGAAAAGTTAAATAACTTATCCAAGATCACATGGCTAATAAGTAGCAGAGCCAGGATTTGAACCCAAGTAAACTGGCCCTGGAGTTAGATTTTCTGTTGTTACTGTGGCCTTATCAAACTATAATGTGTTCATTAACTCACATTTAAGAAGTCACTATTACCTAGCATGTGGCAATAAAAATCATTAAAACTTGTATTTACATTTGCATTTTATAAGCAGCTGATTAACATAAACTGAAATGTGATGAAATGAGTTTGTGCTCTAATTGCCATTTATATACTCCAATATATTTAAATTAAATTAATGTGCTAATGTACAACTATTTCCCCTTAATTTATAGCAGCATATTTTCTTTCAGGCATTATTTATGTTTTTAAACACATTACAGAAATTAAATGACTTAAAGGATATACAGAAAGAAAACAACTGGAAATAAATTCAGATGTACATATTCAGAAAAAGATACTGAAGTTAATAATATGTGTCTTAAAAATCAATACAGCGTCCTTTTCGTTCCCAATCTCCATATCGGGTAGGTTCTGGGCCTCTGGGTCCACCTTTTTCTTTGGTAACAGGATTAATGTCATCTGGAAATTCTAAAGAAAGACAGAAGATGCAAAAACAGTAGTCAATAGGGACGAGAAAGGCATTATGGCCAATCCTGAAGACAGGGTTACAGTACATACCACTGACTAGGTTATTACTACACAGCCTTTTAAATGAACTGTAAATGTGGTTCTTTTTCCCAAGTTTGAGAAATCACTTCAGGATACAATTGTCATATTCGATGAACTTTATTACCAAATTAATTACTTAGAATTCCTGGAATGTTCTCAGGTCCCAGTGTGGGGAGTTAGCTGCATATATGCTGGTGGATTGTAAGAGAAGGAAAGAAATGCAGGGAATACAGAGTACAAATCCGTAAGGTTTGAAAGGTCTTGAAACAAGATTACTTTGGCTCAATTTCTCAGTTTTCTTATCAGTAAAATGGGTACAACAATCGTACCTGATTTAGTCTGTTGAGAATTAAACGAAGAAATGCATGTAAAGGATCTAGCTCAGTGCTGGGTACATAAGAACGACCAATTAATTTTAGCTAAGAGGACTCTTGCCCCTCATCATAGGGTTTTGGCTTCAGTAAATGGTTAGCTGATACTGCCATTTATGGACACAACAGATGTTACTATTAATACTGTGTGTTCATAATAAGACCATCCATCTTGAGTCAGGCCCACTTTTGAGTGCTTTATTCATAGTAACTTGTTTTGTCCTCATGATAATCCTATGGGACAGGAACAATTATTGTCTCCATGTTAGAGACGAGGAAAATAGGGTACAAAGAGGTTCAGAAAGGTGCTCCTGGTTACACTGCTACTACTGTGGTAAAACTGAGTTTGAATTCAGACATTCTGGTTGCAGTCTTATACTTAGCCCATAAACTACTGCTCTGTATATGGGAAGAGCAGGAGACGAATCAGCTTTTAGAAGGAACCCCAATTCTTAAGCTGTGTCTCTTTACAAAGCTAAATGAACATCACCAAAATCATGTAGTCCCTCCCTAGGAAAAAGAAAAGAGAGAATTTACCTTGAAAATTTTCAAATATTTATCTATTTTTAAAAATTTTTTCCCTACTGTGAATAAACTCTTCCCCACTTATCATTCTGTTTTCTAAAGAACTCCATCCTTGGACTTCCTCTGAAAGCCTCTAAGGGAAGCTCTTCTGTCTCCCGTTATTTCTGGGGCTCACTGAGTGTCTTAGTCAACTTGGGCCGCCATAACAAACTACCACAGACTGAGTGGCTTCAACAATAGAAATTAACTTTCTTACACTTCTAGAGGCTACGAGTCTGAGATCAGGGTGCCAGCCTGGCTGGGTCTGGTGAAGACTCTCTTCCTGTCTTGCAGATGGCCCCTTCTCACTGTGTCCTCACAAGGCAGGGAGAGAAAGACGGCTAGCTCTCTAGTGTCACTTAATATTAGGGCACTAATTCCATCATGGGGCCCCATCTGGAGATGGGGCCTTGGAGAGATAATGATAAACCTAATTATCTCTCCAAGGCCCCATCTCCAAATACCACCACTTTGGGGGTTAGGGCTTCAAATATGGATTTCAGGGAGACACAATTCAGTCCACAGCACTAGGGGAGAAAGGGTCAAGATATCCCTGTGCCTCACTCCTACTTCCAGCTTCTCATTCTCCCACCAAACCTCTATAAGCCTTTCCTCTTTTGAATTCCACACCATTCACTTGTCCAGTGCTTTTTTCCAGTCTGGTAATAAAGACTCTTCTGTCTTCCTGGATAGGATCAGTACTTGGTTCACAGCTTCACCTCTCCCCATTACCCTTCCTATGAACACCCACATTAGTAACCTCACATACCGAGGACACAGAGGACCTTGGTCCTCTTTCCTAGTGGTCTTCACGTCCACTTGCACCATCTGCTTCGATTTCATTATCTCCTGAATATGTTCCTTCTCTAAGTCCCACACTCTTGAGCTTTCTTCTTTCTGACTGGAAGCTTCTACGGAGGCTTTTCCCTCATGTTTCTTTAACCTAATTTTCACCCTCATTATAACCTGCAGTTTTCTGAAACTTTTTACTCTCGCTAGTGCCACCCTGAGTTATGCTGAGTCACATTCTAGACTAATAATGTAAGAGTTTTCTAACTCTTCTGTTTTCTGACTCTCATGACTTCAGCCTAATCTGCACAGAAGGATGAATTCATCTTTCTAAAACAGAATCCCTCCTCCACATTACATTAAGTGAAAGAAGCCAGACACCAGACACAAAAGACTATGTACTGTATGATTTCATTTATATAAAATCCTAGGAAAGGCAAAATTATAGTGATGGAGAACAGATTCATAGTTGCTAGGGGTTGGGGAAATGAGACTAATTATAGAGGCACTAGGGGCTCCTTGTGGGATGGAACTGTTGTATACTTTGTGTTGGTTACATGACTATAAACATTGTTAAAATTCATGGAACTGTTTACTTAAAATGGGTGAATTTTATTATATGCAGATCATACTATAGTAAAGCTGATTAAAATAATCTGCCTTCAAAAGCATTCAGAGCTTTCCTCACGGTCTACTGCAGAAAGCCCATATGCTATAATCTCATCCTTCAGGCCCTCCCAGATTTGAGCCATATCTACCTCTCTGGCTTTAGAGTCTATTAATCCACTATGTACACTCTATGCTGCAGCCAAGCAGGCCCATTGGCCGTGTCTCACAGGTATCATGTTCCCCAGCCTCTTTCTCTCTGACCACACCTTTCTCTTTTTTGAAACATCTCCCCACCATGCCTTTTTTGTTTTTTAAAGATATATTTATTTATTTATTTGACAAAGAGAGACAGCGAGAGAGGGAACACAAGCAGGGGGAGTGGGAGAGGGAGAAGCAGGCTCCCCACCGAGCAGGGAGCCCGATGTGGGGCTCGATCCCAGGACCCTGGGATCATGACCTGAGCTGAAGGCAGACGCTTAACGACTGAGCCACCCAGGCGCCCCTCTCCCCACCATTCCTTAACTACTTATGATTTTATCGTGTCTTTAACCCCCAGCTCAAATGTTATCTCTTTTCTCTATTTTTCTTCTGAACTTTTTTTGCATATCTCTTATGCCAGTTATCACACAACGTCCTATTCACAGTTATTTTTTTTTTAATTTTATTTATTTGACAGAGAGAGAGAAAGAGTGCTCACAAGCAGGGGAGTGGTAGGGCAGAGGGAGAGGGAGAAGCAGACTCCCCGCTGAGCAGGGAGCCCGACGCAGGGCTCGATCCCAGGACCCTGGGATCATGACCTGAGCTGAAGGCAGATGCTTAACCGACTGAGCCACCCAGGTGCCCCTTCAGTTATTTTTGTATCTCATTTTCCTTATTCATCCTTGCATCAGACAGGGTGCTCAGCTGCAAACAATCTTCCTTTATTATCTTAATAACGAAGTCTACTCTCTGCAAAGGGACAACCTATACACTTTTCTTAGAATGACATATGTACCAGAGGCAGGGAGACAAGCCTAGAAGGAAGGAAACAAGGCACACAGACCAAAAGAACCATAGATGCTTGAATTTGGGCTTTACTGGTAGGATGGATAAGAGGAGATGAGTTGACAAATGTTAAGGAGGTGGTATCAATAAGACTAGGAGCCAGGACACAGGAAGAAGCAGGAGTGAAGAACTATCCCCAGATTTCTGAATCTCTGCTTTTGGGCAGAGGTAGAAGAGCTTAAAAAAGAGTTCAGGAAGAAATGGTTCAAGGAATAGGAGGAGGAACTGGACAATGCATAACCAAAACCAAGACAGGAGATTTCCAGAAGCAATGGTTAACAATGCCAAAGCTTATAGACAGTTCCTATAAAATGAGAATTGAAAAGCATTTGCTGGGTTTGGTGATGTTTACTAGACCAGCTTCTAAGAGATGGTATGTTCAACATAAATTTCAGTGATTCAAAAGTTAAGATGAATACCTAGCATTGTATCAGATGATTGCCTTTTGAAATGTACTTTTTTCTTTTTTATTGTATTAAATATATATAACATTTATCATTTTAACCATTTGTAAGTATACAATTCAGTGGCATTAACTACATTCTCAGTGGTCTGTAACCATTACACTATCTATACCCAAAAGTTTTTCATCATCCTCAATAGAAACTCTGTACCCATTAAACAAAAACTTTCCTTTCCCCCCCCTCCCTCAAGACTTTGATAACCTATATTCTACCTTGTCTCTATGAATTTGCCTACTCTAGGTACATAATTTAAGTGGAATCATATTTGTCCCTCTATGTCTAGCTTGTTTCACTAAGCATAATGTTTTCAAGGTTCATCTACATTGTAGCACAATCAAAATGCCATTCCTTTTTATGACTGAGTAGTATTCCACATACCACATTTTGTTTATCCATTTATCTATTGATGGACATCTGAGTTGTTTCTTTTGGCTACTGTGAATAAAGCTGCTATGAACACAGGTACACAGATATCTGCTCAAGGTCCTGCTTTCAATTTTTTTGGATATATACCTAGGAGTAGAATTGCTGGGTTCTAGATCTCACTTTTTTGAGAAATTGCCAAATTGTTTCCCAGAGTAGTTGCACCATTTCACATTCCCACCAGAAACACAGGATGGTCCCAAATTCTCCACATTGTTGCCACCACTTATTTTCCAGTTTTTCTTAAATTGTAGCTATCCTAGTTTGTGTGAAGTGGTGTCTCACTGTGGTTTTGATTTGTAAGGAATGTGATGTTAAGCACCTTCTCAAGTGCTTGTTAGTCATTTGTGTATCTTTGGAGAAACGTATATTCAAGTCATTTGTCCATTTTTGAATTGAGTTGTTTTTGTGGGGTTGTAGGAGTTTTCTACACACTCTTGATATTCTTTGTCAGGTGTATGATCTACAAATATTTTCCACCATTCCGTAGGTTTTCTTTTCACTTCCTTGATAATGTCCTTTGATGTCCAAAATTTATTAATTTTGATAATGTCCAATTTATATACTTTTGTGTTTGCCGTCTATGCTTTTGGTGTCACAACCATGAAACGGCTGTCAAAATCAATATCATGAAGATTTTTCCCAGTGTTTTCATCAAAGAATTTTATAGTTTTATCTCTTAATTTTAGGTTTTTGACATATTTAGAGTTAATTTTTATTTATGGTGTAAGGGTCCAATTTCATTCTTTTGCATGTGGATATCCAGTTTTCCCAGCACCACATATAGAAAAGACTGTCTTTTCCCCCACTGAATGATCTTGGCAACCTTCTCAAAAGCCAGTTGAGCATATATGTGAGGGTTTACTTCTGGGATTGCTACTTTTGTGTATGATGTTTTAATGAAAAATTTCCTCTTAGATTTTTGTGCTTGGCTAAAACTATGAAAGAAGAATTTTACCTTTAGGTTATGCTTTTTAAAAGTCTCCATCATTTTGGCTGACTGACTGATCTGGTTATTAGACTGGGATTAATAGTGCTATAAACTGAAATATTTAACTGAATGAACAAAAAGAAAAGCTTTTATATTCTAAAGAGCTCCAGATACAGGTCCCTGTACCCTCTGTTGATATCTTCTTGCCTAGGATGCTTCACTACATGGATGGGTTAACTCTCAGGAGACAAGCAGGGGTGGCATGCCAAAGTTTCAGACTGGTATGTTTACATTTACACTATCTAAAATCGTATTTTTTGAATAGCTAATACTTGCACATGTTCCACAATTCAAAGGTACAAAAGAGTATAGAATGAAAATAAAGTAGCACTTTAAAAAACAGAGCTTTAAGACATGAACCAAATTTTGTATGTACTAAATACAAAACAATGTTTAGTCTATTATCCCACCACCCTCCAAAAACCTCTTCTTTCTCCAAACTTCCCCTTCTCTTTCTCCAACCACATGGCTATGGTGAGAATAACCACCTTCACCTGTGACCCACCCCACTGGCCGCTCAGATTGATTTAGCTATAGACACCTGATCTAAGCTTGGCCAATGAGCTCTCTTAAGAAATTTGGACTTAGGGGCGTCTGGGTGGCTCAGTTGGTTGAGTGACCAACTCTTGGTTTTGGCTCAGGTTGTGATCTCAGGGTCCTGGAATCTAGCCCCACCTCAGGCTCCACACTCAGCAGGGAATTTGTTCAAGATTCACTTCCTCTCCCTCACCCCCACCCGGTGTGCTCTCACTCTCTCATATAAATAAATCTTAAAAAAAAAAAAAAAAGAGGGCGCCTGGGTGGCTCAGTCGTTAGGCGTCTGCCTTCGGCTCAGGTCATGGTCTCAGGGTCCTGGGATCGAGTCCCACATTGGGCTCCATGCTCCGCGGGAGGCCTGCTTCTCCCTCTCCCACTCCCCCTGCTTGTGTTCCTGCTCTCGCTGTCTCTGTCAAATAAATAAATAAAATCCTTAAAAAAAAAGAGAGAGAGAAATTTGGAATTAGAACTAAACAATTGTATTTTCAGTCTAGTTGCTCTATTGACCTGAGTAGCAGCAAGGAGCAGTTCCTTCCACCCAGTGGACTTAGAAGGGAGTCTGATGACAGAAAACAATGAAGAGAAGACCAGGGACAAGAGAAGGAGGAAGAATATCCTGGTTTCCACATAGTGTTTACTCCCAAGATCCATTTTTTTCCAAGGCCCAGAAGCATCATTGCCCTGGGGTACCCCACCTGTGTACCTTGTAGCCCATAACAACCTGCACTATCTTTTGTTTAAGTCTGCTCAAGTGGTTTTCAACTTATTTGCATCGAAACAGGTCTCAATTCATATACTTTGTCATGTGAATAATGGGGTATAGTAAATAAAACAAACACAGTCAATCATTGTGAGGGGTTTGGAAATTATTTTTTCTAAACCTACCCAAAGTGATGGTCAGTGTGTTGTTGATAAAGAATTATAAACAACATGTTTCTTTCATTCTTTTTTCTCAATAACTAAAATACTTTCTTTGACACTTCAAAAATTAAGAGAAGCTTTATTTTATTATGCTTCACAGATATGGCATTTTTTTTTTTTTTTTTTTTTTACAAATTGTGGCATCCCTACTATGAGCAAGTCTATTGGTGCCATTTTTCCAAATAGCATTTGCTCACTTTGTGTTTCTGTGTCATGTTTTAGTAATTCTCACAATATTTCAAACTTTTTCATTATTATTATATTTATTATGGTGCTCTGTGATCAGTGATCTTTGATATTACTATTGTAATTGTTTTGGAGCATCAGGAAACATACCCATATAAAACAGTTGACTGATTAATGTTGCATGTGCTCAGACCGCTCCACTAAACAGTCGTTCCCTTGTCTTTCCCCCTTTTGGACCTCTCTACTCCCTGGGACAAAACAATACTGAAATTAGGCCAATTAATACCACTACAATGGCCTCTAAGTGTTCAAGTGAAAGGAAGAGTCACATGTTTCTCACTTTAAATCAAAAGCTAGACATGATTAAGCTTAATGTGGAAAGCACACTGAAAACCGAGATAGGTCAAAGCTAGGCCTCTTGCGACAACCAGTTAGTCAAATTGTGCAGGCAAAGGAAAAGTTTTTGAAGGAAATGAAAAGTGCTACTTCAGTGAACGCACAAACCATAAGAAAGCAAACAGCTTTATTGCTTATATGGAGAAAGAAGACATCACCATAACATCAAAGAGCACAAGGTGAAGCAACAGGGGCTAATATAGAAGCTGCAGCAAGTTACCCCGATCTAGCTGAGATAAATAATGAAGGTGGCTACATTGAACAACAGGTTTTTCCATGTGGATGGAACAGCCTTCTATTGGAAAAAGGACTTTCATAGCTGGGAGTAGAAGTCAATGCCTGGCTACAATGCTTCAAAGAACAGGCTCACTCTCCTATTAGGGGCTAATGCAGCTGGTGACTTTAAGTTGAAGCCACTGTTCATTTACCATTCCCTAAATCCTAGGACACTTAAAAATTATCCTAAATCTACCCTGCCTGTGCTCCATAAATGGAACAACAAAGCCTGGATGACAGCACATCTGTTCACAGCATAGTTTACTGAGTATTTTAAGCCCACTGATGAGACCTACTGCTCAGAAAAAAAGATCCCTTTCAAAATATGACTGCCTATTGACAATGCACCTGGTCCCCCAAGAGCTCTGATGGAAATGTTCAATGAGGTTAATGTTTTCATGCCTGCTAACACATCCATGCTGCAGCCCGTGGATCAAGGAGTCATTCTAATTTCAAGTCTTATTTAAGAAGTACATTTTGTAAGGCTGTAGCTGCCATAGGTAATGATTCCTCTGATGATTCAAAGTAAGTTGAAAACCTTCTGGAAAGGATTCACCATTTTGATGCTATGAAGAACATGTGTGATTCATGGGAAGAGGTCAAAATATCAACATTAAAAGGAATTTGGAAGAAGTTGATTCTAACCCTCAGGGATGACTTTGAGGAGTTCAAGACTTCAGTGGAGGAAGTTAACTGCAGATGTGGGCACAGCAAGAAAACTAGAACTAGAAGTGGAGCCTGAAGATGTGACTGAATTACTGCAATCTCTTGGTAGAACTCCAACAGATGAGCACTTGCTTCTTATGGATGAGCAAAGAGTGGTTTTGTGTATTGGAATATACTCCTGTGGAAGATACTGTGAAGACTGTTCAAACGACAACAAAGGGTAGACTATTACACAAACTTAGTTGACAAAGAAGTGGCAAGGTTTGAGAGGATTGACCCCAATTTTGAAAGTTCTACTGTGGGTAAATGCTACCAAACAGCATCTCATGCTACAGAGAAGTCTTTCATGAAAGAAATAAATCAATGTGGTGAACTTCTTTGTTGTCCAATTTGAGAAATTGTTATAGCAAGCACCACCCTGATCAGTTGGCAGCCATTAACACTGAGGCAAGTCCCTCCATCAGAAAAACATTATGACTCACTGAAAGATCAGGTGATGGTATTTTTTAGCAATAAAGTATTTTAAATTAAGGTATATATATTGTTTTTTTAGACAGAGTGCTATTGCACACTTTACAGTCTGCAGTATAGTGTAAACATAACTTTTATACATACTAGGAAGCCAAAAACAGTTATTTGACTTACTTTACCGCTATATTTGTTTTACTGCAGTGGTCTGGAACCAAACCCGTAATATCCGTGAGGTAAGCCCATACTCACTTGTCAGTGGTTCTTTCTCTAAATTAGAATCTTCTGGTGCATCAAAACGACCTTCTGGTAACTTTGGCTTCTTAAGAGATTGTTTGATGGGTTTGGATTTTTCTCCTTGAGAACTAATTTTCCTCACAGAATGACATAAAAGGGGTGATCCTGGAGAGTGGAGACAGTGAAAAATTAGGAGCTGTTCTTTTACCCTACTTTAAAAAGTTAACAGTTTTATTTGTTTTTAGTTTATACATTCACATTTATCAAAGTACAAAAAGTACAAAAGGACATACAGTGAAAATTCTTCCCTTTATCTTCCAGACAGGCACTTCCCTTCCTCAGAGGCAACCAATATTATCAGTTTAAAAAGAAGAGCTTTAAAATAAATTAGTTAACCATTATCAAAATTGTAAAAACTTATACATAAAATACTGATTCCTGTGTGAAGCAATGCCCCAAATACCAGAAATGAGATGATTAAGTGTTACTAAGTAGTACAAAGTTTTAAGGACAATATTTATTATTTAAATTACAAGAGATTGTTATTTAGTATTCTTATATTTGAATCCTAATCACGATTCTCTTTTCCTGCCAATTAAACTTTTAAAAAATGTATCGGGTATTTACAACATACAAATGAGATCACTTTCTCCATAGTCTATATAGAGAAAGCTAAATTCCCTAAACTGCTATGAAAGTTATCTGACCCTCATTAAGATCATGTTCAATAAGTGCAAAACCACCCTGAAAAAAATGACTTCAGGGTTGGGTTTTGAATTTCCTAAAGGAATGGCTTTAGAGGCAGACAGAGTTGAGGACCAATTCCAGTTATACTACTGTGGTAAGCGGAATAATGGCTTCCAAAGATGATCGGAACCTCATACCCAGAACCTGTGAAGAGGTCAGGCTCCAGGGTAAAGGAGAATTTAGGCAGCAGTTTGAATTGAGGTTGCTAATCAGATGACCTTAGACTAGAGCAATTACCTTGGGCTATCTGTGTGGATCCACTGTAATCACAAGAATCCTTAAAAGGGGAAGAGATAATTGGAAGAGAGAACCAGAGGGATGACAGCATCAGACAGCCTTAATGGATGCTGCTGGCTCTGAAGATGGAGGAAAGGAATTTCAGCAGCCTCTAGAAGTTGGAAAAGGGAAGAAAGAGATTCTCCCCCTAGAGCATCCAGAAGAACACAGCCCTAACACTTTGATTTCAGTCCAAAGACTTCTCACCCATTTCAGACTTCTCACCTCCCCACTAAGTTTGTGACAACTGGTTACAGCAGCAGTAGGAAACTAACAGTTGTTTGACCTTTGTCAAGTGACTTACCCTTTCTAACTCTGTTTCCTCCCTGCTAAATTGAAGGTAACAGTACCTATCTCATGAGTTACTAAATAAATTAAACAAGACAATTCATGCAAACCTTTTACCACTGTGATAAATTTTATCTAATATTATCATCATAGTATTATCTGCAAGCTCCTAGTAGCATTACATATAATTAGAATTTTCTTTTATTACATGTATTTTATTCATATTCTAGCTATCACTACATCACCCTGCCATCTGCTTTAAAAAATTATATATAGGGGTGCCTGGCTGGCTCAGTCAGTTGTGACTATTGATCTCGGGGTTGTGAGTTTGAGCCCCATGTTGGGTACAGAAATTACTTAAAAAATTGTATCTATACACACACCCATACATACACACACAAATATATATGCACATAAATATTTGTACATATATATATATATCTCTTTTTATACATACACACCCTCCACAGCCAACTTGGAATTTATGTAAGACTTGTTTGTAAGATTACATAAAGTTAACGCTACATACAAACTGTATTAACAATTTCAAAATAGTATATCAGGCTATTCATTTGCATATCTACTGCATATAGCTCAGGGAGCAGCAAAATTCTTGTCTGAATGACCAATTAGAGTACAAACTACCATTCTCCCACAAATCCAAGAGCCCATAAAACACGAGGATTAAAAAAATAAATACATAACTGAATGTTTTAATAAAGCTATGACAATGATCTACAGAATTAATATAGTTTTCTCCCATCTACATGCTCACTTATATAAAATACTTCATATTTGTGATAAAAATTTCTATATACATTAAAATAAAAACAGTTATTTATTTAAAATTTTTACTTACTTATTTAGACTACAGACCATTTTGCCTTCAAACTCCCACTTCAATACCTAAGAACACATTGTATTTTTTCTTATGTCCTCAAAATAATATTTAAACATACACTAAAAGGCTAAAGAGAAAAACCTGCAATAATATCTTACAAGGTAGCATTTATTTTTATTTAAGAAATGGAAAATATAGATATATGAGTTTCTGATTATATTATTTCATATAACAATCTGATCTTGGCTTATTGTGACTATTTAAAAAATATTATATTGAAAATTTTGGTGAACACAAACCATGCTCAATTGAAAGATATTTCCAGTGCAAATCATGTGATTTTTGTTAATTAGTCACTTCTTATCTGAAGTATAGGATTCTTTGGAATGTGACATCAATATATCCCAATTTAGGAAGTTTAGCCAACCTCCACAATAGAAACTTCTGTTCATTAATGCCCAACTATCTATCCATCAACAAATCACAAATTTATAAAGCATGAAAGGTTGTTTCTAAGTCATGATAATTCAGTAATAATTAATATAGATATACAGAAAGAATTTTAATAGTTACAAATTAGATTCTAAGTGTGGACAGATTTTTCATCTATTCCGGCTAATGACTAGATTCTACATCTGGTTACTAAGCAAGTCTGTCTTACTGTACATCAAATAACTCACTCTGAAGCCTAAAAATCAGCCAAGTATTTAACAGATACCAGTAGCCACCTGCTACTATGCACTCAGACTCAATACAATAAATTAGCACTTTCTGTTTTAGGTTTGGTTTTGCAAATCAAAAAAAAAAAAATCTAACTCAAAGCTTGAAATGATATTCAGTGTAAAAATTAACCTTGGTATGGTCCAAATCTGTAGAAATTCCTAAGCATTTACACAAAATCATAAAAATGGCACAAAATAGTCTCAACTACCAATTATAATGCAGACAAAATCTGAAGCTAAAATTTTTGCCTCTTAAATGATGCATATATATGTGTTAGATGTCTGCTATGTGCCAGGCTCTGTACTAGGGGCTGAAAACATGACACCTCATTAAACCTCACAATCCGATGGGGCAGGTCTAACGGTCTTTAATTTACAGTAATTCTGTTCAATTTGAACAAAATGATTTTCTGAAAAAGTGACATTAGGTAGATGTGGTGGAAGCTGTCTCAAGTAGCCACTTTTCCCTTCTTCCATTTGGTTCTAGATTCTCACTCCCACCTCATTTGCTATTAAGCTGAGCACCAGGCCACTTGCTTAGAGATGACATTTCCCAGCCTCCCCTGCAGCCAAGCAGCCACATGTCCAAGTGGTGACCAGTGGGTTGTGACTGGAAGTGATGTGTGCAAATTTTAAGTTGCCTCACTTTTGCAACAAGCTAATTGCTCTGGATTTCTTTTCCCATTTCCCTGGGTTATAATACAGACATGGCAGTGAACCAGCTTCAACCATACAGATGTGGACGAAACCCAGGGCAAGGTGACACTTATTTAATAACTTATATGATATAGACAGTGCCCATTCAGAACCTATGTCCAACCATTCAGAAGAGACACAGGTTGTAAATATCTAGTAAAACTCAACTCTTGTACGTGGGGCTGATCAGCGGCACTGCCCTACACCTGGTGGAGCCAACAGGATGAAAAGAACACAGACTTGGATGGAAAAGAACTCTGTCAAAGCAGAGTTGTCCTCCCCGTCCCGTCAGCAGAACTGTTACAGCAGCTTGGCCCTTTCCTTCGGTAATACGAGGGACAAGTAAAAAAAAAAAAAAAACTTGTAAACTAAGGGAACTAGAATCACACATGGGTTCCAATGCCACATTTAGCAATGTGACTGATCCTAAGAAGGTTACTGTATCTCACTGAATCTGTATCCCCCCCAGAATGGGGTTACTTCTACTTACCTTGCAGGCTAGCTCAGAGAAATGACGTAATGTGTATGTCTCTATGTGCACACTCTGAATGGAATAACTTCAGCCTAATGGTAGGACACAGAAGTCAATGTGCAAAAGGGTTTTTGGAAAAGAACAGGAATATGAGTGTACTGTGGGAAAGAGAGAGGAGCAGCAAAGGAGCAGTTTGAGAAACTAGTCCGTAGGTCTGGCCTTGAGTACTTCTGAAGGAACTTTATCGTAGAAAAAAAGGTTACAAGGAAAAGCTAAAAGACCAGTATTCTCAAAGGACTCTGAGACCATGGAGGCCTAAACAGAACTAATTCTGTACACAGGTAACAGTGTGACAGAATGGGGAGGAGGAGAATTCCTCTCATTTCTGTACCATACAAAACAAGACAGGGGACGCTGTGCCCTTTGGCACCCACACACTTTATAGTTTTGGAAACAAGTCCGTGCACAGCCACCTGGCAGGGTGGTGGCAGGGAGGCACATACCGGTAGCTGGAAGGGCAGGTAAAAAGGGTCTGTCGGATCGTAAGGATTAGCAAAGGGGTGAAGGGGAGCCCCAGAGCCACTCCTGTGGATTCTGCCTATCAAAGAGTAGGTACTAAGCAACAGTAATTATAGCTGATCCTTGAGCAACACAGGTCTGAACTGCACAGGCCCACTTATACATGGATTTTTTACAGTACAGCACTGTAAATGTATTTTCTCTTCCTTACGATTTTCTTAATAACATTTATTTTCTTTATCTTACCTTACTATAAGAATACAACATATAACACATATAATATGCAAAATATGTGTTAATCATCTGTTTATGTTATCACAAGGTTTCCATTCAATAGTAGGCTATCAGGAGTTAAGTTCTGGAGAAGTCAAAAGTTATACATGGATTTTTTATGGTGCAGGGGGTCAGCCCCGAACCCTTACCGTGCTCAAAAGTTAGCTGTGTCTTAATGTTCGTATTACATTTTGGCCTTCAGCAAGCTTCTGACTACCTCAACTGCACGGGCAATACCTGAGAAACTTAGAGCAAAAATCATCCTTTGAGAAAGAAGGAAATCACCACCAAACAGCCCATGTCTTCTTCTTCAAGGGGTCGTTTGGCCTTATCCAAAGCCTATTTAGAATTCTGTTTACAAGTACATTACAAGCAAGAAGATGACCTTCTGAAAGAATAATAAAAGCAAAGGAAAAAAGACTGAATGACCGTTAAATCAAAACAACAAATAACTTTTCAGAACTTCTGTTTCTGGCAATTTGATAAATTAGAGATGCCTAAAAACCTATAGCTATAAAACATCTAAAAAGGTTGAAAAAATATACAAAAATCTCTTAATCAAAGAGCCTTTAAGAAAGTATAAAATGATAAACTAACAAAGCTATTCAGTGAGGTCACCAAACACTTAAACCATTACATATCCTGTGTCTTTCTCACCTAGAGCTGGGGTACAGAGCTTCCAGAACAGCAGAGAGAGGAGTCTGCTGAGCCTGAGCAAAACAAAAAGCCTATTAGAGGCCAGGACTCCGGGAGGCTCAGCACTCAGAAGAGAAATTGAGCCTGAAGATTTTAATGTGCATATAAAACACCTGGAGGATCTTGTTAAAATGCAGACTCTGAGTAGGCCTGAGTGAGACCTGAGAGTCTGCATTTTAACAATAGTCAGGTGGTGTTCATACCGCTGGTCAAAGGAGCAAGGAGCTAGAAGCAAACTTCCAGTTAATGAAGAGAACAGTTAAGGAAGGAAAATTATCCATCTCAACCTTGGTTTTAAGTGGAGATGAAAAAAAAAAGAAGCCCTTATAGAGATTTTGAAACTACTGGCTGACCACACCTATGTTTATGCCTGATTACATACTATCTGTACGGTCCAAAAACGCCCAAGGGGAGCATCTTATATAAAGTGGACCCAAGTCAAGGTGAAGTGCTCCAGACACAGGGGAAGAGCAGAAGCAAATCCTCTGTGGAGAAATACCTTCTCAACTCATGTCTCATGTTAAGTCTCAAGAGAGAATCCCAGTAAAACATTTGAGGAAACAAGCCATCACAAGCAAGAGTCAGTGAAATCAACAAATACGACCAGACCATAAAGATTTGACACTGAAATCACCGAAATCAGAATATAACTATTTAATGTGTTCAAAGAAAAAAAAGCCAAAAAGGAGAAATGAGTAAGACTATGAAAGGCCAACTTAAAACACAAAGAAGTTTAGAAATGGAACAATTTAAAATTTAAAACTCAATAAAAGGGCTAAATAGCAGAACAGATACAGCTGAGAAGAGAATTTGTGATCAAGAATTAAGTTCTGAAGAAATTATGCAGGAAAAGGCATAGAGACAAAGACGAAAATAACCAAAGTAAGTTCAAACTATGGAGGATAAAATGAGAAGGTCTAACAAATGTTTGTTTAATCATAATTCCACAAGGAGATAGTGGAAAGACCATGAGAAGTACAACAGACAGGAATCGGCAGATAGAGGAAGCACAAAGAAATGCCAAATTCAGGGGGGAAAAGTACATCTGAACATAAGGTAAAATAAACAACCCCCAACAAGAAAGCCAGATCAAAGGAAGATCCAAGAAGAAGCCAGATAAAAGACAGATTACTAATGAAGGAACATTAGTAATAACAACTTTAGTAATAAGTAACATAACTTCCCCATAGCCGTAATAGAAGCCAGAAGATAGAGCTATGAGAAAATGATACACCCACTAAAACCACCTTTCAAAAACAAGAAGTGAAAGAAACCAGATTTTCAGATTAAAAATAAGACCTACATCAAAAAGAACACTAAGAAACTTTATCACAAAAGTCATGAAAGAAACTTCTAAGCAATTTACTTTAAGAAAATGATCCCAAAAGTAAAGTGTGAGATAAGAACAGAGAGAAAATGAAAGTTTTATTGACTGTATAAAACCGTAATAGTAACTGCGATGTGGGATTATCAAAACCACAATCCTATCCCAACATATACACAAGAATACACACATATACACACCTAAAAGGCTGAACAACAGAGGTAGAGGATGAGTGAATTCAAAGCATTTTTACACTTTACACTGTTTAGAAGGTGTTAACTTTAGATTTCCTTAAGTATGCATTTAGATTTCAAGGGTAACCAATAAAAGATAACGTATATCTTCCAAACCAGCAGAGGAAAAAAAAAAAAAGAAGAAAATATTTAATTCAAACCACGTATGACAAACAGAAGGTGTAAAAAGACGGTAGAAATAAAGCCAACTATGTCAATAATTATGGTTGTAAATGGACTGAACTCTCCAGTTAAATGGGTATAGACTGTCAGACTCCAAAAAACAGAACAAAACAAACAAAATCCAGGGGCACCTGGGTGGCTCAGTCGTTAAGCGTCTGCCATTGGCTCAGGTCATGGTCCCAGGGTCCTGGGATCAAGCCCCACATCGAGTCCCACATCGGGCTCCCTGCTCGGCAGGAAGCCTGCTTCTCCCTCTCCCACTCCCCCTGCTTGTGTTCCCTCTCTTGCTGTGTCTCACTCTGTCAAATAAATAAATAAATCTTAAAAAACAAAACAAAACAAAACACAAAATCTAGCCACATGCTGTTCGTATAAGCTCCACTAATTACCATGTTTCTTTAAAAAAAAAAAAAAAGACCAGTGTTCGGAACTGAAGATTTGTGTCCCCTTCACCACCCCCATTTATATGTTGAAATTCTAAGACATCATGTTGTGATATTAGGAGGTGGGGCTTCTTTGAGGTAATAGGGTGGAGCCCTCATGAAGGGGATTAGTACCCTTTTAAGAAGAGATAGGAGAGCCTGCTGTGGCTTTCTGCTCTCTGCCATCTGAGGAGACAGAGGGCAGCCATCTGCAAACCAGGAAGCAGGCTCTCAGCAGAGACCAGAAGTCCTGGCCCCCTGATCTCAGACTTCCCAGCCTCCAGAACTGTGAGGAATAAATGTTTGGTGTTTAAGCCACCCAGTCTATGGTATGTGAGATGCACGTTTCCATGTTTTTAGTTTTGTTTTAAAGAGAGAGACACACACAGAAAATGGAAAGAAAATAACCATAGTTAGAGAAGAAAATGATAACATAAATAAAAGACATACGAGTGAGATAATCAACAAAAGCAAGAGTTGGTTCCCTTAAAAGTGAAGTCTTTGATTAGGCTAATAAGGAAAAAAACAAGAGAAGGCAAAATAAATAATATGAAGAGACTACGTAATTATAAATGAGAGCAGACATTTTTTCAAAAAGGGAACTTTATGTCTATATATTGAAAGCATGTAATATTAACAATTTTCTAGAAAAATTTAACTTATCAAAGCTGACTGAAAACCTGATGAACAATGCAATAACCGCTAAAGAAATTAAACCAGTAATTTAAAATCTTCCCTCAAAGAGTAGACAGTTTTATACTTGAGTTATACCAAATACTCAAAGAATGAGTAATTTCGTTAAACAAAATATAACAAAGAAGAGAAAAGGGTGGTAAGAGTCTTAAATTCACTGTACGAGGCTAGAATAACTTAAGCTTCAACCAGAAAAGGAAACTGCAAAAGAGGAAAATTATAGGCCAATTTCTTTTTTGTTTTTTAAAGATTTTATTTATTTATTTGACAGAGACACAGCGAGAGAGGGAACACAAGCAGGGGGAGTGGGAGAGGGAGAAGCAGGCTCCCCTCAGAGCAGGGAGCCGGATGCGGGGCTGGATCCCAGGACCCTGAGATCATGACCTGAGCCGAAAATAGACGCTTAACCAACTGAGCCACCCAGGCGCCCCTACAGGCCAATTTCTACACAAAATATTAGCATACCAAATCCAACATCACATTAAAAATATAGTCATCATGATGAATTTGAGTATTTTCTAGGAATGCTAGAGTGATTTAGCATTAGAAAAATCTACAATTCACCAACTCACCAGATTTAAAGGAGAAAAATGATATAATCACTCCGAGAAGACGAAGAAAAATGAATTCAGTAAATTTCAAGATTCAATCTTAAAAACCAGACAAATACATAAACAACAATAAAAACCCTTCTAGACATAGCATAGGACTCTGTTAACGTGATAAAGCACATCCACAGCTGTGACACTTGAATACGAATGCATTCCCATTAAAATTACAAAGAAGGTATCATCACTTCTAGACAACATGTTACTGGAAATCTAAGCAAGACAGAAAAACAAGAGAAAAGAAAAAGATATAAATATTAGAAAGTGAGAAACTAGATTTTCATTACTTGCCGTTAAGATGACCGTCTACCTACCAAAATACCCTCCCCACCTAGCTATAATAAATTATTTAAACTAATAAACTAATTTAGCTAGGTTATAGGATACAAAAGCAATAAATAAGTAAACTATGTTTCTATGCATAAGCAGTAATCACAAAATGACAATTTAAAAAAATAGCAAGCAGTGTTAATCAAATCCCAAAAGGAACTTTTTTTTTTTAAGAATTTGATATGGAAAGCAGATATGTAAGAATAGCCAAGGCACTTCTGAAAAACAAAATGGGAGGATTTAACCTATTAGATATCAAGATTTATTACAAAGGTGGGACTCCTGGGTGGCTCCGTTGGTTAAGCGTCTGCCTTCGGCTCAGGTCATGATCCCAGGACCCTCGGATGGAGGCCACATCAGGCTCCTTGCTCAGCGGGGAGCTCAGGGGGGAGCCTGCTTCTCCCTCTGCCTGCCGCTCTCCCTGCTTATGCCTGCTCTCTGACAAATGAAATCTTAAAGAAAAAAAAAATTTATTACAAAGGTATGGTTATTAAGACAGGTGATATCAGCACAGGAATAGACAAATAGATCAATGGAACTGAAAAGGGAGCCAAGAAATAAACCCATGCCTATATGCTTATGTGAACTTGACTGAAGACAAGCTGGCATTGTTATCAGTGAAGGAAAGGCCCAATATATGGACCTGGGACAACAGATTACTGATGTGGAAAATAAATGAAATTGGTTTCCTGCCTCACATCATACACAAAAATCAATCCTGGTAGAATAAAGGCTTAAATATAAAAAGCAAAACTATAGACCTTTGCGAAGAAAGTACAGGAGAATAGGGTAGGAAAGGCCTCCTGAGACAAGATCACAAAGCACTGACAATAAACAAAAGAATCAAGACATGATGACAATTATGATTATGTGTTCATCAAAAGACACCTTTAAAAAATAGGTTCTTTCGAAGCTGTGTGATTGTATACGCAGATCCGTTATTTTATTCTGCTGCTGTTATATAGTATTAAAAAAAAAAGAAACCCACCATGGAGTGACAAAAACACCCCCCAAACTGGGCTATTTGCCACTTACATAACTAAAAAAGGCTTAGTATTGAAATATATGTAAAGAATATAAGTAAGACAAACAATCCATTAATAAAATGAAGAGATTTCACCAAAAAAAGCTAATAAATATTTGAAAAGAGGTTTAACTTCTCTAATTAGAGAAGTTAACACAGGAAAGTAATTTAGCTAGGATAGTGGATATAAAATCCAGAAGCAAAATCATAATGACATACCATTTCAACACCTTATTCAGACAAAAATGAAATTTTCTGATGATTAGCAATGTTGACAAGTATGTGAAGCAACAAGAACTGATGTTTCTGCTGGTAGGAATGTAATTGCTGGGAGGAATGGAAATGCCTTCATAACAGCTTGGCATCGTATTATAAAATTGGAAAGGCCTATACCATATGTTCCAGGAATTCCACTCCTTGCATTACAGCACCCATAACAAGAATGTGTAGCAGCAGCCAATCCTGGTGTTTCCAGAATTACCCAAATGTCCACTGGGAAGAAGAATGGAAAAACTGTACCATATATTCTCACAACTGAATGATTAACTACAACCTCACACATCAATATAGATGAATCTCAAAATACAGTGCCAGTTGAAAAAGGCCAGTAAAATAAATACAAACGGTAAGAAGCCATTTCTATGAAGACCCAAACCATGTAAAGTTACAACTGCATCAGGAAGAAGCACCCAGTAACTGCTTGGTAACAGAAGTATTCTATTTCTTAAACTGGAAAATGAGTTCATAAAAGGAAGATTTGCTTCATAACTTACACGTGTATCATACATTTTTGGTATCAAATACTTCGTAAGTTGTTAACACAAGTGAGAAAGGGATGGTGAATGAACACACAACAAAATGTACAGTTATTACTTTGGAGTTGGGATAAAGTGAGACCTTCACTTAATTATTCACTCCTGGACCATTTAAAATGTTTACAATTAACAACTAATATGTTTGGGGAGAAATGATTACAGAAAACAAACTGCATAGAAATCTGGGGCCCATTACTATGAAGGGCAGTAATTCTGTTTTCAACTTACACATTTTCTCCGGGTTGTCCTCAATTAAAACTATGCTTAGCATACTTTATGGGTAAGTCTAAAATACTGAGAAAATCTGCCAACAAAAATGGGTTAAAAAACGCTGGTTTTTACTCAAAGCATGCATACTTTCTTTGTATTAACAATTCTTGACTTCATCTAATTTTTATTATACTAATTTGCTACTTTGACCCACCTCTGCACTTCTCCAATTTTTTAATACTGTACACTGCCACAAATCCTTTTTGCTGTAAGAGGCATACACGGATTTTTTCTTCCACGAGCACCAAAGAGTAGTGCGCCCTGAGAGCTCCCAAGTAAACAACCCCGAACGTTCGCTGCCCTTCCTAACCAGTGACCGGAAGGAAGCAGGTGCCCGGGCTGGAAGGGCTTGGGTGATCTTCTAGCCCTAGTCCGACCCCGGAGATCCGGGATGGTGAAGGGACCTGTCCAGGACCAAGACGTGGGTGGCCGAGCCGAAAAAGAGAAGCTCTGCAGCACCCGGCGCCTTTAGACGCCCGGGACACACGCGCCTTCCCCCGAGGGAGGACTTTCTCGCGGCGCCGGGCCCTCGCGACCCCGCCCGCGACCTCGGCCCCGGGGCCGGGCGCCTTACTTGCCGCTCTCCACGCGGTGGCCGGGACGCAGCCAAGCAACTGAGCCAGCCTTGACACAGACATGGTGCCAAATCCCACAGCGTCCTCGTGGGCCCAACAGGGAGAAAGCGGGGAGTCAGCTGCACCGACCGGGGCCCAACCCACAGGCAGGGCGGAGCTCTCGTGAGGTGGGGCCTGCGTCTGGAGGGGCGGGGCCTGCGCGTGGCCGGGCGGGGCGGGGCGGGGCTTCCGGAGCTCTTCCTCGGAATCCTTTCTCCTTTCCCAGGCTCTCTGTAGGGGAAGGCGCGTGGAGGGCGTCAGCTTTCTCGCGAAGAACCACTCAAACTACCCTGACCCGCGTGTTGATTAAAATCCCAAATTACGGCTGAGGTTGGATGAGGGAATAATTCCGTGTATGCCTCTTAATCTGAGGCAGAGGTCTCTTGAAAGATCTCTTTTATAGCACACAAAGGCGAAGCACCTTTTACTCTTTCGCCTGTGTAATAATAGTCTTCTTTCCTTTTTCACTTCTCTTTTATTTTTTAAATATCTGGTTGTTCAGTGAACTCCTAATTTGTCAGTTCTGACTCATTGACCAGATGACCTGAAAGATGACAGTTTTGAGTGAAGAGCAGAGCAAGACAGACTTGCCATCTGGTCCAGGTTGCAGTGGAAGCTCTGCCAGTTGGCCCATAAATTCCAACAGTTCCAATGACGTTTGGAGCATATGTGGCAGATCAGGAGGCTTTATGTAACTTGTGGAAATCCTTACAATCACAGTGCAGGTCCCTAGATTTTTATTTTTTTTATTTTTCAGAAAAGTTCTTGGCTATTCGGCGCTGGTAATGTCTGACAAGGTGACATTAGGTGGCTTATGCAATCTGAGTTTCTCATCATGAACTGGGAGTTATCTGATCCTCCTAGATAAGGAGTCCTTTTACTAAAAGTATTATATACAAAACAGGGCCAGAACCAAAACCCAAGCAGTTTTCATTAGCAGTTAGCTCCCACAAATACTTTTGACCCTTAGTTCGTATCTACAGTTTAATGATGAGTTCCTTGTGACCAGTTGACTGAGGAAAAAAATTCAAAGCCGGATTATGGATGGCTTTGCTCAATATACTAACTCAGCTATCAGTGGACTGCCTTGGCATTTAGAGCCCCATTTAACAGAGACGCTCAAGGAACAGCAGAGAGAGTTCCTCTCAGAGGCTAGAACTTTATCCTGTACTCTTTGCAGGGAAGGGTATGTGGCATGAGATAAAGATCTACATAATTTCATGGGCACTGGTTTAGTCAAGTCTTGGTCAGGGACTGGGACTATAAAGGTTTTGGAATAGTTCTTTGGAATAGGACCTCTAAAAATTGCCCCAAAACATAAGAATATTTGGATCTCATTGCTCCCCACACCCCCCCCAAAAACCCGCTCCCATTTCAGAAGGGCTCTTAATCAGAATAAGATTACTGTGTTATCTATTGCTCCATAACATATTAAACCAAAATTTTGCCTTAAAATAATAAACACTTATTCTCAGTTTTTGTGGGTCAGAAATGCTGGAGCCAGTGTGCCTGTGGCTCTAGGTCTTAAGGGAGGTTGCTGTCAAGCTCTTAGCTGAGGTTCCAGTCCATATGCAGGCACAACTAGGGGAGGATCTGCTTCCAAACTTACTAGTACCATTATTGGCAGGTTTTAATGCTTTGTGTGGGCTTTTGGACTGGAGGCCTCTTTCAGTTCTTGCTATGTGGGCTTCTTCAAAGGTCATCTCAAATATGACAGCTGGTTTTCCACAGAATGAATGAGAGAATGAGACTGCTAAAGTGGAAGCCACAGTATTTTTGTAATTTCATTTCAAGTTTTGATGTATTCTATCATTAGAAGTGATGTATTCTTTCTTTTGATGTATTCTATTAGAAGTGAGTCAGTATATCCAGCACCCTCTCAAAAGGGAGGGGATGACACAAAGGGTGAATACCAGCAGATGGGGATCACTGAAGATCATTTTAGAGGCTGCCTACCATAGTGACACACTCCATAGACGTCAGCCTCATTCCCCCACCACAGCCGGGCCCACTTATCAGGTAGCCATGGTGGCACAGAGATGCACAAATTTTTAACAGTCTTTTTCCCTGCCAAGAGTGATTGGCTAGCACCACTCCTTGCAGTCAACAACCTGTCCCCCTGATATAGGACTACATAGCCTGGGTGGCAGGTTTGATTACAATGGAATCCTACTATAATGAAGGAAGTAGCAACTTGTTGGATTGGTTTCCCTGACTTATGCTTCTTTTATACCTTCTTTCTGCGGACTTACTGAATACCTTATACTACATACACCTTATATAGCATCCCATACAACATTGCTTCTTACCAAAAAACTCACTTTCCTGTGAAAAATGTAGAGTACTGATGCTTGTGGGATTAACAAGCCTTATCATATATCCCATCAGTCCAGAAGCAACTGGTCTTATAGAATAATGGACAGCCCTACTGAACATTTACTTTTGGAACAAGGTGAGAAAATACACTTTGGGATGCTGTCCTAAAGGACTTGGCATTTGCTCCCAATGACTTAACAGTATTTTCAGTGATATCTCTTCTATAGACAGAATAACAGGATCCAAAGAGTAGTAGAAGGACTAATATTGTGTAACATGATACACTGTCCATATATTTTGCTTTCCATTTTGGGGAGAGACAATCTGCCATGGGTCCTGGGCATCCCTGCATATCATTGCTGAGTATACCAATGGCAAGGCTTATCCATCTCCTGAAACTCAGCAATTTCTGTAGCTAGTCATATAGGCATTTAAATACAGCATTACTACCATTTAACTGCTGTTCCCCTTGCGGAAAAGAGACTGGCTTGTTCGCTGCTTGCTCAAAAAATGCTTGGCCATCGGCCCTGGAATTTTCTCCTGTGATGCAACCCATTGTGTGTCCAGGTGTCATCTGGCACTCTGCATCGCTGTGGAAATTGGGGTCCCAGGAACGAGTGCAAATATGCTGATGCTCTGGCTATTTTGCTGTAATAGTCTTTTGTACCTGGGAGTTTCCTGTCAGCATCCATTTAACTGTAGCAAGCAAACTTACAAGTAGGATAAAATCTTAGACCCTTCACTGCTCTTGCCATCCATCTCCATAATTCCAGATGCTGTTGGTGTACCAATTTTTGTACCCACAGTGGGGTATAAGGGGATACAATGTTTTCTCTGCATTGGAGGTTGGGATTGTAACCTGGTCATTTTAGCTCATTCCTCTAGGTAAGGAGTTAGAAAAAGTGGTTATGGCACTAGCTGGGGTGATGGCCCTAATGACCAAGGAAGAAAAAGGGAATAGGGAGAGGAGTCTGATTAGAGCTTGGGAAATCTTATCTCTTGGAATACCTACCTCCTCACAATAGCATGCTGAATTATAAAAATTAAGCAAACATCTGCAACCATATATAGGCAAGACCACTCAAGCCTCAGATCCTTGGATCACGCACTAGGTAAAGAAATCTCATCCACTGAGATACTGGTTGAACACAAAGGAAACAGGTAATAAGTGGCAGTGGTGAGAAGTCATAACCATCTAGCCTCATGGCCAGTGGCAGAATTGAGGACTGTATTTAGCATAATTTTTTTAAAATTTAAATCAGAGACCTTTGGGAGAAAGCGTGCTGCTCCCCATACCCTATCCTGGATATTGTTTCAGTTCATCTCTAATAGGGCTCTGGAATTTGTATTTTTAACAAGTAACTCAGGTAATTCTCAGCAAGGAAGTTGGCAAAGCCTTGCTCTAGTTATATTTTCTTCCTCATTGGTACATACATATGCTTATATATTTAATAATTTCCCTTTTCTTTCCTATCTTATACTATTATTGTATATAGGCATGGTTGTGGTTAGGTAACAATTTTGTCTGTGGGTTACATACTACTGAGACAAGATCATTACAGAATTAGAGGAGGAATGGACATCACATGGAGATTCTGGACTTGAAAGTGGATGAGGTCTAATAGTATTATGTTAGTATTATGTAAATGTGTAAATATGGGACAAGTGGTATAGGTGGATGTTGGAAAGAGATGGGACTACAGTAGATCTCTGATGTTTCTATATTTGGTATTCAGTCATCAAACCCATTTCATATGTTTGGTGGATCTGGTGAGAGAAATGGTCCCATCTTCTACTGTGGAAGCGGAGAAGGTCAGACATACTTGCCATCTTTGATGCCTGACAGCCTGAGTGCTGGCACAAGACTAATCTTGGTCAGTTGGACATTCCCATCAGACTTTGTATCTGGAGTGTTTGGAATCCAGTTTTCAGAGGCACCACTGCCAGTAGACACATACACAAACTTCCAATTCTTCTTGAGGTCACAACTTGGCTACGATTTTGGTCCTAATTAGCTTCCCTTGGCTTCTGTTTTTCAAAGTTCATTCTCTAGCATTTCCAACAATTCTGTGAGCTACCTAATATTCTTCCATTAAATTGTTTTTCTGCTTAACTTAATGTTTTTTGTTGTTGTTGTTTGTAACAAGAATTCATAGGGGTATATACTTTAATGAGATTCATTCTCTAAAAGTCAATTATATTGTTTCAGATAATCACTTTCCCTTTCCCTCAGAACCCGATTCCATTCCTGCAAATCTGAATTTGGAGGTAAATAACATATGATAGCTTCCCTGGTAAATGAAAAGTAAAATCTTAGATTTTAAACCATGATCATTGATATGCTTTTAAAAAACTGTGTCAAAACAACCAACAACCAATCAACCAACTATGATCATAAGAACAATTTACCCTCAAATACAATTATATGATTATGAGTAAGAATGAATCCTTTGATAAACCTGGAAGACTATTCAAACTTAGAATAAGCATATTTCAAACTCAGGGCCAAGGTCTGTGAAGAAGAAAAATGTGTGTGGCAAAAATATGTGGTGGTTAATGCGTATATTTATATTTTCCAGTTATAATGCACTTGGTATATTATTGCTTAGTCAATTCATTGAATTTTCAAATACTTTTACAAAGTAAAGAATTATGGAGAGACAATGAAATACCTTTTAACTACTTAATATATGCAAAGGACATAAATTATAAAAATACAAAGGCTCTAAGTTATATAATCATGCTGTTCTATACAATTAACATAGTCTATCCAATTATAAATAAAAATATACCCCTAGTATTCTGAAAATAAGCAAGTGTTTTAGCTGTTCCTCCAGATAGTCATTTGTTCATTTATTAACATCAGAGGCAATAACACAATGCTAAAAATAAAACATGCATCAATTATACAACACATACTTACAAAAACCTCTTTCCATCACAGTTGGCGAATGCAAACAGACCTCTCCACCCTTAGTGCATTTATTATTTTCACAAGTAAAACAGGAAAGGAAAATAGTGAATTTAATGCTATTCAGCACCTTTAGTAAAGTCAAAAGACTTAACATCTCCATATATCAAAAACATTTGCATCTCTATCACCAAACATGTAATTATTTAGTTCCATTTTTAACATGAATTATTTTATTTACATTACTTTTTAGTTCAACAAATTTTAACAATATTTAAAAATTATCTAAATTCATAAAAGTATTTCATAAATTTCAACACTTAATTATTATGTACATACAAGAAAAGTCCATGAAAAAAGTTGAAGAAATGTAGTCAGAAAGTTCAAGCAACACTACCAAAAGTAGCAAAATTCCAACCAAAGCAGAGGGCATTCAAACATTCAAAAAATTTCTAGATGCTGCTAACATGAACATGAAAAAGTTCCAGTAATAAAAGTCAATATGAGAAATAATGTTGAAATCACCATAGAAAATATATTTTAATAGGCATGACATATGTTTAATAGCAACAGTAATAATGACTTTTATAGAAAACTTTTATAACATTGTCATATATGAACTACCTGGTTTGACAGGGCTAGAGTTGATTTCAAAAAATATACTTTAGCAGCCATAATTTTATTTCCAGTTAAAACATAGTAAAATGTTAAAAGTAAAATTTATAATTAACTAAATAATACCCCAATGCTAGAAAATTTAAAATCTCATGCTATTCTCCCAATAAATGGCCTCTAATATGATGTGTCTGATGTAAGGATTGTGGAAAGCCAATAATAAACAATCAGATATACATATGGGCTTAAACTTTCACAGAAATACTTATGTAGCAAAATATATGAAAAAGTAATAGAAAAGTAAAAAGATAAAATTAAAAAAATATTGCACAGCCACATTACCTAGAAAGTAAAGTTGATGTTTAAAAAGCTCTAAACATGGATGATATAAATTATCTTCCATATAAAAAGGTATAAATATTTCTTAGAACTTATCAGCATCTACAGTTTAATATAATACATTATTTGAATCATTGTTGAATGAGGTAATTATCAAGTCTCTAACAATGTTTTTATCCTACTGGAAATATTTGAGGGCAGCAACCAGAAAGAATTTCTCTAAAAATATTTCTGAATCAAGAACAGCTATATGTGCAGCTCTCCCAATGAGTGAATCAGCTGTATTGGGCAATGCATTGATGACATTATATCGAACCAAATTACAGTCCTTGCTTTGCAGAACTGGGCGAAGCAAGTTGTGGATCATTTCTGAATAGATCTGCCCTATGGAACAAACAGAAAACAGGAAAATTAGTTCACATGAATAACTGAAAAAAATTCTATGCCAACTTTTATATAATTAATGAAATTGTTATATTATTTCTATTTAAAGCAGAAGAATGTCTTTTAAAAGGTTTTCTTTTCTTGGACTATCATTTTTGAGACTGTTTTATAAAAAATATAAATAACCACATTATCTGGCCAAGTAAAAATAACAAATTCATTGTAAATTCTTATCAATTTGATACTTTTAATTCAAAGCAATGGATATAACAGAGCAAATAGTTTTATTCAACATTAAGTCACTTATGATTTGTTAAATCATTATGAAAATAAGGTAGCCATGCTAAAACATTTTGCCTTTTACACAGTATAGGGAATGATCAGTGATACTGTAACAGTGTTGTATGGTGACAGATGGTAACTACACTTGTGATGAGCACAGCATAATGTATAGAAAAGCTGAATCACTATCTTGTACACCTGAAACTAATGTAACATTGTGTGTCTACTAAAAAAAAAGACATTTTGCCTTTTATATAAAATATATTTTATATTTAAAACTTGAACCTCTAGCAAGTACTTTAAAAATATTTCTGTGACATTCAACATTATTCCAAATATTTCCACTTTATTCTGAGAAAAAACCAGCAACCTCCTACAGTCAGGAGAACAATGTGTGTTTGACTCAAAGATCAGACAGGATCCTTTTTTTGGTCTAGGGGTTTATTTAATGCTTGGTTCTGCTTTTAATTCCAAAATTGTACTTCTCTCTCCCTCTTTTTGGCTAATTCTTACAATGAATTTATTGAGGTCATTCAGAGTATAAAAGATGGTTAGATATACATAAAGGCACAAATTGCCTTACAAGGGGCAAAACAGTTTTTAATGCTTATGCATTACTAATATTACTATGGATGAGTGCTAACACATATCCATGGACCTGTGAATTTTAGGGAGGAAAGTATCAAATTTCTGAGGAGAGGCAGGGTTTATCCCTGAGGAATCATGAGAAGGGAAAAGTATATAGAAGTACATTCAGAGAAAGAAGAGACAGGTATTTGAGAGATTAACATCACATAGATTCATAGAAAACTTTTTACTCCCACCTCCTTCTCTTAGTTTTTGCTGTGAGTCAGGCTGGATTTCCGGTTCCATGCTATTTGAAAAATATTTTTACATAGGAAGAAGTCCAAACCTGTCTTTATTAGATTCCCCCTGTCCCCCACTGGCACAGAATCTCTGTTAAAACAAAGCACATTTCTCTAGTTTCTGTGACCCATCTGAAGTTTAAATATCTTCTGAATTTTTCCTTAAGTCCCTTGCTAGAACAGAAGTTAAGGGGAAAAAAGGTTATTCTAATGTCATAAAATGCTAAAAAAAAAAAAAGGTATTTGTTAAATGAAGAGAGTACCTACTATGTGCCAGGCATCATGCAAAGCAATGCCAATACAAATGTGTATAAGAGAATTCCCTGCCTAAAGAAACTGTTCACTGTTAAAATGTGGAAAAAAGCAAAGGATTAAGAGTTCATTTAAAAAATCAGCCTCATTCCAAAAAAGGAACTGAGCAAATAGGGGGAGGTAGGACACCCAAGGTCTTGCCCTAAGCCTGTAATTAATTAATCACCAGTGACTTTAGATCAGCCACTTAGCATCTCTGGGCGTCAATTATAAAATAAGCCAAGTCTCCTTCTGGCTCTAAATAGCTATGATTTAAATTTCTTTTGTTATTCAGAAGTAGCAAAAGAATAAATATATAAAATCTTTATTACTTTATTGAAGTGAGGTAAGTCTTTGCTGCCATCTTTGACTAAATGCAAGATAGTGCAGAACATGCAGCATGATCATTACCATAATCACCAATCCCAATAATCCAGAGAAGTCAAATTATAGATTACTTTTGAGGCAGCAAATGGAGAGCATTTATAATTAGAAAAAATAACTTTTTCATAAGAATGACTATTTTTATTGGCAAAAACATCTCACATGGCAGGAAAAAAGAAAGGAAGAAAAAGAGAGGAAGGATAGCTGTTAATATCTGTGGGTGGAAAAGAAAGAAAAAAGAAAGATGAGAAAAAGAAGAAAGTGACTACAAGAAAAATTTGGGAAAAAGCTCATGTGTAGTTACAACTGTTTGAAATATTTTCTTTTTAATTTTATTGTTATTCATCATACATTACATTATTAGTTTTTGATGTAGTGTTCCATGATTCATTGTTTGCGTATAACACCCAGTGCTCCATGCAGTATGTGCCCTCTTTAATACCCATCACCAGGCTAACCCATCCCCCCACCCCCCTCCCCTCTAGAACCCTCAGTTTGTTTCTCAGAGTCCATAGTCTCTCATGGTTCATCTCCCGCTCCAATTTCCCCCCTTCATTTTTCCCTTCCTGCTATCTTTTTTTTTAAACATATAATGTACTATTTGTTTCTTAATATATAGAGATTTTACTGAGAAATAGATAAATAACTCCAAATAAAATAATGATTCAAAGTCATAAGCAGGCATTTCAAAGAATAATAAAAGTGATCAATTAACATATGAAAAAAGTTTTAACTTCATTTGTAATTGGTAAGATACAAACACAAACCACAATGGGATGCACTGTCAGAGAAACAAATGGAGTTGAAATACTTCTAATTTACTTAGTTACCTGACTGTTTGTCCTTTAAAGCTGTTTTACACATTTCAATGCGGGCAGAGTGATAAGGAACATAGCGATCCTGTAGAGATCCCACTAGCACAACATTTTTGAAATAATGAAGCCCTATGAAGAAAAAATACTGAATTATAACGCAACCAGATTAATTAACCAGATTTAAAATAACTTAGTATATTAAGTCACCGGAAATTTTTCTTTCCTCAGTACTATTAAGTTTATGGCTTTTTAAAAAAAGATTTTATTTATTTATAAGGGCACCTGGCGGGCTCAGTCTGATAAACATCTGACTTTGGCTCAGGTCCTGATCTCAGGGTCCCGGGAAGGAGCTGTGCCTCCCGCCCCCTGCTCGGCAGGGAGCCTGCTTCTTTTTCTCCTTCTGTCCCTCCTCCCACTCATGCTCTCTCTCCCTCTCGAATAAATAATAAACAAATCTTTATTTATTCGAGAGGGAGAGAGAGCGTGCGCGCGAGCCTGCGCACACACAGGAGGGGCAGAGGGAGAAGCAGACTCCATGAGGGTGGGGGCTGTGGAGGGGCTTGATCCGACGACCTGGGCAGAAACCAAGAGTCCCGTGGCCAACTGACTGAGCCACCCAGGCACCATAAATTTATGGCTTTTTACATCTGATGAAATCTTTCTCCAAATTTCTATATATTATCTATAAAAAACGCCCTACCTTCATTGTATGTAGTTTATGTGCTGGTATGAGAAATGTATGCTTGAACTGAGTGAGGCAAGGATTGTGATGTGGTGGTGTAGGGGTACGGGCAAGATTAGATATGGCGGGCTAAAATTCTACAGGAAGTATTTTTTGACTTTCTTACTTTCCAAAGGATATTCCTCAGTATTCAGGAGTATTTCCCAAAGAAATAAAATAATACATTTTCATAAAAACAAACAAAACGCCCTATGAGAAATCATTTGAAGCCGACTTTTTAAATTTTCATTTGACTCTTGCCTAGTATTATTATGTCAAGAGGATACATAAGATTTTTCAGTAATAATAATGGGTTTTGTGATCCATCCACAGACTTTAGTCAGGTCCCTCCATTTTTATTTTTTAGTAAACTTGGTGAATTTAGGGCTTGTGATACTTTGAATTAATTAACTCACTTAAGTACTGAAACCAGGTTCTTGACCACTTTACTACCAGTAATGTTCTAATTTTACTATGTAGCTCTAATAATAAGTAAACAATAAATAAAAAAATAAGAAATGTGGTTATTAAATAAGATATAAACCAATAATGACAATACATTAGAATTGGGGTGTTTAGTTTAGGCATGTAATTTTGTTCTGGAACATTCCAGAGTAAAATTTTGATAGTTTTTGCCTACTGAAATTCAGATTCTGTCTTTGAGACAGGCCAGTTGTGGGGACTACTGTGGATCCAGAATATAGGAAGCCTTTTTACATGCCCCTTTCTCTCTTAGAACATAGGATCCTAATGAGAGATCCTAGACCCACACACAGGCAAGGGAGACTGTTTATACCCTCTATGTCAAATATAAGGTTATCCTCCCTTTTTCGCAATGACAAGATAATATTTTGTGGCAATTTGGATATATAAAATTCTAGGGATACAAGTGGAATGATCAAATGTCTATAATATACAATTATGCAAAAATATTTAAAATATTTTAGAAGAATATTAAGAAAAATTGATTTCCCCCCTTCATTCTCACATTTTGTGTGACAAATTAATTCTACTTTTGGCATCATTTGACACCAATGTAACATTAGTGCTACTCTGGGAATCATGTATGTGTCCTAGAGCAGAGGTCTTACTGGTACACACTCACCCTCAGGGGTAATTTAAGACTTTCCATACTGGAAACTAATACAACACTGTATGTTAATTATACTTCAATTGAAAAAAAAAAAACTCTAGATGGTGAGGATGGGCATGGACAGCTTTAAGGGAATTGAATTCTAGATCCCAACTTCTGTATGAGTGCTCTCCTAAAAATGACTTCTCCTCTCACTTTATTAGAGAAAGGTATTTCTCCAATCTATTTCAGATCTTATTATGGTGTATGGCTTGAGGTGTAAAGGTCTCTGGGGGAATGAAGCAAAATATGAATGAAATCTAACATTTTCTGGCAAAAAGTTTGCTATGACTGTTAACAATAAAATCAGCTTTGCCAATTAGATTTTATGGCACACATTTTCTATAAACTGAATGACCTAAATCTATAACTCCAACTGAATGAGTTGTGATGTGGGAAACAAAGGCAGAAGAAAAATTATTACATTTCCTTACTGCCTACAGCCCACTGACAAGTTCTTGAAACAGGCAGAGTGACATTGTTCTAGGGACTCAACTGCCTCAATGTTAATACTTTGCTAAGGACAAAAGGCAATCCTAGCCCTACCCCCAGGATCCTGTAAGTCTACTTTAATGTATAAAAATTTCTTTATCTCTAAACCCCCCAAGCATATGGCCACCAATATACATCTAAAGGGTCTCAGACTAAGGTTTTATTAGACGGTAATAAATGACCTTTTCCCAACAATAACTATTCCCCTCAAGGTCCTGGAAACCTTGCTCCCAAAATTCCTTAGAGACTTACACTACTCCCTAACCCCCTCCCAACTTGAAAGTATATAACGGGGCCAGTCCTCATGACCCCATTATAGCTCTTTCTGCCCATGGGTCCCGTCCCTGTGCTTTAATAAAATCACCTTGTTGCACCAAAGATGTCTCAAGAATTCTTTCTTGGCCATCGGCTTTAAACTCTAAAGTTGTCTTTCCTACATCAAATTGTTTTTATATTTTTATGAAAATATAATTACAGCAAATATGTACTACCTGATATGCCAGAAAATATATCCTTTGCCACTCTTTAAAATTATAGAAAATATTTTTAGGTGTCACCCTAAAATTATACAAGGGGTACATACTTTTTCAAAATTCTTTTCAGGGGTAAACGAGCTAAAAATGTGAAAGCCTCTGTCCTACAGTACATCATCTTTACTTCTACCCAAGTTGTTCTAGGTACTATGCTTTTTTTTTTTTTTAAGATTTTATTTATTTATTTGAGAGATAGAGCAGGAGCAGGGAGAGGGGCAGAAGGAGAGGGAGAGGGAGAAGCAGACTCCCCACTGAATGGGGAAGCCCAACACTGGGCTGGATCCCAGGACCCCAAGATCAACCGACTGAGCCACCCAGGTGCCCTTACTGTGCTTTTTGAATCTAAGTATGATGCTGTTTACTGAAATTTTATCCCAAGCTGCATGAAACCAGCTTATGTTAAGAGCACAGTTGGCTTTTTCATTTATCTGAAAGATGTATATTTGTGTTCTCCATACAGAGCTATCATACTGCCCAACTTTAGGGGCACCATTCGTATTACAGTCCACATGGATAACACTCCTTGGAGCTGTGCAGTGCACACCACCCTGTGGCAGCCTTGCTAGGCAACATTCATTTTTGTACTTTCCTAAATGACTATTTTTCCTCAAACCGCCAGCATCTTCTATCCCCTCTTCACTCTGACCTTATGACCGTGCTTCCTATTTCACTGAGAATATAGAAGAATCAGAAAAGAACTTCCATATACTCCCACCTTAACCAAACCAACCTACCATACTATATAGCCTCATGTTCTGCCTCTGCTCCTTCTATGGATGAGCCGTCCATGTTCTCACCCTAGGCCAGCTCTTTCACTAGAATGCTAGGTGCCGTTTCCTCCTGCCTCGTTAAGGACAGGACTCTAGTAGCTGCCCCGTCCCTCTCTTGTATTATCAATTTTCTCATTTGTATGAATCATTCTTATTAATATGCAAAACACTGTAATATCTCTTACTAAAAAAAAATCAATGAACCTGTTCTTGGACTTTATACTCCATTGCAATGACCACCCCATATCTTGGCACTGCTTTACTTCTATAGTATATATTGTAAGAATAACAGGCATTACGTTAAAAAATTATATTAAATGTTTTTCAAAATAATAGCTCCTTGCAGAGATTCTGATATGCTTCTACAAGGAAAAGGACACTCAGGCTGAGAATCACTGCTTCAGACTGAGCTCCCTGAGGGAAGTGTCTGTGTCTCTGCAGGTTCAGGTAGCTCGGTGGAATGGAAATAGGCAAAATCAAAAGATTAGATGAAGGGATTTCTAAGAAAACCTTTAATTCTCAGACTCCATGATGATGAAAAAAATAAAGTCAAAGATCTTGACACTGATATATACTATATTATCATTTCTAAATGTGATTTCTAAGATAGTAATACTTTAAAAATACATTTTAAATTTAGTAGTCTAATTTTAATAACAGTTTTTCAACAGCAAGGTATTAATTCTAATATTGTGCTTCTGCATGGAAGGTCTGCTTTTTGTATTAGCCAAAAACCAAGTTAGTTAAATAGACTATGACTCTTTTTGAATCTTTTGGTTTTAATTCCTGTCAAGCAGTGTTGGCTAGAGAGGGCAGAAACTCCAAGTGAAACACGGTAGGCCCCAGGGTTGCAATGCTGGTGGGAATTACAAAAGTACTTCATCTATATTGACGTCTAGCAAATGAAAGTGTCTGAAGTCTTTACTGGGACTCTTATATTCTAGGTTCAACTTCCCTGCACCTACACTGATTCTACCTGCTCAAAGATGACCCAGTTAACTGGCCTTTGGGTTAGCACTTCATTCAGCCCTTGAAGTAGCTAATTCTAGGTTGAAAAGTTACCTCTAACTTGGGAAAACAACAGTTCCCCATTTATAGAATGAGACAGTTTAGCTAAAAAATTTCTGAATATATTAGTTATTTTTCAGGTACCAAGAAAAAAATTAAAGTAAATCTTCAATATTTTTCTGGACTGTATAACATGATTTATGTCTGAACATTGTAATGGTATGGTAACTCTCATCTTCATTATTTTAGTCTTCCTGATACTTCTGGCAACCCGTTTTTTTTTTCTAAAAATTTTAATGAGTTTTAAAGTGATTCATATTGACTCATTTTGTTTACTCTCTGGAATTGGCTCAAGCAGTAGTTCTAAACTGGTGGCTTTGTACCTTAAAGGACATTGAGCTGTGTCTGAAGACATTTTTGTTGTTACAACCAGGGGATGTGGGGGGGATGAAGGCATGGAGAGGGGTGTGTGTGCTACTGGCATTTAGTGGGTAGAGGCTAGGGATGCTACTAAATATCTTACAATGCACAAGACAACCCCTGATGACAAGGAATCATCCAGCCCAAAACGTCAGTAGTGCTGAGGTAAAGAAAACCCTGTGCTTTTAAAATTGACACATACTAAGGAATATTAGACTATTCTTATTTTTACTCATTTATTTTATTTATTTATTTTTTAAAAGATTTTATTTATTTATTTGACAGAGAGAGACATAGCGAGAGAGGGAACACAAGCAGGGGGAATGGGAGAGGGAGAAGCAGGCTTCCTGCTGAGTAGGGAGCCCGACGTGGGGCTCGATCCCAGGACCCTGGGACCACGACCTGAGCCGAAGGCAGACGCTTAACGACTGAGCCACCCAGGAGCCCCTACTCATTTTAGATACATTTGAAAGAATTTGCTTCCCAAAATCTTAGTTGATGCTGATTCTTTCCTACACTTTCAAAAAACAAAATACAAATGCAACTTACAAATCAATTGATACTTATTATTAAACACCTCTGTAATCTGCTGGAAGAAAAGATTATCTTGTGCCATAGTAGCACAGCAGGAGATTTCTTTAATTATTATATTTTCTTAGTCAGAACTCAATAGCTGGTAAAGAGATGCTAAGCAAATGTTTTGGGGGAAAATCTTAAGGATATTTTGTTTCTGCAATTCCAACAATGAATAGATTCTCATTTGGCTATTTCTGAGCCCTCATTATAGAATGCAAGAATGCCCATGATCCTTCTCTTTATGTAATCTTGACTACTTCACCACTGGTGACACCAAATCTATATATAATATACATTTTACCTTCTACATTGTTCTAGTTCCTTCATCTTCTTTCTTTCTTTTGATATTCAGTGCTGAGACACTAGTATGCCATAACTATACTGTGTAATTTGTAGAATACAGTAAGGTTTTTTAGTCAAAAGTTGTTATAAAAATTTAATGAATGTTTATAACTGTAAACCTTAATCAAAATAGATAAGTTCCTCTTAAAAGTAACATTTCCTTAACACTTCACTAGATCTTTTGTGTTCATCAAACAAAAAAGGCAGTACACACTTAATAAATATATGATTTTTACAAAAATATAACATTTCTCAATTGTTTTAGAAATCATATAAATTATTTTATGCTTTTAAATGCTTCTTTCATTTTAAAATAATAAATACCTTTTAATTAAGAAAAGCTACTAACTAATGATACATTGCGGAGAAGAAGGCCTTTGGGCTAGCACTTCATTCAGCCCTTGAAGTGGCTAATTCTAGGTTGAAAAGTTACCTCTAAGGAGAACTCACGGGGTGGGGGCTTTGCTTAAATAAAAAAAGGAAAACAGTAGAAGTTTGGAGTTTGCTTCAAATAGGTTATTTTAGGCTTTCCCAAAATAACAGGAAATTGGCTGTTCAGAAGAAACAGAAGCAATAATTGGACAAGGACGTCTGAGACTTCATAGCTTTATCAGTAAAATATAAAATAAAAGTAAATTATAGAAAGTATTTTTTAAAATACATAGAGTAAAATATAAAAGAGAAACCATCACTAGGGCTTTTGATTATTTAAAAATAACCTGAGAGGGGCGCCTGGGTGGCTCAGTTGGTTAAGCATCTGCCTTTGGCTCAGGTCATGATCTGGGGGTCCTGGGATCGAGCATCAGGCTTCCTGCTCAGCAGGGAGTCTGCTTCTCCCTCTCTCTCTCCCTGCAATCCCCATCCCCACTTGTGTTCCCTCACTGAAATAAATAAATAAAATCTTTAAAAAAATAAAAACACCTGAGCTAGGCTATCAGTTAAGTAAACACTACTTTATGTTTTCCTGTTTTACTTATCTTTCTGATGTGAATCCAAATATATTTACTTAGTAAATAAATAATTACATACATTAAAATTATAAATTATTATATATTTCGATATTATTATATAATGATATATATGTGTGTACACACACACACACACACACACACACACACACACACACACACATACAGGTGTAGGAATTGACCATTCATTTCTCACAATTTTCTAGATGACCAAAATCCCTCAAATGACAAAACAAAAAAAGCTGGGAAAAAACACAGCTCATTAAAGAACTGCTCTACCTCTGTGACAATTTAAAAATCAATTAATGAATATTTGTTGATATTTAAAACTGCAATTAGAAACAGCTTCTAAAATTCCTGAAAATGTGCATTTATGGCTAAACATGACATGACTGGAACATGCATGATTGCTTACTAGCTTTATGACTTGAGACAAGTTACTCAACTTCTCTATGTTTCAGTGTCCTAACCTGCAATATGGAGCAATAATATTCTTAATAAGATTAAATAAACTAATATGTATAAAATGCTTAGATAGTACCTGGAATATAGGAAGTGCCATATGTGTGTTGGCTATTATTTATTCTTATACTTTAGTATTATCTAATGCATTGCTCAAGATTATTAGAAAATAGTATTCTTTCATGTTAATTCAATTCAGATGTATACTAATAGACTCCTATCTGGGTACAAGTAGAAATCTTAAAACATGAATAAGTCATGAGTAACTTCTTATAGCCAGTAATGCTGACATTTAGATGAGCTAATTCTTAATAGTTCTGCACAAAAATTTCCCACAACAGATTTGTGCTGGTAATGTGACAGCAAATTTCTATAATCCATAATACTCATATCATTTTGGTTCCGGCATCTCTTCATTTAGAGCTATTTTTACCATCTAACATTTACTGAATTTTGTGGTATTCGGAATGGTAATCATTTCACATGCATTGTCTCATTTAATCCTTTAATAGTCTTGTGAGGAAGATACTATTATTCCCATTTTCCAATGAAGAAACTGAAGTCTATTTAGATTAAGTATCCTACTCAGTTTTTCCAGCTAAGACTAATTAATATCTATTTTTGACTTAAAGTTTGGCTCTTTAACCAAATAACCAAACAGTTATTTGGCTGGTACAACTGGAGGGAAGGTACGAGTCTTGCCATGCATTCTAAGGCAAATAATGAATTAATAACTTGTAAGCAAAAGTTTTAACTAATCCTTAATAGATCAAGTGCAAAAGATCTACTCACATCTATTAATAATTAGAAACAGCAGTCCAAATACCTGTTCAGATGGGGAAGGCCATGGATTATAGAATTTTTATAGTAAAATTTTAGTTATGCCTTCTTTAGTGTGTTTATTTTCTTATGTTGCTACTATTCTTATTGCTAATTTTACTTCATAAAATACAGTATAAATACGCAGACCCCAGGGAACATTTATATTCAGTTTTGCCTTTCCTTTATTTCCCAACCTGTCAACAGTGGTACAAACTTCATGTACCTAGAACACAATACTTCTAGTGAGTGTCAGTAAGTTTTTCCCACGTGTGAACTATACACTCTATTAGATTTGTAGGCCTATCTTGTAGTTTAATGAATCAAGTAAATATTTCTGTGCACTCTGTGTAACTTATTGTTGCTTTGTACTCTTAGAAACAAAACATAAAACTTGACCTATAAAAGAACTTTTCTTTCACTGATTCTAATAAAAGACAATACATGAAATAACCATTCCAACATCTCTTTCTCACATTAATAACATTTAAGGCAGAATCGTGAAAAGGCTAAAACAGCACTCAAGTGAAGTGGGCATTATTCCATTAGTAAATCTAACCAGTGTTCACATCAAATGTTTCAAGAGCAGAATGGAGGACATGGGTGATGAGAATGAAGATAAAAAACAGATTTAAATGGCAAGGGCTTAAGTTACAAGTTCAAGTTACTTCCAATTTGGAACTATCAGTCACCAAATATATGGGTTTGATTTTTGGCTTACCATGTAATATTGACCTGCTTTTGGACACTGAAAATAGTATGGAAAAGATTATTCATTGATGCAGCGGGTTTATACTGAACACCTACTAAGGGGAAGAACTATAGTAAATACTGAGTGTTTATGTGGGGAGTGGGAAAGGGTTGTCACAAATGGACCCTATTACTGGAAAGGAGGTTAAGGTACATAAGAATGACCAAATGTATGGCAAATGAGGTTCATATATAATGCCATAAGAGTTCAGGTAATAATAGTAACAATTTTGGGAAGTAGGATGCAAAGAAGAGGGGGTCAAAGATGACACTGAGGTATTTCTAAGTAATTTAGAAGACAGAGCACCATTAAAAAATGATGGAAGAAGAGTTAGTAAAAGAAGACAATATGTTCAGGTTTAGACATATGTTTCATATGTAAGTAGAGATGTCTAGCATGCAAATGAAGTTTGGAATTCATTAATAAGGTCAGTATGGAGGTGTAAGATCTGGGATATAAACATAAATATTGGGTAATCTACTGGGTACTCTGAGAGTAGAGGAGCATTAAATCGGAGAGGGCCTCAAGAAAGCTTTTACTAGCAGGTGGTATTTAGAAGATGGAGAGAATTGGTTCTAAAAAGATGAGTAAACACATGGGGAGGAATGGTGGCAGAAAAAGCATGGGTGAACGCAAGCATAAAACATGTGTGGCATGACTAAAACAAAGGATGTGTGCATGGGCAGAGTAGAATATGAAATTAGTAAAAGAATCAGGAACCAGATTATAAAGGATTTGATGCCCTAAGCCACTGAATTTAAACCTCATCCTGAAAGCGACAACGCACCATGAAAAGATTTTCAAACAGGAGCAAAACGGTCTGATTTAATTTTTAGAAGATAATTTTATCTAATGAGAAAATGAGATGGGGGAGAGTAACCAGTTTGGAGGCAGAGTAACCAGTTTGAACACCACAGCAATAATCTATGGTTGACCTAAGGCAGTGGCAAAGAAAAGAAAGACTCCATTAGCTATAAAAGAAGGCTGAATGTTTCAGGGCTTAGTGACTACGTGGATGTGTGGGGAGATTGAGAAGAGGAGTCTAAAAAACAACTTCTAAGTTTTTGGCTGGGCAGTTGGTGGTAGAGGTGGAATCAAGAGAAATGAACCTGAGGGAAAAGATGAGGTATCTGAAAACACTGCATTTGAGGTAACCATGAACCATATAAGTAAATGTACTTAGTAGGCAGCTGGACATATCAGTCTAGAATAGAGCCTAGAGGACTGAACTAGAGACACATATCTGAGCTGCCAATGGTGAAGGCGGATATGAAATGAAGCTGTCAAAGAAGAATGTATAGAGTTAGAAGAGCAGATGACAGAAGCTGGAGCCCAAGAATACCTCTATTTAAGGGGCAAGGAGAGAAAAGGAATCCATGTAGGAAGCAGACAGCCAACGTGGAAGAAAACCAGTAAAGGCTGATACAGAATGAGAGGTAGGAAAGTATTTCAAGAAGAAGGGTATTTTCATAAATGCCAGCATATTAAAATAAAAGAAAGAAAAGTGATAACTGGGTATGGCAAGCTTCAACAGAATGGTGAGGACAGAAATCAGATTACAATGGACTGAAGAGTGAAATAAAAGGTGAGGAAGTAGTGAAAGTAACTGCTTTTATTTTTCAAGAGGATCAATCTGTTTATAAAAAAAAGAGAAATAGAGGGGCACCTAGGTGGCTCAGTCATTATGCGTCTTGCCTTCGGCTCAGGTCATGATCCCAGGGTCCTGGGATCGAGCCCCGCATTGGGCTCCCTGCTCAGCAAGAAGCTTGTTTCTCCCTCTCCCACTTCCCCTGCTTGTGTTCCTTCTCTCGCTGTGTTTCTATCTGTCAAATAAATAATTAAAATCTTAAAAAAAAAAAGAGAGAGAGAAATAGAAAGATATAGAATCAGTGATCAAAGGAGGTATTTATTATTATTATGACTTAAGATGGGAGAAAACGGAATAACTTTATGTTAAGGGATTAGCCACTGAAAAGGGAGAGTTTAAAGACAGAAAGAATAGGTTCCAAAACAGAAAGGGAAATTATTCTTGGACCACAGATACATCTTTTACTGAACTAGAAAGAAAGAACAGGTATGCTAACATTTATAGGTAAAAAGAATGGAAGTAGGAAGGTTCTCATTTGATGGCCTTGACTTTCATACATAAAGTAGGAAACAAAGTCATTTATAGAAGTGAAGGTAGTGAAGGTAGCAGTGGTCGTTTAAAGTCTGAGGAAAAGAGGTAAAAAAAACTGGAAAAGCTTTGGGGCACCTGGATGACTTAGTCAGTTAAGGTCTGACTCTTGGTTTTGGCTCAGGTTATGGTCTCATGGGTTGTAAGATCAAGCCCTGCATCAGACTTGGCTCTCAGTGGGGTCTGCTTGAGCTTCTCTCCCACTGACCCTCCCCCCACCTGCACTCACTAAATAAATCTTAAAAAAACAAAACAAAACAAAACAAACAGAAAAGCTTTTAGGGAATGGTTAGGAAGCTATTAGAGTTAACTGTTTGGGAGCTCCATGGATCTACAGTGGTATTGATCTGCATGTCTGTGTGATCCGTGTTGGTAGAGCTCAGCAAGCCAGGGAAAGAAACAGTAATACAGGTTGCTAGATGGCTAAGATGGAAAAACATAGGGTAATAATGTATGAATGATAAAAGTGATAATTCCTGTAGTCTGGGATGGATCAGGAAGGGAGTGGAACCATGAAGGACAGGGTAATTTAAGAAACTGAGTAGGGATCTTAAATAGTCTAAAAAGCAAATGAGAATAAGGGAGTGAGTGAGAAAGAAGGATAGGATATTGTAGTCTCAGAATAGTATACTGGTTGAAATTCCAGGGATGGAATATAGCCATGGGTATGTGTTCAAACTGGAGTAGGATGGAAGGTTACTACAGTTGAGAAAAGCTCTTAATGCTTGATGATCATCTAAAGGGTTGACTCCATCAAATCACCAAAAATGATTTCAAGACTAAGTATATTAAGATCCAAGAAGAATATCTTCTCCTAAGCACAACTGCATATTTGTCAATGAACTCTTATCAGAGTTCTCACTGAATATGTGAGGAGTGGCCAGGAGATCATTATATTAAAGATTACTAGAAGGTAGCAGAGCTTGGATGGTACCAACCTCAAAGGATAATTTTATGACAGTAGAGGAACAATGATTGCAGCTAGAAATGGAAAGCAAGAAGGCTATTGAAAAAAGAAAAAGAAGATAGCAGGAGAGGAAGAATGAAGGGGAGTAAGTCAGAGGGGGAGACGAACCAGGAGAGATGATGGACTCTGAAAAACAAACTGAGGTTTCTAGAGGGGAGGAGGGTAGGGGGATGGGTTAGCCTGGTGATGGGTATTAAAGAGGGCACATTCTGCATGGAGCACTGGGTGTTATGAACAAACAATGAATCATGGAACACTACACCAAAACAAATGATGTAATATATGGTGATTAACATAACAATAAAAATTTAAAAAAAAAGAAGGCTATTTCCTCTACTCTAGGTGGTACTCTAAATGAAAAATTGAGCTTCTCTTATAGCAGGGTTTAGCAAGTATGGCTTGTGGGATCTGGCCTGCTGCCTTTTCTTTTGGGTAAGTAAAGTTAGATTTTTTGTTTGTTATTTTGTGGGAACATAGCTACACTCACTTGTTTATGTATTGTCTAGCACTGTTTGTGCTACACTGGTATTGTTGAGTAGTTGCAATGGAGATCACATGGCCTGCAAAGCCAAAATACTTACTATCTGGCCCTTAGGGAGAAAGTTTGCCAACGTCTGCTCTACAGGCAAGGGGAGTGGGGAAATCAGAGTGCAGTGGGGAAGTATCTAGGTTTCACTTATGTCTCCATGTGCAGAAGAAGTGGAGACAGCATTCTTTGAAGAAGATAAACATATGAAGTCAGTCTGTTCCCCTCAAATGGAGATTTCAAAGGACAAAGTGGAAAGAATATGGTAGGGAGACATGAGTGTGAAGCTGGCAAAGTACTAGTTGAGGACCTCAGGTTGTAAAAGCTTGGACTATAATGCAAGATGGGGAATATATTTAATTATCAGTTAATAAGAGATGAGTAACAAGATTCATCCAGTAGTGGGAATCTGTAGAAGGAATAACTACTAGTAATAATTTAGTTTCTGGGGGCGCCTGGGTGGCTCAGTCAGGTGAGCATCTGACTCAATTTTGGCCCAGGTCATGATCTCAGGGTCATGAGACTGAGTCCCACGCTGGGCTCTGCACTTGGTGTGGAGGCTGCTTAAGATTCTCTCTCTCTCTCTCCTTCTCCCTCTCCTTCAGCCCCCTCCCCCTCAAATAGTTTAGTTTTTGACATTTTTCAGAAAAGTTTTATAGTCCTTGAATAGGAAGGCAGAAGAATATGTGGCAGTTTATAAAAAAGGTTGAGGACTGGGGCAGGAAGACAGAAGGGCTAAGACATGCAGCGGCCCAGTTCAAAAACTAACAACTGGTACTAAATTATAAACGTTAAAAAGTTTAGGATAATTTTTTTTTTTAAAGATTTTATTTATTTATTTGACAGAGAAAGAGAGCGAGAGCAGGAACACAAGCAGGGGGAGTGGGAGAGGGAGAAGCAGGCTCCCTGCTGAGCATGGAGTCTGGTGCGGGACTCGATCCCAGGACCCTGGGATCATGACCTGAGCCGAAGGCAGACACTTAAGCAACTGAGCCACCCACGCGCCCCAGGATAATATCAAAGTACCTGTGTTCACACAATACAAATACGATCATGTAGGAAAAGAAAAAACAACCACGTTACTAATTGTGAGTCTGCTATTTCATTATTAAAAAATTATAATTGACTGATACTTTTTTAATCACCAGAAGACATGTTGATAATTTATTTGCTAAAGGTTGATTTTTAAAAAAGGTTTTCAAGTGAATGTTTTCAAACTGTTAACTATATACTTACCAGCTTTATTACTAAGCTTGTATAAGAAAGTTTGGCGAGGGTCTGAGTGATCTCGACACGTCAGTTGTAAAAGAGAACCTGATTTTTTCCATTTCTGCATAAACCACAGACCTACAGAGTTATAAATGATATGTGAATAATACTGGAAAATACAGGGTAACGTATGCCAAGATTATTAATTTTAATATACATTTCACTTCAAAAATGACATCTACCAAACTAGCATTTTCTTAACTAATAAAACATATATTTGTAAAATATTTCCTTTTTCTTATAACAAATATAAACATATACATATAAGTTAACTATGGGTTAATGGTGGTTGACAGAAGGCTTGCTATTTCTATCACATTCACTAATGAAATAGATAATGGTTTAAGGACAAATTTGGGAAACTTGTACCTTTAGATATATTTGTTCAAATTATAAAGAAGCAGAGATGGAATATTCTTCAAACACAGTAGTAGATCCAAATGCTTAAGCACTGAGTGTTTAGTCTAGAGATAAATATACTTATGGTAGACTAACTGTATAAGGACTAACTCTTAGGATGAGCAACTGGTTAATGTTTTCTAGTAACAGCTGAATATAATGAAGTTTTATTTATTTATTTATTTTTGGGGAAGGGGCAGAGGAGAGCAAGAATCTTAAGCAGGCTCTGTATCACAACCCTGAGATGATGACCTGAGCTGAAATCAAGACTCGGATGCTTAACCAACCGAGCCAACCAGGTGCCTCTGAAGTTTCATATTTAATTGTATTTCTTTGTATTATCAGTAACCCATTTTTAAACGCATCTTCCCCTTAAGAGAAACCCCAATCACTCTCTGGAAAAGGTTTTCAAGATTGTGCAATATTGATTTCTACTTTTGTTGCTTCTAATATCACAGGGGGGAACAGGGGAAGAAAAGAGAAAAAACTCTGTAATTGATTAAATCTGTAATTGTAAGCCTATTTGGGGAAAAGTTTAGTGAAGGAAGAAATTCAAAGTACTGCATCCTATTTACCCTGGGTTCTATTTTATGTTACTTATGGATTTCATCTTTTTCATGCCCTCTTTTTAAAACTGTAAAAACCTAGAACTAGCTGTTTTTTGGATGCCATAGTTTGGAATGGGATACAAGGAAAATAGTATGGTTTCTTTGTCAATGAAATTGAAAGAGAAAACAGAAAGAAGAGTTTCAAGGCTCAATGCAAAGAGACAGAATGTAATCTAATTTATTCTCACAATGGGAATCAATGGGCTAAACTATAAAAACTACTTAAAAAATCCAAAGGAAAAACCACACTAAACAAAAGGCAAATCAAATATCAGATCTTTCTTAATGAGAATATTCATTCTAATCAAAATTGGGGTCTTAACTTTCATTTTGATTTTTAAAAAAAATTTTAGAATTTATTTTCTCATAACATCCCTTCATTGTTATCAAACCAAGACCAGAGTTAGCATTCTATATATATTTTATAACTTTATAATATATTAAATATAGGTATTTATTTTTTATCTGCTCAACTGATGGAACAACAGAATAGCCTGTTTATAACATAAACATTTACTGAAAATATTTAGACAGTTTAATGAAAATTAGTTTAAAATGCTCTTATCACTTCTGATATATATTATCTCAATATGATAATATTCATTTTCTGAAATGAAATATCAGCTTATTTCATGTGCATGACAAAATAGAAAAATTTCTACATCTTTTGTTTAATGAAATTCCAAGTATGTGACAAGTCAGCTTTAAATAAATACCAGAAAACTTTAAATTTGTATTTAAATTTTCTCCCCATGCCATATTTCTTATACTGAACAATAAAACTTGTTACCTGTATTAACAAGAGCACTGCTATTGTAGAGTGTACCAAGGTGAGGTCCAGAAAGAGATAAAAAGGTATGAAGTTTGTTGAGGTAATATCTAAACCTTGGCCTTGTCAGCACTGAACGGATTATTAAATTGCCCAATGAATGTCCAATAAAGCTTTAAGAAAAAAAAAAGACATTTCTCCCATAGTATTAATTTTAAAAAGAAATATTAAAGCTGATACCTCTATAAACAGATGTGAAATACTAAGTATTTGGAAATTTCTAATGTCTTAAAACTATGGTTTTGATACTTTGAAATGATGTAACTTACATTTTGAAGGAAAAAATGTGAGAATGTAGTAGAAAATTCCTACTATATAATTTAAATGCTTATTCTATAGAAATAAGATATTACTTAGAAAATTTTTATTCATAGTTATAACTGCTTAGAAATAAATGCATTTTAAAAGTAACTATACATTGACTAGATGATAAATTTGCCTCCTTAGGCACACATGACAATTATTACTTGTTAAGTCATGATTTAAAACAAAATAATGAAATTATACCTATTAAGGATGACAGGAAAAATTATATACCTGTTTCATTTATTTTCTGGTCTACACTCAAAAATTTATAAAGCACCTCATCTTTATTAAGGAATAGTTTAAATCAGAAGAGCCTTTTTACTTACCATCATTATGCAATAGATGGTATATTAGTCCCTGGAGATAATTAACAATGAAAGAAGAGAGTTTGAAAGCTGTCTTAAACTGGTTTACCAATATAGCTAGTGAGAAGCTCAGGATAAACTTCCCTCCCAAATGGAAGTTCCTGAAGCTGTGGGATGAGAGTTATGATTGTAACTAATAGTTCTCAATTAACCAGATCAGGCTTTTGAATAATGGTTGATTATAACTGATAATCTTATCTAAAAGAGGTAATACATTTGTGGATAAATGAAAAAACTGAAATATTATTTTTTCATCATAAAATAATGAATAAAAGGTATATAAGATTATAGAAAATTTAGTAAATAAAAAGTATTTTAAAATCTATAAATGAAGAGAATAATTAAAATAAGAAAATAAGTCTCTCCTCCCTCCTAATATATTTACATTTCCTCCCATTTTAACAGAAATGCTTTTTAAAAATAACTTCAAATAAAAACCTGTTTATCTCTCTTTTTAGTCCTTAATCTCCATACTTCAAACTGGAAACAAACTCTTTCAAAAGCCTATATTTATACAGAGCCAGTTTCTTCCTCTAACCTAGTTAGGTAATCATTATTCTACTTTTTGAGGCAGAAAAGATTAGTTTCGAATTTTTCTTTAAGTCCTACTATATTAGAAGAAACAAATATTTTTCCTTTCTCCCATGTCTATCCATAGTATCTGCTTAAATTATGAGACTTCTATTGCTTTGATCATCTTGCTTGTGGAAAACCGACTCATGAAGTAGAGTTAGGCAACCTTGAAAGTATTTTTGTTGTTTCATTTGTTTGTATATATCCATTGCCCTAAAATCTTTTGGTAACAGCTTTATTGAGATAGAATTCACATACCATAACATTCATCCATTTAAAATGTATAATTTAATAGTTTTTAGTGTATTCACAGAGTTGTACAACTACCACAAGAGATTTTAGAACATTTTTACCGCTTCAAAAAACCCCCAAATCCTTTAGCTATCACTGCCCCCAGCTGCCATCTCCCCTGGCCCTAAGCAATCATTAATGTACTTCTGTCTCTAGAGATTTGCCAGTTTTGGATAATTCATATAAATGGAATCATATAATATGTGGTCTTTCCCTAAAATTTTTAAATTCTTTCTTTTCTCTTTAAATTAGGTAAACTGAATTGTGGTCTCCTATATTTCATAATAGGGCAACAAAACTACTACAAATTCTGTTTAATTTTTCTCTAATTCATAGAGACATAAAAGTATGTCATACAATATTACAGAGTATTATAAAAGTTACCTTATTTTTGAGACTGTTAGACTATATATCTGAATATATTGTATGATCTCATCCAGAAGGCGATCAGTCATACTATCAAAATCAGCAAAAGTATCATTCTAAACAAAGGAAAACAGATATATTATAAATATGAGTAATCACAGGAAAAACTGAATATAAACATTATTTTTAACTTAGGCATTGAAAATATGGTTTAAGATCAGTGGTTTTAGAGAAGCTGGTGAATAATATTCATTATATTAAAATGAGCAAAAAAGTGAATTTCCAGGAAAAGAAGAAATTCAATGTTCTTAATAATACTTGCTTCATTTAGTTGTTTTGCCTAATACCCACATTTAACATAAGGTTATTTATAATGGTTTAATTAATGAAATTTCTGCATAGAAATTTTGTGCATGTGAAAAGTTCATAAGTCAAATTATAAATCATTTCAATTTCCTTGGGATATGCATTAATGTGAAATTTCATACAAATCAGAAAAATTTCTACTACTACTACAGGCATTTTGTAATAAACAAATATTTAGGTAGAAACTAGTATAAAAATATTTGCTTCCATTGAAAACACTGCCATAATATTGTACCTGATTTCTCTCAGACATAAGAAAATCAATTCTTCCCCCAGGCAGTCCAAGTTCAATATAAGTTTTTACTAATCGGAGATCTGCACTGTTACCTAGAATATGAAGAAAATTAAAAATTATGTCTAAAGGACAAGACAAAGTAAAATGTACAAAGTACATCATCATATATTTGAAGAGAAGTATATGATCTCTGCCAGTTTTGAACAGACAATGCAACCTGAAATAGAGTTCTCAATTTCCAAGTCAAGGCTGATTTCAATTAGCCATACAATATCTTTCAACAATTTGTTCATTAGGAATTTTGGTCACATTGATGCTTTTGCTTTCCTACCTGATGGTGTATTTATTCACTGTTCGCTCTGGAGACTGCTGACTGTGGTCATTATGAATGACTGATGGAAGTACTCCTTCCATCACTACTATATAGTGATTATTTAACAAACCTTGAATGCATTTTTTTTTTAAGACTTATTTATTTGACAGAGAGTGTGGGGGAGAGGGACAGAGGGAGAGGGAGTCCCAAGCAGACTCTGTGCTGAGTGTGGAGCCTGACACAGAGCTCCATCTCATGAACCTGAGATCACGGACCTGAGCCAAAATCAAGAGTCAGACACTTAACCAATTGCACCACCCAGGCACCCCTTGAATGCATTTTAGATTTAGATTTAACCTGTTCACTTTCTTTTGGTGGTCTTGTAATAGTTGAATAGAAAAAAAATTCCATTTAAATAATTTAAAGGCGTTTAATTACTACCTTAAAAATGTCTATCAATGTTGACTACTTATTAGATATAATACATAATTTAAAAATATTATTATCTTTAAAAATTAGTTTAGTGGCTTTTTGGTTAATTCCTTTGGTTTGATTAGGAATGTAAACATGTTATAATTGTTGAATTTCAACTTGACCCATCTAATATTTGTATCTTTTAGGTTTTCATATACTGATAGAGCTAACTGTTTTATTCCTGATTTTACAAGGAACACCACTAGTGTTTCACTACAAAGTATATGTTTTCCACTGGCTGAGAATAATATGCTTAATCACATTAATAATCACATTGATTAAATCACACTAATAATTGTTATTTAAAGCTTAAAGTTTGGTGCTTAATTGTCAAAACCGGGAATAGACACTGAATTTTATCAATAGTTTCTTACTTGATTTGTTGATGTAGGTATATTTTAATATTTATACTATTATAAATATAATAATATTTATATTAATAAATTTCCTTATATACTTATCTTTGTATTCTGGGAATTAAATCCTAGTTGTTATAGTGACTTAATACATTAATTCAATGTGCTAGAGGTTTTTGGGGACAATTAAAAATTTTTTTATTTACTTATCTGTTTACTTATTTCTGCAATATTGCTAGAGTTTTATTAAGTGTATTTATGTCAGATTGGCCTGCTATTCTTTGGGTGTGGGTGTGATATCTTTTCCAGATTTGGTAACAAGGTTAGGTTAACTTTAAAGAATAAAATGAGCTGCGTTCCATAATTTTTCCTATTACTCTGGAACAATTTATATAACATGGGGGTAATTTGTTTCTTAAAAATTTCAAAGAATGTGCCAGAGAGTCTACTGGGCCAAGAAATCTTTCTTGGGTGATAATCTTTGAAAATTTTATTACTTGCAGGGGAAGAAGTTAGTATTGGAGATATTTTATTTCTTTTATTTTTTTTTAAGATTTTATTTATTTGAGAGAGAGAGAGATAGCGAGAGAGAGAGAGAGCATGAGCAGGAGGGAGAAGGAGAAGCAGGCTCCCCACTGAGCAGGGAGCCCGACACTGATAATCCCGGAGTCCTGGGATCATGACCTGAACTGAAGGGAGACGCTTAACCAACTGAGCCACCCAGATGCCCTGAGATACTTTATTTCTTGAGAGTCAAGTTCTTTTATTAAAGAAAAATCTTCAGGAGTGCTTGAAATGGCTCAGTTGGTTAAGCATCTGCCCTCGGCCCAGGTCATGATCCCTGGGTCCTGGGATCGAGCCCTGCACCAGGCTCCCTGCTCACAGGGAACCTGCTTCTCCCTCTCCTCCCTGCTCATACTCTCTCTCACTCTCTCTCAAATAAATAAAATCTTTTTAAAAAATAAAGAAAAATCTTCAATTTCATGACAATTTACTAGCTTAGACCTGCGTTTAGTATTTTTATATCCGTAAAATCTTTCTTCAATTTGTTCTTACAGAATGATATTATAATACAGTAATAATATGCTAGTCTATAGATATTTGGCATTTTCTAATATAGTTCCTAAAATACAGAAAACAGTCTGTTGAATAACCAAAATAGCTCTCATAAAACTATAGCACTAAAGCCAGGTATTTAGAATTTAAAGTGTACCTTATTAAGTGAATCTTCAATTCTTAGTACTGATTTTTCTAGCTCATAAGGTTTAAAGCATTAGACTAAAAGGGCACCAGGTCGACTATCAAAGGAAGACAAAATGATTGCCATGAGGTGACTGCCGAGAAAACCAACAACAGAAGACAGAAAAACCCTAAGTTAAAAGAAATAAAATGCTGGTACATAGATGAATGTCAGTTCCATGGAAAATTTATTTAAAAGGAAATCTAATATTATACTTAGCAAAGTCAAGCATATTTTTGTTTTAGAATGTATTTAAGAGTCAATTAATTTCAGCAATTTAAAATATTTTCAGTTCAAAGATTAAGTAAAACTAAATGAAGACTATTAGGAAAAGAAAAAAATATTGAGTTGCCATGGGTTTTATCAACAGACAGGACATACCATCTAAACCATGCACACAGACAATGAGATGTACTCCATCTTCAGAGCCATCCTCTTCTTCCATGCTAAAATAAGGGACTGAGGATGCCAGCAGAGGAACATCACTGTACATGAACCCAGGGAGTTTAAGTTGCTTCAATTCTTCTTTTGCCTGGAGGAAGCTGAAGCAAAATATTATAAGAGATACTCTTTACCAAGTTTTATATTCAGTTTTTAGAACCAAAAAGACAACATGCTGAATTCAGGGAACTGCAGAAGAGGAAACCTTTGGTTTTAAATTATTTGGTTTTAAAATAATGAAAATAGTGAGATCACCTAAATAATTTAGAAATCAGAGAGTTAATTTTCTTTGCTATTGTTAGTACATATTCTGATCAAATACAGTGACTACTTCAAATCTGAAATCACTTAAAATATTCTTTTAAACTTGAAATCAACTAAGAGAATATTAGGAGTGAAGTTACACTTCTTACAATGTTTTAAATTATATAGAAAAGCTGGGAGAAGTACTGGAAGGATGACAATCTGATGCTTATTCTGTTATCAAATCTTAGCCTCTTTGCTTCTTTTTAATCTTACATAAATTTATGAAAGGTAAGGAGCTGTTTTACATAGTGTAACTCTGAGAATGGTAGTTACAGTTCTTAGTACATTAAGTTATTTTTTATTTTTCCTCTAGAAATACCAATAAAAAGGAACAGAACCAAGAGGGGGGCGTGACTAAATATAATTGGTGGCATACACTCATTTTGAATGAGTAACAAATCTAATCAACTTGGGGGCTGCAAACATCAAAAATTATTAACTATTTTAACACTGTATCATTTGAACTGATAAAAGTAAAACTGAAGGAAGCCGATGAACCCTACTCTGGATGAAGACAAAAATCGTTTTTATCAATGACTCAGAAAAGTTTGAGATAGCCAGAACGGGTATAACCTTCAGTCTTCCAGCATATCACACTTCTTTAGAGGGTCATTATCACCTCACTGGTTTCACTAGCTTTACGCACTATGAGATCTTAGCTAAAATATAGAAATCAGAATAATGTAGGAACTTGGAAAATCTATTGTAGACATGCCCAGATCTTTCACTCCAGGGATTCTAATTCCAACTGGAATAAGGTAGTAGAATAGTTTGAGAACCAGTGCCATGCTAGTAAACCTCTATCATCCTCAAAATTTTTCTGCATATTTAACTGGTCCATGAAACCTCAAGTCTGTAAACCACTGATTTAGCTGAGATAACCTGGGTCTGGTAGGTTTAGGAAGTTTCTACTAACTTATTATTCATTATCTAATATTGCTAGATGCACTGGTAGAACTTAACCTGTCTGGGAGTTAATGGCGGAGAAATGAGTTACTGATGAAAAAGAGTTTTAATCCCAGTTATTCCAAACATCTAACACATAACCACCAATGGAAAATTTGTATCAGAAATGTCTAGCTTATAGAACAAAACAAGCAGATGGAGAACTACAGGTCTGTCAAAGAGTACATTGAATTCATTTCTCCATTTTTAGATAGGTAATCAAAGAAGAGCTTTTTGTAGTACAGAAACCAGAGAACATGAAATATATGTTATCAGACACACAAACACATATTTTTTCTATACCTATATTTAATAGCACATGCTATTGTGCTCCATTACTTACGCTTGTATTTGAGGTTTTGGTGAATTTTCATACCAGCAAACTGATGAAGTGAAGTTGTAAGAAGTGCTGCATGGCTGTTTTGTAATGGCATCAAATTTAGTTTTAGAATACTTAACACTACAAGGAGACTCTCGTGGTGCAGACGGGAAGGACAAACAACCAGAAGTACAGACAGCAGGCATATTTATTCCATCCTTCATATATTCACTATTTATTTTTTCAGATTTTATAAGTCTTTCTTCTTCTAGTGCATCTCTGTTTGTATAGTGAGCATTTACTTTTTCATCCAAAGCTGAATAATCTGTTTCTTCGTAATACCCATTTTGAACCATTTGTTGATCCTGCTCTTCTTCCTCATCCTCTTTACCCTGTTCCTGATGAAGATTACTAATTTCTTTTTCAAAAGTTTTCTTCTGAGGGCTAACTGAGTTGCTACAGCTAATAGCACATGTGTCAGAAATATCCGTACTGCTGTGAGAGCCAAAATAATTTTCCACAAGCCCTTCTTTTACCATATCAGGACTGGCTGAAAAAGGATCATTTGTACCCAGATGAGTTTCATTTTTAACTGTTTGGGCTTCTGAATTTATTTCTTTGAGATTTAAGGTATCACCATTTTTTCTTTTCACAGTTTCATCTTCTCTAACTTCTGTATTAGTAGAAACAGAACCTGAAACAACACAAGGGGCACCTAAACAAACCAGTGTTGAATTCAATGTAATTGCTGTCCCAGCAGAATTACTAGATTTATCAGGACTCTGGGAGTCTTTACACATAGTGTCCAAGTTAGGTTTGGAGCCGCAACTACTTTTCATATCACAGGAAGTATCTTCATCTGAAAAAACAAATTGCAAAGGGTCTTTAGTGCTTGAATTTAAGGAATGTATTGCTATAGTTTCATTGTCCAAATGCCCTGAAAATACGACACTCTGTTGCTGCAAAATAATACTTGACTTTTTACTATTGTCGCATTTTGGCAAGTCAATTGTTCCTAGATTTAATACAGTTTTGCTATCACTTAGGTGGCATTCAGGTATAACAGATTTCTTAGAATTTTCATCAGGTGACAGTTCATCATCAGAAGGTAGAGAGTTTATGGATGTCAAAGATGACTGTATTTCACTTAAAGCACTTGTACTCTCGGTACAATGACTTCCTAATGAAAATTTTACATTATAACCAGGTTTCATCAAAAGCTGAGGAAATAATCTTTCGTTATTGTAAGGACCTTGCCCTTGCACAGTTTCAAATACATCAGGGTTTGGATGTGTTGCAAAAGAACTTGGTTCACTTTCAACACCTGAATCTGAAAATCTAGATGAGGCATATGTTGCATTAATATCTGGTAACTTAATTGTATCTCCACTTACTACAACATGATATTCTTTTGTAGAAGAAACAGGTTGATTACTTCTTAACTTAGTTAATGGTTCTTCAACAGAACGGCACTTTGCTTCCTGCAAAGCTTCCTTTTCAAGTGTTATTTCTATAGATTTAGATTTACCATTAGATTCTAAGGACTCAAAGTTGGGTAGTTGTAAATTATCCACAAATAGTTCATCTGGTTGAAGCTCTGTCCAAGGTCCTATTTTAACAGTTATTTTCTCTCCACTGAAAGGATCCTTATTACAGGGCTTTACTTCAATTGTTCTAGCTCCTGAAGATGGGGTTGTTTGATGATCAGGGCAATCGTCTGATGAACTTCTGGATGCCACATTGTGTTCCACTTGTGTAATTTCACTATCATCCTGGGAGATATCAAGTTTACCTGAAATGGACAAATTTGCACAAAGATTTAGGCTGCCAGAGTTCAAAGGATCAAACAGGTCTGGTTGCATATTTTCAATATCTGGAGACTTTTGTTCAGTTCTCTCTGTATTAGTTGGCAAAAAGCTAGCTTCCTTTTGGCTTGTCTGTCTGATGTAGGTCTTTAGGTCAAAATTATATCCACATATTGTGGGATCCAGACCTTCCTTCTGACTATGTGAAGGATTGCCTTCAAAGCATTTAAAGAGATCATTTGATGCTGTACTTTTCAAACATTTGTAGCCTACCAAAACCACAGAATCCTTAGAGTTCTGTTTTATTATTTTTTTTGTGTTTTCAGGTTTCATTGTTTTCATGAGCTTAGTGACCTTAACCTTGGATTTATTTGATTCTTCATTCTTTCCTTTTAGAGATTTTGTTAGCTGCTTTTCACCTTCTGTATACCAAAAACTGGAGGCACCAGCAGGTCTGACTTTCAACTCTGGGCTAGAAAGTCCCGCTATAGAGCTTTCTTCAGTCTCATATTTATCCATTCTACTGGACTCTGATCTCTGAAGATTCTGAATTCCCATCCAGGGTGCATCTAAGTCTTTTATCCAAAGAAAAAAAGATTCAGGTTTAAAACAAGGTGCGAGAACTCAAATGATTAAGACTACATTTACTGACTACAACCTCCTAATATCCTCAAAGATAAATAAAACCGGAGGGGGGAAAAAATGGCCCCACATTAGGGAATAGTTTTATATATATTAGGAAGAATATACTGCAAATGACACACACAACTTACGTATTTTAGATTATACTTACCTTCGATAATTGAATCTAAATACCTATCTTCAAAGATTATAGGTAATGAATTGAGATCTCCATCTAATTCACTACATTCAATAGGTAGAGGTGGGAGAGAACTGCAGAAGGAAGTATTTTTGATAGCGGTGCACATCTGTAGATGACTCTGAGCACTGAAAAATATTTCTTTATGTCAGATTGTAATTTAAAAAAATTATACTCAATTCCACGTTACAGACTCTACCTCCTCCTCTTCCCTCACCATTCCTACACTCCTGCATTCCTAAAGATATAGCCTCCTTATGAAAGAGTTGTTTGGTCAGAGATAAAGACCGGTACAATGAAAATTATGGTTTGTTAACAGTAAATGATTGGCTTACAAAATTACGGTTTGTTGATAAACTTATTTCTGTTATATTCTTGTATACTTTTTAAAGTTATTTCAAAATGAGTTATCTACGCTTAATGTCTGAATTTACTGATTTGCTGGGAGTAGCATATAGAAGAAACGTCAAAAGTTCCAACTACCTACTAATGACTGATGATACTATTGGAAAAAAATATATTCCATTGCTACTGCTGTACTTAACATATATTGGTGAATACAATTAACAGCTATTTAAAACAAGGTACATAACTTTCTAATACATAATACTTTTAAAAAAATTTTTTAAAGATTGATTTATTTGAGAGAGAGAGAGAGAGAATGAGAGAGAAAGTACATGAGGGGGGGAGGGTCAGAGGGAGAAGCAGGCTCCTCGCTGAGCAGGGAGCCGGATGCGGGACTCGATCCTGGGACTCCAGGGTCATGACCTGAGCCGAAGGCGGTTGCTTAACCAACTGAGCCACCCAGGCGCCCTACATAATACTTTTTAAAAAACCTTTTCTTATGGAAAATTTCAAACAAATTAAGCAGAACAGTATAATAAACCCCATCACTCAGCTTCAACAATTAACATTTGCTTGTCTTGTTTTACCTATACCTGTAACTCACTGCCCACGCCCCACACTTTATTATTATTTCTAGTTTTTTTGAGGTAAAATTCACATGCTTTGAAATATAGAAATCTTAGCTGTATGATTTTGACAAATGGATACATGATACAGAATATTTCCATCTACTAAGAGTTCTCACATGTCTTTCTAGTCAAAATCCCAGCCCGAGTCAAAAAGACAATCACTGTTCTGACTTTTTTCACCTTAGTTTTGCCTGTTCCAGAACTTCATATAACTCTTTATATACTCCAGAACTTCATTACTCTTTATGTCTGACTTCTTTTGCTCAGCATAATATTCTCAAAATATTCTTTAAAGGCAAAGAAAACCAGATTTAAACATACTCAGTAGGAAAAATGGAAGGCATCCATTCTGGGTATTTTATTGTAAATCATTAACATAGCAAAAGGCAGTGACAGATCACTGGTGAAAATCTGTAATATATAATGATGACCATAAGAGATTCTGACCTGTGAAAATAAAGATACAAGGCTGGAGCCAGAGATGTATGGGACTACCAAGGTTCTAGTAGGTCTGATATGGGGGTGGGGAGAATAGGGCAATATGCTTCTTTATGTAAGTAAGGTATGGGTCTTCCATGAAGTAATTCATAAAATTAAACCCAATTTGTTTAAATAGGGAATTTCTGAACTTTAAATTCTAATTTCCTCTGTTGTAAATATCATATATTTTATTTGATAAATTCTGAGATAGATATCGTACATAAAAGGAGGTAAAATCATTTTAACTTTGATCTACTCTACTCACTGAAGTTCCTGGTATGCAATGGCAGCTTCTCTTGGATGTTCAAAGCAAAAGAATGCTTCAGAAAATCTGCGTACCTGAAAAAAATCCAAAAGGGAATATGAATAACACGGCACAACTAAAAGGTCAATCAATGGTAGGAAAAGAAACCTCTCTCCATTAGGCCTTCCATAACCACCCCTATATAAGAATTAATCTCCCTCCTCAATATGCCAAAGTACTGTATTTTAGTATTGCATGAAATAAAAGAAACAATAAAATGTAAAGTGAGAGGGCGCCTGGGTGGCTCAGTTGGTTAAGCAACTGCCTTTGGCTCAGGTCATGATCCCGGAGTCCCGGGATCGAGTCCCACATCGGGCTCCCCACTCAGCAGGGAGTCTGCTTCTCCCTCTGACCCTCCCCCCTTTCAGGCTCTCTCTCCCATTCTCTCTCTCAGATAAATAAATAAAATCTTTAAAAATAAAATAAAATAAAATGTAAAGTGAGAAATTTAGGTTTACATTATGGATCCAAGATTTATCCTCCTTGAAGACAGGGATTTAGTTTGTCTTACTCACCACTAGGTCCCAGTACTAAGAATAGTGCTCAGCACATGGTAAAAAATGGTAAGAATCAGCCAGGACTTACATCATGCTATGTGTCAGGTGTGCAAGTATATGCCACCTGAACTGACTGACCAGCCTACTGGCATTGTGACTCTGAGGCATTTCACCTTTGAGCCTCAGATGACCCCTTTTCAAATTACACCTAATACTTGTTCTACATTTGGGGTTACTGTGAAGAATAAACAGGATTATGTATGTGACAGCAGTCTGTAGTCTGGTAAGTGTATATAAATATAAGCTATTATAATTGCCATTATAACATTCCTATTTTTCCTTAAAATAATCGTATATGTGAATTATCTTCACTCCTAATGTGTGATGTTCTTCAGAGTTGAGCTGTGTTTTGATGATCTTGGTTATTCCCCAAAACATCTATCTGGGTATATTACAGAAGCAAGTACTTGACAGATACTGGTCAAGTCTAGCTGAATATTTCTTTTGTCATATTTGTATTTTGATCCTTCCATTTCTAATTATTCAAGGAAAGGCTCTGTCAGCTATCGGAGCAATATGAAGCAACAGTAAGGAGATGGAGAACATGTTTTGTTTGGAAGGTACAGGGAGAAGACACAAATTATAATATATCCCAAGATTATAATACATCTAAGATTCTTTTCTAAAAGGGAATATGATTTAGGGTTCTTTGGTCTTAAACATAAAGCAGATTGGAGATATATTTTACTTGTCATCAAGATTTGGCCAGTTGAATTTCTGACTTACTAAACTTGCTTCCCTAAGCAGAGGAGACTGAGTCTTTAGAGGAACAAGTCAGTGAGGTAAGGGAGAGGAAGATATGAGGCATTCATGATAAGAATGAAATTTTTGTCTGTACTTTCAAATAGTATCCAATTACCTCTTCTTCCTCTCCAACACTAAGGGAAAGATGTGGAACGGTATCTGCCGACCTATCTATCATTGAGAGATGTTTTCCCGAGGCTGTAATGTGCGAAGAAAGGAAGCCTGAAGCCTTCTGGATTCCTGTAGTTGTAGCTGGGCCTGCAAAACTGACTTGTTGGTTTTCCTTCTCTCCTTACCTCCTGATTCTTACAATCATAACTATCGTTTCTTTTTTTGTTTTTAAAGATTTTATTTGAGAGAGAGAGCATGCACGGGGAGGGGGCAGAGGCCAAGGGTAAGGGAGAGGGAGAGAACCTTAAGCAGAATCCCTGGGGTGCAGAGCCCGACATGGGGCTCAATCCCAAGACCCTGTGATCATAACCTGAGCTGAAACCAAGACTTGGATGCTTAACTGATTGAGCCACCCAGGCACCACATAACTATCATTTCCTGATAGCATCCTATCTACCAGGCTCTATGATAAGCACTTTATTTTCATTGTTATTTAAACTATATGAAAACCCTATGAAGTGGATATGTCTTCATTTAATAAGTGAAGAACAGGGACAAAGAGGTTAATTACTTGGCCAAGATAACGTAGCTAGTAAGTGATAAATATGGGATTCAAATAAAGATTTAAGAAATTCCAAATCTTGTGCTTCAAACCACTTATCTCTTCCCTTCTGCATAAAGACTCCCTGTTAACAGAAAGCCTTTCCTTTCCTCTATGCACCCACACAAAATTCTTTATCTAATTTTTCTCCTGCCATAATTTTGTGCTATGGCAATGTGTAATGAGTAAGTCTATTAGATGTATTTTGTGGCCATAACTAAGGTATGACTGCCACCTGATGGCAGCACCACTTAATTTGGAGCAAAAGACATACATAGAAAAAATACTAAATTTACAAATTCAAACTCAGGATGAGTAATATATATATTACTACTTTGGTATATATGTTTGTAAAACAAATTTTGTATATGTGCTCTAATTTTTAAAAATTCACTTATTTGGCAATATCACCTATTCAAAATTTAGCAAACAGCTGGATGGTTAAAAAAAGCCTCTTGAACATTCAAAATGAGTATTCATCAGTGCTTTACAGAGTTAAATGTTACTTTATCTGTGTTCACCCTAACATGTTGCTTAAACTGCTAAATATTTATTATAGTATAAACTTATTATACTATAAAATATATTACAAATAGTTATTTGTATAATACGACTAAATAGTATATAATAAAATCATAATAGTACTTACTGTAGTAATTATAATACATAACATTTATTATTAACAGTTATTATAATACATTAAAAATATATTTACTATAATAATTTTATACATGCCTGTCCAGGTTATATTCAAATCCTCAGTACAGGATCTAAATATCAGATATATCATATTATTTATGTTGCCCTGAAGAAAACAGTCACCTCACAAATGTTTATTGAACAAATATTCTCTAAGTTCTTAGATTGTACTTTTGGAAGGATACTTTATTTTATTTACTTATTTATTTATTTTTTAAAGATTTTTTTTTTCATTTATTTGAGAGAGAGAGAATGAGAGATAGAGAGCACGAGAGGGAAGAGGGTCAGAGGGAGAAGCAGACTCCCTGTCGAGCAGGGAGCCCGATGTGGGACTCGATCCGGGGACTCCAGGATCATGACCTGAGCCGAAGGCAGGTCATAACCACCTGAGCCACCCAGGCGCCCTGGAAGGATACTTTAAATACATAAAGCTGATCTATCGTTACTATTAGATACACCTCTAACTGGTATTAGTTATTTACTTTTCAATCCACAGCATATTAAAAGAGCAAATGAGACAAAGGAAAAAGGAGAATTACAGAATATACATGATATATGTAAGTATACATAAGTATACTAGACAATCAGTAGAGAACTTGTTACTGAAACAAAAAGGCCCTCCCTTAAAAACGTATATAAACCTAGAACATTCCCATAAAAAACAGACAAAATAAAAATTAATATAACTTAGAATCCTTTAATGGAAGATCTAATATCTAGACATTTTTAAAAAAGATTTATTTATTTCAGAGAGAGAAGCTGGGCGGAGGAGCAGAGGGAGTGAGAATCTGAAGCAGACTCTGAGCTAAGTGCGGAGCCTAACGCGGGGCTTAATCTCAAGATCCAGGAGATCACAACCTGAGCCAAAATCAACAGTCGGGCACTTAACCAACTGTGCCACCCAGGCGCCCCTCTATCGGGGAGCCTGCTTCTCCCTCTGTCCCTCTCCCCTGTCATGCTGTTTTTCTCTCTCTCTCTCTCTCAAATAAATAAAATCTTTTTTTATTTTTTAAAAAGACATTTTTAATAGGATGGAACACCAGTGTATTAAACCCTTGAGCATATAAATAAAATGCATAATGATAATTAAATCATTTTGAAAGGACTAAATTAGGTTTGGTATACTCTATTTCGGAAAGTAGGGGACCATGAAGCACACTAGAAAAGTTTCATTTAAAATGGTAAAAAATAGGGGATGCCTGGGTGGCTCAGTCATTAAGCGTCTGCCTTTGGATCAGGTCATGATCTCAGGGTCCTGGGACTGAGTCCCGCATCGGGCTCCCTGCTTGGTTTCTCCCTCTCCCACTCCCCTGCTTGTGTTCCCTCTCTCGCCATCTCTCTCTCTGTCAAATAAATAAAATCTTTAAAAAAAATGGTAAAAAATAATTTAAGGGAAGAGTTAATCCTTTAGGAGCACATATCAGATAATAATTGCACTTTGGGATAAACATATTTCCTGAAAATACTTGATATGTTCTATATATATAAACACATAAAAGCTAAATACATTGTGTTTATGTTAATAATTACAGTAGCACTGGAAGTCTACCTGAACCTTGCAAAACAGGAAATAAAAAGTATCAAATTAAATATGATAAATAAATGTTTTCAGAAAGTAGTTCTACTTTATTAAGAAAAACAGAGCTTAATATATTAAGGTTCATATATACACACTATGCGTATATATTTTACTGAAGGAATACCAGATCAAGAAGTTTTAAAGATTTTATTTATTTATTTATTTGACAGAGAGAGTGAAAGAGCACAAGCAGGGGGAGCAGCAGAGGGAGAGGAAGAAGCAGGCCCCCTTCCGAGCAGGGAGCCTGATGCGGGACTCGATCCCAGGACCCTGGGATCATGACCTGAGCCAAAGGCAGATGCTTAACCATCTGAGCCATGCAGGCACCCCCCAGATCAAGAAGTTTTAGAGATGAGTACCTTTTCGTAAAAATGCAAACTTCATAATGTTTTGTGTAAATAACTCATTATTGTAAAGAGGTCTTTGAGTGGAAAAGGATGGCTATGCAAGCTATTTCTTCTTCTTTTTTTATTAACATATAATATATTATTTGTTTCAGGGGTACAAGTCTGTGTATGCAAGCTATTTCTTACTCTTTCCCTCTTCTAGAGCATAGAAAGCATTGATACAGTCGAAAATACCATCTTATGATCTTAAAATCTCAATAAAAGCTAAGAACAACTTCCTGACCCTCTAGTTTTTTTACTGGTTGCTGCAGGGTCGTGTTAAACCCTTTAGCAGCTTTTAAGTACAAATATAAAAAAGATGCTGCTTCCACTGGCAGATGCAACCTGACTCCAGTGAAGACAAGCCAGATTTCAATTCTCACTCTTCCTAGCAGAATGCTCTTATTCAGGTAACAGCCTAACCCTGTTAATCACTTGGAGAACTTAAAAAAAAAAAATTTACCCATGCCTGGGCCTCGTTCAGAATTGGTAATTTTTAAAGTTCCTCAGATGATTTTAATGTACAACCAAGGTTGAAAACCACTATTTTAACTTCTACCACGACAGAGAAATTGGTAATGGATTTGTCTCCCTGAAACCAACTACAGAGCTGGACAAAATACATAAAACAACTGTTTCAAGAATCAAAGAACATGCATTAGATATGCAAAGAAGCAGGAAAGTATAACTTACAAACATGAGATAAAAGCAGTCTGTAGAAATGAACTCCAAGATAACTCAGATGTTAGAATTAGCAGGCATACACTTTCTTTTTTTAAAAATAATTAATAGACTTAATAAAGCACTGATGAACCAATATTGACAATTATTAACTAAAATCCATAGCTTACATTAAGATTCACTCTTGGTGGTGGTCACTGTATGGTCTTTAACAAATGCATAAGAATATGTGTCCACCATTACAAATCATCAAGAATAGTTTCACTTCCCTAAAAATCTCTTATGCTCTACCTATTTGTTCTTCTCTCCATCCCCCTGAACCTCTGGCAACCACTGATCTTTTCAATGTCTCCACAGTTTTCCTTTTCCAGAATGTCATATAGTTGGAATCATATAGCTGTCAGTCCTTTAGATTGGTGTCTTTCACTTAGCAATATGCTTTCAAGTTCCTCTTTCTCTTTTTGTAGTTTGATTGTTCATTTCTTTTTACTGCTGAATAATATTGCACTGTATGGATATATAGTATTTTTTTTTATCCATTCACCTGATGAAGGACATGTTGGTTCATTCCAAATTTTGGCAATTATGGAAAAAGCTGTATAAATACTATGTGCAGGTTTTTGTGCGGACATGTTTTCAACTCATCTGAGTAAATACTAATGAGCATTATAGTTAGATTATACTGTAAGAGTATGTTAGATTTGTATGAAACTGCCAAATTGTCTTTTGAACCAGCTGTACCATTTTGCATTCCTACCAGCAACAAATGAGAGCTCTAATTCTTCCCTAATATTTGGTGTTGTCAGTGTTTCACATTTCATCCATTTTTATAGGTATGCAGAGGTATCTCACTGTTGTTCTAATTTGAAACTCTCTAATAATGAATGGTAAGTAGCATATTTCTCTCCCCCATGTGGAAGGCTATAGAGGGCTGGAGTTGGATTCCCAGGTCAGTTAGGCTCTGGAAAGATAGTTTCTATTGAGACAAGTCTTTCTAAGAAGGACAGAATGCTCTGGATGTATTTTAAAACAGCTACCTCTCTCACCCCCTTACCCTCCTGCATGAGAGAGGGGATTTTCCCTGATCCTCACCATGAGAACCTGATTGGGTTTCTGGAGGTAAAACTCGTGATGGAGTTCCCCTAGGACTGAGCCCCCTTGAAATTATTACTTCAAGCTTGTTCACACTGAGCCACCAGAAATTCATCAAATACAATTTAAGTTTTTCTACCCCACTACTGGCTCCAGTGGTGATTTCTGCTTGTGGGTTGGTCTCTGCTTTGGTCAGATGTGATTCTCTGTAACTGGCTATCTGACTGTCCAATTTTGGGGGCAGGAGTTTGCCCTGTGACTTCAATTCTCTAAAAGATCTAAGAAGATGTGTTGATATTCAGTTTGTTCAGTTTTTTTCTTGTTGTTAGGGTGGAAATGATTATGTCCAAACCTCTTACATGCCAAATTATAAACAAGAAGGCCAAGCAAGTACTTTTAAGCAATGATTACAATTGCCCAATGAGTGAAAGAAGCTGGATGTAATGAATGAAGAGGAAAGGAACTTCAGCAGAAAAATGGAATTGCTAAAAAAAAAATTTTAGAAGTAAAAAATATATCTGAAATGAAAAATTTACTAGATGAGATTAAGAGCTGATTAGACCTTACAGAAAAGAGTGAATTCAAAACTAGAATCATGAAAATTATTCAATCTGAAAAGCACAGATTAAAAAAATGCTAAAAAACAAAGGAATATCAAATAATAAAGTACAAGTGAAATTAGAGTACCAGAGGGAGAGGAGAGGGGAAAATTGGGGCAGAAAAAAAAATATCTGAAGATATGATACCTAAAATTTTTGTGAAAATTGGAAAGAAAAGAATCAACCTGCAGATCCAAGAATCTCAACAAATCCCAAGCAAGATAAATACAAAGAAAACTACAACAAAGCATATCAGAGTCAAATTGCTGAAAACCAAAGGTAAAAAGAAAATCATTATAATAACTGGAGAGGAAAAATAATATAATGACAACTGACTTCTCATCAGACACTATGCAGGCCAGAAGATAATGGTATTTTTTAAGTACTGAAACAGAGGGGAAACAATAATACAGAATATTGGCTGAACAACCCATCAATAAACTTGACCTAATTTAATTTAGATCTATGGAATACTACATCTAATAACTTTAGCAAGGCCATAAGAGCATACAGTTAATATGCGAAAATCAATTGTACTTCTATATCCTAGCAACAATTGTTTAGAAAATGAAATAAAAAGACCATTTATGACAGCTTCAGATAATATAAAAAACTTAGGAATAAATTTAAGACACTGAAAACTACAAAACACTTCCAAGGGACATAACAGAAGACCTAAATGGGGAACGATAATGTGTCCACAACATATGATGAAAGAGAAAAGTCTCTCTACATTGACCTACAGATTATGCAATGTAAACTAAAATCCAAGCAAGACTTTTTAAAATAAAAACTTACCAGCTGATTTTAAATTTACACAGAAATACAAGGGATCTGGAAGAGATAAAACAATCTCAAAAAAGAAGAAAAGAATTGGAAAATGTACAACTAATTACCTGACTGCAGGACTTACTACAATAACACAATCAAGTTAGGGGGGTATTAATATAAAGATACGTAAGAAATCAATGAAACAGAAAAAAAGGCCAAGAAATGGATTCAATTTATTAGTTAACTGAACCTCAACAAAGATGCTAAGGCAATTCAATAAAAGAAAGCCTTTTCAAAAAATGGTGCTGGAATTGTAAAGAACTGTTTTCTTAATTTCTCTTTCTGCTACTTTGCTATTACTGTATGGAGATACAATAGATTTCTGTATATTAATTTTGTCTCCTGCAACTTTTCTGAATTCATTTATAACTTCTAATGGTTTTTTAGTGGAGTCTTTAGAGTTTTCTTTATATATTATCATATCATTGGCAAATAGTGACGGATTTACTTCTTCATTACCAATTTCAATGACTTTTATTTTTCTTGTCTGATAGTTGTGGCTAGGACCTTCCTGTACTATGTTAAATAAAAGTGGTGAGAGTTGACATCCTTGTCTTTTTCCTGATCTTAGAGGAAAAGCTTTCAGTTTTTCACTACTGAGTATGATGTTAGCTGTGGGTTTTTTCATATACAGCCTTTATTATGTTAAGGTATGTTCTCTCTAAACCCACTTTGTTGAGAGTTTTTATCATGAGTGGGTGTTATATTTTGTCAAATGCTTTTTCTGCATCTTTTAACATTATATGGTTTTTATCCTCTGTCTTGTTAATGTGATGTATCACACTGATTGATTTATGAATACTGAACCATCCCTGCATCTCTGGAATAAATCCCAGGGACAGCAGTGAGTGGTATTGTTAATGTACTGTTAAATTTGGTTTGCTAATATTTTGTTGAGGATTTTTGCATCCATGTTCTTCAGGAATATAGGCCTGTAGTTTCCTTTTTTTGTAGTGTCTTTGATTTGGTATCAGGGTAATGCTGGCCTCAAAGAATGAGTTTGGAAGCTCTTCTATTTTCTGGAATAGTCTGAGAATGGTCATTAATTCTGCTTAGATGCTTGGTAGAACTCACCTGTGAAGATCTGATCCTAGACTTTGGTTTGTTGGGAATTTTTTGATTACTGATTCAATTTCATTACTAGCAGTGGATCTGTTCAAATTTTCTATTTCTTCCTGATTCAGATTTGGAAGACTCTAAGTTTCTAAGAACTTACCCATTTCTTCTAGGTTGTCCAATTTGTTGGTATATGATTTTCATAGTTCATTATAATCCTCTGTATTTCTGTGGTATCAGTTGTTATTTCTCCTATTTTACTGCTGATTGTACTTCCTTGAGTCTTCTCTCTTTTTTTCTTTATGAGTCTGGCTAAAGGTTTGTCAATTTTGTTTATTTTTTCAAAGAACCAGCTCTTGATTTCATTGATCTTTTCAATTGCTTTTTAGTTTCAACTTCATTTATTTTCATTCTAATTATTATTTCTCTCCCTCTACTATTTTTGGACTTCCTTTACTAGTTCCTTTAGGTATAAGGTTAGAATGTACAATTGCACCAAGAAGAATAAAATACCTAGGAATAAATTTAACTGAGAGGTGAAAAGACCTGTAATCTGAAAACTACAGGACACTGATGAAAGAAACTGAGGATGACACAAATGAAACACTATTCCATGCTCATGGATGGGAAGAATTAATATTATTAAAATGTCCATGCTACAAAAAACAATGTACAGATTCATGCAATCCCTATCAAAATACCAACAGTTTTTTTCACAGAATTAAAACAAATAATCCTAAAATTTGTATGGAACCACAACAGATCCTGAATAGCCAAAGCAACCTTGAGAAAGAACAAAGCTGCAGATATCACAGTCTCAGATTTCAAGATATACTACAAAGTTATATTAACTGAAGCTATGTGGCACTGGTATAAAAATAGACACACAGATCAACAGAACAGGATAGAGAGCCCAGAAATAAACCCATGCTTATATGGTCAAGAATATACAATGGGGAAAAGACAGTCTCTTAAATGGTGCTGGGAAAACTAGACAGCTACATTCAGAAAGATGAAGCTGGGCCATTTGCTTACAACAGACACAAAGATAACATAAATTAAAGTCCTAAATGTGAGAACTGAAAGCGTGAAACTCCTAAAAGAAAACACAGGCAATAATTTCGTGGACATTAGCCTTAGCAACATATTTATGGATAGGTCTCTTTGGCAAGGGAAACAAAAGCAAAACTAAACTTTTTGGACTACATCAAACTAAAAAATTTTTGCACAGTGAAAGAAACCATCAATAAAACAAAAAGCCAACCTACTAAATGAAAGAAGATATTTGCAAATAATATATCTGATAAGGTGGGGGGAAGCCTGGGTGGCTCAGTTGGTTAAGTGTCTGTCTTCGGCTCAGGTCATGATCCCATGGTCCAAGGGTCCTGGGGCTCCCTGCTCAGTAGGGAGTCTGCTTATTCCTCTCCCTCTGCCCCTTCCCTTCCACACCCCCAGCCCCCTGCTTGTGTTCATGTGTGCTCTCTCTTTCAAATAAAATCTTTAAAAAAAAAATCTGAAAAGGGGCTAATATCCAAAATACATAAAGAATTTGTACAACTCAACATAAAAAACACAAATAATCCAATTAAAAATGGGCAGAGGGCCTGAATAGACATTTTTCCAAAGAAGAGATACAGATGGCCAAGAGACACATGAAAAGATATTCCACGTAACTAATCATTACGGAAATGCAAATCAAAACCACAAGCTATCACCTGACACCAGTCAAAACGGCTAGTATCTAAAAACAAGCATTGGTGAGGATGTGGAGAAAAGGGAATCCTTGTACACTGGTGGTAAAAATATAAGTTGGTGCAACCACTGTGGGGGTTCCTCAAGAGATTAAAAATAGAAATGCCTCTCTGCCTGCACATCCTGCTGCTGCCCCCCAGAAATGCTTTGATTACCAGCAGCCCTTCACCAAATGAGGTCAGTGTCCAGGGCTCCTCATCTCACTTGGGCCTGTGCCAAAGATGTAAAATTTGGTGCAGATGCCTGAGCCTTAATGCTTCAAGGTGTACACTTCACCTTTTTAGTTGATGCTGTAGCTATTACTATGGGGCCAAAAGGAAGAACAATGATTACTGATCAGAGTTGGGAAGTCCCAAAGTAACAAAAGATGAGGTCACCATTGCAAAGTCAATTGACTTAAGAGATAAATGTAAAAATATTGGTGCTAAACTTGTTCAAGATGTTGCCAATAACACAAATGAAGAGGCTGAGAATGGCACCACTATTGCTACTGTCCTGGCGAAATAAAGAAAATTGATAAATCTTGAAGATGTTCAGCCTCACGATTTAGGAAAAGTTGGAAAGGTCATTGTGATCAAAATTGATGCCATGCTCTTAAAAGGAAAAGATGACAAGGCTCAAGTTAAAACATGTATTCAAGAAATCATTGAGCAGTTAGATATCACAATTAGTGAACATGAAAAAGAAAAGCTGAATGAATGTCTGGCAAAACTTTCAGATGGATAGCTGTGCTGAAGGTTGGTGGGACAAGTGGTGTTGAAGTGAATGAAAAGACAGAGTTACACAAGCTCTTGTTGAAGAAGGCATTGTTCTGGGAGTGGGTGGTGCCCTGCTCCGGTGCATTCAGACTTGGATTTAACAACTCCAGCTAATGAAGATCAAAAAGTTGGTATAGAAATTACTAAAATTCCTGCAATGAGCATTGCTAAGAATGCAGGTGTTGAAAGATCATTGGTAGCTGAGCAAATTAGGCAGAGTTCCTCAGAAGTTGGTTATGAAACTATGCTTGGAGATTCTGTGAATATGGTGGAAAAAGGAATCATGGGTCCAACTAAGATTGTAAGAACTGCTTTCCTGGATGCTGCTGGAGTGGCCTCTCTGTTAACTACAGCAGAAGTTGTAGTCACCGAAATTCCTAAAGAAGGACCCAGGAATGGGAGGAATGGGTGGAATAGGAGGTGGTATGGGAGGTGGCATGTTCAATTTCCTAGGATAGTGCTATACCATTAATAATGAACTGTGAGAGGAAGCTCAAACAACTTCAGAAAAGTCAGTTGATGGAAATGACTGAAGAAAAGGCTGGCTGATGTTTAAGAAAATCACTATAACCATCAGTTACTGGTTTCAGTTAACAACATATAATGGTTTATTGCTGTCATTGTCCATACCTACAGATAATTTATTTTGTATTTTTTAATAAAAAGACATTTGTAATATTCCTGATAATTGAGTGCAAGAGCCATGTACCAGTGTATTTTTACTACTGTGGATTTTAGTGCTTGCCATTACCAGATGAAAAGTTAAGAAGCAGCCTTTCTGTGGAGAGTAAGAATACTTGTGTACAAAGCAGAGAAATACCAATTATATGATAACCTTCCTGTAATAAAAATTTGTTTAAAAAACAGAAATGTCATATGATCCAGTAATTCCATGGCTATTTACCCAAAGAAAAGTGAAAACACTAATTCGAAAACATATATGCACCCCAATGTTTACTGCAGCATTATTACATTAGCCAAGATATGGAAGCAACCAAAGCATCCATCAACAGATAAATGGATAAGAAGATATGACATACACACACACACACACACACACACACACACACACACACACTGAAATATTACTCAGCCATAAAAAAAGAATGAAATCTTGCCATTTGCAACAACATGGATGAACCTAGAGGGTATTATGCTAAGGGAAATAAAAACAACAAAACAAACAAAAAAACCATAAACAGACTCATAAATACAGAGAACTGGTAGATGCCAGAGAGGGCGAGGTTTGGGGGATGAACTAAATAGGTGAAGGGGATTAAGAGGTGCAGACTTCCAGTTATAAAATAAATAAGTCACGGAGATGAAAAGTATAGCATAGGGAATATAGTCAATGATATTGTAGTATCGGTATATGGTGACAGATGAGATGGTGACTACACTTAATCATGTTGAGTACTGAGTAATATATAGAACTGTAAAATCACTCTGTTCTATATCTGGGACTAATATAACACTGTATATCAACCATATCTCTCTCTCTCTCTCTATATATATATATATATTTTATTTTTTAGAGAAAGAGAGCAAGAGTGCATGTGCATGAGTGAATGGGAGGGGCAGCGGGAGAGAGAGAATCTTAAGCAAGCTCAGTGCTCAGCACGCAGCCCAACCCAGGGCTAGATCTCATGACCCGAGATCATGACCTGAGCTGAAATCAAGAGTCATATGCTTAACCAGCTGAGCCACCCAGGTACCCCAATAAAAATTTTTTTTAAATGGTGCTGGAACAACTAAATGGACTTACTGAAAAAAAAATGGATCTTGACCTATACCTTAAACCATGTTCAAAGGTTAATTCAAGATGGACAATGGACCTAAGTCTAATGTTTCTAGAGGCAAACAAAGGATAGTATTTTCATGACCTTGGGAGAGGCAAAAATTTCTTAGGGCACAAAAATCAGAAAAATAGAAAGAAAAAAAGATAAATTGAACTTAAACAAGTATTTTCATCAAAATACACTACCGACAAAATGGAAAATATAAGCCCCAGACTAGGAGAAATAGTTTAAAGACATATAGATATATTTGACAACAGACTTGTAACCAGAATATATAAATATTTCTAATAGGTAAACAATAAAAAAAACCCAATTTAACACTTTAGAAAACTGAATTAAAAATTTTTTAAAAATCTCAATATTATTAGTGATCAGAGAAATGCAAAATAAAACCATAATGAAATACTACCTCACATCTACTACTGTGGCTAAAATTAAGAATGACAACATCAAATAATGCAAGGATATGAGCAACTGGATCTCTCATACATTGATGGTGGAGTTTAAAATTGTATGGCCATTTTGAAAAAAATGATTAGTGGTTTTTATAGTTAAAGATAAATCTACTCAATGATCAAACAGTTCCATTCTGAAGTATTTATGCAACTGAAATCTCTCACAAAAAGATGTTAGTTTCTTTATTCATAACATCCAAGAAATGAAAACAAACCAAATAATCAACAGGAGAATAGATATAAATGAACTCTGGTATGCCATGCAATTGAATACTTCTCAGCAACAACAAGAAAAGAATGAATTATTGATATACACACAGCCTGAGTCAATCTAAAAATGGGTAAAGTAAGTCAGACACAGAAAGAGTACATATCATATTACTAATCTATATGGCCTTTAAATATAGATAAAATTAAATTATGGTTATAGAAATCAGAAGAGGGGTTGCTTATGGAATGTGAGAACCGACTGAAAAGAAGCACAAGGTAATTTCCTGAAGTAATGGAAATGTCCTATATATTGACTGGGGTATTAGTGACATAGGTAAACAGATTTGTCAAAATTCATTTGATCATACAGTTAAAATTTGTGATTTCAATGGATTTAAACTTCAATAAAATAAAAATAAACCCTCATTACTTTAAGATTAATACATATATTCTAACACCTGATAGACTGTCAGAATAAAATCCATGTTCCACTCTTCTCATATCCTCAATCATCTGTTGGCCGTGTAGTTTATACAATCTATTGTGTTTCACTGACACTGGGAGTTGGTATACTGGCCTAGCTCGCTGTAATCAATGACAAACATGAATTGCTAAGTCTCCTAGATCATATAACTCATAACTCTCTAGAACCTTAACTTCTCAAGAAGACTGAATTCAACTCAAACTCAAACTCACTTATGTCCAAGTGTTTTGACATACAGCCCCCTTTGAATCCATGTATAATGCTTTCATGGGAAATTTTATCCCAAGTCATTTGTGTAACACTAAACTTCTATTCATTAGTTTGGTAAGGGTGTATTTGTGATCACCACAACATAACAATGTTTTGTGCTAATTTTTACAGGATCTTTACAAAGTTTATTTGCACTGATATTCAACACTTGCCAGTGTAAAGTTCAATCTCTAGCAATAATGATTAATATGTGTACCTATTTTTGACTCCCTTGTCAGGTAACCTCTAAAGTCATTTAAAACACTATCACTGATAAGCTAACATGCTTTCTCTAAAGTGTTTCCAAATAGTGATGAGAATTTTAGTGATCTATTCCCTGAGTATTTTGTTTTGGAATGTTCTTTAAAGTCACTTAAGGAAGCTCTTTCTTTCATTTGCCACCATGTTTCATACAACCCTAGTCTGTGACTTTATTCCTGTTATATTGAAGACAATACATTTTTCCTCTTATTTTGTGTTCAAAATAAAATTGAGAGAGGACTCAATAACACGATGTTTTTGAGAGCTTAAACAGAAAGTAAATTCCTCTTTTTCTGCAGGATAATCTCTTGAGGGGTGGTAAAACCTCACCTTCCATTAAAAGCATATATGCCAATACTGATTAAAGATAATAAAATTTATTCCCTTTCATTTTTTCACCAGTTAAGAGGTTAAACAGAAGAGGGAGAGATTAGATTTTATGCCTGGTTTTTAAAATATGTTACCAATGATACTTCAAGAAGCTTGTATGATTATGTATAAAATTTAGATCTCTTGAATGTAAAGTTTCTTTGCTAAGCCTCTCTGAGGACTACAGATTATACATATATAGATAGATACATAGATATCAGGCATGAGAATCTACTGTAACACAGGCATATACATTAAGTAAATTTAAATAAAAAAAATTTTTTTCTCCCTTGCCATGTGGATGTTCTCCCATTGCATGCAATAAATTAATGATTCCAAGAAAACTATATTGGTAGCACTCATAAATCTAACACCTTCTTTCAATTAAAAAAAGGGTTAAGTTATACCATTTTAAAATTTTACTTGATTTAAAAATTTTACTATGGAAATAACTGTTGAATATGTTGGCCTTAATTTATATGATCCCTTTATTAAAAAAATAAGTTTAAGACTTTTCTTCCTGTTCTCATGTCCTGTGCATCAAAAGACGCTATCAGGAGAGTAAAAAGGCAACCCATGAATAGAAGACAACATTTGGGGCATCTGGGTGGCTTGTCGGTTAATGGTCTGCCTTCGGCTCAGGTAATGATCCCAGGGTCATGGGATCGAGTCCTGCATCAGGCTCCCTGCTCTGCCTCCTCTCCCCGAGTTGTTCTCTCACAAATAAATAAATAAATAAATAAATAAATAAATAAATAAATAAATAAATAAATAAAATCTTTGAAAAAGAAGAAAATATTTGAAAATAATATATCTAACAACAATCTAGTTTCCAGAATATATAAAGAACTCCTACAACCCAATAACAAAAAGACAACCAGTTAAAAAATGGGCAAAGGACTTTGAATACACACTTCTTTGAATACACATTTCTCAAAGTATACAGACAGCCAACAATCACACAAAAAGATGCTCAACATCATTAGTCATTAGTGAAATGCCAGTCAAAACCACAATGAAATACCACTTTGCAACCCAGTAGGTTGGCCATAATAAAAAATACAAAATGATAGAAAAATATTTGTGAGGATGTGGAGAAAGTAGAACCATCGAACACTGCCAGTGGGAATGTAAAATGGTTCAAGTGCTATGGAAAACAGTCTGGCGGCTCCTCAAAAAGTTAAATATAGAATTACCATACAACTCAGAAATTCTACTCTTAGGTATACACCCAAAGAAATGAAAACAATAATTCAAATAAATACTTGTAATGTTCATGGAAGCACTCTTCACAATAGTCAAAGGGTGGAAAGAACCCAATGTCCCTAAATTTGGGTTGGAATTCAGCTCTAAAAAGGAAGGAAGGACTGATACATGCTACAACATGGATGAATGATATGAAAGAAACCAAACACAAAAAGTCATGTATTGTATGATTACCTTTATATGAAACATCCAGAATGGGTAACTCAGACTTGTGTTTGCTAGGGAATGGCAGGAGAAAATGGGTAGTGACTATTCAGTGGGTGTGGGGTTTCCTTTTGGGGCGATAAAACTGGACTGGAACTAGGCAGAGGTGATGGTTGCACAACATTGTGAAGGTACCAAATGCTACTAAATTGTACATGTGAATTGGTTAATTCATGTTATATAAATTTTATGTAAAAAAAAGATAAAAAAAAATAGGGGCGCCTGGGTGGCTCAGTCAGTTAAGTGTCGAACTCTTGGTTTTAGCTCAGGTCATGATCTCAGGGGTTGTGGGATCAAGCTCGCAACAGGCTCTACACTCAGTGGGAAGTCTGCTTAAAGGTTCTCTCCCTCTCTCCTTTCCCTGACTCTCTCTCTGTCACGGGTACATGAAAGCACACATGCTCTCTCTAAAATAAATAAATGAATCATAAAAAAAAAAAACACAAAAAACTAATCTAAACCCATCTCTCCAAAAATTCAATGTTAGGTAACAGTTACCTCTAGACATTATATTACATATTACCTATGCTTTTCACTGTTCTCTTTCTGTGGTGCTGTCAATAAATGATGCTTTGATTTTCTAGCTATTAGATCATCTGTGGTATGTTTAGTGTTCCACAGTAGTTTTTATAATAAATTCCAGGGAATATATGTAAATGGAACTTTCTCTTTAAATCCAACTGGAAAAAGATCCAAAATCATATTTTGCATCACAAGATGATCACTGAAAATTATGTCTGAGATTGTGTTTCTTTTTACTTTTAAAATATGAATAGCATAGCAAACCAGCATCATAATGAACGGTATGCCAATGCTACAAGTCTGGGACTACGATTTTGTTTGAAGTCTTAATTTACTTCATTTTTCTTATTTTACAAATGCACGGGAAACAGATGAAATATGAAAGTATAAGATCTGCATCTCCTCAAGGGTTTGCATCCCCTCTCTAGCGTGTACAAGCCATGTGGCTTTGGCCAACTTATTTCATTTTCATTTCACTGTACTGCTTTCTCTTTCTCCCTTCAGATCTGTTAGTATCTACTTAGTATAGTTAGATGCTCCAATGCTGGGTCCATATATACTTAAAATGGTTGGATCTTCTTCATGAGCTGACCCCTTTACCATTATGTAATGACCCTCTTTGTCTCCTGTTACCATTTTGGCTTAAAGCCTATTTTGTGTGATAGAAGTATAGCTATCCTTTAAAAAAAAAAAGTGTAGCTATCCTTGTTCTTTTGAGGTTTCTGCTTACATTGAATCTTTTTCCATCACTTCACTTTGTTCCTATGTAGGTCCTTAAAGCTGAAGTGAGTCTCTTGTAGGCAGCATATAGTTGGTTCTTTTTTTTATCCACACAGCCACTCTCTGACTTTTGATTGGAGAACTGAATCCATTTACATTTAGAGTGAATACTGGTATGTAAGGATTTACTAATGCCATCTTATTAGTTATTTTCTGGCTGTTTTATAGTTCTCTTCTTCCTCTCTTGCTGCCTTCCTTTGAGAACTGATGATTTTTGATAGTGCTATGCTTTGAGTCTCTTCTCTTTATCTTTTGTCATCTACTGTAATTTTCTGCTTTGTGGTTATCATAAGGCTTACATGAAACACCTTGTAGATATAACAGTTTATTTTACACCGATAACAGTTTAACTTCAATCTCATTCAAAAACTCTATCCTTTTATTGTCCTCCTTTTATGCTTCTGATGTCATAATTTACCACTTTTAATAATATGTATTCATTAACAAATTACTGTAGCTATAGTTATTTTTAATATGCTTGTCCTTTAACCTTTACATTAGGATTCAGTGATTAACATACCACATTACCATAGTAGAGTACTGTGAATTTGACTATACACTTACCTTTACTGGCATGTTATATATTTTCATATGTTTTTCATGTTGTAATCAGTACCCTATCATTTTAGTTTGCAAATTCTTTTCTGCATTTCTTGTAAGGCAGGTCTAATGGTGATGAATTACCTCAGCTTTTGTCTAGGAATATCCTTATTTCTACTTCCTTTATGAAAGATAACTTTGCCAGAAAGAGTATTTTGATTGGCAGTTATTTTTTTAAGCATTCTGAATATATAATCTCACTCTCTTCTGCTCTACAAGGTTTTTGCTAACAACCCCACTGATTGTAGGTTACAATCTTTTGTAGGTTACAATCTTTTTCTTGCAACTTTCAAGATTATCTTTTTGTCTTTGATTTTTGACAGTTTTATTATAATGTATCTTGGACAGGATCTTTTTAGATTTAGTTGGTTTGGTGACCTAATGAGCTTTATGTACTTGGATATCCAAATGTCTTCCCATGTTTGGGAAACTCAGTAATCATTTCTTTAAATAGGCTTTCTGCCCTCTTCTCCCTCTCCTTTTGCTTCTGGAACTCCAATTGTTAAAAATTATTTCTTTTGACGGGATCTCACAGATCAGGCAGGCTTTCTTTACTCTTTGCTCTCCTCTGATTGGAATTTCAAGTTCCTATCTTTTACCACAGATTCTTTTTTCTGTTTGGTCCATTCTACTGTGACTGTGCTATCTGTTGCATTTGTCATTTTATTCACTGATTTCTTCAGCTCCAGAATTTGTTTTTGGTTCTTTATGATTTCTATCTTTGTTAATCTTTTCATTTTGTGTATTGCTTTCCTGATTTTGTTGAATTGTCTTTGTGTTTTCTTGTAGCTCACTGAGTTTCCTTAGAATAGCTATGTTGAATTCTTTATTAGTTAAATCACAGATATTTTGGGTTTAGTTACTGGAGGATTGTGATCTTTTGGTGATGTCATGGTATTTCATGTTCTTTGGAATTAGGTATTTTCTTTTCTTTGTTTGTTTGTTTGTTTGTTTGAGGGGGGAGGGGCAGAGGAAGAGAAAGAATCTTAAGCCCATGTGCGGAGCCTGACATGGTGCTCGCTGTAACAACCTGAGCCGAGATCAAGAGTCAGACGTTTAACCGACTGAGGGATCTAGGTGCCCCGCATGTTCTTTGGAGTTTTGCATTGCCACCTTAACATTTGAAGTAGCAGCCACCTCCTCCAGTATTTACTAACTGTCTTCAGGGCAGAAATATCTTTCTTCAGTCCTGCCAGAATTTATGAGGCTTTCTCAGACCTATGGATACATCTGCTCCGTATTTCTTGCTCCCTCTTGTGGCAGACCTTAATATTGTATTCCTTCTCTCCTTCCGGCAACACACAAGGCTGAACGCTGACCCCCAGACCTTTGTTTCCTAAATGTGGTGCTACAGCTCCTTTGTGGTCTCTTCCTGGCCTGCAGCTACAGATGTGCTAAAGCCTGCTCTCACTACTCTCTTTAGCAGTGCACACAGGGAGCCAGCTGCAGAGCAGAAGGGAGATTGTGGGTGAGGCATGTGGTATGGTGGAGGTTCCCATGGCCAGTTAGAGGGATCTACAGGTGAAGCTGCCCAAGCAGCTCATGGCAGACTTTTAATGGAGTCTGTGACGCAGTGAGTATGATGAGTACCTTTAATACCTTCTGAGAGTCCCATCTGCCACTCTCCCAGTCTCTTTCCACCCCACACCCCAGCCATGGAGCTCCTGATTTAGTGCTCTAGATGGGGTAAGAGAGAGAGGGAGAGAGAGAGAGATGAGTCTCTTTGGTAATGGCCTGCACGGCTGGACAAGCTGGGTACTCACTCATCTGTTCTCCCTTTTCTCTGCAGGAAAAATCATAGGCCAAGAAGGGTTCTCGTAGATCTAAGCTGCATTCTCTTGGGTGAGAAGTGATGTATGTAAAGACAAGCTATTCCTCTTGCTAGAACTGGAATGCATCCAAACTTGTATTTTTTTTTTTTTTTTTTTTTTTTTTTGCTTCAGTGGAATGCTGAAACTTCTCTGGAAATCTGAACTTGCACAAGGGCTCTCTCAACCCTGGATAACTGTCTAAGTCACTGCACCCCAAAGGGTCCCAGACTATAGCCAAGAGGAGCAAGAGCTGGTAAACAGGTTACTACAGGGTCCAGTCAAGACTGAAATCTGTCTGCTTATTATCCAGTGCACAGGTGGGTGGGAGGCCTTCAGGGTTCCTTGGTATATGGTTTTGGATCCCATAGCTCTCACAGTTCATTTTTGTTGTGGGTGGGACAAAAACAAGGGACATTTTATACTGCCATCACTGTCTTTTATCTTTTTATGTAATATGGGGCACTGGGAACCGTTCACATATTAATAGTCTCTATGCTTTAATGTGAACACGTATGCCATGTGACTACAGAATTCTGTAAGTTTGGATGACTTAATTTTCTAAGAACCAGAAAATCTGCCCTTTCTGAATCTTGATATTAAATAACATGGTAGAACAAATGTTAAACTAATTCATTACATTGTTCTCTACAAGTAGAGACTTACATTTCCTCTTTTTAGTCCAACTCTTTGCCTATTTACTTTCAACCCAATAAGAGATTCCATATCATATGTTCACTTCTGTGAGTTAGTTCAATTGTGCTGCTTTTGAATACATTATTAGCCTACAGACTTTATTATAGCCAATTCTGTCTCTATACAAATAACGAATGACCTTTGGACTACTTTGGTTATGGCAGGCGTAAGCAATGTATTCTCGGAATACTCATATATTTTATGAACAAAGTTTCTGTTTAACTACATAAATGGGAATCAAAGGACATAATATACCACCATTTCCACAGTGTTTGTGATATATGGCAGGGCAGGGTATGGTTAAGTAAACAATAAGGCATTCTCTCGCCATGTTTTAATTACCCTTCCTTGTTTCTTTTAGGAGTTAAATAGGCCCTATTTTGTTATCTGGAATGGGGCATAAAAAAGGAAGCTCTAGGAAAAATTTCAATTTTTCTTTGGCATCTGAATTTTCCATAAACCTGATTTTTGTCTTGGCCTTCCTTCTTTGCCCCTTTTAACGTTGTGTTCATCAGCTTCTTTCTATTGAAGTTTACACCTTCTTGTTCTTATTCTACCTCAGACAACCCCATAAAACATTATGCTACAAAGTTGCTTCGGATCCTTGCTATCATTCTCTTGTTCTATTTTGAGAGACAGCATATCAAGTGGTAAAGAATGCAGGCTAGGGAGCCATAGTGCTTGGGTTTGAATCCCATCTCTGTCACTTACTACTTGGTAACAACAAACAAGAACAAACTTACAGCCATAATGGAAGGATTTTACCACACTTTTCTTTATTTATTTGAGAGAGAGAGAGAGAGAGAGAGAGAGAGAGAGAGAAAGCATATGAGAGGGGGGAGGGTCAGAGGGAGAAGGAGACTCCCTGCTGAGCAGGGAGCCCGATGTGGGACTCGATCCCGGGACTCCAGGATCATGACCTGAGCCGAAGGCAGTCACTTAACCAACTGAGCCACCCAGGCACCCGTTACCACACTTTTCTTGATAGTTGATAGCACTAGCAGCCATAAATTCGTTAAAAATATGAAAAATTTGAACAAAATTATTTATAAACTTCACCTAGCAGACATATTTAGAACACTTAACCCAACAACCTGATGAATATACATTCCTAATATAGGTAAAGAAAGTCTTAAGGAATATTAAAGTATTGAAATCACAGACTGTTTCCTAACCACAATGAAGATAAACCAGAAATCAACCACAAAAAAACAACTAGAAAATTAATATCTTTGGAAACAAAAAAACATACCCCTGATAAAGGCTCTTTAGTTATTAGCAAGAGACAAAGATATAGTCAGATTACCTCAGGCTGTGTGGGATTTTTATAAGGATACAGAGTAAAGTAATGACATCCAGGGAACTGACTCTGTAGACAAATAGCCAGTGCTTGTAAAATTGGAGTGCTGTTCATTGCCATTTAGTAAATAACAACTACACTAATATCCTAATATCACTCTAGTAACTGTTGTTTCAGAAACAAGCATTTGTTGTTCCCTTTTCTAGTTATTCCTCTATTCTCACGTTTCTCTCTCTGACACTCTCTGCTTTGCTTTTAACCCTTTTTACTTTCATCCCTACCTTAAAATAGTTGGCTTATTCATGGCTTCTACTGTCTCATGGCTTTTGCCTATGACCTTCTTTCTCTCTTGGTTTCTGCCACTGTTTAGTAACTGAGTCTCTTCTTTGTGTTCCATGTTTAAATTATTCAAGAGAAATAATCTGAATTCTTCAGTCATTCTAATAGAAACCACTCCAAATCAGCAGAGTTTATGCATCAGCTCCCTACAAAAATTACTAGTCTTCCTCATGTCCATGTTGTAGATGACTACCTCTGGGCTAAGTGCCAACCTCTAATTCAGGATTGCAGAGTTACTTGATACAACACGTGATAACTTTTGAACAAGAACCATCTCTGGTCTCTTATTTCAGAGGACGACTGATTTTGGAAAGGCACTCAATTTCTTGGATTTCTGAGCAAGGGAAAAATGACAACTGCTAATATAGGACAACATACCTAGTGTATACTTCATAATAGTTTTGTTTACCTTTATTGCTTTAAGTCAAAGATTTCCCAAATTATTATTGGTATGCTGCGAGAGTTCCCATTTGGGGGTAGTGTGTATAAAGTCGTTCCTATGGACTCCTGTCATTGACTAGTATATTATTTCTGTTTATACCCAGAAAATGAAGGAAGAGATGCATTTGTTATTTTAATAAACCATTTTTATACTGAGAAAAAAAAAACAACTAAATAACCCTGAATCAAAGAATATATTGCTCACAAAAATTAGAAAATATTGAGAACCAAAGGATAAAAAGAACAACATAACAAAACTTGTGGAATGTAGCTAAAGCAGTACTTAGGGGAAAGCTTATAAACTTAAATGTGTATAACACAAAAGAGGAAATGCTACAATTAATAAGCTAAACATCTACTTATAGAAGTTTTAAAAAGACAGCAAAATAAACCTTTAGAAAGTAAGAGGAAATACTAAAGTCAAAAGCAAAACACACAAGAGAGAATTAACATCAAAGTTAGTTCTTTGAAAAAACTAATACAATGACAAACTTCTGGCGGGACCAATCAAAAAAAAAAGAATGAAGATATAAGTAACTAATATCAGGAATGAAACAGGAAAACACTACAGATACTGCAGATGTTAAAAAAATTGAAGGTATTATGAATTATCTGGTGCCAATAAATTAATAAATTTAGAACTCTTTAAAAACATAATTTACCAAAACTGAAAAATAAAATAAAATGTAGTATTTCCAAGAATATTGTTCACCTGAACTGAACCACAAGGAACATAATACATATAACAGAAACCCAAACTGAACAATGGTCCACAAAACTACTGACCAATACTCTTCATGAAAGACAAAGAAAATAGAAGGAACTATTCCAGATTGAATGAGTCTAAAGAATTTAAAGGGTCATGACAACTAAATGCAATGTGTGTTCCTGAATCTGATCCTGGAAAAGGGGAAAAGTCACAAAGGACATTATTAAGACAAATGATAAAAATTTAAAATGAGTTTCACATTAGATATCAGTATTGTATCAATATTAAATTTCATAAAGTTGATCACTTTAGTATAGTTAAGTAAGAAAGTATCTTTGTTCTTAGTCAATATACCCTGAAGTATTTATGGATAAGAGAACATGATGCTGGGGCGCCGGGGTGGCTCAGTCAGTTAAGCATCTGCCTTCAGCTCAGGTCATGATCCCGGGGTCCTGGTATCAAGCCCCACGTCAGGCTCTCTGCTCAACAGGGAGTCTGCTTCTCCCTTTCCCTCTGTTCCCTCTCTCTCTCTCAAATAAATAAAATCTTAAAAAAAAAAAAAAGAACATGATGCCTCTAACAAATGATTCAGGGGAAAAAAAAATCCACGTACATATATACCTATTTATAAAAAGAAGGAATGATAAAGAAAATATGCCAAATGGTACCTTGTGATTCTGGTGAAGAGAATATAGAAGTATTCTGTACTACTTCAGTAATTCTTCTGTAACTTCTCTATTATATTTTATAAGTTTTATGATTTTGTCTTTCATATTTGTTTTCAAGCCAACTGGAATTGAATTTTATATAATATTTTTCCACATGAATACCTAAAGTCTGAACTTTTCCTTGATGATCTGCATATATTATGTCCAAGTACGGGTAAGTCTATGTCTGGCCTTTTTCTTCTGTTCCACCTACACTAACACTAAAGTTAACACCTCTAGTTTGTCAAAAGACAGCAAAAAGACAGTGAAAAAAACCAAACTGTGACACAAGAGAAGATTTATTTACAAAGATATAACAAAGGCCAGTATTTAGAATACATAGAAAGTATTCCAAATCAAGAAGAAAAAGAAACGCAATCCGATAGAAAAATGGTCAATTTGAACAGGCACTTCACAAATAAGAAATCTACACAGCCAATAGTCACATAAAATAGTGCTCAACAGCACAGGTCATCAGAGAAATGCAAATTAAAACCACAATGGTGTAAGACTGGCAAAATTTTAAAAGTTTGCCACAATCAAGAGTTTGGGAGTATGTGGAATAACAAGAGCTCTCATCAAGTGTTGGTGGGAGTAAAAATTGGCACCACTTTGGAAAACAGTGGGGCATCTGCTAGTAAATAACTGATGTTATGCATATCCTATGGCATAGCAATTTCCCTTACAAGAAAATAATTAATTCAGAGAAACTGGCATGCCAGGAAGTATGTACAAGAATGTTCACAGTAGCTTGGTTTGTACTAAATATAAGTTAGAAGCAATCCAAATGTCCATCAACAGTAGAGTGGATACACAAATTGTGGGTATAAGCAAATGAAATACATCACACCAACGAAAATGAACCGTCTATAGCTACTGACAAAAACATCGATTAATCTCACAAACACAATCTTGAAAGAAGCAAGGTAAGAAGAATATACACTGTATCATCTCATTTATATAGAATTCAATAACATAGGCTGAATAACATAATAGACTGAAACAACTTGTGTTATTTAGTATGCATAAATAGATGGTAAAAAGAGAAGTGATGAACTCATCACAAAAGACAGGATGGTGATTACTTCTCAATGTCAGAGTGGGAACAGAAATTGGAAAAAACACAGAGGTCTTCTGTGGTGTTGACAATTTTCTATTTCCTGATCTGGGTGAGAGTTAAAAGGATATGTGTTTTTAATTACTTGTTAAAATGTGCATGTTTTATGCACTTTTCTGACTTTCATAATATGTTTTATAATTAAGAAAAGAAAAACAAGAAAAAGGAAAAAAGAAAACCTAGTGTTTTTGAGGAACTGCTAGTAGGTCAGGAAAATTAGTGTGTGTATAGGACATATAAGGAGATAACTGGAAAAGTAGTCAGATGTTTAATATATCAAAGCCTCTTGATAAGCTATACAATAAAATTGTACAGAAATTTCTGCACAAGGTCCACAGTAAGCCTATAGCAAACATGTATGTCTAGATTACTCCCCCTGACCTTCCAAGTTTATAATACACATCCCTAAATGAGACAAAAGGAGGAAAAGTTGGAGATAAAGATTCTAGATTAGTTTAAGATGGCTCTCTTATTCCTGATTTCTATTCCTAATGAGACCTGGCTATCTGACTATAATACCTATTCTTGGGTTCCAGGGGCTAGCCTGTATCGTTTATTTTCCTATTTTAGTTACATTTAGATGACTTTTCTTACTGGCAGGGGTTATAACTGAGATAGATCATGTGCTCAAACAACAGGGCGCCTGGGTGGTTCAGTTGGTTAAGCAGCTGCCTTCAGCTCAGGCCATGATCTCAGGGTCCTGGGATGGAGTCCCCCGTCGGGCTCCCTGCTCAGCGGGGAGTCTGATTGTCCCTCTGCCTCTGCCCCTCCATCCCCGCTTGTGCTCTCTCTCGCTCTGCTCTTTCTCTCAAATAAATAAAATATTAAAAAAAAGAAATCAAACAATAATACAACAGTAAATGTCTCTTTTCTAATTTATCAACATATGGATAAATATTAGGCCTTTTATTCATAAGAAATTTCTAAATATAAATAATAATACTCATCAAAATGTTCTAACATCACTTAACTTACCCTCAAAGTATGGTGCTCTTGTGCTAATAAAAGTCTTAGTTCTTCATGTAGTGTTATAACTTCCAGAAACTGTCCCCATAAAGCCATTAGAAGTGAACAAAGTTGTGCAAGATTCATATTTATAAGTTCTGCCAGTTCATCAGGATTTTCTGTTTTCTGAAATGACAAGAAAAGAACTTCACTGCTTCCTGAGACTTACCATGTCTAAATTTAATGTGTTATTGAGAACATTAATACAAAAGCAAATTTTTGGTTTTAACAAGAAGTGTGTGTGTGTGTGTGTGTGTGTGTGTGTGCACGTTCTTGTATGTGTAGAGACCAAGTAACCAATGGCTTTTTCCTATGTGATAGTTACTATAGCAACTACTTAATTGATATTTTAATATCTGAGATATCTTGTTACTGAAATAGTGTCAAATATAGCTTAAAATTACAAATCAGGATTTTATAGAGCATGATCAACTTCAAACACTAAAATTCTGAGAATTTTAAACACAATGTACAAATCATGATTAAAGTTCTAAAAGTTATAAAATTTTTGGAAGATAATGAAATCTTGAAATAAGATTTTTTTCTCCAATCTGCTAAGTAAAGTACTTAAAAGATCTGTAACTCTTCAGAAGGGACAGAGGTACCTTCTAAAGTACTAACTGCTTTTCCTTCACTCCTATGTTCCTAGGTGCCATATTACTTGTGGTAATCCTCTTAGAGAGTCATCAAACACTTCTTTCTCTTTTGTAACAATTCATTTGCCCACTGTTTATTGAGCACATTTTAAATGCTAGGGCCCACATTCCAATCTAACTCAAAGATTAATATGAGAAACTCAGAAAAGTGGGTAAACAATTTTTATATACTATTATGAGTGTTCTAATAGTGGTATTAAATTATCCTGTTTATTTAAATATTCACCTAAACTGATGATACAAGTTAAAAGTAATGAATTATACAATAAAATGCAGAATCTTCTATAAGGCATTTGGATTTCTTGAATAGGTAAAATAAGGATTTTTGGACAAACAACAATAAAAGACCATAAATCAGAATGATTCCTTCTCTTTTGGACAAGCTTTTCTTTGATTCACTGAGGCAGCAGTGTTCAGGCAGAGAATATCTTGCTGGAAATATATGTCTTCAATTACTAGTCATACTAGGAAATCTATCTTAAATATATAGAGAGATGCTGATTTCATTTCCCCAACCTAAAGAAGGTAGAAGTAGTCTATTCAGGTTAAGGTTGAAAGCCACTCCCATACCATCTATATAGTAATGACTGCTAAATCTTTATATCTGTATCACATCTCTCCAGAGCTCTAGACCCATTACCTACCAGATGACTATATTTGGATGTAAAACGAAAGGTATTCAAGTTCGGTATCTCCTAAAGAGTACTAATTATATCTCTACCCTCCCTTTCTTAAAAAAAAAATCTCAAAACATTGCTTATCACATATGATATATCCTTACTCAGTATTTTTACTTCATTTTGAAGTCAGCAATTCAGCAGGCTTTTCTCCTTCCCCCTGCAAACCGAGTTTCCATTTATCTATGCTAACTCAGAGAGAACATAAAACAAAAATTCAGCAAAATTATTAAGAAGGGAAGGGATGGTGCTTTGTTCACTTTCGTGACTTTGATTATGTATATATATTATATACTTTGTATATATTATATATATATATAATATATACTTTGTATATATTATATACTTTGATTCAGTATATAAATGTCCATTTATATACTGAAATTTACACAGCAGTCACTCAGTATTTACTGAGTGAATAAGTGAATGAATGAATAAGGAATTATAGGCTTCAGTTAAGGAAAAAGTGCCCCAAATTTTTGGACAAACTCAGAAAATGTTGAAAAATTCCAGAATTCTGGAATGGAAGCTAATAGAATCAACATATAATAAATATTGATTCATCAATGTACAATAAATCTACAGATGTATTTTGCCCCAGGAAATAGTTTATAAATGTATTAGAAATGAAGCTAACAAATTTTTCATGTCTCTCTTAAGAACATACAGAAGATTAAAGTATTCTCTAAAATAAATGGAAACATGCAGTCTTGTTCCAAGAATAGTTTTAACGGAGTTTAGAAAAAGAAGACTTGAATAAGCATTTGACAGTAACTAGAGAGTGTTGTGTAAGGCAAGCAATGCTATTCTTAGTATAATCTACACACAAGTAGAAATAATTCTCTTGGTCTTACCATAGGTTGAATAATGTAAACAACTCTTTTTTTTTTTAATCCCCTGAGAGCAAGGCTGTCTAGATACCTTGCAATTATTAATTTTACTTTTCAGAAATCATGGCACCAAGGTTCTGAGGACTTTAGTATTTTCATTATTACTAAAGCATCTTTTCAAACATAAATTACTCCTGTAGTTTACATAAATCTTTACAATGTCTCAAAATATAAATAATAAAATACTTTAATGTCAAAAAGGAAATTAGGATTAAGTTTGACAATCTGTTTTATATGTATAAATGCAAGAATAATAAGATCTTACATTTGTATAGTATTTCCTCAAATAACATTCATTATCTTGTCTTATATGGACATGCACTTTTTCATAGAAGTCACTGATCTTGTTTGATTACAAAATATTGCTTACTTAAAAAGACTTGAAAAATAGATAAAGAAAAGAAAAAAATTACGTTCATTTTAGTGTAGAGTCTTCCATTTTTCAGTTATACACATAAACACTAGAATCAGATAAACTATTATGCCATTTTCATTGAATGAGGATTTCCCTCCATCATCACTGAAAGCACATTTTTAAGGTTATATAACTTTTTTAGATTGTAAGTGTCCCATACTTCATTTAACCACTCTCCTATCATTGGGTATTTACTCAGGTTAATATTCTTATATTATTAATTATAATGTATATGAGTCTCATTGTTTGTTTAGTACTGGTTGAGAAGTAATACTCTGTCTTTGGATATATATACTGCCAAATTAATCTCTGAAAAAGATCTCCAAGGTGAGAGATCTATGAGAGAGATACAAGAATCTGTATCTTACCACAGCTCAACAGCATTACATTATTTAAAAATCACAGCTGATCTGACAGGTTAAAAAAGGTATGAGAATATTTAAAATTTTGTTTATTTGATAGTGAAACTGAATTTGTTTCATTTGTTAGCCTATTTTGTAAATGGGTATCCTATACAAACTTGAAAAATGGGAAGTACCAGGTTTTCCCATTGATTTGTAAGAACTCTTCAAATATAATTGTATCTTTTGTCTATTCTATCTGCTGCCAAAATTTACCCTAGGTTGTTGATGTTAAACTTTATGATGTCCATTTATATACTGAAATTTAAATGTGTACCTAAAAAATTTATTAGTAATACATGAATACACGTAGTATTTTTAAAATTTAGTACAGATGGATATAGAGCAAAGAATAAAAATTTTCCTTTATAATCCCATCCTTCATGCAACTCTTTTCTGTATTTTGTTAACAGTTTAGAATACATACACACACACATATGTATAATATATATGTACCATATGTGGATAATTCCCTCTACAATAATACACATTTTTAAAGAGTTTTTCTAAGTCATTATTACCTTTCTTCAAGTAAGCTTTAAAATAAATCAAATTTTAACATTTCCAACGGTATTTTGATATGGATGCATCAATTATTAACTTAAAAACCTGTAACTTCCCATGATTATTTCTCTTTCCATTCAAAAGTATGTTTATTTATTCAAATATCTCACTGAAATAGTGCAAATTTTTTTCACATTAATTGCACACATTAAGATTACTTCTAAATGTTTAAAGTTCTTTGGGGCAACTATTATAACAACATTAATGATTCTTAAAGAAAATACTTCTCTTATTTGAGCTGTGGGGAAAGCCTCTAGGAGAGTACACAAAATTACTTGTATCCTGCATATGTATAATTTTATAAGAAGTAGATACCTTTTTCAAAGGGGTCTAGTCCTCATTCAAATTTACATACAGAAATACATTCTAAAGCCAAATATATGTTTTTGTTTGATTCAAGTCTCTGATTTCTTCCATTAATATAACTGAGAGTGAAATACATAGTCATCTTAAAATAAAACATTTAAAATAGAACATTTAGTTCCACGGCCAAAAAAAAGGGAGGGGATAAGAAAAATCAATTTAATTTCAAGAATAAACTAGTGGAAAAATGGTCTGAGACACAAACTGATCTACTAAAATAAAACAATTTTTATTTCTAAACTATCATTTTACAAAAATATGTAAGTTTAAGGATGCTTTAAAAATTTGTCTAGAAATTCTTTTGAGTAAACTAACTGAAGAAAGAAAGTGCACACTTTTGATAGTTAATCGTCTTTGCTATTTCATTTATATGCAGAATAATGTAAATTTTAAAGATAAGTTAACTTTATGAAGCCAAAAGTCTTGAATCAACTAAGTTGTGATTCTACCATGATCAACCATTTGAGGAAGGATAAATCATTATTAAGTTTTCTTAGATAAAATATTTAGAAGAGGAAACAGAAATCCACTCAAATAACTTGATAATGTTAATTTAAAAAAAAATCCAAGTACCTTAACTTCTTCACATAGTTCAGTAAGTCGCGCTTCTACATCCATTTCCTCTGAAAGGAGTAAAGAGTAATTAGAGGAAATATTTCAGTGTTAGATCTGAAAACTATTCTGAAATTATCTAAATACAGTTGCCCCCTGAACAATATGGGGGTTCGGGGCATCAACGCCCCCCCGTGCACTCAAAAATCCATGTTTAACTTCTGACTCCCCTAAAACTTAACTACTAATAGCTTACTAATGACGAGAAGACTTATCAATAACAGTTGATTGTATGTTATATGTATTATATGTTGTATTCTTATAAAAATAAGCTAGAGAAAAAAGTGTTAAAATCGTAAGAGAAAATACATTTATAACCCTATTCTGTATCTATTCAAAAAAAATCCATGTATAAGTGGACCTGTGCAGTTCAATCCCAGGTTTTTAAGTGTAAATTACCTTTAAAAAACCAGAAGGTTGAGAAATATCTGGACTATATTCAATGAAGTGCATTTCAATGTAATATATTATCATGAACACATTAATCATGCATATAACATGATAACTATTAAATTCTACGTTGTGATTATTAGTGTTCCAATTCTCATAAGAGGCTAACACTGTCAAGGAAATATTGCCTATGGACCTAAAGTAACTTGCACAACTGCATCACAGAAAAGATAAAACATATAGTTAGGTTTTACTGCATTTCATACACTGTAAATTTCAATAAAGTTTAGCATTTGTTTTAGATGTATACATGCTTTGTTTTTTTTTTTTTTTACAAAAGGTGTTCCTAAAAATTTCAAGTCAAATTAATTTTTATAGCCAAAACATTTAAAACACACCTGGAGCATAGGTTATTTAATGGTAATGAATGTCAAATCTTTTTCAACAAAAATTAAGTTTCTAATTTAGTTTAATACATTTTTTTCTATAAGATAGCCTAAAACTGAGGCAAATTTTTTCCATACAATCCTAATTTAATGTATGCTATAATCTCTATAAGAAGTGTACAGATTAATTTACAATTAAAATAATATTTATAAGGGACTACAGAAACTAACAGAACAGAAAGGTTTATTGGTTACTTTTTACAGGGAAGGAATTTCACTAAGGCCTGAAATATGCTTAGATACACCTAATTTTTAATTAGAAATCAAACTAAAATGAGTTCTCCTACAAGAACTATAGTAGCATAGTTGTAATCACACAAAATTCCATAATCCTGTTGTTCCACAATCTTGTTAACTGGTTATTCTCACACAAAGGCAAGAATAGATTCTAGGGACATCCCTGAATTTATTCATCAGCTCATTATCTCATAAGGTAGACTTCAATGTATACTATTTGACAAAAAGAATAATATTTATATTTGATAAAATAAAGTTACATCTATATGGTAAACACAACCAACCTATGATGTGAACAACAAATACTCCACTAGTAATTAAAAACAGTACAAACACACATATAGTTTGAAAGTCACAAAATATATAAATAAAGTTGTTATGAGATATTGATAGGTACCGAGAGAGAAATTGCAAATTTGGTCAACCTGTTGATGACTAAGGAAATCAGCTAATACTTCACAAATTATTTCACTGTCAGTGGCTTTTAATATAGGTTTTCCAAAATTAAAAAAAAAAACAACTAGCAGAACCTGTATTAAAATCATAACTCCCATATGTCAATGTCTGTTTTCACATTACTCATAAGTTTTTCCTTTGATCGGAGAAAATCTGTAAAATTAATCTTAGTAAGTTAGATATCCTACCTATAAATTTTTTAAAAATGAAAAACTTTAAAGTTTTGAGTTTTGATACATTTTTCTTGTCTTTACATATAGGAGTCTAAATGTATAAGGTGGTACATTTGCATTATGGCTAGTGAGAGCTACTTCAATGCAAACATCTCAAAGAATTTAAAAAAGTAAAAACCTTAATCTTTGAATTGATTTCAAAACCGCTTAGGACTTTTAAATGAATTTAAAATTCTATCTTTTCTCTTTAAAGTTTATTTACACATATACAATTATACAGAAATGTATAAAAGTAATTCTTATTTTACATAAATTATTTTATTTGGCTCCTGCTGCTAATCCAAGGTTACAGTGTAAAACATATTCTTCCATATTTTTCAAATATACACGTACATATGGGCACACATCAAAGATACTGCAAATTTGGTTCCAGACTACAATAAAGCTAATATTGCAATCAAATGAGTCAAATAAATGCTCCGGTTTCCCTAAACATCAGAAGTGCATGTAAAAGTTATGTTTATACTATATTGTAGCCTGTTAAGTGTGCACTGTGTCTACAAAATGTACATAATTAAAAAATACTTTATTGCTAAAAAATACATCATTTGAGTTTTCAGTGAGTTGTAATCTTTTCACTGGTGGAGGGTCTTGCCTTGATGTTGATGACTGCTAACTGATCAGGGTAGTGCTTGCTGAAGGTGGAGGTAGCTATGGCAATTTCTTAAAATAAGACAAAAATGAAGACTGCCACATCCACAGACTCTTCCTTTCATGAAAGATTCCTCTTAACATGAGATGCTGTTTGATAGCATTTACCCATAGTAGAACTTCTTTCAAAATTGGGGTCAATCCTCTCAAACCTTGCCACTTCTTTGTCAACTAAGTTTGTGTAATAGTCTATACCCTTTGTTGTCATTTGAACAGTCGTCACAGTATCTTCAACAGTAGATTCCATCTCACAAAACTACTCTTTGCTCATCCATAAGAAGCAAGTGCTCATCTGTTGAAGTTCTACCGAGATTGCAGTAATTCAGTCACATCTTCAGGCTCCACTTCTAGTTCTAGTTCTCTTGCTATGTCCACATCTGCAGTTAACTTCCTCCACTGAAGTCTTGAACTCCTCAAAGTCATCCCTGAGGGTTAGAATCAACTTCTCCCAAATTTCTTTTAATGTTGATATTCTGACCTCTTCCCATGAATCATACAAGTTCTTCATGGCATCAAAATGGTGAATCCTTTCCAGAAGGTTTTCAACTTACTTTGTCTGAATCATCAGAGGAATCATTACCTATGGCAGCTACAGCCTTACAAAATGTACTTCTTAAATAAGACTTGAAATTAGAATGACTCCTTGATCCACGGGCTGCAGAATGGATGTGTTAGCAGGCATGAAAACATTAACCGCATTGAACATTTCCATCAGAGCTCTTGGGGGGAACAGATGCATTGTCAATAGGCAGTCATATTTTGAAAGGAATCTTTTTTTTCTGAGCAGTAGGTCTCATCAGGGGGCTTAAAATATTCAGTAAACCATGCTGTGAACAGATGTGCTGTCATCCAGGCTTTGTTGTTCCATTTATGGAGCACAGGCAGGGTAGATTTAGCATAATTCCTAGGTGTCCTAGGATTTAGGAAATGGTAAATGAACACTGGCTTCAATTTAAAGTCACTTGTTACATTAGCCCTTAATAGGAGAGTAAGCCTGTTCTTTGAAGCTTTGAAGCCAGGCATTGACTTCTCCTCTCTAGCTATGAAAGTCCTAGAAGGCATCTTTTTCCAATAGAAGGCTGTTTTGTCTACACTGAAAATCTATTGTTTAATGTAGCTACCTTCATTACTTATCTGAGCTAGATCTTCTGGATAACTTGCTGCAGCTTCTACAACAGCACTTGTTGCTTCACCTTGTACTTTGATGTTATAGATACAGCTTCTTTACTTAAGCCTCATGAACCAATCTTTACTAGCTTCCAACTTTTCTTCTTCAGCTTCCTCACTTCTCTTGGCCTTCATAAAACTGAAGAGAGTTACAGCCTTGCTCAGGATTAGGTTTTGTCTTAAGAGAATATTGTGGCTGGTGTGATCTGTTTTTTTTAAGTTTTTAATTTAAATTCCAGTTAGTTACCATACAGTGTAGTATTAGTTTCAGGTGTACAATATAGTGATTCAACACTTCCATATAACACCCGGTGCTCATCACAACAAGTGTCCTCCTTAATCCCCACCACCTATTTCACCCATCTTCCCACCCACCTCCCCTCTGGTAACTATCAGTTTGTTCTCTACAGTTACGAGTCTGTTTCTTGGTTTGCCTCTCTCTCTCTCTCTTTTTTCCCCTATGCTCATCTGTTTTGTTTCTTAAATTCCACATATGAGTGAAATTGCTACTAAAACTTCCTATATAATAGCAATAAGGCTGTTCTGCTTTCTCATCATTCATGTGTTCATTGGAGTAGCACTTTTAATTTCCTTCAAGAACTCTTCCTTTGCATTTATCCCTTGGTTAACTGGTTGGCAAAAGAGGTCTAGCTTTTGGTCTATCATAGCTTTCAAGGCATCATCCTCGCTAAGCTTAATTCTTTCTAGCTTTTGACTTAAAATGAGAGATGTGGAACTCTTCCTTTCACTTACACACTTAGAGGCCACTGTAGGGTTATTAATTGGCCTAGTTTCAATATTGTTGTGTCTCAGGATATAGGGAAGTTTGAGAAGAGGGAGAGAGATTAGGGAAAAGCTGGTCAGTGGAGCAGTCAGAATACATATTTGTTAATCAGTCCACCATCTTATGTGGGTATGATTCATGGTGCCCCAAAACAATTACAATAGTAACATCAAAGATCACTGAGCACAGATCACTATAACAAATATAATAATAATGAAAACATTTGAAAGATTGTGAGAATTACCAAAATATGACACACAGACATGGAGTGAGCAAATGCTGTTGGAAAAGTGGTGCCAACAGGCTTGTTTGATGCAGGGTTCTACAAACCTTCAATTTGTAAAAAAATGCAGTAGCTGTGAAGTACAATATAATGAAGTATTCCTATATATGGGTTTTAGAGTCACTTTTTTTTTTAACAAAAACATGATTGTTTTACACACTTTTCTGCAATTTGCTTTTTTCTCTCAGCAATTCTACATGGAAATCTGGTATGTAACCCTAAAGTGTTTTTTTAATGGCTGCATAATATTCCTTGGTGTGAATGCCTTATAATTTCCTCCATATTCTAGTCTTTGTCAAATGATAGGCATTTATCTTTATTTTCAGTGTTTTGTCACTAAGAAGAATACTATAAAAAACATGCTTATACATATATCTATACATACTAGTACTCATATTTCCATGACACAGGTTAACAAAAGGGGGATGCTAGGTCAAAGGGTAAATATATCCTATATTTATTTTCTAACCCCATCCATCTGTTCATTTATTCATTCATTCATTCATTCATTCAACAGATATTTATAACATAGCCCAGAAAAAGCCAATATAATACTAGGTGTTAAGGATAAAATATATCTCAGTAAAAATATTATTTAATTAACTCCATTATGGTTTGAATCAGGTCTTTTTCCACCCAACCAAAAACTAGGCCCTTCTTTATATAGGACTTTCATAAGCAGCATTCTATACAGTTAATTTAGAATTGAGAATGCTCAAATGTAAATTGATAGGCTGGCAATACAATAGTTTAAACAAGAAGTATGTTTTTATTGCTAAAAGGACACTAAAGCATGTTGGAAATGATCACAGTTTCATACTATGAATTCTTTAATTTTATACTTGCTTTATGAGAATATAAAACTATATTCTAAAATAATGATCATAAATAAATCTTTAACCTTTCTTTTTTCTTTCCTGATAATAAGATCAGTTTCTCCATTAACAGTTTTAGTGAAAATTGGCCTAACTTAAATTTTTCTGAGCTAGTTCTCATCTTAGTAGTAGTGAGAATTTGGCTACTTGTTCATACTTCTGAAAAACAAGAAACACTATGATTTTATTTTTTATTTCTACAGCTTTTCATAACTTTTAAAAAATGTAATTGCAATGGGTCTATGCAACACAAAATAAAAACCTTCAGTATACTTATGAAAGGACAGTAAGTTAAGTATTATTGCTATTCAAGAACAAAGGTCTAAAATATACAGGGAAATATATAAATAAAATAATGAGATCAGAATATTTCCCTTAAAATATGTAATATTTGAATAGTGGTGATTTGATACTATTTTGCTTTTTTTGGTACTATTTTGTTCGTTAAGTTTAAAACAATAAGAAAATAAATCCAAATTGACATAAAAAACAAAACTAGATACTGAAGATGTTTGTTTATTTCTGTAATATCATTAAACCAACAAATTCTGGCAATAAATATGGTTTCCAAAAAGTGCTCTTTATAGGAACTGTAAAAAGAATATGGAAAAAAGCCAAAGGAATCTTTGTATTTACCATTTCAAGCTTTAATTACCAACTTCAATATTATAAATTAAGAAATTAACCAAAGCTTATCTACAAACAAAATTGATCCTAGAAGTAAGTTCTAAAATAATAGTGGTAGGAACATTCTACATTGATAAATACATATTTATGAAATTTGACACTAATTTAAAGCAAAGTTTCATACTAATAAAAAGGGATTATTTACTTAACCTATTTTAAACGTACCTAGACAGGTGTCTTTCTGGGTTCGTGGTTGTTTTCTTCTGAGAAGGCGTTCATAAAGGACCTGCATGTTGGCCTTGGCTAGTTACAAGGATTGCACACAGCACTAGTTACTAAAACTCCTTTTACAACAAAGTTTACTAGAATTTTCCAACTTGTTATTAGTAGACTTAGTATTGATCTGACAGTGCAGTTAGATTAGAACACTAAAGCGGAGTCTTTCAGTTAGTTAATTAGCTTAGTAGAATTGCAAATGATGTACATTCAAGTTTATATTGCTTTGTTCTTTTTTCTATTTAAATGTATGCACCATTCAACATTTCATAATCCAATATAGTTTTAATTTCTTAGACTCAGAATTTCAGAGCTGGCAGGGGTCTCGGAGATGAGCTAGATCAACCCCTGCTTTTACAAGTGTAGATACCAGGGCCCAGAAAGATTACATGATTTGCCAAAACCTAGATTCCAGAACTTGTGACTCCCATTTCCATTAAAAGCTCCTTGCACCAAACCAATATTTAACATGTCATCAAAAAAAAAAAAAAAAATGTACATCATTCAGTTAGGAGAAAAGAAAATGGCAAAAGCAGAAAGGAATTCAAGGCATTATTTTAAAAGAGGGAATAAAGTTTAGATACATTTTTTTAAAGCATGGTAGAGTTTAAGACTTTTAAGTATACACTTATTTGAAAACTCAAGAAAAATATCAAATAGTAAAAAGAAATGCAATAAACATCCTCTACTCAAGAACTACTTTAGGGGCACCTGGGTGGCACAGTCAGTTGTGTCCAACTCTTGGTTTCGGCTCAGGTCATGATCTCAGGGTCGTGACACTGAGCCCCGTGTCAGGCTCCATGCTTGGCGCAGACTCTGCCTGAGACTCTCTCCCCCTCCCTTTGCCCCTGCCCTCTGCTCTTGCTAAAATAAACAAATAAATCTTAAAAAGAAAAAAAACTACTTTATATCCACTTACTAAAACTGGTGAATATAATATTTAGTCAACAATGTTTTATGGAAGTATTATCTAGTGCTTGTAATTTAATTTTGCTAGGATAAAAATAATGTTAATAATTCAGAATATGTAATTGTTTTATTTTAAATAGTTAATAGTATTTTTAGATGTTCCCTAGAAGATGCATTCAAGAATAAATTAAAAATTTTTAATAGAAAATATAAATATGAAAATTTTAAGAACATAAAATGCTACCAATATTTATTGAAGATGAGTCTTTTTTTTTTTAAGATTTTATTTATTCATCTGAGACACAGAGACACAGAGAGAGAGAGAGAGGAGAGAGCCTGAGCAGGGAGAGGCAGAGGGAGAAGGAGAAGCAGGCTCCTCGCTGAGCCAGGAGCCTGATGTGGGGCTCGATCCCATGACCCTGGAATCATGACCTGAGCTGAAGGCAGACGTTTAACCATCTGAGCCACCCAGGCACCCTGAAGATGAGTCTTGATTTTAAAAATACCTAGGAACCTATAATAAGCTTTGTGTTGATGCCTATATGTTTTTCAAGTAACAACAAAAACTGTATTGTGCTATTTCATTCATTCATTTATTCAACAAATATATTTTGAGTAAGTAGGATTGTGAGGTATTAATAATTTTATTCTATCACTATTATCTGCTTATTTAAGACTAAAGTCTAGGTTTGCTTTAGAATTTGGTTTCTGATAAGATATCTTAATCAAATAATTTGGAAAAAAGTTTATATTCATTTAGTAACTCCTGGAATTAAATATAAGGAAGGGCTTTTAATTATGATATTTTCTATAATGTATAAGGTCAAACTAATTTATATAACATAAAATCCATCCTTACCTATGACAAAATTTAAAACCTGACATATAATTGAATTATCATGCCAAATTAGATTAATGAACTAGTAATAAAGTGCTAATACTGTGTAAGTATTTGAAATAAATCTGTGCTTTGAAGAGATGTTTGTTTTAATTACTAATTATATATTTTACCAGTAAACATTCCTTTTAGAGAGAAATATTTTTTCTAAGTTAAAATGTGATTCATGTGTTTTTTATTCTCAAATATTACATGTTAAATGTATTTGAAAATTACATGCAAATAGACATCTTCCTTATACAGGCATTTATTGGCCCACCTCATATACGACTCTCTCTATTAAAACCAGAAGAAGTCCCATCTCTCTAGGTGAGTTTCTCCTGTTCATCCCAATGCTGGACTGATCACTTATTAAAGGAAGAGGAGAAGTCAGAGCTCTTTAAAGAGAGAGACCCTATTTTTTCCTCAGCATCTAGCTCAGTGCCTAACAATGTAGGTGCCCATTAAAATCCCAAGGGAATCACACCATTAAGAAGTCTCACTCCTACAGCTACTTTATACCTTCTGCCTTTTGGATGTCCTTATCTTTCCTTTCTAGTCACGCACATCTGGTTCCCTTTAATCACCTTATCTTTCAAATGAAATCCACTTTGTATATGCAGTCCCAAAGTTAGTAAGTGACAGAAATGTCTGCAAACATGCACTCTAAACTACAAGATAATGCCTCTTATGAATTCTACTACATCACTCAACATCAAAACTATTAACAAATTTATCATACATTGGCTTCTGAGTTTCACTTATTTTTATAATTCTGTTTTTCAGGTACATGGTATTGTCCTTCATTAATATTGGGGTTTAACAGTTTGGTAGTTTGGCCATCAACCAAAATTTATAATGTGATTCTAAGATGTGTTGGAGTTCCAAAAAAACAAATTAAAACATATGTGGAGCATAATTTTTCCATTAACTGAGGACAGTGATAGCCTAAATTAGTTCTGTCCTACAAACATTTCTTTCATGTTCCTAAGGGATTTTCCTAAGGGAAATAGATTTTCCTAATGGAAAGAGAAGGATTCTAAGTATACAAAGTAGCAAGGAAGAAGAGTATTTCAGAGAACAGTAATCAAAAGGGTTCCACCATTTTTGTCTTGGGAAAAACTACATGAGCAAAAAAGAATAAATTTTCCTATTGCTTGTACCTCTGTATATACATTAGGATACTTGAATTAAGTATTCCAAATAGTCAACTGAGTGATATCTGTTAATCAAGTCCACTGGAGTAGCTGCTGATAGGAAGTGCACAATATCCAGCATTTTCTCACAGCTGAATTTAAGCAAGGTACAAATCATTACATGTCCTTACAATTCTTTTATATCACCAAATAGGCAATTATAAAAAATAGGCTAATTACTCCCAAACCCAAGTATTATTTTCAATAACAGTGACTATTTTTAAGACTACATCAATATTGTTAAAAGACTGGAATCCTTGAGAAACAAAGAAATAAACAACACTGATTAAGTAAAATTTAAAAATAATTCTTGATTTATTCAAGTATATAATGATAAAATTAATTTATTCTGAAGACATAATTAAAATGTGCTTATTATGATAAGCTACTAGCTGATGTTTGAAAAGAAAAGCTTATTAAACTATTACAAAAGGTCTGAATAAAAACTTATTTTTGCTAATCCCAAAAATTTATCTTTTGCAAAATATGTACAAAAGCATTTTGCAAACTACAAATGGTATACAAAATCAAGGCAATAGGATTTTTTATTGTGTACTGTAACATATATGCAGATATTACTGCTGGATTAAAACCAAGATTGATTCCTTTAGCTATTTAAATAAATTTCAAAATGTTAAAACTGAGTAATGTTATTATTCTCTAAAGTGAAATAAAAGAACTAAGATCTGAGATCACTTAAAACCAAATGTATATAAAAATGTTCCAAGTACCTACAATCTGCTTAGACTGTTAAATATCTGGAAGCACAGATTTAGTTTATTTTCCCATGATTCTATGATTCTGTAGATAATTACAACATTTGCTTTCTAGTATGCTTTCTGGTTATATTTTAACGGGAGCAGTATATTGACATATATTTTTGAAAAATCTATCAAAAGACTCATTCCAAACTTAGCACCAAGAAGTTATTTCTCAATATCATAAAAAAAAATTTTTAATTGCAGAAAGTAATTATCAAGAGTCAAAACAGATGGAATTAAGAGAGAAGTAAAAGTGAAGCATACAAACATTATAGTTTTAGTACAGAGAAACTATGGCAAAGCTGCTAACTAGCAAAATGAGAATGAAGAGAAGACTTGAACTATAGGTTAGGTCTGGCTACTTTTAACATACCCAGTTCTAGTTTCTGACAAGAGGGAATCTCTTCTGTTACCGTAATGAAGTAGCTGTGCAATCCTTTGAAGGCTAGCAGCAAAGTGGCACAAAGTGTATAATGAAAATGATAGGCATGATGTAGGAAGGAGTCTGCAATGATGAAGCTGCAACCCTAAATAAAGAATAGATTTGGGATATAAAGTGTTAGTTACCAAAAATCTAAATATATTACACTTGAAACTTAGAAAAATAAAGGAAAAAATCCTAAGCATTTATTAATTAGCTATTCTAAAACATAAAATAATCAGCAATATTGTAGGGAGTTGCTCTTATACATACAAGTAATTTAAACATGCAAATGTGACTCAAATAATTTCAATTACACTGGGCTTTTAAAACAAGCAGATTAAATTATGGTTTTTGAAAATTTGAGATTCAAATTCCATTTGCACTGGAGGGACAGATACTCTACTTTTACAGTGAAAGCCCCTTTCCTTCCAAGGGAATAGGTTGTACTTGTACTACAAGCTGGGTCTCAATTCTGGCAACTAATCTTAACAAGCTCCTTTGGAGTGATTCTACCAGTTCTGTTAAGGGAGTAAGAGGTGATAGTAACAAGTTTAAAAAGACACTGGCTGTCAAAGATCTCTACCCATTAAATCTGGTAAATCTTTAAGTATCAGGGTAGTTTTCATAATAAACAACTGGAACCAACCAATTTAATTAAGATCATATTTAACTAGATCTGTAAGTTGCTGAGCTCAAATAATTAATAAATAAACATCACATTCACAGGTGAAACACTTAAAAACACTTCATTTAAAATAAGACGGAAAAAAGGATATATAAATGTATCAGTTCTTACATCTGGTGATAACTGTTTTGTGTAGTTAATACCAAAGACCACACTTTCAAGAGTAGGAATCACAGAATCTTTGTTTTGTGCTGGTGCATTTCTATTTAACCAAGTAGTCTTCACAGGGCGAGGAAAGCTGGAGGAATAAGTATTACATTAGTATTGTCATAATAGTCTATTTGAATGTTAAATGTTTACAAAAGAAAATCTTATAAGAATAAAGAGCAAGGGCTTTGCAAGGTTATAATTTCTAAAGTATTCTTAAATTTTTCCTTTAAATAATTGGAATAATTATGAAAAGACAATGAATATATAAAAAACTAAGACTAGATGCCTGAGATAACCTCTCCATAACTGAGCTTCAGGAAGTCTCAAAGAATTCTAAAGATAAAACTGTGGGATCCAGAGTAGCTAAATGACAAATGAGGACCAAGCTTTAATTTGGAAATACTGGACTGTCAGAACTGGCACCAAGTTTATAAACTTAACAATCATATATGGATTCTACTTACAGAAATAAAGAGCTTCCCACATAAAAATTACTAAATCTACTTGTTCTCTATTTCTCAAAAAGAAGGTATTTCCTTTCTCTTTACTACAAGTCTATGAACTCTATTAAGACAATCTTCAAGTAGTTCAAGGTACTGTCTCAATCCCATATTATACAAACTACTGCTGTTAGTATCAACATTACACTCAATATACCAAAAATTCTATACAATAAGCATATTGTTTGAATGTTTAAAATCAGATACAATTTTGAGATAAAGTACTGACTAATTGTAAGTAGGCCAAAGCATTTGGACAGTTTGGCAGTCTGGCAAAAGGGAAAAGACAGGAAAGTAAATCAATTTTGCCACAAGCAGAAAGCAGTCTTCATTTGCAAAATCAATTTGCTTTGCAAAACTTAAATATCCAATATCCCAGCAAAGAAGGGAGGTGCAAGTCAACAGTAAATTATACTTACTGCAATGTGTTTTTCAGAATTGAGTCATAAAAGTTGTACTTAAAGTTCAAATATAAAAACAGGTCATGTAAAAACACAAGGAAAGAAAGAAGTCTTCTGTGGGGTGACACTTATTATAAATAATTGATTTAAGGTCTGTAGTTGGGTTGATCATAGAAATTGTTTTAAATAAAAACATTTAAAAAGATGATAATGTAAAATATTTTTTCATTTTGTTTAGAAGAAAAAAAAATCCATCTATAATAAAACTTCAGGAAAAACTTGTCAAAGAATAGTGAGGAATGTTACCCTTAACATGACCCCTCTACCAGCATGCACCGCAAAAAGCTCTTCTTTACCCTTTCCTTGCTTCCCTTCTCCAAACTCTCATTTACAGGCAAGGAAAAAGGCAGGGAAAGATGCTGCTGCTTTCATGGCGAGGTTCTAGCCGCAAGAGAGGGGATGTGAAGGCCCGTGGCAGCTAGGTAAGCACAGCAACCTCAGCTGCTGCAGCACCTCGGTGTCTTTCCCAGTCACTAACCAGAGCCAACAGTTAATCCTCTTGGCTTCTAATTCTGAGCCAAAAATGTCTTCTTCCAGTAGACGGTCTCTAGCAGATGAGCTGTCTTTTTCTCCTACTAGTCTGTGGCAAAAACTGCTGCATTGCAAGAGGAAGCACACATTTAACTCACTAGGATTAGTGATGTAAATATCACTAACTCTAGTCCCGGCCTTAGAAAGCAACATGAATAACTGAGCCAACCTCTGTGAATTGTTTGTACACTTCTCAGAAGAGAAACTAAGCCAGTGTTATAAAGAAAAAGGAACGGATCAGACAGTTCAGTTACGATTCTTATTGAAATTACAAGAGATTCAGAAAACTAAAGAAATGTATTTTATCAATAAACTTCTAGCATTAAAACCTAACGTAATTAAAAAAAAGTAATACTGTATACAACTTACTTGAAAGTTTTATTTCAAAAAAGCCACTTTCTTATCAAAGAAGTTTCATTCAGTTATGTTATTACATATTAATGTATTCAATTAACATCTAAAATTTTTTTGAAGTTTATAATAAAATTATATAATAGGAACACTTGCCCGTACAAAAGTTATAGCAACCGAGAATAAGCTCTCAAAGGCTTACAAGGTAAGACAAAGACAGCAAAACAATCAGTTACAGATCTAACTATAGAATAAGGAAAGCAAAGCAAGTCATTAGGAGAAAGACTTCTTCCTGGCCCTGTGCTCTCAAACCATGCAACAACACAATGGAAGAGGTTCTAACAGTTTTTAAAACAATGTAAGGATACGTGCCACAGGAAGCTGTTACTTGTGGGCAGTATGTTAAATTGTATTGTTCTATAAATTCTGAGGGTAATTATACAGAATTACCTACTTAGTTTTTCTGATAAGTCAGTTTAACATTATAACCCTGAAGCAGCACCCCAAGTATCAGTTGTTGGAATTGGAATTGACAAAAACTGTAGACAGTTCAGAAATCAAATTAATTTGGAGTCTTTTCATAAGTTACTGATTTTCAAAGTGTCCACCTGCTGCCCATACCACAAAAGGATGATATTATATTGTAAAAAACTGAAGAGCTTGAAATGTATTCTCACATAATGAAAGACAATCCATCTCCCTATGGAAGTGGGCAGAAAAAATAATTATCTTAACGCATTTATTATAATCTAGAATATTATGTACCTTTAAGCTAAAATGGTACATGTTATAGTTTAAAAACCTTATTAGTAAAGATCCACAAAATTGATTAATGACTTAGGAAACAAGAATTATTGTATAGCACAGATTTAAGAAAAAATTAGGTGATCCAGGCAAGAGACAAAGAAACAGAAAAAACTAATATACTTTTTCAGAGCATGAACATAGTATAGTATTGCTTAAAAACACAGGTACAGACTAAACAATGCTGTATGGTTATTTCCAGACTGCATTATTTTTCTTGGTCAGTTTATTTGACAAAGATTGTTTTATATTTCGGTATTAAAAGAGTTATCAATCTAATGTTCCCATGCTCTTAAATGCTATTTTATTACTCTAGTATAAAATGAAAGCATTTATTTAATATTTATAAATTTAGAAATTCCTTATTACTTCAATTATCTTTATCAAAGTATATGTTTTCACTATAAAATAAAAGATAAGACATTAATAAGGACCAGAGTATTGGTTAAATTTACCTTATTAGTGGCTGGTGTAGTGCAACCAATGATGCATGGACTGTAACGGACACAACAGAAAGGTGGAAATAATCAAACATAACATTAATATGATGATGAAGGCCTCTATGGAGGCTAAAGTGCAGCTTCAATGTTCGGCTACTTATTAGTTGCAAGGCGTTCAGATCATCTGCCCTAGAAAAAGCAACATATTTGCATATATGTATGTATGGCATATTTAGTAAAGGCTAATATTTTGCAGAGTAGTTTAAATTATCAAACGCTTAGTTACTTAATTACTTTTTTAAAACTTAAAATGAGAATTTTTAAAGCATCACATTTGCCTTAGACAAAAATGTGAACTATATAAGGAAATAACCAGATCTTACCTTTAGTTTTCTACCAGTCCATGACATAGACTGTTTTTTCACTAATGTCCCTATAAAATGAGTCCTTTTTGATAGTTTAGGAATTACTCTTTTACTAAATTTCATTCCATAGGGAATACTGTTCATTATAAGGTTGCAGTATAACATAGATCAAATCCTATAGTAATAAATCCCAAAAAGATAGTTAAAATTATTTTTCATTGTACAAAACTTTGTTATTAAGTGCTGCTCGAAAGCAAGCAACTAGTAGATATTTGATTACAGATAGTCTGTTATTAGATTTATACCTATAAAAAATTAAAACAATGTTATGAGAATGATTTCCAAGTGTGTTTGTGTGCATGTGTGTATGTATTTTAACCCATACATACATTATAAATACCTATAGTTAACAAACTACTTACTTATTTCAGCTTACTTCATTTACAAAATTCTGACTTGGTTTAAAATTGAATCCCTTAAGGAATTCTTTGTAATAAGCAAGTATTACAGAGGAGCAGTAGCTACCACATAAAAAATTCTTATTCCTCCCTGATGGTAAAGAGGACATCTCAAGTAGATGGTTCAAGAGGTAACTGCTTAGTCATTTATCCTACAAGTGTTATCTAAATTTATAAATAATTTTCAAGAAGTACTTCTACAAGTACGTTTGAAATGAGAAAAAAAAGTACAACAATAAAATTGTTAAATCTCTGATTCTTGTTTTAAATGAACACAAGCACAGTGTGTCCCTAAAATATATGACTGCATGTCCAGATGTGTGAACAAGTTCAGAGTAGCCAGTGCTAAAACTTCCTCAAGGGCTCTAGGAATTAATGAACTAGAAACAACTGCAAAGTATAAAGGTCATCAGTCTTGAAAACTCTCTAAATATCAAGAGTCCTGCCTAAAGATGGCATCACTCATACCATAAGAAAGATGGTCAGTGATACAGTGAAAGAGAGTTCAGTTATATTTAAATGTTTCATCGTAGTGGTATTATATCAACAGTGGAGTTTCTACAGTCTAGGAAATTGTTTCATATTTCTTCAACTTGTCTGATTTGCTAACTGGGGCTCATGGAATTGACATGGGTACAAAAGAGTAGGCCTAACTACTCTCATCAGACTCCACAATTAGACAGAAGTAGTTCAAGTAAACAAGAAAGGGAGAGGCTAAATTCTAACAAGAAAATGGGGAATAGATAGCAGTTATGAGAAACTAAAGATTTTTAATTGTTTGACTAGCCTACTTACGAGTAATCTCCATCTGTGAAGTGTAGATCCAAGGATAACAAAAAATTCATTTCTTCAAGGGTTTCTTCAATCTGAAGAGAAATTACAATATAAGGTTTTCTGAATACTTACAGAAAGTTAGAAATATGTTTTGAGGCTCTACAAAAAATATTTATCTAAATATATATGAAGAAATGTTTACCTTTTTTTCATCCAACAACATTTTAACTTTGAAGATCATGACATCATTTAAAACAACCTCCTCATTTTTATATAGAATTTGAAACGTTTTACTGCAAATCAGAGAATCATGAACTGAAGCTGGAAAGGCTAAAGTCATACCTAAAACAGATAAGATATGTCACTGACAGGTAAAAAGGAAAAATATAATACCAGTAAATTAATACTTTAAATTATACTATAAGTTTGATTAATTACCCCAATGCCATTATCATTTTCTTTAACAGTATTAGAACATTTCTGAAAGTTTAATGATTTCTATATAAAAAATGAATAAGTACATGATAACCACTATAAAATTGTTGTACAATTTATTTTAATCTGAGAAGGTACATGAGGAAATGTCAAGGTAGATTTTTAAAAAAGATTTTATTTATTTATTTGAGAGAGAGAGCGCACAAGCACGGGGAGAGGGGCAGAGGGAGAAGCAGACTCCCCACTGAGCAGGGAGCCCAACCAATCCCAGGAGCCTGAGATCATGATCTGAGCTGAAGGCAGACGCTTAACCAGTTGAGCCACCCAGGAGCCCCTCAAGGTAGATATTTTAAAAGGAATAACTGATCTGTAAACGCAGAAGGAAGCAATTTAGTTTCCCGTAGATGCACAGTAAAGCATTTGATTGGCCACTGTCCTGTTTGCTGAGTGGTAACCTCTAATCCCTTGGAATAAAGAATTTATTTGGCTTTTGTCCCAATTCCTTGGAAGTGGCCTCTGAATCCTTAGAATTTCCCAGGACAGGAAACCACATGGGAGAACACCTAAGGCTGGGAGGGCGGGGGTGGTCATGGTCATGGTGGTAGTGGAGTTTATTCATGATGGGCCCAGACAGTTTATGGTAAGGAGATGTCTCAGGATGGGGGCTGGCCACACCAGACCAACTATGTGACTAGAAAAGTGGGGCTTGAGACACATGATGTAAGTCCAACCTCCAGTAAGAGGGAAGGGAGCTGGAGATTGAGTAATGATTCATCAGGTAAGCTTCCCTGATTGGCAATACTCCACATACAAACTTTCTGGGAAGGTAATGAATCCTGACTCCTTGGGGAGAGAACAACAGAAGCTTCACAAATCTGGGAACCTCCCAGACCTTGCCCTATGCATCTCTTCTTTTGGCTGGCTCTGTTATGTATCCCTTCACTATAATAAAACCATAATAATAAGTAGAGTGCTTTCCCGAGTTTTGTGTGTTCTAGTGACTTACTAAACCTGAAGGGTAATAAGAACCCTGAATTTGTAGCCATCTAATCAGAAATGTGGGTAGTTTGTGGACCCCTGGAGTGTGACCTTATGTCTGAAGTGAGTTCAGTCTTGTCGAAGACTGTGCCCTTTACCTGTAAAGATTGGTTTACCTCCATCCAGGTTGTTCGTATCAGGTCATTACAACCAGGTGGAATTTAAACATTTAAATAAGGTGGGCACCTCTACAGAGCAGGGAGCAGAGAGTGGGATGCCAGAGTCTAAATGGAATAAGGAGGTGTCCATATGGAGTAGTTGCCTTATGTCAGAGCCTGTGTAGGATGAAGAGGGCAATCCTGGCAGAGGGGTGACTTAGGGTGAGGTATTGGGAGCCCAAGCAAGATGAAAAGGGCGACCACATGGGAGAACACCTAAGGCTGCGGGGGGAGGGGGGACAATGCTGGAGCCCAAATTAGGTGAGGTTGTCCTTGCAGAGGGCAGGCAGGGACAAGGCACAGGAGTCCAAAAAGGATGATGGTGGTGAGGGTGAGTGTCAGCAGTGGCAGCCTGATACACTCTCATGGAGGCAAAGTAAGGTGAGGCCAACATCCCCCAACATCCCTACAGTAGGAACTCCTGGCACAAAGACTTAGTATGTTTAAGTGGGTTTGAGAAGAGTATCCACACAGAGAAGTAACCTGGCATGAGGTGCTGAAGCCCAGGAAGTGTAAGGAGAGCATCCTGAGGGAGAGGGAGCAGTGACAAGAGACTGGCATACATGAGAGATCGATCAAATAAGAAAATATATTAAGGATAATGAGGGTCAGGTTTCTCACTGAAATCTTTCATAGAAAGGATATACACATATGGAAAGTAGATATAAATACAAAATGAATCCTGTGGTACTGGACTGGAATTAGAAATACTGATGTGAACTCATGGTATTCGCAGTATATTTAGATAAAGACAGGTGTGAATTTGTATATGCATGTGTAAATATGTGTGTGTATATACATGTGCTCACTAGCTCTGTCCACTCAAAGGGCCTGAGAGCAACACAGCCACAAATATTGGTTTCATAATACTATTTTCCATTAAAGGAACAGACCTTTTGGAGAAATGGTTGACTCTAGAGTTGGGGCATAGATAGGACAAGAAAAGTCTGGATCATCTTTTCATACCAGAAAGTAAAGAAGTGCTAAAAGAATGAGGGGACACATCAAAAGGACATGGAAGCTAGCTTGAAGAGGTTACCCCTGGTCATTCTGGGGATGAACGGAGCATCAAATAAATTATGATAGTAATTGATTGATATCCATTGAATAATATAGAAATTCTTAAGTCTGTATGGATGTACACATGAATGAATGAAAAAAAAAACAGATCTTTGAAGGGAAAAAGAGTAAGTTTACAGTGGAGCAGTCTGAGAAGACCATCAAATGATCCAAGTTAACATCATTACTAATGTGACAAATAAATGTACCACCTACTAGGATATAATGAGAAGAACATATAGTATCATTTCGGAGATACTCTTGTCAAAGATGCATAACCTGAATCTAATCATGAGGAAATCACAGAGCAATGCAAATTGAAGGACATTCTACAGATTAAAAGGATTATAGTCTTTACCAGTTTCAGCGTCATGGAAGTAAAAAAAAAGACTGAGGAACTGTTCCATAATGAAGGAGACTAAAGAGACATAACAACTAATTACCATCTATGATTTTGAACTAGATCATTCTTCTATAAATGACTGTACTGGGACAACTAGCAAAACTTGAATGGGTTGAGGATAGATGGTAGTAATGTATCAACATTAATTTCTTGATTTTATTGGGATTACGTAGGAGAATGTTACTGTTTGGAGGAAATAGATACTGAAGTATATGGGGATGATGGAGCATCATGTTGGCAAATTACTCTTAAATGGTTCAAGAAAAAAAGTTATTTATACCACATGTACAATTTTTCCTAAGTTTGAGACAGTTCTCAAATATCTCAAAGGAAACCAAGTAGAAAGAAAACCAATTTGAAGTAGATCAGAAACTTAACTTCCATAATATTTCAGAGAAGAGCTGAGAAGGGGAAGAAATTTCCCTCAACGGAAAGTAGATTGTTTTTAAAGCACCCAGGTAATGTGAAATTAGAATCTGCTGCCTCAAAAACCGTAAGTTTTTGCTACTGATTTCTTAAGGATGCTGCTCCAGCATAGCCCTCTCAAGTGCGGGCTTCTACACTCCTACTACTACTGGACCTGGAGGTCCTTTATTCCTTACTGATGCTTTTAAACACCCTTGGTCTCTCCTTTCTAAAACCACCCTACCACCAGCTTTGAATCTCTTGGACAGTATCATTCACTGTCTCATTCATGTCTGCAGTCACTACAAACCCTGAAAGCCCTCATTTCTTGAAGGCTTTATTTCCTAACTCAAGGTCACTTTCTCCAAAACTACTCTAGCCATCACACCTCCTAGGTTCTCTTTCTCCTCTCCTTAAGTGTTCTTGCCTTCTAGCCTTCCTTAGCTCCTCATTCCTATAGTCATTCCCTAGACTTTTACATTACCATTGACTGCAATCCCTCTGTAATTTAAAGTTCAATCAATAGCCTCTCTCCAGCTTACTCTCTCTAATACCACAATCTTTTGACCCCATTTAATAGATCCCATGAATCCTACACTCTTTTTTGCAATCCCTGTACTTTCTCTCAAGATCTCCCTTTGCTCCTTACCCATCTTAAATTCCATACTTCATCATTATCACTCATCCTTGCATAGATCCCAATTTGCTTTCTCATATCTGGCTAGATAAATCTCAACTTTTATAAATCTAACTTCCTGCCCTGTACCCACATACATACTTGTACCCACAAGCTGAATGTAGCTGGGGAAAAATGCACAACTCTTCTGACTGTCTATACTTTAATTCATGATCACTAATCTCGAGTAGACCCTTGGTGCTGCTTAGCAATCATATTATATTTTCCAAATCCACTTTCTCTCCACATTCCTAGATGACTATTTTGTAAGTTATTTTCTATCCTTCAGTCTCAACTGAGAACCCTGGTTCTTATTTCATGAGAAAATAATCAGAGAAGTTCTTTAAGCTCCATTACTACATCTACCTACAGATATACCTGGACAAATTCCCTATTTCTCTGTTCCATTTTCTGGCAAAACTCCTTAAAAGACTTTTTGGTATTCAATGTTTATAATTCATCCCCTCTCATTCTGCCTTTAGACCATTTTTGTGACAGCCAGTTTCCAAGATGGCTCCCAGTGAGTCTCACTTCCTGGTACCACATCCTTATACAATTCCTCCAACAGAGTCCCAGGGTTGATTTGTGTGAATACAGCAGAAGTAACAGACTTCTTGAGAGACCCTGAGCCAGAGGCAAGCAGCTAAACAACTTCTGGATTCCAGACCCAAAGAAACTATGACATACTGTTTGTTTTAAATCAAGTTTGGGGGTAAATTCTTACACAACAATAATTAATTCACATGTTAAATAGGTTTTGGCACATGTAACTGCTCTTAGTAAGACCACTAATGTCTTCTGCTTTGCTAATTACAACAGTCAATTCTCAGACCTCATCTTACTTGACTTATAATCAGCATCAGAAATAGTTACACATATTCTCACTCTTGAAACACTTCTTTAATTTGGCTACCTGGACATTACACTGTTTTTGCTCCTATGTCATGGCCTATCCCTTTTTAGTAATTTTTTAGTCAACTTCATTGTCTCTACCAATAAGCTATATCCAATATTTACTGAGTGAGAAGGCTAGAAATATTCCAACAGAAAAAGGGAACACTGCCATTAGAAATGCCCTAAAAGGGATTCTAACACAGGAATAAGAAACTGTGTACAAAATACATTATTCTAAATTGCTTTGGAAAGACAAGTTAACCTTCTGTGAAAATTACCTATATCCTCAATTAATATCAATACTTAAAGCTTTTAAAAAGATGAGCCAATGACTCTTTAATTTTATTCTCAAATCAGGAGCAATGGGCAAAAGATATGCAAGTTCCTCCTACTCAATCATTTACTCATCCAATCAACAATATCCATAAATATTTGTTGACTGAATACCTATTATGTGCCATAACAGTCATTTTCTGGGTATTGGAGCATACAGCAAAATAAAGAAATAAAAATCTCTGACCTAATGGGAGGGGGGACAAAGAATAAAAATAATAAGTAAATGATACACTATGTTTCAAGGTAGTAAGTTCTATGAAGTAAAGAGAAAAGAGAGTAAGAAAGGTAGCAGTTTTAAAAAGAAAAGAACAGAAGAGATTCATATGTCCTCTCCTCTACTATATGCCACTAGGTTGCTGTCCCTTTTTCACCTTCACAGAAGCCTAAAGGTTTTTTCCATGGAGAAGATAAAACAAAGGCCCTCTGAACTTGAAGTCATGTGACAAAACTGAAAGCATGAATATATGAACACAGGCATACTGACTACTGAATGCAGAGATACAAAGAACTCCTCCTCTACTGGGTTTCCAGAGGCTGGCAGTTAGATTCTTACTCTCCAGGAAGGAAATAGAAAACATCTTCTCTGGCATTTCAAGAAGTGTAAGGAATCTAAGATTTTATCCTATTTGCAAGCTAACAAGCTAGCCGGCCACAATTTCATGGGTGCTGGAAGACAGGAGACTTCTGGGTCAGAGACAAAGGGCTTTGTTACTTATAGCACAGCAAGCAGCATGAGCTGCATGATCACAGCGGTTCCCCCTGTCCTTATTCCCCCAAGTTCCATGGGGGTGACACAGAGGCAAGCCCTAGTGGATGCTATGCGTACAGTGTGTTTTAGGTCACAAGAGAGGAAACTCTAAGCTTAGGAAACCTTAATCTTTTATAAGGGGCTATAAGAAAACCTGTCTAATCTTTGAACTAGAGGGAGACATTATCTTTATTATACTGTACAGTAAACAAATCTAGTTTGTGCTCCAGACCAACAAACTATCTATATCTTCCAAAGCTCCTCACTTATACAAACATCCTTAAAAAGTTAGTTTGGAACACAAGTCCTTCAGTGTCTCTGTTCACAAGATGTACAGAAACGTTGAGAAACCATGAAGAATTATTTTCAACAATATATAGAATAAAATCTCAGATTCTTCACATTTCTTGGCACATGGAATCTGACCAACCCAATACATCTATAATAGATATTATATGGATCTATTATAATAGATAAGATCTATAGACAACTGACTTCAAAGATTCCTTAGCAAATGGCTCACCAACATCACCCTATGCAAAGGTCAAAGAGACAAGTCCCAGGTATGCTCTCAGAACTTCCAATTAACTTTCCTTTCAGTCATGTATATACAACTGAGGACTATCAGACACCAGAAGAAAGCTTCTACCATGCCAGTTAGAGACCAAAACAAAAAAGAAAAAAAAACTTGTAGAAAAAAAACCCTTAAAAGCCTATCAATACTGTTCTTAGAGAAAAGATGCTGCATTTCATGAAACAAGAAAATGTTGCTATGGTAGAGGAACACTCAGAAAACAAGAACATTTGGATTTTAAGAGAAAAGGAGAAGGGATCAAAGGTAAGGAGGAAAACGAGGAAAGAGAGGAGGAAGACAGAGGGAAAGGTAAAAAAGGGAGAAACAACAAAAGCAAAAAGCTCATAAAGGGATTAAAGTTGGAGAAATAAGTACAATAGAAAGTACAGAAGACAGACAGAAATGGAAAAAATGAGAAAAAAAAAACACAACTAAAAATTAAGAGAACCAGTGATGATGATCCACTATTTGAATGACAGAAGTTCCAGGAGGAAAGAACAGAGAAAGTAGATAGGTGAAAATCATCAACAAAATAAGAAAATTTCCCAGAACTGAAGAACATGTTTGCAGATTAAAAGGGCCCAATGAGTACTCAGAGACCCAAGGTACATCATTATGTGCCATCAGAACACTAGAAACAAAGAGAAGATTCTACAAGATTCCTGAAAGGGGAAAAGGGTCATATAGAGAGTCAACAATCAGAATGGCTTTGGAATTCTCAACAGTAATGCTACAAACCAAAAGACAATCGAACAATATTTTCAGGTTTCTGAAGAAAAGAGAGTTCCAACCTAGAATTCTATACTTAGCTAAATTTTCAAACAAGAGGAGAATAAAGACATTTTTAGACATGTTTCAAAAAGTTCCTATGCCACTTTTCTCAACAAGATATTGAAACAGGCCCTACCAAAATGAGAATAAACCAAGAAAGAAAAACAGGTGTTGGTAAATAGATATACTGCGGAAGAGAGGCAAAGGGAATCCCTACAAAGATGGTGAAGGAAGATTCCAAAGAATCTCCTGCCTTATAGAACATGACTAATAAATATTGGATTGTGAGCCTCAACAAATAGATATGTTGAGGTCTGTCATCTGAAAGATTCTTACTGCCTTGGTACCATTTTATTCTAAGAATAAACACTCGGCTGGGGCGCCTGGGTGGTTCAGTCATTAAGCATCTGCCTTTGGCTTGGGTCATGATCCCAGGGTCCTGGGATGGAGCCCCGCATCAGGGTCCCTGCTCCATGGGAAGCCTGCTTCTCCCTCTCCCACACCCCTGCTTGTGTTCCCTCTCTTGCTGTGTCTCTCTCTGTCAAATAAATAAATAAAATCTTTAAAAAAAAAAAAAAGAATAAACACTTCGCCAGACTCGTTTCACTGCTTGATTTGTCAAGGGTGCACTGATGAAGTTTCTTCCCTCTTGACTAGATCATGAGAGGGCACTCTTTTTACTGCACAGTTTTCTGCTTTGACCTACTCCTAAGAGTTGAAGGAGGAAAAGCTAAATGTTGTTTAGATGTAAACCAGCCTACTCCATGTGTTGGATATCTAATACTTCATCACATTACAACCTTACCAGAAGCCCTGAATGTGGTGAGCTCTAAATTTCACACAATTCACTCCTGACCTTGCCCACTAACTTCCCCAAAGGGGAGTCTTAAAACTTTTTATCTATACAGAAACATAGTATAACCCAAAGACTCTACTTAGCTTTTCTTCTGGGAGTCCTCTTTTAATAGTAGTGATACTGCACCTTTCTTACACACTGGGTTTGTACTTAATACTCAGTTTTTCCATACTCGACCAGATATATACTTTTTTAAAAATATTTTTTAAAAGATTTTATTTACTTATTTGACAGAGAGAGACACAGCAAGAGAGGGAACACAAGCAGGGGGAGTGGGAGAGGGAGAAGCAGGCTTCCTGCTGAGCAGGGAGCCCGATGTGGGACTCGATCCCAGGACTCCAGGATCACAACCTGAGCCGAAGGCAGACACTTAACGACCGACCCACCCAGGATATATACTTGGGTAACACTCATAGGTGATAAAACTATTCAGATAGCAAAAGAATGATTAACACAAAAATTAGGAGGGGTATACAGGAGTCTTTTATGGTACTAGTAATGTTCTATTTCTTAAATGAAGGGTTGGATATTTGGGTACTCATTTTATTATTTAATAAAATAATATGTTATATGATCTTCAAAAAATGTATGACACATTTCACAAAAAATTTTTAAGTATTTATTGTACAGTTACTCTGTGCCATGCATTGTTTTAAGCTAAGTAGATCAAACCAAAGAAAACAAAAAAGACCACTTTCCTTGCCCTCATCTAATTCTGTAAATTACATCTGTGCTGAGCATGACAGAGGATAGAGTGCTATGTTATCTTACGAGGGTAAACCTAGTCTGTGAACTCAGGAAAGGCTTTGTGGACAATATAGCATTCGAGTTGAAACTATAAAAAAGAGTTAGTCAAATGAAGATGGAAAGGAAGAGAATCTGAAGAAGAAAAAGAAACTTCTTGAAGGCAAGGTCCATGTCTCACATATCTCTTACTTCATATAGCATTATGTACAGGGTCAGCACTTGTGGAGAAACTGGAACCCACGTACACTGTTGGTGGCAATGTAAAATGGTGTTGCCAATATGGAAAACAGTAGGGAGGTTCCTCAAAAAATTAAAAACAGAGCTATCATATGATCCAGGAATTACACTTCTCGGTACTTATCTAGAAGAACTGAAAACAGGACCTCGAAGACATATCTGCACTTCCATGTTCATTGCCACATTATTCACAATGGCCAAGTGGTGGAAACAACCTAGATGTCATCAGTAGATGAAAGGGTAAAGAAAATGAGTTATATAATAGAATATTTTTAACCTTAAAAAGAAGAAGAAAATTCTATACTACAACATATGGATGAACTGTGAGGACTTCTGCTAAGTGAAATAGGCCAAACACTACATGATTCTACTTATATGAGTAATCTAATAAAGTCACACTTATCAAAGAAAGTAGAATGGTGGTTACTAGGGGCTGTGAGGAGGGAGAAATGAGGAACTGCTATTCAATGGTACAGAGTTTCAGTCATACAAGGTTAAAAAGTTCTAGAGATCTGCTGACAACAATATGCACACAGTTAGCAACACTGTACTATACACTTAATTTGCTGAGGGTAGATTTCATGTTATTTGCTTTTTACCAAACACATACACAAAAGAATAAGTGCTTTACTTTTAAGTGTTAATATGTTAATATTCCATGCTAATTTACTTAGAGAAAAGTCCTGAGGTTTTGGTCCTAAGGTAAATACTAATCTTCCTGACATTCTGCAGTTGGGGCTGGGATGCCCAACTACCATAGTTGATCTGGTTACAGACCTTTAATTAATCCCTGTTTTCAGGCCCACTCTTACTTCCCTTCATCTCTGTACCTTCCTGAAATCCCTGGGGGAAGGTGTCCCAAAAGGCAGTTCAGCGCTCACTTCTGTTTTCCGTCCTACAAAAACTTATTGAACTATTTTGCTATTCCTTTCTGTGTTTTATATTGCTATTAGCAAAGAGTCTTAGAAACAAAAAGATCCAAACATATGTGTATAGTCCGTTTATTGTCTTGAATCTGAAACCTTCTCTGCTTTTTAATATTTACTAGATGATAACCTCCATCCATGAGGTTGGGAACCACATATATCTTTTTCATTGCTTTAATTTAGGAGTGAGTACTACATCTTACACATAATGGGCCCTCAGCAAGTATTTATCAAAAACTTGAACTTTCACCTAACTTCTTAATTTAGTGCCCTAACTCCTTGTTGAAAGAACTCTATTTTCACTTTGCCTATCAGTTATCTGCTAACCCAAACATCAGATCTACACTTTTAGAGACCTGTGATAGAGGCCTACAAACACCTATATTAAGTCACGATAATTTATATTTTATATTTTATTCCTATCACCATCTTGCATTTCCATTTCCTTTGGTTAAAGAGCTGGCATTGATATCTGTTATTTATTTTGTGAACAAGTGAGCATTCATTCAACTGTAACTTAATTAAGCTTACTAAAATATTGGGAACTAAGAGATAGGAACATAAATAAGAACGCTGCCCTTGTTTTCAGAGTTCCCAATCTAGTTTGAATAGAAACATTCAAGCAAATAATTGCACTACAATGTGATAATCTCTTAACTCCCTATTTTGGAGGCCAAAGCAAATGCCAATGTAATTACCACTATCTGTTATGCCAGGTAAAAAGACAAATAATGGCAGTGACAGAAAGAAACTACTGAATCTAGGTAAAGTAAAATGGAGGCTTGTAAGGCCAAATGGACTCAAGTTTCATGAGTTATGCAGGGTTTATTGAAAACTCTAACTCTATGGTGAGTTTTTCCTTCATGATTATTGAGGTTATTCAGTTACTGTTAACAGTAATGGATTAGTGACATAAAATGAATCGTCTCTAGCTGTGTATTTCTTTAAATTTTCCTCATTTTTAAAAAGCATTCTTCTTTAATGATTCTTGATGTTTGGTTGTATTATAATAAAATAATAAAAAATTATAACATGCTAAGAGGTAAAAGATATTTATAGAAAGTGCTACGAAACATAGCAGAGAAAACTTCTCACTGGGAGTTATCTATGGCTTAAAAAACGAGATAATGAGGTAGGGAAAACATGCACAAAATATGAGGTAAGTTAGAACCCAACAAATTTGAGAAAATGGAAGTGGTTTTATAGGGAGACCACAAGGAGATGGTGGGAAATAAAGTTAGACATGTAGGATAGGGTCAAATCATGAAAAATCTTAACAATTCAGCAAAACTGTCAAAATATTTCAATGGGTTTCAAAGGAAGCCCCTGAAAAGCTGGTGGGTGGGAAAAGCTTAAGGAGACAACTAATAGGGGAAAAAGAGATGATTCTTCTATGTCAAAATATTTGAAGCTTTATTTCAAGTGGCCAATTTACTACTGCCAAGGCAAAGTAACTGGGACAACCCCTCCTTACTTTGATAGCTAGTCTTTATTTCCAGCCCTCCTCTTTTCTTGATATTAATTTGTTCTTAACTGCTATCACCTTTATAAAAGCACTGGGTGGTGGTACGTAGGAATACATGTACACACAAAGAATTTTATCCAGAATAGATGGCCTTAGAAAAACTCTGGCCAAATACAAATAACTGGAAATTACTTCATTTTTTTGGAAATTTCTTTTTGGTTCAACCAGGGTTGATTTCTTATTAGTCCAAATGCTTATCTAGTTGTGAAACTTCTATCAAAGTGGAGAGTATATGTATGTGTGTGTATATGTGTGTGTGTGTGTGTGTGTGTGTATATATTTTTTTAAAGCAATAAGACCTTCCCCAAACATTATTGTTTGAGGTTTTATGCAATTTTCCCTTTCTTCTCATAAATAGCAGTCTTGTAGAAGAACTACATAAAAATTTTTCCAAAGAGGACATCAAAATGGCCAATAGGCATATGAAAAGATGCTAATCAACAACACATAAGGGAAATGCTAATTTAATCAGGGAAATGCTAATCAACAACATAAGGAGGTATCACCTTACATGTATTGCAATGCCTATTATCAAGAAGACAAGAGCCAACAGATGCTAACAAAGATGTGGTGAAACCCTATACACTGTTGGTGGGAATGTACATTGGTCTGACCACTATGGTGGTCAATAGAAAACAATATGGAGTTTCCTTAAAAAGTTAAAAATAGATCTGCCATACGATCCAGCAATTCCACTTCTGGGTATACAGCTAAAGGAAATGAAAACAAGATTTCAAAGAGATAAATGCACTCCTATGTTTACTGCAGCATTATTCACTATAGCCAAGATATGGAAATGATTAATGAATGGATAAAAAAGATGTGGTGTGTATATATGTATACACACACACACACACACACACACACACACACACACACACGTATACAATGGAATGATATTCAGCTGTTAGAAAGGAGACTATCTTACCATTTACAACAACATGGATGGAACTTGAGTACATTATGCTAAGTGAGATAGGTCAGAAAAATAAAAAATGATGTATATCACTTATCTGTAGACTCTAAAAAAGTTAAACTCATAATAAAATCTTAAAAAAAAAAGGGGGTGCCTGGGTGGCTCAGTCATTAAGCGTCTGCCTTCGGCTCAGGTCATGATCCCGGGGTCCTGGGATCGAGCCTCGCATCTGGCTCCCTGCTCTGCGGGAAGCCTGCTTCTCCCTCTCCCACTCCCCCTGCTTGTGTTCTCTCTCTCGCTGTGTCTCTTTCTGTTAAATAATAAATGAATTCTTCAAAAAAAAAAAGTTAAACTCATAAAAAACAGTAAAATGTGGTTAATAGAAGTGAGGGAGTGGGGAGATAAGATTGATGTTGTTTAAGAGTACAAACCTGCAAGGAGCAGTAGATAAGCCCACAGAAATCTACTGCACAGTATAACAGACATAGGCAGCAATACAGTGCTACAATTATGTAATGTCAATAAATATTGCTACAACAACAATCACAGTAAGTAAATGTATCAAAGTAACACATGGTATACCTTAAATTTACACATTATATATTAAACTTATTCACTAAACAAAAAAGAAAACAAAAAAGTAGCAGTTTTATTTTACTACTACTACTAACTACCATCTATAGAGCACTTACTATGTGCCAGGCACTGTGCTTTATGTATATTGTTAGTAATCCTTTAGGCAATTTTATAGGGCAGGGATTAATATATCTGTTTTAGAGATACCAAGGCTCTGATAATTTAAATAATTTACCCAGAAGCAAATGTCACTGCTGTTTGCCCCCAGAGCCTGTGTTCGGTCTTCTCTGTCATAGTGATAAAGTAGTTTCAATATAGGTATGCAGTTCACTCTTACACATATCACAGAACCCTTATACTAGTAATAGGTAGCTGTCTCACTGGGGAAGAAAAGACTCAAAGGAGGTATAAAAAGGTTAAACCATATCACTCAGCTATTCTGTATATAAGTAAGGCTAATTCTTGAGAACTGAGAGAGAAAAGGCATATAAATGGTTGCTGGGCAACTCCTTCATGACTATCTTTACTTAATCAAGTTGGTTCTGAGATCTAGAGTCCAACTTATTTTAGTTTTTTAAGATCTGGGGCAATTTGGGATCGAAACAGAGGGCATAACAAAGGGAAGCAATTTTACTGAGCATTATACCAGGTCTCTTTACCTAATTTTCTCAATTAATTTTCACAAACACACTGTAAGACAAGGATTATTTCCATTCACTGATTAGGTAAGGCTCAGAAAAAGTGAATAATTTGCTTAAGACCAAACAGCTAGTAAATGGCAAAACAAAGACTTGCTAGCGAGCGGCAGAACAAATCCAAACTCAAACACTATCTACAGATTAAGTTAGTATTACAAGCACAGAAATTCAAGTGTAGGCACTTAGATTTCCTTGATGAGTTATAAATTCAGGGGTTTTTTGTAAGGTCTCTTCTTCCCTTTGGATATTTCCCTTCTTGCCCTTGGTCATTCTAGTTCATTCTTTATTTTTAATTAATAGCTTTATTAATTAAAAAAATTTTAATTTACTGATTAACATGAGATGTTATCCTATGTACTTACTATGCTGTACAATTATATAATCACAGGAAAACATCAAATTAACTTTATCATAACTTTCAGCTCTTTACATTAAATGGTTCACAAATAGTATAGTAAATGAGACAAAATGTGATTGCTTCTCATTCTTTCTCATATCATGAGAAGTCAAATAATAATATTTTACACGTATACAGCCCTTTACAGTTTGCGGAGAACTTCCACTTATTTAACATACAACCACTTTGTAAAGCAGGCAACACACTTCCCAGATGAGAAACTGAAGCTCAGAGAGGTTAAGTGAGTTTTCCAAGGGAACATAAAAGGAAGCTGGTATCCTGATTCCAAGTCACTACTCTGTTAACTCCAACAGAGCTGTATCTCTGAATATACAAGCTTTTAAAATACCCAAGACATACCCATGGCTATCTCTAAATCACAGGTGACCCAGATCAATACCACAATGGTAACTAGATTTGTCTTGTCTTGCCAGAAACTTAATTAAGATCTTCCTTTTTTATGTTGGATAGTCATTTCAATTTTATAAACACTTTCCCTCTCGTGTTACCATAAAAATGAAAATGCTATTTACTTATTTTTGACATTTGCAATCAACCCAGAGACAGAGCACATTAAGATTTAACTACAGTTACAAAACAGAATTTGAATGTTAGCAACCTTGATATTATAAAAGAAAGGATATACCTAACAGGTTGAAAAGTGGAGGAAAAGAGAAAATTTGAAAAAAGAGGCAAAATTGCTTATATCCTTATATTACAAAATAGGGTCTGTCATATTGGCTAAAATAGGAAATGGAAGTTTAAACAATATATTATTTAACAGTAACTTCAAAGTCAAAGAAAGATATGGGAATAATGGTATCTCTTAAAAAGTAAGGAGAAGGGAGGGAGGAAATAGTTTATGATTCAGTTGCATTCATCATACCAGGAAGTGAAAATGTCTGTATAAAGGAAAAGATTAGTACTAGAGAAACAGTTAAAAGTGGATGCATCTAAAAAAGTAACTTTGTTTTCACTACAAATCTTTCTGGACTAATAGATTTTTTAACTATTTATATTACTTTTGTAAAATTATTTTTTCAGAAAAAAGGGATGGGTGGAAATTAAAAAGCAAATGAAACAATATATGTTTCTTTTAAAAAATACTATCATTATTAGAAATGGGGAGTTGTTATTTGAACTTTTTATCAAAATTGTACATAGTGCTCTAACATTTCAAACTGGGGCCAGTTTCTTAGAACAAGCAATGACTTCTTTGTTGTTGAAGTCTGTGAATATTTTCTTATTAATTAATTTTCAACAGCCCTATAAATACTCATTGTCTTTTATGACTGATGCTATTGTAGATGACAGCTACTTCCTGACCCAAACCCCTCACTGTCAGCACAATTTCATGCTGGAAATAATTTAAATGTGTTGCAATAAGCTGTATAATACCATCTAATTCCTACCACATCTAACCTGCCTTTCTGCAACTCACAGACAAAATCATTACTTTCTTCTTATACAAGGTTTTCAGAAATATACATAAAGTGTAGGAATTATGGTAAAATACAGTACTGAAAAGATCTTGAGGTGATAGTACAAATCAAACAAGAAAAATAGGATATGTAATAGAGAAAATCCAAGCCCCTAAAAGAGTGAATTTTTAAGAAACAGAGGTAAAAAGAGAACATACAGGATAAAGAAAAACTCCCCCAATATGAATATATTTATGTTATCAAGGATGAGTCTAGAAATCAATGATATGTATTAAAATGAAGCCAGCCAAATTCATAGGAGTAACTTTTGGAAGCAGAAAATTTTGGGACGGATAACTTTTCCTAACAAATGTACTAATATTAAAAAGATACATACTCTGGGAACTCTTAAATACTATTTTAAAATGAAACAAACTTGAAGGAAGAAGGACATAAAAAGAGAACCGAATCAGTACCTCTAAGACTGGAATAAATTTGCTGCCTTCTTTGCATGTATGAGCTAGTGCGCTCTCTTGTTCTCTCTCTCTCTCTCTTTTTCAAGATTGCTGGTGAGGAAAAACTCATCTGGGCATGAGAACATTATTTTGGATGTACCATACCTGTGAGCCTTAATAAGTCACCAACTCCATCAACCATTGTCCTCTATAATTTTCATATGAACTTAAAACATTTAACATGATAGGCTATTATGGGGTACACTGGCAGGAAACACAACTGAAATACCAGATTTACATTATCATAGAGATGTTCAGAGGATGAAACAAGAACCTATGGAACGCTACACACATATAAAAGATAATCATGCTGGGAATGGTACTGGGGTGGGGAAAGTAGCATATCTCATAATCTGTTAAGGGTCATTTGTAAAAATCCATACATATCAGTGTATACTATAAACAAGAAAAACAAGATATTCTAAATTAGAGAAAAATAAAATACACTGACACAATATTAAGATAAAAAAAGATCTTCAGAAATTATATTAGGTATTACATTTTAGACATGACAGACAAAAGTTTGCTGATTTGAAAAAGTATGAAAGAAATTATATTTTTCTTCTTCTGTTCAAAATCCAGTTCTTGTGCTTTCCATTTTGGCTGTATAATTAACTGAAAAACTATGCGGCCTCTTAAAAACATTCTTGTATAATGCTATAAAAATACACACATAAATAATGTTTTCACATACAAACTAAAAATCATGTATTATGGAATTTTATTGCTTTTCAAACCCAGGCTTCTCTTTTAAAGACTGGTGTCTGCTATAAACTATTTTTAAAAGATACTTCCCTTCCACACACTGGTAAATTATCAGACAATGGACACTTTACAGTCAATACAAAGTTAATAGTATTAGAAGCTGAAATAGCAACAATGACTAAATCTGGATTTACAACTAATTAAAAACAAACTGAAATCACAGTGTCCAGGAAAAAGCACTTAAAAAGAAAGTAATCTATTTGGGTATTTCTGAAATACTATTTGTCATAATTTTAAAATAACATTACTCTGTAAATGGCATTAATTACATGTAATATTTCTGTCATACAAATAATCTAGAAAGATCTCAAACAACTTACCCTTACGTCTCAAGGTACTAGAAGAATAAACTAAGCCCAAAGTTAGCAGAAGGAAGGGAATAACAAAGATCAGAGTGGAAATAAATGAAATAGAGACTAGAAAGACAATAGAAAAGATCTATGAAACTAAGTGATGGTTTTTTGAAAAGATAAACAAAATCAACAAACCTTTAGCTAGAATATGAAAAAAATGATTCAAATAAATATAATTATAAATGAAAGACACTACAACTAATACCACAAAAATACAAAGGATAAGAACAATTAATGCCAACAAATTAAATACACTAGAAATAGATAAATTTCTAGAAACATAACTTACCAAGATTAAATCATGAAGAAACAAAATCTGAACAGACCAATAAGAGACTGAATCAGTAATCAAAAATCTCCCAACAAATAAAAACCCAAGACCAGATGACTTCACTGGTGAATTCTACCAAACACTTAGAGATGAAAGAATACTAATCCTTCTCAAATTTTTCCAAAAATTGATCAGGAAGGAACATTTTCAAACTCATTTTAAAAGGCCAGCACTACCCTGATACGGAAGCCAGACAAATACACTACAAGAAAAGAAGAAATACTGGCTACTACCCCTGGAACACTGATGCAAAAACCTCAAAAAAATACTAAAAGACCAAATTCAAGAGTACTTTAAAGGGATCATTTAGTATGGCCAAGAGATTTATCCCTGGGATGCAAGGATAATTTGACATATGCAAATAAACATGATATACCATATTAACAGAATGAAGAATAAAATTCATATAATCATTTCAGTAGATGCAGAAAAAGCATTTGACCAAATTCAACATATTTTCATGATAAAAACTTCAATAAAGTACATATAGAAGAAATGTACCTCAACATAATAAAGGCTGTATAGGACAAGCCCACAGCTAACATCATACCCAATGGTGGAAAGTTAAAATCTTTCCTCTTAAAGTTAGAAACAAGGGCACCCACTCTCACCACTTCTATTCAACATAGTACTGGAAGTCCTAGCAACAGCAATTTGGCAATAAAATGAAATTTTAGGCATCCAAATAGGAAAAGAAGAAGTAAAATTATCTGTGTGCAGATGACATGATCTAAAGACTCCACCAAAAAGCTGTTAGAACTAACCAAGAAATTCAGTAAAGTTGCAGGATACAAAATCAACATACAAAAATCAGTTGCTTGTCTATACACTAACAATGAACTATTCAAAAGAGAAATCAAGAAAGCAATCCCATCACTGCGTTATTTACCTGAAACTAATATAACATTATGTCAACTATACTTCAATAAAAAATAAAAGGTAGTTGTCCTGTGCATGTTTATTTCATAAATGTAAAATCATTCAATTATTTAAAAACAGGAGAAATTCCATTTGCAATAGCATCGAAAATAATAAAATACTTAGGAATAAATTTAACCAAGGAAATAAAAACATGTACATTAAAAACTATGACACTGATGAAAGAAATTGAAGAAGACACAAATAAAAGGAGAGATATCCTGTGTTCTTAGATTGGAAGAATTACTATTGTTAAAATGTCCACACTACCCCAAGTAATCTATGGATTCAATATAATCTTTATCAAAATTTCAATGGCATTTTTCACAGAAATAGAAAAAATTATCCTAAATTCATATGAAACCACAAAAGACTCTGAATGGCCACAGCAATCTTAAGAAAAAATGAACAAAGCTAGAGACATCACACTTCCTGATTTCAAGGCTATAATACTATTAAAAGGCTATAGTAATCAAAACAGTATGATAATGACATAAAAACATGTACACAGACCAATGGAAGAGAATAGAGCCTAGAAATAAACCTATATACACACAATCAACTAATCTTTGACAACGTACCAAAAACATAATGGGGAAAGAACAGTCTCTTAATAGTGCTGAGAAAATTAGATATCTACATGCAAAAGATTGAAACTACACCCCTATCTTATATCACTCACAGAAATTAACTCAAATTGAATTAAAGACTTAAATTTAAGACCCAAAACCATGAAACTCCTAGAAGAAAACACAAGAGAAAAGGTCCTTGACACTCGTTTTGGAAATGATTCTTTGGATTTGACCACAAAAGCAAAGGTAAAAATAAACAAGCGGGATTATGTCAAACTACAAAGCTTCTGCAGAGTAAAGGAAATCATCAATAAAATTAAAAGACAACCTATCAAAAGTGGAAAAATATTTGAAAATCATATATATCTAAGGAGATTAATATCCAAAAAAAGAACTCATATAGCTCAACAGCAAAAAAAACAGTCTGATTAAAAAATTGGCAGATCTGAAGACATTTTTCTAAAGAAGATATACAGATGACTGACAGGTGCATATAAAAAGGTGCTCAACATCATTATCACCAAGGAAAATGTAAATCAAAACCACAAAGATGGGGCGCCTGGGTGGCTCAATTAGTTAAGCATCCAGCTCTTGATTTCGGCTCAGATAATGATCTCAGGGTTGTGGAGATTGAGCCCAGAGTCCTGCTCTAAGCTCAGCGGGGAGTCTGCTTGAGATTCTCTCTCTCCTTCTCCCTATATCCCTCCCTGGGCTCGCTCCATGCATGGGTGCACTCTCTCTCAAATAAATAAATAAATAAATAAATAAATAAATCTTAAAACACCACACACACACACAAAGAGATATTTGCTTATACCTGTTAGAACTGCTATTTTCAAAATGTCAAAATATAACAAGTACTGGTGAAGGCATGGAGAAAAGGGAACGCTTGTGACTGTTGGTGGGAGTGAAAATTGGTGCAGCCACTATAGAAAACTGTATGGAGGTTCCTCAAGAAATTAAAGTTACAACTACCATAATGATCTAGCTCATGGGTATATGTTTGAAAGAAATGAAGTGAGTATCTTGAAAAGAAATCTGCACTACCATGTTCACTGCAGCATTATTCACAATATCCAAGATATGGAAATAACCTAAGTATCTGTCAGCAGATGAGTTTATTAAGAAAATGTGGTGTGTCTCTCTCTTTCTCTCTCTCAATCTCTTGCTCACATACACACACACACACACACAGAGGAAGGCAGGGAGGGAGGGAGGAAGGGAGAGAGAGATATATCTTATTCAGCCATAAAGATGGAAATCTTGCCATGTGCAATGATACGGATGAACCTAGACGGCATGACACTAAGTGAGATAAGTCAGACAGAGAAAGACAAATAGTGCATGGAATCACTTACGTGTGAAAATAAAACAAAACAAAACAAAAAGTTGATTTCATAGAAACAGCAGAATTGTGCTTGCCAGGGGCTACGGGGTGAGAGAAATGGGGAGATATAGGTCAAATGATGTAAACTTTCGGTTATGAGTAAGCTCTAAGGCACAGCATGGTGACTACATAATAAAATCTTGTATACTTAAATTTGCAAAGAGTAGATCTTAAGTGTTTTCATGACACACACCCAAAAGAGTGAACTATGTGAGGTGATGGATATGCTAATTATCTTGATTGTGGTAATTATTTCATAATGTATATATAACAAATAATTTGTATATTTTAAATATATACAATTCTATTTGTTAATTATTTCTCAATAAAGCTGAAAAAATAAAAAGGGAGCCCAGAAAAAAAGGTCTATTTTTTTCAACTGGCAACTTTAGAAGATACACTAGGCAAGACATTTAGTCTACTAGATTAAGGAAGTTCAAAAAGGGAGGACCAAATCTGTCTTGCAATATTAATTATTTTAACCTCTATGTTCCATAGAAAGTAGACTTACAAAAGTCCAACTGACAATAAATTACACTTTAATATGTATGCCAGGCCAAGAAAAAAATACTGATTTTTTTTTTAAAAAATAAAGAATGTACATATTTTTGGTCATAAGCAATAAACCTCCCTGAGCATTTTGAGAGTCTTCAGGAAGATAGAATAAACTCTCCATTATGTAAAATTCATTAAAACCTATAAACCTAGCATTTTAGTACCCATAGGATGCTAAAAAGATAACCCTAAACACTTCAAATTCCCAGAATATTTTCTTCAGTTTTAAAATAGACTGAACTATGCTCAGCATAGCTTTAGTGTTAGGTGTATTTTATTATTTATGATGTTTTCAAAACTCATAATTCATACTTGACATATATGATAACTCTCTAGAATGTTTCATTAACCATTTCATTTCCTAACTTCATAGAATGAAACAGAGTACACTGTATCAGGAAAGCTGAAAAAATGCTCAGATTATATCAGGACCACCAGTTTTGGTTCAAACATTTTAATGCTGGTGTCTCTTCACAGAATATAAGTAAATAACCGAGCTACTATAACATATCTATCTTATACTGTATACTTTACTTTCTGCATTTTTTTAGAGCAGTTAACCCGGACCAAAAATGTGGTTAAAAAAAATTCTCAAAGGCATACTATAAAACTATCATAAAACACCTTTGTAATATATCAAATTATATGTCCACATTCACTGTGTATTTTTATTTTATTTTTTTAAAGATTTTATTTATTTATTCATGAGAGACAGAGAGAGAGAGAGAGAGAAGCAGAGGGAGAAGCAGGCTCCCAAAGAGCAGGGAGCCCGACGCGGGACCCGATCCCAGGACTCTGGGATCATGACCTGAGCTGAAAGCAGACGCTTAACCATCTGAGCCACCCAGGCGCCCCTTACTGTCTATTTTTAAAAATTACATCTTACATGATATAACTGACACCACCCCTACTTATGTTTGTTTTTGTGGAAATTTCACATACATTCTTTCATATGCTCATCATAAGAAATCTAAGAGAAAGACAAGGAACCCATAATCAAGCCTGTTTTATGGAGGCCTCAAATATATTTCTTATTATAATGATACTCGTTGGTATCTTATATTTGTAGTTAAAAAAATAAAAATAATTAAAAGTTATCATTGCCATTATAATGTTGCTTCAGACTTTTCTTAAAAGTTAAAAACATTCCTTCGCTTACCTGCTGCATGTAACAAACTAGCTTCTACTCTGTGGGGAACTCTTGGTGGAATTTTCATAGATGCACGTATCTGGTAAAAACTAAAGGAAGATAGACCAAAAAGATCATTTCAAAATATATTTTAAAATATGCAATGCCCCAATTTCTATATATCCGTATGTATTAAGTAATAAATTTGGTCTGCTTATATCAGTGTCCTATAATATTTATTTATTTATTATTTATTTTTAAAGACTTATTTCTTTATTTTAAAGATTTTATTTACTTGAGAGAAAGAGTGTGCACATGTACACATGCACCAGAGAGTGCAAGTGGTGGAGTAGAGGGAGATGGACAAGCAGACTCCGTGGTGAGCAAGGAGCCAAGGCAGGGCTCAATCCCAAGACCCTAAGATCATGACCTGAGCCGAAATCCAGAGTCAGCTGCTTAACCAAAAGAGCCACACAGGCGTCCCTCCCATAATATTTACTACTGGTGAAAAACAATACATCAGGTCCACATCAAGTATCAGCAGTACGCAATAAGATCCAAAGGGAAATCAGCATGTATAAAGATGAATTAGAGAAACAAAATTAAAGTATTTGGTATTTCTTACTTGAAATGAGAGAATGTCGAGGAGTTAGTAAGGCATCTAAGATTTTCATGGTCTAATTTGGTTATTCAGTTTTTTCTTTTAAAATATAATAAAGATAAATTTTTCTTAAGCATAATTTTGAGAAAATACAAGTTGTAATGGTTTTTGAAAATTGGCTTAATACTATAAATTACAAAATAAAGACATGTATTTGGTTTAAAGAATTCAGCATTTTTTTCAAGGTCAGGGCTATTTGTTTATATACTTTATTTATTCTACAGGATTTTATAATATTTATATCTATATATAGAAATCAACCAGTCATTAGTAATAACAGTTTACATAGAATAAAAAACTTGAGGTAAACATTATGTTTGTGTTTTAACAACATTACACTGCAAGTATGTATATGTAATGGAGGATACACACATCTATGCACACACGCACACACACACACACACACACACGAGACACACAAAGGCTTACTAAAAGCTGTATCAAGATTACAAATCAGGATGAGTTTAGATATACACAAGGGAATTAAATATTTTATTTATTTTTATTTAATAATTTCCTAGGTAGTAGTTTAAAAATATTAAATTTGGGGCGCCTGGGTGGCTCAGTTGGTCAAGCGACTGCCTTTGGCTCAGGTCATGATCCTGGAGTCCTGGGATCGAGTCCCACATCGGGCTCCCTGCTCAGCGAGGAGCCTGCTTCTCCCTCTGACCCTCCCCCCCTCTCATGTACTCTCTCTCTCTCATTCTCGCTCTCTCAAATAAATAAATCTTTAAAAAATATTAAATTTGTAAATAATACAAAGATTAAAATACATAAATATATTACTACTATTACTTATAGCAAGGTATAGCGTTGGAGAGAACATATGGTCAGGTCACAAAGTCAGAATTAAAGAGGAGTGAACGAAAGGCTAGCCAATTAAATCTATAACCCTGAAAGTCACAATTTGGCCTTAAAGAAACATGGCAAAACTCCATAAACAGAGAGAGATAATTAGTTGAGATTAAGATAAGGTCAGATTGAAAACATGAGATGACTAAAACCAAAAATCAAAGTGGAATCACAGGAGCCTTGGAACCAGAGGAGAACAAAGCTTTCTAGGAACTATTCAACTTCCCATGCTGAGAATGTTAACTAAAGATTAAGTAAAATTAAAGAAAACACAGGCAGTAAGCTCCTTGACATACATCTTGGTGATGATTTTTTTGACTCTGACACCAAAAGCAAAGGCAACAAAAAGCAAAAATAAGCAACTGGAACTACATAAAACTAAAAACTTTCTGCATGGCAAAGGAAACCATCAACAAAATGAAAAGGAACCTACTAAATGAGAGAAAATATTTGAAAATCATATATCTGATAAAGGGTTAATATCCAAAATTATTATAAAGAACTCATACAAAACTCAATAGCAAAAAACAAAACAAAACAACAAACAAAAAAACCCCACCAAACAATCTGATTAAAAAATGGGCAAAAGAGGGGCAGCTGGATGGCTCAGTCAGTTAAGCCTCTGCCTTTAGCTCAGGTCATGATCCTGGGGTCCTGGGATCGAGCCCCGCATGGGGCTCCCTGCTCAGCAGGGAGTCTGCTTCTCCCCCTCCCTCTGCCTCTGCCTCTGCCTCCCGCTTATATGCTCTCCCTCTCAAATAAATAAAATCTTTAAAAAAAAATGGGCAAAAGATCTAAATAGACATTTTTCCAAAGAAGTCAATAAAAAGATGCTCAATATCACTAATGAGGGAAATGCAAATTAAAACTACAATGAAATGTCACCTCACACCTTTTAAAATGACTATTATCAAAACATCAAAAGATAAGTGCTGAAGATGTGGAGAAAAGGGAACCCTTGTGCACACAGAATACTCCCACACAATGGGAGTATGAGTTGGTATAGACACTATGGAAAATTATATGGAGGTTTCTGCAAAAATTAAAAATAGAACTACTATATGATCCACTACAGAGTATCTGCTTGAAGAACATGAAAAAAAATAATTCAAAAAGGTATATGCACCCCTATGTTCATTTTAGCATTATTTACAACAGCTAAGATATGGAAACCATCTAAGTGTCCATTGATCAATGAATGAATAAAGAAGATGTGATATATATACAATGGAATACTACTCAGCCATAAAACAGAATGATATCTTGCCATTTGTGACAACATGAATGGACCTTGAGAGCACTATGCTAATTGAATTAAGTCAGAGAAAGACAAATACCGCATGATTTCACTTACATGTGAAATCTAAAAAACAAAACAAAACTAGACTCACAGATATAGAGAACAGACTGATGGTTGTCAGAGGGGAGGAAGGTTGGGGGGAGCAAAATGGGTGAAGGGTATCAAGAAGTACAGATTTCCAGTTAAAAAATAAGTAAGTCATGGGGATACACATATAAGATGGGGAATAAAGTCAGTAATATGGTATTTACTTTGTATGGTGACACATGGTAAATAGACTTATTGTGGTGATCATTTTGCAATGTAGACAAATGTCAAATCACTATGTTGTACACCTGAAACTAATATAATATTATATGTCAATTATACCTCAATTAAAAAGCAAAAATATGCTTAAATAAACAAGTCAAGCAATGTATCTAAAAACAATGATCCTCTAACCATTAGATTTTTAAAAGATCAGAAACATAATAATATTATTCAAAAGTCCTCAACTTTTTTGGGGAAGGGGGAAACCAGATTGTAGATTAAGAGAAAACTAATGAAAGCAGCAATTACACATTCTATGTTTGTGATGGTTGGCAATAAAATGGAATTATAATTCACTTAATCTTTATCTCCAGTTCTAAGCCTCCAACTATGAACTATCTCCATTTGGATATCTTACCTCAAACTCAGCATATCAAAATGAACAAATCTTCAACTTCCTTATTTATTTCAATATTACTAATATTGTACAAGTCAATAAGATTTAAAACTTCAACATTAGTTTTTATATTTCTTATTAAAAATACCCAATTTGCAAAAAGTAGAGCAATGAACCCATATGTCCACTACCCATTTTCAACAATTAAAAAGAATTTTTTTTTTTAAGATTTTATTTATTTATTTGACAGAGAGAGACACAGCGAAAGAGGGAACACAAGCAGGGGGAGTGGGAGAGGGCAAAGCAGGCTTCCCGCTGAGCAGGGAGCCTGATGCGGGACTTGATCCTGGGACTCTAGGATCATGATCTGAGCCGAAGGCAGACACTTAACCGACTGAGCCACCCAGGTACCCCAAAAAGATTTTTATCATATCTGATTCATCTGTACTTTTTCTTTGCTGAGCCATTTCAAAGTAATCTTAGATATCACATATATTCACACATCTACATACATATTTTTAATGCTTTTTCAGTCTCATCCTCCATATGGAATCAGTCATTAAATCCTACTATTGTTTCTCCAACACACCTCACAGAAATTAGTAACAAAAAAATAAAAAATGTTAGAGTAGTAGAATGATTTTTAAAAGTCTCTGATTTTTTTCATCCACCCTGGTGTCCACACATCTTGCAATGTGACTTCCAATAAAAAGTGGAGTTTATTTCCCTACCCTTAAATCTGGGCTGGCCTTATAACTTGTTTTGGGCAATACAATGTGGCAGAGATGACAATGTGCTGGTTCCAAGCCTAGGTTGTAAAAGGTCTTGGATAGTTTCTTTCTCTTTGGACCCTGCCTCCTCTATGAGAATAAGCTGTAGGATAAGAGATCATAAAACAGAGCTGAGTCCACTGAGTTAAGGCCATTCTGTAATGGCTAGAACCCAGCCAACCCGCCAGTTGAGTATGAATTCATAAGCAAGCTCAGCAAAATCAGCCAAGCCAGCCCAGAACAAAACCATTCAGCTGATCCAGACTTGTGAGCAAAAATTAACGTTTATTGTTGTGATGCCACAGAAGCTTTGCATTTGTTATTAGCTGCATTACTGCTGCAATACATAACTAATACAAAAATTGGTAACTTAGAAGTAGTGTGCACCATAACAAAAATTTTAAATATGTGGCATTGACTTTGGAACCAAAGTAACAGTTACAGAGGCAAGAAAAATGAGTAAATTATAGAGATTTAAAAAATGGTAAACTATGTTATACAGTAATGAAACTTTGGTAAATACACTGTCAGCAATAACTTAGAAGAAGTCAGACAAGAAACTTTGGGACTTGAGCAAGCTAATTTCCAGGGAGAATGCTGAAAATGTCAACTTGTTACTCCTTGCTAGGTATAATAAGGTTCTGCCAGAAAGAGATGAGCTAAAGAAAGAACTGGTCATTTTACAAACAGAATCTAGAGGGACTATAGATGGATCAGTACTTGCTAGATTGGAAAACAAAACTGGTTTTCATCTTCAGTCTCCCTAAAGATTTTAAAAATAAAATGCTGCCACGGACAAAGATCCTATCAAGGGAGTGGCTATAAATCCCTTTCTTAAGATCTCTAAAGAAATTAAAGCAGTGTCTAAGTAGACATTCTCAGCTTGACAAAAGGGCTTTTAGGAAGTTGAGGGGCATGATCCCACAGAATTCTGATCCCCAAATAGTAGTGATTACATCTAGAGAATAGTCATGTCTCAAGACAATTGTGGGTGTAGGTTTCAGAGTTTGGCATGAACTGTATCAGACATACAGAAACTTCATAAAATTTTTAAGGAAGTTTTACTGGCCTAAGAACTGCCAGCCTTGACTCCTGGGCTGGCCTTATAACTTGCATAGCCAACAAAATGGAGTGGAAGTAACAAGAGTGCCAATTCAAGAGGCCCTGCATCTTCTGCTCTCTTTCTTTGACTTCTGTCTCTGCCATGAAAATAAGCCCAGCCTGTTCTGCTGAGGAGTGAGAGACCACGAGGAGTAAAGCAGAGCACGGCCATTTTTATTTTTTTCAACAAGATGGTAAAGCCAAGACAAGCTAAAAATAAAACAAAACAACCACCGCAAAAAACTCAATAGAAAATCTCTCTCACCCTTCTTCTGATAGTCAGAACTCCATTACTATCACTCTTAGTGCAGACCTTCAGGTTTGTACCTGAGTTACTGCAAGCACCTCTAAACTGTCCCCTATGCTTCTATTTCTTCTACACAACCATCAATCTATCACAATCTTCATCATGTTAGTAAATGCTTCTTGTAATAATAGTGATAATTTCTTTCTTACTTGGAAACCATTGATGGCTGCCCAAATCCCCACTGTCAGTTCTCCAGACTAGGAGCCCTTCATAAATATAACCTCTCCTTTCTTTACTATCTTTTCTTCTGCAATTCTCCCAGAGACTATCCAATCTCCTAAATATTCTTTAAAATACATGTTCAGGGGCGCCTGGGTGGCTCAGTCGTTAAGCCTCTGCCTTCAGCTCAGGTCGTGATCCCAGGGTCCTGGGATTGAGCCCCACCACACTGGGCTCCCTGCCTAGCGCCAAGCCTGTTTCTCCCTCTCCCTCTGCCTGCCACCTGCTTGTGCTCCCTCTCTGTCAAATAAATAAAATAAAATCTTTAAAAAAAAAAAATACATGTCCATTCCTATTTCCAAGGTTTGATTCACGCTGCTTTCTCCTACCAAAAGGGTTTTTCACTTTATCCTTACCGATACAGGTCCTAAAGCATACTTGGATTCTATTTCTCCATAATGCCTTTCCCTAATATACCCAGAAAGACGTCTTTTTGTCCTGATTCCTAGAGCACTTTCCATACACACTTCTTGAAGATTCATCATTTTGCATTCCCACTTAGCTATTTTGTGCAATATTTTATTTTCCCCATTCACTATAAGCTTTTACAAGCAAAAATGAGATCTTACACATTTTCACAGAAGTCCTCTCAATGCTCACTACAAATTCATAAATATACGTTACATATATCCAGCAGTATCATTAAATCCACATGAATAATTCTCAAACATCTACTTAAAACTAAAATTTCTCTAAGAAAATAATTACTTGAATATACCTCATTGTTTCCCTTATATATGCTGGAACATAAGTATGCAATTAAATGTAAATGAAAATCTGTACATCTTTTCTTATGCCAAATCTATAATCTTCACATTAAAATACATACCCTCTCTGAAATAAATCCACATTGTAGAACTTGTTTAGCTCCACAGAGAATTCTACCATTGCTTGAACTTCAGTCATTTTCAATTTATACTCAGAAGACAAATCTGGTAACAGCACCTTGGTAAAAGTAGGGGAAAAAAAAAAATCATGAGAAGCAAAATGACAAAAATGCCAACCTATAAAAACACTAATATTTAAACATATTTCCAAGTATGATAGGCAGAAAATAAAAATGAAGTAAATTAATTCAGTGTACCTAACTTAGCCTATTCCAATTAAATAGTAGTAGAATCAATTAAATATACTTACTAATAATATACTTACAAGAAAGCAATAATCTATAATTTAAGATATTTTCTAATAGAATGCATTTTCTAAGATTTGTTTCCCTTTGTGACATCTATGTGATAATAAATAATACAGGAAATTGCTAAAAGAAACCCTTGACTTTATCACAGACAAAATAGTAAAGAAAAAAATTTAGTGACCTAATTATTCTCTTCTAGTTCTACACTGCACATCCAGGCAACTCCAAAGTCACAATGAGAATTAGCATTCTTTAATCCCCATTTAAATTCATGAAGGTTTTTTTTTCTGTTAGGTGAAGTTCTTAAATTACGATTTGTTTTTAAATTTCAAAAAAAAATTTTTCCCCTCATTACAAAAGCCTGAAGTATTCATTTAAAGGATTAAAAAAAATACAGACAAGCAAAAATAAAAACATTCATGATTCTGTCCTTTGAAATATATGCTTTGGTATATATTCTTCACCTGTGTGTGCTTTTGTAAAATTTCTATAAAAATGGGATCAAAGCACATGTACATTTTATACTGTTTATTTCATCTATTTTTTTGATGCGCACCTATGTCAATTAATGTAGTTTTACAACATTACTTTCAATTGTTTACTATTTCACTGTGAATATTATAATTTAAACCATCTCCTATTGTTGGGTATTTCAGTAGTTTCCATCTTTTCACTATTTCAAAAAAGTACTGTAACAATCATCTTTATCAGTAATACGTGCCTTAAAATGCAATTCAGAGTAAGAAAGTGTTGAAAGACAAGTCTCCAGAGTCTTGTGTTTCTGCATATTTTGCAAGCAGACCCTGAATGCCTCTGTTCCAGACTATTTTTCAAGGATATATAATCAGCGAACAGTCTTAGAAGTCAGAGATAGTGTCTCATACTGGAAGGAAGGGCAAATTTGTTTATTGTCCCTCTAATAGAGACAGTCTCTCCCTGAGGCATAAATCAGCAGACTTACTATTCATTGTAAAGCTCCGGGTCCCCTCAGCTTTAGGTTCCTCTCCTATAATACAACCTACTGATATGCAGGTGTTGCCTGGTACTGTAGCTACTGCTACTACTATGAGTGCAAAGCAGCCTTTTCTTAAATCTAGGAGTCTCATGTCTTCTGCCCACATCCATGGCACTGTGGCAGGCTAACTTGTTAGCTTGCAAGGGGTATAAAATCTCAGACCCTTCAGAGTTTTTTAAATAGTTCTTCATAGAAATGCAACAAATATTCTGATCCATTGACTTAAATACAAAAGCAGTAACAGATTCTTACCTCTGCTGGTTAAAGCTTCATTTTAACATTATGAATTAACCAAACCTGTACTTCCAGTTACTGATTCTTATTGAAAATATATTGTTCCCCCTATGAGGAAGAAAAAAATAACATCTCAAACAAAATAGACATAAAGAAGTCCATTTTAAGGAAACCTAAGCTTCATTACTTACTTAACAATCTCAATTTATCTAAAAGATCTGTATCTTGCATAAGGCTAACTAGTAAATAAGTTTTAGAGATTTTTCATTCAGTTTCACTGATACCAATATTAACTATTCTATCTTTGTTAAGGATTCACTAATGTGTACTTCTTCAAAGGACAATAATAAATAAGAGTATTTTCTTAGTTCAGTGGTTCAGAAACAATTTTCATGAATACTCAAAATATTATAAGCTTATTAATTTTTAAGATGTAAAACTTACCATTTTAAAATAACTCCTTGGATAAAGTGATTTCTGAAGTTACATATATATGAAATGCGCATGAATGCATTATGTACACACACACACAGTTACATATATATGAAATGTGCATGAATGCATTATGTACACACACACACATAAACACACACTTGAACTATTTTAAGTATATTGACAAAAAAGAATGCCTGGATATGCTATGGATAATTTTGTTTTCACTCCAAATATTTATTGACTGAATAAAAAAATCTCTTCCCCTTGGTAAAATTACCTTAGATACTAAAAATGTTAGAATAAAGACCACATTCACTCTTCTTCATAGATTCTTTTTCTTCTCTCCATCATAAATATGTAGACTTTACCACCTTCAATAACTGCTATTTCATTTTTTACTGATTTATAACTGACAGACATTAATATATTAGTTTCAGGTGTACAACATAGTGATTCGCTATTTTTATACACTACAAAATGATCACTTCAGTAGTTCTGGTTACCATTTGTTATTATACAAAGTTATTACAATGTTATTGAGTCATTCCCTATGCTGAACATTACATCCCTGTGACATTTATTTTATCACTGGGAGTTTATACCTCTTAATTCCCTTCTTCTATTTTGCCCATTCTCCCACCCCAATCCCCTCTGACAACCACCAGTTTTCTCTCTGTATCTATGAGTCTGTTTCTGTTTTGTTCATTTGTTTTGTTTTTTAGATACCACATATAAGTGAAATAATGTGGTATTTGTCTTTCTCTGTCTGACTTATTTCACTTAGCAAAATACCCTCTAGGTCCATGCATGTTCCTGCAAATGGCAAGATTTCATCCTTTTTTTATGGTTGAGTAATATTCCATTGTACTTATATAGCACATCTTATTTATTCATTCATCTATTTTTTTTAAGATTTTATTTATTCATTGGAGACACAGAGATACAGAGAGAGAGAGGGAAAGCATGAGCAGGGAGAGAGGCAGAGGGAAAGGGAGAAGTAGGCTCCTCGCTGAGCCAGGAGCCCAATGTGGGGCTCAATCCCAGGACCCTGGGATCATGACCTGAGCCAAAGGCAGATGCTTAACCATCTGAGCCACCCAGGTGCCCCTATTCATTCATCTATTGATAGCTACATGGATTCCTTCCATGTCTTGGCTATTGTAAATAATGCTGCAATGAACATAAGGATGCATTTATCTTTTGGAATTAGTATCTTCATTTTCTTGGGATAAATATCCAGAAGTGGGATTACTGGATCATATGGTATTTCTATTTTTAATGTTTTGAGGAATATCCACACTGTTCTCCATAGTGGTTGCACCAATTTACATTCCAACCAACAGGGCACAAGGGTTTCCTTTTCTCCACTTCCTCCCCAATACCTGTTATTTCTTGTCTTTTTGTTACTAGTCATTCTGACTGTCGTGAGGTGGCATCCCATTGTGGTTTTGATTTGTATCACCCTGATGACTAGTGATGCTGAGCATCTTTTTATGTGACTGTTGGCCATCTGTATGTCTTCTTTGGAAAAATGTCTATTAAGCTCCTCTGTCCATTTTTTAAATAGGGTTGTTTGGTTTTTTATTTTTGTTTTTTGTTGTGTTTTGTTTTGCTATCCAGTTGTATGAGTTCAACCCCTTACCAGAGGTTAAGGGGTTGAACTCATTTGCAAATATCTTCTCACATTCAGTAGGCTGTCTTTTTGTTTGGTTGATGGTTTCCTTCACTGTGCAAAAGCTTTTTAGTTTGATATAGTCCCATCTGTTTATTTTTGCTATTGTTGCCACTGCCTGAGGAGACATATCCAAAAAATATTGCTAAGCCCAATGTTAAAAAGCTTACTGCCTATGTTTTCTTCTAGTTTTTTGGATGTAGGTCTTACATTTAAGTCTTTAATCCACTTGGGTTTATTTTTGTATGTGGTATAAGAAAATGTTTCATTATTTTGCATGTATCTATCCAGTTTTCTCAGCACCATTTACTGAATAGACTGTCTTTTCCCCATTGTGTGTTTCTTCCTCCTTTGTCACAGATTAACTGACCCTATAAGATGGATTTATTTCTGGGCTCTCTATCCTGTTACATTAATCTATGTGTCTGTTTTTGTGCTAGGACTATACTGTTTTGATTACTATCACTTTGTAGTATAGTTTGAAATCAGGAAGCATACCTCCAGCTTTGTTGTTCTTTCTCATGATTACTTTGATATTTGAGGTCTTTTGTTGTTCCGCACAAATTTTAGGGTTATTTGTTCTAGTTCTGTGAAAAATCTCATTAGTATTTTGACAGGGATTGCACTGAATCTGTAGGATGCTTTGGGTACTATGGACATTTTAACAATATTAATTCTTCTAATCCATGAGCATGATACATCTTTCCATTTGTTTGTGTCATCTTCAATTTCTTTTTCATTGTCTTCAAATTTTCAGAGTACAGGTCTTTCACCTCCTTGGTTAAATTTATTCCTAGGTATTTTATTCTTTTTTTAAATGTTTATTTTTAAGATTTTATTTATTTGAGAGAGAGAGAGTGAGCATGAGTAATGGGGGAGGGGCAGAAAGAGAGGGAGAAGCAGACTCCCTGCTGAGTAGGGAGCCTGACACGGGGCTTGATCCCAGGACCCCAGGATCATGACTTGAGCCAAAGGCAGACACTTAACCAAATGAGCCACCCAGGTGCCCCTCTTTTTTTTTTTTTTTTTAAGATTTACTTATTGAGAGAGAGAGAGAGAGAGCGCACACAAGTGGGAGGAGCAGAGGGAAGAGGAGAGAGAATCTCAAGCACACTCCGTGCTGAGCACAGAGCCTGACTCAGGGCTCAATCCCGTGACCCTGAGATCATGACCTCAGCCGAAACCAAGAGTTGGACACTTAACTGGCTGCACCACCCAGGTGCCCGGTATTTTATTCTTTTTTTGATGCAGCTGTAAATGGGATCATTTTCTTCATTTATCTTTCTGATAGTTCATTGGTAGTGTATAAAAATACAACAGATTTCTGTATATTAATTTTGTATCTTGCAACTTTACAGAATTCATTTATTAGTTTTAATAGTTTTTTACTGGAGTCTTAGAGTTTTCTACATAGAGTATCATGTCATCTGCAAATAGTGACAGTTTTATGTCTTCCTTTCCAATTGGGATGTCTTTCACTTCTGCTTGCCTAATTGCTATGGCTAATACTTCCAGTACTATGTTGAATAAAAATGGTGATCTTTTTAGAGGAAAAGCTTTAAACTTTTCACCATTGAGTACGATGTTAGCTGTGGGTTTGTCATATATGGGCTTTATTATGCAGAGATACATTTCTTTTATAACTAATTTATTGAAGTTTTTATCATGAAAGTATGTTGAGAGAGAGTTCCATATTTTGGGCATCCCTCCCAATTGTTAGCACATTTGGGGTAGGGTCCAGGGTAAGGCTGTGCCTTTGCCTCTCCTACCCATCTCTACGTTTCTCTTTCGTCTTTTATTACAGAGGCACTGTTCATCTAATTCTCAGTTCCTTTTCAGAGGTTGTTATTCCATATAAAGATATGTTTGTTGTGTCCGTGGGAGGAGGTGAATCCAGAGTCTTCTTACGCCATCATCTTGAATCCCCCTTCCATTAACTACTATTTTAAACCTTAATAATCACATCTAAAGATTGTAGAGTAATGATTTTTAAGGAAAACAAAACAATGTTATCTTTATATAAGACATTCCCCATTTCATGGATATAACCTCTTTATGATAGTTTCTTCTATACATATATTCTTAGTGCTCAGAGTTTAGATCATGTTCCAGTATAGACTCTTAGTCATGTTTGGTTAGTTCTCTATCTCTTAATTTACTCAGATATAAAATAGGTATTCATTCATTCATTCAAACATTTATTGAACACTTACAATACACTGGGAAATGCAACAGGCACAAAGTATAGCTAAGCTTGAGTGCTTTGGATTCCATCTGTTTCCCTTTACCGCAGATGAAATATCTTCTTGATAGTAATCTAGTTTTGACCACATTAAATTAGGACAAGACCCCAAAGAATGGTAAAACAAAAAGATGGAAAGATTCTGGATTCCTGAATGGTTTCACAGAGCACAGATGTCCTCCCTATCCAGACTGCTTGGACTTTTATAACTGTGTTACAGTAACGATACCTAACCTACACTCTAACTAATATATCCCCCACTGCAGCCTATTTTCAAAAAAGCAGCCAGATGACCTATTACATTATATAATATATACATTAATTAATAATATTACTATACAGTTATGCTAGTAGCATATTTTAATATGTTATGTAATATTATTTGAAATAATTCAAATTGTATTTCTTTCCTCTGTTCCAAACCCTCAGTGGCTTCCCATGATATTCACAGTAAAATTGCCTTACAAAGGCCTATATGATGACCTTATATAATCTAGATCTTCCATAACTTCTCTCAGTTCATCTCCTACCAGTCTGCCCACTTGTTTCCTTACTATTTCTCAAACATACCAAATATATTCCTGTCCCAGGGTCTTTACATTTGTTCCCTGGAACATTCTTCCAACCCAAATACCCAAATTAATCACTTTTCACCCCCTTCTAGTCTTGACTCAGATGTTAACTTCTCATATAGCCCTTTCCTGGCCACACTTACTAAAATAACAACTCTCAAAAAAAAATTAAATAAGTAAAATAAAATAGTAACTCTCCTTTCCTGGTACACCCTCCTTCCTCCCTTATATTTTCCCTCAGCAACTTACCTCCATCTAACAAACTAAAGATTTTATTTTTTTTAGTTTTATTACATTTTCCCACTAACATGTAAGCTTTATAAAGGTAGGAATCCTGACTACTCTGTTCATAGCTGTATCCCCACTGCCCAACACACAGTATGCACTCAATTTAATATGTAACAAAGATTTAATAAATTAACATTGAATCTTCCATAAATATTAAGTTGTTATTATTTTTCTATTTAAACCCAACCAACCTAAAGAAATGAATTTTTATACTGATATATGGAAAACAGAGCCATGCATGAATAAACTTTTATAATAAAATAAACTTTTATTTATAATAAAATTCCTTTACCAGCATATGTTCGAGGTCTGTTAGCAACTTCCTTCTCTTCTTCTCGTATTCTGCTGTCTTTTTTGTTCTATTGTTACTGTCTAATTTTCCTCAAATCCATCTCTTTTTACTGATTATTCCCTAAGTAGAAATATATAATACATGTGCAGATATATACAGTGTGATGCTGGTAAATCTGGTTTTCATTCCCCCTCAAAAAACAGAAAACAATCATTTTTATGTTTATGTACTAGCAGAAAAATTTCAAAGAAGGACTAAAGGAAAAGGAGAGTAGGCAAAAAGAGAAAGGCAAGAAAAACCAGAGGACTATCAGGGTCAAAGGGGATCTGTCTGATTCTCTTTTCATAAACTGCCCTTTTCCCATCACGGGGAGCAACTTACATTCAGGTACAGCCAATTCTTGCTGGCCCAGTACTGTCAGAGGCTTCTGAATTTTCAACAAGAAATTGAAAACTTTTTTCCTAAAGGTGAAATCTCCTAAACTTTAGATGTTGCCAACTAGCTCAAAACTAAACAAAAACAAAACAAACAAAACCTGTATAGGTCAAATCAAATTCATCCACAGGGCAAATGCATTCAGTTTGCAATCACTCACACAAATTCTTATGCCATTCAGATCCTCGGGCAAAGGACCTTTCATGGAACAGAAAAATCCTTGCCTGCCCTCTCTTAAGAATGAAAGAAGGTGAAGAAAGGGCTTCTTTCCTTTTACCCAGAGGGTGCCTGGGAGACACTCCATTGTAAGGAGCTCCCCAGAAGCCATGAATTTCATGGCCCTCCTGCATAGTCTGCTTGCTGGCTTAGAATCTGTCATTTTAATCTGAGCATTTGAAGCTATGGGAATAAGCTGATTTACCTGAGACTAAACTGTTCTTTCTGTTCTTCTGGACCTGGCAAAGTAACCTAAATGGAATAATTTGAGTAGAGCTCCTTCTTGGGCTATTTCCTAGGTCCCTAAGAGAATTTAGCTAAGTAAACTACAAACCAATCCAAAGAAGCCAAAGGGGAACCTCAAACAGAAACTGATTCTCATACTAAATGGGAAATTTATACTGAAAGGCTCTTATACTGACCGGGAGAACAATCTGACAATTACCTTATAATACCTCAGGAAAAGTTAGCTTACTTCCAAAGAAACAAAGTTACCGATTACTCGGAAAGACTTGGCCCTCTAGAGCTGCTCTAACACACTGGCCACTAGGCACATGTGGCTATTGAACAATTAAAATATGACTTGTGTGACTGAGGAACTGAATTTTTAAATTTAAATCCAAACACTAATGCAGTATAAAATATTTTTTCATTGAACATAACTTTACTGTTTGATAGGACTATACTTTAACTGTTAAAAATGTAGTATGCTAATTGAGATATGCTCTAAGCATAAAGTACACATTAGATTTCAAAGACAGTACAGAAAAAGAACATAGATATCTCATTAATATGTTTTTTACATTGATCACACCTTGAAATAATATTTTAGATATGTTGGGTTAAATAAAATATATTATAAAAATTAATTTTACCATTTATTTTTACTTTTTAAAATGTAGCTACTGGAAAGTTTTAAATCACACACGCATATACCTATTGAATATGTATGTTAGTCTAGGAATACCAAGCCATCTCTTTAACTGCTGGAATGTATAGTAACTGCTCCAGAAATTGCATAAGTGCATAAAATCCATGCACAGTTTCTAAGACTATAGAAATGTTCACTCCAATCAGATCAGTTGAGAGACCTCCAATATCCACAAAGGGGAGTCCAGGTATGGATATCTGGAAAAATGTGGGAGATGCTCCTACATCATCTACCCTAATCTTAAAACAACAGCTAACCACTAACCACTTAGAACTCAGTCTGAATTCATGAGTGTTACCAGAAATCTAAAAGGATGTGGAAATATCTGAAACTAAGAAACACAGCTTAGAGGTTCCTTAAGATGAACTGGAGACCATAGGGGATGATCAGATCCTCTCACAGAAATAAAAAAAACTAACAGCCTTGACTCAAACTGTGGACCCAAAATATATGCCCTGAGGATGTTCTTTCTCCTAAGGAAGACCGTAAAGGAGCTGAATGAATTGGAGCTCTAAGACACTCCCTTTGCCAACCTAAGGAATAAAGGGATCACTTCTACCAATTATGGAGCCAACAGCTCCAGCTTCTAAATTCTATTCCCAAGTTAGTAGCCATGACACAAATGGGTTCAGAGCTTATAATACTGACTGAATAATGTCTGAATATGTCTGAATAATGATGCCTAATCTTATGAAGAAGATACTAAAGATAACACATGAGGCAAAAATCACCTATGGGCCAACTTAGCCTTAAAAATCCCTTAGAAAGGGTCCATGTTGGCAATCAATATACCATTAATCAATGAGTAAAACACATTCACTTTGTCTTCCAACTTAAGGAAAAAATTTAGTCTCTTCAGCAGAACACTAGATAACATAGTAAACTTGCATTTAGGGGCCATATTGTACAAAAATATACACATCTTTATACGTTCATATTCAATGTTGAGAAACTCAAATTATGGCAGACATATAGGAACTGATACCAAATGAAGGAACATCATATTCAAGCCCAACTAGATGAGGGGTTCACACTATGACAGACATGTGGGGACGGAGACTGACATTTAGGGACCAATGGAGGAAAAAGCATCTTATATGTACAGTTAAAGTCAAGTATGCTAAATAGGAATATGATGGGGACAAAGAAGGAGGTTACCTCAATACTAGCTAGTCAGTTTTGTATCCATTTTCTTGAGCCTTCTCCTAATGAATAAGTAGGAAACTCAAAATAGGGGCACCCCCAGAAGCCTTCAAAATGCCATTCTTACAACTTTGTGAATAAAACATTCTTACAACAGTCAAGTCTTCTATAGCAAACTGAGAAGCGTAGAAGATGAGTCTCTTGGCAGGGGCGGGGGGGGCGGGTTGCTCAGTTGCCACCTTTTCTAAGTCCCACTCACTTAGGGCATAGTTGAACTCCAATCCACACAGGCTCACGCCCTTAAAGTCTTGGAGCTAATCCTGACCAAATCAGACCATACAGCAGTAAACTGAGAACAATCAACCAGTGATATCTGGATTAGCCTTGCATCTCTAACCCTGACATCCAATAATTCTGGCCATCTGAGATGGTTAAGTCTGCACTGGGTGGTTCACGCTAAATATCTGAGCTATGTTTCTTTTTCTCTTTAAAGATTTTATTTATTTATTTTAGAGAGAGACAGATAGTGACAGAGAGCATGAGCCAAGGAGGAGAGGGAGAAGCAGGCTCTGGGCTGAGCAGGGAGCCAGACAAGAGGCTCAGTCCCAGGACCCTGGGATCATGACCTGACCCAAAGGCAGACACTTAACCAACTGAGCCACCCAGGTGCCCCTATGTTTTTATTTTTTGTTTACATTCATTTGCCTTCTTATTTGGCTGAGGCCCTGACACCCTGCCCAGCTTTGTAAGCTCCCCCTTGCAGGGGTTAAACATGCTAAATCACTGCATTATAACCTGCTCTAAAATGGCCAAGCCACCTGTCACTTGCCTGACTCTGAAGATCACACCATTCAGATAGCTTTTAACTTTCTTTTTGTCTTCACAATTATTCACAAGCACAGCACACTTTCATCAGTGACATCTCTCATTTTAAAAAGTGATTCACAGTGAAGACGAGCTTATCAGAATAATTACAGTAGAAAGGACATGTAAATTAAGGAAGAACCCTAGTCTAGAAACTTTTGCTGCCACTGCTTACTCATCAAAATGAATTCTTGATGGCCAGCCATATGCTATACTGCCCAAATTATAGAACTATTTAAGAAGGGAATAGAGTACTAAATTCTTCTTTTAGGGAGAGGAGGAGACCTTCAAAAGGGAAGATAATGAGAACAACTTGATAGGCAAACTATATTTTAAAAGCTGTATGTTTCTCTGTTGATATCAAAATATAGATCAAATAGCAGTATCAAACTGAAACCAAATATAAACATTCAGAACTTTTTGGAGTACCTACTATTATACTAGTATGTTTTAACTACATTATTTTATTTAATTCTCACAAAAATCTGAAGGAGCTATCATTTACAGGTAAGGAAACTAAAGAGCGAAAAGTTTACATAACTTATGCAAGATCACAGTTAGGAAATAATGGAAAAAGGACAAAACCCTCAAATGTGCCAAACTACATGGCCTAAATTTAAACTTGCATAATTATAAAGTCTACACCTGAATTTTTATAGGAAATAGACTGAAAGATCTTCAAGTCATGAGATAAATAAATATGCCCCTACAACTGAAATCAGAATACAGCATTAATGAAAAAAATTACACTTGATAAATTAACCACATTTAATTTTCCATGTAATTAGTATTATTCTCTAATTATGAAATCTTCAAATTTCTCACATTCCACCCCCACAAACACAAAATCTGAAGTTTTAAAGGCATTGTTCTCTTCTAATTTCTTTAAAATTTGGTTTTGAACAGTTGTCTTATAAAAAAGAAATATATTATTACTAATCTTAGAACTGGCATTTAGATTAAGAAGTAAGCATTCTCAAAACAAAACATTGTTCACTTTGGATAACTGTGTTAATATGATAGAAAATCCACAGAAAAACATTTTTTTAAACATAAAAAGAACGTCGGTAACTTCTGAGAGTATTCCCATGGTTGACTTATTACATGAGAACGAAGTAACGCGACAGAGAAAGAACATTTATTGCTCATTGTGGAACACTTAATGAATGCTACCTCTCACATTATATTAACAATGGGAAAATAAAATTTATTAAAACCAGCTCATATAAACTTTTCAGGGACACATCCATGCCATAAATCAAATCTGCCAGTAATATAACACAGAATGCCTCTGAATATATAATGTTATTATATACTTTAAAAAACCAAGAATAGGGGCTCCTGAGTGGCACAGTCAGTTAACTGACCAACCCTTGGTTTCAGCTCAGGTCATGGTCTAAGGGTTGTGAGACTGAGCCCCACATCGGGCTTTGTGCTGAGTGAGGAGTCTGCTCAAGACTCTCTCTCCCTCTACCCCCCTGCTGCACGCTCTCTTTAAAATAAATAAATAAATATTTAAAAACAAAACAAGAATAGCCCAAATGACCAAAAATTAGTTACTTCTTTTAATATGAAAAGAAATTCAGAAAGAACCACAGTCATTATCTACTACCTAGTTCAGGGATCTGCCAAGTATCCCCTAAAATATTTCATCTTATTGGTTACCTCAACAGACAAAGCTCAGAACCAGAACAAAAAGAACTTCAATCCTCCCTCTGAAAAATATTCTAAGAAAGAAACAATGCTTTCTTAAAAGTCTATGCTTTCTTGCTTTCTTCAGTCTACTAGTAATTTTGATGTCAGAAAGATCCAGAATCTAATCCAGGCTCACAAAATCTTACTTTTCTCAGATGGAAATAATATTTGTAACTCCTAGGTCAAAAGGTAAGGCTTATAAAGATAATATATACGAATATATACAAAGCACTAAGCATGGCACTTGGTGCATCGTGCTCAATAAATAGCTGATATTATGATTTTATTTTACCTCATTTTTTTCAATGTATTAGGTTTTTATTTTAATTCCAGTATACTTAACATAAGTTGTCATATTAGTTTTAGGTGTACAATATAGTGATTCAACAATTCCTTACATCTCAATATTTTACCTCCATTTTTAAATATGATTTCATTTAGAGAAATGTCTATTCAAAATAATGTAACTCAACTAAATAGGTTTTTATTATCAGTTTCAATTGTGTGGTTTAAAAATATTGTCATTTATAGGCCATCAGACCTTAAAGGGGAAAGAGTTGGCTTCCAATTAAGATCATCTTAGATCTTAGGTGTTGAGAAGAACTAGGAAAAAAAGGAGACTATAAATATTTCAACTTTCTATTCAAAAATTTTTTCTACTGATTTTACTCCTTTAAAGACATTTCTTTGGTTTCCCCTGCCTATAGGTCTATTTCAGAACTCTTCTATAAAAATGTGGCCCTTGGCAAGTACTTTATTATATAATTACTATACTTTGATATGAAAGTTATTAATTTTGCAAAACAAGACTGCCTATATTCTAATCTTATCTTACCTGAGGAAAAGAACTAATTTTCAGTAAGCCTGAGGAAGAATGAGGGTGGTTTTAAAACCTGGGGTCCTTAATTCCAAAAAGCAAAAGTGATAGCAAAGGGAATATAGGCTTCCAAAGTCTGAAACTTAGACTGTCAATAAGGCCTGAGCTTGCTGTTTAGACATTTACAGTTAGCAGTATTTCCAACTGAAGACCATGACTTACTGGCAACTTGAGACATCAAAGAGCAGATGTCAGAGATACCACTGATCTAAAAACAATCATGAATGAAGCAGCTGCATCCTAGAAGACAACTTCAAGGGGATTTCAATGAAGGAATACTTCTAGGTCTGATTATATTAAGAACTGTAGCAAAAGAACATTTCATAAAACTTAACAGAAATGTTCCATAATACTATCAATTAGACTTCCATATTGACAATATAATTTAGAAATACTTGCTATATTATGGACAGTCTAAAGAGACCTAATCCCATGAAAGTAATACACTATAATTTTCTCAGAATGTTGTTTTGGTTGAAAGATGGTTCATAAAGATTGTTTCATCAAAATAAGAAGGAGAGAGCTGGTATAATGTGGTCTAATATGCCTGACACCTCTATATTCCCGTTAAGAAAAAAGAGGCTAATTTTTATTAAATTTAGCACATTATTGATAACTAAGTATGTACTTGTTAAAATGGTGAAACCCACTGTGCAGTTGTTTTACTCTATTCCTTCTGAAAAATCTAGACCTGCCTAATAACTTGTGCTTTATAACTTTTCTAAAAAATCACTGGGTTCATTAAGTTTTTTTTTTTTTTTTGGTATCACCATTCTGCTTCTTATTTTTATTCATTTCTAAACTTCCTTCCTGACAAATAACTTGAGGAAAAGAAAAACAAAAACCACATTACTCATTTCAAACCTATATGCTCCCATCTCCATCCCTTCACTTAAATACACACATGTACACAACACAAAACTCACTTTTAAGCAGTTTTCCCTCAAAACATAGAATCAAAGCAAAGGAAATCCTTGCCCTCCTAATCCCTAAACAATGCCCACTGTCAAGGGTCTATACTTACAATAAACAAAGCTAAAATATAAGACAACAGAAAATTATGAAGGTAACCAAAGATGTATGAATAACTCTTACATCTCTCTTCAGTGTCAAATCCTGGCAAAGGGCATTTTAATTCTATATACTGAATGCTACAGCATCTGCTTCATTGTATATGAACATTAATATAAGCTAGAACAGAGTTCACCAGCATTTTACCAGATTTTTCACAGAAGTCTAAAATTAAAAAATCTAAACTCCAGTTTGATCTGGAATTTAACCCATGGATACACTTACACAGTCTAAAACAGATAGAAATAAAGTATTTATATAGCAATTTTTGTCTGTGGTGGCCCTATGCATGTTCAAATAAGGCTTATTTTGCTACTGAAAGATCACTGGGTGGCCACCTTTTTCACCCACTTATTACAGGTAGAGACAATTAGCTATAGAGGTTAAGTGGCTTCTACAAATTAATGTCATGAGTCATCATAAGAGTTAGATCTTCTGACAAGTTCTGTGCCTGCTGTCCACCACAAATTCTTAATTTCTCAGAGCACAGAATCAACACACTAAAAAAATTAAAAAAAAAACTAACAAGAATTTTTTACTTTTTTTAATGAATTCTTACCTAAAAATAAAGACTTGCCTTTGAAAGGTGGGAAAGCTTCCTTCAGAAGCAGCAGTTATCTCTATTTGCATTGGAAAAATTATTTTTAAAAAATCTTAAAAGTTGAGGAGTTCATCACCTCCTACCATATACAATTGCTGGTTCTTCCAAAAGAGGTGTGGCTTAAAGACACTGGATCTTAAACTGTATTTCCCTCCACTTTTATCTCTAACATCAATTTGAATAAGAAACTACACTTTTTTGCCTTGATATTTCCCTTCTGTACAACAGAAACAAAAAATTAATTCCTACCTGACATAGACAATGTAAGGAAGAATTTACTGTTTGTGGACTGCTTTGAGATTCCAGAACGAAATACATAATCCAGTTGATCTTCAACCCTAGAATAAAGGCAAACTTCACTGAAAGTATCTGCTTCAGCAGATGCCTTCAAAATAAAATACTGTACCATTATATAGAGAGGTTTTATGTAAATGAAAAGTGGGGGCCCAACACTGGTTAGAAAGTTCTTTTCCCCAATTCAAAAATTTAATACTTCTCACAAATTTTTCATTCAGTAGGCACACTAAATCTATTCTTAAATTAGTAGAAATTATATGCATTTATTAAAGAGAACAGAGACCCTCAGGAAAATGATGCAAACATTTGCAATAGTAAATAAAACATCAAATAATGAATTTCATAAAATAAAATTTATTAAATTTCATTTAAGATTAGCTCTTGGACTTTTACTGAAGGGCAATAAAATTTCCAAATTTTAACCTTATGTTTGTAGATCAGCCTTTAACAAATCTTAACCCTTTATATTTTCATCAAGTCTATACTCAAATTGCTTCTTCTGACACTTAAGGTAAACATAATTCTTAAAAATTAAAGGTTCACTCAGTAAATGTAAGAGGTTTAGTACTACTGTCACTTTTTAAAAAAAGATTTTATTTATTTATTTGAGAGAGAGAGAATGAGAGATAGAGAGCACGAGAGGGAAGATGGTCAGAGGGAGAGGCAGACTTCCCGCTGAGCAGGGAGCCCGACGTGGGACTCGATCCCGGGCCTCCAGGATCATGACCTGAGCCGAAGGCAGTCGCTTAACCAACTGAGCCACCCAGGCACCCTCACTCTTGATAATATTCCCAGTCAAGGAAGAAAAAAGATGAAGAGATTTGATTAAATTGGAAGATGAACTAAGAATACTGAGTGGATACCTAGCTTACATAGAAAGCAGGAGACTGAACTCTTCAAAGATTTAATGCAAAGTTAAACAGATTAAAGAGTCTCGATCTATGCAAAAGCAAAAAAACAAAAACCCTCAAAAACAAACAAACAAAAAACAGTTTTAGAGGGGGGAAAAAAGCACCCGAGATTAGATACTGTAAATAGGATCATAATGGAAAAGGACGGGGTGGGGGGCGCAGGAGCCATTAAACGGAAAGCGGTGAAACAGGGTACCAAAAGACAGCTAAAGATTAAGGGAGTGAGGGCCTGCGAAGGTAAAGTGGGGCATAGAATGAACTCCAGCGCAAACCGATGTTAAAGCAAACACATCAGAAACTCACAAAAGAGAACGAAGACGAAGTGTTGAAATGAGGAAAGAAGAGAGCCACGGAAGAAATTAATAGAGGCAAACTTGGTCGGTGAGGGTAAGGAGAGTCGGGAAGAGGAGCCAAACTAGGGATGCACAGTGAGATGGAAGAAATTAAGGGGAGCAAAAGGATACACTGCCTCAACAGGGAGACCAGCGAAGCGAAAGGGCACATGGGAGGAGGGGATGAAAGAGCACAACCACGAAAGGGGGGTAAAGGGAGGACAGAGCGGCGAGGACGGAGCTGACCGCGAAGGGCAGGGGACGTCTGGGTACAGGAGTGAGGTTCAGGAAGAGCCGGCCGAGGGACGCGCCGCAGGGGCAGGGGCAGCAGGGAGCACCCGGCGAGCGGGACGCCGTGGCTCCTCGCCACTCGGAGGGCACTCTGCACAGCCGTCACCACCGACCTTCAGCGGGCCCGGGGCCGGGTTCCGACCGGGAGCAGCTGGGTGAAGGGCCGGAGCGGGCGAGCGGCGACAAGGAGAAGGAGGCCGCTTCCTGCCGGGCCCGTGGGAAACAGGGAGGGGTCTTGGGTGTAGGGAGCCGAGCTAGACGGAGAGCACAGTTAGGGGCTTACCTTTCGCCCGGCTCGGCCTCCTCCACCGCCTGTCGGACGGAGGAGCTCGTTGTCCCGCTGGAAAAAGACGGCCCTGCCCGGGTCAGCACCATCCCGCCCCGGGCCCCCTCACATCGCCATCGCAGCAACCGCAACCACCGCAGCAGAGAAGCCGGTTCGTCACCGCCACTCGGCTACTGGCCCGAAACGGCCAGCGAGCATGCGCAGTCACCCCAGTCCCGAGGGAACCCCGGCCAGCCGGAGCTACCTGCGATCAACAGGTCTCAGGCCCCGCGGCCCCGCCCCCGGCCTTCTCTCCCCTCCCCACTCCTCCCTGTTCCCTCCCCTCTCTAAGGTTAGGCCCCGCCCCTTCCAGGCACGGCGCCCCGCCCCTCCCCCTCGTTCCAAGCCTCTCAACCACCGCTCTAAGTCCAACGCCAACTGAGATTTCAAGAGATTTGTCCACTCTTTTCGCCTCTTACTCCCAAGTTCTCGCGAGAACGGGAGTTTTGCGTCAATAAAACGCGCGAGCCCCCTTAGAAGGGTCGGGCTAGGAATTTAAAAAAACAAGAGGCTCCATGCATTTTATGCTGAAGAGGAGGGTACCGGAGGCGGGCAAAAGGAGGGAGTGCTAAGACTTCAGCTCTGTTTCTCACATTGTTCTTTAGTCTTCTGTCTTCTTGACCTCTTGGCTGCGGTCCCGGATAAAGGATCCCAGTCCCTGCGCTACTCACCTTTCGCAGTAGGAAAGGAAGCTGCGGGAGTTCCGCGCTGGCTCGAGACTGCTGCTTTTAGGGACTCCTTTCATTTTTGGAGAGATGTGGATGCTGCTATGGTTACTGCTAGCTTACTGATGCCCACAAAGCCTGGAGGGAGGCGATGAAGCGATCTTTAGCTTTGAAATTCCATTAAAAGAAGCCTATGATTTGGATAGCCCGTGAAGGATAATCCTTTAGTGATTTACTTCATCCCAGCTTCTGAGTCTAATCCAGCAGAACCTTTTGTAGTGCATGAAGTTCAGTGTTACTAAGGCAAAGTTAATGGAAAAAAGGAAATTGTGGCTGTAGTGTGTGTTAAAAGTGAAGTAGAAGAATGGATAGTGTCGATGGTTGTACAACTATTAGTGTACTTAATGGCCCTGAACTGTACTTAAAAAAATGTTTAAAATGGTACATTTTATAAGTATATTTTACCAGAATAAGAATGAATTCAAAAGAAAAGGGTTTGTATACTTATTTGGGAATGTAGCTCTTCCGTGACTTATGACAGTTATGACTTTATAAACCCATCATAAATTGAAAATACTGTAGTCGAAAATGCAGGAAATACATCTAATCTACAGAGCATAGCCTAGCCTAGGCTCCCTTAAACGTGCTCAGAATACTTACATTAGCCTGCAGTTGGACAAAATCATCTAACACAAAGCCTATTTTATAATACAGAGTTATCTCATGTAATTTCTTGAATACTGTCCTGAAACTGAAAAAGAATGGTTGTAAGTATATTGGTTGTTTACTTTTAGGATTGCATGGTTGAGTGGGAGTTGTGATTCAATCCCTCTGCCCAATACGACAATATCATACTGCGTTTTGCTAACCTGAAAAAAGACCAAAATTCAAAATTTGAAGTTTCGTTTCCATTAAATGCTTATCACTTTGTCACCATGGTAAAGACCGAAGTCTTAAGTCAAACCATCCTAAGTAAGGGACCATCTGTAATGATGATGGCTTGCAGCCTAGGTCATTTGAGCGACAAGTTTTGAATATAATATAACCTCTGGTTTTTCTTCATCTTACTATGTATCTTTAACATGATTGTGAATGTCGTGTCATCCTATGATAACCAGTGTGTTAGCATTTGCATGAATGATCTGCTTTCCTGGTTCCTAATCTTTGTCTTTTTTAAAATAGCCAAATACCATTTTAATATCTTTCTCATAAGGACCTTTATTCTTTGTTTTATGATTTGAATTCATAGCCTCAAAACCAAAAGGCTTTTTAAAAATCTTTTCTGTCTCTTAAAAAAATATATGAAATATCCCATTATTTGCATTTCCACATCTATGCCCTTCCTAAAATACACCCTGTGCCAAGATTTCTTCTCTGTTATGTGTTCTTTTTATTCAAATCACATTTTTAAATCATCTACCTGCCGGACAGTGTACTAATTTTGGAGGATACCAAAATGAATAAAACAGAACTTGGGTGGAGTGTTTGCATAATTCCTTTATGATGTAATGTGTGTAGTGCAGATAGGTGCACAGGGAACTACTGGAGCTCAGAGGAGGAGCATTAATTTAACTTAGGCTGGGAGAGGTCATGAGTCAGGAAAGACTTCCAAGAGAAAATGATTCCAGAGAGTTAATAAAGTGGTAGGGGTGTGTGTGTGTATGTGGAGGGGGGTACATAAAGAGGGAAAGAGGTTGCTTGAACAAAACTAAGCAATAAGAAACTATCTTTGCACAGAACTAAAACAGAGAGCAATTTGATGCCACGATTTGAGGATGTGAGGTTAGAGAAGTAGGCAAAGGTCAGACCGTGGTGAGCCTTTGAAGGATTTCAAGGAAGGATCAATTCAACTAGTATTTTTGATTACCTATTCAGAGTGTGTCAAACAGTGTACTAGTGACTAGGGTACAATGAAGATTAAGAGTCATCCCCAATGCTCAGGGAATTTACAAATTGGTAGGGGGAAACAGGCAACTCAAATGCCAATAAATTGTACTAAAGAGTTAAAATTGGGGTAGGCACCTGTTGTTTGAGAGCCCAGAAAAGGAGCATTTAACCTGGAGATTTAGACAAGACTTCCTGGAAATTATTCATCAGTAGAATATAAAATACTCTCTTAAAGAAAATTAGAAAAATTATATCTCCTGACATTCAGGCTATTAGAGAATGCATTGATCTAGTTGTCAAATTATCTGGGTTCAAGTTCTAGATTCTGCAGTATACTGTGTAATCTTGAGAGTCTCTTAACTTCTCTAGGTCCTGGTTTTCTCTAGATAAAAAAGAGATTCAGATTGGGGCACCTGGGTGGCTCAGTCGTTTAGGGTCTGTCTTCTGCTCAGGTCATGATCCCGGGGTCCTGGGATCGAGCCCTGCATCGGGCTCCCTGCTCTGCAGGGAACCTGCTTCCTCTCCCACTCCCCTTGCTTGTGTTTCTGCTCTCGCTATGTCTCTCTGTCAAATGAATAAATAAAAATCTTTATTAAAAAAATAAGATTATAGTGTTTGGAGGTCCTTTAGAAACCTTATGATTCTAAATTTACTTCCCATTTGTCTTCCCAGGTTTTGAATCAGATTTGTGTCCCATCTAATGTACATTAAACTAAGTCTTATGTTATATGTGTTATTTTCTATCCAAGTCATGTATACTCAAAGGATGCAAGGTTTGGAATACTTTCTATCCTATAGTGAGTTTACATAATTTAACTTTGGCATAGAATGTTTTTGAATCTTTATTAAACTCTTCTAACTGGAGTATTCTCTTAAACTGAAGATCAGGTTATCTCTCCCCTACAAAGTTGCACAATATTCGCTCAGCTAAAGACTGAGATGAAAAGAAAGAAATATTGTAAATTTGGAAATAGCCTCATGGAAATATGTCTATATTTGTCTGTTGCTAGATATTAATTCATTAAGCAAATAATGAATTTGCTTAAAATTTTCCTTAATGGGATTTATTATCTTTAAAATATTGTTTTCAGTAGGTCACTATCAACTTCAAAATTTTAAATTAAAAAAAGATATAGTCAAAATTATTCCACTCTTTTCTAGAAATATTCTTTTGGGCATTTTATACAAGGAATTCTGAATTCCTTTAAAAATGTTTTTTTATTTTTTATGTTTGATAAGAATTGGAGTATTCTCTAACTAGGGTATTATAATATTAATAAAATAATAACTCCCCTTCTGGGGCAGTCACTCTTGTCTCTATGTATAGATTTATCATTTGTAACTTGAGTGAGTGCCCGTAGTACTCAAGGGTAAGTTTATTAAAAGTTATATAATTTTAACAACAAATATGAGATGGGGCAAAACAAAGTTTCATTACAGAACTTCCTTAGTGGGTTATTAACAGCTATAAACCAGAAAGGCAAATGTATTACTTCATAACTTAATGTTGTAACATTATTTCATGACTTAATAGCCGTGGTCTTTCTGGAGGAACCATCATATAAAACTCAGTTACCAATTTTTTCTTCCTGTAATGTAGTAGCAAATGATAAAAAAAAAAAGGTTTTTTTCTTCTTTTTAAAAAACTTACAAGTTTTAGAAAATTTATAAGTTGGTTGCTTCTGAGAGGGAAACTTGGAGTCTGGAGTGCTTGGTGAAGGGAGGAAAGGATACTTTTTATTGCATATTCTTCTGAATTTGAACCTGGTGAATGTATTCAAGATAAAAAATTTTCAGTCTGTGTGAAATAGTTTTTAAAATGCTTATACCATAGTCTTTAATAATGATATTACAGAAAAAAAGAACCCTGATAGGTACATAACTGATTAAACTGCAAAAAGTTTCTTTATACAATGTGAAAGGAGCAGTCAGGCAGTGACTTTTGAGTTGCAACTCAGGTCACCTGGATTTCCCAGACAGAATGTCTACTTGGATCATTCAGAGAGAATCTGTCAGACAGCAGACATTCCTCCCACCACCATCCCGCTGAATCATTCCTATAAAGTATAATTATCTAGTACCAAGTAATAGTAATGAAATGATTTCTGCATTATTCTCTTCCTTATATGCTCGAAGCTTAACGTTTTTTAAAATAATATTTATACTAGTTACCATTTTATCTGTGATAGCAAACATATTAGGGCAAAAATCTCATTTTTCTGATGACTCAGGCATTCTTGAATACTGATCTTTAAGCCAACTCCACTAAGATAGCTTCTGCTTCATATCAGACCTCATCACATATCAGACCTTATCACGTACTACGGACTCCTCTTACACAACATATCTTAAACTAGACGTATCCTGTTCCCCTTTCCCCAATCACACAGAGCTCCATTGCTCTCCCAACCTTCTAGTTTCTAATTACTCTCCTCTCCCCAGATTTACCTAAGTTGAGAACTTCACAGCCATACTAGTAACTTCATGAATTGAGCACATAGTCAAAAATTCAAAATCTTTCTAATATCTATTACCTTATACTTTTGTATAACTTTCTTCTCTAGCTTCCTGATTTGTAAGATGGGTATAATAATTAAAAGCTTCATGAAGATGTTGTGACACTGATTATTAAAAAGATATTTTACCCAAAAAAAAAGTATGCATTTCAGATTGTTCCTGTCACTGGCAGGGGTAATGAGAAGTAATTATAGATTAACAGATCAATTGACCTTATAACAAGAAGCATCCACAATCATGCTCAAGTCCCTCTCAACAAACAAGACATACAACTCCAATCCCCATGTCAATTTGCAGACATCTTAAGTGAATGCAAAATTAACTTCACATATTTTTAAATCTCTTCAGCAAAAACTCTTCCTTTCACTTCTTAGATTTTACATTAGAAATATTGGTGGGAATGCAGCAGAAAAGGGAAAAAACTAAAATCACTTTTTCTATATTAAAGTTATCATTATGCATGCTTTATTTCTGTCATGGTCAACTACCAAATTTATTTATCCTTCAATTTATTTGAAACATGTAGCAGTTTGCCAAATTTATCTTGGGTACAGAAAAAGGAAAGATTTGTATTAGGAAATTCGAATCTCATTATTTCCATTATGTCTTTAAAAGATACTTAAACCACTCCCCCCCCCCCCCCGGCCCAGTTTCTTTATAAACAAATGCAACCTAAAGTGATCTGAGAGCTGAGTAAATAGTTACCTTCTAGGTGATTTCTTTTTGCAGAAACATTTAAAAAAATTTTTTTTATTAACATATAATGTATATTATTTGTTTCAGAGATACAGGTCTGTGATTCATCAGTCTTACACAATTCACAGCACTCACCATAGCACATATCCTCCCCAATGTCCATCACCCAGCCACTCCAACCCTCCCAACCCCCTCCACTCCAGCAACCCTCAGTTTGTTTCCTGAGATTAAGAGCCTCTTATGGTTTGTTTCCCTCTCTGTTTTTGTCTTGTTTAATTTTTCCCTATGATCCTCTGTCTTGTTTCTCAAATTCCTCATATGAAAAATCATATGATACTTGTCTTTCTCTGATTGACTTATTTCATTTAGCATAATACCCTCTAGTTCTAGCCACGTCATTGCAAATGGCAAGATTTCATTTTTTGATGGCTGCATAATATTCCATTGAATATATATACCACCTCTTCTTTATCCATTTATCTGTTGATGGACATCTAGGCTCTTTCCATAGTTTGGCTATTGTGGACATTGCTGCTATAAACATTGGGGTGCACATGCCCCTTTGGATCACTACATTTGTATCTTCGGGGTAAATACCCAGTGGTGCAATTGCTGGGTTGTAGGGTAGCTCTATTTTCAACTTTTTGAGGAACCTCCATACTATTTTCCAAGGTAAAATATGCACCAGCTTGCATTCCCACCAACAGTGTAGGAGGGTTCCCCTTTCTCCGCATCCCTGCCAACATCTGTCGTTTCCTGACTTGTTAATTCTAGCCATTCTGACTGGTGTAAGGTGGCATCTCATTGAGGTTTTGATTTGGATTTCCCTGATGCTGAGTGATGTTGAGAACTTTTTCATGTGTCTGTTGGCCATTTGGATGTCTTCTTTGCAGAAATGTCTGTTCATGTCTTCTGCGCATTTCTTGATTGTATTATTTGTTCTTCGGGTGTTGAGTTTGGTAAGTTCTTTATAGATTTTGGATACTAGCCCTTTATCTCATATGTCATTTGCAAATATCTTCTCCCATTCTGTCGGTTGTCTTTTGGTTTTGTTGACTGCTGTGCAGAAGCTTTTTATCTTGATGAAGTCCCAATAGTTCATTTCCCCCCCCCCCCCCTTTTTTTCCATTTGCCTTTGGAGATGTATCTTGAAAGAAGTTGCTGTGGCTGATGTCGAAGTGGTTACTGCCCATGTTCTCCTCTAGGATTTGGATGGATTCCTGTCTCAGATTGAGGTCTTTCATACATTTTGAGTTTATCTTTGTGTATGGGTTTAGGGAATGGTCGAGTTTCGTTCTTCTGTATATAGCTGTCCTATTTTCCCAGCACCATTTATTGAAGAGACTGTCTTTTCTCCATTGCATATATTTTCCTGCTTTGTCGAAGATTATTTGACCACAAAGTTGAGGGTCTAATCTGGGCTCTCTATTCTGTTCCATTGGCCTATATGTCTGTTTTTGTGCCAGTACCATGCTGTCTTGATGATCACAGCTTTGTAATATAGCTTGAAATCAGGCAACGTGATGCAACCAGCTTTGTTTTTCCTTTTCAAAATTTCCTTGGTGATCCAAGGTCTTTTCTGAGTCCATACAAATTTTAGGATTGTTTGTTCCAGCGCCTTGAAAAATGTCATTGGAATTTTGATCAGGATGGTGTTGAAGGTATAGATTGCTCTGGGTAACATAGACATTTTAACAATGTTTATTCTTCCAATCCATGAGCATGGAATATTTTTCCATCTTTTTGTGTCTTTTTCAATTTCGTTCAAGAGTATTCTGTAGTTCCTAGAGTATAGACCCTTTACCTCTTTGGCTAGGTTTATTCCGAGGTGTCTTATGGTTTTTCGTGCTATTGTAAATGGAATCAATTCTCTAATTTCTCTTTCTACAGTTATTAGTGTATAAGAAAGCAACTGATTTCTGTGCATTGATTTTGTATCCTGCCACATTACTGAATTGCTGTATGAGTTCTAGTAATTTGGGGGTGCAGTCTTTTGGATTTTCCATGTAAAGTATCATGTCATCTGCGAAGAGAGAGTTTGACTTCTTCTTTGCCAATCTGAATACCTTTTATTTCTTTTTGTTGTCTGATTGCTGTTGCTAGGACTTCTAGTACTATGTTGAACAATAGTGGTGAGAGTGGGCACCCTTGTCATGTTCCTGATCTTAAGGGAAAGGCTCTCAGGTTTTCCCCACTGAGGATGATATTCACTGTGGGCGTTTCATAGATGGATTTTATGAACTTGAGGAATGTTCCTTCTATCCCTGTACTCTGAAAAGTTTTAATTAGGAAAGGATGCTGTATTTTGTCAAATGCTTTTTCTGTATCAATTGAGAGGACCTATGGTTCTTCTCTCTCCTCTTATTAATGTGTTCTATCACATTGATTGATTTGTGAATGTTGAACCACCCTTGCATCCCGGGGATAAATCCCACTTGGTCATGGTGGATGATCCTTTTAGTGTATTGTTGGATCCTATTAGGTAGGATTTTGTTGAGAATTTTGGAATATACATTCATCAGGGATATCGGTCTGAACTTCTCCTTTTTGTTGGGGTCTTTGCCTGGTTTGGGGATTAAGGTAATGCTGGCCTCATAGAATGAGTCTGGAAGCTTTCCTTCTGTTTCTATTTTTTAGAACAGCTTCAGGAGAATAGGTATTATTTCTTCTTTGAATGTTTGGTAGAATTCCCCAGGGAATCCATCAGGCCCTGGACTCTTGTTTTTTGGGAGGTTTTTGATCACTGCTTCAATCCCCTTACTGGTTATTGGCCTATTCAGGTTGTCAATTTCTTCCTGTTTCAGTCTTGGTAGTTTATAGGTTTCTGGAAGACATTCATTTCTTCCAGGTTACTTAATTTATTGGCATACAGTTGTTGATATAATTTCTAATAATTGTTTCTATTTCCTTAGTGTTAGTCATGATCTCTCCCCTTTCCTTCATAATTTTATTAATTTGGGTCCTTTCTCTTTTCTTTTGGATAAGTCTGGCCAGTGGTTTATCGATCTTATTAATTCTTTCAAAGAACAAGCTTCTAGTTTGTTGATCTGATCTACTGTGTTTCTGGTTTCTAATTCATTGATCTCTACTCTCATCTTAATTATTTCTCTTCTAATGTGTGGCTTGGGCATCGTTTGTTGTTTTTTCTCTAGTTCTTTAAGGTGTAAAGTTAGTTGGTGAATTCGGGATTTTTCTATTTTTTTGAGTGAGGCTTGGATGGCTATGTATTTCCACCTTAGGACCGTTTTTGCAGTATCCCATAGGTTTTGGACCAATGTGTTTTCGTTCTCATTGTTTTCCATGAATTGTTTAAGTTCTTTGTTTTTCCTGGTTGACCCAAACATTCTTGAGCAGAGTGGTCTTTAGCTTCCAAGTGTTTGAATTTCTGCCAAATTTTGTCTTGTGATTGAGTTCCAGTTTTAAAGCATTATGGTCTGAGAATATGCAGGGAATAATCTCAATCTTTTGGTATCACTTGAGACCTGATTTGTGACCCGGTATGTGGTCTATTCTGGAGAAAGTTCCATGTGCGCTCGGGAAGAATGAGTATTCTGTTGTTTTAGTGTGGAATATTCTGTATATATTTATGAGATCCATCTGGTCCAGTGTATCATTCAAAGCTCTTGTTTCTTTGTTGATTTTCTGCTTAGATGATATGTCTATTGCTGAGAGTGGAGTATTGAGGTCTCCTACAATTAATATATTATTATCAATATGACTCTTTATTTTGGTTAACAGTTGGCTTATGTAGATGGCTGCTCCCATGTTGGGGGCATAGATATTTACAATTGATTGATCTTCTTGTTGGATAGACCCTTTAAGAATGATATAGTGTCCTTCTGTGTCTCTAACTATAGTCTTTAGTTTAAAATCTAATTTGTCTGATATAAGAATTGCTACCCCAGCTTTCTTTTGAGGTCCGCTGGCATGGAAGATGGATCTCCATCCCTTCACTTTCAGTCTGGATGTATCTTTAGGTTCAAAATGAGTCTCTTGTAGATAGCATATGGATGGGTCCTGTCTTTTTATCCAATCTGCAACCCTGTGCCATTTTATGGGAGCATTTAGGCCATTCACATTGTGAGTGATTATTGAAAGATATGAACTTATTGTCATCATGTTGCCTGTGAAGACCTTGTTTTTATAGATTGTCCCTGTAAATTTCTGTTGTATATCACTTTTGGGGTCTTTCTCCTTTTATAGAACCCCCCTTAATATTTCTGAATATGTCTCGCCAGGCCTTTCTGGCTTGCCAGGTCTCTGTGGATAGGTTTGACATTATTCTGATGTTCCTCCCTCTGTATGTAAGGAATTTCTTCCCCCTAACTGTCCTTAAGATGATTTCCTTGGTTCTAAGATTTGCAAGTTTTACTATTACATGCTGGGGAGTCGGCCTGTTTTCCTTGATCTTGGGAGGGGTCCTCTCTGCCTCTAGGACACGAATGTTTGTTTCATTCCCCAGATTAGGGAAGTTCTCAGCTACAATTTGCTCAAATATATCTTCTAGTCCTCTCACTCTCTCTACACCCTCTCCGGGATTCCAATAATTCTGACATTGGAACACATTGTGGTGTTACTTTTTTCTCTGATTCTATTTTCATGGATTCTGAGTTGTTTTTTCCCGGCCTCCTCTTTTCCCTTTTTATCTATTAAATGGTCTTCCAGGTCACTAATTTGTTCTTCTGCCTCGCTTACCCTAGCTGTTAGATTATCTAGATTAGATTGGATCTCACTGATAGCATTTTTAAGTTCTGCCAACTCAGCTTTCATTTCTGCCCTTAGAGACTCTATGTTGCCATTAATTGATTTCTCCATTCTAGCCATTGTCTTCACAATTGGTAGCCTGAATTCCATCCCCGACATCTTGGTTATATCTGAATCCATTTGTATATCTGTGGCATAAATCATAATCTCTGAGTCTTTCCTATTTTGGGGGTTCCTCCTAGTCATTCTGTTGATGGGTGGTTGAGGGAATGTATAGAGTCCAAATTACTGACCACAACCCAAGCAAGATGCACCTGTTTTCTAGGGACCTTAGGGATGCTGGCCTCTTGTTTTCCCAGCCTGTCTTCAGGAGGAGGGGCCTGCTGCACTGTTACTCAGGCAACCCTGTTTGGGCAGAGTTGCCTGCCCCCTGCGGAGGGGGACGGGCTCAGTGGAAATCGTTTTTTGGGGGCTTTTGTTCTCTGGCGGCTTTCCCTGGTGGCTTTCCACGTCTCCTCCGAGAGTCAGAGCAGAAGAGACCTTTTCCCACCCTCTGCCTCAGAGCAGAGAGATCGCAGTCTGTTCTTCAGTGATCTCTCCAGGCCACACTATCTCCGTTTCTGACTGTGCTGCTATAAACTGCAGCACCCTGGGTTGTGGGCCGCTCTGCAGTGCTTCCAGTCCTCACCTCCAGGGTGGGGCTCATCTATGCCCTTTGTGCTTCTAAAACCGCCAGCCACCCCAGTTCGCACATGCAGCCCTGCTGTTCCGGGTTTCTGTCTGGGGGGCTGCTCCAAGGTCCTTTCCCCGCTGCTACCAGTCTGCAAGTCTGTGCCCTGTCCCCAGCACAGGAGGCTATTGCTCACCGGTTGTGTAGGATCCCTCCCGCTGACATTTATCTTCCGATATCTGCCCACAGAATCACGGCTCCCCGCTTTGAACCTCAAAACCAATCGCCCGCGATATTTTGTTTGTAGAGATCCAGGTCTATTTTCTTACATCTCAGGCTGATTTTGTGGGTGATCAGAGTGGTCTGGTAGATATCTAGCTCAATTCAGGGGGCTGGTTGAAATAGGGTCCCCTACTCCTCTGCCATCTTTTTTTATCTCCTGTATTAATTTTTTTAAAAATTACATTTTATCTTTTTTGTTGTTTTATTAGTTACTGCTCTTTGTTATGGTATTTTAGAGTTTACTTTAAGGGTGATCATACAAAAAAATAAGGGTGATCATATACATTTTTAACTTACTACCATCTACTTTCAAATGATACTATGGCACTTTGCATGCAGTATAAAACCTTTGCAACAGCATAACTCCATTCCCCCTCCCAAGCTTTGAGTCATTGTCATACATTTTACATTTTACATGTATTTCCACATGTGTTATAAACTTCACAATGTATTATTTTTGTTTTAGACAGCCAGTTATTTTTTTCACTTAAATAATTAGAGAAATTCTTTTGTATTTACCCACATAGTTGTCATTTCTAGTGCTCTTCATGTTTTTGTGTTGATCTAGATTTTCATTTGGTATCTTTCCTGGTTCTCCTTCCAGGATTTCTTTTGGTGCAGGTATGCTGGTCATGAATACTTTCTGCTTTTGTATATCTGAAATGTCTTCACTTTGTTTTTTTCACAGGGTATGGAATTCTAGATTGACATTTTTTCCTTTTAATGTTTTAAGTTGCTGCTCTGCTCTACTCTCTTCTTACTTACATTGTTTCCAACAAGAAATCTGCAGTTATCCTTATCTTTGTCCCTCGTTGTGTAATATGCTGCCCCTGCCCCCATCTTTTCTTCATTCCTGGTTTTAAGCAATTTGATCATGATGTGTCCTGCTGTAATTGTCTTCATGATATTTGTGCTTGAGGTTTGTTGTGTTCATGGGTCTATGAGTTTACATTTTTCATAAAGTTTTTGAATAATTTTGGCCATTATTTATTGAAATATTCCTCTCTACCCTCCTTTCTTTTGTAGGGGATATTACCATTACACATATTTTAGATGGCTTACAGTAGTCCTACAGCTTATTTGTGCTCTGTTTCATTTTTTCTTCAGGTTTTTTTCCCCCTCTGTGTTTCATTTTGGATAGTTCCTATTATTATGTCTTCAAGTTCAGTAATACTTCCTTCTATATGTCTACTCTGCTGTTAATAATTTCCAGTGTATTTTTCATTTCACACATTATGGTTTTGCCATGTAGAATAGGGAAAATCATTTAATAAAATTTTTATATTGCTCATATCTTTAACTTGTTCAATATTTCCTCTAGTTTCTTGGTATATGAACACAGTTATGTCTTCTAATGTCCTGTCTACTAATCTGTGTCTTGTTATCTGTACCATTTCTGGGTCAGTTTCAATGGATTGATAGTTTTCCTTTTGATGGGTAGTATTTTTCTGACTGAATGCCTGATAATTTTTTATTTGATTGTCAACATTGTAAATTTTACTTTGTTGGGTTTCAAATATTTTTGTGTTCCTGTAAATATTCTTGAGCTTGTCGTGGAGTGCAACTAAGTTAATTGGAAACAGTTTGATCCTTTCAAGTTTTGCTCTTGTGCTCTGTTAGGCAGAATAACAGCAGAACTTAGTCTAGGACTAATTTTTCCCTAATACGAGGCATAGCCCTTATGAGTACTCTATGAAGTTTCATAGAGATGGCTCTGCTCTCATGAATAGGATTAGTGCCCTTATAAAAGCAAACCAAGAAAGCTCCCTTTCTCCTTCTGCTATGTAAGGATACAGTGAAAAAGTGCCGTCTGTAAACAAAGAAGTAAGTCCTCACCAGGCACTGTGCTGGTAACTTGATCTTGGACTTCCAGCCTCTAGAATTATGAGAAATAAGTTGATGTTGTTTATAAGTCTTCCAGTCTATAGTATATTTTGTAACAGCCCAAATAGACTAAGACAAGAACTTAGATGCCACAGGGCTTTCTAGTGTCTTAGCAAAAAATAAGGGGGACTTCCAATTTCCTAGAAAATTTTTGCTTTAGATTGTCCTTACCACAGCATCAGGATAGGAAAGTAGAAGGGATTAAAAATTGAAGATATCCTTTCTGAAACTCTACTTTCTCTCAAAGATACTCTCATAAAGTAGAAAAGGATTGAGGTGGATTACATCTAAATGCAGAGAATAATTACTGCATAAATATTTACTTTTGTCCAGGGAGGACTATTCTTCCACCTGTCAATTTGGTTAAATGAAAAGACTACTGTTACATTTCCAGATTTGAAAACCTGTGAATCTGGGCTAGTCATGTGACCATCCTAGCCCTCAGTTTCTACTTCTGTATTGTGAAGAGGTTGCTGATGTCATAGGCTCCATTAGTTTGTGATTCTCCTGTGTAAATAACCTTGTCAGTTCTAGTCAACTTATTGCTTTCATTCCTTTCATTATACTTTGATAGGTGTTTCCTCAGGATATTTCATTAAGCAGGAAGGGGATGAGTAAAGTAGATTTGGGACGTATTTTTGTCTGCTCATTTTTTATTTTCTTTTGTTTCGTTTTAGGGGTGGGGAGGGGCAGAGGGAAAGGGAGAGAGAGAATCTTAAACCCCTCGGAAGATATTATTTAGCTCATCTTCTCTATTTCTACAAGACAAATAACAGAGCTTTAACATTCCTGAACAGATATGTTCAAGTTTCTTGAACACAGTAATTTCTCTAAAACTATATTTCACTAGAGGGGAGACAAGATGGTGGAAGAGTAGGGGACCTCATTTCATCTGGTCCCTTGAATTTAGCTAGGTAACTATCAAATCATTCTGAACACCTGTGATTTCAACCTGAGATGTAAGAAAAGAATTGCTGGAATTCTACAAATAGAAGAACAACCAGTTTTTGCAAGGTAGGAGGTGCAGAGAAGTGAATTGGAGGGGATATTTCAGAAGATAAAAAGTGGAAGGAGGGAGTCTCTGTAAGCCGGCTACCAGAAAGAGGTATAGCCCCAGAGTACAAAATTGGAAGCTTTAGCAGTCTGTTCCAGTGAGAAACATACCTGTGTGAAAGGTGCTCAGGTGGCGAAGCAGGGCAGAATCCTAAGTCGGACAGTGTGGTCTTGGGAACCCGGGGTCACAAAAAGAAGAGGGGTACCTGAGCTGGCAGAGATCCCAAACACTGGAGCAGAGAAACTGGTTACTACAGTCAGCGAGGCCAGGAGGGGGCTCTCAGCTAAGGTCGCCATAACATGCGAACTGCGGCACAATCAGGTGATCACTCTGTGTGGGGGGCCTGCAAAGGGCAGAAATGCAGCGACCCTCTACCTTCCATCATGAGGATTGGTGTGGGTGTGCACCACAGGAGTCTACAGAGTTTGACACACAAAAGTGAAGACTGCTTATCCCTGAGGGTTTACTGAAGAGAGGGGGCCATGATCGTTCAGCTCCAGGTCTGGAGATCACAGTGTGGCCATTTTTATTTTCATCCTCTAAAGAGGTGCAGAAAGACTTCAGGGAACAAAAGCCACATAAAGCAACCAGAAGCAGCTTACACTGAGCCTGGCCCCCTGGCAAGGGGCGGTGCAACTCCACCCAGGCAAAGACACCAAGAATCAGCACAGCAAGCTCTCCCCTCTGCCCCAGAAGACCAGCTGGAACATTAGGGAAATACCAAGTTTATGGAGCACACAGGACTGCAAAACTCCAGTGCTAGGGGAAAATAGTATATAGAATTTAAGGCTTTTTTCCTCATGATTCATTTACCTTTCAGTTTAAAATTTTCCTTTTCTTTTTTTCCTTTTCAACTAGTTTCTTATTTTATCACCTCTTTGCTTTTAAGTCTTTTTTTAACTTTCATTTTTACATTTACATTTTATAGATATTGTCTTCATTTTTGGCTTCCTTTCATTGTGTTCAATTCTATTTTTGTATATATATAAGTTTTGCTTTCTTTACAATTTTGGGATTTAGTGTCTTCTAACAAACAGACCAAAATACACCCAGGACCAAGTGGATCACCCTGTTTTTTCCACCTGAAAGATTATATTCTACCCCCCCTTTTTTTTCTGCTTTTTCTTTTCTTTTTTTGGTTTCTGACCTTTTTGGATTTGTCTAATGTGTATTTCACTTGGGTCATGGTTGATATTTTTTATTTTGTTCTCTTATTCACCCATTCTTCTCTGCCACAGATCTAATTGATACGGATATAAGTAAAGTGTCAGAGCTGGAATTCAAGATAAGGATTATGAAGTTACTAGCTGGGCTTGAAAAAAGCACAAAAGACACTAGAGAATCTCTTAGTGCAGAAATAAAATCTAATCAGGCCAAATAAAAAATGCTTTAACTGAGATGGAGTCTAAATTCGATGCTCTAATAGTCAGGGTAGATGAGGCAGAAGAGAGAGTCAGTGACATAGAAGACAAGTTGATGGAAAGGATAGGAGCCGAGGAAAAGAGAGAAAAACAACTAATGGACCATGAGGGGACACCTCAAGAAATCAGCAATACCATAAACCAAAACAATATTAGAATTATTGGTGTTCCAGAGGAAGAAGAAAGAGAAAGAGGGCCAGAAGGTATGAGCAAATCATAGCTGAGAACTACCCTAATCTGGGAAAGAAACAGGCATTCAATTCCAAGAGGTAGAGATAATCCTCCTCAAAATCAATAAAAATATATGAACACCCCAACGTATAATAGCAAAACGTGCAACTTTGAGAATTCTGAAAGCAGTTCAAGACAAAAGGTTCTTAACCTACAGGGCTAAAAACATTAGGCTGGCAGCAGGCCTAACCACAGAGACCTGGCAGGCCAGAAAGGGCTGGCATGATATATTCAGGGTACTAAATGAGAAAAACATGCAGCCAAGAATAGTTTATCCAGCAAGGCTGTCATTAAAAATGAAAGGAAAGATAAAGCACTCCCAGGATAAACAGAAACTAAAAGAATTTGTGATCACTAAACCAGCCCTGCAAGAAATATTAAAGGGGATCCTGTAAGTGAAGAGAGAGTCCAAAAGTAACATAGACCAGAAAGAAACAGAGGCAATCCACAGAAACAGGGACTTTACAGGTAAGACAATAGCACTAAATTCATATCTTTCAATAGTTACTGTGAATGTAAATGGGCTAAATGCTCCAATCAAAAGATATGGAGTATCACATTGGATAAAAAAGCAAGACCCGTCGGTATGCTATCTACAAGAGACTCATTTTAGAACTAAAGACACCTCCAGATTGAAAGTGAGGGGGTGGAGAACCATTTATCATGCTAATGGACATCAAAAGAAAGCTAGGGTAGCAATCCTCATATCAGACAAATTGGATTTTTTAAAAAATATTTTTAAAAAGATTTATTTATTTATTTATTTATTTGACAGAGAAAGAGAGAGCACAAGCAGGCAGAGCAGCAGGGAGAGGGAGAGGGAGAAGCAGGCTCCCCCACTGAGCAGAGAGCCTGACTTGGGGCTCAATTCCAGGACCCTGGGATCATGACCTAAGCTGAAGGCAGCTGCTTAACTGACTGAGCCACCCAGGTGCCCCGACAAATTAGATTTTAACCCAAAGACTATAATAAGAGATGAGGAAGGACACTATGTCATACTTAAAGTGTCTATCCAACAAGAAGATCTAACAATTATAAGTATTTATGCTCCTACCTTGGGAGAAGCCAGGTATATAAACCAATTAATAACAAAATTAAAGAAACACATTGATAATAATACAATAATAGTAGGGGACTTTAACACCCCCCTCCCAATGCAATGGACAAATCATCTAAGCAGAAGATCTACATGGAAACAAATGCTTTGAATGACACACTGGACCAGATGGACTTCATAGATATATACAGTGCACTCCATCCTAAAGCAACAGAATACACATTCTTCTTGAGTACACATGGAACATTCTCCAGACTAGATCACATCCTGGGTCATAAATCAGGTCTCAACCTGTACCAAAAGATTGGGATTATTCCTTGCATATTTTCTGACCACAACGCTTTGAAACTTGAACTCAATCACAAGAGGAAATTTGGAAAGAACTCAAACACTTGGAAGTTAAAGAGCAGCCTACTAAAGAATGATTGGGTCAACCAGGATATTAAAGAATTTAAAAAATTCATGGAACCAAATGAAAATGAAAACACAACTGTTCAAAACTTTTGGGATACAGCAAAGGCTGTCCTAAGAGGGAAGTACGTAGCAATACAAACCTTTCTCAAAAATTAGAAAAGTCTCAAATACACAAGCTAACCTTAAACCTAAAGGACAGGGAGAATGAAGAGCAAATAAAGCCCAAACCAAACAGAAGACAAATAATAAAAATCAAGGGGAAATCAATGAAATAGATACCAAAAGAACAGTAGAACAGATCAAAGAAACTGGAAGATGGTTCTTTGAAAGAATTAAGATTGATAAACCCCAAGCCAGATTTATCAAAAAGAAAAGAGAAAGGACCCAAATTAATAAAATCATGAATGAAAGAGGATAGATCACGACCAACACCAATAAATACAAACAATTTTAAGAACATATTATGAGCAACTGTATGCCAACAAATTAGGCAATCTGGAAGAAATGGATGCATTCCTAGAAATATATAAACTACCAAAACTGAAACAAGAAGAAATAGAAAACCTGAACAGACTCATAACCAACAAGGAAATTGAGGCAGTAATCAAAAATCTCCCAACAAACAACAGTCCAGGGCTGGATGGCTTCTCAGGGGAATTCTACCAAACACTAAAAGAACTAATACTATTCTTTGAAGCTGTTTCAAAAAAATAGAAAGGGGAAGAAAACTTCCAAGCTCATTTTATGAGGTCAGCATTACCTTCATCCTAAAACCAAAGACCCCAACCAAAAAGGAGATTTACAGACCAATATCCCTGATTAACGTGGATGCCAAAGTTCTCACCAACATACTAGCCAATAAGATCCAACCGTTATGAAAAGGATTATTCACCACAACCAAACAGAATTTATTCCTGGGCTGCAAGGGTGGTTCAACATTCACAAATCAATCAATGTGATACATCACACAAATAAAAGAAAGAAAAAGAACTGTATGATCCTCTCAATTGAAGCAAATTGACAAAATACAACATCCTTTCTCAATTAAAACTCTCCACAGTGTAGGGATAGAGGGAACATACCTCAGTATCATAAAAGCCATCTACAAAAAGCCCACAGCAAATATCATTCTCAATGGGGAAAAACAGAGCTTTTCCCCTACGGTCAGGAACACAACAGGGATGCCTACTCTCACCACTGTTGTTCAACATAGTACTAGAAGTTCTAGTCTCAGCAATCAGACAACAAAAAGAAATAAAAGGCATTCAGGTTGGCAAAGAAGAAAGCCAAACTCTCACTCTTTGCAGATGACATGATACTCTAGGTGGAAAACCCAAAAGACTCCACCCCAAACTGCTAGAACTCATACAAGAATTCAGCAATGTGGCAGGATATAAAATCAATGCACAGAAATTGGTTGCATTTCTATACACCAACAATAAGACATAAAAAAGAAATTAAAAAATTGATCCCATTTACAATTGCACCAAAACCCATAAGATACCTAGGAGTAAACCTAACCAAAGAGGTAAAAGATCTGTAGTCTAAGAACTACGGAACACTTATGAAAGAAATTGAAGAAGACACAAAGAGATGGAAAAACATTCCATGTTCATGGATTGGAAGAATGAATATTGTTAAAATGTCTATGCTACCCAGAGCAATCTACAATTCAATGCATTCCCTATCAAAATACCATTGACATTTTTCACAGAGCTGGAATGTATAATCCTAAAATTTGTATGGAACCAGAAAAGACCCCAAATAGCCAGAGGAATGTTGAAAAAGAAAACCAAACCTGGGGGCATCACAATGCCAGAATTCAAGCTATATTACAATGCTGTAATCATCAAGAGAGTGTGGTACTGGCACAAAAACAGACATATAGATCAATGGAACAGGAGAGAGAACCCAGAAATGGACCCTCAACTCTATTGTCAGCTAATCTTTGACAAATCAGGAAGGAATATCCAATAGAAAAAGGACAGTCTCTTCTATAAATGGTGTTGGGAAAACTGGACCATTTTCTTACACCATACACAAAGATAAACTCAAAATGGATGAAAGACCTAAATGTGTGACAGAAATCCACCAAAATCTGAGAGGGGAACATAGGCAGCAACATTTTTGAGTTGGCTGCAGCAACTTCTTGCTAGACACATCTCCAATGGCAAGGGAAACAAAAGCAAAATTGAACTATTGGGACTTCATCAATATAAAAAGCTCTGTACAGCAAAGGAAACAGTCAAAAAAACTAAAAGGCAATTTACAGAATGGAAGAAGATATTTGCAAATGACATATCAGATAAAGGAATAGTATCCAAGATCTATAAAGAACTTATCAAACTAGGGGTGCCTGGTTGGCTCAGTCAGTTAAGTGGCTGCCTTTGGCTCAGATCATGATCCCAGGGTCCTGGGATTGAGTCCCGCATTGGGCTCCCTGCTCAGCGAGAGCCTGCTTCTCCCTCTTCCTCTGCTTGCTGCTCTGCCTACTTGTGCTCTCTCTCTGTCTCTCTGTCAATAAATAAATAAAATCTTAAAAAAGAGAACTTATCAAACTCAACACCCCCAAAACAATCCAGTTAAGAAATGGGCATAAGACATGAACAGACATATCTCCAAAGAAGACATACAAATGGCCAACAGACACATGAAAAGATGCTCAACCTCACTCATCATCAGGGAAATACAAATCAAAACCATGATGAGATATCACCTCACACCAGTCAGAATGGCTAAAATTAACAAGACAGGAAACAACAAATGTTGGTGAGGTTGCGAAGAAAAGGGAACCATCTTACACGGTTGGTGGGAATGCAAGCTGGTGCAGCCACCTTGGAAAACAGTATGGAAGTTCCTCAAGAAGTTAAAAATAGAGCTACTCTACAACCCAGAAATTGCACTACTAGGTATTTACCCTAAAATACAAATGTAGTGATCTGAAGGGGCACCTGCACCCCAATATTCATAGCAGCAATGTCCACAATAGCCAATCTGTGGAAAGAGCCAAGATGTCCATTGACAGTTGAGTGGATATGGAAGATGTGGTATATATATATATATATATATATATATATATATATATATATATATATAAGAATATTACTCAGCCATCAGAAAGAATGAATACTTACCATTTACATCGACGTGGATGGAACTGGAGGGTATTATGAGCAAAATAAGTCAATCAGAGAAAGACAATTATCATATGGTTTCACTTATACGTGGAATATAAGAAACAAGGCAGAGAACTGTAGGGGAAGGGAGGGAAAACTGAGTGGGATGTCATCAGAGAGAGCAAAAAACCATGAGAGACTCTTAACTATAGGAAACAAACTGAGGGTTGCTGGAGGGGAGGTGGGTGGGGGGCATGGGGTAACTGGGTGATGGGCATTAAGGAGGGCATGTGACATCATGAGCACTGGCTGTTATACGCAACTGATAAATTATTGAACACTACAGCTGAAACTAATGATATACTATATATTGACTAATTGAATTTAAATTAAAAAAAGAAGGAAAAAAATTATTTCATTTTACTGATAATAACAAGGCCCCAAATTAGCCCTCCTTTTCTTCTTCCTTCCCCTCTTCCCCTTCTTTTTTTCATCTTCTTCTCCTTCTCCTTCTTCTTCCTCTTCTTCTAGCTTACTCTGAATGTCTTCTGCTTCAGTTTATGCCCCTTCAAACCATCCTCCCCCTGCTGAGTGATTTTCCTAAAATGGAAATTTTATTATGTTTCATGCTTATGATTAAAATTCTTTGGTAAACATCTAGGATCAAGTGCAGATTTATAAACTCTGCATTCTAGCAGAAAGAGCAAAAGGGCAGGTGGAATGAATGGAATCATGAAGAGTGTTTAACTAAGGTGGATTGAGCCAGTTTTTCCAGAGAACTACTACTTGTTATCAAGTAGAGACTGTGATTTATCCCTTCCCCTATGTTCATCTGTTTTGTTTCTTAAATTCTATATATGAGTGAAATAATATGGTATTTGTTTTTGAATAAATCCACTTAGCATAATACTCTCTACCTCCATCCATGTCATTGAAAATGGTGGGATTTCATTCTTTTCTTTGACTGAGTAATATTCCATTGTATGTGTGTATTAGGTACCCTTTTTATTTTTATTTTAATTTTCTCCTTTGACCTATAAATGCCATGTGTTATATGTCTAGCCACCTATATTAAATTTTCCTTCCATTTCATAAGAGTAAAAATTCCATAGTTGGGGTTGATTTTTTTCTTTTAATGTATTTTTAAATTTGATTTGCCATAATTTTGTTTAACATTTCTCTCCATCTATAGTCATAAATATATTGTGTTTAATTTCTTTTCCTTTTTGTATCTCTCTTTTCCCTGCATGCCCCTTCCCTCCTTTTCTTTGCATTCTTCACCTATAGGTAACAGGTTTGTACTAAATTTGTAAAATAAATTGGAAGCTTTGTTGGTGTTTTTATATTGCATGGGATTTTAAAAGGATTTACTGTTAAAATCATCTGGCCCTAGTGTTTCTTTATATTTCCTTGAAAAAAAATTAGTTAAGACAGGCTTTTACCTCACACATATTCTTTTCTATTCTTTTTGGTTATGCCTGTGAGCTTAGACACAAAGTCAGAGCACAAGGTTACCTGAAGCATAGTAAAAGAAAGGATAATGGTCAGAAATTCTACTTAAGTTATGATCTGGTTTTTTATAAACATATTTCTATGTAAAATATACCGAACATATATAAAAACATAGAGAGAAGATAAAAAAGAACACCTACGCCTTTACAACCCATCTTTGACAAATCTGTACACTTTGTCTTTTGTTTTTCCCTTTGTGACTTTCAGTGGGATGACTACTTTTGAAACTAAATCTTGATGCTGCTTATGTTAGGAATTTTAGCCATGTTTCGACAGAGTTATTTCTCATTGTCATAGAATGTTTACTTTGAAAATTTCATCATCTTGGAGCAAGATGGCGGAGGAGTAGGAGACCTAAATTTGTCTGGTCCCAGGATTTCAGCTAGATAGGGATCAAACCATTCTGAACACCTATGAACTCAACAGGAGATTGAAAAAAAGAACAGTAGCAATGCTCTGAACAGAAAAGCAGCCACGTCCTGGATGGTCTCTTCTGATTTGTTTAGTGTATATTTTTCTGGTGTCATTGTTACCCTGTTAGCATTTTCTTCTCTCATTTATCTATTCTCCTCTGGACAAAATGACAAGACAGAAAAAAATCACCTCAAAAAAAGAACAAGAGGCAGTACCGACTGCCAGGGACCTAATCAATATGGACATTAGTAAGATGTCGGAACTAGAGTTCAGAATGATGACTATAAAGATACTAACTGGGCTTGAAAAAAGCATGGAAGTTATTAGAGAAACCCTTTCTGGAGAAATAAAAGAACTAAAATCTAAACAAGTCGAAATCAAAAAGGCTATTAATGAGGTGCAATAAAAAATGGAGGCTCTAACTGCTAGGATAAATGAGGCAGAAGAGAGAATTAGTGATATAGCAGACCAAATGATGGAAAATAGAGAAGCTGAGAAAAAGAGAGATAAACAACTGCCTTTCTGCCCTACTGGATCACGAGGGCAGAAATCGAGAGACAAGTGATACCATAAGACACAACAATATTAGAATAATTGGGATCCTAGAAGGAGGAGAAAGAGAGAGAGGGTAGAAGGTATATTGGAGCAAATTATAGCAGAGAACTTCCCTAATTTGGGGAAGGAAACAGGCATCAAAATCCAGGAGGCACAGAGAACCCCCCTCAAAATCAATAAAAATAGGTCAACACCCTGACATCTAATAGTAAAACTTACCAGTGTCACAGACAAAGAGAAAATTCTGAAAGCAGCTGGGGAGAAGAGATCTGTAACCTACAATGGTAGATGCATTAGATTGGCAACAGACCTATCCACAGAGACCTGGCAGGCCAAAAAGGACTAGCATGATATCTTCAGAGCACTAAACGAGAAAAATACGCAACCAAGAATGCCATATCCAGCTAGGCTGTCATTGAAAATAGAAGGAGAGATAAAAATCTTCCAGGACAAACAAAAACTAAAGAAATCTGCAAACACGAAACCAGCCCTATAAGAAATATTGAAAGGGGTCCTCTAAGCAAAGAGAGAGCCTAAAAGTAACATAGACCAGAAAGGAACATAGACAATATACAGTAAGAGTTACCTTACAGGCAATACAATGGCACTAAATCCATATCTTTCAATAGTTACCCTGAATGTAAATGGGCTAAATGCCCCAATCAAAAGACACAGGCTATCAGATTGGATAAAAAAACAAGACCCATCAGTATGCTGTCTGCAAGAGACTCATTTTGGACCCAAAGACACCTCCAGATTGAAAGTGAGGGGGTGGAAAACCATTTACCATGCTAATGGACACCAACAGAAAGCTGGGGTGGCAATCCTTATATCAGACAAATTAGATTTTAAACCAAACTATAATAAGAGATGAGGAAGGACACTATACCCTACTTGAAGGGTCTAACTATAAGAAGATCTAACAATTGTAAATATCTATGCCCCTAACATGGGAGCAGCCAATTATATAAGGCAATTAATAACAAAAGCAAAGAAACACATGGACAACAATACAATAATAGTGGGGTACTTTAACACCCCCCCTCACTGAAATGGACAGATCATCCAAACAAAAGATCAACAAGGAAATAAAGATTTTATATGACAGACTGGACCAAATGGTCTTCACAGATGTATTTAGAACATTCCATCCCAAAACAACAGAATGCACATTCTTCTCTAGTGCCCATGGAACATTCTCCAGAATAGATCACATCCTAGGTCACAAATCAGGTCTCAACCGGTACCAAAAGATTGGGATCATTCCCTGCATATTTTCAGACCACAATGCTTTGAAACTAGAACTCAATCACAAGAGGAAAGTTGGAAAGAACTCAAATACATGGAGGGTAAAGAGCATCCTACTAAAGAATGAAAGGGTCAACCAGGAATTTAAAGAAGAATTAAAAGAATTCATGGAAACCAATGAAGATGAAAACACAACTGATCAAAATCTTTGGGATACAGCAAAGGCAGTCCTGAGAGGAAAGTATATAGCAATACAAGTCTTTCTCAAGAAACAAGAAAGGTCTCAAATACACAACCTAACCCTACACCTAAAGGAGCTGGAGAAAGAACAGCAAATAAAGCCTAAACCCAGCAGGAGAAGAGAAATAATAAAGATCAGAGCAGACATCAATGAAATAGAAACCAAAATAGCAGTAGAACAGATCAACAAAACTAGGAGCTGGTTCTTTGAAAGAATTAATAAGATTGATAAACCCCTGGCCAGACTTACAAAAAAAATAAAAAGAGAGAGAGAGAGAGAGAAAGGACCCAAATAAATAAAATCATGAATGAAAGAGGAGACATCACAACCAACACCAAAGAAATACAATTTTAAGAACATATTATGAGTAACTACATGCCAGCAAATTAGATAATCTAGAAGAAATGGACGCATTCTGAGAGATGTATCAATTACCAAACTGAACCAGGAAGAAATAGAAAACCTGAACAGATGTATAACCACTAAGGAAATTGAAGCAGTCATCAAAAATCTCCCAACAAACAAGAGCCCATGGCCAGATGCATTCCCAGGGGAATTCTACCAAACATTTAAAGAATTAATACCTATTCTTCTGAAACTGTTCCAAAAATAGAAAGAGAAGGAAAACTTCCAAACTCATTTTATGAGGCCACCATTACCTTGATCCCCAAACCAGACAAAGACCCCATCAAAAAGGAGAGTTACAGAACAATATCCTTGATGAACATGGATGCAAAAATTCTCACCAAAATACTAGCCAATAGGATCCAATAGTACATTAGAAGGATTATTCACCACAACCAAGTGGGATTTATTTCTGCGTTGCAAGTTTGGTTCAACAACCACAAATCAATTATTGTGATACAATACATTAATAAAAGAAAGAACAAGAACCGTATGATCCTCTCAATAGATGCAGAAAAAGCATTTGACAAAGTACAGCATCATTTCTTGAGCAAAACTCTTCAGAGTATAGGAATAGAGGGTACATACCTCAATATCATAAAAGCCATCTATGAAAAACCCACAGCAAATATCATTCTCAATGGGGAAAAACTGAGAGCTTTCCCTCTAAGGTCAGGAACACAGCAGGGATGTCCACTATCACCGCTGCTATTCAACATAGTATTAGAGGTCCTAGCCACAGCAATCAGACAACAAAAAGAAATAAAAGGCATCCAAATCAGCAAAGAAGAAGTCAAACTCTCACTCTTTGCAGATGATATGGTACTTTATGTGGAAAACCCAAAAGACTCCACCCCAAAACTGCTAGAACTCATATAGGGATTCAGTAACATGGCAGGATATAAAATCAATGCCCAGAAATCAGTGGCATTCCCATACACCACCAACAAGACAGAAGAAAGAGAAATTAAGGAGGTGATCCCGTTTACAATTGCACCCCAAACCATAAGATACCTAGGAATAAATCTAACCAAAGAGGCAAAGAATCTGTACTCAGAAAACTATAAAAAACTCATGGAAGAAATTGAGGAAGACACAAAGAAATGGAAAAACATTCCATGCTCATGGATTGGAAGAAAAAATATTGTGAAGATGTCAATGCTACCTAGAGCAATCTACACATTCAATGCAATCCCTATCAAAATACCATCCACTTTTTTCAAAGAAATGGAACAAATAATCCTAAAATTTTTATGGAACCAGAAAAGACCCCGAATAGCCAGAGGAATGTTGAAAAAGAAAAGCAAAGATGGTGGCATCACAATTCCAGACTTCCAGCTCTATTACAAAGCTGTCATCATCAAGACAGTATGGTACTGGCACAAAAACAAACACATAGATCAATGGAACAGAATAGAGAACCCAGACATGGACTCTCAACTCTATGGTTAACTCATCTTCGACAAAGCAGGAAAGAATGTCCACTGGAAAAAAGACAGTCTCTTCAACAAATGGTGTTGGGAAAATTGGACAGCTACATGCAGAAGAATGAAACTGGACCATTTCCTTACACCACACACAAAAATAGACTCAAAATGGTTGAAAGACCTAAATGTGAGACAGGAGTCCATCAACATCCTAAAGGAGAACACAGGCAGCAACCTCTTCGACCTCAGCCACAACAACATCTTCCTAGAAACATTGCCAAAGGCAAGGGAAGCAAGGGCAAAAATGAACTAATGGGACTTCATCAAGATAAAAAGCTTTTGCACAGCAAAAGAAACAGTCAACAAAACCAAAAGACAACCGACAGAATGGGAGAAGATATTTGCAAATGACATATCAGATAAAGGGCTAGTATCCAAAATCTATAAAGAACTTATCAAACTCAACACCCGAAGAACAAATAATACAATCAAGAAATGGGCAGAAGACATGAACAGACATTTTTCCAAAGAAGACATCCAAATGGCCAACAGACACATGAAAAAGTGCTCCACATTGCTCAGCATCAGGGAAATCCAATCAAAACCTCAATGAGATGCCACCTCACACCAGTCAGAATGGCTAAAATTAACAAGTCAGGAAACAACAGATGTTGGCGGGGATGCGGAGAAAGGGGAACCCTCCTACACTGTTGGTGGGAATGCAAGCTGGTGCATATTTTACCCTAGAAAACAGTATGGAGGTTACTCAAAAAGTTGCAAATGGAACTACCCTATGACCCAGCAATTGCACTACTGGGTATTTACCCCAAAGATACAAATGTAGTGATCTGAAGGGGTATGGGCACCCTGATGTTTATAGCAGCAATGTCCACAATAGCCAAACTATAGAAAGAGCCAAGATGGCCATTGACAGATGAATGGATAAAGAAGAGGTGGTATATATATTCAATGGAATATTATGCAGCCATCGAAAGGAATGAAATCTTGCCATTTGCAATGATGTGGATGGAACTGGATAGTATTATGCTGAGCGAAATAAGTCAATCAGAGAAAGACATGTATCATATGACCTCACTGATATGAGGAATTCTTAATCTCAGGAAACAAACTGAGGGTTTGCTGGAGTGGTAGGGGATGGGAGGGATGGGGTGGCTGGGTGGTATACACTGGGGAGGGTATGTGCTATGGTGAGTGCTGTGAATTGTGTAGGACTGTTGAATCATAGACCTGTACCTCTGAAACAAATAATACATTATATGTTAAGAAAAAAAGAAAGAAGAAGATAGTAGGAAGGGAAAAATGAAGGGGGGGAAATTGGAGGGGGAGACGAACCATGAGAGACTATGGACTCTGAGAAACAAACTGAGGGTCCTAGAGGGGAGGGGGGTGGAGGGATGGGTTAGCCTGGTGATGGGTATTAAAGATGGCACGTATTAAATGGAACACTGGGTGTTATACGCAAACAATGAATCATGGAACACTATATCAAAAACTAATGATGTAATGTATGGTGGTTAACATAACATAATAAATAAAAGCAAGATTAAAAAAAATCACATCATCTTGTGATTTTTTAAAAAATATAATGGTAAAATTTTTATATAAAAACAAGTTATTATGTATATAATACAAACTGGTTATAAAATTATGCAGGCTGCATGCTAGTTACATTAGTTTTTTTTAATTAGTTACTATACAGACAATATAATATACTTATAATAATTCTGACTCTAAAAACAAACAACTAAACTTTGGCTTAACTTTTGGCTCAGCTGTGAACCTCTGTCGTAAGTTTCTTTCTCTTTGAAATGGTGAAATAATGGTTATTTTATGGACTTATGATGAGCTCTGTTGTGAGCAAAAGCATGTAAGGTGTTTGGATGGCTCAGCACCAACTGCAGGGTAAGTATTCAATATAAAATTAACTCATTTGGTTTCAGGAGAGTTTTTTCCTAAAGAAGATTAAATCCCTTTATGTCCTTGAGTTTAGGAAATGAAATACTTCTTACAGTGTTTTATGAATTAAGAGTGCCCTCAGCTCCCAAGTAGACAAGAATTGATTATATTTGCTCCTATGACAAAGGAGCTGCCCAACTTGCTGTGTTTCCTCAAAGCCTCACCCACCCTTCACCCCTCCGGCTCTCCTTTGAATCAAGTGAATGCTTGGCTGGAGGGAGGAATGGCGTAGAAGCTGTATCACTTGGCCTTGTCACACCGCAGGTTGCTCTACAGAAAACATACCCGTGGGTCTAGTCTTTTCTTTCAGTGGAAAGAAGGGCATATGCTCTCAGTGCTGTTTTTCTTCCAGGTTAAGGAGGAACTTCTCAGTCTGGGGTCACATTTAATCATCATAGACCCACACTTTCGATTTCCCACTTCCACACTCCCTAGATTAGGACGCTGCTCTATGCTTTGCAACAGCTCACAGCCTCATCAAAGTTGAAGTGAACAAAGCTTTATTGACCTTGTATAACAAACAGGCAATGTTGTTTAAAAGAAACCAAAAAATGATTCTGTTGACAATGCATGTTTTGGTCTGTTAGCCTCGGTGGTTGTGCACTAACTAAGGAAGCCGTGATGGTAAACTTTCTGGGGCATTCAGCCTTCAGCAGCAGTACTTAGAGAGATTACTGGTTTGCTGAAATATGAATATAAAACACCTGACTCATCAAATGATTTCCTAGAATAGTTAGCTGGGTGGAGGCTCACCAAGTTAATAACTAAACCCAACCCACGAGTCTATTGGCAAAGGACATATTTATGCTTAATGACTCCGTATCCACCCAGAAAGATAAAGAGGCTTTAGTATCCTGCTCAGTTGACTGGGAAGAGGAACATGACTCATTAGTACTAACCCAGTCTTTTGGAGACTGTGCCACAACAACCCTGAGGCAGATGATGCATCAAGAAATAGAACTTATAAAAGAGAGAAAATCTTGTGCAAGAGAAACATAGGGCAGAGCAAATAATCTTTGCATTATGAACATGTGAGTCAAGATTGACGCTAGTTTAGAAAAAGAAGAATGAAACACCTCTGCTGAAGAACACTTCTATGTAACTATATTGTTACATGATCTAAGGCAGGTAAAGCATCTAGCCCAGTAATCTGGCTGGCCTTTAGTGTCACTCAGTATTTGTTTCTTCCCTTCATCTCTGACCTTTGCTTTTTATTTTTATTTTTTTAAGAGACAGAGTACTTTGAGAGTGTCCTTCTATATAGTTTCATGTTTGCTCATATTTCTAAGGTATTGGTGTTTAAAGTCTAGCTCTCTCTGTTGGTTTTACTATTAACAATAATTAAAGATGACAGCAAATTTAGTCATCTGTATCAAATTTCTGCCATATGGTTCAGAAACCATATGGGGAAACATTTTGGAATGAAGATTGTTAGCTCACTTTGGTATACTTACTATGATTTTGCCTAAAAAAATCCTGGTACATATAGCCAGAACATGAATTTTAAAATATCACTGCTAACTCCATATAGTTACTCATTTTTGAATGCTAAACTATCAGATTTGACATTTTAAATTTGGAACCAATCTTTCTAGTTCTTACCCTGAGAAAATAAATGATGCTTTGAAATATTAGCAAACTTTAGTTCTTCCACAATAAATTATTCTGCAGGGTTGGAAAAAATGATTCCTCAAGTATCATTAAAAGTCATTGCATTCTGAATCAGGGTGACACTCTCACACATAAAACCAAATGTATATAAGGAATGAACAGTCTAAAATATTTGAGTACCACCTGGTTACCTAGTTCATGTTTACTTAATGTGTGCAGGTAGTGGTTCTATATATTTAGGACTTCATTAAACTTAAATGTATGAAATAACCTCAAAATAATTTTTTCTCAATAACATTTAATTATACATCACTCACTTCATGATGTTTTACCAAAGTTTATCTTTTCTAGAATATGATAGCTGATAGCTAATATTGCTATCAGTAAAAATAATCACAGGGCTTTGCCTGGGTATATATAGAATTTTGATAGGTTGGATTTTATCTCTTTCAATAATCCGCTTTCCTATTTCAGCTCCCTGCCTTCCCCCACACCCCTCTGCTCCAACACATACCCTTTTGGGCAAGTTACACTTTGATGGATACAGCTTTGTTGTTGGGCCAGTCTGTCTACAGACAGGATGTAACTTGTAAGAAGGAGGACTGGTATGCCAGGAGGATTGAGGTTACCAAGCTGAGGGGCAAGCCTACCTATCTCTTCTCTTTGCTTTTCTACCCAGTATAGCCAGAAGTAGGCCACAGTAACTCAACAGTATGAGGAGTTGTGACCGATATCCGGCTCTTTGTAAGAAAGAGGGGAGAGTGCATGATGCAGGATAATTGAAGGGCAGGAGGTGCCCCCAAAAGGAAGAAAAAAGAGCCAGAAAGGGTGATTTGAAGACTTTAAAGATTTGGCAACCTCCTCATACCTAGGGCCTGTATATGTATGCATATGTGTGTGTATATGGGTGGGTGGGTGTGGGTGTGTGTATACAGGAAAGAACTAGCATTGTGAAATATCCCTAAGCATCCCTGGTCAGGCTGCCTCTGTTTGAAAAACAACAATAAAAACAAACTACTTTAAATAATCTCAAAACAGGAAATAACACAGGGGTAGCCAGAGAATTGTGATGTGGAAAACTCTAAGAACTTAGAACAATAGAAACTAAATCATTTATTAAAATAGCATGTATAAGTGAAGTTGAGAATAAGTAGAGAGGGAGTTAGTTTTAGGAATCCTGTGTAGTTTACTAGGCATCAAATAAGGTCATGCAAGCAACTATGAGTCAACCATTTGCCAGGTTTCCATAACTATCAATAGATTTTTAGTACTCTCATCCTCAAATATAATTGCAACCATATTCTTTTTTTGGCATTGCAACTTTCCTGAATTCAAATAATAGTAGCAAAGAACTGAAAAAGAGTTGATTGCCTAGGTTGCAGAAAAACAAAAGTGTTGGTAATTAGAAAAATGTAACTAGTAAAGATGAATGGGTTATTGTAGAATGTAAAAGGCATCCATGTCATAGTTTACATTAGTCAAATTAGAAAGTTTATCCTACTATCATGAATAGAAATGTCATGTATGCACTCATTATCAGAGAGCCATTGGTTTTTTTGTGATATGATATCTACTGAGAATATAATTCTGAAAATCCTTCCTACCCACATCTGACCTAGATGATTATGGGAAGAGAACACTGGAGGTATTAACATATATACACCACACAAACAATCCCATAATGACAACTGTTAAGGAATAAGCTTCTTTCCCTATCAACTCTAATTATTATCTTTACAGTCTATGTGATCTGTATTTCCCTTTTCTTCCTTTAGACACAGAACACCTCTGTTGTCTTTTTCAGGTGGCCTTTAACTTTTCTTCATTGACCTGCTTTGTTTTGAAAGAAAATCAAAAAGGGGGTGGAGAAGGATACTAATTATCGTCTGTGCTGCCCTTCCAGGGAGGGTGGAAGTGTATGAGAAACTAAAGCCCAGTGGCAGCTCCTCATAGACTCACTGTTTAGAGTGTGTTTATTCTGAAGAATTTGCCTTGTGAATTTTGTTTATAACAGGCATCTGACTGTTCTATTACTTCTTTCCTTATCACGGTTCTTCGTTCTCTTTTTTTGTTTGCCTCAGTTTGATTCATTACCATTCAATCGTCTTGTCGCTCATTCACTGACCATTTCTTCGATGTACTTTTTATATTGACAACCGAAACTTGAAAAGAGGGCAAGTACTGATTCTACCTGATGGCCAGCTTTACTGTCAATCCTGTGCCATATGTTGATTCGTGAATGATGTCTGGGATATTTAATACATTATATCTTGAAAAAAAATCAATGAGGGGATTGCCTATTGACACTCAAAACAATTTGCTACAAACTACTGAACGCTAAAATTGAACTAAAATGCATTTATCTACATGAACTACTTGAAATAATTGGTTCTAACATCTCTTTTGCTAGATGTACGAGCTTCAAACCATAATCGGATGGAGGATAAAAAAAATTTTCCAGACTTTTACACTAAGTATGGGAAGTCAGGTATGAGACATGTTTCTCTGACTAAGCCTTGTACTTTATATAGCTTATTATATAATCAGTTATGTAATCTTTTAGATAGCTGAAAGGATATTAAAACAATAATCTTTCAACTATGCTTTCCTTTTCCAATAACTGGCTTGCACGTTAATCAGCATATTCAAACTTCCTTCTTATTAGTTTTTAAAAATTTAGGAAATACTGTTCATTGTACACTATGAGAGATTTTATTATAGGATTAAAATCCTTTCAGTAGACAATAGGGGCATGAGACAGGGTACGGGTATTCCGTACCATAAGCGAACACTAGTCTGCCAGGTAAATCTTAAAATGGAATAAATTTAATTATTTTTTACTTTGTTTTATGACAAAAGGAGCCATGATATAAATTTTGCATGCCACATCTTATCTCAAATTCTCCATCCTGGATCTATCTAACCATCTTGTTTCTATGTCCAGGACACTGGAAGAGCTGCTGGGGAAAAAAAATCCTGTGAAATTTTTTAAAATTTGCAATATGCAATACTCTAGTTTATTCTTTTCATTCAATGTCTTCTGTGGCGGGGCGGGGGGCAGCGTCATCTCTGGCCACCATCCTATCATCATCTATTGCTAACCCTCACTGTGTACCAACTTCCCATATTTGGTGTAGAGGGCCTTGCTCTTACTTCAGAGACAAAAACCAAAGCAGCATGGGGCGCCCTTCAGCTTTACTAACTGCCATCTACAAACTTACCTGCTTCCACGTACAACATCGCCACGGCTTTCTTTCTCTTGCAGTAGAAAGAGCATCCTCCTTTTGACAAAGCCCAAGCTGCCTTTTTATTGCTCAAAAATGCCAACCATCATCTGAGCTTTCAGCAAGTCGCAATCACTGATCATTATAACAAATATTATAATGAAATAGTATTTGAAATATTGAGAGAATCACCAAAATGTGACACGGAGACAGGAGGAGAACAAACACTGTTGGAAAAATGGTGCCGATAAACTTGTTCAACGTTGGCAGGGTTGCCAGAATACTTTACTTTGTAAAAAAGGCACTATCTGCAAAGCACAATGAGGCAAAGCTCAATAAAACATAGGTATGACCGTATATATTGATTTTTTCACATTCCACGTATTCTTTTCTCCAGAGGAGTGATTATTTGTACGTTGTCCATATTGCCATTTCTTTCTTATAACTTTATGTCTTTGTTCTTCTCTCTTTCATTTTGATATTTCCTCAAGCCTGTTCTTTGCCCCTGACCATATTTTTATCCGTATCTACTTTTTTGTTGATTCTAACGAGTTTACCCCTGTAATAGGTTCATTTTATTCTTCTATTCGTTCCTGACCTGAGCTCCATAAACCCGCATTTCATTTCTGTTCTATTCTTACTTCATCTCTTTTTTGATCTCTTCTTAGTCTTTTGGGCTTTTTTTTTTTTTTTTTTTTTTTTTTTAAGGAAGGGCAAGTTTTAGAAAGGCACCACTGGTCAGACTGCCTCTCTTTGAAAACCAACAATAAAAAAATAAACTACTTTGAATAATCTCGTAACAGGAAACATCACACTGGAAACTGAAGAATTGTGATGTGGAAAAATCTAAGAACTTAGAACAACAGGAACTAAATAATTTAGTTTCTTTGAATCTTGGGAGAACTATTTGTTTGACATTGACCTATTTTTCTAGGCAAGGTCCTGAAATTGTTTGTGTTCTTTGACTTCGGTTTCCTTTTCTTCGTATTTTTCTTCAGTATCTATGTTTCTACCAGGGAAATGGATGTCTCAGGAAGAATAAAAGATGAAGATCAGTGATAGTTTCTGAAATTAAAAAATAAATGTATATAACAAGCTTTGAGGGAAAATTTTATAAATTCATTAATCTTCCCTTTTAACTTGCCAAGGACTGGATCTGGATGATCTGGCACATAGATTTCTCATGCATAATAGAAAAGATACTCTTCAGCCAATGATAGTGAAAACGTTTATGATCTATAAGCAGGAGGCTTGCTTCCTGACAGTAGAAGGAATATATGGTACAGGGAAAGTGAAAAAAGGATTGCCTGTTTCCCAGCATGGAACGGAGAGGAAAGAGGGAGGGAAGAGATTAGTGAAACATGTGTCCCAATTTTGCATGCGTTAATTACATGAGGCTAACAACAAGGGGGAGGGGTAGAGGGTTCTTTCTTCTGTTTCCTACTTAGGATTCTGAGAGAAGCTTACCTCCCAGACTCCTCTGCAGAAATCTGGGCCATCAACTTAGGCACAACAGGACCGCATATTTAGAGGCTCTTAAGTTTAGTTTCCCTGTTGACTTAATTTGTGGCTCTCCAGAGGCCAACCCAAGGAAAGGATTTAGGTATAGGAAGATTTATTTGGGATGTTTCCATGAAACACCAATAGGTTATTGGAGAAATTAAATGAAGGAGAAGAAAGCCAGTAAAAGTGTTGTGCTAGGAGGAAGTAGTTTTCCTCCTTTATAGGGAAAACCCCTCTCTGGTGTATCCCCTTTACTACTCGTATAAAACACTTCACTTCTGACACTTCTAGTCACCAAATGCGTGGAGGTTTTTCCAGGCACCAAACAATTCTCTATGACACCAGCTGAGTATCCTGCAATTTAGCTCAGTTCTGACAGAACCTAAGTGGAGACAGTGTTAGAGCCCGCGGGTTAAGGGCCCAGTTCCACAAGACTGCTCTGACTTTACTTCAGATGCCAACCACAAGTAATAGGTTCCCATATTACCCACAACCTCTGTCCCATTTGGATACAAATTGGGGATTCCCACGACCCCCTCCTCAGGTTCAATGAATTTGCTTGAGTGGCTCACAGAACTCAGGGAAACACTTACTTACATTTGCCAGTTTATTAAAGGATGTGATAAAGGATGGAGATGACCAGCCAGAGGAAGAGATATGTAGGGTGAGGTCTGGGAGGATCCTGAGCACTGGCGCTTCTGTTTTGTAGAGGTGTGATGCTATACACTCCCAGTGTGGATATGTTCACTCACCTGGAAGCTCCCTGAACCTCTTACTACTGGGATTTTGTGGAGGCCTCCTCACGTAGGCATGATCAATTATTAACTCCATTTCTAGCCCCTCTCCCTCCTGAGGAGAATAGGGGGTGGGACTGAAAATTCCAAGCTTCTAATCATGGCTTGTTCTTTCCAGTCATCAGCCCTCATTTAGGAGCTGTCCAGGAGCCCAGCCTTACCTCATCAGAACAAAAGGCACTCCTATCACAAGTTACAAGGGTTTTAGGAGCTCTGTGTAAGGACCTGGAGTCAAAGACCAAATGTTAGAACAAAAAATGCTCCTAGTGCTCTTATCACTTGGGAAATTACATGGGTTTGGGGACCTCTGTGTCAGGAACTGGGGCAGAGACCAATATATATATTTTTCTATCATCTCACAGTTGTGCTATCAAACAAGTCACCACTGAGGACAATTGGAGTCTAATCCTGCTGAGGGACTCTGGGGAATAATTTAGAATGCATACTTCAGGTTATCCCACACCAAAGGTGAAGGAGCTAAAGTATCTATCTACTATCTCACAGATGGTCTTTGGTTGAGGACTGCTTCCAAAGGGCATTAACTCCTTGGCATTTCTAGCCTACAGCGTGTTCAGACCTAGTGGTCAGTGTTGGCCACAGAAAGCCTTCAGGGAGGCACTGGGAGAGGAAAGTCAGTCCGGTGTCCATGGAAATGCTAAGTATGGGGGAATAATGGCTGGGCCCTGACAGCATCAGATACACTGTCCTCATTCCCAGTAGCCTGGATGCTGACTCCACAAGGCATCCTGGTGGCAAGGCTCTGTGACGTCAAAGCTGAGGTAGGCAGGAGCCCAAGTGCAGACAAGGGAGCCTGGAACGAGGAGAGGCTGAGAGGAGGTTGTGTTAGCACTGCCTAAGCCAGAAGAATGAAGCAGGAATTTAAAAGCCATGTAGTGTTTTTCCACAGCTCAGTTATGCCAAACATATGTTATCTGTTTCTGTCTATAACAATTCTGATCTATTTGAAGGTTTCAGCTTCTGATAAGTAGAAAAAATGGTTAAGCCTATGACATTTAAAACCTACTCTAGCCCTATAGCCTAAACAGTCCTTCTGGGTAAAGTTCAGTGTCAAGGAGGATAGGCTGAAGCTCTCAGGTACCTTCCATTCTCACATCTCCTACCTGTGACTCCTCCACAGGTGGTGCCTAGGTCCACCTCCTGATGGTGGAAGGGTCAAGGCCTTCCAATGTGGTAACCTCTGTGTCCTCTGGTTTCTAGGGGGTAAAAGGATAAAAAAAAAGGATAATTTTTATCCATGTGAGGTTTAGATAAGAGATTTATTGCATTTAGCCACAATTCCAGTTATAATAATTCTTTATTGGTTTTGCCCACGCTGGTGCATATTTGTTATTTGATCATTTTCTCTTCCCTCTTATCTGGCAACAAAGCCTCTAATCCTCTGGCCACATAAATGGTTATGTGACCTAATGTGAGTGCATCACCCATTGGCCACAATTAACTTAAGGTATGGTCTTGTAACCCAGGCTGACCCTATCAGAGATCTTGTCAGGACTTTTCAACCTGGAGCTGAGAAGAAATTGGAAGGAAGTGAATCTGGATCTACAGAAACAATGTCCCTTCCTTGGTGGAGAGACGTTCTGAGAGAATGAGACCAGCACATTCATTGAGAAGCAGAAATGAGAGCCAAGAAGTCCTGATGAAATTCAAATTTCTGCTTTCAATCACACCCAAGGCCAACTCTACCTTTGTCCCTTTTACAGTGTGGTTATGTAAGCCAGTCAATTTCTCCTTTTAGAGTTTACTTCTAATACTTGTAACCAAGAGAATCTACAAAGGAAAGTACATACTGTTGCTTTATTTGTAACTGAGTAAATGGGATTGAAAAGTAAATTCAAACACTCAAGAATGTAAACTTGTACAACCACTTTGGAAAAATAATTTGGCATTATCTGCTGAAGTTAAAGATATGCATACTTACGATCTAGGAATTCCACTCCTAGATATTGACTCATACGAAACTTTTGCACATGGGCACCAAGAGACATGTCTAAGAATGTCTATAGCATTGTTTTTTGTAATAGGAAAAACAAAAGAAAAACTCAAACTGGAAACAACCCAAACACCTTCTGCATGAAGATAAAAAGGAGTATTTTATATTCATACAATTAAATATACAACATTGAAAATAAATGAAGTACAGATACATTTATCAACATGGTAAATCTAAAAAATATAATTCTGAATAAAGAAAATTTATTGAAGAATGTTACCACATGATTTCCTTTATATAATGCTTAAAAAAATGTAAAACTAGGGACACTGGGTGGCTCAGTCAGTTGATTTTTGCTCAGGTTACGATCTCAGCGTCTTGAGGTTGAGCCCTGCGTCAGGCTCCGTGCTCAGCAGGAAGTCTGCTTGAGATTCTCTCTCTCTGTCTCTCCCCTTCTCTCTGCTCCTCTCCCACCCCACTCCCTCTCAAACTGTCCCTCTCTCTCTAAAATAAATAATCTTTAAAGAAATGTAAAACTGAACAATATGCATAATTATATATACTGCATACGTGTGGCAAAACTGTAGAGAAAAGTGTGGAGTGATATTCATAAAATTAGGAATAGTTTTTATCTCTTATGGGGGAGAAAAGGAAACAAAGATTTTGTTATATTCTATTTCTTAAATTTTGTGGTGGGTACATGGGTGTTTGCTTTATTATTATTCTTTAAATTGTGCAGATAAATTGTACTGTTTTGTTTGTATAACCTATTTCGTTAAAGTGAATATGATTAATTAATTTTGAAGTAGCATATTATTAAGTTAGGTCCATTTTCTGGCTTCAGATAACGAACCACAGGAAATTAGAAACATTTAAATTCAGTTGTGTGGAAGCAGTTGTCACTAACACTGTGACCAAATTGTTTTCATTTTAAGTTTCTAGCTACTCTGTAACTTAAAACAAATGATACAACATATATTGGGCACCTCATCGAAAACAGTCTCATCTAGGTGTCAAAATAGTATTAGTCAATTCAAATAAACCACTGCCATTGACTATATTTTCATCTTCTAATGTCTCAGTTAAAGTTTTAGTTTAATCTCTGAAAATATCCTGCATTTATTTTGCTGTCAATGTGTTTAGCCAAAGTGGCAAAACAACAACTTTGCCCTTGTAAAGTTCAGAAAATTAGTCATCTTCCCCTTTAGGACATATTATTTCTCCATATGGAGTTGGGAACCATAGAAACTATGACTGAAAGCATTGTTGGAACAAGCAAACATGATTTTTTAAGACTATGCTGGTTATGAATATAATCAGATTATATTCATAATCAGCATTCAACTAGCAAGTCATATGGAATTAGATTGGCTATATATTTGTGTTGAATGGATCCTGACAACCTCTGATCAAATGCCTTCCAATTAAACTTCACAACACCTCCAGGGTAAGTCGTCTGGGCCAGTACACAGATAAATATTTACATAAACCTGCTGCACAGCTGTACTCTATTATCTTAGTAGTTCATGTGGAGTGACAACTCATGTCTATAATAAGAATGTCTAGTGCCTCCTTTCAGCTTCATCTACTAAAGTTGTCTTTTAAAAACCTTTAGGAATTTTTACTGTAAAATATAACATACATACATATAAATGCATGAAACACAAAAATAAACAATTATGTTAAAGGGAATACTAATGTAACCACCACCCAGGTCAAAAATACAATGTGGCCATCACCCCAGAAGTCCCTCATGTGTCTTTCCTCATGGCAACTCCCTCTGTACCTTTTAGAGGGAACCACTATCCTAGTGTTTTCATTAATTCCTTGCTTTTCTTTGTAGTTTTGCCTCCTAACTATGCATTCCCCAAAATGTAGTTTAGTCATGCCTGTTTTTAATGTTTACAATCATAGTGTTTATGTTACTGTGTCTTCCTTTTGTTCAATATTGTATTCCATTAGCTCCATCCCTGTTATTTATACGTAAGTGTTCCCTTAAATCTCCTAAATCTTATATCTTCACTCTGCTATGTTTTTAATTTCTACAGTGCTCTAGTGATGGGAAGCATCAACAATTCTACTTTGGTATGTATGTAATTGTCATCTGCCTGGGGTAGGAGGCCACCACATAAAATTTTTTAAAAATTATAACATTTACTGAATATCTACCATGAGCTAGAACTGCCCGAAACACTGTTCATATAATGTTGCTGTACATAGGTTTAGCATAGTATGTATTTTCACAGAGAATAAGCTGAAATTCAGAAAGATAAGGTAAATTCAGGGTGTAGTCTTTCTGAGATTTAGGATCAGATTTAGCTATAGTTAGTTATCAGTTATCAAATCTTGGTTTTATTATTTTTATGATTTTAGTCACAATAAGTGAGTAAATAAGTAAACTTGCCATATCATGGTAGTCTTTGTCTCACCAAGCTCTTGACATTTTGCTGTAATGTTCCATTGGTGTTTGTATAGTTTGTACTCCCCCTATGGGAGCAGCCTTTCTTCTACAACTCACACATTGGTAACTTCCTCGGGCTCTATGGCACCTAAGGAATACTGCATATGAACTTCTCTTCTCGGCAGGACCAGAGAGGTGACCCTCCTGTTGAAGGAATTCAGAAGGAGGGGAGTCAGGGTGAGTGTCAGGGTGGGAAGAGCACAGAGCTGGGAGTTAGACTACCTCAGTTCCACACTTGATTGTCATTATCTAGCTATGTGACCCTGGGTAAGTTATTTAACCTCTTGGGCTCAGTTTCATTATGTGTAAGTGAGGGGGTTGGTCAGTAATTTTCAAACTGGAGTTCAGGGATCATCCTGAGTTCTTATTTTAAATGCAGATTTTTGGACCTCATGAAAATGTCCCAGCGTGGAAATCCATATGTTTAATAAGCGCCCCAAGTGATTCTGATGCTCATCATGAGTGAAAGCTAATGAAGCAAGTGATGGGATGCGTCTTGATTTTAAAAATCCTGGGATAGAATTTGAACTTTTGGTACCTTAGTATCTTTCATCAGAGTTGAGTGCCTACTTATTTCAAAGAGTTCTGTTTTCTTTTGTTAATAAAAGTAGACACAAGGTCATTGAAGTTTAAGATTCCAACTACCATTGCTGGGAGTAAAACAACAATCACACAGGTCTAAGGTACTAGTCATCAAAACAGCTTGGGACTATTTGGTGTTCATAAACTGAATAAAAAGATGACTGCCTCTATGGAATTGTATCCATATCATTAAGAGGTGTTAATACAGTGTTGCAGGAAAAAGCAGCATCATCTGTCGACAGGACACAGAAGCGTCAATATGATTGACAAGGAATATAGAGTGCCATGCAGTCGTATTAGGAAAACAAAGTAGTTGTTTAGACTCTCAAAACAACTTTAAAAGTCAGCTTATTTAATTATAAAATATGCTAAATATGTCTTCCAACAGATTGGAGACAGTCTGTTGGCTGATTTATTTTTACTTTGATACTGCATTCCTTACATATTTTTCAAATTCTTATGTGACTATTCAGGAGGAAAAATTTCCTTATACCATTTAATACTTTCCTGGCGGATATTCTTTATATTCTGAGGAATTAAGTCACCCAGCTAATTGTTTCCATTTTTTGTGTTTCCTTTTTCACTAGGAATAACCAACCTGATATTTCATAAAGTTCTGACTTTTCCCACTCAACATACTCTTCAGTGGTTCTCAAACCCCTACCTGAGGCAAGCAGCTCACTCATCAGTGAGAAGGCTCACAAAGCAGAGATTTGTAGTTGGGGGTGCATAGCCCCAGAGTGAGGTGAGAACAGAATCTCCAGAAATGTGCGTATTTTTGAAAATTTCCCAGGGTATTTTTCTTTAGTGGTTGAGTTGCAAAGCTGGGTCCAAAACCTGTCAAATAGCAATTATTCATGTATGAATTCTGTAGGAGACTAGAAATCCTTAAATACAGCAATTGTTATGGTACTGTAAAAGCAAGACATTACAATCTGGAGTGAATAGGTAACTCAAATACCAAAATATATAAATGCATGGTTAAGAATGATACTATTTTCAAAATTGTATGATTATTGATCTCTACCTTAATATAGACATTGTTATTTATTTTCTAAGCTGTGTCCCCTTTTCTTTTGACCCTTCCCTTCTTTCTAGCCCACTAGTAAGGTAAAATAGATACAATTGCTGAGTAATTATTCTCACCTCTTTTTCCTCCTTTTCTTTCATAAAGACTTGGAAATTAACTAGATCCCTGAAGGACAGGTGGGACTGATGACCTGAGAAAAGCCAGATGATATACCAGCTAGAAGGAAGAGTATGCTCAATGCTTGGAACATGAGAATAGTTGAGAGGTCCATCTTGGCTGAAGCAGGGTAGGAGGTGGGTATAGGATGTATAGGGAGGACCAATCCTTGTCAAATGTCAAATGTCAGGCTGAAGTGCGGATAAGAGAGAATGAGGAACCATTGAAGTTTTTTAAGTGGAGAATCACATTCAGTAACTGCCATTCTAGAAGATTTATCTGGCAGCTGGTTTATGGTGTACAGCTGAAGAGAAGAACAAGCAGAAGCGGGGAGAGTAGTTCGGAGGATTGGAAGCAAATCAGAGAGAAACCAAGAAGGCTTGAAAACAACCAAAAGAGAGGAAGGGTCAGTCTTGAAAAAAATTTGCATGAAATATCAACAGGATATATTTGCTGATTGGATTGAGGGAATTAGGAAGAAGAAATATACTCAGAGTCTTCAATCTTCAGCTTTCTTTGATCCTCTCTCACAAGTTGCCATTTGATTTCTTGTCTTCCAAACTTCTTGAAAGAGTTGTGCTCACCTACTGTCTTTGCAATTTTATTTCTGCCCTCACCACCCCATTGGAATTGTTCTGGCAAGGATCACCAATGATTGACTGCTACATGGAGTGGCCTCTTTTCTGTCTTCATTTTCTTCTGCCCACTCTGGAGCGTGTGGGAATGCTGACTTCTCTCTTCATCCTAAAATATTTCTTTCTGTTGGATTTTATAACATTGCTCATTTTACTCTCTCCTCATACTTTTGATTACTTTTCAGAATCTTTTCATGACTCCTTTTACTCTGTCAACACCTTAGCTGTTGTGTCTGAAATTTCACTTTTAATCTTCTTACACCTCACTCCCTGAACCACCCACACCACTGTCGAATTCTAACTCATCGACATCTATAAGTTTGAAATAGTAGCAAATCCCAAAGTTACAGCTTATGTATATATGGCTCTTCCGAACTACAGACTTGTACTCCATTGCTTTCTGGACATCTCCACTTGAATGACTCATAGGCATTTCAAAATCAACATGTTCAAAACTGAACTCAATACCTGCATCTCCATTTCCATTGCCTATCTCCGTGAATGAGCTTGCTTTCCAATTATTTGGCTAAGCTAAATTTATCCATGCTTCTCCATTAATATGTATATGGCTTATTTTATGTTGTCTTGTTCATTCTCCATCCTCTCTGTACCCATTACCCCTGCCTTTATTCGGATCCATGTAGTTGTCCACGGAGACTCTTCCTAACTCATCGCAGTTCATCCAGTCTCTCTCTACTCAGTCTAATCCTCCACACCATCACCAGACATATTTTCCTAAAACATATCTCTATGCCTCTATATTTCCTTTTTTAAAAGATTTAAAAATTTTTTTTGAAAAAATTTTATTATGTTAATCACCATACATTACATTGTTAGTTTTTGATGTAGGGTTCCATGATTCATTGTTTGCGTATAACACCCAGTGCTCCATTCAATATGTGCCCTCTTTAATACCCATCACCAGCCTAACCCATCCCCCACCCTTTTTTCTAAAAGATTTTATTTATTTGAGATAGAGGGCCAGAGAGAGAGAGAGAGAGAGAGCACAAGCAGGGGGAAGGGCAGAGGGAGAGGGAGAAGTAGGCACCCCACTGATCAGGGAAGCCCAATGTGGGGCTTGATACCAGGGCCCTGAGATTATGACCTGAGTCGACCCGGGATCATGGCCTGAGCCAAAGGGAGACGCTTAACCCACTGAGCCATCCAAGCACCCCTCCTCTGTATTTCTCTTCTGCTTACAAATAGCTCCCATTCTCCCTGGCCTTAAGAAAGAATCCAAACTTCTCATTATGTCATTCAAGGGATATTCTGACCCCAAAAACCTTTTCCAAACTTCTCTCCCAACATTGCTCAAATACTCAGTCTCTGCTTCATTTATGTTAAATGATGATATGAACACAATCCTCCATTTCCTGTCTCTGGTTTTGCACATTGCATTCCTATAGCTTTCCTCCTGAATTCTTCACCTAATAAACTCTTATTCTCTTCTCAAAGACAACTCAAATCACCTGAGAGACTGGCCTGTTAATCCTGGACTTCTCAGGACAGCATTGCCATGGATTTAGAGTCTGCTCCTCAGTTTAGCAAGACAGAAACCTGAAATTTTCTGAGTATTCAGAGCTAAGAATATTGATTCATATCAGTTAGACTTATGATGTTTACTTAAATACAACACTGAACCTGTTTATTAACTTACACTGAAAAGCATAACAAGCTTTCCTCAATTTAAAGTTCATAATCACTAGTGTAGGAACACTTCTCATAGGAAAATCTCCATGGGAAGCTACATTATAATCAGGTTGTTATTGAGCATTGAATCAGTGCAAGAAGACTAAGGTGAGTGATCATAATGGCTATTGCCAAGAGAGTCTGGTGCCTCTGTCTGTGTTATAAGGATATATGTGCCAGGAAGCCAGACTGAACATGAAAACATGGCCAACATTTTGCCTATCTGGGATAAATCTAGAAACAGAGTAGGAAAGCCATTGCTCCCTTTTTTTAGACTGCAGAGCACACTTTGTCCCCTTTGGTCCCACACCCTTTCTTTATAGCTGTGAATCTTGAGCATCTCAAGCATTTTTAACTGTGATTATAAATGTAGTCCTTGTAATTGCAATGTCTCTGATGGATCCTCCTCCCTGTCCCCTGCCAAGGAACTTTCAAGATTGCTTACTTGGGTTTACGCATAAGCCTTGATCATCCCTCCATGCCATAATCAACTGTAGCCTTCAAACCTTGGTATTTCCAAAAGAGCCATCTCTAATTTGGAATTCTGCTGTCCATGTATGGATGGAATTGCATATCTACCACCTAATGACTATAGTCATCATCATTTCTTGCTTGTAGAACAGCATCTTAAAAGTCTCCCTTAGTCCACTCTTGCTCTCCTATAATCTATTCTCCATATAGCAGCCAGAGTATTGTTCAAAATCATGTCAGATCATGTCACTCTTTTGTCTAAAACCTTCTAATAGCTTCTCACCTCACTCAGGGAAAGATTTTGTCTTCCACTATTCTCTCCCTAGATGACTCTGTTCCGGCCACACCAGCCTTCCTGCTGTTCTGTGAATACACCAGGCACGTGCCCTCCTTGCACCTTTGTACTTGCTCTTTCCTGAGCCTGGTACTCTCTTCTGCTGATATTCTTTTGGCCATCCCTACTCAGTACATTTAAAACAGCAACCCTCTTCTTTATTTCCCTTTTCTGCTTTACTTTTATTCCTAGCACTTACACCATTTAATCCATTGTGTATTTATTTGTCTATCATCTGCATCGTGCTACTAGATGGTAGACTCCACAAGGGCTGAGGTTTTGTCCCTTTCATTCTCTGATGCATTCCCTAGGAGAATGGGGCAGTGCAGGGCCTGCTGTGGAGTGGGTGCCCCAAAAGCATTTGTGGAATAAATGAATCCAAAATCTTTGCCTTCACTTTTTTATGGAGATGCAGGTATTTTTTTTAAAAGATTTTATTTATTTATTTGACAGAGAGAGACACAGTGAGAGAGGGAACACAAGCAGGGGGAGTGGGAGAGGGAGAAGCAGGCCTCCTGCTGAGCAGGGAGCCCGATGTGGGGCTTGATCCCAGGACCCTGGGATCATGACCTGAGCCGAAGGCAGATGCTTAACAACCGAGCCATCCGGGTGCCCGGAGATGCAGATATTTAAAAGTAATCATAGAACAGGTTTTTGTCTTTTTGTCCCTCTCCCCCCCTTTTTTTTCCCTAGGAGAAAAAACGTGCTAAGGCAAGAGAGGAAGCGTTTGGTTTTGGTTCCTTTATTAGAGTTCTCCAGAAGAACAGAACCAATAGGATGTGTGTGTATGTGTGTGTGTGTGTGTGTGTGTGTGTGTGTGTGTGTGTGTGTGTGTGTCCCTCTGAAGGAATTGGCTCACATGATTAAAGGGGCTGGCAAGTCCAAATCTGCAGGGTAGACCAGCAGGCTGGAAACCCATGTAAGAGTTAATGTTGCAACTAGGGTTCAAAGGCAGACTGCAGACAGATTTACCTCTTCCTCTGAGGGACCTCAGTCTGTTTTCTCTTAAGGCCTTCAAGTGATTGGATGAGGCCCACTCACATTATAGAGGATAATCTGCTTTTCTCTAAGTCCACTGCTGTAAATGTTAATTTCATCTAAAAAATACCTTTACAGGAACATCCAGTCTGGCACTTGACCAAATATCTGGGTGCCACAGCATACACAAGTTAGCAACATAACATTAACCATCACAGTTCCTCACTCCTGGTTTTTCTGGCCACGGCATTCAGCTTATTATGGTTCCCACAGCAATGAATTCTTAACTCACAGAGTCTTATAAACTGATTTTTGATACAGATTATTTTTTGAAAAGATAGACTTTTAAAATACACAAAAACAAAGCTTTAGGTTTAAAAAATACATTCGAAATTATTTCACCAAAAGCTATCTGAGGTTTAAAAACAACACCAAGAAATTATTTTGGACATGATTTGAAAACAGAAATTTATTCTATACTATTTACTAAGTCTTCAATAATATACTTTTGTTTTCTGAAATACTGTTCATACAATTATTATTCTTAAAAACTGCTTTTACCCAAGTAGTTATTGGTTATAAACTCCTTTGATTATAGCCTAGCAGGTGCCAGGATCATGAGTTTAATTCTCCCAGAATCCAGTGAGATTACTTGCTTTGGGGCCTGTAGCACCACTCCTAGACTGTCTCCAGCCATCATTTAAATGCATGGTTTGGGGCCCTTGGGCACTGTCTAAGAGAATGGATGGATGTGTACAAAGATGCAGTTATTACTGGGAAGTTAATTGGAAGTCCATTATCCTATTAATTGTGATGTGGTGGTGTACACAAAAGCACACTGAAAAAAAAAGGGTGCTTTTAAAATTTTTTTATTTGTGTTTCCCCCTTCAGAAACAGAAGGAAAGGATTCCCAGGGAAATTTCCTTTTATATTCCTTGTCCTAGACATTCTGAAAAATTTTCTAATATTTCATGTTGTTTTTCAGATGGTGTTTTATTTTTGCCTGAAAATTATGATCTCATCTTCCAGATTTTCCTTCTAAACACCTTCAGTGAGGTAGGTAAGATGTCTGCAAAGCTAATGGAAATAAATATGACTTTATCTTTTGCTTCTGGAACATTTTAGATTAGGTCATGCTTTTGGAAAGCTTTGAGATATCTGGCACACAAGCAAGTAAATTTCTCACTATTCTTTTTTCTTATCTTCTTTTTTTTTCCTTTTTTTAAAATCATGTTTTGAAAGTGTGACTAGTATTCTGATAAAGGGTTGGGGAAATTTTTAGTTTGATGTTAGAAATCTCAGTCATGTGTTGAGCAACAAGATGGCTTAAACAGGGTGATTAAAAAGTGACAAGATTGGTATTTCAACTTTAGGTTGTGCTCTTAGCAGCAATTCTTAAAACAGCTTACCTGTCATTCATTGTTTTCTGATTGTCCACTGCTAACTTATTGCAATAGAAGCATAAAGCATTAAGGCTTTGAAGTAAGGGTCCTTTATCAGCACTGCCACCTTAGTTGATCTCTTACCAGCTTTTTCACAGGGACATCTTTTCAGATTTTATCAAGGTTGGGTGAGAAAGAGCTCAGAACAGTTCATCTTTTGTTGAGCACTGAAACTCCAATGGAATCTAGCATTTCCTAATTAAAGCAGCTTACTCATTTAACAGTAGATCTTATCCCTTCCCATTTCAATGAAACAATTGGCTAGAGGGACTTGTAAAAAAGTTTTGTGTCAGAATTTGGTAGTATGAATTTGTAAGCCTCTAGCCATGATTTCCATAGATCCGCACGTTGGCAAATGGGGCAACATTGCATTCTTGACTTTTGTAACTGTTTTCACATTAGCATAGTTCTTATGATTTTAAGAACTTTTTTCATTTAAAGCCTTTCTTCATATTTTTCTTATATAATTAGAAAATGCGTTTAGCTATAGAAGCAATTCATGAACATACTCTCTTGTAAAACAAACAAACAAACAAACAAAACCCCACAAACCAGACATTTTGGGTAAAGCCAAAGGCCCCTCTGACCACTCCTGATCCCTGATGGCTTCTCCAGAGACAATCATGGCTATTACCAGTTGGTGATTATGGCAAAGTAGTTTATAGGATATACACAGGAAGATAGTATGGGTGGGAATATACAATTAAAAATATATCACATTGTCCTTGTTTCTATTTCAGATCTTTTGGTGCCCAGAATAATTCTTATTTGAGTTTTGCTACACTTGATTAAATTTATCTGTGGACTTTGTCCCATTCCAGACTTCCTTTTTCTTATCAGGTTCCCACATATTTCTAGTGATAGCCCTTCACATTTTCTTTTTATTTTGGCCCCATGATATAGCACAATGTGATAATACACCTGTAACTCTCATATACCATACTTATCACCAAACATTCTAATCTCAGGGAGCAAACCAGGGCTGGATCAAATAAAATTGGCCAGAAAAAAATGTCTTTTCTTATAGTTTTCACTCTTAGTTTGTGGTCATTATGAAAGTTTTAAGTGGCATGGAATGACATCAGTTAAGGGTTTTTGGAAAAAGGAGCTGTAATTTTTAACTTTCTTCCCTTTCCTAGAATCACAGAGGGTTTCATGACCTTAGTAGTCTGATGCTATCTTGAAAGACTCATACTCTGAGATAGAACCATTGTTTCTTTGAAATGGAAAAGATAGATCAGTTGGTGAAAACATCCACCAGTGGCCATCCTACAGCCAGGCCTTGCAGTAGATTTGTTCTTTAAGAAAAGCTAAGTGAGAGGCACCTGGGTGGCACCGTTGGCTAAGTGTCCAACTCTTGGTTTTGGCTCAGGTCATGACCTTACGTTGTAAGATGAAGCCCTGCGCTGGGCTCTGCACTCAGCATGGAGTCTGTTTGAGATTTTTCTCTTCCTCTCCCTCTGACCTTCCTCCCCCTCCACCCCCCCACTCTCTTGCTCTCTGTCTCTCTCAAATAAATAAATAAATCTTAAAAAAAAGTTAAGTGAAAGCCAAGTATTTATAAATAGCATCATATTTTAAATGGAGTAAGGGAGTGTCTCAGCCAGGATTCTTGAATTCTGAGTCTGCATGTGCACTTGCTTCTGCTGTTTGGTCTGCGGCTTTCTACTGCCTTCCTACTGGCCTCACCTTCCCTCTCTCCTACCCCAGCCCACAAATTCACACTTTTTGCTCTTCTATAACTACAGCATGTACTTGGCTTTGTTTTGCTGTGGTTTGGCTTCAAGTTCTTTCTCTATGGCCTTTCAGTTCCAGAAACTGTACCTCAAGTGGGCTTTTTTGTCTTTGTTCTATCAATCCTCTGCCAATAAATTAGCCAGCCATGGGTAATCTTGGTCCAATCACATGTGTCTTGGGGTTAGGGAATGAAATTACATGGTACAAACATGGATGTCTGGCTGGTTCCTTGGTGGAGGGGTGGGGTGGGGGGATTGTAGGTCAAGGTAGTTGGCAGAGACGGAGGCTGTGATTGTGGGGCAGCTACCCCTAGATATGTCTGCCGCCAGGAGCACATGCAACTATTTAAATCAAGAGCCCTTTGGTGATTATGGCAATGTAGTTTATCCTTTTTTTCCCCTTAGAACTATGTTCTGTACATAGCACAATAAATATAATAAACTATGTCATTCCTGGCAGAGGCACGGTGTGATTAAAATTGTTGGAATGCACAGTCTGAGGTAGTGATGGAAAATTTGAAATTTCCTCCAGAGGAGAAAAGTGAGAAAACAGAGTTTTTCCTCTTATTTTAATTTCAGTTCTGTTAGGAGATTTACATTTTCTTTTCTGTTTTACAAAAACAAACAAACAAAAAAACAAGTATGAATTGTATTTTACAACTTAAGGCCATTTCATAAATGTAACGCCTTTCTTTCTGTTATGTGTACTATCTGATACTTCAGCAAGATATTCTGGTTCTACTTCTAAAATATGTCCTGAATTTAATCACTTCTACCACATCCACTGATCATGTTATCTTTTTTTTTTCCTTTTGCTTAAAATCCTTTAAAGTCTACTCCCTGCAATTAGACTAATGCCCAAGCTCCTTATCATGGCCAACAGCCCTGCACAACCTGGCCTCACCTGTTCCCCAGGTGCACCACCACCACGCTCACTGCCGGACGCCGCGGCCCAACCTCCGTAGCCATCCGCTTCCTCCTGCGACAGCTGCTAGTTCTCATCTCACACGTTTCCACTAGCTTTGTTCGTTCCCTCCACCTGGCACTCTCTTTTCTCAGAACGTGACAGATTTGGCTTCTTCTCATCTTTTTTGGCCTAAGTGTAAATGTCACCTTCACAGAGAGATCTTGTCTGACTCTCTGAGCCAACGTAGTCCCTCGCTGCCACAACTCCTTATTTCGTCACTCTTTTGAATTCTCTTCTAGCTTTAGTTCACCATCAAAAATGAGCTTATTTTATTTTTAGGTACCTGCATTGATTCTCTGTGTCTGTCCACTACAAGGAAGATCCCCAAGTGCAGGAGCTTTTGTTGTTCATCGATTTATCTTCAGTGCCTTGGGTCTTCTGTAACATAGGATCATCACTTTCTAAATACTTGCTGAATGAATGAATACAGGAAAGGACAAATGAATGAATACCGTCATGCTTCACATTCTATTTCTTACAGTCATATGTATATTTGTATTAAGATATTGGGTGGGTACACATTTTGAGATTGGAGGTCTTATTGTCCCTGGGCCTCCTCAGTGTTGCCATTACAAATCTAAATCCTGTCTGTAGGTCTACAGACATATATATTAAATCTCCATTGGGAAATTTAATACAATCCTACCATCTCCACAGGACACAATAAAGAGGCCAGCAAAACTGCCTTTGGAAGTCAGACACCTCGGTTTGAATCCAAGTTCAGTAGTTTACTAAGTTTGCTGCCTTAGACCAGTGGCTTAGCAGATGTAAGTGACTGGTACAATCCTCAATAACTGGTGGTAGTATGTGTCCTCACCACATTGTGTATCACGTTTTAAAAAAATACTTTATTTATTTATTTATTTATTTATTTATTTATTTATGAGACAGAGCGCGCACACAAGTGGGGGTGGGGTGGGGTGGGATGCAAAGGGAGAGGAAGAAGCCGACCCCCAGTGAGCAGGGAGCCAGACAGGGGGCTCCATCCCTCCCAGGACTCTGGGATCGTGACCTGAGCCGAAAGCAGATGCTTAACTGACTGAGGCACCCAGGTGCCCCTGTGTATCACTTTTATTAAATAAATTCATGAAGCATTTTTTGTGTCATCTGCCATTGCCACTAGCAGATTGCAGTGAAGTTTGAAAAACAGCACTTGTGAGAAAATCTGACCAGTTAGTTACATGATGTTTTAATATGGGTAGTCTTCTAAATAAGTTTCTTCACAGTAATTTTTATCAAGAGCCAAAATGAATAGACATAAATAAGAATTTAGTGAATGTAACAGTGTCATGTCTTATAAAATTTGAGAATTTTGTAATTTGTTAGTTACATGTTCAAAGTCAAAAGGAAGTTGGAGATGAATTGGTTTTTGAAAACAAAAAATAAAATGAATGAAAGCCACAATGAAATACCACTTCATACACTCTAGGATGGCTATAAAAAACAAACAAACAAACAGCCTCCAGAAAATGGCACTTGGAACACTTGTGCATCACTAGTGGGAATGTAAAATGGTGTAGCCACTCTGGAAAACAGTTTGGCATTTGCTCAAAAAGCTAAACATAGAGTTATATGACCCAGTAATTCCACTCCTACGTATGTAACCCAAAATTTGAAAACTGATATTCAAATAGATACTTGTATGGCAGTGTTCATAGTAACATTATTCATAATAGCCAAAAGATGGAAACAACCTCAATTACCCATCAACTGATGAAGGGATAAAGAAAATGTGGTATATCCATATGATGGAATATTTTCAGCCATAAAAAGGAATGAAGTTCTGATATATGAGACAACATGAATAAATCTTGAAAACATTATGCTAAGGGCATGAAGCCAGTCACAATGGATCACATATTGTGTGATTCCATCTACATGAAAAACCCAGAATAAGCAAATCCATAGACACACAAAGTAAATGGGGTGAGTATTGACAGCCAGTTGCTACAGGGTTTCTTTTAAAGGGGACAGAATGTTATAAAATTAGATTGGGAAGATGGTTGTATAACCTTGTGATGTTACTGAAAAATACTGAATTGTACACTTTAAGTGGTCGAATTGTATGGTGTGTGAATTTTATCTCAATAAAGCTGTTAAAAATGTTGTTTGGAGTAAAAATTACTGTTGGGATTTATAAATAAGAAATTGCGCCTGGGTGGCTCAGTCAGTTAAGCGTCTGCCTTTGGCTCAGGTCCTCATCCCAGGGTCCTGGGATCGAGCCCCACATCGGGCTCCCTGCTCCGCGGGGAGCCTGCTTCTCCCTCTCCCTGCCTCTCTGCCTACTTGTTCTCTCTCTGTATCTCTCTGCCAAATAAATAAATAAAATCTTAAAAAAAAAGAAATTGCATTTAAAGGCATCTAAATAGCTCAATATGCCACCAGATGGCTTCAATTTCAATTTGACTAATTTATTAATCTGTAAGAGTACATTCCTAATAGTTGCATACATATATTTATCTGTGTTCATTCCAAGGTGAGTGGAGAGGAGAACCATGGTTTTTAACCTCTATAGATTCCCCTTATTGCTCTTCTATTGTAATATTCATTTTAGTGAAAAATAGACAAATTTCAGGGAAAACATTTTTTTAATCTTTCACCACCAATTTTCTTCCCCATTGCCATGTATGCCAAGTTGCAAAATTCTAGTATCCTAAAATCTTTATATGGGAAACCTAAATCTGGCATAAAGAAAGACTCATGATTAATTCTTTTTTTCTTTTTTGACCTGAAGTATTATAAACTATATTTCTCTATGCTCACCATTCCCATAAAGATTTTGTTTCGTGGTTTTTTTTTTTTTTTTGCTAGAGAGAGAATGAGAGACAGAGAGCATGAGAGGAAGGAGGGTCAGAGGAAGAAGCAGACTCCCCGCCGAGCAGGAAGCCCGATGTGGGGCTCGATCCTGGGACTCCAGGATCATTACCTGAGCCGAAGGCAGTCGCCCAACCAACTGAGCCACCCAGGCGCCCTCGTGTTTTGTTTTGTTTAAACTACTTTCAGGGGGCGCCTGGGTGGCTCAGTCGTTAAGCACCTGCCTTCGGCTCAGGTCATGGTCCCAGGGTCCCAGAATCGAGCCCCACATTGGGCTCCCTGCTCAGCAGGCAGCCTGCTTCTCCCTCTCCCACTCCCCCTGCTTGTGTTCCCTCTCTCGCTGTCTCTCTCTTTCAAATAAATAAATAACAACCTAAACAAAACAAAACAAAACAAAAAACTACTTTTAGGCCAAGACCGAGTCTCCAAGGCTCTGCCATCTAGTGGCCATATTGAAGAAATACTGGTTTTCTACACAGCTTTAAATGGACAAATGTTGGGGGTGCCTGGGTGGCTCAGTCGTTAAGCGTCTACCTTCGGCTCAGGTCATGATCCCAGGGTCCTGGGATCGAGTCCCACATCGGGCTCCCCGCTCAGTGGGAAGCCTGCTTCTCCCTCTCCCACCTCCCCTGCTTGTGCTCCCTCCCTCACTGTGTCTCTGTCAAATAAATAAATAAAATCTTTAACAAAAAAAAAAAAATGTACAAATGTTGGTACATAGCCAAGAAATGTTAAGAACCATCAGCAAATTAATGACTAGTTTTTATGTTTACTATTGAATTCAAAGCACTGAACTATGTCTTTACATAGAATTTTTATGACTATATCATTCTTTTATAGTCTTGGTGTTGACTGCCTGAAATATAAAACCTAGAAATTCAAGACATACAAATTTATTACTCATTTCTAGCCACTTATAATTGAGGCAGACTAGATTTTACAAACATATCTGTTTACAGTATAAACAGAAGACAAATTAAGAATCTGTTAATTTCTATCAGTAATATTACCTACATTCAGGCTTAAGTTCTGATACATACCACATGTTAAATGTTGGTTATGTTCATTCTTTCAAATTAAGATTTAATTGATTGAATATACTTTCCCACATGTGCAGAGTGATGAATATCTATCTCATGGGTTATTTATATGATGGGTGAAATTGTGTTTGTCAGGTTAAAAATCAAGAATAGGGATGTCTTATTCTTTAGAATACGTAAAATCCAGTGTTGGTAATGTCTTTATCTACTGACAACATTATGATAAAGCAATTTTAAAGCAGTTTTATAGTAAGTATATTATATTACTCATAATAAGTTATGCTTACTTCAGTGTGATCTACTTTTGTAAAATTTGACAGTGTAAAATTTGACAGTATAAAATTTGATTTGGATCAGTTGATTTGAAAGACACTTCTTTATTAAAACTGGAAAATGCCTGAGATTAGTTTAAAAGGTAATATAAAGTACAATTGTTTAAAATAGAAATGAGGCAATTCATTTACATTGTGGACTCATTTTAGCTCACTTCTGTGTAAATGTTAATTTACTTTTAGAAAAGTTATGTCAGACTTGTGGGCAACATATTCAGTAATAACTTGGGTAGGGATTTTAATAAATCCTGCTTTCAGATACTCAGCTGCAGCATTTATGTTCAAATGAACCCAAATCTTATTACTATGGATGAATTTAGAGAGGATAAGCTTAGAACTTAATCCTGAATCGATCATCGTTTTGGAACTGATACTGGCAGACTGAATCTTCCCATCGCTTTAGAAAATAGAATAATGAGCATGTGTCTGTGTTTATAAAGTTGTACATGAGGGTTGCACAGCAGAAGGGGTGCAGAGGCCAGTAAAGACAACATGGTTAGTGCATCCTCTTTCTGCCCAAATGCCATTGATTATGTGCTGCCATGTTCTACTATTACTAATATTTTTCACAATCCTGTAATTGTAGACCACTAGCTTTTTAGGACTGAGATGGAACTTAAAGAAGTCATCAAGTCTGTCCTCAGTATTTCTGGGCTCAGCAGCATTCCAGGAGGTAAGAACCATCTTTTCTTGTTGGCAAACTTCAGCTCATAGCTACATGAACTAGGGCAGGAGTTGCCATAGCAAACCCTTTGCCAATGCCCACACCAAGACAATAATCCTGCTTTCCCTATCATCTTGGTTTGTGTGAATATTTGCCTGATTTTGGTTGTGATTACCCATTATTTTTCTAGTTTTGATGAATTTCCAGAAGTTTGCTGGAAATCCACATGGTAAGTAATATTTTAATTTTTCCGGAAAGTTCTACACAATTTGCCCCTGAGAGGCCTGGATCTTATACCCCAGTCATTTGAATGCCAGGGCCAGATCAGCTAGCTAAACTATTAACTCTCTCCCAGAAATCTGTGTAAATAAGGACTGTGAAAAGAAAAAGAGTGAACAATATAGGAGTGTTAGGTCTTGTAATAGAAATGTAGAAATGTTAGGTCTTGTAATAGAAAACTATGACTTAGATGAGTCTGTTTGAAAATGTTTAAGGGAATGATTTTCTTTTAGGAATCAATATAGGGTAAAAGAAGCAGGTATCCTGAATTATCTCTTTGAAGATATACATTATTAATAAGAAAGAAGTAGAGGGGCACCTGGGTGGCTCAGTTGGTTAAGCGTTTGCCTTCAGTTCAGGTCCTGCAATTGAGCCCCGCATCGGGCTCCCTGCTCAGCAGGGAGTCTGCTTTTCCCTCTCCCTCTGCCTGCCACTCCCCACTGCTCGTGCTCTCTCTCTCTCTCTCTCTATCTGTGTGTCAAATAAATAAAATCTTTTAAAGAAAAATAAGAAAGATGTGGAAATTTAGGAAAGGACTCACAAGTGTCAACAGAGAAATTATGAAAGAATTCCAGGAGAGGTAGTTGTCTCTGAAGCAAGAGTAAAAAGCAGGAAGAGGTGTCAACAGTTCACAGAAACATACTGAAGCTGGAAGGTAAAGAGCAGAGAATAACCAGTTTTGAGGGAAAAGATTCCTAGTGACCTTGGATTCTCGTCCAAAGGATGGGGCCACTAGAGTCATTACCACTTGGTGACAGAAGAGGGCAGCAGAAAGCTGCCAGTGTGGCCTGGTTGGCTCAACATCAATTTAGGAGATGAGAGGACAAGGGAAAAGCTAGGAGAACCAGAAAGCCTCTCAATGAGTGTTACAGAAGTGCCAGGTAGGCTGATTAAGTGGTGAAAACCTGCAGAGGAGACCCCAGCATGATTCTCTAGTCTTAGAATGCCTTTCCTTAAAGCACCATTCAAATACCCACTTTAGCATGGCTGGGCAATGAATGGCTCAGCTCCTAGGAGAGACACCAAACTGTAGTACTTTATCCAGAGCTTATTATTCACATTTAGCTACATTAAAGGTGCAATACCAGTAGTGATGCTAATAGTAATGAATGAGCCTCTGCTTCTCTCTCCGTTGCTTTGTGAATGTCACCAAGTTTCCATATAGCCTCCTCTCATCACTTGGTATTATCTCTGGTATCACACTTGACATTGATTTATGCATGACTTCTATCTGCCTAATCTCAACATAATTTCAGAATCAAGTCTAGACAATTTAAGTACTTTAAAAAGAATCTCTCCATTGGTTCTGGCCAATGTTTTTATCACACTTGTTCCTGGAAGTGTGATGGGCAGCACCACTGCTGGTGAGCAAGGTCAAGTTCAAGGTAGTTAGCTGAGGTAGGGAGGAGCAGTTTAGTACTATTGTACTAGAAAGGCAGGGTTTCATCTCTTTATATTTTTTTAATTAAGTATACCACTTGTTAGCTAGATAGATTAGCTATTTTATTTTGTCTGCCACAAATGGGCAGGCCTGGCTCAACTTTGGCTGGAACCAGAGGGAGGCTGGAGGTCCTGTAGGTGGTGGTTGCTTGTTGATGGATTTATTAGGTGTTTATTGTCATCTTCTAGTAGTGGTACATTTGAGACAGCTTGTACTGACTCCTAAGAGTTAACTGTTAGCATCTCAGTTACATCACATTGGTAGCTTAAAATTGGCCATGAAGGAAATGTTTACATCACTGAAATTGGACAACCCTGTAAATGAGTCTCCACCCTTCCTGCTCTGAATGCTGGTTGTTAAACATTTACCAGCACACCACTGACTAGGAGCCAGACACAAGGCTAGGCCCTAATTCTGGTATGGACAGAGATGATAGGATTACCTCACCCTTTTTGTGTCTTACTACTTTTTTTATAATTAGAATCTCCAAAGGTGTTCAGTATTATAAACTACTAAAGCGAAAGATTACTATTTACCCGCCTACCCTCTGACTTTATAGTCATGAATGGTTTTTCTTCTGAATATCTAATACTGGTATGAGGCCTAATGGTTGGGATCAGGTTATAGAGCTGACTGTGTGGCATACATCATACAAAACTTACATTAGTAGATGAGAAATGCAGTGTTGACTTTGTTGTCAGTTAACGTGGGTGAGACAAATATCCTCCCCAAACCCGAGTTCCTTGGTCTGTAAAATAAAGGGGTTTGGTCTAGCAAACTCTGGTTGCTTTAACATTCTGGATTACAAATCTAATCTTCTTTTGGTAAGTCAAGTATCTATATACAAGGGTTATTAGGCATCATCTCTAAATAATTTACCCCACACCTCTATTTGTATTAAACCACTTTTCATTCCTCAAAACATGCTGTGTCAAATCTCTGGGCCTTTGCATTTAATTCTCCCTTTTATGGATTATCCTGTCTTCCCCTCTGTCCACCTGACAAAATCCTGCTCCTCTTTGAAGGGTCAGCTTATGTGTGACCACCACTGTAAAACTTGTAGGACTCTCTCAGTACCCTTTAGTGTCCTCTTTCCCGCTGGCACATCTGGAGGCTACATGGAATCTGGCTGTAAGTACGGGCACTCCAGAGTCTCTTTTTACTGGTTCCATCTTCTGTTGATCTTCTTGAATTCATTTATTCCATATAGTTTGGTTGAGCCTTGGAATCTGCTACTGCTTGATTTTTCACTTCTTTGCCCACCACTCCCATTGGACTTGGTGTGTTAGAAGATCTCTTTGAACATCACTTTCATTCTCCTCTTGTTCTTGATGCCTTAGGGCCATTTCTCTTAACCCACTCTCATACCTTGTTTCAATTCCTGAAATACTTGGCCTGCTCAAGACCTAATTCTCCACCTGCGTATGTTCTGATGAGAGCTTAGAAATACTTTAAGGATGAAACTGTTCTTTCACCTATGTGTCCTCTGTGTCCATAATCATGTCTGGATCATAAAAGTGCTCAAGGAATGTTCACTGAGTGAACGAATAAATGAATGAATAGGATGAGGAGAACTAACCCAACAGAATATCTGACTTAGGGGCCACTAGTGAAATGCAGACTTGATCTCACTTCTTGAATGCTGGTCATTGGGTTTGGATTTTGCTCTACAGATTGGTGATTCTCAACCTTTTTTAGGGTTTCCCATAGGATATGAGAAAACTGGATATTTTTACCAGCAAAATAATATATAGCATAAAAAAAAGTTTGCACAGAATTTCAGTGCTCTCAAAAATCCCCTTGAAGCCCATCCCTGAATGCCGGGTAAATAACCTCTCTCCCATACACAATGGGGAGCTATTGCAAGTTTTAATTCTGAGAATGACATGATAAAAATAGTGCTTTAAGAAGACATCTAGGATAGACTGGAAGGCTGGGAAATCTGAAGGCCTAGAGGACCTGGATATAAGGTGGTGAAGAGCTGAAAGAGAGTATGATACACTGTGGGCAGATATAAGAGATATTGGAAAGGAAGATAGAGGGTTTGATTACCAGTTTTATGAAGGAACCAACTAATAATTATTCTGTGCTCTTAAAATAGGAGCCTTGAAGAAGTTAAAGACTGATTTCTTGAAGACAAAACATGATAATCAACACTTGATTTGAGAGAGTGATACTGGCACATGTGAAATAAATCAGTACTTCTAAATCTATTGACTCATTTTTTGGGAACAGTAAATTTGCATGCCCAATTATCCACTGACCTGGTCATTATTGGTTTAGGAATTTAGTGGCAGAGAGCAGAAATAGAAGGAAGTGGTATTTTACAACTTACCAAAAATTCAGAACTGGCATCTTTCCCTCCCTCCTTCTATTCCTCCCTTCCAGTCTCTTTAATACAAAGCATATCATGCTTTTCTGTAAATTATGTTTTTTCAACTTTTTTCTCAAGTGAAATATACCCTTTTTTTCTGTTTGGTACTCAATTCAAATAAAATACCTTCCTATAAAACCCGTGCTTAATTCTGTTGGACTTTTATCCAGTTCAGGTTGGTAAACCCATACCTCAGTAATTCCCAATTCTAATTTATGATATTGCTAGTGTGCAAGAAGCATAAGTAATTCTGCCCAGAAATGCATTAAAAGCACCTAAGATTTAGAAGATATCAGGCTTAGTATACCTTAAGAATAGGTATTAAGTGTGGTCTGTAGGGATAAAGCTGAATAAATTTAAGTATGTAAGAGAAGGTGAATACAAGCTCACGTCATTTGGAAATTCCCTTGATTATACCTCTATCAGAAGATAGGCAAAAGTGGTCCATTTTGCTCTTATTAGATTTTCTGCAACTAATTTCTTTGTTTTCTCTTTTTCTCTTTTCTTTGAGCAAACACTCCTTTCCAGACTTATTTCTTCACTTGTGTTTTTAATCATAGTCTTTCACGAAAACTGGCCCATCTATGATATCCTCTCTTCTTTACATTGTCAATTTCTTACTTTATTGGCTCCTTCTCACCAGTGTACAAACAAGCTCTAGTGGGTTTACTGTCATTTCATGCACTGGTTCTCTCTTTCTCCTTCGTTTCTTTGGTCAGAGCCAGTGCAGCCTACTCCTTTTGCCTCACCTTCCAGTCTATCTTTGCATTAAATAGGATGCATGATAGATTATGATGTGGTAACAAAATAAATCCTGGACTCTCAGTGGCTTAGTAAAACAGAGATGTATATTCCTTTACATCACAATCTGATACAGGCTGGGCAGGCTACTTTTCTCTTCACGGCAACTCAGAGACCCAGGCAACATCTAGTTCAACAGTGCCATGTTAGACTTGAGTCCTTTGTTTTCAGCCACAGAGCCAAGGGAGAGAGTATACATATAGAAGATACCCTTGATTTTAAGTGCCCAGACCAGAAGAGACACCTCATTTCCCTTTATGTTCCACTTTGAGACTGGTCGTATTACCCCAACTTGATGCATGAGGGGTGGGAAATGTCTAGGAGCACATAGATATTCAACGAGCACTAATGGTTTTGGCCCCATCCCCATCTCTTCAGTATCATGTTTCTGTTCTCACCTCTCTGAAGGAGTGTAAGAGCAGATTATGACCTTGACACACTGCATGTCCTTTAGGCTGTATTTGCCAGTGCTTTGAAAGGCAAGGTTATAAATGCTAAATTGAATATAAAATTTGAAAATTTAAACTAGCCTAGACTGGACTAGATTTTTTAAATATTCAGAGTGACCTGAAAGGTATAGGCTCTGCCTGAGATGCTGTTAAGGGTCAGGAAAAGGAGATTTGACCAAGTATATTTGAAAGCAGTGATTGGGAAAAAATAAAATGTGTAATGTTTGCACCTTCTTGGGCTTGAGACTGTCCAATATTAAACCTGTATTTAGGTGAGAAAATAATATCATTAGATATAAAGAAAACTATGCGACAATTTGTTGTTAAATGTAAGCTACATGAAGAAACCAAACACTAATAATGCTAATCTTTTGTCTTTGAATAAACTTAAACAATGCTTTTACTTCAGTTTAAATAACAGAAAAGGGAACTTAATCACATTTTAAATTAAATCCAAAGATAGAGCTTCTAAAAATAATTGAAATTTGGTGAATGCTTTTCTTCTTTTTTTTTAAAGATTTAATTTATTTATTCATGAGAGACAGAGAGAGAGAGAGAGAGGCAGAGGGAGAAGCAGGCTCCCAAGGAGCAGGGAGCCCGATGTGGGACTCGATCCCAAGACCCTGGGATCATGACCTGAGCCGAAGGCAGACGCTTAACCATCTGAGCCACCCAGGCACCTGGTGAATGCTTTTCTTCTAAGGGTGCTGTGAAACTCTCATAATTAGATTAATGTGTTTAATTCCCCTAGAGTATTGCAGTAAGTGTGAATCAGCCCTAATCATAAAGTATATCACATCTAAACAAAGTAAATCCCCTTTAATGTCCTTGCAGTGACCTTTTCAGTGGAGTTTTCAAATTCTCATACACGTTTTTAACTCCTGGGGACTTTAGTGCGAATTATGATTCAAAGAAAGAATTTAATTAATAATGTATGGCCATGGATAATTAAAAAGAACTCTTCCTTTATGGAAACAAATACTTCAGGTATGAAGAAAATGTCTCAGAAATGTTCAGAGGGTTGGAACGTGGTTAATATGTCATCTCAACTTTCCTATTTCTTAAGCCATCCCACTGCAATCTGGAATCTGCTTTGTTTTTAAAGACCTGTAGGGAAAAAGATTTTAGCATTGCACAGTATAAACCATCCTGCCAGTCACAACTGAACCTGTGTATTACTGATTATACTAAACATTCTTTGTTATATATTTCTTAAAGCCAAGCCTATTGCATTCTTACAATTTTTCTTACTTATTACTTATTTGATTGAATTATTTATACATCAGTAATTTTAAGTCCATTTTCCCTGACAGGAGACACAGTCTTTGTTTGTTATGAAATAATAAATTGTTGGGTTCCAAAATAATGTTGGAATGAAAATATATTTATCATATGATTATATTTTTTATTTTTATTTTTTAAAGATTTTATTTATTTATTTGACAGAGAGAGAGAGAGAGAGAGAGAGAGAGAGAGAATGCACAAGCAGGGGGAGCAGGAGAGGGAGAAACAGGCTCCCTGATGAGCAGGGAGCCTGATTCAGGGCTTGATATGGGGCTCGATCCCAGGACCCTGGGATCATGACCTGAGCCTAAGGCAGACGCTTAACCAACTGAGCCAACCAGGAACCACCATCATATGATTTTAAAATTGGAGGGCCCTACTGGAACATCTATGGTACCACTTAACTTTACAGAGTCCAAAGAACTCTGCAAATTCACTTGATTAATGGTAGAGCTGGACTGAACTGATTTTCAAGTCAGTGCTTTGTGCTTTATATAACAATTTCTTCATTGTGTATAACTTTTTATATAGAGTGGATGGAAAGTTTGATTTAGGATCTCAGCAAGCAAGATTAACAGCAATATGTAAAAAGTACTATGGACAAATTGCTTAGTGGGGCTAGACAATATAAAATCCAAGTTGGAGTACCCAAATATACAAAACGATTAATAACAGACATAAAGGAACTAACTGATATTAACACAATAATAGTAGTCCATCTCAGTGGACACATCTAAACAGAAAATAAACAAGGAAACAATGGCTTTGAATGACACACTGGGCCAGGTGGACTTAACAGATATCTTTGGAGCATTCCATCCTAAAACAGCAGAATACACATTATTTTTAAGTGCACACGCAACATTTTCCAGAATAGATCACATATTAGTCACAAAACAGGCCTCAACAAATACAAAAAGATTGAAATCATACCATGCACCTTTTCTGACCACTATGATACTAGAAGTCAACTCCAAGAAAACAACTGGAAAGACCACAAGTACATGGAGGTTAAACAACATGCTACTAAACAATGAATAGCTCAACCAGGAAATCAAAGAAGAAACTAGAAAATACATGGAAATAAATGAAAATGAAAATACAATGGTCCAGAAACTTTGGGATGCAGCAAAAGGGGTTCTAAGGGAAAGTATATAGCAATACAGGTCTACCTTAAGAAGCAAGAAAAAATCTCAAATAAACATCCTAAACTTATACCTAAAGGAAATACAAAAAGAACAACAAATTAAGCCTGAAGACAGAAGAAGGAAGGAAATAATAAAGATTAGAGCAGAAATAAATGATATAGAAACTAAAAAACAATAGAACAGATTAGTGAAACCAGAAGCTGCTTCTTTGAAAAAATTAATAAAATTGATAAACCTCTAGCCAGACTTATCAAAAAGAAAAGAGAAAGGATCCCAAAAAATAAAACAACAAATGAGAGAGGAGAAATAACAACCAACACCACAGAAATACAAACAATTATAAGAGAATATTATGAAATACTATACGCCAACAAATTAGACAAACTGGAAGAAATGGATACATTCCTAGAAACTTATAAACTATCAAAACTGAAACACGAAGAGATAGAAAACTTGAACAGACTGATAATCAGCAAAGAAATCGATTCAATAATCAAAAAAATCCCAACCAACAGAAGTCCTGGGCCAGATGGCTTCATAGGCAAATTCTACCAAACATTTAGCCAAGAGTTAATACCTATTCTTCTCAAACCATTCCAAAAAATAGAGAGGAAGAAAACTTCCAAATTCATTCTATGAGACCAACATTACCCTGATACAAAAACTAGATAAAGACTCCACTAAAAAAGAGAACTACAGGCCAATATCCCTGATGAACACGGATGCACAAATTCTCAATAAAATACTAACAAACCAAATCCAACAATACTTTAAAAGAATCATTCACTATGTTCAAGGGGATATATTCCTGGGTTGCCAGTGTGGTTCAATACTTGCAAATCAATCAACGTGATACCTCACATTATTAAAAGAAAAGCTAAGAACCATATGATCATTTCCATAGATGCCGAAAAAGCATTTGACAAAGTACAACCTCTATTTATGATAAAAAGCCTCAACAAAGTAGGTTCAGAGGGAACATTCCATAACATAATAAGGATCATATATGAAAAACCCATAGCTAATATCATCCTTAATGAGGAAAAACTGAGAGCTTTTCCTCTATGGTCAGGAGCAAGACAGAGATGTCCACTCTCACCACTGTTACTTAACACAGTACTGGAAGTTCTAGCCTTAGCAATCAGAGAACACAAAGAAATAAGACATCCAAATCAGCAAGGAAGAAGTCAAACTATCACCATTTGCAGATGACATGATACTCTATATAGAAAACCCAGAAGACTCTACCAAAAAACAGCTAGAACTGATAAACAAATTCAGCAAAGTCGCAGGATACAAAATGAATGTACAGAAATCTGTTACATTTCTATACACCAATAATAAAGCAACAGAAAGAGACATTAAGGAACCAATCTCATTTACAACTGCACCAAAAAAAAAAGATACCTAGGAATAAACCTAACACAAGAAATGAAAGACCTGTACTCTGAAAACTGTAAAAAAAAAAAAAAATTGAAGATGACACAAAGAAATGGAAGGACAGTCCATGCTCATGGATTGGAAGAACCAATATTGTTAAAATGTCTATACTACCCAAAGCAATCTACGGATTTAATGTAATCCTTATCAAAATACCAACAGCATTTTCACAGAGCTAAAAAAAGCCATCCTAAAATTTGTATGGAACCACAAAAAAAAAACCAAATAGCCAAAGCAACCTTGAAAAAGGAAAGCAAAGTTGGAAGCATCACGACTCCAGACTTCAAGTTATATTATAAAGCTGTAGTGATCAAAACAGTGTAGTAATGGCACCAAAAGAGACACATAGATCAATGGAACAGAAGAGAAAACCCAGAAATGGACCCACAGTTATATGGTTAATTAATCTTTGACAAAGCAGGAAAGAATATCCAGTGGGAGAAAGATGGTCTTTTTAACAAATGGTGTTGGGGAAACTGGAGAGCAACATGCCGAAGAATGAAAGTGGACCACTTTCTTACACCATACACAAAAATAAATTCAAAATGGACTAAAGACCTAAATGTGGGACCTGCACCCATAAAAATCCTAGAGGAGAACACAGGCAGGAACCTCTTTGACATTGGCTGTAGCAACTTCTTTCTAGATATGCCTCAGGGAAACAAAAGCAAAACTAAAGTATTGGGACTTGGTCAAGATAAATAACTTCGGAACAGTGAAGGAAACAATCAACAGAACTAAAAGGCAACCTATGGAATAGGGAAGATATTTGCAAATGACATATCTGATAAAGGGTTAGTATCCAAAATATATAAAGAATTTATAAAACACAACATCCAAAAAAATGAATAATCTGATTAAAAAATGGGCAAAAGACATGAATAGGCATTTTCCAAAGAAGACATACAAATGGCCAACAGATACATGAAAAGATGCTCAACATACTTATCGTCAGGGAAATACACATCAAAACTACAATGAGATATCACTTCACACCTGTCAGAGTGGCCAAAACCAAAAACACAAGAAACAATAGGTGTTCTCAGGGATGTGGAGAAAGGGGAACCCTCCTGCACTGTTGGTGGGAATGCAAACTGTCCAGCCACTCTGGAAAGCAGTATGGTGGTTCTTCAAAAAGTTAAAAATAGAACTACTCTACAATCTAGCAATGGCACTACTAGGTATTTATCCAAAGAATACAAAAATACTAATTCAAAAGGATACATGCACCCCAATGTTTATGGCAGCATTATCTACAATAGCCAAACGATGGAAACAGTCCAAGTGTCCAGAGACTGATAAATGGAAAAAGAAGAGGTAGTATATATATATATGATGGGATATTACTCAGCCATAAAAAAGAATAAAATCTGGCCATTTGCAATGATGTGGATGGAGCCAGTGTGTATTATGCAAAGAGAAATAAGTCAGTCAGAGAAAGACAAATACCATATGATTTCACTCATAGGTGGAATTTAAGAAATGAAACAAATGAGCAAAGGGGGAAAAAAAAGAGAGAAAGAGAGAAAGGCAAACCAAGAAAGAGACCCTTAACTATAGAGAACAATACTGAGGGTGTCCAGAGGGGATGTGGATGGAGGGATGGGTTAAAATAGTTGATGGGGATTAAGGAGTGCACTCGTGATGAGCACAGGGTATTGTATGTAAGTGTTGAATCACTAAATTGTGCCCTGGAAACTAATATTATGCTGTATGTTAACTGGAATTAAAATTAAAGCTTAAAAAATCCAAATTATTGTTTGCAATTATACACTAATTTATTTGATTATTTAATTAATATCTGTCTGGCCCACTTAATTATAAACTCTAAGACAGCAGTAATTATATTTTAAGTTATATTCTGGTAACAGGCATACAGTTGTCCTTTTTAAAAGAGATTTATTTTGGTAACTTATAATTTCTCTTTTAAGTATTTTACCCAGTACTATATTAGCAGTTCCACAGATGGCTTCCAAGCTCTGAATTTTGTTAAGTTTTTGAACACTTCTTTTTCAGAAAGTCATCCTTTGAAGTAATTGCTGAATTTTATATGTATTTCTAAATGTCATCAGAAGAGCCACATTTTAGTACTCTCTTGAGTTTTTGAAATTGTCTTAAAGGATCTTTTCATTGCAGTACTTGTTAATTGTATCACTTTAAAGTTGACAAGTGGATCAATGAGACATCTTACAAATTGAGAGTGAATATTGATTAAACTGTCCATTGATGTCTTTCACTGATGGCTCATTCAACCTACAGCTTGTCCAGTTCTGAAGTTTAAGAGATATCTGAAGGTATCATTCAAAGGAATTTAGACCTTTTTTCCTGGATTTGGTTTTATTCATTTTAAATTATAAAATAATACATGAATGTATTATCATATAAAAGTTGAATAAAATAGCAGTTATAGAACAGAAACCAAAATTCTTCCTTAATAATTGTGTCAGTCTGCTCAGGCTGCCATAACAAAATACCACAGACTGGGGGGCTTCCACAAGATAAATTTATTTTCTCACAGTTCTAGCAGCTGGAAGTCTGAGATCACTGTGCTGGCATGGCCAGTTCCTGATGACAATTTTCTCTCTGGCTTGCAGATGGCAGCCTTCTCACTGGGTGCTGACAAGGTAGACAGAGAGAGCAAGTTTCCTGGTGTGTCTTCTTATGAAAGCACTAATCCCATCGTGAGGGCACCACCATCATGAACTCCCCTAAACCTAACTACCCCCAAATGCCCCATCTCCAAATACTACCACACTAGGATTCAGGGCTTCAACATATGAATTTTGCGAGGACACAATTCAGTCCACAGCAATGATATTGATGAATGTCGGTGCAGTGCTTGCTAATTTAAATAATGCATATTATGTGCCAAGACCTCTCCTAAGCAATGCTTGCACACATATTTACATTTTACACATAAGGAAACTGAAGGATCTAAAAAACCCACACAGCTAATAAGTGGTGGAGCCAGGACTCAAATCAGGAGGTTTGTGCACAAAAATCCATGCCTGTAAATACCACTTTATAAAAGCTTCTCTAAGCCCGCACTCTTTCCATTGAACCCTCCTCAGAGATAATATGGCCAGCAAGTGGTGTGAATTCTTCTAAACCAATTTATAGGCCATTCGGGCTCTGGTTTTTTTGGCCCCTGAATTCATCAGGAGAGTGTTGTTATAGCATGTGGTATAAAGAACAAGATATGCTAAACCTCTTGGACTGTTCTCCTCCCTGCACCCAACCCTAACCTATTTGCCTTGTTAATGCCTACCAGTCCTTCAGATTTCACTGAAGTGGTACCTAATCATGGAAGCCTCCCTGATTTCTCACCCCTTTTATTCTAATAAGGAAGAAAATGGACACAGAGTGGTAAACTGATTTGTGAGAAGCTGCCTAGCTATTTGGTATCAGGCTAGGACTAGAATTCCTACTTCCTGATTTAGCTGACTACTCTCTTTCAGCACACAACTTTAATTTCATGGAACTCAAACTCACCATTTACAACTCAAAGGAAAAATTCATAAGAGTACTGCAGTCTTGTGATTTGGCTAATTTTGGACAGGTATGTTTTAGATCTTAAATCTATAAACCGATTCTTCTAAAAAGCAACAGCAAAATAAAAGAGCATTCTAACTTTCAGCACAAGGCACAAAACAAATTTTTGAAATTACTTCTGTGAAAGACAAGATTATTTAAGATAATCTTTTGATTATAAGTAACATAAGGGCATGGAGGCATTATTAGTATACTATTAGAAAAGCAGAGAGGATCAAATTCTTATAATAATCTAACCATGTAAGGGAATATGTATTAGCTGCCTATGGTTACCAATAAACCATCACTAACTCAGCAGCTTAAAACAGCATGAATAGTCCACAATAGCCAAACTGTGGAAAGAGCCAGGATGTCCATCGACAGATGAATGGATAAAGAAGATGTGATATATATACACAATGGAATATTATGCAGCCATCAAAAGGAATGAGATCTTGCCATTTGCAATGATGTGGATGGAACTGGAGGATGTTATGCTGAGTGAAATGTCAATCAGAGAAAGACATGTATCATATGACCTCACTGATATGAGGAATTCTTAATCTCAGGAAACAAACTGAGGGTTGCTGGAGTGATGGGGGGGTGGGAGGGATGGGGTGGCTGGGTGATAGACATTGGGGAGGGTATGCGCTATGGTGAGCGCTGTGAATTGTGCAAGACTGTTGAATCACAGATCTGTACCTCTGAAACAAATAATGCAATATATGTTAAGAAAAAAAAAAGAAGAAGATAGCAGGAGGGGAAGAATGAAGGGGAGTAAATTGGAGGGGGAGATGAACCATGAGAGACGATGGACTCTGAAAAACAAACTGAGGGTTCTAGAGGGGAGGGGGGTGGGGGGATGGGTTAGCCTGGTGATGGGTATTAAAGAGGGCACGTTCTGCATGGAGCACTGGGTGTTAAGCACAAACAATGAATCATGGAACACTACATCAAAAACTAATGATGTAATGTATGGTGATTAACATAACAATAAAAAATAAAAAAGAACAGCATGAATTTATTATTTCTCAGTTAAATTGGTCAGAAGTCTGGTAGGGTCAGCTGGTTTCTCTGCTATGGGTGCCACAAGGCTGAAATCAAGGTGTTGGCCAACCAAGGATTTTACCTGGAGGCTCTGAGGCAGAATCCACTTCCAGGCTGTTGGCAAAATTCAGTTCCATGTGGTTATAGCACTGAGGTCTTTATTTCCTTGTTGCTTGTTAACTAGGGTTGTTCTCTGCTTCTAGAGACTGGCTGCATTCCTTGGCCTGTGGCCTCCTTTCTCCATCTTTAAAGCCAACAATAGTGCGTTCAGTCCTCTCATACTTGTCTCTCTGACCTCTCTTCTTGTCTCATCTTTCTTGCTTCTTTCCTGCTATCTCTCTCTGATTAACTCTTCTGCATTCCTCTTTTACTTTTAAGTACTCAAGTGATTACATTAGGCCCACTTGAATAACCTAGGATAATATCATTATTTTAAGGTCCATAACCATTATCACATTGATGCAATGATTATGCCTTCCCTTTTGCTATAAAGAAACACTGCTCTGGAAATTAGGGCATGAAAATCTTTGGGAGTTCATTATTCTGCTTACCACAGTCCACCTTTTGGCCCCCAAAGATTCATGTCCATTTCACATAACAAAATACATTTAGCTCATTCCAAGATGCCCAAAGATCTCATCCCATTACAGTATTAATTTAGGTTCAAAATTTCATCAACTGTAAAATTCCAGATCTAATCACCCAATCTATCTAAATCAGGTATGAGTGAAACCCTTGGTGTAATTCTTCCTGGAGTACAATTCCTTTCCATCTTTGGCCTTGTGAAACTAAAGAAACAAGTTATTTATTCCAAACATATGATGATGTGACAGATATTGGATTACAGTTATAGACATGCTGGTTCAAAAAAAGAGAAAATGGAAAGATAAAAGGAGTGACTGCTCCCAAGTAATTTTGAAACTCCATTAGATATTGAAGTCCAGAGAAAATAATCCTCTGTGGTTCTCAGCTCTTGGGTGCCTCCTCTGAGTCATGTTTCCCTTTTCACAAAAGGTGGCACATGTTTGCAACTGAGTGGTTTTAACACCCCGTTTTCTGCAGGTGGAATTGTAGGGTCCTGACAGCATCTTTTCATTTTGTACTCTCTCTGTTTCATTCCATTTTAGGTGGCAGTGTTTCTGCTGTCATAATACTCTCAAGAATTTCATGAGTTTCCCATGTATGTCATGGGGATTCACTACACAGGTCTTTTTTTTAATTAAATTAAATTAAACTTTTATTATTTATTTATTTATTTGAGAAAGAGAGAGAGCACACAAGCAGGGGGAGGGGCAGTGGGAGACAGAGAAGCAGACTCCCCACTGAGCAGGGAGCCGGACTTGGGGCTCGATCCCAGGACCCCAGGATCATGACCTGAGTCAAAGGCAGCACTTGACCAACTAAGCCACCTGGGCGCCCCTACATAGGTCTTTCTCAGATAATCTCATCTCTAGGGATGATATAGCTGAAGGGATCTATCACAGCTTTAGTCTCTTCAAATAGCACTTTCTGCAACTGAATATTCTGAACTTTTGAACTTCTTAAGGTATTAGAAAAAGGTTTTACAGACACACCTGGCCTTTTCTCTATAACATGTCTTCCTGCCAAGCAGATCTCTTCAAAGCCAGCAATGGTGGGTCAAAACCTTCTCAGGTGTTGAATCTCTCTGATCTTCCCTTCTGCTTCATCTCTCCTCTGCCTCTTTTGTCTTTAGCTGCCTCTCTCTGACTCCAGCTGGAGAAATTTCTCTACTTTTAGTTGCTCCACTGATTGGACTGGGTGTGCCTACAAAATCCAGGTTAATCTCTCCATCTTAAGATTCATAACCTGAGTTACATTTTCAGTCTCTTTTTTCATGTAACATAACACATTCATAGGTTCTGGGGATTAGTATGTGGAAATCCTTAGGGAACCATTATCTGCCTATCATAGAATATAATCCCATAAATCTAGCAATGCATGGGTAAGAACAAGAGAGGGGGTATAAACTGAAGAGAAATAGGTTCTGGGAACTAAAGGAAATTGGAAAGCATTCCATGGTTTATGGCCTTTAGGTTTTGGAGTAACTACATAGGCTGGTGACTGGGAGTATTGAGCAACTGCTCAGCAGCCTGACAGACCCAGAAGGGCTTCCCTGGCTTGAACAAGGGAGGTAAACTTAGGCAAGGAAGCTCAAGGAGGAAAAGAATGGCCTTGAGCTTTAATCATCATGAACAAGTTTGACAGAGTGAGAGTAGAGGGATATGGTGGCTTCATAGACCAACACTGAACTATAGTTTATGTTAAGTAAGTGTTTTAATTTAGTTCTGCAGTGGTAAAAGTCCTAGCATGCTTGCCTTGTATTGCAGATATTATTATGAGCGTCAGAGTAAGGATCAAACGTCAAATAATAACATCAAATCCCTGAAACTATTTACTTGGAGAACTCCTGTTTGGGTGTCTGGTAGACCTTTACCTGGTTAGACCACAGAGCCATCATAATATTTAACAGTATGGGAATAGTATATTTATTTTTTTCTTTGGAGTTATTAATCTGGATCACATGAGTCACACTCCCTCTAACCTGGCACTTGTTAGGAATATCAAGTAAATCACATTAAGATAGGCTATGGTACTTAAATAAGAGACTTCTGAATCCTGGGAGAATGTGCAGGAATCTATTTAAGGACTCTGCCATTTCCATCTGCTGTAATTTAAATTACATCATCAATGTGATGTTTAAACTGTCTTGTACTAGAAAATTAATCAAAGAAACTCATTCATTTCAGTTTGCTTTTCTGCGGTGTTGGCTCACAAGTACAGAAATATGATGAGAAACCATATTTAGCCTAGCACTTAAATCAAGTTTACAAGGCCTTCTTAAGTATGTGTAGTGACTTCAGTGTGTTAACACTCCTTTCCCTGCCCTAATGGCTCGCTTTCTAAATGGGATTCTTTCCAAATCCCTTCTATGGGGGAAATAAAAGCAATTTAGAATTTGACACAAGCCAGTATCAAGTAGTTCACACAACATGTTTCATTGGGAAGCTAAATCTTAAACTAAAATTTTATTCCAATTATCAAGAATTTGGACTTAAGCCACAGTAATAATTAAAAGGTTTCTATTTCTTTTCTTGTTTGTTTTTGGTGGTGAAATAAAGACCGTGGTCTGGTAGTGAAGTACCCACCCCCACTCTGTGTATTGGCCATTTTTCTCATTTATGTCTTCCTTAAAGATGTAGTACTTGATGCTTGGATAGGCTGATACTTCTTGGAGGATTTCATTTGAACGCCACCTCAGAACACTACTTAGTCCTATGTGGAAGTGACTTTTCTTAAATTATGCCATGATTACCAGGCGGCAGGGTGGAATGAAGAGTTTGTCTTTTGGCTTACCTAGATTTATTGCCATTTAATTTTATTCCTTCTTATCATTCCCATAGGGTGGTGTATTTACATTTCCTATTCTATGTCACAAATAATCTGGGCTGCACATCCAGTTTTACTCCACAGTGAAGGAAATTAAGGCTCAGGCTTCACAAAGTTTTAAGAATCACGACCACTGCTTACAATTTTGTTGGTCAAACAGTCAAACCTGGTATCACCTGCCTGTAGCAGATGCCTCTCCAGCTGTTCCTTAATTACCTTAGGTTCATAGCTCATGTTGCCTGATGGTAGGATCCAGAAACATCTTGAGAGAACAAGAGAAAACAAGATGATAGATTTTTAAAGTTATTTGTGAAATGATGTGAGAAATGACCTATTTTCATATGTGTCCCCAGTCCCCAATCCCAATACCCAAATCTCCAGTCAGTTCTACTAATCATATGAATGGTGGAAATTGATGAGAGGCTTGTATTTTCTGTCTAAATTGATGCCTAATAAAGCATGGATGCAAAAATCCAAGAGTAGAGGAGACTTCAAGAATGTAATCACCCTCAAATCAGCAAAATCCTAGGAATGGGTTTGGAATTGCACAGACCAGGGCAGTTTTATCTAGAACTCAAGGAATAGGGAGACCCCAGTTACCATCTGCATTATGCATGTTAACACAACAAGGTGTTTAAATATTACTTATTTTTTTAAAGATATTTATTTATTTATTTATTTATGAGAGAAAGAATCTAAAGCAGACTGTGCTAAGTATGGAGCCTGATGTGGGGCTTGATCCCAGGACCAGGAGATTATGACCTGAGCTGAAACCAAGAGTTGGATGCTCAACCAATTGTGCCACCCAGTACCGCATGTGTTTAAGTATTATTATCAAAACCTTTATCATGGATGTTGGTGTTAGTTGAAAGTTCAGATCAACAGAAGCATTATTCCAAATGTGATCTTTGCCTTCCTGATAGACAGGTCCAGATGCTATAAATCCAGTCTGGGAGGACTTGGAAAAATTACATTTGGGTCATCTTCCCACTCTCTCTAAATCTAATTCTGGCCATTTCTTTCTTTCCTACTCTTAGTCCAATCTGTACTTCGAAATTACACGAAGCAGGAGGCTGCCAGTTGGACAGCCATGGTGGAGTACAAGTACATACAAGTACACGTTGCTGTGTCTTTGATATCACATGGGCAATTTCCAAAATTGTGGTCAACATAGTCCAAACATTCTAGGAAATCTGCAATCTCAACACTGAAGGTGTGTTGTCTCTTCAGAATCTGTAAGTACACATCTGGGAGCAAGGGGTCTGCTACATGTTTGTTTTTGGGCAACTGTACGGTGAAAGTAGTTTTAAATATAAAGGGGGCTCTGAGTTTAATTTCTCACTGAAAGGAAGCCTTTTTGCTTCTTGCCCTGACCTACTTAAACTCCACCAAAGACACATTGCTGGACAAACAAGAGCTTTCCTTGTCTGCTGTTGAGATGCCAGAAAAATGATGAGACGAGCACACCAGGTCCATTTATAAAATAAAACTGTTTTAAGCCACAACTAGCAGCATTCCAATTCAGATTTTTCCAGACTTCATGTCTTTATGTAATATTTGAAGAAATATTTTTATAATGTGTTAAAAATTTCTCTAAGCTCTTAAGTTTTAGATGTTTTATCATTTGGTACTGTATTTAAGATATAAATAGAGAGGGAGTTAATATATATGTGGGAGTTATTGGTTTATTTGAATACCACATTTAGAAATCTTTTGAGATGTGTAAAGTTGTGGCTATAAATATGTTGTTTTTAGAACTGGGTATGTCATTGATGGGCTCTGCACATCTTGGAATAATTTGAAACAGGATTTCCTGCAGTGATATATTAATTCTACCTAACTTTCCTGTGCTACCAGGTACTGAAAATAAGGAAAGAGCAATACATACTAAGAAAGACAAGGTGAATACATATGAAAAAGAAAAAAATAAGTTTTTTTTTACTAATGAGGCTACAACTAAGAGAAAGGAAAATTTGGCAGAATGTGTTGATGAATCTCACATGTTTTTTGAATCTTTGTGAAATCACTGGGTTTATAGTCTTAAATTTTGCTGGTGAACAAATTTGAGTTGGCTCATCCAGTATAAATCATTATAACCTCTCTCTGTTTTCTCTAATATTTCTCATGAGTTACAAAAATTTCTCATGTTAAAACATTACTTCAATGATAATTTAACAAAGCATCTAATATGTATTGAGTGCTCCCACGTGACAGGCATGTGCTAAACCCTTTAATGCATCATTTTTTTGAGAGAGAGAGTGCATGTGTGAGCAGGGGTGGGGGCGGGGGAGAGGGGGAGAGAGAGAGAGAGAGAGAGAGATAGAGAATCTTAAATAGGCTCCATGGCCAGCATGGAGGCTGACCTGGGGCTTGTCGATCTCACAATACTGAGATCATGACCTGAGCCGAAATCAAGAGTTGAATGCTTAATGGACTGAGCCACCCAGGCACCCCAATGCATCATTTCTTTTAATCCTCAAAATAATCCCATGTAGTAGTAGTATTAACCCTATTTTGCAGATGAGATTATTCAGGTTCTATGAGATTAGGTAACTTGACTATAAGGCTAGTAAATTATGGAAATGAGGTATAATAATAATTGCTAAAATTTATATAGCAAGTTGTATAACATATTGAATCTTCATTATCAACCCAACAATGCAGAAGAGAAGAGTAACAGAGAAACAGTAGGGAAGCCAGAGTTGGAACCTTGTCAGTTTGACTCCAACTCAGTATAACTATGAGTATTAAGTTACAAAGGTGTGATGTCAGTAGCCACTAGCCATGTCATAATTCAAATTTAAATTAGTTAACCTTTTTTTAAAAGTTTGGCTTTTTAGTCACATTAGCTGCATTCAAGTGCTCACTAGCTAGTGACTACCCATATTGGACAGCACAGATTACAGTATACTTCCATCACTGCAGAAAGTTCTATTGAACAGTGCTGCTGATAGATTCTGTACTAATGTTTTCCTGGTGAGGTTGTAATAAAATAATGTGGACTCCAGGAAGTGGGAAACATTTAAATTTTATTACCAGTGCTAAACTAATCATCATTTGGGGTGGATTAATTTTACTGATGGTTACTAATTAATTTTATTTTTATCCTTCTTGTCATAAATTCCATGGGAGAAAAGTTTCTGATCATGTCCCCAAAACTTGGAAATTTTGGATCATTATTTTAGATCTGTGACTCCCCTTTCATGGATTACATAACTCCTAATAATTTTCCTTTTGGGAATATTAAGTTGGCAAAAATAATTTCAAGGAGACAAGAGGTGTAAGACAGTATTAAAAAAATCCACTCTAAAAATTGAAATTCTTCCAAAAAATAAATTTACAGGTTTTTTTTTTTTTTTTTACCAAGAAGAATAATGCTGTTTAAATGAACCATCACATTCTGTTTAGTCATTTGAAACACATCTTGCCTTCTCTGAATGGCATATATTGCTCTTCTAGTTAAATGCCATTTCAAGAATAAAATGATCAAGAAGAAATGTTCTTACTTAGAATGACTATCTCTGTATTTTTATGTATGTCTAAGATGGGTTCTTCTCTGCATTTCTTGTCTTTAAAATAATTAAATAAAAGGAGAAATGCAACTTACTGCCTACATACTGACATTCTGGGTACCTGTGGGTTCATTCCAATTTATGAAGGTGTTCTGAATGATAATTTCAGAATTGATTGGATGCATTTCAGATGGAAATCTGTTTCTATGGCAACATATTGTGTTTACAGACTGAGACTATTGTAAACAGCATTAACCAAAATTGCATATGCACAGGATGACTCCACTCCTTCCCTAGAAAATTCATTAAAGGAAAAATAAAGGCTAGAGCAGGCCAAACCTAATCCCAGTTGCCTGTAATGATTATCTAGTTACTACCAGTCACCAGCCTTAGAAATAGTCAATTTCATAGCTAAAATGTACTCTCTGAGTGTGGGGGGGAGGGGTTCCTTATCAGGCCAGTGCCAGAGTCCCAGTACAAGCTAGGTAAGGAAGTCTACTGGTGGGTTATCTGTGGGAGCATCTTGACAGAAGGCATGAGCTAAACACGTGTGTCAGAGGTGAACCTAAGATCTGGGGCTGGGAGTGAATAGCTCAGGCAGGAGAGCAAAAACAGACTGAGGAAGAGTAGACTCAATATGGAAAAACCACTGGGGAGAAAAGGGAAAAAATGGGACAATTTGGGACTGGGGTGATGCGTATAGAATTTCTGAAGAAGATGGTGTTGTGCTGTCCTAAGCTGCAATTGGAGATTTTAAAGAAAGAACTATGAGCTATGTCTCAGTGTGGAATTTTCCTGCCTGGTCAGTGTTGGGAGATAATTCTCCATGGGTCTCTTAAGTTTCTGTACATCTTATAAGTGGAAGGCACTGACTGACTTTATTCCGGATTACCTTTTCAAGGACATTGGTATAGTGAACAGCCTTGGATAATTGAGATAATATCTCTATCTGGAACAAGGTCAAGTTTGTTTATTCTTCAGTATAATAAATATGTCTCCCTCCAGGGTATAATCTGACTAGGCTTACTGCCCCTTATAAAAGATTTGGGTTTCCAAAGCTTTCTGGCATCATGCCCCGCTACATGTGTATAATCACCCAGCCTTCTTCACATCACCCTGTAGGAATTGGGCCTCAGAGAACCAGCACAAATGTTGATACTGTCGGTATAGCTATGAATAGTAAACTATCCTTTGTTTCTGACCCAGGAATCTTGTGTCTTTTGTCAGCATCTATGAATCTATGGTAGCCTATTTTGGTAGCTTACAATTAGGGTAAGATTTGAGACCTTCACAGTTCTCAACAGTTAGTATGGTTTGGAAATGATTTTCATCTCTCTTAGCTGAACCCTGAAGTAGTATACAAGATAATATTGTCACCTAAAGTGCCAACAAACATAGGCTTCAGCTTCCCCATGCTGTCTTTACTGTAGGGAAAGAACTGGGGTGAGTAGAGCTGTTGAACCTTTTGACTAGTTTCTGGTATCTCTTGCTGCCTGTTTCCCAATATCTTTGGCATAAAGGGTGGAGAGATATAATCTGTAATTATACATATGTGTTGGCTTGCACTGGATTTTGAATTCAGTAATAGTGCCTAGGTTGAGATTTTTTTTTATCATGTTCGTATATTTATGCAGAAGCACTATATAATTATTTTGTCATTTTGTTAAGATGTATTATTTTGATCATCAGTGACCTCTATTATCTGACATGGATACCAACACCTGCTTTGAATTGGGTTTGGGTTTTTCCACTCTTCATTGGATTTGGCTGCTGTGAACTGCTATTCAATACATATTATATGGCTTGCCTTGGTGTGACTTCGTGTTTGATGAGCCCCTCCCAGGAGACTGTCATGACACAACTAATATTCAGGATATGGATAATATATTTGTGTGACAACTGAGAAAGATTAGAATTTTAATTATAAAGTCAAAACTCTCTAGGTAACAGGAAAGAAACATTATTAGATTCTAAAATTATTTCCTGTTTTGTACTCTTGCAGAGGATCAAAAAAAATAATGTGACTCACAGTTTACTGCTAGCAGATACAAGAATGCTTTTGAGAATCTTTCAACCTTGGTTTTGACTTGTTTTGCCATTGGTTAAAAATTCTGAAACACTTGATCCAGGATTCTTCCAGATCATCGCCTCCCCTACCTCACTCCATTATAGCTTCATACAATGTCTAAATTTCTGGAAAAAAAAATACCAACAAGATATGTGAAAAAGTTTTAACAAAATTGAAACTGTAAAAGCCAACTTCCCTACTCAACAGCTACCTTGAGATTTTCTGTTCTCTTCACATTCAAGTTCCTGTGTAACAATGTGACCTTTTTAAAAATACACAAATTAGTAGTTTTAATTCGCAATTTTATTCACACTACAGAAATATGGGAATTCTAATGGCATTGGCAATTAACTTGTCCATTTGTGTCCAATTTTGGCTTGCTAATGACTGGTGTAGAAAAGAGCATAGGTAAATAGGAAATATGACCTGTAATTTATAATTACACATATGTGTTGGCTTGTACTGAATTTGTATTTAGAAAAAGTGCCTAGCTTTTAACTCTTTGAGCTGAGTTTTTGTGCAAAATAAGTATTTAATTATTTTAGAGGTTTTTCTGTTTTTATGGATCAATTTGTATCACTATTCAGAGTGTCCATCTGTTCTTCATGAGTTCTGGGAATATGGTGAAGCTTGATGTTATTTTTCCCCATTGGTAATGAAGCAGAATATAACCAAAGAAAGAAGACATCTACATATTTATTAGCTAAATAAAAAAATACAATATAATCACTAAGATTTTCACCTCACCGGTATTACATTCATAAAATTTGGTTTGCTTTTATTTCAGTTATTCTTTTCCACTTTTTTCTTTTGAGAGTACAGATGAAGCAGTTACAACAATTTCTAAAAATCTGGCAACACTATTATATTATAATAAATCCATATAGTACTAATTTAAAATAAAAGGAACTTTGCTCTTATTCTTGATTCTCTTATGTTTCTCATCAGCTGGTGGAAGAGTTCCCAGCCCTGATTCTTCATGCTTCAAATATGAGTTTAAGATGCCACAAGAGTCTGTCTTAGTCAGTTTGGGCTGCTATAGCAAATTACCATAGACTGGGTGCCTTATAAACAACAGAAATCTATTTCTCTGGGAAGTCCAAGATCAAGCAGTGGGCAGATTCAGTGTCTGGTAAGGACTAGATTCCTGGTTCACAGAAGATCATTTGTTTGCTGTGTCCTCACATGATGGAAGAGACAAGACAGCTCCCAGGGTCCTCTTTTATAAGGACACTAATCCTAGCTATGGGCTCCATGTGGCCTTATAATTTAATCACCCCCGAAAGGTCCAACCTCCTAATACCATCACACTGGGGATTAGGATTTCAACATACGAATTTTGGGAGGGACACAAACATTCAGTCCATAGCAGAGTCTGTCTAATTTACACATAAAGTTAAAAGGAAGTCATTTTTGCTACCAGGGAATATTGTATATCTCTTAGAAAATATCTAATCCAGAGAGACTAAATTACATCCATTTTGCTTTATAATGGCCAGTAGGTAAAAGCTGCCAGAAATAATTGAGTCCATTTTTGATAGAATATAACATTTTGGTGGTCTCTCATTTCCATGCCAACATAAAGACTTTACAGGTTTTCCTCAGAAAAAGACCTTTATAGAAAGCTCTGAAATGTGCCATGACCAGATGTTTTCTGAGAAAAAGATACCCTAAGGTGGTAGGAAATGATGTCCTAAAGACATTTTAGTTAACTTTTCCAGAAGATTTCCATAGTGTTTGGTAAACCACAATATCAGAGACTTTGGATATAATTGAGACCCTGACAATTTTAGGGCTGGTTGTTGATTCTGCCACTTGTACATCTGGTTGTTACATCACATCTAAGAATATTAAACATTTTTTTTTAAGTTACCTAACAACTTTAAGACGATGTGAAGTAAGAGCACACATTAAAAAAAAAATCAGTTAAAGGTCAGCATCAAAAAGCTGCTTCTCTGCTATTCTGCTGAGAAATTCACATGGGGACCCTGTCATTAGCTGTCACACATTGTCAAGGCTCACTCTGATTAACACTGAAGGACATCAACTCCTTTTTTTCTATGTGTAGTTACTAGGAGGAAATCTCCTTTGGTATGCACTTTTCCTAAGATCCAGTGTAAGGGGGCAGATATCAGGACTGACATGTAGGGAGAAATTACGAGTATACAAGAGTGTCAAGTAAAAAGCAGCAGACATGAATTTCTTGAAGAATATCCTTGCAATTATGTTCATCCAAGAATATGTGCTGATTTAACTCAGATTTAAATATATGCTGAGAACAAATCTGCATAGTTAAGAATTGAATTATAAATCAACAATTTGACTGTTTTAGACATTTCTTAAATAGCAGCTTTATAATCTTATTTTTCTTTGTAAGCATATAGGATAAATCAAAATACAAAAATTTAAGCAACAAATCATATTTACACTATGTATTATTCCTCACTCTGAGGGTAATTAGGAAAAAATATTTCATACATATGAACAGAAAATTCTTTTTGCCTAAGGCAATAAGATTTTATTTGAATACTTGGGAGGATGTTATAAAGAATCTTATGAATTTGACTTCGGGCAATTTGTAATCCATCAATTAGCTTCTGGTTGTCTTATTTATGCCCTATATTTTATTGTATTCATATAGATTCTGATACTTTGTTATTTCCATTCTTCCTCTATATTTTATTACTTGGTTTTGCTTTAGCTCTTATAAAATCTCCTCTCTGCAGGCCTTCTTAAAATTTATTATGGGTGATGGATTTCAGAATGCAAGAGGCAGAGAATGAAACAGACTGAACATAAGTTTTTAAGTCAGACAGAAATAGGCCTGAATCTCAGCTCTACCACTTACTGTCAGTGTGGCATGACTAGGAACCTCTGGAGCCCTGTAATTTATCAGAGCCTCAATATCTTGATATTATAATATTAGGACAATGATAATTATCTTCCACAATTGTTGGGAGGATTCCAGATAACATGGATAAAGCATGGTGGTAGCTCTTACGTGGTGGCCTGTGGTGTCAATCTGGCCCTCTTTGGCACGCACTGGTTAGCAATATCAGTAAAGAACACCTGGTTTGAAGGATGGGTCCAATAGCTCAAAGACTACCCCAGACTGGATTCTGATTTGGGTTGTTTTTAAGAGTAACCACCCATCCCGATTTGCTTGGTACTGGGGGTAGGTGGGTGGTTCCCAGGACACTAGACTTTTAGTGTTAAAACTGGGAAAGTCCTGGACAACTGGGAACTGTTAGTCACCCTCGATAATTATTTAGGTATAAGTGAAGATGCAATGTGAATTCTTTGCAAAGACTGTGTGTGTGTGTGTGTGTGTGTGTGTGTGTGTGTGTTTATATGACATGAACCTAAGCCTAAAGGCTTTTTATCTAAGACAAAGAGCCACTCAAACTGAGTGCCATGAAAATTGTGTTTCACTGCCCTCTGTCTTTTGCAGGAAATAAGTCCATGCACCTTGAAGAAAAGCTCTCCATCTGGTATCCTGACCTTAGGACAAAACCAACCAAGAATGAAATGTAGCTGCAAACAAGGCCAAGCAATTGAGTGGCAACCACTGGTGTAGTTAGCTCATAACTAAAAACTTTGAAGCATGATTTATGTTAATTAATGCCCTCTAACGTTGGGGTACAATTCTTCAGTTCTCACTAGTTATTGAAGAATAAAATGCTTTGTTATTTTATTTTTTGACATATATTTTGACATATAATTTTTATTGACATATAATTAACATACAATATTATATTAGTTTCAGGTGTACAATATATTGATTCAACAATTCTACACATTATTCAGTGCTCACCATGATAAGTGTAGTCACCATACAACATTATTACAGTATTATTGACTGTATTTGTCAGAATTATTCCACGGAGGTGGAGGCTACCACTTGGTCAGCATGCCCACCTACCTTCTACACCTACCTCTCTCTGGGTTTCTATCCCCCGACCAACCGTGTGGCTCTGGAGGGTGTGGGCCACTTCTTCCTGGAGTGGGCGGAGAAGCATGAGGGTGCTGAGTGTCTCTTGAAGATGCAAAACCAGCCCAGTGACCACTCCCTCTTCCAGCATGAGCAGAAGCCATCCCAGAATGGGTGGGGTAAAATCCTGGACGCTATGGAACTGCCATGGCTCTGGAGAAGAACATGAACCAGGCCCTTTTGGATCTGCATGCCCTGGGTTCTGCCCCCACAGACAACCATCTCTGTGGATTCCTGGAGAACCACTTCCTGGATGAGGAGGTGAAACTTATCAAGAAGACAGTGACCACCTGACTCACCTCCACAGGCTGCCTGGCTCCCAGGCTGGGCTGGGCGTATATCTCTCTAAAAGGCTCACCCTCAAGCATGACTCACCCTCAAGCATGACTAGGAACCTCTGGAGCCCAGAAGCCTTTGAGGGACCCCTCTGGCATCCCCCTGGTGCCAGGGCTTCTGCCTGAACCTCCCCGCACAGCCACCTGGCAGCTTTTTAACCACCCTGGAGCCCTCTCCCAAGCTGTGGACCAAATAGAAACAATAAAGCTTATTGCAGAAAAAAAAAAATGGTTTTGTTATTTTAAGTATGAACATACTACATTTGGACCACCTGAACATTTATCTGTTATATAATTGGAAACTAGGAATTGAAACCAAGAGTGACTTTCTATATCCCAACGCTCCCCATATATCTTGGTGTTCAAGGCCAGAATTATACAATCTCTCTATGATTTTTTTAAGTACTAAATCTTATCCTAGATTCTTTTGACAGGATATGCTTCTTTGGCTTTCTTGGCTCAGAGTCTTATTAACACCTAAAGATAATTTTTCCTCCCAAACAACTTTATTGTCTCACTAACAAGTTAAGCGATGTCACATGCAGCTGGTATAAAGATAACTATGTCAGGTTTCTTGGTTAGTCCCTTGAGTTGCTCTTGAGTGCTATTTTAGTCTAATATTTGTGTGCATATTTGTAGGAAAAGAAGAGATAATTTGGTGAATAGCTTTGGCTCTATTTTAACCTCAGACACAATCTTAATTTTAATTAAAATAAACTATGGGCGCGTGGGTGGCTCAGTCGTTAAGCGTCTGCCTTTGGCTCAGGTCATGATCCCAGGGTCCTGGGATCGAGGCCTGCATCGTGTTCCCTGCTCAGTGGAGAGTCTGCCTCTCCCTCTCCCACTCCCCCTGCTTGTGTTGCCTCTCTTGCTGTCTGTCTCTGTCAAATAAATAAATAAAAAATCTTTAAAAAATAAAAATAAATAAAAAAACTAGATCTAGACTGTATTCTAAGATCCAATGAGAATATATATATATGTATATATATATACACACACATATATGTTCAAAATTTTAAAATTTTTAGGTTTTTGGACTGGCTCTCTACCAGTGATTCTCAACCTGCCTACACTTTAGCATCTCTGGGGGTGGGGGTAGAGGGTAGGTGGGGGTGTAGGGTGGGATTTAAGAAATACCGATGGCTAGGTGGGCATCCATCCCAGATCAATTAAATCTAAATCTCTGCGGGTAGATCCAAACATTTGAATTTTTATTTTTTAAAATTTATTATTTATTATTTGTTTATTTTTAAATAATTTATTTGAGAAAGAGAGAGCAGAGAGCATAAGTGAGGAAGGGGGAGAGGAGCAGAGGGAGAGGGAGAAGAAGACTCCTGGCTGAGCAGGGAGCCCGACACAGGGCTCCATCCCAGGACCCTGGGATCATGACCTGAGCTGAAGGCAGACGCTTAACCAACTAAACCACCCAGGCGTCCCTAAACATTTGAATTTTTAAAAAGATCCCCAAGCAATTCTAAATGCTCTAACAACTATAACGTCTCTTATGGATCAAAAAATTCAGAGGACAAAAGGTTCCAGAATATCAGGCATTGTGTGACAGCTTTAATGTAATCATACTGAGAGTATAACCTATATTCTATTTTAAGGGGTTCTCTTTTCACTCCCCTCCTGAGACTCCTCTCACCTGCACGTCTAGGGAGAAGTGTAAAGTAGGTGCACACTTATAACATCTACCTCTTTTGTGAGCATGCTAAATGTAGGTCCACACAAGAGCCTATGTACAGAAACAAGCAAGATGCTTATCTTTCTTCCCAAACAACTGTCTTCTTCCCCCCTCCCGACCCTGGAGAAAGCCCTGCTGGACCTATATTGAAACTTGGGAAGAAGTGCTTCTCACGAATGGAAACTGGGAATTTAGGCTTCTTTCCTTGAATTTTAATTGTAGTGAGGAAACTAAGGGGAATGGTTCTCGAAAGAATAAAGAGAAACATGAACTTCAGAGATGGGCTTGCTAAGAGGAAAGGGGAGGGGGAGAAATGCATATCAAAATTTAGAGAAAATGGCCATTTTTACTTTCTCCTCCCCTAAATAAACAACAATAGTGACAACAACTTTAAAAATCAATAATTTGAAGGAAAGCTATATTAAGTGAAAAGACTGCAACTTAATGACAGTATGCTCAAATTATTACTTGGATATCCAGGTCTTATTGCAGGGGAACGGCTGTGAATCCCCAACACAGGACAATTGAGAGTCAACAACAGAATAAATCTGCCACCTGGCAGGCCCCAGAAATTTCCCTATTTTCTAAGGTCTGTAAGTAGCAGTGGTAGGAAGTGAAATAATGGAAGGGGACTGAAGGGAAGGAAAAAGAATTTACAGGCCAATCCTAAAATTACTTAAGGATAGTAATATAGGGTGGTTAGTATAGGGAAAGCTAAATTTGGGGGCAATATTAACAAGCATCTGGGTTTGGTTGGATTTAATTTTGTTTCCTTTAAAAGAAACACATGGACGTGTGTGCGCGTGCACACGCACACACACACACACACACACACAGTGCTAGATGATGGGGAGAGAAGGAAAATAAGGCACCATTCCCACTCTCAGGGAGCTAGCTAACTCTCTTATTGGAAAACTTATTTTTTACATAGAAGGAATAAAGAATAATTTAGACAAAATCACTGAAGTGATTGCATATTTTTATATTGTTTAGTTTTCCGATTATAAAAGTGATAGTACCTATTGTAGAGAAGTTAGGACTTAAAGAAAAGTGTAGAAAGGAAAATAATGATCACCCTAATTTCTGAGCTCTTCCTGTTGTGAGTTTTGATAGCATCTTTTCTTCCCTCTTGTCTTCAACTTCTCTCTCTGCACTGGCTCCTTTTTCTCAACCCAGAAATGGGGTCAGCTCTCCCCCATCTCAGCATCCCTATCACTACAGTGGGGATAATTGCACTTACCACTGATGGTTGCTGTGTGATTAAATGAGGCAATATAGGTAAATGCTTGCAAGAATACCCACCATGTAGTAAACACCATACAATTATTATTTTTAAATTATTTTAAAACAAATAAATAAGAAAACTTTTTGCTAGATCCTGTTCTTTCACCACTGTCTTAGCTTTTCCCATCCCTTGGCTCACTGACCTCTGCTGACCTTATTTTCCTCTCTCCTCATTATGATTAGGTTTCTGCTGAGGACTTGCAGAAATGTTAACCTGTCCTCAGTCTCTTACCAGAGTGTTTTTCCAGCTCAGCGAATCTCCATGGTCACCTCCATTTCTTCCCAGTGTCCCTCTGCCTTATAGAGCTGGTCAATCTGATGCCAGGTATGATTCTTTTCACCTTTTCTGGAAATGAAAACCCCGTCTTTGAAAATGGATTTTAAGCTCTGACATCTATCAAACTTTATCCTTGAGCATCTAGCCCTAAGCCTTTCAGTCTGTCTACCCACCCAGACCTAATTCATTCCTAGTAAGCACTTTCTCTTCAGTGTTTATCATCATCTGCCTTGTATTGATGTTGTTGTGTGTCTTTTTCTGGCTAGACAGGTGACAGTGACCACTGTGTTTACCTGTGTATCTCAAGAGCCTGTTTCATGGATGTTTGTCAAATTGTGTTGAAGTCCTGGGGGGTACTGCTTAAGGCATTTACTATACACTATCCTGTGTTTTAACTATTAAGGTAGGTCTCATTACTTCTTTACTATATTTTAAGGTTCTTGTGAGGTGGGAATCTGGCTTCTTCAGTTGTATTTACTCCACAGTGTTCAAAATTGTGTCCTGCTTAGAAGAGGTACTCCCTAAATATTTCTGAAACAATAATTACCTTTGCAGAATACTTTATACTTTACAAAGCTCTTCCACATGGATTGGCTCATTGAGTCTCCTGGTGAGCCTCCAAGGGAAGTCCCCATTTGGCAGAAGATGAATGAAAGGACACACATTGGTGACGAGCAAGGGCTCAAGTTAAAGTCGTCCGATTTTACACGCAGATGTCTCTGCTATACTCTCCTGCCTGTGAAACTGAATGTAACATCATTTCATGCAAATAGCTTTTCCTGAGTAATCAGAATGGAGAACATCTGGATGGAGATACAGGGGAGCTCTGTGGAAGAGGTAGGGCTTGCTTGAGAAGCGCTTGGAAGTGTGCCTTGGAAGAATATGCGGTATGATAGGCAGAGAGAAAGTGAATGATGTTTTGGAAGCTACAGTACATGAAAACTTTTGTATTAAAACTGGTTTCACTATTTCATATTTGAAAAAATTTAGGTTGCAGAAAGCATTTATTTTTAAAGGAAATGCATGAATTGCAACTAAAATTACAGTTGAATTTGTAACTCTGGACCCAGCAATAGAAATGACTGTGGTGGGCTTTGTAGGCAACACAGTAAAACCCTGAGGCTTTTCATAATCTTTCAATTTCTTAAAAAAGTCTTTTTATGGTTATTTACAGTCCAACGTAGGTCAACTAACTTGGTAGGCTTTTTTTTTCTTCTTAAATAACTGCTTACAGTAACACACCAAGGGTCTATCATTTAGCCTTTGGATATAACATTGAAGTTATTCATTTCTTTCCTTCTGTGTTTATAGTGTATATTTATGGACAACTTTATTATGGTACAAATTTGTAGCCAAATGACATTTCCCAATATTGCACCAAGAGACAGATTTCTACTGGTTACTCCGGTGATTCCAGTAATAACATTTTACAAGTTCTTCTGGCTTTCAACAGTGTCCTGTCAGATAACAAAGCTTAAAAGAACATCTACAGTGATGAAAGCCTTGTGGGGTTGCAATTTCTCTACATCTGCTTCCGAAACCAACCCTGTGTAGCAAGTTATGCTTGGTGAGGCCAATGATTCTAGGTCGTTTATTCTTTTATTGCTTCTTTACTATTTTGTTCTACTTGACTGAATAGGTTTTAGGAAATACACCATGGGCATGCTGATTTCCCTTCGAGTTGCTCCAGCTACACTCTACATTTTCCTTTTCTCCCTTTTGAGCTCCGCTTGAGAGCTCATTTCACCGTTCAGAGCAACTTCAATTTCAAATCTTTTCCCTGCACATAACACATCTCCCATTCTTGGCTGTGTGCCTTCATTCTTGCAGCCCAAAGTCATCACTTAGTATGTACCCAGGATTCTCTTGGACCTTTGTTTTTTAAAAGTAATATACATTTTACTTACCCATCAGGTTTCCTCTAAGGAAAGGAAAATATTGCTAACTGCTTATGCCATTAACCCTTCCTAGCGCCCAACTTTAAGCAAGTTTAGTAGCCTATTACTAGTATTAATGAAAAAAAAAGAATTGTGATTTATGGAGTAGAAAATAATTTGTGTTTTAGTACAGACATCTCACCTCTTTTACTCTTGTGGCTGGCATCAGGTTACCTGGTGTTCCTTACGTCTTGACAGTACCCCCAACCTGAGGATCCTTTGCAGACAACAAAAAGGTTCTCCTAGAACTGTGCCACTTTGCAATTGAAACTCTTATTTCTATGTTTCCCATATAAATGGATTGCTCATTTGTTTTTCAGTGGAAGAAGGAATACCTCTGGAAATGAAAACTTTATTATTGTGATAGGCAGCTTAATAGAAGATAGTTAGAAACATTGTCAGACTCATTTCTTTATTTACAAAGGCAGTTTAATGATACTAATTTTTTCAACCTCTGGGTTAACAAGGGCACACAAATAATATTTTCAAAAAGTTAAGTTGTGCCTTTAACATAATTAAATACACTCCATGCATTATCATGCCTCTGAGGTTTTGCTCTCATTATTCCAACGGCCTTGTAACCTGTTCTGCCTTTCTCTGCCTGTAAAATATGATTCACTCCTCAAGGTCAAGGTAAAATGTCACTTCCTCTGTGAAATGCTTTTGAATCCTTCTGAACAGAGTCAGTTACTTTTGCTTTTCCGTCTCCAAAATACTTTATGATTCTATTTATTTTCTTTTGGGGGTCCTTTTAGGCCAAAGTGTGCTTCACAGTTTTGGGGTGTGTGTGTGTGTGTGTGTGTGTGTGTGTGTGTGTGTGTGTGTGTCCTTCTTCCTTAAAGGTAGATGGGAATTATTTGGCTCTGAAAGTTTCCTTAGTATCCAGCATTGTGCTTTTAATATGGTGTTGGTTGAAGTTTTGACTGCTGAGGAATATATAAAATGATGACTAGTGGTAATAAAGGAAGTATGGGTGAGATTATTAATCGTTAAGGTCCCTAACCTGGGAGAGTTTAAAATCTGGGCCAAACTTTTGTATGGATAGAGCCACAGAAAAATAGAGAAGAGACGTTTACTACTACTTTTTGTAACTTTTAGCAAAGCACCAGCGAGGTAAACATTTGCATGCAGCTCACTCAATTAGGGCACCAAGTTGGAGACCAGCACAATGGGCAAATTTTTATCAACTTTTGAAAAGTACTTCAGCTTGGAAGTTTATGAAGAAAAGAAAATAATTGCGAAGTATTAGACGCACAGTGAAATGGAAAATGTACTTAAGCACATTGTGCTGTGTGTGTGTGCATGTGTGTGTACTCCGAAACAACAAATTATAGGAAGAACATTGGCTTTGGTGGCAGATAAACCCAAGGTTAGTTTTGGCTTGTCATCTGGAATTTCCCTTAGCAGGTCACCTAACATTTTTGAGCCTCACTTACCTCACCTGTAAAAGGGTAATTATAATGAGTTGTGTAGATTAAATGGGATAACTTCTTTTTAAAGTATGAAGCACTGTTCCTGGCATAGTAGAGGTATTCCTTCTCCTACTTCTCCTACATTGTACTTCTAGAAAATGTCCTGGGAGCCCTGGGGAAACCCTTGGCCAAGACATACTGGGATAACACCAGCAGTCCTAATCCTGAGCCTCTGTCAGCATCTGGTACCCCCTGTCCCCTTCTTCATCCCTGCTGGTCCACCCTGACCACTGCCTAGAAACTGACTGTGCTAATGCTAGAGCCCTTTCAGCTTGGAAGGACTCTAAGTTCAGTCCTCAAGAACAAAGCCTCTTTATCACCTGTCCCCGTGTCAGTTGCTATTGCTATTCCTGGCATTAATCATAGTTTCAGGGATATTTGAAATGCAGGAATGGCAGGAGGCAGGACTTCTCTGTGGCTGCCGTTTGGTGCCTCTGGAATGTCTGTGCATGCCCGTGCTGCTTTGTGGTTAGTCAGTTGGTTGTGAGTTTACAGTTTCAAGTGGCTTTGGGTGAGAAAAATAGCGTCTTTCAAAAACCATGAGCTGCTGGAAGAATCTTTCCCAGTTACTCAAATGTTTCTTTCTCTATAATTGTTTGCTTTCGAGGTTACACCAGTTAGAATTAAAAGCTATAATATTAGCTTCAAGGCAAAGTTCTTACACCTGGGCTTTGCTATTTATTTTGTATATGCTATGTGATTGCATTAAATTTTGTGAAAAAAAAACGTGTAAGCACTTCAAGTGATGTGCATTGATGAAAGTTGTAAATCTGTGTATGACCACAACTTGTGCATAGAAAAGGAACATCCTAATGAATCATTGAACATTATATCAAAAACTAATGATGTACTGTATGTTGGCTAATTGAATATAAATTAAAAAAAGAAAAGAAAAGAAACATTCTAAAATGTTAATAGTGGGTTGTCTCATTGAGTGTTTTTTTCTTCTTTTTTCTATATACATGTTTTCTGCTTCTCTATAATGTTTACATATTACTTCTAAAGCAAAAAAAACCCTAAATATATATGATATGATGTTACATATAATTGTTTTTTTATTTTAGAAGTCATATATATATAATTCTCAGTTATATATAATGAGAGAGAAGGCATTATTGATACTGAGGTGAGCTTAAAGGGCTTATTAAGGGAAGCTTTGTAAGAAGAAGAATCATAAAAGTGTAGTAGAGAACAAAAGATGTATGTATGGAAGGGAGGAGAAGTCTTTTTGACTGATTTACTTTGATATCTATAGGTGGGTTTTCCAGTAGTTAAATATTGTCTAGGAGATTTTAACCTCTAGAATAGTCACATCCTTCCTTCCTAAGGAGATCTAAATAAGCCACCATTTACTGTAGCAGAGTAGAGTTGAATGGGAAAATTAAGTAGAGGAGAGCAAGTTATAATAACAAAAAAAAAATTGCAGCTAAAATTTATTGAGTTACAGGCACTATTTTAAGCTCCAGTTTAGTCCTTATAAAATATACCAAAGGGTGAGTACGTTAATTATTCATATTTACAGATGAGCAAACCAAGTCACAGGGAGAGTAATTACTTCTCTGGGGCCTCCTACCTAGAAAGTGGTGGTGCTGATTTGAACCTAAGTGGTCACACTCTTAACCTTGGAGATGGCTCTGTTTAGTTATAACAGTTATGACAACAAACAACCTGTAGGAGCAGCAGTTTGAAAAACTCCTGGGATATACAGGAGAATTATTTACTAATCTCAGAGCATGTCTTAAAGGGGCAGGCTTCATTGAGGAACTTCTCCAGGAACAAGGTAGCTGGCAGGCACCATCTCTCTCCCCTGCCCCCCAACATAAACACATGACCACCTGCAGGAACCAGTGAGGTGCCAACATTCATTACCTACGCCAAGCCCCACCTCTTGGGCTTTGGTAGATTGGCCCTTCCCAGTCAAGTCTGCCTCAGTCCCAGGGCTGCAGGTCCCCTTCCCAGAAAACTGGAGCAAACCTTGTCAACACTGTGTCTCCCACCTTGTGTGTTTTGTGGGGCCTCAGTCCCAGTGGTAGTGGCGGTAGTGGCAGGCCATCCAGAAGCCTGAGGCACAGCTTCTTAAAATCACATGCCCTGTACACGCACACTTTGTGGATCTGCCCAGACCACTCCAGTCCTGGAAGTGGTGGTGGCAGGTCTCATTTCATAAGTAGACTGGTATGTGTCTTTGTAAAACCACATGTCCCACCTGGCTGGGGACCAAACAATGCCCACAATAGGCAAAGAGAGCCTCTGCAAATGACGGGACTGAAGAAAAGAGCAGCCAGGACAAAATAGCAGGGCGCACACAACACAACACGCATAGCAGACACTCCTTGAAGCACCAAGTTCTGATGAACAGGGAACACTGTTCTCCAGGGCACCACAGAAACTCTTCTTCATAAGGCCATGACTTTCAAGAGCAGGAGACATAGCTAACTTACCTAACACACATAAACAGACACAGAGAGTTAGACAAAATTAGGAGACACAGGAATTTGTCCCTTATGAAAGAACAGGACAAAACCACAGCAAGAGACCTAAGCAAAATGGATATAAGTAATACACCTGGCAGGGCATTTAAAGTGATTATCATAAAGATACTCACTGGCCTTGCTAAAGAGCGCAGGGCATCAGTGAGACCCTTAACAAAGAGATAAAGAAGACCCACCTGGAGATGAAGAACACAATAAGTGAAATTTAAAATACACTAGATGGAATAAATAGAGGAAGCAGAGGAATGAATTAGCAACCTGGAAGACAGAGTAATGTAATCAAGTTGCGCAGCTAAGAGGAAAAAATATGCAAAATGAGAATATTCCTAGGGAACTCAGCAACTCCATCAAACATAATTACATTCACATTATAGGGACCCTAGAAGAAGAAGAGAAAGGGAGGCACAAAATTTATTTGAAGAAATAATAGCTTAATACTTCCTGAATCTGGGGAAAGAAAAAGAAATCCAGACCCACGAGGCACAGAGATTCCCCCCCCCAAAAATCAACCCAAGGAGGTCCACACCAAGACACATAGTAATTAAAATGGCAAAAAGTAGTGAAAAAGAGAGAAATTTAAAAGCAGCAAGAGAAAAGACAGTTATATACAAAGGAAATCCCATAAAGCTATCAGTAGCTTTTTCAGCAGAAACTTTGTAGGCCAGAAGAACGTGGCATGATATATTCAAAGTGCTGAGTGGAAAAAAATCTGCAGCCAAGAATACTTTACCCAGCAAGGCAATCATTTCAGATTAAAAGGAGTGATAAAGAGTTTCTCAGACAAACAAAAGCTAAAGGAGTTCATGACCACTAAACCAGCGCTACAAGAAATGTTAAAAAGGACACTTTGAGTGGAAAGCAAAGACCATAGGGGTAAGGAAATTAGGAAACACAAAAGCAGTAAAAAATAAGTACACTGTAAAAATTAGTTAAGGGATTCATGAAATGAAAGGATGTAAAGTATGACATCCTATACTTAAAACATGGTGGGGGTGTTGAGTAAATAACGGTTCAAACTTAAGTGACCATCAACTTAATATAGACTGTTCTTTGCAGAAGATGTTATATACAAACCTAATAGTAACCATAAATCAAAAATAAGTAATAGATATGCAAAAAATAAAGAGAAAGGAATCCAAGTATATCACCAAAGAAGGCCAGCAAACCATGAAAGAGAGCAGGAAAGAAAAGATCAGAGGAAAACTACAAAACAACCATAAAACAAGTAACAATATGGCAATAAATACATATCTATTAATAATTACTTTGAATGTAAATGAACTAAATGTTCAATCAAAAGACACAAAATGACAGAATGGATAAAGAAAAAAAAAACCCATCTATATGCTGCCTATAAGATTCTCATTTCAAACCTAAAGACATAGGCAGATTAAAAGTGAGGGGATGGAGAAACACTTGTCATGCAAATGGATGTCAAAAGTAAGCCATGGTAGCAATATTTATATCAGACAAAATAGACTTTAAAACAAAGACTGTAACAAGAGACAAAAAGGACACTATATAATAATAAAGGGGACAATCCAACAAGAAGATATAACAATTGTAAATATTTATGCACCCAACATGGGAGCACCCAACATAAAGCAGTTAATAACAAACATAAAGGAATTAATCAATAGTAACACAATAATAGTAGGGTACTCTAATACCTCACTTATACCAATGGACAGAGCATTCAAACAGAACATCAACAAGCAAACAGTGGCTTTGAATGACATGCTGGACCAATTGGATTTAACGGATATATTCAGAGCATGCTTTCCAGCCTAAAACAGCAGGATACACATTCTTTTCCAGTGCACATAGAGCATTCTCCTGAATCTATCACATATTAGGCTATAAAACAAGTTTCAACAAATTCAGAAAGATTGAAGTCATACCATACATCTTTTTTGACCACAGTGCTATGAAACTAGAGATCAACCACAAGAAAAAATCTGGAAGGAGCACAAATACATGGAGGTTAAATAACATGCTACTAACAATGAATGGGGCAACCAGGAAATCAAAGAAGAAATCAGTAATTACATGGAGAGAAATGAAACTGAAAACACAATGGTCCAAAATCTCTGGTCTGCAGCAAAAGTGGTTCTAAGAGGGAAGTGTATAGCCATACAGGCCTCTCTCAAGAAGCAAGAAAAATCTCAAACAACCTAACCTTACACACCTAAAGGAGCTAGAAAAAGAACAAATAAGATCCCAAACCAGCAAAAGGAAGGAAATAATAAATATTAGAACGGAAATAAATGATATGGAAACCCAAAGAGCAGAACAGAGCAATGAATCCAGGAACTGGTTCTTTCAAAAGATCAACAAAATTGATAAACCTCTATCCAGACTCATCTGAGAAAAAAAAAAAAAGAGGACTCAAACAAAATCACAAATGAAAGGAGAGAAATAACAACTGACACCAAAGAAATACAAATCATTGTAAGAAACTATTATGAAAAGTTATATGCCAACAAATTGGACAACCTAGAAGAAATGGATAAATCCTTAGAAACATATAACCTCCCAAAACTGAAGCAGGAAGAAATAGAAAATTTAAACAGGCCAGTTACTAGCAATAAAATTGAATCAGAAATAAAAAAACTCCCAACAGACAAAAGTCGAGGGCCAGACAGCTTGCCGAGTGAATTCTACTGAACATTCAAAGAAACACTGATTTTTCTCAAACTTTTCCAAAAATTAGAAGAGGAAGGAAAACTTCCAAATTCATTCTTTGAGGCCAGCATTACCCTAATATCAAAACCAGATAGACACCACAAAAAAAGAGAACTACAGGCCAATATCCCTGATGAACACAGATGCAGAAATCCTCAACAAAATACTAACAAACTGAATCTGACAATATATTAAAACAATAACTCAAAAGCCATATGATTTCTCTCATATGTGGAATTTAAGAAACAACACAAATGAGGAAAGGGGGAAAAAAAAGAGACAAGCCAAAAAACAGATTCTTACATAAAGAGAACAAACAGGTGCTTACAGAGGAGAGATGGGTAGGGGGATGGGTGAACTAGATGAAGGGAATTAACAGTATAGTTATCTAATGAGCATTGGGTAATATACAGAGCTGTTGAATCACTGTATTGTACACCTGAAACTAATATAACACTCTATGCTAACTATACTGGAATTAAAATTTTAAAAAAATTTAAGTGTCCATTTAGAGTCTTTCTCCTTCAATAGACTTTCTGAACAATCAGATTGCATTGTTTATTCTGAGAATAACCCTAAAATGGGATCAATTATATTACTTCAATGTATACATATGGAAACCAACCAAGAATGGAATCTCTGCATAAAATCAAAGTTATCTACTTAAAGACTGGAAATCAAATTCTGGTCTGACCCCTTAGCTCAGTTTTCAAATTGCAGGATTACACTGCCACCTAGTGTAGACAAACATTTTCCCAGCGTGTGAAAGCTAGTGAATGCATATAAAATTTCATAGGATGCAACATAAAATGATGTTCACTTAAGGGTTCTTTGGTAAAAGAGAAAGAGTGATTTCAGAATGAAGGATCTTTCTACATTTTATTGATAAAGGTAACATGGATTCAGGAATACATTTTATATATTTTGCTTGATAAATGAGAATAGTGCAGAAGGGAAGGCTTGGTTTCTGTACATCATTCTGCCAAGTATATTTCCTCGATACATATAATGTAAAGACATTAGTACAACTTGTTTTCATAAGTGTGAAAGCTCCCAGTAGATCTGTCTTATGGGTGCATCTGATATTTATTTTAAAAAGTTATTCTGCAAGCAATTATTAAAAAAATTTCAGTCTGCAAGTCCATATCAGTTATAAAAAGGAGGGGTAGTTCAATAGAGTTGAAAACTTTATCTTATGAGCAGCATTTCTCACTGGACCAGCAGTACCAGCATCAACCTGGGAGCTTGTTAGAAATATAAATTCTCGGGGCGCCTGGCTGGCGCAGTCATTAAGCGTCTGCCTTTGGCTCAGGTCATGATCTCGGGGTCCTGGGACCAAGCCCCGTGTCGGGCTCCCTGCGCAGCGGGAGGCCTGCTTCTCCCTCTCCCACTCCCCCTGTTTGTATTCCCTCTCTCGCTATATCTCTGTCAAATAAATAAATAAAATCTAAAAAAAAAAAAAAAAAGAAGAAGAAAGAAATTCTCAGACCCACCTTAAATCTCCTGAATCAGAAACTCTGGGGGTGAAGCCCAGAGATATGTTTTTATCTTCAGGTGATTTTGAGGCTTGGGAACCAATGTTAGAAAAGGAGGTTTACGGCATGTAGAAAAATATGTTGAATGATAAGTATGTGAGGGTTGGAAGATGCAAAAGAGGCTTAGGACATGAATCCCCTGCTACACATTGAAGAGCCGCAAGGCAGCAAATATAGAAACACGTGTTGGAAGCACATGTGTGGTGGAGCGGACTTGATCTCTCCCTTCCTTGGGGTAAAGCAAATGCTCAATTTTAGAGAAAGCAAAAGTAATACACCAGAAAGCTTGGAGGTGGGGGTAGTGTTTATGTTAAATAACACATTCTTGTATTAATGGTCCATGGCAAGAACACAGTTATTTGCGAGTAATTTCAGAGAGAAATGGCTATCATCATGAGGCCCTATTTGCTTGCTATATATGATTAGGCTACAATTACAAGTATAGAACCAAAATAAGCAGATTAAAAATAGAGTTTTGATTGTGGTGAGATTTCTTTACAGTAAAACTTAATGCAAAACTGTGGGAGTCCTAGTTTTAGCAACTCTCTGATTATTAATCAGCCTCTCAGCTAGATTTCTTTGATAAATTTCAAGCTCTAGCTGAGGCTAATTTTCAGCATCCTCACACAACTGCTCTGTGTCACTAGGTATTCGAGTCTTTTGTTTTTAAAGACAAGACATACAGAAGAAAGCTAACAACTAGACACTGTTAGAAAGCTAATTTTAAAAGGGGGTCTTCTTAGTTTTAATCTATAAAGTAAATGTGGGACACATGGCATCTTTAAGAAAAGTTGTGTTTTTGGTAACTTCACTTCAAAAGAATACTTTAAAAAAATATCATTGTGTTAAAACTAAGGAGCCTTCTCTACTATTCTATGAATTTTATGGAATGTCCCAACTATTGTGCCCTATGCCAGGAAATAAGGGGAAAGATATATCTTGACATATCTAGTGCCTACTGTATTCTAACACAATGTTTCTATTTTTTTATTTTATTTTTTTAAGAAGATTTTATTTGACAGAGAGAGCACAAGCAGGAGGAGCGGCAAGCGGAGGGAGAGCAGGCTTCCCACCGAGCAGGGAGCCCGATGCGGGGCTCGATCCCGGGACCCTGGGATCGTGACCTGAGCTGAAGGCAGACACTGAAACGACTGAGCCACCCAGGCGCCCCTAACACAATGTTTTTAAAACCATGGGTTGCAACCCATTAGCTGGTCCTGAAATCAATTTAATGAGTTGGTCACCATCAATAAAAAATGAAATAGAATAAAACAGAAAAATAGAGTGCTCTACATATCTATGTAAAGTGCTCTACATAGATAAAGTACAGTATGCTGAGTGAAATAAGTCAAGCACAGAAAGTCAATTATCATATGGTTTCACTTATTCGTGGAACATAAAGAACAGATGGAGGACATTAGGAGAAGGAAGGGAAAAATGAAGGGGGGGACATCAGAGGGAGAGATGAACTGTGAGAGACTATGGACTATGAGAAACGAACAGAGTTCTAGAGGGGACGGGGGAGGGGGGACGGGTTAGCCCGGTGATGGGTATTAAGGAGGACACGTACTGCATGGAGCGCTGGGTGTTATACGCAAACAATGGATCATGGATCACCACATCAGAAACTAATGATGTATTGTATGGTGACTAACATAACATAATAAAATTAAAAAAAATAAAGTACTGTCTTCTGATACTTGTTTCAGTTGTGTATATTTATCAAATCCATTCAATCCATCCTTCAGCAATGCCAGAACCATTTTTCTGAAGACATATCTAAAAAGTTATCTTTGGCCTCAAACTCTTCATCCAGCTCCCTTAATAGCCAGAATAAAGTCCAAACTCTTTCAAAGGTTTTCAATTTCCCCTTCCTCAGCACCTCCCCCACGGTCCTTCTACTTGTCATTTCAGAAAACGACATCACCATATACTGGGTTGCTAAACTTAAATACCGAGTAGTTCCATCTGCCCTCCTCTCCTTTTCCAGTCTACCCCATCAGTCTCGTCTCTGGATTCTCATCTAGTCTGACTCAAAATTTATCATCTCAGAGCCTTTCCTTACCCCTCACTCTTCATCAACCTCTAAACCTACCCCTGCCTTTCTCTAATACACATTGCCCACTTTTGAATATATTTTTCAAGATTTTATTTATTTGACAGAGAGGACAAGCAGGGGGAGTGGCAGGTAGAGGGAGAGGGAGAAGTGGGCTCCCCAGGAGCAGGGAGCCTGATGCGGGGCTCGATCCCAGGACCCTGGGATCATGACCTGAGCCGAAGGCAGCTGCTTAACCAACTGAGCCACCCACGTGCCCCTGTATATTTTTTATAACAGTTCCAATTCAAATTACCATGTCTATTCTTGTAAATGTATTTAGTATCTCTCTCCCCACCAGCTGTAAAGTCCGTGGGGGCAGGGAACTGGTCTTTCTCTGCTGTACCTCTGTGCTGAGACCAGTTCAAGGTTCATGGTAGAAGAGCCACCAACATATATTTACCAAATGAAAGAGTTCCTGAATTAAACTTGGGGTTCCTAAAATACTCTCTTCTACCTTTTTGTCATGGTACCTTCTCTTTCTTCTGCCCAGAATGTACTGTACCCACTTGTTCTCTTGGTAGGCTTCTATTCATCCTTTAAGATTGCACTTTCTTTATGAGAAATTTCCTGATGCTCCTGGACTGGGTTCATACTGGTTCTCAGTGACACTGCAACCTCATTCCCTCACTATTTTGCAGTCGTTTTCATATTGGACTTCCCAACTGGGCTGTGAGCTTCCTCGGGGCAAAGTTTTTTGTCTCCTCAACTCCTAGCACTCAGTAAGAGTGGTTATATATTTGGTACATATAGTCATTCAATAAGTGTTTGCTGAATGATTGGGTACACAAGTGAAAGAGAGTTGATGATCAAGAAAGTTGATTATTTGTGATGATATTCTCTGATATAAACTGTAAGTAAATAAAATTCTGGATTTCTAGAAAGGGAAAGATGTGGTGTGTTGTATAGAGCAGAATGTGTTGGGGAAGGGAGGGAGTAAAAAGGGATGAAAGCATAATTATTCTGTATAAAATACTTCTATTTACAAAATGGATAATTTTAAAATATCATGCTGTCTTAGTGCATCTTATATAATTGATCAGATTTCATTTCCACATAGTTTTTCAGGAACAAAACTGTTAAGTAAAGTGAGGGAACAGTGTTAGTGAAGAAAAAGCTTGTGTCTGGTTTTAGGGTGCAATCTGACCCAGGCCAGAGAGTGTGGATTTGCACTGCTCCCTGTGAGACTCTCATGTCAAGTTATGAAATACGATTAATACAAAACAGGAGTGGAAAAGGGAGCAAAAAGTGTCCTTAAATGTGTGTGTGTGTGTGTGTGTGTGTATTTGAGAGAGAGAGAGAGAGAGAGAGAGAGGGATCTTGTTTTCTCTGGACTTACATTCTTTCTTAAAAGAGCTGTTACTTGCTCTTCATCATCTTACATAAAACTGCCAAGCTGGAATAAAGCCAAACTGCTTATGAGAAAACCTATTTTCTTCTCATTTAAAAAAATCTTTTATTAAAAATCCCCCTTCATTTGCCTTCTTATTCTAGCTGTAGAGGATTCTTCAAAGTGGGAGGAGGAGGGGACTAAAGCAGAAGTGAGACATTTAAAACACTTAACAAAAGGATTTCTCAAACTGAATTATATGGGAAAATCTGCCTCTCTTGTTTCCCACAGTAAATAGTATTGGAGGATCTGTACTACAAATAAAAATTTAAGTGGAGAGGGTCCCTTTGGAAAATGCCCCTTCCCCTGTGGATCTAGGGCTGTCCTACCTTGTGTGATTTCAGGGAGGTCCCCAGCTGCACAGTTTCTCTTCTGAAGTCCTACCATTGGAAGTTCAGGGTTTTTTGGGTTAATAAACTGTTCCATTTACATAAGCCCTAGTCAACTTTCAAGAAAAAGCTAGGCTAGGACCATTTATAATTCTGTGACTCAGCCAAAATGGCTACCTTTGGGAATCCTAATTTTGATAGATGGAAGGAGAATGACAGGGCCCCGTGGAGAGCCCCAAACAACATGAGGAAATGGGTGTCCTAATGCCAGGGGGAAGACAGGTAGGTCATGAGTAGAAAGGGAAAGGGGAACAAAGGGTGTGGAAGTTCAGGTTTACCTGGTTCTCAGCTCATCAGGGGAAACAAATTCTCATTCGAGCTGAGGAAAGCAGAAGAGGAAAGGATTTTTTTTTTAAAGAAACAAACAAAAAATAAGAAATAATACCATTTATTTTGCAATTGAAAAATTAAATTGATTTAAGAATTAAAGAAATTTCAAGAAAACAATACTATTTCACACTAGACACCAAAACTTATTAAGATCATTGGATCATCTGGGCCTGAAAGTCTTTGTTTCTGGAGTGGACACTGATGTCCCCCAAGATGGGACAAGAAACAGACCATCCCAGGTGAACAGGGTGGAGGCTCTCTCTTGAAGTACTCAGGTTCTGGAGAGGACATGGTTCTGATAAAAACCCTTCTCTTCAGGTCTGTGCTCCTTGTAACATGCTCTCAACTTGTTCATAGAGGATAATATGGTGCTTATTTCCCAAGATATTCTGCTTAGCTCTGGTAATTATAGAGTTTAAGAAAAAATAAAAACTAGGGGGCTTGATGTTACATTTTACCAAGATTTCTAGCCATGAAGTACAGAGAACTGGCATGTATTGAGTGATTAATTAGCTGTGCAACTTTGAGCAAGTTACAAGTTACTTTATTTTCTGTGCCTCAGTTGTCTCACCTGTAGAATAAGAATAATTTTAGTTTTACTTTATAGTATTCTGAGAATCAAATGTTATCATGCTTCAAGCATTTTCAACAGAGGGGGGCAAAGAGTGAAGTTATATTAGCTATAATGAGGGTGATGATGGGGAACAATGACTATTCCCCTGAGCCAGGAATTAGATTCTCTGCTATCTTGTTTAATTCTCAAAACAATTGTTTTAGGTGACTATTTAAAACCCACTTTTCATCTAAGGTAACTGAGTTACAGACAGATTAACTAACTTGCCCCCAAACATACAACTAGTATGCATCAGAACAAATGGAGATACAAATCTAGGTTGGCTGTGCACCAAGGTGCCCATGAGTTCCCACATCTCTGCTTTCCAGTGAGCCCCTCTTTACCTCAGTCCTCTAAAAGCATTCATTCACTGTATTCCTATAGCAGTTCTAAAAGCTTCCACTGTATTCCTATAGCAGCTTGCTTGAATTTTTCTGGTGAATTTCTCCACATCCTGATTTTTTTTCTTTTCAGCAAACTTTCCCTTGCTTATCCCTCCTTCAGTGTAACCTTGTTAGCTTTGAGGACACACCCCTGGCTAGCCCTGGTCTCACAGGGCCGCCTCTCCCCACCCCCTCCCTCTGCTGTGGTTTAAAGTGTCACCAGATGCCTCTGGTTCATTCCCTTTGCTTTATGCCCTTACAAGGGCAGGAGGAACAAACGCTGAGTCCAGAACCCATTAGTTCTGGGGTGACAGTGAAGGGATCTTGGGGGGAGCACTGACCTCCCTCCCCTACAACCCCTTCATCACTAGGACTGTTGGTACAAAAGAAAACCGGTTGGGAAAATGAAGAACTTCTGGTAAGTCCTTGACATTGGAAAGAGTGGTGGGGAGACTGGGTTGGGGGCCCTTAGAACAAAGGGTCTGTGTTTCTGCAGTGATGGTAGGATGAGAGGAGGTGAGGGGAGATGGGAGAGGGGAGAGGAGAAAGAGAGAGAGACCCAGACAGAGACCCAGACAAGAGAAAGACAGGGAGACAGATGAGAGTGAGACAAGAGAACAAGCATAAGAAACAGGAGAGAGACAGAGAAAGGAGAAAGAGAGAGCTATTAAAGTGAAGAAGGAGAAATACTAAGATGAAGGAAAACATAGACAAGGAAATAGATGCAGAAATGGTGAAATAGGTAGATATGGAGAAAGTGAGATAGAGCAAATGGCAGTCTCATTATTGTTTTAGTGTAGGAGTTGGAAACGTGAGAATTTATTAAATCTCTCAAGATTTCAAAGTCAAATGGAAAAAAAACTGTACTGAGATTTGATCACCTACATTAATTGTGTTTACCATATCTCAAAATGTTTAAGCAGTCCCCATCTGGAGGGATTCCTGTTTGAGTTATTTTCTTTTCTCCTCTTTAGGAAAATTCCAGTTTTCTTCTTTGTATGCAGTTTCCTGGGATCTTGGGCATCTGCTGCTGTCAAGCGTCGCCCAAGTAAGGCCACAGTTTCTGGATTTTGAAATATCACTTGTTCCCAGAAAGGATCAGGCAGGGCTGTGGCTGAGTGAGAACTGAGTGAAACATCCATAGGCCTCCACAGCCTCACTCTTCAATCCTGCTTTAGCCATGGGATTACTCCATGGCTGGTTTTATGTGGGCAGTGTTGGGTATAGAAGAGAAGACCTGGGTGTGATCACAATTGACAGGAAAGCCAAGCTGTGTACTCTAGTGCCTTGCACAGTGCCTACTTGGTTCAATGATGATTGGTAATATTAGGTGGGTGGACCGATGGGTGGATGAATGGATGGATGAATGACCTGGGGTCAAGGGAGATGTAAAGAGTATTTTGATATACTGGGATGGCTGAACCAAAACTTGTAGCTGGAAAATGCTTTTTCTGAAGTCTGGAAGTCTCTGTTGTCAGGTGAGTCTCAGCAGGGTGCTGGGGTTGGACAGTTACAAGAAGCCTTCTTAAAAACTTTCTCCCTGCAACTTTCCACCTGTGTAAGGAGCACCCAATTTAATTCTAGGATTTCTCATTGAATTAAGGGTTTAATCATTTTCATGATTCTTTTCTTTTTCTCATTACTTTTACCCATTCTAGGATGCTAGCAATAGTCTAGCTGGGACCATTTTTTGATCTCTTGGAAAGTGTAAAATTAAAAGCACCCTATAAATTTTATTTTGTATTAATGAATCCCAAGTCTCCCCCCAAACTCCCTGAGAACTCCACTCTCTAGAAGTCCCATTAACTGGCTCAAGGCTGGCTCTGGATTCTCTTAGGAATTCTAAAATTTGTGGTGTTTAAGGAATATTTTCTAGTCCAAGCCACCAGAAGTTTTCCAAACAGGCGTCTGACGCTCTGCCATTCAGAACATTGTACAGCTCTGGTTCCAAAAGGAACAAATTACTAACTTCTCTCAAAGGAACATTTTCCCAGTGCAAATTATTAAAACTTCACACCTTGTTTCTCTTCCAGGATGAGTTGAAGATGAATTAATTATAATCATAGAGTCATTGAGTTAAAGCCAAATACACTATAAGCAAGCTATTTGGCATATTATTCTCCTTTAAATAGTTGTTCAGCTCTTATTGTTATTGATACATCTTGATGGTCCTTGTAGGGGTTGGGGTAGGATGATATGCTATCTCTTTTGCAGGGTTCCCTGTTAATTCAAATTCTAATGGCGGAAATGAACTCTGTCCAAAGGTCAGGATTGGTCAAGATGATTTACCAGGCAAGTAGTCTTGTATCATATTGAAAATCCATTCTTTCTATAAACCTACCTGATATATTCTTTTATTTGGAAAGGTTGTGGAAAGGAATATAACCAATCTCATTTTAGACTTTTTATTTTGTGTTCCCTTTCTGTAGGCTTTGACTTGATTTCTCAGTTCCAGGTAGATAAAGCAGCATCTAGAAGAGCTATTCAGAGGGTAGTAGGATCAACTGCATTACAAGTGGCTTACAAATTGGGAAATAATGTAGACTTCAGGATTCCAACAAGGTATATAAAAATATTTTATCTAATTATCTGCCTCAAAAGCATTTTAAAAAATGAAAAGCTATGCAATGTTAGAAAATCTTCTCATGCTCAATGTTTCCTAGATCATGATTTTATTTGAAGATGAAGAAATATATTTACCTATCTACTTCAGTGTTCAGCGTCTAAATATGTGCATACTCTTCATGTTTTCAGTATGTAATTTACTTTTCATTCCAGGGAGAAAAAAATCACTGAAACCATTATACATTGATTCAGGACATGTTCTTATTACTTTGCTCTCTGTTTTTGTATAATTTGTCTGGTTTTGGCTGAAAGGACCCTCTGTGAAAAGTGCCAGAGTTGAAGCATAAATTTAACTAGGAACCCCGGAGTGGTTAGAAGACTCACAATGGTGCTGTTCAAGCGTCCTGGTGCTGAAATCGAACCATACATCTATTTCTTGGCTTCTGGCAGGAATCAAACAAAAGCAAAACTAGGATAATGATAACCGAAGCAATGGTAGTGATAATAATTTAAAAATCCTCCACTTCATTTACCTCCTTCTCTAGAACTATGTTTTTTATCCTTTAAATTATTTATAACTGTGGTGCTTTAGTGTATGTGTTGAGTCAAGCCATTGTTACGAATGAGCTTCAGGATTTTCAGTTTTATATCCACTTAAATACCTTCTATGTAATTATCATAATTATTGTATATTTTATTGCACTGCAAAAAATTGAATTAAGATTCCTTTGATAGATGAACAAGAAAATTAAGGCTTTGATAAAAATTAAGGCGTAAAAGTAAATAGTGATTACTTAGAATAGCAAAGGAGTATTATAAAAGCTCCAAATGTTTATAATAATGAAAATTTTGGTCAAATTAGAATATTCTGATATAGTGCCACATTGCAGATAGAAATTCATATTTGGAACATAGGAACCATATTTTTTCTAAATATGTACTATATTTTATAAAATGACAATAGTGTACTGCATAAGCCCTTTTTATAAATTTACTAATTAACATTAAGTCTCATCCTCATCACAACCCTGTGGTAGAGACATTATTATCCATATTTTATGAAAGAGTAAACTGAGGCCAGAAAATTTAAGTTACTTACATGAGGTCCCAGGGTTAGGAGGTGCTAGAAGTACTGAAATTCAGGCAGAATGGTGCTTCAACCACTATTTAATACTGACCCTGGAAAATTATTCACATTTGGAAAGATTATAGGCATGATAACAGCTAATGACTTTTTTTTTTGCTTATATCTTCTTTTCACGCACAGAAGTGCTAGTTGTGTTCTTTTTTAAAAAAAAGTATTCTCCATGCCCAGTGTCTAGCCCCAGTTGTATTCTTAAATAAGCTTTAAAAACATCTATTTCTTTTCTTTCTTTAATAAAATAAACATGATGCAAGATCCCCCAATGCTGACCTAATTCTCTCTTCTATAATTTGAGGTACAATCTGGACTGTCATTAACCAACTCTAAGTTCAGATATTGACCAACTTGAGGCCACATAAATCCATACCTCCTGCTCATCTTTGCTGTTGCTCTTCTTCAAGTGCTTAGAGCTGTCACTAAATATTTTTCTCAGTATATAACCAGTTTCCCATATTCTCTATCTCCTTGACTCCCTGCCCCCCAAAGACTAAAATCTCTGCTTTACTGGCAAAGTTTAATAAAAGATGAAAAAAGAATTAGGTCAGAAGTAGAAAAAAGTAGGAGAAAGAAATAAAAAGAGGAGGGGAGAGGCAGAGCACTGAAATAAATGGAGTCTGAAATAGGTAATAAAGTGTACTTTGGGGCAAGTACTTACACTATCTTTGTTTCAGTCCCTTCAGCATAAATTAGGAATGATAATAACTGTGTCATAGGAGCAAATGTTAATAAGTTGGAGAGGGTTTGGACAGAGCCTGGCACACAGCAGTATTAGTTAAGTATTCATTCAAGTAGTGAAGAGCACTAGAAGGAGTGTGTGCAGACGGGAGCCTTTTCTCCTTAATGGATTCTTTCTTTTCAAGCTGCGCTCTCAGTCCTACTCATTCAAAAACCAGGTGGTAAGAAAAGCAGGGGCTGGAATTGCTCTCAGACCATGCAGGGAGTAGTCCTGGTTTAAAGGAAATTTCTATACTGGAGAATATAGGTTCTGAGGGAATGAAAAAGAAACCTTAACAGGATTTTCATGGTAGGGAAATGAGAATACGGCGTATAAAGCTGATGTGATAGAGTCACAATTTACCTTCCTATTTTCAATTTTTTTGAAAGATTATGAGACATAATTTTTTGCTTTTTATTCTTTATTTAGACAATAGTACCATATTCTCAACTCAAATTTCTAAACATTTTTTGTTTGTTTACCTTAACAAATACAATTCTTAGCTCTTTTTTGGGTTAAGGTCATAAACAACCATTTCAAGGTCTAACGTCTTATCTTTTATTCAAACCCTTACAGTTCTTCTTTTAAGGTACTCTGTGCAGATTGTAACATAATGAAATAAATCATTTAGAGATCCAGGTTCTTTTACATTATGTATGCTGTCAAGTTTACTTATCGATGTGCATAGCATCTTTGCAAGAACAGACTCTCAGGTGTTCAAAAAAGACAATGCTACCAACTGCTATTAGACTTGTGAGGACTTCTAAAAGGTCTTAAGTATGTATAAATACAGATATATTTTATTAATTTGAACACTGAAAGGAACTTTCTTCTCTTATATTGACAAATTGTATTACCTAGTTTAAAAGATTAATAACATGATAATTTTGATTATACTTGTATATATACACAAACATAAACATATATTATCTTCGTGTATATGAAGAAAGAGAGCAGATGGATACCTTTGATTCAACAATATGTCTATAAATGAACTGTTCTTCTAGCAACCTCAGTCACCAATTCATTTTTTGAAAAAAGTTTTTGGCATTACAAAACCAAGTCAGAGGTAAATGGGGACATTATGTTCTATCCTACCTTCAACATAATCTCTTTGCTCATTTAGCAGGGAAGATGAGATGAAGCATAAATTGGGAGAGATCCCTCAGTCAACCTCATGATATCTTTGCAAAAGAGTCACTTAGACAAGTTACTGTGACTTGTGGAATCAGAGCAAAATAGATTTGTTTTATCTGGGGCTGATGAAATTCTACGGCCTTGCTCAGTGCATCTGTAAACAAATACATTGGTAACATAGGTTTACAAAAACCTAGAAAAAGAATGCTTTAAGGAAGAGAACAAAACATTAAGATTTATCTTTCTTCTATGAAAGGCTCACACCCCAACAATAACTATATTTGGACAAAAAAGAAAAATTCTTTAAGCATCTGGTTAAATCCAGATCATTAAGTGAGAAGAATATCAAAATAACATTCATAATTTAAATGGATACTGGTCAAATTTCACCATTGAATAAAACTTTTAAAACTTATCTCCCAGCTCCAAGTTAATTGAGGTCATTTAAATGAAATGTATAAACTTCTATAAGGTTTTATAATTATACAGTAGGCAATATATTATACTGTCATCAATGAACCTTAACTTCTTCTCTAGAGGTTATTCTGGAATATGCATATTCTGAAAAATTTAAAGTCAATGGAAATATGTCAAACAAAATCTATATTAAAAGTAAATATCCAAATAGATGTAGACATCTTTATTCTGGGGAAATAGTTCTTACACACATTTTTTTTTTCTTCTTTAGCTCCAAACTGAATCTTTTTAAATGTATGTGTTAAAACCTCCTGTATACTTTTCTAAAAAAAGATTTTATTTATTTATTTATTTATTTATTTATTTATTTAAAGATTTTATTTATTTATTCATGAGAGATAGAGAGAGAGAGGCAGAGGGAGAAGCAGGCTTCAAAGGAGCAGAGAGCCTGATACGGGACTCGATCCCAGGACTCTGGGATCATGACCTGAGCCGAAGGCAGATGCTTAACCATCTGAACCACCCAGGCGCCCCAAGATTTTATTTATTTATTAGAGAGCGAGAGAGCAAGCCTGAGCGGGGGCAGGGAGGGAGAAGCAGACCCCACTGAGCAAGGGGCCCAATGTAGGGCTTGATCCCAGGGCCCTGAGATCACGACCTGAGCCAAAGGCAGATGCTTAACTGACTGAGCCACCCACGCACCCCAAAACCTCCTGTATACTTGACAAATACTTAATGACTTGAAAACTTTGCAATAAGTATAATACACATCACCAGTGACCATTTAAGAATGTGTACTAACAAAGGAATTCACCCAGTATTATAAATAAAAAAAGTCGTTTGAGAACTTAAGGTTAAAAGAACTACTTGGATGCTAAAAGGGTGTTCAGGTGAAAAGCTTCATATTTTTGTTATTTTTATAAAATCAGCAAAACAATGAAATTTGTTGACATAGTTGACTCATTTTATTGAAGGTGTACAAAATATTTGCAGTAAAGTAAGTTATATGTTTATTTATGCTATTGTGAGAGATGATAAAGTTTTATAGTTAAAGTCAGCGTAAAGATAGAAAAGCTTAGTAAGTTGAGTAATTTCACTTATTTCTAAACATTCTTGGAACTGAATAATTTTTTGGTTTAGAAATTCTTGACCCCCAACAATATATTTTAATGCAACTGGCAGTAACACATATGCCAATATGATAAATTTATATGTTATTCATTTTGTAACCAATCAAATCAGCATCCACTTAGATATTTCTTCTTGCCTTTCTGTTTTTTACTTTCACAAGAGGGGGGTATTTAATAGGAGTCTGACCTGAAGGAAGGTTATTTGGGACTTTGAGTCCTGGTCCATAACTATTTTCAGAAATGTCAAATATTATTATTTACCAAACAAAATTAATGGCATCTAACATGCTCAGTGTGAAGGAGCTTCTCAAGTCTATACAGTTACTGATTCTCAAAATGCATATGTGGGTCTAGGATATAATTGTGGAGGGAACTACCCAAGCAATTATGGAAATAACAAATACTCCTAACAACGTACTATATTAAAATAAAAAATTTAAAAGCTGCTTTAATTAAATGGCTTTATTAACTAGTAGAGCTGACTTGGATTCCAAATGATCTCTTCTTTAATTTGTGGAAGAAATGCTGCCAAAAATCTTGCAAGAATATGTTTTTTGGCTGAGAAGGAATTGCTGAACAGGAGTTCTTTAGGTAGCATAAATAGTAATATTGTTGGGGTTATGTGGCATTGGAACCCTCCTTAGCTATGAGGAAGGGTTTTTTTTTAATGTGTATTTTAGGACGGAGCATTAATGTACATGAATGACTGAACTTTTCTGAAGGTTTTTATGGACAGTCATGAAAGAACAAACAGGGCATAGTTTTTCACACTGTAGCCTTTCTGTAGGTCTAGAATCTAAGAAAGCATAATAAGGGAATATGGTAATATGCATGGGTACAGAAAACAAGACTGTTATTTAATGTTTTAAAATTTTACTCAGGCATTTATATCCCAATGGTCTGCCTGAAGAATACTCCTTTTTAACTACTTTTCGGATGACTGGAAACACACTTGAAAAGAACTGGACCATTTGGCAGATTCAGGATTCCTCAGGGAAGGAGCAAGTTGGCGTGAAGATTAATGGCCAAACAAAATCTGTTGCATTTTCATACAAGGGACTGGATGGAAGTCTCCAAACTGCAACCTTTTCAAATTTGCCTTCCTTGTTTGATTCCCAGTGGCATAAGATCATGATCGGTGTGGAAAGGAGTAGTGCTACTCTTTTTGTTGATTGCAACAGGATTCAATCTTTACCTATAAAGCCAAGAGGCAAAATTGATGTTGATGGCTTTGCTGTGCTGGGAAAACTTGCAGATAATCCTCAAGTTTCTGTTCCGGTAAGTATAAAACCATACACTATGGCTGATTAAAACAAAACCGGATTGCTTAAAAATGAATACTTCAGGTATCTTTGATAATCATCTGAACAAGTCTGAAGCAATGCACAGTTATTCATTTTCAAAATTCATTCAAGCACTTACTCAAAAAGCATTCAGTGCCTGTTTTGAGCATAGCATGCATCAAATGGAATGGGAAATCAGAGAAAGTCAAGTAAATGGCTCCTGGTCTTGAGGAATTTCAAATCTACTTGGAAGATGTTACATGCCAACCTGGAGCTCCCAGAATCCTTCAGAGGCAATGTAAAAGAAGCCAGTACTGGTGTGGTACACATAGTGTATAAATAACTAATGAGAATATTCAAAGTAAGGTTAAGATGAATGGTGGATTTGGTAAGTCAAGAATTCTGTGCTTCTTGAAGGCAATGAACTTTGAAATAGAAGGATCTAGCTGAGGGAAAGAGCATTAAATGGAAAGGAAGTTGAGAATAAGTGGGCCCAATCAAAGGTCTGGAGACCAGCTGGTTTGGATGAAATGTATATGTGAAAATGTGTGTGTGTGTGTGTGTGTGTGTGTGATGAGGGGAAGAAGGGTAGGAGATACTAATTGCAGGGTATGAGAGAGAAGGTTAGGAAGCCATATGGTGTCTGATTAACAAGAATAACAAGTATATAGATGGTACAATATGTATTTAGAAGTAGGTCTTGCATGACATATTATAAAGGTAAAGGATTTTAGAAGTCTGTTCAGGATTTTGCTGTAGAGTTCCATGGATATAAAGGTTAGGAATTATATAATAACAGAATAATTGTGCCAACTAATACCATATAGTTCTATCATTTTGAATTGTTAAACTTTCATTGAACAATCCTTTAAAAGGATATTTTATATTATTACAGGAATTTAAAAAATATATCTTATAGGATAAGTGTTCTTTGGGGGGAAATTAAAGAATTTAGAGCTCAATAAACTACTGATACCAACATATACTCTCTCTCTCTCTCTCTCATACAGAACTGTTAAATTCTAGTCACAAAACTTATATCATGGCATGTAGCAGGGGTGATACAATGATTTTGAATTGTTTCTGTGTACTTCTCCAAAGGAAAAAGGTTATCAGGCACTCAGTAATGGAATTGTTCAAATAACTTATTTTCAAGGGAAGAATTGTGATTAGTGTGAAGGGTAGTGTGAAATTTCTATATTCTGTGATGGACAGGAAGCAATTTGTAACTGCCACATTACTGCTCTGGCTTGTAGACACTTGAGAAAGTATTTCTTCAACTAATGAGTTATCACACCTCAAGTGGCTGGGTTAAAAAGCCAATGGGACCACTATTGTGCCATCTTGAAATTTTGTGCAGCAAGATTGTTGCAATGGCATGGGACTGGTTTGCAGACAACACCAAATTTCTGCAGTATCTGTGTCATTTCTGGGCCATGGGTAAGGGCAGAGAGACCTTAAGGCACCTCTTTAGTATAATGAGCATCAGTCAAGTACTTAAAAATTGATTTATTGTTTCATTGGTCTTGAAAAACATTTCATTTTTTTGTAGTTTCAAGTTTTTATTTAAATTCCAGTTAGTTAATATACAGTATAATATTAGTTTCAGGTGTAGAATTTAGTGATTCATCCCTTACATACAACACCTGGTGCTTATCACAACCAGTACCCTCCTTAATACCCATCACCCATTTAAGCCATCCCTTGTAAAACATTTCAAATCATTGTAATTCTGGATGTGATGGAAGTTATTAAACTCTTTGATTGCCAGAGTGGTTAAGTCTCAATATTACTCCAATATATTATAATCTAGCTAATGTTATAGCTGATGGCAGGTTTTCTGCTAAGTCTAGTCTCATATCAGAGTGGAGACCAGTTAGGACCAGTTATCCTCTATTTTATTCTGCCATGTGTGGGCATGCAACAAAGAACCTGGCAGCTGATATTATATTTTGCCTCTGGTCCACCAAAGAGCTTTTCAAAGTCAGTACGCTATGGCCAATGTTAAAAGTAACTGAAACAGGCATGAACAATTTTTTTCCTTTATACTGAATTTTCACTCTCCCACAAGGAAAGACAAAAGAGACTTGAACCTAAAGCTTCATTAAAGTTTCATATTTGATGATATAGTGTTGGTTGTAGTAATAATAAATAAAACAGCTCAAAGTTATAGGCCAAAAAAAATCCTACTGACAGCCAAGTACTGACAGTGACAATGTCAAACTCAAACTTGTCATCAAAATGTATTCCTCAATTTTTACCCTGTATTAGACAAATAAATAGAAAATTCTATGTAAGGAAAACCCATTTATGCTTTTTAAGCATCTTAATACCCTTAATACGCCAATTTAAAGTTTAAAAAATGCTTTCATTCCATTAACTTATTTTATCCTTGCAACAGTTTTATAAAATAGCAAGCATAGAAAGGATTATCTCCCTTTCTCAGTTGAAGATGTGATTTCAAGAGGATTTCTTGGCTTGTAAGAAGCCATGTTAGGCATAAAATTTCTAATCTACCTATTTTCTGCTGTGCCAACTAACTTTCCTTTGAGAAAAGTAGAAATATGTATAACCACATATCATTCCTTTTGAAGCATTTCCTCACTTTCATTTTGGAAGGCATTTGTGATTTGTGTAGATTTTTTAGAATTTACTTTGCAGGACAAACTAAATGCTTTCTTTTTTAAAGAAAGAGGATTGTACAGTATAAAACATGTTCTCAGACATTAATCCTACTTGTTTATTAATTTAGTAAACTTCCATCATGTGCCTATATACCGGGTATACAAAGTTAAATAAATCACAGATCTTGTTTTCCTCAGTTCAGTCTCTTGAGGGTGAGGGGTTGAGATAAGTAAACAATGACAATACAACATGATAAGGATCATGATAGTGAATGGAAGCACATGGAAGAGGCTCCCCACTCAGAACAGGCCAGGGAGGCATGAGAGTGGAGGTCAATCATGTTTACTGTAGAAGATGATGTTCAGAGAAACCCTGGGGCTGAATGAGCATTATCCAGGAGAAAATAGGGTCCAGTGTTCTAGGAAGAAAGGCTCTCGTTAGGGACTTCCCACATATATCAACTCTTTCCTTTCAAGTTTATTAGTCTTCCCACACTGCTCCTTACTCTTCTAGACTAAGAACAGTCAAATACTCATACAAGTCCCCAAAGTCCAAGTTCAAGTGCCCATGAGTTGACCCTAAGCCCTTGTTTCTATTCTTGTTTTATGTTTTGATTTCTCACCAATTTGGCTGAAATTTGAAGTTGCTGGCAATTACTGAAGCTCAACAGTGACCATATGTTCCTTAGAAGACTTAGAGAGTGATGAGTCATAGTATCCATATATTCTGGGAGGTAGAAGTATACCGATAGGGCACCCTTCCCTCCATCTGGAGACAGCAAATAGTCAATATTAATGTGTGAGAAATTTTAAATTGGAGTGAAATGTGCCAATAATATAAAAACAATAAGGAAGAGTATATTTTTCAATTTTTCTTCATGAAATTGGATTCATTCTAATCTTTGACATTCTAGATTAATTGAATATTTTTCTCAGGATCAACACTGGCTTTTCTTCAGCAAATAAATCAAAAGCAAACATCCCTTCTAAAGGTATTAACAAATGTCAGAAGGTAGCCCTAGGAACTGCATAATAAAAAATGCAATTGAAACATTTGACGGAGCACTAATGCTAAAAGACTCATTTATATTGTACTTGTTTGTGATTTTCTCATATCTCTCCTATCTTGTGTCCCTTTCTCTTTTCTAAATTGGAAAAGGAAACCAATTTCAAGAGGTTTTTCATAAAGCTTGCATTATAGCTGCTCACGTGATCTACAACTCAAACATCTTCTCATCATTCATGGTTATTTAGTGGGCTCAGAGCATTTTATATTTTTTCCCAATGTACTGCTGTAATACATTGATAGTTTGATTTTAAAGCAATAAATCCCATATTTCCTATTCTCCTTTGTGCCCATATTTTAGGATGGTGCAATTTATCCCACTGCAAACTCAGTTTTCTGGCAGCATACCATAAAAACATGTTATTTTATGACAGGTTCTTTATTGTTTGTTGTCAGCATGATTGCCTAGGAGAGTTATTTGGTACAGCTCTATTAGAAAACAAAGTTAGCCTTTCTCCTTTTTCAGGGATGTACACTAGGGGTTTGGGCTTAAAGAAGGATACAAGTTTATGTGGCTTTACAAATACGTGATTCAAAACCTTTTTCTTTTTACCTATGCTTATTCAAAATAAACCACTGTGGAAAATAATCAGAAGATATAGTGGCCTTTAAAAGTATATTTCAAGAGTGCTACTCTATGTTATTTTTGTTAAATTCAGAGAAAATGTGAGAGCAAATAGAAAGAACTGTCAAAACTAGTGATAGAGAAGTTATCTGTCCTTTTTTCTACTCCATAGAATTAAATAATACTAATCTCCACATACAGAAACAATGAAATTTTCATAAAAGATAATATGGGAAAATCAACTAGGAGGTTGTGGTTAATATTCTTTTTGGTATTTAAGAAATATTGTAGGAAAGTTATTTTTCAGTGATTTAAGAAATGCATACTCTACTATGCATAATATCTAAACTATTAGGTTTGCTTATTAAGTTGTTTTTTTTGACAAATACACCTTTTACAAATATCTTTCACTTGTAAGTATGAAATAAATACAAAAGAAATAGTTATGTCATGTATATATAACCATAGGAAATTCTCTTTAAAACCCTTTGGTGTAATTTGATGGAATATTTTTGAATACTGACTGTGAAGACAATTTTTTGGAGATAAAATTAGCCTGCTGCATTATAAACCATATTAACAATATCAGCTGGATTTTCCACTAGGTGGCAATGAAATGACAAGCACACAGAAAGAAATCTGTTAACATACGAGGAGCCATAATCAGAGGAAGGGACTATGGATTACTAGAATATAAACTAAATGAGGGTCAAACTTCCTTTTAATGGAAAATTGAAAAACACAAAATTTTTTATTGGCCTCAGCTGTGCCCATATTGTTGCAATAAAAAAAAGTCAGTGCTATTAGTTTTTCTATTTCTATTAAACTATATATGAGCTAAGGTCATAAAGAAATCTCTGTTACGTAGACTGGGTGGTTGTAAGTCAAGAGATTAATTCCATGTTATTTTTCTTCCTCTTTGTGTTAATCTCTGTGCATTTGGTTTCTTTGGTTACAATGTGGTGTCAATAGAATCATGGACTCTCAAAGGTGGAGGAAATTTTGATTGTTATCTACCCCAAACCTCTAAGTTTACATGTGAAGAAATTGAAACCCAGACAGGGGAAGGGGTTTGCCCCAAGTCATAATCAAACCAGAAGATAAATACTATCAATTCTTAGTTCACTATATTTCATTTCATCTTTATATATTCATTAATTAACATTTGGCAACTATTCATTAAACATCTGTTAAGTTATAGACAGAAATTAAAACTCCAATGGAGTTTACATTCATTCTGGGGAGAAGAGATGGACACAAATGGATAAACGAGTAAATGTATAGTATGCCTGGTGTTCATGCATACTCTGGAGAAAAATGAAGCAGGAAACTGGACCCTGGAGAGGAGGCCTCCCTGAGAAAAGAACATTTTAACAGAAACCTGAAGGGGTTGGGCGTATTACCATGTGGCTCTCTGAGGGAGGAGGGTTCTAGAAAGAGAGAATATGGAGTAAGAAGGGACTGATGTTGGTTGTCTGCTGTGTTTGAGGAGGGCATGGAGACCAGTGTGGATGGAGTGAGATTGAGAGAAGTAGCTAATGAGCCTGAAGAGGTAGCCTGATGGAGTGAGGGTGGGGAAATTGTGTTAGCATTTTGGCTTTCATGCTGGGTGAGATGGGAATCTATCTGATAGGTCTGGACAGACAAGTAACATGTTCTCATTTTTTGAAAATATCTCCTTGGCTGCTGCTTTGGCAATAAAATGTAGGGAGAGAGAAGGACAGAACACTTAGGGCCACAATAAAAGGAGACCTTTAGAGACTACTGCAGTAACTCAGGCAGGGCTGGTCTTGGTTTGGTACAGGGCAGTAGTGGTGGAGGTGGTGCAAGGTGGTCAGATCCTGACCCATTTTGAGGATAAAGTAAACAGATCTGAGGTGTAAGAGAAAACAAAAGCAAAAGTGACACCAATATTTTTGGAATGATTAATCAGAATTATACAGTTGCCATTTATTGAGCTGGGAAAGACTATGGGAAGAGCAGGTTATCAGGGAGAATATCAAGAGTTGGTTTGGAACATCTAAGTTCGATCAGGATTTTGATCACTATTAGACATCTAAGAGAAGATGCTGAGCAGGCAGTTAGGTATATTCTTCTGGTGTTCAACAGGCAGGCCCAGCTGGGAATAGAACTCTAGAAGTTGTCAGCGTATATATGGTATTTAAAGCCATGCAGTGAGATGAATCGCTGAGCGATGAATGTGGTAGAGAAGTTCTAGAACTGAACTGTGAAACAACCAACATTTAAAGGTTGCTGAGATGAGGGAGATTCAGCCAAAGAGACCAGAAAGAGCAGCCTGTGATATCAGAGAGAATCAGGAGACTGTGGTACTCTGAAAGTCAGGGGAAATAGAATTTTAAGGAGGAGAGAATGGTCAACTCACCCAAATGCTGTAGAGAGATCAAATTAGATGAGGCCTGAGACTTGATATTGGATTCAGAAACCCATGAGAGTGACTTTGAGAAAAGACCCATTGGAGTATTGGGAGTGAAAGCCCAGTTGGAAAGGCTTCAAGAGAGAATAAAAGGGATAGGAAATGGAGGCAACAAATACAGACAACTCTTCTGAGTTTTAAATGGAGAAGAGCAGAAAACGAGATGGCAGCTGAAGGGGGATGTGGCATGAGGGGATGATTTTTTTTTTTTTTTAATGAGTAGATAACAGAGGATGCCTTACCATAGCTGAGAGTATAACATTCCTTTATGTTCTACTAAAGTAGCCTTTCTGACTCCAAGGATCAGGCATTTATTACCACGTGAATCCCCTTGAAGTGCCCTTTTAAATTAGGCCACCTTTCCCCATCCATATCCTTGGTGCAGAAAAATCTTTGATGATGGTCCAATAATTAGCTATCCAATACTACTCAAATTCCTTAGCTTAGAATTCAACAGAGGAAAAAACATCTAATGTCTACTGTTTGCCACAGTGAATTGGATCTCTTCTGTATACATCATTTCCTCCTCTTGTGCTGTGCTACTATCACCTCTTTAGAACTCTAACCTTTACCCTCCCCATCTCTGCTTATGAGAATCTCAGTTGCTCTTCAGGGCCTCCCTCACATGTTACAGGTTATATGATCCCCTTGCTGATGACCTTCGCCATGTTGTATATCAACGGCAATACTATATATTGTCAAAAGCAGTTTGTGGCCTAGATAACACTAAACATTTTTGTGTCTTCCATAGTTTCTATCTCAAAGCTCATGAGTGTGTTATATAAAGATATGCTGGATAAAAAGATGAACAAAGCACTATATGCCAGGTCTGCTAACTCTAAGTCTACTGCTCTTTCCTTTCACTGTTTTGCCTCTGCCCTTGGTATGATTCAGATGACTGTCCTCTACTCATATTTAATGACAATTCTTAGCACTATGTCTGAAACTGCAGGGCCTAGTCTACAGAGAATTGGGGGAAATTTCTGATTTCAGGGCAGCTCAGAGCCTCCTGCTTAGCAACTAGGAAGCTTCACTTGGAGGAGGTCCCTCATGATGGTAAAAACCAACACTTGGTCATAAAATGAAAAGAAAAATGAGATCTCAGAGTTCAAGTATTTCCTTAAATCTTTGTTGCTACTGAGTGAGTAGACAAAAGCTTAATGAAACATTTCTCCTGTTAAAAAAACTTGTCTTTGAAGAGCTAGTTTTTAGATATTTTATAATTGTAAAATTTAATCATAATTCAGTATGCAAAAAAATCAAGCCTTGTGCTATTCTCAATAATACTGAACCAAGTTCTATAGTTTGTCATTAGAATTTTCTCACGAGGAAAAGATAGTTGTCTAATATTAGTTTTTGCCTAAATTTAAGAAGAGCTTACATACCTTATTAATTTTTCTCAACAACCCAGCAAAATAAGTAGAAATCACTAGCACTATTAGAAGAGTAGAAGTTGGTGCCAAAATTCCTTGTTTCAATGTGTTGTCTGCTGGACACTACTCTGGCTTAGGAGATAGGAATTATACCTTCATGTTCTATAGAAAAGAATCGGATAACGCCAAATCAGGGTCACGTAAGGCACCTTACAATCACACAACTCAGTTCTCCCTGAGACAATGATGAGGTATTTTATGTTGAGAAGGATGAATTGTGCTAGGACATTCTGTTTAACTGATTAAAAAAAAAACTTTATTTCTCTACTTGTATTTATTTCAAGTCTTACAAACTATAAACTCATTAGGGGAGGAGAATATCTTTGGTTTTCCTAGAATGTTATCCTAGTGTGTGGCTTATATTAGGACTTCAAAAATGTTAACTGAAGGACTAAATTAAAATATTTGTCATGTATATTTTGTCAGTGGATATTCAAAGAGAACAGTGATTCCAGGTATGAAGATGAGAAACGTGTGGAAATCAGCATTTTGGATGTGTAATGAAAGTGACTTTTAGTAAGGAACTCTGCCAATCTTCCTTCAAAATAATTAACATGCAAATTGGAATTCATATTGCATGCCAAAAAATGGTTGTTGTATAGATAATTATTAGTGCGTGGGTGGTGTTTATGTGGATGCACAGATGTGTGCAGAAACCTTTGATCTATGTGGCACTCTGAACAACCCAGCCTGTATTCACAGATGAATTGCATTTCATTACCCCATTATTCTGTGCCACAATTGCATCTTGCATATTTAAGCAGGTGTACCAATTTATCCAGAGAGAATTACATTTTTCAGAAAACAGCTTAATGAATTACTTTGCATTTACAATAAGTAACTTTAATGAAGTATCTAAACAAAGGATATAGGTTTCCTGGTTAGCCATATAATTAAAGTTTCTCAAGGTGATTAGGCTATGAATTTTTTTTGAAAATCAAAATATCAAACATATACAATGCATGCCTAGTGTGAATTACCAATTCACAAAGGATTTAGTGAATACGATACATGAACGGTCTTTCTTATTTTAAGAATTAGGGAGGGGGAGACACCTTTTCTTATTCTGGTAATATTTTTATCTAATCATTGAAGAACAAGAATTATAACCCCCTTTCCTATTTGATATTTTATTATACACATGTATATGTAACTGCATATAGAAATAGTTGTTAGTTTTCGGAGAAGCATTAGAAATTTGCCTCTGGATGTATTTGCATAACAATCATGCAAGCAGGGAGAGGTCTGAATCCTTAGGGAAGTTCCTTAGTCTTGTTTTGAGGTTTTCTAGCAGATGTTGGACATAAGCTTACAAAGTTTTAATTTCTAGATCACTCTTCTTTTCTCTTCATCTTTAATACGAATGTTCAATCACCAAATTCCTTGGTTACTGGCTTAGGACATGATGGCTCTTTCTGGAGATGGGATGTATTCTAGGGGGAGGATAAGTAGAGGAGAAGAGAAGACCTTATTTCACAATCAGGTACATTTGGAATGCTAGCTCTGTCTTTTACTAGCTGTGTGACCTCTGGCAAGTGGTTTAACCTCTTTGCCCCGCTTTACTCGTGAGCTTCAAAGAGTTGTTGGAGGTACAGCTAGGTATTTAGTAGTCATTAAGGAGAAGGTTGTCCCATTCTTTCTTTTGTCTTCCTATTAAAATTTCCACTGCAGTTTAGAACAAAACCAAAATAAAATCCTTCCCAAGCAAATGAGACTACTCTAAGAAAGATAAAGTATTTGACAAAGTGATATGCTTAACTGTAAGATAATTGTGTGGCTTAATAAGCAGTTCTCTTGTAGGATGTCAGTATACTATTGTTAAATAATTCATACCATGAATACACAATTTTCATACAATTTATAGAGAACTTTCCATCTTAAAATATATCTTGGGTTAGCTGTTCACTTTCTCTTCACCCCACTTACCTCATTTTTCCAGATATCCATATTTTCTGGAGAAGAGCCATGGTAGGGTTAAGAGCAACCAGGAGAGTTAGAATCATCTAAGAAGAGGTACAAATGCAGGAATCTGAAAGCTTAATGTCTTATTTTCACCCCTTCATAAAATGGAAAACTTCCTTTTGTTTAACTTTCCCTTCATTATGGGTAGAAGGGAAGGACTTCATCCTTCATCCTCTCCAAGTCTGATCTTTTGTTCAGTAACCTCAACTCTGGATGTTTCCATAAAAATGGAAAAAAAATGTATCTAATTTAATGCTAGATCCAGCAGATCTAGAGACCTTTTGGCAGGTGGGATGGAGTGTAAATCACTACTGGATGAAAGAAAAGACACAATGTTTTGGATTTGGGACCTTGATATTAATTAGATATTTGCATAATGCCAGAAGAATCAGCTGACCAAGAAATACAGATCTGATTTGAGATGTCTAACAAGGAATTTCCTCAATTTAAGAAGATGGGCCAGAATGGAGGTGCTGGGTGGTGTATACCTTTTTTTTTTCCCCCTCACCTTGTCACCAGAGGCCTTCAGCTTCAGACCTGGTCACTCTTCCATTGTATTGTTTCTCTCCTGTTCCCTTCTTTCTCTCTTAACACCTGCTAAAATGTAAGAACTTGTCAGGGCACATTTGGATTTCAAGTGTCTGAAAATTATATATCTCTTCAACCAATGAATGAGATAACACTAAATTTAAATGCTTTCTATTCTCTTGTTTTTTCCCTGAGTTCTAGATTTCCCTCTCATTCCCTCCATTTCCAGTCCTTCCTATTTCCATTTTAAGCTGTGAATACTCCATGGAGAATGTCTTCTCTAGCATGCAAATTTCTTCTAGGACTGGATTTTCTTTCCTCTCCTTTTCCTCCTAGGTGCCACCTCTTTGGCTGTCTCTGTCTCTAGTCTTCCCCCATGTAAACCCTTAGTGCATGTGTTCTCTGTGAAGTTCAGTAGGCCTGGGCTCCAATCTAGACCCTCACACTGGCTTGTGACCTGGCCGGTTCCTTGTTTGCACAGGGCCTCATTTGAATAGAATCTGCATCTTAAGGATGTGGAAGGACAGAAGTGGAAAGTCAGTGCCAGTGGTCTGTTCCTGCCAAGGGCTACGATGGAATACTGCAGAGCTACAGACATCTACATTCAGTCATCAGAGAAACTTGGGAAGGGCTTCCAGCCCATTTCCATTGGAAAATCTGTATTCAAGGAACAAGAGTACTGGTCCACTGAGGTCAACCAGTTCAAATTGGTCTCCAGTCACTTAACAATTGGACCACACTTACAAACTTCTCTCTCTCTTAAATGACCTGCTTCTGTCCTCCAGAATCTGAATTGACTCTCTGCTGTCTTTCTCCAGTTTGAACTTCAGTGGATGCTGATCCATTGTGACCCACTACGCCCCAGTAGAGAAACTTGCCATGAGCTGCCAGTCCGAATAACTGTGAGTCCCTTGACCACCTACACTTCCACCTAGCCTACCTCCCACCACCTCCTTAAACTCCCCACCTCCTCACTCTTTTTCTAAAGAGTTCAGGCTTTACTGTAGGGACCAGATAGATATTACGGAAGCACAGGTCCCACCCACAGCCTGGCAAGGAGAAACCACCTCAGGGTGTCTGGTTCTACCTTCGGTGGCTTATGACCCTCACTCCTCCTCCCCCAAGCATCTCTCCAAGAACACTGGCAGTCCATTCGTCGCCCACAGTGGACAGGGAGAGACTACACTTGGACAGATGGGCAGAGGCGGAGGTGCACCTTTCAGGCCTTGCCTGTGTGGCGGCGGGGAAAGGGTTAAGGGGGACTGTTGTCATTCTATCCGTTCCCCAGCCCGCAAGCTCTCCTCCAATCCCCAGGACCCTCTCAGGGCCATTCATAAACAGGAGAAACGTACGCCTTCCTGGCTGGGCACCTTTGTAAAGAACTACTCCCGGGGGCGCTTTTTGCGGGGGAGAAGTACCACTTTAGGCGTGTGACGGGTCCGGGAAGCCCAGCGGGGCGGCCGGAGGCAGAGTCCGTCCAGGGGATTAGCAGAGGGTGGCGGGCATGGCCTGGACCGCGCGGGATCGAGGGGCCCTAGGGCTGCCACTGCTGCTGTCTGGGCTCTGCTTGTGCGTGGCTCAAGTAAGTTGTGCGCGAGTGTGGGGGGTGGGGAGAGCCTTCTCACTTTCTCCCCGTCTTTTCTTCTCCAGCCCGGCGAGACCACCGACCAGGTAAGCGGAGGGCGAGAAGTGCTTGCATTTTTCAAGTGCAGGCAGGGAAAAGTGGAGGAACGGCCGTCGCGGGAGCTGTGGGGAAGGCGCAGAGCTTTCCCTGGGCTCTGCAGCCGCGTTCTTCCTCCAGCCTTGAGCACCTGCAGCGAGTACCGTCGGAGTCGGGGACCCCAGATGACCCTTAGGTGGGGAAAGGCGTCTCCTCCCCCACCTGGGCCCCAACACTGCAGGCAGAGGCTCTGAAGACCATTAGTGACTGGGGACCGGTCACTAAACTTGGGCGGTTAACCGGGTTGCTTCTTAACTCCCCCACCCCGCCCCTCCTGGTTGCATTCAAGAGCAGGCCCTTTTGCAGAAGGCGGGAATTCAGCCTAGCGGCGCTAAGCTCCCTCCCTCCGCTAAGCTCCACCAGCCCGCGGTAGCAGCATTAAACCGCGAGCCTTGCTAGTGGTGCCCGCCGCTCTGGGATTGGAACCCGGCGGCCTGGGCTGGCATCAGTCAAAATTTCAGCAGTTTCCCGAAGGCTCCGGCGTCTACTCCCTCCCGCGCGGGAGAGGACCCGGCGGGGGCGGGTGAGCCCAGATGCGGTTTGAGGTTTCACTTACAAAGACCCCATTGTAACCTGTCTGGTCATTGGAGTTTAGAAAAACAAAGTTTCCTTGATGAAAGAATCTTTTTACCCCTTTCTTTTTCCTCTTTTAAATTAGAAGAGAAAAAAAAATTCCACATACCCTAAGCAACGTGCTCACACATTTTGAGTCGCCAGTATTCCCTCTGGCACCATCAAAGCTTGGCTGTTTGCAAGCAATAAAAGCAGTAATACCCTAGGGTCAGTCTGAAATTTGGTGTAGTTTTAAAGCGAGGTGCAAAGACCTTATGCAAGAGAGTGTCAATGCAGGTAAATCCGAAATGAAGCCAGGTCCTCTCTGGGTTTCAAGGCTCTTTTGCCCCAATCCTCCCCAGTTTTCCTCCCGTATTTCTCCCTGATTTCTACTGCATGTAGAAAGATTTACAAAACGATCCTGTACTCGATCTGAGGTGGAGCGCCTCCAGTCTGAGCAGTTCCTTTTCAGCCAAAACACTGACTCTCAATTACTCATCAAATCCAAGTAGTGAATGACCACCATTTTCATTACTGAGTCCCTTAAAAAAAAAAAAAGAGGCGTCAGCCCCTCGCTTCTTCAAAGACCTCTTTTGGTTTAATGGTCTCTGTAGGGGCGAGGCCGTGTGACCCCAGTGCCCACCGTGGGGCCTAGATTCTGCTCTAACCACACTATTAAGCCTCATTCAGAATATGGCGGAACCAAAGAAACCCGGGGTCGCTCGGGAGTTTTATACTGGAGTTTTACTGGATTTCAAGACTCCGTCCCCCAAAGGGAAGTGTTCTTACCGGTGGAGGTGGGGGCCTCAGGACATCGTGCCAGTTTCTTGTTGTTGCCCAACGTGCTCCATTAATCCGTGTGTGCTATTTTTGTCAGAGAGGTCCCCCGGGCGAGCAGGGTCCCCCCGGGCCCCCGGGTCCCCCTGGAGTTCCAGGCATCGATGGCATCGACGTAAGTTTCTATCTCCAGTCCTCTGGTCCTCCAGTCCCACCGTTTCCTACCCTTTCTCCAGCGGGATGGGTTTTTGACGGGGCCAGATGCCCGCCATCCAAAGGCGGGCTAGGGCATGGGTGAGAGCTGGGTTGGAGCCTCTGTAGAAGCCTGGGGATTTTCGGAGGGATGAGGTAGACACGTTCAGTTGTCCCCGCTGGTCAAGGATCTCCACCATTTAGCTTTACCCTGTCCCCGTCCCCGAGCTGTGTGGTGAACACGCGTGGGAGTCTCCCAGCGGGGTCCTCAGCGCCTCCCACTCACGGACTGCTCTTGCTTTTTCTACTACCCCTGCAGGGTGACCGAGGTCCAAAGGGTCCCCCAGGCCCCCCGGTAAGTTGATCAGCGCATTCGCTCTTCACTTCTTCCTTTTAGAGGTGGTTTGCAGCCACGTGACTTCCAAGAATCTCAACTTTCCATCGTTCTCTCTCCCGACCTCTCCCCCTCCCTGCTCAGGGTCCCGCTGGAGAACCGGGCAAGCCAGGAGCTCCCGGCAAGCCGGGCACGCCGGGCGCCGACGTGAGTAGGCGCGGGCGCGCGCACGGGGAGGGGGGGGTCGGCTGGGGGTGCGGAGGAGGGAGGGAGAGACGTGGCGGTCTGCGGGATGGGTGCAGGCTGCGGGGATCCACGCTGAAACAGGGCTCTGGCCCTGAACTGGGCCTTGTACTCCCCGCGCGGCGTGGAGGCTGCAGTTTCTGCAAAGGGTCCTGCGAGGGCGGAGATAGCTCGCGGCCCCCTGGGGAGAGCACACAGCGCGGGCGTTCCCTGCTCTCAGAAAATCCCCAGGCCTTCCCGGTGCCTACCCCTAACCCTCCGCTCCTTGCTCACCGCCTGAACGCTCAGCCCCACTTCCGGCACAGGGGGAACTGGAGGTAGAGGAACCTTACTCGGCGCTGGTGGGGCTCTGGTGGGGCTTCGCAGCAAGTAGCCTCTGGTCCTGCCCTTTAACAGGCACTTGCTAGATTAATTTAGTAAAGGACCTACAGGCAGGGGAAGGGGCAGAGTACTCCTAAATCCTGAAGAAGAGAAATAAGAAAGATACCTTTGAGGGGAGGGCCCGAAGTGAGTGGGAATGTGCGTGCGTGTGTGTGTGTGTGTGTGTGTGTGTGTGTGTGTGTGTGTGTTGGGGGGGCAGAGGCAGGGAAATGGTCAACGCACAAAGAATAGGAAATTCAAAACTAATTTTCCTCTTTCCATGTTTTCTTGACTGGCATCACGGACAGAAATAAGCTGAGTAGGGTTGCTTGAAAATTGGGAATCATCCTTTCTCCAATTTATCCGCCTTTACACCTCTCCCTCCCCTCGATTGAAGAAAGCTCATGCTGAATTGTAGGATAAACCTGACAGTAAATAATATTTCCTCAGAGCATAATGACTTCCACTTCTCCTGTCTCCATGTGCTGGACTAATGCGTCCTGAAGTCCTACTACAGGCCAGTCCTTGACTTTAAAGCTGGGATACAAAGTGAAGTAAAATGAAGTTACCTGTTCTCAGAAAATATGCAGTGGTGCATTCATCGAGTTATCCTTCAAGTTACCACTTTGTGTGGTTTCCAAAACCTAAAGACTTTTCTAAATCAAAGAAAGCACCTGAAAACCTATGATTATAATTCCCAAGAATTTTTGACTATAGATTTTACATATTGAAGAAAAAAACCGCTAGATTTTAGTGTTTATTAAGATGGGCTTTCTTTACAAAGATTACCATTATGAGGGTATTTGTCTATGCTATTTAGTACTTTAGGAAAGATTTTGTTTTACAGTTCAGAGCCCCAAGTTTGAACTTTCTCTGTGATGTAAAGTGAGTGTGCAAGAATTCCCCAAGAACTAATATTTGGATAATACAAACTGAATATCAAACTAATATTTGTATAATATGAACTGAAATTATATAACTTGTTGTTTTTCAAGTTCTTTTTAAAACATTGAATTACTTGAAACTGTCACATCATAATAAAAAGGTCTGATAAATCCAAGGCTACTCTATAAAACAGTAGCCCAATATGGGTTGGATTTATTTCTGCATTTCTATGAAACTTGGATCTGCCTTTTGTGTGAAAAGAAAATTTATGATTACATTATTATTACTATTAATTTTTGTGGTGGTTGAAGCATAAACTAATCACCTGGAGTCTTCCCTTGGTATTGAGTTGAAATACTTTCATACAGAGGGCTAGAGTTATCTGTGCATCAGTTTTATGGTGCTTGTGTAGCATGCTCAACATGCTACAAATTCTTCTTTACCTTTTACTGTAAGGTCATAAAGACGATGCCTGGTTTTGCTTTATAAAGTAATTCCCCCATTTAAACAGAAATTTTGGATAAACAAATGAAAGTGCTTAAAAAATCTTTGAGGTACAATATAGTTAACATTGAAAGGAGTTTTTGTCTTGGTCTATAGTTGCAGTATCGTAGTAAGACATCCATGTATGTACCAGTTTTTCAGGCATTTCCTAGAACAGAAGTTAACTATACTTAAGCAAAAAGTTAACTATACTAATATGCATTTGTGTAGAACTTTTTTCCTCAAGTGCAGTCACTTTAACCTTACATAACCTGGAAGGAAGGTTTGGCTAATATTATTCTCCGGAGATAAGAATACTGAATAATTTTGAGGACAAGTAGTTTCCTCAGGGACCCAGAGTTATTAAGCGGCTAAGATAGTGAAAGAAACTAGATTTCTTCATTTTTAGACTCGCTTTCTCTCCAGATAGTTTTGCCTCATGTGGCTACAAATGAGTATCTTAAATAGATGGATAATCAGAGAAAATAGAGAGAAAAAGAGTGATAGTGAATTTTTAGTTATCCGAATTCCCAGCCAAGAAAAATGATATGGGTAATTCAATGGATCGTAAGAATAATTTATAATTGGTATTTTCTAATTATTTGTAAATATTGGTATGGTTCCACCAGATATTGACATGAAGGCACGTGGGGCTTACAAGATTCTGACTTACTGTATTCTTTGGCTCATAAACAAATCTTTTACCTCACATTGAGACTAGGCATTGAGAATAATGAATAATGAAAAATCAGTAACTGGATCAGTTTGCTGTTTGTTTGTCCCTGGCCATAGGGAAGCTAAGTAAGCAGGAGAGCTCCAGTGATCTTTTCTTGTTAGGTGAACCTCAGTGTAGTGGTGGGACCTTAAACCTCCAACCTCTTTGTCTTCTGCTCTTTGGTTCATTGCAAGGCTATACTTTTTGGTAATGTGAACAAATGGTTAATCAGATGATGTTTGGAAGAATATGGAAGGAACATGATTTAAAGGGTAATTATCCTAAGTGAAGTGGGTTTTTTGACGGAAAATGTGAAAGATTCATGGCAGCTATGCTGGTAGAATTATGCCTTGAGTCTCACGAGCTGAGTAGTTGGAATGTTGGAAGGAAATTACTATTGAGGGCTGGTGTTTTCTGCCAAGCAGCAGCATGAAAGTTCAGAACACAGCTTCAGTATCATCCCCATACAGAACTTTATCTTCATAAACATTCATATGAAAGCAATTCTTTCTGCCACTGGTAATGTTTTTCTCTGTCAATTCTTTGACAGATAAGAATCCTTGCAAAATGGAATTTGTGTGTGTGTAAATATAAATGTGGGAGATTGTATGTATATGTTTATATGTAAAATTAGAGAAGTCAGAGCTTGGTTGTAACCTTGCACCCAAAGGACAACTGTGTTATTATCAATAATCAATAGAGATATTCTTATTGGCACTATTTGCTGTGACATGCTCAGTGAGCTCTGAAAACAGGATTTTTTTTTTTTTATTTTTTTTTTAAAGATTTTATTTATTTATTTGAGACAGAGAGAATGAGAGAGAGAGAGCACATGAGAGGGGGGAGGGTCAGAGGGAGAAGCAGACTCCCCGCTGAGCGGGGAGCCCGATGCGGGACTCGATCCAGGGACTCCAGGATCATGACCTGAGCCGAAGGCAGTCGCTTAACCAACTGAGCCACCCAGGCGCCCTGAAAACAGGATTTTATTCATTCTTATAACATCCATCCAAGGTAGGCAGAAGAAGAAGTAGAATTAAATGTAAGCATTACAGTTAAACCATGCCACTTGTTTCAGGAAAGAGATTAGAACATCCTCAGCTACTATCCCTGGCAGATGCTTATATGATTAGAATAGTGAGTTATTAAGAAATTATTCCGAAAGCTCAGTGTAAGTGGAAATAGACAGACATCAAAGAAATCTGAGGGAGCCATGAAATACAGTACCCATGGTTAGTATCTAGATATTTGTTTGTTCATTTGTTTGTTTGCAGAACCCCTTCTGTATGAGGTTTTAAGCTCCCAGAGGGCAGGAAACATGTCTTATACTTCAGGTGAACTCTTCACAACATCTATAGCAGGGCTGACCATATAATAATGATGATAATAAGAATAGCTAACATTTATTCAGGGCCCACTCTATCTATCAGGCACTGTTGTAAGCATTTTGTGTGTAATACTGCACTTAATTTTCAAAATTACCATATCAGGTAGATATTAATATTATACCTATTTTATAGATTAAGAAGCTGAGGCACTGTGCAGTTAAGCAGCTTGTCATGGTTGCACAGCTAATAAGTGGCAAAGTTGGGATTAGAACCCCAAATAAAGATGATGTAGAGGAACAAGTGTCATATCCTTCCATCTAATAGACTAACTTAAATTAAATATTCAGTATTCTTTTTTTTTTTTAAAGATTTTATTTTATTATTTATTTGAGAGAGAGAGAATGAGAGATAGAGAGCACGAGAGGGAAGAGGGTCAGAGGGAGAAGCAGACTCCCCGCAGAGCAGGGAGCCTGATGTGGGACTCGATCCCGGGACTCCAGGATCATGACCTGAGCCGAAGGCAGTCGCTTAACCAACTGAGCCACCCAGGCGCCCAAATATTCAGTATTCATGTATTGAGTATGTGTTAGATGCCAGGGGCAATGTGCCTGGATTATAACGGACATGCAGTCTTTGTCCTTATGGAGCTTATGGTTTTCTACATAGCTATTTCATAACAGAGTTCACTGTAACATCTGACACCAAAATGTATTAGCAATTATTTTTTATTTTTTTAAAAAATATTTTATTTATTTACTTGAGAGAGAATGAGAACTAGAGAGAGAGAGAGCACAGAGGGAGAAGGGAAGAGAGAAGCAGACTCCCAGCTGAGCAGGGAGCCTGATGTGGGACTCCATCCCAGGACCGCGGGATCATGACCTGAGCTGAAGGCAGACGCTTAACTGACTGAGCCACCCCGTGCCCCTGTATTAGCAATTTAATTTAAAGAACTTCCTAGTGATAGACATAATTTATTATGTATTATAGAAGGTACTTTAAATAAGAAGTGACCTGGAAGCAGCCTCCTTGTTGTCCAACCATTTACTTGGTTCTGCTTTATTATTATGCAGCTGAAATTCTACCATATATTGTAGCTATTGCTCACCAATCTCGTCAGTTACTTCAGTCACAGATTGAAGATTGTTAGTTGGTTACATGTGTGGAAATTGGCCAGGATTGATTTTGGAGGGTGTATACATGAAGTGGGAGTTAGGGGTTCCATTAGTCAGATGTGTTCTCAGGTTTGTACAATCTATGTGCCATATGTGCCTGTAGAGAATGCTCTGGATGTGTGGTTTGTTTACCAAAATCGAAAGCCAACGTTTCATTACTACCAGTGCTCAGCACCTAAGATGCTGGGGCTTGTTCCCAAATTACAGTGTTGTATTTAGAGTAGGGTGATTAAAAATCAAGGACAGTCTCTGAAAAATTGAAATTTATGTGTGTTTAATAATTTTCTTTGGTAAATTTCCAGTAATTAACATTTTCAACTTACTTTTTTCTACTTCCTTTGATTCACTCTTTGGACTTATAAGGGAAATGGATTGATGTAGAGAAATGTAAGAATGGTGGCCAGTGAACTAGTTTTCTATATAAATTATATGACAGCATTTTAGTGATATGTAGACTGTGACAGATTAAATGTGGATTTTAGTGATGCGTTTTTAAGTAGAGCTTTCATACTTGCAAGGAATCTCTCCCTTGATTAAATACCATTTGAGTCTTTTTCAAAATCTTGATAATAGTTTTGTAAGATGTTTATATATGCATGCACATATGTATATGTACATACACATACAGATACACATATTTATCTTTGACAAGGCATAATTTCAATATTGCATTAAAAATGATATCTAAAAGTGTCAAAGAGTAAAGAAAAAATTAAAAAACTAAAAATGCATCTTCATCAAATATGGAAATTCAGGTGTATAATGTAGTGTTATTAATGCTTTAAAATCTATTTTATATTGAGGTTGATGGTAAAAAAAGTTCTGGTAGGGAAAATGAATATGTTTGGAGGATATGCTTTAAATAATATATTTAGTATTAAATATATATAAAACATGTTTTATAGTAATTGGCTTAAATTCTACATACTAGGTGACACATGAAAATATATACTTAATTATAGTTATTTTTACTAAGGCAGATAGTGTAGAAACATGCATGCTCTCAAACATTTCATTTTAAAAGTTAAGTTTCTTCAGTAAGCAATTGTTATTGCTGGAAGATGGCCAGAGGGCTTTTAGATGGCTATAGAGCAATAATGAGATTGAGTATTTTTAATTCCTATGGAAGAAATATTTTATTAACTCTCAAAACACTATTTGAGAGATATAGAGACATATAGTATTTTTATTTTATAAATGAAGTAAAGGAGGTGCATAAACATGGGTAATTGACAAAGCCAGATCTGTTGTCCCATTAGATGTGGCTATTAGAATGCTATAATTGTTATATGCGTTTTTCCAAAGCGGAGACAAAAAATACTAAAATTATTGGACCCTGTTAGCAGGAATTTAGGAATATGATAAAATTTATCAACAGAAAGTAACAGGCAGTTGATAAGAATATAGGAAGGTATTTCTTTGTAAATATTTGCATCGTACAAAGATAACCATTCCGTACATAATTGATAGATAAAATGCAATTATCCACTTAGGGCTTTGCCTAAGGATGCTATAATATTTCTAACATCATCTTGCTTTGTTAGGGATTAACAGGACCTGATGGATCCCCTGGTTCTGTTGGACCAAGAGGGCACAAAGTAAGTTAGCCACCTACTATTAATTGCTGGTATTAGATGCTGAAGTATAATTTCATTATAGTGTTTGCAAATCAACTGAAAAATTAGTTATGAAACAGAGGAAATACACTTGTTCAACTAAAATCGTGTTTTAGTTGAATTAAATTAAATTAAAAACATCAAGATGGAGTGTTTTAATGATTTCAAAATTTATGCAATTTACATGTTTATGTATTCATGCCACAAAAAGCTAAGTACAATGAAGCTGTTTTTATTTTTAGGGAGAACCTGGTGTTCCTGGATCTCGTGGATTTCCAGTAAGTAATTGTAAAGTGACAGAATTGAAAATCTCCCATTTTTCCTGTTATTATGAAGTGTTTAAATGCAGCTTTTGACATAATATGCATCACAAAGGAGTTCATGACTTATCTGCTATGGTAAGCATTCTGGGTATGAATATTGAACATTTAGAGAAATTTGAATGCACAGTATAAAATACATATGTCTCCCAATAGACAACTCCCCCTTCATTCCCCTTGATAGAAAACATTTCTTGCATAATAACAGCAAATCTAAATATTCAATGTTTAGACCATAATATCACACCACTTCACAACTGGTTTTATCTCTAATGGAATGTCAACCATCAAATATAATTACTAGCCTGATTCCCCGGTTAGTCCTTTCCTGCATTGCCCGATCTGGCTGATTTGTGTGTTATTTCTATTTATAAGGGGGCTACTAGGTTCTCAGGCTGTTTTCCTTTCCATTTTGCTCTTTATTCCTCTTTTGTTCTTGTCATTAATCTGTATTTTTTGTCTTTGTTTTCTATTTGCACTGTTTTCATGGCCATATTTCACTGTCTGTCAACTTTTCCATTTTAAGGCTATTTTCAGAAATGAATAGCTTGCCGGCCTTTCTCCCAAAGTTTTCCACTCAGAGCTCAACATCTTATAGAGATGCCTTTTTAAAAAAACTGAGTGAAATTTGAAATTTGTCAAACATCTAGAGCTATGGTAATGAAATAACATTGATTACTTTGGTATTTTCAAGCATAATACTAATTCCCCAAATTGATTTACATATTAAAATGATCAAATAGGAGTGATTTTTCAAATGCCTTGAAATGCCTTGAAAAAGCCCCACTTATTATTAAAACATATTGCTCATGTGAAATTCGTGCTTGTTTTGGCTGCCTAAATAATTAGAAATAATAATATCATTATCACAGGGTATATGTTGATTCCACTAAATGCTTCATATACGGATATTTTATTTTTATTTTTTATTTTTTTCTTTTTAAAGATTTTATTTATTTATTTGAGAGAGAGAATGAGATAGAGAGAGCATGAGAGGGGGTAGGGTCAGAGAGAGAAGCAGACTCCCTGCTGAGCAGGGACCCCGATGCGGGACTGGATCCCAGGAGCCTGGGATCATGACCTGAGCCAAAGGCGGTTGCTTAACCAACTGAGCCACCCAGGCGCCCATATACGGATATTTTAGAAAATGAAGTCTGGAATGAAAGCTAACATGAATATGGTATCACAGATAGCTGTAAATAAAAGTTATTCAAGCCAGTGTATCAGGGAAAGGAGTAATGAGGGTTCCCAAATGACGGGGGTGTGGGGTGGGGGGGGAGGGGCATATTGAACCTGGAAAGCAAAGATAGAGAAAAAGGGATTCTAGGCAGCTGATGTTCAGTTATATGAAGTTCAACAAGCATATAGTTAGGGTTTCACGTATATTAGGCCCTGTGTTAGGAATTGAAGCTAGGAGGATAAATAAGATGTGGTGTCAATCCTTGGTTATATGCAGTTTGGTGTTGCTAAGGAGATATAAAGGATAAAGGAGAGGGAGACAAAATAATTAGCTTTAAGATCAAATTCAGGATATTAAATTAGGATCCCATAGTAAGTTATTTCTGGAGTGACACCATTTTATTTTCATCTACTGGATTTGGTGTCTGGAAACGTAGTCCTACCTGTGAAAAGAGGGTAGCTTCTGGTCTTTTCCCCCCTTGCCTTTCTGTGCTAAATGTTTGTTTGGGAGGATTTCCAAACATCACATTATAAATTATAAAGCAGTACACTGTATTGCTTTTAATGTAGATTTCTTATAGAACACAGCAAAAAAATCTTTAAACTGTCAGGTTGTGTTGTGCTTCTTTGTGAGTGATGCTAAGTTCTGACAGTAAGCATGAATGACTTCTTTGATTTTCTTAAAAACAAGTTTGGGAGAAGTATTATGGGTTAGCTTAGATATCCAAGTTATATTTGAGGTGCTGAAACAAGCTTCTTCCTTTAGAAGTAGAGCCATGTTTGCTTTTCTTTATCCAGTCCATTTATATCCAGTCCTTTATATTTTATGGCTCTTCTATATCCAGTCCTTTATATTTTATGGCTCTTCTATACCCAGTCCTTTATATCCAGACAAATTTTATACTTTTTTTTTGAACTGAGTTATGTCTGTCTGTATTTATACTAAGTTTAAATCACATACCATAACAATTTTTGTTTTAACCTTTTAGGGCCGCGGTATTCCTGGGCCCCCTGTAAGTATCATCTCTTGGTTTATTTCTGCCTAAGTCTATAACAGTGGCCTGTTTCTCAGCTCCCAAGCTTACTTGCCAGCAGACACTACCCAGGGTATTTATAGTGTCCCACATACATGACCTTAGGTGGCTAAACAAAAAATTTATTCATTTTAGAAATTTCTGTTCCATTTTAAGTAATTAAAATTTGGTCAAATAAGTTATTGTGTCATTGGAAACCAAAGCTAGCACAGACATGTAATCCTGAATCAATTACTTATCATATTTGATATGATTTATGATAGATTATAAAACCACCCATAAGTCACCATGTCCCTTTATTTATTTATAATTATGTTTTTTAAAAAATTGAAGTATAATTAACATACAGTGTTATGTTAATTTCAGGTGTCTAATATAGTGATTCAACAATTCTGTACATTACTCAGTACTCACCACAATAAATGTGGTCATCATTTGTCACCGAGCAATGTTATTGCCATCCTATTGACTATGTTCTCTATGCTATACTTTTCGTTTCCGTGACTTACTTGTTTTATCACTGGAAGTTTGTACCTTTTACCCCCACCCACCTCCCCTCTGATAACCACCAGTTTGTATTTAAGAGTTTGGTTTTTTTTTGTTGTTTGTTTGCTTGCTTCCTTGTTTTGTGTTTTAGATTGCACAAATAAGTGAAATTGTATGGTGTTTGTTTTTCTCTGTCTGACTTACTTCACTCAGCATACCCTCTAGGTCCATCTGTATTGTTGCAAATGGCAAGATCTCATTCTTTTTTATGGCTGAGTAATATTCCATTGCATATATACATACAGGGTCCTCCTGGGGCAGCAGGACTCCCTGGAGAGCTTGGCCGTGTTGGACCAGTTGTGAGTACTGCAGTGCATTTTGATAGACATTTGCTGATTTAGTGGAAGACATTGCTCAGGAAGGCAAATTGCCCTAACTCTATGCTTTCCCTTGCAAATCCAAAAAAATGGCAGATGAATATCATTCCAGTTCATAATATTGATGGGAACCAGGGATAATAATGCTACCTCATTTTTGTAGAGTGATTTTAATTTTTTTCCCAAAGTTATCAGCTAAACTTTTCTTCCCAACTTCCAGAATTACTGATCAGTCAAAGGGGTGTCACCTCCATCTAATAGACTCTCAGCCAGAATTAAGGTCCAGTGTCTTTTGTGTTAGGCTAACTGCATGAAATGAAAAGTGAATAGCCAAAAATTATTGCCAAGTATATTTATGTTAGGATCATTAAATTGTAATTGAACCAACAGAACTTAACATTAGGCAATAAAGAGCTGAACTCCATAGGAGAAATTGCTCGTAGTTAAGTTCTTGATGTTACTATCCAATAAATATTTCAAGGATGTTGAGAAGTAGTGACATTATGTGAAGGATAGATGATTGTAAACGCATTGAGAATAGGAGCCATGTGTTAAGTACTTATTCTTGCTTCTCTATATGTCTTACGATTTGATAAAATTATTCACTGAACGGATGAATAAATATGAAATGGTTGTAAGGTTAAATTAATTGTAAGATGCTTTTGTCTTCTTATGGTAGAATATTAAGAAGGAAAAGGTATGCAAGGAGTAAACTGTGGATGTTAAGACAAATTGAAATCCATTTTCATTTGAATTTAGCCATCTTTGATTTTCAGTCCCATTTGCAAAAGAGTATGGTGACAGGCCAAGTAATAGCTTGTGGGTAAACAGTACGAGGGAGAGTCGGCATTGCAGAGATTAACCTTCCTTTCCAAAGCTTCAGGCCAGGTGCAAGCCTTCTTTTGCTACCATTATCTGGGTGGCACTAGCAGCACTGGCTGTTCCAGTTTCTCTTAAATCAACTAGAAAAATATGTAGTGTTTCCAGTTTGTTTTCAGAATAAAGTGATCCTTCTATAGAGAAGAACTGGCTTTGTTTTTACCCCCCCCAAATCTCCTGCCTTGTTTTATTACTTTGGTGAGACTGGAGCTCCTTTATTCTTCTGGTTTTGTGGAGCTAATTGGATTATGGGCCACCCATCGATTTTCGTGGCAGGTCTATGCATGGTTGAGCTCTGTGGGGGTTTCTAGTAATATTCTCTCATGCATCACCAGTTTTATGCACTGTGTTTTGACATGTGTATAACCACTGTGTCACGATTTTGAAATAACTTAGGGTGACCCTGGGAGAAGAGGACCACCTGGCCCCCCTGGCCCCCCAGGACCCAGTGTAAGTTATTTGCAGCTTGAATTTTCTTGTATCTGAGAGTTAGGATTAAAGAAACCTAAGAACCAAAAAATGGAAGTACTTGTTAATCAAGTCATCATTCTAAAATTCCAAAATGGCTATCAATTTTTTCACCCATTCAGAGCATGAGTCTTTTTAGGCCCGAAAAGTAGAGGAATAACAATAATTTAAAAGGTGGTTTTCTCAGGGAATGGCTTACTCATATATTTGAAGTCCTTTGACATTTGTGATTTCTCAAATGCTTAAAACTTGGCTGTATGAAAGGGATATTTTCAAATGAACTAAGGTTTACAAAGGATTTACACAGTAAGCAATTTAAAAAATAGGGGTTTAAGCAGGAAATAATCCATATTTTATTTCTTTTCAGTTTTTTAAAAGATGTATTTATTTGAGAGAGAGAGAAAGAGAGAGAAAGCACATGAGTCGGGGGAGGGGCAGAGGGAGAGGGAGAGAAATCCTCAAGTAGACTACCCACTGAGTGGAGCCCAAAGCGGGGCTCATCTCATGATCCTGAGATCCCAACCTTTTTCAGGTTTGGGCTGAGCTGAAATTAAGAGTCAGATGCTCAACTGACAGGGTGCCCTGCTAATTCATATTTTAGATGTATGATCCAGAATTCCCCATATTATCTCTTCTGTCTCTCATTTCAGTTCCTTTCAGCTCCCTGAAAGAGGGGTCTTCAAAAGGAATATGCCCATGAGTCAAAGTTTAAGAATATTAGCATATTATATGTTGCTATTTGTTCCTTATATCCTATTGAACAAATATTTTTATTATATTTTTGTCCAGTGGACTTTCTATTATAAGTAGGTTTGAATAGGGTATTTAACTATATTCTTAACTTTAATATTTTCTTTACTTTAGGGAACAATTGGCTTTCATGAAGGAGATCCATTGGTAAGATGTTTACCTTTGAACGAAACACAGTTTAAGTCAAAGACAATGTAATCGTCAGATGAGTTCTCTTTAAAATTATCTTGCTGGAATATGTCGTATTTCTGTGTTTTACTTTACATGGATAGCAGAGCAATCCATTGCGCTAGTGGGCTGATGGTTTGTATAAGTGGTTTTCATTATGGAAATTTTTTTTAAGATTTTATTTATTTATTTGACAGAGAGAGATTGAGAGAGAGCACAAGCAGGGGAAGCATCAGGCGGAAGGAGAAGCAGGCTCCCCACTGAACAGAGAGCCCAATGCAGGGCTCCATCCCAGGACCCTGGGATCACTACCCGAGCCGAAGGCAGACGCTTAACGACTGAGCCACCCAGGCGCCCCTGTTTTTGCTTTTCCCTAGTCTTTTTACTTCATGACTAAGGCATCGTTTTCACCAGAGCACCCCAATTTCAGAAGCTAGAAGTCAAACAACTCCCTCTGAGACTTATTTTACTTATAGACTAATATTCAAATGATGTTGGGAAACTGTACTAAATGCAATTTTGGCCAATTTGACAAGGGTTTTTGTGGACCTCACGATAGAGCTATTCTGGTGGAAGTGGGAAAGGGAAGGGATCAGGTTGTGGTACACTATGTTGGAAGCATTTGGTATACTAGGTCTGGAAACATTTTATTTCTTTAATAAATCTGAAATAAATATGACAAAATATTAGCATTTATTAAATCTGGATGGTGAACACATGGGGGATGCTTGTTCTATTCTCTGTGCTTTTCTGTAAGCTAGGAATATTTCTGAGTTTAAAAATGAAATATTGAAAAAAAGGGATATTCAGACTTATTTAATGAATATAACTATACTGGGATTCTGAAGCTGCAATCCCTAAAACAGTACCATTTTGTCATAAAGGGGGGGCTCTAATTTATGCTCTCTCTACCTCTCTCTCTTTGGCAGTGTCCCAATTCCTGTCCACCAGGTCGCTCAGGATATCCAGGCTTACCAGGCATGAGGGTGAGAGAATAATTTCAGTATTTTATATTCAAGAGTATTATCCATAGAGAAAAAATAGATCCTTTCCTGTAAACACTGTTCTTTATGGTGCAAGACCCCATTTTGACGGATTAGGCCTGTCTGTGTTTGCTTATTCTTCGGCTTAGTCTGTGGTCCTTCTTCAGTCCTAGAAACTCCAGCTGGTTCCCCTGGCAGGTACATGGAAACATGGATGTTTGATTACACGGTGCTTCTCTTGTTCAGGGAGGAAATACCAGTAAAATGTACTGGCTTGAGAGACGCTATAACACCAGATTAAGGTTCCAAAGTTTGCTTCCTATGAAGGAAGACTGGGGAGTAATTGCACCCATAATGTATTTGAAACTATTTTAGTTAAAAAATTGGGAAAACAATGCAAAGTAGGCAAGAAAAGAGACATCCCCAAAATGTTTTTCTCTCACTCTATATCATAATTGCTTCAAAATTTCTCATAAAAAATACCAAATGTTGGGGTTAAGTGGCTCTTTCTCTCTAGTCTGTGGGGTCTGAAGTGATTTTGAAAATTCCAGACCAGAGGAGTTCTGCTATGATCTGAAAGGCCCCAGGGCACTGGTTTTCCAATTATGGTTTTCTCTAAGGTTGGTTTAGTGGGTTCTCACAACTGCAGAAGATTTGGTCCTGGATTTTTTTTTTTTTAAAGATTGTATTTATTTATTTATTTGACAGAGACACAGCAAGAGCAGGAACATAGGCAGGGGGAGTGGGAGAGGGAGAAGCACACTTCCCGCGGAGCAGGGACCCCAATGCGGGGCTCGATCCCAGGACCCCAGGATCATGACCTGAGGCGAAGGCAGATGCTTAACGACTGAGCCACCCAGGTGCCCCTGGTCCTGGATTGGTGTCTTATTTTTCACCAAGACCTACACTGTCAGAACAAGAAAGTCTCCAAGGGTGAAAGCTCTGATAGACTTAATTTTGGAATGTTCATTTCCCATCTGCCTCATGTTACCACCCAAAGCACACACATGCTTAGAACTAGTGGCCCGACAAGAATAGAGAGGCATTTTCTTCTCATGCTATGCAGCTTTCATGGACTGCCCTTTATGGCTTTCCCTTTGCATTTGTAATTGTGTACAAGAAGAGGTGGAAGTCGTGCATCTGGGGAGCTCCCTTTCTTATATCAGCTCTTTTTCCACCTCCAAGAAGTAAGTGGGTATAGAGAAGGTGGAAGGGTTTTCGGAGCAGCATGGAGAGAGCAGGGGATAGCCAGCTGAGCTCGGTCAGGACTGTCATCTTTGAGGAAAAATTCCTGATGCTGGAGAAGGCTTAAAGCTGTTAACCCAGCTGTGAGAGGAAGTTTGCGACAGAGGGATCTAGGGATCAGCCAGTAATACATCATGTTGCCGAACTGGGTAATGAAGCTTTGTTATTCTAGAACAGTGTTTTTCTATTAACTAGAGCTAATATTTATCATATACACTAGTCATGTAATACACGTGGTGGTATTAAGGTTATTGAAGGCAGTCATTTTCTTTGTGACATAACCTTTTTCTGGGTAGCACACTGACACAGATTTAGGGAAGCAAGATCACTTTATGAACCTTCTGACCACTTTCTGTGACAAACCCAATAGAATTATTTTTTAATTTGTTAATTTATTTACTTGTTAATTATGCATTTTTAGGGTCATAAAGGGGCTAAAGGAGAAACTGGTGAACCTGGAAGACAAGGTCACAAGGTAAGAAAAATGAGTATATAGTGGGTAAACTGTGATTAGGAGGTAGTGATTACTTTTATTACAAGGAATTTTAAGGAATAAGAAAGCATGCTATTTTATCCTTCCTTTTCAAATGATAATTGACAGGTTTTCAGTAGCTGCATAGATATTCTGACTAAGCATAATATTCTCATGTTGTTCAATTACAAGAAACAATAGTACACCATACATTTCATTCTTTCCTGTGTTGCTGCTCCTTGCTTTCTTTTGAAATCAATCACACTCAGCTTTTTTTCCTTGATGCTTTTGGTAGTCAAACATTATTCAGCTAGTTTTTCCACTGCACTAAACAAAATTTTATGACATGTGTAAAATTTTATGACAAGTGGTGCTGACACTAGCAAACAGGAGGTTGAGAGCTGATAGCTTCTCATCTTAAGTTCTGAAATAATTTGTCTGTTTCTGACTCCATTTCAGTAGAATTTAGATTTTGAGTAATTTGAAAGTGAGTGATAGACTTATGTTATTATCTGGATAGAAACATGGAATCCACAGCACCACTTGCCTTGGGGCTGGCGTGCCTTGCAGAAAAACCAAGGCAAAAATGTGAAGTAAGATGACTTATTTGCTTTTTTTAAAATCCACTGGTGTAAATTGTCTAAGAATTTTACTTCCTGCATAACAGAAGTTTTGTCCCTGTTAATTCTGTGATATTTTACAAAGTCAAACTGTTCTTATTAATGTGGATTTTCTAGACTTTGTTGACTGTGCGCTTCTATGCCTTTATTGGGCGGAGGCAGAAACTTGGTTTTTTTCTTTGGAAGTTAAGAACTGGAGAGGCAATTTATTATATCGTCAGGCATTAATATCCTTGAACTCTAGCTAAAATCAGTCTGTTGAACAACCTGAGATAATCAGAATAAGTAAGCCAATTTTCTCGACCCTATTACAGTTTGGACATTTATTTCTAGTCTTTAATTACTTGGGCCCTGAGTAATTAAGGCATTTTATCTATCTGGAATGTAACAGCTGGGTTCTTAATGTCAAATTGGAGAAAGTAGAAAAAAGTTGAGTACTTTAGAAATTTTTCTGCATGCTCATTCCCCCACTAAATCTTGAAATTCATAGTTGAAAAAAATTCAACAAATATTTATTAAGTACCTGCTGTGTGCCAGGGTTTATTCTAAGTGCCAGGGGCACAGAAGTGAAAAAAATATGTCCCACCACAGGAGACTGGCTAAATTAAGTATGACATATCCATATAATAGAATATTATCTAACCACAGAAAAAGGTATGTAAGGATATCACATTATACCAAAAGATATTCATGAGTTAATGCATATAGTCAAACAGATATGGTAGACTTCTGTTATTTTTGGTGCCATGCTCTCTTCCTTCTTCTTTTAGTGACCCCTTTTCTTTGGGGGAACTTTTACAACCCCATTTGGGGATGGAGCTGTCAATTAGAGTATTTTCCCCGTCTCCCCAAGAAACTAATATTATTGATACCTATACAAGTTAGTTATCCAGACTCTCAAATTTGGTTTGATTTTCAGTGAAGAACCTGAAAATCGTTTGGGTGTGTGAGATAATTGGCCAAAATTTTATTGGTCCTTTAATTTATTTCACATGTTGTGTCACTTACACCTTTCAGTGGTGTCTTTGAAAATTTATATGGGAAGATAGGATGACAATAGTTCATTGAAGAATGAACCTTAAAAGTGTAATAGATGCACTGAACTGTAAACTGAAAGTGGATTCACAATTCTGCCTTGAATTTATTCTACAAATTAGTTAATGAAGATTTTAAATTTTGTTTATGGATATAGGAATGAATAGTCAAAAGTCTTTCAGTAAAATGATAATAAATTTCTATTCCTAAATTTGTCATTATGTTGTGGTTATTGATTAGTTGTGTGCTATTCATCTGCTGGTAAAATATTTAAATCAACTATATTACTCCAAGGTTTATCCTGGAATCTGTAGGAAAATACCCCAAACCTTGCTAATGAAAACTTACTGTACCACAAACCTTGCTAATGAAAACTTACTGTGCACATATATCAATCATTGTTGTTTTGATAGTTAGGCAGGGACATAGATATAGCAGTTAATTACACACATGTGTTGATTATCCATTCCTTGAAATAGCTAATTCACTGGCTTTCCCATTGGGACTGCCTCTCCTCGCTGTCAGTCATATATTCTTATGGAATATAATCTGAATAAAATTATGAGAGTGAAACCACTATGTAATACTCTCAATACTTGATTCAAAAGTCAAGTATAAATGATTTAGGCATAACCTAGTTCTTTGCAGTTATGCCCAAAGGTTCTATATTAATATTGCTGTTCAATTTTCTGTATTTCTGTGTGTATGTGTGTGTGTGTGTGACAATCTCTATAAGGTATAGTTTGTAGAGAAAGAACATGGATGAATTGAAATATGTAATAAGCAACAGAAATAGATTTTTATCTAATATTATGCACATAATATTAAAAATGAATTTTTCTCATGATTAATTTTACAATTTAAGATATCCATTACCACAGGAAATGTAGGGCAGTATATTTCTGTAAAAAAAAAACCTTGTCAGAGGGAAAAGTAACATTTTTTCAGAGTCAGTCAAGTAATTTTCTGTAAGAAACAGCAGTTGTATTTCTTTTCTAACATTTTAAATATACTAAATTATATATACTAACATTTTAAAGTATATCAGAGGTTATAAAATTAATATCAAAAAGTCAAACAATAATTAGTTAGAAAACAAAATGGAAGAAGATTCCATTGGCAATAGCTACCAAATAGTCAATATACCTTAGAACAAACTTAAATATTCAAGACTAATATGAGGGAAAGAGCAAAGCTTTATTGAAGGAAAGAAAAAGATTTGATTCACTAGGGAGATACACTGAGTTCCAAGACAGACTCAGTATTGTAAAGAATCTAATTCTCTCCATATTAATCTTTTAATTTAGTGCAGTCCTAATATAAAACAAGTAGTATTTTTGTGAGGATTTTCCAAATAATTCTAAAGTGCATCTGGAAGAGTAAACATTTAGGAAAAACTGAAAAATAAGAGTAAACATAAATGAAAAATAAAGCTAAAGGAATTCGCTCTATCTAAGACTAAGATATATTATAAAATTTCAATAATTAAAATGTGGTATTGGCAAATTCATACAACAGATGAGAAGAGCAGAGTAGGAAATCTAGAAACAAGTATATTTCACAATTTACTATATGTTAAAGAAGAATTTTCCAGCCTATGTGGAGAGAATCTAGTATTCAATAAATGATATTATAGAAAGTGGCCAATTGCCAGGTGATTTCTTTTTTTAAATTTAAATTCAGTTAGCCAACATATAGTACATCATTTATTTCAGATGTAGAGTTCAGTAATTAATCAGTTGCATATAATACCCAGTGCTTATCACATCACATGGCCTTCTTTATGCCCATCACCCAGTTATCCCATCCCCCCACCCACCTCCAAAAGTGATAGATTTCTACTTTATATTTTACATTAAAATCAATTAAAGATTTCTATGTAAAAAATTAAACTATGAAGTTATAGAAGAAAAATACATATGAATATTTGTCTATTTTGGGTATGGAGAAAGCTTTTCTGTGGGTGACATCAAATGTACAAGCCAAGAAAAGAAGGACTGATTTAAATACTTTTTCAAAATTGTTTTGGTAGAGAAATTGTAATAAGAAAAGTTAAAAGTGAAAATCACAAATAAATGATCTTGTAGTTGCTGGAAAAGTTTGCATAGCATGATCATATTTTCCTAATAACACCCCCCCACACACACACACTGGGAACATGAATGTATATATGTTCTGTCTCTGTCCTTCCCTCCCCCATGACCCCATTATAGAGAAGCACCTAAGATGTTACTGATATTTATAGTTGAAAGGTGGGCTTTGGGTGACTTTATTCGTATACTTCTCTGTATTTTCTGAATGTCCTACAATTAATATGTATTACTCATATAAACTAATTTAAGAAGGTATAGTAACATAACTCAGGGGTTGCCAAGTGAATTTCGGATGTGCTGAGTCATCTATCTATGCTCATTTGCTGGGATAACATTTGGTATGCTTTTCTGTTGTTTATTAGGGTGAAGAAGGTGACCAGGGGGAACAAGGAGAAGTTGGAGCTCAAGGACCTCCAGTAAAGTATTTTTAAAAAATATTTAACTAGGATATGCAAATATTCTTTTTCATGACTTTTGGAATATTTCCTTTTTAGCATTTGGATTAATAGTATTACATTAACATATTTTCCCACCAAGCCAGCATTGGGAGATTTCCAATTTTTCAAAATAGGAAAGGATCCCCATTGTATATTCAAGCACCATTTTAACAGAAAAAAATTTACTTATAATTACATACATTCATTTACTAGCTGAAAGTAAATATTGAACACAAGAGGTTGATATATATATTTTATATTCTATGGTACTTTCACATGATATAGAAAATTTCATGTACCCTGAATATACAGCAGGTACATCATCCACTGGATTTAAGTACCTTCTGCCAGCATGTAATCATTATAATTAGAACATTCTTAATTGCTTGTAATCATGTCTTTTAATAAAAAGTTAGTCCCTTGTACTTTGGCAGATTGCTGCAATTATATGCACAATGAGGTAATTTGGGGCATTGGCATACTTCAATTTAAAGTGTTTGCTACATCAAAACTTATGCTACTTTTGTATATGAAAGTAGAATTGTCACACTTTTTTTCTTGTCAAGATGAGTAGTTCGCAATTATGGAAATAATAATTTCTGGATATTCCTTGAACGTTGCAGCTAGCCGAGGCCTTTACTACGTAAGGGACATGCTCAGGTCCTGCTCTCGGGAACTGAAGAGTTAGGGAGGACAAATATGAGGCCACCCCTCCTTGTCCTGCTCTGCTCCTCCCCAAACGACTGGCTTTTTTTATGAAAGAGTTCAGGGAGCTGTGTAGATTAGTACTTACCCCAGAGTTTAAGGAAATTCCAGCTAAAGGAAATGAGTCCGAGCATCTCTAAGAATGGCCTCCTGTTTTTAAGCCACACGAGAACTTTAAGGAAACCTGGAGGAATACGAGGTGTTTATTTCAGAAGCTTGTCTTCCCTGAGCCTTTGAAAGAAGAAAATAAGGAGATGGACTCTATTTTGTAGGAAGGAGATAGCAACAGTGTAAGAGACGTATGCTTTTTTTTTGTTGTTGTTGATCTGATGAAAATTTAGTGGGGACTTAAAGTTATTTTTAAAGCTATCCTTCCAAATCCTGAGAACAGGATTTTGCAAGCAGCATTTAAAAATGTTTCCATGGATTAAGGATGTCTGTTGGGTTCTGCATGGCTCCAGTGGCCCACTGGGGGCTATCGTTAGTGCTTGCTGACCTTCTGGTGTTTGGCAGCAGGCTTGCCAAAATGTTTCTATAAACTTCACAAATGTTCACTTTTGAAATGTGCATCTATAAAGTAATGCACAGATTTAAAAAAAAATGCTTTGGGGAACATTTATACATAAGCTCTGTCCTTCAAAGTGGTCACCTGAAGAGATAATACATGGCATGCTCATGTCACTAGTATTGGCTCAGATATTTTTGGAATTCTTTTTGTAGAATTATCTTCAGAAAGAGCAGTTTTAATCTGAAATGGCCATCTCTCATTTTATATCCCAAGTGGTTATCCTGAGCTGGATCATCTTACACATTCTGGTCATTCCTAACTGATCTACACAGAATTTGTGACTTATCTAGATGCAGCCAGGGCTGGCCAGAAAATTTCCCCATTTTCTCCAAGGGAGAACACAAGAGAATGACTGGCCTAGAGCTACTTGATCTTAAGCCAGTTAACAAATTGCTCAGAAGTGGCCACTCCCCCTTCCTGAAGGAGCATCCCCTTGCTGCTCCCGCCAAGAGAGCACCTAGGTTCCGCCTTTACAGGATCCACTCCTGGAGCCCTGCTCCTGTGGGGCCAGAGAATGGAGAATGGTGACATTTCAGTATTTAAGAAGATTCTAGAAATCAGACTCACATCCTTATTTTTAGGCTTACCCACTCCTATGCCTGAGATGGGGTGAGATGGATTCCTTGTGCCCCAGGGGGGAATGCAGAATGCCTCTATCATAGAGATGGTGTAATGAGTAGTGACTCCTAGTGGTTAGTAGAGACTTCAGCTCCTTTTGCAGGTCCTGAGCTTTTGTGGACTAGCCTGGAAACTGAATGGCCTTTGATGGCATACATTGGTGGGGAAAAATCATTCCAAAGTTTAAAATCACAACCATCTTATGTGTAACCAAGCTACAAATTATGAAGGAGGGAGAGATGGCAGTGTATTCTGTACCTGAGTTAAAAAGTAAGTCAAAATACATGATTGTAACTTCTCTTAAGCTAATGATGTTTACTTTTTTGTCATCAGTTAATTGCTCCAACTCCAGGTTTGTGTACGTCTTCAGGGTTTTAGAAGAGTGTTTACCATCAGAAGAATTCTCCTTGGATTTTTCTTTCTAAACTAGAAACATTTGTGTACATAATGTCACTATTTCTTATTGTTACCTTGAGTTATGTTAACATCCTTCTGGAGCAACTTTTGTGATGGGATAAACAAGTGTGTGCTTCAACTGAAAAAAATTCACCGTTCTTTTTTATGTTTCCAGGGAGCTCAAGGATTACGAGGCATCACAGGCATAGTTGGGGCCAAAGGGGAAAAAGTAAGATGATGATGATGATATGATATCAAAATGTAAAAATATTTAAATGTTTGCCCATTTAAAAATATCTTATTTTCAGCAACATCATTTTTTAATTTCTTATTTGCTTTGTAGGTGTTTGGTTAGGTGTTCACATTTCTGTTATAAATATAGATGATAGAAATGAGTAGGTATGTATGATACTTATGTATTATATATTTTAAATTATCTTGGGTAGATAGGAATAGACAGGGATGTTACATTTGTATTTCTTTATCATTACCCATAGTTGATACTGAGAGCACTGACACAATACCTGGAAATCAAAGCAAATACAGGGGAGGTTGGAAATGGAGAGGCAAGAGAAGGCAGGATCTCCCCAGGGACACTAGGGCCACCCGTGGACCTCCCTCCAGCCTGGCTGCTGAGCTCTGTCCTCAGCGAGGATCATACACTTGTGGCCAGAGTTTACCAACCTGTCCTTAGCCCCGTCTCAAAAGCCAGATTCTCCTACCATTTCCATAGCAAGGCACCGTGAGATGATGGGGAGATTCAAAGAGGAATAAGGACTTCAAATTTGTTATTTATTGGGAGAAACAAACGAGTAGATAGCTAACTACCGTGGGAGCAAGAGACACACGAATTTGAGGGCAAGTAGAGTAAGGGAGGGAAGACGAAGGAGTGCTGGCTATTCTTGATCAGGGAACTGGGAGGGCTCATGGAGGAGGTGACATTAGAAAGATGCCAGGCCTAGAAGGATGACATGTTCCCACTGGTGCAGGATGGAGGATGGGGAATGCTTGGCTGGGTGATTATCATAAACAGAAACAGTGGAAACCTGGATGTTCCTGATGTGTTCAGAAATGTTTTTCTCACTGTGTGTGTGTGTGTGTGTGTGTGTGTGTGTGTGTCTGTGTGTGTGTGTGTGTGTATAGGGCTGTGTCTAGCTTCTCTATCAGATTTTAAGAAAATGGTTACCACTTAGAGAGTACATTAGGAAAGCCAATTTGTAGGTTCCAGGAGAAACAAAAAAAGCACTTTGCCTGCCACCACTTCTGACCCTCGCCTCTTTCTCTTTAGAACTTCTATGGCTAATTTGTGTCATTTCACACAGAAGCACAGAGACTTTTATTAACAGCTAAGCAGGAATAACTTGCACATTGTAGGTGCTCCATAAATTAAATTTTTCTAAAAGAAATGCACATTTTTGGAAATTGAAGGAATTATTTTGTGACCATTCCATCAACTTCATTTTTCTTTCAGCCACTTTGTTCCTTCTAGGTATTCTCATTCTGCCTGTTTTACTCTTTTATTTCCTCCAGAATATCTTTTCTAAAAACACTGTATTTTAAAAAAAATACTTCATATTTCTATATTCATGTTACCTTAAGTAACATTCTGTGTGTATCTCTTCTGTTATTAAATAATAAATTCCATTTATTTTGAAGTTGCTGATACCTAGGCCTTTGCTTTTTCTGAGTTTAAATCATCTAAAATATGTGACTCCACACTTTGAAACCAATTACTGTTCTTGATATGCTCTTTATTTGAAGTATTTTTTTTACTTGGCATTTTTCAAAATTTCTCATTTCCTTTGAGTTCTGTCAAATTGCTTTCAATAACAAAAAAGCAAAAAAAAAAGCAAAAAAAAGCAAGCTCTTCTTATGAACTCAGACCCCTGGAGTGGTTGCCTAGTAACAGCATTTTGGGACTGAGCTCATGCTGAACAGAAATAAGAGAGAGAGTGAGTATATCACAGACATTTCTATAATGCAAAGGCTGGGCTCCACGCTCACAACGCAAGGTGAATGATGAATTCAAGGTCTTTTTCGGGTCTTCCAAACCTCTTCTTCCCTGGTGAATGTAAAATGCTTTCTGCTCTCTTCTAGTTTTTAGGGATCAAAGAATTTCAAGTCTCTGTGGTGCCTCTGCTTCAGTTGTGTTCTTTCTTTGATTCTGCCTTTTCTGAACCTTCTATCAAAGGTTTTCTAATTCTTAATTCTTACTACAGATGCTGTCCACCTGGTTTTCTTGGCCTGACATCCATCCAGCACTCTTTTGACTGTTTTCCATTTATTTTATCATCTCCTTATCTCAACCCTATTCATTAGGAGATGGACTGTTGACTTCAGTCACCCTTCTGCCTTATTCACCTAGTGGATGAGAAAAAGATTTAAAGAAGGGGGTTGTATTTTATCATGTAGCATATGCAGGAAGCACTAAAACCCCCCGATATTTTTGTTTTAAGATCACATTTTGATTCTTATTATTAAGTAAGGAGGTGAAATGTACAATATAACCAAGTCACCATTGATTTCAAGATAATTAGATTTATAAAGCTCTGTAGTTTCCATCTCTTGGTAGGGTGAATCTGTTGTTAAGAAAATAGATGTATCGGGTGCCTGGGTGGCTCAGTTGGTTAAGTGACTGCCTTTGGCTCAGGTCATGATCCTGGAGTCCCAGGATTGAGTCCCGCATCGGGCTCCCTGCTCAGCAGGGAGTCTGCTTCTCCCTCTGACCCTCTTCCCTCTCGTGCTTTCTATCTCTCATTCTCTCTCTCTCTCTCAAATAAATAAATAAAATCTTTTAAAAAAAAGAAAATAGATGTATTATTTTTATGTTAACCAAACCTAATGTCTATCTAGGATGGAATGGGGGCTACTCAAATCCTTATTACAATTCATTTTTCTAAATCACGTGACTGGACTTCTGAATCTGGATCTTGGTGGAAATCCAGTGTCACAGAATCCCACTCACAGCTGTGGCAGCTGCAGTCCATGGCAACCATTCTGTTCTTTGGGTGGCTCCTTGGTCTTCACCATTAATGAATAGCCATAGGAATCCTGAGAACCCCGGAGGGTGACTCCCAAATCTCCTCTGATAGGTTTGCCAACTTCTCAAAATAGGTACCAGTGTTTATAATTCATGTCATCAATCAAGAATGGCTGCAGTGTTAAAATATCCAGAGTGGTATCAAAGATTGGCCATCAGTACTCTTGGTGGGATGAGGAGACGTAAACTAGTGTTTCATATCTGAGGTACCCAAATGAATACTCCCTGGGGTTCACCAATGAATACAGTATATATTACAGACACAAAACCTCCTTTTAATCTGGCTATTAATGTTCCATGGAAAGACTGATGTGCCTTTTAATGACTGATCTCAATTTCATTTCTCTGTCTTGTTTTTTTGCAGGGTGCTCGGGGCTTAGATGGAGAACCTGGACCTCAAGGTCTTCCTGGTGCACCTGTAAGTAGTTTTCCTTTTACAAGACCCAAAGATAGATTATTTAGCAATGGTCAGTCATAGATTATTTGCTGTGTGTGTGTGTGTGCATGCAAGTGTCTTTTACATGTGAATAATTAAAGTGGTAAAATTGGCAGTAGTTTTTATATTTATTTAAACAGATTTTAATAAAGATAAGCATCACTTCCTTGAATAAAGAGAAATGTTCTTTTGATTTGATATGGGTTTTTTTCACATAGGTGAAGTCAAATTGTTAAGTTTCTATGTTTGCTGTGTTTTCCTTTTGTTTTGGCTGCCAGGATGCTTAGAATCACAGTAACTGTCTCATTTCAGGTTCTTGGATAATTCTATCCTTTTCTGTGATTTCTGATCTCATTATTCTATATTTTGACTGCTATATGTACATGTGTCATTATTATAGGCTGCCTCAGACCTTTTCTAGAAATAAATAAATAAGCCACCCATTAATAACCACCTTTATCACAGAATAAGTAGAAAAGGTATAAGAGAAATAGAATTTTCAACTATCAAGCTCTTATAGCCCAATGGGAAAGACAGAATGTAACTACATTATGCATTATGAGATCCAGCACTGGAGTATGTGGTAGAGGCAATGCATGTAAGAAGAGAATCCTGGAGGCAGGTTGATCTGGAAAGCTGTTCTGGGTGGGAAAGGCAGCAGCGTACAGCTGAGAAGGAGCGCTGTTGGTGGTGATGGGGGGTGTGTGTTGTCATAGGGACTGTTATTGCTTGGCTTGGAAAGTTTCTGTTGAGAAGATGAAATTGAATATATAAAGCAGGATTACATTGTGGAGAGTATTTAATGCCAATGTGAGCAATTTGAACTGATCTAGTAGCAATAGTTAGCCATTTGAGGTTTTAGACTAGTTATGCAATTCAACAAAAGCTCTAGTTTAGGAAGACACATCCTCTCATCTATTACCCCCATACCATAAATCAACATTAGCTGGATAATTTTGACAGAAACCATTATTATTGCCTGGAGAGTGAAATAATATGGAGAAAAGATAGGCAACTGACCCAAACCTCAACCCACCATGATAGTCAATGAGTTTAGCTGATATGTAGACATAGTTACTTGATGTTAAGGTTACCTGCAGTATGGATCCAAAGAGCACAGAAGCTTTACACATTTAAAATGAAATCAAAGGACATGTGAGTCTCTGTGATCCCTATGGCAATATACATTTTTAAGACAATGTAATTTTTATAAAAAGATTTCTTGAGCTAGGCATCCATGACAGAGCAAAGCATTGGGGTGAAAGAGCAGTAATAAGGTAATATAGATAGATGGTATTTTATAGTTTCAAAAGTCTATCAATAAGTAGCTTTTGCTATTTTTAACAACATTTTATTTTCATACAGGGTGATCAAGGACAGCGAGGACCTCCAGGAGAAATAGGTCCCAAGGGAGATAGAGTGAGTTCAAATTCATGTCAGTCACTACAGACATCGTGCTTTTTTGGTGTCCTCTGCTGGTTATGCTTATCTCTTTGATGTGTCCAAAGTGTCGTGATAAATGAGCATGTCTTGTCTATCCCTTCCCTTCTGCTCTGCAAGGGCCCTCAAGGTTCTAGAGGAATTCCTGGCGTCCCTGGGACCAAAGGAGACACGGTATGTCCTGAGCCATAGTCATCCACCACATTTTTCTAAGTGATTATTAGCTGGTAATAAAACTTTAGAAAATAATGAAGGGAAGAAGAATGCAACTGTTTCTAAGACACAGTGTGTTGCTTTGTGTGTCTTTAGGGCTTGCCAGGTGTGGATGGCCGTGACGGAATACCTGGAATGCCCGGGACAAAGGTAGCTGTGTAGCCCTGGCCAACCGAGCCCAGCATTTCCATTACTACATTACTGGCAGATTTACTCAGCTGGTTTTGGCTTTTTTCCTCCATTTAGTTTTTTCATCAAGTGTCAACTCAAAAATACTATTAGAATAGTATGCTTGTTTACTTGGTTTGAGGAACTCAGTAGAAATGCCCTGTTGATGAAAGCAGTTGAAAGAGATTGTGTATTTTGATTAAATTTATGTTCCAAGTCCATCCTCCCCATCCCGTCCCCCGTACCGCCCCCCCCCCCCCGCCCTGAACTGGATCATATTATAAAAGTGCACATAAGGTCACCTGTAGGGAATCCTTCTATGCAGAAGCCCTGTGTCCTTTCTTTTCTTGAAAGACTTATAGCAGCTCACACACATTCAATGATGCAATAAAAACTTCTTTTCTCAGGGTGAACCAGGGAAGCCTGGGCCTCCTGGTGATGCAGGATTGCAGGGCTTACCTGTGAGTATTTGGGTCTTTAAATGTTTATTGGTTTAGCTACATATTTGGAAAATACAAATTTTAGGGAGAAACAAATAATTTGATACGTTCCGGGGAAGAAATATGATGCTTTAAGTTTACATTTTTACAGTTTTACATTTTATACTTTTTTCCTGAATAAGGAACTGTTTCTCTAATAACTATACTAAGCTTTAATTTGTATTTTGCATTCTTCTTCTCTCTTTAGTTCACTCAATCTTTATCTTTTTACTAATTCTGAGCTGTGGACCAGGAGCACATACTCCCTCCTCCTTTTCACCATTTCTGAAGTTCTTGTTAGCAGAGTTGAGTCATAAGAGGCTTGAGAGTATGCTCATGGAACGATGTGAGGTATAAGAGACCACTTTTTTGATTGTGTGCTATTTTGAATTATTCGAATTGGCATTTCCCTGCAATGATGTGTCTAGAGGTTAACGTGGATTATACAGATGTATTCTTGGAGACAAATGTTTCAAGGTAATAAAGGGACACTTGGTAATTTGAGGGCTGACCTCAATTTATTATGATATCTGACATTTTAAAATAATCAGTTAGAGAACATTAGGACTCCCAATAGTACCAGATTTTAGTTCGAGCCAGCGTTCTCCTACCATTCCGTTTTTCTACTTCAGGTTTAGCATTTCAGTAGGTCTTTGTTTTGTTATTCTGTGCATAGGATCATGCTGGTAGGAGTTCCCCTTGACTGGATTATAATTTGGAAATTCATGCTTGAAAAACAACTTTAGTTTAGAGGTAGGATTTGCCTAAGGGTATTCAGACTTAACAAGCCAGATAGAGTAAAGTAATTCCTTCTAAACTGTGGGTAGTTCTAGAACTGTTCAGAATTTGGGAACTAGGAAGAATCTCCCTCACACTAAAGCTTTGATGTTGTCATGATTCTCTCAGCCCCTCGGCAGTGTGCAGTAGGCATGGCCTCTCACAGATTCTCCACTGAGGTGATTCAACCCATGTTCTGTGTGTCCTCTTTTAGGGTGTGCCTGGGATTCCTGGTGCGAAGGGTGTTGCTGGTGAAAAGGTAAAAGATGAAAACTTTTTAACAGTACTTTTCTCTTTTTTTATTTTTTCATTAATATGTTTTATCATTTTTAGTATTTCCAACCTGCCTTTTATTTTATGTTTGATCCTAAGGAGAAATGAAAAAAAAAAAGGCTTTTTTTTAAGGCCTCAAATGCTAACCTCTTTCCTAGCTGCAGAAAGAATACTTTGACCAATTGTTGCTGATTAGACTTCTTTCCTGGAAGTGTCATCCTTTGTCAGTTCAAAACAGAGACAGTGTTATTGCTCTTTACCACTTAAAATAAGGAAATTATGATTAAGCTATAGAAATTATGTCAGTGAATATACATGATTTTGCTTAAACTGAAAAGATATTAAACATTTTGTTCTCAGACTGATCAAACAGTGCTTATATTGCAGCAATTAAAAGCAATAGGTGAAGGAAAAATTAAAGGGATAAGATATAGCTTTAATCTAAATAAAAGAGATAACATGGGAGTAAAGTAGAATTCGGTCACTACTGGGTTATATGGTTATAGCTCTCCAATTACTGGGGTCCACAGCATCTTCAGCAGAAATGCTCCCTTCCTAAGTGGACCAGAAGAGATTGATGGTGGAGATGGAGCCCCAGACATGTGCTTTCTCTGGAGCTTGCTGGCAGGGTCCTCTCAACAGCACATCCACCTATTCCTCATATTCACGGGTTTCTTTTCAATTTTAATAGTGTCAGCGTCAGATAAAAGGGCTCCGAGAAGTTTATTGGAGATAGAAAGGGTAAATGTAATTAACATTGTGAAGAAAGAAAAATCTTCGGGCGCCTGGGTGGCTCAGTTGGTTAAGCAACTGCCTTCGGCTCAGGTCATGATCCTGGAGTCCTGGGATCGAGTCCCGCATCGGGCTCCCTGCTCGGCGGGGAGTCTGCTTCTCCCTCTGATCCTCTTCCCTCTCGTGCTCTCTATCTCTCATTCTCTCTCTCTCTCTCAAATAAATGAATAAAATCTTTAAAAAAAAAAGAAAAATCTTCTTATTCATTTTTTGACATTCGCCCTTCATTTTTGAACATTTTTTGATACGTTTATAATACTTTTCAGAATAAGAGAACAGGATCCTGAATCTAAAGAACTTTAACGTAGCCACCAAGAAATAGATTCTATATCCTCCCAAATTCTCAATGTGAAATTGGGAAATTAATGCTATTTAGGTGTAAGAAATGCCCAGTTTGGGTAAGACAGGTTGATGATTTTGCTTACTCGCTGTCTGAATTTACTTCGAATGTCACATTTTACCTTTAGGGTAACACAGGTGCTCCAGGGAAGCCTGGTCAGCTGGGGAATTCAGGCAAACCGGTAAGATGACATGAGTTACCTTTCCTTATGTGATCACCTGTTGTAATCACTCAGCAGAGAATTCGGGAGTGTTAACTTTTTCTTTCCCTGCCTTCCTCATAACAGGGCCAACAGGGGCTGCCAGGCGATGTGGGACCCCGAGGACCCCGGGGGCTTCCTGTGAGTACTCCTTTTCTATAGAACCTTCCGAAGTGCCTTCTCAGGGTTTTGCTGGGTGTCCTTCCAATCATTTATTCATTTATCCATGAATGCCTTCTCAAGTTTGAGCATGTGCTAGTTGAGAGATACAGTGAAACGGGAACACTAGTCGTGTATACAATCTGCTTTTTAAAAATTTTTAAAGTATTTTTAAAAAGCATGAGGACCCTTTTTGCTCTTATCTCATGCTGAAGGAAATATTTTAGTGTGGTTAAAAAAACAACTTTTCTGAGCTGTAATTCATATACTATATAATTCAACCATTTAAAGCATACCATTCATTGATTTTTAGCATATTTATAGAATTATGGAACCATTGCCACAGTCAATTTTAAAACGTTTTCATCACCTGAAAAAAACCTCCTCTGTGTCCACTTGCAGTCACTCAACATTTCCTCCCAATCCTCTCAGCCCTAGGCAACCACTAATCCACTTTCTGTCTAGATTGGCCTGTTCTGAAAATTTCATATAAATAGAATCATTCAGGTTGGGGTTTCTTCAGGGAATGGCTTCCTTCAGCATGTTTCAAGGCTTAGCTATGTTGTGGCATGTATCTCTACTTCATTCTTTTTTATTGCTGGCTAATGTTCAGTAGCATGGATATACCACCTTTCCTTCATTCTTTCATCTACTGAAGGACATTTGGGTTGTTTCTACTTTTTGGCCATTATGAATAATGAAGCTGTGAACATTTTTTCTACCAGTTTTCCTGTGGACACACGTTTTTATTTCTCTTGAGTAGAAGACCTAGGAGTGGAATTTCTGGGTCATGTGGTAACTATATTTAATCTTTTGAGAAACTGCCAGACTTTTTAGTGTGAGTCTGTAAAAGTGTCTATTTTGCAGCCAATACAGCAATGTATGTTGTCTCACTAGATACACTTTAACCCTTAGAGAGAAACTGATTAGGAAATTAAGCACTATGCACCAAATGTTAACCATAAACAATTTTCTCTGGCCTTCAGTTTAGGTTCTCATTTTTAAAAGCTGCTGGGAGGGCGCCTGGGTGGCTCAGTCGGTTAAACGTCTGCCTGCGGCTTAGGTCGTGATCCCGGGGTCCTGGGATCAGTCCCGAGTCGGGCTCCCTGCCTCTCTCTCTCTCTCTCTCTGTCTGTCTCTCATGAATAAATACATAAAATCTTTAAAAAAAAATCTGCTGGGTAACAAAAAGAACTCCAAGTGAGAACACAGAAACATTTCCAAATATTGTTGTTACTTCTCTTAAAGGATTTCATGAGCATGTTGAATGACAATTTTCGTTTCAAAGAAGTGAAATATTCCAGGTATCTTGACATGAGAGGGGAATTTTTCCACTTCTCACAGGTGTTTGTCAACTGACCTCTATCAGGTGGTTTCCAGAAGTTTCTCTGCAGCCAAAGAAACTAGCTACTGCTCCTCATTATGCTCCTTGATCACTCACTGCTCAGTTATTCTTTTTTTTTTTTTACTGCTGTTATTCTTTTCTTCTCTCTTGTTTGAAGCCTGTGAACTTCTAATTAATTTTTTTAATCGACTGCCAAAGCAATGAGTTTATAGCTAGATCATATTCCTAAAACAATGAAGGTGCTACATGACTGGTCCAGAAAGATTTAACAGTGTGGGAGAGGGGCACTGGAACTTTGAGAATGTTGGTTATTAAGTCTAATATTCCCTTTATAGAGCAGGGAACAGTAAAGTTGAAGGGGCACCTGTTTTATGTCTGATCCATGCACTGAACACAAAAAGTGACACAGTAGAGAGGGCTTGGCCCATCATCGGTTAAGGGCCATGGGATGTATGAAGAACTAGAGGCAAGAACTGCAGAAGGAGATGGGGTGGAGGGTGTTTAGTTCTCTCATGTGACGGGAGGCAGATCTGTTATGCCTATGCAAGCTTTGAGCCTGATTCAGATTTTGATTTTTGAGTTTCTGTAAATGTCCAGATTCTCTTTGCTCCGATCACTGTGGCTCAAAGCCTTGGTGTTCTTCCATCACGTTTCCTATCTCCAATAGGACCTGTTGATTCTACCGCCTCCTCTTTTTAAAGATTTTATTTATTTATTTGAGAGAGAGAGCGAGCACAAGCGGGGTGAGGGGCAGAGGGAGAAGCAGACTCCCCACTAAGCAAGGAGCCTGACTCGGGACTCAATTCTGGGACTCCAGGATCTTGACTCGGGCCAAAAAGAGACACCCAACTGACTGAGCCACCCACCCAGGGGCCTTCTACCTCCTCCTTTTTAAGGTCTCTTGTATTTGACTCTTCTTTTCTAAGCCCACCTTCACCATCCTGGCTCAGATCATTACCTGATACTTGGATTATCAGATGTCTCCTGATTTGCCTTTCCAGCTTCTTTCCTTCCCCTACCAGTGTTCTGCAACAAGGTACTCCTGGTATGTTGGCTGGGATAGTTCTTCAGTTCCCTGGGATTCCACCCTAGCACTCCAGTAGGGTTCCCCCAGTCGTGGTGACAAATAAGAGTGTCAGACACAATGCCAAAGGCCTGGGGAGTGGCCAAGATCCCAGTCTGCACACACTGCCATATTGGTCTGTTCCAAGTACAGCTTCCATCATCACTTCTTTATTTAAAGATCTTCAGTGGATTTCCACTGGTGAGAAAAGGAAGTACCAAATCTTAAACTGTCTGTTTATCCCCCGGTTTTACATCTCACTTCTGCCTTGCTCAGAGCCTGTGTTCAAGTCAAGCTGGATTCCATGATCATTTCCAAATAATCTCTGCACTTCTCAGCCCACCTGTTTTCTTTTGTTATACTCTGCCCTTAGATGGCTTTCTTCCCCATTTCTCTGACTCAACAGCCCATGTCCCTTCTTAGATGTAACTGAAATGTTAATTCGACAGTGAAACCATCTCGGATTATGCCCTATCCCTCAGGTAGAAGTGTTCTCTCCTTATTCTGAACCCTGTAACCCGGGCCCCTTTTGCCCCGTGCTGTGGGAACTGCAGGGAAGCAGGGACACCTCTGATCCACCTTTGCATTCCCTACATCTCTTCCTTCAGGGCCTGTCGCAAGGTGGTGCTCAATATTTCTAAAAATGAATTGAATTGGAGGTATAATAAATCTCGCTATGCTGCTTATGTTGGTAATAATTGACTTCTCACCTACTGTAAATTTTACAGAAAAGTGTCATGAGAGGTTGTAAGTATTGAAGTTCTGGAGCAGAGTTTTAACACCAAATCTACTGACAGAAAGATACATTTGTTCTTTCATCTTACATCATTACATTTAGTTTCATAGATAACTTCACACATTTTCAACGATTCCTCACAAGTTTTATCAGTTTTTCCTGCGAATGTCAAGTTGAAAAGCTGAGTAGAAGGAATGAAAACCTCTTTCTAATGTGTTCTACTAATGGACCAGGGCTAATTGGAGCACGTCTTTGAAATTAAGTGGTATTCCCCTTTCAAACCATTGTTCTAAGAGCTTCAGCCCTGTGTCACAGCAACACACATTGGAGTTTTTTTGGTCACCTCTAGCGATTACATGTGAGCACATATCTTTACCCCTTGGATGGTGCTTCTGGCTTTCTTGCTCACACTACTGGTTATACCTGGATCTGGGTGACTCCTGGTTTACACCAGGAGAATGGCGGGGGCCTTGGATGCCGTGGCTCCTGGTCCATTTCCCTCTTTCAGGCTTCCCAGAACTAGCCAGGGCTTTTGCTGAGTGAGTTGTGTTTGTTCTGCTCTCATGTTTCTGACTGGGATGAGTGCCATGCTGATCTACTTCCAGTTTTCTGAAGATTATACACTCCTCAAGTACAGAGCCTCTCTGGTTTCTCTTGAGGTTCCACCCCCACCCTATCACCAACAGCTCTGAGCACAGAGGTCCCCATATGGTGTGTTGTGGAATGATCGAAACTGCATTCCCGTGCCACCCAGGCCATGAAAAATTATCCCTGTCAATAATCTGTGAAGCAGCTGTGATGGTTATAGATTTTGATCTGCCTCTGTGTGTGAGGGAATATTTTAAACCTACACCAGAGAAAAATATAAACTATACAATGCTGTCAAATTGAATAGATTTTTAAAATATCTTTATGGCAAACCTAAAAATTATCATTGTGGTAGGACTAATATGATCTTCCAATGTTAATATGAAGATGGGTTTGTAAAAGCAACAGTCTGTAGAAATCATAATTGATCTTCTGGTTTAATCAGCATCCCTTTTCCCAGAGAGAGGCACTTACGTATATAATTCAGACTAAGTATAATGATTTATAATTTCTCACTTCTAAAATTAGCATGGTACTAAGAATAACGTTCATTCTTCAACTAGTTAGCATTTTGGGTAATCAGGCAAATACAACCACCATCACAATCTAGAGCACAATGGAATAAAATCTAAATTTCTTTTTTTTGCAAAATACTTATGACAACACAAGTATAATGAAGTAGATTTTTTTCTGTGATATTTTAAAGTCTAGTAGTTCCATTTTAAAAGGAAGACTTCCAGATGGAATTATTTGTATTTATTGAAATGAGTTTTACAAAATAGCTCTCAATACTTGTTTATAAAGAAGGTGCCTTCTTGGGGTGGCTCAGTTGGTTAAGTGTCTGACTCTTGATTTCGGCTCAAGTCATGATCTCAGGGTTGTGAGATGGAGCCCCACATCTTGGGATTCTATCTCCCTCTCTCCCTGCCCCACCCGACTCCTGCTCTCTAAAAAAAAAAAGAAGACGATTCTTCTTGGTGATCAATGGTCTTGACAGAAACTGGAGAAATGAGGACTAGAGACTTGTTTTGTTTTGTTTTGTTTTTTTCCCAAGAGCAACTTGTACTTTTAAAGAAACTTGGGAGATTTGAAAGGCAGAGAACATTTAATTAAACAGATTAAAATACTTAATTTTGACTGATTTCTATAGTTCTTGGGTAAAACCTTGGATAAAAATAACTAATGCTCTCATAGTGCTTACTCTGAGCCACATACTGTTCCAAGTGCTTTATGTATCTATTTAATCCTTTCAAAAACCCTATGAGATCGGTACTGTTTTTATCCCCACTCTACAGGTGAGGACACTGAGGCACAGAGAGGAGAAGTTGTGGGGCTGGAGTTGGTTGGGGCCAACATGGTGGAGCCCGGTTTCAGATCTGGCAGTGGGGCTCATTGCCCGCAGCTTCATCTCCACCCTCCAGTGCCTCGACAGCTTGAGTCAAGGCTCTGCAGGATGGTTTTTATTTGAAGTTAGCTTGCCCAATTCTAAAGGTACAAGGCATATTTAGCAAACTTTAAAGTTTGGTGTTTATGGAATTTTCGTAGTGAGCATTTAACAAAAGTCTAAAGTAAAGCTGGTGAAGACAAACAAACACGACATAAACCCAAACAGATTCCTAGGTCTGACCTCAGAATCACAGAATAAGAATCTAGGGGAGAGGGGGGAAGATAGGAGGAAGAGCAGGGAGATGGGGTGGTGGAAGACATCTAGTGAAATATATTTCTAAAACACTCTTTGGGGGAATTCTGATGCACAGCCAGAGTTGGGAATCACTGGTAGAGGGTCTGCAACTTTTTTAAAGCCTCGATTGGCTTCTTAAGTAGGGAGTGGTTGGCAGATGTGTCTGAACATTCTGGAGCTATATATGGTGGCACAGAGCATCCAAGAAGAAAAAAAAAAGCCTTTTATTATGGTCCTCATATTTTTAATAGTAGGATTTTGCCTTTTTTTTTTTTCTGGTTCCTTACAATTCTTTTGTTACAGATCATAACTCTTGTCACAGGGCTCATAAATCTTAGCTACTGGGCAGAAAAGCCATATCCCTACCAGTCTCCCTTGCCCACATCTGAGACTATGGTTATCACCACAGCTGTTGAAACATAGGAGATTTACCATTTATAAGTTTAGCACACCTGGGGTTACAAGGTCATGGTTAATTGCTCCCTACAACATGTGTTTAGTTTAACCTATGTTTTTAGAGATGACTATTTATATCTCAGTTATTCATGTTCATCTTACTTACATGTTTTTAGATTTCATAGAAATCATAGGAATGGCCATCAGAAAATCTTGTCCTAACACTTTATTCATAACTGCTTGGTCATTGTTGTGAAAATCAACATTACCTTTTTCAACCTTGAGGTGATTTCTATAGAAATACCTACGTTTAAAATGGCCAAGAATTTAAAGGATGAAAGAGAAAAAAAAATGAGGAACACATTCTGTCTGTTTGTGTACTAACAGAGGAGTAAATGCTTGTAACTTTACTGACCTGTGCATGCTGGGCTCTCCTGGGAACAGAAGGTCAGCAGAATAGTCTCCACTGGGGTTCTGAGCCATTCATATGTGTTACCAAGGGCTGCCAGGGGTTGGAAAACACTTACAAATTGACTAATAGGACCTCATGAAAGAGAAAATAAGTACCAGCTGAGAAAATCTTTGTCTTTGGCAAAATCATCCCACCAAAAGAAATGAAAAGTCACACAATCCTTTATTTTAACTTAGCCCTTTGGTTTGTGAAAGAGAAAAAAAGTACAGCAATCATCTTTCTTTTGGCATAATGATCCACGTATTTAGAAGTGACTACTTGAGAGTTTGTTTGGCGGTTCTAACGGGAGCGCAACTACTCGTATACCTTTGACCGAAGAACGGTTTTGTGTGTGTGTGTGTGTGTGTATATATGTGTATATATATATATATATATATATATATATATATGAAAGAAGTGAGTACTTGAGGTTGTGCCAAGAACTGCTTTCCCCTTCTGATATCATTAATTAGTTTTCCTACCAATGACTGTTAATTATTTTGTGAATTAAAGTCATGTTAGCCCAATGACACTTAGGATCTTCATCATGATGCAGTTCAGAAATTATTTGAAAATGCCAACGGAGCAGATATACTGAAGAAAATCTGTCTTGAACTTTCAAGTGCTGGACTAAAGTAATGGGGTAGAACCCGATCTTTATATTAATAGATGGATAGAAGAACCTATCACAGTGGCTGGTTTTCATCTAGTCTTACATCTTTCCAGTGCCCATCCTCATAGGCCTGCCTCAGGCTTCTAAGCTGCTCACAAGGGTTAAGGGCCAATGTATCATCCAAACTTACATATTAGACAGGTTGCTTATATAAAATTTTTTGAAAAGTATTTAAGAGCATTTCATTTAAATCACCTATAAGTCATTTGAGACAACTGCCACTTAAGTGTAGCTCAAAGCTAGAGACTTGTAATCTGGCAAACATTACTTAATCCTTTAAAGAAACTGAAAATTCAGAAGGATTATGGACCTTGACACTTGGTTCAACTTAGAGATAAATGAAGAGCATATGGGCCAGATCAGGATAATCTTAGCAGGAGCATTTATAAATATCAAGAATTAATATGAAGTTGTCATGTCATTTTAAAGTAAAATGAACTCAAAAGACTACTTTCATTTTTCTATACACTGTCCAGGAGATGTGATTATTTATTCAATAACCTTGTGTTCAGTTTAGTTGAATATGAGTTAGAAATAAAACAAGTTTTTATCAGACTGCATAAGACTGTATGAGGTTCTTGGGGAAAGAAATTGAAGAATTCGTGTGTCTCCTTTTCTCAAAGGGCTTAGAGTTTCAAATAAAGAATTGAAATTGGCTCACAAACTGGAATGTTGCTTTCGGTGTATTTCCATTATAAATTGTACTTTCCAAAGTTTATTTAATCTTTTAAGGCGTGTTTAGAACAAGCATGAGTAGAACAAGGAATTTCGTATGTCAGAAACTCTGTAAATTTCTATTATCTCTGTCTTTCTGAAGTCGCATTAGTAATTTAAAGGCAAACATCTCTGTCCTGTTTCTCTCTCCCTTTTTTTCACTCCTTTGCAGCTCAAGATCGTTTGCTAGATGCTGTTTTAAAATGCACTGTGGACCAGAAGTTTACTGTGTTTTAGGCATTAGGTGGAATTCAGAATTGGTGTACATAATACCTCAAGAACACACACTCTAACGAGAGGAGAAAACATATACACAGATAAACCATAGTATGAGTTACATTGTGGTTCAGATGCTGGGAACTACTCATTGTCATTTCACGTAGAGGTAGCAGACGTCGTTTTTATCTAACGGGCCATAATCACGAGGAACAGCATGACCACATTCACCGACGGATAAACACTGGGGAGGCTGGGGGCGTTTTACGGAAAGGTCTCTGCCTTCGGTCGAAGATGGGGAGAACACTTTGATGACTTTTATATTTAAACAAGAACCTAAGTAGAGTGTTGTTTTACTGACGCAGTAATTAGGCATTGAGTTTCGGCAAACTAGCCAGTGGATGGTCGTGTTTGTGTTTTTCCAGGGCAGTAGAGGGGAGAGAGGACCAGTGGGACCCCCAGGACCACCAGGTAAACTGGTAAGTAATATTTCCAGCCTCCAGAAGTTTATTTGCTTTATACAAAACACATTTAAAAAAATAAGCAGAGGAAAAACAATGTACAAAGGGTGACTTAATCATCTGTACTTGATTTCTGTTGTTATGTGAACGCGTGGAAATGTAAATGGGAAATTTCAAGTTATACCTAGGATACCCTCCAAGGGTATTTTAATCAGTGTGGTTTGCAGCATACATTTTTGAAACCGGGAGAGACGTGAAGTGCTACCCTTGGCCTCTGCTTGTTCTTGGAATTGAAGGGAAGTGGGCGTGAACGCTGCCTTTTACTTCTTGAGCCCTGCTTGTTTACTCAGCGAGAGAAGCAGCACCATTGCAGGGACTCCACTGAAAGAGCCCACTGTTGGGAAGGGTGCAAACCCAGGAACGGAGGACCTCCTCGGTGGGAACAAGGGGGTGGAGGGACTGGCCTGTTTTTTTTCCCCAGAGAGCGTGGGAGAGAGGCAGATTTGAGGAACAGAGTTAAACCAACGACAGCACATTTATTTTAGACGACAGTCCACACACCCAAGGTTGTGTCTGCCTCGTGTGACTGCAGTGTCGTAGTAACAGTGATTCTGGAGACACCGTGTTTGTTTTTCAGGGTTCTCCTGGCAGTCCTGGCCTCCCTGGCTTGCCTGGCCCCCCTGGCCTTCCTGGAATGAAAGGTGACAGGGTAAGATATCTAGCCCCCCAGAAAGTTCCTTATTTGGATGAGTTTTACTATATTGAGAAACCAAGCTTGCTTTCAGCACAGTGGAGATTTTTATAGCAATTATCATAGACAGCTGTTAAGAAAGGTATCCTGAATTACTGAGAGTTGAGATTAAGAAGCTATATATATATATATATATATATATACACACACACACACATATATATATACACACATATATATAATAATTTATCAGAAGGAAAATACAAAAGTTGAGAAAAGTAAAAATGCCAGTTGTAATCATAGTTCCTGTTTAGTTTTAAATTTACATTCCTACCAGTCCAATTTTATGTGGACGTGATCAGAGAGCACCCCGAGTTGCCAGGTTTTGGACAACTGTCAGTTTCTCCAGGCCTTACCCGGCTGTTGTTAGGTTGTCATCCTGATTTTTTTTTTTTTTTTTTTTTTAAGCAGGCTCCACGCCCAGCCTGGAGCCCTGTTGTTAGGTTGTGGGGAGAGGAGCAAGTCCTCATCTATCACATTATTCATACTTGCCCTTATCTACCAGCCTGAGGAGGGAAGTTGGTTCACTTGAAATTATAGAGTTGAACATCTCAAAATACTGAAAAGGTATTATGTTTTATTCGTTACAGGGAGTAGTCGGTGAGCCTGGTCCAAAGGGTGGACAGGTAGGTCCTATCAGGAGAGTATGAAATGCAGTCCGTGATGTGCATGGAGGTGCCTCACCAGCAGGGGGCACTGGCTGGTTTATGGGTGTGAGTAAAAGGACGGAGGCTAGCAGTGTCTCTCAATTGTGCTTCATAGTGTGTGAAAGCTAGAGTTTAGTTTGGTCTGTAACCTTATCTACTGCTTTAATAGGCTGGAGCTGATGATGGCTCTGCCTCCAAGATGACACATTGAAAAGAGTGTCCCTTGCTCTCATTCACCAGATTGATTTACTTGTGACCGATGGAGCCTTCTATAGCTGCATCATCATATTTTGAGTTTTTCTGTATCAAGACCTTAACAAATAAAGTGTGAATGTGAATTAGAGTTAGTCCTTTTTCTGGGTTCCTTTTTCTACAGTGAAAGCCTTTTTTTCTAGGATTACCTAATTATAAAATTGCTGGATACGATCATTAATCCTTAACTTTAGAAGAAACTCAGCCTCACCTGCTGTCTTTTTTCTAGGCTCTATTCTATTTTTGACTAGCCACTGACAGCTAGATTGAAAAGCCATTGAGGGCATTTTGTATTTCTGCATGATCTGGTGGGCACTGTGGGCACTTAGGAATGCTTATCAATGTTGACGGGTTAAAACTGAGGCAAGGGAGTAAGAATTCAAAAATATGACTTTTAATTTTAATTTTTAGGGTTCGTCTGGTGAAGAAGGTGAAGCAGGAGAAAGGGGTGAACTTGTAAGACATTTTGTTTTGGTTGATGATGAGCCTTACTGATTTCTAACTGTACTAGAAACATAATTTTTCTTTTTCTCTGATACTGTTATCCTTGCTGACTTCTTCAGTGGCTACAGTGTCTCTTATATAAACTAATGAATGAATGCAGCCAAATTCAAGTAAAGCAGAGGGTAAACATCCCAAAATTGATAGACCAGGCCTTAAGCCGTCGGAGAACAAAGTGTTCTCTTATAGGTGGTGACTTTCTTGTGGCTTTACACCTGGACGTTCAAAGTGATTCTTAGATGACTATAGAAAGTCTATGAATAGTGCCTATCATGGAAACAAAATGAATTTTATTATAGCCAGAAAGCCATGGCTCACAAGTTTGACCATGGGTACTTTCCATAGTCTAAAACCTGCCAAAGAAGTGACCTCCATCTCCAGAGGATGCTGCTGCTAAATCTCCAGGAAGGTAGCAAGAATGAGAAAAAATTTTCTTTATTGCCAGAACTGCTACATCTGCTGGCTCATCTTTGTGGTTTTGACACAATCTAACATGACCTAATGTGGAAACTTACATTTGGTCCTTTGGAGTGATGATAGATTTCTCATAAAATAGTTCCAGAGAGCACTTAGTGCAGAAAAATTCTTGTAATGTTGTTTTATTCAGATTTTCAGGATTTAGAGCTAATATTAATGTAACATCTGAATTAGGCAAAGCTCTCTATTAAGTAAATTTGAAAAGAATTATTTTAAATTTATTTTCTGTTAAAAATTTTCATTTTATGGGCTAAGAGGATGTTTTAAATCATTGTTTTGTGGTGGAGATGAACTGATGTGCTTGAACTTGAGCTGAATTCATATCTAGAATTAGGGGGGAGAGATTTATGCATAAAATCAGGCATATTTGGTTTGATAGACTTTTCCAGATGAGTTTTAGAATATTGTTAGAGTTTCAAAAATGAAGTCATCAGGTTTAAATGTCCACTGTATTTTAAAACAGCATGCTAGTTTAATGTCTTTTGACTTACACATTTTAAGTCTCAACACCTAGCATTTTAGATCTGGTTGGAGCCTAGTTGAGCTCCGATTCCACCATGTTATTTAACAGGTAAGTTAGTCAAAGGCTAGAAGGTTACAAAGCTCACAAAGTAGCAGAACTGGGACTAGAATCCAAATTTTGAATCTCCTGTTTTTCTGCCAATGCCAGAGTTCATCTCTTCATGGTTTTCTATAGATTTCAGCAACACAATAACCTATTAAATGTTTTTAGTAAACTATCAAACGTGAATGCATGGTTCTAACATAATTTTGTCTTATTGATTTAGGGAGAGATAGGATTACCTGGACCAAAGGGATCTGTAAGTACAATGAACAATAATGGTATAAAAAATTAAAATATCAATAAAGCCATAGAAAATGCAATGCTCTGCTTTATGAAATCACTATAAAATTCAATTCTTAAAAGACTTACCTTCAAGGAAATTAATGTCTAAATTTATTCTTTAAGTAATGGGTTCATCCAAAGGTGGGGGGAACCACCTCACAACAGTGTAAATGGATCTGCCTTTTGAATTAATCCACTCTAAAAGAAGTTTTTATCATAACTAGCTCACTGAGTAGTATACATAGTAATTTCTTTCACAAATGGGTCATTTTAAAAGAACTGACTTGTCCTTTGTGGTGACAAGAGTATAAATGAATTTCATGGGCACTCATGCCATTGCAAATATTTCAGTAATTTTATTAATCTCCTGTGTGTTCTAGTTGGGGAAGTAACATAAAGTCATAATGCATCAGAAAATTTAATAGACAGTTATTAAAGCTAGAAAATGATCATCTCATTCAATTCATCATTTTACAGAAACTAAACTGATCTCCTTAGAGATTAGATGTATTCAGAATTATAGAACCAATTATTAGAACAAAATTAATAGAACCAAGTACAGAACCAATTAGAGAACGAGCAAACCTGGGATGATTCACTAATTTGAAAGGAATGCACATTTAATACGGTAAGAAAATTAAGAGAGTATAAGGGAAAAGATGAAGCTCAGACCTTAACCTCAAATGCCACCACCTCTAGCTTCCATTTAATCTTTTAGTCCTTCCTGTTTCTAGAATCTTCTCCACTCTTCTCTGTCCCTGTACAACACAGTATCCTCATAGCAGCCAGTGCCATCTAGAGAAAAATATAAAGCCCACTCTTTATCCCTCCTCTTCATAAGCCCCTCAGGAATAACATTTGATAGAATAAAATCAGACTCTTAGCAAAATATATAAAGTCTTTGATGAAGTGGTCTCTAGCTAGCTATCTGGAACTTCATCTGTTTGCAATTGTTTTTACTTGGCATGCTATTTAATCCCTTGTGCTGTTCTCCTCGCCTGGAACACTCTTCCTCTTTCCTTAGAAGAGCTGCCTCCTACTTAGGCATGTAGCCCGATCCTTAGCTCAACTTTCCCCCTGGAGAACACCCCTCTGCCCCCAGACTTGGTTGCAGTGCCAGCCCTGGGCTCTTTACATGCCCCCGAGATGGGAACTATTACGTTGTATTAACTCACCTGTTTACACACACTCTCCAAACACCGTTGACAGTCCCAAGCTTTAAGTAACATCTTTACACCTAAGATTCTTTGACAGAAATGGTTTAGGATTGAGAAAAAAAATGTGAAGAGGGAACCTTGATAGGATTTGATAATAGAAATCCTACCTCACTATCTAGAAATAACCGGTAATGTTCAATGGTAATTAGGATTTGTTGTAAAAGGAAAATGTGAACGAACAATGCAGTGGTCAAAATGAGTTAATTTCACTTAAATTTGGGTATATTACTAGGAATTAACTCTTGATTTATCACCTCCCCTTCCTACCCCTCTCTCTTCTCTGCCACCACCCACCTAATTCTGATGCAGCTGAAGTGTGTTGTCCCAGAGTCAAAGAGACACACTTTCACTTTGCTCGGTGATCTCAGCAGAGACAAAGCTGATAAGTAGGTGAAGTCTGTACCTCCAGTTTCTACTTCAGTATACCACTCAATTGAGGAATTCTTTCCAGGGCCCCGGGGCCCTTGAGCTATCTGGGCCACGTTGGCCCTTCATCCCTTCATCGAAAATGTCCTGTCCCATGTTGTAGCAGTATTTCAGATGTTGTCAACAAGATGATAGACTCTGATTTGGCCTCCTTTGTTTTCTGCCAGTTCTTTAGTGCACTTCCAAATTCATTTTGGCGTCTCCTCAGGGTTGTTTTAGAAGTTGCTGTAGTTTTATACTGTAGTCATCTGACAGCTCCGAACCCTCCACAGCACATCCTTAGCTCTCTCTGTTGACATTGTCTTTCAGGAAGTCTTTTAGGCCATAATTTCTTCATAGAAGCAATTTTGACAAGTTGACTTAGATGAGTATCAACTTTTTTGCATAAAGAAAGATTGGAAAAAGTATAGGTGCTGAGCTTTATTCAGAGGCATCTAGTGAAAGCCCTCCCTGCCTTATCACCTTCTTCCCTTCAGCTTAAAACATCTGACCATTTGAAAGAGTTAATTCTTTTTTTTATTATGTTATGTTAATCACCATACATCACATCATTAGTTTTTGATGTAGTGTTCCACGATTCATTGTTTGCTATAACACCCAGTGCTCCTTGCAGAACGTGCGCTCTTGAATACCCATCACCGGGCCAACCCATCCCCTCTAGAACCCTCAGTTTGTTTCTAGATAAATGTTGCGTATGAAAAAGAAGCAGGGTTAAGTCGTGTCATGAACTTCATTTTGAGCCCTAGCACTCCCTTATTGCCTTCTGTCCTTTTATCTTCTCATTCTTGTTCTATAAACAATGGCACATTGTAACCACTATGCCATAAATTCTACCAGAGGTAGTTTAACCGAAAGTGAATTAATTTAGCTTTGTTTTATTTATTTTTTTTTTTTTAATTTTTTTATTGTTATGTTAATCACCATATATTACATCATTAGTTTTTGGTGCAGTGTTCCATGATTCATTGTTTGTTCATAACACCCAGTGCTCCATGCAGAACGTGCCCTCCTCAATACCCATCACCAGGCTAACCCATCCCCCTACCCCCCTCCCCTCTAGAACCCTCAGTTTGTTTTTCAGAGTCCATCATCTCTCATGCTTCGTCTCCCCCTCTGACATACTCCCCTTTTCTTCCTCTCCTGTTATCTTCTTCTTTTTCTTTTTTCTTAAAATATGTTGCATTATTTGTTTCAGAAGTACAGATCTGTGATTCAACAGTCTTGCACAATTCACAGCGCTCACCGTAGCACATACCCTCCCCAATATCTATCATCCAGCCACCCCATCCCTCCCACCCCCAACCACTCCAGTAACACTCAGTTTCTTTCCTGAGATTAAGAATTCCTCATATCAGTGAGGTCATGTGATACATGTCTTTCTCTGATTGACTTATTTCACTCAGCATAACACCCTCCAGTTCCATCCACGTCGTTGCAAATGGCAAGATCTCATTCCTTTTGATGGCTGCATAATATTCCATTGTGTATATATACCACATCTTCTTTATCCATTCATCTGTCGATGGGCATCTTGGCTCTTTCCACAGTTTGGCTATGGTGGACATTGCTGCTATAAACATTGGGGTACATGTACCCCTTCGGGTCCCTACATTTGTATCTTTGTGGTAAATACCCAGTAGTGCAATTGCTGGATCGAACGGTAGCTCTAATTTCAACTGTTTGAGGAACCTCCATACTGTTTTCCAGAGGGGTTGCACCAGCTTGCATTCCCACCAACAGTGTAGGAGGGTTCCCCTTTCTCCACATCCCCGCCAACATCTGTCGTTCCCTGACTTGTTAATTTTAGCCATTCTGACGGGTGTGAGGTGGTATCTCATTGAGGTTTTGATTTGGATTTCCCTGATGCCAAGCGATGTTGAGCACTTTTTCATGTGCCTGTTGGCCATTTGGATGTCTTCTTTGGAGAAATGTCTGTTCATGTCTTCTGCCCATTTCTTGATTGGATTATTTGTTCTTTGAGTGTTGAGTTTGATAAGTTCTTTATAGATTTTGGATACTAGCCCTTTATCTGATACGTCATTTGCAAATATTTTCTCCCATTCTGTCGGTTGTCTTTTGGTTTTGTGGACTGTTTCTTTTGCTGTGCAGAAGCTTTTTATCTTGATGAAATCCCAATAGTTCATTTTTGCCCTGGCTTCCCGTGCCTTTGGCGATGTTTCTAGGAAGAAGTTGCTGCGGCTAAGGTCGAAAAGGTTGCTACCTGTGTTCTCCTTTAGGATTTGGATGGACTCCTGTCTCACGTTTAAGTCTTTCAACCATTTGGAGTCTATTTTTGTGTGTGGTGTAAGGAAATGGTCCAGTTTCATTCTTCTGCATGTGGCTGTCCAATTTTCCCAACACCATTTGTTGAAGAGACTGTCTTTTTTCCATTGGACATTCTTTCCTGCTTTGTCAAAAATAAGTTGACCATAGAGTTGAGGGTCCATTTCTGGGCTCTCAATTCTGTTCCATTGATCTATGTGTCTGTTTTTGTGCCAGTACCATACTGTCTTGATGATGACAGCTTTGTAATAGAGCTGGAAGTCCGGAATTGTGATGCCACCAGCTTTGCTTTTCTTTTTCAGTATTCCTCTGGCTATTCTGGGTCTCTTCTGGTTCCATACAAATTTTAGGATTATTTGTTCCATTTCTTTGAAAAAAGTGGATGGTATTTTGATGGGGATTGCATTGAATGTGTAGATTGCTCTAGGTAGCATTGACATCTTCACAATGTTGATTCTCCCAATCCATGAGCATGGAACGTTTTTCCATTTCTTTGTGTCTTCTTCAATTTCTTTCCTGAGTATTTTATAGTTTTCTGAGTACAGATCCTTTGCCTCTTTGGTTAGATTTATTCCTAGGTATCTAATGGTTTTGGGTGCAATTGTAAATGGGATAGACTCCTTGATTTGTCTCTCTTCTGTCTTGTTGTTGGTGTATAGGAATGCCACTGATTTCTGTGCATTGATTTTATATCCTGCTACTTTACTGAATTCCTGTATGAGTTCTAGCAGTTTTGGGGTGGAGTCTTTTGGGTTTTCCACATACAGTATCATATCATCTGCAAAGAGTGAGAGTTTGACTTCCTCTTTGCCGATTTGGATGCCTTTGATTTCTTTTTGTTGTCTGATTGCTGTGGCTAGGACTTCTAATACTATGTTGAATAGCAGTGGTGAGAGTGGACATCCCTGCCGCGTTCCTGACCTTAGGGGAAAAGCTCTCAGCCTTTCCCCATTGAGAATGATATTCGCTGTAGGTTTTTCGTAGATGGCTTTTATGATATTGAGGTATGTACCCTCTATCCCTATACTCTGAAGAGTTTTGATCAAGAAAGGATGTTGTACTTTGTCAAATGCTTTTTCTGCATCTATTGAGAGGATCATATGATTCTTGTTCTTTCTTTTGTTAATGTATTGTATCACGTTGATTGATTTGCGGATGTTGAACCAGCCTTGCAGCCCAGGAATAAATCCCACTTGGTCGTGGTGAATAATCCTTTTAATGTACTGTTGGATCCTATTGGCTAGTATTTTGGTGAGAATTTTTGCATCCATGTTCATCAAGGATATTGGTCTGTAATTCTCTTTTTTGATGGGGTCTTTGTCTGGTTTTGGGATCAAGGTAATGCTGGCCTCATAAAATGAGTTTGGAAGTTTCCCTTCCATTTCTATTTTTTGGAACAGTTTCAGGAGAATAGGTATTAATTCTTCTTGAAATGTCTGATAGAATTCCCCTGGGAAGCCATCTGGCCCTGGGCTTTTGTTTCTTGGGAGATTTTTGATGACTGTTTCAATTTCCGTAGTGGTTATAGGTCTGTTCAGGTTTTCTATTTCTTCCTGGTTCAATTTTGGTAGTTGATACATCTCTAGGAATGCACCCATTTCTTCCAGGTTATCTAATTTGCTGGCATAGAGTTGCTCATAATATGTTCTTATAATTGTTTGTATTTCTTTGGTGTTGCTTGTGATCTCTCCTCTTTCATTCATGATTTTGTTGATTTGGGTCATTTCTCTTTTCTTTTTGATCAGTCTGGCCAGGGGTTTATCAATCTTGTTAATTCTTTCAAAGAACCAGCTCCTAGTTTCGTTGATCTGTTCTACTGTTCTTTTGGTTTCTAGTTCATTGATTTCTGCTCTGATCTTTATGATTTCTCTTCTCCTGCTGGGTTTAGGCTTTCTTTGCTGTTCTTTCTCCAGCTCCTTTAGATGTAGGGTTAGGTTGTGTATTTGAGACCTTTCTTGTTTCTTGAGAAAGGCTTGTATTGCTATATACTTTCCTCTCAGGACTGCCTTTGCTGTATCCCAAAGATTTTGAACAGTTGTGTTTTCATTTTCATTGGTTTCCATGAATTTTTTTAATTCTTCTTTAATTTCTTGGTTGACCCATTCATTCTTTAGTAGGATGCTCTTTAGCCTCCATGTATTTGAGTTCTTTCCGACTTTCCTCTTGTGGTTGAGTTCTAGTTTCAAAGCATTGTGGTCTGAAAATATGCAGGGAATGATCCCAATCTTTTGGTACCGATTGAGACCTGATTTGTGACCTAGGATGTGATCAATTCTGGAGAATGTTCCATGGGCACTAGAGAAGAATGTGTATTCCGTTGCTTTGGGATGGAATGTTCTGAATATGTCTGTGAAGTCCATTTGGTCCAGTGTGTCATTTAACGTCTTTATTTCCTTGTTGATCTTTTGCTTAGATGATCTGTCCATTTCAGTCAGGGGGGTGTTAAAATCCCCCACTATTATTGTATTGTTGTCAATGTGTTTCTTTGCTTTTGTTATTAATTGGCTTATATAATTGGCTGCTCCCATGTTCGGGGCATAGATATTTACAATTGTTAGATCTTCTTGTTGGATAGACCCTTTAAGTAGGATATAGTGTCCTTCCTCATCTCTTATTATAGTCTTTGTTTTAAAATCTAGTTTGTCTGATATAAGGATTGCCACCCCAGCTTTCTTTTGGTGTCCATTAGCATGGTAAATGGTTTTCCACCCCCTCACTTTCAATCTGGGGGTGTCTTTGGGTGTAAAATGAGTCTCTTGCAGACAGCATATTGATGGGTCTTGTTTTTTAATCCAATCTGATAGCCTGTGTCTTTTGATTGGGGCATTGAGCCCATTTACATTCAGGGTAACTATTGAAAGGTATGAATTTACTGCCATTGTATTACCTGTAAGGTGACTGTTAACTGTCTGTTGTCTGTGTTCGTTTCTGCTCTTTGCTGCTTTTAGGTTCTCTCTTTGCTTAGAGGACCCCTCTCAATATTTCTTGGAGGGCTGGTTTCGTGTTTGCAAATTCTTTGAGTTTTTGTTTGTTCTGGAAGCTTTTGATCTCTCCTTCTATTTTCAATGATAGCCTAGCTGGATATAGTATTCTTGGCTGCATATTTTTCTCGTTTAGTGCTCTGAAGATATCTTGCCAGTCCTTTCTGGCCTGCCAGGTCTCTGTGGATAGGTCTGTTGCCAATCTAATGTTTCTACCATTGTAGGTTACATATCTCTTCTCCCGAGCTGCTTTCAGGATTTTCTCTTTGTCTCTGAGACTCGTAAGTTTTACTATTAGATGTCGGGGTGTTGACCTATTTTTATTGATTTTGAGAGGGGTTCTCTGTGCCTCCTGGATTTTAATGCCTGTTTCCTTCCTCACATTAGGGAAGTTCTCTGCTATAATTTGCTCCAATATACCTTCTGCCCCTCTCTCTCTCTCTTCTTCTTCTGGGATCCCAATTATTCTAATGTTGTTTCGTCTTATCGTATCACTTATCTCTCGAATTCTGCCCTCGTGATCCTGTAGTTGTTTCTCTCTCTTTTTCTCAGCCTCTTTATTTTCTATCATTTGGTCTTCTATATCGCTGATTCTCTCTTCTGCCTCATTTATCCTAGCATTTAGTGCCCCCATTTTTGATTGCACCTCATCAATAGCCTTTTTGATTTCGATTTGGTTAGATTTTAGTTCTTTTATTTCTCCAGAAAGGGTTTCTCTAATAACTTCCACGCTTTTTTCAAGCCCAGCTAGTATCTTTAAAGTCATGATTCTGAACTCTAGGTCCGACATCGTACTAATGTCCGTATTGAGTAGGTCCCTGGCTGACGGTACTACCTCTTGTTCTTTTTGCTGAGGTGATTTCTTTCGTCTTGTCATTTTGTCCAGAGGAGAATAGATGAATGAGAGAACAAAAGGCTAACAGGTTTACTACGTCCCCAGCAAATATACTGTATACAAATCAGAAAAGACCTGAAACCAGGGGAAAAGAAAGGGAAAGAAAGAAAAAAGAAAGAGAAAAAGAAAAAAAAAAGGAAAAAAAGATAAAAACAAAAACAAAACAATTCAAAAAAGGCAGAATATGATCAAATATGATCAGGCTAGTGCATAGATCAGTGCCACACACTAGATTTTGGGCGTATTTTGGTCTGTTAGAAAAAAGTGCCTCCTAAAATTTTAAAGGAAGAAAGACATATATGTACAAAATAAGGGTTGATACAATGAAGGGATGGAAGATGACTGTAAAGATGAAAATTATAAAAGATTTTATAAAAGGACTTGGTAAGATAAGTTGTTTGAAAAAAGAAAGAAGATTTAAGGAAAAAAAAAAAAAAGGAAAAAGGGAGAGAATGTGATCAGGCAGGAGACTAGAACAAAGCCATACACTAGTGATTTAGGGTATATTTTGATCTGTTAGAAGAAACTGTACCTCAAAATTTTAAAGAGAGAACAACTTATATATATATGCCAAAAACAAGGATAACTACTATGAAGGGATAAAATATGACTCTAAAAATGAAAAAAAAAAAAAAATGTTTTTTTTTTTTTAAAAAAAAGGGATTTATAAGATGTTGGTTGAAAAAGGGAAAAAGAAAAATAAAAAAAAGTCAACAAAAATTAACTTTGATGAAATAATGAATCATGGTAAAAAAAAAAAAAAAAAAAAAAAAAAAAGAAGCCATGAATCTATGTGCAGTATTCCCCTAGCGCTGGAGTTCTCCTATTCTCCTTGATCGATCAACTTGGTCTTGGCTTGCTGGCTGTTTGTGTTGATCTTCTGGGGGAGGGGCCTGTTGCTGTGGTTTCCAAATGTCTTTGCCGGAGGCGGAATTGCCCCGCCCTTGTCGGTCCGGGCTAAGGAAGCTGCTCCAGTTTGCTCTCAGGAGCTTTTGTTCCCTGCAAGCTCTCGGTACAGCTTTGGAGGACCAGGGCGAGAATGGCGGCCTCCCAGTCTCCGCCCGGAGGAGCCGAGAACTCGGGGCCCCACTCCTCAGTGCGCCCCCAGAGAAAAGCAGTCACTCCCGTGTCCCCGGTCTCTGGCCGCACTCCGTGCTCACCCGGCCTGTGATCGAGCGTTGCTATCTCTGGCACCCGACCCCGCTCGGAGTCTCCAAACCCAGCAGATCCCTGCAGTGCGTTCCCGCACCGCTCCTCCCCGGGAAGGAAGGGGAGTCTCCCCGGATCTGCTGCTTTTTGGGTCCTTGCTGAGGGAGCCGTGCCCCGACTGGGCCGCAGATCACAGTTTATGGCAACCCCGAGCTGAGAGCCCGCGACTCTGCTCCGTATCTGCAGCCGCTTCCCCCCCCCCCCCCCCGACACCTGGGAGCTCTGCCGCACTCAGGCACCCCCGGTCTCTCTGTGGCCCCAAGGGTCCTGAGACCACACTGTCCCGGGAGGATTCCACCCCCCGCTTAGCCACTGCAGCGACGTCCCTCCGCCGAGCCAACTTTTAAAAGGTCCGATTTTGTGCTCCGCGGCTCTAGCACTTGCCAGAAGCGGCCGGCGGAGGCCCCTCCCCCGCCGTTTATCCTCCCGAATATCGCCTCAGATTCACTTCTCCGCACGTCCTACCTTCCAGTAAGTGGTCGCTTCTCTGTTCAGAGAGTTGTTGCTACTCTCCTGTTCGATCTCCTGTTGAGTTCGTAGGTGTTCAGAATGGTTTGATCCCTATTCAGCTGAATTCCTGAGACCAGACAAAATCTAGGTCTCCTACTCCTCCGCCATCTTGCTCCGCCTCAATTTAGCTTTGTTTTAAAGCAGTTATTGTAGATGGAGACTTTTAAAAATGTTTTTAGTGGTCTGCTTTCAGGGAAAAAAAATCTGGTATATGCTTTTTTGCTAAGGAAACAGTTGGTTTATTTTTTTTAACTTCTTTAATATTTAGATTTTTAACTTCCTCAAGACTTAGATAAATTATGGACTCACTTTTTGTTCCAGTATTTTAAATGTATTCATTTTAACTGCAGCATTTTAAATGTGACATTTTAAATGTATTTAGTTAATGTTATAAAATGTATTTTATAATTCCTAGATACATGTGCTTCTTCAAATTCTCCTGAGTGTTATAAAGCTAAATAACTTATGTCCTTGGAAATATCTTTATTTTATGCTTTCTGTATTGGTGATATACAAAGTAACATGTCTTGTATGAACTCAGTGGCCTTTTTGTGGCCAGAAAAAGTTCACAAGCCTTATTAAAAATGAACTTGTTCTTAGGAAGTGGCTTAAAGTATAAAGAATGCAGTTTAAAAATGCATTATTTCAATTAACATTTTGAAATAATAACTATACCAAAAAGAAAGATTTTGAAAAACTTTACTTGAACTGGAATTCTCAGAGACTGTGGCATTCTGTGTCTTCACCTTGAGAATTTGTAACCTCTCAACAAACATCTCTTGGGAGACAGAATGTAAGCAAACCCCAAATTTCATGTAAGTCTTGTATTAATATTAAGCAGATAAATACTTGTGGATAGCCCTGGTTTTATAATGTGCCATTTTGTTCTAGGTGGGTAACCCTGGGGAGCCCGGCTTGAGGGGGCCCGAAGGAAGTCGGGGGCTTCCTGGCGTGGAAGGCCCAAGAGGACCCCCTGGACCACAAGGCGTGCAGGGAGAGCAGGGTGCCACCGGCCTGCCCGGCATCCAGGGCCCTCCAGTGAGTGGTGGGCAGTCCCCGCGGTTTCCCTTTGGAGACTCCAGCTCACAGCCCCAGCAGGGTGGCCGGGAGCCAGGCGAGCCCAGACACCAGCTCCTCAGCAGTATGGGAGAGTTCTCCTGTAAATCCAGCCACCTGGCCACTTGCTGAGTCTGTCAGGTTACCATTTAACAACGTCTTCTTTATGGTTCTGTGTATAAACCATCTTTTTTTTTTTCCCCCCTGTCTCAGGGTAGAGCACCAACAGATCAGCACATTAAGCAGGTTTGCATGAGAGTCATGCAAGGTAAATAAATCATAATGTCTTGACTTTTGGTGTGCTTTAAAGGTGGGAGATTTTGAATAATATTATATTAATTGTTTTATCTAATTTTTTTGCCACAGAATAGCTTATAGCCTCAAAGAAAATTTTTATCTTTCTAGGTTAGCCCATTTTTTTTTTTAAAGATTTATTTGTTTTAGAGAGAGAGAAAGAGAGTGAGCAAACGAGCCAGTGGGGGAAAGGGGCAGGGGGAAAGGGAGAGAAAGTCTTAAGCAGGGAGCTCAGCACGGCATTCATCTCATGATCCTGAGATCACAACTCTGAGATCACAACCTGAGCCAAAACCAAGAGTCAGACGCTTAACCAACTGAGCCACCCAGGCGCCCCTGGCTTAGCCTATTTTTGTTCTTGGTTTTGTTTTTTGCCAAGGAGGTTAATTTACAAGAAAGCACACACACAAACACACACAAGCTCCCCCCCCCACCTTTGGAACACAGATTCTCAGGTATCTTTCCCCTCCTTAACATCCTACCACTTAGTGTGTCCCTGGCACTGACCCCGGCTCTCTCTGTAGCTTATATGTGAAGTAACTGACAGTCTTCATGCCCATAAGAAGCATAAGGACATTATCTCTACTCATGTATCATGTATGTAGAAAACCAATAACTAGTATTTTACCAAAATGGTGATATATTTTTACATTTGTTAGCCTTTATCTAAATTCATTAGCTATAGCAATTGCTATATAGCTGTTTTAGAATTGGTCTAGTTCTAAAATCACATAGAAAGGGAAGAAATTGGGGAGACAGGAACTGGGGAGATCCTGTAACTTTGGAGCCTTCTAACAAATAATTACCTTATTCTAGTTGGAACCAATTCCGTCATGATAAATACTCTTCTTTTGCAAGCTCATAAGATAGTCTAATTTGTCTGGTAGACTTGTAGAGTTTTTCAGAATGAAATTGTCACTTCTATATTTGAAAGCCAATATAAGTCTCTTTATGGCAGACATTTAATCTTGAAAGGATATTTCAATTTTAAACGTTATATCCCTAGAAAATTATAATGTTATGCTAACTCTTGCATAAGGCAAACTAGAATGCTCACATTTAAACAATTTTAAAATGTTCGTTAGAAAGTTGTTTCCAATTCATAATCTCCTTCACACCTTTTTTTTTTTTTTAAGATTTTATTTATTTATTTGACAGAGAGATAGAGAGCACAAGTAGGCAGAGTGGCAGGCAGAGGGAGAGGGAGAAGCAGGCTCTCTGCTGAGCGGGGAGCCGGACATGGGGCTCGATCCCAGGACCCTGGGATCATGACCTGAGCCGAAGGCAGCCGCTTAACCGACTGAGCCACCCAGGCGCCCCTCTCCTTCACACCTTTAAAAAATATTACACTGGCATATTTCCCTTAGAGTATTTCCATAGGAAAGTTTTCTTGCTCTTCATGGTTTCAGTGGATGATTCTTAATCTATTTAATGGTTCCTGAAAAAGCCCACACAGTTATTAATTTTTAAGACAGACTGAACATTCCCAAGAAGCAGGCTATTTTTAATGTCTGTTGTCTATTCCAAGCATGAAAAAAACTTTTGAGAGGGGAATTTATAAGAAGTCGTGAATGCTCAGGATATTTTAGGTCACTGTCGCTTAATATCTTCAGACTGAAAATGTGGGGCTAGGCCTCAGATGCTCTCTCATTACTAATTCTGGACAATGTCCTTGGCTTTTAAAAAGCTTCGGGACATCCACTTCTCCCTCTGTTAAGAAACTCGTTTTCTTCCTGTCCTGGGTTTTCAGATAACCAGCTGGGACTCCGGTGACAGACTCATCCTTTTAGAACAGTACTCACCTGAAAGCTTTGCTGTGTGTGTGTGTTATCCCCCTGCCCTTGTCTCAGAACAGCAGGACCAATATATCCAAAAAGAGCTGAATAAAACAGCACCAGGGAAGCTTCTTGGCAGAAAGTCCATGGAAAGATGATCTAACTCTATTCACTTTTCACTTCCCACCACCAATTTTGAAGCTCTGGTGACACATTTAGAAAAAAAGACACTTGAAATACCCCCCTTTTTTTTTTTTTTCATTTGAATCACTTTCATGTTTCTGACTTCTCTGGGCTGTTTTGTTTATTATCTTCTAGAGCATCTTGCTGAGATGGCTGCTAGTCTCAAGCGACCGGACTCAGGGGCGTCTGGCCTCCCTGGGAGGCCTGGACCCCCCGGTCCCCCGGGACCACCTGGGGAGAATGGGTTCCCAGGCCAGATGGGACTTCGTGGCCTCCCAGGCATTAAAGGCCCCCCTGGTGCTCTCGGTTTGAGGGGGCCTAAAGGTAAGCCATTTTGCCCATCCTATTTCAGATGTATCCACACAGCCTGCCAAGCTCCAGATATCCTTTGAGACAAGGAGACGTATCATTCTCTTGTACCGTGATGATGGGAACGATTGAAAACCTATTATACGACATCCTCTTGACCTTGCTGTGTGGCAACAGGAGACCAAAACCTAGAAATAAGGTCCCTTGATTTTCAGTTATGATCTTTTCCAGTTACCCTCTGCCTCAGTCATAGTTCAAAATAAACTTTACAGGATCTCGTAAAGGATCATTCAACCTTTTTTTTTTGAGACTCGAAAATCACTGTGGAGCTCTTCTAAGATGGCAGCCAGCCTTAGAACGTTTGTATCCGTTCCTTAAACTAATAGCATTTGTTCGCAGGTCAGAAGACATAAATTACATGAATTGAGGCTGCCTCCCTCTTCTTTGAATAAGTGACATTGGATATTTAGTTTTGATGGATTTTTTTCAGCTCAGAAGTACAATTGAACTTTTTTCCTTCTTTAACATGTGAGGGAATGTGAGAAAGTTTGTTTTCTTCCCCTTTTATTGAAAGCAAGCGTTTTGCCAAAAAAAAAAAAAAGTGTTGTGAGTGTGTTAGGTATTCAGCAGGCCCTGTGGAAGGACTGGTTGCCTCAGATGGTGTTTACTAGTTGAGGTGAGTATGTCAGCGTGGGGTGGGTGGGTGTCCTGGATCATTTACAGAGAGCACTAAACACAATGAGGAATTTCTGTATCTTGGCGAGTGACTGACAGTTCTCCAGGGAGCTTCAGAAAGATGTGGGGCTTCAGAAACAAGTTTTTTTTTTTTTTTTTTTTTTTTTTAACGGTGGTGCTCCAATTAGGGATAAATATTTTGGGTGAAGGGTCAGAGGGCAAGCAAGCTGCCATTTTGGATCTATAAATGAATTGCTGATGTATTTGGCTAACTTCACTTTCAGCTGAAACAATTTTGTTAATTATATTTGTTTTTTGTTTTTTTTGGCATGTGCATTGCTGTATGTGAAAAAATGAGCCCTAATTGGAGCCTCTTGTGAGGCTGGCCCAAATTCCAAGCTCTCAGAGGCTGGACCAAATCAAATATGGAGAGAGCTCAGAGCTCATCTTAAAGAGAACCGAGTATTTTCTTTGAAAGAATCACATCGCCACCCATCTTTGTCCTGCTTTTAGCTACTGGTTCAGGAACTCACGAGTAGGTCCTCCCTCTGTGCTTAGTCCCCATTCATTCTGTTCACAATTTCAAGAAACTCTGCTGCCTCAAGTGGATTATTGACATCCTTGTTTCTGTGGCACCAGAGCCCACTGTGACTCCTCAGTCCTTCTAGTTAGTTCCCTTTAGACCAGTGGTTCTGAGACAGCCAGTACCTGGAGCCTGGAGCGTCAGCACCACCAGGGACCCTGTATGGAATACAGATTCCCCAGCCCACTCCAGTCCCTCTGATCCGACACTCTGCAGGTGGGGCCCAGCAGTCTGTGTCCTAACAAGCCTCCACATGAATCTGATGCTGCTAAATGCACCATGTAAAGCAGTCACCCATTTTCCTGCTGAAAAGGAACACCTCGTAGGGGCTATAGAAATCACAGCCCTCTGTTTTCTTTGGCTAAAAGGAAGTCTCCATACATGGGGTAGAACTTAACTTTGAGTTAGTAAGAGAACTCGCCTGAAGTCCCATTTCATGTTCTAAGAAGTAAGAATGTCGATGTCTACTTGCTATGCTGGTAGAGCCTGCCTAAAGCTGCGTTTCTCAGCCTGGGGTGCACCGTGGAATCATCTGGGGAGCTTTAAACACTGTCCACGGCTGGATCCCATTCCCAGAGATTCTGACTTAATAGGTCTGAGCAGCAGGATTTAAAAACATTCCCCATGTGATTTTAATATATAACCAGGGTTGTGAACAACAGGAAACAAAGGTGAAATGTTCAGGAAGCTTCCTGGGAAGCTCCTAGCAGCACTGAATTTTCAGTGGTTGTGTTGGGCTGACTTGGCTCTGGCAGATGAACCTTATTTTGAAGGGAAGAAAAATATATTTCTGTATTTGGAACCTGGAAAATGCCCCTGGCACAGAGTTAATTCATCAAGCATAGTTTGATTGTATAAGGGACTTCCCCCAATGCTTCTTCAGTATTTATGACATAGTCCATAATCTAGAAGAGATATAGTCTTTTTCTTTTCTCTAAAGGACTTTTTCTGCCCACTCTCCTCCATCCCTTTATTATCACTGGGTTCCTTTAAAGCAGCATTTTCTGTTTTAAACACTTCTTGAAATTTGGGGTGTGGGAAGAAAGGAGTACTATCCTCGCATTTAAATCAGTGCTGTCACAAATTTGGAAATTTATGATTCCAGGTAACCGGACTTGACCTTTCTTGTTCTACCACATACATTATAACTGTAATATTTAATTGAAAACAATATAATGTCCCACTAGCCAAAGGTTACAGATCAGTTCTTCCTGGAGAACAAATACTCCAGCATTTGAAACTTAAATGTTCAGCCAATTCGAGAAGAGATGTATTTCAGTGTCATCTGTTGCCTTTTTCCCATGCCTAATAAAGGGGTAGTCTGAGTCTTGCTCACCATACTACTTTAAGAGTCTTTTCCCAAGGAAATTACTACATAAGTCATGAACAAATAATTTTACTAAAGCTTTTAGCAGTTCAAACTATGTCTTTAATAAAATCATTTTTTTCCCTAAAAAACTGGTCTGCAAAACACAAGTGAAACATTTTCAGTAGGAGTTAGTAGTATGCCAGAAATCATACTCAAATCTTAAATCATATTTATAATTTTTTTTTGTTTTTCATTGACATGTCCTGTGCAATATTATACAAACAGGGCCAAGACCCATGCTGTATGTACATTTTATATGTATCCTCAAGCAGAAACATGAGAGATATCTAATTGGCTTTATGTTCACTTTGTTTAGTATTAGTCTTTTGTGTCATAAATACTGTTTTTAAGTGTTCATGGTTTGGATTAATTTTAAATCCCTTTGAGTAAGGCTATATATCAATTTTTTGATACTTTAGTGTGAGTCAGACAGATGTGTCGCTATGTAAGTGACGGCATGAGAAAATACACGTCATTACTGTAACACTTTTTTTCCGTATTAATCTGCTTGCATGGGATCGGAGTATCAGTTATAACTTTCAAATAAATGACATAAACAGCAACTACGGAGCAATGAGAATTTCTTTCGTTTTAGCCACTCCGTTCAGAGGGAGCTGTTTTGCTACTTACGTAGCACATTTCCCTTTTTACCTTATCTAAAGCTCATTTTACAAGCTTGCTCTATTTTTCCACACAGTAGGCTAGCGAATAAAGGTGGACTTTAGTTCCCTGAGCCAGTTTTCAGACATGTCAAAAGGAGACATGATCAGGGTTTGAAGAAGCGGATGGACCCTGGGGATCCCAGAGCCCGGCCGCAGCTCTGTCTGCTGCCGCGCGCCTCTGTCCTGGAGCCCACCTAAAAATTGTGTTTCTTCGACCGACAACCACAGGGCAGCATCAGCACCAAGACGGCAGTCTTCCTCCTTGCAAGCAACATTTTAAAGGGGATGTGGCTTCATGCCAGAAGGTGTTTAACTTTCACTGTCTGCGTGAAAGTTACATTTCAATTTATAATCTTCATCTCCTACCTTTGGAAAATGTGGCACATTTATTGGTCCTCTTCTCATTGCTAGCCTCCAGAGTTACAGGGATATGACATTTAAATTGCTAAGTTAACAAGAGCGCTTAAGTTGTTAGTTTTTAAAATGCTAATTATCATATCTTCCTAATATAGTAAGGCCATATTGATGAGGAGTATAAAAAAAACAGCTTATGTGAGTATGCGTTCAACTTGAGTTCTATATCCTTATGCAGTATTTATATAATTTTAAAATTGTTTTTAAAATATAGTTGATTCATGATAAAAATATTCATACAAGGCATTCACAGCTAACATCAAAGTACGGTGGCTATTTAAACATTCACTTCATAGAGTTTTTTTTTTTTTTTTTGCTATTTTGGCATGCATGCTTTTGTTTTTTAAATTATAACAAACGACTTAATATTGAATAAAGTTGGGCTGATACAAATGTTTGGAAAAAATGATTATGTATAGAATCTGTTGCAAATTGCCACTGAATCTTCTAAAAGAGTAGTAGGATAATAACATAATACTATACCAATGGGATAGTAGAATAATGCCTTCTACTAGGAGCCATAAATGTCATCTAGGAGCAGTTGACTAGGTATTAGGGTACTTTGTTAATGAGGCCAAGTTTCTGGGTTTCTCTGCAGGAGCCAGGATAATTAATGAAACTTGGTTCTGTGGCTGCTGAATCCCCAAATTCAATCAACTGTCTTGCAAATGCACATGGTTGGTTGTAATCCAAAGCACAGTCCCTGTAAATAATGAATCACAAGTGAAATGTAGGCACTTGTGATAGCACATTTTAAATTTTGAAAATTCATTAATTTACTTTCAGTGACACTAGATTTAGTGTTTGAGAATTTAAAAATATACAAAAAGAGATTTAGTGAAGAGTTTTTCTCCCACCACCCCGGTCTCCTATCTGCCTAGATTCCTTTATCCTTCCCATTAGGTAATCCCTTTTATGAGTTTTCTACGTATCTTTACCAGTGATGAGGTACAATATATGGTTACATACATTCCCTACAGCCTTTTAGAAACAAGTCGTGTTGCCCTTTAGTAATGATCTGGACCTTGCATTTTTTTCACTGAACAATAGGTCTTGAGATCGTTTCGAAGAGCTTCCTGGTTCTTCTTCATAGTTGCATAGTATGCCATTCTGCGGAAATAGCATAATGCATTTAACCGTCTCGTGGACATTTAGTGTTCAGTCTTCTGCCATTATGGCAAGGCTGCCGTGGACAACACTGTCTATTTCATTCTTGTGTAAATATCAACATAACCTCTTTCTATGATAAATTCCTGGAAGTGGAATTGCCAGGTAAAATGGTACTACCATTTGTAATTTTGATAGACACTGTTAAATTATCCTCCAAGAGACTGTCCCAATTTGTAGTCTTATTAGCAATATGTAATAATGTGTTTTTCCACAGACCTGCTAGCATAGGTTTGATTCAACTTTGGAATTTTTGCCGATCTTATAGTTCAAAGTAGCTTTCATGTTATTTTTTAATTTCCGTGTATTTTGATGTAAGAGTGAAGGAATTTTTCATATATTTCAGAGCTATTTTTGTTTCCTTTTAGTGACTTTCTTGCTTATATATTTTTTTATTGTTGTTGACCTTTTTGTATTGATTTTAGGAACTTTTCTTCGTATTTTGAATCACAGCAGAAAGGCCAACTCAAATCTGAAGTTATAAAATAATTCTCCCTTGTTTTCTTGATTCTTAAATTTCATTTAAATATTTGATCCACTTGTAATGTATCCTGGATTAAGTTGTGAGGAACAGATTCAACTTTACTTTTTTTCCCAGCTGGCTACCTAGTTTTTCCAACACCATTTATTGACTTGTTCGACTACTTCCTACTTTAAGATGGCACATATATTACAAAACAAAATTCTGTAGGTATCAGAGCCTGTTTTGGGGCTGTTTCACTGGTCTATCTGTTCATGTACCAGTACCACCCCATTTTAATTGGTTTAATATGCGGTAGGATTAATTCCCTTCATGTAGCTTTTCTTTTTGGAGTTTTTGTGACGACTATGGTTTATGCATTTTTCTGTACAAACTTCAGAATCCCCTTTTTCCATTAAAAAAAATCTTTTTATTGGGATCATGATGAAACTTCAGCTTAGGGAGAACTCACACCTTTGTGTGATGATGTCATTCCACCTAAGAACAGTTGTCCTTTTGTATCCTTTAGAAATGTTATTTTTTTAATGTTGGATTTGCATATTTCTGATTAAACTTATTCCTTGTTATTAATTTAATTGCTATTGTAAATGGGATATTTTTTCACTACATCTTAGTTTTGGTGGTTGTTTGTATATATGAAAACTGCTTTTCATATATTACTTTTGTATCTTGCTACTTTACTGAATTCTGTCATTGCTTGTTGCTTTTTGAGTTTTGAGTTGCTTTTCAAGGATTTAAGATATACACTGATACAACTTAAAAAGAGGGATGTTTTCGACTCTCAAACCAAATGACAAATACTAGTGATAAAGTGGGCATCTCTGTGATGTTCTATGGGTAGTGGAACTGCTTCTCGTGTTTCCCATTCAGCATTATGCTAACTCTTGGGTTGAGGTAGATATATTTTATCACGTTAAGGAGGTAGCTTTTGATTCTTATTTTACTGAATGTTGATCACTTGATATTTGATTTAATTTATCATTTGATGAATATGATTATTAGATTTTTTCCCCTTAGATCTCTTCATATAACTGACTTAAGTTTTGCCTTGCTACATATTTACTACAACCTAGTTTGTGGCAACTTCATGACCTTTTGCTTTCTCAGTGCTGGGTTTGCTTAAAGTTTAAAAATACGGAACTTTCTTTTAATAGACATACAGAAAAATAACATTTCTCTAATGGAATGCAGGTGACTTGGGAGAAAGGGGGGAACGTGGCCCTCCAGGAAGAGGTCCTAAGGGATTACCTGGAGCTACAGGTCTCCCAGGTAAGTGTGTTATATGGCAGCATGGGGTTGAGAAATTGGTAGCAAGTGGGCAGTCTGAATTGGATACCATTTTAAAGACTTGCTCTTTGATTACTTAAGCCTGTAACAATAATGGCTGACACAGATTTTTCAAGACCAACTTTAATGACGAGTCAAATGATTTGTAAATGATGCCTGTGTTCCTCATGAGAAAACAAGTATCAGGGCTTAAAATATTAATTTCTTGAATAGATGATTTAAAAAAATCGTGTCAAGGTCCAGCCACAATGCACTCATTAGAAAATTCTGAATGAATGAGATCCTATCCATTGTTAGCCTCGGTGATAGTTTTGTTTATTTTTAACCAGAAAGAGCAACAAGAAAATCCAAGTTTTCCAACTACTCATGTTGCATAGGGAGTAACTGAAATCTTATTTTTTTTTTAATTTTTAATTTATTTGAGAGAGAGAATGAGAGAGAGAGAGAGAGCACACATGAGAGGGGGGAGGGTCAGAGGGAGAAGCAGACTCCCCGCTGAGCAGGGAGTCTGATGTGGGACTGGATCCCGGGACTCCAGGATCATGACCTGAGCCGAAGGCAGTCGCTTAACCAACTGAGCCACCCAGGCGCCCTGAAATCTTATTTTAAAAGCTCCTGTTTCAAATATCCAGACCCTCCAGAAACCCAAAACCAAAAATAAATAAATAAAATAAATAAACCTGAACATTCTTATTCATATAACCACAGAGAACCATGCACAAGCCACGTATCACAGCTGTGTTGGCTGAGGCGACAAAGTTGCCTCTGTGCGAAGAGCCTGGATTCGTTCACTGGGCGTCTGTTCTCTCTTTACATATTGGCTACTCTGTCCCCTCAGCTCAAGCTGCCACCCACTCATCTGCTGGGAAATGACCTACCAGCCCAACCCCAGAAGCAACAGAGCAGGGTGGAAAGTCAGTTGGGTTTGAGGGCATGAATGATATGCAGCTTCCCAGCGAACCCTTACAGCTGCCAGGGCAGTGGCTAAGGAAGGCTCCCAACCCTGGAGCTGAGGAGAGTCAGGGGGGAGGGGTTCTGCAGAGAAAGGGTGGTCCATGCTTCCATAGTGGATTTGGAAAACTTGATGTAGGGAAATTTATAAAAAGAAATGCTCATTTTCTAATTCTGACAGAGGCTTACCTATTCAATCATGACTCTTAATTGCAGCCAAAAACACTGCTTTCTCATTATCCATTTCATTGTTCCTGGGAATTGCTTTCTCATTAAATTTTTTTTTTAATACGAATACATTTGGAGATGGCTCAAACACTGCTTTGCTAAAGCTGTGATTCATGGGTCTGTCAAGATGCTTTCACAACTTGATAAATTTTCGTGATTGGGAAAGGAAGTTTTTATGATTGGAAAAGGAAAGAAAATCTGGTTGAAGCTACATGGGACCAAGAGAAGATTTCAGTGTATGATAAAGTCTACATTCATTGATGGATGTTTAGAAGAGGAGAGGGAAATAGAATTTACTGAGTGCTTTCCTCCTTTATCAGTGGTAGCAATAGGTGGTTTAAAGTTGATAAAAATACCATTACAATTTACTTATCTGTATATTGTAGGATTGCCTTACAAGTTCTCCTTCTCCTATTTTGTTGACAAATCACGTAACAGTTCTCAGACCAGCAACTTGCATTCTTGGCAAGATTTTCCTTTATCAGAAATACATTATCATTTCTGATGACTCTTAGTTTCAAAAACTGTTGATAAACCATGTTTTGGGTTTCAAATGGGAAGACTGAGGCAGACCCAGCTCCGTAAGTGCAGTGTCCCAGGCTGTTGTGAGGGGACACGTTATTCCCCACATGCAGTAACCCACTCAGATTTGCTGACTCTGACTGGGAGGGCTTTACGTGTGCTCTTGGGCCATTGCTCTCCCAAAAAGGGGCTTCCCTGATTTGCTTTTTAGTACATCAGACATTTGCGTGTGGGCACAGTGGTTAAGGCGGGATGAGCTCATCACTGGCAGCTTTGCCTGGTCCTCACTTGTCTCCCTTATGAAAACATTAACTTGTTAGAGCTGGTCTTGGATTTAATACTTAAATATGATTTGTTAAAAACATCTATGGGCTATTTCAGGACTGCTGCCCCTGCCCTTTGCCTTTTCCTTTCTACCTTTTGCCAGTCCCTGTCCCTTGCTTCCTGGTACTGCTCCGAAAACTGGTCTTCTTGGTCTATGCTTTTGTTATATTTCCCTTGAAAGGATACTGACATTATTTAGTGGGAAATCTGAGTTTCAGATTATATTTTAAAAGTTTGGGCTACCTTTCAAAAGCATGCAGTTTTGCAAGTGCTTTTGCGCACTGGCACAAAGGGTTTATGTTTCCCCCAGTCCCTAGGCGCCGGCTGGGTACTTTGGTTTTCAGGTCAGCTCACATTCTCTCGTCTACACTATGAATATGCTTAGCTAACAATTTCTCGAATCCATCAGTCCCCAAACAAGAGCTTTTTGGGTCATTCCTCCCCTTAAGCTAGTACTGGGAAAGTGGGCTATTTGGGAGCTCCACAGTTCAGACATCCTGGGTTCAAATTTTGACTCTGTCACTTACTAGCTCTATGACATTGGGTGACTTCTGGCTCCAAACCATAAATGCAAAGTACTGGTTCACAGTAAATTATTGAACGAGTTCACTGTCCACTGAGAGGCTGGGCTTTTTAATTTCCCTGGCAGAGCCTGGAATGTGATTTCTGGTCTCTCACAAACATAACAGTAATAGGACTTCAGGGCCTGGAGGAACTTCCAGTAGCACTCGGTGCAGGGACTTGTCTGGTACCTAAAAGAAACATCGTGCAGAACAGGACATCCCGCAACCTTCCTTGTCCCTTAATTGGGACTTGGATTCGGGACTTAAATCCTCCTGGGTGAAAAAAGAAGTTCATTTGATCATTCTTCCTGATGCAAACACATCTGATATATTTGGAAAAAAAATGTAACTAATACATTAATTATCAGTTATCAGAATTCCTTTGCTCTTCATGGACGGCCTTAGTTCTTTGTCTCCTCTCCATATCGTATCTCACTATTCAGTGTTAAGTATTATGCGGCCCTTTGGGGCTGTAATGGTACATTGCTTCCTATGGACCATAGATCATTATTATAACCGCCACGCTATCATTTTGGCTGAAGTGCTCTGTTGTCTAAAAAGTACCCATGAATCCTCCAGTCTGTTTCCCACGGCCAGAGGGAGGCAGAATATGTATTTAGGAAGGATGGACTCTGGAGCCAAGCTTCCAGGGTGCATACACGGCTGTCACTTGCAGCTGCTTCACCTCCTAGCACTTCGGTTTCTCCTCCATATCACAAGGTTAATAGCCACATGTACCTTCTAGAGTTATTTAGGAGGATCTATGTACATGTTAATACATGTGAAACACTTAGAACCGTGCCTGGCATATGGCCGGTATGCTGCAAACTTAGCTATTATTATTTTGTATTCCTCTGTTTATGTTTGAGGAAATACAGACTTACAAAGTTCACCTGCTCTAACAAAGGTCTCTCAGGTAATAAGTGACAGAGGCAAATATTCGTACTTTCTAGGTCCAGGTTCATGTAGTAGACAAAATGTTGAGCTGGCTGTCTAGTAATGTGATTCGTTTGTCTCCGCCACTCTAGCCATATAACTTCAGCAAGTCCCATAACCACTTAGTGTCTTGATTCCTTTTGGTCTCTCTCACAGAGCAGAGTGGATCACATTAGAGATCCCTGGGACTTTAGATGCCCTCAACCCTCCACCCCCACCTTCGGTTTCTTCCCACAGGCCTTTGGTGGTATTGCTTGATTGGGTTGTCTCATTAAGGGTAAATCTCTATGCCCTGCTGCCACTTAACTTGCCTACTTGGGACCATTCCTTGACGCTCTGAGAATTTTAAGGAAACATATTTAATAACAGGTCCTGATCTCCACTGTGCAAACTCATGAGGGGAAGAAGCCAGTTCAATAAGGACTCATATGTATGTGACCACCAGGAATGTGGCTTGTGAACTGACACACTTTCCCTTCTTGGACGAGGAGAGAAGGGTAGAGCTGGCTTTGTGCAGGGTCACACTAGGCGACTGGGCTATTTAGGTTTCTTATGCAAAATTTGCACAGAGGTGAGCTTTGCTTGTGAATATTGAGTGGAAAAAACCCCAATAAGCCCCAAACCAAGGGCACACTCAGTTTAGGCTGGTTTAGCAGTAGCCATTTATCCTATTTCCATCACTGCAGCTATTTTATTTGGCTATGGGGATCTTACATAAACAAACGGCTTTATACCAATTCCTTAAAAATACGCTTTGTCAAACACCACAAAAGTAAGCTCTGCATAAGGTGAGAAATGTAAGGAAGTCCCTGGAACATACAAACATTTTACATAACCCGTGGATAAATCACCAAATTAATGCTGAAAATTACTTTCAGCCTTTTTTTTTTTTAAGGCCTTTATACACAGTCCCTTTCACTCTGCGGCATGTTATTCGATCCTTCAGAATGTTCCAGCGGGGACTGGTCTCCATCAATGTAACATGACTACCCTCTAGTGTTCGCACAGAGAATGACATAGACATTCATTTTAAAAAATAACGAAATATTTGGCCGTAACGTTTTTCTAGGTCCTTGAAATTTCAGAAAACTGTGTAATCATTAGCTAGTTAGTGCAGCTAACAGACCCACGAGGCAGACAAAGCAGAATTAAAACACTTCAGATCTGTTTTCTTCTGAAGAGTTGGAGGGTAGTTTATAGATACTCGCTAAGGCAACAGCTGGACTTCTTCAGTGACTTGGACTGTGACAGTGTCACCCTAAAATTACATCCTAAACAGTAACATTTGAGAGTAAATGCCCAGGGTGCGGACTCACCAGAAATTGATGATGATCTGTTATTTGACGGCTGGTTTTTTTTTTCCTCTGGTCATTCCTACAGGACAAAACCTCAGAAAAAATATCTTTAGTTTCTTATGATAGAGCTCCAGAAGAACCAGTACTACTCTTGGTTATTGTGCCTCTTTTTACTCCCTAGTCAATTCAGGTGCAAAGAATTAAACAAAAGACACCCTCCCACCCACACATGCCGGCCCGCGCACGTGCAATCGCGCACACACCTCGGCAGAATTAGCTCCTCAGTGGGTATGGAAATACGGCTGGGTTAGAGTAGCGGGGAAGGGACCTGACCCGAAGGCAGACGCTTTACGACTGAGCCACCCAGACGCCCCAGATAAAGTAAAAAAAAAAAAAAAAAAAAAAAAAAAAAAAAAAAAAAAAATTGTTTAAAGATTTTACTTATTTGACAGAGAGAGAGCACAAGTAGGCAGAGAGGCAGCAGAGGTAGAGGGAGAAGCAGGCTTCCCGCTGAGCAGGGAGCCCGATGCGGGACTCGATCCCAGGACCCTGGGACCATGACCTGAGCCGAAGGCAGACAAAAACGACTGAGCCACCCAGGCACCCCTTTCCTTCTGCTCATATTGTTGTGTAGTAGAGAATAAATTCCCTTAAGTTTAAGGTTTTAGGCAGGAGGCTGGCTGTACAAATGTTCAATAAAAATTTGAATTAGTTGGTAACATGTAGAAACGGAGAGACCTATTCAAGAATGCAGCTTCTAACTTTCCTTGACAATTAGCAGAGGTTCTGCAGGCTCCGGTGCATCTTCACTCGTCGCAGCTGTTGGCGGGAGGGAGCCGAGCTGCCCCAGGCCTCCGTCCTCCCTGTTGCCTCCCTACCACCGATGGGGAGTTCTCATTATATCAGTTTTCTTCTCGTAAAGACTGCAGGGCATTTCCTTACTACCTTAAGGGCCAGCAAACTTTTTCTGTAAAAGACCGGAGTTTTTGGATCTGTGTGCCCTGCGGGCTCCGTGGTGGTTATACAACTCTGCCCTTAAAAAGCAGCCGTTGGCAATATGCATGTGAACGGCCATGGCTCTGTTCTAATAGAACTATTTACAAAAATAGGGGTTGGCTCATAGGCTCCCCTCTGTTCGCGAATCTGCCTTACCCGCTTTGCCTCTGGGGTCATTTGGCTTGTGACCTCTCCTTTGGGCATTTTTCTCCTCTTCATCTTGATTTGATTTTGTGAAGGCAGACCTGGTATGTCTCCATGGGAATAGTGCCGCTCCTAAGGTTATGAAAGTTACCCTTTATGTACCCCTTTATCTGGCCTAGCTTTTAAACCTTAAAAGAGCAACTTTGAACAACTGCTTGTATCAGGAGACCGGAAGAGGCTCTGCTAGAGGCTTATTTATAGGTGCTCTTGATTAGGGAAAGACTTTTGCAGGGGCCTGGTCTTTAGAGGAAAACACAATCATCTGCTTCACTACAACTTAATATAGTTAAATGGAGGCTTATGGGATATATTAGGGGAAATTACTTACATCTCTGCTTATCTACAGCCTTGAGATGGATAGAATCAAAGATAATTATTCTCTTAAAACTTAATAATATGTTGTTCTATCTTGCTGTGTGTGGATCTAATTGAGAGAATCACAGGAAGAATGAGATCTTACATACAAAATAAGATCTCTAATCTATCTTCCTTCTAAAAGTATGTGAGAGGACGCCTGGGTGGCTTGGTCTGTTAGTGTCTGCCTTCGGCTCAGGTCATGATCCCAGGTCCTGAGATCCAGTCCCCTGTCGGGCTCCCCGCTCCGCAGACAGCCTGCTTCTCCCTCTCCCTCTGCCTGCCGCTCTGCCTACTTGTGCTCGTGCTCTCTCTGTCAAATAAATAAATAAAATCTAAAATAAATGAAAATATGTGAGATATATGTAATAAGACGACTTAATAAGACCAGACCGCTCTAGTAAGACCAATAAAAGACACGTGTAATAAGACCACGAAAATAGAAAAAGAAAACTAAAATCACTGAGAGAGAAGGAAAGTAAATCTAAGTAAATACATAACTGAACATGTTCGCCGTCTGGCTGAATGGCCGAGGCAGGATGGCTGAGATGGAATGAGGATCTCTGTGATATAAACTATATCATCATGGCGTATACAATTTGTCTCATACCGGTTTTTTCCTGCCATCTTTACGCTAATAGTGCGAAAACACTGCTGGTATGATGGGGTGCGTAAACATTCAGCAGAAATTCCTCTCTGTTATGGGGTACTCTGCTTCAGAGTACCATGGGGTGACCAAACAACCTTTGAACATGACAGAGGGAGAAAATGCTCCCAAGGAACTCAGGCCATGACACAATTCACGTAGGGGTGAACCCCTGATGAGAAAACATCTGGGAAGTTTGTAGGTGCATTGCACAGGCTTCTAAGACATCCATCAGTGATATCCTCATAATCATAATAGCCCCTATTTATTAGATGCTTTCAGGCATGGAATTTAGTTTTAAGGAAGGTATCGTCCCATCTTGGAGATGAAGAAACTGAACGTTTAGTGACTTGCTAATGTCACCCTATTCACAAATGGCAGAGCAAGAACTTAGAGCTGTCTGTCTCTAAATTCTATGCTTCTAACCACTGAGCTACACTTGTACTCCCTGTCTGGGGACAGATCACCTATTAGGGATGACGCCACTGGAGAAATACAGTGTGAGCCACAAGGAGACTTGTGTGCATAATTTTAAATCTGCTAGTAGCCACATTATCAACGTCAAGAGAATCAGGTGAAATTAATTTTAATAATACAGTTTAACCCATTGCGTGCAAAATATTATCATTTTATCATGTAATAAGAACAAAAATTATTAATGAAATATATTTTAATTTTTCAAAGTCCAGGTGTGTTTTACACTCTTACAGTTCATCCCAATTTGACTTAGCCACATTTCAGTGCTCAATAGACATGTGGCTAGAGGCTACCGTACTGGAGATGCTGAGGCCTCCTTCCATTTTTAATTTCTAAGAAACCCAAGTCCAGCAAAGGAATTTTATCATCATCATCATCATTGATCTTCATCCATCCTTTCCAAAAGCACTTACTAAGGCCCTGTGTGTACCCAGCTGGGCTGGGGGAGGGAGTCCGGGGCCTTCAGCCAGCTCACAGCCTTCGGGGTTCTCCTGTTCACATGTGCAATCGTTTATGTTTCAGGTGAACCAGGTCCTGCCAGCTACGGGAGGAATGGCCGGGATGGCGAGCGAGGCCCCCCAGGGGTGGCAGGAATTCCCGGGGTACCTGGCCCCCCGGGCCCTCCTGGCCCTCCTGGGTTTTGCGAGCCAGCCTCCTGCACCCTGCAGGCTGGGCAACGGGCATTTATCAAAGGTCCCGATCAGTGAAAAGCTTAGTGCCATGTGGCTGTCTGCATAAACCATGCCTGGCAAAGGAGCATGGAGGAGAAACACCACCGAAGCTGAGGCAAGAGACAACGATGCATTACCATCAACGTTATTACATAAGTCTTGATGACAAATTTAAAACAATGGTGCTATTCAATAAATTCTCTTGCTTTTCCCTTGGAGGGGAGACAGGAGAGTCATCAGATAAAGACAAAAACAAAACCCCCAAACCCTCCCTTTAAATAAATTTATAATCCTATTCCGGGGATGTTGAACTTTAGCGCGCTGTACATGTGTGACCCGTCGTGGGCTGCTGTGCCAATAAAGAAGGACGACTGTTTGGTTTTCCTTAGCTGGAGTAGTTCTTTTCCTTTTTTATTTAGATGTTGTTCTCAGATTACTGTTTCGGTTGTACAGAGGATTATCAGACCAGTGAGGAAGAAACCTCACTGTAGTCACTAGAACTGGTGCTTAAAACGCCCGGCATTGTGTCCTCTCGGGAGCCGTCCACAATGATTTCCTTACATCACGTGTTGGTTTTTGTAGTCAGCCTGGATTTTTGTTGAACTGTACTGTATCCCAAACCCATTAATGTTTTGAGCTCTTCTATGTGAAGCAAAGAAGGAATTTTAATATCCTGACATTCATAAGTTTTAATGAGGTTATTTATTTTCAAGGTTTGAGGTAACATCCCTGGTTGTACCAAAGAAGAAATAAATTTGGTTTCTTAATCTCTTGCATGTTTTCTTATGAATAATCATGTTCAATGAAGTCACTGAACTTATTTAGATACATTGAAAAATTTCTAGTTACTGGTATTTCTATAGGCATGTTTATGATAGTAGTGCTTTTTCTCTGTGGAGAAATTAAAAAAACCTTTCCTGTTCCCTAGGGCGTGTTACCCTGGGGATAGAAGTTCTTTGTGTGTATGTGTGCAGTGTGCAGGAGAGCTTCAAGGACCTTTTTGAAATTTTAATGAAAGCTATGGGGCCATCATCCCAGAAAAACACATGAGTGCGTCTGTACAAACATGTTGGCAGACTATTTCAGACTTCATTTCAGACTTGGTTTCTAGGTTAGGAACCACTGCTTTTGTTTCAGTGGTTAGCTCCTTCCTATTCAGAACTTCACTGCTGCAAAAATGATTTATGTTTCACCATTTTTCGTAGACATTTTATAACGACAGCTCAGCTAAAGCACTGTATTCTTATCAATAGGATAGGTATTGCCCGACTGCTCAAGCACTTTCTTACTATTTACATAGTCACACTGACTGGCTATTTTATTGACATTTCTATCAACTATTGATCAGACTTAATATATTAATTTTATGTTGTAGTAACTTCTCCCAGGGGCATAGCACAGTGCTCAAAACAGTCAATATCTCCAGTTGGTTTATGGAATTCAGTTATCTCAAGTCAAGGGGGAGTGAGCCCTAATAGGATCTTTGATACCAGGTTTTTTTCTTTTGTGTACTTGCTATACATTTGAAAATTTTAGGCCTATTTGGCCAAATCAATCATTATTTAATTTGTATTTGGATTTCTTTAAGTTTTTAAAAGGATTTATTTATTTATTTAAGTAATCTCCACATCCAACATGGGCCTTGAACTCATGACCCAAGATCAAGAGTCGCATACTCTACCGAATGAGCCATCCGGGCACGCCTCCCCTCTCCCTGCATTTGGATTTCTTTAAAACTGCTCAGAGTATCTAGTTCTGTGCTTTGAGCATGGATTGTGCTTCAGGAGAATGATTCCAACTTGGCTGCATAAATGAATGCCATTTACACACACTGAAAAGGATGTTTTCCTTCATGTAGAATAGATAATTTTTGGAAATAGAGACATCCATTCTAACTACTTAAAATGATCTTTATATAAATGGCAAACCTTTTTAGGTACTGCAATATTTAACCAAATAAATGCAAAGAAACGGCCTTGTCTTTCCACAAAGATGGTTTTATTTTAACTGGAGTGACATCAAATACAACAAAAGAAAAATTAGATAACCAAATAAATATGTTTCCCAGTTCTATGTTGTATTCATAAGAAAATTTTTAAAAAATAAAATTTCAAAGAACAGTTCATTCAACTGTTTTACAAACCTGATATATGAAAGGCTGTACAGCAAGTCCCACGGATACCATAAGCAATACTGGAAACAACCACTTACAAATAGATTATGCAAAACTAGTACATTCCAAATGGTGGGAACAATCCATTGTAAATTCAGTTAAGTGAAATAGTTTACAGAAGCCATTAATACTTGACTGAGAAATTGCAAAGAAAAGCATCCAACAAATCCTCTCCAATGAGAGTTGATAAATATTTAATTAAGCCAAATCTCTCTCTAGCAAAACAGAAAGTTCCAAACCTCCTTGAGATATTTTTAAAAGTTGGGTGAAGTGCCACCTAGAGCACTCACTGAGAGAAGAGTGTGTGAATAATTAAGGCTGGTTAGAAACTGGCATATTACTCAAGGGCAAATGATCACTGCTTTATTTCTAGTCAGTGCTTCTATGGCATTATGATATGATTTTCATCCCAAACATCTGACAGGTTGGTTAAGAACTATGGAAATCACTTCCAAGGTTGACTGAGCACATAAATTCACTGGCATGGTTTGGGATAATTGACTTCTGTCTAGCAGAAGAGTATGAACTAGTAGTCCTATCAGTTACATGATTGATTTGATTATAGACACTTTATATATCCAACTGTCTAAACGAATATTGCTATTCTTAAACATCATTAGTAAAATCTGATTTATTTGCCACCTGAAATAAGCTAGAATCCCTACTTTAGAAGATCACCTCTATTATTTAATTTTTTTGGCTACAACAGTGTTTCTGGCATATAATATCTATGAGTTTACAAATAAGCCATTATAGAGAGAAGATCACTAAAAATACATAAAATCATACCAAATATCAAGAAAGTTGCTTTTTTTCTGTTAGCCCTGGCAAAAGGAGTGAAAAAGTACTAATGAGAAAAAAAATACTAGCAAGCTAGTGATTCTGCCATTTACAAATTTTGCAATGGACATAAATGGTTTTAAATATCTTTAATAAACAATATTTGTGCTCAATAAATATAGGTCAAGTCCTTTTTTTCCCATTGAGTAAAGCAAATCCTTTTCATTTGTGTACTTAACCCTTTTCAGTGAGCTTGTGATCTGGGATGGTGGTATTAAGTACATATGGCTCAGGAACTCTTAAATCACAATCTGTTAACCATTACAATGTAGGACTCTAAATACACATGCTCAAATGCTCTTTAAATGATTAACTAGGGGAAGTGTAATCTGTTTGTTAGATCCAGTTATCAGAAAGAGGACGCTGATATTATTTTTAGTCTTTGTAAATGGCAATCCATGCTTTCTCCTTAACATGCTTCCAAATCTTACTCTTGACTCCAACAAGTTTTCTAAGACTAACTAGAGAGAGAACAAATGAGGGAAACTGGCTCCAAGAAACTTTCTTTTTAAGATTTATTTGCATTAGTCTTTGGCCTCCACGTTGAAGATCTGTGTGTGAAAAGACTTGAGAATATTCCATAGAGAGCACCTGGTTAATTTAATTGAAATCTTATATCACAAGGAGACCTGAAGATGAGAATAGTTAAGACCTATGTAAATCATTTCCCAGTCTAAACAGACATGTAAATCCACGGGCATGTTTTGATGTGATTAATTCTGTTAAGGAAACATGCTATGTATTTAACTTCTTATTGCCTATTGCCTTATCATTAATGATGTAAGAGCTTACATTTATGAGAAAAGTTAACTGTGATATTTCTTATCTTGCTCAGGCCCCTCTAATACCAATGAGTCTTAAATGATTTTAGTGAGGAGATCACTTTTGTGTGACAAAAGCTGCAAAGGATGGATTGTTCTCTGACTTTTGTTTCTGCTTGTAATTCTTATCCACAATCATCAGACCAGGCTTTTTATGAGCTGCCAGGGAGATGGGTAATAAACTTAATTATTATGAGCTAAGCACTGATTCCTGTGACAAGCAAAGGCATAATCTCCTGCATGGTATAAACATGAACCCCGCAATAGTCCAAGTTACAGGTTTTCTGAACATCTGTGTGGCTCACGTTTGGTATGCGAGTGCTTTGGGGGCATCTTTGTGGCTGAGACCTACCAGAATGGAGCTAAGTGTGGAGCTTCAGCCATGAGAAACGGTGAAGTGGTAGAGAGTAGAAATGGTGTTAATAACTGCACCTTAGAATTCCCTGATTTAGGGTCAAATCCTTTATTGCTAAGATAAGCGAAAAGCTTATTATGTATTGTGGACATATAGGAATCAAGGCCTCAAAGCATTATATCCAAGTGAGATTTGGAATAAAACTAGTGCCATTCCACTTAACATGATTATGTCCAATGAAATCTTAAGTAGTTGGATGAGGTAAGGTAGAGAACAAACAAAATGGGGAAAAAATATACCCTAAATGTTATTTTAAAAATAAATAGTTATAAAATATGCCATAAAACAATCTGAATTTAAATACATCAATACACTGAAAAATATTTATCCCTAAAATATACTTTAAATAATACCGTAAAATGAAAAATTGTAAATTAATTAGCATCTTTACACCCATAAGCTTATTATGGTCAAATGACACACACCCTTCTGATGAACTTAATTCTTAGTGAACTACCCCATAAGTTTAATGAAATCTGCTACTTTATTAGTATTCACTTTTGACAAATTCATGAAGTAAGTAGCTAACTCCTGAGTTGTACCATGTATCACTCTTCACTATATTATGTGAACATGAAATGTTTTCCATTTAGATTTTCTTAGACTTGGCTTTGGTTTTATAAGCCTGTCTTATCTTTGAGGTAAGTTTTTGCTCTTCTGGGTCTGCTTGTCTGAGTGAGCTTTCTCTGTGCTCAACTGGTTCTTCATTCAGTTTAAACTGACCAGTTAGTCTGGCATGATTTTGTTGAGGAAAATGTTTGGATTATAACTCCAGCTACCCAACACAGTAAAACTGAAAACATCCATTTGTCTTGTTTCCTGAGTCTCCTAGTAATTAAAAAAAATTAACAGAAATCATGCTACCACTGCCAGACAACTAGTAAATGAATTCAATGGGCTGAGTCACTTAGAAGTACTGAGGCATAAAAGGTAGAAATTCAGTTCTTTTCTTCATTTTCTCCTCCTAGAAGCCTGTGTAGTCTGTGAGAGGAAAGGGTTAAAAAAAAAGTGTGGCGTGGGGAGAGGGTGTGTGTGTCCCTCAACACTAAAGTTCTAAGAAAGAACATTGGGAAGAAAGAACAATAAACACTGACATGTCTTAAGAAAGTGAACACAGGCAAATGTGAAAAAAAAAAAAGAACAAAAGCAATGAACCAATCTGCAAAATGATTCTGAGAATTCATTGAAAAGACTGAAGAATATAATTTAACCTAGAAATTCTCAATTTCAGGGTATTATTACCTCTGTTAGCAAAATTAAAATAGTAACTTGACAAACAGTGTTCCTTATCTTTTTTTTTGTAAATAGCAATATATTTCTAGAAAATAGAAACATTATACAAATCTAATTTTTAAATTTAAAAATTTTAAGTACTTTAAACATGGAGATTTAGACATTGTGTAATTTTGTAAATGGTCTACTTCTTGAGATAAGCTAAATGCTTTTTACTTGTCCATCAAAAGAGAGTATCCTGTCTAAAAAGTAGGATGAATACTTAAGATGTTTTCATGTTAATCACCAAAATATGAGGGTAGTATATAACATAAAGTTACCAATAGCAAAGTTGCAAGTTAGGCAGGTATGTAAGTCCACTTAAGAAATAAAATGGAAACAGCCAAGGAATCACAGGTTATTGTGCCTTCTTCATAAAGATACTTAAAATGAGGAAGAACATAAATTAAAACAAATTAACAAAACACAAATTAATAAGAAATTATTTACAAAAATAAAAAAAATAAGTGCAAAGGCAAGGGTCTGATTTAGTTGTCCACTAAACTTGTAGCCTTGTATTTCTGCAAGTCTGTTCAGTTCTTCTGATTCAAATTGCTTTATACACCATCTTGTGGACAAAGGAGGTATATCACAGGTTCTCAACATGAGAAAGACTGCAGAAAAGCTAAGTCTTATTTAACTCCTAAAACATATTCATAAAAAATATTTTATAATGCAAACACCAAATGACATTTTTACAACAAATCTTAAGGTAATTACTTAAGCTCTGTAAGTGACAAAATTTTTAGTTTCACCAATGTCATGAAATATAGAAATAGCGTATGGTGTTACTTTAAAGTTATTAATTAAATTACTGTGATCACATAGTGAAAAATTTCAAAGTTTAAGACTGGTAGTGTTTCTCTTATGGTCGGGAAGAAGTGGTTAATGTCTTCAACAGGAAAGAACAATGAACAAACTCATGAATTATTCTTCCTTCTTCTTTAGATTCTAAAGGCTATGAATATTAATTGAAGTCACATCTTATTCTTTGCATAGAAAGATTTCTATCTGAAAGTGTTAACTGATCTTGGTACAAATTGTTAGACTGGAATCCAAACATACTTATATAGGGCAAACCCAGTTTTAATTACTAATTGTCATCATGGCCTATAATTATTCTGGAGTCCAAATAAGAGAGAATTCAGGAAATTTGATAATTCTTCTTCCCTGCTGTGGACACTACTGACATCTCTCTGAAAGTAAACAAATGCTTCGGAATGGAATAAAATGATACAACAAAGTTTGCCACCACCAAATTATGGAGGGGAAAATTTCCCACCCTACTTCAGGGCCTTAATTATCCACTTCCTTGATAGTAAGGGAATTAGGCAACTGCCAAATGTCCACTTTATTTGGTGTTGTGTTAGCTGAGCTCAGGCTTTCTCATTGCTGTTGGCTGCAGATCATGTGAGACAAGAGCAAGTGTTGGAAAGTAAATGTTAAGCAGGGTGAGAAGAGCTCATTCCATGTGGACACAGGCCCATTTTTCTACTCATGCCAAAGGTAGATTAAGTCATATATGTCAGTTATAACAAATGAGCTTGAATCAATGAGCTCTGTTTTGTCATATGCATCATAGAACGTGACATTCCCCATCCCCCTTAAATCACCTGAATAAATCCAAATTCTTGGAACAGGAATAAACCAGCCCAGCAGTTAATGGAATTTAGACAAAGAAAGGTTCCTAAATATACAATTTGTAAGAAAGGATGCATGACATATTCTGTGGAATTAAAATGAACATAAGTTATAAAATGAGAAAATGAACAGAGTCTTTTTATGGGTATATAAGACTCAAAGAAAACAAGGAAAAATACACTGATCACCAGCAGCAAAAATGTTCATGAGAACATGAACACGCTAAAATAAGTACTTCTGGATTAGCAAAGAGGCAAAAGGATAAACAACCTACTAATTAATATGAAAAAATAATCTTTGAAAACATATAAAATGTATAGCGTCATGATAAGTTCAAGTAAATTAAGGAGTGGCAGATGAGTTGTAAGCTTTCAGAAAATTCAAAAAATTAAAGTTCAACAAATTAAAAGCTCAAGATATACACATAGCACCAGATTTTGGATCTCTGTACATTTTTGGGAGGCATAATTTATCATTTTACTAAGAAAATGCATATGCATATTCCAATTGTGTAATCTAAAACACAGCACCATGGTAGGTATTGCACAGGAAGGAAAATTGAAGAAGAAAATCAATTTAAAGTTAAAAACATTGGAAATAAATAACCTTAGAGAATAAAAGAAACAAACTTGGAATTGAAATATACAACATAATTCAATATGAAATAACTAAATGGTTGTGTGTGCACACAGCCACGTTGACAAGACCTGACCAGCAGTTCGTTCATCTCTAATGAAAACCAGTTCAAATCATGGGTGCATTTGAACAAAAGCCTCCCTACACAACTCTGTTCACAGCTTGTTCCAATTTCAGTGGGCTTGTCTTTCCAAATCCGTTTTCCAATGAACAAATAAAAGCAACCATTGTAGCCTGTTCTAACCAGATTGGAATCTGCGCTGCTCTTTGAAGAGGTGGGGCCTCCTCATTTCCGGCAGGAGGGCTCTGGGCCGTACACTCACCGCATCTGTGGGACCCACTGCTTAGATTTCAGCAACATCCTCGTGCCCAATGTTTTAGAAAGTCAGGTGTTTTCACCTTCTCAAAATAATGTACAGTTAGGCAATAAAAATACCGTAGTAAGCAACTGGGTTGGTGATCACTGTACTTTCGTTCCCCGTCAGAAGACGCTGTCTGCACAGTGCCTGTTTTTTTCCCCTGAAGTTAGTGCTAACTCTTTGGTCTGAGCGCTACTTGCATATCCGGTCCCGTGGCTTTCCTTGGCTGCCCTGTTTCTCGAGAATACTCTTTCTCCGTAAGAGCTTTTGGGCTTCACCTCCTCGATATGCATCTGCAGGCACAACACCTTCATCTTCTAGATCAAGGGGTCTCTTTCCCAGTTGCTATCCTTTGTTCTGATGGCCAGTTCTTGTCTTAAAATCAGAGTGATCCAGCCAGAAGGATAATGGATACCAGGACCCCAAGACCTTGCTAGGCCATGTAAGCTTCAAAGGTACCAAAGACAGCTTGATGCCCCCGCCATCAAACACCTGTTAGGGAAAACTGCCTTCTGTTTGCCAAATGAGAAAATCAGCAAAGAGACTGCAGTGTTGGGCTTTTCTTGTGGGACTCTTGTACAATTGGACTTTGTTCCCCTCTTCATGCAGCACATGTTCATGCCGGTGGTGATTGCTTTGAACTGAGCTCATTATACAGAATTAACAAAATCATTTCAGTTGTTGGCTATGGTGGGTTTTGGGCTCCCTGATAAAATAGCCTCCTGGGTTTTTTTTTTTTTCCAAAATGAGTTATGAAGTGAAGCTCTTATTGCCTATCTATTTCTCTGCATAAGCAGGATGGACATAGGATGGTATAAGAAATCTTCAGCTATAAGAGTCATCAAAAAACATTGAGCAGGAGCAATGCACTATGTCAAAGAAGTTGAAATTTTTAGCAATGATGGTAAATTTAAACTCCAAGAAAACTTGAAGTCTGGAACTTTAAAATTCAGAAATCAAAGGCCAAATACAAGTTGATAAGTCTAGAAAATGTACATCACCATCAGCCTACTAAATCATAAGATGTAATTTCATCTTGAAGAAGAACTAATGACAAGATCTGCTTGCTTAGTTCATAGAAGATCCTGAATAAAAATCATAGTAATGGTGAAGCAAAACATATGGAATGAATTTGGGAAAAGCTGAAAATGCTGCTATCCCAATTACTATAGGAATAGGATTCCAATTGTTGCTTTTAATGTCTGGCCTACCAAAAACAAAAACCAAAAAAAAAAAAGCCACCCATATATCATGAGGGTTTGAGAGTATTAAGGTAGCTCAATGTCAAGTCTTCCCCAGGTGTGTTTATTTCCCACCTGTCCGCTGACGGGCATGAGACACGGGATAGAGGCAATCTTCTGGATTACATCTTCCACTAGGTCCTGGGGGGCCCTGGGGACCTGGGGCACCTGGTGAGCCTGGCAAACCCGGAGCTAATGAAATAAAAGACCCCCATCAGAATGCAGATCACATATGGCTCTTCCTCCCTCACTCCAACCAACATGGGTCATTCAACTTCACCTGTAGCAACACATAAGGGCCACAGGCGAGAAGATGCAGTTCCTGTTTTTAGAGGCTTGCTTGTGTTGTGAAGATAATATCACTATTACCTGAAGTCCCAGGGAGACCCGGACTCCCTGGAAGCCCAATTCCAGGCTCCCCTCTTTCTCCCTTCTGTCCTCGGTAGCCTAAATGAGGGGTACATAAAAAGAAAGACACAAGAAGTAAGAGTGTTCTGTGGCAACAGAGCACGGGCAACAATCATGTTCTTAATCCATACTATGTATTTTATGTTATTCCTTCACTTAACATAAACAGCATAGTAGCTATCTGTTTTGCATTATAATCACATTAGGCTTACATATCAGATTAGGGTCAATATGCAATGAGGATCTTAGAAATATGCAGCTACCATAAAAGTTCCAACTAGTCAAACTACTGATAGTGAGATTTTTTGACCCTGAAAAATGACACCTAAGTAACTCAAATCAATCATTCATATCATCTTTCAAAGAGCTATGACAAGGTGCGTGAACCCTCTCCAGTTGGAATTCTGACTGGACGCTAGATACAGGCTCAATGTAAGAAGTATACTGCCAGAGTTCTGCTTAGTATGAGGACAAGATGATATGACAAGAATCTGGACCTTAGTCCAAGAATTAAAGGGAATGAAAGGAACAAAAATTCATGATTTTAATAAATGACAGCAAGAGTGTGAGTATATGGAAAGCCATCCATCTCAGAAGTCAGGAGAGGACAAATCAGGTCTTTGTTCAAATCACTGACTACATCAACAGTACATCCCTTCCAAGGAAAGTTAAACCACCAAGGCCATGGTTTAACATGGCAGTTCGTAACTCCAAAGGACGAGGTGCTTCAACAATGCTAGAAAGCAAGGAGGTTGAGGGATTCATCTAAGCTCACTTCATCAATTTAAGATCCTTTAGCCAAAATGAATTAGGTCTAAGATCTGTATACATTTTAAGATAAAATCATTCTTATTCTTGAATATGCTTGTTGTCACCTGAGTTAGACAAGTGCAGAGTAGTTTTTGCCTCTGGGAGCCCTTATCTCTGCTTTTAAAAAAGCAAAAAGAAATATACCATATGACTTCACTTATATGTAGAATCTAAAAAACAAAACAAGTGAATAAATGAACAAACAAAAGCAGAATCAGACCTACAAATACCGAGAGCCAACTGATGGTTGCTAGAGGGGATGGTGGAATGGGGAAAATGGGTGAAGGGGAGTGGGAGATACAGGCTTCCTGCTATGGAATGAATAAATCACGGGAATAAAAGGTACAGCATAGTGAGTATAGTCGGTGATATTGTAATAGTGTTGTATGGTCACAGATGGGAGCTACACTCGTGGTGAGCACAGCATAATGCATAGACTTGTTAATCACTATGTTGTACACCTGAAACTAATGTAACATTGTGTGTCAATGATACTTAAAAGAGATAAAATTGCAAATAAAAAATATAAAGCATATAACACTTTTGATCTGTGTTTTATCTATTGGCATCCATGTAAGATTCTGTTTGATAAAAAGGTTTTGTGGCTCTAAGAGTTTCATGGTGATGGTAAATAGAGTTTAATTTCCAACTTTTCATATTTAGACAGCAGCTTAAAGACTACACCTTGTCCAGAATGAACAAAGCAGTGATGCAGAAACATGCAAACACCCAACAGAGATAATCAGGAGAGCATCTCAGTAGAAGTAGGTCCTGACTTAGTAGTGCCTTTCTGTAAAGGTGTGTTATTACTGCAGAACATGATAAGAGAAGAAATTTTAATGTTTTCTATGAGCAGAATGTAAGAAAAATGATTTCCCATTATTGTTGAGAATTAGACATCAGTTTTGGGGTTGCCAATCTTCATTTTTACTTGACCATATAATACATATCTTATAATTAAAATAATATCAGCAATGGGATCACCACACCATTATTTTTTTTAGTTTAGAGTTGTGACCTGATCATAAATAGGAAAATAGTGGGAAAAAAGCATATACATTCAGGAAATATATTTTGAGGTGCATATTGGAAGTATATCCAGGGAGAAATTTTCACACATTTATACTTGAAGACTGTTACAGATATTCAATATAATCCTAGATTTTAGAGACAATAGTGGTTTGAACATGTGGCATGGATATCAGAAATTGATACATATTCAAATTCAAAATATTACCAGAATTTCTTTTACATAAGTGACTTTCATTTAACTTGTGTGAACAAGGAAAAATGCTTATATTTAGGGTCATTTGAAAGCACCCTTCCAATTCCATTATTTAAACATTTCTGCAGTAAAATAACATGTGTTACATGAGGTATATTTGATAGTTCAACCCAGGTCCAACGATTATGAAAAATTATAAAGTTGACCCTCAAGCTATCTCAGTAAGTGCTTGAGATCATAGGCTAAAAAATGAGGAAGAAAGAAAAAAAGCAAAAGGTGTATGAACTTTCGATTATCAAGTGGATTAACAAGACTGTAACACAATTCCAAATGGAGACGGTATCTGCTAAAACTTATATACTCAAATTCAGTTCTCAGATTTTAATATAATGCAAAAATTTATTATTCCATGTGGATTTCAGTGCATATGGTATCACAAAACAAGAAACAGTAATTCACATATTTGCAGAATAGGGTAACATTTACATTTCTCCTGTCAAATATAATGATTTATTTGTACAAAGCTCTCAGTTCATTAGGTTAATAACTACCTACTATTGCTGTTGAATTGTACAAGCACATGAGAGATTTTACTCTCAATTTTCCTAATAAGGCCTCAAGCTAATTCCTTAGGAAGGCTGCCATAAAGCCATAGGGTCTTATTTTATAATTGCTTCACAACAAAACTTCAGATAAGAATGCTAGTAAAATCAGTAAGAGCTTTCCCATTTTCTAGAATTAAGCTTTTCACCCCTTTGGGTAGGGTAGGCCTGTCTTGAAATTTGGAATAGAATAAAAGGCAGGTCTACCCATCAATGGACATGTATTTCTATGGCCTATAAGGATGCAGGGTGACAGTTTGATATCCTGTAGCTTAGGTGGGGAAAGAAAACCACAGTGATGTCCTAATCTATAGCATCTGACTAGTAATGTCCTAGTCATTAAAGAAACTTGGTGCTTGTTGGAGTGTTTTAGATGGCAGACTGGATGTACTTTCTGTAGACAGTGTAGACAGATTTCTGTTTTGACCCCAGGGATTTACTTTCAAACTGCAATTCAGGGCATCTATCTGCATACTGGACAAAATGGCCATGAAAGGAGGGTTTCCAGCACTTGGGGAGGGATGGTTCTTGCTTGGGGGAGTGGGGCCTGTGGCACACGTCACAAGTTGTTTAGCCTCCTGTGGCCCAGCCCACTGACGGGCTGTCATGCGCCTCAGTCATGGTGGACACACATGCCTCCTGTTTCCTAAGGCCCTTACCACCAACCAGTGTGCCAGGTCAGATCCGTATCAGTCACATGAACTACCCTATGGGGCACTGGCTTACAAAGAACAGAAGGCTTTCTTCATTATAAATCAATAACAGCCGAACTTTAAGAGTTCAAAAGTAGGAACCACCATTCCCAATAATGTCCTTTCAAAATGGGTGGAGGACACATGGAATGACTGGATCTGTCTTCCGCTACTAATTCCACATCTACTCTGTGGGCGGGGTTCTTTCTGAAACAGGGCTTTCAAGGGTAGCATCTGCTCTTCAGAATTTTCAGAGGTGGAGAATCAGTTGTGTTTGGAAAAATTTTAAATAAAGTTCTTTCTCATAAAACTCATCCAAGAGGATCAGAGCTGATGGGAAGATCCGCCTCGCTCGTGTATATATGGAAACCCAGCTGCATCATGCCACTGGGCTTCTTTGATCCTAGTGTGGCACCTTCCTGCTCACCCCCGCCGCACAAGCCATCAGAACCTACGCTGCAGATCCGAGGTGGGAATGAACACCAAGGAAAGTTCTCTCACTGTGGAGGGAAGGCAATAGCCAGAAACCCACGGGATGGTTAAAATATAAAGTTGTCTAGAAATGCTTTTGAATTTAAAAAAGATGTCAACGATCACCCCCTTTGGGACTTCAGGGAAAATGCAAATGAAGTGGCTCAACTCAGAATCACAGTGGTTTCTATTTTCATCAAATGAAGACAAGGCCACTGAAAGACGATCCAAGGTTTCATTGTCAGAATCTTGGTAGGAGCAGTACCTCCCTTTCTCAACTAGGATTGAGTGCTGATATTAATCTCGCATCAATGTTCTCATCACTCTCTGCAGGTCTCCTGCTTCTCAGGATTGCACCGGAAACTTATGAGACGCCTTTAAATTTCTGTCCTGCTCTTAAGATAATAAGATAATAAAGGACTCCTTCTATAGTACACATTTCAATACAAACCACTTTTTAGATGAAAGTGGATTTCTTTCCTAATAAACACTGGAAAAAAAATCTCTTAGAAATTTCAGAAGAGCCACCATCAAACAGAATCCATGAGTGGGCAGGACATGCTGCGCCAGGCTCGGTGCCCACACTTTCTTTCCCTTTCTGTGCTGCTTTTCTCACTTCAATCTTTTCTCAAACTCAATCATGCTGTGTCACGAAGAGGACTAATTCAGCCAACAGCATCTGACGTCTGCAGTGGACACTAGGGTAACAGTTTTATATGCATTTTGTTTCTTTCCTTTTGGAGAAAACTTTTAAGTCAGGCAGAGCAAAACTTGGAGCCTATATGCATAACTTTATCTTCTGAACACATCCTGTCTATTTCTCTACCACAGACAAACCCTTCAATTACTTGTGAACTCTTGGAGAGGCACCAAAAATCAAATAGCAGCCTCTTATTTTCTTTTGTACAAGATTGCTTGGTGGCTTTACCAGCATAGCGTGACTACAGGCAAATATTCCTTAAAAATGGACCCCATTTTATGTAGGTTTTTATTTTTCCACGGCCTTTCTGGCAAATTTAACAAATACTAGAAAGGAGCTATCATATGAAAGTTGAAGAGACAGCTAACTGAGTTGGACTCAAAGATACATCTGTTAGAAACTCCATGGCGGGACTAAAGTTTTGTCAATTTTAGCATATGTCATGCTGCCAGAGCGAGCACAAGCTTTGTCAATTTTACCAAACACTGGTTTTTAAAAAGTTGGAAATCATATAAGGAAGTCTTTCCAATTCAAGAATTGAGTTAAAAAGTCTTATCAGGAGTAGAAGTAGTCTGGAAGATTTCTTAAGCAAACAGACAAATCCCACAGAAATCTTTCACAAAACCGAAGATAAATTGAGTGGTGAATAGTCTTTTACCAAAAGCTTCACTAATATGGCTGTCTTGGCATTGCCTCTGACTGAGAGCCTTCCAGATGGGCCTTCCCTACATGGGGAGGGAGTCTGGAGCCCGGAGTTTGTATGGACAGGTGACTCCAGTTCTAGAACTATTTTCCTTGATAATCCTGATTTCCCCACTGTTCTTGTCCTCTCTGAACAGCTATTTGAAGCTTCAGTCCATATTTTTTTCTGCTATTGGTGTTAACAGTTCTTATCCTTCACGTAGTTTGAGGCATCATCCATCTTTAGATGAGCCTGCAATCTCTTTGTTTCAGATTCATAGACTCTGATTTCAGAACAGACTCAACTAGTGGAAGATAATAATTAACTACCTTCTACACAACCATGTACACACAGAAGGCTATACCCGTTCCTACACATTTTCTTCCAACTATCAGCCAAACTTCTCTATGATCTCAGGGAAAGGTAGAATATACTGTTTGGTTTAGGTGAACTAGAATGATGTTTCTGTTGTTCTACATCATGCTAACTAAACCGAAAGCCTTGTCAGCTGTGACTAAAGGGTAAGACTCTAACAGACCCTGTGATTGGAGATAGTTGTTCTTTCAGAGAAGGAAGGGCCTGTCAGTCACTTGGGTACTTCCTATGGAAAACCAGGCTTGTAGGAAGGACAGTGAACTTGTGAAAGAAAAATAATTCTCTGCATAGAGGTATTCTCTTGCAATTTTGATGTTCACTCTCTGTCTTTTCCTTTATACAAACTTTTGATTATTTCAAGGAGGACCCTTGAGCTCCTCAATGTTACCACATCAAAAGGAGTTGCTCTGGTTTTATCTTTCATGCTATGTATTTACTGGATTTAATATTTCCTTGTCAGAGTTGTGAGTCCTCTAAACCAGGGTCTGTTTGGTTTCTCTGCTGATTGCTAACCAGATTTCTAGAAAATGACCTTGCTGGCTTACTTTAGTCAAGCTATCCTCAAAATCACATCTTCTGTCAAGTTGTCATCAGTGGAACAATAACTTTTTGCCAATTTAAGTAAAGTTTTGCTTTAAAAATTTTTGAAACCATATGGGAAGGATTCTAAAATTTCTCAAAATTTTACTTGGACCTAAATCACTACTGTAGTGGCATCTCTTAAGACTCCTCAGCTTCTTCAAGATACTAAGATGATTCTTGTTGTCAAATTACATCAGTAGGGAGGCATAAACAACCCTGATTCCCACAAAGTAATGACATATAAGCCATTATTGTTGCAGTTATTCTTATAACAAATATTATTAAAATACATTTAGAGTAGCATGTAATTATTAGCCAGTTTTAAGCTTGAAGTCGTAATAGTTAAAAATCAACTTATAGAATGTCCCAAATATGAGTAAGATACTCTGTATTAATCATTATATATATATATGTATGTGTACATATATACACATATATATGTATGTACATATATATTTGCTTTAACTGTGAATAGCATGTTCTAAACAAATATTATACTTGGAGATTTACCTTGGGGTCCAGGGTCTCCTGGTGGCCCAGGTAATCCATCCTTTCCTGGTGGACCAGGCCTCCCATGAGCTTGAGCAGCCAACATTGCTGCTGGCAGCTTGAGCTGTGATAGGAACACGGCCATCCTCTCTTCATTTATGGAAGAAAAAAGAGTATATCATGTAACAGAAATAGTTTTTCATCAACATTTTTCAAAATTTTTTACATGAAATTCAACAAAAAGACCCTACTTGGTTTTCTTTTTTTTTAAATGATTTTTTTTTAAGATTTCATTTATTTGAGAGAGAGAGAGAGAGAGAGAGCACAAGCAGGGGGAGGGGCAGAGGGAGAAGCAGGCTCCCTGCCAAGCAAGGGACCCGACATGGGACCCCAATCCCAGGACCCCGAAGGCAGACGCCCAACCAACCGAACCACCCAGGCACCCCCCTATTTGGTTTTCAATTTAAGCACATTTATTTATTTATTTATTAGCTGGCCTGACTGCTGAGAGAGTTGTCTTATTGATTGGTCAAACAAAATGGATTGTATAAAGTTGTCTGAATATAAATGCAGACCACCTGTGCTAATCAGAAGGTCTGAAAATTTTTGGTGCTTCAGAGATGCGGCAAGTCTACTGGACAGAACACTAGCCTGAAATCTAATTAAGCCCTGGTAATGACTTATGGAGAGAATTTTGGGTTTCTATTAAAAGATGGTTTTAATAATAAATTTAAGCCACTTTCCAGCAATGTTGTAAATGTGTGTGGTCATTTAAAATATGTTTACAAAGTCCTTGACATTCTCTTCCAAATGGAATTGTTAGGTGAAGCCTAATTCCCCTATCCTTGAGTGTGGGCTGGAGTTACTTTTCATTTCAAATGAATAGAAGAAATGCAGAATTGACAGTGTGCAAATAGGGAAACTAAGTCAGAAAAGGTGCCGTGGCTTCCTGGCTGCTCTCTCTCTTGGATTGCTCACTCTGGGAAAAGCCAGCTGTTGTGTAGTAAGGACATTTAAGAAGTCCCATAGAGAGGCCCACATGGGGATGAACTGAGGCCACTGTCAACATCCACATGTGTGAACTTAGAAATGGATCTTCTGGCCCCAGTCCAGCCTTTGGATGACTGCAGCCCTGGCTGACATCCTAACTGGAACTTCGTTGTACACTCTGAGCCAGAAACACAAAATTAAGCAACCCATCAAGTACCTGACCTACAGAAAATGTGAGATAATAAATGTTTGTTGTTTTAAGCTACTAAAGTTTTGAGGTATTTTCTTATGCCACAATAGATAACTCATAGAGTACGTGACACTTTATATCCTTGAATAAAACTGCATTATTAATAGATATTTTATTGAAAAAAATGGTCATTGGTTCCATATTCACTATGATTTTACTGCTTAATTTTTATACTGGGAAAATATTGTACTTTGTCAACAACTGAATTTTGCTTTATTTATTTATTTATTTAAGATTTTATTTATTTATCTGACAGAGAGAGAGAGAGAGCACAAGTAGGGGGAGCGGCAGAAGGAGAGGGAGAAGCAGGCTCCCCACCAAGCAAGGAGCAGGGAGCCGAGTGCGGGACTCAATCCCAGGACCCTGGGATCATGACTTGAGCCAAAGGCAACAATTTAACTGACTGAGCCACCCAAGTGCCCCAAATTTTGTTTTTTGTTTTTTTTTAAATCTTATTATACACCCTCAATATTATTGAGGAGCAGGGCATACCCTTAGCATGACAAAAGATATTCACTGCATCCTTTTTCTTTTCTTTTCTTTTCTTTTCTTTTCTTTTCTTTTCTTTTCTCTACTTTTCTCTTCTTTACTTTTTTCCTTTTTTAAAGATTTTATTTATTTATTTCTCAGAGAGAGAGAGGGAGAGAGAGACAGTGAGAAAGGGAACACAAGCAGGGGGAGCGGCAGGCAGAGGGTGAAGCAGGCTCCCCACTGAGCAAGGAGCCCGATGCTGGACTCGATCCCAGGACCCAGGGATCATGATCTGAGCCGAAGGCAGACCCTTAACCGACTGAGCCACTCAGGTGTCCCTTTTTTTTTTCTTTTCACATATTTTCTTCAAAAAGCAAATTCAAATGATTTCATTTGTAAAACTAATTTACACCCAATTTTTCAAGGATACATCCAATGTGTAAGAAAAAAATGAATCTTTAATGTAAAGAATTCAGCATGGGTTTGGTGCAGACAAATCTTCCAGAAAATTTTCTTACTGAATTTTAAATTAGTGTTTACTTTGTAGGTAAAACCAAATGACAGCAACATTCTGGAAACTATAGCTGCCAATTAGAAAAAAACAAAGGCCAAATCATAAAGACCTTGTGAAGAGTTACTCCAATTTTCTCTAGCCTCTTTACTCAGTTTAGCTCATTCAGCTGAACGGTAAGGGCACATTTCATTTAAGCAGATATGTGTGTTTTACAAACTTCTTATAAAGAGCAAATTATCCCCTAGTAAAACCTATTTTTCAATAGGCTTTCGATAAAAAATTTTGTTTAAAAAATGTAGGACCTTGTGCTGCTTGAGAAAGTAAAACAAATTTATTTTCAAATAGAATTATTAAGGGAAAAGTCCTAACAAACATGGACTACTAGGTATAATTATCAAAGGAGCAATCACTGTACACTCCTTTTCTCAAATTATAAAGCAAGCAGAATGGAAGCATCACAACATTCACAGGATGTGAATCTCTGGATGCAGACTGATTGACAGAGATGGGAGAAGACCAATGAGGATCTGACGAATCATCCCTGAGTGACATTAAATTATGGGTCTTCGGACAAAACTTATTACCTGACTATCCACCTGAGATAAGTTTGGTTGATGTTCATACATTTGTTTCCAATAACTAAATAGATAAAACAAGTTTGTAATTAGTATATAGTTATAGTTTTGCAAATCATTTTATTGAATGTAGATATCTCTTTATTATATGAAATTGTAAACGGGTGTTTTACAAGCAAATATGAAATTCAATTCAAAACTCTGCATATTATTTGTTTTGCACTTAAAAGAGATATATATTTCATTACAATTTTTCTCTTTTTTTAAATTAATTAATTTATTTGGGAGAAAGAGAGCACGCGCGAGAGCGCCTGTGCAAGGGGGGAGGGGAGCAGAGGGAGAGGGAGAGAGAATCTCCAAGCAGACTCCCCCCTGAGCGCAGAGCCCCAGTCAGGGCTCCATCTCACGACCCATGAGATCACAGCCTGTGTCGAAACCGAGAGTTGGATGCTGAGCCACGCAGGAGCCCCAGTATAATTTTTATTAATTTGAGATATATCTCTTTGAATACCTTCAGTGTCTAAACACAAATATTCACAGTACTAATTTTTTCCTCTTTAATGTACAAATTGAATTTATAAGTATTTGCTTTAGGTGGTTTTTAATATTTTTAGTAAAACAGAATTCTTTTAGATAATTACTTCTAGCTATAAATTATCTAGCTTCAAGATATACTCAGAAATACTCATTTAGCAAAAGGATAATTACTTCTTCTGAACCTTACTCTAATGCTCTATAATTTAAAATAATATGTTTTTGAGCCTCTAAATAAATTGTAAAGACCTGTTTCTTAATTGCCTTTTCTCTGTTTTCAGGGATCTTTGGTCAATCAAACCGTTTTGACTATGCTTTCTAATGAGGCAGGAAATTGAAGAGTTCAGATAGGAGCTTACATAAACCAAACACACATATTCTATCCGCCAATGCAAACCTAGAACAGTCACTCTAACAAATAAGACCAGTGGCTTGCCTTCCTTAGAGAATGGGCTCATCAACGTAATGCAGACATTAACATTAATGTGTTGATAAACTATATTATATGGAGAATGAAGGGGCATTCAGACGTCATTGGGCCCAGGTCTACCTTCTATTTCACAGACAGAATTTGTAAATATTTCCAAATAAGGAAACTCATCGTTTTCTCCTAACGCCCATTCAAATGTTAAATTGCCCATTTTCTTGGTACAGCTTCAACTTATTTTCTTTTGTTACTCTATGATGGCAACAGAAAGCAGTCATTGAGTATCTCCCTTGGGAAATCAGTCGTCTACTTGATACTATTGTTATCTCTTAGACTTCAGGCTAAAAAACTTTTACTCATAGGTTTGGTCATCTGTTTTGTAAATCACTTTTTGGCTTCACTATTCCAGGGCTTTTCCATAATATGTCTGAAACATGGAAACCAAAATTAGATACAGTTCTCTCCTAAGGGGCAGAAAATATTAGGAGAGTAATTTCCTTTCATATATTCAAATAATTACTCTCTAGTTTCATTTTAACTGTGAGTTCCACAGTATCATTTGCTGGATTCATATTCATTTTGTGGTTCATCATAACCCAAAGGCTGTTACTGCTACATTGTATTTCTGACCTAATCCTTTGCCACCATCCTAAGCATGCTGCTTTGAAATGTTACCTTGGGTAAAGACTGTGGATTAAACACATGCACACGAATTCCTTTAAAGCAATGGTAAGATATTTTTTAAAGGCATAAAAGCATAAGAATGGGGAGAATATGAAAGAAGACAACACGACAAAATTTTGGAAGCTGATAACCAAAGACAGATGACTTAGCAGACTCTAGAAAACCAAATCTTTATACTAGAAACTGACAAACAACCTGTTCTACACCACAGAATCCTTAAAAGTTTAAGGAATTGGCAATGCATGTTACTTCTGGAAGTGTGGTAAAGGAGGGGAAGAAAAATCAAAAGGATTAGCTGAAAGCCTGTTTAAGAAGTAGTCTTAGAAATTTCTTTCTCTATACAGCTAGGTAGTTGTTCCTCCCCAAACCTAGCAAAAAAAAAAAAAAAGGTAAATAGATCACGTGTGCCCCGGGGAGGCCTTCAGATCCCACTGAGTCTTGGGCTTCCCTAACTGAAAACAAGAAGAATAAATGAGCGCACATTTATTCTTCTTGTTTTCAGTCCTATTCTCCTACTTTGCTCTCCAAATGCTGGCAGCCAGGCAGGAAATGGAAGTGTTCCCTCTGGGGAATCTGGCCAGAATAAAAGGAAGGACTTAAAAGGCACTGAAATTGAAGTCCTCTCAATTAAAAAGCCCAGTTAGACTACCCTACAGTGAAGCTCATGGTGCACGAGTCCCACCATTCACTAGTAACTTTCGATTAGGTTTTTAGAACTTACTCTTTTGTATGAACAGACATCCAAGGATTACTGGCACAAAGGAAATCCTATAAGCTGAACAACAGACCCAAACAAAGAAATGGAAAGAGGCAAATTGAAAGAAATAGAGGCTATGCTGTGCAAAGTATTTAAAAGGTATATGTACATCTTCAAGATGTGTATCTTATCAGATGAGGTGTATATGTATGATGCATATACATACACATATGTAAATTAGTAGCTTAGTTGTTGAGATGCGAGGGAGGTGTTACACTTGAAACAAGAGAACAAGATAAATATTCACATATATATGAAATATATGTATGGAAAATGGAGAAAACATAGATAAAGGGGCTTTCCTGGACATTGGCTCTGGAGGCAGAAATACTGCTCAGGGACACAGAGCCCTTACTTTTCTGTCTTCCCAAAGTTGCAGTTGGTTCCAAGTTTGTCTCAAGAACCAAGAAAGCAGGATATGTATCCACATTTCTGCACAGGTTGGCAAATTCTTCCTGCGTGTTGATGGAAATCTCCAAGTATAATAGGGTGGTGTCATAGCAAGAATTAAGCTTCTCAGATCTAGCAAGATTCTAGTTTGTAGGGTAGCTGCAAAGCCCTCACAAAGCCAAAAGAGGCTAAGCTGAGACACCCAGCATTTTGCCCCACTCTGTGCGGTCACCTTATCTGCAAAAGGATTTGATCTGTTGGCTAATCAAATAGGGAATTTAATTTAACTTTGGACTGGGCACATATTTGTCCATTGTGATCCAGCAGAAACCCAGACTTGGGGTTGATAGGAAAACACCTTTTTCCACCATGCGTAGGTTTGAGATGGGGGCATCAGGATGCTGAAGGAGGGCTTGGTGGCCTGGGACAGAGCCCAAAGTGTGAGATCTGTGGGAAGGGGCCACCTGGGAATCCCTGAAGGGAGCTAGAGAGCCCAAGTTTGGGGTTTTGGTCTAGGCTTCACTATAGTCTCCAGTGTGGACCTCCAGTGAAAGGATGGTAAAGTGGGAGAGCGGGATCTCTCCAGCACTCCCTTGAGCCCCCATAGATAGTCCACGACTTGCTGGGCAGAGAGAGTTGCCCCTGAGGCTGTAGCTGTGCAGGGGTGAATGGGGTCAAGACAAACATTAGCTGCCACTGAGCCCACTGTCCTGTGAAAATTAGTCTTTGCCTTTATAGAGAAAGCGTTCTGAAAGGGAGAAATGTGACCTTGGAGCTCTAGGACTTGTGGAAATGGAGTTTTCCTTATTCCTTTTTGTAAATGGTATTCAGAAGCCTTGGAAAAGTGACTTCTAATTGGAAAGTTAAATGGACTGAATTGGAATAATCTTGGGACAAATTAACTCAAGTGCTAAATAACCAAATCTTGGGGTTTTTTTTTGTTTGGGAGAAAGTGTTGCTGGACTGGTACCGACAAAGATGAAAGGAGAGGGGGTATCATGGTCAGAGTCTCAGAGTCTACAAGTCTCCCAAAAAATTTCCTTGTGGGCCACTTTAGAATATGGTTTTGAGACAAGACATGTGGCTTTTGAGGGACCTCACCAGGCTGGAAGAGACTGGGGAAGGTGGTTGGGGGAGATGCAGGGTGGGAGGGGAGCTAGAGGAGGCTTGGGGGAGCATCTGCACCCTTCGCTTCCTGGCAGGCACGGAGTGACTGGGAGAGGAAGCTGGGACAGGACAGCAGAGGGGGAGTTCACAGACTTAGAAGAAAGTGCAAGCCGCAAGAGCCTGCCCCAAGACAGGTGGAGAGTGATCCAGTTCCCCTGGTTTCTCTCCTCAGAAGGCATAGTCCTTCACAGGAATAACCCCACAACGGCCTGTGAGTGGGCAGCAGGAAGGTTTCTGTGGGTGCAAGTGGCATGTCTCCTCTGCTGAACGCAGTGGGGAGGCCACCAAAGGCCATGCCTTCATCCAGGGTCCACTGGGCAAAATGAACACTTCCCGCATCTCAGACTAAATCTAAAGTCGTTTAAGGAATTGAAATTCCACATTAAACCTGCCTGAGATAAAAGACGGTTGACACTAGAGCCCATGGACATTAAGAGTTAAAGGAGAATTTTAGATCACAATTCAGAAACATATTTGCTGGTATTTTCCCTTCCATGATTGTGTCTACTAAACATGTGGATGCTTTCTGAGGTCCTAAAGGTCCTGTGCCCAGGCAGGCTTTAAGGACAACCCACCTGTGCAGTCACACAGAGTCCCTTGCTCAAAAGGGCCCTATGCTGGGTATAGTGTTTAACTATGGCTGTCTTATAATTCTTAATCATTTTTGAATAAGGGCACCTCCATTTTCACTCTGTGTTGAGTCCTGCAAATTAGCTGGACCTGTCTGTGCCTCTATATTTTTCAGTGTTTCTCTGGAGCACTCAAGATGCCTTTTTCTTTTTCAGGCAGGTGATGCTTGAGGAGTGCTTGTTGAGAGGGTATGTTTGGATTGCAAAGTTTGGAGGCTCTTTCCCATGATGCTTGATTCAAAGATAAAAAAAAGATAGTAAAAAAGGATTTCTAGATTGAAGGGCAACATTAAAATTATAAAGAGAAAACTGGTAGCTTGAAATAAAAACACAGTGAACAATTGTATTAATGACCTATCATGCCAGAGCATGGTAAAGACACTCAGTAGAGATCAATGTAAATTGAAATCAACAGCATGAATTCATTACCTTTAAAAAAAACCATTTTTTTTTTCTATTTTGTCATTGAAGCAGCCAAAGTTCCTGTGTTAACTCTGCTCTATCTCTAGTGCTCATGTGAAATAAGATAATGTATACTCAAGTACTGAGATTTTGGTCTCTAATACTAATTACTGCTTAAAATAATCAGAGCTTCTAGGAGAGTAGCTAATTCCATGTTTGCAGTAGGAAGACTTCCGGTGAACTTGGGGCATTTTGTAATCTTATTCCTTGCAAAATTCAGTAATATATATTTAGCTTGGCAAAGAAAGGATGCTGTGCAAAAGAAGCAGGAACCAGGAGAGCCAATGCGGATTCATTTTTTAAAGACAAAAATTCCCCACTTTATTAAGCTCACAGTTGAGGGGAGTGATCTTGATTTTAGCAAGTCATTTGACAAAATCATGTGATATCTTGGGAACAGATAAAAAAAATGTAGAGTGGATTTTAGAAAACTATATGGATTCAGAGGTCACTGAAACAATAAATTAATAGAATTTACAAGTGAACAGGAGGAATACAATGGCATTAAGAAAGGCCTAATCCTTGACTCTTGACTCTTTCCTTCAACATTTCTACCTATAATTAGAATGATGACATGGTTATAAAATTCAGAGATGGCACAAAGTTATGAGGGTCAGTCCACCTCCCCTACAGTAAGACAGAGATGTCTCAACCCCCTCATAAAAGAGGTTGCCTCTTAACATTGTTGTTGCATGGCCAGCTTTGGAGAGAGTGCTGAAGGGATCCCCTACAGCAGATGGGAGGTAGTAACTGGTGAAAATTCAGAAATGTTTATTAAGTAGATCTAACCTTCAAAAATCCTTAGAACCTCTTGATTAATATACTTCTTTATTTCTTCAAATGAAACTGCATCAGCCTAAAGAAGGGAGAAAAAGGTCTGTTAAAGTAGAGCATGGCACAAATGAATAAAGAATCAAAATCCTGGGTTGGTGTACATACTTGAAACTTCTGTGGAGATACATTTATCAAACAAAATGCTCTTGGCAATTGACTATATTAGGCAATAAATATCTTTATTTTGATCAAATACTGGGAAGAACTTGAAGTGCATAATTGCTTTAAAAGCTGTGGGCTGGAATCATAACCAGTGATTTGAACATATTTCTTATTAAATGGAGAGACATGGCTTCATATGATTAGGAAAGGCATTTCCTATTACTTCATTTTCTGAAGTTACAGAACTTGAACAGTGTTATCATCACATTAATATCCCAGGAACAGTTTCACTTCTAACCAATCCCTGGGCACTGGTAAAGTCAATATCTAACTGATACTATGCTTCTTTCTTTCTTTATTTTTTTTAATTTATTTTTTGACAGAGAGAGACACAGCGAGAGAGGGAACACAAGCAGGGGGAGTGGGAGAGGGAGAAGCAGGCTTCCTGCGGAGCAGGGAGCCCGACGTGGGGCTCAATCCCAGGACCCTGAGCTCATGACCTGAGCCAAAGGCAGACGCTTAACGACTGAGCCACCCAGGTGCCCCGATACTATGCTTCTTTGAAGGAAGAGAACTCCAAGTATGCCAGATTATTCTTTAAAATTGTTTTATTCATGGGATAAAACTACCAAGTTTTAGTCATTTTTATGGTATAGTTTATTCTGTAGTTTACACTTTGTAAGCATATTTGTATTAAGCAATTTTCTTTTTTTAATAGAAAACACTATGAGACATGAGAAAGGGAAGTAGGTAAATGATGTCAGTTGAATTTTTAACCCCTCGACAAATGAACCTACATGAATTTGGTAAAGAATCTAACATTTATAATAATAATACTTTACTATGGTACCTTGATATTTTTTAAAAGAGAGCTATTATTTTTCATGATCATTAGGATCTCAAAGTATTTTATTACTCTTCTTCTTTTTTTTTTTTTTAGGATTATTATCCAGGGGTATATGTGTGACATTAAAGACAATGTGATGGGCTCATAAAATGATGATTTCTGTAGGACAGAATAGTTCAAAAAATGCTCTCTTTCAACATTTTATTTTCATGGTATATGGGACATATGAACTTGAGTTAATGCATCTAATACCAATTACTGACACAGCACTGCGAGCTCATTATACAGGCTTTATTCAAGTAGAGCTTAGGAAGAGTGGGTAAAAATAAAGAATCTCAATATTGTGGGAATGCCCAATTTGGCCTCCATCTGGTATTGGCTGATTATCTGAGGACAGTGTGTCCTTCACTCCCTGCCCTGCCCTCCCCACTCCAGGATCCTCCTTTCTCCCTAACAAGGGTATTTTCTGATTAAGTTCCTCTGTGAATGGCCATCCGCCACCCCTCCTGAGGATATTAATAATAATACAGGCTTCCTTAACCAAACACTCCTTCTTGGTCTGTTTTCCACCTCAAAGTACCACTCAAGGCAGGTGTGTTGTTCTCATATTCAACAAATAGAGTTTTAATATAAAACGGACATATGTCATTTGTGTAGTGTAGGGAGACATTATAGATGGTATTCAAGAGCCTGGCTTTGGAGTCCATCAGATGTGGGTCTAACCCATGAAATAACTGTGACCCTGAACAAGTCAACTCTCAGTTTTTGTATTTGTAAAGTGGGGCCTACAGGACACCAATCCTCCTAGTTGTGAGGATCTACTGAAGTAATGTATAGTAAGGACTTAGCAGAGGATCTGGTACATAACTTGAAATAAATGGCAGCTATTGCTACCCTTGTGGAGCGCAGTTTAGGTTCATTTTATTTCTTTTAAAAGGATTATGATTGCTTTCACTGTAAGAGGGATATGTGGTCAATACTAGCCAGGAGCTATCGGAGCTCTTGGCACCACTCACCGGAGTGCCTGGGATGCCTGGATTGCCTGGAGGGCCTTGGTGCCCGGGGGATCCCGTGGAACCCTTGCTTCCGGGTGGCCCCACAGGACCTATGACTCCCTTCATGCCTGGAAGGCCTGGTTTCCCCTGTTCACCTTGTGGGCCTCTGTCCCCTGGAATTCCCTGGTCACCCTGTTAAGGAAAAGGTTAATAATAATGATCTCTTCTAGAACACAAAAGCTGTGGTTAAAAGCGAAGGTTCTGGATTCATAGTGGCACCTACTAGCTGTGGGACCTCAGATAAGGGAATCAAGCCCTCTGTGCCCTGGTTTCCTGTCCCATAAAGTGGAGATATTAATAGTACCCACTAAGAAGGGTGAGGCTGAGAAATGAGTGAGTCAAGTCAAGTGCTTAGAACAATGCCTGGCATGTTGAAGGCACTCCATAGAAAGCTAGTGACGTTAGTTGTACTTGATTGCCAGTCTAGAATGATGACACTTTTGAAAGTCAACAGCAGGTCTCATTTCAGGCCTGAGTCTCCTTGGCAATAATAAAGGAAGATGCCCAAGAGGATTTTGCACTTGAATGAAGATGGTCACCAAGATTTTACACTGAAGTAAAAACTTCAGTACACTCAAAATCCTTCTCAAATCATGTGCTTTTCTTCTTCTTTTACCTTTATCAGAATCTTTATTAGATTCTGTGGGTTGGTTTCTTTATTCGTGTTTTACAGTGTATGAGTGTGTGTGTGTGTGTGTGTGTGTGTGTGTGTGTGTGTGCGCATGTGCATACATGCTGTGTCCCAAAGATATACAACTCAGGAAGATTAGAAAGGAGAGCCTTTGAAAAAGTTCAGAGCAGGTGCTTGGGGTGGAGGGTCATCACTGAGATCATATACTTAATAACATAAATGAACTATGAGACAATTCACTGAGTAAGTTGCCATAGTAAATTAGGTATAAGGTAGTATTAGGTGGCTTGACTGTAATAAGAAGTTTATTTAATGCTGACTTTTATCCGGCAAGGTATCTAGTACTGCATGTGTTCGTGCATTAGAGGATGCCGCGGGGGGTCAGGAGAGAGGTGTATATATGTATCATAGAGTGTTTCGGTTACAGATATTCCAAGTACTCAGTTCTACAATGCCAGGAGGTGATGATCACACCAAATATGATGGGATGCTGCATTGAGGCTGCCCTGTATTTCACTGTGCTATTCTTTTATTTGTGACTACTGTGCAAAAGGCCAAACTCCATTTCTTCTGATTTAAAAAAAGTAATGAAAACAAATGAACAATTACAGGGATCTATTTGATCATGGAATGAAGAGATGTAGAAAGAAGCCATGTAGAAAGAAGTAAAAGCAGATGGGCCTAATTTCAATGCTACTGTCTTAGTTATACAAATGTATCTGCATACAAGTATATCAACTCATATTTGGGGAAATACCTGGGATGAGTCAAATTAAAAAAAAATAAAGAAAAGAAGTACTAACACATGCTGATCAATACTGTGATCATGTGCAAAATAATTGCAGTCTTTAGCATACTAAAATTCTTTTACAATATAGGCACAAGTATGTTCATTACAGTGATATTTATTATTATGAAAACTGGAAAGAACCTAAATATCCAGAAAAAGGAGACTAGGAAAGTGAAGTAACGTATATCCAAACAGTGGAATTACATATAGCCACTAAAAGTCACCTGCTGATCTATATTTACTGACATGGCAAGATGGTCATTATATATTGTTAGGTGAAGAAAGTCATTTACAAAACAGTCTGAACACATTTTTGGAGGAGCATATATTCATTTGTATTGATACATTAAGTATATATGTATATTATGTGTAAAAGAGAAATAGAAATATAACCAAAATAGTGCTTGTCCAAAATCAAGAATCCTTATCTCTTTTTTATTTGTATTATCTCTGTTTTCACAAGTCCTTCAGTTATCATGAATTATTTGTGTAATAAGTAAAAACAAGTAAACTGGATACCAGTACACAAACACACACATGCAACACACTAGCAGCCCTCACGAGAAAACCACTGAATAACAGTGCTTGAGTAATCTTTGCAGTGAAAAGAAAATAATGGGAAGTTGGAACAACATCAACACACAAACCAGTTATAATAAAAGGATATAACTGAATTGGCATGACTCGTCACTCTGTTCGGTTCCACTTTCCACTGCTCTACCTCCTCACACCAGCCCTCTTACTCGACTTTGTATTCCATGAGGTCAGGGCTTTTCCATGAGGGCCACTCTGGTCCCCAGAAGGCATTTGGTGATGTCTGGAGACATTTTTCGTTGTCACAACTGGAGGGGAGCTGGTGGCACTGCCTCTGGTGGTTAGAGGCCAGGGATGCTGTGAAACATCCTGCGGTGCACAGGACAGACACTTACAGCAAAGAGCTGTCTGCCTCCAAACATCAACAGTGCTGAGGTGGAGAAACCCTACTCTAAGGAACAAGAAAATTGGTGATCGCTATAATAGGAATATGTGTCTGAGACAGGAGGACTGAAGCTTTCCAAACTGGAATAGCACACTAGACTTAGTTCTAAATAAAGGTCATTGTTGTAGGTGTACCTGCCATATGGCCTGTTTCTGGGTCCTTTAATTGGCCTATTTTATGCTTAGAAGAGATCTTGGATCACATACACCCTAGACGTGTCATATTGGGAGATTTACAGGCATCCACACGCCCATGGTGTAACTCAAAGGATGAGGCAGTTGCAGCAGACAGGCTTAAATCATGATCAGAATAGTAATATACATACACGTTCTCCTTTGGGGCCTCTATCTCCAGGTTTACCCATGATACCCTGAAAAACAAATGTCAACACTAAAAAATCACTGCTTGCCAAGATTTTTCCCCAGCCTGCTCAGTCAAGTATTCTGACAGGTACTGCGGATGAGGTTTTACATCAGAATATTTATTTGAAGTGGTATTTTCCATACCTGAGCACCTGGTAATCCATCTTTTCCATTTATTCCCTATAAAGACAAAAGATGATCAATATTTCTAATTCTACATCGGTAGACATAGTTAAACACAATAAAAGGGTAAAGTTTCGAGGACTTAATCATCATATTTCTGCTATTTTGGTGTGGCAGTGTGGTGAAACAGAAAACAAAGTTGATAGAATAGATGGCCCTAAGTTCAAATTCTGACTCTGTCACTGACAAGTTCCATTTACTTCAGGCAATTTACTGAACCTTAATAGCATCAGCTTCTTTCCTTATAAAGTGAGGATAAAATCGTGACTTTAAAACTAAGTATTTGGTGAAGAAACACAAAATGCCTCGCTCACTGTAAATAGTCAATGGGGTTATTTTCCTTACTTATTCTGTTTGGTACAATCTGAAAAATAAGGTGCCCCGTGGTGCTGGGTGGCTGGTGTGTGGTGTTTATCGTTACCCTCTAACAATTTTCCAGCACAGAGAGTCATTCTCAGTAAACGGTCTCAGTTGCTGCTGGGGAAATTTCATAACATGGCCAGAACATGATCCTACTCTGAAATAAACTGTCAGCGAGAGAACAATTTGTTATTTTTCAGTGGGAGGATATGAAAGAAAAGTAAGAAATCTGTAATCATGGTTTTTGAGAGCATTAAGTAGTGGTTTTTTATTACTAACCTGGAAGTTTCCCAAACTTTACAAGGCAGTTCTGGAGGTAGAAATAAAGCCCCCCGCTCAGAGATTTATAAGACAGAGACAGCTTTTGGCCAGGAGATGTGAGAAGGAAAAGCGCTTGGGGTCAAATCAAATACCTAGAGTCCAACAGCAGATGTGATTTTGAGATTTGGTTTGAAGAGAGAGATCAAGGTGAGGAAAATGATTTCTTAGCCAGCAGGCAATTGCATGGACATGCTCCTCTGAAAAGCCTAGGGGTTTTATTGTGCTGGGATGGATTCTATGAGGCTGGAACTGCAGACAAGCACATGTTTTCACTGCTGTAAGTTACACTAAAACCTGTCACAGCTGATAACCCAACCAAAGTCCCCCCAGCCTCTCTGAAACACCCTGGGAATTATCTAGGCTACTTGAACTAAGGACACGTTACCTGCAGTGTATGGTTCAAAGAATTTATTACATCCAGAAACACAAGCAACAAAGATAAAGCTGATTAAAGAGAGGATGTGGGAGAAAAAAAAAAAACCCAACTGTATCACTTGAATAAAGGAAGATAAATCTAGTGTTAAAATGTAATTCATGCTTTTGGTAACAATGTGAGAAAAGAAATAACTGTACAGTCTTTTTTTGTCTTTTGTAATTCATCAGACTATCATGTATATAAAGGTGTTAGTAACTTGCTTTCCCTAGACAAGTACTGCTTTTAGAGATTTTTAGAATAACCTGAATGGATTTGTTTCCCCCCTCCCCCCAACTCACTTATCTGGAAGAGCTCCATCCCTGGGTATAACCGGCTTTCTGTCTACCACATGTCTGCATCTGAGTGGCTGGCTGCGGTTGAAGAAAAACACATACCCTTGCTCACTTGTTCCGACCTAAATGTACGGAGGCAGATGGCAAGTAGCCCCTCTGTATAACCAGGCTATCCTGGATTTCCGGATTCCACTCCCTTTCCTTCTCTTCCAAAGTACTCTTTCACAGAGTTTCCTGTCTTCAGGTCCCCAGCATCACCACCTGATTCCTTACACCCAGCCGATGACCTTGATTCTTCTTCCACAGAGAATATAAATAGGACAGAGCCACCTCACCTTCCTTCCCTCCATGGGATCCACCAACCTACACGCATTTGTACGCCAACTTCTGCCTGCCTCCTTCCTCCTGGTAAGAAGGATGAGCTGCCCCTGTTCCTTGTGAAAACCGATTTCCACTTCTGAGGTGAATACCAGTCTTCTCCCCCTACTCAAAGTTATCTCCATTTGCATGGCATCATCAAAACTTCCCCTCTTGACTGGATCATTCTTATCAAGATACAAGCGTGCTATAACCTCTCCCACCAGGGACCACCATGTTTCTAAACCCAGAGGAGAACTGTCAGCTCTCACATGACCTATCTAGATTCATCATTTCTCTGTCTTAAAACACTTAGTTCCCTCGACATCCAGGAAACCTCATTCGCCTGGTTTGCTTCATATCTCACCACTGTACCTTCTCAGACTTTTTGCCAGGTCCTTTTCCTAAAACTTGAAGTGCTCTCTCCCCTCCCAATCCGTACTGACTCCATTTCATCCAGGCTCAGGTTTAAATACCCAAATCAGTCTCTCCAGTCCTGACCTCTCCATTAATTCAAGATGCATCATCTACCACTTACTTGACACTTCCACTTGGATGTCTACTAGTGCTTGAAGTTGAATGTGTCCACCACAGAGAATTCTTGGTTTTCCCTCCCACACCTACCCATCTCCAGTCTCTTCCATCTCACCAAAAGCACCACTGTGACATGGCTGCAAAGACCCCACACCACAGCTTTGACTTATCTCTCCCTCACACTCCACATCTGGTCCATCAGTGAGTTTGCTGACTCTCCCTTCAACGTACATCCTAAACTCCCTTACTCCTCATGATCTCCCTGTTCTCCCCATCATTATTTCTGATGTGGATTATGGTGATGTTTCCACGCTGTTCTGTCTGCTTCCATCTTGCTTCCTGCAGTCTGCTCTCCACAAAATAGTCAGAATGATACTTTAAAATGTACTCCAGTCATTTTCCTTCCCCACTACAAATGCTTCGATGGGTTTCCATCATACTTCAAATGAAATCCAAACTCCATAGTTTAGAAGTTCCTCATGGCCAGGCCACTGCCAAGTTCTCTCTCAGTATCTTTCCAACTCTTGTCTAGCTTAGTGCGTTCTTGACCTCATGCTTTTTGCTGTTTCTTTAACACCCCAGGCTCACTCCTCTATGGCCATTTCTCTTCCTTGAAGCAATGCCTTTGACAACCACTCCAGGTTTGATCTCTCACTTCATGCAGGTTTCTGCTTAAATGGCACGCTTTTTTCAACTGCTCTATTTAAATGCTACTCTGGTGCGTCACCCTGCTTAGAGCTTTTTCTACCTGAAATTGTGCATATATGTGTATTTATTTGTTTGTTGTCTGTGTCCCTATACCAGAACGCAAAGCCATGAGTTGCTGGCAGAAGAATGCCTAGCATTTTAGTAGGTGCTCAAGAAATAGTTGTTGAACAAACAAATTGCTTTTTGCATCATCCCCTGGGCAAGCATTTAGAAAATGGTCAGGGGCCCAGCATAGGGAGTTGGTAACAGGAGGTGACGGGGGAGGCAGGGATTGAAACTATTTATTGAGTGCCTCCCAGGACCAGGCACCGGAGATATTTACCATATGTCATGTTACTTAAGTGACTCACAAAACCCTTTGAGTCACAATTCAAACCCATATCTTTCTGACACTAAATTGTATATGCTTCCTATATTTTTATGGTGCCTTCTCTGAGGAGGTGGTGGCCAGGGAGCACTCAGACCCAGAAGGTTTCCCAGAGGTGCTGAACCAGCCTCGCGCACTCTGTGCAGCTTGTTCACCTTCAGTATCCTCCCTGTCCTAATAGCACTCCCTCTCCACACACAAACAAACAAGCAAAGGGAGTAGTGACCGTCTATAAAGAGTAAACCCGAGAGTGGGCTCTATGTCATTCATCTTTACGTCCCCTCCCTCGTGGCCCAGCACGTCCTTAGCAAGAGCAGAGACTAGATGAATCTATGTTGAACTGAACTGAATTGGTAAGAATGATTGTTACCATGTTACAGCAATATATGTCAGTATCCAAGAGCTCTTTTAGGAATCAAAGGGATGCTATGTTTAGAAGCATGATTTATGAAAGTATAAGAACAAGGTCCATAGATAAAGAAGGGAATCTGAGGAAATAGTTTTCAGCTTAGCACCCGGGAGTCATATCTGTGTCTTCAGTTTCTTTATATTTTTGAATGTGACAGGCCATTTTGTTTTTTAACTCGGAGAACATCAGACTTAAGAAATAATGAGTCTAATCTCCTGACACTTAAAACAAACAAACAAACAATGTCACTTTCTTCATCATTGTTTAAGACATAAAGATACCTCATACAGAGCTAGGACACTCAGAGAACCACACCCCCAAAGACCCATCTGTGGAACTTACTCTTACTTCTGTAGAAACTACAGACGTCAGATTTTCCAAGGAGACAGGGAAAGAGGCAGTGCTTGGAATATTTCTCAAACTGGCAAATTTTAAATAGTAAAAAGTACTTACTGGCCTTCCAGTGGGTCCTTCTGGTCCAGGGAAACCTATATCTCCAACAGGCCCTCTGTCACCCTATAGGCATGTCCACAGACAAATATTAGTTGCTAAGGAAAGCTTTGGAACCACATGCAAGTACCATGGTTAAGTAAGTGGCTGGCAACTCACCGGTTCTCCTGGGACTCCCGGAGGCCCTGGGGCTCCAGGTTTTCCCTGGGAAATCAAAGCAAGGAGAAATGTTAGGAGCCAAATTCGGACATGATGCCATGTCCTTCCCCTCCCCGCCTGGGAATTTACTGTGCTGTCAGGCCTGTGGCTCTCTATACTACAGTGGCATTCCTAATGGGACTGAGTCTGTGGGGACATGTACTTGACTCTGCAGACTCCGAGGTACAGGCTAGAATGCAGTTCTCTGAATGTACGTATCTGTGTATAACAGAGGGACAGGAGGGCACGATAATACCTTTTGCAAATATGAAGCCAACGTTTCTTTATTACTGGAAATGCCTATTTGATTGGCAGCTCTTGATTTTGGGGGTGGGAGGGCACATGGAGTCAAAGACATCTTTCCCAGATTTTGCATTTCTTAAGAGGATTTCTAAGTTGATAGTAGGATAGCCTGAAGAAATACCGTGTTCGACTTGAAAAGCCACGTTTGGTTAAAAGGGAGAGGACAAGGTTGATTTGTTCCAACACACTGTGGCTTGGAGGACTGACAACAGGGAACTGCTGGGTAGAGGGACCCCTGGGAGGGACGAGGCAGGAAAACGGTCCGTCAGACCCCAGAGGGAGAAGTGCCAAAGTATCTAGACCAAGCTCAAAGAAGGAACCACTTTCTATCCCTTAGACCTAACGTGGATAGAAAAACAAACAATTCAGGGATGTAGGCATCCCTGTAGGGCCGAGGCTGCAGAAACCCTAGTAGGTTCCCCTGGAGAGAACCTGAAAAAGCAAGGGCCCTTTTCTCCTCTTGCTGTCTAGAACTCTGGGAGGAACCCTCCTCACAGGTTCGGACACGGCTGAGTGCTGAAGCTAGGCGGACACAAGGCCTGACAGAGCAGCCCTGGTTCCCCAGAGCCTGTGCGTATGAGCAGGAACTGCTGAAGCTCCCGTGGGCCCGCGTTGGGGGATGTGCGAGAGCCTGAAGGCTCATGTCCCACATGGTCCTGGCATAGGACACAAGGGGGAGAGTGCTCAGGCTTTGAGATCTGAGACAAAGGGATCAGGGACATCGGTAGCAGGCAGCAGCAATTTCAAAGGTCAGGGGGAGCTCGGAGAACCTGGGGGAGAGCATGCCGACCGCAGGCGTCACCTCACCGCCAGCATTCACAGACACCTCCTCCTCTCTACCCATGTGTCATCCTGGGAAGAAGCAGGAGAAACAAGCCCTGGAGAAATCTCTGGGTGGGCTTGAATATACGAGAAAGGGATAGAACAGCTAAAAAAGGGGGTTTGTCCTCTATAAAGGATGGTTTTCTACAGATTAGGGATGTAGGCTTAACAACTAGAGTAAAATAGAGTGGCTACCGGCCTTTTAAAGATGGGAGTGATGGGTGGTTTACGCTCTGGGTGGTGTTGGGTGTCAGTAGATGTCAATGGGTGGTGGTGAGTGCGATGGTAGGGCCCTTTCTTATCTTGTGTTCTTATGATTCAAGCACATAGTTTCCACTGACTTTCCTACCCTGGGCCTACCCTGCAGGGGCACTGAACAAAAGGATAAGTGGGCTCTTATTCATAAAGCATGGCCACAAAATTTTAATTAGAGCATCATGAATGAAGATCAGAATGATCCCTAGGGCTCAGAGAAGTGATTTCAACCTTTCCTGGAGCACTTCCTATTCATTTGAAAAGACCTTGATGAGAATAAAACATTTGACACCGGAGAGCCACAAAAATGATTGAGAGGCTGGAAGGGCTAGTTTACGAGGAAACATTAGTAGGAGTAAAGATTAACACCAGGCCGAGGGAAAACTCAGATTGCAGCTTAATATCAAGAACTTGAAGTACATGCCTAAGGATAAGAATTTTGTCTTTTCGAGGGCCAAGAAACCTTAAATATGATAAGAGCAGAGAAACAAAACAAGCTTCTCAAAGTTGGGCTTGTTGTACTAACATATTGGCACAGGTAACTTAACTGGGCATCTCCTCCCTTCCCTAAGGGAGTTGGGGAAAAAAAGAAAAAGAGAAAAAATAAGAAAAAGATGAAAATAAAGAAAGGAGCAGTCTTGGGGTGCCTGGGTGGTACAGTCAGTGAAGTGTCGGACTCTTGATCTCAGCTCAGGTCATGATTGTAGGATCAGGGGATCAAGCCCCACACTGGGCTCCATGCTTGGCTCCGCAGTCAGTGGGATTCTCTCTCTCTGCCCCCCCACCTCTAAAATAAATAAATAAAAATATTAAAAAAATTAAAAAAAGGAGAATTCTTGAGGATGGATAGGGACAAGGTGGTTTTATTTTTTTTTAACTGGATGTTTCTAGAACCTAATGGCATAGGAGCTACTGTGTGCTCCCTAGCCCTTCTTGATCCCTAGCCATAGATTTACTGTGGAGATAGAATTGTTTCCTTGTGAAAATAATGTGAGATACTCTGGACTCACCGATATTCCAGCTATTCCTGGGGGACCTGCTGGGCCTCGATCCCCCTGTTGGAATTTAAAAAAAATTGCTACTTATAATGATATCTATAAAACCTTTGCCTATAACATTAATGCTCAAATGATTATTTGGATTTGGTGAAGTTCTTCTTTGGTATTGATAAGCATTATCAATATCAACAGATGAGAAAATAAAATGAATAGCTAACTGAATTTGTTAAAGCTTTTTTTTTTCAAAAACGAAAGAAAATAATAATAATGAAAACAAGCATTAGGTTATCATTTCTGTGACCTATTTTTAATAGGACTCCACACATACAGCTAAAATTGGTCAATACAGTATCTTTATTCCAAAAGTAATCCATTACCAATACTTAAAAAAGAGAGCACATTGAACGTCTTCTAAAAAGCTTTTCCTACACTTGTCTTATTGGATGTAGGGTTAGAATAAAGATATTTAGAACAAGGGATTTTGTAGTTCTCCTCATTAGGCCATCAGAAGGTCCCTTGAATTTCTCCGAACAGTAGAGTGAGGCAACTCTTTTTCCAAAGGCAATGTGGTATTTTAGATAAAGCTGATGATGCTAAAAGTACTATAGGTTATATATGGGATAATAAAATGGCAATTTTTGTTGATGAGAACCTACATTAAAACACTTCATAACTTCACTCAGGGACATAAAAGAAGACTTGATTAAATGGAGAGATATGTTTTATTCCTGGAGGGCAAGACAATGTTGTAAAGGTGTCATTGCTACCCAAACTAATTTATAAATTTAAAGCAATTCTTATTAAATTGCCACTTGATCAGATGATATTAAAGTCCACTTGGGATAATGAATAAATGAGAAGATAAAAGAAAAAAATTAAAAGAACAATAAGGAGATTAGCAATACCAATATCTGAATATATAACAAAGTTATAACAATTAAAATAATGGAATATTGGATAAGATTAAGCAATATATCAATGCAATATAAAAATGCCATATAAACTCAGAAATAGACCAACATCTATAATAGGATTTTAGTAAAGAAAGGGATGTATTATTCAACAAATAGCACTAATAATTGAGTAATTTCTTTGAAAAAAGTTTAATTCCTCTCTTTATATTATGCTCCATGGAAATCCCATATAGATTATGTAAAAAATAAAATAATATGAGGTGTAAAAGAATTAGAAGAAAATACCAAGTGACTATCTGATTTGGGTTGAGAATAAGATAAAAGGAACTTAATGCATAAAAGCAAAACAAGAAAACACAAAGAAAAACAGTTTGCTATTTGACTACATAAATGTTATATTTACATATACAATGAGATTAAACATGAAAATGAAAAGTCAGACCAACTAGGATATAAACTGTAACATATAAATAGAAGTAATATCTTTATAAAGCATAGCCTTAGGCAAACAGTGAAACAACTAATAGAATAGTGGACAAACAATATAAATAGGCAATTCTTGTCAGTTTCACGGTGCTCCTTTTAAATTATGGGATTTTTACCCCCAAAATGAATATATTGGAAATTTTTATTCAGTGGAAACTCTTGTATATCTGATAAAGGTTAATATTAAGAAGGCTTCTCTTGGACAATATGGTCCTTCCAAAGTTCAGGTCTTGCAGTTCTTTGAACCGTTCTCCTCTAATGATCTGGCCTTTTATTTCCATTGTTATACCTGAGACCTTGTCAGTACCAATAACTCCATCCCTTCCATAACTGAAATTTCATGCATTCTGATATTGGGCCACCATAGTTTTAACTCACTCCCTTGAGGACCTTGGATTCTCACACTTCTGATGCCACCAAGACCTCTAATCCATTGAACAAATCTTTCATCATCCTTCAGCTTTCTAGATGGCCTCTCTCCCTTATTTATTTAGTTTAAATTCCATGGTCACTTTTTATACGCACTCCCTTGTGTACACCATTGACTCTCTTGGCCCGTTCTTGCTTCTAGTACTCACCTGTCAAAGCTGGAACCTTGTTTAAATCTATGTCTTTACCTGAGTGTACATGCTGGAGAAGATCTCTCTGACTGGTCTCACTTCAGTTCATGTCCATAAACCTAAGGGGGGCCCTGGGGCTGCCTAGTCATCACACTCTGTGGTCCCTGGACTCTCCCTCTCTCTTAGAAGACCTTTGTCTTAAATATCCAACCTCTTCTCCCCAACTCACTCTCAGATGATGATCTTCTTCCTCCATCTCTGAGAAAATTTCAGCAATCAGAAAAGAACTTCTATAGACCCCAACCAATTATTCTTGGTGTGTCAGTGTCTGTATCCCTATACTCTGTTTTTCCACCTGTTTCTACAGATAAACTATGCAGACTCCTCTCTGAAGCCAAAACCTCCATTTATGTACTAGTTCCCATCTTCTGTTAGCAATTTGAGGATGTCATTCCAGCAACTCTCCCCTTTCTTCCTATATCATCACTACCCTGCCCCATTCTACTGGATTGTTCCTTTTGCGTACAATTATTCTGATATTTCTATGGTCCATTTCTAAAATCCATTTTATAAAACCTTACCCTACTTCTTCCAGCAGTCACCTTCCCATTTCTCTGATTTCCTTTGCAGCAAAACTCCTTGGCCATTGTTTATACTGTATTTGCTATCTCTAATTCTTTTTTTCTTATTCTCTCTTAAATCCAACAATTGCTCCTACCAAAATAGTGAAATAGTAATAATCTGTAATTGCTAAACCTCCATACTGCTAAATCCAATGATTAATACTTGACCATTCTACTTGACCCCATCCCCATCATACTAGACCTATTTATGGTATTTGAGACAGGTGATCACTCTCTTCACCTTGACACGTTATCTTCACTTGGCTTTCAGGACACCAAGTTTTCCTCCTACCTCCTTGGTCACTTCATCTCAGTTTCCCCTGCTCACTCCTCCTTTTCTTCCTGATCCCTTTATGTTGGAGGCCTCAGCGCTCAGTGCTCGGTCCTCTTCTCTTTTATAAAATCTACTGCCTTTCCCTTGGTGATTTTATCAAGTCTCCTGGCTTTAAGACAGCATCTATACGCTTGGGACAACCAAGTTTAAATCTCCACTAAGACTCTTTTCAAATTCCATGCCTTTATATTGTTCTGCCTACTCAATACTTCCACTCTGCTATCTAATAGATGCTGCCAAATTTGACCTCATGTCCAAAGTTAACCTGATCAGCCTCACCCTCTCCACCCAGGCTCTGCCTATAGCTTTCCTCATTTCAGTTGCTAACTATCCCATCATGCCAGTTGCTCAAGTCAAAAAACTTGGAGTCATCCTTGACTCCTCTTTATTCTCTCATACCCATGTCCAATCAATTAGAAAGTCCTGTTGGTTCTACCTTCCCAATATATCCAGAATCTAGCCACTCCTCATTGTCTCCACCATTTCTACTTCGGTCCCAGCCAACATCATCCCAGCTGTCCCTGCTTCCACCCCTACCCTCCAGCTGTAGGCCTCATCACCCTTCTACTCAGAAATGAACTCCTGGCTCCATATTTTACTCAGAGTGAAAGATAAAGTCTTCACAATGGCTAGTAAGCCCCTTTATTATTAGTGCTTCTCGAACTACTTGTGCTCCTTCAGGAGCAGTTCATCATTTATGTTCTAATACATCCTGAACAAAGGTGGATCTACTGATCACACGTTTGAATATCATGGCAAAGTTAAATTGCTAGGCAAGTTTTTAAATACTTACTCTCAGTCTATACTTACCTTGCCACAGAACCCATAAGAGAATTTGCAGACTGTCACTCGTCCTCCACTGGCCACATTTTGAGTAGTATTGCTTTGCAGGACTGCTTTGACAGGGCTACACCTCACTTCCACCCCACCGCTCTGACCTCATCTACCACCCTTCCCTTCACCTCATTCTCCTGGTCTCTTTGGTGTAGTGGGAATGCTCATGTCTCAGTGCATTTAGACCTAATGTTTATGCTTTCAAAAAATTGTATATATTTAAGCTACACAGCTTGAGGACTTGATATATGCATATACTGTGAAATGATCACCCCATTGAAGCTAATTAACGTAGTGGTGAGAACACTTAGCGATTTTCAAGTGTACAGTAAAGTATTATTACCTCTTGTTTCCATGCTACATGTTAGATCTCTAGAACTTACTTATGTTGCCCGGGACATTCTTCCTTCAAGGTTGAGGGGACTGGGCTAACTCTGTCTCACTCTTTCAAGTCTTTGCTCGGATCTTGCTTTCTCAGACCCATATTTAAAATTACAACCCTCTCCTTTAGCACTCCTGAGCCCTCTTAACCTGCTCTACTTTTTCTTTCTTTCATAGCACTGGCCAACATTATTACTTAGGTTTATTCTTGTAGTTTCTGTATCCCCTTCCCAGAAAATAAGTTCCTTGAAGGCAGAGATTTTTGTCTGTTTTGTACTCTTAGCGATCTTGAAACCTAGAACAGTTTCTGGTCCAGCAGGAGGTGCTCAGTAAACATTTTTGAATGTTGAATCAGTGACCACATTTTTTTTTAAGATTTTTTTTTTTTAATTTATTTGAGAGAGAGAGAATGAGAGATAGAGAGCACGAGAGGGAAGAGGGTCAGAGGGAGAAGCAGACTCCCCGCTGAGCAGGAAGCCCGATGTGGGACTCAATCCCACGACTCCAGGATCATGACCTGAGCGAAGGCAGTCGCTTAATCAACTGAGCCACCCAGGTGCCCTCAGTGACCACATTCTTAACCCCTGTACTTACCTTTACACCTGGAAATCCTTCTAGTCCTGGCAGCCCCATTGCACCAGGTTCTCCCTGTTAAATATGAACATAAGAAACGTAGGAGCAATGACCAAGAGGTTTTTTAAGCCTTGATTTCAAAAACAAAGTTTTTTTTGCCAAAAATGTACCCCCAAACCCTGATTAGCAATTTAGCAAGTAGTCGGTATGTTCTATTTTCAAGCATTTGTATTCTTGCATTTGATATTTGAAAATAGTTTTAGAATAAAGCGATTCCCTGGAGAAGTATGAATATATTTTCTGATTAGTTGTTTTTATTCTGATTAAGAATCTAATTAGAATGAATCCCTCTAGTCAGCGATAACTCCAATTTCAATAAAAGTTAGAAGGAAAGATGGGTTTTAATGAAGTTTGCCAATTTGTGAGGTACCCAGGGCTGCTAGATGACCAGAGAATAAGACTAAGCTCCTTAGGAGCAGAGGAAGATGAAGGTCTGATAGCAAAATTTACCATCCTGCAGTGTTCTCTGCAGTTGGCCATGAATTGTGAATGCTTCAGGGGATGGCTCCAGAAGCGGCATCTCCAAGGATTCTAAAAGTCATTGCTCAAGCTCATGGGTCACTGGCAGAAGATAAGTAAGCATTTCCATTAAAAAAATCTTACACATATTCTAGTGTATGGTCCCAGGCCAGCTGGAAACTGTAGGCTCTCAAGAAATATATTTAGAAAAGTTAGGGTGAAGGAAGCTGCTAATTTTGAGCAGGTAAACATTAAGGTTTTTAAATCAGGAGAGATAAAGGAGGTAGGTGTCTGATACCTCCTTGTCAATGAATTGATGTTAACTGCAAATATTTTCTTAAGACACTGGATGCTTTCAACATAATCAAATGGAAAAGGGAGCTTTTGTTCTCTGTAAATATATTTTTTTTGCATGCATAATTCTTTTTTTTTTTAAAGATTTTATTTATTTATCTGGGAGAGAGAGAATGAGAGACAGAGAGCACGAGAGGGAAGAGGGTCAGAGGGAGAAGCAGACTCCCTGCTGAGCAGGGAGCCCGATGTGGGACTCGATCCCGGGACTCCAGGATCATGACCTGAGCCGAAGGCAGTCGCTTAACCAACTGAGCCACCCAGGCGCCCTGCATGCATAATTCTAATCTGCTTGAAAATATTACCAAGTCTCCAACTTCCATTATTATTTATGATATTGTCCTTATTACAGAGCACTTAATGAACAAGCAGATGACTTGATATTTTTCATGCCTTAGAAATCTTTTTAAATGTCCACTAATATATAAACCTACCAATCAGACAAAAAAAAAAAAAGATGTTCAGATTCTATTCTACATAAAGCACTGTAAAAGAGGTCCTGGATTGTTGACAAAGGAAATGAACTCTTTAATTCTCTTTGTTTACATACTCGACAATCCCTAGGACCGAGGAAGGTGGTCACCCATCAATCAATATTTATTTGAAAGTAGTTAATAATTAAATATTTAATTGAAGCCTCTTATAAATTAAATATCAAAGGAATTAAATGGAGCACCTCAGAAGATAAATTCAATTAAGGGTAATTTTTGTCTACAAACGTTTACTGAGAAGATTACAAACAGTGGTGCAGACCCAGCGTCATGGGAAATGAAGGATGCCGAAGAGTAAATCTCTCCCCAACTTCCCCCCATCCCTGCCGCCTCCTCAAATTGGCTTTTCCATTTTCTGCTCTGTGACCAATTATTCTATCATTCCTGGCTTATTTCTCTGGTAGGAAGTAGTATTTCTCTGTACTGGGCAACTGGTATGAAATGAAGGGAGTTGCATGGTCGTGCTGACATAGGCCCCAAAGAATAATTTCAAAGGTTTATGCAGGATAAACCTGAGGGTTTACACAGTATTTAACTTCATTATTCCAGATTTCTGCTTTTGTACTTCACCCACTTAAAGCACATCTCTAAAAGCAAGGAATATCCTTTAATCAGTTTTTATTCTTTATCCTTTGTTGTAGCTAAGGAATTTGAAGCCTAATTTCTTCAAAGTCTACTCAAATGTGTCTGCTACCCATTTTCCAGTCGGAGTGAATTACGATTTATCCTTTATTAGAATACTTTAAAAAATGTTATCACCTTGATATGCAGTTATTAATGAAAAACTTGAAAGGATGGTCCAAAAAAGTCAGTGAGAAGTCTAGGGGCCTCTACATGATTCAGAGGGGCTGTGAATCAGTAGGAGAGGGAAAGACCAGGAGGAAATTTTTATCAACAAGATGAAAGAAAATTAAAATTAGAATGAAGGATATGATTGGTGAAAGCATAAAAAATGTTACAGATAAAAGGGGGGCAACATGAATAAGAAAACAAAGAACAAAGGAAACTTCTAAGTTACAAAACTGGGGTTCAGAAAATGGTACTAACTAGTTGAAATAATGCTTTCAGGGGAAAAATTGGCTCTTACTATATACCGACCAATAACAAAAAATATGTGCTTTAATGCATGTCCTTTGAAAATATAGTTAGATGTGAAAAGATTACTTTTTATGGCTTCTTCTTTTGCTCTTTTAAAATTTATTCATCTAGTTTTACCAAAATCTATTGTAATGAAAGGGCCTTAATTTTTTTTCACATGACAATGGAAAATGATTTGAAACTTTAGTTCAGTTTCAGGTATATCTGAGTTTCAAGCATACTATATAAATCAAGGTGAAAAGGTTAATACAAGTGAAACATGAACATATGCTTGACAAGGACATGACAGGAAGAATTGCCAAGGAATAAAAGGAATCTAATGAATTTGGCAGAAGCTGCAGAGTGACATTCCGTGCTTGAGAACAATTGTCCCTCTCTGGGGGGCTGCAGGACATGATCTCTTTCCATGCTCAGTGCTAACCTCCTGATACATTACACCTAATAAGCAGGTTGTTGATAGCAGACCACATTTCTTACTGAATAACTGCCTAAGACAGCCAAAGCAAAAAACAGTCCCTTCCCTTTTTTGGGGTAGGGAGAGACTGGAGACATATTAAGGAATTTCTTTCCAGTAAGTATTTCTCTTCCACAATGTACTTAACACTGAGTGACCATCAAAATAGTGCTATCAGAAGAAAGTGTTCCGTTTATCAGGAACTTCATATGTGTCTTCTTCTATCACAGGGCGATTTTGAAAATACACTAATAAGAGAGACAAAGGCCAATGGCAGTGACAGCAAGACCAGTGCATCTTAAAGATGAACACATCGCTGATATTTCTTTGGTGGCTTGGCTCCTGCCTCCAATGTTAGTTAATTGATGAACAGCTAAGAAAATAGGCCATCTTTGCCTGATGCTCTTCTTTCAACTTCAATAAAGATTTATTTTCTAAATGACGCAAAGCATGGGAATATACATACCATTGGGCCAGGGTCTCCTTTAGGGCCCTGCAGGAAAAACATGGGAAGTCATTTTTAAAACAATGAGGGAAGCAAAATTATAGAATCTAAAGCATTTTTAATTCAATTTGCTTTAAGACACATACAAAATATTTGCAAGTTTTATTTTGCTACAGTTGGGATTTGAAGAATTAGATGACGAAACATAACTTGATGGAATCCCATGACAGTGACTAGTTGGACATTGATTTAGTTCTTAGATTTACAATGCAGAAATGGATACCACCATGCAGAACGCTATTTTTAATTGGCTGGGTACTTTTTTTCCATTTTATTATAATTTGCTATTATATTATATTATATTGTATTATATATATTATATTATATTAAATAAATTTACATTTATTTCCTATTGCATAAGATCTTAGTTATATTCGTATCATGTATTTTTTCAGTGAACTTAGGAGTTATTTATTTATTTATTTATTGTGGCTGTTCTGCTGAAGAATGCTTGGTAATAAAAAACTGTACTCACAGGGGGGCCAGGGGGCCCTGGAAAACTGGGAACATTCACACCTCCCTTCAAAAAAAAAAAAAAGAAAGAAAAAGGTGAGAAGCATTTATAGCAACCCCTCACTGGAAAATAATTTCACATAATTACAAAAGTAAATACCTGGATTTTATATAAACTGCTCATTCCATTTCCTTCATTGAACTGTACACCCTTCAGAAAGAGAGGAGATAGAGAATTACTCTTTTTAAGTTAATAGTCTCTCTACTTTTTATCCTTTTACCAAATGATATTTCTCCTACTTTATTTTAGAATGTGAGTTTGATACTACAAGTAAAATAAAACAATGTTTCCATTTTGGGCTTTTCAAAAGCAAATGTAGGGGGAAAAATGACCTGGAGTTTGAGCTACACCTGGAGCCCAGACAGACTTTCAGAAGAGGTGTGATTAATGTTCGGGTTTTACAGATGAGACACTAATGCATTCAGAGGAAAATACTATTTGCTCATTAAAATTCAGTTTCTGAATTGCCAATTTATGGTAACTGTTTACAGCCCGCTGACCTGCAGGCTATAACACGGTAGTGCCGATGAAGATGTGAATAGGGAGCAATTTGGCTACTGAAAAGTAATTTTTCCTACAGTCCCTTCATACTAAATAGAAGATTAAAGTAAATAGGGAAAATGATGTTACTCACAACCCTGTGTGGATGTTTCTACACAAACATATTCTTTAGAACAACAGGGAATAAAACTTCCTAATAAAACTGGCCTGTGAATGGAAAGTCCCAGAGTAACTAACACTTAAAGAGAACTAATTAGACAGTCTAAAGAATCATACATTTTGGCATTCAGGAAAAATTTGCAGATACAAATTTTAGCTGGGATCTTTTATCCTTCTTTTAAGAAGTTCCCATAGAATCAATAATCTGCATTTTTTCTTTTTTTTTGTGATTTCCACACTTCAGTTGCAAAACTGAAGAAGCCATCATTTCACTGTTTTTGGGTGATGGTGGCCAATGGTGCTCAGTGAACGGGATTTGCATACATCTTCAAAACACTAGTGATGGGAGGACAAATGCTCCATTCATTTATTCCTTTATTCTTTCACTCTCTCATGTGGCAACTGGTGAATGTCTACTATATTTTAGTGTGCTGAGTCCTAGAGAGATGAAGAATATTCTTGTCTGAGTTTTCTAGAGGAGGTTTCCCATAAAGAGACACTATGTAATCTATTTTGAAGAATGAATACTTTTGAAGAATGCAGGGGGAAGAGGAAGATTTTCTAACCCTGTGTAAAATATAAGTCCCTTTTGTGAACTCGTGCTATGGGTTGCTTGTTGTGTCCACTGGAGAGGGAGTACATTTTAGGATTTGAGCCCCAAATGCTTTCTGCCCTGTTTCTTTGTCAAGGGAACAGGCAAGTAAACAAAATGAAGAACAGGTTTAGGGAAACAGAGTGCAACTCTCTTTGTTTATGTGTGTAAAATGTGCAACTGCATGCAGTCTAATTATATACCTTTGCTGCCTTCAGAAAGCCACAGACTAATTCTGCTCTTTCTCAGGTGAGTTTGGTTTCTTTAAGTATTCCTACGAAGGAGGTTGGAAAAGAACATTTGGCCTGGACCAAAGCTCTGCTGTGATTTGAGCGTGGCCCCACACGAGGGCAGGCTTGCTACAGAGAGAGGTACCTCTCCTCTCCACAGCCTCCCTGACAAAGTGCACATCTGTCTCAATCGCAAGCATAAAAACACTGATGGCTCGTGTACATTTTATTCACTAGGTGCTATGTAAATAGAATTTCTCCGCATCTCAGACATCATGGATGGTAATGAACACATATAGCCTAACACCAAATTCTGTACCAACTCACATTGCCGGAAGGAGCTCTTTTTTAAAGCCCCTGTTTTTTCTGTGAATGAGGCTCACTGCGGTTACATGGCTTTCCCAGGGTCCCCCAGGCAGGACGTGGAGAGTCGGGGCACCCACTCGGGTCTCCTGAGCCCAGAGGAGGGAGGCCCATAGTATGCAAATCTGAGCACTGCATATTGGGGCTGCACTAAAGGGGAAAAATTAGGTCTCCTCCAAAGCTGCGTTGGCTATCATTTGTAGGTATCCATAAAAATCAGACAACTTTTGTCCTGGAAACATCTAAAGGTTGTCTGACCTCTGAGTTATAGAAGTCTCAAACAGACACATGAATTTAAGTTTTAAAACTGAAGTAACTCACAGGTGGTCCAGGTGGTCCAGGTCTCCCAGGGGGTCCCTCACTGCCCTGCACGAGATATAGAGACCAAAAGTCAATGGTTTGCACATTTCAACACCCAGTTTATGAACTAGATTGTGCTTGCTCAGACAGCTGTATTCTAAAATCAATATGATTTTGTTTCAGCCTTGCAGAGTCTTATTCAGCTTGGCTTTCCCTTTCACCTGGGAAAATATGTTCCTAGACCACAGGAAAGGTAAATGCCTTTTCCATACCCATTCAGATTCCCACTGGGTGAGACGTCCCCAGGGACTAAGCTTAGTTTTAGATGGAGCCAGACAATCTGGCTGATCCTATTCTGGAGCTCAAGTGCAGCCGAGGAAACTCTGCCCACATGGGGGTGCAAAGTGGCATTCTTGCAAGCAGGGGTGAGCTCCGGGACTGGGCTTTCTGGGTCAGCCCCTCACTTTTAGCTTCAACCCCCCCACCTTCCTCTTTGGGGAACCAGAGGGCCATCCACATAATTCGACCAAAATAGAAAAAATCACACCCTGTCTTGTGTCTGCAGAAGGAGAAATTTTTTCACTCCCTAAGGTTTTATTAGACTTTGCAACCAAGTCAGGTACATCCCGTTGAACAGAAGTGACTGTGGTACAACACTGTTTAAGGGAAATGTTCTATACAGTTTAAACAGCCTCAGACATTCTGCTTGCAGGAGAAGCAGCCTGAAAATGGAATTGTGAAAAATGAATTCAAGTTGAAACTTGAAAAATGGATTTCACTTTTATTTTTATAAAACATACAATGCTTATCGATCCATACTAAGCAAAGCTATTATAGTCCCTTTGGTGCCTTTAACCAGTGTTTCCTGGAACTGTGCTTTTCTTTTAGGATAATAGCCTCATAAAATCTTTAAGTCCCTTAATGTCAGGGGAATGGCAAGAAATGGTTAATTAAAAAAGAATCCAGAGACAGTAAGATTCCAACTTACAAGGCCCCCAAATTTTGAGGGATTTATATCCATTTCCATGAATTTGATGAAGGATTTCATTCCAGTCTCCCCGTATTTTTTCCCCAGTAACAGAAGGAAGTATCATAAAAACTATTTATATCTTTATCAACGAAAATAAACTGTAAAGTTTTTATTGCAGTGTATCTGCCTGAGAATGAGTGACAACAAATATATTGTATCTTTTTCCGAACTGCTTTGATGGTGGCTATCTCTCTAAGACATGTCATATTCTGTTGATTGCTGGCAGTGTCATTCAGAGAATTATGTCATAGTTCTCATGAACTATGAGAGGACAGCAAACAAGGAAAAATATGTGTCTATTGAAGAGACTCTCTTTTTCCTGGCACAATTAAAAGTCATATTTTCATCCTCGATTGTGCCCCAAAGCTCATCTCAGTGTGGAATTCCCATTAACTTCAAAAGGCAAATCTCTGACTAAATAATTTCCATAGAGAACAGAGAAAAAAGGCTAGTGGAGTTGGGCAAGCGTCTTGGGGATACTCTCAGAAAAAAATGTGCAGAGACCATCTAAAATAAACACACGGCTCCTTTCAATTTTTTTTTTTTTTTTTTGGAATTCCTTTGCTTATTGATGCCATTATGTCCCATTTTGGTCATTTTAGGGTAGAAGCTACTTGAGTTGCTTATGTGGATTCTTGATTCTTACTTCCCGAATCTGAATAGCTAGTCTTACTCTGCTTATCGGCTGAGCTCACACCGTGGGACCAATTTAGACCTAAACTGGGTAAACCTATGAAGCCCCGGGGTCTTCCTGCCTGAAATTCCTCTATTGCTGGTCTTCCCTTCAGACCATAGCAACACATTTGTCCAATCAACTGGACTCCTGAGGGAAGAAGTATCCTAATTCCTTAGTGAATTTCCCCTATGACCCTTAAAAGACAGAACTTCCAGATTTTCTCAGCAAGCTGTCTGAAGTCTTGGCACCTGTGGCTGGAACTCCCTGATACAAACCATCTTATCCGTACCTCAGACAGGAAGCTTCCTCCACTCCATCTTTCCACAGAACTAGATGTCCAAGACCTTGAATCTAGCTTGGACTTTTGCTATATGACATCGGTGTTGTATTCATCCTTTTCCCTAGGAACCTGTATGCAGACCAATTTTTGTACCTCTGTCTTTCCAAGCCCCCTACCAGAATAGCTATTCCCTGACATTATTCCTACTTTTAGGCTTTGTTTGATTTTATGGATCTGGTAAGTGTCTCACCTTGCCATCCCCCAAGCCCCAATTCAGAGAGTAAGTGAGGCATTTCCTCTGTACCTTGTCACCCTTTGCTCCCACAGGACCAGGATGTCCAGTTCTTCCCAACAAGCCCTGTAAAACACAAAACTAAGTGTGTCACAAAAAACAAACAAACAACAACAAAAAACAACTAAATGGCCAAAGGCATTGGAAGTTGGTTGCTAAAACCGATACATTTTGAAGGTCATTTGATCCTAATTAAATCAGTCCTGCAAGCTTATTTTTCTTCAGGCTGATATAGCAGCTGTATCCTGCTGATAAGCCCTTGCAAGGGTAAAATTTGTATTTGTGGCCGCTTTTTCACCTTGGCCAACCACATTTAATGACCTTAATTGGAACCTTTTGATACATTTAAGAATTTAGCCTTGCTGTTTAAATGGCAATTTACATAACATTATGCCTTCCTAAATGAGCTATAATTTTGGTAGCGATCAACATTTTAAATACTTCAAGACGCGGCAGAATTAACAATGTGCATATTAAGTTATGCTATCTGCATTTTACCAATGGAAAATAAAATTTAATTTTAATTCTTCTTTGAGAATGGAGTTAGCTATAATTTCCATGGTTCCTTTCACAACTCTTCTCTTCACTTTTAATTTTAATGTACAATTTAAAGCCAGGTTTGTTCTACATAGCTGTGGTGAAAGCATAAAAGATAAAATTTTAATTATGGTGAATCCATGCTTTAAAACACAAAGGAACATGATCACATACCTACTTGTGAGCTAAAATACCATTTGCATAGGAACTCATGGGAATTGCTGGAGAAGATGAGACTTGAGTAGGGTTGCTAGATTTAGCAAATCAAAATATGATATTTGGGACAAACTTATACTAAAACCATTTGTTTATATGAAATGCAAATTTAACTGCATGTCCTGTAATTTAACTGGCCACCCTAGACTTGACAGCCCCACGTTAGTGACTGCTTGGGTTTAGCAGCTAAGAAAGAAAAAGAGATTATTTTAGGAAAACAGTATAACCAAAGACACAAAGACCACAAAGTTGTGTTTGAGGGACAGTGAAAAAAAAAAAAGTGCTAATTAAAGTAGAGGGTATTTTAATGGATAAATAGGAATAAAAATAAATCGAATATGATAATCCTTAACTCATTTTTCCCCTTTAAAAATATTTTTATTTTATCCTTACCCCATTTTCCCCCTTAAAAATATTTAGTCTATTCTTAGTTTATATTCTAAGTTTAGCTTAAGAATGTAAGGGTGTAACCATCTGAATATCTCTTCCAAAGGTTAATGCTAAAAGAGTGTAACTAAAAAATAGAATGCTCCTTTACATCTAACTTCTATTCAAAGGGACTAGCCTAATCACAGACTGCTTTCTGGTCTGGCAGAATCTTGATGACAAGTCTCCATGCCCCAGGGCAGCCTTAATGTTAGTACTAAATGAAAATCTGAGCTATAGGATGCTACTTTTCTAGGCAACAGCTGGATAATCTAGAAAGGCCCAGAGAATGAAAGGCAATGCGGAATTTAGTTCACCCTGCATCACCCCAGCAGATATGAAGCGTTAGTGGTACAGCTTTAGCAAATACTCACAGGGGGTCCAGTGGGACCCGGGGCACCCGGAAGGCCTGGAATTCCTTGAAGACCCTAGAAGAAACAGTTGCTCCCATTAGCCTGTCACATGGTTAGAAACAAGGCATGTTAGTTGATCAAATATTTTGACTACTGAAATTAAACATCTATGTTGGCTGGAAAACATGATATATATAATATACAAATGCCCATTTTCAAAGAGTAAGGATGATGAGCTAAAATGCCATGATACGGAATCTGCAACAAATATAATTTAATGTGTCTGGTGATTCATGGAGCGTTTCTGAGCTTCCAGAGCCACCCCATCAACAATAGCATCACTGAGACTCTGGCTTTGCTAAAGCACGGACATACAAATTTCAAACTGGCAGAACGCCATCAAAGAAACCCATGATTACACTAATGCTTCAGCTAGTGGGAAAATGGAATATGTTTTATGATATAATGTTTAGTTTAGCTGAACAGTTCATTATAAGAAGAAATTTGGCTCATCAGTGAATTTAAATTTAGAACCCTTTAATGGCTTAAGCATAAAAGTGAATGAATGCCCCCTCCCCCTTCTTCTTGGATTTGTAGAATAATGCTAATTATACTGGATAAGGTTTAAGATACTTGACTATATGAATATGATATAGTTACAGAGAGTAATGTTTAAAATTATTAAAAATTTTCAATGCACTTCATAAAAGATGAGAATGATAGAGGTTCAAAGTACCTCATCTGGAAACTTTGGTGTCAGATGTGTTTCAGAATTCTGAATTTTCTGATTTTTTTAATAAAAATAACACAGTGCTCACACTAGATATTACATAACACTCCCAGTGGTGTTGGGGCAGCACCCTCTAATAAACATACAAATATTTCTGTAGCAAAACATGATATTCTTATCAAGTGGGTTAAATAGACTGGCTCCATATGATTTCAGGTCACATTCTGCTGCCAAAAGAATTTCCTGCAAATTTGGGAAAAATTTCCAGGGTTTTCAGAGGCTTCTGAGCTTTGGAATTATAGATGAGGGGTGTGGATCATAATATTACTATTACCAACAGTCCTCCCTTAGCAGTACAAATAGGGATAACTTTTACCTTTTTAGTGCTTTTGTGTATTTCTCAAATTTTCTATAATAAACTCAGATGATTTCTATAATTAGAAATATATACTTTTAAATACTCTTTTGTTATTTCAGATAACCACATGAGGTGTCAAGGTCTAGATTGAATGATTCCACTCTTTCAGGTTTTAATTTTCTTTATTGAGTAATGTTTTATATTACTAAACTATTAATTGTTATAACAAAGTTCCTTTGCCTTTTACTGTGATTAAATAGGCATTTTTAGACACGTTATAAATATTAGGTGGACTGACCATGGTAAAAATACTACATATTTATTTATGAGAATTCTATAGAACCAAGATTCTCTCGAATCAAGGTTCTTTGCATCAATGTGATCAAGGACCAAGCTCTGCCATACCTGTCCATCTAATGCCAAATGGGATCATATGTTACTTCAGGTTTTTTCATGTGACATGATGTGAAGAAACACTGAAAAGAATCTCCTCAAATGTGATGAAATTCCTCATGAAATAAGAGTTTTGGGTAAAATCTTATGTATGCTTGTGTTGAAGAATGTGGACATGCTCTTTCTTCAAGATGATATCATCCTCACTGGCAATGCCGTGTGTGTGTGTGTCCATGTCCATGTGCATGCATTTACAGACATGTGTGGATGGCACACACTGACATGTTGAATTGTCTCTTTTTACTCCCCAACCCTTAACTTAACTTATGGGTTGGTACATTGAAAGGAAACAAATTTCCTTTGGAAATGGCACCTCTAAATGTCTGGAGATTATAAATGTCATCCCACAAATTGTTTTATCTCAAAATACCCACATTTCCATAAAATTCTCTCTATATGTACATGTATAAGATATGGGTGTACATATGTATTCTTTTTCTCTCTCTTTTTTTTTTTTTTGCTACTTTTAGTCTCATTCCTGAATCAGCCTAGAGATGTTGAGTGAGTCTTTAGGTAGTTTAATTTATAAGCTTGGGACTCATTAACCTTTGATGACCACATTAAACTTTAAAATAAACCTTAGTCTATAAATAAAAAAAAATCATTCTCAGCAGTCTTTCTCTGAACAAGCTGAAATTTTGTAGTAAGGGTAAAAGTTACTATGGATGCATAAAGGGCAATAAGATAATTTTAGGAGACAAAATGGTCATTAAAGAAGACAAATACATATTACAGAGTAGGACAGTCAATTTAGCATATAGTGCCAAACTAAAATACAAAATAGAATTTATTGCATAGATACTCAAGGATCATTAGAGCTAAGTTCTTTCTCTGAATTGATATTTTGATTTTGCAAGTCCTAGCTCAGTTGCTACCAAGAATATTTATTTTTCCATTGCTATAATTTATGGTTGACAATATTTTTCATGGCCTATTTATCAATTATTATCCTGAAATATTGTAGGAAAATTTGCATTCCAAGCAAGAATTCACTCTATGAGAGGTGAGAGTGTTCTATTAGTGTCTTATAAGTTCCTACTTTGATTTGTGAAACACCTGCAAAAAATATAGAGGATAATTTCATTTTTCTCGGAGCAATGAACAAATAGGCAGCTCCTCTGTCTAAGTTCCCAAACAGACTAAAATGAAGACATAATAATTAGAAGTCCTCAAAGAGATAAGGTGTCCCTCTGTATCTTTTGTAGAATAGATATTTGAGATTTTGTATGACTAGATATTATATGCATATTAAAATAGGATAGTTTACTGGCCATTTGGAAATGCACATGTCCTTGGTCAAAGTTTCATTCACCTAAACAAATCAATAAATTATAATTTCATGTAGTATCTGAGTCCAAGTAGATACTATTCATTGAGTCTATCCAAGTAGATGATATTCATTACTCCCTATCTGTTTGAGAGGAAAAGCCTGCATCACCCTATCCCCTCCAAAAGGCCCAACTGATTTAGTATGGTATTTCAGGCTTATTCATATTATTCATGTGATGTGAAGAAACAAATGAAAAGAATCTCCTTCTGAAATTGCTACATATAATAATTAATATAATAATAATAATTCCCCATATAATAAGATTCTTGTGCAAAATTTTGTGTATTCTCCATTAAAGAATCCAAAAGGTATACAGTAGTTTGCCTTTCCATGGTTTCAGTTACCTGTGGTCAGTTACTGTTTGGAAACACATGAACCTCCTTCTGACTTATTTCCAGAAGGTCAGTAGCAGCCTAACACCATGTCAAAATGCCTACGTCATTCACCTTACTTCACCACATCATATAGGCATTTTATCATTTCACATCATCACTAGAAGAAGGATGACTCCAGTACAAAAAGATATTAGAGAGGGAGGGAAAGACCACATTCACATAACTTTTATTATAATATATTGTTATATTTATTCTGATTTACTATTAGGTATTATTGTTCATTTCTTACTGTGCCTAATTTATAAGTTAAACTTTATCATATGTATGTATAGGAAAAAAAAACAGCATGTATAGGTTTTGGTACTCTCTGCAGTTTTGGGCATCAATGGGGGGGGTCTTAAAACATATTCCCCACAGGTAACGGGGGTCTACTATACTTAAGAAAGAACATACTAAAAAAGTGGAGTAATAATAATGCATTTCAATTTACAAAGAGAGCAAAATATCCTGTAGAATCAAAATTAACTTCTAATAAATTTAACTTAGAGTTACTTTTAAAAAACTTGAATTCCAATTATTTCCTGATCTTTTTGTTATTACCTTCTCAATTGCCTCTAAAGCCTACTCCTTGAATCTAGGCAGTTAAAAGCTGTTAGACTATTAAAATCAGATATGTACATTAGTGAAACTTCCTGTGGAGCATGAAGAAGCAAAAGCTCAATAATTCTTATTTTGAAAATAAAATGCTTTTACTGCTTTATTTATGGATGAAAATAAATGTTGAATTTCTTTGTTCTTTAATTTTTACTTTGGAAAAAAGCAAGCTAATTCTCACAGTTTTCTAGAATAGAATCAATATTAAAAACACTAACACATGGTGATAATTTGTAACATGAAATATAACTCTGACTCAAAAAAATAGATCTACTTTATACAGTTATGATTTTCAGTACTAACATCAAGGTTAATATATGCCAGATGGCTTACTTACTTTCATTAAGAATTATTAGCATCAAAACTCTTTAAACTAACAACAATTCATCATCCTAATTAGTTTTTCTAAGAGTTAAGGTAAATTATGCAGGAAAAGAATGGTATCCTGAGCATCACCATGGCTTAGAGTCAGAAAATTATACCATCGTCTCAAAAGTACATTTGACTTTGAGCCTTAGTCTGGGGGTTGGTAGCTGATCTAAACTAGTTGAATCAGATCCTTAAGATAAGTTTTTTTTTCCCCCAAGAGTATGAAAGTTGAGCAGAGACACAGACAAACCAAGGTCACTGAAGTTGAATCACATTACAGCAGTATCCCAGGGAAGTTCTGCTGCATTTTGGAGCTGTCCCTTGTCCTTAGGCTGGTTGTTCAACTATTCCTTCAATTCCACTAGCTACCTCAGGATTCTTTTCAGTAAATCCTTGCTTTTATCTTGAGAGAGCTGGAACTGCTATCTGCTACATTAAAAACAAAAACATAGTAACTGAGGGGTCAACTCTGTGCTTTATTTTCCGTCTCTCAAAAACTGAACCACTGCTAATAAACATCAATGTATTATTATTTAAATTGTGTTGACATTTGAAACAACCTACCTAAATCTTTGTTTTTATTTGATTTAGCATTAAACATGAGCTACAGACAAGTTGATGTCCTTCCTCTGAGTTCTACAAAGAGAATCAATAGCAGGACTATATTATCAGAGAAAAGTCTTACCTCATCACCTTTCTCACCAGGTATCCCAGGGTAGCCCCGCTCTCCTTTGTTTCCCTAAAAAGACAAGAAATTCAGCTAGTATACTGAATCGTTTTGTCATCTTTTAGAACAACAAAAACGTCTCTTCTTAGTATGCTTGGAACGTAATTTGGACAGAGTCAGGGCACAAAAAAATGACATTTGCAAATGGCTTTTACACTTTTCCAAAATATTTCTTTTAAAAAAGTAGTGTTTTAAAATTGGTTTGTTTTTTCACACTGAATTGGAAGTAGCACAGAGAGCAGAGGAGAAACTGCCCTACCTTTGGTCCCTCCCTGCCTGGGATTCCTGGAGGACCCCGCGGGCCTGTATCACCCTAGAGGACGGAGCGGTGAAGAAGTGAGAGAAGGCACTAGGTGTAGGCTACAGGGCCATCAACATCCAGCCTGCCTCCTCACCTTCTGGGCTATAGAATCGTACTTTCCAGGCTCACCAGCACCAGCTTCTTCTCCTTTGTTGCTTTTCAGCCCGGGGACACTGGCTTGGCAGTTGCCACAGAAGTTCTAATGAGCATAGAGATAAGGTTACTGAGCGATTCGTCAAAGCAATCTATAAAAGTGAGGTCTGATCAGATTTGAACCTTTGTCAGAGACCAATGATACAGCAATTGATATATCACTACTTTCAGAGACTTAATTAATCCGATTTGAAAAGACTACTTTTTTACTTTTTGTGAGGTAAAAACTACGTATGAAGCTAGACAGTTGTATCTGTTTATGATATTGGTGACTTTTTTCTTTTTTTTAAAGCATGTTGGTGCACCTGGATGGCTCAGTCTGTTGAGTATCCGGCTCCTGATCTGGCTCATGTCATGATCTCTGGGTCCTGGGATTGAGTCCCACGTAGGGCCCTCAGCTCAGTGGGGAGTCTGCTTGTCTCCATCTCCCTCTCCCCACCCCCTGCTCGTGTGTGTGCTCTCTCTCTCTCTAAAATAAATAAATAAAGGGGTGCCTGGGGGGCTTAGTTGTTAGGCGTCTGCCTTCAGCTCAGGTCATGGTCCCAGGGTCCTGGGATCGAGTCCCACATTGGGCTCCCTGCTCAGCAGGAAGCCTGCTTCTCCCTCCCCCAATCCCCCTGCTTGTGTTGTCTCTCTCGCTGTGTCTCTGTCAAATAAATAAATAAAATCTTTAAATAAATAAATAAATAAATTTTAAAATAAAAAGCATGTCTACGATGATATGTAAGTGGGAAATTCCAAATATATAAGGAAAAGACACATAAGTCAAGAACACAGACTCTTTCAATTGTTTAGCAGCATGTTTAAAAAGGGAGGTAGTAATAAAGTTCAGAATAATCAACAAGATTACAGACCTCACACAACCAATAGCATAAATCATTAAAAGGGAGAGAAAGAAAAAGAAAGAAAGAAAGAAAGAAAGAAAGAAAGAAAGAAAGAAAGAAAGAAAGAAAGAAAGGAAGGAAGAAAGAAAGAAAGGAAGAAAGAAAGAAAGAAAGAAAGAAAGAAAGAAAGAAAGAAAGAAAGAAAGAAAGAAAGAAAGGAAGAAAGAAAGAAAGAAAGAAAGAAAGAAAAAGCTGTGAAGAGAGGATTTCTCCTTTTGAGAACAAAATTAGTTGGCGGACGCTACACACAGTTTACCAACATTGTCAGTGGAAGCACTCATGTGAGAAATAATTACTTGAGTGACTTGGACTTGACTCTTTGTCAAATCCAAGTGCAGATAGGAAATCTAAGTGGAATTACCTTGCCATTGCCTTCTCTGTAACCTTTAGCTGATCTGGAAAGGCTTGAATTTAAGTGTCTGAGCTCACAAGATAAACTTCTTATCACATTGCTAAGGAAAAAGTGCTCGTGAAAAGCCCTAAAAAGGCTTATTTTTAAATTGTTAGAGTAAGAATATGATCAGGAAAGGCACAGAATAGGGACCATTGGGTGGAGGAGATGGTTTAATTTTAACAGTTGACAGAAGGTAGGACAATAACAGCCTCTCTTCCATTCTTTTCACCAAAGGGAAGAATCTTGAAATGTAAAAAAGGGAACTGAAGCTTGCCATTAATGAGAAGTTGGCAAGAAAGCTCATGGCTATTCAAGCCCAATATTTTTGCTCAGTGAATATCAGAATAAGTCTGATTTCCAAAAATACTCTCCTTGGAAGACTAATTCCATATATTGTTGAAAAGTTTCTGAGGGAATTTCTCTAAAAAATGCTGGATTAAAGACCTTTCTCTTCATGGTGGTCCATTCCTAGAGCTGGTATACGTAAAAGGGAGCCAGAGTGTGCAACATTTCCAGAACTAATTTTGCCATCAGGATCTTTTCCCAGAGCTGATGTGTTGGTAGAGGAAGTAAAAAAATATATATGTGTGTATATATATATATATATATATATATATATATATATATATATATAATTGTAGATCCACTACTTATAATATCTGTAAAACTATGAAGAGAGAGAGATGCCAGAGGACTTATGAGAACCAAGAAGTTTTCTATATTTCAAAAAGCACGAAGAAGATGAATTATTGTATCTGTAGATGAATAAATGTGGCATATATCAATATGGAGCAAAACCCTGGCATATCAACACTCAGCAGTATTTTAGGATGTATTATTCAATTGATCGTTTTAATAAAACATAAAAGAATGGTAATCATTGAGTCAATAAAATTTTCTCAGAGTCATTTTAAACAGACCCCATTTTCTTTAGGTTAGGGTTGCCAGAATGGTAAATCAAGGGAAATGATTTCACTGAGGGTCTTGAAAAAAGTCTTTAGATTTCTCGTGTAGAGAGAATAAAGATGCATCAATTATTAGCCAATGTACAATCTCAAAGAGGGATGGATACATAGATTAACCTACATGAAGTCTTTGAAGGGCCATTGGGTCTGGAATTATGTCAGTTCTTTACTACATTTTAATCAAAGATACTTTTGAAAACAGAAGGCAGATGACAAAGTTTTCTAAAGACTCTAGACAAGCGAGGGGGACTTAATGCATTGGGTAATAAGATCAGAATTTAAAATTACATTGGATTGACCTAACAGATCCAAACTCCAATCTAAGTCCCCGTATTTGGCCTCCACTGTGGGGAACTTGCCCCTTCTCTGGAATGCAGTTTGATGGGACTCTCAGTTGAGGTGTCTTGCCTCTCACGCATCAGCTCTCCTGGGACTCAGAACCTCAGTGAGATAATGTCAGGGCTGGACCAGTGGCAGAGCACACTCATTAAAGGGATGCTGCCCTGGTGAACCCATCAATTATGTCCACATCTGAGGCCTTTGGAGTCCTGGTTCTCGTCAGAGCCTATTCAGTCTTTTTGTCTATTCTGTGAGCCACCCTATATTCTATTAGGATATTCATTTCTGCCGAAGGGTACAAGTTTTGATCCTAACTATTCTGGAATGGTTAGGTTTAACTCTTAAGAGTCCTATGATTTCCAGCATTACTGCCCTTGTGAAGAACCAAAGACAATGCATGAGGGCCTGTGTTCCTGGGTTAAGGTTGGGCTTTCTAGCTGTGTGACTCTGAGGAAGTTACTTAGCTGCTTAGAACATCAGTTTCTAATGTATAAAATGGGGATACTACCAGTCTAAATTTACAGGATTTCTGTGAAGATTAAGTGAAATGCTGTGAGTAAAGCAGTGTATTGCCTGCCTTGGAACTGTAACTCAATGAATATAAGGCCTTTCTAAAATCCCCATAAACACTGTCTTTTGACTTATAAGAAAATGTTGACTTTTGAAGGTCTGAAGGTCTTAAAAACCTCCTGTAATTTATTTTTATATTGATACTCATATTTATATTGATATTTATATATATTCTCAAAATTTTAATCATCTAGCAAATACTTACACCAGAATTCTTGAGTCTTTGAATTTAAATCAACAAATATTCCTGCCTGCCTACTATTATGTAAGTCATTGCACAAACCACTGGGCTAAATGCTAGGAATATAAAATAAATTGCATATATACACATATAGCCTAAGTTTGTGTGTGTGTATGTGTGCATGTGCGCGTGTATACTCATATACACTGTCCATTCATATATAGATAGATAGGACATATAAAGTTTGAGTATAATGTGAAGGGACCGATTTTTATCTGGGTTCACGCGATCTTAGGGTGCCATGAAAAAATATTACAAATACATAATCTTACAGGTATCCATTATCATTCTCCCCCATCTGTATTACCAATAAAACACAGGGTAGTATTAGGAACAAAAATGGTAGCAAGATTTATTCCTTATGAGATGAATAATAGGTAGAGATAGCTTTTATTTAACAGAGTAACAGGTGTTAGGGCAATTGTTGGCTTTGGAATTCTATAACTCACTCTGTAAAATCCCATGACATCAAAGTTCAGCTCTGCAAGCTAGCTGTTTATTGAGGAGCACAGGTTTTCATCCTGGGACTGGTGAGGGTAGGTCCAAGTAAGAAGGATTAGGTTTCACAGTAGTGAGCCAGGGCGGCTAAACACCCATGAGGTGAAAGCCATCGCTCCAGAGAAGAGAATGGTCTACTCAAGGGTGTTGATGGCACTGCTCCTTCCGTGTAGCTCATCTCAGAACTACCACCTTCACCCACCACCCCTCACACCCAAGCTGACAGGGAGGTAAAGAAGAGGGGAGGGGAGGGATTAGTACAAGTGGCACAAGATACACAAAAATATGGGTTCCTTTTTCTACCTTAAAGATGTTCTGCCTCTTAAAAAATTGAATTTTAGCCCTGATAAAGATTTCCTTTCTCATTTTTTCCTAAAAATTAACATGTAATTTCTTACATAGCAACAGAGTACCTTAAGCAAGACACCGATGTCTCCCAAGAGAGGAAGTGCAATCTGCATTTAAGGAGAAAAAACCCAAATACATGTATTTATGCACATACATGCACATAATACAATACAAACATACGATATATTGTACATGTTTTTCCTCAAAGCGTCATGCCAGTTGAGATTTGTCATGGGGCTTCTAAGAGCCTCACTGTCAGAATGGTTGGCTTTATATTTCAGATCACAAAATAGGCATATGACACTGACAGGATTCATAACTTTGAGAAGTATTCACTATTCCTCTGCGATGAACATGTAAAGACACCCATATTGTGGTTTGGAGTCTGCATCTCTATTTTATATTTTCATGACATGGCAATTTTTATGCCAACCTTCATATATTCTTGGCTTTAAATAATACATAAAGGTAAATCATTTATTAAAAGGAAGTTACCACTCTGCCAAACAAATTATCAGGCTGTTGAGAAATATGAAAAGTCTAGAATGAGTTTGTCTTAAAGTTCTTTCTCACTGAAGTTCAAAAGAGCCAACAGGTGGCTTCAGTGATTTGCAAGAGAGACACTGAGGGAACTCAGGCAGTGTTCGGGGCCTCGTGTCTTAAATTGTCCTTTTGGAGAGATGCTGCAAACCCAAGTAACACTTTGTAAGAATCCTAGATGATACACACACATGATACACTCGGCAGTGGAGTTAAAGTAAGGCCAAAATATGCCTCTGCACGTAGCTTATAAAGGCACATAAGGCCCAACCAGTGTGGGAGGGAGAAGGATTTGTGAGACTTGGAACCGAGAGGCCAGATTTGGATTTTATCATACAAAACTCTTAATACAATGTCATGTACCATATGGCCTCTCAAATTGTAACTGCCGATTCTGAGGCTATTTAAAGGGATGTCTCTGTCGCTCAAAGCCAGGTTCATCCTGAAATAAAACTTTGGAACACACATTTAGCGCCTAAACCCATTTTTTAAGAGGCTACTCAAGCCGGTTTTTATAATTTAATCATCTCAGCATTTTAAAGCCACAGAATCAATGGCTATGTACCATATTGTAGGTAACTTACCTGCAAACTTTCATTTAGAAAAATGAAATTCATTTAGTCAGTAGCATTAGAAAGAACAAAAATTGTGGCTATATATTTTAACTCAATTTTCCACGGGATTGAGACATTATGTGCCAAGACTCAGCCTGGGGCAAAATTGTATAGCTGAATTATACCCTTAGGAAATAAGTATTCATCACACACACACACAAAAATGCTGATGCAGCCTGAATTTTTTTTCCCCTCTACAAAATAATGGGGATAAACAAAATCACCAAGCAGTCACCGAGCATTCTAATTAGTTTGGACAGTAAAAGTTGCTTGGTAGGCTGTTTGGCTTCTGGGTGCGTTAAAGATACATAAATCAGGCGGGCATAGTCTGTTGACTTACCGGGTCACCTGGGGGGCCTGGCAGACCTGGCTTTCCATCCCTCCCTGGAGCTCCCTGAAAACAGAATCATCGTGTTCAAAGCTTTGCACGGTGGCACAGGTGTAGATTAAAATAGGGTGGTGGGGAAGGGGAGGTAAAGATGCTCCTTACATCATTCCCTGGGGTCCCTGGAGTCCCTGGCAATCCAGGGAGACCTCGAGGACCCTAGAAGGGGGGGGGATAGTTACTTATGAGAACAGTTTTTCGGTAATTTCCTCCAAGTAAGCAAGCTGGATTTGTTATGCCAAATAACTTGGTTAAGTAGCTTACCTGAATACCCGGCTCTCCAGCGGGTCCTTGGGAGCCCTGAGCAGAATGAGATCCAATTATCAGAATTCTTCCAGGAACGTCCATAAATTATCCAAGGGGGATAAAGAGCTATGTATTGTAATTTACTTAGTGGAACAACAAAGGCTTGTCACCTTGCACCCCCTGAAAACTCCCTGTGAAGTCGGCTAAGACTTTTGGATGGCAGGTAAATACTTAAGCAGATGCCTTTTGCTGGAACCATCAGAAGGATTTTGCTCAGATGCCCTAGGCTATCTCTCTCGGTACCATTATCTGTGCCTGTACCTTCACGACCACATGGTGCACCCACATTCTTTCTGTTCAGAAACTCGCTGCTGATAAGGTGACTGGCTCAGGACTTGCTTTCTTTTCTGCTTTCTACTTCGAGTCATTTCTCCGTTTCAAGAAATCGCCAGAACCAGTGTTCAGGGACAGGAGTAGGCAGTAAAGCATCAATCGCCATTCTTTTCTACGTTAGTGAATTGGAATTTGGGGGAAGCCACATGAGGCTGGGCAGTGATCAGTGAACCTAATGACAAGAGCTCCCTCCCTGCCACATAAGCACAGATCATGGAAGGAGGAGTTGACAACCTAGGTAAATAAATGGCGGGGTTCTCAGCAGCTGACTTGAGTAGCTGCTCACCCACATTTCCTTTCTTGTTTTTTAAAATAAATATTCATATCACTGTTACTGTCAAAGCTACTTTTTGTACCCTTTCTATTTATACTGTGTCCTTAGTTATTAATATATATATATATTTATTTTTTGCTTCAGCCTCCTTCAGTCCCTTAATAATTTCCTGGTCTGTTTTGTTACTGTGTTTAATCTCCCATCACCAGTGGTCTTTTATATTCTTGCCCCTGAGAACCAATCACACACAACGTAACCATTCACTATGCCTTCTTTTAGCTCTCATGATAATTTCATTACAAGGCCAATTTCCCAAATTAATGCCATTAGAATTAGTGTTTATTTCCACTTTTCTTGTTCCAGAATCTTTTAGGGTTTTTTTCATAGTAAATAAAGAGTTCTCATTACTCTTTAGTCAACAAGTTTGCATACAGAGGTCATTATGATCAGGCACTGTCCTTGTAGCTAAAACACATTAAAAAACTGCCCATTCTATGTCTTCCCTATTTTAAAGACTTCTATTCCCTCTTCCTGAAGATATTACTTAAGAGATTTTTGACATCATCTCATTTATATATGCTCCATTCACTTTAAATATTAACTTTTTTATTCTCACTAAAAACAGACAGTAATATATAAAACCTAATCTTAGGCACTTGTATCATCTTACAAACATTCATTTGTACTTTTTAATATGTAGAATGGAGGAACAAAGGGTTAAATAACTGCTTCTAACCCCAAATCAGTGTACACGAGACCAGCATCTGTACGTCAGTAAACAGCACCGTCTCTGTGCTCAGCTATGTAACCTTAATGCTCATCAATTCTCTCCCTCTGACTAGTGTTTATATTTCCTCCTCTGACCATTTTATTCCTTTCTCCTGATTCAAGTTTGTCACTGGATTTTATTTGATTACTGGAGTTGACAAAGTTCAAAAGCTCGATGGAATTTTACTTACTGTTCGGCCAGGAACTCCCAGCCCTGGTGGGCCTCTGTCACCTGGGGAACCGTGGACACCCGGCAGTCCTCGCTCGCCCTGTGCAACCAGAGGCTTCCATTAGTGCGAGGCTCACAAAATTCCAGGCTGTATTTTCTTATTAATTCTTTAGAAATTATCTATGATATTTTCATACCTTTGGCCCACGAGGACCAGGTGCTCCAGGATTTCCATCTAATCCCTAAAAGAAAAAAAACGAGGTAAATACATTTCTTTTTCTAAAAAGGTTAAAAGCATCTTAGAAGTTATAACTTAAAAATGGTTCATGGTGCTTCATCCTTCTTGAATAAACCCTTTTCTGTAAAAAAATAAGAAACAGGGAATACATATTTTGCTAGGTTATAGATTTTGTATAGTTACTTTAAAATACAAGGTGTTTTCATTTTTAGGGGAGGTGGGTGAGGGATGGGTGAAATAGGTGAGTGGATTAAGAGTGCACTTATCCTGATGAGCACTGAGTGATATATGGAATTGTTGAATCACTATATTATCCACTTGAAATTAATACAACACTATGTACTGGAATTAAAATAAAAAACTTAATAATAAAAAAGATGTTTTTATCTTTAAAATGAGGCATCAATACCGAGAACTATTTATTATCAACAATTAATATAAAAAGTCAAAGAGGATGAGAAAAAAAAGTATGTGAAATAGGCATATTGGTTATTTAGATTTTCCAGCTATTTAGTTTTTCTATGTCCTGGAAATTGCCCAGCCACAAGGACATTTTCTGCAAATGACCATGAATGGCCATCCCTGCAGAGCCTCTGGAAAGAAAATTTCAGGCAGTTCTTCTGTTTTAACATAAGCGTCCTAGGAAGGCTTATGATTTAAACTAGTGTATCTTACTAGCTCCTTGGATCCCTAAAGAATTCATGCAGAAGATACAGGGGGGCCTATGATCTTTCAAAACTCTATGTAAAATAGGTATGTGCATTTTATTTGCAGAAGAGAGCCCTTCACCTGCATCAAATTTCCAAAGAGGTTAGAGCTCTGACCTAAAGAAAAAGATGAATATTTCTCTTTCTGCAGATCTCAATTGATTCCTATACTTGTGATCTGAAACTGGGAACACACAAGTGGTAATTAATGAACTTTCAAGGGAGATATAGGAAAAGGGCTGGTACTTACCGGTTCCCCTGGCAGGCTTTTCCCTGGAGGACCAGCCTCACCTTTTGGACCTGGAAGCCCAGGAGGGCCTACAATCCCACCTGGATCTCCCTGAGGAAGACAAGGTAGGATTCTTACTTCATTGCTCAGGTTTGTGGGGGGAATTGTGGAGGCAGTTTCCATTGCTTTGAGTTGTCATCATAGCCAAACTTCATTTTCTCATTCATTCACTTGTTCAACAATATGTACTGAGGGCCTCGTTTATGCCAGGCACTGTTCTAGTTATCTTAAATGCATTTACATTTTGTGGTGAGTTATGTGACAATACGTTTGCAGTATCATGCCATATGCATGTACATGAATATATGCATAAAAGGGCATCTATTCAGAAGTTCTTTAAGTGATTTTTATGTTTTCTTTAAATTATTTCTAAGTGAAGGTTCAACATTAATATACTATTTCCCTGTAGACAACAGGAAAAAGGTCCTAAAAGATGGAGACTTCCTAGAGCTACTCCAGAGTCTGCCGCTGAGCCTGAAACAGAGTTTCCCCAGTCCTGAGGTCTTCATCGCTAAGTCAGTTCATTTTGTCACATTGTGTTTCTGTGTCAGAATGAGGGCTGTCACAGTGCAGAACTCCAGGGGGCACAGTTCATGCCATCGTCTCTGTGGTTATCTATCCCCTGCACAGTCCTGGCAGCTTTGTGCTATACCTTCACTCCCCCAAAGCCCTTATGATCCTCTGTCTCTTCCTCCTACTGAACTACTTAATTTACAAAATGGATAAAATGGAAGCTCTACCTTTTCTCCTTTAATGCCTTGCTTTCCCGGGATACCATGTTCTCCTGGCAATCCCTAGAAAATTCAGAATTAATGGGAAAGAACAATTAGAGTATCTCTTATTATGAGAACATTTCTACCTGTGAGTCTTTGTCAGGAGAACAGAATTGTAACACACAAAGTATGAAGGGATGGGTTGATTTTGGCCTGTTAAAGAGGAAAACGCATTAGTGAAAATATGTGGCTTGTTGTTTCAAGTGAAGTGACCTGGATGTAATGGAAAAGAAACCAAATAAGGGAGAATTGAACCAAATGCCCCATCCATGTTATTGGATGGAAAGTGGAGGAATGGTGGTTGGTAGCATCATATGATTTAGAAGGATGATGGGCTAAATAGGAAAATACACTTTTACTGTGTTTGGCAACAGTGGCTCTTTCCCTTTTGATTTAATTCTTTCTCAGCTCCAGCCACTATCACTTAATCTCACTTCTTGGGCAACTTATGTCTCCACCTGTGCCACCAGCATTTTCTCTCTTTCCATAAGACCTCTCCACTAGGTGCACTCTACTGGCTCATTAGATGGCTTTGGGGGAGCAACAAAAAGCTTTGCTCACAAACTGAGTGTTCAAAGTACCAAGCAAAACAAATGCTTCAAAAAAGCGACCTGTGGAGGCTCAGTCAGGAAGCTTGGAGGATACAGCAGGAGGTCATGGGGCTGTTCTCAAGATGATGAGAAAAGGAGAGATTCTAATAGTTGCATAGAAAGTGCTGGAATTGTGGCCAGACAGGGATCAGTTTCCAAGAAGTTATGGCCAGACATTTCTCTTATTTTTCTCAAGTGAGGATGATGGTGAGTCTTAACTCCCAAATTGTGGAAGGCCAGGCTAGGGCAGTTGTTGAAGGAACAAAAGGCTTAGCTGGGGGAATGGATAGAAAAGTGCATTCAAAGGACATGAGAGAGAGAGAGAGAGAGAGACAGACAGACAGACAGACAGAAAGAATAACGGGACCACTAGAATTAGGTTATGCAACCTGAGGACTCTTCTCCAATGGCATTAGAGAGATATTTTCAGCCAAAAGACTTGCTTTTTTTTTAGAGGCTCTTGTAAGAAAACAACAATAGAAGCTTAAGAAGTGTCGTTTTTGGATGGAGAATTAAACCAAAGCCATGCATAATGAAAATGCTTGCTTCCTATCTTAGTTTTCCTTATTTCTTTTGATGTTTCCAGTCTCTGTTACTGGTGGAACACCAGTGACAAGCACGTCCAAAGTGATAACTTAGTTAACTTGACTTCTAAAGACTGATTTATTAGGCTAATGATATTCAAAAGGATCTCATATGAATATAGGAAGTTACTAGCCTTCCTAATCACCCCTGACATCAGGTGTGATCAGTTTTGGTAGTAGAGATGACCCATGTCTTTGGAAATGTACTATAACTCAGTCACATGAAAAGATGTGGACATTCTTTAAGACGTTAATTTAATTTCCATATGTCAAAGACACTTGTATTTGCTCTACATACGGTATCTCCTGGTGGTCCTCTAGGTCCCATAGAACCTGCAGGTCCTTGTTGACCCTAAAAGAGAAGGTGAAATGTCCTTCAGCTCTATTAAAAAAATAGATTGTAGCTGAATACATGTAAAACATGGTATGATTTTTACAGAGCAAGGCGGGCTTTCTATCATCCTACCTTCTCTGAATAATTCTGAAATGTGCTTTGGGCTTACAAAGATAGTGTGGAGATGTTCTCATTTAAATGGGTCTTTTCCCACCAGCAAGGGAGGCCAGGATAACCTGCCTTACCCATTGGTGGGAGCACATCACATTAGTCTTTCCCACACCTCCCCATGGCTGGTCTTTCTTGGGATACTTCTGTGGAATCCCACATGGGGATCTCAAGCATCTGCATAAATTTGGTTAAGAGATTGAATCTTGAATCCCATTCACTGTACGTATATAGCTCAGGGTCATAGGTTTTGCTCACATTGTTTACTCTAAACCTTTTAGGGATGTTATTGTGAATATGCTCTGAAGAAGAGTTTAAAAACCCGACTGTGAACCAAAAGGCACAATTACTATGGGTGTAATAAATGCAGCCAATGGGGGGAAATCACCATGGAAACATGATAAAGTCTCTGAGAACTTGTGTGAAGAAAACGAGTAGCATATCAGAGCCATTCGTTTTACACGGAAATGGCTATAACTCCAAAATTATTTCTTCTTTTATCTCAGTTATTTCTTATATACCTTTAGTCCTGGGCTTCCTATTAAACCGGGGGGACCAGGATCTCCAGGTTCACCCTGAACACATGGGTGGGAAGGTAAGTGAAATGGTTACTTTAATCTTCACAATCTCAATGGATTGGAGATGCAATGAAGAAGGTCAGGAGATTACCTTTATTCCCTGTGATCCCATTAGCCCAGGTTCTCCCTATAAAAAAAGAAAATTACCATTTATGTAATGCTTAAACTCAGATGGGGATGAGCATCTCTAATACTTGAATTCATCTGCATTTCTACTAATTAACATAATATAGGGGACTTACGGATGACATGATGAAGGCAAGGAGAGGTCATTCTAAAACATGATTTAAAATACTTATTGCTAATATGTAAACAATAACTCCTTATTTTCCTTCTTCATTTATTTATTTAATTTAAATTCAAGTTAGTTAACATATAGTGTAGTGCTGGTTTCAGGGTTTCTTTCTTCTTTCTAACAGTTTTTTCCCCCCAGTATCACTTTGACTCTATAATCATCATAGTTCATTAGCAATCACTGCATTCTCCACTTAGCTGACATTTTTGTGACTTGCCACCAAATAATCTTATATCTCAGAGGATTAACACCTCAGATGAAGGGGGAAAAGAAAATGAAGGGGGAAAAGAAAGAGTAAAATCTAAGTTGATGTTCTGGTGATTCTACCATTGTGTATATGTATTTAATGAAAAAAAACAAAAAGAAATTAAGGTTACCCAAAAGAGGACAATACTGGCTATTATGAGTTTGCTTTTCTTATTTCCATGACTTATTATTGATCCTTTTGATAAAATCATCCTGTTTGATAAATTTAACCTGCATCATTAACAGAATTTTTGAAAAAACTGTATCTTGCATTTTAATTTTGTATTTTAGATATCTTAAGTGTACATCTTTCAAAACATTCATGTCCAATCACAAATAGTAATGGTTAAAGAAAATATATAATACCCAAGCCAAATGGTAAAGTGTCATCACATGACGAAACTTAACAAGGTTTATAATTTCTCATTAATTAAAAGAGTCAAAATTCACAGAGGAAAAAGTAAAATGCTCAGAGAGCTTATTTTATCAAATCTATTAAACTCCAAAGTAAATATTTGAGAAATCAGAGAGATAGAAATCAATGAAGTAGAAAACCCAAGATACTGATAAAACATCTACTTACTCTATCTCCCTTTTCACCTTTAGTAAGAGGTTCTCCCTAGAAAATGGGTAGAAAACAGGATCAATTATGAACACTTTGAAAAACCCTCCAAAACTGGATATGGATAAATCCAGCAGGCCAAACTCAGACCTCTGTCACAAAGCAGCCGCTAAAATGACTCAGAATGTCACACAGTCTGCTTGCACAGTTTAAAGGAAGCATATGAGAATTAATTTAAAAACTCTTTCATATTCCCCAGTGAACAATATAAGTTAATCATGCTAATACTATTTCGAGAATCCTGAGTGGAACAAATTGGAATGCTGCCAAGGCCACAGCTTCCTCTTGCATGGTTCACAGAGATGATCTCTCTCTCACACACATACACACTTTCTCTTATTAGCTTCTCCTCTTGAAGTTACATGGACATGATTTCATTTACTCTTCACAACAATGCTGTGAGGAAGATATGGTCTCATTTCAAGCATGAGGAAAGAGACTCAGAAAGGTTCTGAGTAACTTTGAGTTATTTCCCCTAAAATAGCACTCACCCACTTTATGTCTCTTTGTTTATCTTGCCTATAAACTCTGTGAATGTAAGGATATAATTGGTCTTGACTATCACAGCATTTCTGGTGTACTCTGTTGGTGCCCAGTAAAAGTTTATTAGAGAATTTCAAGTTAGGCAGATATAACAATAATAGCTGATATTCATTAAGTCCTTATAATGTATCAAACACTGATCTAATCACTGTTCTTGTTAATTCTTATGTGTCACTGGGGTAGGTATGATTAGTATACCCATTTCTGGATGAGGAAACTGAGGCCCAGAGAAGTTAAGTGATCTCCCCAAGGTCATATAGCCAGTGAGAGGTCATTCAGGATTTAAACCTAGACGGCCTGACTTCAATCCTGGGCTTTGGTTGCTCAGTCTGATTTGATTTGTAATTTGATTTACTTATGATTTGAATTGAGTGAACTGACAATAAGGTGGAAACCATTCATTTAAAAAAATTTTCTTTTGCATAGGGAAGTCAAAAGAAAGTGTGAGAACCATATGGTAGATAATACTCCTCTTGAAGCTCCCCTTAGGGACTGTGAGTCCCTTAAACAAATCACTAAGGGGAGATAAGTGGTTAGTAAGTGAACCCCTGTGGTTTTCACCTCCTGTCCTCTGTGCTAGGGATTTTCAGGGCTCAACTCTTCTCTCCCATATTTCCCTGCTCCTTTGCTGTTTCCTGGGGCCATGTGGCTAGTTTTGGCAATGACACGTGAGCAGAAGTGACATGTGTACCTTGCAGGCTGAAGCAAGAAGCCCATTCCTGATTCTCCAGTCCCACTTTCCCTGCATGGTGACTGAGAAGGTTGTGTATTCCAAGATATTCCGAGAGAGACCATATTCATATAATGTTTATTACAGTATATTATTGTAATTTTATTATTACTGTTGATAATCTCTTACTGTGCCTAGTTTATAAAATAAACTTCCTCAGGGCACCTGGGTGGCTCAGTTGGTGAAGCGACTGCCTTCGGCTCGGGTCATGATCCTGGAGTCCCGGGATCGAGTCCCGCATCCGGCTCCCTGCTCAGCAGGGAGTCTGCTTCTCCCTCTGACCCTCCCCTGTCTCATGCTCTCTCTCTCATTTTCCGTCTCTCAAATAAATAAATAAAATCTTAAATAAAATAAAATAAAATAAAAAACTTCCTCATAGGCCTGTATGCATATGAAAAAACATAGTATATACACTTGACCCTTGAACAACACAGGTTTGAACTGCGTGGGTTCACTTATATATGGATTTTTTTACAGTACAGTAAAATGTATTTTCTCTTCCTTATGATTTTATTAATAGCATTTCTTTTCTCTAGCTTACTTTATTGTAAGAATACAGTATATAATACATATAATGTACAAAATATGTGTTAATCAACTGTTATTGGTAAGGCTTCTGGGCAACAGTAGACTATCAATAATTAGGTTTTGGGGAGTCAAAAGCTGTATGAAGATTTTCGACTACGCTGGGGGTTGATGCCCTAACTCCCACGTGGTTCAGGGTCATCTGTATAGGGTTTGGTACTATTGGCGGTTTCAGGCATCCACTGGAGGTCTTTGAATCTATCCCCCTTGCACAACGTGGGACTACTGTATAAGGGACATGGAATCATTAAGGGATTAAGAGGGAACTGGCAAGCAGAAAAGGTAAAAAGAAGAGAAGCCTGTTTCTCCTGGGGAAGGCAGATAGGGCTAAAGATAATCTCAGGGAGGTAGGTGAGCTGTGCTGTCTGCAAACACCTGCAGTGGGAGAGAAAACCAGAGCGGATTTCCTAGGAGCTGTGAAATCCTCCAACCCCTGCTACTCAGAGAATGATCCATGGACCAATAGCATGAGCATCGCCTGGGAACTAGTAAAAAGTGCGGCCTCTCCCCACCCCAGCCCTCCTGAATGAGACCCTGCATTTCAAAAGAGCCCCAGGTAATTCAAGTGCACATTTCACCTTTGGGAAACACTGCCCTTAAACCACTGGAAGTTTCTCTTTTCTGCTCTTCTTGTGTTTCAGGTAGTAGAATTTATAAAAATGTGCAGTTTGGGTCTGCCATGTGTCACGAGTAATTTAAGAGTTGAGAGTCAATGTTCAAGCTTGGCGAGGAGACAGTGCAGACCTAGAGAAGTAGTTAGGAGATGGTAAGAGCTGCCAACAAGTGTGGAGTGTCAGGAGTAATTAGGCAGGTAGAAGGGGCAGCAACCACCAGGCTGGATTTGTGGAACGGAAATTTCTCAGACATTCTTGGAAATACGAAGTCGGGAAGCCCTATTAAAGACTGTCACATTTTGCACTTGGATACGGAAGCTTGGACTAGACACTAAAGGTGAGAAAGCATGACCCCTGGAGGCAGGGCAGTTTGGGGGACTCTGGTAACAGCCCTCACTCTACCGCTGCCTGCAAAATTACCCTTATTGCAAACAAGCCTAATTTTTATAGCCAAAGCACAGGGAAATTTTGGCTTTGTAATATGAAATGCGTTTCCTACTGTTTCCATTTGGCACGTGGGCATTTTCGTGACCTCTGCATTCACTATCCCTGCTAAACCAATGTCCTTTGTTCCTCCTGGCAAGGAAAAAGGGAAATGTGATTTTTGTTAAAAAAAAAAAAAAGAAGATAGTAGGAAGGGAAAAATGAAGGGGGGTGGAAATTGGAAGGGGAGATGAACCATGAGAAACTATGGACTCTGAGAAACAAACTGAGGGTTCTAGAGGGGAGGGGGTGGGGGGATGGGTTAGCCTGGTGATGGGTATTAAAGATGGCATGTTCCGCATGGAGCACTGGGTGTTATGTGCAAACAATGAATCATGGAACACTACATCAAAAACTAATGATGCAATGTATGGTGATTAACATAATATAATAAAAGAAAAAAAGTATTACACTTTTGAATAAAGATAAAACATTTAAGTCTGATTCTGGCTGATTCTTACGGGCTGCTGTAGGTTGTTTTTGTTTTTTAGCAGGATTAAAAAAAGCTATTTTTAACTAGGATTCATGTAATCTCTTTAGGTGGTCTGATTTGAGTATAAATGATAATTTAGGTTTTCTCCTCCTACTGCAAAAACTAAGTCTTGAAAGAAAGGGGATTCAGTAATATTGAAAAGTGGCTTGAGAAGCTACTTTGATCTTATAAAAACCAAGGAAGGAAAATAACTTCAGAGAGTATACTAAGAGCAGATATATACACGTTTCTAATCTTTTGGATATATTAGCCCCAGTCTTCAATATATTGACTTTATTATTTATTATAGCTATCATGTTTAGTTATAGAAGGGCAGCTTAGTAATTTTTAAACCCTGTGTTCTAGAATCAGCCTACCTAAGTGTGAGTCATAGCTCTAACATTTACTGGCTGTGTGACGTAGGGCAAGTTAGTTAACCTCTCTGGGCCTCAGTTGCCTCATATGAAGAATAGGGGTGATATTAGCCTAACTGTCTTATTTTTTAAAAATAGATTGAGTGACTTCATGCCTTGCTAGAGCACTTGCTCAAATATCTGATCTGTTGTTGCTTGCCAAGGCGGGGGCAAACAAGGCTCACAGAATTAGGGCTGATTAGGAAAAATATTTTTAATTCTGTTTTTTAAAAAATATTCTTCCTTTGTCCTAAAAGCTTTCATACTTACCGATTCTCCTTTTTGACCTTTAGGGCCAATGGACCCTGGGAATCCTGGTTGTCCGGTTTCACCCTTTTGAGAAAAAGCAGAAGAGAGATTTTGCATGAGGTCAGGTGAGTACTGTTGCGACTGTGGTTCAGAGCAATTGCTTGTGCTCCCACCGACCACGAAATTTATATATCATCCAAGAGACAACGTGAAACTAGTTAGACTGTCTGCATAATAATGTACTTGTCAGCACTTCACGATGCCTTCAGCTCTTTCAGAAATCCATAATACTCGTTATGATATTTAAAATTAATGTGAGACAAAAATTATTTTTTAAGGCAAGAAGTCCAGAGAAGAAAAAATTACAATTTTGTCTTGTTTTACCAAAAAAATTTTGTGTGTGTGTGTGTGTGTGATCTTAAAGACATGAGATTGTTGAACTGTCAAAATAATCTGGACTCATTTTATTTCAGACCTTCTTTCTTTTTTTTGGTGGGGGGAGGTGAAGGAGTGGGGGAGCCATTGGAAGAAAAGTGAGTCTCTCAGCTGTTCCCAGCATTTATGTGATCACTGAAATGACTGGCTGTGGACAAAGAAGGCATTCTTGTTGATGGGGTAACAGCAGCTTAGGAATGTCTAAGATGTTCTGGTCAGAGATCTTGAAGAGGGGTTTGTATGTGACATATAAAAAGTATTTTGAGAAAATACAGTTTAGAAATAATACAGCCGAAAGGAAGTAGATCACTAATCAGACTTTGGAGGAGTCCCAGCATTGTGCTTTCTTTGTGCATCTACCAAGATCCTTGAATGCCACATGAGGGTAAAGTAAACATAGTCGCTAGAAGTTATGTATGTTGGGTTTATTCCAACCTCAAAAGCATTTTTGCAAAATGATGTTCACCATTGCATTTCTGGGCATATACCTTTCTCACACGATGTCTTGTATATTTTTTATTTTGAAAAAAATAACTACAGAAAACATGAAGTGGAATATGGCAAACCTCTGTGTACCAGGCAACCAAAATGAAAGAAATACAAAAATTTACAAAGAAGAAATTTTCTGTATTTTCCCCTCTATTTCTGTCCCAAAGGGAGCCACTCTCTTAAATGTATATTTATATTTTCAGTCCATAGTTTTTCACTTTTACTGCATATACGTAATCATGAACAATATATTATTTGGATATTTATAATGAATTCCATAAATAACTTTATTTTATATTTTACAACCTAGAATTTGCTTTGTTCCACTCAAGGTTGTTTTTAATATCCCTTTCTATTGATACATATAGATCTAGTTCACTCATTGTAACCACTGGAAAATGTTAATGTACCAGGGTTTATCCAAGCTCCATTGATGGGCATTTGGGTTGTCTCTAGCTTTTCCTTATTATAAACAAGGCTGCAGCGCACATCTCCATTTCTCTCCCCTTCTATGGATGTGTTTATCTGTTTATTTTGAAGCCTCGAACAACAACAGTCTACCCAAAGTACTTCAAATAAAAATTTATTACGGTCCTAAAAGTGTTGGCTTATTTCCACATTGCTATCGAAATCAGTATCTTGTGACTTTACACTAGAGGAAGATAGAACTTGTCATATGCAATTGATAAACAAGATCATAGTTTTCAAAGGATTCTTCTAGATGTGTGGAATATATTTTGTAAAATTTTGATTTTATTAATATAAGCATTTTTCCTTCTACCATCTAAACATCTAGTGTACCATCATCGGTCTTATACTTACCACACTGTAGCAGAAGCCATTTTTTTCTAGATATGACAAATTCTATCCAAAGTAAGAAAAGGGAGAAATTGGTGGATATATTCAAAAAGCCAATTGGTGTTGGTTTTAAAAAGAAAATAAACAACTGGACTTGTCTGAGCGTTAGGGGGTACACAGTGACCTTCCTGTTACTCATCTGGTAGGTGTTACTCATCTGGTAGGTGTTAAAATCCCCAATGCAGGGGCACCTGGGTGGCTCAGTTGGTTAAGCATCTGCCTTTGGTTCAGGTCACAATCTCAGGATCCTGGGATGGAGCCTTGCATCAGGCTCCCAAAACTGCTCAGCGGAGAGTCTGCTTCTCCCTGTCCCTCTGCCCCTCCACCCCTACTCGTGTTCTCTCTCTCTCATACAAATAAGTAAAATCTTAAAAAACAAATCCCCAGTGCAAAGGTGTGAAAGAAAAATATGCTTAGTCGTTAGACTGATCTGCAAAATATAAAAGTAGAAATCAGGGAAAGAGGTCTAGAAATTACTATAAAAATCACTTCTGCCTGATAACAAAGGGGAAGAGGAAGGGATTGTACAAGGAAGAACAGTAATTACATTCATAACTGCTGTATGTTTGAACCCACGTAAATAAGTCTCCTTTGAAATGTAGAAAAAGGACCCAACAGAGGCATCTGTCCATCTCTCTGAGTGGTACTTGGGTAAGGTTGGACTTAGAGGAAATCTTAGGCACCTATTCCCTCATATAAAGTTCTGCAAACAAAAGCATTTCATACCTGAATTTTAGACACATGAGGAGTTGTTTTTCATACTTAAAATGAATGTTCAGTGATTTAGCATGTGGGTATGAGCTGAAAGATAAGTGATGAATTTACTCAGCTTTAGGAAAGGCTGTCCTTTAATTTGACACTTTCAATGCTATTTGAAAGGCCTGTGCTGTTGAGGCTAAATCTTTTCCTTCTGATAGCTGGCTCCAAAAGATACCTGCTAGAGTCTTAGGAGTCTTTAGCTATTCTGCCACCTTATTCCACTGTCTATATAAAGGAGCAGTTCTCTTTAACCAATTTGCAAATACATTATTCATTCACCACATGCTGCCAGTCTCAGGAAAACTACAGAGCAGAGGTGATCATTTCAACACTGGTGGACTGGTCCCATGGCTGCCATGGTCTTTACTGCCATTTACCATTAATAGCCACTAGTGTTCATTGGTGTTTCTCCTTGTATCTAAGTGCTCTTGATATAGGATGTGGTTGCTAAGCCAGGAGTGATTTGTGTGTAGATTCTACTGCTGTTTGTGTTTGTTCTGGTGCTTCACTGTAATTTTGGGATCCAAATGGTAGGCTGGTTTTGTGACTCTATTTTGCATGGAGAAGTGATATATAGCAATAACAAGTCACTTATGTGTTGAAATTGTACTTCTCATTAAATCTTTTGTTCAACCACATAAATTGAGTCCCTCTCTGTCAAAATTATGGTGGGAGGCACAAAGATGAACAAGACCAGGTGTCAAGGATGGCAACGGTTATTAATACCAAAGAGAGAGAAGTGAGACTTCATGAGAAGAAAGTTTGGAGCAGATGAATAGAAAGGAACAAATCTTTAGTGTGGGCTTAATATGTGTCAGGTATTGTGCTTTTGGGTAAGTTCATCTCATCTCATTTGATTTCAGTCTTGCCATCAATTCTGTGTAGACACAATTATGCCCATTTTATGGACAGGGAAACCAATGCTCAGAGAAATAAAATGATTTTCCCAACACAGCCGTTAATGGTACAATCAATTTTGACCCCAGAGCCCATGTTCTTTTGACCACTCCGTGGTTCTCAATCCTGGCTGCCCATTAGAATCATCTGAAGCACTTTTAAATAATAGCGATATGGACGAGATCAACCAGAGGTATGGGCTCCACACCCAATCAGAGTCTCTGGGTGTGAGGTCTGAGCGTTGGCATTTTCTAAGAGCTCTCCAAGTGATTTCAGTGTGCAGCCAGGGTTCAGAACCACCAAGGTCCACCATAGGTGCAAGGAAAAATCTGTAAGGGCAGCTTGAAGGAGGTTTAAATTCTTATTATGGTGACCCATGAACAGCATAATAATTTAAAAAACAAATGTATTGATTCAGAACAGACACTAACCACTTAGTACCTATGTATAGGTAGAGGTGACTTCATTCTTCCAGCAAGTGCTATGCTTGTCTTTCAGTTTATTTTATGTATTATTTATTGGCAGAGTCCTTCTCCCATTAATTAGAATTCTTACAAATCATTTCATATGTACATTTATATCAGGTACTGCATCAAGTTCTCTGTAGACTCTTCTAGGTTATTTCTCTGGGTGAGAGGAGGGAACAGTTACGCCCCTGGCTTTTTCTAATTCCACTTAAGATTCTGAAGCAATTAGAAAAGATTCTGAGGAATAGAAAAGGTCCTTAGAGTTTGAAATACACCTGTTTGGCAGAATCAAATTTCTCATCACTGAGGTCTTAGGAATTCCTGAGTAACATATGCTTCCTAATGAACATAGCCAATCAGAAGCCAGCTGTTTGGTTTCAATAAATGAATCATCGTTTAAATACTTTAAAAGTACCACAACTCTCTTCTTTGCTCAGCTGTCCTATGTGACAAGCTTTGTGGCTTTTTCTCCCCCGTTAGCCTGCATATGTGCAGTAGTAATTGCTTAAAATAATGTGTTCGTACGGTGGTGTAGAAATTCCGTAAGCTATGTGGTTACAGAAAATAATGCTAATGTACTAGCAGTAAAATCCCAGACACACAAATACCTTATTATTGCTGTATAATCAATATTTTTTGGATGTCTTTTTAAGAATGTCAAGGTTTTATTTATTTTTTTGCAGAAAATTTCATTTTCAATGGTCAATCTAAAAGAAGTTCCTAGTTTCTGTTGAGACTATCTTTTAGCAGTTTTTTCTGGTGATAGATGTATGATCTTTTGAATAGATTGGTTGCACTGATTTATGAGGCACAGAAGTCATATTTTCTTGGATTCATGTGAAAATATCCTGCCCTCAATCAAGAGAATTTTTACTGAGTGAACGAATGAAAGTAGCACTCACAGGCCACATTCCCTCAGAGTGTTTTCAGACCTACTCATCTCTGTAGATTTAATGTGCATTGTTTTTTTCCTGACAATGGCACATTCACACTGAATCCAAGGTCATCACAATTTCAGAATCAGACCGGAGTGAAACATCTTTCTGAGTGGGCAAGTGAATCTGTCATCTTCCGCCTCATATAATTAAGCCAGTGACAGATGACGATGAGGACACAATGGAAATCCATCAGCGTTTTAATTTTAATACTGTTTTTGAAATAATCATTTGGTTAAACTATGATTGTACACTATTAAACCCCACCAAAAAAAATGCCCCCATGATAGCTTATGTTTGGGTACATAAGAAGACACAAAAATAGGGAGCCTGAGCCTGAGGCATTTTGCTAAAGGGGTCTTCAGATGGTTTTGCCACCTACAACGATTCATGAAACATCGCTTTATGAATTGAAGCTTGGGTCCTAATTTCCTTTGCTTTGTTACAGCTATTTCCCCTAGATGTGTTCCCTCCTTGCAGCCAGCTGCTATTCAGCAGTCTTCACTGGGGAGCAGACCCTCAATGCCTAATCCCGCTGTCTGGTTAGGAGGCAGGGAGGCTTGTGCCCACTGGAGACTCCCCAGAGACGCAAGCCTACATGTCAGCAGGACTGTCCCTGACATGGGAATGTATATGTTGGCGTAAAACCCTGGATATTTTTATATTTTTATTCACTTGGACAAATCTGATTACCTTCTCTCCTTTTAGGCCATGAGCTCCATATTCACCAAGGTTTCCCTAGGTGGAAAAATATATATATATATAAATAAAAATACAAAAAAGTCCATTTATTATTAATACATTCAGCCCCTGCATTAAAATATAGTCAGATAACAGTGCCATAATAATAGCTTTTTCTGAATACCATGTTAATCACTTTTGCCTCTCTTACCTTCTGTGAAATAATCCTGAAAAACTCCAACTTTGTAGATGCTATTTATCTTCTCTGTGACTTCCTCCCAGGAGGTGATTTGGGAGAAATATCACACCTCCAAGGGCAAATTGTCACTACTCCAAATTAATGCCTGGCAACTTCTCTTGGTCCCCAACAAGTCCACTGATATGACTTTGTAACATTATTAATGATATCTTTGTTGCTTACTATAATGGACGTTCCATTAATTAACCTCTTGGCTGCACTCGCCACTCTCTTGATTTGTGTAATACCTCACTTTCCTGGTATCTTCCTGTCTCTCTGACCTCTCCACTTCCTCCCTAACCTAATGCATAAATGTTGGATTTCCTTAGGACTCTGTCCAGATCCTTTTCTCTTGTGACTCAACATTTTCTCCTGGACACTCTTCTTTGCTCCCATGGCTTAGGTATCATCTACACAAAGACAAATCTATAAACCCAGCATATGTCTTCTGAGCTTTGACCCAATGTATCTAATTTTCCACTTGCTGTATTCACTTATAAATTTTGAAGAAATTCATATTTAACAAGTTCAAAACTGAATTAAAAAAATTCAACAATACACACATATATGAGAGAGAAAGATGAAAGAATTACATCACGCTGTTACTAACATGCATTAGTCCAGAAGTGGGATAATAACCGTTGGCTTCTTCCTAATCTAGCTCTATGGTTACTTGTTAAAATGCATGGTAATTTCATTTTACAACTGAAAAAAACCACAAAAACAAGGAAAGAAAGAAAATCTGAATTCATCCTCTCCCTTCCATAGAAGTCTCCTTCTTCCATCTGGATAACATTGTTAAGACCATCGTCCTTTTCCTCAAATCCAATCAGTCATCTAGCCCGGCTGCCTCTGTTCCCCAAATCTCTTCTCTTTACACTACCTACCCTCACTCATCATGGCTTGCCAGGACTACTGTAGTAGCTCCCTAACTGGCATTCTATAATCCACTCTTGCTCTCCACACACCTACATTTTCTATATAAGGTCAGAGAGATACCATTAAGGCATCCTGAGTCCCTTCTTTCTAAACTTTTACAAAGCTATCAAAATCCCATATGACCTAAACACATTTCCCTCTCCAGGATCATGGTGGCCCCTGTTCTCCCTCAGAATTTCCATCTGTAACAGCCTTCTTTTGGCTTCTCAAATGGACCAAGATACTTTCCATTTCACCCTCTAGGTCATCACTCTGTCTTCACTCCTCTGTCCAGTTAGCAACTACTCATCCCTCAGGTCTCAACTATGATAAAATGCCATTCATGGAAGATCCTGCAGGTCTCCCAGACAGGTTCCCCTCTCATATCTTCTCATTGGATATTGTATTTTTCCTTTATAATACTAATATTTTTATTTTTGTGTTTGTTTAAAGAAGCTTGCACCTTTTGCACTAGAATGTAAGCTCCATGATGGAATTGAATGCCCCATTCCTAGCACAGTACCTAACATACAGGAAATATTCAATAAATATTTGTTGAATAAATAAGCCTATAATTCTAATTTATGTGTTTTCTCCCATGAAAAATTTTTTATTAAAATATTATGAGTTGGTAGAAAAAAGTAGAGGAATATTTACATGACAAAAATATACAGAGGTATGCATTCAGATCACTGTTGCTATAATTTGACATTTTAAATATACCTTCCATGTTATTCATCCTACTCCAATCAAAAATAAGTAGTTTATAACTTCTGTTATTGTTGGTCCTGTGACAGACATTTCTCATTTTTCCTGTTTAACTTTGATCTGAGATGTCTGAATTGAAAATAAAAAATTGTATTCTCAAAATCCTGAGCTGTATATTATTATAAGGACATATTTGAAAATGAGTATGAAACTCTAAGACACATACACACATACATAAAGAATCAGCAGTTACAAAATGGTAGGTTGCTTAGATGCAACCTGCATAAAACGTAACTCTGAGGCATTTCCTAAACATACTAGTCATTTGGGCATGATGCCTGTCAGTGTATACAGCCCATCGGCATCTCTCCCTGGCTGTGTTTAAGGCAGAAAATTTTAGGGGAAGCTGGAACATGCTTTGGTCTACGACATGACTTAACCAGAGATGGTCTTGGATTGGGAGGTCCCATGCTCTTGAATTGCAGAGCAGAACCAATAGAGCATCTTGGTTTAGATCCCCCTCCTATCACACCTCCCCACAACCTACAGGATATTAGAGATGTTCTAATTGGGATGAAAAATTGCTTCTATAGCAACAGCTCATATTATTCTATCCATATGCTCTATTGTTCTAAAATCTTGATTTTCTGGTAGCTTTCATGCCCAAAGAGAAAAACAGGGCTATTTATTGCCTACCAGAGCTCCATATGTTTGCTTCACTCATGGGAAGACTCAAGCTATTCCACTTGACTTGGAGAAGGTATTCTCTGAAAAAAGGGGATGTACCTGGACATGGATAGGTTGAGCCACAGGAGATGGTTCATAAGGAGGAAGAGACAGGAAGTTAGGATTTAAATTTTATTTCTGAATCTTCTGGGTCCAGAAGGGTTGCCTTTAGTGTCCCTAAGGAAGCCTCCACTTTCTAGGCCATGGGTGGGTTTAACTCACTATTTGGAAAGACTTTGAATGTTTGATTTTTGGAGAAAGATTTTTTGTCCTTTCTAGTCTGTGGATATTGAAATGAAGTTATGATTTGATACTTGAAAGAAAAATAGATTATTTTGCTAGCAAATTGTTTTTTTGGATCAACAATTTGGAGAAGTGAACACGAGAATTGGTTGCTGGGAGGCACAGCATCAATCTCCAACCACTGAGACTGATTCTCTGCAAATTGCACCGAGTGTGGCGATGTAAGATAGCACAACTATGCATTTGCAATGTGGATCTTTAAAAACAATATCAAATGTAAAATCCTCCCATTCTGGGTCTCCACAGATAACACTTTTTCCCCCATCTAGACTGTTGCAAGAGGCTCTGGATCTGATGGCGTTAGCAGTTGACAGAGCCTATCAAATTTTTATTAAAATCCCCAGAGTTGGAGACGATGAAGAGCAGTTTTTTGGATTGTGAGCAGATTTTCCTTAAGGGGAAGAATATTCTCAGCATTGTTGCTTCGTTTTGCAAACAATCTTATAAAGTGGGAGCAGCTGTTTGTAAATTATTTTTGTGATGGAGAGGGAAATCTTCTACCTTTTATTCTTTGCAGCCTCAAGTGGGCATGCAAAAATACATATAAACACACTTATATAATCTTCCCAACCTTACTCCTTAGTCTCTCTCTTTTCCTTACTCCCCTCCCTCCCTCCCAATTCCCTTTTTGATTTGTGCCAGGAGGGGATAAGGTTTTTTATACCTAAGCTTCTCCCTCCAGAAGACATAAAAAAAACTACAGGGGAAAAGACCAACTCCTGTGCAGGGACCACAGGACTATTCCTTGGCCTTTGAGGATTCCTCGGATGAGGGAATGACCTGTGGACTCTTCGAGTTTAGAATGGGGAGGAGGAGTGTCTGAGTTGCCTGCTGCTCATCCTCCCACGGGTGGCTGCTTCAGCAGAATCCAAGCTGCACGACTGGGAGCTGAGTTGCTGGTGTCCAGGACTTAAGTGCAGACATCACATAAATCAATGCCAATTTAAAAGGGAAGATTATTTTAACCTTGGAGCATCACTTTATATGTCTCAATATATGGTCCATCATTTAATCTCCAAGGAAGTTTCATTTATGTTCCTTTCTCTCTCTCTCCTTATATGCTATAGCCAGACCGTCAGGCATGCAATGAATTGCAAAATGAAACCACCTCAGTATCCAAAACAGATGGGGGTGGGTGGGTGAAGTCACTGCCAAGTGAAAACATGCATCTCTCTCATCATGGCACATTTGGCCCTTTCCTTTGTGAAGCTGAGGATGAGAATAAAGTGGTTATCAACCAGAAACACTGGCCAGTGTAGGTACTGAGAAGGTAGGTACTTACCTCCTCCATCCATTCTGGTGGGGGCTGATAAAACAGCTCTAACTACTCTCAGAATGAAACAAAATAAAGTCTTTGGGAAGCTACCTTCCATTAATTCCCAGATGGGTGTAAAATCTTTTGAAGCCAAGTGGTTATCATGCATCATTTGGGGAAGAAAAGCTATGGTCTCTCCTCTCTAACCAGTTATGCTCCAGCTCCAAAGCCACATTTTGAGCGGATGTGGACTAAATCCCTATGAGCCTCAGTCCTCTAACGGCAATAAGGATAGAGAGCTGTAGTTATTTTGGGCAAGACAATAGCTAAGTTCAAAGTCCTGGTTTAGCAAGATTCGCCACTTGCCTGCTCTGGTCAGTCCCCATTTTTTTTTTTTTTTTTTTTGGAAATATAATCTTAAAGTTAAAAAATTTACATTCCCAACTTTAGACTAAAATACAAATGCTTCATATATCTTCATTTAGGGGAAAACTGACTCATAGGCAAGATAAACTATATATAGAAGTAGTGTTGAGAGACCTCTAAAGATACAAGTTTTAAAAGTTTTGCAAGGGATAGCAAATATTTAAGTAGCTGAGTAGCAACTTGGTAAATTTTATACCAAAGGTGATAGTAATAGAGTGTGTTCTTGAAGTTTTTCTAGCTGACACTGTGACATCAGAGCCAACTCATTCTCATTATTTTGAAGCATTTATGATAAATCCTATTTTGTGACAGTAGATGCCATTACAGAAAAAGCATTGTACTTTAACTGATTAATTTTAGATATGCTTCACTTTTTTTTCACTTGTGCCAAGCCCTAATGTTTTGAAAAAGCTGGTATAGATCTATTCAGAAAAATGCTTAATAGAGAATCATAAAATATAGTCCAAACATTCTTCCTAATAGAATACTCCCTAGAAAATCTAAGTAAATGAGAAAATTTAAGACAGGATCACTTAGGAAGTGCTACAAGCTCTACACACTTTCCATAGTCTTTATGTTCAATTCAATCTCATTAAAGAAGGACTGGGATTTTTCAAACTAATTAGCTCATCATTTAATAAACACTTTTCTGAGCACTTGCTATCTTCAGGGACTTTGCTGGCACATAGCATCTCTTTGGGATTTCTAAACAGAGAAGAATGACAGTAGTCAGAAGAATTTATTAAAAGGGAAAGCAAGAACATAGAAGAAAGATAAAAAGGGGAGTGTCTCTGAACTTGTTTTTGTGTAGAAGCACAATTATTTACCAGCATCGTATCAACAACAAGCTATCGTGTATAAAGGGATCGTACTTGGAAGACCCAATGCCTCATGCCAAGTGATCAGACCTCAAATACTTGTTATTAAATGATGGGTCAATCAGTGGTCACACTTAGGTCTCTGGGTCTTACTTCACTGCCAACACCCATTTTCTTTTCCTCTGTTATGTTTTCTTGAAGAACAGAGCAAAACACTCTTGCCTTTTGCCACTCAGGGACTTCCATGTCAGTATTCCATCAACCCTGATTACAACTTAAAAACCGTGGTGAAGGGGCCTCTCCCTGAAAGGTGGGGGACCCCCACCCAGTCTTGACCTATGGTATGTAAAGGTTTGCTTGAGGTTTAGCATAGCAGTGATTGGTTCTGATAAGAAATCTATCACCTATTGTGCTACTCGAGCTTCAAGGCAGCAAATTATCTAGGTCTACCCTCTGAGAAACTGGATTTGTGACAGTATCCATGGTGAAGCATGATGGTTGGCATTAATTTTTTGCACGAAGTTTTGCAAACTTGAAGTAATTTTTTCTTAAATTTACCCAAAACTGCTAGAACTCATATAGGAATTCAGTAAAGTGGCAGGATATAAAATCAATGCATAGAAATCAGTGGCATTCCTATACACCAACAACAAGACAGAAGAAAGAGAAATTAAGGAGTCGATCCCATTTACAATTGCACACAAAACCATAAGATACCTAGGAATAAATCTAACCAAAGAGGCAAAGAATCTGTACTCAGAAAACTATAAAATACTCATAAAAGAAATTGAGGAAGATACAAAGAAATGGAAAAACGTTCCATGCTCATGGATTGGAAGAACAAATATTGTGAAGATGTCAATGCTACCTAGAGCAATCGACACATTTAATGCAATCCCTATCAAAATACCATCCACTTTTTTCAAAGAAATGGAACAAATAATCCTAAAATTTGTATGGAACCAGAAGAGACCCCGAATAGCCAGAGGAATGTTGAAAAGCAAAGCAAAGCTGGTGGCATCACAATTCTGGACTTCAAGCTCTGTTACAAAGCTGTCATCATCAGGACATTATGGTACTGGCCCAAAAACAGACACATAGATCAATGGAACAGAATAGAGAGCCCAGAAACGGACCCTCAACTCTATGGTCAACTAATCTTTGACAAAGCAGGAAAGAATATCCAATGGAAAAAAGACAGTCTCTTCAACACATGGTGTTGGGAAAATTGGCCAGCCACATGCAGAAGAATGAAACTGGATCATTTCCTTACACCACACCCAAAAATAGACTCAAAATGGTTGAAAGACCTAAATGTGAGACAGGGGTCCATCAAAATCCTAAAGGAGAACACAGGCAGCAACCTCTTCAACCTCAGCCATGCAACTTCTTCCTAGAAACATGGCCAAAGGCAAGGGAAGCAAGGGCAAAAATGAACTATTGGGACTTCATCAAGATAAAAAGTTTTTGCACAGCAAAAGAAACAGTCAACAAAACCAAAAGACAACCGGCAGAATGGGAGAAGATATTTGCAAATGACATATCAGATGAAGGGCTAGTATCCAAAATTTATAAAGAACTTATTAAACTCAACACTGAAAGAACAAATGATCCAATCAAGAAATGGGCAGAAGACACGAACAGACATTTTTCCAAAGAAGACATACAAATGGCCAACAGACAGATGAAAAAGTGCTCAACATCACTCGGCATCAGGGAAATCCAAATCAAAACCTCAATGAAATACTACCTCACACCAGTCAGAATGGCTAAAATTAACAAGTCAGGAAACGACAGATGTTGGCAGGGATGCGGAGAAAGGGGAACCGTCCTACACTGTTGGTGGGAATGCAAGCTGGTGCAGCCACTCCGGAAAACACTATGGAGGTTCCTCAAAAAGTTGAAAAGAGAGTTACCATATGACCCAGCAATTGCACTACTGGATATTTACCCCAAAGATACAAATGTAGGGATCCAAAGGGGTACATGCACCCCGATGTTTATAGCATCAGTGTCCACAATAGCCAAACTATGGAAAGAGCCAAGATGTCCATTGACAGATGAGTGGATAAAGAAGATGTGGTATACACACACACACACACACACACACACACACACACACACACACACACACACACACACACACACAATGGAATATTATGCAGCCATCAAAAGGAATGAAATCTTGCCATTTGCAATGACGTGGATGGAACTGGAGGGTGTTATGCTGAGTGAAATAAGTCAATCAGAGAAAGACGTGTATCATATGACCTCACTGATATGAGGAATTCTTAATCTCAGGAAACAAACTGAGGGTTGCTGGAGTGGTGGGGGGTGGGAGGGATGGGGTTGCTGGGTGATAGACATTGGGGAGGGTATGTGCTATGGTGAGCGCTGTGAATTGTGTAAGACTGTTGAATCACAGACCTGTACCTCTGAAACAAATAATACATTATATGTTAAAAAATAAAAAATAAGAAGATAGCAGGAAGGGAAAAATGAAGGGGGGGAAATCGGAGGGGAGATGAACCATGAGAGACTATGGACTCTGAGAAACAAACTCAGGTTTCTAGAGGGGAGGGAGATGGGGGGATGGGTTAGCCTGGTGATGGGTATTAAAGAGGGCATGTACTGAACGGAGCACTGGGTGTTATATGCAAACAATGAATCATGGAACACTACATTAAAAACTAATGATGTATGGTGATTAAATAACAATAAAAAATTTACAAAAATAAAATGCTGGTTTTGTGAAAAGATGTTGAGCAAAATACATTTCTTTGAAACATATTTTCAGTGAGGAAAGATATTAAGTATATGTGATTATGTTTCAGAGTCTGAGCAGTTAGGAATTAATAAGGTTTTTTTTCAAAAATATGATTACATAAAATGTCTGTGTATATAAGATGTGAAAAAGAGAAGCCATACCTTATTATAATATCCAAGAGTCTGTTGTACTCCTTGTATTCCAGGAGGTCCCTGTATTAGAAATAAATCAAAGAGAAAAGTGTGAACATTTACCCAAACAACGTGAATTTAAATAATGTATCTAAGAATTCTTGAAATCTTAGTTAAGAAAAAGCAAGCATATGTTTAGTCAAATATTCTAATTAATAGAGAATTACAGGAACAATAACTTATCAGGTTCTTAAAGGTACTTCTAGGTTAAATCCTGCATGAATCCAAAGAGAGGTCCTAAGTGGGAATGTGTAACATTTTACCAGAAGGTCAGCCATCAGCATATTCTTTATTAAAAAATATTGTACCTGTAAAACTCCTCCAGGGAAGAGGTTGTAGTTTCAGCTTATTTTTGACACTTCTTACAGGGCTTTGATCAATATATTATAGAAATGTGTGCCCATGTGTTATTAACCGAGAAAATATGGGAGAAATATTCTTTTGAATTTGTTGAGTGAAAATGGCTGCACATGGAATTTCAGACCGGAAAAAGATGTCTGTTCAAAAACCTCAGATTTAAGACATTCAGATGCTCATAATCTTCAGTTGACATGGAGTGTTCACTAAGCACTATGCTGAGCTTTGGGTAGACAGGGAAGAAGACATTTGTCTGTCCCTAAAACTTCCAGGTAGAGAAGAAGAGAAGAGTTTCTGAGTTTTCAGGGATTACATTTTGGGGGAGAGGGCCATAAGAAAATACAAAGCTTAGCATTATTTTAAATCAAGTAGTTCAAGCCAAGAGAGAGTCAGCAATGTCAGAAAAGAGACTGCATATTTCATCTAGACCTCAAAAACTCCTCAGAGGAGAGAAAATATTACAGAGGCAAAGCTCTTTACATTTTACCTCAGAAGATAACACAAAGAAAGACTATGATTGAGCAAATCAAACATCACTGTTATACAAGATTATTTTCTTTACAAGGAAATAAGAACTTTGAAAAGTGAAGAAAATTTTAAGGAACAATTACTAGCTGAACTCACTGATAGGAGAAACACCTTAAGTATACTGAAAAAATTAATGTCGGTTAACATTTATGACTGGTATTTCTTATGAACAGCTTGTGTCTGAAGGTCTTTTCTAATGTGAAACCTTTGCATTGTGCCGCTAAATGCCACAGATACAATGATGTAATGATGGATGTCTGGAAGCAGTTTGATATAACTCTTGAGAAAATAATAGGCCTCACGAGTGACAGCGCTGAGTATGATTGGAAAGACAAAAGATTTGTTACTTTGCTGAAATAAAAACAGAGCTAATGTCAGAAAAGAATTCTCATGGCACTATATTTTTTTCCTGTTCTTTTTCTAACAGCCAGCGTTGTGTATTCTAGGTCAGTTAGATGAAGTAATGAGGAGAGCAATCATTGGGTGGGAGTTTTTGCAAAAGGTTTCTAGCCAAGAAGATGCAAAATAAAAACTCATTCTTGAAAATCGGGAAGCATGAGATTGCTTACACATTGCTCTTTCTGCAGCTATATAATGTGGCAAGGAGAAATTTTAGGTATCATATTGTAGTAGCATCAACAGGTGGCTTATGGATATATGCATAGTAGGCATTTGGTGAATGGTGAATCTGTGTTGATAATAAGGCTAATGAGATAAAAGAATAGTGATGTGGTGGGTAAATTTAGCTTCATACACATTCATCCTCGTTGAAAGTATTAATAATTAGGGCTCCTAAATATAGCAGGATCATACAGTCTCTCAAAGAGAGAAGAATCAATCAAATAAGAATAGCAAACATTTATAATGTATTTATTGTGTGCCAGGCATTATACTAGAGATCTTATGTGGATTAACTTATTTAATCCCTACAGTGACACTGAGTGGTATATACCATCATTATTTCCTATTCGAAGATATAGGAAATGAGGGTTAGAAATTGTTAATTGGCCCAAGGTCACACCACTGGTAAGTGGCAGGACTAATATTTAACATAGGTAGCCTAGATCCAAACTTAGTTCTCATCTACTCTCCTATCTTAACTTGAAAGCACACTCACAGCCTAAAATAATTTTGTAGTCTTTTTTTTTTTTATCATGTTGACTTTGCCCTAGAGAATATTGGGTGATCACTCTTCCATGTTCTACTTAACATACTGAAACTGAAAAAAAAAATCAACAGAACTTGTACTTAGCACTTCTTATGAGCCAGCAATGTGATTGGTGTAGGAGGGGAAGATATGAACACTGTCTTTAGATGTAGTCCCACTACATAGATAAAGGAGGCCCCCCGAACTATTCTTTGCATCTCCCATCTATATTCATACATTCTTGCAACCCATGATAGGGATATTATGCCTAAATATTCCCCCCAAGTTCCTCCCAACCCACAGCTATACTCAAAATGCATCTTATCTTTGTTTGCAGAGGTTGGGAGAACAGGTGGTCGGAGAGTATAAAAAGTGGGAGCCTTTGAGGGGGCTCTGGAAGTCAGTATGGAAAAATAAAGAGGAGAGCGAACAGAGTGGTAGGGGTTACCTGGCACAGAACAGGTAGCAGCGTGGATGAGAATAGTAAAAATAATGAGAGGGCAAAAATTGGGTGAGAATTAGGTCTGATCTTTTACAGACTGGTTATGTGCTCGCACCGTATAACTGTATTACATAAACCCAGAACATATTCCTCATCCAGAATCCTGATCTTGCTGTTGAGCGTACCACTGGGGATAGGGCAGGAAGGCTCAGTGCTGCTTCTCCTTCTAAAAACAACAGCAGAAGCACAGCTCACTGAACAGAGTCCCTGGCCAATAGAAAAGCCTGAACAGTATGATTCAGATATACACAAGATTAAGAAACCTATAAAAGTTACTTCCATATTTTATATGTTTTATTCTTGCCTTTAAATGTCAAATCCACAAAGTACTGCTCCAAATGGGGTTGATCTGAAGTTTTAGGCTCTGCTACCTAATCTCCGATGAGCATTTATGATGACATTTTCTTTCTTGTTCTTTTAGTCAGTAGGATACTCTGGGTATCACAGATCCTAGGTTTAATGTAACAGAGATTTACAGCTAACCATCTACCCTGAAGGCAGTCCTTTACACAAATTCTCCCCGAGGGCTAAAGAAGCCATGCAGTGACTGAAAAAAGACGCCAGTGGAGAATCCTCAGGCAGTCTACCTCCGCCCTGACTGCAGCCTGCCTGGCCATGGCTCCCCGGGTTGTTTTGAAACTGGCAAAAAGAAACCACCTCAATCACTGTGGGGAGAGTGACAGTAAGACAAACACTATGTATATAGATGCCCAGAGCAACTCTCTCTTGACTGCTGGAAGACCAGTATAGACCCTGGGGTCTCAGAATTGGCTGTCCTAGAGCCACATCCCCAAGAGATGTGCAAAATATTTTCCTCTTTTCTATGCTGGTACAATGCATGGCTGGAAAACGTCCAATGAGTCATTTGTTTCCAAGTTTAGTAAGAGCTGTCAGTCTTAAAGACTATCAATCAACTCTGAGGAAGGAGAAGTTAAAGACTTGTGGTAAGTGACAGGTCTCCTGGCACCACATGGTGTTAGTAGATGTTCCAGGACACTTGAGAGGTCACTTTCTCTAAGGTCTGCATTTATGAAGACTCATCAAGAAATTACTTAGATGACCAAGGCCCAGTGGAGAATGAAGGCTCGCTACGGAGGCCACGTCATCCTCGGCTAATGCTCTCAGCCACTCCACTATGAAAAGCAGTTGAAGGATTATGGAAACAAGAAAATGTCCCAATATCTTGCTCATGAGTAGTGTGACCTATACATAGCTATACAGAAATCATGGCTATACAATGTCTATCTATCTTTTATGCAGCTCTGCTCCACTCTACCTGTATTGGGTTGGGAGACATAGGACATCTTGGTTAATGTGATGAGTGCACAATTACAGAGCACCTTTCAAATGCGCATGAACTCCAGGGAGACACACCTGTTCAGAACCCAACTGGGCTCCCGTGTATATACCTGGTATGGGTAGAGATCCTGATGTTGTTTCCTACTGCAAAGAACCATACCTGGTGTGATGAAGTGAATTAATGCTGCATTCAATTTGGGATCATATACTCTCAGCAATAGTTTATAGCATTTAAAGGTTTTTTTGTTTGTTTGTTTTTACTAAAATCTTGTTAGAGATGGAAAACAGAGAAGTATCGTGGTGTCTGACACCAACGTCATCAAATGCATAGTGTGAAGATAATGAGCTGTTTGCATTATTTTCACCTTAGCAGATTTCTGTTTTGGCTACAGATTCCCTAAGTCTAAAAGATGGCCAGAGTTTTCTGTGTTAAAAACCACACTCTTCAAACCTGGTCTTGGCTGTACTTTTACTTTTCAGTTCATGCAGTACACAGAGCTTAAAGAACTCTACCTTTCCCCCCCTTTTTTTTTCCTTTCCCTGGTCTTTGGTGTAAGCTCTCTATGCAAGTCAGGGCTAAGACCTTTTGATTCAGCTTTATCACCCCGTAGTATTCTGAATCAAAATCTCCACGGCTCCACAGTTACTCTGCCTCCTCTCCGATCCTCCCTACTGAACCATTTCCCTTTTTTCCTTTTCTCTAAAAGCATCCTTTAGTTCTTCATCACTGCTGACTAAGGCTTCTTGAGCCATCTCGGTGCCCCTTATTTCCATGCCCCATAGCTGTTCAATCTCTTATTAAGGTCTCCTTTCAGGATTCACAAATACATCTTTTCAGGTTTTATAACAACTGCCTTCTGGCCCTGTGGGTTTCCAATTAATTTCAGCTACAACCTTCAAAATACCAAAACCTCTGTGAGGAAAGCTGTACTAATCAACGATCTTCAAAACATGTTAAAAAATAGCTTTGCAGTAAGAACAGATAGAAAGCTTATTATTGGAAAGTCATTTGGGCTAATTTTCAAGAAATATTTTCCATTTCTAATGGCTGGTAGAAAAGGCAGAGAACTGTAATTATTCTTCCCTTGGTATTAAAAAAATTATATCATGAGGAAGCCTAAACTCATAGGAATGGTAAGACGAAGCATATTTCAATATATAGTAATCGCTGGAACAGCTAATGTTTTCTCTTATATATTTACCTCTATAATATTATATATAACTTAGTATATATAAAGCACATTTACACTGATTATGGGGGCTGTGTACACCTGCTTTCTTGTTGGAATGAAACAAGGAGTTTCAATCTGTTTTTCTTATCATAACTCGGGATGTGGTACATAGTATCTCTCCCATCTCCACCAAGGTTTGCCGAATTCATTAGAATTATTGTTTCTCCAAGAAAAAATGTGAGCGGAGGGACACCTGGGTGGCTCAGTTGGTTAAGCGACTGCCTTCGGCTCAGGTCATAATCCTGGAGTCCTAGGATCGAGTCCCACATCGGGCTCCGTGCTCGGCAGGGAGTCTGCTTCTCCCTCTGACCTCCCTCCTCTCACGCTCTCTCTCTCTCTTTCTCTCTCAAATAAATAAATAAAAATCTTTAAAAAAAAAAAAGAAAAAAATGTGAGGGGAAAGCCGACTTCTTGCTTGTTGGTTTTGGTTTCAGTTAGCAATGGTAGGGACCTAGCATAAGTCTTGCTGCTTCCAAACTCATAGAAGATAGGGCCAACAGATTTAGATTAATCTAAGAATCTGGCTAAATAATTGAAAACAAAGCTGCAATGAGCTCTAGTTAAGTAGAAAAGAGCTTATGGATGGATTTTTGACCAGAATTACAACATACAAAGTTGTATTCTAACTCTGAGAGAAAAATCGATAATATTCTTTAGATAGAGAATATTTGGGAAATCAATTCCTCTTTCTTTTAAACACAGAACCTCTTATTTATCTTAAGTATTTGCTTTAAATGAAATTTTTTTGTCTCTCGGGATTTAATTATCTAAGTTACACAGTTAAAATTTTATAGTGGATTATTTTTCTGAGAATGCTTCTCCTATAAATTTTTAGTGACTAATGAGATAGCAATATTCCTCCCCCAACCCCTCAAAATTTCTGAAAACTCTCAAACTGCACAATAATTATTTCTGAAGCCAGGAGAAGATTCACTGAGTGTTCATACTATGTTTACATTTCTTTTTTTTTAAATTTTTAAATTTTTATTTTTTATTATGTTCAGTTAGCCAATATACAGTACATGGAGGGGATTATGCTAAGTGAAATATGTTTACATTTCAACATAGATTCCTCAAGCTCTCCTTTTTGGGATTACAATGGGAATGTGGCCATGTAGTATGTAGTGGGTAAATTTTAAGATTCCTGGAAAGGAACTCTTATTCCTGAGAATATCTCACCCACTTTCTGGTTTATTCCTAAAACTTCATAGAGAAAGTTTGATTTATTTGTTTGGGTTTTATTACCAGCTCAAATGTAAATGTTCCCGGTAGATGTAATACTGTTTCATATTCATACAACTCTGGATAATTTTAAATTTGTTTTCATATATTTTCTTGGATGACATGTTAATGTGATTTCAAAACATGTTATTTGATTCTTATAATAACTGAAGTGGGTATTATTATATTCTTCATCTAACATGAAAAAATGGAGAGATTTTTTCCCCTAAATCACATAATAAGCAAATGGTAGAACCAAGTCTAAGAGTTGTTCCATTCTAATATATTCTTATGAATCATTTATTAAATATTTCCTGAGAGCAAATTGAATGGGACAGAGAAAGAGAAGAGTGAAGGGCATGGTACTTGGGACTCGTAGGGACAGGAGAAGATAGTATCAAAAGAGGAAGTGGTACAGAAAAAGGATGAAGACCCTGGAAGCTGATTCTTTTCTTGTACCACTATCAACCCAGGGCTCTTGCTTTCTGACACCAGGTTCTGAGGAATGATGTTACTTCTTTTGAGAGAATGAGAGAGAGCACGAGAGGGAAGAGGGTCAGAGGGAGAGGCAGACTCCCTGCTGAGCAGGGAGCCCGATGCGGGACTTGATCCCGGGACTCCAGGATCATGACCTGAGCTGAAGGCAGTAGCTTAACCAACTGAGCCACCCAGGCACCCCTGATGTTACTTCTTTTGTGCTAAGTCTTAAGATTAACTTTGGCTGTAAGAGATGAGGACTCAGAATAAGCTCAAGGAAAACTGAGGTTTCAAGCCAATCAGGATGTATTTCATTTATTTGGCCAATACACAAAGATACAATCATGAAACTGAAAGTGCCCTCATCGTTAAATAGATGTTTTCGTCCACACTGAAAATTGAATCTACTGAGATTTTTTTTTGGATGACTAATATGTCAACGAATATACTTAAGTTAACATTATTAGATGAAGTTTACTCTGTAAAGACTTGAACAGAGAAAAACAGGAGAGGAGCGAAGCAGATAGAAGAAAAAGTTACACAAGAGTGATAATGTACAAAGTGGGCAAAGTATCAACATTTTTGCTTCAGAAATGGTAGACCCTGGAAGAAATCAAAAGAAAGATGAAAATAATAAGCAGATGGCAGAGAGTGATAAAATGAAATAATAATAATATTAAGAAATAAAAATGGTTAGGCTTTGAAGCTAATAACTACGTGGCAAGGGACATATTTTACTGCGTTTTACTGTACAGCAACTTAGCGAAGTAGGAATTATCCTTATTTTACATAACAAAAGGTTAACTATCTTACCCAAGGTCATACACCTAGTTGATAAGAGCCAGATTCCAACCCAAGTCAGCCTGACCTCATAGCTTTGATATTTTAACACTTCCCTTTATCTGCTTCACAGTGAGAGGGTGGCCAGATAGGAAAATATAATGTCAATTATCTTAAAGCTGGTTATAAGAATCAAGTAGGGAATTCAATAATAAAAGATTACAGAGTCCCTTAATGAGATACAGAATCAGTAAGGGCCAAGATTGTTCTGGGACATAGTGTAGATACACATCTTCAAAGATTTGGATGACAAGAAGAGATCAAGAGGAGAGCGGCCAGAATGGAAGAAGGGTAAGGAGAAGAGAGAGGAACCACATACAGACACAAGAAATGTTAAAATCATGGAGGGCTTAGATTAGAAAGAGATCAAGAGAGGGAGATTTCTGAAGCAAGCAAGCAAGCAAGCAAGCAAGCAAGCAATGGTAATCAGCATCTTAAGTAACTTTTGGAATTCAAATAACACCAAATGAGGCCTAGTATGTATGGGATGATAGAAGAAAAGGAGAAATAAAAATGGTCATAGTTGGTGGAAAAAGACGAGCTAACCAAGAGAGTAGTAATGCTTGGAGATGATTTTGATAGGCTGAAACTCTATGAGTGTGAAATTGCTGTGATGAACAGTCATGGGAAAGCTGTCACACTTAGTGGAGAAAATGAAATACCCTTCAAATAAGACTACAATAGTGCCATTGTATTTGTTGTGGAAGAGAGATTTGTGTATTAGCATTCTTGAAATCTGAAGCATTTAAGTGATACAACAATACACGGGTTTAAGCATTCATCAAGGACATCTTTTGGGAACATCCTCGAATAAAAGTAATACTTTTGTTAGAAGCCAGCAGCCACACGTTCATTCTTGGTGCACATCTGGAAATTCTGAGCAATGCTGTCATCCGTGTGATCCATCTTCTCTTGTCTGAGTCAGTTTCCCCCACCAGAGTGGCATATACCTGCACCATACTTGGAAAGATCAATAGCTCTTAAGTGTTTCAATCTAAGATATTGCCAGCATCCCTGGTTCAGAAGTTCAGAAGCAGCGCGATTAACAGGTGAGGAATTGCAGCAAAAGCAGCTTCTAGATCTTGAATGAGAATTTTTCACATCTGCCACTTTGGACATTTTTCAAACTCATTCCTCTGTGTATTCCAGGAAGTGCTCACTTGAGCTGGGCTTGTCTCTTCTGGCCTGCATACTGAGCTATGTAATTGAGGGAACTCAAGCATAGGCAGTTTATGGTTGTATGAATAAGCAAAATACTCAATATGTGACCTGATTGTTTTCCAAAATTGCACAGTCCCTGGTTTTACTTGTCATTTTGGAACAGAAGTGGGAGGATGAGACTGTGACAATGAATGCATTCAATGGGTATAATTAACCCATTTCATAAAAGCAGATTTTCTAAATTATGCTATGAAGCTCATAAGTTTTTAACACTTTATTTTCCAAGGGAGACAAAAATCATTTTCAAAGGAGCTTATTTTTTTCCTGACACTATGAAACAAATCAATCTAATTGGTATAAAGCCCACTGCATTATTGATAGTGTGGGACATTTTTGACTGATTTCCATGGCATGATGGTTAGAAAAATAATGATTCCTCCCCCAACACTGCTATTCTGCTTATCCATCCATAAAATGTTTCAGACTCATCTCTCCCCAGTATGTCCTGCAAAAGGAAAAATATCATTTGTCAGCTCCCTGCAATATAGGAGCATCAGGAATCTTGAGAGTGGCTTGCCACCCCACAGGAACAACATCACTGACCCAGCGCAAGGTGATAAAAACCACAGGGGTATGAAAACTAGTAAGAATGGAGGTGTGTGAAACAAATTATTTGTATCCAGTGGTGTCCCACAAAGCTCACCACCAACCAAAACCATACCTGGAGAATGAGTGTGCCTCCACCCCCTCGTGTGACCTCGGGAATCAAATCAGGAGGAAAGTTGGCTTACACCACCTGCACCTATCAATGCTTTGAGGTTTCATTTATGTAATTAGGTGATAACATTCACTCTCTTTAAGAGCATTGGTAGGATGGGGCGCTTGGGTGGCTCAGTGGTTAAGTGTCTGCCTTCGGCTCAGGTCATGGTCCCAGGGTCCTGGGATGGAGCCCACATTGGGCTTCCTGCTCAGTGGGGAGACTTCTTCTCCCTCTCCCACTCCCCCTGCTTGTGTTCCCTCTCTTGCTGTGTCTCTCTGTCAAATAAATAATAAAATCTTAGAAAAATAATAATAATAAAAGTGTTAGTAGGATGACAATGCTGCCTGTGCAGAGAAAATGCGATTTCCAAGGCCAACTGCCGGGACTTAAGCTAGCCAGGCTGATGGCCCTGGCGTATACACTGCCAAGGGACACAGAGGCCAAGAGCTGGTGCAAAATCCGAATAGTTGGGGACATTCCGGACAGCTCTGGCAAACAACAAAATGAACAATCTGTAGGTTTTACTTTGGCGTGGATTAAGTCTCCAATTCAGCTCAAATGTGTGACATCAAGGTTTCTCTCTAATCTATAGGTGTAGGAATGATAAATCTGCGGATGATGATTTTTGGCTAACTGAACCCCAAGGTTACAAAGGGCACATTCAGTGAAGTACTAGAAAAAAATATGTAATGATTTTATTTTTAAAATACATAGTCCCCTACAAAGGATTTCAGGCAAAAGAGGCGATGCTGACCCACTCTAGGCTGGTGAAGTTATCGGTGATATTACCCTAATATTAACCTAGCCCAGAGGATGGTTTTCCTGTTTCTTAAAATAAATTTGGAATATTTCAAGCATGCTAAAAAGTATAGAAAAGAAGATGATAAATTCTCATGAATCCATAATCCAATGTTGTCAGATCCTAACCATTTGCCATATTTGCTTCAGATCTCTTTACTTTTTAATGAAATTACAAAGACAGCCAAAGCCCCTTCTAGTCCTATTTTCTACCCTATTTCCTTCCATATTTCAGGTCCCCCCAAGTGATGCTGAAAACTTGTTGCTTCTCTAGTTACCTTTGACCCCAACCCCACCTTTTCTTCTAGGTGGTAGCTGTGTAGAGAAAACTGACTGCGTGGAGTTAGGTGAGCCCCTACTTCCCAAGGCCTAGAGCTTTGTTCTTGTTAAAACAGAGATAATCTTTTCTTCCCTACCTCAGAGTCTTACAGTGGTCAGATCAAATACTGTATGGAAATACTTTTTGGAAATGATATCATCAAATACAAACTAAGATTATTTAGGAAACCAGTCTCCCTTTCTGAATATCTCTCAAAGGCCAATCAGGTTTACTAAACCCTTAATGTTTATCTACCACAAAGAAATAGTGCTTACTCCATGCACTGGCCCAATGAATAGCAAATTTAATGATCATATATCAAGAATATCAAATATCTTGTCCCATCATTGTAATACACAATGCCTGTCAATTCAGAAGTCCTAATAGTTGGTTCCAATAACATGATCCAAGATGAAAAGAGTCAGTGGCTATAGGAAGATAAAATCCTTTTCCTCCAGACTGTAGCTGTTAGCAAAAAACTTAGGAAGTCAGAAAGTGGCTAATAATGTCCTCCTGCTGCTATTTACAGGGACAGAAAAAGAGAAGTAACTGGGGAATTGAGCCTGAGTGCTAGTTTTCAAATTCTCAACCTGAAACCCCCAGGGTCCTCACATGCAAGTCTCTGCGCTCTGTGGCCACACAAGGTGACACTGGAATTTCAGCAATGTGGCAACAGCTGTTTTGTCTGGGACCATGACCCTAGTAAGGGGACAAGTGGTAATAAAAATGATTAACTGGCCATGTCTGTCTCCATTTTATAGGTCTTATGTGTCTTTATTTTTAAATCTGAGGAAGTCATCTTATTTTTATTAAGAAGTGAAATTACTATTCCCATTGACTCAAATAAATGGTTAGGTTCATTTTCTCTGAAGAGATTATCATTATAGTACATGGCCTTTAGCCATTTAATAGACCAAAGAGACTGAGGTTTTTCGCTGAAAGGAAAACTGAGAAACATGATAAAACTCTGATCAGTTCAAGGTTTCTAAAAGGGATGTTAAGAATATGAACTGGATTCCCATTTAGACATGACAAGCCTCAAAATGTAGATAGTCACATCCAGGGTGCTTTAACCAGAAATTAAATGTTAAAAATCAGACATTTCTTGTCATTCATTTTATTCAGTAGTCCAAAATGAATTTGGGGTACTAACTTGTTTTAGAGGTGGGCCTTGCTGTATGCTGAAAACAATAACTTTGCACCTTGAGTTCTCAGTTCATAGCCAATAAAGTTGGAGATGCAAAATCTGAATGGATAGATAATAGGATATGGCACAGAAAGCCATTAGGTCTATGGTGTTTTGAGGGCATATATTTTCATTGCTATGATTATTCATCTGACCTAACCCATAAACTACCAGAAAGGAAGCATTTTTTTCTTTTCTGGCACTGTTTTTCTCCTAGTTCCTTTATGTTCATTAGATATATCAAGCTCATTCCTACCTCAGGCCCTTTGCACATCCTGGTCTCTCTGGTTGGAAAGATCTTGCTCTGACCCTCAGAGGCTAGCTCCTTCTCAAGTAACGTCATCTAAATGCTCAAAGATGCCACCTGGACCATTTTAACTAGAGTTACAACTCTTCCAAATCACTCTTACATTGCCCAGTTTGTTCCCCCGTGTCACCTCCTCCTAAACTGAAATTATTTTGCTATCTGTTGAATTTCTTACTAACCACTGCTACCCCCAACACACAATTGAGTGTAAGTTACTAAAGGGAGAGATCTTGTCTGTAGCTTGTTTGTTGCTACATATTTTTTTTTGAAACTACTGTATGCTCAATGTTTGTAATAGTGACTCACACATGATAGATGATCAGTAAGTGTTGAATAAATGAATTCAGTATTACACCCTAGATTACTCTTTTAACTGTGTATAAGGCAGTACAAACATAACTTTCAAACTGTGCAATGACTCATGCTCTCAAGATAAGAGAAGTTCTTTTACACTGAAGTTAAAATGAAAACAGAAATAACACAGTTGTATTTGTTTTAAATCATATTGCGGTTTTAGAAAAGAAGCATACATTTTATTGGAGTCAGCTCCCACAAAACGATCACTGTAGAGTTCTATCAGCATTTGACAATAGATGGGCATTTTAGATATCCATGAGCTAAGGTTTTTCACTTCAAGAGTATATCAAATTCATATTGAAAGGGACTAGGGATGAAATAGCATTTGTATTTAAAGTATAAGATAAGTACAAAATGCAAAAAACACCCGTGAAAATAATTTTGAAAATCATGTAGATTTATAATTAATCTTCAAACACTGAAAATTTCCATAGCTTGGACCTCCTCCAAGGGCTATGAAGTGTCGTTCTTTGCTTAGAGCTTTTCCAGTGGAAACAGTAGAGGGAGCTGCTGCCCCACATTACAAATTCCTTGAACTTTTTCTGTTTTCAACATAAATTGCTATGCACTGAAATGTGACACATTTGAGCCCACTGCTCAATTCTCATACTGCAATAATGAAACAATGCACAAAAACAATGCCAGGGGGAAAAATGAAAGAATCAAGAGCCCTGCCTGTAACAGAAAGAAATAATAACATGCTTTAAAATTAATGTGGTTTTTAATAAACACTTTTACAGGGATGATGAATGAGAAGTAAAGTTAATGTCAAATGGGTGGGCTAATACATACTTCCTTTAATGGCTCATTAGTTAAATTCTCCTGCTTTCCCTCCTGCTCTGCCTCATTTCCAGCTGCTTTCCTCTCTTTTCTAAAGGAACTAAAAACCAGAACACTTTGAAATAAACTAAGGCATTTCAAGTCTTGAGACTTTCCAAGTCTCATTATCATAACACAAGGCCACGATTTTCCATTGCTTATGCTATGCAGATAACTGGAAGGCTTTAAAGAAAAAGAGAAATTTTTGTTAGAGTGTGAGGGATAGTAATTGAGACTTAGAGAACTAATAAAATATAACAGTTCAGATTGTGGATGAACAAGTCCCACAAGCAAGGAAGAGGCTGTAAATCAGAAGAGAAAAAAACACCACTGAATACTTAGACCCTGTTATTATTACCTGACTATGAGTAACCTTCATCTCTCTTCATGAGCAGATTTACAAATGTAGACTAAGCATTCCATATTTATGTAGAGCTCATGATCTTTCATTTTAGCAAGTCATTGAAAGACATTCACATTTTTGTTAACAGGGTTTTGGGAAATTTATAAAAAGGGAAAAAATGTAGTGGTTCAATTGCAGATTCAGGATGATCTCTTCTATCTACAATACTATATGTGTGGATGGATGTTCAGAAAAATAGGAATGGATCTCAGTTATACTTAGATAGAGCTTTACATTTACAAGAGAGATCTTCTCATACATGGCATTGATTTCTCCCAGCAACTGTGAGAAGTTGATGAGGCAGGTCCTATCTTTTGAATTTACAGAAAAGGAAACTGAGCCATGGAAATGTCAAGTGAACTGCCTGAGGACACCCTAGTGTGGAGGACTGGGTACCTCACAATCTTCTTACACTATCCCATTGTCCTGAGGCACTGCAGTGCTATGGATGACGGTGAGAAAATCAAGCCATGTTCTGTGTATATAATGTTTAAATAAGGCAGATCCTAGTCAAATTATAAATTAGAAGTGTGTCTTTCACATCCATGATCCAGTGAAATAAAGATGGGTTTAGAGATCAGCTCCTGAGTTTCACTTCTGGTTCCCCCACTTACACTTGTGTGATCTTGGGCATGTTACTGGATGTTTCTAAGCATCCTTTATCCTATTATAAAATGGGACTGTTTCTACATCTCACCACAGTTTTGAGGATTACATAAGGCACTGGCAGTGGAGAACCTCATGCAGAGCAAGTACTATAATAAACTCTCCTGATCCATCCCTTTCTTTTGAACCTGTTTCCTCAGGAGCTAGTAGTATTCCTTCCCCAGGGAGATACTTAATGCTCTCAGGCTTCTTCTCTGAAAAACTGCTCTTCAGCATAGTGTATTTGCAGGTATTATCAGTCTCAGACATCTCTACTTAATAGTATCCCTCCAATGAAGAGTTAGTCATTCACAACAAGAGGGCGGAAATTATTTGGGGGAATTTGAGAGCTTTTTCCTTTGCATAGGTGAGATCGATCTGCCTGTTAATAGGAAATTGGACTAACATTTTATAAAAAATGTGCTCATCATAAAGGGTTGTGGCTAGCTCTGTTAACCAGTTTAGTTGATCCTCAATTACAAGTATTTTGATTAAGAATAATCTTATTTTATGCAGAATACATGTATGTAAATTTCAACTAAATCTTCCTCAAGCAGAGTAAAAATTGCTATTAAATATGGGAACTAGGAGTGCCTAGGTGGCTCAGTTGGTTAATCATCTGACTCTTGATTTTGGTTCAAGTTGTGATCTCAGAGTTGTAAGATCAAGCCCCGCGTCAGGCTCCATGCCCAGTGTGGAGTCTGCTTGAGATTCTCTTTCCCTCTCCCTCTGCCCATCCTCTCTCTCTCTCTCTCTCACTAAATAAATAAAATCTTAAAAAAAATAAATATGGGAACTAAATTGGAGTAATATACATGACTTTAATGAAGCACTAATTCAAAAGACAATTTAATAATAATAGTTCAATAGGTCTACTTTTAGTAAATATTCCATTATTAGAATTTTTTCCCCTAGGAAATATACTCTCTAAGGGGGAAAATGGTTGTCATTTATATGCTAAATGGAAAGTTGTGGGAAATTATTCTTTGTAAAAAATGTACCTTTTTGATAAAATGTTTCTTAAGAAAGTAAGAAAATACAAATTTGACTTCAGAACAAAAAATTGCAAGTAGAAGGATTGGTTAAAGTGTTTTAATTATTTGAGTTGCTTCAGGCTATTAGAGATATCTTGCAGTTCTATTTTTTAAAATCTTCATTGATATTCCTTAAAATAACAACACTACCTTTGATTTAAGGAACATCTCTAAAACCCTGAAAGGAAAACATTTTCTTGAAGAAATTGTTATCAAATTGTCATCTTGGTGCTTTTTAGACAATCACACTGATTGGAATAAAGTTTTTTCTCCCTAACTTTTCTAAAGGCTAATTGCTCAAACATATATGCTAAAGTTACATACTATTCAGTCACTTGAGGGATATTACATATTATTCGATTACTGTTTGTTAAGAGAGATAAAACTAATATTTTAAAATTATTTCATATTGTCATAAGAAATTCTAACATGTGCTTTAGGAATCTCACATGCAAGCCACTAGGGTGAGTCATACACCATCTCTAAATCTGAATTAGAAAGATTTTTGCCTTGACCAACCTTTTCTTCTTTCTCTTGTTACCTTCTTTCCTCCTGTGAAGTAGGCTCCTTTCACTTAGGGTACAATGTTGAAAAAGACAAATAACTGAAAAACAACAACATTTTGATCTAAATATGTCCATAAATAAATGGGGATATCTCCTAAGCTATATATAAATTGTCACAAAATACAAGTAGCTCCATGGGACATCTGAAAGAGATAAAAAAATGCTCTGCTGCTAATTTAAAAAATAGTAAATACTATGATAGCCACAGTGAATCATGCCTAAGCTCAACAATCCAACTCCACCATGCCTGCCACTAGAGGGATGTTATCAATGAAATCTGGCCATGGAATTCCCCATTTAGACCTCTCCATGAATACTTATAGCTTCACCTGCCTCTTGGGGCTTCATGTGAGGTTCACTAGGACCCTGGCAGGGCTCAACATCAGTACTCTGTATCCGCTCAGTCTGCTTTCCTCCACCAGCAGTACTCAGTTTGCTCTCTCCTTCCCCTCTATTTGTTTGACTGGACAGCTCCTTTTCAACTCTTTTTTTCAACAGTTTTATTGAGGTATAATTGATATACAAACAACTGAACATATGTAATGTGTACAATTTGATGAGTTTGGACTTGTCAAAACATCTGTGATACTCTCATCACAATCAAGGTAATTGACATATCCAATACGTACCAGAGTTTCCTTGTGTCCCTTAGGTGTTTGTTTTGTTTTATGGTAAGAACACCTAACATGAGATTTATACTCTTAACAAACTTCAAAATGCACGATAGTGTGCATGCACGATAGTGTGCGTGATCTATAGGCACGATGTGGTATGGCAGATCTCTAGAACATCTTCATCTTGCATCACTGGAACTTTACACCCATTGAATAACAACTCCCATTTCCCCTAGCACCCGGCAACCACTAATGTGTTCTCTGCTTCTCTGAGTTTCACTATTGTAGAGATCTTATATGAGTGGAATCATGCACTCTTTGCCCTTCTCTGACTGGTTTATTTCACTTAGCAAAATGTCCTCCAGGTTCTGTTGTAACTGGCAGGAATTCTTTCTTTTTTTAAGGCTCAATTTTTATGCTTCAGTTTGTCAATTCCTGAAGGAAACCATCTCAACCACTATCTCTTCTAATTCTCTTCCTTTGTTCACATTTCTGTAAACTAAACTTGAATTCCCAGAGGGCAAGGACGATGTCTTATTCATTTTTGTAAGTCCCGCTCCTAACAGAGTATTAGGTACATGGTAAGCGTTAAATAAATGTTTGTGAAATCACTTAATGTAAATTAGGAGAAGGTCGATGTTTTTATAAGCTTGTTTTTCTTAAGATATGAATTAATATGATCTTAAAAGGACTGCTTTCAAAGAACTCTGTTTATTTCTACCCATTTGAGAAACAACAGTCCTCTTGCTAAAATACACTATGTTCAGAAAAATTAAACATGAAGATAGCATAGAAAAATGTAGGGAGCCTATTATTTTGCCTTCCCTTGCAATGCTGCCCTTGGCTAAGTCCTGTAAGTATGAGTAGGTGCCTCGCAAGATTTTTTGCAGCATGCTGGTATGCAGGTCATCCATTCAACCTATCATCTGAACAACTTCAAAAAAAACCAAAATGGGATGAAAACTGTACCCCAACATAAAGTTTTGATAATACTTATATTAGAGAAAAGATATTTTAGTCAACTGGAGGAGTTATTGCAGAATCAAAAAGATGAAGAATTTCCATAAACCACAATTCTTAAACAGAAAATGAGCTATTTAAGATCTTTTCTTTTAAAACAAAAGCTGACCTATAAATAAAAACACTGTTGAATCACAGACCTGTACCTCTGAAACAAATAATACATTATATGTTAAAAAAAAGAAGAAGATAGTGGGAAGGGTAAAATGAAGGGGGGAAATCAGAGGGGGAGATGAACCATGAGAGACTATAGACTCTGAGAAACAAACTGAGGGTTCTAGAGGGAAGGGGGGCGGGGGTATCAAAGAGGGCACGTATTGAATGGAGCACTGGGTGTTATACACAAACAATGAATCATGGAACACTACATCAAATCTAATGATGTAATGTATGGTGACTAACATAACATAATAAAATTTAAAAAAATAATCAGTATTTTGTTATATCACAAAAGATAATAGACCATTTTTAAATACTGTGTATTCAGGATTTAACAAACACTGTATCAGACCCATAGCTGAGTTGAAATTCTAAATCCAATACTTGAAATAAAATAAGTACCTCTCTTCCCCAAGCGCTCTGGCAATAAACTAAAACTTGTGGAATTGAATATTATAAATTCTTTCATAGAATCACATACTTCTTAATCTTCTAAATTCTTCAGTAAACTCAGTTGATCTATAGTTGAGAACTCATTCCAGGACTTGGAGTAATCTTCTTTCCTAGACATTTGGCAGGCTTGTCACAAAAACCTTCATCATTCAAATTCCTCCTTTGAGACAACAATTAATCCAGTTTTAAAAGCAGTATCATATGTTTAGAAAGCTACATGAAGGTCTGATCTTGCCTGTTTGCATTCACCAGCTTTTCTTCTTTATAGCACAAAACAATTATTGCAAATCTTACAATGCATTCTCTGTTTTGCCAGAAAATTGGCACTGCCAGAAAAATCAACGAAGCTAATTCCTTTAAAGAATGGCTTCCAGGCTCCCAATTTATGCCTCTTTTTTCCCCACTTGCTTTTATAATCACTATCCATTGACACCAGTACATTACCAATAGAACAATTCACTTGAATGGCGAAAGAGGATGAAATGAAATCAATGCCAGGACAGCAACCTTGTTCATTTCTTGGCACACCCACCCATTACAGCATCCTAAGAAATTCCTAAGGTGCTAGGTCTGGAGCCCTCTAGTGGTGGTGAAAGCCACTTATTTTCTGGTTTCTATTTTCCTATCTACAAAATATATTCATTTGTTTACTTGTTCATTAATTAATAATCACATGCTACATCACAGAAACTGTGCGAGGCAATGGTGATAAAACAGAGATTCAAAAAAATTGCAGGGCAGCAGGCCGACCTATAAAGAAAATAACAGTACGAAGCACTGTGCCATGTGCTACATCAGTGCCGGAGGTATACAATTGTGGACGATGACACCTCACACACTGAGAGCACTGATAAAGGCTATATAGGAAAGCTGAAGTTGAGATGAGTGCTGGACAGAGGAGAGCTTACTTGGGCCTCTGGCTGCACAACCATGGCATTTTTGAGATAGTAAGGGAAGATGACACTACAGGTTACAAACAAAGGAAGGGCATAGAGGAGGATGGGCAAAGAGAAGTCAAGGGCCAACTAAGAAGGGCCCAGAATGACACGGAGAAGATGTAGAATCCACCTGGAAGGAGAGGGAAGCTATTAGAATTTCAAGCCAAAGGGTCACACAGTCTGAATTATCATTGAGAGATATTACTCCACTTGTAGAAGATAGAGGCAATGAGCCCCTCCCTGAGATACAGATACAAAGTGACAAGGGCCAAATGAAGGCAGTGGCAATGACGAAAGAGAGGAGGAGATGGATTTGTGAGCTATCTGGAGGTAGAACGGACATGATTTAGGAGCTGTTTGGATATGGACAATGAGGGAGAGAAAAAAAAATCTAGAATTATTTCTAGAGTTTAGTTTGGGAACATGCTACTTTTGTAATGTGTAGGAGACCTATAAGTGGAGACGGTGAGCAGGAAGTGGGAGTGTACGAGTCTGGAACACAGGAGGAACGTCTGGGTTGAAATAAAATAAAAGAACTGGAAACGTTTAATGCGTGCAACATACAGATAGGAGAGGAGGGAACACTGTTAATGGAGACAAAAAAAGGATGGCCCCAGAGGTAGGAGAAAAAGAAAATCAATGTCACCACACCAAGAGAACTGAGGGTTTCAAGGAGAGAGCAGGCAGCACTGTAAATTCCCATATAGCAGTGAAATCAGATGAAGCCTGATAGGAGCCCAGGGAATCGCACGGCTCAGAGATTACTGGTGACCAAAGAGAGAACAGTGCCGTTAGAGTAGCCTGGACACAAATCAGACTCTGATGGGTCAAAAGATTGGCAGAACCACAAGAAAAGGAATACATTTTCTAGAGGATTGGGGTAAAGAAAAATATGAGCTAATTGGCTAGAAGATCTTTATAGCTCTCTTCAGCAACAACATTCTACAAAATTCTACTAACAAAACAGTTAGATCATGAAAAGTGGACATGCCTCTCCAGATATCTAACTTACTACCAGCCTGGACATTAAAAAACTGAGGCAATGGAGCCAGGTAGGTTCAGATCAGGATTCATCTACTTGGAGACTTGGCTTAGGGTGCTCATATAGGCAGTACAGTTGTTCCTGTCCATGTAAGAAAGAAGTGGGTGAGGTATGCAGACAGCTACTAGCCTCCCTTACCTTGTGGTTTGTGTGGTGGTGGGAGGTGTAGGGAGTATAACCATTTTATTTTATTTTTTAATGATTTGTTTATTTGAGAGAGAGAGATCAAGCGAGGGGGTGGAAGGGGAGTGGGGGAGGGAGAGAGAGAATCTCAAGCAGACTCCATGACCGGCATGAAGCCCAACAAGGTGTTCAATCTCATGACCATGAGATCATTACCTGAGCTGAAACCAAGAGTCCAATGCTTAACTGACTGAGCCACCCAGGCATCCCAGGAGTATAACCATTTTAAACAGTAGAAAAATGGAAATTAGCCACAGGGGAGTAAAATAATCCATAGATAAATACACAGGAAGAAAAAGGGGCTCTCCTAAAGAACAGCCATCCTACTGTTTACTCACAGGTGGTCCTGGGGGGCCTGGTTTTCCTGGAGGACCTGTTTTTCCTCGTCTTCCCTGGAAACCAAAGAGAAACAGACAATAAATACTGTGATGCCTTTTTGCTTTTAGATGAGACAATATTAAATGGCAATTTTAAAGATAGTAAAAATTAAAAAATAATTTCAAACCTACTTGCCCTTTAAACATCAACGAGATCTAAAAGCTATAGGCCAAATTTTAATGACCAACAGGAGAAAAACAGTGCCTGGAATGAATAAACCTTAATTTATGAGCAGTCCTTTAAATGCTGTCTACCTTGATACTGTAGTCAAGTAATATAAAGTATCTGAAAGATGGTCTAAGATTGGCATTTTATCTGACCATTCTATGGTTTTGGATGCAATAAAACCTGCATTTGTCATCTTAAATTGGTGTTTCTCAAAGAATAGTCTGAATTGTAATTTCATAGGAGTAACCTGAGGGTGAGATTGGGTGTTACATATGCACATTCTGGAGCTTCATCTTAGACTTACTAGTTTAGAATCTCTGGGGAAGGAAGTCATGAATCTGCATTTTAAAACCATTTCAGGTCACTCTTATGCTCACTGAAGTGTGACAAGCACTACCCTAAGCCATACCATAATCCTATGTATTGTATAAAGCACATCAACTAGCTCTTTTCATCCCTTTGGATGGTTAAGCTATTTTTTAACTAAACTAAAATAAATACCCCTTGCTTATCAGTCTTCGATATCACATTGAATGTTAACTTTCCCAAGTTGACCACTAGCTAAATTTCAATCGCAAGAGTTAGAAAAATAAGATTGTGCTAACATCTCTAGGTGACTGTGTATCTAATAACATTTAAAAGGCAGTTAGTTATTTTTTATAAACTTACTTTTTAAATTTTTTTCCTTTTCTAATAGAAGGATGTAAGCCTAGGTATTGAAAGCATACATTTTGAATAAGAAGCATTTTTGAGCATATTATTTTTTATTTTTTAGAGAGAGCATGGGAGCGGGGTGGGGGTAGTGGCGGAAGGACAGAGGGAGGGGAGATAGAGAGAATCTGAAGGTGGGGCCTGGAGCCTGATGCAGGGATTGGTCTCAGGACCCTGAGATCATGACCTGAGCCGAAATCAAGAGTTGGACGCTTAACCAGTTGAGCCACCCAGGCGCCCCTCTGTGCGTGTTTTACACTCTACTTCATTGTTACTAATTATTTTATTATCATATTGGTAGTATATTAATACATATTAAGACTTGTTACTGACAAAGTAAAAGTATTAGATTAATCTTTCAACATTTTTTGGGGGGAGAACTGTAAACATAAACCCATAAAGGCCCATTTCATTCACTAATTTCCTTGCTTGGAAAGTGTCAGGCAAAGTCGCTTCCTCCTTCTGGTTTTCCTTGAGGCTGGGAGTGGGATGGGAAGTCCAGTGCCAGTTAAACCAGTGGAGTAAACTTTGGGAGATAAGCAAGCACATACCACAATATGATTGGGTGGGAAATGCTTGCACTGTTGTTGAAGGTAGGTTAAATGCACACCATCAAGAGTTCATATAAAAACAGCAGCTGTTTTTATAAACAATCCTAGCTAACATCTACAGAACAAATTTTTTAAAACTTTATCAAAAGTGGAAATATAATTAGTGGTATTTTCATGTATTTCCTGTTGCAGAGATCTGAGCCTGGGAGTTCCTTTGGGGAACTGTAACGGTGGAATGAATATATAATTTAATAGTCTGTATACTTATTAAAAGTTATACACATGTACATCATTTTCTGGTCTTGTAGTTTACACATTCTGAAAATCAATATATTGGGTCTTTTAGTAAATGTAAGTCAATCAGACCCTGAGGACTAATCAATGATAAAAAGTTTACTTAGAAAGTAGAAGCACTGTAATTTATTTATTCACAAGAGCACAAAGAAACAAAATCAATGGCATTGAAGTGTGTGATTGGTTCTTTCTTTTAGGTTGAAATAAGTTAAAACCATGGGATCAACTTCTCTGTGCATTCTCCCTTCTTGAAAGGAGACATGTTTATTGATCTGAGCAGGAAGTGGGGAAAATGAGGCTGACTATTGATCAACTTTTATCACAGAGTGCATGGGTAAGGCAAACCAAATGTCCGATATTGTAACATACCATTGGCAGGTCTTAGGATGAGGAGTACAAACATTCACGATTCAGTCCAGTATGGGCAAGCAAACAAATTCTTGCATATCACTGCTGATTTACACGATCATTTAAGTCAGCCTCACAATTGTCAGAGGGCACTGAGGTGTATGCTGGAGGAGCACGGGGGAATGCTGCTTTCATTTACGCATCCTTGCTAAGGGCAGATACGCAGGGAAACTATTTCTCAGGGCCCTTAAGTTACTGGAACATATTGTGTGAAGCAGATAACTTCAGATGGCATGGTCTTTTCAGTTTAAACGTGGTTCATAGGCTTGAGTTCCTAGTTACACCCTCATACTGATTGGAATACTTTTTAAAGATTTTCTTTACAAAGCAACACAGTCCCCATTTTCTTAGCCATACAGCCAAATATGCCTTAAGTACATTTGGACTTAGGACTTTAGCTTAAGTCTTAAGTTTCAGTGATCTATGAAGGGGGCTCTGACAGGACAGAGCAGGAGGGTAAATAGATGAGAAACATGATGGAAGCTCCAGAAGATGATGTCTGGGAGTGGCCTTGAACTACTGCAGTGACAGAAATTGTGGGCCTACTCCCAGGCATCATCTTTCTTCTCTCCAAGGAGCCCCACGAAGTCACTCCTTTGTCTTCTTCCCTCCCATTCAAGGCCTCCAGCTGTACTGAACAGTCTCCCATTCTCCTGTTCCTCCAAAACATTTTTTGGTTTTTTCACTTAAAAGCATTCAGGAAAGGTAAAAGCCTCCCTAAGAGATAATGTAGATTTTTGGTAGGGTGAATTTTATTGTTTAAGTCAGGATAATTTGGAGAATATTTTATATTAATATTATTATTTTTGTATGTATTTTTAATAACATATGCCAAGATAGCAGGCATAAACCACCACTCTCATCCTAGGACTAAAATCAGATTCCTCCAGTTTTTCTGAGGAAAGTGTAATCTATGAACCTCTGTTCTTTTCCTTACAGGGCTCTAGGGAACTGTGTGAGGATGCTTGGGGCCAGGGGTGAGGGCTGTTGCTGGTGGGGGCGATTCCATGGGAGGAATGGCCGTCTCATGGTTGTTCCCACTTCTGCCTCCTTCTATTTCAGTGCCTTCACGGTAAGGCTTGCTCAAGACCCACTGTAACGTGAGACAAAAGGTAGGGAGTTGAATGGGGGTGGGGAAGAAAATCCCAGCAGACAAAGACAAATGCTGAGCTGGGGTGGCCTTCCTGGTTAGGTTGCCTGCTCCCAGGTGGCCATTTGTTCATGAGCAATTGTGATAAATTGGAATCTGGCTGGATCTCCAAGTGGATGGGGACCTACTGTTCCAGCATAATCACAATTGGGCTAATCCACCACTTTTCTGAAAACGGGGGTATAAAGCACAAAACAGATTTACCCTGTCAGGTTGCCCTGGAAACCTCAAAGTGCTCAACATGTAAGTTTCCTATTTGGAAATAGAGTAAAGGTTATTAGACAGCAGCTTAGATATTTGTCTAATGATTTAAGCCCAGGGGTGCTCAGACCTGATTGTACATCAGTATCGTCAGGAGGGCTAGTTAAAACAGATCAGTATGTGAGGAAAAGGGAACCCTCACGCACTGTTGGTGGAAATGCAAACTGATGCAGCCAGTGTGGATGTTGGAAGCTCCTCAAAAAAGTAAAAATAGAACTACCATACTGATTCTACTACATTTGCTAAAGAAAAAGAAAACACTAATTTGGAGAGATATATGCACCCCTATGTTGATTGCAGCATTGTTCACAATAGCCAAGATAAGGAAGGAAACTAAGTGTCCATCAGTAGATGAACAAAGAATATATTACACACACACACACACACACACACACACACACACACACACACACACACACACACTGAAATATTGCTCCACCATAAAAAAAGAATGAAATCTTGGCATTTGCCATAACATGGATAGACCTAGAGGGTATTATTCTAAGTGACTTAAGTCAGGTCAGACAGAGAAAGACAGACACCATATAATTTCACTCATATGTGGAATCTAAAAAACAAAACAAATGAACAAACAAAATAAGACAAAACAGAAAACTTACTCCGAAATACAGAGAACAAACTGGTGCTTGCCAGAGGAGAGGGGGGTGGGAGAATGGCTGAAATAGGTGAAGGGGATGAAGAGGTACAAACTTCCAGGGTACAAACTTCCAGGGTACAAACTTCCAGTTATAAAATAAATAAGTCACAGGGATGTAAAGTACAGCAAAGAGAAGAAAGTTGATAATATTGTAATAATTTTGTATGGTAACAGGGTAATTAGACATATTGTGGTGATTATTTTGTAACGGCTATGAGTGTTGAATCACTATGTTGCATACTTGAAACTACTATAATATTGTATATCAACTATACTTAAAAAAAACCCAACAGATTTGTGTCCCCACTTCCAGAGTTTCTGATTCATCAGGTATTGGGGCAGGGCCTGAGAATTTGCATTTTTAAAAAGTTCCCAGTAATGCTGATGCTGCTGGCCTAAAGATGGCACTTTGAGAACCCCTACTCTAAGCCTCAAGCTCTTATTCATATTTAAAGTTAGGCAATCATGTAGAGCCGCAAATGTCTTGTAAATCTTGTAGCTTAGAACAAAAAAGCCCAATTAGTTTTGTGATTATGTGAATTTATGTGACTAAAAAGCCCATTGTCAAGTTCAAGAGCACCTGGACCAGAGTCCCAGCTTTTTCTTTTATGGAATTTTTTTGTGTCAAGATTTTATTTCTGTTAAATTGATATTTCTACCTCACAACACGCCTGCTAAGCATTAAAAAAAAGAGATTATCTGTAAATTCTTACCATATACACCCATTAGGATGGCTTTCTTTCAAAAAACAGAAAAGTGTTGGCAAGGATGTGGAAAAATTAGAACACTTATGCCTGGTGAGATTGTAAAATATTGCAACTGCTATGGAAAGCATTAGGCAGATTCTTAAAAAAAATTTTTAAGTAGAACTACCATATGATCTAGAAATCCCACGTCTGGCCATATAAATAAAAGAACTGAAAGCAGGCTCTTGAATTTGTACATCCATGTTCATAGCTGCACGACCCAGAATAGCCACAAGGTGAAACCAATTCAAATGTCCACTAACAGGTGAATGGGTAAACAAAATGTGGTATACACATACAATGGAATATTAGTCTTAAAAAGGAAGGAAATTCTGACACAGGCTACAACACAGATGAACCTTGATGACATGCTAATTGAAACAAGCATAGTGAAATAAGTTACTAAACGAAAATACTGTATGATTACTGAATGCATTACTTATATGAGGTATCTAGAGTAGCCAGATTTATAGAACCAGAAAGTAGAATGGTAGTTACCAGGGGCTGGGGGAAGAGGTTAGAGGAGAGTTATTTAATGGGGATAGAGTTTTAGTTTTGCAAGCTGAAAGAGTTCTGGAGATCTTTTTCACAAAAATGTGAATGTATTTAACACTACTGAACTACACACTTGAAAATGGTTAAGATGGCAAATTTTATATAATGTGTATTTTTCCACAATAAAAGACAACAACAATATTCATGACATGACATCTAATACACGATGGTAATAATGTTAGTCCTGCTCTTCTACCATCCTCTGCCCAATTCTCCACATTTTTTTCATTTAAAAATGTTTGATAATATATCAAGCAAACCTAAAATATGGATTGTGCATGAATTAAAAAGTGTAACCAACTCTTAACTATGTATGTGGAAATTTTTTCATCTAAAATAACAATCAAGGTGCCCATGAAGCATAGAAATATAAGAAATAGATTGTGGGGCATTCATACAATGGAATACTACTATACAGCAACAAAAATGAATGGAGTACAACTCCATGCAACAAGAAAAGTGACTCTTACAAACACAGTGTTCATCAATTTATAAAAGGAATAAACTCGGGCAAAGTTAATCCATGCTGTTAGAAGTTATGACAGATTACCACTGTGGGAGCACGGAGTGGTGGAGAGCACCAGGAGGATTTTACGGTGTGGGTGACACTGATGTGTTGAACTGGGTGCCGGTGACATGGATGTGCTCAATGTCTGAAAAATCATCAAGCTGTATATCCTTATGATGCATACATTTTTCTGAATGTATGTTACAGTAAGTTTTTTTAAAAAATGAAACCAGGAGATTTCAACAATAGAATGATTTTATTTGAATTATCTAATGACTTCAGCCATCTGCTTTTGCTGAGTGCAAGGCCACAGAGGGTCACTGTTGTCAGGAAGACAAAAAAAAAAAAAAAAAATCCAAAAAACAAAAAACAAAAAAAAACAAGGCTACTTAAATAAATGACATCTACAAATTTTCAACAGTTAAAAATAACCATCCTTCCAGGATGACTTGCAGTATGAGAGCACATGTATCTTAAATTAGTCACTTGATTTATAAACACTTGGCCCTGCAGGAACATTAAGAAGAGAAAGAATGCAAATAATGGGCTACTGGTACTTAACTGACAGATGGTTTTTGCTGCTGATGAGGATGATGATGATGAAGACAAGGTTATAGCAGTAATCAGACTTAAATAAAGGATGGTATGCAGACTGCGAGCCCACAGAGGAGACACATGTGAAAGCAGTCTCTCTAAATTGTCAGATCTTGCTAATACAGCTGGCTCCTCTCAAATATTTCCCTGTTCCCATGTGTGTATTTAGCACACTCTTAGGCATCAGCTCAGCCTGAACAAGGTATCAAGGAAATGTCAAGGAAGAGGAGACACGGCCTTGACTGGCACCCACAACTGTGAATGAGGTGTTAATTACACAGGAAAACATTACAGACTATTTGGGAGGTTTAGTTGTCTCTTTTTACATTGTGAGCGGAAATAAGATTTATGACTGATGTAAAAAGTTACCACATTTTGAAATCAATGATATGTGAAAAAAAATGGGAAAGGAATACTTATGTAAGCAATGCGTAATATCCTAAATGCATTTTACTTCTTAACAGATATTTAAAAATACATCTCTGACAGCAACAACTCTAGTCATAAAGTTCTCATTATTTCAGGGATCAGACAAGTGGCTCTTGTAAGGACATGGGAAGAAGATGTAATTCAGCATGGACAAATGATTTGAAATAGGTTTAGAGCTAAGGAAAGATGAATCCATAGTGTGGTGCCATTCTCAATGTTGTCTTCCTCATTTAGGGTGAGATCTCAAAATTTCTAAATTGCACACTTTCCCCATCTTTTTGTCCCTTTCCTTTCTTTTCCTTGTACAGACTTTGAGTAACTTTTGAAAAGTGGCTTTTCAAAACAAGTTGGAAATATGACAATATTATCTAAACCTCCTCAGCTACAATGAATAAGTGATAATTTGAATAAATGATAACACTTCATCAAAGCATTGGACTGAGCCAAATGGTCTGGTCTGTGGTCAGTAAGGTCTATAGTCACTGTTTAGTATTCCTATGGGGTTATTATGTTGTTATTAATTTGGTTATGAAGATAAGTAACTTCAAAGCCTGACCTCTTAACCCCCTTCTTATTGGATGTACCAACAATCAACTTTTCCCTCTGTGCTCTGAGCTACCCGTGGTATACCACAAAAACATAAGAAAAGTCTATGACTAACAATTATTAAGATGGTTACCATTCATCAGGTGCTTGCCATGGTCCAGGCATAGAGTGTTAAGCAATGACTTAACATTATTTTGCTTAGTCTTTTCAAAACTACTGTGGGTGGGTGGTACTGTTCCCCCTTTACAGAGAAAGAAAGGTTAAACATCTAGCTCCAAATCACTCTCCTCTTAACTGGTAGGGCCAAAATTTAAACCCACGTATATCTGAGATCTTGAAACCCGTTATCCTCAGGATTAAGGTTTCCTTGGTGGGTATCCTGATCATTCACAATTTGGGTTACTTTGTTGCTGTAATTCTTGAGTTTCTCTTATTTTTCTCACAACCAAGCAGATTTTTAAATGTCCCAGTTACTTATCACTTTGTCTTTTGGAATTTGGGTCTTCTGAGGTCTCACCTGCTCTCCTGTTTCTCTTTGCCCTCGCCTCAGAACCTACCCTGACTTCTGCGGACCTTCCAATGTGCCAACCACAACCTTCCATTAGGATTTGTCTGGACTCCTGATTGCCTTGCCAAACCACCAACTCTCTCAAGCCCAATTTCTGGCTCTGTTTTCTATGCCTGCCATTGTCAATCTCTGCCAAGGCACTTGACTCATCTTGGTATCATGGGTGGGGCAGCAGTAGGGTGTGGCTAAACAATTTCCTGAACATGCTGTGAATATATTTTCACATCTTTGCACCACATTAAGAGGGTGGATGCTGGAAGTGCACTGTGAAATGTTCTTTTCCTCCATAGCTGGAAATTCACAGGAGGCATGCTTATTGACTAGAAAAGGGGAATCAGGCATTATACATTACCTTCCTTGTCTGAGGGTGATGCCACTGGTCTTCCACATCTCTAAGCACTTTCAGAATGCCTTGTGAAGGCCAAAATTTATCTTTTACCTTTGTTAGGGTGAAATCAACATGTAGATGGAAAAATAATGCACATAAATTGTCATGTCTACTTTCACAGAAATGTGAAAATAAAATAAAAACAATGTGGTCAGAGAGGTCAGAGTCTGAACACACTTAGCCTCACCAGCCAGCACTGGGACAAAGAAATCATTAATGACATTTTATCTTGATTTCAATTAACATAAAGTAATAGAGGGTATAATTTCAGCATTTTTGAGTTGCCTATTTTAAAAGATGAAATGTACCCTCAAGGGTGGACTTTTAGAACTGCATTTTCAATGTGCAGAATTGATTAACCAGCATCAAATAAATTCATAGGAATACATTTTGCAGCTATCCAATAATTGCCTGGTAATGGAAGAGAATTCCAGAGGATCCATAAGATGAACTATACAGGTCACCTGATTTCAAAAGAGAATTTTCAGGGCATAATTCTCAATTCATCAATTTGAATTTGCTAGGTCCAATTGCATTTGGATATTTAAAAGCTGACTTCAGAATCAAACCCTAACAAAAGGATGGGTGAATTTAAGAAAACTGTACTGTGTTTTCCATACTGTGCAAGGGGAAAATACATTAAGATGACTAAGACCTGGATCTTGCCTTCAAAGTAGAAGAGGAGGGACAGTTATTCATAACAATGATTCAGATAGACTTGTTCATTTTGGTTATGAGTAAGCTTGGGAGTTTGGGGCGGGGTGGGGGAGTGAGAATTAAGTTCCTTCCTGTCCTGATCGTGTTCTACCTTGGAATAACTCTTGTGAGTCTTCTCTTTAGGGAGAGGGAGAGGGAGAGGGACGGTCACCAGCATGGGAGTGAAATGTAGGGAGGAAGCCATCTGTACACCCTCAGCAGTGGACTGATGGGGGACCAAACCCTAAAATGTCTTCTCAAACAGGGAGAGATTTTCCTGGATTCTTCTGCACTGACACAGATGTGTGTATCCTCCTTGGTCCTTTCTCCTCTGATACTTATCACCAACCTTTCAGTCAAGTGTGCTTAGAAGGCATTTCCCAGCCCATTACTCCTTATTTTTTGCTCGATTCTTGATTGATCCAAGTATTGGGAAATGTACTGATGACCTTCAAACACTGAACACTTGAGGACATGCCATTATGCCAATACGGGGTATATTTTTTCTTGATTTGAATACTCCGTAACATTTCTTTAAACTTCACTTCCCAATGTCTTGAAACTACGACTGGGTAGAAGTAATTCGGAGTGTAGCCTCATCAATCTGTCTCTCCAGACAGTCTCTTTCTCCTTCAGCTCCAATCTTTTCCAGCATAAGGTTAGGACTTCCTGGGAAAGCTAGTGTCCCACTTGGTCTTTGCAGCTCTGGTGGTGGGTCATTTGCTGGATTCTTTTTATGTCCTCCTTTGATTTTTCCATCCCCTTTAGGGATCTATCCTATAAGCAGAAATCCCAGCTACATCTTGTTCCCAGCATACATACATATATACATGCCTATCTACATACAGATTCATACATAAAACCTACCCAATTCAGCTTTTTCAAGCATGCAAAACTTCCATTACAACTTTTAAACTCTTCATTTGTTCATCTGCCACCTCTTCGCTGTGTCTTTGTAGGACATTTTTCCCACTCTCAGGCAGCATATGCCCAGATTCATTCATTCATTCATTCATTCATTCATTCATTCATTCTACAAACATTTACTGAGCCCCTAATATAGCCAGACCCTTTTCTATGTTCTGGAAATATCTTCAATCTTGTCCTTTTATTGGGAACAATAATAGTAATAGATAACCGATGGTCCTTACTCTGTGCCAAATACCATCCTAAGCAATTTACATCTATTTATTCATTAAGTTTTCAAAATATCTTTGCGGTATCTCTGCCATACAGATGAGGCAACTGAGAGACAAGCAATTTGCCCATGAACACTTGGTTAGAAAGTAGCGAAGGTAGAAATTCAGGCAACTTGGCTGTATCATCTCTGATCATTACCACTATGTTATACTTACTGCATATTTGATAACTAAAAAAATAAAGATGAATTTTGGATAGCAATAAGAATTATAAAAAAAATAAAGCAGAGTGAAGGATATAAAGTTATATAGGGCGGTGTGCAGTTTTAGATAGAAAAATCAGACCCTTAAACCAAGTGAGTCTGTGAGCCATGCAAAGTCTGAGGAAGGGCATCCAGCAGAGGCAACAGCAAGAAATAAGCCCTGAGTATGGCTTGTTCAAGGAATAGCAAGAAACACAGGTGGCTAGAGAGGAGCAAGCCCATTGCGGGGGCGGGGGGGGTAGTAGGTAGGCCAGATTATACTGACCCTCATAGATTATGATGAGGGTTCTAAATTCTATTATTTTGATTATTATGGGAAGCTACTGGAAGTTTTATCTTAAAAAAGTCATATAATAGAGGTTGATCTACGTCCCTGTCTACATAGATAATAGGCAGGAAGGTAAAACTACTACAAAGTTATCATTTAATATAGGGGCTCCACAGAACTGATTTTAGGTTATATGACTTAGATTGCTTATGGCAACACTTCCATTTGTGCAGATAATCAGGTGTTGATTATTGAAATAGCATCTTATGGTGGTTAATTTTAGGTGTCAATTTGACTGGGCCATATTTGGTCAAACATTATTCTGGGTGTTTTTGTAAAGGTGTTTTTTGGGGTGAGATTAACATTTAAATCGGTAGACTTTGAATAAACAGACTGTCCTCCATAATATGAGACTTGTCCAATCAGTTGAAGGTCTGAATAGAACAAAGACTGACCTCTCCAGTCTCCAGTCTGCCTGCCTACTCCACGGATTTTGGATTTACTAAGCCTCTATAACTGTGTGAGCCAATTCCTTAAAATAACTCTATGTATACATACCTTGTTGGTTTTGTTTCTCTCAAGAACCCTAATACACATTTCCATTTACATGTACAAAATAGTTTTTACCTTCCATTAATATTTTATGTTACTGAATATAATATCTATTATTCTCTGATATTTGCCCAACCCATTGTTTTTGACTAGGAAAGAAGATATATAAGGATGCGAGATCTATTTTATTGTTCACTGTGAACTCTGGCTTTAAAATAGAGAAAGCTGCCTTGTGTAAGTAATCCTGGAGGACTTATACAAGGATATTAATAATTTAATGAACTCATACTCAAGGGGGAAAAATGTTCTTGAAACATGTCAGGATGAATTTTCAAGGGAAAGACCTAATTAGCAGTGTCTAAAGCATATGTCATCACATTTAGAAAACAAGGACTAGTCCCTGTGGACAGAATGGTATGTTGGATTTTAAAACTTTAACTACTCTAGTTAATATGTATGATTAATGAGCAATGTGTCAGTTAGCTGGCCTAACTCAAGTGAAAGACCTTGCAGGGGGAAAAAAAAAGATGTTTAAACTAATACACAGAAAAATGCAAATGCAGTTTATAATCTCTTTTATATTATGATCAACCAATAAGTTAGAGTCCTTATTGGAAAATAATGTCATAGTTTGGATGGCTTTTAAAATATAGGATCAAAGATACAAAGATGCCCTAAAGTAATGGATGACCAAAGATCCCAATGACTTAACAAATGAATCCTGAGAGGCTAATAAAAGACAAAAAGCCCTTATTGTTGGATTATGGCTGAGAAACCAACAGCTTGGGAAAAAGTATAAATGCAAGGAGTTATGTCATTACCTTTTCCTTATATATAGTATTTTTATCTGATTATTTAAGTAAAATCATATCGAAGAAATAGGAGTTAAGTCCATTCAAAGGAGAGAACACATGTAGATGGGTTCTATTTGATATCGAGCTCTCCAGAGGTGAAGAGAAAAACCCAATTGTTTGTATTTGTGATTCTAAACATAAAATCATGTGGTAAAGTTCATAGGTTCATTTGGATGTTTGGGCTCCTGAAGACAGAACCTTAATTTAAATCCTCCAGAAACATCAATAACTAAAACTACAGAAGAACTAATGTTGCAAATGATCAAAACTATAGATTTGTTTACTACCTTAATGAGAAATGAACTGCCAATGAAAAACACAAATGATTCAGAAAACAAAGTAAACACATAATCTTAGATCAATAATAAGCATTTGTACATTTATTACTTATTACTTACAGTGCTTACTATATGTTGATTATTGGAGATTAAAAAGAAAATTAGACACAGATTCTACCCTTGATGGGCTTATAATCTAGTATCAGAATATTTCTCTTCTTCCCTCTGTATAAGGGTTTCCCCCCCCACACACAAAAAGTTAAAGTTGCTTAAGAGATCCAAGAAAAAAGTATAATTCACCATTATTTTCAAAATTTACAAGTTATGTGAAACTTGGATATAAATGGCTTCGGATTATTAGAATAGCAATATTTCTATTTTGGCATACTTTAAATACGTAGTATACTTGGTTGTCCGTGGTCATATTTTATATTATACAGAAAGGTATATATTCAATTAAGGTGAATATAGATTATCACATATTTATGACAAAAATAACTGATCATTGGCTTAACAACAATGAAAGGATGGAAAACAGTATGTATTATTTGAGAAGCCAGAGACCTGATCACTGGTACCTTCTCTTGTATTTATGAGCTAAGCAAACCTGACAAGTCACATAATCTCTCAGCCTTAGGGGCATCCACCCTACAAGAATAAAAAGATACCTGCCCTCATGGAGCTTAAAGTCTATTACAGAGACAGACAGTAACAAAATAAGAAAGTTTTAGTGTGGTCAATAGTGACAGATGCAACCAAAAAGAAAACAGGAGAAGCGGGTAGGGAGTATTGTGAAGTCAGAGAATGCTGTGTTGCAAAAATGATCTGTGAGGAAAGATCTCAAAGAGGTGAGGGAGCAGGCTCCCTGGAAATCTGGGGGAAGTGACAAGTACAAGGGCCCAAAGTGGAAATTTCAAGGAACTGCAGAAAGCCAGCGAGGCTACTATGGTGTGAGAGGAGAGAGGAGGTAGAGTCTACGGGGCCTGTGGAGCAGAACCCTGTAGGCCACTGTAGGGAGTTCAGCTTTTACTCTGAGTAAGGGCCCTAGCTTGTCCTTTGTAAATCTGAATATTCATGGAATGAATGAGCCACAGGAATAACAGTTACAGCACAGGAATAGAGTCAATAATATTGTAACAGCGTTGTATGGTGACAGATGGTAGCTACACGTGTGGTGGGAATAGTATAACCTACAGAGATGTGGAATCACTATGCTGTACACCTGAACTAACGTAACATTGTGTGTCAATTATATTCAAATAAAAATAGTCAGGATAGAATATTCATTTCGTAGAGAGGCTAAGGCCAAAGCTATGAATACCACCTTCTTAGGCACAATGTTGTTTACATTTGAAAACTTCAGTTCCAACTCTGCCAGTCATCCAACCAATCCTTACCCATGCTCATAGGAGAAGAGAACTAGGTAGCTGATAAGTGCAGATTACCACTATTTCTGTGCACATATTTCACCCATAAGTCAGCCACGGTGACATGGTAATGTTAACACATTCTATATGAGGTTCTATTTTAGGCCAGTAGGTTGACCACAATACTAAGTTTTAAAAAGAGCATTTGGGATATAGTTTTCCTTCATATTTGCCAAGAATGTAACTGATCCACAAGCTCTACATCTGAATATGTTCGACTTTCTCCATGCCCCCATACAGTTTAACCTCTCTGGGAAAGCTTGGAACCTTCTGTACCGCAGAATGGGTAGGCATTTATGGAGAACTCTGTTGTAGAGCAGCCATAGAAAATACACAAGGAGAGCATGGATATGTTCCAATAAACTTTATTTACAAAAACAGATAGTGGGTCAGATTTGGACCAAGCGTGGTTTGCTGACTCCCAGTCTATTGTTTTCATTGTTCTATCTTCAATGTCTACAATAGTACCTAGCAAAAAGTAGGTGCTTAATAAATATTTGTTCTTATTTTTGGACTGTGCTAACAATTAAAATGGAATTAAGTGTAAGTTGTTGAAAAGATCCTGGAAAAATGAGGAGCTTGCGCTAATGAAAAAAAAAGAATGTGATCTCATTCATTACCATACTTTCAGACAAGGATCAATAGCCAAACTGTGGGATTAATTATGTCTCAAAAATTCTTTAGGCTCTAGTGATGTTTTTATTTTTATTTCTGTTAATATTCTTGTTGTAGGGAACACAAGATAAAAACCCTCTTAAGTACTTTGAAATTATTTTGTTGAGAATTTTAAAAATGCAGATATATAAAAAGAGTAACATAACAAATGATTACTTTCCCCACAATATATAATTAACAACCAGTAATATTTGTAATATTTTATTCAAATCCTTTTTAAAATAAACAAAATGTTACAGATTAAATGGAAGTACTTTTGGACCACCTCTAGTCCTGTTTCCCTCACTACTCTCAAGGTGTAACTCTCATGAGTTTGATGTTATCCTTGTGGTCCATGTGTTCTTTAAAAAAAACATAAACAGGGCGCCTGGGTGGCTCAGTTGGTTAAGCGACTTCGGCTCAGGTCATGATCCTGGAGTCCCGGGATCGAGTCCCGCATCGGGCTCCCTGCTCAGCGGGGAGTCTGCTTCTCCCTCTGACTCTCCCCCCCTCTCATGCTCTCTCTCTCTATCTCATTCTCTCTCTCAAATAAATAAATAAAATCTTAAAAAAAATAAAAAAAAAACATAAACAGGGGTGCCTGGGTGGCTCAGTCGGTTAAGCGACTGCCTTCGGCTCAGGTCATGACCCCAGGGTCCTGGGATCGAGCCCCGCATCGGGCTCCCTGCTCGGCAGGAAACCTGCTTCTCCCTCTCCCACTCCCCCTGCTTGTGTTCCCTCTCTCGCTGTCTCTCTCTCTGTCAATTACATAAATAAAATCTTTAAAAAAAACATAAACACATGTGTGTATAAATATTAATAGTGTCATATTTTGAAATTTGTAAAAATTATTTTTTGCATATAGCCTTTAACAATATTTTTGTACTCAATAATTTTGTACTCATCCTTGTTGGGAGTGTGTGTGTGTGTATGCAGATAATATCTCCAAAGGAAAATATTTCCAGAGTAGCAAAATACAGATGTACAACAAGTACAAGACTATTTATTATAATATTAGGCAAAGTCTCAATTGTTTTTTTTTTCAGGTTTTGTATATTGGGGTCTAATGTTGCTCAAGTCTTTCATCCAAGAAAAGAACTAATGGCCCAAGGAATTCAGGAATTAAGCATCATTTTATTTTTGTTAGAAAAACTTCATCCTGTAAAGTGTCAATTCAATTAGTAACATATGGTAAGGGCTGTAATAGCATAACTCACTTGCAATATTTCAATTCATGCAGCTAAATTTTAAAACACCTAATTGGGGATCATAAGGACTTCCAGTTACATAAAACATTAGTAGTATCTCTAATAACACAATAATGGCAAATATTTTGAAATGGAATTTAAAATGTAATCTGAGCCAGCTGAAATTAAATCTGGGTCTACTGATCCAAAGTATCAGTTTCTTAGAGCTTTGAAACAGAGTATCTGTGTTCAATAAGCTAGATATATAGTGACCTTAAAAAAGCCTTTTGTCATATTTCATAACATCAAGGAATGGAAAGAGAAAGCATGAAGACTCCTAATGAAACATTTGCAGTCCATAAAACATTTCAGAAAGTACTTTGTCAACCTATGCTATAAATAGTTTAGTCTTGATGTGCTGCTGGACTTCACATGTGTCTATATTATGACAAAGAGAAGAACCTCCCCAAACTGTTCTATAATACCTCTAGAAATACACTTGTTTTGGGGAGAGCCCATTTTCGTAAAAGTTTATTCATCTAGCGCTTTATTAAATGGAAAAGTCCACCAGATGGCACTTCCGAGCTCCCATAGGCTAGTGCTAACTGACTTTGATGACCCAGAAGACAGTTAGCTGATAGAGTACTTTTGTGCTAATGAGACAAAAACACCCTTCCTCCTGGTGGCTACAGCCAAACAAGGGGGCACACAGTTGGTTAGTGGGGCACAGGCTGGATTTCAGCGGCCAAACACCTGTTGACTGGTTGTACTTCTCCAGGGCAAATGTGTTAGGTGACAAATTCACAAACGTCTCTGGGATGCTAAAAGGACCACTAAATCTTTTCCATGGTTTTAATACTAATAGATTTCACTTGGAAATTACTATTGTAAGTATGATATCACATTTAGCAGCTAACAAACACCTGCCATGTGACAGGCCCTGTCCTGGCTACATTCCATATATGTTTTTCTAATCATCACTTCAGGCTAGGCATTGTTAGTGTCATTCCCACTGCAGAGCTGAAGAACCTGAGGCTCAGAGAGGATGGCATTCCCTGGGTCACAGAACGAGGACTCCTCCAGAAGTCTGTGTGACTCCAGAACTCATGATCTTTAAGGGTTTGCGTTGCTGAAGTGATGCAGAGGTTAGCATTTTATTAATGAAAATCTCAAGCAACCAGATCTCCACATAAGGTATGAACCCATCAAGTGATGAATGGCTCTCTTTCCATTGGCAAGGCGGATGGGTTGCTTTGGCTACCACCAAAGCCATTCTATGGCAGAAGGAGCACTTCCACCTACCAGCTAGCATTCATGTGCACAAGTTGTAGGTCAGGGGAGAGAAGGAAAGTTGAAAGTGTTGGTAGGGAAATAAATCAAGCCCCCTAGAGAGGGGGCTGGGCAGAGACAAAGAGACAGAGTAGCTTTTGTACCAGTATCAGTTACAAAATCAGTATCATCTGATGTCATGCATTTTCCACTGCATTGGTTAAACTCTTTTGAATATTCTGTTGTACTCTATTTCTTTTTAAAAAAGTCTTATTAGGACCTATTAAGTTGATTTCTGACCTGCTAATGGATCATCGCACACAGTTTGAAAAACAGGGCTATTATGGAACCAGAGCTTAGCAATAGATTTGCGTTAGAACCCAACTCTACCAATTTCTTGCTCTGTGACTCTTTAACTTGCTCTTTAAGTTCTTTAAGCCTCAGTGTCCTTTTCTGAAAAATGGAGATAATAATCCTTAACAGAGAAGGATGTTGTAACCAGGATAATAATATAGAATTACCATATATATTATTTATATTGCTATAATATTGCATATATATAGATTATATTATTGGCATGATATAGCACCAACAACTGATGAGATGGCCCAAAGTTTTCAGTTTTGTGACCAGGTCAGCTTTAGCCATGCTAAAATTAAGCATGTTCATCTTACCTAAAGAAAACCAGTCTGCATGAGCCTAAGTTCAGCTACCAAGTTAGTTATCCTTACAGATCCTTACCTGGATACATTTAACTGTATCTTGTTTGCCTCTCTATGCACCTAAATCCAATACATAAATGCCTTTTTGTTGGGCTCTAGGGTGTTTAACTCCTTTGTGTAAAAATGGATCTTCAGATCTTACAAATGTAAGTCAGAGTATTGTTCACATTTTACCCATTCATTCCCTTTTATCTTCTTCTTCCCAAGGAGAAAACCAACCAAGAGTGTGAAAGGACAGTCCTCTTTCCTCTTAGAATACTTTTTTAGAAACTCCATTTACAAAATGACTTTTAGCTCCTCTGCTTGTCCTGACTTGTACTTAGATTCCAAAAGAATTAACATAGGTAGCCAGGAATAAAGCAGAGCAGACAGTAAAATTCATTAACCTGGCTCAGTGCACATTTCTCTTAATTATTACAAGGTTGAACTATTTTAAATGTTTAATTAGCAATATTTAAATAAAATGAATTCTTCTGCTGGTGATAAAAATTTTGTTACATTTTTAGCCTAAAGTCAATGTAACTTACTAAATCAGTACTTCTCTAACTCTGTGGTGGAGGACTGGTTTTTAAAATTTCCAATTTGTTATGGACTGGTACTTTTTTTTTTTTAAAGATTTTATTTATTTGAGGGAGAGAATCAGAGAGAGCACATGAGAGGGGACCTGAGCCGAAGGCAGTCGCTTAACCAACTGAGCCACCCAGGCGCCCTGGACTGGTACTTTTATAAAATATAATAATACCAAATTACTAGAAAAAAGTGAAATAAGGACATGTTTACTATTGGATTCAATAGACATAAATTAAAATTTTAGTAAATATAATCAAATAAACAGGGGAAAATAAAATAATTTATAAAACTGCATATATTGTTAAAAGTGTATATATGCTGATAATAAGGATTCACTATTATGCTTGGAACTTTCAGTCCTTTGCAATTATAATGAAACAAAAGTTCTGAGTGAGATAGTGATCCCCCATACTAAGTGCCTATAAACACTCAGACAAATGAAACAATCATATCAGTCTTGATAGTTTTAGTATAGAAACTTTATACTAGGGGCACCTGGGTGGCTCAGTCAGTTGAGCATCTCACTCTTAATTTTGGCTCAGGTCATGATCTCAGGGTCATGAGATCGAGTCCTGCATTGGGCTCTGCACTGGGCATGGAGTTGGCTTGAGATTCTCTCTCTCCTTCTCCATCTGCCCCTACCCCCTAAAAAAACAAAAACAAAAACAAAAACAAAAAACCTTTATATTAAAGCTTGCTTCTTGTTTGTTAACATTTAACCTAAGTTGAATTGAGAATGCTACTTGTAGGGCATAACTTAACTGCAGTGCTTCATTGTTTGGTTTTACTGATATTCAGTAGAGAAATCAATTTAACAGAGGTATGTTGATAAGAAGGAAATAAGAGATTCCAAACTGGCTTCAGCAAACTCAGGAGAATATTCTTTATAACTTTTATAAAAGAAATGAAGTGATGCTGTTTTTTTTAATTCATTTTTAATTCATCTTTAATCTTTCTTCTGTAGCCAGTTCCAGCAATCTACCCTATAAATTTTTTGTTTAATTTAAATTATTTTTCAAAGAAAGAAATGATTTTGGCATACTGGAATTTTTATTTTTATCTTTTTATTTATTTGGGAGAGAGCGAGAGCGAGCATGTAAGCAGGTGGGGAGGGGCAGAGGGAGAGAATCTTCAAGCAGACTCCCTGCTGAGTGCAGAGCCTGACTTGGGCTCCATCCCATGACCCATGAGATCATGACCTGAGCTGAAACTGAGCCTGACACTCAACTGACTGAACCACCCAGGTGCCTCAGCATCCTGCAATTCTTATATATGAATCTTCTTTGTTTATGTATGAATCTTCTTCTGGTGGAAAACAAATTTCAAAACCTTCTATCAAATGTTAAAAATATTTGGTGATAATTTTCACTGATGTAGGATATTGTCACTTATTTCTTTAATAATGGTTGTAAAACTATGGGAATATACTGCAACAATCTGTAGAAACTTCAGTTTTCCCTCTTTAGTTTTCTTCTGCTGTTGAAAAATACATTGCATTCTTCCTTTGCATGGAAGTATGGATATTATTAAAAATACTAAAGATAGGCAAAAAGCAAATCTATAAAAGTGTCCAAATTACATTTTTTAAAAGGAGAGAAGAAACTGGTTTCTTCTTTTTCTCTCACTTACCCTACCTCACAGTTCCTGGTAACCACCATTCTAGTACTTTTCTATGTGTTCAGCTTTTTTGGATGCCACAAATAAATCATATCAGACAGTATTTGCCTTTCTCTGACTTATTTCACTTAGCATAATGCTCTCAAGGTCCATCCATGTTGTCCTAAATAGATTTCCTCCTATCTCGTGGCTGACTAATATTTCGTTGTATATATACACTATGTCTTCTTTATCCATTCATTTGTTGATGGACACTTAGGTTGCTTCCATATCTTGGCTATTGTGAATAATGCCACAATGAACATGGGAGTGTAGATACCTTTTCAATATACTGTTTTCATTTCCTTTGGATATATGGGCACAGAAGTGGGATTGCTGGATCATATGGTAGTTCTATTTTTAATTTTTTGAAGAACCTATGGTAGCTGCATCAATATACATTCCCACAAATAGTGCATAAGGGTTCCCTTTTCTCAGTATGCTCACTGACACTTGTTATCGCTCTCTCTGTTTATTTTTTTTTGATGAGAGACACTCTTAACGGGTGAGCTGATATCTCATTGTGATTTTGATTTGCGTTTCCCTGATGATAAGTGATGTTGAGCCACTGGTTTCTTAATTTGCAGAAACAATGAATTGATTCTATAATTCTAACATACTTGACAAACTTTTTCTCATCAATAACCATAACTCAGTATGCAAGAAGAGTTGTTTTGATCATTTTCCGTACTATCTCAAAATTTTAAAAATCTCAATTTTAACATACTAGCCTTTACAAATTTATAATTTCTACCATGCCATTAAGCCTAACGTTTCATTTAGCTGATATTTCTTTGTTAGCAAGAATTTCCTGATAAAGGAAGTAATGTGTTGGTTTACATTCTAGTGCAAGCTCCCTAATCCGGGTAACCGTTCTGGAATACTTCCCTATCACTGCAGCTGTGTCGTCGAAACATACTCCTGTACAAAAGTTGAACTCTAAACCACATGTGCAGACAATGTAATCCTTTATATTTTCCTAAAGCTCAGAGCTAGTCATATTTGTTGGCAAAGAAGCTAAAGAAAAAGATTCTTCCTTTTGTCACCATCATCTACATTTGTACATATACCAAAAAAACTGCCACATGAGCATTACTTGTGCATTTGTCAAGACAAAGTAAAAATATTTTGCTAGTTTTATTTGTTCTTTGAGTTGATATTAGCTAGTTTTTAAAAAATATGTCAAGCCATGTAATCTTTGACATATTCACTCAATATTTCCAAGCAAAGATCTTTGATGTCATCTTTCACTAATGCCTCAGCAATTGTACATTTATTTTTGTTTCAGCAATCTAAAGTACTACTTTCTAAGACATCTCCAAGGCATTAATGTTTAAATATGAAGTACTGAACATTTACTTCAATTGGCTTTTTACATCAACGTTCATTATTTCAAAATTCTTTTGCTTTTGACCTTACTTGTTTTGTGTATAAATGTTGCTTATGTTTTGATGGATTCATTGCTACATGAGCCAGTCCATCTCTGCAAATGACATGCTATGCTTTCATACCTCACCGTCAATGAACTGAACTCAATATATGAATGATCATACTTCCTAATAAAACTGATACCAATTCTTTTGATCTTTATTTCTTTGAAATCACTTTCATGGTCAGCAGTTTATTTCTAATGAAAATATGTGGGTGTCAAAAACTCCTGTGAATCTTGTTTTGTCATTAGTTAGCTGGGGTTAAAAATAAATAATACAATTCTACTTTCCTAACTTGATTAAAACTTAAAATAATTAAAAATAATTTTTAAAAATATATGATCACATTTTCTCGTTTTTTTTTTTTTTTTTTTTTTGTGGATTACAGTTGACGAGCTAACCTCAAAATGTCCCATGTTTTGATGTGGCCCTATTGTTCCTGACTGGTAGGCAGCTACTCTCCAGGTGGTTCACACACAACTCATTTATGGCATAATGGATGAGTCCAATAACCATGTTTAGAATATACAGCAGTATTAAATTGTTATAAAAGTTTCTAAACATGTATTTTCAATTTCTGTACTTATCATGGTGCTGTATCACCTTGTCTGAGCACCATATTTGAATAGTGTTGTGTTACAAAGCACCCACGGTTCATTAACTCCTGTCTTTTTTATGGGGACAATCCTTTCAATTCTTCTACTTCCTTTTAAATACTTTTGGCTAGGTGAACAGTGTTCTAGGCTTTAAAAGAAAGCAAACACAGAGTTAGTTAGGAGGAAAATGCAGATAAGGTAGAGTCTGTTTTCTCTGACCTTGTCCCTTTTTCCTCTTTCTCCATCACATAGCTCTCCCATGGGGTTTCATTGGCTGACACTTCCCCACCTAATTAATCATCTGTCTTAGTGTTGGTTTAGCTCATTCCAATGTCTCCAGAAAGTGATGCTGCTGACATTTTTGTAACAGAATCAAAATGAGGTTGATTTAGTAAAACAACTCTAAGTCACAGAATATTTTCCAAGAGTACCTTAATTTGATTTTTCAAGGGAAGTCTATAAGACTTTCAAAATCTGAACATGAACAGTAATAAGATTTGAGTAAGTTTCATAGGTTTGTTTATCTTTGTAACTGTGTTATTGTTAGAAAATGTGTCTAATTGTTGGAAATAATGTGGCATAAAATGAAAGCAAATTGTTTGTATTTAAGAAAACCCATTTTAGGTAATTAGATTTGAAATTAAATAGCAAGATATAAAGAAGGACTATGGAGGTGGAGCATGAGAGGAGATAATTAGGAATGTTGTTAAATTTTAAGAATAAAAGATTAAAAATGAAAGTGTCATCCCATTAAATGCTGTGGGGAATTTACCTATTTCATTCTTTGCTTCAGTTTTTCTTATACTGGAAATTATCTAATGAAAGTACATTAGATACACTCAAGTCATGCAATTTTGACAAAATAAAAAAAGGGAATAGTGCACCATTTTCAATATTAAATTAGAAGCATAACTTCTTTTGAATTAGTAATTTTTATGCCATCCCCGTTTTACTTTGAAAAGGTTTTTATTTCTATGGCAACAACTGCAAAGAAATACACCATATTCATTTCCATCAACTTCCAATGAAAATGATTTTAAGCCTAGAGTAAATTAGTAGTATAGTCTACAAAAATGTATAACTATAACCCCAAGGATTTATTGATAAAAAGACACAGGCAGGACTATTTACATAGTAAATCAGTCCCTTGACATTTCCTAGCTTGGGAATTATCCTTGATTAGCATGTTTCAGAAATTTTGTATCATTTGAGAAAAAATAAATGACAGTTTATGGAATATGTATAGAGACATAAAAAGTGAAAAATTGCCAAAAGGAATAAAGATAAGAACAATTTAATTTTGGCAATATATTATTATGACATCATTTACATTATACCAATAAAACAAAGCTTTTTAAGAAGTTAGAATTGTATTCTAGCAAAATGGCTTTCTAAAACAAAGTAGATAAATTCAAACAAAGAGCTGATAACAGAAGCTCTTGTCAGATACCATGGGTAATTTACAAAGGCAAAGAGGCACAGAGAGTAAGGGTGAAGGAAATGCCTACATCTTCACCAGCTGCTTAAGAATCTAGCAAAATTCTGAAATTGCAATAACAGATGTTATTGTAAAGACTTCTGCCTGGTCTTTTATTTATTAATGTCCCATATTGCTTGCAACTGCAGTTTCTCCCTATTTGCTGACTTCCTTGCCTCAGTTTGTAAATGTCCTCAATTACAAAACAAAACAAAATGACAACAAAAAACTTTTCCTTGACCTCACCGAATGTGATCTTATACCATCTCTTTTTATACCTCAGCTTCTGAAAAGAATAGTCCATAATCCCCTAACTTTCTCAATAACTACTATACTCCCAAGACCCGTAAAATGTCACATCTGCCTCTGCCCAGCACAGCCCCTCTTAAAACCAGCCTTGTTCCAGATCACCAAAGGCTTTTCCTCAGACCCCATCCTCCCTGATGTGTCTAAAGGATTTCCAGTCAGTTGACCATCCCCTTTCAAAACTTTTCTCTTATTCCATTTCTCTATACAGTTGACCCTTGAACAACTCAGGGGTGAGAAGCACTGATCCCCACACAGTTGAAAATCTGTAACTTCTGACTCCCCCAAAACTTGACTACTAATAGCCTACTACTGACCAAAAGGTTTACTGATAACAGTAACGGTCGATTAATACATATTTTACATATGTATTATATACTGTACTCTTACAATAAAACTAGAGAAAAGTATTAAGAAGATCATAAAGAAGAGAAAATGCATTTATAGGACTGTATTTCTCAAAGAAATCCATGTAATTAAAACTGGACCTGCACAGTTCAAACCCATGTTGTTCAAGGGTCACTTGTACTTTTAACTTTCTCATTCACCTTCCACCCACCCCTGTATATAAATTTACCCTAATTTCAAGGTTCTGTCCTCAGTTCTTTTCTTTCTACAGTCTCTCCCTTGGCCACCCTATGTACTCTGGTGGCTTTAAGTGTCACCCATAAAGTGATGACTTTCTAACAGAAAACTGTACCTTTTTCCTTATGATCTCAATCCAGGTTTTAAGGGACTGGTGCATTTCCATTTGCAGATCCTGTTGGCGGCTCTAATGCTATGGGCTCGACACTGACTCATCTCCAAAAGAATGTTTTCCTCTAGTATTTTTTACTTTGGTTGAAGGCACAATTACTGTTTCAGATTTGGTACTTTAGTCACCACTTTTGATACTTAAGTCCATTGCCTTTTCTCTGCTCATTCTCTCTCCTTAATGTCTGCCCCATCTGGTCATTTCACATTATTTTTATAAGCATGAGCTGAGTTTAGCCTTCTATTATTGGTTAGACTAAAAAATAGTTCTATCATTTGTTCCTATATAAAACACATGTACTCACACTCACTCTCTCTGTCTCTCTATCTCTGTCTCTCTCTCGTGGTGAGGTTAATATTAATCAACATTTTCATTGTGTCTTCTTCTCAAAAACCATTGAGGGCTCTTCACTGGTGATGTTAAGGATGGTTGTTTATTCCACCTCTGGGTGCAGATGTTGTTGGTGCCAGACTTGGGGACCAGCTACCATGGGTGCTGGCTGCCAATGGTTTCCACATGTGCTCCTCTCCAGAGGCTTGCCTTAGTCTGCAGGAACTGCCTTGCCCTGGAGATACCTCAGAAGTTACTGCCCGTTTCCCCTCCCAGTGTGGTAGGTGGGTATCAAAGCTTCTCCCCGTTCTCCAATGTAGGGATAAATTCTCTGGTGCTCCGGCTACCTGTGGGATGGCTAAAACTAGACTTCTGAAAGCACATTTTTTTGCCTGCAGTCTTCCTCTTCCTTTTTCTGCTTCCTTCACTCTCTTACAGGTTTCTTCTGAAAACCAAGTATACAAGAACTCCATCTTAGATTCTGCTTTTATGGAAACCTGACCTAAGTCAACTTCCATGGTACCTCACACAAATCAGGCACACAAATGTTTCTCAAGTAAATAAAACAGGCTTTCACATCTCTCAGAAAGAAGGTTTTCACTCAAACGTAGTTGCTTCTCTCAAAATAGGTGTTTTCACTTATTTTCTTCTTTCTCCTATTTTTTATTAATTAGCTCATCTCACCTCTCAGTGTAGAGATGTTTGATTGTATTTATAAGATCTTCAAATTCTTTTAAAGATAAACTATAAACATGATTGAATAAGTGCATAATTGAAATGTTTAATTTACATTTAAACATGATTTAAATGCATGCTATTAAAATGTTCTTTGTGAGAGATATGGAATATTGTAGAAAACACATGGCCAATGGAGAGTGTAGTGACAGCCCTCAGTATGGCAGAAAGTGCAGTGCTATTTCCTTTAATGGTATTTTGCTCTTTTCATTATATTTTCTGGGGTTAATATTCTTAAGGTGGCATTATTATTATTAAATAAAATGTTGAATGTATATAAAGGAGATGTGTTTATATTATTGAATTTTATGTGCATTTGAGGCATTAAATATACTTTTAGATATTCGTTTTCATGGTCCCATAGACGCACTGTTAATATCCCTGACAACGCACTTGCTAGTGTAATTAAGTTACCTTAATTAGGTATGCATAATTTAGTGATTTTAGGATTACAAATAACAACAACATTGTGGTCACAGCATATGTTGTGTACTGTTATGAATTTTAAAAGTACAATAAAAACACAGATCTATACACATACATATATGATTTGCTGAACATATTAAAAATGTCAAATAGATGTCAAATGTATCTATAACTGTTCATGAAAAAAATCCAAGTAAAAGTTTACTGGTTTTTAAGGGGGGCGGAGCAAGATGGCGGAGGAGTAGGAGACCTGGATTTCGTCTGGTCTCAGGAATTCAGCTGAATAGGGATCAAACCATTCTGAACACCTACAAACTCAACAGGAGATCGAAGAAGAGAGTAGCAACAACTCTCTGAACAGAGAAGCGACCACTTACTAGAAGGTAGGACGTGCGGAGAAGTGAATCCGAGGCGATATTCGGGAGGATAGACGGCGGGGGAGGGGGCCTCCGTCCGCCGCTTCTGGCAAGTGATAGAGCCGCGGAGCACAAAATCAGAACTTTTAGAAGTCGGCTCCGCGGAGGGATGTTGCTCCAGTGGCTAAGTGGGGGGGTGGGACCCTCGCGGGACAGTGTGGTCTCAGGACCCTTGGGGTCACAGAAAGAGCGGGGGTGCCTGAGTGCGGCAGAGCTCCCAGGTATTGGAGCGGGGAAGCCGGCTGCAGAGACGGAGCCAAGGCGCGGGCTCTCAGCTTGGGGTTGCTGTGATCCGTGGCCCAGTCAGGCCACTGCTCCTCCAGCAGGGACCCAACAAGTGGCAGAGCTGGGGAGATTCCCCTTCTTCCCCCGGGAGGAGTGGTGCGGGAGTGCACCGCAGGGATCTGCTGGGTTTGGAGACTCCACACGGGGTCAGGTGCCAGAGATAGAAACGCTTGGTCACAGACTGGGTGAGCACGGAGTGTGGCTGGAGACTGGGGACACGGGAATGACTGCTTTTCTCTGGGGGCACACTGAGGAGCGGGGCCCCAAGTTCTCAGCTCCTCCAGGCGGAGATTGGGAGGCCACCATTTTCACCCCGGTCCTCCAAAGCTGTACCGAGAGCTTGCAGGGAACAAAAGCTCCTGAGAGCAAACCTGAGCAGCTTGCTTAGCCCAGACTCACAAGGGCGGGGCAATTCCGCCTCCAGCAAAGACATTTGGGAACCACAGCAACAGGCCCCTCCCCCAGAAGATCAGCACGAACAGCCAGCAAGCCAAGACCAAGTTTACCGATCAAGGAGAACGGGAGAACTCCAGCGCTAGGGGAATACTGCACATAGAATTCATGCCTTTTTTACCATGATTCATTAGTTTTTCAAAGTTAATTTTTTTAACTGTTTTTTTTTTGAATTTTTCCTTTTCCCTTTTTCAACCAACATCTTATCAATCCCTTTTTTAAAAAAACATTTTTTATTTTTCATTTTTAGAGTCATATTTTATCCCTTCATAGTGGTTACCCTTATTTTTGGCATATATATGTAAGTTGTTCTCTCTTTAAAATTTTGAGATACAGTTTCTTCTAACAGATCAAAATATACCCTAAATCACTAGTGTATGGCTTTGTTCTAGTCTCCTGCCTGATCACATTCTCTCCCTTTTTTCTTCTTTTTTCTTTTTTTAATCTTCTTTCTTTCTTCAAACTTCTTATCAATTGCTTTTATAAAATCTTTTATAATTTTCATCTTTACAGTCATCTTCCATCCCTTCATCGTATCAACCCTTATTTTGTACATATATGTCTTTCTTCCTTTAAAATTTTAGCAGGCACTTTCTTCTAACAGACCAAAATATGCCCAAAATCTAGTGTGTGGCACTGATCTGTGCACTAGCCTGATCATATTTGATCATATTCTGTTTTTTTTTTTTGTTTTATTCTGTTTTTGTTTGTTTTTATCTTTTTCTTTTTCCTTTTTTTTTCTCTTTCTTTTCCCCTGGTTTCAGGTCTTTTCTAATTTGTATAGAGTATATTTGCTGGGGACATTGTTAACCTGTTAGCATTCTGTTCTCTCATTCATCTATTCTCCTCTGGACAAAATGACAAGACGAAAAAAATCACCTCAGCAAAAAGAACAAGAGGTAATACCGTCTGCCAGGGACCTCTCAATACTGACTTTAGTACGATGTCGGACCTAGAGTTCAGAATCATGACTTTAAAGATACTAGCTGAGCTTGAAAAAAGCGTGGAAGTTATTAGAGAAACCCTTTCTGGAGAAATAAAAGAACTAAAATCTAACCAAGTCGAAATCAAAAAGGCTATTAATGAGGTGCAATCAAAAATGGGGGCACTAACTGCTAGGATAAATGAGGCAGAAGAGAGAATCAGCGATATAGAAGACCAAATGATGGAAAATAAAGAGGCTGAGAAAAAGAGAGAGAAACAACTACAGGATCACGAGGGCAGAATTCGAGAGATAAGCGATACCATAAGATGAAACAACATTAGAATAACTGGGATCCCAGAAGAAGAAGAAAGAGAGAGAGGGGCAGAAGGTATATTGGAGCGAATAATAGCAGAGAACTTCCCTAATGTGGGGAAGGAAACAGGCATCAAAATCCAGGAGGCACAGAGAACCCCTCTCAAAATCAATAAAAATAGGTCAACACCCCGACATCTAATAGTAAAATTTACGAGTCTCAGAGACAAAGAGAAAATCCTGAAAGCAGCTCGGGACAAGAGGTCTGTAACCTACAATGGTAGAAACATTAGATTGGCAACAGACCTATCCACAGAGACCTGGCAGGCCAGAAAGGACTGGCATGATATCTTCAGAGCACTAACAGAGAAAAATATGCAGCCAAGAATACTATAACCAGCTAGGCTGTCATTGAAAATAGAAGGAGAGATAAAAAGCTTCCAGGACAAACAGAAACTAAAGGAATTTGCAAACACGAAACCAGCCCTCCAAGAAATATTGAAAGGGGTCCTCTAAGCAAAGAGAGAGCCTAAAAGCAGCATAGATCAGAAAGGAACACAGACAATATACAGTAACAGTCACCTTACAGGTAATACAATGACACTAAATTCATATCTTTCAATAGTTACCTTGAATGTAAATGGGCTAAATGCCCCAATCAAAAAACACAGGCTATCAGATTGGATTAAAAAACAAGACCCATCGATATGCTGTCTGCAAGAGACTCATTTTAGACCCAAAGACACCCCCAGATTGAAAGTGAGGGGGTGGAAAACTAATGGACACCAAAAGAAAGCTGGGGTGGCAATCCTTATATCAGACAAATTAGATTTTAAAACAAAGACTGTAATAAGAGATGAAGAAGGACACTATATCATACTTAAAGGGTCTATCCAACAAGAAGATCTAACAATTGTAAATATCTATGCCCTGAACATGGGAGCAGCCAATTATATAAGGCAATTAATAACAAAAGCAAAGAAACACATCGACAACAATACAATAATAGTGGGGGACTTTAACACCCCCCTGACTGAAATGGACAGATCATCTAAGCAAAAGATCAACAAGGAAATAAAGACTTTAAATGACACACTGGACGAAATGGACTTCACAGACATATTCAGAACATTCCATCCCAAAGCAATGGAATACACATTCTTCTCTAGTGCCCATGGAACATTCTCCAGAAATGATCACATCCTAGGTCACAAATCAGGTCTCAGCTGGTACCAAAAGATTGGGATTATTCCATGCATATTTTCAGACCACAGTGCTTTGAAACTAGAACTCAATCACAAGAGGAAAGTCGGAAAGAACTCAAATACATGGAGGCTAAAGAGCATCCTACTAAAGAATGAAAGGGTCAACCAGGAAATTAAAGAAGAATTTAAAAAATTCATGGAAACCCATGAAAATGAAAACACAACTGTTCAAAATCTTTGGGATACAGCAAAGGCTGTCCTGAGAGGAAAGTATATAGCAATACAAGCCTTTCTCAAGATACAAGAAAGGTCTCAAATACACAACCTAACCCTACACCTAAAGGAGCTAGAGAAAAAACAGCAAATAAAGCCTAAACCCAGCAGGAGAAGAGAAATAATAAAGATCAGAGCAGAAATCAATGAACTAGAAACCAAAAGAACAGTAGAACAGATCAACGAAACTAGGAGCTGGTTCTTTGAAAGAATTAACAAGATTGATAAACCCCTGGCCAGACTGATCAAAAAGAAAAGAGAAATGACCCAAATCAACAAAATCATGAATGAAAAAGGAGAGATTACAACCAACACCAAAGAAATACAAACAATTATAAGAACATATTATGAGCAACTCTATGCCAGCAAATTAGATAACCTGGAAGAAATGGGTGCATTCCTAGAGGTGTATCACCTACCAAAATTGAACCAGGAAGAAATAGAAAACGTGAACAGACCTATAACCACTAAGGAAATTGAAGCAGTCATCAAAAATCTCCCAACAAGCAAGAGCCCAGGGCCAGATGGCTTCCTAGGGGAATTCTACCAAACATTTAAAGAAGAATTAATACCTATTCTCCTGAAACTGTTCCAAAAAGTAGAAAGGGAAGGAAAACTTCCAAACTCATTTTATGAGGCCACCGTTACCTTGATCCCAAAACCAGACAAAGACCCCATCAAAAAGGAGAATTACAGACCAATACCCTTGATTGGATGGATGGAAAAATTCTCACCAAAATACTAGCCAATAGGATCCAACAGTACATTAAAAGGATTATTCACCACGACCAAGTGGGATTTATCCCTGGGCTCCAAGGTTGGTTCAACATCCACAAATCAATCAACGTGATACAATACATTAACAAAAGAAAGAACAAGAATCATATGATCCTCTCAATAGATGCAGAAAAAGCATTTGACAAAGTACAGCATCATTTCTTGATCAAAACTCTTCAGAGTATAGGGATAGAGGGTACCTACCTCAAGATCATAAAAGCCATCTATGAAAAACCTACAGCGAATATCATTCTCAATGGGGAAAAGCTGAGAGCTTTTCCCCTAAGGTCAGGAACACGGCAGGGATGTCCACTATCACCACTGCTACTCAACATAGTATTAGAAGTCCTTGCCACAGCAATCAGACAACAAAAAGAAATCAAAGGCATCCAAATTAGCAAAGAGGAAGTCAAACTCTCACTCTTTGCAGATAATATGATACTGTATGTGGAAAACCCAAAAGACTCCCCCCACAAAACTGCTAGAACTCATACAGGAATTCAGTAAAATAGCAGGATATAAAATCAATGCACAGAAATCAGTGGCATTCCTATACACTAACAACAAGACAGAAGAGAGACAAATCAAGGAGTCGATCCCATTTACAACTGCACCCAAAACCATAAGATACCTAGGAATAAATTTAACCAAAGAGGCAAAGGATCTGTACTCAGAAAACTATAAAATACTCATGAACGAAATTGAAGAAGGCACAAAGAAATGGAAAAACGTTCCATTCTCATGGATTGGAAGAACATTGTGAAGATGTCAATGCTACCTAGAGCAATCTACACATTCAATGCAATCCCCATCAAAATACCATCCACTTTTTTCAAAGAAATGGAACAAATAATCCTAAAATTTGTATGGAACCAGAAGAGACCCGGAATAGCCAGAGGAATCCTGAAAAAGAAAAGCAAAGCTGGCGGCATCACAATTCCGGACTTCCAGCTCTATTACAAAGCTGTCATCATCAAGACAGTATGGTACTGGCACAAAAACAAACACATAGATCAATGGAACAGAATAGAGAGCCCAGAAACGGACCCTCAACTCTATGGTCAACTCATCTTTGACAAAGCCGGAAAGAATATCCAGTGGAAAAAAGACAGTCTCTTCAACACATGGTGTTGGGATAATTGGACAGCCCCATGCAGAAGAATGAAACTGGACCATTTCCTTACACCACACACAAAAATAGACTCCAAATGGTTGAAAGACCTAAACGTGAGACAGGAGTCCATCAAAATCCTAAAGGAGAACACAGGCAGCAACCTCTTCGACCTCAGGCGCAGGAACTTCTTCCTAGAAACATCACCAAAGGCAAGGGAAGCCAAGGCAAAAATGAACTATTGGGATTTCATCAAGATAAAAATGTTTTGCACAGCAAAAGAAACAGTCCACAAAACCAAAAGACAACCGACAGGTGGGAGAAAATATTTGCAAATGACATATCAGATAAAGGGCTAGTATCCAAAATCTATAAAGAACTTCTCAAACTCAACACCCAAAAAACAAATGATCCAATCAAGAAATGGGCAGAAGACAAGAGCAGACATTTATCCAAAGAAGACATCAAAATGGCCAACAGACGCGTGAAAAAGTGCTCAACATCACTCAGCATCAGGGAAATCCAAATCAAAACCTCAATGAGATACCACCTCACACCAGTCAGAATGGCTAAAATTAACAAGTCAGGAAACGACAGATGTTGGCGGGGATGCGGAGAAAGGGGAACCCTCCTACACTGTCGGTGGGAATGCAAGCTGGTGCAACCACTCTGGAAAACAGTATGGAGGTTCCTCAAACAGTTGAAAATAGAGCTACTGTACAACCCAGCAATTGCACTACTGGGTATTTACCCTAAAGATACAAATGTAGGGATCCGAAGGGGTACGTGCACCCCAATGTTTATAGCAGCAATGTCCACAATAGCCAAACTGTGGAAAGAGCCACGATGTCCATCGATAGATGAATGGATAAACAAGAAGTGGTATATATACAGAATGGAATATTATGCAGCCATCAAAAGGAATGAGATCTCGCCATTTGCAACGACATGGATGGAACTGGAGGGTGTTATGCTGAGTGAAATAAGTCAATCAAGGAAAGACATGTATCATATGACCTCACTGATATGAGGAATTCTTAATCTCAGGAAACAAACTGAGGGTTGCTGGCGTGGTGGGGGGTGGGAGGGATGGGGTGGCTGGGTGATAGACACTGGGGAGGGTGTGTGCTATGGTGAGCGCTGTGAATTGTACAAGACTGTTGAATCACAGATCTGTACCTCTGAAACAAATAATGCAATATATGTTAAGAAAAAAAAAAGAAGAAGATAGCAGGAGGGGAAGAATGAAGGGGAGTAAGTCGGAGGGGGAGACGAACCATTAGAGATGATGGACTCTGAAGAACAAACTGAGGGTTCTAGAGGGGAGGGGAGTGGGGAGATGGGTTAGCCTGGTGATGGGTATTAAATGGGCACATTCTGCGTGGAGCACTGGGTGTTATGCACAAACAATGAATCATGGAACACTACATCAAAAACTAATGATGTAACGTATGGTGATTAACATAACAATAAAAAATTTAAAAAAAGTTTACTGGTTTTTAAGGAAAATTAGGAAAAGTAGGTTCTAAGCTATTTCTGGAAAATTCAAGAACTATTCTGAATACTATTATGCCAAGAATTTAGAATAAAGAGTACTGTATCATCTACTTATATTTCATAAAAGAGAAATTTCCAACTTTTCTTAAAATTGTTGCATCACATTTATTTTGCAACGGCTCTACTCAATATAACATACTGCGAAGCTGAAGTGCTATAAAATTAAACTTGCTTTCAGAATTCTGTGCTATCACCCAAGGTAACTCAAAATACTATGGAGTTTACAAAGTTGAGGTCTTATATTATTAGAAATGTAATGCTGGCTTTCAAAGTCAGTAGGCCATAAAAATGTTTCATGTTCCAAATATTTTGCATTTCTGAAAACATATATTTCTCAAACTGATTAATAACTTGTAAGTCATTCTTGGTTTTGGCAGCTACCTAAGTATATACTCACTGTGTGCCAAATGGATATGTAACATTGTACTTGACATTCCCAGTGGTAAATGTACCAAATAGCTACTAATGGGTTCAGTGTAATGTTCTGAATAACGATAGGGAGGCAGGAATATTAGCATACTGTCACTTCGGTGGAAAATGCCTTCTCCTTTTCATTCTCTTTAAGTGTTTCTATGACTAAGTAGTTAATATTTATAAGATTCTCTCATAGAACACCTGTCACCAGACTGCATTCAAAGTGCTCCTGGCTTAATCTCATAACATACCTGAGGGCTAACCTGTGATGAAACAGATAAATTTAGATTAGAATTTTGAATGGTTTGCCTGAAGCCACAAGTTAATCCAATCACACAGCTGGAAAAAGAACAGCTCTGACTCCCACCTCCATTCCTTACTGACCAGCCAATGCTTGTTCCCAGGTATGGGTGCAGGGTAAGCAGGGCACGGGCACAGAATGTGCACTCTTTACCATGTGTAGAAACTGCAAAAGGACCAACTGTACCTCTCTACATTTGTCCCTTATAATGTGTGTGGTCTTAATGAGAAAAAATGAGGGGCTTTGGTCAAATTCTTGATAGTCTCCATTTTAAAGACAGGAAAATCTGGGTTTTGGAATGCAACCATGAAACAGAGAGTAAGGGCTTCTTATTATAGACAATAGCTAAAGAGATTAATAGCCTGAAGCCTTGGAGAACTGTTCAATGTTTCTGACCTCAGTTTCATGATTTGGTGGACTGGAATGACACTGTTGTCCCCTCTCGGCTCTAAAATCTGACAACTGGATGTCCCTGAAATGGGCCCTTAGGCCCCTCTGCTGAAACAGCTCCCTGCCTGCCTGGGCCTCAGGGACTGTGTGTCCCTGGTCCAAAGGAGGCTGCATAAGAAGGTGTGCTTCTCCCACAGCAGAGACCAGTTCTTGGGTCCATTAAATAAGCCGTTCTGAGTCAGCATTCTATTTGAAAAATATGAAACATTTCTCTTTATTAATCCAAATAACAGATAGCCGATTAAGCTATTCTGTTACAATACAAATGGTGTCATTTGACCCTTTATTTAAATGAATACGGACCTCAGCTCCTTGTGGTTTAATGACCTATGTAAGTGTTACTGGAATAAAACCATTGGTTACAATCTCTTTTTCTTGTTACAGCCTTCCCAGGGCACTTTGTGTCTTCTTCTTCAAGCGCACTGCAGAGACTCACTAATTAGAGTGAAGTTTACCACAATGGACCACAGGCACACTGTCATTAACTAGCTGTGACATTTATCTGAGCCAGAGCCTGTTCTCATAAAGTCTAGGCTACATCTCATACTATGTCTTTTTTCACCTGATCCTAATTAGACTGAGCTAGAAGTTGCCTCCAGTGTCTTCTTGTTCTTTTACCTCTCCTACCAATTAGAGGATTCTTGTCCTTGCTACACAACTACTCCTTCGTGAACATTCATTTGACATGAATATATATTAGCCTCTCCCCCTTCTTCCTGCCTTACTCTATTGCTTCAGCAACTAAATTTGATGCAGCTCTGGTGGACACCAAGCTAGAGTAAGGAGGAACATCTGGGTGGCAGGACACTAGGAGAAAATTGTGAAGTACAAATTTTCAGATAAAACAGATCATTGTCATTCCTTGAACTTCTTTTCCAAAGTTCTCTGAAATTCTGATGCTGTATTTTGACAAGCATCTAACTGACAATATTAAAAAATCTCACAAACATTAAATCATACCTTATTATGTGCTGTGATGAAGTCACATGCTTAATAATGAATCACATGTTATTGGGACTTCATCAGTTAGGACAAGCAGAGGAAATTATTATGCAAAGTAATGAATGATACACTTTCGCTCCAAGAAATGTATCATATAATAAAAGTAAGAAGACTGCTATGCTATTCTTATATTCTGTACTGATTTCTCAATTTCTGAAATAGGTATAAAATGATGAAAGCATATAGATGACTTTATATTTACTCATTTATATACACATATAACACCCAAAGCACACAAAATAACTGAATAAAGTTAGAATACAAATGTACAAAATCTGACCATGAGATATATAATGATACAGACACATAATGTTTGAAAGCTTTACATTCCTAGTAGAAAGGGTACTTCATACAAAAAGAACATAAATGCAAAATAAACCATTATATTATTTTTTATATGGTAGAATTTGTATTGTGGTATATTTTTTTCTCCCAAAGTGGATGTTTTAACTCAGTAAGAGTTTTATCAATTATATAATATTGACCTTTTAGAAGTGTTAATTTTAATAGTCTTATAGGTAAACTGGGGATAACTAGATAATTCTAAATGGTAAATGAGTTTCTAGAAAGACAGAAAATAAAGACAAAGACAGCAGTATCAGGTATTGAAATAATAGTGAAGCTTCCCCAAAGTCTGCTGTGGAGCTCTGCAAATAGAAGTGTAGGGAGAAATGTAAATTTGATTATTTTTATCTTCTGAGTATCACGTTTGGCTTTGTAAATTCAAGTAAGATGTTGGGGGAAAGTTGCATAGCCCTTGGAACTTGACCAGGGTACACAATTTCCCAGATACCCATCTAGAAATATCATACAGGATCAAATATGGCATTTCTTTGGTAATCCTTAAGAAGAAATCCTTAGGAAATTTCACAGAAAGTAAATGGAAAAAGATGTCCTGTGTATGTCAGGAAGTTTATTTTTATTTATTTATTTATTTATTTATTTATTTATTATTATTTTTTTAAAGATTTTATTTATTTATTTGAGAGAGAATGAGAGATAGAGAGCACGAGAGGGAAGAGGGTCAGAGGGAGAAGCAGACTCCCTGCTGAGCAGGGAGCCCGATGCGGGACTCGATCCCGGGACTCCAGGATCATGACCTGAGCCGAAGGCAGTCGCTTAACCAACTGAGCCACCCAGGCGCCCCAGGAAGTTTAAAACATGTGCAATAAACATGAGTCTACAAACATTATTTGTAGAATGCAGAACCTCTAAGATGTTATTTAAAACATGTATATTTACATATTTATATGTGGATTAAGCAAAAAAAAAAGATGCTTTTTTCCTATATTTATGGTCTACCTGGGACAAGAGTTAAAACTATTATTTAAGAAAATTTGATGGGGGGCGCCTGGGTGGCTCAGTTGGGTAGGCGTCTGCCTTTGGCTTGGGTCAGGATCTCAGGGTCCTGGGATCAAATCCCACATCAGGCTCTCTGTTCAGCTCTCTCTGCTTCTCCTTCTCCCTCTGTGCGCGCTCTCTCTCTCTCAAATAAATAAATAAAATCTTTAAGAAAATTTGTTGACTTTTTCCTTTTAGCAATACAAATTCTTGCTACAAGGATACAAGTAATAGAATTAGTGAATGAGTAGAATTATGGATACACTCACTGTGAATTTTAAAGGTCAGTTTCAATACATAAAGTTAAGAAGAGTCTCATCTTCATGTGCAACTAACCAAATTACTTCCTGAAGCTGAAAATTCATCATTATTCATTCTTTTCTCTATAAGGCTCCTCCTTAAAATTCAAGCCAATGTAAAATAATTTAATCCCAACTACAGACGATTGTTAGTGGTTTCTACCAGGTCCTAAACTCACTTCACTGGAACGATGAGGTCATTCTATGGCTTTGAAACTAGCACTGTGGAATAAGCTACCCTAAAAAAAGAAGAATTTTTTTTTACCATAAAATTTCTGTTCAAGATCAAAATTACAATCAAGCAACAAAATGCAAGAATGAGGTGTTATCTTGGTCCAACCAGACAAACTTGCATTTGGGGCGGTAATTAGCTGACTCACCAGCAAAATGTTTTTCTTCAGAGACCTAGAGTGATTTCTTTAAAACGTTCATGGTAGTTTTATGCCAACCTTGATACTATCCAGACATGCACTTAATGTGATAAAAAAGGAAAAATCCAAGGTCACATTAAAACAATAATTTTTTTTTTATATTTTGGGAAATTCTATTACAAATATTAGGAAACCCTGCAAGGAAATCTATATCTTAGAGGGAATTTTTATAAATGCCAGTTCTTTTGAGATACTTCATATAAACTTCTGTGAACATGCTCAGCTGTCTGAAATACTCCACTTTTCACTAAGATACTTTTCTGGGCTCCCATCCAGGTCCTGTCCTTACCGCTCCAACAGATTCCCCATTGCTATCTCTCCTTCCTCATGATTCACCCCCTAATTTACACCTTTCTTGCAATTTTCGTTTCTAATGTTCTCTCCATTATTCAACTAAAACTTCTCTTTCAGCTGGCACCTATTCCAGCCACCTCTTCTCTTATCCAACATCTTTCCTCTGACTTTGTTCCAAATTTTAATCCTCTTCAACCCTCCATACATCCTGAAATATTCTTCTGTTGGCTTCTTGGCTCTGCAGTGTCCTGGTCCCCATTCTGGCCCTTCTCTGACCTCATCATGGTCAGAGAACATAAGTTTTAAGAACTGTGTTAATCTATAAAGGATGTGTGAACTTAAAAATGTGCCAGCCAAATGTTTTACCTGTAGGATTTTAAAAAGATAACAAAGTAAAAAAAAAAAAAAAAATATATATATATATACATATATGTGTATATAATGGCATATGACAGAATCAAAGAAGAAAATCAGGAGGTTAAGAAAAAAAACCTATAAATCTCAGATATATATTGTCACGAAACATTGTTGAGGTTAAGAGAAGCTTTTAAGTATGAGAAGCATACTGCCATGTATTTTATTAAATGAATACTTTATAATCTAAGATTTAGTTACTTAAAAGACAGTGAAAAGAATAAAATCAACTAATACAAATTTTAAACAGAAATTTGGTGTGGTTCTTGGAGAAAAATAGTGTTCTTATTGTGCTTATAGAAAACTATACACAGAGATCAAAGAGAAAAAGAAAAGGAATTTATCAATCAGAATCTGTATGCTTAATAAAAATAACAATAGTAATATTAACATATTTCTACAATGTTTGATATTCTTCAAAGTATGTTTACATGTGACATCTATATTTGTTTTTTTTGTTTTTGTGACACCTATGTTTGAAACTAACCATAATTGTGAGATATTGGTAGAGCAGAAGCTAGTATCTCTTTAACAACTGAGGAAAATGAAGAAGTCAATGATTTATTTAAAATTAAATGTTCTGCTTTCATTAGAGACATTTATGCCCAGAAGTAAAGTATGTATAAGACTTGCAACATATTTTATATGTCATTTCAATTAACTTAATGATAGTCAATTCCTTCCTGGTCAAACACCTGTAATCAAAATATAAGAGTTTTGTTGATAATGTGTCAATAAAATATAATTTTAAATTCATAGACTTTTCTTTTGTCTTCTTTTGCATGCTTCAGTGAAATGGAAAAATTATTGGTGTTAGCTTGCAGTATGTGTGTATGCATACGCACACATATACATATAAGTACATTAATATGTCTAAAAGATCTGAGTGCTACCTAACTCTTGAGCAGAGAAGAAATGGTGGCACTAAGATGGACCTAACTGTAAATAAGTAAGAATGCTCATTTCTTTTTTTTTTTTTTAAGATTTTATTTATTTGACAAAGAGAGAGTGAGAGAGAGCATGAGCAGGGGAGAGTGGCAGGTAGAGCGAGAGGGAGAGGCAGGCTCCCCACTGAGCAGGGAGCCCGATGTGGGGCTCTATTCCAGGAACCCGGGATCATGACCTGAGCCAAAGGCAGATGTTTAACCAACTGAGCCACCAGGCGCCCCAAGAATGCCCATTTCTTAAATTAATTGCTTCCCTTTTCAGTAGCTTATAAAGCAGAATAAATCATGGATTGTATTTGAAAATAATAATTTGTAAATGTGGATAATGTCAATAATACCTGTTCCAGCTTCTTTCCTCAATAAATAATGGCACTTGTGAATCTGGTAGTAATAATGACAAGCCATGCCTAACAGTATCTATAAAATTCTTTTACATTCTTTAGTTTTTGACACTGTTACTCTTGATAGAGGCTAAAATAAAAGTAATATTAAATTATTGAGACTATACATATTTATAAATGGAGTAAATTTGCATAAAGTAGTGGTTGAACTTTATAATTTGAATATGTTCCTCCATAATTACCATGAAGGATACATAAGTTTAATTTATTCTTTAACCCACCTTCCTCTGAAATGCAAGCTTTGAGAGGTTTCAATTTCAGTTAGAAGCATTACTATTTTTAAAAAGCCTCATTTGAATATTTTTTCATTTCAGCTAGTCTCTCACAAGGACTCTCAGAGTTATTTTACAAGCCAAATTAAGAAATGTGGGTGGGAAGGAGGTAGCATTTAGTGTATTTGTACATGATTTAATTATCATGCCGTAAGAACATCAGTGGTAGTCAAGATGGCAGCCTTTGTTGGTACATGCAATTGTCAGGTTCTACTCTGTTCAGGATTTATTAAAGATTTGCATGAAGACTTAGAGGATAGGCTTATCAAATTTTAAGGTGACATAAAGCTGGGAGCCATTTCACTGGAAAAGAAAACTAATAGAATGATATTAGGGACTAAAATCCAGAAGATGAAATTCAACAATGACAGGAATCAATTCCTTCTCTGTGATTCAAAAAGGCAACTAACTGTACAACAGCAGGGACGAACATCTGACTTGGCAGAAGTTTTCATTAAAACAAAAGAGAGGGAACATCAAATTGACCACATGTTGTTTAAGTCAAAAGTGTGATATCATTGTACACTTAAAAATTTGTCAAGAGGGTAGATTTCATGTCAAATATTCTTACCACAGACACACACAAACAACTCTGCCATATGAGGGATAATTCAGACATAACACCCTCAACCTAGCCTCACCCACCTAACTCTATAATTTCCATCTTAAACCACCTACAGAGTATAAGTTTTAGGGAATTAAAACTAAAAATCTGTTTATTATTACATTTCTCTATTTTGAGAATACAGTTGACTAAAATTGTATATATTTAAGGTATACAACTTGATGATCCGATATACATTGTGAACTATTCACCATGATCAAGCTAATTAACATATCCATCGCCTCATACATAATTATCTTTTTCTTTTTTTATGGTGAAAACACTTAAGATTTACTGTTTTAGCAAATTTCAAGTATACAATACTATATTAATTATAGTCTCATTGTTGTACATTACATCTCCAGAACTTATTTATCTTATATAACTAAAACTTTGTATGCTTTGACCAACATCTCCCCCATCCTCCTCATCCCAGCCCCTGGTAACCACCATTCTACTCTGTTTCTGTGAATTTGACATTTTTGGATTTAGACATATAAATGAGAACATGCAGGATTTGTCTTTCTGTGTCTGGCTTATTTCACTGAGCATAATGTCCTCCATGTTCATCCATGTCCTCACAAATGGCAGGATTTCCTTCTTTTTTAAGACTGAATAATACTTCATTGTGTGCATTTGTGTGTGTGTTTGTGAATCACATTTTGTTTATTCATTCATCTGTCAATACATACTTAAGTTGTTAGCATATCATGAGAGCATAATGTCCTCCATGTTCATCCATGTCCTCACAAATGGCAGGATTTCCTTCTTTTTTAAGACTGAATAATACTTCATTGTGTGCATTTGTATGTGTGTTTGTGAATCACATTTTGTTTATTCATTCATCTGTCAATACATATTTAAGTTGTTACCATATCATGAGAGTGCAAATGTTCATTTCATTTCCTTTGGATATGTACCCAGAAGTGAAATTGCTGGGTCATAGGTAGTTCTATTTTTAATTTTTGGAGAAACCTCCATACTCTTTTCCACAGTGGCTGCACCAATTTACATCCCCACCAAGAGTGCACCAGGGTTCCCTTTTCCTCGCGTCCTCACCAATACTTGTTACCTCTTATCTTTCTGATAACAGTGATTCTAACAGGTATGAGGTGACATCTCATTATGGTTTTGATTTGTATTCCCTGATGATTAGTGATGTTTAGCACCTTTTTATGTACCTGTTGGCCATTTGTATGTCTTCTTTTGAGAAATGTCTACTCAGGTTTTTTGCCCATTTTTAAATTGGGTACCTGGGGGTTTGCTCTTGAGTTTCATGAGTTCCTTATATATTCTGGATATTAACTAGGAGGTATAATTTATCACTCAGTTTGCAGGAAAGGAAAGTTATTAGAAGGAAAATGTCCTCTGGATGCAGAACGTAGACATAAACTCAGAAATATGGTCCTAGATGCAATTAGACATTTTGGCTATCATTGGGAGAAAACAGAATAAGCAGCCTGGAAATTAACTTCACAAGGTCATTTCATCTGGTCTTCTGCCCCCAATGAGTTAATTGCTTAAGGCAGACTCAAAATCTAGATAAGTAATTTTCTATTTTTCTCCCTGACACTACTTAAACTTTGATCAAGTGGATTAACGAACTCCTGAATGGAGAGGGGCTGGAGAGCCAAATGGGAAACTACAGTTGTATATACAGGTATTGGGAGCAGAACTCAGGGCTGCTTTATAAATAATTTTAAAATTTCAGCATAGTTCTACTTATTTGCAATGTGTCCTTTCCAAGTTGCTTAAAAACTTCAGTTTCTCTACGAGAATGATAGTATTACATATCTCATAGAGCTATTGTGAGAAATAAATGAAATAATAATGTGAAACATTTAGCACATTATAGGTGGCTCATAAATCTTAGACATTATTCACAAAACTTTTCCTTTTATTTTCTTAACCATCAAAAGTTATTAAGCCCTTTTGTGTTCACTAAACTAGCCATTTGTAGTAAAAAGTAAACATAGAATTTTTAATTTTTAATTTTGATTTTTGTCCAAAACAAATCTTAATTGTACTACTAAAAAAAATAAAAACAAAGAAACAAAGCTGCTCTAGTAGAATGAGTTAGTTTAAAAAAATACACAGAAGCACATCAGCTCAATCTTAAGCTCCAGTAGAAGTATATTGTCTATAGTACAAGGGCATACTTGCCACATTTTGCTCTGCCCTAAATAACACCACACATGTTCAGTCCATTCCTGATACCTCCACAAAGTCCATGAGTATTTTCTGGGAAAAACTATCAGCATGTTGGGAGTCAGAAATCCATATAAGAGAGAGTTAAGAGACATGGGATTTTATTAACTTGATAAAAGGTAAACCTTGGTAAAATATACCACTGGCTCCCAAATACTTGAAAGATTCTGATATACTTGAGGCAAAAGACTTATTTGCCAGAGGACAAAACTGGGAATAATAAACAAAAATGACTAAAAAAGAGATTTGGGGTTAATATCCCAGGACAGTAAAAGAGAACGTGAGATTTAGAATCAGAAGCCCCATATTCAAGTTCTGGCTCTACTTTTTATTAGCTCTTTGACTTTAGGCAAATCACCTAAACTCTGAGTCATATAATCCTCATCTATAAGGTAACAAAAGTTAATAACAATAATCATATGAGCAAGCACATAAAATGTTTCAAGACATTAAAATGATTTGAAAATAGCAAGAACAATAAGCCATAAGAATGGGGTGACCCACTGCTGAAAGTGTTGAAGTGAAGCTTACCCATTATCACTGCAGGGGTTCCCTTTCCTGGGGGAAGCTAAGACTAACTATTGCAACTACAATTTACTCACTTACTACATATTTTATCTCAAAGGCAGTAAACTGTAATGAAAGAAGAATTACAAAGCATCACTGAAGTCAATAATTTAATTCAACTAAAGACTGCAGTTAATTATCACAATCTTTACAGAATTCATGAACAGGCGGGAACTCCACAAAGATACTCATCAACTTAACTCTGCAAAGATCAGCTTAACTCAAAACCTCAAAATATGACCAATGTGCCCTAGATCAAATTACAGTTAATTCATTTCACCTAAACTGTATCTCTACATTTGTGCTGCCAATCTTGAAAATATATAGAACTTTCTGGATTGTAAAAGCTCTGTCAAAATCTCAGATCTCAAATTTCAGCCTTTGGATAGTTAATACTCTCCTTATGCCCATCTGCTTGCTGTATTTTGTGTTTATTTTTATTAATGTTCAGAAATAAGTAAGCCTTGAGATAGTAATGCCTGCCAGTTGTCCCAAGTTTACTTACCCTCTGACCTTCTTTTCCAGGTGGACCCTGTGGACCCTGTATCCCCAGGGAACTCTGTGGGAGGTGGAAAGAACACATGTTAATAGACTGTTTCAAGTACACCTGCCTCACAAAGAATGTTGTGAAAAGTAATACCTACTTTATTGATTAAACAAAACTTTTAAAGTGATTTGAGCTCTTCCAAAGTTAGACTCTAATATATTAATAATGGTAAATTGTCCTGTGACTGGTTTGTCTTTGGAGTTAACTCCAGAAAAGAAAAAAAAAGTGATTCCAAACCAGGTGTGAAGCCAGTGTTCACTTCCAGACTCCAGACTTCCTTTCTGACTCCCATATGGTCAGAACTATGTTTCACCAAACTACCAATAAGTAGTAACAATATTTGCAAGCAGGAAAAAAAAGGATCTTTCTATATATAAACTCTATAAATATAGCCACATTTTTGGTTGAGAGTAGCTCTTCTAAGTATCCACTAAGAAAACACATGATTATGATATTGGCTTCAATCTATGTCTTTTCATAACATTTTTTAATATCATAGACATTATTTAATACTTTCACAACAACATTATCAAGAGGCAGAAAAAAATAAGCATTTTTTTTCAGACTGACAAAAGGCCCAGGAAATTCCAGGTGCTGTTAATCTGTAAGTCGAGTCTCCTGATTGTCACAGTTACTTTTATATAGGAATTCTTACTCAAAATGATGGTATATTTTTAAAAAAAAATTGTCAGTAGTTATTGCCTCTCTGAAAGTTTCTTCTTTGTTCTCCTGATGCTTCTTCCTTCCCTATTCAACATTTTAAACGTGGGAGTTTAGGCTCATTTTCTTCTCAGTCCGCATTCTCTTGCCATGATCTAATATACTGTGGACTTTGAATATTCCAGGCCAGTGATTCTAAGATTTACAATGTAGGTATCCAACCACATGCTTGAGATACTCACTCCTCTAGGGCATCTGAAACTTAGAACATCAAACACTGAACTTAGGACCCTCTTCCCCCAAATTGGATTCTCTTCCAGCATTCTCCAACTCAGTAAATTCACACAACATCCTGTTAGTGCTCATGCCAGAAATCTAGAACTCATCCTCTGTACTTTCCTTTCTCAAACCTCTCTTTCACATCCAGTTACCAAGTTTGGTTGGTGCATCTCCAAAGTATATTTGGAACCATCTAGTTCTTTTCATTCCTATAGCTCCAATCATCACTTCTTCCTTGCTCATTGGCTTCCTACTTGAACCAGACACTAACCCCTCCATTCTCCACATCATGCCAAACTGATCTTAAGAAAACCCAGCCTGATCACAATTCTCGACTTCAAGCTGTATTACAAAGCTGTAATCATCAAGACAGTATGGTACTAGCACAAAAACAGACACATAAGTCAATGGAACAGAACAGAGAACCCAGAAATGGACCCTCAACTCTATGGTCAACTAATCTTTGACAAAGCAGGAAGGATTATCCAATGGAAAAAAGACAGTCTTTTCAACAAATGGTGTTGGGAAAATTGGACAGCCAAATGCAGAAGAATGAAACTGGACCACTTTCTTATACCAAACACAAAAATAAATTCAAAATGGATGAAAGACCTCAATGTGAGACAAGAATCCATCAAAATCCTATAGGAGAACACAGGCAGCAACCTCTTTGACCTTGGCTGCAGCAGCTTCCTACTAGACATGTGTTCAGAGACAAGGGAAACAAAAGCAAAAATGAACTACTGGGCCTTGATCAAGATAAAAAGCTTCTGCACAGCAAAGGAAACAATCAATAAAACTAAAAAGCAACCTACAGAATGGGAGAAGGTATTTGCAAATGACATATCAGATAAAAGGCTAGTATCCAGAATCTATAAAGAACTTACCAAACTCAATACCCAAAAAACAAAAAAATCCAGTCAAGAAATGTGCAGAAGACATGAATGGACATTTCTCCAAAGACATACATATGGCTAACGGACACAAAAGAAAATGTTAAAAGATCACTCATCATCAGGGACATACAAATCCAAACCACAATGAGATACCACCTCACGCCCGTCAGAATGGCTAAAATTAACAACTCAGGAAACAATAGATGACAGTGAGGTGGTGGAAAAAGGGGAACCGTCTTACACTATTGGTGGGAATGAGAACTAGTGCAGCCACTCTGGACAACAGCAGGGAGGTTCCTCAAAAAGTTAAAAACAGAGCTCCTTATGATCCAGCAATTGCACTACTAGGTAGTTATCCAGAGAATATCTACACCCCAATGTTTATAGCAGCAATGTCCACAATGGCCAAAATACGGAAAGAGCCCAGTTGTCCATCGACTGATGAATGGGTAAATATGTGGCGTATATAATACACACACACACACACACACACACACACACACACACACACAATGGAATATTACTCAACCATCAAAAAGAATGAAATCTTGCCATTTGCAACAACGTGGATGGAACGAGAGTGTATTATGCTAAGCGAGATCAGTCCGAAAAAGACAAATACCATATGATTTCACTCATATGTGGGATCTAAGGAAAAAAACCCCAAATAAACATAGGGGAAGGGAAGGGAAAATAAAATAAGATAAAAACAGAGAGGGAGGAAAACTGTAAGACAGTCTTAACTATAAAGAATAAAGTGAAGGTTGCTGGAGGAGAGGTAGGTGGGGGATGGTGTAACTGGGTGATGGGCATTAAGGAGGGCACATGACGTAATGAGCACTGGGTGTTATATGCAACTGATGAATCACTAATTCTACCCCTGAAACTAATAATATATTATATGTTAACTAACTTGAATTTAAATAGAAGAAAAAAAGAAAGGAAAAGAAAAGAAAACCCAGCCTGACCTTCCCTGACTTTCCACAGGAAGGGATGAATGTCTTGGTTCATCAGTCATAAAATGCTTGTATTTGACCTTTAAAGTATTTGTCATAAGTTCATTTAAATGATTGTAGAGGTAATGATTCATCAAGCTCTAAGGACAACAGGTAGAAACTGTCTTATTCACACAATGGGTCTATTAACATCTGAGTGAAAAAATTCATACTGGAAAATCAATTCACTTTAGTAAGTTTTTGGATAAAGCCAATAATTTTCAGAGTTTTACAAATATTTGTGATTAACCTATCATATATTAAATGCTTAACTGGTTTGGAATAAATGAGAAAAATAGTAATAAAAATTCAAACAAATCTGAATTTACCTCCATTTCAGAAGAAACATTCCTTTGTTACCTAATTTTAAAAAACTTAGGATACACTTGTACATTCTGAACTTTTTCTTTAAAAGTTGTGGTTACCTTTAAACTAAAACATCAGATGTGTTTGTGATGACCTATAATTATTATGTATATATTCATTTTTTGTTTTTTTATAGAAGAAATTGCTTCAATAAATGTGATAATGTGCATAATTTCACCATCTAATTTTATTTTGAATAGAAAAGTTATAAACATTTAAATTTTCTTTCGGATAACTTTCATATGATCAAAGTTGTCAGTATTTAATAAAAATTACTGTAGCTCATTTTCAAAAAGCATTAATACAAAAAATTCTGCATGTATCACAAATCCTCAGTGTTTCCTCAAGTCTTTCTGATTCCTTCCCTACAAAACCCTAGTAAAATATATGTATTTATTACTGTCATTTCTTTTATCTATTCTTGAAATGATTATTTATTTATTTATTTTTAAAAATTTTATTTTATTATGTTAATCACCGTACATTACCTCATTAGTTTTTGATGTAATGTTCCATGATTCATTGTTTGCATATAACACCCAGTGCTCCATTCAGTACATGCCCTCTTTAATACCCATCACCAGGCTAACCCATCCCCCCACTAGAACCATCATTTGTTTCTGAGTCCATAGTCTCTCATGGTTCGTCTCCCCCTCCGATTTTCTCCCCTTCATTTTTCCCTTTATTTATTTTTAAAGATTTTATTTATTTGTCAGAGAGAGAGAGCGTACGCGCGCACGTGCACTAGCGGGGTGGGGGGGGGCAGAGGGAGAAGCAGACTCCCCGCTGAGCAGGAAGCCCAATGCAGGACTCAATCCCAGGACCTAGGGATCATGACCTGAGCCGAAAGCAGATGCTAGACCAACCGAGCCACCCAGGTGCCCTGTTCTCTGAAAAATTTAATGTTATAGGGGCACATAAAGCCCATGTTTTATTGATTTATGCAGGAATAAAAAACAGGGAATGAAAAAAGTGATCAGTTCTGTTTGATTTTTTTACAAAAAACACCTACCAAATGATATATAATCAAGGAAAGTTGGCTAATTAGGCCAACTTTAGGATGGTACATTTATAATGTGCATAAGAAAAACAACTTTTAAAATCCAAATATACCAAGTATTAATTATAATACAATTACAGCGAGTTGTGTCATTTTTTAAAAGAATGACACAATCTTGGCTCTAGATTAAACTTCCTTTTACCCTTAGGAAACTATCATTTCATGAATAGTCAAACTTATATATAACATTTTTGATATCTGTCCAAATGTTGACAGGTTTTTCAGTGTTTTTAAACATGAGCTACTAAAACATACACATACCAAATATTCACAGAGGGAGTACAATTAATTCTGAGCCATATATAATCAAAATTGCACTCCCTTAGTTAGAGAAATTATATACAGAAGCTGACAAAAATGCAAAAATATTAAACTTGATTTGGAGTGGATTCAATGGATTCAAAAATATTTGTGAGAACCTTTTGTGTCCAAAGTCCAAATGGTACACTCACACACATAAAACCCACTAACATGCCTCCTCAATGTAAATGATTCTGAATCCCATGCTCCACCCCCACCTTATATTTGCTAAGTCTAGAACCCAGGGAGATTTTTAATGAAAAGTTAGGGAATTGTTTTTAATCTCAAATGGATTATTCACTATTTGAATTATCCATGACCAATTCTCAATCCTAGCCACATTGCATTAATGTTCAGAATATTTTTGAGCTGTCTTTATTGAATATTAGTTGACATTTACAAAGAAAAATAAAATCAACACTGTCATTAGTAAAACATAGGCCAAGCAACCACAGAAAAATCATATTTTTTCCCAAAATAAGAAATCAAAATTTGGGGATGATTCATTATTTACAATTATCCAGTTTACTACTCCTTCCATCTAGTAAAGTAAAATAGTGTTTGCTGATCACTTACTATTGAAAATTATACATATACATAAGCTCCAGCCTACCTAAACTTGGGTAGAGCTCAGCATTTGTCTCAGACCCTTCCCACAATTCTTTCTTACTCTGGCCTTAATGCCATTATGTGTGTACTTTACTTATCCTCTTAGTTGACTTGGAGTCCTAGAGGACAGATCATCATTTTTTTTCTATGCTCTACCATACTTATAGAAGAGACTCAATAGATACTTAGTAAATTGGATCATAAGGAAGGAAACACTGGGATGGAATAATACTGGGTGGTGGTGGTTGTAGGAAACAGATTTCTGGTCAACCTCTAATCATACTCATTTTCGAAACTTGAACTTAAATACCACATTGGGGAATTTTCTGTCTTGTCTGTATTTCTCATCTAAAGTAATTTCAGTTGTGTGGTATCTAAGAGTAAAACTGCCTTACAGTTCATTTAAGAATTGTTTACCACTTATATCATCTCTATTATGAAATTTAAATTTTTGACCATTATTTGATGTTTTATGGTTGTATACCATCTTTCAAGTTAGAGAATTGCATCTTGTGTGTAATCTATGCATTATTTTCTTCTTAGATTTCCTTTGCAGAAGAGTAATGCCGATTTATTTTTTCCACTTTTTTCATGTATTTAGTCTGCTATGAAAGTAACTGTTGTAATCTGGATTTTTCCTAAAATTTCACAAACAAGATTTATTGCTTTTCTCAAAGAGAAGTGTAAGAATGTATTTTGGAGATTCATGATGTAAACATCTGCATATGTCTATACAGGCATTCATTCTTTTCTCTCTTTTTTTTAAGTGTTATTCTGGACATTAAAAATGTTGACAGGGAAAGGAATTCATAAGGCTGTTACCTCTTTTGGCTAGGATAAAACTATGTAAAAAATAGTCCAAGGAAGCTAAACCACTTTAAGTTCCAGTGGACAGCTATTACAGTGTGTTACACTATACATAGCTGGACAATCTGCTGATTACTTAAGACAGGCTAGAACTTGTCATTATGGAAGCCCATGTAAATATTTAACTGAGAAATTACTTAGAATTAACCAGTTCAGAACAGAATTTTGAAATGTTTAACAAATACAGCAGATGTTTAGTAGAGTTAATAGGGTAGATTAATTGCATTTAAACACATTTTCATTTGTGAAAAGAGGCAAGATATATTCATAACTTCTTAATCAAAGAAAGAAGCTGAAGTAAAAAAGGGAAGTTTCATTTTGAAGTATTATTTGCACTCCCTTGCTAGGGATGTTGCAGAATATATGATACCTAAAACCTACTTCAACAAAAATGTTATGCAAGTATGTGTATTTTAACTGTTATGATTATTGCTTTAGAATATGCTTCATAGATTTGAAACATAAGATTAAGCAGAATCTGCATAGATTCTTAAAATGACAGTAGGGCATTTTCTGTCTTTCAAATAGAGTGTACAAAATTAAAATGGAAAACAGAGTTTATCTGTTTTTATAGAAAATTTCATGCCTTTAATATGAGAACAATGGGAACAAATGTGATAAGTTGAAGACATCAGAACCAAAAAAAGCGTGAATCAGTAAAAATGTAACAGACATATAGTCCGGTCATGGGAAGTGGTTCTGGGAAGTGGAATTCAAGAATGTTTATGTTATAAATTAAAGGAGTGATGGGTTTTATGTCATTTCATAGAATGATCATGACACAGGAAAGAATTTCCCTTAGGGTGTTAAAGTATTCAGAAAAGGAATTCTATGTTATATATAAAAAGCCTAACATTTTATCATAAGCATTTGTCAGTGCACACTAGGAAATAGATGTCTTTGGAATAAAAAAAATAGAATCTCTTTCATATACTAAAAAAGAAAGAAAGAAAGAAACCCTGACAAACCTTTCCAGTAACACTGACAAAAGAAGAATAAGAAATAAGAGCTGTTGCTAGAAAGAAAATTTATGAAATATTTGTGTAGACAGGAATGTTTCGAATCATTATAAGTTACAGTAAACAGGTCCTATAATTGGATGAACAATTTTATCCTATCTTCAACAATTTAAAAAATAGAGGTCATCTGTAGTGCTTTCAAAATTTAACAGTTTCGTTTGAAAGTCCTGCCAGCATTTTGGACACAAGGCATAATGGATTATGATTGTTCCATATGGTTATAAAGATAAATCTTAGTAATAATCTTTCTCTGTTTTCTGAACTCAGAAATCACATTTATTTTCATACATAGATTCTGAAATGTTTTCAGTCACTATTGATTCAGCCATTAACACGAGAAATATAAATTAAATAATAGAACATATAATCTGTGAAACTGGAATGCTATCGGACATCTCTACTTCCCACAAACTTTCCTCTACCAAGAATTTTTGCCCATATTAGGAGATATTCTCCTTTTAACTTGTATATATCCTCAGTTCCCTTCCACTTTGAATATTATCTAACACAGTGAATTGCATGTAGTAGGCACTGAGTGGCTGAATGACTGCTAGATTCTGATTTCTTTACACTTCTGCTATAGTGAGAACATTAATTGCCATAGCTATCAAAATTTCAATTAAAAATTTATATTATTCATCTACAAATCCCACTTGATACCAAAATAATCTGTTATTTTTAATTCTTATGTGGTAAAATTGCAAAATAGATGCTCTACTTCTATTTGGAGGAGTTGCCCTTCATTAGAGAAAGAAATGTAAGTTGCATTAAATTTATGTCACATTGATGGGGATTAAGTACTTACTTTTTGAAAAAACAACATAAATTGAAGAGATTAATGTATCTGTACAAACCATTAATTAATAAGAACTAGAACCATCAAGTTATTTAAAAATGCTTATATTACTTAAAATAATGTAGTTTCATATTTGGTAATTATTCTTGATTCACTTTAATTGACATAAATATTTCCATATTTTGTTAATTTCATATTTTTAGTTTTTTTGACTATGAAAAACTTTATGTAAATTTGCTTTATTTTGGCCTTAACCCAATAATGAAATGGTTTGATTTCAGTTAACTCAAGGCCATGTTGACAAGTAAAAAATTGGTAGGCCAATGTCTATTAAATCCATTTGTATCATCTGTCTTAATGATTTATGTGAGGGAGAGTATGACTGATTCAGTTTTAATGATGAGTCTGATCAAAACAACAGTCTACTTTTTGACTGGCTTTGCCATACATCACTGACCACATCATGGCGACATGGTCCCATTGCAAAAAGAGGGAATAATCTACACATAGGTTGTTTTAAAATGTCTTCTGATGGGGGAGTAAGTCGGAGGGGGAGACGAACCATGAGAGACGATGGACTCTGAAAAACAAACTGAGGTTTCTAGAGGGGAGGGGGGTGGGGGGATGAGTTAGCTTGGTGATGGGTATTAAAGAGGGCACATTCTGCATGGAGCACTGGGTGTTACGCACAAACAATGAATCATGGAACACTACATCAAAAACTAATGATGTAATGTATGGTGATTAACATAACAATAAAAAATTTAAAAAAAGTCTTCTGATAACTTCTGAGAATGGACAACATGATACAAATGTAATACCATGAATAACTTGCATTTGGCCTATGCAACATAAATGACAAGACTGAAGGAAACTTAACCTAGTAATTCTGGGGTTAAAACATAAATCAGTACAGAGATATTCACACACCACATGAAAGACCTATGAATTATGCAGATAACTGTGAAGATGGTTGATACAATATCAGACTAAGCAAGTGGCAATTCATTGAGTAAGGTGGTAAAAACCAAAACTTTAATAGGGGAAAATGCTTCATACTGTAATAAAGAAATTTTTAAAATATATTAAAAACATATATTGAAGACTTTTCTCTTTTAAGATATTTATTTATTTATTTATTTATTTATTTATTTATTTATTTATTTATATTTATTTATTGGGAGAGTAGTAGTAGTAGTAGTAGAGCACAAGCAAGGAGAGGAGCAGAGGGAAATGGAGAGAATCTCAAGCAGACACCACACTTAGTGTGGAGCCCAACATTGGGCTCAATCTCGCAACCATAAGATCATGACCTGAGCCAAAATCAAGAGTCCAACTCTTAATGGACTGAGCTACCAGGTGCCTTGAAGACTTTTCTCTTTTTTAACTTCTTTTCACTGGCCTTCCTCCTTTCTTCCAGGAGCATCCATTTCCCTCAGGAGGATTAATATCATAACAGCATAAGTGTAAAGACAATTAAAGAGTCAATGTTCAACTTCTGGCATCTAAGAGTTCACATAAGACAGTAGTCTGGAAGCTGGGCTCCATTAATAGAAGAGTATTTCTAAATATCAAGTACCTCATCAGTACAAATCAAGAGATATTCTCATAGATCACAAAGTTGAACATGAACCCCACAGAGGAAGGAGCCCATAGAGGCTGTTTCTATCCAACCAGAAAGGGAATTGAAAACATTTCCTTCCCTTCATTTTCCTTGAATGAAGAGTTTCAGGAGAAGAATGGTGAATTAGACACCAGTATTTTTGCTTTCCCTCTTGTTAGGAAACCAGGAAGAAAGAGAATTCATAAAGCATTCTATTTCACTTCAGACAATGAGCAAAACCTTTATAATTCTGATGGGAATAATTTCTAACCTAGAATTCAGTACCATGACAAACTAGCAGTCAAGGGTGCAAGTAGAATAAAAACATTTTTAGACATGTAAAATCTTAGAAAATTTACCTCCCTTTTACATTCTCCTAATAATTTGCTTGAAGTATATTCACATAAATGAAAGAGTAAAACCAAGAAAGGAGATGACAAGGAAAAGAAGAAGAGCTGGAATCAACCAATAAAAAAAATAAAAGGAGTCACAGAATGAGAATTTTATAATTTGCCTGGAAAGCTAGTAGTCAAGAATGGAGTAAAAGGTCTGAATAGGACTCCCCCAAAATAAAAAGACTCTGAGAGAATTTGAAAAATATGGAGTTTAATTACAGGGCAGATAATTAGAAACACCAGAGAACAAAACAAACAACAACAAAACTATTCAATAAAAGAAAAGTATATCACATGGCTCTACAAATACCAATGTTTACAGTCATAAAATTGTGAAAATTTTGTATTTTTAAAATAAAAGTAATACTATAACTCTATTAACCATTCACTTGTGTTTGGACACCTAGATTGTTTCTATTATTTTACTATTTCAAACAGTGCTGAAATAAATAGCCTTGCACATGCATTAATTTCATAAAGGAGTGAGAGCCCCTGTAGCTAAAATTTGAAATTTTGATAAACTATCAAATTATCCTCCAAAGAGACTATATTCACATATAATTTCCTCAGAATGTATGAGTATGTTTCTCTACATTTTTGCCCACACACTACACTAACAAACTTTTTGACCCTTGCCAATCTTTTTTTATTGGTGGTAAGAATTTTTTAAATGAGGCCTACCTTCTTAACAAATTTTTAAGTGCACAATACAGTATTCTTAATTATAGGCACAATGTTGTACAGTAGATCTCTAGAGCTTATTAATCTTGTATATCTGAAAATTTATACCCATTGAACAACAGCTCTGTAATTTCTCCTCCTCCCAGCTCCTGGCAATTGCCATTCATTCTACTCTGTTTCATTGAGTTTGACTATGCTAGATACCTCACCTATGTGGAATCATACAGTAGTTGTCTTTCTGTGACTGGCTGATTTCACTTAGCTAATATCCTTCAGGTTCTTTCATGTTGTTGCATAGGGCAGGATATATATATATATATATATTTTAAAGATGTATTCATTTATTTCAGAGAGAGAGAGAGCAAGAGGGGGGAGGAGCAAAGGAAAAAGGAGAGGGAAAGCAGACTCCTCACTGAGTGGGGAGCCTGATACAGGGCTCGATCTCCCCACCTGGAGATCATGACCTGAGGCAAAACCAAGAGGCTGAATAACATTTCACTGTGTACATACACCACATTTTTGTTCATTTATCTGTCAATTGACATTTAGGTTGTTTCTGTATCTTAGCTATTTTGTCATAGGCAAATGAAAAGATGTTCAACATCAGTAATCATCAGGAAAATGCAAGTTAAAACCACAATGAAAGATCACTTCACACTTGTTAGGATAGCTACTTTAAAAGAAAAAGGTAAGCGTTGGCAAGGATGTGGAAAAACTGGAACACTTGTACACTGTTGGTGGGAAGGTAAAAGGGTGTAGTGGCTATAAAATCCAGTATGGAGGTTACTAGAAAAATTAAAAATACAACTACCGTATGATCCAGATATCCCACTTCTAGGTATATATCCCAAAAGAATTGAGACCACTGCCAATATTGTAAGTGAAAATTAGTATTTCAGAGACATTTTAATTTGTATTTCTCTTATTATAAGTACATTTAGATGAATTTTTTATGTTGAAGAGCCATCTTGTTCTTTCTTTTGTTGTATAAACTCTGTTCACAAACTTACCCAATTATTAAAAACTAAGTTAATATATACACGAGTTACAATATAGGAATTATTTGTTCATGTGGCCACATTTACTAATTTTTTCATATTTACTTTCTGGATTTTTTTATATTTAAAAAGTTGTTCTTTACTAATTATTTTTAAAATTTCTGTATCTTCCAGGGCACCTGGGTGGCTGAGTTGGTTAAGCATCTGACTTCGGCCTGGGTCATGATCTCAGGGTCCTAGGATGGAGCCCCAAGTCTGGGCTCCATGCACAGCAGGGAGTCTGCTGGTTCCTCTGCCCCTCCCCTCAATCAAGTGTGTAATCTCTCTCAAATAAATAAATAAAAATCTTAAAAAAATTCTATATTTTCCATAGGACTTCTCTGGTTTAGTTTTCACCTTTAAAATTTTGATCCATCTAATATTTTTATTGGTATGGGAGTGACAAATGTATCCAACTTTGTGTTTTTCCAATGTTAAGTAATTGTTCCCAATCTATTTACTGAAATATGATATTTATTTTTATGACGCTTTCAGTTTTGTTTTTAACTATGTAAATATACTATTTTGAAAAGTATTAAATTTTTATTTAAAATGCTGAATAAATTAAGGCAAATAAACTGATTCTTAAAGTTCATTAATTGCATGCAGTTTCAAATTTAGCATTTGAAATAGCAAGGAATTGTTCTAATTTTTATACCCAACAATTTATCCTAGAGTATACAACAGATCATTACTTTTTTTTTTTATAGATTTTATTTATTTATTTGAGAGAGAGAATGAGATAGAGAGAGAGCACGAGATGGAAGAGGGTCAGAGGGAGAAGCAGACTCCCTGCTGAGCAGGGAGCCCGATGCGGGACTCGATCCCGGGAATCCAGGATCATGACCTGAGCTGAAGGCAGTCGCTTAACCAACTGAGCCACCCAGGCGCCCAGATCATTACTTTTAACATAAGTGGTTTCAAATTGCAATAATTTGCCACTAATTTGGTTAACACAATGGTGATTATTATCACATAAAAGATTTTCTTTTAAGATTTATTCTAGAGAGAGAGAAGGAGCGTGAGAGAAAGAGAGAGAGCAAGGGGGGTGGGCTCGCAGAGGGAAGAAAGAGAAAATCCCAAGCAGACTCCATGCTGAGCACAGAGCCCAATGTGGGGTTCAATCCCAGGACCCTGAGATCATGATCTGAGCCAAAACCAAGAGTTGGACACCTAACCAACCACACCACACAGGCACCCCCATGTAAAATATTTTTTTTTAATCATTTTATCTTTAGATTCAACTTGTACTTATTGGTGGCAGAACTAAGGAGATGGCCTTTATAAGACTGAACAAGCCTTGTTAATTCTGTAGAACATGTGGAAAATGCCAGGGTAGCTGCTTAAATATTGAATGGTAATTCCTGATTCACAAAATACTTGAAAATACTAAAATTCTGAGACTTAGTTTAATATATTTAAGAACTAACTCAATTTTTGTGGAAATTATACTGCAGGTCAATGGACAAGTCAATCTATATACAAATATTTCCTTAAACACAATATTTTAGAAATGGGGTCACACATTTACCCTCTATAATCATATACTGAATAAGTTAAGGCTGAGTCAGTGTAACTTCTATTCAGTGCAAGTAGCATTAATAAGATTAGTCATGATGTATCAAATAGACCCTCCTCCCCCAGGATATTAGTCCCATATTACTTTTCAATCTGCTGGGTTGGTAATATGATGTTTTTTTCAAATGACCAGATTGTGATGTTATCAAAGCGAGGTATAAACGCCTTAATTTTCAAACTACCAATCAAACACTAGAAAGTTGGCATGAAAGTAAATTACAATTAATATTTTCTTAATATTTCAATGAAATGGAGCAATCAGAAAGTTATTTCTAAGCTTCTAAAAAAAGTAGTATATCATGTGAACAAATTAACATAATTTGAGAGTCAATGTATATATAAACTGTCACTAATATAAAGCTATAACAAGCACATAAATAGTGAATAAAAGGACAATGCAAACAGCATATATAAAAGACTCTCATATTTGCAAAGAACCAAATGGTAGAAGCCCGCAACATTTCAGCATCATTTCAACAAATTTTTTTTTAATTTTTTATTGTTATGTTAATCACCATATATTACATCATTTGTTTTGGTGTACTGTTCCATGATTCATTGTTTGTTCATAACACCCAGTGCTCCATGCAGAATGTGCCCTCCTTAATACCCATCACCAGGCTAACCCATCCCCCTACCCTCCTCCCCTCTAGAACCCTCAGTTTGTTTTTCAGAGTCCATCATCTCTCCTGGTTCGTCTCCCCCTCTGACTTACTCCCCTTCATTCTTCCTCTCCTGCTATCTTCTTCTTTTTCTTTTTTCTTAAAATATGTTGCATTATTTGTTTCAGAAGTACAGATCTGTGATTCAACAGTCTTGCACAATTCACAGCGCTCACCGTAGCACATACCCTCCCCAATGTCTATCACCCAGCCACCCCATCCCTCCCACCCCCCACCACTCCAGTAACACTCAGTTTGTTCCTGAGATTAAGAATTCCTCATATCAGTGAGGTCATATGATACATGTCTTTCTCTGATTGACTTATTTCACTCAGCATAACACCCTCCAGTTCCATCCACGTCGTTGCAAATGGCAAGATCTCATTCCTTTTGATGGCTGCATAATATTCCATTGTGTATATATACCACCTCTTCTTTATCCATTCATCTGTCGATGGACATCTTGGCTCTTTCCACAGTTTGGCTATTGTGGACATTGCTGCTATAAACATTGGGGTGCACGTACCCCTTCGGGTCCCTACATTTGTATCTTTGGGGTAAATACCCAGTAGTGCAATTGCTGGATCGAATGGTAGCTCTAATTTCAACTGTTTGAGGAACCTCCATACTGTTTTCCAGAGTGGTTGCACCAGCTTGCATTCCCACCAACAGTGTAGGAGGGTTCCCCTTTCTCCACATCCCCGCCAACATCTGTCGTTCCCTGACTTGTTAATTTTAGCCATTCTGACGGGTGTGAGGTGGTATCTCATTGAGGTTTTGATTTGGATTTCCCTGATGCCGAGAAAGTGCTCAACAAATATTTTGATGACCTCCATACACTCACAACAATAAATTAGGAAAAGAATAGAGAATTGACATTTATTGAGTACCTGCTATTATATCAGGAATCCCACTAGTCACTTTACATAAGTGATTTAATTTAATTCTAACAATTGTATAAAATAGAATTTTTCCTTTTTATAGATGTGAAAACAAACTTCCTAAAGATAACACTGCAAATAAGGGGGGGATCTGAGCTTTAAACTCAAATATATTGGACCCCAAAACTCAATTCTACTTCTAATATGTTCTACTTCCACTTCCAAAGAAATATTTGGAGAGTAAGATGTATTTAAATATGTATCATGTTAATCTGCCAATGGGGTTTCAGGTAAATCTTATCAGATTATAGGATCTGATAGTATCACCCTTGACATTTTTGATACATGAAGATATTAAACTTTCTAGAATATATTATATTGGGAAACTAAGAAGTCGTTTTAAAACAGAATGGTGTTCCATAAGAAATGGAATGAAAAATCAACAGCATAGACTTAAGGTTAGTAAGAATAGCAATGCCCCAGAAGGCATCTGAGGATTAGAATTGGTCAGAGGCTGAATGAGGCAGCAGTACTGTTAGCAAATGGTGTGATAAATAAAAGAGCAACCATTTGCTAGGATTTGTTTAAAAAGGGATGCAAAGCACATTGTTGGAGATAATTCTGCATGAATCTTTGGCATTTCTGCTTGTCTTATGAGTAAGGCACTAACTGCTCTGTGTTCTAAACCATCTTTTCCCCACCAGCCTACCCGAAAAGGAATATAGAGAATTCAAACTTAATTCTGGCTCAGCCGCCTAGATGTTCTTGTTGGCTTGATGTGGTCCTAGATCAAAGAGATAGTGGCTAGTTGACTGAATACTGCTCACTTGGTACCCTTTTGGTTGCACACTAGGCTAAAGTAGGGCACAGAATGGGTTTCTGTAAGTTTTATTAAAAATGTGTCTGTTCGTGTTGAGATACTGGATTAATGCTTCACATCAAGGGGAAAGAGCAGTTCAGAAACTTAAGGAGCAAATCATCTGGTTTTCTAAGGTAGATCTGGGTAATTTATGGGATTTGTTCAGCTGCTTGGGTCTGGGATCCAGGGGAACATGGTTGAAATTAATACTCTTGGTTGGCTTCATCTACTTGCTTGGAATCCTTTTAATAGTAGGCCTCATTAAATGCTAGATGGGGCAAATTGAACAGTTTTGGTCTCAGCCTGTTTTGGCAAGGTTAATAAGAGTGGTTGATGCAGTGGCATACTCATAGGAAAATGCCAGGAGCCAAGTATAGAAAAGAAGGGTGGATATCATTGGGAAACAATGGGTCTTTCCATCGCTCTTTCATGCATGTCTTGTGAGGGAGGTACTATTTGCTCTTTTCTACTTCTGTATTATCTTTTTAAGAATGCTTATATAGGAAAGCAAAGGGAAGATTTGCTTACTGTTCAGAACTTGAAAGATAATGTCTCCCTCTTTAAAGATAATGTTCAGAATTTTAAAGATAACATCTTTAGGAAGGGCTGTTAAAAAAATTCATTAAAAAAGATTTTGGCCCTCTAAACTTGGAGTTTCTCAGTTGTGACACCAATCCATTGCATGTGTAGTACCTACCTGGGTTGCTCCTGCGGCTTGGTGGCCAGGGCAACCTATGTAAACACGAAGCTCATGCTGCCTGCTGCCATGAGTGATAATATCTTTACCTCTGACTCAGGATCTCATGTCTTCTGCTAGGAACCATTAAACTGTGGTAGGCTAAATTGTTACCTTGCAAGTAGGGTAAAATTTCATACCTTTCACAGTTCTTGACACTGGTTAAGTCCAACCCTTTCTCTATATTGTGGATACATCTAACTTAACTATTTTTTACATTTAATCTCTATCTTTCCAAAAATAATGTGACAAAAGAAGATTTATTAAAATGTTCTTAGAGGGATAGATATTACATCATATGTAGCTAAATGAATTAGAATTCCTTAGGAAATTTAAAGGTGAAATAATAGAATTTCACAATTTGAATGACCTTTAAAACCTTCTGCTTTGACCACTAAATATTAGTCAGTGACATGCCCAAAATAAAATAAATAAATAAAAATAGTTGCACATTTCAGGATAGACTTGAGTTTCTTGGCCTTATATCTACTGTTTCTTTATTTGTCAAAAGAAAGTTTAATGATGAATTAAAACATATATAGCTTCTATTCATGTCTGCAGTATATTAAACAGAAGATAGGATTCTTCAAGAAAGGAGATAATTCCAGTTGCCCACAAACGACATGTCTCTCAAATGGACAAAAAAGAAATGAGGGACAGTAAGTGACATCAGGATTGCCATTGTTGAAAATAATCAATATAGGATAAGGTGACTACCTGCCCTAAATTAATTACTTTTAGTTGGAAGGAGGGCATCTGCCCTTCATTATAATGTTCAAGTCAGTGATCTAATATTTTCCTATAGATATTCTAACCATAGGATTTTGTGATATTTTATTTTGATAATATGTTTGTCAGTGAAAAATATCTATCTTCTGGCTATGAAGAAGAAATTTGTATTGAGTACCTACACTGCACCAAGTACTTTTAGTCTCTGGGAATGCATATGATAGAAAAGGTTGCTATCCTCATAGAGATTACACTAGAGGTAAAAAAGAAAATACTTTGATTCAGTTTATAGTTAATTATTTTCTTAAGATGAAAAAATTCTACCCATAAAGACACTGTGATTATACAAAAATTGTCTTTGAACATTTCTCAGCAATTATTTCATAAAGGCCTCATTCCTATTGATATTCATTCCTATTGATATTTTGCCATTGAAGATTAGCATAATAACAATGAGAACACTAGCTAAATGTTAAATAGTACTTACTAGGACTCAGTCATTAGTCAAAAAATTTTACAAATACTAATTCATTTAATCATCCCTTCAACACTATGTAGTAGGAAATATTATTATTCCGTTTTATAGATGCTGACAGTAGGGCACAGAGAAGTCAAGTAACATGCTCAGGTTCGAACCCTGGATGAAGGGACTCGATAACTACTAAGCTATAATGCATGAATTTTTTGTTTGTTAAAACAGTGAAATAGTTAAGTGGAATAAATATAATTGTAATTCTAAAATTCTATTTTATAGATCAATATAAGGTTCTTACCAAAAAAAATTTTTATATACTTAAAGTGAAATTGATTTAACTAATTTTTTGAACTAATTGAATTAACTAATTTCTGTGTATATCTGACTTAAATACACATTTGTCTCCATATAATTTTTCAAAAGGCTTATCCATTTTATAATTTTCTAATGCCATTTAAGATACATTTTAATGTATTTTTCTAGATCACTGAATATCTCATCATGAAAAAAAAACAGCTCCTCCATAAAAATTCCCTAACTGCTAGTGTATAGCACTTTTAGGAAAGTAAGTTTTATTGTTGAGCTTTAAAATACATAACTTAGAATTGTGGTGAAAACAATTTGAAATGTCTTTTGTAACAGAAGCAAACTATAAACAGAAGGGCAGAAGGAGCTATTCTCAAATCATTTATCTAATGAAAGATATATAAATCACCTCTTGTCAAATGAGCTGATGGGACGTTTTTCCAAAACATAAATCTTCTCTGAGGCAGAACATAAATCTTCCTAGGGCCTTAAGCATCCACTGCCCTATATTTCTGCACAGAGTCAATAAAAATAGTTTTGTAGTATAGACACACCTTCTATTTTAATCAACTAAATCATTTATATAAGTCTTTTGCCCATAAATTTAAAAAAAGATTGATTTTTAAGAATATTTGAAATCCCTTCTTTCTTTTGGCCCACTAGTACCCTAAAAATCTCAATATTGAGCTGGATCATCAGTTTAAGAAAGTTAACAGTGAATTAAATATGAATTATGCAACTTTTTAAGACAAACTTAATTCAAATTCAGGCAATTCATAGAAAGACCATATAAATAACTCAGATTTTGATATGTAAGGAATTTTAAATAATTTTAATTGAATTGCCTATTAATTACTATGCTACAACACATATATTTACGTGTACATATCAATATGTATAGTACATATATGCTGTAAACCATACATTTATTCAAGCCAGAACTTACAGGAACTATTTTCTATGGGTATTTAACAAGAACTTTTCTATTTCATTCACCTAACAGGAGATGGTTATAGTTCCTTAGGAATTTTAGTAAGAAAACATTATTTAGTAGTTGAACCTATGATTTAAATGTATTTAAACTAAATAACTGTTTATAGCATAAGAATTCTAGTAAAAAATGATTTTCTCTTAAATAACTAAAAGTTTTTGTGTAATACCAACGTAACTACTTGTACAAATACTTGTAGACTCTTTATATGCTAACTGCAAATGACCAGTTTAAAAATGATCAACTTTAAACAGCTGTTTGCTTTTTCATAAACCAAATAGGTTCTGGGAAGGCAACAATACAAGGGTTGTTTTTGTGTTCCCAGCACCTAGTATCAGACACATGATTATCAGTCAGGTAAGTGGGTAGGTCAAAGGTGAGAGAAACGGAGGGAATGGGCCATCTCATCTACCGAACTGATCATTTTTGTATTTTCAACATATTAATTTTGAAAAAAAAAACCCAACAAACCCTATCTCAAGGCTTCCCTTATGTGAATACTATATACTCTCTTGTTTATGGAGGCCATCTGTTGATTTGTGTGTCATTTTTTTTGTGTGTGTGTGTCATTTGATTTATAAATGACCAGCTGAGATTTTCTCTCAGTTGCTTATGCTATTTAAGGTAGTTTTCATAGGGTGAAATCTGTGTTCCTTCTCTGTGCCTAATTTTCACTTATGCTAGATTTATCCAGGTCCCAAGGGACTGGCATTTAAAGTATCATTTAGTAAGCTATGTCTAAGACACTTTTGCTGTTGACCGACTTAACCTTTGACTTCTATGTAAACATTTGGTGCCATCTGGATGAGTATTTAATAACTCCCCAAAGGGCCAGGGCCAGAGTAATATAGTCATTTTCCTGGGAACTAAAATCAGTGGATATATTCCATGAAATAACCCTGTTCTACCTTCCTTCACCTGTCTCTTCTAACATGACATGCAAAGGCCAAAAGAGAAGAGACGGAAGGAGGCAGAGGTATTAGCCAACTGCCTTATTTCAATCATAGTCCCTGCCTTGCTTCTGAAGCTTTAGTTAGGGATTTTGGCAAAACTTTACTGTAAAAACAGCAGTATATTTTTAATATGAGGATTATCTGTTAATAGTGCGTAATAGTAAGAACATAGAACATATACAACAATTTTAAGAAGTTATATATAAAGACACAAAGTTATATATAAAGAAGTTATATTTAAAATTATTGACAACAAATGACAAAGAACCAAGTAATTTGCATTTATTTTCTTGCACATTAAATGTAAAGATTTATATCTAATATTTAAATGTAAAGTACTGCTGGCGAGGATGTGGAGAAAGGGGCACCCTCTTGCACTGTTGGTGGGAATGCAAACTGATGCAGCCACTCTGGAAAACAGTATGGAGGTTCCTCAAAAAGTTAAAAATAGAACTATGATCCAGCACTTGCACTACTAGGCATTTACCCAAAGGAAACAAAAATACTTATTTGAAGGGTTACATGCACCCTGATGTTTATAGCAGCATTGTCAACAATAGCCAAATTATGAAAAGAGCCCAAATGTCCATCAACTGATGAATGGATAAAGAAGATGTGGTGTGTGTGTGTGTGTGTGTGTGTGTGTGTGTGTGTGTGTGTATATATATACACAACGGGATATTACTCAGCCATCAGAAAGAATGAAATCTTGCCATTTGCAACGACATGGATGGAGCTAAAGAGAATCATGCTAAGTGAAATAAGTCAGTCCGAGAAAGATAAATACCAAATGATTTCACTCATATGTGGAATTTAAGAAATGAACATGGGGGGGAGGGGAAGAGAGAGTGGCAAGCCAGAAAACAGACTCTTAACTGTAGAGAACAAACTGATAGTTACTGGAGGGGAAGTGGTTGGGGGATGGGTTAAACAGGTGATGGGTACTAAGGAGGGCACTTGTGATGAGCACTGGGTATTGTATATAAGTGATGAATCACTGAATTCTACTCCAGAAACTAATATTACACTGTATGTTAACTAACTGGAATTTAAATAAAAACTTGGAAAAAATGTAAAGTAAAAACTTGTGTAAAATGTCACAATTAAAATAACATAAATAAACCATAAAATGTAACTGTACTAGAGGATTTTTTATATCAAAAATCTTATGATTTCGGAATAATTTATCAGAAGCTACTTTTACATAAATTTGCATTATGATATTAGATAAATTGTATTTTGATCAAAGAAATTTGAATGTTATTATGATGTTTTCTTTATTTGGTATTGGTTTTAGCTCATGCAAATAAACATCTGCTTTGTAAATTATAAATATCAAACAGAAGAGATGTGTTAAATTTATCAGTAACTCACTTTTTCTTCCCAGTTTTATTGGAATGTAACTGACATATAACCTTGTGTAAGTTTAAGGTATAGACCTGATGATTTGATACATGTATATATAATGAAACAATTACCACAATAAGATTAGTTAAACCTCCATCAACTCACATAAATACCTTTTGTGTGTGTGTGCTGATAGCATTTAAGATCTAATTTCTTAGCAACTTTCAAGTATATCACACAGTATTGTTAACTATTGTCATCATGCTGTGCATTAGATCCCCAGAACTTACCCATTTTATAATTGGGAGTTTCTAATCTTTGACCAACATCTCTCCATTTCCCCCTTCTCCCACTCCTGGCAACCACCAGTCTACTCTCTGTTTCTTTAGATTCTACATATAAGCGAGAACATGAGTATTTGTCTCTCTCTGACTTATTTCACTTTGCATAATGCCATCAAGGTCCATCCATGCTGTTGCTAATGGCAGGATTTCCTTCTTTTTATGGCTGAATAATTATACACACACACTGCACACACTACATGTTCTTTATCCATTCATCTGTTGAAGAACACTTAGGTTGTTTCCATGGCCGGGCTATTGTGAACCTATGAGCTTCATGAATTCAAGTCTCCAACTCTCTCTCTCCAGCTTTGGGAATTTCTCAGCCATTATTTCTTTAAATAAGCTTTCTACACGTTTCTCCTCTCTTCTCTTTTTGGTACTCCAATAATGCATAGACCATTTCTATTAATGATATTCCATGCTTCATGTAGGCTTTCTTTTCTCTTTTTCATTCTCTTTTCTGTTCTGCTGACTGGACCTGCCTTCTACTTGACAAATTCTTTCTTCTGCTTGTCTGTTGTATGCTCTCAAACTGCATTTTCTTTTCATTTCACTTACTGTGGTCTTCAGCTCCAGAATTTATCTGGCTCTTTTTTAGGATTTCTCTCCGTAAAACTTCTCATTTTGTTCATGATTATTTTCCTGATTTCATTGAACCATCTTTCTTGTAGCTCACTGAGCTTTCTTAAAACTATTTTGAATTCTTATTCAGGCAAATTGCATATCTCCATTTCTTTGGGTCCGTTATTGCAAAATTATTGTGTTCTTTGGTGATGTCACGTTTCCTTGATCTTTAGTGTTCCTTGAAGTCTTGTGTTGCTGTCTTCATATTTGATGTTTTTTTTTTTTATTTTAAGATTCTATTTATTTGTGAGAGAGAGAGAGAGAGAGAGAGAGCAAGAAAGAGAGCACAAGCACAGGGGAGAGGGAAAAGCCCGACGTGGGGCTCGATCCCAGGACCCTGGGATCATGACCTGAGCCGAAGGCAGACAGATGCTTAACCTCCTAAGTCACCCAGGTGCCCAGCTGTCTTCATATTTGAAAAAGCAGTTACCTTTTCAGTCTTTACTGACTGGCTTTGGGGGAAAAATGCCTTCCATCAACCCTGTTAGGGATTCTAAGGCTTTCTCAGACCTTTTCTCAGATAAATCTACTCCACACTTCTTGTTTCTTCTTGTAGGGGAGTTCTTAAAGTTTTATGCCTTCTCTCAATACTGCATAGTCAGGATGTACGCTGACAGCTTCCCTTTTCTTTTTCTTAGGGCAGTAATGAATGCTCAATTTTGTGTTGTTTCTCCAAATCCCATGGAGTGGAGCCAGCTTCTGCAGGCGCTCACTGGTCCTCTGCAAAGGCTCATTCTTGCTGCCAATGGGAGCATGCACATGGAGCCAGCCATGAGGTAGGTGTGTGTGGAGGTGAGGTGCGTGGAGCCTTGGAAGTGCCTGTGGGCCATTAGAGGGAGAACCAAACGTGATGAATGCCCAGAGGCTTGGGGGTGAGTTTACTAATGGAGTCTAGGGTACATGCACTCAGTAGGATTTACATCCCTTTGGTGCCCTCTGAGAGCTCTACCTGCTGTTCTCCCAGTATTACCCACCCTATCACACAGCATGCCTCAGTACTCTGGATGAGGCAAGAAGGAAGTGGGTTTCTTTGGCAGCATCCCGCATAGCTGGGACAGGTGAGTTTTCATTCACAAGCTCTCACTTTTCCCAGCAGGAGAAATCATGGGGCTGAAAAGGTGTCTCTTGGTACTGCGCTGTGTAGCCTTGGGGGAGGGGTGATGCATGTAAATTGAAACTGTTCCTCTTACCCTTTTTGGATTTCTTTGCTTCAGTGGTATGCTGGAACTTCTCCACTAGACTCCACTAGACTTCTTCCTGGTCTTCCACAGAGCTATCTTATCCATGAGGGATCGTCTAAATTGATGTTCTCTAGGAGGTATATGGTAGAAAACTCTTGTTCCACTATGATGATGACTTCCAGTAATTCACTTGTTAAGTGTCATTGTGACATTCATTCCAGGTATGGTGAAACCAAATAAGTCTCAGAAAAATGTGATTTGATGACATTTTTAAAACTAGAATTTTAAAAAGCACATGTACATGCAAAATGTATTTGTAAGAGAATTATTTTTTTGTTGTTAATAAGCAGTTGCTTAGAGAATTTCAGCCGGAATCATGGTACAATTTGATTTTATTTGGCTTCTATTTGTGCTATTGAAAGCAAAAGTCCCAAATTATAGCAATTGATTTAATATTTTTATGAATTAGATGCCAAATTTGACCTTCTAGGAGTTAAAGTGCTGAGATATGAGTAATAAGATAAGGTAAAACCTAAAACTGTAGATTAAAGACTTATTTCAATTTATACTTTTGTGTCAGAATCAGGTCATAGGAACCACAGGTTTATTCTATTTGACTAGCATTCTGCTTTTTTTTAAATGAATATTAAACAATTTTATAGAAAATTGACTTAAGAAAACTTCAATAAACAAATGACCTTAAAACAATAAAAATGGAATAAGCAGCACAAAAATTTTGTGACAAAGAAAACATCAGTCCAAATTATTTCACCAAAATCATTATATTAGAACTGACTCTTATTTTGTACAAACTATCTAAGAGAAAGAAAGTTAATAAATGGAATTAATGAGGCTAAAAAGCAAAGATTAAAATACAAGGATAATGTTCATTAAACATCATTTTTTTCCTTCAGGACATACTATGTGCTAAACTTTGTTCTGTATGCTTGGAATTCAACAATGAACAAAACTCACAAAGAACCCCTTCATGGGATTAATAGTCAAATGTAAAGGAATATTGACAACAAACAATAAATATAATAGGCATTTAAAATGATATGTTAGAAAGTGATAAGTGTAAATCGGAGGGGGAGACGAACCATGAGAGACAATGGACTCTGAAAAACAAACTGAGGGTTCTAGAGGGGAGCGGGGGTGGGGGGATGGGTTAGCCTGGTGATGGGTATTAAAGAGGGCACGTTCTTTGTGGAGCACTGGGTGTTATGCACAAACAATGAATCATGGAACACTACATCAAAAACTAATGATGTAATGTATGGTGATTAACATAATAAAAAATTTAAAGAAAAAAGAGTGATAAGTGCTATGGAGAAAATTAAAAAAATGGAGCACTAATGGGGATTAGAAATTCCGTGTGTGTGTGTGTGTGTGTGTGTGTGTGTGTGTGTGTGTGTGTGTGTGTGTGTGTATGCATGTAATTTAAAATAGGGTAATTCAATGTGGTCATTGTTAAAACTTAAAGGAAGTAGCTATGCTACCTGCTAGAGCAGGCAGAAGAAACAGCAAATGCAAACCTTCTCAGGTGGGGGTGTGCCAGGAATGCTTGAAGAATTGCAAGAAGGCCATTGTTGTGGAATAAAGTTAGCGAGAAGAGAAGAATAAGAGATGATGTCAGAAATGCAGCAAGAGTTGAATCCTGTAAGACCTTGTAGGCTAGGCCATTGGATAGAATTTGGCTTTTATTATGAATCAAATGGAGAAACACTGAAGATTTTGACCAGAAACCTGACAAGGAAACTTCTTGGCTTCTGTGTTTTTATAAAACTCAAGGAGATCAAGGGAAGAAGTGGGGAGACCATTAATTGGGTACTGAAATAATCCAGGGATGTATAATGGTGTCTAGAACCACAAAGTAATAGAAATGTGAGAACCAGTCAGATTCAGATATATATTGAAGGTGAAGCAAATAGAATAAACAATTTATAAGGCTAATTCACATATATTTACAGTTGTAAAATTTCTAAGTAAATTAGAAGTAATCCAACATTGTATAAAAAAATATTATGGACAAAAATTTCCCAAGTTAGGTGAAATGTGTAAATTTACAGATCAAAGAACCTCAGGAAAAGCAGGAAAAATTTAAAGATAAGCGCACTTACATCAGGTGATCTGTGTACATCTAATGTACAGTATGGGTAAGGAACAACTAATCTATGGAATGAGGCAGCAAGTCTGCAGTGCAGCTGGTGGCTGAGTGCTAAGCCCTGTGACTCAAAGTGTGGTCTGAGGACCAGCAGCACCTGCATCCTCCAGTTAGAAATGGAGAATCTCACACCCTACCTCAGATTTATGAAATAAAATACGTGTTTGAACAAGACCCCCAAATGTTCTTGGGCACATTAAATTCTGAGAAGCATTAAGACACCTGAGCTCACTACGGTCTTTGAATGGCTGGGTTAAGGCTATAATTAAAGGTATCTTCCTAGCCCTAATCTCCTCCACTTAACCAAGCAGCCTTCAATCTTAATTTAATTTTACTAGTGTGCCTCCCTAATGGAAAGAGACATTTCTTTATTACGATGCATTAAGTTGGATTTCAGATGAAAGCCAAACTTCTTCAAAAGTCTAAAAGAATTTTTTGAATAGGAAGAAAGCTTGTTCCATTACAGTGCCCATATACGATGGCTTTCAATTCTGGCTGCATATTTAGAAGTGCCCCAGGAGCTTTAAAATATACTGGTTCATACCAGATCTACTGAATTGTAATTCCTGGGGGTGGAGCCACAGATTGGTATATTTTAAAGCTCTCTAGTGAATTTAGTGTGCAATTAGCTTTGAGAACCACTATGAATGAACTCTCAGTTTATTGACTTATATAACAATGCCTCCTTTAATCTGAATACAGTGGAGTCGGTATAGCTTTCAAGTTTATCCTCCTTGGAAACTGTTATCAATCACTTCATTAAAATGTATTAATCTGTATTATAAAATCAATTAAATATTTAGTACATGGTGAGGTGGTATGCATTTCACTTCATCCTTATTTCACAGTTAACAGTTGATTATGTCTTTTTTAAATATTAAAAAGTATTTATTTTCTTTCCAAGTTTTTATTCATTTATTCATTCATTCATTTTTTGGCAGAGAGTGTGAGCACGAGCTGGGGGGCAGGAGGAGGGGCCGGGGATGAGCAGAGAGAGAGAGAGAATCTCAAGCAGGCTCCACACCCAGAGTGGAGCTTGATGCAGGGCTTGATCTCATGACCCTGAGATCATAATCTGAGCCAAAATCAAGAGTCAGATACTTTACTGACTAAACCACCCTGGTGCCCCCCGATTTTTTATTCAAATTCTAGTTAGTTAAGATTCAGTGTAATATTACTTTTAGGTGTAGAATTTAGTGATTCATCACTTACATACAACACCCAGTGCTCATCACAAGTGCCCTCCTTAATGTCCATCACCTATTTAACTCATCTCCCCCATCTACCTTCCCTCCAGTAATACTCCATTTGCTCTCTACAGTTAAGAGTCTGTTTCTTGGTTTGCCTCTCTCTTTTGTTTTTACTCCTATGTTCATTTATTTTGTTTCTTAAATTCCACATATGAGTGAAATCATATGGTATTTGTCTTTCTTGGACTAATTTATTTCACTTAGCATAATACTCTTTAGCTCCATTCACGTCATTGCAAATGGCAAGATTCCATTCTTTTTTATGGAGTAATATTTCATTATATATATATATATATATATATATATATATATATATATATATATATACCACATCTTCTTTATTAATTCATCAGTTGATGGACATTTGGGCTCTTTCCATCATTTGGTTATTGTTGATAATGCTGTTATAAACTTCAGGGTGCATGTATCCTTTTGAATTAGTATTTTTGTATCCTATCCTTTGGGTAAATACTTAGTACTACAATTGCTGGATCATAGGGTAGTTATATTTTTAACTTCTTGAGAAAGCTCCATACTATTCTCCAGAGTGGCTGCACGAGTTTGCATTCCCACCAACAGTGTAAAAGGGTTCCCCTTTCTCCACATCTTCACCAACAATTGTTGTTTCCTGTGTTGTTAAATTTAGCCATTCTGACTGGTGTGTGGTTTCTTATGGTTTTGATTTGTATTTCCCTGATGATAAGTGATGTTGAGCTTCTTTTCATGTGTCTGTTGGCCATCTGTATGTCTTCTTTGGAAAAATGTCTATTCATGTCTCTGCTCATTTTTTAATAGTTGATTATATTAATAAAGTAATGACAAGCATATAACTAGTAATATCCAAATAATATTAATATTTAACTTTATGAAATAAAACATTTCATTTCACAGTGGTTTGCCTTGTTATATTTTTATGTAAAAATTCACTTGTACCCCCTCAGTGCCTGCCAGCTAAATAGTACAGGGACATCTATAGGGTGCTATTTGATCAGAAGACAATAGCTATTATTAAAAATCCATAAAATAGGACCACCTGGGTGGCTCAGTTGGTTAAGCGTCTGACTCTTGATTTTGGCTCAGGTCATGATCTTAAATTCATGAGATCAAGCCTGGTGTCAGGTTCCACTCTGGACATGGAGCCTGCTTAAGATTCTCTCTCTACCTCTTCCACTACCCCTCATACTCCACGCCCCACTCATGCACACACACTCTCTCCCCGCTCTCAAAAAAAAAAAAAAAATCCATGAAATAGATATATCCCAATACAGTTTTCTGGGTAAGGGGCCAAAGTTGCATTATCAGATGAAATGATAAACATAGACTACATTTTGTTCTTCAAACACAAGTTAGAAATGACTAGGAAATCAGGTAACTAAGTGGAGTGGGTGAACATGTAACTTAGTTGAACAAAAGAAAGCATGTGACTTAAATAAAAGAAGCAGGCTTAAGCCTAAATCACTGCCAAATACTTTTAAAAATAAACTCCACAAAGTATAAAAAAGCTGAATAATAAGCAGTTAAAACCACCTCTCAAATAGTTTTTATTTCCATCTTGAAAATGAATGCTTCAAGCACAGAATTCCCTTGTAAATTGAATTTGGTTATTCCTAAGTCATCTGTTTGATTCCTTAGATTTTTCATCTATGAAGAAATATTTGTCCTTTAAGAAAGCATTGCAAAAATTATTTATATAAGACCTTATTAACATATTGTTCAGAATGACATTTCCAAGTACAAAGACAAATACAAATGTTATCAAAGCCACAGAGTCTTTGAGCCAAGAGCTCAACACAGATGCTAGAAGATTTCTTTTTAAACCTGACCTTCTCCAATCAGAACAGGTCTGAAAACTGATGATTTAAAGTCTCAATTTATGTCATCAGGTAATATCAACATAAAATTCAAGAGACCTCAGGCTACAAATGATCTTATTTAAGAAAGTTTCCTCTTTTCTATTAGGCTTAGAGTCATTGTTATACCAAATCTTTAAGTTAAATGAGAGTCCTTAATGGCCTATGAAGAAAATCTATAACAGTAAATTATATCCAAATATAAAGTCATTATATATTTATGATTAAATGCTTAATAAAAGATGAACCATTTAATTGAGAACAATCCCATTATGTGCACCTTAGAAACTTTTCTCATAAATCTGCCACGGAAATATCACCATTTTATCATTTGTAAATCTTAGAAGCGAATCACATAGGAAAAAACAATGGTTTTGGACAGGTTTTGGGGAATGTAACAATCAGTTTAAATAGGTAGCTGTTTTTTACCCATTGGGCAATTACACTTTATTTTGTTCTTTTACAGTTTTTAGAATAAGTAGAGCAGGCTCTGCTTCCATTAACTTTAAATGTCATGTTAAGAATGTATAATCAAATATTCAAAGGGCACAATTATGAACCATATGGAGGGTAGAGAAAATTGTTCAGGATTGGTACTGCCTCCAGACTTTTCTAGTAACTACTGGTATGACCTCGGGTTAAGTATTTCACTGATGTGGGCAGATGCCCCATCTTTAAAATCTCAAGGTTTGACTAGATCTACTGTAAGGTCACTTTCAGTTCTCAAAATATCCTAGGCTTAAATTTTGGTTTAGTCATGATGTAGTGTGAATAACAAACAGGATACTGTGTTTTAATTTTGAATTCTGATTTCAAGAATACTTACAGTTAAGGCTGGTGGTCCTGGAGGTCCGGTATCTCCCTAAAATAGATTAAATAAAAGTTGCAGTTACTAATAATCTTTTCTTGCACATTTTATTTATAAGTTTTCTGAATGGATAGAAGCAATATGTAGATAAATTTTGAAGGAAAAAAATAGAATTTCATCTTGATAGGAGTCTCTGCACAATGAATAATATATCCTGGGGCTTTAGCTCTCATGATATAAACATCACCTTGTGCACCACCATGCTTTCTGCAGAATTTGTTTTGAAAAGCTAAAATAATCTAATTTTCTATTCTTTTGTCTACTAATCCAAAATTAGAAGGAATATCTCTTCAGATATGGTTACTTGCCAGTGGAGCAGCTGGGAAGTGTCACAACGACAGATATTTTTTTCTGACAAAGTTAGTATGAGGATCAGCAGAAATAATAAGTGGATCTCCCCACTTCATGCCTTCCAGCGGCAAGAAGCAGTCCCATTGCCTCTTATAAAGCTCTGCTAAACTGATATTGCACTTGCCATCAATTTTAAGAGGTTTTGCCTATATTTACGTATTTTTAAATACCAAAATTGCTTTGCTGACCTACGTGAATACAAATTACCAGGTGTATATATTGAGAAACTCTTTAAAATCTTTACAAAATGGCTCATCTGAAGTTTACTATTTTCTGATTTGTATGTCACCTATATGCTTTATTGTATCAGGACCTCTATTTATTCAGTAAGAACTCTTAATCATTAAGATCAAGCATCATTGCTATAAGGCTTTTTACGTAGACATTATGGAGACCTTATACTTTGTGGCATGAAGCTCTGAGATGTGTTCTCATGTTGAGAGTATCTCTGTGACTTTTTCTTTTCTCATCTAACATAGTCACCTCAAAAGTATTGAGTAATCATTACTTTTTGGAAAAATTGAATAAAAATAGCCAATACTCGTTAAGGAACATTGACATAGCTTAACTCAGTCACTGAGGACCAATTTGTAAGATCAATTTTAACATTGAGGTAAATATTGAAGCCAGATAAGGATTCCCAAATGTGCTGAGAATAGAGAACAAAATACAGTGTCAAACACCCACACATACAGTTCTCAACAAACTGGGATCATCCTAGGACCTTATTCTGAATGACTCTTGCTTTTAGTATTTCTAAATCTCTTTTCAAGGTCACTGCCAATATATCATTTTAAAATGGCATGCGAGAAAAAGTGGCAGGAAATGAAGCATTCAGACTAAGACTGAGTTAGAAAGTCAACCTCCTTCCCCGCCAAAGGCCACCTGCTTCACCATTATGGTAGCAGTTCAGTGCTACTGACAAAGTTCCCTGATGCAAGGCACAGTTGCTAATTTGGCAATGGAATAGCTAATACTGTTAAGTGAGAGAGAGAAAGTGAAATCTTATAAACACAAATTAATGTCAACTAGCAGTTGTGCATTTAGTCTCTTCAAACTAATTAAATGAACCAAAAGGCTTTTCTTCAGATGCTTTTAACATAACAGCCTTTGGTTAATTTTAACAAAATGAATTTTTGGCAGTTTAACAGTATCACTGAAAAGTCCCTGCATACATTCTCAGGGTTTCCTCAAGAAAAACTGGCACTTCTCTGGGTGAATACAATACCTTTTCTCCTTTTGGGCCAGGTGGACCATGAGGACCCAAGTCACCTTTCAAACCCTGTACGAAGAATACAACCAATGTGATTTCTATACACAATTCACAGAAATGCTTGAATTTCTAACAAGTCATTAGTCACAAAATAAATCATAATTTACTGAACTCCCAAATCCCATTCTTCAGTTTGTAGTATAGAAAGAGAGACAACTGGCACTAAAATGATAAGCAACATCTGCGTTGTGGTGAGCACAGATACATTAAACCAGCGTGAGTCCTGAATACTGCATATTTGTGCAACTTTGCTTCCTGCTAAAATTACATTAATTCACCATCTGGGAGAACATCATTTAGATCTATATGAGCTTTTAAGTATCCACTTTGGATTAAATTTGTGGATGTTGTAAATACCTTTGATTTAGCATTGATTTGGCCTTTATAAAGCCTGCCAAAAAAAATTCAAGAATTAAATAAAAAACATTTTTATGTCTCTATCAAGTAATCTAATTGTGGGGGAAAAATAAATGAAAGACATATTCTTTCCCTGTCACTCACAGCCTGAAGCTACAATGTTGTCTCTTTCCTGTTTTAAATTATGTTTTAGTTCTCTAATTCCTACTTTTTTAAAACGGAATTTATAAAGATATTAAATGAAACCATATAAGACAAAGTATCAGATAAATATGTTCATGAATTTTCTGGACTCTTGGGTGTTTCAGTGGGTATTTTGTTGCTCAGACTCAGAAATAACAGCTCTCAGGAAGACCATGATAGATTTCACTGGAGTTCTACAGTTGAAGGTTTTCACAGTGTAAACAGAAAGAAAGTTAGATAGACACATCCTGATTGTGTGGTGAATAGAAAAAAAAAATCTTCCTTCATCCTTGATTTAACACGTTGGATGAGGGAAGAACAATAATGGAAAAAAGAAATATTCTGAAGCCACACAATGCACAGTATATCTAGACGTCTTACTTCTCTTGGCTGACGGATCCATCTCTCGCTGCACTGACATTTTGTAGTCAATAAACAAGGTCAAATGCCATCAGCTTTAACTACTTGATATAGAAGCCCATGAAGAATTTCAAGAAATGAAGGAAAACTGGATACTTAAAATAATCTTGTTGCAGAGGTTATGTGAAAACTGTAGTCTTACATCTTAAGAAAAAAAGACTTAACGGATGAAAACAGCATCTGATTGGCAAAAAACACTTCACAGTTGTAGAAATACCTTTCAGGATAAAACTCATAGCTATGGGTCTTCCACTGTTATGTTGGAGTATTTACAGAAAAAGAATGAGTGAAAAAGTATATTTGAGATGTGATATTCTCTTATTATTTGAAATAGCCTTTCCTTCCTGAATAAGCAAAATGAGACTAGTCTAAATTGAGATGTGCTGTGAGTGTGAAACATAGATTTTTCAATATTTAGTACAAAAAATGTAAAATAGCTCATTAATAATTTTTATATTGATTATATATTCAAATGATAATATGTTGGATATATTTAATATATTATTAAAATTAGTTTCACCTGTTTCTTTTTACTTTTTTAATATGGCTACTGGAAAATATATTTATATTTGTCTTGAAATTATATCATATTTAGAAATGTACTATATAAGTATTATATTAGATCCTATTTCTATTGGATAGTGCAACTTAGAAGTACAAAAACAAGAAGTTGACCAAGACTCTCTCCTTGATCAAACTTTAGTCAGACTCTTCTGAGTCCTCTTTTCGACTAAGCCTCAACCTTGTCCTCTGTCCTGTTCTGTCTTTGGCCTGCTTAGCCCAGTTTTGTCCAGAATCCTGCTCAGTCAGTTTAGAAAGAATCCCCCACTCTTGATATCAGATCAAGTTCCTCATCCCCCACCTCTGATGTGTAAGTGTTTGGCCCGCCTTTAGCAAGAATCCTATTAAGTCAGTTTTTCAAGAATCCCCCTACCTTGAGGTCTGCTCTTAGTAATTTTTCATTCACTGAGCGCACCACACTGTGGGCTATGAATCTCCCACCTGTCCGTGTTGTATTTGGAGTTGAGCTCAATTTCTCACCTCTACTGCAGTACCCCTATTCCAATAGGTGTGAACAAAAAGTCCTCCTTACCATTTTAATAAGTGTGAGAATAGTTTTTCCCTAACAGGGTCAAGATTCCTGCCCTCAGGGAACTCACGTGATGAGAGGAAGGTGACTGCTGATAAACAGGACAACAGGCTGAATGTGATGAGTGAGAGGGAGAGAGCTACTATTTCAGTTGGGGTGATCAGAAAAACGCTTCTGTGTGGAGGGGACCTTGTTGTTTTAAAGGATCCAGCCATGCAATGATCCCGGGGGGAACGTATTGAGGTTAAAAGGCATAGCAAGCACCGAAGCCCCTAGGGTGAACAGATTGTCAGGAGCGTGCAGACAAGGAACAGGAGATCAAGTCAAGTTCAGACAGAGGTCAATGCACATAGAGAACTGCAGGCCATTGTAAGGATGGGTTTTGTTCTAATTGGGATGGGGAAACTACTTAAATGTTTCAAGCAGAGAAATGACATGATGTGGCTTGTTTCAAAAGACATCAATTTGGCCACAATGTGAAAATAGATTGTAGGTAATAGATTGTGGAAGCAGCGTTCCAGGCAAGAGCGCAGGGTGGCTGAGGTAGGGGGTGACACTGGAGATGGAGAGCAGTGATCAGAGGCTGCACATACTGGGAAGAAGGACATGCAGATATGTTGGAAGAGGGGGCAAAGCAAAGGAGGTGCCAAGGCTTAAGTAAGTGATAGGACATTGTACGTTTAATGGACTGAGAAGTTTATTAAAAAAGAGGTTTTCTTTCTGCTTCCTGGTATAACACTATCCAGAGAAAGACACATGAAGAAGAAATGGCTGAGAAAGACACCAAGTACCCATTTACTCAACAAATATTGAATATCTACGAATATATAAGACTAAACTCTATATCCTATGAACATATGGACGTGCAAATGTTATTTTTTTAAAGGCAACATTAAATACAACATTCAGGAAAATGGTTAACTCTGGGGTGGAGCATGGAGTTACACTGAATTCTAGGTACACTGGTGTTCCAGTTATTACTATGATTCATAATCTTCACATATTATATGTTATACAAATATTATTTCTAGGCATAAAATAATACATTAAAATTTTTCAATATTCTTGCCTGACGAACTAACCCTAACTGCAACTTCTGGGAAGGAGTTTTTCGCAAATGAATCAGCTAACCATCCCTGGTTCAATCAACCATGCTCAGGAAGCAGTGGGAGAATAACGCAACCAAATATAAGCTGATGTGAATATTGAGAGCTATTATGGAAGTATATAGCAAGTGTGAAGGGAACAGTTCCCAGAGAGGCCTAAGTGTACTGGAGGTACTCAATATTCAGGAATGTGGAGTTCAGGAGAGTCAGGAAAAGAGTGGCATTTTATGCAAAATCCTAAGATGTTCAAGCTTCCCTATAAAATAGGTACAAAGAATAGTTACCTTGAAGGGTTGTTCTGAGAATCATAGGTTATAAAAACACTTAGTACATGGTAGGTACTTAATAAATGTTGCTTTTACTTTTCAAGTCCAAGTTTAAGGGATAATTAATAGTTCATTCTGTTCAGGTCTGTAATAAGTTTGATGGTTATGGAGCCACTGTGCTTTAACTCACACATGATAAAATGCAATTGAGAAGTACTGGATTCATCAAGCTTCTACTTTTATGGTCATTGAAGTGGGCCCATGTAACTCAGGTCCTCTTGTGACAAAGTACAATGTTTTTAAGGCCATGGCATCATAATAGGCTCTGAGAAACAGATCAGTAATGCTTTTCTCAAGTGCAATTTTTCTCCTCATGTCACACTGGTGCTGCTATCAATGGTTATTGAGTACTGGGGAGAAAAAGATGCAGCACTCACCATAAAGCATAAAGAATCAAATGGAACAGACAATGAATTCAATATTGAATAAGATGGGAATCCATTATCAAGGTTCTCAATAAAATTCTTGTATATAAAGATTCTCAAAAGTACAGTAGCTGACTCTGTATGTTGTGTGGAGACAGGAACTCTTACCTAAAGGCAAGATGAAAGCTGAAGAACAGTATTATATCTAGAACTACAAAAGCAGGCAGACTATGAAATTAATTTTATTGGAAGATCTACTCCTCATGGTATGTAGCATCTTTAAAAATCATAAGATACAAAATATTTGTTCAAAAAATTTAACCCATCAATTAATTCTTCACCTCCTCTTCCCATTGACTATATCTTGTTCCCTAGCGATGGCACAAGCAGTTGTCAGCTGATAGCTCAGCTTTGTGATTTCAATATGTTTGTATTTAATAATAAAGATTACATTGGCATAAGGAGATTAATATGATTATTTTAGAAACATCAGATGCTGTAATTCTGATAAGGGATGTCTGACAGACAAAAAGAGGGATGTAGAGGAAGAGTCTAAACTCAGTGATTGCAATCAACTTTTCTAAGATTATACAACCCCATAAAAAACAAACAAATGAAATGTTATTTTTATTAGAGATAAATGTGTTCTATTTAACCCAGTTTCAAATAATAGTAAATGTTTATATAGCTCTTACTGTATGCGAGACACTGTTCTAAATGCTTTATGCATGATAACCCTATTCACCCTCAAACACAGACAGACAAAAAAGCCCTGAAATGTTATTAATATTATCATCTCATTGTGCAAATGAGAAAAAAAAAAGTGAGGCACAGAGGGAGTAAGTCATGTTCCAAGTAGTATGCCAGTTAGGCAGTGGCAGAGCTGGGATCTGAGCCCAGAAAGTCTGGCTTTAAAGGGTACATTAACAACTTTATAAGACACCCTCTCAAGTCTGTTATAAGATGCATTTGTTGAATATATCTTGCAGTAGGTCACAATCAAAATGATTTAATTATAAACTTGAAAGTGTGTAAAATTGAGGTCTTGTATTTTGAAAGCTAAATTTTAGCAATTCAAATTTTTGACAATTTTAATATGTTTGGTATGCATTATTTAAACTATAAGGGAAATAGGAGCATGTATATAGTCCAATAACTTTAGTCCAACACTCTAATACCTTGAAGATCAACCCAAGGTTTACACACACATATACACTACCAAGGATGCACTTAGAAAGATATCAGAGGAATTTTTTTTTTTTTTGTCCTAATGATTAAGAGCTTCTACATTAGTTGGTGAGCCTTTGGGATGCTAACCATTCTGCTCTTGCAAGACAGTCCCACATAACAAAGAACTGTCTTACCCAAAATGCCAATAGTGTCCCACTGAGAAAGACTGAACTGCTGAATATTTCCCTGTAAATCAGGTTTACATTTTCCAAAGTGAGCTTGCCCATTTTTTGAAAAAGCTGGCACAGAAGAAATTATTAAAGGATACATTTACATCAAGATATTTGTAATATGCAAGAATAAAGACCATGAAAAAGGGCTTTTGAATTCATTTCGTAAGAATATTAAATTCTTAACAATTTTCGTTGACTTGGAAAGTAGCTGGAGTGAGCTGGCCCATTGAGTTTATTCACTTTGCATTCTAACAGTATGTTTCTGAAGTTAGACTCTCCATCACGGCCTGACTTTAATTCAAATTGAAATCGCTATTATAATGCCCTTCATTCCCTAAGAATGTGTACCTGTGCTTATTGAAAGTCAGAGTGAACTGTCATAAATGCTGAATGATTTTAATTTGCACAGTCAGTTTATTTTAGCACTGAAAAATAGGCAATGACAAGTGGGCATGATTTAGTGGGGAAATAAGAGATTTTCAGTCAAACATGTAGGGTTAAAAGCTGATTTTACCATTTTCTAAAAAAAAAAAAAAAGTCGCTTAATTTCCCAACCCTTTATTTCTTGCCTCTGAAAATAGAGATGTTATAACCCCCTGCTCTAGCTAGCCCATAAAGCTAGAGTAAGGTCAAATTTCAAATTCCTTGTGAAAATAGTTTATGAATGATAACACATTATTAATAATACCACCACTAATGATGTAATAGCAGAGCATTTGATTTTTTATTCTTAGTGATAGAGGGGAGAAAAGGAGAATTTTCATTACTTTTTCTTATTTCTCCTTAGTCATGACTCCTGAATATCTTTGGCAAAACTGAGGAAAGGAAAATAATATCATCTACATATTAATTAAGTAACCAAGTAAGAAAAGTTAATGTGCTTTGTCCTGCTCTATGACGTACCTAATGAGCTACATTAAACAATGATGGTGCTAAAGAAATGACAGCCCTTTGATTGGGGGGGCATGCAAAGAACTCTTCCAAGATCCTCTCCAAGAGGAAAGCTCACACTGCCCACTACACTATGTGCTCTCCTAACAGGTTGGTCTTATTCAGGTTTGGAACTCCTATAATGGCGGCTGGAACATCTGAGCATGTAGTAGGCACTCACATATATGTGTTTATCAACTGATTACTTGTAAAAAGCCAAACCAGCTTACTTGAAGATGCCATAAGAAAAATTTCCAAATCTCTAAGTTAATGTAAATAGATTTCAGAGTCCAACCCCTCAAATCTCCAGTTTTATTCAGGTGTTTGGATAAATCCCTCTCCATTTCAGTTACAAAGTTATCTTTTTTAAAGATTATTTATTTATTTATTTATTTGAGAGAGAGAAAGGGAGAGAGAGCATAAGCGGGGGAGAGGAGCAGACAGAGAGGAAGAAGCAGATTCCCCTGCTGAGGCAGGTAGCTGACAATGAAGCAGGGCTCCATCCCAGGACACCGGGATCATGACCTGAGCCAAAGGCAGACACTTAACCCACTGAGCCAGCCAAGTGCCCCTCCAATGTTATCTTAATGAACTTCTAAAAATCTTCGTTTTGTTCCTCTCTCTCAGGGAGCCCACATACATGCAGTTTGGTTATCTTTTGTAACACCATCATTAATTTCCTTCAACACTCCTCTGTTTTTCACAAGTTAACATCCTTCCCATAATGAATGGTCAAATTCTTGAGCTATTTTTGAGTTTTCAGTGCTATCTAGTGCCAAACTGTATATATTTTACCACTGTAGTATCACTATCTATGTACTCCCTTCCATCTCTGTTATCCTACTTTAGGCTCTAATTACTTCTATTTTAAACTATTATAATACTTTTTCAGTTTTTAAAATTAAAACTTGGCAAATAATTATTGGGAACTTACTCTGAAAATATTCACTAAGTACTAAGGATTCTAAGAAATGGTCTTTGCTCTTGTGAAGAGTATGATGGAAAAAACAAACCATAGGCAAAGGCCTAAAGTTTATCCATTTTATAGAACACACAGTCAAACTAATCTTCATTTAAACACAGCTTGGAGGATGTCTTCCCTTTGTCAGAGGAAGGAGGGCAAACATCCTTCTATACAGCACCTTCCATACTCTGGCTCCAGCTGTATTCTGCTTTGTTATTTCTTCATCTCCTTACATGTAGCAGGAATTCCAAAAACCTGAATGGATGCTTTTCAAGTTTGTAATCTTCATAATCTCTTTGTATAAAATTATAAGACACCATAGTGATGGGGACCTTAGACTCGACTCTAAGCCCATCCTTTACAGATGTAGAAGTGATTTTCTCAGCTAGTGACAGAACTGGGACACAATGGGCTCTGGCTTTCCATTCCAGAACTCTTGCTATGATGCCAGGTGCCTCCCCTAGTGGGGAAGGGAAGTGAATCAGATGCTCTGTTTAAGTGAGGGGCCAACAATTGTGACAGCCAATGTCTTGATGCATTGTAAAGAGCTAGAGAAGAGGCAGAGATTCCTCTAGCTACAAGCCCTAGGTACCAGTTCCTGTCCTCTCATAGAGAAAAATCACTTCAAAGAGGAAAGGAATAAGAATGAGGGTCATATTAAATATATAAATGGGGCTTCTCCGGAAGTAACAAGAGAGTAAAGCTGTTTTGATTGAGTCAAAACCTCAATCCAGTGTTGACTACAGGGTTAATTACTGGGGTATTTCTCTTTTGGAGAAACCCCCTCCCCACACTCAGGTATCCCTCTTTGTCCACAAGCCCCAGGGACTGTAATGATCAGCTTTCCTTCTCACTGTAGTGATCTGCTGCATACAAGATGGGTTTCATAATGCCTCTAAGGCATTAGGGGACCAAATCTAGTTTCCTTTTCTCTTTCATTCATAAAGCAAGTAGTGTAGTGTAGCCCTTCAGAACTTTTCCAAAACATTTTTATGCAAGTGAAAAAAAACTGTGGGAAAGAGTAATTCTCTTCGTGGTCACTTTCCCCAGTAAAGTTAGTGTATTTATGGTAAATGGTGATTTTGATGACCAGAAAATTAGTCTATATTTCAGAGAACAACCCAGGTTTGGGATAATTTTCAAGTTTCATCCTAAGAATCAAAGTGAAGCTCAGGGGATGGGGGAGGGGATGGGGACGGTCATCCTAAGATAAAAAGAGGAGATGCCAGGACATCAGGACGTTACAGGCAACAGTAGCCCCGAGGCTGATGACCTGGTGCAGTGGAAGGGCAGGAACACAGAAATGTAAGTCTCCCCTTCTTTTCGTCACTGCAATCCCACCCATGCAGATCTTTCAGTAGATGGAACTTTGGTATAAGATGAAGAGCGACCCTGGGTAAGAACACAGACCACATGAGAAAGTATATAAGAAGATAAAAAGAGGAAGACCAGAAAAAAATTCAATCCAGAAAGAAGAAAAAGGAAAGCGCTGTTAAGGATGACACAATATGAAATACGTAAACCCAAGGAACGACCCATAATGACAATAAAAACACCGAGCCATTTAAAAAATTGCCTTGAGGGGCGCCTGGGTGGCTCAGTCAGTTAAGCGGCTGCCTTCAGCTCAGATCATGATCCTGGGGTTTTGGGATCAAGCCCCACATCAGGCTTCCTGCTCAGCGGGGAGTCGGCTTCTCCCTCTGCCTCTGACCCTCCTCCCTGCTTGTGCTCTTTCTCTGTTTCAAATAAATAAATAAATAATTTTAAAAAATTTAAAAATGCTTGATTCTTGATTTTGCCTTGATTATGGTTAGTTCTTCCATGGATAGTAAAGTCTTAATACCCTTAGACCGTCAACATATTTCCGTGGCAAATGTAAACAGAATATTAGAAAAAATAAACGTTAGGCTTACATTTTGTCCATTAATGCCAGCCAGGCCTGGATCTCCTTTTTCTCCTTGTTCACCCTAGAAAGAAACAATTTATACAATGGAAAATGTTATAGCCTGAGAACCTTTACTAGGAAAAAACAAGAGCGTTACATTGTCGGGGCATTTATAACAATGTGATTACTTTGTTAATCCCTTGAAAGAAACACTTATTAAAAAACAATTCTGAGTCCTAAAACCAAAGAGAAGTTTAAAGGTTCAAAGAAAATCTGTATAAAAATGATTAAATGGTAGAAATAGAACAAGGATTATTTATTTTCTTCTATAAGCAACAAAGAACTTTCTGGAGGGCAATTTGGCAATATATATCAAGAGTCTTAAATCTGTTCATTTAATTTTGCCCAGTAATTCTGCTTCCAAGAATGTATCCTAGGGAAATAATCAGAGATGAAAAGTTTTAGGCACTAAATTGTAGAGTGCAACGCTACTTATAGCAGTAAAAAAGAGACACATCCTAAATGTCCAATAATAGGGAACCAATTAAATAAACTATGGTATATAAATATAATGGTATATAATACAACCATTAAAATCATGTTTATGAATTTTACTTTATACTACAGGAAAATTCTTATGACGTAAAAAGTAAGATACAATTAAGGGATTGACAAATTCAATGAATAAATGTTAACAAATACCTTTTTTTAAACTTTAAAGCTACAAATGTTCAAAATGACCATTTATACCAATTGTTTATGATACATACCCATAGTGACATATATTTTTGTTTATCATCTGAAAGATGTATACTTTTATTGGCAAATGCTGCACATGTTTAACATTATTCAAAACAACTAAATCCCTGTTTACCTATGCATCTACCTACCTGCTTACCTACCAACTTATGTATCCACCTACTATGGGTCTTAGGAAAAATACTGGAAGAAGACAAACCAGAACAATAGAAGTGGTTAATCTATGGATTCTGTGATTATGGGTGATTTTTTTTTCCTTCACTATGTTCTTCTTTTTCAAATTTTTAAAACAATAAATATATCTTATCTCTATAATCAGTAAAATGTCTAAAAATAAAAGAATATATTATGCATATAAATAACTCATCCAAGTTGCCAGGTCTATCATGTAACACAGTGTGCGTGTATATGTGTGTATGTAGCAGTATTTGTAGTAAGCTCTGCTTTGTGCCCCCAGGATGATTTTTATCCTCTTCTTTATTCTGTTGTCCCTCTTCCTTCATTTTTTTCTTACAATGAACACTATTATTTTTATATGCAAAAAAACCTAAAGAAAAGCATCTGACTTTATGAGAAATACTTTATATACTTAAAGACTGTATTATTACATCTAAAACTTTGTATTCATCCAAGACTATGTATTATTACAATATTGAAATCATCTAAGACTATATATTATTATTATATTATCTAAGACTATGTATTATGATACTGTTGAAAACACAGGGTATGAAGTAAAAGAACTTAATACTGGAATATAAGAAATGTATATAATACGAGGATAAACAAAAGTGTATACAAACACATTCAGTGAAATAGGTTCAAGTTAGAATAAAGCTGAAAATTTTAAACTGAAAATGGAAGGGCAAGGAAATACTCTAGAGCTATGCTGTTCAATGTGGTAGCCACCAGCCACATGTGGCCATTTACATTTAAATTGATTAAGTAAAATCAGGGGAGGAGAAAGATGGTGGAGGAGTAGGAGACCTAAATGTCGTCTGGTCCCAGGAATTCACCTGGATAGGGATCAAACCATTCTGAACACTTACGAACTCAACAGGAGATCAAAGAAAAGAATAGCAACAACTCTGAACAGAAAAGCCACCACTTTCTGGAAGGTAGGACGTGCGGAGAAGTGAATCCGAGGTGATATTTGGGAGGATAGACAGCGGGAGAGGGGGCCTCCGTCAGCCGCTACTGGCAAGTGATAGAGCAGCAGAGCACAAAATCGGAACTTTTAGAAGTCGGCTCTGCTGAGGGACGTCGCTGCAGCGGCTAAGCAGCGGGAGGAACCCTCGCGGGGACAGTGTGGTCTCAGGACCCTCGGGGTCACAGAAAGACCGGGGGTGCTTGAGTGCGGCAGAGCTCCCAGGTATTGGAGCAGGGAAGCCAGCTGCAGAGACGGAGCTGAGGAATGGGCTCTCAGCTCGGGGTTGCCATAAACCATGATCCACGGCACAGTCGGCCCACTGCTCCTCCAGCAGGGACCCAACAAGCAGCAGATCCGGGGAGACTCCCCTTCCTCCCCTGGGAGGAGTGGTGCAGGAGTGCACCACAGGGATCTGCTGGGTTTGGAGATTCCACACGGGGTTGGGTGCTGGAGATAGAAACACTCGGTCACAGGCCGGGTGAGCACAGAGTGAGGCTGGAGACCGGGGACATGGGAGTGACTGACTGCTTTTCTCTGGGGGTGCACTAAGTGGGGCCCTGAGTTCTCAGCTCCTCTGGGTGGAGCTTGGGAGGCTGCCATTTTCACTCTCGTCCTCCAAAGCTGTAGGGAAAGCTTGCAGGGAACAAAAGCTCCCGAGAGCAAACCTGAGCAGATTACTTAGCCTGGACGGCAAGGGTAGGGCAATTCCGCCTCAGGTAAAGACATTTGGGAACCATGGCAACAGGCCCTTCCCCCAGAAGATCAGCAAGAACAGCCAGCCAAGACCAAGACCAAGTTTACCGATCAATGAGAACGGTAAACAGACCAAAATATACCCTAAATCTCTAGTATATGGCTTTGTTCTAGTCTTCTGCCTGATCACATTTTTTTTAAATCCTCTTCTTTCTTTTTTCAACCAACTTCTTATCTTATCAATTCATATTATAAAATCTTTTATAATTTTCATCTTTACGATCATATTCCATCCCTTCATTGTATTTACCCTTATTTTTGTACACATATAGGTTTTTCTTTCTTTAAAATTTTGGGAGGCACTTTCTTATAACAGACAAAAATACGCCCAAAATCTAGTGTGTGTCACTGATCTATGCACCAGCCTGATCATATTTGATCATATTCTGTTTTTTTTGTTTTTGTTTATTGTTTGTTGTTTTTTTTTAACTTTTTTTTTCTTTCTTTCCCTTTCTTTTTCCCTGTTTCAGGTCTCTTCTGATTTGTTTAGTGTATATTTTTCTGGGGTTGTTGTTACCCTGTTAGCATTTTGTTCTCTCATTCATCTATTCTTCTCTGGACAAAATGACAAGATGGAAAAAATCACCTCAAAAAAGAACAAGAGGCAGTACCGACTGCCAGGGACCTAACAATACGGACATTAGTAAGATGTCGGAACTAGACTTCAGAATGACGATTTTAAAGATACTAGCTGGGCTTGAAAAAAGCATGGAAGATATTAGAGAAACTCTTTCTGGAGAAATAAAAGAACTAAAATCTAACCAAGTCAAAATCAAAAAGGCTATTAATGAGGTGCAATCAAAAATGGATGCTCCAACTGCTAGGATAAATGAGGCAGAAGAGAGAATTAGTGATATAGAAGACCAAATGATGGAAAATAAAGAAGCTGAGAAAAAGAGAGATAAACAACTACTGGATCACAAGGGCAGAATGTGAGAGATAACTGATACCATAAGACGAAATAATATTAGAATAACTGGGATCCCAGAAGAAGAAGAAAGAGAGAGAGGGGCAGAAGGTATATTGGAGCAAATTATAGAGAACTTCCCTAATTTGGGGAAGGAAATAGGCATCAAAATCCAGGAGGCACAGAGAACTCCCTTCAAAATCAATAAAAATAGATCAACACCCCAACATCTAATAGTAAAACTTACGAGTCTCAGAGACAGAAAATCCTGAAAGCAGCTCGGGACAAGAGGTCTGTAATCTACAATGGTAGAAACATTAGACTGGCAACAGACTTATCCACAGAGACCTGGCAGGCCAGAAAGGACTGGCATGATATCTTCAGAGCACTAAAAGAGAAAAATATGCGGCCAAGAATACTATATCCAGCTAGGCTGTCATTGAAAATAGAAGGAGAGATAAAAAGCTTCCAGGACAAACAGAAACTAAAGGAATTTGCAAACACGAAACCAGCCCTCCAAGAAATATTGAAAGGGGTCCTCTAAGCAAAGAGAGAGCCTAAAAGTAACATAGACCAGAAAGGAACACAGACAATATACAGTAACAGTCACCTTACAGGCAATACAATGACACTAAATTCATATCTCTCAATAGTTACCCTGAATGTAAATGGGCTAAATGCCCCAATCAAAAGACACAGGCTATCAGACTGGAGAAAAAACCAAGACCCATCCATATGCTCTCTGCAAGAGACTCATTTTAGACCCAAAGACAATCCCAGATTGAAAGTGAGGGGGTGGAAAACCATTTACCATGCTAATGGACACCAAAAGAAAGCTGGGGTGGCAATCCGTATATCAGACAAATTAGATTTTAAAACAAAGACTATAATAAGAGATGAGAAAGGACACTATATCATACTTAAAGGGTCTATCCAACAAGAAGATCTAACAATTGTAAATATCTATGCCCCTAACATGGGAGCAGCCAATTATATAAGGCAATTAATAACAAAAGCAAAGAAACACATTGACAACAATACAATAATAGTGGGGGACTTTAACACCCCCCTCACTGAAAAGAACAGATCATCTAAGCAAAAGATCAACAAGGAAATAAAGACCTTAAATGACACACTGGACCAAATGGACTTCACAGATATATTCAGAACATTCCATCCCAAAGGAACAGAATACACATTCTTCTCTAGTGCCCATGGAACATTCTCCAGAATTGATCACATCCTAGGTCACAAATCAGGTCTCAACCGGTACCAAAAGATTGGGATAATTCCCTGCATATTTTCAGACCACAATGCTTTGAAACTAGAACTCAGTCACAAGAGGAAAGTCAGAAAGAACTCAAATACATGGAGGCTAAAGAGCATCCTACTAAAGAATAAAAGGGTCAACCAGGAAATTAAAGAAGAATTAAAAAAATTCATGGAAACCAATGAAAATGAAAACACAACTGTTCAAAATCTTTGGGATGCAGCAAAGGCAGTCCTAAGAGGAAAGTATATAGCAATACAAGCCTTTCTCTAGAAAGAAGAAAGGTCCCAAATACACAACCTAACCCTACACCTAAAGGGGCTGGAGAAAGAACAGCAAATAAAGCCTAAACCCAGCAGGAGAAGAGAAATAATAAAGATCAGAGCAGAAATCAATGAAATAGAAACCAAAAGAACAGTAGAACAATGGAACTAGGAGCTGGTTCTTTGAAAGAATTAACAAGATTGATAAACCCCTGGCCACACTTATCAAAAAGAAAAGAGAAATGACCCAAATAAATAAAATCATGAACGAAAGAGGGAGATCACAATTAACACCAAAGAAATACAAACAATTATAAGAACATATTATGAGCAACTCTATGCCAGCAAATTAGATAATCTGGAAGAAATGGATGCATTCCTAGAGATGTATCAACTACCAAAACTGAACTAGGAAGAAATAGAAAACCTGAACAGACCTATAACCACTAAGGAAATTGAAGCAGTCATCAAAAATCTCCCAACAAACAAAAGCCCAGGGCCAGATGGCTTCCCAAAGTAATTCTACCAAACATTTAAAGAAGAATTAATACCTATCCTCCTGAAACTGTTCCAAAAAGTAGAAAGGGAAGGAAAACTTCCAAACTCATTGTATGAGGCCACCATTACCTTGATCTCCAACCCAGACAAAGACCCCATCAAAAGGAGAATTACAGACCAATACCCTTGATGAACATAGATGCAAAAATTCTCACCAAAATACTAGCCAATAGGATCCAACAGTACATTAAAAGGATTATTTACCATGACCAAGTGGGATTTATCCCTGGGCTCCAAGGTTGGTTCAACATCCACAAATCAATCAATGTGATATAATACATTAGTAAAAGAAAGAACAAGAACCATATGATCCTCTCAATAGATGCAGAAAAAGCATTTGACAAAGTACAGCATCCTTTCTTGATCAAAACTCTTCAGAGTATAGGGATAGAGGGTACATACCTCATTATCATAAAAGCCATCTATGAAAAACCCACAGCAAATATCATTCTCAATGGGGAAAAACTGAGAGCTTTCCCCCTAAGGGCAGGAACATGGCAGGGATGTCCACTATCACCACTGCTATTCAACATAGTATTAGAAGTCCTAGCCACAGCAATCAGAAAACAAAAAGAAATAAAAGGCATCCGAATTAGCAAGGAAGAAGTCAAACTCTCACTCTTTGCAGATGATATAATACTTTTTTTGGAAAACACAAAGACTCCCCCCACAAAACTGCTAGAACTCATACAGGAATTCAGTAAAGTGGCAGGATATAAAATCAATGCCCAGAATTCAGTGGCATTCCTATACATCAACAAGACAGAAGAAAGAGAAATTAAGGAGTTGATCCCATTTACAATTGCACCCAAAACCATAAGCTACCTAGGAATAAATCTAACCAAAGAGGCAAAGAATCTGTACTCAGAAAACTATAAAATACTCATGAAACAAATTGAGGAAGACACAAAGAAATGGAAAAACATTCCATGCTCATGGATTGGAAGAACAAATATCATGAAGATGTTAATACTACCTAGAGCAATCTACACATTTAATGCAATCCCTATCAAAATACCAACCACTTTTTTCAAAGAAATGGAACAAATAATCCTAAAATTTGTATGGAACCAGAAAAGACCCCAAATAGCCAGAGGAACGTTGAAAAAGAAAAGCAAAGCTGGCGCCATCACAATTCCGGACTTCAAGCTCTATTACAAAGCTGTCATCATCAAGACAGTATGGTACTGGCACAAAAACAGACACATAGATCAATGGAACAGAATCGAGAGCCCAGAAATGGATCCTCAACTCTATGATCAACTAATCTTCGACAAAGCAGGAAAGAATGTCCAATGGAAAAAAGTCTCTTCAACAAATGGTGTTGGGAAAATTGGACAGCCACATGCAGAAGAATGAAACTGGATCATTTCCTTACACCACACACAAAAATAGACTCCAAATGGTTGAAAGAGCTAAATGTGAGACAGGAGTCCATCAAAATCCTAAAGGAGAACACAGGCAGCAACCTCTTTGACCTCAGCCACAGCAACTTCTTCCTAGAAACATGGCCAAAGGCAAGGGAAGCAAGGGCAAAAATGAACTATTGGGACTTTATCAAGATAAAAAGCTTTTGCACAGCAAAGGAAACAGTCAACAAAACCAAAGGACAACCAACAGAATGGGAGAAAATATTTGCAAATGACATATCCGATAAAGGGCTAGTATCCAAAATCTATAAAGAACTTATCAAACCCAACACTCAAAGAACAAATGATCCAATCAAGAAATGGGCAGAAGACATGAACAGACATTTTTCCAAAGAAGACATCCAAATGGCCAACAGACACATGAAAAAGTGCTCAACATCACTCAGCATCAGGGAAGTCCAAATCAAAACCTCAGTGAGATACCACCTCCCACCAGTCAGAATGGCTAAAATTATCAAGTCAGGAAACGACAGATATTGGCAGGGATGAGGAGAAAGGGGAACCATCCTACACTGTTGGTGGGAATGTAAGCTGGTGCAGCCACTCTGGAAAACAGTATGGAGGTTCCTCAAAAAGTTGAAAAAAGAGTTACCTTATGACCCAGCAACTGCACTACTGGGTATTTACCCCAAAGATACAAATGTAGGGATCCGAAGGGGTATGTGCACCCTGATGTTTATAGCAGCAATGTCCACAATAGCCAAACTATGGAAAGAGCCAATACGTCCATCGACAGATGAATGGATAAACAAGAAGTGGTATATATACACAATGGAATATTATGCAGCCATCAAAAGGAATGAAATTTTGCCATTTGCAACAACGTGGATGGAACTAGAGGGTATTATGCTGAGTGAAATAAGTCAATCAGAGAAAGACATGTATCATATGACCTCATTGATATGAGGAATTCTTAATCTCAGGAAACAAACTGAGGGTTGCTGGAGTGGTGGGGGGTGGGAGGGATGGGGTGGCTGGGTGATGGACATTGGGGAGGGTATGTGCTATGGTGAGCGCTGTGAATTGTGTAAGACTGTTGAATCACAGACCTGTACCTCTGAAACAAATAATACATTTTACGTTAAAAAAAAAGGCAGAAGAAAATAGCAGGAAGGGAAAAATGAAGGGGGGAATTGGAGGGGGAGACGAACCATGAGAGACTATGGACTCTGAGAAACAAACTCAGGGTTCTAGAAGGGAGGGAGATGGGTTAGCCTGGTGATAGGTATTAAAGAGGGCACATATTGAATGGAGCACTGGATGTTATATGCAAACAATGAATCATGGAACACTACATCAAAAACTAATGATATAATGTATGGTGATTAACATAACATAATTTAAAAAAAGATTAAATAAAATCTAAAACTTAGTTCTTCAATTGCCCTAGGCTCATTTCAAGTGCTCAGTAGTGCCTACACTATTGGACTGTGCAGAACAGAACACTTCTATGTTACAGAAAATTTCATTGAACAGTGCTGTCCCAGAGGATGTCATATAGGACAGAAAACAAAATAAGAATTGAGAGGCTCAGAAATACACAGAAGAAAATATCTATCTAGTAAGGGGGATAATAAACAACCCAGTGTCTATGTGGTGACACAAAATGTGTTCAGCAATGTTAATAGAATGAATTGAAATTTTTAGCACAAGGAGACAAATCTAATTCCATGGATATAACATCATTAACTTTCAGAATGTAACTAAAAATGAAGATAATCTTTATTCAAAATTAATGGTTTTCACAGGAGGAAAAAATAAGCAACTCTATAGTAAAGAGATATGTGCCTATAAGGAAATCTGTAAGCCTGACTGTGATAATAAAAGTTAAATATACCTATAGAGAGTACAGAGTTAATAATCTGATGGGGTTTATGCTGCATGGCAAGAGGAAAAGAGATGTGGAAGAAGGCTAAAGAAGAAACATGCTGCTTCAATTTGATCACTGGCAAAAAATCTGCAATGGATTTTAAAAAGTATAATTATATAAAAAGCAAGTACGTCACTGTGATCAAACAGGTTTCACAAAAACCAAGTCACTTACTTTACTATTATTGTTACCAAATCCCTATAATGTTTACTACATGTCAAGTGTTGCTTTAAGCATCCTGTAATTCTGTGACAATTCGGGATAAGGATATGACTATTACTCTCATTTTACAGATGAGGAAACTGAAGACAGAGAGGTTATATATGTTTTTCAAGGTCACACAACTAAGTGGCAGAATCTGTTTCAGTTTAGGCAGCATGGCTCCAGGGTGTGTGCTCTAAAACTATTCAGCTCATTTGCTTTTAAAACAGTCCAGGGATGATAAAAAATGCAATGTATATCTGGATTTCTGCAAAGTGGGAGGCAAAGTCTCTTCCAGTGTCCCTCAAGTAGGAAACAGAAATACAGCACAGGCAATACTACTATTGGTGAGCGCGTAACTGGGAGAAGAATGGTACTTGATGGATTTCTCCCTCTCCCCCACCTATTAAGGTCTCTTCATCTTGACATTATTGACAGGTCTTTGTTATGAGAACTATCCTGTACACTGTAGGATATTTAATCTCATCACTGGCTTCTACTCACTAGAAGCCAGTTGTCTCTCCCCTATCCTGTCTACCTTCAGTCCTGACAAATAAAAATGTCTCTAGATAATGCCAAATTTTCTGTAGAAGGTAAAATTGCCTCCAGTTGAGAACCACTGATATATTACACACTATCATTATATATGCAACAGACTCATGATGTGGAATGTTACAACAGACTGAAACAATATGCTATATAATTAACAACACAAACTTCATTAGGAATAAATGTGCAATCCTGCATGGAAGCTAATTCTGGATGGTTACACTTAAAAATAAAAATATTAAAGGGACAGAAAAAATATAAGTGAACATAGCTCAGAGCTCATGATGAGTAAAGTGACTCTAAGTATGGAACCAGAAGAAGAAATTGATAATAGAAAAATATATTTGATAAAATATTAATTATAAACTTGTAAAGCAAAATATTATAAACTAAACTAAAAGGCAAATGACAAGATGGGAAAAAGTACCATATGGTGGCTTAATAGTTAACATCATTACTATGCAAAGAGTTTTTATCATTTATAAGAAAAAGAATAATATCCAACTGGTAACTGAGCATAAAACAAATCAGGCAATTCACCACAAGGAATACATAAGAAATGACAATTAATATTTAACTGGTATCAATTCATCAGGTTATATGTTAACACTAGGTGAGTTCTAAGGCCTTTCCATTGCAAATTCTACCACCCTCCAAAAAAACCAGTGGGAGTTGTGTACGCAGACAGGAAAAAGAAAGATATTCAAGAGTTGCATACTTAATAAATCCCAAACAAAAGAAATTTGACAATAGTAACCAGCTGTTCCTTTTTCTCCATTGAGAAGAAAATGAGTAAAAACAAAACTACAGCATTAAAGATTTAAGCTAGAATTAAAGAAAACTGATTTGACCTCAGAGGTTGTTAGAAAGTAAATGCATTCAGACTGTTTCCCAGTGTTTGGATAAGTTCAAAAGCAAAAAGGATTCAAAAACAAAGCCAACAGAACTTCTCTAGAGGTTTCTTTGAAAATACAATAAATCATTCTGGTCCGATGCAAACTTAAATGCAATCCCAACCACAGGAAAGAAGATAAGTGGAAATTAGATTACATTTAAGATTTTTCTAATACCCATTCTTTGGTGAAACTAACTTCAAAACTATACCAAAAGTTAATGTTTTGCAAACAGAATTGTAGTGCTTTGGTATTCAAAATACTACAATAGGTAAGTAATGAAACCCTTTTACAGAGTTTGAATTAGTCCATTATTATCCACAATGCAGGTAGATATTAATATTACTAATATTTCAATAGATACTATCAATAATATACTAGCTTCTGTTCTATACACCTTATTATATGCCAGACTTGTGCCAAGTGCTATACATAGTTTAATTCTAGCAATAACCTTATGAGGTGGGTATTCTCATCCCCATTTATTGATGGTAAATCACCAACTCAGAGGACATAGGTGACTTTCACAGGGTCAAAGAACTCTTCCTATTATTGAAGTTATTTGCTCAATTACTTTGATCTCATAGGGAATTGATAAACTCTAATACATCAACTTTTTCTTTTATGAAGTCTCCTTTTAGTGTCATATCTGAGTTTACAAATGAATTTAGTTATTTATAAATAGACAAATATAAATATTATGGATAATGTGGGAGATATATATTAAAATTATCTTTTTACATGAATATCTAATTGCTCCAGGAGTTTTGCTGAAAAAAAGTATATGTTATCTGCTGAATTGTTTTTGTACCTCTCTTAAAAATAAGTTGTCATGTATATGTGGTTAATTCTGGACTCTATTCTTTTCCATGGGTCTATTTTTCTATCCTTACGTGAACACTAAACTTTCTTGATAGTTTATGATAAATGTTGAAATCAGGCAATATTAGCCTTCTGGTTTTGTCTGGTTGTTTGTTTTCAGAGTTGCTTTCGCTGTACCAGGTCATTTGTATTTCCATATGACTTTAAGATCACACTTAATGTAATTTTTGGTATGATAGACATCCATGTAAAAATGAATTTTTGTCCATAAATCACACCCTACATGAAAATTAACTTGGATGGATTTTAGACTCAAATGTAAACTGCAAAACTAAAAAATTGTAGCACAAAGAAGAAATCCTTTGTAACACTAGGTTAGACAGAAGTTTCTACTTTGTTGTCTGATTTCTATAGGTCTCATATCTTTCATTCCTTTGTTCTTTCTTTACTGCTTTCGTTTTATTCAAAAGATATTTTTACCATACTGTTTTAGTTTTCTCTTATGAGTATTAGTCTTTTTTAAGATTTTTAAAAAGTAATTGCTCTAGCATTTCAATATGCATCTTTAATTTATCACAGTCTCTTCCAGTTAACATCAACTTAATTTCAGTGAACTATGGCAACTTTGCTCCAATTTAGCTCCATTTCTTCCCCTTTCTGTGTACTGCTGCTGTCATATACATTATATATGAAGTATGTTATAGCTATATGTTATAAACCTAATAGTACAGTGTTAAAGGTTTGCTTTAAAAATAGGCTTTTAAATTAAGAGAATGTAATCTATATATTATACATCTATATATGAATATCTGTCAGAATTTTTCACATTGACTCGTATATTTACAATTTCCAGTGCTTTTCATTCCTTCCTATGGATTTTCAGCCTGAAAGACTTCTTTTAGAAACTCATGTGGGTAATGTCTGCTAGCAAAGAACTCATTTCATTTTTTGTTATCTGGAAATATCTTTATTTTTGCCTTCATGTGGGAAAGATAGTTTCACTGGATATCGAGTTCGTAATTGACAATTTCTTTTTGAGCATGTCATTCCATTGCCTTCTGGTCTTCACTATTTCTAAAGAGACATTAGCCATTGTTCTCATTGTAGTTCCGTGCACATGATGAATTGTTTTTCTCCTGATGCTTTCCAAATTTACTGTTTGTCTTTGGTTTTCAGCAGTTTGACTACAATGTGTCTAGATGTGGTTCTTTTTATGTTTATCCTATCTGGGATCTATTGAACTCCCTGGATCTTATATCAATAATTTTTATCAAGCTTGGGAAGTTTTTGGCTCTTGTTTCTGTCTTGTCTATTTCTCTTATTTATCTCTCTTATTTCTATCTTGTTTATGTACTGGGATTCACATAAACTGGCTTCCTTAGGATCACTCTTCTGTCTGAATAGCTTAGTCATCATCCAGCAGTTTGGATAGAAGTTGTATTCTAGCACCTCAAATGCATAGGGCTTCTATCCTTTTCTGATCAATCTGTAGGTAGGGTGGAGAATGCACTTATTGTTACAGGCTTTCTCATCTTCTTTGTTATTTATTTTTCTTTTTGAAGGGATTATTTAGATTTTTCCTATATATGCACATAGTTTACATTATCCTTCTATCCTATATATGTATTTTATGTTATATATATGTGACATAATGTTTATATATATATAAATGTTTACATATATATACACAAATATATCATTGCAAACTTTTAACAAAATAAATTTAGTGTAGAGACTATTTGATTTGTGTTATTCTCTGGTCTGTTGGTATGAAAGTAAATCGACTTGCTATAGATCAGAAACAATTTAAACACATTTGTTTTGTAAATTATAAAGGTTTAAAGGTTCCACATACATTTATGATATAGTCAGCTTTTCAGTACTTTAAACCATTAAAATGTCTTGTTTTCTATATACTATTAAGAATCAATAAGTTAAGGAATATCTTTAAGCAAATCCCTTTTGCCTAAATGTTGTAAATTTGAAAATTAAAAAAAATGTGGTATATTTACTAATCACATATATAGATTAACTAATGAAAATAAGTTATAAAACAGAACTCTTCTAAATAAAATATCCTTTTCTAACTTAAAGGATATCTGTGATTAAGATTTATCATCTTAATATATCTCACAATACATATTAATTTAATGTTTTGTTGTTGTTATTGATGACGATAATGACACAGAAGTGCCTCACTGATTGTGTTTCTGAAAGGTAAACAAAGACTGAGAAACACGATAGATTTTTCAAAAACTGCCAAGCCAGAGCTTAAGGTTCTAACTGTGATCTAGTGAACAGAGTCTGGTGCTTGGAAACGGGAAGCTTGCGTCTAATCACACATCTGTCTCTACAGCTGTGTGAATCTTTGCCAGGTTGACCTCTTGAATTTTTTTAACTGATAAAAGCAAATAACTTCTACACCTACCTAATTGGTATTGTTGCACTGCTGGAGATAAAAGAATCTACATGCAAGGTGCATTTACCCAGATTCTTTTAAAATCAGTCTTCATAAGGACACGAGGATGATCAGAGATAAAGGCTGAGACAAGTTTGTTTTGAGAGCAATGTCCCTGCTTTTAAAGTCTTAAAGAGACTGTCTTGATAAATGTATTTATGTCACAAATTGTTCAAAATTCCTTTATCTAAATGGATTAGAGTCAAGATTATTCACCTAATTGCCTTTGTGACATAAGCCTAATTAAGTTATCTCTCCAAGGGAGAGAAAAAACTTAAACTAACAAAATAACTTCTACAGAATCAGCTTATATCAATTTCCTTTAGCAACCAAAAATGCAAATAGATTAATCATTACAGATTATAAATTTAATTTGGTTCAAATTTCATATATGAAGAGAAGATCCTCTTTTAAGAAACACTCTCACTGATGTATCACAAACTATTTCCAAGATCATGTTACTGTCCATTACTTAGAATAATTTTAGGCACAAAAATGTTAGTATAATTAAAGAATTTAGAAGATCCTTGGAGTTCAAAATATCAAGTGATCTTATCTTTGATTTGCTAACTAACTAACAGACGGCATGATTCTGGTTAAACAACAGATGGTTTTACATAAGTTCAAGTCACCCACTATTAAGTTTCCCTAGTCTTGTCTACTCAGTTAACTTGGCTAATTGCTGGCAGGAAAGCCACCCAGTTGATATTCATACAGAGTCTAGAATTCAAGACTCTTTTGTAGAAAGGAGACCTTTTGGAAATCTACTATTAGGCAATAGTCTTTCATGTTTGCTAATGTAGTGTCAGAACTTCCAAGCCTCACAGCAATTGATTTTGTGGTACTGGGACAAAGGAGATATTCAAAGAACTGTTGTCCTGAGTACTATAAATACTAACATGTAACAGTAAGTTAATGTGTTCACTGAAATGGTCCCAATGTACCATGTTGGCAAGATGGTATGCCACATCCTGCCCTTCCCACTTTGCTTAAAATTGTGGTCACTACATTAGGAATGACAAATAATAAGATATAAGTTATTTTCAGATTAGCTGAGGAGAGAAAGAGGTGGAAGGAGAATATCTGATTTGCTTTTTCCCCATTCCCATTTTTTTAAATTTTGTTATTTTTTATTTAAGTTTTAATTCCAGTATCATTAACATATAGGGTAATATTAGTTTCAACTGTACAATATAGTGATTTAACACTTCCATACATCACCTGGTTCTCATCACAAGTGCCCTCCTTAATCCCCATCACCTATTTCAACCCATCACTCCCCCAGACCGCCCCCTCCTCACTCTGGTAACCATCAGTTTGTTCTCTATAATTAGTCTGATTCTTGCTTTCTCTCTCTCTCTCTCTCTCTCTCTCTCTCTCATTTTTTCCCCTTTGCTCCTTTAGTTTCTTAAATTCCACATATAAGTGAAATCATGTGGTACTGGATGGACCTAGAGAGATAATGCTAAGTGAAATAAGTCAGTCAGAGAAAGAGAACATTTGATTTTAAAAAGGAAGGAGGCAACATAGCAGAAATAAATCCTGGGTAATGTGATATACCAAGAGGATGTCTCTTTGGGGAAGCCAAGCCTAAGGTGATATCTGAGGAGGTGGAAAAAGCATGCACAGGGCATGAGAATGGGCAGGATGTGAGATAAGCTAATACAGGCCTATTTTTCAAAATCGTTTGACTGGTCTGCCCATTCTCAGATGCACAAAGGCAGAGGCAAATATTAGGTCTCCCATAAATGTCTTGTGAATGAAATATCATCAGGAGGAATTTTGAGTAAAATAATGGCGTTTTAAATGACAGTTTCTCAGGCTTATTTGGAACTGGTGCCACATCTAGAATGAATTCTCAAAACTGCCAAATCATCTGTGTACTAATGTAAAATTTTCTGAATTATAGCAATGCTTGCAATGGTATTTCAGGCCCTTCTCAAAATCCACCATTTCATTTCATTTTGCTGATGAGGAAAGGAGATGAAACTTTATTCTCATCTGGGAGAGACAATTCAGTCTTTTGCAGCTGCTGCACGGGATCCAGTGAGAATTACAGATCTAGGAGGAAACTCTCCAGTCATCACAGGCAGATCTCAACTGTGAGGTCCAGTGACTTGTTCTTTCTCTGACTAGGATGCAAGGACCAGAGGGGTTTCTTTTTTGCTTGTTTTGGCATTAAATCTTCTATAAACTTTTCTAGGAGGTCTCACTCAATTAGAGTTAGCAAGATATAAAGAGCAAAGTATTTAACATCAGTAAAATCACAACCTTTCTGAGCTTCAGTTTTCTTATCAATCAACTTGGCCTAATAATATCTATCTCTTGGCATTATTTTGAGCTGCTCCCTGTGAGCAGTAAATAAACTGCCAATAAATGTTACTTTTTATTAAGATAAAAATTGTAATGAATTGATGTAAGTTTATGAAACTTGTAATTATACTGTGGTTATATGAGAATATCCCTATTCTTAGAAAATATATAATGAAATATTTAGGGTTAAAGGGCTCTGATTTAAGTAACTTATTCCCAAGTCATATAGAAAATATATATGAATATGTATACTATGTATAAATATATAATGTACATATATGTAAATTATGTATATTTATGAGTGTGTGTGTGTGTGTGTGTGTGTGTGTGTGTGTGTAGAGAGAGAGAGAGAGAGAGAGGTGGAGGGAGAGAACATGAATAATCCACCATAGGAGGTAAAGGATATATGAGTGTTTTCTATACTATTTTTGCTTTTACTGTTTTGCTGATATTATTTTATAAAGTTTGTGGTTTAGTTTTACTCATTGAACTTTGACTAAGAAAAATTCATGTAATTATAAGTCTACTTAAGTAAAGCAGTATTAAGTAATCAAACAAATTATTAATCACATGACAACTCTATGTGAAGCCTTATGCCAAGGACTAGGGATATGAAGACTCAGCATTGTTATTTGGGGAAGACTAGCCTCTGATAATTGACAAAGGAGTCCAAAACATTGAGACCCAGAGGGATTTGGGGGTAAGATAAGCATGGTGAACATGTGTGGTTAGACTTCACGTTGGAGATGAAAATTAAGTTAGACCTTGAACTATGGTTAGGATACAACAGAGAAAGGGAGAAGTCAAAGATTCCTCATTTATGTCAAGGGGCTCAGAGGCTAACTGGAAGAGGCTGACAAAGAACGGGACAATTGGAGGATCAATAAGGATAACTACAATGGATTAAAACAGGTTCATAGTACTAAAAAAGAAATAAAATAAACATAATTTGGTAAGCATTGTAAGATACTAGAGAATCAACTCATTATTTTGAAAAATGGAAAGAATCAAGCATTTATCAGGACTTTCTTTGTGAACCAAACCACTGGGTAATCAGAGAATAGGTGAGGGGAAGTCCCTCCTTATAAAAATATTATAGCTAATTAATGTAGAGGAAATGATAAAATTAAAATATTTTACAACCCTAAATGAATTAATGGATATAGGTATTGATGACCAACAGTTGTGATCATCACAGAAATTTCCAGACATTTTATTGCTTCTGACAGAAAAATTTATAAAGTAGTGTTGCCTAAAATATTACACCTAAATCTGATCTAACTACCATTGAAAGCAAACACAGAGGAGATAGAAACGTCTTAAACTACCCCCTAGAAATATAATCAGCAAATCCAGACTGGAAAATTCTTCAAGACAAACAACTTGGCTTCTGTTGGTGGGAATGCAAGCTGGTGCAGCCACTCTGGAAAACAGTATGGAGGCTCCTCAAAAGGTTGAAAAGAGAGCTACCATACGACCCAGCAATTGCACTACTGGGTATTTACCCCAAAGATACAAATGTAGGGATCCGAAGGGGTACATGTACCCCGATGTTTATAGCAGCAATATCCACAATAGCCAAACTGTGGAAAGAGCCAAGATGTCCATCGACAGATGAATGGATAAAGAAGATGTGGTATATATATATTCAATGGAATATTATGCAGCCATCAAAAGGAATGAAATCTTGCCATCTGCAACGACATGGATGGAACTGGAGGGTATTATGCTGAGCGAAATAAGTCAATCAGAGAAAGACATGTATCAAATGACTTCACTGATATGAGGAATTCTTAATCTCAGGAAACAAACTGAGGGTTGCTGGAGTGGTGGGGGGCGGGAGGGATGGGGTGGCTGGGTGATAGACACTGGGGAGGGTATGTGCTATGGTGAGTACTGTGAATTGTGTAAGACTGTTGAATCACAGACCTGTACCTCTGAAACACATAATATATGTTAAAAAAAAAAGAAGAAGATACTAGGAAGGGAAAAATAAAGGGGGGAATTGGAGGGGGAGATGAACCATGAGAGACTATGGACTCTGAGAAACAAACTGAGGGTTCTAGAGGGGAGGGGGATGGGGGGCTGGGTTAGCCTGGTGATGGGTATTAAAGAGGGCACGTATTGAATGGAGCACTGGGTGTTATATGCAAACAATGAATCATGGAACACTACATCAAAAACTAATGATGTAATGTATGGTGATTAACATAACATAATAAAAAAATTACAACAAAAATTATAATCCTCAAAGCAGCAAAAGTATAATATAACTTAAATAGAAATAAAAGTCTACAGAAACATTAAAAAAGTGACAAACAACTTGGCTTGTTACAAATAATTACAAATAATGTAATGAAAACAACAAAATGACAGAGAGATAGAGAGGAATATTACAGAGTAATAGACATTCAAAAGCACAGTAACCAACTGGAATGTGTGGGCTTTATATGACCCTGACTAACGCAAATTGTTAAAGAAATGTTACAGCCTTTATGATCTTATTGGAAATCTGAATACCAAATGACCAATGACATTAAGAAACTACTGTTAGGTCGCCTGGGTGGCTCAGTTGGTTGAGCGACTGCCTTCGGCTCAGGTCATGATCCTGGAGTCCCGGGATCGAGTCCCGCATCGGGCTCCCTGCTCAGCAGGGAGTCTGTTTCTCCCTCTGACCGTCCCCCCTCTCATGTGCTCTCTCTCTCTCATTCTCGCTCTCTCAAGTAAATAAATAAATAAAATCTTAAAAAAAAAGAAATTACTGTTAAATTTAAGTGTTAATGGTATAATGATTATGTAAGAAAAGCTCTTGTGTCATTTAGATGCACCCTGAACTGATGAAGCATATACTGTCTGGGATTGCCTCAAAATAACATAGGATGGGGTCCAGCTGCAACAAGACTGGCCTGGAGTTGAAGCCAGTTGGTATGTACACTGGGATTCATTACCTTATTCCATATATTTTGTGTTTGTTGAAATTGTCCTTAATAACTTCTTTATTATGCCTGAGTACAGGTTCTTTGTACAAAGATAAGTGAAGTATATTTTTTCATCTCCACAAATAGAGCGATATGTCATTTACACATATTCCTACTTAAGCTTTCTGATACCTGTATAAGAATTTCTTAATAGGTGAAACCCTGGAAATGAAGACAAAAGTTACTTATTCACAACTAATGTCTAGCATTTATAGAAGATCTTATGTGCATGAGATACTATTTCTCAGAGCTTTAACTCGTTCACCTCACCATGACACTAGGGATCAGGTACTACTATTCCCCACATTCTAGATGAGGAAATTGACATAGAGCAAGATAAAGTATCTCAGCACAGCTGATAAGTGGCAGGGTTTGAACTCAGGCAGTCCTGTTCTAGAGCTCCGGTTCTTAAACTTTAGTGTATATTTAACTCTGTACTTAATTATTGGCAAGATAATTAGTGGCATGTTTTAGGCGAGATCCAGAGCAAAAGAAATGGACGAGGCTGTTTCAGAACAAGATAAAGGTAAAAGTAAAGGCACAATTAAAGGGACTGGCAAGTTAGCTGGTTTGGGTAAAACAGGATTCTGAACAAGAGAAACGCAGTTGGGAAGTCAGACAAGATTAGCTTGTAAAAGACTGTGAAGGGCAAGTGAGGGGGTGTCGGGACATCCTCCTATAGCCACTGGGGAGCCACCGACTCTTTTTGAGCAGAAGACTGATACCACACGTTCTGAGATTAATGGAACTGGACATGCAGGACAAGTTGTTGGGAGGGGGGAGATTTGGAACTTGGGTTAACGGCACGGGAATACAAGAGAAGGGCAGCCATGAGAAACGAGATGCGACAGAAGCAAGAGACAAGAGAGAAATGAGTTAACAAAAATGACAAGTTTGGGGTCTGGGCAAAGCTTGGGAGGATGGTGATGTCTTCATCACAAATAGAAAACGTCAAATGCAGGAAGAGAAGCAGACATGAGAGGAAAGAAGGGTTTTGCTTTAGACCTACTGAACTAATGAAATAAAGACATGTGGGAAGATAGGTCCAGGAGGTAGTGTGGTAAAGTGGACCAGGAAAGAACCAGGTGCAGGTGCAGGATATAGATTCAGGAATCATCCTCCTGAGAGGTGAGAGCTGCATGAAGACAAATCGAGACTGCCAAGGGAAATGGGGGAAGTAGTTTGGTTTGAATCTCCAACAGTAGTAGGGCCTCTTAACACATGGATATTGTTTCCTATTTTTTTAATTCCTCCAGGGCATTTAGTACAGAACTCAGTAAACTCTCTTGTCTGATTCATGAAAAGATACAAGAAATGCTAGGAACCTTCATAAGTAGTGTTTTGTTCTCCCAAATTGATCCCCGTACAGCATGGACTTATCAGGAGTGAGGATGGTTTATTTTCTTACTGTCTTATCTGTGAACCAACTAACAGGGAAAGGCCACATCTCAAAAGCAAACTCGGAGTGGAGGATGAGGACCATTCTCAGATATACAATCCTACTTTAGACTGTACTATCTTTATCTTCTGGCCTCTATTACGCCCACAGTGATAGGGACATGATTCACTACTGAATTGTCAGTCAGGTCTAGCCAGTATGAGAAATAGAGGAAAGAACACGTAAGTTTCTACCTGCCTTGAATGTTATAAACCGCTGATAAGTAAGGCTGCAGTTAATTGGGAATGAAACTACAGGAATGGGTAAAGAAAGCTGCAAGAATGCTGCACTTTTGCACGTTTAAATTATTTCTAATTTAAGTTTAAAAACTCCGAAAACTAAAATAAATATCTGCCTCCCACAGCAAGGCCAACAGCAAACCATTTCTGAGTCCTTCCCAGAACATGGATGAATCAGATTATTTAGTTTAAAGCTTTAAGGATCCAGATAATTATCTCTTTTACTTAGTTTATTCCTCCCATGTCAGAACTCGATGTTCGTACTTCATTTCAGACTTTTCACATTTTCCATTTACTGCAACCTGGGGCTGAGAAAGCCCGCTACTTGACTAGATTTTACGGGGCACTTTTATGGTATTAACAACTCTATTCCAGCAGGGTTTCTCTACAGGAGAAGGAGGAATATTAGCCAGAGGACTCCTAGGTAAGGCACAGCTGGGGATCCTTATTAACAATCAAGAACCAACCCCACAAAGCAGTTAAGCACAGCTGGGAGGCATTTTGTTAGATCCAAGTCTTAGAAGCCCGTGAACGGAGGAGGGGCTGTGATGTAAATGGTGATGCTTCTGTCCCTAACTTTTAGAAAACCTCATAAGCACATAAAAGCACCTCTAGATGACTCTATGTTACAACCACTTTTCTGTTCATGAAACCAGTAACCAGGCAATCCTTTCAAAGACTTTCAACATGACGTTTGTTTTAAATTTATTTCAGCCATCAGAGTTGACACTTCTCAGTAGCAAACGAATTCTCCTTCCATATAAGCCTTGAATCTGGGCCACAGGTAAGTTCAATTTTTCCCTGGGTCAAAGGCTACTGTTTGTCCTTCTAAAATGAGGGAAAATGGGGAAAACTAATTTAGGAGATAGAGTTATTAGTAAATAATATAATTCCACTTTTTTATACTTCCATTTTTGAGGAAGAATATAGAATGAAAGAACACGATAGAGGGTTTTTGTTTTGTTGTGCTTTGTGTTGGTGTAGCCAGTGGTGTGCTGTAGATAAAAGTTGCTTATAATTGCTGAACATCCAGAGGCCTTGAGTGGACACCTCTGGGGTGGTGCCTTTTGATCTCAAGCTGTCAAAATGATTTTTTTTAAATGCCCAAAGTCTTAGCAGTGGAGAGGATTTCTAATGGACAGTTGCATTCAAATCTCTCTTCTCTATTAATTTCCCAGCTGCTACTACAGAATGAGAGTTAATGACTCAGAGTCAGAGCCACAAAACTTGGTGGCTTCTTATATAGGTCCAAAGGGGGTAGTACAGGTAAGAATTGGTTTCAAAATAAGTATTCCTTGAAGAATGTTTAGGGAATCTAACATGACTCTACAGTCAGATTGTACACCCAGAACTCAGTCTAGATAGGACTCTAGGTGTTAACTACCTTGTGTGGATAGGTTTATGGATTAAAATAACCACTGCTCTCAAATTTTACTTATTGTACAAGAATCTCTGAGGGAGTTGATTAACATGCAAACTCCCAAGGTACATGTCTAGACTTCCGATCCAGTAAATCTATGGTGGGACTCAGGAGCAGACATTTTAAGCACCCAGGAGATTCTGATATAGGCAGTCTACAGACGATAATATGAAAAACACTGGATATATTTTATCCTGGATGTTTTTCATTAAAGTATATCCATTGATAAGTAACAACTAATAACCTCATCTTAAACTGAAACACATAAACCTTCACACACCCTTTCGGACACATAAAAGGAGGTTTTTTTTTTTCTAATTATATATAATAATCTATGTCATTAAAAACTTTTACTGGCACTCACTACTTTTAATTGACACCTTTCTATGTGTGTCATTTGAAGTGAAAAAAACAATAATTAATTGTAAAATTTGCTTTCTTCCTATGTTGCTGAAAAAAATTTACTTTTCTATTTTTATTTTTCTTAACTAAGCAAGACAAACATATTCAAGCTCTAGCCTACTAGAGCAAACTCCCTAAGTAGGATATGACATGAAGAGAATATATGTTTTAACAAGGCCCTGAACTGTGTTTTCCAAAGACCCTAATGGGCCCACTGGAGTTGTTATAATCTATTAAATTCAATTTATGAAGGTAGAAAGTCCTTAAATATGCATTTTATGATAATATGCTTTTTAAGATGTCCCTTGATATATATTATACACACTGCTAGACCATAATGGCTATTAACTCAAGAAAATTAATAATATGCATTTTTAAATGGCCTAAACTTTCAAAGACCCCCAGAAGAGAATTTTTTAAGAGAAGTTTTTGAAATAAAGGAAATTTTTACAATTTTGCAGAAAAAGAAATAAACATTTAAGGAACCTTTGGAGATGTTCAGCAATGATGAAGGGAACTGAGATTCCATGTCTCTACTTTCCACTCTCTGTACTCACTTTCAAGGGTCCTTGTTTTTCTGATTAAGCTATCTCTCCGATAGACCTAAATGCAAAATCTGAGTCTTCTCTTTTCCTTTGTCTCTTTTTCTAATGGTGCTGAACTCACATTGGACCTTGGAAACATGAATGTCAGGAAGGCTGTTCTTATTCAGAGGAAGGAGTAAAGAAATGAATAAAATATCTCCGTGTTGGCATTTGTCAATCTCCACTGATTTACTTAGAGTCTCTTCCACTGATAGACTCACTGATGGACTCAACGAAAATGAGGTTAAATACAACTTTTAATCTTGTACTATCACAATTTTTGAAGTGAGGAATTCATTTTCAAGTATTACAATGCCCAAGGAAATAATTATTTCTCTAAAAGACATGTTTTGAGGTATATTTTCTGTTTTGACCCCATTCCTTAGATAGGGAGACTTTTTATACTTACTCAAATTGAATCTAAACAAAAATTTCCCTCAAATGCTACCAGCTCTTATATGAAGCTGGTATTACACATTTGGTTATTATATTTACATTAATTTCTTTTCTAAAGTGAAGAAAACTATCAATCTCCTATGGAAAAGGTTTTAGGTTGGTCTCAGATAACTCCACAGCAACATTCAATATTCAATGATAATAGACCAATAGCTAAAATGTCTATGAGGAAACAAGGAATGTCCCAAGAACTATAAACCCAACTAAATTGTCAATTAAAGCAGCACATAAAAAAAAAATTGGGGGGGAATCTCCACATACTCTGCATATATATTTTTCATGACCTTTTTGAGGAGAAACTACCAGAAGACAGACATCAGCCAACCAAGAAAATACAGAAACTGTAGGCAAGGGGCTGACCATGAATACAGAGTCCATTTAGCCGTATAATGAAAAGAAAAAAGAAAAATTAGGAATTATGTCTAAGAACAAAACATAAATACACTGAAAAATTTTGAAATTGTATATCAAAAAAATTAGAAGGGAAAGCAAAGAAGAGTGGGAAGTTGGGTATATATAATAATTCCATTATCTTTTGTGATGAGGTGTTAATACATTGTCTTTAAAACCAATAGATTAAATAACAGAGATAGCATATCAGTAAGGCCAAGGTAAACTAACCAAAATAATATCATTCATTGAATTCAGATAGTGGCAGGGATAAAAGTATAAATCTATTAATTCTGCTCTTCCAGAAAAGAAAATCAATAGATAGTGGAAAAACAGAGAATGTAGTTTATTTTATGAATATAAGCACTGGAACAAACATTTTCCAGATTTTGAGAAGAAACAAAAAACAAAGTAATTGAACAAGACAAAATAATTAAACCCATAATTTAACTTTTTTCACTAAGAAACCTCCAGATCCTGTTTGCTTTTCTGTGAATTCTTAGAAATACTTAGGAGGAATTCAAATGTTATACATATAACTTCAGAGAAAGGGAAAAAAAGGTCACAGTTTTCAACTCATTTTATGAGGCCAGCATAACTCTAATGCCAAAACCTGACAAGGAAATTGTAAGAAAGGAGTATCTCAAGTTTTTCATAAACACGGATACAAAAATCCTAAAAAAAAGTTATTAGCTAATTGGACCTAGTGATATATAAAAAGAAATAATACATCATGAACAAATGAGTTTTATTCTAAGAATCTAAGTCTTGTTTAACATTTAAAAGTTAATCAGTGTAATTTACCACATTAATAGAAAAAAAAGAAAGTCATATTATCATCCTACCACTTCTAGGAAAAACATTTTTAAAATTAAATATCTGAATGGGTATTTAAGGGAAAACTCAGAAAACTATATTCTTAATATTCTTATTTTGATAAAGGTTCTCTACAAAAACCTAAAGCATACTTAATGATAAAATATTGAATTCTTTCTCCTTGAATTCAGGAAAAAGATAAAGATGTCCCTTATACCATTTCTATTCAATATTGTACTGAACATCCTAGCCAGGGCATTATGACAAGAAAAAGAAAATACAGGAAAAAGAATCAGAAAGGAAGAAGTAGAACTATTTATTCACATATGATATGGCAATCTACAAACTATTAAAATTGATCAGTTAATTAGGCAAAGTTGCTGGACACAAGGTTAATCAACAAAACTCAATGTATTTCAATATTCTACAGCAAACAATTGGAAGTTAAAGTCTAAAATTATTCAAAATATCATTAAAAACATCAAATACCTATTACTCAACCTAATAAAAACTAAGAATTCTACATGGAAAATTGTATTTGTAAGAGGCAATAAAAAAGACCTAAATAAATACACTATGGACTGGATGACTATAATATCACAAGGAAAATTCCTCCCAAACAATCTATAGAGTGAAAGAAAACTCATTCAAAACATCAGTAGGTTTTATGTGCCTGAGTGTGGGAACTGACATGATTTAAAAATTAATATGGAGATGCCAAGGGCCTAGGGTTCCCAAGACAGTCTTAATGAGCAAAAACTGAAGGACTTTCCTTACTAGTATTCTCAGAACAATATTTATTACAAAATCTCATTCACGCAGTGCTGTATAGGTACAAGCATAGACAAATAAATCGCTGGATCAGAATACAGAATCTTTGCTCCCTTTCTTTGCATATTTTTATTTTTAGTCTTGTTAAATTGGTTCTTGTGCTGCATGATCCTGACATTATCATTGTCATGATCCTAGTTCAATTTTATTTGTGTATTATTGTAGAAGTTATCTAGCTGTTTTTCCTATCTTTAATCCATCTCTCTTGAGCTTGTCTTTTAAAATTAAAAAATTACCTAAAACATAGTTTTATATAAATTTCTAAAAATGATCTCATAAAATATAAACTTTAGTACATACGTTAAAATGTTTTCTTATGAAATATTTGCTACACATTCCAGAATATATGTATCTGTGAATGTATATAATATAAAATGTATGAATATATTTAAACATATACTTTATGAATATAAAATTTATAAATAAAAATAAACATAAAATTTATAAATGTAAAGTATTTCAGATATAAGTTTTTAAATAAAAAGAATATATATAATGTAAGCTATGAAGTGTAACAATAAAACACACTATTCTTCCGTAACTTTTTTGTTTTTACCCCTTCTCCAGATGCCAGAGGTTTATTATCAGCTTGTAGCTACCCTTCCAAATTTTTTCTCCAAACTCGTATAATCATAACTGGAGACAGACAGAAAGACAGGAACACACACACACACAGAGTATGGATTTTTTTTTTTTTGCTTTAAAAATAGGTTATATTAGATATGTTACACATTTTTTTCTCCCTCAACATTACCTTCTATAAATCAATTTAGATTACCCACTGTGGTCTTAATTTATTCTCTCAGTAGTTCCTTAGTACTCTATAATAGATGTGCCATAATTTATCCAAGTGTTCTCCTGTTAATGACTATCCACTCTTTCCAGTTTTCTGCCACTACAGATAATGCTGCAATAAACACCATTATATGCATGTGAGATACTTTAGACAGATCAGAGTCTCAAGAAGGGATTGCTAGGTAAAGGAGGTGGTGCATTTAAAATATTTTTTGAATAGATGTCGCCAAATTGCTTTCCAAAAGAGGCTGTTGTTTTACACATACCACCAGCAATGTGTGGGAATGCCTTTGTCCTTGAATCACATCCAGCAACAGGTGCCAGGGTGATGGGTATAAAGTCATAGCTCATAATTGCTTTAAATTTCATATCACTGACTTCTAGCGCATCTAAGCCTTTTATATCTGTGTTAATATTTTGAGTTTGCTTTTTAGTAAAACTACCTAGTCATACATTCTGTTCACTTTAAAAAACTCACTTGTTTATCTTTTCTCATCAATTGTTAAAGCTCTCTGAAAAGTATTAATGTTATTGGTTATCTGTTAATTACATTATAATATCAGAACCAACATTTTCTAATTGATTTTGATTATTGTCTTTTACAATTGAAATGTTTTATTTTTTTTACATCCGTCTTTTGCTTTATAGTCCCTGAATTTACACATTTGGTTAGATATACCCTTGGCCCTAGACTGTAAATGCAAAATATCTATTGCATTGTTTTGATTTTTATATAAATCCTTCATGTATCAGGAATTTATTTTTGTATAGGGTGTTAGATATATTTCATATGAATATAGTTGGCTGTGCCAGCACATCTGTGAAACAATCCACCCTTTCCCACTGAACTGAAATACAAAATTTACTAAACTAAATTCTCATAAATCCAGGGACCAATTTCTAGATCCTCAGTTTTGCCCCACGTATCATTATACTACATGATACAATATTTATGGTATTACAGTGACTTTAATACAATGTTATATCTGGTAAAGCACATCCACCTTTACTATTCTTTCTCAATTTTTTTTTTTTTTTACTATTTCCACTTATTTATTTGTCTGTATAAACCTTAAACAATTTTATCTAATTTGAAAGAAAATTTTAAAACATGTCAGCATTCTCATTTGTATTGCATTAAATTTACATGCTAACTTTGAATTGCTAAACTTTTTAATAGTGTAACTTAAAAAAATGGTATCTATATTCATTTAGATCTTGCTTCATATGCTTTTTCTTTGTATATATCATGTTCCTTTCTTACCCAAATTTCCCCAAAATTCTTATTGCTTTTACCACTTATATTAATATATTTCCTATATATATTTCTAGGTATTTAAGACTAAAACGAAGGAAATCTATTGTGTTTTCAGCATATATCTGATACCTAACCAATTACCCAAAATCTTTTATCAGCTAAACGTCTTTTCTACCAAAGTCTCTTAGGTTTTCTGTCTGTACAATCCAGACTTTAGGAAAAAGGGATGGATTTCTCTCTTCCAATGCATACAACTTAGTATTCTTTTTTTTTTTTTTAGATTTTATTTATTTGACAGAGAGAGAGAGCAAGAACACAAGCAGGGGGAGTGGGAGAGGGTGAAGCAGGCTTCCTCCTGAGCAGGGAGCCCAATGCGGGACTCGATCCCAGGACCCTGGGACCATGACCTGAGCTGAAGGCAGACGCTTAACAACTGAGCCACCCAGGCACCCACAACTTAGTATTCTTGTGAAGCAAAGGTGATGGTAATCTTACCTCGTTAGGTCCTAATATTCCTTAATTTCTAATCTAGTTTTGCTCTTTTAAAAAAATAATATTCACTGTTGGGTTTTAGTAAAAATGTTTCATTAATTCCTATTTTACTTAAAGATTTTTTAATTAAAAATGATTATTGCATATTATGAAAAGCTTCAGCACCTATTGGTATAATCATAAACTTTCATATTTCAATTGATTGTTGTGATGTATTCTGTTCATATAATTCTTTAACTTCAATGACCTTTGACTTTCTAGTATTATACTACTTGATCCATCTTTTGATGAATTATTGAATTCTGTTAGCTAATACTTCATATTTTTAATATATATGTTCATAAGTAATACTTGATTATAGTTTTATTTTTTATTAGGTTTAGTATTAAAATTATGCTGACTTCATAAAACTACCCATCTTCAAAAATTGGCTAGATAAAATCCTGCTGAAAAACCCAATTAGTCCTGATCCTTTATTCAATGGTAGATCCTGAATCACCTCTCCACAGTAATTGCTTAGACAGTAATTAATATAGTCATATTTTCCAGTTATTCTTTGTCAATTTTTTATATTCTTTTGGAGGAAATTATCCATATTTCTGGGTTATCAAATTTGCTTCGTCTTTAGAATTATACATGGTAGTCTCCCAGAATTCTCCCAATCCTTACACTATCTGTGGTCAAACTTACGTTTATAAATTTCTTTCTTATTTCTATTTTGTCTCATTTCTATTTTCTAGTCTCTGTTTCCCTAACTGAATTTTATTTATTTATTTTATTGGTCATTTTATTAAACTAGCTTTTGGGTTTTTTTTACCCTTTGTTTAAAATTTCTGTTTCATCGATTTTAGTGATTATATTACTTTGGTGTATTTATTGCTTTTTTTATTATTATAAAGATAAAACATTTCTTTTACTTTTATAGTTCCTCTTTTATAATAAATACATTTTGTACTATATATTTTCACCCTCAGTACAGCTTTTTTATGTTTCACATGCTTTAGTATAAAGTGTGTTCTTGTTCATTCATTTCTATGAATTTTTCTTTTCATTTACTATTTTGTTCAAAGGTTATATTTAGGAGTGTTTTTCTTAATTTCTTGGTTTCTTTACTATTGCTTATAACCAGGAATATGTCTTGCAAAATGTCTGCTTTTTGAAGTTGATTTTTTTTTGGCTGAGGAATCATAATATTTTCTAAATATTCCATGAATGTGTAAAATAATTGCCTATTGGGTAAATGATTCTCTCTCTGACTTTCTGTCTCTGTCCCTCTCTTTCTCTGTCCTGTCTCTGTCTCTCTTTCTTTCTGTTTCTCTGTGGAGAATCAGCAATCAACTTAATGAAAGGAGATATGGAAAAAGCTGCAGGTGCCAGCTCAAATTATACCTGAAATTTCTTATTCCTCTTCTCAAGAACCAAAAGAGGGAATGAAAGCAGCAAAGCCTACTTTTCACTCATACTGATCAGAGGTAACACATATAGAATCCCTGAGGATTCTTCTGACAGTTTGAGGAGGATGATCATAAGAAAAGACTGGACATCTGGCTAAGTAAATTATTGGAATTTAGATCAGTAAAATTTGGGGTTCTTTGTAAATATGGCCAAGACTATTTATTAGCAGGTAAAGTCAGGAATTCACCCCTTAGACTTTAAGGTCAAATACTAAATCTTATTTGACTCAAAAGAAGTGGTTGCATCTCATGCTCTTTCTTTCTTTCTTTCTTCTTTAATTGAAGGCAAAAAAAAAAAAAAATACTTAGATTAAGTTGTCTTAGGCCTTTACCTAGAAGAAAAAACCTAAAGGCCAAATCTATTTCCCCTATTAGACTAAAATTTTTAGTTTCTATAAATTGTGAGAACAAAGAAAATAGAGAGCTTCAGAATTTCCTGGAAAATGCCAAACAAAAAGCTTATCCAAAGTCTTATTTAAGCCAGCCTGAGTCTTTCAAATCTTCTGTCTGGAGTCTTCAGATGGGTCTTCTGGTGGGAAGACTTTTCCAGAAATATCAAGTTTCCCTACCATACTGATTGCTTGCTTGGGTGTCAGATGGTGACCCTATTAGGGGAGAGTGAGCTAAACATGTTGTCAACTGAATGCTCAAAGGGAACCTCTTTATGTTAATTTTTGGCAATTCTCCTTGTTGAGTGCTCAGCACCAAGATGTGCTTCATTCAGTATATAAAAAGTTATTTTCTTTTTTTATCCTTCTGGTGGTCACTGCTTTTCCTTTTGTTATATAATATACTCCATCTGCTTCCCCAGACATCTTGTACTTTATCCCCGCTGTGCCTTTAAATCAACTATTCCATTTTCCTTTTCCTTGTTCTGGAGAACACCTACTTATGCTTCAAGCATCACTAATGAATTCTTATCTAACTCACTTCCCTCTGCCAGATAGTTATGCTTTCCCTCCCCTTCCTTCCCACAGTGTCCTTTATGATCCATCAGATACTTCATAAGTGCTCTTTGAAAGAATGTTTTGTCACTTTCATCTCTGTTAGCCTAGTACTAAACACAGTATCTGGTACAGAGTAGGTAGTAAATTAGCACATACATGAATGACTGGACAAACAAATGTGTTCTAAAACCTAGCATGTGTTTTGAAGGAAATTTCAATATCATAATAGGTTATAGTTGGCATCAAACTACTTTAAAAACAAAGTGAAGGTCTTTTCATTCACTGATTCTAGCTAACTACACTTGAGACCAAGACAGACATTAAGATAGGAAAGGGCAGATAAAAGACAGATAACTAAGAGTTCATGAAAATTAGTCACTGACATGGATTTGTGAGAATCTTGGAGAGGGAAAGGACAAGATCCAATAATGTTTCCTCATTTAAAACATACACATGAGTAATGAGTAAGCCGGATATTGATTCCTGGCAAAATTCTAGAATTAATTATTAAACAAATTGGTTTTATGTTATTAGTAAAGAATAAGATGAATATCAAGAAAGTATACCATGTCAAAAAACAAAAATCATGCAAAGGTTATGAGATTGGCTTAATTCAGTAAGAATTTTAACAAAATTTCTCAAGATGTGTTGGTTAAATGTGGGTTAAATTGTAATGAAGTGAGTGAGGAAGTGGTTAAATATACTAATTTCATCTTTATTTATGTTTAGTTGTGACCTAGAAAGAGTACTCCAATGGTGCGCAACAGAGATGTGCTACAGGCCTTGTCTTATTCAGTATTTATATATGTTACTCAAAGACTCAGGATCTATGTATACAAAATACATGGCTGTTACAAAGTTGAAAAAAAAGTGACTACTGCTAATAGATGTCAGAATCAAGAATTAAAAGCTGACAAGTAGGAACACTAGGCTAAAAACCCCCACATAGAAGGTAGCACATATAAATGTAAGTGCTTATATTTTGATTCACGAAAAAACTGCCTGAGAGTAGTGCAAACCTTTTCCATTTTGATATCCATTCTACTTCTAAACATTTGTGATCCCAGAGGTAATGTAGCTTAGTGCTCTCCTTTTACAGGGGATGACTCTGAAACAGCCATGCAGTCATCTAAAGGCAGAGCCAGGATTAGGGCTCAGCTCTACTAAATCCAAGTTCCTTCACTCTACCACACTGCCTACTGTATTCACTGCTCAAAACATGATAGAACTTGTCTGCTTGTAAACATTACACTAACAGTTGATTGACAAGCCACAGCATCACGAGATGAAGGTTGTGAGGAATATGAGGGACCCAGAAACCAGGATCCACAAAGCACAGTGGAAAAAACTAAAATACCAACATGGTTTAAGAGAACACATTAGTTATCTTCAACTCTCCAAAAAGTTGTCAGTAACTTGGAAGAAGGAATAATCTGAGAATGCATTTTCCCAGGGAGGTTAGAACTGGAATAAATTGGCCAAAATAACAGGGACTAGATTTTGGCTTAAAATAAAGAACTTGGAATTATCTCATTAACATTAATAAGCAGAGCCTGGTCGACCACCTGTGAAAATCCACCTAACAGATGAGTGTCAACGTAGATGACCTCCAAAGTTCCAAAAGGAAGAACTCTTGATTTGACCTCTATTTACTGGGTGCTATTGTGTGACTCAGCCCTGTGATTTTTACCAAGATGTCAGCTCTGTAAACCATCTATATATACAAGTAAAGCTTAAGTGACAGGCAGGATCACTATCAGTGAGCCCCTGGAATACAGCCAGAGGGTGAAGCCATCTGCATTGCCACACTCCTTCCCAGGGCCAGACAAGTGCAGGTACTTAAAATAACATTCCTCAAAATGTTTGCCCAAAGCATTAATGTGTTAGCATTTTGTCTTTATTTTTCATCTTATGGTATGCTTATCAGCAGTACATGAAGAACGAGGAAAAATGTAGAAAAAACAAAGCAAATGTTAATTGCTTTCTGTATCTTGTCTGATTTATCCTCAACTGCTATTAGAACAGATCATTGATAGGGAGTTACTTATATGGCTTAAAGGGGATTGTGAAGATTAGTAAGGAAAAATAAGAACCAAAAATAAATTCTGTAAGATATTAAACTAAGAAGCAAAAGCCCATATGGTAACTTGTCACACAGTTAATGCACAACATCCACTTAGAACAGCAGCTGCACTAACACCTCTGTTTTCTGTGCAGTGGAATTCTGTTATTTAAGTCTGATGGGACACACTTGTTCAGCAATTACTATACAGTGAATTGCTTTTACATCACATGTGAAAGTTCACATGCCAGTGGCTTCTAAATAAAAATAATGCACCTGTCATCTAATGTTTGGTGACATTGAATTAATTATCCTCCCACCATCTGGAATCATCTCCATCAAAGAGATTTGATTAATAAAGTATATTTATTAACTGAGATTTAGTAGAAACAGTTAGAGATGATGAATATTTGATGATTATGTTAAGCAGAAGCAATAGCTAGATTAATTTTTAAATCCATTTCATGAAAAATATTTTTTAAAAACCACATCTTTTTAATACGCTAAACACTCTGTCACCAAACATAGGGTTGCCTTTACCTTACTCTTAATTTAAAATGCAATCTCATTAGGGAATGCTCAAGTGTGAGGAACAAATGAGTCATAGATGTCTTCCTTGGTTTTGAGTACAAAAAATACTCTAGAGTCACCTGTTCATGAATTCATATATTTATACTAAAAATTCTCTTCCTTTCCCAGAGCTTTCTGAAATAAAAATGGGAAGAGAATAACCTAACAAGGGAGTCAGGCCTGGATGGGGTGAAAGGAAACAGGTGGGAAAGAAAGGACGGCAAGGTTCACAAGAGGCTGAAGAAAGAGGAGTATGGGGGAGAGTAAAGTTGAGTCTACGGGAAAGGGCGTTAAAACATAAGGGTAGAAATCTGAGACAACACCAGAGCCTGGAGTGAAGAAATAGGATAATTGGAATAAAGGTCAAACAGAAAGCAAAACTGAGACAAATTGTAAACCACCCTTTTAGAATACTCAAGCACTGATTAATGAGAAACTATCTAAAGTCAAGTTGTCTTAGTCATTATATAAATGAGGATCATGGCCTTTCTACTTATCTCTCATTATGTGCCCCTGAATTTCCATATTTCTTTGTCCTTAAATTACATAAAATAGTTACTGAATAAATTTCCTTAACAAAACGAACCCAGGTCACTATAGCCAATAGTTCCCAAATTCCACTGTAATTGCAACTAAAAATTATGATGCAAGAATCAAAAGACAACCTTTAACACTACTACTGAATTAAAAAGACAGTGTAATATAGCATTAAAAGAAGAGTATGATGTTATTTTATAGAATAAAGAACTAAATAGTACTTGCCAAAGGCAATGCGCTTCACAAATGCTGAAAAATAGAAATGTTACCCAATTTCTTCCCTGCACATTTTAGTATACTCTTAAATGTATTAATGTTTTATATATTGTTTTTTTGAAATACAATTCCAAGGGTCATACATGTAAAATGAATTTTGGTCTTTACACCTCACGAATTCAGTAGCAGGAGTTTGAAAAAATAAGCGTTGATATTGAATTAAATGAATTAAAATATTAATTATCAAATACTTCTGGAAGCTGAAAAGAAACACAACTTAAATTGTCTACATGAATCTCCTCTAGTATTAAATTAACTAATTGAATTCTTCTATGTGCTAGGCATTATGTTGCATGTTGGAAATAAAGACATAAATATGGTTCCCGCTTTCATGAAGTTTCTACTTTATTGGGAGAAACAGAAAAAAACACCCTGTCAGTAAATTTATAATTCTAAATTGTGATAAGTGCTATATAGGTGAAGTGCAGTGTTGAAGGTATAATGAAAATTATAACAAAAGGAACTGATTTTGATTGGAGCATCATCAAGGAAGCCTCCTTCGAGAAAATGACTTACAAGACGTGATAAATAGATAGAGGCTAGCCAAGTGAAGGGAAAAAGCAGTCCAAGCACAGTTCTAAAGCAGTGGATAATTCTGAGGCAGACAAGAGCTTGTGAGTTCAAGGAACTGAATGAAGGCTGCTGTGGCTGGAGCAGGAGAATAGGGGGGTCATGGGGAGAGATGAGTTCCAAGAGGCAAAGAGAAGCCACAATGCAGGACTTTGTAAACATATTAGGGATTTTGGATTTTAACTTAATGAAAAGCAAACAAATGCTTTAAACGTAAGACTCACATGATTTGTTTTGTAAAGCTCCATCTCTACAACTTAGAGAATGGGTGAGAGAAGAGCAAGGATCAAGACAGGGAGATTAGTCAAGAGGTGACTTGTAAATGATTATGGCTTGGTAGTATTGGGGGATATGGAGAAATGGATAGATTTAAACTATAATTTGGAAGGAAAATTGACATTGGCCAGAAATTTCAGAATGTTGTTAAACAGTAATGGTGGTATATTTGTCTTGTTCTTGATTTTAATGAGAATTCCTTAAATATTATATCATTTTTGGCATATGTTTGATATCCCTCAGAAAGTATAAGATGTTTACAACTCTCTGGGTAAGTGAGCTGGGTCTGTACTTTTCTTTCAGGTCTTCCCTTGATCAACAATATTTTCCTATCAAGAATGCATGCTTGGGGTACCTGGGTGGCTCAGTCAGTTAAGCATCTGCCTTAGGCTCAGGTCATGACCTCAGGGTCCTAGGATCTCAGAGCCTATGTGTGGCTCCATGCTCAGCGGGGGGGCCTGCTTCTCCCTCTGTCCCCCCTCCCCCTGCTTGTGATTTCTCTCTCTCTCAAATAAATAAATAAATAAATAAATAAATAAATAAATAAATAAATAAAATCTTTAAAAAAAAAGAACTCGTGCTTGCTTTGGATATTGGTGCATTAAGGTTTTCTTCTTCAATAATCCACACTCCCTCCAGCTACTGCCCTTGCTGTTGTCCCTTTCATAGCCAGGTCGTGAGAGAGTTTTCTGAATGCTCTTTACTTTGTCACCTATAACTTGCTCTTCAACAAACTCTAACATAGTGTCTACCTTTGTTATTCCACCAAAATTACCTTTGCCAAAGTCACCAGTGACCTAAGGGGATGATGCTCATCTCCCCTAAGGGGGAGGCAGTGAGTTAGAGCCCTGGTATTTCTTTCTAAATTTTCACCTTCTGCATTTGTTTCTTCATCTATAGAATGGGGATAATAACAGCAGAGGGTTGTTGGGAGCATTAAGTGAGGTAATTCATATAAGCTCATGGAATAAAAATGCCTGTATATAGTAAATGTTCAGTAAACATTAGCTACTGATATTATACCTTATTTGATTTCTATACAACATTTTGAAGATTTAAACCCTCACTTTCTTAAACATTTTCCTCTACTTGGCAACACATTCTACTGATTTTCCTTGTACTTCTCCAGATGCATCATTTCCATATTCTTCTTCCTTTACTTAACTTCTTAGTGTATGTTTCTCAGCTTGTGGTCACCTTCTTCTACTTCTGACCCCCCTCCTATGCAATCTCACCCACTCCCATTGCTGTGTGCTGACTGCCCCCTCCCCCCCATCAGTCATGTAATACAGACTTCTTTTCTGAACTCCAGGCTCAGATCTAATTAGATGCTGGACAGGCATCTCAAACTTGTGGTATAAACCCCCACCCAAATTGTTCCTCTTATGATACACAATGTCCAGAAATGGGAGAATAATCTGTATCAGCACCTTCTCATCAGTTAATGCTACCCTCAAGTTATGTCTCAGATCTATCTACCCCTCTCTGTCTCCACCAAAATAGCAAACAAGAATCATATCTTGCTTGCCTACTGTGGAGGTCTCCTAAGTAGCCACCCTACATTTACCCCTTCCATTCCTGCATCTTTCACCAATGTGAAACAAACAGCAAGATGTGAAATGTGAAGAGAATTAAAACAATTAGAATAAAGAAGCAAAATCACTATATTCATTTCCTAGGAGATATATATATATATATGAAATGGAAAAACTAATAGAATTAATAAAATTAGCAATTAGAATCAATAAGAGAATTGAGTAAAGTGACCAGATACTAAATAAAAATATAGAAACCAAGAGCTTTCCCATATACCAACAATACTCACAGTCTTATTATTTTCTTCTCACCTGTGCCCCTTCTTAAAAATCCCATACACTTGGGGAACATGGGTGGCTCAGTCAGTTAAGCATCTTACTCTTGGTTTCGGCTCAGGTCATGATCTCAGGGTCGTGAGATTGAGCCCAGCATTGGGCTCTGTACTCAGTGTGGAGTCTGTTTTAGACTCTCTCTCTCTCTCTCTCTCTCTCTCCCCCATGCCCTGCTTGCACTCTCTCGCTCTCTCTTTTTCTCTCAAATAAATAATTTTTTAAAAAAAAATCTTTAAAAAAAACCCTCCCATACACTCTACGTAAGTCAGCTGAATTGGCTGCAGGGCTTTCCTGACACAGGTGATTGGACCAGAGGTGAGTTGACTAGATTTTCTATGCTTAAAGTGTGGGTATGAGACCCAGTGATTGCAGTCTGTTATTAGCACTGGGCTTATGAAGGTATGCAAACCAGGGAACAAGGCTGCCATTTTTGCCATTTAATACTAAGTTTAACAACAAGCAAGAAGAGTCAGGCTATAAGATAATCAAGAGAACAGAGCAGTTTCACAGAAAAGAGACATTATGCAACCAGAGAAGAAAACAAAATGCAGAAATATCTTGGTTCTTGATGGCTTTTTAGTTCTTGATTGTAAACCCTCTGCTACACATGAAAAAGTGCTCAACACCACTGGGCATCAGGGGAATACAAATCAAAACCACAATGAGATACCATCTCACACCCATCAGAATGGCTAAAATTAACAAGTCAGGAAACAACAGATGTTAGTGAGGATGTGGAGAAAGGGGAACCCTCTTACACTGTTGGTAGGAATGCAAACTGGTACAGACACTGTGGAAAAACAATATAAGAAGTTCCTCAAAAAGTTGAAAACAGAGTTACCCTATGACCCAGCAATTGCACTACTGGGTATTTACCCCAAAGATACAAACATAGTGAGGCAAAGGGGCATGTGCACCCCAACATTTATAGTGGCAATGTCCGTGATAGCCAAACTGTGGAAAGAGCCCACATGTCCATCAACAGATGAATGATAAAGAAGTTGTGGGGACACACACACACACACACACACACACACACACACACACGAATATTATATAGCCATCAAAAATGAAATCGTGTCATTTACAATGACTTGGGTGGAAATAGAGGGTATTATGCTAAGTGAAATAAGTCAATCAGAGAAAGACAATTATCATATGATCTCACTCATGTGGAATTTGAGAAACAAGGCAGAGTATCATAGGGGAAGAGAGGAAAAAATGAAATAAGATGAAATCAGAGAGGGAGACAAACCATAAGAGCCTCTTAATCATAGGGTTAAGACTCAAACTGAGGGTTGCTGGAGGGGAGGGGGGTGGGGGGAAGGGGTAACTGGGTGATGGACATTGGGGAGGGTATGTGTTGTAATGAGCACTGGGTATTACATAAGACTGATGAATCACAGACCTGTACCCCTGATATAAAAAATACATTATATGTCAAACCCTGTGTTATATCCCAAATCAGCATGTATATGTAACATAAAACCAATCAAAATACCAAAGATGTTTATATTTTGGAACTAGGAGAATTGATACTAAATTCATAAGGAAGACAAAAATAAAAGCAAATGCTCTATCAACATCTTACCAGGTAGTAGGCACTAATTAGGATCCTTTGCATTTAAGTGTCAAACACAATAAAATAGGAATCATTATTATTCTCAGTTCAAGGATGAAGAAATCAAAGTTAGAGTAGACTACTATCCAAATTTAAATATCTAGTAAGTAGCACCATAGATGGGTAAGATACACAAGGAAATATTTAAAAAGAAGAGTAATGAAACTGTATTTCCAGTGCTACATGTTAAAATATATAACTAAAGTAATTAAAATAATGTGGCAGTAATACAAAAATTAACAGACAGAATGCATACCTCCAAAATAATCTTAGTATATATGATTTAGTACATGATAAAGAAAGCATTATGAACAAACATGTAAGGAAATTATTATAAGATATGGTATTAAGGAAAAAGTCGAGTTTCATCTTCATCTTAACAATAGTCGCTATATAAATTTTAGGTAGAAGAAAGGATTACAATGTGTAAAGGCAAAACTAGAAGAAAATATGAGTGTATATTTAACGGATTTCTTGAAAGCATAGGATTTCAAAACACAGAATTAAGGAAATCAAGAAAGAAAGACCAACCAAGAAATTTACAATTTCTGTATCTCAATGTACAATAAACATTAAAGGCAAACCTTAAAATGAGAATATTTATAACATATATGATATAGGATTGTTATCTTGTGTATGTGTGTGTGAATGTATAATGTGATATTAAAGAAATACAAGGAATAAATAGAAAGTTAAAATGAAATAATATTTGATAAAAATTTTTATCATTTAAAAAATGTAATACTTAAAGCTAGTGAAGGTAGAATGAGGATGCAACCACTATTTGTGAATGTGTAAACTAACTTAAAAAAACAAACTTTCAGGGGTGTCTGAGTGTCTCAGTCAGTTAAGCATCTGACTCATGATTTTGGCTTAGGTTATGATCTCAGGGTCCTGGGACTGAGCCCTGCATTGGGCTCAGCCCTCAGTGGGGAGGCTGCTTGAGATTCTCCCTCTTCTTCTGCTCCGCCCCCCAGACATGTGCTCTCTCTTTCTCTCTAAATAAATAAATCTTAAAAAAAAATTAGGAAAGTAATTTGAGTATATGTATCAAGAATCTTAGGGGCGCCTGGGTGGGTTAGTGGGTTAAGTGTCTACCACTGGCTCAGGTCATGATCCCAGTATCCTGGGATCAAGTCCCACGTTGGGCTCCCTGCTCATCAGGGAGTCTGCATCTCCCTCTGCCTCTAACCTCCTCACCGCTCTCCCCTTCCCTGCACTCATGCTCTTTCAAGTGCGCACTCTCTCTCTCAAATGAATAAATAAAATCTTAAAAAAAAAGAATCTTAAAAATTTCCACACTCATTAACTCAATAATTCTAATTCCAGAAATCTAGTAAAGATAAAACAAGAAGTATGTTTAAAGATGCTTCCCAAAGTATGCTAATTCTGCATTATATGTACTAGTTAAAACACATTTAAAAAAATGAAACAAAATAAATTAAAAGGCTTAAATTTCCAAGAATAAGGGAATAGTCAAATAAAATATTGTATCTCCATATAGTGAAATATTATGCAATCATTAAGAATAATACTTTAAAAAACTAATATTCATGAAATATTGCACCCTTTGATGGTTATTCTCCTTTTCTTCATGTTCCTCTTTTTTTTTTGACATTTCACTTTCTCTATAACCACTATTAAAAGATGCAGCAACAGAGGGTTAAACATATTCCACATAATCTAGAGTTATTCACTAGTGCTGTGAAGAACAAGAAAATGACACACAATCAGCAATGACTAACGTTAAGCCCCTAGCTTGGCTGTGGGATTACCATTATACTTCCCAATTGCCTGCTACCATGGCTAATTGTAAGTTGGCATGGTTACTTCCATACCAATTGGCATTGGCCACAGATAAATTGCTGTGATTTTTTAAATTATAGTTATTATTCTACTCCATCTGTTCTCTTCATTTTTTGAGTCAGCTGTCAAATCAAACACATAACCCTTCCTAAAAGTTGTAGAAGTTTTACATGTTACCAGAATAAATGGAACAATTGCATAACACTGATATTCAGTGGAATTCTACAAGGTGAACCAAGAGAGAATTAACAGGAAGTAAGGTGACATGTCAATAGTTGTTTTAGTGATGATGGGAAAGTGCTATATTTATAATAACAGTATTTAACATTCTTGCATTAGTTTTAAACACTAGGCATAATTGCCAAGAAAGCTTTACTAGTAAAATCCTAAAAATACATTTCAACTCTGACCTGCTTTTTCCAGTTGTTCTGGTCTCAATTTTATTTTAGCTAAAATTAATAAAGACTTGAGATTATGTGAAAGTACTAAATAATTCCTTGGTTTAATAATTTGACATATTATATTTCTCTATTCCCATTCCAATTAAGAGTTTTATTTTTCAATAATATTTCCCTATTATGCATAAAGCATCCTTGCCATTTCAAATATGAAAATATCTTTTGACACAGTCTCCAAGACCCATTGTGTAAACATAACTTTAAGATTATACTGCAGGTCATGAGAGAAGAAGAACAAAGTAAACTTGCTAAACCTATTCAACCTTTGTATTCTAAAGTAGAGTTTAACTTTTATATTAAAATAAGAAAATTTTCTCTTGTGCTCAATTTATTACAAAAATGGTCCGATTTTTACCCCTCCATGTATCCATACCCCTTACAATATGGCTTTGCAGCTTATATGATCAAGAAGTGGCATCTATTTTCCCAGCCCTTGAATCTGGGCTGGGTTTGGGAATTCCTTTGGCCAATGACATAATAATGGCAGAGGTGATGTCCTGCTAGTTCTGAGCTAGGGACCTTAAGAAGCCTTATATGCTTCTGCTTGCTCTCTTTGGACCCTTGCTTTTACCTTGAAAACAAGATTGGGATTATTGTTGGAGGATGAGAAATTATTTGGAGTAGACATGTTGTCTTTCAGAGCCCAACCTAGACAGGCCACCCTCAGCCAACCTGCCAGCTGAAAAGACATATATAAGCAAACCTAGACAAGATCATCTGACACCAAAGAATCACTGAGCTAAGCCCAGTCTAAACCACTAAACCACAGAGTCATGAACTAAATAAATGAATGTTGTTTTAAGCCACTAAGTTTTGGGGTGATTTGTTACACATCAGTAGTTAACTAATATACCCTCTTGTCTTTGTTTAATTATTTAGAAGGAAAATTAGGAAGTAGTATTAGGCAAATAAAAAGTAGATATGAGAATTATATCAACTCTATTTTTCTCAAAATATCAATGTTTAATTTTTTCATATTTTGGCTGTTGAGGATACTTTTATTGAGCACTTTTTAATTACTAATTGCTCATTTCACTCCTACAACAATCTCATGAAGCAGAAATTATCTTTATTTTATAGAAAAGGAGACCATTGTAAAGAAAACAAGGGACATACCCAGATTCACACAGCTGGCATGGCAGAGCTGGATTGAAACATGGAACACAAGGAATGTGAATCCATTTATTCTATGATGGGTCACCATCAGTTCTACAATGAAGTGTCAAGTCTAAGCTCTCTTTGGAGTGGCACTCCAGAAACTGGGAATGTGTGTTTTCTGTTGAATGACCTAGATGCTGCTCCCTGAATGTTCTAAAAAATAGTTTATGCATATTACATAGACTTACTCACTTGGGCTTTTTCTCATTCTCCAATAAATTTTAAATGGCTAAAATCCCACAGCTACCCTTCTGAATTCTCAAGTTCAATATGCAATTATCATAACAACTGAATGAAAAATTAACTGATATAAAGGGAAAATATCTTCCAGTATGAAAGGTCTTGGCTTATTTTAAGCCATAATTGTTATTTATAGTAGCAAATGATTACTATTGCTTGCCTGATTGACTATAGGTCTCATGATATTTAATGCTAGAAGTCAATATTTTAGTTATTTACTGGTAGGCAAAATAATTTATTTTGGGGACTTATATAAAAATAGTCAACTTCTAACCTTGGTTGTTATGAGTCGAGTATGAAGTTTAAATCAATCTATGAGAAATAAATCAAAATAAAATGCTACTGATTAAATTGTCCATCATTCTCATTAGCCTAGCATTTACATATTAGGCCTATATATTTATTATATGTCTCAGGTGCTAATATATTTTTAATACTGGAAACAAACATCTACAGAGTAACAGGAAATGAATTCAGTGCCTCTGCTCTTTAACACTCACTTAACTAGTAACCAAAATGAATAGATTAAGCTATGAAATAGGTAAGTAAGGACATTTTTTAGTAAGCATTTTCCACCTCTCTTATCACACCTTTAAAAGAATCCATCAAAGACAAAAGACTGTACATCATACATAACATCAATACGAAGTCTAAATATATATTTTATTTTAGGGGCACCTGAGTGGCTCAGTTAGTTAAATGTTTGACTCTTGATTTCTGCTTAGGGCATGATTTCTGCCCTGGGTGTGAAGCCTGCTTAAGATTCTCTTTCCTTCTCCCTCTGCCCCTTCTCCCCCTAAAAATAAATAAATACATAAGTAAATATATATATTTTATTTTAGGCTGGCCAATGAAAATTTGAGTTATGTCCTTTGAAAATTACCTGATTGTTTAATTGCTGATAGAAGAAATACAAATGAAGGGAAGCAAGGTCAAAAATGAACTACTGGGACTTCATCAAGATAAAAAGCTTTTGCACAGAAAGGGAAACAGTCAACAAAACCAAAAGACAACCAACAGAATGGGAGAAGATATTTGAAAATGATATATCAGATAAAGGGCTAGCATCCAAAATCTATAAAGAAATTATCAAACTCAACACCCAAAGAACAAATGATCCAATCAAGAAATGGGCAGAAGACATGAACAGACATTTTTCCAAAGAAGACATCCAAATGGCCAACAGACACAGAAAAAGTGCTCAACACTGCTCAGCATCAGGGAAATCCAAATCAAAACCTCAATGAGATATCACCTAACACCAGTCAGAATGGCTAAAATTAACAAGTCAGGAAACGACAGATGTTGGTGAGGATGCAGAGAAAGGGGAACCCTCCTACACTGTTGGTGGGAATGCAAGCTGGTGCAGCCACTCTGGAAAACAGTATGGAGGTTCCTCAAAAAGTTGAAAATAGAGCTACTGTACAACCCAGCAATTGCACTACTGGGTATTTACCCCAAGGATACAAATGTAGTGATCCGAAGGGTTATGTGCACCCCAGTGTTTATAGCAGCAATGTCCACAATAGCCAAACTATGGAAAGAGCCAAGATGTCTATCGGCAGTTGAATGGATAAAGAAGATGTGGTATATATACAATGGAATATTATGCAGCCATCAAAAGGAATGAAATCTTGCCATTTGCAACAACGTGGATGGAACTAGAGGGTATTATGCTGAGTGAAATAAGTCAATCAGAGAAAGACATGTATCATATGATCTCACTGATATGAGGAATTCTTAATCTCAGGAAACAAACTGAGGGTTGCTGGAGTGGTGGGGGGTGGGAGGGATGGGGTGGCTGGTTGATGGACATTGGGGAGAGTATGTGCTATGGTGAGTGCTGTGAATTGTGTAAGACTGATAAATCACAGATCTGTACCTCTGAAATAAATAATACATTATATGTTAAAAAAAAAAAGAAGAAGAAGATAGCAGGAAGGGAAAAATGAAGGGGGGAATCGGAGGGGGAAACGAACCATGAGAGATGATGGACTCTGAGAAACAAACTGAGGGTTCTAGAGGGGAGGGGGTGAGGGGCTGGGTTAGCCTGGTGATGGGTATTAAAGAGGGCACGTATTGAATGGAGCACTGGGTGTTATACGCAAACAATGAATCATGGAACACTATATCAAAAACTAATGATGTAATGTATGGTGATTAACATAACATAATAAAATAAAATTAAAAAAAAAGTAAGACAATGTTTAAGTGCAAAAAAAAAAATACAAATGATTGGATACATGGTTTAATGATAAATAACCCCAGGCAGTTTTGGAGTAGTAAAGTACTCTTGTACTCTACCCTACATTATAATAGACATTTCAATAGTTTTATTCATTTGAATATCACATTTTGTACAGAATTCTACAATAATGTCTTGTTAAATAAACCAACGAAGAATAGGGATCAATTGGATGTTTTTCCAGTGGATTCTGTCAGGTAAAAATATTTACAACAATTATAAAATCAGAGAAATAAATATTTAAACATAATTTTCCAACTTAAATAACTATTTTATTTCATATGGCACTTCAGGACTGAGATAACATTCTGGTAACAACAAGACAATAAAAATCACAAGTCACTGAAAATTTATAGCAACCAGTTTCCTGAAGTTTTAAGAGATGAATTAAAGCAGGAACCATATGCATTTGTTAGTTTTGCAGTTGCATTAATACAAGTATAACTCAGAGTGGAAGAAAAGATCAGTAATCGAGATGATCAAAGTAGATAAGGGCCATATGTTTAAATAAGAGTAAGTCAAAACCTGCTTAACCATGAACACTCTTGACTACAGAATGTCAAAAGTTCGATACTATCCACATCTCCCAGAGCCAGGTGGTTCATGAAGAAAAGAGCATTTGATTGTCCTTTTTCTTTTCACTGACCTTAAGAAATCTTCAAGGATAAGATCGTTTTAATTCACCAAATGGAAAAGTTCCACACTAGCTGAAACGTCTTAGTCCTTGTAAAGATTTGCTACCTATGTACCCACGTTAACTTAAATGTCACTCTTAAATGAACAAAATCGACTACGCTTTACCTAGAAAATGTAGAGAAAAATGTTAGGAAAAGTGTGTCATGAACAGCAGTTGCCACTGGATGTTTCTCTCTCACAATCAAATGATATTTAACAATAAAGTTGGGCAGAATCAAGTTTAACACCTAAGAAATCAGTTTTTAAACTAAGTTAGTCAGGGCTTGAATGAAAACATAGAAGAATTGGGTTAAAAGCAAAACCAATCACATGAAGCAATTACTTAAAAATACTGAATGCTATAATGAAGCAGATGTTCACATTTGCTTTTCTATTTTCTTCTTCTTTTCATAATGTAACCAAGTAATATTCCTCCTATTTTGACAAAGACCTAAAGTAAAAACCTGGGCTCAGGGTTTAGGAATAAAGATCACTTTAATGAACCCCTGCTAAATCTCCTTTTTCTAATGTGATGGTCAGAGCTTACTTCATGCATTTACATTTGGTCCCATAATAAGAGTTTGGCTGTATCATTGCTGGGAAGGCTAACAGTGTATGGATAACTGTCACCTCAGGAGTGGAATCTCCACTTTGTTCACTAGTAGCAGCCCCTTCAACACCTCCAAATGTACTGAAGAACCTAAGGAAAATCCCCCAAAGAAGGGACGTTTGGGATCACTCCTATAGAAACAGAAAAGCCAGAACACAGACCCCAGGGGTGGGTCTATTCTTCAGTCAGAATATAGACCTCCTCCCTCCTGCTTTGTGAGGTATGCTGTTAGAGTCAAAGGATCCTTGAGTGATGCTCACCTGACTTTGGCAGCAGGCAATGGGGCAACGGGATAGGGTCATTCCTATCCATCTAAGTGATAAACCCCCAAAAAAGGTAAACCTGAAAGTAGATCTCTTCAGGGAGAGTCCTGCCAGCATCAGTAATTTGAGAAAGAACCAATCTTTCAAATAATTTTCACTTCAGGACTGATTTGGCTGAATTGTGCTTGCTCAGGTAATACATGAGTTTCTTCCCTGTCATAAGTTGCTTATAAACTCAGGAATATACTTTCAAATGAGGTCCTCTATACTTGTTCAAGTTTCATGAGTTCTTCTCTGGACTAAGGATACCACATTAGACATATTGAGGATCCACTCGGTCAGTCTGGCTTAAGAGTTGAACTGGCCTGCGGGATAGATTTCTGGCCATCAAGAAAAACAGCAGGTTTCTCTACTTGGTTTATACTGGATTATAGGATACCACATAGTGGTATCATCACTATGAAGATATCCAAAGACCATCTCTTTGACAGTTGATATGTGTTTTCTTGTTCAACTGGTAGCCATGTGCCTTTGGTAGGTATGACATCTCTGAACAATAACAACTCCCTGAATTCTTTTGTTATGCAAATAGTGAGTTGTATCATTCAAAGCAGTCAAATTTTAAATACAGTAAAGGCCACAATAAGGCATTTAAAGAGGAAAGGTAGATCTTATTGTAATTATATACTCAGTCTTCCACAAAGAATTGAAAATCAAATTAAATTGTCTTTTAGCAGGTGGGGGAATGGGCAAAATGGGTGAAGGGGAGTGGGAGGTACTGGCTTCCAGTTATGGGATGAATACATCAGGGGGATGAAAGGTACAGCATGGGGAATATAGTCAGTGGTATAATAATAGTGTTGTATGGATAGTAGCTACACTTGTGGTGAGCACAGCATAATGCATAGACTTGTCCAATCTCTATGTTGTACACCTGAAACTAATGTAACATTGTGTGTCAACTACACTGTAGAGGCTGCTTTTAGGCAACAGGCTCAAGTAATGGAAACTTGAGCAAGGCAAAAGGCCCCACTGTCACTACTGAGCTGAAGCAAACAGGCTCATTAAGCCATAGTCTCTAACTGACCAATGGGCTGCTTGCAACTAGGCACAGTCCCTAAGATTACCAAAAAAGGGGAAATTCCATATGTCCTCATACTCCCTTATTCTGCCCTATAATTGTAACCCCTCACTACCACCTTGTGGCAGATAGTCTCTCCTTTGCTGTTCTGCCTACAGCTCCCTTGCAGTGTATTCAATAAACTTCTATCTCTTTTGTTCTGCATTGGGTGAATTCTTTCACTGCCTGCACTGCCTGCTCCCATCCAATTTTGGGATGCCCCACAAATACTTTAATAAAAAAATTAAAAATAGATAGTCTTTGTTCAGAAAACAAATTATGCTGTGAGCAGTGCAAGAATCTCATGCTTGTGTCACATAGAAATGAGTGCTTCACATACTTTTCTTATTTAGTTAATTTAGAAATACAGTTTCTAATCTAGAAGCAAAACGATGGCATTAATTATTTATCTTATGGTAAAATACGTGTGGTCATAGATCAGAATATGTAGCATGGAACACTGAAAAAACACAAACATTTGCTACTTGGTAAGTAATAATTAAAGCAGAATATATTTTTATTATAAGGGTTACTATGTGAATTTTACATTTGGCTCTAAACTGTTTGAATTATAATTCTCATTCAAGGTATTGTCTTTTCTATTTGATGCTTTATTTCTTCCTGTTATCTCTATCATTCTCCATAAATAGTTTCACCTCATGGTGAAATTGACTATTTGAAAGCAATTGTTAATAAGTATGAGGAATTAGAAGGGAAATCTTTGAAGTCAAATATATGGAATATTTTTCTATACTTCATAGCCTGTGAGAATCTATTACTGAGTGATACCATCTATGTATATAAAATATCAAAATAACCACTAAGATTTTAGTGAGATGGTGACTTTAAATTACAGAGAATTTATGTTTCCTTGCTTATTCTCACTTATTCCTACAGGTAAAGTCCCATTAATAAAACAGGAAATGTATAAATAAGACATTTATTTAAAGGCAATGGCTGCCATTCTAAAGCAAAAATACTCAAAAGATCGCTAAAAAGAGAGATCCACTTTTAAAATATAGTCATAATTTAATGGAATTCTCCTCAATTATATGATTACTATATAACTATCCTTTTTTCTTCCTCACAGTTCTGTGAGGAAAAGTAATTAGCAAGTAGCTTACAACATGTATAATTTGTCATAATTATTATAGATGCTCATTCTGTCTAAAATACTGATTAAAGAAGCAAATAACTGATCACGGCCCAGAAATCTAAATACAGGCAAGACTGTCTAATTTGAGATTATCTCTCCCCCTTCCCTTCTTGTGGCTGTCCAATTACAAGACATTTTGTGAAACAAAGGAATGGTGCTGTTTTTGTTCTATTTAAAAATAAAACTGGACTTATGAAATGCAGAAGGATTCAAATGATTGAATGGAAATTTTGGATGACTAAGGCACTCATTCTCTGTACGTTCAGTAGAAGACTATAAATTTTTTATTTTTATTTTTTTAAAGATTTTATTTATTTATTTGACAGAGAGAGAGACAGCAAGAGAGGGAACACAAGCAGGGGGAGTGGGAGAGGGAGAAGCAGGCTTCCTGCAGAGCAGGGAGCCCGACGTGGGGCTTGATCCCAGGACCCTGGGATCATGACCTGAGCCGGAGGCAGACACTTAATGACTGAGCCACCCAGGCGCCCCAAATTTTTAAAACAAAGATTGCTTGAATATTAGGTTGACTGCTTCCCTTAGCACCAGTCTGGATCCGTATCCACAGTTTTCTCTGCCTCTGAGTCTGGTAACCTTGTGGAGTTTAAGGAGTTCACTATAACTCAATCTGGGATGTTGCACAATCCTGTGGTTTTTCCTACACCTTGCCTGCCCTCCCTATTAAACCATCCCTTTATTTTAACTCTTTCAAACTATTCTATTTTCACATCTCTTCTCTGTTTGACCCTAGTATAGTTCTTATTTATCTTCTCAGAAAAAATTCCACTGATACACGAGGTGTACATGGAAACAAAACGGTTTATTTAAAAGACTTGGACACTCAGTGCATCAGTGATGTTTTAGCACACAAATATAATGCTCAATGTTTGAATCACTTATATGTCAATGGAATGCATTTAGCGAGAAATATCTAGATAGAACTACCATCCAAACAAGCTTAGAAGGATTTCTGACAATCATCAATATATTACGTCTAACTTAAGTGAAGTAAATATTTTAAGTTTCTTTCTTAAAAAATTAGAATTGTTTCTATGGAAAGCACAAGAGAGGTTAAATATTCCACTTCGAAATATTTTCATGAACACAATGTATTTTTACTGATGCATACATCAAGAGAGATATTTACCTTTTCACCAATTTCTCCTTTGCTGCCTTCAAAACCTTGCTCTCCCTGTAGAAGAGGAATATGATATATATGGTAACAGGAACTCCACTTTTAACACACACAATTATTACAATAATAATGATAATGTTTCCAGTAACAAAAATCAATAATTATAAATAAAAGCCATTTCTAATATGTAAACTTTAAACCAATATTAACTTGGATGAAATTTAAATATTCCTAAATATTAAAGGGTACAAGCTATAGCTTCACAACAGTGCTTTCAATGCCACGTAATCTCCATACACCTGCATTGCTCCATATACTGTACCTTTCTCATAGACTTTTTGAGAATTGAATGCATCAGCATAGTGCCTGGCACCAAATAAGTTAGCCATTATTACTCTTACTTTTTATTATTGATTTATATTTATTACTTTTTTATTATTACTTTTAATTATTACTATTACTATTGACTTCACTAGATCCCATAGAACAGCCCTCTCAAGCTGACTTCTGTGGAATACCATTCCAATGAGAGCTGTGTGATGAATGAGTTCAGTCTTGAACCCCAAGTCCCGGCTCCAGCTCTGACATCAGAGCCATCCATGCTCTTTACCACCCAGATCTCCTGCCTCTCAGTCACAGAAAGGGGACTGGTGGTGGTAGCCCTGCTGACTTTCAACCATCATCATTATTCCAAAAGGTCTAAGTCCCCTGTTCTCAGCTAAAACCCTCTCCGATCTGCCAAGCTTATTTTCCCACTGAATTCTGCACAGATATTTATAGTACTGATGTTTGATTCATACATTCGAACAAATATTCACTGAATGCCAAATATAGGTCAGGCACTCAAGACAACATAGCCAGCCAATGAGTGCTGGAGATGGGTCATCCTCACCCTTCCCCCCCACAAGATGCACTCAATAAACGTTTCCCGAGTGCACGGAGACAAGGGATGAAGGGTTTCTTATTTACGTTTTTTTTTCTGTAATGCTGCAACAAGGTGACACTTGATACAATTAAAATTCATGTGTTAGAAAAGGAATGCCCACTTTTTACTGTAAGCATAATCTCTGAGTATATATTAGAAATCATATATAATCAAATATCTGTATATCTGTATAAGTATACGCACACATACACACGTGATTAAATTATTATTTCTTCATCTGCCCTTAAGAAAGGTACTGGGAAAGACAATAGGTTAGTATTTGGGTATATTTGCCACTGAATGCATGGTCTATCTTTATTCTACCATTTTTCCTAAAATATGGACTTTAGCTTGATCTGTTAATCCAAGCTGACATTGAAGCTGCTAAATATCCCCAGTACATCAGCCACAATGTCAGCATGATGCAGCCACCACAAACAGCTGCTGGAAAGTCCAAAACTATTTCCCAGCAGATAAATCTGCATATCCCTTGGCTTGCAACTCAACTCACAGATGCAGCACATGCTGTATCAATGGGTTTTGTCTAGAGCTGCTGTGAAGAAATTCAGAGCCTTGCCATTTCATCACTGCCAGTTCAGTCTTATTTTCTTCATCAAGCCAAGTAAGGGAAGATTTTTCAAAAGCTGTAACTATCAATAAATGCATATCTTTTTTAATGGTAATTTTTAGCTACAGAGAAAAACCTAGATGTAATAGTAACTTCTGACATCTTGTTGCTAAGACCTCGAAAACTTCCAGAGCATAGAGATGATAGGGTTGGCCTAGGTGGGCCTCTAATATTGCATCAGTAATGCTCTCCCCTGTGGTAGGATTATCTGGGTGGTATCATGACAGCTGGCTCCACCTGAAGTGGCTCCCCAAACCTTCCAGGAAACTGGAATAAACCAGACTCTGTGTGTCCAGCAATGCTGGTCATACTCCTTCCCAGGAGGAGAAAGCAGCCCTGGGACAATTAAATGGGTACAAATCAAGTTCACTTTGGTAAAGAGAAAGATACTAGGCACAGAAAGAAGTAGCCCAGTCAATACAAACATTTTTATTTATTACAAATTTGTTATTCTGACAAAGATTTTTTGAAGAGGTTAGTTGTAGCATCTTTGTAATATTTAATATTTTATATGACTAACTATTATGTTTAGTTGATCTGGGATATACAAAAAGGAAGATAAATAAGAAAGAACCAAATACAGTCAAAAGCAGTAAAAATTGTTCCACTCTTCATTTTAGACTCTAATAGCAATGAAAATATGTCCAGAGCAGCTCTGGACACTCCCACAGCCCCCAGAAAGCATCATCATTGACTTCTCTGGAGAAGCATGTTGCTAAAGCTCTCTGATAAAGCTTTCTCCTATCCTGATTCCTTTGAGAAGGGATTATTTCCATGGGTTCTCTTTGGAAAGACCAATTAGTGGCTTTCTAAGAGCCTTCCAGGGAATTCAGTTTCATCAAATTAATTTTCTGAATCTTCACCATATTATGTGTAAATTCAATTTTTTAAGATGTTAAATTCTTAACTTATATAAAACATTCAAAAACTCTTTACCTTTTGACCAGCTAAGCCTGGAGCTCCACGTAAACCATTTTCACCCTAAGAGAAGTACAGAGAATAAGTTTTATTAGCCATAAAAAATAAATGAATAAAGAAATTTTTGCAGTTGGGCTCCTGGGTGGCTCAGTTGTTTAAGTGTCTTTGGCTCAGGTCATGATCCTGGGGCCTTGGGATTGAGTCCCACGAGGGGTTCCCTGCTCAGTGGGGAATCTGCTTCTCCCTCTCCTTCACCCCTCCCCTAGCTCATGCTCTCTCCCTCGTTCTCTTTCTCTCTTTCTCTCTCAAGTAAACAAATAAAATCTTTAAAAAAATTTTTACAGTCTTTAAGAACTAGTTCTAGTGTTATGGGGAAAGGTAACCTAATACTGAACGTCTAGCACATTCAGGGGCTTTCTATCTATCCTTCCTTATCTTACAACTATAGGATTGGTACTTCAGTTTTACAAAATAAGAAAACAGAGTCTGTGGGGTGCGGGGTGGCTCAGTGGGTTAAGTGTCTGACTCCTGGTTTCAGTTCAGGTTGTGATCGCATGGGTCATGAGATCCAGCCCCGCAACGTGCTCCACGGGGAGTCTGCTTGAAGATTCTCTTCATCTGCCCCCCACCCATTTATGTGCCCTCTCTCTCCCTCTCTTTCAAATAAATAAATCGAAGGAAGGAAGGAAGGAAAGAAAGAAAACAGGGTCTCTGAGTAATGTTCAGGGTCACCCATCTTGTGGCACCACCTAAGATTTGAACTGAGGTCTCTCTAACTCCATGGCCCACATGCTATTTAATATCCCTTATTTCATTTTCTCTTTCAAATCTCTGGACATGATATTAGAGTCTGGCATTGGTTTTCTATGGGCCAGGCACTATTCTCACAACAAACCTCTTGGGTAGATACTGTTATGATCATCTTACAAAAGATGATTACACAGTAGGAGATAGAAATGGAATTTGAACACATACACTTCAGCTCTGTGCACACAAACACCTCCCTCCACTGTCTCATGGAAAAGATTTCTGGCTCATAAGTGACCTCATCTAACAACTGGATATATCTATATATCTATTAGAAATATATATCATGTCTATTATAGTGATAGACACACAGATATGTATGTAAACATGCTCATATATATACATCTGCTCATATCTGTTAATTGCCTTTAAATCGAAGACGTACCCAATACCATTTTACTTGAAACAACTGTTTACAAGAATTTTTAGTTCTTTCCATTCATCTGATTCCTGTCTTGGGTAAAAAGGTTTTCAGCAGATGCTTATCAGTTTCCATTACTGGAATTCATGGGTCATTTCTTTGACAAGACTGCTTTGTAAACAGCACACCAGCTAAAATGAGATATTCCTGGGAGGATGTGCATATTCTCAATGGAACCTTAGGAATTTTGCTGCTTATAGGAACTGACTTTGGCTCCTGAGTTTCCAGGTTTAGACAGTTCAAAATAAATTAACAATTCCATTGATCTGTTTTATTTCCAGAAAACAAATAATTTATAAGACAATTTTTAAGCATTACCTAGAATGAAGTTAGATACCAGTTTTTAGAATTTTTAAGTAAAATTCAAATATATGAAGAAAAAAATCACATCTTCAAACTTTAAAATAGCAATAATATATTCTGTCTAAATCTAAATAGAGCATTATTATTTCATTAATTAAAACATTTTTGAACAATTTAGTCATTTTTAATAGTTATACCATTATATACAGACACACATATTATTTTAAAGACTAAAGCTGTTCTTAGATTAAATTATCTAAGTTTTGGGGCACCTGGGTGGCTCAGTCATTAAGCGTCTGCCTTTGGCACAGGTGATGATCCCAGGGTCCTGGGATCGAGCCCAGCATCGGGCTCCCTGCTCGGCGGGAAGCCTGCTTCTCCCTCTCCCTCTCCCCCTGCTTGTGTTCCCTCTCTCGCTGTGTCTCTGTCAAATAAACAAATAAAATCTTTAAAAATAAATAAATAAATAAATAATCTAAGTTTTTCCACAGTATAACTGCTATCATCATAGAATGTAATAAACACTAAAGGCAAAATTTTGTTGTTAAGTGGAATTAAGTGTTGAAGCATCAATAAAGTATAATATACTTATCTATGTAATAAATATATTTCTATTATTTAAAAAACTGTTATGGGGCGCCTGGGTGACTCAGTCGGTTAAGTATGTGCTTTCGGCTCAGGTCATGATCCCAGAGTCCTGGGATCGAGCCCCACATCGGGCTCCCTGCTCCACGGGAAGCCTGCTTCTCCCTCTCCTTCTGCCCCTGCTTGTGTTGCCTCTCTCTCTCTCTGTGTGAGTCTCTCTCTCTGTCAAATAAATAAATGAAATCTTTAAAAAAAATTTAAAAAATAAAAATAAAAAACTGTTATAGTTCTAGACCCCAGGCATTACACAAATATACGAGAAACTTCCCATTTCATTTGATAAAGTGATAGTAAAAGCACATTAAGTATTTGATGCTCGGGAACATTCTGTGGAAACTGAGCTTCTGTTACTCATCACAGAAGTATGTCCACTTGTTCATAAGGAGCAGAATTATTTTCATCGGTTGGTCTAATATAATGTTTTATATCACATTACAAGTTACACAAGATAACAAGATATGGCATGTAATCCAGTAAAGTACACTGATACAGTATACACGGCCGAAAATACTTTTGGGGGAAAAAAATAGTGATGGTATCTCTTTCTCATTTTCTTTGCTGACAGCCAACTCCTATGTACTATGTGCTTCAAATTCTGGCACCTCAAGCCCCACTTCTGACACATGTCAGGTTAGGGTTATACCCAGAAACACCATTAATTGTGTACCAAAAATCTCTAAAGCTGTGATATTAAGGCTGTTTTTCTCTCTTTAATGGACACAGGTTTAATGATTATTGCAATTAAAATGTGATATTTTCCTATCGCCAGTGTTAATTGTCCCCATTCTTTCATGACTAGGAATTGGTTTTGTAAACATAATCCTAAACTCCCAGATAGCCAGTGGACACCACTGATTACTCTCACAGGAAAAAGTTGGCTTCACACACCAGCAGGGGGAAGATTTTGAGATTCTGAGTAGACACTATTGAAGCTTAAAGTTGGCAACACTGGTATTCAGAACCCTTTTTTATTTTTTTTCTCACTGATTTTCTTGAAGTGATCGGAGATGTCCTACTTAACAATTTTTAATAATCTTAAACCATTTGTCATTTTTCTAGTTCCTAAGGGATAAATTAGCATATTTGTTTTGTCCCTATCTCAAAAACAAACAAACAGATTTGTTAAGTAGCATAAAACTAAAGAAGAAACTAGCCTTAAAGAGCAAACTTTTGTTTAAAAGATTTATGGATAATGACATTTCCGTCAGGACTTTATCCAAAACCTAATGCAGCTTGAGGTCAAATGGAATTTTACCTAGCAAATAAATGGCCTATCTAAAATTACTGGATGGGCAGACATTAGCTGCTTTTTCTGAACTCTTGCTGTTTTTCCTTCCTCCCAGTCCCAGCACAAAAAAGAAATAAGCTTCTCTGGCTTCTGATCAATATTTTAGCCCATTATTGAGAGAAAAGTACAATCAATATTTCCCACAGCTACCATAACATTCCAAGCTTGTTTCTCAGGCATATACTTTCTGTTATGGGTTTTCCCATCAAAGGAACTGTGTCCTTTTCCTGTTACAAATGCAAGCTACAGAAGAACAAATGAATGAATATGTGTAATACCAAGTGGGGCCAAATTTAACATTGTGGCTGATAGTACCATTGCCGTGTTATTACACTGTAATGCATCGCCATCTCCGACTTCACAGAGCCATCTAAAGCACACTTTCCAGAAATCAAAGCAACCTCTTTGAGAAGCTTTTGGAAAAAACTTAGGTGTGATTTAGGGCCAGCTGGTGGCTTTCTGAAAAACTGATCAAAGGATTTCATTTTACCTCCTTTTTATCACTGCACATTTCCCTGAAGTAAGCACAGCTAGGCATAAAAAATAAATTATTAGTTTTCCTGATTCCTTTGACAGTGGACTCTATGTCTTTTCTTATTATGCAGGAAATACATGTTGTCTGGACATTTGATAAGAAATCATATTCCCCAGGGCTATGTTTCCAAACCTAGTCCCAATGAGACCGAGCAAAGAAAGGCAGATTAAACAGGTAAATGAAAATTTGCTAATAACTACACCTAAGCCCAGAAAATAGAAATTTATATACTATGTTGCAGTGATGTTTTTGGTTTAAAAAATTAGGCATTCATCCTCTGATTAAAAAGTCTGAAATCCTACTATATAACACTGCTTCCATATTTAAAAATTTAATTTGGCCTATCATTTCATTTTATAGCACATTTTCCAGGAACTGATATATTTGGAAATATATCAGTGTTTTCCCACTAATTAACTCATATTTATTAAGAGAAGATTTACTTAAATTGAATGTTGAGTGCACTAGCTGGAAAAAACATCTGAAATGGAATGCCAGAATTCTAGCATGAAAACCAACAAAAGAGAGCTGAAAATAAATCTGATTTTGATTTTGTGTATCGCTAACTTGACTTCTACATTTCTGACTACAGGTCTGCTTTACTCAGGACGGAATCTTCAGAAATTGAATTTTTATGGTTCTTAAATTGTTGCCACTCAACTAAATACTTCAAGAAATAAAATAGATACCTCCTATTTTTTTTTCAGACCTGTCATCCAATCTAAGTCCTTTTGTTTCAGGGAGGAGTATTTTTTCCTCCTATTTTCTTGGACTTCATTCCAAGAAATAAATTGTCAAGTTAAATTGTATACACTGCATAGGGTTTAAAACTTCAAACTTTTCAAATTCTTTGTATTTGTTGGATCCTTAATGCAGCAAACACATGGATTTACATTATCATATTAATGTTCAGGATAAGGCAAACTTATAATATTCTTAATCATAAGATGAATGAGCTTGTTACTTATTATTACTTATTCTTATGGGTCGGTTCAAAGAAGGGAAAACTAGCCCACCAAAGTAATATATGGTCGATACATGTCTTAATCATAATAATATAAATATGGGGAGTTAGCAGTAGCTGAATCCAACATCTACTGTCTCAAAAACTACCAACGTGAGTGCACCTGTGTGTGTGGGTACACAAGAATATGCAAGTGCACATATCTAGAAAAGCAGGATGGGTAGTCTTAAATACAGGGACAAGAATAAATTCATACATTGATATCCACCATCTCCATTAAAGAATTTGTTGTGTTATACGCAAACAACAAATCATGGAATACTACATCAAAAACTAATGATGTACTGTATGGTGACTAACATAACATAATAAAATTAAAAAAAAGAATTTGTTGAGGTACTGACTCTACTGAAAGCTTCTTAAAGTCAGGCACTTTTGCTGTTTAATTTGTATTTTGGAGAGCAGAACAAAACAATTCAAATTGGATACTGCAAGTGGATACTGCAACAATGCTTTCGGAACTCAAATTAACCATCCCCAAATTTCTACCCATTAGTCTTATTTCACAAAGGAAAAATATCTTATGGGCCTTATATATGACATCCCTCTGTGTCAATATCAAGCCTATTCAGCAAATCAATAATTTTTCAATGATAGTCTGGAGTCCCTTAATATGTTAGTCACAGTTTTCTGGGCACACACTGGTCACGCAATATGTCTTTTAAAATGCGGCACTCAGAATTCAGCACATCACTCCAGAAATGGTCTCACCACACAGAATAGAGAACAGAAATGTCATACACACAAAGACACACACACACACACACACACACACACACACACACACACACACACATCTTGTTCGGACACTATCCAGTACTTCTATTAATACAACTTGCTTTTTTAAAGCTAAATTGCTTATGTATACATTGAGCTTGTAGTCAACTACAACCATTAAGTTTTCCTTTCAAGGCAATATATCTTACAATCCTTTTACAAATTAATTGAATGAAAATTATACCGAGTTATTCAAATTAAAAAACAAGAAAACAAATAATTTTGAAATTATTCAGACAGGTAAACAATTCTTTCCATATATAACATATTTAGGAAACCGAGCCTTGGTCAGTGTGGTAGAGCCCATTAAAAACCTGTGCTCCTAGGTACTTATGAGGATTTTTTTTTCAAGTGGAGTTGTCAAGAACAAGTGTTTTGGCTTTTCACTATATTGTGAGACTAGCTCTAAGATAGTCTTTAAGTAAGCTTGAAGCTTCATTAAAGTACTAGGGAAATAGAAGACATTTAACGTGAATCATCTCCTGAAATATCCGAAGTATAGTAACTGGCATCTGAATCAAGTATTCTAACAAGTGAAAGATGATGTAAGGTATAAAGAGAAGGACAGTGTCATCAGTAAGCTCTGAATTGAGGACAGTGAGATACCAGTAAGTGCAAACTATTTCCTGTCCAAAGTATTCATCCTGAGGAGTAATTTATAGCTCTACTCTGTATCAATTACTTCTACTGGAGCTTTAGTGCTCTCAAGTCATAGGTTATTTATCTTTAGCCCTGAGGTAAATGGTTGTGAAGATATGGAGAAAGAACATGCCTTAGTAACGTTGTCAGAAAGTCAGGAGATTTTTTTTCAAACCTAATTTGGAAAAAGAGAGAGCGTGATAACCTGAAGATTTATGCTTGAGAGAGAAGAAAGAGCATAGTTTCTCCATGAGAAAACGGGAAGCAAATTCTGGAGCTGCACACACCTCTCTCTATTAGATTTCCCTCTAGGAAGCAGTATCTGTAAGCTTTGCTAGGTAGATAAGAGATTCTCCTGCCCTCCTATTTCCCTGAAGCATGCTTTTGCAGAAAGTACAGAAGACTTGCACTGATGCATCACTGCCTCTTCCAATTCCCGCTCAGCACTGTTCTAAACAATCATCTTCAATTTCTTTTCTGTACTGGCCTGGGGCTAAGTCCACTTGAGTTCTGAATAACTCAACAAACACTTATCCAGAATCAGTCGGGTGCCAAATGCTGGGTCAGGTTCCGGGGTTACAGGAGCAAGACTTTGTTCTCCTGGAGCTCACAGCGGAGACAAAGACACAAACTATGTGGATAATGTAAATAAAGTACTATGGGAGCAGAGAGAAGGGGCTATTAACCCATCCGGTGCCAAGGAGACTTTACGGAAAAGATGCAATTTTTCTTGAGCTTTGAATTCAGTAATCTGTGAAAATGTAGGATGGTGAGAGGGAAGAAAGGTACCAATCATGTATGATCATGCTCTCGAATCTTCTATGCAGTAGCTAACAGTTTCATTCAGTACCCTACACTGGCTATGTCTGTCCCTCACTTGGATAGCTAAAATCTCCTTTACACAGAGTCGCTTTTAGAAAACTCTAATATCTGAAATTGTAGATGTCTTTTTATCGAATACCAATAACACCATAAACGCACTCTGGAGTATCTCAGCAATCTACACCAAGGATAAAATAGCCACTAAACTATGCAAAGAAGCAGAGAGTGTGTGATCTTTTTTATGGCAACATTTTACTACTTATGTGCTAGATTCTCATAGTGCATTAAACCAAACAGAACATTAGCAGACTAAGTTCTCGAAATCTGGCTAACCGTTTAGCAAATAAAAGTCAAGTGCCTGGGTGCCAGATCCACTACATGTGTTGAGCCTGTCATCCATCTGTTGTGTTCTCTGCCAACTGCTCTACTTGGGGTGTGCGTGGAAGGCATTAGAAGGGAATAAGAAACCATTAAGAAATAAAATCAACTGCAGAGTGAGCAAGTTTCTTTTTCTTTTTCCTGTCCTTCTGTTACCCTCTGTCCTCATGTTTCTGCTTATTTTACTGTTATATTGTATGAAAATAGTGTTCATAAATGAGACAATTAAATGAGGCTTACTCCATGTAAAGGCAGTAATTTTCTCACTGATAATCCAAGTATCATTCTTGGAACTCTAGTTAAAGTGAAGCCAACAGTAGGTTGACAAAACTGTTTTCTTTGTGGTCATTTCCCCTATGAATAGTGGTTATAATAAAAAGTTCAAGCCTATGTCCAGATTTGATTATCTTTTTTCACTGCAGAATTTTCTGAAATATGGAAGTATACAGATGATTCTCTGTTTAAGAAGCATTTCCTCTAACACAAAGCTCATACTTGTTTTGTAAACCTTGACAAGTTCATAGGAAGGATAGAGCCCATTGTTAGAATAAAGGGGAACTGCCCTTTCTTTTGTTCTTCTCATTTAGTATTTCAATTCCTACAATAAATTGTCGCATACAAATAGGTATTTTAACTTTTTTTTAAACTTGGGAAGACCTCTGAAATTAATACTAATTCTGAATCTCAATGGAAAATGAGGTGACACTAGATAATATAGATGGAAAGCCAAATCACTTAAAAATTCTCTATCGTTTTCAATAAATGCCTATAAGTTTCTGAGTCTCTAAGGCATTACTGCTACATCTGGACCAGGGCTGTCTCAGAGTTCATTGTAATTCACAACAGCTACCGGCCTTGTCTGCACTTTCATAAACTGTAACACATCTGCCTTTATTTCCTGAAGCGGCAGTCTTCTCGTAAAATGTCTTTTTCAGGGGAAAATCGAGATTCAGAGATCAGAGTCATTTCATTTTCCAACTGAAAAGAAATACAAAGGCGGACAGGGAACAATGGATGCGCCCAGTTCAGTCTTGCCCTGCTGCAGAGACTGGGGGCTTCAGAGCGTGTGGTGAAAGAGCTGTCGCACAAAGCGCCTCGGCGTGAGCACGGTTAGCCCGGCTGGTTTTAAGTCAGGCCACTTGGCAACTCTCTCATCACGTTATCAGATACACTTCTTAAGTGCTTTAATGCATATGGCTTTTTACCTCTGGAAGTTCATATTTTTTTTTTTTAATAAACTCATGGCGCTAAGTTAAACACTTTGGTTTTTGACCAAATGAATATACAACAAAAGTATGTATATATATATTTGACCAAAAGAATATACAGTTATATATATATACTTAAATTATATATATAATAAGTATTCTTATATATACTTATACATAAAATTATATATTTATATATTGAAAGCATATTCTATAGAAAATATAAAGAGAATTTTCTAGGTTAGGTGCTGAGGTAAGGTAATCTGGAGGGTGTGACCATGATTGGCCACCGGGAGGTGGACAGATAAGGATCTCCAGACAGTCCAGGTATGGGAATTTTAAAAGCTTATTTCAAATATACTTTTGAATTTGGAAACCAAACAGAATCATGTTGTTTTCATAATACTTATTTTGGAAGATAAAGCGAGACAAAATACTTTCATTTGGTGAGAAAAACATATGATGAAGATTTTTAATTGGCGGACACAATTTTCTGAGGGTGGGAGAGTCAGAACCTCTATAGTTGGGTAGACTTTAAAAGGGGGTCCATGGATTTAAGAAGGAACACAGCCTCCCCTGCAGCAGAATTTAGGAAACCCTCTGTACAGTTCCCTCCCTAGGCAGTAGGCAAACAAATTTAAGATCTAATAAACTGCCTGTACAAAGGAAATCTGGATACTTGAGAAGCTATATCCAGATGAAGTAAAGGTGCCAGAGCTATGAACTCATATGGGTAAGATTCAAATCCTGACCCTACCCTCTGTTACCTATGAAACTTTGGGGAAGTTTTTATTCTATCTTAGTTTCTTAATCTATGAAATAGTGGTGATAGTAAATCTTACCTCAGAGATACTGTCGGAAATAAATAAAATGACGTAAAGAAGTCTGTGGACAGTGTTTAGCACATAATAATGATTGAGTAAATGGCTGCTATTACTAATATTGTAAGAGTTTATACTCATATATATATATATAGTTATATAGAAAATTAATTGGTTTGCTAAAATGCAAATATTACTTTGTTTTTAGAGGTCAAAATTATCTAAGATATGTATGACTTTTAACATTTTCCACCAAATATATTTTGAATAAATAATATAAATTCCCTCAAATGAGTTCTAATTTAGTTTCATAGTAAGCCTGAGTTTAGAATAACTGAATCATCAAAGTGTTTTCTTTTAAAATTATATCTATTTATCAAATACAGTAGTCCCATCCTTATCTACAGGGAATACCTTCCAAGACCTAAAACCACAGATAGTACCAAATCCTATATATACTGTGGTTTTTTCCTATACATACATAGCTGTGACAAAGTTTAATTTATAAATTAGACACAGTAAGAGATTAACAACAATAACTAAAAATAGAATAATTATAATGTACTGTAACAAAAGTTATGTGAATAGGGTCTCTCTCAAAATATCTTACTGTACTGTATTTGCCCTTCTTCTTGTGATGTTATGAGATGATAAAATGCCTACATGATGAGATGAAGTGAGTTGAATGACATAGGCATTGTGACGTAGCATTAGGATACTACTGACCTTCTGACCATTTGTCAGAAGGAGGACCATCTGCTTCCAGATTGCAGTTGACCGCTGATAAGTGGACACTACTGTATTTATTTATAGATCAGGCACTGAACTGTCACTTTTATGAATAATCTCACTTAATCCTTAAGGCAAAACTAGAAGTGGATACAATATAATGCCCATTTTAAAAAAGAAAAAACTTGGAAGAAACCAAGAGATATGCCCTAAAATTATAGACTGAGGATTTGAGCTGGGATTCAAACATAGGCAATCAAATTCTGGTTAGTCAATATCTGAATGGCACAATAATGATGGCTATCATTTACTGCATTCCTACTCTGTGAGAAACAGATTTTTTTTTGTGTGTGAAAGTTTTCTTAGGAAAATAAACATTTTAGGGATAAACTGTAGGTAATTAAGCAGACAGAAGATTGGTTTTAGCATAAATTAGGCTCCATATTTATTGAACTTTTCCTATCACATTATTAGGATTAAGATGACTAGAAAATAATTATTCCTGTTTTTTAAAAATATCCCCACTTCTCAAAAAACATATCTGATACATGGCATACAAAAGTGAAATAGAGAATGAGGTAAGTTTTTGTTTGAAACACTCAAGTAATGAACACAAGCATGCTTTGAGTGTTATGTTTGACGGTAACACGGTGGGCAGGTTTTGCTCCCAGGGTCCAAATTCTCACCGCATTTTCCCACCACATACCACAAAGATGTTGTGAGCATATGTGTGTGCATGCATGTGTGCATATGTGCAAGCACATGTGTGATCTTATGCATTAAGTGATTTGGTTCTCACGGAAATTAGATCATCCAATTTACTCATCTTGACTGCCAGTGGTTTCTGTCCAATCAAGCTTACCAGAAGTCACCAGTGACTAATAACTTATAACACCTGCTACACTGGCTATATAAGATAGCTTTTCTTACATGAACTCAGAGCAGAAAATCTGCCAAGTCTCTTAGGCAAAATCCTAGCTGTCCTGAATAGATATAAAGGGGACAGTTATTGGCTCGGTGTGTTGGCAGCAGGGCTGCACATATAAGGTTAGAATGCCTAGTGCAAGTCTGTATACGGTGATGAGTATTAGAATCACAAAAGAACGTAATTAGATGCTCTAGTTCTTCATCCTCCATGACTTTCCATATCCCATAAATTGATTTCTAATATAGTGTTGTTTAGTGTCCTATTTTTCTCCTGGGCCTCAGAAGAAACTAATACTTTGTTCAGGGCCTTGACTTAAAAAATTTACTGCTATCACCTAGCCAAACTTCAATGTGTAGGTTTATCTTAGAATAATAGGATTAATATGCAAATCACTTAATTTATTACAGTATCACACTGGATGTAAGTATAAAGTATAGCTAATGCACAAATTCTACTCTACACTGCTCGGAATATGCTTCACTCCATTAACATAAATCAACTTTCTAGTTTAAATATTAAACTTTAAAAAATTAAGAAAGCTTCACTTTGAGAATATTATACCTGAGCTATATGTTCAATGGCACTTTGCATATGTTCTTGTTCCAAGCGAGACAATTCATCTTTTTTAATTTGATCTTTAAACAGAACCCTTAAGCATTTCTAATTCCAAGAAAAAGAACCCCAAAGAATTACAAATACTCAGAAGAAGAATCAAAGTTAAGCCTGTCTGAGTACTCTGGGAGATGCTTACAAGTCACATTAAGCCAACTGTGGGAGATCCAGCTCTGAGAATACTGAATACTTTAAGAACTAATAATTTTCTTTGGAAATTTACTCAGAAAAATCAATCAAGTTATTTTCATCTTAAAAAAATACAAGTATTTCACTCCAAATATAAGTGCTCATCTTTACAACTATAATTTCAAAATTTTGAAGGTTTAAAAATTAAGAAAAATTGATATGTCCTTATTGGAGTGAAATATTTTTAACCATGCCATCCAATAACATAGTAGTTTTCTTGTTATTTTCATTCTGTATCTATTCATTAGAGTTATTTTAAATAAATGGTGACCTGTGCATTATGGAAGTGAGAAAAACACTCTTCAGGTGACATGTCTGCACTGATGAGTGTTACATCCCTTTAACCGTCAAATGAAGTGACAAGTTAGAAGCAGACCTGGTGCCACCAGTGACTGTGACCTTGAGGATAGGCTATGGTCAAAGACTCATGATTCTATAGATACTGGAAGGGTGTTAGCCACTAAGGAGGGTCTGTGAAGATCCAAGAGCTCAGTGTAGCCTGAGATTATATTCAAAACCACTGGAAGCTGCATGAATTCTCTAATTGTCCTGCTTTCCCACAACTTAGCGTGTAAAATTATATGAATCTTACTTTACATCCCATAGTAAAGAGTCCAATTATCTATAATCATTTTATAGTCCAAGTACTCCAGTGATTATGTATTTGGCTTAAAAAAAAGTTCCCATATTCAAAGTAATTCCAAAAATCCCAATTATCCAAAATCCAAACAACCAGATTGTTATGACGTCTTTTAGGAAGAGGTTGGTGGAATGAGTGTTTGAAACAAATTTGGAACAGGGCCATCTGCTTAGGAGACAGATGATTGAGTGGTATTCTCTAGGGGAAAAGGCGTTTGGAAGAAATTAGACCTTTGAACAAGTGTTTGAAGGAACTTTCACTTATGATGAAGAGTCTGCAATTAATATCATCAGCAAGCTTAATTAAGCAAGAGGATAGCAGCCCAAATAAACATTAACTTGCAGCAAGGTATCATCATTCAACAAAGATTTTACTGAATCTAACATTTACACTACTATAGGATGAGTAAGGGATTTGTTAATTCCTAAATAATTCCTTAATTATTCCTAATAGAGTAATTCCTAAAAGAAAAAAAAAGAATAATTCCTAAAAGAAAAAAAGCAGCAGCAATGAAGCAGTCAGAAATCAGATACATTCAAGAAGGACTCAAAAAATATCTGCCCGATAACTTCTGAACCTCCTACCACTTCATCTTCAGTTACTCTGTGACAACTGTAGGTTAATAATCACGGGGTCGAGGCCTTCTGGATAATGAGGCACAATGGACTCACTTGACAATTAGTGCAGCGAAAGCAGCTACAGAAACCTATACTAAACTTATTTTAATGAAGAGCATTTTCTTAGCATCAACAAGTAAAACTTTAATAATTCAGCAGGTTAAGTTATGTGTGTGTATGTATACACACATTTATGTATCATGAAAAACAGGACAAGCTAATTGTAGTTTATGTTTACAAATATAACAATTTTTAAAGTTTCTATAAAAACTGAACTTAAATATATGGAATGAATAAGTCACAGGAATAAAAGGCACCGGCTAGGGAATATACTCAGGGATACTGTAATAGCATGTGTGATGACAGATGGTAGCTGTACTTGTAGGTGAGCACAGCACAATGCGTAGAGACGTTGAATCACTATGTTGTACACCTGAAACGAATGTAACATTGCATGTCAACTAGGGACGCCTGGGTGGCTCAGTCAGTTAAGCGTCTGCCTTTGGCTCAGGTCATGATCCCAGCGTCCTGGGATCCAGTCCTGCACTGGGCTCCTTGCTCAGCAGGGAGCCTGCTTCTCCCTCTGCCTGCTGCTCCCCCTGCTTGTGCTCTTTCTCCGATAAATAAATAAATAAATAATAATAAATAAATAAATAAAATCTTTTAAAATAAAACATTGTATGTCAACTATACTCAAATAAAAAAACTTATCAAACAAAAGAAAACTGAACTTAAATAAGATGCTGAACTGCAACAGTAACCTCTTGTGAGTAAATTGATCATGTAGAATTATCTTTACAAAAGACAATGTGAAAATCAACCATTTTATGAGATAAATAGCATATTTTTAACATTTTATCGATGGGCTGAATATATTTCTTGTATTTTTATTTATAATATCTCATGTGGTGCTGTATTTTTAAATGTTTAATTTATGTCTACAGTGAAATATGTATTAAAAGATATTAAAGCATACATAAAATAGTGAAACTCAGAAGCCTTGGGGCTCTCAGAATAATGGGCAATGTTCTAGAGCAGGGGTCAGCAAGTTTTTTCTGCAAAGGACCAGACAGCAAATATTTTAGTCTTTGCAGGCCCTATGACTTCTGCCACAATTACCTAACCCTGCCACCAGGAACAAAAGCAGCCTAAGACAATAGGAAAACAAATGAGTGTGGTTGTGCTCCAGCACAAAGTTATTTACAAAATCATCCAGTTAGAGTTTTTGGCAGCCCTGCTGCAGAGTCATAGTTTGTTGACCCCTGAACTATCAGACTCGTTCTATATATTTTGTCTTCCTTCCTGGTACAACCTTTTACAACAGCCGCAAAGCTTAATCAAATAGCAGGAATTCCAGGAGCACCAAATTCACCTTTAATACCACCTGAACCCCAAAATATAGAAATGCTCATGAGGAGGTTTTTTTCAAGGGTGTATTAAGTGCTAATGTCAAAGAGAATCTACCATTTTCACAGAAAAGCTGCTTCTGCTTGCACCAAAGAGTGTTCCCTGAGTCCCTTCCTCATACCGTCTACAAGTCATTAAACTATACTTTTGACAATAAATTATCAAAAAGTTAATAAGTAATAAATATCAAAGTGCTAATCAAAACTAAAAATATGCATTCTCCACACAGATATATACAATTCAGCTTTATCATTTCTTTTATATTTGTCAAAGGTAAGGAATGATTCTATTGTTTTTATTTTAACTAATACCTGATGCTTTCAATTTAAGTCATGAAATTTTAGACTCTAAGGTACCCATATTTGTTTCATTAATGTGCTTGATCTTCTGTTATATCCTCTAGGAAGAATCCCACAGCTGGGTCAGTCCAATTGTTGACTTCCCTGCTTTTCCATCTAAATGGGAAAAAAATATTTTCAATGAAGCTGATGTGTTACCTATATCTGTCTTAATGGCTCTACCACAAATTCAGTCTAATAAATTTATCCTCGAAATGGTGGAAAATAATATCAACTTCTTGAATGAGTTTCTCTATCACTAATGTGTGATAGAGATTAAGAATATATCAGAATTTTATGAATATATAATGCCATTATTACACTGATATTGTATTTTATTTCACAAGTAAATGTCAACTTCAGGTTCCTATAGTTTAGATGAGATTATATCAGGTTGGGTAAAATTGATATAAAAATAAAATTGATACAAAAATAGATACAAAACAAAATAAATAAAATATATCCAATATTAGATTAGAAAAGATAAAGAAATATTCTTTATTTCTTATATGGACATAGACAGAAAGTCAAAAGTCAATATTAAATTCTACCTCTGACAGCTTACTACTAAGGGAAGATATTCCTCCTTTCAAAAAAATTGAGAACATATTTTGATTCAATTACTTTTTATTGGTGTGGTGAGGCTACAGAATGAGCATATGAGTAATGTCAGATTGAAAAGAAAATAGAGGGAAACTCACCAGTAATCCCTGAGTTAACACATTAGACTATTCAAAATGGAAACTTCCATATACTGAGATCCAAAGAAGGGGGTAGTGGAAAGGAATCAATACACAAGTTTCTGACTAAAGAGTCAGGTAAGTTAACTTATTCCATTTTAAACTGTTTTGATTTTCTCTAGAGGTATGTCAGCAAAGCAATCATTTCATAAAGCCTATACTTTTTGGGAAATTAACTGGATATGTGGAAGATAATAATTCAAACATAAACTGGAAAATTATTCCCCATATAGAGCTCAGACCTTAGGTTCAGGGACATTAAAATTGAGCTGCTATTTTACAAAACTCTGACAAAATTTCAACTTTGAAGTAGGTAAAGGTATGAGCCAGGGTCTTAAAGAACTGAGAAAGTAATGTGGTTGCTAAGTAATTAGGTTGCTAACTACATTTGCTAAAAAGAGGGGGGGGATTAAAAGATTCAGAAAATTACAATAATCAAGTCTGAATGAAAGAAAAGTATTAATTGTTATTCAAATAATGTCATCTAGAGTTTACTCTTGGACAAATGAGATGATTTGATTAGGTGCTCTAATAATAGAATACTGATCACACCTAGGTGTTCAAATCCATGCAGTGGTTGAATTTCAAACCATCTTACTCCAAGAAGAGTGTCATCATTTTTATGGAAAGAAAAAAAAAGGCAGTAAATTAGATTAATGAAGCATGGATGAGAACATAGACAAGTAAAGATAAAAATTAAATTAAGCCCAAACTCATTTTTTTCCAAATATTTCTGATTCTTTGTTGCTAATTAGCAATATGAAGCTAAAACTAATCAGGTCACTTTGTTTTTTGAAAGAAAAAATGTAGTATAGAGCAATAGTGAATAACAGTCCTTGATGATTTAGCATAGCTAGCTCTTTCTCTGCAAATTGACTCTTTGCCCTGCTTGGCAAAGTTCCCTGGGCAATTGAGGCATCAAATTTATAAGTTCTAGAAACAGCTGAGTTGATGATTTAGACTTTCTGTCAGGTGTGGTGTTCATTCATTCATTCAACCCCTATTATGTGCTGTTCTACGTATGCTGCTCACAAAATTCCTATTCTAGTGGGGGAAATAAATAGATGCATAACGCTAACAAATCAGGTGACACTAAAAATGCTAAGAAAGAAGACAGAAGTGGAATTAAGGGATGCTTTTTATATAAAGACTTCAGAATAGGCTTTTCTATTTAAAAGTGATTTCTGAGAAAGAACCTAAATGGTGTGAAGGAGCGAGCCAAGTGGCTATCTAAGGAACTCCCAGGTATATGTACCTGTTATAAAGACCCTGGAGCAGGAGTGAACAAGGGGAGAGGGTAGGACACAATATAGGGAGTAGAGAGTGGGATAGGGAGAGCTCTACACACTATGTGGAGCCATGGAGAGAGCTTCAGTGTTTATCTTAAGAGAGACAGGAAGGCATGGGTGGGTTTTGACCCAGGTGGGAAAGGATTTACTTACATGATTATTCATTGTCAAACAATGTTAGGAACAGAAGACAGATTTGAATGAAATACCTAAATCATTAAGTGACCTTTTCAAGAAATTAATTATCAATAACTTATTAATATTTACTACAAGTAGCATACAATCACACTTCAAGATTTTTATATACTAAAATATTTAATCAATTTCAAATTCCAAGGGATTAGCTTACAAATGAAGATTAATTTGTTTTTGGCCAAGGCACATAAGAAGCTAAACTCAAACTAAAAGGATTATTTCCATGTCTCCCTCAATATGTGAACAAGTATACTATGGATAGGAAAGCAGAGGAAACATATTTTTTCAATACCTATTCTGTGCTAGTTTCTGGCACTATGTATCTTATATACATTTTATTGTATTCCTTCTTCACAATAAACCATTGGCTAGGTATTATTAAGGATCACTTTCAAAGCAAGTAGGAGGTGGATGGGATTCAATCTCAAGTGGTTCCGGCTCCAAAGAGGTTAGCCTTCTAATACACTGTCCTACATATACTGTCCTAAATACCCCTTCTCAGTCTTACAGACCAAAAGGAAGACCTTGAGAACATCTGGTTCCCTTAGTAACGCCGCACTTCTGATCATTTCACAAAATTAACTACTCAATACGCCTCAGGGCAAAATGACTTTCAATCTTCAAGCTATGCAGACATTATTTTGTGCACCTACTCTAATAATGAAAATTATAGAGCAGACTTAACCACAGAGGAAAGTCATCTTTATTTATTGCACATTAAAGTTGCAGGATCACACAGTACAGTAAGAACAGGAACAGACTCATCGTCAACTCCTTAAAATGAAACAATACATATATGTTTATTACGAGTGCCAGAAAGCTGAACACATTCATAGCCATAGTGATCTAAAGTTATAATTACACAGCAAGTGCTATGCTGCTTTAATCAAATGCTAGTGCTTGTATTGAAAAAATGAAGATACCAATTAATTATTTGTCTTGTTTTGTAGATCATCAATTTATTTTATCCCAGCTTTTTTTACCTTACCACTAAAATCACTTGCAATTATGAGTTTTGTGTAGTTTGGAAGTTAAGACCAATGTTAATATTTAAAAACCTATCTTAAATGGGAAGTTATAGAATACACTGTAACCCTAAGGTACATTTTTGTATATTTTATAGATTTGGAATACAACAAATTTTCTAATAATTATCATTTTTACTAATTCCTTCTTAGTCCTTTTCTACTGGTTTCTTTCCTACAGAGGGAGGGAAGACTCTGTAAACAAATAATCACTAGATTATAAACTCAATGAGAGTAAGCCTAGTTTTCTCACTACTGCTATAGCTCCAGAACTTAGCACACTTTTTATTATAATAATAGGAACTCAAAAAATAGTTGCTGATGAATTAATGAATAAAAGAAAATTTTAATTAATTTTAATAATTAATATTTAGATGTTAAAAGAAGCATCTACTGTATGATTAAAGAGTATGAAGGAAAGAATGAGTCTTTAAAAGACCTATGCCCTAAAAAGAGAGTCTTAGTACCTAATCTTTTTAAAAGAAAATCATTTAAAGGTGACTTAATGATCTTCTTAATATTTACTTAATGTTTTTTAAATGAGGCAGGGATATTTTTAAAGTATTTTACTCCAAAAACTGATATGCGAAATGTCTTCCTATGCCAGTAATCTTAAATTGATAGGACCGGTAAGTCAAAGAATGGGAAAGTCAGGTTAAAAAATTGTAATGTGTATCACATCACAATCACCAACAAATAAGCAGATATGTATTTTCAAAGTACTTTGTGTCAACCTTACGATGTAGGTACAACTGATAGATGATACGCCCTCATTTACAGATGAGGGAAATGAAGCATGAAGAGACTGGGTGGCTTGGCCAAGCTCACACTGCTAACCTGAGAAGAGTTGGAATTAATCCAGATCTTTCTACTCTCTGAGTCCTCTTAATTACGTTACCATGAGCACACCACCCTACCCATGCATGGTCCTCTCAGCTGCAAAATGAGGATAAAAATATTGGGTTGAAATTCTTTATGAAGGTATAAGTATAAAACAAGATATTTCAAGTGGAAGTGCCATGATCAAAGAACACAAACAATACTGAAGAGCTTTTAAAATATAGAGCAACCTTCAAAATGCAAACTGGATTTGACATGTCTAGGTTCTGATCCCAGCTTGACCACTCACCTTGGGCAATAATTTAACTTCCCTAAACTTCAGTTTTGCTTTCTATAAAATAGTAATACCAATACTTAATATGAAGAATTTTAAGAATAAAAAAGATAACATATCTAAATCACTCTTCCCAGTGTCTGGCACATGGTTAATACTCAAAAAATACTAGCTATTGCTATAATAATTTATATATTTAGTTTGATTGAAGTAGTCCTTAGGACTAGATATTTTTTAATTATTTTAAATTTTCATATAATGGCATTAAGTAAAGTTATCCCATGTAATTTGATTTAAAGGGCAAAAATAAATGCCCCATCATACCTCAAAAGTTCTCTCAAATACCTGTTAAGGTGCCTAAAGCTCCCATGCAAGCTACAGTGGGCAGACCTTCCTTTGGGAGTCAAATGCCTACGAAGCCTTTGTGGAAGCTTGCTCTGCAACTTTAAAGGATCAGGCATTGCTCAGACATCAGTCTCCTACCTTTTAAAATAAGGAGCCCACTTAGATTATTTTGAACCATGGACTTCCAAGTTAAGGCATGAATGGAATTCAAATCTGTTTCACATTGGAAAGGTGATAAAATCAACTCCTAAGCTTAGCACAAATTAATTTACCTAGTTAGCTAACAAAGATATGACATTAAGAAATAGAAAATGGAACATTTACGTTTTGATATGGTAGGGAGAAGGGAAAGGCAAATCTCTAAGCATGGGATATTGCCTAATATTAGTCCAACAAAGGTGTGCTGTTTAGGAAAAGGGTTGGGAGCTAAGGAAGAATTTTCAGTGGGGACCCATCAGCAGACAAGAGAAGTCACAAGAAAAGTAAATCATAAGCCAATATTCCAGATAAACACAGATGCAAGAATCCTCAACCAAATACTAGCAAAATGAAATCAAGAAAAAAGTGAAAGCATTATCCACCAGAATCAGAACATTCCATGCAAAAGCAACAAAATATATATTCTTCTCGAGTGCACATGGAACATTTTTTAAGATAGAACAAATATGGGGCCCTCGAGTGGCTCAGTTGGTTAAGCCTTCAGTTCAGGTCATGATACCAGGGTCCTGGGATCAAGCACCACATCAGGCTCCCTGCTTAGCAGGGAGGCTGCTTCTCCCTCTCCTCCCTGCTCCTGCTCTCTCTCTTGCTAGCTCTGTTGCTATCTCTGTCTCTCTCTCAAATAAATAAATAAAATCTTAAAAAAAAAGATAGATCAAATGTTAGGCCACAAAACCAATCTTAATAAATTTAAGAAATTGTATTTCACTGATGATGAGTATTTACCAAAAGGATACGAAAATACTGATTCAAAGAGGTTCATGCACCCCCATGTTTATAGCAGCATTATCAACAACAGCCAAATTATGGAAAGAGCCCGAAGGTCCATCGATTGATGAATGGATAAAGAAGATGTGGTACACACACACACACACACACACACACACACACACACACACACACACACTGGAATATTACTCAGCCATCAGAAAGAATGAGCCCTTGCCATTTGCAATGATGGGGATGGAGCTAGAGTGTATTATGCTGAGTGAAATAAGTCGGTCAGAGAAAGACAAAGACTATATGGTTTCATTCATATGTAGAATTTAAGAAACAAAACAGATGAACATAGGGAAATGAAAAAAAAGAGAGAGAAGCAAACCATAAGACACTCCTAACTACAGAGAACAAACTGAGGGTTGATGGAGGGAGGGAGGTTCAGGATGGGTTAAATGAGCTACGTGGGTGATGAGTACTAAGTAGGTCACTTGTGATGAGCACTGGATGTTATATATAACTGATGAATCACTGAATTCTACTCCTGAAACCGATATTACCCTATATGTTAACTTACTAGAATGTAAATAGAAACTTGAAACAAACAAACAAAATTAAGAAACTGAAATCATATCAAGCATCTCTTTCAACAACAATGGTATGAAACTTGAAATTAATTACATGAAAATAACTGGAAAATCCACAAATAAGTGGACATTAAACAACATGCTATTGAATAATCAATAGATCAAAGAAAAATCAAAAGAGAAATAAAACAATACCTGAGACAAATGAAAATGTAAATATAGCATATCAAATTGTGTGATACAGCAAAAGCAATTCTAAGAGGGAAGTTCATAGTGATAAGTGCCTACTCTACCACAAGTAACAAGAAAAGTCTCAAACAAACAACCTAACTTTACACCTCAAGGAACTAGAGAAAAACAAACAAACAGACAAACAAAAAAACAACCAAAGCCCAAAGTTAGTAGCAGGAAAGAAATAACAGAGTACTGACTGGGGGCGGAGCAAGATGGCAGAGGAGTAGGAGACCTAGATTTTGTCTGGTCTCAGGAATTCAGCTGAATAGGGATCAAACCATTCTGAACACCTACGAACTCAACAGGAGATCAAAGAGGAGAGTAGCAACAACTCTCTGAACAGAGAAGCGACCACTTACTGGAAGGTAGGACGTGCGGAGAAGTGAATCCGAGGCGATATTCGGGAGGATAGACGGCGGGGGAGGGGCCTCCGCCGGCGCTTCTGGCAAGTGATAGAGCCGCGGAGCACAAAATCGGACCTTTTAGAAGTCGGCTCCGCTGAGGGACGTCGCTCCAGTGGATAAGCGGGGGTGGAACCCTCGCGGGACAGTGGGGTCTCAGGACCCTTGGGGTCACAGAAAGATTGGGGGAGCCTGAGTGCGCCAGAGCTCCCAGGTATCGGAGCGGGGAAGCCGGCTGCAGAGATGGAGCCAAGGCCCGGGCTTTCAGCTCGGGGTTGCCATAAACTGTGATCCGCGGCCCAGTCGGTCCACTGCTCCTGCAGCAGGGACCCAACAAGCGGCAGAGCCGGGGAGACTCCCCTTCCTTCCCAGGGAGGAGCGGCGCGGGAACGCACCGCAGGGATCTGCTGGGTTTGGAGACTCCACACGGGGTCGGGTGCCAGAGATACAAACACTTGGTCACAGGCCGGGTGAGCACGGAGTGCGGCCGGAGACCGGGGACAAGGGAGTGACTGCTTTTCTCTGGGGGCGCACTGAGGAGAGGGGCCCCGAGTTCTCAGCTCCTCCGGGCGGAGATTGGGAGGCCACCATTTTTGCCCTGGTCCTCCAAGGCTGTACGGAGAGCTTGCAGGGAACAAAAGCTCCTGAGAGCAAACCCGAGCAGCTTGCTTAGCCCGGACCAACAAGGGCGGGGCAATTCAGCCTCCGGCAAAGACATTTGGAAAACACAGCAACAGGCCCCTCCCCCAGAAGATCAGCATGAACAGCCAGCAAGCCAAGACCAAGTTTACCGATCAAGGAGAATGGGAGAACTCCAGCGCTAGGGGAATACTGCACATAGAATTCATGGCTTTTTTTTACCATGATTCATTAGTTCATCAAAGTTAATTTTTGTTAACTGTTTTTTTTTCTTTTTCTTTTTCCCTTTTTCAACCAACATCTTATCAATCTCTTTTTAAAAAAAAAAATTTTTTTTATTTTTCATTTTTAGAGTCATATTTTATCACTTCATAGTAGTTACCCTTATTTTTGGCATATATATATAAGTTGTTCTCTCTTTAAAATTTTGAGATACAGTTTCTTCTAACAGATAAAAATATACCCTAAATCACTAGTGTATGGTTCTGTTCTAGTCTCCTGCCTGATCACATTCTCTCCCTTTTTCCTTTTTTTTTTTAAATCTTCTTTCTTTTTTCAAACAACTTCTTATCAAGTCCTTTTATAAAATCTTTTATAATTTTCATCTTTACAGTCATTTTCTATCCCTTCATTGTATCAACCCTTATTTTGTACATATATGTCTTTCTTCCTTTAAAATTTTAGGAGGCACTTTTTTCTAACAGACCAAAATACGCCCAAAATCTAGTGTGTGGCACTGATCTATGCACTAGCCTGATCATATTTGATCACATTCTGCTTTTTTTGTATTGTTCTGTTTTTGTTTTTATCTTTTTTTTTCTTTTTTTTTTTTCTCTTTCTTTTTTCTTTCTTTCCCTTTCTTTTCCCCTGGTTTCAGGTCTTTTCTGATTTGTATACAGTATATTTTCTGGGGACGTTGTAAACCTGTTAGCATTTTGTTCTTTCATTCATCTATTCTCCTCTGGACAAAATGACAAGATGAAAAAAATCACCTCAGCAAAAAGAACAAGAGGTAGTACCGTCAGCCAGGGACCTACTCAATACGGACATTAGTACGATGTCGGACCTAGAGTTCAGAATCATGACTTTAAAGATACTAGCTGGGCTTGAAAAAAGCGTGGAAGTTATTAGAGAAACCCTTTCTGGAGAAATAAAAGAACTAAAATCTAACCAAGTCGAAATCAAAAAGGCTATTGATGAGGTGCAATCAAAAATGGGGGCACTAACTGCTAGGATAAATGAGGCAGAAGAGAGAATCAGTGCTATAGAAGACCAAATGATGGAAAGTAAAGAGGCTGAGAAAAAGAGGGAGAAACAACTACAGGATCACAAGGGCAGAATTCGAGAGATAAGTGATTCGATAAGACGAAACAACATTAGAATAATTGGGATCCCAGAAGAAGAAGAAAGAGAGAGGGGCAGAAGGTATATTGGAGCAAATAATAGCAGAGAACTTCTCTAATGTGAGGAAGGAAACAGGCATCAAAATCCAGGAGGCACAGAGAACCCCTCTCAAAATCAATAAAAATAGGTCAACACCCCGACATCTAATAGTAAAACTTACGAGTCTCACAGACAAAGAGAAAATCCTGAAAGCAGCTCGGGAGAAGAGATATGTAACCTACAATGGTAAAAATATTAGATTGGCAACAGACCTATCCACAGAGACCTGGCAGGCCAGAAAGGACTGGCAAGATATCTTCAGAGCACTAAACGAGAAAAATATGCAGCCAAGAATACTATATCCAGCTAGGCTGTCATTGAAAATAGAAGGAGAGATAAAAAGCTTCCAGAACAAACAAAAACTAAAGGAATTTGCAAACATGAAACCAGCCCTCCAAGAAATATTGAAAGGGGTCCTCTAAGCAAAGAGAGAGCCTAAAAGCAGCAAAGATCAGAAAGGAACACAGACAACATACAGTAACAGTCACCTTACAGGCAATACAATGGCACTAAATTCATACCTTTCAATAGTTACCCTGAATGTAAATGGGCTCAATGCCCCAATCAAAAGACACAGGCTATCAGATTGGATTAAAAAACAAGACCCATCCATATGCTGTCTGCAAGAGACTCATTTTAGACCCAAAGACACCCCCAGATTGAAAGTGAGGGGGTGGAAAACCATTTACCATGCTAATGGACACCAAAAGAAAGCTGGGGTGGCAATCCTTATATCAGACAAACTAGATTTTAAAACAAAGACTGTAATAAGAGATGAGGAAGGACACTATATCCTACTTAAAGGGTCTATCCAACAAGAAGATCTAACAATTGTAAATATCTATGCCCCAAACATGGGAGCAGCCAATTATATAAGGCAATTAATAACAAAAGCAAAGAAACACATTGACAACAATACAATAATAGTGGGGGACTTTAACACCCCCCTGACTGAAATGGACAGATCATCTAAGCAAAAGATCAACAAGGAAATAAAGACTTTAAATGACACACTGGACGAAATGGACTTCACAGACATATTCAGAACATTCCATCCCAAAGCAACGGAATACACATTCTTCTCGAGTGCCCATGGAACATTCTCCAGAATTGATCACATCCTAGGTCACAAATCAGGTCTCAACCGGTACCAAAAGATTGGGATCATTCCCTGCATATTTTCAGACCACAATGCTTTGAAACTAGAACTCAATCACAAGAGGAAAGTCGGAAAGAACTCAAATACATGGAGGCTAAAGAGCATCCTACTAAAGAATGAATGGGTCAACCAGGAAATTAAAGAAGAATTAAAAAAATTCATGGAAACCAATGAAAATGAAAACACAACTGTCCAAAATCTTTGGGATACAGCAAAGGCAGTCCTGAGAGGAAAGTATATAGCAATACAAGCCTTTCTCAAGAAACAAGAAAGGTCTCAATCCCAATCCCATCACAACTACTCAACATAGTATTGGCAATCCTAGCCAAAACAATAGGCATGAAAAAGAAAGAAAAGGCATCCAGATTGGAAAGGGATAAGTTAAACCATCACTATTTGCAGATGACATGATTTTATATATAGAAAACCATAAAGAGTCCATCAAAATACTGTTAGAATGAATTAACAAACTCAGTAAGGTTGCAGAGTAAAAAATCAAGACACAAAAATCTGTTGTGTTTCTATACACTAATAGTGAACTATCGGAAAGAGAAATAAAAAAAATCTTAATTATAATTGCATCAAAAGGAATAAAATTCCTAGGAATAAATTTAACCAAGGAGGTGAAATACATGTATATTGAAAACTATAAGACATTAATAAAAGAAATTGAAGACACAAATGGAAAGATATTCTATGCTCATGGATTAGAAGAATCAATATTGTTCAAATATCCACACTACCCAAAGCAATCTATAGATACAGTGCAATCCCTATCAAAATGGTATTTTTCAGAGAAATAGAAGAAATCATTCTAAAATTTGTATGGAACTACAAAAAACTCAGTAGCCAAAACAATCTTGAGAAAGAAGAACAAAGGTGGAGGCATTATGCTCCCTGATTTCAAACTATATCACAAAGCTATAGTAATTAAAACAGTAGAATATTAGCAACAAAACAGACGCATAGACCAATGGAACAGAATAGAGAAACAATAATTAAACCCATACATAAATGGTCAATTAATTTATGACAAAGGAGCCAACAATATACAATGAGGAAATGACTGTCTCTCCAATAAATGGTGTTGTGAAAACTGAACAGCCATATCCAAAAGAATAAAATTTGACCACTATCTTACACTATGTTACACAATTAATTCAAAATAGATTAAAGACCTGAATATAAGATCTGAAACCATAAAACTCCTAGAAGAAAACATAGGCACTAAGCTCCTTGACATAGGTCTTGGTGATCTTTTTTAAATCTGACACCAAAAGGAAAAATAAACAAGTTGAACTATACCATACAAAAAAGCTTCTGCACAGCAAAGGAAACCATCCAGAAATGAAAAGACAATATACTGAATGGAAAAAAAAATATGGAAATCACATATCTGATAAGGGGATAATATCCAAAATATAGAAAGAACTCATACAATTCAATTGTAAAAAAAATTAAAAATTCAATTAAAAAATGGGCAGAAGACCTGAATAGATATGTTTTTCAAAGAAGACATATAGATGACTAACTGGTACATGAAAAGATGCTCAACATCATTGATCTTCAAGGAAATAACAAATCAAAACCATAATAAGATATCACCTCACATCTGTTAGAACAGCTATCATTAAAAATACAAGTAATAACAAGTGTTCATAAGGATGTGGAGAGAGAGAAACCTTCAGCACTGATGGTGGGAATGTAAACTGTAAAGCCATTATGGAAAACAGTATGGACATTCTCTAAAAAATTAATCCAGCAATTCCACTTGTGAGTATTTATCTGAAGAAAATAAAAACATTGACTCGAAAAGATATATGCACCTCCACATTAATTGCAGCATTATCTACAGTAGCCAAGGTATGGGAATAATTTAAATGTCCATCAATGAATGAATGGATAAAGGAGATGTGATACACACACACACACACATACACGCATACACACACTGAAATATTATTCAGCCATAAAAAAGAATAAAATCTTGCCATTTATGACAACACGGATGGACCTCAAAGGCATTAATAGTATGTGAAATAAGCCAGACAGTGAAAAACCAATACTATATGATCTCTCTTATATGTGGAGGGAAGAAGAGAAAGAAAGAGAGAGAGAGGGGGAGGAAGAGGGAGAGAGGGAAGGAGAGAGGGAGGGGCATAGGGAGAGCGGTAGGGAGAGAAGGAGCAAGAAAGGGGGGGAGAGGGGGAGGGAGAGCAGAGAAGAGAAGAGAAGAGAAAGAAAGAGAAAAGAAAGAAGAAAAAAAGAAAATCAAGCTCATAGATACAGAGGACAGATTGGTGGTTGCCAGAGGTAGGGAGTGGAAGTTGGAGAAATAGGTAAAGGGAGTAAAATTTTATTTAAAAATAAAATAAATAGATAAATAAGCAAACAAATGATAGGAAGCTAAAAAAGAATCTTTGTGGGGATCCATCAGCACACAAGAGAAATAAGAGTTGAAGTATTTGGAGAATAGAATGCTAGAGAAGTCTAGGGCACAACTAAAAATAAACTTTCTTGCTTCACAATCGTGCTTAAAGTTTATAGACACAAAGATTTGGGTTTCTACATGTTTTCAAATTTTAGTTCCTATAGGAACTCAAAAGCAGATTTGAATGCTGATACAGTCTTCCTTATTTCAGCCATCAGCATTTAAATATAGTCCTTAATAGCCTTTAATGGAAATGTGCATTTGTATGGGACATAGAGATATAAAATGGATGCATTTTTAAAATTTTATTTTATTATGTTATGTTAATCACCATACATCAATCATCATGAGTTTTTAATGTAGTGTTCCATGATTCATTGTTTGCATATAACACCCAGTGCTCCATGCAGTACATGCCCTCTTTAATACCCATCACCAGGCTAACCCATCCCCCCACCCCTCTTCCCTCTAGAACCCTCAGTTTGTTTCTCAGAGTCCATAGTCTCTCAAGGTTCATCTCCCCTCCAATTTCCCCTCCTTCATTTCACCCTTCCTACTTTCTTCTTTTTTTTTTTAACATATAATGTATTATTTGTTTCGGAGGTACAGGTCTGTGATTCAACAGTCTTACACAATTCACAGCACTCACCATAGCACATACCCTCCCCAATGTCTATCACCCAGCCACCCCATCCCTCCCACCCCCCCCACCACTCCAGCAACTCTCAGTTTGTTTCCTGAGGTTAAGAATTCCTCATATCAATGAGATCATATGATACATGTCTTTCTCTGATTGACTTATTTCGCTTAGCATAAATGGATGCATTTTTTAGTCACTTTTGAACAAATCCACTTTCATCCTGACAGTGTTTTGAAGTATCTTACCTGTTCTCCTTTATCCCCTTTCTGACCAGGTGAGCCTGGAGTTCCTGGCAATCCTGCTTCTCCCTGAACAAAAATGAATTCTGTGTTATCAAACATTCTGTCACATTGAGCTAAAGTTTATAAATATGAAGGTGACAATAGTAGGATAAAGCTTTACTCTCCTCTGAGCTGATGTTGGTCCCTCTGCTATAATGCCCTTCCCTTGCTCAGGAGGTTCAGTACTCTCCCTCTTCCAAATACCATCTCCTCCATGAGACTTTCCATGGAATGGGACACATGATGCTCCTCTATGCCCCCAGCACCTTGTACTTGCCTTTCTCATGGAGCTTATGATATAGTATTGGTCGCTAGAAGAAATGTAATGTTCCTCTAAACTTTTACCTCACCCCTATATCTACTCGTCCAGCCAGGAGTAAAGTGGTAGCTGAATGTGTTGTCTCTAAGGGCATGTAGTAAGTTGCGGTACTAAGGAACATTCTGCTCTAGGAACCAGGGCTAGTTTTTTCTTTCCCTCTTTCCTTTCCTCAGGTATGGGCATAGAGGAAAACCACCATCAAGAAATCACTAAGCCTCCTTGTAGCACAGCCTCATGACTGCCATTAACATTCATAAAAGAAGTTTATATAGGTCCATGGGACCACTCTTCCTGACCAGGGGACCATACTGGTACAAGTGAAGCAAATTCTTTAAGTAATATTTTCTGCCTATTTCCTACAGTATCAGTACACAACAAAGAAATATTATATAGAGTATCTTTGTGTATGTGTTAAAGAGCAGGCATTGTTTTCTTCAACTGTGAATTCCCAGAACGGAAGCGTATTCCCAGCACATGCTAAGTACTCGATATTTGTCTGTTGTATAGGTGGGTCTCCCCTTTACTTTCTATCCATTATATTTCACAGCCTGGAAAGAAAGTCTGATGGCTTTAGAACCATCCAGAAAAAAAATCCAGGAAATCCTACTCCCACTTCCCTTCTCTTAATCTACCCCAGTGATGGAGTGGCTTATGTATTTGATTCAAATAGCCCTAAAGGTCAAGACACATTCTGTGCACCAGGGCCACATCCAAGGGGCTTGGCTCACTTTGTGTAGTGGCTTTTCAGTGGGCATAGATTGAAACTAGCAAACCTTGTTTGGAATGCACTGGCACCGGTCTTGAAGTTCCTGCTTTGCTGGGAGATAGGCAGACATTTTGCTGGTGTGAGCAGGTAACAATGATGACGCAGTACTTCCATAGCCATTCTCTGGACACTAAAACCCAGAAAAATGATTAGGGTCAATTCCAAACATTCTAACATCCTGAATACTGGCTCCCACCAAACTAGGGATGACTCAACTTGCCTGTAAGAACTGCCTTCTAATGAGACAGAAGTTGACACTAGTATGTGAAAGTTTGTAATGCCTTTGCTCTTTCACTAGGCCCCCGATGTGTTTTATTACACTGACAACATGTTAAAAATGTGCTAAAATGTTGGTTTGTTGAGGAAGTCTAAAGCTATTATAAATGACTTTATGATGAGTACAGTAATATCAAACAATAACTGTCTTGTTATAATAAAATAGTTATACATATTACATCTGTGTACGTGTTTGTGGAACAAAATTTTAAAATAAAAGCAAGCAACGTGAACTTTTAGAACATCGTTTACTTCAAGATGATTGTAAAGGCTTGTAAAAGTAGAAAATAAATTCTTTTTACACTCTACGATGGTATAGATTTAATTAAAGTATATACTAGTCTTGGTCTTTAAAGTCCATTGTCCTTTAAAGTTATTAAAATGTCTCCATTGTAAAAGACTATCAAATCAAAACCAAAAATTCACCAAGTGGTGAATTTTATACTTAAGCAGTGGGTTCAGAACATGTGGGATAACATGAAGTGAAACTTAGTTACAAAGCAATGAACTTTTTTTCTCTCAAAAATAAATCCAGACGGGGAGGATAAATAAATACAACCCTTCCTCTCCACATCATTTACCAGGCTCCTCACCACAGTCTGTAACTGTGAATTTGTAATTTTATAAACTTACAATTTCATAACTCTGAATTTTCAATTTAGGGGAAAGAGTTCAGACATTACTTTGTATGCTACAAATCATATAGGCTTGGAAAAGTATTGTCAGGATACAAAACTGAAAGATTGTCAGCGGTTATTTATTATGGTGAGACTACCATTGATAATTACTTCCTTCTTTGAATTTGGCTGTATTTTCCAAGTTTTCTATAATAAACATACATAATTTTTTTTAAAAGATTTTATTTATTTATTTGACAGAGAGAGAGAGAGAGAGAGAGCGAGCACAAGCAGGGGGAGCAGCAGAGGGAGAGGGAGAAGTATGCTCCCCGCCAAGCAGGGAGCTCGATGTGGGGCTCAATCCCAGGACCCTGGGATCATGACCTGAGCCCAAGGCAGACACTTAACTGACTGTTTTTTAAAACAAAAAATTCTTTTGAAAAAAATGGGTAGCACTCTAATGCTTGTGAAAACAACAAAAACTGTAAGAAAAATAACACCCAGAAGAAACACTGGGACTAGTTTTCTGTGTCCACCCTAGGTCTATCACATTTACTCTCTCCAGATTTAATAATTGGCTATTCTGTTATCTTAGTAAATTTCCAAGTCCACAAGTCTAAAAGTCATATTAGAATGAAATGTGATTATCAACAGAATAGTCCATTTATCTCATATGATTTGATATGATTTTCCAGCGACTTCCGGCTCTACCAGTTACCACTTAGATGACCAAGACCAAATTTGAGTTCATAATTTTGGTCTGGATAACTAATTTACTATATTAAATTGGGGATTTAAATGACTTTAAAAAAGTATGTCTCAGGATTCACTATAAAACTTTCCACACTCTCCAAAAAGTGCCTAAAGGGAACATAAAAATGTACAAAGTAAGGACTCTTCCCTTCATAAAACCTCTGGTTTTGATTTGATGCATATTTAGTTAATTGGCCCTACAAATTTTAATCACATTTCTCGTTTATTTTCAACAAATGTTGCTGATTTTCTTCTGTAGTCATGAAAGTTTACAGAAATAGAAAATCTAATTAATAGAAGAACAGAAGTATATTTACACATGATCTTGAATAAATTTCACCCTTGACCATGCTATAAAGTATTAACTACAAGAAACATGTCTAATTTGAAATTCCAGGATAAAGTTACATTTTTAAACAAGCACATTAAAATTTTCTGAATTCAACACATTTTTCAAAAAAAAGTTTGTGTCAGAATTATAACAGATGCACTTAAATGGTTTTCATATAATTATTTATCTTTCAAGCTATACACTTCCATTTGTAAAATGTAGCATGTTTCTATTTTCCGCCACTCATTAACAGAATGGTGATGTCCCTTCAAATAATTATCAGCAGGAAAATAAGCAGGCTTTTGTTATTTTTTCCTTAGTCAAAGATGAATTCCTACCTTATTTTCCACAATTTTACTCCTAAATAATCTTTTTAAGATATGATTAATTTTTCTTCCATGATTTGTGAGGCTATGTTATTGCTTTTAATAATCAAACCACTCCATCAAATCCATCACCTATACTTCCTTAAACGATTTTCTCATAACTTGAATTAAAAATGTCTATTATGTGATGATACAGAGTAAAAAGTACTGGTCAAAAATACAGTATTTAGATATATCAAAACATTGTTATGTTACTTTTCAACCAGGAAAAATTATTAGTTTAAGAGCTCTTACATCCTAAGGGAATAATTAATTAAAAAAAAACTTTTGGAGAATTAACATCTTCAAAATTTAAATACATGGCTCCAGGAAGTATAGGTATTTCAAGTCTGTAGATTGACATTATAAATTATCTTTTTAGATATTTATAGAAAAATATTTGGCTGGCTTTCATTTTACTTGGAATGAGAGCCATAAACTGGGTTGGCGATATGCTTTATAAAACCAACTTTTACATAAGCAAAACAAATAATTTTGAGAAACTTAGCTATGCTTTGAATCAGTCACATTATTATTCTACTACCCACAGTGAGTGACAGAAGTTAAAAATATTTTTGAATTACTAAACTAGCAATAAAATTTTCATATTGGATGGCAAGTATAAAACTTCTGGGAAATCTAAAATGCAAACAAAAATGTTTTCACCTTTTACTTTTCATATGTTTTTTCTATAAAATTTTATTGAGTTAGTCCCTTTTAAACACCTTTTTGTACCATCTGCCTCCTTTAATAGTTGATAAGTCAACAAGTCAAGAAACAATGTTTTGACTATCTTCTACAAACAAAGCACTAGGAATTAAAAAGAAGAGCATGAAAGTATAACTCCCCTCAATGAGTTTAAAATGCAGTTGAATAAATTAAAAACAAATACAACTAAATTTAATAATATAAGATAGCATATATGACCATTATAATGAGAGATAGGAAAAGTACTGAATTTTTTTAAATGGAAGATTGGTATAAGAAAGCAACAATTGTACAGTTAGGTTGGGAATATTAAGAATGGAGGCTAAGTAATTGAGTTTATGTTTTGTTGCCAAAAGGGAATGACCAAAGGCTTTGAGGAAGAGATGAATAGAGGGCAGGGAATGTGCCTTATTCATGTCTGTTATTGCCTTGTTTTTTAGCACAATGTCTAGAAGATCAATGTTTTTGAATAATTAATGTTTAGTGAGAAAAAGTAAATGCATATACAAAGCAATGATTCAGAGACTTACTCTGGTTATGCTGGAAAGGAAAAGGTCTAGAGACGGGGAAAGCAGTTGACATGATAATGCAACAATCTAGGCATGAGATAAAGGTGGACCAGGTCAGTAACAGGGAAAAGGAAGATGAAAAGTCTATCAGAGGGTGACTGGGTGACTCAGTCGGTTAAATGTCTGCCTTCGGCTCAGGTCATGATCCCAGGGTCCTGGGATCAAGCTCCGCATCGGGCTCCCTGCTCAGTGCAGAGCCTGCTTGTTCCTCTCCTTCTGCCCCTCCCCTCTGTGCATTCTCTCTCTCTCTCTCTCTGAACTAAATAAAATGTTTTAAAAAAATCTATCACAAAAGAAAACTATCCAGGATGGATGACAGGCTAGAAGAAGAAAATGAGTAAGAATAAGGTATGATCACAGATTTAAAAATCTCTGCCCCTGGAAAATAATGATGCTACTGTCAGAACACAGTTCAGGGAGAAAGTCATAAATTCTCTCTTATTTATGCTGAGTCCAAAGTGAGGACATACCATTCCCAAAGTTCAACACAAAACACTGGGATTCAAATTGTGTAAAGAAACTATGTGAGAGCGCTATGAGGGGTCTCTTACTTGGAACAAATTACTCACCGGGTTCACAGAAGATATTCAGTGCTGTCCTACATGTGCACTCTACAGACTAGGCAACTGGCATTCTATATTCTTCACAAGCCAAAAAAATTAACTTACCTTAGTATCTGATATTTCACAACATGTTTCTTGAGCTAGGAAGTTTGAGTTACAGTAGATTTTAAATTGGTGAAGTTCAATCTATTAAAAAAGTAGTAATAAGACACATCATTAGTTTTCTTGAAAGTCACATTTAGGCACTTAAGAACTGTGGTAACTTAACTGGAAAGATAAAAGAAGCTAATACAAATAAATTATTGGTAGATATTTTTAATGTTTTTATTTAATTTAGGATTCATGATTTTATGGACCATGTGAAAAAGAGACATGGATTCAATTATTGAGATAGATCTCTAGATAAAGGAAATCAGGTAATGAAAGCAACTGCAAATCTTTGCTACTTATTTCATACAAAAAAAGAAGTATTTAATTAAAGAGAGGTATTGTTACACATTGTAAGAAAGTATGCCCACATATGAGAAATATTTCAAAGTAAAAAATTGTGGAGAAAAAGTAAAGTCAAAGGTATGAACACACGATGGAAAAGGCTTTCCCAGTAGTTCCAGAGCTCTTATTTGAGGCACTGAAACAGAAGCTCACTTCTCAATAAGAGGAAAAAAATAGTATTTAGTTTTCATCTATATTTCATGGATTCTGTCTGATATCTATGGATTTTATACTATATTGGGATAACCCTGAGCAATACTCACAATCTTTTTACAAAAATAATGAATTCCTTCTATTTGCTTAGCAGATTCATATTTTTTTGGCATTGGACGTGAAATAAAAAGTGATTCAAAAAAGTACAATCATGCTGTTAAATGCAAGATTAAGCAACCATGTGAGAAATAAATACTCCAGACCACTGAAAAAAATTAAATAGGATAGATGTGTAAATTGTCTATTTTAAGTTACTTTGTGGTTGCAAATTTAATAATTTAATTAATAATTCATCGTACAATGATGTCACATATCACATAGGTCAGGAACAAACTCTTCCCTCTCTCCTCTCCTCCTCCTGCCTGCCCTTCTCTCTTTGCCTCTCTCCACCTCTTCCTCTGTCTCCCAGTATTACAGAGCGAGATTATGTATTACTTTGATGTCAATAAGTATGTTCTATAGAAAGATCCAACTGTTGTATTACAATAATTAATCCTACCATAATGGAAAGCAGATATCTTCAGTGAGTTCTAAAACTCTACCCAACACCAAAAAAAGCAAAAAAGGCAAAAAAAAAAAAAAGGCTGTAACTATTACTCTACAGTGTACTGAGATGAACAAAATCAATTCAGCTCATAGAAAGTGTTAAGAAATCCAGACATCTTCTGAATTCATGAGCAGCCTAAGATTTGCAGCCAATGCAAAATTCTGAGAGAAAATGAAACTTATTTATTTTCTATAACTTTTTGCAAGGTATTGAAATTAACTTTTGTTTATAAAATTTAAATACACTATCTTACATAGTTGAATGAAACACCATGTAGTAACATATCCATTATATAGAATGAAGAATGGGGACCCCAATTAATGAATATTCTTCTTAACGAAAACTAATTTAACATTATCATTGTTACCAAAATAGTCAGTAAATATTAAAATTTGATTATGTACCATCCATTGTACTAGGCCCTTTATATGAATTATTTTAGTTAACTGAAGATAGATGATCAATTTTTGATGGATTAGCAACTAATCAAGTACCATGACATTGAAACTACAATCCTAGTTTAATGATGCTTTCTTATTCATTAGTTACTCTGGAATCCTTCACTGACACAGTGCTTTATGAGGACAATGTTTAGGGCCAAGTCTATACTGGCTCTTGTCACACAGAATTTGTTAAAAAAAAATCCTTTATACAGTTTTGTCACCTATTTCTTTCTCACAAAAGTAACTAGGTAGTATACCTAAAATAAATTATTAGAATTTTTTTCAATAACATACATCCAGAGTAAATAAAACATTTTCACATTACAACAGATCTTATGAATCACAGAGCTTGCATGGAGATGATGAAAAATTAGTCTACTTAAACTTTTAGTAGGACGAAGAATCTTTATAGAATAAAATATGTATTTTATTTGCTTAACTGAAACACTATCTCATAAATAAGCTGCATCATAATATGGCTTTAATTTTTTTAAGTTTTGTCTTTTTTTCATTTAGTTTTTTACATTTTAATTCTAGTATAGTTAACATACAGTGTTGTATTAGTTTCAGATGTACAATATAGTAATTCAACAATTCTATACTTTACTCAGTGTTTATCGTGATAAATGTACTATTAATGCCCTTCACCTATTTCACTTATCACCCACTCACCACCCCTCTGATAACTATCAATTTCTTTTCTATAGTTAAGAGTCTGTTTCTTAGTTTGTCTCTTTTTTCCTTTATTGTTTTGTTTCTTAAATTTTACATATGAGTGAGATCATATGGTATTTGTCTTCCTCTGACTGGCTTATTTCACTTGGCATTATACTCTCTAGATCCATCCCTGTTGTAGTGAATGCCAAGATTTCATTCTTTTTTATGGCTGAATAATATTTCATTATATATATGGTTCCTATATAATATATGTATATTACATATAAATATAATTTATAATATATATTATATATTATAAAATAATTATATATATTATATATTAGTTATATACATATATATTAGTTCCCTTAATTTTTTAAAGAACCTCCATACTGTTTTCCTCAGTGGCTGCATGAGTTTGCATTTCCACCAACAGTGTACAAGGGTTCCTTTTTCTTGGCATCCTCACCAACACATGTGGTTTCTTGTGTTTTTTAATTTAGTGATTCTGACAGGCGTGAAGTGATATCACCTTGTGGTTTTGATTTGCATTTCCCTGATGATGAGTGATGTTGAGCAACTTTTTATGTGTCTGTTGGCCATCTGTATGTCTTCTTTGGAGAAATGTCTGTTCGTATCTTCTGCCCATTTTTTTAAATTGGATTATTTGTTTTTTGGGTGTTGAGTCTGATAAGTTATTTATGTATTTTGGATAGTAACCCTTTATCAGATATGTCATTTGCAAATATCTACTCCCATTCAGTAGGCTGTCTTTGAGTTTTGTTGATGGTTTCCTTTGTTGTGCAAAAGCTTTTTTTTAATAAATGAAATCACAATAGTTTATTTTTGCTTCTGTTTCTCTTGCCTCAGAAGACCTATCTAGAAAAAAGTTGCTCCAGAAGAAGAAATTACTGCCTGTGGTCTCTTCTAGGATTTTTATTGTTTCAGGTCTCACATTTAGATCCTAATCCATTTTTAGTTTATTTTTATGTATGGTTTAAGAAAGTGGTTCAATTTCATTCTTTTGCCTGTGGTTGGCCAGTTTTCCCAACACCATTTGTTGAAGAGGTTGTCTTTTTCCCATTGCATATTCTTGCCTCTTTATTGAAGATTAATTGACCATATAATTGTGGGTTTATTTCTGGGCTTTTTATTCTAGTCTATTGATCTATGTCTCTATTTTTGTGCCAGTACCAAACCTTTTTTTATTACTACGGCTTTGTAGTATATCTTGAAACCTGGGATTGTGATAACCTCCAGTTTTGTTCTTCTTTTTCAAGATTGTTTTGAGTATTCAGGGACTTTTGTGTTTCCACACAAATTTTAGGATTATTTGTTCTAGTTCTGTTAAAAATGTTATTGGTATTTTGACAGGGATTGCATTAAATCTGCAGATTGCTTTCGGTAGTATGGAATTAAAAATATGTCTTCTCCCAATCCATGACCATGGAATATCTTTCCATTCGTTTGGATTATCTTCAATTTCTTTCATCAGTGTTTTATAGTTTTCAGAGTTCAGGTCTTTCACCTTCTTGCTTGATTCCTAGGAATTTTATTATTTTGGTGCAATTGTAAATGGGATTGTTTTTTTAATTTCTCTGTCGGCTACTTCATTATTTACATACAGAAATGCAACGGATTTCTATATCTTGATTTTGTATCCTGTAACCATACTGAATTCATTTATCAGTTCTAGCAGATTCTTGGTGGAGTGGTTGGGGTTTTCTATATAGGGTATCATGTCATCTGCAAATAGTGAATGTTTTACTTGTTCCTTACCAATTTGAATGCCTTTTATTCTTTCTTCTTGTCTGATTACTGTAGCTAGGACTTCCAGAACTATGTTGATAAAAGTGGTAAGACTAGACAGCTTTGTGTTGTTCCTGAAATTAGAGGAAAAGCTCTCAATTTTTCACCATTAAGCATGAAGTACAAGGTGGGTTTGTCATATATGGCCTTTATTATGTTGAGGTATGTTCCTTCTAAACCTACTTTGTTGAGGGTTTTTATCATGAATGGATGTTGTACTTTACCAAATGCTTTTTCTGCATCTATTAAAATGATCATAAGTTTTTTATCCTTTCTATTGTTGATGTGATGTATCACATTGATTGATTTGCAAATATTGAAACACCCTTGCATCCCAGGTATAAATCCCACTTGATTGTGGTGAATGATTTTGAGGATTTTTCTATTTATGTTCATCAGAGATATTGGCCTGTAGTTCTTTTTTTTAATTTTTTAAATTTAAATTCAATTAGCCAACATATGTACATCATTAGTTTTTGATGTAGTGTTCAATGATTCATTAGTTGCATATAACACCCAGTGCTCATCACATCATGTGCCCTCCTTAATGCCTATCACCCACTTACCCCATCCCCCCCACCTCCCTTTCTGCAACCCTCAGTTTATTTCCCTCTCTGATTTCTTCCCACTCAGTTTTCCCTCCCTTCCCCTATGATCCTCCATGCTATTCCTTATATTCTACATATGAGTGAAACCAGATGATAATTGTCTTTCTCTGCTTGACTTATTTCACTTAGCATAATCTCCTCCAGTCCCATCCATGTTGATGTAAAAGTTGGGTATTCATCCTTTCTGATGGCTGAGTAATATTCCATTGTATATATGAACCACATCTTCTTTATCCATTCATCTGTTGAAGGGCATCTTGGCTCCTTCCACAGTTTGGCTATTGTGGACATTGCTGCTATGAACATTGGGATGCATGTGCCCCTTCTTTTCACTGTATCTGTATCTTTGGGGTAAATATCCAGTAGTGCAATTCCTGGGTCAAGGGGTAACTCTGTTTTTAACGTCTTGAGGAACCTCCATACTGTTCCTAGAGTGGCTGTATCAGCTTGCATTCCCACCAACAGTGTAAGAGGGTTCCCCATTCTTCATATCTTCGCCAACATTTGTTGTTCCCTGTCTTGTTAGTTTTAGCCGTTCTAGCTGGTGTAAGGTGGTATCTCATTGTGGTTTTGATTTATATTTCCCTGATGGCAAGTGATGTGGAGCATTTTTTCATGTGTCTGTTGGCCATTTGGATGTATTCTTTGGAGAAGTGTCTGCTCATGTCTTCTGCCCATTTCTTGATTGGATTATTTGTTTTTTGAGTGTTGAGTTTGATAAGTTCTTTATAGATCTTGGATAACTGGCCCTTTATCTGTTATGTCATTTGCAAATATCTTCTCCCATTCCATAGGTTGCCTTTCAGTTTTGTTGACTGTTCCTTTGCTGTGCAGAAGCTTCTTATTTTGATGAAGTCCCAATAGTTCATTTTTGCTCTTGTTTCCCTTACCTTTAGAGATGTGTCTTGCAAGAAGTTGCTTTGGCTGAGGTCAAAGAGGTTACTGCCTGTGTTCTCCTCTAGGATTTTGATGGATTCCTGTCTCACATTTAGGTCTTTCATCCATTTTGAGTTTATCTTTTTGTTTGGTGTAAGAGAATGGTCGAGTTTCATTCTTCTGCATGTGGCTGTCCAATTTTCCCAGCACCATTTATTGAAGAGACTGTCTTTTTTCCATTGGATATTCTTTCCTGCTTTGTCAAAGATTAGTTGACTATAGAGTTGATGGTCCATTTCTGGAAACTTATTAACTACCAAGACTGAAATAGGAAGAGGTAGAAAATCTGAACAGACCAATAACAAGCAAGGAAATTGAAGCAGTAATCAAAAACCTCCCAAAAAACAAGAGTCCAGGGCCAGATGGCTTCCCTGGGGAATTCTACCAAACATTTAAATAAGAAATAATACCTATTCTACTGAAGCTGTTTCAAAAAATAGAAATGGAAGGAAAACTTCCAAACTTGTTCTCTAAGGCCAGCATTAGCTTGATCTCTTCTTTTGTAAAGTCTTTATCTGCTTTTGGTTTTAGGGTACTGCTCTCATAGAATGAATTTGGAAGATTTCTTTCCTCTTTTGTTTCTTGCCATAGTTAGAGAAGAGACAGTATTAACTCTTTAAATGCTTGGTAGAATTCACCTGTAAAGCAGTCTGGGCCTGGACTTTTGGGGGGGAGTTTCTTGATAACTGTTTCAATTTCATTGCTGGTAACTGGTCTATTCAAATATTCTATTCCTGCTTCAGTTTTGGGAGTTATAGGTTTCTAGGAATTTATTGATTTCTTCTAGGTTGTCCAATTTGTGGCATATGATTCTTCATAATATTCTCTTACAATCGTTTGTATTTCTGTGCTGTCAGTTTTTATTTCTCCTTTTTCATTTGATTTTGTTTATTTGAGTCTTCTCTCTCTCTCTCTCTGTCTCTCTCTTTTTTATGAGTGTGGCTAGAAGTTTATCAATTCTGTTGCTCTTTTCCAAGAACTAGCTCCTGGTTTCATTGATCTGTTCTATTTTTTTTTTTTTTTTTTTAGTTTCTATTTCATGTATTTCTGCTCTAATATTTATTATTTTCTTCCTTTTGCTGCTTTTTGTTTTGTTTGTTCTTTTTCTAGATCCTTTAGGTGTAAGATTCAGTTGTTTATTTGGGATTTCTCTTGCTTCTTGAGATAGGCCTGCACTGCTATAAACTTCCCTCTTAGAACTGCTTTGCTGCATTGCAAAGATTTTAGACTGTTGTGTTTTCATTTTCATTTGTCTCCATGTATTTTTTAATTTCCTCTTTGACTTTTTGGTTGACCCATTCATTTTCAGTAGCATGTTATTTAACCTTCATGTATTTGTGTTTTTCCATATTTTTTCTTGTGGTTGATTTCTAGTTTCATAGCACTGTGGTAGGAAAAGATGTATGGTATGATTTTGATCTTTTTTAATTTGCTGAGATTTGTTTTGTGGCCTAATATGTGATCTGTTTTGGAGAATGTTCCATGTGCACTTGAAAAGAATGTGTATTCTGCTATTTTAGGATGGAATGTTCTGAATATATCTATTAGATTTATCAGGTCCAATGTGTCATTCAAAGCCTTGTTAATTTTCTGTTTGGATGATCTACTCATCCAAACAGAAAGTGGGGCATTAACATTCCCTATTATTATTGTATTACTAGCAATTACTTCCTTTATATTTGTGATGAGCTGCTTTATGTATTTGGGATCTCCCATAATTGGGTACATAAATATTTACAGTTGCTATATCTTCTTGTTGGATTGTTCCTTTTGTAATTATATAGTGTCCTTCTTTGTCTCTTGTTACATTCTTTGTTTTAAAATCTAATTTGTCTGATATAAATATTGCTATCTTTTTTTTCACTTCTGTTTGCATGATAAATGCTTTTCCATTCCTTCCCATTTTCAATATGCACGTGTCTTTAGGTCTGAAATGAGCATTACCTTGATCTCTTCTTTTGTAATGTCTTTATCTGCATTTTGTTACTTGTTTTATGATTGTTTTTGTAGTTCTCTGTTCCTTTCTTCTCTTTCTTTATTCTCTCTCAGTTTGCTGGCTTTCTTTAGTGATATACATGGATTCCTTTCTCTTTATTTTTTGCATATCTATTAGTGGTTTTTGATTTGTGGTTTGTGGTTACTATTAGGTTTGTATATAACATATTATGCATATAACAATCTATATTAAGTTGATGGTTGTTTATGTTTGAACCCATTCTTTACTCTTTTCTCCCTCACTTTTTAGGTATATGGTGTTATACTTTACATCCTTTTATTTTGTGAATCCCTTGACTGATTTTCATAGATATAATTGATTTTACTGCTTTTGTGTTTTCTCCTTTTCCTGCTCCTACTTATGCTCTTTCCTTTCCATTCATTCTCTCTTATAGGGCTGGTTTTGTGGTCATGAATTCCTTTACCTTTTGTTTGTTTAGGAAACTCTTTATCTCTCCTTCTAGTCTGAATGATAGCCTTGCTCGATAGCATATTCTTGGCTGCAGGGTTTTCTTTCCACACTTTGAATATATATATATACATATATATATAATCATGCCACTCTCTTCTAGCCTGCAAAGTTTCTGCTGAAAAATCAGCTGACAGCCTTATGGGATTTCCCTTGTATGTAACTATTTTCTCTTGCTGCTTTTAAAATTCTCTCATTATCACTAATTTTGCCATTTTAATTATGATTTTAATTATGAAGTGTCTTGGTGTGGACCTCCTTGGGTTGATTTTGCTGGGCGCTCTCTGTGTCTCCTTGATCTGGATTTCTGTTTCTTTCCCCAGATTCAGGAAATTTTCAGCTATTATTTCTTCAAATAAATTTCTTGTCCCCTTTTCTCTCCCCCTTCTGGAATCCCTATAATGTAAATATCATTATGCTTGATGATGTTACTGAGTTCCCTAAGTCCTGTTCAGTTTGATTGCTTTCCATTACTCTGTCCTCTAGGTCACTGATCCTTTCTTTTACTTCCTCTAGTTAGAGTTTATTCCATCTAATGTATTTTTAATTTAAGTTATTGAGCTCTTCATCTCTGATTCATTCTTTTTTATGTTTTCTATCTCTTTGTTAAGGGTCTCAGTGAGGTTTTCCACTCTTTTCTCAAGTCCAGTGAGTATCTTTATCTTTATCACCATTACTTCAAATTCTTTATCAGGCATATTACTTATCTCTATTTCATTTAGGTCTCTTGCTGTCATCTTGTGCTGTTCTTTCATTTGGAACATATTCCTCTGTCTCCTCATTTTGGTTATGGCTTTAATTTTACCCTCAAATAAAGTAAGATACCTCACTAAACTATGAAATGATTGTAACATTATAATTTTTACATTGTGTCTTTTTAGAGGACATGCCTGATATTTTTCAGCCCCAGGTTCTGGGTTCAATTCTTTTCTTGGGTGAGAAGTTAATGAGACACAGGACACAACCCTCAACCTTCAGAGGGTGAGCTCTGAGCCTGAACCCTGCTCTTGCAATAAGTAATTCCTCTCTCACTGCCATCTCCCCACAAAGGTTCTGAATTTATTTCAGTATGTGCTTAGTTCTTTCAGTCCTTGAAAGAGAGCCCACTTTGCTCTCACTAGTCTTATAAGAGGTTCCAATCCCAAACTCCAGTCCCAAACTTTAGTACTTGTAGCAGGTGCCACTCTCCCATACTGTTGTTAGAATTCCTTGAATTGACTCCCTATCTACCTACACTCCACCTACTGCTGAAAGTTACATCTTTGATGTTCTAACTGTTGGTCTCCACGTCTTCCCTTGCCTTTGGAGAGAACTTTCTGAAAGGTCTGTCTAGTATTGTTGTGTTATAATTAATACTGTTATTATTGGCAGACTCCATTTACCGATATAGACTTTGATCCTTCCATTAGCCTTCAAGATCTCTAAGACAAACAGGATTTTTTTTTTTTTTTCCATTCTCTCAGGCCAAGGTTGACGGAGTGTTTGGTCCTGAATAAATAAATGAATATACAGGGAACTAACCACATACTAGGCATCACTGCACATGCTCTATACAACTGTAACTAGGTAACTCTACCAACACTACTTTTTAACTGAGGATACTGAGACTCAGATAAATTAACAGCTAACAAGATAAATTAGCAGATAATTACAGTTAAGTAGATGAGCTAAGATTTACAACCCCGTCTGTCTGATTCCCAAACCAGCTCACTCTCCACAGTGCCATGATGTCTTGCCTCCATGATTGGTTTTTCCTACTCTGGCCTATTTTGCTGATCATCACTGAGCCCTAGTTATGGCATTCTCACTGATTTGTTCATTGTTTCTAAGAGAAGATAGTTTAAAAATATTTTATTGAATATATATTTATACATATACTATATTTATCCATCTATTAATCTTCTGTCTATCATGATTCCTTCCACAGGGGCATTTAGAAAAAATACACTGCCCCAATATGTATTTGTACAGAATTGTACTTTTGAAAAAAAAAACTGAACATGCATTAGCAATTCCTATTGGTGACCTGCATTCAGGTAATTTTTATGGGTTTTCTCATCATTCTACCTATAAGAAAGTCTGAAGTCATGAAATTTAAAGATATCTCCCTATTTTAGGATTTTTTTTTAAGATTATAGGCCTTCTTCTCTAGGGAAATCAATAATAAATCTATTATCACCTGAACACCAAATATGATTTTTAAAGGACCTTTTTATCTGAAAGGTATTGCTAGCCATTTGTTCTCATCCAAATGACCTACTGACACAATTAGTAGCTACGTTTCAGTCCAACAGAATCTTGAAAACAACTATAGGCTTTTGAGAAATAGTCTGCAATACGAAACTGCTGCTATTCTGAGGATGAGTAAACAGCCTATTGTTCTTGAGTGGAAACATCAGATAATCTGGGACCATTTAATTTAAAGTTCATCTTTTCCCAATCTTTTCTATTCAAAACATATAAGCTTATTCAAGCTGCCTTTTTGTATCATATGGTGCATTTTTACTAGAATTTAATTGTAATAATCTTATTTTTTAATGCATGACCTAGTTCTTTTAAATTCACATGCTGAAGAAAATAGAGAGAAGATAATATATGTGAAAATACAGTTGGAAATACATAGCTATGCTTCACACATCTGATGGCTAATTTAAACAGTGTTGAGAAGGGAATGTATTACATAGTAATTAAAGGAAGAAGGTTTTAATAAGGTATCTAATTTAGAAACTTTACTAGTTCTATTTCATAACCAACATCACAACTCACGTCCACAGGCTTGCCATCGGAAGCTCGTGCAGCGATAACAGTCCTTCCACGAAGGTCCACAGGGTCCTTTTCGTCTATATGCTGGCTTGCAATTAAACTACAATCCATATAGAGTGAAATGCCCCGGGATTGTATACCAATGCCAAGTTTATGCCACTGACGATCAAACAAAGGACGGAGTTCTCGATTTTTAAAAATGTAGTTCAACACATCTCCCTCAGGAGCTCGGAACATAAATTCCACCACTTTCTTTCCACCATCAACTACTATAGAAACCTGCAAAAATGCAAATTAGCATTAAATGTTTTAAAACCAGTGTTCAAAATTACTAAAGCACACAAATTAAAAAATTAGAGATACATGTTGGTATAATTGAGGCACTTAGTAAAATGTTTTAGATGATATCTGTGTCTACCAGATTTGTTAATACAAAAGAACAGTAAATATCCAGCTACAAAAATGTTTTAAATATGGGGCATTCTGGTGAATGTAACATGTTCCTTTCTTGAGAGAACATCTGAGGGTATATATTTATATGTATGGGCATATCTAAGTGTATATATATATATATATATATATTCTGTATGAGTAATTCAAGAATTAAATGTTACTTAATTTAAAAAGAATAAGAATAGGATCACTTCTCTTAGCATGGAAACTGAGATTGACTTCTTGAAACTCTGATGATTTGCATGGTGCAGAGAAAATGTCTTTTCATAAAGGATATACTCTTAATTCAGTTCATCTTTCCTTCATAAAATTGTGACTGTATTAACAGATTAAAAGATCAGTGAAATGAAAAACATCTCAGTGGATATGTATAGAAAGAAACACAAATGTAAAGTGCCAATAAGTAATACTGAGGTTCATCTCCCCCCTCACCTGGAGTCCTTGCATGCTCATCTTTCTGCCCGTGTCATCTCTTGCACAAGTATTCCTGGTTCCTTCTCCCTGTGCCCCGTTTTAGGAAGCTGCCCTTTCTATGCTCCCATAGTCCCCACCCAACTCTGAGCTTACCTCTACCACTGCACCTGTCACACTGCGATTATGCTCTAGTATATTGTTCTCCTAGATGCCATCCCCTTAGACCTTATGCTCCCTAAGAAAGGAATTACACTTTTAAAAATCTCTTCTCTTGGTCACTAACTCGCATGTAGCATGTGTTCATTAACTTTTTATTGATGGAATCAATATTTTTATCCCACCTCTTCACTCATGACAGACTTTCAAATGAAACAACGAATGAATTATTTAAAAATAATACATATCAGGAATGATAGGAGACAAAGGAGTTATTAGTGAGGTGGACTTAGTGTCAATGAAGCAGTTTTGAAAGAAGGGTCATTTGAGTGTCTTTAGACAAAATATGAATCATATTACAGATCTCAGCAAGATCATCCTATGAGAATACTTGCATGTCCCTGTTGATGATTCCTCTAAACGAAAATCCAGATACTAGATCTGCTTCCAAATTTGTGCATACTGTGCCAAGATTCACCTGGCATAACCACATAGGCGAAAACAAATCAGCACAACTCTACAGTTCCTGACCTGTGGTATATTCTGTTGGTTTAAAACCTGCCACAGGAACCACCGTTCCTTTTTGGTGCTTCTTCGTATTCGAAACATAGCTGCTATGGCGTACTCATCAGGAAGGCCTTTGGGAAATATCTTACTGGGGAAGGAAAACAAAGAATTATTGTGAGAACACTGAGGATGGTGAGGAAAGAAAATCTAGGTATGAAGTTCTTTGAAACACGATATTTCTTTCCAATCACAATAAAATAGAGTCTCTAAAATGGAATTTTCTCTATAAAGTCACCCTTACTAAATTTCACAATGACCATTACTGTACTGCTTTTTTTTTTTTTTTAAGATTTTATTTATTTATTTGACGGAGAGAGCGAGAGGGCACAGGCAGGGGGAGCGGTGGCGGGGGAGGGAGAGGCAGGCCTCCCACCAAGCGGGGAGCCCGATGCGGGGCCCGATCCCAGGACCCTGAGATCATGACCTGAGCCGAGGGCAGACGCTTAACCACCTGAGCCACCCAGGCGCCCCTTTTACTGTACTGCTTTAAGTAACATTGTTCATTAAAAAGCAAACAGAATGCTAATTCCACTTCCGGTCTGACTCCGGTGTCTTTGCTGAGAGTCACACTGAGCTGCGAGCTGCTTCAGGTGAGTCTTTAGGAGTCCGCACCATGGCGGAAGACACCAAGTCCAAAATCAGGAACTACCAAACTGTCTCTTTTGACCGCTGCTTCCCCGAACCAGAACCAGACCAAGAACGGCTGGCAGAACAGCGGACTTCCACGGCTAAAGGAAGTGATGTCTCCATGTGTGGATGGTACTGGCGTGTGGACGGTACTGGCGAGTGGACAAGTCCTTCTGCCCCATAGCCTGAATGTCAGCCTGGGACAACCACGGGGCAGAAGGCACATCTCCTGGGAAGATCCGAACTGGCTCCCCCTACCTCTACTTTGTCTTCCATCCTTCTCCCAGTTTGGTGAAGGGGGACCTGGGTACATGGTGATCCCCACCCTGGGATCATGAATCTGGCTGAATTAATAACAAATCCTCATTGGAAAAGTATAAGACCTTATATGTGTAAAAGAGCTGGATGGGCAGTCAAGAAACCAGGGTGGAAGTAGTACTTTGACCAGTAAGAAGGACTTCAGAGTGACGTTTTTTTTTCCATTTTGTTTTATGTTATTAAACTGACCCCCTTCTCCATACCAGACAACAGAGTGAATGACTATATAAAATAGCCTCAAGACCCTGTATGTGCTAAAATGTATCTGTATGTTCCCCTTTGTTATCTATACAATTTCAAAAAATTTTTCTTATGTAATTTTTGAACTACATAAAAATATTATAATAAAAACTCTTGTGGGGGCACCTGGTTTATCAGTTGGTGAAGCATGGGAGTCTTGATCTCACGGTTGTGAGTTTGAGTCACACATTGGGTGTAGAGCTTACTTAAAAAACAAACAAACAAACAAACAAAAACCTTCCTGTGTACCCAAATAAATAGATAACAAAATAATGTGGCTTTGATGTCTGCCATTTCTCTTTGGGACCACCTACAAACCTCAAGGTGAGCACAGGTATAGTTGAGAGGTGATGCCAAAACATAAACATCCAAATGACCATTTTGAACTAGTTAGTTGCATCCAAACTCCTTTTAAAAAGGAAACCTCAACCCACACAGCAAGTCCCCACTCCACCCCCACATGCAGTAATTTGTGTCTCCATCTTTCTTCTAATTTCCTGCCTCCTTTTCCCCACTCTCCACCTTCATGCTTTTGGGATCATATCTTTATTTCAAGTGTTCTGGAATTTGACAGTACTATTTCCTGGGATTTTGCTTCTACTCATTGTATTGAACACATCTTTGAATATGGATTGCACAGTACTGAAAACAAATTTTGTAAGTTTTTATTATTTTTTCTATACAATCTTCCCTTTTCCTCTCTTTCAGGAACTTGTTTTTTAGACAACCATTTAACACCTACCTTAACAATCTATTCTACTATTCTACTTTCTGGGATATTTCCTTGATTTATTTTCCAATCCATCCATGCAACACCAATTTTTGTTATTTTCTTATTACCAGGATTCTCTTTTGTTCTTTTTAAAAAATTATCCTGAATGCAATATTTTTAAATCCCTGATAAAATCAATTAGGTGGGTTTTTTAATGTTTCTCTCTGCATCCTTGAATATCTTCATTTCATCCAGTTAGTGTTTCCTGTTTGATAGTTTGGCCTCTCTCTTCCATGCTGGAAGCTACACTCTAATTTCTGATGGTTTTTTATAATCCATATGTAATTAAGGATGAAGCACTGAACTTTGATTGCAAGCTTCATGTATGTGTCACAGTGTGTCACTGAACAACTTCACTGCATAGCATGATCAGCTGGTGGATTTCACTACAAGTTCCTCAAATGTGAATGTAGAAAGATTAGTTCTCTAAGGACATTCAGTTTCTCCAAAGAAGAATCTTTCTACGTCCCACTTGGTAAAGAGTATTCACCTGGATGCAGGCATTCTAGAAGCAGAGCGTGTATGTGGGGGTTCTACAGTTCGGTACAGAATTTTGCTTCATCCCTCTGTTTTTGGTGCCATGCCTCTTTCCTGCCTTCACTATCCTGCTTACCTTGCATCTGGAGGCTCTCTGGCTCAATTTCTCTCAATAATAAGTCTAATAAACCTCTCACCTTTTGTCTGGTTGTATGAGGAAAAAAGTACACTACACCCACACACACATCCCTCACCAGTTTCTGCACAGGCTGGTTCCCCGAAGTGATAAGTCTCTCAGGTGTCCACGGAAGTCAACTGGCCCACATCTCACTAGCCAGCCCAGCAATACATAGGTTCTAACATCTTCCAACTGCTTTTTGTCTTCAAAGAATGTATTGTAATCTTTCTTTCTCTTTTGTTCCAAATCCCTTTCTACAGTCAATTTTGCATTTTAGAAGGTTAAAAGTCCTTTCAACTCTTCAACCTCTCCCTCTCCAATGCCCCTTTGATCTTGGTTTACAAACATATGCATATCCTCCCCCTGCTACAAAATAGACAAAACTTCCTCCAACCTTGCTACATCATTGTATCACCCTCTCATCTATTCATCAACCTTCTTACATGAATATCTTAATATCTGCATTGTTACTACCCACTTAGTCCTTAACTCTCTTGCATTCTAAAAGCATTTCCAATCAGCTAATCTACTGGCCCCTTCTCAATCCCCATTCTCCTCAATCCTTCTAAAGGTTTTAACACTGAAGATATCTTTTCCTCATTGATATAAACCAGGGGTCACAACCACAGGCCTATAGGACCCAGCCAGGAAACTGGAATGTAAGTTTCCTGAGGTTCGTTGTCTATCCTATTCACCTTCTTGTTCCTGGCATCTAGAGCCGTGCCTGCACAAGGTGGGTACTCAATAAGTATTATTAAATGAACCAATTAGTGGACTGAATTCAGATATAAACTACCTAAAAAAAAAAAATACAAAACAAAAACCACATGGCCCTCTCAGTCTAGCTTTGGGTTTTCCCCTCTTGGATAGAAATATGCATATAAGAAAATTTCACTTTCCTCTTAAGACTTTTATAAAACAAAACAAAACAAAACAAAACAGGGGTGCCTGGTTGGCTCAGTTGGTTAGGCGTCTGCCTTCTGCTCAGGTCATGATCCTGGGGTCCTGGGATTGAGCCCTGCATTGGGCTCCCTGCTCAGTGGGGACCTTCTCCCTCTCCCTCTGCCACTAACCCCTGCTTGTGCTCACTCTGTCAAATAAATAAATAAAATCTTAAAAACACACATACACACACACACACACACACACACACAAAAGGAAGTGAGTTAATAAGAGCAACCGACACCCATCCTCATGTACAGGTCACAAGTGTGACCTGGGGAAAAATAAGAGCCCAACCCATCTATAGGGGGCAGCTGCTGATTAGCTCCAGCCAATTGTTACCTTATGGGAATGTGGGCCCAGTGTTGCCAGATGATCCTATTTTTCAAGAGAAGCCAAATTACTCAGATTTTTATCTGAAAAGTTTAGAGTTTTCATTTTGTCAATCGACTCAGATTTTTTATAAACACTGTCCAGACCAACACTGTGCAAATGAAGCAAAAACAGTGACTGCTTATGTTGGCACACTTGATGTGACAAAGCAAAAAATCATGAAAACACCTTTCTTCTTACTAGTTAGGATTTTGGACATAAAGTCACCTGTCACATCTCTTCATGAGATTGCAAGCTTTTTGAAGGCAAGGAAGCATTTCATGTATCTTTGTATCATCCACAAAGCCCAAGTGCAGTGCCACCAGGGCACTCTATAACTGTTTGTTAAGTGAATGAGTGACCTAGCAAATGAAACGGATGCACTTAATTTTGATAGAATTGTTTAATATTTCATATTTTAAATAATTCATAATATTTCATAAATACAGTTATTTTTCAAAAATTTACAATCTAATTCAAAATTGAAAATACATTTCATGAAAGGTTCCTTCTGTAACAAAAAATAATAAACCAAAATACAAAATATTATTAATATTAATAATGTTAATATACAATAAATACAGTCTTAATACACTGAAGTAAATTCAGTTATGTTTACAGAAAACCTGATTTTTTCTTAGTCTAAGTTTATAATGGATAAAAATCCTTATAATTACTGTATTTTCCTTTCAATAATTCTTGCTCTACTTTCAAAGCCAAAAATGATTTTGCTTGCCAAAATTGTAAATTTTGAAGGAAAATTTCTCTATTTTAAAAACAATATATTACAAAATGTATCAGCTCTTACAGACTATGTTTCTTGTTTATACCACACAAGCATACTTAATGTGACACAGAATAATTTCACTGGGTCTGCCAAAGTTTCTATTATAAAAGAGGCCATATTGGATTACTGGTCTGTTACCAGAGAGATATAATGACAGCTCGCTATGCGTAAGATATCCATGCTTGAATATTTTTGAATGGAGTGTAATTTCCTATAAGAAATTCTATCCACTTCTTATTCAGTGATATTCCCATTAAGAAAAATATTGTTGATTCTTACTTGCCAAACTAATTCATATATATATATATATATATATATATATATATATATATATATATGGCTAGAAATTACCATTGGGATATTTTCTACCTTCCCTCCATTTCATACACATTGTATATAGTTCAGTGCTGTAAATGGAAAATTCATCCACATAAATTAATACTAACCTATATTTGAAGAGCTCAAAATTTAGTGAAATTTATGTGTAATTAATCCTTTATTTCCCATTGTCTACTTTTCTTCACATTAATGAAAGTCACCTAAATATTCATGGACAAGTGAGAGCAGAAATATACCAAATAAACAAAATGTTCAATCTAAAATCAATTTTTTTAATGTGACTAAGTCACTGAGAGCCAAACTAAAGTCATTCCAAATTATCCAAAGGTGCCAAAGGAAACTTGCTGCTTGCAGAGTCCTCTTTATACTTAGCGCCTGAGAGCACTAGTTCTAGATATAATCTGGAGTGTCTCTGAAGCCTTGTAATTCACATATTTTAGACTCCTTTGAACTTGTAATTTATTTCAGTGTTGAAAAAAATCTAAAATATAGTTTTCACCTGCTCTCTGATGTTCTCTATGTATAGCAGCCCTCTGTTCAATCATCAAATTTAAAGAAACACTATTAAACTCTAAGGGAAGTGGCAGAGGATCAGAAGTAGGGCTCCTTATAACATAGTATAGCTTTGGCACAAGGCAACGTCCAGCTCTGAGAACCAGTGAGATTTGACCCCGCTAAAAAACTGATTTCATAAAGATTTTAACATTACAGTACTTCCCTCTCAGTGTTAAAATTAAGAGAGATTTTTAAATTTTCTTCTTTATATTTTCACTACTTCCTCAGTTTTTACAGTGAGCATCATAAATTGTATTAATGGTCATTTGTAAAACAACACTACTATTTTCAGGTTAGAAAAAAAAATCCTGTCTTTAAAGTGAACTATAAATTAATCTGATGTTCTTCAAGGTCAGAAATGAGGGAGATTTAACAATAACAAATATTTTTTTTTCTATTATGGGAGGTAAAAAGTCACAGAAGTCTATAACTCCCAATCTAAAGCCTTCAGAATGGTTCAGTCACTGAAGCAGTAGGACAAGATGAAAGAAACTTCAAATGAAAATACGCTTTTCCCAATATTTTCTCCATATACTTCAAACAGAATATCTAATTACAAAGTACTAGTCCCTGTACTCATGAAGTTGGACACAAATGAACATTTTATTAAACATGAAGGAATTCGCTGCACAGGATTTTAAGAATGGGCTGTATTTGTCTATGTAGCATACTGTTCACATTCTCTAGATCTTCTTTCTCACTTGATTAATGAAAAATCTTTTGCTGATCAGAATTTATTTAAAGTCTTTAAGAAATATAAATAAAATAATGATGTCTAAAACATATCTGTATTACAGGAAAGACCTCGGCATGAGGTGAAGGAAACATTTAATCATTCTGTGTATGTGTAATTGTTATTAAATAAGATGTACATTCACTGTCTTTTGTATACATGGTATGAATGCAGAGATTCTCCCTAACTACGAAGTACGTTCGTTGACAAGCCAAAACACCTAATACTCTACGATTAGAGCTTTCTTCCTCTCTGGAAAATGCTTGTGTTTATAAAACATAAGCTCTGTTACCACTAAAATAGTCCCTAGAAACTGGTCACATAATACTAACAAATGGTCTAATAATTAATTCTCACCTTGGAAAAAATAGAACAGAAATCTATGAGATCATGATAAAGCAAGGAAGTTAACAGAGAAGACGCAGAAAGGGAGGAATAAATCCAGAGCAGGAAATGCCCCTGAGTTAGAAGACTGAAATGTCATTGTCCTGGGCAACACAAACACCATCTTAAGGCACTGGGAGTATGAGAAAAAAGTTCCAAAAAGAAAGGTGATGCTAAAGGGGAGATGGAACCAAGATAAACCTTGACAATTTTCCGTGACTGTGCTGTCAACTCACGTGCCTAACTCTCTACTGGGCCTCTCCACTTGGATTTTAAAGGCATCTCTAATTAAATAACTGAAATTGAACTTCGTTCAACACATCCCTTTACCAGAATTCCACATCTCCATAAAAGGCGTGGCCAATCGTCCACATTCTCCAGCCTAAAAGTCATTCTTGAATCTTACCTTTCCTTTATTTTCCTCCATCACATCCAACCATCAGCAAGTCTTACTGTTTCTACCACCAAAATAGATCCCGACTCTGTCTACTTCTCTTTAGCTCCACTGTCACTCACTAGTCCAAGCCGCCACCTTCTCTCCTCAGGACTCCTGTGATGGTTTTGTTCTCCCTCTTTCCCCTCCATTACAGGCTAGCCCTGTAGGATGCCCTTTTCAAATGTAAATCAGACCACATCCCTCCCTTACTTACATCCTTCCTACAATGTCCTTTAGTTCCTAGAATAAAATGTGCACATCCTTGATCATGGCTCACAAGGCTTTATCTGTTCTGACCCCTGCCTTCTCTAACACATCATCTCCTATTCCAGTCTCTGTGTGACACCCATACTCCAGGTGAGGTGACCTGAACTTTGTTCCTTGAGCACACCAGGCTCATTGAGGTCTTCGGTCTTTGTTCTTCCTGTTTTCTCAAAACACAGAATGGTCATTCCCAGAAGTCATCACTTAGATGTCTTCTCCTTGCTATTCAGGTCTTAGCTCTAATGTCACTTCTTCTGGAAGGTCGACAGCTGTTCTCACTTCAGTTACTCCCTAACATATTACCTTGTTTTATTTTCTTCATAGGCTTATAACTACCCAACTTTTTTAAAATAAATATATTGGTTTACACATGAATTGCCTGTCTCCAACCACTAGAATGTGATTTCCATGAAAATAGGGGCTCTGCCAGACTTGTTGCTCTAAATCAACCATTAGACTGGTATCTGGCATATAGGAAGTGCAAATAAAAATTTGTTCCATTAATGGAAAATCCACCATGATACATATGACCAGTCCTGGCATGTGCAAAACACTGTATTTGCATAATGCTTTAAAGTTAAGGCCTTTTAGACTATGCCACATCACATTCAGCAGGAAAACAGAAGGAAAAAATTCAAGCTCCATATGATGTAAAGCAGGTTAATCAAACAGCTTGATACAAAATGAGTCCAGGAACAAACACAATCAGTGTTCTTATTTTCAAAAAGAAATTTAAAATCTCTACAGGTTATAGCAAAATTGAACAGCTTCCCCAGGAAGATTTCACCAAAAGTGTCCTTCAGCAGAAGTCTTCCAGTGTTTGAAAATGTTTCAACTGAAGAAGCCACACATTAATAGTTTCCTGTAGTTCTATGGTTGCAAAGCTCAAGCGAAATTTTAGAGTGATTTAGATCAACCATCTCATTTCATAAATGAGAAATTAAAGCCACAGAAGTTAAATTATTGCCCCCACCTCACTCTGCCAGACAGAGGTCAGGATGGAACTTGAACTCGGGACTTCTAATTCCAAGGTCAGTTTTTTCCAGTATATCAAGTTGCTTGCATCCTCTGGGTTAAGAATAAAATTTCCCTCATCATTACTGACCTGACTTAAAAGTAACGTTATGCAACTCTAGGGAAGGGAAAAAAACTACTTTTCTGAGTACTAGGTGAGATGGGGGGGATATAAATAAATATCAAATATTAGTATCAAGAAATGAATAGTTAAAATGTTTACAATCATGGTAATATTTAACAACAACAACAAATTATACTTGGGGCTCAGAGCAAAGCATTCATTATGACATTTGCATATTTTAGGTAACCAGTAGCCTTGAAGGGAAGATTATTACAGTTCCTTCCCTTAATCATACTTCGAGCACAGATCAGGAAGTATTGAAACCACACAGCTATATCTTTAAAAGAGGGCTATGATCTCTTGGGTTTTAAGAAAGATATCCATGCTACAAAGGTGATAACCAGTCAGGAGTATTTTTTCTATATTCCCTAGAGATCATTTCTTAGAAAAATTAGGATTTATCACCAAGCATTTTTTTAAATGAGTACAATGTTTCAGGAAGTAGGAAAAATTATGAGAATAGCATATATACTAATAATTATGCAATGTGAAGAAAAGCATGAAGCATTCTGATAAAAATTGCCTTGGTGTTTATCTTACTGGTGAGAAAATATATTGGGATTTTAATACCTTAGGAAGAACATCAAAAGAATGGTAACCTGACAAAGAAGACCAGCAATTCCTTAAAAAGTGAAATTAATTATCATAAATGTGACTATTTCAAATGATTATGGAAGGAGAACCTTTAGCACTGATCCTACGTTAATGCTTTCCTGGCATGGGGATGTGTAAGTGTAAGCTTCTATCCCATTCATCCCCTGAGGTGTGAAATCAATGTCAAACATAGCTATACACAAAGTTAACTTCATAAAGTTGAAGTCTGTTCTCTCAGGGACAGAAGGGTGTCAGCTGAACAAATCACAGGCATTCCTGGCTGTCCAGTTAATGAGAAACCAATAAGAACTACCTTAAATGGACAAACTGCTTTTTCATACTCCCTTCTAGATAGGGAGCACTGCAAGCGTGAAAAATCATAAAACAAAAAATAATTCACTCTTTTAAAGTGTGTGCAAATATTTATTGATAAAGTTGTTTTATGGGGAGATGGAATCAGGGAGTGGATCTCATTTATTTTCCATGACTAGGCCCTGGTGGTTTCTTGTCAAGGAAAATAAAGACCATAATGAAGCTCATAAATTTCTTTACTTCTTTGTATATTAAGTAATTGGTAATTTCATTGTACAGCAAGTTCAAGTTGATGTATTTGTTCAGTATTCCTAGAAGGACCATAGTTTGTAATATGGCAAGCGACATCTCTGTCTCATGTATAGAAAAAATAAAGGACAAAAACCAAACTGCAGAATTAAAGAGTAAGAAAAAAAACATGACTGCCAGTTTCTTTTCTGTTCTTTTACCAAACTAAATAATAAGGAACGCGAGGCAAGAAGTGAAAGGTAGAAAAAAAAGGAGATAGTAACAAGCTTTCATAATTTCAGTGCTCATAAACTGAAAAGAGAACATAATTATTCTAGAGAAATTTCATTTTGTATATGGTGTTCCCAAAATCAAGCATGGTATATATTTGGATAGCAAAGCATTCAAAAAATTTAGTTACTAATTACAACAGTTCCAGAGGTAATTCTTCAACTAGGTCATAGCACAAGGCTTGAAGCAAAGCCCTTTTTTTTAAAAGGGCTATTTTGGTAGGGATGAAGTGAGTTTTCCAGATCATATTTAGCAAGACCAACCTTTATTTACTTTTTTGCTTTCAAAATGAAATGGCTAACTGGAAAAAAATCTATTTTTAAATATCAAGAACTCGCTTCCAAATTAATGCTTCCATCCTAAATAAGCATGAGGAAGAGTTTATGAAGAACTTCCGTGTTTACAAGTATCAATGGGGCCTTTGACTTGCTGAATATCTTCCAGGAAGAGAAATATGATACAAGTTACATTTCCTGGGAGTGAAGTGAGAGATGTTTGGAGTTTATAGTAAGTCATTTCTTTCCCAGCTGACACCCACCATCACCTGTCACATTACAAGCAATTTGGCTAGCAGGGCCTGGAAGGTTTGTCTGAAATGCCTTCGCTGCAAGCTGGGTGGTGATGTTTGAGCTCCACAGACACAGACTCTGAAATCTTAGCCTTTTTGTGCTTGCTTGCTAAGGGAATTCAGACAGATAGATTGTTAATGGGAAAACAAAGCTTGGATGACTCTCTGATAATCATATGTCTGTTATGATTAGCACATGTTCATCCTGACATTGTAAATAACTTCCCATTGAAAACAAGCCCTTCTGCTATATGACGCTCAGATAATGAAAATCAAGGATAGACCTCTCTAGGACTGCTCTTCAGAAAGACTTGGAAGGCTAATTTTTTCAGACCTCTCCACCCAAAAAAGAACATAAATCCTGGGTCACACCCCAACCCCAAGTGATCCTCTGAAAACTGAAGTGTCCTTCCGGAGTCTGGGGCTTGCCTTCTGCCTCAGGATTTTTCGGACCTAACCCAAGCTGTGATTTTCCCAGGGGCATATATTCAGCTGTTTTTCTTCCTTCCTTCCTTTCTTTTTTCCTTCCTTCCTTCTTTCTTTCCTCCCTCCCTTCCATCCTTCTTTCCTTCCTTCCTTCCTTCCTTTCTTTGTTTCCTAGAATGTAATGCTATTGCTCTCACAACTTCACTTTATTTTAAACAGCTTTATTGAGGTATAATTGATATACTGCGGCTTCTCTTCAGATCATTGAAATCTTTCACCTTTCACTTTATTTTTTATATAAAGTTCAAACCCCTTAGCCTTGCACGTAAGTCCACTCAGAACAGCATCTTAGCCTCCATTTTCAGCCTCCTCCACCCCACAGATACTCTTGCCACCTGTGTTCACTACCACACAGGATTTCTCACCATTCTTCAAACTGCCTTGACCTTTAAATGATACTCCAACTACCACACACTGGCCCCCTGGCTCACCTGGCAAATCTGTACTTATCCTTCAAGCTTCTACCTTACACACCCTCTGTGAAGCTTTCCCTTGTTCCTTCAAAATGGCTTTCTCTGTTCATCTCTTCATCTGTATACCTACATCTAAAGATTGCTACTATATTCCATAACAGCTAATTGTCAATATATCTATCCTCCCAGACATAAATAACTCAACACCAGGCACCATGTCTTTATTTATCTTTAATCCTCAGTGCCTGGCATGTAGTGGGTCTTCTGTGTCATTTGGGAATCAAAGGAAATACTTTGTTAGAATTTCTTCTTTCACGGCCATCAGAGCTGAACTGAGAAATAATAGGGACAGTATATTATAAAATATTTATTCTGTACACCTCATAAACAAAGGGAATTTTTTTAAAGATTTTATTTATTTATTTGACAGAGAGAGAGAGGGAGAGCACAAGCAGGGGGAGTGAGAGAGGGAGAAGCAGGCTCACCGCTGAGCAGGGAGCCCGATGCAGATCATGACCTGAGCCGAAGGCAGATGCCTAATCGACTGAGCCACCCAGGTGCCCACAAAGGGAATTTTATAGTCTTATCATGGGTAAATTAGAAGAGAGATAGAAATGTAAAGATAATAGGGAGGAATGCCTAGTCCATATCTTGTTGAGTGCCACAGAAAAAAGAATGCCAGGAGTTGACTGAATTACATTTGTTAAATACACTGTGCAGCCCTGTGCCTTGGGCATAGCCTTGAGATCCAGGTGACAGTTAGAGGATCACTGAACTCATGCCTTCACCCTTCAGAGCGTATACACACACACCCCACTCAGCTGTAAGCCACAGAGCAACTCTGGTACCTGAGGGCTGAGGATGAGCAGCCATGAATAGGAGTTGGCTGGGGCCCATGAAGGGGACTCCCAGTAAAAGCAAGGGTGACGTGCATAAACAAGGAGATTAGAATACATGGACAAGAGTGTACTTTCTTTTGAACATGAGCACACATGCAACACTCTTGGGGCTCCTAAAATAACAAGAGTTGTTTTTAAGAGGAGGCTGAGGTTCTACATCTGTGCGGGTAGAAAGTAGGAATCATCACAATTTAGGCACTGATGTTAATATGACATCATTTGAACTTAATACTAATGAGACCTGGGAACATTTAGATTATCCGAGCCAGAATGAGATCAGCATTACATGAAAAGTATATTGAACCACCCAAAAAGAAGGAATTTTGCTTGCAGACATCAGTGAGGACTGTGTTTAGAAGGTAGGGTGTATACTAAACTTTCTAGGATATATAAGATTCAAATCAGCAAAAATGACGGGCAGAAATATGACAGAAAGAAATGGGTACAGAAAGGCAGTGTAGAGAAATACTTAGGCCAGGGGTATTCGAGACAGGACAGTGGTCACCAGCAACTTTGAAAGAAATTTCCACAGTGTTCAAGAAGCCCTGGTGAGATATAAGGGGGTTAAGGGATGTGTGAGGAAGTAAAAGTAGTCAGTAACATTGTTCCTTTGGGAAGTTTGGGAGTAAAAGGGATTGTCCAAGGAAAATGTTTCTAGAACAGAAAGGGATTAAGTATATATTTGTAGACTAAGAGGCCAGGGCACTGGAGAGGGACACTGAAAACAGAAGAGCAAAGGGGATCACGGGTGGATCAAGGTATTAGAGGAGGCTGGCAGCAAGAAGATTAAGAGCACAAGTGAAGGGGTTAAAACAGAAGGGTCGCCTCTAAAGAGGACAGCTGAGGCAAGGAAATTCTGAAGTGGAAAGAAGAAGCTGAGATGGGAGATGGTTCAAATATGAGAAATACCCTTGCTGCAAAACATCTGGCCAATTCAATCTCGTTTTCAACCAAACAGATGTTCATTCTGCCCAGCGCTCCCACGCGTGTCCATATTAATTGAAATTTTCACTGAACTTGTGATTGCTTCTAAATTACATGGATACAGTCATGGTGAGAGGAATTATTAATTATTCAAATATATTACTTTTAGCTTAAAATTACAAAAATTTCACCTAATCTGGAACACATGTTTTTTAGGAAATGTAAGTGTTAATTAAAATGAGGCAACAGACAAGGTACACCAAGTTTATGTGAGTCACATAAAATAACATAAACATCTTTTGGCTACCCTGCATATTTTCTGATTACCTTTCATGGTTAAGTTGAAGGAATTGAAATGATAATAAATTAATAGTTTATTAGCTGACACAATTATTCTTCCTTGATTGACATACATTTTAAAGTTTATCATTGAAATTAAAATTGAATTTCACTATCTGATTGTGTGTCTGAGAATGGAGATTAGACTATCCAGTGCTATTTTACGGAACACAGAGTCTGATAAATCTACAAAAAGTTATTCTTAAGCACTAGTATAACAAAACATCATGCATTACTATAGCCAATTCTCTGGCTAATTTATAAATTTAGGATCATGCTTAAATTTAAGTTTATAGCCATTATAAAAGCAATACATTTGCAACCACCTAAGGTTAATAACTAATTAATCCTCACAGCATTTTATGGGTCAAATAAGATTAATGATGACTTGAAGTAGGTGCCTTCTTTCTTTTCTATACTCTGAAAACCTACTGTGCACACTCCACAGATAGATACTTACAACCCCCACCCAAGCAAAAACTCTGCTCTTACAAGATTTGATTTATTGGATAAAAAGATGAGTGAAGAGGGAAGAAAAATCAAATATACAATCTAACAGTAGATTAATCAATGCCTGTCAAATTGGCCCAAGTAATTACCAAAACAGAACACTTTATTACTTTATGATGACATTTGCATTATTATGACTCCTAAGTAGTATATTTAACGGGCACCTCACTACTCTCAAGGTAACTGGCATAAGGACATTTTAAGATAAGATGATTTCATACAATTAGCCATAATAAAATGGGAAATAAGCCCTAAAGACATCCTGTATAACATGGTACCTATAGTCAATAACAATAATATATTGTACACTTAAAAATGTGTTCAGAGGGTAGATCTCATGTTAAATGTTCTTTCTGAAATAAAACAAATGAAATGAAATAAAATAAAATAAAACAAAAATAAAATAAAATAGGTATGAATATTGTAGAATCTCTACACATATGATCAATTACTGATACTCTTTACCATTCCCTAAACACTATTGAATTATATGAAATCTGAAGGAGAAAAATTACAACTTCTTTAAATTTGATGATAATATTAAATTTTTCCAAAACTGGTAAATGGAAATACTAAACTAATAATATTTCATATTATATTACATTTTAGTAGCCATTTCTATACAAAGCATTTGTTACCAGAATATATCAGCATCCCTAAATGTTTCATAAAAAAATAACAGATTCTTGTGATTGGTTCTTGGGTTGGGGATGTTAATATTTCCATGCAGTCTTAAAATCTGCATAATCATTCTCTTAAAATTCTGTTCTATCTAATATATGTAATTTGGTTATATTGTATGAATTAAAGAATTCAGTAATTGTGAACCTATCAGGCTTTTCTTTTCATCTTAAGAATGTATGACTTATTTCAGAGGTACAGCTCTGAAACAAATAATACATTATATGTTAAAAAAAAAAGAAGATAGCAGGAGGGGAAGAATGAAGGGGGGGAAATCGGAGGGGGAGACGAACCATTAGAGACGATGGACTCTGAGAAACAAACTGAGGGTTCTAGAGGGGAGGAGGGTGGGGGAATGGGTTAGCCTGGTGATGGGTATTAAAGAGGGTATGCTCTGCATGGAGCACTGGGTGTTATACACAAACAGTGAATCACGGAACACTACATCAAAAACTAATGATGTAATGTATGGTGATTAACATAATAATAATAATAAAAAAGAATGTATGACTTAGGGACGCCTGAGTGGCTCAGTTAGTTAAGTGTCTGCCTTCAGCTCAGGTCATGATCCCAGGATCCTGGGATCGAGTCCCACATAGGGCTCCTTGCTCAGTAGGGAGCCTGCTTCTCCCTCTGCCTGCCGCTCCTCCTGCTTGTGCTCTCTCTTTCTCTTTCTCTCTCTCTGACAAATAAATAAATAAATAAAATCCTTAAAAATATATCTTAAAAAAGAATGTATGACTTAATGATTCACCTCACATTTTTGGTGTGGCAAACTATAATTAAGGAAATATAGTGATAACATAAGAATTATGTGTAAGAGTCATTCAATCTCATATAAACAGCTGGACAACTTTTTAATTAAGTCACTTTTCCTTACGTGGGAAACTTCTTCTCTACAAAATGACAGGATGGCCCATATGAAAACCCAAGGGATGCATAAATAGTCATTCTCTATAGTTTAATGGAATTGTGAAGTAATCCTCCCGAAATTAGAAGTTTCAGTAGTTCTAAACATCATTTTGAGCCACGGAATCTAACTGGTTTTGAGAACTTGGAGAGGTCCCAAAGAAGAACAATAAAAATGAAAGATGGGTTAGAAAACCAGCCCTTATAAGGGAAAGATTGAAAATCAGCCTTGTGTGGGATGCTAAAGAAAGTTTAGCCTTTCTAAGGGAAGGGGTGGTGGCACTGAGTCCCATGGCCGATGCTTGATGACAGAAGGCAACACATCTCAGTTTCTTCTTGGTCAAGTCAAGAGAGAAGTGCAGTTTTTCCTTGCATCATGTGTCTCTCCAGCAGGTTCCAGAAGGTAAAACTAGACCCACATTCTTTCACCATTGTAATCCCAGAGCATAGTAAAGTGCCCAGTCCATAGTGAGATCACTAAATGCTTACTGAATAAAAAGGGGGAGCTCTAGGGATGCCTGGGTGACTAGTTAGTTAAGCGTCTGCCTTCGGCTCAGGTCATGATCCCAGTATCCTGGGATCGAGTCCCACATCTGGCTCCTTGCTCAGTGGGGAGCCTGCTTCTCCCTCTCTCTGCCTCTTTCTCTCTGACAAATAAATAAATAAAATCTTTGTAAAAAATGGGGGAGCTCTATACTACCCTGCATTCACTACAGTGACTATTGAATGTTACCTCTTATTCACCCTTTAGCAGAACAGAAATATTTCAGGAACCCCTAATACTTATTTAGTAAGCTACAGCTTTTATTTGTAATTGCTACAAGCCTTTAGTTGAAAAAACAAAACTTAATGACAAAATCTTTAAATGATAATGTCTAATGCTACTGAAGATATTGGGTATTATACAGAATAGAAGGATAAAACAATGTGAAACATAATTAGAAGTATATATCAAGATGTCTAAAAATGAACTAGTAATTCCACTGTGAAAAATCAATCTTATGTAAACAATTCTAAAAACAGAGAAAAACAACTTCCCTAGATGTTGTGGCATTATTTATAATGATAAAAATCTGGAAGTAATGTAAAGGTCCATGTAGAAAAGACCTGAGCATGAGTGAGTCTTTCAACACCAGTACAGACAACGTACAGATCATGCTCCAATATTACAAAGCAGCTTTCCTCATATTTAAGATTATTTCCAAGGGAACTGTTAAGGTTCAAGAGAACTTGAACAACTCCTAAGAAACACTACCCATCTTACAAATATATAATTTGGCATTTCCTACTTGTGGAGGGTTATGATGTTTTTTAAAAAACATAAAATGCAAATGAAAATAGCTCCTACCAGCTCTTTTTTTTCCCATGTAAAGCTGGAAAACTAAATAGCCCTTGCTTCCAGAAAGCAACAACTAATTTAATGAAAGAGAGAGAAGATTCCTCTTCACTGGAGATTTACTTATTTGCAACAAAAGCTAAGGGGACCGTATCTGTCAATGATGCCACTGTGTCCAGCTATACTATCCAAGCTCATAAAATCTTATTAAAGTTAATCTGTGTTGATTACCTTTTCACACATAGCCTCATTTCCCCTCACTCTTAGGAACTGTTTCAGTTGCAAAAGACACCAGCTCACAGGAATCATCCTAAGTCAGAGAGACTACAGACTGGAAACACGGATAAGCTCTCCTGTCTTCCCTCTTTTTGCTAATGGGTCACAGCATTCTTATCTGCTGAACCTAATATGGCCTCAGAATCCTTCTCGAGCCACTATCAGTCACAGAACATAAGAAATAAGGTTCTTTCCTATCCTTGAATTCAATAATAAATCAAGGAAATTCACTTCCCTTCTACATTTGAAATCAAATGATTTCCCCATTGGCAAGTCAAAAAAGGGAGCATTGCCCCTTCAGAATCAACAGTATACAGGAATTCAACATTTATCAGCTTTTCTAAAATATTCAACTACTAAGACATTTTTATTTTGTTATTTGAGACATTTTTATTTAAAACATGTTTCTATAGAAGCAACTAAAGAAAGATAAGAACTATACCGTACTTCTGAAACAAATAATGCAATATAAGTTAAGAAAAAAAAAAAAAAGAAGAAGATAGCAGGAGGGGAAGAATGAAGGGGAGTAAGTCGGAGGGGGAGACGAACCATTAGAGATGATGGACTCTGAAAAACAAACCGAGGGTTCTAGAGGGGAGGGTGGTGGGGGGATGGGTTAGCCTGGTGATGGGTATTAAGGAGGGTATGTTCTGCGTGGAGCACTGGGTGTTATGCACAAACAATGAATCATGGAACACTACATCAAAAACTAATGATGTAATGTATGGTGATTAACATAACAATAAAAAATTATTAAAGAAAAGAACTATACTATACCAAGAAAATAAGGAGCTCCATAGTATGTGCACGTTTTATGTGTATTTTCTTTCAAAACTTCACCACTTTGCCCTGATAATTGCCAAAACACAATTTAAAGATAATCAGAGTTATGATTATCTGGGATATAGCTCTCAATATATAGAGAAATAATGAATTATTTCTTTTGCACAGACAGGGAAACTTGGAGATACAAGAAGCCAAGGAAATCTCCTCTGAAAGATAGTTCCAAAAAACTAGGTAGCATGCCACCCAGGATCTTTTAATAAATACTTTCATTTGCTATTCCAAGGAAATGGGAAATGGATGCAAATTTAAAATAAAACAAAACATACAAAGCCCCTCAGAGGTTCCCTGAGCCAGTGTCACCTTTAAGTGTATAATAATGTTTATCCAAAGGGCCCTTTCAAGAGTCACCCTTGGGATTCCCATATTAAGCCAGGCTCAAGGCACTGAGGGTACCCAAAAGTATCTAACTAACACGCTCTTTAAATCTCTCCCCTCATGGATCTCACCTGGAAGATGACGGAACTATAAAAATCATCTCAGGCACAGCAAGAATCCTCATTTTTCATACAAAATATCATGTGCCTTTTCCCATACTGATTCTGCAAGGCAGCTTATTTACAAACACATAAATAGCTGCAATTTTACTCCAGTCTCATTGAAAAATCAAAATGGCATCATGCAAGAGAAGCATCCCAGCATACTTGGCTCAATGAGTGAAATGTAAATGGAGATGAGCCAAGCTACTTGACACTGGCTAGTCAGCTTAACCAGATACCCTCCAGTTTCCTGTAGTAGAGGTACCGGGGTTCTGCTCTGCAGAGCCAGGGAATTTACTTACATTGATAGCCCAGGGATCATGCAATGATTTAGAGCTAAAGGTCGGAAACTAAGTGTCAGGTTGTGGCTGATATCTATTATCACACACATTCAAAGGGAAATAGCATTGCCTAAGTGTGGCAGCAAGATTTCCAGGGTAACTACTTAAAATTAGCTAAATCTTCTTATATTCAGTTCCAGTGAATTTTAAAAAGTTTCCCCTCCAATCCTTTAGCCACATGGACAGAATTACAGGAGTTTAAATTGTCAGGAAGAAGGCAGGAAAGAAAATGCACCTTAATTTCTGGAACAGGATTTGTTGTCTTTCTTAAATTCTTTAATTAAAGTTATCTACTACTAGTTAAAAAACATCTAAATCTCTCTATATAAAAGATACATATTGACTTTTCTTTACCGGATATGAATAGCCAAACACAGACCTGTTGTACGCTGAGGGTTTAATGCCTACGTATGAAGCCACCTAAAAGCTGCCCACAGCAGCACAGACCTGTACAGCCCTATCTGCCGAAATGCCCCCCTGATGATCACCCATCCTATCCCCCAAGAGCAGATGACTCTTCCTTAACACTCTTATTTCTTACCAATTAACGAGCAGTTTACTTTTAAGGAACCACATCATTAAACTAACTGCATCTAAAGTATCACAAAATAGAAGGTTTAAAAGAAAGTTTTCTCAGGGAAAAAGTGAGTGAGGGAGCTAGTTTACACAGAGCATCTGAGGATAGGCAACAAGATGACTAATGCTATTCCCCTTTGAGAATTCAAATGTGAAGATTCTCAACAACCCTGTCTGGTAACCTAAATATTAGGCTCCTCATCAAGAAGTGAAAACATCCATATATATTTTCATACAAAAACATCTGTGTTGGATATTAAACCAGAGTTTTAATGCTTTTTCACTGCAGTGTATTCATAAACTGGGAATGTTCATGACCAAATATCATGACCATATATGTTCTATCTGCCTTTTGGATGACTCAAGCTTTCTGAATTACTCTGTATCCATCCTCCAATCACATGCAGACCACAGGGGGAAGTATTATTGTCCTGTATAGTTCCTAACCAACGTCAGTATTTAATGGCATGTAATACTTTTTTTTTTTTTAATCTCAGGCTTATCAGTAGAAAATGAATAGTAAAGATAACAAAGGAAAACTCAGGTAACTCAATTTTGAAATGCAATGTGTATCAAGACCATCTTATAGTCACAGTATCATCTTATGCTACTATGTGTTCTACACAATATAGAAGAGGAATACCTAAGGGCTATGTTCTTTTGTTTTAATTTATCATGAAGCATAATAAATGTAGAAATGATTACAATAAATACCAGTCTTTTGTCTCTAACTCTACATTGCGTCTTATGTTTTAAAGTTCACCTTTGAAAATCTTACTTTGGTTATATCTATTTTAAACATAAATAATACTTCTTCAAAATGGATTTAATTCCTCATATCAGTGAGATCATATGACACATATCTTTCTCTGATTGACTTATTTCACTTAGCATAATACCCTCTAGTGAGGAATTCTTAATCTCAGGAAACAAACTGAGGGTTGCTGGAGTGGTGGGGGGTGGGAGGGATGGGGTGGCTGGGTGATAGACACTGGGGAGGGTATGTGCTCTGGTGAGCGCTGTGAATTGTGTAAGACTGATGAATAACAGACCTGTACCTCTGAAACAAATAATACACTATATGTTTAAAAAAAAAAAAGTAGGAAGGGAAAAATGAAGGGGGGGGTAGTCAGAGGGGAAGATGAACCATGAGAGATTATGGACTCTGAAAAACAAGCTGAGGGTTCTAGAGGGGAGGGGGTGGGGGAATGGGTTAGCCTGGTGATGGGTATTAAAGAGGGCACGTACTGCATGGAGCACTGGGTGTTACACGCAAACAATGAATCATGGAACACTACATCAAAAACTAATGATGTAATGTATGGTGATTAACATAACATAATAAAATAAAAAAAATGAATTTAATTATTATTCTACAAAGATTACACCTGTATCTGTATTGGTGAATGACACTTATACCATAGAATGAGATCAGATTGCAAAGATTATTAAAAACAACAAATATAAAAACTCACGACAGCATTCAAGTAATTATAATACTATTGAGAAAATTTTTATCTTTTAAACAAATTATTTGGAATTTCCTTAGAAAATAGTTTGTATAGTATTATTAAAATGTAAAGAAAAATGATTTTACTTACATGGTATCTCTAATAAGAAATGCACTTCCCATTTTGAAACAAGTTTTATCACCTTCACAAAATGCACGTCTCAGAGAAAAGCTCTCTCCTAGGTCAAAACCTATAAAATGTGACAAATGATTTAATCTAGTAGTTTTATTAAATTTGGGAAACCCACAAAGATACTGATATCTTTAAATAGGACTTTTTTGTTGTTGTTCTTACTTGATTTCAATTTTCTCCTTTTAGTATATATATAGGAGGATGAAATATGTTTCAAAAGACTCAAAAATTAATTTTCTTTGACCTAGCAATTATCCTAAGAAAATAATCAGAGCAGCTCATTGTAGCATTTCTGATGTTTAAAGACAGAAAATCTGTTAAGTAAAAAATATGACAGCAATTGAATTGAAATTTAAGCAGTCTTGTTTTAAAAAAAATCATGCCTTAGAAGAATATATATTGACGTGAGGCAATGCTTTGATTTCAAATTCAATATAGGTATTAATGATTACATGTATGTGTGTGAGAGAGGAAGAGAGGGAGGAGAAAGGAAGACAGAGAAAGAAAGAGGAATGGTACACCAAAATGGGACTCCTGGCTATCTTTGGGTAGTGAGAACTTTCTCAGAAATTTCCTTTTCTTTTTTCAAAATTTCTACAATGGATACAACACTTCTATAATTTTAGGTAACTTTTTTTTCCTCCAAGAGGCTGAGTTGTTCTTAGTTAATATAGTACTCTGCTCTTAACACTTTTTTCCACATCATTTATCTTCTTTCTTTTTAATTTCTCATACTGAGTTTATCATCTTAAATTACAATCAAAAAATCACTTATGATATAATACACATATGGTAAGAATTTCATACAAACACTTCTTTGCAAAGGATTATAATGCTTACCTGAAACTTCAAACTTATCTCTGTTGTCCTGGGTAAACTGATGTCCCTCTGTTCTCAGTAAAGGACACTGTCTTTCTATTAAAAAAATTGAAAATTGAAGAAGTGCACTGCATTTTTAGTTGATTTTTTCAAATAAGTTTGAATCAGACAATACAATTAGAAACTTAAGATAAAATGAAAATAATAAACCATTTTACTAAATTTGTATAGATCAAGGATAAGAATATTACCCACCTCAGAGTATGTTTGTGAGGATTACATATGCCTGGTACAGAGTCAACACTTGTGGTAGCTATAATAATTATTATTATTATTACTATTACAATATTACTTTTTCTAATTGTTGCTATACATTTTTGAAATTAGAAAATTATCTAGCTTTAACATCATTAAATTTTTATATTCAAAATATGTTCTAATATTAAAACAAGTGAACTAATACTATATTTGAACACAGATTTGACTGAGGTTTTCTTGCCAGATGGTATTAAACTTTAGATCGGAAGAGGACTGCTGTGGACTGAATGTGTCCCCCCAAAGTTCATATGTTGGAGCTTTGATCCCCAATGCCATGGTCTTTGGAGGTGGGGCCTTTGGGAGGTAATTAGGTTTGGATGAGGACATACAAGTGGAGCCTTCCTGATGGGACTGGTGTCCTTACAGGGGGATGGAGAAACAGGAGCTCCTCCACTCCCTACCATATAAGGAAACCAGGAGGAGAGCCCTCACCAGAACCTGGCTATGCTGAAACCCTGATCTCAAGCTTCCCTGCCTCCAGAACAAATGTATCATGAACTTCAGGGGTGGTGAATGGGCTTCATCTAAATATATTTAACTAGAAAAATTAATCAGATTCTAATAGCGCTGTCACTTAATCATATTTAAAAGTTGCAATACATATATGTAAAATTGTAGTACTGAATAATTTTAGAGATTACTTAGCTACTTTGAAAATCCCTATCTCAGAGATCTTAACAGGACTGCAGGTCTGAAATGATAGTAAAATTGGATATTTTGTAAACATTACCAATTTTTTACCCAAAATCATAGTCATTTTTATAAAAACCAAGCATTTCATCAAGATCACTATATTGAAAATTAGAGAACACTGCTGAGGGAGATTAAAGTCCTAAATAGCTGAAGGGATAAACCAAGTATTTACACTGGAAAACTCAATATTGTTAAGACATCAATTCTCATTTTATCCCTAGATTCAGTACAATTCCAATTAAAATCCCAACAGGGTGTGTGTGTGTGTGTGTGTGTGTGTGTGTGTGTGTGTGTGTGTGTGTGTGTGAGAGAGAGAGAGAGAGAGAGAGAGAGAGAGAGAAAGAGAGAGAGAGAGAGAAACTGACAAGCTGATTCTCAAATTTATATGGAACTCTAAAAAACTAGAATAGTAAAGGCAAAAACGAAGAACAAGCTTCACTACACTATCAGATACCAGAAATTTTTATAATGTGGGATTAGTGCACATATAAAGAGGTCAATGGGACAGAGTAGAAAGTCCGAAATCAGATCTGTGCATATGTGGTCCTCTTATTTACCACAAAGGAGCCACTGTAATTCAGTGGGAAAAGGATGGTCTTTCCAGTAAATGTTTCTGGCTGAACTGGATCTCCACACAGGAAAACAATAAGCCTTGACTCTTACTTCACACCATGCAGAGAAATAAATTAGAGATGATACCAGACCTAACTGTGAAAGGTAAAACAATAAAGGACTACAGAAAAACATAAGATCTTCATGAACTTGAGAAAGCAAAGATTTCTTAAAGGGACACAGAAAGCACCGATTACAAAAAACTGATAAACCAGTCTTCATTAAAATTAAAATACTTATAAATCAAAGGACAACATTAAAAAGAGTAAAAAAGAGCCATAGACTATTGTAATACATATATCTGATCATGTATCATATCCAGAATATACAAAGAACTCTCACAAATTAGAAAGAAAAATATTGAAAGTTCTATTTTGAAAATGCACAAAATATTTAAGCACTTCACAAAAGCGAAGATCCAAATTGCCAACCTGCATGTGGAAAGGTATTCAACATCATTAGTAATCAAGGAAATGCAAAGTCAAGCCACAATGAGATACTGCTAAATGACTAAAATTTAAAAAACTGACAGCACCAAGTTTTGATGAGAATGTGGAGCAAGAGAACTCTCCCACATTGCTTGTAGGAGTGGGAATCAGTGCAACCACTTTAGAAAACTGACAGTGTTTACTAAAGCTAAATATACATGAACTCTATGGCTTGGAAATTCAACAGCCCAAGAAAAATGAGCACAAAAAAATGAGTGTAAAGAACCCTTTTAGAAGAGAATATTCATTGTAGCATTATTGATAATAGTATAAAACTGGAAACAATCCAAATGTTCACTGACAAGAGAATAAATGAATAAATTGTGGTATATACAATGAAAAATTGTACAACAATAAAAAAGAATAAACTTCTGACACATGCAACAACCTCAATATCACAGATACATTATTAAATGGAAAGAATACCATTCCCAAAAGAATACCATTCTGCATAATCTCATTTATATGAAATTCAAAAGACTGTACAACTAATTTACGTCAAGGTACGGGTTACCTTGGTGGGACGTCAACTGAAAGCGGATACAGGAAAGCCTTCTGGGGTTCTGGAAATGTTCTATAATTTGATCTGAGTGGTAGTTACACAGATGTATAAATGTATATATGTATATGTAAAAATTCATTACACTGAGCATCTAAGATTTATTGACCCTTAGTGTGTACCTCAACATGAAGAAAACAGCGTATCTGTAAGAAAACAAGCTAAAAATCATTCTTGCAAAACAAAACAAAACAAGTGAAATTCTGATCAAATTTTTATAATGACTTTGAATGACTATATGATGGTAATAAACAAGATTAAATTCTCCACAACGTATGTAGGGAAAGCCCAACAGATGACTAACAAAACAAATCTCAAGACAGTGGAAAGGGAGTTCCTACAAAGATGCTTTCATCATGAGGGGAAGGTATGCTGGCCTACCACCAAGCTGGAAACAGTATATGTCTTATTTTTAAATTCTTCCAAAGACTTAATGAATATATGATGACATCAAAGTAATAACCCTGTCACTTTGAAATGGACAGAATTCAACATTTCCAGCAATGTTCATGAAAGCAATTCCCCACTTAAGTCTTTAGTTTATGAAAGTCAAATATAGCTTCACATATTTAGAACATGTGCTTTATTGTGAAAATCTGAACAAAACAAAGGAAAACTAAACGTTAATTATTTGGGGGTAAGATTCAGCGTACAATAATAATCTGAATGCATGAGTCTTAGGGATCCATCACATACAAATGGCAAGGCAGTAGATGTGGCTATCACAAGTTGGATGTGTTAACTTCCATAAATATTGACACATAGATTTTAATATAAAATAAAGTACACTTTTTGAGTAAATGTGCATGTACCTTGAAGAACTACTGATAAGATCCAAATATCCTATCAGGTAGACAGAGGAGAATCACTGCTACAGTGAAACTCCCAAGTTTCTCTGGACTATTTCAAAAGTAATTACTAAAATTTCACCACAAAAGATGTACTACTTGGGGACCCTTAATCGACAGACCTTTTGAAAAGCAAATGCAAAGGTTTCTGACAAATTCCTGCTAAGATGTTGTCGGTGATTGTCAGACCCACTTTCCTCCTGACCTGTTTTGAAGGACCTGGGCAGCTCACCGGATTGGAAGGTTACCAAAAGGAGGGCAGCTAGGTCCAATTTGGGTAGATTATGGGTGTGGACCCCAACTCGGGGCTCTAACCCATGACTGGATCAAGACCTGAGATGAGACCAAAACCAACTGAGCCACCCAGGCGCCCCCATCACTCTTCTTTTCTAACATGCATTAAGGAAAATTGTTTTCCTTACTGTTAGTGACAAAAACCCATAACATGGCATTTGCTTCAAGATTAGAATTGGGAAGGTGAAGAGTAGCAATTTGCCACAGATGCAGTACTGGTCTGTTTTCTTTTCGTAAACAGAGCAAAGAAGAAACTGTAGGTGTTTCACATTTTTTTTTTTTTAAAAAAAAGGCTAAAACAGACTCTCTGTTGGGCTGAGGGGGAAGCAGGCTTTTAATTTTATTGTTACTGGTTCCCTGTAGGCCTCCTGTATATTTCGTACTTGGATAACAACTCTGATAAAGGATTATAGAGTATCCTGGGCAAGGAGAAAAACATTGGTTAACAAATATAGGTAAAGATCATCATGCCAAAATATAACGAAAATAATATGGAAAAGTGACCAAGAAAAAAAAAAAGAAATGAGAACACAGCTATTTTAACAAAAAAGTCACAAAAGGTCACAAAATCTTCACAGCTTCTTGCGGGTTTGTTGTTGTTGTCATTGTTTTAATACAAAGCTGTTCCTCCAAAGAATACCTGGTTAGGAGCTATAATTTTTATTTAATAATTATGGAACTTTCCTCCACTTTAAAAATTTAGGAGTTACAAAGTATATTTGTCAGTTATATGGTACCATATTGAACATGAGGAATTCTTAAAAACACAAAATAAAATTCTCTATATGATAGCATACTTCCTACTCTGAGTTTAAGAGTGCGGTGTGTAGTCAATTAATTAAAAGCCAAATTTCAGAGTAACAGTGTTTCCTTGTAATTTACAGAAAACTAGTTTTAAAAGGTATATGCACATGGTCTAGGGCCTAAGTTTATAATCAATTCCATCTAGACACTTAACCTGATGTTTTACCATAAGAAAAAGAAATGGCATTCTATTATCTCTCCTTTTATCAAGTCTGTTTTTTTGTTTTTTAGATGGGGGAGGGGGAGAGAACCAGAGGGAAAGGGAGAGAGAGAACTTCAAGCAGGCTCCACACCCAGCACAGAGCCTGATGAGGGGCTCCATCTCATAACCCTGAGATCATGACCTGAGCCAAAATCAAAGAGTCAGAGTTTAACCTACTGAGCTACCCAGGAGCCCCTGGGTGGGCGGAGGGATTTGTGGCTTTTCCTTACTCTGGTTTGCTGTTTTTATTATTTTTGATGGTAACTTAGTACTTTGGCCTTAGACCAGATTTAGGAAAGTAGAACAAAAAGAGTAACCTTTAATTTTTCAACATATAAACTTCTATCCTAACAGAAAATCTTAAGAAACGGATTAAAACAAGTTTTAAGATCTACATAATGTATATTTTTAATATGGTTCTCTTCCCCATCCTCTTTTGACAACTGAACTGAACTGCCACATTCAAATTGATTATCTGCAATATGAAAATATATAAATATGCCTTAACTCATAATCTCAACATAATAGTAAAACATAAGACTAAGAATAACTGAATTCTTAATAGCTTCAAGATTTTAAAATTCAAGTTGTATTGAATCTTTCCGTATTACTCTTGAATTCTGTCCCAAGTGAAACAATATCCCGAGTATCATTAAGCATACTATAGAGTTAAAATAAAGCAATTAGAAGGCTCAATTTATCCTTCATATATTTAGGTTTAACAGTAGACTGCTGACAACTTCACAGACTCCAGAGCTGAAACCCTAGCCTCTCCCTCAGATTTGTTATATCTTATTTTTAGATGTAATCACTTCCCTCCGGTAAATGGTTAGTGACCACACACGCAGGTCTGCACATGAGGAAACTAAAAAGGGAACCTTGCACTGTGAATCAGAGACACAAGACACAAGAAGAGCCCCAGATGCAGTACTGGTCTGTTTTCTTTTCGTAAACAGAGCAAAGAAGAAACTGTAGGTGTCATGCCCAGCGTGTCATATTCTTCAATAATCCCTGTGGCAGTGCTGTGCTGACATTTTCAATTAATGCAAACGATACCTGAAGTTAAGCAATTTCCATGGCACGTTCAGTATGTGTTGCTTCAGGAACACTTTCTCTCAAACGGCCTGATAAAAATCAACTCTTCATTTTTGTCTGTATTAATTTCCCTCAGTGCTTCATATTATGTGAATCTTGTTAGAATTCAGATTAATTTTGAACTCATACTTCTTAGAAAAATCTTTTAGAAAGATCAATTTGGTATAATTAATTGGACCAGAATATATGCATTTCAGGAGTCCTACATACAATATAACCTGATTAAAGAATTGAGATACCAAAGCTGCAAAAGCAAAACATCCTGGGGAATCCCAAAATGGGGAAGTTTCAGTCACACAAGATGATTAAGTTCTAGAGATCTGCTGTGCAACATTGTGCCTATAGTCAACAATACTGAATTACACACTTAGATATTTCTTAAGAGGGTAGATCTAATGTTAAGTGTTTCTACCACAGTTTTTTTTCAAACGAGTTATTAGAGGCAAAAATAACATAAAATGACATAAAATAAAATAAGATAATACAAAGGGAATCTGGTAGCATAAGATGCAAGATAACCAAGAAAGAAAAGGAAAAAAAGAAAAAAACCTCAATTAATTATTCCAAAAGTGAATGTTTCTCCCAATGTCTTCGTCAGACACATTGCATTAGATACACCTGGGGAGCTTGTTAAAAATGTAAATTGCTGAATCCCACCCCAGCCTATCCTGCATAATGACAATCTCAGAGTGGGATTTAGGAATCAATACCCCAGATGATTTCTGCTCAAACTAAAATTAGAATTACATTTATTATAGATCCTTCAAACATTATTAAGAACATTTATTATGCACTAGCACGTCCCTAAAAACTGTGTCCTGCTCAACCAAAGATTCATTTTCCTTTCTAACCAAAGAAGTCCTATCCTCTCTGTATAAGTTGCAAATCCCATTACCTACTAGCGTTCTTAAAAGGAGGAAACATAAAGAAATTAAGAGTAGCAACATTATCAGAATGAACTCTCCTTGCCCTATGGACTTTCTTTTGTCATGAGTCAATTCTGATTTATTTCTCACTGAAGAAAGAGTTTCACCCCCCAAAAAAATATGACAGCCTCAGGATATCATTGATAGAGCGGTAGAATATTCAAACTTTCATGTGGATTATTAGGAAATGCACCTCCTGACAAATTAATATAAAAGTCATAAAGACTTACGTAAAGCTGAGAGACTAAGACTTGGTATATCTTTATAAGAGACTGTTTTGATTCTATGTGTGCTTCAAACTCAAAAGTCTCTACCAGGCTGTGTTTATACCTGCTTAGCAAAACTTATTAAAGATATATTCAAAAGAATAAGCACAATAAGACTCAGAGTTTCAGAATACATCATCATATGTGACCATCATCAGAATATATCTTATGTGATCATTTGCATAGGAGAGTTGAAGTTTCTCTTTGCTTAGCAAATGGCTTCTCCAGTGTGTCTAGTTCGACTTAGAAGTACATCTAGATCAGTAATTTACAACTCAAAGTTCAAGAAAAGTTTTCCAAATTAGCCACATAATCATTTTTAAAAATCAGAGGTGAGAGTAAATGTTTCAAACTGCCTTCAAGCCATTTGGAAACATTTGTGAAGTTGATAATTTAACAACTGCAAATAAATATTATCTATTTAGTGCAAAAAGTGCTCTAACAACTGTTAATCTTTTGTTCATTTCATCTGAGATACTATAGAACTTACATATAATTAAACTACATTTCTTTTTATATCTCCTATTCTGTTTTTTGCTTTTGCCTAATTAAGATTAGGTATGTTCCTGGTTAAACCTAATTAGTGATAGACTTATGTACTTCTAATTTGAATAACTTAGAGGGGAAAAGGAGAAAAATACACACAGAGAATTATGCACACAAATTTATATTTATAAACATCAATGAGAGAAAAGAAAGTCTATTTAGACTGATATATATATGGGAAAAATGAGGTAATTTTAGAAATTCTCAATGTGCAACATGAAAGGTCAATGGGGAAAAATAATGAATTATTTATTTTGTACTAGTAGATTTAATCTATGGCCTCCTCAACCCCAACAACTTATTTTAATGATTTTAAAGATAACCAAAAGGCTATAAATAACATTTAGTGACTGGACAAAAGAGGTGGCCTGGATACCTGACTTGTCCCTGACCGTCACGGAAATGGAAGCAGGAAGCAGAAGTATTGCCACCCAGAGCCATCGTTTCCAAGAACCAGCGTGCCTCATTGTGCCTCGAAACCATGTGAACAAGTGGCCACAGATCTGCAACAAAACAAAATATTGGAACTGAGCTTCTTGTATACGGTTCCTCTCATCATGATCTCTAGAAAACCCTCATCACCAAAGAGAACACAATAGATTTTTACAATATATATAATTATATAATTGGATATACAAGTATATATGTAATGATACATAATAACACAATATATACCTTAATGTGTATGAAAAAGCTCCAAAAATATTTTCTGATTAGTTCCTAATTATCAGTGTCCACAAAGCCTCTTACACCTTAAATTTTCTCTTCCTAACATGTGTTTTTTAAAGCTATACCACTTAAAATGATTTTTGTGTGTGTATATATATTTCTAAATGCTGGTAAAATACACCTAACATAAAATCTACAATCTTTTTCAGGGGCATTAAGTACCTTCATATTATTGTGTGATCATCACCACCATCCATAACTTCTCATCTTGCAAAACTGAGACTAACTATTAAACACTAACTTCCCATTTCTTCCTCCCCCAGCCCCTGGAAACCACCACTTTACTTTCTGTCTCTATGAATTTGACTACTCCAGGTACCTCATATGAGGGGAATCATACAGTATTTATCCTTTTGTGACTTTATTTCACTTAGCATAATGTCCCTAAGTTTCATCCATGTGGTAGCATGTGTCAGAATTTCCTTCCTTTTTAAAGCTGAATAATATTGCACTGTATGTATATACTATGTTTTGTTTATCCATTCATCTGTTGATGGACACTTGGGTTGCTTTTGACTATTGTGAATAATGCTGCTATAAACACGAATGAACAAATACCTGTTCAAGTCCCTGCTTTTAATTCTTTAGAGTACATACCCAGAAATGGAGTTGCTGGATCATATGAAAATTCTATTTTGAATTTTCTGAGTAATGATCATACTGTTTGCCATAGCAGCTGCACCATTTTATATTCCCACCAACAATGCACAACAGTTCCAAATTCTCCACATCCTCATCAACATTATTATTATTAGTAGTAGTTTTAATAGCAAACATCCTAATGGGTGCAAGATGGTATCTCATTGTGTTTTGGATTTTCATTTCCCTAAGGATTAGTGATGGTGAACATCTTTTCATATGTTTATTATCTATTTGCCTATCTTCTTTGGAGAAATATCTATTGAAATCCTTTCCCCATTTTTAAATCTGGTTTTCTGTTGTTGAATTTTAGGAGTTCTTTATATATTCTGGATATTTGCCCCTTTTCAGACATGATTTGCAAATATTTTCTTCCGTGTTGTGGGTTACCCCTTCACTCTCTTGATTGTGTCCTTTGCTGCAGTTTTTTTATTTGTGTGTCATCCAATTTACCTATTTTTCTTCTAACCTGTTCTTTTGGTGTCATATACAATGATTTATATTTTTAAAATATAATCTTATTATTCACAATCTATTTTCTCTTCTGAATATTAGTGTTACATACTTTGTCTCAACTGATATTACATTTTCTATAAACTTAACTATGTTGTTACTCAGTTGAACAATCACTTCTACTGGAGGGATTACTAGACACGTGAAAAGCAATCTTTCCTTCTGTTCAAAGAGAAAAATGGATATATGCCATGACTACCTCACCTGAGCCTACCACTGGCATCAGATTTAACATTAATGTGTTACCCTCCATAATCATTTGTCTTTCTAAATATAGACTACTACTTTATAAGTATTACAATAAAAGATTTAGTAAATAGAATCCCTATAATGGAAAACTTAAATATTACTTAAATTAATTTTTAGAGTGAAATAACTAAACATGGGACTAAATTGCAAATAAAAATATAATGGCTCCTTCAGTGTATTTAACAATTGCAGTATTATTAGAATAGCTATTCTAAGACTTCTAAATAGGCAAATAATATTGAATCATTTATTTGCTATCAAAGTTTACTCAAGAGTCAAGTATAAAAGAATCTATCATACCAATGTCTAAATGTTGTCAGTACACACTCCAGAAAAAAACCAAAGCCATACTATTTGGTATTCTGCATGTGCAAAATACCCTAAGATCAGCATTTTAAAATTAATTCAAGATTTTAGATATTTCTGGATGAATAGCTAAAAGCAGCAACTGCAATACTAAAATCGTATGTGTGATTCTAAATATCAAACATCTGGTTTTATGCCTTATCTCTTTTGAACTCTTTTATCTAGATATAGCCCTAATCCTCATATGACTTTGCAAACTTATCCTATTATTTCAAATCAGTTAATAACTATTAAAGCAATTACTTTATTTCAAATAAATGAACTCACAAATATTAATCTAATTATTGAAGAGATCCTTTGATTGTTTGCAGTCTTAAGTAGCGATTTCTTATCTTCTAGAAATTTTTATGACTTAAAGGGATTTCAATTACTAAAACATAAACAAGAAAAAAAGAGTAAGTTTTACACTATTATAATCATTAAACATTCAGTAAAAAATTACCATGCAAATAATCTTGTGCAGATGGATTAAATCAGAAAATTTTACCAAATATTTAAGCAGTAATTATCACTGAACTTTCACTTAAAAAATTTCAGAGAATAGGCAAAGAGAGTAAATCATTAAGTCAGCAAAATTATTACACCATACTCGACAATGATTTTTTTTGACAATGATATTATAAGAAAAGAAAATTACAGGCAAATCTCTCTTGAACACAGATGCAAAACTGTCAACAAAATTTTCGCACAGTAAAGGAAACCATCAACAAAACAAAAAGGCAACCTACAGAACAGGAGAGGATATTTGAAATGACAGATCTGATTAGGGGTTAATATCCAAAATATATAAAGAACTCACACAGCTCAACACCAAGAAGACAAAAAATGGAGTTAGAAAATGGGCAGAAGACATGAAGAGACATTTTTCCGAAGCAACTCTTATTAAGAGTTGATAACTTAGCAGTGTAGTATAGTGGTGGAAATCATGGTTTCATGTCCGGACTTCGTCACTTACAAACAAGTTATGTAATTTCACTAAGCCTTCATTTATTTATCTGAAAACTGATAATAACACTAGCAATAAATTATTTAACACCTGGGGAAAGTATAGTAAAGATCCTTGAACATAAGTATTCAAAAAATTACCTGCTATTATAATTGGTTGCTCTACAAATTCACAAATAATAATAAATAAAAATGTAGTTATATTTATCTCCTCAACCTGAAGTTGACATTGATATTTGGACAATGAGGAAATGCTGAAGCATCCTAGAAATTTATGTTCATTGAAGCTTTGGTCCCTGTTACAGCAACAAAGAATCAGAGAGCTATACAAGCATATTCACTCAATCTTGAGGTCTCCCAACTGTTTCCTTGAGCCACTTAGAAATTGATAGCACTTAGCTTCAATCTCCTTTATGCAAAATGTTTGAAGAAGATATGGAGAGTTGACCAAATGTCCTAGTTACTGATGAATTGCCATTCCACCCTCCATTGAAATGTCTCTCACCAAGTTCAGCAAGAACTTGAAAGAAGAATCCTTTTCTCTCACCATCTAATTCAACTTTTGGTGCTATTTCCAATAGCTGACCACTCCCTCCTTCTTGAAATCCTCACTCTCATTGGCCTCCCTGCCCTCACACTCTCTGGAATTTCCTTCTAAATCCCTTCTCAAATCTTGTTTCTACCTGATTTCTTAATCCTGGGATCTGTGGGCCCTCCTTGCCCAACTTTTTATAAGGTCTCCTTAGGTGATCTCACCATTCTTTTCACTTTAAACGTATCTGTCAGATAATTCTAAAATTGGTATGCCCAGTCCCATCTTCTCTGAACATTAGATTGTGTAGCCAGCTGTCTATTCTATATTCTCTCTTAGATGTTGCACAGACACCTGTAACTTATTATGTCCAAATTAAATGCTGATTCCCAACCACAGTGTACTCCTCTCATGCTCTTCCCAGTCTCTGTTAGCACCCACCAAAATGCTCAAACCAGGAACTCAAGCATCACACTGATGTTTCTGTCTTCCTCATCACCATCTCCCACAACCAGTCAGCAAGTCATATCAGTGTTAACCCAAACCTATCTCAAATCCATCCACTGCCCTCCATTCCTCTGCTGTAATCCTAGTTCAGGTTACCCTGGGCTAGACTCCTCAACAGCTTCCTAACTGGGCACTAGAGAGCTTTTCTTTAAAAAAAAAAAAGAGAGAGAGAGAGAGAGTTTTTTTTTTTTTTCTTTGAGAGAGAGAGAGAGCGTGCACAAGTGGATGAGTTGGGGGAGGAGGGGCAGAGGGCGAAGCAGACTCCCCACTGAGCAGGGAGCCCGATGTGGGGCTCCATTCCAGGACTCCAGGATCATGATCTGAGCTGAAAGCAGACACTTAACCAACTGACCGACCCAGGTGCCCTGGAGAGCTTTTCTTAAAATAAAAGGTGAATCATGGCACTCCCCTGCTTTTACCCTTTAATGGTTTCCCATTGTACTTCATATGTAATCCAAAAGCCTTTCTATGGCCTAGAAGCCCTGACTAAACTAGCCCGTACCCCCTCTCCAGCCTCATTTGGTACTGTTCTCTTCACTGATGAACTAGTCCTCAAATTCCCTTGCTCCTTCCAAACTCAGGGCTTTTGTGCATGCTACTACAACCTGGATAATGCTGGGTCCTGTTCATCCTATATCTCTCAATGTAAATGTTACTGTGTCGAAGAGCCCTTACCTGACAAAGAAGTATCTTCACCCCATTATTCTCCAACTCAGACTATTTTGTCTGGACATATGTTAACAAACACAGTACATATGTTTATTGCCTCTAGTCAACCTTATGTTCCTTGAAGGCAGAGACTATGTCTGTCTTGTTCATCACCTTATCCTGGGCACCTAGCATAGTATCTGGAAAAGCAGGGGCTCAATAAATATTCTTTGAATTAAAAAAAGTAAGATCTTTGAATTAAAAAAAGTAAGAGATTGCCAATTTCCAAATCTTGAGATACAGTAAAATATATTTATCTTTGAATCTGTAGTGATGATAATTTAGACTTTATAATTCTTAAGGCATTTCAAGATCTTACAATATTTCAAGGACCATCATGAGCATTCTTTCTTTTGATACATTTTATTATTTTTCTTTTTAAGTTTTTTATTTTAATTCCAGTATAGTTAACATACAGTGTTATATTAGTTTCAGGTGTACATCTCTTTGCACATTTTAAAACATGTTTACTAGTTGAGGTTTCTGGGTTTTTTTAATTTTTAAAATTTTTTTTTATTATGTTATGTTAATCACCATACATCATTAGTTTTTGATGTAGTGTTCCATGGTTCATGTTTGCGTATAACACCCAGTGCTCCATGCAGAACATGCCCTCTTTAATACCCATCACCAGGCTAACCCATCCCCCCACCCCCCTCCCCTCTAGAACCCTCAGTTTGTTTCTCAGAGTCCATAGTCTCTCATGGTTCATCTCCCGCTCCGATTCCCCCCTCCTTCTTTCTTCCCTTCCTGCTATTATCTTCTTCTTCTTCTTCTCCTCCTCCTCCTCCTCCTCCTCCTCCTCCTTCTCCTTCTCCTTCCCCTTCTTCTTCTTCTTTTAACATATAACGTATTATTTGCTTCAGAGGTACAGAGGTTTCTGTTGTTTTGATCCTGATTAAATATAGATGTACTCCACTCTGAACATTTTTTTTCCACTATGAACATTTGGTAAAGGTTTGGTAAAAGTAAAGGTAAACTTGGTAAAGATTTCAAAATAAATCCTTGTATATGTTTTTAAAAATACCTTTTCCAGATCTTTAACCTCTGCTTCAGGCAGTTGAAGGGTTGGGAAAAACTTCCATTGGGGTCCTTCTGGACCTCTCCTCCAGATCCTTCTCACTGTCCCCAGAACCCACTGATTTCAGGCTGTTTCTTTCTGCTCTGGACCCACTTCCAATGCTCTCCAGGAATTCTCAATTCTGAGCTTTGTCCACAACCTCCTTCATCATCAAAAGTTGCCAATTTTCTATTTCATCCCCTCAGATCCCAGCTAGATGACTACCAAGATAGTTTGATAAATTCAAGCCAACAGAGGCGCCTGGGAGGCTTAGTCGTTAAGCCTCTGTCTTCAGCTCAGGTCATGATCCCAGGGTCCTGGGTTTGAGCCCCGCATCAGGCTCCCCACTCCATGGGAAGCCTGCTTCTCCCTCTCCCACTCCCCCTGCTTGTGTTCCCTCTCTCGCTGTCTCTCTCTGTCAAATAAATAAATAAGATCTTAAAATAAATAAATAAATTCATTCAAGCCAACATTGTCACAATTTAATGTGTTGCTCTTCCCGGGTAAGATTTAAATGTTAACACAGACCTTCAATGCTTTCCCAATGAACTGACCAATGAAGAACCTCAGAATAATATATGTGGATGCTGAGGTTACTGACAGCCTCAAATCATTTTTTTGTACAAATATGGCTCATGATACATTTTAAGAAGGACATGGGGAATACTGGTTACACATGTTCTCATTTTCTGAAGCAGAATTTCTTTTATATGTGGTATTTATTGAGAGGCAAGCATGTCTGACCCTAACAGGAGCAGGGTATAGGGCAAGAGATCCATACACTATATGTTTAAATATAATAAATCTAATAAAACTAAGAAGAAATGTGTTTTATCCTTTTATCTTGACAAGTATACCTTCACAAAGACCTGAAAGCCCAAGTCAAGTTTAGAACTGAACATAGCAGGCTGCAAAGGATGAACCAGTCTCTGGGCTGGACCAAAGCTCTTCTCTCATTTTTTCCCATTCCCACCTTGGTCTGCACCATGAGGAGCCTCACCCACATGTATGGGAACATACCAGTAAATCTAAGCTCTGTCCACAACAATGGCAAGCAGTCACTGCTTGATACCCCCACTGGGGCCTACAAGTTTTCCTACCAGTAACTTGGTCTGCCCTTAGGAAGATGAACCCAAGGAAGAAGTCTGCCAGGTCCTATAAGAGGACTAAGAGTCATTTGGTCAGGGAATTTCAGGATCTTCCCAGAGCCTCATCTAGCAGCTTGGGCTTTGGGTGGACAGGCACCCTTAACTCTGTGGACTCCTAACCCTGAGAGCAGGAGCATATCCAGAGCGAGGCCATATAAAGGCCTTCCAAAATGTAAGGCCCAGAGCAGGGACCTTGTTGCCTGGGCCTAAGGGTAGTACAGACGACAAGTATCAGGTCCCCATTCTACAGATATGAAAACTCAAAGATCATAGAGAAGATCCCAGAGCCTGAGATCTAAGTCCAGTTCTTCTTGCCTAAGAAGCCAGTGCTGTTACACCATCAGGATGTGGGATAGATCTATCATATCCCTATATACTTCTTCTAAATTTTCAGTTATTCTCTATCAAGATGCTAGCCAGACCCAGGCAGTTCCTTCCCAGCACTACAAAGGACCAAAGTCATAACTGTGAACGTGCCCAAGTACTGGCAGTCTTGAGCAGACAACAGTGCTGGAGACTACGAACACTCTAAAATCAACCAGAGAGCCCTGTCTGTAACTGATTTCTCGTTGCCATGACAACAAAGAGATAAAGGCTGCCTGAAGGTCTATCTATAACTCTACCTCTATAACCTATAATCTACAACCTATTATTCTCACCATCCTTGGCCAACTGGAATAGTTTTAGATACTGGTTGGGGTAAGGTAATTAAAAAGGAAAGTCACTCTCCCTTAACTTCCCCTTATTGAGCACTTGAAAACTTATGAGGCAGCTGTCAGAATATTTTAATTAGGACATGGATTTTTCAAAATTCCTTATTAATCTAAATTCATGTACAGAGAGCACAAAAAGGACAGAAAGGAACTGTGGAAAAACCTTAATCTTTCATTCCATCCATACAATGAGACTCCTACTATGGGCCATTGGGGGGAGACAGTAGTCATTAGGAATATAGCAGGGAACCAAATAGAGGAAGTCCTTGGTGTCACTCTGGTCAGGGAGACCAAAAACGAACAAGCACATACTTTATCTTTGCGAGATAGACACTAGGAAGTAAAGGAAAGCAGAGTAAGTAGAATGATGAAACAGCAGGCTTGCTAAATAAGATGGTCAGGTACGTCTTAGCACAAGCTTTTGAGTAAACCAAAACAAACAAAACCAAATCTGCCAATGGAACATGAATCGTTTTACTGTTATGCCATCTAACATTTTATAATGCTCACTCTGCATCTTTAAAATTTGGTATTAGGTAAAGGGTCAGAACATTAGCGTTAAGACAGAAATAGAAAATAACATGGGAAAGAAAGTGAAAGAGGCAAAGGGAGAAAATAGAGAAAGAGTCCTAATTTGCTTTATGTGGACTATTAAATGAGCGACACCACATTTCAACTTTCAGAAAAGTAAATTTGATTTGTCAAGTGACTGAGAGAACACATGTTTTCAGAGCATTCATTATAAATAGAATTGCTGTGTGACTGGGTAGGGGATCAATTCTTAAATCAAACCTCTTGACTACCCTCCAATATGCCTGTATGTAACTCCAAGAAAATCTGGCCATAGTATTATGAAGTCACACATCTTGTAAATAAGCAAAAACAACAGGTGGTACACATCTGTTCTTTTACCAATCTTTAGAATCTATCTTTAGTGAAGCTACAGCAGAGTCTATAAACTATTGGAGAAAACCAGCTGAAAAGCCATGCCTATAGAGCTAAATTCCAAGCCAATAATAGGACAAAAATTCCCAAGAGCTTAGGACTAGATCTAGCATTATTTCATAATTTTATCATTGACTACAGCAATGAAATTGAAGTTAGTTTGCAGAAGTCTGTTGCAGCTTCAGCAAGGGTTCTGCCCTCATTATAATCTACAGAAAGCCCTTGACCTTTATATTTTAATTACAGGCATCATATTTAACTTAAGAACCTAAGTTAGAAATTTCAAAATCCTCTTCAACTCATTCTTTACCCCTCCTATATCAAACCTCTATCAAGTCTATCAAATCTACCTTTAAAAATTTCCTTTGACTCCATACCAACTTCTTCATCTTTACAAAAACTAACTTCACCTCCTTACCATTTCTAATCTGTAAAAGTGCAGCAGACTCCTAACTACATTCCTTTCCTTCAGTCTCGTTCCCCTTGATACTATCTCCCTACTGTTCTAGAATTCTATAGCAGCGATCTAATCATGTTAGTGTTCTGCTTTTTTTAATATCTCCTGGTGGTTTTTCATTGGCCATTTCTAAGGGAAGCTCTCAGGCTCTTTCACAGTGGGGTCCTCAACTCATCTGACCAGTCTTGTAGCCTGCTACCTCCTTCCAAACAAATTTTACACCATCAAACTCTTCACAATTCCCCAAATGTGCCAGGCTTTGCACATGCTGTTTGGGCTGTTGGGATGTCTTTCCAATTCTCTTTCCAACTGGTGATCATTTACTCTGCCTTCTACATGCAGTTCAAATGCCATGTCCTCTATGAAGTCTGCAAGAACCATCACAGAGTTCATTTACTCACTGCCTTGCAATCCAACGGAGCTCAGTACCCACCTCTGCTTCAGCGCGGTCTACACAGCATTTTAATAACCTGTGTGCATTCTGTCTCTTCTCTATACTGAACATCTTGTAGAAAAAAAGTATTTTATCATTTGTGTTTTGTTCAAACATTAAATAATGTTTAAACACGGCATTTAGTAGGTGCCTACTTGATCAATCTGTAGGATGAATATAGTCTAAGACAACACATTTCCAAAATTAAACAAATGGAGGTTCAAACTGTTAAGTAATATATCCGGATATGGACTTAACATTTACAGAAGGTATAGGTGGAGAATTATTACTAAAAGAAGGCTCAGTGAACATAATTTCAGTTATTTAATGAGATGCACAAAAGATAATACTACTGAATTTTTCTTCCATCACAGAAAATACATCCCCTGGTTCTCAATGCTTATAAGCCTCTAAAACTGATCAACTCTATCACATTTTCCCAAACTTCTATGTTATTTCTCCTGACACTTCAAAACTGGTGCCTACTTCCCAAAGGGTCTCCAACCTCAGGTTCCCTTTGAACGTGCTTAACTGATTCTCTTCACCCTCAACAACTTGTTTTATTGATTCACTTCTCTGATCTATCGTCTCCATCAACTTTTTTGGTACCATTCTCAACTTCCATCATTATGAATGACCTACATTTTTTCGGATTTCAATTCTCTAGCTCCATTTCCACAGATATATCTGTATCAGTGATCCAACGCCACTTAAAATTTTAAATTAACATAGACGTATATATTTTCCTTATGTATCAAGTTTTCCTAATTTTCCTATTTGAAGGGCTCTACTAACTTTATGATCTAATAATCTTACAATCTCATGATTATTTTTTATTTCTCTCAAAGAGAGGTAGCAAGACCCTGTGGGCTTCACAAATATCATGGGATATCATGGGTCAGGCCTATTATTCCCACTCTCGCATTTGCCACCTATCAATTTCCAAACTCAACATGGAACTTCCTCACCTGATTATCTAAGGACCTACAAAATAACACCGTAAAAAGCCCCTTGCCTCTCAGTTTCTCCTTCCCGATCTCTCCTTGGCAAGTGCTATCTGCTCTCCTCATCTCCGGTTTCATCCCAGCTTTTGGATTCTCTGTCTTACCAGGCACATGACTGCTCACTCCCACCTCTAAGCCTGCACACATGCCATTCCTTCTGGATGGAATGCCCTCTCTCTTGCTCTCTTCGGCTAAGCCTCTTTATTCTCTCCCTCTTCAAGATACACGACCTTAATGCAGCCTGCCTCGAATAATCCAACTCCAGTCCCATTCATTCTATTTTTTTTCAGCATCCTTTCCAGGTTATATATTAGCATCTCTCTAGCCCTGCCAGTTTGTATTCCTGCTAATTTTTCATTTTGACTTGAATTTGTACTTATGATGTCAATTGTTTTTGTTTTGTTTTTATTTAAATTCAATTAGCCAACATATAGTACATCATTAGTTTTAGATGTAGAGTTCAGTAATTCATCAGTTGCATATAACACCCAGCGGTCATTACATCACATGCGCTCCTTAATACCCCTCACCCAGTTACCCCATCCCCCCACCCACCTCCCCTCCAGCAACCCTCAGTTTGTTTCCCAGAGTTAAGAGTCTCTCATGGTTTGTCTCCCTCTCTGATGACTTCCCATTCAGTTTTCCCTCCCTTCCCTATGATCCTCTACACTGTTTCTTATATTCCACAAATGAGTGAAACCATGTAATTGTCTTTCCTTGATTGACTTACTTCACTCAGCATAATACCCTCCATCTCCATCCACATCCATGTACAACTATGGTTTCTATTTCCATATATTCTCTTGCCTCTAAAACCATCCACTCTGTGTACCCACTGGGTATTACTGCCTGCTGGGGAAAAAATGAACTACAATTTCAACAGGAGAGAGTGAACAGAAGGACCATGAAGTAGATGGAAATTTTGTTTCTGGAGAATACAATGGGCTTCTATCTGTTTTAGATGGTTTTCTTGGATGACAATGATTCGGATACAGAGATAATGTCCCAACTGTGATAATAATCGCATTTGGTTTTCTTTCACCTTTTCAGTTTTTCCCTGACCTTTTCATATCAGGTTCAGGCTCACTCCCCTGCTCTATCACTACATCTTCTCCCTCTTTCTCAGGAAACCCCACTTAGGTGCCTAGCCAGTTTGAGAGATCAGACTGGACAGAACCTCATGGAGGCCCGTGCCAGTAACTTCCTCCATTTTCTATCCCCTAGGGAGAGAATGAATTGTTCTACCCCGGGATCCCCTTCCTCTTTTCCATCCTGAAGAGATATTCCCACTCAAAGAACCCTGTCAACCCTCCTCAGGAAGAAATTTTAGGTACATTTTGCACCATCTGAACATCTAAACATCTCAATTCCTCCTTTGCAGGCATATATCAAAAATCTCTACTTAAGAGTCCTACAGCTCTCGCAAGGAGATGCTGGAAACCGCACATTTGAGGGGTTTTTGTTGTTGTTGTTGTTTAATCTCTTTAAAAACGACAGTACTGCTTGGTTTGGACTGAGAATAATCAGTGCCATTGCTCTTTCGCTTTTTGTTGGGGGTGGGTGTAGGGAAAGATGTTGGAGTGGTTTTATTTCATCCCTTCCATTACCAAGAAGATATAAATTCTTCCTGAGCGTCCCGACTCCCACCCCCCCCCTTCTTGTTTCTCCTCAGACTTCTCTAAGCTTAAGATGGGACCAAGCCCTCTTGGAATTGTGAATGGAAGGAGGCAGCACAAGTGTTTCCTTTTCCCTTGCACTCCCCAGCCTCAAGCTGGGGCTTATGATCACTCATTGCTGCAATTCCTGGATGGTTCAATTAAAACTCTCCGCATTTTCAGGGTTCTGGGCTCCCCTCTTTTGGATCCCCAGCCCACTGTGCCCTGAGGCCGGCAATGAGTTCTGGTACCCTGTTTCTCTCCATTTCCCAACCTCTCTGTGCCTCTGGGGCTCTTGCAACCTGGCCTGACCACCCCCGACTCGCCTGCTGCCTCCCTCCCTCACCCTACACGGGGCAGGTTTCGTTTACACGCGGGCCTGCTCAGAAGGAGCTAGCGTGCCCGGCGGCCGCGGCGCGCTTGGTTCCGCGCCAACAAACTTCTTCGGGACCCCGCAGTGCCCTAGCGGGCTGCGCTGCGCCCCCTCCCTGCTCACGGCCGCGGTGGCGTCGGCGCCGGCGCGCTGACGGCGGTGGCGGCTGGATCTCGCGGCCAAGGCGGTGGAGGCTGGGGCCGCGTTCTCCGAGCGCCGGGACGGGGACGTCCCCGCGGCGGCGGCGGCGGCTGCAGGGACGGCGGGGACGGCGGCTGCGCTCGGTGGGGCCGCGCTGCGCAGGCTGCAGGGTAATTAAGGAGCCACACCGGCCGCCGCGATACTGGCGGGGGCTGGGGGAGGCCGGAGTGCCGGGATCCCCGCCCGCGCAGTCCTGCGGAGCAGCGCTTGGGAGAAATACCCGCATGTCGGAATAAGTAACCCCCGACCCGAGAGCGAGGAGCCGGAACCTCGCGTCTTCCAGCTTATACCCCTTAACTGTCTCCTCGCTTCCAGTGGGTAACGTCTCTAGATGTAGACCCAAAATATGATCTAACGGCATGCATTTATATTGAGTTTATTTGTTCTGTGCATTTAACCCCATGGATTTTTTTTTCTCCTGTATTTGATGTCTGTTCTCACCCGCATCAGCAGTGCTCATAGCTCTCCTTTACAAACACACGTAGCCAGAAAAACCACCTAGAACTAAAGTATAAGGCATAAAGCCTGCATTACGTGAACATCTGAACACGAACTACATTCTATGTAGCATATTAAAGTGGCCATATGGTGCCAAACGTTCTTGGTCCCATCATTAAGCTACCTATGGGAATGCGTAATTGCAGGTGTGCATTATTTATCTACCAAACCATATTTACCTGTGCAGCACAGTTTTTACATTTTCTTGAAAAGCAGATGCACGCAAATGACCAGCAACATGAGCAGATGACATAGACCCGGCATGTGTGCGGCCCGGCAAGTGAAAGGGCCGGTGGCAAAGCTGCGCAGCTTACCTTGAACGTGTGTTTGAGCCCCTCAGAGGCGCAGTGGAGTCCGGCCCGGGCTGCCGCACCGCCGAGGAGTGGCCCGAGTGAGCTCCCTGCGAGTGGGGAAGGGGGACGCATCTCTGCCCTTATTAGTCTCTCCCAGTGTGACCCTCCCACTCGATGAGAGGACGGAGGACTCCGCAAGACAGGACTCCGCCAACTCGTGCACAGGTTTTCCTTAATTACAACAATGTCGCCTTGCAGCTAGGAATAATGCCTTTCGGGTTTATGGTTTTGTTTTGGGGGTTTTTTTGTTTTTTTTTTTTTTTTGGTTGCAGGTGCTAGAGTTTCTCACTTTGATTATGAAGTGTCTTCCAGGTATTGTATGTGGCACACATTCACAGGTAGATAATTGGCTTTTTAACAGTTGAGCTAAAAAGGGGTATCATTTATGTTTCATTTTTCACTTTTATGTCAGGAGTTTATATAAAGTTAATCAAGAGAGCCTTCTCGCCTTCTAATGTTCATGTGTACAGGTTTGTGTGGCATTTGTCTCAGAGTACATAAAATTATTTTGTGATTTTAAGTATTATGTCATTCCATGATTTGGTGCTACAAATCCTGGGTTTTGGGAACTCTGGGATCCCTTTGAACATGTGAAGTTAACATTTTTCTGCAGATTTCCGGGTAGGTATTTGTGTGTGCGCGCGCATGTGTATACACGTGTGTATACACACATATAGTGGGTATATATTTGTAGGCATATATACATATTGTGTGTGTGTGTGTGTGTATGTATATATATATATATACCCATGCACATATGCATATATTTGAAAGAAAAACAAAACCATTATAGAATTCAGAAAAATAGGCATTAGAAAATGGATAAATTGGTTTAATGTTCTTTAGTTCAGTATTGCCATAGTTGGGGAAATATAAATTATGTTACTGATCCATAATAATGAAAATCAGTAAGCTTAAAAGTTACCTTAAACCAGAGAGATATGCTTCATGTGTCAGGGCTCACAGATCAGGTAATAGATAAAATTAGGCTGGCAAAAAATAAAAATGTTAAGAAAAAATTTAAGAGATCGCTCATTTCCACTTCATTTAAGTGAAACTATTAAAGAGTCAACTAGTGGTTTTTAAACCTGTCTTTCATTGTAATCAAACTACCTGCAGTTTTAGTCTTGCATCCATAGCGATACGAACCATTTTTATATGTCAGAATTTAAAACCTCTTGATGTGATTCCTTCATGTGTGATTTTCATCACTAATTTTTGGTTGACTGTGGAAAGAGGCCAAAGAGGGAGGATATCACATTAGTCACGCTGCTCAAATGGCCATTTGAAAAACATGATTCACAAACCTTCATCAGAATTTTGGTGATCATTCTCTAATTTTTTAAAAAGTGTTACCCTTATTTGAACATTTTTTTTCTTTCTAAGCAATTGTACTTTACCTGTCACTTGCTAGTGAACTGCAATAAGAACATCCAGGCTTTATTTCTCTGATAGACTATTATATTCACCTTATTTACATTTAATTGGTGCTATTTAAAGTAAGGCTTTAAAAGTACTTACGAGAAAGCCTGAAATTTTGCCTCTGATTTCTGTTTTAATACAAGTAAATCAACTGTATTTTAGTGTTATTTTTGCAAACATTTTAATAATTTCATAATCTTTAAGATTTTTTTGAAATAACCACTGTTATATTTTTGCTTTAATCTCAAATTGCTCTTTTCCCTACTCACAGCATTGAACTAAACAAGAGTTTGGAAGAAAGTGAGAAATGATTAAAAATAAAGATTATTATTATCTGTGGCTTACTCTGCACCAACAATCCTAGGTCAATAAATGTTCCTGGTTTTTCTTCCAGGAAAGGTTTCAAATTTGGACTGGTTTCATAGTTAGAAACTATGATAGCCCTCGGGTTGGGCCCTTTAAGCCAATTCTTTTCATTGAATTTTAAAGTGACTTCAAATAGAAGCAGCCCCTAACTGAGCACCTTTTATTTATACAACCCAAATACAATTATAAATGATCAGTTTTTCTGCTTGCTTCTGAAGCTACTGCTGGTGAACACACATCTGAAAATAATAGGAGATCTGACAGGACTTTGAATTCTGGCAAACAGCTTGCAGGCCTTCTAATGCCCAGTGTAGCTGTCTGCATGTGTGACTTTAAAAAATTAAAAAGATCTCAAAAGCAAACTGCTTTCAACATTTATGCGCCATGGAAGACAGGTTTAACTATTTTTATGCCATATGAGGAATACATTCCTTCTAGTACATTAAAAAACTGTTCCCTATTTGTAAAGCCCCACTTATATAAATGCTATAAAGGAACATTGCACCCTATTTTGATAATTGCCCCATAATAAATGTAAAGAATGTATTTTTTTTTCCTGAGCCTCACTTCTCAGTCTCCTCGGTTAACACAGCTATTTGTTTTTCTTTTTTCTGTACCTCTGTACTCCCAGCCATGTTACTTTGCCCTTTGTAATTTCTTTCACTTTTCTCCTCCTTCATAGTTTCCTTTTCCCAAGAGGAAAGAATTTCAGCATTGCCCCCAGCTAACTTCTTAGTTACCAAACTATAAGAGTGTTCATTCTCTATTGAATTGACGGGGCACAGCCATACATGACTCCCATACATACCCCATGGAAATACTTCAATGCATCCATAGTGGCTGAACAGACGGTACTGTTAACTGTAATTACCAAATCGGACTTGTCCTCACTAGCATGCCCTTCCCATTCTTTCCTTTTTAGACCAGTACTACACATAGTATTCTTAAGGGTAAACAGAAAGTCGGCATATCAGTTCTAATTTTTTAGTAATCATCGAAAGTAAGGGCATTTAAAATTTGTAAAGGCTATTTTTACCATCGTTTCTGAAAATAATTCTCTTCATAGAGAAAATAATATTCCACTGGTGGTTGTTACGTTTGCTTCCATTCCTGGAAGACATTCTAGCTCCTCACTTTGACTCAGCTTGGAAATGAGAGGAAGAGGTGATCATAGATCTGACATTCACTTAGTTTATTAGACTTACTTCTTAGGGATCGGTGACCCTGAAAGGAAATATGGTAAAAGACAAATGCCTAACTGGGGAAAATGCTTATTAATACACATCCAGCAATCAAAAAAATTAAAAAAAAACGAAGATAGATAAATATCCCAATAGAAAAATAGGCAAATATGTGAAAAGGCCATTCACAAAGGAAATACAAAGGGTCATTAAATGCATGAAAAATTTCAATTAAGTTAGTTTGATTAAATTAGTATTCAAAGACATTAATTCCTAAAGGAATGATTTTGTCCCTACCCATTTGCCAGGATTAATATTAGTGATATATTCAGCGTTGGCATAAATGAGGAGCGTCCTCACACTTACAGAGGAACACAGGATAGTTGTCTTTCTGAAGGGCTGTTTAAAGCTCTCAAAACTGCTCTGAAGCCATTAACTGTGGTTATTTCTGAGTTATGATTATGGGAGGTTTTGGTTTCTTCTTTTTGATTATGATAATATAAAGTTTCTACAGTGAATATGTATTATTGTTGTAATAAAAATGTAACAAACATAAACTAGTGTGGTATTTTTTTTATATCTCCAAGAAATTAATAAAGCAGTGGTGGTAAGAGAGCCTAGAAATTTGCCTCTCAAGTCCTCTTCAATCATTTCCAGCAGGAATCTTCAGGTAAAAATTAGTATGTAACTTGAAACATTTAAATTTATTCTAGTGATTTCTCTAGGAAGCAGATATTAATTAAATCGTTCATTCAACACAATTTTAAATGCCTCTTAAATCTTTTTTTTTTTTTTTTTTTAAGGGCGCCTGGGTGGCTCAGTCGTTAAGCGTCTGCCTTTGGCTCAGGTCATGATCCCAGGGTCCTGGGGTCGAGCCCCACATCGAGCCCCACATCGGGCTCCCCGCTCGGCGGGAAGCCTGCTTCTCCCTCTCCCGCTCCCCCTGCTTGTGTTCCTGCTCTTGCTCTCTCTCTCTCTGTCAAATAAATAAATCAAATCTTAAAAAAAAAATGCCTCTTAAGCTGAGCACTGTAGGGTATACAAAGATAGGTTGCACGTGGGCCCCACCTTCTGGAGTTTAACATTTAGTAAGAACAAGAAGACAGTATACACATACACAATGAAATTATGAAGTGAAAATACAAAGTACGATAAAGTAGATATAAGATACTAGGAATGTTCAAAGGAGGGGAGAAGCTATTAATATGTAGAAGCATGAGGGTCAAAAATTTCTGGTGAGCAAAAATATATCTGTTGCTTTGTCAGTCTAAATAAATCTACTTAAAAATCATCATAGAATCATTGTACTAGAAGGGGCACTGTAACTAAATAATTATTTGTGAAATGAATATACTGGTTCTGTAATAAATATTTGTTGAAAAAGTCAGCAGAGGGGAGAAGAAAAACTAAGAATCCCCAGAGAACAAACCCACTTCTCTCCCTATTCGGATGAGAAAAATGAAGTTCCAGTCCTACTGAGCTAAATCCTTTCCTGGGAATTCCAGGCCTGAAACAGTGTAACCTCAGTCCGCTCTCCTCAGACCCCTTAGATGCAGAGGAGCTAACAACCAATTAATCGCCGGTGACCACAGAATGAACATGCCTAGCGCTTTCTCCATGCTCTTCATCATGCTGCTTCCAGCTGAACCTCAAGGTAGCGAGTGAAATTCTGCCAGTCATCCGAGGCTTATTTCAGGTGTTCTCTAATGTCACCAAACTCTCCCCCACCTCTAGACCGCAAAGCAGTCACTTTTTAATGACAATCTATTTTCTATTAGCTTGTTTCACACACATTTCTGTATTTGGCCCTCTGACATGATTGTAAACTCCTTGAGGACTAGAGTGGAGTCTTCTCCTTTTTTTAATAATACCAAGAGCACCTAGTACAATAAATTGTTTTTTCTTAATATAATCTTCAAATATTTGTTGAAATGAGGCCTGTAGAGGTTAAGTAACTGACGACATACAATTTTCTAATTATAAAGCATAGACTGAATCTCAGAGTTAAAATAGAAAAATGGTAGGTTCATTTTGGTATGCTGTCTAGTGAATTAAATTATTATACTGCTAAAGTGATCACAGGATAATTTGTTATAAATCACCTATAAAACATTCTCAGAACAGTGTCTTTTATTTATTTATTTATTTATTTATTTGTGTGTGTGTGGACAGTAACGTATCAAGACAATAAGACTATTGTTAGTTGAAAATGTCCCCATCATCTGTCCCCTTCACTCCTTTTCCACACTAAAGATTAATTTTCATTATTGACAAAGAGAACACAACTCTGTTTAATCTCTTGTTATTCTTAGAACATGAAAAAGGACCCCCAGTTAAACTTTGCTCTAACTCCTGAATGTTTTTAAGTAACAAGCCCTTTATATGACATTAAAAAAAAATACTTCACCATTGGCACAATATAAATGATTGGGCAGCTAGTACATGAATCAGGTTTATGTCTACAAAATTGTGATTCTTTTCATTGCAACCTCTTTGGAGCATTTTTTTCAACTTAAAACTTTAGCTTATTCTATGATTCTCATGAAGTCATTTTTAAAAAACCATTTGCTAGGCATGGAGCTAAGTGCTTTACATATTTCATCTTTTTGAAATCCTTCAACAACTGTGTTGTCCTATTTTCACAGCTCAGGACTAAGGCCCTGAACCAACCTGACAGAGCCAGGATTTGCACCCAAGTCTCATTCCAATGTCCAGGCTCTTATTCACTATGCTCTGGCACATTGTCTTTAATCACTTTTCAACACAAACATTTTGCAACCTACATCATCCAACAGACTGGCTCAATGGGTGCTCAAGGCAAAGCAGAGGCCTTAAAGTCATGTGGCAACAATTTCCCTTACAAGATAATACAAGAAAGACAAAAATTAAATAAACCTCTAAGCCTCTGTTTTAAGAAGGAACCAATTTTAAGTAAGAGAAAACCATGAACTAAATTAGTTGGACTTAAATTATTTTATTTATTCAGACAATGTGTGGCAATATGCTTTAGTCTGTGCTAAATTAAAAGAAAAGAAATTCCAAGATAGAAAACTAGGCAAAGCCCTTGGCTTAGATGACTACTCAACTAAGACAAGGTAAGATAAATTTGACCAGACTGTTCTCTCTCAAAGGTGACAGATTTACCTGGTTTTCTAATACTCAAGGACAGTCTTGCTGTCAAATTATTTTGCCATAAACCCATTTTTATCCATTTTAAATGTCAACTTCTATGTTTATAAAACCCCTTTCAAGTAATTATGAGAAGTCATAAAACATAGCCAGTGAAGGAAGCAGTGATAGTCCATAAATCTACTCTTAATTTTAAGCATTGGGTGTTAACCAAAAACTACAGAATATTTTTTTCTTTTCTTATATAGAGCAGCTCTTTATTTTTAATAAAAACTTCATAATAACTTTTAGTGTTTTGATAGCCATATTGAAATCCGTCTTTTATCTAAAGATTTGGTTGCACTGGCTGCCAGACAGAGATATTTTCTTGCTAATCCTATCCCTTAACTGTGGTCACTGCTCAGCTGGTTCTGCTGTGGTGCCATTGCTCAGTTTTGACCCTAGCCCTGGGGATGCTGGTCACATCGGGAGCCAGGTGCCATCTGAAGCAGAGGAAGGGTCTGTTTTCTCCATCAAGGTCAGTCTCATGTCACTGGAGTCTGTCAGAAAGACATTCTCACAGTAGGTGATATGAGTGGGATTTTCAGGCAGTGTTTGGCTTCTTTACTCCATGTATCATCAGCTTATTGCTGTATAATCTCCTATCCCAAAAATGGTAGCTGAAAAAAATAACCATGTATTATTGTTCATGAGTCTACTGATTGAAGGTCTTCTGGTCTAGGCTGGGTTTGGTTGATATCAGTTGGGTTCTCTTATGTGTCTGCCATCAGCTTGCAGGTCAGAAGAAGACTGGCTGGTAATCAGGTGGCTCAACTGGGACAAGACATCCTAGGCTGTACATGATCTCTCATCCTCCAAAAGGCTAGCCTAATCCAGGAGACCATAGGAATTCAAGACAGAGTGGAAGCCCACAAGGTCTCTTGAGTTTGGGCTCAGAACTGGCGCACGGTCACTTCTACCACATCCTATAGGCCAAAGCAAGTCCCAAGACCAGGTCAGAGTTAAAATTTCCATCCCTTGAAGGGAGAGGCTTCAAAATCGCATTGTCATGAGCATAGATATAAGAGAGTGAAGAACTGGAGCCACTGGTGATTTTCTATGTTAGGAGAATACACAAAGGGCATCTTCATTCAGCCCACCAGTGCTAAGTCCCATATCCTCCTCTAGATACCTGTTGTCTACAACTGCCAAGAAGCAACAGCCAGAGCAGCTTGATAGGTCTTATCCCTCAACTAACTCCAGCCCCTCTCACTTGGGATCATGGAAACTGAAGAGATTCTTCCCTTCACCCTCCCCCAGAGGTACAGAGAACTGGGATGTGTGCATGCCTACCCTCCCCTTCTTAGAAAGCCTAGAGAGTAGTTTTCCATGTGTTCTTGCTGGTGCAAGGGAATCCAGCAAGCTACCTAACTTCAGAAATCTCAAAGGAAGAAACTTGTCTTCAGTCTTTTTAGAATGTCTCACCACACTGCAGGGGAGACAGATTGGGGGTGACTAATAAGAGACTCTTCAGCAGCTCTTCATTCTCTTTCAGAAGAACTCTTTCTTTTGTGGCTCCCACTTCTTTGCTGGTGACAAAGACGACCAAGCCAGTTGAACATTTTTGAAACCATGAGAGGCCTGGGAAGCTAACTTACCAGAATCTTTCTTCTTTTGCACCTGGTTTTTGGAAATTTAACATCTCTTTTTTCCCTGTTTGCTGTCTCTATAATAATGGATAGATGTTGTGATTAAGAAGTTACTTGGGAAGGGAGCAAAGGACAACTTTAGATGAGATGGCCATAGTAAACCTCTCTAAGGTGGTGATATTAGAGCTGAGACCTTAATGCCCAGAAGGAGCCAGATCTGCAAAGATCAGAGGAAGGGAACACCTGGCGCAGAGGCTCTGGGTAGGCAGAGCAGGGCCTGTTCAATGAACACAGAAAAGCCTTCATGCCAGGAAGGGGGTGAACAAAAGAGGGCATGTAAAGGGATGATGCTATCTGGGGCCAGATACTACAGGGTCTTTTAAGCCCTTGTAAAAAGTTCATATTTTACATTGTAAAAAAAAAAATAGGAAAGTATTGGAGGGAAAGAAATGAACTAATTTTTTTGTTTTTAAAGAATCACTCTGGCTTCCCTGTGGAGAATAGGACTGTAACAAGGCAAGAGTAGAAAAATGAGACCAGTTCTGAGGCTGTTGTATTCCAGGCAAGAGATGACGGTGGCTACATTGAGGGTGGTAGTTGTAGAAGGAAAGAAGGAAACAAATTCCAGACATATTTTAGAAGTGAACTTGATAAGACTTGCTAAAGGGCCCAGAAAAACAGAGAAGCACAAAGCAAACCTGTATTTCAGGAACACAAGGGACCTTAAAAATACTTGGACCAATCATGTTTCTATACTCATTTTAATCAATAAAAATGAAATAGAAGTTGCTTGGTTTTCAAATGCTTATCCTTTAGGGAAAGGGGAGAAATTCCTGTATAAATGGTAGACAAGCTCATGTGTTGCAATTTATATTAGAGTGTGCTAAGGAAGGCTATTAGCCCTCCCAAGTGATTGACTATCGCATTGTGGGCACAAGAGGGACAGGGGAGAGAAGGGATGACCTAGAATCACATGAGCTTCTCCAAGAAGACTAAAGTGGCAAGGGCTGCAGAGGAAACCAGATTTTTTTTCCCCATAGAAGGTATAATAGTTAACAGCTCTTTTTGGTTCTTGAAACTGAACTGGAGTTGCTTTAGCCCTGGATGTCTGCTGTCCAACCACCTTGGATAAACTGAGAAAAGGAGACAGTGGGGAAAGGAGAGAGGGATTCCAGAGAGAGAGTTTAAGTAACAGACTTCTTTGCTTTTCATGAATCATAATTATAATTATGAGCACAGAGACATCTACGGATGTACAGAAGTGAAAGGGAAAATTAAACACTATATTATAGAGTATTTTAGAGACTTGGGTGAAATAAACCAAACTCTAAAAATCTGTGTTGATCTAGTGTTTAGGTTTCTCTTAGACTTAAGCTCCTTGCCTAAGACTTGGCATAATACTATTTTAATAATCCAGCAATTTAAATCTTGAATCTGTTTTTTTTTAGGTGATAGAAATGACCCTGTACATACACACCATGTACATCCCGAGAAAGCAAGGAGGTTAATTAGGTGAATAGCTGAGATCTGTGTCACTAGTCGAGGCAGCATCCTCAGTTATCATAGGGAGGATCAGCTCCGTGAAAAAATAAGGACCCTTCAAAATTTTGGAGACTGTGAGTTTATTTTGGGAGAAGAGGAGGAAATAATACCTCATTATGAAAAACTGATATTCATGTAATAGGTTCATACGAGCAAAAGTGAATTTGAAGTAAAAACTATTCATATTTTTAAATAATTTATATAAACACATGAAAACATAATTTCAAAATTATTCACAAACAGCAAGATGTATTCTTTAAATGATCAAAAGTGGGACACCAGGGTGGCTCAGTCAGTTAAGCGTCTGCCTTCAGCTCAGGTCATGATCCCAGGGTCCCAGAGTCCCTGGATCAATGCGAGCTGCACATCGGGCTCCCTGCTCAGTGGGGAGTCTGCTTCTCCCTCTGCCCCTCACCCCACTCATGCACTCTCTCCCTCTCAAATAAATAAATAAGTAAAATCTTAAAAAAATAAAAATTTAAAAATTTAAAAAAATAAATGATCAAAGGAAAATGAATTCCAAAAACTTTCTGTGCCTTTCCTCTTAATGAATCTCTCCAAGGATGTGTTCTGTGGGCCCAGAAAGATTTGGAATAGCTCCTGCCTCTGAAACAGAGAAACTTTTCACTTGATGGTACCCAGATGGGTTTAAATACGGTGACCATATCACTTCTTTCCAAATGGGCACACTTTCAAGAGTGAAAGGGGGCTCTTTGGCTAGTATTACAGGACAACGGGTATAAATGCCCCTGTGAAAGCCCCACATTTAGAGCACACAATAAAACAACAAAATGTCAACAGAGGGGAAGGGCCTAGTGTAGTTACCTTTGTATTTAGAATTTATTATCACAAATCAGATTGGGACCTAAGTAACTATGGATCCATGCAAGCACCCAATCACTTGCTCCAGTATGGTAAACTTCTGTACAAGTATTGTTATTTTGTCACCTCATCTGTAGGGCCTAAGAATCCCTCAGTGTTTGTGCTACTATGTTATGTATCTTATAGTTCTAAAGTAACTCTCTGGATGCCCACAAATATGAATGTGCTTCTCTAAGCACCTTTTACCAGAGCGTGACTTGTGCTTCAAGAAAGACTGAGTCTCCTGTTCTAACATCTGTTTGTTGTGTATTTAAGATAAAGTTACAGTTCCTAGTACAGCTGTCCAATTTCTTCACGGTTTCATATTGGCGCCCATATAAATAACTCAATGAGTATAACAGGTACTTTTTATGAATAAAATTAAAACCCCAGTCCTATATATTGTCAACCCATGCTGTGTGAATCTAATGGACTTTTAAAATGAATGTGTGTTTGTGTGTGTATGTGTGTGTGTGCGCACGTGTGTGAGTGCACGTGCGGGGGTGTGTTCTTCAGAGAATGTTGAATGTGTGATTGGGCTTAAGGAATTCTCATAAAGATAGATTGTGTACTATAAAAAAATTGGATGACATGAACAAGAAAGATCAAATGCTATATAACACTAAGGAGAACACGTGCCCAAATTGTCTCCTTATAAAAAAAGGGGCATTTATAAGTTGCAGCTGGCTTTGGTTAATACCTTGGTAATTTACAAGGTTGGAGCATTTGGTTTTGTGTTTTATTTGGAGATGCAAGAAAAGGAATAGAATCTTTATTCATCAAATAATCAAGAGGTTCTAATGACATAGAACTTTATACACAGTAAGATATATACAAAATATATATGTATATAAACACACAAGCATATATTCTATACGACAAATATATATTGAGTTCCTTGAACTGTTTTTACTTCTTGGAAAACAATCATTAACAGGGCAGATAGGAGTTCATGTTCTTCACATGAACTGTGATGGAAAAGTTAATTGAGATGAAGATAGTTACAAATATTTCCACCAATACTTCTGGTGTAACCAGTTGCAGATATGTATAAGGATTCTTCTAGGTGAGAGGGTATTTGTGAATAATATTCTGCAAATAATTATCTCCTAAAGGCTTAGGAAAGTTGAAAACCTCCTCAAAATGCTTTCTTATTATACATTCAACATTCATTCATTCAACAAAAATTTAGAGTGCTACCACATGAGCAACTGTTGTGGTCATTCATATACAAAAGTGAACAGAATGAATTGTCTTCCCTCTTTCTGCTTGTATCTGAAGGGAAGAGATGGATAGCCACTAGAGAAATAAGTGAATAATATATATTATGTCAGATGGCGAAAATGAAGCAAGGAAGGAGATAGTACCAGGGTGGATGTTGAGGGTAAGGCAGGGCAGAGGTTACGATGTTATAAAGAGTGCCAGAGACCTCTCTGGACAAGTAACATTTGAGCAGAAACCTGAAAGCCATAAGGGAATGAATTATGGAGACACCTGGGGGAGGGGAGGAAAGAAGTTTTCAGACAAAAGGAAAAGTTAGTGTAAAAGTCCTGAGTTGGGAATAGGCTTTACATATTCAAGGCACACCACAAATACCAGTGATGCTGAAATGGAGCAACCACAGGGAGAGGAGTAGGCGGTGCCATCTGAGGGATGGGGTTGCCTCGGGTAACTGCTGCAGGGTAGTCTACTGTGGAAGATACGCTGGCAGGAGAAAGAGGTGTTCATTTGAAGAATATTGGACATTTTAAAAGAAACTGCTTTACTCTATTTTGGTCTATTTATCCTATTAAATTCTTTCTAGACTCTTTATTTCTCATGCTGGTGATAAAAATGTGTCATCTTCAGCCTATGTGTGTAAAATAAGGTTTCTGAAATAACTTCACTTTGCTGAGTTGTTTTTTTGTTTTGCTTTGTTTTGTTTTTTTAGTTTACTTTTTGGCAAATGATGCAGCATCCCCTTGCTGGAGTGTCTTTCAGAAGAGAATTTATGGAAAAAAAAAAAAGCAAGGACATTTATTCCATTTCTGGAAATCATGGTATGTTTAGCTGCTAGACAAGTGAAAGATTTTCTGGCCAATCTGCTGTGTGAAGGAAAAACAGTCTCTCTTTCTCTCCTGTATATGTATGTAGCTGGTGCATATGTAATATGTATATCTGTATTTTTAAAAAATCTATTCTTAGCTCATGAAGAGCCTAACCCTGTCTCAAATTGTATAGAATCTTTAAAAATTCTCTTCTTATCGGCAGGTGGGCTATGGATTGATGGGGGAGATATTGGATATTTTCTTATAGGATTAAGAAAAGTGCCAAAGAGGAGGAAAAAATAAAACCTCCAGAAGCAAAAAATATTTCTCACTCATACATGATATACATGTATGTATATCCAGATCTATCTGTATATGGGTGTATAATTGAGCTTATGAATTTTCAATTGTCCCTAAAAAGACTTTTTTTTTTCGGTTTGTAAGCTTAAATCCTTAGGCATCATAAAGTAATGGTTAAAAACTTTGGGGTCAGAGAGACTTGAATTTGAATTCCACCTTTTCCACTTTCGAGTAGGGAGACTAACCTAACTCTATTTTTTAATTATTATTTAAATTCTAGTTAGTTAACATATAGTGTAATATTGGTTTCAGGAATAGATAACCTCACAGAGAAACTAACTAACTGAATGCCTACCTCACAGAGAAATTAACTATTATCTGATATAATGTGTACGGAACATTCAGAACAGTATCAAATATGTAGTAAATGCTCGGTGGGGCATACTTAATATCATTTCTTAATTCCTCCCTGTTCTCTCAGTTCCTGTGTTCAGCCATTCACCATTTTATATTAACTCTTCGACAGCAAGAGTATGAGTTCTGCCTTTTATCTGTGTCTCTAATACAATGAACTGAATCACCCTTCTATTCATTCATCCAATACTTACTGAGCACATATGCACCAGGGATTGTGCTAGGAGACAAAGAAAGCAGTGAAAAAGATGGAGAATTGCCATTCAGCTTTCAATCTAAATAGAAAGCTGAGAGGCCCTTAAAAAAAAAAGAATACTAAATTTAGATAAGATATCCCCTCAGTATCTAGCACAGGGCCAAACATTGAGGATATTCCAAAACAGCCATAGACTTAATCTTGTAGAATTAGGAAAGAACCTAGAGATAATCCTGTATAAACCCCTTACTTTTAAATAAAAGTTTGTGACTAAGCATAGCTCAATATTGTAAGGTGATGCTTCAAGTAGTATGAACAAAGTAGTTTTGTTTATCACAATAACAGATCCTTTATTTGATAGATGAGAAACAGTAACATAAGACTTTATATTGTTCAGTGTTAGAATAAGTTGTTAGAATTAGAGGTGAGACTGGAAGATATTGTAGTTAACAGATGTGAACTGTTACGTGTAATTTGTTAATTACAAATACATGTCCAAGAAATTAGATGAAAAGATGGAGAATTTTAGAACAGAAACTTCATTATATGAAAAGTAATCAAATGGAAATTCTAGAGGGGGAAAAAACCCACAGTAATTGAAGTTAATTCAATAAATGGGTTTTACAGTAAATTAGACACAGTGGAAGAGAAGTTTGGTGAAACTGGAAGGAAAGGCAGTAGAAATAACCAAATGGAAGAATGAAGACCAATGAATAGAAAATAGCCAGACAGTCATTTGGACAAAATGAAATATTTAACATACCTGTAATTAGAGCATCTGAAGAAAAAGGTATGGAGAATAGTCAATAGTGTATTTGAAAAGATAATGACCAGTATTTTTCCAAGACTGATGAAAAATACAAAACTACAGGTTCAAGCATTGCTACAAAGCCTACAGGTTCAAGAAGTGTAATAAAACCTAAACGATAAATGCAAAGAAAACCACATCTATGAACATCATACTAAAGCTGCAGATTAAATAACCAACTCCCAACAAATTTTTAACAGTATATACTTTGTGCAAAGCACTGGGTATGGAAAAAATAGAGAATTTATAATTAGAGAGAAAACATTTTAAAAATAAAAAGTTACATTAAATATAAAGCAAAGTTCAACCATTTTTTAATTAGTATATTTTTTGTGCGCTTTTTAAAAATGTTTGCTTATCATCAGGTGATGAGTATATTTTTTAGGATTTTATTTATTTATTTGAGAGAGAGTGAGCAAGAAAGAGAACAGGAGTAGGGGGAAACGGCAAAGGGAGGATGGACAGAGGGGAGGGAGAAGCAGACTCCCGGCTGGGCAGGGAGCCCAGTGTGGGGCTCTATCTTGGGACTCCAGGATCATGACGTGAACTGAAGGCAGGCGCTTAACAGATTGAGCCACCCAGGTGCCCCCTATTTGTCTATCTTTGCACCCATACCTCAGAGTCTTAATTAATAAATCTTAATTACTGTAGGTTTACAATAAATCTTGATATTTGGAAGTAAGTCCAACTTTCATTATCTTCTTTAAGATTGCTTGTGTTCTTTTCATTTCTCTACACATTTTGGAATCTGCTTGTTGATTGATATACATTTAAAAATAACTTTTGAGATTTTGATTGAAATAACATTGAAATGGATTAATTTGTGGGAAACTGGTATCTTTACATTAGCAAATTTACCAAGTCATAAACATGGTATATACCTCCATTTATTTAAGTATTTAAAATTACCTCTATAATGTTTTATAATTTTCTGTATAGAAGTCACACAACCTTATTAAAATTATTCCTTTGTATTTTATGTTTTTATTGCTATTTATAAATGATTTTTTAAAAAAGAAAATTTCACAGAGAAAGACATGTATCATATGACCTCACTGATATGAGGAATTCTTAATCTCAGGAAACAAACTGAGGGTTGGGGGAGTGGTGGGGGGGGTGGGAGGGATGGGGTGGCTGGGTGATAGACATTGGGGAGGGTATGTGCTATGGCGAGCGCTGTGAATTATGCAAGACTGTTGAATCACAGATCTGTACCTCTGAAACAAATAATGCAATATATGTTAAGAAAAAAAAAAAGAAGAAGAAGATAGCAGGAGGGGAAGAATGAAGGGGGGGAAATCGGAGGGGGAGATGAACCATGAGAGACCATGGAGTCTGAAAAACAAACTGAGGGTTCTAGAGGGGAGGGGGGTGGGGGGATGGGTTAGCCTGGTGATGGGTATTAAAGAGGGCACGTTGTGTGTGGAGCACTGGGTGTTATGCACAAACAATGAATCATGGAACACTACATCCAAAACTAATGATGTAATGTATGGTGATTAACATAACAATAAAAAATTTAAAAAAAAGAAAATTTCATTTGATACTTACATGTTGCCAGTATAGAAATACAAATAATGTTTATATACTGATCAATGACATTGCTAAATTCACTTATTAATTCTAGCAGTATAGAAAAAATATTTTGAATTTTCTACCATTCAATTATGTTGTCTACAAAAAAGGAGAGTTCTATTTATTTCTCTCTACTCCTTATATCTTTTATTTCTTTCTTGCCTTTTTTAATCAAGTATTCCTAAATCCAATTTCCCCTTTCTTATTCCATTTGTTATGTATTCTTTTGCTGTTCTTCTATTGGATATCCTGGAGATTACAACATGAATACTTACTAGAGTCTCAAAAATTTAGTCCTTTTACTACCTCCCACACAATTCAATAAACTTTGAACACTTTATTTAATTCCCTCCCTCTTCTGTGTGTCTGCATATATAATGGAAAAGATAAACAAGTGGATAGAGCTAAAAAGATTTTGACTGACAAAACCAAATGTAATGTATTTTTGAGCTTAAAATATGTATAACTAAATACATATTTTTATAGATGAATGTATATTATATATCATTAAGTGGAGCACACAAAATATACTAATCAAAAAATGAGTGAACTTTGCTTTATATTTAATTTTTCATTAAAAATTTTATCTCTTGGGAGGTGCCTGGGTGGCTCAGTTGGTTAAGCATCTGCCATCAGCTCAGGTCATGATCCTAAAAATTTGTTGAGTGTTGGCTATTTATCTTTTGTTATTGTTCATTGGTCCTTTCTTTTATCTATAACTTTTCCATAATCATAAAATATTTTAAGCATGTAACAAACTTTTAAAATGCATTATTTATAGTCTTGTTTATAAGTTCACTTGCCAGATAATAAAATGTTTTATTTCCATATAATCTTTGCAATAATATTTTGAAAGAAACCTAAAACCAAATCTCTCCTTATGCTCATTATTTATAAACCATAGATCATAGACTTTTAGGGTTTGAAAGACTTGAACAGATTGTATGGATGATGTCTGCAGTGAAGAAAACTAGAGTCTAGAGATGTTCGGTTCTGTCCCCACAAACACAAGCATGGTAATATTGTGGCCAAGAGAGAAGCCAGGGTTTTTTGTACCCAGAATAGTGCTTTCTTTCTTCATACACTTCAACCACTAATAAAAATTCTTAACTATATTGTAGATATTTAGAAAACAAAAAATTAATGCCTGATACTCCCCTCATTCTGACAATCTCATTTTTAATATAAATTTGTTATTAAATAAATAACATATATAAAATTCTAAAATGACTTTTTTCTTTAAGGTTAGAAACAGACATTTTGTCCTGGTTCTAATAACCTATATTTATAATGCCTGCACAGTATTAGGTATAGTTAATCATTCTCCTATTTTAGAATGTTTAGTTGTTTCCTCTTTTCATCTCCTAGAAACATGATGAATATATTTGTGAAACTGGAGTTTTCCACAATTGAGATTATTTGCTTAAGTTATGGTCCCCCAAATTTCGATCCTCTTATGACTCTTGATACATACTGCTAAATTACTAAAAAGTTTACAATATCATCAGCAATATAAAACATGCTATTTCAATAATGAAAAAGGGTCCTTTTTAAAAATTTTAATTCCAGTAAAGTTAACATACAGTGTGATATTAGTTTCAGGTGTACAATATAGTGATTCAACAAACCTATACATTACTCAGCGCTCATGAAGGTAAGTATACTCTTAATCCCCATCACTGACTTCATCCATCCCCACTCACTTCCCCTCTGGTAACCATCCGTTTGTTCTCTATAGTTAAGAATCTGTTTTTTTGTTTTCTCTCTCTCTTTCTCTTTTTTCTCCTTTTTTTTTTTTGTTTTGTTTCTTAAATTCCATGTATGTGTGAATTCATATGGTATTTTTATTTATGTAAGTCATTTATGTGATCTATCTTTAATTACTGAAAATAAAGCATATACTTTCCATGTTTATTCTTGTTTTTCCTCTTTTGTAAATTTTCTGTTCAGATCCTTTCTGTAGGCATATGTTTTAGTGGGTTTTTTGCCCTGTATATTCTTTTTATCTATTGATCAATTGATCAATCAATCTATTTTCTATAAACAGGATATAATTTCTGTATCTGCTATATTTGCTAAACTTTTTTTCTAATTTCTGCTCTAGTCTCTACTACTATGTCCATCACAAAATAATCTAGTTCTAAAAAATTACAGTCTTTACTAAGTTTACCTAGAAGAAAAGGCAAGTAATCACTATTATGATTAGTAGATTTTCCTTCTTTTTCTTATTTTAGACAATGATCTGCAAATGTTTTTGAGTGTTCCTTTACATTATGATGATATCATTCTTCAGTTGTGTCATGGTAGAGTTTATGAGGTTCAAGTTCACCATTATATAGTTTTAACATCACACAGAAATCCCAGGTAAATGTTTATGAGTAAATTAACTAGACCTTTGCTAGTATGAATAGTATGAACTTACAGTCAAACGGATTCATTTATAAGTGCATCAGAGTTGCAAATTTACATATACCACAGTTTGGATGTGCATATAATGCAACTTCTTCATTTCTCTATAACAGATCTAATTTTTATGACCACACTTACCAGGAAGTATGATTGAAATACTAAATTTAGCCCAATCTGACTCAAACATTAGTCAATCCAACTATCTGAACAAACTTGAGCATAATCCTAAAGTAACCCTGCAGCAATTTCTCATTCTCTTTCCTCTATTTCTCTTCAAGATGGCATTTGGATGTGAAGGAGAAAAGTGTAAACCACCTCATGGCATTGGGGAAGAGAGGAACATTGGCCTCATGCTGGTCCTTAGATATGCACTGATTGACCAAACACTAAAGTTTGTTTGTCATTTATTGATTGTGATAGCAAAAACTTTAAAACCAGTACAACATCGGCACCTAAGAATAAAAACGCCGGCTATAGACGACCAGTACAGTCATACCATGCATGTTGGAAGAATCACAGCTCTGCACTTGCTGCTAATGTCTGATGCTAATAAATCCCTTGTCTATCCCATCTTGGCTTAGTTAGGATCCATTGGCTTCTTCCAGCTGACCAGGTCTCTCTAATCTTGTACTGAAAATCCCTGTCCTGCCTTTGACTCCACAGTTCTCTGCACAAATGCCTGGACAAAAGGGGCAGGCTTTTCACTACTTCATAACCTCTTCCTTCCAGAGAAGGCATCTCCCCTCCTCTGTCTCTTTGCCAGAAACTATAATGGTTAACTTCGTATTGGGAGAGAAAACCAGCTTACCAATAAAGGGGAAAATCAGGAATTCATTTTAAAATATAGTATACTTATATCACATGCAATGACAAAATAAGAAAAGGGGTGTCATAGAAATACTAGAATAATAGAACTTAAAATTAAAATAATGAATTAAGGTTCTTAAAATCTTTGTTTCCTTCATGTCAATCTGTGGAAAGAGATAATTCCTTGTAAATTTGCTACCAGAGTCTTGATCTGTCCTTCATTCTGATACCATAAAAATCAAGATGGGGTGCCTGGGTGGCTCAGTTGGTTAAGCGACTGCCTTCTGCTCAGGTCATGATCCTGGAGTCCCGGGATCGAGTCCCACATCGGGCTCCCTGCTCAGCAGGGAGTCTGCTTCTCCCTCTGACCCTCTTCCCTCTCGTGCTCTCTATCTCTCAAATAAATAAATAAAATCTTTAAAAAAAAATCAAGATGAACTTACATTCTTGATGTTAGTCATCTATAACTCAAATCAAGTATCGTATGTGGAAAAGATAATGAACTAATAGAAGTCATCTAGCAACAAATAGACCAAAATGACCTAAAGTTGAGGGTAAGGTAGACATTTATTGCTTTTTCCTATTCGGCTTCTTTCTTCTGGTAATATCATATGGTTTTTCCTTTCAGGAACCAGCACTTCCCTGCTCTCAGTTTATGTAGGTTGCCTGGAGGGGACAGTAACTCTCTGATCCAGGAGTGGGCATGTGACCTAACCTTGCACAATGAACATATTCCACCTCCTTTGCCCCAAGGAAGTGTGCACGACACATGTCATCCAATGATCACGACTTACTAGTGTTGAGATTTTATTGGAACAATTGAGAAGAGAACCCCCTTTTCGCTGGAATAGCTAGCAGTACCTACAGTTGCTGGGGGCCACCTTAGGTAGATAATTTACTTGATGAGTACAATCAACACAAAGCCAATTATAGCTGGGAAATGAAAGAGAAATCTCTTGAGATTCTGAATTTAGCAATTCCTCGAGAAGGACCTAACCTTCGAGTTTTCTATAATGTTAGTCAATGAATTCTTTTTTTGTTTTTGTAATGTGAACTTAAATTTTTGTTACTTGTAAACAAAAAGACTGCTGGGTAATACAGACTGTAATGTTTCTACTTTATATCATGCCATTGCCAAGAATTTATCTGTCTCCTTACACTCTATTTAAATTCTTTCCAGAGGACTAAAGTTAGATTTATTCAGAAATATTTTATATGCCATAGATGCATGTTAAGAGAAATAAAGTTTATTTTTATTATCTCTCAAGAGATATTATTGTAATTGGGTAAATAATAGTGCCTTGCAGATTGTGCATATATAACAATTAAAAAAACAAACAAAACAAACCAAAAAGAGCAAGCAGAAATAATTTGACCAGAAATTACATATTAACCTCTGCCAGCCATCTCATTTCGAGTGCCAAAAGGCAATAATTTTTTGCTACTTCAAATATAAATGCATGTCTAGGAATAGAAATTCCAATATTAGTAGGCATAGTCACTTGTAATATTTTAGATATGGTAGGAAAACGTAAATTACATTTAAAATATATGATGTTAGGCTAATGGATGACTTGAAAGCCTTTAATAGTATTTGCTTACAAATTATCTAAAAATTTTATTCTAGAGTGTTTTTATATATTCCTAGCATATATATATTTATATATAATATATTATATAATTAATATATATTTATATTATATATATTTAATTTATATTTTTATATATTCCTAGAAGATTACAGGCCAGCTTATTAACTTTTAACAGCAACATCAGCCTTTAACCATTACAAAAATTACCTAGATTGGGGTTTCTATAAATTCTGCAAAAGTAAAGATTTTCATTTTCAATAATACAGCCATGAAGACACGTGGGGCTTCCAGATCATAGACAAAACTATTAGCAAAATGTTAGGGTTCTGGAGTGTCTCAGAAATACTTACACTTAGCTTAAAAATATACTATACTTCAGAGGAAAGAGGCAAAAAAAATGCTTTTTACCTTTGGGATTTTGGGGGGATGAGTATTAGTATAGTTATATCGTTCTAAAATATTTTTCACAGGCTCAATGCATGCACCATGTAAGTGTAATATGTCCATTATGTATCCAACTATCTACACGGTTTTGCAAATTAGATATGCTAGACCTATTTCAAAGTCTGCTTTGTGCATAACAATTCTGAGTAGTCTCATTAGGAACAAAAAGAGAAAGTTTTCACAGCTCCTTATTGCTATTTATACTTTTGAAAAATAAAAGGAATCAAGGTTTTAATAAAATGGAGACTGAGTATGCTATCATCAAAATTTTAATATGTGGAACCTTGCTAGCACTATAAAATAAACCAAGTTTGAAACTGAGCCTTTTCTTAGAGATTTATTTATTCATTTGAGAGAGAGTGCACACGTGCATGCAGGTGGGGAGAGAGAAAGGCAGAGGAGAGGGAGAGAGAATCTTAAGCAGACTCCATGCTGAGCACAGAGCCCAACTGCGAGCTCAGGGCACAATCTCACAACCCTGAGATCACAACTTGAGCCAAAACCAAGAGTCAGGCACTTAACCAACTGTGCCACCCAGGCACCCCTGAAACTGAGCCTTTTATTATTTCAAGAAATACATTTATATTTGGACTATAAATAAATATATATATATATATATATAGTCCATATTATATATGGACTAAACACTGAGTGTCTGAATTCCTTAAGAAAGCAACACACTGCTTTCTTCTTACTCCATGTAATTTAGTTGGCAATATATGATAAACAATAGCTTCATATCTTTCTTTAATAAAAATTGACTGTCAGAGTTGGAACTTTCTTTTTGTGAAAAATCAATATAAACAACCTTTGTGACTTACAAGTTATACTCTTTTGAAGCAGCAATTTTGTACTACCTCCAATTTTAAGCTTTCTTTAAAAAAACGCTTAAAAGCATAAGAAAATACAGCATTTTGTTTTTATGGATTCTGTGTGTGTGTGTGTGTGCGTGTGTGTGTGTGTGTGTGTGTTAAACACCATCCTGAAACTTTTAATAGAAATAAATCCACCCTATTGTTTTTTATCCAAGCCAAAATGTTAAAAGAAACAAAACTTTTCAAGTGAAACTTGTTTCTTCGCCCACATTTTTAGCATAAGTGTAAAGTGAAAATCTTTATCTGCTTGTTTAAAATGTTGTTGACAGTATTTTATTTTTATTTTTATTTTTTTTAGTCTAGTGAAATTTTTCTTATGTAACCCAAGCTTCCTTGACCTACAGGAAGCTATCCAGTGATGCATAAAGAGCCTGGATCAGGAATTCCCTGTATACAAATATGATTACCCCTTTGCCATTGTACTCTTTGGGAATTGTGTTTGATTTCATTTGTAATATTATTCTGTCCTTTTTAGAGTTCATGTTGCACAAAAACCACTTAGAGAGCAAATGCTAACTTATTTATTTTGCATTCCCAATATTTTGTATTCACTTGTCTATTTGAATATTTGTTAAAGGCATAGATAGGTAGTTTGAAAGGTGAACAAAAAATGAAGAGTCCAGGTTCACACTCTTAGGCCTGTTACTTATATGTAACCAACATTGGATAAACCATGTAAGCTTTCTGGGTCTCAGTTTCCTGAACTGTAAAGTTTTAGATATTACCTATCTAAGCTTTTCCAGATCTAATATTCTGTGGATCCCCAGAGGGCTATAGCCAAACAGACAGCTCTGGGGTAAACAATTCCAAAACATATACCCTATGCTAATGTTTCATAGCTGTATGAAAATAAACTCTCTGAACTTAATATCTCTTTTCTATCTTGTTTAAAAACCATTAACGTCTTCTATAATATTTTTCCCACATCCATGTGATGGCAGTAATTCATAAATTTAACATGACTGTGAGCTCTGGGAAGGCAGATTCCATTCAGGTTTCTATATCTTTAATTTCTCCTTTAATGATTATAGATAATATGGACTCAATACCTGTTTATTAAATGACTAAAGAATGCTGATCTTTAACCTTTTTCTTACCTATTTTATAATGTTTTATAGAATAGGTCTTGCATGCTGAATCCATATTTCCATTTGTAATATAACATTTTTAAATTTAAATGCATATAATTATTGATTCATGAGCCTTGCAAATAATCATCACATATTTCCCTAAATCAAGCAGACCAGCACAGGGTGAATAATTATATTTTGGTACCTAATTCTCATTTGAGCATAACTGAGCCTACACACATCTGCTACTCACAGATGAAAATATAGAAAATGATTGAAAATAAAAGTAAAGAAATAAAGACAACCAACTTAAGATGAAATTCGAGCAAGAGAATTAAGACAACATTGGCAATTTTCTTCTAAGATTGAAAGGCACAAAAGACACAGGGAAGAGAAAAAGATACTATGGAAAAAAATTGACTCTCTTAGAAAGAATATGAAAACAAAAACTCTCTTGCTCCAACCTTAGAAATCTCGGCAAATACTTCTATTAGAAATGACTGCTTTGGCTCAATTTTTTTCCATATTTCTTTTCATGTATCAAAGCAATAAATGGAAGTGAAATGTTTTAGAAGAATTGGTAGACAATGATTTTGCAATGCTTTTAAACATTGGTCCTTAGAATGGAAAAAACATACTAGGATGTCCCTTTAATGTAACCACTGACCGAGAAAAGAATGAACTATAAAACTGAGAGAAATATGAACTTTCAAGGGATATGGAAAAGTTTAAAGCACATGAATTCAAAGTCAAGGGTGTGGAAGGACAGTAATGCTTTGGACATATTAAAAAAAACTGAGATTGGAAAAGAGGTAGTTCTGTAAAAAACAAGTTAAAATATAAGTAATCCAGAGCCTGGCGGGTGCTCCAGAAGTCAAGAGAGAGAGAGTGGAAGAAACCCCACATATGAGGTTGGATGCAGATTGGATGCAGCAGCCTGTTTACATTTATGGAAATAGATACAGACACAGAGAAGATATGCGAAAGAATTCATCCTAGTGAGGGCTGCCTGGGTGGCTCAGTCGGTTAAGTGTCTGCCTTTGGCTCGGGTCATGATCCCGGGGTCCTGGGATCGAGCCCCACATCGGGCTCCCTGCTCAGCGGGAAGCCTGCTTCTCCCTCTGTCTGCCACTTCCCCTGCTTGTGCTCTCTCTCTGGTAAATGAATAAAATGTTAAAAAAAAAAAAGAGAGAGAGAAAGAATTCATCCTAGTGAAAATAGGTGGCACACAATGAAGAGCTTTATAGCACAAATGTCACCAAAACTATCCTATGGAAAGATCTCAGAGCCGATGGGATTTTAGAAAACCTGGTTTTGAGAGTCTCAGCCTAAAGCCAAACTGACTGACCACAGGCAAATTATTTACTGTCTAGGATCAACCAGAAGTATAAATATGTCAGGCTGTATTTCCTCAGTTCTGAACCAAGCACAATCAGGGGTGGGAGGAATGAGAAAGGGGACACTGTGCAAGTGAGGTCTGATTTTGCCCTCTGGGAGCTTAGATTCAAAGGAAGAGACAAACGTGACAAGAGCTTTCTGGTTCAGAGTAGAGACATAAATGTTAACTAGTACACTGTGAGTCTTGAATAAAGAAACAATTTTCCCTCTGGGGAGAAGAAGAAAAATGTCCTAAACTGGTTTAAAAATAGTACATAAGAAAAGACTATGAAGTAACAAAGTACACATTTTGTTTCAGGAGCTAGTGAGTAGATTGAGGTCAAATGAAGTGTAGTGAGAGGTGCAGATGAGTCTGGAAAACTGTTAGAAGTCAGGCCTTACAAGAAATGTCATGTTTTTTTCTTTTGGCAACTGACTACAACTACAGAAATTTTTGCAACATATAATCTGATCTAACCATTAATCTCAAAAACATTTTTCAAATTTGACTATTTCAACAGCTAAATGTGTATTTCTAGCTATTACAAAGGTCACTTAAATAATTGTTATGCCATGCCAAAACCGAAGGTTAATAAAGCACATTGTTTGAGGACAAACTCTAGAGTCAGACTGACTTGAGTTCACATCCCATATCTGCTACTTTCCAGCCCTATGACTTGGGTGTGTTACTTAATCCTTCTGTGCCTCAATTTTCTCAAAATGCATGTACATGGTATATAACAATTATTCCGTAAGAGTATGCTATATAAAAGGAAAGACAATGACGCAGAATGATTACAAAAGAGAGAAGGAAAAATGAAGCTCGTTTGAAGTAAAAAAATCTGCTAGAACTAAGTGAATTTAGTAAAACTGTAGGATATAAAATCAACATATAGAAATCAGTTGCATTTCTATACATAAAATATCTGAAAAAAAATAAAAGATACTATCCCATTCACAATAGCATCAAAAATGATTTAAAAAATACTTAAGAATTAATTTAACCAAGGAAGCAAAAGATACAATGAAAACTACAAGACTTTGATGAAAGAAATTGAAGAAGACACAAACAAATGGAAAGCTAATCTATGCTCATGGATCGGAAGAATTAATGTTGTTAAAATATCCATCTACCCAAAGTCATCTATAGGTTCAGAGTAATTCTTATTAAAATTCCAATGACATTTTGTCCACAGAAATAGAAAAAATCAACCCTAAAATTTGTATGGAACCACAAAAGATCCCGAATAGCAAAAGCGTCCTGAGAAAGAAGAAAAAAACTGAAGGCACCACACTTCCAGATTTCAAACTATATTACCAAGCTATAGTAATTATAACAGTATGGTACCGGTATAAATACAGACGCAAAAAACAATGGAACAGAGTAAAGAGTCCTGAAATAAGCCCCCACATACACAGTCAACTAATAGTTGACCAGCGAGCCAAGGACACTCAATGGGGAAATACTAGTCTCTTCAACAAATGGTGTTGGGAAGACTGGACAGCTACAGGCAGAAAAATGGAATTGTACCCCTAAAGTATACCACTCACAAAAATTAACTTTCAATGAATCAAAGACTTAAACATAACACCCGATACTGTGAAACTCCCAGAATAAAATAAAGTGAAGAAGTTCCTTGACATTGATCTTGACAACGATTTTTTGAATATGACACCAAAAACACAAGCAACAAAAGCAAAAATCAGCAAGTGGAACTAAATCAAATTGAAAACTTCTGCATAGCAAAAAATTATAATAATAATAATCAGCAAAATGAAAAGGCAACCTACAGAATGAAAGAAAATATTTGCAAATCATATATACAATAAGGAATTAATGTCCAAAATATAGAGAGAATTCATACAACTCAATAAGAACAACAACAAAATTCTAGTAAAAAATGGGCAGAAGAACTGAATAGATATTTTTCCAAAGAAGACATCCAGATGGCCAACAGGTACATGAAAAGATGGTTAATATCATCAATTGTCAGGGAAATGCAAATCAAAACTACAATGAGATATCTTCACTAATTTTTTTTTATTTTTAACATTTTGATTTTTTAAAACCCATTTCCTACCAAGAAAAGAACAGCAAAAAATCAGGAACTTAATCAGTTGTATATGTAAATTTTGACCAAGAACAAGCAAGTAAACAAATATCCCTCTTTATAGGCATGAGAGCAGTAATTCTTGAAGTGTGGTCGCCAAAGCAGCAGCAACAACATCACAGAGGGCCTTGTTAGAAATACAAATTCTCTTGCCTGCACCCCAGACTTAGTGACTCAGAAACTCTGAGGGTGGGTCTAGCAGTAGGTGGTTTAATAAATTCTCTGGCTGATTCTGATGCTCACTAACATTGAAAGCCGCTGCATTAAAGTTTTGCTCCAACTCGTAAGAAGTCTCTCTATAATTACCCGGGAAGAGGAATCTCTTCCCCTTCTCTGCAAAAGGTTATGAAATCCAATGTAATTGGGGTAGGCAGAACATTTTGATTTGAGAGCCACTTGAGAACTCACCTTATGTTCCAATGAGGAGATACCATACTGGTCTGATAGTTACGTCAAATACATTTATAACATCACCTTCCCCAGGAGACAGGGCAATTTTTCAAATGTGAATTTTTCAATTTTGGTCATGTGCTCTCAGCTAAGTTTGTTGTAGTACCAAAGGGAACTTGAGATTTGTGCTGGGGATGAAAAAGCTTTTAATGCAAAATAAATCTATAAAAAAGCAAATAAACAAAAACAAATATTAAGTGACTGTGATTTAAAAAAAAAAACAAAAAACAAACACCTGAAATTCAGGAAAAACAACTTTAAAAATCTATGGCCTCTTAAATCCTAAAACACAAGTGGAATGCCCTGGCTAGTTTTGTGAGAGGGAAAAAATGTTAACACATTGATTTAGCTAAGAATAGAACTAGCAGTTACCATACTTAAGTTAAAATTACAGGGACTATAAATCTTTATCCCTTAGGGTGTACTGCTGGGATTAGAAGAAAATCTACTTATGATTTATCCTTTTAATAGTTCTGAGATTTGTAAGGGTCTTTTCTTTTCACTCTTTATATCTGCATTGCCTAACCTTTTGATTGGCACTTGGAGGATACATTCTATAGTGGAAATAGACAGAATGAGCATGATGTATGTTCACAGTCTCAATAGCAAATGTTCCTTATTAATACATATTATCCAAATATAGCTTCTTGTGAGAAAAAGTTTTAGTCCAAATCCTAAGTATTTCGGAGCAACTAGCAGCAGGAAGTAGAAGAAAATGCAGTTAGCTGTGAATGTGGATTGAGGTGTTTCATCAGCCTGGTGAGATTTGGTGGGCTCTGCTGGGAGACACCATGTTCATAAAACACAACAGCTGACTAACATCTGTGTAGGCAGGTTATATAGAGACAAAGCATAGCCTACCAGTGTTCCAAGATGCAGTGAGAAAAAGGGAAACTTTCTCTGAGGCCATATATTAAGAAGCCTTAAACTCGGGATGGCTGGGTGGCTCAGTCGTTAAGCATCTGCCTTCGGCTCAGGTCATGATCCCAGGGTCCTGGAATCGAGTCCCACATCCGGCTCCCTGCTCAGTGAGGAGCTTGCTTCTCCCTCTCCCTCTACTGCTCCCCCTGCTTGTGCTCTCTCTCTCTCTCTGACAAATAAATAAATAAAAATCTTAAAAAAAAAAGAAGCCTTAAACTCCATCCATAGAGAAAACAGGTGCTGAAGACAGACAGTGATCTGTATAGACCAAGCAATAAAAGTGTAATTTTCTTGAAGTTATTTCAGCCTTTATAATCTACTTTGGTTGTTTATATTGATCAGATTCACTGGATAATCACCCAATTCCATAGACAGCTTTGAAATATAAATGGGCATAAGCTATTTACAAAAATACATGTTTTCTACTGTGGGACTGAAACCTAAGAATTCAGAATGGGAGTTGACCAGAACTAAATATCAAAAAAACTTTGATGTAAAAGTATTGTTAAGGTTGCAGGGATGCATGAGTGGAGGTGATGCCGAAAACATCTAACATAAAGAGAAAAATGAATCTCTTGGTGAAATTTTAGGATTTGTGGAATCTGAATGAAAAAAATGTTTTTTAAAAAATGTCACTATAAGCTTCTTGAATTTCTATGTAGGAAACTTGTAAAGCAGTCTTGATGAGAAAGTGATTTAAAAACAAAGACAGGAGCAGCATTACAGTAGATTAATAAAAATATGGAACAGACCCACGACCTGCAATTATTTGCATTTCTTGCCCTTACTTTTCTGATCTTGATTCCTTAACCACCTAAAGGAAATTCCAAAGAGGAGGATGGTAAGGGAAGGCAAAGCTGCTGTCAGCACAAATTCTGATTCTCTCTGTTGATTACACAGGCTTATATTCATGTCTTTACCTGCTGGAAAGTGCCTCACCAGTATAATACACACGTACTTTATTTCTGACCTCAAACTTCTCCTCAGCTCTCCCGATGGACTTTGATTCCTTACAGATTCCAAAGAGCCATGTACATATTATCCTATTAAATCCTAACTATACCTCTGTGAGATACAAAGTGGTTATCAAATCTATCATGTATTACAGAGAGTCAGCAGATCAGAGTTACAGCCCAAGTTGGTAGCCAGGTTCTGCCACTTAGTAGCTGTGGGAGTCTGAGAATTCACTTACCCTCTGTGTGCCTCAGTTTATCCATCTGTAAAATAAGGACAAAAACAGAACCTGCCTCAATGTCTTGTTGTGAGATTTAGTTAATTTATGGGATGTGCTTAGAGCCATGCCTGGATCATAAGAAGTGCTAAATAAATATAAGCTATTGTACTCAATTTACAGTTGGACCTAATTTTGCGTTCTCGTCCCATGGGACTTACTTGCTGCGTGCTCTGGTGCTCTGGGAAAATCTTTTCTTAATGATCCTTGATTTCCTCAGGAGTAATTTCAAGATTAAAAACAAATCTCACAGCAGTGTTGTGACGACTTAATGGGATAAAATGTGTCATGGGTCTTTGCGATCCAAAAGGACTAAAAATTGGTCAGGATGGTTGAGAAGTTTTCATGTCAGAAATCAAATGCACGTATGTGATGCTAACCTATGTAGATGCCATGCTTGCTGACTCTGACTCTGGGAGTCCATTCGAGATTGGTCTGGTACTAAGTGAATGTAAAATTGATCCTAACCCATCAGGATAACAAAGCTGCTCCTACCATGGAGAATGAAAATGTTAAAAATTACGTCTCTGACAAAAGTTGCACATTTATAATAACCTTTCATTTCGGTATGAGCATCATTCCCAGTTATATGATAATACTGTAATTAAATGCTGGGAAAAGCTAATGAAATACTACAAAATGTCAACTGTAAAATTAATTTTAGTAAGACAAATTCAAGAAGTAGAAAAGAGAGTTCAGTTGGAAATAAGACCATCCTAATAATTAGCCATCTGAAAAGGTCTCACTGAGCATAGCCAAAGTCACATAGAGGTCCTGGTAAGGTTTTAAATTATCATAAATCAGAAAGTGAATAGTATTCGGGGTGCCTGGGTGGCTCAGTCGGTTAAGCTCTGGACTCTTGATTTCGGCTCAGATAATGATCTCAGGGTCGTGAGATTCTCTCTCTCCCTCTCCCTCGGCCCCTCTCATTCTCCCTAAAAAGAAGAGTGAATAGTATTCAGAAATCAGTGGACAAATTGAAGACAGTCAACTATGCAGCATAATCAACAATGGATTACACTTTTTTGATAAACACTTTCTTCATGTCTCTAAATGCATGACAATTGTGAGGACCCAGGCAGGAGTGGGTGAAAGGTTGAGGAGGGAAGGAACATAGCTTTACATCTGGTGAGTGGGAAATTTTAAGGGTCTCTCTGCAGATATGGGTTTCTTATAAACCAGGCGGGAAATGAATGCCTTATCTCAAGGCCAATGCCATTTCTTTATAATTATAAATGATTTATTAAAACAAATTTATTATCAAGAGACTTAGATTCTTATCTGTTATTGCCGCTGACTATTTGAGGTTGGAAATTTCATTTTTGATTCATAGTACAATAGAGTTGGCTATTATATTAAATGGGATGATAGAATCGCACATTATACAATATTAATCAGGAAATATAGCATGCTCACTGAAGACAGACCCTAAGAAAGGGATATGACCAGTTTTCTTGGATGCCTTAATCACAGTTGTAGCAAAACCCATTGGTAATGGACCTAGACAGAGTTCAGGCCAAATCCTTCATCTGCTACTTGCTGACGTTGGGGAGTTATTCACTTGACTGCCAGATTCCTCATAGGTAAAAGAGAGATCATTCATTCACAACCTCCTTTGATGGCTTCAAAAAATAATCAAGAAAACACATGTCAAGCGTGTAAAGCCGTGCCTGGCACACAGAATATGCTTTTCTGTGAGCTTTTTCTAGTCCTCTCCTTTTTATTCTTCCTTCTCCTCTTCTATCAGCAGATCCCCAGAGTGGAGGACGGGACAATGAGGCTATTTAGGGAAGACAGCCAAAATGACTGTGATGGAAGGAAAAGCAACACCCAGGTCTCATTCCTGGCTCTTCCAACTCCTTCCCGGAAGTGAATTCAGTCCTCCTGCATGTACTTTCTCATCTTGTTGGGTCAGGTGACTTGTCTTGTTAGGGCAAAGACCAGAGTGTTAATCTTAGCCAAGGGTTTGTCTAGCTGTAAAACACTGAATATATCCCTTAAATGCTACTCTAGGACTTAATTTCTTTATCTTAACAATATGTGCTTGAATAAGAGCTAAGAAGTGGGGCAAGGAATAACTCGGGCGATGAACAGGGGAAAAAGCATGCCTCCTACTCCCTAAAAAGGCCTAAGGAGAGGGATCAGATCTGAAACCTATCCTTAATTAAATCATTAAATACATCCTTTATTAAGCCCTTTAATTCCGAGTACACTCAAACGCTGGAAAGAACCTTGAAGAACTGGTGACTGTAGGGCACCATCTAGTTTTGGCCACTAGAACTGCAACTGAATCTGATTCCCTAAGGCATATGACGTAAATTCTCTGGGGGCTGGAAACAGAGAAACTTACTCTTTAGCAGTTTGAATTTTTTAATTATTAAAATTCTAAATTGCAGCCATTGATTCCTTATTCTCTCAGAAAGGTTAAGCATTGCCTTTTTTTGGCAACAGCTGCTGTTCCTTTGATACATTAGTTTCTTATGAAAAATAAATGATCCATAGGTAAATATGAGATCTAAAACAGATCATAATATCAAAGATTTATGTATATTTAAGACAATGTCAGCACTTCCATTATGAACTTTCTTCCCAGAGTTCATGGATCAGCTGCATAAATTTATAGTAAGTGTAATCTTGGTGTATAATGAGCTCAAGTGTATTTTAGAAATAATCAAATCTTTAATAAAATCAGTATTTTATAAAAAGAACAAGACTTCACTTAACCCAACACTTTTGATTTCCAAAGTATATTTTAACCTTCAATGAAAAATTAAGTTTTGGGGACTCCCGGGTGGCTCAGTCGGTTAAGCGTCTGCCTTCGGCTCAAGTCATGATCCCAGGGTCCTGGGATCGAGTCCCACATCGGGCTCCTTGCTCAGTAGGGAGCCTGCTTCTCCCTCTGCCTGTCACTCCCCTTGCTTGTGCTCACTCTCTCTCTCTCTGTCAAATAAATAAATAAAATCTTTTAAAAAAAGAAAAATTAAGTTTTGGTTCTCTGAAAAAATTTTAAAACAGAGAATGCTGTTGTTGTCTTCATTTTTCCTTGGCTTAGAGATTACATTATACATTTCAGCTAATAATATACACTACCCCTTTAGATCAACTAAAATACCCCTCCAGTTGGGCTTTCGTGCATATGTAACTAGTTAGAAATAACTGAAAGAAATAGAATAAAAATTTTATAGGAAGAATTTTTTAAAGAATGAGAATACAGATTGATTTAGTTAATATGAATTCCATTTATAAAAGATACCCCTTATGCTTGGAAACTCACCATGATACTCATGTTATATTTCTACATAAGCTTTTAAAATATCCATTAGCTACAATAAGGATAATCATCTATAGTCTGACAAAAAAAAATCTTTCCAAAGATTCACATAGGAAAAAAAAATTGTGACAAGTCATCAGTGCTTCAAAATCATGACACTTTAAATTTATATAGCATTGTGGTATCTCAAAACCCTGTTTAATAAATTACTCATTTGCAAAGAAGGATAATTTCTCTGACAGAACAATATGCTTTATATGAGAGACCACTTTAGCCTTTTAAGAATATATCAAAGAATGTAGTCTGAGTACACTTTCTTTTGTTTGCTACAGTATAAGCTGAAGATAGTGTCGTTGGACATTTTTGTCCTTTTGGCTGTCCAACACATGAATTCCTTTTCCATGTTTGAGAAATTTCTACCATATGAGACTGAACCCTTCTCCCACTGGAAAAGTTGAAAATACGAGATACTCTTGTTTTTCAGCTAGGTACACACTGGTGTTTCACCAGACTATTTCTGTGGTATGACTTAGTTATTATTCCTTGTACAGATTGAAGAAGTTGGGTGAGTTACCCAGTATCTGTTTAACAAAACCATGTTATGCCTAAATCAAGCAGAATTAGTTTTACTTGCTGAATGACAGCGCAAATGAAGAAGCTTGGTTGCAGACCACAAGACAGCATGAGAAAGAGAGCCTCAATGGAATTGAGAGCAATAAAAATCCAGCTTATATTAATTGATGGAACAGCAGGAACTCAAAGCATCAAATTATTTACTAGGTTACTTGAGATGAAATACACATTGGAGAAAAAGGCTTTGGGGAATTAAGTGGCCAATCCCTTGGAGTAATATGAAGGGCTTAAAGAATTAAAAGACTGTGGGGAGAGATGATTATTTCTAATGGCACCATAAAATTTATACATAAAGAGAATGAGAAGGTCAAAATAGATGGCCAAGGATAGCTCTGTTCCACATTTATGGAGCGAATTTATGCATTTTCCTGACTTTTGCTCCCTGGACATATATTTCCCTCAAGGAAATTCACAATGGGATGGGTGCCCGATGAAGCACTAAATTTGACTACAGTCAACTCCTTTCACAAAATGTTCAATAGGAGCATTGCAATATTTTCCCCCTGAAAGAGTCAGACAGATAATTTAAATGACAATTTAATCAAGCATAGATAAGGAAGTAAGAAAACATCTAACCCTTTAATGTGTCAAATATCCAGGTCCAGATAAGTGAATTGTGTCATTCGTAAGGCAGGTTAAGTTATAAAACAGGTTTTAGTCCTTAAACATTCAGGGTGGGGAAAAGAAGTTAAGAACAAGGAGTGAATAGAAAGCTGAATATGTGTTTACATGATTTGGAGACCCCTGGAAGCCAAGCTAACAGCAAAGATTAGCCCCAATGAGAGGAGCAAGCGTTCAAAGCAGGCTTACACAAGACTCAAGCAAACATCGACACCAGACAATATAATTTTAAATGCAGGGCTAAGTAGCAAGGGAATCTAGTTAGTGGTTCAACTCAGAAGTTAGCAGCATCCCCACCCCTTGACATTTCCTAGGGAGTGAGGACTTAACAGTAACCAGCAGTCAGTGAGACCACAACCACTGGCTTGGGATCAAGCTGATGTCTCAAGAGGCTGTATAAGTTAAGATACGAAGAGAACTAAAATAACTGAGGCTGAATATGTAGATATGAAGGTGAAACCCAGCCTGACGACCTAGACCTATACAGAAGCTGAGCAGGGAATATAAGGACTTCCTATTTCCATAGGTAACTGAGAGTACAGCAGTCTTACAGCAGCATGGAAGTTATGGCAGTGCAGTCAGATTCTCGGTGTAGGAAACAAGGCTATTTCCAAAGCCTCAGATAACAAAATGCCCTGCCTGAACTATAAAAACTGACATTTTAGGACACGGATTGATACTGATTTTTAAAATTGTGTGGCATCAGGACTAGTGAAGAAAACAAAACAAGAATTGAAAAACGACCTCAGAAATAAATCTTAGAAGTTTTGTCATCATTTTAGCGATCACAGGAAATGTGAGTGCTGCAGAAGAACGGAGATGGGTAAATATAGCCTTGATTTTCAAAAAGGAAAAATAGATAATTCATTTAAAAATTTAAAAAAACAGATTGAAAAATACAGACATCAGGAGAATGAAAAGACGAAGCACAGAATGAGAGAAAATATTTATAAAAGACACACCTGATAAAGGAACTGTTATTCAAAATACATAAAGAACTCTTAAAGATCAACAATAAGAAAACAAACAACCTGATTAAAGAATGAATCACAGCCTTTAGCAGACACTTCACCAAGGAAGATAAACAGATGGCAAATAAGCATATGAAAATATACTTCACGTCATATGTCACCAGGGGAATGCAAATTAAAACAAACATGAGATACCACTAGACATCTACTAGAGTGGCTAAAATTCAGAACACTGACAACATGAATGCTGACAGGGATATGGGACAACAGGAACTCTCATTCATTGCTGATGGGAATGCAAAAGTAATACAACCACTTTGGAAGACAGTTTGGCAATTCCTTACAAAATTAAATATACTCTTACCACACAATTCACTAATTGTGATCCTCAGCATTTACCCAAAGGAGTTGAAAACTCTTATCCACACAAAAACCTGCTTTACTCATAATTGTCAAAACTAGGAAGCAACCGAGATGTCTTTCAGAAGGTGAATGAACAAACTGTGGTACGTCCAGACAATGGAGCATTATCCAAGGCTAAAAAGAAATGAACTACCAAGCCATGAAAAGACATGGAAGAATGTCAAATACTATGACTAAGTGAAAGAAGCCAATTTTAAAAGGCTACATACTGTGTGATTCCAACTATATGACACTCTGGGAAAGGCAAAACTACGGAGACAGTAAAAAGATGAAGAGTTCGGCGGCAAATGGGGAGGAATAGATGAATAGGTGGAGCACATAGGATGTTTAGGGCAGTGGAAATACTCTGTATGATAACAGAGTGATGCGGACATGTTATTATACATTTGTCCACCCATAAAGTATACAACACACCAGGAGTGAGCTCAAATGTAAACTATGAACTTGCAGTGATGCAGATGTGTTAATGCAGATTCATTGGTTGTAACAAATGTACCACTCTGGTGGGGAATGTTGATAATGGGGAAGGCTTTGTACATGTGGGAACAGGGAATATATAAAAAATCTCTGTACCTTCCCCTCTTAAGAGAGAATCTTAAGCAGGTTCCACACCCAGCATTGAGCCCAACTTGGGGCTCAATCTCACAACCCTGAGATCATGACCTGAGCTGAAATCAAAAGTCAGACATGTAACCGACTGAGCCACCCAGCCGCTGCCCCAAAAAAATTTATTAAAAATTTTTTAAAGTAAATCTTGGAAAAAAATAGCCCTTACTTCCTGGGGGGTGGAAAAAAGCCCATTTAGATCATTAAGTAGAGGTACTGTGAACTTTGGGAAGACAGTGTAATAAATACTAAATGAATCAACGAGTCAAAAAAGATAGGCTAAATATCTTAGCTAAAATAATATATATATTTTTTAAATTTGACTTTCTGGACTGGTGCTAGATAAAGTAAAAAACAAATGTGTATTGTACCTTAAATTGAGCCAAAAAATTTGATTCAAACCTTTTTTGATTGTCTCATGGAAAAGATGACAAAATGTTCATTGAATAATAGTGTAGATATTAACAGTGTAAATTGTTTGGAAAGATATTACACATTCAATATAAAATTAAAACTTTTTTTATCCTCAAATATTAATGATATTATTTAATATTTTGTATAAATATAACTTAGGCCAGGAAGACTGAGATGGAGTTAATGCAATGAATTTAAAATTTATATATATTTCTATATAAATGTATATGTAATTATCAGGTAACTTCATATTTTCCCATTTCTTCATAGTTTTCCCATCTTCATCATAGTTACTTCTGTTAAGTAGGCTTTGATGGGGAAAAATCAGATAGAATTTGAAATTTTTACCTTGCCTTGGCCTGCATTTCATGGCACCCTTGTGTTCTCTTTGTTAGATGTATTATAATGGTTAACAGTTTCTTTTAACATCCTGAAATTTCTCCTCTGAAAATAGGACCACCTGGAGTATATCTGCTTTCTCTTTTTACAGGTTCTGATAAGAATGAACTTTGATGGCAATTTCTTTATTTCTGTGGATGGATTTTGTGACCCGGTTGCTCCTCTTGCTTTGATATGTGGACATTCATCTTGAGTGGTACACTTGCAACACAGAAACTTTGGTTCATGAGACATTTTGAAACTTTTTCTGAGCTAATGAGATTTCATGCAGACCAGTAAAAGTCACAAATATTTAATGGAACTCCAAAAGTTCCTCACTTGTCTTTCTGGTAAGAGCCCACCTGTTTATCTGGGAATGTGGAGTGGGAGCTCAAATTGGAATAGAGCTGGAGAAGATATTGCATGACAATCAGGGATTTAGCTAATTTTAGGTTTGGGTCTTGGGTTTGTGCCTGCTAGGGTGTGTATGTGTGTGTGGGGGAGGACATTATGAAGCTATTAAGTTTCACAAGTCTCTGTGAGACACACTGATCCATGATTTCTGCAACTTTGGGCTCCCAGGATGGACAAAACTTTCAATGTGCAGCTCTCCTCTTGGGTTTCCACTTTTTATTTGCCCCATCTGACTGTTTTTTTTTTTTTTTAATTTATTCATTTGTTACTCTTGTTTTCCAATATCCTAAAAGGTAAACTTGTCCCACGGAACTGTCTTTTGGTCTCCTTGCTCCTCCTGAGTGAGGCTTTCTGTGGATGACCTGATCTCATCTCATGTTTCCCACCATCTCCACTCTGAGGATGAATCTCAGCTCCCGTTTCTAGCCCTGACCTCTTTCTTAATTTCCAAATTTACAATTTGAGTTGCCTGGGTACTTTGACAGAACATCCAACTTAACATTTCCAAAAATTGTTTTTTATTCCCATACCCTTAATTCTCAGAAATAAAAAAAAGAAAGAAATCTTGCTTCTCCATTTTTGAAAAAAAAAAATTATAAGTGACGTCACTTCATTAAACATGAAAGCTCAGGGCTTTTTTTTTCATAGACTTGTCATAGACTACGTTGCCTACTATAATGTATTTTGTTTTTAAAATGATATGTGTATCTTCCCCCTCTTGTTCATTCTAAAGCTACTTTATAGTTCAGACCCATTTTACTGAGATGATTACAATAGTTTTCAACTGGATCTGCCACCTCTAAGACGTGCTATATACTGCTACAAAGTTGATTCTGAAAGTAAAGGGATAATCATGTCAATTTCCTACTTATAACCCCAAATTTCTCCACATAGTTTACCAAATTCCATATAAAATCTTGTCTGACATCTTGACAACATTCCTTTACCCTACCTTTTGATTTCATATCCCCCCATTCATACCAGAAATGAGTGAAGGTAGTCTGTCTCACTTGCATTTGAATCCCTGGGTGCTTGTTAAAATTTGTATTTCAGGGACCCAGGTTACTCTCTGAAGAAAAATCTGTAGGAGTAGAGGCTTCGAATTTCCAGGTTTAAATATCTTGTTATGTATTCTAAAGTGTTAGAATCATTGTCCAAAATTCAGACTGAATTATTAGTTGATTGTCAAATATGTCTTATGTATTCTTGTCTCTTACACTTTGTTCATAGTCCTCTCTCTTTCTGAATGCCCTTCTCCTTCCAATCTGTACCTATTTAAATCCTACCCATTCTTGGAGAAATATATGTACCACATGGCAGCCTCAGTGTAGATGAGTAGATGAGTAGTTCAGTAAATACATGTATTGTCAACAAATACATGACTTTCTCTCTTGGCAAGTTCTTCAACTTCTCTAAGTCACAATTTCTTCAACCTCAAAAGGATTATTTTGAACTAAATGATCCCTAAAGAATGTTAGTTTTCTAAATTATGATTCTTACCTTTATGTGTTTTTTGGTGCCTATCACAATCTGCCTGATGCTATTATTCGTATACTTGTCTTTTCACCTTTATACTCTAAGAATACAAACTACATCTGTTCCTATCTATGCCCTACACTGTTTTGCAACATGCTTGCCACATAGGTGGTATTTAATAAAAAACCGATTTTATTGAATTGATTTAAAGGAGGTAAATAGATATTTAAACTCTGTTTTGTTTTTGTATACTGGGTTTTCCTGCCTTGACTATAATTTAGGTATATACACTTGGCTTATATTAAAAATGAACCTGAGGGGCGCCTGGGTGGCTCAGTCATTTAGCGTCTGCCTTTGGCTTGGCTCATGATCCCAGGGTCCTGGGATCAAGCCCCACATCAGGCTCCCTGCTCAGCAAGAAGCCTGCTTCTCCCTCTACCACTCCCCCTGCTTGTGTTCCCTGTCTGTGTTTCTCTGTCAAATAAATGGATAAAATCTTTTAAAAAAAATAAGAATGAATCTGAATTCCTTCTAAAAATTAAATTAGTTCATATTTATTAATTAAATACTACAGTGTTAATGGCATTTATTGTATTAACATAAAAGAATGTGAAGTGTGAGACATGGAAATCAATATTCCATTAGAAGTGACATGTTTAGGTTCCCTTCAGAAGCGTTTTGATAGTTCAGTGTGTTTATGATACTATGTTCGGTGTGGTTATGTAATATGCATAATAGATCAACTACAATACAATGTTTTCAAAGAAAAAGCTTTATTTGAAAAAATCAACACATACAAATTAATTACATTGAGTTCTGAAATGCAAAAATGTCAAAAGAATTTATGTTTTATATTTAAGTATTTTAAGAAATGTGTCTGAAATTTAGTCTGCAGATTAGAAGGCTGTCAAGGGATTTGACTATTTCTGGATATATGCAGATATATGCAGATATATTCTCTGATAATGAGTAAATATTTCCACTAGAGTAACTCAAGAAATAATTTATTAATTAAGCTGAAAGAGAAAGAATGATGGTTAGATATTAGGAGAAACTTGATAACACTCTGAAATCTACACAGCCTTAGAAACAGTATTAGAAAAAGGAAGTATCTTCATAGAAGGTTAAAAGATTGCTATCTTTTTGGTCTGGCTTATGCAAAGGGGTCACAAACACACACCACCTATGCCACGTGTAGGGATATAAAATAGGGCTTATTGGGGAAAACTTACAAATAAGAAGTAATAGAGAGCACATAAACCACTGAGCTTTCATTACCCCATGGCTTAGGCCAGGCTTAGTTGCATGAACCATGCCTCACAGTCCAGTTGAGACTGTCCTCTTCACTGTTCTACACATTTATAGGGTAGAGGTACGTATAATAATGGAACAGTAGAAACTCCTGTTTCAGCAAGGGGAACCTACCTAGCTCTGGAACCTCTGGAACCCAGGGTCTAGAATCAGCTAGTCCTTCATTTGCACTAACTCAGGCCTGCAGAACCTGCTTCCTGGTAGGCTACTGAAGCAGGAGGAAATACACCCTGGAACCATTCAGTTTGTCTCTGGTGAGTCAGTGCCCTGGATTTTGGGATTTATCAAATCTACGTATCTCCATCAACTCCTAATGGCTCCAGGATGCACTGTTTACCAGTGTCCTTGGGCATATGGCATTCTGTAGCATTGTCTGGAAGGAAGCGATCATTTCAGATCCTAATCCAGACCTCTAGTGCCAACCCAGATGAGGTAGCCCACTACACTTACCTCTCTCACTGACTGTAACCAGAAACTTGGGATAAAATATAAAAAGAAACTACTTGAATAGCCAGCAGATTGGAGAAGAAAGTCAAAATTGAAGAATGGCTGGTAGAGTGGAGGTAAGTTTCCTGTTTTGTTTTGTTCCTTTTCTTTTCTTTCTTGTTTTCTTTTCTTTTCTTTTTCTTTCTTTCTTTAAACTCCTTTATTTGCTGGTTTTGATCCAGGGGTGGGCAGAGTCAAGTGGAAACAAAATTAAAAACTCCAAAAGAAACCATCTTTCTACCCAGAGGGCCAGAAAACCTGTGAGCCAAAGAGTATGGTGGAAAATCCCTAATTTTTTTTTTCTTGTTTTCCCCCAGCCTTCCTGAGGCCAGCACTAGTTACAGAACTGAATTGCCATCCCTATGGAATCCAGGATAATGAAGATCACATTGCTATGCAGTGCTATATCTGTCATGATGGTAGGCACCTAAAACCCTGAGAATTTGGGTGGAGGAACTAGAAGAAAAGCAAAAAGGTCATCTGTCATGCAAAGAACAGGGGGTGGAAACCCCGGTTACTTTTTCTCTCTCTATTCTCTTGGAACTTCACATTGAGAGTATCCTAGTCACACAGAAGTGCACAACAGCACGGGGGACTAAAACTCTGATAGAATCCAAGATTTTTGGCCAGAGGAACGAAGGGTCTCTGAGAGCTACAGAATGTGGGACAAATTCCAGAGAGTATAGAGCTCCACTGATATAATTGGCAGGCTCACTCCCAAACCAAGCATTCACAGAACACAACCAGAGAAGAGTAGCAAAGGCTTTGAGGAACAAGATTATGAGATAAACCACCATCCACAGCCCAAACTAACCTCTGAGTGGCTCAGACATGGGGCTGACACTGAGCATAGTGAAAACTTTGAAACAGAACATGCATTGCATGCTTGTTGGTTTAAAATTCGGGAGCTTCCTGGTCCTTGTACCCAGAGGGCAAGGAAAGATGAAGAAAAAGACAGACTACCCAGACTGGGAGGTGGCAGTTTTAATGAGCAAGTGAACTTACTTACCAAGATCTTACAACGTTTTAATCACATTTATCTGATATTTGACCTTTCTCTAACATAACTGATAATGTTATTTATGTGTTCACATAGTTGTCTGTATTGCTTCAAAAGGCACTTTATATTCTTTAAAAGCTATTTGATAATTATGAAGTATATATGAAATATATATAAATGTATGTAATGTCTATGTACATTTTTAAAAAGATTTTATTTATTTGAGAGAGAGAGAGAGAGATGCGAGCAGGGGGAGGAGCAGAGGAACAGGGACAAGCAGACTCTGCACTGAGTGCAGAGTCCGATGCAGGGCTTGATCCCACAGCCCTGAGATCATGACCTGAGTCAAAATCAAGAGTGGTGTGTAGTCCACTGAGGCACCCAGGTGCCCCTCTAAGTACATTTTAAAGGATGATAGTAAAAGGAACTCCCAAACATCACTGAGCTTATGAAATAAAGCTTTAAAAGTCTGTGGAAGCTTCCTGTGTGCCACCCCTCACATTTTCCTTTTTCCACAACAGAGGAAATACTGTTTTATGTTTATGATGCCTTTGCTTTTTTGATAGCTGTACTATATTTGCAACCCTAAAAAATATATTGTATAATTTTGGCCTTTTAAAAATATTATAGTAATAAAGTTACATTGCATGTATTCTCTGGAAACTTGCTTTTTTTGCTCAACATTAATTTCTGAGATCTTTCCAAAGTGATGTGTGACCGTAGCTTATTTCCAACACTCTATGTATTATTTCATTGTATACGTACTCTAAAATTTATCTATGTGAGGGGAGAAGCATTTAGGTTGTTTCCATAATTTTTGCTATTATTAAAAAATGCTGCTAAAACATTCTTACATGTGCCTTCAGGTGAACATGGGCAAGGATTTCTCTCAGGCATAAATCTAAAAGTTAAAATACTGGTTGTATGATATTTGCATGTTCAACTTTACATAATAATGCTATATTATTTCCCAAGATGGTCATATTTTCCAAGATACCTCTGGAACAATTGTCATTGCTTTACATCCTTGTTAACATTTCATATTTTCAGCCTTTACATTTTTTATCCCATAGGGTGGATGTGAATAGTTTCTCAATTGTTGGTTTAATTTGTGTTTCCATGATTACTAAAGAGTTTGAGCATCCTTTCATATGTTATTGGGCATATATACTATGCAGGTCTTTATATATAAAGTTCAAAAATAGGCAAAGTTAATCTATGGTGATAGTGATCATAATAATAATTGCCATGTGATGAGGAGATGAGTAGTTGTTGATTGGTAGAGGCCGTAAGGAAGGTTTTTGAGGTACCATATATGTTCTATGGCTTAATTTCGGTGGTGGTTACAAGGGGTATATTAAATAAAAATTCATCAACATATAAACTTAAAGTTTAATCAATAAAATGGAAAGACAATGAAACTAATAAATAAATCAAAATATTGCTTTTTTTTTTTAAATTCAGCAAAATAGACAAATACCAAGAACAGAGAATGAAAGTAACTAGAGGAAAGCGGTGCCTGGGTGGCTCAGTTGGTTGAGTATCTGAGTTTTGATCTCAGCTCAGGTCATGATATCAGGGTCTTGAGTTCAAGCCCTGCTTTGGGCTCCATGCTGAGTGTGAAGCCTACTTAAAAAAAAGAAAGAAAGATAGAAAACCTAGAGGAAAATAACCATTGAAAGAGAGGAATTTAGAAAATGAGACTACTTTACACAAACTTTGCAAATACTTTTTAAAATATAGGTTAAATGGGTAATTTTCTAGGAAAATGCAATTGACTAGGATTATCAGCATACATATTTTAGTAATGTCTTCAGTTTTACTTATATAAGGTTTATAGTGAGCTTACTCTTAAATATTTCTACCTTTTTTTGTTTTGATTGTACACAGGATTTTCTCTTATATATCCTAACTGGTTATTGTGTGTACATTTTAAGGCTACTTATTAATTTTATACCTGCTTCATGAAAATAATTTGGAAGTTTTCTCTATTTTTTTCTAAGTTCTGAAATAATGTAAGTATCACTCAATTATTGATTTCAAAGATTCATAGAATTCCCTTATTAAAAAAAACTGTAACATTTTTGAGAGGTAGTTGTTTTTTAAGAATTTGCTCTTAAGGTACATGCACGTCTAGCTTTAGTGAAGACTGCTCAAACAACTTTTCTGTGCCATGCAGAGTAGTGTATTAAAGCTTTCTATATCAACGCTGACAATTCTGTTCAAAGTATAACAAATATGGCTGCTATTTCACTTCTACTTTCTTGCAGATGTCTTTTGTGGCCAGCACTAACCTGGAACTCTAAAGGTAAGAGGATTCTGGGAGGTATAATTCCAGTCTAACAAAGTCAGCACAGTACAAGACCACAAATGGCAAGCGGAGCCTCTGAAGGTTTTATTTTTTAAAGATCTTATTTATTCATTTGATATTTATTCATTTGAGACAGAGAGATACAGGGGGAGAGAGAGAGAGAGAGAGAGAGAGAGAGAGAGAGAGCATGAGCCTGGGGAGAAGCAGAGGGAGAAGGAGAAGCAGACCCTGTTGAGTGGGGAGTCTGATGTGGGGCTCGATCCCAGGACCCGGAGACCATGACCCAAGCTGAAGGCAGATGCTTAACCATCTGAGCCACCAGGCGCCCTGCCTCTGAAGGTTTTAATTATTTAGGCACAAGCCTGTTGCAAGAGGGCTATATGCTGTTTGATTCTAAAGCTGATGCTCTTTCTGGTACATCGAACTGAAATTTTTACCTGGACAGGCTATACATGGGTGGGGGAAAAAGACCTGTAGACGAAGGCATTTTCTTTGTATATAATCATGCATGCACATAGTAGAATGCATGTATTGCTTGTGTTTCTATGCCACTTTACTAAGACACTTAGTAAAATAGAGGAGATATGTGGTTGAGAATACTGCCCATAGAATGCTAGAGAGCAGGTTGCTGCTCTGACAGGAGATAACCTGGTGCCATCTTTGCTCTTTGATCCTTAGAATCACCACTGAGATCTGAGGGTGTGGCATTGTCTTAGTCTGTTTGGGCTGCTGTAGCAAAATACCACAGACATAGTGATTTATAAACAATAAACATTTATTTCTCAAAGGTCTAAAGGCTGGATATTCAAGATTAGGGGGCTAGCATGGTTGGGTGAGGGCTACCTTCTGGGTCAAAGACTTCTCATTGTTCCCTCATATGGTGGAAGGGGCAGGGGCTCTGTGGCATCTCTTTTATAAGAGTACTCTTGGGGGCTCCACCATCTTGACCTAATCACCTTCCAAAGGCCCCTCTTTCTAATACCATTACATTAGGCATTAGGATTCCAACATGTGCATTTTAGAGGGGACACAGCCTTCCAGATCATGGCAGGCATATAGTGAAATGATTCCCAAATATTGGCTCAGGGAAGCCATTCATGGAGCTACCTTTAGTGTTTGGATGGACAGGATTCCCAGGTGGTAACAACATATTTTATCTGTTAATCTGCTCTGATGTAGGGAGACTTGTAACTATTTTGGAAATGAGTAATTCTGCAAGGAAGTTGAATAGACAGACCCCAAAATGCTACTACAGGGTATAGTCAGGGTCAGCTTCGGAAATTCGATCACATTCAGAAGGACCCCATGCTTGGTTTAATGTTCTATCACTGTTAGTGTCTTGAAATTCGTAATAATTACATTTTTTACTTGTTTTGAATTTAAATTCAAAAATTGTATTTTCAAATTTTGTAAATGAAGTCCAGTGGGGAAATGGAGTATTTGCGTGAGCAGGGGAGAAAAGTGGAAGAAATTTAAAAAGCTGTATAGTTTTTTTTAAGATTTTATTTATTTATTTGAGAGAGAGAATGAGATAGAGAGAGAGAGCATGAGAGGGGGGAGGGTCCAAGGGAGAAGCAGACTCACTGCTGAGCAGGGAGCCCGATGCGGGACTCGATCCAGGGACTCTAGGATCATGACCTGAGCTGAAGGCAGTCGCTCAACCAACTGAGCCACCCAGGTGCCCTGCATAGTTTTTTTAAAAAGCTGTTTGTTTTAATATTTTTAATGGCACTATTTTCTGCTTTTATAACAAGGGGTCCCTCGTTTTCATTTTTTCCTGGGTCCTGCAAATTACGCAGCCGGTCCTAAATACAGTGGTAACAGGAAACTAGTCCACTCCAAAATGAATGAAATAAATACTTGAATGATGTGTTAAAACTAATATCAATAGTTAGGAGTCAATAGTAAAAATACCATGCTGTCATGAAGTAGTAAATATTTTTCATTTAGCAAAAATGGATTTGTTCACAGGATTGAACTACAGAATATTAATACATCTATGATGTATTATTAAGGACAACCTGGATATTTCATGTGGAGCGCTATCACTGGGACACGTTTCAAGGCAAACATCACTTGTGCCATGCTCAGAGATGGAGTAATAGAAGAGATGGACATAGCTCCAAGTAAAGACGATGATCGAAATGTTTTGGAGTTTGGAGACTCCCAACCTGTCCTTATGGCCACTGGATAAAGCAGGGAGGCCAGGCAAATGTGCCTGGAAGATGCCAAACAGCTCAGAGAATAAAAAAAGTGGCAGCTGAGGTACCCCCAGGAAAGGCAAAATGGAGCAGATGGACATGGACAGAAGTAGAAGGGTGTAGTGGGAAATGGGCAGCAAGGCTGTTGGCTGGCTCAGGCCCAGGACGTGTGGGAGTAACAAGCTGGATAGCATCTCCCAAACAGGAGAGGTAGTATTCCCTTTTACAAATAGGTTCAGGAAGAAAAGAGTGAAAGCAGAAGAGACCGCGGGGGAAGAAAAGACCAAATATATTCATAAAGAGATAAAAACTGTACAAATAAATATATCTAACCTGTTCCACAAAATTGGAGTAGAGCATAGACACATTTTATTGCTCAAATGAGTGATTAAATCTCCAACACATCTATTAGAAGATGTTTAGTCTTACCCTCTTGAGGCATTTCCCTCTACTCCATATATTCATCATCAGTAATCCCAGGGGATGCTCATTCTGGGGGATTCAGTACCATTTCTAACCATGGAGAGCTGGGCCCACAGAGTAATGCAGTCCACAACTCCATTGCTTATTTCTGTCATGCAGTGTTAGGTTGGAGACTGGCTTGGCATAGCTCCAGAGTCTTATCCATCATCTCAGGGATGCTCTTGTTGGTTCAGGGCTGTGTACAAGGTTACAATGGTGTCCCACACTGGGAGCCAATGTAACCTATCTTTTTCATTCACTTTTCCTTGCTCAGCCCTTATTCTCCAAAGCCAAACCACTGTGGCAGGGTCAAGAAGCAGCTTTTTAGACCTGGTCACCATAAATCCTCACATAATGGTTGGGGACCAACGTGAGCAACACTATGTCAGGGATGAAATTTTCCCATCCATGATGGTTTTAATTCCAAAGTTTCTTGCTCTTCCTTGAATCCTAAGACCTAGTGGAAACTGTTATGGCAGTCGCACAAGCTGAGATTCTCCATGCCATGTCTCAGACAACAGGGTTTGGAAGTTGACTTTCTTTCCTTCCAGAAGGCCTTGGATTCTCCTCCAGGGTAATCAGCTTTTCCATAGAGGTCCTTTAGAGAGAGACAACAGTAATAAATTGATTAACAGTTTCTTTCTAGTGCTCTTTCCCAAGCCCACTACTAGTAAGCCTGTTGTCCTGGCTGCTGTGTAAGAGAGGGAGATTCTCAGCGATTCTTCATAGAAGAAATATCTGCTTCTCATGACTTCTCTATTTTGCCTTTCTGAAGTTGCCAGAAGCAGCAGTATCTTCCCTTATTAAACTGTGCATGTGTTTTTGTGTGTATGTCTCATGTATCTGCCATACCAGGCACTATATCTTGCACAAATGAAATGTGTAATACATAGAGGTGATTAAAAACTAGTTTATGTGTTTGTAGTATTTTAGAATGGCTGTTTCATTTATTCATTTGATAAAAACTTATGGATCACTTCCTACCTGCCAAAACTGAAGATATAGTTAACAAAAATAGCCCCAGGCCTAGAGACTCAAGTGGAGGAAATCGATAAGTAAACAGGCCATTTTAATACAACATAGTAAGTGCATATGCTAGCTAATGAGTACCGTGTCCTGTAATTATAAAAAGGTTGTACTAATTAGGCCTTCTTTGTTGTTGCAATGACAGAAATCCCCTCGAAAGGTCTTGAGTCATGTGGTGGTTATTAAAAGGCTTCAAGTGGAAATAAGAAAAAGAGAAATCTCACTCATGTGTTCTGGCCTCCTGGGAATCCAGGAAATGCCCCAAATCAGGCCCCAAAGGAAACATTGAAATCATCTCTGGTAGAGCTGGGTTTCCTGAACTTCAGGAATGTGGAAGTCATTCAGGATCCAGTCAATACCATCATCAATTGCTCCACTATGTAAGATTTTAAATTCTCTACCCCACTTGCCACTGTTCATTTAATTTTCACTTATCTCCTTTCTGAGTTATAGCTTGTTTTTCTTTCTACCTTCTCCTGGTATTTGGTAACTCATGGCTTCTGCCTTGTCACCTTCATTGCCAGGCAATGGCTTCTGCCTTCTTTCTATATGCCTTTCTCCTTCTGCTCTGTTTGGTTATCTGGCCAACCCTTTCTCTTTTCCTGTTTTCAAAATTTCCTGAGTTTCCATTCAGGTGAATGGGCATTGTCACTGTTGGGCAAAATTAGTCAGCTTGCTCCTCTAATTTCTTCCTGTCCAGCTTTTTTAGAAGAGAGGCCCTCTTCGTCTCCACAATTATATTCCGGCCATGAAATCAGAATCCTATAGGGCATAACTTGGCCACTAATGTGTTCTGACATCTTTTGCAACAAAGGGTTATGGGCAGGTTCACCGTCAAAGGGCCTGTGGGCATAGGAGGCACTTCAAGGCTAGCTTAAGACAAAGATTAATTTCAATACTTATAATAATTTATGAACTACTTATATGACCAATCAAAAAATTCTATTGGATATATAATAGCTGTATAAGAGGTATTGAGATACCCTTAGAAGATGATGCGTTAAAGCTCTAAAGCTTTTATCTTGTAGATTCCAAGCTCTGGACTTGAAGCCACAGATCTTTATGTCTTGATGTTACAGTTTTTGGTTAATTAGTACTTTCTTTGACTGTCTGGTTTTATATGCATAACACACATTGATAAATATGTAAATAACTGGGGACCCTATAAGATATTTAAGTAAACTATTATAAAAGATTAAACTGATAGTCATAATTTTAGTAGTAAATTGATAAGAAACATTTTTATAATTATCTTATTAGTAAAGCAAAATAACATTGATTGAGAGTTTTCTAGGTCAATTTTTTTCATTTTGTTTGTATTTTCACAAAAGTCTTACAAAACATAATTTGAGCATATATGAATCATATATTTGAGCCTATATGAATCATTTGAAGCACCTGATAACTGAATCCTACCTTGTAGTTGCTATTTCCTGTCCCATTGGCACCAAGTGAAAGTCAGACAACACATCAAATTGAATGTAAGACAGTAGTTCATTGACTGGAATAGAAAAATGTGATAGTAGAACTGAAGGATCCCATGACACAAGATAACGCGGTCTTACCACACTTGCAATAACCACTTTGGTGAGTTAATGTTATAGTCACAGAGTGAACAAGTGATTATAAGAACTCTATCTGTATATATCCCACTTTGTAATACTTTGCTAGCATGAAATAAGCAATAGTAAATTGTTCTATTCCCGATTCCAACAATAATTGGATTACAAAACCATTTAATTCATACTTCATTAACATCAGCATAGGTGTGATCAAAAGGGGCTCATTATAAATAACAAAAGACACTCCTATTACTCAGGAAATTCTAAGGGTTTTAGAAGCTCTATGCCAGGAATCAGGGACAAAAACCAAATACATTTCTTATATCACAACTGGGATAGTGGGCCATAAAAGCATTTCTAGATGCCATTCCTACACCAGGATGCCTAGCAATAACTTAACTATATGAGTATAACTATGAGCCACACAAATACATTCTATTTAATATAATGGAATATAATATATAATAATATAAATGGAACCCTAACCCTATTTGCCCAGATCTGGGTCCTCAGGGTGCCTGTGGTCACTCAAAAGCTACTTATAGGAGGGGAACTGTGATAGAGAGATCATCTAAATGGAGAGACAATGGTGTCAAAAGATTAAAGTGAAAATACATTACTCTCAACATTTTTTACAAATAACATGAAAGCATGTGAACACATTGCTAGGCCCTCTTTCAGGGAACCATGGAAAATGCCTATGCAAGCGGTCATTGAAGTTTAAGTTTCATTAGTGTCACTGCATATCTGCCCCTGGAGACATGGGAGAGGAAATGAGAGTGAGGTCTATAGAGGACTTTAAAGAAGTTTAATTACCCCAATCATCCTTTGGTGAATTCTCAGGATACTGAGTAAAGATTTTGCTTGCTTCTAATTATAGAATGCCCACATGGTATAATTCTGTGACTCCAGAATAGATTATGAGTAGCCCCAGAATCAAACAGGTTATGGGACGCCTGGGTGGCTCAGTCAGTTAAGCGTCTGCCTTTGGCTCAGGCCATGATCCCAGGGTCCTGGGATCGGGCCTGCATCGGGCTCCCTGCTCAGCGGGGAAGCCTGCTTCTCCCTCTCCCACTCCCCCTGCTTGTGTTCCCTCTTTCGCTGTGTCTCTCTCTGACAAATAAAAAAATACAATCTTTAAAAAAATCATACAGGTTACAAGATAATTAGATAATAGTAAACTGATAGTTGACTTTGGTAGATGGTAAAAGTAAATACCAAATGTTTTCGAAAAAAGTTGTGAAAACTTAAATTTGCATGTATTTATCAGAAAACAAATCTGGCCTGAGAAAAAAATGTTTACAACTATCAGAAATGGAACAATTACTTATCTTCTACAGAGCTCCATTTGCCCTTCAAAATTAAGCATATTCTAGAATTGGTCAGATATTAATTGGTGGAATGGCTTAGTGTTTTTGTTTTTTGTTTTAGTTTGTTTAAAAGTTATGAAAAGGAAATTTCTTAAGGTTTTCTATCAGATTTATTACCAAAGCTGCCTTCCATTATAATATGAGAAAAAGGCGTGTCTGAGTGACAATGAGCTATCAATCCAGAAAGTGTGCATGTGGACACATTTGTGTATTGATGAGAATAATTTTAAAATTTGGTACCTATTGTTTCTAGGTTCTTTTTCTCTAAGGTCTTATATTTGTAGGACTAGCCCAGGCTTTTTCTTTTACATAATTCTTTTTTTTTTTAATTTTATTTATTTATTTGACAGAGAGAGACAGTGAGAACAGGAACACAAGCAGGGGGAGTGGGAGAGGGAGAATCTTTTACATAATTCTTAAACTGTTTGCTAGCTAAAGGTTATCTATAATTGATGCTAGAAAGGAAATAGATATGGAATCAACATTACTGAAGTCACTTGGTCTATAAGACCCATAGAAAGTTTTTTAAAAAAAATCCAGTATAGTTAACACAGTGTTACATTAATTTCAGATGTACAATATAGTGATTCAACGATTATGTACATTACTCAGTGTGCATCAAGGTATGTGTACTCTTAATCCCCATCACCTATTTCACCCATCCCCTGACCCACCTTCCCTCTGGTAACCATCAGTTCTCTATAGTTAAAAGTCTGTTTTTGGGGTTGTCTCTTTTTTTCCTTTGTTCGTTTGTTTCTTAAATTCCACATATGAGTGAAATGATGTGGTATTTGTCTTTCTCTGATTGGCTTATTTTGCTCAGAATTATACTCTCTACATCCACCCATGTTGTAAATGGCAAGATTTCATTCTTTTTTATGGCTGAGTTTATTTCATTATATATATGCACCATATCTTCTTTGTCCCTTCATCTATCAATGGACACAGGCTGCTTCCATTTTCTGGCTATTGTGAATAATGCTGCATAAACATAGGGGTGCATATAACCTTCCAAATTAGTGTTTTTGTATTTTGGAGGTAAATACCCAGTACTGGAATTACTATATCATATGGTGGTTCTTTTTTTTTTTAAATTTTATTTATTTATTTGAGAGAGAGAGAATGAGAGATAGAGAGCACGAGAGGGAAGAGGGTCAGAGGGAGAAGCAGACTCCCTGCTGAGCAGGGAGCCGGATGTGGGACTCGATCCCGGGACTCCAGGATCATGACCTGAGCCGAAGGCAGTCGCTTAACCAACTGAGCCACCCAGGCGCCCTATCATATGGTGGTTCTATTTTTAATTTTTTTGAGGCAACTCCATACTGTTTTCCAGAGTGACTGCACCAGTTTGCATTACCATTAACAGTTCAGGAAGATTCCTTTTTCTCCACATCTTCGTCAACACTTGTTTATTGTGGTTTTGATTTTTAGCCATTCTGACAGGTGTGAGGTGATGATCTCACTGTGGGTTTTTGGGTTTTTTTTTTTTTTTAAAGATTTTTATCTACCTATTTGAAAGAGAGAGCACGAGAGAGAAAGAGCAGAGAGCACAAGCGGGGAGGGTGGGGATAGGGGCAGAGGGAGAGGGAGAAGCAGACTCCCTGCTAAGCAGGGAGCCCAGTGTGGGGCTGGATCCCAGGACCCCGAGATCATGACCTGAGCTGAAGGCAGAAGGCAGACGCTTAACCAACTGAGCCACCCAGGTGTCCCTCATTGTGGTTTTAGATGTGGTAAACAAAGGCAAAAGAAAAAATTAAACTTCCTTACTGCCTACAGCCCATTGACAAGTCCTTGAAACAGGTAGGGTGACTTTCCTATGGGAGCTCAGCTGCCTTAATGTTGACACTTTGCTAAGGGCAAAAGGCAATCTGAGCCCAACCACCAGGATTCTGTAAGTCTTCTTTAACATATGAAATTTCCTTTGGAAACTTCCTTTATCTCTACCCCCCAAGATACATGTTTGCAATCATCCCCCAAGCATATGGCCCACTTATATACGTCTGAAGGGTCTCATGACTGAGTTTTCACTGAACAGTAAAGAGTGACCTTTTCCTAACAATAGCTAGCCCTCTCAAGGTCCTGGAAACCTTGTTTCCAAAACACCTTGGAGGTTTGTGCTATTGTTAACCCCTCCCAACCTGAAAATATATAATCAGGCACTCTTCAGGACCCCAGTGGAGCTTTGTCTGTCCATGAGTCCTGTCCCAATGTTTTAATAAAATCACCTTTTTGCGGAGCACCTGGGTATCTCAGTCGGTTAAGCGTCTGATCTGACTCTTGGTTTCAGCTCAGGAAACGATCTCAGGGTTGTGAAATTGAGCCCCATGTCCAGCTCCAAACTTAGCGCGGAGTCTGCTTACGATTCTTTCTCTCCTTCTGCTCCTCTCCCTCTGCTCTTTTCCCTGACTACGCTCTCTCTCTCTTTCAAAATAAAAACAAAAACAAAAATCACCTTTTTGTGCCAAAGATGTCTCAAGAATTCTTTCTTGGCCGTCGGCTCCAAGCCCCACCACTTCAAACCACATCCGTTTTGATACACATTCCCCTGATGTTGAGTGGTGTTGAGCATCTTTTTATGTATCTGTTGGCCATCTGTATGTCTTCTTGGGGAAATGTGTGTTCATGTTTTTTGTCCATTTTTAAATGGGATTATTTGGGTTTTTTGGTGTTGAATTGTGTAAGTTCTTTATGTATTTTGAAAACTAACCCTTTATCAGATATGTCACTTGCAAGTATCTTCTCCTCTTCAGTAGGTCATCTTTTAGTTTTGTTGATGGTTTCCTTGGCTGTGCAGAAGCTTTTATTTTGATGTAGTCCCAATAGTTTATTTTAGCTTTTGTTTCCCTTATCTCAGGAGACATATCTAGGAAAAATATTGCCCTGTCAGAGAAACAACTGCCTGTGCTCCCTTCTGGGATCTTTATGGTTTCAGGTCTCACATTTGGGTCCATAACCCATTTTGAGTTTATTTTTGCATATGGTGTAAGAAAATGGTCCAGTTTCATTCTTTTCCATGTAACTGTCCAGTTTCCCAGCCTCATTTACTGAAGAGACTGTCTTTTCCCATTGCAATTCTTGCCTCTTTTGTCAAAGATTAATTGACCATATAATCATCAGTTTATTTCTGGGCTCTCAATTCTAGTCTATTGTTCTATTTAATGCAATCTCCATCAAAATACCAACAGTATTTTTCACAGAACTAGAACAAACAATCCTAAAATTTGTATGGAACCACAAAAAACCCTGAATAGCCAAAGCAAACTTGAAAAAGAAAAACAAAACTGGAGGTATCACAATCCCAGATTTCAAGTTATACAAAGCTGTAGCAATCAAAACAGTATGGTGCTGGTACAAAAATAGACATAAAAACCTAAAGAAAGTTTTAACATTGTTCATCTTTTTTTTCAGGGCTAAAGTTACCAGTGGCAGTTATTTTTTTAAACATCAATTTATTCAAATTTTTGAAAAAAGAAGCATCCTCTTAATTAGAAAGCTGTTTTTATATGAAAAGATGAAACATGTGAATAGTTCTGTTATCCTGCAGAGAATTAGAATCTTTTTTAATCCATAGATATCATTGGTTGTTTTCATTATACATAATACAAAATGAACAATGGGTATTAATTAAGACAAGGATGTTGGGCCTTTTCTTATTGAGAAATATCAGTTTCTCATTAACTTGGCAAAAGTTAGAATAGTCTTTGTTGTCACTACTGCTAGAATAAATCACAGAATCTGTAGAAAATGCCCTCTGTCTTCACCAGGAGTTCTATCGTCTTGGGTCTTAACTCCCATTTGGACAAACCCTTCCTTTTCTGTTCATTGTTTTCCATTTGCTCCTCCAGATCCATTCTCCACCCTTCTCCACCCTGCTGTGTATCTAGGGAAGCTTATTATTATGCTTTGCATCAAATGGACTCCCCTGCCCTTTGACTTCTTAAGTTATCCAAAGGAGGTACTGGCAGGAAGTAAGAGGATAGTAGGAGAGAGAATTTAGGGTATTTATCCCTATAGCTCTCTTTCTAGGGAACTTTGGGTTGACAAAGGCTGCTAGGCAGCTTTTTCCTAAGTTTATAGGTCTTGCCAGATTTCAATAACTTCTTGTTCTTGTCCTTCTAGGAATGGTACAGGCTTCCTGCTGTTACCAATCTTAGGGTTAGTTTCCCTTTATGCTGCTCACATTTTTGTAAATAGTCCAGTCATTAAACTGTCTTGAATCACCCTTTTGGCTATACTCTTTTTTTCTGCCAGAATGGCGTCCGATTGACTGACCTCCTTCCTCTCACCTACCTCATTTCTTCAGAGTTCAAGTTGTCAATAAGATGACCTGTAACCAAATTTAGATTGATGTGTTAACTGTGGCTCTTGTCTTTACTATTTATCTTAGGAACAAGTTCATGTCTGAGTCAGTTCTTTTTTTTTTTTAAGATTTTACTTATTTATTTGACAGAGAGCGACACAGCGAGAGAGGGAACACAAGCAGGGGGAGTGGGAGAGGGAGAAGCAGGCTTCCCACCGAGCAGGGAGCCCGATGCGGGGCTCCATCCCAGGACCCTGGGATCATGACCTGAGCCGAAGGCAGACGCTTAACGACTGAGCCACCCAGGCGCCCCGAGGCTGAGTCACTTCTAACAAAATCACCTTCGACCTCAGTCCCTCCATGTTTTCATTGTTCCATCCTCCTTAGTCAAGCTTCCTTGAAGAAACAATCACATTCATGACCTCTGTTGTCCTAATTCTCCTTCATTCCTCAATCCAATGCACCTGTCTTCTCCCTCACTACTCCACTGAAGTCATTCTAAAAGCTGTGACCCCCATCTTGCTATAGTCAGGGGGTACTTGTCCTGTCACTGCATTTGACATTGGTAACTCCTCACAGCTTGTAAAAATTATCTTCTCCCTTTGCTTTTTATGTCGAAAATTTTTCTGATTTTCTTTTGTTCTTTTCTTTAAACTTTTGAGCTCTTTACGGTTGCCTATTCATCTCACTCTATCTGCTTTCCCTGGGGATTTTATCTATTTCCATTGCTTCAACTTTCACTTGAGTACAGATGACTCTAGAAGTCGTATCTCCATGACAAGCCTCTTAGCTGGGGTTCATTGTTTCGCACCTATGCGTTCTGTGAACTAGAGTGATCTATGTCCCTCAGGCACTTCAAACTCAAGATACCAAATCAAATCCACTACCTTCTTTCCTTCAGTCTAAGGCATCATTGATTTTAAGATACACATCATTTTATAAAATACTAAGGAAAAAAGATTCTAATTATAGTGGTAAGATCTCATCGATTGTAAGATGTATCCTAACTTCAGAGGCATTAAAATGTAAAGGAAAAAAGTGCATCTTATAATCTATGAAATATGGTAGATTTCTGTTATTCCTCCCTCCCATCTGTTCTTCCTCACTTGTTCCTTAATTAGTGGCACTATCATTCTCCACATCTCTCAAGTGAACCAGCAACAGTGTTGCTGAAAGGTATTTCCTAGGTATGATTAACATCTACAGTTGATTTGGTAACCAAGATTATTTTCCATAATCTGGATTGGTTTGATCCAATCCATTAAAAGGCCTTCAGAGCAGAACTGAGGTTTCCCTGAGAAAGACGAAATTCTGCCTGTGGACTGCCAGTTTCAGTTCCTGCCTGAGAATTTTCAGCCTGCGTTTTCTGATGGCTTACTCTATGGGGTTCAGACTTGCCTCGCCAGCCCCTATAATTGCATAAACCAATTCCTCACTATAGATCTCTCTCTCTCTTCACCTTTCACTCTTAGACACCATGTCTTGAAAATGAATCTTTATTACGATCTCATGAATCTATCTTCTCCCTTCATGTTGACAGGCTGTTTAGCTTTCATCATCTCTTGCCTTGACTGTAGTGACAGCATCTTAACTGAAATAAACCCTCCTTCAAGTGTGATCCATTTCCAACCAGCATTCAGATTATCCTAAGGGGGCCTTTCCAAAATGCAAATCTTATTATATCTCTTCCTGCTCAGAACATTTCATGGGTTCTCATTGCCTATTGGATGAAGCCCAAGTTTCTTAGTGGGGCCTATACATCCCCTCCTGACTGGTCTCTTAATTGGCTAATTCCTCCCCCTCTCACACTGATTGCTCAAGTAATACTGACTATGGTATTGCATGCTCTGTACCTTTACACATGCTATTCCCTTGATGGAATCTATGCTCACCCTGATAAACTCTTCAAAAAAAAAAAAAAAAAATTAGTCTCTCATAGCTCTGGGAGCTAGAAGTCCAAAATCAAGGTGGCAGCAGGGTCATGTTCCCTCTAAGGCCCTGGGTGAAGGATCTGTTCCATGCCTCTCTTCCAGCTTACTGCAGTTGCTAGCAATCCTTGGTGTTCCTTGGCTTATAGATACATTACTTCAATCTCTGCCTTTGTCTTCACATGATGCTCTCCCTGTGTGTCTGAGTTGATAAACTCATTTTCATCCTTTAAAACCTGGTCCAATGTTACCCCCTCCTGGAAGCATTTCTAAACCTCAATGAATATATTTCATATTTTTAATTAAAAATATTTTTCAAAAAACAAGACATCAACACTGTGTCCAATGGTTGTTTCTGGGAAGTGGGATTGGGAGGGTATGAAAAGGGAATTTCATTTTTTACTTTATACACCTAACAACATTTCATATTCATAAGAATGCATTATCATTATAACAAAAATTGTAAAAACAATAAATACCCATAATCAAATGTTCACTGTTAATTTTCAAACAGCCTCTAATCGCCTTCTTAATTTGAGTATTTCTACTTGTTTATTTGTTTCCAAGTTGTTAGGAAATAGAAAAACTTTAAAATAAAAGCTATCTTAAAGGAAAAAAATAAAAAGAATATTTATCAAAAAAGGATTTGGACATAGTAGTTGAAATTCCCTACTTTATATCATTAAAAAACAAAAAAAGAACAATAGAAGAAAGGGGCACCTGGGTGGTTCAGTCAGTTAAGCGTCTGCCTTCAGCTCTGGTCATGATCCCAGAGTCCTGGGATAGAGCCCCACATCGGGCTCCCTGCTCTGCAGGGAGTCTGCTTCTCCCTCTGCCCCTCCCCCCTTATTCTCTCAATCTCTCACTCACTCTCTCTCTCAAATAAATAAAAAAAATCTTAAAAAAAATAAACAGTAGAAGAACTTACAGTATCTATTTGGCCACAAATAAAAACATAAGGATAAATATCTTTATCAATTGTTTAAAAACTTAAAGATCAAGTTAAAAATCTTTCATATTGTGCTACAGACACAGCCATCTAAACCTGAGGTCCTTTAGCTCCGAAACTTCTAATAAGAACCATTAGTTTTACAAAATTTTATGACTTGTAAATTATTGACATGTGGGAATTTAACACCAAAACTTCCATTTGATTTCAAATATAAGCTGAGAAACTGTCCAGAATTGAAGCAAGCAGAACCACAGAACTCCAGAATAGATGGCTGGAGTCAGGAGAGGAACGCTATTCTTAGAAAAAAGTTCAACATATGCTACAAATAAAAAAATGCATCGTTTATTAAAATTATTGAGCATGCTATGGATTTTAAATAATAAATTGAAAATCAGTTTCTCTTGTAATTTCTACTCGTATTACAAACTGTCTTTGACATTACCTTATGCTTGAGTACTTTTTATACCTTCAAGTACATAAACACCATGTTTAGGAATTGACACAATGAAAAACACTTGGTTGTATTAAGTGATATTTTAGCATGTCTAGACTATGTTTAAATAATTTCTTTCATAGCCAGAAGAAAAATCTTAAGAAGAAAACTAACATGCATCAACAGTTCACATGGGAATGTTTGTTCCACTGGAAGGATATAAATGGTATCCATTAAGAGTTTATAATTGCAGAAATAAGGAAATGTGAATTTTACAACTCACATTATGATACTGTGTGCAATCTAATTTTAGGATGACAAGTTGGAACATTGCCTCCATGTCCACAAATCAGAAACACCCAGATATTAACATTTCATTTTCTTTAAGAAAACAATGAAACAGATGAACTAGACTTTTGAATATACCTTCTACTTTGGGGCTCAATAAAAGCTATTTTGATTTTAAATGAAAAAATGTAGACCATAAACATTTGATTTTTCATGGATTGGCTCTTGTGCAAAAACCTCCAGCTCCCCCACAGAATTATATACAAATAAGCAAATGTTCTAGCAAAACCAAAGGGGCCTCTCTGCCATATATGCCAATTCCCTCATAAACACACTTTCAGCCCTTTCACAAAGAAAAGAAGAAACTTCTTAGGGTTGTGATGACCAATTCAGTTGGATGACAGTGGAAGGATTAGGCGGAAAGGAGATAATGTAGTAACAAGAGAGAAAGGTTTGCTCACACCTCCTCAGGCCCACAGTAATGTTCACTCAGATCACTGTTAAATCCTTTTGACAGAAGATTACGTGTAGGCAGTACATGGCACACAACAGAGAGCTAAATTCTAAATCAACACATAATGGATCAGACCAGACGTGTGCAAAGTCATTAGGATCTGAGGCCAGCAAGGCTTAACTGTAACCTGACTGAAGGTATTAAACAAGCTAAAGAAAGAATTTGTCAATCAGAAGGATTATTGGTTAGCAATAGAAGCACAGACAACATGACAAAAAGAGAAATTTTGAGGCTTTTCAAGTATCTTATTTGGACAGAAAGTCCAATATTTTGTTTCCAACAAGGTAACAAAATAAGAAAAAACTGATGTATAAAAATCAGCTATTTCAAAAGGAAAACATAACAACATGTTAACATCTGGTGGTCTAATACAGACAGTTAATTTGGAGGCATAACTAGACTTTGCTATGGTCTAAATGTAATTTCAGAATGCAAGCTGTATCACCAACTTGTATGGTTCCCATTGTGTGGTTAGCTTGACTATGGGACTTTTTTAGATTACTGACCCCTTTGCTAGACCCTGACCCTTATGTGTTCCTGACTCATGTACCCTAATACCCTCTAGTTCTAGGCCCCCTTAGGCCTCTATGTCCTACTTCCTTTCTTTATTCTCTAACTCCTTTGTGTCTCATTGACATGAAGTTTTTCTCCCAGTCTGTTACGTTTTCCTCTTAATAAATTAAAATGTTCAGTTTGCTTTTTGCTGTTTCTACCAATTCCTATGATAAGATACTTTTTATAATACCTCCTAGCATGTGTCAATTGATCACAATACAACCTTTGGTTTTCCAGTAGCGCTTCATAAAGGGAATGAGAAACCACTCTCATGCCTCCTGTTTCCCAAACCTGTCCCCAAATCTCCAGCTTAGAGTTCTTGGGTTCTATAAGGACTAGGGATGAGAGGAATGATTATCCTTTCTTCATGAACTCTTTTGTTGGCAGTTTTGGCATCTGTGTTCATTGTAGTTTTCTTCTTTTTAAAAAATATTTTATTTATTTGACAGAGAGAGAGAGCAAGAGAGCACAAACAGGGGGAGCAGGAGGAGAAGCAGGCTCTCCACCAAGCAGAGAGCCCGACTCGGGGCTCGATCCCAGGACTCTGGGATCACGACCTGAGCCGAAGGCAGACGCTTAACTGACTGAGCCACCCAGGTGCCCCTCATTGTAGTTTTGTTTATTCCATCTTTGTCTGGTTTTGGTATCAAGGTGACCTTTCTGTAGGTCATCACTGCCTGTCCCACTTGGGGCTACTTCCCCAACTTTCTGCTGTCCACATGTTCCTGGGCTAGACCAAGAGAATTCTTAGAAAGGCCTCCTCCAATAGAGGTTGCTGAATGCGTCCATAGGAATAAGCACCTAGGTAGGGTGGTTCTCAGGAGCCTTCTACCAAAGCCTTCAGTGTGAATTTAATGGGTTTTTGTGGGGCAGGGTTAGGAGTAAGGATGGGGAGGAGCTAATCTACAGCCTTTCTGCCCAAGCTATTCCCAGCACAGGTTTCTTTGCTAGCTCAGCACCAGGCACCTCTGTGAGTCAGCCACTCTCAGAACTTACAGCAAGATGCTGGGCCTCTCCCAAAATTCAGGTCACACCTTTTAACCATATGGGTGATTCTCTTGTGTTTCCTCCTCTCACTGGCTTTAGGGAAGAGGGACTACTTAAAAGCTGAAGGATAGAGGAATGAGGGGAGGATACTTGTTCTCTTACAAATGTTGCTTTCCTCCAGAGGGCTCTAGCCCTCTTAACATAGTCAATGGGGCTAAGTGTTGATAGAAGGTTTTCTGTAATGTGTCCTCTTATTAAATCCCTTGGGAGTGATGGGCTCTATATGGCCATTTCTTTGAACTTAAAATGGAATAGAGTTGGGGCACCTGGCTGGCTCAGTCAGTTAAGCATCCAACTCTTGGTTTCAGCTCAGGTCATGATCTCCAGGTTCTGGGATTGGCCCCACACTGGGCTCTGTGCTCAGTGTGGAGTCTGCTTGGGATCCCTCTGCCCCTCCCCCTGCTCCCTCTCTCTCTAATATGAATAAATAAATCTTTTTAAAAAAATGTAACAGAGTCCACAGAAATCCTGGTGCCTTCCTAAGAGTACTTACGTGCGGAGGAGGGCAAGGGCATTCTTTTATAATGCCAGGTGTGTTAGTCTCTTTAGGCTGCTATAACAAAAATACCATAAAGGGGTGACTTTATAAACAACACAAATTTATTTTGTACAGTTCTAGAGACCAGGAAGTGCAAGATCAAGGTGCAAACAGATGCAGTATCTGGCTAGGACCTGTTTCCTGGTTCATTAGTACTGTCTTTTCACCGTAACTTGATACGGTAGAAGGGACAAGGGAGCTCTCTGGGGTCTTTTTCCATAAAGGCACTAACCATTCACGAGGGCTCCACCCTCATGACCTAAGTGCCTCCTAAAGGCCCTACCAACAAATACCATCACCTGGGCTTCAGGATTTAACATACGAATTTGTGTGCGTGTGTGTGTGTGTGTGTGTGTGTGACACAAATATTCAGTCTATAGCACTCGGGGAACAGGAAAGGATTATCTGTTGGTTTTCTACACCCTCATGGAACATATTAGAATGCACACACAAAAATCCTTGAAGCTCTTAAAGCCAAGCATCTTGGCGTGAGGAGAACTGTGTTAATTTATTAGGATCTTTTCAGTTTCTAAATTATTCATGCTTGGAAGTTTTAAAAGTGAGCAATCTTTCTTTTATAATTACAAACAACCAATAAAGATTATTATTTTTAAAGAGTTCTGGTCTATAATTGGAGGCTTCTTAGATTTAAGAACATCATCCAGGAGAATGTGTTTCATCCTTGCTGGCTTGGTCTGCATGTGAAACGAATAGTACATCCCGACTAAGCTGAAGAGTGGAGAGACATGCGCATCTCTCTACCTGTCCAGATGCCTCACATTTTCTTTCTTTTCTCTCCCAATTTTCCTGACTCAAACTATTCCTATTCTTGTAACTAGTCACACTTACCAGCAACACAGGTTTGTAAGGTTTTTGTAAGCAATTGCCCAACAGGACCTCAACACTTAGGCATTAAGAGTCAGCAAAAGAGCTAAAGCAGTTTATTAAACAGGCTTAATTCAATGGACAGTATATCAGATATTAAAAAGGTTCAGTTTGGTCTTGCTAAAAACTCCAATCACATAAAATTTAAAGTGGTGGGGAAGATTATAGTCTTTAATTCTTTGTCTCCTTCCTAGCCATAAATTGCCCTTCACATGCAGAATTATAAAGGGCTGCGAAAGGAATTTGTTCTACAATTCTTGAACCCCTCAGCCAAATAAAATGTCGGTAAATAGATAGGAGTGGGGAGAAGAAAAATTGAAGAGATTTCTTTCCTTCATTTTTTTTTTTTTTGAAGAGATTTCTTTCATGAGAATTGCTCCTGGTTTGTGGATTTCCACCTTTAACCCCAAGGGACACTGTGTGTTTGGGGGTGGGGAAACATAGGGCTCTGATGTTCCCATCTAACCCTTAGACTAGTAAGGGAGGCCTCAAGGGAGCCACTTAGAGAATTTGAAATATGTTTCTGGCAATTAAGAGATACAGAGGTATGGTACCCAACTCAGGCCTGGGAAAACTACAGTGAACTGTGGAGTGCAGGCTGACTCCTTCTGAGATATCCAAGAAGGGCTGATTGCTTTGATGGTAGAAGTAGGAGACTACAGCTACACTGAGATTGGTCTGTGCATCCAAAGGTTGTTATGCAAGTTATGCACAATCATTTCCTATAGAGAGGATTAGGGCCATGGGGAAAAGGGAGAAAATTGGCCTGGGGTTGTCTTAGACCTTTCCTTCTAGCCAAGGGAGCCCCCAGGAGAGGATTAGGAGACTAGGAGGAAGAGGCAGATTACCACCACAGGGTTGCCTGGCTGGCTCAGTTGGTAAGCGTGCTACTCTTGACCTCTGAGCCCCACACTGGATGCAGAGATTACTTAAAATAAAATCTTATAACAAACAAGTACCACAGCCCGCAATTTCACCATGAATATGTTCACAAAGTCATTACTGAAATTCACAGGTATGTATAGAGCTAAATAGAAAGTCTACAACATCATGTGATAAGGCAATGTCCAGCAAAATAGTTACCCAGGCTGGGCCCCGATGCCAGCAAATTTAGAAAGTCATCTGGCCATTAGGCCAACTTTTTCTTCAGACAGCCATTCCTGCAACCTAGTGAGCTCTACTAACTACAAGGCCCATTCTGTCTTGGACATGAGGGCCAAACTTTCTTCCCAGGAGGAAGTCGAAACTCCTTAACGCTGGCTTGAATTTCTAGAAAAACGCAATCCAGGCCCTTGCGCAGTCCCCTCGCTTTTCCTGTCCATCAGCTGAGTCCGATTCAATTATTCCAACAAGGTTGCTGCGCAGTAAAACAACACCCTCACGTAGAGCCTTCGCATCACCTCAGGAGCGGGCAGCGCGGTGACGTCACGGCGTCCCGGGCGCGCCCCGCCCCCGCTCGGCTCAACGCCAGGGGACGCTCGAGGGCTGGGTCTCCTTGACAACTACTTGCTCCGCCCCCTCCGCCCCTTTAACCTTTAGGGTGCACGGGCGCTGTGTCCTTCGCACTCTTTCCCCTTTCCCCCTCCCCTTTCCCCACCCCCTTTCCCCAAGGAGTCCGGGCCGGAAGTGAAGATGGCGGCGGCAGGGCCTGCTGGCGCGGCTTCGGCGGAGCTGGTGATCGGCTGGTGCATATTCGGCCTCTTACTACTGGTAGGGGAGGTGCTCGTAGTTTTCCCAGTGTTTGGTGGGAGAGAGGGAGGGGCCGGCCTCGTAGCTGGCCCTTCTGGGCCCGGGAGACCCTCCTCATTCCGCCCCGCCCCCCTTTTAATTTGGACTGTCGGGGGGCTCCTTTGCTCCGGGGCGGAGCTGCGTTCCGTGTGGGTAAAGGAGGCACGGATTTCCGGCCGCCTTTGCTGTCCTTTGCCTGATGACGTTTAATATTGCAGGTTCCCATTCTCGGAACTCTTGGCCTTATCCCTGACTAGGGCACTGGGACGGGTGGAGTCTGGGGACGGAGGAGACCCAGGGGGTTGAGAAGGGAGAAGTGGCCTCTGGTCCCCATGTGAGACGTGAGCACAAGGTGTGGGGCAGCGGCGCCTGATCTTTGCAAGTTCAGTAGCCGCTGGCCTTGATCCGGAAGGGGGCCTCTTTGCTTCTTTAACTGTGGTTTGTCCGTTTTCACTACCCTTGGGGTTATTGAGTCTCCAACCTTCTCTACCCATTGTGCGATTCTGCCTTGATGACGTGAGGTGTTCGTTCTGACTTCCAGGTTTCACATTCCTTTCCAGTCTTTTTTGATGGATGTAGAAACTTGGGCAGGGAAGAGCTGTAGCCCTCTTTACTGCCAGTATCAGGGTGTATATACTACAGCCTATCCGAACTGAGGTGCTTTCTTTCCGTACCATCTTATTCCCGTTTATCCAGTGATCAAAACGTGGGCCTGAGTAGCCCAAATGGCCTAGTTTTTACTTCCTTGCCTCATATTAAAACCCTTGGGCTTATTTTATTTGGGGGTTCAATTTACTTCTCTCCATACCCCTCCCCATTCTCACTCTCTTTCCTCATTGTCTTTATCCTCCTGTTGTAGCATTGTGTCCCAAAGTATTTGGCTGCTTTGCATTACTAAAACAAAAAACAAAATCAGCCCCCAAACCCACTAACTTCAGTTTTGGAAATCAAGACTTGTATTTGTTAGATTCCACTACAGTGTCTGCAACCTAGGTAGAAAGTAGTATGTTTTGCTGGTAAATGTTTCAGCAGAAACTTTACCAAAAAAAAGTGTGAAAACTTCTGGAAAGTTACCTCTTGCTACCTTCACTTCTCCCAGAAAATAATAGTGCCCTTACACTGCAGCATACTTCACTCCTCTTGGTGGAGAAAATGGAAACAGTAAAGGGTGGCGCTGTTCCTCAAAGATCATCCAGTGTGGTACTTTAGGAGTTCACTAGCTTTTCCAGACCATCATATTCAGTTGGTTTAGGAAAAAACAAACGAGCATGTAACCAGTATCGAAGTCTAGTGAGAATATCTTGGCAGTTATGAATTAATAAACATTTAATGTATGTGAGTTGTGCTATAAATTGTGGGAGGATGGAAACAAAACAAAATGGCCTTTAAGAGATCCTGAAGATAATGGGAAAACAAAAACTTTTTTTTTTTAAGATTAATTTTTTTATTTGTTTGGTTGGGGGGAAGCGCAGAGGGAGAGGGAGAGAGAAACTTTAAGCAGACTTCCCGCTGAGTGTGGGAGTGTGGATCCCTGTGCCCACCTAGATCCCATGACCCTGAAATCACGATCATAGCTGAAACCAAGAGTGGGACGCTTAACTGACTGTGCCACCTAGGTGCCCCAAGGACAGAAATTCTTAAAACAGGTTTAAGTACTGAAAACCAAAGTATGATTTTATAAACGAAATAAGACTTCCGAGAATAGAGAGCAATATTGGAAGACAGTGGAATTGAGGTGGACTTTGGATAGATGAAGAAGGGAAGGTATTGAAGTTGATGATAGTACAGAAAGAAAAAGTAAAAATGAGAAGGGAATTGAGTTTGAAACTAGATGTTGGAGTAGAAAAAATTAGTAATAAGGGCTATTTTCTGCAAATTTCTTTAATTCTTGGTTTATTAGAAGAGAGCTAGATTCTCATGTCTGCTTGTGTATTCAGTTTTTTGAGTGTTGTTTTGGTTGAAGTATGTGAGAAATATCCTATTTTAGTGGTATATCCTTGGAAGCAGAGGAGTATTTTTTAGATAATTGTGGATGTTCTTAAATACTACGCCAAAACTCAGTAACTGGAAGCTTTCTAAAGGTTAGTTGAACCAATGGAATCTGAAACCCTATCATTAAACTTTTCATTCTGTTACATTAAAATTTGTTGGTCCATGTCGCACTCTGGATCTTTTGCCTGTGCATGGTTTTATAACGTGAAGCATTGATTATTTAGAAAATCTGGTTCACTGAGTTATGCAGATATTCCAAATATGGATATATTTCATTACATAATAATAAAATATCCCATTCATTAACTTCACCACTGATCTTGTCAGAAGAAATGCCCCAGAAAAAAGTATTGAGAAACTGTCAAGCTTGCAGTCATGGATACAAGTTTTCCAAAATTCTAAGTTTCATTGAAAGCTTGAATTTTATCGTTGGGAACGGATACTGTCTGTTGTTTTTTTTCTTGAAGTGATAGGTTCCCTTTGTTCATTTCAACAAAATATACCAGATATCCAAGTCTGAATAACCATAGTTAATCACTTGTACTTAAAAGTGATACTCCTTGAAAAGAGTGTCTGATGTGGCTTTCAGCTCTTAAGTTACTGGCAGTGCTTTTCCTGGGGACAGCCATAACACCTTGATGTGCAGCAGGATAGCTCCAATGCATACTTCACCGTTTTCCGCATGGAATATTGAAAAGATTCAAGGGTTGAAGTTCAATAAAGTTAATTTTTAGTACTTCATTAGGCAAAGTCTTAAATTGTCCTCTGTGTGTGTGTGTGTGTGGCGGTGAAGAATACAATAACTACTGGCACAATTTGGTGCCATTGTCTTGATTCATGCTTAATTTGTCAGCAGTTTTACCACTGACTTATGCAGCATGAGTTCAGGTATCAACACAGTGAAAAAGGCAAATGACTTTTTAGTATTATGAGCATCGTTTTCAATTTGTAAATCCCCAGAAAGGATTCTGGGACTGCTGGGGGTTGGAGGACTTCACACTTTGAGAACTGTTGCCAATAATCTACTAAAGAATCAGAACACTAAGATTGACTATTTGAGTGATCCTGGGCAAACAGGGTGGACTTCAGTGTCTTCTGCCACATGGGTTAGGTTTGGTCCTCCAATCCTATAATCTAACTTTGTTTCTTTTACGAAATCTAAGCGTTTCTTCTTAAGTCCCCCAAGATCCTCAATTACATTTCCCTTTGCTATATAAGACAGAGTCTTCATTTCTGTAAAGCAAGTTTATTCTTACTGAAAGTGATGATTACTTGGAAACTTGTTAGAAATACTAAATGTAAGACCCCAGCTCTACTGAATCAGAATCTGCAGTTTAACAAGATCCCAGGCAGTGTATGTGCTCATTAGTTTAAGAAACATTCATCTCTTCTCATTCCTACCTCTGCCCCAGTCGTCAACCTTGACTGCTCATCAGAACCAACTAGGGAGTTTTTAAAAATCCTAATGCCCAGACCAATTAAATTAGAATCTTGTGGGAGGGGCTGGGGGTTGCTCTAAACCTTTATGATTGTTAGCAAAATCATATATTTCTTTTATGAAAGGCTCTTAAGATATTTCATATGACATTTGGTTTCATATGATTTATTGACATATGACAATTCATATGACAGTTGCTATTGGCCAGGCACTGTGCTATAAACTCTTTACATCTTACTTTATCCTTATAACGTGCTATGAAGTATTCTTACTACTATTTTATAGATGATGACATTTGGTTTATAATATAGTAACTACTGATAAATTTAACCCACATAAACAAAAAGCTCTTCGGGGTTCTCAATTTTAAAAGTATAAAGGGATCCTGAGACCAAAAAGTTCAGGATCCTTTGGCTTAACTATTTTGGCTGGGTTGCCCTTTCCCTGCTTGTCTGCCTGGTGTTGGCAAATGGCTTCCTCTGCCATAATACCCATCACTTTGAACTTGGGAAAAGTGCAGATTTTTTTGAAATCCATCAAAAAAATTATTGAATACTTTGTCAGGTCCTGCTAAAGATAGAATGATTAAGCTCAGCTTCCAGTGGCTTCAAAATAATTTGAAGAATGTTTTAAATATTTGTGAATTCATTTAAAAACATCCATTAAAATATTAATATACATTTATGAGAAAATAACTTCCCCAAACAAAAATAAATTAGTAAGTAGCCAGGATTTGAATCTGGGTCTTTTTTTTCCTCCAACATCCACGTTCCAAAGTCTACATTCTGTTCTCACTTTATTTTTCCTGCTGTTCTGACACCAGCTGAAATGTTAGTAATATGAAGGAATTACATGAAACAACTTAGATAGATTTAAAATGCATTATCCTAAGTGAAAGTAGCCAGACTCAGAAGATGATATGCTATATAAGTACATTATTACATTATGGAAAAGGCAGAAGCTATAGGGACAGATAATAGTGGTTGTCAAGGGTGGAGAGTAGAGAGAGAGGGGTTGACTACACAGGGCAAAGGTGATTTTTCTGTGGTGGCAGAACTGTTCTTCTATCTTGATTGTGTAGGGGAATTTGGAAGCTGTGAAACAAATTAGGTGGTGCTGTTAGTTCAGTTCAGCCTCCTGAACTAGGATACTTAAAGGAAGTAACAGTTGAATCTGTTGAAAGAGTGAAAGGACAAAACGCTTTTGTTTCAGAGCTCTTAATAGAGTTTATTTAAAACAGTGGTTCTCTCTTACAGCTAAGTAATATTCCATTGTCATTTGCCACAACATGGGTAAACCTAGAGAGTGAAATAAGTCAGAGACAGAAAGACAGATACCATATGAGTTCACTTACATGTGGGATATAAAAAGCAAAACAAAAAACCAGGAACAGACCCATAAATACAGAGAACAAACTGTTGGCTGCCGGAAGGGAGGAGATGAGCAAAATGGGTGAAGGGGAGTGGGAGGTATAGGCTTCCTATGGAAGTCAGTGATACTATAGTGTTGTGTGGTGACAGATGGTGGCTACACTTGTGAGCATGGCATAGGGAGTAGAGTTGTGGAATCACTGTGTTGTACACTTGAAACTAATGTGACATTGTGTGTCAACTATACTTCAGTAAAATGGGAAACAAAAACAGTGGTTCTCAAGTTTGGCTCAGGTTGGAATCCTCAGGCTTTTTTATCTTTATTTTTTTTAAGATTTTTATTTATTTGGGACAGAGAGAACAGGAGCGGGGGTGGTGTGGGGGTTGGGGACAGAGGGAGAAGCGGACTCCCTGTTGAGCAGGGAGCCCAGCGCGGGGCTTGATCCCAGAAACCACCCTCCCCATCATGACCTGAGCCTAAGGCAGTCGCTTAACTGACTGAGCCACCCAGGTGCCCCTCCTCAGGCTTTTTTAAAGTGCTGTTGCCTGGAGGAGCTTCGCTCTGATTGAATTAATTTGTGGGGAAGGCATAAGGGTATTTATTTATTTATTTTTTAAAGAGATTTTATTTTTATTTATTTGACAGAGAGAGACAGCCAGAGAGGGAACACAAGCAGGGGGAGCAGGAGAGGGAGAAGCAGGCTTCCCGCAGACCCGGGAGCCTGATGCAGGGCTTGATACCAGAACCCTGGGATCATGACCTGAGCCAAAGGCAGACACTTAATGACTGAGCCACCCAGGCACCCCGGCACAAGGGTATTTAAAAACTGTCCAAGTGATTCTAACACAGCCTAGGCTGAGAATCACTGATTTAGTACCTATCTGCAGTTCCCTAAATTTGAGTAGAGCAGAGCTTCTTAAAATGTAGTTCCTGAACCAGTAGCAGCCTCACCTGGGAACTTGTTACAAATAACAGATTTTTCTGGGCCTGCTCCAGACCCCTGAATCAGAAACCGGGGGTGGGGCCCAGCATTCTCTACTATAAGAAGCCCTCCAGATGTTTCTGATACTCCCTAAAGTCGGAGAATCTTGAGTGAAGTCCTATAGTCTGTGTTAGTCATTAGAAAGGCATTGGTAACTATTAAGAGTACCTGGTGGATTAGAGATGTCATCCTCAGTACCTCTGAGTGTACTTTTATCACTGGAAAGTTCCTTTGCAGTGCACGTGTACTCATTTTAAATGTTCACTTTTCTTTATTTAAGGCCCTTTAAAATTTGAATTATAGTATAATTTGTCAGTACATGGTGATTATTGGCAGATAATCTTTAGCTGAATGGTATTCTTGAACTGTAATAATGGGGCAGAAGTTAATTTCACTTCAAGTTATATTCTATTGAGGTTGGAAAAATCTATAGGTAAAAAGCATTCAAAACTAATTACAACTATGACGTTGTGTGAAACCATTAATGAGGTTCAATGAGGATATATGTAATTGAGCACTGGTATCAATAACTTTTGTGTGTGAATATGTCTTTGCACCTAAGGGAGGTTGTACTGCATTCATGAAATAGGCTTTGAAAATTATAAATCTTGAACAAGTTTATAAGAGGTAGTGGACCTTCCTTATACATCTAAAAGAACCTTCATTTGACAGTTTCCCATTGGAAACTTTCAAACACATACTATCATCTGTGTTAGAGAATGCATAGGGCAGTAACAGAACATTTCTTTTTGTTCTCTTTCAGGCTATTTTGGCATTCTGTTGGATATATGTTCGTAAATACCAAAGTCAGCGGGAAAGTGAAGTTGTCTCCACCATAACAGCAATTTTTTCTCTGGCGATTGCACTTATCACATCAGCACTTCTACCAGTGGATATATTTTTGGTTTCTTACATGAAAAATCAAAATGGTACATTTAAGGTAATTACTATCATACTATGTGATTTTTTTCCCCCCTTTCAAGTTCTTGGCAATTAAGTGTTTAAGTTTAGCAGTCCAGTATATATTGTGCTTTTTTTGTTGTCTCCAGGGAATAAATATGAGTGAAAATGCAGCATAGAGACTGAGAATGGGACAACCACCATGGAAAACTAGAAACAGACTCTTAACTGACTAAAGAACTATTAATTCACCAACCCTCCAAATGTGAAGAATCCCTTTTGTTGATCCGAAAATATATTACATAATCACAATAGTTTATTTTTGTGTCTCTCATAGCTCCCTTGAAGTTTGAGTTGATTTACATTAATGCAGTAAATAAGTAATTTAGCAGGGCTTTTGTTAGTGGTGGATCAAAATCTAAATCTGTTTCACATTGAGTACTTTGAGTCAGTATGGCATGTGGAAAAGACCACTAAGCTAGCTGGGAGTTACAAGACCTGACTTCTAGTCTTGACTCTTTACTATCTAGGCTGTTTCTTTGGCCAACTTAGTTAAGTTTTCTGGACTTCAGGTTCTTCATTTTTAAAATGAGGGGTGTTGGACTGGAGGGTTTCTGAGTTATCTTTCAATTAACATATGTTTAAGTTTCTTAATAGTTAAGCTTCTTGAGGCAGGAACTGTGTCTTGTTTATTTTTGTATCCCAAGTGTTTAGCACAGAGTAGATACTTCAGCATTTGAATGAAATATTATTACAGTTAACTCAGTATTGCATGCTTCCAAAATAAGTTCCTGAATTGAGCCAACTGGACTTAAATAATGTGAAAACATTTTTGTAGTTAGGTTTAGATACATTATGATTGCTGTGAAAACTAATTATTTACTATAGGTCACTTACTCACATATTTATTTATTTTTAAAAGATTTTATTTATTTGGGAGAGAGAGAGAGAGCGCATACCTCCCCTTCCTGGGAGCATGAATGGTTGGAGGGGCAGAGGGAGAGGGGAAGGACAAGCTGACTCCCCACTGAGCACGCAGCCTGAGATGCAGGGCTCAGTCCCAGGATCCTGAGATCATGACCTGAGCCTAAGTCAGATGGTTAACCAACTGAGCCACCCAGGCACCCTGGTCACTCATTTATTTAGCAAGTATTAATTGAGCACTTAGCATGTGCCAAGTGCTGTATGAAGATAGTAATTAACATCTGTTGAATATTTACTATGTCAGATCCTGTTCTCATGATTAATATATATTAACACTGTTTAACCTCCCAAACAACCCTGTGAGGTATAGTATTATCCATGATTTTATGGGCAGGAAACCAAAGTCTGGAGAGGTGAAGTAACCTATTTAAGGTCATACAGCTTGTAGGTGCTGTAGCCGAGATTTGAAACTCTGCATTCTGGCTTCAGAGCTCTTTGTTCACTAGATTATATATATTTATATATATGTGTGTGTGTGTGTGTATATATATATATATATATATATTTTCCTAGTGAGTACTATAAAGTTGACACTAACATAAACACTTTTTATTTTATACCAATGTATAAAATTTTTTTTTAAAAAATTAGTAATTAAGATATGGCATTGGAACATTTTGTGTTTTGGCTGCTAAAATGTTCATATCTTACTCCCCTCCTCCAGTGATTAATCTCTCTTAGATGTCTGGGTTTAACTCTCCAGTACTGCCTCATTTGTACTCAGATTTTGTTTTAGAACTTTGTATTCTTCACTGTACCTTAAATACATTTATTTGCTTAATATTTATTAAGCATGTAGTATGTACCTGACACACATGGGTGCTGGAGATTAATAAATGAGGCTGCTGTTTTCATGGAGCTTACATTCTCTAAGATCAGGCCAACAGTAAACAAAACAAGCTGACTTCACAGCAGTACATTCTATGAGGAAATATAACAGATTGCTATGAAAGTCTAAGTTGTGGGTAATTCACATAGGGGCATGGGAAGGCCAAATTGCTGAAACAGGTTACTTGAGCTGAGACCTGGATGAGGAAGAGCCAGTCAGGTGAAGATCCAGAGGTGAAAGCCTTTAGGGAGAGGGAACAGCAAATACAGAAGCTTTTAGATAGAGATGAGTTTGGCCTATTTGGCTGAAGTGTGGTGTTGGGGGTTGCACTTTGGTACTAGCTGAGATCAAGAGGAAGACGGGAGCCAAATTGTTTATGACTTTTAAGTCATGTTAAAAGAGCTGTGTTTTGGACAAATTACCTTCAGAGTGCCTATCCTAAATATTCAAGTGGAGGTGTCAAGTAGGGAGTTGGAAGTGTTGTTAAGAGGTGTAGTGAGAGGGGTAGAGAAGTGGCTGCTGGCTTTGGTCAGTGGTGACCAAAGAGCAAGAAGATAGTTTCAGTGGAGCATTTGGGTGCTCAGATTGGAGCGGGTTAACTGGACAGGGAGGTGAGGAAGCAGTGATAGGGAATGCTGAAAACTTTTCAAGAGCTTTTGTTTTCTAAGGGAGTGAGAAGTGGGGTCAAGGGAGGTGTTTTTATTTGAGGTGGTTGTGTGTATATCTCTGTGCTTATTGGAAGTTACTAGGGTTTGTATACTTTAGGATTCAGTGGGGTAGGAGGATTTTTAGAGGGAAGAGAAGATACTATTGCAGGTACAGTGTCTTTGAGAAAGCAAAAGGGTTGGGATTCTTAATGTGAAAGGATTGGCCATAAATAGGAGTACAGGTACTTGGCAGAAGGAAGGACTAACATTTGAATACAGATGGAGGTCGGTTTTAGATTTGGTAGTAAGTTGAGTGAGTTCCTGTCTTTTGGTTCCAAATTATTTTAGGGACCTCAAAGTCAGTGTTTCTTAGACATTGACATTTTGTTCCGATTAATCTTTGTTGTGGGTGAGGTCCTGTGCATCATAGACAGCAGATCTTTGCTTCTACCCACAAGATGCTGCTAGTACACCAACACTCTCCTGACCTCCTGGGGCTCCATTGCCAAATCCCCATGGGGGACAAAGTCACCCCTGAGTGAAAGCCACTGGTCTAAGGTGAGAATTTCAGGTAAAATGGAGGAGAGTTGTATACTTTGGGGTTGGGCTGAGCATTTCTAAATGTCATTTTGAAGAATAGGAAAGGAAATTTTATGTATATGACCCACTGCATCTCTGTTCTGTGGAATTTATATTTTTCTTTCATCTGAAATGCTCTTTAATATTCTCTAGTATTCTTTTTCTTCCAACCTTTTGGGTCTTAAATGACTAGTTTCTTTTGGTCTCTGCTTTGGGAGGCCGTGGTCTATAAAATGTATCAAGGGTAGAGTGGTTTTCAAAATGTAAATGGAGGAAGGTTTCCTAAACTAAGCTCTTTTGACAGTATGTACCTTGGAGGCAAGACAGGGTATAAGAGCCAAATGCACTAATAGTATTTGAATGATGTTGTATATTTTATGCTTATTTATAGTCTTAAAATGGTGATGTTAATATTTTCTTATTGCCATAAGATTTGGTTAAAAGAACCTTGCAGGGTAAAACATTCTAAGTGTCAATGAATCTTTGGCTTTAAATTACCTACATTCTTTCTTCTTTTAACTTTTTTCTGAGTTTGGGGTCTTGTTTAATTTTAAAGTTTAACTTGTAAGTAATTCTCAATGGGTACATTAATACCTTATGGGATTATTTTGGAAATTGGAAGGGAGCTTGTGCAGGGATAGGTGAATTTTCCTCCGTTTCAAAAAATCTTCAAGATTCAAAAATCTTTTTAAAATTCCATTTTGTTCATAAACAGTAACTAAAGAAACTGTTAGGAACTCAAGTTTTGATTATGTACATATCCATTTGGATACTTGAATCATTGATGAAAAAATGTCCAGTTATTGCACAGAAATATCCCCAGTGCTTTGCCATGCCCATGTGGTAAAAGAGTTCCATTTTTTTTTTTTTTTGTATATGTATGGGTGTTTTATTTTTTAGACAAAGATTGCATGTGTTAAAACTACTAGTTGTAATTTGTTCTGTGGCTTCCCCCCCCACTCAAAAGTACTTCATGGATATCTATATATACCTGTTTATACAGATTTCATTGTTTTTAATGTCTATATAGTTTCTCCTTAGGCATATAGATTGTTTCTAGTTATTGATTTTTTAAATTTTTTTAAACAACACTGCACCGAATATTGTTGGGTAAGGAGCAAAGGGAACAATAAACATTATTTGGTGTAGGCTGGAATTTATGGGGGTAAGGATCAGCAAGTGCATAGGTTCTTAAATCCTTGACATTCTTGCAATAAAGTGAGCGTTCCCAAAGTGCAGGTGCTTCACCAGAGGTACCTCTACCTTCTTTTGTTCTCCCTTCTTGTAAGGCAAAGAGAATGGCCTTGCAGATAGGTAAACACGATGGACTTGGGTGCCAGGTAGTGTGAACTTAGATACAAGGTGTTCATGAGGTGCTTGGACATTCCAGTTGCTGAACACCTAGAGACTTTGGGCCCCTTTAGTCCTGTGAGTAATAGAGATGGGGTGTAACTCCTCCTATTGTATGGGAAGGGGAGGCCCCATTTTGGTAGCTTGCTGTCATGCAACCCAGTAAGAGCTCTTGAGGTCATTCATTAGTACTACTTTGTCTTTAAAACTTATCTGTATATTGATATCTGTCCTGATTTGTGTGAATATTTTTAGGAATAGATTCCAACAAAGAATGTCTAGATCATAGACGATTTTCCTTACTATTAACTATGTAGGTGATGACTTTTCCTCTACATTTGCCACTAATGTTTTAAATTTTGCCACTTAGGTAAATGAAAGGTTACTATAATAGATTTTCATGTTTTATTAAGCAAATCTAGTAATTGGGTAAATTTCTCATTGTTGGTCATCTTGAAAAAATTTCCTAGCTCTTGCCTATATGTTTTTCAGATGATTTTTGTAATCAGCATGTCAAAATACTCTACCTCTTAGTATATTGGGATTTGGATTGACAGTATATATAGTTTTTATAAAGTAATTTGGAGGGATTTGGTATTTATAATCTTTTCATGTGGGAACATGTGACTTTCCATTTATTTAGATTTTTTAATATTCTATAATTAAGTTTTCTTTATATAGTTAACATTTTTATTTAGCCTATTAAGTTTTTTATAGTCTTTATTGCTGTTGGAAAAGTACTATTTTTATTGTACTTTGTGTGTCAAGATTTTGCTTTTGTAGTGCTAAATTTGGATTTTCCACATTTTTGTTCTTTTAGAAATTTGTTGGTAAGAAATTCATAGATGTTCCTTGCTAGAGGTGTTTGTAGGTGATTAAAAAAAAAAAGAAAAACCTAATTATTTGAGGAGATTTAAATTGATATCCTTCCTTAAGTGCCAGTGTAGTGGGATGTTGATACTGACTTGAGCTCTTAAAAGTGTTTATTGGAAAGAAATGATCTGGATACTGATACTTAATAGCAGTAGTCACTTAGACTCTCCAGGTTTAATTTTTCATATGCATAAAGTTTATAGGACATTTGATAAAAAGACTTGCCATTATAACCTGAGTTCTAATTCATTAGTGTATAGATTTTTTCTATTTGAAAAGATTAATTTGAATTATATTTTCTAAAATTACTAATTTAAAGAATACTTGTGTGGGGTGAATGCAAAGAAGTTTAGATTGTTCTTTTAGGTATTTTTAAAAAATATTATGCTCAAATATTTTCTAAAATACAAATCATATTTCAACTCTCTGTATAGAAATTCATCACTGTTTTCTGTTGCCCTTAGGACAAAGTCCAAAATACTTAGCATGACTCATGACTCCCTTAAACTTGTGTCCTTCCCTCCCTTGCTCCACTGGCTTTTTCTTACCCTCCCAAAAGCTCTAATGAATCTATATTTAGCTTCTTGCAGTTTTTTTTTCAAACTTCCCTGTGTGTTTCTTCTCTCTTCTGTCCTTCCTGCTGTTTTTTTTTTTCCTCCTTTTCTCTGAGAATGACCTTTCTTCCTTCATTTTTCAGTTTAGAGTCATTTTGGGAAGCCATCCCTGATCTTCAGGCTGAGTTAGGTGCCTCCTGCTTATGTCTTTCCCTAGAACTATATTGTCATCTTATCTCAGCATTTACCTTTTGAAATTTGTGTGCTTACTTACTTTACCTGTTTTCTCAATTATTGAAGGCACAGATCATACTTGGTTGGGTTGATGATACATTTATAAGTGACATTCAGTCATATTAAAACTTAATTATAATTGCTATAAACAGATGGGTGTTTCATTAATATTTCTATTGTTTCCTTTTTATCCTAGGACTGGGCCAATGCTAATGTCAGCAGACAGATAGAGGACACTGTGTTATATGGTTACTACAGTAAGTATTTCAGTTTCATTTCCTATCTGCGCTGCTAACCAAGATGTAGAATTAAGCTGTGTATAAACATTTAATTTTGATATCACATTTGTGATGACTGTTTCAACACCAGGAGTAAGAAATACAGCATTCATTCTCATAATCTGGAAACTTTTAACCTACTTTGCTTCATTTAGGTTCACTTGTACTATGTCTTTTTGGAGTTTCAGTCAAGTTACTTTAAATCTCAAGTGTCTTCCTTTGTTAACATTACCATTTTCCTACTTGCAGTCTTGATTTTAAAAATCTCAGTTTTCTGGACATTTTTTCTAAGTATTGACACTAGTAAAGGGTACTCAGGGGAGTTTGTAACATCAACTTTATTGTACTATACAGAGCCAGTTTAAGGGATTCTGGTTGATTGGGCCTTCCCTCTCTCTTTCTTCTCGAATGTTCAATTATAAAACTTTATAATAAACACCTAAGTGTTTCCCAGATTTTCTCTTTAAATTTGCATAAGACTTGTGTTTTTATAAAAATGTGTACGTGCAGGGGCACCTGGGTGGCTCAGTTGGTTAAGCATCAGACTCTTGATTTCAGCTCAGCTCATGATTTCAGAGTCCTGGGATTCAGTTGTGTCAGGCTGCACACTCAGCAGGGAATCTGCTTGGATTCTCTCTCTCCCTCTCCCTTTGCCCCCACCTTTCCTGCTCACAGATGCATGTCCATGCATTCTCTCTCTTTCACTCTCTAAAATAAAAATAAGTAAGTCTTTAAAAAAGTGTGTAAGTGCTGGGTGCCTGGATGGCTCAGTCAGTTAAGCGGCTGCCTTTGGCTCAGGTCGTAATCTTTGGGTCTTGGGATCCAGCCCCGCATCACATCGGGTTACCTGCTTTAGCGGGGAGCCTACTTCTCCCTCTCCGTCTTCCTTCCCCCCCCTGCTTGTGCGCACTCCCTCGCTCACTCTCTCTCTCTCAAATAAATAAATCTTAAAATAAATGTGTAAGTGCTGAGTTAAGAAAAGGATGTCATTTTTTTTCAGCAATTAAGATGTTGAGTAAGATTTCAGTAGGACACTAAATTGGAAACTGAAAAACCAGCTTATAGAAGTTTCTCTTGATGGGATAGTTTTTTCAAGGGTTTCATTGAATTTTAATTTAGCTGCTTTGGCTCTACCTTTGCCTTTTCTCCTGATCTGAAATCTACAGACCCATGAAATTCTCTCCCTTTGGTGTGTATTTTAGAAATACTTTGTGGTATTTAATGTAGAATTCATTATTTTAAACTATAAATTTGACCTCTTAAGTTAAAACCTTTGAAATGGTGCTATATTAAGTAGAATGTTGCCTTTCAATACAAATTTTGGGGGGATATAAGTCACTTCAAAAACTGTTTTGGGGGAAGGGAGCCTCTCTCCTATGTGACACTAAAGTCTATTTGTGCTTTAGAACATGTGACAAGATAAAGCAGCTTTTATCTTGGTGTAGTCCAGGTCCATGAGCCATATCTTATCACTGAACCTAGAGGCTACTGGATTAATCCATTGTAACAAAGGTTACAAAGACTTCTAAACAGGAATGTTAATTCATGCAGCCCTTTCAGTTGTTTCATGGACAGAATTAAGTCTACCAAAATGATTTTAGTATTTTTCTCAGTTCTCCTAAGGATAGTATGTCCCTAGTATTTTAAATGCATAGGAGATAAGTTAATCATTACAAACAGTAGATGACTTAGGAATTTAGGGCTTGATTTTCTGCAGAATTTGAGTTGTAGTTAGAAATATAACTACTGGGCCCCTGGGTGTCTCAGTTGGTTAAGTGTCTGCCTTTGGTTCAGGTCATAATTCCAGGGTCCTGGGATAGAGTCCCATGTTGGGCTCCCAGCTCAACGGGGAGTTTGCTTCGCCCTCTCCATCTGCCTCTCCCCCGCTCATGCTCGCTCGCTCTCAAATAAATAAAATCTTAAAAAAAAAGAAATTTAACTACCTTGGGATAGGATAGTTGAGATACTGATTTAAGGAAGGAACTTGCATGAGAAGCCAAATGATAGATTTCTTGATGACTATGGATTCAAAGCAAGATTTATTCAATAATGTTAATGGTTGTTGTCATAAAGGTAGTCATATCCACTTTAGCTGTGGCTAATCCTTTGACTGTAACTTAGGTGATGACCTACAGCAAGGAGCCTAAAAGGATTGCATGGCTTCTGAAATAGTTAACTATCCTCAAGCCCAGTTGTTTCTCCAGAAATGCTAGATATTATCTAACTGCCTGTTAGCTGTCTCCTGGATCCTGAGGACAGCACAGACTCCATGTAATTCTAAGCACTATTTTTATACATCCCCTCTGTGAGATTCTATAGTTCATCTAATCTCTCCTAACATAACACATTTTCATTGTCTAACCTTGCCAAGAACTGTACGAGACTTTCACATTCAACATTTTACTTAATTTTCATGAATGTCATTTTTTGGGAAGTGTTTTCTACATTTTACAGATGGAGGAAATTTATATTTAGAGATATTAAAGATCACCTTGTTAGTGAGTGGCATTTTGAAGTGGATTTTATTTCCTAAGCTGGATCTTTGTGGCATGAAGTGAGCTGCCTTTTAATGGTTCTGGGGATGTTTCCTGTGAGAATGCTTAGCAGCACTGAACCCCCAGGGCAGCTCGCAAAATCATCTGGGACCTTTTAAATAATACGGAATGCTAGATTATATCCGGAGAGATTCTGATTTCCGTTAATGAATTCCCTATCCCTTTAGTGTCACCACTGCTCTGTCAGAAATGTGTTTAGGTATTGGAAAGATGTAAGGCTCAAGGTGGTGAATTTAAGTTTTCCAAAAATCCTAATTTTCTTTTGAAAGTTTAGGTTTTATCATTGGCAGCAAATACTATTACCTTTTTTCTTTGAAGTGACAGGGTCACTATTCATTTTGGAAAGAGTCCATCTAATCCTCAAGCCTAGATAATTACTGCTTGTCTCTCAGTTCTTTCAAGTAAAAAATGGTGTTCTTTGAAAGAAAGTGACTAAGTATAGCTCATAAGTAAAATAGCACAGTGCTTCTCACAAGTAAAATTTATGAGTACTTCCTTTCTCACAGAATATTAAAAAGATGTGTACTCAAAGGTAGACATCTAATGGAATTACTACTGCTTCAAAAGGGACTTTTCTGAATGAAAGTGCTCCCCATTGGTGAGTGGTTGGTGGTGAAAAACTTAATAACTGCTAGTGGAAAGGCTAACAACATTTTGGTATTAATGTGAATATAATTTTCATGTTTTGGGTACCCTGAAATGATCCCTGTGAATCCTTGGGTCTGGAAACTACACTTTTGAAATCCTTGTTACATTAATGGAACTTTGGGTAGTTTTTTTTTTGGACAATTTGTAGAAGTCAGGAGAACTACTGCTTCCACCTACTGGTTCTCCACTAGCTCTTAATTGGTTATTAACAGTCCTGTTACCTGAAACCGACTGCATAGGAAATACAAGTTCCTGGAGCTTGTCAAAGGATGAGAGAGTGAGGTTGTTTAATTCTGCCCTTTTGTTCTATAGTCATAGGGACCCTGTACCTAGGAGATCCCCTCATTTGAGGATGTTGTATGCATCCCAGAAACATTTCAGTCCTTTTCTCCTTTTTGAATGTCTTTGTTTCTTCATGTATATCTTTAAACTTCTTTGATATTTTCCTTTAAAAAGCTACTCTTGTCTGACTTCTCTTCTCCGTTCTGTTTTAATCCTATGTTGGAACCTATTTAAGATTTTATTATATATTGTGTTTAACCTTTTATCTGAGTTCTATTTTTATGTTTCAAATTTATTTTTATGTTTAAATTTTTACATTCTGTTTATTGTACTTTATTATAAATGTTTATTCTAATGTTTTCTCTAACCATTCTTGAAATTTTTAGTTTTAACTCTTTCACTGTCCACTTGAAGTGAATTTTCATTTTACTTGTTTTTCTAACTTTTTGTGTTGATTTTGCATGTGTACAGGGGTTGTAGAAATGGAGAGAGCTCAAACCATAAGCAGGAATTATTCAAGACTTATCATTTTTTGTGTAGATATAAATTGAATTCATATAGTGTACATTGTTTTCTGTTTGGCTGTAGTGCTCAGCATTGTATTTGAGATTTATCTGTATTGTTGCAGGTAACCGTACTTCATTGATCGTCATTGCTTTGAATATTCCATTGTATTAACATACCATGGCTTGTTTATCCATTCTAAAATTGATGATCATGGAACACTACATCAAAACTAATGATGTACCATGAGAGACTATGGACTCTGAAAAACAAACTGAGGGTTCTAGAGGGGAGGGGGGTGGGGGGATGAGTTAGCCTGGTGATGGGTATTAAAGAGGGAACATATTGAATGGAGCACTGGGTGTTGTACACAAACGATGAATCATGGAACACTACATCCAAAACTAATGATATAATGTATGGTGATTAACATAACATAATAAAAAAACATATTAAGCAGAAATTTCATAAATTTAAAAAAAACTAATGATGTCCTGTATGGTGACTAACATAACATAATAAAATTAAATTAAATTAAAAAAATAAAATTGATGATCAGTTAGGTTCAGTTTTTGGCTCTTTCAAATACTGCTGCTTTGAGGATCTAGTATATATTTTAAAAAAAGCCTTTACTGCATTGTTTTCCATTGTATGGGTGCTCTTATTCAAAGAATTCCAGGTTATTAGGTGTTTAATAAGTTCTTACTTTTTGCTCTCCAGCATTTCTGTAGTGAAAATAGATTTATGCATATTTGGGTAAGGTAAGTTATGGAACTAAGGAAGAATAAAGATGGATCAAGAAACTTTCAGACTCTTCTATGCCATGCCTTTTAGCGCACCTAAGAGAATTCTTAGGAAGTTTTTCCTTACTCCTCATTGGTTAATTGCTGAAAAATTGTACTTGGAGTCTTTACTATGAATTTTGAACTTAGGGTTTACAACCTTCTAGTGTCTAATTTGAGAAGAGTAGCATGAGACCATGAAGTCATTTAACTTCTTTATGACTTTAACACTTGTGAAAGGGTGGATAAAGTAATATCTACTTCATTGTATTAGGAATGTGAGACGTGTGATTAGTGCTAAATAGCAGATATCTGCTGTTGTTTTAATTCAAATTAGCTAAGAGAGCAAGGAAAGTAAACCTCAGTGCAATGATAGGAGAAGATTAATATGAAAGAATTGACCTAACATCTCATTAAATTTATATCTTTTTGATTCTTTATTGTTTTGAAAACATCTCTAATATATATAATTGCTTTTCTAAAAAAGATTGAGAATAATTTGGGGGACTTCTGTAAAGTTCTTCTTGATGAGATATAGTTGTGTCCTATCTCCTGCTTTCCCGCCCCCTTTTTATTTTTTTTTAATTTTATTGTTATGTAATCACCATACATTACATCATTAGTTCTTGATGTAGTGTTCCCTGATTCATTGTTTGCGTATAACACCCAGTGCTCCACGCAGAACGTGCCCTCTTTAATACCCATCACCAGGCTAAACCATCCCCCCACCCCCCTCCCCTCTAGAACCCTCAGTTTGTTTCTCAGAGTCCATCGTCTCTCATGGTTCGTCTCCCCCTGACTTACTCCCCTTCATTCTTCCCCTCCTGCTATCTTCTTCTTTTTCTTATTTCTTAACATATGTTGCATTATTTGTTTCAGAAGTACAGATCTGTGATTCAACAGTCTTGCACAATTCACAGCGCTCACCATAGCACATACCCTCCCCAATGTCTATCACCCAGCCACCCCATCCCTCCCACGCCCCACCACTCCAACAACACTCAGTTTGTTTCCTGAGATCAAGAATTCCTCATATCAGTGAAGTCATATGATACATGTCTTTCTCTGAGTGACTTATTTCACTCAGCATAACACCCTTCAGTTCCATCCACGTCGTTGCAAATGGCAAGATCTCATTCCTTTTGATCCGCCCCCTTTTTTAAAAGACTGTATTCTACCTGACGATGTATTCTTAATCTCTGGGGGAGTTTCCTAAATGGTTTCTGATTGCATTTGCTCAAGAAATTCTCTAGATAATGACTCCATGACACTAAGTGGCCTAAGAATTTGTTTCCAAGTAGAAATATTAGAGGAAACAAGCAACCAAAAAAATCCTTCAGGGAAATGACTGTTCTTCAGAGTACATATTCTCAGTTAAAGACTGTAAACAGTTTTGTTTCCCAAGTTGTATATTGTCAGATCATGCCCCTTAATGTTTCAGTCAGTGAGGTACTGTCAGCAGTGGTAGTAGTTATCTGCTGTGGTGTACCAAATTACCCCCAAATTTAGCAGTTTAGAACAAACATTATCTCCCAGTTTCTCTGGGTCAAGAATCCAGATGTAGCTGATCTGGTTTCTCAGCTCGGGTTTTCTCTTCACAAGGCTGCAGTTGTGTATGTTGGGACTACATTCATCTTAAGGCTGCACGTGGGGAGAGTTGGCTCCCAAGCTCCCTCACGTGGGTTTAGGCTGGCTTCACGTCTTAGCTACCTGTTGCCAGCAGCATCAGTTCCTTGCCACAGGGACCTTTTCATAGGGCAGTTCACAACATGGCAGCTAAGGTCTCTCAGAGCGAGCAAGATGGAAGGCAGAGTCTTTTAGTAATTAATCTTAGGAGTCACATTCTTTTCATCAACAGTGAGTCAGTGATCTAGCCCACACCTATTATATTAATATACCATGTCTTGTTTATCCATTCTCAAATTGGGGGATTGCACAAGGGTGTGGGGATCAACAGGAGCCATTTTAGAGGCTAACTTTATAGCAGTCTTGCAAGTATTGACAGTTTTGATGTTTATTCAGCATATAATACTTTTATACTTGTAATATATCTATTAAGCATGCAAGGTATGAAGTTTGAAGTCCCTTGTGGGCCTTTCCCCGATGCCATCTCTTCTTCAACCCCCTTAGAAGTAACCACTATTTTAATTTAGTCTCTGTTAATCCCTTATTTTTCCTTACAGTTCTACCAGGCTGTATCTTTAGTTTTACATTTTTTGAACTTTATATGAAATTACTTGCTTGTTTTCAGGGGCACCTGGGTGGCTCAGTTGTTAAGCATCTGGTCATGATGGTGGTTTTTGTTTTGTTTAATCCAGCTCTTGCTGGATTCGATTTGCTGTTATCTTATTTGGGATTCTTTTAAAAATCGTCTTAGGTGAGACTGGTATGTAACTTTCCTTTATCTTAACTATTCTTGTCAGGCTTGTGTATGAAGACCCTGCTAGTTTCATAAAATGAACCGAGAAGTATTCCTTCCTTCCTTTCTTTCTTTCTCTCTCTCTCTCTCTCTTTCTTTCTTTCTCTTTCTTCCTTTCTTCCCTTTCTTCCCTTTCTTTCCTTTTCTTTCTTTCTTCTTTCTTTTCTTTCTTTTCTTTCTCTTTCTTTCTTTCTTTCTTTCTTTCTTTCTTTCTTTCTTTCTTTCTTTCTTTTTCCTTCCTTCCTTCCTTCCTTCCTTCCTTTAAATTTTTAAAAAATATTTTATTCATTTATTCATGAGAAACAGAGAGAGGCAGAGGCAGAGGGAGAAGCAGGCTCCCTGCAGAGCAAGGAGCTCGATGTAGGACTTGATCCCAGGACCAGGATCACGACCTGAGCCAAAGGCAGATGCTAACCGACTGAGCCACCCAGGCGGCCCTGTTTATTTTTTTATTTCAGAGAATGCTGTGGACCAGTGAGCATTACATGGGTCTCTTTGTCCTATAATTTGTACCCATGTCTGATAACTAAGGGATAGAAGTGAGCATGGCAGTTTGTACAGTTAGTCCTAATGAACTAACCACAAAACTTGTTTCTTGTAGCTGAGTTCTGCTGGTTAGAATTTTTAATAGCCATATGAGAGTACTTCCAGCAAGGATGAAACAGTAGTTTTGTTGAATTAGCGGCATTATTTCCACTTGACCATTGGTTGCCTTATTCTATTGAACGAACAGACAGTAATAGTTAACTGTGTGGGCTGGAGTAATTGATGCTGGTTATTAAGGGAAATAGAGTTGCTGCTACACTGTGAAGGCAAGAACTGTATCTTGAACCCAGGAGATTCTGTGGCACCTCATGATGCTACCATGTTCAATGGTAAAAGTTAATTGAGATCTATTACACTCATGGCTCACAGGCAGGACCATCAATGGCTCAGGATAGTTCAGGAGTGAATGTTTGGGTTCCCCCATTTCTCATACCAGATTCTGTTTTAGGAATTACACCTGACGACATTAACAGACTGGAAATACATGACTAAAACAGTATAGTGGTTTTTAAATCTCACTTAAAGTGAGTCTAGAATTGGGCTATCCAGGGTTCAGATGGCAGCGTTATGGCATCATGAGGATCTTTTTTTAATTTTTTTTTAAGATTTTTTATTTATTTATTTGACAGAGAGAGACACAGCGAGAGAGGGAACACAAGCAGAGGGAGTGGGAGAGGGAGAAGCAGGCTTCCCGCCGAACAGGGAGCCCAGTGCGGGGCTCGATCCCAGGACTCTGGGACCATGACCTGAGCCGAAGGCAGACGCTTAACGACTGAGCCACCCAGGTGCCCCGCATCATGAGGATCTTAAACTTGTGTTTTGTTTTCCTTTGTTTTCATCTGCTCTCCATCCTTAGTACATGATTTCCATCTTAAGGTCACCAAAGTCCAAAATGATGGCTAGAGTTTAAGCTATCACGTATCCATTTCAGGCAGGAAGCAGGAGGAAAGGGGAAGGACAAAAAGGGGAATGCCAGCTGAAATGAAAATGGGTATCTGGTTATACGGCTAGCAGCCTTGACCCCAAATATCTTCAGCTGGGTAAATGGGATAATTTTAGAAGGTTTTTAGAATTCCCAGAATATATTTATACTTTGACCCTCTTAAAAAAAAGCTTTGTAATGATTAATTATACTATCACAATATTGACCAAGTTATTCTTTGTCTTGGTGTTTTCATCAGTAGTTGAGAGGAATAAAGAGTGTCTAAAAATCCCAAAGCCTAATTAATCCAAGTTAATTTTCATGTGCATTATAATTTAATGATATACAGTTTTTAAAAGGTAGCTTGTGTATATGAAAAGATCATAAGTTATCATATATTCTTTGCCACAGTTTTTGTCTATGTCCTTTTAAGAGTTGATGGCTGTCCACTTGTTTTTGCTAGTTCTTGCTAAGTTGTTTTAAAAAAACTTGTTTTATGAGTCTAATTTTTGCCAATTTTTGTGGACATGAGGTTTTAAAATTTGTTCTTAGTATGTTTTCTTTGATGTTAGTGGGACTATTAAACCAAATAGTCTGTTTATCTTTCACCTGCTAGTAGCAATCTTTTAACAAAAACATTTACAAGTAAAAGCATACTTTATAAAGATGTCAGGATATGAGAGTGTCATCACTGTTTGGGTTAAGAATAATTTTCCTTTGAAAATAGCTATCAATATGAAGTAGAGCTGTAAAAGAAGCAATTTCTCAGTTTCATAATCGTGGTAACAGCAACTTTTTTTTTTCATTTACAGATATATAAACCCAACTGGACATTAGAACTGATCCAAAACACAAAAATGTTAATTAATTAACTTACATTTCTTTATAGATTAACATTTATGGGCTAAAGGAAAAGATCTTTATTTATTAATTTTTTAAAAGATTTTTAAAATTTATTTGAGAGAGAGAGAGAAAGAGAGCACAAGCAGGGGGAGCGGCAGGCAGAGAGAGAGAGGGAGAAGCAGGGAGAAGACGCATAAAGATGCAGGAGAGATCTTCCAGAGGATAGTTTATTTAGAGTGTGGTGTTGGCAAAACAAAGATTTAGAGCAGTTGTTCTACACCTATTTTTTTTTTAAATGAGTTTATATTCTTTAAGGATTTTTTTTTAATTTTATTTATTTATTTGAGAGAATGAGAGAGAGAGAGAGAGCGAGAGCATGAGAGGGGGTTGGGTCAGAGGGAGAAGCAGACTCCCTGCCGAGCAGGGAGCCCGATGCGGGACTCGATCCCGGGACTCCAGGATTGTGACCTGAGCCGAAGGCAGTCGCTTAACCAACTGAGCCACCCAGGCGCCCCTGTTCTACACCTATTTTGAGTCATAGACTGCTGAGGGGATATTATAGAGTCTTTTCAGAATTGTGTGTGTTCCCCATTTCCTTCCCCCAGGTGTTGATGGCTAGAAACTGCCTTTTTCTGGTTATTTCTATCAGCAACATAATGGGAGTTTTGGTTGCCATACATCTTCATGTCTCTTTACAGTCAGTAGCTGTCCCAACCACTTTTTTTGACTCGTGTTGTAATAAATTAGTTTTGCCAGTTCTAGAACTTCCTGAAGTTCAGTTGTAGAAAATGTACTCCTGTGTTTGGGCATATTTTATTCAGCATAAGGTCTGTGCGATTCATCCTCATCTCATGTAACCATGGTTTGTTCTTTTTTATTGCTGTATACTAGTCATTGGTATAAATATAATACCATTTAGTTTGCTTATCTTTTCACCTGTTGATGGACGTTTGGACCATTTCCAGTTTTTGACTACTGTGAATAATGTTGCTAAGAACATTTTTGTTATGAAAGAGTTAATGCAGGGAGCACCTGGGTTTTTTAGTCGGTTAAGCATCTGACTTTTTTTTTTTTTATAGATTTTATTTATTTATTTGAGAGAAGAGAGAAAGAGAGCATGAGTGGGGGAGAGGAGCCAGAGGGAAAGGGAGAAGCAGACTCCCCACTGAGCAGAGAGCTGGTTGCGGGGCTCGATCCTAGGACCCTGAGATCATGACCTGAGCCGAAGGCAGACGCTTAATGGACTGAGCCACCCAGATGCCCCATGCATCGGACTCTTGATCTCAGTTCAGGTCTTGATCTCAGGAGGGTTGTGAATTCAAGTCCTGCGTTAGGCTCCACAGTGGGTGTGGAGCCTACTTTAAAAAGAAAAGAAAAGAAAGAGTTAATGCAAGACACCTGAGCTTGTTCACTTACCATATACTTTCAGGTTGTGTGGCTGACCCTTGACTAACTCCTGTGAACCTAGCCCTTGGATGTACCCTGCATTACTAATTGATAAGGTGGTTTTGTATAGCTGAATATGGAACCTTGCAGTACCAGCTTGTTCAGTTGTGCAAAACGTATGATTTTTAGTCAATACTTGCTTTCCTGCTTTGGGTCAGTAGTTTTGGTATCATAGCTGGTCACTCAGGCAAATGTGCATATTTTACAAGTCCTCAGTAAAAGCCCTGGATTCTGTAACTCAGGCAGGCTTCTCTGGGCAGAAACCCTTTGCATATGTTGCTGCTCTTCATTGTCAGAGGAGTAGAATTGTTGGAGCATGTGGTAGTTGTATATTTAACTTGGTAAGAAACTACTAAACAGTTTTCTATAGTGTTGTGCCACTTTACACTGCCTCTAGCAAAGTATGGGACTATCAGTTGTTCTACATTCTTGATAACACTTGGTATTGCCAGTTTAATTTTAGCCATTCTTTTGGATATGTGTATCTCATTGTAGGTTTAGTTTACATCTTCATGACTAATGATGATAAGCATCTTTTGGAATGTGCTTTTTGGCCATTTTGTATCTTCGGCCAATATCTTCTATGGTAAAGTATCTGTCTTTCGTCCACTTTAAAAAATGGATTATTTGTATTTTTTGAATTATAGGAATTAATTTTATACCTGTTCTGCTAATTGACTATGATGTTAACTCTGAAGCTTACAAGATCATTGATCACGCAAGTTCCTGAATACCAGGAATGTTTATGAAATAGCCATAGGCTGTTTGGCCAGATGAAGGCCTAGGCCATCAGGTAGTAGACATAAGCAGCATGCTGAGAGTGAAGCCAGACATTACTGGGTCAAAATTTCTGGGGTATGGCTATCAGCTCATTAAACTCTGTTATGCTGATTTAGGGTTTCTCCTATTCTATACAAATTATTTAATCATTTTAATCATAATATTAGAATGGTATTTAGAGTGATTTATAGTCCTATCCCTTTTACTTTTAATTTTTAAAAACTTACTTCGGTTACATTTTTTAATATATGTTTATTTCCATTGGCTGTTAGACTTAGAAATATTAATACTAACTATTGCTGGCCCTTGAACAACACAAATTTGAACTGTTGTGCCCACTTAATGTGGATTTTTTTCTAATAAATTCAGTATAATATTGGTTTATAATACTATAATAGTCTAAATGTATTTTCTCTTCCTTATGATTTTCTTAACATTTTCTTTTCTCTTGCTGACTTTAAGAATATGGTATATGATACATGTAACCTACAAAATACATGTTAATTGACTGTTTTTGTATATTATTGGTAAGGCTTCCAGTCAAGAGTAGGCTGTTAGTTAAGGTTTAGGTGAGTCTAAAGTTATATGTAGATTTTTACCTCTGCAGGGACTTGGTGCCTTAGCCAACTTCAGGGGTTAACTGTACTCTGTGTTTTGTATAGGAACACAACAGTCATTACCTTTAAAGATTTACTGTCATTATTGGTTTCTCATAATATTAAAAGACTGCATGCATTTCACTAAATATGTGTAGTGCAAGAATTCAGTTTGCTGACAATTATTTTATGATTGGTCAATAAAAATTACCTTTTACCTTTCTATTGGTTCTGTAGGGCTTTGTTTGCTGAGTTGTAGCTATGCTGCATTTCATGGGGGCTGTTTCATGAGTGGCCTCCAGATAAGTGAGATAGTACTAGCAAGTATTAAGATCATGTTTAAAAATTCTATAACTTATATAATCATTCCTTCTAACAGAATAAGTATTTGAAGTTACACATTACTAACAAATGCTTTTTTTTTTTACAAAGGAGTATAATAACTATTATCCTGTGATTGTTTTATATAATTACATTATATAATTCCGTGAATTTAGGCACATGCAAATAAATGTAAATTCAGAGATTTTTATTTTATTATTATTAATTTATTTATTTTTTAAAGATTTTATTTATTTGAGAGAGAGAGGGAGGGAGCACAAGCAGGGCGAAGAACAGAGGGGGAGGGAGAAGCAGACTCCACTCTAAGCAGTGAGCCCAATGTGGGGCTTAATCCCAGGATCTTGAGATCATGACCTGAGCTGAAGGCAGACACTTAACCGACTGAGCCACACAGGTGTCCCTTATTTTTTTAATTTAAAAAAATTTTTTTAATTTATCTTTTTTGAGAGAGGGAGAAAGCACGTGCATTGGGGTGAGGGATGAGAGGGGTAGAGGGAGAGAGAGAATCTTAAGCAGGCTCCACACCCAAGGTGGGGCTCCCATCTCAGGTCCCTGAGGTCCCTTAGGTTATCTCAGGTCCCTGAGCTCCCATCTCAGGACCTGAGCGGAAATCAAGAGTCGGTCACTTAACTGACTGAGCCACCCAGGTGCCCCTTCACAGATGATTTTAAAAGCACTTTTTTTAGGTTTGTGAAGCCTCAAAAAGTTGTTTATTCTGTTTTCTTTTTTTATTGTTAAATATACTTTGGCTGTTCAAATTTTAAGTAATACATTGAATTAAAAAATATTTTGACTACTGGGTCAAAGTATCTCTAATATTATTTTAAAGCATATAAATAGGAATTCGTATCAGTTAACTTTGAATCTGATTTTACTCTTTTACCATTCTTACCTTTTCTTGGTCTTGATTTGTATAAGATTAGTTTTATAACACTACATATTTTAAACTTAGATTGGGGAAATTATTTGTACCAAAAGGATAGTATTGTATATATAACTATTTCTTTAACTTGAGTGACTGGAAAATGTTTTAACTTCACTTGATTTTAAGTTGGAAGGAGTACAAAAGTTAACACTCATTGATTTATTTTTTAACGATTTTATTTCTTTTAGAGAGAGTCAGAGCGAGTGAGCGTGCATGTGCACGAACAGGGGGAAGAGCAGAGGGAGAAGGACAAGCAGACTCCGTACTGGGCATGGAGTCCCTCATGGGGCTCGACCCCACAACCCCAAGATCATGACTTGAGCTAAGTCCAGTCAGTCACTCAACGAACTGAGCCAGACAGTCGCCCCAAAAGTTAATGTTCATTTAAGTGAGTTGGTTCACAGGAAGTTCTTGCACTGTGTTGAGTATGTAGTAAGAGCTCAGGTATTAGCTGCTACACTTGTTATAGGCATAATTGGTTTATTTTTATTTTTTTAATGTTTTTATTTATTCGTTCAAGACACAGATACAGAGAGAGAGAACACGAGCAGGGGGAGAAGCAGAGGGAGGGGGAGAAGCAGTCTCCTTGCTGAGCAAGGAGCCCAATGCGGGTCTCGATCCCAGGACCCTGGGATCATGACCCAAGCCAAAGGCAGACGCTTAACCATCTGAGCCACCCAGGTGCCCCTATAGGCATAATTATTATCATTATTGCTAAAAATTGCCCCATGGTTAACTTGAATTATGATCTATCTAATAGTGCTGTTGATTTCTTGGGGCAGGGATCAGAAAAGGCTGATTGGGATATTACATATAAACAAAGAGTTATGTGTATAGGGATCAGATGGGGGAGTGAATTTGGTATGTAAATGTGAATTTGGTAAGTTATTTTGTATGTTAATATACACACACGTAAGTATACATATAACAGTTATTAAGTTTATATGTATTCAGTAGAACTCAGCTTATTATTTCTTTCCACAGCCTTATATTCTGTTATATTATTCTGTGTGTTTTTCTGGATCCCTTTTGTCTACTTCTACTATGAAGAAAAGGATGATGATGATACTAGTAAATGTACTGTAAGTATGTTTATTTTAGGGGGAGGAGGAAAGATTATTTCCTTTCTTAAAGAATGACAGGACTTTGAATTCATTCTAGAGCAGTGTTGCCTAATAGAAATACAATGTGAGCCAGATGTGAAATTTTAAATTTTCTTTCTACTTATTAAAATAAGTAAAAAGGAGCAGTTGAAATTATTTTTAATGGTACATTGCATTTAATGTAATATGTTCCAAGTATTATCACTTCAAAGAGTCAGTTTGGACTAGCCATATTTCAAGAGCTCAGTAGGCACATGTGACTTGTGACTGTTGTTTAGACAGCAATTCTAGAGCAGGGATTGGCAGACTTTTTCTCTAAAAGTCCCGGTAGTAACATTTTAGGCTTTGTGGGCCATATAGTTTCTCTCTCAGCTACTCACCTCTGCTGTTGTACTGTGAAAGTAGCTAGAGATAATACTTAATGAGCTTGATGTGATCCAGTAAAATAGGAGGTGGGCTACATGTGGTCCACAGGGCAGTCTGCTGACCCCTATTGTAGGGCATAAAGAAGGAACACTTGCAGACTATTTTTACTAATCCAGGATAACACTGATATAAAAATCTGATAAATATAACATACATGTATGTCCAAAACTTCATACCAACATCACTTAAATATTGGTATACAAATCTTAACTGAAATATTAGCAAATTGAATTCAGAGGTATCTTAAAAATATATTAATATAGTATAACTGAGTTGGGCCTATCTCTAGACTGCATGGGCAGTTTAGAATCGGCACATCTGTTAATATATAGTCATTTGATAGGTCAAAGAAGAAATTGTATGTTGAAAGGTATTTGCTAAAATTGAACATTTTTTCTAATTTAAGGGGAAAAAGCAGCATAAAAGGAATGTCTTTTTATTGAGTTATAGGAATTTGTTTTATACCTTTTTTATGTTTTGTATTTAAATACCAAAATATATATATATATAGCTTTCACTTAAAAGCCAGCATATTTCTTAATCATGTTTATTAAAACCTTAAAGTATTTGCATAAGATCAGGAGCAAGTACATAACAATATTTTAAGTGATTCCAAGTGGTAATCAGTACAGTTTATTAGAGAAAAAATAAGATGTTTAAATATTTATAAAGAAAGTCAAAATTAATTATTTGCAGATACTTATGTAACTCTGTATTTGTAAACCCAACATATGTAAGGTAAAGTGGGTGGTTAGGAATTTAATGTTAAAAATGGAATGAGATACATGCTTTCTCTTTTCACTTCTGAAGTTCATCTTTCCCAGCCCTTTGGTTGATCTTAAAATCCTCCTCAACCTTTATTTTAGGTTTTTTCCTAAAGATTGTCTTAACTCCTTTGTGAAGAATTTGTCATATGAAGCATGAATTTAAATTTTAAAAGGTGACTTTTAGAGACTTCATTAATCTGAGAGACAAATAGGTTTTTTTTGTTTTTTTACTGATTTAACCTTTTTTTTGAGGTTAACTTTTCTTTCCATATTTAGAATATCCAGCTTTGTGTTTGTCTTTGGACAAAGATAATGATAAATGTTTTATATATTTATATATGTGTTCTATATATATATTTTTTATTTTATATAAATGTATACATTATATAGAAAATATGTACATGTATACACACATGCATGCATATTGAATATTTATTGTACTTATTATTATAACCCATTTTAATGAATTGGGGGAGGGGTATTATAGATTCTGATTACTTCCTGTTTGGGGGAATATATTAGTAAATATTCTGATAATTTTACTAATGATTATGCCCACTGAAGAATTGGTTATGCTTTTGAATACTGATTTCCATAAGGTCTAATCATTGAAAAGACTTTTAAAGTCTAGTATGGTTTGCAAAGGTAACTTATGATGTGGCATTACATTGTTTTTCCTTAAATTTTAAGATTATTTTTCAACAAGGAAATTTTACACAAATTTACACATAAATGTACATTTGATGTGAAAGTACTGTTCCACTGTAGCAAGAATATTTTATATTTTATTTTTTAAGAATATTTTATATTTTAAAGGTCTTAGTAAATGGTATATTTTTTTTCCCTTGACTTCCAGCAAATTAAAACAGCATTCAAGTATACTTTGGGATTTGCTGTAATTTGTGCACTTCTTCTTTTAGTTGGGTAAGTCTTGATTTTTTTTGCCCCTGAAAGTGGAAATAACATGATAATAATAAAGGCTCATTTAGAAAAATCTAGAAAAAAATGTAAGAAGAAGAATAAACCACCTTTTATATTGCCACCAAGCAATAGCCACAGTTAACCTTTTTTGTATATGTTGTTCTACCTAGACATTTTATGTGATCAGATACATGCAGAGTGCTCTCCCCCCATACATATACCCTCCATGTTATAATTTTACAGAAATGTGATTTTATTTTATGAATTCTTGATAATCTACTTGCTGACATACTGTAGGCATCTCTTTAGAAATAGTAAATATAGTTTCATCAATTTTTGACTGTATTGCATTTTCCTTTTAGCATACCACAGTTTATTTAATCTTCTAGTGATGATTACTTGGACATTTATGATGTTTGCAGTTTTTCCATTTTTATAAACAGCTCTTTGATGAAACCTTTCTGTGCATTTTTTCAGATTTGGTGCATCAGTCTTTAAATTTTTGAATTAATCTTTGTCAGTGAGTTCCTTTCTTAAATCTTCTTCCTTAAGGTTTTATACTAATATCAATAAAGTTTTGCATTTTTTTTATACATTTAACATTTTCTCTTTGGAAAACATTTGTCCTTGTTAATGGAAGACATTTCTCCTTGTTAAAATAGGTTTTGATTCTTTTGTTTTTTTAGGTTAGGAAATATGTGAGGTGCTAATAAGCTTTTAAAAGGTTCTTTTTATAATTTGGTCTCAGAAATTCAGTAAATAAAAAAATGACATTTATTGAATACAATTTGTGGTGGAATAAAATTGGTCAGTAACCTTTTGTGGTTCTAGGACTTCTTGGAATACAAATGCTTTATAATCAAGGCATATTCCCAGTACCCTTTGTCTGCCTTTATGTGTCATGAAAAAAGAGTACTTATTGAAAGGACAATTTTTTTTAGTAGTTTTTCTATTTAGCTATTGAATATATTTTTAATTCTCTTTTGGCTTTTTAAGAAAGACAGTTATGTGAATTTGCTTTAGTTAATGTGAAAGTCTCTCATTTAGAAACCTAAATTATCTAGAGGAGAGATCAGTAAACTTTTCTTAAAGGGTAGTTAATATTTTAAGTTAGAGGTCCATATGGTCTTTGTGGCAACTACTAAACTCTCTTGTACCTTGATAGTAGTCATGGACAAGATGCAAACAGAGGGACATGGCTGAGTTCTAATAAAACTTTATTTATAAACGTAGTTTGTAATCTCCTGATTTAGAATGTGGCTGAGAACCATCAGTAAAACCACAAATCTTTATAGCAGCCAGAGTATGTGTCCCAGACAAAAGGTGTCTGGGGATATATTTGTAAATTTATTTGTTCTTTTCATGGTGTATTATCTTCAGTCCTCATTTAGAGTTACATTTTGCACAATTCTGATAAAGTTTTAACAGATTCTTTAGATGACATTTATTTATTTAGAAGCAATATACTAAAGTTAAGCAAATGTTTCCTTGCAAATACACTAGTAACAAGAAGCAACAGTTTGACCAGCCATTTTGAACAATATAACATTCACTTATTTTCCAAATATTATTATGTACTAGGTATGTTCCAGATACCGTACAAGGTGCTGGTGAGACAGCAGTTACCAGAAAAGACAACTCCTCTTCAGGGAGCATGCATTCAAAAGAGGTTTAAAGGGGCAGAGAAAGAAAATAAAAAATGGGTTGTGTTGAGGTTGTGAAATGTTAGGGAAGACACTGGTGAGAAGGTGGTATTTGAGAAGATATTTGAGGGAAGTGAGGGAGCCATGAATATATGTGGGGGGAAGAGCATTCCAGTCCGAGGAAACAACAGATGGAAAGTCCTGAGGCAAGAAATTATCTGGCATATTTAAGACAAAGTGAGGAAACTAGTGTGGCTGGAGTAGAGCGAATGAAGGCTGGAGTAGCTGAAGATACGGCCAGAGGTAACTAGTGCTGCCAGATTGAGTAGGATATCATAGGCCATTGTTAGAACTTTGACATTTATTGTGAGAGAGGTGGGGAGCTGTCAGGGACTTTTGTCATTAAGCGACATAATCTGACATTTTAACAGGATTCCTGGATGGTGTTTTAAGATTTGACTTTATGGGGGTAAGGGTAGAAATATGAGATCTGTGAGGAAGCTGTTGTAGTAACCGAGGCAAGGCATGATGGTAGCAGTAGTGATTTGATTCTGCCTACCTTTTGGAGAAAGAGCCAGCAGGATATTCTGATAGGATACATAGGTGGGGTGTGAGAGAAAGAGGAATTGAGAATGTACCTGCAGTTGGCCAGACTTCAAAGTCTTAGGAACACTTCTCTCACAGAGTTTTTTATTGAGACTGTTATTTAGGCAATTTGGATTGATTGATTGCTCACATAGTTATCTCAGCCTCCAGGACAGTGGACTCCATATGACCCGAAGTTCTCACCCAAAATCACATGGTTGGTCTTTCTGGCTCACCACTTAAGATGTTGTCAGCTCCTGCCCTAAACAAAGGCATTGGGTACCTGCCAGAACCGTGGGCAAAAGTCGCACCTCTTTTGGGCAAAGCCAAATTCTTTGCTACACAGAAACGGGTGAAGTTGTCATCAACTTAGATAGGCAAATCTGAAGGAGGAGCAGGTTTGGTGAGGGAGTATTGGAATCTCAGTTTATTTCATGGTAAGTTTTATAGGCAGTCAGGAAGAAATGATGAGTAAGGCACCAAATCAGGCATTAGGGAAGTCAGAGTTTAGTCTCTGCTCTTGCAATAGCAATATCTAGCTCCAATGAGAAAATGAGTTTTTTCTTTTGTAAAATGTAAAAGATAAGCTGAAGGATTGCTAAATATTATTCCCCGTGCCACCTCCCGCCTTTCTCAGTATTGCGGTCCTTTTGTAATTGAATTGATGATGTTGGCTCTTAGGTGGATAATAAGTGAGAAGGAATGGCATAGAAAGCACCCATACAGGTGGGAGGCTTTGATTAAGGTGGACAGGTATTTCCTCTGTTGTTGTAAGAGCAATAAAAATGAAAAGATGTGCAAGTGGGTTCTTAGGTTTTGTGTGCAAATGAAAGAATTCTTCTCTGATTGGCCTCTATTTTCTCACTGATATTTGAGGTCATTAGCTGAGGGCACTGATAGAGGGGAGAGTATGTGGACTCCTGTATTTCACAAGCTTGAAATTTGTGAATGAAAGACTAATAATGTTTTTGTTACCCAGGGTAGTGTTCTTCTCATTACCATATTTGAATGAGGTATACATTTAGATTAATTGATTGACTAAATTGCCTGAAATTTTCTTGAGGGTAACCTACTCCTAGTTTTTGTTAAGTGATGTATGTTTTTCTTTTAAAACAGTAGATAATTTTATGGTACAAATGTGGTTGAGGTTTAACTAATTCATGTAGCTAACATATTTGGAGCACTTTGTTATGTAGTGTGCAAGGTCTTGGGGATAAAGGTGGAGGGTCATTGTCTCTTTCCTCAAGGTTCACAGTGGGGAGAGACATAAATACATAATTTGGGCTATGATATTTAAGTGCTCTAATAAGAGATAAATACTAGGTTTTGATGATGGAGTAGCAAGTTCCTAGCCTTGCCTTGAAGAATCAGGGAAGACCTAATAAGGAATAATATTTGAATTGAAATTTGAGGAGTGGAAATTTGTCATCAGACTAAATAAAAAAGATAAATAGCATGTGAAGTGTATTCATCTTTTTAGAGTGCTGTAAAAGACATTTATTTTCTCACAATTCTAGAGGTTAGAAGTCCATGGTCAGAATGTTGGCAAGTTTGGTTTCTGGTGAGAACTTTCGTCCTGGCTACTGCCTTCTGTGTCCTACATTGTCTTTCCTGTGTGTTCTCACTGGGAGAAAGAGTGCTCTCTGGTGTCAGTTCTTCCTAAAGCGACTCAATCCCATCGGACTAGGGTCCCACCTCATTTAACTGATGACCTTCGTAAAGGCTCTATATCCAGATGCCATCACATTGGGGGTTAGGCCTTCAACATAAAAATTTTGTGGGGACAAATTCAGTCCATAACATTCTGTTCTCTGGCCCCCCAAAATTCATGACCTTACTATGTACAAATGCATTCATCCCATTCCAGCAGCCCCCAAAGTCTTAATTGAGCATCAATTCTGAGTCCAAAATCTCATCAAAATACCACATAAATCAGGTATGGGTGAGACCTGAAATATGATGCATCCTGAGTCAGAATTCTTCTTTAGCAGTGAACCATTGAAACCAGACAAGTTATGTGCCTCAAAAATAGAATAGTAGGGCAGGAATAGGGTAGACAGACATTTCTGTTCTAAAAGGGAGAAATTGGAAAGAAAAAAAGGGATTATGGGTTCCAAGCAAGTCAAGGCAAGGCAAATTATATTAGATTTTAAGACTCAAGAATAATTATCTTTGGTTGGATGCTCTGCTCTCCAGGCCCACTGAAGGGTAGGTGGTAGGGTCACCACCATGGCCCTAGGTAGTGGCCTTGCCCTCTTGGTTCTGTGCCTAGGTCCTGCTCCCTCGACTCTTTGTAGCAGTTGCCTGGTGGCCACAACTGAGGAAAGCTGGGAGGAAGCAGCCTTGCCCCCTGGGCCTGTGGTGGGAGTGGCAGCCCTGATGATAACTGAATTGCTTTTGGATACTTTTTCTTGAAGGATAAAGCATGTTCTCAGCTAAGTAATTCTGTCATCCTGTCCTGTAGAATCCCCAAAATCTCATAGCCTACCTTATTTTGTCCCATCTCTGTTCCCTTTATTTCAAATTGGCAGTGTCCCTGTTAGTATCATCCTACCACTATTCCTGGCTTCTGCTGAGATGGTTGATTAAACCCATGGTTTCCACCCTTACTCCTCTCCTTATCAGATGGTTGTTCAGCCACACTCTTAACACAGGCTTCGTCATTCTTTTACAATACAGATGGAGTAGTTCCTTCACCTTACCTCTTTCCTTTCACATTTTACTGTAAACAGTAAGGAGAAACCATCCTGCTCCTTCAACACTTTGCTTAGAATCCTCCTCAGCTAAATACCCAATTTCATCTTTTAAAAAGTTCTGCCTTCCACAGAAACACAAACAGTTCAGCCAAAGTCCTTACCACTGTATTACAAGTTATCTTCTTTTAGTTTCTAATAACATGTTCTTTTTTTCTAGCTAAGATTTCACCAGAATGACCTTCAGTGTCCATACTTCTACCACCATTCTATTCATGATGATATATGTCTTCTCTGAGACAACAGAGGCTTTCTCTATAACTCTTCTTTTTGAGTCCTCCCTCTTGCCTTTAACATCCACATTTTTATCAATAGTCTCTTTGTTAAAATACAAAATTCAAACGAGTAAATCTGAAGATCTAGTTGGCTTTATTCAGCAGTTTGTGAGTTGGGCAGCATCCCATCTAGCAAGTAGAAAGGAGCTCTAAGGAGTTATGCAAAATGGAAGATTTTTATAAGTAGAAGGAGGTGAGATAAGGAAGTTCAAAGAGGGAATTGTTTCAAGCAAGGTCACCTTCCCTGAGGGCACAGCAGGTTTTTTTTTTTTTTTAAGCAATTGTCTGATTATTCAAGATGAGAACTGAACTAGCTGCTTTTTTTTTTTTTTAAGATTTTATTTATTTATTTGACAGAGAGAGACACAGTGAGAGAGGGAACACAAGCAGGGGGAGTGGGAGAGGGAGAAGCAGGCTTCCCGCGGAGCAGGGAGCCCGATGTGGGGCTTGATCCCAGGACCCTGGGATCATGATCTGAGCTGAAGGCAGAGGCTTAATGACTGAGCCACCCACGTGCCCAAAGCAGGGGGTTTTTATCAGGCAGGTTACCTTACTAGGAAATTCCAGACTGATTGGTTTAAAATTCTACTCCTGGGAGAGGCTGAAATTGCTCTGAGGTTAGGTATTAAATCTTGGTGGGGCTTAGCACAGGTGACTCCATTTGGGGCCTGCCTTCCTTCCTTCCTTTCTTTTCACCTTCAAGGCAGCCTAGGCTTTTTCTGGCTTACATCTTAAAACCCTTGCAGCCTCTGCTCATTACTGAGTTTCAAAGAGACAGCCACATATTTAGGTATTTGTTACAGTAGCAGTCCACTTAACGGTACCAAAATCTGTATCAATCTACTTGGGCTGCCATAACAAAATAGCACAGACTGGGTAGCTTAAACAGTGCACATTTATTTTCTCACAGTTCTACAGTTCTGGAGGCTACAAGTCCGTGATCAAGGTTTCAGTAAATTTGGTTTCTGCTGAAGATACTTGGCTTATAAATGGCTGCTTTTTCACTGTCTCCTCACATGGCCTTTATTTTATTCTCTGCTAGCAGGGAGAGAGAACTGTCTAGTATCTCTTCCTCTTCTTATAAGGACACCAATCCTATTGGATTAGAGCCTTACCCTTAGGACCTCATTTGACCACAATTACCTCCTGGAAGGCCCAGTATCCAAATATCATCACACTGGTGGTTAGGACTTCAACATACGAATTTTAGAGGGACGAGTTGAGTCCATAACATTATGGTAACTTGTGAGGCTGCAGTTAACATGGAATATTTGAAGAATGATATAAAACATATAATGTGAATTTTTTTTAAAAAAGAGAGAGAAACCAAGAAACAGATTCTTTATTTGAGAGAGAGAGCACAAGTAGGCAGAGCAGGAGGGAGAGGGAGAGGCAGGCTCCCCGCTGAGCAGAGAGCCCATCGTGGGGCTGGGAGCTGGACCCTGGGGTTATGACCTGAGCCCAAGGCAGATACTTAACCGACTGAGCCACCCAGGCGCCCCTATTTTTTTTTTTTTTTTGATTGGAGAGAGAGAGAGAGTGTGCAAGAGGGCAGGGGAGGGGCCAAAGGAGGGAGAGAGAGTGAGAGAATTCCAAGCAAGCTCCTCACTCAGTGCTGAGCTGGATGCAGGGCTTAATCTCACGACCCTGAGATCATGACCCGAGCCAAAATCAAGAGTCAGATGCATCAACTGACTGAGCCACCCAGGCACCCTACATATAATGTGAATTTTAACTCTCACCCTCCTCCGTACAAAAAAAAAAAAAAAAGTATGATGTGATGTTTCAGGTGTTTGTGTAGGTAGGGGACAGGCTATGATTAGCCAGGTAGGTAGACTGGGTCTCATAAACAACATTTAAGAAATTTTGAGTTTTATCCTGCTGAACAATTGAAAGACAGTGAAGATGTGTATGCATTTGTGTGTGTGTGAATGCATGAAAGTAATTATATATGAATTTATCTAAGAGTTACAGTACCATGAAGGATGCATTTGAAAGGGGCAGTTGCAAGTTGGGTTGGAGAATTGAAATATAAATGGTAGATGGGAAGACTAATCATGTAATCATTGTAATAGTTCAGGTGACAGATGAGGGTCTGAACTAGAGTAGCTACAAAGAGAGCAGAGAGGAAAAGAAACTGATAAGCTATTTGGAAGATAAATATGACTGGTGATTGGGTGTAAGATGTGAAAATCATATTTTCTATTCTACTGAATTTATCATTTCAGTTTCATAGCTACTGAAATTCGTTAGCCTTTCCTTTGTCTTTTCCGTAAAAGAGAATCTGTATTAAACTAATAACAGCGAGTCAGATTGGGTATAAAGTATTTTTACTGAGTGGGTTTTCAGTTTTACTGTTTTTAAGATTGTAAGAGAAATTTATAACCTTTTGAGGCTCCAGGTCTTATCTTGATCTAGTATGGGTGTTTTTGGAAGCTAAGGTTCTCCTTATGCATTTTTATTTTGAGAGAGATTGAGATTAAGAAAATATCTGTACTTTCTACCACATAAATCTCATTATACTCTTACTCCTGGTTACTTTACTATCATCATTTAGTAAATGGTTGATAAACTTATTAAATGCTGCCTCCTCATCAAAATTGATGTATCTATATTCAAGACACATCTGACTTTAGTTTTAGTTGCCTTTGCATCTGTTGGGAGGTATTTCTTTCTCTTTATAGATCTTTGTCTACAGGCTGACATTTGGCCAGTGAACATTAGTTTGCCCCTTCGGGTTGTTAAGAGGTTGAAATGCTTGCATATCAGTCAGCTGCTGCTCAGCCTTCCTGAGTCTTCTTACTCCATCCTAGGCCTGCTTAAAGGGTAAAGCCTGGTTCAGCAGGGTCTTCCAGAATTAAGGCCAGTGTGTCTGTTGATTACTTTGTGCTTTTGCCAAATTGGTTGTGAAATGTTTTGAATATTATTGTTCAGGATGTATAGATGAATTTAGTTTTAACTCTTGAATTCAGCCTACACACGTTTCTCTTAGTTTATATGAAAATATTTCACATCTGTTTCTTAGATTATACAACCTGGTGACGGGATTCTCCTAATTGAGGAGAACCTGCTTTGGGGTTTGTGCTTTTGTTACTCCCTCTAGTTCCTACCTGAAAGTAAGCGCTAAAATGTTACTGTGCTGGATCTCCTCAAAGTAAGTATTTTCCTGAAGTCATTCTGACAGTAGTTTGAGCCATATGACCTTAAAAAAAAAATTTTTTTTTTGTCATAGAAAGTTCTTGGTGATATTATATACAACTTAGAAGTTTTTCCCATACTTACAGAGTTGGTCATTCCCAACTAACAAATTCAAAATAAACTTTTCAGAAAATACATATATTGGGAAAAAAACTCCATCCAAATGAAATAGAGGAATATTATATAGGTAGTTTTTACTTGCTTGGTTTATACATTTGTTCAAATGCAGATAAATATGTTAATATCATTATAGAAGTATAATTTGCAAGAGTTTTTTTGTTTTGTTTTTTTTTTGATTCCACTTTACTGCTTTTATTTTTTAATCTTATGACCAGAGCAATGATGAACTTTTTGCATTTATTGCTCTCTGTGTGAGTAATCACTTTTCTTTCTGAAAGTGGTGTGAAATAAGTCTCCAAGATTAAGAGTGTAGTAAATGCACATCAGTGCAAATAGTTAGAAATTTAAATAACCTCCTGACGTGCTCTGACCATTTATCTTTTTGTAAGAATAATAAGTATCAGTAGTACCAAGGAGTAAAGGTTTAAAAAAAAAATAGAATGATTACTTTGTTTTACTTGCACACATTATTAGATACTGTTCAACTTATTGTTGAACTCATTTAGTATTTCCTCTTTACAAAAGAGGATAGATCTTTGTGCTTTGTTTACAATTAAAATTAGGTTAGAAAGGAAGTAGTATTAGAGTTATTTCTTGTATTTCTGTTTGATTCTCCACATACACAATTTAAGGGATACCCAACGTTTTACCTTAATCTTGTTTCTGACTAGATATTAAAGTAATATCTACTTTCTTCCTTCCCTTTTCTTTCTCTCATGATCCCAGGGTCCTAGGATTGAGCTCCTCATCAGCTTCTTGCTTAGCAGGGAGCCTGCTTCTCTCTTTCCCTCTGCCACTTCCCCTGCTTGTGCTCTCTTGTTCTCTCTCTTAAATAAATCAATAAAATCTTAAAAAAAAAAAAAGGAATTGAGTTTTAGACCATTTCCTTTTATTTAAATTTTTATCTTTACAGCCATTAACCAGATTTATTTTCTTTTTTGTAGTGCTTTTGTTCCTCTGAATGTTCCTAATAATAAAAATTCTACAGAGTGGGAAAAAGTGAAATTCCTGTTTGAAGAACTTGGAAGTAGTCGTAAGTATTCTTTTAAAAAATATTCATAATAGTTCATGTTTTATGACTCTCGGGACTTTTTTTGAGTAGTCTGTTTCTACAGTGTTAAGAATTTAACCTCACAGTTCTTTTGACTTGTGGTTAAAAGTGTGTTAAGACTCACTTCTAGCTATGATGTAGTTAAGTCTCTTCATACAATTACCAAGTCGAAACAAAAATATAATCTCCAAAGTATTTTAGCAGTGAAGGTCTTATAATTTCTATGTGTTTGTTAATTGACTTGGGATTATATAGAATATGTTAAAGAAATGTGCTTGATATAGTGTTTTTTATTTTTAACTTTTAGCCAGTGAAAGAACTACATATTGCTGTTTGATCATCATTAAGTAATTTTTATGTGGAATATAAATTACAGAGGTTTCATATGAATGAAATAATATTTTATTATAAATTTACCTCACCAAAACATTTTGGAATTGCTTTTCCAGAAGTTTCCCTTAACTTTATCAGTGTGACTTAGGTTTTTAGAAGGAAAAAAATAGGTTAAGGAGGTTAGGTTAAGAAAGATGCTCAATCATTGAAAAGTACAGTTGATATTAGAAACTGGACGTTGGGTTGGAGAATTGGTTATTAGATATTAGATATTGGAGTTGGAAGTTGGGTTGGAGAATTGGATATTAGATATTAGAAACTGGAAGTTGGGTTAGAGATACCAAATAAGAATGTGTATCTTATTCCTCAGAATTTCATGTGCATTTGAACTTAATAATCACTTTATTTTCAAAGAAACCTACAATATTTATTTTATAAACCTGAAAGATGTTTATTGCTTTTGTATTCTTTTTAGTAAGTACTATACAGTCTTGATCAGCATTTCTTTTTCTTTATCCAGATATAATATTAAATGATGATTAAATTAAGTGTTAGAGTCCTTGCTGTACAACTTCTTAAATTTTTTGCTTTCCACTTAAGATTTCGTCATGTAGATTGTGGTCCATTAATATCTTGCTGATACTAGCAAGAACTAGGATAGCAGTCCTGGCATGTATTAATACTGAATTGTCAGGATTTATGCACCTGATCCTATTACTGAGAAATAAATTGCTTCTTTTCTCATAGTTAACTCCTTCAGGTCTCTTGAGTAACTACTCCTCTGCCTTAAACATTAAGTTATACACTAGTCTTTGAGTATTGGTATAACTTGAATCAGTAATTATATAGGTAGTAGTAGTGTAATTTCTGTAATCTCATGCTCTTTAGTCTTAACATTATTTCTTTTATTTAAAATCTTAAACACTACATCCTAGAGTACATTTTGCTTAATGGTATTAGTAATATTAACTTTTTTGATTGGCCAAATATGTTAATATAATACTCCATTTTATCAATTGTAGGGTACATATTTCCCCACATTTTTATATTTCTGATATTGGGATGTGTTTTATAACTGATAGTACCTTAAAATTGCTATCAGCTAAATACAAGATCTCTCCTAGTTTTGGGTTTTTTTTTTTTTAAAGATTTTATTTATTAGAGAGAGAGTGCAGAAGCCAGGGGGAGGGGCCGGAGGAGGGAGAGAGAGAGAGAGAGTCAGACTCTGTGCCCAGCAGGAAGCCCACCACGGGGCTCCATCCCAGAACCCTGAGATCATGACCTGAGCCGAAGGCAGATGCTTAACTGACTGAGCCACCCAGGCACACCTCTCCTAGTTTTATGAACAATTTCTGTTGATAATTCTAGTAAGATCAAGAAGGTAATAGCATCAGAATGTCTTTGATTTAATAAAATCTAATATTTTAGTTTTATAAAATGAAGGCTTAAAAATTAGGCTTGCATAGTAGCTTATGAATTTGTTTAATATGCTTTCTTGAGGTGTTATATAAAACTGAGACATGAGTTTTAAGAAGACAAATGATTCTGATTTTATTGTTATTCATGCAAGATTAATATACATTAAATTAAAATTACATTTGGTTCCACAGGACCTGCATTTTAACTAGATCAAAACAGGTTCAATAGGACCTGTATTAAAACTGAAAAAATTAGTATTACTCCCATTTATGAATATTCAAATTTGCTTGGGTGTTTCATTGTATAATCTAGTATAATTATTTAAAAGTGTCACTCTTGCCTCTGAATTATTGGCCTTCCCTTAAATAATTTACTATGTCTGACTTGTTAACATAATATTCTTCCTGTGTTAGTACTTTGTTTGAATTTATTTTTTGTTTGTGTTTGCTTTTTATTTGGTTTTGTTTTTTTCCTGCCAGATGGGCAGTCTAGCTCCTTTCAAATTAAAGAATGAAATAAACTCTTTAAGATTTAGTTTTAGGCTATATGCTAAAAACTTATTTGAAAATTAGGAAAGAAACTAAGAATATCAGGATTGCGGGCAGAGGGGAGAGAATTAGTCAATATCAGTGGCTTTCCTATGTAATGTTATTTCTCAAGGACTGCCATTCAGAAAGTCTAGGACAGTTTTTTTGCCACCTTTTGAGCATCTAATATTTCTTTTTAGGCTCAATAATTAGACAATTTTTCACTTTAATTTTAAGAAGTGAAAGAAAGAAAATCTTAGTCTGAAAGATTTTTGCAAATGAATTTGTGAAGATCCCTTTAAAAACTCTTTTCTCAGAGTACCTGGCTGGCTCAATAAAGCATGCAACTCTTGATCTCAGGGTTGTGGGTTTGAGCCCCATGTTGGGTGTAGAGATTTTCTCCCCTTGGAGTTGGCACTTCAAAGATGAGGTAATATACATTGGGTTTATTCCTTAAGAATGTATAAGAAACCCAGTTTTTATATCTTTATATTGATTTTTTGAATATAAACATTTGAGTAGTATATGTGTACATTTTTAACAAAGTTCTGCTTCCTTTGCAGATGGTTTAGCTGCATTGTCATTTTCTATTAGTTCTCTGACCTTGATTGGAATGTTGGCAGCTATAACTTACACAGTAAGTGTAATGGTGATAATGGAGTTAAAATTAAGAAATTACTTTATGAAGCAATTTCATTTTACCTTAGTCATGTATTCAATTAATTATATTTTCCTCTTTAATATTTTAGTGCTTGCTTCTTCATTTCTTAAGTTTTCTTTACTGAAGAGGAGAGTAAATTTTTAACTACTTAGTCACAATCATTTTATCTATATTTTTGAAATTTAATATTCAGAAACAAATTTTATAACTTGTGAACCTTGAAGATGGTTATATGTTATGCCATAGTAGATTTAGTGATTTATAAGCATATTAGAACTCTGAACTGTAGATCAGTATCTATTACTGATGCAGTAGATTCATCCTACTTGGGTATATAGAGTTTTTAAATTTAGGTATTTTATATAATATGATATTTCCTTAGTGTATAGAATCTAATCTTATACTCTGAGAGACTTTTTTTTTTTCAGTCTTTCTGGCGATAGTAAGGTATGAGTTATAGCCTGCCAAACTTGTGTACAGTCTGTTTTTTGAGTTTTTTGCTCAAATTATAGAGGAAAAACCAACAATAAATACTTCTTACCTACCTCTTGAAAGAGAGTGGTGTAGGAAGCTTTAAATTATCTAGAACCTTTCCAGATTAATTGAGTTTATGTTTACAGAATTCTTAATTCTTGCAGAAATGGGAAATACTGGTTATAAAGAAAACATTTTTGGATATTGTTCCAATATATCTTTCTTTAGACATGAAAGAAATGGGCTTTTAGTGTGATAGCAGAATCTAATTTTGTTACATAATTATTCAAGGGTCATCATTTAGAATAAAAGCAGTCTAAAATACATGCATTTTAATATGTCAGGTGCTTATTTGGATACTCTGTTTTATTTATTGCCATTTTTTTCATGGATTACTACATAAGGAATTTGTCATACTATTAGTGGTAATTATCCTTCCATCTCACAGAATATATGTGTGCTATCTTTATTTGTCTTTTTAAAATTTATTTATTTATTTATTTTGGAGAGAGAGAGAGAGAATGTGAGCGGGGTGGTGAGGACCAGAGTGGGGAAGAGAGAGAGAGAATCTTAAGCAGGTTCTATGCCTGGTGTGGAGCCCAACAGGGGGCTCGGTCCCACAACCCTGAGATCATGACCTGAACCAAAATCAAGAGTTGGACGCTTAACCAACTGAGCCACCTAGGCACCCCTCTTTCTTTTAAGAAGCAGTCACGAATTAACAACAAATTAGGAGTTCGACCTGAACTCTAATTGTTATTCTGTGACTGATGTGTTAAGGTGATTTTGTGTGTTTTTTAACCTTCCTGGGTCAGGGTCTTTCCCATTAAATGAGAGTAAAAAAAATGCCTTTAGAGGTTTTTTGAAGGTCAAATGATACTGTGTAAAAGTGCTTTGAAAACTATAGGAAAATGAGTATATAACAGTTGATAAAAAGATTAGTTAGGAGAAACAAATGGAAAAAGAGGAAACCAATATGTAAGGTCAACATCAAGAACTGTGAAAGGTCTAAGATTTTACCCTCGTTTTAGCCTGTTACAGTTCTTTGGTTGTTGGCTGAAGATGCAAGACTTCTGGGTCTAAGAGAGACCTTTGTATTACAGCAGTAACAATAGCCTTAGCATTAGCATTTTCCTTTGCTGGTTTCCTCAGTTCCAGTTCCCATGGGGTAATGTGAAGTGCACCAGATGATATTTTCATATAGAAGAGGAACCTTTGAACTTACGGAAGCTGAAGCTTTTATAATGGACAGTAAGTCTGCTTGCCCTTTGCTCCAGAGGAAGATGCTATCTTTGTTTTCCAAGGATATTTTTCTATATAAACATCCTTGAAAAGATAGTATAGAAAAAAATGAGCATTTGTGCCTGGTTTGCAAGGTGTGAAGAAATGAGAGACCCATGGAAGATTGTCTTCCAATAGTCAAATGGTATTTGCTATGAAAAAAATAAAGCAGTGTAATGGTATAGACAATACTGGAGACTGGTTCTACTATAAAGGTCAGGAGTGACTTCTCTAACATTTGAACAGAGACCTGATGACTAAAGTGACTGAGCCAGCCATGAAGGAAGAGTAAGCGCAGAAATCCTGAGGTAGGCACATGTATGCAGTGTTTAGATAGTAGCAAAGAGGCAAAGCCAGTGTGGCTGGAGCTCGGTTAACAGGGGAAGGAAGGCTGAAGTTTAGATGAGAAATAGCCAGAGGCCATGTTAATATAGAGCCTTATGCATCATGGTTAGGATTTTGAATTTTATTTTGATTGAGATTAGAAACCATTGGAAGGTTTTAAATGGAGAAGTGATAGGATCTAACATTTTAACACTATTACTCTGGTGGCTCTGAATTATGTAAGCTGTGGCAGTGATGAGTGGGAGTGGGAAAAATCTGTGAAATTACTAAATTCTTCGAAAGAGAGCTTCCCTGTAGGAATGATAGTATTGTAAAGTAAATATTTTGAACTAATATTTTATATTACTCTAACTCAAGCTGTGAAAATTAAATAATCATTTAAATAATGAAACCAAATAAAATAATCATAACTGACTTAGTTAAGACATCCTTAGAAGAACCTTACGATTTTAGAATGCAGAGGGCATTGATAAACAGAGGACTTTATGATGGGGACTAGGTTGGGAACCTGAAAGACATAGAAGATATACTGAATAGGTGGGGAGGGGTCCCTTAAGTCCTAAGCCCAGGGGAGAGGGTCCAATTTAACAGTATAGTAAGATCATACTATCTAGGAGTTATATTTTTTCTTTAAGTAGCATAAGCAATAAAATGTGATCCTTGGTGGAAAGTCTTAAATGTAGATTCTTTTTAAGTCTGTGGGTCCCTTGAACTACTTTACTGTCTAAATTTACTCATTTCTAAACTGGGAATAATGTTTAATAAGATTATGAAGATTTAATTAAGAAATTTACCCAGTCTTGGAATTTGTTGGTCACCCAATAGTCACTAGTAGCTCAAATTGTTGAATATTCACAGTTTAGTATGGTTTAAACTATAACTCACAGCTCTTTCCACATCTTGCAGTGAAAGTAAACCAGATGCTAATAGCAGTTGTATCAACATCATTGAAAAAGTGGTTTATGAAAAGATGAGTAAGTCAAAGGAGGTATTCAAAGTTGGGTGGTAGTTACTTGGGGGAGGGGATGGATAGACAAACTTTTAAATAGCACAAAATATGCTCAGAACTCAGTGGAAGGATGTTTAGCCACCAAATCAGTCTGGCCAGTTTTACTATCAAGTATATATAGAGAAGACCCTGTTTAAGGGGAGAGCATGGCGTTTATACCTGAACGCTAGTCATGAGTGAAAGTCTTTATGTAAAATCTCATATCTGAACCCTAGCTTCCCCATCTGTAAAAATGGGCCGTTAAAACTCAATCTTTATTAAAAAGCTAGTTGAAAATCAACTGTTTATAGATAGGTGGTTTTGTTATAGAGAGGTGGTTAATAGTACTAATTATCATATTTGCTTGCAGATATAAAATTTTGTCCTAACTTGTTATGGAAAAGCTTGAGAATTGAGCTTTTCACATGGTAGAGCATGGAAAGAGGGTACAGTATATATTCATGGGATGTAGAAGAGATTTATTTTATTTTATTTTTTTGAGAGAGAGAAAGAGGACATGCGCAAGCAGGGGAAGGAGCGGGGGAAAGGGAGACAGAGTATCTTAAGCAGGCTTCACCCTCAGTGGTAAGCCTAAATGAGGCTCAATCTCATGACCCTGAGATCATGACCTGAGCTGAAATCAGGAGTCAAATGCTTAACCAACGGAGCCACCCAGGTGCCCCAAGAGATTAATTTTAATTAAAGCTCCCAAAGTGGGAAGTTAATATTTAGAGTACTTTGACCCTGAGTGCAAAGAACTAATTATTAAATGTAAAGTCGTGTCTACTATAGACTCTGTAACTGTTAGTATTGAGACCAGAAAAGTTTTTTTGCTTTTTTTGTTGTTGTTGTTTTAAGATTTTATTTATTTATTTGACAGAGAGAGACACAGTGAGAGAGGGAACACAAACAGGGGGCGTGGGAGAGGGAGAAGCAGGCTTCCTGCCAAGCAGGGAGCCCGATGCAGGGCTTGATCCCATCATGACCTGAGCCGAAGGCAGACGCTTAAGGATTGAGCCACCCAGGCGCCCTCGAGACCAGAAAAGTTTTTATAATGTGTTAGTAGAACGTGATTTTCTTAGCTACCCATTATTGTTTAGTTTAGAAACTAGTTGATTATTTAAATTTTACCAAGATCATATCTACTCTACCATGTCTTAAGGGGTAACCCAATAATTAGGCACTATTCAATATTAGAAGAATGTCAAACAACATACACCTTGCCTATTGTTTTCATCTTAAATTGAAAGGGAATGCTGCTACTTTTAAATTCAAAAAATGAAACCTCTAGACACACTATGTAGATATTTTAATTTTTTGGTGCCACCAAGTGGGGAAATGTTGAATAATGATACTTTCATACAAAATGTATCCTATGGACCGATGAAGTGCCTATAGAAACAGTGACTACTGAACTTTTTATTATATATACATATCAGTAAAAACTTTACCATGTCATACGTATATACATATATATATTATATGCACACACACTTATATACACACATATAACATGCTAATCTAGATACATTTAATATAAAATATAAAGTAATAGATTAAAGAAAATTAAAGTGATAAATTAAGGATTCAGAAATAGAAATAGAGCATTGACTTTTGGTAATCTTTGAAGAGAGATATGCTCTTTAAAAGTCAAATTTTTCAGCCTTCCATGTGATACTGTGTTTCACTGAATCTATGTCACTGATTGTAAGATGTACCTGCCTATGCTTTCTTATCATTTCTAATTTTTGTTTTATGTTTAGTGTGAGTTTTTTAGACTTATATAAATACTTCTTTTTTTTTATTTTTTGACTTACATAAATACTTTTAAAAAACCATATCATTCTTCATATACAATAAGGAGAATATAAGTGAAATAAATTGGAAAGGTGTTCCCTAAAACTTCACATTTGGAATCTGAGTCTTCTGAATCACTTTTTTAAATTGGTTATTCACATCCATGTTTTACTATACAAGACTGTGTTTTATGCTATCAAGAGAATTGATGATGCAGCTTTTACTAAGTCCTCCACTCTTGTCTCTGGAATTTTCTTTGAAGCTGCTAACATACCCATTGTTAACTATAAGCTGTTTTTGTTGTTTCTTGTCTTGCCATGTGAAGGGCAAATGGAAAATGGCTTTTACTTTGGGTATGTTCCTTTAAGCTCATAAAGCACTTGGTTGTTGCTTTGTAAGAAAATACGGAATTATGCCCCTTTTTTTTTTAAATTTTATGTATTTATTTTGAGAGAGCAAGAGCAAGAGCAGGCACACGTGGGAGGGACAGAGGGAGAGAGAATCTCAAGCAGACTCCATGCTGAGTGCGGAGCCCCGTGCGTCCTTGGTCTCATGACCTGAGCCGAAACCAAGTCAAATGCTTAACTGACCAAGCCACCCAGGTGCCCCTGCTCCTTGTCAATAAATACTTGCTTCACTATTTGCTCCTTTCTTTCCCCTTACACATTAACTTTTTGTTTCAATGTCAAATCACAGTACTATCTTAAAGACATTGTAAGTGCAATTAAACTCAATAGTGATAGCAAGAATGCATGTAACTCAAATAGAGGACTAACTGTAATGTAACCAGCTGTGACCAAATTTGTGACCATGCAGGTAATGACAGCTATGTCATGACTTCTGTGTAGTCGATGATTATAAGATGCATCCAAATTTCACTAATGTTAAATGTGAGAAAATATATGTCTTGGATTCAATGAATATTTAAAGGAGAAATCTTAATTATGTGTTTAATGAATTGTTTCATTAGTCATAAGCTCATACATGTCCTTGAATAATAGGTGTTACAAATATATGCCAACCATTTATGCAGTCTACAAGTAGTGCTTGGTATTGCACCTTTACAGTAATCCAGGGATCACAGGTTGGAAATTTTTATTCTAGATATCAGAGAGATGCATAGGGTGCTGTTCTAAACTGGGCAATGTAAGAAGGTATTAGAAGTATTGGGGCGCCTGGGTGGCTCAATCGGTTAAGCATCTGCCTTGGGCTCAGGTCATGATCCCAGGGTCGTGGGATGGAGCCCCACCTCCATCAGGCTCCCTGCTCAGTGGGGAGCCTGCTTCTCCCTCTGCCTGCCGCTCCCCCTGCTTGTGCTCTCTCTCTCTACAAATAAATAAATTAATTAAAAAAAAATTATCCTTAAAAAAAATGTAGTTTGTATGTATTCTTTCAAACATTTTAGGTTTTAATACATATGGTGATTTATTTTTGGAACTTGAACAAATAAAATTGGAGGCAATTATGACCAACCTAGAAGCATTTTAAAGGATATAATCTCTTTAGCCTTGTTGATTTTCTGATAATTCACTAGAGGGCAGTAGTAAGCAATAAAAGCTTTGTTTCTGAAAAAGATAGCTTTTTTATACTTTTTTTTTCAAAGAAGTCTGAGGCTAAATTCAAAAGTTTATTATTTAAAGACCTAAAGTTGTAATGATTAAATGTCTTATGTAATGTCTTATATCAGCTTTATCATAATCTAAATATTACAGTTAAATTTCCTGATAGTCATTAAAACTTAAACATGCAATCCAAAAAAAAAGCTAAAAGCTAGCTAATCCAAAACAATGACAACTTTCCTTTACTCTTCTTTTCAGACTTAAAAATTCACAAGAAGATACTGTGTTCTGGTGCCATGTTACCACAAGGTGTTACCAAGAACACGTCTTTATTTTCTAAGATTTTTACATTAAGCTCTTTAGGAATTTACTTCAGCTCTTCTAATAAATATTTAAATTCCATGTAAGGAAATAAGTTCATGTGAATTTAGATTTCTTTTTTAAACCAATTGTTAAATATTATTAGGAGAAAAAATAATTGAGACTTGGTTTTTACATACCAAATAGTCTACTGCACTTGTTACTAGTCTGGCTAAGAAATCTGTGTTTTTAAGAATTTTCTGAGTGATTCTGATTAGCCAAGTTTGGCAGATATAGTGAAACAAATGTGAAGACCAATAATGTTAACGTACAGAGTTTTGTACTATAATTGAGTTAAAAGCAAGGCACATTTACAAGTCAAGGCATATTTCTCAGACATGGTGTATGAGATGTGAAGGGCACTGAAATTTGCTGAAGAAATAGTGTTAAGAAGTTAGGCATTCTAGTTGAAGGCACTACATGTACTAAAGTATGGAAACTGGACAAAGCCAGAAATAGTATAAAACCAGTGTTTTAAGAACAGTGAAAATTCAGAGGTGTGAGGCATGAGATGAGGTTGGTAGGGATCAGATTTTGAAGGGTTTTGTATACCTGGATTAGATAATTGCAGTCTGTTCATAACAGTAATTCTACCTTTCATTGAAAAGTAACAAAACTTTTTTGAACAATCTTACATGAAATTCTGATATACAAAAAAGTTAGATGTACAACATAGAATTGCTCTGGTTGAAGTAGTAGCAGGTCTCTGTGTGGCCACTTGTCTTCCTATCTCCTGTAGTGGCCTTAAAGGCATCCACCCTGAATCCTAGGATATCCTCTCAAAGCACTTTGAAAACTATTCTAATTAGTCCTGGAGATCTTAATGGATGTTAATTATGGGAGTGACATAATCTGACTTGGATCCTAGAGATTACTTTGGAAACAGTGTAGAAGATAGATTTATACAAAGTGAGACCAGCAGACCAGGAAGGAGAATTTAGATGACCTTGTATTCGACTGTAGACTCTAAATAAGGGCCACATTGTTGATAATGACTAGAGCAACAGATTCCTTGGGAAATAATATTGAATACTGAGGTTCTTTACTTAGGGATCAAATCCATCTAAACAAGCTTTGGGGTAAAATAAGCTTGTTTGGAGGTCTTTGGGAGGACAGGGAATTTATGTGGGCATAAACTGTGTTTTGCAAAATATTTTTGCCTTGGAATTTGGTTTGACACAACATAGGTGTGTTAAAATTATATGTGAATGTGGATAATTGGTAAATAATCATTATGTAATACTGCCTATTCATCAGAGTCTTCAAGTATTATGTTACTTTTTTTCATTGTTTTAAAAAATCATGGAATTACTAGAAGAAACAAATGGGTCAAATGATAATAGAGTTAGGAAAGCCCTTTAAGGAAAGGTTAGAGGAGCTGTGGGATACTTTGGCTCCCATAGGCTTTTTTATTTACATTTTCAGTGTTCTAAGGATATGATATTTTATATTCTTTCCTTTTTATACTTTACCAAGGTCATTACAAGTATAAAGTTGATAAGAATTGATTAATTACAAGAAAATTACTCTGTCTAAATTTCCTTCCAATATGAAACAGAATCTTCTTCCTTTCTGTTTTTTTCAGGGGTGGGCAGGAAGGAGGGGAGACAATGGGGAAATCATGAGAACATTAACTTCTGTTTTAACAATATGTAAAATGTAAGATTTTAAGGTATTTCTCCATTAGAAAACACAAGGACTTGAATATTGGGTAATAAGTTCATAATTATCTAGATACATTGTGCTATATATAGTTGATATTATCTGATAGAAGTAGTTGATTTCTGGGATTTCTTTTTGGTCGTGTTCTTTGCTCATATTCTCTCTTAATTAAAAAACAAAAAACAAAACAAGCCATGGAGGGAGTTTCAAGATAGTGGCATAAGAAGACCCTGAACTCACCTTCTCGCATGGATACAACAAACTTACAGCTATATTTGGAATAAATTTTCTCTGAAAACCACCTGAGAACTTGATGAACAATACCTCCACAACGAAAGACAAAAGAGACACATCAAGTAGTGTAGGAGAGTCGAAGACACTGCCTCACCCCTGACCCGATCCCAGGTGACCCCACAATCAGGAGGTATCCCATAATAAGGAACTCTCCCTTAAGGAGTAAGGGGATTGTACCTCCTATCAGGCATCCTGACCCTAGGGGCTAGCACTGGAAAGATGACCCCCTCCCCAAACATCTGGTTTTGAAAATCAGTGGGGAATTAAGAGAGGGAGAATCGTAGAACTATAGATAACAGAGATCCTGCTCATAAGTGGCTTGTGTACAAACCTGATCACCCTGAGATCCAGCACAGAAGCCACAGATTTAGAAGTGCCTACACTGTAAATGAGGGAGAACCACTTACTAATTTTAAGGAGGCTGTGGCAAAGGCAGGGACCCATAGACACTATCTGGTGATGGAAGCATTGGTGGAGTCCATTTTTGGAATCTCATTCTAACTTGCTGGTGACAGAGCAGATGAGTGCCATTTCTAGTGCTCTTCCTCTAGCATGCAAGCACTAGCGGGCATATTTTGCCCACTTAACCCTTAACCTGGCTGGCAAGCACCTCACACCACACAGCACTCCAGCTACAAAGGGCCAGGCTAGTGTCCTGAGCCCTGTTCTCCTCACTCAGTGATTGGGCTGCCAATGGACCAGATGAGCACCATGATCCCTACTTCCCCCATGTAGCAGTAAAGCTGCAGTTGGTCCAAGTGGGAGCCCTAAGTCCTGCCCAACCTATGCAGAGAACCAAGTTGTAACTGGGCGGGGAGTGCACTGAGCAGCACCCAAGCTACAACCTAGTTGGTCCAGTGACCTAAGTCCCACCTTTCCTGTGCAGCATATGGGCTGCAACTGGGCTGGTAAACACCTGACTCCTGTTCTCCCTTAGCAGCAGCTAAGCTGTAATTAGCTTCCAGGGACACCCTAAGCCCCACCTAATCAGCATAGAGACTGAGCTACAACTGTGATGGGCAAGCAGCTGGAACCCCACTCTCCCTGCACAGTGTCTGAGCCACAACTGGGCAGAGTGAGTGCCTGAGCCCTGATCTCCTAAACAGCAGTGCTGGCTCTTTCACACCTGGTGGGCACATGCAGCCCATCGAGTGGTTGCCCGTATGAAGTGTCTGACTCTGATGGCCAGGGTAGATTGCTCTAAAGGCCCATGTGAACCAGCTGTTAGACAAGACCACCCCTTCAAGACTGAGGGAGATAGCAGTTTCACCTAATACATAAAGACAAACAGAGAGGCAGAATGAGATCAAAGAATATGTTCCAAACCAAAGAATAAGGCAAATCTCCATTAAAAAAAAACTTTAATGAAAGGGAGATAGTGACCTACCTGATAAAGAATTCAAGTAATGGTCATAAAGTTACTTAGCAATGTTGGCAGGAGAATGGATGAACACAAGAACTTTAGCAAAGCTGCAGAAAATGTAAGAAAGTATCAATTAGAAGTTATAACTGAACTGAAAAATACAGTAGAGGGTTCAGTAGCAGAAAGGATAAAACGGGAGCATGAAGGCAAACGTGAAGACAGAGCAATGGAAAACAGACAGAGCAGCAAAATGAAAAGAATTAAAAGAAGGGAGGACAACTTAAGGGACTTCAGGAACTACGTCAAGTGGGATAAATTTGCATTATAAAAGTTCCCAGAGGAGATGAGAGAGAGAAAGGGCCAGAAAAATTATTTGAAGAAATAATGGCTGAAAACTTCCATAATCTGGAGAAGGAAACACATCCAGGTCTGGAAGCCCCGGGAGTTCCAAACAAGATGAACTCAACAAGAAACAATCTCAGACAAATTGTAGTTAAAATGGTAAAAGTTAAGCATAAAGAGAGGATCTTAAAAACAGCAAGAGGAAAGTAACATTACATACAAAGGAAACCCCATAAGGCCATCAGCAGATTTTTCAGTAGAAACTTTACAGGCCAGACAGGGGAGTGACATCACTAACTAATTTATTTAGTGGCATAACATATTTAAAGTGCTGAAAGGGAAAAACTGTCACCCAAGAATTTTCTACCTGGCAAGATTATCATTTGGAATTGAAAGAGAGGTAACAGTTTCCCATATAGAAAAAAGCTGAGGGAGTTCATCACCACTAAAGTATGAAGGGTTAAAGACAAGAACAGTAAAATTAAAAATACAATAATTAGTGAGGCGCCTGGGTGGCTCAGTTGGTTAAGTGTCTGACTCTTGATTTCAGCTCATGTCATGATCTCAGGGTCATAAGATTGAGCCCTGTGTTGGGCTCCATGCTCAGTGGGGCATAGGCTTGAGATTCTCTCACTCCTTCTCCCTCTACCCCTCCCCCTAAACACGTGCTCATGCATGCTTTCTTCTCTTTCTAATATATATATAAAATTAGTGAAGGGATGCATAAAATAAGATGTAAAATGTGTCATCAAAAATATAAAATGTGGGTAGGGGAAGTAAAATATAAAGCTTTGGGATGTGTTCCAAATTAACTTACTATCAACTTAAAAGAGATTGTTATATACATGAGATGTTATATATGACCCTTACAGTAACCACAAAGAAAAAACTTATAGTAAATACACAAAAGGAAAAGAGAAAGGAAACTAAACATAACACTGAAGAAAATAAATCAAATCACAGGGAAGAGAGAAAGAGAAGAAAGGAACAAAGAGAAACTACAAAAACAACCAGAAAACAACTAACAAAATAATACATAACTGTCAATAATTATTTTTTTATTTTTTAAAGATTTGTTTATTTATTTGAGATAGAGTGAGAGAGAGCGAGAGCAGGGGCAAGGGGCAGAGACAGAGGGAGAAACAGGCTCTCTGCTGAGCAGGGAGCCCGATGTGGGGCTCAGTCCCAGGACCCTGAGATAATGACCTGAGCTGAGGGCAGATGCTTAACCGACTGAGCCACCCAGGTGCCCCTCAATAATTAACTTCAAATGTAAATGGACTAAATTCTCCAATCAGAAGATGTAGGGTGACTAAATGGATTTAAAAAAAAAAAAGATCCTTCTACATGCTGCTAGTAAGAGACTTCAAATGTAACGACCCACATAGACTGAAAATGAAGGGTTGGAAAAAGGATATACCATGGAAATGGAAAGAAAGCTGGGGTAATAATATTTCTATCAGACAAAATAGACTTTAAAAAAAACCAAGATGATAAGAAAAAGAAGGGCATTAATATTGATAAAGATCTCAATCTAACGAGGATATAACATTAAAAAAATTTTTTTTTAGTATCATACAATGTATTATTGTTTCATGGGTACAGGTCTGTGATTCATCAGTCTTACACAATTCACAGAGATCACCATAGTGCATACCCTCCCCAATGTCCATTACTCAGCCACCCCATCCCTCCCATCCCCTTCCACTCCAGCTTGTTTGTTTCCTGAGATTAGGAGTCTCTTATGGTTTGTCTCCCTCTCTGGTTTTGTCTTGTTTCATTTTTCCCTGCCTTCCCCAATGATCCTGTCTTGTTTCTCAACTTCTCATATCAGTGAGATCATATGATACTTGTCTTTCTCTGATTGACTTAGTTCGCTTAGCATAATACTCTCTAGTTCCATCCACTTCATTGCAAATGGCAAGATTTCATTTTTTTAAGGCCTGCGTAATATTCCATTGTACATATATATATATATATATATATATATATATATATATACACACCACATCTTTATCCATTCATCTGTTGATGGACATCTAGGCTCTTTCCACAGTTTGGCTGTTGTGAACATTGCTGCTATAAACATTGGGGTTCGTGTGCGTCTTCAGATCACTACATTTGTATCTTTGGGGTAAATACCTAGTAGTGCATTTGCTGGGTTGTAGGGTAGCTCTATTTTCAACTTTTTGAGGAACTTCCATACTTTTTTCCAGAATGGCTGCACCAGCTTACATTCCCACCAACGGTGTAGGAGGGTTCCCCTTTCTCCACATCCTCACCAACATTTGTCATTTCCTGACTTGTTAATTTTAGTCATTCTGACTGGTGTGAGGTGGTATCTCATTGAGGTTTTGATTTGGATTTCCCTGATGCCAAGTGATATTGAGCACTTTTTCATGTGCCTGTTGGCCATTTGGATGTCTTCTTTGGAAAAATGTCTATTCATGTCTTCTGCCCATTTCTTGATTGGATATTTGTTCTTTGGATGTTGAATTTGATAAGTTCTTTATAGATTTTGGATACTAGCCCTTTATTTGATATGTCAGTTGCAAATATCTTCTCCCATTCTGTCAGTTGTCTGTTGGTTTTGTTGACTATTTCCTTTGCCGTGCAAAGGCTTTTTATGTTGATGAAGTCCCAATGGTTCATTTTTGCCCTTGCTTCCCTTGCCTTTGGCGATGTTTCTAGGAAGAAGTTGCTGCGGCTGAGGTTGAAGAGGTTGCTGCCCATGTTCTTCTCTAGGATTTTGATGGATTCCTGTCTCACATTTAGGTCTTTCATCCATTTTGAGTCTGTTTTTGTGTGTGGTGTAAGGAAATGGTCCAGTTTCATTCTTCTGCATGGGGCTGTCCAATTTTCCCAACACCATTTGTTAAAGACACTGTCTTTTTTCCATTGGACATTCTTTCCTGCTTTGTCGAAGATGAGTTGACCATAGAGTTGAGGGTCCATTTCTGGGCACTCTGTTCTGTTCCATTGATCTATGTGTCTGTTTTTTAGAGCTTGAAGTCTGGAATTGTGATGCCACTGGCTTTGCTTTTCTTTTACAACATTCCTCTGGCTATTCGGGGTCTTTGGTTCCATACAAAGTTGATGGTATTTTGGTAGGGATTGCATTAAATGTGTAGATTGCTCTAGGTAGCATAGACATTTTCACAATATTTGTTCTTCTAATCCATGAGCATGGAACGTTTTTCCATTTCTTTGTGTCTTCCTCAATTTCTTTCATGAGTATTCTATAGTTTTTTAAGTACAGATTCTCTGCCTCTTTGGTTAGATTTGTTCCTAGGTATCTTATGGTTTTGGGTGCAATTGTAAATGGGATCGACTCCTTAATTTCCCTTTCTTCTGTCTTGTTGTTGGTATGTAGAAATGCAACTGATTTCTGTGCATGGATTTTTATATCCTGCCACTTTACTGAGTTCATGTATGAGTTCTAGCAGTTTTGGGGTGAAGTGTTTTGAGTTTTCCACATAAAGAGAATATAACATTTTAAATGTTTATGCACCCAATTTGGAGTACCTAAATATATAAGGTAGATATATTAATAGAAGTAGAAGGAGAAATAGCAATACAATAATCATAGTGGATTTTAATACCCTCTTGGATCAGTGAATTGGCCATCCAGACAGAAAATCAGTAAGGAAACATTGACCTTAAATGACATATTAGACCAGATGGGCTTGATACATATAGAACATTCCATCCTAAAACAGCAGAATACACATTCTTTTCAAATACACATGGAACATTGTCTAGGATAGCTCATATGTTAGGCCATAAAACAAGTTTCAGTAAATTTAAGAAGATTGAAATCATATCAAGTATTTTTACAACCACAATGGTATGAAACTATAAATCAGTTACAAGAAGAAAACTGGAAAAAACACTAACATGTGGAAGCTAAACAACATGTTAAACAACCAGTGGGTCAGCAAGGAAATCAAAGAGGAAATCCAGAAATACCTTGAGACAAATGAAAATGTAACACAACATTCCAAAATCTTTGGGATACAGCAAAAGCCGGTTTAAGAGGGAAGTTCATAACAATACAAGCCTACCTCAAGACACAAGAAAAATGTTACATAAACAATCTACATTTAAAGGAACTAGAGAAAGAAGAACAAACCAGCCCAAAGTTAGTAGAGGGGAGGAAATTAAAGATCAGAGTGGAAATAAATGAAATAGGAAATAAAAAAACAGAGAAGATCAATGAAACAAAGAGCTGGTTCTTTGAAATGATAAACAAAATTGGTAGACGTCTAGCCAGACTCATCAATAAATAGAATAGAATAGAATAGAATAAAATAAAATGAAAAAGCCCAAATAAAATCAGATCTGAAATGAAATTACAACTGATACCACAGAAATAAAAAGGATCATAAGAGAATACTGTAAACAATTATATGCCAACAAATTAGACAACCTAGAAGAGTTGGATAAATTTCTAGAAACACAGTCTTCTAAGATTGACCATGAAGAATAGAAAATCCGAATAGACCAATTACTAGTAATGAAATTGAATCATGTACAAAAACTTCAAGAAATAAAAGGCCAGATCGAGATGGCTTCACACATAAATTTTACCACAAATTTAAAGAAGAGTTAATATCTATCTGCCTGAAACTATTACACAAAATTGAAGAGGAAGGAACACTTCCAAACTCACTTTACGAGGCCAGCATTACCCCATTACCAAAACCAGACAAAGACACTGTGGAAAAAGAAAACTACAGGCCAATATCCCTGATGAACACAGAGGCTAAAATTCTCAAGAAACCAAAGTCAGCAATACATGAAAAGGATCATACACCATCACCAAATGAGATTTATTTCAGGGATGGAAGGATGGTTTAACATTTGCAAATCAATCAGTGTAGTACACCTCATTAACAGAACAAAGTGTAAAAATCATATGATCATTTCAGTAGATGCAGAAAAAGCATTGACTTAATTCAATATCTGTTTATGATAAACACTCAACAAAATGGGTATAGACGGAACATTCCTTAACATAGTGAAGGCTGTATATGACAGACCCACAGTAATGAAGTCCATTCATGACAGACCCACAGCTGACATCATATTCAATGGTAAAAAGCTGAAAGTTTTTCCTCTAAGATTAAGAAAAAGGCAAGAATGCACACTCTCGCCATCTTAATTCAACATAATATTGGAAGGCTTAGTGACTGCTGGTAGGCATGAAAAGGAAAAAAAGGCATCCAAATTGAAAAAAAGTAAAACTTTCACTGATGACATGATACTATATGGAGAAAACCCTAAAGACCATCAAAAAACTATTGGAACTACTAAATGAATTCAGTGAAGTTGCAGGATACAAAATTAATATACAGAAATCCATTATATTTCTATACACTAATAATAAGTAGCATAGAGATTAACAATCCCATCTATAATTGTATCAAAAAGGACAGAATACCTAGGAATAAATTTAACCAAGGATGTGAAAGATCTATACCCTGAAAACCATAAGACCTTGAGGAAAGAAATTGAAGGCCACCCTCAAAATGGAAAGATACACCATACTCATAGATTGGAAGAATTAATACTGTTAAAATGTTCATACTACCCAAAGTAATCTACAGAATCAGTGTAATCCCTCTCAAAATGCCAATGACATTTTTCACAGAGCCAGAACAAATAATCCTAAAATATTTATGGGCCCCAAAAAGCCAAAGCAACCTTGAGAAAGAAGAACAAAGTTGGAGGACTCATGCTCCCTGATTTCACATTATACTATAAAGCTATAGTAATGAAAATAGTATGGTACCACAAAAACAGACACCTGGATCAACAGAATAGAATAGAAATCCCAGAAATAAGCCCATATTTATGTGGTCAATTAATCTACATGAATGGAGGCAAAAGCAGATGATGGGGAAAAGGCAGCCTTTTTAAATAATGGTGGTGTGAAAACTGGACAACTACAAGAGAAAAAATGAAATTGAGCCACTTTGTTATACCATATACAAAAATAAGCTCTAAATGGATTAAGGACTTGAATATAAGACCTGAAACCATAAATCTCCTTGAAGAAAATATAGGTAGTAAGCTTTTTGACATTGCTCTTAGGGCAATATTTTTTTGGATATGTCTCTTTAGGCAAGGGCAACGAGCAAAAATAAATAAATGGGACTATACACAGTGAAGGAACTCATCAAAAGGAAAAGGCAACTTACTGAATGGAAGAAGATACTTGCAAATGATATATCCAGTAAGGGGTTGATACCCAAAATATATAAAGAACTCGTACAACTCAGTAATAAAAACAAAACAAAAAAGAAAAAAACCCAACCTGTTTAAAAATGGGGCCTGAACAGACATTTTTCCAAGAAGACATACAAATGGCCAACAGGCACGTGAAAAGATGCAACATCACTAATTATCAGGGAAATGCAAATCAAAACCACAATGAGATACTACCCCTGTTGGAATGGCTAATATCAAAAAGACAAGAAATAACACATTTAGTGAAGATAAAGAGAAGAGAACCGTCATGCACTGTTGGTGGGAATGCAAATTGGTGTAGCCACTCTAGAAAATAGTATAGAGGTTCCTCAAAACATTAAAAATAGAAATACCATATGATCCAGCACTTCTGCTGTTGGGTATTTATCTGAAGAAAACGAAAACAGTAATTCGAATGAACACCTCTGTGTTCATTGCAACATTATTTACAATAGACAAGATATGGAAGCAACCTATGTGTCCAACACTGAATGGATAAAGATTTGATGTGCATGTGTGAACAACATGGGGGTTAGGGGTGCTGATCCCCCTGCATGTGTGAAAATCTGCATATAATTTTTGACTCCCCCCAAACTTAACTATTAATAGGATATTGTTGACCAGAAGCCTTACTGATAGCCTAAACAGTCAATTAACACATATTTTATATATCATATGTGTTGTATACTGTATTCTTAAAATAGAGAAGGGGCACCTGGGTGGCTCAGTTGTTAAGTGTCTGCCTTCAGCTCAGGTCATGATCCCAGGGTCCTGGGATCGAGCCCCGCATTGGGCTCCTGCTCAGCAGGAAGGCCGCTTCTCCCTCTCCCACTCCCCCTGTTTGTGTTCCCTCTCTCACTGTGTCTCTCTGTCAAATAAATAAAAATAATATAAAAGTAAAATAGAGAAAAGGCAATGTTGTTAAAATCTTAAGGGAAATACATTTATAGTACTATACTGTATTTATGAAGAAAAGAATCCATGTATCAGTGGACCCTTGCAGTTCAAACCCAAGTTATTCAAAGGTCAACTATAATTAAAATTGTCACTAAAGTTTTTTTGGAGTTGACATCTAGGTTGTAGAGAGTTTGAGAGACAATATGCAAGATCACCCAGGATATTCTGAAGTTTTGGGATTAAGCCTAAGAAATAGCCTTTATCACTTCTGCCTACATTCATTGTCTTGAACTCAATTTCATGAGCCTACTTAACTTCAGGGGAGACTGGCTAAAGTAGTTTGGCTGTGTGCTCAGGAGGAAAATGAAAAAAGATTTAAAATATGTAATGTGTCTGCTTTAGAGCCTGTTGCTGCAACCAGGAAGTGATAGTTGTCAGTTTTGTTTCTAAAGATTTAATGATTTAGAATAACGGTCATGTGGCAATTGTCATTAAGTGTTTTTAATGGTTACAATTAAAAATCATCATTTGGGACTGGCTAATATAGAAAAATATAAAATATGTTTATTTTTAATGCTGATTAACATTAGAAAATACTTGTAGGAAAATACTTAAAATACTTAGCAAAATGATTAATTATACTTAAAACTTATAATAAACTGTATACAGATAATTGGTATGCTAATTAAATAATATGTATGTATTAAAAATTTAGTCAGGGTTTACTATATATATTGTTGGATAAAATTGTTTTTTCCATAGAAAATAATTTTATAAAGTGTTTCTACTAATTCACACTATCTTAACCCCTCATTAATCTGAAGTTGCAGCTTATTACTTTGGTATTCTTTTTACACTAATTTTGCAACTTTTCCTTTGAAAAATACATGTTATCTATTCTGTGAATATTTAGTATTACAGATGTCAGTTTATATAACTGTGAAATAAACAAGAGAATTATGAGGCACTATGTCATGATTCATTTCCATGTACTGTGTTCTTCAGTGATTATAATCCTTCACAACTGCTTACTCTTGCACTTGCTTTAAAGTTTAAAGGACGTTTTTCCCTCAAAATTATATGTATAAAATAGTAGTACTAAAACACATTTTAATTTTGTTTCTTTTAGGCCTATGGCATGTCTGCATTACCTTTAAATCTAATAAAAGGCACCAGAAGTGCTGCTTATGAACGTTTAGAAAACACTGAAGACATTGAGGAAGTGGAGCAGCACATTCAAACGATTAAATCAAAAGTGAGTTGTTATTTTATTGTAATTGGGAAGCATAAAAGCACATTGTCTTTGCACTACTTTCTGGTATGACTTAGACATTGGCAATCCCATATATTTGACATCCGTTGAATTTTTTTGCAACATATCTGTAACAAACTATGTCCATGGTTTTAAAATTTGTCCTCTGTGAAATGCAAGACACTGACAATTTGAGAATTTCTATCAGTGTTCTAACAAGTAAAAGCAAAAGTTTTGCTCAGGTATGATCAAGACCTTGCTTATTCCCAGGTATGTTGATTTTATGTGTAACATCAGATTTTACTGTGTCACTTATGTTCAAGTTTTATGTACTAGTGAAATAAGCTAAAAATTCCATGTCATCACTTGCCAATTGAATGTACTTCTAAAAACACAATGAAGTTTCTTCCTCTGTCACCTCAAGTAACAGATAAATATTATAGAAAATATTTAGAATAGATAAATAATACTTATAGAACACATAAAACCTATTTATAGAACATTTCTAAGCATTATTTAGAAAACAAGTTTTCTAAATTGTATTAAACTAGCATAATCCTGATACAGAAATCAGATGATAATTGCATACAAAAAAAAACTACATATGTACTGGTCTCCCATGAACTTCTTAGAAGCAAATGTTTTAATATAAAGAAAAATACTAGCAATTCAAACCTGTGTTGTAATAAGAGAATATTTTATAATTATCAGATTAGGTTTATCCTAGAAATTCAAGGATGATACATTAGAAAATCTACTAAAGTAGTTTAATGTATTGAGTTTAATGTAATAGGGATATTAACATTTTAATGAGAAATATAAGCATTTTAATAGCTGCTAAAGAATATTTAGTAAAAGTCAATTTGTAGTTATGTTTTTGAAAAAAAGCCTTACCAGATTAGAAGAGAAGAGAGTGCTTAGGAAAGGAAATCTATAATGAGTGTCATACTTAATGATGAATTGAACATTCCCATTGAAGTCACACATAGGTCAGTGTGGCCAGTATCATTGCTGCTCATTAGCATATTCCGGGAGGTCCTTGTCAGATAAGAAAGAATGCAAGTATAAACATAAGAGGGAGAGAGAGGAAAAGGGAAATATACTTATTATTCACATATCATCTACCAAGAAAATCTGAAAGAATGATTGACAAATTAATGGAACTAATAAGAGTTCATCAAAGTGCCTGGATACAAACATATAGAAATCATTAAACAGTTGGAAGATGGAGTAAAAAATGGTCTCATTCACAATAGCTGCAGACTATAAAATAATAAGAAATGTCAGAATTGTCCTGGTAGAAATTAAATAAAATTTATTGCAATACATAATAGAAGACTGAAATATATTGAGAACTTCATCAGTTCCTGATTGGGAAGACTGAATATTGTAGAGATGACAGTTTTTCATAAGTTTAGGTGGAAATTTATAAAAGACAAAATATGAAATATTCATAGACCCCCAGGGGGTCTAGAAGGATGTTGTATTGCTTAATGGAGGTAACAGTAGGAAAGGGCAGTGGTACTCTGGGATAGTATGAAGGGAAGCTTTCACGTTTTACTTTTTTTAAAACAAAAGGTATGTATTCATATGCTTTATAATTACATTTTTTTTTTTTCCAGATGAGATAATTAGTTAGCTGCTGGGTTTCTATCCTGGTGTTTGTTTCTCTGACCAAAATTATTCTTATATTGTTTTGGTCAATAGGCAAAGCAGAGGCAAAGCCCTTACTCCACTGAAATATTCACCAAGTAGACAGATAAATAACCTGGGTTTATTTTTAGTGGACCCTTAAATAGGTTTATTAACTTTTTTTCTGAAATAGTGAAAGCTAGTTGTTAAATAAAACTACCTCATTGTTGGTATCCTTTGGATATTAGAATGGCATTTCTGAGAAAAATTATATGTTTACGATACAAAGTACTGTACCTTTCTCATGCCACACACTTGAAGTATTATTGCCTGGATCTATCTTCTAGAAGGGAATGTTTGTTTTATTCCTTTGTCCTTCCAAAAATACCTTTCCCTGAGGTTTCTTTTTCTTGGGAAGAAGTTCGATAGTACCCATTGTACTTAAAGGAATGAAGATAATTAAATATAGTCTAGTGTATGCAGAGTATGGCCTCTGGACCAGTAGCACCAGAATCTCCTGGGACTTTGGTAGAAATGCACATTTTAGGCCCCACCCAAGACCAACTAAATTTTATTTATAGGGTCTAGAAATCTGTGTTTAACAAGGTAATTGTTATGCATGATAAAGTTTGAGAAGCAGTTTGATAAAGTATGGAAGACGACGGCTGGTTCCAGAAGAGTATGGCAGTGCCATTATGTAAAGAGATCATTATTACTGTGCAGGTATCTTTATTAAAGGATATTTGGATATTGTCTTCATTATAGCTATGATTTCAGATGAGGCTGCACTGCATATGCTAGAGAGCAATTTTGTTGTCTCTCTCTTAAGAACCTATTTAAATCTGAATAGGGATATTAACATTTTAATATCTGATGTCTTTACATTTTATTTTATTTATTTTTTTATTTTTTAAAGATTTTATTCATTTGAGACACAGAGATAAAGAGAGAGAAAGCATGAGCAGGGAGAGAGGCAGAGGGAGAAGCAGGCTCCTCGCTGAGCCAGGAGTCTGATGTGGGGCTCGATCCCATGACCCTGGGATCATGACCTGAGCCGAAGGCAGACGCTTAACCATCTGAGCCACCCAGGTGCCCCTACATTTTATTTTTTTAAAGATTTTATTTATTTGAGAGAGCGAGCACAGGCATGAGTTGGGGAGGCGGGCAGAGGAGAGGGAGAAAGCACATTCCCCACTGAGCAGGGAGCCTGATTCAGGGCTCAATCCCAGGACCCTAGGATCATGACTTGAGCCAAAAGCAGACACTTAACCAACTGAGCCACCCAGATGCCCCTGATGTCTTTACATTTTAAAAATGCAGTTCCATGTAAATATTTTTCTTGTTGCTTCCAATAAAAGCAAACAAATTTATGTTACCTTTTTTGTTTATTTTTAGCAATTGTCATTTATTGTAACTAATTATTGTATCCAATTGAAGACACTTGTGGGCAGGGGAGTTCAAGCAGGAAAGTGTTATCTTTGAACCACCATTGAGAAAGGTACTGCTTATGGTTATAGTAAGCATCAGATAAAAATAGATGGATGAAAGTTACCTCTCAGTACGCTGGCCAAAGAAAAGATAACTTATGTGCAAAAGTCCTTGGAGAATAAGAAAGTGACATTTCTTAGCAATTGTTATAAATACCTCTGCATAGCACATACTGGTATTACATCCCTCTGCTGTATCTGAATCGGGGGCTGACCAAAGGGAGAGAAGGGGTAGAACCAAATATACTAAGATAAGGGATAGAAAGAGGAGCTTGGAGGTGAGAGAGAGTAATTGAACAAATTGAATAAAGTACCCCATAAAAAGGGCATTTTTAAAGATATTTATCTCCTTTCCACGTAACTTTACCATATATTTGGAAAATAGGAATCAAGAAGTTCAGTATTAAATGTACAGACATCTATATTTTGATGCTGATCTTGGTTCAGAGATGTGTATTGTCACAAAGATGTCATTTTTTTTTTTTCAGTTTGTAAATTTGCCTAAGGAGTATCCAACCTAAAAAAGGTTTTGTTGCATGATTTGATAAATCTGATGGGTACTTTACTAAGACCTTAATGGTAAAAAACTGTTTTATTTTGTTCTGTTACTTGCAGAGCAAAGACGGTCGACCTTTGCCAGCAAGGGATAAACGTGCCTTAAAACAATTTGAAGAAAGGTTACGAACACTTAGGAAAAGAGAGAGGCACTTAGAATTCATTGAAAACAGCTGGTGGACAAAATTTTGTGGTGCTCTGCGTCCCCTGAAGGTAAACGGAGTTTTAAAAAAATTATCTTTGTCACTCTTTTCCCAAGTTTATGTAGACCTCTTAGAGTAATTGAGTTCTCTTTGTGAGGAATTACAGCATGGTACTTACGAGCATGAATTTCGGAGTTAAAGTGATTTTGAATCATAGCTCTGTCATTTGGTAGTTTGGGCCAGTTACACACCTCTCTGAGCTTCATTCATTTACTCATGTGTAAAGCAAGTATTATAACAGAGATGTTGGGAAATTTAAATTAAAATATAAGAAAGTAATGTAGTGTGTTGCTAACACATTTTGCAAGTTTGTACTTCTCCATAACTAGGAGAACTGGGACCCATATTAGAACTCAGGAACCCTAACTGAAAGTAATAGAATTTGCTTCATTGTTAGATGGTATGTTTCTGAAAGTATGTAAAAAGGTATTATTTAGTACAGAAAACCATTAATTAATCCTTACTGCCTCCCTCCTTCCCTCCCTTTCCTTCTTTTCCTTCTTTCTTTTCTTTTTTGAAAGTATCATTTGCTAGCCATGAATTCTTCAGACAGTGGTACCTAAACTTAAGTACCTACATTGAACTAAGGGCATAATAATAAAACTCTGAGTCTAAAAAGTAGCTAGAACTGCTGGCCACAGACTTCTATATTGTCTATTCTGTATCTGGCATTTCAAACCAAGCTTTGTATATAATAGTGTGTAAGTTGTAATTTAGAAAGTGCAGTGAATAGACTGGTTTAAGGAAGGTTAAGCAAGATAAAGCTATAAAGTGGGTTTTGGCTAAGTTTAAAAAAAATGTTTTAGAGAGCCTCATGAAATGGTTAGTCAGGTTGAGTTCTGCTTTGTTTTCCTCTTGTAATTAGAAAGGAAATCAGGAAATGCATTGACTGCTCACCTTAAAAACCTGGTTTTTGAAAGAGTTCTTCAAAAATATATCGTAATCAGATCTATCGTGTATTTTTATTTTATTTATTTATTTATTTTATTTATTTATTTTAAAGATTTTATTTATTTATTGACAGATAGAGATACAGTGAGAGAAGGAACACAAGCAGGGGGAGTGGGAGAGGGAGAAGCAGGCTTCCCGCGGAGCAGGGAGCCCGATGCGGGGCTCGATCCCAGAACTCTGGGATCATGACCTGAGCTGAAGGCAGATGCTTAACTGACTGAGCCACCCAGGTGCCCCTATTGTGTATTTTTAAACCTTCTGTTAGAATCAATTTTATTGAAGACTCACCACTCCTTTTTTGCGGGGTGATTGTCTTTATAATACCAGAAGTATGATGAAATCCTCCTCAGTCTTTTTTTTTTAATCTCCTCAACCTTATCTTAATTCTGTATTTTTTATATGGCTTCTTTATAAATATTTATAAACTGGTCTAACATGGGCTGCCTTGATTTAAACACACTCTGTCCTATTTCACTGAACCTATGTTTGGAGGGATTTTTAAATCAACTTTAATAAGTGTGCAGATTGATTTTGCCAAATACAGATATGTAGATATGGAAGATCCACATCACTCCAAAAAGCTACTTGATGTCTTCCCCTGTCCCATGGAACTCAGACCCTGGGTGTTGATGTCTTTCTGTCATTATAGTTTAGTTTTTTGTGTTCTATAATTTCATGTAAATGAAATCATAAGAGTGTAGTATAATCTTTTTTCTGGCTTTTTTGGTGCAACAAAATGTTTTTGAGATTTGTCTCTGTTGCATGTTTTCTTTCAGTAATTCATTCTGTTTTACTGCTGGGTAGCATCCTGATGTGTCTATGTCACAATTTGTTTATCCACTCACCTTTTAGTGGAGATTTGAGTTATTTCCAGTTTGAGATTATTATGAATAATGCTGTTGTGAATATCTGGTATAGATGTGTGTTTTCATTTCATTCATTTTTCTTGGGTAAATAACTAGGAGTAGAATTTCTGAGTGTAATGTTTAATGTACATTTAACTTTATAAGAAACTGCCAATGTATTTTCCAAAGTGGTTGTACCATTTTGCATTCCCACAGCAATATGAGATTTCACATTGCTTCACATCCTTGTCAACTCTTATATTGTAACTTTGTAATAGTTATTCTGATGGATTTATAATACTATTATGGTTTTGATTTGCATTTCCTTGGTGACTAATGATACTGAGCATTTTTTAATATTCTTATTGTGTATTTTCTTTAAAATGCTTGTGTAAATCTTTTGTCCTTTTTTTAAAATTAAACATTTGTTTTATGAGTGAGTTACAAGAATTCTTTATATATGCTGCATTAAGTACTTTGTGAAATATATGTATTGTGAATGTTGTCTCGTACTTTATAGATTGCCTTTATGTTTTCTTAAACTGTCATTCAAAGAGATGTTCCTTAAATTTTTATTGCAATCATTTTCTCATATGTTTTCTTCTGGAAATTTTATGGTTTTAGCTCTTATATTTTAGGTTTGCAATATAATTAATATTGTGGGATGGTATAACTTAAGGGTTTATTTTCCATATGGATATTCAGTTGTTTCAGCAGCATTTTTGTCAAGACTGTTCTTTGCTCATTGACTTCCTTGGTACTTTTGTCAAAACCAATTGATCATGTGTATGTGTGCATCTATTTCAGGACTTTCTTTTTTGCTTCGTTGATTTATATGTCCTTATGCTAAAACTTGATTACTGGTATGTTATACAATCAGTCATGAAATCAAGGAGTATAAATTCTTCAGTTTTGTTTTTCTTTTTCAATATTTTAGCTATTCTAGATCTTTGCATTTCCATATAAATTTTAGAATCAATGTAGAATTCTACAGAAGACCCATTGAGATTTCTATTGGGATTACTTTGAATCTGTAGGCAAATTTGGGGAGAATTGATATTGTAAACTTGAACCAAATGAGAGTTCGTCCACCTGATGAACATCAAGCCAGTAAAAACTGACACCAGTCTTTTGCAGTGAAGAATGATACTGGTGTGGCACCACCCAGGATAACAGGGAGCTAATGCTCTAAAGACCTGAACTACCTGATGGCTTGCAAGTGAAGGTTTTTAAAGGCAAATTTTGGGGCAGGGGCCCTCCTGAGAAGGTCAGCCCCACTGATTGGAGGCCCATGTTAGCAGGTACTCTAGTACTGCTTTGGTGCCTCAGAGGTCTTTTCCATCTCAAGAGACTTGGAATCTTAAAAATACCTTTATTCTATATGTTAGAAATTTCATTAAGTACATTTTGGTGATTATATCTTTACTTGTAAGCTAGTGGGGTTGTATTCCTACAGGTTCCCTGGCCAGTCCAGCCGTGCCCAAGGATGGTAGGCCCTTTGGTATTCATTTTCTCATCTGAACTGACAAGATGGATGCCGGCTTTAATATCTTAATACTGAATCTTCTAGTCCCTGAACATGAGATCTTTCCATTTATTCATGACATCTGAAAGTTCTCTTTGCAGTATTTTGTAGGTTCAGCATGGAGGTCTTTCAAATATTGTGATAAATATATCTATATCTTTGTTTATACTGTTACACATGATTTTATTTAATTTCAGTTTTCAGTTATTGGCTTCTTAGTATGTAGAAATTTGTTTTTGTACATTGATCTCATATCATGCAACCTGGCTAAATTATTACCTCTAGTAGCCTTATTATAGATTCCTAAGGAATTTTTATGTACATGAACATGTTAGCTGCTAAGAGACAGTTTTATTTCTTCCTTTTCAATCTAAGAGTTCCAGGTGCTTTTTTTTTCTTATTGTACCAGCTAAAACCTCCCATACAGTCAATTTACCACTTACTCTTTTTGTTATATATATGTATTATTCTTGAATATGGATCTAAGTGCTTACCTGTCTTTCATTTTCTGGGCCTGTTAGGAATAATAGGAATAATTAGGAGTAATAGGCATGCCTGAAGGAAAACTCTGGGGATATAAACTTACTGTTCTATAATTGAGGGTTTAACATGAATGTGAAGAGATAAGCACTGCTTTTTTTATTCAGATGAAATATGAAAATTATTTTTTCTTCAGTGTGTTTGTGCACAGTTGATATAATCAGAAATGGGAAGTCACATGCTCTAAGTGCTTAAACATTATCATCCAAGTAGTCCTAGTGGAAGAAGGTAGAGATAGGCCCACTCATTCCTCTGCATTGCTCAGTACATGCTGGAGGTGACTTAAGACCTGTGAGAAGCTCCTGATACAAAATTTCTTTGAAGTTATGCTCTATCTCAAAATTTTGTGCTAGTATTGCCTTTTACTCTGTATTCTAATCCATGTTTATTTTATTATAAAATGTATTAGATTTAAATTTTTGCAAATGCAAAAGTTCAGAGTTTGATGATTATGTGATTTTTTTGAGAAAATATAATTTTTTTTCCTTAAGATTAGATCCCCTGAGATACCTACTGATCTTGTGATTTCACATTACCATGTATTTTGCAGGGTATACATAACTCATTTCTTCTTTTTTTTTTTTTAAGATTTTTATTTATTTGAGAGAGAGAGCACAAGCAGGGTGGGGGAGGGGCAGGGGCAAAGGGAAAGGAAGAAGCAGGCTCCCCGCTGAGCAGGGATCCTGATGCGGGGCTCTATCCAAGGACCCTGGGATCATGACCTGAGCCTAAGGCAGACACTTAACCAACTGAGCCACCCAGGCATCCCTGCATACCTCATTTCAGAGGCAGGGATTTTGCTGTCACATACATCTGGTTTTGAATACTTGTTCTGAGCCTCACCAGCTATGTAAACTTGTTACTTCACCTTTCTTTTTCTTTTTTTAAGATTTATTTATTTACTTCTGAGAGGTGGAGGGGAGAGAGAGCACGAGTGCAGGCAGGGGCAGAGGGAGAGATAAATTTTAGCAGACTCCTTGCTGAGCTTGGAGCCTGACCCAGGGCTTGGTCTCACGACCCTGAGATCTTGACCTCAGCCGAAATCAAGAGTTGGGCACTTAACCAACTGCGCCACCCAGGTGCCCTGTTACTTCACCTTTCTAAACCTTAACTTTTCTCATCCTTATAATGGAGTTACATACTTACCTTATTTTTGTTATGGGAATTAAAAGAAATAGTGTATGTAGTGTTAGTGCCTTTTGATGTAAACAGCTCAGAAAACTGCAGCTGCTGTTGTTATAGTTCTATATATAGGATTTTTCCACTTCTTAAATGGTGCCGGAGAACTCAAGGGAAAAAAGCAGTTTTGTGTTGTAGACATTTATAAAACTAAGCATCTAATTAAAATAAGTTAATGGCTCCTTAAAACAACTTTTATATATAATACTGAATACATTTCTAAGCATACAGTCTAATGTTAATTAAACACTTGAATAAATTCTCCCCTGACAGAAGGGCATACTATGAGCTTTTACAGCTAATTGGCCTGGGTAACCTATAGATTCATTAGGTTTTAAATATAATTTTTTATTTTATTATATATATATTATTATATTTACTATATATATATGTTTACTATATATATATTTGCCTATTCTGGGTATCATATAAGTGGAATTATTCTGTATTTGTTCTTTTGTGCTCAGCGGGGAGCCTGCTTCTTGCAAAAGAATTGCAAGCAGGGACTCAAACAGATACTTGTCCACCAGTTACCACAGCAGCATTATTCGCAAAAGCCAAAAGTTGGAAACAACCCAAATGTGCACCAACAGATAAACAAAATGTGAAATATACATATAATTGAATATTATTCCATCTTAAAAAGGAATGAAATTTTGGTACATCTGTAACACAGATGAATCTTGAAGACATTATACAAATTTGGATTATGTATGGGAGAGTTCATCTCTGGGGTCTGTTTCATTGGTTATATATCTGCCTTTATGCCAGTACCAAACTGTTTTGATTACTGTAGCTTTGTAGTAAGTTTTGAAATAGGAAATATGAGTCTTGTAACTGTTTTTCTTCTGCAAGATTGTTTTGGCTATTTGAGATTTTTGAAATTCCATATGAATTTTAGGATAGGTTTTTTTGTTTCTGCATAAAAACACCTTTCCAAAAAATACCTTTGTACTTTTCATAGGCATTGTGTTGATTCTGTAGATCACTTTCAGTGTTATTGTTATTTTAACAATATTAAGGCTTTAAGTTCATTAACATGGCGTGTCTTTACATTTACTTATGTCTACTTGAGTTTCTTTCAGCAGTGTTTTGTAGTTTTCAGTGTATAAGTCTTTTGTCTCTTTGTTTAAATTTATTCCTAAGCATTTTATTATTTTTGATTCTATTTATTTGAATCAGACCCATAATAAAGAACTAGCAAAATTTTTATTTCTGCTTGTCCCACTAATCTCCTAACCCCCCAACATATACACAAACATAAACCAACTAAATTTCATAAGGTGAGCAAACAGTGAAAAATAATTTCATCATACACAGTGCATTGTTTTGAAGGTGTGTGGAAATATTTTTATGTTTCCTTACTAGTATTTTTGTCATGTCATTTTACCCTTTGAAATTTACTATGAATTATGTTTAAAGATGTAGCAGATTTTCTTTCTCAGAATAACACTTAAAGCATGTATGTTTTACATGGTGGTGGTAGTTTGTTTTAGGCCATACTGTTTGAGTATGTCTAAAGACAAAGACTAGCACTTTCTAACTTTAAAGAAGTCTTATTAAATGTTTTACTGGAAGTATAAGTGTGCATTCCAGATTTTTACTTGATCACTACATGAGATATATACTTTAGGTGCTTCTTAAGATGTCTTTCGGGTAGTTTAGGTTGGTAGTAATTGTGTGTTAGAGTTACTGTAACCTACAGTGTCTTTTGAAGATTGCCAGTAACTTTATGATATGGATACTGAAGTTCATATAAGAATAAACCCACTTGTAAGCGACTTAATCCATCTTTATATTAGTACAGTCATGAAACTTAAGTGTGTAGAAAAGCTTGGATTGGGTCTTGTTAATCAATAACTGATCAATACATAACTTTGTTTTTTGTGTTTGTGTTGAAGAACAACTTGTTTAACATATGTGGTTGATTCATTAACATTGAGCTTAAGACTAACAGCAGTTATAACTCATGCCTGAACAGAGTTTACCTAACACATGTATTTTCTCAGTAATCACAGCCGTCTTAGTCTTAGGAACACTAGACAGCACTTCAGCACTATGCTTGGGGGCTGTTTAAAAGAGCAAAAGTGCCAACACAAAAGCACAGAAATGCAAAGAATGGAACACTAAATAGACACAAGATACTTGTTTACAGTATGAGACCTGAAATAAGAAAGAGTGTTTGCCTTGTTGTGCAAGCTGGAAACTTGCACATTAGGTGACTTAGATTTTTTTCATTACTCTGCACATATCCCGGAAGACCACAAGTGCCCCAAGTATTGATTTTAAGGTTATAAATAAATTTTAGTGAGTAAATGGATTTGCAAATACAGAATCTGCAAATGAGAATCAACTGTACCTATAAGTAAAAACAAAACAAAACAAAAATCCCCAAATCCATTAAGTGTTCTCTTCAGCTTTTACTGTAAAACTTTGTGTTTAAACAAAGATAATTTGGAGAAAATTGCTTGGGAGAGAGAAGAGGAGATTTGGAGGTGGGCCTGAGATTGATCTGAATCCCCCTAAAAGTTAACTAAGCTAGTCACATACACACAAAAAAATTGTATGATTCCACTTATATGAGGTATCCAGAGTGGTTAAATTCATAGAAACAGGAAGAATGGTGATTGCCAGGGGTTGGGAAGAGGGAAACCTGGGGAGTTGTTGTTGAATTGGTACAGAGTTTCAGTTTTGCAAGATAGAATTCTTGGAGATTGGTTGCACAACAATATGAATGTAGTTAACACTACAAAACTGTATACTTAGAAAAAGGTTAAGATGTAAACTTTGTTATATATCTTTTACCACTATTTAAAAAACAGAAACAAAAAACAAGTGGCTAAAAACCAGGGAGAAATGAAGAGTTGGACTGTGGGAAAAAATGGAAGGAAAACACAGTTAAATTCAGAAATGAATACAAAATTATAGGGTGTCCAAAGGAGAATAGACTCAAATAAATTTAATAAGTGGCATGGAATAAAGGTAGGTAACAACCAAGAGAAAGAAAACAAGGTGAAATAAAAAGGATCAAAAAATGTTGACATGGAAGAGAAAGAGAAACTACATAGGTTTAATTGGTATCCACACAGAAGTAAAACAAAACAAATTAGCAGGAACTAATATTTAAAGCCATATTCCAAAAAAATCCACCTAAAAATAGACAGACATGAATCTACATATTGAAAGAGCCACCTTGTACCTGGGAGAATTTATGTGCATTTTCCTAGTAACACTGACTTCAAAATTAAAGAAGAGCCTTCAAGATTTCCAAATTAAAAAATCAACTGACTTTACAAGGGCAACATAGTTAGAATCAGACTTCTTAAAAAACATGATAAAGCAAGGCAAGAATGGGGGGAACATTAAAAAAGTCTCAGTGAAAAAGTATGAAGCCAGAAGTTTATATTTAGCCAAACTATCTTTTAGAAAAACAATTTTTAAACATTTAAAAACTCAGGGAATTCTGTACCCATGTGCTCTTGAGAAATCCACTAGTTGCCAAGCTCTAATCAGCCAAGAGGTGAGAGGGGAAGACGTCAGCAAAAGAAATAAAGGTGAATATTTAATATTGCAGATCTGTGAAGAAAAGATGTGGGCAAGGGTGAGACTATGTATAAACATTGTATGTTCTGATGAAACAAATCATGCAATTAAGAAGGGGGAAAGAGAAGTAGGGTTTCTCATAGATTACTGTGTGCGGAATTAGGTGGGAATTGGATACATAAAAATTAAACAACTCTATACCAAAGGGCTAAACAAGAAAATGGGCTAAGGGCATTTGAAAATTGAAGTACACTAAAACAAAAGTATAAATCTTCTTGACAAAAAGGAACTAAAAGAGTGAAAAACATATTAAGTAAGAAACACAAGAAATATACACATAATTCTCAGTAAGACTGTTGAGATTAATGTTTCAGGCATATCAATAAATATGAGTGGACCTAACACTATTAAAAGAAAAATTTTAATTTTCCTCACAAAGCAAGATATAACTATATGCTGTTTAAAGGAGCCACCTAAAACAGATTGACGAAGGCTAAAAATATGTATTGAAAGATATGCTAGGCATATGGAAATAATAAGAAAACATATAGTGATCTTGATGTTAGATAAAGTAGAATTTGAAGCCTAAGAACATTAAATCCAACAAAGGATACTTTTTGTGATAGTCAGAATCTCTTCCTCCTTCCCCAATGATTTCCATTCCCTAATCCGTAGAATCCTTAGTATGTTAAATGAAGTGGCAAAGGGGACTCTGCAGATGCAGTTATGGTTACAGACTTCAAGGAGATTATCTGGGTCGCCCCTTAAAATCATAGAACTTTTTTGACCTGAGTCAGAGAAATATACTATAAAGGGTAAGTGAGAGATAGTAAAAATGTGAGAAAGACTTGACTTGCCATTACTAATTTGAAGATGGAGGGGGCAGTGTGAAAAGGAATGCAAGCAGCTTAAGGAAACAAGACTCCCAATTAATAGCCAGCAAAGACTATAAATAAAGACCTTAGCCCTGTCACCTCAAGGAACCGAATTCTGTGAACAATCTTAAAGAGTGTGAAGTGGTTCTTCCCTAGAGCCTCCCGAAGGAAATACAGCTCTGCTGACAACTTGATATTGTGTGACCTTAAGCAGAGAACTAGCAGAACTGTGCTGTGCCCAGATTTCTGACCTACCGAATAAGAAGATGTTGTTTTAAGCCACTAAATTTGTAGTAGTTTTTCAGTGTAGCAATAGAAAACTAATATACTTATTAATATGAAAATTCACAAGTTACAAGGTAGATAAAATAGTTATGTACCAAAGAACGCAGTAACCAACTTTATGAAGCAAGAAGTAGAAGAGATTCAAGGAGACGTAGATTGAAATATGTTAACAGTATGAGAATAACATAACACCATACTCAGGGTAAGACATTTGAGGTGCACAAAATTGAGTAAGATTATAGAAGACCTAAATATAATCAATACGGTGTATCATAACTTTTGAACTTTACATCCCAATAGTAGCGACTACACCTTCTCTCCAAGTGCACATGGAACATTTACTAAATTGATCATATATTACGTCATGAAGAAACTGTCAGTGAATTCTACAGAGTAGATGTATTACAGACAACTCTTCCCTGATTGCAATGCAGCATTAAACCTAGAAATTATAACAGAATCAATAAGCTAAGGCACTTTTCACTTGTAAATTAACCTTATTTTCAGCAACTTCCGGGTGAAAGGAAAGGAGAAAAACAAATTGCAAAATTTCTAAAAATTTGATGGAAAAATCATTAGAATCTATGGGATATATTTAAAACCATAATCAGGAAATAGTGATCAGGAAATTCAATGCTATAAACACATTTATTAATAAAAATAAAAGGATAAAAATATACACACTGAATTCCAAGCACAAAAGGCTAGCAAAGGAACAAAGTTAAGCCAAAAGAAAACACAAGGAAAAAAACATAAAAGCGGAAAACAGAGAAGAAAAACATAAATTAATTTCTATGTGTATGTTTTAATTAATAGATAAAACACTAACTTCATTGAAAGGAAACAGGACTGACTGGAGAAATGGTTGATGCTGAGATTGGTGCTGGGAAAGTATATAAGCCCACACCTGCTATGTCAGAAGGAGAGGATGTGCTGAGGAGTAGCTGAGGTATGATTAAAGGAACCAGCTTAAAGGGGCTCCTAGTTCCTAAATTTGGGACCATTTAAGTATGAAAATATATGAATATATTGATATAAATAAGTAAATGGAGAAAGGAAAGCTCTCCCTACAGTGGAATCCTAATAAATGTAGAATAAATACCAGAAAATCAGTGTTTGGCAAACACCACATACTGCTTCTTGCAGGAGACATAAATGAATACTAAAATTAGAAGGTGAGAGTTTTGTGAGAACAGGATATTTGCATAATCTCAGAGTATTTCCCTTTAAGACATTAATTCTGAAGAGGACAGTAGTAATTTTACAGTGGAGAAACGGGACCAGAACCACCTTAACCATCTAGTCCAGATTAAGCTCATCAGGAATGGGGCAATAGGTATGATTGTACCTTTGTCATTTTTGCGAAAAATACATGAGCTGAATTAAGTATGAGGACATAGGCAACCCACATTGAAGGACAATGCAGATAACTGCTTGACTCCTCAAAATCTAAAGGCCATGAAAATAAAAGTGGTTTAGGAACTTTTCCAAATTAAAGGATACTAAACAGACAAAAGCAATGTGTATAATGCTGAATTGCGTTTTGGACCAGTAAAAAAACAAAACTTTTTTCTGTAAAGGTCTTTAGTGGAAAAATTGAAGCTTGAATAAGGTCTATAGATTAGATAGTAGCATTCTATCAGTATTAATTTCTTGATTTTGACAGTTGAAATGTGATAATGTGAAAGAATTTGCTTTTAGAGAATAGGTATTAAAGTATATTTCTTTAACTCATACCCAAAAATAATAGTTCAGCCAGAATAATAAAACAAGGTAAATGCTAAGATTTGTAGAATCTGGTTGGAAGGGATACCTGAAATTCTTTGTGCAATTTTTGCAGTTTTCTCGTATATCTGAAATTATGTCAAAACAAAGCTTTAAAGTCCTAACTTTTACTAGATCTCCCCTACTCCCCCACCCCCAAATTTTGGCATTATCCTTACCACTTCCATTTTTAATGTCAGTTTTTATGAAAGTCTCTTTCATCTGAATAGTATTGAACTGGAAGAAAACGCTTCTAATATAAGGAAAATTATAACCATGACCAAGTATCATAAGCTCGTACTACACTGACAAATCACCATGGGAATCTTTGCAATATTAATAATTTTCTTTGCAATATTTTGCAAATATTTTCTTTACAATATAATAATTTATAGTCAGAGCTGAATATTACTGATCTTCTAACTTTTTAAAAAACTTTTGTAGAACATTTGCACCTGTAAAACAATTCTCTTCATAGAACTGTAACTTATAATATCCTGTCATGATTTGATAATGAAAATCATGTGTTCTTGCCTTCTACCTATGAGGAAATTCTTGAAGACTAATTGGTTTGCTATCTAGAGTTAGGGGCCTGGGACCCATGGCCATTCACTATGTAATACTGGACATAGGATGTCAAATGGCCTCTGGAGAGAAGAAAATTCCAGTTTGGGTTAAAATTTAAATCCAGTTCTCCATTCCAAAATGCTCTTTCCAAACTCTTAACCTAGACTGACGTGGTGTCTTTTTATTGTAGTCATCTAACATTCTAGGTGACTTTTTTAAGGCACAGCTTCTCAATGTTAATGTAAGAATTACTGAGGAAATCTTGTTAAAATACAGATTCTGATCTAGTACACCTGAATTAAGCCCCAAAAGTATGTATTTCCAACAGGCTCCCAGGTGATACTGATGCTACTGGTCCATGACCACTCTTTGATTAACAAGATTCTAAGCAATTTTTAAAGAGGGAATGCTTCTGTTTCCTAACCTCATTGTTATTAAACAGTTAGAAAACTAGAAAGAGGTTTCCCTTGCTCACATTTTTCAATATGCCTCAAAAACACACAATTTTTCTTAAGCCTTCTCGACACCAGCCATTGCTTTTGGCAAAAAAGGAAGCAGTACATGGTATTTTATTTAAGTTAACATTAATAATAAAATACAATAGAAATTAACTTTACACCTATAACTTTTGTTTGAGTCTCTAGGTGTAACTTTCTATTGTTTTTGGTTATATCCTGGATACACAAAAGTTATTTTATGGATATGGGAAATTCACCTATGAAATCTCATGTGTCTTAAAAAAAAAACTCACCCTATATTATTTCTTTCTGTATTGCTTGGGAGGTTTGTTTTATATTGTCAGATGATATTAAATCCTAGGATAAGAGATTTAAGCTTATTAATAAGCATCTTAAAACCAAAACACAAAATGATTTTAAGAGAATGATAAAAAGTTTATTTTTGCTGAAATGATAGCTTATTCATGCTGCTTTCTAATACCATGCAGGGTTCAGTTTAAATCAGACTTTCCCAGTCTCAGCACCTTTGACATTTGAGGCCCAATAATGCTTTGTTGGGGAGGGTAAGTACTGTCCTGTGCATTGTAGGATGTTTAGCAGCATTCCTTTAGCAGCATTCTTACCCACTTGATGTAACCCACCCCTACCCCTCCCATCCCCCCAAATCATGACAGACTTTCTGTAAACATTGTCAAATGTCCTTTGAAGGGCGGTTATCCAGTTTAGAACCACTGCTTTAAATGAAAAGAACACAAGGTTTTAAACTTAATGTAAAAGGGAAAGGGAAGAGATTTGGGGGAATGGTATGCTATTAATGAGGTAGAGGAACTTAAATTTTCTTTGTAGGTAATGGAGAATTTTCTAGACAGCTGATCCATCATTGGTTTAGATAACATCATATATAAAGTTAGTAGCATTAATAGTATTTTTATTCTGACAAAAGCAATGTTTTACTTGGTATTCTTCATAGATTATAACATTTCACCTTTTTATTGTGGATTAATGAAAGTAACATGATTTATATCTGATTAATACCCAGGAAAAATTTGGTTTCTGTTCTATATATTTATATTTCTAAAACAGCATTTAAGATATTTATTTATTTATTTGACAGAGAGAGACACAGGGAGAGAGGGAACACAAGCCGGGGGGAGTGGGAGAGGGAGAAGCAGGCTTCCCGTGGAACAGGGAGCCCAATGTGGGGCTCGATCTCAGGACCCTGGGATCGTGACCCGAGCTGAAGGCAGACGCCTAACGACTGAGCTACCCAGGCACTGCTCTAAAACAGCATTTTTTAAGAGGTCAATTTTTCCCAACTTGGTCTATATCCCAGCAAGGTATTTGTGGATATTGACAAATTGATTCTAAAACTTATGTGGGCTGGGGGGAAGACCCAGAATAGCCAGCATAATACTTAGGAACAACGTCAGAGGACTGATACCACACAACTTCAAGACTTACTATAAAGCTACAGTAATCAAGACAGCATGGTATTGGTGGAAGAAGAGACATATAAACCAATGCAACAGAATAGAGATCCCAGATATAGACCCATATTGTAGTCAACTGATCTTTGACAAAGGAGCAAAGAAAATTTATTGGAAAAAGGATAGTCTTTTCAACAAGTGGTGCTGAAAGAATTTGACATCTATAAAAAGTGAATCTAGACATAGACCTTATACCTTTCACAAAACTTAAAGTGAATTATGGACCCACTATATTAAAAAAAACAAACTATAAAACTTGTAGAGAATAACAGAAGGAAATCTAGCTGACCTTAGTTTTTTAATATATCACCAAAGCATGATCCATGAAAGAAAAACTTGTTAACTTGTACCTTATCAAAATCAAAAACTTCTGCTCTATGAAGGACACTGTTAAGAGAGCAAAAAGGTCACAGACTGAGAGAAAATATTTGCAGAATACGTATCTGATAAAGGGCTTCAATCCAAAATATACAAAATACTCTTAAAACTCAATGATAAGGGGCGCCTGGGTGGCTCAGTTGGTTAAGCAACTGCCTTTGGCTCAGGTCATGATCCTGGAGTCCCAGGGTTGAGTCCCGCATCGGGCTCCCTGCTCAGCAGAGAGTCTCCTTCTCCCTCTGACCTTCCTCCCTCTCATGCTCTCTACCATTCTCTCTCTCTCTCAATAAATAAAAATCCTAAAAAAAAAAACCCTCAATGATAAGAAACTACCCAATTTTTAAAAAATGGGCCAAAGTTCGGACACCCATCCCAAAAGAAGATATGCAAATGGGAAATAAGCATATAAATATGTCATTAAGGAACTGCAGATTAAAACAATGAGGTACCATTTCACACCTATTAGAATGGTTAAAATCTAAAAATTTAGATTTGTCTAAAAAATTAGACAAAACCAAATGCTGACAAAGATGTGGAACAACAGGAACTCATTGCTGATGGGAATGCAAAATTGTACTGCCATCTTGGAACACAGTTTGGCAGTTTCTTTTTTTTAAAAGATTTGTTTATTTGAGAGAGAGGGAGCATGCAAGCAGGAGGGGCAGAGGGAGAGAGAATCCCAAGTAGACTTTGGGCTGAGCACAAACAGTGACGTGGGGCTTGATCCTACAGCCCTGAGATCACAACCCAAGCCCAAACCAAGCATTAGTTGCTTAACTGACTGCACCAACCAGGCACCTCTGGAAGTTTCTTATAAAACTAAATAAACTTGGTCTTTTCATACATTCCAGCAATATGCTTCTAGGTGTTTATCCAGTTGTGTTGAAAAGTTATGTCTGCACAAAAATCTGCATATGAATGTTTGTAGTTGCTTTATTCATAATTGCCAAAAGTTGGAAGCAACCAAGATATCCTTCATGGTAAATGGACAAATTATGGTACTTCCATACAATGGAATATTATTCAGTAAAGAAAAAGAAATGAACTATTAAATCACAGAAAAAAATGAAGGAACTTTAAATACATATTGCTAAGTGAAAGAAGCCAGTCTATGAACACCACATAATTTATGATTCCAGCTCTCTTCTGGAAAAGGCAAAAATATAAAGACAAAGAAAAGATCAATGATTGTCAGGGGTTAGAGTGAGGTAAAATAAGATGGATATGTGAAACAGGAAATTTTAGGTCAGTGAAGCTATTTGGTGTGATACTGTAATGGTGAATACATGAGGTTATGAATTTGGCAAACCCCATAGAACTTTATAACGCAAACATTGAAGTTTTAATGTAAACTGTGAACCATAGGTAATGTGTCAGTATTATCAGTTGTAACAAATGTACCACACTAATGCAAAATGTTAATAGGAGAAACTATTATGGGAGTGAGAGGTTTATAAGAACTTAAGTACTGTTACCTCAATTTTTCTGTAAACTCAAAAATGTTATAAAAGTCTACTAAGTTTTTAAGAATCACTTTTTGTTTGTTACACTTTTGTTTCTAATAAACATGTAAAAATAACTAGTGTCCATCAGTAGGAGATTGGCTTAATGAATTATCACCTCCATACTTGGAAGTATTATACTGTACAGCCATTAAAATGAAGCTCCATGTGTTATATAAAATGAAATCATTTCTTAAACAAAAGCTTAAAGTATTCTTCAGGATGTGTGTTGTATTTTAACTGAAACAACGTTCAGGTTGCAAATACTCTTCTGAAACACACACATACCCCTCAGCATACACATTTTGGGAAGGATTTGTAAGAATTAATGGTAGTTACCACTGAGGAGTGGAACTGAAGACTTAGGGGTTAGTAATGAGGCTTATTTAAAATTTTAAAATTCTAGCCATGCTTTGTACTTAATTTTAAATGCCAGTTGTTTTTTTAAGGGTGTCTTTCTCTTCTATCCCCATTTGGTAATAGACCTTTTCCCTGTATTGAAGCCCCAACTTCTCATGTTTCTTGTCTCCCTTGAATCTCCTTTGTTTTATTCAAGCTAGCCTTACTGTTCCATATGTATGGGGAGGGAGAGGTTTGTATATTTTCTAGCTGAATTATTTAGTTTGGACCAAATTGGTTCCTTTCTCTGGTTTTGTATACACATATATGTAACAGATTATGTTCAGTATAGGATGGACCAAAAATCCTTTGTAAAAATTCTTAGTCAAATACTGCAAAATTCAGAATTTTTCATTTTTTAGAACAAGTATATTTATTATATACTTAATAACATCCCCCACAGGACTGAGCAGCATCTCTCCTTCTTTCAAGCACGTTAATAATTCTGCAGTGAATATATGAATATTCACAGAAAGTGGGTTTAAAATAAAGAGTATAAAAATCTCCATGTTAGTTTAAGCCAGGTTTTACCAACAAATGAGTTAGGAAAAAAGTTCAATATCTAGGATAATTTTTCAGAATTGTGGATAAGTGATTGTGGACCTATGTAACTTATTTTTCTTTAATTGTTATCTAATTCACATATCATAAAATTCACCCTTTTAAATTGTACAAATCAGTGTTTTTTAGTATATTCACAAGGTTGTACAGCTATCGCAATCTAATTCTGGAACATTTTCTTCACCTCAAAAAGAAACTCCATGCTCATTAGTGGTCTGCCCCATTCCCCCTAGCCCCTGGCAACCACTAACCTACTTTCTGTCTCTATAGATTTGCCTATTTTGGGCATTTCATATAAATCAAATCATTCAATGTGTTTCATTTTGTGTCTGACTTCTTTCACGTAGCATAATTATTTAGATTTTTATTTGAGAGAGAGCAAGCAGGGGGAGGGGCAGAGGGAGAGGAGGGAGAGAATCCTAAGCAGACTCTGCACTGAGTGCAGAGCCTGACACGGGGCTTGATCTCACGACCCTGAGATAATGACCTGAACAGAAATCAAGAATCAAATTCTTAACTGACAGAGCCACCCAAGTGCCCCTCACTTAGCATAATATTATTAAATGTTCATCCATGTTGTGCATTATAGCAGTACTTCATTCTTTTTTATCTGAATAATATTTCACTGTATAGGTAATACTACATTTTGTTTATCCATCATCAGCTGATGGACATTTGGGATGTTTCCACTTTTTAGCTAATAGGAATAATACTGTTATAAAATTCATATACAGGTTTTTGTGTGGATATATGTTTTCAGTTCTGTTAGATATTATATCAAGGAGTGGAATTTCTGGGTCATGTGGCAACTCTATATTTTAAACTGATGAAATGTCAGACTATTTTCCAAAGTAGCTGTATCATTTTATATTCCCATTAGAATCATATGAAGGCTTCAATTTCTCTACATCTTCACCTGTTACTATCTTTTTCATTATAGCCATCCTAGTGAGTGTGAAATGGTATCTCTTTGTAGGTTTGATTACATTTTCTTAATAAGTGATGTTGAGCATCTTTTTAGGCACTTATTGGCAATTTTTATATTTTCTTTGGAGAGATACCTATTCATATCCTTTGCCATTTCTAAATTGGGTTGCTTTTTATTGTTGAGTTGTAAGAATTTTTTATATTCAGGAAACAAATATTTTCTTCCATTCAGTGAATTGTCTTTTCCATTTCTTGATAGTATTTTTTTAATTTATTTTTTTAAATTTTATTATGTTAGTCACCATTCATTACATCATTAGTTTTTGATGTAGTGTTCCATGATTCATTGTTTGCGTATAACACCCAATGCTCCATTCAATACGTGCCCTCCTTAATACCCATCACCAGGCTAAGCCATCCCCCCAGCCCCTCCCCTCTAAAACCCTCAGTTTGTTGCTCAGAGTCCATAGTCTCTCATGGTTTGTCTCCCCCTCCAATATCCCCCCGTTCATTTTTCCCTTCCTACTATCTTTTTTTCTTTTTAACATAGAATGTATTATTTGTTTCAGAGGTACAGGTCTGTGATTCATCAGTCTTACACAATTGACAGCGCTCAGCATAACACATACCCTCCCCAATGTCTATCACCCAGCCACCCCATCCTTCCCACCCCCCACCACTCCAGCAACCCTCAGTTTGTTTCCTGAGATTAAGAATTCCTCATATCAATGAGATCATATGATACTTGTCTTTTTCTGATTGACTTATTTCGCTTAGCATAATACCCTCTAGTTCCATCCATGTAATTGCAAATGGCAAGATTTCGGGTTTTTTGAGGGCTGCATAACATTCCATTATATATATATCACATCTTCTTTATCCATTCATCTGTTGATGGACATCTAGGCTCTTTCCATAGTTTGGCTATTGTGGACATTGCTGCTGTAAACATTGGGGTGCATGTACCCCTTCGGATCACTACATTTGTATCTTTGGGGTAAATACCCAGTAGTGCAATCACTGGGTCATAGGGTAGCTCTGTTTTCAACTTCTCTTGATAGTATTCTTTGAGGCATAAACATTTTTATTTTTGATGGCATCTGATTTATTCTTTTGTTACATGTACTAGGTGTAGGAAACCATAACCTAATCCCGAGTTATGGAGATTTACACTTATGTTTTCTACTAAGAGTTTTATAGTTTTAGTTCTTACATATGGGTCCTTGGTCCATTTGGAATTCATTTTTGTATATGGTGTGAGGTAGGATGTCTAACTTCATCTTTTGTATGTGGATATCCATTTATCTGAGCACCATTTGTTGAACCAACTATCCTTTTCCTCACTGAATTTACTTGGTACCTTTGTCAAAAATCAGTTGAACATAGATGTACAGTTTTATTTCTGGAATCTCAGTTTCATTCCATTGTTCTATATGTCTGTCCAGTGCCACATAGTCTTAATTACTGTAGCTTTGTAGTAAGTTTTGAAATTGTGATGTGTGAGCCCTCTACTCTGTTGTTCATTTTCAGGGTTATTTTGGCTCTTCTGGGTCCCTTGCGTTTCCATATAAATTTTAGAATCAGCTTGCCAGTTCCTGCAAAGAAGCCAGTTGGGATTTTAATGGAAATTGCACTGAAAATGTAGATCAATTTAGGGAATATTGCCATCTTGGAAATACTAAGTCTGATCCATGAACATGAAATGTCTTTCCATTTATTCAAGTCTGTAATTTCTTTATGCAGTGTTTTTTAGTTTTCAGTGTACAAGTCTTGTACCTCCTGGTTAAATTTACTGCTAAATATTTTGTTATTGATGCCTATAAATGGAATTGTTTTTGTAATTTCATTTCAGACTGTACACTGCTAGTATATAGAATACAGCTGATTTTTGTATGTTGATCTTGTATCCTGCGATCTTGTCGAATTCATTTATTTGTTCTAATTGTTTTATTGCAATATTCGTAGGATTTTCTATCTACAAGAAAATGTCATCTGCAAATATATATATATACGTATATATATATATATATATATATATAAAATTTTATTTTTTTCCCATGTGGACACCTTTTATTTCTCTTTCTTGCCTAATTGCCCTGGCTAGAACCTCCAGTGTACTGTTCAGTAGAAGTGGCAAGAGTGAACATCCTTGGAGCTCCTGGGTGGCTCAGTCAGTTAAGCTGTCAGGTCCTGATCCTGGGATCGAGCTCCACTGAGTTGGGCTCCCTGTTCAGTGGAGAGCCTGCTTCTCCCTCTCATCCCTGCTTGTGCTTTCTGTCTCTATTTCTGTCTCTCTCTCTCAAATAAGTAGATAAGATCTTAAAAAAAAAAGAAGAAGAATGAACGTTCTTGCTTTTTCCTTGATTTTAATGGGAAAGCTTTTAGTGTGTCACCATTAAATATAGTATTAGCTGTATAAGTTCTGTAGTTGCCCTTAACAGGTTGAGGATTATCCCATGTATTTCTAATTTGTTGTGTTTTTTGTGTGTGTGTATTTCTTTTTTTATGAAAGTGTTGCATTTGGTCAAATGTTTTTTCTGCATCTGTTGAGATCATGCAGTTTTTGACTTTTATTCTGTTAAAACATTGTATTATATTGATTGATTTCTTTATGTTGAACCAACCTTGCATTCCTTAGATAAATTGCACTTGGTTATGTACATAATTCTTTTTACATGTTGCCAGATAAATCGTTTGCTAATATTTTGTTCAGGACTCTAGCAGTTGTTTTTATAAGGAACATTAGTCTATAGTTTTTATTTTTTGTGACATATTTGGCTGGTTTTAGTAGGAGTAATACTGGTCTCATACATTAAGTTGGGAAGTCGTCCTTCCTTTTCTTTCTTTTTTTGGAAAAGTTTGTGAAAGATTAGTATTAATTTTTTGGGAGGAGGTTCCTTTTTTTATTTAAATTCAATTAACATATATTGTATTATTAGTTTCAGAGGTACCGTTCAGTGATTCATCAGTGCTCATTACCTCATGCGCCCTCCTTCATGCCCATCACCCAGTTACCCCACCCTCCCACCCACCTCCCCTCCAGAGACCCTCAGTTTGTTTCCTATGCTTAAGAGTCTCTTATGGTTTGTCTCCCTCTCTGATTTCATCTTGTTTTATTTTTCCCAGTTTTGCTTCTTTTACTAACCAGAATCATGCTGTATTGTTCTTTGATGTGCCTGTTGGAGATGTTCTCAGCCTAGCACACTCCTTTTATCCATTCTATATTCCACAGAATTAGTGTCAGTTTGGGTTGCTTCATTCTGCTGTTGTAATTATGCCCACTTTTGTACACAAACTTGAGCACAGGGGCTGGAATTTGAGGGGAAGAGTGCCAGTTTGAGCCCTTGGCAATCTGAGCTGAAGGCGTGTTGACTTGGCATTGAGCAGGTGGCAGGCCACGCATGCTGACTCGGGCAAGAGGGCGGCTGGACTGTGAATTTGGGACCCACAGGCCGATGGCACCGTGTGTGACAGGGACGTGGCTGGTTTTGCTTTTAACTTTTATTTTTCTGAGAAACTCTGTCTCTCCTTCTATTTTAAATGGAAGCCTTGCTGGATAGAGTATTCTTGGCTGTAGAGTGTTTCCTTTTAGCACTTGGAATTTATCATGCTGCTCTCTTCTGGCCTGCAGAGTTTCTGCTGAAAAGCCCACTGATAGCCATATGGGGTTTCCCTTGTATGTCACTGCTTTCCTTTCTCTTGCTGCTTTTAAAATTCTCTCTTTATCACTACTTTTGGCCATCTTGTTTACTTTGTGTCTTGATGCAGACCTCTTTGAGTTGGTTTTGTTGGGGGCTCTCTGTGCCTTCTGGATCTGGATTTCTCTTTCCTTCCCCAGATTCTGGAAGTTTTTAGCTCTTATTTCTTCAGACAAATCTATTTGCCCCATTTTGTCGCTCTTCTCCTTCTGGAATCCTTATCATGCGACTGTTATGCTTGACAGTGTCGCTGAGTTCCCTGAGTCTGTTCTCATTTTGCATATTTTTCCCCCTCTCATCTGCTCAGCTTGATTACTTTCCATTACTCTGTCCTCCAGGTGGCTGATCCGTTCTTCTACTTCATCTTGTTTGCTATTTATTCCAGGTAGTCTGTTTTTATTTCCATTTAGTGAGTCCAGTAGCTCTAATTGGTTCTTTTTTACATCTCCTGTCTCTTGGTGGAGGGTCTCATGGAGGTTCTGCACTCTTTTCTCAAGTCCAATGAGTATCTTTATGAGCATTACTTTAAATTACTTTAAATTACTATCAGACATATTATTTATCTCCATTTCTCTTAAGTCTCCTGCTCTGATTTTGTTCCACTCTTTCATTTGGGACATATTCGTCTGTCTCCTCATTCTGTCTATTGTTGTGTCTGTTTCTCTGTGTTAGGAAAGTCAGCTACATCTCCTGCACTTGAAAGTAGTGGCTTTATGAAGAAGAGGTCCTGCAGTGCAGTGTCTCCTTTTCACCAGAAAATGGTGCATCAGGGGGTGTTTCCTGTGTGTGTTGCTACAGGGGTGTCCTGTTGTGGCTGAGATGTGTTTGCCCTCATTCCAGCCTGTGATGGCTCTCTGCCTATTGTGGGCAGTCTGGTGTCTGTAGTATTAGTCTGGGTGGTCTGGGGCTGCTTTGGGCTTGAGTTGAGTCAGATCAGGTGTTTGCCAGAGATGAAGTAACACCAAAATGCAGGCACTTTACCTGTGTTGTCCCCTGAGAAGTTTTTGTTGGTGGGTGGGGCCTGCAGTCAGACCAGCTGCCTGCCCCCAGCCCACTGCTGGGGTCACTGTCAGATTGGTATGTGGTTATCTTTCCCTCTCCCTGGAGCAGGACTCACTTTGGAGTGGTGCTAGACCCTTGTCTGGGCGACACGCACACTGCCATACTTATGGCACCACTTTGATGGGATCTTGCCAAGAGCGATCGGAGGGGGTGGATCTGCTTCACTGTGGCCTCTTATCTATACCGGGCTGTGAAGAGTCTGTTCTGCCAGCTTTCCAGTTGCTTTCTGGGTTATTTTTGCCGATGTGGGTGCTCTCTAGGCAGCCATGTGGCAAGAGGTGAGTCCAGGGTCCTCCTACTCTGCCATCTTCTCAGCAGCCTCTCAATTAGTGTTAATTCTTAACCTTTGGTAAAATTTCACTAGTGAAGTCATCTTGTTTTGGGCTTTTATTGTGGGAAGTTTTTGATAACTTATTCAATCACTTTTCTTGTTATAGATTTCTTCAGATTTTCTTTTTTTAAAAATCAGTTTTGGTAATTTGTGTCTTTCTAAGTTTATCTGAATTGTTTTACCACTGTTTTCTGGCTGCATGGTTTCTGATAGGAAATTAGCTGTTAATCTTGCTGAGAATCTGTTTTACATGATGATCTCTCCTGCTTGCTTCTTTCAAGATCTCTGATGTGCCCTTCCCTACATTTATGTATGTCTAGGTGTGGATGTCTTTGAATTTATTCCTCCTGGAGTTTGTTGAGTTTCTTGGATACATAGGTTATTTTTCATCAAATTTAGAATCCTTTTGCCCATTATTTCTTATTCTTTTTGTCCTTTTACCTCCTCTTTTTCTGGGAATCCCATTGAACTTAGGTTTCATGGTGTCACATGTGTCTGAGGCTCTGTTCACTTTATTTCATTGTTTTTTTTCTTTCTCTTCCTCAGACTTGATCATCTCAGTTGATTTATCTTCAAGTTTGATCATTTTTTTTCCTTCTGTCCTGCTCAAATCTGCTGTTTAACCCTTCTGGTGAAATATTCATGGCCATTTCAACTCCAGAATTTCAATTCACTTCTTTTTTATAATTTCTTCTTATTTAGTGAGACATTGTTTTCATATTTTGTTTTAGTTCTTGGGTCATGATTTTCTTTAGTTCTTTGAACACATTTAAAACACTGGATTTAAAGTTTTTGTCTGGAAATCCAATGGGTTTTCTCAAAGACATTGCCTATTGATTTTTTTCCCCCTCTGTGTTAACCATGTTCTGTTTCTTTGCATGTCTCTTAATTTTTTTTCTTAAAACCTGGGATATTTTAAATGATATGCTGTGGTAACTCTGGAGATCAGATTCCACCTTCTCCCCAGGTCTGCTATTATTGTTCTTTGCTGTTTGTTTTGTGACTTTTGTGAACTAATTCTGTGAAGTCTATATTCTTTGTTGTATGTGGTCACTGAAGTCTCTGCTTGGTTAGCTTAGTTAATGATTGAACCAGTCATTGAACCTCAAACCAATAAGCCTCCTAATCTTTGCTGAAGGGCAGTGTATGTGTTTTGAGATACTACTTCAACACTCAGGCAGGCACTTTGCAACTATGCCTTAGCCTTCACTTCCTGCTTTTGCAGAGCCTCAAGGTTAATCAGAAGTGGGAGTTTAAACCTTCTCAGATCTTTGCTGAGTATGCACACAGCCCTGAGCATTCCCAGGAATATGTGGAAATTTTTCAGAGCCTCTATGGACATCTCATTTCCTAGGTTTCCATTTTAATCTTTTTGGTTAGTTTATTTTTTGCCTGTTACTGACCAGTTCTTGTGGCCATAAGTTATTGGTTGCCTGTAATTTTTTGACAGACAGTCCTGGAGAAAGAGTTTTGTATTGTATGAGCTCCAGTTCTTGTCAAACAGATGGCCTTGCAAGTGAGATCTTCCGTGGAATTACCCAGCAAGTCAAATAATAAGCAGTTCTCTGGGAATGAGACTTTGAAAGAGTTGTATTCCCTTTCTGTTTCCTCAAGTGGCTGCTAGGCTTCTGGCTTTTACAGGCTATCTTTCAAGGCTACAATACACTAGAGAGAAGCAATTGGGACTGCAACAAGTTAAAATGCCATAATGCTCTGTATTCTTACTGACATTCAGTCATTTTTCTTGGATAAATGTCCTTGGATTGTTGCATGGCTTTGGTAAATTTCCCTAGTGTTGAAAAAGTTGATTCTGACAATTTATGTCAGTTTTTTCATTGCTTTTATGGAGGAGAGGATTTTCAGAGGCTCTTATCCCTCTCTCTTTACTGACGTCATCTCTATAGCTTAATCTTTATTTCAAATTGACATTATAGCTAAGAGTGGAATATTTAGGTCAGTTCAAGGTGGTCATCATTGACAAGATTCTGGAAGTGCTAATTTAATTTCTCATTTATATATGTTGTTTTCTTGGTTTTTATAAAAGTTACAGTTTTTACATTTATTTTGTATTCTATTAGGTAGCTGTGATTAAACAGTTTAACTGTGGGTCATTCATCCTAACAGATTGGGAAAATAGTCCCAGATTTTTTTTCCTTTTGTATTCTCTCCCCAAAATGGACATCAGGGAAAGGGAATTTTAACTTCTGCTATTTCTGTGTTAGGTCTTTGTACTAATTGGCATCTGGCAGTTATATGTCCTCATGCTACAAGCTATTTCTTATTAGCAGTCTGTTAGGAAATAATATGTTTTAGTTGTAGATCCTCAGTGTAATTATATTGTCTTCTGATTCACCTTGGTATTGAATAAAGGTGCTCAAATCTAGTAGAAAAAGATTGTGTAAGCTCCTTTGTACCTTCTACTAATGAACTTTTGTTACTGTAGAGTCACTTCAAACTTCCTTAGCAATAAGACCTTTTTTTTTTTTTTAAGATTTATTTCTTTTAGAAAGAGAGAGCATGTGACTACAAGTGGGGGGCGGGGGCAGAAGGGGAGGGAGAGGGACAAGCAGATTCCATGCTGACCAGGGAGCCTGATATGGGGCTCGAGCCCATGACCTGACCCAGACATCATGACTTAACTGAAGTCAAGAGTCAGCTACTCAACACACTGAGCCACCCAGGTATACTAGCAGTGATACCTTTTTAAATAAATGAGTTCTCATGTGAAATTCCATTATGTAAAATTGGTACAAGCAGTGTTTTCTATTTCAGGTAATGACTATATCCTTTTTGGTCCTCTCTTGACAATTTTCTTTTCCAATGGTTCCAGAGGTACTCTTTCAGAACTGAAGAATTTCCTAGAACACAGCCTAAAATTTATTCCAAAATTCATCTTTATATGTGGGGTAGGATGATGTGTTACTATTTTACTTCATTTATCCTGGCAGAATTCTAAAGTAAACTTCAGCAATTATGTGTCATAAGATGAAAAACACCATCACATACATGATATTATCCATCTATTCCTATCAATTCTAGTCCAAAGAGGGGCCAAAAACACTTAACTATGCTTAATCAAAATCTTCCTTTTTTTTGTTCTGACTTTGTGGACTCTTCAGCCTACCCGTTGCTAGAACTTAAGGAAGATGTCAGGGAAAAAAAGACTCTAGGTTATTACAAACCTATATAAACCTATAACGTAGGTTTCAGCCCTTTTTTATTCCTTAGACACCAGGTTCCAAAAAATTTTTGCTTGTTTTCTACTATCTCTAATACAAAGTTCATATGGTAGAAGGAAATGTATTCTACTAATTACAGTGCTTAATACATTTCTTCCCAGAAATATTGTTTGAGATGACATTTTCTTCAGTGCTGTTAATACTCTATATTTCAGGAATAGTAGCAGTTATACAGACTTTTCTGGGCCATGGTATGTGATATATATATATATATATATATATATATATATATATATATATATGTCTCATACATATACACAAAACATGTAGACAAAAGCTATAAATTGTATGTATGTATGTGCATGTGTATATATATATATATGTATGTATATACATACGTATGTGTGTATGTGTATATGTGTTTAAAAATTCTGTGGGAAATGTTCCAAGTTCCCTTTTTTAATAACAGGTTTATATGACCTGATGACTTTCATGACTTTTGGTTTTTTGTATGTGTGTGTAAGTCTTAATGTACTTTTTAAAATTTTTTTTTTTTTAAGATTTTATTTATTTATTTGACAGAGAGAGACACAGTGAAAGAGGGAACACAAGCAGGGGCAGTGGGAGAGGGAGAAGCAGACTTCCCGCAGAGCAGGGAGCCCAATGTGTGGCTTGATCCCAGGACCCTGGGATCATGACCTGAGCCAAAGGCAGATGCTTAACAACTGAGCCACCCAGGCGCCCCTTAATGTACTTTTCAGTTATCTTTGAAGCTTATATTTCATTGTAACTGAATATAAACCTTTTATATGACCTAGCAGAGTCTAATTTGTTTACTTACTAATGAAGACTTTTAAATACTTTGTCTCCTGAGTATGTGTTTTCAGTCAAACAGTCTCATAATGAAAATTTAGATGACAAATGTCTAGAATTATATACTAAATTAAAATATATCTTAGATCATTTTATTTAGATCATTGTCATATGCTTGCAATTCATATTGAGCATAACGGTTTTGTGCTTTTAATATCAACTTCTAGAACTGTATTTTAATGAATTTTTTTTTTTTACTTTTAGATCATTTGGGGAATATTTTTCATCTTAGTTGCTTTGCTGTTTATAATTTCTCTCTTCCTGTCAAAGTAAGTGTAGTATACATATTTTCTAAAGCACACATCCTGTGATGTTATACATTTTCCATACTTGATTCCATTAGTGTAACATATTCATCTTTAGCTATTTTACTTGAAGTATTCTACAGCATTAACTCAAAGAATGACTAAAAATGTGCAATAATAGACAGTATTTCTTTGTTCTATTTCAATTGAACAGTATCTGTAAGATATTTAAGTGAGGTTTAATTTGTTACCCATGGTTTTCTTTGACTCTGTTGAATCTGCATGCTTAACTTATGATATTTTTTCTAAGTTAATTGAAAATATGCTAGTATAACATATAAATTCACTCCTTATAATTTTTGTTGTTGTTTTAGTTTGGATAAAGCCCTTCATTCAGCTGGAATAGATTCTGGTTTTATAATTTTTGGAGCTAACCTGAGTAATCCACTGAATATGCTTTTGCCTGTACTACAAACAGTGAGTAAAAAAAAAAAAATCAGTCATTTTATTCTTCAGCAAACATTCTCACACTCTGTCAAATTATTATGTTAACAAACTATTAATACTTGGCAATATATACTTGTGCCCTCTGCTGATTTGGCTCTTCATTTACATGTAACTTCCACATTGATATATTACTTTAAAGATTATATTGATATATAGGTGAACTCTTATACATAATTTGATTTGGGATACATTATAATACCTAAGGTGAACGTTTCTAATAATTCCTATTTTTAATTTTTAATGAAGTCTTTTATTCCATGTATAAATGTAATTTTAGTTTAATTTGTTATAGGATTTTTCTTAGGATAATGGTACTAAGCAATTTGTAACAATTTAGTAATTGTTTTTTGGAGGATTCTTTTTTTTTTTGTATTATCAGAGTAGCCTATCAAAATCAGGACTGATATTTTAAACATTTGTCAAATATGAATAATGAAGTTTCATTTTCATAACTTTATATGACTTCTAGGACCCCTCTTATTTGTGCATTAAATTAAATTTTTTTTTTTCAGGTATTTCCTCTTGATTATGTTCTTATAACAATTATTATTATGTACTTTATTTTTACTTCAATGGCGGGAATTCGAAATATTGGCATATGGTTCTTTTGGGTTAGAGTAAGTATAACAATATTATTTTGATTTTTTTCATCATTTTGTACATAATCTCCATCTCCAAGTTAACTTAAATTTATAATATAAAAGTTGCAAATATCTTGATATTAAAAGGAAGCGCACTAGCTTTTTCTTTTTTGTTGTTGTTATTTTATTTATTTATTTATTTATTTAACAGAGGGAGAGAGAGAGCAAGAGCAGGAACACAAGCAGGGGGAGTGGAAGAGGGAGAAGCAGGCTTCCTGCCAAGCAGGGAGCCCGATGCGGGGCTCGATCCCAGGACCCCGGGATCATGACCTGAGCAGAAGGCAGACACTTAACGACTGAGCCACCCAGACGCTCCGAAGTACTAGCTTTTTCACTTCACGTTAGCATAAAGGTGCTTTTTGCCTAAGTGGTGGTTTTTAAATGGACAAGTTTGCCCCTTGCATACATTTGGCTATGTCTGGAGATATTTTCAGTTGTTAAAACTAGTGGGTGATTGACTTATTTCACTTAGCATAATCCCTTCCAGTTCCATCCATGTCGATGCAAATGGTGGGTATTCATCCTTTCTCATGGCTGAGTAATAGTCCATTGTATATGTGTACTACGTCTTCTTAATCCATTCATCTGTTGAAGGGCATCTTGGCTCCTTCCACAGTAAAACAACAATAACAACCCAAAAAATTAGTGGGTGCTATTGGTGTCTAGTGGGTAGAGACCAGAGATTCTGCTAAACATTCTGGATTGCACAGAGCAGCCTCCCATAACAAAGACTTAACCAGCCCAAAATGTCAATAGTGCCAAGGTTGAGAAACCCTGGTTTAGATTATTTTCTTTAGTGTTTGGCTGCATGGAAACACATTGAAGTACAAATGAATACACTGTAGCTCAATAGATGGCCCTTCCTACTAGAAGTTAAAATTGCTATATGATTGGAGAAGGGTTATTTTCTTCCTACACTCATTTTGAGATAAATTAAGAATTTCAAGGAGCACCTCAGTGGCTCAATCGATTAAGCATTGGCCTTCAGCTCAGGTCATGATCTCCAGGTCCTGGGATCAAGCGCCGCATCAGGCTCCCTGCTTAGCAGGGAGTCTGCTTTTCCCTCTTCTTCTGCTCCTACCCCCTGTTCACGTGCTCTCTCTCTCTCTCTCTCTCTCTCTTTCAAATAAATAAATAAATAAATCTAAAAAAATTTTTTTTTCAAAATGAAGATAATTCGGGTAGAGATTACTTCCACCTGTGAGTAAAAGAAAACCCAGTTAAATAGTGGTTTGAACTAATAAAAGATTTCTTGCTATGAAAATTTTTAAAAATCTAGCATTGCTTTGTACTTCAAAAATGTCAAGTCCAACATCTCTGTAATGCTCTTGGCTTCTCCCTCAGGATTGTAATATGGATGCTATAGCTTCATTTATCCTGTTCATGTTCCATTAAAAAAAATACTATCAATAAAGCAACATTTTCCCAAAAGTCCACAGCAGACTTCTTTCCTTTTGATGTTTAATATTTTATCACTGTTAGCTACAACTACATGTAAGGGAAACTGGGAAATCTCAATTTTTAGGTGTTCATAGTCATCCTATCCAGAATTGGAGTTCTTTTACTCTCTATTGTACTAAAATCTGTTAATAAAACAGAGTAGTGATTTCTTAGTTGCTAAAATAAAAATGTGCTTTGCCATTGAAATGAAGCAAGTTCTCTGGCTTATTGTATTTATTATCACATTTTAGTTTCCCTTTAGTATAAATATATATGAAAGTATTTACAGTCAGATTAATATAAATTATGATAAACTAGAACTTACAACAGTATAATATGAGGATGTCATGAGTATCTCATAGAAATGAGTATTTATAAATGCATGACATGTCTGTTCTTATGTAGTAATATGTAAAACCACAAATATATTACTAATACTTGTAGTTTAAACTCACTCCTCTAATCTTTAGGTAGCATTAGTGGTAGTTCATAATTCTTCTTAGCTCTATAAACTTCTAACAGATGCTATTACATAATAAGTTTAGAAGATTTGTCTGGAAACGAAGCAGGTGAATACTAACATATAATATATTCTCTAGGTCTTGAGTTTTTCATGGATCATTTATAGGATCCTTTGAATATAGATGCTTTGCTGTGATTTTAAAATAACCATAAATGTAAAACTAAAAGCTTTACAGAGAAAGAATTGTCTGTCATTGTCATAATCATTTGAAATGATTAAGAATTCTTAATATTTATTTTAGAAAAAGAAATAGTTGAACTGTATTCATTACCTCTAACACACAAGCAGAACTTAGTGCCTTAAAACTAAAGCATATTGCTGAAATATTGTTACTTTTTTCTTTCCAGCTGTATAAAATTAGAAGAGGTAGAACCAGGCCCCAGGCACTCTTATTTCTTTGCATGATACTTCTGCTTATTGTCCTTCACACTAGCTACATGATTTATAGTCTTGCTCCCCAATATGTCATGTATGGAAGCCAAAATTACTTAATAGAGGTAAGTACAAAATCTTAAACTTCATTGTTTTGATATTTTAAAGAGAGTGGTATTTAAAACCAAATTTTAATTTGTGAAGGTTGGCATAAGATAATAGCTCATCAGATCAAGTTTAATATCACAAAAACAGGTTTTTCACTCCATTTTTGAGCATATTTATGTTTTGTACAAGTTCTTTTTTTAATAACACACTGAATTTTATTATTGTAGTTCCTTAAATGGATCCCATGATGCTAAGCTACTGAACTTTATCTCAGCACTTTGTTAAAACTCATATTATTTTCCCTAAAATAATATTTTAAGTAGTTTTATTAATATGGCTCCCCAAAAAGTTTTGTTGAGCAAAGTATGTCTGGTCATCAGTACTGTGAATTCCACAGGAGATTCTTAAAAAATATTTTATTTGTAGTGTTACAAAGGAAGGCAGTGACATACAAGGGAAACCCCATATGGCTATCAGTGGACTTTTCAGCAGAAACTCTGCAGGCCAGAAGAGAGCAGCATGATAAATTCCAAGTGCTAAAAGGAAACACTCTACAGCCAAGAATACTCTATCCAGCAAGGCTTCCATTTAGAATAGAAGGAAAGACAGAGTTTCTCAGAAAAATAGAAGTTAAAAGCAAAACCAGCCACGTCCCTGTCACACACGGTGCCATCGGCCTGTGGGTCCCAAATTCACAGTCCAGCCGCCCTCTTGCCCGAGTCAGCATGCGTGGCCTGCCACCTGCTCAATGCCAAGTCAACACGCCTTCAGCTCAGATTGCCAAGGGCTCAAACTGGCACTCTTCCCCTCAAATTCCAGCCCCTGTGCTCAAGTTTGTGTACAAAAGTGGGCATAATTACAACAGCAGAATGAAGCAACCCAAACTGACACTAATTCTGTGGAATATAGAATGGATAAAAGGAGTGTGCTAGGCTGAGAACATCTCCAACAGGCACATCAAAGAACAATACAGCATGATTCTGGTTAGTAAAAGAAGCAAAACTGGGAAAAATAAAACAAGATGAAATCAGAGAGGGAGACAAACCATAAGAGACTCTTAAGCATAGGAAACAAACTGAGGGTCTCTGGAGGGGAGGTGGGTGGGAGGGTGGGGTAAGGTGATGGGCATGAAGGAGGGCGCATGAGGTAATGAGCACTGGGTGTTCTATGCAACTGATGAATCACTGAACGCTGCCTCTGAAACTAATACAGTATATGTTAATTAATTGAATTTAAATTAAAAAAAGGAAACCCCACCCCCAAAATTTTATTTATGGGTATCTGAGCTTTCTTTCAACATGATGAGTATTACTTGTTATACTCTTTCTTTAACGTTGATCTTTCAGAAGCCAGCTGTGGCTCCTGCTTGTAACTGGACAGCTAGTTTGGGTTTTTTGACAGTTTAAAATATTTTGACCATATCTGATTCAGCCTTTGTGTAGTTTGTTTCCTTTCCATAAAATACCTCTTGCTCTACTTAATAATGCAAATGTGTTTCAGGTTCTAGTACAAGCTTTGCTTTAATGGAGTCTTTGATTGCTAATCTAGTCTGCCCAGATCACCCCTTTTTTATACTGTATTCCTTCATTCTTTCTTTACTTTAACATGTAATTAGTAACAAAAATTTAACAAACACATCAAACCTTCCAACAGTACCATACATAATATTACCAATGGTTGAAAAATTAGTTCATTGACAAATACTAAGTAATAATGTAAGTGGAACAAATATAAGACACACACTATAATAGAGGTACATGAGTAACCTGAGTTTGGGAAACACAGTACTAGATCACCTGAATCCTATTTTCTACTTCTTATATCTTTTTATTTTCTTCTTGCCTTATTGTGTCCACCTAGTTCACTAGGTCATGTTTATTAAACTTTTTTCTATGAATAAATGAAGTGACATCATGCATTTGCATGGACAAAACATATTTTCTGGTTTCACAGTGGAATAATAAGTAGGCTTTTTCTCTGGGAAGTTGTTCTGTTGTTTAGTCCAGGACCTAAAATTGTTGCAAAAGAGCCCTAATGTTAAAATTTACCATAAATCTTTCTCTTCGAATTGTAATTTTGTATAAGAATATTAGCTAAATGTAGTTTAATAGAAAACAGAGTATAAAATATGATTACTTTTTGATCCAAATATTAATATACTTACATTTTAACCATATTTTTGTCTTTTAGAGCAATATAACTTATGATGACCATAAAAACAATTCAGCCTTCCCTGTGCCAAAGAGATGTGATGCCAATGCCCCTGAAGGTAAGGCAGCTCTTATCAACTATCTTAGAATTTATAACTCTGTGAGAAAAGAGTTGGCTTGCATTTTGCTGTGTTAATCATTTGATGCATCTGTTTTAATATATGGTAATAAAGGAACTTTTAGCAGGAAGAAATTGGTAAGTCTTTTCAATAGAATTTCTTGGTGATATATTGATTTCCATTAGGGAAAGGACCATTATAAATTAGTTACTTATCAAGTAACAAAAGGTAGTTCTTATTTATTACATTTACTAATATAAGAAATCACTCTTAAATGACTTTCTTTTTCCTTGAAATCTCAAGATAGTTTTGGTGGAATCTCTAATTCTTAGGACCAAGACCAAAAGTACCTATGACTTAGAACTCTTCATTCATACGCATCTAGTTATTTTACTTAATAATAATAATGTTAATAGCAGTTCACTTTTAAGAACATATAATTGTGTTCCAGGCACTATGCTAAGTATTTTATGTGTATTCTAAGAAAAATTCTGTGATCCTATGCTTTTAACCTCTTTTTTTTTAGAGAATTTTTTTTCTTCTTTCTGTTCATTAAGGTGATTTTTTTCTTTTGAATATTATTCTGTCCTGATTAAGGTTTCCAGATTCATTCTATCAGAATTTGCGATTTCTTTTCTTCTTCTTCTTTTTTTTTTAAGATTTTATTTATTTGACAGAGAGCACAGGCGGGGGAGCAGCAGAGGGAGCTGCAGAGGGAAAGGTAGAAGCAGGCTCCCCACTGAACAGGAAGCCCACTCGATCCCAGGACCCTGGGATCATGACCTGAGCCAAAGGCAGACGTTTAACCGACTGAGCCCCCCAGACACCCCTGCAATTTTTTTTCTACTCTTATCTTCAAAATGCTTTTATATCAGGGTAAAGTAATATGTCAGATGGAGTAAATTTCTTCATAAATCACTCATGGGTACCATTATAAAAAGAAAAATTCTGAGTTTTTTAGTAGGGTCAATTAAAGATTGTGATGGAGTAATAGGAAGACTAAGCATAGAATACTGGGATAGTCCAGAGGAGGAAGTAATTACTTCTACCTGGAGGAGATCATTGTGCAGTGGTAGTCAAAAGAAAGGCTTTTGGAAAAGTGACACCAGAACTGCCTTTCAAGGTTAAAGAAGAATTTGTCTGCTGTGTGCATCAAGGGAAGTTGTCCTGGGCAGAGGAACAAAATGCACAAATAAAATTGTCTTAAACTATATTATGGGTATGTGTTTAAAAGAATTTAAAACATTGTTATTGTTTTGTATTTGGAGGGAGGGAGGAAATGAAATTGAAGAGTTAGGAGTCAGATCGCAAAATGTTTTGGAAAGTAAAGAGTCAATGAAGAGTTTTTGGTTTTTTTTGTTTTTTCAGTGAAGAGTTCTAAATAAGAAAATAGAAGTTATGATCTGGTTTATTGTCCCAACAACTTAATTATCACAGTTATATGTTATATAGAGCCGGGATTTGAGACCAAAGCATAGAAATCAGATGGGAGGCATAGCCAGAAGGAGCTGTTACAGTAATCCAGGAGAGATGGTGGAAGCCTGAATTAAGCAGTGGTCATGAGCACATGAAATGAAGAAAGAAATTCAGGGGTGAATTGAGAGAATTTCTGATTGTTTGGATCCAAAGCAATTTCAAGGAACACAAAGATTCTAGAATGGCCTTCCAGTTACTGACTAGTTTGGTAAATTTTGGTATCACCAAACTGAGATAAGAATACTTACTAAGATTAGAGAGAATTTTAAGAAATGATGAGTTGACCTGAGATATCTCCAGGACATTCAGGTGGAGGTTTCATAGGCAGTTGAATATATATGCAAGGAACTGAGAGGGAAGAGAGTGGGAGGAGCACAGAGACTGGACCTCAGAAAAAGTGTTAGCTAAGGGCAAGTGGATAAAGAAGGTACAGAGGAGAGGACTGAAAAAAAAAATGTTGATGAAGAGAAATCTAATTGAATAAAAACGAGTATAAATCAGTGACTGAGTTTATATTATTAGTCTTCACGGAAATTCTTCATAGAGATTGAGAGAGATTAGGCAGAAACTGAAGAAGGCATGCAGGGTCATGGAAATTTTTGTTTAGCTCTTTTGTTTTGTTTTGTTTTTTATAGATTAGGAGAGACTTCAGGGAGGATGGGACAGAACTAATGAACAGGAGAAGCTGAAAAATATCAGAAAGGATGAATGACGGAACAATATCCAGTTCTAGAGGAGATGGTATTAAGAACATCCAAGATGGGATGCTTTAGATAGAACGAAGGGTACTCCTTCTCTAAGTTGTAAGTCAAGAAGCAAGGATATGGACTCAGATAGTAATTTCTTAGTGAGAGTGGACAGGAAGTTGTCATTTGTATCTCATTGTCTCAGTTTGCTGTGAAGTGTAAGTTCAGGTCATCTGCTGAGAATTGAGTAGGCCGTTGGGGCACGTAATTAAGGAAAGTGGCAAAAGTTTTTGATAGGCCATGAAAGTGAATAAAGAGGGTTCTCACTGAAGATAAATCAGTGATAGATAAATATGTCAGGGGACAGAGATGAAATTATCAATTTGTGTTTTTGTTGAACAGATCTGTACAACCAGTGTGATTATTCTCCATCGGGGCTTAGTTGTCTGGGGAGGGTAGGTTGAAGGATTGAAGTAGGATGCAAGGCAAAGGACAGGCTAAGAGGCACAGAATAAAGTGAGTCTGGGATGCATAAGGAAATAAGGAAGAGACTAAAACTGGGAGAAAAGAACAAAATGGAGAAGAGATGGGAAAACAAATCCAGTGGGATACCTTTTGTTGCCTGAAGAAATAATAGTAAAATATTTCTAGTATAAGTAAATATGACTTGACTTTCCAGTTCTACTTTTGTAATGACTTTAGTCCCAGATTTTTTTCTTTGAAATGTACACACACATCACAAAAAGGGTGGATAGTTGAAATGCTTTGGGTTGTCATTTTTAGCTAAGTGAAAATAGAATGAAAAATTACTGCTGAGTTGATTTGTAATTTTTTTTTTTAACTAAGGCGGCATTGACCCTGAAGATCTAAAATAGATTCTGCTTTTAAAATTCTTATGGCACTATTGAAACCATAGCAGAAAAAATAAATAAAAACAAATTAAGATTTCAAAATTATGTTGCACTGGTAAAGGGAATTTTAAATGCCCCTGTATTGCTGAACTGAGTGAATTTGTATATTATAGCTCAATAAGCTTTAGTCAGATGATATACTTTACCATAATTTTTTATGAATCCTATTTAGTATCTTTCTTTTTCAGTCTAACCTAATTTACAGTAGTTAAAATGACTCTATCTGAACTGTTAAATTTTTCTTAAACATTTCAGTTGACTTATCCTTTGAAATGTTACTTTGCAGTACAAAACATACCCTTAGGTTTATGGATTTGATTTTTCTCAACCTTTTCTTTTGTTCTCTAGCTCATCCTGAAATGTTAACTTTGTAACATTATATGTTCATGGTAGAAATATCATTGGATCTGGGGTATCAGGGTAGATTTTTTTAAAATAAAAATAGTGATGGGGAAAGATGAAGAGCAGATTAGGACATGAGATTTGACACATAAGGGTGGGGATGGTGTGGAATATATGGTGACAGACTGGTATGACTGTATCCATTTGAACACGAACTTGGAAATCTCAGCAGAGAAAAAAATACTGTTATTTGTGACATTTTGGTGGGCACATTTGACTAGAGTAGATGGTGCTACAATATAAATATGCCATAAGGCACTTGATGGCACTTTTATGTGTCTGTTGCAAATAACAGAATCTTGAAGAGTGAGTTTTAGATTTAGAAACAAAAATTATGATGTTATACTTAAAATTATTTCTGAGAAAAGATAATCTCCCTGGAAAGATATTAAAGCAACAATTTCTAAAAATACATATATGAATCTCTTATCAATCAGTACATTTTAGAGACCTTTTTTCTCAAGTAATACTGTGTTCGTATATGGAGTAGTCTTGCATTTACTAAACATATAGAAATTATTACTGACACCCTAGTTTTAAGTGCTTATAGTGTCTAAGAGTCAAAAGAGAGTCACTCATCTAAAAATAGTTTAGGTTTTTGTGTTTAAAATAATCTCTTAAAGAATAGAATGGTTTAGCAGATTTATGAGGAATACCTGTCATACCGCGTTTATAAAGTTCTCCTAAAATGACAATATTACATAATTTATCTTGACAGGTAGTGCATAGTTTATATGTTTAAAGTGAGTCAAGGGCGCCTGGGTGGCTCAGTTGGTTAAGCGACTGCCTTCGGCTCGGGTCATGATCCTGGAGTCCCGGGATCGAGTCCCACATCGGGCTCCCTGCTCAGCAGAGAGTCTGCTTCTCCTTCTCACCCTCCTCCCTCTCATGCTCTCTGTCTCTCATTCTCTCTCTCAAATAAATAAATAAAATCTTAAAAAAATAAAAAAAATAAAGTGAGTCAACTTGGCAAATTAGAAATCAAGTTTTAAATTTTATATGCCATTGTGGCAAAATAATCTTTACATTCTTAGTTTTATATTCTTTAATTGCTACTTAATCCAACAAGCCTTAGTACACAATTTATGTTAATGTGAGTAAAATAGTTAAACACAGAACTATTACAAGTTAACATAAATGTACATAAATATTTGAATCAAAATAGGAAGATGAAAGATCATTGTCCCTTAATGGACAAACACAGTAGGCATTGTGAGTACTGGGGTAGATTTTGGAAAAGTGTCAGAGAAACACATATACCTATTATATGTATTTCTGCCATTGAATAGCACTCAGCCTAATGGACTTGGATATGAAAATAAATAATTGTAATAGAAGGAAAAGTAAGTGGCAAGCTATAAAGAAATAATAGACAAAAGTGCTATGGGAAGGCAAAAGGGGATAATGATTTATTCTGCCCAGGGGGTAGTATAACATTTCAGCTGGGCCCAAAAGCATAAGTTAAATAAATCTAAATGAGCAATAACAACAACAACAAAAAAATTGAAGGATATTCCAAGCAGAAAAGGCACCTGCATTAATAAGGCATAAAGACATAAATAAATTTGGCATGTTATAGTAACAATAAATTATGGCAGGAGCATTGAATATTTGGGGAATACAGTGAGGGATGAAGGAAGATAATATGTTTCCAAGTGACTGTTTTTAAAAATCCATGAACCCCCTTATTTGTGCTGTTCTATTTAATTCTTTTACCTTTTCTTGACGTAAACTTGTGTTGTCTTACTTGGAACTGGAAATGAAGTGATCTGTATAAGTCAAATTTGATTTTTGTAAGTTATTCTGATTAAGTATATTTGTTAATATATATAGCCAGTCTTAAGTAATCAAATGATATACATAGCTGTAGATTTTAGCTTTAGGATATAATTTTACTAGGACAAATGGTTAAGATGACTCAGGTTAGCTGGTGATGCTAAAATAGAAGTTGATGTGTTAAACTAAACCACATGAATTACAAAAAACAGAGCAGACTTAAAATTTAAAAAGCTAAAGCAAGGTTATAATTATATACACTAAGTACAAAGGGAAAGTGAGAATTATTTTTAATTCTTTAATAAGGTAGAATGTGTATGATACCTTACTTTAGAAAGTAGTTAAACTCTAAATTCTGGAGTAAACAAGCCCATCATCAAGAAATGACTCAAAATACGTTCTCTGTAAATAAAACTTACTTGTCTGTTTTGCCAGCAAATAAACAGGTTGACCTGTTTTCTCAGAACCTCAAATATCTGTCCTAAAAACATTTAACATACTATGTCAGGGAGAGAGAATCTTTTTTCTCCTCATTTTCTGTGTGAGAATTACAGAAATGGAAATAAAGAGATACATAAATTGTAAACAGTTTTAAAATATGAATTAGAATGTTAAAGCAAAAAGAAAAACTTGATAGAGGACTTCTAACTCATGCAATCCTCTTTATTGCAGATACAGAAACTAAGGCCCTAAGAAATGAGAAATAAAAGCTGTACAGATAATATGAGACTTGGGATGATAATGCAAGTGTCTGGATTCCCAATACCTTTTTTTTTAATTCAATTAATTAAGATATAATGTATTATTGGTTTCAGGGATACAGGTCTGTGATTCATCAGTCGTACGTAATACCCAGTGCTCATTACAGCACATACCCTCCCCAATTTCCAGCACCCAGTTACCCCATCCCTCCACCCCCCTCCCCTCCAGCAACACTCAGTTTGTTTCCTATGATTAAGTTTCTTATGGTTTGTCTCCCTCTCTGGTTTCATCTTTTTTCATTTTTTCCTCTCTTCCCATATGGTCCTCTGCCTTGTTTCTTAAATTCCACATGAGTGAGATCATATGATAATTGTCTTTCTCTGATTGACTTATTTTACTTAGCATAATATACCCTCTAGTTCCATCCATATCGTTGCAAATGGGAAGATTTCTTTTTTTTTTTTCTGATGGCTGTGTCATATTCCATTGTGTGTATATATGTGTGTGTGTATATATATATATATATATATACACACACACACCACATTTTCTTTATCCATTCATCTCCCAGTATCTTTTTGTAGATACATCTCTGTCTTGTATTTTGTGTCCATTGCCTGTCCTTTAAATTTTAAAAATAAAACTGTTACTGCTTTTTTTTAATGTAATGAAGATAGTCATTTGAAGCCACGAGGGAATGAAAGTCACAGACAATGTAAAGGAAAATCAGAGGTTGAGGAGCTAAACCTAGGTTATTGGAGAAGGAAACATAAGAGTCTGGAAAATGAGAGGTGAAAACCAGAATACTATAGCATTATAGTATCCAAGAGTGTTGTGTCTACTGGTCGGTAGTGTTGATGCTTCAGAGAGAGATTTAACAAGCAAATCTTAAACCTTTGAGAATGCAGTTTTAGTAGAGTAGTATGGGGCTAAAGTAGTAGAGAATTAGGTAAAAAGATTTAACAATGAAGATAATTTCTAACCTTGATGTGCTTTTGGTTTGCGATTTTTGTCATGCTGTCTACATGGCCTTTAAAAATCCCATATATTTGATGGCACATGAACTAAAAGCATGGATATAATACTAAAGTTGTATATCTATCTTATTTTTAGTATGAAATCATATTAAAATGCATTTAGGAGCTTGCTCTTTGGCCAGATCCTCAAATCTTTTTGCAAAGTTAATGTATTCTTAATTCCACATGTCTGTTTCCTTAATTCATGCATTGAGGGAGAACATAGAGTTCAGTTTTGAATCATTTTTGTTTGAGAATTCCTTAAATATCCAAATGGAGGTCTTGAGTTGGAAGTTGAGTTGGATCTAAAGTTCTGGAGAAGTTTATGCTGGATTAGTCAGGGTTTGATGGGAAGTAAAGCTGTGAGACTAGATGAGAGATCACCAAGAGACTGAGTATAAATGGAGAAGAGGTACAAGGACTGAGCTCTGTGACTGTCCAATGGTAAGAGGTTAGAAAGAAGAACAACCAGTGAAGAATTAAGAAGGGACAATCAGTGAGTTAGGTGGAAAATTAGGCAAGGGAAGAGTGATGAACGATTTCAAGTGCTGTCATTTGCCAAATTAAAAAAAGAGAGAAAGAGAAACTATTTAAACAGATGATGACAGTAGGAAGAGGGGGACTGTTTGCAATAAGGAAAACTCTCTGACCATGAGATCTGTAATTGTTTCAAAGATCAGGCAGAAAAGAGGGTTTTTTTGTTTGTTTGTTTTCTATGTAGAGAGGAGTAAGTAAGGCGTAAATAAAGAACCAGGTGTTAGGGAGTAGGCTGATCAAAGAATGTTTTTCCCTGAGGTTAGTCAAGAGGTGTATTGTTCAGGAGCGGGTATAGGCTAGGGTAGGCCAGATTTCAGGGGTCTGGGGAAGGAGAGGAATTTAAATTTTGGGTAAATCAAATTAATAAGCCTCTTGTTCTGATTGATCAGTGTGGACAAACAGTTCAGGTAATCTTTTTTTGAAGCAAAATCATGGAACACTACATCAAAAACTAATGATGTATGGTGATTAACATAACATAAAAGAAAAGAAAAAAAAAAAAGAAATGACTCTTGGTGGGGTTAATTGAGTGACTGACAAGAACAGGTCTGATGGGATGATGCGGGCAGAAACCTGATCAGAGCAGGTTAAAGACGGAATGGGGACTTGAGTAACTAAGTTTGAAATAATTGTCATGACAAAAACACCAAGAAAAAAAACAACTGCTGAATAAAATAACCAAATTTCTTAAAAGTATCAAAGTGCTGATAAGATCTTAAGACAAAAATCTCAGTTGTTCTCACTAATCATCATTAGACCAGCAGCATCTGGGTATTGGGGAGTTGTTAGAAATATAAATTATTAGGCTCCACCTTAAGCCTTCTAAATCAGAAACTCTAGGGATGGAACCTAGCAGTTTGTTTTAATAATTGCTCCAGGAGGGGTGCTGGGTGACTCAGTTGGTTAAGTGTCCAACTCTTCGTTTCAGCTCAGGTCATGATCTCAGGCATTGTGGGGTAGAGTACTGTGTCAGGCTCTGTGCTCAAAGGGGAATCTGCTTGAGACTCTTTCCCTCAATCCCCCCCTGACCCCTCCCCCCGCTCACTCTCTCTCTCTAAAATAAATAAATAAATCATTAAAAAAAATAATCCCTCTAGATAATTCTGGTGCTGCATTAGTCTGAGTGAAGGAAAGAAACCTAGAACGAAGTAGTAAGTAGAGTGTTAAGCTGCTTTGTTTTGAGGGCACTTACCAAGTCCAATGATTTAAGCTTCAGTTTTCATAGCCTTTTGAGGCAAAAGGAACAGAAAATAACAGAGCAGACCTGTCCAATGAAAATATAATGTGAATCACATAAGTGATTTAAACTTTTTAACAGTCACATTAAAAAAGAAACCTATGACTTTGATTTTATTAAATGGCATTGTATTTAACCCAGTATATCCAAAATATTGTTTCGATATGTAACTAACATAATATTTTACTGAGATACTTTATATCCTTTTTCATACTAATCTTCAAAACCTGGTGTATATTTTGCACTTAAATAACACCATAATTCAAACCCCAAATTTTCATCATCTAAATGAAACAATTTATTAAAGTAAAATACAGTTCTACCAAAGCAATAAAGTTGCTTTTAATAAAAAATTATTTTACACTGCTTCAGTTTTTAATTTATATTTGAATTAATTCGAATTCAAAATAAAGTTAGAAATTCAGTTCCTTAGTCTCAGTAGTCACATGAATTATTTAATAGCCACATGTTACTAGTAGCTATTATATTGGACATGCAGGTGTAGAGTACACATTGAATGGTATCATCTCATAGGAGATGCATGTACCCTCTTGTAAAGCTGAGCCCTTCTGTCCCCCAAGTATTACATCACCATCTGAGGGTGAACAAGTAACGAAGTTATATTACTTCCAGAAAACTGAAGGCAAAGTTGGCCTTAGTGTCAAGAACGGGAACGTAAGAATCACATCCCTGAGAAGTTGTAACCACAGAACTACCAGCTCTTTGCAGATTTGCAGTCCAAATGCACATCACCAGAATGAATTTGTTTCATTGTCATCTCAGACTGGCAGACTAGGCACATGGCACAAGTAAATATAAATGCTCACTAGAGGGAAGAACCTTAATTCTAGGCCTCAAGGAATTCCTGCAAATGAAGACATTGGAGCCAAATATTTAAGCACACAAGGAAACAAAGCACCATGAAAGAAAGCTAGAAGAAATAGGCAGCAGAAAGAGACTCGCTAAGACCAGGTACTGGAATTATCAACACAGATTATAGAACAGAGAGCTATGATAAAAAGAATAAGACCAGGTCAAAATATTGGCAGGGAACAACAAACAGAATAAATGAAAGAAACTGTTACAGATTTGTAATGGACCCAAATACAATATTTAGAAATGAACATACAGGTAATGGGAATTAAACCCACTTCAGGGAACTGCAGTTTAAAACCACAATGAGTTCTCCATACATTATTAGTTGTAAGAGGAAATGTAGTTGCTGTCATAGGTATACATCAGAGAAACTGGAACGAAGATACCATCATCGTGGGGCAGTGCATGACATGCCTTAGGATAGGACACCCTGAGAAGAATGGGGAAATATCAGACAAAACCAAATTGACAATTGACAAGCATGGTATAAAGTGACTAGCTTGTATGATTTAAAAATGTCAATGTCATAAAAAACAAAGAGGTTAAGGAACTGTTACTGATTAGACATGTTGACCAAAAGTAATACATGACCCTGGATTGGGTCCAATACTAGAGGATAAAAATTCTAGAAAGAATATACTGAGATAAATGGCAGAGTTGGAATATGAACTGTAAAGTTTTAAAAATATCGTATCAGTGTTAAAATTCTTGAGTAGCTATACTCTGGTTATGTAAGAGAATATCCTTCTGCTTAAAAAATGCTGAAATGTTAAGACGTTAAGTCACAATATATGGTTCAGAAAACATAAGTGTGTATATATTGAAAGAATGATAAAAGGGGGGAAAAAACCACATAAGACCTGCTGTACACCACCAAATGACAACTATTTTAAAAACATAGTCCCAAGTATAGGCCAAGATATGAAACTACTAAAGATAACCGTTTCTACCTACCACGTGGAGGGTATTATGCATTATGCTATTTATATAATTATACATTTTATACTGTTAAAAATTTACACTTAAATGTTATTTTTATTAAATTCCATAAACTCAAGTTATATCCAGTGGTTCAACATGATGTATTTGCCCTACAAAATGACAGAACACATTTTGAACATAAAAGTTACTGAATTCCCCAAGCAATTTAGAATAGAAGGTATAACTTTTTATGAAAGTGAGTTAATCTTTCTTGTTTATTTTTAATTTTGAATCTGCTACAAAATAATTCATCTCTTATATTTTCCTGTCACTTCTGGTATAAGTTTCTAGCATCAGATAAACCTTGATTTAATTATAGACCTATTCAATCATGTAAAATGAGTTATTCTTGGGTTAGGTTTACAGAATGTATTCGTATTGAGGCTCTATGCAAAAGGACAGTTTAAATCCACAAAGAACATATTAAAAACTCTTCAGAAATTGAACCTCTTCTCTAAAGGCACATAGTACTTTAAAACTTACTAAAGAATTTTTTCATATTTTTAATAATCCAATTTAAGTGCAAAGATGATTTTCTATATTTGGTAATATAATCCAAATTCTTTAAACAATTTAAGATTTTTCCATAAATTTATCACCCATTTTTAATGATAGAGCAATTTTTACATTTTCTTATGTGAAGCTTTTGGTTTGAAAGCTATGAGCTGAAACAGGTGGATTTTCTAACTAAAGTGGTTTCTTATGATAGTGTCAGCAACCTAGCCTTCTTCTTTCTGAAAACTTTGCAAATTTACTCTGTTAACTCTAGCATATTGTCCATTCCAGAGTATCATATTTTAACAAAACATGTAAAGTCTAAACCATTCCCAAATGCTTATCAATAATTTTTTTAAAACCTTTTTAATCCCATAAAATGTAGGGAACTGACACCAACATAATATGCTGATGTTCAACAATTCTTGGCAAAGAAATATTTCCCTGTCCCTGTGTTAAATAATACTGAGAACAAAAATAGTTTATCTGCTTGCTTCAGGGAATGCTCCTGACCATGAAACTACTAAAATAGCTTTGTTGTTCAGGAGGACTGACTTCAAGACTTCTCATTTCATTGTACCCACCAATCCAAAACTTATATTATAAACTTAGCCCAGTTCTACCCAGTTCCTCGCCTTCCAAGACCTTGATTAAAGTGGTCCAGCCCATTCCAATCCCTTAAACCTTATAAATATCCTATTTTTCCCCTTCTTGTTTTCCCTCACTATAGTTAGTCTAATAAACTTAGCTTTGCTAGTTGACAATTAGCCTCATCATGCTGAATAATTTAAGGATTAATAATTTAATCAGTAGATTCAGAATTTTAAATGTGTTATTTTCTGCCTGCTAGTTTATCTATATGGAAACCCCTCAAACCTCAAATCTAAGACTGAACTCTTTTCCTTCCCTCTTCTACTTTTTCCACCTGTCACCTTCATGTCATGGGGTGGGAGGAGTTGTCCTATTCCTGTTCTGTGCCCACAGCTATACTTACTCAGATGGAAATCTTGAAATCATATTCACATTTTTATGCTTTTCTGATAGCTAACCAGTTTCCAAGTCCCACTGATAGAAATAGCAAACAAAAAGAAACAACTGGTTGATTATCCATTAGTGAGAATACTTGAAATAACATTACATACAATGTAATGATAAAGCTTTATGTTAGAATATAGAAAAATATATACTGTATGATGGTATGATGGTAGGTAGAACAGCGTATATATAACCTCATTTTTTATGCTGTTGCACATAAACACATCTAGAAGTCTGGCTGTTATCTCAGGGCAATGAAATTTGGACTAAAGATAGGAAGTAATATTTACTCTTTTTTAAAAATAGATTTTATTCTATAATTAAAGAAAAAATATTGTTAAGCCTTTTTAAGGATGAAAATAATGACAGATAAAATAGTGGCATACATCTACCAAGTAGATACTTGTTTTAGAGAAGACTTTTTTTCCTCTCATTTTGTTGAAATGTGGAAGTAGGTTGGGTAGTTACTGAGACTTCGAAAAATTTAATTTTTGAATTCTTAGTACCGTCCTTTTTCCCAGAATATTGAATGTTTTTTTCTACTTTAGCTTTTAAGGTTCCAGGAAATTTTATTTAGAGGTCTAGGTTACTAAGCAGTACTGCTGAGAGCACTTTACATGATCACTAACAATGGATTCAGGTGATTTTTTTACCCACCCACCCATACTTTGACCTGTAAGCAAAAAAAAAAAAAAAAAAAGGAAAGGAAAGGAAAAAATTGAAAAATGCTTTTTCAGGAGATGCTTATTTCTGTTTAAAAACCAGTGTTACTCTACATCAAAAACTAATGATGTATGATGATTAACATAAAATAATAAAATTTAAAAAATATATAAATGAGAAAATAAAAAAAGTGTTATTAAAGGAGTTACTATACTAGTTGATGTTTGATTTATGTAATTATAAATAAAATGCACATTTTAAGGAAAGCCAGTTATAATGGGCTGAAAATGAAGCTGCGCAAGAGATTTCATTAGAAACTAAGCCTTAAAGGCTAGGTCAAAAAAAGGACACTGCTGTTTTGTGATGACAGTATTTGTTAATGTCTCCTGTGGTGCTGCATGCCCACGTGGGTGGTCCATAAATATAATTTGAAATGAAAATGGTACCAGACTCTTACTGTGGTGATTTAAAAGGCAGATTTGAATATGGACTATCTATTTAACACCTCCTACCCCATATTGGGTGAAGCTAATTAATTTTAGCTTCCTGGAATTTTATAACTAATAAGATCCAATTCAGGATTCAGGCAGTGGCCTTTAAAAAAACACACACACAACTATATATAGTCTTTTTGTTTTATAGTCTGAAAATTTGGGGACGGGAATGGGAAAGTTAAGGGTAGTTAGATTTAGTCTCTGTAAGACAAAGATAGATTTAGTCTATAAGATGAAGATAAGTCAACTCTTAGAATTGTGATAATTTTGATAGCCTTTTTTAGAAAGTTATAGGATTTCTTTGAAGAATACATTAATAGCTATTACAATTTGCACACCTTTAGAAGATATTGACATATATTTTTTAGTAATACTGAGAGTTACAGTCCTATTTGTCTTGAAATTCTAACATAAAATTATAGATGTCTTAATTTCCAGGATTCCGTATGGTCATTTAATTTTACTACCTATTATTCCTGTGTTTTCTCATTTGACAAATGTTTATTGATGTCTGTGTCAGGCGGTAGTCTAGGTACTAATGATACAACAGTGACAAAACAGTCCAATATTCCTGTCCCCATGAAGCTTACTAAGTAGAAGGAGTGGTGCCCAGAAGTAGGGATGATTTAAAATTTTGAGTAGAAAGGAAATTCTTACTGAGAAACTGTCATTTGAGCACAAAGACCTTAACCAAGTGAGGAGCAAAGGCAGCTATGTGGGGAAGACCATTCTAGACCAGGAGTAACAGCAAGTGCAGAGTGGAGGTAGGCTGGAGGAAGTAGAGGAACAATGAGCAGTCAAGTTTAAGGACTTTAGCTTTTACTTTCAGATGCAAGATTGTGAGCAGACGAATGACATGATATTCTCAAGGGATCACTTTGATTACTGCGTTGCATATGGACCAGGGCTTGGCACACTTTTTCTGTAGAGGATAAGATAGCAAATATTTTAGGCTTTGTGAGGCACACTGTTCAACTCTGCCATTGCAGTATAAAAGCTACCATAGACAGTACACTATGGATGGCCATGGACATGTTCCAGTAAAACTTACAAAAACAGGTGACAGGCTACCCTTGGGTTATAATTTGCCAATCCCTGAGATATAGACCATAATAAACCCAAGGACAAAAACAGGTTGACAGGAAGCTTTTGCAGTAATCAACAGAGAGCTTGTGGTGATGCAGGTGGCAAGAAGTGGTCAAATGCTGATGTATTTTGAAGGTGGAGCCAATAGGATTTGCTGAGAAATCTGCTACAGAATAGGAGAGAGAAAGGGTCAGGGGATGCCTATGTTTTTTAGCATTTTAATTAGAAAATGTTACTTAATGTTTTATATCCTTATTAGGTAATATCTAGAATAATTGTCTTTAAAATCTACTTGTAGCTATTAAAATTATCCTTTTTTTTTTCTTTAAGCCTGTTTGACTTTGTTTTGTTCCTGGTATTCCTTACTAAATTGAGGACTATTATCTTAATAGTTATCTTAATAGGTTATCTTAACCTATTAACTTCTTAGTCTCACTGTTGGTCATTGCACATTTTCTCTTTAGATTCCCCTCACAGCTGAGAGCAAGTGTGGTCATGTGGTATGTGGGGTTAGGACATTACCTCGTGGTCAAGAAAGCAAGCAAAATAAAGATGTTAGCCTGTTAGCTATCTATGGGTAGCTCTGTAAGACTTACCAATCCTGTGAAAATAATATACAGAGCCTAGCTTATTTTGGTAATGTGTTTATTAAAATGTTTAAAATGAATAGTTCTTGATGAAGTCTATATAATCTATTAGATAAAGCCTTTGAACTATACTTACTGACCTCACTATTTCTCACACTACCACCATTCTAAGTACACTTACCTTCATTCGCTTTCTCCACACCCAGTCAGTTGCTACATCTCACATGAATTGCTGTACCTTTTAACTAGTGCTCCACTCTGACCCACACTACATAGTGCTGTTAGCTTAATTGTTCTGAAGCAGTGATTATCAAACTTACACGTGATCTGAGTCTTGAAGGCTTGTTAAACACAGATGGCAAATTTTTGATTCAGTAAATCTGAGGTGGGACTCCAGGATTTTCTGAGGGTTCTGGTCTGGGAGCCACACTGTGGAAACCACTGTTCTAAAGTAGTCTGATAATGCCATTCCTCCAATAAAAACCTTAAGTGCCTCTCCCCTCATCATCTGACAAATTCAGTCTACGATTGAAGGACTACCTCTGTTTTTTCATACATTTTCTGAACATGGTCATCTTTTCCACCTTTGCTTTTCAGCTGTTTGTCCTTGAAATATCACAACTAGTTTCTATGCTGCCCACCCATTTTCATCACTCAGAGTCCTATCTAATGTTTATTTCAAACCCGACCCTCTTTTTTGAACCTCTGCACATGTTCAGTCTCTTTTTATCCTTTGAATTCCCATGACATTTACTTTTTATGACATTACCTTACTCTGTCTTAATTTATAGTAATTTATATATCATATCTCTCTTCCACATTAATTTTCTTAAGTAATCTCTTTGCCCAACGTGGGGCTCAAACTCACAACCCCTAGATCAAGAGCTGTATGCTTTACTGACTGTGAACCACCCAGGTGCCCCTGTTCTACTCTTTTATAGGAACTTAAGCTCCTTGAGGATAATAAAATATATTTTTCTATCTCCCTCAAAACAACAGTTTCTAGAATTAAGCCAGTTTTTTTTATTTGTTATTTTTTTGTCTTTTTAAAAAATGTTATTAAAGTATCATAAGATATTAGTATGCCTATTATCTTGTAGCTTCTTGCTTACTTTATCTGTTGGATGAAATCCATTGTACCTTCTAAGTACCTACTGACTTCCTTTTCTTATTTGGATCCATTGTTTTCTGATTCTGCTGCTCATCTATAAGGTTATAATTTCTGTTCATTGGACTTTTGATGCATTATAAGCCATATCTTTTTTCTTGATTTCCTCCCCCAAGTCCCTAGTTTTTCTTGAGTTAAAAAAAAAAAAAAGAAGACATGCTTTGTGTGAAATACACATCTGAAAATACCTTGTATGTCTGAAAAGTACTTTGCCCTCAGCTGATATAATTGATGGGTTAATTTGGTTGTGCTTAGAATTCTACATAAGAATTTATTTATTATTAAATTATTTATTATTATTTATTAAAGAACTTTTAAGGCATTGCATCATCATCTGCCTTTCATTTTTAATCTTTTGAAGCTAACTTGATAAGTTCTCTTTTCTCCACTCTCTCTTGGGGAGCTTATCTTCATTAGTGCTGAATATCTTCAGTTGATCATCTGTCTTATCTGTATTTCATATTTTATGCCTATCATTTTACTTTGGATTCTTGAATATGTGTTTAGCTTTATCTTCAAACTATATCCTAAATTTTTTATTTCTTATAACAAAGTCTTAACTTTCCTCAAGTACTTGTTCTGATCTTTTTCAAGCATCCTTGTTTTATGGATGTTATATCTTCTTCAATACCTGAAGGTACTAAACATTTTTCTTAATGGTTTCCTTTAAATAAAATTACAGTTCTGTTTATCTTGGAACAGTTCTGTTTATCTTGTTCTTTGTCCTTCATGCTGATATTTTCTATATATGTCTGATGATGTATTTCATATTTATGTTAATATGTATTTAAGTATCAGGAACTTCTAGGAAGCCTCATCATAGGAACTCTGTGACTGAGGTTTCTAGTGATCCTTAAATTATATTTTAAAATAAATGGGTGCCTGGGTGGCTCAGTCGGTTAAATGTCTGCCTTCGGCTCAGGTCGTGATCCCAGGGTCCTGGGATCAAATACCACATCGGGCTCCCTGCCCCGTGGGGAGCCTGCTTCTCCCTCTGCCTCTCTCTCTCATTCTGTCTCTCATGAATAAATAAATAAAACCTTTAAAAAAAAAAACAAAATAAATGGAAGGGAAACCAGTTGTTTTATTAGAGACCTTTTAAGTGTGTCTTTTCATCTTCCAGATTGTTGAAATCTCTCATCACCTGATGGCTTTCTTCCCATTCTATTTGCTGTTAAGAGATTGCTGCAGGCTTTATTCCTATACTGTAACTTTAATGAGGTCCTGGGAAGGACAAGAAACAAATGACTGTGCCCAGTTTGTCATCTTGAACCAAAAAGCTTGGTTTGCAAAAGATTGAAATAGTTCTTCATGGTTAAGTACTGTAAATTTATAATCTTTTACTTGGCAGATAATAAGTTTGTGAATTGATAGCTTTATCTGGTTTAAATCTACCCATCAAATGCTACCATACCTTGGTCTTCATTGTCTGTATTTGGCTTCAGATAACTGACTGAACAGAAGAGACTACTATATTAGTTAGCTGTGAGTTTATCAATTTGCCACAGGAAGTACAACTGTTAAAGAAACTAGAGGCTCAGGGTTAGTGAATTCTCACCAGAGAGAAAGAATCTGTATGGAAAACCAAATTTATAGTCACAAAGTTTCTAAGTAGGCATGGATGTCAAAAAGAGGGCCTCATTGATCTTATTGGCTGGTATCATCCAGCTGAGATAGCCTGATGTATTGTGCCCATTGTCAAGTGAGGTTGCCATGCAGACCAGAAAATTAGGTATTGACCAAAGCATCATTTTTCTTGGATTTTGCTTGAAATCCAGAAAGTCTCTTGATGTTAAAGTTCTTTTTCTAGGTGACATTTTGATTGTGTTGATAAAAGTTCAACTAAGAATAGTAAAGTTAATTAGGTATAAGCTTTCTAAGTTCTCTGGAGTCTGTGCCAAAGCCAACCTAGGTAATTTTGTGAAACATATAGAGATTCTTGTTCAAGGTTGCTAACTCCTAAAACTGTCTTTTCTTTTAAAAAAAAAAATCACATGTAGATTTCTCTCTAAATTTAATTCTCAAAAGGTCAGTCTATCCTGTCACTATATACCACAAGCACATATTATCTCATTGTCATTTACAAAGAAACTGATACTTAGAAAGTTAAATGACGCACCCCAGAATCTCATGGTATATGTGACAGACTCAAGAACTAAATCTCACTTTTCTGTCTCTAACTTTAATATTTTCTGCTATACTCATTGAACTATTACTGTTTTCTGAAAAAAATAAAGTAGTGGAAAACAATTGTTTTCTGTTTCTGTTTTATATTTGACTGTCCTTGGTCAATTAAGACTAATAGATAGTAAATCTTATTTAGAGTTTACTAATAAGTTTGTGATTATTTCTACAGGTTATATGCTAATGCTTACCTTTGTAGCTCCTTTTTATAAATTTTATATGGCCAGTGAGTAATACATAGGAAATTAGGAACATTCTTTCTTGGAGCACTACATATTATAGTACTTTTGAAATACCTTAGTTACATAAATGTAATCAGAGCTCAACACAAGTTATACTTGTTCTTAAAAATAATCACTGTAAAACTCAATCTTTAAGATAAAACATCTGGCAAGTTCTATCTTCATTAACCTGATACAGTTTGTGTATTCATAAAATATAATAAAACTATTTCCTTTAGAATTTCTGTGATTCTTTATGTTTATCAATTCTTTCCCTTTTACCCATCCCCCAGTGAAATTTAACAAAATATTGATTTAACTGTACACCATTTGTTAAATTTTCAGATAAACATAAAACTTTGGTTTTTATTACATATTTCAATTTTTTCTGCCCTTTTTTTTATTTGGATGTGTGTTGTGAGTATCTCAGAACTTTTCATGTGTATGTATTTTATATGCTATAAGTCATTTGACAGTAAAACAGTGATTAACTGGGATTTTACTTTCAGATTCTTTCAATCCAACCTTTTTTTTCTATCCTGACCTCACATTTTCACTTGAATTGTCTTCTGACTTAGTGAACTCTACTCTCAATCCCTTTTGCTAGTCTATACTCCACTCATGTAATTCTCTTTCTTAAAATCACTATAAATAATTCCTAATCATATCACAATAAAGTCAAGCTCCTTAGTCTGTATACAGTTAAGATTTACATGTCTATTTTAAATATTCAGTGGTATCAAGACCCTAATCAGAAATCAAAGTTAGCATAATCATGGACAATCAGGAGAAGAAAATAGAGCTATCCTACGACCCAGCAATTGCACTATTGGGTATTTACCCCAAAGATACAAATGTAGTGATCCGAAGGGGTACGTGCACCCCAGTGTTTATGGCAGCAGTGTCCACAATAGCCAAACTATGGAAAGAGCCAAGATGTCCATCAACAGATGAATGGATGAAGTGGCATTCTAAACAGTCCAATCTTCTGCCAGTTTTTTTGTCATTAGGCAAACAAAATAGTCGCTTTAAAGTTCGTTCTCCATGGTACATGAGTTTTCTCAAAGGCATTCTTTTATGTGCATATGTAATATAAGGATTTGTTTTACAAATAACGTACAAATATAGAGTGTAATTAATTCTAAATTGATTTCAGGTGAAGGTATAACATGGTGATGACTTAATTGTGGCTTAAATCAACACTAAATGTTTTAAAAATATATTTAAAGTAGAAGGTGTGATTTATCGTAGTTAATAACCAAAGTTATCTTAGTGGCAGTCAGCATACATTAACAACGGCATACCAAATAATCTAAAAGGAAACAAGAAATATATAATATAAAATTTATCAGGTATATTTATAAAGGTTGCTGTTACATGAAAAACAGATTTAATTGCACTTTCTGTTATTTATTTGATGATAAGTGAGAAGTGATGGAGGAAGGGTAGTAGTGTCAGTATTCAAAAGACTTTTGATTTTATTCATGTGCTCCAGATGTCCTTTCTTGGCTCTTTTAATTTTGATCTTTTTTGTGCAGCCGCCTTGTCATCAGAAAAAAATGTTTTATCTAACCCCTATTTTAATTTTTCATTGTTAACAGTACTCTTTAGTTTAATTAGAACTTTTATATGTCCTTTTGAGGAACAACAGTCAGAAGTTTCCTGAACACTTTTGATTTTAGAACACAGTCCTTAAATGAAACATCCAGTGATTGAAATTTACTTTGAAGGTTGAACCAAATTCAAAATACTTAATTATAATTTTTTAAATAACTGCAGAAAGACATCTATAGTTCTCCTAGGTATCTGTGATTCAGGTAAACAGCTAGAAGATGGCAGATGGTGAGGTAAGAAGCCCCCTCTGTTTATTCAGTGTGGAATCATCACTTGAATATAAAATATAGGCATGCTCTTATTAACCAGAATTCTTCTGTGGTCATATACCACTTTATATAAATATAAACATAATGACAGATACATATAAAGATAGCTATAAAGAGTTGTTACATACTTGTATGTATGGATTTGTGGTCTAGTGTCAGTTTTCAACAACAAAGCAGAACACTAACAATGACTACCTTTTAATCTTATGTTAGAAGGTTTTTGTCAAATCTACAACTTTTGAAAATGGTAAACATGTAAAATAATGTGATAGGAAAAATAAGGTATATCTATTGTGGTGGGCAAAAGAGTCAGTGACTATAAACCAATTTCAAATGACACTGAATGAATTATTAGACCTTTGTGGGAAAATGATTTGATTTGACTTGCTTCTGCCAGCTCAGTCTGTCTTAAAATCCCTGTTCTGGCCCTGAAATTTCTAATTCGGTGAATTTTTGACTCCCAGAGTATCTTTAAGTATGGCAGTAGATAATAGAACTTTTATTTTTTAAGTTTAGAACATTGTAACAATGCTGAGAAGGTTGAATGACTTTTTTCAAATATGTTTATACTTGTAAGATGAAGCTCATGTAATACTTAAGCCATGGAACATACTGTTCTTGTTTTTAAAATAATTGTGAATAGGCATTTTTTGCATAAATCCCAGCTTGTCTCTCTCTTCATTTTTGAAACATTCAAATTGGTTATTTTTATTTAAAGGCATATTACTATTTAGGAGATAGCATATTACTGAATTATATACATTCGAATTTCATCAAATCCATTTATATCTGTATTTGTAACTGAACCAATGCAAGTTTGCTCCTTGGTGAGTCAAAAACTGCACCAGATTGAGTCGTTGCACAAAGAAGACTTATTTGTAGCAAATGAGATCATGAGGAATGGCTTCCAAAGCTGTGACTCCTCAAGAGGGGGTGAATGAATACCTTTTGTTTAGGGTTAGGATGAATGAATAGATAGGGAAGCCTTGTCATTGTATGTAGAGATAAGCATAAGGTCACACATGCACCTTAAGAAAACATGTGTATATGTGTAGTAGATGTTATGTAAATGAGGCCGTGGTTCCTCTTTGGGCAGAGATGTTAGTATTATAATGAGGTAAAGGTAATTGCTAGTTATTCCAAGGGTTACTCCTTGGTCCATCTGCACAGACACAAGTTAGGGTTTTAGCTCAAATGGTTTGGGTGGTCTGGGCCAGTGCGAGGTCTTGTCAGGGCAGTTGCCATCACCTGAGAGGTGGTTTCCAGTTTCATTTGCCTGAGTTAAGAGATAAGCCAGAAAGAAGAGTTTAAGGAAGAATGTAAAATAGAGATTTGTGAATATAAGCAGGTGGACAATTAAGGTCAGGTGTTGGGGTCTAGCTGGTGAAACTTTGACTATAGATACAGAAAAATAATGTCCACTTGAACAGCTCTTGAGAACTGTATTCTTTATCATGGGTTCAGTTATACCTTGAAGTGGAAAAGAAATTAATATTAACTGCACTTTGTATGGAGATTTTTGTCTCTTTTGGTCTTTAGAATGACCCTGTAAGGAAATATGGTGATACCTCTATTTTACAAGCATGGAGTCTAAACAGTTCAGATTTTCCTATTCACATGGCAAAGAAGTAGCCAAATAATACTTGACACTAAGTTTCTCAGAGACCAGAGTCTGGGCTCTTCCTTTACCATACTGGACATTTTAGTTATACTTTCATTTTCAAGATATATGCAAGTGTCTTGTTTTGACATCCTTGGAATCTTGTCAGATTTTAGTTAAATAATGTCTTTTTCATCGTGCCATTTTAGTGAGTATGGAGTAGCATCTCATTGTAGTTTTGATTTGCATTTCCCTGATGACTACTGATGTTGGACATCTTTTGGTGTGCCTGTTGGCCATTTGGATGTCTTCTTTGGAGGAATATCTATTTAAATCCTTGGTTCATTTTTTGTTTAGTTGGGTTGTCTTTTATTATTTAGTTGTAAGAGTTCTTTATATACTCTGGATACAAGTCCCTTATCAGATACATGATTTACAGTTTGTTTTTCCCATTCTGTAGGTTGGTTTTTGTTTTGTTTTGTTTTGTTTTGTTTGTTTTCATTTTCTTGGTGATGGTGGTAAAGCCCAATTTTTATCCTCACTTTTCTGAGTTTTGAAAGTACCCCATATGGACACAGCCCTTTGGATGTAGCTGTTTATTGACTGCCATGGCATGAACCAGGAATATATCTATACTTAATAAAGATTCTAGATTTCAAATACTTTTTTAGTAATTTCAAGCTTATTATTACTTGTGGTTCTTGCACTCACATCATCAAAAAGTAATACTTTTCAGAACTTGACAGTTCATAATTTTGAAGAGACGATGGCATTCTTTTTTGATTCATAATTGCAAAACATTTCCATTTTTAGATTTGTAAACGCCAGTGATCAAATCACTTAATTTTTTCATTTCCACATGATATTTTTTCTTCCAGACACTTTTGTATACATACTTGCCTTCAGCCTTTGTTCATTTGTTAACCATATCAAATAAATTTTGGTGCACAAATGTAAATGATGAAAGAATATTGTTACATATCTTTCCAGCAAAATGGTATGATCCGAGTTCCTGTTGCATGTTATTGCACAATGAAGTCCTAACTGTAGAATAACTAATTGGATAGAAATATCAGTATTTCCTTTTTGCCCTTAGAAATGTTTTATTCATTTATCAGTTCTTGGGTTTGAGAAAATTCATGTAGGATATCGTTATCTGTAGGCTCATAGTCTGAGATTTCACTTAACACCAATTTTACCATTATTATTGGAAACTAGATTGTTACTATCTGTCTCTTTGCATTCGTTTCCTGGCTTGTTTCTAATATTTATGAAGCATCTTTATCATTTTTCTTCTCTTTGTCATAGTGAAAAATAAAAGATCTCAATTCTCAAAAAGAAAGTGTATTATTTAGCAATATAATTTTTAAATAAAATACCCCTTTTAAAACATTTAGCTTGCTTTCGCAGTTATATTGATATGAATGCCAGGTACACGGGTACTTTGGAATACTCAGGCTTATCTAATGGAAAAAGTGACAAATTGAATACAGGCATACCCCGTTTTATTGCGCTTCACTGTACTGCACTTTGCAGATACTACATTATTTACAAATTGAAGGTTTGCAGCAACCCTGCGTGAACACATCTGTTGGTACCATTTTACAACAGCATTTGTTCAATTCATGTCTCTATGTCACATTTGGTAATTCTCATAAAATTTCCAACTTTTTCATTATTATTATATTATGGTGATCTGCAATCAGTGATTATGAGTTCCTGAAAGCTCAGGTGATGGTTAGATTTTAGCAATAAAGTATTTTTTTAATTAAGGTATATACATTGTTGTTTATTTAGACATAATGTTATTGCACATTTAATAGACTACAGTCTGGTGTAAACATAACTTTTGTATGTACTGGGAGACCAGAAAGTTCATTTGATTCGCTTTAGTGCAATATTCACTTTATTGAGGTGATCTGGAACCTAACCTGCAATCTCCAAGGTATGCCTGTAGTTATATTACTTTGAAACAAGTTCTATAATAGAGGTGAGAATAAAATATTAGGGGAGCAGAGTATGACTAACAACTTTCCCTGTCTAGGTATCTCCTCTGCTAGACTGAACTCCCAGCACAGCACCCAGCTATAATGTTGGGTGCTAGTTACCATAGGAGAGGAGAGAAACATTTATTCAGCCACTACTGCTTGAAATCCTCTTGGTTTTTGTTAGGAAGTTTTGAATATTCCTTCTAGACTTTTCTGTTGAGGAAGAGAGCAAAAATTTGAAGGAGGCCCTTGTGGGAATGGGGATCAATAGGTTATCATTAGATTGGTGTTCCCAGCTTGTGAAAGGAAGATATTGCCTCTTTATTAAACTGCATGTTTCTCTGCCAGAAAAAAAGATTTTGTCCAGTTGGTATTGAGTAATTCAGAAGTAAATGTTGAAGTATAGTGGAAGGGATTAAAGTAGATAAGATTTAGATTATCTATATACTTATATAACATATTTAAAACTTTACATAACAAGTCTTGTATAAACTATAACCTAAAGACTACTTTTCATAAAACCATGTGATAGCCCCCAAAGTAAAGTATATTAGAACCCTTGTGTAATAAACTGGGTTACAGAATTCCCAGCTCAATTTTATGTTTTAAGAGAAAATAGCACTTATTTATTGACACTGAGAAGAGAGTTCATAAAATTAGAAATCAATAGTATATTTTCTTAATCAGCAGTAGGATGTGATATTAGTCTCCTAATTGCATGTGGAATTTCTTGCCATTGTCAATTTTGGTTAAAATATGCAGAAGTCATAATCTTTTTTGTAATTAATAGACTAAAAAGAAGTTGCCTTGTAAGATAAGGATTTTCTTCTGTAATGAGTAAAGGCCCTCTGAAATTTGAAAGGTTAGAATCCTCTACTAGCTGCAGAATATATGATTTTTCAGTCAGATACATTATATTGTGCTGCCCCAGACCCTTCTGAATGGTTTAAATAAACAAGTATTTCCTTAGATATTATTTCTCAGATATATGTCTATATTAGAGGATTTTGGAACCTAATGGAAATAACGAATTTGGATAAAATTAGTATGGAGTCTGACACAAATATTAAATAACCAGTCTCCACTGTCTCTTTAAAGGTTGCATTTTGTTTTTGAAAAAGTATATGATTGATTTTTGGTATATGATTGATTTTTAATTCAAGCTTAAAAACTAATCTAAATTTCAAACAGTAAGCATATCCATAAATAACAATTTTGTATTTCTTTCGAAGCAGCAACCTTTTCATGCTAGCATTCTTTTTTTTTAATTTTTTCTTTTAAAGATTTTATTTATTTATTTGAGAGAGGGAATGAGATAGAGCATGAGAGGGGGGAGGGTCAGAGGGAGAAGCAGACTCCCTGCTGAGCAGGGAGCCCAATGTGGGACTCGATCCTGGAACTCCAGGATCATGACCTGAGCCGAAGGCAGTCGCCCAACCAACTGAGCCACCCAGGCACCCTCATGCTAGCATTCTTAAAAAGAAAAAAAAATAAATCTCAAAACACCTCTCAAATTTGAGCTGTTCTGAGAATTGGATTCTTAGAAAAGTACAAGTTAATTATAATCACATCTGATTACTTAGTTCATTTTTTTTTTCTTATCTTTATCAGGAAAACTTTATCTGTTTTGGTTTAGGACATGTCTGGAACTCCAGTTTAAAATGCTGCTTCTATTTCAAATATATTGAACTATCCAATATAATTTTTCTTTATCCTAAAAGCCAGGATTACATTGGTGGCATTCCTTTTTTTAAATGTCATATTATTTGGTAATTTAATACTATACTAATTCTGGAGGAGTGGGCTTTGGAGAAAAACCTAGATTTCAGTCCAATCTCTAACACTTACTGACTGTATGACCTTGGTCTTTAGTTTTGATTAATAATCTTTTAGATAAATTTTTAATAGTCCATTTCAAGAAAGAAACTATCTCACTATGTTGTCCTTTATTTGCTTTATAGATCAGTGTACTGTTACCCGGACATACCTGTTCCTTCACAAGTTCTGGTTCTTTAGTGCTGCGTACTATTTTGGTAACTGGGCCTTTCTTGGGGTAAGTAGTACAGGTATCCTGGGGATGATGTGATCCTTAATTGCTCATTTGTATCACAGTAGTGCCATTGGATTTTAAATTCATTATTTCCTGAATGATCTTAAATTTAAGAAATAACACGTAGCTTATTTAAATTTACAGGTATTCTTGATTGGATTAATTGTTTCCTGTTGTAAAGGGAAGAAATCAGTCATTGAAGGAGTAGATGAAGATGATTCGGACATAAGTGATGATGAGCCCTCTGTCTATTCTGTTTGACAGCCTCTGTTTTATAAGGCTGACTGAATGTCTATTATGCATTTTTAAAGTGTTAAACTAACATTAGGATGAACTGACTAGCTTTCATCAAAAATGGGAGCATGGCTATTAAAAAAACTATATTTTTTATGTTATCTGAAGTAACATTGTATCATAGATTAACATTTAAAATTGCTATAATAATTCTATGTAAATATAAAACTGTGGACTTGGTGAGGGAATGTTTGTGGAAATTTTTTTTCTCTAGTGTATAATACTGTTGAATTGATTAAAAATCTTCCAGAATTAATATTCCCTTTTGTCACTTTTTAAAAGCGTAATAAATCACTTGTATCTGTGCCTTTGGGTCTCTAGAGTAATGTGGAATTCTAAAGTTCTATAACTGATTGTCTAAATATAATACAATATAGCTGATAAATAAATGTTACTCCTCTATGCAACTTGTTTTCTATTTTCTACATTAAATCATTAATGCCATTCAAATATATTTCATGAGCAGATCTCAAGCTACTTGGTGCTGTGAGACCATGGCATTCCAAGATGAATTGTATTGTTCAGATATTAATCCTTTAGATATCTTACCACCTCTATAGTATTTAAGGCATATATATTGTTGTAGGTAGCTAACGTCAAAATTTGCCTTCCAGCATGAATGGGAGTGCTGTCAAGAATAAATGATCTTGAAAAAAAAATCAGTTTACTAATTAGTTTAAGATATGTGACATTGGGTTCCCTGGGTGGCTCAGTCAGTTAAGCATCCAACTCTTGATCTCAGCTCAGGTCTTGATCTTAGGGTCGTGAGTTCAAGCCCCCCATTGGGCTCCTCACCAGGCATGGAGCCAACTTGTATGTGACATCATATTTTGGCTTTAAAGGTATTTTTTCATTCCAAAGATTTATACTTTTCAAAGGGATAAGGAATATTATATAATATTGATAGGGTATTTTGGAACACACTTTGGGTAGTGAGAAATCATTAGAAATGGTATTGTAGTTTACTCACATAGCAAATCAGAACTCATAAAAAGCACAAATTAGAACCCATAAAAAATACATCTTTGAAATAGAATATTAACTTTCTGAAAAAGTCTTAGGAATCAACAACCATCTCCTACTTAATTCTTCTTGCCCTTAATTTTTATATCACTTTACTCTGTTCTGATTCTTTGTCTAGGTATACCTTCATAGCCTTCTGTTTTTATTTTGCATTTTCTTTCTGGACAATCTCCTATACCCTTGGTTTCCATCTATATTATTATATCATATCATATATGTCATATTGTTAATATATCTGTATTATTTTTCCTAAACTCCAAAGTTTAACTTACCTGTTAACTAGAAATTATGACTTCAGTTACAACTTGAACTCCTCATTTTTCTGGGCATACCAAGCCTCCTTCTCCTTCTTATCATTTTTGTTTTTGTTTTTTGTTTTTGTTTTTGTTTTTATAAATGGCACCAGCATATACCTCATTGCCTAAGCCAGAAATCAAGCAGAGCTTCTTATTTCCTGTATATCCCTAACTCATCAACCAATCAAGTATTTGATTTCTACTTCTTAAGTATCCTTCTGTTTGTCCTTTCTTCTCCATTCTTATTGCCAGTCACTGTGTTTTAGATTGAGTTGTGTTCCCTCAAAATTCTCTGGTTGAAGTCCTAACTTCAAGTACCTGAGAATATGACTGTATTTGAAGATGGGGCCTTTAAAGAGGTAATTTGGTAAAAGGAGTCCATTAGGTAGGGCCTAATCCAGTATGACTGGTGCCCTTCTGAGAAGAGGAAGAGACATCAGGGATGTATATACAAGAGAGAAAAAGACCGTATGAGGACACAGAAGGAGGTCATCTGCAAGCCAAAAAGAGAAGCCTCTGGAGAATTAAACCCTGCCAGCATCTTGATCTTGGACTTCCAGCTTCTAGAACTGTGAAAAAATAAATTTCTATTGTTTAAGCCACACAGTTTGTTGTATTTTGTTATGGCAGCCCTAACAGAGTAATACACACTACTTCTTGAACTTTCTCAGTCGATTTTGTGCCAAGTCCTGACTTCTTTCAGTCTTTCCTTGATAATGAAAATATAAATCAGATTATTTCATTTCTTTCCTGTGAAAAGTTTTCAGGTATTTTAGAATGAAATCCTTTTTTATCATGTGGTGGATAAAGCCTTTCTGGTGTATTTCTTCCCTGACTATCCTGCTTTCTCTGCTATCATCACACTGGTTATTTGAGCAAAATATCTCAGCATTATCCAAATGGCTCTGATTTCTCACATCTCCTCTCTGTTGAACTGTTCCTTCTTCCTATGATACCCTTCCCTTCCTTTTGTCTAAGAAAATCCTTATTCTTGAAATCTCAGCTTTAACATTATCTGTTCCAGTACCTCTCCCCTAAGTCTCCCAGGCAGTTAGGTGGTTTAAAAGTCTTTACTCACATGGCACCCTGTACAGTGTGTTGTGATTTATTGCTTTCATGTCTCCTGCCTCTGGACAGTAAGTCCTTCAATACCCCTCTGGGTTTGTCATCCTTGGTGCCTAGAATAGTTCTTTGCACATGGAAAGCACACAGTTGATAGGTGAATTTGCTAGTTACAGGCTCTAAGTCTGAATATATGGATTAAGCCTATATAAACTGCATTAGCTTAAGGGGAATGTATATTTAGCCTATTTTTAAGATTTATTTATTTATTTTGAAAATACTGCTGTATTTGTCTTGAATATTACATATACATTTTACTACTGCTAGGAAGTTTTTTTTTTATTTGTGTCAGACCAAACTCTTAGCTTTTTATTTGGCTAGTTGTATTTTTTAAATATGTTTTTCTTCGTAGATTCTATACATTTGCTTCTTGCCTATTTAGAAGTTTACTTTTGCTCTAACAAAGTTTTTTTTTTTTCCCCTCCCCTATCAGTCATGGAATGGCTTTAACTTTATATTTTATGAAGTTGACTTAAGTGTTGTGACTTCACTAATGAAGGACATATTTTCTTTGAAGTCCTCTGAAAATGCCTAATTTAGAGATGATCCATAGTGATCACTTTCTAAAAGGTCAAGGCCCTCTTATTTCATGCAAACTTCATACAAGTAATTAATTTGTTTAGCCATGCAACAAGGTACTGGCAAAATAAGGACCCTGGAACTGACTTCTGTCTCTTGCCACTATACCAAAGGAAATGAAAATGCATATTGTATTTTTTTTTTAAGTAAAAGGAAAAAAAGAAGCTCCAGGAAAAACAAGCAATACAAGAAAAGAATGTTTCAATGTATACTACTGAGCTCTTCAGTGAATGATAGCTACAGTAATATACTGTTTTAGAATTAATCCATAGAACATAGTAGACATTGATTATAGCACTGAATGTAAATAATCAACCTTGACAACGTAAAAAGACAGCTGTTAAAAATGGGAAGGTTGAAAGAGCTGGTGGAAGAAGACCTAAGGGGAGGGGGTATTAATATCCTTCCTTCAGGAGAGTGGTAAAGGGGGGACATGAAGAAAGAAATTGAGACACTGTCTCTGGGAGAGGGAGCAAAGAGGAAAGTTCTGAGCATATTAAGATTATAAAGAAAAATTATAAAGATAAAGGTAACCAACAAAGCATCATTAAATACTAATAAATTGGTGGCTGGGGGAAGAAAAGAAAGCAAGGGGTAACTGTCTCAAGCAGGCAACATTCTCTTTTACCATGGGAAGTCAGTAGATATTTAAGATGGATAAACTTAGAAATAGCAGTATATTAAAATATAGCAAAAGATTAAAACAAGTATTATTTAAAAGAGAAATCTTATCAGAAGATAAAATAATCATTAATTATACGTAAATATATCTTTGAATTTCCTGGCAGCAAAGACAAAAAGACTACGATGGATGATGAAGTTTTTACATTTAATAAAAGGAAGCACTTAATTTTTCCTAGAGACAATTTTTCTGGCACCAAAACTTAGAAGGAAATTATATTACGAGTTCTTATGTAAAGAATATTAACAATAAACAAATGTCTTCACTAAAATTTAAATAGAAAGGCATATGCAAGGAGACAGAATTTGGGAACAACAGGAAGAAATATGGTTGGCTACCAAGGAGCCTCAAAATGAATTAGCTTTATGTGTACATCATTTATTCATTCCACTCAGCAAATATCCAAGCTCCTTCCTACATATTCCAGGCATTGGATGACAGCTACTGATTTTCTAGGATTGAAGAAGATAGTCCCCATCCTTTCAGAACTTGGTCTAGGAATTTGTAGCTGAGTGGTTCTTGGCAATAACTGGGCCTTATCAATATTTACTAAGATTGTATGTCTCTATTATGAATATATTTTAAAAATCACTTTTATCAAGTTAGAGTTACAATGGAAAACATTCCAGTAACTGGAATGCTGTCATCTCCAAGCCACAACACCTTCTCTTCATGTCATAATCAGAAGGCTATTTGAGCATGGAATTGAAGTGATGTGAGATAAGTAATTTTAAGGGATATTTCAGGTATTTAGTGATGCTTGATTAAGTACCCACCTCTTTTTCAGCAGAGACCCATCTCCAAAGTGACCACGTTGTCCAAGTTTCCCAGATTGAGTTGTGTTGCCCTGGACACATATCACTGTTTAACTGAATTTCAGTTGACCCCCTTCATCTTCAACTGTGATTTCACAGGGAATGTGTAAACTTGCTTCTCAGAACAAAGCCAATAAGCAAATATGAAGTCATAATTTAGGGATAACGTTTCTTTGGAGAACTAAGCTAGTACGGTGAGGTATGTAGCTTTCCACATGGTTCTCTCATCAGCTCATATCTGCTTCAGCTCTACATTGAAGCTGCTGGATGGGACTCAAATCAAGGTCGAGCTCCTTGACAGGTATGTAAAGCTACATCTTCTGTTGATTAGCGGATGAGCAGGCAACAAAATTAATACTTGGAGAAATTAGGGGACACTTAGAGCTATTCCATTTCCATATCAAGAGCTGGGGTATTCATAGGCCAAGACAAAATGTATATCTAAAATAAATAATTGTTATATTTGTACTAAGTTCATTCAGTGTCTATCCAACTAGGGGTTACCATGTGCCGTCTGGACCTTATTTTAATATTTAATGAAAAGCTCATTTGGTAATATCTAATGTCCTCATCAGTTCTAGTTCCAGTTTCTACTATATTTATCTGAAACTTTTTAAAGAAACTCAGGGATGTGTGTGTGTAAATATTTACACACATTCACAAAATCTCATTTTATGTAAAGAAAGACCAGTCTGCCCAGTAGAAGAATAAGGGAAATGTAATGTTTATTCCTGATGTATACAATAACTCAAAAGCTGACCAAACTATAATCAAGTCTGAAAAGTCTTCTATAATGGAGAAACTGTAGTGATTCATTAATATGAACCAATAATTGAGGCCTAATATGTATCAGAAATTGCTATGAACAGGAGACACGTAAATGAAAAAACAAAATAGTGCCTATTCTCAAAAGGTGCTTAGAAACCATGGAGCAAACAAATTCAAAAATAGAAAATTATAATGTATACAAATGCTATAAAAGAGGTATTACTGAATACAGTGAAGCTAAGAGTGATATCTTCTAAAGCTCAGGTAAGACCTAAGACTTGAAACAAACAAATGTTAATTACAGGCAATAAATCGTCCAACCAGAAAAAAACCTGGCTATTTAGTGAGCCTATAATGGCCTTAGACAGTAAGGAGATAACTGTGGGGAAGTCTTGAAGAGGCCCTGTGAGTGGGAAAGAAGGCTGCGTACAAGGTGAGACAGACCAGTAACCCAGGAGCAAAAAGGGTAAGGCCTGTCTCAGCAGTAGCAACATGTGGTACTCTGTAACCAAATGTCCGATCAAAATTAGTCTCAACCCTGGGAAAAAGAAGGGAATCCCAAAACGACATTAACTTCCAACTCCCTGAGGAGAAAGAGAAATAGAAATTAAGTTGTCACAGAAATAAATTCTATTCCTTGTGCTCCTTAGTTTGCAAAATGGTGTTTTCAGGGGCACCTGGGTGGCTCAGTCAGTTGAGCGTCCGATTCTTGATTTTGGCTCAGGTCATCTCGTGGTTGTGGGATAGAGCCCTGCATCAGACTCCGTACTTGGCAGGGAGTCTGCTTGAGGATTTTCTCCTCTCTCTCTGCCCCTCACCCCACTCTCACTCTCTCTCTCTCAAATCTTAAAAAAAAAAAAAAAATTTAATGTTTTCACCTGCCAAAGCTAATAAAAAGTTAGTAAACATTTTGTTTCGAATGCCACTTAATTCTGTAAATTAGTTACTCCGGTAGTGGAATAGAGAAAACTCTCATATTTACATCGTGTAAGAAAAACCTCTTCAGACCGTACCTGCCCTTTCAGTGTTTGATTATTCCAAGGCTTGGCAAACTTTTTTTTCCAAAGGAGCAGATAGTATATATTTTAAGTTTGAAGGGTCAGATAAGGGCTCTATAATATATTCTTTCTTTTTTATTTTTATATCATGTACAAAAATTTAAAAACATTTTTCTCTTGGATTTGAATTGGTAGTTGTAGTTTGCCAACCTTGAATTGATCATTTTGCTTAAGGTAGTTTTGCGAAACAAAGAAAAGTTGGTTAATGACATAAAAAATACAAAATTACAGAAGGGGGATTGTTAACATCTATGAAAAAGAACTTTTTCAAATGCTTTTAGCATGCTAGTTCATAGTTTTTTTTAAATGAATAAACTTTTATTCTGAGGTGATGTCAACTTGTAACAGAAATTAAACAGTCTGAAGTTGTGACTGACAAGAGAGGAGAAGGCAATGATCTCCAAATCTATTTGACCAGTGATCTGTTTGACCCATATCTTCTTACATGGAACCCAGTGGGAGAAATGATGGACAAAATGATCTATAAGGTACCTTCCACTTCTAATATTTGTGTACTATTTCTCTCTTGGTCATAGAGAATTATAAATGTGATTCCAGGTTGAAAATTATACTAGCAATTTTTCTCTGTGAACAGTTCCCTCATTTGTAAAATTGGGATGATAATACTATCCCCTTCATAGGATTATTGTAGGCACTAAATTAGTATGAAATGTTTAGTATAGTGCCTTTTAGGTGGTGAACTCTCTATTTCTTAGCTATTGTTATTTCTAAGATGTTTTCCTTTATTTCATAATGTTCTTTAATTATCAAGTCTCCACACACTTTATGTTTGAGAAATTATCCTATACCTCAACCTGTAGGTTAAGTACCTAATAAATTCAAAAACAAGCATTTAATTGTATTATGAAAGCTCAGAGTATAAGAAACCTTAGAAAGTAAATATTTTTGAGGCTTAAAAGAACTTTTATAAATAAGTCATCAGTATTAAGGTCTCTTTTTTTAGAGATCTTATTTTCTTCAAATTGTATTTCAAAACTCCAAATAATGAAATGCAAGAATACAACGTCCCAGTTATTTCAAGCATAGCAGCAGTGTGTTGTAGTTAAAGCACTAATTATGAAGCACAAGCCATTGTGCTCCATCTTCTTCACACTGCTCCTTTGCTGGGTTGCTTTGAAAAGTTTACATTATAGCCTTTGTCTTCTAGGGTTTGTTTTTTGTTTTTTTGTTTTTTGTTTTTTGTTTTTCTGTTTACTTAAATGTAAAAAGTGAAGAATTTCTCTTCGTTCCTCATGGGAACATTGTGAATTCAAAAATAACACTTGTAAAGCTTTTTTTTTCTTTTAAAGTGAATAAAATATTATATATGTACCATCATTGTAGAGTGCAACAAGAAAGTAAAATAAAATGTTTGCTGTCACTTGAGAGGCTGGACTTTGCAATTTATTACATAAGCTTCTTTCCTCATATACCTCCAACAAGCTTGCTTCCATCAACAGTGTCCAACCTGAGTTACTTAGTAGCTGGGTGGACTTGAGCAAGTTATTTTACTTCTGTAAGCCTATTCCTTCATTTGTAAAGTGGGCTCCCATTACCTACCCAACTGAGTTATCAAAAGAATTCATAGCACCCAGAACATTGTAGGCACTCAATCAATATCAGCAAGGATTGCTATACATACCTACAGCCTTAGGAAGGCACTGGGTTTTAAACCTAAAATGAATTTGAATACTTTTGGATGGGGCATATATTCTCCAATTGGCCACACTTCCAATCCAATAGCATCACACAGGCAAATACATGCTCTAAGAAGACTTTTTTTTGAGTTTGGCCCTGGGCCTCAGGTTCTTTGCCTCAAGTTCAAATGGATAAGCTTCCCAAAGGAGCAGTTAAATCAAAAACACAGATTTCTTTCCCCATTCATTTACTAACATTTCCTGTGGGTTGACTATGAACAGAAGTGGAGAGCTACAAAGATACACAAAGCATAGCCCCTGTCCAAGGAGCTTTTCCATTCAATAATAGTTTTTCTGAAATTTGGAATTAAAATTATGTAGTATATTATGACTAGGGCAAATTAGTGTGGCAATATTTAAAGGCATGTAAATACCAAAATATAGTGAATTAATTTTCTGTCTTACCTTTATGTCTTCTTAGTCTTAATCCTTTCCTAAAGCTTTAAAAACAGAATCTCTAGGGTACCTGGGTGGCACAGTCAGTGAAGCAACTACCTTCACCTCAGGTCATGATCCCTGATCCCAGAATCTAGTCTTGCATCATGCTCCCCATTCAGCAGGAAGTCTGCTTCTCCCTCTGATCCCCTCCCCTTTGTGCTCGCTCTGTCTCTCTCTGTCTCTCTCTAAATAAAGTCTTTAAAAAAATTAAAAAATAAAAACTGAACCTCTAATTTTTCATCTATGTTACTTCAGGTGTCAATTTTTGGTGTAAAAATATACTATCAAAGATAAAGGACCCCCAGGAGCCTTTCTCAACATGGTAGCTGTCTGTTATCTCAACCTCTCCCTATTTAGTTGTTGAAGTAATCTCCAAGGATTTTGTGTTTCTCCCTTTCAAAACTATCTTTCTCTTCTCTTTAGTTTGACAGAAAAAGAAGAAATTTCAACTGTGGAGGCTCCACATTTCCCAGCATGACTCTGTTCTACTCAGGAAAATAGAGTAAGATTTCTCACCTTTTCTGTCACAGTCAACTCTCTTTCTCCTGAACTTCTTTATAGCTTTTGCAAATTTTTGCCTGGATCCAGGTTGTTCATATGTAAAAGCGCCATACTTCCCCCCAGTATATATTAAAGCAACTTTGGAAAAATGCACCTAAACAACTCAACACATTTTAAGGCTAGACATGAATTTGTTCCCTTACTATAAATTTTTAAATTACTTCATTTAATCAAAAACCAAACAAAAAACAGTTTGCTCTTACTACATAAAAAGTCATAGCAACATCAAAGTTACACACTGTTCTGACTGTCCTTTTGAAATAGAGATAGAAATAGCATGTATTTGTAAGATTAAGCACTTTTAGAATCATTAAAGAAAAGTAAAATAATAGGAATCTATAAATTTCCAGACCCCACGAAAGAGAGAGTGGGGCCAAGGGGAATGCCCTGGCTGTAGTCTCAGGAGCCCCACCTGAAGGCTCTCCAGTTCTGTGTCACCCGTTACATAACTATCCCCAAAGCTTGACTGATATTTAATGAGGAGGACTGAGTGTGCCTTGTTGTTCTCCACAGACATGGTTTTCTCTGAGCCCCCCATCTCAGTCTCCATCCTTCTGATTTCCCACCCAGTCTCAGCCTGTTACCCCCACCTTTTGTTTGCTGCTGCACCTTGGCTTTGCTGGAACAGCCTCCAGAGAAGCCCACCAACCTGAAAGTACGGAGTTGGGATTCTGGCAGATCCTGGGCTTGAGTTTGTCTCACTTGCTTATTAACTCGGATCTGGGGTGGCTTGCTGTGAGCATTAGCAATAGCATATGTAAAGTGCCTAGTGTGATACCTGACTTTTAGTAGGCGTTCAGGAAAAGGTAGTTGCCATTATTTTATAAACTGGCATTCCTGCAAACAGAGCTAGACCTTCCCAAAAGTCTCTGTCTTAATAGCTGGAATAATGGCTTGCTAATTGATTCCATCCATCCACGTTGCCCCACCCTCCCTGGATAAAAGTCATCACTGTTGGGAATCTTTAGGCATGTAGGCACAGCATATGTTTTCTGTGAAAAGGAACTTGTGCAATTATTTCAAGAATTATTTAATTTTTGAAAGTGTAGGGACCTTAGTCTTTTGTTCAACTTTCAATTAACAGATATTGTGAAGGTAATCTAGCTGTGGCTGTGTTGACATTTCAAGACATATCTTTCTTTATATTTACAGTAGCGTTCCTATGACATTATTTGCCAGAGAGCAGTAATTATTATGAATAGTCATGGTGACTTACCAAATGCAAAGCTCTTTCAGTCAGAAACATGTTGTGAACTTTTACTGTGTGCCCAACTCTAGGCGATGCTGAGATTACAAAGACAAATGCAACCTGCAAGACAAAACCCTTTCACACCTTTGAGGAAGTCACATTTCATAAATGGGTTTACACAGGAGCTCTCAGAAAAGCAGATTGTATGACTCTAAATGACACAGTGTGTGAGGCAGATAGTATCAACAGTCTGATATCTCCAAGACTCCTGTCCACCTTTGGCTGGTGGTTATAGACATTGTTTCCAAAATCCTTCAGCATCTTCCCCACAAATAATTGGTGACCTTGGCTAAAAAGTTTTTTATTTGATTGTAAGCCACTTGATCTGTAATGGTATTTTCCAGCAATCAACAGGCATTAGAACCCACCTTGTATAGTGCATGTGTGTACCTCTGTTTCAACTTTTAACCGTACCCAACAAGCTAGTAATTAATATACTCCTCATCATTTTTTTCTGGCCAGAATACCTACTGTGGCTGTTTATTGTACCTCCCTGGTAATTGAGCATGAAAGAAGTCAGGATTTTTACAAATAAGTTAAAGGTGTCGATCCTTTTAAATACAAAAAAATCGTTAGGTAAACACCCTGTCAAAAGTAAAGGATTAATAAATATTAATGCTGGGCTTTGATTTATGATGTTGAGATTTTAAAAATAAATATTTTTTAAATGGAGCAGGCTGCTCCATTCCTATACTTCTAGAAATTAGAAACAGTGCTGTGACTCTGTGTTGTCTCTCTTTCATGTTCCTCAAACCCTAAGGCTTTCAGTGTAGTTTGTACTTTATTATAAGCCATACTAAAAATATTAATCAAATTGACTTTTCAAAAACATACTTTTCACTTATGTGTTCAATCTTATATTTTCATTCTTATTAAGACTTGGAATATTCATTCATTTTTGAAAGGGAAACATCCCTGTTTAAAAGTGAAAAGGGTCAGTGGGGAAAATATAGCTTAGTTTTTAGAAATTCACTATGGACACAACATTTTGGAAGTTTATTTTAAGCTGTGTAAGGAGATGAATCTGGTGTTCTCATTAGCATTAAGTTTATGGTTTTGATTTAAAAAGTTATAGAATCTTGCCAACTTGGATAATCGTCTTTCATGTCAAATTTCTTATGGTGTATCCTCACTTTGGAAGAAATTTAAGAATTGGTTAATATAGTGAAATTCATTATTTCTATGATTTTTTTCACTTTAAATATATCTTTAAATTTTTACTTTTTGTAAATGGGGTTTTTGTGAAGTTTCTATTATTAAAACCAAGTTACATTTATAAGGCAGAAGAGGCAGCCTTTGTGGTAGCTTGTTTGGTGTTCTGGTTTCTCTGGTTTCATGTTTCTCAAAGTTTGGCTCCCATACCAGAAGCACCAGTATCACAAGAAAAGTGATGGGAGAAGGAGACTCAAATGGAGTTGATTTATGCAGATGGTACCCTGAAAAGACCCCCCACACTTCCCAGCTTTCCAGAGCGGTCTTTCCCTTGTCCCTTCTGTCCTCTTCAGTACTGTGTTTTCTCTGTATTTTAGACTTTTTTGTTTTGTTTTGTTTTCCAGACTGGTAAACCTGTTCTCTATTGTGACTATCTTCCTTTTTAGTTTGTCTATTGAAATTTTTAACTACTAAGTATACAAATGTATTATATAATAATTATATAATTTTAACTAAATTTTAGTTAAATGGTTGTTATATATTAAAGTTTAAATGATCATATGCTAAATAATTTAAAATCTTTTAATTAAATAACGCATACCTATTTTTCCTAGTAAGTCTCTCTTTGTGCTCTAATGTCATCTCTAAGATTTATCTTTTGTTTCTTCACTTTTTCCTCAGAGAATGCTTTGTTCTATTTTTTTATTAAAGTGTTATTAACATATAAATTATATTAGTTTCAGGTATACAACATACTAATTTGACAATTCTATACATTATTACTCAGTGCTCACAATGATAAGTGTGGTCACTATCCAACATTATTAAAATATTAATGGTTCTATTCCCAATATTGTACTTTCATCTCTGTGACTTACTTATTTCATAACTTGTACCTCTTAATTGCCTTTATCTATTTCACCCATCCCCCCTCGACCTACCCCCTGCAATCACCAATTTGTTTTCTGTATTTAAAGAATGCTTTGTTCTCTATGATCAGTTTGGTTTTCCTTTTCTGGGGTTACACAGTCCCCTGAAGTGTATTCTGAGTTTGCTTTGCTTGCTCATGTTCTGTTGCTTCAGCATTCAGATGGCTTTGCACCCTCCATCGCTGTCCCCAGTGAGTGTCTGTTCTGCTGGATCAGTGGTGAATCAACTGACTGATGACTGCCAGTTCTGGGAGAGAGGGAGTCTCTGTCAACAGGGGCAGGAAAGGGGGCAATGAAGCCCACAAAGTGGTTCTTGCCCTGAGCTTCCCCTCAGCCAAGACTGTTAAGATGTAGCAAGCCCTCATAAGACCAAAGATAGCAAGCAAGCAAATTCATTCCCACGCTGTATCCTGTGCCCCCTCAGGGAAACACAGAAGCACCAACATGCTTGACTCCTGGAGGAAGGACAGATGCATCATTTCATTCAACACTATCCAGTGGTAGAATGGCAGGGTCACACAGTAATGCCTATTTAGCTTTTTATGAAGCAGTCTGTTTTCCAAAGTGTACCATTTTCATTCCCACCAGTAGCACAAATACGGTTGGTATGGCCCATCCTTTTAGCTTTAGCTATTTTTAGTACTTACATGGTAAGTCAATTCATTAGTCTGTCCAAGAACTTGTATGCAAATGTTCATAGCAGCCTTATCAGTGATAGCCGAAAACCAGACTTCAAAGTGCCACTCAGGAGCTTTCCAAGATAATGGAAGGTGTTAACTGTGGTATTGGTTACAAGGGTGTGTACATTGTATCAAAAGTGATTAAATTAGGGGTGCCTGGTGGCCCAGTGGGTTAAGCGTCTGCCTTCTGCTCAGGTCATGATCTTGGGGTCCTGGGATCAAGCCCCAGGTCATGCTCCCTGCTCAGTAGGGAGTCAGCTTCTCCCTTCCCTTTAGCCCTCCCCTGCTCATGCTCACACGTTCTCTCTCTTGCTCACTCTCTCTCAAATAAATAAAATCTTTTTTTAAAAAAGCCATTAGACATTTAAGATCTGTGTACTTCCCAGATGAAAGTTTTATTTCAAAAATAATTTTAAAATGTAGAATAAACAAAAAAAAGTTCTTTAAAAAGGAAATAGAGATAGGCCAGATGATTTGTTGAGATTTATACAACCAGTAAGGAAATAGGGAAATAAAGAAATAAACATATAATATCTCCTATAAAAGAAAGGTTAAAAAGAAAGATTCTATAGAGGGCACATGGGTGGCTCAATCAGTTAAGTGTCTGCCTTTGGCTCAGGTCATGATTTCAGAGTCCTGGGATTGAGCCCCACATCAGGCTTTCTGCTCATCAGGGAGTCTACTTCTCCCTCCGCCTCTCCCTCTGTGCTCTCTCTCTTAAATAAATAAAAAAATCTTAAAAAAATAAAGATTCTGTAGATTACCTATAATGACTTAAATATAGTATAAACATGCTTATTTAAATGTGGAATAATATAAGAGGTTTCTAACATGGTAGATCATTACATGGTTTATGGTTTGCAGAGGTAGGGAAAGGTATAAAAAAAGAGATGAAGGGGAGATATAGTTCAACTGAGCAAGAGGGATACTCGGAGAGACTTCACTAAGTTGTGATCAGTGCACATGCATGATCACATGTATACATTTGCATAAAGTTATATGTGGACAGGGTTGCTACAGTGCACAACCCTGGGAGGAACATTTCACATGAGTGGTTATGTAATGCAGCCGTACTTCATAAGGTTGTATATATATGTAAAAAAAACAACAACAACAAACAAACCCAAAAAACAAAACAACAACAAAATAAACATTTTAAAAAGACTATAAAAATGAAATAAAATAAGGGGCTATTACTTCCATAATAAACCAATCCAATCAAGTCTTAGTAGGGAAAGGCTCTTAGTGGCAAGGATTACTTCTTTTCTAATATTGTGGTATTTAAGATTTTATTTATGGCTTCTGAATAGGAGCTAAATCTCCTAAGATATATCTTAAACTTTTCTTACACTAAGGCCTAAGTCTGATCCCTGAATGGAAATACAATGCAATGTCTCCATTTTCTTCATAGTGTAATGATGTGGTTAAGCTGTGCCAAAGCTTGGGTTCAAACTAAATTATATAGAACTAATAGTCACCGTTGTTTGGGAAAGTAATCACATGAATGACTCAGTCCTTGTTCATAAAAAGGAACAAAAATGTTATTACATTTAGCTTATACTTTTGAATACATGGGAAACATAAGAGTATCTGCTAAAGGAACTATTAGAATTAGTAAAGTCATCTAATAAATACAGTTCTAGTAATTTGATCATATCTCTTTTCCGTTTCTTCTCTGGTGGACTCAAACAAGCAGGGCAGTCAGACTGGTAGGGGGTAGCAGGTACATCTGAGGTGGCATGATCCCCAGTGGAGAAGGTAGGTATAGAAATTATTTTCCTTGCTGAATAAAACAGCTGATGTACCAAAGGTGGCTCAGAGGCCCTGTCTTTCCTCCAGGACTCAAGCATGTTGGTGCTTCTGTGGTTCCCTGAGGGGGCACAGGATTCAGCGTGGGAATGAATTTGCTTGCTTGCTATCTTTGGTCTTATGAGGGCTTGCCACATCTTAACAGTCTTGGCTGAGGGGAAGCTCAGGGCAAGAACCACCTTGTGGGCTTCATTGTCCCCTTTCCTGCCCCTGTTGACAGAGACTCCCCTCTCTCCCAGAACTGGCAGTCATCGGTCGGTTGAATTACCACTGATCCCCAGAACAGACACTCACTGGGGACAGTGATGGAGGGTGTAAAGCCATCTGAATGTTGAAGCGGCATAACATGAGCAAGCACAGCAAAATCAGAATACACTTTAGGGGACCGTGTAACCCCAGAAAAGGAAGCCAAACTGATCATAGAGAACAAAGCGTTCCTTTTGAGGAAGTGAACACACAAAAGAATTAAAAATAAATCTTTAAGAGATGACATTAGAACACAAAAATAGACTTTCTAAGAAAAATATGTGTACATAATTTAAATGATTTTAACATATTTAGCATATGATCATTTAAACTTTAATATGTAACCATTTAACTAAAATTTAAAATTATATAAGTATTATATAATACATACGTATAATAATTAGTTAAAATTTTCAATAGACAATTTCTTGTTACTGCCTTTGGACTCTTCCCTAAACAAGTGCAATTTGGATAGATACCATCCAATGATTTGAAAAGAGTTTTATTTTTTTCACGGATTTGGGGGCTTCTTCCAATGAATGGTCCCCTCCTTTTGAGGATTTTTCCTCTCAGTTTTCAGCCACACTGGCAGTCCCAAATTCTGTCCTTGACATCTCAGGCAAATAAAATGTTTTCTGTTTGAGTTCTAGTAGTTCTGTTCCTTTTGGGCTAAAGTAGGCCCTCAGGAAAAAGGCTGCCTAAAAGTAGGTCTCAACCATGCATTTCCATTCTTTGAAGGCTTGAATTCCTTCCAATTTTCGCCTGTTTCTGGTCACTCTCCATTGCTTTTAAATAGTTTTTTAAGTATTTACATTGTTCAGAATTTATAATTATTATATGCAGGAGGGTATCAGAGGCGGTTCTCCCCCATGCTCCTACACATTGTATGATGGATTGCCAAGAAAATGATGATTTTGTCCTTATTACAAATCTGTTGTCTATTGACTATGTTTATGATCTCTTTTGCCATACAAAGCATTTAAGGATTATGTAGTCAGCTCTATCTGTACCAGTTATTAACTTTTTTTTTTTTTTTTTTTTAGCTCCAAAGTCCAAAGTCATTCCAAATGTTGGAGCTGAGACTCTGCAAACCACATTTCTCCTTGCAGCTGGCTTGCTGTTCGGTGTGAGGCAGAGGTCTGAGACCAGGCTTGTAGGACCTCTGGGGTCCTGGGTTTTGATAACCCCAATCTCTTCCCTCTGTTCTCCCAGCCCTGGAGTGAGTGAGTGAGTATGTGTGTATGCACATGCATGCACTTCTTCCTGCAATTACTCTCTCTGGTTACCTTCTTGTTCTGTCTTCTTGCTCACTGAGCCCTCCAACACCTTTGTACCGAAATTGGTGTATTGAATTCCCTTCATTGAAATAATCAATGCATTTCTTCCTTTCATTACTGGATCCTAATATACAATTTTGTAAAAACTTGTAGACTTTTATTTTTTAATATATTTCCTAAACATTATTTTGTGCATATCTTAGATTTTATTATAATACTTATTTTTCTATACAGTGAAATATTTAATATATCTGAAATTTAGTTTTGGATTGTTGTGCAAGAGAAAGATCACATTTTAATTTTTTCCCGATGAATACTCAGTTGGAATAGCAGCCATTTATTAACTAATTCATCTTCCCACTGATTTCTAATATAAAATTATCATGTTAATTGTCATGTACACTAAAATATTCCTGGAAGCTGATCAGTTTTTAAAATACAACTGCTCATTCCATATTACATTATTTTAGTAGCTTCATATTTTGATATTTAAAATTTCTGCTTCTATTTCTGGATGCTTAGGGCTAGAAATTTTAGAAAGTTACTGATTTTGAAATATTAATCTAGTATACTGTTTTTTTCACTAAATTCTTATTAATCCCAGAATATTTTTTCTAAATCTCTTTAAATATAAAGTTTAATTTGAATGAAAATAACATATGTTAACATTAAGACAGTGTTTTTTATTTTAAAAATTATTTCATCTGATATTAATTTGGACTTATAAATTTTCTGATTGGTAATCTTTTCGTATATCTTTGCTATCTATTTACTTCAGACTTTTTCTGTGTCTTGTAATCTTAGTATAGCTGGATTTTTAATTCATTTCTTAGTATTGTCTAACAATGATTATTCATCTATATGGATTTTTTCTTGTGTATTTTATTGAGGTTTTTATTTATCCTGATTTTTTTTTTTGTTTCATTTTTTTCCTTTCTTCTTTCCTTCTCTCCTTTCTTTTTTTCTTTTGAATTGGTCAGGCTGTATTGCATTGGGAATTATCTCTAGTCCTATTATTTCAGTTCATACTCTGGGAATTTAAAGTCTAGATATAGTCAATATCTTTATGTTCCCCCTAAACCAGACATTGGTAAACTTTTTCTGTAAAGAGGCAGATAGTAAGTATTTTAGGCTTTTCAGGTCATAGAGTCATTCTGAAACTGTAACTCTGCCATTGTAGTATGAAAGCAGCCATAGACACTAAATAAACAAACAGATGTGGTAGTGTCCCGGTGAAACTATTTATAAAACTAGATGCTGAGCTGCCACCAAGTGCCTAGAGGGTGCAGCTTCCTCCAATGCCAACAGCCCGGAAGGTAGACTATCAAGACGCAGACTATTGTGAGTTGAATTGTGCCCCACAAAAGTATACATAGAAGTTCTTACTCCCAGTATCTGTGAATGTGACTTTATTAGGAAATAGTCTGTTTACAGATATAATCAAGCTAATGTGAGGCCATACTGGATTGGGATGGGCCATAAATCTAATGACTGGTGTTCCTATTAGAAGGCCATGAAGAGATACAAACAAACACCCAGAGAAGATGGCCATGTGAAAGCAGAGGCAGAAATTAAGAGTGTGCAGCTGCACCTGAGAAACACCAAGAATTGCTGGTAAGCACTGGGATCTAAGAAGAGGCCAGGAAGAATTCTTCCCTAGAAACTTCAGAGGGATCAGGGCCCTGCCAACTCCACCATTTTGGATATCTAGACTCCCAAACTGTGAGAGAATAAATTTCTATTGTCTCAAAATAAATGAAAATAGGAGGCAAGCGAGTTTTAGTCCAAGCACTGTAGTTTGTCAACCTTTGTCAGGAGGATCAAGTAATTTAGAATGTTTCAGTGCTAGCCATCCCACTCGTTTACAGTTTACATTCAAATGTTGCCATGATGGGGCACCTCAATGACACAGTTGGTTGAGCATCTGACTCCTTCCTGGTTTCGGCTCAGGTCATGATCTTAGGGTTATGAGATCGAGCCTGGCATTGGGCTCCATGCTCAACCCAAAGTCTACTTGAGATTCTCTCTCCTGCTGCCCCTGTCCCCCCACCCAACTCTCTTTCTCTCTCTCTCTCTCTCAAATAAATAAATAGATCTTTAAAAAAAAATGTTGCCATCCAGTCTAGCAATTTTTTTTCAAAAATTCTACAGACTGGATGTTATTTTATTGCTTTGTTTTTTATTATTATTACTATTGTTTTACATTAATATGTATTTATTTTTTTCCATGTATTTACCCTTTTCTTCACTATTTTTTCCTATTTTCCAGATCTTACTTGTGGAGTTGTTTTCTCTATCTTGAATTGTATTTTTAGATTTTCTTTTAGTGAATATCTTTTGGTGAAAACTCATTTTATCCAAAAATGTTTTTATTTTACTCTCATTCCTGGAAAGTAGCTTTTCTGTGCATAATTATCTAAAAGTTAAAACTTACTCCACTGCCTTCTGGGTTCTGTTGTTTGCTGCTGAGAATGCAGCTGTCCATTGGTGCCCTTTCTCTCTAGCTGCCTAAAATGTGTTTGGCAGTTTCATCATAATGTGTCTTGTTGTGGATTTCATTTGAATAGCAAATATGTTGAGTATCTACTCTATGTTGAGCACACTTTTAGGAATTTGGGATAAATCAGGGAAGAATGAAGACAAAAACCTTCAAGGAAGATTATAGTCTGTGGGGGTAGGAAGAGACATAAAATAAAAAATAAGCATCATGAACAGTATGTTAGGTATGTTCTGTGGGGGAAATGTAGATCATAATAAAAGTGATCAGGATTTCTGGGAGGATGGATCAAACTGTAGCAGAAGACAAGGTGGTCAGAGTATGCTTCATTAAGAAGGTGATAGTTAATGAGGGAAGACATGAATGAGAACATTGGCTAAATGGACATGTAGGGGGGAAGCATTCTAGGCAGAAGAAACAACTAGACTTAGGTCAAATATTCTTAATGTGTTGGAGTAATAACCTTGAGGCCAGTGTAGCTGCAATGGAGCAAGTATGAGATAGAGCAATAGAAAGAAACAATAGAGAAGTACAGAGGGCACATAGAGAAGTGCAGGGTCCCTGTAGGGACTGGATATTTATTCAAAATTTTGAGCAAAGGAGTGACAAGAAGTGACCTGTTTTAAAAGGATCATTAACCAGCTGCTGAGTTGAGAATAGGTTTTAGGAAGCAAAGGTAGAAGCAGAGAGAACTGTAGAAATTTATTACAGTAATTCAGGTGAGTGATGATGGTGACTTAGATTGAAGTTGCCACAGTGATGGTGATAAGATGTGTTCAGATTCTGGATACATTTGGAAGGTAGGACAACAGGATTTCTATTAGATTAGATGTGGAATACGAGAAACAATGGAGAGGTAAGGATGGGAATAATCAATCAGAGGATGGAGTAGCATCAGTCTCCCTTGGAATTGATTGGCTTTCTTCCAAATGAGGAATATAATTGTAAAAAAAAAATTGGGATATTCTCAGGCTTTATTTTTTTATTTCCTCTTTCTAGAATCCCAATAAAATGTATTTTAGACTCTTCTCTATGGTTTTAAATCTCTTTGTTCAAATTTTGGTCTCTGTTTCTCTAGGCTTCATTCTGAATAACTTCTTCAGATTCACTATATACCTTAATCCAGATCTCTAATCTGATGTTTAACCTTTATGCTGAGTTTTAATTTCATTTAAAAAAAAATTTGTTCTACTACTGAACACTGGCTCTCAGGAATCACTGCCCTTCATTGCCTGATATCCAATATCTTAAGAACGGTTGTTAATACTTCGTCTGTTTTTATTTTTCAGTTGTCTTAGTTGGAAGGCAAATCTGGCCCCGTTATTACAACTTGGTTTTAGAAGCGGGTATGACTTGGAATATAACATTTAACTTGCCCATAATAGTAAGCACATTCCATGGGGCGCCTGGGTGGCTCAGTCGTTAAGCGTCTGCCTTTGGCTAAGATCATGGTCCCAGGGTCCTGGAGCCCCGCATCAGACTCCCTGCTCCGCGGGAAGCCTGCTTCTCCCTCTCCCACTTCCCCTGCTGTGTCCCCTCTCTCACTATGTCTCTCTCTGTCAAATAAATGAATAAAATCTTTAAAAAAAATAGTAAGCACATTCCAGACAGAAAGTACAGCAAATGAAAAGATTTAAGATGGAAAGGTGCTTTATATATTCTAATAACTAAGAAAAGATGTGTTCTAATAACCAAATAAACAGGGAAAAGGAGGATAATTGTCCTTGGATGAGGGTGGAAAGAAATGCAGAGCCCTGATCATACAAGGACTTTGTTAACTTTGTTTTCTTTGCGTTTTTAATATATAAACTGCATGTGTAAGTTTGTGATGCTGTATCATCTTTATGAATTGTGCCTATTTAATTCTTCTTCGTCGTTTCAACTTTAGTTGTACCTAGTCTGAAATTAATATTATGATGTCTTTATTTTTGTTGCATTTGACTGGAATCTCTTTACTTTTCTCTTTATTTGTAATATACCTTGATCATTTTGTTTTTATTGTGTTTTTATAAATGGCACTTTGCCTAGGTTTGTTTTTTTTAAATGAATCTAACAATCTCTTTGCTTTAATAGGCAGAGTTTATTCTCTTCCCTTTTTCTCTAAGGATTGATACTTTTTTAAAAGATTTTATTATGTGAGAGACAGAGAGTGAGAGCGAGCCTGAGCAGGGGGGAGGGGCAGAGGGAGAGGGAGAAGAAGGCCTCCTGCTGAGTAGGGAGCCTGTTGCATGTCTTGATCCCAGGTCCCCAGGAACATGACCCTGATGAGGGAACAGAAGGCTGTCTGAGGACAAAGCAAAAGCTGATACCCCACCCCACCCCCACCCATGGGATATATGTGACATTCCTCAGGCACTCCTAGTGCCCTAAAGCTAAGGAGAGGAAAAACTTACAGAGATCACAATCCTGCAAGACATGAGTCTTCCTCAGTTTACAAATGTCTTAGCAATCTACAAGAACAAAGCATTTCTATCAATAACCTAGCTTCCAGAAGGAAATGTAGATATAATTAAATGTCCTTATAACTTGCAGCCCACTGACAGATACTTGAAGCCAGCAGAGTGTAATGTTCCTCCAGGAAGCTCCCAACTATCTTCATGTTAATGCCTTGCTAGAGGGAAAAACAACCTTAACTTGACAATGGCAAGGTCTGGTATCCTGTGAATCTCCTTTAACATATGAAAGATCTTTCTCAAAACCTCCCTTTTTCCTTATCTCCCCCAACCCCATAGTATATAATCAGCAACCCCTCACAACCCCAGTGCAGCGGTTCTTTCTGCCCATGCTTTAATAAAGCACCATTTTGCACCAAAGACGTCTCAAGAATTCTTTCTTAGTCGTCAGCTCCCGACCTCACCCCACCTCACCTCACCTATGTTCCAAAACCCCATCAACCTTAGCTGAAGGCAGATGCTTAACCAATTGAGCTACCCAGGCACCCCAGGATTGATACATTTTTATTTGATGATTTGTCTTGTTTTGTTTGATGATTTGTTTTACATTGCTTTTTTCTGGTCTTTATTTTTGTAGTTTGGATCAATTTGCTGTTCATTTCATTTTTTTTTTTCCTTTGTTAATTTGGAAGCTCAACCACACTTTTCCATTTCATGAATCATTAGTTGATTTTCTTGGCACTTATAATCTGTCATTCATTTCTCTGCTATTATTTAAAATATGTTGCCAATTATTTTGCCTATTCAGATCTTCTGTTTTCCCACCTTGTTTTTTTTTTTTTTACTGCTCCCAGCTTTTATTAAATGAGACCTGTGTAATATCTTGACTTTCCTCCTTTCTTTTCTGTCACTCCCAACTACATGAAACATCTGGAAAAATTTTGCTTTCTTTATATCCTTTCCACCGTATTAATTCTTAGGTTTTGCTATATTGTGTATTTTAGTTCTAGATCATGATTAGAATTTCCATTGAATTATCTTTGCAAGAAAACTACTTTGTTTTAGAGTGCTTGTTTTATGTTTAAATAATATTAACATTAATAATAATAACATGATTTAATGTCACATATAAAATATATAATATGCTAGCATGACATATATTTAACATTTCCAGAGGGTCTAAGAGATAAATCTATTCAGATTTATCCATGTTCTCCATTATTTCTTTCTTAAACCTACATCTTGAGGTCTCTGTTTTGCTTCATTTTTTTACAGTTTGAGTAGAAGGTGTTTCGAGAGTATTGTTCTCATTTGGAGTATGTGATATGCTCTCTAAATTCTTACATGTATATAAATATCTTTTAGGTAGTATTTTTGGCTGGGTATAGAATTCTTAGATTGTAATACTTTTTTCCCATTAGCCCCCTATAGTTTATTTGGAGAAAAAGAGTCTATTTATCATTGGATATCATAAGCAGCGCTGGTGACAGGAAAGACATGGACTCTCAGAGTCTAGATTTATTCCACTGCCTTCTCCAACTACCAGTATTATATATGGGAAGCAGAATGTCAGAAAGGAGAGATGTTATACAGCTGGCTTTGAAGGTAGAGGAAGGAGCCATGAGTTAAAGGTGTAGGTGATTCTAGAAGCTGGAAAACACATTCTTTCCAAGAGCCTCCAGAAGGAAATAGCCCTAATGGCCTAGTTTAGACTTGTGAATACCTCCAGAACTATAAAATAATGAATTTATGTTGTTTTAAGCCATTAGGTCTGTTGTAATTTGTTACAACAGCAATAGGAAATTAATATACCAATTTTTTATATTTTAAACTCTGATTTATTTCTTGCACTGATTCTTTATGTCTTTAATTCAAGTATCAAAAACATTAGTCTGTCTTTCACTTCTCCTACTAAAATATCTATCTGTCCATCCATCCATCTATCCAAGTATAATTAACATACAGTCTTACATTAGAGAGAGCATGCAAGCAGGGGAAGGGGCAGAGGGAGAGAGAGAGAGAGAATCTTAAGCAGGTTCTGTGCCCAGTGTGGAGCCTAACACAGGGCTTGATCTCACAACCCTGAGATCATGACCTGAGCCAAAACTGAGTCAGATGCTTAACTTACTGAGCCACCCAGGTGCCCCTATTTTTGGAATAATTTAAGAAGAATAGCTCTTACCTCTTCTTTAAATGCTTGGTAGCATTTACCTGTAAAGCCATCTGCTCCTGGACTTTTGTTTGTTGGAAGTTTTTGATTACTGATTCAATTTCATTGTTAATAATCATTCTGTTCAAATTTTCTGTTTCTTCTTGATTTAGTTTTGGAAGGTTATATGTTTCTAGGAATTTATCCATTCTATTAGGTTGTCCAATTTGTTGGCATGTAATTTTTTGTTATATTTTCTTATAATCTTTTATATTCTGTGGTGTCAGTTATTTCTTCCTTTTTAGTTCTCATTTTATTTACTTGAACCCCCCCTACCCCTTTCTTTTTCTTTTTTCCATGAGTCTGGCTAAAGGTTTATCAGTTTTTTTTAAATCTTTTTAAAGAATCAGCTGTTTGTTTCATGGACCTGTTCTATTGTTTTTTTTTTTTTTTAGTTTCTATTCGTTTATTTCTTCTTTAATCTTTATTATTTCCTTCTTTCTACTGGCTTTGGGCTTTGTTTGTTCTTTAGGTTAAGGTTGGGTTGTTTATTTAAGATTTTTCTTGCTTCTAGAGGTAGGCCTGTATTGATATAATCTTCCCTCCTGAAACAGTTTTTGCTGCATCCCGAAGATTTAGCACCATTGTTTTCATTTTTATTTGTCTCATGTAGTTTTTAATTTCTTCTTTGATATCTTGGTTGACCCATTCATTGTTTTAATGTTACTTAACCTCTGTGTATTGGTGTTCTTTTTAGATGTTTTTCTTGGGATTGATTGCTAGTTTCAGACTGTTGTGGTCAGATAAGATGCACAATATAATTCAGTCCTTTTGAATTTATTGAGGCTTGTTTTGTGGCCTAACATGATCTCTTCTGGAGAATGTTCCATGTGCACTTGAAAAGAATGTGTATTCCACTGTTTTTGAATGGAATGTTCTGAATATGTCAGATTCATGGGATACAGTGTGTCATTCAAAGCCAGTTTCTTTGTTGATTTTCTGACTGGATGATCTATCCATTGATGTAAGTGGGCTGTAATACCTTGACTGATTTTTAACCTGGAGTTAAGCCCCACTAATTGCAAAAACTCACAAAGTTAAGCCCTCCTGTTTTTCAGAACCAAATATTATGGGGACTTGGCTCTTGGCTTCCCAGTGTAGGTCCCCAGTGTGTGGGGTGCCTAGTGTAGGGTCTGTTCCTCTCTATTCTCTGTGCCTGTGGTCTCCCTCTCATTTGTGGTTAGTCTCTCTGGGAATTTGGTTCCTGACTGGGTCTCTGTCCTTCTACTACTTTCTATATGACTGCCTCTCTATGATTATATATGGAGAGTATGTTTTGCCCATTTTCAGGTCATTTTTGGGGTTAGTTGCTCTGATGTGGATGTTATCTATGTGTACCCGTGGGACAAGGGAAGCTTAGGATCCTCCTACTCTGCTATCTTAAAAATTCTTTTTGAGTGAAATAAGTCAATCAGAAAAAGACATGTATCATATGACCTCACTGATATGAGGAATTCTTAATCTCAGGAAATGAACTGAGGGTTGCTGGAGTGGTGGGGGGTGGGAGGGATGGGTGGCTGGGTGATAGACATTGGGGAGGGTATGTGCTATGGTGAGCACTGTGAATTGTGCAAGACTGTTGAATCACAGATCTGTACTTCTGAAACAAATAATGCAATATATGTTAAGAAAAAAAAAAGAAGAAGATAGCAGGAGGGGAAGAATGAAGGGGAGTAAGTCGGAGGGGGAGATGAACCATGAGAGACGATGGACTCTGAAAAACAAAGTGAGGGTTCTAGAGGGGAGGGGGGTTGGGGGATGGGTTAGCCTGGTGATGGGTATTAAAGAGGGCACATTCTGCGTGGAGCACTGGGTGTTATGCACAAACAATGAATCATGGAACACTACATCAAAAACTAATGATGTAATGTATGGTGATTAACATAACAATAAAAAATAAAAAATAAATTCTTTTTTTGTGCACTCTTAAGTATCCTTAAGTGTGCTTATTATTACTATATTCATGTTTTCCTGTGCCTCCTTTACTGTTGAGCATTCTGTCCTGACTGATACACTTCTCTTTCTGGTTGCTGAGTCCTACATGTTTTGTTATTACTTTTCTTTGCCAGCTCACTGGGAACTCCAAACAGCTGGCATGATGTACAGCTATCTCCACCTATAATCTGGCTGGGGAGAAGCAGATAGGCTATAAGTCTCCTAATCATGAGGAAGAAGCCTCATGCTCCAGGCCAAAGATCACTCATTCCATCATTTCAGCTCCTCCTTTGTCTCTTCAGGGCCAGGGAGTCTCCACATACTTGCTCAGTGTTGTTGTTGACCTTTCTATCTGGAATTCATAACAACCTGGTTATGATCCTCCACCTAGTGCTTTCTGGTGCTGGTCTCCAAGTTCTAACCCTACCCCAACAGTTAGCCTCACACCATTTCTTTCATCTAGTTGGCCCACTGGGTATAAAGCTTCACTTCATTTGGTTGCCTGTTGGTGGCCATTTGACTCAAATGGGGCAGAATGATTGAAATTGGTGCTGGAAAAGAAGAATGCTACATTCAGGTCATTATCTTCCTGGAATTCCAAGGTTGTGGATTTTTTTCTTTATACTTTTGAATAATTATTCTTCATATGTCTTATTTTTTTCATTAAATTCACTGTATATCAAATGTTGATTATGCTTTTTAATGGTATCATCTCCATTCAAAAATTTGTCTTCATCTCCAAAATTCTGGAGCATGTCTTCACTTGGCTCCTTTAAAAAGGTTAATACATTTTCAGATACTCTGCATACCTGAGAATGTCATATTGGTGACTTTCCATACAAATAATACCTTGATTCATTTTTTGGACTATTTATGAGATTTCTTCAGATATAACTCTTTCGTTCTCGCCTTGATTGATCCAGAGGAGAAAAATGTCTCTCTGAATTTTTATTTTCAACTCCTTTAATATAATACTCCTTTCAAATTATATGTTTGAAAATCATTTTTACTTGTAGCCAATTATTTTTTAAAACCTGAAACATGGTGATGCCTATTTCTAAGTTACAGTTTTACTTATGTATGGAAATTTTTCTTAAGTTACATATTTTATTAGTGATGCCAACATCCATTTATCCTGTGTTCTTTGGAAAATTCTGTCATTTTTAGGTTAGATTTCTTGCTTTATTCTTCCTGAATGTCATCTTTCTGCAAATTTATAATATACATTGTTATTTCTTCAGTGACAAGGATATGGTTGTCACGTTCATCTCTTTCTGTTTCAACATTTAGTCATGAGGCTTGCTTTTGTATGGGTTTCAGGTGAAATTAACATGTTTGAAATGCCTACTGTGTACTAGGAATAGGTGCTATGTTAATATTATTTTCCACTTGAGAACTTCAGTATACTGCGTTATACAACTGCAGGACACCATTTACTTTATATTTCTCAGGGTTGTACAGTGGGTTGTATCTGACTGGCCTAGAACATACCATTAACCTTGTTTTACATATGGAGAAACATAGAGAGGTTGAGTGATTTTTCTCATGATCACATGGTGAATAAATAGCCAAACCAGTTTTAATCTCAGATTAGGCTCCAACTTTCACACTCTTTGTTCTATCATACAACATCTTCCCATGATAACCAGCTTTTGCCTGCTTCCAACAGTGATTTTATTTGGTCTATTGCAGATTTCATTTTGTTTTTTACTTTATCCTGGACTGTTCTTGTTTAATCGATTGTCCTGTCCCTTTTTATCTCTTTGAGAATAGATTTTATCCCTTTTCTAAAATCTTCTTGCACCAAATCTATTTTGGGGTTATGTTTATCTCTGAGCTCCCACAGTTTTGCCCTACTTTAGTGTTACAAAAGTCTTTCAATGATACAGATTATTTTTTTCTTATACTCATACTATCTTCAGATAGTGTGGAACTTAACCTGTGGAACTTTGTGTTTCTGTTGAAAATGATCTTTGAATTACTGCATAGTGTCCCATATATATGTGTGTGTGTGTATAAACATATATATGTGTATGTGTCTATACATGAGATATACCTATCATTTTTGCTTATTTGCCTACTTATCTACTTTTGAGAAATCCATACCTGCGTAACATCACAAATCCATAAACTTACATAAATATTCTAACATTTTTGTAAAGGATGATTGCCCCTTGAAGAAACAATATCCTTTTTGTTGAATATCCCTCAAATTGCCCAATTCTATATAAGGTAGGGCCACTTTCCCACATCACAATTAGCATCTTATGATTTTAACAAGTTTTTTCTATCATTATCATTATTATTATAATTCTACATTCTAAAACTCCCCTTCAAATAACAAGGGTTAACTTATTTTGGAAACTAGATTATCCTCGGTAGATGTTCTCAAGTTATCATGAATAAAAAAACTGATCAGTACCTGCAAAATATCCACTTACCTGACATCTCTTCAAAACGGATGTGGGTTTATTTTATTTCCTGCTTGTCTGATAATACTGAGGAATATTCTTTTTGTTCACTTGAACTACTTTGTTTTGAAGTATTTGGCTTGGAGCAAAAGAAACTAAATTAATCAGGGTTGCATATCCCTGTCCAGTGACTTACATGAAATGAAATTGATAGCCTGGTCTTACATTATACAGATTGTTCTTGCTATGGAAATAAACTCTACACGTAGAAATTCACTTTAAACATACAAGGAGAGGAAAGCATTTATCTATCATTCTCAAACATGGTTGGTTTGCAAGCTGGCTTTGGCCCCACCTTACTTCTGTTGTCAAATTATTCAGACTAAAAATAGTTCAGGATAGTAAGAAATAACATCTTTGTTGTTCCTACTTATAATTTGTTAGGCTTACTTCAGACATTAATAATGAATAGAGAGGTTAAATATTAGGGGTTGTGCATAAATTTTCAAGAAAGTAATTCAAAGTTTATCAAACCTTCTCTGATTATGTTTGTACCTCCAAACAACATTCCAATAATTCATTTAAATAAGTTTTTAACCAAGATCCAATTTTGGTATTTAGATTTCTCTGTCCTTTCTTCCAGAGATTGTATAAGCAATGAAATACAGGCTTACTGAGCCTACTAAGTTACATTACCTGCTAAATACATGAAGCAGATCACCCAGAAATGTCAACTATTGGGCAGGCATGACAGGGATCTTAAGTAGATCTATTAAAAGATGTGATGAGAAGTAAAGGAAAAGGAGCAAAAGAGGTATGAAGAGCTGAGAGATAAAGGATGACACACCTCAGAATGGGAACAAAGTAATTGATAATGCGTCATTAATAACAGTGTCTATGAAAGGCTGCTCCTATCTCGACCTTGGGTGAGCTTGCCTTATGAGTCACTGCATTATGCCAAAGCAAATAGATCCTATAGAGATTGATGTACATGGTATCAAAAAGATCCAAGTATCAAAAAGTTATTAAGAAACTTCTGGTAAGTATACTGATGAGGGTAGCTTAGATGGGATGGGAAGACTCTACAAAATTGAGGAATTCCTATACATGGAATTAATGAAGAAGATCTGTTATAGGAAGTTTGACCTTATAATTTGTAAGGAGCCAAAAATCACATGCACAGCAGTGAGTTTGCCTATACAAAATTTCAATATGTGCAGTTTCACTAAATTATGCCCTTTTTTGGCTAGTGTTCATCATGTTTTTGAGATAAATTGAAAAAGACAAATGAAAACTTGAGAGTAGAAAATGGAAGCAAAGCAAACGGCAGAGGGGAAAAAAATATTCTTAACATTGTCTTGGCAAGATGAAGGAAACTGAAGGTCCTAAAACTGATTTGAGATTTAGAAGCACTGATAGGATGTTATCATGGAGACAGCTAAGCTACATATCTATGTGGTTTTGAGAGGACTCTTGAGAAATTACTTTTAAAATATCCCAAATATCTAAAATGTTACCTCAATCATTCACTATTTGTCCATTGCTCTGAGGTACCATACATTTGACCATTGGGACTAGCCCTCTCCCTTACTAATGATGTCAGTAAAAGAAAAAAAAAATCAGTGCATGTAGCAGAATATCCACAGGCCCTTTCAGCCTTTGACCACCTTTGCTTTTGTTTTTAAATTGCCTTTTCTAGTTTCTGAGCTCAGTAGGATGTGGCCAACCATTTTCAATTTTAGCAACATCCTTATTCCTTTATACCAGAGTTTTAACCTGAAATCCTCCCTCTTTCTGGCTAATAAGCAGGTTACTCTGCATTTCTGCATCTTAGACAATACGTTGGGGTATAAGAGAAGTAAGTTCACAACTGAGACATCAAATCAGAAAAGTACTGAAAATTTGGATGTAGGAAAGAAACAGAAAAAAATCTCTTGGAATGCATTTGATCTCAAATTTGAATTTCTACCTATCTTAGATCCAATCCAAAATGAAAGAAAAGAGAGACATAAAAAACACAAGTTGTAGGGTTTTCTCTGCCTCTCAGGACCATGGGATGATATTCACCATGGGATGATATTCTTGGGGGAAACCATTGTTCTTGTTCCTCCCAAATTCCCATCTTCGGTCCTGGTCTATGACAGGCTAGAAACAAGGTCTCCACTGCCTTGGAAAAAAGCATTGATTCTTTCTGCCTGGAGTCCTCAGGATTTCTCTTGGATCACTCCCCTTATCTGGGTTCTCTCCAGGGGGATTTCCTCCACACATTTACTGTCTAAAATTAATGATAGGGGACCTCAGCTTTTTCTTATAGCCAAAGACGTAATAGTTTCTATAGAATTAGAAAGTTGTAGATAATTTTGCTCCTCTCTACCTCTCTCACTTCAGCTCTGACCATGACAGGGCCACATTTGCCTTCTTTCCTTTCCTCAAAAATGTCATTCCATCATGGTCTTTGTACTAGCTATCCATTTTTGCTTGGAATGTTCTATCTCCAGTTCTTCACATATCTATGTCCTTCCCATCATGTCAGATTCCAAGATGCCGTCCCTGACCACCCTATTGAAAGTAGCATCCACTTACCCAGAAGTTGCTTTCTATACCACTATACTGATTTATTTTCTTTAGCTCACTTATCAAAATCAGTAGGTTTACTTGATTATGTTTTTTTTTTTCTCTCTGCGTACTAAATTAGAAGCTTCATGAAAGCTGGACTCTCATCTATCCTGTTTATGACTGCATCTCCTTCACATGGCACAGTGCCTAGCACATAGTGAGTACTCAGCAAATGTTTTTTGAATGAATACATGAATAAGTGAACAAATGGGAATAGTTCTAACCTTTCTGTAACACTTTATACAGGGCAGAGCCTTATGTATTGAGAGACCAAAAGGACACTGAATCTGGAGATACAGTCAAGGAAGGTAACCCTTTGATAAACAAGTTCGAATCTTCGGTACCACACCTCTGCTACCCCATAAATGATAAACACAAAGGGTAATAGGCAGCTGGCAATATATCCACTGAAAGGTGCCTGTATCTGTCCAGGTTTCTGTGGAAACCTGATGAAGATGATTTAATAAAGCGACTCTTTACAAAAGTGGGGCAGCATATAAAAGAAGAAACAAGGGGTGGTGCAGTGCCTTGGAGTTTGACAATTACATGAGGTATTACCACCCCTAGATGTGAAGGAACAAGACACAAACAAAAAAGTGGTCATTGGAACCTGGCAGGACCTGGATCTTCAGTAGAGAGAAGCAGCCAATCTACATCAACCTGTCAGGGAGGAAGGATTTGGGGAGAACACCTTCCCTTCTTCTCCTCCTGCTCCATGGATCTCCTGCTGGTGCCTGTCATTGGTGAATCTGGCCTGAAGCAGGATGGTAGGGAAGCCTGTAGAGAGATTAAGCAAGGTGAAGAGGATCTGGAGGCACTAATGGAAAAATCTAGCGCAGTTCTCCTTACTCTAATTATCAGTGAAAGCCAGGAACTTTGATGAGCCAACAGGATATCTGGCCTCTCTATCAAATATATTTTTATATATATATAAAATTTATATATATATATAAATATATATAATTTGTATATATAAAAATTTTTTATATATATAATTTTTTTTCCTGGCAAAAGTTAGAGAAGCAAAGTATACTGATTAAAAATTTGGGCACTGGAGCTGGGCAACTGGAGTTGAATGCCAGTTTCTTTACAATTATCTTACAGGTAAAATGGGATCAGAGAGATTTGTTGTGAGGATTAAATAACCTAAATAAATTAATATCTGTAAAATGCTTAGAAGAATGCCTGGTATTTAATAAGTATTAGCCCTTATTATAGGCTTCCTCTTGACTTCAGTGTCTTGATATGGTATAGTTTCTAAGCTCTCAGAACTAGCACAAAATTATATAAGATATTATTTGACTGGTCAATGTTTACAGTTATAGGAACTTAAACTGAACATATCCTGAATCTTTGATTTTGGAGTCCTGGTTTGAGGTTTCCTCCTTCTTATTAATGCCTTCCTATGAAACACTGGACCCAGGACTACCTTTAATTATCTGTAATTAATGCATTGGCTATATCTTTTCAGAGTTGAAGCTCATTTCTTGTTGCAGCTTTCTAATGCCTTACAGATTTTGCTTGAGGCTTAGCAGAATGGACATTTGTCACAGGACAAATCCAAGGAAGTCCACTGCCATGAGGAGAGGATTTTCAGGCTTTTCCAAGGTCCTGATGATGATGATGATGTCATCTAAATTAAGTAGTTCTCCCAGGAATCTCATGACCATGGTCTCTGTTTCCATCAACAGTTGGAAGGAACAGGGCAGTCTAAGATCCCTTGGAGCATTTCTTCATATTCCACACAGGGAGATGAAAGCTTTTTTCTTTGCCTCCTCTGCTTAAGCATTTGCAAATGCCCACTCGTGAAGTATGTTCAGTAAATTTCTAGCGGTCTAAGAGACACTGTAGAATGTGAACCCAGAGATCAATGATGTACACATACCTGGATTTTAGCTAATTTTTTCTCAATTATAAAATAAAATTCTCTGTATATATCAATTTTTAAAAGAACCAATAGATTCTGAAATGTGTGTGTATGTATATAAATCTACACTGCAGCAGCTAGCCAAAAATACCTTTTTTCTTAACATCTCATTGAAAGAATATAAAGATTAAGATCCAACAATAGATGGTAAATTGGATATCAATTGTATCAATTGCCAATTTGTGTAAAGAGTCTGTTTTGCCTTTTCAGTCATTATAAATATTTATAGGACTTCCTTGAATTCACTTACCTCAGTCTTTTGAACTCTAATCTTAAACTCCTTTTTCTTCTAATTTAGAAGTTTTTAGGAAGTTCTTCAGGGACTAGGACTATACTTTCACTGGATAAACACAGGAAACCACCATGAGGATAATGAACACAAAGGCCAAGAATTATGTGTGGTCATCAAGACTTGGGGCCACATGAGGTAGGAGTGGGAGGCAGGGTGGGGAAAAGAGGATTAAGCAAGTCAGAGGATGGATAGAGAAACCAAGATAATTAATGATCTACAAGTGGAATTAGTTATCAATATTTAAAACCTCTTGAATTTCAGAAAATAGGATCAAATGTTGATCTAGTCAAGGTGTTAAACATAATATAAATTTTAGGGAAATTTTAGGAAACCAAAATATGTGAAATACAAGTGAAACTTTGGCATAAATGTGCTCAGAACTTACAACATGCATGGTATTTTTTTTAACGACACACAAATATATTTCCTGCCCCAAATACAAAAGAATATAGCTCAATAAATACAAAAGTACGTTACTTCACTTGCAATTTGTATATACTACATATTTTAAAATGTCAGCCTACAATTTGACTCAATTTTCTTTCTAAAATTCATAATTATGCAGTCAGTACATTTAATTCTATATAATTACAGCACAAAAAATACTTCCAGAGAAATATAACATTTATTTTTATTATATAGGACACATTTATTACTTTGGATTTAAAATATAAGATCACAATTCCTTAATAAAAATACCAGGTTCCAATTTTAAAAGTTATTCTGTTATATGGAAGTAAAAGTTCCCCATTAATGAGCTGTTTGACATCCAAGTTTTAAAATCCTTCTTAAAGCTTCAAGAAGCTACTCTTCTATGATATAAAACAACGTATTATTTTTGATATATTCTGAACAAAAGAGAGGATAGAGATTAAAAGCTCAATGTCACATTGTTTTCTCTATTCCTAGGTTTTATTGTTTGCCAAGCAGCTGATATTGACAGCAATTTTGAGAAAACTACATTTTCCTTATATCTCTTTTCATCATAAGGATCTTATATGCTTTTCTGAGTTGTTAACATTTCCTTTTTTGATCAAGGGTTTATTTTCTATTATGTAATTAGCATAGATACACACATCCACCCTTTCCTCTAGAATAATTAGAATCGTTTGCTAGCTGATAGCTTCAGCTGGGGTTTGGACTGGTGACTTAGGACACATTTTATTGTTTTCTAATTACTCAGCTGCAAATTAATGTGTGAATTTGGGTAGTCTTGCTTGGACTTCCTATACTTTGCCTATAAAGAGAGAATTCATTAATTTTTCTCTTTAAACATAGAGTCTGGTTGTTTCCCCAAGGGACAATTCTTTTTATGTGTGCAGTTGGCTAGAAAAAAGTGTGAGCCCATTTAATGTAGTTTTTATTCTAGTTGCTAAACTGGGGGCATCCAAAGTGGTGAGCCTCTGTAAAATAATCGGAAATAGTCTAAACCTGTAACCTATAAACCTAGAATGTCTTCATGGAGAAGTAGAAATTCATTTTGAATTCACCTTTTAAGGATTTAGGGATTTAAGAGTTGAGTTGGTAGTTAATGCCTTCTTGTATTATGACCTCAATGTTTTCTCAGTGCTAGCCCCCTTTGCCCCCCTCCACCCCAGCCCTGTAAAAAAAATCAGCACTGCCTCCTATTTGGAGTGGGGAGTCAGTACAGAGAAGTAGGAGTGACTGGATTTAGGAGTAGAAAACCAATTCGCCCTGGGCAACATTTCTCAAGTTAATTGGTGTTCAGAGGAAAAACATAATTTTACATCTATTTAATAACCTTGAGACCTGGGCAATTTGCTTGACTTCTCTAAGCCTCAATTTCCTGATCTGCAAACTAGAGATAATCATGTCACCTGTGGCATTGGATTGTTCTAAGGGTTAGGTAAGATAATTTAAGGAGCTTATCATGGGCCTCACAGAGTGTAAGTTTAACTAAAGGTGGATTTTCAGGATACTTTGTATTCCAATGTACACTGTGAACTTTAAGTAGAGTGATATATAATTTTCATATGTCTTGACTGCAATTAACAACACATAGCTTATTTTTCATTATGCATCTGGGATTATTATTTTGTGGAAACGTCTTTAGAAGATATTTCTCAAGGGATGGTGTTTTATATACATTATAAATATATATTATAATAAAAATGTAATTCCACAAATAAAAACAAAAAAGAAGTAATAAAAATTTTGATAATGTCAACTTTCTCTTTTAAGTCAATTCCCAATTATTTTAAATTTAAATACAACCACTTAAATATATTAATACTGCTTTGCCAACTCATCAGACAACATTCCTTCTTGCTTCTTAGAGCTGTGGGCTTTCATTCTTGACCACTTCTAGAAATGACTAAGGGGTTCCTCTTCCACTGCAAATTTAGACTTTGTGATATTATCTTCAAGATCATACAGATAGTCATTGTGATTTTATGGTGTTTACTAAAGGCATTAATTGCTCATATAAAAAATTTTTCCATATACTCTATTTTGGTATTTTCCTGTTGTGTAATATACTAGAAGAAAGGGAAGAGGGAATGGAAGTGCTCAGGTCTCCCTACCTCTGAGCATCTCTGTCTATGCTTTCCACTTTGTATGTAGCTCAAGTATGCTACCCCCAACCGGACCTCATCATGTTCTCTTTAAACATAACCCTTCTCCCGGGGCCAGTAGGGACTCCATTATCCTATTGACCACTGGGGACCCAAACAGTGGTTATTTTTCTCCCCTCCCCCAGTTTTTATTCACTTTGCCATCAGGAACAAATCAGTTGTTGTTGCACACTGTAGAATCCGTCCTCATATCTGCTGACTCATCCCAATTGCTATAGTCATCAGGTTACATTAAGATCCTTTTTATGCCTCACCTGGAAATAAATTCCTACCTGCTTTCCTCATCTCTAATCTCTTCCTATTCTTACTCTTTATAATGCTGCCAGATTAAGGTCTGAAAACATAACCCTGACCTTGTTCCTGACCCTGCTTAAAAAGCATCTGTAGCTCCATACCCACTAAAAAATAAAACCCTTTTAAAGTCAATATAAGTTCAAATTACTTCATCATAAATATGATATCTCCTATGTCTCTACAGATTGAATTCAACTCTCAATATCCCACTAAATGCCATTTCCTCAAATTATCTTCTCTTTCCCCTCACTTATTCAGCCATAAAGAATACTTTTCTTCTGCCACAAGCACTTTATCTTTACCTAGCAATTATATCTGTCTCTGTACATACATAAGTATATATGCACAGACACACACATATATAAATATCCAGTAAACATAAAAAAGTATATAATGTATTTACCAAGTAAAAATATATTTACATATATAAATGGATAATATGTATGTATATACACGGATATATACAAATCTTCTCAACTACAAACATTTTAAAGGTCAGCCTTTGTCTAAATCATTTTTGGTCTCTTCCACAGTACATATTAGAGAATCTAGTCACATAATTATTTATATAAGGGAGGAAGGGAAAATGTACAGAAAAGGAAGAAAGCAAATTAGAATGCTATATGACTTAATATATGTTACATGTTGACATCAAAAAAATTTAACATGACTTTTCCAATGCTGTAAGTTTAGACACTCACAATGCAGAGAAAATGCATATATTTTGCCTTTTCCATTATATGATTTTTCACAAATCTCTCTTTTATGACACCATGGAGGCTACAAATCTGGTTGTGGGTATCTTGAGCAAGCAAATAAAATTCTTCATATGTCAATGCTTGAAGCAGTATTTTTGTTTTAGAAAAAAGTTTTAAAAGTCCAAATTGGGTTGAATCAACACTCTTCACTATAAGGCACTTTAAACCTAGTAAAACTCCTCATTTTACCAATGAGGAATTGAGGTGCAGAGAGCTAACTAACCCAGGGTCACACAACTATTTAGTTATTAATTTAGCACTAGTATCACAGTGGTTCATATTTCAATATTTATACTTCAGTGGTCCTTCTTGATGGGTGCAGAAGGCAACAGCAATCTGCTTTGGTTTTGCCTAGACCTGCCATTGGTCTGCAATACTAATTTGGGTACTATTGCATCTGCTGTGGTATTGAATATTGAACATGTACTAGAATATTGTGCTATTTCTTTAAAAGTAAGTCTCCTCTGCTTCTTGACTGAGCAAAGTTGTATTCCTTCTTTATTCTTTCAGATTGAAATTGGTTTATATTCCAAGGGGTTGAAGCCAGGTAAGAAACTATAACAAGGCAGAAGAACAGAAGAAATAATAATAGGTTCCAGTCAAAGCACCAAAGAAAAATTAGAGAAACTAGACCAAGAGGATTTTATTTTAGCTACATGAGGAAAGGAAGATTATTCAGTCTACATGATAACTGGCCAAATCTGCTTTAATTATGAATTTTGAATCATCTTCTATGCCAGTCCAATCTCTGATTGATGAACTAAATGGTGCTAAAATAAATTTGCCCATATTGAACATGGCCTAATGAAATTTCTTTATATAAAAAGATATCATTGACATCACTCTTTCAAGAATTTAAAGAATGTCTTGAAGTCATATGAGCAGTAGCCATCTTCCATTTTTTGTTTATTGAAAAATTGCCTGGTTTCTTTTTGATAGTCCCTCATTTGTAATTTATTGAGCACCTACAGTATATCAGCTACTCTTTAAAAAAGATACACATCACTTTTTCCCTCAAAACTGTTACTGAAAAACTGCATTCAGCCTGATATTTGTGATCTACACAAAGTTGTTTAGGTAAACAACTAAAAACAGTCATCATTTCAAAGCTGGTTTCTCGTCCTTGTGTCTCCACAGGTGACATAAGTAAGTCTGCGTCTTTCTTCTTTTTTTTCATCCCAACTCCTTTTCATGGTCCACTGTGTTTTCTCTGTATCCCTTGCTTCTTTTTGTTCCAGACCCTTCTTTCTTAAGATAGACTTTCCGAGTCACTCCTTATCAGCAGGGAGTCAGGCTGCATGCAGAATAGTCAGAGGCAGACTATTGGAAACTTGTGGCTTTTTAATTTAAAGGTTGACTGGGTTACCCTCTAGGAGAGAGGTGTGTTGTTTGTTTGTTTGTTTTGTGTTTTTCTTTCATAGGTTCACAAAAAAGAGGTAGGCAAGATGGTTCCCAGAAAGAAAAGGACAAGGAAATTGCAGGAATCATAAGCCCTGGGCACAGATAATACCAAAACCTTGTCTTAAGAAGCAGACCTAACCTGAGCTACAGAAGTTAGGTTTTTCCTTGCTTGGATGATTTGGCAAACCTCCCCCTACAGCATTTGTACTGCAGCCTCAAATGTCTGCAGATTGGCCTCCAGGCCTCAGTGAGCATATGGGAACCTGGGTCACCACCCTTCCCATTTCTGCTCTACTTTCTGTTCCCAAGAGCTCAAGCTAGACTTGAATTCTCCTTCAGCAAGGACTCAATCCTCTTCTAATGGTGCCTCATGCGCAGTGTTGCAAAAGGAGGGCTCTGTGTAAGGACTGAAGGGGCGTTGCCCTCAAGCCTGTTGTAGGCCTAGGAGCTGGAGACTGTGTTGTGAAATGTATGTGGGAATAAAAGGAAGAAGGAGGGAATTGAAGAGGGAAAATCATGAAAAAAGTGGTAAATGAATGGGGAATGGGACTTCAGGACACAGGTGTTGAAGATAAAACCTACTGTATTGTTAGTATAGCACTAGCTGCTGTAATAGATAAACCTACACATTTCAGTTGTTTAATCCAAGAGAAATTTATTTCTTGCTGACAGGAAGTCCAAAACAAGTGTTTCTGATTGTCAAGCAGCTGTTTTCCTAAGCTATGATTCAGGGATCCAGATTCCTTCCATTTTATGGCCCTGACATCTTTAATGTGTGGCTTCTAAGCTCCTTTAAATCAAGCCTGGGGAGGGGAAAAGACCCTAGAAGATCAAGTATGAAGTGGCCCAGGCCTGGAAGTGTCAATCATTTCTTTATTCACATTACATTGGCTAGAACTCAGTTATGTGGCATGGATGAAGGCAAGGGAGCAAATATAGTCTAGCCAAGTGCCCGGGAAGAAAAATGGGTTGGATAAACAGCTAGCCAGTTTAGCAATACCCATTTAATTTTGCACAAGGAAAACCCTGACTATAACTTAGAAGTATAGGTCTATAGGTTGGAGTTGTCATATTTCTGCAATTAGAGCACTTAAAGGTTGAATAAAATCTGGAGAACATTTAGGTTGTAAGGATTGCCATCTTTGTCTTTTGATCATCTTAACTTAATGGCTTCTTCTGATATTTTGGTTCCAACTTCTGGCCATTAAAATATCGCAGAATCAAAGGCCTAAACCTGTTATACTAATGGAAACTTGACTGTATTCTTTGCTAAGAGGGTCAAGTATTCTGTTTAATTATGAGCAACAATGGTTTCCAAATATTTCCTCTCTATAACAAACCACCACCATGTATCTCTATAAGATTTTAACCTATACAACCTATACAATGTCACTCTACCTCTACCAAGTATATATGTATATATATATAAGGTGTACTTTCATTTATATATGAAATATACAATGAAATAATTTTAAAGAAAATCATAAAAAGTTATAATGACCTAAGAAAGCTAATTTGGCATCAGATTTACAGATATGCCCTATTATATATCAAGGACTGTGTTAACAGAGATATATTTCTCTATCATTTAGTAAGTTTGTTTAGGTCAGGGCAGAACTTAAGAGTCAATTTTTAGCTGGCTAACATTTCACTGGTATAGAATTCTGAGTTGACACTTCTTTTTTTTTATTCAGCCCCTGAAATATAGTGTCTTGCTGGTCTGCATGGTTCCTGATGAGAAATCTTCTGCCATTTATTTGTATTATTTCCCCCTATATATAAGGTATTGTTTTTGTGCTTTTAAGATTTTTTTCTTTGTCTTTATGTTCAGAAGTTTATTTTGATATGTCTTGGTGTGGATTTCTTTGGATTTATCCTATTTATGATTTGATCAGCTTCTTGAATCTGTAGGTTTATGTCTTTTGCCAGCTTTAAAAAGGTTTTCAGTCATTATTTCTTTGAATATGTTTCAGCCCCACCTTGTTCCTCTACTCTTTCCAGGAATCTGATGACATGAATGTTATATCTTTTATTATAGTCCCACAGTCCCCTGAGGATCTTTTTTCTTTTTTTCCCAACCTGTCTTCTCTCTGTTGTTTAGATTGTATAATTTTTATTGCTCTATCTTCCAATTCACTGATTCTTCCAATTGTCTTTGTTTTTAAAATATTTATTTATTTGTCAGAGAGAGAGAGAGAGAGACAGAGCACAAGCAGGGGGAGTGGCAGGCAGAAGGAGAAGGAGGAGCAGGCTCCCCACTGAGCAAGGAGCCTAATGTGGGACTCGATCCCAGGACCTTGAGATTATGACCTGAGCCAAAGGCAGACGCTTGACCAACTGAGCCGCCCAGGTGTCCCCCAGTATCTTTTTCTTTCTGCTGTTGAGCACAGGCTCTGAACTTTTAATTTTGGTTGTTGTATTTTTCAGTTCTAAAATTTCCATTTCTCTGTATGTCTTCTATTTCTTTGTTAAGACTTTTTTTTTTCTTCATTTGTTTCAAATGTGTTTGTAATTGTTTGCTTGGGCATTTTTATCATAGCTGTTTAAACTTTTATCAGACAATTCTATCATCTCAGTCATCTTGGTATTGGCATCTATTATCTTTTTTCATTCAATTTGAGATCTTCCTGGTCTTTTTTTTTTAATTGAAAACTGGAGATTTTTGTATAAAGTTATAAATCAATTTTATTGTAGCTGACTTTCTCTGAAACTGATCTGGCAGGGGAAGTGATGCAGGAGGTGGTCACCAAATGGAATTATAAGTTCAGGTATCCCACTTAGACTCTGTTGATACCTCATTACTCTTGGGCAAGGGTAAGGGTTTCCACTTCCCACATGGTTCCCACTGACACCATGTTTATGATGGCTGTGTTATACTGGGCAACATTGAAAGTCCTGACTCTTCCCTGTGCCTCCTCTGACAACACTCCAGGAGGGAGGGAGAGGATCACATCATTTCTGCTGGATGGGAGTAAAAATCCAGGCTTCTGTGTAATCTCCACTGACAGTGTAAGGGGTGGGGGTGTGACCAGATGGTGGGTATGAGTGTCTTGGCTCTCTACTTGACCATTGTGACAAAACACCAGTGGGAGTGTTGGGATGCTTTGCTACTACCTTTAAGGGTAGAAGTCTAGGCTTCCACTTTGTTATTTTTGGGTATGTGGAAGTGGGATAATTTCTGTGGTATTGTCTGGAATAGAGCAGTTATTGTCTAAAAATTTTCTGTCTTCCCACACTATACCTATCCTGGTCCTTTGACTAGAGAGAGCAGACTTTTGTTCGAGGTTTTTGTTTTTTGTTTTTTCTGTTGGCACTTTTGGGTTATTGGCTTCTTCAGGACCCAGTCTGGCATTTTTGGTAAAAGAAAATAGAAAGAACTTACCACTGTGTCATTTCTCAAGTCAAGTTTCCTAACCAGTCTGCCTTCTTCCCTCCACCTTTCACAGTCTTCTTATGTTTGTTTTATATATAACATACAGGGGTTTTAGTTGTACCTAGAGGGGCAATAGGGAAAAGCTTGTTTATTCCATCTTCCCAGAAGTGGAAGTCCAGTCTTCCTGAAATTTTTTAACATGGTTAGATTTATATTAAGGAGTGAACTTGTGATAGGCACTGGGTGATGTACAGAAGTGTTGAATCATTAAACTGCACACCTGAAGCTAATGTTACACTGTATGTTAACTAACTGGAATTTAAGTAAAAATAAAAAAAAAAAAGAAGGACCAGTCTGAGCTTGGAACATAGTGAAGACCTGGTACACATCTAACAAGACTCAGAGTTAGGTTATGAGAATAAGGAAGACAACACAGGGACAGAAAAGATGGGAGTAAGAAAAAATGAGTGAAAGACCAGTGATAACACACCCATCTGAGGCAATAAAAACTAATAATTTAACTCTAAAATCTAGCTCAGTGAAAGCAATTTTTTAAAGTTATGCTAATAACCATATACTAACATTCATCAGTCACTTAAAATGTCCAGTTACTGATGTGTATTGCTTTTATCATCTAATACAATTCATTTAGAGCTGTGGTTTAGGACCTTTTTTGAATTACTAACTCTTTTGAAAGTCTCATGAAAGTTACAGAAACTGTAAAAATAACACGTAAACAGAGTTCCTATTCACCTGGGACATAGCATGGTTAAATACTGGCTGGCAGTTTTTGGATGGGTCAAGCATACATTCTTATTGGTGGTTAAATATTTTAAATATCAGCCCTGCATTATTAACACCCAGTTTTGTATAAAATGTCAGGAAGTTCCTTAGCTTCTCCCAAATCTGTTTCTGGACCAATTAGATCCCCATGTTTCTCAAGCTAAGAGCTCCTGATCTAGATATGTATGGACTACTTAACTTTCAAAACATTTTCCATAAATATTAGTTCTCTGATCCAGGTTTCTATTACTTATTTCTGTTACTTTATCTTAGGCAAGGGTTACATACAACGAGAGATGGCTTCAGTACATTCTCAATCATTATTTAATCAAATTTGGCTATATTCCCAGCTTTAAGCATAATTCACTTACCTTGATTCTCAAGGCTTCCCGAGACTTGAGTCCTTGACATTTAGCAGCTTCTCTCGGTATCAAACTTTCCCCAGCATCTCTTATATAGATTGCTTTATGCTAGTCCCTTACTTCTCAAATTATAGTAAATGGATAAGCAGCATTATCTTGTTAGAGAGGCGGGATTCATTCCTATTGAACTAGAATGAAGATTTTAACAAGATCCCTAAGTGGTTTGCATACTCAAAGTTTGAGAAACAATTCCCTAGTAAAGAATTGCTTTGTTCATCAAGACTGTGCTTGCCCCCAAGTTACAGAGAAAATTTAGAATATACTTTACATAGGATACCAGGTTACCCAACAGTGAATTTTAACTCTTTTTCCAAGTGAATCTACCTGTAGAACTTACTAAACTACTCTAATGATTTTGTTTCTCAGATGAAAATTTGTTCTTGAGATTTAGTTTGAGAGAATGTGTGCAGTTGGCTGTCTCTCAACAATGATCCCCTAAGACATCACATCAGACTATTTCAGTTTTCCATTTAGTCAGAATAGAACTACCTGAAATGATATAAAAAGGCTCATCTTTATAAATTTCAGAAGCTTTATCTCTAATTCTGATGATGAGGAGGGATAGGGTTGCCAGATAAAATAGAGAACACCCAGATAAATTTGAATATCAAATGAACAAGAAATACTTTTTCAGTATAAATGTGTCTCAAATATTGCATGAAACATCCTTAAATATTAAATATTCATGGAACATAGTTATACTAAATATATTCATTGTTGATATGAAGTTCAAACTTAACTGAGTGTCATATATTTTTTAAAGATTTTATTTATTTATTTGACAGAGAGCGAGAGAGGGGACACAAACAGGGGAAGTGGGACAGGGAGAAGCAGGCCTCCCGCGGAGCAGGGAGCCTGATGCGATGCAGGGCTTGATCCCAGGACCCTGAGATCATGACCTGAGCCAAAGGCAGTCGCTTAACCAACTGAGCCACCCAGGCACCCCGAGAATGCATATACTTTTGATGTAACACATCAAGCACCGGTCCAAATCTCACATCAATCGCCATGATATGAGAAAACCAGGCTACCGGGCAACTAGCTGTTGACAGCTGCTAAATTCAGTGGAGATTTCTGTGGTTACGTCCTTTGAGATGTTAAACTCTGGTAGCCTTGACTGCACAGCTGTGGAGAGTGGGATTACTCCAATTTATTACAATCAACTGTCCTTGTAGAAGACACACCTGTGGCACTTTAGGCACAAGAAATAGGAAAATGCTTGTTAATTCTGCCTTACAACTCAACCTAAATTAAATTTGACAAGCATTCCAAAAATACATAATTTTCCAGGTAACCAGTTTCTTCAACAGCTTAAATGATATGAAGAAGTAATAAATTGGATGGTAATTAATTCCTTGGGTAACTTATTCCTATGAATTTAGACTAGCTTGGGCTATGAATTGCTCTTGGGTAATTGTAAAGTGAATTATGCCAGAGCACTGTTTCCCATGAGCAGTTTAAATGCTGCAAGCAAACTGTTAAAGAGACTAATTCCTTTCAGTGTACCATCATCTAAAGACGGGGAGGTTTTTGTTTGTAGTTGATGGCAGAGTTGAACAGTCAATTGAAAAATCCATACTTCAGGATGGATTTCCCCTTAGGAATTTTTTCTCTTGGTTATTTCACCATCATAATGATGATGAAAAACTTACTCTGTTTTTAAAAACTCTTTAGTATAGAAAATATCAAACAACCACAAAAGTGAGAATATTATAATAAATTCCCAGGCACCCACAGCTCATCACCACAATGTTTGATCTATTTCCTCTCTCCCTGTGGGATTATTTAAAAATAAACCTCAGACATCATCTTTCACCTGTATATAATATCAGACTGTATTTGAAAGGCAAGGACTTACTTTCCTTTTAAAATATAGCTACTATGTTATCATCACACATTTCCCCAAATAAATAATAATTCTTTAATCTCAAATATCTAGTGCTCCTATTTCCCTATCATTCTGTAAATATTAATTTTGTTTTTGTAGTTTGTTTGAATTGGCATAAAAACAAGGTGTCACTTTATCTGTAGGTGTTTCATCCTTCTTTTTTTTTCCTTGCTGATTTTTGTTGTTAATAAGTTGGGTATTTAACTTGTAAAATTTGCGAATTGCATTCCTGTATTATCATTTACATGTTCTTCTGCCCTTATTTCCTGTAAATTGGTAGTTAGAGCTAGAGGCTTCATCATAGTGAGGTCTAATTATTTTGGCAAAATTACTTCATAGGTGATCCTGCGTACTTCCACCAGGAGGTACATAAAGTCTAGTTATTTATTTTTTGTATCATGATCACTGTAAAATGGTAACATGAAAATCCATTCAATAGTTGAATTATAAGAGAAACTTCCCTTCATTAACTGCTTGCTAATGCTGAGGTATAATGCATGTAGTTGAAGCAGAAAAGTGCTGGATTATTTCACTTTATTAGTTTTCAAAATTATGTTTTGGTTTCTCAGAATACATCAAAGGTATCAATAAGATTTTTAAAAAAAATTATTATTATTATGTACCCATGGACTTAAATATATTTTGTATGTTGTCTTATATTGCAAATACTATCCTTTCTGATGCTCAAATTGTTCCAGTGGGAACTCATTCATATTGATTCCTGAGTCCTTTTGACATGATTCTAATGATTTTTTGGTATCTTCATTTTGTTTTCTTTTCTGAGATACTAAGATTTTCCAGGATCATTCTAATACATTTTTTGCTAAAGAACTGGAATAAGTCATTTCTCCAAGGAGCCCTGGCTTCTTGCAGTGGGAAAAGGTATTTAGAGACACAGTCTGGGTGACAGAATTAGTTATTCTATTCTTTCCAGGTAGGATCCAGTTTCTAGGCATTTTTTTTTTAGATTTATTTATTAATTTTGAGAGACAGAGAGAAACCATGCGAGCATGAGCAGGGGGAGGGGCAGAGGGAAAGAATCTCAAGCAGACTCCCTGCTAAGGCACACAGCCCAATGCAGGGCCAGATCCCAGGACCCTGAGATCATGATCTAAGCCAAAATCAAGAGTCGGATGTTTGACTGAGCCACCCAGGTGCCCTTCTAGGCATTTTTAAGAACCATGAAGAGTTTGATATTTTTACCCACTTGTAAGTTAATAAATTCCCGTCCCATAGTTTTATGGATATTGGTAGAGACTCCCGGGTCAAAGATAAAAAAATGTTTATTATTTAAGTCAGTGAAAGTAGCCAGAATATAAGCATTTTTGCATCAGTATTTCAAACCTCATTTCCCACAGGGAGGGCCAGATGATACTTGAGCATGAGGTGGGGGTATTACAGAAGAACACTGAGCTTAGAGAACCTGGATATTTTCTAATAGACAAGAAGCATGTCTGCCCTTTGCTATAGAGGAAGATCCTGCATCTTCGAAGGTTGCTTTCTATACAAATACACTTAAGATAATAGTGGGAACAAAGTACAGTCAAAGCCTCTGCTCACAAGATGTGTAGAACTGTGAGACGCCCATCGGTTATTGTATCCCAGCCGGTGTTTTCAGTGGACATTTAAAATCTAATAATAAATTGATTTAGACATTTCTAATTCGAATTCAGGACAATAGGGTTTTTACTTTGTTGATGTTACATTATTTCCTTTATTCCACTGTCCCCCATATCCTGGTTCTCATTGACACCAACATAATTGTGCATTTCTTTATCCAATGCAAGAAAATAATACTCAGAATAAAAATATTACCACTGAAAATGTTATTAATATGATTATAACAGTTAAATTACAGACTACAGTCCTGTAATAGATATAGATGCATTTGATTTTCTGGTTTTTATTGTGTCAGTTTGGTTAATTGGATTCTTAAAGAAATTTGTTTATTCTATCTTTTTAATATCTGCAAGATCTCAAGTGAAGTTCTTTCAGTTCCTAAAATTGGCAATTTATGTCTTCTCTCTTTTTTTGTCTTGATCACTTTTTGCCAGGGATTTATTGACTTGATTAGCTTTTCAAAAAATCAGTTTTTGGTTTTTAAAATTCCTCTTCTTTGTTTTTTTTTTTTAAGACTTATATATTTATTTGAGAGAGAGAGAGGAAGAGAGAGAGAGTGGGGGGTAGGGGCAGAGGGAGAGAGAATCCCAAGCAGAGTCCACACAGAGTGTGGACCCCATCCAGGGCTCACTCTCAGGACCCCAAGATCACAACCTGAGCTAAAAATCAAGAGCCAGAGCTTAGCCAACTGCACCACTGAAGCAAACCCTTCTCTTTTTTGTTTTATATTTTATTTATTTCGGCTTTTTTTTTTCAAGTCCTCCCTTCTACCTTCTTAGATCTTCCTTCCTTCCTTCCTTCCTTCCTTCCTTCCTTCCTTCCTTCCTTCCTTCCTTCCTTCCTTCCTTCTTTCCTTCCCCCTCCCCCTCTCCCTCCTCCTGCCCCTCGTCCTTCTTGTTTCTCTTCTTCTACAAACCATTTCTTGTATGTTGTCAGGAGCCTGGTTAGTAATGGCTTAATGAATCAATTCTCATATCAAGCATTAAAAGTTATTTTCGTCTGGGCCCTTCACACATACACACACATATACACACACACATACCCTGAGGCTGGTCTTGAGATCTCAGTACCTAAGACAAATTCAGATTATAGTGATGGTTTCCTGTAAAATATTGTAATTAAAAATGACCTCTGATATATTAGGGTGAGAGACTAATTCATTAAGTGTTCATATTTTTTTCACTTAATAATATATTGTAAATATTTTTTCACAATATGCTAATTTTTATAACACAATTTTTAATGGCTTTATAGTGTTCTAGTGTATGAACAAAGCAAAATTTATTGTTCTATTTAAAAAATAATTTTCTGTTGTTGGAAATGTAAGTTTCTTCTAATTTGTAGTGCTATACATGAGTTTAGATATCACTATCCAAAATTCTTTGCACAATTTTCTTGTAAGAATGATGTGTTTATCACTAAATTCAGACATTCTTTAAAAATGAATTTAGAAAATCACAAACAATTTTGAAGGGAAAGCTTGATTCCCCACCTTAGCCAACTTAATACAACTTTATACCCTGACCTGGGAATATCTACTGGGTTTAACGTTTCCATGGGAAAATGTGTTCAAGTATTATCCAATTTAAATAATAAATGCTTTAATATACATGAAGTTCCTCAACCAATGTGTTGGTGATAATATCAGTTCTATAGTTAAGATGCCTACAATTTCTTAGAAGCACTGTGTACACATTTAACTATAATATAAGGCAGAGTATTACAGAGGTTTAATGGATGTATGGTGCTTAGCACATAGCATATGTTTGACTAATATGTTGAAATAAATTCTATTAAACATGATTCTATGCTATCTTAGGGGAATGAGTGAATAATTCTGTTGGGGAGAATACTGGAGAAAGCTCCATGCAGCAGCTAGTCTTTAAACTCTTCTGCCACAAGAGGACCACTCTGGGCAACAGTGTGACTGAAGGCTTAAGAGTGGAGGCTCTCAAGGAAAAGCTGTGGATAATGCCAGAACACAAGCCCTGGAAATACTGTGAACATATGAAGGATTCTGTTCAGGTAGGCAAACTCTTAAAATCTATGTATACATGTGTTCTAGTTTAGTTAGTAAATATGCTCCTGAAAAATTATGTGGAATCTGATTTTTTATGGATTAGTGGTTATTGTAGAAAGAACAAGCATTGTTCCTTGTATTAAAAGGAAGAATTGTTTTTTTTAATTTAATTTTATTATGTTATGTTAATCACCATACATTACATCATTAGTATTTGATGTAGTGTTCCATGATTCATTGTTTGCGTATAACACCCAGTGTTCCATTCAATATGTGCCCACTTTAATACCCATCACCAGGCTAACCCATCCCCCTATGCCCCTCCCCTCTAGAATTAAAATGTCTGATTTTTACCTAGATGTTTACATAATGGTTTGGCTTCAAGTTGGCTATGTCTGTGATAGTATGTGCTTTCATGAGTTTAATAAAGTTATTTTGATCTGTTTGTCTCTCTAACACAACCATACATAGTAACTTATACTTCAGGATTTAGGACTTAATTCATGCAAAAAATAGATTTTAGACTAGAGAGAACTTGAGTTATTTTCTAGAATTTATAAAAATAAGCATGGAGACGTAGGAACACAATGTCATCTATAGTAAGAAAGAAAAAGGGAGAAACAGAAAACAAAGTCTTTGCTTTCATTGTGTTTATCTTTGCTTCAGCCCCTCTGTGGTGACTGGCAGGCCATTGCATTTGGAATTTGCTGGTTTCTTGCTTCCCTGTGCTCTGGAAAGCATCCAACTTCACTCCATGGAAAGTCTCTCTAGTGTTATCCTAAGGGGTATGGTATCATTGCCCTATTACTTGAGACAACAAGGCCAGGGCTACTGAAAGGTTAACTAGCAGTTATTTATAAAGCACTTCAAAAATAAAAAATGTTCTACAAAGGCCAAGGTTATTAAGACATTGGCAGCATATATGAGAAAGTGGAAATTTTTCTGCTGGCTTAGTTTCTGCTTAATCTTTAAAAATGAAGACGTCAAACACTCAAATTTTAATTTAATTCAACAAATGTTTATTGAGCACTATGATTTTCAAAGTTTGTAGACTAAGAGGAATAAAACTTGTTCCTTCCCCTTAAGAGGTTCACTGTTTAGTAGCTGGATAGACAGATACACAGCTCATTAGTTTTAAAAAATATTTTATTTATTTATTTGATACATAGAGAGAGAGAGCACAAGCAGGGGGCGAGTGAGAGAAGCAGGCTCCCACCAAGCAGGGAGCCCAATGCGGGGCTCAATCCCAGGACCCTGGGATCATGACCTGAGCTGAAGGCAGATGCTTAACTGACTGAGCTACCCAGGTGCCCCCCCCAGGTCTAATACAGGGTAAACTCCAAACTTTCCTCAAAGTGGTAGAGACTGGGAACTGTAGGTATCAAAGTGAGAGGATACTTTCAACTGGAGTTAATTAGAGATGAGTCATGTGGAAGGGGACATTTGATCTGAGCCCTGACGGAGAGTAAATTTTTAGAAGAACAAATACTGAGGAAAGGGCATTTTAAATAGAAGTAACTGAGGTTAGAGGTGGGAAAGGCATTTCAGGGAAAATGAGCTGAGAAGGTAGAATAGGGTCATATTATAGAAGACCTAAGGAGCCTAAGGAGACAGTAGAGAGCTGCTGAAGGCTTCTGAGAAGGGGAAGTGAGGAGGGTAATACCCAGGGCATGACTGGACACAAAAGGTAGTCACTCAACAATTATTTATGGTGTTGCCCAATGGATCACATTTTTTTTTCTTTTTTTTTCTTTTTTTTTTTTAGGTACAGTCTAATGCTGACATCAGTTTCCTTGGATTAGTTCCTATTTTCATTCAAGATCATGGGTTAAGTTTCTACTAAAAGCTAAGTTGTGTTTTAACTGTATCTGTCCTCTGCCTTGCAAAAATGCCTCTTTTTACTTTGTCTTCCCTCACATCACCCTCCAATCTTGATCTCCTATCAGCTTGGCTCAGCCTATTTTCCCCCAACCTCCTTGAAGAGAAGGCCACTTTCCTATTCACTCTAGCACTGGCATCTCTAGCCAGGTTATTTTTTTCTTCCTACTGACTCTAGGTTTTAGTATTTCCCTCCAGGTAATGGAGAGCTAGATGTACTTGGGAACTTCTGTGATTCTTTTTCTAAGTTTTCAGTGCTTTGTGTGACTCACTGTAGAGAAGAGTGAGAAGTAGGGGTGGAACGAAAACAGAACCCTGAGGGAGCATGGAGTGGGAGAGAGATATGAAGGCATTTTTACAACTAGCTATTAAGCAAGACAATATATCTGCCTCAGCTTCTTTGTGTGTCAAAAGGAAAATAATAGTATCTACTGCATGGAGTTGTTAAAAAGTTAAATTAGTTAATATTTTGAACAAACTGTTTAGTGAAGTGACTTGTCCATGGTTGCCATAAAGGCATGGCCCATAAAGGCAAACTTCTAATAGATATCTTAAAATAATTTTAACTTGGAAATAATAAGTTATTTTTACTGCTACCCTTATTCTCATTGTACTTCCCCTCATTTTCTTTCTCCTCTATCCTGTTCCAGAGTTTTCTAGTATTTGTCACATTGAGATAACATATCATAACCTGCTATATAGAGCATCTTCTCTGTCCCAGAAATCAGCTAGTAGAAGGAAAGCAAGGTAACAACTGGAGAAACACGACCTAAATTAAATAATTGAGTCATACTGAAATCTTTCTTGCTTAACTCCCAAATATCTTGGATTACTTCATATAGATGAAGCATGGGGCATCTCGGCATGTTTTATCTGATGGTGATACCATCACGTATTTTACTCAGCCAAATTTAGTCATGATAGCTTAGATTAGTGGTTCTTGATCAAGAGAAATTTGCCCCCCCCCACCCCGAGAGTATTGGCAATGTCTGGAGACATTTTTGTTTATCACAAATGGGATGTGCTAACTGGCATCTTATGGGTAGAGACCAGGGAGGCTGTTAAACATCCTATAATGCACAAGATGGCTTTTACAACAAAAAACTATCTAGCCCCAAATGTTAATAGTGCCAGAGTTGAGAAACTCTGGCTTACATTGAATCAGTCTACTCAGTGCCCCCTGAGAGTGAGGTTCTGAGGAAATGAGTGACTTACCAGGCATACCTGAGTGGGGAATCCTGGCCCAGGGCAGGTAGAAGGAGGATTCTGTGATCCGGGGAAAGTTTCTGACAATCACAGTGTGAAACAAACTTTGCTTATTTATCAATTTTGTCAATGTGACAAACAGGATATTTGGGGTATCACATGGCTGCCAGGCAGGGCTTAGGTAAATGACTGCTTTTGTGTTTCTTCTGATGGAGACCCTCCCAATAGGTATGAATGGTGACCTGGGACAAGCTGAGGGCATGTTCAGCTAAGTGGTTAGCTCAGCATTTTTGGCACATTGTGATGGAGTCAAGACAGCAGGAAGAAAAGATGTCACAGAGCTAGAGATATTTAAATTATTTACAATGAGATAGATGTAAGTGGTGGGCTTAAAATATGTTCAAAATTCTTTGACATTCCCTTCAAAGGGTGAAACCTAATTTTCTTCCCTTTGAATTTGGGTTGGACTTAGTGACTCACCTGTAATGATGGGGTAAAACAGAAGTATGGTATGTGACCTCTAAGATTAGGTTACATAAGACACATGGTGTCTGCCTTGCTCTCCTTTTTGGATCACTTGTTCTGGAGGAAGCCAACTATCATGTCATGAGAACACTCAGGTAACCTTATGAAGAGGTATGTGTGAAAAAAATTGAGGCCAACATCCATGTGAGTGAAGCATCTTGAAGCAGGTCCTTGGCCTCAATCAAACCCTCAGATAAGTGTTTGAGAGCAACACGAGAGTCCATGAGCCAAACCCCTCATCTTGAATTCCTGACCTCCAGTAACTGTGTGATAATGTGTGCTTATTGTTTTAAGCTGACAAATTTTGAGATAATTCATTAAGCAGCAATATATAACAAACATATAAAATATTCAGGAGTGAGTTTTTTTAAAAGATTTATTTATTTATTTTGGAGAGAGAGAGAGAAAAAGAGAGCATGAGCAGGGGAAGGAGAAGAGGGAGAGAGAGAGTCTCAGGCAGACTCCCTGCCAAGTGCAGAGCCCAATGTGGTGCTCGATCCCACAGCCCTGAGATCATGACCAATCAAGAGTTGGATGCTTAACTGATTGAGCCACCCAGGTGCCCCATGAGTTGTTTTTTAATGATGGCTATAAATAGTATGCAGGAGGTTTGGGTGTACCTTTTAAGGGGAAGGAGTCTCATTATCTATGTAAGAAATAGAATTTTGATTCAGAATTGCATGGTCAAGAATATGGGCTCCTGAACTAGACTGCCAGGGTTCCATTGCTGACTTACTAGCATCGTGACCCTGTACAAATTAACTTCTCAGGCTTCAGTCTCCTCATTTAAAAAACAAAGATAATAAATAATAGTTGTAAAGTGCTTATCAACATGTCTGGAATACAGTAAACACAAAATAAACATTAGCTGTTATTATTTCTCTAGTTTATAACCTTACACTCAGATGGTGATTTATGTTTATGAAATGCTCTGCATACATTATCAGAAATCCTAGAGGCTGGTTGGAAAGGGACCAATGAATGAATTCTCAAATCAAGCATTCAACACTATCTTCATCTGGGCCCTTGTCACTCACAGCTCTGGGGCTGGTCTTGATGTAGCAACACTTAAAGCTGATTGTCTTAGGACCGTGGTTGCAGTTGCTTATTAAATATTGTCATAAGAACAACTTCAAGTACATTTGTGTGAGAGACAAATTCATAAAATGTTCATATTTTTTCACAGCTTAGCTCTCAGTGAATGGTCTTTCCCTCAAACTCATAAAGAAAATATATCTAGTTTTAGTACCAGGTAGGTTAACTTCTCAAAGAAGGAGATTTGATCTCAAATGTCTTGTGCTCTTGCTTACAATCAACTTTTACCTTCTGGTTAATGTTGATGACAATGTTATATGAATTTCAAGCATCTGGTACAAATCTGAAACTTGAAATATAGAATTGCAAAATGAAATTTAAATTTACCAAAACTCTCCTCAGAACTACCTAAGTAAGAGGTATCAATCCTGCTCCTGGCCGTTTGCTTTCTCTGTTACTTATACCTGTGAGCTTTCAGAATTAAACCCAGTGTTATGCACTGAACCTGTATGTGCCCTGAATTTCCATATGTTGAAAACCAAACTCCAATGTGATAGTATTAGGGGGCGGGGCCTTTGGGAGGTGACTAGTATTAGATGAGATCTTAAACATGGAGGCCTCTTGAATGGGATTAGATTAGAATGGGGTTAGAATTAGAGAGAGAGTTTGTATCCTCTCCTTGTGAGGATACAACAAGAAGTCAGCAGTCTGCATCGAGCAAGAGAGTCCTCACCAGAAGTAGACTGTGCTGGCACCCTGAGCTCAGATTTCCAGCCTCCAGAACAATGAGAAATAAATTTCTATTGTTGATAAACCACCCATTTTATGATATTTTGTTATGCAGTCTGAGCTTAGACACCCAGGCATGGTTTACTAGACAGTGTCACAGTCGGGTTAATAGTGTGCTTAACAAGGTGAGAGTAAGGCACAGCAATCTTTGGCTTTGGAATATTTTTTTCTGATTATTTTTAACCTGGAAACAGAATAATAAATGGAGAGAAATTGTAGAAAATTTTGCTGGAAAAATAAAATGTAAGAAAATAAACCAAGAGCATGTTTTTCCTGCTTTGAATAGGAAATGGCAGATTTTCATCATGTTTATTAGAAAGTAGTAAGAATAAAATCAAAGCATTTTTGAACTGTATGCACTTTTAAACTCTAGAAAAGCACTGCACTGCTCAAGAAACAGTAAATTAAAAAAAAGACAACTTGGTGCCTTTTGTTGTGTGGGAAGGGAATGTTCCTTCATTAAAATTGACACTATTTAGAAAATCTCAATGTCATCTCTAATCATGGTGCGTTTTGTGTGTGGCTAATCTGTTCACTTCAAAAATTTCACTGAAATCAGTCTATGTTTTGTCATTTTTACTAAGATAAAGTCTTTAGCAATTGCATTTCAAATCTTTTCTTGATATAAATTGTAGACATGATAGAAAGAGGAGAGGCAAGCATTTGGGGAAAAATACTCCCCTTTTTGTAAGAAGAAAAATATTTTGAAACAATATATTTTGGTTTTTTTGTAAATGAGTATAATTGCAACTTTACAGGGTTGTTATCAAGATGGGTTATCATTATGGGTTAATATTAATAAGGAATTTAGAGCAGTGCTTTGCATGTAATACATATTATATAAGAGCTAGTTAAGTGCATAAATAAAAGAATTCTTACGATTCAATCATTTAGGGCAGAAATCAATGCTAGTGATAATATTCCATGACATGGGTGACCAGAGGTATAATAGGAATGTAGCAGCAAGTGCCTGAACACTTATTTGTGTGATGACTTAAATCTTTTTTTTTAATTTTATTTTATTATGTTAGTCACCATACATCATTAGTTTTTGATGTAGTGTTCCATGATTCATTGTTTGCGTATAACACCCAGTGCTCCATTCAGTACATGACCTCTTTAATACCCATCACCAGGCTAACCCATCCCTCCGCCCCCCTCCCCTTTAGTACCCTCAATTTGTTTCTCAGGGTCCATAGTCTCTCATGGTTCATCTCCCTCTCCAATTTCCCCCCCTTCATTTTTCCCTTCCTACTATTTTCTTTCTTTTTTTAAAACATATAATATATTATTTGTTTCAGGGGTACAGGTCTGTGATTCATCAGTCTTACACAATTCACAGCACTCACCATAGCACATACCCTCCCCAATGTCTGTCACCCAGCCACCCCATCCCTCGCACCCCACACCACTCCAGCAACCCTCAGTTTGTTTCCTGAGATTAAGAATTCCTCATATCAGTGAGATCATACGATACTTGTCTTTCTCTGATTGACTTATTTCACTTAGCATAATACCCTCTAGTTCCATCCACATCATTGCAAATAGCAAGGTTTCATTCTTTTTGATGGCTGAATAATATTCCATTGTATATATATACACCACATCTTCTTTATCCATTCATCTGTTGATGGACATCTTGGCTTTTTCCATAGTTTGGCTATTGTGGACATTGCTGCTATAAACATTGGGGTGCACATACCCCCTCAGATCACTGCATTTGTATCTTTGGGGTAAATACCCAGTAGTGCAATTGCTGGGTCATAGGGTAGCTCTATTTTCAACTTTTTGAGGAACCTCCATACTGTTTTCCAGAGTGTGTGATGACTTAAATCTGTTTATCAAATGAAGCTGACCCAAACCATACAGGTCTACAAAGGTTTTCTAGGCACATGACAAGGAATGTTTTTATTTTTTTGATTATTGAAAATGCTTTCCTCTTCTTTCCTTTGTTAGGGCTTCACCTCTAGTTGCTTGATTCTAGACGAGTCTTTTAGATTTTTCTTTAAGGACTTAGTGTTGAATTTCTTTCATCAGAATGTTCCCTAACCTTATTATGTTGTCCATTGAATTAGTATAGTGCAATTTCAACATGGTGTATCTTCCCAAAACACACACACACACACACACTTATGCATTCACAGAAATATCCCAACATGAATGTTAGACAAGTTTCTACTGAAGTTTGGATTTCTTGGTTTTCAGATTTCATTTACCCTTTAGGATGATTATTCAATTTCAGGGAAGGAATGTTTGGAAATTCTGGTTCTTTCTGAAGTAAGCTAAAGCTTTCTATGATAATCTTAACAATTCACATTTGCTTTAGGCTTTCCAGTTTAAAAAAACACTTTATAGAAATTATCTAATTTGATTCTCACAACAGTCCTATAAAACATTAATATTATTCACTTTTTCTCTGATGAGGGAACTGAGGCTCAGAGATTAGATTACCTACCCCAATTAGCATCATTATGTGTGAAGACTTTCCAGATCTAAACTCTCTCCCCAACTAACCTTCAGTTCATCACTCAAAGCACTTTAAAACCAGGATCAAGTTGGGGCACCTGAGTGGCACAGTTGGTTAAGTTTTTGGTTCAGGTTGTGATCTCAGGGTCATGAGATTGAGCTCTGTGCTCAGAGCAGAGTCTGCTTGAGATTCTCTTTCCCTCTTCCCCTCTGCTTTTGCTCTCTCTCTCTAAAATAAATCTTAAAAAAAGAATTTAAACCAGGATCAAGGCAAAAATCAAGATGGTTAGCAGCTTTTTCACTCTTTTAAAAAAGTTCTTTGACAAATATGTTTCACCCTCTCTCCATAGTTGCTTAAGACAAGTTTGAGTATCACTTAGCTGCATATTAATGTCTTTGGTTTGAGATTTTTTTGATCTTGTGGGAGGCAGAATTTTAAAGATGTCCCCCATCATTCCCATTTCCTAGTTATTCAAACACCAATGTAGGTATTACTATGAAGGGACTTTACATATTTAATTAAGGTAACTAATCAGATGACTTTAAAATAAGGAGATTATCTTGGATTTTCTAAGTGGTCCCAGTGTAATCACAGAAGTCCTTTTTTTTTTTTTTGAGGTTTGGCATTTCTTTCTTTATTTTATTTTATTATGTTATGTTAGTCACCATACAATACATCATTAATTTTTGATGTAGTGATCCATGATTCATTGTTTGCATATAACACCCAGTGCTCCATGCAGTACATGCCTTCCTTAATACCCATCACCAGGCTAACTCATCCCCCACCCCCCTCCCCTCTAGAACCCTCAGTTTGTTTCTCAGAGTCCATAGTCTCTCATGGTTCGTCTCCTCCTCCGATTTCTCCCTTCCTTCTAATGTCCTCCATGCTGTTCCTTATGTTCCACAAATAAGTGAAACCATATGATAATTGACTTTCTCTGCTTGACTTATTTCACTTAGCATAATCTCCTCCAATCCTATCCATGTTGATGTAAAAGTTGGGTATTCATCCTTTCTGATGGCTGACTAATATTCCATTGTATATATGGACCACATCTTCTTTATCCATTCATCTGTTGAAGGGCATCTCGGCTCTTTCCACAGTTTGGCCACTGTGGACATTGCTGCTATGAACATTGGGGTGCATATGGCCACCGAAGTCCTTTAGAAACCAAAGAGGAAGCAACAGAGAAGCCAGAGGAATTGAAAACATTGGTAACTCAGTATACTGTTGCTGGCTTAAAGATGGAGGAAGCCATGTGGGAAGCCTGAGGGGAATTCTGCCAACAACCAGTGAGCTTGGAATAGAATCCTGAGCCCCAGATCAAAACTACAGCCCTGGCTGATGCCTGTGAGACCCTGGGCAGAGAACACAGCCATGCTCTGCTGGGCTTTTGGCCTATAGACCTGTAAGATGAAAAATGAGTATTGTTTTAATGCTTTGTTATACAGCAATAGAAAACAAATACAGATTTATACATTTAAAGTCTATGAAATTCAAAGGAGAATATGTGTTATTTTTATTTACCGCATGCTTGTCCCCATTCACAGGACCCTTTTCCTGGACATCAGGATGAGGGAGTGGCACATTCTCCATTCATCATTTTCAAAAAGCACATTGCTCCAGAGGATTCTGAACAGCTTCTTCACTCTCGTCGAATGACTTTTACTACTCCCTAAGCAACAATAACATTTTTCTATCTTATAAATAAATGAGGTCTGAACCACTTTGAGAGGTCATGCATCTGGGTAATTCCAATGGTGATGATGTTACCTGCTAAATTGTCTACATGCTACTTCATTTACCTAAACTGACAAGGGCCACACATTTATTGTGGTCTCAAGGCATTGTTTTTTCTCTTTGTATGACACTAGTTGATCCCCTGGCACTAGACCAAAAGTCCCTGCCTTCTTTGTAGACTTCGGAAAAAATTCAGCCAGCACCTAAGTCACATCTATTAGGCATTTCGTTTGGACCATGAGTTCTATCCCTAGCTATGATAGGCTGAATTGTGGTTTCTTAAAAATTCATATGTTAAAGCCCTGACCCCTATTACCTCAGAATGTGACCTTAGTTGAAAGAGGGTCATTGTGGATGTAATTAATTAAAGTGAATTCATACTAGAGTAGGGTGGACCTTCTAGTCCAATTTTACTGGTATCCTTATAAAAAGGGAGAATTTAGAGACAGATACACACACATGGGGAGAATCTATACAGAAATGAAAGCAGAGATGCAACAGAAGCCAAGGAATGCTAAGCATTGCCAAAAGCTAGGAGAGATCTGAAACAGATCCTTTCCTCACTGCCCTTAGAAGGAACCAGTGCTGCCAATACCTTGATCTTGGACTTCTACCTCTAGAACCGTGAGACTATAAATTTCTGTTGTGTAAGCTGCCCAGTTTGTGGTATTTTGTTACATGGTATTTTGTTTTGTTTTGCAAACTAATACACTAGGCAATATGGGAACCATTCCCAAGTCAGCCCTCATTGTAGCTGATGAGTGGCAGGGGTAACCTGCCCACATGCTTACGTCAATCTTGTTATAATTTTGACCTTTTTGACAAACTTTTTCTGACACTACCAAGGTGTTCTGCAATCTGGTGTCATCTTTGCACCTTTTCCCAATCAAGTCTGCCTATATTATCATATATTCATCAGATAACCTGAAGCTCCACATGGAGGAACATCAAGTGACAGAACCTAGGATAAACATATGACTCATTAATGTGAGATGGGCCAAATGTCTAAGAAATATTTTATTGCTTGTCATAAAAAAATGTTAATAAGCCTGCAGAAAATATTTCCAAAGAATTACCATAGTTTCATGATCAAGCAAGGCAGTGGTTTTTCTGAAGTTAACAAAATCAACTGACTGGTCCTTTACATCAGTGTAAAAGTTTACAAAGGAGAAAATACCCGGGATTAAGCCTTTACTAGTTAGAATAACTTCTTGTATCAAAAGCAAAAAAAAGAAAAAATTCAAGTATTTTTAACATTTGTCAAGTAAAGCATGAATTTAGCCAACAGAATGTTTTTCTTGTCTAAGTATTCAGCAACCTTAAAAATTAGTGTTTGATAACAGAGAGAAAAAGGGATAATCTCAGATTTGGGAACCATGGGTCCCACTTCCAGTTTCTTGACATTGTGCATGATTTTGAGCTATTGTTGTAACTCTCCTCTGCCTCGTTTTTCATCTGTGAAGTGGGAATGGATGGGCTGCCACTATATTCTTCCCTAGGATGCAATACTAGCTGTGGAAATTCTTTAAGTTCTTTGAAAAATATGTCCAATATATATTTTCCCAAGGAAACATGAAGACTATTTCTGTATATGTGTGTGTGAAAACTCATCTGTCACTGTGCCTTCCAAGTCCCAGCTTATTGGAATCATTTTCTATCAAGATTTGGTTGAAGAAAGAGGAAAGTGAGCAGGGCATGGAAGCTAGAAACAATAGGAATAGCAATGCCTGCTTCAAAGGAACCAAGACTGGAAGCAGACTAGGAGGGGAAATTTCACTATTATGGGCTTCTACATTTGGTACTAATATTGGTATTATCAATGCCATATGACATTTTGCAAAAATGCTGAGGTTGGGATAATTTTATGTATGTATTTATGTGTGTGTATATATGTATGTAAATATATATGTAAATGCAATGCCTATGCATGCTTATATGTTTATTCAAATGTTTATATATATGTATGTATATGCTTATACATGTATATATATACACACAGAAATACTTTGAAGCTTCACAGAATGAGGACATACATAACAAGTACTTTATATAAATACTGAAGCAAAATGGGAAAGACATACATAAGAATTTCCAGTTTTGAAAGATTTACCTAGCAATATTCACTCTTACATTGTATTCATAGATTCAGAGCCTTAAGAAACTCCTAAAATACAGTGTTGTGACAAGAAATTCAAGTAGGATAACTAGGGCAGATTGATCTAAAAAACTCATTATAAAAGCTTACTTGTTCTTCAAGGCTCAGTTATTTTTTCTTTGAAATGTTTCTGACCTCTCACTACTCCTTTCTGATGCCCCCTGCACAGAATTTATTCATTCCATTACTATAAATTTACCATATGGAATTAGCTCAGAAATTGCTTTCTCCCTTCCTCACACAAATACATTGGAGGTTAGGTGCTGAGGCCACAGCAAGTGACTAACACACAGACAGTGGCAGAAATGGATCATTTCTCTCTTCTCAACTCCAAGCAGAATGTCTGGAGCCTAGAGGCACTTGAGCGTATTTGATTCCATTAAATCCCTTGCGTATGTATGGAACATTGACTTGTGCTGGTCTTCGCATCAGGTTCTCACTTCTACCTCTAGTCACTGATCATGCCTTTTTTTGTGAGTTAAACTATTATCGAGATCCCTAGCATGAGAGCTGACAGAGTCAATAACTATTCATTGAATAAGTAAATGAACTTCTATGTGATTTGCTGCTGTGAGGTGTCTAAGGGCTCAAGTACTATGGTCAAATTTGTATTTAAATCCTATTGTGGCCACTTGTTAGCATTGTGATTGCAGGCAAGTCCCTCAATCTCTGTAAGCCTCATCAGTAATGTAGAGGTAACAGTAATCACCTTATAAGGTTAGTTGAAAACAAAATGAGATAATCCATGTAATGTATAGTTATCCTTATGATTTGTATTGTCTTTTTGTGTTTATGACCTATAATTACGGGAGACATTTTTATTCACGTTTATATCTTTAGAAAGAACCTAGCCCAATATACTCTGATTTGGCAATGAACAGCAATGTTGGATAAATGATAGGGTCATGGCATGTCACTGGAATTTTTTTAAGACTTTTTTGGAGCAGTTTTAGGTTCACAGCAAAATTGAAATGTTCCATACCCCCCAGAATGCATAGCCTCCCCCCCATTATTGACATCCCCCACCAGAGTGGTACATCTGTTACAACTGATGAACCTACATTGACACATCATAATATGATGGGTCACTGGAATTTTATAATGGCCTTTTCTGCCCATTCATATTTTTTCTGCTGGACTTGATACAGTCTTTTAAAACTTCTCAGTATTTTTTCCAAATCTCTTCTGAATAAAGTCCAAGAAATGCAAATAAAGCCTTGTAAGGTGAGTCATAGGAAGAGTCTTTGTTGAAGACCATAAACATCCACTCCAATCATTTTAAGTAGGGAGGCTTACATGGCTAGAAGAATCACAGGAAGAGCTTGAGGAACAGACTGTAGGCTGGGGTTCCTAAAAACACCTCCAAAACCATCCCTGGAGATGGAGTTGTTGCTACAGTGGGGTCAAGAAGCTGTCATTGCTACAAAACATGGAACAATTGCTGTGACTGCCCCCAAACCACACTGCTTTTCCCTCTACCCACCCCAGCTAAACGGGGGCCCTGAATTTAAACTACTATCTAAATCAAAGTGTCATGCAGCTGTGTTGACTGCAGAATCTGTCACATACCTGCACTGTTGCAGTGAATTCAGGTGTTGGGATTCCATGATGGGAAGGTATGATTTGAAGGAAGCTTGGAGTGTTCTGGAGTAGAGGCAGCAAGGGAGTAAGACCACTGTGATGTGCAGAAGTATGGGTTTATAATGCAGAACTTTTGCTGATCTGAATGAAACGTATTAGGATGGATATTTAATCTTTCAATGATTAAAGAACAGTCCTGAGATGAGAGAGAAAGAGAGGAGAGAGAGAGAGTAAGAAAGAGAGAGAAGAGAAAAGGAAGAGAAGAGGAGAAAAGCTATCCAGTGAGGGGGAAACTACTTACTGGAACTCTAGGTAGCTCCTCTGGATTTTACCTGAGTTTTAATTGCTCATTCCTCAGATATCCCAGAAAGACAGGGGAGATAGATTGCTTGGTTTTAAATAAAAGTATAGTCAGGGACAAAGAAAGAGTCTGTCGTGCAGGGAGAACATTTCTAGACTCAAAGTCTAGAGAAACTGTTTGTATCTACTGGTTTATTAAAATAAGAAGCAAGGGTCACATTGATTTGCTTTCAGAGCGTCTCCTGCCAGGGCATAAGCTCATGAAGCTGGTGAACATTTCATGTCCCTGCCTTAGGCCAGGTTACTCTGACTGCTAGTTCCCAATGAAACAAGATGCTACTAGCTCAAGATCCACATCTCTCACCTGAGATAAAAACATTTCCAAATGTCTTCCTCTGAAAGAAAAGGGCATTAGCAGTCTGTGAAATTGCTTCTTTAAAATCAGATCTGAATTTTGCTTTTTGGCCCAGCTCAATGCTCCTAAGAATTGACTGAATTCTTGAAAATTATATTTACTAATAGGCAATTTTACTCTACTATGATATTGAAAGTGGCTTATGAAATTCTCAAATGAAAAATTTTAACATTTTCATATAATTACAAAATAATATGTACATATTGTATGCAAGTCAGATATATATACAATTTATTGAGTTATTGTAGGTATTTAGTATATTGTCTCTAATTCTCATGACACTTCATTAGCACGATTCCTCTTTCCATTTCACAGATGAGGAAATTGAGGCTTAGAGAAGTTAAATGACGGGACCAAATTGATACAGGAAGTTATGGTACCTGAATTTTTTAAAGTTTTTATTTAAATTCCAGTTAGTTTACAGTGTAATGTTAGTTTCAGGTGTACAATATGGTGATTCAACACTTCTGTACAACACCCGGTACTCATCACAAGTGCTTGCCTTAATCCCCATCATCTATTTCACCCACTGCCCCCCTCATACCTCCTCTCCCGACAACCTTCAATTTGTTCTCTATAGTTAAGAGTCTGTTTCTTGGTTTGACTCTTTCTCTTTTTTTCCCCCTTTGCTGTTTTTTTCATTTCTTAAATTCCACATGGGTGAGAGATCATATGGTATTTGTCTTTCTCTAACTGACTTATTTCACTTAGCATAATACTCTAGCTCCATCCATGTTGTTGCAAATGCAAGATTTCATTCTATTTTATAACTGAGTAATATTCCATTGTGAATATATGCCACATCTTCCTTATCCATTCATCAGTCGATGAATCATTTGGGCTGTTTCCATATTGGCTATTGTAGATAATGCTGCTATAAACATCAGGGTGCATGTATTCCTTTGAATTAGTATTTTTTTTTTTATCCTTTGGATAAATAACTAGTAGTGCAATTGCTGGATCATAGGGTAGTTCTATTTTTAACTTTTTGAGGAACCTCCATACTGTGTTCCAGAGTGGTACCTGAATTTTAATCCAGGCAGTGTGATTTGCAATTCTGTTCTTTAATCTCTACACTGTATGTGTATGTGTGTGTGTGTGTGTGTGTATGAATGTATGAAGACATAGAGTCATATTGTATATAATCTGTGGAAACCCAACTTTTTTTCAATTGGTTATAGATATTTTCTGATATCTGTATTTTTCTGTGACATAATTTTGGGATATGACATAATCATCCATTGTGAAGCATAACTTCTTTATTTAAAACCATATGGTTAGACATTAAATAAATTATTTGATGAATATCAATACTCATAAGCATAATGGCTTGTATAAAATACATTCCTAGAAGGAAATTGCTTGATCAAATGATATGCGTATTTTTATGGCTTTCAAGAGATCTGGCCCATTGCCTTTATTTTCAAATAAAGTTTTATTAGAACACATTCATGTCTATTTATCTACGCATTTGTGCTACAATACAGAGTTGAGTAGTTGTGACAGAGACCATATAATCCACAAAGTTGGAAATATTTACTGTCTTGCCTTTTACAAAAAAGATTTACAATGCCCACTCTAAATAATATATTATAAAAGTAAAAGTTGCCTTGCATTTCTGCCAGTCTTGGCTATAGATAGATGGATAGGTGTATATATACAGATATTCATAAACTTGGTAGACTAAATTAGTATTTCAATGTAAAAGGGAAAGTTTCTTATGTTTACCAGACACTTGCCTTTCTTCTCTTGTGTCTATTATCCCTTTTCTAACGTGTTGCTCCTTATTTATTCATTTGACATTTTGTTTAGTGAGTTCTTCATAAATTAAAGACATTTACATATTTCTTGAAAAAATATATTTTCCTTTAGGTCATCTGTCTTTTATGTTATTTATAATGGCTCTTGATATATAAAAGATTTTAATTATTTTGTAATGAAATCTACCAATCTTTTCATTTAGCATCCCTTCCTTCAGTTAAATTCTACTTAGGGAACCCTGTTTTCCCTTGTGCTTTGTGCATATTCACATTTATTTCCACTGACCTCTTTTTTTTAAGATTTTATTTATTTGAGAGAGAGAAAGAGAGAGCCAGCACAAGCAGGGGGGAGTGGTAGGCAGAGGGAGAAGCAGGTTCCCCACTGAGCAGGGAACCCAGGGTCGTGGGTCTCAGTCCCAGGATCCTGGGATCATGATCTGAGCTGAAGGCAGACGCTTAACCAACTGAGCCACCCAGATGCCCCTCCATCGACCTCTTTTATAAGTTTTTCTTTTTATTTTTATTCACTTAATACTGTCAATTCTTTAACTTACCTGGACTCTCTTTTGAGTGAGGCTGTAAAGTGAGAAACTAGTTTTTAAATATCTAAACATTAGGCAATTATTCCAGCATCACTGTTGAGACAATGTTCTTTTGCTACTAATTCACAATTCCACTATCATCTTATGTTAAAGTCTGACTTAAAATATTGTCTGCTTCTGATTTCTGTGATAGTTCACTCATTCTGTTTGTCCTCATGTTATCTACTAAATTTGTACTCAGTTTTAATTAATGAAAAATTTTCCTCATTACTTTCATATAAATTTTTTTGCCTCTTCAGTTTATTCTTTTAGATGAATGAACTTTAGAATCACTTTTTCAATTTTTTTAAAAATATCAGAGGTTAAGTTGAAATTCATTAGAACAACACATTAATTTGAAAGAGATTGGAATATTTACCATATTAAGTCTCTCCATTTAGTCAGGTTCTTTTTATGTTTCTGAAAAATATTTGGTCATTTATACAATATAGATCCTGCAAACATTTTCAAATGTTTATTTCTACATATGCTAAATTTTCTTGTGCTAATAAAGTTTCATCTATTACATTTTCTAAATGGATATTCTTCATACTTAAAAAGGCTATTATTTTTCTAACAGCCCACATTCATGTATTCTATTGATACTCTAAAGTTTTTCCTCAGTTGATTCATTTTGGTTTTCTAGGTGGACAACCTTTCAATTTATTAAACTTCTGACTAAATTGTTTTATTGTGTCGTCAAAAGTTCCAGATAGCGTCAAGCAATGGTAGTAGCTGTCCGCGTCTTATCTATGCATTGTGCCGCACTTTAAAGTAATTCTGTATATGTTTCTCAGTTATATATGAAGTTGGCTTCTGGGGTAAAATATGTCTTCTATATCATGTTTAAGGAAGTATTCTGCTCTCATTATTTTGTTAGGAGATCAGTTGCTTGAAAATCAGGAGTATTTCTTGAAAATTATCAAATGACTTTAGACATGTCAACCCAATTAGTCTGAACTTTTCTTTTTGACCTACTAATAGGGATTATTATATTAATAAGTGTCTATTCTTAAACCATCTTGGTTTTCATGAAATAAGCTCTGCTTGCCAAGGGTGTCATTCTTTTAATGTTGTGTTAAATAATTTGATTTAAAAGAATTTGATTTATTTTCACAACTATGTTTATGGTGATAATGGATTGTGGTTTTATTTTGTTTTATCTTTTTAAACGGTTATTATTTAGCTTATATGTTTGGTAAAATAAAACTCAGGTGACTATGATTTTTGTTGTGGTGGTGGTAAGAGCATTTAACATTAGATAAAAACTCTTAACAAATTTTTAAATGTATAATACAGTATTAGTAACTATAGGTATGATGTTGTACAGCAGATCTCTAGAATATATTCATTTTGCATAACTGAAACTTTATACTTGTTGAACAGCCACCCCAATTTCTCCCTCCTCCCAGTGCCTGGCAACTACCATTCTACTCCCTGCTTCTATGATTTTGACTATTTTAGATACCTCATATAAGTGGAATCATGTAGCATTTGTCCTTCTGTGATTGGATCATGTGATTTAGCGTACTACCAAGGTTCATCCATCTTGTAGCATATGACAGGATTTCCTCCTTTTTTAAGGCTGATAATATTCCACTGTGCATATATACCACAGTTTCTTTATCCATTCCTTCATCAATTTCCATATCTTGGCTATTATGTATAATGCTACAATAAACGTAGGAGTACACATATCTCTTTGAGATTCTGATTTCAATTCTTTTGGATAAATAGCCAGAGAAGGATTGTTGTATAATATGGTAGTTCTATTTTTGATTTTTTGAGGAAACTCTATACTATTTTCTTTCCCACCAACAATTTACTTTCCCACCAACAGTGTACAATGGTCTTCCACATTCTCCCTAACACCTGTTAACTTAAAAAAAAAATAGTCATCCTAACAGGTGTGAGGTAATATTGTGATTTTAATTTGCATTTCCCCAATGCTTACTGAAGTTGAGCATTTTTCATCTACCTCTTGGCCATTCGTATGTTTTCTCCGGAGAAATTTCTATTCAAGTCCTTTACTCATTTTTTAATAAACATTCTGGAACAGTTTATGTAGCATGACAGTCATTTTAAAGTTTAACAAAACTTACTAATAAATTCTGTGGATTTAGTGACCTTTAGGGTTGCCAGTAATGCTTTTAAATTGTTTCTCTTGGGGTGCCTGGGTGGCTCAGTCAGTAAGCAACTGCTTTCAGCTTAGGTCATGATCCCGGGGTCCTGGGATCGAGCTCCACATCGGGCTCCCTGCTCTGCGGGAAGCCTGTTTCTCCCTCTCCCACTCTCCCTACTTGTGTTCCCTCTCTCACTGTCTCTCTCTCTCTCTCTGTCAAATAAATAAATAAATAAAATCTTTAAATTGTTTTTCTCTCGTTAGTGATTTCTTCTGATTTTTTTTTTAAGTTTTGAATGAATTCAAAAAGTATGCTGAGTCAGAATGTGATGAACTGTCCTGGGTACAGAGCTTGAAGAAGAAAGGAGTGTATGCATGTCAACTTAATCTCTTTCTTGTTTTTAGTAACATCTTCCTGCTCTCAGGGTGCCTGGAATTCCCATTCCAGACACCTTCTGCCTTATCCTCTCCATGGGAAAAAGCTTTAGTCTTCTGCTGGGTGGGAGAGGAGTTAGGGGGCTGCAATTGGGGAAGAGAACTGCAGATTTGCTTCTTAAATAGTCACACAACCACTTCTTTTGTTTAGTGTCATCCTCAGAGGTAGCTGGCACTGCCAAAGTCTGGGGCTCTTGGGGGATTCTGTAGTGTAAACGAGCTGGCTATACCCACCACTGGCTTAAGATTCAGCTTTTTGGATCTGTTAAGTCAATTACTATGCATCCATCTGCTTCTCTGTTTCCCAAGTCCTGTTACATCTGCTGATCTCTCTGTCCTTGTGGATTTATACTATTTAAAAATCACTTCTAGTGAGATTTTGTGGGGCAGTGAAGCTGCCTGCATTATTTACTTCCGTATTTTGGGGTGTCTTCCTTTTAAAAAACTTTTTATATTAAAAAAATTTAATTTATAGGAAAGTTGCAAGAATATTACCCTTAGATTTATCAATTGTTAATGGTTTTTTATCAGATTTATCAGATTTGCTTTATCTTTCTACATATCTATTGCATATTATTTCAGCATCTATTTTGCAAAAACAGCACATAACCATTATATAGTTATAAAATTCAGGAAATTCAACATTGTTATAACATTGGTATGAGGTAATTATCTAAAAGACAGTCTGTATTCAAACTTGCTAATGGTTCCAGCAATGTCCCTCTAGCAACTAAGGTTCTTACAATGCATCTAGTTGTTGTGTTCTTGAGTGCCCTTTAATGTGGAAGTGTTCCCTTCATTTTGAAAGCTTCCTCGGCCTTTCTTTGTCTTTCATGAGCTGGACACTTCCAAGTAGTGCCAGCCAGTTGTTTTAGAATCTTCCTCACTTTCGTTTATCTGATTGATTCCTCGTGATTAATTTGGTTAGCACTTGGGGCAAAAATGCTACATAAGTGGTATGTCCTTTTACTGCATCACATCAAGAGCCATAAGCTGTTAATTAGTCCCATTTTTGGTGATGTTAAATTTGACCACTGTTATGAACTGAACCATATCCTTTCCCAAATTCATCTTAAAGCCTTAACACAATACCTTTAATACCCCAAACAAGGAGAACACTTACCCTCCTTCCAGATCGTGAAGTATATACAGCCTTGGAGGAAAAAAGGCCACCCCTTAAGCAGGCTATAGGTATAGTTCTCAGGGTAGTGCCCAATTTCAGTTTCAGCAAAAAGTGAAGTAAATACTCAGTTATGAGTCTGAGGGTGAAGGATATTTTACTGATACTAAGCTGCAAGTTACAGAGGTCCTTGGGAGCATTGCTTAGAATGTTTTGGAGGGGTCGGAGATTGGATATGATTAAGGGGTCTTCAGATACGTGTATAATTATTACAGGTTATGAAAGGTGACCTGGAAGTCTTGGACTGAGGTAAATAGTGTGTAAAGAATAGGATTAGTTCCAATGCTTTTTGGGGACAAAAACTAAATGAAGCTTATTGTCTCAGTCTTTAGACATAGAAAATCATGTATTTAACTTATTAGGCTAAAGAGAGATAATAATAAATAGAGGTGAGAACTTAAAAATGAAATTGAATTTGATTATGTGAGACAAATGTTGATACTACATATTTGTGGACAAAAGTCATACAAGTATCATATCTTAGATACTCTCAAACATTGAGTATTAAACCAGTACAACAGAAGTAATGGAATCATCCTTACAAAATAGATATTCCCTGACATGAAGTGGAAACCTTTATTATGAGCTATTAATTATTCTCTTAAAATGCTGCCTATTGAATGATTTCATTCAAAATAATTTGGTAAAGTAAAATAGAAGAACTGATATTTAGTGAAATCAGACAGTGATGACAACATAAAAGAATGTTAGGGAAAACAAAATCAAATCAGGAAACAATAGGTTTAACATTTTATTTATGGATTTAAAGAAGAATTAGAAGTAACATTTAGAAGGAATTTACATCTATTTACTTTGTTTTTTTAAGGAAGACACACTTTTTGTGTGTACCATATTTTCTTTCTTTTCTTTTCTTTTCTTTTCTTTTTTTTCTTTTCTTTTCTTTTTTTTAGAAAGAGAGTGCACGTGAGCCAGGGCAGGGCAGAGGGAGAGCGAGAGAGAATCTCAAGCAGGCTCCACACCCAGCAATGAGCTCAATGCAGGGCTCAATCTCATGACCCTGAGATCATGACCTGAGATGAAATCAAGATTCAGACACTTAACTGAGCCACCCAGGCACCCCACCATGATTTCTTTTTGATCCCGAAGTCTGATAATTTTTGTGTTTTGTAATACTGTCCTTTCAGCACGCATTGTGAGGTTGGGGTTTATGCGGTTGGGATGAGGTGAAGTTAGAGGGGAGTTTTCATGGTGATGACACAGCCTCACCACCCATTACATTTAGGAATCTGGTCCTTTGCTGATAATCCTTTATGCTATAATTAGACTTACAAGAATTTAATTGTCACCTGTGAATGCCAAATACGCTTCTACACTATGTTTCACATTCTATCTGCAGAGGCAGAGCACCCAGGAAACAACCAGCTTAAAGAATGTGCAAATTCACACCCCTGAACTGCTGAGAAATTCTTTAGCTCCAACTTAGTAACTGTCAGAGTGAGCTATATTTGTTCTCCCTGACTGACATATAACAGAAGTTCAAGAAGTCACTTATTTTTCATTCCATTATTACAAATGTGACTAAAAATAGATATAGAACACAGGGATTTTGCTCCAAAGCTGAAGAAATCATAGTGAGCAACACCTGCCACACAGAGCATGGTAATTAGCTTAGATATTCCAGCTGGCCTTTCCTGGATGGTTGAGGGCACCCAGACAGCCAGTGAGGGTTAGATTATCCTCTGAGCAGGAAAGCCAGTGAGGAAATGCTTTCCTTTGGCTAAGAGGACTCACCAGCCAATGTGGGTGTCCTGGATAATTTCATTAAGACAGGCCACTCTTCTGCACAATTTTAATTCAGTCACAGTCTCCAAAATATTTCTTCTGGCATTGACATTTCCTGGGAGTAATTTGAAAGAGTGGAGGCATAATCAAGGAAATGAAATGTTTCTATTTCTCTACTAACTTTAGAACTGTAGTGGAATAAATGCCAAGGCTGAAACCTTGCAGGAAGGCTGAATGTTCCCAGAAAAGAGGTAGTTACCGCTTGATGAGAACAAGAGGAGAGATTGAGGAAAATGTCATCTATCCACAGACCACCAAATTGAGCCCAAGGTTGGGTGCATCATGGGCCCCAACACATAACTTCAACATTGAGTTTAGATTTATGTCATGGTATGCAGTATGACAAGAATTTACTCTAGGATCCAGATGGACGTGTATGGAAGCAGCTGGATCCTGCAAGATTACTCTTTTTAATTTTATGACCCTTAGTACATTGACAGCTCACGTCAGACAACCAGACTCCAACCTAAGTAATGGTGGGGGAAAGAAGCTTGTAAAGCGAAGCTGAAAAGGGCATGAGGAAATCATTTATTACCTCTGAAACAATTGAAGATTTTTCAGAGCAGTTATATTGAATTTGAGCTGCTGGGTTATATGAAAAAATAGCATGTAAAGCACTGCCCTTACTCCTCCCTCCTTCCCTCCCTTCCTTCCTTCTCCCCCCCACCCCTCCCCCTTTTATTTTTTGTCTGAAAAACCATGATTTATACTGCTTTGGTGCTAAGAGGTAATGTGTCTGGGTTGATCTTTGTTACAGCATTAAATTAGAGTCATGCTGGTTTCATTCTGCTGATAAAGGTTTAGGTGTGAGCTTCACATGCCATTCTTTCTACCCTGTCCCCTTCCAAACGCACAATGGTCTTCTATTTTCTTTACTCTTCACCTCCTCCACAAGCTTGTTCACTTCACTTGTCAGTAGCGACACTGTTGTCTAAATCAATCTCTCTAGAGCAGTGTTTTTCAAACTGGAGGTCCTGATCTATTAGTGGGTCTTGAAATCAATTTAGTAAGTTGTAACCAGCATTAAACAAATAAAGTCGGAAGGAATATATATTAGAATGGGCTGCACAATGGGACAAGTCCTGTTTTAATGAAATTGGTTTAGTTATATGTGTATGGGTATTCTAGAATAAAATATAAATATATTCCTCAGTGTGGGACACAAATAAGACAGATTGAAAAATGCTGTCAAGGGATGATAGAGATTCACTGGTGCCTGCTGTGGGAGTCTTCAGGGGCAGTGGTAACAGTGTTTTGTTGGTATTCTTTTGGTTTCAGACCCTCTTGGTGTGGCATTAGTTTCTATTTTCTAGGCCTTGTCCCTTAGACAGTTTAATAATCTCTCAGTATTATTAATTATTTTACTGCCTAAGTGAACCAAAGTTGAACCGTAGTAGCTTGCTAAGGTCTCTGTGGAGTAACATAGAAGAGTTGAATGCTAACCCACCTGACACAGATGCTGAAGAGTTCTGAAATGGGGAAGGTCAGTCATAACTTGGTGTCACAAGTCCAAAATTAATGTAGTTTACTCCCTTCTTCCTTTCCCCCAGGCAATACAAAGAAAGCCAAGTTGAGTTCTCCAATTTAGGGCCAAACAGATCCTCCAATGAAGCAATGTTCTGATTATTGATAATGCCATTTAGAATTTTAATAAAAATTAATATGTCACATCATTCTTCATTAATGTTCATTGAAGACTACTGTTATACTTGCCAGTTCAAGTTAGAGAGGGTATAAAGGATACAGTCACCAGATGAAATGGTTTCAGTATGACAGTGTGCCTCTGTGCTAGTAATTCAATCCATATCTTAAAAGGATTAGAATCTAAGTAGAGTCCTACTCTAGAAGTATTCTATATATCACTTAATTTATAATGATATAACATGGTAAGCAATCTAAATATTCATCAATAGGGAATTTTAATAATTAATTGGATATCTATACAATTGGCTATTATGCAATGAAAAAAGAAAGTTTTCTTTATGTGCTGACATGAAACATTCTTTGAAAAAAGTTTAGTGAAAAAAGAAAAGTATAGACTAATCCATATAGTAAAGCTTATTAGGTTGAAAAAAGAGAAAATTACATATTCATTTGATTAGGCATAGAAATAACTGTGGAAAAACCACAAGAGCCTGATGGCAAAGGAGAAAGGGGGACAGGGGTGGTTATTTTTCCTATTACCTTTAGGACATTTTGAATTTTGTATTTAAAAAATCAGCATATTTAAAATGAAAAACACCTTTTTACATACTGATTTTTACCCTGCCATTCTGGTTTTTAAACTCATATTGCTCTTTTTATCCAAGCCTTAACATAGTGAAAATTATAGACTCCTAAACTCTCCATTTGGTAGAATGTAGAATTGAGGTAAGTAATTAGCCTTGATGAGTCCTGAAATACTAGGGACCCTGCAGCTTGTGACTTTCCAGGGTGAAATTTGACCCTTGTTACTCGGACCAAGTGTGTTTTGGCATATTGTAAGTGAGCAGCAACATCTGTTTTATTATTTTGCATAGAGTATGACCACTTGTAAGTGTTTCTACAAATGGCAGGTATTTAAAACATAACACCAAATGTACGCAAATAAAAACCCAGTGATGAGGGCTCAAATGCTAGCATAACTCATCGTTGCTTCTGAAATTGACCGTTTTGTGCCACCCAGGACGTCATTTGCTAAGATTAAACCCTTGCTAGTGTCCACTTCTTATCAAGGCATTGCTATGAACGTATGAACAAAACTGTATTGTATATTTATGAAATGGATGAAAAGGTCTGACGCAATATACTGATATTTTAAAAGACAGTGTAACCTACAGCAACAAGAATAGCATTTGGACCATAGTCTTTTAAAGAATCCAAGAGAAAAGAAAATAATTAGATAACTTTTAATAGGATTCATATCTGTGCATTGGCTTAAGAATTAAAATGCCTATGCTTTCCATAATTTCTATTTTTCCATTTCCTTTGAGTTTTTCTAGTACTGGAATAAAATAAATCCAACATGGCTCTTTATTTTCTTTTTGAGCTCTTATTTATAGGTTATTGGTATATTTGATCTGTAAAAATATATACTCTCATATTCTTAGTATATTTCAAGAACTTGATCTAAAGTTCTTAAAACATACTAGCTGAGTGGGTACTTTAATAATATTCTATATTCTGCAGAGTTTTGTTAGTGGAGGTATAATTGTGAGATAAGACATTATGTAAACTTCCAGGTTCAACTCTTTAATATCCAATTCATTACATGCATTTTAAACAGTGTCATATTTTCCACTGATACAACTTTCATGCCATCTGTTGGGTAAGGGGTATTTGAAGTCATGCCAGTGGCAGCAAATTGAAGCTGAAATTTGGCACTAATACCCTCTTCTTCTTTATTCCTACCGCTTAATCATTTATCCACCAATAAATGTACCAGAGTTATAGTGGATAGGGTTAAACAGTTCAGTCACCCACAAAGAGTCTCTCTCTCTTTCTCTCTTTTAAATAGGTAGTGATTATGGTAGATTCTGGAGTAAAGACGATTATCCTTCCCAACACCTCCTATGAATTTTGGAATAGACAATGTTAAAGTTGTGTGTGTCTCACACACACACATAGACTATTCATACATAAATACATATCACCATGGAGTGAAGCTACAGAAGAAAGCAATAGGAGGCATAGAGCAGATGAGAATTCCAGGCTGAAGGAAACTGGTGACCCTGGAAAATGAAGGAGGAAGCATAAGAGAGCCATTTGCAGAGTAAAAGATATCTTAAACTTAAATAGATCTCAGATTTGGCAAGAATTTATAGACGCTTCAGCAATAACCTTTGCTACCAAAGCTGATGTGTCTTTCCTTATCTAGCGGATGGTTGACTTCAGCAATACTAGCACTTTGGGCCCACAATTTGACAAGGAAGCTGATTTAACTCAGAATATAGATATTAACTTTTTCTTTCTTTCTTTCTTTCTTTTTTTTCTTTGTGGGGAGAGGGGTAGAGGGAGTGAGAGAATCTTAAGTGCGAAGCCTGATTTGGGCTTGATCTCATGACCCTGTTATCATGACCTGAGCTGAAATCAAGAGTTGGACACTTAACCAACTGAGCATCCCAGATGCCCCTAGATATTAGCTTTTAAGCAGAAATGCCCTCAGGTTTTATCTGGTCACAAAATTATTTTAAATAATGCAAACAAATGAACAATTTAAATTAGATATTGCAAATATTATTAAAATTTCAGTTCCTTCTTGGCAATAATACATGCGAGGCGATGGTATTGCAGGTTCAAAATTCTTTAGGTAGTTGTTGGTATTCAGCCTCTGCCTTCCTGAGAAATTGCTATGTAGACAGAGCAATATTCAATCTGAAACTTGGTTAGTCTTTTCCCATTGAGACATCTACACTTGTTTTTCCATTTGTACTCCCCAAACATAAACTGTCACAAGGATACCACTGGACTGTTTCATTAGGAAAAGTGGCAAGGCTATATCCTTAAATTGACTAGGTATAATGACCTTATTTTGATATACTTAGAGAAACTACCAATTCATCAATTACATGCATGAAACAGTGTTTTCTTCGGTTTTGCTTTTGATAGTGATGTACTCTTACTGTTGTATCGTATATCTTTATAGGGATACACATAGATATCTAGAGAGGGTAGCCTCAGGATTAAAAGCATGGACTTTGGAGCAAAATAAGTTTGTTCAGATCTCAGCTCAAGACTTATTGTCTGTGTGACCTTGGACAAGTACTGAATCTCTGAGTGTCAATTTTTATCTGTGAAATGGGAAAATAATTATATCCACATCAAAGATAGAATTCAATGAGCTATGTGTGATTTGTATTTTTCTTCTGTGGTCAATTAATTTCTTTTGCTTTTTTTTTTTTGGTCAAATATTTTAATGTTTTACTTATTGATTTGTAATTGTGTTTTGTATATAATGCTAATAATTTATTTGTTGTGAACAATGGTTCCCAATTCATAGGCTTGCATTCTGTTTATGATATTTTAAATGTGCAGTTTTAGAATTTTTGTGTTTGTAAAATTGCCTTATCCTTTCCAGAGTATTTCTTCCATTGTGCTTTATGTTAAGAAAGTCCTTCCTCATCCAGGAGGAGATATATATACAAATATATACATATATATATTTCTTGATTTTTATGCTTCAGTTTTACATTTATTTCTTTAGTTTATTTGTAATATATTTAGTATATTATGTCAGACGATATCATAAATGAATGTTTCTCCAAATAATCAGTCAATTTATCCAGTGATATTAATTGAATAATCCTTCTACTTTTTCATGTTTTTAAAGATATTAAATCCTATTTTGCTAGGATTGACTTCTAGGCTTTTTTTTTTTTTTTCTGTTACACTGATCTTTCTCTTAATTCTTCTGTCAGTTCTTCACTGTTTAAATTTTTCTGTTTATAGCGGGCATTACCATCTGGTGGGACCAATCCTCCTTCATTACACATTATCAGAATATGGGGGGGTTTCCTCCTGTTTTTCCAGATATGCTTTAGAATTTGTATAATATTTTGAATAATTTTTATTATTACGTTTTGAAAACATAGTACATGCACATGGTAAGACAACAGAGAATGGAGTGGAAGGCATTCCACCCAACCCTGACCCCTATGTTTTCTTCCCCAGAGGCAAATTACTTAGTGGTTAAAAACCCTGTTCTGGAGATAGACTATATGGGTTCAAATCACAGCTTGCAATTGCTAGCTATGTGAATTTAGCAAATTGTTTAACCTCTCTGTGCCTGTTTCCTCATCTGGAAAATGGGGATAATAATTTCACCTAAGATAGAGAATTGTTTTGATGATCAAATGATATAAGTAAACCATTTAGAACAATGCCTGGACCATTGTAAGTGATCTGTAAAACTTAGCTATTGCTGTCAGTAGCAAGTTTCTTGTACATACTTCTACAGATAGTCTATACAGATAAAAGCCCATATGTTTTACACAAACAAATGGAAGCAAGCTGTGTACATGCTTCCGTACCTCTTTTTTTTTAAAATAGATCATTGAGATCACTCTGTATGAACATATACATATATACACCTAACTTTTCTTTTTAAGTAGTTCATAATATATCATCGTATAGATGTATTATTTACTGAAAAGTCTATTGCTTATGAATATTTAGATTGTTTCCAGTCTTTTGTTAGTACAAACAATGTTGCAATAAATTATTTCATCTTTATGTGCATTACACATATATTTGTTGATCAATTCATCGAAGTGGAATTGCTGAATGAAAGCATGTGTTCATATTAAATAGTAATAACTCTTTTTGATTGACCTCCCCAGATACTGTATCAACTTGTACAGCCATCAGTGATGTGTGATAGATTCTGTGTCAGTGCACTACTATTAACACAAAGGTCTACGAAGGTTGGTCTTTGATGTTCTGAGAGTTAGACAATGGCCTCTCACAATTTTAATTTGCATTTGCTTAACTATGGTTAAGGTTTATTTCTTCTGAAAAACTTTGAAATGTATATTTATTTTTATTTGAATAGTCAGTGAAAGTCTTCTGAACATTTTTTATTGGAGATTGGTCTTTTTTATATTGATCTGTAAGCTCTTTTTGAATATTAAGAATATTTGGTCTTTGGCATATATGTGGCAAATACATTTTCCCCATCTTTCATTTGTCCCTTATGTAGTTTATGAATTTTTTGTGTGATGCAGACATTTAAAGTTGCTATATGGTCAAATTAATATTTTTTTCTGTGACATCTGGGTTTTGTTAATGGCTTCGGACTTTTCTTTTGAATCATGAGCTTGGTAGTAGGTCATGTCTATTGTTCTCTGGATCTTCTGTGTGCTATTTAGGAATGAGCTCAAGAGAATGAAGTGTTGAGAATAATATGCTCCACTTGTGATAGTGATCCAACCCAATTTAATAGGTTTTAAGGCATGCCACCAGAAGATTAAAGTAATGGAGTTAGAGGACATTAGAAGAAGTTAGAGTTATTACATATATCTATCATGAGAATAAGTTTAGCGGTCTCTGTAAATGAGGCTTCTTGCTATTGTACTGTCCAAGCCATAGGCCATGAAATATAATCTCTATTTTGTCTCACTTGATAACTTCTTTACTTTGGGCAAATTACTAAAAGTGAGAATTTGCATCCAAGAATAGACATATTTTTAAGGCCTTTGACACCTATTCTTATACCATCACCCATAATTTGTAGAAATTAGTAACAACAGGTGAGAGTCCTCTTTCCTAGAGTCCTTATTAAATTTTTTAAAAATCTCTTCCAGTTTGCAGGTGAAATATGTAATCTCTTTAGTGGTATAATTTATATTTATTTAGTTGCCAGTGAGACAAAAATGTTTTCACTTGTATTTATTCTTTTAGAGAATGATTATGTACTTAAATTGTTTTTTATTTTATGATGTTTGGCGTTTTGTTATGGATTTATAAATGCTCATTATATACAGTTGACCCTTGAACAACATCGGTTTGAACTACATAGGTCCACTTATACATGTCTTTTTTTTTATAAATACAGTGTGGTACTGTAAATGTATTTTCCTTATAATTTTCTTAATAACTTTTCTTTAGTTTGCTTTGTTGTAAGAATACATTATACAATACATATAATAACTTACAAAATATGTATTAAATTATCTATATTATCAGTAAGGCTTCCATTTAACAATAGGCTATTAGTAGATAAGTTTTGGGGGAGTTGAAAGTTACATGTGGATTTTTGACTGCATGGAGGGTCAGCGCCCCAAGCTTTTTGTTCAAAGATCAACTGTATTAAGGTTATTAATCTTTTAACTGTCATCTAGTATAATAAATATTCAACAAACTAAAAGTTCTCTTAGATTTTAGAATATACGTATATAACATACTTATACTTGATTTTTATATATAATTTTTCTATTTTGCTTTCTTACATATAAATGCCTATATAAATATACATGCTTACATAAACATAAATAAATGCCTATATAAATAGGTATTATTTCCTTTTAGATTTGAGATAACAATATGACTAAAAAGATATTAATTTACAGTGCCATATTGTTTTGAAACTTATTTTTTAAAAGTCTCTTTGGGGGAGCCTGGGTGGCTCAGTTAGCTAAGCATCTGCTTTTGGCTCAGGTCATGACCTCAGGGTCCTGGAATTGAGCCCTGCATCAGGCTCCCTGCTCAGTGGGGAGTCTGCTTCTCCCTCTCCCTTTGCTCCTCCCTCCCACTCATACTCTCTCTCAAATAAATAAATAATCTTTAAAAATTAAGTAAAACAAAAAGTCTCTTTGTTAGAGGTTTTATGTAAGTTTTGGAAGTTGTCCTTCTAAACTTGTATGGGGGGAAAAGGACATTTTGCTTTTGTAATGTTGCTTCAGATGATTTCTTTTATTAGGAACTCACTTAAGTAAGACAACCATATTTTGAAGTACGTTTCTTTAGTTACTTACAAGATGAAATTTCTGCTGCCTTGTGTTCAATTACTTCAATTTATATAGAATTTTGAAGTTGGAAGATGCTTTGAAAGGGATTCTTCCTGTCATTGAGCACAAGCAAAGCTCTCTTAAAACATATCATCATGTTGGAGGTCTATATAACTCAATGTTTATATGTTTCATAGAATAGGCCTTGCTGATCAATTTTAAGTCATTTTCTTGTGTTCTTTTTAATGCTTGCCTCAGGTTTCAAGGGTCAGTTTGTACTATTATTACTAATACCGAATAGGTATTACATAGTTTTTACACTGTGCCAAGTGCTCTCAATGCATTGTCATTTAATCCTCACAAAACCTCTACAAAGTGAGTTCTAGTATCACCCCCATTTTATGGATGAGAGAATTCAGGCACAGAGGGTAACTTACCCAAGATCATTCAGCTAGAGGAGCCAGGATTAGCTCTACAGAGCCCTGAGTGAATCAGAATGTTGTATTTTTATATAAAGTCTCCAGATTTGTTAATATTGGTAACTAACAATTAAGTAAATTTTAAATATTGTGTAAATTGGGAAAACTGGACAGCAAAAAACAGAATACAACTGGACCACTTTCTTACACCATACACAAAAATAAATTCAGAATGGTTGAAAGACCTAAATGTGAGACAGGAAACCATCAAATCCTAGAGGAGAACTCAGGCAGCAACCTCTTTGACCTTGGCTGTAGCAACTTCTTACTAGACAGGTCACCAGAGGCAAGGGAAACAAAAGTAAAAATGAACTATTGGGACTTCATCAAGATAAAAAGCTTCTACACAATGAAGTAAATAATCAACAAAACTGAAAAGCATTGGGTGATGGGCATTAAGGAGGGCACATGGTGTGATGAGAACTGTTATACCCACCTGATGAATTATTGAACTCTACATCTGAAACAAATGATGTACCATATGTTGGCTAATTGAATTTAAATTAAAAAAAATGAAAACAAACAAACAAAAAACCTCTAAAAGGCAGCCTATGGAATGGGAGAAAATATTTGCAAGTGATTTCTCTGTTAAGGGGTTAGTATCCAAAATCTATAAAGAACTTACCAACTGAACACCTGAAAAACAAAATCCAGTTAAGAAATGGGCAGAAGACAGGAATAGACACTTTTCCAAAGAAGACATCCAGATGGCTGACAGACACATGAAAAGATGCTCAACATCACTCATCATCAGGGAAATACAAATCAAAACCATGGTGAGATACCACCTTACACTTGTCAGATGGCTAAAATTAACAACACAGGAAACAACAGATGTTGGTGAGGATGTGGAGAAAGGGGAACCCTCTTGCACTGTTGGTACGAATGAAAACTGGTGCAGCCACTCTGGAAAACAGTATGGAGGTTCCTCAATAAGTTAAAAATACCCTATGATCTGGCAATTGCAGTATGAGGTATTTACCCAAAGGATAAAAAAATACAGATTTGAAGGGGTACATGCATCCCAATGTTCATAGCAGCATTATTACCAATAGCTAAATTATGGAAAGAGCCCAAATGTCCAATGACTAATGAATGGATAAAGAAGATGTAGTATATATACACAAGGGAATATTACTCAGCCATCAAAAGAATGAAGTCTAGCTATTTGCAACCACATGGATGGAGGCAGAGTGTATTTTGCTAAGTGAAATAAGTCAGAGAAAGACAAATACTTTCACTCATATGCGGAATTCAAGAAACAAGACAGATGATCATATAGCAGAGGGAAAAAAAGAGGGAAACAAACCATAGGAGAATCTTAAAGATAGAGAACAAACTGAGGGGTTGATGGAGGGAGATGGGCAGGGGATCGGCTAGATGGGTGATGAGTATTAAGGAGGGCACTTGATATGGTGAACACTAGGTGTTGTACGTAAGTGATGAATCACTGAATTCTACTCCTGAAACCAACATTGCACTGTATGTTAACTAACTAGAATTTAAATAAAATTTTGAAAAGAAAAAAAACATATTGTGTAAATCAACAAAATTCAGGCCACAGACAAAAATATCTGTACACTGAATGCAGCCCTTGGCTGTCATTTTGTGAGTTCAGATTTGTAGGATTCCTTACTCATTTATATCTTTCAGGTACTCCTGGCTATGCTCAACACCACTGCCTTTTCTGGATTTTCCTAAGGGCCATTCATCATACTCTGGTCTCTATTAATTAGGGCTTGTTCACTCATTTCTTCTGATTTAAAAGGACAAATAGGCACATCTGAAAAGGAGAGGAGGGAAATAGTGAAAGAGAGAGAGAGACAGAAAGAGAAGCTGTGGGAATTTGAAGTACACTGAAATAGAATATGACAATACTGTTCTGAGATGATCAGAAAATCTTATAAAACTGTTCCTTCCCTCTTATTCCCTTTGGAGGTTCTGCGGGCCTAAATACTCCAGTGCTCTGTCTCATTAGTGAAGTGCATTATGTCTATTGCAGGGCTATATTATCTCTCATCTCTGTCCTGTTGTCTATAACCTCCTTTTAGAGTTAGAAAACTCTTCATTTGAAATACCTTCCCTATGCTCTTTTCTTGTGTAACATTGGCCACAGTTACGCTCTTTTCTTTTTTGGCATATATATTGCTAGTGGTAATGGTCTTCACATTTCAACTGTACTTTAATTGGGATATTTCATTTGAATCCTTAAGCTTGTCAGTTTCACGCCGTCCTGCTCACAACATCCAGCAGAGAACTCAGTCCCATCAGCTCTCTCCTCTCTGAGTTGACATGGTTGAAGTGCTCTACAGGCAAGGGATGCTTTTATTCCAGAAATAGAGAGAAACTTCATGAACCGAAGGGCTGGGGTGTGACCTGCAAAACCAAAAATCGGATTGACTAAACTGGGACATCTCTGCCTCTTCCTGCTGCACTAAAATAGAATATATTCAGCTGACCCGATTTGTAGTCTGGTGTTTAAGTGCTCTTGTGAGATGGGCTACATAATGACAGGGAATAAAATCTAAACAATCACCAGCATTTAAAATATATATACTTGCTACGTTATAATTTTCTGAAAGAGATTATGATTAAGGATTTACTTTTTATTATAGTTTTAAAAAACTTGCCTCTCAGTTTTTTCAAAAGAACTCCTTTGAATCATAAAATGCTAAGCAACCAGATATACCATAAAAAATATATTTCCCTGTATTTTCTAAGCTTTCCATTTATATTTGTTTCATATTTAGAAAAAAAATTACTTTTAAGGCCAAATGAAAAGGATTGAGGGTAAAGCAGAAAGGATGTCAAAGTATCCTTACCTCTTGTCACCTACCTCAGGATTCCCCAAACAGCCAAATGAGGAATTGTCCATCAGCTAAGAATATTTTTTACACTTTTAAATGTTTGGAAAAAAAAAGAATAATATTTTGTGACATGTAAAATCATATAAAATTCAAATTGTATAAAGTTTTATTGGATTTGTGTGTAGTCTATGGCTGCTTTCATGTTATCCCTGCTGAATTCAATAGTTGCAAAAGAGACCATATGGCTCTCAAAGTCTAAATTATTTACTATCTGGCTCTTTTCAAAGAAACTTGCTGATCCTTAAATCACGGTAATAATTTTTACTATAATATATCATTCTTAATTTATAAAAATCAATATATTTTATTGATTGCCAACTCACTCTCTTCTAATTCAGCTAGAAGTTTTTCCCTCAAATCATTAATTTACATATATTTGCTCTGCAAAATTATTTTCAGCCTTGTCTTAACTTTATTAAGACAAGCCCATTATCCCTATTTCTATCTATATTTGTGCAAAAAAACCCAAAAAAACAAAAAACCAAGCAAAAAACAAAAAACAAAAAAAACCCCTTGAGGTTGCATCCAGTCTTTAGCAAAGTGTAAAGGAAGAAATGGAAGGGAGATTAGTTTTAGGAAATACTCCCCAGCATGTCACAATACTCTGATGCTTTTATTGAGCTTCACCATCACCTGATAAAAGCCACTTGAATTGCCAACTTGCTGTCTAGCAATAATAAACAGCGTTTAGGGGTGATGTATGGTGCAAATTCCATACTCCTCACATTAGCATAAACTGACAATCTTGCCCCAGCCTACTCTTCCTGTCTCATCTTCTAATACCTACTTGTCTTGTACCCTCTGTCTCTGCCACAGCAAAGCTCTCATTCTTCCCCAGTATATGCTTTGCCTAATCCATCCATTTTCCATAGGGCCTCCCTGCTCACCATGACTATCTTTGTCTTTGAATCTGCTCAAGATTTGAGGTGACATTACTCTGTAGTACAGATCATATATCATCCTGATTCATTTTATTTCAATGGCATGATCATTTCATGTCTTCAAGATCAGAAATAGGGCAAAAAGTTTTAATGTTGATTTATTTCTCATTAAATAGATGCCCAAACCATACTTAATTCATTAAATAGGTGCTCAACCCATACTTAGTTATTACTTCCATGTTCTTGGTCTTCCATTAAGAGTTAGAAAACTGAACAATCCGAGGTTTAGATCTCGTTTTGCTTATGTTTGTGTCATGGAATACAGTGTATCTAGTGAAGGAGAGAATGGAATACAGTGTATCTAGTGAAGGAGAGAATGGCGAGTTCTCACTCCCAGGACTGGAGATGGTATCCTAGTTCTCTATTTTTAGGGGCTAAAGGGGCATACGTTATGGCTGCTGATAAGACTATTTCCATCCTCTTTTAGGGTTAATTCTTACCAGTAAGCAAAGTTTTTAAAAATGCTACTAATAGAGGGGGATTAGCCCTTGAGAACGTGGAATATGGAAACTTAGGAAGGGAAATTTGCATGTACTATTCTTCCTCCCTTAATGCAAACATGCAAACATCTCACAGAAAAAAAGAAATGGGTGCAGTAATCTTTGACATGCCCTGTTTTGGAACAACAACTATATATTTATTAATATTATTTATTCTAATAAAAATAAAATAATTTTATAGCAGGGTAATAAGAGTTAAGGATTTTCTTTAAAATTTCCCATAGAAGTCTGGCAAGTGTTTTTTTTAAAAGATTTTATTTCTTTGTCAGAGAGAGAGAGAGAAAGAACACAAGCAGGGGGAATGGCAGGCAGAGGGAGAAGCAGGCTCCCCGCTGAGCAAGGAGCCCGATGCAGGACTCAATCCCAGGGTCCTGGGATCATGACCTGAGCCAAAGGCAGATGCTTAACCAACTCAGCCACCCAGGCGTCCCTGAAATCTGGTGCGTTCTACTCATATTTTAAGTTCAGCTTTTGTTATACTCCTTAACTCTGCCAGGCAGAATGAATTACTTATTTTTTCTGCCTCATAGTATTTTGTTCAGTCATAGTACTTAGTGTTTTGTATTACAATTTATATTTCTGTCTCCTTAAAAGGACTAAGAGCTTCTGGAAGAACATATGGTATATATCTGCAAAGAAACGGATCCCACTAAAATGTTAATAACTATTAGCTTTGGATAGTGAGATTATTTGTGATCTTTTTAAAAAAAATTTTATCTTATTTTATTTAAATTCAATTAATTAACATATAGTGTGTTATTAGTTTCAGAGGTAGAGTTCAGTTATTCATCAATTGCATATAACACCCAGTGCTCAGTATATCACATGACCTCCTTAATGCGCATCACCCAGTTACCCCATCCCCCCACCCATCCACCTCCCCTCTAACAACCCTGAGTTTATTTCCCATTGTTAGGTCTCTTATGGATTGTGTCACTCTCTGATTTCATCTTATTTTATTTTTCCTTCCCTTTCCCTATGATCCTCTGTTTTTTTTTCTTAAATTCCACATATGAGTGAAACAATATGATAATTGTCTTTCTCTGACCTATTTCGCTTTAGCATAATACCCTCCAGTTCCATCCACGTTGTTGTAAATGGCAAGATTTCAATTTTTTGATGGCTGAGTAATATTCCGTTGTGTATATATACCACATCTTCTTTATCCATTCATCTGTTGATGGACATCTGGGCTCTTTCCATAGTTTGGCTATTGTGGACGTTGTTGCTATAAACATTGGGATGCAGGTGCTCCTTTGGATCAGAATGTTTGTATCCTTTGTAGAAATACCTAGCAGTGCCTTTCCTTTTTGTTTATTAAAATTTTCTGTGTTTTTCCAATATTTTTTTACCTTTTTTAGCAACTATATGTATCGACTTTTTGCTAGTTATTGTTCTAGGCATGAGGCATGTAATGAGCAAAACAGCAAAATCTCTGTGCTCATGGAGCTTATATTCTTGTGGGAGGAAACAGACCAGAAAAATGTAAAAAAGAAAACGGAGGAGGAGGAAAATACAACAAGAGAAGACAAAAAAGGAGGAGGAAGAGAAAAGAAGAAGAAAAAGAAGAAAGAAAAAGTAGTAAGAATAGTAATAGAGAGTGATCGATAATGGCTATAGATCATTTGGAGGTGAAAGCAAGCTAAAGGGTGGCTCCTAATGGGGAAAATCCTGTTAAATAGGGAAGATATATGGTATATGGAAAATAGAAGTGTATTTGTATGCCAGGGATTTCTTTAACATTCTTTCTGGCAGTGAAAATTTCTTTTCAGAAAAAATTGCCCTGGAAACCTCAAATTCAAGATCTATAAAAGCCTTTCTGCTGTTCTGAATGGTAGTGATGGGTGGGGTTAGATGGGGCCCTGGCCTCTCAGTCTTCTCCTGACAACTCCACTGACTGCCTTTGCCCTTATAGAAACATAAAAATGTAAGGTACAGCTTGGTGACTAGAGTTAATAATATTGTGCTATATATTTGAAAGTTGCTAAGAGAGTAGTTTTTTTTTATTTTGTTTTGTTTTTGTTTTTGTTTTTTAGAGGGAGAGTACACATGAGCTGGGGCAGAGAGAGAGAGGGAGAAAGAGAATCCTAAACAGGCTCCATGGCCAGTGCAGTGCTGACATGGTGCTCGATCTCGTGATGCTGAGACCATGACCTAAGCTAAAATCAAGATTTGGAGGTTTAACGAACTGAGCCACCCAGGCACCACTAAGAAAGTAGGTCTTAAAAGTTCTTGTAAGAAAAAAAACATATGTAGCTATGTATGGTGATGAATGTTAACTAGACTTATTGTGGTGATCATTTTGCAATTTATTCATATACCAAGTCATTAGGTATATCTGAAACTATTATGTTGGTTATTTTTTCAATAAAAAAAGACTATTATTTGTAGATCTGCCAGAATGTAGAATATATGTAAAGGTTTATACTTAAAGTATGAAAGAGAGATAATTCATGGGTTAAATTCTTGGTAGAAATAGGTTAAAATGTTAAGAACCCAACTTTGAAAAGGAGGCAGGACGGAGTTCTTTGGCAGAGAGAAATAAATATGAAAAAGGAGAAATCTACAGAAATGTTAGGATAATATCAATGGTGGATTGGAATAGTTTTAGCCCTATCCACATACCTCCAGAATTATCACCAAACACAAACAGTCATCAGCATCATCTTTAAAATGAGGATGTACTTTTTCTTAATATTACTTAAAATGTGAATAAATGACTTTTAGGATATTTTATGTTTATTGGTCCAAAACAGTATGATATCATGAAAACCAGTGTGCTGGTTTGTAAATGCAATTTCAAGACCTGGACCTTAGTCCTTCTGGCTAGCCAGATCACCACACTGTGCCAGTCCTGTTTCAGGGCCAAAGGAAATGGGAAAATAGAAGTCACATTGCATAGCTTCATTTTTCTCAGGGAGGTAGAAGGTTGGTTCATAGATTGTAATTTGTGAGCTTGAAAAAGGAATAAAAGATATCTGGAGTGGCAATGAAATACATCAGATAAATAAAATGAATTTGAATAATGTGGCCTACAGGCATTCTCAGATCTTACTAGGATGTACAGTTACTTGTTTTACTAATTTTCTTCCTTATCAGCAGTAACAGGTAATCATCTTCCTTACTTCCCTGAAAATTTACTCATTTAATCTCAAAATACTAATTTAACTATGATCTTAAACTATTGCCATCCCTATAGTTTGTGTTATTTTTATTTGCCCATATGTACTATTAATCTACAACACTAGAGAAATTAGATATTGTTGAACCACTTGGATGGATACCAGGATTCTGATGAAAGGAAATTTCAAATCTCAGTTAGAAATAATGGGGCCCCTTTAAGACACTGGGAAGAAGTTGAGTTGGAAGCATCTAATGTTATAGGTGGGTTATTACTGTTAACATAGATTCTGTCCTGGCACTGGGATGATAAGAAACTATTACCTGTCCATCCAAGGAAGGTAACTGTTAAATCTAATGGTTGCTTTAGGGAAGAATAGGATGACGATTCTAAGGTGAAATCGATGCTTCTATGCTGATACAGGTCTAGGACTAGGAATCTAGTGGGTGTGACAGCTCTTTTGCTGAAGAACACTACTTATTAGTCCTAGAGTCAGGAGGTAGTTGAAGGGACCAGGTAACATTTGAGTCTTTTTTTATTTTCCCCCACTCAGTGAGAGAGAAAATTTGACTGCTTTTGGCTAGGGAGAGGACAAGGTGATTTAATCAATTGTGGAAAAAAGAAATAATCAAATAGTCAAATCTGAAATAAGAGGCAATTTATACATAACAGTAAGGTCCATCCATATCAGATCCCCTCATGTTGAGAGGTAGACATCAGCTTTTCCCATCTCTTGATTATTCCCCTCCTATTCCTGGTGAAGTTCCTCCCTCTATGGCCTAGGGAGCTGGATTCCCTCAGTGTGGTGCCTTCTGTTAGACCACCTTTTATAGGAAGCTTCTAGGCCTAGTCTACTCCCCACTCCTTATTAAGATCATTTTTTCTCATCATGATGTCAAAATGGGTGTTATAGATTGAATTGTGTCTCCTCTCTCCCCCAGCCCCCCATTTATATGTTGACTTTCTAACCTCCAGTACCTCAGAACGTGACCTTATTTGGAAATCAGTTCTTTGCAGGTAATCAAGTTAACATAGGATCATTAGAGTAAGTCCTAATCCAATAGGACTGTGTCCTTATAAATAGGGGAAATTTGGACACAGCGATAGAGACACAGGGAGAACACTGTGTGAAGATAAAGGGAGAGCTGAGGTAATGTATCTATAAGCCAAACAACAAACAACAAACAACAAACAAAACAAAAAAGACCCCAAAAAACAAAAAACAAAAACACCAGACACCCAAAGATTGCCAGCAAACCACCAGAAGCTAGGAGAGAGGCGTGGGACAGAGTCTCCCTCACAACCCTCAGAAGGAACCAACCCTGCTGACACCTTGATCTCAGATTTCTAGTTTCCAAAACTGTGAGACAAAAAATTTCTGTAGGTCAACTGACACAGCTTGTGGTACTTTGTTACAACAATCCTAGCAAGCTCATATACTGGGGAAAGCAATTTGGTAAGCAATTCTTTTCTAAAATAAGAAGAACATGTAACAAAAGCGTTACTATTGTCCCAGACCGTTCATAGTTCTTAACAGTTGAAGACACTATATACATATGAAGAGAGGGGGGTGAAAAGTGAAGTAGAAAACAGGAAGTATGGTTGAAAATTTGTAGTAAGAGCCATTATACCCTCCAGGTCACCTCTACCACCTCACGTAAGTATGCAACATCCCAGCTGAAAACAGAGGCTTATTCTCTAAGCAACTGACCCAGGAAGCTCTGGATTGAAGGACAGAAAGCACAGCTGATGGGAAGGATAACTGCAACCTTTTGGCCAACATCTCCCCATTTCTCCCACTTCCCTGCCCTGGTAACCACTGTATTACTCTCTGCTTTTATGCATTCAACTTTTTTCAATACCGTATACCAGATATAAGTGAGACAATGCAGTTTTTTTCTTTCTGTATCTCACCTATTTCACTTAGCATAATGTCCTCCAAGTTTATCCATGTTGTTACAAATGACAGGATCTCCTTTTTAGAAGCTGAATAATATTCTATTTTGTATATATAAACCATAATTTCTTTATCCATTCCTCCAATGATGGACTCTTAGATTGTTTCTGTATCTTGTATATCATGAATAATACTGCAAATAACACAAGAGCACAAATGTCTCATTCAGGCACTGGTTTCATTTACTTTGGTTATATACCAGAAAAGGCAATGCTGTATCATATGGTGGTTCTATTTTTAGTTTTTTAAATAAACCTCTACATTGTTTTCCATAATGGCTGCACCAATTTATATTCCCATCAGCAGTGCATAAAGTTTCCCTTTTCTCCATATCCTTGCTTTTTTTTTTTTTATTTTTAAATAATAGCCCTTCTTAGGATATTTTAACTATCTGATCTAGGTGATAGTCAAGCTTTATCTTTTAAACTGACTTTTTTGAAATAGTTCGTAGAAGAAGAAGGATGTTTAATTCTTTCAAAAAAACTTGAAATAAATTAGTAAAATCTGAGATTACCTTTTAGCCACTGACTTCATAGTTTCATTTAAAAGGCAGCTTGATTCTGTCAATTATTTGGATTTTTTTAGAAACAAAATCAAGTGTCTAAAAAGGTGTAGATAATCAAATAATTGATTTTTTCTTTGTTAAAATTCAGATAGGTTACAATGTGTATAACCATATTTTTCAACATTTCCCTTATCAGTCACCCTCTTCTCCTCAGAACGCTGCTAGAAATTTTAAGCCAACTAGACATAATCTTTTCATTGCTTTATGTTTTTCTCTCCCCCTCCTCTTTCTCTAGGATGAGCACTTTGATTTTGAGAGGTGGTAATGGTGATGGGGCATGTTTGTGGGATGTGTTCCTTGCATTATTCCAATGTTTGTATTACAGATCAGTTTCCTGAATGAAATTTTTGGCTAAAAGCAAGCAGAAAGGGCACTTAAAGGAGTAGTATCAGAGAAGGCATTTTGTGCTCTCTGGACTCCTATGTTAATCAAAAGGACTTTTTAAATTTTTTAATTGGAAAGTTCTCAGAAATCAGCTGTAATCTAAATTCCCAAATGGAAAAACAGAAGATCAGCAAAATTGAAAAACTTAACTAGATAAATGCATTTGTGTTTATTTTACCCATCCTGATTATAATTGTAAAATATCTGCCATAAATAGGGTGAAATTTTTGGTAATGCGGCATAATTACACGTTTACTGCTGACAGTGTCTTTACTTAGATTTTATGAGCTCTTTATAATTCTTAATGACTTAGCCTGAAGCAACAAATTTTTTTGTGAATGAAAAGTTTATCAATTCACAAATATAATGTTTTTGCAAAGAGTACTCTTATAACACAATCTCCTTCCTGTGATAGGTAAAGGTCAAGCTCAGGAACTTCCTGTTGCTATTGCAGATATTATTTTCAGTGTGCCATTATAGGAAAGGTCAGACTGGAACTGAGCCATCATGCACTTTATGCAGAAGGAAAATGTCAGAATCAGACAGAGGATAGTAGAATTTATATCCATGATATAGGGGTGACCCCATCACTCTTGAATGGTACTACAAATTGGTAATGAGGGCACCTCTATGTCTAATTAATGCCAATTCTTCAGCATACAATATTTGTGACATGTTCAATTTATGAAGTTCTCCATCTTTAAACTTTCCTACAGTTTAAATTTAGTGATACCTGCTCTACCGCCTCACTTCTGGGATGCATATTGTGTCAGAATTGACCTTCAGAATTACAGGGGAGAGAAGAATGAGAAAGAGATGTGCTTTTTTCAAATTAACTTATGATCACAGAAAAGTTACTTCCCTTTTTATCACCTCAGTTTCACATCTTGCATTCTCATCACATCATAGAGATTTCTAATAATAAACATTAGTACCTTAAAATAGTATTTCATATACTATTGGTATACAATTGTTATTATTAAGGAAAAAGTTTTCAAAGTCACTGAAAGTAGAATGAAGACTACTAATTCTTCAGGGACACCTAAGTGTAAACTGCCTGGACAATTTTCTCTAACATCAAAGCAACATGAGGTAGATTACCATGATCCTAGTCTCAGGCTCTCTGAGGATAGAGACTATTCATTTCTGCAGAAGCCTCTTTTTGAACATTATAATGTCTATCAGACCAAGCTCCCTTTTCCTAGCGTAAATCTCTTTTCAATAACAATTTAAACCCATTTTCCCACCTTGTAAAGCCTTCATACTGGGCAAAAAGCTGGAAAATACCCTTTATATAAAAATTTTCTGCTTTTTTAAGTAGCTATCATCCCATTACTTTAATTTCTGCAGATTAAAAAGCCCCAAATGCTTTATTTGTTTTCCATAGGCTTTATTATCATCCTACCCATAATTTGGCATGCCTTTCCCAGGGTCTTTTTCAAATTCTTCAAATTGCTTTTAAAATATGGAGATCAACATTAAGTCTATACAAGTATAGGGGAATTATTGCCTGTTCTCATCTGGCCAACTCTTCTAAGTATTGAGTTCTTAAGGAACCCAGTCTTGACTCATAATAAACTCATGGTCTCTTATCAATTCCCACTTTTTAAAGATGTGATCCTACTTCTAGCCAGTGATTTCCACAAACACTGTTTGTGTTTTGTTCAACATTCAAAGGATTGAGGATGCATTGTGAAATTATCCCTTTTTCTGGCCCCACACTCATATTGTACCCCCATTGGGGAACTGTTGAATTTCTTTATCCTCCTTTGGTAAAGATAACCTCACAAAGACCATAAAATGTTTAAATACTTTAGGAATAGGAGAGCTATTAGTTGGCCAATGTGACATTACTATATAGAGATACCTTCTCAATTAGTAGAAGTATGCCAATGGTTATATTTTTAAAAAAATCTGAAACTCTTTTGAAACTTCATATATATTTATCTATAATTTGTACATTAGCACATTTATGATAACACATATGTATGTTTATTGTGTCTCCTCAGTGTGTTAGGCAGTGTGTAGAAGGGAAGAATAGTTTTGGTTTCCTATCATTTTACAACACTGCGGCATGTCACAAATAGAGTATGTGTCTGTATAATTATGGTCACATATATTCAAAATATGTAAATGCTATAATTCTGCTTTTCTACTTTAGAATTTATTTTTTATCTTTTTTTCCTATTAAGAAACGCAAGGTAGACATAAAGTACATTGCCAGATGCATGAATCTAAATATGAGACATCTCACTACTTTCCAGATTCATACTTATTCTGAAATGAGCTTGAGTCTAAGAAAGATTTTTAATGAAGGAGAAATGATGTTTTAACAGATGGCAGATGGGAGTTTGTTCTAGGTTTTTGAAATAGTATAAACTGTCCTATAAAGCATCTATAGAAAGAGAGAGACAGAAGGGAAAGTGAGTGGTATTTCTTGATTAGTGTGCTGGTAACAGGTGGGGAATATGATGGAGGTGATATAGGTAGGCGGACTGGGGAGAGTGATGTGGACACCCAGACTTTTTGGCAAGGCAAGATAGAGCACCACCGAAATCCTTTGAGGAGGAAGATAATTTTTGCAGCAGCAAAGGACAAAGAACTAGCTTCTTGCTAATTGAGAAGAGATACAATACAGATAGTAAAGACTTCACATATGGTGAACATTCAACCTGATTAGAAAGCATTCCAGCAACCCTGTCTAGCTTCCCACCGTTAATTTCCCCAACTAAGAATAGGTTTCTGAACTAAGTGCAATGAGAAACAAGTTTAACTGAAGTCTCTACTTTCCATAAACACACACTCAACAGCATTCCAACACACACATGCTACAACTACGTGGTACTGTATTTACAATGGGCAACAAAATAGTGATGGTTCCAGTTCTTGTGGAGCTTGTAGTTTGGAAAGGAATACAAAAAGAAAAAAGTAAGCAAACAAGCAAATACCTTACACATTGTTCTGGAGGTTACAAAGAGGAGATAGCACAGTAAGAGAGACTATTGGGAAATGGGGGGGGCAGAGTGAGAAAACCACTTTAGAGAGCATAATGTTTATAGAAGCTTCCCTGAGGAAATGATATTTGAAGTTAGACATGAGATCAGAGAAGTTGGCAGTCAGGGGAAAGAGCATTCTAGGTAGAAGAAATAGCCTTTGTAATGATCTTAAGGAAGTAAAGAATTTAGTGTGTTTGAGAAGTTAAAGAGGGCCCATGTGGCTGAAATGTGAGGAGCTGGAAGAACAAAGAGCCGTGAGCTATGGGACAGGACCATGTATGCAATCTTGTAGGCCATAGTAAGTTGTTTTATTTTATTTTAAGTGAAATGGGAAGTCACTGGAGAGTTTTCAACAGGACTGTGACATGGCAAGATGTCATTTACATAAAAATGTAAATTTTTATAAGATTGTTTTGGCGATTGTATTGAAAATGGATGGAGCAAGGTAGACAGGATTATACATAGATTAGATATAATAATCTAGGCAAGAGATGATGGTGGATTTCATTATAGCAGTGTCAGGTGAGATGAAGAGAAGTGAATGAAGTCAAGATATTTTTGTATTTGAGTTGACAAGGCTTAGAGGTAGATTAAATATGAGTGATGACAAAGAAGGAGGAATCAAAAACCATCCCCAGGTTTGAGCAACTGGGTGAATGCTGATTCTATCTGAGGGGATGTCTGAGAATTAGAGGTACTATTTTTTAGATACATGAAATTTGAGATGCCTATACCACATCTAATTGGAGATATCAAATAGGTGCTTAACATGTGAATTGGGAGTTCAGAAGAGATATCCCCCTGAACTATAGTTATACATTTGGAAGTTATCAACATATACTAGTTATGTGACATGTCGATATGAACATACATAGTATACACCTACTCTGTGGATGTGAAATATCCAGGATACAAAAACAAATATATTTTAACATGAAGTTAAATTTGCCATTGTAGATACCTCAGGTCATATAAACTCTAGATTTTACCCTAGGATGGGCTTTAGTACCTAGCTCAATTTTACTTAAACAGAGTTTTGTGGGAATTTCAGGATGTATTTGAAGACGGCTGGCTTAAGGGGTTTTGAAGATTATGTTCTGTCAGGCAAAAGGCGAGAGAATCTAATTAGGATTCTCTAATGTAAAACTTTAGCCCTCATCAGTTTTGTATTTGCTGCCTTGCTTCTGCAGTTGGGCCCAAAGGATTTTTTTTTCTTTACACCTTCCACAAATGGTTGAGGACATCTGTATTAAGTCACCAGTTACAATCATTGCATTATTCTTCTCGCCTTTTGCCTATTATAATAATAATCATGATAGCATTTTGGAGTAATCTTTTATACCTTCAAATTGTTTTAAAAAACACTGATTATTCCTCAGTACACTCTTGAGGTAAAAGGAAATGATTTTATGGATGCAAGAATGGAAAAACAGGTAAATTCGTGCCATTATGACAGCTATTGTTTATTCAAACCATCACTGAAATTGTTTGCTAGGTGAAATTTCTTAACTGGTGAGTGCATTGTATTTGCTTTTTAAAATCAGAATGACAAAAAAAAAACAACAAAAACCCACAACAGAGTGACAAAGAATGGTCAAAGGAAAGTTTGACTTCAGTTATTCTAAAGACTGAGAAACTGAATCCTAGATAGCTGAACTACAGCCTGTACAACTATGTAAGTATATAACTATATATAAACCTTTATATATTTATATATACACACATATATAATATATATAGTATATATAAGCCTTTATAACTATATATTGTATACAATTACATATAACTTTATATATTATATATAATTTTATATATAACTATATAACTATAGATTTGTCTCTTTATCAGACATGGAATATCAACCATTTTACATAAAATATTTTGAAAAAAATCCTTTCATCTTCTTAATCAGAACAAACTAAATATAACTTAATATTTTGTAGGTGCCTTAAGATCATCGTTATAAACATTTACTGTTGTACTGCAAACAGTGTGAAGCCCATTCCCAGAAGCTATGGGGTTTGTCTTCTGATCTCTCCACAGGAGGGCCACAGGCAGTTGTAGTCTTGCCTTGATCTGCTTTCATTCCTCCTTGTTCCCTGTTCCTGCCTATAACTCTTTTCCTAACTTCAATTACTTATTTCTCAATGTCGTCAAACTAAGTCTAAGGAACTCTATTGGGTAAAAATCCACAAATTTTAAGGACATATAAATGTATTTTGGCTAGCTTTTTATTTATTTGTTTTTTTATTAAGCTCCTTACCTCTGTTTAGAGAAGTGAGTCATAATCAGAATAATATAAATCCATTATATTACTCACTAAGCTACCTACAGAAGAATCTAGATTACTATGTATAGTTCTCATTTGAACTACCATAGTCCCTGAGATAGTAATGTAAAAAACTATTTGGAAACAATGAATTCTGTTGAGCTATGAACACAGCTTATTTATATTTATTCCAGGAATGCAAGTCTGATTTAATATTTTCTAAAAAAAAAATCAATGAATAGAATTTACCACATTAATAGATTAAAAGATAAAAGTAATATGATCATCTCAATAGATATAGTAAATGCTTCCTAAAATTCAATAAATGTCTATAATAAAAATTCTCAGAAAACTAGGGCTAAAGGACTACTTTCTGAATTTTACAAAGGGTATCTATAAAAACCTACAGCAAGCAGCGTACTTAGTGATGAAATATTGAATTCTTTCCCCTGAAGTTGGGAATAAGACAAAGATGTCCCCTCTCATCACTTCTATTTAACATTTATATTAAATCAAGGGACAAATATGTATAACAACTATAAAGGTAGAAAGAAAGCTGTCACGTTTTTACATTGACATGATTACATTCATAGAAAATCTTTTAAAAACTACAAATAGTAGAAATAATGCAGTTAGTAAGGTTGCTGGATATAAGGTCAATATACAAAAATAATCATATTTGATTTTAAGAAACAATTAAAAATTAAATTAAAAACAAGATCATTTACAATAGTACAAAAATCATATAGATAAAGATAAATGTAGTATAAATGCATGAAACACTAGAGAATATTGTTGAGAGAAATTAAGGAAGGCCAAATCAGTGGAATGATTTACCATGTTCATGAAGTTAAAAATGTAATATTGGTAGAGTCAATTCTCCATGAAATGATTTGTATATTCAATTCAATCACACTCATAATTCTAACAGTTTTTTAGTGGATAGTGACTAGATGATTCTAAAATTTAGGTGGAAATTCAAAGGACCTAGAATAGGAAAGGCAATCTTACCAAAGAAGAACAGAATTGGAAACATATGAATACTAATTTATTCGTTACCTATATCAAGGTAACTAGTATATAGGTATACTTTATACCTTTCAGGGGATATTGGCCAAAAGGGTGCTAGAAACATTCTATATCTTTTTCTATGTTTTCTGTTTTACCTCAGTTTAAAATAGAATAAAATTGGTCATTAGGAAGCCTCTATAATCAGGAATGTGCATCTGTTAAAGAGGAGCTCACAGGCAAAATTACAAAGCACACAAAAATAATCTACCACCAGGAGAGGAAGAATTTGTTCCAAAGAATAGGAAATAATAGGGCAATATAAAAATAATTTTAAAATAACTATGTTTAAAATCAAAAGAGTAAATCAAAGATTTATCAGAGGTAAATGAAGGAATAGAATCCACAGAATAATGACAAAATATTCTATGTATGTATGTATATATGCCTGCCTTCCTTCCTTCACTTCCCTCCTTCCCTCCTTCCCTCCTTCCCTCCTTCCTTCCTCAAGGTCTGTTTAAATCTAAAACCCATCCTTTGTCCCTTTATCCCACTAAGTTGTTTAATTAGTCAGATTAAAGAAACTATTACAATTCCCATGTTGTTGAAGTATTTAGATTCTAGTGAAAGAATTAGTAAATATAGATTAGAAATTTGAACATTTACTATTAAATCTAAGAAAAATCAATTCATATTCATATTTAAAATCCATATATTAATATACTAATCCATATATCCTTTCCATATATTAATTATCATAAAATCATAAAATTCAATGCTTATAAAATCAAAAGAAGCTACAAAGTGCAAGTATTCTTGCATACATTATCTCTAAAGACATCTATATATTGGCTATAATGCAACTAGTGAAACAATATTTCATTGGCCATTAAATATTTTGAAGTAGAAATAGTTGAATTGAAATCTATGAAATTAGCTTCTTTTCATCTTAAATCAATCTTTTGGTGCAAGCTGACAATTACAAGTTGATTTACAATTGTGTTTGTTTAAACATAAATATTAATCCTTTCCCAGGAAAATAAACTAATACTATAATGGATAAAATATATAAATATGGTCAATACAGTATTTTGACATCTCTGATACCTACACTCCAAAATATTTCATTTACTATGGTATTCTAATGCAGTATATGTAACCTGAACTGTACAAAAAAAGCTTGTAGAGTTAGCACCTTTTAGTTGTTCTGAAGGAATGGAAATAAAAAATGTTTACAAGGATGCAAGAGTTTATTGTTCTTATACCAGAGTACTAGATTCTGGGTCATGACAATCCAGTAACATGGCTATAAAAATGAGTCAAGATGGAAATATTGGCCTTATACCCAGAAGATAAATCACTTGAAAGGCTCAGCAGTATAATAAACTGACAATTCAAAGAACTTGTCAGGATACGTTTCTTGTCTTATGGCATGAACAAGCCATAAATTCAGACTAGAGACTATATTTTTCCTTTTGTTTTTATTTTGGAAATTGTTATGGAGTGTGATTTATGGAGAATATTTAATTTTGATGAATTTTTTACATTAGTGATGAATTTTATGATTTGAAAATCTAGAGTGTAGTTTAGTTGCTATATTTTGTATCCTGAACATTGTTATGCTGGGTGAAGCTATACCCTCAGTTTCAGAAGAATATAGTCAATCCCATGACAGCTGACAACTATGCTCTTACATTTCTTCCTTGACACTTATTCTATGATTAGTGCTAACTACTCAGCAAGGTAGACTGTGGTACATGCAGTAGAGACAGTCAGATTTACTCAGGGATACCCAGGAGACAAGATCGGGGTAGGGATATATTCCTATGGAATTTCATTCCTAAGTTTAGGAAAGTTAGTCCAGTATTAGGTGGACTGAAGAAAGCAAAGGCCTTCTTGCATTAACAGCTGACATTGTCATATCTGGCTGTCTCGTAGTAAAGAAAGAGGATTACTTTTAATTTATTATTTAATTTATTATTATTTTATTTGTTTTAATTTATTTATTTTAATTTATTTTTATTTTTTGAGGGAAAATAAAGTTGGATAACTCTAGATGCCTAGTTACATCTGTGGGGAGGGAAATACCGCATATTTTAGATCGGAGACTTGGGTTTCAAAGCAAGAGAGTGATAAGGAAACCCCTTCTGTCATCACTCCCCATATTATTAAATTACCCTTAAAAGCACACTGTTTTTATTATTATTATTATTATTTATTTATTGAGCATTGAAAAACCTTGCCTCAACCTTGTTGATTAAATGCAGCTAAACAATGTGGACTTGTTTCAGTTTAAAGGGTTGTTTCAGGTTTTGTTTTTTGGGTTTTTTTTTTTTTGCTTTTTGCATATATCTGTAAAACATATTCATATTTATGTTGCAAATCCATATAAACATCTTTCCTTAAATGTACAGTGTTGATGCACAATTTAGATAATTTCGTCCTTTACGCTCCAATGTAGGCCCAGGGTGGTGTTGTTTTTTGTCATGTTTGAAGCTGTTGTCATTATTAGTTCTGTAATCTGGGGTCCATCACTTCACCTCTCTGAGCCTCAGTTTCTTCCTTTACAGAATGAGGATAATAATTGTGCCTACTTTGCTGGGTTATTGTGACACACTTAGTACAACGCATGACAAGGAATAATACACAATAGGCAGCTATTAAAACTCTTAAAAATTTTAGCAAACTCTTATTTTCACAAAGAAAGTTTCCAGAGGTCAGGAACTATATTTATAGACAAGTCTCTTGGTAAAAATCCCACTTTTGCACAATATGCCTAAATGCTGTTCAATTGCATGATTCTTAATGATCAAATGAGAAGGATTCAGAATTTAGGAGCTTTCTTGTGCCACAGATAAATGAGTCAGTAGAATATAAAGCAGTAATAAATTAAAGATTCCATGGCATAATTTAGTAGCCTTTCAATGATCTGCTAACTGTTCTTTGAAAATGGTATTGTCTTGCCTTAACCAAATTTACTACTGACATTAAGTGGGGAAATTAAATAAAGACAGTTCTGTGTTTGGTAGGGGTGGGTTTCTGACAATAGATCTGACAGCTTAGAATAGGAAGGGGCTGTCACTTTTAAGGGAACAGCATAAAGATCCTCTTGATCATGGAATATGTCACCAGCTATTCATAGGTATTTTTATTCCTATGTTTCTTTTGCAAAATAAGTTCTCTGCAGATATATACATAATCTTGCACTTCTCAAATAAAAAAAGAAAGAAAAAAATCCCAAATCATTGGGATGGCATGGAAAATAATGTCATGATAATAAATTTCAACTTCAGCTCTGAAGAGGGAAGATCTCTATGCTTTAATTTTGAGCATCTTCTAATTATTATAGTCTCATTTTAACCTAGGCATCAAATTCTCTTTGGATTTTTTGACCATCCTGTTTACTCAGAAGTGCTAAAGTCTTAAAATTAGCTAATCTACAACTTATATAGAAAGTCTTGTATTCTCTTGTGACTTCTTTAGCTATATAACTGGATATATGGGATAATCCTTTGTGTTTACTTAGTTTTAATGTTTTTTGTTGCTCTTGTGCCCCAACTTTTCTAAAATCACCATGTGCCTGGTGTAGAGTTTAAATTCAAAATGAATTTAAGATTCTTTTGCCTTGATAATTACATAATATATCCTTGATATTTATTGTGAAAAATGGCTTATAATTGCTAGAAAACATTATATATACTTACATATATTTAAAACATATATCTTTTAAAGTTGCATATTTATTTAAGTATTGTTAATATTCATATTTATGTAGCAAATCCACATGAAAAGCAAGACATTTATTTAATGGCAAGTATTATATAGAAGTATTTACCCCATTGAGTAGGAGAACAGATAACACTGATCTGAGATACAAATTACACATTGTGGGAATTCTAGGCTTCTCTGTCTTACACAGGGAGAAACAGAAGAACCAGACTCTAATTGCCAATATCTTCTGTGTTCCAAAGATTTACTTATAACTCCGGGGAATCCTGAAAAGGGATAAGGAAGAGTAAATGGCATATCAGGATTATAGTCCATCATATTTTTCTTTCTCTTTTTTTCAATTCAAGTTTTCTTTGAGTTTTTTTTTCTTTTTTTGGAAAGTGGTATAAGATATATTTAAAATTTTAAATTGCTGACAGTTTAATCAATTGTTGAGCCCTTTTCCCCTTCTTATAGGTATCAGAATAATCTTTGATTTCATAATTCATAATTTTTAACTGTATTTCCTATTTTCTCTTCCATTCTTTTTCTCTTATGTAGATTCTTTTTTTTGTTCTGCCACTATCATTCTTTAAAAAAATTAAGGCAGTTTTATTACTGTAAGTGTAGCAGACCCTGCTAATTGCCTACTCCGTATCATTCTTTCCTACTTCCTTAGAAAGAAACCTGGCATTTACTCCAAGCAGCAAGTAGAATCTCCAGTTCCCAGCTTGCAGAGTGTGGTGGCAATCATATGTTGTTGGGTAGGGCTTCTAGGAAGGCTCCTCAAAGGGGCCTAATTTGGTAGGACATATGCTTTTTGTTTACCCTTTTTCATTCTTCTTCCTTCCTGGAATGCAGATAAAATGGGCTGTAAAAGTGACCTAAAGAAAGAAGCTATGTTCTACTGGTGGAGCAGAAAGTTATGAGGAACCTAGGTCATTGATAACTCTGGAGCTGCTAGACCACTGTTAAGTGAGAGAAATAAACCTTTATCTTGCTTAGGCCATGTATTTGGATTTTCTATGATGCATAGCCAAATCTAATACCATAATACATATATACAAGATTTTGGGGGGCTGTATATCATAGAAAATTCAAATATATTTCGTATTTTTAAAAATGTCTATAGTGAATAGATGTGTACAAATAGGCACACACACACACACACACACACACGTATATATATACACACACACACATTCCATTCTATATGGGCTTTTTTAAATATGAAAGAGTATAAAAAATTAAGTGATAACCACTTATAATCCCATTACCGAGATACATCCATTGTTAAGATTTTTCCTTTCATTTTTATTTTTTAAGAATTTATTTTTTTTTACAAAATTGAGATCATCTTTATACTCCTTTATACCTGCCTTTTTTTCACTTACAATTATGTCATGAGCATTTTCCCATATCATTAAATATTCTTCCAGAATCTGATTTTAATATTCACATAGTTGTCAATTTTTTGGATTCACTGCAATTGATTTACCTAATCCCCCATTGTTGGATATTTAAATTGTCTCCAACTTCTTACTAATTTTTAAATCAATCTTTCCTTACATCTTTGATTATTTCTTTATAATAAATGTATGGAAATAACATTGTTAATCATGGTTTAAAGTGACACAAACATTTCTAAAATTCTTGGTAAGTTTGGTCAAATAATCTTCCAAAAAGGACATTCCCTTTGTCACTAATATAAAGTATGGCCCTTTAAAGTATATTGTGTAAGTTTATTGATAAAGAGTGGTCTCTCATTTCTTACAAATTGTGTTAATTTGGTTACTAATGAGATAGCTCTTTTTAATACATTTAAAGGAAATCATCACCTTTTTCTTATCAGTTTAGAGTCGTCTCATTTTTTACAAGTTGTGTTAATTTGGTTACTAATAAGATAGCTCTTTTTAATACATTTATAGGAAATCATCACCTTTTTCTTATCAGTTTGTAAAAGTTCATTAGAGATTAAGGATATCGACATTTTAGGGGCGCCTAGGTCGTTCAGTCAGTTAAGTGGCTGACCCTTGATTCCGGCTCAGGTTATGATCTCAGGGTCCTGGAACCTAGCCCCACATTGGGCTCCACACTCAGCGGGGCATCTGCTTGAGGATTCTCTTTCTCTCCCTCTGCCCTTCCCCCTCCACACATACGTGCTCTCTCTTTCTAAAATAAGTAAATAAATCTTTTAAAAAAGGATATTGACATTTTAGTACTAATTTATATTGTCTTGCCTGGCACCTCGTAAATACTTAACAAATGTTTCTTGATTCTTTACATTTTCTTTTAATATTTAATAGTTGGAACACAGGAAAGGCATCCATTTTGGGTTTTAGCAGAAAATAAAGGAGAGGTGTTCTGTTTTGGCTAAGTTGTTCTGGGGTGTTTTAGAGGAGTTGTTCTATAGCAGTCTCCAGAGAGAGGTGTGGGCACTCATTGTGATGTATGAAGAAAATATTAGAACTTCTATTTGTATTTATTTTTAATTTTTAAAGAGAGGAATTAAGCTTTACTAAGTGTCCCCTGTGGATACACACTGGCTGTGGCATGTGGCCTCTGGGTTCTGTATCAGGATTTATTATGCACAGTAAGTGAGGTTTCCTGCATGAAGAGTTTAGTTCTGCACTGAAGGTGGGCTGACAGGGGCACCCTCATGTGTCTCATCAGGGCCCGGCCCCACAGTGACATTATTGGATAAGTGAATTCACAGAATTTATTATTCAGTCTTAACTAAATATACTTCAGGAAATAGGAAAAGGCCTTAAATGTTAATATGGGAATTGTAGTTTAAAATTTATATCAATATTGTAAGCACATGTGTACCACAAGAAAGTGTTAGAGCTGACACTTCTCCCAGGCATTCTATGTCGGCCACATTCCATGTTCAACGCCATGATACCTGCTCAGATCTGACAGGGTCTACCAAATATATTCACAATTATCTATATACAACTTTTATATTAACAGTGAGTGAGAAAATGACTCCCTTTTGTATTATGGAAAGAATTTATTCTGTATTGAATATGGACATTTGGAAATCTTTTCATCATTTCAGCAATAAGTGAGCCAGTGATAAAGGGTTTTTTATATTTATATAAACACACACACAATCATATATATGTGCACGTGTGCACGTACACGCACACATACATACACACACCACATTTAAGAAACTTGAAACAGAATTCTCTAAATGCTTTTAAAATGTTTCGTATTTTATTGGTTATTTGAACTCACTTGTTAAAAATAAAAACAAGCAACACTGTCCAATGAGTTTTCAAGGACAGTTGATTGAAATCAGGGAAATGCATATTTACTAGTCAAGGATTTGCTTTTAATGACTGCCATAGTCAAATGAAAATGCCTCACATAAATTTTAAAATAAACTTAACTTAGAAACTGACCTAGAATCTAATTAATGTATAAGAAAATATTAAACTAAGATTTTAAAAAATAAGGCAGAGAATTCAATCACATTGCATTCAGTATGTTTGGGCAATAAAACTTAAAAGTACTGAAAATATATCATAAATGTTTATTAACTTTCATTTAAAATTTTTCTATCTTTGAATAAGAGTTATAATGTATGCAATATGTTAATATATTAGTAAAAATTATAAATAAATATACATATATTGGTACTGTATGACCAAAAATTTTGTACTGCTGGGAAAACATTATAGAAGAAGCTTGTAGACAGCTGATTGAGTAGAAAATTGGAAATTAGAATGAGAGATTGCCCTTTTGCAGGTAATTGGGTGATTAAAGTCATCCAGTGATTGCATGTTGAATGAGAAAAAGACTAACCAGAGAGCTCTTCTGTCTCAAGACCCTTTCGAGATGAATTGTGTACAGAAACCTATGGGGAACAATCCAGAATCTATACTGGAAACCAGAGTGAAAATGTGAAGGGCTTTGTGTCCAGCAGTCCCCAGTTTCAATTGTTTCTACCCTTCCCTAGTTGTATAATTTGGACAATTTATTTCTCAGAAACTCAGACTCCATGTACATAAAATGTAAGCAATACCTGATTGTTAGGACTACTCTGAGCATTTCTGAGATAATGTGTGGGATACTTAGTATTCTGCCTGGCACACAATAGGTACTCCACAAGTGACAGGTTTTCTTATGACATTCTTCACAAGCACATGTTCAGTAGCCGATTTGCTTGATGTGATGTCATCATTTGGGAAACTGAATACCCTAGTAATTATCAGGTAAGGCTGAATTTCATTTGAGAACAAGAGTCACTACCATTTCTTTTATTTTCATTATTAAAGTGATATGAGCAGGTATTTAGTCCAATTTTACAGTTTTGGGTATACTTCTACTTAGTGTATAGGGTTATAAAACATTCATATTACCTGTAGTATGCTCCCAAAGCATTTATGTATAATTTTATCTCTGATCCCAGGCCATCTTGCATCTTAAATCCTTTTATTAGACTAGGCATCACATCTCTTTGATTTCCCCCTTTGCTGTTTATTAAATCATATTGCTTTATAAAAATATCCCCATGCACTTTTATCTTGCCCTCCCATCTCTCCACCCATCCCCATTGTGCTCAAGACACTACTTTTAGGCCATCTGTTCTTTAGACAGAACACTGTTGCTGAACAGTACTGCCTCCCTACCAGGAAATCTTGAAAACATCTTTTGTAGACTTTCCAGTTTATCTGCAGGTGCTGAGAAATTCGTATTTTATCATCCCCAAGGGTCCAAATGCTATTCAGAAAGCCCAGCCATCAAGCAAACTTTGTGCTAAATTACTGCTGTCAGTCACCTATCAGCAGAAATGGTGTGCTCATCTTTGGCTTTTCATCTACAAACCTAAGAGGATAAGGATAATGGTAGGCTAACTTGAGTCTTTACCTAGCCATCCCTGGATATCCCCTTCTCACTCAAATTTTCCCCCTCCTGTCCTTGGGACTCTTACAGACTCCCATGCTTCTTATCTCTGCTTGCCTCCCCTGAAGCCCTAGGGCTTTCCCTGGTGTCCAGCTCTCAAACCCCATACAATAGGTAAGAGGAAAGTAGGACAATATGCAGTATCTCTCCTTCTTTTCTTTTTATTATTAATTATTATTATTATCATTGAGTTATAACTGACATATAACTGTAAGTTTAAGGTATGTTATGTGTTGATTTAATGCATTTGTATATTGCAATATGATTGCCACTATAGCAGTTAGGTAAAACTTCCATCATGTCCCACAATTATCATTTCTGTGGTGAGAACATTTAAAATCCAGTTTCTTAGCAACTTTGAATTATATAACACAGTACTGTTAACTGTAATCACAGTGTTGTGTATTGGATCTCGGAACTCATTCTTCTTCTAACTACCAGTTTGTATCTTTTGAACAACATCTCCCAAATTCTGTCACCCCCAATTCCCTGGTAACCACCATTCCACTCCCTGTTTCTACAAATACTGTATGATATCACACGGGCAATCTAAAAAAGCAGCTCTCTTTTCTACAGCAGGACAAGAAGTTCTTTTTTTTTTTAAGATTTTATTTATTTATTTGAGAGAGAGAGAGAGCACGCACATGAGAGGGGGGAGGGTCAGAGGGAGAAGCAGAGTCCCTGCTGAGCCCCGAGCCTGATGCGGGACTTGATCCCAGGACTCCAGGATCATGACCTGAGCCAAAGGCAGTTGCTTAACCAACTGAGCCACCCAGGCGCCCAGGACAAGAAGTTCTTAATTCTATTTTTTTTTTTTTAAATTTCAAATGGAATGGCCTTTTGTTATTTATTTATTTGTTAATAAACTACTTGTAGTACATATTTTATTTATTTCTATCTCCTTTTCTCCAAGGTCTTAGGACAAACTCTAGAGGACTGACTTGGGAAATGAGAGAGATACATTGTCATGCCTCAAGTCAGTGGTTCCTAAACCTGACTGCACATCAAAATCATTTGGGAAAGTTTCTTTTTAATTATATGTTCTGGACCTAAACTTAAGTTCCTAAAACTTGCTGAATGTGAATGTCTGGGGTGGGGTTCAGGAATCTCACTAAACTTTTTACCTCTGAGTGATAATCAATGAGTGTTTCTGAACTCCATTCAAGAATCATATTTTTCTCCTACCTCAGAGCAAGGTCTATGCTTCTTTTCTCCCTGATTTCTCTCCACAACCTCCTTTTTGTAGTTTTTCCATGAGTGGCCTACACACCTCTCCTTCCTCATTACATATGATTACAGTAGGTGGAACAAGGAGATTAAAGTTAAAGTATAATTCTAAGTACAAAGACAAAAATAAGAGGCCTAATTCTCCCTGTATAAAATAAGCAAAGAACCTTATTCCAATCCCTTTCCTTAGAGCATTTACTTTAGAAAACTCATACTTGTATGTTCCCCTCTCTTTAAAATTTTATAAATCCTTTTGAAAACTGCATAGGCCATTTCTCAGCTTTATGATCCACAGATGTCTTTCTCAAGGACCCAGAGTCAATTCTCTGAAATGTAAACATCAAGTGATGTCTCTGTCTCCCAATCTCCCCTATCCCCGTTGCTGTGGGAGGTAGAAGCCTAACTTTGGGGGGTGCCTTGCTCCAAGTTGCAAAACTGCTTCCTGTCATAAAAATATGAGAAGTTTGTTTTTCCTCTGGATAAAGCCAATTAGTTAACACAGATGGTCATTCCAATTACCAGGTAAAGTTAGGAGGAACTGGTTGTGACCTACTGTCAAGGTCTTTTACCTTTTTTTTTTTTTAAGATTTTATTTATTTGAGAGACAGAGAATGAGAGACAGAGAACATGAGAGGGAGAAGCAGACTCCCTGTTGAGCAGGGAGCCTGATGCAGGACTCGATCTCAGGACTCCAGGATCATGACCTGAGCCGAAGGCAGTCACTTAACCAACTGAGACACCCAGGCACCCTGTCAAGGTCTCTTACTTAAGGACTAGTTATTTATCTTGAAAACATATGTGGAATGGATTGTATCTGCTCAATTACATGAAAAGGTGAGATTTCCTTCTATCTTTGCAATCCCCAAGCAGACTGTGATGCACATCACATTCTAGTTTAATGTTTATCCAATAATCAAAGTTCTCTTTCTCTACTACTTTTGTGGAGAGGATTTCTGTGTTGGGAGATTTTGTTTTTAATTGTATTTCCCCAACATAATCAGGTAAGGGAGGGCTCATGAAAGAGAGAAGAGTGTTTACAGTGAATAAGATAAATTTCACTGACTGGAGTAGGTTCTGAAGAAGACAATGAGGAGAAATAAGGGAAAGTGGGAGAAATAAGGGAAAGTAGAATATCTAAGAGTAGATGGGGCAGAACGTACAGGTGACCTGAGACACCTAAGAAGAACAGTTATGTTAAAATAAAAGTCAGTGGCTTTTGTTCCTATTTTCATAGTTACCTTGGGGTTGAGGTCTAAGAATGAGGCATCTAGAGGCTGTGGCTTTCCTAAAGGCAGGCAGGGCTGGGCTGAAGGCATAAAGCTGGGTGAAGGAGTAAGAGTTCTGTCTCAAACTGAGGCTGATGGAAACTATGCAAAAAGTTAAAACTTAATGACGCCTTCTCTTTAATAAAAAGAAAATTTCTGACAAGTACTTCAAAAAAGTAACAACAACTGACAAAGAAATCAAGAAGACGAACAAAATGTTCAGTGAATTAGAAGAATCGATCTTTGGGGATATGGACAGGAACAGTTTAACTAAAACAAACAGAAGATTTGAGAGCCACTCTGTTGCCATGCCATCTGACAAGTTTCTGCTTCTTCCATAATCTCACTCCCCTCTGCTGATAAGCAACTGTCTGCCTCCCCAGGGGAGGTTGGCCATAAAGCTACCTCAAATGGTTAAGTGCAAAGAATTGGGAGCCAGCTACCTTCATGAGCTCCAAAAAAAAAAAAAAAAAAAAAAAGCCAGCAACCTTCATGCATCAGTTCTCATCTGGTTCTCATTCAGTTTTCCCTTCAGCTGTTCCTGATACTTACCTGTAGGTAGCCTTTTGGCTGACACTGGAATCAGTTCATTTGTAAGAATGTTTTAAGTGCTCTGCTGTAAGTTAATGTGAATAGACAGAGTACACATCACCATTGAAGAACTGCAGGCTGGGTTTACATAAAGGGCCCCACATTTTGTGGATAAAGATTTAGTTTATGTCTGCAGTCCCATAGGGAGCAAACTGCCTGGATGTTGGTTCAGGAAACATTTGAGTTCTGACATTTGAGTCCTTGACAAGCCAGTACATTTCTGTTTGTTTCATGAACTGGAACAAGTATAAACTTTATCTGATAAACTTTTCATTTCTTAATTCAAATATATCTATCTAATGTGCTAGTATTTAGGCAGAAGGTATGGTGGTGTAACTTCCAGAGCCTCAAAGCATCTCATAAATAATAAGGGAAAAATCTCACAGTAGAATTAGACCCACTTACTTCAGTGAGAACATGGCATTATCTGTCCAATTTATCATACATACTGGTAATGTGCATTGTCTCATGAGGGTTTTCCTAGGCAGCACGTAACTCTTTGCCTAAATGTCCATCATATATACTTTTGTCTGACCTATTCTGGGACAGATCTTCCTTTGGCTCTGTTTACACATTATGATTCAGGTATCAGAAGACATTCTGAGTTTTAAGAATGAGAACTTGTCATCTCATGAGTCAGTGTGCCTCACTTTTGCCCGTATTTATTCACATAAATCTATCAGGTATTTTGTGGTTGTGTATAGTATGAGGGCCCGGGAAATAAAAATAGAACAAAATAAATGATCCTAATCCTTTAAAAGTCTACACTCTTTTTGAGCATAAAGGTTCAAAACACATGACTCAAAGAATGTAATACAGTAGGTAATCTAAGTTGTTTGAATATTATTGCCTTAATTTTAAGTAGTAAAAAAAAAACATTCTTCAGGATATGGCTAGAACTTTAATTGCTTTGAATAATTTGTAAAATGTGGTCAAATAGAGGTGGAGAAAGTAGGCAATCCAGCATGAGCTAGCGGCATGAGCAAAAGAATGAAGGTGTGGGAATAATCATAGCCGATTCAGCAAGTTATAAAGGTACTAGTTTCTCTGCAAAAGAAATTTCCTACTAGAAAGCATATCACTTACAATGAATTACAAGTGACAGACCAATCCTAATTAATGGAGGATCTTGTTTAACATAAAATTGTGTTGCTCACTCATGTAAAAATCCTGAGGTATGTGGTCTGAGCATAGTAGAAACACTTTGAGGTCAAGAACCCAGTATTATTCCATTTGTTGGTCAAACTCCATGTCCCAAATCATCTTATAGCACATGTTGGCTTTTCCAGTTATCTTGGCATCATTCTATCTAGAAAGAAGGTGGCAGAGGGAAGAGAAAGGCATATTCCTTCCTTTAAGATACTTCTTTCCTTTAAGGACACTTCCTGGAAGTTGCATACACAAGTCCATGGGATTCTCATGGATTCCACTGGCTACACCAAGATGCAAGGGAAGCTGAGAAATGTAGTCTTCATTTCAGGCTGTCATGTATTCAGCTGAAAAAACAATTAGAGGTTTTATTACTATAGAAGGTAAGAATGGATATAGGGAACAACTAGCTATCAATGCCACAGAAAGTGATGGGGAAAATGGTAGAGTATTTTGAGTGAGTCTAGATCAGGGCTCTGCAAACTTTTTTTCTGTGAAGGACTAGATAGTAAATATTTAGGCTTTGTGCACCATATAGTCTTCAGTGTAACTATTTAACTCTGTCAAGGGCAGTGGTATAAAGGTAGCCATAGACAATAAGTAAAGGATCATGGCTGTGTTCTAATAAGACCTAATTTACAAAAAGCAGAATGAGAGCAAAATTTGGCCATATACTATAGTTTTCTGATTCCTGGTCTAGATTATAAACTTGATTTGATCAATAAGAGTCTTTGAAAATTTCATGTGAAGGGCAATGTGAGGAGAAATCCTGCCAGGGTAGGACCACTGAGCTACTGTTTGGAAGATCTTAGGTCCAACCCCAGCCTGTCACAAATTAGATTTGCAAATTTGAAAAAGTCATTTTGCCTCACAGAATAACAAGTTTCCTCATTTTGGTAATGAGAAGACTGAACAGAAACTCTCTAAAGCTATTTTCAATTCTAAAAGACTGTGGAGATAGTGGAATTAAGATGTCTAATTGGAAAAGTTTTGCAGGGATCCTAGTGTGAAATGGTGATGCCTGGGCAATAACAGGAAAAATAGAAAGAAAATTTAAAAGACATTTTAAAAGAAAAATAAAGAGAAAAACAAACGATGATTAATTAGATAAGGGACTTAAGGATAGTCATCAAGTACCTGCCAGGTTTTGAGCAGGGGAGCTGAAGGGATGTTGGTCCCACATCAAAGACAGAAACATAGAAGGAGATTCCATTGCTAGTAAAAATCCCAAGGAGGTTCTTCTTCCCCAGCCCAGGTTTTTCCTTTTTTGTCAGGGGTCAGCAAATTTTTTCTACAAAAAGCCAAACAGCAAAATATTTTGGGCTTTGTGTGCCATACACTCCCTGTCACAATGACTCAGTTCTGCCCCTGGAGTGTAACAACAGCCATAGACAATATGTAAACAAATGAGCATGGCTGTGTTCCAATAAAAGTTTACTTATGGACACTGAAATTTAAACTTCATATGATGTTTGTGTATCCTAAATTATTATTCTTCTTTTGATTTTTTTTAAACCATTAAAATGTAAAAACTATTTTAGCTTGCAGGCTATATATACAAAAACATGTGATAGACCAAATTTGGTTCTGTGAGCCATAATTTGCCTACCTGTTCTATGTGCAAACAGTTCTTTAGCAGTAAGATTTCAGACCCCTCAACATTGTCACTCTGTTTGAGAGTCTGGAGGGAGAAACTGGGCATGTGTAGCTCTACCCCTTCTGTTCCCTTTGCTTTTGGGAGCTAGGAGTACACTCCATTCTGTTCCTCCAGAGAGGCTCTGCCAAAATGGGGATGTGATACACTATGTATTAAGGAAAACTTCTCTGGTCCCATACAAAGTACATCTGTTGATTTCTGGAATTCAGTATTGGTAAATTCACTTGTGCACAGACATAAACTACATCTTTCAATTGAGATTTATCTGGGTAATATTTTGACCTGAAACATATTGATCTTATTGGGTTCAGAATATGAACAGTAAGAGAACTATTTATTTATCAGGCTACTTCAAAGACCTTGAAAACTGGTATCTATTCCCATGGCCTAAAAAAATCATTGTTTCAGAGACTTGGTCACAGACATTAGTGACTGGAAGAGTGCTTAGACCATATTAGTTAGTGCGTAAATGAATGAATGTGTAAATGCTAAAGCATTGGAAGGTCTAAATTGATACTTGAAATAGGATTCTGAATTGGGACGGGGGACAGAGGCCGGTTAACTATAACCAAAACTGGGGTTATCCTCACACAGTTTTGAAACTGCCTATGGGCTAATGCATATGGTTGTTAGTACCTTTTACTCAAGCTATTAGGATTAATAGGAAAGACTGAGATGACTGAGAACTCAATTTAAACCAATAGACTCTTCCTATTACAGAAATATTGAATTTACTTTAGAGATATAAACATAACTAATATGTGCTTTTTAAATTTTGAGCTGAAAAAAATTTTGAGCTGTTTGAGAAAAAATAGTTGACTTCTTTTGAATAAAAAGTGTGCTGTTGTACATCTCAGAGGCAGAGAAAGAAAATCCATGAAAAAGAGATTTATCTGGATTCCTAATTAATACATATAAATACAACAGGCAAATTGACAGCAATTACTAAAACTGCCATCCAGATTTAAAACCAGGCCTAAAGGATTTTACAGTTTAGTTTTGTAAGCAATCTGGCCTCTTCTTTTCATTTGCTTCTTCTTAAGGTTCCTCCTCTCTTCTAGACAAGTTGGTCCAGAAAAGACCCTGAACCCGTATCCCACCATGTGGCATCTGTGCACAGTATGTCTCTTACTTGGTACACTCCACCTTGGCTGTTCCAATGAAATCCTTTCTTAAACATGCAGCCCAAATTCCACGTCCTTGAGGCTGTCTTCCCTGAGTACCCCAACTCTCATTCATTTTCCCCTTCTCTAAACTTGCAGCTTGAAAAATCTAGTCTCTTTCTTCAGCAAGATGGATGTTGTTAACATTCAAGACCTACTCCCACTGGGCATACACAGATCTTGACAGAACTATAAGAGAAGTATTTTCTGGATCTGCAAACTCATTTTGTTGCATAGTATTTATAAAATTATTTTAAATGTATTGAGTAGCTATAAATGACACACCAGCTTTGTGCAATTGGGCTTAATTAAAACAGATTGTGGGGTATGTTCATTTTCCAGAGTTTTAACATAACTCCATCCCTTTTGCTCCTATCTAAGAGCTATACAAGTGAAAGTGAAGTTTGGTATTTTAAGATATTTCACTTATCTATTACTGAGAAACAAACCAGCAAAATTCAGTGGCTTAAAACAATGATATTAATTTTGCTCACATATCTGCAACTGGTCATGGCTTGGTGGAATGGGTCTACTTGGTGTCCTTAGGGGTGGTTCAATGAGGGGCTGAAGGCTCTGCTTCCAAGATGGCTTAATCACATGGCTGGCATATTGGTGCTGCCTGCTGGCTGTAAGCTCAGCCACAGCTGGGAGACAGAACTGTTAGTTCCTTTCCACATAAGGGTCTCAGTGGGCTGCCTGGGTTTTTACACAGGTGATAACTTGTTTCCAAAAGCAAACATCCCAAGAAAACAAGGGAAAAATACATGGCACTTTCATGACCTTGCCTCAGAATTCACTTACTATCAATCTTCCCTACTCTGTTGGTAGAGGCAGTCTCAAAAACTTACCCAGGTTTAAGGGGAAGGAATATAAATGCTATTTCTTGTTAGAGTGTGGCAACATTCTAGAACAGGATGTAGAATAGGAGCGATTGTTACAGACATCTTTGGAAAATATAATATGTCACAATGGATCTAACTTTAAATGATATTAACATCTGATTGTGACACACTAGTATTTTAACATTTTTATAGAGGATCTGCTGACTTACAATTCAGTGTTCCAGATTTAATTTTAAATTTATCTTAAATTATTTCTTATTGTCTTATGTGTATATGCTTTATAGCCCAAACTAGATTAAAGGGTGAGGACCATGCTGTGTGTTATCATTTTTAACCTAGGTAAGAAATACTCATTGGGAGGTGAGCAGAGAAGGTTTCATGCCATAAATTCTGTCTAAATAAAGAAATGAGATTGATGTTTTAAACAAAACTTGAATTAAACATCCAAATGAGTATTTTCAATCATCTTGGGAGGTTCCACACTTTCCCAAGGTAAATACTCTCACTGATAACATTTTAAAATTCTCATTACAGCATGCCTCCTGGGCTCTATCAGATACCTGAAGTTGTGTAAGATTTGGGGACTGGATGCTGGGACAGCAGCACAACTGAAAATCAATCACAACTTTGCTAACAGCCTGGCCCAGAGGTATCACTGTTGGCCATCCAAGTCACACACACATTTATCTATAGTATAAATACATCTATCTATATTTATACAGACACATAGATCAATCTAGATGGATCAGTCTAGGTAAATAGACTGATCATGAGTCTGGTCACTTCTCTGTGTTTCCACTGCTATCATCATGAACTAAACCTTCATTATCTCTCACCAGGGTTCAGCATTCTCTTTGTCTCTGTTCTCGGTTTCCACTTTTGCACCCTTACTGTGAGTTTATACCATAGTAACCAGAATGGGTTTTTTAAAAATGTAAATCTGAATTCTAATTTATGTTACAACATGGATGAGCCTTGAAAACATGCTAAGTGAAAGAAGTGAGACCCAAAGAACGTAGATTATGAGATTCCTGGCCCCTGCTTACCTTCTGGCCCTACCATTCGCCATATTCTGCTTTTGCTTGGTGAGGCTGTAGCCTACCTTGCCACAGTTTGCTCTTTGAATATGTTCACAGTATTTCTCAGGGCTATTTCTCCTGCTGTGCCCTTATCTGGAATACTTTTTTTTCTCCCCAGAATTTTCCATCCTTAGATCTCTGCTCAGCTGTTACGTTTACTGAGAGACCTTTTTTCTCATCCTATTTAAGGACACTCAACACTACCCCCCCAACTTTACAGTTTCTTTCTCTCTGTCCAGCTTTACTTTTCTTCATAAAACAACCACTAACTGGCATCATATTACAAATGCTTTTTGTTTATTCTCTGTCTCCCCAGAGTACAAACTCTCTGCAGTCTGGGGCCTTGCGTGTCTTGCTCACTGCTGTATCCTCAGTGCCCAGAACTGTGCTTAAATGGACAAATGAATAAAATAAAAATATGTTCTTTTATCTATGTAGTACAGTTGACCCTTGAACAATATGGTTTTGAACTGTGTGGGCCCATTTATATGTGGATTTATTTTTCAATAAATACAGTACAGTGCTATAAATGTATTTTCTTTTCTTTATGGTTTTCTTAATAACATTTTCTTTTCTCTAGCTTACTTTATTGTAAGAATAGAGTATATAATACATAGAACATACGAAATTGTGTTAAGTGGCTGTTTATTTTATCAGCAAGGCTTCCAGTCAACGGTAGGCTATTAGCAGTTAAGAATTTTAGAGTCAAAGCTTAGATGCAGATTTTCATCTATGCAGGGGGGTTAGTGCTCCTCACTCCCACATCATTTAAAGGTCACCTGTACTTAAATAATTTCAGTAGTACTATAACATGTATCCCCAAAATAATCCTGGGAGATTGTCAGGAATAGATTATGTACCTTAAATAGAATCACCAATGATAAATATTTAATGTATATTATGTTCCAATATGTTTACAATTATTACCACAGCTCCATCTTTATTATATGTTTACAGTGTTCCAAGGACTGAGGTAAGAGCTTCATGTGTATTATTTTATTCACTCCAATAATAAACATATAACTTGTATAAAATATTCTGATTTTATAGATGAGAAAATTAAGATTTAAAGCAATAACTTGCCCAGTGTTATTCAGCTAGTGGCACTGATTTAAACCCAAATGGCTACTCACTCTACTAGTCATAAAATAGGTGCTGAAAATCAGGGCTTCTCAAACATGAATATGAGTCAGAATTATTTAGGGAGTTTAAAAATAGTCTTATATCTCAAAGCCAGACCTATGTATTAGACTAATATTTTGAACTAATAACTAAAGAATTCTCTGACCCTATCTATTTTTCTTATGTCCTGGCCTATTGAGTGACCTTTGCTACAGGTGAGGGTCCGTAGATACCAGAACAAAAAAAGTAATTTAAGGGAGTAAATGGATTTTTTTTTTTAATTCAAAGCAGACACAGTAATCAGAAAAACAAAATATTTTAATGTGCTTTGGATTTCCAAAACCAAACCAAACCAACCCCACATGCTTAATGGGGAATGTTGGGATCCATATCTGTGAAAGAAAGTTTATCAGATTCGACTTTGAGCAATAGACTGGGAGAAAAGGTAAAAGCCCTCCAGGACTGGCAGCAAAGAGACTCTGACCCACATACTCTCTCTCACCTCAGCCTTTTCATGGAGTCGGCTCCTATCCTCAGGGATGTAAAGCGTAGAATCGGGGAAGCAGTAATGATGCAGCAACAGTGGAGATCAATCCCAGTGTGACGATGCCCCCTGAACCAGTTGGTGAAACAATGCCTAACTGGGCAGAGGGAAGCAGGTATGGAAGCCAGGTGGCTTTTATCTCTGTCCTAAGCATCACTTAAAAAATATTTTCAAGAAATGCTATGCTTTATTCCGCTCTTGGGACTCTAAATTCCAAGTTGATCTCTTTCTCTCTCTCTCCCCTCTCTTCTCTCTCTCTCTGTTTGTGTGTGTGTGTTTAATAACTTAGAATCATTGTATACTTCTGATGAAAATTACTTTAAAAATAGACTTAAAAAATAAGGATTTGGTTTGTATTACTTCTCAATCTGAGCATGCTTTGTTTTTTTTTAAATATTTTATTTATTTGAGAGAGAGAGAAAGAGAGAGAGAGAGTGCGCGTGTGCACAAGCAAGGGGAAGGGGCAGAGGGAGAGGGAGAAACAGACTCCTGGCTGAGCAGGGAGCCTGAGGCAGGGCTCAATCCCAGAACCCTGGGATCATGACCTGAGCTGAAGGCAGAGCCTAACTGACTGAGCCACCCAGGCGCCCCCTGAGCATGTTTTAATTAACAATTCCTAATTGCATGTGGTGGTCTGACTTCTAAGATAGTATTCATGCCTTTGTATAATCCCCTCTTCTTCTTCTTCTTTTTTTTTTTAAGATTTATTTATTTAATTGAGAGAAAGAGAGAGCACGAGTGGGGCAAGGGGCAGAGGGAGAGAATATCCAAGCTGAACCTAATGCAGGGCTCGATCTCACAACCCATGTGACCAGAACCTGAGCTGAAACCAAGAGTTGGTTGTTTAACCAACTGAGCCACCCAGGCACTCTGTAATCCCCTCTTCTTGAGTACGTGAACCTAGGAACTTATTTCTTTTTTTTAATTTTTTTAATTTTTTTTTATTTTGTTATGGTAATCACCATACATTACACCATTAGTTTTTGATGTAGTGTTCCATGATTCATTGTTTGTGTATAACACCCAGTGCTCCATGCAGAGCGTGCCCTCCTTAATACCCATCACCAGGCTAACCCATCCCCCCACCCTCCCCTCTAGAACCCTCAAACTGAGGGTTCTAGTAACTTGTTTCTAAGAGAATACATGAAAAGTGATGGGATGTCACTTCCACGATTAAGTTACCAAAGACACTCACCTTGGTAGGGGGCTCTCTCTTCCTAGAAGATTCTCTCTCCCATTCTTGGCTTTCTCATTATGATGAAGTAAGCTACCATGTGGAAGAGGCTCATGTGGAAGGAAACCAAGAGTGGCCTCTGGGCAACAACTAGCAAGGAAGGCCCACAGTCCAACAACTTGCAGGAATTAATTCCTGCTATCAACCTCAAAAATGAGCTTGGAAGTGGATTTTTCCACTTGAATAGGTGGGCATTGACCTCAGCCAGCCAACACCCTGATTGCAGCCTGTAAGAGACCTTGAAGCAGGAACCGCACTAAACTACATCTGGTTTCCTGACCTACAGAAACTGTGAGATAATACATTTTGTTGTTTTAAGCCACTGTGTTTTGGGGTGATAAGTCACACAACAATAGATGACTAATATACTGTGATAACCAGAGCAAATCTTAATCCTAACAACTGCAAGAAAGTGAAATGAAACCCTACTTTGGAAAATATAAATAGCCACCCTAAATCAAGTGACTGATAAACAACCAGATATTTATTTTCCTTTGCATAGCCTTCATTCCTTTCTTGCAAAGCGTTCATTAATGAAGAACTAGTATTGGACTGAAAACACAAAATACAATAAGTTAAGGAGTGCTGGTCTCCAGTATGAATTATTTCAAACTTTGTGCACCGAGCCCCATGCTCAGGGTTTGTTAAGAAGTACCAAGTTTTGATAAAAGTTTCCAACAGTATTTTCTTTTTGCTCTGCATTGAATGATACAAATTGATGTTTGACCTCAATGATAATTCTGTCAGCAAGTCTATATTATAAACAAATGCCAATTAAGTAGAAAGCAATAAATGTAAAAACAAGAATATATATAGCTTTGGCCCTAGGTCACGTGAGTTAGTCCTCCATCCCATAGACACCTATGCATGGGTAAGAGTGTGGAGTCTCCATAACGATAAGAATCTATATTTTGCCAACATTACATTGTAATTCTCTTTGGAAATTCTCCTGCCAATCCCATGTTGGAGGAAAGGCAATAAAATGGATTCCCTCACCTCATTAAAGAATTATAGTCCAGTGATACTAAAATAATGATTTCTAAAATGCCAATTACTCATTATTTCTTGCAAATCTTCAGTGTCACAAATCAAATTTGGATTTACCAATTAGGTTTTACTTTGTTTGCTTTGGTGTGACCAAAGATAGCTTCTAATATGACAAGTTGCTTATGGAGGAGTGAAAAGCCCTGAGAAAGTAAGAATAAATTAGTTTTCCACCGAAGATAGGCAGTAGCTTGCAGTGGTCTTTGCCTCATACAGATGTTTAATAAATACAGACCCTTCACGGTTGGAAACATTCATCCTGTGTTATTTGGACCAGATTCATATTGTTTAAGAGTCTTACTCTATGAACTAGATGTTTCCTGGGAGATAACTGTTATGAGTGAGTTATTAAGATAACCTCACAGGAAAAATAAAAAAGAATGATTGCTCTTCAATGATGACACTTTGTTTAATGGGGTAATATTTTTCCTTACAGAACCTATTGCTTTCTGGCTAAGGGTAACGAGAATGCAAGCAGAGCTATAGTCTTACATCAGTTATTCTCAGGGTGTGAGGGCTGGGACATTCCCTCCCCCCTCCCAACATTAAATGTAACTGACAGTGGGAATAAAGCTACTGCATTGAAATCGTTTACTACTTTGGGTTTTTGTTTTCATAGAAACTATATGCACAGCAAAGTATAAATCAACACAGAGGCTGGGCTCAGTTTCCAGAACTTGATACAAAAAACATATATGAAGAGGATTAGTATGACTTTGCATTACATATGATTAAGTAGGCATTTTTCCTTCAGCTCTCACAATAGACATTAATATTCATCTTTATAGTTATATAATTTATTGGGTGCTCATTTTGGGAAATTTAAAGGATACAAAACATGCAAAATATGAAAACATAAATGACCCATATTCCCACTACATAGAGATCTGTGTTATTTTTCTGGCATAAATTGTGTGTGTGTGTGTGTGTGTATGTGTGTGTGTGTGTGTGTCCAGCTTTGCCATTTACTGTACAATCTTGAGCAAATTACTAATATCTTTGTGTTTTGGCTTCTCCATCTCTAAAATGATGATAATAATAACATTTTTCATAATATTGTTGGTGAAAATTAAATACATTTATACATGTATATGCCTGGCATGTGACAAATGAAAGCTATTATTTTTATGTACATATGGCTTGATTCAAATTGAGATTGTATTATACAAATGATTTTTTAAACTTTAGCAACATTTTAGGAAAATTATTTCTAGTTCATGAAACAGTCTTTTATGATATGATTTTAAATGGTTAGATAGTATTTTGTCCTATGAATGTATCACAATTTAACAAATTCCTTCTTATTAGATGTGTTATTTTAGTCATTATAAAATAATGCCACAACCAATATCCTTTCATCTCCATGTTTGCCCTAGATATGGCTTTTTCTTTAAAATAAAGATATAGAGAGGAAATTCTTGAATCAAATGGCATTTATAATTTAAAGACTTTTGGTAAATATTGTCCACTTGCTCACCAACTGACACCTCCCATGGGAAATCTGTGAGAGTTCTTTTTCCCCCAAATCCAAACGATATAAAAAATGCTCTTCACTCTCCTTACTCCTTAAAAACCAAACCACCACCAATTTCAAAACCCGTAACTAGTTTACATGGGTAAAAACAATACGTCAATTTCCATTTTTATTACTAGTGAAGCTGATTTTTATGTGCTTATTGATCCTTTCTATTCCTTTTTTTTTGGTCTGGAACTTTGAAATCTTTATATAGTTGCCATTAGGTGTAAATTTAGAGAGACTGAAAAGTCTCTTTCTGAATCTTTAGGGACACATAGCCAATGCCATAGCAGCTTGCTACTCTGTTAAAACATAGGTAAATTAAGCTTTAGAAATTTTCAACTTAACTAAAAGCTGTCAAGGGTGAATAAATCAGTTAATTTTTGAACTGATCTCGTTTAAGAAACAAAATATAAGTGAGGTTTTACTTGACTTGTTTCCACACGAGGGCTCTCAATGCTGCTAAACTTCATTTTTGAAGGAAAGTTTTCTTTTCAGAGATGCTAAGATGAATATTTTCTTAATAGTGAATTCTATTTTGATGATTAATACCTTGGTTTTTAGGAATGTTCCACTTTTCCATGTGAAATAAAATGTAAAGCAAAATGTCACACATGATGTGATTAACTGTGTAGAAAATCCAAGAGCATCTACAAACTATTAGAACTGAGAAATGAGATCAACAAGTTTGCTGGGTGCAAAAATCATTATACAAAAAATCAATAACGTTTCTAAATCACACCAAAACCTAATTAGTGTAAGTGGTTAGGAGGGCTCCACCAACAGAAATGAGGGGAGAGTTTGTATTTTATAGAGAAATATGGAAGCCAAGCAAGGAAATTATTTGATTGGCTGTGACTTAAGCAATTGCCCTTATTTGGGAAAACCTTATTTGGCTGTTTGTGGTTGGTTCTTAAGTTTCATTTTTTCTGGCTTAGGTTTTGGTTGTTATATAGGCTACCATATGAAAACAAGGCTTTCCTTATCTCCAAGTCTAGATGAGCCACCCTAGCCTAATGGCCTCTTTGTTTAATTACTTTCATAATATCTAGGAATAAATATAACAAAAGTCTTTAAATTCTGTTTTAGAGAAAATTAAATCTTTACTAAAGATAGATCTAAATAAATGGAGAGAAATACCATGTGTAGAAAGACTCAATGTTGTAACTGTTTCTATTTTGTCCAAATTAATTAGTAAGTTCACTATTGTTCTAATAAATCTCAGAAGTACACTTCTTAGAACTTGATAAAATTACTCTAAATTTGGATGGGAGAGTGAAAGGCAAAGGATAGCAGACAATTTTAAAGGAGACAAAGAAGAGGAGATAGAAGAATGTTTATTTATCCTACCAGAGTTCAAAACCTATAAAGTTATCATAATTAAAACAGTGATATTGGTACTAGATTAGATAAACAGGCCAAACTGAACAGAATTTAAAAATCTAAGAATAGGCCCACGTTTATAATAACTTGTCAAAGGATGCGTGTGCACTATAAATTAGTGGAGACAGGATAACTATTCAAAATATGGTGCTGAGACAAAAATCACTAAAATAATACTCTCAACTTGTACTTTACACCAAAGTTCCAGGCATATTAAAGACTTGTTTATGAAAAAGCAAAATTTTCAAAGTTCCATGAGGAAAAGAGGAGACAATCTTTATGACATCAGGATAATGAAGAGTTTCTTAAATAAGAAAATGCACAAACCATGAATGATAATATTAATCAATTTCTCTGCTTTAAAAGATACCATTGGATAATATGCAGCCATCAGAAGGAATGAAATCTTGCCATCTGCAACGACGTGGATGGAACTGGACGGTATTATGCTGAGCGAAATAAGTCAATCAGAGAAAGACATGTATCATATGACCTCACCGATATGAGGAATTCTTAATCTCAGGAAACAAACTGAGGGTTGCTGGAGTGGTGGGGGGTGGGAGGAATGGGGTGGTTGGGTGATAGACATTGGGAAAGGTATGTGCTATGGTGAGTGCTGTGAATTGTGTAAGACTGTTGAATCACAGATCTGTACCTCTGAAACAAATAATACATTATATGTTAAAAAAAAAAGAAGAAGAAGAAGAAGAAGTTAGCAGGAAGGGAAAAATGAAGGGGGGGAAATCGGAGGGGGAGACAAACCATGAGAGACTATGGACTCTGAGAAACAAACTGAGGGTTCTAGAGGGGAGGGGGAGGGGGGGATGGACTATCCTAGTGATGGGTATTAAAGAGGGCATGTACTGAATGGAGCACTGGCTGTTATATGCAAACAATGAATCATGGAACACTACATCAAAAATTAATGATGTAATGTATGGTCATTAACATAACATAATAAAATTTAAAAACAAAACAAAACAAAACAAAAGAACATACCATTGGATGTGGAGATAAGTTGCGGATTTGGGAAAGATATTTGCAAACCATAGATCTGACAAAGGATTGATATCCCAAACATATAAAGAATATCTACCCCTCCAAAAAAAGAAGCACATCTCTCTCTCTCTCTTTGTGTGTGTCTGTGTGTCTCTCTTTCTACCTACTTACCTACCTACCTATGATTCATAGAATGCTGAATGGCTAATAAACATATGAAAATATGTCTAACTTCACTCATTGTTCCAGTCAGGATTCACTCAGGAAACATTAATCATACCAATTTTGAACAGGGAAATTTTAATATAAAAAATTAACTAGTGGGGATGCCTGGGTGGCTCAGTCGGTTAAGCATCTGCCTTCAGCTCAGGTCATGATCCCAGGGTCCTGGGACGGAGCCCCGCATCGAGCTCCCTGCTCAGCGGGGAGTCTGCTTCTCCCTCTCCCTCTCCCCCCTGCTTGTGCTCTCTCTCTGGCAAAATAAATAAATAAAATCTTAAAATAAATTAACTAGTAAAAAGTGGTTAACTGCTAAAAGAAGCTAAAAAGAAGTCTAAGTGTATAGCAATTGGTAACACAGAAAACAATTTAGGGAGAATGAATAAGAAAGGAATTAAGAACTTAGAATACTCTGCCTTCCTTCTCTCCTAAAGCTGTCAATGGGAAGAAACTTGCCAGAAGATGTGGGCTGGAACTGATCCATAGGAGCAACCAGCCAGGTGGCTGAAAAGCTTGCCAGAGCACATGGGTAGGCTGGAGTCAAACTGTGCAGGCCACTGAGGTGAGTGTTTGCTACCAGGTCTCTTTCATGTCAATTCAATGGCTGCCATGCTGAACAGAAAAGGTCACTGGATTGAGGAAGGGATGCCCCTTCCTTTCAGTATGGCTCTGCACTCCCTCCAGTGACCTTTACTGATAGAACCTAACATAAAAGGACAGATATTTGTAGGGTACAGCTTCAGTATCACAGAGCGGGACAAAAAAGGGTGGATTTGGAGTTAAGAGTCAGTAAATGGATGCTGGCACACTGGCCATCAGGAAGATGCATGTAAAATAACAAAGAGATACTACAGACAAAACAAATAGGTATGATAATACCAAATATTGTCAAGGATGTGCAGAAATGAGAACAGTCATACATTGCCTGTGAGAATGGGATCAACAAAACTATTTTGAGTAACAGTTTGTTATTGAGCAAAGCTGAAGATGGGCATGTCTTATAGCATGCAATCCTACTTCTAGGTATATACACTGGAGGGGATATTGCACACGTGTATGAGGAGATGTGTATGAGAATATCGATTTCAGATATATATTTAATGACTCCAAATTGGGCACAACATAAATGTCTATCAGTAGGGGTATTATACAATAAATTGTGGGACCATTAGTGGTATTTTAACTATGCAGCAATATAAAAGGATTCATTATATCTATGTGTATCCACATTGACAGTTTTTCAAAAACAGTGGTGAGTTAAAAAAAAAAAAGTTGTGGAAGACCTCTTCAATATATTATTTATGTAAATTTTTAAACCACCAAAAACATATTCCATAGGAGAGATTAGTAAACTTACCTGTAAAGGGCCAAATAAAAAATATTTTAGGCTTTGTGGGCCTCATACAGTCTCTGTTACATATATGCTTCTTATTTTTCAATCCTTTAAGAATACAAAAACTATCATAACCCATGGGCCATATAGAACAGGCCAAGTCTGGATTTGGTACAGACTAGAGCTTGCTGACTTCTGCTTTGTATTGTTTATAGAAATGTATGTCTGTGAGAACATGGATGAAGTCTATAATAACAGTAACAAAATGGTGGCTGCTTCAGAGGGAGTAATAAAATCAAATAGGTAAATTATGGTATAATGTTAATATTTGTTGGCTTCAGGAAGTGACTACATAATATGTCTCTTATGGTCTTCTATATTTTCTGTATATTTAATATACTTCATAATTAATCATAACTTGAAAGAGAGCATAATGTAAACCCTGGGCATATATAATTTACAGATTGGGACTGGTAAATTGCGGGTATGATCTAGTTTAAATAGGCAACATAATTGTTTTGTATTGATTTTTGTATCATTTATATAAATATCTATTACTTAAAATTAGAGCTGAGTGTCTTGTTTGTAATATCAGTTTATAGTTGTTCTCCATAATATTTAGAAAGAGGTAAGGGGAAAACTGTTTAAGAAAACAAAACATCAAAAAGATAGAGATAGAAGTCTATTTATATAAGAGAAAATTATTTGAGGCAGATATTGACTTTGTGATGAAAAAAGCTAAAGTAGGCATAAAATCAGAGAAACCAACCTCTTAAAATGATGGGTTTAAATGTTGAGGCATTAGCTTCATAAACATGCCCATATTATGGATTGGGGGATAAGAAATTCTTTCCTATTCTTAAATTCTTATGGGAAAACAATAATATTTGAGTTAAAGAATAAAAATCATGACAGATTTTATTTAGCAGTCATATCATCTGCATTTAAAAATACCTTGGAATGCAGTTGTTTTGTAATGATAAAATTCAGGTCACAGAGAGCAGTGTTTTATAGAAATGCCAAGGAGATAGAGTACTTTTTTCAAGTTGTTGGAATTCTTAGGTTTCCGTTAACTCCCTGTTGAAGGTCACAGGGCATCTTTTTCTTATGTGCAATGTAATGTAGTCTAACATTAAATTGAGTAGTCTTTTAATTTTAACTTGCCTAACATCTTATTGTAATACTGCCAGGAAAGTAATTTTAAAAATATGACTGAACCAAAAATAGAGGTCATTGTACAAGGGCTAGTACATGCTCAAGGAGGTCAAAAGCTCTTTAGAAGCATTAAGTACAATTTGTGGCTCTCTGGAGAAGTAAATAAATACTATTTTCCTACGGAGCAGTAATCTTGACCCAGAAGAGAATTGTGTTGTCATGAACCTCAGCTCAGTCAAATGGTGAGCCATTATCTTGGATGCACAGAAAATTTAGGATTCTCCTTCATATTCCCCTGAGAAGCTATTACACAATTAAGACTCTAAGTACTAATTAAGGAAACACCAACAAAAATCAAATAAGCAAAAAACCCACAAAGAAATAAAAAGACAAATGAAGCTTGGAACTAATAATAACATTGGGGCGCCTGGGTGGTTTAGTCTGTTAAGCGTCTGCCTTCGGCTCAGGTCATGATCCCAGGGTCCTGGCATTGAGCCCCTCATCAAGCTCCCTGCTCAGTGGGAAGCCTGCTTCTCCCTCTCCCCCTGTCTGCAGCTCCCTCAGCTTGTGGTTCTCTCTCTGTGTGTCAAATAAATAAATAAAATCTTAAAAAAAAAACCAACGACAATGTTAATTTTATAATAAAGCACTTACTAAATTATGAGAGTGTTCATCTAGTTGAACCACCCATACCTCTACCTTTGATTTCCCTGAGTGTAGTTTGATGATGGTGATTACTGCCAAGTACCTCATGGTCATTCTCAGTTTATGACATGATGCATGGGAAACATCTTTAGCTTTGGGGGAGAATCTTCTTCTAGAAATATGAAATTCATTTTGGGTGATGAAACAGGTAATATGACTACCGATGTAAATGAATTGCTCATTAACAGCATGCATACAATTATGTCCACAGTAAAGTGAAAACCATTCTTAATGAGGAAATTTAACAATTGACACAAACACTGTAGGATATGATCTTCTAGAACATTTAAAAATATATATCATTATATTTCAGGATGAAAAGGTGATCTTTCTCAGGTTCTATAATATATGGTTAATAATCCCTCTTAGCCAGATATGCAATTAATGTGTTACAAAATTCTAAGGTTGGTAATATAGAACAAGAGAAATGTTAACACTAAGTTTTTGATTGGCAATAAGGTAGATATTTCACAAGGCTCTAATAAATGGTGATTATTGAAGTTTATGAATCAGATGATCTGATTATTAATATATCAACATTAAATCAGTAGATTCCCTTTGGAGTCTTCATTCAGGAATTAGTTTTCTTTAAAAGGTGTTATTATTGTTCCAACCAATTTAAAAACTAACCATAAAATCCAAAGAGTAAGTACAAGAAAAGCATCTATATTAGAGCCCAATCTAGCAAATTTCCCTACATAATTGATTTCATGGAATATTGCTGGGCTAGCATATTTCCTCTTCTAGCACTCCTGGGAATACTGGAGAGACAGGACAGCTACATTTAGTGCAGTGTTAATAATGATAAGTTTAATTAAGATACAACAACATTAATTCAATGGTTTGACGATGAAGTTGGCAGCACTTCTTCCTCTGTGTGGCAAAAGTGATAATCTCATGAGCGTGTCAGTCAGCTGGTTTAGAATAGCTGAATGAGGGGAGTTTTCCTTTCAGGCTTCCTTGAGGAAAGCGTACTTTCCTCTTGTTCAGGCAATTTTCTTGTTCACTCAACACAATTACTTCTAAGCCTCTTGGCACAGTAAAGTCCCATAGTCACCATAGTCACCATCTGAATCTCATACCTATGTTGCTTATATAAAAGCTAGACTCCTGTGACAATGAATGTTTAATGATTTTTGCCATAGGATGGGTAAGTTCTCACTTTTGACCAGAAGGCTAAGTGGCCTTCACATGTGCTGATCCATTGCCTGGATATGAGATTGAAGAGAGTAATAGATGTGTCCACCAACCCTAGCATTTTACTGATTTGCTGATTATTAGTGCACATAGCTTGTTCAAACGATAGTCTAAGGATGGTTGGCACAAATATGACCTAAAGTCTATATTTATAAAGACATGTGGAATTAATTAGTTTTAGATTTATTGTCTTCTTGAGAATGCCCTCTATGAGATCCCTTGCAGCTGAATCTTAGCCTTTCTGTAGTAACAAATAATCCGCAAATATATATTTCATATTTATTTTAATATTGGCAGCTGTGGCTCTGCTGCATATGCCATTCCAGGACTGAGGATGAAGGCGTAACCCAAATTTAGGACATGCTGGTTTTGTGGCAAAGGGAAAAAGCAAGAGAGTTGAAGGAAACTCAGAATGCCTCTGAAAGCTTGGATGCTGCATAAAACCTTGCTCCTCAAAGTTTGGTCTGATGACTAGCAATTTCAACATCACTTGGGAGTTTATTAGAAATACAATATCTTGAGGCCCCACTAGACCTACTATATATGAACCTTCATTTTAACAAGATCCTCAAGTAATTCATAGACACGTTAAAATTTGAGAAACACTGGTATACATCATACCTCCTCTTTATCATTGACCAAAGCCCTTCATGTGGGCCAGACTCAACATGAGTCAGGGAAACACAGAGGGAGACACCACAAGTTACGTAGCAAAGGGCAGGTATAAATAACCTTTCAAGAAGACAGCAAAAAAACTTGAAAAAAAAAATACAGTCCCTAAAGCTGCTGTGTATACCCAGTGAGACTAGTTATCTCTTGAGGCAGCCCATTTCAATTGTTGGACATAACTATTAATCTAATTTTCATCCATTGATTCTATTTTTTCCTAAAGAAAGCATCTACTCCTCATTTCATATAACTTTTATTCAATGAGTTAAAGGCATTGCCTGTGTTTTTTACTCACTTGAGTATTATTTAAGTTAAACAGACCTCCTTTCTTTACCATTTTCTTTGGGGTGTCCAGCCTTCTATTCTGGGATATCTGCTTCGTAGCCAAGCTATTCAGGTTGGGTAAACTAGAACTGAATCTGACTCTTTGGTATCTGTCCAGCATAAAAAAATAATGAGGGTGTTTGATCTTTCCTTATTAGTATATAATACTTCTATAATATGTTTACATAAGATTTGTAGTAGTTGTGCTATTCTTCTGGGATCCTCCTGTGTTTGTGCCAACATCATAGAGCTTTTTCATATTGGCTGCTGTCAAACATTCCTTTCCATTCTGATCCAAGCAATTGATTATTTGAAGGTATTATTAGGACTTTACCATAATTTTTTTTCTTAATCTGCTGAATTTTCACTTGAGTGTATTCTTTTTAATTCCAGTATAGCTAATATAATGTTATATTAGTTTCAGGTGTACAATATAGTGATTCAACAATTCTATGCTTTACTCAGTGCTCATCATGATAAATGCACTCATTAATCCCCATCATCAATTTTACCCATCTCCTACTCATTTCCCTATAGTTAAGAGTCTGTTTTTTGTTTGTCTCTTATTATCTTGTTCATTTGTTCTGTTTCTTAAATTCCACATACAAATTTATTAAATTCCACATACCATCATATGGTATTTGCCTTTCTCTGACTGACTTATTTGACTTAGCATTACACTCTCTAGATCCATCCACTGTGTTGCAAATGGCAAGATTTCATTATTTTTTATTGCTGAGTTGTATTCCATTGTGTGTGTGTGTGTGTGTGTGTGTGTGTGTACACACACACCACATCTTCTTTATCCATTCATCTATTTTTTTTAAAGATTTATTTATTTGACAGAGAGAGGAATAGAGAGCACAAGCAGAGCAAGCAGAAGAGGAAGAGGGAGAAGTAGGCTCTCTGCTGAGGAGGGAGCCCAATACGGGGTTCGATCCCAAGATCCTGGGATCATGACCTGAGCTGAAGGCAGACGCTTAACCGACTAAGCCACCCAGGCACCCCTATCGATTCATCTATTAACGGAAGCTTGCATTGCTTCTATAATTTGGTTATTGTAAATAATGCTACAATAGCATAGGGGTACATATCTTCTCAAAATAATGTTTTCATATCCTTTGGATAAATACCCAGTAGTGGAATTAATAGATCATATGGTAATTTTATTTTTAAGTTTTTCAGGAAACTCTATATTGTTTTCCACAGTGGCTGCACCGGTTGCATTCCCACCAACAGTGCACAAGAGTTCCTTTTTCTCCATATCCTCACCAACCCTTGTTGTTCCTTGAGATTTTTATTTTAGCCATTCTCACAGATATGAGGTGATATCTCATTGTGGTTTTGATTTGCATTTCCCTGATGATGAGTGATGTTGAACACCTTTTATGTGTCTGTTGGCCATCTGTATGTCTCCTCTGGAAAAATGTCTGTTCATGACTCCTGCCCATGTTTTAATTGGATTATTCATTTTGGGGGTGTTGAGTTTTACAAGTTCTTTATATATTTTGGATACTAATCCTTTATTGGATAAGCCATTTGCAAATGTCTTCTCCCATTCGGTAGGTTGTCTTTTAGTTTTGTAGATGGTTTCCTTTGCTGTGCAGAAGCTTTTTATTCTGATGTAGTCCCAATAGTTTATTTTGGCTTTTGTTTCCCTTGCCAAAGGAGATATATCTAGAACAATGTTGCTATAGCCAACGTCAGAGAAATGACTGCCTGAGCTCTGGTCTAGGATTTTTATGGTTTCAGATCTCACATTTAGGGCTTTAATCCATTTTGAGTTTATTTTTGGGTATGGTGTAAGAAAGTGGTCCAGTTTCCTTCTTTTGCATGTAGTCTAGTTTTCCCAACACCGTTTGTTGAAGAGACTATCTTTTCCCCATTGCATAGCCTTGCCTCCTTTGTTGAAGACTGATTGACCATATAGTTGTGGGTTTATTTCTGGGCTGTCTATTCTGTTCCACTGATCTATGTGTCTGTTTCTGTGCCAGTACCATACTGTTTTGGTCACCAAAGCTTTGTAATAGATCTTGAAATCTGGGATTGGGCTACCTCCAGTTTTGTTCTTTTTCAAAATTGCTTTGGCTATTCAGGGTCTTTTGTGGTTCCATACAAATTTTAGGATTATTCGTTCTGGGTCTGTGAAAAATGCTGTGGGTAATTTGATAGAGATTGCATTAAATCTGTAGATTGCTTTGGGTAGTATGGATATTTTAGCATTTGTTCTGCCAGTCCATGAGTATGGGATATTTTTCCATTTGTGTCATCTCTCATTTCTTTCAGTAATGTTTTAAAGTTTTCAGAGTATATAGGTCTTTCACCTCTTTGGTTCAGTTTATTTTCAGGTATTTTATTCTTTGTGGTGCGATTATAATTGGGATTGTTTTCTTAATTTCTCTTTCTGTTTACTTCATTATTAGTGTATGGAAATGCAACATTTGTATTCTGTGTATTGATTTTGTATCCTGTGACCTTACTGACTTCATTTATCAGTTCTAGTAGTTTTTTGGTGGAGTCTTTAGGGTTTTCTATATATAGTATCATGTCATCTGCAAATAGTGAAAGTGTTACTTCTTCCTTACCAGTTTGGATGTGTTTATTTCTTTTTTTTTAATTTTTTTTTTTAAAGATTTTATTTATGGGCGCCTGGGTGGCTCAGTTGGTTAAGCGACTGCCTTTGGCTCAGGTCATGATCCTGGAGTCCCCGGATCAAGTCCCACATCGGGCTCCCTGCTCAGCAAGGAGTCTGCTTCTCCCTCTGACCCTCTTCCCTCTCATGCTCTCTATCTCTCATTCTCTCTCTCTCTCAAATAAATAAAATCTTTATAAAAAATAATAAAGATTTTATTTATTTATTTGACAGAAAGAGAGGGAGTACAAGCAGGGGGAGTAGCAGGGAGAGGGAGAAGCAGGCTCCCACTGAGCAGAAAGCCCGATGTGGGGCTCGATCCCAGGACCCTGGGATCATGATCTGAGCCAAAGGCAGATGCTTAACCAACTGAGCCACCCAGGTGCCCCTATTTCTTTTTTTAATACATTTTTTAAAGGATTTTATTTTTATTTGAGAGAGAGAGCAGAAGGGAGGTTGCAGAGGGAGAGAGGCAAGCCGACTCCCTGCTGGACAGGAAACCCACAGGGCTAAATCCCAGGACCCTGAGATCATGACCTGAGCCAAAGGCAGGAACTCTCTGACTGAGCCACCCAGGTGCCCCTGGATACTTTTTATTTCTTTTTGTTGTCTGATTGCTGTGTCTAGGACTTCTAGGATATGTTAAATAAAAGTGGTGAGAGTGGACATCCTTGTCTTATTCCTGACCCTACAGTAAAAACTCTGTTTTTCACCCTTGAGGATAATGTTAGTTTGGTTTTTCATGTGTGGTCTTTATTATGTTGAGGTCCATTTCCTCTAAACCTACTTGGTTGAGAGTTTTTGCCATGAATGGATGGTTACTTTGTCAAGTGCTTTTTCTGCATCAAGTAGACTTGAAAAACCTTATTTGTGCCCCCAACTGTTCTTTGTTAGTCAGGACTTTCAATACTTGAGAGCTATGTTCCACATTCCTTCTAAGATTTTCCCATTCCTTAATTATTGAAATGAACCCAAACTGTCTTAGAGAGTTTGATAAGACTTAGGAAGCCTTTATCTTGAACCATTTCTATAGATTCACATAGGAGATACAATTTTAATATCTGAAGGAACCAAGAATTCTTTGCTGTTGCATAAATCTTGAAAGGAGATGAGGCTGATGAATCAAAATACGGCTTTATGAGTTTTGCCAAACTCTCTGGGACAGTTTAGGTTCATTCTTAAAACATGAGAAGAGGCATCTGGGAGAAAATTTTCTAGAAGCTCAGATCACTATACATATAAAACCAAGTAATTAATGGGAGAGACTCTGAGAGTTGAGCTACTTTGGTATAATATATAATGTTTTGTTGATGTGTTGAGATGTTGCGGCATCAGTGTGTGAAAATTTCCAACATGGATGGGAAGGCCTACAAGAATAAACTTCAAAAACATACTTGCAAAATCTGAAAGGCATAAGATTCCATAAAATACACTGATAAAGACCACACAAAAAAAAATCACAAATTATATTTTAGACTATGTAGTAGGTAAGAAGAAGAAGAATAGTAAAATTTTAACAGGTGTTTGTTCTCCACCTTGAATTTTTTAGAAAATCCTGACCATGTTCATTAAAAAGAAAATCCATGTATACTCCAATAAGGTTTGCATAACATCTGAATACTTGGACCCTTTGTATTTTTTAGAGTAGTTTTAAGTTCCCAGCAATATTGAGCATAAATTACATTTACCTCTTGCCCCAACACATGACAGCCTTCCCCACCATCATGATTTAGTTCTTCTTTGCATGAGGGGCAGTAAGAATCCCCAGCTAGTGTCTAAGTATTTCATTAATATTATATCCTAATAATTTTTCAGAAGGTGAATATTACCTTCCATGGGCCAAACCTCATACTGGTTTTTAACTTGTGATTCTTCCCTTTCTTCTGACTTACATTCCCTCACTCTCTGACTTATACTGGCTATGATTCCGTCTGCTCTCCAGAATCATTTTCTTCCACCTTTCCTTCCCTCAAATAGTAGGACCTCTTGTTTTTGTGGTATGCATGATAATTGATGATGTGATTATTATTACTAATGATTGTGCTGGATTATAGTAATATCAATTATACATGTTTGTACATAGCATTTACTGGGTATTTGCTCTGTGCCAGGTACTATATGAAGCGCCTAAGAAACATTATCTCATTTAAATCCTAATATCAACTCTGAGGAGTAGGTATTATTATCTTCATTGACAGATGAGGCAACCGAGGCAGAGAGGCTTTGTGAGTTAGTGATTTCAACAATGCTACACATGAGCAAAACCTTTTTATGCATTGCTTTCTTTGCTTATCAAACAGTGTAATTTGGTCTCCTCATTGTAATATCTTATTTTAATTATGACTACACTGGTACGTGCCATGAGAGGGATATTTATTTCTTTAGCTGACATGTACTTGGCCTCAAGGGCCATCAATTGCTCTGTGAAGAGACTTCTGCTTACTCCCCTGACCCAGATTTCAGACCTATACAGTGACAATCTCTTTACAACAATGAATTCCATATCAAATAGATCTCTGTTTAACAGCCAAAAATCACTTTCTTTCAATTGCAGGTGAAGTATCCATTCAAATAGAAGTTTCAGAGAGTTCACATTGTTTTAAAAGTGGTAGAAAATATAATTGGATTAAATACTCACATAGTACTGTACTCTTTGCCACTGAATGGTTTAGTCTCTAAAGCTGACTGCTACTGGTCTCTATTGCATAGTGCTTAGGTGTGCAGGCTCTCCAGCTAAGCTGGCTCATCTTGTGCCTGGTTTCATCACTGCCTATGAAACTTGGGCAAATTACTGAAACTTTCTAAGAATCAGTTGCTTCCTCTGTAAAGTGGGAATCATGATTGAGCCTACCTTATAAAATTGTGTGGATTGGGGCGCCTGGGTGACTCACTCGGTTAAGAGACTGACTCTTGGTTTCAGCTCAGTCGTGATCTCAGGGTCATAAGATCGAGTCCAGCATCTGGCTCTGTGCTTAGTGTGGAGTCCACTTGGGACTCTCTTTCTCTCTCTCTCTCTGCCCCTCCCCCCCCGTTTGCTTTCTCTCTCTCTCTCTCTCTCTCACAAATAAATCTTTAAAAATAAATAAAAAAAATTGTGTGCATTAAATAAAATAGTATGTGTAAAGCATTAAGTGCTGTATTTTATACATGGGGAAGCATTCAATATATATTAGAACCTATCATCATTATTACTAATAATATATTTATTATTATAATTATTATTATACTCCTTTATGTACAGCATAGTCATTAAAAGTATGGGCTCCAGGGGTGCCTGGGTGGCTCAGTTGTTAAACATCTGCCTTCGGCTCAGGTCATGATCCCAGGGTCCTGGGATCGAGCCCCACATCGGGCTCCCTGCTCCACGGGAGGCCTGCTTCTCCCTCTCCCACTCCCCCTGCTTGTGTTCCCTCTCTCGCTGTGTCTCTGTCAAATAAATAAATAAAATCTTTAAAAAAAAAAAAGTATGGGCTCCAGAGCCAGGTCCCCATTTGCCAGCTGTGTGACATGAGGAAACCTCCTTCACTTGCCTGACCCCTAGCTTTCTCATCCGTGTGATGGAGATACTAAAAGCACATACTCCGTAAGGTCATAGGAAATGCTTTGAATTAGGTAATATACTTAAAGTACTTGCTTAAAAACTGAATAACTATTTTTTATTATTGTTCTTATTATAAAGATTTCCTTCCTAGATCCATCTATCTGTGGTGGTTTTGTCCTGTAAATATATAAAGGGCATACCATTTATTTCAACAAATAATCACATGCTGAATTGTATGGTTTATCTTGTAATTAGGAATATCTTCCCACCCATCTAGATTATAAGTCCCGGCATGAATGGATTCATGTTAACATTATCATCCACATAAGCTACGTATACGTATCTCCATTTCATATACATTTACATATGATTGACTGCAGGATGCATGTACTATATAGATGCTCAGAGAAATAAACAAGTTATGTTGAGTGAGTCATAAATCATTCATTCAACACAGAAATGAGAACCCACTGTGTGCCTGGCACTATTTTAGGCTCTGGGTCTATCACAGAAAATAAAGAGATTCCATTTCAAAGAAGGAGGTTTTGTGTATGTCATTCTGTAGTACTTCAGGGTTGAGAACATGCTGGTGAAATATGAAAGTGGAAAGATATGGCTGGAAAATTTTTGATGTTGAGAGGGTGAGATAGATCATAAGGAGGTCAAGATGTTGATGATGTTACAGGGAGGCCTGAGGTACTGTTCTTTTGAGTCATGAACTGCTCTACCATGTTCCCTTTAGCAGTTCGGTTTTTGCTTCCCTGTCTCATTACTGCAATTCTGCCACTGGCACTGCCTGTCTCCTGTGTCCATCACTCATGCCTGTAGCACTTATTGGACTTTTCACTGTGACTCGGATGTTTGCTTAAATTGTGTCTCTCCTTTGATATTTATCTGATATGTTTATGTGACACAGAGAGAGAGTGAGAACTGTTTATCCATTTAAGGTTGATAATAATTGATCAGAGGTAATCTATAAAAGAAAGTGGAGGCTAGGGTAATCAAATCTGCATATACTGTGTTTGTTTATGTAATAACCATCTGTATAGTTTATGAAGATTAATCTGTGCTTAAAGTACCAAATAAAATGCACAGTACTACCTGTAGATCATTTATATTCTCTTGATGTTATATTGTAGGGAACAGGGTTGGAGAGGATAGATTACAAGGTAATGAGATCTTCATCTGAACTGTAAGATTCTGGAGAGGCAGAGATTAAAAAAGCGTTTCTACTTGTTGTAGTTACAAAAAAGCCAGTATCAGAAATGTTCTGTTTCACTCATGAGATTTTTGGGCAAGAATGCTCCACAACTATGATTCTATTTTCCTCCGATTTTTATCATATTCTCTCAGTCATCTAGCAGCATCTGTTTCCTAAGTAATTTCTCATCCATTTTCTTATATCCTGGTGCACTTGGATATGGCATTCAAAGATCCACTGAGTACTTGCTAGGGAAGTTAATAGTGTTGAATGATGTCTTTTTTGGTCACTCTGATACATTTCATGGCAGAAACAACAAGACTGGATCAGCTGCTTTTTCTCAATTCTGACCTAGTCAGTCTCTATATTTCCTTCTGACCCATTACAAAAGGAATGAATCTTAAAAAAGGCTTCTTTCCTCATGCACCTGTACTCCTTCTGAACCTAAATAATATCCCTGAAAAAGAAAAATCTATTGCTTTTTTTTGTGCATCTTTCTCAAAGCTAAAACTCTGCCTAATCTATGATCTTGAAATTGTTCCATGGAACACACAGAAATCTTAGGTAAAGTAATCAAGCCAGGCAGCTTAATTTAACAACAAAAATAAGACAAAAATAAGCCTGGAGTGATTGTGTATTAAAAAGATACTACATTAAAGTCTAGCATGTGGCCAATTATCAGATATTTTCAGCATAGCCAATTCTATCAGCTCATGGAAAATCTTGTAAAGATGGTGGATTAATTTAGGGTGTTGAGCTTAGGGATGGGTTGGGTGCAATCTTGGGAAGTACTGGGATTCTTTCTGTTCTGTAGTTGACTCTGAAGAGTCAAGACTGAAGATATTTCATCAGGTCTGTAAAAACCTACTTGGCTCTCAGATTAAGATTAAGATGGTGACTCAGTTGGCTGATAACAAAAATATCTACTTGATAAATGATTTTTAAAAAGTTTGATTTGTGACTAGATTTGTATATTTTTATGTTATTTTAGGACAACAATTTAGAACTTTTTTAGTACTTAGAAGATACAAATTTTAAAAGCAAAATTATATTTTGTTTTATTTTTTCTTTTTTAAAACTTTATTTTTCTCAGAATGGTTTTGGTTAACAGCAGAATTGCGAGGAAGACATTGCCCATACATCCTCTTCTTCCTATTAACAACGTTTCCCAACCCGGTGGTATGTTTATTACAACTGATGAACCTGCATGGCCACATCATTAGCATACAAAGTCCATAGTATATATTAGGTTTTACTTTTGGTGTTACATATTCTGCGGGTTGGGACAAATTTGTAATTAATTTATCCCTAATTATAATACCACACAGAGTATTTTCACTACTCTAAAAACCTTCTCAGCTTTACCTATTTTTTAAATTCAAATATAATTAATATACAGTATTTAGTTTCAAGTGTACAATATAGTGGTTCAACAATACTATACATTACTCATTGCTCATCATGATAAGTTACTCTTAATCCCATTCACCTGTTTCATGCATTCCCTCACCTAGTTCCCCTCTAGGTACCATCAGTTTGTTTTCTATAAATAAGAGTCTGCTTTTGGTTTGTCTCCTTTTATCTTTGTTCATTGTTTTGTTTCTTAAATTCCACATATGAGTGAAATCATATGGTATTTGTGTTTCTCTGACCGATTTACTTCACTGATTTCACATCATACCCTCTAGATCATTCCATGTTGTTGCAAATGGCAAGATTTCATTCTTTTTTTATGGCTGAGTAATATTTCATTGTGTGTATACCACATCTTCTTTATCCATTCATCTTTCAGGGGATATTTGGGCTGCTTTTATAACTCAGCTATTGTAAATAATACTGCAATAAACATAAGGGGGGATATATCTTTTCAAATTAGTATTTTCAGTTTCTTTGGGTAAATACTCAGTAGTGGAATTCCTGGGTCAAATGGTAATTTTATTTTTAATTTTTTTAGGAACCACATACTATTTTCCACCATGGCTGCACCAGTTGCATTCCCACCAACAGTGCACAAGAGTTCCTTTTTCTCCATATCCTCACCAACCAACCCTTGTTGTTCCTTGAGATTTTTATTTTAGCCATTCTCACAGATATGAGGTGATATCTCATTGTGGTTTTGATTTGCATTTCCCTGATGATGAGTGATGTTGAACACCTTTTATGTGTCTGTTGGCCATCTGTATGTCTCCTCTGGAAAAATGTCTGTTCATGACTCCTGCCCATGTTTTAATTGGATTATTCATTTTGGGGGTGTTGAGTTTTACAAGTTCTTTATATATTTTGGATACTAATCCTTTATTGGATAAGCCATTTGCAAATGTCTTCTCCCATTCGGTAGGTTGTCTTTTAGTTTTGTAGATGGTTTCCTTTGCTGTGCAGAAGCTTTTTATTCTGATGTAGTCCCAATAGTTTATTTTGGCTTTTGTTTCCCTTGCCAAAGGAGATATATCTAGAACAATGTTGCTATAGCCAACGTCAGAGAAATGACTGCCTGAGCTCTGGTCTAGGATTTTTATGGTTTCAGATCTCACATTTAGGGCTTTAATCCATTTTGAGTTTATTTTTGGGTATGGTGTAAGAAAGTGGTCCAGTTTCCTTCTTTTGCATGTAGTCTAGTTTTCCCAACACCGTTTGTTGAAGAGACTATCTTTTCCCCATTGCATAGCCTTGCCTCCTTTGTTGAAGACTGATTGACCATATAGTTGTGGGTTTATTTCTGGGCTGTCTATTCTGTTCCACTGATCTATGTGTCTGTTTCTGTGCCAGTACCATACTGTTTTGGTCACCAAAGCTTTGTAATAGATCTTGAAATCTGGGATTGGGCTACCTCCAGTTTTGTTCTTTTTCAAAATTGCTTTGGCTATTCAGGGTCTTTTGTGGTTCCATACAAATTTTAGGATTATTCGTTCTGGGTCTGTGAAAAATGCTGTGGGTAATTTGATAGAGATTGCATTAAATCTGTAGATTGCTTTGGGTAGTATGGATATTTTAGCATTTGTTCTGCCAGTCCATGAGTATGGGATATTTTTCCATTTGTGTCATCTCTCATTTCTTTCAGTAATGTTTTAAAGTTTTCAGAGTATATAGGTCTTTCACCTCTTTGGTTCAGTTTATTTTCAGGTATTTTATTCTTTGTGGTGCGATTATAATTGGGATTGTTTTCTTAATTTCTCTTTCTGTTTACTTCATTATTAGTGTATGGAAATGCAACATTTGTATTCTGTGTATTGATTTTGTATCCTGTGACCTTACTGACTTCATTTATCAGTTCTAGTAGTTTTTTGGTGGAGTCTTTAGGGTTTTCTATATATAGTATCACGTCATCTCCAAATAGTGAAAATGTTACTTCTTCCCTACCAGTTTGGAGGCCTTTTATTTCTTTTTGTTGTCTGACTGCTGTGGCTAGGACTTCCAATGCTATGTTGAATAAAAGTAGTGAGAATGGACATCCTTGTCTTTTTCATGATCTTATGGGGAAAGCTGTCAGGTTTTCACCAATGAATATGATGTAAGCTGTGGGTTTTTCATATATGATCTTTAGTATGTTGAGGTATGTTCCCTCTAAACCTAAAATGTCAAAATTTTTTTTTTATCATGAATAGATGTTGTACTTTGTCAAATGCTTTTTCTGCATCTACTGAGATAATCACTGTTTTCTGTCCTTTGTCTTGCTAATGTGATGTGTCATGTCGATTGATTTGCAAATACTGAACCCTCTTACATCCCTGGAATAAGTCCCACTTGATTATGTTGAATGATTTTTTTTAAATATATTGTTGGATTTGGTTTGCTAATATTTTGTTGAGGATTTTTATATCTATCTTCATGAGAGATCTTGGCCTGTAGTTTTCATTATTTTTGTTGTGTCTTTATCTTGTTTTGGTGTCAGGGAATTGCTGGCCTTATAGAATGAATTTGGAAGTTTTCCTTCCTCTTCTATTTTTTGGAATAGTTTGAGAAGAATGGGTATTAACTCTTTATTTATTTATTTATTTATGTTTAATTAATGTATAATGTGTTGCTTCAGGGGTACAGGTCTGTGATTCATCAGTCTTACACAATACACAGTGCTCATCACAACACATACCCTTCCCAGTGTCCATCACCCAGCCACCCCATCCCCCCATTGCCCTCCCTTCCAGCAACCTTCAGTTTGTTTCCTAAAATTAAGAGTCTCTTATGGTTTGTAACTCTTCTTTAAATGTTTGGTAGCTTCACTTATGAAACTCTCTTGTCCTGGACTTTTGTTTTTAGGCATTTTTTAAATTACTGGTTCAGTTTGATTGCCAGTAATTGGTCTGTTTAAATTTCCTATTTCTTCTTGGCTAAGTTTTGGAAAGTTATATGTTTCTAGGAATTTATCCATTTCTTCTAGGTTGTTTCCAGTTTGATGATGTATAATTTTTTTATTATATTCTTTTATTACCCTTTGTATTTCTGTGTATCTGTTGTTATTTCTCCTTTTTCATTTCTCATTTTATTTGAGTCTTCTTTCACTCTTTCTCTGTCTCTCTTTTTTAGATGAGTCTGGCTAAAGGTTTTCATTGATATATTCTATTGGCTTTTTTGTCACTATTTCATTTATTTGTGGTATAATCTTTTTTATTTCCTTTCTTCTACTGATTTTGGATTTTGTTCGTTCTTCTTTTTCTAGCTCATTTCAGTGTAAGGTTAGGTTGTTTGAGATTTTTCTTGCTTCTTGAGGTACACCTGTATTGGTATAAACTTCCCTCTTAGAACAGCTTTTATTCATCCCAAAGATTTTGGACTATTGTGTTTTCATTTTTATTTTTCTTTGTATATGTTTTTATTTTCTCTTTGATTTCTTGGCTGACCCATTCATTGTTTAGTAGCATGTTATTTAACCTCCATGTATTCGTTATTTGTATTCTTTCCAGATTTTTTCTTGTGATGGATTGGTAGTTTCATACCATTGTTTCTGGAAAAGATGCATTATATGATTTCAATCCTTTTCAATTTATTAAGATTTGTTTTGTGGCCAAACATGTTAACTCTTCTGGAGAATGTTCCATGTGCCCCAGAAAAGAATGTGTGTTTCATTGGTTTGGAATGGAATGTTCTGAGTATATCTGTTAGATCCTTCTGCTCCAATGTGTCATTCAAAGCCATTGTTTCCTTTTTGATTTTCAGTCTGACTGATCTATCCATTGATGTAAATGGGCATTAAAGTCCCCTCCTATTATTGCTTTGCTACTGATTTCTTCCTTTGTCTGTTAAGTTGCTTAAGTGCAAAATTTGAAGTTGAACACCAAGCTATCAACAAAGGGACACTCTGCCTGAAGTTTGGGTTCTCCTGCTTCTCATGACATACCCAGGGGCATATACAAGCAACCCAAGACCTCTGTAGACAACAGTTTGAAAGTCACTGTGCTAGAATTTAAATTCCTAACAGGCTACATAGACCAATGGTGAAAAGGACAGGCTCTAAAGCCAAATGATCTAGGTTCTAATTCTAGTTCTGGGATTTACTAGTCTTCTGAACTTGGGAACGTCATTCAACTTTCCCTGCTTCATTTCCTTTAGCTCTAAAATGAGAATGATATCAATATTATAAGGTTGTAAGAATTAAATGAGATATTGTAGGGGTTTTTAACTGTTTATTGCCATGGACCCCTTTGGTGCAATTGAAAATAACATTTTTGGGCGCCTGGGTGGCTCAGATGGTTAAATGTCTGCCTTCAGCTCAGGTCATGATCCCAGGGTCCTGGGATCGAGTCCCACATCGGGCTCCCTGCTCCTTGGGAGCCTGCTTCTCCCTCTGCCTCATTCTCTCTCTTTCTCTGTCTCTCATGAATAAATAAATAAAATCTTTAAAAAAAAAAGAAAATAACATTTTTTTTCAATCTATAAAATAAAATATATAGAATCATAAAGAAGCCAACCAATCATTTTGAAATAAAGTCATCAAATTATTAAAGATCATGTGACATAGTAGTATACATGAGTCTCTACACATTAAATAACAAGATCTGATGCTGAATCTAATAATTCATAATTTCAATGTAGTGATGAGCATAAACACGTATTTCAGGATATATGTTGTAAGTGCAATGTGTGATGAAAATATTTGTGATTTCTTTTGAAGGAAATGCTAAATTTCTATTGAAAGAAGTGCTAAATTTCAGTTAAAGCTTATTGAAAATACATAATTTTTCCCATTTAAATTTATGAATTCCTGAATTTTACTGGACTCCAAATTGAGAACACTTGTATTAGAGGGTTTAGCCACAATATCTTATAGATTGGGGGTTTAAGGCATACTTGTTACAATTGTTACCATCATCATCACCACTGTCATTATTACAGAAGGGAGGAATATATATTTGGAATTCTTAATTTAGCAATAATGTTTTAAGGTTCTTAGGAGATACTAAAAAATAAAGTTGAATATTTGCTAACAATATGGGATAAAACATGACAGTATCAACTTTTTTAAATCTTTAAATTCAAGTTAGTTAACATATAGTATGAGGTATTGGTTTCAGGACTATAATTCAGTGATTCATCCCTTAATATAACACCCAGTGCTCATCCCAACAAGTGCCCTCCTTAATACCAATCACTCATTTAGCCTGTCTCCCCCACCCACTTCCCCTCCAGCAACCCTCAGTTTGTTCTCTTACCTGTAGAGTCTCTTATGGTTTGCCTCCCTCTCTGTTTTTATCTTTTTTTATTAGAAACTCTACACAAGAATATTTTCTTAAAACCAAAATACCAAAGTTAACAAATATCAACAATTAGATGACCTGCTATATCTAAAGTGTTTTTCACTTATATCTGTTCTTCAGTTTTTTTTTTCAGTGATAATCCTAATATGTTCTTGTTCCCATCTCATCAGTAATCTCCACATTTTGTCACACTGAATAGATAAATAATGTGGTTTTAAAAACCACTGAAAGTTATACAAACCTAATCTTGAGAGACTAGCCCCCAACAAGAGTAATATTGCCTGATTTAACAGCTTAGATTAGTTTTGCCTGTTTTTATGCTTTTAGAAACACACCATACCTTTGAGTCTGGCTTAATTCAATCAACATTATGTTTCTGAGTTGCATCCATACTAATTCATGTAGTTGAAGTTATTAGTTGCTGAATAGCATTCCATTGTGTGACCATTCCACTATTTGTCCATTTTTCTTTATAGGCATTTAGATATTTTCCAGTTTGTAGCCATTAAGAATGAATATAACAGTTCTGGGTCTTAGCTGAACATGTGAATGATCACTGCTTGGCATTTACCCATAAGTGGGATTATTGGGTCTAATTGTATAAGCTAACAAACAGGATGGAATTATCAAATCAGACCCGCATAAGTCACAGAGATCTTATCCTTTAGCAAACTTTATTAAATAATTTCAATTTGAAGGCAATAGACAATTTCAGGAAGAGCAGAGAGAGGCATCAAAGTTTCCTAGGACCTATCTTTTTCTGTCCAACATGTGGCTCAGAATAATAGATAAAATCTCTATGCTACATCTGCAAAGTCACTTCACACAGCAGGAGCATTTAAATTATGAAGCCAGAGAGCTGTGTAGCTTAGGTAAAACCCCTCCAGAGGGCCATTTCTCATATACCCTGGGTTCTTTTGCTATAGATAATCCTTAACTAAGACATCCTGACAAGGGCATTTCAGAGATAAGGTCACTTCTTCCTAGCAAATATCATTAGTCTATTTATCCACAAGTCCATTTATGAAGAAGATTAGATTGGATGACCCCAAGAGCCTTTCTCTCAAGGACTTTTCCTTAGTGTAGTGATTGGATCAAAACCCAGTTGTTTTAACTCCTTCTTCTCAACTTGGGCCTTAACAGATACTGCCAGTTTAACAAATTAGTTGTACTAATTAATCTTGTAAAGTAGTATATGAGCATTCTGATTGTTCTACATTCTCACGAACATTTATTTTCCATTGTTAACAACAATGGAAAACAGTTTTGTTTTCCTTTTCATGATTACGGTAGTGAAACTTCTTTGTGGTTTTCACTTGCATTTCTGTGATGAGTGGTGAAGTTGAACTTTTCTTATCTTCATTGGCTTTTTGGATATCTTCTTTTGTAAAGTGTTCAGCAATTTTTGCCCATTTTGTACTGGATTTGTGTGCTCTTTTCCTGTTGATCTATAGGAACTCTTTATATATTCAAGGTAGTTTTTTTTTAAAACATTCATCACCATACACAGTTACAGGATTAATTTTTTTTTTTTTTTTTTTGTGATGAGACCTTTTAAGATTTACTCTCTTAGCAACTTTCAAAACTATGGAATGTGTTATGAAGCTGTATGTCATCCTTGCACAGGAGTCATGCCCGTCTTCTCTGTATCATTCTGATTTTAGTGTATGTGCAGCCAAAATGAGTATGAGAATAGATTTTTTAAAGATATACTATTATTAATATATTTTCCCATTTCATGTGCTGCTTTATACTCTTATTAGTAATTTTTTGATGAATACAAGTTCTTGCTTTTATTGTCCAGTTTTCCATGCCTTTTTAAATCTAAAGCTAATTAATAATGACCTTCCAAATTTCTTCATCCATTAGTCCTACTTAGGGAAATGAAGGACCCCAGGAAGCCTGAATGAAAATGATGCCTTAGAAGGGAAGGAAGAGGAGAACCATAAATGATTTAATGCCACTTTGGTCATTTCACACAACCACATAACTTACATTGTCACATCTTATGTTCTGAATGGTTGGTCTCGCTGCCTTCGACAGTTTTGGTAATCAAAGATTTGAGAACTTGTGGCTTTTTGTGGCTCAGCAGTATCTATTTGCTACTTTTGGTTCCAAATATATTGCCTAATCCCTACTTTCCATATCAGAAAAATAGAAATTGTGTGTGTGTATACTCTACCCAGTACTATAACCAAATACATTCCATATCTGCTTTTATTCCCTAGATACAAAGAATTTTTTTTTTTTTTTTTAGGTTTCAGAGAAAAATGGACTTCCTCACCAAGTCTTCAGCCCCTTCTTAATGGTTCACTTGTTTGAACAGAGCAATTGTAAGAAATTTGTCTATAGTTCTTAATTCTAAATATGTAACTGTGTTATTTGGTGTTATCAGGTTTTGGATTTTAGCCATTCTAATAAGTATGTAGTGATATATTGTTTTAATTTGCAATTCTCTAATAACAAGTGATGTTAAGCATATTTTCATATGCTTATTTGTCATCCTTATGTTCCCTATAGCGAGGTTTCCAGATCTTTTGCCCATTTTCTGCTTGCATTGCTTGTATTCTTATGGTTGAGTTTTGATTTATTTGTATATTTTTAATACAAGTCTTCTATCGCATATGTGTTTTGCTTATATTATCACCCAGTCTGGGGCCTGTCTTCATTCACTTTGTAGTATTTTTCACAGAGCATAAGTTTCTAATTTTAATAAAGTCCAACATTTTTCTTTCATGGATGTGCTTTTCTATTGCATCTAAAAATACCTTGCCAGGCCCAAGAACACCTAAAATTTCTCCTATGTTTTCTTCTAGATGTCTTATGGTTTTGCACTTTACATTTAGGTCTATGATCCCTTATGATTTGATTTTTGTGAAGGGTATAAAGACTGTCTAGATTCTTCTTTTTTTCAATGTGGGTTTCTAGTTCCAGCACTGTTTGTTAAAAAGACTCTCCCTTCTCCATTGAATTGCCTTTACTTTTCTGTCAAAGATCGTTTGACTATATCTGTGTGGGTCTGTTTCTGGGCTCTCTTTTCTTTTCCATTGATCCAAATGTTTATTCTTTTGGCAGTACCACACTGTTCTGATTACTGTAGATTAGTAAGTTTTGAAGTTAATGTCAGTCCTGAAAATTTATTCTTCTTTTTTAGTGGTTTGTTGGCTACTCCAGGTCTTTTGTCTTTCCATATAAAGTTTAGAATCAGTTTCCTTATATCCATACAATAGCTAGTTGGGTAATGATTTGCTTTGAATCTATAGGTCAAATTGGGAACAATTGAAATCTTAACAATATTGAGTTTTCCAGTCAATGGCTGTGGAATACCTTTACATGTATTTAGATATATTTTTAATTTTTTAATCAGAATTTTGTAGTTTTTCACAAATATACAAACTCTGCATATTTTGTTAGGTTTATTCTTATGTACTTCATTTTTTTTGGTGCTATTGTAAATGGTATTGTATTTTTCACTTCAAATTCCAATTGTTCATTTCTGGTATGTAGGAAAGCAATTGACTTTCATGTATAAACCTCATATCCTGTAACCTTACTATAATTGCTTATTAGTTTCAAGAGTTTTGTTGTCAGTTCTTTGGGATATTATATATAGACAATTAAGTTATTTGCAGAAAAGAGCTGTTTTAATTCTTCTTTTGATATATATGTATGTCTTAATTGTACCTGCTAGGACTTCCAGTACAACATTGAATAGACGTGGTGAGAAGGGACATTCTTACCTTCTCCCCAACGTTAAGGAGGTAGCATCCAGTTTCGTAGCGCAAGTATGATGTTACCTGTAGGGTTTTTGTAGATGTTCTTATTCAAGTTGAAGAAGTTTTCCTCTATTCTTAGTTTGTTGAGAGGTTTTTTTTTTTTAATTGTGAATGGGTGTTGGATTTTGTCAAATGCATTTTTTGCATCAGTTGATGATGTCATATGCTTTTTCTTCTTTAGCCTGTTGATGTGGTGGATTACATTGATTGATTTTCAGATGTTAAATCAGTCATGCCTGCCTGCTATAAATATCACTTGGTCCATGTTGTATAATGATTTTTATATATTGTTGAATTTGATTCGCTAATATTTTGTTGAATATTTTTACATCTATGTTCATGCAAGATATTGGTTTTCAGTTTTCCTTTCTTTCAATGACTTTATTTGGTTTTGGTAGTAGAATGGCCTTTTGAAATGAGTTAGAAAGTGTTCCCTCTGCTTCTGCTTTCTGGGAGAGACTATGGTGGACCAGTATCATTTCTTCCTTAAATGTTTGGTAAAATACATCAGTAAAACCATTGGGCCTGGTATTTTGACTTGATTTTTTTAACAGATATAGAAGTTATCTCTTTCTCTTTGTATCATGTTTGGTAGTTTGTATCTTTCAAGGAATCAGTCCATTTCATCTAAGTTATCAAATTTGGGGTCATAGAGTTGTTTAAAAATTTTTTTTTATTATCCTTTTAATATTCATAGGATCAGTAGTGATTAGCCTTCTTTTATTTATATTAGTAAGTTATGTCTTCTCTTTTTTCTTGGTTAGCTGATAGGTTTATAAATTTTATTGAGCTTTTCAAAGAATCAGTTTTAATTTTGTTGGTTTTTTTATATTGATTTCCTGATTTTTATTTTACTAATTTCTGCTCTCATTTAATTATTCTTTTCTTCTGCCTGTTTTTGGCTTATATTCCTCCCCCCCCACACACACACATATTCTCTCTCTCACTCAATCACCTAAGTTTCTTAAGGAGGAAACTTAGATTATCAGTTTTCAGGTCTTTCTAATTTTCTAATTTAGGCAATTTAATGCTATAAATTTCCCTTTAAGCACTGCTTTTCACAAATTTTAATGTTTTATTTTCATTGTCGTTTAAGTTCAAATATTTAAAAATTTCTCTTAAAACTTTTTCTTTGGTCTATGTGTTATTTATATGCTATTTAGTCTCTAAATATTTTTAGATTTCAAACCATCTTGCAATTTTTGATTTCCAGTTTAATTCCATTGATATCAAAGGACATACTTTGTATGATTTCTATTTTTTTTTTTAAATTCTAATGGGTATGTTTATAGCCCAGAATGTCGTCTATCTTGGGCCATACTCCATGCCAACCTGAGAAGAATATGTATATTTTTCTGTTGTTGGAAGGAGTGTTCTTTTTTTTTTTTTGGACAGCAAAACAAGGTTTATTGAGTGATAGCAAAGTGATAGTACAATTCTCCTGAGGAGGGAGGGGACCCAAAGGGGTTGCCACCAGAGTTTCTAAGTCTAGGGTTTTTTATGGGCTTGTTAGTGGGCTGTTTCAATCTGATTAACCCTCCCTGCACCTGTCATCCAGTGTCCTGTTATGCCCAAAAAACCTTTCCAGCAAGGGAAAGTTGTGGGGTCCTTAAGGTGTATGCGAATGGGCACTGCTGTTGAGGCCCAAAGCATTTCAGCCTGAGTTGTGCAGACCTGGGGATTAATATCAGCCTTTATTAAGGGGAGGCAACTGCTAGTCTGCCCAGGGGCTATCAATATGAGAGTTAATACTTCTACCTAAGAAAGGTGTAGGGCTCTTAGGCATTAAGAAAGAGTGAGAGAAAATTGAATCTCCCCAGGTGCATCCCAGAAGGCAAGACAAAAATTTGGCTTATGGGTCACCCCGTGACACCCTTAACAACAACACTGATTGAACAGTTGGCCTCAGGGCAGAGAGTAGAACAGAAAAGTGGCTCCAGTATCAAGAGGGAAATTGACTGGTTTTCCTTCTATTTCCAAAATTACCTGAGACTCTGGGTTCCCTATGGTGAGCTGTTTCAGAGGAGCCACCATGTAGAGCCCTGGGCCCCATCAATCCCAGTCAGGGGTGCTGGCCCCTTGAGCCCTCACAGATTGAGGTCCCTGAGGGCATTCAGATTTCCAGTGTCCACCTCCACAAGTGGGACAAGGGTTACATGGCCTTGGGTTTGCCATTGGGGGCATTCTCACTTCCAATGTCCCGGGTGGCCACAGATATGGCATTTGGTACCAGAGCCTTGGGAGGCCAAGCTGGCAACAGCATGCAAGGCCACAACCAAAGCCTCAGACTTCTCTTTGGCTTCTGTTCCTCACTCTCCTCTTGGTCCCGACTGTAAAAGACCTGTTGACAACTCATTAGAGCTCTTCCAGCGTCCCTTTGGGGCCAACAGCCAACTTTTGCAGTTTTTTCCCGAATATCTGGGCTTTAAGAATGATCTCCGCCTCGGGAGAACTGGGGAGATAATGAGACCTCTCTCAATTTTTCTAAGAAAACTGTTGGTGTTTTCTTCCTGAGTTTGGGTTGACAGCATCATGTTTACCAAGAGACCCAAATATCATTTACCAGAAACTTTGGAAATTATCTTAACAATTACCCATGAAAACTTTAAGAGAGATAAGATTAACCACCATTTTTTTTACCAACAGACCCAAATATCCTTTAAAAGCACAAATCTGTCTGGTAATCAATGCTTTAGCACTTTATCCTATTTGGAAAAGACCTAGATGTAATCCCATTTGTCATCCAAGCAAAACTTTCTTAACAATTACCCCCTGAAAACTTTGAGAGAGACAAGATTAACCACCATTTTAACTCGAGCTTATTTGACCTTCAGCAAACCTAGATAGAATCGTTCCTGGTTCTAAACCTCATCAGGTCGACAGACAAGCAGACACCATGTTTTTTCCACCAAAGTGGAAATATGCAGTCCATGTCAGGCTGGAGAAGACAGGGAATTTCCCTGAAACAAAGGGAGTTTCAGCAGCTGCTTGGGAATATTCCTTAAAGTCTCAGTCCTGAGGTAGACTAACCACAGTTGGCACCAATTATAGCCATTAACCTGGGAAATGAATGAGGGAGAAACCCCCATGTACTGTTAAATCCCTCTATGATGTGGACTTGGAAGTGACAGCGATACCAATTTCCAAGGGGATCATTAGGATCCTAACTGAGGTCTTTAGAGGATCCCCAGTTGGGGTCTTGAGAAGGTGCAGCTGGGGCTCCAGTTGGAAACTGAAGCCACCCATGGGCTCACCCATCCCTTGATCCCCATATCTTTCAGCAGTGGCCAGAACCCCATATTTTTCTGCTTCAGAGAGGGTCTGATTTAACAGAAGCATTACATCCAAGTTTGGAAAAACTTGAGGTGACCCTTCATCTCAGGTCTTCTCTTGTGGTGGCATCTCCCCTTGGTCCCCCTTGGAGCACTACCTGTTCTTGCAGAGGGTGAAGCACTCGAGCACCAGCAGGGGTTCCAAGATAGGGTAGGACCCAAACGGGGATCTGATCTTACCATAGGAAGGATGGAGCCAGGGGTGGAGATTCCCCGGCGGACTCCATTTGCCTATCTACTTTTGAAGTGGGTGTGATGTTCCTTTGTTTCCTGCCCTCCCCCACCACCTCCCAATCCCCTGCCCCCTAGGGTGGGGTCCAGAAGAGATACCGGGAGGCTGGATCAATCCTACATTGCTGAGATCAGAATCAAAAGAAAATGAGCCACCTTTTCCCAGTTAAAACGAGGAAGGCAAAGTCCCTCAGGTGGCATGTCTCATTCTCCAACTTGTATTGTGGCCATACCCCAGAACAAAAGAAAATGAGTTGCCTTCATCCAGTTAAAACCGGGAAGGCATCCAAGTAAGAGATATAGCAATTTATGGGCCTGATACTCTTCCTATAGCCTCTAATGCCAGGAAGGGGCCCTAAAGGAGTCCTTAAGACTCCCTTAGAAGTTAATGGATATTGTGGCCATACCTCAGAACAAAAAAATGAGTTGCCTTCACCAGTTAAAATCAGGAAGTATCAGGCCCGTAAATGATATCGAGTGATTTACAGGCCTGAAACAATTCGTGGCCTATAGTGCCAGGAAGGGACTCTTAAGGAGTAAGGGTCTTGGTCGGGGAATTACCCATCTACAAGCCATGCTAATCACTCTTACATGACTGATGGGTGCCCATTGTTTCAACAAACAAAATGGTGAGAGAGAAGGAGAGAGACTTGCTACCCACTACTCACAGTTAGTTGTCCTTAATGGTGGTGGATATCCGGGCGAGCCCCCATAAATTTTGGAGGATTTATTTCTCTGTCGGGGCCCACTGTTCTTGGTCATGTTGCTTCGAAGAATGAAGAGGTAGACCAGACAGAGTGGTGGGCAGCAAAGCAAGGTTTATTGAGTGATAGCAAAGTAATAGTACAAAGTTCCTGAGGAGGGAGGGGACCTGAAGGGGTTCCCTTGGATGGAGTATTCTATAAATGTCAGTTAGATCTATAGATTTCCAAGTGCTGTTCAGTCAACTTTCAAATAAAAATATATTACTTCAAATTGGCACGCATACCTTATAGCAAAGCATTTTCAATTTCTCCCTCTCATTCCTCATAACAATGCTGTCCTTCATTTCACTTACCCATATGCTATTATCACACAATAGTATTATTTTGAACAGTTATCTATTGGATCAACTAATAAGAAAAATTAAAAATCTAGATTTTGTTTTTACCTTCTTTGATGCTCTTTTTTTTTACATTGATCCAAGTTTCTAACATATATATATATATATAATTTTTTTTCTCCAGGAAGAACTTTTAACATTTCTTGTAGGTAGTTTTGTTTGTCTAAGAAAGGCTTTATTTCTCTTTCATTTTTGAAGGATAAATTCACTAGTATAGAATTTGAGGTTAGTGGCTTTTTTTCTTTCAACAATGTAATATTTTATTCTACTCTCCTCTTGCTTGCATATTTTCAAGTGAGAAGTGCAATGTAACTCATATCCTTGTTTTCTATAGGTAAGATGTGCTCCCACCACTACTGACTTCTTTCAAGATTTTCTTTTTGTCTTTGGTTTTCTACAGTTTGAATATAACATTCTTAGGTTTGTTTATTTTATTTTGTTATACTACTTATTTTATATTTGCTTTATCGGAGCTTCTTGCACCTGTGGCTTGGTATTTATCATTAATTTTGGAAAATTATTAGCTATTAATACTTTAAATATTCTTTTTTTCTTTCCATCTCTCTGTCCTTTTTTTTTTTTCCTAAGATTTTATTTATTTGACAGAGAGAGAGAGGGAGAGAGCACAAGCAGGGGAAGAAGGAGAAGCAGGCTCTGGCTGAGCAGGGAGCTGGACACGGGCTCAATCCAAGGACCCCTGTATCATGACCTGAGTCCAAGGCAAGTGCTTACCCGCTGAGCCACCCAGGCACCACTGTCTTTTCCTTTTGAAATTTCAACTAAGTATATTTTACACCTTTGAAATTGTTCCACAGTTCTTGGATATTCTGGTTTTTTTTTTTCTTGATTCTATTTTATCTTTGCTTTTCAGTTTTGGAAGTTTCTTTTTTTTTTTTTATTTATTCATGACAGAGAGAGAGAGAGAGAGAGAGAGAGGGGGGGGCAGAGGGAGAAGCAGGCTCCCAAGGAGCAGGGAGCACGATGCGGGACCCGATCCCAGGACTCTGGGATCCTGACCTGAGCTGAAGGCAGGGGCTTAACCACCTGAGCCACCCAGGCGCCCAATTTTGGAAGTTTCTATTGACATATTTTCAAGCTCACAGATTCTTTCCTTTTCCATGTCCAATGTACTGATGAGCCTAGCAAAGCATTCTGCATTTCTGTTACTGTATTTCTGATTTGTAGTGGTTCCTTCTGATTCTTTCTTAGAGTTTCCATCTCTCTACTTACATTACCTATCTGTTCTTGCCTGTTGTCTACTTTTTTTAGTAGAGTCCTGAACATATTAATCATCATGATTTTAAATTCCTTATCTGATAATTCCAAAATCTGTGTCCTGAGTCTGGTTCTGATGCTTTGTCTCTTCAAATAGTTTTTCCTTGCCTTTTAGCATGCATTGTAACTGTTTTTTAAAAAAGATTTATTTATTTATTTATTTGAGGGACAGAGCAGGGGCACATGCAGTGCAAATGGGTGGAGGGTCAGAGGGAGAGAATCTTCAAATAAACTCCCTGCTGAGCATGGAGCCTGGGGCGGGGGGTGGGGGGGGTGGGGGTGGGGGCGGGCTGATCTCACTTTGCAGGAGACCAGGACCTGAGCCGAATATAAGAGTGGAAGGCTTAACCAACTGGGACACCCAGCCACCCCAACATGCATTGTAAATTTTTATTTAAAGTCAAGTATGATGTATAGGTAATAGAAACTGAGATATATAAGGTTTAACTATGAGGCTTTACACTAATGTGGTTAGGAGCTGGATTTTGTTTAATGTTTGCTGTAGCTGTGGGGTCAAGAGCTTCAGCTTCCTCTAGTATCATTGTTTTTGCTCCTCCCCCGCCCGCTTGTCTCTTATTTCCCCAATAACTCCTCTTAAATAGGAGCTTTTTTTTTAGCTCCTTCCACTGGTATTCCTGGAGCTCTGTTGCGGTGGCGGTAAGGTGTAGGGCAAGGGAAAGTTTCCATAATGTTGCAATTAAAACTCAAGTCTTTCAGTAGACCTGTATCCCTGGACTGTGACCTTCACAAGTATCTCTTTGCCCTTTTTTCCCCCTCCCCTTAGGTGAGACAGGAAGGCTAGAAGGGAGTGGAGTTGGATAATTACACTTTTCCCAAGGGAGATGAGGATTTTATAAAGCCTTTTCCCTTTGTCATGGAGAAAAACTCAGGACACATTTCAAAATGGTTACTTTTCTCCTCCCCCTGCTAGAACTGTGAGGGGGCTTTTCTTGGATCTTCACTGTGAGAACCTGGTAGAGTTCCTGGGAGCAAAACATTTAAAGTTGTGCAACCACCCCCCCCCCCTCAAGTGTTCTTGCTCTCAAATTAGTCCAGGCTCAGCCTCCAGCAATTCACTAAAATTACCATTTAAGTGTTTCTACCAGTTTATGGGTCCAGCAGCTTCTACTCCAATAGATCTCTTTTTTTTTTTAAGATTTATTTATTTATTTATTTATTTGAGAGAGAGAAAGAATGAGAGATAGCACGAGAGGGAAGAGGGAGAAGCAGACTCCCTGCTGAGCAGGGAGCCCGATGTGGGACTCGATTCCGGGACCCCAGGATCATGGCCTGAGCCGAAGGCACTCGCTTAACCAACTGAGCCACCCAGGCGCCCCTCCAACAGATCTCTTATGTGATTCTCTGTATTCACCTTATGGCTCCAGATTTGTAGCCGTTTGCCCTGTGACTTTAGCTCTCTAATGGATCCAAGAAAAGTCATTGATTTCCAGTTTGTTCAGCTTTTTTCTTAGTGTAAGAATCAGAGTCACTACTTCCAAGCTTTTTACATGTCAAAATGGGAACAGGAGGTTGAATATCTTTTTTATAAATGAAAACAGACTTTGTATTTAACAATTTCAATGAATATAGAATTTTCACAGAGTTTCTTAGTCAAGATAATTTTAAAATAAATAAAAGTGAATATACTGAAAAGTAAAGTAGTCAAATCTTATGCAGAGGTTCATTTTACTTATAGATTGTCTGTAGTTGTGCCTTGTCACATTTTCCTCCAAGTGTTTCTGATTTGGAGCAATGCTCTTACTCAAATAAGACTTACCCAAGTGGTTGGGAGTGTGGGGAAGAAAGAGGATGGGAAAAAAAAAAAAACAACAACCCAGGATCCGTTTTTCTCTGTTGGAAGCATAAGGTAAGCAGTGAGGAACAAGGTTGAGATAAAATGAAGAGTTGGGATTGTGGAAATGAATTATATTCTTTCTCAGGCCCCTATTATCCCTAATTGAGTAGGCTATATAGGAAATAGGAATGGAAAGAGTTGGGTGGATGCTATTAAGGGAAAAACCTTGCAAAGTGTGAGATTCATTCTGTTCACCTTGTGAAAAATTTCACTTCATTTGCAGTGGCTAACACAGTTTTCAAAGCCTTTATGTCATATTCATCATCAGAGAAGGCTTATCCTATTCAAGATTTGACAGTCTTTTAAAGACCTACTTCTGTGACAATTTGCTTCTACTAAAGAAGAGGGGTTATACATTAGCATCTGGGATGTTATATCACAAAATCTTTTTTTTTAAAGATTTTATTTATTTAAATAAATAAAAGGGGCAGTGGTCAGAGGGAGAGGGAGAAGCAGACTCCCCGCTAAGCAGGGAGCCTTATGACACCTGGGTGATCCCAGGACTCTGGGATCATGACCTGAGCCGAAGGCAGATCTTTAACCAGCTGAGCCACCCAGGCGCCCCTATATTATGAAATCTTGAATTCTCTCCACCCCTACTCCCCTTCTGCAGATTAGCAGGTGATATCCTTGGAGATTTCTTCCTGAAGAGAATAGTATAACCTAATTTGGAAGGCAAGTAAAATGTTTTCACATACATTAATGCTTAATTGACAATATACAGCTCTTGACAAAGTATCAGAACAACTTTGTTTTCTAAAAGAATTCTGTATGCAGAATTCTTTAGTTACCTATTGTTTAGTTACCTATAGTTCAATAGTTACCTATTGCTGCTTTTAAAAATTCTCCTAAATTTCGTGGTTTAAAATCACAATGCTGTATTATCTTTCATGGTTTCTGTAGGCCACAGATTTGGAAAGGATTCAACCAGGCAGTGCTTCCTTGGGGTCTGTCAAGCAGCTGTGGTCATCTCAAAGCATGCTTTGGGCTGGAGGATCTGCTGTAAAGTGGCTCACTCAGTTGGCTGGCAATTTGATGGTGGCTATTGGTCTCAGAGACCTCAGCTTCTTCCACCTGGGTCTCTCTAATGGGTAGCTTGAACGACCTAATGACATAGTGGCTGACTTCACCCCGAGTAAGCAATCCAAGAACCCAAACACCCAAAGTGGAAGTTGTAGTGTTCTTTATTACCTCACTTTGAAATTCACTCCCACTACATTCTCTTGGTCAAAAGTAGCATGATTCATCATAGAAGAGTATTAAACAAGGGCATAAATAGCAGGAAGTGTGATTATCAACAATAGCCAAATTATGGAAACAGCTCGAGTGTCCATCAACTGATGAATGGGTATATATACACACACACACACATACACATACAACAGAATATTACTCATCCATCAAAAAGAATCAAATCTTGCCATTTGCAACCATGTAGATGGAGCTAGAGTGTATTATGCTAAGGGAAACAAGTCAGTCAGAGAAAGACAAATACCGTGATTTCCCTCATGTGGAATTGAAGAAACAAAACAGGTGAACATAGGAGAAAGGGGAAAAAAAAGAGATAGAGGAAAACAAACAATAAGAGACTCTTAACTATAGAGAACAAACTGAGGGTTGATGGAGGCAGGAGGGAGGGGGATGGGCTAAACGGGTGATGGGTATTCAGGGGGGCACTTGTGTTGAGCACTGGGTATTATATGTAGGTGATGAATCACTAAATTCTATTCCTGAAACCAATATTACACTATATGTTAACAAACTAGAATTTAAATAAGAATTTGAGGGAAAAAAAAGAATACCATAACAAAAAGTAGTCTAAAAATTAAAAATATTACTGATTACTTTTTGTGGTGGGTCTAGATACTCACATTTTAAACATGAACTCCTATTTGTTTTGGATGCTGATTATCAGGATTGGAGAAATACTGTGTTCTAATTCTTTCTAAAGCTACGAAGTCTTAAGTGTGAAACCTAATGCCTATGTAAACACTTTCTATTTTCAGGATATTAAATTCTCTCTGAACTGGAAAAAAAAAAGGAATCATGGATCATCAAGGATAGCTTGGAAGCTTGCTACTGCTTGAACATGTATTTCATATTTTTAGAGGTATGTAATAATTTTTATCATTTTAAAATGTGTATATTTAAATTACTTTTTTTCCCACACAACAGTTCCTTAGAAGTAAACCTATCTCCATTATTCACTGTTTTTTTTATTTTTATTTATTTTTTTTAAGATTTTTTTTTATTTATTTATTGAGAGCAAGAATGGTAGAGAGAGAGCATGAGAGGGAAGAAGGTCAGAGGGAGAAGCAGACTCCCCGCTGAGCAGGGAGCCCGATGTGGGACTCCATCCCGGGACTCCAGAATCATGACCTGAGCCGAAGGCAGTCGCTTAACCGACTGAGCCACCCAGGCGCCCTGTCACTGTTTTTTTTAATACTCCTAAAATTATTTCATGTTTGTATAGTTGCAATAGTCTAATGTTATAAATTTTATTCTTGTTTTTTCTCCAATATTATTCTTAAAAACTTAAGGGAAAATATTTTTCTGTAATAGCAATGTGAAAAGTTAGTGTCATCTACTAAAATCCTGTTCTGTGTCTTTTGAGGAGATAGCCTCTATCTATAGGAGGTAGTCTACATCCTTATCTGTGTTTTGTGTGTAGTAAATTTTAAGGTTAGAGTCAGTCAAGCTATTATGGGTTTCACCAAGTTAAATATGCTTTGTTTTCTAGCTGAATTCTTTCACAGTATTAGTTTTTAATAAGCTACATTGGCTGCAGATCTCCAAGAGGGGGCAATAATAAGCAGCATTTCCCAAAATTATTAGATTATGGAATACTTGGCCCTATGGACATTTTGCATTGGTGTCATGAAACCTACTTTAGGAAGTGTTAAATATCTTATTTCGCCCACATCTCTCTATATAAAGTGTAGTATTATCTGCAGTGTTTATGTTTGAACCTTTCTCCATGCCTTCCTGCAGTTTATTTCCCCTTGCTACAGCCAGCGTATTTGTTTTTTTAATGCAGCTGTTACCCGCCTACATACAAATCTTCAAATAATTTTCTAGTTTTTCTTAGGATAAAAACCAATCTCTTTAATAAGCCATTGCATAGTCTGGCCCCTTCACATGTGCCCCCTTTCTCTGCATTCACCCTGACCTTCTCTCAATGTCTACTACTTGAATTGCTCTTCCCACCCCAAGGGTTTTTCGTTTGCTGTATCTTCTGCCTAGACTCCTCTTACCTTCCCTTTGTACCTGATTAATTCCGACTGGTCTTTTGTATGCAAGCTCAAGTGTTACTTGAAATTTGCCTCACTAATCTTACTCAAAGCCCCCAGTTATAAGCAGGTTCTGTGCTTTGAAGTACTTTGAAGTAATTTGTATTTATTTATTATTTGATTACAGTCTGTATCCCACAATAAATTATAAGCCACACTCAGGCAAAGACTAATGCCCCAGCTGGGGTTGCTCCATCTCCTAGATGTTGTACTGCTAATTAGCACTAAGATATTAAAGTGCAGTGGTATGTTTTATATATTCATAACTTACAACAAAAATTATTACTATTTGAATCTATTTTCCAAAATATTCTTCTCATTTAGTAAATGCAGAATATTTGTCAACTGCTTTCTTTAACAACCAACAGTCGCTACTGTCACCAGGTGAAAAGGGAGAAAGCTTGTTGGAGCATTACTTGTTAGACTGAGGCCAATCTTGAGATGAAGAATTTATCATTTTTATTTGCTTACTATCTTCTTCAGTGAAGCCAACAAAGCGATCTTCATTACCCTATTATCAACACCAATATGTATTCAATCAATTAACTATGTTCAGGAAACTATAAAATGTATAAAATAGCATTTAGTAAGAAAGTACAGCAAAAGGAACTACCAACCTATCCCATAGAAAACAATGGAGAAATTATTTATATTATTTTTGCTAGTCCCAGGAAAAAGAATATTGGAAATAAATCTGAAGTAGAGCATTGTGAATGATGATAGTCTGGAATGTGTAGGGGAAACTGGATAGGGTAGCAAACCTGTTTCCAAAAAAGTGCCACAAAAATCCTGGAAATAATCCAATAGTAAAGCATTTTTTGAGCTGGGTTGGCAGTTTCATCAGTGATTGAATAGGATCTGAAAGGACTAGTGTGGTGGTGTGGAAGAAATGCAGCAATAGCAGAAAGTAAGTCGGTACTTTGATGTTACCGTTGGATTTCAGAATTATTGAACTATAAAACTTGCCATGAAAAGATGACTAATGTATGTTGCCCACTTTCATTTAATATGCTCTTCTTATACTTTATTTCAAATAACCACATCTTTTAATTTAAAGCAGAATCAAAATGGTCTTATAAACAGAGATACCAAGTTCTTGGAATTTATCTATGGTTATGCCTGGGGTATTGAGCCAGTCATTATTATCTCTTTATTTTATACCAGAAGTAAGCACATTTATTTAAAAATTTCACCAGAGAAGTTTCTTAAAATTCTGTTAGATTTTGAAATGGAAATTTTATATATCACTTCTGTAAATTATGACAATGAGACAGAGTACATATTTATAAAGGACCTAATAAATCTGGCATTCTCCTGAATAGTTTACATAAGATGTATCTCTTATACTATTCAAATTATCATGTATAATTAATGTTATTGTTTTCAATGTAAGTATGCTATTTTGTTGATTTCATACCCAAAGGCAGCCTCTTTATTTTCATGCATTGTTGGAAAGTAAATTATGATTTCCACTACCTTTTCTCCCCACTAAACTCTAGTTATTCATCACTGTAATATAGAAACTAGATTGCCCTACTCAGCATCATTTCATCCATCTTCTATATGGCCTTCTTATATTACAGAAATAGCCTTCTACACATTACACTTTGGGACTCCCTTGCAGCTGGGGTTCTGTACATCTTTAGATTCCTCCAAGCATTACACCCACAGAAAACTTGGGGGCATAAATGAGCAATGAGAGGGGCACACTACCATAAAGGGAGAAGGGTTCTTCTGGCAGTATGTTTGAGAAAACAAAAAGGCCTATGTCCCTGGAGCAGAACAAATGAGGGGAATGTCTCAGGGGAGAGGACTGGTGATCATATCCTGTAGGTCCCTGTAAATGATTTAAAGCCTTTGGTTTTATTTTGAATGAGACTGAAGCCATTGGAAGATTTTGAAGGAGGGACATATAAATGTAAATGATTTACATTTTAAAGAGCTTGCCTTAGCTGACATGTTGAAAAGAGATTGTAACATGGCAAGGATGGAAATCGGAAGACCAGTTAGAAGATCATTGCAATAATCCAAAAGGAAGGGGTGCCTGGGTGGCTCAATGGGTTAAGTGTCTGCCTTTGGCTCAGGTCAAGATCTCAGGGTCCTGGGATTAGCAGAGTCAGGCTCCCTGCTCAGCAGGGTGTCTGCTCTCCCTCTCCCCACTTGTGCTCTCTCTCAAATAAATAAATAAAATCTTTAAAATAAATCAAAAGGGAGATGATGATGGCTCTAGTTGGGTTGGCAATGTGTGGTGGTGAATGTTTTCAAAATATATATCCCAAGGATATATTTTGAGGGCAGAGCCAAGGGATTTCCTGGATTTTTCTCATCCCAGGTGAAGGATGATTCTTACACTGGAAGAGTAGAGTTGCCAGGTGTATCAAGGAGAAGGACTCTCCCCTACGAAATACTGTCCATAGGCGAAGGTGGATGAGGATTGAGAAATAATTGGCAATGTGGATGTTATAGGTGACCCAGGTAAGAATAGTTTGGGTGAAGTTCAGCATAAAAGACACATTTAATAGTTTAAGGAAGAATGGGAGGAGGGCAATTGAGACAGTGTAGACAATACTTTCAAGGAATTTTGCTCTAGGGAAGCAAAACAATATAGTGTTACCTGGCAGCAAATAGAGAAAGGAACTTTTTTTAAGTATGGGATACATAACTGTGCATTTATATGTTAATAGCAGAGAACGTTTCTTGATGTGTTACAGACAGAAGAGAATTGCTAGAAAGATGTCCTTGAGTAGTAAAGAAGAGATAGAATCCATTATTCATGTGGATGGATTGGTTTTAGATTGAAGTAGAGATAGTTCATCTCTAGTAACAGGCAAGAAGGCAGAACATATAGGTATAGATGCAGGTAGAGATCTGGAAGTGCTCCTCTAATTGCTTCAATTTTATCAGTGAGGTAGGACTCAGGGCCAACAGCTGAAAATGAGTTTGGGGTAATTATTGGATCAGCTAATAGTCAGGTGGTAATGAGATAGCTCTCAAGTTAGTTCAGGCTGAATCAAGTCTCCAGGCAATGCCTGTACATGACTGGATATAGAATAGGGGAAGCTGAGTAGAGAGAATTGAGTCTGAATTTTGCTAGGAGGATACCAGTAAGAGCTAGGCAGGACATCAGGACCCCAATCAAGAAAACCGGGGCTCAGGGTAAGTACTGATTGCAGCAGTGGATGGGATCTGGAAAATACTTGGAAAACCAAGACAAACTAGGAGGGAGCACTGAATAAAGAAGGGAGACTCAGTTTTGTGTCTATGGGATACAGAGAACCCTCTCCAGGGTTAGATCCTAGCAGAACCACTAGCCCCCCATTCTACTTCTAATATTCTGCTCAAGTACAAGGAAGGCTGAATGGGACTGTGGAAACTCTTTGTTGCTGGAGCTTCAGATCATTGAATAAACAGAAAATTGCAGAATTCAGCTTGTTTTTAGTCTATCTAATAATGCCAAATGATGAAATCCTATCAATTATGTTAATGTTTTGTCCACACAAGCATGTAAATTTGAGCAAATAGCTGAGTATTAGGCTTGTTCCAACACGGTTCTGGTATCTCAAAATAAGACAATTTCTAAGTGAAGCAGATAGTAAAATGTTGTGATAATATGCTCCTTTTAAACAATTCAAATGTTTATGTATGCTGTAACATTTTATTCTGTGAGGAATATTCTGTTTATATTAGATGAGATAGCTGTGTGATAAAGAAGCAAAATATCCAAGATCGCAAAGTGGTAAGTGACAGATTCAGAACCCAATTCTGATTTTGATTCAGTGAACACTTACTAAGTTGCTATATGCCAGACACCTGCTGAGCAGTTTGCTTTGGCCTTCTTTTTTCCAGTCCTATGCTTTTTCTAAGAAAAAAACAAACAAAAAAACCTGAGAAAGCTTCTGTCACCAAAGAACTATTTTTTTCTTCATGCTAGATAATGTGAAATAATGCTCATACCTTATATTCATCAGTATACTCCTATTACTTTTACTAATAAGTGATTTCAACTTAAATCTGCAAATATTTTCGTAAGAAGCAGCTATCACTTTTTCTCCTGCAGAATTCTAATGCCTACGTTGCCACTTTTTTTTTGTTTGTTTAAAATATCGTCTTCTTAAACAGTATATTATAAAATGAAGACTATTTTCAATTTGTCAGAGGAGAAGTATTGGTGGTGTTGGTATTATGGCAATTAATATCAGTGAATTCATGTCCTGCCATTTCTCCAATGAATACTCAGTTTTTTACTTCAGACTAGTATGTATAACAAAAACTAAGAGTTGGTAAGAAGATTTTGCCCCTTTTGCACGTGCATTCATCTTGTAGGCAGGTGTTTATAGCTACCTTAAATGAGTGTTTGGATAATATGGTGCATTTTGTCATCACAATGCCACAGCGAGTAAGCAGACTGAAGAGATCTGTGCTTAAAGAAATCTGTCGATTAAGTTGACAGAGTTGATCTCTATAATGAGATAATGGGCTTGACTATTTAAGTGCTTGCTTGGGAGGGCATTATGAAGACAAAACTCCTAACAATGCCAGTGGCATTGCAGGCTAAAGCTTCAATTATTTACTATACTAGGATTTTAAGATCAATATTCCTTTAATTTATACAGTTTGGAAGCAAGATAGGACTTTATGTAGCAGTATTTCACTCTACCATCTGGGGAAGGTTGTTTTTTAAGAATATATATGACTATTTGAAAATTCCATCATGATGTGTGAAACTTGGCATGGGTGATAATAAAACATATATGTTAAAGTTCTTTCTTTAGGAAACATGGGACTAGAAATTGGTATGCTTGTTCTAAGTGTATTGTTCAAGGACTCTGATTTTCCTTTGCCTAACCTTGTTGCTTTGAAACTTAAATGGCTTCTTAACAGAGCAGTACAAATACCAATGGGCATAGTTACTTTACTAAAGAGTGAACATAGTAGAGAAAATCTCAAGGGAATTTTCAGAGACTCTTATTTAAAAGCTGATTTTTGGCTAAAGGATCTAAACAAACTAGAATTGAGTGATCACTCAATTCCATTGATAAAGAAGATAATTTTTGTTGTTTAAAAAAACCAAATCCTTTTGGTAGGGCTGCACCCACTGCTCCTACCTTGTGCCTTTAAACTTTGTATACTATTTTACATTAATTTTATTCAGTTTTTGAATGAACAGTACTTTCATATATTTCAAAAAATTAAAATAGTATCAAAAGGTATACATTGAGAAGTTTTGCTCCTACCTCAGTTTCCTTCCATCCCCCATAAGGGGTATTTTCTTGATGATATTTGTAGGGCATCTCTAAGCTATCTGGGGATACAGCCCTCCTCCTCACAGGAAGATCCATTACAAATAACGTGTTAAGTGTCCTTGCTAGTTATTTCATTGAATAATTACCATAGTGTGCAGGCAAAATTATAGAAAGTGTCATTGCTTTTCCTTTCCCTTTTGGTCTGCATAAAGACACAAACATATCCTCTCTATAACAAGTGGAGAAGTCCGTGTCTCTGGATTTATAAGTCTAACGAAATCAATGTATACATGAAATGATTCAGTAGTCCAAAGGGAGAAGACAAATCAGACAAGATGATCCCCGTGGAACTGACTTCTTTAAGAAAAATGACAAATTAAGAAAAAAAAATCTAATGTGTCTATTCAACAAGATTCAAGGTGATCTTGCATTTATACAAATAGAATTGGAAATTAGGAAAGCTTTATTTCCGGTAACTCATGATTACTGAATTTGAAAAAACATTTGAGTCATTGAGCCACATTAGATACCACAGAAAAGTAGGTTGGCGAATTAGTTTCTTGAGCTGTTCTTCTATCAGAGAACGTAGAGGAAGAAAGTAAAGGAATAGGGTATAAAGGAAATGGAGGCTAGATCCAGAAAATCATATATAGTCATAATAAAAAATACATGAAACTGTTTCCCAAATATGTTTCAGTGTAATAGCCTCCTGGACACTGGTGTAAAATTTCTGCTTCTTGTGTCCTCTCCTCAAAATTGCTAGTCCGGTATGCTGGGGTTTGTGCTTAGGTATATCTATTTTTAAAAATAAGAACATTAAGTGATTTTAATGATACGGAAATTTTGGGAAACACTGCCACAAATAATAAAAATCAAACTACAAAAATATAAAAATAAATACATACACACTTCTTATTTCTGAGGGTTGAAAAAAGGGGTCCGTAAAATACCAAAGTTAATAAAAAGTGACATATTCCAGCAAATTGAATTTCAAAAAATAAAAGGGAATGCCTTTAAGTGTCCAATTAGAAAAACCTATAAAAGACAAAAATCACTTGTCATACTTCTCTTCAGCAAAACTAAATGCTGGAAGATGAGGAAGAAATGTCAACACAGTTTTGGTAGAGAGAGTACATTCCCTGGAAAGCTACTGTTCATGGGAGGAGTAAGGAAGACATTTGCAGATGAGCAGCTCGAAGTATTTGTATCTGCTTACTTCTCCTGCAATTATTATACAAAGAAGAACTTTAATTAAAAATTAGAGGAAATCCCAGAAAGGAGAGAGACACAAAGGGGAGCCCCAAAATCTGTGTATAAACTGTTAAATCCTGGGCTGAATGCACGTGTGTGGAACAAGACTCTAGCCATCTCCCACCTGCCACCCCATGGTCCATCCTGTCCCTACCTACTCCAGAGAAAACAGCAGAGATGCCCAGAGATTTTTAGCAGCTGTCTGGATACTGGGAAGGTAGAGTTTGCAGCTTGAGTCCTACCAATTTAATGGTATTTGGAAAATACTTCGGACTGTCCATGGAACCTGGAGGGTCTTAGCTTAGGAGTAAAAACCATGTCTCAAGTGTAAGGGTACACTAAAGTGGGACCTGCTTTAACAAAGCCTGAAACCATACCTCCACACTCTCAAAGTGATCCTCCTCTAATTTAATTGTTTGCTGGAACAAAACTCAATACTCTTCAGAGGAAAATAGCAGACTTTTGTATTGAAATCCAAATGGGGGGGTAAACAGAGCAACAGGTTAGAATAGCTCATAAACAAACCCAAACAAGCATACTGTATTAGGTTCAGTTGCATTCTACTGGGAGGGGTTTACCCTTCAGATAGCTGTGGCTTAAAAAAAAAGCTCTACAGTGTATCACTTGCAGTGTTTAGTATACAATAAAAAAAAATCTAGAGATATGAAGAAACAAAATGTAATTTATAGTCATGAGAAAAAATACAATTAATAGAAATAGAATAGATCATTTCAGACCATGAAATTAGCAGACACAGACTTTAAAATAGCTATAATTAATGTTAAGGAATCTACAGAAAAAGATGGAAATAATGGGGAAAAATAAGAAATTTCAAGAAAGATATAGAAAGTCTAAAAAGAAACTAAAATTCCTAGATCTAAAAAAAATCTGAAATAAAACTTAACTGTATGTTTTTAATAAATGGTATAGGAACAACTCTTTGAAAGGGGAAAAATAAATTAGACTTCAACCTGACACTTTGTAGCAGAGAATATGATTTAAGTGTAAAAATATGTAATTTTTATACAACAATGTCAAATATTTAAAGTAATGCCATAAAATATTAAAAAAATATAGCTAATATTTACATTATTTTTTATTTCATAATATTTTTCTCTACTTTTTGGAATTTTTTATTTTAATTCCAGTTAGTTAACATACAGTGTTATATTGTTTTTGGGTATACAATACAGTGAGTCAACAGTACTATACATTACCCAGTGTTGATCACAAAACTGCACCTTTTAATCCCTGTCACCTATTTAACTTATTTCCCCACCTCCCTCCCCTCTCATTACCATCGATTCTCTATAACTAAGAGTCTGTTTCTTGGTTTGTCTCTCTCTCTCTCTTTTCCCCCTTGCTCATTTGTTTTATTTCTTAAATTCCACATATGAGTGAAATCATGGTATTTGTCTTTTTTTTAATATTTTATTTATTTATTCATGAGAGACAGAAAGAGAGAGAGAGAGAGAAGCAGAGGGAGAAGTAGGCTCCCCGCTGAGCAGGGAGCCCGATGCAGGACTCGATCCCAGGACCCTGGGATCATGACCTGAGCCGAAGGCAGACGCTTAACCATCTGAGCCATCCAGGTGCCCAATCATGGTATTTGTCTTTTTCTGACTTATTTTGCTTAACATTATACTCTGTAGCTCCATCCATGTCTTTGCAAATGGAAGATTGCATTCTTTTTTATAGCTGAATAATACTCCATTATATATATATATATATTATAATACTCCTATATATATATATATTTATATTATATTATACACACATATGCCACATCTTCTTTATCCATTCATCAATCAATGGACACCTGGGCTGCTTCTTCCATAATTTGGGTATTGTAAATAATGCTGCTATCAACATAGGAGTGCATGTATCTATATGAATTAGCATTTTTGTATTTTTTGGGTAAATACCCAGTAGTGCGATTGCTGGATTGTAGGGTAATTCTTTTTAATGATTTTTAGCTTTCTGAGGAAACTCCATACTGTTTCCACATTGGCTGCACCAGTTTGCATTCCCACCAACAGGGCAAGAGGATTATTTTTTCTCTACATCCTCACCAACACCTGTTGTTTCTTGTGTGGTTTTTTTTTTTTTTTTTTAGTCATTCTGACAGGTGTGAGGTGATTTCTCAGTGTAGTTTTGATTTGCATTTCCCTGATGATGAGTGATGTTGAGCATCTTTTCATGTATCTCTTGGCCATCTATAGGTCTTCTTTGGAAAAATGTCATGTCTTCTGCCCCTTTGTTAATTGGATTATTCCTTTTTTGGGTATTGAGTTTTATAAGTTCTTTATATATTTTGGATACTAATTCTTTATTGGGATATGCCATTCGTAAATATCTTCTCCCATTCCACAGGTTGACTTTTAGTTTGTTGATTGTTTCCTTCACTGTTTGGAAGGTTTTAATTTTGATGTAGCCCCAATAGTTTATAATTTTTTCTCTTTTTAAAAAAATAGTTTTAAAAAAGAAAATAATAGTTTATACATTTGGTACCATGTTGAGAATGACCTTCACCTCAAGATAATTTTATTGTAAAATGAATACCCCCCAAATTAAAATACAAACAGGAAAAGCATCTCTAACATATGTGTTACCATTTTTAATACAAAGATAACAATTAATAGAATCAAAGTTCGAATAGAAAAAAATGTCAAAAAACAGGTAAAAAACCTTGTAAGTGAAGAAATATAGATGGCCGGGAAATGTGGAAAACATTCAGTCTCGGCAGCAGTAGGGATGTAGCTGAAAACAAAGGAGATGACATTTTTTGCTTATCAGATTAGCAGGCTTATATAGTTTACAAAAACATGTTGACAGCAATGTGGGGAACTGAGCTTATACACTGTATGGTTGGAATGCAAGATAATACAACTTTTCTAGAAGGCATTTTGTGAAACAATATATGATTTTTATATAGTTATTTATATTAACATTATATTTAATGTCATTAAATATGACATTCTCCTTGACTTAATATTTTAATTGTCAAAATTTGTCCAAAAGATCTAAGTATATGAAGACAAATATTCAATGATACAGATATGTGTATATTTATAATACAAAAAGAAACAATCTAATTGCCCAAAATAAAGACATTTGTCAAGTTATACTTCATTTATTTAACAAGTAAAGCCATTTACAATTATATTGTAGGTATATATTTCTTGCTATGATATCTGTAATATGTTAAGTGAGGAAAAGCAGGTTTTAAAATGTATAGTATAATTATACTTTTGCTAAAAATTAGCATCACACACATTCATATACATATGTGTTTATACAGAAACAAGTCTCAGATAATATGCATCAAAATAGTGCTGTTTTCTACAGGTGATGGAATTATAAGTGATATTTTTAAATTGTTTATCTGGGTTTCCTAATCCAAATGATACAAGTTAAAGATAGTTTCTGCAGACTTTTTATATCCTCCCTATGTTCTGTCTATATTCCCTATAATAAGCATGTTGAATAAATAAATAATCTTTAGAGAAATGAAGGGTTATTGCCGTGTAACAATTAGCACTGCAGTTGAGTTGCACTTTGGGTTAAACAGGTTTCTGTAGGCTGGCATGTCCACCATGTATAATGTTGACAGTAGGAACAAATGGATTTGAGGTTTCGAATAACATCCTTTGGAATACAAAGTATTGTAGGATAGGAACTTCATGTTCTGTTCTAGTCACTCTGTCCCTTTGGCAATCACTTGCTCTTTGGGGCCATTATGAGTCTGAATAAACAAGAGACAATCTGTGTTCATACTTTGAATGGCAAGTTTAATTTAGACAATCTGCAAATTTGAGAAAAATATTCCGTCAATTCCCTGTGAGCTCTTTTTCCCCTCAAGTTGGCTAAAGCTCTTCCAGTCTTTTCCACAGCCATGGTTGGGATCAAACATGTGTACATAGAGCTCTCAGTGCAATTTAGCACCAGCATCCACTGCAACTCAGTCAATTGTAAGCCCTCGAGAGCTCCTTTTAGAATCACATCTTTGGTTTCCCGGGTGATGTAGACATCTGCACTCATGTGAGAACAATACACAACTCTGTTATCAGAAGTGTAAGCTACTTGAATTGTGTACAGGAAGGAAGAAAATCAGAACCTGCACAGCATTTAGATTAAGCTTCTGGGGGAAAAATATGGAGAATTAAACTGGGAATATGCTATATGATGCTGAAATATTAAAATTGAATGTTTATAGTGCAATCAAAGCCCAGTGAATGAGTAAAGTTCTTTCCTCTCTCTCCCCAGTTTAGAAATAAACCTCTAGTGGGAAACCACAGGCCCCTTTTAGAAAAGTTTTGTAGTGGTTGTTATTATAGGTAGTCTTTGCTTTGCAGAGTAGTGCAGGAGCATTAAATGGCTGTGGAACCTGAAACCAGGCATTGTGATCTTACTAATAAATGAAAAAAAAAGGTATGATCTGTGACCATTAGAAATTGTTGCCCAAACATTAAAAACTCTCTCATTGTTGGTTTTAAGTATATAGGAAAATGTCTTTAAATACTAAAACTCATATTTAATGGTGCCATTTAAAATATTACAGACATTAATAATTAAGGGTTTCATTTAAAAAAATTTTGAAGGGTAGTATGAGCAGCTTTTGCCTTATTGTTGTCATATAAATTATACTACAAACTGAGCATGCTTCCATGCCTTGGTCAATTGTCCTACACCTTTCTAAGTTTGGATCAGCTTTCAACATTTTATCCTTTGCCCTCTGAATGTTGTGAAGTATCTCCAAGAATTCCTTTAGTAAGAAGTTTTTGCCAGCCTCACTTCCTCTGGCACATGCTTGTCTTTTTCCTCAAAACCACTTTCCTCATGTATGCCCTCCAGCTTCAACTTCCCCTTCACCTTCGCTGTGTCCTCTGGCTACCTACAGCCTCCCCAGTGGCAGCAGCGTCAGCAACCCCACAGTCAGCCAAGACTCCATTTGAGTTGCATTCAAATCTCTCTCCCCGTGTTACCACTTTTGGTTTCTTTGCTGCACTTTCATTTTTGTTGGCCAGTTCCCTCTTTGATGATCCATTTTTATAATAAGTCGCATGGATTTAAAACTGGGACACAAGGAGGCACCACAAACGGGCCCTTTTTTATGAGTAAACTGAACGGGGATATTCAGTAACCAATCACCAACAGACTCTGAAAGAAGTGAGGTGATTGGTCCCTGATGATGAAGCACATCTGTTATTTACCTTTGTTTTACTCACTTTTTACTTTGTTATAACAGGGTAACTGAAATTTGAACTGTGCTGTTGGGGACCTGCTGTTATTTAACTGAGCTGTGGTAACTAGAATTCTTGCAAAGTGAGGATGGTACTGGGTCGGAATTATGTGCTCAAAACTTAGATAAGAGGAGTCAAGAGTCCTTTGGGGAAAACCAGAGCTGCTTCTCAACTTCCGGCAGCAAAATTCTCCTGAACTATATTATATGTAACTGTGGGTTGAAGAACAAATCATTTTGATGGCAGCACAATCCAAAAGACTTGGTTGCATTAATAGCGCTGATACACGTGCAGCGTACAGCTGATGTAGACCAAAACTGACATTCAGAGTGAGTCTACTGGCAGAATTGTAGGGATAGAATTGTTTGTCTCTGGGTATGAGAGGGAAATAAGGTAAGTTGGGAAAAAAAAATGGTGGAGTGGTTCTGAACACTGTAAGAAAAGTAGAGACACTCCAATTTCGACAAGACAACGGTTTTCCACAAGGGCCCCTCATTGTTTAAGCTAGTTACATTAAAACATTTCCGTGGTTTTCTTTCCTTCGTGGCACAGTGAATTGTTTTTCCAGGGTCTAACTATCAGGCAAAATAGAACATATTTTTAAAGAATGAAATGGATAATGTAATACCTGGATGACTGAAGTAAAATTTGAAAGAAGAAAAGTTTCTAATAAGGCAAAGATTGTGTAGTGAACATGAAGACTTTTTCAAAAGTAAGTGGGTTGTGCTCCTCAAATCAATTAACGAAAACTTTTTTTTTATTTTAGAGTAGGAAAGAATTTGTAAAATAACTTTTAGAAAAATAATAAGAATGCTCAAGAATATTAAAATAGTGCCAAGAGATCAGATCCATGTTTTAACACATTTTGTGAATCAGGATTGGAGATTATAAAAGGCAAGAATTCTGTGCAGCATGGAATTGCTGTTTGCAGCTTCATGAAAGGTAGATAAACTTAGAGGCTTCAATATTAGGAGAGATGATCATAGAAAAACCTGTACATATAGGAGCAATAAGTAAAGTGATTATGAGAACAGGCAGGAATAAATTCAATTTCATCTTCAGTTTTTATTCTTTCCCAATGGTATTCCATTAGTAAGTAGACAGAATGTGGCTCTGCTTTTGAGGTTTGCTAGAATAATTGATGGAGTATCTTGTGAATTGGATTGATTTCCCAAACTGGGTTTAGCAGGCTTGAAGAAGAGCAGTTGGGAATATTACAATCTGGCTGACAAACCAAAGCCTGATGATAAATGTGAGTAGGTCCAGTTGGAGGTAGGAAGGAGCTGGTGGGGTGCCTCAGCAGTCACTCTTAGATATGATCATAATTAGCATTTTTATTAGGGAATCTGAATAAGGAGTAAATATCAAGTTAATGAAACAGCTGAAAAATGAACTGGGAGCATGAGTTTATAGCAGTGGGTAATGTAATAAAATATAGGTAGGTAGAAACTGAAGAACTGTAAGAAAGAAAAGAAAAACAAAAGGGAAATTTTGTTCAGTAAGATGATGAATCATTTCCACAAGGATTTTAATCTGAAATTCAATTATAAAGTACTCTAAAACTGCATAATAATAACTAAAGTTGCCTGCATAGACAATAAACCTGGGCATTATAAGTTGTGATCAGGGTTTTGTCATCCCCAGTAAATTATTCTGCCTGCCTACACCCATATCTTATCTGTGGCCCAAAAAAACACACACAAAAAAACCCAAAAAATGCTGAAATGAAATGCCTGGGATTGGAGCTTCTGTGGCCAGAATATCATACATATTGTCACACACGCATGCAAATAGGCTTTGACATCAAGACCCATAAATATTTCCGTTGCTTATGGAGTAACATTGGATTCCCTTTTTCTAATCACAGATATAGTACATAGGCATAGATTCATCCTGAGTACGAATGGAGAGTGTGATGTTATGAATACTCTCTCAGGTTAAGCCCTGACATGTGTTCCCAATAGGAGGAGCAAGGGTGCTGTATAGCTAAAACAAAATTTCCCAAGGAATGGGTCCTTGCTTCTTTCCTTCCTCCTCCCTCTGTTGTTTTTTTTTTTTTTTTTCCCTTCACACATCTGGATATCCAAAGAACATATATGATGCTGGCCATTTTTAATCTCCAAACTCTCTTGTGCATTAAATCTTGCTGTTCTCTGATTAATTAAGGGAGAACTCATCAATGACAAATGGATTTCTGCGCTTATTTTAAGACCACAGATCTAACCTTCAACAAGCAGTGTTTCCTAGGCTTTTGATGGCCAAGCAAGAACCAGCTGGTGGTAGCTATAATTTAGTACCAAAGCCAAAACCCCCAAATTTTTCTGTTATTTAACATCTAGATAATTGCTCCTATGTTCAAGGTGCCTGGATAGCTCAGTCAGTTAAGCATCTGATTCCTGATCTCAGCTCAGGTCTTGATCTCAGGGTCCTGAGTTCCATGGAGCCTACTTAAAAACAAAAACAAAACAAACAAACAAAAAACGCCCCCATAATTGCTCCTATGTTCATTTGGAAAATTAAATGGGCAAATAACTTTTCAAATTTAATTGAACAGCAAAGCTAATACAGCCAATGAAAACTAGATCAGAACCCACAAATTCACTTAAAAAGGCTTTTCTCAGTTACTGTCTTACCCACCCCCCCAACCCCCCCCCCCCCCAGGGAAAAAGAACAGCATGACTGGCAAACTCGAATAAAAGTTAAGGGTAAATATTTTTCTGGTCTGTATGGAAAAACTTTTCTTCAAGTTTTACTTTGTACTCTTAAGTCGATCAAAATTGTGGTTATAAGAGCAATTATGTCTACTTTGCCTTAATAGCCAAGGTATTCAAATCCAGTCTGTTCTAGCATAAGACTTGTTCTATTTTTTCCTCAGAATATAAGGCCCCTCATCAACCTGACAGATTCTTTGGTTGTCTCATTACTGCCTCTAAACAAAGGGCACCCTCTTTTTTCTGTAAAAAGCAGCATTTTACAGGTGAAATGGTTTGAAAAGTAAAAGTCTAACTCTAAAACCTTTTTCTTTATACCTCTCCTGGAATTAAAGAACAAAAATCCAAAAGCAACCAGTCAAAATAACCAAGACCACCACCAGGACAAACAGTAACAAAGCATCGGAGATTTTAAACTAAGGACACATTCAAGTCAAGGCAGAAAATTTAATAGAAACTACAAAAACAAAACTAAAATCATTTATCATTTCCTTATAATACTTCTTTGTATAAATATAACTGGTAGTCTTTTTGCCAGTTAAGCAATATAATTATATGTGGAAACAGAATTTCTCACTTATTCTTTTTTAAATTATTTTTTATTTTTTTAATTTTTATTAAAGTATACTTGACATAATAGTATATTAGTTGCAGGTGTACAACATAGTGATTAGACAACGCTATCCATTGTGCAATGCTCACCATGATAAATGTAGTTACCATATGTCACCATATAATGTTAATACAGTATTATTGGCTGTATTCCATATGCCATATTTTTCACTCTGGGACTTATTTATTTTATAACTGGAAGTTGATACTTCTTAATCCCCTTCGCCTATTTCATCCATCTCCTGACACCCCTCCCTTTGGCAGCTACCAGTTCTCTGTATTTATGAGTCTGTTTTGCTTTTGTTTGTCCATTTGTTGGTAGTGGTGGTGGTGGTGGTTTTTTGGGGGTGTTTTGGGTTTTTGTTTTTGTGTTTTTTAGGTTCCACATATGAGTAAAATCATATGGCATTTGTCTTTCTCTAACTTACTTCATTTAGAATAAAGCCTTTAGGTCCTCCATGTTGTTGAAGTGGCAAGATCTCATTCTTTTTATGGCTAAGTAAAATCTTCTTTATCCATTCATTTAGTGATAGACATTTAGGTTACTTCCATATCTTGGCTATTGTAAATGATGCTGTAGTGAACATAGAGGTGCATATATCTTTTCAAATTAGTGTTTTTGTTTTCTTTGGATAAATACCCAGTAGTGGAATTACTGGATCTTATGGTAGTTCTATTTTAAACTTTTTGAGGAACCTCCATACTGTTTTCCATAGTGGTTGCACCAGTTTACATTTCTACCAACATTGTACAAAGGTTCTATTTTCTCTACATCCTTGCCAACACTTGTTATTTCTTGTCTTTTTGATACTAGCCATGCTGTCAGGCATGAGGAGATGTCTCATTGTGGTTTTGATTTGCATTTCCCTGATGATAAGTGATGTTGAGCACGTTTTCATGTGTCTGTTGCCCACCTGGATGACTTTGCAAAAATGTCTACCCAGGTCCTCTGTTCATTTTTTAATTGGAATGTTTGTTTTTTTGGTGTTGAGTTGTATAAGTTTTTTTTTTATATATATATTTTAGATATTAACCCCCTAATGGATAGATCATTTACATTTGTTTTGTTGCTGGTTTCCTTTGCTGTGCATAAGCTTCTTATTTTGGCATATGCCCAATTGTTTCATTTTGTTTTTGTTTCCCTTGTCTAAGGAGACAGATCTAAAAAAATACTGCTAAGCCCAGTGTCCAAGAATTTGCTGCCCATGTCTTCTTCTAGGAGTTTTATGTTTTCAGGTCTCATATCTAGATATTTAATCCATTTGGAGTTTATTTTTGTGCATGGTGTGAGAAAGTGGTTGAGTTTCATTCTTTTGCGTATAGCTATCCAGTTTTCCCAGCATCATTTACTAAGGGATTATTTTTCTTTCATTGTATTTCCTTGTCTTCTTTGTCATAGATTAATTAGCCATAGAAGCATGGGGGTTTATTTCTGGGCTCTCTATCGTATTCTATTGATCTATGTGTCTATTTTTATATTAGGACTGTACTGTTTTGATTACTATAGCTTTGTTGTATATTTTGAAATGCAGTATCTCATTTATTCTTATAACCTCCTGAGAGTATAGTACCATTGTTCCTACTTTGCAAATGGGGAATGGGAGGCACAGAGAAATTCAGAACTTGCTTAGAGACACACAGCCTGAGAAGAAAGTTTCGAAGAACCCACACTCAACCAGCTCTGCCCTACCCAGCTAGCTCCCTTTGTGTCCCATTTTTGGTAACTCCATGCTCAAGATCTTATAAAACATCTCTCACTCATTTTGTCAATGAAGTTCAACAGTATAGGTGGCTCAAGGGCAATTCAGGGTGGGACTTTTCAATGCTGGGTGAAGCAAGTAGTTTATTCTGTTTTCAATTTTCTAGTTGTAATTCAATCCTACAGCACTAAATGAATATTTATGTTGTGCTGCCTAGCCCCTGCAGAGTAGGCAAATGGATAGGGGTCTGCTTAGCAGGCAGATTTATATGAAAATATGATTGATGGAAAGGTTTTCTGCATTCTTTCTGCTGAAGGGAAAAGATCTTACATCTGTAAGATCTCTTTTGCATACAATATATCATCATGGGTATGATATCCCATCCGATTAATAGTCCTGCTCATTCTCAAGGTACAAAGCGTGTACAGCAAAAGGGAGGAATCTTGTAGAATTCTGCCTGTCGCCAAGTCGGAGAAGCTTCTGTGAAATTTTTGTTGCCGTACATATAATAGACTAATTGGGGTGTTTTTTGTTTTTTAATTTTTCTCTATTTACCAACAATTTTGAACTTCACACAAACCCTGAGATCCTGGAAAATAGTTTACCTATGACAAGGCCAGATAAAGACCCTCTAAATTCCCAATCTTTGCCTCATAAAATTAGCTAAACTTTTGTCTCCACTAACCAACGGAAACAAACTGCCCAGTAATCTGATTTGATCAAAGTTTAGTCAGACTTCTCTCCTTCCTTGAGACCCCGAACTTTGACCCACCCTCAACCTGAATCAGCATATAGCTTCTCCTGATAGGCTCACCTCAGGGTAAAACATTCTCTGATCTATCCTGTTACTGTGCCCCCGTTCATGCCCCCCTTTTCCCCTCTTCCCTACGTCAGGCTCTATCTAGTCCTGTTCATTCCTCCTTTAAAAGAGAAGTCCCCTTCTGTGGAATTTGGAGAGGCTTCAGATCTTACAGTTAGAGCAGCCTCCCTATCGCAACGGTCTCTTTTCCCCTCTTGAAATAATCCTTTTAAATAAAAGTCTTTCCTTCCCTAAGTCCCAGTTTGTGGGTTTGTTTTTGTTCAGGTTTTCACCTTTGTTTTTTGTTTTTGGGTTTTTTTGTTTTGTTTTGTTTTGTTTTGTTTTTGGTACATTGGTGCCCTTTAAGGCGATATTCTGTTCAACTAATGTGAGTGATTTTTTAAACCATTGCTCCAAAAGCAGGACAATTATTCCTACATCTAGGGCTGCTGTGCACTGGGACACTGACCCAAGTGAGCCATGCAGAAATCTCCACACAGCTATAGCTCCTTTCCTTGGAACAGTTAATTAAAATTACCCCTCTCAGACTCCAATGAATTTAATCTGGTTAGCTTGAATTAACATTGGACTAAAATTAAAGTAAGAATTTTAAGGAAGAAAACTGTAAGGAAAGGTCACAGCAGTTTTAAATTTCTGAGATTGCCTTAGATGTTAGCAGTGTGGTAAAACTAGTTTTATGTAGAGTCTAAGTCAGAATAAGAGATATCCTAATTCTTTGATTTGGTTGTGCCCTATATGATCTATATGAAATAAAGCAAACCTTATCAAATCCATGGTCTTCAAATGAGGTCTTATAGTCTACTCCAGGAAACAGTCATATTACCTTTTCATTTGGGATTTTTTTAGGTTTCTGATGAGAACAGTATGAAATTATAACTGATTTTTAATTAATTTTCAGGAATCAATTTTTTTTTCTTTTCCTCATGGTAATTGGTCATTATTACTTTTATTTAATGATCAGCTCTATTATGAGACTCAAAAAGAAGATGCCATGATTAAAATCATAAGAGGACTAATTTGTTCTTTGATATTAGGTAGGTTTAAGGTTTTCAAAACTTGAATTAATAAAACTCTTTGGATTGAGGAAATTTAGACCTTACCTTTCAAAGTCTCAACATGCTGTTCAAATTGTAAAAGCTCCATCTCTACTCAGGAGAGTTCACTTGCCAGATTTAGAGATTTCAAAGGGAAGACAGGACTCAGAGCTTAGAATTAATGGAGTCAAGCAAGTCTTAAAATCTCTATTGGGCTGAATTCTCAGTAATAAACACTAGATTTTTAGATTTGAATAATGTCCATTACTATACAACATCTATAATCTGGTCAAATTAACTTAAAGTGTGTTATATAAATCCTGATATATATCTGTAGCCACTAGCAAATCAGGAAATCTGCTTGATTTAATATGTCTCCTATTCCATGTGAGCATAAATATGGTGGTAATTTGATAAAGAATGTAGGAAATCTGACTAATTGGCAATTAAGTGGATCCATGTCAAGTCATGTTATTGTAATCTTCATCTGTTTCTTTTCTAGCTCATAGCTCATGTTTGAGGACACTGAACAATACTTACTTATAAGCCAATATGGAGGATTAATATGAAATTATTTGGAGTTTGGGTACTTATGCATTTCTACAGTTCTCTGAAACTCATTAAATCTATCAAGTCAGATAAAAATTTTGTAGATTAAGGGCGCCTGGGTGGCTCAGTTGGTTAAGCAACTGCCTTCGGCTCAGGTCATGATCTGATCGAGTCCCGCATCGGGCTCCCTGCTTGGCAGGGAGTCTGCTTCTCCCTCTGACCCTCTTCCCTCTCATGCTCTCTATCTCTCACTCTCATTCTCTCAAATAAATAAATAAAATCTTTAAAAAAAAATTTTGTAGATTAAAACATAGCAATAGTAGCATAGTAGGATTTTTGGCACACTGGGACAAAAAAAATAGAATTTTTTCCTAAAATGTAATACTTCAGGACAGTTTTAGAAGAAACAGTAAAAGGAATCAACCTTGTCTAAATATTAAATTATTATAACACCAATATTATGTTTTAATCTTAAACCTATGAATAAATGACCATTACCAAGCAGAGTGTCCTATAATGTTGAGACCCACCAAATAAATTATTTTAAAATTTTCTCTTTTTCATTTCAGAATTTCTGCCTTTATTCATCATATTCTTCTAATGCAGCATAAGGAGTGAAGTCTTTATTTTATTCCCTCTCACTCCCTTGGGCACTTTATGTGTTTATTAAATCCGACTCCACTGGCTCCTATCCACCTGCCTCTGGGTATTTTCAAGCCATTAGTTTTCTCTTTTTCCTTCAAGGCCAATCTTTTCCTTCAAGGCTAATTTTTCTTAAGTTTATATATATATATATATATATATATACCCATTTACTCACTAGTTATACCAAACTCTGTCCTTCGAGGTCTGGCTATTTCCCAACCATTAGGGACTCTCAACATCTCTACTAATTGCCTTATCAAAACCTTGAGAAAGAAAGAAAACAACAACAACAACAACAACAAAGAGTAGCCTGTGATATCCAAAAGCAATCACAGCTAGGCCTTGCTTACTGCCCACTGGTCTGACTCTCACAACTAGACCATGGTGTTCTCTTCATGGACATAAACCATCTCAAAGAACATCAACATCAGACAAAGTTACTCTAAGACCATGATAAGGGGGGACAAAAAAAGTCACAAAATACCAAACGTCCCACCCTCTCTCATATGAGTGACTCTTACTTCTTTACCAACTATAGCTGTATTCTCACTCCAGTCTGCCATCCTGAGAGATAAGATTTGTGGAAATACTTAATCATAGGGCTGGTTGTGTGTGTATATAAATGACCTGGATCCAGTCAGAGTACTCCATGTCCCTGACAATGATGTCATGTTTCCTTTCCATGTGGAGAAAACCCCTTGGTAGCCAGAAAGGAGAATTAAGTCAACAAGTTTTATAAAAGAGTGTTAGAAATGGAGTCAGGGGGCACCTGGGTGGCTCAGTCAGTTAAGCGGCTGCCTTTGGCTTGGGTCATGATTCCAGGGTCCTGGGATCAAGCCCTGCATCCAGCTCCCTGCTCAGCGGGGAGCATTCTTCTCCCTCTCCCTCTGCCTGCCACTCTGTCTACTTGTGCTTTCTCTCTATGTCTCTGTCAAATAAATAAATAATATCTTAAAAAAAAAGTCTTTAAAATAAGAAATGGAGTCAGTGTCCTGAGGTCTCCTTTGTGATTCTCATCTCAAGTGTTCCTGAGGCCTCATGTATCTCTGTCTTTGCCAGATTTTGGCCCTTCAGCTGTTCTTTAGATTCTGAGAATTCATTAGTTTATCTTAGTTTCTTAGTTCCAGGTGGGTTTATGTCACAGAGAAACTATTCTAACTGAGAGATTCATTTACTTTCCTCTGCTGATGCCCATCCCAGTCTTTTGGGACCAAAATGCTTAAAAAGAAGATAAATTGTGTTTCTGGCAGGAGAATTGTAGAGGAGTGGTGTATTTAAAAGACAGACCCTACTGACCTTGGCCATGATCTATAGTTTTGGTGAATATCCATTGTTATGTGTAGTAAGACCTATGCTAGATCTTTCTATGACCCTTCAGACATTTTTTTTAATTCTGAAAAAACATTCTAAGTGAAAAATGCCTTTTGTTGAGAAGCACCATCCTTAGAGGAATTGTATGGGATGAACACAGTGGGAAAGTGAATGGCATATAAACTCTGAAAAGGAAAAGAGAACACCAACATCTAGTAAAATAAACTATGTTCTGATTTGAATTTCCATTTTTCCTAAAAAAAAAAAAATACATTTAGTATTAAAGGTTACAGCTCGCAATTTTCAGAGATAATAAACCTGAATCTTTAGCAAATAAAAATAAATGAGCATCACTAACATGTTTTATTTTGTTACCATATTTCTCCCCCATCTGGAAAATGATCCTTGTTAGTTCTAACAAATGAATAAACATAGGGGAAGGGACAGCCATGGTTTTCATGTTTAGTTCTAGGCAACATCTCTTTGTGATGAAAAATGATGTTGTTGTTGGAGTACATTAGTTCTTTGGAAGTCTCATGGTTTCTAGACAAAGCCCTATCAGAGACCTGGGGTGGGGGGCGGGGAAGGACCAGAGAAAAGGATGTTTGATTTCTTGAAGTTAAAATGGCGACACAGTCAACTGGGTGTTAGAATGAAAGAGAAATAACCATGTAAAGAAATGTAGTTTCTTTTGATATTCCCATGTAATGTGGTCTGCTGAGAAATCCTGAAAGGCTCCTGTTGATTTCTTGAATTATTCATTCAGGAAGTATTTATTGAGCACCTGTCCTATGCCATGGGCTATTCTAGATACTACAGATACAGTGACAAACAGAACATACAAAGTCTCTGCCCTCAAGGAGCCTACATTCTCTAGTAGACAGCAATACAGTAAGAATCCGAGATATGGCTGGTCTTCAAGCTTGCAAATGGTTCTTATGAAAATGACCATCATCTCTCTATTGCACAAGAAATTTGTATTGCCCACAACAGAAGTACAAAAGCAGGCTTCACATAACAAATGTTACAGTGGAAGCAAGACCCTTTGGGTATGCTCTTGTACCTTAATACCTGTTTTGCAGATATACTGAGGCCTGGTCAAATGGGTGAAGTCACCAGCCTTCTTTCTTCTGTTTATAAGGGAACTGTGTAATTTATTTTCCAAAGTAGGAATCCTTGGAAAGTGAGAGAAGGCACTAGTAATAATTATGCTAGGACCACAAGCATAAGGTCAGCTCTTGTTCCTGACTGACTTACCAGCCTTCTCCTGATCCCTTACTCATGTATGTTCAATCTGCTGATCACAGCCATTCAGCCGGAGTGGTCTGAATCTTCAAACAGTCATCCTGTGCCACCTGGCAAGCAAGACTCTTGAGCTTCAGAAAAAGCTAGTTGATTCGGGGATACAAAGGAGGCTTCAATTTTAACTTCCCCAGTTTGCAGAGCTACACAAAACCATCAACAGGGAACTCTTGATATTTTGGGGACTTCATCCCCAATTCCACAAGGAAGGAGCTATTCTCTCCCCAAAATGACCAATCTTTATCAGCTCAAAATAAGGCTAAAGGACATGTTTGAATTTTTGGTTTTTTGGGGGCCTATAAGCCAAGATTGAACTGTGTGAGAGCTTTCTATAGTGCTCCTGCTTGGTAATTTGGCACATCAAGAAATTCCTAGGGCTGCCACCCCAGATGAGTGGGGCAAGAAGACATGACTTGTAAAGACTTTTCAATTTCTAATCTTTATGATATAATATGTAATGCTTCATGAAAGTGACACTTTTACTAGACCAGGTAGTAAAACATGTAATCATTTTGCTTGACAGATGTTAGTGCGGTAGATTAATGGCTCTGGATGTGTTGTTGTTATTTATCATTATTTAACCTGATTGTACTTCAGTAGTATTGCTGTTGAGTAAGACACATTATGTGTGCTTTAACAAACATCTGTTCTGCTATTTAAATCGCGTACAAATGTGAAAATTGGTGTCAGAAACAGGGTGGGGGAGATTTAGGGAGAATCTTGTGGTATCTGAGGGTAATTATTCAGTAATTACCAACTGTATTTCATTTGATGAATTAATTTGCATTTCCTTCTGGCCTCATTTGTTCAGGCCTCCTCTTTTTGGCACTTTTCCTCTGAAATTCTATGCTGCTTCCCACTAGTCTTTGAACCATTTCTAGAATCGTTTGGAAGACCGTATCAGTCTTGCTCTCTATTGAAGTCCCAATACCTTGAAGAGCTCATGACATGGAGGTTATAAATTGAATAAAGCAATAAAAATATTTTAGTAATTTATGTGGGTTGATATGTGCAGGAAGTTAGCAACATTGAAAGTCACTGAAAATGTGATCTATGCTCTTGGAAATTATCTTGCCACACTGTTTTCTTTAGGGCATATATAATTTCAGTTAAAGTATTTTCTTCTATAATTTAGAGATTAAGTAAACATCTCTGTGATTTAATTGAGGTATATCTAACAAACATTCCTAAAACATAAACCCTAATCTATCCTTTGAGTTTATTTCTATTGACTTGAAAGACTTCCCTCAAGAGTCCCCTATTAAAATGCAGATAAACTCTTGACTGTTAATAATCTCCAAGGCTGAGATCAGCTCCCAAGGGACAGAAGCTGAGCTAGAGGGACAGGGTGTCACCCGCAGTGTTTCCCTCCAGTGTGCCCCACATGGGCCCACAGTAATGTTTTCACATAGGTTCCACAACACTTAACCCACAGCTTTGTGGAAAAAGACTCCACAGTAAACAACATGCAATATATTCAAGATTATAGAATTTGCAAAATATCAACCATGGCATAATTTTTTTCTTTTATGAATCCACAGCTGTTATTTTGGGGTTAACAACCATGGATCAAGAGGAGGGAAAAGATTTCTCTCTTATTTCAAATTAAGATAATCATCATCAGTTTTTAGGAAACTTACAAGTGAAGGTATCAGTGCTGCATTGGAGTTTCATGTTAGGAGTTTTTCGTTGTATTTAACTTCTTTGAAAACTTGGTATCAGTAGTGAAGATGAGGTTTTGATAGATGGGATGAAGACTTGTTTTGCCTTTGAAAAATGTGTTTACTCCTCGAGCACTCAAATTTTTCACGGCAGCAATGGTAATTTGGAGAAAGCTGGGAGCACTCCCGTTATGTTTTTGGCTACGGAGGATAGAATGTAGCCCCTCTGAAAATCAGATTTTCCTGTCTGCTTACAGAAGCACAGCTACTACTTTATAATTCCATTTCCTTATTTAATCAGGAAAATGCCATTAGGGTGTAAAAATCTCCTCCAGCCTATGGTGAATGTTCTGCAAAGCCAAACTATTCTACATATGTACTGTTGATTCAATGGAATATTAAAATGAAAATGAAATGTTCAACCAACAGGTTATAAAGACGTTGAAAGCATTAAGTAGATGATGGTTTATAAAGAGTTTAGAAGAATTTTGATGACATGAAAAATGTACCATGGGTAAGGAGATATACAAAATTAAAACTATGAATCACCCTTTCTACATAAATTAATTTAATTAACAGTATGAAATCTTGGGCTTGTTATAGATTGACTGGAATGATGTAAGACTATTCTCACCTAGAGCATTGTCACCAGTGCCATTTAGACATTCTCCTTGTATTCCCCTCGTGGTAGAGCTTGCCTCTACCACATTTTATAAGCCCACACGTTCATCTTCCATCCAAATGTAATGGATCCAAAATGTGTCACCCGACTAGGAAGCAGAGAATGTCAGCCCTGGGCTCATCTCTCTCTGAGGACAAATTTCTTAGCCCTTCTGAAAAAAAAAGATAGTGTTATATTTGAAAAGGTGTGGAGCTATTATGGACAAATCATCTAATATAGTAAATAACATTTCAGATCTGTTTATCAATATAAGATGAAACCTAAAGCAACATGAAAAACAATCATGTGAAATGTAAAATAGAACACTTGTTATATATCATTCCTTCACATAAAATCTCTATTCTTCTGGCTCTAATATAAAGGTTTTAGCTTTTATTTCACTTGTGAAATTTATGCATGCCTCTCTACTCTTCAATCTGTCTTTTTCTATTTATATATTATCATACCATGGAAAGAGAAGATGCCAAGGATATGCAGAGGCCAAGCCCACCCAGTCTGATATTCTGAAATACAGATAAAAAATAATTCCTGATATGTGCAGAAGAAAGGAATTCTGGTTCTAGGACACAAAGCAGTCTTCTGCCACTTTTCTACCACTTATTTCTCCTGGACTTGCTTGAAATATGCAGTATTGATATTTTTACAATGACATAGCAAAACTTCAGAAATAAATGGAAAAGCCATGCTGGAGAGATTTTACTTCTTCCTCTTTTCCATATTCGAGTTCCTTGTTGGGGTTGAATTTATCCATCCATCCATCCCCACAACTTAGCAAAGAGTTTGGAACATATGAATGTGAATATGAAATACGTAAAGATGAGAATAAGAATGAGATTGGGACAAGCATCGATGATGAGGGATCAGTAAGTTTGTAACTCTTGACACACGTGCCTTCTCAATGTGAGCTGCTATAAACAGGAAGGTGTTAGTCCCCTTGCTCTTCCTCCTTCTACTATTTATATTTATAGAAAAATAAAGCACATTTGCTTCACTTTTTTTTTTTTTTTTTGCCAATTATCTGCTGCCGGGAGGTCCAGACTCCTGTTCCAAAAGAAAGCATATTCTCCTGTTTTTTTATGTCTTTCTTTCTTTGTCCCCAGAAGGACTGCTCTACCTTTACTTCATCACACTTATCTTGACCCTGATCTGAACGTAGTAGCTCCTCATGTTGGTGAGCCAGGAGATATCATGAACACACACACACACACACACACACACACCTATATATAATTTCTGAACAAATCTAGTTTTGCTCAAGTGTTCTTGGTAATCCATTTCCAGCTAAAGTCTTCTTATTTTTTTCCATATACTCTGTATTAACAAAGGGTCACATTTTGGGTTTTTCTACTTCTTCTGGAGAGTTTTACTGATGAAAGCATAACCTTGAATTCCTCAAGTTTAACCCTCTTGACAACTGTTTTCCTAAGGAAAGGTGTGGCATTTTTTAAAATGTGTTTTTATTCACATTTTATGCTCTTTGAAAAAAAAAAAAGCTTTAGTGTGGGAAGATTGGCATACAACTAACCGTACATATTTATAGTGTAAAATTAGTTAAGTCTTGAAGTATGTATTGCAGGAAAGGAAAAATGTTTCCTTTACTTATCTAGGTTTGTTTTTTGTTTTGCTTTTGTTTTTTTGGCTGGTGTATTAATTAGATTGACATAAGATTAATAGGAAAAAATCAGATTTAATATTGTATGTACACGAAGACATGAAATAGGCACTTGAGGCTTATATGTCATCCTGAGCTAAGGAGAAGGAGTTGAGGTGGGGGGGTTCCAAGAAAGGAAGACAATTCACAGGAAGATGAGAAGAGCAGATGTTTGGTAAATGAATGTTTGTCATGCCAGGGAAAGACAATGAGACAGAGGGAGAGGAAGTTGAACAAACAGGCCCTGTTAGCTGCCCCAACTTGTTGCACTTAGCCTATGCTCTTTGTAGGTATCTCTGGTGGTAGCTCTTCCTGGACCAGGCCCTCTATCCAAATTCTTTGACGCAGTTTGTGTGGGGTGGCGGGGGGGGGGGGGGGGGGGGATAAAAGGCTCTTCCTGAGTGTTTTGGGCCTTACTTGTCTTCAGCTCAAAATAATCCACATGTCCAAGTGACACATTTTAGGGAGGCTCATTCTGGACCCCCTCGATATTCACAGGTGAAACTATCACTAAAATCAAGAGAATTGACCCCTTTGTCACCGCAGAATTGCATTTTGATCTCCAGGCCCTGAAAGAACTGAGTTAAGGAGTAAACTCATGTTTTTTTTTTTGTTTTTTTTGTTTTGTTTTGTTTTGTTTTTTTAATTATTCTCTCTGTCTCCTTTCATTCCTGGGGTATTACTATAACTTATAAAAATGATTTTTTTTTTTTTACAGTTTAAGATAATTTTATTACTTCTGCACAGCACTGCTGAGGGTTGCTTATGTTTTTCTTATGGTGGGGACAGCAAGTTATCCCCGAATAGCCACACTTCTGCTTTTCCTTTCTAATAGCTACCTTGAGTTTTAGCTGGACAGACACAGGTCTTCTCAATTAACAACCACATTCTCCAGTTTCCTTTGCAGTTAGGTGTGACCAGGTTCTGTCCCCTGGGATGTAATCAGAAGCAATAAGTACAATCGTCAGTTGTTCTCTTGAAGGGAAGGAGTTTGTGTGCGCTTTCCTTTTAGCCTTCTGATTGGCTAGAATGTGTCTCAGACCGTTAAGATCCAAACTGCAAGTTGACAGAGGGTGGCCACACCAACGGCAGAAGGGACACTATCAGCTTCGGACTTTTAGACCAAACTGTTATGTGAGAGAAAAATAACTTTCTGTCTTAAGACAGCGCTGCTTGGGGTTTTTGGTTACCGAACCCATATTGTAATTAGTATACCTCTGTTTTAGAATTGGGGAGAACTTCAACTCAGAGTGGATAAGGGAACAAAACTGTGCTTTGAGCCATCTTATTACAATAATTATTTGTTTCTTCTAAAATAAACTCAAGGGTAAGAGTGGATTATTTGAAATCCTTTCCAATGGGGATACTAGAAACTCAGACATTTATTTAGGAAAATGTTTTAGCGAGATTGGCAACCTGAAATATTTACATAGCTGCTGTTTTCAGACCTCAGTGTAGTTCCATGAAAGCCCGTTCCCAAGAATTGTCCTTTGGACAAATACTTGGCTACATATACTAGCCTCACTTATTATATCCAGAACATTAATATTCTTATTTCTCTAAGCCATTGCTGCTTTACCTTCATTAAAATGGCAGTTCAAAACTTTTCTAGAATGATAACAAGATTTTATTTGATACCATCAAGTAAATAGCCCCAGCATGATGCTTTGTCAGTGCTCTGCCAGGAAGGACTGAGTATTAAATATGTCATCATTTTATACTTCTTATATGCAGGAAGTCTTGTTTGACATTATCTCAGTGCCACAGCTGCCCTGGTTTTCCTTGCTACCCTCACACCCCTCAACATTTGGAGCCCCTTTGTTATAATGGTAGATATTATAATGAAGGTGGTTCTGAAAGGCTGTACATGCAGACGTTTACCACTGCCGAATTGAAATATCAGGCTCAGCAGATGAACAGGTTGCCTAGCAACCGATCCTGCCAGCTCCAGCGACTGCTCATGCCCACTGAGATTGACTAGGGAGCCATCAGAGGCTGCCTGTACCTTCCTATTTAGCAATTCTGTCAGTGAGACCAAAGCTTCTCCTGGGCGGGGGCGGGGGTGGGGGGCTGGGGGATTACATATTAACATTTAAAGAATGAAAACATATATAGGATATATATATAATATACTATATATACTATAGTTAGAAACTTTTCTTAGAAAAATCCCTTTATTAATTGAGAGAGAATCTAGAGAAGGAAGGAAGTAGAAAAAGGAGCATTGGAAAAAGAACAAGATCGAAAATGGACCTACTTCGGGCTTTGGCTTTCCATTTCATATGGAAGTGTGGTTTATTTTGGCTGAGAGGCATGTGCAATGCATGCATGACTAGGCATGTCCAAGGAAATTTATCTTAGAAGATAACAACCATGAAATGACTTTTGAATATTTGAACAGGTGGGACTACACGTTTCTGTGCACTGGGTTACATGCAGTCATACTTGTTAACGTGTTGTGCTCAAATTGCCAAGCAGTACCAGTAGTCTGATTTAGCAGGGTGCTTTGAGATTTTATTTTTGTTATGGTCCAAATAATTAACTCCTATGAAGTATTCATTTTCTGCACTGGTTCACAGACAGTATTTATTTCTTGGAGTTTGTGAAATATGTAGAAATGAAACACCATTCAGAATGGGTCCCCTTAAAATAAATTCCAGGTCCTTTTGTGCACAGAAGTCCTTTTGTGAAATGCTGAAGCCAGGAATTGAAACCTCTTTTGTTTTAAAGGAAAAGAGTTCATTTTAAGATCCCTCATATTTTAGAGGCAAATCATTAATTATAAGATCTGTCTCATTTCAAATAAAATTAAATTCATATTTTGCTGTAAATTTAATCTAGAAATTAATATTTTTATCCTCATGGATATAAAGCACATAACCCAGTTAGCATAGTTTAAAAATACATATACCATCTGACCCAACAATTCCACAAGTAGGAGTTTATCTTAGAATAGGCTTCCAATAAATGGAAACAATAAAACATTGCTTATAAAAGCAAAAACCTGGTAACTTAAATGTCCATTAATAGGATACTACTGATAAAATTATTGTATAGCTATAAAATGGAATACTGGGGAACCACTATAAATAAATTTTTGTAGGGAATATATTTAAGCTATATTGTTATATAGACAAAATTTAAAGAAGATAATATAAAGAGAAACCCAGAATAGATAAATATTTATATAGGGATATGAGCTTTTATGGCAGTTACTTTTGGAGAAAATGTTTGGAGTATGCTGGAAGGTAAGGTAGGGAGGGATATTTTGTTGTTTACCATAAACTCCTTTGTCTTTTTTAAAAAAAATCACAAACATGTATTACTTTGTTTTTATGTTATGTTATGCAAATCAACATACATTGTATCATTAGTTTTTGATGTAGTGTTCCATGATTCATTGTTTGTGCATAACACCCAGTGCTCCATGCAGAACATGCCCTCTTTAATACCCATCACCAGGCTAACCCATCACCCCACACCCCTCCCCTCTAGAGCCCTGAGTTTGTTTCTCAGAGTCCATAGTCTCTCATGGTTTATCTCCACCTCTGATTTCCCCCCCTTCATTTTTCCCTTCCTGCTATCTTCTTCTTCTTCTTCTTCTTCTTCTTCTTCTTCTTCTTCTTCTTCTTCTTTTTTTAACATATAATATATTATTTGTTTCAGAGGTACAGGTCTATGATTCAACAGTCTTACACAATTCACAGCACTCACCATAGCACATACCCTCCCCAATGTCTATCACCCAGCAACCCCATCCCTCCCACCCCCCACCACTCCAGCAACCCTCAGTTTGTTTCCTGAGATTAAGAATTTTCTCATATGTGTGATCATATGATACATGTCTTTCTCTGATTGACTTATTTCACTCAGTATAATACCCTCCAGTTCCATCCACATCATTGCAAATGGCAAGATCTCATTCCTTTTGATGGCTGCATAATATTCCATGGTGTATATATACCACATCTTACTTTATCCATTCATCTGTCAATGGATATCTTGGCTCTTTCCATAGTTTGGCTATTGTGGACATTGCTGCTATAAACATCGGGGTGCCCATACCCCTTTGGATCCCTACATTTGTATCTTTGGGGTAAATACCCAATGGTGCAATTGCTGGGTCATATGGTAGATCTATTTTCAACTTTTTGAGGAACTTCCATACTGTTTTCCAGAGTGGCTGCCCCAGCTTGCATTCCTACTGAAAGTGTAGGAGGCTTCCCCTTTCTCTGCATCCCTGCCAACATCTGTCATCTCCTGACTTGTTAATTTTAGTCATTCTGACTAGTGCGAGGTGGTATCTCATTGAGGTTTTGATTTGGATTTCCCTGATGCTGAGTGATGCTGAGCACTTTTTCATGTGTCTGTTGGCCATTTGGATGTCTTCTTTGGAAAAATGTCTGTTCATGTCTTCTGCCCATTTCTTGATTGGATCATTTGTTCTTTGGGTGTTGAGTTTGGAAGTTCTTTATAGATTTTGGATACTAGCCCTTTATCTGATATGTGATTTGCAAATATCTTCTCCCATTCGGTCAGTTGTCTTTTGGTTTTGTGGACTGTTTCTTTTGCTGTGCAAAAGCTTTTTATCTTGATGAAGTCCCAATAGTTCATTTTTGCCCTTGCTTCCCTTGCCTTTGGCGATGTTTCCAGGAAGAAGTTGCTGCAGCTGAGGGCGAAGAGGTTACTGCCTGTGTTCTCCTTTAGGATTTTGATGGACTCCTGTCTCACATTGAGGTCTTTCAACCATTTGGAGTCTATTTCTGTGTGTGGTGTAAGGAAATGGTCCAGTTTCATTCTTCTGCATGTAGCTGCCAATTTTCTCAACACCATTTGTTGAAGAGACTGTCTTTTTCCATTGGACATTCTTTCCTGCTTTGTCGACGATTAGTTGATCACAGAGTTGAGGGTCCATTTCTGGGCTCTCTATTCTGTTCCATTGATCTATGTGTCTGTTTTTGTGCCAGTACGATACTGTCTTGATGATGACAGCTTTGTAATAGAGCTTGCAGTCTGGAATTGTGATGCCACCAGCTATGCTTTTCTTTTTCAACATTCCTCTGGCTATTCGGAATCTTTTCTGGTTCCATACAAATTTTAGGATTATTTGTTCCATTTCTTTGAAAAAAGTGGATAGTATTTTGATGGGGATTGCATTGAATGTGTAGATTGCTCTAGGTAGTGTTAACATCTTCACGGTATTTGTTCTTCCAGTCCATGAGCATGGAACGTTTTTCCATTTCTTTGTGTCTTCCTCAATTTCTTTCATGAGTATTTTATAGTTTTCTGAGTACAGATCCTTTGCCTCTTTGGTTAGATTTATTCCTAGGTAGCTTATGGTTTTGGGTGCAATTGTAAATGGGAGCAACTCCTTAATTTCTCTTTCTTCTGTCTTGTTGTTGTTGTATAGGAATGCCACTGATTTCTGTGCATTGATTTTATATCCTGCCACTTTACTGAATTCCTGTATGAGTTCTAGCAGTTTTGGGGTGGAGTCTTTTGGGTTTTCCACATAAAAGACCATATCATCTGCAAAGAGTGAGAGTTTAACTTCTTCCTTGCCAATTCGGATGCCTTTTATTTCTTTTTGTTGTCTGATTGCTGTGGCTAGAACTTCTAACACTATGTTGAATAACTGGTGATAGTGGACATCCCTGCCATGTTCCTGACCTTAGGGGAAAGCTCTCAGTTTTTCCCCATTGAGAATAATATTTGCTGTGGGTTTTTCATAGATGGCTTTTATGATATTGAGGTTTGTACCCTCTATCCCTATATTCCCTTGATCAAGAAAGGATGCTGTACTTTATCAAATGCTTTTTCTCCATCTATTGAGAGGATCATATGGATCTTGTTCTTTCTTTTATTAATATACTGTATCACATTGATTGATTTGCGGATGTTGAACCAACCTTGCAGCCCAGGGATAAATCCCACTTGGTCGTGGTGAATAATCCTTTTAATGTACTGTTGGATCCTATTGGCTAGTATTTTGGAGAGAATTTTTGCATCCATGTTCGTCGAGGATATTGGTCTGTAATTCTCTTTTTTGATGGGGTCTTTGTCTGGGTTGGGGATCAAGGTAATGGTGGCCTCATAAAATGAGTTGGAAGTTTTCCTTCCATTTCTGTTTTTTGGAACAGTTTCAGAAAAAAAAATAGGTATTAATTCTTCTTTAAATGTTTGGTAGAATTCCCCTGGGAAGCCATCTGGCCCTGGGCTTTTTTTTTGTTGGGAAATTTTTGATGACTGCTTCAATTTCCTTAGTGGTTATAGGTCTGTTCAGGTTTTCCATTTCTTCCTGGTTCAATTTTGGTAGTTTATACATCTCTAGGAATGCATCCATTTCTTCCAGGTTATCTAATTTGCTGGCATAGACTTGCTCATAATATGTTCTTATAATTGTTTGTATTTCTTTGGTGTTAGTTGTGATCTCTCCTCTTTCGTTCATGATTTTATTTATTTGGGTCATTTCTCTTTTCTTTTTGGTAAGTGTGGCCAGGAGTTTATCAATCTTGTTAATTCTTTCAAAGAACCAGCTCCTAGTTTCGTTGATCTGTTCTACTGTTCTTTTGGTTTCTAGTTCATTGATTTCCGCTCTGATCTTTATTATTTCTCTTCTCCTGCTGGCTTTAGGCTTTATTTGCTGTTCTTTCTCCAGCTCCTTTAGGTGTAGAGTTAGTTTGTGTATTTGAGACCTTTGTTGTTTCTTGAGAAAGGCTTGTATTGCTATATACTTTCCTCTTAGGACTGCCTTTGCTGCATCCCAAAGATTTTGAACAGTTGTGTTTTCATTTTCATTTGTTTCCATGAATTTTTTAAATTCTTCTTTAATTTCCTGGTTGACCCTTTCATTCTTTAGTAGAATGCTCTTTAGCCTCCATGTATTTGGGTTCTTTCCAACTTTCCTCTTGTGATTGAGTTTAGTTTCAAAGTACTGTGGTCTGCAAATATGTAGGGAATGATGCCAATCTTTTGGTACTAGTTGAGACCTGATTTGTGACCTAGAATGTGATCTATTCTGGAGAATGTTCCATGGGCACTAGAGAAGAATGTGTATTCTGTTCCTTTGGGATGGAATGTTCTGAATATATATGTGAAGTCCATTTGGTCCAGTGTGTCATTTAAGGTCTTTATTTCCTTGTTAATCTTTTGCTTAGATGATCTGTCCATTTCAGTGAGGGGGGTGTTAAAGTCCCCCACTATTATTGTATTTTTGTCGATGTGTTTTTTTGCTTTTGTTATTAATTGCCTTATATAATTGCCTGCCCTCATGTTAGGGGCATAGATATTTACAATTGTTAGATATTCTTGTTGGATAGACCCTTTAAGTAGGACGTAGTGTCCTTCCTCATCTCTTATTACAGTCTTTGTTTTAAAATCTAAGTTGTCTGATATAAGGATTGCCACCCCAGCTTTCTTTTGGTGCCCATTAGCATGGTAAATGGTTTTCCACCCCCTCACTTTCAATCTGGGAGTGTCTTTTGGTCTCAAATGAGTCTCTTGCAGACAGCATATTGATGGGTCTTGTTTTTTTATCCAGTCTGATAGTCTGTGTCTTTTGATTGGGGCATTTAGCCCATTTACATTCAGGGTAACTATTGAACGATTTGAATTTAGTGTCATTGTATTGCCTGTAAGGTGACTGTTACTGTATATTGTCTGTGTTCCTTTCTGGTCTATGTTACTTTTAGGCTCTCTCTTTGCTTAGAGGACCCCTTTCAATATTTCTTGGAGGGCTGGTTTCGTGTTTGCAAATTCCTTTAGTTTTTGTTTGTCCTGTAAGCTTTTTAATCTCTCCTTCTATTTTCAATGACAGCCTAGCTGGATATAGTATTCTTGGCTGCATATTTTTCTCATTTAGTGCTCTGAATATATCACGCCAGTCCTTTCTGGCCTGCCAGGTCTCTGTGGGTAGGTCTGTTGCCAGTCTAATGTTTCTACCATTGTAGGTTACATATCTCTTCTCCCAAGCTGCTTTCAGGATTTTCTCTTTGTCTCTGAGACTCATAAGTTTTACTCTTAGATGTCGGGGTGTTGACCTATTTTTATTGATTTTGAGAGGGGTTCTCTGTGCCTCTTGGATTTTGATGCCTGTTTCCCTTCCCCAAATTAGGGAAGTTCTCTGCTATAATTTGCTCCAATATACCTTCTGATCCTTCTCTCTTTCTTCTTCTTCTGGGATCCCAATTATTTTAATATTGTTTCATCTTATGGTATCACTTATCTCTCGAATTCTGCCCTTGTGATCCAGTAGTTATTATCTTTCTTTTTCTCAGCTTCTTTATTTTCCATCATTTGGTCTTCTATATCACTAATTCTCTCTTGTGCCTCATTTATCCTAGAACTTAGAGCCTCCATTTTTGATTGTACATCATTAATAGCCTTTTTGATTTTGACTTGATTAGATTTTAGTTCTTTTATTTTTCCAGAAAGGGTTTCTCTAATATCATCCATGCTTTTTTCAAGTTCAGCTAGTATCTTTAAAATTGTCATTCTGAATTCTAGTTCTGACATCTTACTAATGTCCATATTGATTAGGTCCCTGGCAGTCAGTACTGCCTCTTGTTCTTTTTTTTAGGTGATTTTTTCCATCTTGTCATTTTGTCCAGAGGAGAATAGATGAATGAGAGAACAAAATGCAGGGTAACAACGACCCCAGAAAAATATACGCTAAACAAATCAGAAGAGATCTGAAACCTGGGGAAAAGAAAGGGAAAGGAAGAAAAAAGAAAAAAAGAAAAAGGAAAAGTTAAAAAAAAATAACAAACAAAAACAACAAAACAGTATATGCTCAAATATGATCAGGCTGGTGCATAGATCAGTGCCACACACTAGATTTTGGGTGTATTTTTGTCTGTTATAAGAAAGTGCCTCCCAAAATTTTAAAGAAAGAAAAACTTATATATGTACAAAAATAAGGGTAAATACGATGAAGGGATGGAATATGATTGTAAAGATGAAAATTATAAAAGATTTTATAAAAGGAATTGATAAGAAGTTGGTTGAAAAAAGAAAGAAGAGGATTTAAAAAATAAAAGGGAGAGAATGTGATCAGGCAAGAGACTAGAACAAAGCCATACACTAGAGATTTAAGGTATATTTTGGTCTATTAGAAGAAACTATATCCCAAAATTTTAAAGAGAGAACAACTTATATATATATATATACCAAAAATAAGGTTAACTACTATGAAGGGATAGAATATGACTCTAAAAATGAAAAATAAAAAAGATTTTTTTAAAAAAGGGATTGATAAGATGTTGGTTGGAAAAGGGAAAAAGAAAAATTAAAAAAAAAAAAAAAAAGAGAGGGTCCCCTGGGTGGCTCAGTTGTTAAGCATCTGCCTTTGGCTCAGGTCATGATCTCAGGGTCCTGGGATTGAGCCCCATGTCAGGCTCCTGCTCAGCAGGGAGCCTGCTTCTCCCTCTCTCACTCCCCCTGCTTGTGTTCCCTCTCTCGCTGTCTCTCTCTCTGTCAAATAAATAAAATAAAAATCTTTAAAAAGAAAATTAAAAAAATTAACTTTGAAGGACTAAAGAATCATGGGGAAAAGCCATGAATTCTATGTGCAGTATTCCTCTAGTGCTGGAGTTCTGCCATTCTCATTGATGGGTAAACTTGGTTTTGCTGGCTGTTCTTGCTGATCTTCTTGGGGAGGGGCCTGTTGCCGTGGTTCCCAAATGTCTTTGCTGGAGGCGAAATTGCCCCGCCCTTGCCGGGTCTGGGCTAAGTAATCTGCTCGGGTTTGTTCTTGGGAGCTTTTGTTTCCTGCAAGCTTTCCCTACAGCTTTGGAGGACGAGAGTGAGAATGGCGGCCTTCCAATCTCCACCCGGCAGAGCTGAGAACTTGGGGCCCCGCTCCTCAGTGCGCCCCCAGAGAAAAGCAGTCAATCACTCCTCTCTCCCCGGTCTCTGCCGCACTCCGCCCTCACCCAGCCTGTGACCAAGCGTTTCTATCTTTGGCACCCAACTCGGTGTGGAATCTCCAAACCCAGCAGATCCCTGCAGTGCGCTCCTGCGCTGCTCCTCCCAGGGAGGAAGGGGAGTCTCCCCAGATCTGCCACTTGTTTGGTCCCTGCTGGAAGAGCAGTGGCCCGACTGTGCCCTGGATCACAGCTTATGGCATCCCGGAGCTGAGAGCCCGCTCTTTGTCTCCATCTCGGCAGCCGGCTTCCCTGCTCTGATACCTGGGAGCTCTGCCGCACTCAGGCAGCCCTGGTCTTTCTGTGACCCCGAGGGTCCTGAGACCACGCTGTCCCCTCGAGGGTTCCACCCCCTACTTAGCCACTGGAGTGATGTCCCTCAGTGGAGCCGACTTCTAAATGTTCCGATTTTGTGCTCCGCAGCTCTATCACTTAACAGAAGCAGCCGACGAAGGCCCCCTCCCCCGCCATCTATCCTCCTGAATATCGAATATCGCCTGGGATTCACTTCTCCTCACGTCCTACCTTCCAGAAAGTGGTGGCTTTTCTGTTCAGAGAGTTGTTGCTATTCTTTTCTTCGATCTCATGTTGAGTTCGTAGGTGTTCAGAATGGTTTGATCCCTATCCAGCTGAATTCCTGGGATCAGACAAAATTTAGGTCTCCTACTCCTCCGCCATCTTGCTCCTCCTCCCCACAAACATGTATTACTCTTATAATAAAAAATGCTAGAACACATATTGCTTAGTAACAATACTATTAAATATATTATTTCATTTCTGCTTTATGCAGACATGCAAACTGGAAAAAAAATCCTATCATTTTAGCCCAGCATCTTCAGAATCATCTTGTCTTTAATAATCCTGTTAGGGAAAAGATTATAGATGGTGTCCCTAGGTCTGCTGTGGGTCTTATGTGTGTGTTTCTAGGGTCTTAACTAAATTAACTCATGAACCTTCTGAATTACAGGCAATTATCTTTTGAATTCGTGAGAAGAGTTAAGGGATTAGGAAGTAGCAAATGTAATACTGTTCTTTCTTTCTCTCTTTGGAGCCCCAAAGCCAATAATTATCTTCTATTAAGTCTATTTCATCCTCCAACAAAATAATGAAACAAATATTAATGAAGAGGAGCTTTGGCCTTTTATCATCTCTTTTGCTGAGTATTTATGCAAGAATCCATAGAATAAATATTCTGTTTGGGAGGAAAATGTATCTGTGCCTTGGATGATGATGTCTGCCATGTAACACTCCCACGGAAACAGCTTACATGTTTATTAAAGAAAAGTGATGACTAACTTAGTTGCCGGGAAGTTGATGGTTTAAGGGAATAGACAGATTTTATGATGGTTTCCTAAACTTGGTTGAAAAGGAGATGGTTCAGATACAATCAGTTTGGGTTTTTATTTACAGCAAGTGGATCTGGCTTTTGGTTACTGAAAGTTTCTGAAAGGAAGGTTAAACTCTGGGGTCCCCTGTGTGAGGGTGGTATGACCCCTGTAGAAGGGGTAAAGGAGGAATGTGTGAGTTATTTATGAACTTGTACAATGACAGTGCTGAATAAGCCTGTCGCTCTCGAGAAGGACTCCATCTGGTCTCCTATTCATTCAAATGCTCTGTTTTGTTCTGGTTTGGGTTTTTTGCCTCAGCCATCTCAGATTTGATATTTTTAGATATCCTCACCCTAAGGCAAACCCTCTTGACACATTGCTTACACAAAACGACACTGAGTGTTTCAGGCCAGGAAGCTTATTGATCTTAGAGCTGAAGTTAGATGAGCCCTTACTCATCCTGGGCTTGTCCTTTCCTCTCTTCCCTATTAAGATAAGTGCAGCTCATCTTAATAACAGCATCGGGAGATGGAAGAAGATATAATGTTTGTTCACGGTTTGTTTCATTTCTGTCTTTAAAATAGTAGTAATCTATGGGACGCCCGGGTGGCTCAGTCAGGTAAGTGTCTGCCTTCAGCTCAGGTCATGATCCCAGGGTCCTGGGATCGAGCCCCGAGTCAGGCTCCCTGCTCACCGGTGAGCCTGCTTCTCCCTTTCCCCCCTGCTTGAGCTCTCTCTCTCTCTCTCTCAAATAAATAAAAAAAAAAAATCTTAAAAAAATAAAATAGTAATTTAAGGCAAGTTGGCTTAAGACTTGACTAAATCATAGAGGCTAGGTTCTGGTGTCCCCTCTGTTGTTTTCAGCCTTTACCTCACCTCCTTCCTTCAAAAACTCAGGTTTTTGAAGCCAGACAGATCTGGGCTACAATCTCAAGCTTGTGTCCGTGGTTAATCTCTGAGTTTCCTCAGGTTCCACATCATTAATATGAGGATTCCATTGTTGGACTATTTTGAGAATTAAATGAGATAATACCTCGTAATATGTCTCAGCATAGTGATTGGTAGATATTAGGCAACTGTATTTTCTCCTCCTCCACTGAGGAAAAAAAAATACACCTTTTTTTTTTTTTCCCCAAAAGGAAGAAAAACAAATGAAGCAAGGGCATTTTGTATTATCTTAACAATCTTTGAAATGTCAGTGTTGGTTATTTTGCAAGTTTATCATTGATAACGAGGTTGCCTCTCTGTGACCAGCTCTCTAAACAACCCACTTTGCTCCCATTTTTTTCTCACCTTCTTCTCCAGTCCAGGCCAGCCTCCTAACTCCCGCTCCTCTGAGCACGGACCACCTCCTTCTTTTGTATGCTTTTGTTCCTAGCATTTTCCTTCCTGGAATGATGACTATCTCCTTTTTTTTTTTTTAATCAACCCATCAAACTTACTTTAAAAAGGTTTAAGTTAGGTTCCACCTAATTCTATAAAGCTTTTTTCTCTCTACATCTTACATTGACTTCTCCATTTCTTATACTCCTCTATAGGGAAAGAGCAGGACTGAACTTTGCCTCTTCATTCAGGTCTGGTTCCTACAGTACAGCGAAAGTTTGCTTGGCATTAACCGCCTCACTTCTGCCACACAGAGACCACCGTGACCTGAAATCACCAGGCCCCTGGCTTATAAGTCTGTGTCTTTGCCCCTTCTATTAGTCTGCCTGAAAAACTCGTTCTTCAAGATTTCTCTGTAGGTATGTTTTTTTTTTTTTTCAGTCTCCCAGCAAAATTGTCCTCCTGTGTCCTCACTGTTCCATGGCGGTTCCTTTCTCTGCTGGAGCACTTGCCTCGATATAATGTGATGCTTTATCTGACTCTACATCTTTCTCTTAAACTATAATGCAGGCTTCTCATGGGCAGGGGCTTTGTCTTCTTCTTTTTATCCTTGGGGCTTGGAACTTAGAGTGTGCTTCATTAGAATGGGGAAAAATGAAATAGTCTGTCAGGAATCTCTAATTGTGTTATGTGCCCAACCCATCTCTCTGAAAGATCCTGCGTGCTAGACTTTCATAGCCGCCATAGTACCTCCCACATGATGGCACACAGTAGGTGTTCAGTAGACACTTGTTTTTGGTATGCTATCAATTCCTACCATCCACCCCTAGGTATGCATAGAAGGTAATTGATGGTAACTTGTTAGTCTCCACAGGATGGGAGCCCAGAGGGGACTTTTCACCTTTGATTACATTATCTCTTATGCCTTGGCCCACACGAGCCAGCAGCATTGAGGAGCCTGGCTTTTTGTTTCTCTGCAATCACGTTTTTACTTTAACTTGTTGATGTAAAGAAAGCAAGTCCTGGACTGTGGCTCCATATATTTTATTTAACAAGAGGATAAAAATAATATACCTAAATATAAAAAGGTAAAAGCTAATTAGGAATTGCAAACTATTCACATGTCTTTTTAAGAATTGCACAAAATGTATAATTTTCCAAAAGCCGTCAAAGTTATTATCAAGTTGAAACTCTATGAGAGAGAATAAAAGAATAACCTAACATCTGTTCCTGGTTTTAGGAATAGCTTTGGGCAGTTTTTATATAGGGTAGGGGCTTACTACAACAAACTAACTCATATTCATATCTTTGCAATATCTATGTTGCCCTGTGTGAAATCACAAGGTCAGCTGATGTCAAATGAATGAATGAATAATGTAGTTTAACTATTCCAGTACAGTCCTGCCACTGGGAATTACCTTAAAGTAGATTGTCTTGAGCATGAAAAGGTCTATATTAAGCCAAATGTCATTGTAGAGTGCTTGCTCCTATGCTGTCAGCACCTCCTGACTACTAGTACCTATGACCTTTCTTTCACACATACTCCACCATAGTAACAGATTTTTCTCCCACATAGATTAGAAATTTTATTTACATGTGAAATGTTACTCTGTCTTGGTTATTACTGTAACAAACAAACCAAAACTTCGTGGTATGAAACTACCATCATTTAATTATGGTCAGAGATTCTGCATGTCAGGAAATTGGATAGGGCATAGCAGTGATGGCATATCTCTGCTCCGTGATGTCTGGAACCTCAGCTGGGAGGACTTAGAGGTTGGAGATTACTCCATGGCTGGCCACTGACTTATCTGGAGGCTCCTTCACTTCCAGGTCCAGGCTGGGTGACTCCAAGGCTAAAACTAGCAACCAGTGTGATGGCCTCTTTACGTGGCTTGGTTTCCTCACAGCATGGTGGCCTCAGGTTTGTCCAACCCATGTGATGGCTCAGGGCTCTAAGCACAAGCATCCTAGGAAACATGTCAAAACTTACATTACTTTCTATGGCCCTGCCTCAATGTCACATAGTGTCACCCACACTGTATACTACTGGTTGAAGCAGGCACAAGTCTTCACAGAGTCCAGGGGTAGGGACATAGACTCTACCTCACAATCAGAGGAATATCAAAGAATTTTGAGACTATGTTTTAAAATCACCACATTCTTATTTACAGAAATACATCAATACATCATGTTGACCATGGAAAATCTCTGAACATAAATATCCATAACTAGACCATAAAGTCATAACTGTTGAGCATCTGCCTTTTCTATATAAAAACCTGCTATACATCATTCTACCTAACTATAGTATTTTCACATCAGTCTTTTGAAAAGCAAACCTTAGAGTAGGTAGAGTAGATTGGAATTCAGGGGTATTTGATTTAACTTTCCACATAATACAGGAACTATCTACATTACCTTGCCCCTGCTCAACTAGATTCCCCTTTGATACTTCTACCATAGCGAGCTTACTTGTTTGTGAAGAGAGCTATTTGCTCACAACTTTAAATACTATAATTGTTTTTCATTGTACTGAGTCAAAAGCTGCTTCTTCTGTGGTCCTGATTTTTCCTATTATAGCAATGCAAAATAAATAAATGCAAATTTTTCCTATTATAGCAATGCAAAATAAATAAATTTTTGTGTGACTGGTTCTTTTAAACAGCTGAAGAAAGCTAATATATGTCTTATGAGTTTTCTTCTTTCTAGGCTATCTTCAGAACTTCGAACTTTAAGTCCAATATCTGAATGTCAGGACCTGTATGTTCCTAACTGTCTTCCTCTGAGTGCTTTCAGGTTGCCCATGTTCTTTTTAAAATATAGTTCCAAAAGTAAATTCAGCATTCTATATTGGTTGAGTTGGCTAGTGAGCAATAAGCTATAGCTGAAAATTACCTCCTTTGATCTGGACAATATATTCCTGTTAATATAACCCAATATTGCATTTGCTATTTAAATTAGTCATATCCTGAAACTGTCATAGCATTGCTCATGCTAAACAGTCTTGCCTGGTGATTGATTGTGAAGCCTCAGAGTCAGATGGCTTGGTTTCAAATCTTGGTCCATCATTTCTACCTATATGACCTTCAACTAAACTCTTTGTGCCTCAGTTTTCTCCTTTGTAAAATGAGGATGATAACAACATTACCATGAACATAAAAAAGGACACTGCAAATAAAGTATTTATCACTGTACTTGGAACAAAACCTATAGTCAGTAAATATTAGCTATTTTTTTCAAATAGACCCAATTTACATGAATCACTATCAAGTCAGTCCCCTCTCTTCCTATAACACTGGTTCTTGTACAGTATTTTGAACATGAAGTGCATACCTTCAAATTATCCCTGTGTATTTCATTGGGTTAGTTTGGAAATCACCTACCGCTATATATTTCATTCACATTCTGTGTTTTACTATCTTAGGCATTTCCCCTGTATTATGTCATCTGCTGAGTTGTTTGATGTGCCTTCTCTATCTTTATCAAAGCCCTGATAAAATATTGAATATGATGAACAAAGACCAAAGAACCAAGCCAATGGAAACCTGTTCTCTCTTTTTCTCACCTGCCCACCTCCATACTCTCTGCCCCCACACTACACCTCATCTTCTGAGTGATAATCCTGGAGTGTTCTGCCCAAATGCTAATATCCTCACCACATGACCTGGCCTCAGACCTGTATTATTTCTTCCAGTCCTGAATCTTCCGGGCTCTGAACAGTGCTGGTACATTGCAGGCACTCAAAAAAGAATGAAGCCAGCATTGCAATCAAATTGTTAAGGAAACTCAAAGGAGACAACTACCAATTTGGCCTTCAGGAATCAGGAGAGACTTATCAGAGTGGTCATATTTGAGCTGGGTTTGAGAATCAGTAGCATTATAATTGGTGTTAGTGGTGTTTGTGAAAAACAATAATACAGTAATTCCAGGCCCAGAGGAAAAGCCTTGTGATATGGCCCTGAGGAGGCAAATGTTTGTTGTTTATATTTAGAAAACGTAGCCTTTGGTGATTCCAGTATAGGGTGTGTGTGTGTGTGTGTGTGTGTGTGTGTGTGTGTCTTTGTGAAAAGAGGGAGGGAAGAAGAGAAAGAGGAAGTGAGAGGGTAGGAGATAAGGCAGCAGGAAAAGTAGAACTCAATTCTTAAGGGCTTTGAAAGATTTATTAAAGAGCTGGCCTTCATCCAGTCAGCAGATTGGGACCGTAGAAGGTTTTCTAAAGTATGGCTGTAAAATAATTAGATTTTTGTTTTAGAAAGATAACTGCAGACAAGAATGTATAGGAGACTGAACTAGGGCAGCTGCAGAAGGGCAGGAGATAATGGAATTGACTGATAGAAGAGAATTTTGGAGGTGGTATCAATAGGACTTGATGACTGATGGAAAGGAAGAAGGGTACATGGTAACTCTGAGGCATTTAGCTTGATTAGATGGGATGGATGACAGTTAGGAGACCCCTGACTAAGGTAGAGAACAGTGCTGGGGAAGACAAGGTCTTCAATCCTGTTCCCATGGGAGTTTGTTAGACTGAAGTGTAATAGGCAGATAGAAATGTAGTCAGGAGTTCAGAATGGGGAAGGTATAATCTGTCATTGGATTTCATCGTTACCAGCATGGACCTGAATGAACCTTGTAAAGGCAGTGTTCCGGAACTCGTGCTGTTTACCTGGGTTGCTCACTATTGGCAGCAGAATTTTAACTGCAATTATCAGGAGGGGTCTACCTTATCCAGATGTCTTCACCTATAACAACACCTATGGGGGCAGTCTTTCTTCAGGATTTTAGGAAGATAATAGAAGAATGAGTTGAAAATAAGAGAATCTACACTAAACATTTGTGTCCAAGTTAGGAACAGTTCCCCCCACTGGCCTGATATTTACACACTATAATGCTTCCTGTATAATTGTACTAACATGCTTCGCAATCTCTTCTACTTCTCGGGTTTCACTGTCTTGTTGGCTCCCCAAGAATAGTCGTACTTAAAGCCATGAATGTATATGAGTTATCCCAGTGAGACAGATGTGGAGCCAGCAGACTTGATGATGGTCTCCTGGTGAACAACAGTACATAAGGAAGAGAAGAACCTACAGATGAGAATAAGAAGGAAATTTTACGGGTGGCTGGGTGGCTCAGTCTTTGGGCGTCTGCCTTCAGCTCGGGTCGTGATCCCAGGGTCCTGGGATCGAGCCCTGCACCGGGCTCACAGCTCCGTGGGGAGCCTGCTTCTCCCTTTCCCACTCCTCCCCGCTTGTGTTCCCTCTCTCGCTATGTCTCTCTCTGTCAAATAAATAAATAAAATCTTAAAAAAAAAAAAAAAAGAAAGAAATTTTACTTTGGTAGTTGGGGATCATCAATTCTACTCCTTTTCCTTAAAATGCTCATAGGCCATTCATTTAATAATCTGTTTAAAAATTCTGCCTGAGATGGATGTTTTTCAAATTCCTGGGATGTTTGCCCATCTCACCCCTGACCCATTTCCCGGCCTCTGTTATCCCTTGGTGAATACACCAAGAGGCTCTGAGTTCACTGCTGCTTGTTCTTCAGCATTTCTACAAACCGTTTGTTCCCCGAGACTCGTGTCTGTTTAAAGGGCTGGGTGCTCTATTGCCATCTCCTTATGCCTCTTCTGAAATTTAAATTCTGATTTTTTACTAATCTTAGAAGCGATCTCAACTCTACGTTATGAAATAGGAAATGTTACAGGAAAATAAGTTCAAAACCTGGAAAACAAATTAAAAAGGATATGTAACACAAAAGTTCTTTCATCTACCTATATTAAATTTCACACTCCGAAGCTGATTAATTTTACAAAGAATGGAGTCTTTCTTTGAGTCTATTTAATGTTCTTTCAGAACATTATTCTGTTAAACTCCTAATTTCTGTTACCTGTCCTCACCCTTAAAGTCTCATGTGGATTTTACCTTTTTCGGGTCATCACTTAAAGCTCTTTAGGACCAGGTCCAGTTGCATATACCAGAAGCCCATCAAAACAATGCTTACCCCATCGAGACGTATTTCTCACAAGTGAAAGGATGTCTGGTGGCAGGCCAGGTCTCTGACTGTGGGTCGAGTCAGCAGGGACCCATCTACTTTCTCTCTTGCTGCTCTTTTGTGCTTTCACTGGCCATGACGACTGTCAGTAACTGCCTTCACATTGGCATTACAGCCAACAGGATGGAGTAAGAAAGGCGATCTTTCCTTTTAGAGAGATTTTTTAGAAGTCCCGTGCAATACAGTACTTCTGTATACAGCCCATGGCCACACACAGCTGTGAGAGAGGCTGAGAAATGTAGTCCTTTGACTGATTAAAAATCTAAGCTTTGTTTAAGAAAGTGGAGAAGAATGGGTTTCTGGCAAGCAACCAGCTATCTTTGCCATACTGTCTTTCCTGAATTCATATTCTATTTATCAGAGATACAGTTTATTTAGGATTGATTTGAAACAGCCTTGTTCTCTTGAACTTGAATGTAATTTTTTTTCCCCAATCTTACACTTCTTTCCATTAGCTGCCCAGCTTCATAATTGCTTCTTAGCTCACCACAGGGTATTCTTGGATAGGTCGGTCTCTGCTCTCCTCAGCACAGTTCAGTCAGTCTTTTATAGCAGTCAGGGACATTGGAGGTGAGTGAGAGTCTCTTGATCTTTATATTAAGTTGTTGATGATTTATGATGTCTGAGATGAAGTAATTCCTGTTTGGATTTGGTAAACACTGGAGAACAAGTCATGAGAGAAGAACAACTTTAAAAATCACACTTGTAGGTTCTGTGTCTCCTGTGCACTCCCATTCCTACATGGAAAAATATTTTTCAAATAAAATTGCTATATGGAATAGCTCTGTCCAACATCCCACTATTTCTTCCTTCCTTGGCTGTTTTGCCTCTGATAGTATTAGGGCTCTCCTTCCTCTACCCCTTTATTATGTTTGAGGTCACAGTTACTAGGTCGTTATCTCCTGACTATCTTTACTCTCTTGGAGGTGACATCTACTCTATAGGTTCAGTTGACACCTATGGGCAGATTGTCCACACATGTATTTCTGCGGTGCAAATATTTCCTCTCAGTTGTATACTGACTACTCACCCCCTAGCCGACATCTTCTGTTGAATATCCCAAAGCTTTCTCAAATTTAACCAGCCCCAAATTAAATTCATGCTCTACAGCCCCGCCTTCCTCTCTCCACCCTCAGACTTTCTTCAGGTGTTGTCTATTCAGAGGTTGTCACTAACATCCATCTGGTTGCAGAATCTGGACATCAGTAGCAATTTTTGATACCTTTCTTTTCCTCCTTCCACATACCCAACCCAGTCTATGTTCTGCTGACTTTACCATCTAACACTTAAATCCAATCACTTTTCTCCCTCTTTTCAGCACCCATTTTATCTCAGATGACTGTCACCTTTCACCTACTCTGCCACATCCTGATTTGTCTTTCCCAACTGCCCCCACCCAGCCCATTCTCCAGTTCTGTCCAGAGCAATGTTTTCAAAAGGCAGATCAGAACACATCACTCTCTAGTTTAAAATACTTCAAAGTTCCTCATTTTTCCTTCAGCTAAAGAGTTCCATAAATAATCTACAATGCTCCATTTGGTGTTGCCATTGCTAAGCCTCAAACTCTTGTGTATTCTTCAGCACATGCCTCATTTGGAACTTCATTCTCTGTCTTACCCTTTCACCACAAGGACTTTGCCTGTGCTGATCTCCCCACCTTCTGCTTTTCACCCACATAACATGTAACACCTCCTCATCAGATTAATGCTCAATTATTATTATTTCTGGGTGTGCTCATGAAGTCTACAACCAGGTCAGATCTTCCTTTTACGTGCTTTCTTGGTACTGTGCACTAGCACTTCTCTTCGTCAGAACACTACAAGCTCCACAAGGTCTGGGAGCATATTTGTTTTCACCACTGTGTCCGCAGCTCTCAGAGCAGTTCCTGGCATGTAGGAGACAATTCTATTTGTTGACTGAATGGATGGCTATATAAGTCCTTTAGGACTGATGCTTTTTTGTGATGATGTAGGTGAGGTTAAAGCAAATCTGAAGCTGGTGAGGCGGCAATGGCAGTGTGTATTTGGACTGGGCTTTGTGTGTACCTGCAGGCAACAGCGCGTCTGTTGCAGCTTTTACTTGGCCACACGCAGTTGATGGTAAACAGAGCTGATACTAAGCCAAACTGTGAAGCTTCTTTTGTGCCCTCTCTTTGTCCTTTGACTGTCTCTGTTTCTGTCCCCTTCTGCTCCCTACTCTCAAATTCTGTCCCTTCTATTAAAACAGGAAAGCACCTGCCACCAGATATTTATACTTATTTTCATCACAAGTCTCTACTTTCTGTGCCATTTTTCTCCCCATGGTATTGATCCTTTACCTTTTCACCTTCAAACGTCCTCATTTTTAGTATCTGTCTCCTTCTATATTAAAATACATATGGGTCTGAAACTTGTCATTTTGCCTTTCCTTGCTCTCTATTTTTTTAAGCTTTGTTGTAGGAGGAAGCTGTGATCTTACTGGGCTAGAGCTGCTGGAAACACATTCTCAGGGCCTAAGGAGGGTGAGAAGAATGGATCTTGTTATCACAGACTTCCCCTAGGACTTAGCTATCAGGGCTGCTTTGGATCATTTGTGCAGGACTTTTCCTGCACAAGAACACTTGGTCAAGTAAGTGGGAGGTGACTGGAATCTGGTGCAAGACTTGCTTGCCAAGCCATGTGCCCTGTGTGGGTATGCCTCCACCCAGGAAAAGGGTGTTTTTCCTTCTGAGTTGTGCAAAGTTGCCATAAGGGTCGGACCGCAATGCTGTAGACTCTGCCCTGCTTTCCCATGGGGCTTTCAACCCCACGTTCTCCCACCATGACTTCCAGCTGCTCCTGACATGTCCTCTCCGCCTTTCTTAAAACTCCTGACTCTTCCCCTCAGCTCCTGTTCTGTCCTCCTTTCTCTCATAGCTCCCAAATTCATATTTTACTTTTTCTACTTATTCTGACATTATTTGATTATATATTTCTTTCTATAAATTTGTCTTTTATTTTTTAATTGAAGTAAAGTTGACATACAATATTATGTTAGTTTCAGGTATACCACATAGTGATTTGACATTTATATACATTACAAAATGCTCACCATGATAAATATAGTTACCATCTGTCACCATATAAAATTATTACATTATTACTGAATAGATTTCCTCTGCTGTGCTTTATATCCCGGTGACTTCATTTATAACTGCAAGTTTGTACCTCTTGATTTTGTACCTTTTTTGCCCAACCTCCACTCCCCCTTCCTTCTGACAACCACCAGAAGGTGGTTGTTTTCTGTGTTCAGGAGTCCGTTTCTGTTCTCTTTTACTTTTTAGATTCCACACATAAGTGAAATCATACAGTATTTGCCTGTCTCTCTGACTTATTTTGCTTTAGCATAATATCCTCTTGGACCATCCATTCATGTTGTCACAAATGGCAAGATTTAATTCTTTTTTATGGCTGAGTAATATTTTATAAATATATATATATATATATATCATCTTTATCCATTCTCACATCTTAGCTCACATCTTCTTTATCCATTCATATATCAATAGACATTTAGGTTGCTTCTATATCTTGGGTATTGTAAATAATTCTTCAATGAATATAGGGGTGCATATATCTTTACAAATTAGTGTTTTCATTTTCTTTAGATAAGTAGCCAGAAGTAGAATTGCTGGCTTATACAGTATTTCTATTGTGAACTTTTTGAGGAACTTCTATACTGTTTTCCATAGTGGCTGCACCAATTTCTATTCCCACCAAGAAGGCATAAAAGTTCTTTTTCCTCCATATCTTCACTCATTATTTCTTGTCTTTTTGATACTAGTCATTCTGACAGGTATGAGGTGATATCTCATTGTTGCTTTGATTTGCATTTTCCTGATGATTAGCGATGTTAAACATCTTTTTATATGTCTGTTGGACATCCATATGTCTTTGGGAAAATGTCGTTTCAAGTTCTCTGTCCATTTTTAAATCAGATTGTTTTTTGTTTTCTGTTGTTTTTTTTTTTTGGTTTTGAATTGTAGGAGTTTCTTAACATTTTGATATTAAGCCTTTATTGGACATCATTTTAAAATATCGTCTCCCATTCAGTGGATTGCCTTTTTGTTTTGTTGATGGTTTTATTTGCTGTGCAAAAGCTTTTTAGTTTGATGTAGTCCCAATTGTTTATTTTTGGTTTTGTTTCCCTTATCTGAGGAGAAAGATCTAAAAAAAAAAAAAAAAAAACACTGCTAAGACCAATGTTCGAGAGTTTACTGCCTATGTTTTCTTTTAGGAGTTTTACGGTTTCAGGTCTCACATTTAGGTCTTTAATCCATTTTGAGTTTGTGTATGGTATGAGAAGATGGCCAAGTTTCATTCTTTTGCATGTAGCTGTCCGGGTTTCCCAGCACCATTTATTGAAGAGACTACCTTTTCTCCATTGTATATTCTTGCCTCCTCTGTTGTAGATTAGTAGACCATATAAATATAGGTTTATTGCTAGGCTCTCTATCTGGTTCCATTTAGCTATGTGTCTGTTTTTGTGCCAGTACCATACTGTTTTGAGTATTATAGCTTTGTAGTATAGTTTAAAATCTGGAAGTATGATGTCTCCAGCTTTGTTCTTTCTTAAGATTGCTTTGGCTATTCAGGGTCTGGCTTTTGTGTTTATTAAAGTAACATACACACAAGTTGAAAAGTCAAATGGTTCTATCAGGCTTCTTTTTTTTTCTAAGGATATTGAAACTTTTATTATAACTGTTTTCCATCAGTTGAAAATATTAAACAGATAAATAAAAAATATAAACAAGACCCTCTCTATCTTTAAGAGATGAAAATTATGATGTCTGAAAGGAAATGTACTGCAAGGGATTGGCAGAATATAGAAAATGCAGAGGAAAGAATTTTGATAGAATTGTGTTGGATCTGTAGATCCCTTTGAGTAGTATTACCATATGAACTACATTAAATCTTCCAGTGCATGCATACAGGTTTTTGTTTTTTTTTCCCATTTGGTCTTTAATCTCTTGCAGCAATATTTTATGCTTTTCAGTATAGAAGTCTTGCTTCTCCTTGAATAAATTTATGCCTAACTCTTTTACTGTTTTGGGTACCATTGTAAGTGGAATTGCTTTCTTCTTTTTTTTTAATTTTATTTTATTATGTTATGTTAATCACCATACATTACATCATTAGTTTTTGATGTAGTGTTCCATGATTCATTGTTTGCGTATAACACCCAGTGCTCCATTCAATATGTTCCCTCCTTAATACTCATCACCAGGCTAACCCATCCCCCCACCCCTTCCCCTCTAGAACCCTCAGTTGTCCCTTCTCAGAGTCCCTAGTCTCTCAGAGTCCCTAGTCTATAAGGCTTCTTATGAGAAATAGCAGACTCTTACCTGTTATGCCTCACCATTTCCTGTTCTTCATTCAAGCATATATTCAACACATATGTGTTAAGCAACTAGTATAAGCTACACACCGCTCTAGGTGCTTGGGATACATAAGTGAATAATTAGACAAAAATCCCTGTCTATATAGACTTCTGTCAGACCAGGGAGGCACAGACAAAAAACAATACATATAATAAACAAGTAAATTATATAGTATGTTTGTTTGTGGTAGGAGCTGTGGGGGAGAAAACAGAGTAAGGGAAAGGGAATCCTGAGCATAGGAAGGAATTGCAGACAGAATTCTAAGATGGGCCTTGTTGAGAAAGACCCGAGGGAAGGAGTGGTTAAGGTGTGCAGATATCTCTCTTATGTGGAATTTAAGAAACAAAACAGAGGATCATAAGGGAAGGGAGGGAAAAATAAAACAAGATGAAATCAGAGAGGGAGACAAACCATAAGAGATTCTTAAGTATAGGAAACAAACTGAGGGTTGCTGGGGGTGGGGGGATGGGGTAACTGGGTGGTGAACATTAAAGAGTACACGTGAGGTAATGAAAGCTGGGTGTTATATAAGACTGATGAATCACTGAACTCTACCTCTCAAACTAATAATATATTATATGTTAATTATGTTAATCATGTTAATTAATTGAATTTAAATTAATAATAATAATAATAATAAAGGTATGCAGATATCTGGGTAGATTGTGGTCCACGCAGAGCTGACAGCACAGAACAAAGAAGCAGGCAGTGATGAATTGTGGGTACTAGGAAGCGTAGGAAGATGGTGTGGCTGAAACAGAGTCAGCAAAAGGTGGAGGAAGAGATGAGAATAGGTGGGTAAGGGAGGAGTAAACCATGTAGAACATTGCAAATCAGGACAACAGTTTACAACTTTTGTAGCAGTTTCTATTGTTATTAAGCATATTTTATAAAATAGGAATATTGTTAATTTTAATTTTTTTGTTTTTAAGTGATTGTTTCTTCCCATTTTCAGTGACATGGTTTAACTATCACCTCACCTTACCCACCATCAACACACATTTCACCCCTCCCCTTTTCCCAATATAGTTATAACTTTTTTTATATCAACATCAATGATTCCATTATTATAACCATGTAAATGCTATTCACCGTTGATCTGTATAGTATACATTCTATCATTTGGTTTCTGTGACGGTTCTGCTACTCTGATGGTTCTCAGTGTGTGGTGCCTGGGTTCTAAGGGTCCCCAGGATCCTTTTAGGGGGTCCACAAATTCAAAACTGCTTTCACAATAATACCAAGACACTATTTGCCTTTCTCTTTTCTTTTCTTTTTTATGATTTATTCATTTATTTGAGAAAGAGGGAGAGCGCACACGAGTGGAGAGAGGGGCAGAGGGAGAGGGAGAGAATCCCAAGCAGACACTGCACTGGGTGCAGAGTCTGACGTGGGGCTAGATCCTGCTTGTGTGCTCGCTCACTCTCTTTCTCTTTCTCTGTGTCAAAATAAATAAAATCTTAAAAAAAAAAAGCAGTGTGGCATTGAACTTTACTAAAAGTCACTGTGTTGTTCTTCACTGCAAAGCATTCTCAGTACAAAACAACAAAAACAAAAACAAAGCACGGCACAAAGCCAGTTTCACATAAAATGGCATTAATGAATCAGTAAAAATTGTTAATTGTACTAAATTTCAACCCTTGACTACCAGTCCTTTTAGTACCGTGTATGATAAAGCACCTCTGCTGTCTGCTGAGGTACTATGGTTGTCTCAGGAAAAACCACTTTGCAATAGAGTTATAAACTGAATGAGCTACTTATTTCATGGAGCAATATACTTACTTGACAGAGTAAATTACAAATATGCACTCCCTTTGGTTATTTAGAAGATGTCTTCTTGAAACTGAAGTGACTTGGCCCCTTCAAAGAAACCAATTGACAATATTTGTTGTCAATGATAAAATTTGAGTTTTTATTTTTTTTATTTTTTTTTTAAAGATTTTATTTATTTATTTGAGAGACAGAGAGAATGAGAGAGAAAGCACATGAGACGGGGGGAGGGTCAGAGGGAGAAGCAGACTCCCTGCCGAGCAGGGAGCCCGATGCGGGACTCGATCCAGGGACTCCAGGATCATGACCTGAGCCGAAGGCAGTCGCTTAACCAACTGAGCCACCCAGGCGCCCAAAATTTGAGTTTTTAAATGAAAATTAGAATTTTGGAAAACTTGTGTCTGCCACCACAAGCTTCATATACTTCCCAATACTTAAAGACTTTTTTGATGAGATTGGAGGATATTGATATGCATGAATGTGACTTTTTGATATTTTATAAATAAAGTGTTTAACATTTGGAAGATCTGTATAACTCAACCGATATTTTCCAGACGATCAAAGTGTGATATTACAAAATTGTGCAGAGTACAAGATCCATTCAAAGTACAAGATAGACCAATGGATTTTAATGTAAAAGAACATGAAAAATTTATTAATATGGTTTCAAATTTGATATTTCAACTAACTTCTAAGATAATCCTGCTGCTACATTTTTGTAGTGTCAAGGAATATCCAGAATTATCTAAAAGGATTATCAAAAGACTCCTCCCTTTTCCAATTACATGTGTGAGTGGAACCTGGTTTTCTTCATATATTTCAACCAAACAACATACCATAATACATTAAATATAGAAACAGACATGAGAATCCATCTTCTATTTAGCCAGGTATTCAAGAAATCTATAAAAAATGTAAAACAGTGCTATTCTCCTCACTAGATTTTATTTGGTTTTAGAAAATGCATTTTCTCCTAAAATACATTATTTATATTAATAAGTTATGGGTATAATCTTGCCATTAAAAATAAATGAATAAAATTTAAAATTAGCACTCTACATTTACATATTTGTATATTTTGAATTTTTTATAAAGAAAAGTTTTTTGGGATAGTCAATAATTTTTAAGAATGTATAGAGGTCTTGAGCACAAGAAAAATTTGGGACCCACTGTGCTACAGGATACCTAGGGATGATTGCCCCCCTTCATAGCCCTTCAGCCCTTTCCTTCCATCCACTGAGAAGTCAGTGCAAGAAACATTGGCTCTCTTTTGATGATGCACAAAGGAAGGGGTACTTTAAGGTTCTTTAGGTATAAGAGGAACTTTTTGATCGTTAAGAAATCTGAAAATGGTTTGTGAATTGAACAAATCATGACACAAGTCCCTGTCGTTCTTGGCAATCACAGCTCCAGGTATTCTATATGGCTTCATATGGATCAAACACCCAGGACACAGGTGTGTGTTGACTCCAAGGCTGAAGCAAAGCAGGAATTTGAACCAATGTGCCAGAATGTTTTTTAACCTTTAATTATCCTTTAACTTTTTAAAAATATCTTTCTTTCTGTAGTATATTATAATTCAGAAGCAGTTTTCTTGTCAGCATGTTTTCCTTCTTATTTTTTCAAATACTTGAGTGATGATAAGGGAAACTTGGGTACATGGCATGGAAAATTTTTGTTCTAGAATAAGTAGTGAAGTTAGCATTTTGAGTTAATTAACGTATTTGTTTTCTTTTGGAAATTGGGGAATTAAATTTGGGCCCACACTTATCAAAAATTGTGGTCAAACAATATCTGTGAAGCTCTAACTTCAACCATTTGCTGAAAAGCAACTTGCCAAATGAAGACCACATTTTGTAAAGGACAAATTTTTCTTAATGTTTTGCCAGAGAACTAAATTACTTTGTGATAGTTATCTATTCTCACATACTTAGTGCTGTTGACAGTGACATTATACGCACAGTATCTGAATACAATCCCTGTTCTATCTTTTTTTAAAAAAATGTTTTATTTATTTATTCATAAGAGTCAGAGAGAGAGAGAGAGAGAGAGGCAGAGGCAGAGAGAGAGAAGCAGGCTCCCCACCTAGCAGGGAGCCCGATGCGGGACTTGATCCCAGAACCCTGGGATCATGACCTGAGCTGAAGGCAGATGCTTAACCATCTGAGCCACCCAGGCGCCCCTCCCTGTTCTATCTTAATAATTTAATTCAAATATCTGTCTTCTTTGTAAACTTCAAACATTCAGTTATGGTAAAAAAAGATTCTATTATCTGAAAATCTTTTGAAGTGTTCCAGAAAAGTCTAGACTGCAGGTAAAGTCGTATGTTTTTTACATGGAAGGAGTGAGATTGAAGCTATCTTAGTAATTATTATTACACGGTTAGATAACGTTTTTAAAAGTCCTCACCAGCTTTCATTGTGGGACAGTAGAGAACTGTAGGGAATTTTCCATATTACTTTAGCACTTCAAGGTTCAATAAGTCTACTTATAGATGTATTTTCAAGTAAACGTTGGCAAATTTTTCATTTTGTACAATGTTCTTTTTCTAAAGAATAAGTGATCCTTGTACTTCTTTTAGAAATAATGGACCAAACTCTGAGGTTGATAAAACAGGGTATTGCTGCATACTTTGCAAATGTTCCATTGTGTGTGGAGAACGTAGGGTTAACCACTGCACTGGAGAAGCTTTTCTAGAATGTTCCCAGACTTGGAATGGTAGGCAAGGTGAGGCTCAGGCTCAGGGTTAGGAAAGGTTTGGAGATTGCTGTTAAGACCCTGCTGAGTGTCAAAGCTCTGCAGAGGAGAAAGTCAAGTTAGGCCAGGCTCAATTCAGCAGGAGCTGACTTTAGGTAAAAAATAATCATTTACTGAACACTATCACTTTATGTTAGAAAAACCGATTTGAGAAGCCAAATTCAGCTTGGAATCAAAGGGAGAAAAGACCTTTTATAGACAAGGCAAAATAAATAAGTGACTACCCCCCCCCCCAAGGGTTTGTGTACCTTCTTATCAACCAATATTAGTGATATATTTCACTTCAAATTCTTCCCATTGACATCCCAAAATACCCTTTTAGTTTTACTGATTACATCAGGAAATGAGTCTCCAAACTGGTAATCTACTTTTTAATAACTTGTCCTTAATTGCTTTTGTTATCCTAGTGAGAAAAGAAAAAGATTTCTTTATTCTCAGAAAAAGGAGTAAATTATTGCTGCTGGTGTGTTTTTATGCTGGGCCAGGTCAATCTTACTGTATATTTCAATACCTCTTACACTCCCTGGAGAAAGAAAGCATTTTTATATGACATTTCCTATCATATTATGTAACTAGGTTTTGTTACCAAAACAGCAATGGACTCCATCCTGTGTTCTGTGATGTGGTATGCAATGATGGACAGAAAATGCTAACTTTCTTCTCTTTTCTTTCAATAGAGTTTGGGAACATTCATGATTTCACTTTCATTAAAAACAAAAATTTGCCTTCTTTGTCATAGATTAATTGACTATATAATCATGGGTTTATTTCTGGGATGTCTATTCTGTTCCATGGATCTATGTGTCTATTTTTGTGCCAGTAATATACTGTTATGATTACTACAGCTTTGCAGTATATCTTGAAATCTGGTATTGTGATACCTCCAGTTTTGTTCTTTCTCAGGGCTGCTTGGCTATTCAGGGTTTTCTGTGTTTCCATACAAATTTTAGTATTATTTGTTCTGGTTTTGTGAAAAATGCTATTGGTATTTTGATAGAGCTTGTACTGAATCTGTACATTACTTTGGGTGATATGGACATCTTAACAATATTTATTCGTCCAATCCATGAGCATGGAATATCTTTCCATTTTTGTCATCTTTAGTTTCCTTCATCAGTGTTTTATAGTTTTCAGAGTATAGGTCTTTCACCTCTTTGGTTAAGTTTATTTTTTTTAAGATTTTTATTTATTTATATGAAAGAGAGAGAGAGAGAGACTGAGAGAGAGAGAGAGAGAGAGAGAGAGCACAAGCCAGGAGAACAGCAGGTAGAGGGAGAAGCAGACTCCTTGCTCAGCAAGGAGCCTGATGTGGGGCTCCATCCCAGGGTCCTGGGATCATGACCTGAGCCAAAGGCAGACACTTAACCAACTGAGCCACCCAGGTGGCCCACCCCCAGATATTTTATTCCTTGTGTTGCAGTTATAAATGAGATTGTTTTCTTAATTTCTGTTTCTGCTACTTCATTATTACTGTATAGAAATGTTATTGATTTCTGGGTATTTTAGATCCTACAAATTTCCTTAATTCATTTATTACTTCTAGTAGTTTTTTGATGGAGTCTTTAGGATTTTCTATGTATAGTATCATGTTGTCTGCAATAGTGACAGTTTAACCTCTTTTTACCAGTATGGATGCCTATTATTTCTTTTTCTTGACTGATTGCTGTGGCTAGGACTTCTAGTACTATGTTGAATAAACATGGTGAGAGTGGACATCCTTGTCTTTTTCCTCTTCTTAGAAGAAAAGCTCTCAGTTTTTCACCATTGAGTATGATGTTAGCTGTTGGTTTTTCATATATGGCCTTTATTAAGTTGAGGTATATTTCTTATAATCCCACTTTAAAAGTTGTTGTCATGAATGGATGTTGAATCTTGTCAAATGCTTTTTCTGCATCTACTGAGATTATCATATGAGTTTTTCCTTTGTTTTGTTGATGTGGTATATATAATGGGACAGTTGGTAGCTATACTTGTGAACATAGCATAATGTATAAACTTGTCAAATCACTAAGTTGTACACCTGAAACTAATGTAACATTGTATGTTAACTATACTCAAATTTAAAACAAAACCAACTTGCTAAAAATGTTGTTAAAGCAGAAAATGTTGTAAATTTTCAAAGGCTTCCTTAACAAATAGTAAAATGAGGCGTGAACTTCTCTCCTCAGACAGAAGCATGGAACACTTTTATATCATTTACAAGCCATGGGCTGGTAATAAGGTGGCATCCAGGAAGAGGGATTCATGTTCCAGAAACTTTTGCCATGAAATACAGAATCACATGGCTTCTTTACAGACATATATTTTCCCAACATTATCTTCATGTATTTTGCTTATATGACTAATCCCAGTATTCTACATTTTCTGGGCCAAAATCTTTCATTGGAATCATAGATTCCTTAGGTTAGAGTAGACCTCAAGACATCAGATTCAACACTCTCTCCTTTAGGTAGTAAGATTATTAACAGTCCTACTTCCTATACAACTAGAAAAATAATTATATCCATGGACAAATGCCTCCTCCTACTTTTCCTCTTCTTCTTTTCTTCTCCTCTGCCACATTTTCTTATCCAACAGATTCTCATCTCTTAACCATAAGTAATCAGAACAGTTGTTCCTTTGGACCTCTGGGAATAGTTAGCATTTGTTTTTACCACCAGTCAATAGCTGAAACTGAATGAACTCTTGAAGATAAAGAATGTTACTCTTCATCTTTATCAGTACTTTGGTAAAATATAAATATGGGTTTTAAGCAGATTAAAAAACAGCATTAGTTTCTCTAGTTACAATATTTCTGTGGTAACATAAATATATTTCCCCCATGATTTTATACCATTTACTTGAGATCCAACTTTCCCTAGACACATAGGTAAAAAACCTGTATTGGAAAAAAACAAAAAACAAAATTAAGCCTCATTGTTCATAGCAACAACTGGAACACAACTAGAAAACCCTTGGAAACCAGTCTTTACAAAGTATCCTGTAGCTGAATAACCCTGTTGGTCTCTCCATATCTCATCTGCATCTTATCTACTGTTCTTTCCCTTTCAAATTCTGCCATGCCTTGCCATTTACTCCACTTGAAATGCTTCTTGGCCTTTCTTTTTTGCACAGCATTTTCCCCAAGTACTAGATGCTTTATAATCCCCATGAGTCTTAAATGCTTCTGGCTAGTAGAGAAGCACACATTTGTTTCCTTGTCCACCAAGTTGCTTTTAACGTATGCCTTTTGTATTTCTCTCAGTTTACCTATCAATTCTCATTTTCATTCTTTCTCCCTTTTACCTTTTCCTTGACTCTCTTTCTCTCCATTCCTCCATCCACCAACTGCTAAAAATAATGATCATATTTTTAATCTATTTATTGCTGAAAAACAGTGATCACCATACAGAGTAGTAAATTGATATTCATTCTCTAATTTATATTTTTGAATGGTTCTTTTCCACTTGACTTTTTATAAATGTTTTTATCAGCAGAAAAATTTTGACATGTAGAAATTTGAAATACCTAGGCTTATATAAGTATAAATTGAAACTTGGGAAAAAGGGAGTCATTTCTAAATGATGTCAATTTCTGCAGATGTAGTTGTCAGTAAGAAGTAGAATGGATTGCTCAGCCTCCTTTGCCCTTAACATAGCAAGGATTTCTGGGGCAGCCCTTGCTTGACCAGAAGGTCTATGAATATATACAATTTTGCCAGAATATGATGCAGAACTAGGCAGAAACCTGTAAATGCCTACTAGATTTTCTTAGATGAATAAAAGAAGCAAGATTTCTTCTAACAAAATAATTTTCAAAGATTTTTCTTTCTGAGTGTCAAACGATAAATCCTGAAAAATATCTACCATGCTAGAATTGTAACATTGGAAGTTAATTATACTAATTAAAAGAGGGTCAGTAAGGTCTCTGCACAGCTGTGGTGAAGTGAAGCATTTGAAATTGTGGACAAGGGATAGCATCCGGCTATAAAAACACATGGTTGTCATAATGTCGATGACAACAGAAAAGATGTGCAACCTCAGCTCTGAGATGTCCCAGAAAACATGTCGGGTAAACACAGGCAGAGGGTCTCTGCTTGGGTTCCTCAGAAATCTGAATACAATGTGGTTATTAACAATTTTTTGGTGATTCCACAAAAGCACTTATAGAATTATTTTAAAAAATATACAAAACCATCTCTAGGATATAATTTTCTTCTAATACCTTCATAAAAATGATTCAGAAAAAAAGACCACAACCCTAATTACAATTCAAGTGTTTTTAAAAGCCTAATAAGGTTTGTCATTAGATCAATGATGTTGATCAAAGAAACTGCTGATGACAAATGCCTGGTTCCTGTTCAGGAGGCCATAGAATTGATTTCTATGAAGTGCTCTCTATTTGCTGCTAAACTTGGCAGGGATAGAGGTCATTTTGGACTGTTCCTCTGTGCTTTTTGGTGGCAAAAGAAAAGCACTCAGCCCACACTGAGCCTGGTGTTCCATCCCAAGCTCCACTCTATGTCAGTCAAGCTCAGTGCAGTTTCATATGCACCTTCATGTTTCCTTCTTTAAGGTAGTTTGGCAAATGAGCTTCCCAGCAAATGAGGACCCAGAGGAGTGAAAAAGTGCTGTGATAGTATGATAGTAATTGGGGAGCTTCAGTACAAAGCCTGGTTAAGTGGCAGGCTATAGCTTCCCACCTCCCCATGAAGAAAAGTGGGTCCAGTTGTCACCTGTCTGATGAATGACCAAGAGTGAGATTGTGCAAATAAAGTGCTCTATCCCAAGTCTCCCATCGAACGGGCCATTTGATATGGCTTATCTGTCTGGAGGTTGGGTCCAAGGAACTCTGGAAGTCAAAAGGAAATAGATCGTAGACGGAAAGCTGGCTACACTCCCAAATCCTAAAACAGAACAAAGAAAAGTCCTCAGTAGAACAGCTTCATGTGGAGATTATCTGTTCAGAGTGATTTTGGGGAAGGGTGGGAGCTGAATCTGTCTTCTGAAGTGATAAGATGGCTGGATTCTGAGGGAGGAGGAGGATCTGCCATGAATTTCCTCCATTCTTGATTCTGCTTTCCTGATCCTTGGGTCACTGGGAAAGTTAGACAGCAAAAGGTCACTTCCTTCCAGTGCTCAATTTCCCTCTGCTACCATGAAAGGGAAAATAGGAAAAGAGCCACCATGTAAAAGCCCTGGACCATCCCCAGGCCCTCCATCCAGCCTCAGACATGAGAATCACTGAGAATGTGCTTAGCACTTATTATTTAAAGATACTAGATGGTCAGAATTTGTACTGAAATATACCTAAAGCTAGTCAAATTAGTTTGGTTATAGAATTCAAATGACAACTATGCATTATAAATCTGTAAAGATAGGAAACTATATCTGTAAATATACCTGGCCAATTTGACATTTGTATCATCACAATTATCAATCCTGCCCTGGGTTAATGCTGAGGAAAATTATTGGCATAATTATTTTAAGAACAACATGCTACTCCTCCCATAAGTAGAACTATTAGTTCCTAGACATTTTGTCCAAAATTCATGACAGTTTGCTGCAGGGAAAATGTCATAAGTCTGGTCTTCCTGGGCCACTAATCGAGTGAATTCTAGTAAGTTTTGGACACACAGCTAATCTTCCTTTGATGGTTGTTATGCTCTTTTTCACTTTGATGGGAATTCTATGAGAGGATAAAAACATAAATCCTGAGACTTATTTGTAGCTTTTATTTACCTTTATGATTCTCTGGCTAATGATGCTTATATATAACCTATGTCTTAATTTTACCTTGAGAGTCAAAATTTGTGGTAATTGTCTCTGCAAGGGTTAGAGAATTTACAGTGGGACAAAACCAGTCTGTGTCCTAGCTCCTTCTTCACATTGACTTGATACCACTTCCTTACCATCTCTCCTCCCCAACTTACAGAACAGAAAGACATAATTAATCTCCTGTAGTATCCCCTCATAATACGACTTTATGGTCATGAAATAATATGGCCGTAAGTGATATGTCAACCTCTGAAGTGATCATTATCTGCAAGTATGACTTTCAATGCACAAAGTCCTAATTGCAATTTTTTAGTAAATATATAAGTGACTCATTAATACTAATTTGTTACCTTGGGTTATGTTTGGAAGCCAGTTTATCCTATAAGTATCACTAGAAAATTAAGCCACTTCAAAGTTAGATTTTCCATACATACCAAACTTTAGAAAATACTTTAATGAACATAATATGGTTCAATAATCTATTGATAATATTCTCTAAACAAAAGTCGTCTTTTTGATGCCCCATGTTGTAGAACTTTGGGATCTCAGCCTCTCATATGTCCTTGTGTTGAACCAAACCTAACTCTGTGTTCTGAGCAAGTTCTTGGTGGTTCTTCTTCAATACTATTCTGTGTGAGGGGGAGTGGTCCTCTGGATACCCATCCTTCTCTCCTTCATCCTACAGATCTGCCCTTATAACATCCCAAATACTTGCCAGCGAGTTTAACCTTGAACTTTCTACCTCCAAAAAACTATTCAGTTTTCAGAATTATTCGGAGCTTAGACTGGGGCTGAACTGTGAGGGTGAATCTTGGCTTTGCCATTTACTGCCTTGTGTGATATTGGCAAAGTTATGGACCTCAGTTTCTTTGTTTGTAAAATGGAAATAATGATAGAACTTGCTTTATAGGCTAATTCTGAGAATTAAATGAATATTTATAAATATTTATAAAGTTTCATAAACACTCAGAAGAGCTTAAAATTATTACCAAAACCTCTGTTTTGAGAAATCATATTCATGGGTAATTTCTTGAAATACAATGTTTTCCTTTTCTTTTCTTTCTCTCTTTCTTTTTTTTATTCAGCCAGATCATGGGATAGCTTTGTACTTGAAACACAGTGTTTTGACTCTTGAAAAAATGTTTTTAGTGATTGTATTTGGGTATTAAGTATTTATTGTATTAGGGTTCTCCAAAGAAGCAGAACCAATAGGGTGTGTGTGTGTGTGTGTGTGTGTGTGTGTGTGTGTGTGTGTACACATAGATTTAAGGAATTGAGTCATGTGATTGTGGGTCAGGCAAGTCTGAAATCTGGAGGGCAGGCTAGCAGCTGGAGACCCATGGAAAAGTTGATGTTGCAGCTGTAGTCTGAAGATAGTATGGAGGAAGAATTTCTTCTTCCTTGGGGAACGTCTGCCTTTCTCTCTGAAGGCCTGATTTTGTGAGGCTCACCACCCACATTATGGAGTGTAATCTGCTTTACTCAAAGTCTACTGAGTTAAATGTTAATCTCACCTAAAAAATACTTCACAATGACACCTACATTGGTGTTTGACCAATATCTGATACTGTGATCTAAAATCAAGTTATAAATTAACCATCACATTACAATTCAACAAAGGACATAAGAAATACCTTTGTAGAGCTCAGAGGTTTTACAAGGATGTTGTTGATAAAGAATTCAATATGTAATTCAGCATGAGGTTTTGTGAGAGACATTTCTTGGTTGGTCTTCTGCCTCTGTAGAGGAAATTTGGTTTTTATCTTAGGCACACTATAAACTATGTAATTAATTGCAGTTTCTATGTGTACATTAGTTATTGGGATGCTCAGAGCCATCATTTGGCACAGCTCCAGACAGGAGTCTAGGACCTTGAGGCATACATTTCAGGTACTAAATTAGTCTCTGTGTCACCTTGATTGTCTTTGTTCATTTTAAGTAATTTATTTATTTTATTTATATCAGTGCCTTTCCAAATATTCCCATTACATGCTCTTTCTTTTCCTTAAAAATCTATCAAGTTATTGTAATTGTTTGTTGGTCTGTATGTCTCCAAAGATGCTAAGTCCCTTGAAAATAGGGACCAAATTTTGTTTGCTGTTGAATCATCACCTACTAATACAATATCTAGATGGTGACTGGTTCTAAATAAGTATTTGTTGAATACTGTATATATTTTTATAAACACCTTGACTCTACTTCAGAATAAAGCACAATATACTTACTACCTAAAATTATTTCCCAGTGTCTACATAAAATACTCTATGAATTTTAGAAATGAAATTCTAGATTTGAGAGAAAAAGAGATATTAGGTAATGCTAGGCATTCATCTGGAAAGTTGACAAAACTCTGAACTGGTTAAAAGAATAGGAATTGAAATTCTGACCTTTAATTCCAATCTTTGTGACTCTTTTCTTTGGTTGAAAACTACTTATTAAAAGCGAGCTGGCCCTCTTACTGGAGTTTCGTGGTTTTGGTGAGGAGGAAGTTATACTCAAAAGACACTCCTCAAAAGGCTTTTATGCCTTTTCTATAGGTGGTTGCTATCAGAAGAATCATTTTCACCATGAATTGTTTGTCTTTATGTAAGAAAAGCTAGATGCATCTGGCCAGGTGTTTTGAGGTGATTCTAATGGGTTAAACTCATAGATGCTTATCAATTTAGCTGTTTTTCAGGTGTTAATCTATTAGTTTACCTGTGAACAAGAAGGTCAAAATATTCCCCTCAGCTTAACTTCAGACAGTTGGCTTCTTCACGCTAGGCCCCTGGCCTCTGTGACTAGCAAGTTGTATGGTATAAATGTACAGGCAGGAATCCAAACCAAGAGAGGATTGGTAAACTCAGATTAAAGAAAATTAAATGTTCTCTAGCTTAGACTATTTACCATTTTCACTTTGGAATTATTTTTGTTTAAAGAGTTATAGCTTTGCTGGGGCACCTGGGTGGCTCAGTTGAGCATTTGACTCTGTTTTCGCTCAGGTCATGATCTCAGGGTCCTGTGATTGAGCCCTGCATGAGAATCTGTGCTCAGCTGGAATCTGCTTGAGGATTTTCTCTCTCTCTCCTTCTCCCTCTCTCCTTGCTCACATGCTCTCTCTCAAATGAATAGATAAATCTTAAAAAAAAAAAAAGAGGCATAGCTATTGTCTAATGTTAGAAAATCCTTTCTATTAATTACTGCTGGCTGAACATTAATTTTTGAAGAAGTCTTCTCATTCCAGTAGGCTTAGTTTCTTCTGCTGACAGTGTTGAACTTTAGCTGAGCCCTAGGCCCTTGGAAAACAGCAGTAGTCAGGAAATCCCCGCACCCTTTCGTGTTCTAGGAAACAACTTACTGCACAAGAACCACCCTTCTGACCTTAGATAAGACTCTCAGGTGAACCTCTTGTATGCTTATGACAAAGTCAGACACAGACCCTTGAAACTCCTATCCTTTGTCTCCGAAATTCCTTAGTGAATGGTTTGCCCCCACTGTCATCATAGAAAACTGTGCAGATTGACATGCTGGAGACATACTTGTTTTCATATTCTTCAATGAAGTAATATAAGTTTGTAGAATTAATTGACTTTGACATAGATAAAAAAACTAAAATTAGTAAACATTTTCTAAGAAGCTGAGAATGATTTAAAATTTGCAATCTAAATTTTCTGAAGCAGTGATTTACTGACTGCAACTTTTTAAAATTGTGGCTGTATGTTTTTAGAGTGTCTGAAGCCAATCTAAAAATTCAGGTTGGCCTCTCTCTTCTGTCTCCTGTTGCATATGTGCAAAAGTAATCACAAAACTAGTGAAACAGCAATTACATTTGAAGAGGATTTGAAAGGTAAAGTGGTGCAAATAGAATCACACAATGCACAATAGACCAAATCTATTTAAGATCACTTGCTATTTTGATCAGCCATGCTTTCCTGCTACAATTAGTTACTGTCCTCACCAGCCCCATGGCAGCTGATGATGCATGTTTTCAGTTTTATGCCTCTACTACTAGCCTGAAAAACATCTACATGGAATTTGTGGTTATTTGATTTGAGGACTTAATAATCTAGAAGGAACAGTAGAAACTTCATGGTATCATGGGAATGACCCCAGAGTAGAAGTAAGAGGATGGGGGCTCTAATATTGGGTCTGTCATTTACTTATGGTGATCTTAAGATTGCTTAACCTCTTCTGAGTCTCCATGTCTGTAAGATAATTCCTGCCTCATGTGGTAATCTTAAGGGCAAAAAGACAATATAGGGTAATAAGAGCTTTTAATATTTAAATATTATTACTTTCACATTTGTATTTTCCATCTTTAGTAGACTGTGAGCTCCCTAAAACAGAGGCCCTGTATTCTTCTAACAAACAAGTAAATACATAATAGTCATTCAATAAACACTTTTGAATGTGTGACTTGCTGTGAATGCATGACTGTAAGCAATACTAAAATAAATTCCACGAATAATTCAACAAATATTTATTGTGTGAACATTATTGTGCTAGGTCCCTTAAGAGATACAAAAATGGATCAGACATGAATCCTGCCCTCCAGGCACTCACAGTCCACCAGAGGATATCAGAAATGTGTATAAATAACAAGGTAGAAGTTTTTTTTAAAAGTCCTAGGAGAGGTACAGAAGCATTGCCATAGGAGTTCACAGGAGAAATTATTTCTAGCTTGGAAAATCATGAAAAACTTCATGAAGATGAAATATGAGGTGGACCTTGAAGCGTAGATAAAATTTAGATGTGGGGGGGGAGGGGAAGGACGACCAGTCCAAGGACACAAAGTTCTTGGCAGGTTGCGAGTGCAGTGGGCTGAGAGAGAGCTGCCCAGGGCTGGTAGAGGGGATGGCTGCAAGTCAGCTTTGGCAGAGTACGAGTATGTTCATGTACAGAGGAAACTTGTTAAGAAGTGGACTAAAACGAGAGCTTCTTTGAAATTATGATTCCTTGGTACTTATTGACCTGCCTGCATTGTTTTCCTTATAGATTAAAAAACAAATGAAAAGCACCACTACAAATTGGCATCCCTCTTAGAGTAACAAGAATGTTACCCCCTAACATTTTCAAGTATGCAATTTCTGCTTAGCTTTCATATATTAATCTGATATTGAGTTACTAGAACTAGAGAAAAATAGAAGTGAAAAAATAGAGGGTTTTATTTTATGGCAGTGACTATTGTAGTTTTACAAGAAATATTAGTCTAATATATTGAATTTGGTTTTTAAACATAGAATTTGTTTTCAAATATATGCTTATTGAGGGTTTTTTTCCCCCAGTCAAGATTTTACAGTTTGAAATGGGAAACTGCCTACATGGTTTTCATTCACTCTATAGGTTACTGAGATGGAGCTAAGCATCTGTATATATATGTATATGTATATATATACACATATATATTCACGCATATACATACATATATGCATATGTATGTACTTATAGATACATGGATATTGAAAGAGAATGAGAGAGAAATTTACTAAATATTCCTATCACCAGAAAGTCATCTTATAAATTTAATAAACATTTAATGTTACAATTACATTATAATTAGCATGAAGTTTATTCTATAGAAAAATCACTCCTTAGTTATGTTATAGTCTGATGTTGCTTTTATTTTTAAAATCTGGTTAAAAATATATTTTTAACATCTTTACATTGAGAACATTATAAGTATCTGACAGTTCAGCCTGAGCTGGGCGGTTTTTAAGGCTCTAGCTTCATGGTGCACTTGAGCGAGCGTTGAAGCACCTTTGTTTCTGCCTGGACTCATGGCCTGCAGGGCTGGGTCCCCCAGGTCATGGGTAGCCGGAGCCAGCTCACTTGAGTTTCTGACAGACCACACAAGACCATGCAGCTTAGGTTTAACAACAAACTAAATAAACATTCTAGGAGTTTTGAAGACCCTAATCTCCTTTCCACTCCCTGTACTTCCCTTAGATTGAAAGATGCAATCTTATCATCCATTAAAAGGATGACAAAATTGCTGAAGTCCTTTTTCTTCTAAAGCACCGTGCTTCCTTTAATGAGGCTTTGAGAAAGCAGGAGACATCACCGGTGTGGCTTTCCACTACAGAGGGCACTAGGGACCAGCTCACCTCAGACTTCCCACTTTTTCACACCAGAGAGAAAGCATCTAACCAAATACATCCACTCCCCTTTTCCTTCTGCTACAGAATATACAGAGAAGATTTTAAAAAAAAATCCTGAATAAAGTTCATTTTTTTATATGCTATGAAGAACTATAGTACAAGTAGTTTTGTGAAACATGCAATGGACTGCATTACTTATAATAAACATTTTCCCTGTATTATTTTTTGTATGGCAACTTACTGTTTTCTACTAGTTGTCTTTTTGCCACAAGATAGAAAAAAAAACGTAATATTTATGTAAGAAAGACTATGATGGCAGATTTCTGACAAGCCCCATTTACACGTTACATTGTTCCAAAGGATGCTTGAGTAGAAAATACAGAAGCACTAAACAAACCTACTATTACATTTGAGAAATCATTAGCTTCAAAGGAGTAATAACGGTATGCTATTAAAACTGTGAATACATTTTCAGTATCTGTATTGAAAAAAAACTTTATAAATATGTAAATTTCTGTTCAACAAATCCAAAATAAAATGCACTAAAAAACTGATATGTAGACAAAAGTTTATTTACACCATACAACATTTTAAATATTTTATACACAGTTGCAGCAGAGAAAGCTACTCAGAGCTTTCTAGAGAAAACTGCAATAATAAAGATGTGAAATATATTATTCATATAAAAGTGAGATTATTACTTTATTGCATTTAAAGCAATGAAGAATGTAGCTCAACAAACATTCATTTAATGACAAAAACTTTGCTTTTATATTATAAAGTAAAAAGTGTAGTAATGGCCAAACAGACTGTTATAAACTTTAAAAACTGCATAAATATATACATTGTGCTTCATGGTGAAGTTTTTTGAAAACTAAACCATATGAAGCGGTTACAACATGAATCGTTGCTTGAGGTTTATCTATAAAGATTACCTTACAAATCCATTCCACGGGTACTTACAACACAGGATGGTCAGAACTGTACACCTGGTCCTCTCTCCACTAGCCTGACTAGTGAGAAGTTACCATATGCAAACACCACTGACATTTGGCACATGAAGTTCCTGACATAGGATAGTCACACGGTCCAGATAGAAATGTCAGGCTTCCCAAGTCTTAAGTGTCAGTGCAATAAATTGTTTTATATCCACCTCAGTCCATTTTGATTTTGCTAAACTTCTGTTTGAAAGTCACCCTCTTGCACATCCAGAGGCAAATTCAGACACTTCTCCCACTCTGCTGGCCTCAGTTCCAAAGCGTCCTTTGCCTCTGTATCTAAGACATTGATTGTGGTGTAATGTTGGTATTCACTGGGGTTTTTGAAAGTGTCCCATGGATTCTTGTTTGGTGCTGGGTTTTCCTGTTGAGAAGAGAGGGGAAGAGAGTCATTATTTGATGACGAGGATTACTGCTTGTTGAAGTTCCCAGGAAGACAGCATGTTTGTGACCTTAATCGAGTTTATATGATTCAGAGATGATTTGAAATTGTGGCCAGCTGCAGGAAGTGGTTTTGATTTTAGTTTTCCTTCATTGAACAAACTGATGAACACCTTCTTTATGTTATCCTAAAGTTTTCCAGAAATCAAAGGAATTGAATAATTTATGGAAGGCAAAGTAGATGATGTTTTGTTTTGGGTATCTTGTGAAATGTCAGTATAGCTATCTCAGGTAGAAAGGAGTTTTCCCGCTAAGACTAAATGTAGAAAATTGAAGTATTTTGGCAGAATCTTTGGTGAGATAAAATTTGAAGATATGTAATGGAGCATGTTATGTAATAATAAAAACAGTCCCCAAACGGGCCATATTTCATAAAACTGAATTTCATTAATTTTGCTTAGTTTTTAAGAAATTATCCTTTTTAGAACATTAAAATGCTACTATGTCCCTTGTGTAATCTATTTTTTTCCCTGCTGTATATTCCCAATTTTCTACGTATTTGGGCAGCACATTAATTTAGCAAAAATCATTCTTCCCTTCAAAGAGCACAGCTTTTTGGAAAATATATCTAGCAATATAAGAGGTTTTAAAGTATGTCTACTGGCCAGCATTCCTTATATTCCATAGTATATACCCTCTTACTACTTGAGATTTAAGATCTGCCTAATTATTATTCCACCCAGACCTTCCATGTTGTAGGGGCTCAGTAAATATGAGTAGACATTCTTCAAAGTTTCTATAGCCTGATATTTTGCTAAGATTTAGCAGTGAACTTAAATTTATTTTAAAAAGTGTTTAAAGATTTCTGTAAAATGAGGGAATCTGAATGTAATAGACTATGCTGAGTAACATCAAAGAACAAGAAGGAAATCATGACTGAATTCTCTTTAGAACAAATTAGAACACTTAAACAACTATAATTGCTGAATGTGTCCTTTATCTCTTCCCCTTCACCCTAAATTCCAGGCTTCAACTGCTTATAATTAATTAGTGGGGGAAATGTAAAACAGGTACTGCAATTATTATCTGGGTTTCATTGAAAATAATAAAAATCACTCTCAAGTACAGATAAAAAGAGACAACCTATAGAAATACATACCATAACTAGAAAGTAAACTGTTAAAATCCTCAATACGTTAGATGTTTTTAACACTTATTAGCCTTAATCATGAGGACATACAAGAAAACAATAGCTAATAGTTAAGACGTGATAAAATTTTTAACCTTTAGGATATGAACAGGGGATTAATTCTGATTTAGTCTAATATCCTAAAGTCTTATGAACTATATAGTCTTGTAACTCTTCCCCGCCTTCCTTGCTCCCTTCACCTAATATTTATCAGCTGCTCTGTGTTGGCCATATTAGGCACTAGGGAGGATAAAGTGATGAATCAAAGATGAAAAGCCAACATGGTTCACTAGGAAGCATAAGATTTAAAGCCTGATATATACAGGTCCAAATTCCAGTTGCTCCATTTTATATGAATGTAACTCTGAGCAATTTACTTGATTTCTATGAACCTCAACTTTAATATTTGCAAAACAGAGAACTATGCTTTGTATTGTGGGCCAAAGGAACTGACAAAATATGCAGATTACCTATGTTATGGGGTTGCAAAAATAAAGTTACAGGGCCTAGTATAACACCTAGTATTTAATAAATGGTCACTATGTAGTAATCACACTTATTATGAAGGTGTTTATAGTTAAATGAAGGTTTATATATATAGTTAGATCTGTGTCTACAATCTAGGACAAGTGCTGACAGGGGTACAGACGAGGGTGGAGATAAGGCTTCCTTTTATGGAAAGCATATAAACCTTTCTGAGGAAAGTGATATTAGAACTGTCATAGAAGAATGAGCTTGGTCATAAAGACATGTGTGATTGGAGGCTGGGTGGCTGAACAGGCAGTCATACTGAGAAGTAAAAATCCAGACAGCATGCAGATGGGACAAGTCTGAGAAAAGTAACCAGTTTATTTTAGTTGGAGTGAAAAAGAATAGAATAAATAGGCAGAATTGAAAGCCAGATCATAAGGGACATTGTATGCCAGGCCACTCAGTTTGGAATTTATTTTGTAGGCAATGGGAATGGCTGAAGATTTCAGGGCACTACAGTGACCTGAATCAATCACTGATTCAAAGGTGTGAATTCTGCTGCATCAAGCTATGGAGAGGATTTATCCATCTTAGACAAAGGCTGTGTCTTAAAGGAGCTTTCTGGGAATCCTTAGTCTGAAAAAAGATGAATTAGTTCAGTCCTAAAAGGATTCAGAATATGTAAATTATTTCATTTGCTTTGAAAATAGGGGTTTCATTATGTTTGGAACAGATGTGATTTTCCATTTATATTTTGAAGATCAAGCATCATGGATCCATGAACTAAAATGGCCAATTTTAAACTTCCTCAGAATGTCTAGATCCTAATTTCACAGTATTGCTGCCAGTATACAACTGACTGAATTTCTGAGAGGTTATATAATTAATAAGGTTGGCTTTCTTGGTCATCTTCTCTGGCCTCCCATGGTATTCCCAGTAGTACTGTGATTCTTGCCCTTGTTCATAAATGTCTGGACACCCGTTAGGTCTGAGGCCCATGCTTCTTTAGTGATAAAGAACTACTGCACCCAGCAGTAGGACTCAGCCAAACAGAGTACCACATACACAAAAAAACCCAAAAAGTGAAAATTTAAGGGACCTATAGGACAGCATTGAGTAAAACAATATTTAGGGGTCCCAGAAGAAGAGAGAGAGAAAGGGACTGAAAACTTACTTGAAAAAACAATGGCTGAAAATTCCTGGACCTGAAGAAGGAAACAGACCTATGGGTTGAGGGAGCCTAGAGCTTTCTAAATAAGATAAACCCAGAGAGATCCACACCAAGACACATTATAATTAAAATGTCAAATGTTAAAGAGAAAATCTTAAAAGCAGCAGGAAAAAAAAAAAAAAAAACAAAAAAACAAAACTTGTTATGTATAAGGGAACCTCCATAAGTATATCAGCAGATTTTTCAGCAGAAACTGCAGGTTAGAAGGGAGTGGCATGATGTATTCAAAGTGCTAAAAGCAAAAATCCCAACGAAGAATATAAAAGTAGTAAAAATAATGACTACAACAAATAGTAATGGGATACACAAATTGAAAGATGTGAAATGTGACATCAAAAACATCAAACGTGGCAGCAGGATTAAAATGTAGAGTTTTAGAATGTGTGCAAACTTAACTTGCTATCAACTTAATATAGACTGGCATATATGTAGGCTGAGATATATAAGCTTCATGATCACAACAATGTTAAGACCTAAAGTAAATACATAAAAGTAAAGCAAAGCATCAAACCACATGGGAAGAGAGCAGGAGAAGATACAGAGTGGCTGAATGGTTTAAAAAAAAAAAAAAAGACACATATATATGCTGCCTATAAGAGACTCACCTCAGTTGTAAAGATACACACACAGACTAAAAGTGAAGGGATGATAACAGATGTTTCATACAAATGGAAACCAAGAGAAGGCTGGGGTAGCTATACTTCAGTCAGACAAAATAGACTTTAAAACAAAGACTAATAAAAGACAATGAGCATTACATAATGATAAAGGGATCAACCCAGCAAGAGGATATAAATTTGTACTTATGCACCCAATCTAGAAGCATATAAATGAATAAAGCATATATTAGCTGATGTAAAGGGAGAAATCGGTAATGATACAATTACACTAGGGGGCTGTAATACCTCACTTACATCAAAGATAGATCATGCAGACAGAAAGTCGAACATTAGCCTTAAATGATACATTAAACCAGATGGATTTAATAGATATATATGTCAAGACCACAGCTAACATTATACTCAAAAGCTGAAAGCTTTTCACCTAAGATCAAGAACAAGACAAAGATGCCCACTCTTGCCACTTATATTCAACAGTATTGGAAGTCCCAGCTGAAGCAATTAGGCAAGAAAAGAAATAAATGAAAAAAAAATAGTAAAACTGTCCTATTTGTAAATGACATAATTTTATGGGTACAAAACCCTAAACGCTCCTCCAAAAAATTGTTACAACCAATACATTCAGTTAAGTTGCAGGATACAAAATCAATACACAAAAATCTTTTGTGTGTATCTAACAACAAACTATCAGAGAAATCAAGAAAACAATTCCATTTCCAATTATACCAAAAGGAATTTAGTATCTAGGAGTAAACTGAACCAACAAGGTAAAAGACTTATACATTAAAAACTACAAGAAATTGGTGAGAAATAATAAAGAAGACACAAATAAATGGAAAGATATACCACATTCATGGGCTGGAAGAATTCATATTGTTCAAATGTCATATTACCCAAAGCAATCTATAAATTTGATACAATCCCTATCAAAATAGCAATGGCAATTTTCACAGAAATAGAACAATTCTAAAATTTATATGGAACCAAGAAAGATCCCAAATAGCCAAAGCAATCTGGAGTAAGAAGAACAAAGCTGAAGATATCATGCTCCCTGATTTCAAACTATATCACAAAGCTATAGTAATCAAAACAGTATAGTATTGGCATAAAAACAGACTAATGGAACAGAATAAAGAGCCCATCACCCAGTTACCCCATCCCCCCACCCACCTCCCTTTCCAAGGGCACATGATGTGATGAGCACTGGGTATTATACTGAACTGATGAATCACTGAACTTTTATATCAAAAACCAATGATGTACTATACCTAAGCTAATTGAATTTAAAAAAAAACCCCAGAAATAAACCCATGCATATATGGTCAATAAATTTAAAACCAAGGAGGCAAATCAAAACCACAATGAAATATCTCACACCTGTGAAAATGGCTATTATCAAAAAGACAAGAAATAAAAAGTGTTGGCAAGGATGTGGAGGAAGAGGAACCCTTGTGCACTGTTGGTGGCAATGTAAACTGGTGCAGCCACTGTGGAAAACAGTATGGTTTCTAAACTAAAAATAGAACTATCATATGATCCAGCAATTCCACTTCTGGGTATTTATCTGAAGAAAATTAAAATACTGATTTGGAAAGACATTTGCACCCCTATGTTCACAGCAGCATTATTTACATGGCCAAGATATGGAAACAACCAAAGTGTATGATTGATGGACAAACAGATAAAGAAGATGTGGTATACAGATATACAATGGAATACTACTCAGTCATAAAAAAGAATGAAACTTTGCCTTTCTTGTGACAACATGTAGAGAGGCTACAGGTTATTAGCTTATTACAAAATAAATCAGACAAACACCATGTGATTTCACTTATATGTAGAATCTAAAAACAAAACAAATGAAACAAAACTCAGAAGTGAAAAGAATAGATTAGTGGTTGCCAGCAGGGAGGGGGTTAGGGGGGAGAAGATGAAATGGGAGAAGGAGGTTGAAAGATAGACACTTCTAAGACAAATAAGTCATGCGGATGTAATATACAGAATGGTGACTATAGTCAACAATATTGTATATTATATAACTTTAGATACTGACAGGAGGAAACTAGATTAATTGGGTGATCATTTTGCAGTATATACAAATATCAAACCATAATTAATAGTTATGTTAATTGTACAATAAAAAAATTATAAACTCATTATAAGCCAACATGCATGAAATTCCCAAAGATGCTAATGTGGTCTTAGGCTGTATATATAGAAATGGAATATTAGCTGAATATTAGCATTCATCTCCCATAATTCATGGGCCTAGGAGCAGGCTAGCTGTTAATTCCGGACAAGTCCCTCTCTCCCTCTGTCTTCTCTTTTCCTCCTTCCCTCTATTTTCTCTTTCCTTCCTTCCTCCAACCTAGCAATACTGGGGACAAGGGAATGAGAATTTGTTTATTCTATATTCTAAAAGAGCAAGAATTTGGAGAAGCTCCTTGGGGGAAAGGGATCTTGATGGAGAAGAGTTTGCGAGACACACTCGGAATAAGAGAATTCTTTCAAAACTGCCTTTTCTTTGTAGTGTGATTTAGATGTTGTCCTGCCTGGAAGCAGGGAAATGGACTAAATGGTCTTTTGGGTTCCCTTTGATCCCCAAATTCTACATAATTACCATCCTTTGCAGTGCTAGGCAGGTGTTGTGAGTTAGTAGCCAGAAAAAAAAGGAAAAGACTTTGAGATTTTTGTTTTGAAAATGTCTTTATCCAATCATGCGATATTTCATTAGCAATGTGGCGCACGAACTATGACTGAATTAAGGATAATGAACTCACTCACATGTTCATTATTAATCAAAACTGAATAAGGAACTCTCTTCTGTTCTCAGATATTTAGGACAATAGTCAAGCAGCAATGACAACTCTATCCTTCCCACTCCTAACCTCCCAAATGATAAATATTTATAAATCTTTTCTAGAAAAGGCGTGCTGCTGCAGAGATGTGGTGTAATTAGTAGGCTATTTTGGTTGTCAGGAAATGGAGATATAGATATCTGTGCCATTAATGATTTAATATCCAGACCATACAAGGGGAAATTACAATCATATTATAGCAGTCAGCCAGCTGTATCTGTCGCATAAGACTTTCAGATTTGTAAACATAACTGTATTATTTTTTTTTAAACAAATGAAGTTTCTTCAGTTTTTTCAATGTTAGCTTTCAGTATTCCAAAATGAGTAGCTAATGTGTTTAGGTCTAACCTCAATGGTGCAGTTCTCATTTGCCTGGTGAACTAAAAATTGACGGGCCAGTATTAGGAGGAGTAGCTAAGAAAGAACCACTCACTACATATAAGTGTCTTCTATTTGCCCAGCATTGTATTGATGACAACAAATAATGCATGATTCTTGCTGTAAGGAGGAAAATAGGTTGATATACACATGAATTATTTACAGACCAATTAAGAGTTAAGGTATATTGTGTTTCTTATAATCTTCATTTAACAAACACAGACTGAACTACCAGAAATATTCTATAAATCAAGAGCAGCTACATACTGATAAATTACCATGACCAGCACTGTACTAGTACTGAGAGGAGTACAGGGAAAAACAAAGGTACATAAAATCTTCGTCTTGATAAACTGATGTTAACTAATCAGGAAGCTAGGACTTAGACTCACAACACACATATCCAAGGCTCATGAGAGTTAGAAGGTGATCAAACACCATGTCTCTTAGAGTGATATATGTATATACACACACCAGAACCCCAGACGCTGGGAGGAGGGGGAGGGCTGCAAAGGTGTAAGGCAAAACAAGGGGACCATATTTGGAGTGAGGAACAGTTGAGTCAGATGGCAGTCCCAGCTCTATCTCTCATAGCTGAGTCTCAGCTTCTTAACCTCTCATGTGCCCTACCTGCTTTAGAAAGTGTTTTGAGAACCAAAGGAAGCATTTATTAATTACTGTTTACTTTGTTCAAATTAGGAAAAATTGAGGTTTAGAAACCCAAGCTAGGTAACTTGCTGAAGATCAGATAGATCCTGGTTGAGTTTTGTATTCCTGATCCAGGGCCCTCACAAATAATTATGTAGCCTTTTCTGGAGCCATGCCTGCGTCATGTACATGGTAACTGCAAACTATCATTTGATGAATTCCTATGCTAGGACTGTCGTAGTGTGAATGAATGAGAAGCAAATGGTCCAATGAATAATCAAAGCCTCCAATGTTGAGGTTTCCCAAACTCTTGGGAAAAGAGTATTTCCTAAAACTCCTCTCATAAAATAAATGAGTCTCCTGGAGACAAAAACCTAACACTTCAGTTTCAGGTAATAGAGTATACATTCAAATGTATATGTGTATGTATATATATGTTTATAAGTACACATACTATAAAGAAATATATATTTTATGACCTTAAAATGTCAGACATTCAAATGAAAATGGAAAAATTTAGTCATCTATTTAGGTATTTGAATTAATTGACTTTTAACGATGATGAAGGGGCCAGGTGAACCTAATACATTTTTGATATATAACTAATTCCAATTAAAGCTTATAACTGAGAACACTTAAAACATGAATAAAAATGCTTAAGGAGTCTATCATTCCTAATTTGTCTCTTAGTGTATTCCAAATACACTGCGGAGCATTATTTGTTTTTTTCTATGTACGCCACTTCTGTGTTCACAAGACAATTGAAAGCTCCTGGAGGGTAAGGATAATGGCTGACAGCACACATCATTAGTGTGGTGCCAGGCACTGATGAAGCAACGCATACTTACCATACTGCTTGTATTTGGTATATCCCGAAATCTGTCCAAAGTTTGAAATTTCTGATTCAGCTCCTGAAACAGTTCCATATGCCTCTTCCTTGTATGCATGACCTTCTGCAAAAGAGAATAGAACGGCTCTCATTTCTAATTTGATTTATGCATTTTACAAAAAGGTTTAATATTTTCACTTTAATAAGGAAAATCAAGTTTGGCAGGAACCAGGAAGTCCCAAAAGACACCAAAAATGCAAATAAGCTGCATCTAATCCTTGTTTCATAGTCAGCACTTCTTGAACATGAAGAATTGGCTTTATTTCCATTTACGAGATTACCAAAAAAATAGTTTTCTCCTGTGGGTGCATTAAAAATGTAGCAGTCATTCCTGGATAAGATTTTCATCATTCAAAGTTAAACCTGTTCTACAAAAATTGTTATAAAAAAATGTTTAAAAACTTGGACTTGTAAAGCACCCAAGTCTCTCAATGTTTGTCATGGGAAATATTACTTTTTTTATGTTTTATTTCCATAACACTAAAATCCTAGTGGGCTGTACTAAAGGGGGAGCAAACTCTCAAGCACTACCATCTAAGGCTGACTCAAAGCACTAAAGTGTCTGAAATATATGGGAGATCTAGAATCTTACCCTTTCCATGAATAATGATTGAGTTTTGCAGAAGGAAAATCTGACCCATAGGTTTCATATATTTATTTACGAGATGGTACAGAATCTTAACAATTAGGGCTCAGAGCATAAATATGTGTAGTTGAAGAGCTTCTCAAATCACTGATACAAATATATTAATCCTCTTTTTTTAAAATATATTAATACTCTTCATCCTTGGTTACATCCTTTTCTCCCAACTTGATCATAACTCAACAAATAGAGTCCTAAACAAAAATGACCTCAGGGTAAGTATCATGGACTGAATCTTTTTCTATTACAGAATGTGTAACAGAGAAGCTAATAAATCCCCTGTATTTACAAGTGTTATTTTAAAGGAGAAAATACCTTCCTCAATTTTGATTTTTTAATTGTCAAAAATCAATATTTCAGTGATTTTCCAAGATTGTGCCTCCATGTTTGTGCAAGATTTTATAGTATTTTAAAGCATGTGCTTCATAACTGATGTTTGCTCATGTGGGCTTCATAGGTGTATTATATTCATGCCTAAGCTATGACTTGAACATTTGGCCCATTGTTTTAATTATCAAATATTTTCAAAAGTAAGAATTTGTTTTGGAAAAGAAATACATCTTTGGGGAAAGATCTATAATGCCTAATTTTCTTCTAAAAATACACGTGAAGAGAACACGATCTCCTTGAGGAAAAAAAAAGCAAAAGAGAAATGCAAATTAAATCTTTAACATATTTTAAAAAGCCTTATTCTCTGTTATGCCAAATTTAATGAATCTGTGTTTAGGCAATACTTTGTTTAGCTAGTTTCTTCTATTTTCATTAGCCTACTTTTATGAGAGAATTCTGACATTTTAAATCTTGCTCTAACCAAATTATTTTCATCTTTGCTCCTCTTGGTTCTAGGAGTTGGCTGTTAACGAATCAGGTGGTTGAGGATGAGAACATGGCAACATTACTCATGATGAGGACATGAAACATAGCAAGCAATTACAGAGCGATTAACTTCCCATCAGTTTTGGGGAGAGTACAGGAAACAGATTTGCAGGATTTACAGAGAAACACCAGGCAAACATAATTTGACTAGCAATGGCTGATGGAGATTTATGAGAGGCAGGATTTGCATAAGCAACTCAGTGGAGGGATTTTGAGGACCACATAGCTGGCAAACATAACGAAATGCATTCTGTCTCTGGGGACTCAAATATTCCCATGCAGTACCAGAGCCTAAGACACTGATGAAAATACTGATTTGTGTTATAAGAAAAACCTTTCAAAAAACAAAACTATAGTCATCAGAATATGAACTCTGGCTCTAACTTTCAAATAGTGTTTTTCATAATAATGAATCTTACCATGTAGTTATTTTTTGCTAGGGTGCAGGACTAAAGTCACGCTACTGACATTTCTCTAAAGATACTTCATTCTGTCAGCTAATACATATTCATGAGCACCACATATTGTGCTAGATGCTGAAGTAACAGTGGTGTGCAAAAATCACGTAGAGCTTCTCCCCTCTTATAGCTCAAGGCAGAATGGAGGACATAGGCATTAATCACATAAGAACTCAAATATACATTATTTTAGAACTGAGATAAGTGAAACAAATGGTGTGTCTATGTGAGTAAGTGATAGGGGAATTCACTAAGATAAATGCAAGTGAGGCAGATTTCCAAATTTTCACATACTTATTTTGAAGTTGAAAATTCTCAGATCAGTTATTCCTCATCTCATTTCTTCTTTCTCTTCCATTTTCTAAAATTCAGAGAATTTCTGGTATAATTTTTAATCTTGTGCCCTTTCCTCAGTGAGATCATTCCTTTCCAAAGACAAGGAGCATGTTCTCTTGTAAGATAGTTGATGTTATTGGCATAGCTTCCTCATTTTAAGGTGGGCATGTGATGATTTTGTCTATGCAGTCTCCATTTATCTTTGATCTTATGACAGGGTCCTGACTTTGCCTTGGGGACTTATGCCTGTCAATGGCGGTGGAAATGTCAATGGAAGTCGTTATCGTCTACTGGCCAAAAGGTCAGTTTTTCCATATCCTTCCAACAAAGTTCTCTTTTGTTGGTAGTCAAAGTCACTCTTTGTCTTGTGCAACCAAATATTTCTATTGGATAAATCATGTTTAATGAAGCAAAGTATTAAATGTATCCCATGGCAATGAGGGTATGTTAATTGGAGTTTTTATAATCATATTCTGACTGACTACGTAGCAGCTGATTCTGAACTGAGTGTATTTTATTTTGAGGAGCTACATTGTTAGAACATACTCAGAAATACATATGATGAATGCAAATGTTATATAACCAAAAAACATCTTGCAATATTCTACATAGGTTCATGAAAGCTACTCTGAGTACTAAAGCTCACGGACGCCACAAAGAAGATGGAAAGAAATTAAAAATTTAGGTGCTGAAATCTGGGGCTCTTCCTGCCTAGAAACATTACTTGCAAATCCATCTGCATCCAGATAGTCATTCTAATTTGAAATTGTCACCTAGGCACAGCCAGAAATCACGACAGCAATGATGGTCTGGTGGTTCTGAGAGAAGTACCACATTAGAGCTGCCAATCAAGAGCTCACCTATCTCTCAGGGCTCAGTTTGATTTTCCATGCGTGATTCCTTCTTGTTCACAGACTTAAGTATACCTTTCAGCTTTTTCAGTCGGGGACGCTTCCATTGACCTGGAAGCCAGCGTCACAGTAAATACTGGAGAGTTTCCAATCTGGCAATGTTTTGGGATAAAAACGTAGCTGTGGTTTTAGTTTTCACAAATAATAAAGGTTTCCCTTTATCTACTTACTTGTCTGAAGAATTATTTATTTGTAGCACTCATGCCTTTGATGGTCTTAACCACCTAATGAGAAGTTTTTGTGCTTAAAAATCTGGCCCATTTTGACGACTCTTTTTGGATTTTACTCACCTTAGGGTTTTATCTGTTTACCTTTTTCTTTCTTTTGTGACTGAAACATCCTGTGTCCCAAAGAAATCGAGTTCTGTGAAAAACTCAATTTTCTAAAGCCTTTGAAGATGATAAAACTATAACTCACGTAGATTTCCTTTTTAAATAAACAAAGATATTCTAATTGACACTATATATAAAATTCAGGTTGCTTGAGTTTTAACTCCTGTCAAATAACATACGCATCTTTTGCAATAAAGAGAAATGCTTGGTAATGTTCCCTTCCACTCAGGTTATTATGACATCACTGTTTGAAGCTGTGTATGAACCCCCAGCCTGAGAGGACCAGCAACTTAACTGCACAGAAATATCTCCCGAAATAGCTTATTTCATACCCTTATCTGTCATTTTCTATATTTATAACTCCAGGGAGGCTCTCTTTGCATTCTTTTAATTGTTGATATGAGAGAAAAAGTGATAGGTTGTATAGTACTTTCATGAAATTTCAGCTCTTTGAGAAAAAATCAGGATGTGAACCACCTGTATGTTTTGAGCACCTACTCTCTCTCAGGCACTCTTCTAGATTAAATACTTGGGACATGTCAAATCTAACAGCTCTGGGTCTGGACAAACTGGGATTAAGATCTCAGTTCCACCACTTTCAAATTGTGTGGTCAGAGGCACAAAATGTAATCCCCCTGTAGTTCCAGTTTTAGCCGTCAGAGTAACCTTACAGGGTTGTTCTGAAGATTTAAAAAGGGATACCCATCACTTATCACCGGAGGACACAGGTAAGAGCCACTTAAGAAATGGTGGGCATTATTATCTTTCTCAATCCTCACAATAACCCAGGGAGGTAGGAGTCATTATCTCACTTTGCTGATTAGAAGACAGAAGCTCAGGAGGCTAAAGTAAAGCTCCCAAGCTCCCATCAGTGGTGAGACAGTTGGGATTAGGCATTCTGAATCCAAAGTCAATTCTCTTTGCATGCTGCTCTCTTAGATACATCCCATATTCAGGGAGCACCCTCCTTTAGATTATTCAAGCTTGTGATTATGCCCTATTCAGATGGAAAAGCAGGTGAAAGAAACGGGTGGATTAAATGCCTTCCCTAGCAAGCCCATAAACTGGATATCAATCACCCTGCAACTATCTCATAGTACTGCAATTATCTTTTGAAGGGCCGGTCTCCATATCTTGTCTCTGAACACCTTGTGGACGGTGACTTTGTATCCCTGACACCTAACACAGTGTTTGATATTTGGCAGGTGCTCAATAAATGTGCATGGGATAAATGAAATCAATGAGATGGCATATGTATATAGGCCAGGGAAGGTACCTACAACATGGAAGGCTATCATAAACCTTGTCTTCTCTCCTTCTATTTAAGGGGTCTCCCAGCTGACAAGGAGACTTCTTTTATTGTCCCCAGACAGGATCCCTGCCTCCTATTCAGATCCTATTGTGCTCTCTTATTTTCCATATAAGTTGCCTATAAAGGGCCTGCAGGTGGGTTTGAAACAAACTGCTTGGAAGTTTTCTTATCTAAATTCAGAAGTGTGAATCACAGAGTTGGGATTTAAGTCTTAACTACAGATAAGGTAGGCAATACTATATGTAGACTTTTAGAAACAGAGAAATTGTTAGAAAAAGTTGGAGAATCTCCCAACTATAAATTTTAGATTATGGGGCCTGGAAATCACATTGATAGAATTTAGAAACCACTTTGCCTAAATTACTTTTTCTAGCCTTAGGAATATAGACACCTATGCTCTCATTGTTCATATTTACTAGTATAAACTTATGGTTATTTTGCTTCTTTTTTTTGCATTGCATAGGAGTCCTCAATCTAGAGTGGGCTGTTGAATACTAGTTTGAAGTGAATAAAAACTAATGTTAAGGAAGCAACACACACTGCAGGAATTAATCTTGATTCCTGAAGCTGTATTGTAAAAAGGGAATAATGTATGTACCTTTCCTTGGCTAGAGTCCCAGAGTATCCCTAAGACAGAACCTGGAGCCCCATGAAATGCCTGACATTACTAGTGTCTAGTTATGTTTCAAGCATGTTTCTATTTGAATAAATATATATACACAGGACTTAGACAAAGAATCTAAAAAAAAAAAACTGAATAAGGTATGTATTATTTTTTCTTTTGTCACTGTCACCCGAGGATATACTTGGCTGCAAATATTTGCAATAGTTTAACTTAGCATTATATAGAAAAGATGGATATAGCATAGGATTGGATTGCTCAAATGTTTCCTCTCAAACTGTGCTGACTGCCTAACAGAGTGCACTTACTGCAGGGAATGGGGGACAAAGCAGAGAGGGGCCTATTATTAGTAAGACATTTCTTTGAAATTGTATGCTTTATATTTAGAAAGTAATATGAATTTTATCTTCTATGCCATAGCTTAGCTATGTTCATAACAATATAAAATTAATATAAAATATTTTATCTCATATTCCCCTAAGTCTACTAAAAATTCAAGTTCCCACAAAAATGGGCATGATTATCCTGGATTTGTGCCTTCTTGTGCTCTCTGCTCACCATCACCTCTCCTCAGTTTGAAAAGCATGGGTTTACTGGATGTGTGGGGTTCATTAGGAACTTCAAAAGAACATTCTAAGGTGTTTTTAAGAGGTTATATCATTCCATGGAAGAATGTGACAAGGTTTATTTCTATGTTTTTTGAAGAGAAGATAAAAATAAATACCTCTCTGACCATATATTTTTAACATGGAATGGATAATATTGTCTATTGCAGTTTGAGATGTTTGTAACTGCACTCCTAAGAATTCCTTGAGACTTCAAGACAGTTTAAACTACCTGCCTGATATTTCTGATTTAACATCCTATTAGGCACCTTAATCCCCAAAGTATTAAAATGCAAACTGGCCTAACTAGATGTCTGCTTGACTTTCCTAGATCTGTCAAAGATACTACTAGAAATCCAGCCCAGACCCGTATGGTCCCCTTTCTTCTGCCCCACTATGATCTTGACTGTGCCATGTCCCTTCATTCCTTTCCTTTATGACCACTTCCTTTTTCTTTCCTGGACTAGTCACTTCCAAATTTCTCATTCACCCTACTCCAATCTTTCCTTCCTATTACTGCTCCAGTCACCTTTCTAAATCCCAGAGCAGAGCAAATTATTGCTCACTAAAAAACAAACAGAACACAATAGAACAGAACATTTTAGCAGCTTTTAGTAACAAATTAGGTAAAAATTCCTCCCTTGGGGTGCAAACTCTTTACTATATGGTTTCTAAATTACCTCCTCTTTTTATCTATAGATATCACGTTCCAGTGAATTTTAATTTACTTCTGGTTTCTTGAGAGTGCTACACCTCAGCCAACCTCCATACCTCTTCCTCTTCCTGGAACCTCTAAGAGCGGCCATTCATCTCCTTGAGTCCATAGCATGTAAATATCTTTGAAGTCCAGTGTGGCTCTTTGAGGTGTTACCTCCCTAGTCCATTTTCTATCTTGGTCTTTTCCCCAACTTAGATATACTGTTTGGTAAGTTTTTCTTAAAGCAAACTGGACTAATTTCAATTTTTAAATCATTCTTTACATAATAATTTACTGAATGCCTACTATCGTGAAAATGAATGAAGAAATCCTCATTCAAAATGGAAGAATCCATGAAGGGAGAGCTCTCATGCACTTCCACTCATCACAGTCTGCATAACCAGCAGGAAAAAGATTTTCCCTCAGCCTCCCAACAGCAAGCTGCCTCCACCTGCAGTCAATGAGGAGCTGCCACCACTTCAAAATCTCTTTTGCCTCCAATGAACTTTTGTTCAAAACAACCCCTTGCAGCTTCCTCCTTTCCTCTATAAAATCCCACTTTGTTATCTGGACTTGCTTCCTGTTTGCGCATGTGCCAAATTGCAATTCCTCTGCTATTCCCAAATAAACTCATTTGCTGCTCAGTAATATTTGCTGTTCGATTTTTAAGGTGGACATTATATGGTGTCAGAAATGGGACCTGAAGGCAATGAACCCGGATGAATGAATGACTCCCGGCCACTGTGTATGGTAGCCACTTCAGCCTCTTGCTCTCTCTGTGAGTTGTCTTTCTCCTTTTGGCATGGTAAGCCTCTTGTCAGAGTCAAGCTTCTTCCTTTTGGTTGAGCTCTCTGACTTTATTCTTGAAAGCATCAGCCTAAGACTACTCATTTGTTTGCTGAACCTCTGGTTTTAAAGTATGGGATTCACTAACCTCTCAATTCTTTACAAAGGGTTCTCCTTCTGGGACCCTGGCCAGTTTTTGTGTCCAAAACTATGGCCCTTCTTTGTGCATGTTCTTAGCCAAATGGACCAACTTAACCAAAGATAATTTAGAATTCCTATGCCACTGTGGAAAACTTCTGACCTCCCAAACTTGTTTTTCTCAGAAACAAATTAGAAGACCACAGCTCTAAAATTAAACAGACTAAATAGGATGCCTATTTTAGTTGGTACCTGAGTCTTCCAAATGTATCCAAGACTCTAAAATCACCTCTTTGCAAAATAAGGTTTCTAAATTAACCATGACACACAAACAATTCACAGTAGACAAAAGGGGTTCTGAGGCTACTTTTTCCCTTCCCTCTCCTCTTTTGTCTCCAGTACCAACTTCCTCTTTCCCCTCTACCACCCCCACCTCCTCTATACCCCCACTTCCTCATCTAGCAAACTGTGGACCATAATTAAATAATTTATTAAACCCAGAGAAGATCCTCAAAAGTTTTTATAAATGGATTACCTCCTGAGATTAGTGAATTAAAACAAAACAAAACCAAAAACCGTGACGTGTCTTTTGGGGTCTCTTTTTGCATCTGTGTGTTTATGACTGTCTAACACTGTAGATATGGTATTTTTCTACTTCTGGGTGGTATTGCCAAAGTTAATTTATGAAAGGAGCCCTATTTAATTGGCTTTAAAATGAAGCACTTATGAATTAAGTTCTCAGAAATATAACATCCACTAACCCAAATATTTTTCAGGTTCACATGATTTGGGAAAATATTTGATGTAAAAGCTAGTTTAAGGTTGTTGGTTCAATTAAAATGTGTGTCTTTAAAGTTCTCAGCATTAAACATAAAACTTTTGTTCTAGCGAGGTTTATTAAAGTGCAGTACGTTCATGTTATTTCTTTTACAAAATTTGTGAGCAAGAAAATAGCTTAGGCTGATAGCTAGTTGTCTAACGTCTCATTACATTTTGGTGGGTAATCTAAACATAATTATTAAGAATAAGTAAGTTAAAATAAATGTAAGTAGGATAAAAAGTTTTTAGGTAAACTTTTTAGTTTCCCTAATACATTTGGTAACCTTAAAGTTTTGCTAAGTTAAAATAAATGATGGATATTCATTGAATATCTACATCATTTCTAAATAAGGTAGAAAATGGACATCTTAATTACTGAACATAGGTTTATCTATTTCTGGCTTCTTTTTACAGAGAGACAAAAGATATTTTATTAATGAACATTTTTGTACCACATTGAAAAATTGTACTAGAAATTATGAAATGTATTCATGAATTGCCAGCCTAAAAAAATGCTAATCTAAAAGTTCATAATTGCTTGCTTAGTTTTCACTAAAAATTAAGGCTTCTAAGGGTTAAGAATTCTAATTAAGGTTTCTAAGTGGTAAGGATTCTAATTAACATATGTAATTAAAGCTAGTAGACACAATAAGGGAAACAACTCTATACAAGGAAAGTAGGGTATGTTTTTGGGTTAGAAAAGGTATGAGGAAAAAAAAGGTATGAGGCATGGAGATACATTTCTGTTGAGGGAAACAGAAAGGACAGACTAAGGTGGACATAGAAAGCTGTGGAAGGTCTGTGAAAAAGGAATCTTGGGAAAAATTTTTATGTATGATCAAGCTGGATAAAATTTGTTATAAGGGTTTAAAAAATAACCTTTAATAGTATATTTATGTAAAATTAAACCTTGATTTTTCTTTTACTTACTATAAGGACAAATTTTTCTTGGACTTTTGATAAGAGATTGTAAAAAGTTCTTTATCTTTTAAAGTAATCTGGCTTAAAAAAAGGATTCTATGTTTTGTTAAAATTTTCTGTTTTTGCAGTCTTTATCAGGTCTTTAATTATGTAAGTTTTAACTGGAACTCTGTGACTTTCTGTATTTCCCTTTTAACATCTTCCATTGTTATCATAGTTAAATGGATGACGGTTATTTCATCAATCCTATTTGACCAAGTGTTTTAAAACTTTTTGATATTTTTGACAAATTTCTCCAAATCCAATTTTAAATAGTCTTTTTGATCTTGAACTAACTTCGGGTTTTCCAAGAAGTCTCTAAAACATCTCAATAGATTTGTTCTCCTTACAAAAAGAGAGAGATTAAGCCCTTTAGGGTTATTTGATATGTTAAATTACATGAGAAGCATTTTCCAATAAGTGATGATAAACCATCTTAGGTTATGTTATGCAGGTAAATGTTATTAATATAAATATTTTAAGAATTATATGAAATTCCTGGAAATCTGATGTCTTGGTATAATGTAACTGGCCATAATTCCAGTTATTATCTTAAAATATATGGAAAACCAAATTTTCTTGTCAACTCCATTATAATGAACTTGCATCACATCTTTAATAATGGGCATTTTAAGTCTTTTGTCATTTACATGGAGTTATGGTTTTACTCTGATGCTTTTAGAAAAGTGTTCCTACAGAAGTGATTGGTCTTCAAAGAGATTCATGGGAAGAGCTCAGAAAAAGTGCAGGTTTCTGGTAACTTTGAGATCATAAGTTGAACTGGGTAAAAATTTCCAGAACTAATGTAAAAACTAGATTCAAGTGGAATAAGAATAACATGGTATTGAATGAATGGAGGAAGATGATTATAATTTTTATGACTTCTAGTTTTCAAACACTACTGGTACTTTAATGTTTTGCTTGCTACATTAAAAGGAGCCCTTTTATTCTTTTCTTTAAAGCTATCTATGAAATACAGCAATTTGGTAAAATATAACTTTGTAAACAAAGATGAAATATTTACTTTTTCTCCCTACCTGATCCCTCCAGAATTTTGAAACTCTTCAGTACTTTTTCACATGGCAATATAGTTAGTTATTTACATAAATACAATGAGAATCCGTTCTCCTTGTAATAAAAATTGGAAATATTGGCTACTTTACCAAGACTCTGGATTATTTTGAGAGAGATGTGCATAAACTCAGATTTGACAGGGCAGTTTTTAAGGAACTAAGGCTACTTTATGGAGCCAGTAAACCTCCTCATAAAAAATCGACTTGGCACCTTGCTTACAAGGTTCTAGCAAAGCAGTCTTAAAAAGAGCTTATATGGTCAATCACTGTTCTTGCTAAACTTGTGTAAATAGTCAGGCCAAGTTTAATGCACACAAATTAGTTTTACTGTGATTATCTTTAGTAAATATCAGGGGAAGTATAGAGAGAAAAATCATGTTTGCACATTTGTCTGTATTAGATTCTAATCCTGTTAAACTGTACTAGATCCTGAATTCTTCTGGTTTTCTCAAATATCTGCCTACCACTCTCCAAACTAATGTTTCCAATTTTTCCCATGCTTCTGATTTGGATCAAAGACTGCCCTTGAACCTCCTTGAAAGGAACTATACCAGGTCCTCCTCATTACCCAAATGACAGCCCGACTTCAGGGGTTTGAATCTTGGACATACATCCCACAGCTAAAGATGGCTGCACCTGACATCTGGTCTTTACGAACCCTGGAGATTTTCAATCAAATGGAAGAGAAATAGTGGACATCAAGGCAGACTGCTTCCACTCAAGACACCACATCAAGACTTCATACTTTAAACATAAAGTCTTTTTCCCCTTCTTTCTTTTACCTTGGCATTGGCCTGGAAAAAATAAAGCCATCACCTCTATCTTCCTAGGCTGTTGCTAGGGGGATAAACTCTGGAATTTAGAACTTTTTTTTTTTTTTTTCAGGCTAAGAGAAAACCTGATTCCTGATATCTGATCTATTTAGCTGGCTACTTTCAGGTTTGGGCTCCTCATGTAGGACCTTATACAAACTAGATTTATTTGAGAGAGAGAGAGAGAGAGAGAAAATACAAGCGTGAGGATGGAGAGGGACAAGAAGACTCCACACTGAGCATGGAGCCTTATGTGGGGCTCGGTCTCAGGACCCTGAGATCATGATCTGAGCCAAGCCAAAATCAAGAGTGGGACGTTTAACCAACTGAGCCACCCAGGTGCCCCCACAAACTAGATTTATTATTCTGCTTCTCTTTGTGTGTTGTATAATCATTTAAAAATTTTGTGCCTGTTGCCTGTTGAACCTTTGCAGAAATAATCTGTCCAATAGGGTGATGCTGGCTCAACATTTCAAGATGATCTCTAATGCTTACAGTCTTGATAAGACAGAGTCTTTAAGTGGGAAATGCCTGAGAGTTTTCCGTTCTATCCCTTGTTACTCAAATGTGGCCTTAAATGGTTTCCAATAATCATGCTCTTTCCTTCCACAGTGGGACATGACAACCAGGAAGGGTCCTTCCTGGCACCAAGGGACAAAAATCACTAAATATAGAAAACCTGACTCGATCGGCAATGCCTTCAAGGAATGTTTAAAACAGTACCTCCTGACTTCCTATTTTCCTTTCCAGGCTTGCATGTCCTGAATTGCAATTCCCAAATAAACTCATTTGCTGCTTGATAACCTTTGTTTTTTTAATTTGTTCAAATTTTGATACCATATACTAGATCTCTGATTGGAGCTGAGAATGCAAATCCAGTAAGGAGTTTGGTCACAGAATATAGGGATATCACTACAGTATTTTCTGTATACTTTCCTGAAAGTAAGAATTGATGTTACATCATTTTGACTAGTCAACACTTTGCTCTCTTTACTCCTAAAAACACAGTATTTTCTTGGACATTGGCAACATGAAAGGAGTTTTTCCCAGGTATAACATTTACTGGCCAATATTTTATGTATGTACGAGTTGAGAGAATATTGTTATTGTGTACAGACTTTGGGGAGTGTATATGGCCTAAAGGGAAGACATCTTCAGGAGCCCAGGAGACAAATTTGCTTGTCAGTGGCAAAATGCCTACATTGGCCACTGTGTGTTAAAGCTTATGGGGTGGGAATTTGGGGACTAGCAAGTAGTTTGATATAAACAAAATTTATCCAGCCTGATTTAAAGCAGAGGGAGGCAACTCTGGCTCTTCGTCAAGGACCATCCACAAAGTACAAATATATCGTATTAAAATTTATCAGCATTTAAAGCTGGCAGTAATTTTTCTGAACACCATCTATGAGGTCTCTGCCACATACCTACAGTTGCACACAGACTAAGGGGAGTGGTACTAAAAAGTTTGTAAAGAAAATGTAGTATCTCAAAGTGTCCCCCTGGCTCCCAATTTTACACTTCTAGCAATCATGCGGTAACTAGTGTAATTAAAGAGCTAACTACCCAGGGTTGTGTTGCAACATCTCCCATTACCAGTAAATGTTTTGATAATACCATGGTTAGATGTTGGGATACTAAGCAGCAGGAAAAAAGCATCTGCTTAAGGAATCTGCTACCAGTTGCCACAGAAAATATATGAAAAAGGAATAGTTTTTCTAATGCTCCAACTGACCCAATATGGTAAGATTTCTTTTCAGAGCTTCAGATTACATAGCTTTGGTTGGTTGCATTGAGACTTAATTTTAGATCTAGGTTTTTACTATATTTTGTCACTGATGCCTCATGGATTAATTCCCACCTCCTTTCCTTTGTACTGACACAACTTATTGCTTTCAGGACAAAAAATATATACACAATGATCCTCCATTTTGGGTGACCTAAAGAATAGAAAAAATTTTTTGTCCCTTAAAAGGCAGTAAAAAGTAAAAAAATGAAGATTGCTGAGTGTTTTTTCTTTGTACTCTAAAACTTAGGATAGAACGAAGTTTTTATCCCATGCCAGGTTGCTACAACTGAGATACATCAGTAGGAAATTTTGCCACATAATCATTGAGGTCAGATTCTTTATTATTACTTTTTTAGTAAAATTTCAGACTACAAGAAACAAAGGCTAATTCTCTTTAGGGTAAAACCAGAGCTTGTTTACCAATGCAGTAAATAAAAACAGTAAAGTCTCACTTTTGATACCTGATGTATATGGTTGAACTACAACATTCATCTACATAAAATGATTGATTTAGAAGTTTCCATATTCTAAAAGGTTTCCATAATTTTAGGAATATCAACTAAGATTATCAAGTTCTATGTAAGCATCAAAACAGTACAAATATGCTAGAGAAATTTATAATGTATTATATCCAATTATGTCAGCGGGCTATGAATCATATCCAATTATCAAGATGCATAAGTGCCTTTTATGTGACACTCAAACATGATTAATTTTGTGCTTAGCATAAGCTGCTCAAATGGTATGATTTCAGTGATTTCTAGCATCGATATTACAACATCAATATAAATTCAATGCAAATTGGAAAATGAACATCTTCATCTTGTTTATATCTGTGAAAAGGCATTTACTGAACACAGGAACACACTGAACCAACAGTTGCTACTGGAAAAAAGAATCTGGAATGTATCACAGAGAACCTAAATAATAGGAATCAGTACACAAGGCAATTCCAGAGAAAGCCTAGGTAACCAGTCAAAGCATTCTCAGAGGCTCTGTTTTCAGGTAGTTACGGAAGTAAAACCAATATAACTGTTACAAATATGAAATGAAGAGAATGACATTCTTACCTCATAACAAACTGAATTGATCAAATTCAATCCTCACCATAAATTGCCCATTTGTCTTAGTATTTATAAAATGGATTCCTTGTTTGGAATATCTCAGTTTAGTATATATCTAAGTCAATTAGAAGTTAAAATTTTTTTCTACAAGTAGTTTTACAGTATGGATTCTAATTAAAAATGTTTGACTTCTCATTTAACTTCTAAAAAGTAGAGCTCCTACATACTGCAGAGTAACATGTTTAAGTAATTATATGTCAATCTTGAATTCAAGCAATTAAAATTATTTTAAAAATCCAGAGAAACTTACCTCAAAGTCAAGGTCTGAATATCGTGATTTTCTTCTCTGTTAGATTTTTTTAAAAAGAAGAAAAACCAATATAAAGTTATGTTTAGTCATTCAAATAAAATGAAAATTATTATTTTCAATAAAATGTCCTGCATCTTTGTATTACAAGTATTTCCTTCACAGAAGAATATGTTGAAATTTTTATGATTTCAAACTCTTTCATCCATATTATTTCATTCTTACTTTGAAGAAGAATATAAAAATACAGAGTATTTCTCATCTTGACCTCTTAACTAATTTTTCAGTAAGAATTTAATATAAATTCACCCAAAAATTTCAATCTTGAAGGAGACGTTAGGTCCATATAGCAAAGCTATATTTTTTTACTTTAGAGACACAAAGGATTAAAAGCCATATAGGAAAAAATCATCTAGTCATCTCAAGACTTCCCACCAGCCTATCTCCAGGCTTCATTTCTATTAAAATCTCTCTGGCCTTCTTCTGTCTGAGTCCTAAAGTTCTGTATGTCTCAATCACAGATTTTTTGGTATTTAATAATTCTCCATGATAGAAAAGTCCTAATTGCTAGTTCTTAGAAACAGAAGTATCTATTCTAATTCAGTAAAAAAAAAAAAAAATAGTCCACACCCCCGAGAAACATAAATGTAGATTTCAATATCTCAATGTTCCTCTATGACTCCAACTCTGTTAAACAGCTCCTGATTCTAGTTATAGATCAATATGTATTAGTAAAATGATTAGGTGATAAGCCTGATAAAGTCAGGAAATATTAAATGAAATTAATGTGACTATGAGTATTAGTGTAGGATAGGTACACTTAGCATGTGCTCAGAGGGATTTGATATAGAAGGAGGTATCTGGTAAATGTAGAAAGGGTCCTCCAAATTTTTAGAGAACAAAAGAAAGTTTCCAATCTGAGGGTGTTTTTTTTTTTTTAATTTGGATTTTTTTGGAGGAAGTGGGGGTGAAACAAAAAATAAATATTAAAAACAAGTAATATTTAGGCAGTTGAATACCATGTAAACCTTTCCTTTCTCTTCTGCTGTCCCATTACCTATCCCAATACCTACCTTAAGTTCAAATGTATCAGGGAATCCTACCCATGGTAGTTGATTCTTGTAACTGCTAAATAGTAGAGACAGACAGGCACTAATGTAGTTTATTGAAAAACCTGCCTATGTTTTTGCAGCTAGAGTTACAATGTCACTGTAGAACCAGAGCCTCTCTATGTAACCAACTCCCCAAAGCATGCTTCACTAGACAGAAGGGGCTATACTAAAAGAAAGATTTTGTTAAAAAAGAAAAGTCAAAGTTTTGAAATTATTTGATTTTGGTGGAGCTGGATTACAGAATCCAGTCTTCAAGTATGATCAAGGAGAAAACTGAGAAGGAGACTGCTTTATTAAATGGCAATAGCATGTTGATGTCATTTTGGTCCTTGTCTCTGGCATCACCGTAGCCTAGCTCCGGTGACATCCTGGAAGGTGAAATGTGTGCAGGAAGGCATTTAACCCAGGCCTCCTTTGCCCTCTCCCGCCACTATTGTTATCTAACTGCATTGTATAAAAATCAGGCTCCCATGTGGGGCATCACACTTTGCGGCAATATGCCATACTGAATGTCAGTGCTTCCATTCTCCTCTTGAATGCTTTGCCTTCTCGGCACTGTGACTCAGCAAGATATTTTTTTAAGTATACATTAAGCAAAATTCTTTCCTTAATACACAAAATGCAAGCCTGGGAACAGTTTTAAGAAGTTCCTATAGAACATTAATCATGAGCTTTGCATTCCATTTGAAAATTAAATAGTGAGATCTTATGAAAAAGGTTCCGCTAGCCAGCAAGAGACCCTTCTGTTGCACGCATTGAGGGGTTCTCTGTTGCCAAAGGTCATAACAACCATACGCTGCTCAGTTTCTGAATGCAAAGCTGTGTAGCCTAAGAACTGGAAATGCTGACGGACACATTATCACTAAAGGCTCCATATTTTAGGAACAAGCCCAAAAGATGGGACCTAGAACACCAGAGATTTCACTTCTGATGGGTGATGTCACCTATGCACCTATATTGATATAAAATATGAAAAAGAAAATGGATATACTCCTATAAATAGATTTCTCGCTCTTCTATTGAATTCTATGAAAATTAAATTCTAACATAAACGTATAGCATAACTAGCAGCCTTGAGGGATTAGACGAAGAAGTAAACAAATGAAGCACACAGATTTCAATCTGAAGAGCTTAAAGATGATAGTGGTGGGGATAAGCAGTGAAGACTTAAAAATTAGAGAATGGGCAAAATGCGGCAGATTTTCAGAGCCCATGGGAGGTTAAAATTTGTGTCCTATTATTCATATCCCCACAATACTGACCAAGTGTACCAACCTTTCATAGTTTATAAAGTGCTTTCACCTCTGAACATGCTACCTGCCCTGGGGGATGGTCAGGAAAGTATTATTTTTTGTATCCATTCTATGAATTAGGCACACTGTGGACCAGTGTAGTTAAAATGACTTGTTCACTTAACCTGGGTAGTAAGCAAATGAGCTGGGATTCACACCCAGGTCTTCTGACTCCAAACCCTGTGTTTGATCCACTATCTCCCACTACTAGGTCAGGGGTAAAAGTGGTAATATTTTGTAGTCAAGATGCCTGTGATATTTTATTGTTACTGGAACTCAGCAAGAACAACAATGCAGGACCCAGTCAATCCAAGGCTGACAGCAGTGGGACAGAGATGCTTTCTAGCCATAAAGTAAGTTTAAGCAGGTTAACTTTTATTTGTCAATTATATTTTAAAAGAGAAAAAAAGCATCAGCAGGATACTTTGAGAGAAAATCTAATGGCAACGTAAAAGAATTTGTGTTGACTACAATAACTTAAAAACCATTTGAACATGGGATACTTTATGAGCAATGATACAGGAACACATAGTAGCTGACCTCCACCTCTGTGATGTGTCTCCCATTCCAAAATCCTAGTTTATCTTAAAGAGGTATCTGGCACTGGGAATCATGGTGTAATGCAAGAACCAGAGTGTTCAATTCTGTTATCCTTGGTATACTTGCAGTATGTTGGAAAGTCTTCGAAAGCACTCAAGTTTGTGGAAACTGACTGACTTACATGTTTATTCAAATGTCCCTCTGAGTTTGCTCGGAAGTTACTGAAAGGTATAAAGGTGGTTAGAAAAGGTGGTTATGTGTTTAAAAAATGAGAATCTATTAAAAAAAAAGTGATCAAGGGGTGCCTGGGTGGCTCAGTCGTTAAGCGTCTGCCTTCGGCTCAGGTCATGATCCCGGGGTCCTGGGATCAAGCCCCGCATCGGGCTCCCTGCTCGGCGGGAAGCCTGCTTCTCCCTCTCCCACTCCCCCTGCTTGTGTTCCCTCTCTTACTGTGTCTCTCTCTGTCAAATAAAGTCTTTAAAAAAAAATGATCAAGACATAACAATTTTTCTGATTAAGTTGACAACTGAAGAACTGCTACACATAAATTTAAAATAAGCCAGGGTGGTGTTAAAATATTTTATGAGGATCTAAATCCCTCTGCCTATATATATCCCCAACTTCTCAAATAACTTGATACAAAGCATCCTTTTTGTCACAGTAGGTGATAAAAAAAATCTCTTCAGTTCTTCTTTGTGGTTTCCTTTCCCTAATTTTCCACTTAGAACTCATCCTAACTTGTATTCTATCCTCAACACTCCATTAAAATTCTTCTTGTCAAGGTCTCTGAGGAGCTGCATCTGGTCAATTTCCAAGGTCAACTTTCCTGTCCTTAGCTTGCTGGACTCTCAGAAGCTTTTGAAAGTTAATCATTTCCCCCAATAAAACACATGATCTTAGCTTTTCCTCCCTTCTCCCCTCCTGTTTGCTGTAGCTCATTCTCAAGTGTCCTTTTGCTGGCTCTTCCTTATCTCATTGTCTTCTAAGTGTTGAGTTCCTGAATTCTCTTTTTTTCTCATCTTCTCTCCTGGATGACAGCATTCATTCCATGGTGGTAAATACTATTTAAGTTCCAAACACTCTTTTTTTTTTTTTTTTTTTAAAGATTTTATTTATTTATTTGAGAGAGAGAGAATGAGAGATAGAGAGCACGAGAGGGAAGAGGGTCAGAGGGAGAAGCAGACTCCCTGCCTAGCAGGGAGCCCGATGTGGGACTCGATCCCGGGACTCCAGGATCATGACCTGAGCCGAAGGCAGTCGCTTAACCAACTGAGCCACCCAGGCGCCCCCAAACACTCTTTTCTTCTTCATGTCTTTCCCATCACAGAAAATGTCAGATATCTAGTTGGTCAGGTCAGAGACTTTCCCCCATCTCTCACTCTGTACATCAAATCCACCAGCAAGTGGTATCTATTTCACCCCTGAAATCTCTCTTGATCCACCTACTCTTCTCCATCTTCACTTTCACCTCTACAGTCAAAGGCATTCTCCTGTCCTGTCTGGATAACTTCAGTAGCTCCCTAACTGTCTTCCAGCTTTCTGCTCTATCCCCACTCCTAATAATACTGGATCCTAATCCTTTCCCCCAAACCATCAAAGGGATGGATGGATGGATGGAGAAATGATTATGACAATCTTTCACTTAACAGTCCTTGTTTGCTTCAGTTGTTTTACAAGGCTCTCTAAAATCTGTTTTTTTCTTCCTATGCCAACGACATCTTAAGGAGCTCACCCACTGTCACACAGGACTTCTAATCCTGTGAAAATATTCCAAACTCTTTCCTATCTCTGTATTACAGTTCCTTTTGCCTGAAACACCTCCTCAACCTCCAGAGAGATCCTCATAAGCCATGTTCCTTCTTAACTTCACCCCATATAGCACTTTAGGAGTTTTAGGTCACCTTATCAAGTCTCTCCTTACATTCTATGGGTCCTTACCCAGCCTAGTACACTCTTTTAGATTATTCATTTGTTACCAGTTAATTATTTCTCTCTTCCATAGGGTTTATTCACCACAGGGATAGGATCCACATCTGTCTTGATCACTTTTATATCCCTAGCATCTGCCAAAGGGCCTGGCACAATAATTCACAAAATTATTGATGAATAAGTAAAGGAGGTACACTACGGCAGGTAAACAAGTCCAAAATAACGTGACTTGTTTCTTGTTTTTGTTCTGTTGTTGTTTTTCTTATTCTTTGGGAGAATATGGGTAAGCGGGCAGACTAAATACACAAAGAAAACCATTATGAATGGATTAGTTGACAGTCAAAAGGATCAAGACAATTGAGGGGAATGCAGGCTTGTCACTAATGGAAGGAAAAAAAAATTCAGGATGATTTAAGAGTAAGAAAATGTACAAGAGTATGAGGCTACACAGAGGAATACTTAACAAGTATATGCACTGAGGCATCTTTCCATATCTAAATCCTCTAGAACAATGAATAGTTTCTCAGAGGGAATAATTCATTATTTGTGTCACTTCAAATTAAACTGGACCAGACACGAGAAAATTCACTGCAAGGGATAAATTGCAGTGACTAATAAATGGCAATATGACTGCCATTAAAAGTTTTATTATAGAGTGAGCAATGAACATACTCAAGGAGAAAGCTTTGATACCAAATCCATTCAAAATATCTGTGAAAATAAAACCCGAGGATAATTAATTTTGACAAATGACTTTTATTTCAGCTAATTTTGTTTGCATGCCTGCATAAAAGACAGAATTCCCTAATCTAGGAGCAAAAACAAAACACTAAAAGAAGGGCAAGCCTCCTTTCATCACAGCTATGTGAGAACAAAATGTAAAAAATAAAAAGTGGCTTCTGGACAAAGGTCAGTTCTGTAATGGTTTCTGTTAGTGACCGTCTCCCAGCTCCCAAGTGAGGCCATAATATTTTGTCTAAAGCCTGAAATATTGATTTAATACAGCATTCAAGCTTCTTCACAGAAATTCAAGATATAATGCTAATGAAATAATAACACAACCTTACATCTGAAGGGCTTCTTTCAATTTTCAAAGGGTTTTCACATACATTATCTAATTCGATCCTCACAGGAGTTTTATGGGAGGCAACTGCGATGTGACATTATAGCTAACATGTTTTACCTTTAAAAACCATTATGGTGAGAGCTCTATAATTCATGTCCAGAAAACTGGAGTATAAAAATGTAGCTTAGAATGGTGTCCCTTTCTACCTGTTTCTAAATTGAGGGAGACTTATCTGACAATGTTTTCAGATACATAGTTAAGTTTATACCGAAATGGTCAGAAAAGCTGGAGTAGCAAATCTTTCTGCTCCTGATAAAATCATTTTGTAACCTATCTAACTCTGATTAGCCATTAAGGGTTTCTTCATGAATAAGAAAAATTAAGACACAATTTGTCAGGAGAATGAGAGGAACCACTTAATGTATTTACATCTGAGCAAAGCGTTTCATAAGAATTCTAGTGATAGTGGAGCTGAGAAGCCACATACAGGATCACAAGGTAACCCAGAGATTAGCAGAAGTGACTATCCCCCCCAGGCTGGACAAAGGGAGATAGCATTGTGACCTAAGCCCAGGGGCTGAGACACCTGGCCAAAGCCAGAAGCATTAAGAAACAGCAGCTAAAGAGACACAGGATGGTGTCCAAAGCAGAATGAGCAGGGGAGAAATAGCCTGGGATTTGGCCCACCTCCAATCTCTCCCCAGTGCCTCCTAGTGGCCAATCTCTTCCAGTCAGAAGCACAGGAACCTGCATCAGCCCTGAGTGACACAGGGGAAAAGCGTGCAGAATGGACCATGTGCCAAACAGGCCCAGGACATGCATACAAACTGGGAAGATTTTTGAGTGAGGAAATGTTTATTATTTAAATCTAACAAGCTACAGGCTGTGGAATAAATACCAGTGTTCCAAAGATTCAAAGCAAATACTGACCTTACAATGATATACCTAGAATTTTTAAAAAAATAAATAGAACCACAATCCAAAATTTAAACTATGTTTCATAGTCCTCAAAATGGCTTAAGGACTATGATACCTTAATATTTTCCCCACCTGCTCCACAGCACCTAGTGGTTACTTGCTTTTTATACACACCAAATATCAACACATTTTTTTTTCATTAATTGAAGGTGAATGACTTAAGTGCTGATGACAGTTTCATTTGTCTTTTTTTTTTTAAAAAACATTTATTTATTTATTTTAGTGGGAGACAGAAGGAGAGGGAGAGAGAATCTCAAGCAGACACCCTGCTGAGCGCGGAGCCCAATGTGGTGCTTAATCTCATAACCGGGGCCAAAATCAAGAGTCAGATGATTACCTGACTGAGCCACCCAGACACTCCTGACAGTTTTATTCTTCTTAACCTTAAAGCATTTAGAGGACATCGAGGGCTGGAGCCATTGTGAGTGTTTCTACCATATTAAAATTCCCATTATCCCATAGTTGTGGAAACTAAATCTTTCAAAACTAAAATTTCAGAATTGCTCATCGAGCCCATCCTGCGAATGGATACAGTTGGGAAGATGGAAGATAAGACATTATATAAAAAAAAGGAAGGTAATATTGGGCAAGGAGAAAATCTGGATAAGCTTTTATGCCAAGAAACTTCATGCATTCATCAAACTTTTTTACACTCAATAATTGGGGGTTAGCTAAACAAACTCCTCTGGAGGCTACAGCCTTTTCTGCTGGCACTGTCTTCAGGGCTGGGGAGCCTCTCTCCTTCTTTATTGCCTCCTGCTTATTTGAATAAATAATTCTACACACTCACCCACTCTGGCTCTCGTTTTCTTTCCCTTAAATCTTGTTTCTCCTTGCCTTCTCTTTTCCTTATGCAAACCACATTCTGTGCTACAACTGGTAGCTTTTATCTTCTTCTCTTTCTCCCCGCAACCCCACTTGACGATTTGTGAATACCCGCTCCTCTGGAGGAAACTTCCTGAATTCACATGAACATCAAGAACATTATTATTCTTGAAAGGATCCTGATGCACCTGGCCGTCCTCTGCTGCTGCAGTTTCCCGGGCTGGGTGTTCCTGTGGGTGTGATCTTCCTTCTCACTCAGAGGGGGAGACAACTCAAACTGTTCTATGGCTTGGGCCTCACGTCATCCACATATTCACCCACTTGCGTCTTTACATTGTCTTCTAAAAGACTCCGGGCACCTCCTGGCTACCGTTGATCCCCTCATTATGTAGATAACTCCAGTCATCTTTTGGTTTTATTCTCTAATGTCAGGATATCATCTTCCTCACTGGTTGGCCCTGCAGATACAGTCTAGCAGAGCTGATAACTCAACTTGACAGCGCATCACTCTGCTCATGAGGAAAGCCGTACCACTAACTTTATCTTGAGTCACAGTCCTATCTCCAAAATCTGTTAGCTATGTATACCTATACTTTATCCTTATCATGTCTTTATTCACTGTAAGACCACGTGTCTGTCAAGGGTTAAAACGAACTTTAAAATTGCTCTCCTGCTAATGTCCAGACACATTATTGTCTCTTTTAGACAGCATAAAATTGATCAGGACAGAAAGATTCTTTTCCTAGATGTGCTATGTACTTGCTCTGTAACCTTGAATAAATGACTTTACTTCAAGGTTTATAACGACTTATCCATTGCACAGAGGTGTTGTGAAGATTAATTAATTCATGTTTTTAAGGTGATTTGAGGATCTGCTAATGAAAGATGCTATATAAATGCTAATTTTTATTATTCATTCCCACATCTATATATTCTCTTTCAGCTGTCTCCTAAAATGGTCACCATAAGCAATTACTATTAAATTCTTTTAAAGAATGAAAATGAGGAACTGAATTTTCATTCTGAATCCTGAATTTTCTTTCCTTTTCAAGATGTAAGCCTTGTGATCTCTAAGTCATTTAAATGCAGATCTTTTGGCTGAATCACAGTTATATATGATGCTTATACTTAATAATAAGGATATGGAGATCTGGAAAAATTACAAAGCCAGAGCAACACTTGGAAATTTAGTCCCATTGTTTAAGCACACACAACCTGTATAATATCAAATCCCCGTGAGGTTTTTAGGCTTTTAGATGTAAAGCATTTTTATAATAAAGCAAGATATTTTAATGCAATTCCATTCCAGCCCCTTTAGCATATTTTAAAGAGCTGTTCTATAGAGAGGACTCATATGGCCATTATGATTTTCAAGTAGTACATCAGAATTATGATTACTTAGGATGTTATATTATTATATGCACAGTCACTGAAAATCCTTTTGAAACTTTTGTGATTTTGCATAAATATTAAGCAGTTTGTGCTTATGTGGTCATACTGTAGGTGACCTGCTAGTCTCTGTGATACACAAGTTAGAACAGAGAAATAGTAGCTTGTCTGCTAATTCAGAAGGACAGAACACTTTTGTCCAGTGGTAGTGGGAGCTCCTGCCCCTACAGGTAACTTGGCCTCACTGCCCCTATGCTTTTGGTTCTGAGGGATGATTCTTCTCCAAAAACCTACTCTGTTTAAGGCTGATCTAGAACCTAGGGATTTATTGTAGATCCCATCCACTTTACCACTTTTCCCATCTAGAAGTTCCTTGATTCAGTTGGGAAAAAAATCTCAAAATCACACCACTCATCAAGTTACTCTAGCCTTATAGAATTTCTTTTCTGTTAATCTAGTGGAAGGAATGGCTTTGTGGGGAGAAGGGAGGGACAACTGCCTCTGTGCACTTTTGAACACCAGAACATATGATGATCAGCAATATTTTTTTTTTTTAAAGATTTTATTTATTTATTTGAGAGAGAGAGAGAATGAGAGATAGAAAGCATGAGAGGGAAGAGGGTCAGAGGGAGAAGCAGACTCCCTGCTGAGCAGGAAGCCCGATGTGGGACTCGATCCCGGGACTCGAGGATCATGACCTGAGCCGAAGGCAGTCACTTAACCAACTGAGCCACCCAGGCACCCGATCAGCAATATTTCTGATGGAAAGGGTAAGCAACCAGTTATAGTGTCTTTCTCTAAGTAGTGTCTTATGAAATGACCCATCATATTAAAACAATTGGCCATACATGCAAAAGAGTGCATGTATTGCATTGTAATACTAAACATACGTAATATATCAGCAGTAGGTTTATAGCAAAATTTCAAGGTACAAGATATAAAAGTCACAAAACAGTAACATGACGTATGTTGGTAAAAAAAAAAGACACATTCCTTAGGTCTTACTTGATTAATTATAATATGAATGATATTGATAACGGTTGACTACTCTGTATTTCATTTTATGCGTGGAAAAGAAGCTGAGGGGAATTTGTTTTTATAGAAAAGCCATGTGGTCGGACCTCGGAGTCTTGACTCTTAATCTGATTAATGTGCATCCCTCCTGAGAGCTCACAATTTAAGATAAAAAATTTTAGTGGTCATCATTCTACAAGAGCTGACAGCAAAACACTTACTCTGAAAGATATCGATCTAACATAAAAATAGAGTTTATAATCAGTGTAATGGAAGACTCCACAGAAACATTCCAATTTTGGTATTTTTAATGGATGCCCTCACAAAGAAAATCCAGATTTTGGTTTAAGTTTGTAATGCCATCCAGGAACTACTTTGACCACCAAAAGAATCTCTGGTAACCTGAGAAACATCAAGAGGATCTTCTATTTTTTCCTTTATGAGTGCTGTACTTGATTCCCATTATGAAAGAATTATGTTTGATATCCTTTTAAACATAGAGGACTCCCTTTTCAAAACATGGTCTTGAGAAAGAGCATTCTGATGTACTACTGGGAAAAAAAAAAGTATGTCTAGAATCTTAATACCAACATGCCAAAAATTTGTGTATGATACATAAATGCAAAAGGTAATGTGAGTCTTCTCCTTCAGTCCACTGTCATATGAATCAATTTCTCAAATATCAAATATTTCAAATATCAAGGAAAGGTTTATTCTATTGCTTACCTCTAATGAACTCATTGATATCGTTGACCCAGTTTCACTTCTTGATAGTCCTGCATTATCATCCAACTCAGAGGCCATGAAATTCTTCACAGCTGTGCGAGGCTCAAAGGGCAAATTCTGCATATGTTCCTGGGGTGCAAGGTGTTGATCTAAGTTCATACTGAACTGGTCCATTACAGGGGGATTCATGTTGAATTCGGGATTCACTTTGTAGTGCAATAACCTTTCATGTGGCAAGGTTTCCATACCAATATTCATTTTGCTTTCTTCTTTCATTGATGGCTGGGTATTTACAGAACTTCTGGGCATCACAATATAGTCACTTTCCATCATTCTTTCTTGAGGATGGACCATGTCCATATCAGCTCCTCTCAAATTGTCATCTGTACATAAGTACACAGTTCTTCGCAATTCACTGTTCTCTTTTTTCAAACACTGATTGCCCAGCTCATTCATACTCATGGGCATGTGCATACCCGTGGGTTGCTGGATAATGACTTTGGAAATGACGTTTCCAGGGAGTGTGGAATAGCTTAGCCCTTCAGGGTTTGTTCCCTTCTCTTCTTCGTCATCATTTAGAGAAATCCTAGAGAGCGTTCCTGTTATTGTTGCTGCTCGGCAAGGACCGATATCCTTATGAAGAACTGTAAATTAGGATATAAAAATTCACAGAAGTAAGTTAATGTGTTTTTATTTTTTCATTACTGCATTCTGCTCTCTATGAAACAACTTCCTTAATCAAATTAAAAAATATTTTAAAAATTATGTATCTATTGTTTGTAGATGGTCCAGATTACTCAATCACTCTTTATTGATTCTGATATGCTTTCATAGACCTCAGGTAGTCCATAGCTAAAACACATCTGAAAGTTGATTAATGGACTTTCAAAAATCTCCATACCCTATTCTTAAACAACTCTGCATAGCTTTTCAGGGGAAAGGCATATACCAGAGAAGTTTCTCCATTAGTCTGTTGGAAAGAGTTTTATGAAATCATGGATATATTCACATGAATTTGACTTTTTCTCAAAGGCTTTTCCCCTAAAGAATTCTACAAGTTCTCTTCATTAAAATACTTCTTGAAAGAGGTAATCAAGAAGAATTTCATTGTACTGCATTAGAAATTCCTCCAAAATTATGCATGTTGAAAATTAATGAGCATTTATCTATGAAGTCCATATGGTCAAGGTAGATACAGGGTTCAAAAGTATTTATCATCTTCAGTTCCATGTGGGGGAAAAAAGAATTTTTTTACAAGATCAATCCATATGCTCGAATGCCCTTGGGGGGGTATTAAAGTTGTCACTGACTTGAAGCAGGAAAAAACTATATGAGCCTCTGAAAACTCAGTTTAATTTTAAGCCTGAAAAATAATGACTTAGAAAAATTAAAAATGCATGAGAACTTGTAGTAAGAGAGGGGAAAAAATGAAAACATAAACCAAACAAAAACAAACCAACAAAAAAATTCAGAATTTTTAATGAAAATGTATTCTAGCATTTTTCTTCTGTCTCTATGTAAGAAGAAAGTCATATCTTATGGGTAATAGTAGAGAATGACTTGAGGCATGCTTAGTTGTAAACAGATGTCAGTTTTGAGGTAGGAAAGAATGAAATTCTGAAAAAATATTCTTGGTAATTTTGGTATTGAAAACACACAGAAGAGCACTCTGTGTAAGTTGGTTCAACATGTGCACTTAATGCTGCTCTACCCACAAAGAAGAGCAATTGTTGCTGAAAATTTCATTAGGCAGAGATGACTATAGAATATTTGATTCATTGTTTCCTCATGAAAAGTTTCAGATATATTGAACTTTACCAATTTTTATCCAATTTCCAAAGAGCATCATAATGATTATTCATTAAAGCAGAGGTTAAAAACCAGAAGATTATGTCTTTCCTGACTACAAAGAAGTCTTAAAAATTATTTCAAAACATGCATCATTGAAAAAAAATATGCATCATTCATGTGATATCTTTTATCTTTAGAGATGCTGTATTTAATTATTGTATTAAGTCTCTTTATTTGAGACACTAAAAATCATGTCAAATCTATATCTACATTTTTTTAAATTAATCCACAATTTGGTTGTAAGTTTTTGTATTTATTATATAAAAAATGGAATAATTCAGTTTTAAAAAGTTATTTCCCAACCTCAGATCAGTAATGAATTGTGGTTGCCAGGAAAAATTTACATAAAAACATTAAGTGGCAAAGTATGTTAAATTAATAGACTTAATGAGATTTTAAATAAAATATTTTAAAAAATCTCCAAATTCAGGGAAGAACAGTTTGAATTTTTAACTGCATGCAAAAACAAATCCAAAATTTATAGCCATACAATTTAAAGGCAAGTTATGGGAACAGATCATATTACATTAAGGACATATACAATTTTATACTTTTATGAATATATTAGAAAATATAAAGGGAATTTTGGTACTGAATATTGATTTTATAATCTGTACTTGTGCAAGATACATTTAGTTTTGTATCAGTTAATATGATTTGTAGTTATAGTTACCATATTTTTACGACATGACACAGCTATCTTTACTGAAAAATTATATATCTTAAATATTTGGGGAAAGAGTTCTTATGAAGTAGTGTCTCCTCCATATGAGAGAGATTTTTGCCTCTTAGACTTGCTTAAAATGGATATCCAAATTTTGAATGGAAACGTAAACAAATGCATACCACCTACACAGCACAATCACAATGTTGAAGTGATAGGGCTTTTACGAGAAATTAATTAAGTTGTAAAAGGCAAAACACAAACACAACACGGCAAAACAAAAAGCACCTAAATATTTTGCATAATCGGATATATAGTCGACCCTTTGGGAAAGTGAATGTCAACAAAACTTAGATTACTCGGAGCCCATGAATTGAAACTTTAAAAACCGAACTGAACAGATACCTCTAGGAATAACTCAAGGCAAGTTCCTGATGAGCTCAGTTAAAAAGGGCACAGACAAAAAATGAAAACAATTACAAAAATATTTTCCAACAAAATAACGGTCTGGCCTGTATTAGGAATACTAAATCCCAGAATGCAATGAAGTCTGGGGAAAAGGGGTAATTTAACAAGAGGGCAGGATGAATACTGACGGAGGAGAGCACAGCTTGGGGAGGATAATCTAATACGGTGGTTCTCCAACATCGGCACGCATCAGAGTACCTAGATGGCTTGTGAGAACACTGATAACTGTACCCCACCCCACAGTAGATCTGGGGTAGGGCCTGAAAGTTTGCACTTAGAACAAGTTCCCTGCTGCTCTGGACAAAACTACTTTGTTCCTCTTTCAACGATAACTGTAAAGAGTACACCAAAAAAGGCTGAAAGGAAACTAAACTAAATGTAGGAAAACAGGACTTAAATGAATACCTAGTAATTTTAAAGAAACTCAGACTTCTGGACCCCAGACAAATCACATCCGTCTTGGAACACAGATGCAGAACCTGGCACCATGGCTAGTGATCTTTGAGAAATTATGGAAAGCAGATAGAGCAAGGGAAAATGTTTTATCAGTTGTCCAAAAACAGAAATGGTAGACTTTGGAAACCAAACACTACTGAGGCTGTTTCTTAGCAATATTTTGTTAGATATTAAACAAGAAAGAGTGATTCCTAATCCCCTACCCCCAGGCCCACTGTGGGTGGGTTGCCAAGTTATGATAGTTATTCTACTGCTCTGCGCTGAATTCAGAAATGAGAATATGAACTCAGTCTCTCATATTCCTGTGATTATGACAACCCTGTAATCTCACAACCTGCAAAGATGTGTAATGGTCATGAGTTGATTCTGATAATATACTAGCAGGGAGTCCACTGGGGTGGGTGGGAGGTGTCCTACTGAACACAGCGGGGTTCTACCCTCATTCTCCTATCCAATCCCTTGACTGACAGTTTGAGTAAATATTTAGAAGGTATTCTCATCAATCTTTCAATGGCCAAAAAATTTCAAATGCATAGAAGGCTAACCTGAAACTAGCAAAATCACAAATAGAGATAAATGCAAGGTCAGATTTTTCTTCAAGGAAAAAACCCAGAACCTTTACCTAATCCTCTACCAGGCAAGTCCTGACAACTACTACAAGAAGTTTTAGGGATTTTAGATGACAACAAGTTGACAGTAGTAGTAATGCACCAGTTGCTATGAAATGAAATGCAAATGTAGATAACATTAATACAAGTAAAGTGCCTACTGTGAGAAATGCTGAAGGAGTGTGTACGTTTGGGCACCATAATTTAAAAACTCTTGACAGACTGGAGGCTAGGTGGGCACTGTGCCTGCCAGGGAGGATGCTATGAGGAATGAATGAGGAACCATGGTTTGTTTAGCCTGGAGAAAAAGGGTCTGGACTGGACTAAATAGGATTTGCTTCCAAACATCTAGATATTTAGATGAAGTAGACAGCCACTCTTATTTTAGAAGGCAGCACTAAAGTCAATGAATACAAGGTAAACTAAGGTAAATTATATATCCCAACATAAAGAAACATCTGCAACTGGAATTATCCAAAAAATGAAATATGTAGTTTCCTTTGAAACTCCTGAGTCATCGACTCCTGGTGAGAGTTTAGCCCCAGGCTGAGGATACGCACTGGGGACACCGTCCATGGGACCCCAGCCCTCTAATGCAGAGAGCGCCAAACGATGTCTTCTGGGCCCCACTAAGCATGTAGCAATGGCAGCAACTATGATACATACAAACGCACACAACGTATTTCATCCTTGCAACAACCTATATTCCACCAATGATGGAAGTGAGGCACAAAGAGGCCAAACTGGCCTTAAACCTGACAACCAGGAAGCAGTGGGATGGAAGTCTTATGTCTCGTAGTCCATGCTTTTCTGTTGTCACTGTGCCTCTTATTAACCATTCTTAGTTTCTCTGTCAGTCGTCATTCTCCCTTCACCCCCCGCCCTCCCCCTCCACCACATTTTGCTATTACAGTACTTCCCTTTGACATATTCTATTTATTCATCCACATGAATATGTGATGTGTAAGCTGTGGCATTCTCATTAAAATCAAAATCATAAAAGTGATTTCACTTCCCTAATGATATTTTCAAAATCCAAATATTCTTACCTGATCGGCAAGCAATGTCTACATCCTTTTCAAAGTCTGTCTGTAACAACAAATAATAAGGTATAGAATCACCATTTAATGAAGACCTCGAGTGACTTTTACTAACTAGATTAACTAAAGTTTACAGATATCTGACTAGGCAGTACTAGATTATTGTTTTGTGCAAAACAAGTTTCTTGAGGAGTAATCAAATTATTTTCAAGCCTATTTCTTAGACACCAAATGTTGAATTAAAGCAGTGGAAAAGTGGCATACAATTTTAATAAAGCAATATAATACCCACTGTCATCTTCAGTGAGGAGACTGACACCATATATAAAAGAATAGAGTTTCAAGGCAATTCCTTAAACCACACTAAAAAAGAATGTGCATTATTATGAACATACTTAAATAAATGTCTTTGTTGTTTTTATTCACCTTGAATATATTGTTTATAATGTAGTATAATGTAGTATTTTATAATACAGCTTTGTCAAACCCTTAAGAGTCAGACCAGGCTCTTCTAATGATCCATTTTCATTCAAATCGACAAAAGCCTTTTAGATCTAGGAATTATAATTGAAGATTAAACAATACTAATCTGGCCTACAACCTGCTAGAGTTCACTTTCATCCCCATATTTTTAAACAGATCAATTTTTTTAAATGGAAAAATTAAATTAGCCCATCTTAATCAAGTTCTTCCAGTCATATACTGGAAGATATTATTTAGAATTTTTAAAAATTTATTTTAATGTTTTAAATTAGAAATTTCAGTATTCATTTGTTTTTTTTTTATTTAATTTTTTTAAGATTTTATTTATTTACCTGACAGAGAGAGACACAGGGAGAGAGGGAACACAAGCAGGGGGAGAGAGAGAGGGAGAAGCAGGCTTCCCACTGAGCAGGGAGCAGGGAGCCCATTGAGGGGCTCAATCCCAGGATCTGAGCCAAAGGCAGACGTCCAACGATGGAGCCACCCAGGCGCCCCTCATCTGTTTGTTTTAATATAGAATTGATAATTCCTTCTTAAGTCTTAGTTTTAGTATACCGTTTTGACTATTTTATGTTGTCTAATCCAAAAACATTCATAATAAATTGAGTATATGGTAAAAGAAATCTCTATTTAAGTCCTGCTTTTAATGAATCATAGTTTAAATCTTATCTCATTTCTAAAAGACACCAAAGTGCTTATGCCTAAAGGACTCCTTAATCTCACCAGTCGGAACTCATGTACAATGACTGACCTTTTATTGGAATTGTGGCCCTGCCCTTCTGCCTTAGGGCAATGTTTCTAATCTTAGGGTGCATATTGGAACCACCAATACCTGGGGTCCCCCCCAGACCTTCTGATTTCACTGGTCTGGAGTGTGGATTCTAATGCACAGACAAGGCTGAGAACCATTGCTTTACGACCAGAAGCGCAGGTCCATAGTGTTCTGGTCTGTAAACAAACAGGTTCCTGTGGACAAACTGTTATCCCTCATTCTGTGCAGGGATGAAAATACTATGGTGTTGCATAGAAACCCCACACTCAACACACCAGGGAGCCCATAACAGATCCGGGACTCCCAAGCAATTCAGACAGAATGGTTATCTGGTAGCTCTAAATCTGTTAATGAACTAAAGCCAAAGTCACTCAAAATGGGACTTGGATACTATTTTAGTAGTAAGAATATTTTGTTTACTCCCATCACAAATCATTACTTAATCAAGAGTCGGAAGGAAAATAAAAGCTCACCATTATTTGAGCATGCCCATTAGGAAAAGAACTTGAAGAATCAGCATTGATCGGATCCTGACAGTTTCTCAATCGGCATCTAAATGCATCCTGAACCTGTAGGGGGGAGAAACCCATTAATTTTCTTCTCTCTTGGTAATGACCAGATACTGTCTATATTGGCAATCAACTGAGAAATGATAACTACCACTGTTTTATATCTAATACCTATTTTGCTTACCTCTTAATACATATACCAGTAACCCTGGACTTTATGCAAAGGACATCTATCACTTGCCATAATCTATTGGGGGAAGTGCTGGGAACTCCTCAGTTTTCACCAGGGCTGTGTCTGGCTGAAAAACCAGTAATTCTTGCCAGAGGGCAGATTTATTTTCACTGTTATAACCAATGTGCATGTCTTTCAAGAGGGATTTCCTATTTGATATGGCATAATCTTCATAATAGCTTTAAACATTGCAGAAATGAGATTACTCAATGATCTTTTGACTGGAATTGATTTGGGATCATTTTGGGACAACTATTTCTTGTCTCCATTCAAGTACCATGTGCCTTGGTGTAAAAACAAAGCACAATGAAACAAAAAGGTAACAAAAACAACTCTTTCTGGTTGTCTTAAAAGAAGAAAAAAAGAAGAAGATCACTTTGCAAAGCCAAATTTCCTTAATACACACTCACAGTTGGATTCTGAGTAAAGAAACACATATTACAAGGAAATTTGAAGAACACTAAATCCTTTATTAAACGAGTAAACATGAATCGATGAATAACAAACACATAAATCAATTGATAGTTATTCTGATCACATGATGCCTTCCCATTAACATGTCCTTCCCACTTCCTGTGTCTCATTAGGCTCCTAACAAGCTATTGAGAGACATTAATACAAGTAGCTTCTTATCCAGTCAATGGCAAGGTCATTTTTGTATTTTGTTGTTTTTGACTTCACGGGATTGATATTCTCTGTCTAGTTTATTATAATCTGTTTTTTTGGATTAAAAAAATAAAGCAGAGATGATGTTGCATATCCCCTCTTTTACCAAAGTGCCATCACACAGAGGACCAAAGTAAACACGTAATGAATGATCTTTACTTCTGAAAAGCACTCAGATGAAATATCCTGTCACTGTTTTGCTGTGAAATGTGTATAGTATACGTATTGGCCGGAAGAAAACTGAGCCTATTGTTTTCAGCTCCTCTCACCCATGTCCTAAGTCATCACGGCAAGATTTGGGAAGTGACAAAGGGTTTAGTCACCGCCAGAGTCCTGGCCAACCAGTACAATAAGGAGACCTCTACTTCTTTTTCTCCACCTCAGGTTCGAATCCTGGTGATGCAGCCACTATGGATGTGAATTTAGGGAGTGGGGAATGGACTCAGTGCTCTCTGACTTCTTTTCTATCCTCTAATTCTAATATACCTAAATCTGAGATTTACTGGGAAAAAAGTGCGAGGAGTTGTCTGCTTTCAACGAACAAGGTAATTTCTTCTTTCCTCCTTCAAACACCTCAGTACAGGTATAGGCGAAGGGAAATCTAGTCTCATCATCTTTTCCTGAAGAACTGGATAAATATTTAGAACTAAATCATCTAGCTTCTCCCTTGAAGGAGAGATGACATGGGAAATGTTAGATTCTTTAAATGCAAATGCTTTCAGGATCCTCCTTTTTAGGTTGAGAAGTCATAGCTGTAAGTCATAGAGTGACACATTAATAATCAAAAATCGGTAATGAGTCTAGTATTTGCCAGATGATCACTGTTTCCTACACAGAAATTTGCACTGGGGAAAAACAGTATCTGTTTTCAGAAAAAAGAAAAAAAAATCCAAAGAACCAACCTCAGAAAAATAGGTATGTGCTAATTTTCTTTTTGTGCCCCAAAGCAACTGTTCAAGTAGTACAATTTATAAAGGTAGATAAATCATATGTTAGAAATATTGCCTTCCAGGAGCTTGTCACAAGAAATTTTTTTTCAAATCTATCTCTAAATACTAGCATATATAACACATGAAAGTGGCACTTGGTAATACCAAACATTAATTTAACTGGTCCACGCTAACCACTCTATTTTCAGACCTTCAGAGTCTAGCTGTCAAAGATATTTTTGTGTGACAATGAAATATGGAGTGAAATATGAATGAATGAAATATGGAATGAATGATATGTGGAAATGAAATATGGAAAAGCAACTTCTGCTAAGTTTCTCTTTAAAATCCACTATCTGATCGCTTGAAGGAGATATAAAAGAAATCTACCTCTTTTTTTATAACATACACACACAAAATCAATCCTTTAAATTACCAAATTCTCAAATATGACAATGGATTAAGGGCATTTCTACCCTGGAGAATGATGTCAGCTTTGTCAATCAGTCAATGCTATTTGGAAGAAACATAAAACAGAAAAGCATAAAAATTCTCCAGTAAATTCAAAGTCATTTTAATGGTCATATAAATGCAATAATTTAAGTGCTAGATTCTCTGACACTTTCAGTGCTTCTGTTACTTCTAATTCAGAAAGCTTTGCAGGAGAAATTCTGCTTGATTCCAAATGCTCTGTTTGATTTTTACAAAATCTTAAAAATGCGTTCAGGCAATCTAGATGAGTTAGCCTTAAATATTTGTCCAACACTGTCAGGGAGGAATGATGAGGCTAGATTTCATAATGCATATTCCTCATCACAGAAAAAAGGGTTTTAGGAGTGACAGTACCTGGAAAATATATCTGCAGCTATTTGGAAACATTTTTATAATTAATTGAATTTTCTATCAAGTAAACAAAAAGACTTTTATCTTTGGTGAATCAATTGTACTCATGGAGATTGTACTAATGGAGAAAAACTGGAATTTTTTAAAAGGCAAGTCTATGAGGACCTTAATCTAGACAAGAAGAAAGCATAAAAAACAAAGACAGAATCTATATTTGGCTATTCCATCCCGATATTAAAATCTTCTGTGCCAACTGTCATATTTATAGTGCAGGACAATAATAGTTTTGGTATTTCTTGCCTTGTGGTTAAGATTGAAGAAAAACAATTGTTAGAAGATCCACATATTTATCATTTAAACTCCTTCACCTGACTTACTACTTGTGGGGAACAAGCCACTCATTTTCGGTAATAATTTAATTAAAAAAATTTTTACATAACTCCAAGTTCTTGCAATATTATCATTTTTTAAAGCTTACACAAGACCAGTAAATACAATTTTTAAACTTGTCTTGAATAATTAAATGTTTGACATATTATGGCACAATTAAAATCTAGCCTCCATAATGTCCTCTTTTTAAAATACTCTCCCATTAGGTCTTTAACCTTAATTGACAGACAGAGGGTTAAAAAGTACTGGGGGAGTAGCAAAGAACAGGTATGTAAACAGCCTTGGAGTATTTAGGGCACTTTAAGGAAATCTGATGTCCTGTTGTGAAATGGAAAAAAGAAAGTCAAGAGACATCTTCAAAAATAAGGTGAGGTAAAAAGAATAAGCTATCAAGGCTGTCTTCTGAAAGTATCCATCAGAGGCACCACCAAAGTTATCCTGTCTAGTTCCTGCTGGGGGCTGCTCTAAAAACCCCTGCAAAGCCATACATCCTTTTATTGTGGATGGTTTCCTGGGTGAGGAATGAATTCAAACAAGTTTGCCGGGGTGTGTCTTGCTTCAATTTCCCCCCACAGGAGAGGGATCTGGTTCCTCTCAGGAGCAGCAAGCCCAGAGCTTCTCGGCTGGTCCTCACTCTGAAGGCAGCTCGCAGTGTCACTGTGAAAGCTGCAGCCAGATTTAGAGATTGCTGGGGAAGAGCACCAAGCAACGTTTGGCAGCTCTGCAATGGAGAGAAACCTCACGGGAAAGAGACGCACTGCTGGAAATGGGCTCTGTATTTAGCTACCAAACAGCTCAGACCCCCAAATCTTTACCTTTTAAGAAGACAGTTGTACCTGCAGTTATTCTTGATTTTCTATTCCAGAGGATCATTTGAGGACAAGCAAAGAAATTAAGTTGCATTCTTATAATTATTTGAGATTGTTAGCTTGGTGGGGGGGGGGGGGGAGGGAATTTCTTATGCATTCTCTTTTTTGTCCTGGATCTAATGTCTACTACTGTTTCTATCGATTCATATTAAATAAATGACTCAGCTCTTTTTAATCATATTAAATTCCATATAATTTAATCATTAAATGAACCAGTAAGATTATTCTCAGTTTCATGTGTGTTATGCCAACGGACATATAACACAAACGACTTCACATTATGAAAGTATTACATGACTTCTCTGATAGCAAAAGAAATAAAAATGGTTTGTCCTTTGCTTTACATGGAAGGAAAAATATGGACTTTACTCCTACATTTCAGTCCTAGTGACTTTCTCCTGGAATCTTTTAACATCTAAAGGACCTATCACCCTCAAACTTGTTGTAGCTTTCTACCTTGCTTTGTATCAGTTTGGGGGGGTAACAGTAAGCTTCCCTAGAGGACATTTCACATATATGATCTGAAAAAATGTAATACCATTTCTTTAGCATGCACATGAGAAAAGGAGGAAGGGAAGTTCTAGGTCAGACACCCCCACTTAGGCCCTCACAGAAGATACTTCATTTTAGTCTCAAGCCATCCACTTCAAGGCAGGAAATAAAAAATTAATTCATTACCTCTATTCTTATATTTATTTTAAACCTCTATTCTAGACATATTCAACTTTTGCCACCAGTTTAACAATGTTGCAAGGTGGGATCTCAGGGAACCGGAAGGAGTGGGAAGTGGGATTTGCCTATCTTTTTGGCCAGATACTCAGAAGAATTTTAGGTAAAGCAAGCCATGGTTGGATTGAGTTTGCCACTCTCTGCCATGAACTCTGTGTCTCAATTTGTTCACAGATGCTGATTAAGACTGATGAAAATATTCACAATATAATTGTAATTATGCTCAGGTCAGGAACGCCTAATCTGGAGGGAGAGGTAGGATTTATAAAAACTGGAATAAGGGAGGTGATTTCTGGGAATAAGTATATAGGAAGAGAAGCATACGATCCTTGCTTATGTCACATCCATGTTCCTATTTAAAGGCAGGCTTTGTGCTTTTCCATTCTCTGTTCTGATAAAATCCAGCTTCATTGCAGTACCTTGAGCCATTCTCCCATTCCCAGAAAACAAACGCAACGCCCAAAATGATCTTTAAATGTATTTCTTCTTGAGCCTTCAATTCGGCCTGACAAAGAGAAGGCTCTTAGCAACGCACTCCCTTCTCCCTTAAATCTTTGTCCTTCTGAGCAAGTTGAGAATCTCAGAATTAGTGGTACCCTGACCCTCCTACCCTGGACCATTCACTAACTCTATGAAATCTATTGAACTTCTTCATGACTTGACATACAGTGGCCTCTTACCATGACCACTGAACACCCCAATGAGAAAGCTTTAAAAACATCACTTAATCAATGCTATGCACTCAAATGTTGTCAGTACTGTCTTTCTCTTGGGGTTACAGTTATAACAATTTGTTTTTAAACCACACTAGTGTCTAGGATCACATCACTTGCTTTATGCCTCCATGTACCCCAGATGGTCTCAGAGAAGACTACTCTATATTCACCATAGGCTCCATTCCATGGAAACCACATGCCTAGTCATCTCTCTCCATCTTCCCTTATTCGAAACTTTCACTTCCTTAATCCTCTGACCGTGTTTTTCCGCTCAGGACCCATTGCATTCTGAAGTCTCCTATCACCCACTCCCTCATCTCCAAAGACTAACTGAAACTCCTGCCCTCTCTCATTAAGAGAGTGCACAGATAAGCACTTCCGTAAGCGCTTCCGTAATAATGAGTCATACCTAATTTCCCTGTAAATAGTCAGGCTTGGGGAGATTCATGCAACTCTCCATCTGAACTATATTATATGCAGTATGACCTCTTTTCAAATTGCTCTCTAGTTATTTCGCTGCTATTGGTTTCATTTATTTTTTTAATGGTTGGGGGAGAATACTGGTTTTAGATGAGATCCGTAAGGATGCTTGTCTGTTTTATATATTCACAGTCATGTGCTTGTAAATCATTTTGTCTGTATTCTTTACGGAAATAAGACCAAATTGGAAACTGGAAGGAAAAAAAAAAAAGGCAGAGGGGAATAAGAGGAAGAGAGAAGGAGGGAAAGAAAGAATGAAAGAAAGAGAAAAATGTTTATTTCAAGCGCTTTGTTACAAAATTGCTTCCTGGGTTTGGATGAAGATTATGGGACCTCATCTGGTGCAGCCTAGACCTGCCTGTGCTGGGGAGAGAGAAGGGGAGCTTGGCGCTTCTTACTGCCACTCCAGGGCAGCCGCAGGACCCTCACATACTGACACAACAAAGTCATCTATTTAAGCACTTGCCTCTTTCCTTCCATTTAGTGAAAGGGTTTTATTGTAGCTTATTTTGTATCACAATCTTGTTATTTTCCCCCTCTGACATTAAGCTGTAAGATTGTCTTACAGCCAGGCACAGCCAGAGACAGGAGAGATGAGAAGAATGTGCAGGCACCAAGAAAGCGGTTTCCTAGCAACAGTAAGTATTTCAAAGGTTTCATAACTTGTGTAGCTTGAATTTCCATAGCAATGTGGAGAATAGTAAATAGTAGATGTCGTTATGTGCTTAATGCAAATGAATTCTAATCAAGGAATGATGAATAAATGAAGGAAGCAACTATATTTATTCTATTAGATTCTGTCTTATTAGGTATTATACATATTAGCTTCTAGGATCTATGTTTTGTTGCTGAAATTAATGTGTGATAAATCATTTGGTTTAATTTTTCTTCTTATTCCCTCTTTTTGTTTTCTCTTTTGTCAGAGGCATCTACTAAAGCAATTCAACAGATAGAATTGCTTCAGAAGACGAAACTGTATTTTCAAGAATACAAATTTTATGAAATTTAAATATTGAGATGCCAATCTGGAGGTCACAACAAATTGTTATGCAAGTAATTTGCCTTTTTTTTTTTAAGGTGGAATATATTTGAGTTGGCAGAACCAAAGTGATCATTTCTCCCTTCCCTTCTGACTTGAAATGATTTGGTTTTAAAATTGGATCCACTAAAAGCAAAGGCACATTTAGAATAAATCAAGCCCCATACACATCACATTTAAAATGCCAGTTATACTATTTCTTTTCTCCTTTAACTGCAAGGCTATATTCCTCCCCTGTGTACACCTACCTCCTTCACAGAAGATTGCAAAAGTAAATATAGGAAAAGGCTGAATTCATATTGGAAAAATCATTAAAGACTACAAATGACCAAATTATGTTACTGCATGTCAAAAATACACAGAAATAAAAATATGTATATTTGTATCCAGTCTCTCTCTAAATCGAAGGAAATATTTCTTACACTGCTTATACATTTTTAATAAAGAGAAATCCATACAAATCATCTTGGGTTATTGTGAAAAATATTTTAAAGTGAAAAAAGCAGTAGAAGTAAAATTGTATTCCTAAAATCTCCTATGGGATTATCAGGTAGTCTGACAGGAGTCATTACCCAGTATTTTATAGGTAGCTATCTAGACCATTTGCTTTGGTGTATTTTTATGGAACGTCTGTTCACAGGAGACACTAAGGATATGGGAAGATGCTCCTATTCTCTTGGACTGTGGTTAATGTTAGTGCAGTGTGATCACAGGTAATATGAAATAGACCTATTGCTGGTATGCTAGGCGATATGCAGTTAGAAGGTCAAAAAGAGTTCCTCTGAACCCGGTGAGGCCTTCTTATGATGTGGTCCTTGGGATTTGCAAAAGCCTTTTAAACAAGGTTCTCTTGGTCTTTCAGTAAAAACTTCCTTTGAGAAATTCTGAGAGACTTGCCCTGTAACTGACATCTGCTCTGTGTACTTACAGCAGTGTATTAAGGTCAATGCAAAAATAATGGATATGTGGTTTTTCATTTCAGTTTTGGAATGAGAGTGATTGACACTCCGCTATTAATTTATCAGCTATAAAACTATTCAATTTGAACTAATCATTGAAAATGCAATAACAGGGCCAATATTCATATTTTTACTCCCTATTAAAACAGAAAACATATACTTACAGATATCTATTTTAGCAGAAGCATTTATTATATGATTTGATTTAATTACCCTTAAATCATGTTTTTGACAGTTACCAGTCCAATTAGCACGTATGGAAAAGTTCTGATGGAAATAAATTTTTGTGCCAAATATTTTTCTTCATGTAAGCAACAAAAATTTGATAATAAGCCATCAAAATATCTGTCACTTTAAGACCTGAATATTTTTAACATAGCCTAGGGCTATCTCCAAAGCTTATTTCTGAAGAAAAAGAGAGGCTTATTTAGAAATAGGATATTCTAGGTAGACATTTGTGATGAGGGAATTAAAAGGCTTGGCAACTCTAAGCTAAATCAGATTTTTAGATGATGAAATATTGCCTCCTTTGCAATGTGAAGTTACTCTTCTTTTCATCATATAATGTTCTTAGAATACACATGTGGGTTTATTGCTGACATCTGTACCTTACTGAAGTAGCTCAGAAATATTGTTCTTCCCATCTGGTAAATCAGGTAAAAACCTTTGGTTACCTTCACATATCCCTGTAAAAACTGTGTGGTGTGCAGTCATATGCACATGAGTCTTTCTGCAATGTGCACATCATGATAAAGTTCTCAAACAAGCTGGATAATGCGAAATGACAGTGTAGACTATTTCCTCAAAATTACTAGCATGGCACTGTGTCATTGTGTTTTAGTCACCACTGTCCCCAGAGTAAACACGAAAATGACTCATAAACCTTGTAAACACTGTGTCAGTGCTTGCAAGAACTCAGCATAATTTTTGCACTGCTTGGAAAACAATATTTTCTTGCTAAACAACTCACATCCAAGGTCTATCACCGATCAGTGGATTTGGCGCAGGTTAGTGTCTCAACGCATGAAAGAGGACTTGTTTTCCTCACTGCTGACAAATAAACCTCAACCATGACCTGGAGAAATGCTGTGATTATAGATCTATAGTTCCTGGGGACAATTACTGCCTTTCATGTTCTATTGTGTACATTTTTTTTTTTTTGTATTTTCTAAGTATAAACATCCATCTCAAAATCATTCACCTTTAGCAACCTTAATTTAGTATAGAGACACAAGAACCATTGAGCAATCTTCAACATTTTCTATCTAAAATGAAGTTAGTTAAGTATGAAGGAATGGGGATATGCTGTGTGCAGAAGCAGGAATTTGGGAATGGGTTTAAGAGATATCATTATATTATGTTTATGAACTATGCCTCTTAAAAAATATGCCACCCTGCCCCCTTATCCACCAGTGTCTCTAACAGACTTCTCTCCACCTATGACCTCTCTTGACTCTACTCACCCTGGTGCCTGGGACCTCCCCCCACCCCCACCCCGGGAAACATCTTCTCTTGCACAGTCCCATCTGTTTTAACTGTCACTTTCAGGGTCCAAAGAGCCCCCTTGAACTTTGCCTTAAAGCTTCCCCTTTAGCTTTGACTTTCCAATGATTGTCTTTAGAGGAGATGATTTTAATCTGAAGATATTAAAATAAAAGATCCTATTTGTTAACAAGGAAAATATGCATCTAACCATCATCCCTCTCTGCCAGAGGAATTCTCTTTCTTACCTCTCTCCGAAGAATGCAGTGGACCATGACTATCACAAAACCTTGCAATGAATCAAACACGGCAAAAAGTATTTGGAACAATATGGAGCGTTTGTCTGTCATGGCTAGAACTGCAGACATCCATGTCAGAGCCAGAAGGGGCAACACCACGCAGGAACTCCAAAGAGACGCCCTGTTGAGAGACAGCGAGAGCACTGTGACGGAGCTGTGCGTCACGCCCCAGGCAATAACTAAACCCCCGTTCAACAAAGCATTCTTGGATGTGGCACCAAGACCGTTCACTTGGAAACCATAAAGCAGATAACATTGGATAGTTTTATTTATTTTTTTTATAGCAAATCCCACACTAGTTATAAAGGCAGTTGCCAATTATAAATAGTTAAGTATGCTCTTAGCTCCAATAGTAGCAAACATGATTTTTTTTTCCACAATAGCATTTTCTCACATGCACTGTAAAAGATTTGTAACGAGAAGATGTAAATGATCGGGACTAACATGGCGTTACTGGCGGTGGTGGCTGACAAAGCTGTTGTCGAAACTACTCCACACTTGGCACATTTGAGCGTCAAACCGCTATGAGGCTCACTCATCTGACTGCAAACAAACAGAACACCCACAAAAAGAACAAAATATTGAATTGTCACCAAAAAAAAAACATGTTGCTGCTGCAAGTTAGCTTTTAAATACGATTTCATGCAGAAAAGTTTATTTATCAAAGATGAATGCTCTAGGTTGTTTTAAAGATGCAATTACACTACACATTATTTTTGTAACATTTACCTTTTAATATGATGGGCCTTTGTTGCATGCAAAAGCATATTTCCATCAATTACTTCATAAATGGCCCGGCGTCTACAGTTCAAAATTGTCCAGTACACTGAGTTCAACATAAGCATGTGCTTGTGTAGACATACAGTGAAAACCCTTTATTCAGACCCCTGATTATCAAACACATCAGGACTCCTAGCTTCAAAGATTTTCATTGTCATTTGCAGAAGGCACATGATATTGGTTGAAACCTTCTGAAATGTAAACATGTATATCAGAAGTCCAATACAGGAAGATACATATTTTAGGTGTTTAATCATTTGTGGGCGGTGTAGCCTTTATCTCAACAGATTCATATTTTGAAATTTCTCACAGCATCAATGTATTATCCACATTTTAGGATGATCTGAATATAGGGGCTGATGAAATTTGATGAAATATTAGTTTATAATAAGAGGGGTGATAGTTTAATGCTTTAATAAAACACATTTAACATTAAGTTCAAAATATTCTTTCTGAACATTTTTTTCATAAACTCCAATCCAACAGCATTTACATGGTCTATTCTAGCCTGGAGGATTTTGCAGGTAAATTTAGATTCAAGCAACTCAGATTTAACCTACTATATCATAGAAGCGAAGTCATGCTACACAGAAAAACTTTGTACACCCTTTACATTAGAAAAGAGTCCCTTGAAAATGACTGGTTTATTAGAACATAATTCTCTCATGAAAAACCAAAAAGAAATTACTTGAATCAAAGTTCAAAACATCTTGAAATAATTTTCTGTGGTATACTTCTCTTGTCCATTCTCTTGTGGTGCTAATGTCTAAAATATATGTTTTCCCAGTAGGCTTTCTCAAAATAATATTTAGTGGACAGGTATATAATAAAAGTGGCAGGACAGAAAAAAATCACAAGATGATCATAATTCAGAATGTCTGGTTTCTTCTAAAGAAGTGCACTCATTTGTGAATAGTGCTTGGATGAAATAATAAATCTGAAAGCTATTAAGTAGATTGATTGACCAGTAGACCCCAGGAGAAAAATCAAAGCTTTTAGAGTTCGATGTGGGGGTGGGAAACATGATACTAAATCATTCATTTTACTGATTCAACCCAGGACCTATGTCCTAGCACATGAGACCAAACTTTTCACAATAACAAGCAAGCACCGGTCTATCCAGTTGGATCATGAGTGCCTCAATTGACACGCCAGTGTGTCTGAAACTATTCCCAAAAGAGTGCCTATTTACAGCAGTGTTCTCCACAGTGGCTGCATATCAATATATATAACCAACCCCAAAGACTCCAATTCAGTGGGGCTTAGGCATCTGTGTTTTTTTTTTTTTAAGATATTTATTTATTTATTTGAAAGGGGCGGGTAGGGGCAAAGGGGGAGGGGGAGAGTAAGAGAATCTCAAGCAGACTCCACTGGAGCCCACCGCCGGGCTCAATCTTCAGACTCTGAGATCATGACCTGGGCTGAAACCAAGAATCGGGTGCTTAACCGACTGAGCCACGTAGCTGCCCCAGGCATCTGTGTTTTTTAAAGCCCCAGAGATTATTCTGATGAAAAGCAGGAATGTACACAACTGCCCTAACTATATATTTGAGTATCTTCAATTCTGTTAAGCTCCATCAGATTAATATTAAAAAGGCATGACTGATCTACTGTTTCCTTTATCAGAGAAGATATGCAATTTGGTATTTGCGCTTTGAACACAAATGTGGCTATCTTTCTTAATTTAAGGACACTGTCTCTAGGCTCTAAAACAAGACTGAAAAGCCAAAGATGACTAAAAATTAATTTTAGTTTAGTACACAATATAAACAAGTATTTTAGGCCTAAGAAAAACAAATTTGATCTAGGTATGGGCTTTCCTGAAAATAAATACTAAGCCAGTATTTGAAATGCTTCTTTCTCTTTAAGATTGATTTGTGATTGACTAAAAGGCCTATACATACTTCCCTTAGTCAGAACTAACTGTTGAAAACTATGCTTGATGTTAACTGGTTGGACACTTTTGGAATTCTATTATTAATGTATATGGAGCAGAGGAAAGACAGGTTACCAAGGGAGATAGGATATTCTCCCCTAGTTTGTATGACCGCTACAGAAATTAATATAGTATGAAGAACACATAGTCTAAATGCTAAACAGGGTTGCTGCAATGGGAAATAAAATTTTATTTCTTTGTTACAGGGGAAATTATATATCTATAAAATAAAAAGTGCTAACAGTTAAAAAAACTGAATTTCCCATAAGTTCAAATGTTACCATATCTACCAGGGCACCAGGTTATTCTGTCTACTCCTGCAGGGTCTTGGAGTCTACAGGCTTCCCTTCCCAATTTTCTTTTTCTTTTGCTTAGAAAAAAAAAATTATCTGATTGGCTCATTATTGATACTAGGTAAAATCCCCTGAAAAGAAAATACTCCCTTTCCCTTTGGAAAAAATCTCACGATATCTGTATAGGACCCTGGTAGTTTCCTTAACTTCAGGTAGATGAGATAAAGCAATTTAAAATAGTAGATAAGAAAGTTCCATTGTAAAAAAAGAGAAAAAAAAATGAAATATCCTGCTTGAGATATTTGTTAACAAGGAAAATATTCATATTTGAATAAACATGGCATTTTATCTTTTCATTTTTTCCAATTATTTTGCATAAGATATATTAATGGCAATCAATCCCTCTTTGGTAAATAAATGTCATTTATTAGAAAAAGTTTAATAGGGGCACCTGGGTGGCTCAGTCGTTAAGCGTCTGCCTTTGGCTCAGGTCGTGATCCCAGGGTCCTGGGATTGAGCCCCGCATCAGGCTCCCTGCTCCACGGGAAGCCTGCTTCTCCCTCTCCCACTCCCCCTGCTTGTGTTCCCACTCTCGCCATGTCTCTCTCTGTCAAATAAATAAATAAAATCTTAAAAAAAAAGAAAAACTTTAATTTGGGTATTATAAAACTTGTCAAGGTATTCTATATTTCTTAAATATTAATTTACTCATTCTTTTATAAATATTTATTGAACATAAACTATTGCTTGGCAGTTTCTAATAATTATAAAAAGGAGGAAACAGGAACAATAAAATGGGACGAGGAACATACTGGTTCTAAACACTAATATTTCAAAAGACACTTGATATCTAGATATTTTCAACGTGAAATGGTCAATATTTATAATTAGGAACATCAGTTGTTAATTAGCTTCTTGCTCAGTGTTTCTTCAGTTAATTCTGATTATTTGTTGTTCACTGAAATCTTTATGACTGTCCTCACTGATTCTCCGTGAACTAAAATTAGCTTCAGATACTTCATCTTCTACAAAATTTCCTTCAATCACACTTGGAAATAGCAAATTTCAATCTATACACACTTAGGCAAAAATTGCATTTTATATTATAGAAAAAAGTTCTTAAAACCTAGAATCATTAACTTGTTGAAAATTCTTTCCCACTTTGAATAGTAACCAGCATTCTGTTTTTATAACACATATTGAAAACATTTCTATTTCTCCAATGGAAGCCTTTGAACTAGAAAAACACAGACTCAATTTTGCCAGTAAAACAGATGTAACTTCTAATAATATTTTCATAAATAGATATTTTAAAATTAATACGTAGATTAAAGTGGATAATTTCTAAATTCATAATGTGACAATTTTGTCATTCTCTTAAATGTATGTTATCTTTTACAAAGAGCTATGTAAATCAAACTGGATATTACATTTAAAATGACTAAATGAGAAAAAAATACTGACGGTAAATTTAATACATCCTTAGCATTGTACTCATTCTGATGATCCCATCTCTTTTTTTTTTGACCGTAATATCATGAATGGCAGAATCACAGATGCTTGACTGATAGAAGTCAGGGTCATTTGAAAACAATCTATTTTCTTCATTTAATGCATCATAACAATAGCCACCATTTGTTGAATGAGTGTTTGCTATTTGCTATTCTAATGAATCCTCTGTACACATTATATTTCATATACTCTGAGGCAAAAATCATTATCCCCATTTTACAGGTGAGAAGACTGAACTCCAAAATAACTAAATAACATGCCCAAAGACACACATAGCCAGTAAATTGCAGAGCTAGATATCGAGCATGGCTTTGTTCAAAAATATTTTTTACTTCAAGTCTTTATCCTAACCAATAAACCTCCACCCCTCCAATTAAAAAAAGATATGTGTGTGTGTGTGTGTGTGTGTGTGTGTGTGTGTGTGTATACACAGACACACGAGTTTATGCCACTAGTGGCAGAACCGAGATTTTATAGCCCATATTCAGTATGATCGATTTATTCTTAGATGATTAATCTGGACAGAAATACTGAAGCTGTTGTTCCAATTCCAACCATACATGGCAGACTAACAAGAATAAGAGTGTAAAAGCTTCAAGTTCAAATGGTATAGAAAGCTCAGTGTCTGTGCAAGTTCAAGTTTACCTAGTTAAAGATGCTATGAAGACCCACCTGAAGTGAAAAAAAGTCTCTAGGTGGGAAGTGATGCCCCTCTTTGGAAAGAACTTCCAATGATGTTATTACACCACTGCAGTTCTAAAGCTTGATATGAATGATATCAAATTTTTATATTCAAAGCATTTTACTAGTCTTTTACTAGGAGGAATAATACCTAGATTACCTTACCATATAAATCATTACATAGATTACAGAAACATAAAGGACTTAAAATTCTCACTGGTCAGTGATCAAATACTGACTATTAAATAGTAACATAAGTTATTAAAGAAATAACAACTGTAGGTAAGTTTTTTTAAAGATTTTTTTAAAGATTTTTATTTATTTACTCATGAGAGAGAGAGAGAGAGAGAGAGAGAGGCAGAGGGAGAAGAAGGCCCCCAAGGAGCAAGGAGCCCGACGCAGGACTCGATCCCAGGACCCTGGGATCATGACCTGAGCCAAAGGCAGACGCTCAACCATCTGAGCCACCCAGGCGCCCCTTGTAGGTAAGTTTTGAATGAAAGTACAATCAAATAGAAAGGATAAAGCTATGAAGTTTTCATAAGAAAAGATACAAAGGGAAATTCAAAAGCATTAATATTTCACTCAAATTTCTACAAATTTATATGATTAGGTGAGCATGTAACCTTACAAAGCTGCTATCAACCTGCTTATGAAATGTTATTATTCATTAAATGTGGTGATATCATAATGACAGTAAAATTAAAAGAGATGCTTCTCTAAATTTTATAAGTGGTTAAAATGTGCAAGTGAAAATTATGAATAAGTCTTTCTAGCAAGTTATAGTCAAAACATCATAAAGAATAAAAATATATGACAAGAATGGTGTTTCATAAGTGATTATTTCATGTGAAGAAATTTTCTGAAATATATGATTAATCAAAGAAAATGTCATGTTTTTGCCCTAGTCTAGCTTGCTTGTCTCAATCCAGTTGTGTCACACACTGACGTGTTCAGTTTACCATCCTGTCCTTTCTGAACCAAACTAGGGGGACTTGCTCACCTAAGAATAAGGATTTTTGTACTGATTCAAAGGGGCACATGCACCCAATGTTTAAAGCAGCATTGTGAACAAGAACCAAATTATGGAAAGAGCCCAAATGTCCATCAACCGATGAATGGATAAAGAAGACACACACACACACACACACACACACACACACACACACACACACACACACACAGTGGAATATTACTTAGTTATGAAAAAGAATGCACTCTTGCCATTTGCAACGACATGGATGGAGCTAGAGTGTATTACACTAAGCGAACTAAGAAAGACATACTAATTCACTCATATGTGGAATTTAAAGAAACAAAACAAATGGACACAGGGAAAGGAAGGAAAAAAAAAGAGGGGGGGGGGCAAACCCTAAGAGACTCCTATTGAGAACAAACTGAGGGTTGCTGGAGGGGAGGTGGGTGGGGGATGGGCTAACTGGGTGATGGGCATTAAGGAGGGCACTTGTTGTGATGAGCACTGGGTGTTATATGCAAGTGATGAATCGTTAAATTCTACTCCTGAAACCAATATTACACTGTATGTTAACTAAGTATAATTTAAATAAAAACTTGAAAAAAAAAATAACAAGTATTTTAAGTCCAGCCTTAACATTTAATCTTCTTATCTTACAAACAGGCAATATGCACGAACAAATCGAGACTTTCTTAATGGTCTTTGAAATTATTTTTAGATATTGGTCGCATTATTTAAGAACTGCACATTGAAAACTTGAATGGCAGAATCTACCAGACACGCTGGTTCATCAGGAACAAAATTCAAGGCACAGTTAAAATGCAGTCAATGATGATCTGGAATTGGAGTATGGGATTCACTGGTAAAGAACCTTCAAAATCCACCAATTGCAGCTTACCCGGCTCTGTGTTTGAGCTTTTTATCTAGGATCCCATCTCTGGAAACAAGTTTATTAAATACCAAAATGCCAATCACCATGTTGACCTGTCAAACAGAAACAAAGGTTGACCTTTCAATGATATTGGAGGGAATCAGGTCCCCTTTTCTTCTGAAAACCCTCTTTTATTAATAACCATTTCTGAATTCTGAACTCACAGCAGTAGTGATATGAAGCACCTATCAAATATTTTGTAAGTGCACAATGAAACAGAACAATTTAACAGTGGTGTGTTACTTTGAAGTACATTAAGTACATTTAACTTCCATGCTTTGCAGTTAACACTCAGGAAATTACCATTTAATTGTCTAACTTGTAAAATGGTGCCATACTATGCCAATCTGGCATTCTAAGTCACCCCTGATTAAAATCAATTGGCCAAATGAGTTTTACCCTAGGAGAGTCAAAAGATTTTCAGTCTCACAGTGTGAGACTAGGTTACACCCCGGCAGGCAAAGGTGTTAAGGATTTGTCATTGTCCCCAGCAATAAGAATAGAATGACTACATTCCTCAGGCGGTGTGGCTATTTCTCCTATGGGTGGAGCACATTTTGATGTACCATGCTTTTCTAGAAAAGGGAAAGCCTATTCAACTCACCAGAATCCTTTAAGAGATGGACACTAACACCAGTTCTTATAATGTGCTCTACTGAACACTTCTCAGCATTTTCTAAGACTCTCTTACTCTCACTTAAAAGGTCTTTTGCATAATACATCTGAAATGAAATCACACATATTTTTCTTTCTCAAGTAAAATTGTAAAAAGCTGTAGAGATAGCTGTGGTCTATTTGTAGCAGCTTATTATGATGAGCACCCACAGTTCTCTAACCTACCAGCACTTCCTGATAAAGGAATCCAGTCCAACGCTGAAACAAGATAATCAAGGAAAAATATTTTCTTCTTTTTGCCTTCCTGCCCCTTACCCTCCATGATCAACAGAATCTCAGTGCATCCCCCAATGCAAATGGTGAAGCCTTTACATCGAAACTAGCAGTTCACAAAAATCTATTTTAAATTAAACAGGATGACTAGTTGAAAAAAAAAAAAAAGAAAAGAAAATTCCATTTCCCCAGCACATTGGCCAGATGAAATATAAAGCTGAAATCTGTTTAACTACTGGTGTAAGGAAGATCCAAAGCAACTGTTAGGTAGGGACTTAGGAGTTGTCACTCTTCATAGCTTCCCTGGCAAGGTACCATTTGATCAAAAGAAAGACTTACTCATCTTCACATTTCTCTATAATTATATGAACTAAGAGAAAAACGTGTATTCCGTGGATTCTATTAATCTACAATTTAATCATGAGGGAATCCATCACTACTACTCCAAAGCCCATACTTTGGCTTTTCAATTACACACATACTCTTTGTTTCTCCATTTTAGGGTTATTATGTATATTAACTTAGTAGCTTAGGGAAATAATTCAATTGATTAAATAAGATTGCAATGCAGCAGACAAAAAATGTGTCTAATAGTTTCAATTTCCCTATGCTTTTCTCAGGCCTAGATTTTTTCTTGTGAATCATGTGCAGTTTCTGCTCCCTGTTATAGTTTAGAGGAGGGAGAGCAAACTTTAAAGAAAGAAAATGTCATATAGAGTTATTAAGAAAGATAGAGCTAGCTTCTAATTTACTGAATGAATTGTTGAAGAAACCAAAGGGTAATTTCCCAATTAGAACTCTAATTGCACAGCAATGTGGATCTTTGTACTAATTCAGACCATTTTCCCCCCTTACATTTAAAGATTTATTAGACCGGAAAGATTTGTAATCAGTAATATCAGAGTGAGAGAAAGAAAGGATATTGGTAGAAAATTTTCATGTTCCCATGACTCCAAAAAGAAACATTTTAAATCCTTATGCATAAAATATGGCAGGGGCTCTCAACTGGGGGGATTTTTGTCCACAGGGAATTTTGGGAAATGTCTGGAGACATTTTTGATTTTTACTGACTTGACGTTCCTACTGGTATCTAGTAGGTAGAGCCCAGGGATGCCGCTAAACATCCTAAAATATAGAGGACAGCCCCACGACAAAGAAATATCTTGTCCAAAATGTCTGTGGCACTGAGGCTGAGAAACTCTGACATCTGGACATGTATTTTCTTGTTGATATTTGCTAGCAGGCAGCAGTTACTTAACGATGTGGATCATACAGAACAGTATAAGGTGATATAATAAAGGATCAAATTCTGTACATTAACAAGGAAGAATTTGTTGAAACTTACTCGAACTTCTTCACAAATGTGAAATTACTGTAAGAGAAATCCCACACTCCCACGTTTAATAGTCTTCAAAATAAGAATATTTTAGAGTAATAAGGGTCTAAATAGCAGTTGATATTCAAATTTAATAACTGATAATTAAGTAATAATACATTGAACTTTAAAATTTCTACACAACAAATACAAAACCATCACTCTAACTGAAGCAAAGTAGTCTTTCTTGGCTAAGAAAACAAAAGAAGTTGATTTTGATGTTTACCAGGACAACAGCGGCTGCAGGTCCAACAAAAGCGTAGAGCAGTCCTCCTTCAAGAGAGAGCCAGCAGCTAAAAATAACATCAGATAAAAACTAACAAAAATTAGTGATAAGTGTTAAACCACTGACGTATGATATAAATTACTTGAATCATGTACTTAGTGTTTGAATTTTGGCACATTTCAAAGGCTTGTAATTAAACAAAAATGCATTTGGAGATGTGGTAAAAAGCTAAAAGTAGAGCATTTCATGTGTGAGAAAAACTACATACCTTTCACAGAAAAGAAACTTTTAATATAAGGCCTTACTTTCAGGCAGTTAAAACATTTTAGACAAATTACTCTTGCAGTGAGATTTTTATATTGACTTTCAGTACAAAGGTGACTATTACATAAGTTTTGTAAAATGCTGCTTTATATCCATTATGAAAATTTTCAAATACTCTTTTAAGCAAGAACAGCATGCTTTTAGAGTCTTGCATATGTCATTTATGGGTTCTTCCTTGAGGCCACTGAGATATTGGGAGAAATTGGTTTAAAAGCCATCATTGCAGGGAATGGATAATCTATATTTTGTACACTTTTTTTTCCTTCTGATTTTACTTTTGCCCCAGACTACTAAATCAATTCACTAAAGATAAGCTTTTGAATAAAAATAAGTGCAGCTGTGTTTATTTCAATTACTCAATTCACCAAGAGATGCAGGTTTACATTGCTAGAGACATGGTAGAGACCTGGTAACCCATTTGAGTAAGAATGTTTGTTTTCTCACAGAAGAGGGCCATTAGGAAGACATGGGGCTCGACCCTGGAAGCTTCGCAAGGTGGCCCATCTGCGTGTGCAGAGTCCAGGAGAGTCAATATAAGGAAAACACTAGGAAATGTTTTATCTCTGCTGATGCAATGAGTCATGCCCACTATTTCATGCACCTGTTTTTGACATTTGACCCTGTCAATATTACTTTAAGTCCACAGAATCAACATGCTGCCTCCAAAATTAACCACCATTAACAATAACTGTTCTATATCTGTTCTAAGAATACGCTTTTCTATATTGGTTTTGGTGGTGGTTACCTGACTTAGGCATTTGTTAAAGCCAACAGAACTATACACTGAACAGGGTGAATGTTACTCTGCATAAATTATATCTTAATTAAAAATTTTAACCTAGTAACCTTACCCACACATACATGCCAATACTTTATCAATTTATACATAACACAAATGTGTCTCTATATGTGTATTCAAAGTCTGCTTTTACTTATTTCTCCTTGCCATAGGAATGGACACATAAAATTCTACTTTCCCACTTTGGGATTGATAATTTAATATCTATTTTTTAAATGAAATAACTAGAGAAAAAGCCTTCAGTCTGATGCAACACTGTAGTCGGTGTCTCTTAGACTGCCACTACATTTCTGCTATATTTTTGTGCAAGGTAATCTTCAAACTGATACCTTCATTACTCATTATATTGTGTTCCGTCTTAATCACAAACTCCTTGAAAGTTGGAACCGTATCATCCATAATCCTATCTCTTTCTACATCCCCAATACAGTGCCTTTCAAATGCTGGGTTTATACCAAAGAGTCATACTGTTGTCAAAAGTTAACGGCTAAAGGTAATAGCGCTGTAGTAAGCACTACTCTACCACAGGGACGACTGGGGAGTTTTGCCTGTTTGTGTGTTCATAATATAGATTGCAGAAGAAAAACAAGTGTTCTAATGACGTGAATTCTGTAAATTCTTTGGAAATTTCTTTTGGATGGGCAGGTAACATGATGTCTCTTGGCACAATATCCATTTGGATGAACCCACCAGAAGGTCTAATTAGTGGTAATTCCTATCTCAAACCTGACGACGAACCGAAAATCTCACTTTAAAAATTTATGCTTCTAATAAGATGTGCACATCTCTTTCCCCATTTCTCAACTGCCTCCTCAGCTTGAAAGAGCAGATGAAGTAAAATATGAAAGTGTATTGTTTTACATTTTAAATGTTAAACATAAAGCTTACTTATAAAATCTCTCACAGAATTTATCAGTATTATAGCTGTGATTAGGATGGGCTGATACCATACCCTATTTCTTCCCTCTAATTTCTCCCAGAGCCTAGGCATTTTCTAACGTGTATTCTACTGAATCCCCTGATCTGTAAGTTTTAGTATTACCTTAATGTGGCAACAAAACTTGAACTAACATGACACAACTTAGTTGATACCAATATATATTACCATTAGTGAAATCAGAAGCTCAGATCAGAATCATATTCTAAAAGGTAAACACCAAGGTTTATTCAGTTCTAAAAAAATGTATTTGAGATTAAACACACAAAGTAAACATCGAAACATTTTGAAATGCACTGGTCTCATGAGGCAATGGGAAACTGAAACAAGGATTCTGCACAGGGCTTCGCCATTTACTTCCTAACCTCTGTGCATTTAAGCTCCCTTACATCATTCCACACTAACATGATTTCTACCATAGTTAATGACTCAGTGACAAAATGCAAGCCATCGGCAGTGCCAACCAAGATTAATGAAGCCTAGATGATGATTTACTTAATTATAAACATGATTTATCACTGTGGATGGACTTACTAGTGGTCAGTGCCATATCCTTTCGTCCTTGTGAAGCCTACTGATGTGGCCACTACTAATGCTGGTAAACCTGCAAGAGAAGCATCGTCACACTTCACATTCAGCCGTAGCCACTGTGCACTCTGGCTCAAGAAAAGCTAGGACAGACTCAAAATGCTTACATCGAAGGAACTACCATTGCATTAATTCTTTCATAAAGTATGTTTCCATTACAAAATTTCTTTCAAGTACAAAAGTATGAGAGCGACAGCTGGTCTTTTAACTCAATGCACTTCTCTAATGTTGCTAGGTTACCACCACATTTGACATGGGTTTAAAGGAAACTAATAACAGAGATTTAGTATATCTTTTAAGTTATTTTTTCTCTAGGGGTTTACACTGTTATAAAGGAAATTTATAGTTATAAAATCAGAAAGGCAAAAAATGGATATTCTGCTGTGATGGAATATCACAGAAGTGGAACATTCAGTTGGCCCCATATTGTTCCACATCCAGTTGTACTTATAAGAGAAAAAAATAAATTATATCACGTAATTCATTCTTTATGATTTACTTATAATAACAAGAATGGAGGATCAAGGTTAAGGGCCTTAAGGAATTAATTTTGGGGTCTCCTGATTATCCTCCTTTTAACAATCCTGAACGAAGTTCAGAAAATATATGACAGTTTCTCTTCATGGACTTCTAGGCAGGCATCTCTCCACGCACTGATCAGTCCCTCTGAGAATTCAATTGCCTGCATACCTGCGCCAACAATGACCTAACATCTTTTAGTTTATATTTATATGAATCACACTCTCCTTATTCAAGTTCAGTGGAACGTCCCTGTGCTTTGGTGAACAGAGCTCAGTCTAATCTATGCTGTTTAATTTTTTTTTTTTTTTTTAATTTTTGACCATGACTTCCTTTCAGGAAGATGATGTTTGCCTTTCCAGGTAGAAAAATCCATCATCTAATCACCTCCTTGAGTCCCCTCCACCCATCTTCTTTCTTCCTATCATTTCCCCTCCTTCCCGCTATTCTCTTCTGTCTTTTCAAGTGACATCACATTCCTTCATGAAGTTTAATGACAAAAACTATGAGAAGCATCTCAGAGGGACACATCATATTTTTAAACAGATATGCGTCTCCCCTCACCCTGTATACACACGTACGTGTGTGTGTGTGTGTGTGTGTGTGTGTGTGTGTGTGTAGTTCACTTTTTGATTGACTAGACCAAGTCGTTAGAAAAAATTCTCTCCTGGGTCATAGTTAAAGCATTAATAATCTTCATTCTGTACAATTTAGATTATTTTTTCTAAATTTATTATGTTGCACTTTGCTATAATGAAATTCATATGAAATTCATAATCTGCCAACTCAGAATTTTCCTGATAGTCTAGCACCATCAGCTTAGCTTTTTTGCTTTCCAGAGTAGTTTAATATTATCTGTAAACTTGGAGACCAGCTGTGAGCCCTCTCCTCAAGATCTTTGGTAATGGTGTTATTAAATAGCTAGTTACCGATCCAGAAAATTGCCATTCTTTATACTTAGGGGAAGTCACTTACCTGGATTCTATATTTCTTGGATCTATGGCACTAATTCATGAAAAAAGTGTTCCCTGATTCAATACCAGTCTATCTTTAGAAGGTCTTTGACATGAAATCCAGACAAAAGTTTTATGAAAGTGTAAGTAGAATACATTCTCCAATTTCTTCTTAATGGCTTTCCCATTTACCTGTGCAAAGAGCCCTAATATATTAATCAGACATGACAGAACCTTGCTGAAACCTGATGGATAATCTTTAAGTGGTCTGGATCCTACTTTTCCAGTATGAGTTATTCTGTTATTGTAATAAGTTCACTTACTTGTAATTTTTCAGACTCCATCAAACATCCTATTCTCTAGTCTTCTGGTATATTGGGTATTTTTTATATATTTGGCCCAAAATTCCCCATTTTTTTTGTTCGAGTCTTTTGAAATTCAAAGGCAAACATGAGAAAATCCTGAGGTTTTCTGAAACCAGTTTCTTAAATTAATTAAACTAATTCTAATTAAACTAAGCTAATTAATTCTAATTAAACATTAGAATTGGCCTTACGAAAAACCCAGATCTTCAAGATGTCCATTTCATAAGGCAATCTGAGAGAAACTTTTCCTAATAAAGGTAAGCAAATAATTAATTAATTCTCAGTCTGTCAACAATTCTGTTTCTCAGACTGGCTGTGAGGTTTCATTCAATCTCTACATGACTTTCTTCCTGTGACATGAATAGCTGTAGTCCTTAATTTCTTTGAGCTCTCTTGGAAGGGACTTCTCGAAGTTTTCTTATGGGGAGTACATGACTAGTACCTGTTTTGAGCCCTGAACATTTTAGGACATTTTGCGTTTTCGGCACGTATTAGCAGAGAACACTTGGCTTTTCTGCCTGTATCCCAGGACTCCTCTTACACCATTGCTTAACCGACTGGCTACGGCTCATCCAATATTTACTCCTTTTTAAAACTCCAAATGCCCAAAGAATATTAAAAAATGACCAGGTTCATATGTTTCCACTTCCATATATCAAACTGGACACAAAGAAAAGTAGCCTGGGGATAATCACACTCTACAGCTTCATTATGTGTTCAAAGCCATCTTAACAAGAGCACGAAAGGGTGTATTAATATGCTTACCCCATCCAAGGCACAAAAAACGTTTCCTTATAAGCCGTGTCCTAATTTTTCCAGTTACAGCCATATATGACTGCCACGCCTCAGTCAAAACCCAACAGAATGAAGCCAGGAAGAAAAAGTGCAAAAATGCAGTGGTGGTTGTACAGATGCTCTGTGGAAACAAAAGAGACTCACACTGAATATGGTGGTGGTGGGGGGGGGGCATCATGTGTCCTCCAGGGGATTGTTAATCTTCAACTCATTGCTTTTATTTCAAATATCTACCTCTCCTGTGTGACAGAGTCATTATTTACAGAAATTAGAAACCCTGCAGTCTTTACGCTATATACAATATCTATGATAGAAAAAAAAAATACGTCCTAATTCCATTTGCATGTTCAATTTTTTATGAGGAGAAGCCTGAATGTAAATTAAAACCCAAGGGAGATTACAATTACGACTTTACTTGAATTTTTTTTCCTTGAAATGTAATTATGGGAATGGTCCTATCTTCGGTTTAATTTAAGTTACAGACATCTTGCATAATTCTTTTGGCTACATTCTTTATCCTTCCATTTTAGCTGATAATTCTTTGTTGTTTTATCTGTATTGATGTTAAGATTACATCCCAACAGCCATCCAAAAGGAAAAACTGCTTTAATACAAGTGTGATATTCCTGGTGTAAGACCAAAGTATAAAATGAGATTTGGCTAATAGCCAAAATACAAAAATAACATAAGTATTTTAAAGTCCTTAATACATTGTTCTGTATTATTACAATGTGTGTCCTAATCAAATCATTTTGAAAAGTTAATCAAGTCACTAGCAGTACACAGCCATGATTTCACAGATATTTTACTTGATGCAACTTAATCATTCTGAACATGCTAACCATTAGTTACTTGTGACTCCTCCGTGAAGGTGAGCAGCTTCATTTTGGTAAGGGCTGCTACTTATTTGACTACTGGTATAATGTCTTTGTGTAAATCTTGTTAAAATGCAAGTCTTCATCAATCAGAACCAGTAACTAAACTACCCTCTTCCTCTGTCAGTCTCCGTCTTGCTATTTCCAGAAATTGAAAAGAGCAAACATAGAATTAGAAAAAAAAATAAAAAACTCATTAACAGAGAAATAAAAGTACAACCCCCATCTTCTCGCCTCCACTCCAGTATACTGCTAAGGCAGACTATCTTTTTAAAAATTTGGTCCAAATTATTCCTATTATTTGTTTATTCTGTTGAAATTTACCAGATGTTAATTTAGCTTTTTAGTTCTTTCCATCCTATAAAAAGAACTTTATCATGTTTGTCTCACCAGGTTTTTTTTTTTTTTAATGTTCAGAGATAATGTACAGAAGCTGAGTAGCCCTGTGCTAGGCATATAGCATGTACTTCAACTGATTATGACCATAATCATCATTATTTTAAAAATAGTACTAAAAAAAGTGTTGCTGGTTTTCGGCATATGATTCCTTGTTTCATGTAGCACTTAAATATACTTAGTTACTTAGACTTATTCTCACAAACACGGCAACTTTCAGTATGATAAAGTCATGGATTTCTAAAACCTTCTTTCTCATACCTTTATTCCTGCTTCAGGCATAATGTCGCTTTAACCAACTGTAATTCCTCCTATACTTGAGACATTCAGACTTTTCTTCCAAGTTAAGTAACTGCAGCTGACTACTTTGCTCACTCCTGATCTGCAGTTCCTGATCCCAATTTGAATTTCAAAGATAACTCTTCCCTTTAATACCTGAAGACTAGTTACACTTTCTAATTCACCTGTCATTTCCTTCCACCAGTTTGTCTCATCTCAATTGTATGTGCTAGCAAAATTATTCCTTCTCCGTTTTTAAACTATCGGTATAAGGTTATGTAAAACAATGTGAAAATGTTGAAATGTTAAATGCTAAGTACTGGATGCACTGCAATTTTGTAAGAAATAATACAATGCTCAATGTGTCAATACAGAGACTTTTAATTTTCTCTTTATTATGTTTGTTACCTTGGGACTTCCTGATGATGTACTTCATTTCTAATACAAATTGAAATACATCTAATTTGGGGCTACTGACATTTATTTCAATAATTCATGTCTCTCTGGACAAGAATATGGCCACAATGTGTGGAAAAAAGTACAGAATCTAGAGAAGTAAGAACCATTTCTATGAGCAATAGCATTCTACTATGATGAGATGAATATTCATATATATCTAGAAAGTGCTCTAACTATGAAGGAAAGCTGTCTCAACCTAAAGAATGTGTATTTAGTCCATATGGACTAAAGTGGTCTAAAGTCACAAAACTAATCTTACATAAAGAGTACAACAAAATATATATTCCTGAAAAACAAAGAAAGGGAGATACATTTTGCCTCATTAACATATGAAGAATCAGTATAAAATAATGAAACATACACAGTTTTTCTACTGATATATTTGTCAAGCTGTCTTTTAAAAATACAACTTTTATAATAGCAATTTTCAAATAAACTCTTTTATTTTCCACATTTGTCATCTCAGGTCCACAAGGGTGACTATTCTAATGTTCAGGGCTCAAGATTCTTTGATTTCTTCTCCCATATAACCTAAATCCCATATCAGCAACCCACAAAGATAAACCTTCACTTGGATCCCCTCAGTACTAGAGATTTTTACACTTATAAATCTCAAACTCTGATTCACTTTTTCTATAAACAGGTTTATATCTTGTCATTTGTTCAATTCTCTGACTCACTGTCATGACCTCTAGATTTACAGCTTCTCCTTTATTCACATGTGTGTCTACTTTTGACTCCCACAATAACTGAGTCTTTTTTGTTTTTTTTTTGGTCAGAGAGAGAGAGTGAGAGAGAGACAGAGCACAAGCAGGCAGAGCAGGCAGAGGGAGATGCAGACTCCCCACTGAGCAAGGAGCCCAATGCGGGGCTCAATCCCAGAACCCTGGGTTCATGACCTGAGCTGAAGGCAGACACTTAACCGACTGAGCCACCAGGCATCCCAACACAACAGCTGAGTCTTGACGGCTTGTCATTTCAAACCTGAGACTCACTAGCACCTCAAGCACATCATTCAATTCTTCTGCTACACCTGCCTTGCTGAACCTCAGTTTGGTCCTTTACAACTGATGAGCGTTTTTGACAAATATTACAAAACTTGAAAGGGTATGAACTTGGCAAACTGAGCACTGCTCCTACCTGTCACCCTCATGTATACCATTCACCCCAAATCTTTAGGGACAATAGAAAAAGATTTCATGAAATAAGTGGAAAGAAAATAAGTATAAACTGTGGTAGATTAGAGACTGTGAGAAATGCCTGAAAAACAAAACAGATGAGTACAGACTGAAGGATACCCCAGCTCAAAGCAAGGTATTAGAGATGAAGACATGGAAATAGGGGATTAAGATAGATGGATGACACACAGTTCTAACATCTGTTTGAAACTACTTTCGGAAGGAAAAAATAGAGAAAATTTCAAGGAAAGGCAGCATTTAAAGAAAGATTATGGAAAAGCTTCTCAGAACTTCAAAGATCCTCTGGGCTGAAGGATAAATTGAAGATAAAACACACACACACTCACACACATACACACACCTCAATATGTTGTGATGAAATTTGTGAACATCAAGAATAAAAAGAAAATCTTAAAAGCTGTCAGAGTCAAAAGAAAGATTACTTACAAAGAAATAAGAATCAAATTGACATCAGATTCCTTGTGAGCAACCCAGGATATAAGAAGACAGTAGAATAATATCTTTAGCATTCTAAGGGAAAATAACTTTGAAGATAGAATTCTACACCCACCAAAACTATTATTCAAGTGAGAGGCAGAAATAAAGGTATTTTTAGAATTAAAGGAACTCTGACGTTTACTACCTCAGGATTCTCTCTGAAAGAACTGCTAGGTAATATAAACAATAAGAAGAAGAAATTCAGGAGGAGGGAATGAGATAAAAGACATAATGGATAGCAAAGAGAGTAATAAAGTACATCAAGTCTACATAAATGTTTATTTAAAAGCTTAAATATACATATTTTAATTTTTAAAATAGAACCACTTAAACATAAAATTCAAAATAATATAAATGAGGTGAGAGAAATGAAAGTTGCAAAGGATCAGGAGAAAATAAAAGTATGCTAAGCCTTTTGGTTGTTGTTCTTCTGAGGAATATTAGAGATACTAATTAGCTCCAGATGTTAGAGAAATATGTTTCAACATGTATATTAACAATGTTAAAGTAACCACAAAAAGTAGAAACAAATAATGTATTTATAAGATAGTAGAGGAAAAATAGAACTAAAGAAAAAATTTATCAGCCTAACTAAAGGAAGGCAAAGGGACAAAAATAAACTAGAACATACGATAAATGAAAAAAAAATAACAAAAATAATTCCAAACATATCAGAAATTATAGAAATGGGAATGTTTTAAATTCATTAGTTAAAAGTTAAGAACTTTTATATTGAATAAAAAAATCAAAATCTAGTAATGTATTTATGAGCCATATCTCAAACCCAATGACACAGGGATATTAGGAATAAAGAGATAAAAGGAGCTGTATTAAGCAAATGCTAACATGCAAAAATCAGGTGTCACAATGTTAATATTGAAAAAAAGCATTAAAAGAGATGAAGGACTTTTCATCCTGATAAAAGAAGCAGGTCATAAAGAAGTTTCCAAAGGAACACGTCTTTATGAAACTATTAAGAATTTTTCAAAGTATGTGAAACAAAAACTGAGAAAACTACAAGAATAAACTGTCAAAACTAAGTTTATAATGAAAGCGTTAATATGCAGCCCTCAGAAAGTCACAGGAAATTTGGGCTCTTTCCATTGTTTGGCTATTGTTGAAAATGCTGCTATAAACATCCGGATGCATGTACCCCTCTGAATTAGTATTTTTGTATCCTTTGGGTAAATACCTAGTAGTGCAATTGCTGGATCCCAAATGTCCATCGACTGATGAATGGATAAAGAAGTGTTATATAGTGGAATATTACCCAGCCATAAAAAAGAATGAAATCTTGCCATTTGCAAAGACATGGATGGAGCTGAAGACTATTATACTAAGCGAAATAAGTCAGCCAGAGAAAGACAAATACCATATGATTTTACTCATATGTGGAATTTAAGAAACAAAACAAACGATCATAGGGGGAAAAAAAGGAGAGAGAGGCAAACCAAGAAACAGAGTCTAAATTATAGAGAACAAAGTAATGGTTGTTACCAGAGGGGAAGTGGGTGGGCGGTTAAATAGGTGATGGGGATTAAGGAGTGCACTTGTTGTGATGAGTACTGGGTGTTGTATGTATGTTGTATACCCAAAACTAATACTACACTGTATGTTAATAGGAATCTAAATAAAAACTTAGAAAAAAAGAAATATATCTCCTTATTAGAAAACCCAAGAGGATCTATTTTTAAATTTTTAGAAATAAGAAGAATCAAAAAAGTGGCTAGATATAAGATAAATGCACAAAAATTACATTTCCTGTACTGAGGTCAAAATATAAAATTATTTTTTTCTATACACCATCAATATCCATTGGAAAATGTAATACAAGATGTCTAATTAATTATGACTTTATCTCCCTTCTCCCTCCCAAACCATGTTAAAATTAACAAATTATTAAGCGACAGAAAAAAGAAAAGGCAGTAGACAACAATGAACTCAAGATGCTGCCAAATCAGACGTTGAGAGAAGGCATAACTGACTTAGAGTGACAGAGAACATTATCAGAGTGCTTATAGAGTTGGGAGGTGGTGATGGAAATATTGATGGTAATGGACCCAATGCACTCTGCAGACCTTCAGAAGGTTTTAATACCTGGAAACAGTAGGGACCAGAAACAGAAGGAGGACTTTGCAAGGGGCTGAAAGAGAGAGAGGCTGTTGAAAATCTATATACAGAATAGCTGAAACTCTGTGTTTCCTCCCCAACTCAGTCAAGTCCTACACTGTGATAGGGTGGTTTAGTCTCTGGAAAATTGAATGGGTTGGGTTCTAAACTCAAGCATTAGTCTCATTAATGGGTAGGCATATAAGGCAGATACAAGCATAAATATTAAACCCTAAGCACCCTCCTCTCCTTTTCTCCTTACTTCTGCTCCCAGAATGCCAGCAGGTCAGAGATTAAAATTTACCCCCAGAAGGGGAAAAAAATCTTCATATGCTGGCTCATCCTTCACTAACATACTGTGAAATCTACCTTTCATTAAGTCCATCTACCCATATAGAACTTCAAGTCAATTTTTAGGGCCTTGTTTTTATATATGAATACATAGGGTCTTGCTTTTATATATGAATATACAGCCAATGATATTCAGATAATTGAAAAAATATTCCAACATGGAAAAAAGAAAAAAGTCAAGAAAAGAAAAAGTGTGGGGGAGTGAGAGAGACTACAGAGGTAACAGAAAAATAAAAACTTCAAAAACAGTCTAAATTCCTCAGAAACTGAAAAAAGGAATTGCACCTATGAAACAAAATCACTAGGGAAAGATTATCAGATGAAAGAAAGGTCCTATTCATAATGACAATAGGAACTATAAAAAACAACTCAAATACATTTAACAGGAGCTTCATGTAGAAAATTATAACATTTAATTAAAGGGCACAAAACAAGACACGATTAAATGGGAAAATATATTACGTATGTGAATTGGAGAATCAGTGTCATATAAATGTCAATCTTCCCCAAACTGATAAATATATGCAATACAATTCCCATCAAATTTTAACTTTTTTCTTTTAGTTTGATAAGCCAATTCTAAGTCATAGGGAAAACCAACTACAAAGAATAGTCCAGAAAGTCCAAAAGAGAAAAGAAAAGAAAAGAAAAGAAAAGAAAAGAAAAGAAAAGAAAAGAAAAGAAAAGAAAAAAGAAAAGAAAAGAAAAGAAAAGCATAGAGGGTCTTCCCAATGACATAAAACAGAATAATATGTAGTCAGATGATCACCATTCCTATTTTGCACAGGAGGGTTTGGAGAGACTGTTACTTGGTCAATGTCTCATGGTTAATGAGTGAGGAGGAGGAGTTAAAACATGGTCTCTGACTCCAGGGCTTGTGTATTTCCTTCACTACCTCACACTGCTTTCTGACAGTATTTTTTGCACATCCATAGACTAATCCTCACAATCTTTTTTATCCTCTCAACTTTCCTCCTTATTCCTAAATCAGATAACCTTGCCTTCACCATTACTGATGAGGTGCATATCATCATATGTCCTATACTCCTTACCTTGAAATTTCTCCCTTAATTTCATCTACCCCCTTCCTCCTTTCCAAAGCAGGCCCTCCCCCTTCCAGGAGATGGTGTAATAGAGTTAAGAGATAGGTCCCTGGAGTGGCATTGTGGGTTCACACACTGACTGCTGCATTTACTGGTTGTTACTTAAAATCTGTGTACCTCTCTTTTCTCATAAAAAATGAGGATAATTATAGCATCTACCTCATAAGACTGTTGTAAAGATTAAATGGCATGATACATGTAAGTTTGATACATAGTAACCACGCTTGATCCTATATTTGGTCAACTATTTCTCTTCTCCTTTAGTTAGTTCCTATATACCTATGTACCTAATCTCTTAGTGTACAAATCTGTTGAAATCTCTATCTTCAACTAACCAACAACAACAACAACCAACCAACCTTCTTTTTATTGGTTTATTCACAGAGGTTCTCACTGGATTGTTCTCTCTTTCTAATTGTGGCCAAATTTCTTGAAAGGTTAAGCTATCCATCAGCTTCCTTACTACATGTTTACACGTTTTCTTTCCAACTAGCATCTTCCCTCAATTTCCCTCTTACAGGAATCACCCATGGCTTTCTAATTTCCAAATCTAAGATTTTTCTTTTTTTTTATTTGACAGAGAGAGACACAGCGAGAGAGGGAACACAAGCAAAGAGAGTGGGAGAGGGAGAAGCAGGCTTCCCACCGAGGAGGGAACCCGATGCGGGGCTCGATCCCAGGACCCTGTGATCACGACCTGAGCCGAAGGCAGACGCCTAACGACTGAGCCGCCCAGGCACCCTTCTAATTTCCAAATTTAACAAATGGAATTTTTTTAGTTTCCCACAAAGATTTTGAACCTTAACATTCTCACAAGTTATGAGATTTTTACTATAGGGTCTTTAAGGGTTTCCTTAGCTCTAAAATTCTACAATAGCATGAATACTGTCTAATTAAAAGCCTGAGCTATTCATTTCTTCTTGAATTAATTCTGGCAATTTATATTTTCCCACAAATTATCCATTTCATTTATATTTTCCAGTGTCTTATACTATATGATTGTATATAATGTTCTCATAAATTTTAAGAAATACTATTTTTTTGCTTCTGAGTTTGCTTATCTATGTTTCCTATTTCTTTATCAAAGATGTCTGTTTTACTAATTTATTTTAAATCTTAATGATTCCTTAAGTCCCAACTAGAAAAATATTATTACATTAGTACTGAGATGAATTTCTTAAAGTGTAAAATATAATTATTTATTCTTTTCATTTGGCAGACTTCCAAGGATTCTAAGAAAAAAAATACCATGTTTACCTTATTCTCAACATTCAAATAAATCAAAGGGTGTTAGCATTTAAAAATAAGCAATCAAAGACTCCTATTATGTAAATATTTCAAAAAGCAAAAGAGAAAATGATTTTGATGAGAGATATAGGATATAAAAAAGAAAACTTCCATGGAATAGAGAATGCAGAGAAGCTTGCTTTTGCTAGAAATATGAAAAACAGAACTTTGAGATGAAACACTTCAGTAGAATATTTAGAAACTCAGCCATTATCAATATCTGCATACTTTAATTGCAGTATTTATGGGGAAATCAAGAATTACTGAAGTTACTGCAACATTTAACAATCTTAGACGACCTGAAATCATTACTCAATATGAAGCAATTCTTATTTGAATTATTTAGATAATTTCCTCCACTCTCACACTAATTTGTCTATAACAAATAAACAGACAACATGATGACTATAGTTAACACTGCTATATGACATACAGGAAAGTTGAGAGTAAATCCTAAGAGTTCTCATCATAAGGACAAATTTTTTCTTGCTTTCTTTCTTCTCTTTTCATTGTAACTTTATGAAAAGATGGATGATGTTGGCTGAACCCATTGTGATCACTTCACAATATATGTAAATCAAGCCATTATGCTGAATGCCTTAAACTATATGGTGATGTATGTCAGTTATTAATAAAACTGGAAAAAATTATAAATATGTATATCTTGCTATTCATGTGGAATAAAACACGTACAAGGCACATACAATATAATTCTGAAATGCACCTGTAACTCCTAACAAGTGAATGATGCTATGGGAAGAAATTCTGGTTCATCATTATAGTGATTTTAAAGACAATCCTTTAAAGGTTGCATTAATAACTGTCTGTTTACCTTATTCAGAAAAAGTGTTTTTTACAGACTAAATATAAATTACTGTGAGAGTGAAATAAGATAATGGATAAAAAGGGCTTGCACAAAGAACCTATAACTTCAGGTATAGTAAGTGCTCAATAAATAATAGCTGTTAATAATAAGGTCACAATTAAAAGCAAATACACGGATTAATTTTTATTTGGCAAAACAAACATAACTGAAAATGTTTGAGACTACATTTAATGCACGATAAAAAGCTAACTTATCAAGCACCTCCTCTGCTTTGAACATCAATTTTGCAACAATACTGTAAGGTAAATATTTTATAAATGAGGAGATGAAGCTCAGAGAGGTTGAATAACTTGTCTGAAGTTACATAAGTAGCAAATGAAGGAGCATATGTTCTTTTCATTACAATATGTTGCCCTTGATTTTGCCGATATTTATATTTCTATGGTTATACTATATCCTTTCAAGCCAGTGCAAATCGTTTTGAAATAGCAGGATGTAGATGGTAAATAAATAGATGCTATGATATACAAACAAAAATGACATTAAATGATTAGTATTTTTTTTCCAAATCACAACCAAAAGAAGAATGCATCATTGGTTAACAGAACATGACAAAAAAAAAAAAAAAGAAAAAGAAAAAAGAATTCATCATTTAAAAGTATAGTTTTGGTTATGAAGATTCCATCAAGACATGTGTAAACATAGTTTGAGGTTATCTGGATAGAGCACATCAATCCCAATGAGATGCCCACTGGGCATTGTGACTATAAGCTTCATCGTTTCATAAATTAAAGGTTTTATGATATTAATTCAATCAGAGTTTTCTGTTAATGTCACTTCATTCAACTTCCTTCATTCCATAGCTGCTGTGATATGCTGTATCAACAACGTCATTTGTAGACAACTGACAAATGTCTCTCATAGACCCAAATACTTAGCCTGTGCATTCTTCCTCTTGGATATAATGGAAAATATCAATAGAAGAGACTTTATAGGCTTTAGTTTTCTCTTGAAAACTCTTGTTTCACCATTAAAAAGTTGCAATACTTGCTTAAAAACTATGGCACAAAGCTATGATGAAGAAAGATTATTATCTCTCTGATCCATCTTTTTTTTTGAAAAAAAAAAGTTTTGGAAAACAGAAGAAGTTGCTAGTATAAAGTCATGTATGATATGAAATAATGAATGAAGAAACACAAGCAGTTGCTAAATATGAGTACCTCAAACAGTAATAATTCTTGATTGCTAGATTTTTATAATTTTATATTAAAATAAGGCAGTACTATTAAAAAGAAATGATAGATAGATATCAATAGAGATAAAAATCTGTTTCACAGATGTTAAAAATATATATCTTGCAGAAAAGATGTTCATATTTTGAAGACCTTGGGAAGTTTGTCACACATACCAGGAAAATCTGAGTCTTTGAAATATGTCCTTTGGGAGTCCAGACATTTGTACATTGTACACTGCAGATGCTTCATTATACACTGTTATCTCCAGGCTTAGAAAAATAACAATTTTATTCAAAATGAAATATAATTAAGTCACTTGCTAAATAAGGCCAAGAGTTCAGCTAAAGCTTTACGAATAATTTAGAAATTTTAAAATGTGTTATAAGTGGGATGCCTGGGTGGCTCAGTCAGTCCCGCATTGGGCTCCTTGCTCAGCGGGGAGCCTGCTTCTCCCTCTGCCTGCCACTCTGCCTATCTGTGCTCGCTCGCGCTCTCTCTCTGACAAATAAATAAATAAAATCTTAAAAAAAAAGTGTTATAAGCTCTAAGATATCTCTAAGAATTGATTTACACTGTGTTCTAAAACTGAAGAGAAAAATCGATTGTGGGTGGATTTATATCCTCTCGTGTAATTAAGCACCATATATGGTCACTCACAAAGGAGTAATAGTAATGGAAATATAAAGTTGCCTTCAACTTGTATCAAGCAGAGCAAACAAAACTCTGTAGCTCTGTGGCTGGAGTTTCTAGACAAAGTGTTTCTCTGAGGACCAGGAAGGCAAAGGAAAGTAACACTTTTATATCAAGAAGACATTTGTTTATTCTATTTATCAAGTTTAATCACCAGTCTGACTTGTCACAAGACTGATTCAATATGCAATGAAAATAGTTTTGATTCAGAGGTGGCATAGTACTAAAAGGTCCTAGCCTTCAGAGGCAGGCTAGCATTTCTCAATCTTGGTTGCACACTGGTATCACCTGGGGAGCTCTAAGACATGTGGAACTATTAATACTATCCCCTAAGATTCTGATCTAATCAGCCTAGGGTGGAGCTTCAGCATTAGTATTGTTAAGGCTCCCCAGGTGATTCTAATGTGCAGCCAGGGTTCACAATCAGCACCTTGAACAATCACAGACTCCGAGCAATGGAAGCTACCGAATGAGTGACCTTGCACAAACTATTTACTTCTCACAGCCTCAAAGTCTTTGATCTGTTGGATGAGAGTTAAAGTATCTACTACATCGGGTTACCTTAAAATTACCCATAATAAATGCAAAGTGCTTAGTGTTCAGTGGGTTCTAAAAAGTATTAAACAATAATGACCATTCATACAAATTCTCAACCTGTTAGAGTAACTTATCTAATTTTAGCCAGTTCCTAAATTCTGGAAAGAGTAATGAAAATGGAGCCCTCTGCTATGCATTCATATTTTAATTTAGAATGACACTGGAACTGATAGACTTCTTTATAGAACCTGTTATAAAAACAGAATCAAACTGCTAACAATGAAGGGTGTGGGGGAAAAAAAAAGCAAAACAGAGTAATGCCGGTCTTGATGGTATTCTGGAAAAAGGCAGATTACCATTTGATCCTGTCTTCTGGATTTCTCCAGATACCTGATGGGAAACAGCCGATGTTAAACAACCACAACAGTCGACTTATGCTAAATGTGATCATTGGGGCAGTTCTAGGACTCTGGGTATGGTGATTTAGGGACATCTCAAAGAACTTCTACTCCAAAGTACCAATGTCAACCCTGAGATTGGATAGTTCCATTTGTGCTTACCTTTCAAATCCCTTATTGCTTATCTCTGAGCCACCCAACCCCAGATATTTCAAACCCAACATGTCTAAAAATTAACTTTTCACCCTCCTCGTTAAGCTAGCTTATCCTTCTGTGTATTGACTTCACTGACCTCTCTATTTTTATGACCCTAGATGGGGCCATCACTCACCCTCTCCTGAACTATTAGTGACAGAGGGAGATTTCTGTGAAGAGAGCACCCTTCTACTGGCCCTACCTCCTTCGGCAAGAATGAAATGAAGCTCCAGAGCTAAGTATGACAAGATGTTCCTGTTCTTTCCCCTCTACAAGTAAGGTCTTAGAATATAGCTGGCATATACTAAGTCCTAAATAAATAGTAGGAGTCATAGTTATCAGTATTTTTATAATTATTACAAGGGGAATTGGGTAGAAGATTTATTTTTATGATGAGAAATACTAAAGTATGTTTAAATGTTAAGTGAAAGATCAAATAAAGAAACTGAATCAGGAGAGAGAACTGATTGCATCAGTACAGAAGAAATCTGATAAAAATGAAATATAAAGCACATGAGAAGAATTGGCCTTTGATAAGAAGAAAGTCCTCTCTTGATTTAAAACATGTAGCAAGGAACAAAGACAAGGTGAAAATATAGATAAGGCAGCATACTTTGTGGTGGGAAGGTAACATGATGGCTACCAAATTCTCTTTGGAGTAGGAGTTGAGTCCATTGCTAAAGCTAAAGATGCAGAAAGGAGATCAGTGGTTTGAATACATTTGAACAGACTGAAAATTCTCTTTGTTGAGAACTGGAAAACCAGATAACATGGAATTGCCAGGCAGCATCGAAGCTACTCTGAGCTGAGTAATCATGCATTTATCAGCTCAAAACCAAAGACCATAGTACAGATCTCCCTCCATCCACCTCTGAAATCATGAATTCAAGTCCCCTGCAAAAGTAAAGAAATACTGGTCTTGCTATTTTTTCTGGAGGGGTTTTCTCTGGGTTCCTGTTTTAATGGACCATCTGGTACATGGTTCCATTTTCATCCCCCTTTGACTAGTCATGACATACTCCTTACTACTATGCCTAAGAAGACATAAACCAGCTCTATGGAAACAATGGAAGAACAGATCAAGTTTTAGTCCACTGGTTGGGAAATGCTGAAGTCACAATGTAACAAATCCCTTGCTCTGTTGCAAGATTGAAGAAGTGTCTCAAGCTGCTTCTTATCTTTTAATAAACAATTACCTTTAAAAGTTTAGAACCCTATCAGGCTAGATTCTCATTTTCTCAGCAGGTGGAACAGACGACTATGGTCAGAGTACTATAATTCAGATTGGACACAAATAACAGATGGCCAAAACACACTATTTCTAGTATCATTACTTTTATAAGCAATGGTTATAAATACCTATTTGGAAGACATTCATTTATTGGAAAAGAACAGTTCAGTCCAGACAAACCGTAGGTGATCTTTTTCTTTACCATGTCTTCAAAAGGTTACATCACTGAAGAATTTAGGGTCAAAATAACTGAGTACCCAGTGTATGAAAAATCCTGTCTGAGGCAAGTTTTAAACATTTTACACAAAACTGTAAAAATAACATACATGTAAAAACACACTTGCAAGCAATTATGACATATGCATGTGTTTAAACTGAATTACTGTAATGAGTAAAGTCAAGAAGATAAAGACACTTCAGTTACTTTTTTCAATAAGACAGATTCCTAAAATTACTTAATTTCTTTTATCAATATAAAATAGAACTAAATTTTATTAGTTCAGTTCACTTTTAAATCCAGAGCCTAATTAAGACTAGCAAAAAGTTGGTTGAGAAGAGGAAGTACAACATTTAAAAAAATTTTTTTTTTTTTTATTTGAGGGAGAGAAAGAGGGGGCGGTGGTGGGGGGAGAGGGAGAAAATCTCCAGCAGGCTCTCTGCTGAGTGCAGAGCCTGACACGGTACTCGATCTCACAACCCCGAGACCACAACCTGAGTCGAAATTAAGAGTCGGATGCTCAACTGACTGAACCACCCAGGCGCCCCAGGAAGTATATTATTTTACTTTATTTTCACAACATTAAAAAATTGGTAGTGTATTATACAATAACCTCAAACTTTGTTTAGAAACGGTCACAGCTGGATCACAATGTTTCTTGGTTGAGCCCAAGCTTTATTATGAAGACCCTTGGGTTTCGGTATAACATGTCCTACTTTATACCACTTTCTCTTATCATATTTAAAATTTTTATTACAACCAAAACAGTAAAAAGTGTCTAGAGGAAAATAGAAGCAAAATTCCAAAGACCATTATGTCAAAAATAGATTTTACCAAATATTTTAAGTATAGTCTTCTATTCTTATATCATGACTTTAAATTACACAGTTTAAAGTACTGTGGATGAGCTGAGAAACTCCCTCCATTTTTACTCACAAGTCTAACAGTAGCGAAGGGAGAGAAAGAGAGATCTGGGCCCAAGGTTGATGGGGAGAGGGTAAGAAGGGGTGGAGAAGGAGTTGAAATGTGTTCCCAGTCTTCTCTAAAGAGCTATAATTTCATTCTTCTCATTTTAAGAGGGTGAAAACTGTTCCTCTCACCCCACCTCCAACCTTTCCTCCTTCTATTCTTCTCCATACATTTTTGCCTTCTGAGGAGAGGCGTGGCAATAGTCAAAGTTAGTACTGGAGCAGGAAAGAGAGAAGAAAGAGAATCCAATTACATCTAACAACCTGTCCTCCTACTTTGACCACAATGTCTTAATGCCAGGATTCCACAAGGAAGAGAGCTTTGTGCAGAATCGACTTGATTCAAATGAACCAAATACAGTACTTTATAAATAACTGAATCATTTCAAATCAAGCTAATATTATATAAATAATATCTGTCTTTTCTAAGTACCTACTTATTTATCTTATTCAGTTCAATATGAATGTGCCAAGTATATATTTCTAAAAGGAATCAAATTATGATTCATATTCAGTTCTCAATTACAGCCTCTTAATGCATGAAGTATTCTCTTGTAGTAAATGAAGCACTTTGAGAGGAATACACATTCTTTCAGGTTTCTAGGATCCCGTTTAATGCATGACTATAGCACATAATGATTGTATCTCAGAATAATACAATACCTTTTTTTCCACCATGAATTCAAAGTCACTTTCTCTTGTATTATCCTATTATTTGTTGGAAACTCCTATTCTTATGCTTACTACTTCATTGATTATAGCTTCTTACAGTCAGGTTTGTTTTCCTTTTATTTTTATTTATTTTTAAAGATTTTATTTATTTATTTGACAGAGAGAGAGACAGCGAGAGACTGAACACAAGCAGGGGGAGTGGGAGAGGGGGAAGCAGACTTCCTGCTGAGCAGGGAGCCTGATGTGGGGCTCAATCCCAGGATGCTGGGATCACCACCTAAGCCGAAGGCAGACGCCTAAGGACTGAGCCACCCAGGCGCCCCTGTTTTCCTTTTATTAAGTCCAGTGGAATATTTAGCACATAAATTTTATGCAGTAAATATTTATTGCATAAAAAATTAAGAAAACAGCTCTATTATTAATAATTTCAAAGGGGATTTTGGTCTCAATATGCTCTTGTTTAGTGATAATTATGTGTGAGGAATTCTTCATCATTGTTGTAGAGAAGACCAGCTTCCCCAATCCTTGCTCAGTCTTTGCCCACATGACAGAATCTTAATGTAATCTCGGAGCACATGGGGATCCAGAATAAAAACTGAATTTCCCATCCTTTCTTTTAAGGTCATATAATTAGTGTCTTGCCAATAGAAGATTAACGAGAATAGTATGGAAAACTTGGGAAAAGTATCTTTTTCTTCTTCCCCTTTTCGCCTTTGTTATCAGATGGAATATTTACATGATGGCTGGAGCTGGAACAGCAATCTTGGATACTGAGGTGGAAATTTCAAGTCAGAAAAAGGTCAGAAGGAAATGGGTCCATAATGACCAGGGAGCTGCCTACATTTATATGTGAGCATGAAATAAGCTTTAATCTTTTTTATGTCACTATTGTTTTGGGTTTTTCTCATAATTCAGTTAAGCCTAACTGTTACATTTGGTATCAATACATAAAAGACAGGCATGTTTTATCATGCTCTCTCTTGATAAAATATTATATCTAACAACCTGTCCTCCTACTTTCACCACAGTGTGTCAAATAAGTGTGACCTATGAACCAACTGGAATAAATTATACTTCTTTTCCAAGCTCTGAAATCAATCCAAATATTCACACTTCATTTAATAGTCTCTGAACCATTTATTCCTCAACTCCACTAAATCCCCTTCACTTAGCAATAATACCTGTGAAGTGCCATAAGTTTTAAATGGAACTTAAATACTCTCTATCTCAGGATGCCTGGGGTGGCTCAGTTGGTTAAGCGTCTGCCTTCGGCTCAGATCATGACTTCAGCGTCCTGGGACTGAGTCCCACATCAGGCTCCTTGCTCAGTGGGGAGCCTGCTTCTCCCTCTGCCTGACGCTCCCCCCTGCTTGTGCTCTCTCGCTCTCTCTCTCTCTCTCATAGTAAATATATAAAATCTTAAAAAAAAAAAAAATATTCTCTATCTCATTTGATCCTTATGCCTAACAGGAAAAGTAGATATAATCACTATAATTTTTATTTTATGGATGAACAAAACATGCCCAGTGAAACTGAGTGATTTTCCTAAAGTCACACAGTAAGGACCCGAAGTCACGTCTTTCGATTTATTTCAGGTCTCAATTCACTTTCCTTCACACCAAATGGTCTTAGTGGATCGTTTGAATTAGAAATAACCTATATCATCTAAAATTATTATCCTGGAGCAGATCTTAGACATCTAAAACTTCTCACTAAACAAAATTCTCACTTTGTTCCTCCCTGCCTTCCTAGTATATATTTGTCAAGATTCCTGGGCCTCATACTGTCCTAAGTGTGATATTGCCACCAGAATTTACGCTTGAGTTTAACATTTTTTTTAAAGATTTTTATTCATTCATTTGTCAGAGAAATAGCCTTGCTGAAAATGCAGCACTTGGCACAAGTATGATTCTGAAATCCCTAAGAAATGTAGCTACATTTTGTAATCAGTTGCAATATGATTGATTCTTTAGGATCATAAGTTTATAAAGGATAATGACATTAAGATAAATTGTTAGAATCAAATACAAGTCAATAAAAAAGAGTCATTACTGAGAATGCAATGCAGGTATACTTCATACTCTACTTTGAAATTAGGGTATGAGCCTAATTGGGAAAGCAAGAATGTTGTTGGTGACAAAAAAGGCTATTTTTACAAACATAACTAATACAGTATCTTGAGAAAGAAACAAAGAGAGAGGAGAACAAGAAGGCTTCAGTCACATAAACCACAAACTGCAGTACAGTGTGATAGGGGCTATTTTAAGAAGCTATGATCTCCAGGTGAGTGTGAAAAACATGATGGGACACTGGGAAATCTTGCTTGACCTTGCTTGACAATATGCCCTCATATGTTCCCCTGGTTCCTGTCCTCCTGGATCAACACCATAAGCCCATTTCACATTGCATTATCACAGCTTAATTGTCTGTCTCTACACTTCTCTCATGCCCCACCCCCCACATACACATTAGGATTAAAGTATCAAGGAGGGAGCTTCCATTTGCTTTAATTTTGTTGCTGTCATATTATAACCCCAAAAATGAGTACTGAGCCTGACCTGCGTTAAGAAATAAAAACACTCAGTTGCTGAATGAATGAATGAATGAGTGAATTATACTGAATGAATGAACACCTTCTGCCTTTGCACTGCTATACTGATCTTATCTCCCTGAATGTAAGCTTCCTAAAGCAGCTCTATTTTCAGTTTACCTCTCTATACGTTACTTTGTCTAGCACATGGGTTACCGATGAATCCATAAATGAAAAGATGTTCTTATTTTTCCCGTGAGTAAAAAGAGGTAACATGTTATATTTTATACATGATGGAGACTAGAGACTTTAGATAAAGTCAAAACAAAAGATAAATCTTCGTGATCTTGCTTTTATTTATTTTTAAGATTTTATTTATTTATTTGACAGAGAGAGAGAGTGAGAGCAGGAACAGAAGCAGGGGGAGTGGGAGAGGGAGAAGCAGGCTTCCCGCTGAGCAGGGAGCCCGATGTGGGACTCAATCCCAGGACGCTGGGGTCATGACCTGAGCCGAAGGCAGATGCTTAACGCCTGAGCCACCCAGGGGCCCCCGTGATCTTGCTTTTAAAAAGAATTTATGTGTTGGATGATAATACACCAAGACATCATTAGGCTTCTATAGATAGTATTATGATGGTTCTAGATGATTCACTGACAAATTCTATGGTATAATATGGTATATTCTGAATTTCTATGGTATAAAAAAAAATTCATAGTAATTTACTAATCCCCACCCTAACATGAACATATATTTAGAATCAATGATTAAAGACTATACAAGGACTTGAAGAGTAAGAGAAAGCTCTGTGGTCGAAGAAATAGCCCAGTGATTATTTACATGAGCCTAAGGCCGGGTGGCCTATTTAGCTAGATCTTGATAAATGTGACCACGCCGTGGGGCTGGTACCTATATGAGCTAGTTGGTTTCACTGTTTTTTCTCTCCTCTCATCTCGCCCATCACAAACTCTGACACGCTCATCTTAATTGGCCCCAGAGTAACTGTGAAGGAACTTATATGCAGAAAGACATAAATCTGACCCTTAATACTAAAAAAAAGGATTAAAGTGTGTTAGGAGCATCTCGTTCATAGCAGAATGGCAGCAACTTACTATAAATGAAAGATAATCTCACAGTTCTAGTCAGGAAGTAACTCATGTTCTACCAATCTCTATTAATCAGAAAAGTAAACTTCGTGAAAACAATAATAATCACTGTAATAGTGGCTTGTGGAACTGTCACAATTTGAACATTTTGTGGTTAATAATTTGAGAAGGATTAAATAATGTTCCTTTGTCTTAGGAACAAATATATTTAGGATAAATATAATTTAGGAAAATTGAATTTTTAATGACCATTAAAATTCCTTTTTTGAGGGAGCCTGGGTGGCTCAGTTGGTTAAGCATCTGCCTTCGGCTCAGGTCATGATCTCGGGGGTCCTGGGACTGAGCTCTGCGTTGGGCTTCCTGCTCAGCGGGAAGTCTGCTTCTCCCTCTCCCTCTGCCTCTCCCCTTGCTTGTGCTCACTCTTCTCTCAGATAAATAAATAGAAAAATAAATAAAATTCCTTTTGTTTTGTTTTGTTTCGATTTGAATGGCCACTATGAGCCAGGTACTCTGGCTAAGTGGTGAGCTTCATTACTCCTAACCTTTACATCAGTCCTTCCAGAAAGTATTATCATTGATTATTATTACCATATACAGATAAGGAAAATGAGCTCCAACAGATTAAGCAACAAGATCAAAGTCCCATAAAATGTAATGAGCTATGCTGGGATTCAAATCCAGACTCCCTGAACTCCTCAGCCCATGCTCTTATATGACTCTATATTTCCTCTTAAATATTTGAAAACTACAGATTCACACATGATCCACAACAGACCTGGAGACTAATACATGCTATTAGCTACAGTCCTTCATTTGCAAACCATTTTTTTAAAAATAGAAAGACTAGTACATACCTTCAAAACTGAAAATGTTGATAGACCTAACTATCCTGTCTAGAGGGAGATAAACTGAGGAAAAATAAAGAAACAGTTATGTGCTGCATTCAGTCTGATCAAAATGAAACTGTAGAAGACACAGTTGGACACATAGCTTTGACATACAAAGACTGACAAAACATGACTACTAAAGAAACAAAAACATAACTTTTACCTAAGTTTAAGGTACCTAAGAGTCCAAATCAATATAGTTAAAACATAAAGACGACAGAAAGTTGCAGCATCTAAGATATCTAGTTTCATTTTTATTAACATCCAGTAGCTATTTTTATCATACTCCCACTGCTAGTAGGAAAAGAATCTAAGAAACGTATTATCCTGGAGAGGAAAGAACATTTTAACTTTTTCTTTTAAAATCTATTTCTTTTTTACAAGTCTTTGAAGTCCTAGAATCAGGAGTTTAAACTTCTTTAATATATTTGGGTTATGTGCATGTTATACTTCTGTTTTGATTCTAAGTCTGGAGAAAATAAATGGGATTTTCCATGATGATTTAATTATTCAGGAGATGTAATTTTTAAGGAGAAAGCCTACAACATCAACAATCCAAGGTTTAAAATGTTCAACTTGCTTTGCTCTTCAGTTATAAACCAAGAGTGTTAAAATTTTGGTTCAACTTGGCGATTAGAAAATAAGTACAAAACCTCATTTTTTTTTTTTTAATTTATGATTTGGTGGAAATTTTTGCTTAGAATATTTTTGAAAGAAGAACAAAACAGAAAGGATAGTCAAAAGCAGATAACAGTGTTAAGTTGTGAGAGCATTTGCAGAGCGGGGAAAGCATTCTGGGGTCAAGGAGAGCAGCTTTGAGAGGAGAGTCGTAATTCATAGGAGACCGTTATTATTGAGCTGATGATGGGGTTATATTCTGTGACCAAACCAAACCCTAAATCCTTAAAATACAAAAGCTACTTTTTCCAGGCCTCTCATTACACAAAAGGCCCTTCAGAGATAGGTTAGTTTTATGTGAAATCAAAAAACAGTGTCTCTTATTGTGTAGGAGAGAAGATTTAGGGTGAAAATGAGCATAAAAAGCAAGTAAAGCTTGAAATGAGATGGCCTCCAAAAAGGATCAGATGACAGGAGAGGAAGTGCATATAGGCCAAAACTTTGTTAAGAAGGAATGTGTTGAGTGAGGAACTACAGGACATAATGAGTAAGAAGGGTTACCTGACTAACTTCAGAGAGGCTTCTTCCTGACGACAGGCCACCTCCCTTTCCTAAGAGTATTTACTTGAGAAAACTTGGAATTATAAACTTTTTCTTGGCCACTTTGTGATGTAAATCTTTTAGAGCCCAGAAACGTCTTACTTTTTTTTTTTTTTTTTTACAATTTTATTTATTTGAGAGAGGGCACAAGTGGGGGGAGGGGCAGAGGGAGAGAGAGAAGCAGGCTCCCTAATGAGCAGAGAGCCCGATGCGGGACTTGATCCCAGGACCCCAAGATCATGACCTGAAGGCAGAAAGGCAGACGCTTAACGACTGAGCCACCCAGGCACACCTAGGAACTTCTTTCTTAAGAACCTAAAAACTATCTCTTTGAAATGTATTCATCAAGAAGATGGTGTCCCTGTCTCCCCATCTCTGCGGAAGGGTAAGAGCCAAACTGGATAAGCAACCACGTGCAAACATGGATGGCCTAATTACATTGACCAACCTTCCCCCATCACTCCTCAGTACTTCCCATTGGTTGGCCCCAGAGTTTAATGATCCTCCCTCTTTTTGTTTCGGCAGAGTTGAGTTCAATCTCTTTGCCCTATTGTAATTGTCTCTCTTCCCTGTTGCAATAAAAAGTCTTTTTTGCCATTTTTTAAACCATTTTTTAACAAGTGTCCAGTGCACTTTTTCTTTTATAAGAGGAATAAGCTTAGTGCCACTGAGTGCCTACGTGAGTGATCCCATCTGACCCTCATAATAACTCCTGAATGGTATGAGGACACAAATTCCAAGAGGCCAAGCAACAAAAGTAAATATACCTAGTAAGTGGAAGAACAGGAATTCAAACTATGAGCTTTTCTCAGTAAGGCCAAGTTCTTTTCACTTTTTATGTAAAAGAAAAAGCTAAAAACACAAATGATACATGTAAAAAAAGAAATTTGACAGAATTTGATTTTGAATATATTTTTCTTACTAAAATCATGCATCAAAACAAAACTAAAATGTCTATTTTGAGTGCAACTCAAAATAGTACCTTTTTAGTGTTCATTTGCTTGGCTGCTTCTCCCATTTTAAGGTGCTCCTAATTACCACCCGAGGCCCCTCTTTCTGAATTCATCTTGTACAATTTGTGAACCATCTTTTGGAAATGTTTTGTTCTCCTTTCGTTTAATGCCTCTGAAAACCGACATTCCCCCCTCTCTTCATACCAGCTTTAGCAAGCTCACTGCTGAGGGAGAAAAGTTCAGGGCTATCTCTTTTGCCTCCCTCTTATCTTAATGATAGGGAATGAGAGTACTTCAGAGGCAGCTTTTCTTGAGGCAGAGGTTTCCTTAGGCTTTTTTATGTGGTCTGTAATGGAATTAATGAAAAGCAGTCAGTAGTGACAGAGTGGGATCTCCCTAGCATTTGTTGTATTGGTGTGTATTGGTTCTATGGACTTCATACACTAACAGACAGTCTCCACTGGAAACAACCATGACCTCCACTATCAACGCCACAACAAGATTCAGAGCGCCAAGGGTTGCTGACGAAACTCTTGAAGTTCCCACCATTGATGCCACTGATGCAGTTGTGCATCAATTAAGCTGCACTGATTACTGAGCGAAAGGCTGAGAAAGATAGAAGTCAGGCTAAATGCGGCTTTAATGTGGCAAGATGACAAACAGAAGCCTATGATATAGCCAAACTCTGATTTTACCCTGTTGGTATCCTCAATCTTTTAAAAAGGCAGCAGCAGATTTTCAGAAAGAACAATGTCTACAAATGGATCAGTCATAATCCTAGCATGGAGTCTAATGAGCCATGAGATCCCTTGAAGGTGATGACAAGTTCAGACTTTTCTGCTGAGGGCTCCATAAAGCATCATGTCTTGGTCTCTGTCTCCCTCATAGGAATGGGTAAGAGGATAATATGACATAATTCAAGGTAATATATTTTGGAAATAAAAGCTTGGTAAGTTAGGAGAATTATTTTTATTACTAAAAGAGTGGCCATCTGTTTCTGAAGAACTCAAGTGAGAACATGACTCTTTGCTTTATATGGAGTAATTTTCAGATAATACATTTTCATTGCCTCCTGTGCTGGAACATTACTTGAGCTGAAAGATACTCTGTCTCATAATTCTCTGACATGTGTAGCGCTCTAATTGTTTTTAAGGAAGACATCAATTCATATTACCTCTTGATAAATACAACCATGTCCCCAAATGTGCCCTTTGGAGATGGGAAAAGCAGGAGAAGCAAGCAAGGATAACGTAAGTGAATAAATAATGAAGAGACTGGAAACACTGCTGAGTCTCTCGTCTGTAACTTGTTATTACAGGAAATAACTGTCCATCCTCGTTGTTTACCATGATTAACCTTCCTGCATCTATTGGATTCCTTGAAATTTTTAGTGCAATTCTGTTAACTGGACTTACTACGTCTATTAACGATAATCATCCTATCTCACTTTGGACATCCATCGTTTGAGTTCATATGGAAACTATGACAAAACATTCCCTGTTTGGTGGGAGTCACCAACAAAGTACAATTTATGTTTGGCTTAAATGCCAGCAGAAGCAGTGAGGATGACACAACTATTCAGACTAGCTGTAAAATATTATAAGCATATATGGAAAATATGCAAAAACATGATGCTACTTGTCTATCAAGTAGGAAATATTTTCTCGAATTTTCCCCCAAGATGTCAGTGAAGTTTTCTGATTCATAGACATATTCTAGTCTGGCCCTGACACGTGAATGAGGAGACTATGCCACCATTTGGAACAGAACAAACTGAAGGCAATGAATATAAACAATCGACCCTTCATGACACTGTGGTTGATTATACAGTTCGCAGATTATTGACTTCCTTTCTTTGACTCCATTAAGAATGGTAGCTACTGTCAAAAATAAAGGTGGAATACTGTACATCTTTAATGGTTCAGGTGCAAGTGTTAGGGGCTACTGTGTTCCCTGCATGGGTGTTTGCATGAGAAAGCATCTTTTCCTAGGATGGAGGAATTACCACAGGGACACCTGCAGTCACCCTCACTTCTGTCTCTCTCTGTTGGGTAGTTCAAAGTGTGAAACCCTATTGTTCTGGGTAGTATGACCTTTTTCTCAGCCTTTGGAGCACCTGCCACTCTCCCCTCAATGCACTAGACTGTGGTCCACCGGTGAGAAGCCTCAGGTTCTCCAGCTGCTCTTCCTGCATTGTTCAGGGAAAGGAAGTTCAGTTTGGAGGTGGGGAGGTGAGGTTGGGGGAAGGGAGCAGGATGCCCATTTACCTGAAGAGGAAGTTCTTTAATCTAGCCCCACTAGCTGCAATCCTGACCTGAGGCTTGATTTGCTTCTCAACTGGAAGGCAGTACAAAGACAGGCAGAAATCCTTACTGAAAAATACAGGGAGAGACTGCAACCATTGATCAAATGAAGCTCCACTGTTTTGTTTCTGTTGTTGCTTCGTTATTTATAGGTTAGATCTTGATTTCAAAGATCCTTGCATCTACTGACATAGATAATTGAAAACTGGCTGCAGTTTTTTAGTAACATCAGGCAGTAAAGCTGATTACTTTCCTTTTTCCCTCTACTGCCAAATCTTGGCACTGCCCGCCAGGTCAGTCAGAGCAGGTTTGCAGCAGTGAGAGAGTTAACGAGCAAAGGTACAGAAGCCAGGAGTGACAGAACATCCCCAAACAGGCCCTTGATTTTTCTCAGTAATTCTGTCTTCAGTGCTATACTGGACAAGGTGATTTACAGAATGTGGAATGGAAGTTTTAGCACCAAGACAAAAATTAAAAAAAAAATCTTATTTGTTAGTCAACAAAAAGGAGGGGGGGCAAAGATCAGAAGTCAAATGTATGTCAAATTCCTGTGCCTTCCAGGAACAAGAAAAACAACTAACCTAGGAACTGAATCGTTATATAACCCAGGCAGTATCTCTCCTGAAGCATTATCAAGAGCCCAAATATGAACATTTCCAGCCCCACTGCACAGGTTTTATCTTCATTATATAAGTACCATATGTGTAAGTCTTATTTTAAGAGCTAGCACTGCACTGCCCTAGTAGAATGACACGTGAAAAAGATTCAATGTGGGAAGTGTCGAAGTCGATTGTAGAGAACCCAAAGGCTGCAGCTTGCCATCAAAGGCTCTATATTAGGTAAAAGACGGCATTTAGTCAAATCACTATCACTTTCCTGTCCCTCTGCTTGGCATGTTGAAATATTGCACTTCTATTTTTCTCCATCTGTCCTATTTACCTTGTAACTCCACATGCAAATTTACGTACAGCTAAATATACAATGCCTTTTGAAATATGACTTATGAAATGTGCATGTGTTAGGAAAAGATTTAGCTTTTCAGAAAACATCTGATACCTCCGAATCTATCTTGGAAATGGGGCCTATTCTCTTTAGTTCAGATGAATACACAGAATGACCAACTGTGCACTGCCATCTTAATGCTTTTAAAAAAAGGTTTTAAACAAGCCACGTCAATCAGGGTGCAGTCAGGAAAACAGAAAGCGTTCTAGGTGTTTCAAGAAGAGTCAATTTAGCACAGAGAATTGGCTAAGGAAGGGAGAGAAGCGCTGGGAGGACGGTTATGTGTCCTGGAGATTAGCAACATAGGAAGGTGCTCCCACCGCCATGTTCCGGGGGTGGGGGGAAGGGGGCCTTCAGACTCGGTGGTAACCTTAGACCTGGACAAGATGAGACCCTACTCTGGGCTCTCACTTTAGAAGGCCTCGCTGTGTTGCTCCCCAGCTATGTTCCCTCCTAGCTGGGAAGAACTTTCCTTGCAGGGAAGAGAAACGTCTGAGTCAAGAGGACATACATACTCAGGTTCCCCTGCCCTCTTTCAGACTACACTCTGGGTATACAGGTCCTTGGCTTTCCCTACCCAAGTGGAAGAAGTCTATCTCCAGGGTCTGACCAGACCCTTCCCTTGGGTCTGTCCCCCTTTGGGCAGCACAGATCCCTAGAGCCCAGAGGAGGCCAAAGTCATTTGCAAGAAGGGATGGGTGGTAGTGGCAGACAGAGCTTAGGTGTGGCCCAGAGTACCCAAATGAGTGCACCCAGCTCCTTAGAGTATGGAAAGGAGCCAAGAATAAAAGAGAGGAGGGGTGTGCTGAAAGCCTGAGGCCTGAGGGTCTGAGAGTCCTAAATTTGAGCATGGCCTTCCAGCTTCAGTTTCCTTTGAGGAACTTAAAGGGTCAACACCAACTAGATGGGGAGATAAGGGAAACACTGGGCAGAGAATTCTTGGCTTAGACTGGCTAGAGTCATAGGATTCTCACAGTTCCTAGACAGACAGCGGGAGGAGAAAAGATTGATAGGTAGATGAGCAGCCAAGCCTTGGGTGTGGGAAATGAGAGCTAATGAGTAAGAGGACATGGGTACTTATCCCGTGGATTCCCAAACAAGGGATTTTTTTCTTTTATTTTGTCATTATGAAGGTGTATTTGTCCAAATAGAAAAATGGAAAATACTTTAACTGTATTTGCTGGATAACTTTTAAATATTGGACATAGATATGGGGGCCTCATTTTGTCCCCTCACCCTGGGTCCTACAAACAGGACAGGCTGGACAAAGCCCAACTGCTAGAACCTTCCAGTGGGGGCCGGACTCACGGTGGGGAGCTGCTAAGTGGGTCATGGGACAGTCCAACAGGAACCAGTCTCAGAGAGGTACAGTCACTTTAAGTAGAGAAACACCCTGACTTCTCCCCAGCTCCTCTCTCCAGTCCTCCTGCAGAGCATCCCACTGGCAGAGCCAGCCCAGAAGCCCAAAGGCAGTGGAGTGTGACAAATATAATACCCTGGGATCTGGAGCAGAGCAGAGCAGAGCAGAGCAGCGAAAGGCTCCAGGGATAGAAATAAGAGCAGACAGATGAAGGATGTCACACAAAACAAATAAATAAATGAACGCATTCTGTTGCGGACTATGGTAGTCCTCCCCTATCTGGGGTTTCACTTTTCACAGTTTCAGGCATCCTGGAATGAGTCCCCCCATGAATAAGGGGGGGAATTGGTTCAGAAACTCGGAGAGAAAAGAATGCATACTGTACCTGTCTTTGTCTTATATATCAATTGCTTTCTAAATAAGGGACAAAGAATTGGGGTGACCTGGGGGACAATATGCAACCCCTCATGATACTTCCTAATAACAGTTATTCATCCCACTATCTCTAGAAAATGTTGGCCAAGAAGGCAGGGGCTGCTATAGGCTTACTCACTAAAGAAGCCACAATATATGTAAAGTTCGACAGCTTCTGCAAACCGAGCTTCAGGTTAAGAAATGCAGAAAATACTGTTATGGGTGACTTCATTCTGAATCTTACAAACAATGCAGTTACTTAATGCTAATGGTATTAAGGAAGTTGGGATTCATAATAATAATTAAGAAAAACTTAAATAAGCAGCAGCAGAGTATTTGGGGAAAACCAAAGTTCTACATTGGAATCTTTGTTCTGCTGTTTATTAATAGTTATTTTATTTCTTTCAGTGAAATGCTAGAGCTCTGTAGCCTGGTTCTCACTTCTTTCACTTCTTTCAAATAGGGATAATAGTATCAACCTTTTCAGTTATAAGTTATAATTCATAGGTGTGAATACCCTAGCACATGTCTGTCATCTAGCAGATGCTTAAGTAGTGCTTAATAATAACCATGATGATGATAATCACAAGAATAATAATTATTGATGGAAGGGGGAGGCTGGTCTGAGGGAGGGCACAAAACCACAGGGCTAATGCAGCCCTCATTCCTATTTTCCAGAAAAGCAAATGAAGACATTCTCACAAAAATTAATGCAAGAAACATTAAGAGGATGACAAACCTTCCTTTAGAAATCCGTTTCCAGTCCTAAATATTTTATTCCTCACTGCTAATCTTCATGCTTTTGCCAATATTTTTCTGTCTATATAATCAGCTATGACTCAAAGCGAAAGCTGAACACAAACGAATATCAGATATTCTTCAAGTAAAGATAATAAACTTTGGCTTAGAATTTTCATAAGAAAAAAATGCTAGAGGTTTAGAAAACTTCTTTTGAGTAAAGGTCAATCTCATGTTCTTGTTTTAGGTATTCTCATATTAACTTAAACTTTAACATATCTTTAAAAATTATTAATAATTTCTTAAGTAGTTTCATAAGATTCTGCCTTGGGGCACTGTTCTATATGGTAGACTTCTTACGGCTAGAAAATTATCTAGGGTTTTAGGCTTTTACTATGACATTCATTTACTTGTTTGAAATAAAGACTCTGCTTTTCTTACAGCATTTAAGGCTTGCCAGAGAATAATAATGAGATAGAACTGCGTAAGTATGTTTGAACATTACACATTTTGAATTTAAGGAGCTCTAGTCATATGTCGACATGTAATAATTAAAGACTTAGAATCTGACTCAGGTAAATAAGCAGTTAGCCTTCATCACCGCAGTACAAGGAGAACTTGAACGGAAACCACAAGTGACCTTCGCTGGGTCGGGGTGGGGCGGGGGGTGTACAGGTGTCTCTCTCTTCCCTCTCATCCTCCCCTACCTCCAGGCAAGCCAATAAGGGATAATGTTTGATGACTCCACCAGCAGACCTTGTTACTAATGACTTCAGAACTCTGGCTCCAGCAACTTCTTCTCTGCTTCCTGTTGCTGTCACTCCCTTCTGTAATTAACCTTGCTATTTTTAGCTACAAAGCGCAAATCTTGTGCCAGGCTTTTTCAGGATTCTATTTTATATTTCAATGGCCAGTTACTAACTGATTTTTCTCCTGGGAAAGGGTCTATAATCACTCACATTAATGATGAGGATGACTCAACCTTTCCCCACCCCTCCCCTTTCATTCTGATCATATTCAGCACAATTAATCCTCCGAGTTTAGCCAGTGCAACTGAAACCGTTTACTCTGGGCCAGACTCACCACCATTGTGGTCCTGAGGTGTGTGCCTATCAGTAACCGGTGGAACTAAGAAAATCCAATGCTTCTGAGGGTTAAAAACAAACAAACAAACAAAAACCCGGCTTCCTTCCTCACAGCCCAGAGGCTGCGTGCACTCACAAGACCACAAGGTGATTCTCAGTCGCACATCACTGTACTGCCCACCGTGTGACATGCAGGCAAGCGAGATGCAGCAGGATCCAGTGCAGCTAGCCAGTGGTGGACACCCTGGGAAAGCACAGTGGCGAGCCAGAGGAAGGGCTCTCCTGGGCTCTCCTGCGTCAGGCTGCTCAGGCCACTGTCTGTGGCTGGGGTGAGAGTGCAAGGTGAGGAGGTTTACCGGGACAGGAAAGCACACCTTCATTTGCCACCAATCAAACGGCCCAGGGCCTGGTGTGCCCTAGCTGCACAACCTAACCGAAGCTCTCTTCAGGGCCATATAGGGCAGGTGTCACTGAGGCATAAAACAGGGCCAGAGAACTGAGTGGGCTGGGCGTGAAAGATAAGGCTGCAAAGCAAAGTCTGGGCAGAACTCTAAGGCAATCCATTCTTACTGGATTACAAAGGGGGCGGGGCAATGACCAAGACCTGCCCTTCAATTTTTTTTTTTTCTCTTTATTGTTGTTGTTTTGGGGGTTTTGTTTTGTTTTGTCAGAACTCTACTAAAAGAGCTAAAATGAGATTTTGGTTGTTTTGACAAACTGGGCCTTTACTGAGGCCCACATCTCTTCCAGTGAGCAAAAGTTGAGTTAGGGCCCCTGGTGTGTGGAGGTATTACTTAAGTAGTTTTCTCAGAGGTGTGATGTGTAAGGCAGCTTCAGGCTCTAAAACTCCAAAATGATCTCTTTATTCCATACTATGCTGCCTACCTCCTTTGTGATTTGTTTCAATGCATATCATTATATCATTAGTGACACTCTCTTGGGTGGAAAATTGGACTCTCTCTCGAGAGGTCACCTCTGAAGTATCCTTGTGTTACTCAGTGATTCTTGGGACAGGGTCCCCCTCTCCAGTTTTTTTTTTTTTTTTTTTAATAAACTCTATGCCCAACATGGGGCTCCAACTCACAACCCCTGAGATCAAGAGTGGCATGCTCCACTGACTGAGCCAACCAGGTGCTCCTCTCCTGTTATTTCAGTATTTCATTAGCTAACTGCCTTTTTCTTTCTTCTTCTTTGAAGGGGGAGGGGGATACAAATACCACAAAAAAAGTAATAAACATAAGATGGAAACATTTCACTTTGAGGGGTAGGGGATGTGTATGCATGCGGAATCAGGGAGAAGGAAGTATGGAGTACAAAGAGGGACTCTGTCCCTTTGAATGGCAGTTGACTCTGTTTGTAATAATAATGCTACTTTGACAATATAAAGAAAACTTGACAGAAATTATTATTATTTTTTTTACCATTCCACATACAGAGGTGCCATTATTATCAGCAGAAATCGCGCACCAGACCAGAAGGTAGGGTCTTTAATTAAAAACAAATAAATAAACAACTACACTGGGAGAGCCAAAACCAAACACTTATCCACAAAGTATAAAGCTAATGACTCCCTTGGGGGAGACATATCTGCAAGAATTGCCATTGAATTCTTGAACCTGAAACCAACCTATCAAGATGTAACAATGTAAAAAGATCTGAGTGAAAGTTCATTTCAGTTGTTGGAGACTGGAAAGCAATGAACTTGAAGGAAAGAAAACTGTTTCAATTGCAATATAAAAAGTACTGTCAGAAACTAAGTTTTATGGCTACTGCAAGTTTCAGCCACCCAAGCAACAGAACGCACTGAGAATTCAAGTCTCCACCTTTTATTTTTTTAAAGCAAGTTTCTGAAGTTTCCTCCATGCCTTAAAGTTAGCTTCCCTAAACAAGGGAAAATATAAATTACTGCATTGAGACTCCTGGAAGTGACATATATTTACTGGAATTTCTCAATTACAGAAAAAATTCAAACAGAAATTCAGGCAACCATACAAATCACTTTCATCCACAAGACCAATTTGGCTTAGTAGAGAAGAAATTGACACGAGTTTGTATTCAAAGAGGTGTGTGTAATGAAAAAGAGTATGGGATCTGGAGCTGGAGTATGGGCAGCTGGGCTTAAATCTTGACTCTATCTTGTATCTCTGTGACCTAGGCCTTCATGAGCCTCAGTTTTCTCAAAAGTAAAAAAACAAAAATGGGGACAATTACACTGTCCCTGGGTTGTGAAGTTTCAATAAATCAACATTTGTGAAGGTACCTGGCTTGATGCCTGCTACAAAATAGGCTCTGTTTTTCTTTCCTTACTGCAACAGTTTCTTCCGTGAGAAATGGTGTGGAATGCTGACATAATTTGTTTCATTTTTAAAACAGAATCCACATGTTAGAAGTTTTCCTGTTATTTCCTCAACCCCAGAAGAAACCTTAATGCATTTGGGGACTGAAAGGGTGTTGCCACCCCTTCTCACTTAAAAGTTGTCATTCTCCACTCTGCAGGTGTTAAAAATCCATGCACAAAGTGCCCTCAGAAACTGAAAAACAAGCACCATAACCTTGAAGGGGAGAGGTAACACATGCAACGCATGTCTATCATATGTACTGCACACAGGTCCTCAAAAAACTAGAGCCTTCCAGCTATCTTCACTTTTTCTTTAGAGCAACTTATATTCATATGTTTTGAACAAAATACAGGAACAAAATATCGTATCGTGTGAGGATAGGATATCTAGAGCTGCAAACCTCGAAATGGCTGTTCAGTGAGAAATGGTTCAACACACTCTATAGAACTTTGTGCCTTAAAAGGGATTGGTAAATATTAAGTTAAAGAAACTGAGCTGTGTGTAGTCATGCTAATATTAATCTCATCAGAGATGTTAACATGCTTGGTCATTTAATAGCATAGGTATTGTATAGTCACTTAATTCCTGAAAAGAATGTGATGATTTTACAAAACGTGATTCTACCTCTTTTCTTTTTTTAAGAGTTAGAATTTTGATTCTCTTTCCTTATGATAACCTGCTCCCAAACCAAGAGTTGAATGGGTTTCACCGTGGATTTAAACACGGGGGATTTTTAAACATAGTATTTATACAGGTTTCCAGTTTTTAAAATGCTTCAGTTTCTTCCTGGTCTAATATTTGTGATGGCAACATCCTCTACGTGGATCCCAAGTCATTTTCTTGGCAGGACTTCCTCTGGATCTATGGGTGTGTTGCTCATTCTAGCCTCATTTGACAGTCTGGTCTCACTGCACCTGGGATGTCTGGCACACACAGTTTTTGGTGATAAGACAATTAAAAAGGGACAGGTAAATAGCATCTCCTTTGTAACTTGGAGCTCCTGCAAGGCTGTCAGAATGAGCACTTGAAAGTAGGAAGCAAGAGGCTCCAAATTAATGCAGGAAGAAGTAGGATAGATAAGTAACAGAGGAGGATATTAAAGAAAAGGATTAAGAGAATGGAAGAGGGGTGCCTGGGTGGCTCAGTCGTTAAGCGTCTGCCTTCGGCTCAGGTCATGATCCCAGGGTCCTGGGATCGAGCCCCGCATCGGGCTCCCGGCTCCTTGGGAGCCTGCTTCTCCCTCTCTCTCTCTCTGCCCCTCCCCCTGCTAGTGCTCTCTCTCTCTCTCTCTCTCTCTCACTCTCTCAATAAATAAAATCTTTAAAAAAGAAGGGGGGGGGAGGAAGGGGCAAATCATACTTTCTAGAACCAGAAAAGAAAAAGAAAAGAACGATTAAGAATGAACTATCAAAAAAAGTTATCTAATGCTAGCCTTTCCCTAGGCAAATCATTTCTTGTTTATTTATCCTTATGTGCTTTTGTAGTTGTTTTCAGCAGCCTGTTTTTTGGAAGCAAGAGTGGAACACGAATGGGCCAAAGTACCAAGGAGGCCCAAATTTCAGAAGTGAGACACCACACTGGACAGAAGCCATATAGGGAGGGAGGGGCAGGATTCCTTTGCTTCCTTTAGCTGGGGAGGCGTTTAATTAAATACCTTGTTTTACCAAAACCTAGGTAGACTTATGCTGGTGTGCCTGGAGGTAATGGGTAAGAAGAAAGGCCAGACTCAAACAGGTCAGAGTGGGAAAGAGTCTGAGCTAAGGCTTGAGAGGGGATAGGGCGTGGAGAGAGCATACAGAATCTCAGAGTACACATAAAAGTAATTCCTGAGGAGGTCAGTGTCACAAGAGAGTACTATTATAAGAAGATATGTGAATGGGTGCAGGATAGTTTGGAAGGAGAGGCCAACTATGAGGCTGTTGCAGGAAGACAGACTTGTAGAGACAGTAAGGCGATTGGACTACAAATGAACTTATCAACAGTCAGGCTCAGAGGTTAGTTTATGTTCTCTTTCTTAACCACTGTGTATAGGAGCAAAGTCATTTCTGTTTCTTCTGGCAGAATTTCTTCAGACTTCTTAATACAGGGAACTAGTACTGGATCGCAATCCCTATGGATTATTTAAACATTTATGCCTCTTGGGCAAACAGATCCAAAGTAAGAACGCATAAATTCTAAAGCTTTCTTTGAGCCTCTTACTACTCTCCAAAGGTGTTATGTGGTTTTTTTTTTTTATTATCGACTTTAATCATTCTTTTTTTCATTTTCGATGAATAACTGTACTCTTAATGCTATTTCTCTGCAATTTCTTGCCAACTTCATGTGTTAAATCCAAGCTTTATTTCTTCAGTGTTTTTCTTACAGTTCTCAATTCTCCCTGCTGGTTTTCTGCACCTACCATAAACTAGTATAATGATGTTTTTTTCTTCCTTCTCTCCACATTTTTAATGAAGAAGATTAAACCAGAACACATAAATAACTGGTTATATACCAGTGACCAAACATTTCAGGAAGCTCCTTTAGCGAACTGTCAGGTAAATAAACCCAAGTGATTGTTGAGAGCAATCTATACAATGTCAAGAGAAAAAAAAGTCCTGCTTTAGTTTGCATTTATACTCCTTTTGGAAAGATTCAGAGAAAGGGCCAGATGTTGAAAAGCAATAACCAGGGCTCCATGCCCAATTTTATGTGATGCCTAGCGGGGCTTTGTTGAGTGCCTGGCCCAGCTTACAGTCTGAATTCTGACAGTTTGCACCCTTCTCAAGTTGCCAGTGTGGGAATCACGATGCTCACAGTCAAGCAGGTCAAGTCAGCTCACAGGATTCTATTTTCTGACCTTTACCAAGAACACAACAGGGATCAATTATTTTCAATGCCCGATAGAGTCCCGAGGAAAGCTGGACTGCCAATGTAGTGGGAAAAATATGATGACCACGTGCAAGGTGTATGCATAGCGGCAGTGTGCCAGAAAGAAGAGATGGAAGGTAGGTGGCAGGATGAGGGACAGTGACAAAAATCTTGGGATTCTGCTCCAGGCCAGGTAAGAGGCATGTGATAGATGCTCAGTTCGACTTGGCTTCTGACAAGCCTCCAGAAATAAATCTTAAGAACAATGGGGATCGGAGCTCCTTCATTACTTACACTGAACAGCAGCAAAAGTAATTTTGGGTAAAAGAAAGACACATCGTTCCAGATCCCCTTTTGTGGAATAATAAGCCCATGAGTCATCGCTGTGTGGCGTTGTTTTTGTTTTTCGTTTTTTTGTTTTTTTTCAGGGAAGGGCTTACAGACTATCGTATCTCATGGTGCTGCATTTTAATGGGGGGAGTATGTGCAAAGCTCCGTCGTGCGGGTGACGCCACCCTGCCTGAACATGCTTGGTTGGTCTAAGCCAACGTTTAAAATGTGAATGCCTTACCTACTTGTGGTGAGACTTCCTCAGGATATATGCAAATACCTCTGTTTATATATCAAATTACACACTGGTTTACTGAAAAAAAAAAAAAAATCATGGGCCCAAAGTGCATTTACTGTTTTATAATTCCTATTTGTAATCACAGCTACTAGCTATTGCCTTTTTACCACATGCCAACCAATGTGCTGAACTTTCTTCACAAGAGAAGAAAACTGAGGTATTCAGAACTCAGGTAACTTGCCCAAGTTCACACAGCCATGATTTGAATAGAGGTTCAAAACAATGTCCAGCTTCCTCGGGAGGTCTTCCCTAGTGGGATGAAGAAGCCCAGCCTCCCACTTGACCAAGAACACGATGACCTGTCATGGCACATGGCAACTGTTATACAAGCAGCTGGGTGGCAGGGTGCTCCCTTTCCAACCCGAGAAAAAGGGTGAAGCATGAAATGGTCTGTAGGCCCCTGGGCTTGGCTGCTCTCTGGGGTATCACTGGTCTATCAGTCTCACTTGATTTTCATTACAATCTAATCTCTTGCTCAAAGCATTTTCTAATTGTGTCCCTACCCTGTTACAAAACAAAAGCAAAAACAAGTATCTTTTAATATATCTCTCAGTACCCCTGGCAATTTCCTAGAGAATAGAGTTCCGATTATTTTCCCAGGCTCATCTCCCTCTGTTCTACCTCTGACATCCTGTCTTTGGAACAGCCACTGGACTGCTAACGACTGCTCTGCTCTTGCCTTGATTTTTCTCCTTTGCATGTTTGCTTCCTCATTAGTCTACCTCTATTTCTTTTTCTTTTTTCTTTTATTAAAATATTTATTTGAGAGAGAGAGAGAGAGAGCACGTGCACATGAGAGGGCGCATGAGAGTGGGGAGGAGCAGAGGGAGAGGGAGAAGCAGGGCTGGATCCCATGACCCTGGGATCATGGCCTGAGCTGAAGGCAGGCTCTGACTTCACTGAACCACCCAGGCGCCCCTCTATCTATGTTTCTACCCACACATTCCTTGCTAGCTCATATGCACTTAATCTACACTGACATCCCTCCCTATGCTCTCACAGAATTCTACCTGAACCTCTTAGCCTTCATATTTCTTTTTTTTTTTTTTAAGATTTTTCTTATTTACTTGAGAGAGTGACAGAGAGAGCACAAGCGGGGTGAGGGGCACAGGGAGAAGCAGGCTCTCCACTTAGCAGGGAGCCCGATGAGGGACTGGATCCTGGAACTCTGGGATCATGCCTGAGCCGAAGGCTGACACTTAACCGACTGAGCCACCCAGGCGCCCCTCGCCTTCACAGATCTTACAGTGCTTTGAATATTAAGATGACTTCACTTCTATAGGGACAGGGGTTATGCTATGCTTGTTTTTCTATTACTTGCTATCCAACCTAGTGATTGAAAAATACTAATACAATGGACTTACTTGCTAAGCTCCCATCCCACAGAATCAGATTTAGTTCTACACAGCTTATGGTCACCCAATAAATATTAGTCAATTTAAACCTCAACAATCCCATTATTAATGCTTTTATATATTTTCTACCCTCCCATCTGTCCTCTATGAGAAAAAACAAAACAGAACCCAAAACAACCAACTATCATAACTCTGACTTAAGCTCTTTAAGTACTTTTTGAAATTGAGATTTTTAAAAAACATCAAATTCTGAAAAATTATATTACTTATGTGGAGGCCTAGGTGCATTTCAATTCACTTTTTACAAAAGTAATTTAGACTTTTTATTGCCTTCATTAGGTCTCTCTCTCTCTTTTACTTTAGTTTTGTGAACTTGTGGCTATATATAGGTTGGGGCATTATTTTTTAAAAAATATTTTATTTATTTGTCAGAGAGAGAGAGAGAGAGAGAGCACACTGGCAGGGGGAGCGGCAGGCAGGGGGAGAAGCAGGCTCCCCCCGAGCAAGGAGCCCAATGTGAGACTCAATCCCAGGATCCTGGGATCATGACCTGAGCTGAAGGCAGATGCTTATTAGCCAACTAAGCCATTTTTTATTGCTCTTTTATTTTGGTTTCTATTATCCTTTTAGACTCACAAAGCCCATCTCATCATTTGGTTCTGGGAATAAAAAAAGTGTCTCAAAACAGTGGGTGGGTTTCCACATAAGCCACTTTTTAAATCAGATGTTCCCATCCTGGTATTCATCCCCTCTGCCAAATGATTCTCACTTGGCACGTTTTCTCTTGAGAAAACTGGGTGGGAGGTAGAAGTGAGACTCTCTGGGGGATTGAGAAAGGACCGATTTCCAACCTAAGCTCTGGGTACATAGGGAGGGCCTTTTGGGTGAAGCACAATGTAAGCCACACTTTTCTCTTTGTGAGCCTTGCAGGCTAGTTAGTGAACGAAGGGAGATCCCCCCTACTGAGCTTTCCTTGTTCCCTTTCCCGCGAATACATCTGAATTAGGATGCCGATAAATTCTTAAGGGAGCTAGTTTAGCCTGTCACCAGGGAATTTACCTTTTCCTCCAGGGACTGGATATGCTGCACCAAATTTACTAAATTTCATTCTTTGTCATAGCTGTCCACTGTGTAGTTTCAATTGGCACCCGGCACAGAGAAAGGCTTTCGTATTTGCCTTAGAGCAGATTCTTCAAAATGAAATGAACCCTTCTCAATGGCTTCACTTATCTAATCCCTTGGGCCCCTGGCAGGCCTGGAGGTGCTCTGATCCAGAGCGGTTCTGGACGTACTGTGGGGCATTCGTATCTGGAAGCACCTGGAGCACTGTGGGCCAAGGTGCACAGGTGCAGATGGGCAGAAGGTGGACCCTCCCCATCCACCGGGGCCCAGCCTCTACAGATGGCAAAGAGAGAAGCAACTGCTCTACGCTGGGGTGCAGCTCTTCTGGGCTAGGTTTCCAGAAGCAGCAACACAGTCCTACCGCCTGCCACACTGTGTAAGGCTCTCTCACACCACCAAAGGGGTCCTTCCTCTACCTTCCCATTTAGTCTATTGAATGTTTCCTGGAAAGTGAGTAAAAGTGCTAACGTTCCATGAATCAGTGTGTGTGTCTGAAAATAGGCTCAAATTCCCTAATAAATATGTGTAAGAGCCTGACCGTATATCCCTGTTGGGCCCACCGTGTGGGCAGAGCATGCTGTTTTTGCCTCTCCTTCAGAGCACAATGGAGCAGCAGAAAAGCAGCCAGACAGAAGGCCTGAATCAGAAAACACACTCCAGTGGAAATGGATGCTCTAAATTACCAAAGTTGTTCCTTGGTCTGTGGCTTAATTAAATGCTGTGAGGCTGACTGAATTGCTTAGTTCTCCAGGTAGCATTGTCCTTTTGACTAAGCTTTCCCACTAATTAATTGGCCTGCTGCTGTATTTTCAGGAGGGGATTTGGAAAGACTGGTTACTAGGACATTTTAGTTTGATAGAAAGGAGATCCCACTGAGATTCTGTTTCCTGTTACAGAAAACTTGGTGTGTGTGTGTGTTTTTTTTTTTCTTCTCTCCTTTTTTCCATTATGTTTCTTACACATTTTGTTTTTCTTAGTTACAGGAATATACAATTTTCTTTTGTTATTGAAAACTACCTGGGGTACTGGTCATTCGGAGCCACTGGATACCTTTGTCTTTGAGAACAAGATCAGATACTTGTATTATATGCCAGTCATTACACTTGGCTCTTGGGATTAGAGGCAATGGTTAAAGCCTGTTTTCTACCCCCAAGAATGCGAAGCAAAGCCTTGGTTGGCACTTCATGCGCACCAGGCACTCTTCTAGGTGCTTTACACGTATTAATTCATTTAATCATCACAACATTCATGGGAGGTAGATGTTATTCTTCTCTTCTCTCTCTCTCTCTCTCTCTCTCTCTCTATATATATATATATATATAAGGTCACTGGGACACAGAGAGGTTAAAACGCTTGCCCAAGATCACATAGCTAAGAAGTGATGGAACTAGGTTTCAAGGCCAGCAGGCTGAGGCCCAAGTCCTTGATTTTAATCATGATACTGCCTCATAGGAAGACAGAGACTACAAATAAATACACTACACCGCCTTTGGTTGCACAATAGGGGTGGGGCTACAAATGGGAGGTGGGCAACGCTACCTGGTGAGTTCAGGGAAAGCGTTAAGATCCGTTAGCCAAAAGGTGAAATGTTCTGTGGCTTTATCCAGGGAGATCTACAGGTGATATCGCCTGGCTTTTCTGTTATAACAAAGAATATTTTTCTGCATCAGCAGACGAGAGAGCAAAAGTGAAAACCAGGAACATGTATTTTTAAAGTCCCACTGTTTTGCCCTTCCTCCTGGCTCTGGCTGTCAGCTCTCTTCTGTGGAATGCCTCTCCTGACCATCACTGGGGAGCCTGTTCATGAACCAGGAGCACAGATGCCCCACAACTGTGGGAAGCCGATAACTACAGCAGCTGACAGCAGTGAAAGGCTTTTCTCTAATATGGGTTTTCCTCCTTGGAGGTTTTGTTGGAGAGACAAGATACAAAGAGGCAGTAGAGGCTGCCTAGTGTAAAAAGAAGAGAGGCAAAGATGGTTTCAGTTAATGCACATGAACAGGACCTTCCCATCCTCCTATCTGCCCCCTCCTTAGTTTCCAGGCAAAGGAAATGTTGGAGAAGAGGTCATCAAGAGGACATGACCACTGGCTGACCTGTGAGCTGGACCCTGGCAATCAGGGGCTTCTCCCTCCCTCTCCTGTCCTTGGACCCTGTGCTGCACTTGTCTTCCCCACCCTCAAGAGGCTGCCCCAAGGATACAGCCTTGAGATAGAAATGTGGTGTTGAGACATCTGGACAGTACACATGACTGAGCCCGGTTAAGGTCTCTATATAAACATTTAAGATTCTGGTGGGCAGATGCAGAGATCTACTTGTCTCGCAGCTGCCCAAGACAAGCCTCATAAGTCAGTTCCCTTGCTCATTAAATTTGCCACCTACCAATCTGGATTAGTCTGCCTCTTTCTTCAGTCTCTCCTTTGCACTGTGTGTAAGGGGCCAGTATGGGAACCAACCATTGTCGAGCCAGCGAGGGGATGGAAGAAATGGACCTTGGAAAAGAGGCATCTGAGAGGGAAATCCCACACTAGCCGTGGACCTCTATGTAGAGGGAGGGGGCATATGTCAGATGCTTGTGGACTGCCCCATAATTATGGGCATGCCCTGAAAATGCTGGCTGGTCGAACACGCCCGTTTGAGGAACTATGCATCGGGCACTGCAGCAAAGAAGAGAAAGCATGGTTGGCCTCAGGGGGCTGGCCTCTACTGCGGGCAGTTCAACTGGACACAGATGCTCAACTGCAGGCTGAAGCTCAAGTTAGAAAGTTGGAAGAGCTGAGATTAAAGAAGGATGTGCAGATGTCCACTACTCCATTGGCTTCGCAGCTAGCAGACAAGGTAGGAGAGCAAGATAATCAACTGAAGACCTTAGTGTGTCATTTGTCAAACCTAAGAAAGAACAAACTGTCTTGGACTGTGGCCCAAATGCTTGTGACAACCTGAATGGGATGATAAGAGGTGAAATCCCTGAAAAAAATGATGAAAATGAAGAGGACGGTGTTGTGGTGATTTGATGACGAAATGGACAGAGTGCCCCATGCCATCCAACCCCTAATACAAAGGAAAACTTGAAATAGCAATCACCCTAGACTTCTTTTTTTTCTTTTAAAGATTTTATTTGTTTATTTGATAGAGAGAAAGAGGGGGCGTGAGAGAGTGCACAAGCAGGGGAAGCAGCAGAGGGAGAAGCAGGCTCTCGGCCGAGCAGGGAGCCCGATGTGGGGCTCGATCCCAGAACCCTGGCATCATGACCTGAGCTGAAGGCAGACGCTTAACTGAATGAGCCACACAGGCGCCCCGCTAGACTTCTGAAAAGAGAAAAATACACCCCGAAACCCCTAAGAGAAAACTTGCATTTTTTTCTCTATCCCGTGAAGTTATAAATCTTATCATGTCTTCAAAATGTAAGCACTCCGGGGGATAACCAAAACACTGCCCACAAGGACTAAAGTAAACAAAATGAAGACAGAGGCTTTTTATACAGACTGCTAGAGAAACTCCCTTGCCCCCAGATCTAGTCCCTGGCCTCCATAAGGTTACTCATTATGGGCTACTGTTTGGGAATGAAAGCTCTGGGTCTGTTTGTGTCTCTCAGTGTGCGTATGTATGCCTACGAATATGTTCTGTGTATGTGATGTTCTACCACCTCCGGAGAGTATTGTGAAAATTGATTCGTAAAGGAATTAAGGTTTCCCCACCACAACCACAAAACTGCTAGAAATAAGGACGAAAGAAAATGACTGTATACAAAGAGTGGGTATGGAAAACAGAATGTTTTCCTTGTGTGGGGAGGGGGGAGAATAAGAAAAGACATGAGGGACATGTTTTGTTTTAAAGAGAAAAAAAGAAAGTAATTTTGTTCTAAAATAAAATGATTGTTCCAGGATTAAAAAAAAGAGAACAAAAGCTGAATGGATACAGAAAATTGCACATTTGTGAAAAAGAAATAGTGAGAAAGGAATTTTATATGGAGTCAAACTAAGATTAAAATGGATTTAAGTTAAAAGGAAAAAAAGAATTTTAATATCGAAGGTACAGTGGTACAAAATTAGAATTTGGTTTTCTTTCAGTTAAAAGGAGAAAGTTTACTTAGATTACTGGTCTGCTCTTAATAAAAAAGAGCAAACAAAGGTTTTTCTTTACCTTTAATGTAATCTGCCTAGAAAACAACAATTCTGTTTTGTCTTTATCTAGTCTTTGATTACTTAAGAAAACCGAGTCTTCTCTATTAAAACCACTAGTTTTTTACACCTGTGTAGCTTTGTGTATATGTTCAATTACATGGCAAACACAATCAAATAAGAAGAGATGCTCAACCATTTTTAGGGGCTATTTATGGTAAATTCCTAAAAATCTGATCTGTCCTGATATAACGTTGTAATTTTACAATGTATGTCACAGAAATCACCAAACTTCCTTGTCAACTGCACTGTAATGACCTTTTGTCGGACAGTTATGGTTTTACTCTGACGCTTTTGCAAAAGTGTTCCTAGAGAAGTGCTTCATCTTCAAGGAGATTCATGGAAAATACTGAAGAATACAGGTGTCTGATAACTAAAATCACTGAACTGAGTAAGAATGAATTCCACAAGATGATAACAAGAGCTGTCCCTGTTCTCCTTCCCCGCCTCAGTGAAACAGGCTCATCACATTGATGATTTAAGGCTAAGAGGTGAAGAACTGCCTCTGCTGCAGGACACTTCTGCAGGCTTTGCTGGAATAGCTGCGAGGGAAAATATGGACAGTGAACCCACAGAACATTGAAGGTTCAGGCACCACCATAAAGTTCTGGGCAGTCATTTGGTCATGTAAGGCATGTGTTATCCCGATGCTGTGATTGATAAGAGAGAAGCCTAACCAACCCTTAAGAACATGAAAGAGAGAAACAGCCTTGGCAGGTATTTGAGGGTTCTGGAGGGCTTTTAGTCCCCACCTGGCACAGTGCCTTCATCCCTTCTCTGCCTGGTAAAGAAAGGGCACAGAGTAGCAAGTCACATTTGAGAAGGCAAAAGTATTGGTGATGTATATTAAAGCTCTGGGCATGTCTCATGCAGGGCTACCATTTATAAAGTTAGATGTGTCTGTGACTCCAGAAAACATGGGTTCAGCACTCTGATAAAGACAACAGGGGACGCCTGGGTGGCTCAGTCGTTAAGCGTCTGCCTTCGGCTCAGGTCATGGTCCCAGGGTCCTGGGATCGAGCCCCACACCGGGCTCCCTGCTCAGCAGGAAGCCTGCTTCTCCCTCTCCCACTCCCCCTGCTTGTGTTCCCTCTCTCGCTGTGTCTCTCTCTGTCAGATAAATAAATAAAATCTTAAAAAAAAAAAAAAAAAAGAAAGACAACAGAAGGAGAGAGTACCACTAGGATTTTGGTCCCAGCTCTGGAAGGGGGCAGAAACTTCATAGCCCTCCTAGAGAAACCTATATCCCCTCCTAGAGCAACAGTGCTCCTCCAGACAGACTCTGAGGAAGGAACAAACTTCAGCGGCCAGTGGGCTGAACTCAGAGCAGTTGGGCTGGTGATGGCTCAGAGCCCTGGCCCTTGCTCCTCCTCTGCACAGACAGTTGGGCTATTCTACAGGGATCAACCTGTGGCATGGACATTACAAAGTCAAGGGATGGATGACCATGAGAGGGTCCTAGTGGGGTCGGGATCTAGAGGGGATATTTAGGTTTGCTTGCAAGAGCCCGAGGCAGTCCTCATGGTTTTCCACATCCCTGCTCGGGAGGCGCTGACACCCCCTGGCAATCGGGAAGCTGCTGCGCTAGCCTGGGTACAAGCCCTAGCGACTGGCCGGCCCTTTCGGAGATAGAGTCATACCTCGTTTTATTGCACTTCACAGATACTGTTTTTTACAAGTTGAAGGTTCAAGACTTCGGTGGAGGAAATAACTACAGATGTGGTGGAAACAGCAAGAGAACTAGAATTAGAAGTGGAGCCTGAAGATGGGACTGAATTGCTGCAATCTCTTGATCGAACTTGAACAGATGAGCACTTGCTCCTCATGAATGAGCAAAGAGTGGTTTCTTGAGATGGAATCTACTCCTGGTGAAAATGCTGGGAAGATTTTCGAAATGACAACATGGGATTTAGAATATTGCATAAACTTCATTGATAAAGCAGTAGCAGGATTTGAGAGGACTGACTCCAATTTTGAAAGAAGTTCTGTTATGGATGAAATGCCATCAAACAGTATCGCATGCTACAGAGAAATCATTCATGAAAGATGGGTCATTCGGTGCGGCAGACTTCATCATTGTCTTGTTTTAGGAAATTGCTACAGTCACCCCAGCCTTCAGCAGCCAGCACCCCGATCAATCAGCAGCCATCAACACTGACGCAAGACCCTCTGCCAGCCAAAAGATTCCAACCCACTGAGAGCTCAGAAGATGCTTAGCATCTTTTTTTGCTATGAAGTATTTTTAAATGAATTTAATTACGTTATTTAGATATAATGCTACTGCACACTTAATAGATGACAGAAGAGTGTAAACATAACTTCTATATGCACTGGGAAGCCAAAAATTCTCATTTGGCTAGCTTTATTCTGTTTACTGCAGTGGCCTGGAGCCAAACCTGCAGTATCTCTGAGGTGTGTCTATACAACAGATTGGGTGCAGATGAAGAGTGGCCGTTGCTGCACCTGGATGACATGACACATTGCCAAAGATGTCAGACTGCCCTTGAAATTTAGTGACGTGGTTAACGCTGCACCAGCATGTCTTGTGTGTTCTAAACAATGCCCATGGCAATGGCCAAAGGAGTCTTGGACCATTCACCAGAGTGTTCAACTGGTGAAGGATTGGTGAATGGGTTATACTGGCCCCTTCCCTCTGAGTGATGGTTCTAAATATACCCTGGTTTGTGTGAACGCTGTTTAGTCTAACCCAGGATTTCCCCTGTCACCACACAAGGCAGGCCGCCACCATTAGGAAATTAAAGAAGCCGAGTACCATGTACAAATACCATCATCAACTAGACAGTGATCAAAGGTCATGTTTCAAAAGTCATGATATGCAAGACTGGGCAAAAAAAAAAAAAATGTCCCACAGGACATTAAATGGAGGTTCCAATCTCCCCTATAACCCACAAACAGGGTTGGTAAAAAAGAAAACTGGAATATTGAAACAGCAGATTAAATTACTAGTAGGTAAAACCACCTTGGCTGGGTAGACTAAAGTACTGGCCCAAGATTTCATACATTTGAATGATCAACCAGCAAGTCCCGTTGCCCTGTATGCTACACTGGGGACCCGGCCAAGGCATCCAGTACCATAAAGGTATGGAAGTTGAAGGAAATAGCCATTGCCTCAACCCTCACCGTGGATCAATGTGCTGTGCTGTTGAGAGCAGCAAGCCCCATCATGCCTAGGAAAGGCGTGACCTACTGGAATTTGCAATGAGATGTCCCAGCAGGATGGATGAGTATTTTGCACCCCTGGCAAAGGGGATCTACTCAATCCCCACTGGGATCCTGTTGTCCTGCTGCAAGTCACACCTAGTAAAATACACTCTACCTGGAATGGAACACACACCATTGAAAGAGGGGAAAAGGTAGGAGTTCTGGTCTGCTATATCCTGCTCGGAGTCCATCTCCTTACTCCTGACAGTGCTGCTTCACCTGGTCAACATGTATAGTATGCACACCCAGGCCAAATTCCCTCTCCTTCAGGCCAGGGGGGGACGTTCTCTATTCCACTGGTAGGATCATTAGGGAACTGTCTTTGTTCCCTCCATGGCCTGGAGGATGTTATAACATGCATACAAGCCCTTCCTAGATGCACCAAACAAGTTTTAAATAATAGCCAGCAAAGCCCGCCTTTACTGAACACTGAAATATCTCTAATGAGTAAAGCTGCCTTCCAAGATAAAATGGTCTCAGACATTACCATGGTCTCTCAAGGAGTCACCTGTGTCATTATCCAAACAGAATGCTGTTTGTTCATACCTGATGAATCTATTAATGTATCATCTTTAATAAATCGCATGAGGACACAAGTAAATGCCTCAAGTGATCTAAGCTTAGGACACTTAATAAATCAATGGTTTGGATCATGGGGCTCTTAGTGAAAAAAAAAAAAGAACTGATTTGGGGAATCATTGCTTTAATCTGTGTTTTCTCTTGCATATATCTGTACTGTTGCTGTGGCATCTGCCTTCAATGTAGCCAGATAGCCACCGAAGGAGACACCTCTACGCTAATGAAACCTTTTGCTGACCACCCAGGGTACGCTGCAAAAGAGGGAACATAAAAGATTGCAATAGCAGGTTATGAAAAATAAAATGCTGGGGTAGGCCATCAAGAGGGCATGACTGCCAGTTGACCAGTGAGCTGGACTCCAGCCATCAGAAGCTCTTCTCTCCTTCCCCTGTCCCTGGAATGTGGGTTCCATTTGCCTTCCCTGCTCCCAGAAGATGCCCCTAGGATTCAGCCTTGAAATAGAAATGTGGCATCAAAACCATCTGGAAGGTATACATGATTGAAGCCAGTTAAGCCTGGCTATAAACTTTTTAAGATTCTGGCAGCAGGTGGGTATGGAGATCTACTTGTCTTGTGGCTACAAGACAAGCCTCGTAAGTAACTTCCCTTGCTTATTAAACCTGCCATGTGAGGGGAGCCTGGGTGGCTCAGTCGGTTAAGCATTTGCCTGTGGCTCAGTTTATGATCCCAGGGTCCTGGGATTGAGCCCCAAATTGGGCTCTCTGCTCAGCGGGGATCTGCTTCTGTCTCTCCCTCTGTGCTCTCTGTCCCTTAAAGTAAATAAATAAAATCATTAAAAAAAAAACAAAACATGCCACATGCCAATATGGAGTGGCCTGACTCTTTCTCTGGTCTCTCCCTGCCTTTTGTTTATGGGTCCAGTTGTGAACAATGGGAAAAACTTAACATCTCTTCTTAAGAGGGTTGGGTTCTATAGACAGACATCAAGATTTTACTCTTTGGCCAAAAGAGGTCCACATTTTAATTGAATTGTTTATGGTATTATTAACCTTGTAATTGGTAATGCCAGGATGAAGCATATTTTTCAAAAATTTCAAAAGTAGCATATTTCTCAAAAATTTCAAAATTAGTCTTTCTGGAATATATAAAAGTATATATAGAATTAATACATGATAGCTCAGAATCAGTCAGAGTCAATTTTTAAATGTAGGTGAGAAAACATTTAAGGAACAGCTAGATAAATACATTCTATATATACAGAATGTATTTGTGTGTGTGTGTGTGTGTGTGCGCACGCGTGCATATATCTGCCAAGTGAGATATCGAGGAAAACATGAAGGGAAGTAATAAGTGAATGCTTGGAATAGAATTCTTGTTATAGGCCTGTGAAGATCAGGACATTAAAAACCTTTTTCTTTTCCAAGAATTCCTTATTTCTAAATCCTATCTAAATGTGATATTATTGATAGTTTAAATACAGTGAGCACTTTTCTCTATGCCAGGGCCTGCTATGTATTTTATATATCTTTCATATTATCTTTAATCCTCAAATAACCCTCTAAGACAGACAGTATTATTACTCTCATTCTAAAGACGAGAAAACTGGGGTGAAATCAGAGTAGAAAAGCAAAAGACATAAGAAGTTGAACCTGGAGCCCGATTTTCATCAGGACACTGATTTCTTTCTATAGCACATAATGAATAAATGTTTACTAATTTTTTGTAAACCTGGTTGCCATGTCTTAAGTGCTACACATGCAGGAGGGTTAATATAGAATTTGTTGATTTTATGCTTATAATTAATTAGCTGTCAATGTTAATTGACAAAACAAATTGGGCAAAGTGAAGAGAGATACAGAGTATCAAACAATGGGGGGAGAATATATTCATGAGATAATAGGGGAACTGTAATATCTCAATTGTTATACCAAATTAATTCATCACTAATATACTACTGCTGTGCACCATCAAGAATTTATCAGAATTCACTAAATTAAAACCTGTGAGGATTAACCTTTTTTTTAAATGCTTTGATGAAATGAGGGCGAAGTTATAGCAAAGTGTTTCTTGCTTTCTCATAAAAGCAACTGATCATAATGTATAAATACTTTTACTGTATAAATAGATTAAAACCTTTTTTCCAGGATGCTACACTGTATAGAAGACCAGCCACTTTTTCTCCCCCCACTGTGTCTCTATGGCAAATTGACATTAGAATTCCATGAAGTGGTTAGGCATTTTGTATCTCAAGACCCTATTCTTTGAAGAGGCATCTTCTTTGCCCTGAAACCCATGTTCCTAAAGCTTCATTAAGCAAAAAGACACCTTGGTGTCAACTACACTCAAATTTTAAAAATTAAAAAAAAAAATAGACACCTTGTATGCAAAATGTAGCACAATTCTTTCCAAGGATAGACCATTACTCTTGGTATGTGATGCAATCATTAAAGAGCAGTACCAGTAATAGTTAACATTCATCAGATCCTTGCCACATGAAGATACTGTTCTAAGCATTTCACTTGTATCATCTCCATCGCTTCTATTAACACTCTGAGGGGAGCGCTATAACTGCCTCCATTTTACAGATTCTGAAACTAAAGCCAGAGTGACAAAATAACTTTCCCAAGGTCTCAGATCAATTGGTGTCTCCAGGAAGCCATACTCCTGGGCTTGTGATCTTAACCAACATTTCTTCTATTTCCCGATGTTGGTGATGGCGATGATGATAATCGGGAGTGAGAGGAGCTTTAGCTCTCTAGAAATCATTAGTAGCAGATCACAAATCTAAAATGCTGCTAATGATGCTACCTGAACTTGATATTGTGGCAATTTACGTGAGGACAGCTGCAAACCCCGTTGAAGTCCTTTGGCAAGGCTTACACTACAAACCCACGGCTCCTGCTTGAGCTGTGCCAGCCCTCTGACTACTAGATGCAATCTGGTGTCTTGTCTTTACCAGTGTATCAAATGTGTTTATGCTGGATCTTCTAAAATGCAAGACAATGGGCCACTCTACTCAGGAGAGGAACGACAGTGACTGGTATAGAATAGTGTTGTAAAAATCCATTTTTAGGTGAATGGGTGGAACGGGGGTTTGAGACTGCAGTGACGATTCTGTGTTCTTAAAGCACCTTATAAATAAATAGTCTCCATGAGACTGGAAGGTCCTTGGGCTGACAAGCTATGAGGGGAGAAGCAATGAAAGAAGCTAAATCACACCATCTGCATCTCGTCAATTTACTCCTTCTCAGAAGATAATTCTTTCTCCCCTGAATCCTCCTTTGGTGGCGGCTAAAAAGATCTTGGGATGCCCCTCCTGGGCCCCAGAAGAAGAGGGGTTAAAACTAGAAGCCCTTCACATAATATTATACATGTTTATTGAAAAAGCAAATCTTTTACAGGAATGTATTTGGCCATCTTTCTCATACAGGGACTTCCTTTTTTCCTACCTGCCTTGAGGTATTTTTATTTTAGCTTGATTCTGATTTGGAATGACTTATGCTTGAGAGGTTGTTTATTTGCTTCTTTTTCAAAACTCATTTCAATGTCCCCTGACCACAGTCTGAATTCATAAGACTGCTTTTTTTAAAATTTCTTCTCTTCCATTTGCCCCTTTGTTAATATCTTGATATTTAGTGTCCTTTGTGACTGTAATTAAAATGGTTCGCATTTTCTTCTTCCTGATGATGTCCAGTCCCTCTCCCTAAGCATAAATGAAGATATTTCACAGAAATAGGGTAAATACCAGAAGCTATAGAAATCCAGGAGAGTCCTGTCTGTAATTCGTCATTACTGTTTTCTACAATCCTGTCCATATTTTTTACTTTATGGGGAAGCCCAGTGTTTATGCCAAATTTGAATGAAGTAAGATTTTGTTACTAATATCATTTACATCATGCAAAGAACCACAATTAATATTTAATTACCACGGGGATGCCACAATTAAAGTGAAAAGGAAAAACGGCTAGGACTTACTTGGATTTGGCGAAATGACAAAAAAAAAAAAAAAAAAACACCTCACAGCATATATATTTGAATATGTTATATTCTTATTTTTTGAAGGATTCTCCTTTCCCCCAGAAAGTACTGGCCCTTGAAACTCAGAAGAATTTTTTTCCATTAACCTTAAAATACTTAGACATTATCATAAATATATTTTTTAAAGATTTTATTTATTTATTTGCTACAGAGAGAGGGAAAGAGAGCACAAGCAGGGGGAGCGGCAGGCAGAGGGAGAAGCAGGCTCCCCGCCGAGCAAGGAGCCTGATGTGGGACTCGATCCCAGGACCCCTGGATCATGACCCGAGCTGCAGGCAGATGCTTAACCGACTGAGTCACTCAGGCGTCCCTATCATAAATATTTTCTTATAATCACATGTACTGAGAAAATATCTATAGGCCTACTGAATTTTGTAGAATTATACCTAGCCCTGAGCATTATTTAATTCATAATCATTTTTATTTTAAGAGTCTTCTTTAACCAAAACATACCAAAAAGTAAGGCAGGAATGGGTCATTTCATGTATTTTATAGGAAAAGATCATCTTAATATTTTTAACAGTAGCACCTGCACCATATGTAACATAATCGCGGTTATTGCCCACCCTCCTCCTGCCAAAAAAAAAAAAAAAAAAAAAAAAAAAAAAAAAGTTAAGTTAAGAAACAAAAAGCCTGGGGCGCCTGGGTGGCTCAGTTGGTTAAGCGACTGCCTTCGGCTCAGGTCATGATCCCAGGGTCCTGGGATCGAGCCCCGCATCGGGCTCCCTGCTTGGCGGGAAGCCTGCTTCTCCCTCTCCCACTCCCCCCGCTTGTGTTCCCTCTCTCTCTGTCTCTCTCTCTCTCTCTCTCTGTCAATTAAATAAATAAAATCTTTAAAAAAAGAAAAAAAGAATTATTAAAGAAACAAAAAGCCTTACATAGAGGCTAGAGTTGGGATTTCTAGGCCAACAAGTTATTATTATAATAATTACTAAATAGTAATATTTCTTCCTCCCTTGCTCCCTCCCTTCCTATTTTTCAATTTCTAGAAAACGTTAAGTCTAGACCCTGGAGCACTTTTTCCTAAAGAATTTCAGTTGAAATAAAGATGGAAGAGGACATTATAAAGTAATGACAACTCAAGCTCTGAAGCACTTTTGGGGTTTTGCAGAAGGAGTTCACCCTATTCAGTGTAGTGCTGTGTGGGACTCTAGGAGGAGGCGACGTTCGATCGCAACGCTCTTGGCCTCCCAAGCCCACACTGCAAAACTGGGAAGCTCCTTCTCGTAAATCCATGATATCTCAAACTGTTCCCTTGAAGTATCCTTCCTCGATCCTTCCCAGGCAAGAAAAACAAATCTTCTCTAAGCCAGTGAGGACTAGGTAAGAGAATCATATAGTCCACCAAATGAAGAAGGCTAAATGGGGCTAAGATGGTATGCGGAGCATGCGCATTGACACATTAGTTTCTTTCCCTGACCGAGGATCTCGTTGGCGTTTTATTCCTGCTCTGTCCCTCAGTCAGAAGCAGATGCAAAGAGAGGATATAAGGAGGATTTTAAGCACCTTTCTGTAGCCTGACTGACTGCTTTCAGAGCACAGCCTCATTCTGTCCAACTGGATTTACTTTCTGTTTTGGCTAGAATAAAAAAAAGAAACACAACTACCAACACAAGAGACAATCTCTTTCTCAGTACATGTTATTTCCCACACTGCTGCGCGCTGCTTCTATAATGAACTCTATAGTTCTTTGTTTCTTGGCATGAACACTGCAAGTCAGGTAAAAATGTTTAGCTGTGTGTGACCTGGGAATTGAAGAGTAAAACTCACAAAATTGGTTTGGCTTAGAACCTAAGAGTTTACCCAGAGGTGAAAGGTTTGTGTACCAGCATAGCAGACATTGATTTTTGTTTCTTCCTTCTCAGACATTTTAAAATGCAACTTGGAACTGCAAATAGTTCAGTGTATGGGTAATTTTTTTCATCTCCTCAAACGTGTTTTGCTCAAAATGACCATTTCAGCTCCTTCTAGGTTAAACGGAGATTTGTTGACCTAGGATGTCTCTATTCACATTTTCACCCCACCTCCTGAAGATATCTGCCACTACCACACCCCTGCACCAATTTCAATATATACAGCTTAGTTTCCAGGGCCATCTTTTCTATTTCAATTCAATGCATTATCTATATTTTAGGTGGCTGGTCACTGATGAGAATTTATCCCCAGGAACACCTCATTTTCCATAATCATAGTTCATATGATAAAGGGATAAAGTGTGGTAGACCACAGGCCCTCCCCTCCGTCACCAGCAGAAACGCACTGCGTCTGAAGTCTTTGTGAGCATTCCACAACTACTCAAGGTGGTCTTGTTGTTTTCCTCAGCATTAGTGGTTTTATAGTCACACAAAGAAAGCTGAAAGCTGCCACATTATTTTTAAGTGTTTAACATGTAAACATTCCCAAAATGGTTTGACAAAGAAAATGATCAAAACCAAGGGAAGGATTCTTTTAATTCTTGTAGTTCCTAACCCGCATCCACTGTTTCTCTCTTCTACACACCTGTCCTGTTTTCAAATTCTTGAGTACTACAGACAGCCAACACAAAGGACTTCCCAGTTTATAATAAACAAACAAACAAACAAACAAAACCAAACACATGGACCTAAGTTTTCCATTTTTCTAGATTGCATGCACTTATTTATTTATTTTTTTAAGTCATGCTGTATGTAGCCAATAAAACTGCTCTTCTTGGGAGCCTCTTTTTCAAGAAAACTGAGTATGATAAATGGATTTTCATACATTCCCATATGTAAGCATGAACTTCAATTAGCAGAGCCCAACTAGATTAATGCTCACAGAAGTAAATTTTTATAGAAAATAGTTATTTTAAAAATGGTAATAAAGCAAATAGTTATCAAAACTCTAGAATAGAGGGGAAACATCAAACACGTGGAATGACTTAAAAATTATTTACTGTGGGCCCAGATCTTCTTCTCCCCGTGTCTCCCCTCTACCTTCCGGATCTTCTTACTAGACGCAGGGAAACAGGGGAGAGTGCTGGCCCGATGTCAAATCTTTTTCCTCTGGCCCCTAAAGTCACCAATACCCTTACGGCTACTCTGTCTGTGGGCTCATCTCTTACCTGCCTGTAACAGATAGTCATTTTACTTCCCTGTTTCTAGTCTCTCCGCATTCTACTTCAGCCTGCACATTGTAGCCAACTTTGTGTGACGTACAGATCTCTTCCAACATCATTACCATGCCATTTGAGGCTCATGTCACCCCAGCTCCGGCTCCCCTCCTTTCTCTCCAGATAGGCTGTGTGCTGTAATTACACTGTTGCACTAGTTACTGTCCACTCATGCTGTATTTCTTCTTGGCGAAGATATAAATAGATTTCCTATATATACGCCAACTCTCTTTCCAATTCCATGTCCTCCATAGAGCTTTCCCTAATTTCTCCTTTCCATTCTTACATTTGCTGTGCAGAATTATTTCCTGACTTCTCTCTTGAGCTAGACAATAACCACACTATGTCCTAATTATCTGCTGACCTGCCGGTGGCCTCCAGGGCAGGGACTGAAACCCATCTGTCTCTGTGCCCCTAGCACCTCAAAGAAAGGAAAGCTACGACAGTAAATCTCAGAATGTATTTCAAATCCAGATGGGAATTCCTATAACTATTTTGAACAAATTTTTTTTTGAACCCATTTTCCAATACCTACCCATTGTCCAGGCTATGTGTGCGTGCGCATATGCCCGTGTGTATATGTTGCCTTTTTAATTTTACATCACTTAAAAATTCTCTTTTCTATTCTTAATTGTTTTTATTCTTAATTTGGTTGGGATTTTTTTTTTTTTTTTTGTACGTGAACTACTTTTTACCTTTCAGATAAGTCCAGACATGTGGTATACGCAGTAATAGGAACTGATGCCTTTGTGCACTGTGATTTCTGTGAATAAGCTAGGAAAGATTCAGATGTTAATATGCCATACTTCCCAAGTTAGGAATGAATTCATATTTAAGAAAGCAAAAACCAAGTAACAAAGCTGAAACAAAAAGTCTTTCTGATTATCAATCTGAAATCTTAATATTTCATCCTGTTATTGGAAGGATGGGTGTTTGAATTTTCATGAACTTTCAAGTGCAAGTGAGAGAGCTGAGGAGCCCTAGAGCAAGTTAAGGACAGGGAGGGCCAGGGGAGGAGAGAGGGACAGAGGGAGGGAGAGACAAAGAGAGAGAGAGAGAGACAGAGACAGAGAGAGATGTTTATATTTCTGACCTGAAACAAGCTATATATGTTTTACATGATATTTTGGCTTTAAAGAGAAAACTAAAATTCAGGATAAAATGCTACATAATTAAGGGACGTTTGATGCTTTCTTGTTGATTTACACATTACTCAAAGTATTACTTGTAAACAGAAATGAATCTGAATGAGTGCATTTTAAAAAAAAATTTGGTTTTGGACCTCAGGTGTACAAATACTGGATTAATCTTAATCTCTGGTGTGAAACTCTCATCACTGATCTATCTATACATGGCTATTTTCATTCATTGATCATTCATTCATTGATATATTAATAATGTAACATACCCATGACTCAGCCACACAGCACAAAAGATAGAACCTTGAAAATACTTTATATACAGCCATCTGGTCCTCTGCCCACCAATCTACTAGACTCTCTCAACTTATGGTAACCCAATGTAAACACTGTCTTAACTGTCATCCACTTTCCTTATTAGTTTAATTCATATTTACATGCTCTCATATTTAATCCCTCCTATGGGTAAAGGGTGTCTAGTTTTTACTAGAACACTCAAAAATTCATCCATTAATGACACAATGTGTAGCTTCCCTGATTTAATGCAAATTATATATATATGTGTATATATATATATCTTTATGACAATTGATCATTTGAAGAATATTGTCAACTGATCTAAGGCCAATGAAGAGAAAGTTGTCACACTACCAATTTACTGAATTGCCTGAAAAATGCCTATTTCTTGTAAACTTTTCTATGTTAAAATATTATTAGTACATATACTATAAAGACAGCATAAAAACAAAATCATATAGAAAATCAACTTAAATTTATTTACATCCCTGACTTAACCTGTGTAATGTGGGGAAGGGGCCATTCCTATACGGCGGGGCAGTGAGGGGAATTCGAGATCCAGTCCCTCTTCTCCCTTTGATTTGCAATAAGATTATGACTTGTAATTTACATTGTTACTAAAATTTGATTGATTCACTTAAGTCAACTAATGGATTTGAGTTGCATCAACTCAGCCTCTATATGCTTTAATTTCCTCCTCAGTAATATATATATAATCTGTTCTTAAAATAATTTGATTACTCTTACAGATTCTTTCAAAATAGTATATAGCCTTATTTTCTCTTCTCAATATTGAAGTGTTACAGATTGACACATCTTAGTGTTAAAAATATTTTTCATTTCATTTTATATTTTATTTTTTTCAAGATTTCATTTCTTTATTTAGAGAGAGGGAGCGCATGTGAGCAGGGGAAGGGGAGGGGGAGAGGGAGAGAGAGAGTTAGTTCACGAGCAGGGGAGTGGCAGAGGGAGAGGGAGAAGCAGGCTCCCCAGTGAGTATAGAGCCTAACGTGGGGCTTGATCCCAGGACCCCAGTACCATGACCTGAGCCGAAGGCAGATGCCTAACTGACTGAGCCACCCAGGCGCCCCAGAGAGAAAGACTCTTAAGCAGACTCTCTTCTGAGCATGGAACCCAATAAGGAGCTCCATCCCATGACCCTGAGATCATGACCTGAGCTGAAATCAAGAGTCGGATGCTTAACCAACTGAGCCACCCAGACGCCCCTCATTTCATTTTATCCATGCCTATAAGCCTACTCTTGAAACCAAACTCTCTAAAGTTAACTCAAGAGACACTGGCCAAATAAGAGCTGGTGCTCACAAAGAGCAGAAGGAAGTATTCCAAATCCCAAGGCTTATCTCTGTGACAGCCTTTCTTCTTGTTGCTGTGTTAACAACAGTATGCTCATTTACAATTAATTCATTTAACTGATGAATGTACTTGACATTATGTACCAAAAGCTCTCATCACAGAAAGCCTAGTGATCTAAAATCCATCTCTGACAAGAATTCACTGCTGGAAGTCTAACATCAAAATGTCAGCCATAGTGGAAGAACCATGCTCATTAAGTGTAACAAACCCATGACAAACTCCAAAAACTGCCGTAGCCATGCATGCAACTCTAATGAGCCAAGGTATAAAAAGGAGAAACATTCCACTTTATACCTTTGTGTAATAGAAAATGTCCCTTAATTAACAAATTTGCTCTCAAATCTTTAATTTTACAGTCTTCACTAGTGTGTTAGTACTACAAATGTTTCTTATATTTGGTAAAAGAAGTCTGTAGGATAGTGAAGTATAATGTAACTCCCATAACATTTGTTTTTAAATTTCAAGAGGAAGTTATATTTGATAAACCTAAAGTACCAAGAATATGGTATGCTAAAAAATGAAACTTTATAGTTATAAATTAGTTATAAATTTTATTTCTTGGATCACTTCTGAGTCCTTACCCCTAAACTCATATGATACTAACAAAATGATTATTTCTGTGGGCTCATCAGTCAGTGATATTCCCTGACTTGGACTGAAATGTAAATAAGTCAGTGCTAGTACTGACTCTGTAAGGCGAGTGCTAACTAAAGAAATACAAAAATTTGATAGATACACATTTATGCAATTCAAATTCTGATTAAGGGAACCACTTGAAATATAATTTTGAATGCACAATTATAAGCATAAACTACTTTGTCAAAATGTACATAACAGCGTAGTTCAAATTACAGGAGAACCTTTCACTTTAAAATGATCTTTTTACATTTAGAACATTTTTTAAGGATTTTATTTATTTGTCAGAGAGCGAGAGAGAGAGAGAGAGAGAGAGAGAGTGAGCACACAAGCAGGGGGAGTGGCAGGCAGAGGGAGAAGCAGGCTCCCCTTTGAGCAAGGAATCCGATATGGGACTCGATCTCAGGACCCTGGGATCATGAGCTGAGCCAAAGGCAGACGCTTAACTGACTAAGCCACCCAGGCACCCCTACATTTAGAACATTTTTAAATGATGGAGATTTTTAATAGTTTTATCCTCTTCAAATGAAATTTCAAAGAATATACCTTTATTCAACAAAGACAATTTTAATACATCATTTTTCTTTACATTCTAATAAACACCTCTCTCTATTCTTTATTCTGTTGTGGCTAAGAATATTATTTCCGGAATTAGACAAACCTAAGTTTAATACTTGGTCCTGCCTTGTATTAGCTGTGTGACCTTGGACAAGATATTTGATATTTGTAGGTTTTAGCTTCCTCATTTCTAAAGTGCGGAAAAGGGGCGCCTGGGTGGCTCAGTCGTTAAGCGTCTGGCTTCGGCTCAGGTCATGATCCCAGGGTCCTGGGATCGGGCCCCCGCATCAGGCTCCCTGCTCCACGGGAAGTCTGCTTCTCCCTCTCCCACTCCCCCTGCTTGTGTTCCCTCTCTCGCTGTGTCTCTCTCTCTGTCAAACAAATAAATAAAATCTTTAAAAAAATAAAATAAAAAAATAAAGTGCGGAAAATAAACGACCCAATTTTGATGAATTGTTTAAGGAGTAAAGATGATGATTTACATAAATGTTCAGCAGAAAGTAAATGCTCAGTAAATACTGGGTATCATAACAATACTCATGATGATGATTTCAAGTAATGGGACTAGCAGTCTAAACTGCACATGTGAAATAGCTGACCCAAAAAGAACCTCCATGAGCACCTGTTCATCTTATTTGAAGAGGAAAACATCAAGGCCCAGAGAACTTCAGTGACATCCCCCATCACATCAGCCTTTTTACTCCCTGTAAAGTGTTCTATTAAGTAGTTTGCCCCTAGTTCTTGCCAGCCCATTTTAGGAGTGGGTAACACAGGAAAAGTAGTGCTAAAGGTGAGGTGAAATGAGACTTCTCTAATGAACAGAGAAATCTCATATGACAGAAGAGCAAAGTTAAATCACTGTATTGATTGCTCAGAAAATCAATATGAAGTTTCCATCTACAGAAATGCTTCCAAGCTGAGAACAAGGGGTCTGGAAGCCTGAGGAATAAAGGGCACAGGCCCGTAAGACAGGATGTGTCAATATTTCTGTGTGGATACCCACAATGCCTTGGAAGGCAGAAAGCAAATCAGCCCTCTGGCTACCTTAAAATGTTAGCGGGGTCATCTTGTCAAAGCGGTGATTGCTTAGAGAGGAATCTAATAGGAAGAGCAATAAATTCAACTGGATATAATGTCATAACTGTTTAATGTAATACATTGGAACGAACTTCTTACCTAGCCAAAAAGAAGCAGCCTCTTTGAGAGTACTCAGTTCAATAACATTGCTCAAGAAAATAAGATATAATCATTCCTCAGCTTTTAAATCATTCTATTATGAACTTGGACTTCAAATCTGTAATTTCACATATATAAAAATTTATTAAAATTATAATGGTACATTGTAAAAAACATATTGGAAAAATTATATGACATATCTCTGTAGTTACATATCCAAATAGTATCACTAAACTGTTCAAATCCTTATTGTCTGATTATTACTTTTTTGGTCTTATTATTATTTTTAATAAAATCATGATGTTGAAAAAGTAATACAGCCACATGTAACTGTAAAAAACCTTCTAAATGCTTTTTAGGTTAGTAAAAAAAAAAGGAATCTTCAAATCTTCATATTTTACAAATTGGGAATAAAAATATTTTTGAGTTGAGTATGCTTTCTGGTTGGCAAATACATATATTCTACATTCGTGAGAATTTTAATATAAATCAGAAACACAACTATAACAAATCCAAATTCATTTATTGATGAATAAGCCATTAAATAAAAGTAACATTACTGCCCTCATGCCATGACTTTCAGGGCTGGACTTAAGATTTTATAGTCGTCAAAGTGAATGATGGCAACTGCCAATGGATTTACTGCCCAGTGGCCAGTCAGCATTACACGCTTATGCCAGGATGACAGGACTCCCAAACCTAGTTGCAAATTGCTTAATTTAAATCTCACTGAAAATTAAATGGAACCAAAATCAATTTTCAATTCAGTTTTAAATAATATTTATTTTATTATAGCAATACTTTTTAAGCTTCAAGTAACTTCTATATAAAAGTGTTTTATTTGATATATCAAATTTCATGTATATAAATGTGGCTTTTAAAACAGTCTAATAGGAAAAGATTATTGGGTATATTACTAAAATGTAACATTGAAGCTGGTGAACAGATTAATACCCTGACAAGTACAAATGACTTATGTTCTAGCTGTCATAACAAATCTTTCATAGACTGAGATTAGCCTTTTGTGCCAAGATCTCTAGGGAAAGTAATGTGCATTGGGCCTCAAGGGAAACCTTTATCTCTATACCTAACTAATGCTTCCAGAGACTTTGGGCTGCTCCCTTCTCTGTTGCAAAGTACATATAAACACTAAAAAACTAAAATAGATATCATTGAATTAAAAATCAAGCAAACCTACAAACACATTCAGATTTTGTTTTTTACCCACTACTGTTGACAAGAGACAATATCCTACATGGTCCTTTGAAAATACACATACAAATATCTAATTGTTACCTTTAACTCTTCAGTAAACATTTGTGTCAGTAGATTTGAACCATACTTTCCTTTTCTTTTTCCTCTTATTTGAAATTAGCCAGCAGAAAAATTTTTTAAAAATCCTATTGACAAAAATACTGCCCTTTCCTAAAAAGATAAGAAAGCTTCTGAAAACTCTACTTTTCTTAATATATTTTCTGAAAGGATTCAAATAATTTGAAATATTTCTGTAATTTTTTTGTTATTAAGAATGTAAATAATGGGGGCCCAAGTCCTTCTGATAGAGCCTCCCCCCCCAGAAAGAATGTAAATAATGGACCATGGAAAGGAACAAGGACTGAGGTAAGCAAACCACATTTGCCTTGAAGAAGTCATTTGTCTTTTGTAGATGAGCTGGTTTTTCCAAAAAAGAGGGCAATTCACTTATCTCAGTCTTTCATAGATTTGAGTTAAGCTAATTGAAATGTGCTTCAGAACACAGAAGGAGCCAGCATTTGGGTAAAATAGAAAGAAAGTGGCCAGGAGCAATTTCTCTTTTTAAATTAACCAATAACCTCAGGTTTTTGAGGAATTTGAATAGAGAAGTAGTATCTTGGATTTTTTTAAAAAGTTGGACCAAAATTATTCCATTTTTGGAACATGTAATTTGGTAATTTTCATCTAAATTAGTTTCAATTTAGAGGTACTTTCATAATGAAGTTAAATTTTAATCAAATTTGGAGATGTGCTTTTTAAGAAAAACATATAATGTTAGGCAGTTTCTCCATCTGGAAAATGCAGGATAATAACAAGATCCACAAAGTAGTCGTAAGAATCAAATGTGTAAGAAATTTTAGCCACACTAATGACGAGTTTTCTTGGGGAGGCAGGGCTGGGTGATGCTGTGTAAAGATAGTTATATTTTGCTCTATGGACAACGGACTCTCCCACCTGTGTCAATCACCCTTGTCACCTTATACGGTCTATTATAAACTACACAACTCAATCCTGGTTGCCTATCAGCATCACTTGTGATGCTTTTTTACACCTCTTGTTTCCTGGGCTTAACCCTCAGAGGTTCTAATTCAGCCAATTTCACAGTTTAAGTCCTAGGACTCCCAACATTTTTTTTTAAAGATGTTATTTGAGAGAGAGAGAGAGCGTACATGGGAGTGGGGACGGTCAGAGGGAGAAGCAGATTCCCTGCTCAGCAGGGAGCCCGATGTGGGACTGGATCCTGGGACATCAGGATCATGACCTGAGCAGAAGGCAGTCGCTTAATCAACTAAGCCACCCAGGAGCCCCCTAGGACTCTCAACTTTAAAAAACTTGGTGGGTGACTCTGATGAGCAGCCAGGTTGAAAACTACTGTATCAGGGAATCGGTGTTCCAGTTTATTTGTTCCTGCTAAAAGGCTGTTATCTGGACTTCAGCAAGAGACAGAAAGAGAGGGAGAAAGAGAGTAAGATGACTAATTATACTTTGGATAGTGATCTTACTAGGAGAGAAACCAAGGGGACTGTGTTTCTTGAACAATGATCCAGACTTTCCAGAAATGTAATGCATCAATAAAACACAAAAAATTAACAAGACCCTGAGAATACTGTAGGACAGCTAGTTTAGAAACAAGTAGATATTTTTCTGGGAATTATGTACAAATATGTCTTTTAATCTTGAAAACAACTCTCATTACAATTCATTGCTGTTACTTTGCATCCTACAGGATAGCTTGGTAAGTATGTGCAGAGAGTTTGGATGAGTGCCACCAACAGGTACATTTTGAGAAGACCCAGAGTGACAATGCAAGTAGGAGTTCAAGCAGGATAGTGAGACAGGGCAGGCAGCACTCAAGTGACTTTTGGAGCAAAATACTCAAGTTATTACATCAATTCAAAAGAAAAAGGTAGAGAAAGAAGACATGCTTGTCTGGGAAGAAAGATGATCTTAGAACAAAGACACATAGAAAACAAAAAGGATGAAAGATATAGTTAAGAAGATACAGTAATAAAGCCAGAAGAAGAAAGAACAGATTTTTAAGACTGACAGTTCCAGTTAAAACTAATCACACTCAGAGTTTTTAGTACATGAAAGCAAAGCCCTGCTGGGCTTAAATAGCTATGGTTGGTTTCTAGGTGTAAATCTCCTTAGTCTATAGATCACAGATACCCTATTTGTATTTAACTTTTGTACTTCAAGTAAAATAAATTTCCCTAGAGAGATTCCTCCTCACTTTGTAAATTGGCTTTTTCAAGAAACCTTAATTGGATATAGTTTTCACACAGTGTTTGTCTTTGATTTGGTAAAAAATGGGGAAAAGCAGTGAATACGGATTATAATATATGTCCCTATCTCCATAGATGAGTGCATTTCTGTGTCCAAGGATATTGCTCTTGCAGGCTTTTACAGTTTTGACTCAAGCTGGACTGCCTGCCATGAGAGGTAAGGATATATATGGAGTGGGAGTAGTATTTTGTTTACACAGAAAATACCTAAATGAGGTTCATCTGGGCATCAAATAACCAGCCAAAGCTGAGTTTCTATTCTGTTTCTGTTGCCAATTATTTCCTTTGATCAACTATGTCTCAATTTCCTGCATTTTCCATTGTAAAGTGAGGGTTTTGACTGAAGTTAATCATTAAGACGTTATATGAATGCCTACAGGACATCACATCCATCTCCTTTAGAATTTAATCTGCCTGAAATTGCACTTACCTAGAAGCCTCCTCAAATTAATCAAAAAGCAGACAACTGATCTACCTGCATTTAAAACTGACTTGAAAATTTGAGGGTTGCAGTTTTAAAGTTTAGCTTCAATTTCTAAACATAGAGTGAACAGACTTACACATGAGGCAAGTATGACACATGTGTCTCTACTAGAGTGTTGCTGCTTCCAGAAGGTACTGTCCAACATTGTGCCGTTAGAAAATGTGAATGCTGTTTGAGAGAAACAGTGACTCCACTCATAAGTCATCCAACTTCCTTGTGTCGAATGCAATAGTCATTTAGGTGCCATCACATGCAAAAATCTTCCTTCTCACCATCATGATCTTTCAAAGAAAAACTTCAGAGAGATTTTTCTGAAGCACAGACAATTATATGTCTTAAATACAGCAGATGAATGAGAATGAGGATTCGTATCCCCTATGGGCATCAGTACTTGCATAAAGAACATTCACTGATGTCAGCCATGGTTCTGCACACGTTAGTATGTAAAGAGAGTTGCTTCATTCCCTTGCTGTACAGGCAGTGAACTGAAGAAAGTTAGCAGACTGATGATTGTGGCTTCTTTTGATATCTCCCAAGAGCTATTTTTTACTAAAAATAAATGGGACCTATAATTAACCCTAACTTTAGCCTTTATTTTTCAATAAATAGATTCATAATACTTCCTGCAACTTTTCCATTTGACCAAATCCAAAATGACTCCCTTTTGGAGAAATTTGACATCTGTATTTAGAAAAATGCTATACGTGTAAAGTCTCAGCTACACTATTATATTTAAAACTCAATTGTTGGAATTTTCATAGGGGGTTGATAAGAAAAACTGAGGAACGGCCAATAAATGGTAGATTTTTTTTTGAAACACAGTTAGAAGCAATTGAAAATAACATATCATACCCATGGTTCTAACCACCCGCTGACAAAACCATTTGTGTAAGTAAAGAACTGATATTAATAAGACTAAGGGTAACAAGGATAAAGAAAAAAATAAAAACTCCTCCTCAAAAGTACTTGTCTTTCACATACCTTCCAAGTCTACCTGTATTTCCTACTAAAGGACTTCTCATTTCTAAAGTGCCACAAATTTATATATATCTATTTAAAAAATGAAATAAAATGAAGAGTCAGGAGTAAGCAGGCAAATAAATTTATCCGTGTTTCTTTAAGGTAGGATCTCTATAACTCTAAATAAATACTATTTTCTATATCAGAAGCCAGAATTTGACATAAGGCCATTGTGTCCTGGATCCCATCCAAAGTACATTGACTTAATGACAAAAAAGAGTTGGCTATTCTTGGTCTTTGTGGCATATTATGCTACCTTCCCCCTGCTAAAAAAGTTACTCTCGCCTTATCCATGTAGTCCCAGGAGACACAGAATGCATTACAGGCAAGGCATACTGACACTGATTGTAAATGCTTATAACCTGTTAATAAAGATGGGCCCTCTAATTTGACCTACATTGTTTCAGAAAACAGGGTATAATACTATATTTATTCCAGCATTAAAAAAATAAATACCAATGTACATTTGGAATTCTCAACTAACCTGAGAGTCTTCCAAGTCTGGTCATATTTGAGTATATGCTATAGAATTTTCCTTTACTTAAAAGTGTAAAAATGCTGGGGAACCTGGGTGGCACAGTCAGTTAAATGTCCGACCTTTGGTTTCAGCTCAGGTCATGATCTCAGGGTTGTGAGATCAAGTCCCACATTAGGTCCCACACTCAGCACAGAGTTGGCTTGGATTCTCTCTCTCTGCTTTCTCACTCTCATTTTTCTCTCTAAAAAATAAATAAACCTTAAAGAAAAAAGTGTAAAAACGCTTTGGTCTTCATTGGTGGTTTTCAGTTTGGTTGGCTGAAAGAAATGCTACCTAACCTAAACCAAGGATTTACCATGAATGACTAAATATTAGATGTTGTTGTAATAAGAGCTTGAAAGATAAATCCATCCCATGAAACATGAATTCATATGTACACATGTTTATTCATTTAGGGCTTTCATATTTTATGTGGCACTTGAATCAAAGAATAAAAAGGGCTCTTGAATAAAACACTTGAATGACTTCTCTAAGATCTACAATTTTCTAATAGATGTAATAAACATATAAAATTAGCCCATTTATATAACAATTTCTATTATATTCAGCAACCACTGAATGTGTATTTTAGGGCCAAACTTATTTTCAGTTCTCTACATTGATAGTTCTTCATTCTAGATGAACTTTTATTCTAAATGAACACCTTAAAGAAGTTTATTCATTCTGCTCATAAAACCTACAAATCTATTGCAAGCTGAATTTAAGGCATTTCTGAAAGTCTATCAGTTTTTAACAGCTTGAAACCTTTTTCTTACAAAGACATGAATTTCCCTGCAGGGCTCTGAAAAGTTTCCCAGCAACACTCATTAAGAGAGGCCACAGCTATAGATTACCCTTGCTGCTACCATTTTCCTTGTAAAGTGTTTTTTTGGTGACAACTTTCTATTCAGTAGTGCAACTGCATATAATTATTCAAATACAAATGCCGGGTATAAAAGAATGTGGAGATAATGGCAAAATCACCAAAAAGCAAATGAACTGCTATGACTTTAGACACAATTTTGTTGTTCACTGTATTTACTGACAATTACCATTAGGAAGGATTTCTGTGTGAGAGACTCAGGGCAAATTTAGTCCATTTGCAGAAAGATAGTGTTCCTAAATACAGTTTAGATTGGTTCAGATGTATAATAAACAAAATAATTCACATCTTTGGTATGCTGATGTGTCATCACTAAATTATTGGGAGAAAATACAATAATTACTGTTAATGTCTACATTTTAATATAGGGCCCAGGAAAATTCGAAAATATGAATAAAACAAATGCTGGTCTAAGATGGAGTTTACGGAAATTGCAATAAAAATACTGGACAAGGAAGGAAAATCTTTTTTTTTTTTTTTTGGTTCTAGATCAGAATCCTAGACTCAAAGCTATAAGAAAATTAAAGATGGTTTCTCTCTCTCTCTCTCATTTTTTTTTTTTTTAAGATTTTACTTATTTATTTGACACACAGAGAGAGACAGCTAGAGAGGGAACACAAGCAGGGGGAGTCAGAGAGGGAGAAGCAGGCTCCTGGCTGAGCAGGGAGCCTGATGCAGGGCTCGATCCCAGGACCCTGGGACTATCACCTGAGCCAAGGGCAGATGCTGAACAACTGAGCCACTCAGGCTCCCCAAAGATGGTTTCTCTTTAACCCCTCCAAGTGGAGTCCAACAGTCCCTTTGTTCCACCTCAGACATCCAACCTCCACCAAACATATATACATATATTTGCATTTTGCTGCTAAGAAAATTGGTGCTGAGAGAGGCTAATGGCTTAACTATGATGATCATCTTCAGTTTAGTGACAGGGTTAGGATTTGAGACAAAGACCCTTGTGCTATGCCAAGTTGACTTGAAATAGGGTCCAGAAGAAAGTTTTAATACTGAGACAAAGTAAAAATGGATGTATTTCTGTTCTGAGGAATACTGCTCTTCTCCCCCTGTACTCCTTAAAGAAAGGTAAATGCACTTGTAGCATAGGGCCTATTACTTATATGTCTATGAATTGCTGATTTCAGGAAGATAGGACACAAAAGCCTAGTGAGACGTATGGAGTATACAGCTTCACTATATAAAAACAGACACAAAATATTTTTTTCCCAGAAGCTATACTCATCCAATCTGGTTTACTGTGTGCTAAAAAGACAGGATACGCCTGGGTGGCTCAGTCATTGGGCGTCTGCCTTCAGCTCAGGTCATGATCCCAGGGTCCTGGGATCGAGCCCTGCATCAGGCTCCCTGCTCAGCGGGGAGCCTGCTTCTCCCTCTCCCACTCCCCCTGCTTGTGTTCCTGCTCTCACTGCCTCTCTGTCAAATAAAGAAAATCTTTAAAAAAAAAAAATTCAGTTTGACTCTCAATATGTCCCTCCCTCACATTTTCTATCCCATCATAAGAGAATTATAAAAACAAAAAATCTGTAACTGAGCACAAACCATATCACACACATAAACATACACACACATATGATTTTGTGTATTAAAAAATGCTTTATACAAGGCAGCCTTATGGAAGAGATGATGTTTGATCATGTGAAGTTGAATTAAATAATATTTTTTAACTTCTAGTTAACTTTTTTCCCAGTCTCTAATGGTAATTTTGTACTATGGCTTGTTATAACGTAATAGGAAAATGGTAACCCAGCTGAAAGAATTCCATTATTTATTTTTATTCTCAGATATTTTCAATGCCTTCTTTACATCTGATTCCATTAATAAAATGCACATATATAATATCTGCTGGATTATGCTCCATGGCACTATCGCAATTGAGAAGTAGGGGAAAAAAACAATTAACATGTTCTTGTTTAAACTTTACAAGGTTAAAACTAACCATATGTTCTTGAACACAGGCACAGGAGAAACCATTAAAGATGTGCAGTCAGAGGGCTGACAAATTGGCTGCAACAAGGCTAGTTATTGAAAACTTGTAAGCTATCAATTACTTAAAATTATTCCTCATGTAGGCCCAGCTCTTGTTGAATCTCATCTGCTTGGAGCCAAGAACTTGCATTAATTTACACTGTACTGACTCATTTTCTTATTAAGCAAACTTGAAATGATATTTTTGGCTTTGCTGGATTTCTTTCTCTTAATATCTTGTGCTTTTCTCTAGGAAGGTCAAAGAGTTTAATATTAATCTTCATAACATTGCTGTGGTATATTCTTAACCTTATTTGACATATAGTAAAGCTGAGGTAAGTAGAAGATTACATGAAATAGACTAACACAGGAGAAGTGCTGACAGGTAAACTTCAGCCTTCTATTTCTTACCTTACCCACCTTTTCATTTTCTGTTTCAAGAACCAGGATGCCTATCAGAATCACCTGTGGAGCATTTTCAATCAAGTCATGCAATTTCTGAAGGCATAGTGGAATCTGGAGAGGGGTGCGGGGAAGGTAGATTGAAAACTCCCCATGTGGTTCTAAATGCCTGTCTCCTTTACCCTGGTTGAGAACCTCTACTGTGTTAGTACAGTTTCCCAGTATATGTACTTCTGTTCTTAAATATATTTCCGTTTATAAGCCATCCTTTTTAAAATGTTTGTCCCATTATAGCAATTTAATAATTCCCACTCTGGGACCCTGGACTCTACACCGTTTAGTCTTCAGAAAAATGGTTGTGAGAGCTAACATTTTGACACAATGCAGTTCATTTCTTTAATGACTTTGTAATTCTCCCTTTGTTAAGTGCATTTATTTTATCTAATATTTTCATACTCAGCACAATTTCCAACTGTTTTTCACTTCTATATACATGTGGATTCAATATTGCAGACATTTCTTATGTTGCCAAGTTATCCCTTTTACCAGTAATCTATGAAAAGGACACTGCTATTACATATTATTCATGTCCCCCTTCAAGTTCCAAGGAAAAGAAATAATCATGGCAGGGTGGGATTTTTATTAAAAAGTAGAAAAATCAGCTCCTTTCCACCAACATTATTCTTAACTCTGAAAACTGCTAGCTTTCCTCTCATCCCCAAGAATTCCTTTACTGATCTCAGAATTCTCCCTACAAGTAAAAATATTGTCTTTTTTTTTAATCCTTCTCTGTGAATACCATTCCATTTCTGAAAATGGAGCTTAAGCATATCCTTTATATTGCTAGCTACAGAGATTTCATTCAAATTCCCCTCTTTTCCAGCAAATGGGTTCTGGAAGCTTAACAAGGATCCTCTTCATAGCTGGCCATGAGATTGGGGAAGCTGCACAAATATATCCCAGCATCTCCAGTATAGAATTACAACAACATCTCTACAAAGAGACAGGTCTGCCAACAAGCATTAAAGATACTGTGATGAGCTACCCTGCAGGATGCCCTGAAGAATCTAGTTTCCCCTTGATGTGCATAGCTAAGCTCTATTATCAGCTAAAGAAATTACAAGTGGGTATCCAGGGGAGAATGTACACTGAAAATATACTTCTCTCACAAAATTCACACCGTCTCCCTTTGAGGCCCTAATGCAGACCAGTCAACTAAATCTTGAACATGATCAGCAGACAAAATGGAAAATAATTAACGTTTCCCCCATCTGTGTATTGCGTATTTGCCATTTGTTTTCAAATGAGTTTATCACCACTTACTAGCAGTGGAAATAGGTAAACAGTATTTTGTTTACTTCAGATGGCACTTTTTATTTACAACCAACAGCTAATGAAGCCAAATGAGAGGACTGCCTGATGCAGGATTTGCAGAGATGCAAATGGATACAGGATAGAATATAAACACATTTCGGGGGGAAAAAAATCAGTCCTTGTTGAATAAGGAAAGACACCCAACAAAGAAAATCCAGGAAATAAGATTTATAACTTTAGGATTTAATGATCAAAAATGCACCACTTTTTCCAACAAGTTAGAAACTAAAAGAAAAAAGGATAATAACAGAAATAGTTATGCTACATACTCATGTTTCCATGTCATTGATACAGCATCCTAGGGCTGTTTAGAAAATCTTTCTAATAGTAAAACACAAGTTAAATACAACTGGATTGTTCTCAGTATTTGGAAAAAAAAATAACACACCCATGCTATTACTTTATTATTAAAAAGGACCAGAGTCTATTAATGGGACATTGGTAAATGTCTTATTTTAGATCTTGAATAGCAATTTTCATTATGTCTACATTAATAGGCAAAAGAGCAGCTATTTTCAGATATTTGGATGTTGACCAATTTAAAGGAAGCCAGACACAGAATACTGCCTATACATTAAAAAAACAAAAAAAACCTTGTCAGTGAAATTTAAAACATAAATGGTTTCTAGACAGAATATTCACTGACGGGTTTTAAAACTTGTTCTCATTCATTGGAAGTGGAGTCAGAGGTGGTTTGCTTGGCTAAATTCTGTTCCTCATGCTGTCTTTCTCCCCTTCATTTGAGAAATACTTTTTGCTCCCATATAAGAAGTGTGTCACTAGTCTCTGATTTTCTGGAGAGGAGCACAGCTGCTTACTTTCTAACTCTCTACAAATACTACTCTTGGGTATACCTAGTCATAAAGAACATAAAGAGACATGGTTACATGCCTGAAGAGAACGTGGTCCATGGACTTTTGATCTTAGACACAATTTTGCTCTCAGCTGATAATGAAAAAGCTCAAGAAATTTAAAGAAAATTAAGTCTTTAACTGTGTATGTTTTGATAGAAATATATAGCATTTTTTAAAAGTTCCACTTCTTAAAGAAAACATATTTAGGAATTAATCAAGTAAAAAGTCCCAAAAGAGTGACAGACTGAAGGACAACAAAATGGAAGGGAAAAATTTCTTGGAACAGAGTATTTTCCCTAGAGAAGGATATAGATTGCCCTATGGACTCCTGATTCTCTTCCACTTTTTCTTCAACTTAAAACATGAGCATTATGTCAGAGCCCAAGGGAACACCACAATTAGTGATGCCCCCTTCTTTCTCAGTAACCTTACCTAATTGGTCATAAAACCTTTACGATTCTATTTCATGAAGCAGAGCCATACCCACTGCCACTAACTTAACAGTTATTGAAAGCAGTTATCAGTTCTTAGACAAAAGGATCTAGACAAGGGATCTAGAGTAGACAAAATAATCTTGAAAAAGAATGAAGTTAGAGAATTCAAATTTTCTGATTTCTAGACTTAATATTTTTTTCAAAGCAATTCAACAGGGAAAAGAAGTCTTTTTGGATATCCATATGGAATGAAATAAACCCCAACCCATACATCATATCATACACAAAAAAATAATTTGACATATGATAGATCTACATAAAAGGTAAAACTATAAGGCTTATATAAAGAAAATGATATGGAAGAATATCCTTATGACCTTAAAGAGTAAGCAAAGATCTTTCTTACAGAAAACTCACAAAACACAGAGAAATATGATAAAGTACACTTCACAAAATTAAAAACTTCTACTCAGCAAAAGACGCCATTAATAAAATGCAAAGGTAAGCCACAGACTGAGAGAAAATAATATGTAGGTATAATGTCATCTATATGAAAAAAAAAATATATATATATAACAAAAGACCTGTATCCCAAATACATTTCAAAAACTCCTTACAAAGCAGTAATAAAAAGACAAACAATCCTACTTATTCAGGGAAGAAAGACTTGAGCAGAGACTTCCCATCAATGAACATAAAAGGGCCTATAAGCACATGAAAAGATGCTAAACCTTATTAGCTATTAAGAAAATGTAAATTAAAGTGTTTGCAAGGAAATGGAACACTGAACTATCACAGATTGCTGGTTAGTGTATAAGACAGTACAATAATTTTGGAAATCTGTTCAGTTTTTTTTTTAAGTTAAAAATACTCTAACTTGCCTTTAACCCAGTAATTCTACTCCTAGGTATTTATCCAAGAGAAATAAGAATATACGATCATAGAAAAATTTGTACATGTAGTTTAAAGCAGCTTTATTCACAGTAACAAAAAACAAAACAAAAAAAACCCAACTGAAAACAATCTGAAGCCCTACCATTTGGAGGATGGATCAATGAACTGTGTTACATTCATATAAGAGAATAATACTCAGCAATGTAACAGAATTGACTAAGAATACACAAAACAATATAGTTGCACCTCAAAAATATATTGAATGAAAAAAGCCAGACCAAAAAGGTACTCATATGATTCCATTTATATGAAATTCCTAAACAGACAAAACTGATGTATGAGGACAGATATCAGAGCAATGGTGGCCGTGGGGAACAGGGGTTGCCTGGGAGAGGGCAGATAACTTTCTAGGGTGATGGTAATGTTTCATATCTTGACTGTGGTATTGGTTACACAGGCAAGTGTTGGTCAAAACTCATCAACTGATTCATTGTGCATTTCACTGTATGTAAATTTTACCTTAATTAAAAGTTTATTGTATGCCAGTTTGTTGTATCCTAGGTGTAAATTTACTTGATCCTCATAACATCCCCTACCCACTGCTAGATTAGAAAAGAACAATTAACAGAGAGTTAGACATGCCCTTCATTCAATGAAAAATATTTAATGTGTGCTTGCTGCTATGTGCTAGGCACTGTGCTAGGCATTAGATATGTAGTATAAATCAAGTAGAGAATGTCCCTTATGCCGTATGTAGCATTCCTACCCATTAGGAAAAATCACTTTGAAATACAAATAAAATGTAATTAACAATAAGAATGTAAAATACACAAAGATAAGATTCATTTAAAATTCTTTCCAATCCTAATTGTATACATATACTGATGTATCATGTACCAAAGACACATCCATCTAGAGAGATATATAAAAACTATGTATATTGTAGTTTAACACAGAATGCAGAAACAGGCCCTCATCATGAATATTCATGAATTAAAATTTATCATTGTATTTCTCCTGTTAATCATTTCTTCTTTACATTACAATTGAAACCTTAATCTTTGACTCAGTACACTAGCAACCTAGGATGAGTACAAATATTTTAATTTACTTTGATTTTCATACATCTTAAATTTTGTAGTTAAGAACTAGACTCAACTCAGTCCTGTGCCTACTCCTTCTTTAAGGCTTAAAGTTTAAAATTAACTGGCTAGCATCACAAAAGGAGTGAAAACCAGAATTTAATCTACAAACATGGGCTTATTTTTTTCTGGTAATAGGCATTATTAGTGTTTGTGCTTTAGCTCTAAAGTTTACCATAGCAATGCTTATGATAGAATATATGTAATAATAATAATCCAGCTTTTAGGAAGAGTGAGGACCAGAGGCTGAGAGGCCTAAAAAAAAAAAAAAAAAAAAAAAAGAACTCCATTCTATGAGTGACTTTAGTGAAGAATTAGCTGGGCTCTGCCATCCCTATTTTCTGTGTCAGATGTTACTTTGTGTCCAAGACTGTCAGGTGGGAGACTTTTTTTAATAGGGGCTTTCACATTTATGGCTGCATGTTAAGAAGTTTTCTTCTACAAAGAGAGCCAGCTTTGTTGTCTCATGTACCGGGCATTTGTTACCCACTTTTAGCTTCTTCAATTCATAAAATGTCCTGCTTGGTCAAGAGTGATTTGATTCATGTTTTATTTTAATTTTTATATACTGGTAACTAATAGTCACCATATGTGAAGAAATTCTGTTCTTGCTCCCAAGGAAGGAATTCAAAGTGTTTTTCACTTCCTTTTTATCTCCGCAGAAGCCTTTTCAGAAACTGCCAAAGGTCTCCTGTTCTAGTTTGCAAGCTACACAGACTAAACCTTGGGTAGACAACTTCAGAACTGAAGGTCATTTTTACATGAAACCATCAGCCTAAAGATGGCCTGTCCCCACCTTACATTACAGTTCTTCTCTCTAAATCCAACCACACCCATTTCTTTATGTCTAGGGCTACTTTTGAGCTACAACAGCAAAACTGAGTCATTGTGACAGACACAGTATGATCCACAAAACCTAAAATCTTCACTATATAGCCCTTTACCCCAAAAGCCTGCAACCCTTGAATTGGATCCTGAAGTATTTGTGAAAGGAGTTCTCTCCTATACTTCCCACCAGTCTCACACTGAGACAAATTTTGCCTTGGTCAATGAGCTTTAGTAATAACCTCAATTCTCCTCTCTTCATCCCATATTTACCCTAGAGAGGTACAGCCTCAAAGTTAGTATAATGGACCATTGAAAACTCTATTATAATCTTATCTCAAGGGCCTTTGACTTTTGTGAGAATATGTAATTTAAAATAATTCACTTTATATGTTTTTTTAGCACTTTAGTACTTTACTGTGTTTTCAGAATTCTCATAAACATTATCAGCTCTAATCATACAACATGGCTTCCTTGCTAACATTAGCCAAACTTCTGAGCAGTTCATATCATGTACTGAGAAGAGGGAGGGTGAGAAGATATACATACAGAGAAATTTTTAATTTCTCTATTGACTTGATTTTAGGGGAGGAAAACAGATAATCTTCAACCTTTTTTATAAGACTCCTTGAGAGTCACTTAAGTTCTCAAATTCTTTCAGATATTCCTGAATCAAGGTAAAATCCAATTCAACTCAATCATCTCTCATCAAAGGAAGGTCTCAAAAGTGTTCTGTAAGTCTGTAGTGTTTTCCTCAACTCCTTTCTCTCATCATAAAACAAAATATTAACACAAAAAAAATTGATCTAGGTTGAAATTATTTCAAATAGGGCTCTAATGTCGAAGTGGCTGTACTCCTGTTACATTATCCTTCATTTAACAGAGCCACAGCTTGCTTCATTCATTCATTCATTCAACACTTACTAAGTTTATACCACATATAAAACAAGTACTAATATTAGTGGTTTCAAAGCCTAGAAACAAGAGGGAAAACACCACCCTTGAGAACCACAGTACAGTGGGCAAGACTGATCAGAAAATGAATAGTTATGGAATAATGTGATTGGTGCTGACAACAGAGGTATATACCATGTACTATGGAAGCAGAAAGGAGTATTGGCAGACTTCACTGAGATGATTTACATAAGCCAACTCCTAAAAAGTGGTAGGATTGCATCAGGCAAAGTAAAAATAAGTACAGAGGCACAGGGCAAGAGAAACTCCAGTGGACATGGGATACCCTGGACAGCACAGAGACAGCCCCTTTCCCCTAGCAGAGAGAAAAAAATGGAAGACCAAAAGCCCTTCTAAAGGCTGTCTCATCCTGGAGAGAGAAGGGTATTTTTATAACTCATCTACCCAGAAGGAATGCCATTTCCCATGAAGTCAGTTTATATACCAGCAATATCTCTGAATGTGGGTGATGATTAGAAAATGCAGTTAATCTCATGAGTCCTACAGACCCACTGCAGAGTTTAAAGCTGAGGAATGGTATAATCAGGCATTTATTTTTTTATTTAAACTTAAGGTATTTTTCACAGTAATATGAAAGATGAGATTACATAAACAAAAGCTAAATGAGCAGACCAAAGTTCAAAGAATGTTATGGTAGTCCAACTGAGAAATCATGAAAGCCAGTTCTAAAGTGGGGTAGCAAGGATGGAGACTAGGAATTGGCCACATCAAGGAGTCTCTTTATATTGCTTGGAGAACAGTTCTGCTACTTGAGGATGAATGAACAAAGGTAATCAGAGTAGGCCTGGCATGGGGCACCTGGGTGACTCAGTCGGTTAAACACCTGCCTTTGGCTCAGGTCATGATCCCAGGACTCTGGGATCAAGTCCCAAGTCAGGCTCCCTGCTTAGCCTTCTTCTCCCTCTCACTCTGCCCCTCCCCCTGCTCCTTCTCTCGCTCTTTCTCTCTCTCAAATAAATAAAAGCTTAAAAAAAAAAAAAAAAAGGAGTAGGCTTCGCATCTCCAAAACAACTACCAGCATTGAAGCCTGAGATTATGATCTACTTCTCCCCTGCTGAATGAATGCTCACTCTGGGACTTTTGCCCAGCTTGTAGTTTGACCTAAGAACACACACCGAGTGTTCTTGGTTATCTGGCTCCTGGTATCTCAAACCATTTTAGTAACTCTTTATTGTCAAATAATTCCACTTTCATTTTCTTTGCTTGTTTCAAACTGATCCTTCATATTGATCTTTTGCCCTATTTTGAAATTGACTTTGATAATGTGATTTGACTCCTACCACACATAACTAGAACTGTATAATCAGGGGATAAGAAGGTTAAAGCGCACTGCCACTTCGTGAACAATATAGTCCTTCATTGCTGGGAGCCTAGGAAAATCAGGAAACTAACCAACCATTCTGTTCCCTGGTTAGATAAAGGTTTTCAGAATCTAGAAGAGCCTTGGCAGAATTAGTAAGATACCTCAAAATGGACTCAAATGAATCACACATAAGCTTATTGCATTCAAATCCTTTTACAAACATCATAGCAAGTCAATAAATTAGATTTTAATAAATCTAAATAGGAAGATTTAGCTTCAGCTATTAGGATCACACACACATTTGAGACATAATAAACATATATTTGGGACATTATTGGCAGGAAATGAGTTCTATGAGAGGAATTATGAATAAGCACATTTCTTTTGAAGATTATCAACATTATTTTCCATGACTTAGCAAGTGAGAAGTTTCACATTTGTTAGGTTTCAGAGTCTCCTTAACTAAAACCCAGGCACCAGATCACCTTTAAATATGCCATCAATCACTAAGAGCTTAGAACAAGCCCCAGGAAAATAGTCTTTATCACCATATTGGCTTAGATTCTGTCTGCAGTGGGAAACCCTAATCCTTATAAAACTAACTACAACTATTAGCTTCAGAGGTAGAGGCCCAAATGATGGACTCAAATAAATGCATGTACTCATTCATCCAATAAATACTATAAACTTTGTGCACTCAGACTATATGTTGGCAATAAATTTAAGAATAAATGTAACCTAGGCCTGCCCTAAGAATAGTCTGGTTAGAAACGGGTAATATAATAAAAGACTGGAAGTATGCACTGGAAATCATAGAGCCCCAAAGCCAGTGCCAGATAAAGACATTTGGAAAATCAGGTGGAAGAGAGTAACAGTGCTCCAGGCTGAAGGGTAGCAAGAACAAGAATCCATAAAGTAATTTTGACAAACTATAAGCAGTTTGATGTTGCAGGTATGATAAAAGTCGGTAAAACAGAATGAGAATGGAGAGGTCAGCATAGGTCATGTTCAAGGTTTCTCAAGTTTTAAAAGCTACAGAACTCTTTCTCAATAAAATTTATTTCTGAGCCCCAATATATTATATTAATACAAGAAAATCAGTGAATAGAAACCTTCATAGATAAATAAAACATTTTTCACTGCTTGTGTCTGAGCAGTTTGAAAGTCACTTCTGTAAGGAGGTAAGACAGCAGCAATAAATGCACAGGAAAGTGAAGTGGTTAGATTTGAATTTTCACTCCCTGACTTGGGCTACAAGGTAGAGAGTGTGTTTAATGATGCTGGAAGTGGTAGGCCACTGAAGATGGTTAGTACCTGACAGAGGAAAAAGCTGGCTTTGAGAAGCATGTGAGGGTGTAAATGGCACAGGGCGGGGTGGGGGGGAGAGGCGGACTTACTGGGTCTACTACGTGAGGGAGGAGGAGACATTAAGGCTTAAGCAGAGTCCCAGCTTATGTAACTGGGTTGGAGCCCACAGGAAATATGTTCAATTTATATATAATGTGTTGGATTGTGGAGCAGGGACACAAATGGTGAATTTGGTGGTGAGCAGACAATTGGACAAGAGGAAGTCTGAAACTCAGAAAAGTATACATGAGATGCACACCTAGGAATCATCATTACCATAATCACAGTTACTGTATAAGGAGTGCTTTAAAGTGCTTCATAGGTACCATCTCATGTTACCTTGACACCACCACCACTGTAAGGGAGGCCTTAACAAGAAGTTAAGGTCCAGAGAGACTGAATATCATACTCAAGATCATATAACTAGGAAGTGGCAGGCTTAGGGTGCTTAGGTCTCTCTGACTTAAAGTGCCTATTCAACCCTCACCACCCAAGAGATAGTTCTCCCGGGGCAGCATGCAGAGCACTGAATCTCAAGAGGAGGGGCAGACTGTTTCAGAGGGTACCAGGAGGGGCAGAATGGGCAGCTGAAAACATATAGTCAATATTCCTCCTCAGAAACTGAACACATACACGTTCAGAGGCCACACATATAGGTAAATGGGTGAAGAATCTGGGTCTTCAGCCAAAGAAAGTCATAGAAGAAATAGGTGCATTAGAGGATGCTTCACCCAATTAAAGGTATTCAAATTCAGGATTTTATTTCTAAAATAAACCATCATCCTGACAACACAAGAACATCCTCCATTAGAATGACCACTGCCTTTTAGTTTGGCCTATCTTTCCTAATTATCTCTATACAAACTACAGAACAAAACAACATTTTATAAAAGGTAAATAAACACGAGATGAAGAAAAAAAAAAACTTTGTAGAGTATTGACTCTTAAAAAGTGCTCCAACATAGAGAATTTTTGTATTTTTGTAAGACCAAATTAAAAGACATAGCTCATTATATAATTTGATTGTCCATACATAAAGAAACATGAGATAAATTCCTCCTAAATAGTGTTAAGGAAATGATGTTTACCCATTTGAAATAATTTGGGAAGCCCCCCTTGATATGTCAATGGGAACTTTTGCTGGGTCTCTTAAGACTAAAGTTAGTGTCTAACTTTGTCTTCTCACAGTTGACTTATTATTTTTCAAATACTTAACTTTTAGGATGTCTTTTTAGGATACCTATAATTTATTTCATAACACTTTGGTATTCTCAGAATGATACTATATATGTGTCAGTTAGTGTAACCTTTAAATCTAGAAGCTGTCCAGGAATGCACACAACAGGGTGGTCAGTGGGTACTATATTCAAAACGGCCATATTCCAGAGGTGGCAATGCCCAAGTCCTTTTGATCTAGGTAGATTTGTCCACACTCAACACTTTACTCATCAAACTGAATATAAAAGGTTGATCTTTATTGATGAACTAGTGTCTGGTTAATTATTATAGTGGGTGTAGTAATGAAAATAAAGGCTTAAGGATATGTGGATTAACTAATATAGTTAAACACTTCTTATTCCTGATGTGACTATATGAAAGATTTCATTGAAGCCTATATCCAGCATGTCTTAGAGATGGCGCCCACAATTTTATTCCCAGTCATTCTGTGTCCAGACATTGGAGTAGGAGGATTTCTGATTGCATCATGGCGACTGAAGGGCCCAGAAGACTGCTTCTAAAGTGTTGCTATGTCTACCTCAAGTGAATGTTGCACACAACATGTGGTCAAAGTATCTAAAATGACAAAGATCTAGGATTTTCACTGAGCTTTTAAAACAGGTTTGTTCCTGATATGCTAATAAGTGTTTATCTAAAAAATATCTAACTGTGTGATAGAATCTGGACTTGACTTGCTTTCATTATAACCTGGTAGTGAAGTTGTGTGAGAGAAGCTATCTCTTAGCATTTCAAACTTCTTGGGTGGCTACTATTGTCTAACCAAAAAAAAAAAAAAAAAAAAAGTTTTGCCAAATTTGGCTTTCATCAGTTAAAAAGCATATTATGAAGTCTTTGTATGATAAATCATTTCAAAGTCTTTTAGAGAGAAGCAGATATATATTTTGTGATTAAGAAAACCATATTCTGAATATGTTTCCAAAATAATCTTTGTTTTCTGCAAAACAGTAAGACCAAAAAGAGTCTACACAGTTTAAAAAAAAAATGCATACTTCTTCACAAACATTTCAGTGATATAAGAACATCTTGGTTAAATTATACAAAGATATCAAAGGGCAATGACCCTTTATAAGAACGTTTGAAATATAATGACACAGGTTATCAGTAAATTTTATAAATGTATCTTGAGATACAAGAAATTGCATTTGATTCCTTACTTTGCTTCTAGCAACTGAATCTACAGCTTAAAGATTTGAATACCTCATTCTTTAAACAATGAATTTCAGCTTGTTTCTATCCTAACTCAAAAAGAAATATTCAGTAGTGAGACAACTGAGTTAATTATATTTCAACAAGCAGTTCAGAGAAAGACCCCAATATGACACTTCAAAACTATTCTGGACATCAGCACCAAATACCTGTTTTCACACAAACTAGCCATGACAACTCTTTGAGGCAGTACCAAATAACCTGTTCATCAAGAAACTCTCCCACATGTTTCCATTTTTCCAAATGTGGAATACTAAAGCATCAATCAAAACTTACCAGGGAAGTCAAAGACAGGAATCTGATCAATTATAAAATGCCCACAGCAGCAATGAGGTCCTACACACTACCTAAATAAAATACTGTACCAGTGAACAATATTTTACCTTTTTAAAATACTTTCCTGGAGGTTATACAGATCATAAGTTTATACAAATGATACATATTGTATTTTTTCTTTCTTTTTTTAAAAAAAAATCACTAATCCCAAATATAGTCAGAAAGGTATAGCTTTCACATACTGCTATTTCACATATAAAATGAAGTAGGGTCAAGTTAATTCAATTCAGCACATCATGATAAAATACATGATTATTTTCCCCAGCAAATTGATATTGTTAAGAATGACTAAAAATAGAATCCCAGTGTTCATATTTTTCCCTTCTAGTCATAACGATATAGCGAATTGTCCTAGGCTTGCAGAATCATCTACTCAAAGCCAATAAAGCAAAATTAACATAGCATAAGAGAAACCAGTAATTTCTCATTTTCTCATCATTACCACCACCTACCAAAAGCTCCTCCCCCACAAGCATCAGTAACTGTAGCAGCACAGATAAGCATAGGCTAACTGGAACAGAACTACTATGGTCTCAAAACCACATGGAATCTATAATTACCTGGGGAAACTATTTTTTTTTCCTAAGCCCATACCAGGCATTCTTTTGAATCAGAAATGAAAAGTAAAACTAGACTTGTCTTATCTTGCCTTTGATGTTCCTAATATTTGCAAATATGAAAAACACATCTCCAAGAAAAAACAAGGACATTAAAAAGTTGGGAAAGGCAAAATGGCCAAGAATGTAATTTCTTAAGACTAGTTTCTGAATATTATTACCATGTAGACCTATACAATATTGTGGTCACTGGCTGCACGTAGCTGCTGAGCACTTAAAATGTAGCTAGTCTGAACTGAGATGTATTGGAAGTATAAAATAAATATCAATTCTGAAGACTTAATAAAAATATTATAAAATATTGTATTAGCATTTAAAAATATTAATTATATGTTGAAATGGTCATCTCTTGGATATACTGAGTTACATATATTTTCAAAATTAATTTCACCTTTTTTTACTTTTTAATGTGGCTAATAAAATAATTGCATATGTAACGGGCCTTTGTGGCTTACATTATATATCTATTGGACAGGAATGATTTAGACAATAATCACTGTAATATGTAATAAACCTTGTGAAAAATTCTACCATTTGACTATTTGGCTTAGAACTTGTAAAAACTTTGCCATAAGGCATGAAACAGCCTTAAAAGCACATTTCCTACTGAAGATCAGGTAGTTTTCCATATGGTAATGAGTGTTTGGAGGGTAAACAAAGACAGGAAAGGGGGGCTTTGGTGAAAAAAACAAAAACAAAAACCAAAAAACTTAAACTATGGGCTTTAGCTAACTCTAGCTTGATTTTTTTCTTTCCCAGACCCAATAAATAATTTCTACTTCAGAGGAAAAGCTCTTCTCTTCCGCACAGAGTTTCAAGGACAAACAGTTTAAGAACTGTGAATAGATATTAAGAAGTAAATGAGCCTTTCTATGGGATCTGAAGCCCTGCCCAGGTAAAAGCCAAAAAGGTAAGGGTGAGATAAGTAATTTAGTAATTCCTTAGGGTTTACAATCCCATCTTCTCTCCATCTCTACTTAACTTCTCTTCACTTCCCTTTTCCTTCCCAGCTTGTGCCAATGTTTATCCCTACTTTCCCCACTGTTGGTTATTTGTACATTTCTTTCTCCTCTCCTAATTTCAGCTGGCATCTAACTCAACCTTTGTTCTTTCTCCTTTCTTCCTGTTTTCCTTTTCCCCATTTATATATATTTTTAAATTTATGTTACATAGTCATAAATAGGAAAAAACAGAACATTCAAATACATGAAAGTTCTTTTTACTTCCATAGGGCTCTTTATTGGGTTGTTAATTGTTTTTGTTTGGTCCTTCAGGGTTAGTGACCTCCCCCTTGGGCTCTCCCCTGTCCAAGACCAATATGGTTCAAGAAGAAAGCTTCATTAGAATCACCTAAGCAGATTCCTAGGCCCTAACTACCCAGATCCAAAATCAGATTCCTTCGGTGGTAATCAGCAGTCTTCGGAGCACGGGTTAGCAAAATTAGACTATCCATATCTTTGACGTTGATATATGTCCTACAAATATCTAATCTATCAAGAGAACCTACTGAAAAGTACATTAATTTTTTTTAAATGACATCTTCTGGAGGAAAAAAAGGTTCAATTATTGGTTTTGGTATTTGACAATAAAAAAGTTGAGAAAACAACAGGCTGGGATTAATCAACAAAAGTTATCAAAGCAACGTTTACCAGAATTCCTTTGAGATTGGGGTAAATTAATTTAAGACTGCTAGTATGGGTTTCTTACAATGCATTCAGAGTAGTTTAGTAAAGAAAACTGACAGCCATTGCTGGAAAAAACATGGTCATCCAACTGAATCCAATTTGTATGAATAGGACCTATGCATCTACATTCTGCTCAAAGTGACTGTGCAGGTAAAGACCCGCAATGCTGGTTCAGTATCGAAATGTTTTCTGGTGAAGTAAAAGTTTTTGAAAAGCATAAAATCTATTGTTGCTTTTACCTAGTACTCTCTTCAGTTATTGCCAACAGACAACTTTGGGGTAGATTTTCATGATCTCTGTTATACTTGTAAGCAATTTATAGTTGACTATTAGGAATCAGTGTGTTAATAAAGTAGACCAAAACACAGACAATTCTATTTACAATTAGGATAATGAATCAAAATTTGTTCTTTTGATGTTCCAAGGCTTTGAACTCATAAAGCTTTGATATAATGTTTAATAAACATATCTTTACTATTATAAATAGCCTCTCAAACCCCAGGAAGTTAAGCCAAAGGAATGTATTTCTGGTCTAGATTAGGCAATACTTTTATTTAGAAACTAATGAAATAATTTTATTTTTAAAAATAATTTTTGTCAGAACTTCTCCATTTTATCTAGAATGTTTAGATCATCAATAATCAGCTTTATGTCAAAACATAAACACACAAATAGAATCAGAATAATTACCAGTCATACCTTATTATGTGTCTGAGTCTGTCCAACCAGTATGAGGATGTTGGATGAGATGATAGACAGGCAGAAGTTAATTAGAATTATAGACCTCTCAGAGCGTATGTACCTAGCCAGGGAGAGAGAGAGAGTGTCCAACTTCAAAATTCAGCAGAAAGATGAAGAATTCCATATCACGGAAATTGGTGAAAGTCATTCAGAAAAGGAAACACTAAAATATATCCTTTATAGAAGAAAATGTAGGAAAAATGTTTTTTAAATAAAGATTATTCTTAGAGACCCAATTTTATAGTGACATGGCATGTCCTAGAGTCCTTTAGAGTAATTTTATTTTCTTTAGACGTTTGTATGGACAACATGGCATTTCTGACAGACTTGAAGTTGTATCTGCTATCAATATAATTTTTTTTTACTAAAAATATAAAATTTCTTGGAAATATATCAATTACTATAATTACCATTATGTATATGTATATATATTATCAGATAAAATCAATAGAAACCAAAAGGAAAAACCCCACATAGATTCTCAAGTATCCCCTTGTATACTAGAAAGTAACCATTACTTTCATGAAACCATGAACACTTATCCACCATTTCATACACTCAAATATTTTATATAGTTTGTTACTCTTTATATTTTTCTTTTCCTTAACTGCTCCAAAAAAAAAAAAAAGAAAAAAGAAAAAGACAAGAAAATGAATCTTCATCTCCAAAAAGTAGTCCAATCCACAAATGATAATTTGCCATTAGGCTGGAAAATTACTTGGTGATTTTTACCAGTGATATTTTACCCTTATGAAGAAGTGTTTACATACAGTCTGCTACAGAACTTTTAAGTGCATCAAGGATGTAAGCCATAGAGGAAACTGCTCAGAATCAAATGTTCTACCAGCTGTTTACCCTAAAAGGGTAATGGTTATTTTGCTTTACTGTACCCAGTGGTAAATCACTTAGTGACAGTAACAAAAAAGACATACTTGTACTTGCTGTGTATTTGAGGCTGTTCAATTTGTATTAGTACATGGAATCATTTTCCACAGCAAGTATGGGTTTACTGTGCAGGGTTAGGTAGGGTGCCAGAGATCTGGAGGCACTCTTTGGAAAATAAAATCTATCAAAGTTCTTTCTCTATCTCTGTCTTTGAGGAATATTTAGTCAGAAGCCCCACATTCCATCACACATTTCAAAAGAGAACACAAAACAAAAACAGGAGTAATAATAAAATACAAAAAGCAATTTTTTAGTATAAAAAAATTTCCTTTCTTCACAAAACAAACCCAAACAGAAATAACCTAGGTCAATTCTCAATACAAAATGCCCTCAAGAGTTGCTTAACCTTGTCCCTGCATCATCAATATCTAAAAATATAATAAACCACACACTGGGAAGCTAAAGACATCATCAAATATTAAGTTGTTTCTTCTTTTGTGAGTGGGAGATGTAACATAAAAAGTTTAAGGGCTGCACAAAATTGACCCTTTATATGATGTTAATGGCTTCATGACAGCACAAGCACACAGATGACATTATTAAAAGGGTTTCAGTGATATCATTTGCTCTGTAAGTAGGAAAATCATGGTGATAAAAAACCCAGACTGACCACCCTGAAGAGTTTTTAGATATTCCTATTATTCATCAATACTGAGTCACATTATTGCCTTAAAATTTTCTATAAAATGTCTCAACTTCCAAAACTTTTTATAAATATATTTGAGGTTTTAAACAAAATTTGTAAATGCATCATTTCAATATATAGATTAAAAAGATATGTTCAGTTGCTCTTTGATGTAAATACTCTACAGAACATTATTTGTAGATGAAGAGAACACACCTTAGTATATTAATTTTTTGATGAACATTTCTAATGAACTATAAGGGACACCAACAATTTTTAAAACACTACGTTATATATAAAATAATTCTGATGTTCATACATTTTATAAATCATTAAAAATTTTTAAATTTAAATGTTTTAATTAGAAAAAAAGGCAGCAGGATCCTAACATGAGTATTACCATATGGTAATACCATACGGTAATATTATAAGGTAAACAATGTTTATAACATTCATTAAATTTGTCATGCTACAGGATTCACTTAATAATTTAGGAATTTTGGAATCTCTATAAAATTATTAATACTACTTCAATTTTTCCATTTTTAGACAATGAATTGATTAGCCACTAAAGTTAGGAATCAAAATTTATGTTGTTTCTTGGTACTCTCTTCTACACTTCTCAGTTTCATGTCAAGTACTAATAGATCCTTCCAGGTGTTTGGGTAATTCTTAGAAAACTAATAGGTGATTTCCTTGGATCTTCTGGATTAAAGAAAACTTTATTATGGACAAATTAATCTTGTGCTTCTTTATGTATCATTTATACTGGCAATGTTTGTGCTAATGTTAGCTATAGGTATTGAAAGGTGAAAAGAAGGTGGAATTGGTGCCTGAACCCAAGTACTGAGAAATGGAACTTAGTTCTAATTACTTCACTGAGTATGAAGTATGACACTGTTGAGATCGCCTGAAGTCTTGGCCCTTCAACACTGCCTCATTTTCCAAAAAGTGCCATTTAGGTAATTATGGGAGACAAAGTGGTCTTCTTCCCAGCCTTTGTCCATCTTGCTCTTCCATTCCCAGGGCAATGTCTGATTGACTAAGCCCTGAAGCTTGGATTCTATTGTCTATAATGCCATGCCTAGACCAAACATTTCTTTCATTCCATGGGATTGGCCATATTTTATCAGATTTTCTCACTCTGTCAGTGTTTTACTACCAGATAACTCCTTCCAAGGAAAGCAGAAACTTTATTATGTACCTGTGTCAATGGAACAAGAATGTGTATATATTTTTGTTTGAAGTATGAAAATTTTAATATTGTTGACAATTTAATATCCTGGACAATTAATTCTTATCCTCAAAAGAGTGAAAAATATAATGGACAACATTTTTTTGGAAAGGATGTTAAATCAAATGACCTCTTTATTAAATTATAATTAGTTCTTCAACTGAATTGTTTTTTAACATAAGTAACAGTAAAACACAAGGACTAGCTACTTTTGCAATTTTAATATTGCAAATATTCAGGAAATAATGTACAATTGTCTACTTACTCATATAATAACCATTTTTGGAACATTTTTAATAATCAAGATGAATATAGAAATGTTTTACACTTAACATTTTTTAAATTTGTTAGGAAGTTTGGCCATTTGGTTATGTGCTGTTTATCAATGTGAGTAGACATAATAAAATGTCTAAAATATACTAATTATTGTTAATAGAAGAAATTAATAGAAGAAATCTTAGAGAAATACTAAATTTACATGTACTATCAAGCTGCTGCAATTTCAAATATTGTAGAACAAAGTTTTTCAATCACATCCACTTACTTATGTATTTTTTACTTCTTTTAACCAATTTGTCAAAATCTGACTTTTTGGAAACATTCAAGAAAGAGGACTTTCCTATAGCATTGTGGTATTATGTTAATGCATTAATAGTATAGAAGATTTACTCATTGTCTGGGATATACTGAAAGCATGTGTTTAAATTCTTAAGTTTAAAACTGAAAACTTAAGAATTTGGAGACCATATTTCTATTTGGAGGCCAGTAACAGAGAAATTACTTTAATTGTACCAATTAAATTCTCAAGCTCAATAGCAACTGCGATAAACAGAAACAAACACTGACTGAACTTGGGGGATAAGAATACTTGGTTGAGGGTAAGCAACTTGTTGAAAGCTACCATCATTTGAATTGGGAAGAAAAGTGTGTGTTTTGTTTATTTTCTCATCATAGGCAAATACAAGAAAATTAGGTAAGAATTTTATTATTATTATTATTAAGCTCATTTATTATAGTTCAATCATAGCAATTATAACTTTGTTCTAAAAATATTTATTTCAGTAAATTAAAAAGAAAGGAGACATAATGGTTATCATATTGCCAGATTTAATCTGAATAAGAGAACACTCCATTTCAAGTGCATTAATTGATTACATACCTCCATAATGCTGCATAGACAACTGCGAGGGTGATCAAGGCCAAGCAAGAAAGGCCACTGCCTACTATTAGGGTAACTGAAGGTGTACCAGAGGATTCCATGATCTGTAAATTAAACAAAAGAAACAAAAAAGAAGAGATTTTTTTTTATAAATGAAAATAACTCCTAAACTCAGCAAAACTATACTAATACTCAAAAACAGCCAATAGAATTGTTACAATTACCAGATAATAACCCAGTAATCACTTTGTTCATATATTCTCAACCTCTAAAGTGACTAATTCTAGCTTCCCCCTCTCTCCCACTGTGAAGTAATAAAGGCCTTAGAGTTTTAAATGCTTGATTATGGCATATTACCCACTATGGCTTTCTACAACAAATACCTAAAACTAAAACTTGGTGAATATTCATATGTTAAATTTTCTCTAGCTGAAATTTGAAGCAGCATTCAGTTTTCTTCAACAACTATAGTTCAGTTATTTCATAGTATGCTTTTTGATAAAATTTACTTTGATCTTCCCATTTATAACTCATTGTTACCCCAACCTGGTACCTAGATACTGAAAAATTTTCAAACTTTCTGACTTTTGACAACTTTGTTCTAAGTCAAGTATTCTCTTATTTAATTTCACTTGCCTGGCCTCTAAGGATATAGAAGAAAATCAAATTTCAAATGCAAGAACTTAAAATATATTTTGTGGGGGGGGTTTCTATTAACAAAATATGCAGAGATAATTTTCATAATACCAGTAAATACATGACCTTGACAAATAAGTCTTATATATTTTAAAACATGTATAAAGATTATAAGCAGTCACTGACTTGAGAGGTTTCCTTAAGACACTAATATGATACTAACAAATGAAATCTTGTTTTTCTTATTTTTAATATTGGATGTTTGAAGAAAGACACTATAAGATCAAGTGTGTTCCAAACCTTAGGTATGCACATTAAATTATATTATGTATTTTTGACATCAAAATAAGAAGAGTGAGGCATATTTAGGCCAAATTTAGACAAAAAGTCACATTCATCTTAATAATTATTTTTCAGTATTTCAATATTTTGGAAGTAATTTTTCAAAATACATTTGATGAGGATATTATTTTTCTTTTAGACAGTTTATGCAGCTATTTCAGAAACAAGTTTCTTTTTTTTTTTTTTACAAGCCTACACTTTTAAGGAATGATTTTACAGTTTCAGGCAGTCCGTGCTTTCATGAAAACTTCATTTGTTTTTTTTTTTTAAATAAATATCCAATGACACCCCCAGAAAATCTGTACTGAAAATATCCAATGCAGATATGCAATATGTTTGGCTTATAGTGTCTGGGGTCTTCATTCTACCACCAACAGTATTCTCACAAATTCCCCAGACCAGCTTTACAGTTCTAAAATAAAGGTTAAGTTGGCATTTATTTTTATTTGAAAGTTTGCAGCATATTAGTAATATGATGGAGTACATCCTCAAAACTGTACTGCAGAAATTTCAAGTTAGAAGACATAAAATTGAGTAGAATTTAGTTACAGCATACCAACTAGAATTCATTTTACCAAGCTACTGTAGCTAAGGAGGAGACGAACCCAATTTTGCCACCCTGCAACATTTTCCATTTCCCCTTTTAAAATGCAGTTCCCTGGAGAAACACTCTCCACAATGTCCCTGCCTTTGCATTAAAGCCTTGTTTTCCCTTTGTTACTTACTATTTCTCTAGGTTGCTGAGCCAAAATGGCGAAGGTAGAGAGACGATCACATAAGCATTTCGTATGGGATGCATCGGTAAGCACAGTTTTACATCCCTGGGTGGACCACGTTCCCAAAGACTCGTTCCTGCAAAGGGGGGGTGGGGGGGAGATCGGGATAAATACGCCTGACGGCCAAATCCGTAAAGAAGAAAATGCAGTTTAATTGAGAGAATCGTCTACTGTAATTCCCGTTCAGGAAAAAAAAAAAAAATCTACTTGTTGTTGAACAGAACGTAATTTAGATGCATCTCCAGTAATGCAAAGCGAGAGTGTTTGCAAAAAGCAAGCAGGCGGGTGCAGCGTGCAAAGAGCTGTCCAGCGCCGGAGGTGCTGAAACCGGGACTAGCTCTGTCCAGCCCTCTGTGAGGAACAGCGGCGGCGGTGGCAGCACAAGCAGCCGCCAGAGCGTTGGCAGCCACTTCCTATGCTCATCGGATCGTTTCAAACACTCAGAGTGTAAAGAGGCTTTTCAGATTTTCATACCAGCTCTGATTCTCGTCCTGTATTTTTGGATCGTGAATGCTGGCTTTTAAAATGCGGATTTCTCTGAAAAGCCTGCCTAAAAGGTTATATAGCTTGGGTTGGGTGATAGGATCTTTTCCGCTGCTGGTTAGGGATTTTTTCCTCCCTTTAGAATTAGCTGCTGTGAAAATTTCACCCTGGAAACGGGAAGCAGCAGCAGCGGCATCAGCTGGTTACGACTCTCATTGCCTTTGCCCGGTATCCAGGGGAGGGGTAGGTTTCAGACATAAGCTTCCCACTCCACACTTCATTCAGCCCAACACGCCTCTGAAGCCCTTGACATTTTTTCCCCTGACCCGCGTCTCTGCCCTGGAGTAGAAACATTAAGCTAACACCAAGTCTGCTAGGACATTTGGAGGAATCACCCTACCCCAAAGTCCGGTAGGAAGGGGGAAAGAGGGCCTGCTTCAATTTTCTCTTTGGTATAGCCATTCAAATTTCTAAAGCATATGGTTTATTTCCCACCCCAGCAGAACAATAAAAATGGTATCAACCTACACTTTCTTAGTAGGGGGGGGTAAGATGGGGGAGAGCCTTCCCACCCCCAGCTGAACTACTCTACAGGAAGAGGAAGAAAAAAAAAAAAGCTAGAGAGTTCAACCAATCAACTTTATTAGCATTACACGTGTTATATGCTGAATGCACCAATTTTCACCTCTCCTCCCCCTGGTATGGAAACTCTCCAACTAGCAAAACCTGTGTATGTGTGTGTTTTAATTTCAAACCACATTATTATCTGTGTTAATAATTACTCTAAAATTTGAAGCGAATAACACATAATTTTGAATGTGGTACTTTTGATTTCACCTACTCCATCCTTGAATGCCTAAAGCTATTGGGTTAAATATGCATGCAGTTTATTTCTGAGATATTTCAATGTGAGAGGCTTCTCTGTGACAGCTGGACTTCCAAGTTGAGCTACAGAATATAATTCACACTATCCTTTTTGGTATTTAGAAGCAATGTTTTCAATATATGTCATTTTGTATCATTAATATTCATGACTCAAAATAATCTTAATTATAAATTCTTTTTTTATTTATTTTTTTAAAGATTTTATTTATTTGAGAGAGAGAGAATGAGAGATAGAGAGCATGACAGGGAAGAGGGTCAGAGGGATAAGCAGACTCCCTGCTGAGCAGGGAGCCCGATGTGGGACTCTATCCCAGGACTCCAGGATCATGACCTGAGCCAAAGACAGTCACTTAACCAACTGAGCCACCCAGGCGCCCTTAATTATAAATTCTTTTAAGAAGGAATACACTGTATTTGAGAGGGGCCACATAAAAAAATTAAGCTCACCTAAATACTTTTAAGTATTATCAATTCAAAATTAGGAGGTCTCTTTTCTTTCTCATGATGTCATGCAGCTATGTCAAATTTAAAAATATGTATCAGTTATACCTTCAACCCACTGCAACAGTATTAAATTCCACTTCTACCTAACCATAGCAGCCCTTCAATTTATTTCATTAGCTGTCTCTTATCTTCTTGAGACAAACAGTTAAGGCCAAATGAAAAACATATAGCTTAGTTGATTAAAGTTTAAAGAAAAAAGATATAGTTAAGAGAACCTGACATGTTTTAAAACACAACATCTGCATTTTTCATCCTGGATGGCAGCTCTACTTTAATGTAGTATCTGTGCTTTCAAGATGGAGTCTAGTACTTAAACTTTTCACATTATGTAGCTATGATCAATAAACCAATTTAAAGTCTTAATAAGGAATAAAAACTTTACTGGAAATAAGACCTCATATGAGACAAAATTATGTATTTATATTCAGATAATTAAGAAAATGTTAGCATCACTAAACATCGACTACCAGATATTAAGTCTATGTTCAATATAATGATGCTGGACTCTGAAGATCATGTAAATTTTACATGACTTCTTCAGAAAAGTAGGTCAATTTACTTTGTTTGTAATGATTGCATTGCTGACCTGACCCAGCCTTGGGCAAAACTGGAAAGTGATACCGGTTTCCCCAAGCATGAAATGCTCCAAATCTCACTGGGCCCCTTTCCATGTGTACCTTCCTGAGGCTACATAGTCTATGTCCCTACCTTTCTTTGGAATTATTATTGCTTTGTTGACTTTATCTGATTAAATAAATAAATAAATAAATAATATGAGTGAGTATAGTGTGATGTACTCTTCTCAGGAAGAGTAATAACAAGGTATAACAAGGTATAAAACACAAAATAATGTATCTGATAGGAGAACATCAGAATTTGGAGCAGATGAATAGCAGAGAAGATCTTGAAAGGTAAGCGGGTAATTACCAACTTCTACATTTGGTCCATCCCAAGAGCTGAGCAATAAACACAATACCATTTCTCAAGCTATATTTTATATTGTTTCATAAAACCTCTTAACATTTTAAAACCATATAAACTCTTATAATTAGTTTCTAAATCACCATACATGTCACTATTATTACAAGACCTATAGTATGTGTCATCTGTATTTTCCAACACTTCATAGCTTATTGCTACTGTACAAAATTCTTTGAAAGCATGATACACATGTCTGATTGATTTCAGGGAGCTCTTGTAAAGCAAACAGATATTTGATAGAGCTAATGTGAAGCAAAACAACTTTCCCAGTCTGCAAAGAACAAGGTTTTCAAAAATGTGGACTATTGCAGCAGTCATATTATTCTTCCAATGTCACAGTTTTTTGCATGCTATGATTAATGGTGTATCTGTGACTTATTTTTAGTTATTAAGTCTAGGTTGTCATTAATAAGGCAAACATATACAACGAAATATGTAGGAACATTAAAGTTATAATAAGAATAACAGACTGACAATGTCAGAAGAGAACACAGAATGATGATACAGATATACACATTATACTGAAAAATCACATATTTCTTTATCACAATTATCTTTTCTGGGCATTAAAATTTATTTCAAATAGTTTTCAAAAATAACTAGGCCAGCAGAAATTCCATACAGCCAGCACATTATTTGTTGGTTACACCTACATTCACCCATGTTAGCTGTTAACTGTCATCTGTACTTCTTCTCCTTCTTCCTATTATTAGGCTGGCTAAAAGAAGAAGAGTCTGCCTATCCCAAGTATTCAAAAGTACATACCCACAAGCACAGAATTTTGTGAAAATGTGAGACACAAAATCTATTACTTTCTAGCTTAATATTTATTTGAGGCCTTTCTCCAATTTCTTAACAGTCTATCTGATTTCTTTCTGGATCGGAGTATATCATTGGGTTCCTGATTCCATGGGGGCTTTAAATAATATAGCATGTGGCTATATTTTCTAGTATTTAAGATTACAGAAAAAAATTATCTGTTCTTTTTCACAAAAAGTTGTTTAGTAAAATCTGATAGCTAAAGCTTACAGTGACACATTTTAAAACTGTTCTAAGAAATCAAACTTTTATCTTTTGAAATACCAATACAGATATTTCACTTGAATCATTCTTTTATAAAACTGTCTATTCTGTTTCATGATAAATCAATGTGTATTTATTATGAATAAGTTATACACCTTAGGAGGTTTATTATCTTAGAATATTAACAGCCCATTTATTCAAAATCAAAATAACTACAATGGCAATTCAAAACATTTACACACAATTTCTGAATACACTATTCTTACCATATGTGTATACTGAAATAAAGTGATAATAGTTACTAATTTCTAAAAACTAGGTGAATCTATACTATTTTAATGTATAGGTTACACCCAAATAAATGATATCTATATGGCTCTTGGTGTAAATTATTCCCATAGTACAGAAAATTTTAGAGTACAAATGAGCAAATGTTCTCAATTTTGAGCTGAAACAGTATTTGAGGGTAATTTCGACTTCTTAGGACATTGCAAATATTGCAAATATTGTTATCTCTAGCAACTGTTACTACGTCAAAACACAGTGAATAAAAAATTAGAAAGTTTGGTAGAAGTAACCTTGGTGAGCATCTAGCCCATTGGTTTTCTACACTTGATTACATTAAAGTTACCTGGAGACCTTTAAAAATTGAGCCCTGGGGGGTGGGTCGTGGGCATTATTACTTTCCTAATGCTCCCCAGATGATTCTGTGTACAGCCAGGGTTGAGAATCACTGATCTATCCTAACCACTTAATTTTATAGATAAGAAAAGTGAAGTATGGTGAATTTAGGAGACTTGTTTTAAGTCAGAGTGAGAAGCAAAGTTGGGCTTCTTACTTCCATACTAGAAGTTTTCAATGCTAAGTTTTAATTGCAATCTCTTTTAAAACAGAATGTAACATGTCCTATGAAGTTGTAAGAATATCTGAATGTCATATATACACTTGCAACCACCGTGGCACTAGTATCACAATTTTAGCAAACTGAGTTATCAATGAATAAAGTTAGTAGAAGGTAGGTAGATTGTCATACTGTATTGTTTATATCCTATATTTAAGTAATATATCCTATGATGCATTAAAGAAAAACATTGATTTTATTCCAATTTTTCATGACATAAAACATCTCCTGTCTCTTTAGTGAGATCATTTACTGCTCTGGGTGATACAAAAGCTTAAATTCCAAAATCTGAAAACACAATAATGGGTGAAAGTTGTAAGTTGTTTTTTCCTTCTAAAAATGATATTCTCTGTATTGTGATTCAATGGAAGATTATTAAAAACTATTTTTATATCATAATGATGTCTATATATATAGCATTATATATATTATATATTATATTATATATGTGTGTGTGTGTATACATGTAACAATAAATAAAGAGTAACACCCACATAAAGCATATATACTTCATTCATTGGGATGACATTTAGAAGCAGGTGCTTTGCTACCACCAGAAAGAGCACTTATCATCCACTGTGCTGGGCCTGGAATTAATAGTGACCCCTCTATACCAAAACACTAGATTTCCAATTTGTTATAGAGAAATGAACTAGTTCCAGGAATACTCTATATTTAGATCTCCCCCCCCCACAATCCTCTGTGTCTGTTAATGCTTCTCATCCAACACTAGAATATTAGTTGATAAATTCATCTCCCTTTCTTTAGTTATAAAATTAGCACTCTCCATGCCATACTAGAATATCAGTGTTTTTTGAGAACTGTATCTTGTTTGCCTTTGAATCTCTGCCATGCGGCTTTTCACTTAGTAGGGACTAAATGATGTTTGTTTAGTTAATTTAATGATTATTTACATTTCAAGAAATGACTGTTAATACTGATGGATCCAAACAAATTGTCTTAGCTCTAATTCATTTGTTGTTCTTCAGCATGTAGGAGAAATGTAATCTGCAGTGTATCAGTGGGTCTGAACAGGCTCATCTATTTGTTTTTGGTCTTCAAACATCATTTGATGACAAACTCTGATTCAGCATGCTATAATGATTATGTTCAATCCAGCAGGAAGACCTGAGTCTTCACTAACCAACCAGTCAATAAGTATTTAGTGAGTGCTTTTCAAACACTAAAGTAGAAGACACATTAAAAAAAAAAAAAAAAAAAGCCATAGTTTCTTTCTTTGAGAAGGGTCTGGTTGGAAAGACTATACAAAATCCAAGAATATGTTTTCTGCCTTATAAAAAATTATTCCAGAAAATGCCATCAGTTCTACCCTTCTATTCTAAGCAACCATCATCTCTTGCCTGGGTAAATCCCATCACTGGGCTCCTTGTTTCCATTCTTGCCACCTAACCTCAAGTTAACACAGCAGCCAGAGAGATCCTGTTGAAACATATGTCAATTCATGTCACTCTGTTCAAAATTCTGTCAGTGGTTCTCCTGATCTCACTTGGAGTAAAAGACACATATCTTACAATGGCCTATAAGGACCTGTAATATCTGGTCTATCACTGCTTCTCTACTTTCATCTCCTAACATACTTGCTTTTGCCCATCATTTCCAAAGGCTTTGAGCTTTTTGTTGTCTCATGTTGGCATTTGGTGCCGGGAATTGCCTTGGCCCAGAATGTACTCCTCAAAGATATTTACATTGCTTACTCCCTCACATCATGTAGGTCTCTGCACTATGTCATTCTACCAGAGTTGTTGTCACCAATTATCCAATATAAGATAGTAACTCCCCATCAGTAGTAGGTTAAAAATGGCTATGAATTCTATATAACTCTTCCCATCAAAAGGTACAGTTTATTTCTTCCTCCTTTGAATCTTGGTAAGCCTTGTGACTTGGTTTGATAAGAGGAATGCAATGGGAATGATTTGTGATTTCTGAGCCTCAGCCTCAAGAGATCTTAGTTTCTATTCTCTCATCTTTTCTGCTATCATGTGGAGTAGCCCAGGTGAGCTTCACTGAGTATGAGAGACAGCACCAACTACCAGACATGTGAGTGAAACCGAACCAGATCATCCAGCCCCAGGTTGAACTGCCAGAGAGAACTACAGTTTCATGAATGACACCAGATGAAACCAGCAGAAGAACCAACCAGCTGAACTCAACCAAACAGCTGAGCCATACAATTGCGAGCAAAAAAATAGTTGTCATTTTAAGTCACTAAGATTTGAGGTGGTTTGCTGTATAATAACTGATACATTATCCAATAATTTCTCATATGTCCTTTGTCTTTACCCTGATCTGTTGCTGCCCCTAGCACTTATCCCATCTAATGCGTTATGTATGTATTTTTAATTTATTTTTTGCTTGTCTTTGCTTATTGGAATGTAAGTTTTTTTACCTCAGTATTCCCAGATCCTAAAAGAGTGTCTGACACATAGTAGATGCTGAATAAATATTTGTTGAATAAATACCCAGTATAGATTTTGACCTCATATAAAAAGTTGGACTTTTCTGCACTATTAATTCATTTTTTTATTTAACAAATATTTATTCAGCATCTAATATGCAGACACTGAGATAGGTTATTTTGTGGACATACTAGATTTGCACTTTGTCTTTTGGAGTTTGAGAGCTTTAGTGGAAATTATCTTGCAGGTGTAGTGTCACTGCCTCTCTGTCATAAAATACACATTAAAACCAAAAACATGTTGCCCTTAAGGGTCACTGAACATCATTTACAAGAATGGTAGTACCAGTTTTATTGCCAGTAATAGATTGTATTTATTTATTTACTTCTTAAATTGTGGTAAGAACACTTAAAATGAGATCTATCTTCTTAATTTTTTAAATGCACAATACAGTATTGACTATATAGGCACAATGTTGTACATCAGATTTCTAGAAGTTATTCATTGTGTATAACTGAAATTTAATACCTGTTAAATAGAAACTCTCCATTTCCTCCTCTCCCCAGGCCCTGGCAATTACCATTCCCAAAGTACAGGCAACAAAAGCAAAACTAGACAAGTGGATTGTATCAAACTAAAAAGCTTCTGTGCAACAAAGGAAACAAATACTAGAGTGAAAAGGCAACCTATAGAATGGGAGAAAATATTTGTTAGCCATAGATCTGGTAAGAGGTTAAAATCCAAAACACATACATAATTCCTATAACTCAATAGCAAAACAAAAACAAAACTGATAAAGTGGGCCAACTACTATCTTTTTATGCTATTATTTTAAAATTGGAAATAATAAGAGTAGAAAAAAGTATGGGAAGAAATAACATTAAGGAGGCCAATCCACTGGGTTATGAATATGTATAAATATCTTCACCATGATTTATTAATAATTAAAGGTTAAAATATGCTACCTGCCATCATTAATTAGTCAATAGGCAAATAATAATCACACTAATGAAAATAAAAGCTAACATTTATAGAGTATCTAACTCAATGTTACGTGTTATAGTAGATATTTTAAATATATATATATTTTTAAATCCCAGATCAAAATGTCAAGGTAGATATTGTTGTGATTTTCCCCAGGTAGGAATATTGAGACAAATAGACCTAATGCCTCCATCTAGAATCATGAGGACCCAAGAGCTATAAGAGCCTGGGGTTAGAAGCTGCCTGGATATCTCAATCTGTATAATAACCATGCAAGCTCTGGACTGCCTACCTCTGGCTTTACTGTTATATGTTTAAAAGAAATAAATGGAGCCAAGAGATTGTGGCTATGCTAGGCGGCCCAACTGGTAAAGGGCTGTGCCAGGAATTGAACCCAAGTCTACAAGACTTCAAAGCAGATTCTCCTTTCTCTGTTCTCTCAGTCAGAGGCAGATACAATGAAAGCATATAACCAGAGTTCAGAACATGCAGGGACAGCGCTCAGAAACAGTCACTGCATTTTGAGAATTAAAATCTCAGAGTCTTTTATGTGCCATTGTTTCTGAGTATCCCAGCAAACATTTGTTTACATTAACTCTTTTTCATCTTCCTGTGAAGTGTGTTCCTTCCCTTTGAAGTTCCAGATCCCTACCCCCTTCTCCCTAGTTCAGGATTATACAGATACCTCATTTGACTGTCTTTGGAATTCCATGTCTGTGTGGATTCTCTGTACAGAAGAAATTACATTTTACTTTCTCCTGCTAATCTGTCTCATATCTATTTGATTCTTAGTCCAGCTAAAAAGACCTTGAAGGGCAGAGGAAAGTCTTCTCCCCCAACAATACCTTGTGAAGAAATTATATGAGTTGTGAATTCTTCCATAGATCTTAATACCTCTAAATCAAATCACTATACTATTAAGCATTATTTGCCAAAAGTATTTCCTAAAACACTATAAGAGGTACACCTATGATTCACAGCAGTTTTCTATGGGCTAAAACTCTGGCACAAAAACATTCAACAGCAGAATCACTGAGTAAGCATCTTAGGCAGTTATTTGTATTATACAGCTTTTTCCCCCCATTCCAATTGAAATTATAGTTATGATGTGGCCTGGCTGTAAACTGATCTAGTCATACTTCTGGCACTGGGTCACAGGTTAGCTGTTTTTTAAGTTAAAAATTTGAGCATAGGTCTATGATGTTAACCCAAGTGAAAGGATAGATCTCAACAACTTACTGTTAAGGTGTGAAACTAAGACATCAATTAGAGGTTGAAGTTTAATTCACTCAAAATCCTGATGCTTTGTTTCCAAGATAAAGCTGGGAATATGTGATTTTGATACCAGAGTTATTAGTTTCAAAAAAACAGAAATTTTAAATCTTGAAGAGTTAATCATACTTCAAAAATATGATTCATCATTGCCTATGTAGAAAATGCAAAAATTGTTGGACATATATATAGTTTAAATGACTACTTGGATGACATGATATTCTTAGAACTCTGACAAAGGGAACCTTGAATATTAGGGTAATGCTTCTCTGCTCACTTCCTCAGTGTAATATGTACAATTTGGGAACCTGGATATTAGTAGAAAGGAAATGGAAATAATTGGAGTGGCAGAACAAAGTGTTACCATACACAAACACATAGAAATGAAATAAAGTGGTCTGCATATGAAAAGCTGGATTCAATTAAAATATAAACTAAGAAAATAATCTGTTCACAACCAAGTGGTTCACAGTCATATATTTATTCAAGTAACTTTGTACCAGTTCCAATATCACTCATTTGCAACTACTGAATTCTTTAAAAACTACTCAATATCCCAGCATTGCAGTGTTTAAAGTGAAAAAGCTCATTCTCATGCTGCAAACATTTTGTACCTACGTGACGACAGAGATAAGTACATGCACCAAATTAAACTTTATAATAATGGCTTCAGTAAATATTAGAATAACTGTTCATCAGGTTTTTTTTCCTTCTAATTAAAATTACACTTTGAATTTGCTTGTGACAAGTTTCAAAAGAGCTTGCCAATTTTCCTCCCCTTTTACATCATCTATAGAATCTATGGGAAAACAAATATCTTTATCCGCAGAGTCTTTGTTGTGTGTGTATGTTGGGGGGGGGTTGTTTGTTTAAGTCACAGATATGGCAATGGGAAACTTGGCTTCTTGTTTCAGCTGCACCACACCAGAGTGCTATTATCCGGAGGAAATCCCTAGCGTACTCTGGGACTCAGTGTTCTCATTTATAAAGTTAGACAGTTGCATGTTCTACCTATCTTATAGAGATACTGTGCTGATAAAACTGAAGATAATGGATATCTTCATCAGTTATTTGTTTAGTGGATATATGAGCTAGGCATTATTAGTGGGAATGAAAATCATATTTCTAAAAGTTAAGATTCCTAAATAAATGCAATATATTGTGATGATCACATATACCACTTTATTGACAAGAAACCATGTCAGAGTAGTCAAGTGACACGAACAAGATTACCCACAAAAGATTATCTCTTATGGTGGCACCATAACATTTCTAGGTTTAAGAGGGTAATGTTTGGAAGACCCAAAGTTAAAAGAAATAAAGTAACTAATATCCTCTATGAAGAAGAAAGAGATAGTATGAATTGATTTTCACCATGAATTTTTTGTTATTGCTATTACTATAAAGAGTGTTAAGAATTGGAAACAGAACCCGAGATCACTAAACTTTTGGGATCATATAACCACATGGCTAACAGCTAAATCACATTTTACATGATGGGTGGGCTAGTGAAATATGAAGAAGAAAAGTATATATTACCAGGGAAGGAATACATGTCATACTCTGACATGAAATTCAAAGGATGTAATATTTCCTATCTTCCAAAACGCTGCCATAACCATGAAATAATCAATAAAAAACCTTCCATTCAAAGTACTTTCTTTGGATATTAGGAATATTTAAAATAAATGCTCTGATAAGTATAGTGGAAAGTAGTAATACATGAAATTACAAAAATGTAGTGATTTCTGCAAACCTCTGGCATTGAGGGATCTTGAAGATGGATGTCTTTTGTGGGATGCCATAAATTACCCATCCCCACAAAACAAAAAGAGGTTCGGTAAGTGAGGGTCGAGTGGCTGCTACAGCTGACAAGGATTCACAGAGAAAGCACTGTTCTAAGAAGAACATCTCATACCACTTATTTGCCAAGCTATACACTGTTGACTACATGGCAACTTGACCTAAGAGCAGCAATTGGAAAAGCAAGGGAAGCCTGTGCTTTAATTCCTCAAGGGTAGCACATGCAGAAAGGATAATAAAGAGACAGGAGTGTCTATAACTGAATTATGTAACGACTTTTTAAAGTTCAACGCTTAATGATGCTTAATGCTTAAGTTGATTTTTTAAAAATATTTATTTATTTTAGACAGAGCGTGTGTGTGAGCATGCTCACACATGAGTCAGGGGAGGGGCAGAGGGAGAGAAGCTCAAGCAGACTCCCCACTGAGCAAGGGGCAGACAAGGGCTTAGTCTCCTGACCCATGAGATAATGACCTGAGCTGAAACCAAGAGTCTGACACTTAACCAACTGAGCCACCCAGGCGCCCCCTTAGGTTGATTTTTAAATTCTCATGAATAAATTTGAAAGGGCAGTATTCTAGTTTATGGGTAGGTGAAATTAGGCCTTTTTAGGGACTGATGTAGACACCCTAAAGTACTGACTTTCATAATTTGGAGAATACGAAATTCTGCTTTAACCTCCTACATTGGTAAATTTATATAAAATGTTTTCCTGCCTTTTTTGTACCAGGCATAGAGATTTCAAAGATTGAAAGACAAACATAGTCTCTGCCCTCAAGTACAGTGGAGACAAATATACAGCTTGTCCATCCCCACCCTAATTAAGAAAATTCCAAAACCTAGAACACAATTAGAAACTGTAGGTGTGTGGCTAGTGCTGTGGTGACAAGGAAAGAACTCTGTGAGTCCATTTCTCAAAAGTCTGGCATTTAAAGAAACACATGTTGCCACATACCTGAATACATGTGTATCCTATCTTCTTACCTTGCTGCTCCTCTGGAACTATGGTTACTTTCTACATTAATAAGGCAAGCAGTGAAAATTCATGGTTGAAGGACAGTACTGAGCCCTCCATGGCATAATTAACATTTTAATGAGCAGTCAAGCCCTTTCCTGTTTTGGATCTCAACCTTGCATCTCCTGAGTGGATCTCAATCTGTTGAGCCCAGAGAATGAGGTGATTCTGTCTTAGTGACATTTTAAACAAAAGTGGATCACATAGGCCACTGTTTCGGCTTGACACTGCTGTCTCTCCTTTGTTAGCAGGACTCACTTATATTTGAATATGCCATGTCAGTATTCAACAACTAATTTTCAGCTCTCATTTCCTTTTTAGCACTTATAAAAACTGTACCCACAACACTTACATGCTAGGAATGGCTAATTTTCAGTAACTGACCGACTAATTGCAAGTTTCCCTCATTTGTAAGGTGCAGTGGGCTAACTGCTATTTGGGGACACAATAATTTGCAGAGGAAGCATTGGGTAATGCTTGTAATTTAATTATTTGCAAATCAAACTGCCTAATACACCAAAGGCACTAAACTTCTTCACTGGAGACAAGTTTGAAGGTCATTAAAAAGCTATCTGTTTTGAGGTTTCAGAAAGTAAAGTACCTAAAAAAAAAGTTCTAATGGATAGAAAAACACTTTTATTCCCAGATAAAATCTTTCAAAACATTAAAAACCAATCTCATTTTCATTACTAGGGGGGAAAGAAACCCAAAAAACCTGTCATGAGAAAAATTCCTGTGGGAAAGTTTCAAGCATCTTAAAAATGAAGCTTGTAATAGAAAAGCCTTCTCTGTCATAATTAATATAGCATCACTAATATAAAGACCTGCTTCTTCTCCCATCTTCATATCTCATTTCTGATGGCTGCAGACCTATTACTATAATGTACGTTATACGTATAGAACAATATATGTTATAGTATTATTCTTATTAGGTAAAGTCTGCAGAATCGCAGGGAATTTTGACATTTCTTGGTGACAAGAAAGCATAGCTCAAGTTATGTCTAAAGATGTGAACATTAATAATCCACATAGATAGTGAAGTTGTTCAACCACTACTTTAAATTTTGCTTACTGATTCAGTCATAAAAACCAAGAACATCATGCCATTTACCTATGAGTTACATAATCTTTTAGTAAAGCTGCAGACTGCAGTTGTGTTCATTGTATCCTTCAGTTATTCTGTTTTTCTCTTAACCATAGTCAATCATATTAAAAAAAAGTTAAAACATAAATATGTCTGCTATATTTAGTTGATAAATTTTATGAAGAATAGTTGTTACACATTATCCACCACTGAAGTAAATTTCAAGTGGAGAAGAGGACTCCAAGTTCTCTAAAGAGAATCAGACATCAACATAATGTTCCACAATATAAATAACCTAGTTTTGTAGCCAACTATCTAGAATACATAGAAAACCCCAGGAAATAAGAAATTTTCCTATTGAGGATAAATTTGGGAAGACTGGTATAAAGACTGGTTATTCTCAGAGTGGTACAGAAAATTTATTTTGCACAATTTCCAACTTTGCAATTTTAACACAAAGAAACAAATTACTTATGTTCACACTTCTCTAATTCAGGCCATTAAATGTATCTTCAGTGTTCTGGAGTTTAACTGTGGCCATTCCCAGGGACAAACACAGGTTCAACAACAGCCCTGGGAAGTATAATAACTACATTCTGGAGCAGTAGTTTTATATTACTAAGGTGGTTTCTGGACCTTTTAATACGTGAGACAAATGCTGATAGAAATCCATGGTACCTCCAAGTGAGAGTAAGGATATTTCATGAACTAAGTGATGCTTTGGGAAAATACTGAAGAACTCAGTAGATGTTCAGAAAATCCATTGTGGGTGACCCCACAAATTCTCACTGGCTCCAACTTCTTCTAGTGAGTGCTACTTCTTTCCCCCTTCTGAGCTCTCTTCACCTAATTAGGCTCCTTTTGCTACCAGTCTTGTGGAACAAATCTATTGCCTATAGAGGCAACAGATTCTTCTTGGAAAGTCAAGCATAAAAGAACAGGAAAAAGAGAAAGAACTTGCTTTTGGAGTCCCCTGTCTATATTCCAGTAGTTCTGTGTGATTTCTTTTAGGTTCTGAATATAGATATCCTTGCAGCAATTCATTTATTCATATCCTTATGAATTAGATTTTCTTTCAAATCTTATATGACACCACAGAAAAGACTATTGTTCACTGTTACTCAGCTGCTCTTTTCTTTACTCTTTCTTCCCAGAGAGCCAAAGTACAGACTGAAGTGATTCCTGTTTATACATCTACACTGGGACACAAACTGTCTAGGGCTCCAGTGTATATAGAATCCTGACATGAATGGGGAAAATATTACTAATGGATTCTAAGATTGGACTGTTATTAAAATATGAGTAGCTTCTTTTGGTACCAGACTCAGTCATGGCATTAAGGGGTTCAAATATTCAACTACAAGTACTTGTGAACCACTTTGAACAAAAGCTTTCATATCAATAGAACAATGACTGCTTTGTTTTACAACGTAAGGCTTAAAAGACCTTGATCTTTTTAACACGTGGAAATGAGGTTTTTATGTGCCCACCCAAATATATTAATGTTAAGTGCAAAAAGAAGTAACTCAAAACCATCTCCTGGATATTAGAGGGTCTTGTGTCCCTGTGTACAAGTCAGATACTCTGAACCAAATTCCCCATCACCTACATCATATTCTTTTCATTTATTTTTATTTTTGTTTATTTTATTTTATTTTTTTTGGGGGGGAAGACAGAGGGAGAAAGAGAGATAGAATCTTAAGCAAGCTCCATGCCCAGTGCGGAGCCCAATGCGGGGTTTGATCTCACAACCCTGAGATCATGACCTGACTTCATGACCTGAGCAAAATCAAGAGTCAGAGGCTTAGCTGACTGAACCACCCAGGTGCCCCTCATTCTTTTTTTTTTTTTTTTTAATTAAATACTTATCTAGCTCCAAAGGGATGAGGGTGGGGAGAAGCTATAGTAGCCCACTACTCTTAATTCTGCCAGATTCAAATCTCACTCTCAGATACAACTCAGGAAGGATTCAAGGACAGAGAACTCTTCCAACTGGCAGCCAAGGGGGCTGTGAAGAGAAGCAAATCGGGGTCTTTAATCATCTTAGCAGCACAAAGGAGAAAATATACTAGCACCAAATCATCCACTCCCACTTCATCTTTCAGCAAAATCAAAGGCCCTGTGGGACCAGAGCTGAGATGTGCTGTAGCCCATGGGACAGTGGGTGACATACTGCTTCTTTGCCTTGTAGCTTAGGCCACCTTGAACAAAACACTGCATTCCTACTGTATCACACAGCTTTCCTTATCAGCCATGTTACTGAACTATAGATAATTTATGACTGCAACACTCAGGAATAAGGGACAGGAAAAACAGATGCTCAAGGCTGGGTTTTGCCAGTTTTCTGTGTGCTGCTTATCACTTCATAAAAATCATTGTCCCCCTATACAGGTTTAATTGCAATCATTGTACAGATGGGTTTTAGAGCCTTGAGGTAAAGAGGCCAGTCCTTACTGGCCTTCAGGACAGTAATGATAAGCCCCTTCTCTTCTCAGTGACTGCTGCCAGGTCTCCAGAAGGGTCATCCATGCTAATGAGGACCACATTGCTGCTGTCTCCAGAGGAGTCTTTATTGAGACCCCTTCTGGATGAGGCATCTACTCCACCCACCCAGGACTCGGAGAAGCTGAGGTACACTCTTTTCATATTGTTAAGCTGGACTGGAAACAGTGGCTGAAAGGGGGCATGGCGATTCAAGTACCCCTATTGTTCCAGGAATTAGAATCACACCACTTGAGTGTCTTTTCCTTTTTTCCTCAATAAGCCTTGTTAAAAAAGAGACAACAGGCCCATAACAGAATAACTTGTTCTAAGCCCACATCATCGAAAGGGGTCTTAATACCTAACCAAATTGCAAATTTAATCTCCCCTAGGAATGTAATCTTAACCAGTCAGTCTGGAATTTCCTGGCTAGCACTAGTGATGTAATACACTGACTGACTCTCTTTGTTCCCTAAAGAACGGTGAGTTTGCCTGATACAATCGACTCTTTCCTTGTCCCTTCATACTTTCTGTTTACAGAAGTCTTCCAGAGTTGTATTGTTCCTCAGAGCTCCCTTCTATTTGTTAAATGGGATGCTGCCTGATTCATAAATCACTGAATAAAGCCAACTTGATCGTTAAATTTAATCCGTTGAATTTTGTTTTTTTAACTGCACCTTCATGGTTTCAGGACAAGACAAGCTACAAGTTGGCAGCAAGGCCGGCAGCTCTGTGTCCTCTTCATCTCTAAACCCAAAGGCATTCAGTTCCTCTGTTGATTGAGAGCTGATATTATCCACTGAAGAGCATCATTTATTATTTTTTTATAAAGATTTTATTTGTCAGAGAGACAGCGAGAGAGGGAACACAAGCAGTGGGAGTGGGAGAGGGAGAAGCAGGCTTCCCGCTGAGCAGGGAGCCCGATGTGGGACTCAAACCCAGGACCCCAGGATCATGACCTGAACTGAAAGCAGACACTTAACGACTGAGCCACCCAGGCGTCCCCTGAAGAGCATCATTTAAACATTAAAGCCAGTGCAATCTTCTGTCCCTTAATTCTTTTTTTTTTAAGATTTATTTATTCTCTGAGAGAAAGAGAAAGAGAGTGTGTACATGTACACGCATGGTAGAGGGATGGGGAGAGGGAGAGAGAAAATCTCAAGCAGACTCCCTGCTGAACTTGAAGCTTGATGTGGGGCTTGATCTCATGATCCTGAGATCATGACCTGAGCCTTAATCAAGGGTCAGACGTTTAACCAACTGAGCCACCCAGGCACCCCATGTGTCCCTTAATTCTGATCACTGTTGCTCCACAAGCAATGGGTGGTCTCTTTCCAGTTATTTTGTTCCAGCAGATACTTTGTCTTGGGACTCCATAGGACTTTTCTAGGTCTATCTAGGCTACATTTCTGTTTCTACAGAACTGACACTCCCAGGGTTTCATTTCATGCATACTTGGAATGGCCTTGCTCAAGGGACTCTAAATCCCAATGTTCTCTCTTTTCTCTGGTCTCTCACAGTAGATTCCATGATTATGGACTATTACCTAGTCCTAGTCTTACCATATTAACTGCACTGAGTGTTGGCTCAGCCTTACTTACATGTGCGTCTTACATGTGCGATCTCCTTTGTCTAGGTGGACAGCATCGGGAACACCCACTGATAATCCCAGCAAGGCCCTGTGGGTGACTCTTCTTTTAACAAGGTGTTAAAAGCCCTTCAAATTACTTAGCTTCTCAAGAGGAACCCGGATCTTGAATCAGTCTTAAGCAAATTTTCTCACTAACTCTAGGTATTCAAATGCAAATGACCCCAGGCAGCAGTCTTTGGAGATGGAAAGCAGTTCTGTTTAGACCCATTAGAGCCTCTCAATCAAGCAAATTCTTTAGCTTAGAGCCTTCCATACATCCTCTTAATAAAGTGCCTTCTATTGTCAGGCATTTACTAGACTTTTGGGAAGATGAAAATGATACTCAAGGGGCACCTGAGTGGCTCAGTCAGTTAAACGCCCAACTCTTGACTTCAGCTCAGGTCACATCATGATCTCAGGGTTGTGAGATTGAGCCCAGCTCCAGGGCTTTACACTCAGCAGGGAGTCTGCTGGAGGGTCTCTCTCTCCTTCTTTCCTCAACCCCAAAATAAATAAATCCTAAAAAAAAATACTCTGATGCTGAAACCATTACAATATTTGAAATAAGGTCAGTATTTAGCAGCAGCCTAAAAATATGAAGGGGGGAACACACATTTATTTAGATTATAGTCTCCTATGCCAGTAGAAATTTTGAAAATAATCTTTGCATTCTAGAAAGTAGTTAAGGCAGCTAAATCAGTTCAGACTGATTTATTCATTGTAACAATCTAGGCCACCTTTAAAGAATTACAGGGTTAACAACATTCTGCTTGAGGATTATCAGGACCTAAGAGAGTATTTCATTGTGTGAAAGACTCACACTCCTCCCCCTTGAACAAAAATGAGAGAAATTTTCATGGTAAGAGGAGATCTTTAAATCAGCCCTAAGAATATTACAATGAGAGAATGGACAAGACCACTACTAATAAGCTCTGGCAATTTTCCACCCACTGAAGTCTTTAAAATGTCTCTAATGAGAATCATGGGGATAGGCTACATTAGTTGTCTTATAGGTCTTACAACTCTTTATTTAAGAAAAAAGCTTGAGTCCAATTAATATATTCCTGAAAAGAAAATACCTAACTTTTGAAAGCAATAAACATCTCTTAAGATGAAGAGGCTGAATTATATTTATGTTTATGTTCATTTTGTTATCCCCTTTTTTTTGAAGCTAGGACTAAGAAAAAAGGGAAATGGGAAGAATCATAATTTATGTGTTGCCTCTTTTTTAACATTTTGAAATAATTTTAGACACAAAAATGTTGCAAAAATAGTATAGAATTCCTGTATATCCTTACCCAGCTGTCTCCAATATGTTAATCTGACATAACTACAGTATAATTAATCTAAGTCATGAAATTAACATTAGCATATACTATTAACTAATCTATAAACCATATTTGAAATTCACCCATTGTACTTCTAATGTCCCTTTTGTGATCCAGCATCCAATCCAGAATCCTGCAATGCACTTAGTTGGTAAGTCCCCTCAGTCTTCAATCTGGGACAGTTCTTGTTTTTCATGATCCTGACAACTGTGAAGAGTGCTGATCACTTATTTTGTAAAATGGCCCTCAATTTAAGTGTGTGTGCATTTTCTTAAGTGTAGAATGAGGTTATGTATTTTTGACAGGAATGTAACAGAAATGATGTTTTGTCTTTCTTGGTACATCATATCAGGAGATCCATCATATGCTTAGGTCTTACTCCTGGTGATGTTGACTCTGATCACTTGGTTAGACTGCACTGGCTGTATTTCCCCACTTCTTCCATTTGTAATTAAGAAGTATCTTTTGAGGAAATGCATTTTCTTCTGAGGATATGCACTCTTTTAGAAATTAAGACATGGGAGATATTTTGGGGGACCTCTCATAGGGATAGAAGACGTCTCCTTTCCTTCTAGACACCAGTATGCTTTAAAGTCACCTCCTGATGGCTCCACTAGAGAGTGCTCATCTTAATTTTAAACCTTAGCAGATTTTAGGAGTTGAGTCTGTATAGCTAATGTCACCAGCCTGGCTGCTGATTTAGTTACTTTTTAGGTTGATCTTTGCCAGAATTTCCTTCCACAAATAACAGGTGAGCTCTTGAATATAATGCTTGGCCCAACAATATAAAGGCAGTCTCTTTCACTTAGCAGAAAAATAAAAGGGATGAATCATCAGGGATAGAGGATGCTTAACTCAGTGCCCCAGTCAAGCAGCACTAACTGTAGTATTCAAGGGCTCCTGAGAACCCCTATCAGGTCCCGTATCTGGTCATCTATTATTAAGCTGATGTGCCAGTACAGTACCACTCCCACTGACAACTGGAACAAAAAGAGAATTAAAGATTTTTAAATTCATCATGCATATTCACATCTCTATGCCTTTGCTAATGTCGCTTCTCCCTCTTTTGCCCCACTGCATGGGATATTCTTCCTTCACTAGCTCAGGTCAACTGCCATGTCCTCTGTGAAACCTTCCGTGCTATATCACACCTCAGGGCTGCTGGGTGTTCCGACAGCATTCTTTACACTTATTTAGAGCAAATAGCATATTGTACAGCAGTTGATTATGGGGAGGGGAGGGTCCTCTTTCACCCCTCCTCAATTTTCAAGTCCTCAACATCAGAGACTACATTATTCTACTTGGAACCACCATATGTAGCTTTGACAATATAGGATGGTAAATATTGAGCAAAGGAACTACAAACGTCAAAAACAGTAAACTTGTAAAAGGCTGTATCATGTTCTCTCTAGTGATCTATTTATTGATCCATCTGTCTATCCAACCTTGCTTTACTTTTATGGTTATAGAAAGATTTAAGGTGACATATAATGACAAATAAAATAATATTAAACAAAAACAGACATGCAAAAGTGAGGTGGGAAGGGAGAACCAGGAGTGTATCAAGCAAAGTACATGTTATAATGTCCTGCATTTTTGCTAGGGATGGAATCTAAACTAAGCCTTACGATAAGTATGCAAAAAAAAAATCCAAAAATGTCATTAAAACTAAGGGACCATGCTGTGCAGTCACAAAATGTTCTGTGTGATGATTTCTTTGTCCAAAAGCCAATATATGATAAGCATTAATTTCTAAAAACAAAACAGCAATAATCCTAAACCATGAAAAAGTAGTGATTGCCAGGCAAGTTTTGTTGAAGCAATGCACACCTATCTCTCACTCACATTTATCATTTTGGAACAAAGCTCTTTGGGAACCAGGGCTTGTTACCCATAAGGTAAATGCAGTGTGAAAGTTAAGAGCAAATTAACTCTATTTGTTGGACTTTTCTCATTCCTAGAATTAATAACTACACAGGGAAGAAAATTATGTCCACTTGAAAGCTTTTTGAGGGGGAATGGGAGAGTGAGACATGAACAAATAGCTGAATTTGTTCATGTGCATGCACTTTAATTTTGTGCTAAGAATTTGCATTCATTACAAAAAAAAAAGTAACTTCTCTGTGAAATGAAGACCTCATCTATTGCTTTTACCTCCTCGGGTACCTCATTAGATTAGTGGGTTAAATGGAAACATTATTTGATCATATTACAGAAACACGTTTGTCAAGTTATTAGCTTTGTCATACAAGATGATACTATTTTTCCCTCTCACTGCTTTATAAATTTAAAACTAAAATAATGTCTGCTACCTCCCACCACATATCTACTGCTGCAAAGAGGCAGCTCAGGCCCACAGATCAACAAGAAAGTTCTAAAATCAGCATGATGAAAAACTGATTCAGACTTGCTGATAAAGGTTACACTCAAAGACCTTTAATCAAACATTACCCATTCTTCTTTTTTAACACATTAAGTTTTCTTATCAAACCAGTAGTTTCATTATACGCAATGGGATTTGAAATAGGAATACCTAGCCAGTTAAATATTTCAAATATTCTGCCCACCCAATCAAAGGAGCAGTATAGTCAAAGAGTATAATTTTATGAATGTTCATTAGTCTGGAGGAATAAAAGAAAAGGGCATATTTCAGTTTCTACTGGGGAGTGTTTTTTTTCCTTCTTTTTTAAAGTAAGTTTTAGAAAAACATATAATAGATAGTCACCTTTAGCCTTAAATTCATTTTGAAATGTTGTAAATTAGCTCTCTTGTTAGGTCACCTTTTGAAAAATTCAGTATTCCACATAAAATGGGAACTCAAAATAGTGTGGTCTGAATTATTCTTTTTTTTTAAGATTATTTATTTATTTATTTGAGAGAGAGAATGAGATAGAGAGCATGAGAGGGGAGAGGGTCAGAGGGAGAAGCAGACTCCCTGCTGAGCAGGGAGCCCGATGCGGGACTCGATCCCGGGACTCCAGGATCATGACCTGAGCCGAAGGCAGTCGCTTAACCAACTGAACCACCCAGACGCCCCTGGTCTGAATTATTCTTAAATGTAAAGTCTCGGGGCTTCTCCCACTTCAGGCTAAATAAATTCTTGCTCCCACTTTAATTTTTTAAATGTAGCTGCAGGTGATTTAAGTTTTCACCAATTCAGCAAAACTAATTAGAGGGCAATGCTGGAAAAGGCCATCACCATGCACTTTATTGTTGTAAGTGTGATTACTACAATCTTATTTGATTTCTTGCAAATTCTCTATGTCAATACTGGAAATTAATTGTACTCCTATGTTAGGATTTATAGATGCCAGAAAATACTAAACTTCCTTTTGCATTTAAAGAATACAAATAGTTCCTTCCACTAAATAAAATATATTCTCTTTCTCCTTCTCTTGATACATTTCTCCAGATTATGTAATTGCTCATATGCAAAATACACGTAGCCTAGTTGTAACCTATACAGAATTGGTCATGAGAGTGGAGAGCAATATAACTTGGTGCTTAAGATAAGGGTTTTGAGCATCTACTCATGTGGACAAATATTATTCCAGGACCGGTTGAGGATCTGTGAACAAAACAACACTCCTGCTCATACATTTGAGTGGGAGGCAGATTAAAAAAAAACAGTAACTATCTAATATAATATAAAGCAGAGGAGGGTAAGGGCACAGTCAGTGACAGGAGGGCCAGGGGCTTCTCCTTGGGAAAGTTGGCCTCTTCAAGTTCAGTTTCTCTATCTTTTAGGATATCACTTACCTGACAGAGTTGTTGTAAATTATATAATGTAGGCACACTGCTTAGGCAGTGTGGGACACTTAGACGCAAACAAAGAAAATATAATGGATTTACAAGATTAGGTTTGTCAGAAAACCCTAGACGATATTCTCTTTCATATAGAATCTGAAGGAAAGTGCCTGGTGTGATCCTCTACTGTGTCAGGGACCCAGGTTTCTTCTCTTTTATTGCTTTATCATGTGTGTGACCTCCAGTTCAAGCACCAATAGGACTGATCCCACTCCTGGCAGACTATCTCCATTCCAGCCAATATGAAGGAATAAATGGAAAGAGAACTCCCTCCCTTTCCTTAAGGATACTTCCTGAAAGTCATAAACAGTATTTGTGTTTGGGTGTCCATGACTAGAGCTTCGCCAGACTTAGGTGAAAGGAAGGCTGGGACATGTAGGGTTTTTAGTTTGTTTTCAAACCATAAGATTATGTTTCAGCTAAAACTAAAAAGAGTTCTTTTTTAATAAGGAAGGGAAGAATAAGGGTGGCAGTCTCTGTCTCAAATACATGAGGCCAGCATTATCTGAGAAGATTTATTTTACTTAAGAACCAAGGCAGGAGGGGCGCCTGGGTGGCTCAGTCATTAAGCATCTGCCTTCCGCTCAAGGTCATGATCCCAATGTCCTGGGATAGAGCCCAGTATCAGGCTCCCTGCTCCGCGGGAAGCCTGCTTCTCCCTCTCCCACTCCCCCTGCTTGTGTTCCCTCTCCCGCTGTCTCTCTCTGTCAAATAAATAAATAAAATCTTAAGGGAAAAAAAAAAAAAAAAAAAAAAACCCAGGCAGGAAGTCTCTTTCTCGGGAAGCTTTGAAATTCTAACATCTTTGAGGGTAGAGAAATGTGGCAACAATGATGATAAGAATTAAATAAAGCTTTCTTGTATTGAGTGGACATTAGCTACTTATTTGAGTCAATATTTTGATGGTAAGAGTGCTAAGCAACATTCCATTCGACCTACACAATTCTGTTTTAACGAGGCTTTATTTCTGGCTGGGTTAGGTAAATGTTAAGAATTTTACAAATTATTTAGCATTTACTTGGGTGATGTTTTAAATGAAAAGAATATATATGTAACAGCATATAATAATGAAAAAAAAATGTTTAACCTAGTATTAAATGAACCCAGCTTTACTGAACTAGATTTTGCTGAGTATTACATTAGGAACATGTTAAAAGGATACCATAATTATTAGAAATTGAGAATTCTATAAGGTACACAAAACCTACTATCTACTTTTAGTTGTTCTTTGTCCATTAGTATCAGAGCTGTAAAAGAAATTAGTGATAATTTATAAAATTCCAGAATTTTACAGTCCAGGAAACTAGGGATCAGGAAGGTTGGATAAACAACTGGAAATTGACTCTTCTGATTACTAAGTGAGTTGCTTTGTTAAAAAAAAAAAAAAAAGAATGAGGACTAGGAAAAAAACAGCCAAGTAGATGAATTTTATGAACCCGGATCTTAACATCCTCAGAAAACTGAACTTAAGAACAAGGAGCACAGAAGATACTGAGTTATCTTATGGGTACACATATGCACCTCAATTTTGTATAAATGGTTTTTTCAGGTCTTTAAATACTTTGGATTTTTTTTTTGGTAAGAATTTAATCATTTTCATTATTACAGGAAAATAAGAATTATGATATAAGTGTCAACTAAAAAATGTAGTGTCTAATGAAAACACTTTTGTCTCATGGGGAAGAGAAAATTATTTTGAGGGCTCTGGGCTTTTTTATTTCACACAGATTATTTAGGCTTGAAAGTTTCAGAGAGGCTTAGAAAGTTTAAGTTGATGAGTCTAGAATAAAGGTCAGTGCTTATTAGTACACCACTGGTCAGCCAGCCATTTGGTCAATACCATTTATTGTTCAGGGTATAGTTTGGGGAAAGTTAAAAAATTAATGGCAGCTTGACTTCTCTTATCAGAACAATTGTAAGGACAAGTGAGAATTTTCACATGAAAAATTAGAGGTGAAATACACATAAAACTGGTGGCAACCCTCTTGGCCCCTGTATACAAGAACAAAGATCACTGGAATTATTTATAGACAAAATTTTGGTAGAGAATGGAAGAAAATTAAACCATGAGATTGCAAATGATGCATCCCATTAAAAGGGATTTTCAGGTCTTCAGAATGGCAACTGATACTCGGTTTGTGTGATTTATGCATGAAGATACCAGTACGTTAGGTCAGAAGAAAGATGAAAGGAGGGAAGTGCGTGGATAGGTTTTGCAAAGAATAACAGATGAGGTGGGAAGTAGAAAGTACTGTGGCTGGAGAGTTGGCCAGGGGCCAGTTCCTGAAGGGAATATAAGGGCCACATTTTCAAGACTGGTCTTTATACTGTAGAAGAGGGGACAATATTGAGAGAAGTTCAAGGACAATGCCCGGACTTCTTCCAAAGCCAATAATTCCTAACAGGTGTGCTATCTTAGTGTAATTAACTGAGTAAAAGAAAGGGGTGAAGAGAGAAAAGTAAAAGGAAGAAATAGAAAAAGAAAAAAGGACGAGGAAAGGGCTCTGCTGTTTTTTGGACCGTCCCTAAAGCCAAGGTCCTGACAATGCCTCTTTTGCAAATGAATGATGTAGGTAACAAAGTGCTCAAATGATAATGACAATAAAACTGTGGCAATAACAATCTGATGTACTAAGACAAGGACTTTGTACTTTCCAGGATTAAGGTGTGATCTAAAACTGTTTTCACAATCTTCTTGAATAATGCTGTCCCGATTTCACAAGTAGCTTTTTATTAAATATCTGTATTACTACCTGAGCTCTTTCCAGGCATCTGTACTATACCCTTTAGTGGCTGTGATCAATATGTTATGTTACCATGATTACTACCTGTCATGGTGTTAATTTTCACATAATATTTGCTTTAAAATTATGCACTTGCAGCTGGGAAGACTAATTTATTACTTGGCTATTATCACTGAAGGTCATGTAACTCCAACATCCTGTTAAAGCATCTGATCACATTTTGCATGTTCTGCCAGAGAAAGGCTTTCTTCTGGCAACTCCTCAGACTTCTGTGGACTCTATCACTTTTTTAACCAGTGAAGCTGAAGCAAGTAGGTGCTTATTTCTGGTAGCTGCCAATAAGGAATCTGATTGCTCAAATGCCCTCTGTTCTCATACCCAGCTTTTCTTAATTCAGTAGTTGAAAGAGATGGTGTTTATAAAAATTCAGCTACCTATATACTCAACCATCAAATATTAGTTGGAGGCTGACTTAGTTCTAAATATTACTAGAAATCCCAAAGTAGGAAACTTTACTATATTATTTCAGGTATACAGAAGAATACTTTCAATTATACCTATGAGAAGGTCTATTAATATTGCAGGTATAAATTGTGGCTTATGGGATGATTTTGAGACAAGCAAAGGGAAAGTCTATCTACCTAACTGAATAATAAATAGAATGGAAAGTACAGATTGGAATGTTACAGAATTTATGATAAGTAGGATAATGCAACTGGTCAAGTGTCCGGGCCTTAGATGCAAGAGAAAAGTCAGGATCCATTTCAGCATATGAGAAAGAATAGCAGTTTTTGGAATCTGTCACAGATATCACAGAAAACTTCAATTAGACATTAGTTCGATCTCAGAATTATTCTTAATATTTTAAAAAGCAAAATGGAAACCTAAAACCAATTTCATGAGACAACTTGCCTATCAACATTAGAATATTTATAATTAGGGGCATCTGGGTGGCTCAGTCAGTTAAGGGCCCCACTCTTGGTTAGGGCTCAGGTCATGATCTCAGAATCCTGAGATTGAACCCTATGTCCCATGTGGGGCTCCTTGCTCAACCAGGGAGTCTGCTTCTTCTCTCCCTTTGCCCCTCCCCCTGCTGGTACACTACCTCTTTCTCTCTCTCTCCCTAAAATAATCTTTTTTTTTTAAGATTTTATTTATTTATTTGACAGAGAGAGACAAAGCAAGAGAATGAACACAAGCAGGGGAATGAGAGAGGGAGAAGCAGGCTTCCCCCTGAGCAGGGAGCCTGATGCAGGGCTCGATCCCAGGACCCTGGGATCATGACCTGAGCCGAAGGCAGATGCTTAACGACTGAGCCACCCAGGCGCCCCCAAAATAAATAGTCCTTAAAAAAGGAATATTGATAACTAAAACACAGCCTCACTAGATTAAACATTTGTGAATTAACAGAAGCAATATATCCTCAAGACAAACCCAAGTTCAACTTCTGATACACAGAACACTCACGAAGGACTACAAATCACACTGGGAGACCAAGTTGACAAGTAGGAATCATGTGCCACTGGCATACTTTGAACAGAATTCAAAAGATAAAATAGCAGAACTCAGCTTTTGGCCTGGGAAAGATTTTTGAGTACTGATGGTGATGCCATATTACTAGACACTTTATTTGTGTAATTTTAAATCACAAAGAATAGATAATAAAAGACATTAGTGTTTGATGAAATGACAGGTTGGACTGGAGAGTGATGGGAATATTCTGAAGGTGACTGAAGTAGTCTATTCAGGGAAAGAGTAGGGTCCAAGTAGGAACTCTGGTATACAAAGAGTCTTGTGGAAGGAGAGACACAGGGTAGGATGGGCCTAATGTCAATGGGACTGTGTAGTTATAATTCTGAAATGGACCAGAGAGTGGTGATGCTGACAATGATGAAGTTAAGAACACAGGCATATAAGATAGATGAAAGTATCTGCTCCTGATTTTTTTTGAGGTAGGCTCCACACTCAGTGTGGAGCCCAACATGGGGCTTGAACCCACGACCCCAAGATCAAGACCCAAGCTGAAATCAAGAGTCGGACGCTTAACTGGCTGAGCCACCCAGATGCCCCTATCCCTGATATTTTAAATCAATAAAGCATACAGAATTTCAGGAGTTGGTCACTTTTAGAAGTTAGAATTTCAGGAGTTGGTCACTTTTAGAAGTTAGGAAACAAAAGAAATTGGAGGAATAAGATAAAATGAGAAGGATGGAGGAGTCAGAGAAAATAAGAAGAACGAGGCAAGAAAAATACACAGAAAAGGAGGCTGGAAAAAAAATGGTAGAGAACTTAAAAATCTAGTAGGGAGTCAATAGTGCCAAATGTTACAGAGAGAGATGGTCCAGAAACAAACATCTGAGATAAGGTCCTGGAGACTCTAAGGAACCGGAGGAGAAAAGCTAGATCCAGCCAGGGTGGGAAGCATGAGGAGGCAGCAAGTGTAAACCGTCCATGAAGATATCTGAGTAAAGAACTTCAAGAAATGAAGTGTCACTTCATCGTGAGAGATGAACCAGAAAAATATTGTAAGGTAAGGGAGAAATAATGATGGTGATTATCTGTTTACTTCTTCAGAGGGAAAGAATCTGGGCGGAAGTGTCTGAAGAAAGAGAGAAAACAGAAAGTAACTTATGGGACAAGGTCCTAGGAGGACAGAGACAGAACGGAACAAGGGTAGTGATTTCTATGTTAAAGCTATGAAGTCATGTGTTCTGTGAAGCGTTTTTGTCATCTTATGCTACTTAAATAAGTGTATCTTTTTTGCATTTCTTTAGTGAACCAATAACCATAGCAAAACATGCTCTAAGTTTCCTTTTGAAACTGCATAATGGATCCCAGCTTTGGCTTAGAAAAACTTCTCTTCCATTTCTTCTTTTATTTCTGACTGCTTTTAAAATTCCACTTTGCGGATCTAGGAGTTGGCTTCTTCTAGTTTTCCAAAAACCACCTGCTTGCAGACTTCTGTGTATCACTAGCTAAAATCATGTGGGTCTACAAGGAAATGTAGCCACAGAAACTTGCAGAGGTCTCACAGATCTCCCCGCTGCTTTCCCCAGGTTGTCACGGCCACTTGCTTTTCTACAGATGCTTATGTTTTGGGTTTGAACAGAAACATTCTAACTTTGGTCAGAATCTTCAGTCAAATAAAAATTGCATGTTTCATACAGACACCCCCCTGTTGGTGGCCTAGACCATGATTCTCAACATTTAGTCTCAGGTTTCATCAGGATTTATGTTCTCAGCCCTTTGCTCCTTTCTAATTCACATGTGTCTCTCTTTAGTAATTTGATCTGTCAGTGTGGGTTTAATTTCATTTGTATACTGATGACAACAGATTGACGTTATAAAATTAGCCGAATGTTCTCTCTGCCACATCTGTGCTATATGCTTGCCAAACTAATGTCAAGGATAGGGTATCTAGAGATTTTCTTCAAGTTATCATTACCAAAATGGCTGTTTTTATAAAATGCAAGTACCAGGCTTACCTTTTGGTTTCTCCCTCTCAGTTTCTTTAAACTTCATATTGTAAACCAATATCTTGAACATGAGAATACCAGACCCAAGAGTTTTTTTCTATTTTCTAATTAAAAACTCATTTCTGCTTTAAAAAGTGCACATAAACCAGAAAACTGATGACACCAAGGTCTAGCAATCTAAATATAAAAACATTTTACTTCTTCTGCTTCAGAAAACAAATGCCAGAACTAATGTACCTTTTCATCTTAAGAAATCCTGTTTTGATCAACACTGAAGGCTCAAAAACTTTAATACCAAAAAAACTAACATTTGGTTAGGATTATAACAATTTCAAATGGCATGTATATACATGATCACTTTTAATTCATATAAAAATCTTGCAATGCAAGAGAGATAATTATTACCCTCATTTTGCAGCCAAGACCATGAAGAATACAGAGCTCAAATAACCTCCATAAGGTCATCTATAAAGCAGGTAGCTCAGCTAAGGAGCAAGTCCAGGCATTTTGGGTTCAGACCTCAAGATCTCTCTATAATTCCACATTACCACCAAGCCATGTGTACTGTTTCTGAGAATGTCTGTGGCTTCTATCACAGTAATGTTTTGTACTGAACCACTGAAACTTAGAACAGGATGTGCCTTTCTTCTCTTAAAAAGAAGCTAATCCAAACTTAGCTTTCAGAAACTTGTAGAAGTAATCTGAGTAAGGCTGAATGTCAGGGAAAATTCTATCTTTTCCTGGTTATAATAAGAGAAGTAAATGTTTCTTGAACAATTATCACACATTAGGAACTCTATTAAGTGCTTTAAGTGAATTATTTCATTTAGTTTTCACAATAATATTATGAAGATTATTATTATCCCCACCTTACCAAGGTGGAAACCGTGGCCCTGGCAATTTAACTTGCCGAAGATCACCCAGCTGGCTTACAAAATAGTCTCATTCCAGAGCCTGTGTGGTTAACCTCTGTGCATATTCCCTTTCAGCTAAAATATCTGGAATGCAACTGGTCTTTCGAGAAAGCTTTTCCTCTAGAATAGTAATGTCGCACCTACAGAAGTGTTGGCAGAGATGTGCTGAGCAATGAAAAAGAAAAGTGAGGGAAATAAAGTTTTCAGAGTGAGTAAATCTATCCACTCTAGCGATATTTACTGCCACACCCACAGCTGTCAGGAAGGGCATCATCGGTCAGCACATTTTGGCTTGACCTCCACTTGTACCCTTGGCCTGCTTTGGTGGCACCAAGTAACAGGTCTGTATTTGGTCACACATTCAGTTGCTCTATGGTTCTCACCATCTGCTCCAGCCTTTGAGCTAGATTCATATTAAATGATCAGATTTCTTTTGGATTTTGCTAGAGGGTGTGATTAGTATGTATAAAATCATATCCTAGCACTTAAGCAGTTAATTGATCCTAAGTAAATGTATTTGAATCACACGATATTTGGATATCACTGACTCACTTATTTATATATTCATTAATTCCATGGATTCACAGCATACTCAAAATTCAAACTCCTTCCAGATGACTGTAAGGCCCTACAGGATTTGGCCTTTGTTAATCACCCTGCCTTACCTCTTACAGCTTTCTCCTGTGCTCCCTTATTTCCTTTTTTTTTTTTCTGTTAAATATGCCAAATTTATTCTTGCTGCAGAGCCTTTGTAGCTGCTGCTACATTTGCAGACTGACTTGGATCTCCCCAATCCTCAGATGCTCAGTTCATTCAGCTATCTGCTCAAAAGTCACTTCTTCTAAGAGTCCAGAATCCTTCCTCATCAACTTATCTAAAACACCATTCCACCACTACCCTACTCTCCATCCTTTCACACTGCTTTTCCTTTATAACACTTATCCTAACTGCTGCTGTTGTGTATGTATGTTCATTCCCATTTTTCTACTCTAGAATATAAACTCATGAGAGCAGGGGCTTTGTCAGACTCATTCATCTCTATTTCCGGTGCCCTGAATGGCAGGTGCTTGAGTGCCTATTTTTTTCCAGGAGATCTAGATTCTGGGATATAAATAAGACCAACAAAGTCTTGCTCTCACAGAGTTAATAGTCTGGTGGTAAAGACTGATATAAAAATATTTATTATGTCAGATGGTAATGAGTTAATAAAGCGAATACCTATAGTACATACCACTGTTAAGAGGTTCAGAAGCACAGAAGTACAAAATATTATCCTACCTGACGAACTTACAATTATTCATATAAATACAAAAGAGTCAAGTGGTATGAAAAAACAAAGCAATGATTAGAGAGGGGTAAGGGTACTAGGGATTCAAAGGAGGTAAGTTTTGAATTAAATAAGGGAAGATGGGGTGGGTAGATTTGTACAAAAGGGGAGGGAAGCTTTATGCACTTGAGATTAAATCTTTGTCAAAGTACTTTATGAACCATTTTTTAGTTCACATGGTCTTATTTTCTCCCAGCCTTTATACTGTCTAGCCTCTTACCTTTGGTTGACATTTTACCCACATCAATAAAACACCCACACTTGACAGGATTTGTAATATGAAGGTTTAATTTACACCTGACTCCAAACTTTTTCTGTGCCTTAGTTGTGAAAAATTAATTAGATGACAGAGGGGACCAGGAGTCCCACATTTAGAAGAGGTGAGTGGAAATGTAAAGTTTTAATAGTCAGTGGAGATTTAACTTGAGTATCTGATATGCCGTATTTATTCCTTTTCCACGAAATAGCATGCTCAAGGATATATATGTGTTGCGTACATTTTCTTATTCTGAAGCCCTGAAATGAGTCAATATTTTATTAGAGTTTTTCACTTAAGTATGTTAAGTGGGTAACTGAAGAATCTAACAGTGTAAAAAAATAATCTTTAGAATAATGATTATAAGAAGGTAGATCTAGGTTATGTATTCTTACCATACAAAAAATTTAATAAATAGGGGTGTGAGGAAAATTTTGCAGGTGACAGATATGTTTATGGCATAGATTATGTAATGATAGGTTTCTACTAACCTCCAAATGCATCAAGTTGTGTAATACCTCAATAAAGTGGTTTAAAAAAAAAAAGAGCACTTTGCTTTCAAAATTAAGACCAAACCAATATGCAACATTATAAACAATTACCATATGTAAAATACATATATCTTTAAAAATAAAAATGCTAAAATATTTTTGATTTGAGAAAGTGGCAAATAAACTACCTGAATATTAACACTACTAAATATGACAACAGAATGTTAAGTTGAACAGTGAAAGTTCAATGCAGACTAACAACTACTAGCAGAATTTTTATCTTTAGCCTCTGTCTTGCACTCAAGGAATAGCAGTGATAGTATTACTATTAATAATATAATGATAAGCGCTATTAGACACACACATATACATGTGTAGATATGGTTAGCAGGGTGAAAAAGGCAATTATTTCTAATTCCCACAACAACCTGGCAGGGTGGTGGTATTATTTCCATGTTGCAGAGGAGATACTGGAGCTCTGAGAGGTAAAGTAACTTGCCTGTAGACAGGCATCCAAATTCACATCTGTCCTGACCCAAGAGACTGTGCCCCATCCACCATGCCTCACAGTCTTTTGTTAGATGAGAAACAACCCTTTGTGATAAACCAAAGAATTGCCTCTCCCTCTCTCTCTCTCTCTCTCTCTCTGTCTCTTTAAATAGTAAAAGGCAGAAGGGAGAGCTTGTGTAAGAGCAAATATGTATGAGAATTTTGCCTGTGGCAAAGAATTCCTCTTAACTGGTGTGTAGAGAAAGAGTCTTTCTTCTATGCCAAAATAAAAGGATTGGATTTTATTGTATACAGGAAGTTGTTATTGAACAGTTTTGAGCCGGAAAGTGGTAAGATCAGAGACTGGATTAGAGAGGTAAGTTGAATCTGAAGGCAGGAGACCAATCAGTAACAACCCCTCATATGGCTATTATGGGGATTCTATGTGCTCCTATTTGTGAAGTACTTAGAACAGATCTTGGTGCAAAATGAGTTGAAGAATTAAACAATCAAAGCCTTTATATTTTAACTATCCACTAAAGAAGTTCTCTTATACTTACGCACATTACTCTCTTTTTCCTCTAGGGATATATCCAGACATATAAAATAGTTTGTCGACCTTCTGTAAACATACTTACTTCAGTTAATTAATTTTTTATTGAGGTATAATTGACATATAACATCTTTGTTTTAGATGTACAACATAATGATTTTATATTTGTATGGATATATTGTGAAATGATCAGCACAATATGTCTCGTTAAGTCTCTATTTTTTACATGTTTATTTTAATATTTTAAGGTTTTATTTTAAAGTTAAATCTTTTTTAAAGAATTTATTTTTTTGTTTGTTTATTTATTTATTTGAGAGAGTGAGGGAGAGAGAGAGTGCGAGCATGCAGGAGCCGGGGGAGTGGGGAGAGACGCACAGGGGGAGAGAGAGGGAGAAAGAGAATCTCCAGCAGACTTCACCCTGAGCGCAAGCCAGAGACAGGGCTCCATCCCAGCACCCTGAGATCACAACGGAAGCTGAAACCAAGAATCTGAGGCTCAACTGACAGAGCCACCTAGGTGCCCCCAATTAAGTCTCTTTTTAAATAAAAACAAAACAATTAACATCAGACACCTTATTTGCTCTGCTCTTCCATTATGTAAGTGTTATGGACTATTCCTGATCTTCCAAATCCATATGTTGAAGTTGCAAACCCCAGTATCTCAGAATATGACCCTATTTGAAGATAAAGCCTTTAAAGAGGTGATTAAGTTAAAACGAGGCCCTCTGGGCAGGGTCCTAATCCAACAGGACTGGCATCCTTATAAGGAGAGGAAGAGATACTGGCTGTGTGCGGTGCACACGGAAAAGACCATGTGAGGTCACAATGAGAAGGCACTGTTTACTAGCCAGGGAGAGAGGCCTCAGGAGAAGCCACATCTGCTTAATACCTTCCTGGACTTCCAGCCTCCAGATTGTGAGAAAATAACTGTCTGTTGTTTAAGTTAACCAGCCTGTGGTATTATGTTACCACGGCCCTAATCAACTAATGCAATAAGATTGACCTGTTTGACATTTTGTGGAGAACAATATGATGGCTCTATTATTACATGGAACTCTAGTTAGGGCTTTAATTCACATAAAATTGGCAAGGGACAAGATTCTTGTTATGCAAAAGTTTATGAGGTTATGCACTTGGGTATTATACGCATCATACGATAAAGTAATTTGAGATTCTCAGGGTAGTGCAACTTTTACTAATAGAATATTCATTTTTCCTTTGAAATCAATAGTTGTTTCCTAAACTCTAAATTTCAAAAAATAAATAAGACCTTCTGACATATTTATGCTTTGGTGAAGCCTAAAGGAAAAAAACAAGTTTATTTAAATTGATGTTTAGAAAGACAGTGTAGGCAGGGAGAAAGAAAGAGACTGTGAATACAGCTAGTACTCTGTTCAGTCCGGTCTTGTCTGGCCTTTTATATATGAACGCTCTTTGTGTATTGGTTTCTTCAAATGTAAAACCAATAAATGAAAACCTAACATCCCTGCCAGAGGGCTAGGAAAGGTGTGGGAAGAAGGTGTGGAAAGAAGAGTAGGAGAATAATGGATAGAATCAGGGCTTTCAATTGCTTCATGCACTATGAAGATCCAGCCAAGTCTCTTAAACTTTGTAGTTTCTACAGTTTGTACAGCTTTGAAATATTTCCGTTAATGAAACTCTGAATACTGAAAGGAGTCAAGTCCAACCTTTCCAACAAGGACCCAGTGAAAACTAGGTATGCATGGGAAGGCTTGTCCCTTAATTCCTAGGATAGATGGAGTAGCTTTCTCTCCAGTTTCACTACCACTTGAACACAGTGCGACCAATGTGTCTGCCAACTCTTAACTTCTCTGTAAACATACCCCCGTCTCTGACCATGAAATCCAACCATTTGTCCACATAATAAATGAAAAACATTAGCAACTAATATTTACTGAGTACAATGCCAAGTGCCAGGCACTGCTCTCAGCACTTTACATGTATTAGCACATTAAAGTCTCATAATCTTGTACTATTATTACACTCTGCTGAAGTGAGGTGAGAGATACTAAATGCCCAAGGCCACACAGCCAATAAACATAGATTTGATCTCAAAGCCAGGCAGTGTAGACCCAGAAGCTCCACTCAAATGTTTATCAAACACTATAGGTTCTAATACTATAAAGCTCTATTTCTGAGCACCAAAATCTCTCTAGCAAGGTTTTGAGGTTAAGTGATTTGATCACAATCCCATGACTCATAAATAGCAGAACCCGGTCTAGAAGCCAATGCATCTCACATCCAGGTTCATTCTCATACAATAAAAAATTGTTTTTGGCAACAGAGAACGGAACTCCGCACTAATTCACCTATTTATCTTGAGCTGCCAAACTATGCCTTTATCAAGAAGAAACCAGGAAGGCACTAAAAAAATCTGTGGAGCTTCTGAAAAACCTGAAGAGGATCTAGTTATAGCCTCCAGCCTCAAATATAAAAGCCTTCTCAGCAGTGAGAGAGCCCAGCCCGTATGGCATTACCCGGACACATGGAAGCCCCTTGAGGGCCTTGGAGCACTGTACTAACTGCTGTATAAGGCACAGTTAAATAAAACCCCATGCATCCTCTGTCCCAGGCTATCTGGAGATGATGTATCCCACGGCTCTTTGATTTTGAGTGAGCTTCCCATTTCCTCCACCATCTGTCATACGACTTACATTTAAAAAAAATTAAAATGAATCCAAGTTTATTTTGTTTTAGAAATTTATGGCAACTCCTGAGGTAAATGGAAAAATAAGAAAGAAATTTCAAAATGGAACTTACTAGTTTACAGATTTACAAAGAGAAGTGATAAGGATGAGAAAGACAGGGAGAAGGAACATTATGGAAGTGAAAATGAATATAGTGGATGGGGAAGACAGATAAGGGAGACAATAGTAAGGGGAGAAAAGAAAATGAGTACCATGTATCAGGTACTGGAATAAACCAGAGCTTTATCTCTTTTCCTGGCTCTATTCTTTTCTCCCTATGAGACTTGACTTGGGTTTCCCATGATTCAAGTCCTGAAATAATGCCATCTTAATTTATGCTTTACTTCACAGTTCACGTGGCATTTCTTGTCCCCTAATTCATAGAACAATCCTAGGACATATTCAGAGTAGGTTATTATTTTGCTCTGTAGGTGAGAAAATTAAGATTCAGAGGGTTAAGTAGTTTTGCAAAGGTCACACAGCTAGTCAGTGGCAGAGTTCAGGTGCTCTAACTACAAACTTGGTGTTCTTTCTACTGCATGATGTTACCTCTGCAGTGTGCTCTTCTATGGGGTCATAGTGTCAGGAAAGGTGAACTAAATCTATTTCTTAGTCCTCAGGATCGTGAGGTCTCCAACGTTCACACACACACACACACACACACACACACACTCTCCCAGCCACACACACACACACACACACACACACTCTCTCCCTCCCTCTCTCTCTCTCTCTCTCTCCTCTCTCTCCCTCCCTCTCTCTCTATCTCCCTCCCTTTCCTGATTTTGTGTAAGACTGAACTGAGAAGGGAGGCCTGAGGAAAAAGTACAGACACTGAATGAAGCATATCTGTACTCACTAATAGATGTTATTTCCCTTCATAAAATTCTTTCTCATCGAGACAACAAATGCAAAAAGACAAAAAAAAAAGTCACAGAACATAGTTTTTGTTTCAGGAATTTTTTCATGGTGGCAAGTACCTGCATTCTAGTGATCAGGTTACCTCATCGCCCGCCTGCCTCATCTCTGAAAAGGGCAGAGCCAGCGGAAGATGGAACGCTGAGTCAGAGGAAGACATGACAAGATCTGGAGGGTGAAACTGGCTGCGGATGGGGTGGGATGAATGTGGAACATAGGAGCAGGCAGCTTGATGAAAAACTGGCAGAGAACCTCACATGAGAATCTCAGAGAGTAAATTTAAGTCCTGATTTAAAAGCAAAGAGAAATCTAGTTTAAGGTAACTTGATGGTTGGAACTCCTGATATTGAAACATAAGGAAAAGAATGACCATCAGTTTCAATTTCCCCATATAAATTTTAGGAAAGTAATAACTCATTCAAGTATATGTTTCCTCCCCAAACTAACTGAATTTGTAGCAAAATGCTATAGTCAGCAATGAAAAACTATGATAAATATATGTAGATAAAAGCTCTAAGTGGGCTGGGAATGTTTTTGCTTGTTCACTGTGGTATCCTTCCTACCTACTTTAATGTGGAACATAAGAGGCCCTCCAAAATTTGTGTTTAATTAATAAAAGACTATGAAGTACAATATAGGTTAAGTATTTCAAAATATAATAAAGATCTCCTAAGAAGAGGTTGGCACTGCACACGCACAAAGCAATTGATAAAATCACTGAAAGACTCCAAGTTTTAGAACCATTTTACCATTTTCTACTGTAAATGACAGAGAACTGATAGGCCAAAATCCACAAGACTAAGATTAAAGCTAAGGACTGTTAGATCACCAGGATCTTGCCTGCCAAGTTGTCCTTCCCTCACTCCCTCCAAAACCTAGTTTTTAATTCCCTTCTCTAGACTTAGATAAAGCCACAGTCACTCACAGCGGTCCCGTAGTGCATGTTGCTGCTTTTGACTCAGGGAGGTGGAGTAGAAAAAACATTGACCTAGGAGTGAGGAGCCTTGGGTTCCAGTCTTGGATGCACCACTACTAACTGTATAATCTCAAATAGGATGCTTAATATTTGGAGGCTACTATTTCATTTCCAAGGGGGAAGTAATATTTGTTGAGAGAATCGGATGGAATTAAGTATATGAAAGCGTTTTGTGAACTCAATAGCATTGTACAAATATAAGACATTATTATGGTTATATTCTGCAAAGGCTCTATCTATCCTAAAATAAGATTAGATGCTATTAGTAAATAAGACTCAATAGGCTGTATGTATCTTACAAAGTAGAGTCTAGAATTTTATTGATGAGCAATTTAAGGTCAACTGCTGACTCACTTTAGCAGAAATTGGCCTAAATTATAATAGATGTGCCTATTTATAATTCTGAGAGATTCCCTGAGGAGAATCATATTGAACTAAATGGTATTTTTACCAGACAGAATTCTTTTCCACAAAATGAATGTGAATATTAGTATGTGTTAACTCTGGTTGCAGTCACATTAATAACATTCCTAATAAAGCAATAAAAGATGTTTATGCCTCTTCTTGTGCTGAGTCAATAGTAAATCCTGAAATCTTTCACTGTTGGTATAAAATCTTTAATATGAAACAGCACCACTGTGGACAAGCAATAGAAAGAACTCTAAGCACAGAAAGTGCTGGTGCAAATGCAAACATCAAAATATACTTGAACTGATAATCATTTTTAGGTGAATAGTTCCCAAAGGAATTGACCGCAAAGTACTGGGTCAAATACTGATGAACCATTTATGTCTCAATTCTGATTCCACTAGAGAAAATATGTTATTGAGAAATTTGACAGTGTCTGACATTCATGTGTCATTCCCAAACTGTGGAACCTGTAGTTTTGCCTCTACTTCCCAATGTTGTTAAAGTACACACACTGTTCCAGAAGAAATGATGCTAATTTCAATGGATATCATTTCACAGAGTGACTATGGGCAGGAAGAACATGAAAATAGTCCCTGTCCTATTCAGTTTACAAATCTATCTTTTACTTTAAAACACCAGAGAGCATCTGTGATATTATTTTTACTTTATCTTACTATAGTCACTTAATTTTACTACATATGAAGAGGCATCTGTAATTCAATTTCAGTTACTTATGCAGTCCAATGAAGATAAATGGAGACAAATGATTTATCCAGATATGAACATCCCAAACAAATGTGTTTGTTGTAATTCAAAAAAAAATTAAAAATGATTAACCTCAGACACATAGATATTTTAAAATGACTTTATGTTTTTTAATATTAAAACCTTGGACACACAATGGCCAAAATAATGTATCTGTTGTGAAAAATCATGAATCATAAACCTAGTAAAAAGAGACTCCAGGAGGGAGATGTAATAAGAATGCTCTTCAAATATTTTGTGGGTAATAATTCCCAGAGCAAAAGGCATTTTATGGAGGATATTCCTTTTTCTAGGAGGGTAAAAAGTAAACAAAAACAAAACAAAACAAAAAGCCAAAAACAAAACAAGACCCTAGAAAACACCCTTATAGTTTTATTAAAATGATAATCTCACTCAGTTCCCCACGTTTAGATCAAGGTGATACTGATCACAATATCAGCTATCTGAGAATAGAAACTTGAGAAAGAGTCCTCTTACAAAAGAAATCACATCTCAACATGATTTCTGCAAAGAACCAGTATCTTTAGTTTACCAGCAATTTAGTCATCACTTGGACAAGCCATAAAATCATTCATTTCCCAAATGACCCCAAATTAAAAGGACTTGACAGCCTCCGAGTCCTTTTAACTTTTGCTATCTCAGGACTCTGGGCAGCAGAACCTGGTGACCAGCCAACGATGGCTCATTCAGTTTCTCTAGCTGCTACTCCCTTTTCACATCCACTGTGCCTCCAATCTCCTTTCAAGAGCCAGCATTGTCGGGAGCCATGGAAGCTTCATAGAAAGGTGGGCTTTTGAAAGTTCCTGCATGTTAGAACATCTATCTAGACAACATTCGTCTTTGATTTGTGCTGAAAATGAAGTAACTAATTTCCATTCTGCTTTTAAACTGGCTATGCTTCAGGAAACAAAACCCATCAGGTAACAACTTCTAAGGGGATGGTAAGTCATAACATGAATCAGTGCTACAAGAAATTATTACTGATGGTACATTACTGCCTGAATCTGAATATTATGAGTCATATAATTTCCCTGTAAAGATAAGAATATCTATCAATAAAGACCTGATCTAATATAGTTATTGTTCATTAGTTCCATCAGAAACCATCATTATACAGATGTTTTCCTGTAATTTTAGTGGATCCCCAGTCTCAGAGAAATGATAGCAGCTGTTACTGCCCTAAGCCTCATATCCGGTAAAAATCTGCCCTGGCCCATAAGGCTTCAAGATCTAACATTATGGGTAAATATGCTAATTTTTTTCTTTTAGTTTTAAAATTGTTAAGTAAATTACCTAGAAAAATTTTAAAGGCAAAAATGATTTCATTTTCTCTCAATCTCCCTCCTTTGTCCCAGCCCCCACTCCTCATACAGGCACACACACTGCAAAACACAAAGCACTATAAATACTACGAAGAAATAAGTATTGTTTTTGAGTCCTCCCTTATAATTTCAGGAAAAAAACTGCATTTCAAATGTTACTTTTACCATCCTAATTATTATTATCTCACAGCTGAACCTGGACACTGACAAATCAATTCAGCCTCATGCCTTCTTAAAAAACATTTTGCTATGAGTATACATGGGATTAGAGGCCAAAGCAATGGGTAATAGCATGACTTGGTTTTTAAACAAATGCTCTAACACACACACACACACACACACACACACACACATACACACACACCAAGTGTATTTTATTTTTATTTTTTAAAGATTTTATTTATTTTGACAGAGAGAGAGACAGTGAGAGAGGGAACACAAGCAGGGGGAGTGAGAGAGAGAGAAGCAGGCTTCCCGCGGAGCAGGGAGCCCTATGCGGGGCTCGATACCAGGACCCTGGGATCACGACCTGAGCAGAAGGCAGACGTTTAACGACTGAGCCACCCAGGCGCCCCCACCAAGTGTATTTTAAAACCTAGAATTCTGATTTCCCTTCTTTTACTCAGTTTCATCACTTTGGTCCTTTTGGACTCTGACTTGATGTGTTTGCTACTAAAAGAGAGACTTCTTAACACACAGATATTTTATTGGAAATATAAATTCAAAATGCATCAGATGCCAGATTCTTGTATAAGGCTGTCATTGAACATTTGGGAATCCACAATATGCTAATTGCTTCTCAGAGAATAGAGAAGTCTTCTTGTATTCTTTGCAACTTAAAAGTCAATGATAAGTAGGTTCTGCCTTTGAGAGATAAGGCACATACACATATTTTATTTCCTTCAGTTACATGAATAGAAACCTAAATAGTGCCTCCTGAAATAAGATCAACATATGCTCCTTGTAAAAGAAGTGATAAAAATGAGTGAGGTCCTTTAAAAGTTCAGAAAGCATTTTGCTGTTCAGAGAGCATACAGTGTGAATGGTGGCAGATAAAACGAAAGCAGAAATTCTAAGAAAGAATACCCTGCTCCTTGTACCAATATGCCATGTTCTGTTATGTGATGAAAATGTTCCTGGATCTGGTCTAATCTGGTGCTTTGGTTATATAGTTTTCTGTTCACGAAAGATGTGGAAGGGCTTATACACTTTCTTAGCTGTCCTATGGCTAAAGGAGCTGCAGTCAAACCTTTTAATGTATCAGTGAATAAAAATCTGTAAATCTATCAGATGAGTTTTCAGGCTATCTTCTCTATTCTGGATGGGTCACTTGCACTTTATCAATATTACAGTTAGATGAGGGAAGTTATATGTATAGTACAACTATAGGTTTTTGAATTTTCATTAAATCTAGCTTCCAAAACAGCATGATAGATGAAGGCACACTTATTGCCTATGTTCTTCTGTATGTATTGTTTTCCATATGTCAAGGAAGCATTTCCTGGAAACTGTCTAACCCCATTTTAGATCATAAAATAATTTATGTAATATTAAAAAAATAAAACAAAGTAAGGATGTGAACTCTTTGACAAGTCTAATTCCATGTGTGTATATGCATGGGTGGCTCCTTTTGCTTAAAACAAAACAAAACAAAAAGCCACACACAAAAACAAAACAAAACAAACAAAACACCATCATACAGAGAACATACTTTTCCATCCATTGCATTTTAATGATTTAAAACTTTAAGAGGTGCCTGTGTGGCTCAGTTGGTTAAGGGCCCAACCCTTGATCTCAGCTCAGGTATTGTTCTCAGGGTCATGAGTTCAAGCCCCATGTTGGGCTCCATGCCTAGCATGGAGCCTACTTAAAAAAAAAACAACTAATAATAATTTAAAACTTTAAAATCAGACATTTAAAAAAATGAATTCTCAATTAATTGTCAAGTAAGTTTTAAGGCATATTATTTTCCACCCCAACAAAAATGCCCCATGAAAACTGTGTATTTAGGATGACAAGGAATTTTTTCCGAACACTTCCCTTCCATTAGGAATTGTTCTTCTGGGTTCATATGAAAGTATCTTTTATTCTTTTCACAGATCTGAATGCACTTTTTTTTTAAGAAACAAAAGATATATTTTTAAAGATTTTATTTATTTATTTGAGAGAGAGGAGAGAGAGAGAGACAGTACAAGTTGGGAGAGAGGCAGAGGGAGAAGCAGACTCCCCACTGAGCAGTGAGCCAGCTGCAGGGCTCAATCCCAGGACCCTGAGATCATGACCTGAGCCGAAGGCAGACATTTAACCGACTGAGTCACCCAGGTGCTCCAAGATAAATATTTTAAAAGGTCAAATTCCTCCAGTAAGGAGGTAATGTCAAACCAGTTTATAGCTTTAAAAATAAAAATAAAGCTGCTTTTGGATTTTATACATATTTTAGGATGGCAAATTCTGTGATAGAAAATTACTAAACTCCATGTACAACTGATATACATACGGATTAGTGATGTATTCTGTCTTGGTTTTTTCTTGTTTTTAGTTTGATTTTTATAGGTGGTGGTAGTAGCTATGATGGTGATCGCTGTTCTTTATTTAGGTTGGAGGGAAGTAAATTTACATCTACATCTTTTTCCCAGATCATAGGAGAAAAGGCAAACTGTTGCATTCATTTGTTTGCTTCTTATAGCATTTAGGAAACATATGTACCAAGTGATGGAAATGGCATCAGAAGCCAAGGGACAGGGACTCATTTCTTTGTAATGGATGGACTTCCAAAGAGTCACTGACTTCAGTCATGATTTGCTAAGGCTCTAAGGAGGTGGAAGTGCTTTGAAATTGTTGAGTCCATTTCTTTACGGCCATTTCATGGCCACCAGCCTCAGTTGTTGTTTGATTTATGAAGATTAAAAAAAAAAAGCTTTACTCTTTTGTCTACATATTTTAACACTTTCTAGAGTTACTACACTAGCTTTTGTAAAATTTATTTTTATTTCAACTGGAATACAACTGCTGTATTAATTTCAGAATAACTGTTACCATAATACACAGAAATCTAAAGTCACAATTTGTGTTGTCCATTCCATAAGGCACAACAGTATTAGAGTGTTTTCCATAAAAAGGAGTTTACTCAGACCTATGAAATTTATCTTCATTCACATCTTTTCAAGTCCACAGTGTTTCAGAAAGGCTAATACGAACCTCTTTATCATAGAGGAATCAAAATGTAAAGCTTGGAGTTAACATGATTAAAATATGGATCTACTTTTATTCTTCACATATATCATTTAAGTTCTTAACTGCAGATTGAGGGGAAAAATAAATTAATAATGTGGCCTTGCCCTCTTAGAATTTGCTGAATGATTTTTAATGTATAATAAGCACTTTGGTAAGGAGCTCTGTACCAGAATCTTGAGTCTACTGCATTCAGTAATTTAAACTTACTGAAGCACTTCACAAACTGGAATTCCAATTTGAAAGAATGAAGGTCTCCTAAAAACCCAAAGCACTCCAATAATTTAAAATTATTTTCTACTTTGTAAGTTCAGAGTCCCTACTACTTAGAAAGAGAAGTACTTATAACCAAAAGGAAAGTACCACAATAATTTCAAATCACCATGTATAGTGTAGTTTTAAGGCTCTAAAGTACTTATGGGTTTTCTTGTTTCATTTGAAGTCTTTCGATCTGAAAGTAAGTTAAGCAGTTTTTATAATGTAACAACTCAAAATGAAATACTAAGTGATTTCAAATTTAACCAAAACTATGGCAAAAATAGGGTGCATATGGTTAGAGAAAAATATAAACAAAATAACATGTATCCTCCAAACTAAATGTCCTATAAATTAAGTGGCATAAAATAATGGGATGGGAGGGGTAAACATTCATATAACAGTAATATCAGATTTTTTTTTTACATAAGTCCTATGCCCAACATAAGACTTGAACTCAGGACTGTGAGATCGAGCCACATGCTCAGGGCACCTGGGTGGCTCAGCTGGTTAAGCCTCTGACTCTTGATTTCGACTCAGGTCATGATCTCAGGATTGTGAGATGGAGCCCCAAGTGCTGGGGGTGGAGCCTGCTTAAGAGTCTCTCTCTCTCTCTCTCTCTCTCTCTCCTTGACCCTCCCACCTCCCTCCCTAAAAAACAAAGAAAAAAAAAGTTGCATGTTCTATCAAATGAGCCAGCCAGGTGCCCCCCACCCCAATATCAGATTTTTAAAGTCATAACTCAGAATGCATTTACGGACTCTAATAAGGAAAGATTAAAAAGAGAATAAAACTGTATGCTTAATTTTTTAATCTAGTGTTGTACTAGAGTCAGTTTATACAGTCTCAAGAGAAATCAGTCATGTATACCTCTTCCCCATTCTGTACTGATCTGAAACATATTGGTAGCTTGAAATAAGTCATGGTAGGAGCATTTATGCCATCAAAATTGACAAATACTACCAATTAGGCCTTTTGCCTAAGAGTCAGTTGTTAAACATTTCCTAGCATACTACCACTTACCAGTTTGCTCTATTAATTTCTTTGCTAGGCTCTTACAATTCTAAGGGGCAGTGACTCACTCTGGTTGCCTGAAATAATGGGGAGAAAAATGGTGGTTTTGAAAGACTAAGGGGACAATGACTCTTAGTCAAGAGGAGTCCTAGGTCAAGAACCAAATAGTGAAGAACCAAGAGCATCACCGAAATGACAACTCGGTTGTCAGTGGTTCAGAATCTAAGGCAGCTAGGTTCCTCAGCAGTGAATCTTAGCTTGGGACTCCTTAGGTAGATATCTGCTTCTGTATGCAACTCTATGCTTATCTGCCCACTATTAGCTGCTTCTTCAAACTCTACTCTGCAACTTTTCTCTATGTCATAGCTTACAGTTACGCATGATTCTGAATTACTTACAACTCTGTTTTACACATGTTGCTTTAAGATCCCTCCTGCCTCATGTGTGCGTCCGTGTGTATCTCTTCATTTTTAGTCCTTGCTTGCTGCCAAATACTTGATTCTTTTCATATTTCCAAGCCAACATTACAGAGGTTAGCAAATCTCATGAGCCAATTTCTGTGAGGGACATGTTCCATGAAAGTCCTCCTACCGGAATCACTGGATATTGTAGAATTTGTTTACTGTGTATCTTCTCCGGATATTAATAGAAACACAATGCCAAGTAAGAGTATCCCTAAACACAAGAAATTATGTTTTGACTACAGAAAAATCTAGTTTACTAAAGTACTATATAGTTAAAAAAGGAATAAGTATAGAAATAGTACAAAAACAGTGCTATGGACATTTTAGAAAGGGAGACTATTTCTGGCTACATGAAGGCAGTCTCAAGGCAAATAGTTTAAAAAAAAAAAAGGCCTTTGTAGGGGTGCCTACAGCTCAGTCTGACTGAGGGCAGCTCAGTCAGTTAAGGTTCTGCCTTCAGCTCAGGTCATGATCCTAAGGTCCTGGGATTGAGCCCCACATCAGGCTCCCTGCTCAGCAGGAAGCCTGGTTCTCCTCCTCTTTCCTGCTCGCGCTCTCTCTCTCACTATCTCTGTCTCTCTCATACAAATAAAATATTTTTTAAAAATGGCCTTTGTAGATAATTAATAAAACAAAGCTGAAAAAGATGACATTCTAGGCAGAAAGAAGAATCTGGGAGTTGTTGGAGATAATTATTCATAGGTCTATCACATTTTTCCACATCTTGGGAGCAAGTCACTGATTGACACTTTTTCCTGGAATCTATGCCAAGACACAGATAGTAACTCCTTTGGAGCAAGGGTCCGGGATTCTCCCTGTTCATTATAAAAGATTCCAGTTTCCCAAGCTCAGTGTTCATTCACAACCCACCATGAGTACTGGTATTGTCCCACTCCCTTTCTGTCAACCTGGGTGAAGTGGAGCTTAAGGAGTTGGCACAAAATACGCTGATACTCTGGCTCCTGTTTCTGCATTGACTAATAAACTGTCCTTTGTCTCTGCTCCAGGAGTCTCCTGCAGTCTACCAGCATCCATGAAACCACTAGGCTAACAGAATGCAGGTAGGAGGAAATCTCAGATTCTTCACAGTTCTTGACAGAAGCGAGATGTAACAGACCATGCATGTATCACATACAGACTGGATACAGGAGACCTGGCAAGAATACCAGGAAATCTACCAGGTGCTACTTGGCCTCTGATTGTCAAGATGAGGTGTTTTCATTCAGTTAAGTCGTCACTGCTGAGCTGTGGTGAAGGTTTTTGAGCAGAGAAGTGGTATCAGGGACATATTTTAGAAGGGCTGCTCTAACAGTAGTTTATACATAGGACCGATTTGAGGGGGAAGAGGAAGAATTAGGCAGTCCAGAGAGGAGACCCCTGAAGGATTTATGATACACATGTAATTCAGGTCTTGGCTGCAGTATGGCAGTGGGAATGGGGAGGTAGGCTTGCTTTGAGGCCCAGGACAGAAGCAAAATTTACAGGAATTAGCTATTAGCCAAACTTAAAAAGGGATGAAAAACATAGTTAAGAATAATTCCAAAGAGGCTTAAAAAAGTTTACATGTTTAATAGTTCTTTCGGGACTCAAACCTAAGGAGATAGTATTAAAATGAAGACAGAGATTTATGGGCAAAGACAGTTATCTCAATATTGTTTGTTATAGTGAAAAACTGAAAATAATTTAAATATTCAAGATTTAGGAAGTGATAAGAAAACTATGCAGTGACCATGCAATTAAAATATTTGTTAAATATTCAAATTTAAAAAATTTGATGAAATACTTTTCCTTAAAAATGCTTTAATGAAAATATTTTTAAAACATTGGACTATATTCATGTGATAATGTCTATGAAATATAGAAAAACTTAAAAATGGTACAATCACAATTGTATAAAAATCTTCAAAGAATTCAAAGGGAATTTACCTATTAGCTAATGGAATTAAGGATATTTTCAACTCTGCACATCGTTACACCTTAGATAATTTTTATAATGCATACATAGTACCTTTAAAAGTTTTTTAAAATTATTTAAACTAAAAAAAATAGTTTAGGAACTCTACAGGACTAACAAAATGTAGTATTAGCTTTTAAAAAATAGGAATATTGTGAAGGAAGAGTAAATATGAAGGATATATATTATGAATAAAACATAAAAACTAAATGAGCCATTTCATTTAAAATAATGAGTTTTATTATTTATAAGTAATAAAAAAAATCCCTTTGTCCAGTTCTCTGAAAACCTCATCCTACTGGCTAAAGTATTTTCTGTAAGAAGGGCTTAGATGAAGTTTTGGGGTGTGCACATTCCCATTTATCCATGTCTCCCCTTCCTTTCTGCTTTACCCTCTTTTATCTAGGGGGTCGTGAAAACGTCTGGGGTGCTCCCAACATTGTTTCCTTTGCTCTGCATCCTCAGGCTTTCTCCTGATTTGCACGCTTTTCCATTCCCTGACCCTTTTTATCCACCTGCCATTATTTTTCAGCATTTCTCTTACTCCTTCTAGGTCCTCCTCTCTCCTAGGCAAGGACAAAGAATAGCAATGACCTACAATCAGATAGAAAACAAGAGATCAATGCTGTAAGATTAATTAACTATTGGAATATCCCCTCCACTTCCCTAATGCTTTAATCAAATAAAATACATGTGTCTATTTTCATGTCCACTGCTAACTTCTTAGTCCCAACTACCATCGTTCCTCACTTCCTGCCGTAAAGAACTCTTCTGTTTTATCCACTAAGTAATCATAAAAATATTACTTAGTAATAAAATACAAAATTAAGGACCCAGACCATTTATTCTTCTGTTTAAAAAATTATCCAGTGCTTCCTAATTCCCCTAGAAAGGAGTTCAAATAAGTTCTCCTGGTCTAGAAGGTCCTGTCTGATCTGGACCCTGCAGACCAAGTGGCCTGCCTACTCTTTCGGCCTGGAGCGCTTGGACCAGATCTTCTGTGGTAGGTTCCTTGTTGCCTCGCAGGTCACAGCTCCACCATCTGCTCCTCAAGGACGCCTCCCTGATTGCACAGGACAGCTCCTCTCATTGCTCCTATGGAGCAATGGACTACTAGAAAGTCTCTCTTCCACTTGTTTCCTTGTTTTCTATCTTTATTTTCCTCCAATAAGAGATGGATTCCCTGCTAGCAAGGATCTTGTGTATGTCAGGTCACTACTACACCACCAAAAGGACCTGGTTCAACAGAGTTTTAGCCATTCCATAAAAGAATCAAAGTATCAGTGGTTGTAGAAAAACAGAATTTATCCCTCATGCACAAAAATGGAAATGTAGGTTTCGGTGGTTAAAAGTGAATGGAGGCCCCATGATCTTCCTAGAAACTTGGGCTCCAATCTTTCTGTTCCACTACCCTCAGCACACAACCTCCAAATTCCAAGATCATACCGTGGTCAAGAAAGCTGCTATCAGACCATGAAGTATTAGACTTCCTGAAAGTCATACATAACACTTCAGCTTGCATCTCACTGGCCAGAATGAGTCATATGGTCATCCCTCACTTCAAAGGGGGCCAGGAAATATGATATTTATTCTGTGTGGAATGTGTCAGAATCACACCTCAAGATCAATGACCAAAGCAAAAGGAGAAGATAGATGGGTACTGGGTAGGAATCTCTCCCACAGGTTATAGGGTTAGACAGGTTCTGAGGTTTACTGATGTAACCAAAGGCTTTTTGTCTCTCCACTCTTCCTTCAGGCTTGCTCCTGGAGTTGTTATAAGATCTCTGCATAAAACTTCCTTGTTCACATCCAGAGAAAGAGACAGACACACCTCAGGTTGTTTTCTCAATAGAGAGAGGCAGCATCTTCCCTATATACCCCAGAATATGTCTCCTTCAATCCCACTGGTCATAACTAAATCAGCAACTATATGTTAAACTAATTAGCTTGGGACTAAGTCACCTGTATCTTTATAGCAAACAGAAATTGAGTTACCTTACACCTAAGCAAAAGGACTGTGGGTGGGCACTGGGGATACTTGATTAATAATTAGAAGAATTAGGGGCAGAGCAAGATGGCGGAGGAGTAGGAGACCTAGATTTCGTCTGGTCTCAGGAATTCAGCTGAATAGGGATCAAACCATTCTGAACACCTACGAACTCAACAGGAGATCGAAGAGAAGAATAGCAACAACTCTCTGAACAGAAAAGCGACCACTTACTGGAAGGTAGGACGGGCGGAGAAGTGAATCCGAGGCTATATTCAGGAGGATAGACAGCGGGGGAGGGGGCCTCCCTCCGCCGCTTGCAGAGCACAAAATCGGAACTTTTAGAAGTTGGCTCCGCTGAGGGACGTCGCTCCAGTGGCTAAGCGGGGGGTGGAACCCTCTTGGGACAGTGTGGTCTCAGGACCCTCGGGGTCACAGAAAGACCAGGGGTGCCTGGGTGCGGCAGAGCTCCCAGGTATCGGAGCAGGGAAGCCAGCTGCAGAGATGGAGCCGAGGCGCGGACTCTCAGCTCGGGGTTGCCATAAACTGTGATCCGCGGCCCAGTCGGGCCACTGCTCCTCCAGCAGGGACCCAACAAGCGGCAGAGCCGGGGAGACTCTCCTTCCTCCCCCAGGAGGAGTGGCGCGGGAGCGCACTGCAGGGATCTGCTGGGTTTGGAGACTCCACACCAAGTCAGGTGCCAGAGATAGAAACGCTCGGTCACAGGCCAGGTGAGCACGGAGTGCGGCCGGAGACCGAGGAGACGGGAGTAATTGACTGCTTTTCTCTGGGGGCTCACTGAGAAGTGGGGCCCCCGAGTTCTCAGCTCCTCCGGGGTGGAGATTGGGAGGCCACCATTTTCACTCTCATCCTCCAAAACTGTATGGAAAGCTTGCAGGGAACAAAAGCTCCCGAGAGCAAACCCAAGCAGATTGCTTAGCCCGGACGACAAGGGCGGGGCAATTCCGCCTCCAGCAAAGACATTTGGGAACCACGGCAACAGGCCCCTCCCCCAGAAGATCAGCAAGAACAGCCAGCCAAGACCAAGTTCACCGATCAAGGAGAACGGGAGAACTCCAGCGCTAGGGGAATACTGCACATAGAATTCATGGCTTTTTTACCATGATTCATTAGTTTTTCAAAGTGAATTTTTTTTAACTTTTTTTTTAATTTTTCTTTTTCCCTTTTTCAACCAACATTTTATCAATCCCTTTTGGAAAAAAGAAAAAAAAATATTTTTCATTTTTAGAGTCATATTCTATCCCTTCATAGTAGATACCCTTATTTTCGGCATATATATATATATATATATAAGTTGGTCTCTCTTTAAAATTTTGAGATACAGTTTCTTCTAACAGATCAAAATATACCCTAAATCACTAGTGTATGGCTTTGTTCTAGTCTCCTGCCTGATCACATTCTCTCCCTTTCTTTTTTCTTTTTTTTTTTTTACATCTTTTCTTTTTTCAAACAACTTATCAATTCCTTTTATAAAATCTTTTATAATTTTCATCTTTACAGTCATCTTCCATCCCTTCATTGTATCAACCCTTATTCTGTACATATATGTCTTTCTTTCTTTAAAATTATAGGAGTCACTTTCTTCTAACAGACCAAAATACACCCAAAATCTAGTGTGTGGCACTGATCTATGCACTAGCCTGATCATATTTGATCATATTCTGTTTATTTTTGTTTTGTTCTGTTTTTGTTTGTTTTTATCCTTTTCCTTTTTTTTTTTTTTTTCACTCTTCTTTCTTCTTTCTTTCCCTTTCTTTTCCCCTGGTTTTAGGTCTTTTCTGATTTGTTTAGAGTATATTTGCTGGGAAGTTCTTAACCTGTTAGCATTTTGTTCTCTCATTCATCTATTCTCCTCTGGACAAAATGACAAGACAAAAAAAATCACCTCAGCAAAAAGAACAAGAAGTAGTACCGTCTGCCAGGGACCTACTCAATACGGACATTAGTACAATGTCGGACCTAGAGTTCAGAATCATGATTTTAAAGATACTAGCTGGGCCTGAAAAAAGCATGGAAGTTATTAGAGAAACCCTTCCTGGAGAAATAAAAGAACTAAAATCTAACCAAATCGAAATCAAAAAGGCTATTAATGAAGTGCAAAAAAAAAATGGGGGCACTCACTGCTAGGATAAATGAGGCAGAAGAGAGAATCAGCAATATAGAAGACCAAATGATGGAAAATAAAGAAGCTGAGAAAAAGAGAGATAAACAACTACTGGATCACGAGGGCAGAATTTGAGAGATAAGCAATACGATAAGACCAAACGACATTAGAATAATTGGGATCCCAGAAGAAGAAGAAAGAGAGAGAGGGGCAGAAGGTATATTGGAGCAAATTATAGCAGAGAACTTCCCTAATGTGAGGAAGGAAACAGGCATCAAAATCCAGGAGGCGCAGAGAACCCCTCTCAAAATCAATAAAAATAGGTCAACACCCTGACATCTAATAGTAAAACTTACGAGTCTCAGAGACAAAGAGAAAATCTTGAAAGCAGCTCGGGAGAAGAGATATGTAACCTATAATGGTAGAAACATTAGAATGGCAACAGACCTATCCACAGAGACCTGGCAGGCCAGAAAGGACTGGCATGACATCTTCAGAGGACTAAATGAGAAAAAATATGCAGCCAAGAATACTACATCCAGCTAGGCTGTCATTGAAAATTGAAGGAGAGATAAAAAGCTTCCAGGACAAACAAAAACTAAAGGAATTTGCAAACATGAAACCAGCCCTCCAAGAAATATTGAAAGGGGTCCTCTAAGCAAAGAGAGAGCCTAAAAGCAGCAGAGACTAGAAAGGAATACAGACAATATACAGTAACAGTCACCTTACAGGCAATACAATGGCACTAAATTCATATCTTTCAATAGTTACCCTGAATGTAAATGGGCTAAATGCCCCAATCAAAAGACACAGGCTATCAGATTGGATTCAAAAACAGGACCCATCAATATGCTGTCTGCAAGAGACTCATTTTAGACTCAAAGGCACCCCCAGATTGAAAGTGAGGGGGTGGAAAACCATTTACCATGTTAATGGACACCAAAAGAAAGCTGGGGTGGCAATCCTTATATCAGACAAATTAGATTTTCAAACAAAGACTGTAATAAGAGATGAGGAAGGACACTACATCCCACTTAAAGGGTCTATCCAACAAGAAGATCTAACAATTGTAAATATCTATGCCCCTAACATGGGAGCAGCCAATTATATAAGGCAATTAATAACAAAAGCAAAGAAACACATTGAAAACAATACAATAATAGTGGGGGACTTTAACACCCTCCTGACTGAAATGGACAGATCATCTAAGCAAAAGATTAACAAGGAAATAAAGACTTTAAACGACACACTGGACCAAATGGACTTCACAGACATATTCAGAACATTCCATCCCAAAGCAACGGAATACACATTCTTCTCTAGTGCCCATGGAACATTCTCCAGAACAGATAACATCTAGGTCACAAATCAGGTCTCAACTGGTACCAAAAGATTGGGATCATTCCCTGCATATTTTCAGACCACAGTGCTTTGAAACTAGAACTCAATCACAAGAGGAAAGTCAGAAAGAACTCACATACATGAGGCTAAAGAGCATCCTACGAAAGAATGAATGGGTCAACCAGGAAATTAAAGAAGAATTTAAAAAATTCATGGAAACCAATGAAAATGAAAACATAGTTATGTTTTCATAGATCCCCAAATCTTTGGGATACAGCAAAGGCAGTCCTGAGAGGAAAGTATATAGCAATACAAGCCTTTCTCAAGAAACAAGAAAGGTCTCAAATATACAACCTAACCCTACACCTGAAGGAGCTAGAGAAAAAACAGCAAATAAAGCCTAAACCCAGCAGGAGAAGAGAAATAATAAAGATCAGAGCAGAAATCAATGAACTAGAAACCAAAGAACAGTAGAAACTAGGAGCTGGTTCTTTGAAAGAAGTAACAAGATCGATAAACCCCTGGCCAGACTTACCAAAAAGAAAAGAGAAATGACCCCAATCAACAAAATCATGAATGAAAGAGGAGAGATCACAACCAACACCAAAGAAATACAAACAATTATAAGAACATATTATCAGAAACTCTATGCCAGCAAATTAAGATAACCTGGAAGAAATGGATGCATTCCTAGAGATGTATCAACTACCAAAATTGAACCAGGAAGAAATAGAAAACCTGAACAGACCTATAACCACTAACAAAATTGAAGCAGTCATCAAAAATCTCCCAACAAACAAAAGCCCAGGGCCAGATGGCTTCCCAGAGGAATTGTACGAAACATTTAAAGATGAATTAATACCTATTCTCCTGAAACTGTCCCAAAAAATAGAAATGGAAGGAAAACTTCCAAACTCATTTTATGAGGCCAGCATTACCTTGATCCCAAAACCAGACAAAGACTCCATCAAAAAGGAGAATTACGGACCAATATCCTCAATGAACATGGATGCAAAAATTCTCACCAAAATACTGGCCAATAGGATCCAACAGTACATTAAAAGGATTATTCACCATGACCAAGTGGGATTTATCCCTGGGCTGCAAGGTTGGTTCAACATCCGCAAATCAATCAATATGATACAATATATTAACAAAAGAAAGAACAAGAATCATATGATCCTCTCAATAGATGCAGAAAAAGCATTTGACAAAGTATAGCACCCTTTCTTGATCAAAACTCTTCAGAGTACAGGGATAGAGAGTACATACCTCAAAATCATAAAAGCCATCTATGAAAAACCTACAGCGAATATCATTCTCAATGGGGAAAAGCTGAGAGCTTTCCCCCTAAGGTCAGGAACGTGGCAGGGATGTCCACTATCACCACTGCTCTTCAACATAGAAGTCCTAGCCACAGCAATCAGACAACAAAAAGAAATCAAAGGCATCCAAATCGGCACAGAGGAAGTCAAACTCTCACTCTTTGCAGATGATATGATACTGTATGTGGAAAACCCAAAAGACTCCACCCCAAAACTGCTAGAACTCATAGACGAATTCAGTAAAGTGGCAGGATATAAAATCAATGCACAGAAATCAGTGGCATTCCTATACACCAACAACAAGACAGAAGAGAGACAAATTAAGGAGTCAATCCCATTTACAATTGCACCCAAAGCCATAAGATACCTGGGAATAAATCTAACCAAAGAGGAAAGGATCTATACTCAGAAAACTATAAAATACTCATGAAAGAAATTGAGGAAGACACAAAGAAATGGAAAAACTTTCCATGCTCATGGACTGGGAGAACGAACATTGTGAAGATGTCAATGCTACCTAGAGCAATCTACACATTCAATGCAATCCCCATGAAAATACCATCCACTTTTTTCAAAGAAATGGAACAAATAATCCTAAAATTTGTATGGAACCAGAAGAGACCCCGAATAGCCAGAGGAATGTTGAAAAAGAAAAGCAAAGCTGGCAGCATCAGAATTCCAGACTTCCAGCTCTATTACAAAGCTGTCATCATCAAGACAGTATGGTACTGGCACAAAAACAGACACATAGATCAATGGAACAGAATAGAGCGCCCAGAAATGGACCCTCAACTCTATGGTCAACTAATCTTTGACAAAGCAGGAAAGAATGTCCAATGGAAAAAAGACAGTCTCTTCAACAAATGGTGTTGGGAAAATTGGCAGCCACATGCAGAAGAATGAAACTGGACCATTTCCTTACACCACACACAAAAATAGACTCCAAATGGTTGAAAGACCTAAACGTGAGGCAGGAGTCCATCAACATCCCAAAGGAGAACGCAGGCAGCAACCTCTTCGACTTCAGCCGCAGCACCTTCTTCCTAGAAACATTGCCAAAGGCAAGGGAAGCAAGGGCAAAAATGAACTATTGGGACTTCATCAAGATAAAAAGCTTTTGCACAGCAAAAGAAACAGTCCACAAAACCAAAAGACAACCGACAGAATGGGAGAAAATATTTGCAAATGACATATCAGATAAAGGGCTAGTATCCAAAATCTATAAAAAAAACTTATCAAACTCAGCACCCAAAAAACAAATAATCCAATCAAGAAATGGGCAGAAGACACGAACATTTTTCCAAAGAAGACATCCAAATGGCCAACAGACACATGAAAAATTGCTCAACATCGCTCGGCATCAGGGAAATCCAAATCAAAACCTCAATGAGATACCACCTCACACCAGTCAGAATGGCTAAAATTAACAAGTCAGGAAACGACAGATGTTGGCGGGGATGCAGAGAAAGGGGAAGCCTCCTACACTGTTTGTGGGAATGCAAGTTGGTGCAACCCCTCTGGAAAACAGTATGGAGGTTCCTCAAACAGTTGAAAAGAGAGCTACCATAGGATCCAGCAATTTCACTACTGGGTATTTAGCACAAAGATACAAAGGTAGGGATTCGAAGGGGTACATGCACCCCAGTGTTTATAGCAGCAATGTCCACAATAGCCAAACTATGGAAAGAGCCAAGATGTCCATCGACAGATGAATGGATAAAGAAGAGGTGGTATATATACACAATGGAATATTATGCAGCCATCAAAAGGAATGAGATCTTGCCATTTGCAACGACGTGGATGGAACTGGAGGGTGTTATGGTGAGTGAAATAAGTCAATCAGAGAAAGACATGTATCATACGACCTCACTGATATGAGGAATTCTGTATCTCAGGAAACAAACTGAGGGTTGCTGGACTGGTGGGGGGTGGGAGGGATGAGGTGGCTGGGTGATAGACATTGGAGAGGGTATGTGCTATGGCGAGTGCTGTGAATTGTGAAAGACTGTTGAATCACATTATCTGTATCTCTGAAACAAATAATGCAGTATATGTTAGGAAGAAAAAAAGAAGATAGCAGGAAGGGAAGAATGAAGGGGGGGAATTGGAGGGGGAGACGAACCATGAAAGACGATGAACTCTGAAACACAAACTGAGGGTTCTAGAGGGGAGGGGGGTGGGGGGATGGATTAGCCTGGTGATGGGTATTAAAGAGGGCACGTTCTTTGTGGAGCACTGGGTGTTATGCACAAACAATGAAACATGGAATGCTACATCCAAAACTAATGATGTAATGTATGGTGATTAACATAACAATATAAAAATAAAAAATAAAAAATAATTACCAAGAGCAGGCAGAGACGTTGAGTGGGTCATTTTGGGGGTTACGCATGTTTTTCAACCCAAATCAAACAATATATCACAGCAAGAGTGTTATCTCCTAGTTTTCCTCAATCTTTTGATGATTTTTTTTTAAAGATTTTATTTATTTATTTGACAGAGAGAGACAGCCAGAGAGGGAACACGATCAGGGTAAGTGGGAGAGGGAGAAGCAGGCTTCCCGCGGAGCAGGGAGCCCGATGTGGGACTTGATCCCAGGACCCTGGGATCATGACCTGAGCCGAAGGCAGACGCTTAACGATTGAGCCACCCAGGCGCCCCTAGTTTTCCTCAATCTATTTATGTTTTCATTTCTTGTCTTCATTAACTAAAACCAACTCAAGAACTACCACTGTCCAATATGGGGATCAGTAGGCACATGTGACTATTCAGCATTTCAAAGATGACTAATATAAACTGATATGAGCTGTGATTATAAAATGCAGCCCTGGATTTCAAAGACCTAGTATGAAAAAAAGATTAGAAATACCTCTTTAATAAGTTGTACATTGATTACATGTCAAATGTTAATATCTTAGGTATACTGAGTTAATTGAAAGGTATTATTAGACTTTTACTTGTTTTTACCTTTGAATGTGGCTACTAAAAATTACAAACTACATGTGTGGCTCCTATAATATGTTAGACAACACTAATAAAAATTTTTTTATTGCCTAAGAGACTACCTTACATGAACTCTCACCTTGACTACCTCTATCTTTAAACAAACCTGAACTCACACACTGACTGCATCCCCAGATCCCACTCCCTACTCACTTTTCCAGCTCTTCCTTCAATGTCATCTCTTCCATAAAGCCTTAGGATGATTCCTGCCTGATTGGAAGTCACATCCTCCCCTTCTCTGACTACCATACATTTCTTCCTGTGCAGATTTACGGCAGAGAACACCCTGTGCTTTATATTACAGGGAACTGTTTGTGTGTTTTAGCACTTCTATAGACTTCATGCTTTCTTTTCTGGGCAGAAGTTTTTGCTTCTGAGTCTTTGTATCTTCCCTTAAGCCCTTGACTGTGATAGGAGTTTAACAAAATATCTGTGGATGAGAGAATAAATAGTGCTGCTGTGAGAAACAAAAGGGACAGATAGGCCTTTTATGGAAGAAAGGCTGAGGAATTAGAGTGCTAGAGAGAAAGCAAGGGCCCAGAGGGCTTTTGAAAAGTGATGAAATACCAGTTGTGTGGCCTAAAGACAAAGAATGCTTCCTATGAAAGCGAAAAGTATGCAGTTTAGAATCCACATCATTCTAAGAGTCTAGATCTAGAGGCTTTTTAAACAAACAAAAAAAAATTTTCCCCACCCACATACACTTGAATCGAAAATGGTTGAAGGGAAAACATCTTAGATTTGGCCTTACTATAAAAATTGGGAAAATTACTTTTGAGTGTCTCAAAGCAATTCAGTCTAAAACAGTAGTAAAATGTTCATGACATTTCAGCATTCTGGGGTCCCTTGAGAACAGAGGTAAAGAAAATCCATCCAAAGTTTCTCCTTAGGGTCAACTTCCCTCATTAATGGTACTCAGAAATTGCAGTGCTTCCTGAAGCCTGAATGATCTTCTTCAGTTGACTTCCTGGTAGAATTACTAGGTTTCAAGAGACCACCAGAGAGCCTTCTAGCCAATTCTAAATTTTTCTGCACTTAGCGAGCCAAGGACCACAAGGCTGCTAAGACAGAGCAATGGCTATGCATGATAATCTAATTCAAGGTCAGATTTAAACTATCATCTAAGCAGGCCACAGTTCCCAGGAAAAAATTCATGAGCTACTGCATTAAACAAGCTTGAATCTTCCCAAGCTCTTAAATTGGAAACCAATAGTTACAGAATATTACCCTTCTTTAGTTTTTCATTTTTACATTCAGTTTTTTAGTTTTACATTTACAGTCAAAACTACCATCTTCAGAACATTCAACCTGCAAACTTCTTGCAAGATCCTTCATATTTGCTGTATTTAATTTGGACCACCCTTTGTAACTACACCATTTGAGATAGGCTACAGCATTATACAACATAAATGTAAAATAAGAGAAATAGGCAAAGAAAATAAGGCTAGATAAGTAAAACTCCAGTATGACTTTATATTGAGAATGGCATGCATGTTCATACTTGCTAAATGTGGGCTACATATTTTAAAATAAGTTGCATTTTCAGTAGTCAATTGTAAAATTATAAATGAGGATTTATGATAAGTGGGCATTTGGTTGCCAATCCATCCATCAATCTGATCTAGTGAGCTCTACCACCACTATGTATTCCTATTTAAGATATATTTATCCTCTAGACAGGGCGGCTACAGAGGAACTATCTTTTTGCCTGTGTGCACTTCCATCTCCTTTATTTAGTACTCATTACATTATTAGAAAAAGTCACAAAAGGGGCGCCTGGCTGGCTCAGCTGGTTGGGCGTCCAGCTTTTGACTTTTGCTCAGGTCATGATTTCAGGGTCATGAGATCAAGCCCTCCGTCAGTGCTTGGGATTCTCTCTCTCCCTCTCCTGCTCTTCCCCGCTCTCTCCCTTTAAAACATACCACATTTCTAAAACAAACCATGTTAAATTGGGATGTTATCTTAAAGTGTAAAAAAAAAAGTTTGTTTTTTAATAAATTTAGTTTATAATTCAACTGGGCATCAATTCTTATAACAGTTGTAGACTGAATTAAATTCTGACTTTTCCAACAAAAAATTAAGATAGGACAAAATGGCACTTTGTCAATAATTCTGGTAGTATATGAGTAATTCTATATTACAGAAACTTCAGGGAATCAGATCTTGTCAAATCTGAAACTTCAGTTTGCAACTGAATTCTAAGTTGGATATTTTATATGAGTCATAATCAATGAGGGACTATTAAAAGGCTTTGACTGGACTGGTGTGAGAAGATGCTACTGTGAATTGCATAGGCTGTTTTAATTCAGTAGGTGACTAGTTTTATAGAACATTAGTTAATTGGAGACTATTTTCCTTATTTTAACCTTTGGTTCTCCATCAACATCATAACTTGGGTACTCAGTGAATATTTGGGTAATTAGTATAGCCCGACATCAACTAGTCAATTAACTTTATTTGCTGCTTCTCCATAGATTTTGTTTTCCCATGCTAGAACTCTGCTTTTAATTCCAACTTTAATTATTCAGATAGCTACAGTCATATTCACCTGAAACTGCTTTTTAACTGATAAAATTGAACTCAGGCTTTTCCCTGTTCTCACCCACCTGGTAGCATACTGTAACCTTCTATTGATTAAGCAACTTTCCTTGAAAGTCATGGACTTTGGATTTGCAACTATGCAGCAGGTCAGACTTTCAGGCCAAGTAGTTAGGTATAAAAGATGTGTAAATTTATTTAATTTTCTAAAACTTAATTTCTAATATGAGCCTTAATTCTTCATCCAGGATCCTGAGACTTAATCTCTCAGTATGAGCAGAGCATGCACTGTCTCTCACTTTGTGCAGCAAGGTCCCTCTTTAGATTTATCTAACTCCCTCTCGGCTGCTTCCCCATTCCTCTTGGGCACAGAGGAAGAATTCCATTGCTGGGGGAAACTCACTGAGGTTTCCTAAGAACATTAACCATCTTAATGCTAGGACCCCCTGCCCCTTACACCAGCAACTGAGAACTCTGCGAGGCTCTAGTACAGGCGGGCCAGCCATTTCCATGGTGCGGCTTCTGCACCCTGCTGAAAGCCGAAAACTCTGGGGGCTGGTTTGTGTTTTGCACCCTCTTCAGGAATGTGGCACATGTCCCTTCTGTTCTTATATTCACAAACATACCAGGGAAAACGTATTATCCTCCTAGCCAGGAAAACATTATTTAGAATTGGCGTTAAAAAAAAAAATCCCAGGAAAAGCCAAATCACTCAGTTTTAATGTTTGGCAAGGAAATATAGAAGAAGCAGTGGAAGATCCTGAAACAATTGGGATTAAGTTGTAGGAACTAGAAGAATGGAGACATAAAAGTGAAATTAGGATCAGCTTTTAGAAAAAGCTCTTTTCTTGTCTATCTGAACTTTTGTCCTGAAGTTTGTACCTTCTAAAAACACATATCTCATTATGTCCCTTCTTGTCTTAAAACCTGAAAGGAATTTCTACCAAATAAAGTTCCGACTCCCCCAAATCCTCCCGATTTGGCTCCGAGCTACATTTTCAACCCATTTTCTCTCTATACGACAAGCTACTGACACGAGGATCTCTGCCAGTTTGCAAACAAGTGCAGAGGCATCCTTCAACTTCAACTGATTTCCACCGCTGATGCCCAAAACCAGCAATGAAGTACCAAGAACGGGATGAGAGAAATAAGGCCTCCAGTTCTCTGAGAGTTAAACTGAGTCAACATGCACCAGAACTGAGAAAATACAGTCTTTTCACAGGGATAGAAGGTTATCAGACCAAGACTTGAAAATAATCTAATTGTTAAAACAAACATCACTCAAGGAGGAATTTCTTAAATCTAAAATAGATTTATTATCAATGATTGGGTATCACTAGGGAAGGGGCAGTCAGGGAGCAAATACCGGGAGTTGACCATCCTGCTCAAAAGAGAGTTCCCTGTAATCACTGTTAGCACATGGTGGGGTTGCCCTGTAATGCAGGTGGAAGGACAGGATCACAGGACCTCATGATGTAACACTAGTATTCAATATCTGTGAGCATAGAATCTTTGTCTTTTTTGACCCCTGTTATATCCCTCAGTGGTGAATGGCATATAGATACACTCAGTATTTGTTGGAAAATTAAGTCTCACCAACTCCCACAGTTCTGATCTCTGTGTTCCTGGCAATCTTTTTAATTATGATGTAACTTCTCATACAGATAGGACAACAAGGAATGGATGGGGGCGCCTGGGTGGCTCAGTCGTTAAGTGTCTGCCTTCGGCTCAGGTCGTGATCCCAGGGTCCTGGGATCGAGTCCCGCATCGGGCTCCCTGCTCCGCGGGAAGCCTGCTTCTCCCTCTCCCACTCCCCCTGCTTGTGTTCCCTCTCTCGCTGTGTCTCTGTCAAATAAATAAATAAAATCTTTAAAAAAAAAAACCAAAAAACAAGGAGTGGATGTACTTATCCGTGAACGGATTATGACTTAATAAAGCATTTTAATTTTTATACATTGGTTTCTAGTCATTATGTTTAGATTGAATCAATCTTCTAAAAACTGATGACCTCCAGAAGCACTAACATTCAAGTCTGTAAATCTACACAACTCAGAGTGAGACCATGTGATCTACAGGCTGAGACTACGTGACCATACCACAGTTCTCCTCATTGTTGGGGTCGTTCTGAGAGACTAAGTCATCTCCCCCTTTTAGACACACCTGTAACACAGCACACACTTTCTCCAGGCTACAGAACTGCCCAAACTCGGGTTTTCATCATCTTCACCCATTGACCAGCCTCTCCGGTAAGTCTTCCCATGGCTTCCCTCTTCTGTATTCAGACTGTATACAAAGCAATCTGTCAAGGGATTAAATAGAGGGTGTTCCTCCTCCATTATTAAAGGTGGAAACTAATACCTGCCTTTCTTAAGTGTGGTGAGTATTAGTGATAACGTAAGGTAAAATTACAAGTACACGGTGAGAGTACTCAGCTCTCAGCAAATGGCAGCTATTTTAAGTACTATTTTAACAATTTGCTGATATTTCTACTACTGCATCTCAATTCAATACATTTTAATAAGCATTTTTTCAGATAAATCTCTTGACTTAAGGAATTAAACTTAGCTTCCTTGTACCTTGGCTTTTTCAACTATAAAATAATACCTGGGGCACCTGGGTGTCTCAGTCAGTTAAGCGTCTGCCTTCAGCTCTGGTCATGATCCCAGGGTCCTGAGATGGAGCCCTGTATTGGGCTCCCTGCTCAGCAGGAAGTCTGCTTCTCTCGCTCTCTATCTCTCAAATAAATAAAATCTTTAAAAAAAATAAGTAACACCTACCTTATAGAATTCTTGCAAGATTTAAATGGTTAGAACAGTGCCTCATGCAACTGTAAGCTCAGAACACTAGCCATTATTACTAGTAGTAGTAATATTTCTAGAATTTAGAGAAGAGACATGTGAATAAAGATAATTATAGTTAGACAAGCAACCCCTTAGGTATATGAAAAGACCAGAGGTAGCCCAAGCAAACAGAGATGCCTTTTATTACTGTTGGAGGAGGCTTCCTGGAAGAACTAGACTGTGAGCTTGTGTTTGCAGAATAAGATTCGTTAAGCAGACAACGGGTGGGGTTGTGAGATGAGAACATGGACTCTAGGAAGGTACATGCAGTCCAGAAGAACACGGCGTATTTTGAGAGGTAGACTAAACTGGTACAGCTGGTGTGTAAAGAGAAGTTGGGGGTGTGGCTGCTGGGGAGAGAGTAGCTCCAGAAGAGGACACAGAGATGACAAAGGTCTTACGTCTTACTAAACAGTTTGTATTTTATCCTGGGATTCTTAAGTTAGAGTTCTTAGACCTCTACTGAGCTTAGGAAATGGGCTTCAGAAAGACCATAAACACCTAGAAATTAAGTACAAGGTCTTGTAGATGCATTTTAAGTGGGAAAATGTTCCATGGCTTTTATCAGAGTTTTAAAAGGATCTCTATCCCTAAAGTGAAGAACCACTGTTACTGGTCAGAGAGAACAGTAAGGCTTTTTAAGCGGGATCAGGCTTAAGGTCCCTCTAGTGGCAGTGTGAAAGGAGGCTGGCTGGGAGAGATCTGGAGTGAGGCCTGAGGAGCCTGTTAAAGGTCTGGCAGAGGGGCCTGAGGGAGGACGGAAAGCAGATGTGGAGAGGAAAGGATGACCACTCTCCACTTGGCATTAAAATGACTCATTCTTTCTACAAGGATTTGTGGGATGTCTAATATGTGCCAGGCACTGTGCTAGCTGCCAGAAATAGAAAATCCTACCCTTTTAGAACTTTGAAAGGAACACAGGAAACAGACAATGGAAAATTATCTAATTACAGTTATGATTAGTGTTAGGGCTTCCTTTAAAAAAGAAATTTCCAGGGTTCAGGAGCTATTTTAGTTGGGGAGATAGCTTTTACTCATCTATCTTCTAACAGTAACTTGCCCCCAAGAAGTACTCGATTAATGACTATCTAATAGAATAAAGATCTCAATTTATCCTCTCCTGGTGACTTGTTTTGAGTGATTACCTGCCCTGATAGTAAACATATCTCTATAGGTTTCCAGGATGGTGCCAATGCCTGTCTTATCCATTAATGGCGAGATCCTGCTTTGTGAGACAAATCTTATGCTGACCTAAAGTTTACAAGTTACAATAAATTCATTTCTTCAAGGGAACAGTCCAATTGCTGGATATGTGATTATATCTGCTTGCCTCCTTTCTACTTTGGGGAAAAACACTGGAAATACAAAGTTGACATAGACATTACCTCTGCCTTCAAAGATCTCACAACAACATGAACTTTGCCTTTAAGAGGCAGGGAATAATGAAGGAGGTACAGGCTCATACCTGGAAGTTGTCTCAACAGGCAATTAGAAATACAATCTAGAATTTAGGGGAAATTAGGAGAAAGTCATGGCTGAAACTAGAAATGGTTCAGATAATGTAATACTTTTCAGCTTATGTACTTCTTTACTTACTCAAATAATGCAATACTCTTACTAACTTAGTGAAAATGTTATGCAATATTTACAATTCAACCAACTCCTTCAACTATCCTCAGGCGATCTTGGTGGCAGACATCTGCTTGTCCATCCTATTTCACCTGGGCTTTGGGTCACTTCAGAGCAGTTTGTTACGATTCCCTAACTGAACTTATTAGCATTTGTAAAGCCAAACTAAAAATGCAACTTGTCTCTGCCTCTTTTAAATTTTTTCATATGGTTGACAGGGTTTCACTTGTTAATTTTCTGAGTAATATTTAGCTTTTTCAAAATCATGTCCATTTGTACTTTTCTGAGCATTAATTATTTATCTCATGGTAATATGGGTGGGGTGGGGAAGCACCTGGTTGCAGAAGTAGAAAAAACTGTTTGATTAAAATAGAGAATCAGCTCTTTGATATACTTACAGATACATGAGCTAACTGTTCTATTACTTTTGCTATGGCTAAAGTAACATTAAGGAAACACTTAATCACACATCGGCCCCTGTCTGTGGAATGAATGACCTAAAGCTGTCCTGGGCTGATGTGATGGGTAATGGTTGGGACATCTTTGCTCCCTTCTCTTTTTGAAATGATTTTTTTTTTAAGATTTTATTTATTTATTTGACAGAGAGAGACACAGTGAGAGAGGGAACACAAGCAGGGGGAGTGGGAGAGGGAGAAGCAGGCTTCCCGCGGAGTGGGGAGCCCAATGTGGGACTCGATCCCAGGACCCTGGGACCATGACCTGAGCCAAAGGCAGTTGCTTAATGACTGAGCCACCCAGGCGCCCTCTTTTTGAAATGATTAAGAGAATTGATAACACGTTGAACTAAATGTCAGCCAAAATCAATAACCAGGAGGTGAAAGCAGGCTGAGGCAAGTGAATTGACTTCAGACATAAAAACAGGCCAATGGAACAGAATTCCCAACCAGAGAGGCTAACTTGCCCTCTGCTGCCATGGCAAAAGAATATGAAACCTGCTGTTGAAACTGGATGTCACCCACCCAAGAGTTCAGGTGGGAATTGCTGATGGGGTCAAGCAGGCTGCCTGCCCCAGCTAACAGGACAGCTTCTTGGTGTCCATCTCAACCCAACTGTCAAGCTTCAGAAAAAATAAAATAATTACACCATCACGTATTTCTATGCAAAAATAATTCTAAAAATAACACTTAAGTCTACTCATGCTACACAATTTCCCACACTTTTAAAAGCCATTTACTTCTACTTTTAAGTTAATTATCTCTTCATTTTATGAAATGCTACTCCATTTTTATGTTGATTTTTCTAGCAATTCTAACAGTTGTGTCTTTGATTATATTTTTAATTTGCAGTCTAGTCTAAGCTTTCAGAGAGAGGAAACAAGACAGCAAGAGAGGGATTGAGAAAGAAGGAGAGAAAGAGTGAGTGGGAGAGTGAGTGAGTGAGTGAGTGAGAGAGAAAGAGAGATCTGTGTTTGAAAGTCTGTACTTCCGTATTTAGAATGATCCATTGTCTTTATCTAGGAAGACTGTTAGTGGCCAAGCCCAAAGTATCTTTTCTAATACAGGCTGAAGCCGCTCTTGATTTAAATATATGCTGAAAGGCATATATTTCTAAATTGAAGTATTAAAGCCCTTAATGGATGTAACTCCACACAGATCTTTTCATAAACCTTGAAAATTATTTTTAAATATTTCATTGATAGAGGAAGTTTAGAGCAAAATTTGGAGGTGTAATTGTTAAAAATGTCGATTAAATAAAAATATCAATTTCCAAAACATACAAGAATATTAATTATCTAAACGTAAAAGTCAAGGAGATTACTGAAACAGCTTCCTAAGTAGTTTCACCTCCATATTTAGCACCTCTCCAAGCTGGATCCATTCATGGCACTCACTTGCTTAAAATTCTTTACAGTAATGGCTCTCTGATTATGGTCCCCAAATCAACACCACCATCATCACCTTGGCCACCACTGATTCCTGTCTTAGTACTGATACCCTTGTGTAGTTCCCTCCCAGTGAGCGTGGGCTGGATTTACTGACTCACTTCTATGGGACAGAATGTGGCAGATATAATGGGATGTCACTTTGAAAATTAGGTTACAAAAAAGATTATGGCTTTTATCTTGGGGCGGCTCTCTTGCTTGCTATCTCTGAGGGAAGCCAGCTGCCATATTGTGAGTTACCTTGTGGAGAGTCTACATAGCAAAGGACTGAGGGAGGTCCTCAGCTAGCAGCCAGCAAGGAACTGAGGCCCTCAGTCCAACAGTCTAAGTAATGGAATCTTTCCAATAACCTCATGAGTGATCTTAGAAGCAGTTCCTCCTTCAGTCAAGCTCTCAAATGAGAACAAAACCCTAACTGACACCTTACTGCAATTTTCACCTGGATTCTTGACCCACAAAAACTGTGAGATAATAAACGTTGTTTTAAGCCAATTAGTTTTGTGATTATTTGTTACACAGCCATAGATAATGAATATTCCTTGGGAACTTGACAAAAATGCAAATTATGAGGATCTACTCCAGACCTAGTGAACCAGAAACTTTGGGGGTAGGGCCCAGCAATCAGTGTTTTAACAAATCTTCCAGGTGATGCTGATACATGTTCAAATTTGAGAAACCGATATCTTATAGAAGAAAGTCTAAAACACTTAGCTGAGCCTACAAGGCCCATTCTATGCCCCCCTCTTTTTTTTAAACCTTTGTTCTCTCATCTTGTGTCATTCATCCCTAAGAATTTTCCATGCCAACCCATTTCAGCAGCAGCAGTTGCAGCTGAACACATTTTAGCAGCCACTAACTGGCTTATTAGATACTAAAAGCTATGCTAACTATATATATTATCTCATTTATTAATAATTAGGAGAGTAATGATAGATATCACTTGAGTACAGACTCCATATCAGGTCACTCTCTGTATAATGTCACACGAAAATTTGCTAGCCAAACTCTATGAAAACTATGGTATTATCATCTCATTTTAAAACTAAGGAAAACAAGTTTCAGAAAGATAAAGTAACTTGCCTGAGAGCACATGGAGAACTATTAGAGTCAAGATTTGGCATGAATCTGACTGCAGAGTTTGCACACTGAGCCAATGGGTTGCACCACTTCCCAGAATTACATAGACTGCAGTTCCTTAAGCTCCCTGTGTCCTCTCAAGTCTCAAGGCCTCTTCCATCAAACTAAGTTCAGGGGTAACTGCCTTTATGAAACTTTCTGACTCTCTCTGACAAATACCCATGCCCCTTCTTCATGCTTATTGAAAACTTATTATATGCCTGCAAACATTCCAGATATTATAAATTTAGCACTGGAATAAAACAATAAATCAACAGACAAAAATTATTGCATTGGAGCTTATATTCTATTTGGGGGTTAGGGGGACAGCCTAAAAGATATACTTGAAAACTAATAATTATTCTAGATGATAATGAGAAAGTAGCATATAATAACAGAGAACATGTATAGAGAATATGTTAGTGGTGGAAGAAGTGTCTTCTGATATTAAATACAATAGTTAGAGAGTCTCATGCTAAAGGAAACATTTGAATAAATTCCTGATGTAGACCAAGAAGGCAGTTTGTGGTAGGAGAATAACATAACTAGGCAAAAGCAAGTGCAAAGGTCCTGAGGTAGGAGAGTGTCAGCCATGTTGGGGAAACATCAAGGAGACCAGAGCAGCTGCAGTGGACTGAGTTAAACAGCAGGTAGCAGGAGATGAGGCCAAAGAGAGAGAGAGATTGGAAGAGTGACATCAAGAAGGGCCTTACAACCCATCATAAAGAATTTGGAGTTTTCTCTGCTTGGGATGGGAAATCACTGAAGGATGCTGAATAGAAGGAAAGGCATGACTTAATTTGTAGTTTAGCAGACAACTTTGGCCAATGTGTTGAGAAGAGACTATACAGGCAAAGGTGGAAGCAGAGACCAGTTAGAGTAGTTAGAAACCTATTTCAATAATAATCTAGGGTCTAGATCAGTGATCATGGAAGGTTGGGCCATGATAATAACAGTGGAAGTGCTAAGAAGTGATTAAATTCTGGATATATTTTAAAGACAGAGCTGACAGTATTTATTAAAGGATTTGATATGGAGTGTGGAAGAAAAGGAGTCAACTTTTTTTTGTTTGAACAACTAAAAGGATGGAGTTGTCCTTTACTGAGATAGGGAAGAATGTGTAACATGTAAGTTTAGGGGGAAAGTTCAAGAATTTGGGTTTGGAATGTTAAGTTTGTGTAGCAGGTTAGTTATCTAAATGGAGACATCCAAGTAGAAATCAGATACACAGAGACATTCAGAGGAGCAGCTGGTGACAGAGATACAAATCTGGGAGTCATCAGTTGATACAAAATATTTAAAACCATGAAACTAGATGAGATTATTGAGGGAATGAATAGAGTTAAAATCCTTAGAACTCTTTGAATAAATGTGTATATTCAGATACAGCCCTTTCTCACTGCTTTCTTATCTTCTTAAATGTTTGGTAAATATATATTATATGCTTGGCAAGCAGCTAAATCTTAGACCTGGTTTGTCTGCTTGTTCATTTCTCTTCCCAACTAAAATAAGAACACATTGAGCCAGGACCCATTTATATTCATCTTTCCATTCCAGGTACCTGGCATATAATAGGTTTTGAATCCATGTTTTTTGAACAGTCTGTTAACTATAATCAACTCTATTAAGACCTGAGGTAGGAAAATAAGACACAAATCAATTAAAGTCCATACAGAATATGATGACCATGTTTAAAATGCTGATGGAATATAAGGGAAGGCCATTCAGTTTAGTCTGGAACCTTTAAATTCTATTTAATCATCAAAGATGTATTAGGACATAAAACTTAAAAGTGGGTAAGGAAGTGAGGCCAGCGTACAGAAGCAATGTCAGAAACAATGCAAGTAGATGCATCAGAGGGAGTTGAGGTCCAGTTTACTGAGTGTCTGCATTTCAGATTCCACACAGGAATCCAAAGGACATCTTGAAACTTTAGACATTAGACTAAAGGCATACTTTCTCCGTGTTCTGCACCTGAGTAAACCTGAGAATAATTTCATAACATAGCAGAGAGGAGGGAGTTTGGAACCTGAGAGAAGTAAGAGAAGATGTAATAATGGTCTAAGGAAACTAGAATTAGAAGTTCGATTCTGCCTTATTCTGATCAAAAAGACTGAAAAATTGTGATAATCAAACGAAATTAAGGTCCACATTACTGTATACTTTGGAACTGGGAGAAGACTAGTTCACTCTGGAAAGTGCTCTTATGTTCACTTTGAAGTAGATGAGAAAAAACTGAATGGAAGCAAATGAAAAAAATAATGTCTTCAAGCAGCTTTCAGAGAAAGCTGCCACAACACTTTAGCATTGCTGAAAGACTTATCAGGGAGGGATATTTCTTCCCCCATAATATCCTCCAATGAGCAGTGGCTTTTAAAAAAGTTTATCAATAATGCATATTAAAAATAATTTTTTCTTTTCCTATTTCTATGAGGCTATATTTAATTTGAATGAAGCATAATCCTTAGCCAGATTGTCTTCCATTAGAGCAATACTCATCTATTCATATTAATTCTGAGACTGCCCAAGCTTTTCTTTTTTTTTTTTTTGGTATTGCTTTCTTTGAATTTTAGCTGAGGGTGAGAAAATTAATAATGTAATATGTATTTTTCATTCTAAGTTTAACCACCTTGGATTCTATGAAATTAGAGCTATAAGAGATGGGGGGAGGAAGATTCAATTATCCAAAGCTATTCAATACAATTCAATAAATATTAATCAGGTTCATTTGGTGCCCAAGGAACTTCATCAACTGTTGCAGAGGTGTGAGTGAACAAGCAAAAACAATAACAATAACAACACAAAATCCCTGACTTCAAATTATTTACAATACAGTAGGGAGGAATCATGGAGGGAAAGAATGAATAAGAAAAGCAACATAAATGCTATTAGAATTCAGATTTGAATGCTAAGATGAAGCAAGTGATGGCATTAAAGAAATCTAATTACTGTTTGTTGAAAAAAATGAATGATTTGGGAAAGTGCATCAGACAGAATGATTCTACCCCAAGTAATAAAACACCAGCCCAAAGAGGCCTAGATTAAGAATTTATTAATAAATTGCACTAAAAAAGAACCTCAGATATAGGTCGTTCTATAGTTCAAGAATTTAGTAGCTCGATGATTACAGGACTCTAGTCATTCTGTAGTACACTTGAATTTTCCTCATCATCACACATTGACTGCCACCATTACAAACGTCAGTTCCTCATTCAGAAATACCCAAAATCATGGAGAGGGAAATGGAATCTTTACAGAAGAATTTTTTTTTTTTTTTTTTTTTTTTTTTTTTTTTAGTACCAGAAGCTTGCCCTTCCTCATCCTTCACTTCACACACACGTTGCCCTATGTTCCTTAGCTAGAATCAGATGGCCAAGCCCAGAAATGTAGTCTGGGAAAGAAGGTGTGTGACATTTTAGCTTTTGTCAGGAGACATGAGCTCTACCAAAAAAAAAAGAAAAGAAAAGAAAGGAAATTGCAACTGAGTAGGAAAACAATATTGGATGCTCTTAGAAATATCACCTCCTCAAGTAATTTCTTTGAGCAATGTATAATATCCATCATCCTTATCATCCCCCTACTGCAATGCCCTTCCAAATTCTCCACTGGAATACAAAAGCTCCCCACACTCTATGCCCATGCCCCTATCCCTGGTCTTTGGTATCTCCATTCTTCAGTGGCCTACTCTTTTACATTTTTAGTAGCCATTTTATAGTACTTATCAAGTGTTGTTCTTAGCACTTCATGAATACTGACTCATGGAATTCTCACACCAACCCTAGCGGGTAGGGTTATTGTCATCTTGGCTTATAGATGAGGAAACAGAGGCTCAACTGAGTTAAGTAACTGGCCTATAGTTATACAGCCTGTAAAGTGCTAGGTGGGATATGAAAAACAGACCATTTGGATCCGGATTGGGCATCTTTACCAGTTGGCTGTGCTAAGTCCTCAGAGGCTTGAGGAAAGCTGGTGTCTGTTCTCCCTTGCAAACTCAGACATCCTGGAAGGAAACTGGTTATCTTGAGTATTAACAGACATTGTTATGACACAGCTTGATTGAGTAGTAAGCCTGGTTACCTAACATCCCTGCACATTAGTTTCTTCATCCGTAAAATGAAGAAGAAAAAAAAACCCAAAAAAACAAAAAAACTCAAAACAAAGCATGACCTCCAAAGTAATTTTCATCTTAAACATTCAGTGACAGAACTGACAATAACTGAAGTAGCACTGACTAAAGTTCAAAGTCAGACTTTTATTTTCTTAACAACACTATTCTTCTGATTTCCAATTTTTGTCTCTTTACAGTCCATTACCCACATAGCAACCTGAGAAATCTTTTAAAAATTAAATCAATCCTGGCGTTCCCTTAAAGGGCCCCATATGACTTCTCACTGTTTTTTTAAAAAATATCCAAACTCCTTATAATGTCCTCAAGACCCCACAGGATCTATCCCCGGACTGTCTCTGTTTTGTTACCAACTATGTGCCCACCACCTGGACCTTCTTCCTATGCTTTGCCTATTATAATAGGTAGTGATACCTGATAAGGTATCATTATTTTAGATGTTGGTTAAAAAATGAATAAGTAGTCTTCTATTTTGTGTTTTTGACTTTTATTAAATATTTGTTATAAACATAAGGACATATATAGACACTGTCAGATCACCAAATCAGTGAAAAGGACTAATTTGGGGGGGTGGTTATCTAAATATCAGTAGTCAAAAAGTTATAGTCATGTGATTTTCCCTCATTTGCAGCTTCCAAATGAAGAAACAAATCTTTCTCCATTTTACTTAACTATGTCTTCCTCTTCTAAGAAGCAGTGAAAATTTATGTATTTTTTGGAAACAGGTTGGTCTTTAAAAAATTTTCAAATGATAGAAATTATTGTACTTAATATCTGCTTTAGAAACAGCTCCCATATTAGATGACAGCAGATTAACTGACTGGGATTGATGGTGGGAGCTGGCTGTTCTTAATTCCCTACCCTGTGATGATTCAACTTCCTGCATCTAATAATCCTTTAAAAAACACTATTGGCTTAAATTTTGCAATAATGTAGAATTTATAATGTGCCTTGATAGAGAACAAAAGACATTCACTGAGATACATGATGGCCTATCAAATTTTGTATTTCTTGTATTTTATTTCCTTAGACACAAACAGAACATTGTCATTTCTATTTTGGTGGATGGAAACAAGCTGTGTGGTGGCCTATACTAAAAAGTAGATATTTAAAGTTAACAGATATGCAAAAAAAAAAAAAAAGTTAATGGAGGTGCTATTTTGGGAGATACAGGTGGGAAGAACAATAATGCCAAGGTGTGAAATATTCATTTTATTCCTTTCGCTCCTTTTCTTAGCTATATCGGACATACTCTTCCACAAGAGGCAATCTGTCACTTAAGGTTATTAGCTATAAGAAAAGTAGTCTCATATCCAACTTCTTAAGTCAGGTCTTAGATTTTAGAATATAGGTTCCCCCATCACCACCACTAACCAAAAGTAGAGCATTCCTATGAAACCTTTTCTAAGCTGAATAGTGTAAAGAAGAGAAGTAATTATTTTGTAAAAGCAAAAATCCTCTTCAGATTTCTTTCAGTTAGTGAAAACAATTACTAATGTAGGTCTTTCATAAAAACTAAGTGGCGTAAAGCAAACATTCAGATAGAGGGGGGAACCTGTACTTGTAAAGACTATTAAGAGTTTCTGTGCTACTTCAGTAACCAGATGCAGGCAAAATGTATTTTCAATGTTCTCTGTTCTTTTTATTATTTTTAACCTTGTCAAAGCTACTGCAATTTTAAGACTTTTAAAAGCTGGTCATTTTACATATAAAGAACATATGTGATCTCAGTAAGTAGCAAGGGCCTTGGTAAAAACAGGGAAATCCAATACCTGTGGTTTGAATAAATGGGTGGAGGGACAGATGACTATACTGTGGCAGACACAAATACTGTTCAATTAAGCTCAACATGTAATGAGCATATAAAATGTGAGCTAGAGCGTGCTAGGCACCGAGGAAATGCAATTGAAGTCGCAAGTCTTCAATCATTGGACCTGCCCTCCTGGGTGGAGACTGACACTAACAGAAGCTCATGACCACATGCCATGTGGTAAGTGAAGGGTGCTTTGGGAAAACAGAAGGTGGAGCTGAAGTTGTGACCTGAACTGGCCAGGCAGAGATGAAGTGTACGGAGAGAACTCTAGGCAAATGGAGCAGCATGAACCAAGGTGTGGATAGAGTGGTGAGTGGGGGGAAAGGGACAAATGGATGACTACTTGATATTACAAGGCAGAAGTACCAGCGAAGACAGAACAATGGGAAGATGGGGCTGGATCATGGAGGGCCTCATCAATCATGCTGGAGAGACTGCACTTTATCTAATGAAGTGTTGGGGACCCATCAAAAGAGAAAATATTCTGGTGGAAAAATGGAAGATAGATTCCAGATCCAAAGACCAACAGTCAAATCACGTCTCTTACTGCAATTTTTTGTTATGAATACAGGTCTCTCATCATCACATGAAAAGTAGGGGCTGTCCTTAAACCCTGACATTGATCTATTATGGAGACAATGAATAAGCAAAGAACTGTGGGCAAAGGAAGTGCATATATAAACGGGGACTATAAAACCACCAGAGATCAGTTTGGATATGTGGCTCTAGAAATTAGGTTCATTATTACAGCTCATCCTGTTTTATTAAAATTAGGGAAGACCTACTTTCACTATTGTGTCTCTAATGTAATTTAAGTTATTCCCCCCAAAATCCTAATATTAGCCTTTTTTGGGGAGTCTGAGATACCTCAATGATCTTTATCTGATGGATTTCATTTGAAATTTCCCCCATTTTATATAGTCATGACATTAAACTTGACTAACTCTTCTTTAGGACAGGCTATAGTATTATATACTTTGTTGAAAAAGAGCATCCCACTTCCGTGAAAGCCAATTATAGCATTTTGGGACTCAAAGTGTCAACTCCTGTCATCTTTGTTGTTCTCTCCATTTACTTTTTCAACCTATTCTTCTATAGTGCTTCCTGGGCTTCCCCGCCCCTCCCTGTCCCAACGTGTTCCATTTGTCTATGAGTCTTTAAGTCTTAGAGTTATCAAGCTTGAAAAAAGACTGCAATACAATTCCCTGGCTCTCAAAGTTATATCTGTTCAGAAATGGGGGAAGGGTGACTTTCAGGACAACTTTATAAATGTTCTTCTCTATGTCCTGCCTGCCATGAGTCAATCTGTCTCTACGCTATGCTTCCTCTATCTTCTATAAACATTATATGCCTTTTAACAGAACTGAAAATCCAACTCTTTGTGTGGGTTTCTTGGGCTTCCTACACGTTAGAGACAGTCTTTCTAATATCTGGGAGGACATTTTATGCAGAAGTCACTTCTACGGATACATGTTGTTGGTTAGGACTCCAAGCTCAGCACCTGAAAACGTTTTATAATCTTTTCCTTAACACTGACTTATTTATTAGAAAATAAGATCATAGATCAACTGCCTCAGTGAAGCTTCAATACCCTCAATTTAGCAATCGATAAAAATGACCTCTTTTATCATTTATTTAGACTTTGCAATATACTGTTACAGTGTAGTATTAAAAAAATGTAAAAACAATTTCTCTACCTGTTCCACTAGCTTCTCAGACAACCAAATATTGCTGTAAAATACTACATAAAATCAATATAAATATGTCACTAAAAAAAATCTTAAATGTGTATCAGTTGTGAAGGGTCAACTTTGATATTTATAAAACAAAAACACATGCCCAGTTCTGCTTATGGATTCAGGCACTTAACACACTTGTGGATTTAAAGACTGTGAAGCCAACACAACTGTCCATATGAGTGACTTGGGACACATAGAATTAGCTATCTGTGTTCTTATAATGAGGGACAAGTCACTAACAGCACCTGTAATTAACCACCTGCTCATCTAATTACACAATCACAGATTAGATATTCTGGAAAGCAATTCGAGTTCCACATTTCAGATTAAAGATACAGATTTACATAATAGGAGAACATTTATCCCACTAATGGTTTCTAATAAATTCACACTCAACTTGCATTAAGTAGAGTCACATTTGGGACCTGAATTTAAACACTATCTTTTCAAGATTTCTCTCTGAATGCTGTGGAAGCTACAAGAAACAGTGGCTACTTGAGATAAATCCATTTTGAGGGATAAGTATAGAAAAATGCATGTATTTTGACACATAAGAATCAGATTTAGAGCTTGAAAAGAAATAAGATTCTTTTCTCACCCCAAATATCGGCTTTAAAAAACAAAACTAAATGCATTAGTGATATTTGGTTGGGTCCTGTCAAATAATATAACCAAGCAGCCAAACCACTCACAGTGTTAAAAATATATGGATATATCCTAGACAGGATTTTAAGAAAAAGATTAATTTCACTCATTCATTCATTCATTTGGTCAAATAGTTAGTGTGCATCTAACTCTATGCCAGGCACTGTTTTAGGTATAGCAGTGAATATAAAAGACAGAAATCTTTCCCTTAATGGAAAAGTAACAAACAGGATAAATAGGTAAAATAATACAGGATTTGGCCAATAAATGCTGAGGAGAACAAATGATGTGGAGGGAAGGGAGACAGGAAGAGTCAGTGTGGAGGCAGGGGGTTGATATTTCAGAAGCATGGACAGGGAATGCCTCATCGAGAAGGTGATACTTGAGTAAACAGCTAACAGAAGTGAGAAAGCAAATCTCACAGGTCTCTAGGGAGCAAGCATTCTAGGCCACGCAAAGACTCTTCTGAAGGTGGCTGTTGTGAAGAAAAGCAAGGAGCAGAGTGAAATAGAGAACAAAGGAGAGAGCAGTAGGAAAGGTAATCAGGGAGAAAGATATTCATGTAGAACCGTGAAGGTAATAGTACAGAGGTGGGTTTTTATTTTGGGTGAATAATCTTGGGGGGAACTTTGTTAACTGACAGAATGGGAAGGGAAAAGTATGTTGTAAAATTTTAGAAATTGAGAAACTGGAGTATCTGAGTTATGAACAAGTCTAAGTACTCTATTTTAAAATGAGGAAATCAAATCACAGAGCAATTAGGATTTTCCCATATGTAGCTAGTAAGAAGCAGGGTTGGAACTTGAAGCTAAATTCTAACTTGATCACATGTGCAGTCTCAGAGTTTCACAGGTTCAGGAAGAAATGTGTCTTAGCTTCAAGGAGAGTAGAGATTGGTATTGATGAGTTTAAAATCAGTGACCCAAGCTGAACAACCGAATTAACAAAGCGTTGGGGGAAAATGGAATTCTCTAACATTATGCTTTGATCTCGCTTTTGGCAAGTATGTCATTTATTGAACATCTTTAAAAAGAGCATGTTTCACAAAGATTTCAAGTGGTTAAATTGATCTGTGCCGACTTTTCTTTGGGGGTTAATTTAAAGTGGTCTCAAAAATTGGTTTGGGGACATATGATGGTCCTCTGTGATTTGCATCTGTAAAATGTGTCTGTCTTCGTCTACAGCTGGAGATGAGAGTATGTGCACAGATAAGCAGGGCTTCATATGATAGTGCTCTATGGCCATTTAGTTGGTTAAGGCTTTGAGGTAATTAAACTGGAGCAGGAGTTCTTCCCTATGCGGGCTTCTACCTTGGCCCCATCACAGCTGCAGAATGCATCCCAAACCCTGACCGGCTGTCTTGAAAATGCATGCCCTTGGTCACAAGGACAGAGCCATACAAGTCAATCACTGTGGACGGAAAAAAGATTGCTCAGAGAACATACCATACTCATAGTGGGTCAGCAGCATCCTTTTAATACTCACAGGCAATCCACTGATTCCTCTTGAGTTGGAGTAAAGCTGGTTACTTCCCTGGCTCATGACCACAAAGGCAGATGAGCAGCAATTCTGTTTTTGGTGTGAATGTCTCCTCATATTTGCGGGGGCCTCTGCTGAGCATTTCTCTCTCAGTGGGTCCCTTTGTGTGGGAGTATGTACATGTTCTAATCTGGGATGTGATCAAATAAGATTGCATTTTGTTTTTCTTCTGTGCTCTTCTTGAAAGCCTGAGTCCAACTTCAGTTTTTATGAATTGTTCTATTCAAATCGTATATATCAGGCACTAGAGGCTCTTGAATTCAGAGCATAAACTTAATGATATAATATTGCCAATTAATATGTTGCTATTAAGTTTAGAGTCTTCACACATTTTCCAAGATGCTGTGCTTGCATCTAAGATGCTAAGTTGCTAAAAGCTTTTGACAAGTTTTGACAGAGATCAGTTTCTAAAATGGCACATTCAATGAATCATCTAAGCTATAGTGCAGGAGGCAACATGTGATAGAGGCACGGACACTGACTCCAGTTCTAGTCTGTGCTGTGGGGCTCAACAGTTAAGAAACCTTGCAATAGGGGCATTTCATTTCTATGGATCTCAGTATAACAGTCTTTAAATAAAAGTAATCTCTAAATTTCCTTCAAAACATAAAATGTTTCTAGTGGGTTCACTTCATCTTGAGAGTCAGAGTGAAAAATATCTATTTGAAGTCAAGATAAATTAGTTGTTACTAACACCATGAGCACTGGCCCTGGACAGACCTGTGTTGTCTCTGGTGAGTTTGTGCAATGAATATAACTTAAAAAAACTTACCTCATTCTTGTTTTCAATAACAAAAACCCAGAAACAATTTTTGGGAAGATTAATTCAGGTAATATAAGTGTGAAGGGCACATAATAGTAAGAAATGTTCGCTATTGTTATCTTTCTCTACATATTCCTACATATTTTATGTATATAAATCATTTTATTAGTAATGCACAAATAAAAACAGTTTGTCACATTAAATGTAAACTTATCTAACATAATTTGAGGGACAATGAAGATATAGCCACAATAAAATCTGAGTGCATGGGCGCCTGGGTGGCTCAATTGGTTAAGCGACTGCCTTCAGCTCAGATCATGATCCTGGAGTCCCTGGATGGAGTCCGGCATCGGGCTTCCTGCTCGGCAGGGGGGGTCTGCTTCTCCCTCTGACTCTCCCCCCTCTCATGTGCTCTCTCTCTCTCTCATTATCTCTCTCAAATAAATAAAAATATTTAAATAAAAAAAAAAATAAAAATAAAAATCTGAGTGCAAACTACCTGAAATTCCTATGATAGCTGTTACTTTCTAACTAATAGGGCACTAAAGAACCCATCCTAATACCGAGTCACACGGGTGTTTGTTGGCATTTGCTTGCCAGTCAGAACAAGTCCTTGTAAGGCTGCTGCTGGGCTAGATGAGCGCTGACAGTGCGGGTGCGTGCGTGCGTGTGTGTGTGTGTGTGTGTGTGTGAGTGTGAACAGCTGAGTAGCGATGAGCCATATGGGCCCAGGCGGGAAAGGCACATCCTAATGCACTCTTGCATTAGGGATGCCCAGGACTTGTCAGGTATCACCAGGTATCTGGTGTGGGGCAAGGGTGAGGCGAAAAAGATGAAAAGAGGGTTAAACAGCTCCAAAATCCCTGGGTCACTATATATTGAGTGACAAGACTTGGTTAGGCACTGCTTTCTACCCGCTCCCCCCACCACAGACATGGGAACCAGTTATCTCATGCGGAGACATTTTTCTCAGTATTGGTCAGTTTCTGAACAGAAATTCTTAGGCCTAGAGTAAGCTCACAAATCAAGAGCTGCTTATTCTGAATAGGGCCATGTGCTAATTAATTTTAAAGTAAAATAATATTTTCCTCCAGCATCTTTTGATAGGCATAATGCAATTTTTCTCACATGAACATTTTTCTTATAACCTTTGCCTTCCTTAGTCATATAAATGATGATGTGAATTTCACCATATAGTTCTCCCTTTTAGTCTTAATGGCAGCTTTACAATGGAATATTCTCATTCTTCATTATAATTCATTAATGTGGCACTTTCTAAATATTGTAAATATCATCAATTTGGAATGCAAGAAAAAATAGCAACCTCCAATAAAAAATAACTCACTGCACCTGATTTTAACCACCAAATAATGTCACTTGGACCAGTCTTCTTTCTCTGAAAGAACAACTTATGAAAGAATCAAGTAACTTGTCAATGGGTATGTGGAGGTTTGGGGTCATTAAGTTTTGTTTTATTTATTTATTTAAAGATTTTATTTATTCATGAGAGAGAGAAGCAGAGGGAGAAGCAGGCTCCCAAGGAGCAGGGAGCCCGATGCAGGACTCGATCCCAGGACCCCGGGATCATGACCTGAGCCAAAGGCAGATGCTTAACCATCTGAGCCACCCTTTAAGTTTTGTTTTAAATCTCGCTCTAATTTTGGCACATTTACACTGTGACCACTTGAACACCAGCTGCCACAAATAAGTGTAAGAGTAACCTGTGACAATAAGATCATGGTATCATGCAGAACCGTTACATAGCTATGCTTGAGCCTCAGAATGACTCTGGAAATTGGCAGCTGAATATACTTCAGGCACACACAAAGATCCTGAAATAGTTAACTACACACTACCTGTAGCTACTGTCTTCTACAACAGCTGTCCTGATTCTGGGACAATATTGCTGAGTAAAGTAGGTGTGACAGAGTTTGCCAACTATTCTCCAAAAAGCTTTTTCCTTCTTCCTGGTAACACAGTATACCAGCTATTCTGGGTTTCTTCCTTGTAGTTAGGTATAGCAATTATGTATTTGTTTTTAATTAGGTAGGATACACTTTTAGCCAACAGAATGTATATAGAAGTAATAGGGACCATTTCTAAACCCGGGTCACTAAAACTTCCCATAATTGCTTTTCCATGTTCCTCTCTACTTTCTGTTGTATGGAATGGACTTGGCCCCAAAGCGACGTCTGAAGACGCATTGAAGATGGAAATGTGTCCATCAGGTGGGTTGCTGAATGACAGCGTGGAGAAGGCCATCCTGCCAACCTCGCCACCTACTTTACTTCCTGTTCTGTCAGCATGAGGAAGGGAAAGACATTTATTGTGTTTGAGTTATGGTAAATTAAGGAACAATTTCTTATAGAAACTAGTATACTACAATAGAGTGAATACTGCAATTTGAGAAATTGCTCTTTTAAGCCACTGAGATTTGTGTTTGTTTTTAATTTACCAAAGCATAAGCTAGTCCATTTAGAATCCCACTAATCACAGGAAATGTATTTTCAGAGGTTAATTTTAACATTTTATGAATTGGTGAGCTCTTCAGCAAAGGATGAAAAAAAAATGACTGAATATAATCACTGAATATAGCCAATGAGTAACAGTCATTTGAGAGAAGAAACGAGTCTGTATAGAGACAAGGGGAGAGTACAGGCATTTGTGAACTTTTGCATTAAGATTCCACACCCGACACTCATGGAATGCAGGAGTGTAAGGGAGCACATTGGCTATCTATTTTTATTTCACATTTGAGGCTCAGAGAGACCTTACGAAAAAGAAATACTACTACATTGGTGGTGGAGGCAGAGGAAACATGTTTTATTGGAAAAAGAAATTATTTTTTAAAAGGACACTAGCAGTGAGGGATTTAAATCTGTTTTTTTACTCTAGGAAATCACTGGCCCTGTAGAAAATATTATCTATTCATAGTAGATAATGTATTTATGTGACCAGAAAGTGCCACAAAGAGCATTATTCAAAGTAGATGAATATTCTCCTATACATAAAAACAAAATTGGCTGTTATTTGAAGTTCTGGGTTCTAAATATAGTCTGGCTAAAGGAAATGAAGAAGTTCAAAGAGGAAATAAAATGATCAAAGAATAAAGTTAAAGACAGAAGAAAAAAAGAATTCTTCATTTTGAAGACGGGAAAAATCAAAGATAGTAGGTAGAGAATAACCAAAAGGAATACCATCATGAAGGGAATTTTAAGAAGCAAACACATTTGTTTGTGGAATTCCAAATTTTTGGACCTACAGAAGTAGACAAGAAGTTTAATATTAAATAAATCAAAGTAATTACTTTTCAATATAGTAAGATGTGTATTTCTGTAGCAAAAAGCACTGGAAGCATTTAGTATGGGCTGAACAACACATAAAGGACTTACTTGCATTTATAAGTGATATATTCATAGAGAAAAATAGATATTAGTTATATATTCCAAAATTTTTTGAGGTTATCATAGACTATAACTGTTTTTTCCCCGAAATTATTTTATGATATCTGTGTTACTTACAGAATATAAGAAAAAACAAAACAAAACAATGTTTTACTCAGGATGACATTTCTTATGTTCTAATATTTTTTAATAGCCTAAGTCAGCACCTCATTTATAACTATATACGTATATTTGTATACACACACATATACACATATGTATGTATACATGCATATGTATATTCATGCTAAGGACATATTTCTGAAACTGTTTCCTTTCATTAAACAATATGCTAAGAAGGAGACATCACAAGTTCTTATTTAATTTTGGTCCCTGTACTTTTCCTTCTTCCTCAGTAAGACTAAATCAAAGTTGGTATTTTTCCTTGTATTCCATTTCAATTACACGGGGAATCTCTTATAGAGAGAACATTTTCTGTTTTATGTTCTGTTTATTGCTACGGACTAACCTGTTAGGGCTTTTCCAAATTCAACATTTGGCATTTTTTCTTCTTCTCTTAGTTGTCCCTGTAGTCTCTTTTCCTGTTTATTATGGACCTTTTTATCCTCCGGGCAGATTCTGGATAATCACAAGTCAAAAACACGAGTTGCTGAATTTTTCAAGTCAGAGTCAAAATTGGTCCTTTGGTATCATTGAGACACAAGAGACTGCAGATTTCTAGCAATTATGTACTTTAACTTGCTGGATTTTTGGAGCCAAGAATTTTTTTTAAATAATGACATAGAAAGTATAAATGCCATGTTGTCTGTACTCTCAAAATTTATATGTAAAAATTAATTCATGTATAGCCTTTCTCCTTGCTTAATATGACAGTACATTTGTTCTGTTGAATTAAGAGAAATTTTTTTTTAAAGAGAATTATATTTTCGTTGGCACTAAATTAGCTTATAGAGGACATTTTTATAAACCCTATTGAAATTGATGTCATCAGGTGAAAATCTGAAAAACTTTACTTAAAGAGGCCTGATGTAATGCATTAAAATCCTTACCAAATAAAATATACTTGTGATTTTTGTTGAATAGTATTTGCATTTGTTCGGCTACTTCTCCAAGAAAACAGAAGGTAAGTCTATAATGGACAACAAAGGTCACAACTTAGCATAAGTAGCTCTGTTACTTATTTGGAATTCAAAAAGCTTCTTATTTCAACATCTATCTGGTAAATGGTCCTTCATGTCTCTAGGGAGTATCTCAGGGTTCCTCTTAAATGAATTTCTCAATATATTGAAATTTACACTCAGAAAATACTGTGAAAAGAGAGGATCTTTCCACAAAACAAAAAATAACACTCTCATCAGGGACTGCTTGTTTACAAAGGTGAAGTTTACATTTAGAAAACATACACATTAAAACCTATGTAGTCAACCTTCTCTGACTAAATGTATTCTAAGGAGATGTTACTCTTCAAATTTTCAAACCTAGCTTGTATTTCTTTATTGTCCAGAGACTCATGTATGGTCCTCAAACTGCTCTCTAATTATTTTAGGTATATATGTATATAAGTCTCCTCAATTAGAGAACTCGCTTTACTAGGCTAATGGGGACAGAAACGGTTGTTCTGATTTACTAGTATCCTCCTGTCTTCCTTTTTCTGAACTGGCTAATTTTACTACTGTACTAAAAGAATGTAAGAAGAATCGTATGTGCAACATGACACACAAAGCACCATGTGGTTACAGAGAAGCAAAAGGCATCCCTAATCTCAAGTATGTTCTCACAGTTCACCTGAGAAAACAGGACACAGAAAGTTACCTGACAATGATATAGTGTATGACTGACTAGCCACAATAAATAATTAGTGCTCAAAAAGCTATGGGAAGTTATGCTGAAGAGGAAAAGCTTTCACGAGACAACGGGACTTGACCTGAGCCCTTGGCGAAGGTAAGAGTTGAATTGGTAGAGAAGAGTGGACAGCATGAATGGTGACCACAAAAGAGACGCTGGAGGGGACGGTTAGCAGGGAGAATGTTTAGAGCACATGCATGAGTGACAATTTCAAATAGTCCCATTTAAATCCTTGTGCATCAACTGTGAAGACACACATGGAAACTGTACATGTTGTAATTACACACCATGAACTTGTACTCAAACTTAAAAATACTTTCCTCAACACCATTCAGTGCTAGACATAATGAGAATTTTCAGTGTCATCTCTCTCTCCTGTTTTAAAGATAATTTCCAATATTAGCTTTCAGTACTCTACTATTTGACCTCCATGACAAGTCCATGATTTCTAATTAAATGTCTTATACTGAAAAGCTTTTGAGTTAAACATTCTTTTTTCTTCTAATTTTCAGCTAATTTATATTAGGTTTTAATCTTGAAATAATTAATGGCTATCTTTCAACACTTGAAATTCACGGCTTCTTTTCAGAACATCATTCTGTTTAATGGTTCTTAATTCTCATCTGGACACTTTATTTTCACAAAAAAAATATACTTAAATATTGGGAGGAAATAAGCAAAAAAACCACCTATGTCCCATATCATTTAATATTTCACAAAGAAGAAAAACATGCTCAGAAACAGACTGAGAAAGGTTTCTATCAGGATTTGCTAGGTCAAAGAACTATTAAATTCTAAAGCAGAAGAAACAGAGTAGAAAGGAGTGAAATATAGAAAGAAATGATGGGCAAAGAATTTGCTAATCATATGCAGGTAAAATTTAACAAGCATGGACATGTGAAACAAAGATGACAATGACTAAATTTGGGAAGTATAAACACAAGGTAGATATAAAAGTCTGGAAAACAGTAATGGATAAGGCAGGAGTGCAGGATGAGAGGAGTGAGAGAGTCTCAAATCCTTGTATTGTTCAGAAAAAGGGATGAGATAGATCCACATTAGACTTTGTTAAATCAAGTTTATCATTTAAAAATGAGTAACTATAAAAATAATTTCTGAAACCAGAGAAGGGGAAAAAGAGAATAACAAAGCCTCAAGTAATCCAAAAGAAAGACACAGAGGGAGAAAGAGAAGCCTGGGGTGGTAGGACACTTGCAAATCTACTCAACTCAGAATAGCACCTTTTCCTCCGTTGGAAGGATATTAGTGTCAACAAGTGAGATGGAGCCTCTAAGAGAAAAACAGGTTTGGGGTAAAAAGGAGTTGTGAATGGAGCATGTTAGTTGCTCAAGATAATGCACGACAAGAATGATAACTAAGGTTTTCCCAGAACCTTTCTGACCAACCAATCTCTACAAAAACTGGTTACAAATAATTAGAGATTATTTACTGGGAAGGGAAAACAAATGAGACAGAGCATGGGGAAGCTATTCAAGATGAGGACTGATCATATATTTTTGTACCAACAAAAATTCTTACTATAAATTTCTCTTTTTCTGATTTTGTAGAATATAAAGATTCAGTGACTAGTAAAAGGCCATCAACAGCTCCGGTTCAGTGAAAGGACTCTCACAGCATCTGACCCGAACTGGTGTCTGCTATGGATTCACATGGGACCAAGACTGGGGGGCTGAGAGATTACAGTGAGTGTAACGTGGGAAGCAATAATCTAACAGCAAGTGTGTAACTATTTAGGAATAAAATTTTTTTAATTTTACATTTCCAATTTGCGATACTCTCTCCAGCCCACCAATGTTTTCTCAGACCTTTACTATTTTATAACCTCTTCTTCCAATGTTCCTACTTCCTTTCTTTTTTCTTTCAAGTAGACTCTCTTAATTTTTTGCTATTTTCACCATGAATTCCTTCATTTAGGCTAATTCTTCATTTTTTTTCTTCATTGTTTCTTATTCCTTATTTCCTCAGTGTTACTCTCCAACTTCCTTATTCTACTGTTTTCTCTTTCACTTTTCTTTTACTTTCTTTCTTTTTTTTTTAAAGATTTATTTCTTTATTTCAGAGAGAGAGAGAGAAAGAGAGCAGGGTGGGACAGAGGCAGACAGAGAGAATCCCAAGCAGATTCCCCGCTGAGCATGGAACATGACATGGGGCTCCATCCCATGACCCTGAGATTATAGACCCAAGCTGAAATCAAGTTAGATGCTTAATGGACTGAGCCACCCAGGAGCCCCATTGTGTTTCACTTTTTTGTTCTCACCCAATCTGCATCATCTACAATTTTTTAAAGCTCTACTAGGTTCCACAGTAGCTAATTTAATCCCACACATATGCACTTAATTCCTAGCCTCCACTAGTAAGTAGACAGTATAAGTTAGGATTTGCATTGCCTGGGCTCAGATTTTTGCTACCTCACACACTAGTTGTGTGGGTTTGGCCACAGAACATCTGCATTTCGGATTAACTTCAGATTAACTCAATTGTAAAATGAAGATAACAGTAATACCCATTAAGTTAAGATTAAATAAATTAATATATGTAAAGAGTATAGAGCAGGGCCTGACATATAGTCAGCATTCCATGATTATTATATGCTCAAGGCACTGGTTTAGTCAACTAAGTACACAGAGAGTTCAAATATGGCTACATGTTCATAGGGAATTCATCATCTAATGGTAAATCACTGACCTAAGAAGAGTTTGACTAAAATGATCGCCACTTGGAAAAACAATTCATAACCTGAAAAGAACTGGTCTCCATGTTTATTGCAGCATTATTCACAATAGCCGAGATATGAAAACTTAAGTGTCCATCAATGGAAAAATGGATAAAGATATGCTATACAAGCATACTTCAGAGATAATATGGGTTCAGTCCCTGACCTTCACAATAAAGCAAATATTACAATAAATCAAGTTCAATTAATTTTTAGGTTTCCCAGTACATACAAAAGTTATGTTTATACTATAATCTATTAACTGTGAAATAGCATTATGCCTAAAAAGAACATACAACAATGTCTAAAAATACCCAATGTTGTTAGTTAAACAATACTTTATTGCTAAAAAATGCTAACCATCACTTGAACTTTCAGCAAATCACAATCACTGATCACAGATCACCAAAACAAATATAATAATGATAAAGTTTGAAATATCATAAGGGTTACCAAAAATGTGACACAGAGACACAAACTGAGCAAATACTATTGGAAGAATGGCATTGATAAGACTTGCTCCATGCAGAGTTGCCCCAAACCTTAAATTTGTAAAAAATACAGTATCTTTCAAGTGCGATAAAATGAGACACGTCTGTATACTGGAATATAGTTCAGTCATGAGAAAGAACAAAATCATACCATTTGTGACAACATGGGTGGTCCTTGAGTGCATAATGCTAAGTGCAGTAAGTCAGAAAACAAAAAACAAATACAATATATTATCATTTATATGTGGAATCTAAAAAAAAAAAAAAAGCCAAATTCATAAAAACAGAGAGTAGAATCGTGGTTACCAGGGGCTAAAGGCGGGGGAAATGGGATGATGTTGGTCAGAGTACAAACTTCAGTTATATGATGAATAAGCCTGGGGGCCCTATGCACAATACTGTAGTTATAGATAACAATACTCTACTACATACTTGAAAGTTGCTAAGGGACTAGATCTTAAGTGTTGTCACCACAAAAAAGAAATGGTAATTACGGGACACAATGGAGGCGTTAACTAAAGCTAAGGTGGTAATGGTATTGCATAATATAAGTGTATCAAATCAACAGGCTGTGCAATTTAAACTTACACAATGTCCTATGTCAATTATATCTCAATGATAAAAGATTTAGATGACACCCAGTTGACTGAGTGCAAATTCAGCAACATGGAAAAGGAAGACCTCTCAAGCTGATCCTTAGATTTTTATAAAGGTCAGGTATTATAAGGCTGTAAGAAACAAAAATTATGATTAATTTTAAATGGGTACAGGAAGGCCCCAAAACTGGAGTAACTAAGTTCTTTGTAGACAATCTGAAAATCAACAGTATAAACAGTGTCAAACTTACACATTGAAAAACAGTGTGAGAAGAAAGTAGCACCTTTCCATTTACATTTTTATTGTATGGCTTGTTGAGAAAGTACTAAAAATAGATTGCCTGGCTTCAAGCCTAGATCAATGATTCTTGGAGCTTCCTCCCCTCCTCCTTTTCCTTTGGGATTGGGATGGGTTTATAACTACTGTGTGATTCACCAAATGGCAGACAAAGACTTAAGAAACTCTACGGTTACAGTTACTATAAATTAAAGGCAAAGAAGGAAACTTAAAAGATCAGCAATACAGCAGAATCAATAATTGTCTTCAAATCATGGACCACAGGATCCCCTAACAACTCTCTTTGTTTAAACTGAGGCTTCAGACTTTAATAAATGACTCTAAGCTGTGGATTTTGTCATTTTGGCTTTGGGGAATGAAGTCTTTAAGTAAAACCGATGTGGCAAAGATAGAGAAATACATTTGACTTTCAAATAAAGGGATAGCTTTTGGATACTTTTTCTTATAAACGGACAGGTTATAGTGAGTACAAGTAGAGGTGTCTTAAATACTGATTATAAGCATAGAGAGTTCACGAATAGCTTACACCTTTCACAGACTGGGTATAGCTTATCTACATTTTCTCACTGGAAACAGAGTTAACTGGATTTTTTTTTTTTTAATGGAGAATCTGTCCTTATGTGAACACATTATGCTGACTCTTAGGCTCTGTGTCCAAATGCCATGCCAGAAGGAACACTATTATCTTGGCAGTAACTTCGCTTTGTGGGGCCTTGCCTCACACAAATTCCTGGGCTATGGAGCAGTGATGTAGCTGATTCTAAGGTGTTCTCAGTGTTAAGAGTTTTTGGAAGAAAGGTCTGAATTAGAGGTTTAGAAAAAGAGATCTAAATAAGAAGTTGATCTATTCTGGAATAAAACTGGATTTCTGCAGTACAAAGACAGGAAGGAAGGTTAAGTTTTTTTTAATACTAACCACGATGTAGCTGTTTTTTGTACATTGCACTTAATATATTTTGAGAGTTGATATTATAACCTCATTTTTATAACAGGAAAGACAGGCACAAAAAGTTACTCCATGATAGAGTAGAAACCGGATTAGAGGCTAAGTTTGTAGTTTCAAACTAGAAATAACGAGACCATCATACCCTTACTTGATGGTTAAAGAAAGGGTAACACTGACCATGAATTTTAAGATACTGGGGAAATTTTTCTAATTATGGCTGACTCTACTCATACTTACGTTCACTTATGAGAAACCAGGGAACCACATAAGCAACATAAATTTACAATAGCAGTCATTTCTTTTAGGATAAAAAAGAAAATAAAATTATGGAAGTCTCCGTTTAGGAGTAGGTATCAGTATTTAAATTCCAAAAGAAAAAAAAACACTATGTGGTTCCTTTTTTTTTTTTCTCTTAGTATTTTTAAAGCAACATAGCCTATCAAGACTTGAATATGATTATGAAGGCAGTAATTACTATGTGTGGAACAAAAAGCACAAGGCAAATTTTTATGGCAGATTTAGACATTATCTGATATTAAGGCTTCAAACCTCAAAAACAATTTTGTGTAGTTTAGGGTCAGACTGACCTGTACAGGATCAATTTTAACAGAAGTCGGAGATCAGAAATAGACTTATAAAGAGAGAGAACACAGCTCAGGAACTGTCATGATAGAGAGGAACCATGTAATTTTGAACCAAAAAGATTTCCATAGGACGCTGTATACTTTTTTTCATACAACAGATGGCAAAAAACCCAGTTTGGAAATTATAACTTAGGAATATCATCATCAATGACAAATATTCAAATACAAAGGCAAAAAACAAAGTTTGACTCAAATTCATATCCATCAACCCATACGCAAATAGTAATTTATATGAGGATGTCAAGCAGTAAATGATCCCATAAATACTGCATTATCCTTTTCCCTCTAGTGCTGAATCAATTAATATTTACCGACTTCCTAAAATATGTTAAGGCAGAACCTGGTGTGGAAGTCTAAATAAAAGTAATAAGATGTGTCTTGGTGGGCTCATAGTGAATGTTTCAATGCCACTTCTGGGTTTCAATTTTTAGGATTGAGAATGGAAGAGGAATCTGTTTCTTTTTTTTTTTTTTTAAAGATTTATTTATTTATTTGTTTGAGAGAGAGAATGAGATAGAGAGAGAGAGAGAGCACATGAGAGGGGGGAGGGTCAGAGGGAGAAGCAGACTCCCCGCCGAGCAGGGAGCCCGATGCGGGACTCGATCCCGGGACTCCAGGATCATGACCTGAGCCGAAGGCAGTCGCTCAACCGACTGAGCCACCCAGGCGCCCCGAGGAATCTGTTTCTAACTTTCAATTTTTAAAAGTATTCGGCAGATGGTTTTGAGCATACCATAGGTGACCTGGTCAGTCCATGTGATAACTATATTTGGGCCTTAGAGATTGCTGGAACATTAACAAACGGCCATGACAGTGCCCAAACCCAATCTCAGAATACACAGTTGAGTATTTTATCCTTTAGCACTGAAACACAATTACAATTAATGATAAATTAAGTATTCTCATTAGACAACTTTTGTAAAGCACCATACTGTAACATACATTACTGTGTATTAAGAGCTCAAAATTACATGGTTGGCACTCAACTCTAGATGAACATGGAATCCTGTATATATTTATTTTAGAATTGTTCTTCGTTTTCTTTGACATGGTCCCAATCTCAGTCTATAGTGATTTTCAACAGGAAAACTAAATTCACTCCAATCTTATAAACAGCACTCTAGTCCTAGAGTTTTTTTGACCACTTCTAGATTAAAACATAGCATCTTTTGGGTGAATACAGTCATCTTCAAACATTTCCGTGATCTCTTTTCCATTCAACACTCTTTCCAAATTCCCCTTTCTCTAACCCTTGAATCCGATTAAAATCTGTCCCAGAACAGATTATTTGTACAAAGAATATTTGTACAAAGGGAGTGCAGTTACCTGAACAAATTGGTGACAGACTGGGAGTCTGGTTTTGGCCAATTCTCTACTGGTCAATCCTCACTTCATCTGTCCAGTGAGCACATCCATCTGACTACTAGGTGGTCTGTTTGATGGTTTGGGGGCATTCAGCTAAGCACCCACATATAGTCTCCAGACTTCATGCATCCTCTTAAAAGATGACACTTCCAATGGTCAGCACATTCCCTTGCCTTTATGGGGTCCTTTACCTCACTGGGTAGAACATGGGAGTCCGAGCTACTTTCCTTGGTCATCTCTAGGCCCACAGTAAAACAAACAAAACAGAATTCCTACCACACAAGAGGAAAGAGCAAGCAAAACAAACAAACAAACAAACAAAAACCCCACATCCCCATCATGTTCATTTTGACTTTGCAGAAAACTGGAGAGGGAATTTTTGACATTTTCTAACTAATTTTACCACTCTTTAATCTCTCTACAGTCCTTTCATTATGTAATAGGAGTGGAGTAAGAGGTCCTGCAATCAGGTAAGTTCTACCCAGGTAACTGGATGCTAATTCCCCTTACTACTCAAAATCTGGAAGTGTGCTATGGAGACATGTCCAGTACATATCCCCATGGGTGGGAAAAGGGAAGACTAATGTGTCATCTCACTTTTGTTCTTCCTCTCTCCACACTCCAGCCCAGTCTCACTTCCCTAAACTCTCATATCTTCCTGGCAGCAAACTCCAGCGTTATCTGTTCTGCCTCATTTTCAACTGAGGAAAAAGAAAATCTGGACTAAGGAGAATAAGGCTGTTTAATTTAGGAGCTAAAGAGTTTAACCTCTGTTGTTCTACCTTGGAGATCCCTCTCCAGTAATCTAGCACACTCATCTTACAGTTGAAAGGGTCAAACTCTAAACGAAAAGGAGGAGGGGAATCTTGATGATATACACCTCCTTCTATGGCAATCTATTATGTTAGGCCTTAGACTTGTCCATATTTAGAATCAGTTGCTGAGGCAAAAAGCACAGGGAGTACAAATTAAAAGATACCGACTTGACCTGGTCCAAAATTTGGGACAGAGCACAAGATTCTTCAACTCCTTGCTGCTTCCCCAATTCACTGAAATGACATAAAATGTATTCTTTTTTTCTTTCTTTTTTTTTGTTAGAGAGCATGAAGAGGGGGAGGGGCAGAGGGAGAGAGAGAATCTTTTTTTTTTTTAAAGATTTTATTTATTTATTTACTCATGAAAGACAGAGAGAGAGAGAGAGGGAGAGAGAGAGAGAGAGGCAGAGGGAGAAGCAGGCTCCCAAGGAGCAGGGAGCCCGATGCAGGACTCAATCCCAGGACCCTGGGATCATGACCTGAGCCGAAGGCAGATGCTTAACCATCTGAGCCACCCAGGCACCCTGGGAGAGAGAGAATCTTAAGTAGGCTCCATGCTCAGCATGGAGCCCAATGCGGGGCTCGATCTCACAACCCTGAGATCATGACCTAAGCTGAAATCAAGAGTCAGGTGCTTAACCAACTGAGCCACCCAGGTGCCCCGACATAAAATGTATTCTTAAGATAACACCCAAGGGCCAAGTAGAAATTTTGAGAATACAGATACAGATGGAATTAGACTGAAAGAAAAATCAGAGCATACAAAACTGCCTTCAACAGAGAGGTGAGCATTGTTCTTTTTAAAGAAGTACTAGAGAACTTTCAGTCATTAAAGAAATGAAGAAAACAATTGTTGGCTGATCAGGTCCTCTCTTCCTCTGTAAGGTAATGGAGTTAAGCCTGAGAAGTCCCCAAAGGATGTACCTGATCTGTTTGGGGAGAGTTCCTAGTATGGGTATTAAAGTTAAAGAAAGAGAGTAGAGGCTAAAGAGGGGTCTGGACTTCCATAAACGATATGGAAAAAGCACACACACACAGGAGAGATAGTACCTTCCAATCGGGACTTTAAGTTGGCAATTGTCTGGTCTGCCTGCTTGTTCACTGCTTGTGAATCTTAAGAAGAGGTATGCCTATCTCCACCTCTATCTGGTGATGCAGACCCTGCAGTGAGCCTTCCCACCCAAAAGGCAGAGTTGGATGAGAAAAAATTTGCAATATATAGAGGATTCCTCCGTGTCAGCTATCTATGTACAAAAATAAAACAAAAATCCCACATCGTTCATCCATTAATATGGACTGGCAACCGAGTTTCTCAAGGCATTTGAAAAAACCAATGACAAAAAGAAAAATATTAGGAAATAGAATGACAGAATCTAGGGGAAATGAAAATAATTTGGGGAAGAAAATAACCACATTTTTTCCAATTGTTTTCCTCAGGGGAAATTTGATAGCATATTGCATACATGAGAAAAAGAATAGGCTGCTATGTAGGAAGAATGAGTCAAAAAGAAAACATCCTTGGAAATTCAAGTTATAATTGCCTTAAATTAAAAAAAAAACAAAAAACAAAAAAACAGGAACTGCTCAATAACAGAATGAAGATACTGAACACTAAATTAGTGACCTGGAAGATAAATAGGTAACATTGATTGATCATCCCCTATGAAGTCACTGACACCACACAATGTTCCTATAATGTAGGTATTATTATTACTATCATGCTCATTTTATAGATGAAGAATCACAGACTACGTGGAGATTGAGTAACTAGCCCAAGGTCACAGAACAAGTAAGTGGCAAATACAGAATTCTAACTCTAGAGTGTTTAGTATGGAAAGAGGTAAATATGTAGAAATCAGAGAAAGAAAAGTTAAGAGAGATGGGGAGATCCAGAAAGCCCGTCATCTATCTTATAGGAACGTTACAAAAGATGATATAATGAAGAAGAGGAAATAAAGAAGAAATTTTCATTGGGTTGCAGACAGATCAGAATCTTTAGCTACATGAGAACAGCTTTTGGAAAAAGAAGATAGAACTACCCAGACACACACTCTATGTCAAACATAAAGACAATGAGAAATACCAAACATTACAGAGGATTGAAATTATCATCTACAGAAGAACAAAAATCAGTCACATGCAATGCTGCATGGTTGGTGACTCCAAAGTTTATAGGAGAGAGGATTTAATCCTAGAAGTTTATTTCTTGGTTATTTCTCAGTCAAATTAAAATGCAAAAGGAAGAAACCTTTGGATGGAAGCCAAATCATGTACGCCCTGTGCCAGAACTCTCCAGTGGTTTCTATTTTACTCCAAGTAATTCAGTCCTTCCAAAAGCCCACAAGGTTCTCTATATTTTGTATCTCGTTCTCATTTCTTAAGTCTTACTGTCACCCCTCTCTGGTCACACTGGCCACCTTGCTGCTCCTATATGTGCTCCAACTCCAGGCCTCTGCAGTTCCTCTTCTGACAACTCTCTCCCCCCAATATCTACATGGCTTATTCTCTTGCAACCGTTGAGGTCTAGACTTAAATGCTACCTTCTCTGTGATTCCTTCCCTAGGCACTCTACGTAAAATTCCCTTTCCCTCACCTTTCCGTTATTAATATCCTTTTCCCATTTTATCTTTCTCCACAGCATATGTAGCATATTATAAATAATTTGTTGATACTGTTTATTATCTGCCTCTATCTACTGGAATATCATTTACAGGAGGGTGTAGATGTTTGTCTGTTTAGTTTACTGTCACATCACAAAGCATCCAGATAGATGCTCAACATATATTTGCTGAATCAATGTTGAACAATCTGCAAGAATATTATTAGAGAATTTCAGAGACAGGAAGTAAAAGCTTCCAAAACAGGCATGTGGGGATTGACTTAAGTTGTACTTATGTAAAGCAAGTCTTTTAAACTTTATTATTTAATCCTATATATATTACCTTCACGCTGTACTCAATGTATAAAAATACGTAATGGTAGTTAACTTGTAATTTCTCAGACCAGTGTAGTCCATATTCTGAAAATTTATTCATTTCTATGTAGACCATAAGAGCTCTTCAATCAGAAACCTAGAACAATGATTAGCATGAATATTAGGTGACACTTTTGTCTGAAAATCACTATGGCAGAACCAAGCTGGCGTCAAACATGTTTGAAATGTTTCAACAAAAAACCCACAAACAAAAAAAACAAAATGTTAGTGACCTCAAATGTAAAAACTCATGCGATGTAACAAGTCCTTTAAACCTTAAAACTGCCTTGCCACCACACAGACCTGGTTTTAGCAAATAGCTTGAATATCTTTACTTGTAACAAAATGAAAGAATAATGAGTTTTCCTGGAAAAGTGATTCCAAGACTACATCTTTTATTTTTAAATTATCTTCAGACTTCTGTAAAATTCATAAGCCTCATACCCCACTTTGTGGAAAAGTAGAAAAACAAAACCTAAAGATTGCAAACCAAATGTAAACAGATGTAAAAAGATAAACGCATACATTTAGAGAAGAAAATGCATATTGAAAAAGTTTTCTCTTTCATAATAAAAAAATATACACTTCTCTTATTTCTATACCCAAATGAAGTAAATAAAAAATTCAAACAGCCATTCTTTCTACTGAATCACACAAGTAGCATCAGCAATCTATTTGCCAAGCAGTCATCTTTATCACCTGTGTTTTAAAGGTCTAGCAAAACTTCAAGAGAAACTCATCTTCCATCAGAGTACCTTCCAATTGTAATCACTATTATTTCTTCTTGAAAGCAAGAGGATATTGGAGAAAAACAGAGGCAAATTCTAGGACCTCCCCCCTCCCCATCTCCAGCTTCTTGTTTTCTATTCTCAGTATTTGTAAGGTGCTTTATTTGCACAAGGTTGTTAACCTACATTGTTTTATCTGGTTGCTCATATCAGTCTGGTGACACAGGTATCATTATCCACACTCTAAAGGTATAGAAGTTAAGGCTTAGGTAGAAGGACCATCTTGCCCAACTCAGTTAGGATTTGAATCCAGGTCTTCTAAGGTCAAAACCCACAATATTCCCATTCTCAAAAAGTGGTCCCTGGTCCTTGTCTCTTGGAGACAATATATAATGTTTCTCAAACTTGGGCCTGCTTTAGAATCACCTGGCAGACTGGCTAAAGGACAGACTGCTGATTGAGAAGGTCTAGAATGGGGCTCAAGGTATGCATCTCTAACACGTTCCCAGGTGATGCTGATGCTGCCGATCCAGGAACCATACTTTGGGAAGCACTGAAATATATAAATACATATGTTCTGACCTTTAACAAAATGATTCAGAGCTCCTGCTCTTATCCCGAAGATCTAATCCATGGGTAGTGTTCTCCATTTCATTAATGACAACTCCATTCTTCCAGTAGCTCAGACCAAAGTCTTTGAAGTCATTTATGACTCCCCTATGTCCTTCACACTCTAAATCTAATCTTTCAAACCATATCCAGAGTCTGACCACTTCTTACTACCTCTACCAGTACCTACCTCATAGAGACACCATCATCTCTCACCTAGATCACCGCGATAGACTTATATTTGACCTCCTTGCTTATACCCTTCCCTACCTGCAGCCTGTTGTCAACACAGTAGCTACCACACTTTAGAATGTAAACTTATACATCACTCTTCTGCTCAAAATCCTCACAGGACTCATTTCCTCAGAGCCATATCCCAAGTCCTTGCAATGGTATGAGGTGCTGTATAATGTGGGCTTTGGAGTTTTCGGAGTTCAGCTCCTGTTAAGTCTTCTCCCTCACTTCACTCTGGCTACACCAGCTGCGTGCACCCCACCCCCCAATCCCCTGAGTGCTTATCCCTTGAGCAAGCCTGGCACTCTTCTACTTCATGCCTTTTACCCCAGCTCCCCACGCCCCCACCCGCCCCTGGCTGGAATGTTCTTTCTCCAGATGGTCACATAAATAAACTTTCTCATTTTCCTCATCTTTGCTCAAATCTTCCATCTCAATGAGAGCTATGCTGACCACATCTCACCATAATCCCCACCCATATCACCTTGCTCTTTTTTTTTTCATAGCATGTATTAACTTCTGTAATGTAATTTGCTTATTTTTTTTTAATTGTCTGTCTACTCATTTTAGAATTATATGCTCCAAGAGGACGGGAATCTTTGTCTGTTTTGCTCACTGATGTATTCCAAATCCCTACTACTGCCTCACACACAGTAGGCACAGATAAATATTTGCTGAATGAATGAATGAATTCCTTCTCCCCTAGCATTTCATCACAGTCTGATAAATCCATGCTAACGATCTGATCTTAGCATCAGCCATTCATCAATACGCTCTCTGAAACAGCTTTTTAGCTCAACTAGATACAGAAAACATAATTATCAATAATTGCTGACTTCTATGTAAATCAGAAATTTTCTGACAGTGATTAACTGGAAGAAAGGCATGTGGACCCAAACTACTATTAATAACAAATGTCAGCTTTGAGAAATCTGCAACGCAAAGTACCAGTATGTGTCCATTACAATAGCAGCTCTAATTCTTTCTGAATAGAATAAAATATGAACAAAAGTTTAGCTTAACTCATATTACATTCTTTTGGGGCATATCTATCATATACTCTTCATTTCAAGGGGGAAAAAAACAATATTTAGAATACTGCTACCAAAAAAAGCAATTTAATTATAGATAGACCAATTATGAATTTGATTATTAAATAATCACTTTCAAAACTTTATACAGTAACATATTCCCACTTAAGATAAGTATATTCCTTATTGAGACATAAATGCATACTCTTCTGATAAAAAACAGTGGCCTATTAATGAGTTTCCGGTAACACTCAGATACTGAACATCTGGGGCTGTGATCAGACTCCTTCAATCTCTAATCCAGTCTTCAGTGTAATGTGATGCCCTCTACTACAGAGGCTGTAAATCTAAAATATGACATGTCTGGGAGGCCCTTGCAGCTAGGGTTCTGAATGTGACTTCAGTTTCACCAATTACATGCACTCAGTTGAGGACTGAAAGTGGGAGCCAGCTACTTTCTCAGTTCGATTGATGACAGAGCCATATCTAGACTCCGGGGGCCCCTGCCTACCTGTTCAAAGTAATTCTTGCTATCTCACATAAAATTGGGCCTAAAAAATGTTAATCATATTTCACTGTTCCTTTGGTAACTTTGTGAAATGCATTTATTGGTAGAAGAGTCAGAAAGATAGGGAAGGAAAAGTGGCAATCAGATAATAATGTTGCATGTAACTACACACTTTAAGCTACTCATGCTAGAAATGAATGGTACAACTTTGCACTGTGGATATCAGCGATACCTACTACAAGCAGTAGTGAGGAGAAAGTACGCTCCTTGGAGACCACTGCTATTTAAAATAAGACCCCAAACTTAATTTTTAATCTAATTCAATAAAACACATCATACTCAAACACAAGATAAGACAATAGTTGGAGGGCACTGAAAATCTGTCTTGGGTTTGGAGCCTCCTGCCTTACAGCTCAAGATAATGAAAAATTTTGGGCGCCTGGGTGGCTCAGTTGGTTAAGCAACTGCCTTCGGCTCAGGTCATGATCCTGGAGTCCTGGGATCGAGTCCCGCATCGGGCTCCCTGCTCGGCGGGGAGTCTGCTTCTCCCTCTGACCCTCTTCCCTCTCGTGCTCTCTCTCATTCTCCCTCTCTCTCTCAAATAAATAAATAAAATCTTTAAAAAAAAAAAAAAAAAGATAATGAAAAATTTTAAAATAAGCTGGCCTTGATTCACAACTCTTAGTTCTGAACTTGTTGAGATAATTAAATTTTAAACTAATGTTTAATCCTGAAGTATTACCTATTGCCTACAAGAGTTTGGTTTACTGTAATATGGCTGTGATATTACTTATTAGAGGGTAAGGATTTAGAATATACTAGTATATCTTTTTCTATTTCCTCCTGTTTAAAGACAGAAAAAAATTATGCCCGGTAGCCCGAGAACTACAAAATCTCAGGAATGTGTGTTCCAGTGGAATAACATACTTTATACTTTAGCAGTGGATTATATACTTCAACATTAGAAAATATAAATATAATGGAATTCTGTGCAGTCCTACCAACCCTTGTAGAAATATGTCTACTGATAAAGAACCTATTAATGATACAATAAATGAAAAAGTAGGGCATAAAACAGTATGTAAAGCATAAACCCATTTCTGTAACCATATTCTACCTATATCCAGAGCCAGTCCCACATTAACATCCATGCTAAATTAAAAGGTTTAACAATATGCACAAACATAAATGGCAGGATTATAATTAATTTTTGTCTATACATTTTTCTAAATTTTATTCAGGAACTACATATTGTTTTTGTAATAAGAAAAAGATAGTTGGAGTTAAAAAAAAACAAAAACAAAAACATAGTTGGAAGCGTCCCCAGGGTTCTGACTTCTGAAGTTAGCCTGGCTCAGCTGGAGGCGAGGGGCAGCTAGGGAAGAGGCCGCCCAAGGCCCACCAGCAAAGGGCCACGCCCCTTGCTAAGTCCCCCTCCACAGGCACTAATGAAGCATGCATATGAGGGAGGCACATTAGTAAGCGCAGCATGCTTACTGTTCTAATGTGCTTTCACAAAGCTCTGCCCCCCGCCCCCGACCCGCAATAAGCTACCTGCCCAAGGACAGTCCTTTTGTTAATGAAAGTTTTCTTCTGAAAACCATACACCTTCATCTTACTCAAGCAGTGTTAACCTTAAAGAAGTCACAACTGCTGCTTAATACTACAGCTTTCAGAAACTCCACCTTCTTAATACCACCTAGGGCAAGAAACTGCCTTCAGTTTTCACTGTAATCAGTGGAAATAAGCACCCACAATCCCTTATTTTCCTGATCCCTCCTTCAGCTTATATGGTTATCGTCAAAGAAAATTTTATTTCTTTCAACTTTGAGCCTCGTCTGTGTCTTGAAAAATAACGTTTCTGCCCATAACTTTCAGGCCCATAGACCTATCAAAACTGCAGGAAGCCTAAGTGCAGTTTCCCTAATTTAATTTTAGTTTTGTGTCCTTAATGCATTAAAGGAGATTCAGGGGTGAAAGTAGGTGTGTGTGAGGTGTTATTTGAAAACCCTCCATGATGGTTAATTTTACGTATCAGCTTGGCTGGGCTATGGTGCCAGTTGTTTGGTCAAACACTAGTCTGGATGTTGCTGTGAAGGTGTTTTGTAGATAGGATTAATATTATCACTAGTTGTCTTTAAGCAGATTGCCCTTCATAATGTGGGTGGTCCTCATTTAATAGGTTAAGGGCCTTAAGAAAGAAAACTGAGGTTTCCTGGTGAACAAAGAATTTTGCTTCAAGACTGTAACATAGAAATCCTGGCTAGGAGTCCAATCTGACGGGCTGGCCTATGGATTTTGGACTCAAAACTGTAATCAACTCTTACCTGAATTCCGAGAATTACCCCCTTACCCAAATTCAAAACAGTATGGTGTTGGCATAAAAACAGATACATAGATTAATGGAATAGAATAGAAAGGCCATAAATAAATCCACACAGATATGGTCAATTAATTTACGACAAAGGAGCTAAGGATACACGGGGAAAAGACAGTCTGTTCAAAATGGCATTGAGAAAACTGGACAACCACATGCGAAAGGATGAAACTGGACCATTACCTTACTATACACAAAAATAAACTCAAAATGGATTAAAGACTTGAGTATAAGACCGGGGGAAGCCATAAAACTCCTAGAAGAAAACAGGCATTAAGCTCCTTGACATAGGTCTTCAATGATATTTGGATCTGACACTAAAAGCAAACAAAAGCAAACTAAACAATGGGACTACATCAAACTAAAAGTTTCAGCACAGTACAGGAAACCATCAACAAAATGAACAGGCAATATATGGAATGGGCGAAAAATATTTGCAAATCAAGTATCTGATGAGTTAATATGAAAAAATATATAAAGAAATCATACAACTCAATAGCATACACACACAAAATGTTATTTAAAAAATGCACAGGGGATACGAATAGGCATCTTTGCAAAGAAGATATACGGATGGCCAAGGGGTACATGAAAAGATGTTCATAACCACTAGTCATCAGGGAAATGCAAGTCAAAACTACCATGAGATATCACCTCACACTTATTAGAATGAGTATTATAAAAAAAAAAAGACAAGAAATGAAGAGTGTTGGTAAGAATGTGGAGAAAAGGGAACCCTTGTGTACTGTGCACTGTTGGTGGAAATGTAAATTGGTACAACCACTACAGAATAAAGTAGAGGTTCCCCCCAAAATTAGAAATAGAACTACCATATGATCCAGCAATTCCACTCCTGGGTATTATCTGAAGAAAATGACAGAACCATCTTGAAAATATATATGCGCCCCCACATTCACTGCAGTATTATTTGTAATAGCCAAGATATGGAAACAACGTAAGGGTCCATCAATATATGCATGGAGGAAGATGTGTGGTATATTCCACATAATGGGTATTTTTTTCAGCCACAAAAAAAAAATGAAATCTTGCCATTTGCAAAAATAGGAATTGACCTTGAGGGCAATATTTTAAGTGAAATAAGTCAGAGAAAGACAAATACCGAATGATCTCACTTATGAATCTAAAACAAACAAAAACGAACTCCTAGATACAAGGAACCGATTGGTGGTTGGGGTGGGGGCTGGGCTAAATGGGTGAAGGGGGTCAAAACGTACAAACCTCCAATTGTAAAATAAATCATGGGGATGTAGAACATGGCGACTATAGTTAGTAATACCGTATTGTACATTTGAAAGTTGCTAAGAAAGAAAAAAAAAAAAAAAAAAAAGACTGGAACAACTCTTACCCTGAATTCCCAAACTTCATCCACGAGGACTGGAGTTTACCAGCCAGGTGGTATGAGGCTGACTCCTTAAGAAGGACGAGAATGTGGGCGGAGCGACTTCTGGTACGTGGAGCACACAGCTGTTCCTCCTCCCAGGACTCAGGGGCTGCCGCTGAGAGCCCACAGATCAGGCTTCCTCTGGGACTGGGAGGAGCCATCTCAGTACCAGCACCCAGGGCCCAATTCCGGTTTCTGAGCCGCCCCTGACAGCTCCTCCCAGCCAATCCTCTCATTGCCTCTCCTTTAGGACCTGCACTTACTCCGCCCATATAGCAAAAACAAAACAAAAAAAAACCAAAACAAACACACACACACACACACACACACACACACACACACACACACACACACACCCAAAGAAACCAAAAAAAAAAAAAAAAGCAAAACACAAAAAACACACTCCTCTCTGTCTCATTCTCTCTCTCTCTCCCCCCTGCAGGTTTCCCATCCCTAAAGTGGTAATAGTAGCACTTACCTAACCACTGTTCTAAGAATTGTAAGTGTAGCACTTAAGACAGTGCCTGGGACGGGAGTGAGTACTCAGGGAGTAGCGGCTTAAAACAAAACAAAACAAAACAAAGCGAAATCCATGTTGCGATGCTATTGGAACACTCCAACTTTCCTCCCAAATGTCATTGTTTGGGCCCTTTCCTGTCAACTGAAAATGACTCATACCTCAACATACCCAGAATGCCACCCAACTGGAAAGTAATTCTTTCATAATTTCTATTAATATCATAGGAAGGTTTTGAACCTGATGGGCTCATATGTGCTCAACTGTCCTATTTCTTCTGCTCTTCACAAGTCTAAACTGAAGTGACATTTTCATTAAAAATGTTGATTGCATCAATTACAATTATATTGGTTTCATGTCACAGAAAACTCCACTCAAACTAAACAATTTGACAAATATGTTGAGTTACTTCGCTGAAGAATACAGTGTTAGTGCTAAGATGTGACTTGAATCAGAAGCTCCACAACACCAAGGATATACTTTTATTTTTCCTGTTTTTCCATGTTAATTTCCTACGTTGATACTGTTATATTAATGCTGGCTCCCCAAGGTCACAAGATGGCTGCAGGCAGAGACCTGGGCTATATATTGTCTTATTCAAGCCACAAAAAAGGGAGATTTGTTGTTCTAGAAAAAGCCATGTGGTATGGACAGCCTCAAATCATATGTCTACCACAAACCTAGTAGGTTGCCATGATTTAGGCCAGTCAACATATCCCATTGCTTTGGTTAGGAACGAGGTCAAACTTAACACAAAACACATGGCTTTATATGGAAGCGTGAGATTTCCTAAGGACAGCTGTGTAATTCTTCCCAGGAGGAATGGGAATATATGCTGGGCAGCAAAACATCACTTAATATATTTTATATATTTGGAAGATCCCTAAGTGATTCTGATGTGCTTAAATGAGGTATGATTCTTTTTTTTAAAGATTTTATTTATTTATTTGACACAGACAGACACAGAGAGAGAGGGAACACAAGCAGGGGAAGTGGGAGAGGGAGACGCAGTCTTCCCATGGAGCAGGGAGCCCGATGTGGGGCTCAATACCAGGACCAGGAGATTATGACCTGAGCGAAAGGCAGACGCTTAACGACTGAGCCACCCAGGCGCCCCAAGAGAACATCTTTATACCACAACATTATTTCATTAAAAATTAAGTCATCAGAAAAAAATCCACTTGATATTCTGAATAATGATAAATATATGTATTTTTTAAAAAAATTCCTAAATGTGTTCTACTTTTCTGAAGTTGAACATTTCCACAAATGGAAAGTCTAATCACATGTATTCCACTGAGAATCTGAAGAACAAGATTTCAAAATGTTCACCATATGTAAACTGATGATAATAATTATCAATATTCAGAAGGTTGTTAATTTTCCTGCTTCCTTTATATACCCTTGGTACTATCAACAGCCTAGAAATTATGTACCAATTGTTCATACTTTACCACTTGTGATGGGCTTTGTGTTATTATACAAAATAAATGGGTTCTTAAAATTATTGTTAATTTTAAAATTAATTTCTTATCTTCCACCATTTTAATCAGAAAAAGGGACAAGATAAGGATGAAACATCTTTCAGGAGAAATGTTAAGGACTTGATCACATACTCATCAAAGTAAATTTTACAACAATGAGATTTCATCTACACAAGAGACTTTTAAACTTTATAGCAAGTTCTGTTTTTCTACAGCAATTTCCTATCTCAATGATGATACCTTTTTTAAATTCTTTTTCAACAAAGTTAGAGTGACTAGGCAATTGTAATTCCCCACTATCGTTAGGGGAAGTGAGTCCAAAATATGGCCTTCTTTTATCTTTAACTCAATACGTGGAATGTTTTAATCTCATGTTAAGCATAGGGGACATTCTAGACTTAGTACTACAGACTTGAAAATGTAGCGATAGTTCGTCTGATTAAAGAAAAAAGAAACAAAGTAGGCAATCATGGTATCACTGAGTCATTTCTATTTTGAAAATATCATGGCTATTGATTATTAACAATAGTGACAATGACACCTTAAGGCAGCAAAAATCTCTCATAACACTGGTTGCACATCAATTGGCTTTAGAAATTAGACTTGCTACACTAAGTACAGAAAATGGAAGTTCATCTTAACCCTTTCACCCCCACTGAATCAGCAAAACAGAGTTCTGAATAGTCACTGACCTACTATCCCCAGTATAGAGTGGAAACAGGGGTTCTGCTATCAGACAACCTGGGATGAATTTCAACTCTTCACTTGCTACTTATGTAAAGTTGGATAAGTCACTTGACTTCTATTAAGCGTTATTTTCTCATCTATAAAATAGGGCTAATAATACCTACCTCACAGTTTGAGAATTGAATAAGACATTGAATGTGAAGCAGGCCATGGCCATGCTTTCTAGTAATCAATATTACCTATTATTGTTATTATGACTATTTTTGTTATTTACTTTTATTGAGTTACATGGGGTCTAGGAGAACCACATATTGAGGTATAAGGGAACAAGGAAGATGAGGGGCTGGGATGGGTAAAGCTGACAGAGAGTATTGACTTAAAACTCTCACTGCCACTGATTTGGGAAGCATATTCAAATGCTAAGCAACAGTAAAAGAACTTCTACATCCTTCTTGAAGGTATAAGAGATACTTCCTCTTCCTCAATTATTTCATTAATGATATAGAATTTCAAAAGAAATCCAGCCTTGGCTAATATATGTCATCGAAATGACTTCATTTATACTGAGAGAAACATTACAATCTTATAATCTTAAGGGCCACTACAGTCGCTAGTTTTTGTTAAAACATAAACCAGATACCGTCACCCTCTAACTGAATGCCCTCCAGTGGCTTCCCACTGCACTCAGAACAAAATCCAAGCTCTTCAAGCCTGTTCCCTTCAGAGATTACAGTGGCTCTGGCCCTATAGTCAAAAGGGTGGTTTCACTTATTTGTGGAACATAAGGAACAGCATGGAGGACATTAGGAGAAGGAAGGGAAAAATGAGGGGGGTGGAATCAGAGGGGGAGAGGAACCATGAGAGACTGTGGACTCTGGAAATCAAACTGAGGGTTTTATGGGGGGCAGGGGATGGGTGAGCATGGTGATGGGTATTAAGGAGGACAGATATTGCATGGAGCACTGGGTGTTGTACGCAAACAATGAATCATGGAACGCTACATCAAAAACTAATGATGTACTGTATGGTGACTAACATAACATAATAAAAAAAATCATGATTAAAAAAAAAATTCCAAGTTCTCTGACATGGCCAAACCATAGGGTACCTGTGTGGCCTTGTGTGCCCAATATAGTCCCTGTTCAGCTTCCTGTTCCTCCATAATGATCAGTAAGGCCCCTTCCCCACCACCTTTACTCTTTTGTGGGTTTCCCAGCTCAGAATATAAGTTATGTAATCACTCTTCAAATGAGGAGCAATCTATTTCCCATCCTACCCCCATCCATACCACACCATAGCATTTCAAACCCTTGACGGCACCAAACTCTTTACGGCCTGAAGGCTGTCCACCCAGAACCCTCCTAGAACCCTCCAGATCTTTCTCAGGATGATTCTTACCTGTCATCCAGACCTCAGTTTGATTTTGTTTCCTCAAAAAAGCCTTCTTGGATTTCCCCAAACTAAATTTTGACCTCTACTCCACTTTTCTCTCTCATAACATCTCATTATTTACCATCTAGCCCTTACCATAATTTGACATTACACACACACACACACACACACACACACACACACACAGTTTAGGGTATGTCTTTCTCATCCCTACATGATAAGTTTGAAGAGGTTAGCTGTTTTGCATATTGTATTTGAATTCTATCTCCCCCAAAGCCATTGTATAGGCATTCTTATCCTACTTTCAGAGATGCAATTCAAGAAAACAAGAAGCTTACCAGTTACAGTTCCAAGTTCATTTGACTTTATACACCATACATTTGCCTAGACCATGTTGATCTGATAGTTATGTAAATACTCAGCCATTTTGCTGTACTCAATCTCAAGGGGTAGAGAGATTGCAATGTTAAGAAGAGGTCTCTTGGCCAAGGTTAGCAGTTTCAGTCCCTCCTAAAAGGAGGTAAGTTTTCACTAGCCCCCATGTTTCCCAGGAGGGAATTTTCCAAAGATTATAAAAAGAAATTATCGGATTTGGAATTTGCCCCAAGTTTTTCAGTGGTACTGTTGCCAGCAAGACCAACTACATCCATGGTACATTCTTCCAGGGGAGACTTTTGGACACTATGGGGGACAGTCCTTTACCCATTCCTTGACATCTGGAGATTGACTAGCAACCTTTTTAAAAAAGATTTTATTTATTTATTTGACAGAGAAAGAGAGAGAGAGAGCATAAGCAGGGGGAGCAGCAGAGGGAGAGGGAGAAGCAGACTCCCCACTGAGCAGGGAGCCCGATGAGGGACTTGATCCCAGGAGCGTAGGATCATGACCCAAGCCCAAGGCAGATGCTTAACCGACTAACCCACCCAGACACCCCAACAACTTCTTATTTAGTAACCCTCCTGCACAGACCTCTGTGAGAGCAACATTGTCAGAATCCTCAAACCTTGCATCATCTAGCAACTCAGAAGAAAGGGACCCAGTCAGGAAAAGAGTGCTGCAGAAATGGGGTGTGAGGAAGACCTTAAACAGGAGGGGAAGATATGGAATTGGGACTCAAGATGATGGTGAAGATGAAAACAACTCTTGGAATGGAAATTGTAACAGATGTAGTGTGACAAGGACAGTGTGTGCAATAATCATTTTTTCTCTTATGATTTAATTCAACTAAAAATCTAGTGGGGGGAAAAATGTGGCCTGAAGCTAGAATTCACATTCCTTATCCAACTTACTCCACGATCCATGTAACTGAGACAGCTCCTTCTTCCTTGGCTGCCACTTTTTAGCTCAGTGATATTTAAAAAAACAAAAATAAAAACAATAAATATTAATATATTTTGTGACTGCTAATAATTCACACACTCTTGGTTGATTTCTCACAATGACAAATCTGCAATCTAGAAGGGGTATGAGAAGCAAAAATCTTTTACTCCTAGAACCCTGTATAATACTTGGCACACGGTAAAAACAACACGTAGTTGTTAAATAAATGACTTTCTTACATTATAATGTATGTTTAATGTGATATATCAAAATAATGTATGTATGTTTGAAACTGATCTCTCTATATATGTTCAGTGTACTAAGAAAGAAACACCAATTTTAGGAAACTTGGATTTTAGAGACTCTGGCTCATAAGGCAGAAATGTATTTAAGGTTTTTGCTATTAAAAAAAAGCCTAATCAATAAGAAAAGCACATTTACACACACCATGTAATTTTCTTACAGAAGGTTAACAAAGATTAGTCATAGAATCTATTGTTTTGCTATTTAGAAAGAACATCAGAGATTTATTTAGGAATTCTTTGATGAAGATAATTATTGAACAGATTTATGTAGAAGAGTAGCATGAAGATCCTTGATGAAGTAATACAAGTTTTGAGAGACCAGAGAATTGGGCCGGATTTATGTTCAAGTGCACTAAGGTGATTGGATCAAAATTGTTTCCATTTTGTTTTTTCTGACAGGAAGTTTTTCATACTGAACTTGTGCAGAATCCACAGTTACACTACGATGCTCCCCTAGTGGAAGACTCTAAGCACATTTATATCCTGAGGTGATCTGCCTTCAGTTATTTATCCATTTGGTTTGTCTTTTACATGACCACTAGCACACTGGTCATCTCTATACTACCAATAGTGCAGGCATGAACAAACAACCCACAATGAATGTTTTCCCAGAAGCACGGGCCTTTACAACACAAGTCCCTTGAGGCAAGTGGCTTTCCTAGCTTTACAATACAGAATATAATTAAAGTCTTGGAAAACTGCTGAATCCATTGAATTCTTCTGGCAAACAAATGTCTCTGACCATTGATGATCATTGAAATAAGTTGGTTGAGGAACCAAAATTTTACTTGCTTAGATACTCTTCAAAAGGTGATATAATTTCTCTTGGGAAGGAAGAGGAAACGCAATCACATTTTCTCACATTTTTAGTGCTAGTTGGGACAGGAAAAATAAGGCCCAATAAAAGTTGTATGTGGCAGAAGTACGACTTCAACCTAGGCCTGTCAGGCTATGTACATCACCATCCATTAAATGCAATTTACACCTCTTTACAAGCACATGCTTGGAAGTGCATGGCTAGACAGGCATACCTCAGTCAAGTAATGGTAACAGTGGCAGAATAGTGTAAAAAGTGTAAAAATGTGAAATGTAAAAAAAATATTTAAATCTGTTTAAAAAATACCAAATTACCAAGTTTGATCATTATTTAAAAATAATATCCTTAGGTCATTATTATTTTTTGACACAATATTTAACTTTTGCAGATGTCTTTGGTTCAGGTAGTTGATTAAGCGGAAAATAAAAGCTTTTGGGAAAGTCTATTTCTTGCTGGGATCATGGTAATCTGTGTTTCTTTTTTTAATATGACTATTTCCATGCTTTCTAGATGGAGATCTAGAATTCATTCTGTATTTATTAACTGATTTCATAGTATATTCGGCAGCTAGGGAAAAAATCAACTTTGTAGTCAAGGAAATAAAAAGTAAAAGAGGTACATAATTTTCTGCAAGCTAATCTGATGCCACGTTGCCAAGAAAACCAGTGCATGTTAGGAGGCTGATGAATGATAAAGCCAACCTTAGATTATTTAGCAGCTGTGGTCTGGGACACACAGATCTCAGTTAGAAGATGACAACTCAGTCTTACAACAAACTAGCATCCCAGGTGACCTGTTTTACCCTAACAACACCTTATCATGATAGGCTTGCAATAAGAGATTAAAAGAATATTATACTAAATTGACCCCTACACAACAAATAAAAGTATATATTGATTTCACAGTTAATTTTGCTTCCCAGGGAACACTTGGCAATGACTCAAGATACTTTTTTATTGTCATAATTAAGGTGTTACTGGCTTTTAGTGGGTACAGCCCAGCGACGCTGATAAACATCCTACAGTGCCACAGAAGAGCCTTGCACAAAAAGAATTATCTATCCTAAAATGTCAGTAGTGTTGAGGTTGAGAAATCCTGATAGAACAGAGTAATTTGCTGAGATGTTGATTTGTTTCTTGTTCTTCTTGTGTTTCTTCTTCCTTCATTCAACAAGGTCTCACCAGATCTCCCAGTGCTAGACGGCGTCCAAATCTCGGTTCTGCCACTAACTAGCTGGGTGACCTTGCGCACGTTACTTAACTTGTCTTGTCCTCCTGTTCTCAGTCTTCTCATCCATAAAAGATCTCCACCATGAGGGTTATTTTGAGTATTAAGTCATTTTTCTCTTATAAAAGTCTAAACTCACTGAGAAGGAATAGTAGGTCTAACAAAATGAGACCGGGAATGAGAGTAGGGATAAGAGAAAGTGATGAATGCTGAGCCTGGGCTAGAGGGTAACGGAGATTCCTCAACAATAAGAAGGGGGACATCAAGAACTAATGATGTAATGTATGGTGATTAACATAACAATAAAAATTAAAAAAAAAAAGAATAAGAAGGAGGCAGGGGCCTCTTCACTGCTAGAAGAGGACAAGAAGTTAGGGGCAGAGATGCACGGTATCTTAGTGTGCCCAGATCAAGCACTGGGAAGGATGTCCATGCCCAGAGGGCAAAGGAAGTAGCAGAGAAACTGCTACTCATCTATGGTAGCCAAAGTGAAGTCAAGATCAGCAGAAGTTCCCAAATGTCCTCAGTAGATCCCTGAGACCCTTAGGGACTGGGATGAACAGAAGGCCAGGCTGGGAGAAAGAGAAGAGTAGTATAATAATGGTAGACTGAATTTTCAGGGGACTCAGTAGGATAGGGGGTTGGAGTCAGGTTACATTTAATTTTGAGAAAAATAAATGACGAGACATTTCTTGCAATCCAGAGTGGGTGGTGCACAGACTACATTCACCATGTATGCATTCCTATATTACTTACTACACCCATTCATATTGACTAAATTTCTACTTCACTTAATTGAGGATCCAGTCTCAAATCATTTGATATGAACCACAATGCTAGAACAAGTTCATCTCCCAAGTGACATGAGAACCATAAAAAATTCATATGTTGACTATGATTTGGAGTCTCCCAATAAGAAGGTATTCCAAAGGAAAAAATATCTTTTAGATGAAATTAATAGGTAATGAAGTAGTAAAAGAGAATGCACATATTTGTTTAAATTTCTTTGAGGCAGGCCACAAATGACTTGTTTAAATATGAATTGTTTCTGGAAATTTCCACAAAAGTGAATTACCAGAAAAATGAAAAGATAAAACCATGAAATATTAGATTATCGAGCAACTAGATTTTTACTGAACCAAATATTATGTTTTCAGTGTTATTCTTTGGTTCTTTATCACAACGATGGTTAGGATTTTCTATATGCTTTCTTTATCATATTAAAGAAAAGGGCAGAACATTCTTCACATAATAATTTTATTGTATTTATAGTTTTTTTTATCAAAGGCTACAATAATTCTAATAAAACAAACAAAAAAATCCCAAACTAAAATTTAACTACCAGCAGAATTTATGCTCTGTCCTGGACCTTTAACAAATTAAAATATGATGTTTCAGGGAATCGAGGATACAAACAAAAATTCCAACTTCATAACATATTATTATTCAGTGCCTGGCACAATCATGTATAATTTAAATATTAATGTCAGTGCCCATAAAAGCCTTGAGATTGTTAATTAGTTTGCTTACAAATTCCTCCACTGTCACTACCTGATAATTCTTAATACAAATGCTTCTGCCTTAATGTATGCCACTTTATAATTATAAGAATATTCTGCACAAACTCTCTTGGATAACTAGATGACAAAGAGAGCATTTCTGAGTGCAGGTGAAAAAGGAGGCATACGATCATCCGTCCTCACTACTTAACACAGTTCACTACAGGATGAAACTAAGGATGGCACATAAAAGAAAGATGGTTTAAAACCTTTAGGTCATTTTAAGAGATGATCAAAGATTTTTTAAAAATTGGATAAAAGCCATAGGTTTGTCATAATTAATAAATATCCAAAGGCTCATTGCCAAATGAGACTTTTTTTCCCCCTTAACCAGCAGATGAAGAAAATATAGTTATGGAGACAGAAGGTAAGGACATTTTACTTGATTGACAATTGGCACACTCTACTTATAATGTGTATAATTAAACCTAGAAAAGTAACTTGTTGAATGTAATCATCTAAGTGGAGCTACATAAAATAGTTTTTTCAGTACCTACTTTGCTTGGCAAAAATTAGCTTCTCGATACACTGGCATGGTTTAAATTTCATTTCAACAAATACTATAACAATTCCATAGTTATGACCCATTTCTTTCAGCTGAATGAAAGAATTTCAGTATACCAGAAACATTTGGACTCTCTAAATTTCAGTATAGCTGAATTTCATATGTACGTGGCCCAACTTGGGTTATGTCATCTTCCTTACAGAGGTCAGCAGCTTTTTTATTTGTTAGCTTTTTGAGGACAACATCTGAGCATTGTGAAATTTTCATTTTGTGAATACCATGGAAATGATTTCATTCAAAGCATATTATTCCTCTTGGTACTGTTGTCATGAGAACAAATACACAATATAACACCATGCCTTTTTTCTTTTTAACAAAAAATTCAGTAGGAAAAGAACAGTAAAAGAATGAAATGAATTACACTTTGGAGTCTGTGGTTGTCTATTCTCATGGACATATCTGAATAAATCTCAACATAAGAATGAGCTCCAGAATAAAATGGAAAAACTTCAGTGATAATTTATTCATGAGCCCACACTTGAAGTATATCAAAAAAAGGTTACGACTTCTTTTGAAAGAGGTCAGTTATATCTGGACTCTCATTACAAGTCCAATCTGTTCCATAAATCAGATGTGGCACCAGGTAGACTCTTTTCTACCAAGTAATCAGTACAAAATGACTGAAGCTCCATTTTCCATTTGGGTTTCACCAGCTCATTTTTGTGGCCCTGCTGTTCACTGATCCACCCTTTAACATCACCTTATACTCATGGTGACATGAATGCTTCGGCTCCCTGGTAGCCCAGGGACCATGGCCTCAATCACAGGGCCAGACACCTCTGGTCCCTAACACCATGCATTTAGATGGCTGCTTTTTAAAAACTAAAACACTTTGTAGAAACAAGTGTTTTGGTGTTTCTTGAAAGGAGTTTCATATGTACATTAAAACTGTACAAAAATACACATATTTGAAATATCTTTGCAGGCTTATTGGAAGACACCCAGCATACTGACTTATTTAACCCTTGATAAAAATTTCAGGAAAAGTGTTACTCTGTTATTCGGTACCACTTTACCTAGTTCACTATAGCAAATTAAAATTATTCTAATCTAAAGGCTTCAAACTGACTGACTATGCAAATTTTGTATTTAACTATTTTAAAAATGCAGATTCTTAATATATTATATTAGGAGGCAAGATAGTGTTCGTGCTGTAGTAGACTATCTAGGATCAAACCCCATTCTACCCTCCATAGCTTAGTGATATTGGATGAGATTGTTTTTATTTTTTTTATTTTTTTTACTTCTCTATGCTTCATTTTCTATTGTGTAAAATGGGGATGATACTATCCTATAGGGTTTTATGAGATTACATGTGTTTATAATACACGTATTTGTACCCTGCACATAAGAAGGACCGTGTAAATGTTTTTTGTATAGTATGGTAAATAAATGTTAAAATCTATTTCTTTCATAGTCTCCTTTTTTATTTTTAATTTATTTTTATTTAGAGAGAGAGAACGAGCAGGGGAAGGGACAGAGGGAAAGGGAGAAAGTCTTAAGCAGACTGCATGATGGAGGGCTGGATCTAATGACCCTGAGCTCATGACCTGAGCCGAAACCAAAAGCCAGCGCTTAACTGACTGAGCCACCCAGACGCCCCCACAGTCTACTTTTATAAGAAAGGTATAGGGTGCCTGGGTGGCTCAGTTGGTTAAGCGTCTGCCTCTGGCTCAGGTCATGATCCCAGGGTCCTGGGACCGAGTCCTGCATCGGGTTCCCCGCTCAGTGGGGAGTCTGCTTCTCCCTCTACCCCTCCCCGCTGCTCATGCTCTCTCTCTCTCTCTCTCTTCCACACTCTCACTCTCTCAAATAAATGAATAAAAATCTTAGGAAAAAAAAGGTATAAATGGCAAATGAAAACCCCAACAGTTCAGTGCTTATTCAATTCAGTCCTGTATTTTCCTCTTCTGCCCACTGTCCTGTAGCACACATGCATGATACTGACTGTATCTGACATTCACACTTACAGTCCTAAAGATCTTTAGTTCTTGCCAAATCCTTCTAAGTCAGAACAAAGGGATAAAATTGTTTCAAAAAAAATTGGGCAAAATTTCTTGTATTATACAGGTTTAAAGGGCAACAATCCATACATGCTATATGCATGACCCCGCAGTGAACCAAACTATTAATTTAAGCAGTTTTTCATTTGCAAGCATTTTTAGCTTATTTGAGGGGAGTTGTTAGACATTACAGAAATCACTAAAAAGTGGTTTCAGATCCAAGCTGCCCTTAATCTGGGACACAATATAGGAAATGAAAACTTACTTTGAAATTTTAGGAAATGCTCTCTCTCCTCTTTCCCAGATCATAACAGTATATCAGTGGTCCCTATGTGCCTGGGACACTTGTCCAGCCCTGCAGCTGGGACTTAACAGACTGTTTCTTTCTTCTTTCCTCCCTCCTTTCCTTTTTCCCTTCCTTCCTTCCTTCCTTCCTTCCTTCCTTCCTTCCTTCCTTCCTTCCTTCCTTCCCTTCTTTTTCTTTTCTTGTTTTCATTAAATCAATACTTTTTCTGAGAAGGAACTTGACCTTGGGGCACCTGGTGACTCAGTCAATTAAACGTCTGCCTTCTGCTCAGGTCATGATCTTTGGGTCCTGGAATCTGATCTGTGTCGGGCTCCCGGCTCAGTTGGGGAGTCTGCTTCTCCCTCTCCCCCTGCCCCTCCTCCGCCTGCTTGTGTACTCTCAAATAAATAAATAAAATCTTAATAAAAAAAAGAACTTGACCTTAAAGGTCAAACATTTAACAGTTACTATCTTTTTGGAATTATTATGCAGATTTTAGGGTATCTTTTGAAAAAGTTCTAGCAACTAAAATAGTATCAGGGCCTTATCTTATTTGAAATTAGAAGCCAGTATGTGATCCATGATAGGTCTGCTTACATTCCCATTGGACCATACAGGTTCAAAGCATTTAATACAGGAGAAAGTCAACTGTTTTATTTGAGTAATACTTCCTGGTTACTAATTTAAAAATGGGAGAATTTAGATCTTGCCTTTCTTTCTTTCTATCTCTCTTAAAACAAAAGCACTTTTCTTAGGGATCAGAATCACAGAAAAAAAATTAGTCTAGAGAAGCATGCATTTTTCATCTTTTATGCTAGATGCTGAAATTCATAGCTGTGAATACCACTGCCTCTCTGGTTATTGCTCTGAGTATAAAGAACCTGAATATACGCTGCACTAAATTGGATGTACCTCTCAATTGTACAACAGAATAAACAGAAGCATAAAATACACAGTGTTTGTTGAAGGTTATCCATGCTCTGAGCATAAATAACTTTTTGGGTGTTATTTTGAAGACACTATAGTCTCAGTGAACATTTATGGATTGGAACAAATGTTTTTTCGGTTTTATTTTTCAGTTGTTCTGCATCCAGTTATAACCCTCCAGGTAAATAGTGAATAATATATGTGTTTCACAGAATGGAAAGGACAAAAGCAATCAAAACCAAAAAGTAAGGAAGGTTAAAAAGAAAAAGTTAAGGGAGCCTGGGTGGCTCAGTTGGTTAAGCGACTGCCTTTGGCTCAGGTCATGATCCTGGAGTCCCGGGATCGAGTCCCACATCGGGCTCCCTGCTCAGCAGGGGGGGCTGCTTCTCCCTCTGACCCTCTTCCCTCTCGTGCTCTCTATCTCTCTCTCTCTCTCAAATAAATAAATAAAATCTTAAAAAAAAAAAGAAAAAGTTAATATATGAGATATATTTAAAAATTATAGATGTATGCAGAATGATTTAGAGGGGACTCTGCACCCCAACAGAGGCAAACATATTTACACATATTCCTGCGTAAATGGGTATCTCTAATAAAAGTTAAAATAATATCTAGAGGGAGACCGGTAGGAGTTGTTTCTCATGGGAAATACGATTACTTAATTGCTCAGTAAACGACTGCTATGTCTAAATCTAATAACAAGGTTTACAAAATTGACTTTAAGAGTATTTTCTACATTTGGAATTACTCCACTGTTTCCTACCTCATGGATATTTATGGATATTTATGCAAAAGCCACAAACATTTATATATGGAAACAGAAGACTGGAAAATATTACATTTTCCACATGTAAATGCCTATGAGTGTGTGATTAAGCCTGGTTTGCTTAGTTCAGCTTATGTGCTACTGGGCCAGGAATGGCTAAGCAATATCAGCCTTGGGACCCTCTCACCCACGTCTGGAGTGACATTGTACTAGTGATGCAGACCACATTTCTGCCTCTTGGGAATGAATGCAATGCATTTTTACCTCAAACGCCCATTTGGTAAACACAAATGCATGAGGAGTGTATATATTTTGGGGAGTATAAATGAATAAAGACCTAGAAGTAGCAAGTACAGCATAGGAAGGCCATCCTTCTGTGAAACATACTGAAAAGAAGCAAAGCCTCCCTAGGATACTAGAAATGAAAGGTTTACTTAAAAGGAACTCTGCACTAATTCATAAGCAAAAAAGAGGGACTTTATGCTAATAATAAAATGGTAGGCGTCCTTATAACACATGTGCCATACAGAAGGAAATCAGCGCTAGACTAAGTTTTAGTAGACTCTGAAAGCAGAGAAAGTTAGGCTCAATCAGAACACAAGCTGTTACCCTCTTAGGCAACCTGACCATATGGTTTCACCAGTTTCTTAAGTTAAACTTTACAAAGGGTTCACAACCTTGTCCCTATCAACACTTTCGATTGGGTAATTCTTGTTGTAGGGGACTGTCCTGTGAATCGTAGGTTGTATAGTAGCGTTCCCATCTTTACCCACTAGATGCCCGTGGTACCCACGGCCCTGTCGTGACAACCCAAAATGGCTGCAGAAATTGCCCATGTCCTCTAAGATGCAAAGTCACCCCCAGTTGTGAACCACTGGAAGAAACTTGATGTTGATATCAAAATTTCACACACCATATTTTTATGGATGTAGATATTTAAATTACTTAAAAGATTCCCAAATACTAGTTCTCAGAGAGTGCACTGGTGCTGCTGATGTATTCACTGACATGAGATAAAATAAGAAAAATAAAGACAACATATGACTTTTCATCAAAAGAAAACGTACTTTATAATTTTTAATTACATTTTTAAAAAGTTACAATTTTATGTGAAAAGCGTCTTTTCTATAATGTCCTTATGGTGATAATGTGCCATTTTATTTGGATTTTTTTTTCTAGTAAAGTAAGAAGTTGAAAGCCATTTGTTGGTAGCCCATAACATCCCAAGTTAATACAGAGTAATTGTGAGTATATATCTCCTACCGTGACTTCATTCATTCTCAAAAAATTCTTTTGCTGTCCTCATAGAGTCCCAAATTAATAATACTTGCACGAGGTGGTTGGTTTCAGCTGTGATGCTGGTACTCAAAGTAGTAAAACTCAGGTAGGCTGCGCTCCTACTTGAAAGTTTTATGTGAGTGCACGTGTGTGTGTGTGTGTGTGTGTGTGTGTGTGTGAAGATAAAGGACTGGAAAATAACTGATAAAGTTGGGGTAGTTTATTCAAGTCAGAAATCATTCAATGGGTAATTCAAGAAAATAACCTAGTTTATGTAAGTGATCTAAATCCAACTGTATAAATGAAGCTACTGAATATCTGGTTTTAATGCTAACATATATTTTCACTTTTTCTTTTTATATGGATTACCACAACGGTTTCATTTAAAGTAATTCATAACTGGGTGGCTCAGTTGGTTAAGCAACTGATTCTTGATTTCTTCATGATCTCAGGGTTGTGAGATGGAGCTCCACATCGGGCTCCACTCTGGGTATGGATCCTGCTTAAGATCCTGTCTTGGGGCACCTGCGTGTCTCAGTCGGTTAAACGCCTGCCTTCGGCTCAGGTCATGATCCCAAGATTCTGGGATGGGATCTGAGTTGGCCCTGAGTTGGGAATCTCTGCTCAGCAGGGAGTCTGCTTCTCCCTCTCCCTCTGTCCCTCCCCTGCTTGTGTTCTCTCTCTCTCACTCACTCTTTCTCTCAAAAAAAAATAAATAAAATCTTTTAAAAAATAAAATAACTCATAAATGTTTAAATTAAAGCTTTACATCTGTTTTCTAGGGTTTTTTGAGGAAAAACTATAATTTTTTAACTATGGTGAATATATTTGTATATTAAAATAATTTTAGGAAACATTTCCAAAGTGCTTGGTATATCCAGATTTTTCCAACATCTGCAGCAGTCTATAGTACATATATATATATGTATATATATAATATATATATATTATATATATATAAAATCATCATTTTGTAATGAAATGGCTCCAACTTGCAGCCTTAAGAAAAGCATGTGGTGATATTAGAGATGGCTTTGGAACTTAGAATTACTCTTGCTAGTGTAGAGAAAAGGCGCATCTACTCAGGCAAGTTATCTTAAGTCTACAGATATGATTGGTTAGGTATATATTTAACTGTGCAGGAAATGTTTCTCATTTAACAATTTCAGAGATCAAAAAAAATACAATGTGCTTTCACCAAAAGATTAATTCATCCATGATCTACTAATTATTTTTAAAAAGTACTTTCTTTAAGTGAGTCATCTGGCTTAAAGCTGTTCATTTAGTAATATTGTCATTCATCTGGAATGTTTAAATCCATAGTTTCATTTGTATTATTCTTATTACACTGATCATCATGTATAGCTTAAGCTGAATCCCAGATATCCTAATCTCACTATGGAGTAAGGGGCATCAATGTGACCTATCTTTAAAAATTATTAAACATCCCCAAAGATAAAAATGAAACAGAATGTAATGTTTAATTCTCATTGCCAGTTATAGCTTTTAAAGTGAAATCACTTCCTCAGTGTCCTCTTTTATTCTAACACACTAGAGGACACCTGGGTCAGCTTCAGTATTTATATACGGCAAGAATTCAAATAGCTAACTCACAGAGAGAATGTGATTTCACTCTTTTTCAGACTCAATGCAAATCCCATTTGGACTCCTGAGAGACCTTAAGATTCACTAAACATTTCATTTGAAATGGAATGTGTAGCGTGGTTAAAACATAGGAGAGCAAAATCTTTGGGGGTCTGAACTGTTCCCTGAGATTAAATGAGGCACTTACAGAGGTCAGAAAGATATCGCCATCTTCTACGGTGAAGTTGAGATTTAATGTATCCGAGCAGGGTGCACCGATGATTTCTAAAACCGGGTAGCAGCTCTGAGAGCAGGGTCATGAGTAGAAATGATCTGAACTAAGATTTTTTATAAAGAAGGAAGTTAAGCACAAACTATAAGCAAAACTATATGGCTTGGGCTTAGGAAAATATCACATTTTAAGTTAAAAAAGCTAAGAGCTCAGGTACTTTTTAAAATAAGGCAGCAGGAGAGCTAATATTCAGAGTTTAAAAAAATACAAGTATTCTAGCGGCATCAAATAGTTAACATAATTGCTAATGCTCCTCTTACTTTCAAGGAAAATCTGGATGTGCATAATAGACGCATATAATAAATGGCACATTTAATAGGTGATGAGCAAGGAAAGGTAAGAAATCCTCTTTCTTGAACAGAATACAGTTGTTTTCAATTAAAGCAAGCTCTTCAACTTGGGTTGGTTTTACATCCTGATTCAAGGCATCATCACATAAAATGGTAAATTAAATTTTAAACTTTTGACTATAACAGTTTGCAGTGAAAAATTAGGAAACCTAAAATATTCAATTATGACCTAAAGGGGCTTCTGGACTTTGTCATATTAGGAACACTTCAACTGGAGTCTTTAAAATGTTCCAGAAAGAAATGGAAAGCTCTACTAAAAAATGCAGTGTCAGTCACAGAAAAATCTGAGACAGAACAATGAATACAATGCTGATTTTAATTCTTTCAAGGTGTTCTAGGTGCCCTGATCTTTATATTAGATTACTGTTCATTATTTATATCTGCCCTGGGTATATACAATATTAACAAAGAAATAATCAAAACTAGCATGATATAGATATCTGTATATAGAGAAAAAATATATAGAGAGAGGAAAAAAATATGCAGTACAACAGTACAAACAGTGTGTGTGTGTGTGTGTGTGTGTTAGTGATACCATCCTATGATACTGAAGCAATAAATTGTAATCGGCATCTCTGTTTGCCTAGTTCTGGGAACCACTTTGTGATTGCTTTGTAAGGCAAATAAATGTCTTTCATATGCCAGAACTCATGGACTAAAAAGTTAAAAAAAAAAAAAAATCCCAAAGCACTGCACTTTCTTCCAGACAGACAAAGTTATTAAAATATCTAGGGAAACCGAAAAATTTTATTGCTAAACCCAATTTTCTTAACCTGGACTTTAAAATTATTCACTAACCAGTGTTCCTTGTCTCACTATCCTACTTAGCATTATTTTCACTAACTATGTTGGTTGTGCTTTTGAACTAATTTACTATCCCTCCTCAGTGTATAAGCTGCTGTCAACCATTCCTCTAAGGTCCAGTCTACCTGTGCGCGATCCTTCACAAAATCCTTAACTCTTCTCTGCCAAAAGCCTTCCATGATCAAACTTTTGCATTCTTATTGTTATTTTAAAACAGTCAGGATTTGCAAAACCGAATCAATAAATCTATTGCTCTTCTACTTATTCTTGTCATTTAACCCAGATTCTTCTTGAATGTTAGAACAGCCTGCTGACATAGCAAGTGCCACACGTGAAAAGGGGCCTACAGAAAACCATAAGGCCATTCAGAAACACTGGGTTTATTAATTCTGACTTGAACGATTTAGAACAAAGGACTCACACCCAGGAGGGAGTGAGTTATGAAGCATGCCAGCGCCTGACAAAGTCCTAAAGCATAAAGGCCACACTGATGCTATCCATAGGTCCACAGCTTTGGTTTTCTTCATGTTGCTTCAGTCAGAGATAGCTTGTGATCTGCATTATTTGAAGCCCTTTTAAAAGTGTGCTGATACTGGCATCTTAAAATGTTCTAAATAAGTTTTCCACTTTAGATGGGACGATCTAGGCATTGGTTTCTCAGCAAACGGGAAGGCATCCAAATATGGCCCTGGAGCCACAATATCTGACTAGAGATTTAGACTTTTTATCTTATATAAACCAATCCATTTAAACAATAACACTCAAGTCTATAAAGATGGCTGAATAATTTAAATAGGAGTTCATTTTTAAGGTGAATGGGACTTGAGGATCTTTGCTAGCAAAAGAGAAAAAGCCTGTAGGGAGGGCAAAAATGAAGGAATAGGGGGAGAGGCTACAACTGCTAGAACTTTGACGTCCTGAGAGAAGCTAGAAAAAGAGGAATCTAGGGTCCAGGAGACGAGGCCATGCCCACAGGCTGGCTAGAGGGAAACTGGCTCTAGACAGAAACTTAATCATACATAAGTTACTTTTTCACATTTTGCTAATCTTGTCCAAACTAGCTAGGGAAGGATAATTAGCGACTTATCTATGCAGCAAAAGACACAGTACCCTAATTGTCTGGAAAAGATAATTTAGTACCTAATGTTTGCTCTGGTCACAACTAATATCATAGAGGAAATTAGTTTAACAGTATTATAAACATATTTCCTGTTTTCTTACAACTAGGGAGAGGAAATTTTCCTGAAATATAATTAAGTTAACATAATAGTTTAATTTTAGATGTAAAAGGATGTTAAAAAATAGCCTTCTAATATTTTCCATTAATTTTAAATAAAAAAACATCATGTTAAAAGTTTAGAGTATTTTTGGACAAGATTAGAAAAATGTGAAAAAAATAACTTATGTATGATTAAGTTTCTGTCTAGAGCCAATTTCCCTCTAGCCAGCCTGTGGGCATGGCCTCGTCTCCTGGACCCTAGATTCCTTTTTCTAGCTTCTCTCGGGATTTCAAAGTTCTAGCAGTTGTAGCCTCTCCCCCTATTCCTTCATTTTTGCCCTCCCTACAGGCTTTTTCTCTTTTGCTAGCAAAGATCCTCAAGTCCCATTCACCTTAAAAATGAACTCCTATTTAAATTATTCAGCCATCTTTATAGACTTGAGTGTTATGTCCTGTTCTATCTTTTTTCAGGATCAGTGACTTGCCTTAATGAACTGCAGAAACATCCAGCACCTTTATAGTGGTTCCAGTGTTTATTCTGGAAAGAGACAGAAACATTGGACCTGATCCCATATCTTATATGCTTATTGAATTTCTTATTTGAAGTAATATTTCTAATGAACTTTTCATGAGTTTACTTTTTTTACCAACTAGATTATAAACTCTTTAGGGATAGAGACTCAATTTTATTTACCTCTGCACCCATCTCTAACCCCATCCTAAACTCACATCTGTCTTTGCACACAGTAAATGATCAAAAAAAGTCTTTGGAGAACTAGCTAGTTAGCTCAGTTATAGCCCTTTGCTAATGAAGAGCATGGTCTTAATCTTCAAGTGGTTGAGCAGGCTTTATTTGACTTTGTGGTTACATCTCTAACATTTCCCCTAGAGACTGTAAGTTCCCTATCTTGCTCACTATTTGTGTCCTCCAGTATTTGACGAGTGCTCGACACATGGTAGGTGCCCAATGAATAGTTCTTGAATAAATAAATGCATGAATTTATTAAATAAATAACTGAATAATTTAGTGAATGAGTGAATGGATGAATGGGTGTTATGCCCCATCTACCAAGGTTGCTATTTATTTGATTAGTCTAAGGAAATTCACAAGGACTGGAAGATGTGGGCCATAGTGTACTTCTAGCCAAAGAATGGTCTGTGCAGAGATATCACCCATCACTTTGGTATGTATAAAACATCACAAGACAGTCCAATGTCACTGTGATCAGGCTTCCTTAACAGGCCCAACAAAGTTTAGGACCCAGAGGTACTGAGGATGTTCATGATTTCATAGTCCATGAACTTACTTGGAGGAGAGATCTAACAAGGGTTTAGAAGTATATCTAAAATTAACTTGGTAGACTCAATTTGCCTGTTTGATTTTGCACCTAGGTAACAGAAATCTAGAAAATGGAAAGTTGTAAGGGCACCTGAATAGTGGTTCTCAAATCTATTGTGTGTTAGACCCACTAAAGACATTTAATCTGCTAAAAGACACAGTTCTTACACAGCCCCCAGAGTTTGTGATTCAGTAGGTCAGAGTTGGAGCAAAAATCTGCATTTTTGATAAGTTGCCCTATATTAGTAGTTCTAACCCAGGAATAATTTTGCCCTTCCCCATCCTCGGGGACACTTGCTGATATCTGGAGACATTTTTGCTTGCCACAGCTAAGGGGGAATGTAGTGCAACTAATACTCAGTGGGCAGAGGCTAAACACCCTATAGGGCCAAGGTTGAGAGATGCCGTCAACTGACATCCAGTGGGCAGAGGCCAGTGATGCTGCTAAACAACCTAGAGGGCCAAGGTTGAAAGATGCTGTCATTTGGTGAGGAGAGAATGCTCTAGGGCAGCAAGATTGTCTCAGCCTGGACCATACCCATGAGACAGATGTGAGCAGGTGAAGTACATCCAAGAAAGATTTAGATTAAATGCGCAGGATTGGAAACTGGTTCTTCACTTAACTATAAATTCCTTTACCAGGAGCACTCACTTTCCAATAATTCTGGATAAATGAGGTGTCAGTGAATCACTAATTGATTTAGCCCTGACAGTAGAGGCTCAGAAGAGTTCGAGATGTTCCCAGGTATACTGCAAGGGGGAGACTAGCTCAGGAAAAGAAACAATGTAAACGTTCACTCATTTGTTCATTCATTCAACAAATATCCCTTTTAATATATAATCATTGACTATCTAATTGACATATATCAGAAAAAAAACTGAAATAGTACACCTTTATAAAGTTAATGATTATGCCTATGTTCAGGATAAGTCTCAATAAATATCTTGTGTTAATAGTTTTTGACAAGTTTAATTACAGTTTGAAATGATTTCTGTCCTGCTGACATCCTACGACACTATTTAATAAAAAAATACTATTGTCTACTTTCAATAATAGAACTGTGTAAATGACTTTACTGAGCATTTTCAATACCGGAAAGCAATATAACACTTGCTCTTTAGTGCTTCAAAGAATTTCCACTAATTAACCCTTTATCTCCTTAAAATGAAAGTATCACTCCCTGGCATTTCAAGACAACTGTAGGCCTCCTTTTCTAAATCTCTAATATCAACATATAAGAATCACTTCTTTCACCAACTGTGGTTGATTTACTCTTTGGTAGAACAAATTAAGAACTTATCAGTAATTATGAAAATAATTTCCTTCTTTTATTGAAATACTTTGCAGCCACTGCAGCTTAGCACATTATTATTCTGGGTGGCGTAGGTGTTTTGAAAGGCGGTGTGAAAATAAAAGCTTGAATTATGAATTCCTCCCATGAACACTGAATCATTTTACATTTTCTGTGGCAAAAAGGACTTACTTCTCTCTTGAAGAAAAAGAAAAGAAGAACAAGAACATTTTAACTTTCAGGAACACATAAGTTTGCTGTATGGTATACATTGCACTAAATGACCCATCAACACTAAAATAGTATTTTATATATATGCCTATATGTATATATATATATATAAAACTTATTGTGAAACATATCTATATAGACAAGGAAATAACCTATACAAATTAACTATAAAATGGAACACTTCTTTCAATTTTAATTCAGTAAATACTTATTAAACAGCTACACTGCTCTGGGAACTGTGCTAGGAGCTGGAAAAACAGAAATGGAGTCAGACGGCAAGGGAATTCACAGAAATACAGGTCTGAGGAAAGCCTCCCTGAAAAAACAAATGACATACAATATGATCTATTAAGTTTTGCCTGAAATTGCAGAATATATATTTCCCTATCCTTACTTTTTGAAGGGGATCTTACATTTCAGCAACTTGTGATCTATACTCAGATCAGGCTGAGAAAACCTATCACCATAGGACCTACACTGAGCTGAGGTATAAATAAATGTCTTTCAGTTACAGTGATTACTCAAAGGATAGCTGCCCATCTGTGACATAGACTCGTGGATGGTCTGAGGTCATTCCAAACAAAGGGGATTACATTTCTTTTATCTGCAGCACAGGCTAGTTGTCTCTAAGTTATTTTCCAGTTTTCTCTATCTATAGCTTTTGCATAATTTCTTTTGATTTCTCAGCATCAGTTCAGTATGCGAAGCTGTTTGGATAACCAGATATTCTATCTTTCACCTGGTTCTAACATAGGAGAGGTGGATAACAATGAATTTAGGACAGGGATGTTAAACTTTCTGCCCTCTAAATCTCAGCTACCTTATTCTGAGACTTGAAGCTGACAGAAATTAAAGAAAATAAATGAGATTCCCCTTGTAGGTAGAGGATATGGACATGGTCTAGGCCTTGTCTCTGGCTTCAGTTTTAGTCTAGGCTCAAGTTATAAGCTGTAAAGGATCCATATATGTGCATGATCCCCAAAAGAAGCTGAGTGGTTATAGACTTTGGTAAGTAGTACCATGTTGGACTGAATTCTGAGGTGACATGGCACATTATTACAACTATGTTTCTAATAAAATAACTCAGACTGTGTGCAAAGAATTCCCTGCAGACTGAAACAGCCTTTTTGGGCAGGGGAGGGGTCTCACTGCGTTAATACAATTTCAGAATCTACGTAGTTGAATGTATATTTCAAGCACACAGGCATCCACACAGCCATTCCTGGGTAGCTGCCACTGTGATGCTCAGGATGATTTCAAATACATTCTATTAGAAGATTTTCTTCAGTGCTACTCCCATTTCCTTCCTCCTCCTCTCCATCAGCCTATGATGCTGGTGAAAATTCAGGGCAATGAAATTTGCCCAGTTCTTGCCAAAGCCCAGTTCTACAAATAGGATTAAAAAGCAGTCACATAACAATACCAGTACACACTAAAAGAGCTGCTTGTAGGAAGCAGAGAGAATGTATTGGCAATATAGTGTTTTAGTTTTATATTGAAGATATTAATCTATTTTAGTGCAGATTTCCAACTTAACTTCTTTTTTATAGACCATATTTATAGATATTTTATTTTTATTTATTTATTTTTTAAAGATTTTATTTATTTATTTGACAGAGAGAGACACAGCGAGAGCAGGAACACAAGCAGGGGGAGTGGGAGAGGGAGAAGCAGGCTTCCCGCTGAGCAGGGAGTCCGATGCGGGGCTCGATCCCGAGGACCCCGGGACCATGACCTGAGCCAAAGGCAGACGCTTAACGACTGAGCCACCCAGGTGCCCTATTTATACGTATTTTAAAATGACTTCTCTTGTTTTCAATCTTCACAAAATAATGTCATCTGCAATGAGAACTCAATTTGATTCCAAGTATAATTTGTAAGATATGGTGGTTATAGCTGTTACTTGATTTATACCTCTCAAGGATAATTACTTATGTCCATTATATCAAGCTAACAAAATGATTAAAGAGTAGGTTTAATTTTCTAAATCAAAACCATTACTAATACTACGACCATTTTTATTCTATTGCTTTTCCTCAATGGACTCCACAGTTAAATCTATAACCTACATATTTGTTACCGAACCTTGAAATAATTTCCTTCACATTGACCTCAAGCTTACTAATGCTCATTCCAATCTATATTTTAATTAATTTGTAAGAGAATACTATTAAGGGTTTAAGAGATATTTACAAATGCCTGGTGAATTGCTTGGTTAACAGTGTCTAAGGAAAGATAACATTAGCTACCTTTCTTTAATTGTTGAATATCTCTAACACCAAAGCTGAAATAGTTATTAACTATGGTATAAGTGGGCATTTCTGAGGAATAAAAAAAAAGAAGAGGAAATAGAAAAATAAATATTAAGGAAAACTTCCAGTCAGTTGTTTAGAATATATATAACTAGGGGGAGTTTTTAGCCTGAGTTACTCAAAGAATTGAAAAAGTATAGTTCTAAAATTATCTACTGCATATCCTCAGCAATTCAAACCTGGATCTTTTCTGAAATAGACCCACAGACATGAGCAAATTAAGAGAGGTTCAACAAGAGCCTGTCCTTACCAGCCAGTTCCAGGTTGCTCCTATTAATACTATACCCATTAATATTTTAACAACATAATTTTAAAAATCCTGTCAAAAAGGTCTCTTGGAATCATCCTAAGGCCCCTAAGAACAGTATGAATTGGTGAGAAATGTTGGATGAATTCCCAGTTTTGCTTTTATTTATTTTTAAAACATTTAGTTTAAGTAAATACTTTGAAAACTAACCTCAGTGCTTTTATGAGGATGAGGGGGAGAAGAAGGGTACATGGGGCAAGATGCCTATCATGCATAAATCCCAACACATACTTTTTATGGGACTTAAGAGACACTTGGTCAGCAGCTTTTGGCTTTTGTCCAGGTTATTTTTTTTTCCCTTTTCATACTAATAATCCTTCTCAAGGTACTTGATTCCTTAAAAAATTACTTTTCCACCAAATTTTCAATGAGAATAAGTTAAAGACTGTCAGATATTCAGGATAATACTACTGGCACATTACAGAATCTTAAGATACCATTGATTATAGGAAGCACCATTATTTAATGTGTTTAAATGGAAAAATTGGAAATTAATCTATAATGATGCTTTACTGTCACAAAGAATTATTATTTATATGTATTAAAATCTCCTTTTAATACCAAAGAAATTATTTTTCCAGATACATGAGGCCATTATTCAGGCCAGGGAATATGAATAGCTATCCTTTCCTGTTAGAATCTCCCACTAATAGGGGTGGCTCAGTTGGTTAAGTCTGACTCTTGATTTTGGCTCAGGTTATGATCTTGGGGGCCTGGGACGGAGCCCCATGTTGGGTTCTCTGGTCAGCCGGGAGTTTGCTTAAGGATTCTCTCTCGCGCTCTCCCTCTGTCCCTCCCCCAGCTCATACACGTGCACACACATGCACACACTCTCTCAAATAAATCTTTAAAAAATAGAGAATCTCCCACTAATCAACCAACCAGACAACCCACCCATGCTCCAAAGCATTTATTGATGTTTTTTATTTTTATTTTTTTAAGATTTATTTATTGGGAGGAGGGGCAAAGGAAGAAGGAGGGAGAGAGAATCTCTAGCAGACTTCCTGCTGAGCATGGAGCCCAACTTGGGGTTCGATCTCACTACCCTAAGATCATAACCTTAGCCAAAATCAAGAGTCGGTCGCTTAACCCACTGAGCAACCCCGGCACCTCATTGATGTTTTTAAAGACATCTGCTGTGTTTTAGTCCCTAGGCCAAGTTTACTGGAGCAGTTTTTCTGTTGATCTTTATGACCATCACATGCAACATGCAAAATTATGCCCATTTTGGCTTTTAAGAAATCTAGATTTTAGAGTGATTAGATATGTTGGAGTTACTTTTATTACCACGTTCTTTCTGTATTACTGATTAAAAAGTTGAAGCTAATTTTCAGTTTCATATCCTCAAATAAGTAGACAACCCTGTTGACAAATTGAAAGCCCTTACTTCTTATAGTATTTTTATGGAACTATGAAGAAGAATATGGTACAATATTATTCCTCCAAAATCTGTGGACTTTCCAGATTATTATTTATCTGGTAAATAATTATATATAGAAAATTATAAACCTAAATATCATTGGTAAAATTTTGGATTTAGAAATATCTATGAATAAGGTCAATGAGTTTTCATTTCTGAATTCTAAGAGCATGTAGAAAATTAATATTAAAGAACAGACTTCCCCTTTAGGTTTTTTTTTTTTCTTTTTAATAAACAGACATGGCTTTTTGATTTAAAAAAATCTTTGTCTTATATATAATATGAACATCTTTAGGCTAGAATTTTTAGCTGTTTCAGTTTCAGAAAATATTTAACTTTCATAGTTCATGTCTAGCATTTCTGTAGGCATTATACAATCTAATTGGATAGTTGGGATAATGACTACTGTGGGGCCAGAGGCATAGACATTTTAGATCACAGACAGAATATAGATGAATATGGACGGCCAAACACTTAAGGAAAGCTAATTGGAATGGGAAGAGAACTCTATTACCAAATGCAACAGCTAGTTAGGTAGCATAGGAAAGCACTTGATCAAACATGAAAAAAAACCAGAGATGGATACTGAAGTGACACCTTGCACATTTTGGGCACTTGTTAAGTAAATATTGTACAGATGAATGGCGGCATCTCGGGATAAGTCAATCAAAGGAGCACAAATAAATTATTTGAATTAAATGGCATACTCTATTCTTCCATTTTGATCAACTGCCCCCCATGGAATTTTTACCTCTTAACACACTATATAATTTATTCATCTATTATATTTATGTTCTTATGACCCTCCCTGCACTCCTCCTCCAACTAAGCTCCATAAGTCAGGTATTTTTGTCTGTTCACTAACATATGTGCCAGGCACCTTGAATAGCAGAACAAATAATAGGTTCTCAAGAAATAGTTGTTATGTGAATTAATGAATTTACAGAGTTCTGTTTGCAAATCTCATTGGTAAGCACAGCAGAATTTACAAACATAGATGTGACACACTTCCAGTTACTAAGGTATTTAAGTCTAGAAAGGAATATCAAATTACTATAACATAAGGCAGAAAAACATAAGGGTTATCAAAATTATAGACATAAAGTATGGTATGGCAATGCTTCTCAACAGATGTGCTATGGGATATCGTGAGCTGTTCGGGAATTACAGGTGTGAGAAGATATTGATTTAGATTGCCTATTTTTAGCAATAAGTTTTTTTTTTTTCAGATTAGTCCTCCCATTTGAATACTCCTAGAATTGCTGAAATATATGGTCAATCCAGGTAACCTCTAGATTGAATTTAGTTTAAGGGATCTGGGGTAGTAGTATCACCAAGTGGTCAGAAAAGGCAAATATAAATTGTCTTTGGAAGAACATATCTTTATCCTAGGCATCAAACATTCATCACAAATAATATTTGAAGGACAATAAGCATGACATAACCTAGCATACTAGGATATAAGGTACTATGAATGAGAATTAAGAGAAACAAAAAAGAACAAAAACAGACCCACAGAAATTTCAATTATAGGAATAATCAACCACAGATTATAAAACAAATGTGCTTACTAAGTTAAAATAAATAAACATAAGCTTGAAAACACCTGCTTAAATTAGGAAACTCCAAAAAGTAAACTAATAGGTTTAAAAAATATATATCAAAAGAAATTCTAGAAATGAAAAAAAAATGACAACTTAAAATCAAAACTTTACAAATAATTAAATAACAGGCTAGAAAAAAATGAAGAGAGAAATACTGAACTGAAGATTAAAAAATAATTTCCAAAATGTATAACTGAGAGGAAAAAAAAATCAGAAAATCTGTAAAAGAGTTTATGATACCAGGAGAATAGGAAACAATGTTCTTTAGAGTTCTAGATGAAGATGAGACAGATTATAGGTGAGTCTATATTTGGAAAAATAATGATTGAGAATTTTGCATAACTAATAGAGATACTGATCCTGTCTATACTTGGGGCAACCTACCTCGTTTCTGCTTGCAAACATTTTCATTCCTTTACTCCAATGTGCTTTAAAATTATTTTCTATGTATGCCAAGACATGGAATGTGCTGGAAAATATTGTTTTGGGTCGGTGTTAACAATTTTTTTCGTTTAAAACTCAGATAGTAAATATTGTAGAATTTGTGGGCCATATATATGGTTTCTGTTGCAAAGACTCAATACCATGGTTGTAGGACAAAAGCAGCCACAAACAATACGTAAACAAATAGATGTCACTGTGTTCCAAAAAACTTTATTTACAAAAACAGATATCAGTCTGCATTTGTCCCACAGTCTGTAGGCTATAGTTTCCTAACCCTTACTTTAGAGGATCAAGGCATGGATTACAATTAAAAAACATGTTGTGCCATTTTACTCCCAGTATCAGCTTTCAGAATACATGTTGAAGGCATAATGCAATGTTTCTTGAACTTTATTGCTCACATTAATGGACATAATGAGTTGGTAATAATACTAGAGGTATGTACATGGACTATATCAGTTAAAAAGGGATAATTTATACACTAACAAAGCCAAAAATATACCTTTAGGAAACTAAATTCAATACCATAAAATTTATGATGAAATTCAAAACTTTCGAAAGAAAATTTAAAACATTTTATTTTGTTATTTTTTAAAGATTTATTCATTTGAGGGAGAGAAAGACAGAGAGACAGAGTGTGCAGGGTCGGCGGAAGAACAATGGGAGAGGGAGAGAGAGAATCCCAAGCAGACACCCAGCCCGACACAGGGCTCGATCCCAGGACCCTGAGATGATGACCCGAGCCCAAACCAAGAGTCAGATCCTCAACCAACTGAGCCATCCAGGTGACCAAGAAAATTTAAAACATTTTAAAGGAGGAAAAAGAAAATTTTTTCTGAAGAAAGCTAAAGCAAGGTCATTTTGAAATATAATGGAAGGAAACACGCAACTGTGGATATCAGAAAACTTCAAAAAGTAATGTACAGGGGCGGAGCAAGATGGCGGAGGAGTAGGAGACCTAGATTTCGTCTGGTCTCAGGAATTCAGCTGAATAGGGATCAAACCATTCTGAACACCTACGAACTCAACAGGAGATCGAAGAAGAGAGTAGCAACAACTCTGAACAGAGAAGCGACCACTTTCTGGAAGGTAGGACGTGCGGAGAAGTGAATCCGAGGCGATATTCGGGAGGATAGACGGCGGGGGGGGGGCCTCCGCCAGCTGCATCTGGCAAGTGATAGAGCCGCGGAGCACAAAATCAGAACTTTTAGGAGTCGGCTCTGCTGAGGGACGTCGCTCCAGTGGCTAAGCGGGGGTTGGAACCCTCGTGGGACAGTGTGGTCTCAGGACCCTCGGGGTCACAGAAAGACCGGGGGTGCCTGGGTGCGGCAGAGCTCCCAGGTATCGGAGCGGGGAAGTCGGCTACAGAGACGGAGCCGAGGCGCGGGCTCTCAGCTCGGGGTTGCCATAAACTGTGATCCGCGGCCCAGTCGGGCCACTGCTCCTCCAGCAGGGACCCAACAAGCGGCAGAGCCGGGGAGACTCCCCTTTCTCCCCCGGGAGGAGAAGCGCGGGAACGCACCGCAGGGATCTGCTGGGTTTGGAGACTCCACACGGGGTCGGGTGCCAGAGATACAAACACTCGGTCACAGGCCGGGTAAGCACGGAGTGCGGCCGGAGACCGGGGACACGGGAGTGACTGCTTTTCTCTGGGGGCACACTGAGGAGCGGGGCCCCGAGTTCTCGGCTCCTCCGGGCGGAGATTGGGAGGCCACCATTTTCGCCCTGGTCCTCCAAAGCTGTACCGAGAGCTTGCAGGGAACAAAAGCTCTTGAGAGCAAACCTGAGCAGCTTGCTTAGACCAGACCGACAAGGGCGGGGCAATTCAGCCTCCGGCAAAGACATTTGGAAACCACGGCAACAGGCCCCTCCCCCAGAAGATCAGCACTAACAGCCAGCAAGCCAAGACCAAGTCTACCGATCAAGGAGAATGGGAGAACTCCAGCGCTAGGGGAATACTGCACATAGAATTCATGGCTTTTTTTTTTACCACGATTCATTAGTTCATCAAAGTTAATTTTTTTACCTGTTTTTTTTTTTTTAATTTTTTTTCCCTTTTTCAACCAACATCTTATCAATCCCTTTTTTTAAAAAAACATTTTTTATCTTTCATTTTTAGAGTCATATTTTATCCCTTCATAGCAGTTACCCTTATTTTTGGCATATATTTATAAGTTGTTCTCTCTTTAACTTTTGAGATACAGTTTCTTCTAACAGATCAAAATATACCCTAAATCACTAGTGTATGGCTTTGTTCTAGTCTCCTGCCTGACCACATTCTCTCCCTTTTTTCTTTTTTTATTTAAATCTTCTTTTTTCAAACAACTTATCTATTCCTTTTATAAAATCTTTTATAATTTTCATCTTTACAGTCATCTTCCATCCCTTCATTGTATCGACCCTTATTTTGTACATATATGTCTTTCTTCCTTTAAAATTTTAGGAGGCACTTTTTTCTAACAGACCAAAATACGCCCAAAATCTAGTGTGTGACACTGATCTATGCACTAGCCTGATCATATTTGATCATATTCTGCTTTTTTGTATTGTTCTGTTTTTGTTTTTATCCTTTTTTTCTTTTTTTTTCTCTTTCTTTTTTCTTTCTTTCCCTTTCTTTTCCCCTGGTTTCAGGTCTTTTCTGATTTGTATACAGTATATTTGCTGGGGACGTTGTTAACCTGTTAGCATTTTGTTCTCTCATTCATCTATTCTCCTCTGGACAAAATGACAAGACGAAAAAAATCACCTCAGCAAAAAGAACAAGAGGTAGTACCGTCAGCCAGGGACCTACTCAATATGGACGTTAGTACGATGTTGGACCTAGAGTTCAGAATCATGACTTTAAAGATACTAGCTGGGCTTGAAAAAAGCATGGAAGTTATTAGAGAAACCCTTTCTGGAGAAAAAAAGAACTAAAATCTAACCAATTCGAAATCAAAAAGGCTATTGATGAGGTGCAATCAAAAACGGGGGCACTAACTGCTAGGATAAATGAGACAGAAGAGAGAATCAGTGATATAGAAGACCAAATAATGGAAAATAAAGAGGCTGAGACAAAGAGAGATAAACAACTACAGGACCACGAGGGCAGAATTCGAGAGATAAGTGATACGATGAGACAAAACATTAGAATAATTGGAATCCCAGAAGAAGAAGAAAGACAGAGAGGGGCAGAAGGTATATTGGAGCAAATAATAGCAGAGAACTTCCCTAATGTGAGGAAGGAAACAGGCATCAAAATCCAGGAGGCACAGAGAACCCCTCTCAAAATCAATAATAATAGGTCAACACCCCGACATCTAATAGTAAAACTTACGAGTCTCAGAGACAAAGAGAAAATCCTGAAAGCAGCTCGGGAGAAGAGATATGTAACCTACAATGGTAGAAACATTAGATTGGCAACAGACCTATCCACAGAGACCTGGCAGGCCAGAAAGGACGGGCAAGATATCTTCAGAGCACTAAACGAGAAAAATATGCAGCCAAGAATACTATATCCAGCTAGGCTGTCATTGAAAATAGAAGGAGAGATCAAAAGCTTCCAGGACAAATGAAAACTAAGGGAATTTGCAAACACAAAACCAGCCCTCCAAGAAATATTGAAAGGGGTCCTCTAAGCAAAGAGAGAGCCTAAAAGCAGCATAGATCAGAAAGGAACAGACAATATACAGTAACAGTCACCTTACAGGCAATACAATGGCACTAAATTCATATCTTTCAATAGTTACCCTGAATGTAAATGGGCTAAATGCCCCAATCAAAAGATATAGGCTGTCAGATTGGATTCAAAAACAATACCCATCGGGCGCCTGGGTGGCTCAGTTGGTTAAGCGACTGCCTTCGGCTCAGGTCATGATCCTGGAGTCCCGGGATCGAGTCCCGCATCGGGCTCCCTGCTCAGCAGGGAGTCTGCTTCTCCCTCTGACCCTCTCCCCTCTCGTGCTCTCTATCTCTCATTCTCTCTCTCTCAAATAAATAAAATCTTTAAAAAAAACAAAAACAAAAACAAAAACAAGACCCATCAATATGCTGTTGCAAGAGACTCATTTTAGATCCAAAGACACCCCCAGATTGAAAGTGAGGGGGTGGAAAATCATTTACCATGCTAATGGACCCCAAAAGAAAGCTGGGGTGGCAATCCTTATATCAGACAAATTAGATTTTCAAACAAAGACTGTAATAAGAGATGAGGAAGGACACTATATCCTACTTAAATGGTCTATCCAACAAGAAGATCTAACAATTGTAAATATCTATGCCCCTAACATGGGAGCAGCCAATTATATAAGGCAATTAATAACAAAAGCGAAGAAACACATTGACAACAATACAATAATAGTGGGGGACTTTAACACCCCCCTGACTGAAATGGACAGATCATCTAAGCAAAAGATCAACAAGGAAATAAAGACTTTAAATGACACACTGGACCAAATGGACTTCACAGACATATTCAGAACATTCCATCCCAAAGCAATGGAATACACATTCTTCTCTAGTGCCCATGGAACATTCTCTAGAATTGATCACATCCTAGGTCACAAATCAGGTCTCAACTGGTACCAAAAGATTGGGATCATTCCCTGCATGTTTTCAGACCACAATGCTTTGAAACTAGAACTCAATCACAAGAGCAAGTTGGAAAGAACTCAAATACATGGAGGCTAAAGAGCATCCTACGAAAGAATGAATGGGTCAACCAGGAAATTAAAGAAGAATTAAAAAAATTCATGGAAACCAATGAAAATGAAAACACAACTGTTCCAAACCTTTGGGATACAGCAAAGGCAGTCCTGAGAGGAAAGTATATAGCAATACAAGCCTTTCTCAAGAAACAAGAAAGGTCTCAAATACACAACCTAGCCCTACACCTAGAGGAGCTGGAGAAAGAACAGCAAATAAAGCCTAAACCCAGCAGGAGAAGAGAAATAAAGATCAGAGCACAAATCAATGAAATAGAAACCAAAAGAACAGTAGAACAGATCAATGAAATTAGGAGCTTGTTCTTTGAAAGAATTAACAAGATTGATAAACCCCTGGCCAGACTTATCAAAAAGAAAAGAGAAATGACCCAAATCAACAAAATCATGAAAGAAAGAGGAGAGATCACAACCAACACCAAAGAAATACAAACAATTATAAGAACATATTATCAGCAACTCTATGCCAGCAAATTAGATAACCTAGAAGAAATGTGTACATTCCTAGAGATGTATCAACGACCAAAATTGAACCAGGAAGAAATAGAAAACCTGACCAGACCTGTAGCCACTAAGAAAATTGAAGCAGTCATCATAAATCTCCCAAGAAACAAAAGCCTGGGGCCAGATGGCTTCCCAGGGGAATTCTATCAGACATTTAAAGAAGAATTAATACCTATTCTCCTGAAACTGTTCCAAAAAATAGAAATGGAAGGAAAACTTCCAAACTCATTTTATGAGGCCAGCATTACCTTGATCCCAAAACCAGACAAAGACCCCAACAAAAAGGAGAATTACAGACCAATATCCTTGATGAACATGGATGCAAAAATTCTCACCAAAATACTAGCCAATAGTATCCAACAGTACATTAAAAGGATTATTCACCATGACCAAGTGGGATTTATCCCTGGACTGCAAGGATGGTTCAACATCCGCAAATCAATCAACGTGATACAATACATTAACAAAAGAAAGAACAAGAATCATATGATCCTCTCAATAGATGCAGAAAAAGCATTTGACAAAGTACAGCATCCTTTCTTGATCAAAACTCTTCAGAGAATAGGGATAGAGGGTACATACCTCGATATCATAAAAGCCATCTATGAAAAACCTACAGCGAATATCATTCTCAATGGGGAAAAGCTGAGAGCTTTTCCCCTAAGGTCAGGAACGCGGCAGGGATGTCCACTCTCACCACTGCTATACAACATATTATTAGAAGTCCTAGCCACAGCAATCAGACAACAAAAAGAAATCAAAGGCATCCAAATCAGCAAAGAGGAAGTCAAACTCTCAGTCTTTGCAGATGATATGATACTGTATGTGGAAAACCCAAAGACTCCACCCCAAAACTGCTAGAACTCATACAGGAATTCAGTAAGGTAGTAGGATATGAAATCAATGCACAGAAATCAGTGGCATTCCTATACACCAACAATAAGACAGAAGAGAGACAAATCAAGGAGTCGATCCCATTTACAATTGCACCCAAAACCATAAGATACCTAGGAATAAATTTAACCAAAGAGGCAAAGGATCTGTACTCAGAAAACTATAAAATACTCATGAAAGAAATTGAAGAAGACACAAAGAAATGGAAAAACGTTCCATGCTCATGGATTGGGAGAACCAACATTGTGAAGATGTCAATGCTACCTAGAGCAATCTAAACATTCAATGCAATCCCCATGAAAATACCATCCACTTTTTTCAAAGAAATGGAACAAATAATCCTAAAATTTGTATGGAACCAGAAGAGTCCCCGAATAGCCAGAGGAATGTTGAAAAAGAAAAGCAAAGCCGGCGGCATCACAATTCCGGACTTCCAGCTCTATTACAAAGCTGTCATCATCAAGACAGTATGGTACTGGCACAAAAATAGACACATCGATCAATGGAACAGAATCAAGAGCCCAGAAATGGACCCTCAACTCTGTGGTCAACTTATCTTTGACAAAGCAGAAAAGAATATCCAATGGCAAAAAGACAGTCTCTTCAACAAATGGTGTTGGGAAAATTGGACAGCCACATGCAGAAGAATGACACTGGACCATTTCCTTACACCATACACAAAAATAGACTCCAAATGGTTGAAAGACCTAAACGTGAGACAGGAGTCCATCAAAATCCTAAAGGACACCACAGGTAGCAACCTCTTCGACCTTAGCTGAGGCAACTTCTTCCTAGAAACATCGCCAAAGGCAAGGGAAGCAAGGGCAAAAATGAACTATTGGGATTTCATCAAGATAAAAAGCTTTTGCACAGCAAAAGGAACAGTCCACAAAACCAAAAGACAACCGACAGAATGGGAGAAAATATTTGTAAATGACATATCAGATAAAGGGCTAGTATCCAAAATCTATAAAAAAAACTTATCAAACTCAACACCCAAAGAACAAATAATCCAATCAAGAAATGGTCAGAAGACATGAACAGACATTTTTCCAAAGAAGACATCCAAATGGCCAACAGACACATGAAAAAGTGCTCAACATCGTTCGGCATCAGGGAAATCCAAATCAAAACCTCAATGAGCTACCACCTCACACCAGTCAGAATGGCTAAAATTAACAAGTCAGGAAACGACAGATGTTGCCGGGGATGTGGAGAAAGGGGAACCCTCCTACACTGTTGGTGGGAATGCAAGCTGGTGCAGCCACTCTGGAAAACAGTATGGAGGTTCCTCAAACAGTTGAAAATAGAGCTACCATATGATCCAGCAATTGCACTACTGGGTATTTACCACAAAGATACAAATGTAGGGATCCGAAGGGGTACGTGCACCCCAATGTTTATAGCAGCAATGTCCACAATAGCCAAACTGTGGAAAGAGCCAAGATGTCCATCGACAGATGAATGGATAAAGAAGAGGTGGTATATATACACAGTGGAATATTATGCAGCCATCAAAATGAATGAGATCTTGCCATTTGCAACGATGTGGCTGGAACTGGAGGGTCTTATGCTGAGTGAAATAAGTCAATCAGAGAAAGACATGTATCATATGACCTCACTGATATGAGGAATTCTTAATCTCAGGAAACAAACTGAGGATTGCTGGAGTGGTGGGGGGTGGGAGGGATGGGGTGGCTGGGTGATAGACATTGGGGAGGGTATGTGCTATGGTGAGCGCTGTGAATTGTGCAAGACTGTTGAGTCGCAGATCTGTACCTCTGCGACAAATAATGCAACATATGTTAAGAAAAAAGACAAAAAAGAAAATAGCAGGAGGGGAGGAATGAGGGGGAGTAAGTCATAGGCGGAGACGAACCATGAGAGACGATGGACTCTGAAAAACAAACTGAGGGTTCTAGAGGGGAGGTGGGTGGGGAGATGGGTTAGCCTGGTGATGGGTATTCAAGGGGGCACGTTCTGCATGGAGCATTGGGTGTTATGCACAAACAATGAATCATGGAACACTACATCAAAAACTAATGATGTAATATATGATGATTAACATAACAATAAAAAATAATGTACAGTCTAAGACAGAAAAATAAAAGTAAAGAAAGCTCCATTTAGTTTCCTACCAAGATCTTTGTCTTGCTATTTTCTCAAATTATTATGGTTTTTCTATTGATTTTGTAGTATTTTTAAAAACGCACAGATTTTTGCAAACAAAAGCAACATTTTATCAATGATAAATCTGAAAACAAATAACTGTTAAGAATTTGGGTGTGATTATTTTTGACCCATGATACAATATTTGTTATTGGAGATTGGCCAATTTTAATTTACAAGGACTAAGTATTTTGATAATGTAAGAGTCTGATATTCTCATTTCTGTTAGTGTGAGTATAATGAAAGGAAATAAAGCATAATAACATAGTTTGATATTATTTAAGAATTGATCACTGAATGGATAGTGGGAAATTCCCATGGAATCCTGACATCTTAATTGCTTCTGCAGTTAGATCCATATGGGCTCTGAATACACCTACTGAGACAAAATTATAGTAAATGCCAGTCAGAAAGAGTTATTTATTTCTTACCACTCACTACAGAAGGGCAAACATGACCTTAGAGACTATCCAGTAAAAATGAACATGTTGACACCTAGGACATATATTGGACATATTAGAAGTTGCGCACAATAAAGTTAATTTGGAAGGCTGAATAACCATATGTTTATAATATAATCACATAATTTATTTCCAAAGTACTTACTACCATGATGTACTCCATTACAGTTTAACATATTTTAAAGATTTTTTTATTTTATTTATTTGAGAGAGTGTGTGCATACAAAAGTGGGGGGAGGGGCAGAGGGAGAGGATCACTAAGAAATTCTAGAAATAGTGATCTATTGGAATCATGGCTATATGTATGCTGAATATTTTGAAGAGAGACTTCCTTTTTTCACTGCTGTTCAAGAAAAGATTTCAGTTAGGTAATTGCAGGTCTGTAAAGATGCTTCCATATGTCCTCTAAAACAATAGGACCATCATATTACTGTTTTGCATAGCTGTTCTTTGTCTACTTTCTTTCTTAACTATTGTATAAATTAAGTTTCCAACTAGATCTCTCCCTTGTTCTTTCAAGTTCTGTCCATATCAATTTGCGGAGTCTGACAGTGTGAATGAGGCCTTATGTTAGAGCTTTATCATTTGGTTATCACTTGGAGGGGAAAGGTTGGTTTCCCAATGAGAGTAATGCTTTGTATAATTGTGTCAAACTTCTAAAAGCTAATAGATCTTTTCTTTTTAAGTTATGACATCATGTCTCCATAATGGCATAAGTAGGTCAGTCACCTGAAGGGCAAAGAAAAAGATGGTAACCCCTCTAGAGTGATGGCATGAGGCCAGAGTGTTAGTTTTATATTTTTAGGAATCATATTGTCAGGTAAATGAAATGGTGACTTCCAATATAAATGACAAAAGAGAGGGAAAAGTCCTGGGGATGAAGAAATAGAAGCTAAATAGATAATAGAAGCAAAGGAGAGGAATCACTTCAGTTCAATTACTTAACTTTGAGATAAAACAAGCCAGTATCAGTCTCAGTCAAAATGTGACTATTGCTACTCCCAACTGCAATAAATCAATTTGAAATGTAGAAAAATGGAAAGCCCATTAAAAGTTTCTGTTTTCAACCACAAGGAGGCACATAAGTTATAAATGGATTGATAAAACTGTTCAGCATAGTTACAAAATTATAATTAAAATTCACATGATTGACACTCTGAAACATTTTCTGAAAACAAACATGATCCTTCACAGACCTGATAGCATCAGATGGTGTTACTCAGACCCATGGAGAAAGACCACAGGTTAATTAAAAGACCACAGGTTAATTACGGGTTTTCCAGGAAATGTAGTCATCACACATGATCTAATACTCAAAATCTAAATTTAGAGTATCTCAAAGAATGTGCAAACTATTATCCTAATGATAACTTTGTTAGCTATATTAAAAGAAAACATTTAAACATTTAAAAAGAAACACTTCTCTTAACCAAAAAAGCCTATTTCTGAAGTGAGAAAGTACTTTCAATTTATTACATGGGTCACCCATAATGAAACATTTTCTGCATCCTGTCAGTTAGTTAGCCAAAGCAAGGTAAAAATATGTTTTGAAATTGTCTAAAATTATTTTATTCTGATTGGTTTGAATAAAATAAAATGAAATAAAATATCTTTGATTGGGATTATCAGGGTAACAGATTATCATTAGAAATAAAATTGACCATTTATAATGGACCTCAGTATTGTACCAAGCTGAAGCATTTTCCCTTTAAACTTCCAATGTTAGGTCTAATTGTTGCTGGAATTAATAAGATGAAACATAAATGGAAATAATTCTTAAAGAGAAACAGTACCTGAGAAATATGCAAATATTTATTGTTGTGCAAAACTAACCAGTTGAAGTACTTATTGAACATATACTGTGCGCAGGTGTCCTAGGCATTAAGAGTGCAGTGATGAACAAGAAAGAGAAATTATCTCTCTCATGGCATTTACTTCCTAGTGGGGGAGACAGACAATAAGCAAACAAAAATAAATAAGGAAGTAGGAATGCATGCTGTGAAGAATATAAAATCAGGTGATAGAATAAGAGAGTAACACTTTCGACTGGATGGTCAGAGACAACCTCAAGAAGGAATATACAAGGAGGGACACAGAAGCACAGTTCATTTCATTAAATAAGTTGAAAATCACCTCAACGCCATCAATATTAGGAATACTAGATCAATTATTATATATCTATATAATGTAGTACATACAAGAAAGTGTAACACATGTAGTACAGTTTTAAAGTTTCCACAACATATTGTGGAATTAAAAATTGAGGATGCCAGTGTTACATACTGTATGATATTATTTATGTAACAATAGTATTAATTTCTATGGCTGCATACATATGTCAATGCATAAGTGGATACCTGAAATTATACATAACAAAATGTAAATCTCCCTTGGGGAGATGAGTGGATGTAGACACCCAAGTTGGTAATGATTAATGGGGACTTTTGCCTTAGCAGTTATGTTTTAAAGTTTTATAAGTAAAAGATACTCAGATATTAATTTTATAATAAAAATAATTAAAAAATTAAAAGTAAGGCAATTTGATGTTGCCAGAGGGGAGGGGAATATGGGGTGGACAAAATGAGTGAAGGAGGTCAAAAGGTAGAAACTTCCCGTTATACAATAAACAGGCCATGGGGATATAATTGAGAACACGGTGATTATAGTTAATACTGTGTTGCATATTTGACCTTTGCTAAGAGAGTAAATCATTAAAATTCTCATCACAAGAAAAAAAGTTGTAACTCTGTGTGGTGATGGATGTTAACTAGACTTATCGTGGTGATCATTTTGCAATATACAAATCACTGAGACAAATATAATGTTATATATCAGTTATACCTCAATGAAAAAGGTAAGACAATCTGATAACATAAACCAAAATTATTAGACAACTTCTAATTTCAACTTTATTATTGCAATCTTGAAAACATCATTTAAGTCAGCTCTTTTCTGTACAAAAATTAGTAGCCATATCTATTCACTACTAACTATACTTAGAGCACTTATACTCAAAGTTGAAATCACTGCACTGGTAAAGCTATTATGTCTATATAAGAACATGATCAAAATAAAACAAACGTGAAGAAAATAAAGTTGTCTTAACCTTCATTGTTTAAAACTCACCCAGAAAAATAACTGAATGATAAAACACTCTGGTAAAAAGTGTGAGGGGACAGAAGTTCTGTCAGTCTTGATTACTTTTCAGGTACATCAAGGAAACATGAACTACACTGATCTCTTCAAATAATCTCCTTTGAAAGGCAGCTAACCACACCTCTGACTGAATAGTTTTTTTCAAGGACAACTTAAAAGTTGACTTTTGTAAAGCTAAGACATGGGGGTGCTTGTTTGTTTTGTCATGGATAAGAATGATGTTTTAGCAGATGTTGGAGAGTGTGATTGATTCCCGAGATTAGTGCTAACCTTTAATTTCTAAATTAAAATTAAAACCTTAGACATTCTGTGAAAGGAAACCAAGAGAGTCACACAATAGGGGAATGCTGTTTCTTCTCATAGTATTCCTTTAACAGTTCCAAAGGTCTTTAGGAATAACTAACACTTCCCCTGTTTGGATTAACACTGAAGCACATTCTACCACTAAAAAGATAATAAAACTACATCCAAGTTGGTTATTATTCATGAAGATATGCAAGTAGCTATAATCAGGAGTTTAAGATGGCATATTTTTTTAAGTAGAAAATATTCAATTAGATTTTTGTAGAATTTCATTCTTCCCTTGGCTATATAAAGGACTAAACAGTGCCTCAGAACATACTCCTAGAGTCTTCTCCGGCTATTGGTAGAGAGCAAAGCTTGCAAAAATTTTTCTACCATGGATTTCTTTCTTTTTTTTTTTTTTTTAAGATTTTATTTTATTTACTTGACAGAGAGAGAGAATGCGAAAGAGGGAACACAAGCAGGGGGAGTGGGAGAGGGAGAAGCAGTCTTCCCGCCTAGCAGGGAGCCCGACATGGGGCTCAATCCCAGGACCCTGGGATCATGACCTGAGTCGAAGGCAGACGCTTAATGACTGAGCCACCCAGGCACCCCACTATCATGGATTTCTGTATTGTGTTTCAAAAAGAAAAAATAATGACATCAGTGAGGAAATCCAGGGCACGTTATCACCAGGGCAACGTGGATCCTCCACATGGCACTAAAATTCTTTGGAGAAGAGGATCCCTAGAATATCAGAAACTACAGCAAATAATATGCCCAATATTATTGATTCATCAGCCACCTAAATACTATAATGTAAACTCTATCAGTACCCTAGAAATAACCACATCCATTGGGTTTCTTCTTTACCTGGAATTCTAATTATGTCTTTCTTCTAGACTCTCCAGTACAGTTACTGGTGAGATGGAAATAACATAATAAAACCTCAGCTGTAGATCAGATTTAGGGTGAAGAACACTGGGGAAAATCTTAGAATACCTAGAACTCAACAACGTGGTACCCTATCTGACAGCACCCTCATGGCGGTATTAGCCTTTGGGACTGATTGATGTTTATCTCCCCTCCATGCAAAACAAAACAAAAAAAAGGTTGTATAATCTGGAAATAAATGTACATAAGTATTTAAAATATAAGTGTCTAATTAACACTTAATCAGGATTTTTCTTTTCTGTGAGAACTTCCTTAAATCTCATAGAATTACTGATGAGACTAAGATGATTTTGATGAGATATATTGCAATTACTTGTACAAAGGAATGCCTTGAAGAATTATTAATCCTTATTTATTGCAATTGTTTTCCTTTGTCTTCATGAATTTATAAAATATATGAATAAGAAAATTAAATGTCACTCAATGTTTTTATAACAAAGCAGTTTGGAAGGGCCAGATAAATATCACATTACTCTGATAATAGATTCAAGGTCATGCAAGTAATGTATTGGCTAAATGACCATAGAGATTTCTATTTTATCCTGCAATGCTAAGCTGAATGACTAGGACAAAATGTTGCAATAGCATTTGAGCTTCTATGATTTTAAAATACCAGAGCATTTAAAAAATCCTCATGAAATTTGCATTGCAATGTGCCTTACATATTAGGTAGTGCAATCCTATCTTGGGACGTAATCTGATGGCATCATCACACACACACACATTCATCATCCCGTCCTACAGATTCAAAAGGGAGAATGTTTTCTGAGTGTAACTCACATCCCACTAACTTATCATATTCCTGTTGACTAGCAGGAAGCTGAAATAACTTAATGTGCTTTGAATATTTAACCCAAAGTAATATAAGAAAACATCTGTCACTTACGTTTTTGAGTCATCCCATAACACACAATAGGGATTCAAAGTACCCTAAAAATAAGCAGAGAAAGAAGAAATGTCTCTTGAATACATACAACAAAAAGGGAAGGTTTCTGTGAAATGCAAACAGAATGGCAGATTTCTTATCTTGCATTATGATACTTTCAAGATCCCATCTCTATTTTTTTTTGCATAAAAAATTTGTATGTCCTTTCTCAGACTTGTTGATGCATTTTATGAAATTCTCGTCATGAAAACAATACATTTATTACAAACGTCATAACCTATATTTAGTTTTTCTTTGAAAATTGAAAGTGAAGCTCTCATCTAGCACAAGGTCCATATTTTGATAATTTAGAAATTACCTAATTTCTAATAGATTTCATTTTTTTACCTGTAAAATATTAATTGCTGGATTATTTCTTTTCAGAAGACCAAAATATCTACAAAATGGAAATCACAGGGAAACATTCTGTATTATGCACAGGAACAAACACCACCACCACCCTCATTAGCCTCTAGTTGTCACCTTCCTCGGGGCAAGAGATGGTTGCATTAACTGTCCATTTCCAGAGAGTGTGTTGGATTGCAATAGCTTCTTCTTCTTCTTTTTTTTCTAGAAAGGTGTTCATTATTAATGGCTGTATTTTTTTAAAAGGAACATTTTATTCAAAAATGATGATGAATGTGGGCGCCTGGGTGGCTCAGTTGGTTAAGCGACTGCCTTCAGCTCAGGTCATGATCCTGGAGTCCCGGGATCGAGTCCCCCATCGGGCTCCCTGCTCAGCGGGGAGTCTGCTTCTCCCTCTGACCCTCTTTCTTCTCGTGCTCTCTATCTCTCATTCTCTCTCTCTCAAATAAATAAATAAAATCTTTAAAAAAAAATGATGATGAATGCAATAAAAATCGATGCACCTCACAGCATTCCCTTAAAGTATGAAGAATATAAATTTCATTAAAAGGGATTTTAAGTATAAATTTGTACCTGATATGCAAATTCCTCTGCCCCACCACGCTGCCTACCCCCTAGCAAGTCATTCATGGCTGCCCTCTTGGGGTGTATTTCACAATTAGCATGAACTAAACCAGATCCACTATTTAATAACCCCTTTGTATGTCTCCTTAATTATAATAATTACACCTATTGAGTGAAGATGGAGATGGAACCATAACATGGGATATTCTTTTGAATTTGGAAAGAAATATCAAGTTTAATCATTTCCTTCCTATAAACCTAATCTAAAGTGTAAAAACGCTAAAGTCCCAGTAGAGCTATTGTTATCTTTTAAAGACCATCTCATTCTTTTGAAATCGATTGAAAGAAAATGCAGATGTGGCCACATCTAGACCAAGGCAAAGTGTTTTGTTTTGTTTTGTTTTTTAAATAGTTCACAGACAATGTTACATTAGTTTCAGGTGTACAACATAGGGATTTGACAAGTTTATACGTCATGGCTTGCAATATCTTCTTAATCAACAGATTATTTTTGTATAGAATCATGTCTATTGAAACTATGTAAAAAAAAGTGCCAAATTTTTATTCAGTTCAATAATTTTATATGTATGAGTGGCCTCCCTGACCCTCAGGATGATGCAGTGAGGTTTCCATTATCTTGGGAAGTGCTTTCTGTTTTAAAGAGTACTAATTGTTTTCTTTCTGTCGGTCTGTCACATTCTTTGGACCTTATTTTGCCCTTTGAAACTAGCCTAATAATTCTTCCTTTACATGATTATCTTTAGATATCTACACATGCTATTCTACCCCTGAAGAGTCCTCTTCTTTAGTAAACGTACTCTATTGGTTTCAAGTTCTCTCATTCTCCACATTACTCATTTCCTAGAGCACATACTTTTTTTTTTTAAGATTTTATTTATTTATTTGACAGAGACAGAAACAGCGAGAGCAGGAACACAAGCAGCATGAGTGGGAGCGGGAGAGCAGGCTTCCCGCTGAGGAGGGAGCCCGATGTGGGACTTGATCCCAGGACCCTGGGATCATGACCTGAGCTGAAGGCAGACACTTAATGACTGAGCCAACCAGGCGCCCAAGAGCACATACTTTTGAGGTATGTTTAGGGAAACCATCCATATGTGTCCTGCCTGGGCAGAACAAAGTGGTGCTATTGCCCCTCCCCTGTAGGTGCCATATTCCTAATAATGCAAGCTAAGACTGTATCAGATATTTTGGGAGTCTCTTCCTCAGCTTGATTACTTATACACTGAAGTCTAGGAGAGACTTTTTGAATCCTGATTTTGACATCCCATACATTCACCATTGATTCAAAACTTTTTAATCTTTACAGGATTAAGAAACAAGCATGGTATCTATGTCCTCATCCAACCAAGTCATTAATAAAAATGATGACTAGGCCAAGGCAGATAAAAGTTACAATCCTGAAACAGGCTACTGGCTCTGTTCCATAGGTGGACATGCTCCCTCCATGACTGCCACCCTCCACCCCTCAGTCTTGTCTTAGTATATGATCACTGAGGTATATCTGGCAAAACAACCTCTTTAAAAGTCTAGGCAGGCTCTGTGTAAAATGTTGTCTTTCTAAGTGCTGTTTGCTGGATCTGTTCTAGCATTTCACTAGAAATAAACATTAAAAATAGTGATTCCAAAATTTGTGAAATTCACCCCAATTTTATTTTTCATTTTAATTAAGACATTTGACTAATCCCAATATTTTAACACCATTACCAAAAATCCCTCAAAGACTGCATACCCAAGGTATCTTTCTTCTTGTCAAATGCTCATACCTATAAACTATGCTCTTAGAGCATAAAGAGGCTCCTTCCCTGAAAAAGGTTATAGTCTTAAAGAGGTTGATGAGGAACACACATATGCAATATTTATATAACAACAAAGAGCCTTGTTTTTATAAGTGTCACTAGTCATACCGTGTAAGGGAGAAATGAGGGGCATCATGGCTTGTGTTAGACCAAGTTTCATCAAGTAAGTGAGTGTTAATGAGGTTCTACATGAGGTCTAGATCTGGGGAGGGTCATAGAAGGAGATGGTGCTTCAAACTGTTTTCTTTCCTTTTTTTCCCCCAGATAGTTTTCTTCCTCTGTCCCATGAGAACCTATCTGGTTTTAGCTGAAATTTTCATTCAATCTGTGACTTTCTAAGAAATCCTTAGCATAACTACAATGTTGCATCATAAAGCTATACTACATTTTATCAGGGGATTTGTTCAAAAGACCTCAGAACACTTTGTAGAGAATACATTATCCTTGAAATATCACAATGAGGGGTATGGGAGTATATATTTCATGAATATAGAAACTAATTATGGGTGAAGAACCTGAGATAGTAGTTCTTCTGAATCTAGTTCACTTCTTTTAGTAATGTATGAGTTAGATAAAGTTAAATCTCTATATAAACCAATATAGGATACTGATTATAGGATTAATATTTCATATTTAGAATTCATAACAGGTTACAACAGAAAATAATATTATAAGAGAAATATAATATGACCTTAATTGTTTGGATATCTTTCCTTTTTAATGTCCTGAAGAAAGTGATTTGCACTTTCAGATAAAAGTATAAAGGTGAGAAATGCTTATTCTACCCTTAATCCATGCCATTGTTAACCTTAGTTTTATCTTCTACCTTCTTCACCCCTCATCTCTTGGATCTTATCTCATACTTCTCTCTCTTCTTGTCCTTGTGAAAATTTAAAAAGCGTCCATGTGAGAATTATTATAGGTTCCAAAATGCACCACTCAATCTTGTGTTTCACTATGCATTCTGGAACCTACACGACAGACAGACACCCCTCTGTGAGCGTTCATTCTAGTGCAGTTACCAACATGTAAGTCTGTGAGCTGAGGTCAATTATTTAAATATTTGAAGTTTAGAAAAATAAGCAGAACAAACAAATTTGAGGAATCTTAGTATCTGGATAGACCAATTGCTTAAGGAAAAAGAACGTGCAATGGGAAACATAAAGCAAACATCAATGATGAATGAATCCTAAACATGGAAAAAAAAAAACTGGCTAAAAGGTTCTGCTGGGAAACCACTTGTAAAATATTTGTTATAATTTTTAGATACTTTTCTCAAAGGTGCTCTGCTACAAGATCTGTTATGAGGAATTTACAGGAAATCGATAACAGGAAATGGTGAGCCCAACAGACAGTAACAAAACATAATCACAGGAACAAGAGGAAAATAGGCGAGCTGTGCACTAGCCTATAGAAGTAGATTTAAGAAATGCATTAAACTAAGGAAGCAAACAATTCTCAACCAAATGAGACAAGTGTGCTTAACAAAATTCATTTACAAAGCTGTCAATCTCATCGACACTTAAAATATTAAAATTGCATATACTGAAAACTTTTCGAAAGTATACTCTTTTCTTGAAAAACACATTTTTGGTAAAACAAGCAAACAAAGAAACAACAACAAAAAACTGTCTCTCTTGACCCCATTCAAAACAGAATAGTTGAACTCAAGTTAAATATTTCTACTCACCTGATTTTAAGGCATTTAAAACATGTAGCATGACCCAAATTTCCTCATTACCATTGTTTAACACACAACTTCCAAGTTTCTTTAATAGTCTTCGCTGTTTTTTACTTTACTTCATTTACTTCTCTCCTGTTTCCACATCAACAAACCAATATGCCTATTTAACAGTATATCACCGGCTTTGTCAATGTATTTCTATGGGTGGTTCTCTCTTTTCCTTTGGTCTGCGTAACTTTTTTTTTTTTTCTAATAGAATAGGGGATTTGGACATCCTTTCTAGTTCTAGCCCACAGTGATTCTTGAATGACATTCATAAGTGAATTCCTTTTCTTCTTTCAAAACTGTCTTCCAAGTAGTTTTTTTTCCCGCTATAGAATATCCTAAATACATCTCCCTATGGTAAATTACTCTTACTATGGTAAATTTCATTTAGTCATTCATACAAAAATCACTTAGTAAACACCTATTACATTCCAGGTACCCTTTGAAGCACTGAGGATACAGCAGTGAACAAAACAAAATTTTTGCTTCATAGACTTAACTATAGTGAAGGAGGCAGAGAGAGAGACAAATAACATAAACACATAAATATATAATATGCTGGATGGTAATCTGTGCTATGATGGTAATCTGTGCTATGTGTAAATCACAATGACAGGAAAGACTGGGAAGTGAGTGAGTTGCAATTTTATATGCTTGGAGGCCTTCACCAATAAGATGATATTTGAGCAGAGATCTGAAGGAAGTTGATCACAGAAAAGATAACAGTAAAGTCACAGTAAAAATGAATGAAGACCAAGTTTCTTTATTTTTTCTTTGGTGTTATTCATTTCTGAGTAAATTCAATCCACATGCTATGCTTATTACACTCTTGCTATCTTAGCGTTTTCCAGTGATTTTCTTTGGACCTACTCTAGAATCAACTGGGATGCTTATTAAAAATTTAGAGTCCTTGGCTCCACAAATTTTGAGATTGGGGCTATTCCTAGGAATGTGCATTTTAATTATTACTGCCTCCACCCAACACAGTTTCTATCCACATCAAATCTGAAGAAATGCTTCTCAAGACACACACAACAGAAATTAATTGGTTTCTTTACCCTGTTCTTCTTCAAACTTTCAAATGTTTAGTGCTCATATGCCATAGCAACTTCCAAGTCTGGAAACATTTTAACTTTCTTTTACCTTTCATATTCCTCTTAAAACAATATATCCTCTTGTCTATAGAGACAAAGCAAGCAAACAGAGGAGGCATCTAAGGGCATGAAGAAGGGCAGTGACTTCATCAGAAGTCTATCAACATTTCCAGTTTTCTGACTTAGATGTTCCAGGATGACTCCCTCTGTCACATCTTCTAGTGCATTGCACATTGACTTCTTGAATGCAGATGGGAGGAAGATTGTTCAATGGACACTTCACTTTCTTTAATTTTCAGAATTTTAGACATAAAGGCATTGCATTAAAAATATGTGGGTTTTGCTAAGCTTATGTTCCCTTTCTTTCCCCACTAAAGCTTAATTGTAGTTATATAACTGCACAAATAAATTTTGGGAATCCCTTGAGAACATTTCCAAAATGATTGACCTGACCCACAAAAGACTATTTTATATCTTGCATATAATTCTAATACTACTTTAGAAAAGACACATTTAAAAAATCTAAGGAATGTATGCTAGGGGAGGTTAGATCTTGTGGACGTAAATTTTTCCATAGTCAAATCTATGAAAGGTCACTAAGAGCTGATCAGTGAGAGTACTTCTTTTAACATATAAACGGCTTCATAGTCCCTGAAAGTGTAATATACCACCCAAGGGTGGTATATTGAAAAAAGTGTATGAAACTCAACAAAAGAAAATGATCTGTTGAATGTTCTTCAAATCCTTTTTTAAAGTATGGGAAGTACCGTTCCATATTTTTGTATTTTTAAATGATACTTATAAACAACTAAATCTGGTTCTAACACTCTCTCTTTTTTTCTTTTTTCTTCTTTTTTGAAAGGGTATGCAATACTGTGTTCTTACTTAATGGGAGAATGGATATAAAGGGATTTTTGGATAGATTCATGGGGGTTCTGTAGAAAGCATCACATTGAGAACCAGTCAATGTGGAGGAGAAGGAACTGGCTTTCACTAAGCAGACTGACATAAAGACCACTGAAGTGAGAAATGCAGAATATTGTTTTAACAGGATGAGTCGCATCCATGTTGCATAGCTTCTTGAGGAGTTGGCAGCTACTTAATTGGAACATAAAGAAACAGCATATATTTAATTCAGCTTCTGCTATGTGGTTACTCACTAGCCCACATTAACCAGATGACACTATTTTTGTGGATATGATAAGAGCTTGCTTCTCTAATTTCTGAGATATATCACTAACCTGAATGTACATTCAGTGAATACTGCCTATTTGACATATGAGAAATAGTAAAAAGTGAATACTGCCTATTTGACATATGGGAAATAGTAAAAAGTCAAACCACTATCAGGGATTATTTGTATGTGTGTTCTTCAAAGAAAATCATTGCCTCCATGTAGGTATCTTAGAGTGTCTTATCCATGTAGGATTATATGATTACATCATTTCCAACAATGTCTGCACAGGAGTCTGGGGCACCTTCCAAAAACACATGGGTTTTCTAGGGGCAGAAACTCTCCAAGTATTTGCTATGAGTTGGAGTGGCAAATAACTTAAAAAAAACAGTTAAATAACTAGATTTCATATAGATAACACATAACAGCTTAAGTCTTTTCCTTTTACAGCCAAGAGGATATTATAATGTATATTAATAATACTTTTATGGGATATAGCAAAGGCAAGGGCAACAGTGGCATTTTGCACTGTTCCAGTCTATCAGCTGCCAGCAGAGAAGTTTTACTAAATTGCTGCAAAAGCACAACATATCTACAAATGCCAGAGTTGCCCTTGACGTCCAGCACCTGGTTCCACAGGGCCCTTCCTGTGGTGCCTCAGTGGTGCTGTCCTGTGGCATCCTCCGATTTTCCCTAACATCTCACAACCCCTTCACAAGAGCCATTCTCTCATGTCTGGTGATTCCTTTAATCAGGCTCCTAAAGTGCTGGTATGATAATCAGCAGGACAAAATTTAATCTCTAGTTGCTAATTATTCTTACTGAATACTATATCATCAGTATTATATTATGTCTGATTCAAAATGGCACTATTAATGTTTACATATATATTATCTTCAGAATCTAAAATTAATTTTGCAATGTTCCAATGCAGGGTTATTAGTTTTCTACAGCTGCTGTAACAGATTACCATAAACAGCAGCACAGAACAACATAAATTTACTATTTCACAGTTTCTGCAGGTCAGAAGTCTGGTGAGCTCAGCTGGATCTCTTGCTCAAGATTTTGACAAGGCTGAAATCAAAGTATTGGCAGGATTACACTACTTCCTGGAGGATCTAAGGATAAATCCATATTCAGGCTCATTCAGGTTTCAGCAAAATTCCTTGCAGTTGTAGGACTAAGGTCCACATTTCCTCCCTGGTTGGCAACCATGGGTTGTTTTCAGCTTTTAGAGGCTGCCTATAGCCCTTGCTCGAGGCCCTCTTCTTTCATCATCAAAGTTAGCTATGGTAGTTGACTCTATTGTTGTATTTCTGACCACAGCCACAGGGAAAAGTTACCCACTTTTAATGGTTCGGGTGATTAAATTGGACCGACCCAGATAATCCAAGATAATTTCCCCATCTCAATGTCCTTACCCTTAATCCACATCTGCAAAGTCCCTTTTGACATGAATACAATAGGTTCTGGAGATTAGGACATGGGCATTTTGGGGGGATGGGAGCATGAGTTTGTGTACCATATAGGGGTTGACTAACTCCATACCCTAGAATCCAAATCTGGCAACCTAGTTTTGTAAATAAAATTTCATTGCAGAGCCACACCCCTCAGTTTATATAGCGTCTGGTTGCTTTCATGCTCCAACAGCAGAACTGAGTAGACGGGAGAGAGGCCATTATGGCTCATAAGTCTAAAAATATTTGCTATATGATTCCTAAGAAAAAAGTTTGCTGATGGCTGCTCCAAAAATAGCATACTTATTCTAAAATCTTTTTGAAAAATGTTAACTATGTATTATGAATCAAAATAAACTGATTTTGGAATGTAAGTGGGAAGGTTGCTTACTTAAACTGAGGAATTTAGGATATAACAAAACAACAACAACAACAACAACAAAAACCCCAAAAAACAAAGCCAAGCGTACCTAGGGAACAGCTTCTATCTCAATTTCTGCTGATGGCAGAGCCATCAATCTGCTTGTCTAGTTAACATTTCAAGACTTTTCCATAAAAGTTACCAAGAGCTTTAAGCAGGGGGAAAAAGAAATCAGAAACATCTTCCAAATGGACAAAAGCTAGGGTAGAAAAGTAATTCAAAAAGTAAAGGGATACAAACAGCCCTTCATAGAAATTATAGATGCATAGACTGAACTTCCTTAAGGTTTGCCAAGTGATTTTTAATTCCTCAGGTTGTTATCAGTAATTGATATTCATCAAAATACCTACCGATGAGTGTTGAAATCTCTTCATTGTTTCTCGTGCTTATCTAACGGTAACAAGCATATTCATTATAGTCTTCCATTGTGTTTTCAGCTATGATTTACAAAGGCTGTGGCTCATGATTAATTTTAGTTTATACACTAACACAAACTCCTTTGTTTGTTAGCTTGATCCTGTTAGTATGCAAACAAGTATGGCCAAGAAAACAAAACCTACAAGCCCAAATTCCCATGAGATTTTTTGTGAATACGACCAATTTGAGAACTACAAATAAACTTCCTGGATTTTTTTTTTCAATGCTTAAAGTCAGCAGTATCATATTACCTAGACCACCAGAGTCTACTCAGAGGAAGAAATAAAAAGAAAGGCAAGACTGCAGAGACTGCAGGCCAGCACAGTTCAATCTGTCTTTCCACTAGAAATGGAACTACATAAAATTATTCTTAAATTTGGAAAAAGAATGCATTTTCAGGCTAACAAAGTTGATACAGCATGAGCTAACTAAAATGCATTTATTTTCTTATTCTTTTAACTCATCTTTAAAGATGGAGATGTTATCCACCTTGGAAAGTCATAGCAGGCTCAGATCTGTCAGATCCAAGGCATCCTAATGCTGTGTGTGTGTGTGTGTGTGTGTGTGTGTGTGTGTGTGTGTGTGTGTGTGTGCGCATACATGCATATACGGTCATTCTACTATACTTACTTAGGACTCAATAATTATTTTCCATAAAATTAGTAACTTTCCTTATGCATTAGATAATCTGACATTATTGATAACCATAAATCTCACACTGAAGAAAACTTAAGTAACATGAAAAGTAAAATTCTTTTTCTGGGAAAGCAAATTTGATATTTTTTTAAAAGCAAGCAATTGCTATGCCTAAGCACTAAGGACTATAGACCCCGACTCTATAGGTCATCACAATAAAGCCATAAGCCCCCCAAAACTGAACAAAGAATAGCATCTTAGTCATTAATGATTTATGAGCTGGGTAAAACTGCAATTGGCTTTGCTAAATACAATTTGGAATTTCAAGATTCCATATTCTACTACCTATTTCTACCAGTTCCCAAGGGCCCTATTATATTTAATATACTTTAAATGCTATTTGTTAAAAAGCTTTTTAAAAGAACACATTAGGAAATGTTAACAGGTTTTCCCTAGGCTCGCGATAACTATTAATTCTCATTCTTCATATTTTTCTACATGGCATATGAAACAGATATAATTTGAAGTCATTACTGTTTTCTGAGCTCAGGAAAGTGCAGCACATACTTTTGATATAAGAAAATAGGTGAAAGTAAACTTGATATTAGAAATATATCATATCTAAAATAGTTCAATTTTGAAGGCAAAAACAGTGATTTTATATATATATAGTTAAAATAAAATTTCAGCTTGTTCTAATCAATTTCTATTTCCATATTTAAGATGTATCTTTTTTCACATTTTAGCGGGGACCATTATATTTCACTATAGGCTAATTAAATGATCTCTTCAATGGAAAAACGCTAAAATCAATATACAAAGCATATTTTTATAAGACTGGTAATAAATACTAGGATACTCAACAAACCAGTTACATATCCCTTCCCTCAATGAGTAGTATTTTACAAACTCTAATTTGGGTGATAAGTGTAAATACAACAAGCATTAGAAGTTCACAACAGGAGAGCAAGAAGGGCTGTATTGTATGGATGAAGTGTGAAAATATTTATAAAAGAAATAAAGGGGAGAAATGAGGGATCCTGTCACCCAGAGAGCCTCCATCGTGTAGTTGTTAGGCTGGCGTCTGAGGGCAGCTGGGCACTGCAAGCAAGGGGATAGCAGAAGTGACTGGGAACACCTGGCAGCATTTTCTTCTCCAGCGTAAGCTTTTCTTCTTCCCCTCCTTCTCCCTCAGACCCTCTTTCAACAGATTTGTCTATATTCTTTTAAATGGAGGTCTTCTGGAGCGGAGATGATATTGTTTTGAAAATCTGGTCAACTCATTGGCTCAAAATATTGAAAGACAGAATTAGTTCTAAGTGACTTGTGGTAATTACCTCACCATTCTTATATTCTGACTTTCCCTGTCACTCTAAGTGTCTAGCTGGTGCTTAAATTAAAATGTATTGTTGATACACTCTGGTTTTCATAGGTAAAAAGTAATTTTCTGTACACGGGTTATCTCCTCTGTAAATCGGCTGACAGAATATCCCCGCAGAAGAGAAGCTTGACTCAAAGCTTAAATCTGTTCATTTCAAATAGTTTTACTGAATTAACATTAGTGGGACTGTTTCATCAACACTATTTTTGAGGTTAGGTTACCCTTTCTTCAACTTATGAAAAAAAGTCATTTAATTAATATGTTCTTTAAATTCTCAATAGTGACTTTATTTAGGAAAGTTTTGTTGATGTTCACTTACATAAGTGTTTTCTCCATAAGAAACACGATATCCATTCTGACATTGCATTTTTTTTTTCGTAAGCAATTAGAGGAATTTGTATCTCTTCCTATTTTTTACCAATGCTTATTATAACTGATAGACATTGCCATAATAAGCAATAAAAACAAACACATAAGTAAATAAATATTTTTTAAACAAATTTTGAACCTACAAAAAAATAAGTTCCTTACTCAAAACTAATGTTAAAGGAATTCCCAGCGTTCAGTGCAGTGATGAGATTAGGTAGAGATGAGATTATTCTTAGTATAAAGGAGGTAGATTTTATAGAAATAAAACACATTCTTAAAATTAAATAGAACCGGTATGGTCACATTTTGGCAAAAGCAGAAAAAGACCTAATAGTTTAAGTATTAGTTGTGATGTTTAAAAGTCATTATTAAGAGATTTGAGATCTTCATTAAACAATCTAGGAAGCCTGAGGCATTTTAGTAAAAAGTGGTTTACAGGGAAGATTATTGTCATTTTTTATAAAACCAAGATTGATTTTCTTTTTGGAAAACAGAAATTATAAAATAGGAGAGAATACATAGGTTTTGTAAACTAAAGGATGTGAGTATAAATTCTGTTATGTCATTCATTAAATTTATCAATTTGGGAAAATGACACTCTGTGCTTCTGTTATTTGTATGTAAAGGTCAGCTTCACAGAAACTTTTCAAGGAATTAAAAAAAAACTGTGTAATGCAACACATGAGAGTGCCTCAGTTTAATACAGGGAGTATCGAAGTATAATCAGGAGAGCCTTAATAGGAATCACTTTCCTTGTCCCTACTCATCAATGATTGAAGCATTTAAAGTGAATGTGTAAAATATAAGAAATTTTAAATTTCTACAGAAGGACTGGACAAGATTTAAAGAATTTCAGTTGCAGTTGGATGGATTCAAGAAAGCGTTCTTGTCATTCTGGAATGAGAGGTTTAGATTTGGATTACTGGAGTACCCAGGTAGTTTGAAGTAGGTTTCTCTGATCCTTGACCTAGCACTTTCATATGCCATCCCGCCCATTCTCCTACTCTGGGTACTCTGAAGTTAATTGTTCCCCTTTGTATTATGTTTATAACTTCTACTGCTGTATGCATCTTAAACCTATGTATTTTCGTGGCAATCTTCCCCACCACGTGGTGAGACAGGTTCTTATTCATCTTGGTCTCCTCCACTGCTTGGCTCAGAGCCCAGTAAAGATGTGTACGTAGATAAACAATTTAGTAACTATTATCTTGGATAAACTGAAGGGAGTTTTATTACGGACAAAAGCATAGGATAATCTGGTATTTTTTTAAAAAAACAAAATTCTGCATTTTTATAAAACTTGATAAAAACAGTATTTCAAACTATACAGGCACCAGAAGTAGAGTTATCAAAAATGCATGCACATCACTTGGTATCTCCCGGCATTTTGTTTCCATATAATATATACCTTCATGACAAATCACTTCGTTTATAACTCTAAAAAGTCTAGAAAAATGTGTTTTGGTCTAATCAAATGAGTGTTAACCTTTTTTAAAAGGTAAATTCTATAAGCAACTCAATGCCACATGGACGATACTTACATTAGCCAGATGAGCTAGTTCTATCTCCAGGAACGAATCAGTTGTTTTGGGTTCAGGCCTTATTGTGACCACGATGATTTTGGAGTTAACAACAGTGTAATTTCTGAAACAGAGTAATTATGATTATTAAAAGGAGAAAGGATCGATGACAAGTATGAATTCCTCCTGCTCAGTACGTGTTGGGATGCATGTTAAATAAATATATCCTAACGTATCTTAAGGAAAACAGAGAAACCTTGGGCAAACAGATTTTAAGCATGATACTAAAGTACTACTCATGGAAAGCTACAGTTCACTTCTTCTTATAAACAAACCCTATCTGGAACTAGAAAACTTTGTGGGGGGAAGCTATTGCTGACTGTACCATTTTAGATGTAGGGAAGATGAAAAAGTAGCAGCACTGACAAACTTTTGATTACTTAAATCTGATTCACCTACAAGAGAGATGGATTGTGAATTCAAACCTTCAGGCAATCTTTAAATGAATATAATCCATTTATCTCCAGGTGGACTTAACAGTTTTGTTCTCCAGGAGACCAAATATTCTTCTTGTAAAGTGCTATCTTGGTGGTTTTTTTTAGACTATCTCAAAATTCATTAAGATGAATGATTGGGATGTGGTTTAGCATGAAAGCAAGCAGCGTTTAAATGTAAATAAATGCTGTTGCTAATCATTGACCATCATTCATTTAAGCAATAGAGAATTTCAGGCCACTTCTTTATCTCAATATGCTCCATGGAAGGAATACATTTGCCTTTTGAAATACCTTACCAATTACAGTTCACCCACAAAGAAGTTTTAAATATATTTACAAGCTACAAAAATTATCCATAAACATAAACATATAAAACTGAGCCAACTCTTTCTTGTACGTACAAGTTTTATCCAACATGTATAAAATGCTACACATCACCTCTTATTTAGAGATTTTAAGTTTTATTATACTTTCAGCTATATATATTTATTCCATCCCTTCTTTTTGACTTGAAACAAATCACAGAGCATGTTCTTCTATAGAACGTGTACTATTCCGGGGAATTTGTAACGGGTACCAAAAATGAAGTCATTCCATTTTTCCTTCTTTTTTGTTGTTCACAGCATCATTTGTAGATAATAAAATTCACCAATTTTAAGTGGGCAGTTTAATGCTTTTAGTAATTGTATACTACCATGCAAGCAGCACCAAATCAAGATAGACAACCTGATCCCTCACCCTGAACACTTTCCTTGAACTCTTTGCATCTGATCCCCTCTTGCTCCCAAGGTTCCAGGCAACTAATGAACATGTTGCCACTAAAATCATGCCTTTTCTAGAATTTCATTTAAATAGAATCATACAGTACAAAGACCTTCATGTTTGACTTAATTCACTTAGCATAATGTTTCTGAGATTCATCCATTTTGTTTCTCTTTATAGGTGAGTACTATTCCATGATATGGCTATAACACAGTTTGTGACCTACTCATCAATTATGTAAACAACCTGTGGGTTACTTCTGGTTTTTAGTTTTTATGAATAGTACTATTCATATTTGGCTATTATGAATAATTGGCATACATACTTTCTACATAGACACGTGTTTTCATATGTTTTGGGTAAATACCTACGAGTGGACTTGATCATGTGGTGAAAGCATGTTTAATTTTATAAGTAAATGCCACACTCTTTCCAAAAATGGCCATACCATCAAAACTGTATAATTCTAATACTGTAGAACAATGTTGAACCCCACATTCTTTGTGAAAATCTTTTCTCTAATGGGATGGTCTTTGCCATGATATTTCACAAGAAAAAAATGCTGACTCTGCCACCATGAGGAATTAACCATATTTAGTAATAGAGGAACTATAAACATATTTTGAGTTGGATAACATTTTTTAGCCCATCTCTCATGTATTCAGTAATGTCAAATAACAAATTCTTAAACACTGAGGAAGCTTCATGGTATCTAGCCTAACAGTAAAAAGTAAAGAACAACAAAGTAAAATTTGACCTTATATTTCTTAGGGGAAGGTAGCTGCAAACAGAGAGGGCTGGTTAACTGTCCTTTATTTCATTTAATACTAACTGAAGGTCAGTTGCACTGAGAATGATATGAAAGTAAACTTTAAATGCCAAGTTCCCTTTGCAAATTTATTGTTCCCTGTTTCTCCGAGTAAGGGTGTTCAGGGCATCAGGTGAGAATAGATGGAATTAACAAAGCTGTGAGGTGATGTTGGGCAATTAATTATATTAGCAGATGTGACAGGATTCTCAGAGCATGACAAGGTGTATATAATTTGGGATTGGGGAGAATGTTTGTCTGTCACCACCAAAAAGAATTATGGAGGTTTCGCCCAGAGAATAGTCCTGAGCACACAGATGCAAGTTCCTTTTCCAAATTAGCCTGAATATGTTTGAGTTCTGGTTTGTTTACTTTGAAACAAAAATATTTACGTCACTTTAATTCATTTTGCCTCTTTATTCTGGTTCTATTTATAATCCCATTTCTCTGCTATAAATAAAGCCAATGTTAATTTAACTCAACTGCTAATTTTAATTAATAAACGTTAGTTAAATTTAATGGTATACAGATATTTTGTATTATTTTAAAGTTGTGTAAGTGGATCATTTACTGGAAAATACAGATGTGAGTATTCCAAGCAAGAATTTATAATTTTGTCAAAATATTTATGAAGCTCTCTTTGTGTGTTTGGGCATGTGGGAATTTAGACCCTGAGAAACTGGGGTATAGAAAGCAAAGTAGCTAAGATGAGCAGCCCTCTGTAGGGTATGTTACGCTGTGCCAGGTTTATCAGCTTCTCAACTGGCCTGGTGGAGATGACCCCTAGAGGACAGAGCCCACCTATGACTTTTGCTGTGTGTGTGTGTGTGTGTGTGTGTGTGTGTGTGTGTGAACTTATTTAGAATTCAACTGGGAAAGGTTGCATGCCAATATAATTATGCAGATGGATGTTCTCATCACACTCATGTTAGTACTCTCCCCTACCCTGTCCTGCTAATATGTAACTATCTCTACCACAACATCCATTAATGATATGTATGTCTCCTTCCACATGATTATAAGTTCAAGGAGGGCAAGATTTGTATCTAGCATTTATGTATCCTCATTTGTATTATGCTTTGCACATTTTAGTGCTAACACATGTTTAAATATCATTTTAAATAAACACATAATAAACAAAAATATCAAACTTTTGACCAAGTTGGATTAAAATGTAATGCCATTATCATGGTATTAAAATGCTTAATGAAGGAAAAATAATCAAATTTACATTATGCAGTGGGTCCCTTTTAAAAAAGTGTATAGCATGTGAAATTATCTTTAATTTATTCCATCAACTTATTCTAATTTGCATAAGTGAGTAGCTGGCTCCTTATGTGCCATGTCAGGCTTTGTGATCTGCTAATGCTTTCTGGCTGGGCACACATTTATATTCACTGCTGGGAAAGCAGGGCTTATAGCCAAATGGATTTCATGACTGCAATAATAAAGTTTTTTTCTATTCTTGAAATTTGTGCTAGTAGGTTTGGCTAAAACATTTAAAATGTGTAGAGTTATTCATTCAAAGGAGACCCAAGTTATTCTTCACAATTATTACAAAGGCTTAAGGCACTTAGAGTATATAAACCATATCTTAAAGAGAGTAAAAAGAAGTGACTATAAAATGGAATGTAGTTGTTTACAAGAGACTCACTTTAGGTATAAGGACATACCACAGGCTGAAAGTGAAAGATGGAAAATGATGGCCATGCAAATGGTAACCAAAAGAAAGCATAGATGGTCATATTTGTAATGGACAAAATAGACTTTAAGTCAAAAACCATAATAAGAGATAAAGAAGAATTATATACTAATAAAAGGGCCAATTCACCAGGGAGATAAAACAATTATAAACATATACATACCTAATAGCAGAGCACCCAAATATATGAAGCAAATGTTGACAGAATGGAAGGGAAAAATAGACAGTAACACAAAAATAGTAGATTTCAATTCAATACCCCACTTTCATGATGGATAAATCAACCAGATAATAGATCAATAAGAAACAGAGGACATGAACAACACTATAGATCAGTTGGATCTAACAGACATATAAAGAACACCCTATTCAACAACAGCAGAATATACGTTCTTCTCAAGTGCATATAGAGTCTTCTCCAGGATAAATCACAGGTGATTCCACAAAAAGAGTCTGAACAAATTTAAGATGATTGGAATCATACTAAGTATCTTTTCTGACCACAGTGGAATGAAACTAGAAATCAAAGGCAAAAAAAAAAAAAAACAAAACTGGAAAATTCACAAATATGTGGAAATTAAATAAAACACTCTTGAACAATCAATGACCAAAGGACAGACTACAAGAGAAACTAAAAATATCTTGAGACAAATGAAAATGAAAACACATTATCAAAACTAATGGGACACAGCAAAAGCCCTAAGACAGAAATAGGAGTAAATGCTTCCATTTAAAAAGAAGAGCTCAAATCAACAACCTGTTTTTATATCTCACAGAACTAGAAAAAAAAACCTAAAACCAGAGTTAGCAGAAAGAAGGGAACAATAAAGATTAAAGCAGAAACAAATGAAATAGGGAACAGAAAAACAATAGAAAATATCAACCAAAATAAGAGTTGTTTGAAAAAAAATCAACAAAATTGACCAACTCTTAACTAGATTAACTAATTAAAGGCAGAAAACTAAAATAACAAAAACCAGAAATGAAGAGAGGAGATATTAGAACTGATGCCACAGAAATAAAAAGGATTACAAGAGACTACTATAAACAATCACATGCTAATGATTTGGATAACTTAAAAGAAATTCCTATAAACATAAAAGCTACCAAGACTAAGATTCATGAAGAAATTTAAAAATGGAACAGACCTGTAACTATTAGAGATTGAATCTGTCATCAAAACCTCCCAACACAGAAAAGCCCAAGAACAGATGGCTTCGCTGGAAAAATTCCATCAAATATGTAAAGAAGAATTAACATCAATTCTTCTCAAACTTTTCCAAAACTTTGAAGAGGAGGACATACTTCCAAACTCACTTTATGAGACCTTCCTACCAAAATCAGAAAAAGATACAAGAAATGAAAACTACAGGCCAATATTCCTGATGAAGAGTGATACAAAAAAAAGCAATAATCTAAACAAAATACTAGCAAATCAAATTCAACAACACATTAAAAATATCATACAACATGGTCAAGTGGGAATTATTTCTGGGATGCAAGGATGGTTCAACATATGAAAATCAAGGTAATATACTACATTAACAGAACGGAGGACAAAAACATGATCATTTCAATTGATGCGGAAACATTTGAAAAAAAATTCATTTTTTCAGGATAAAAACTCAACAAATTAGACATAGAGGGAATGTATCTCAACATAGTAAGGACTGTACATGATAAACCAATAGCTAACATTATATTCAATGGTGAAAAACTGAAAGTGTTCACTGTTATATGAGGAACAAGGCAAGGATGCCATCTATTGCCACTTCTATTCAACATAGTATTGCATTCCTAACCAAAGCAATTAGGCAAGAAGGAGAAATATAAGGCAACCAAATGCAAAGGGAAGAAGCAAAATTACCTATGTTCAAGGTGAAATGATCTTATATGTAGAAAACCCTAAAGATTCCACAAAATCCCTGTCAGAACTAATAAACAAATTTAGCAAAGTTACAGGATACAACATTTACACTTAAAAATCAGTTGCATTTTTATACACTAACAAATAATCCAAAAAGTAAATTAAGGAAAAAAATATTTATAATAGAATAAAAAAGAATAAAATACTTAGGAATGAATGTAAGAAAGTAAAAGACTTTTATGCTGAAACCCCCCCCAAAGAAAATCTTGCTGACAGAAATCAAAGAAGACACAAATAAATGGAAAGATGTCCCATGTTCATGAATTTGAAGACTTAATAGTGTTAAAATGTTTGTACTACCCAAAGCAATCTAAAGATCACTGCAATTCCTATCAAAAATCCCAATGACACCTTTTTTACCCAAATAGAAAAAAGAATCCTGAAATTTATATGGATTCTCAAAAAACTCTGAATAGTCAATACAATCTTTATGAAGTAAGACAAAGCTAGATGCCTTGTTTCCTTATTTCAAAACATATTACAAAGCTACAGCAAGCCAAAACAGTATGGTACTGGGATAAAGACATGTGACAGACACATAAACCAACTGAATAGAATAGAAAGCCCAGAAATAAACCCTCTCTTATAGGCTCAAATTATCTTTGACAATGGTGCCAAGGCTACACACAATGGGGGAAAGATAATCTGTTCAACAAATGATGCTGGGAAAACTGGACATCCACATGCAAAAGAATGGACCCTTACATTGTGCCATATAACAAAATTAACTCAAAATAGATTAAAGATCTAAACATAAGACTTGAAACTATAAAACTCCTAGAAGAAAACATAGGGGAAAAGCTTCATGACATTGAATCTGACAATGATTGCTTTCATATGACACCAAAAGCACAGGCAACAAAAACTAAACTACACAAATAGTACTACATCAGACTTAAAAACTTCTGTGCAGTAAACAAGTAACAGAGTGAAAAGGCAGTCTATGGGATAAGAAAGGATATTTATAAGCCATATATCTGTCAAAGGGTTAATATTGAGAATATATAAAGAAATCCTAAAACTCACCAACAACAAAAAAAAATAGGATTAAAAAAATGGGCAAAAGACTTAGACATCTCTCCAAATATGATACAGAGATGGCCAACGAGTATATGAAAAGATGCTCAACATCACTAATCATCAGGGAAATGCAAATCAAAACCACAATGAGATATCATTTCATACCTATTAGGATGGATACTATCCAAACAAACAAAACAAAACAATAAAAAAACCCAGAAAATAATGTGTTGGCATTGTTGTGGAGAAATTGGAAGCCTTGTGCATTGTTAGTGGGAATGTAAAATGGTGCAGTTGCTTGGAAAACAGTATGGAAATCCTTCAAAAAAAATCAAAAATATAATTAGCATGTGATGCAGAAATTCCACTTCTGGATATATAACCAACAGAATTGAAAACAGAATCTCAAAGAGATATTTGCACACCCTTGTTTATTGCAACACTATTCATGATAGCCAAGAGGTGGAAGCATCCTAAATATCTGTTGATAGATCATAGATAAAGAAAATATGGTATATACAGACTATGGAATATTATCCAGCTTTAAAAGAAGAAAATTCTGTCATATGCATGAACAAACAATGAATCATGGAACACTACACCAAAACAAATTATGTAATATATGGTGATTAACATAACAATAAAAGTTTAAAAAAAAGGAAAAAAAAAAAACAAAGGTGAACATTGAAAACATTATGCTAAGTGAAACCAGTTACCGAAAACAAAAACAAAAACAAAAAACCAAAGAATGCATGATTCCACTCATATGAGGTACCTACCGTAGTCAAAGTTTTAGAAACACAGAGGCTGGGAGGAGGTGAGAGAAAGGATGTTGTTCAAAGAGCATACAGTTTCAATTTTGCAGGATGAAAAAGGTCTAGAGATTTGTTGCACAAAAAGGTGGATATAGTTCAACACTACTATTCTGTGCATCTTAAGATGGGTAAGTTTCATGTTATATGTTTTTTACCACATTTAAGAAAATGCACTGCAGTGTTACAAATAGACATCAGTGAAGAGGACTGTGGAACTTATTGTGCAAATAAAGGATAACCGGATAAGGTACAATAAAGAGGTGTTAATAGTTTAATAAAAGTTATTAAAATTACCGTAACCTCTTTCCATGTTTAGAATTATAGTTCATGTAGCTTCTAACTTGAGAGTTTTCATAATTGTTTCAAACTAGCCCCCCAATTTAAATAAAACCAAAACAAAATAGATGATTTCATGTATACTAGGAACTGGGACTTCATCAAAATCATGTTAAATATATTTGCTTTTAAAACTAAAATCAGCTGATGGCTGTTAAAAAGTAAGATTGGGCTAATTTAGTGCTTTAAAACTAATTAGGATTTCAAGGTGGGTTTACTGAGGGATGTAACACCTAGAACTACAAAGAAGTTAAGTGATCAGGGATTTAAATTCACTTTCAAAAGGTATGACTAAATTAAACTCAGATTTTTGTAAGTAATATGCTGAATGCATAATAATATTTCATAGTATTAGTCATGCAAATTTGTTATTCCCATAGATAATTTTAATTTCTAGTGTCCTCACAATAGGCTATTATAAAAAGATACCGGATATCACAAAAACTACAATATGTCATTGAAAACTCAGAATGAAGAAGCAAGATCCAAAGTTTAGGTCCTGAACCTGAAGAACAGGTGCTCTTAAGAGAACTCAACAATTTCAGGGTGATTGCCTTCGGAATGTATGGGTTTAAAAGTAATTATGTTTCCATTTTTTGATTATTTCAAAATAATTTAGTTCAATTACTTTTCCCATTTGCTTTTAATTCCTATAATATACAAACTCAAATGAGTTCCATTTGCTAAATATGAAAAAAATTCCACGTCATTTATCTTTATTAGGTTGGTGTACCTGACAGCAAATTCATGTGGTTTTGCATTATTGAAATTTTTTTTCCTTTTTGAAAGATAACTTCCAAACCACTACTGGCTTATGAGAACATTGTTGCTTTTTGTTCATCTGTATTTTTCCTGGCATTTTAATACTATAGTGGAATTTGCATATAATTTTAATTAGATCCTTTACAGTGTCGTGAATGTTAATAGCTACATTAAAATGCTTTTTTTTTTTTTTTAACAGGACTACATCGTCCACATGTCCTACAGGGAAACTACACATTGCTCCTATACTCAAAAGTATTGTGATTTCCTATAAAACTGGAATCTATTAAATGAATCAGAAAATAGACTGTTTACAACTGTTTCTTAAATGCTAGCTTGAGTGTATGATTGGATACACATTTTTTTCCTTAGAGATAATTTCTGTACCATAAATTCCTAGAAGTGTTTGCATCAATGACAATGCATTTTTAAAGCCTCTTGATATTGCCAAATTGTCCTCCTAAAAGTTAAAACTCCTCACCAGTGGTTTGGGAGCTTGTCAGGCTGTGAGTGGTTGTTAGTTTCTTGACTTGAGTGGGGGATGTGTGTGGGTGGCCTCGCCTGTCTCAAAAGACCCTCTAGCCTCTGCTGGCCAGCCTTCATCCCAAAAATGGTCATGAGGGGCTGGGAAGAGTGATAGCCTCATGCCTTGATGTCAGTAGCCTGGGTTGGGACCACCACATTGACCCTCAAGTTTCCTTGAGTTTGCTCATGCATGGTCACCTCCTCCTTGACCTTAGAAGATTTTCAGCATAAGAGCGATACGTATTCACACTAACATCGAAGTGCATAGTTTGTATTGCTCAAAGGAATCGATACTAGCATTACAGAGGAAGCAAGACAGTGGAAGAGTCCTGGTTTTGGCCGAGAAGACTTGAGTTGGATTAGAACTCAGTGACCTACTGGACACATAATCTTGGGTACGTCACTGAACTAATAAGGAAGTCAGTTTCTCATGTGAAAAATTAGAATTCTAGATGGTACTAACCTTTAAAGGACCTTGCAGCACTAATATCCTGGTTTATGCTTTTTGACTATCAAAAATTATTCTAAGAGGGATAAAAGTGGAAGGCTGAGAACAGCACATATTTAGTTTGGACAAAAGTAGAGAATATTCCTTCAGTTGAAGGGACAATCTAAATTTACTTAATTGTAAAAGGGAAGACAATCAAATGGCAAAATAAAAATTGCAGCTTGAAGAATAGCTGAATGCATAGTAGGGCAAGAGAAGAAAAGAAATCTCTAAATAAAAGACTCAACATGCAAAGTTATTTCTGCCTATGTATGAAGGGAAATTTCTAAATCATATCTATTCAAAACATTACATCAATTTCTCCTTCCTAGTCCCCATGAGAGAAATTATGCAAAGTATTGTTTTGAAAATGATTGTATCAAAATATAAAATTTCTGGAAACTTAACAGCAAGCCTAACATTATTCAGTGTATGGGAAACTTGGCTCCAATAGTTTCAACAGACAATTAGTAAAATGATCACTCAGGAAAATGTGTCATGAAAATTTGGTAAATAACTAAACATAAAGAGCAAATCTGTGTATTTTTGCATGTTGAATTGGAAGATATTCCCTTCCCTACTGGGTTCAATTCACATAGTCCAATTTATAAGTAAAACAACAAGAAATATGTATTTTATTCCTCTGTTCCTAACATATTTGTATGGCATATATGCTAAATGTCTATGTACCTTATTATTTTAAAAATGGCTTATGTAGAATATTCTATCAGATAAGACAATTAATTATTCCAGTAAACATTTCTTGGACCTTTGTTATTTATTAAGCACTGTTCTGGAGTTTCGACAGTAGAAAAGATTTAAAAGAATTCAGACAGTAAGGTTAGCCAGGTTGCTGCTTAGTAAATATTTGTTCAGTGACTAAAACAAAGACATCACCCTTGTCCTTTCAAAGGCTTCTCTTATTTAGCAGATCTATCATTGGTATGATTACTAACTCAACTTTCTGGAATAGTTTTTTGAAAAGGAGAATAATAAAACAAAAACAAAAACAAAAACCAAGCCTGAGGATGCTTCATTACATTATTTTACTGTATAAAATAAAAGGAAATGAGAAGTAAATGCTAATATTTCACCTTTGAAACAGTACTTAAACAAATATTTCATCCTGAGCATTCCATTGTCATTATTCCCAGTCTAAATGCGAATATTGTTTTCCTATAGTCATTTACCTAATTACTTTGTACATAGAAAGTATAAGTGGGTATTCACAGTTCTTATATAAAGGTTGTTAAGGACTTTAAGCTAAAGAATATGTCAGAACTGCACAATTCTCCAGTTTTATTGCAATAAAGACAAGGAATTTTTGAAGTTGGAGAGAACCTTTGAGTTCAACCCCACAACATACATATAAAAAAGTCAATGACTTGCCTGCAAATTTGAATCCGTTTGTGTCACAGGTGGTATTAGGGGGGCCGCTGCTCTGGACAATTCCCTGCTTTATCCATTAAATCATTCATAACATACCCATTAGTCTACCCTAAATAAATTTTCAATTCCCTTGACTATAAATTTATGAAACATGGAATAACCTGGCTTATGGTGTACGAGTGAGTTCTATGGTATTATGCAAAACAAGATTAATCATAATGCAACTTTGTTAGACAGGTAGGAGAAAAACTGTATCACAATCTAAAGCATTTTATGTTGAATATTTTATTTGCATTCACTATGTCTCTCAGCAGCAAACAGGGTGAATGTTGCACATCTAGGTGCTTATTTATTTATTTATTTGGTGCTTATATTTTAAAGCTGAACTGAAGGCAGACAATTTCTGAGTGACTGGACAAGTTTATAAATTTTTTGTTATGTGAAATTAAAATTAAAACCCAAGTCCTCTGATTTTAAGTTAGTGTCTAGTCTAGAGTTCTTGAAAGATTAGCTTCATACAAATGAACCCCCTACAGAAATAAGGATCTAACTTTGAGTATCTGGGTATACTGAACTTGAGCACATTTCTTATCAAATAAACACCACATGCAAAGTTAAAGGCAATGTAAGTATAAGTCTATTTTATCTGTAATTGTGCACACCAAAGTGTTTTAACAAAACCAGTGGAAAAGTTGGTAGAACAAAAGCAAACACAGACCGATTCAAATTCAGAAAGCCCAAATTCCATCCAGAGAAGAAGATAATTAAAGAAAACTCAACTTCCCATTAGTTGTCTCTTTGGTTGCAGCTAGAGATTTACTGACTGTATTAATAATTTGCTGCACATGGAAAGATTTTCTCCAAAGAATCATGACTAGTCACTGCCGCTGCAGAAAACTTAGTTGCTTCCTTGCAAGGCCTTTTTTCTGCCGGACTGAACTCTAATTGTGTTTATTTATGAGACTATTTGTTATGCTTCTGGTACAATTGTATACATCATTTACAGTCCTTCCTCCCTAAAAACTTAAGGTTTTATTCATAAGGGTGTGAGTAAGAGCTCACCGCAAATGTGGCTGTGTTTAACTAAAACAAAAAACAACAAAAAAAAACTTGGTCTCAGTCATCCAGAAGGAAATGGGGTGGAGGAAACAGGTCATCATGAGTGAGAACATCACTACCCAAGTAGGTATAAAGGATGTTTTCTGTGAGATCAGGTAAAGTAGTTAAGACAATAGAGCAAATAAATGTTCATAGAATTACTATGTGCAATTGTTTCTTTTTATGTCTGGGAGGAAAGAAATCAATGGATTTCTTCCAAAAATAGTCTTCTAATTTAACAACAGCATTTTTTCTTAATGTCGCTATAATTGAATATTTATTTAGAGGCAAATTGAGATCTTGTGCAAATGAAGAACAAAGCATGCAGTCCCAGTCATCATAGCACTCCTTTAATTTCATGTAATGTTGATGAACAGTACCATTAAGTGCAAATAAAGAGAGAAGACAGATTAATTTTAAAACAACCCATTCTACTACAGAGACTTGAGTTTTTTCTTTTCCTTAATTTTTTTTTTTCCTTAGTCTTAAGGCAAGTCATGATTAGTTACAAAAGAATTGCAGGGGTATAATCAGAGACCAAAAGTGTTTTTCTAGTTGTTTTGAAGTGCATAATATGCTAATAAGCTGTTCATTAAATGGGTATTTTCTATTTAATTTAAGAAAAAGCCTTTTGTGTTAACAAAGCTTGTTTGACTATTTTCATAGCATGAGCTATAATCACATTTTTGGAATAATTTACAAAGGTTATAACAGCTTATTATTTCATAGCTTACCTCAAAGTGGGCAAAATTAGATCTAAGTTTTTGTACAGGACTGCTCCAAGAACAAATACCAATGATTCATCTAACTCTAGAAAAAATGAAATTAAAAATATTAGTGAAACGACAAGAAAAATACTGTCTTCTAAAACTTTAATCTTCTCATTACAGGGGGATTCCAGTACTTGCTGATGCAAAGCTGAGTAGAAGAAATGCCTTCCTAACCATGCATGGAACAGATTAACCCACACACCATACATATTAATGGTAGCTCAAAAAGATGAGTTTTCAGGGTTTTTGTGTCATATGAAGTAATCTTCCTTCACCAGGCTGAGACAGAAGGCTACAGTAGTTGCAGCTAAGGAGTTTCAATTCCCAATGATATGGGGAAAGAAAAACAATTTTCTTTTGGAGCTCTAAGCTAGAAGGTCAAAATCTCCAAGGTAAAAAGGAAGACTCCGATGTCGCTGTCAAAAGTAGCCATTAATTTTTAGAGGCGGCTAAAGATGTTCCCAAAACTGAATTTTTTCTTAAATTTGCTTTTATATACCAAAATAATATCTACAAACCAAAGCAAAAGTGAGGAAGAAGTCAAAAATGACTGTGGAAAATGCAACACATTTCCATACCTAAAATTAAAATATGCCACAGGCTTTATACTGAGATAAAACTGTCAATCCTGAAACTTAACGAGGCCAAGCTCAGGTCTAGAATTTGCACTTGTATTTTTTTTCCCATTTTAATAGATCCTTTCCTCCAGTAAATTCAGATTTAGAGACCAAATGTCAGTTTTCTATATTTACAAAATTAGTTTAGAATCATGATTGTAGACTAAGTTGTTTGACGCAAGCAGATTTATATGTAGTGAACTACTATTAAACAGCCTTATTAGAAATGTTTTGTTCAAAGCTCAAATTATTACCTTTTGATGACACAGGAGTAAAAATGCTTTTTGGGATGACTACCCTATCTTCTGAGTTTCTTGCCCAGTCAACCATTCCCTTTCGTCCTTTCATTGGGAAGTTGATGTCGGTTAGAACGGAGGCTGCAGGAAGCTTCTGAATGCTAGCCACTATTAGGAAAGAAGTAATAATGTTAACCAAGATCTTTCAGTGCAATCACAATTGACCAAATAAAAACTTGCAATATCCTCACAATAAAATCTTGAGCTAAAATTGTATTTATCAGAGCCACAAAACAGACTTGTTTCCTGTTCTTAGACAATATTCATGAAGGCTGCCAATTCTTTTACCTATCAATTTAGATTTCTGTTGCTTTCCAGAAGAATCAGGCACTGATGGCCAGTGGAGTGTATTCTGAGAGGACCAGCGTGTATTGCCACTGGTTGTTCATGGCTGACCTCCATTCCAATTGTCAGAAGTCCATACTGTATTTTTTGCTAAGGAGTTTGATGAACACACTTGATTCATAGGCTGAAATCTGCATTTAAATCTGAACTTTGTCTTTCGAACAAATTTTCTGCATTTATGTCTGAATGTTATCTTTGGAACAAATTTTTCATGGATTAAATGATGTACCATGGAGGCATGGAAGGCAAAGCCATACTGCTCTTGGAGACAGAACTATCACAATCCAAATAATAAAGCACCAGTAATGCCGTAACCACAGAGCCGATACAATATGCAGAAAGATTTATCAAGTAGATCAATAACCCAAAACTTTTAAAACATCCCCCTACAATTGAAAGTAATAAGTGTATACTTTGGAGAATCATGTCTTTACTTGCAAGAAGTACTTTAATATACATTGAAAAAATTCATGAATGATATGGTTGGTAATGCCTGAATATATTTTTTATTATATGTAACAATTACACACACACACATACGTCATAAAACTATAATGATAAATATTTAAGTTCTTATTGATTATATACACTTCCAACTAAGAAATGTAATTTGTGTGACTTTTACATAGGTCCATACTTGTTCTACATTAAAGCTTTATGTATCTCATGGAGGATTTAAATAGAATGATAATGAAGAAAACTATAGAAGCTATTACAAAAGTAAGCTAAAGTAAGAAACCATTCAGCTCCCTCATAAGTGGATTTCACTCTGAAGAAACTTGTAATTTAAATCGAGAGAATGAAAATTAAGAATTTAACAATATTAGTTGTATAAATATATTACATCACTGGCTTTGTTCCAAATTGAAATGGTTATGTATTATTGTACTTTACTAAAGCTCTTTCAGGCTATTATAGACATCCATTATCAGCATAGGATGGAATTTCATTTGGCCTGTAATTTGACATAATAAGCTTAAAAAAGGATTTTGTTACTAAATGTTGAAGGAAAGAGGGTGCTGAGTAACACATAAATTCATTATGGATGTTAAATGCTGTTTTTGGATAACAGCTGTAATTATTTTAGTTTCTTTAATTTTCCAAACAATATAGTCTTTGTTGTCCATAAATAACCCAGTTCACCTAAGCTTTATTCAACCTGCAAAACTAAGTTCATCTGATTCCAAATCCCTTGATTCTAACTTTGGTTTTCTTGATATTTAGAGGAAATTTATTTCACCTCTTTGCTCTAAAAACTGATGAAAAGAAATGAAGGTTTTTCTGTCTCACAACTGGTTTCTGTTACAAAGGAAAATAAACCAGAAACAAGCTGTTGGACTCTGAAGTCTAATAATTCATCTGTTTCCATACACCTTGCATAGAAAACAAAAATCAGATGAACAAAAAGAAAAAATAACAAATGAAGGAAGCACATTCTGTACCAACTCTATCACTTTATCCTGAATAAACTCTAGTCTAATGCCATACTCTTAAATACAAAAATGATATAATTATACATGCTTGTATCTCACATGATGAAATGCATTCATTCTTCAATTAAAGGCACATTATCTATTAAGTGATGACTATATAGATTAGATTGTACTTTTGAACATCGTCTAGATTAAAGAAATATAAAAATTAATTAGGACCACTATTTAATTTGTGCAAAATGTCCTTTGAATTGCAGTCTTTAGCATAAGGAGGACATAAAAACAATTATTCATTGATTTTAGTAGAAATGTAGTTCTTAAAGTAAGATGATATTTTCAATAAATGCATTATCAAGAAGGATATGACTTCATAGACTGATGAGAGTCCAATGCTAGTCCTCAAATTATCAGTATACATGGCCTTTAAAATATGAAGTATTTAAAATTGTACATCTTTACCTTAAAGCTATCTAGGATGATGCCTTGGATGACACTGTGGTTCTTCATGACCCTGATATGATTAACAAGAAAACCTATTTCCATATAGCAAATATAATTTAAAGATGTCTTTTATTTCCTCCTTCTTTCAGTCCCTGTACCAGACACTTGGACCAATTCAATCCTCAATCCCTTCCCTCCTTCACCAGGTTTAACTGTCCAAAACCCTTAGGGAAAACTTAAATGCAGTCTTTAGGGAACTGGGAGGCTCGGATGTTAAGTGAATACCAAAGAGGTAAGATTAAAAATGAATGCTTTAAAGTATGCCAAGTTTATACAAATATGTGTCCAGTGCTGACAAAGGAACACAAATGCAAAGCATAAGTGCACAATCTCCACCCTCTGCTTCTGCAGTAATTGCTGCATTGTGGGTGGTTAGATAATAGAGCATCTTTCCTCAAAAACTGAGAAAATGCCTTTCTTACAGAAGATTAAAGTGCTTAGAAGAAACCTCAAAGAACACAGTGTCCCTGAACAAACAGGCACATCTTGAATGCTCCAAGAATTATCCTAAATTCACTGTATCGTGTTTTCATTACAACACTAGATTGATTTCTTATGCAATAAAAATAGGTGACTCATCACCAATAAACCTTGGAGCAAAACCAGCTGCACTTTCATTTTGCAATTTTAAAACTTTCATTTTGAATTTGGATATGCAGCATAAAATTCCTTCTCATCAGAAAGGATAAGGAATTCCTGCAGTTGGGTCTAAAAGCATATGGGCTGGGTTTTGTTTGTTTGTTTTTGTTTTGCTTTTGGTTCACCAAAGCAGCAAAGGTGGAGCTTCTACCCTTGTTCCTGAGGAAAATCATGAGGTTTTAGCACTTAGCCCTAATTGAGGTCCTGGAGAATGGCAGCTCTGTCATGTACAAAAGTTGGAGTTAGTTAATTTGATGCATCAGTTGCTTCATGGACAAGAATGGAAGGCATGTAGAAGGAAAAGACGAGAGAGCCAAGGTGTGTGTATGAATGCTGGAGGAATGAGCACAATGGGCAAATGAAGGCCAATAGAGGAAAATCACAATTTACCAGAATGGCTCAAGTGTGGACTCTGGATCTGGGCCTGGGATTCAAATCTTGATATTTTAGGGTAACTATAATGTCCTGTTTTTTTTTTTTTTAAAGATTTTATTTATTTATCTGACAGAGAGAGAGACACAGCGAGAGAGGGAACACAAGCAGGGGGAGTGGGAGAGGGAGAAGCAGGCTTCCCGCAGAGCAGGGAGCCTGATGTGGGGCTTGACCCCAGGACCCTGCGATCACGACCTGAGCTGAAGGCAGACGCTTAACGCCTGAGCCACCCAGGCGCCCCTGTCTTGTTTTTTTTGGGGGGGGGCAGTCCTAGTTTACCTCTGCTGTTTTGGCTAATTGAGGTTATGTATTTAAAACTTTATATCGAATATATATACATAACCAAAGGCAGGAATTGCACTTAAAATAGAGCTTATCCTTTAGTACTTAAATGTGCCGCCCAGGGAGCTGAGGGTTCCTTTTTATTCATTCTCTTTCCTACCTTCTTCCTTCTTCTCCTCCCCCTACCCCTTCTCCTCCCCCTTTTTCTTTTCTTCTCTCTCTCTCTCTCCCTCTCTCTCTCTCTCTCCTCCTTCCTTCCCTCTCTCTCTCTGTCTCTCTGTGTGTCTCTGTCTCCATCTCTCTCTCTTTCCTTTTTCCAATAGAATCTGCCAGAGGGAAGAGGTTGGCTTCTCTGGTTATTTGGTCACACAAAGTCAGCCAGGCTAAAAATCTCCATTGAAAAGGAAAATGACTGTATCCTCAATGACAAATTCAGTATTACCATTGCAGCCAAGGCCACAGTTTGCAAAGAGAACTTCAAAAGCACTACTTTTATGCAGCGACCTAAGTGCTTAGAGCAGCAACTCACAGTCTATAAATGAGTAAAGGAAACTCCCAAGCAAGGGCACCTTGGAATCAAAAACAAAAGTAGAGGTGGATACAGAAATAGAAGTTTAAGAGATGCCATAAGAGGGATATTGATGTTTTCAAAATATTTAAAGTTTGCCTCATTTTTCATGTTGATTCAGAGGGAACAACTTACAAATTGGGTCTTAACTCATCAATATTAGAAAGTTGGCTAGTTATCAAAATGGATTTGCTTGTGGAAAACATCACTCAATATTACTAGATGGTCACCCCCACAGTTTTGAAATCCTACGAGAAAAATATGGCAGGGATGGAACTCTGCATTGCATCAGTGTGTTAGAAAGCAACTGTTAGTTTTGCTTGTCTACCATTGCAAGTACAGAGGGGCCGAGCAAAGCCTGCATGTAGTGTGATTCCTTGGCATTTAGCAGCTTAAAAAGTCATGGTTTTTATATTTGTACAGTAATGCTGAGTGCCTTATAAAATACTGAGGGCATTTGGGAGGGAAGGAAAGGACAGCTGACACTTACTGAACACTTGACATGACCTCAGCATTTGTTAGCCATTCCTTAATTAATTCAACAAGTACGTATCAAATGTCTCCTCTGTGCTAGGCACTATTCTTAGCACAGCACTTAGGCGGATCCTTTACATGTGATACCTTATTTAATATTTAGAACAACCCTTATTTAATATTTAAAACAACACTAGGAGGCATCATTATTATCTGTATCTTCATTGTTATTATCCCTACATTCATTTTACAAATGAGGAAGTAGACTCTGTTAAAGTGGTAACATTGTGACTCATGTCTCAGTTTGCCTACTCAGAAGTATTATGATTTTGCACTGTGTGGAGCGGTTTGATTTTACCCCAACAAATTAATAGCAAATTTACTTTGTCTTACTATAATATTTTTGCACTACATATAAAAGACAGGCGTAATGATTCAGTGAGAGGGAATAAAACTATTCTCACTTGTCCAACAGGAGATCAAAACTAGATACCACTGAAGAATGGTGATTTTCAAAAGGGGATATATACGTATATTTTAATTTGTCTAGCATAATCTTTATGTTCTAACATCTCCATAAAAAAATCATATCTTAGGATTCTGCAGCAATGAGTGGTTTATAGGAAACATTCAGACAGTCAGACAGACAGATTTTGGTTCTTCTCTCATCACCCTATTTCCTCCATTTACTCTGTCTCTTTTCCCGAAAGGCTAAGATTGGAACACTGAGGACCAAAGAGAAAGAATAGGCTTGCTAGAAAATAGTGTGCAACGATCACTTCCTAGGAAACACAGCCACTCAGCAGGGGTGTCCACAAGGACCACAGTGCTCTGAGAGCGCCCCACAGTTGCATCCCACCATCATCCCTGCAGAGGGAAGTGACTCCACGTCCCAGGACCAGGACACAGAGATTTAGATGAGAAATATTCTTCCCATTAGCAATTTACAGGTGTTTCTTTTTCACAGAAAAAGTAGGATCCTCTGATTTTAATTTTTTAAAATTTTAATTTAAAGACTTATTTATTTTTTGGAGAGAGAAAGCACACACGTGCAGGGTGGGGGGGTGGGCAGAGGGATAGAGAGAATCCTGAAGCAGACTCCCCATAGAGCAAGGAGCCTGACACAGGGGGCTGGATCCCATGACCCTGAGATCATGACCTGAACAGAAATCATGAGTCAGCTGCTTAACCGACTTGAGCCATCCAGGCACACCTAAGATCCTCTGATTTTTTAAAAGTGGACAAACTAGGCAGTCAAAAAAGTAACTATGTGGTATATCGAGGATATTTTTTTCAACTTGTTAGTTTTTAATGACATATTATGTATATTGAAACTTTAGATAATTAACCATTCTACATATTCCTTTCCAGCATCAAAATAAAAAAAACAAACAAACTTGTAAATTACTTGTGAATCATTAGCTTAAAATTCTGTTTTTATCTATTGGCTGTTTCTTTATCCAAGCCTGGGAGTCTCTGCACAGCAGGGCACAGTCTTCTAGCTGTTCACGGTATTTTTGCCAGACTTTAGTGCTCTTCATGGAGGACTCCCTCGGCTTCTTCTCAGGTCTCTCCTACTTCCCTAACATGTAATCAAGCCTATGCACAAGGTATGTCCACAGCCTGTACTTGACTCTCATTGAAGCCGAACTGTCTCAACCAGGAACTGGCAAACTCCATCCCACAGGCCAAATCTTTCCTATCAGCTATTTTTGTACGGTCTGCAAGTTAAAAATGGTTTGTCACATTTTATTTATTTATTTATTTATTTATTTATTTATTTATTTATTTAGGATTTTATTTATTTGACAGAGAGAGACAGCGAGAGAGGGAACACAAGCAGGGGGAGTGGGAGAGGGAGAAGCAGGCCTCCTGCGGAGCAGGGAGCCTGATGCAGGGCTTGATCCCAGGACCCTGGGATCATGACCTGAGCCGAAGGCAGACGTTAATGACTGAGCCACCCAGGCACCCCTGGTTTGTCACATTTTTAAATGATTGAAAAAAATCAAAAGAAGAATAATATTTCTTGGCATGTGAAAATTATATGAAATTCCAATTTCACTGTCCATAAATGAAGTCTTATTGGAACACAGCCACACCCATTCATTCACATAGGGTCTAGGGTTGTTTTCGTGCAGCAATGGCAGAGTTCAATAGCTGCACTGAAGACTGGATAGTCCACAAATCCTAAAATATTTACTGTTTGGCCCTTTGCAGAAAAAAGTATGCCTACCTCTGTTCTAGACATATGATGGAGAAGCTATTCTGAAACAGTACAATTTTTCTTTAAAGAGAAACACATTCCGAAAATACACGTGTTTCTGTACTTATTCTGTTACCTATTGCATGTTCTTCCTACCTTTTCTTTCAAGGCTACGCTGAATATTGTGGGGAAATTTAAGCTGATGACACCACTTTTAGTTTTCAAAAAGAGTATGTTTTGTGGTCTTTTAGAGACAGACACTTTTTATAAATGTTCATCTTCTCTACCCAAGTAGTTCATGATTTTACTCCTAACATAAATGCAAAAAAAAAATGTGATATGGGAAGTCATTTTTGCATGAATATCTGAATAGTAAAAACAAATGATATAGAAAATGCTTTAGTGGGACGCCTGGGTGGCTCAGTTGGTTGAGCATTGGACTCATGGTTTCAGCTCAGGTCATGCTGTCATGGTTATGAGATTGAGCCCCACGTTGGGTGCTGTCCGCAATGCGGAGTCTGCCACAGATTCTCTCCCTCCCCCTTTCCCCCTTCCCTTGCTGGTGCATGCGCGCGCACGCTCTCTCTCTCTCTCTCTCTGTCAAATAAAATAAAAAAATAAAGTATTTTAAAAAAAGAAGAAAATGCTTTAGGAAATAAGTTTTTCTTCTTCTCCCAACCAGAGGAAGGCACATCAGATGATAATTAACCAAGTTTTGAATAAGAGAGAAGAGAAAGAGAGAGAGTTCTTCTGTACATGCAACATTACTGACTTCTTTCTCTTTACATACACATGTATGAATGTGTGTGTATAATATGCTGTTTCAATATGTAAGGGGTTTTGAATATTACTAGAGAATAATTAAATCAAGGACCTATTAGGAATTGGGCACCAATGCAGGCAGCAAATTAGCAACTGAAACCAACAATCCAAGGGCTTTCCAAGATAGTGACTCATCTATCCCCAGAAAAGTAATAGCAACGACCAGTGTTAAGGGGTGACAAGGGAAAAGAGATCAGTGTAGACTCAGAAGTTCATTCTGGAAATTTGTTCATACAACAAATCTTTATTGAGCCCTGAGAATGTTCCAAGCACTATCTTACTACTGAGGATTTAACAAGTGAGCAAGGAGACATGAAGTCTTGGCCTTGAAAGAGCTCACAGTCTAGTGGGGAATACACACAATTAATAAGGGAACAAACAATCCAGATGAGGCTAGATTGTGAGAGTATGAAAGAAGTAAAGGATGAGATGGAACATGGTCGGTTGGCTAAAGAAGGTCTCTTTGAAGAGGGGCTGTGCAAACCTAGAGCCCAGAAAAGGCCTGTAATGTTCCAGAACTATTAGAATAGTAGCTTCTGGGCAGGAGGAAAGGCATGAAGTAAAGAAACTCAATATGCCCTAGAGAAATAGTAATGTTTCTAATAGGGCAGAAAAGTTTAGGTAGGAAAATAGTAGGAGAAAAAGCTAAACATGATACCATAGCCTAGGAGACCTGGAGCATGATGAAATTTAGAATTTGAAGATGTAAGTTAGATGCCTCCTAATTAGAAGTAATAATTGATAATGTGGGCATGGATAAGTCCTCCTGAAGAGAGGATAGAATGGGCAGATTCATTTATTCAACAAATCTTAACTGAGAACCTATTACATGCCAGGCACAGTTATGGGCACTGAAAATACACCAGTGAACAAAAAAGTTGTCTTTGCCCTCATGGGACTGGTGTGGTATCTGTGGGGGAGACAGACGAGGAACAAATACAACTAGATGGAAATGTAGATGATATGATTGGAGAATAATGAGTGGGGTTGGGAAACTTTACTAAGTAAGGAAAGCTTCTTTAGTTAGCTGGCATTTGTGCAAAAATCTATAAGAAGTGAGATGGTGAGTTGTGCTGATATTAAGGAGCTGAAGGAAAAAAAAAGCTAAGAAATGTAGTTTAGGAAAGGCCCACTTTTAGGGAGTAAATAGAAAGACACCAAAAATAAATGGAGAGAGAGAAGACTGCAATAGTGAACTAACTTAGGGATGGAGAGATGCATGTTAATAAGAAGAAAGTGGCTTTAAGAGGAGTCAAAGTTTTATAAAGATTATGGAGAAGATTATTGTTTGGTTTGAAACCATACTTTAAGATTAGTTTCAGGCCATGCTCTATTGCAGAGGTTGGCAAACTTTTTCTATAAAAGGCCCAAAAGTAATATTTTCAGCTTTGTGGGCTATCAGGCAATTACCCAGTTTTGCTGGTGTGATATGGAAGTAACCGTAGACAACTCATAAATGAATGATAATGCAAGGAAACATGGTGTTTAATCATGTAATAAAAATGATCTTGTGTGACCAATGTTGTGTTTTTTTTTTTTTAATTCAACAAATGTTTATTGGGCAGAACTGTTGATTTCCCACCACTAAAGCACTTTCTTCTCCAGTGTCACCCACCTTAATGGAAGGTGCCACTGTCTATTCAAACGCTCACACCAAAAAGCTAAGGGTCATCTTTATTTCTGGTTTTCCTTTGCCTCCTATGACCCATCCATCAACATCCTCTCAGTATTATTTCTGGAACATGTCTTAAATCCCTGTACTTCTTTCTCCATTCCATTACCCTCTAGAAACCATCGGAATCTCTAACCTGAGCTAATTCAAGAGCTGCCTAAATGGCTTTCTTGAGTCTACTCTTTTACTCTGAATTGCTTCTTCTTTCAGAAACTATAGTTATCTTAAAAAAAAAAAAATCAGATCATGTTGTTCCCTTACTTGAAATAATTCAATGGCTTGCCAGTGCTCTTAGAATAAAATCCAAATCTTAGACAATGGCCTACAAGGCTTTCCATGGCTTGGCTTCTGTCTCGCTCTGTGGTCATGTTATATATGGCAGCTTGTTTACTGACCCAGATCAACTTGTACAGGTCTTTTCTCTTCCACCACAGGACTTTTCCTTTCTAAGTGGAACAGTGTTTTCCATCCTTATCCTTGAGTCTCTGCTAACTTGGGTCTATTTTAACTGCCTTATCTAAAGAAATTCACTCCCCACCATTCCTCTCTATTATATCACCCTGTTTATTTTCTTTATGGCCCTATTCACAGTTAAACATTTTCTAGTTTATGTACACATATTTATTATGTGTTTCCTATACTAGACTCTAAGCTCTTAAAGGAAAGGTATTTTCTCTATTTACCACTGTAGGATAGGATCCCAACATAGAGTAGGTCTAACACAACTCCCCATATATATATATATATATATATTTAATGAATGAAGTCTACCAAAGACTTAAAAGACTCAATAGAAGAAACTGGGGTTTAATGTGATAACTTTAGGCCCTGGAGGCAAAAAAATCTGGTTTTCCAACTAGTTTGTGATCTTTGGCAAGTTATTTAATTGCTCTTCAGTTCGACCATCTGTAAAAATCAATAGTCTTTCATGAGGATTAAGCTGAAGGCAGTTAGTTCCTTCCCTACACACAGTACGACACAAGATATAATTCCCTTTTATCCTTTATCTCAACCATTCTCTACCTTGTGTAAAATATGGTGGACGATTAAAAAAGAAAAAGTCCCGACATAGAAAGAGATTACAATCTAGTAAGACATCTGTTTCAGACAAATATCTTAAGTATGAGTAGAATGGGTCATAAGAATGTTTCTTATACAGACTTGTACCTCTGAAACAAATAACACATTATATGTTTAAAAAAAAAAAGAAGATAGTAGGAAGGTAAAAATGAAGGGGGTGGGAATCGGAGAGGGAGATGAACCATGAGAGACTATGGACTCTGAGAAACAAACTGAGGGTTCTAGAGGGGAGGGGGCTGGGAGGATGGGTTAGCCTGGTGATGGGTATTAAAGAGGGCACGTGTTGAATGGAGCACTGGGTGTTATACACAAACAATGAATCATGGAACACTACATCAAAAACTAATGATGTAATGTATGGTGATTAACATAACAATAAAAAATTAAAAAAAAAGAATGTTTCTTATAAACTCCAAACCTGTCTATTGAACTGTTTAATTAAATGTCTTCAGAAATCTTAAATGTAGCATATCTGAAGCTTAACTCTTGATTTCTACTCATCCTTCATCTAAATATGTTTTCCGCATGCAGTCTTCCCCATATCCTCCTTCCTCGAAGACAGAAAACAGGAAGCTATCCTTGACATGACCATATACTCATCCCCAGGATCTCACTCATCACTGTGCTTACTATTTCTCTCCCAAAACCCACCTTAAAGTCGTTTTTTTATCTCCGTTTTGACTGCTACACAATATTCCATCAAATCTTTAAATAAAAACTCACTATATTAATTGCTTCCAATCTTGTGCCTTTCCTATGCACTTTCCACACTACAGTGAGAGGATTTTTGAAGCAGAGCTGAATCATGTCACTCCCCAGTGAGTTCCTGTTACACTTGCATAAGATACAAAATTCTCCCCAGGGTCTCCATGACCTGGTCCTTGACTTCCTCTTTGACGTTAGCTCATGACTTTACCCATTCATAAATGTTCTCCAGTCATACATGTTCTTTCATTTCACATCAACCCCTCCTTTGATTAATGCTTATTCAACATCAGGTCTTAGCTTGAATGCCAAGAAGAACTTCCTAGCACTGAGCAACCACTGCCCCCATATCTAAGTGAGAAACCTTGGTTAGTCTCGCTTCATATCATTTACCACAATTTAAATATGTCTATGAATTTATTTATTTATCTATATGCATTCTGGTTTTAAAAGTTGTTTTTCCTTCTATTTTCCCTTATACAATAATAGAAATTATATATTCATTTGTTCATCTAATAAGTTTTATATTTAAAAACTTAGTATCTTCCCCATCAGAATGTAACCTCTATAAGGACAACGACCAGGCATATTTAGCTCACCTTTTTGTGCCCAGAAGATAATTGGTTCTTGGCAGTCACTAAATAAATATCAATTTAATATAATGAAAGAAGAAATGAAGAGCAAAAGACTAATTTTAACTGGGGGGAGGGAACTGGGCAAGGTTCAGCACATGACTCTAAGACAATGTAAATAAAAACAGAGAGGTGATTTCAAGTTGTTCATAGAAATTCAGCCACTTCTGGGGTACCTGGGTGGCTCAGTCAGTTGAGCATCCGACCCTTGGTTTTGGCTCAGGTCATGATCTCAGGGTCATGAGACTGAACCCCCTGTGGGGTTCTCTTCTCAGAGGGGAGTCTTCTTGAGATTCTCCCCTTCTCCCTCTGCCCCTGCCCCACTCAGGCATGCTCATGAGTGTGCTCTCTCTCTCTTTCTCATATAAATAAATAAACCTAAAAAGAGAGAGAGAGAGAAATTCAGCCACTTCACCTTACCGAAAAGAAACCGTGGACCTTATGCCTTTTTCAAAATAGGGAGAAGTGAAGTTAGACATGTGTGCCTTACCAAATGTAATTTTTTTAAGAAAAAGCAGGGACAAATAGCAGTAACAAGAGACCATCTCCTGAGCAGTTAAATACCAGCAATATTGTGTTACCTCACTTGGTTCCACAACCATACTCTGAACCAAGTACAATCAACCACATTTTGCAGACCAGTTTTGGATCCTTATGTTGCAAAAACACTCTTTGGTTCTCATGGCGTTATAGTAAAGATTCATGAGTTTATAGTCAGAATATAACTAACTAAAGAATGACTGTTGGAAAAAAAGTAACATGAGCTCTATACTTGTGAACCTCACTTCTTTCTCGTCAAGGTCAGAAAACGTTTTTGGTCTTTGGATCTTCAAACCAAGAAACAAAAACAAAAAACAAAAACATCCCCAAGCAAACAATAATTTACTGTTCCTCTCCACACACATGCATGCACAAACATAAACACACACACACTGCGACTAAACTGAGTACTCTATTTCATTATAACTTACATGTAGTTCAAAAAGGCATACCAATCAAGTATAGTTTTCTTTCACTTATGTTGTCTAAATTATACTTATATTTACTTATATTTATTTTTATTAAGCAATTAATATTTAAAAAGTAAATATTCCATATTTCTAATATGCTATGATATTTTTGAAATACTATGGATTTTTAGAATAAATTTTAAAGATGGTAGAGGTTACCCTCTTTATTAAGAATATTATTATACTTTAGGGAAAATTAAAAAATAAAGGAAAGAGTTAGGGAAAGTTAAAGATAATCGGGTAACGAGTTTGGGGAAAGTAAAAGGCGACTACCTAGAAAAAAAGGGAGACAGGGACGAATGCTCCTAAATAACCAGACAGAATCTTCGAAAAGAGGAAGGTTCATATTCCAAAAAGTAATAAAGTAGCCCAAATGAGTATTGAAGTTAATTATTAAAACATTTTGTAGTGACAAAGAAAATGTTTCAGTATCTTAGTCTCAATTATATCCCTTCATATTCCTCCTGCATTTTAGAGCCTTATTTCAATGTATCAGGCTGTGATTTCAGAATATAGATGGATATATAACCTATTATCCAATATAAATCATTCCCTTATGAACTATTTAGTCCTTACAACTATAATATTCTATTTTGTAGTTATCAGCTAAGACTTGAATAAAATATTGTCCAGTATATAAAGTTATATATGCTTTAAAGCTTGTTATTATTGGATATTAATTCAGTTTAACTTTTATTAAAAAACATCTTCACATTGTGATGTAACTTAAAAACAACACAAAACAAAAACAAAAACACTACTTTCCCCCCAAACCCAGAGTATAAATTTTAATAGTATCTGAAACAAATGCATTTCAGGTTCAAACACTAATAATTTTTTTTAAGATTTTATTTATTTATTTATTTGACAAAGAGAGACACAGTGAAAGAGGGAATACAAGCAGGAGGAGTGCGAGAGGAAGAAGCAGGCTTCCCGCAGAACAGGGAGTCCAATGTGGGGCTCAATCCCAGGACCCTGGGATCCTGACCTGAGCCGAAGGGAGACGCTTAATGACCCAGCCACCCAGGCGCCCCTTAACACTAATAAATATTTTAGAACATACACACACAACCATATTCACTCACACCTGCTCTCTCATATTCATATGTCACAAACCAAAACAGAAGATCAAATTAAACATATTAAACTAGCCACATAAGTAATTATATTTCTGAAATTAAAACTCTTCATATGAAAAACATAAGTAGGTAACATAAAGCAGAAAAATATTTTTGACTGTTCAGAAGACATTATTTAAAGACAAAAGAGGTTAATTCACTTATGAATTCAGAGGGTATAGTTATGCTACAGAATTATTTGATGCATCTATAGTGATAATTGATAGAATTTCGTAGACTACAGGTGATGTATTACATGTTAAGGAGTGGAAATTATAAAATTAAAACAGAAAAGATTCTCTGTGTTAATCATTCAGAGAATGAGGATCTGACTAATGACTAATAAAAACAAGGAAGACAAGAGTAGCTCCTTAAGATAGCAAAGTGTAAATACCATTGAATTGTTTGGGGCCTATAGAGTCATTATGCTACAAAAGACAATCGGTAACAAACTCATTTTAAAATAGACAAAGCACAAACAGTTTTCTAGATTTAATTATATTATCTGCCTAGGAGTCTGGGATCCTGGTCTGCTTTGTGAAATAAACAATAAGTGTACTATTAAGGTTAGCAAAAACAAACAGAAACTCATGGTATTAAATTTAGATAAGAACTTCTGCAGTTCCCTGGAGGAACAGACTGTGGCTACTGGTGACTGAGTTGCATGACCACACATCCAGTCAGGAGCAGAGCCCATATTTGACCCTGTATTTGTCCACTACCAATTACTGAGGGCCTAGTACATGCCAGGTGCTAAATATATATAATCTTTAATCTTTATAATAACACTTTAGGGAAGATATTATTATCTATACCTTAGAAAGGAGCCCACTGAGGGATTTAGAAATGAAATAACTTGCAGAAGGTCAGCTTGTTGAGGTATAGTCAAGGTTTGAAGCCAAATCTAGCTCCAGAGTCAGCATGTTTTCCTAGATACTAAATGGCATCCCTGCTAGCATTGACATAAAGAGTACCAGTCTTTAATCTGAGTCATATTTTTCAGTTGTCAAATTCAGATGAGAACTTATTTATTTGGAATTTAGCAAAAGAAGCAATGGAGAAGAGCAGTAATTTAGGATAGAATTCTTGGAATAACCAAATAAAATAAGACTTTTGAAAAGGTGAAGTGATAAAAATAGAAAAAAAAATCAAAATCTGTTAAAAGGGAATCAGTGCTGAGCAATATAAGTCAATCAGAGAAAGATGTGTACATATGATCTCACTGATATGAGGAATTCTTAATCTCAGGAAACAAACTGAGGGTTGCTGGAGTGGTGGGGGGTGGGAGGGATGGCGTGGCTGGGTGATAGACATTGGGGAGGGTATGTGCTATGGTGAGCGCTGTGAATTGTGCAAGACTGATGAATCACAGACCTGTACCTCTGAAACAAATAATACATTATATGTTAAAAAAAAAAAAAGAAGAAGAAGAAGATAGCAGGAAGGGAAAAATGAAGGGGGGGGAATCGGAAGGGTAGATGAACCATGAGAGACTATGGACTCTGAGAAACAAACTGAGGGTTCTAGAGGGGAGGTGGGGATGGGGGGGTGGGTTAGCCTGGTGATGGGTATTAAAGAGGGCACGTTCTGCATGGAGCACTGGGTGTTATACGCAACAATGAATCATTGAACACTACATCAAAAACTAATGATGTAATGTATGGTGATTAACATAACATAATAAAAAAAAAGAGAATCAGTGTCTCTTTTCTCTTCACTGGTTATTGTTACAGAGCAGACTACTATTGCCATAGAGACAGTTAAAATGAATTGTTTCCATATTCACACAAACTCATGGCAACTTCCTTCTAATTCATTGGAAAGAAGGCAAGCAGAAAGGTAATTTTAGTAATTTCAAATCCTTATATAAACCAATAGAGATCAGAGGTATTATAATAGTCAAATTTTGTTCGCAGTTGGCTTTAGATTTTATGTTTCTATTCTGGCCTTTAAGTGTCTACCAGATCCTGAAGGAATTAACCTCTAAGAGAAGAATGCAGGCACACTGGGAAGACCTACCATTCCAACATGCTTTAGATACAATGTCTCAAGGGAACTAGGGAGTCACCTGGCCCTTATGCTAGTTCCATTTCTAAAAGCCTTCCCCTAGTTGGAGTCCTCTTCCAGAAGACTGGATCTCCTTGAATGGAGGCAAAGCACTGATCCCTTTATGCAAAACTCCTCTTCATGGCTTCCATAGGGCACAGAAGCCATGAGCAACTTCTTTGCAAAAACTCATGTTCTTTGGGGTGCCTGGGTGGTTCAGTCAGTTAAGTGTCCCACTCTTGATTTTGGCCCAGGTCGTGATCTCAGAATTGTGAGACTGAGCCCTCCACTGGGCTCCACACTCACTGTCGACTTTGCTTAGGATTCTCTCTCTCAGTCTCCCTCTCCCTGCTGCATTCTCTCTCTCTCTAAAAATAATAAATAAAATCTTTAAAAAAATCCATGTTCTTTCAGAGAATAATTAAAGAAAACTCAACCCCAAAATGATATTAGATTTATGTGTCAACATGTGAGAAACCCGTGAATTCTGTCCATATTCTCACCAGAAATTTTGAAGTTTTGAAATTCTGTTTCTCCATTCAGGACAACTTTCACAAGCCATATTTAAGATGTACTACTAAAGCATGTATCTTTACCATCTGTGTTACATGCATTTCATCCTTTAGGCTGTGAGCTCTTTCTCACAGGTATACATAGCTAGGAGAGGAGTCAACGATTTCCTCTGCTTTTCCTACTCATGTCCCAGTGTTGCTGAGAATTACTATGCACTCTATGTTGTACAATCCCAACTGAAATTCGTGGGACCTCATTAGTTTTCCTCAGACCACGAACATTTTCCCAGTAAATATAAAATCCAAAAGAAATAAGAGGTTTAGAGCCAAAGATTTGGTCTTTATCTAGACATTCTCCACTAGACAGTTACTGAAGGAACGGAGACTGAATGAGTAACAAGTTCACAAAATTTTCATTGGCTAGGAAATGTTATAAAAGTTTCATTAACGGTAATCAGGTATTCTTTAAAAATGTGTAATTGGCCAGAAAACAATTTTGAAATTCCTAATAAAGTAAATATATATATCTCAAAAATATTACTACAAAAGAAAATAAAGGTCAGAAGTCATTTTACCTTGATCTAAAAATACAGACTACATGAGTAAGATTTTCCCAGAGTTATATCAAAACCACAGTGAAGTTCTTTATATAACAGAAGTAGGTTAGAGCGTGGCTGGCTGAACAAGATAATGAAACAAATCTTTAACTTTCAATTACTAAGATGCAAAGGGATAAAAATGCATTGACTCTGAATGGGAAGCAGTGATGTAGGACAAATTGTGTGGGTGCCCTTAACACCGTGGCAGCAAGTTTGTTAGGAGTAAATAGTATCATGAAAATTTGTGAAAGTGTTAATTTGGGAAATGCTGTATGATTAATATAAGGGATACCTTACCAAATTCTTTTTTGAAAGCCTAAGGAATAAAAGAAAAAACAAAGACATTTTCCTATACATTGTACTCAGTGGTACTTCTGAAAAGAGTTCCTTAGAATAATAGCCTGTTTGACACTAGAGAATTTTTATTAAAATATACACTCAAATAATGTATATGTAAGGAAGTAGGAAAAAAGACCTTCTAAAGTAGCAAAATGTAGACTCTACTCTTTCTTAACTGTATTTAAGCTAGGATAAGAAGCAAAAGCTGTTAAAGATCTGGAGACGAAATGAGAAATTCATAGAAGGGAAGTAGAATGAGAGTTAGGAATTGGCATACTACAGGAATAATGGAGGAAAAGTTTAGGGCATCTGGGTTACTTGAAATGAGAAATAATGGCTATTAACAATGTGTTCTAGTTTAAGTTTTTTAGGGACAAAAATCATTATTTAATGACTACATGAATAATTGTGTCCTTGAATAGGCTGTATAAAACAGATTAGATAAGCCTAAAAATATTATGTAACTATTTTCACTCCAGTTACCTACCAAAAGAACACAGGCCTACTGATTATTTGAAATACCGTAATATGATGTATATTTTCTGCTTAAAGTCCAGGTTGTAACCATGATACTAGTACTACTACAAATAACATATTTTAAGCTGGAGAGATAAAGGTGCTTTGCAGAGACATTTCCAACTTAGATACTTTAATGTATTTTTTTTAAAGACACATTTTTATTAAAACAATACAAAATAGTTCAGAACTGACAGTTTATGGCTGGACTTGGTTGACCCCTAAATATTTTTCTATTCTTGAGCTTCCATGACTTTATAAATAGAAGACACACTAAAATGATAGGGAAAGTAGAATTTATTTCATTTGTTAACTGGCAGCTCAATCTGAGTTAGAGCTTTAAAAACTCATTTTAAAGAACAATTTCATTCTAGCTTTTTTCCAGGGATTCAGATGGTAGAATGATGACAAAAGGCTGATGGCTTCACAGTATAAAACTGCTTATATTGTAGGAGCAAGGATGTCTGCTGGACTCAGAAACAAGAATATATAAAACATAAAGAGCATGGTGACTATAGTTAACAATACTGTATTACACGTTTAAAAGTGGCTAAGAGGGGCATCTGGGTGGTTCAGTCAGTTAAGCGCCTGCCTTCGGCTCAAGTCATGATCCCAGGGTGCTAGGATCAAGCTCCACGTTGGGCTCTCTGCTCAGTGGGGAGTCTGCTTCTCTCTCTCCCTCTGTTCCTCCCTCTTGCTCTGTCTCTCTCTCTTGCTATGTCTCAAATAAATAAATAAATAAATAAATAAATCTTTAAAAAAATAAAAGTTGCTAAGAGAGTAGATCTTTCTTTAAAAATATTTATTTATTATTTATTTATTTATTTATTTATTTATTTATTTATTTATTTATTTATGAGAGAGAGAGATTGTGAGTGTGGGAGAGGAATGGGAGAGACAGAGGAAAAGAGAGAGAGATAATCTCAAGCAGTCTCCACATTCAGCACAGAGCCCAACGCAGGGCTTCATCCCACGACCCTGAGATCATGACCTGAGCTGAATTTAAGAGTCAGACTCTCAACTGACTGAGCCACCCAGGTGCATCATAACGGAGAAGATCTTAAAAGTTCTCATTGTAAGAAAAATAATTGTAACTAAGTGTGGTGATGAATTTTAACTAAACTTGCTGTGCTATCATTTCCCAATATATACAAATATCAAATCATTATGTTGTATACCTAAAACTAATACAATGTTATATGTCCATTACACCTTAAGAAGAATTTTAAAAAGAATAAGAAAAGAAAATTAGATAAACTAAGACAAGCTTGCTTTGGATCCTAAACTTTAGAGACATTTAAACGTTTGCCAAAGTAAGTTTTTGACTTTTCTTTTTAGGATACAGATTTAGACATAAATCTGTCTTATTTTTGTAGTTGAGTTCTTGGAAATGTACTGGATACATTTCCTTGAGCCCTCTCTTCCTTTCACATCCTGTTTCTAACCATTAGTAAACTCTGTAAGATCAAGCTTTAAAACGTCTCCAGCATCTAACCTCTTGTCACTCTTTCCACTGGCATCTGGTCTAAACCAACGAGCTTTCTCCTCTGGACCAATGCAATAAATACCCAACCAGTGTCTTTATAGCCAGTCCTACCCCCACTATGGCCTATTTGTTTCCACTCCACACTCAGAATGGTTCTTTTAGGACATAAATCAGATTAGGTCATGTTTCTGCCCACACCTTTCAATGGTTTTGCATCTCATTCAGACCTATAGTCATGTGCCTTCCACAGGCTGGCTCCCCACTCCCTTTCTGATTTCATTTCTCCCTCCATCTACCCTAGAACCACCCTCAACCACTTCACCACCACCTCCTTTAGCCTCTACTATATCAGGCACATGGATGCCTCAAGACCCTTATACTTACTGTTCTTTCTGCTTGAAATGTTCTGTCCCCACATATCACTGTGCCTCATGTTCTCAAGGCATTCAGGTCTATACTGAAATACTTTATGGGGCACCTGGTTAAGCGTCTGCCTTCGGCTCAGGTTATGATCTCAGGGTCTGGGATCGAGCCCCACTTCGGGCTCCCTACTCAGCGGAGAGTCTGCTTCTCCCTATCCCTCCGTCTGTCCCCCGGCTTGTGCTCTCTCTCTTTCTCAAATGAATAAATAAAATCTTAAAAAAAGAAAAAAAAGAAACATTACTACTTTGATTAGAGGTCTTCCATGGCTATCCAGCTTAAAATGACTCTTTCATCTTCATTCTCTATCCCCTTACCATGATGGATTGCTTTATTTCTTTTCATATCACTTATAACCACTGGACATGTTAGATGATGCTTGTTTGACATCTGTCTCTGCTATAACACATGAGTTCCATGAGAGCAAGAATGTTGTCTGATTTGTTCCCTGAGAAATTCTCAGAATGTAGAACAGAACATGGCACATATTTATTGAATAAATGTGTAAGGCCTCTTAAAGCCAAATAAATCTATAGACCATTATCAATTTATTATAATGACACTAGGTAGCACCTAAAATAGAGTTCTCAGCTGGGTGGAAGAGAGCCCCTGAGTAGTATGTCTTGCTTGCCACTAGAGGGGTTGGGTATAGCCTTTGTCAGTAACCTCCCCCTTCCAGTGCTCTGGAATAAGAAGATCATATGAAATATTATGAAATAATTTCTATTAAATGAGAAGTAATCAAAGAATTCATAGTGCTGCATACCATTCCAAATCATAGGTTAAAACTATGTTTGAACTATTTATTTTCTCAAGGGAGTACCATTTAAAAAAAGAGAAAAGAAAAAAAATAAAAAAAAAAACAGGTATTTTTAGTTTTCCTCTGTGATCTACATGAAGACATACCACTTGTTTCACGTGTCTAGCAAGAAAGAGCAGTAGAGAGCCAGAAAGAGGAGGTAGAATCTGACACTTTCAGACTCAAGTCTAGCAGACTGAACCAATGTCAGGTGCTACAGATAAAAAAAAAAAGACAGTAAATTGTGTATTCCTCAGGCTTGGTGTCATCTGACCACAAGTGTTTGATTTTTAAGGAAAGAAAGTTAAACAAGTGATGGAGATGTATGAACCACAAAACTAAGCAGTGACGGAAAGGAAAATAAGCCTAGAAAAGAGAAGCCACTTTATTTTATAATTATATCATCAGATTGAAGGTTGGTTTCTCAATTGAAGAACAAGATATTCTACCAAAGAAATGATTACATTTACCAGTAAGTATAAGAAATAACATAGATGTGATGTTGATGAGACAGCATTGTGGAGAGAAAAGAGATGTCAGAATTGTATTATGCCATTCTTCAGATTGAATTTGGATTCAATTTCAGAAAATATCAAGTATGAATGTTCATTCTGAAAAGCCCAGTATTTTGTATTTCTAAACCAAGAATAGACAGTGATATTTAGCTTGGCAAAGAAAAATGTCTTAACTTTAATGTTTCCAAGACACTAGCCTTATTGGATTACTGGGGAAGAACTGAAACTATGTTTTCCAGAATCATATCTCTTAGGGCTTATACATACGGACAACTTTTGAAATTCCTTACAGCTTATAATTATAACATTCTGTATTTTGAGATATTATTAGTCTAAAAATAATATTCCCTTTTTATCTGATATCGTCAACTTTGAATACTTCCTAAGGAACAGTTGTGAGACAGTAGTTAGTGGGTGTATCAACATTCATCTTTGCAACTAAATCCTTGGAGATAATTGTATCAAAATGCTAAGGGTGTAATCCATAGAAAGCAGCTAAAGAGTTCAGAAATTTAGATCCTGTTCATCGTGTCTTCACTTTTCCTGGAGAACTTTTAAGTTGTATCATCAGCAATCACCTAAAGTTTTTCTTAAGTCTTAGAAACTCTGCTCTTTATTAGCAATTGATATTAGCTACAGTATTCATTTTGAAATATTCTTTCTCCCCTAGTAATTACATGTCACTGATCTTATTCTGCCCTGTTTTGGGATTCTTTATGCTGACTAGCTCTGACTTCTTACTCTGACACCTGCCATGTCTTTATGGGTTTTTTTCCCCTCAACATGGATTTTTATTCTAAAACTTATATAAACCTTCATCTAGAATAACATCTAAATTTAGTATATTTCTTAATCTAGTATCAATCAAAGTATATTTCTTAATCTAGTTTATTACTATACCTAGAGATCTCTTCATAGCCATATATATAGAAATTTTAATTGATATTTAATTGACACAAAACATTGTACTAATTTCAGGTATGTATTTATATACTGTGAAATGACCACCACAATAAATCTAGTTAACATCCATCACCACATGTATTTACAATTTTTTTTAATTTTTTTTAAAGAATTTATTTATTTATTTGACATAGAGAGACATAGCTAGAGAGGGAACACAAGCAGGGGGAGTGGGAGAGGGAGAAGCAGGCTTCCCGTTGAGCGGGGAGCCCGATGTGGGGCTCAATCCCAGGACCCTGGGATCCTGATCCGAGCTGAGGGCAGTCGCTTAACGACTGAGCCACCCAGGCGCCCCCAATTTTTTGTGTTTAATAAGGGCATCACCTTACATCTTTTCTTTCTTATTACTGTCCTGATAGTTGAAAAAAAATCTTTCATGGCTTCAATTATCACTTAATTATTCAGTTGATTGTCACATATATATGATAAATTTGACTTCTTTACTAAAGCCCCAGACAACGTTTCATTTTTTCACTTGAGGGTTACACTTATATCTAAACATTAATATGTGAAAGACACTCTCAAATGTTTGTTGAATAAATATAATCACAATTACTCCTTTCTTTCTGACACCTTAAGTTATGAAATATTATCATTTCTGCCTCAAACCTCAAATTCATAACCATGATTGGGTTTCTAGTCTTTCTACTACTAACTCAAGTCTTCCTTATCTCCCTCATGAATTGTAAAAGGCCTTCCAGTTTCCATGTTTAAAGCCTTCTCAAAAAGAAAATTCTATTTCTGCTCTAACATGATCTCTTACCAAGCACAGCTCTCATCAGGTCAAGCTTTTGTACCTCCCTGTTGTCTTCAGAATTCAGAACCATCCTACACCATGTCTCAGCATGCTCCTCCAATTTTATTTAATTTTTCTTTACTTCTTTACTTCTGTACATATGTGTTTTTATCAAAATAAACCACTTATCCACTAAGCGCAACCTCAACTTTGACAACTCTATACTGTTTCTGCTAATAGACTGGAACGATTTTTTCCCCCTAATGTTCTGGAATGTAAGCATCTCCTTGCCACTCATTCTCCTCACGTTGAACTGTCAACAATCTAGTCATCCTTCAAAATCTAAACTAAATGCTTCCTTCTTTGAGAAGTTTTCTAGATCCTTAACACAGAACAATATCTCTTATAAGGAATCTCTGTGCATTTGGTTTATATGACACATACCAAAGTGTACTTTATTTATTAATGTAATTCTTTTATGTCCTCAATGAGGCTGCAAGCCCCTTGTAAGCCAGAAGATTAGTCATTTATCTTAATGACTTGAATAACAGGAAAGGTTTTGCTTATAGTAAGATACAATTTTCTTTTGATTTTAATTGAACAGTCAGTGAGCTAGCAACATGTAACACATCACTATGTTCCCTGAATTCAGTTTGATGAATACAATTCAAGTTCTAAGTCCAAAACTAAAACAATGAACTTCTAAAGAACAGTCTATTCTTACCAACAAATAAATATAAATGCTACCTGAAGTTATTGTGGAAAATTGGTGGCTAAAAGCATAATAAAAACTATCAAACACTTTGCTAAAGGAATGGACAAATCTTTAGAACAATGGAAATCTATGCCCATACCACATGGCAATACCATGAGAGCATGGAAGATCTCATACATTCTAGTCTGCCTTTGGAATGGCAAACGCTGGGCCTCAAATAATGTACTTTTTTCCCCTTTCAGTGCCTCACCTTCTTTGCTTTATGTTACTGCCTCTAAAAATTCTTATTATTTCTGAATCATAAGTCTAATTGTTATCCTTTGATTCTAGTTTATACTGTAGTAAACATAAAAATGGTAAAAGAATGAAGAGTTTTAAGAAAGATAGTGGTTAGCAAAACACAGGGGACCTGAAGGCTAAAATATGGGAGGAGATTTAATTTGGGAATCCGGAGTTTCCAGAAAGCTTTTTCAAGAGGAGTTTCAGGGAAGCGATGAGGGAAACACTGGGCTGCAAGGGATTGAAGATAAAATGTTTACAGAGAAAGAACAGAAAATAAGTTTAAAAAACTCTTCAAAGAATATTTTTGTTGAAGAAAAACAACTTTAACTCATATTAAATAATATTAAGATATAGTCCCCCTTGAACTAATTGATAACAATAATATTTAAAAAAATACATTGACTAATTCACGTCTTTTACTAAAACAAAAACCACTTACCTATACAGCCTATTTAGAACATTTAGAATACAATTTTGCAATAAGCTGAGACATATTGCAAATTGGAATCTCTCTATACCATATCAATTTTTCATGTTCATTCATTTATTCAGTAATTATATAAGCTACTTAGTGTTTAGTCTTTTGTAAGTGCTCATTAACTTTCATTTATTATAATTATCATATGTCTATTTTGAATGTCATATTCATACGTGAATATGAAAAATAAGTATTCTATTTATGCCCAATTATTTTATAAATGCATTAGCTTGTTTAATGTCTTTGTTCATAGAATATTTTTCTCAAGCTTTGTGTTAACTTTTTTAAGACCATAAGTCTTTTGAGAAACTGATCAAAGCTATGGACCTGCTCCCTCCAAAAATGAACATGCACGCATTTATACCAAAACATTCACAGCTTTTTAGCATATAATAGCATTTCATTTATTACAAGCTGATGCAGGCAGGGACATTTTTCAGAAAAAAGAAACTTCAAAACTTTTCATTTCAACTAATTCTGAAGAAAATCTTTCTAAGATATATCACTCATTTTCTTGCCATCTTAATCAGATTATAGGCACTTTTATCTTGATGAATAGAGGCCATGATTTTAGACATAAATTATGATCCTAAGAGTTAGAACTCATGTTCTTAAAGGTGAGGCATGAGTTGGTTGTTTCTACAATAGGGGCTCCATACTCTGCTATATTCTTTCAGTATAGCTTTTTATTGTTTCAACATTTCAACTATTATATTTGCTATATATGTATTTCTAACAGAACCATCTCTGCTTCCAACTCATTCTGTCTAAATCAGGAACCAGAAAACAGAAATGCAGAAACTATATTTAAAGTTGAAATAAAATAGACTATCAGCAAGGTTCTGAGACTCTCTTATTACACTCCATGGTCTTTATGATATTTATTTTTGGCTATTCAACTCAGTCTCTCTTCAGGAGCTTATCTATACCCCAGAAAAGTGAGGTGGCAATGCATGTAGGCTTTATGGAAAAAAGAAAATCTCTTTAAGAGACATGACGATCTCTTGTGGTTCTTTAAGTAGTCTTAATCCAACACACCCTGAAGAAAATGACCATAAAGAATAAGCAACCTCTCTTAGTTACCTAGTCTCTATTTATTATTCATAAGCTGTGTGTACATGTGTGTTTAAATGTGTGCACACATGAGCGTGTGTGTGTGTGTGTGTGTTTATGCTCAGTATAATGAGCTTAATGTTGAGTAATTAATATTTGTACTTAGGGTGTAAGATAAATGAGTGACAACTCACACATTTCACAATTTGCTACTGTAAATTATCCTCTGTGTGAGTCCTTGTCCAAAAGCTTTGGAAATATCAGACAAAACAGTATAATGGATGTTTTATATACACTAGCATCAAATTGTATAACATGAAGAATATGAATATAACTGGTAAAACATTATTTCAGGGTGTGTCTATGAGGATATTACTGGAGATCAATATTTGCATCAGTAGACCAAGTATAGAAGATCTCCCTCACTGATGCAGGTGGGCATCTCCTGAGAGCTGAATAGAACACAGAGGCAAAGGGTGGATCTGTTCTCCTTCTGAGCTGGTACATCCATCTCCTGCCCTCAGACATTGGTGCTCCTGGTTCTAGGACCCTCAGGTTTGGACTGGAACTACATTATCAGCTTTCCTGGCCTCCAGCTTGCAGACAGCAGATGGTGGGTCTTGTCAGCCTCCATAATTGTGTGAGCCAATATCCCCAAAATAAATCTCTTCCTATATATCTACTTATGTCTTATTGGTTCTGTTTCTCTGGAGAACCTAACTAATATATGGATACACTTTGGAAAAGTCCAAAATATTATTGAGAATAACCTTCTTCTAGTCATTGAACTATAATAAGTCAGTCTCTGGGCTAGTATTGGAAGGAAATCAACAATAAAAAAGATCTCTTTTAGGCTGTATAATAATGTTTGGGATATTTATTCACAGAATATAACATTTTTAAAAACCACAATTAGTTATACATAAGTGATCAGAAGTGATCAAATCACACTGTCCTTACACAAGATTGAAGATAGTATAGAACAATGTTGGCTTTATCTGCAGTACTAAATTGCTTTGAGTTACTATATTTAATACACTTCTTAAAGTTTAGCAATGATAAAGGAAGTAGGCTAACCTTGAAAACAGAATCTTAATGCAAAAAATACACAAAGTTTTCAAATACATAATTTTGGCAAGTCAAAAGAAAGGTAAAGAGTAATAAATGTTCATAATTTATGGAATTTTCATAGTAAATTATACTAGACTATAGAGGATTTCATATACTGTTATTCAAACCATGTACTTAAGTCTAAATTTAAGCTTACTAGACTCTGAGATTGGCATTCCTTTTTTTATAGTTTTTTCCAAACTGAACAAATGCCAGGTATCAATCTGATACTTTTTTTAAGAATTTTTTTATTATTTATTTATTTGAGAGAGTGCATGCAGGGGAGGGGAGAGGGGCAGAGGGAGAGGTAGAGAGAGCCTTAAGCAGACTCTGAACTGAACATGGAGCCAGATGTGGGGCTCAATCTCACAATCCTGAGATCATGACCTGAGCAGAAACCAGGAGTCAGATGCTCAACCGACTGCACCACTCTGGTGCCCCTCACTCTGATACTTTTACTTAGCAATGACTTTTAGAATTAGATGTTAACATTTACAAAAAAGAATTAAAGAAACAATACCTTTGTGTGTTTCCCCCTTAGTTTTTCTTGGAAATTACTTTGTGAATGGACTCATCTGGCACAGCAGCCTTCGTGGGTCCTCCTCACCACAGAAGTCATCAAGTCCTTCAGAGAGTGGTTCCAGCTTCAATGACCAGCATCCCCAGAATCTCCCTAGGTTCTTCCTTCCCTGTGCCAGATAACTCATAGCCCAATATACTATCGCTTTTCCTACAGAGTTGATCTTTCCTCTCTTTGCCTAGCCATTTCTGGAATGCACATTTAATTTGGATTTTCTCTGATTTCTGAATTCATTCTTCAACAAAGATACTATTTTTGGTCTCCATTTCTTCTCACCACTCAATGCTTAGAGCAAGGGACAGTTCACTCCATTCCTGAACCAGCACAAGCTGCTAAACACCCACTCAGAGGGAAAGTCTGGGCCCTCAAACTGACTCAGAAGGTGGATTAAAACATAAACCTAACTGAAAGGCCTTATGCTGCATTAAGATGGTATATTGGCATGGAAATGTCCCCATTTAAGGACTGCATTGCATAGGTCTTCCTCAACTAAAGAATATTACCAGCAATTAGTTATTATCCATTACAATTTGAGGTCATCCTGATGGAAGATATCTTAGGATCACATGAGTCCCTATAGGACTAAAATATCTTCTGAAGACACCAAGTGTAAAGTGAACCAGCAAAAGCCTTAATCATACATACAAATATATATATATATATATATATACACACATATATATAATATTATATTATATATTATATGTTTGTGTGTTCTGTACTAGTTGAACTCCCCTAGTTAATCACTCCACCAAGTTAGGTATCTTCCTGATCCAGAAACTAAAGTTTAAACATGCCATGAATAAGAATCTGAGGCAAGCTATGTTTATTTAAACACATTATTACCTATAGTGGTCTTTAGGTGAAGACTTAGGTGAAGACTACTAAAGCATGACAAATGACAGAAAATCTGAATCACAGCAAGATTATGAGAGGAAACTTTTAAAGAAATGAAAAAACTGTAAACCTATATCAACTCAATGCATATATTATTTAAAAGACTATTTCTTTGCTCTTGCCATGTCTTTTACTACAAAGAGTAATCTGCCATTTGGTTAACATTAGTGTTGTTGGCTCAGTGACACTGTAAAAGTATGCATAGGTTTTGCTTCTCTGTGTAATTCCTCCCTATTAGAGACAATTATTAATTATTATTGATGCGCTCTGGCAATACACAATCCACTATAGAAGGACGGGAGAGATCCACTGTGCCTGGCAGTCACTCAGGAAAACTGCTGTTGGCAGCAAGAAAGCACCATGACCCTTACAGGTATCCTGAAACCTATACAACCCGTGCTGATTCAGCTCATCCCTGGGACACCTAACAACAACATAAAGTAACTTGGCATCCTCATGAACAATGTATGGAAGATTATGAAGACTCATTTTTTTTAAAAAACACACAAGAATATATATTATATATTTTCAATATTACGTCAGATACCAATGAACATTTGGCAAATGGAAAAAGCAGTACATATTCTCCTCTACATGTGCATGTGCAAACATAGACGATATTTGATAAACACTCCAGGAATCCATACGTGTGTGTGTGTGTGTGTGTGTGTGTGTGTGTGTGTGTGTGTGTATAATGTATATGTGATCGGCCTATCTAAAAATCAGACACTAAGTATCCATAATACATTACTTACATATACCTGAAGATATGAGCAATGGATATTATACTTAAAATATATGGCGCAGATACTTGCAATTTTTTTTTAAATTTCAGTAAGATTTGGGGAAAAAATCCTATTTCTTACCTACATTTCCAGTCATTAAGTATGAATTCTGAAAGTCCATCATCCCCATTCCAACAATGTGTATAAAATCTTCAATCACCTGCATTAACTCTATTGAGCCAGGATAAATCTACAAAAAGATGCAAAGATTAGAAGGAATAAAAAGTCTATATCATGGAATACATCAACAAAAACTACATAATGAGGTCACAGATTAGCTCTGATTTATTTGAAGAAATTTCTGCAATTGGCAGCCGTTGTATTTTTGAAACACTAGTTGAGAATGATACCAGGTGTCACAGGGCAAGAACTTTGAAGGTGATATGATGCAGTGATTAATCCTCCATAAATCTAAGGAAACTAAAAATATCTAACAGATTGTATACTTAGAAATTACCCGTCTTTACTTTTGATGGGATCCTTTCCCCACTTATATATAACATAGAACAAACACTGACATTTGGGGACTTTTCACATTTTTTACTTAGCATCTATATGATGGCCACTGAAAGAAAAAAAATTCTTACTGCCATCATGAAGATATTTACAAACTATTAAGTTCACTGCAAAGTAACTTTTGTACCTTGGGAGAAACATTTACTTCTACAACTGTAACAGCTACTGAATGAATAATAATGCTCATAATAATTTCAGGATCATGACAACAGTTTTAGTGTGGGTGCTTCACAGGTACACATACATAGCAAACCCAACACCACGCCACCTCACACGCTGCACACTGAGGAGTCCTCGCTTAAAGACAACCTGATTCAGGCATAGTGTGTGGGAAGTGAAGGTTATTTAGAAGGTCATATGAATGTACTCTGTGTCACCCATAATGCTTATACAGCCAGCCTGCATTAGATAACCACAGTAGAGCAGAACATCTTGAAGTTGGGTTCATTTTTTTTAGCCATTCAGCACGATCACCCCTTGAAGCCATGAAAAAATTAAGTGGATTATAATTGTAGTGGTTTTGTCTTTACAAAGGCTGGCGCAGGAGGGGAAGAGACAGTCTGATTAGCAGAAGTATACAGACAGAGCTGGAAGGGGATGGGAGTAAGAGGGAGACATATTGGGCAGGACGAATAGCATGTGTGGTGTGTAAAGTTTACAGGAGATTTTGGCTGTGCCCCGCTAAAATTCAGACACTGAGGATGCATCATATAGATACATATATTTGAAGGCATGAACAATTGACTATTATACTTAGAAATGTGCAGCATGGGTATTTGTACATTTTTTTAATTTGGGGAAAATCCGGGAAGAAGTGTTATTTCTTACCTAGTTTCCAATCATTAAATATGAATTCTGAGAGTTCATCGTCATTATCATTCCAAAAATCTGCATGAAATTTCCATCAGTTCCAAGCTTTCTGCTACTACGGTATTTTTTCTACAATTTTTGTGTAGGTGTATATGAGTACGTGTTGTGTAAGGGTAAATACAAATTAAAAATAAGAGGCTTAATTCTCCCTGCTGAAAATGAGAGACTTCCTCTCCCAGCCTGCAGCCTTCATCCTTTGTTCTTAAAGCATTTACGTTTGAAAAATAATAATTGTTAAGTTCTTTCTCTGTCTCTTTGAAATGTACGTAAATCTTTTTGAAAAGCTAAAGGGAAGACACAGGGATGTCTTTCAGAGAGAGAGAGATAGAGGTGATAACAAGGAAGACAGGACCTCTATCTCTCAGTTTCTATGGGAGGGGAGGAGTGTTAACTTTCAGCAGGCACTTGCTCCAAGTTGCAAAACTCCCTTCATGAAGATAGAAAAAGCTTAATTTTTTTTCTTTTGGATAAAGCCAGTTAACTAACAAGTGGTCACCCCATTACCAGGTGAATTTAAGATGACTATGTGCGGCAAATGGAGTTCACCCTTTGTGCCACAAACATGGAGACTCATTTACCATGTAGCTGCTTTTATAACAATACCCTTTAGTAAAAGCTACAAAATAGTTGTTGTTTTTTAACTTCAAGTAGTCATCTTTATTTATTTCTAGTCCAGTAGTTATCTTTAAAGAGGCATTAAGGATTGTCACTACTAAAAAATATTTAAAAGATAAGAATATAGCTAACTCAAAATCACAAGTAGATAGATGGGTTAGGGATTCAGGATTTTCCATTGACGAGAAGTTGTACACCACTCACTGTTCGTTCAAGTTGGGACCTCACAATAAATAATGTCATCTGATGAACTGCAGTCTTCTTTTAAAACAGGGTATTATACATTTGCTCTAAATATGTCCATAATTAATAGTCTCCTGCATTCTGGAAAGATGTGCTTAGCCTCTGCAGCTGTATTCTAGGGAAAGAAACCATTTCCTTCCAGTGAGTGAATGAGGCTCTCCTCTAGAAGAAAGCCAAGGACAAATACATAATTCAAGCTAGCAGAAAAAGATAGATTCAGGGTCTTACACTGAGGACTGATCTTTTTTCTTGCTATGGCCAGAAGCACAGAATTTGTACCTGATAATGAGTTAGACCCACACTGGACTATTTTTAGAGCCCCTATCATAACAGGATTAAAAGGGCATGCTTTGCTCCTGAAGACCGAGAACATGATTATAAGAAGAGAAAGGGATAGATGGTTCACTTGAACCTCAGAAAATATTATTTTCAAGATTGCATTGTTTTCTCAGAATTAGCAAGGGTCAAGCAGAAAGCTTAAAGAATTTTAATACACAGTTAAATTAAATGTCCACAGGATTTTTAAAAACATGCTTATTCTCCCTTTCCTAACCTCTCATCCACTTTTTCTGTAATTTGGGGGAAAAAAAAAGTGTTATTACCCATACATATGTCAGGACAGCACAAATGGCAGTGAAAGGTATTTTACAACAATAATTAAACCAGTAAGGCCACTTGCTACACTGATCATGCATAGCAGAAAGAGAAAAAAAAAGCAGAATTCAAATTTTCTTATGAGAACTCATTTTTACAACTCTTGGCTTTGAATCCAAATGCACATCTGCATATCTGATCCAGATTATACATAGTGTTGTAGTAAATGCAAATGATTTTACTTGTTATTACCCCACAGTTCGGTTTGTAATATATGTTTTTAGATTTGCTGTTTCTCCCATAGTCTGTAGGCAGGAAAGAAACTGGTTGGTAAGGCATATAGTTACTATGTATTGATACCTCAAAGTTAGGAATTACTTAAACCAGTTCAGGTTTTCCCACATTTATAATATCATTCAGTCCATTGATTGTTAGGATAAAAAAGATCACTTATTTTCTCTAAAATTAGTATAATGTAATCTAGGATGACTTTTAGAAGTCTCCTTTTATGTTCTTGGGATAGCAAGCCATTAATTTCTTCACTTTTTTTTTTAAAGATTTTATTTATTTATTTATTTGAGAGAGAATGAAAGAGATAGCATGAGAGGGAAGAGGGTCAGAGGGAGAAGCAGACTCCCCGCCGAGCAGGGAGCCCGATGTGGGACTCGATCCCGGGACTCCAGGATCACGACCCGAGCCGAAGGCAGTCGCTCAACCAACTGAGCCACCCAGGCGCCCCTCTTCACACATTTTTTAAGCTTTCCTTAGCCGATTTCATTTTAAGTTTTGAAATGGCTCCAGCCTTACCTGTTGGGCATCCTCCCATTTTTCCTTGTTTTCTTCATCTAGAAGGTTGCTAACTATTTGAAAGAAGTTCTGCAAATTAAATCGGATAAAAGATTTAATGTTACATGAGGGAATATACTTTTCAAAAACATCCATTTGAACCGATTGTGTGGTAAGAGTATAAACACTTTGCCATATTGCTTTATGATCCTAACATATTATTCTAGAAGATCTTTGAGGATCCTTTCTCAGCACCATACTTCTGGGATTTCTCTATAACTTCACATATACACCTCAGAAGACATCAGAATAGGGAAAATACTTATGTTTACTTACGATTTTATCTTCCATTGAAGTCTCTGTATTGTATTCTGTCATGCTATCACCAAATTATTCCTCACAAATAAGTTGTCTTCCTTCAGTAGTGAAAATCCTTTGTGTATGTCTAAGTACAAGTTATCCAGTGATTGTGAACCATGATAGCTAGTTATATTGCTGTTCTGAAGAACATTGTAGTGAAGAAACAGACTGCGGGTAAGGCTGAGGCCTGTGACAGGCCTCCTCAGCTGGATCCTGGGTCTGCGCTTCCCGGCTGTTTTTAATTTTTACAACTACCTCTTGCAAAGATGACATGGAATTTTCTGAGTACCTGGCATAGAGCACATGGTTAAGTGCTCAATAAATCCTAGCTATTTCAAATAATTATTCTTTATTCTGCCTTTTGCCAGCAAGCCAAAATGGAAGAATGAATAAACACAGTAGCATGTTCCTATTCAAGGCCCAAATCCTCATCATCACCCATGTGGCCTAACTGCTGAAGACCTATTGGCTTGACTTTAGCCTAGTAGCACCCCCCGTGAGTCTTCGGTTTTCCCTTTCCGCGCAGACAGGCAGGTTTGGGCACGCATACATAGGCAGAGACTCAGGTCAGTTCATCTGCATTAGTACCCATGTCACACATGAGGGATCTTGACCAGAGAGACCTTCTTGTCCTCCCACACTACACTGTGTCTTCAAAACACAGGAGCCAGGAGAAGAAGACCAGAGTGCCTGTTGAAAACGAACAGTGACTTGGGGTTACAGGCGACCTAAGAAGTGCAAAGTGAAGCGATGACATTTATCTTAAGCTACATGGACAGCGGTCCCTCCATTGTGTCCTCAGAGCCCATCTCTTCTGCTTGGTTTGTATGTAATTTAGCAGGAGCACTGCCTCAGACGGATATATCAGCTCAGGACAAGACCCCCTCGAGGGGGAAATAATCGCAATTTTTAGCCTCATCAGCCTTCCTCCCTAGCCAGCTTTTCAAAGAAGGTCTTTATTCAAATTCCAAATAAAGTCACCTGCATGTTTTTAGAAGAAAAACAAAGCTGCTTCACTTCCTCTTCTCTTGTGCTTTGAAGCTGTGAGTATCTATATTTAATTGCCCTATTTGTGCTATTTATTTTAATAGTTCCTGGTAATCACATGGTTGGAACATGTTTCAAGTCATAACCTCTGTAAAAGTTACAGAACATTTTTTGCGACTCTTGAAAATACTGCAAGTCTGTTTGAGACCTGTTTTCAATTCATTTAAACTTTTTGTACTGCCAGCCATTTTTTTCCACTTAAAATTTTCTGGTTGGAGTGATAACATTTTAAGGGCTTAGTCCATTGAGCTGTAACTCTACCTATGGGCAGAAAGAATTAACCTTCAGAGTTCTCCAATTGCCTATGGCTGTTTAACTCAGTAGGGGACATGCTGCTAATGAGGCAAAAGTTGCAGATTTCATCCCTGTCCATGCCAGTTAGCTGTGCTGAGGTCCATGACCACAGTCTGCATCCTAACCCCTGCCAGCTTTCATACAAATGCACGCCACCACTAACAAGAGACACCAAGAGAATGGGAAGCAATTTGTGCAAATGCATCTCCATTTCTGAGAAAACACTTCACAAAGCATATTTTACTGATAGTGGGTCAGTGACACTGCGCTTTACATGAAGGCCGGGGAGCACACACAATTCCTTGATCAAAGTGATACGTTCAGAGTTCAGTTTTTTTTTTTCTTAAAGTGCCAAAGGACATATACAAAAAACACAAATTACTAAAATATACATTCAACTAGGCAAACAGAGAGTGTAAGAAATGTTTTTATATCACCTTCCAAGGCAATGAGACGGACTTTATTAATCAGGGTGGAAAACTGGTACAGAATAAAGTTCTCCTATCTCCCTATCGATTGGATTGGGAATGATCTGCTGTGAGATCACGCAGGGCACAGTGAGCTAAGCCTGAAAATCCAGAGAGGGGGAGGCGGGGCACTTACGGGGAGACTGTCTTTCTTATTCCTCAGTGTATCCTCAGTACACACAAATGCCTTGTCCTTGGCATGTATTTAATAGAGTCCTCACTTAAAGGAAATAATGAAGTCACACAGCCACTACACGTCAGGCTCTCGAACAAAACTCAAGCATCATTCCTTTGAGCAGACCCTGTTCTCATCTATCATTTCACTTTGACATTTGCTCAAAGATCAGACTGAGCAAAGAGTAGAATCAAACAGAATAGCATTTTTTTGAGAAGGGGACATATAACATGTTAGGCCACTTGATTGAATTTTTGAGGAAAGTATGAAGCAACTTCCCTGGCAGATGCACTGCTCACTGGCGTTCTTCAGGAACTCTGCTTATTCTGGCAAGATCTCTCTTTTGGTGACTTATGTGTCAGGTCACTTATGTCAGCCCCTGAGTTGCGACTGACAGTAGTAGGTTTTTGTTTTGTTTTGTTTTTATCAGCCCTGATCTCTATGGCCTAGACTGTTCTGAAAAATTAAGTGTCCTTGGCCAAATCTGAGTTTGGAGCTTGAACGGGGCAGACCTGGTTTAAAATCGTCCCCAACCTTCATTAGCTGTGTGGTTCCAGGCTAATGTTGCCCACCTCTGCCTTCCTTCTCTAATCAATAAGATAGAAATGATAGATATTAGCTGCCTGCCAGAGCCATTGTGAAGCTTGGAGCTAATTCTTAGCACAGAATCTGACGCGTGGTAAGTGCTCAATATATGGCGGCTTTATGATTTTATTTCCTCTGTGTTATCTTTTTTATGACCAGTGGTGTGATGTGTATTTGTGGCCACATGACAGTGAATCTGCACCCATAAGGCTGCCATAGACTTTCACAACCTGGGGTGCTCTCTCCTTCTCTCTTTTATAGCCTCTTCCTCTCCAAGCAGTATGTGGAGCACAGAGCTTATTCACCACTAACTTCGGGGCCTATCATCTGTCCATGAGAAAACTCTCGTTCCTAAGAAATGTACTCTGCTGGAAGGGTTTTCAGTGTTATTATTATTGGACACCTATTATGTGAGAGACATTGTGCAAACGTTTGTTGGACACAAAGGTTGGGGGGCATGACTCTTCACTTATTCTTTGCAGGAAGTATTATGAAAATCAGCGCAATAAATGTCTGTTTTAAAGAGAAGCCATAAATGTTTCTGCCACATTCATAGTGCAAGTCCTAGATTTGGCCACATGAGACTAAAAGGCCACTCTATTTTATGGAAAGTGGTAACTCATTGTTTGTTTTACATCTGATTGGCTTCTGCTTGACAAATTTCTCATGTACTCTATAAAATTTTCTATAAATATACTGAAACATATCTGAGCATTTAGATTTTGCTGAAGTCCTTGTGGGAACAGAGCTGTAGATGAAGCTAGTGATTTGAGATATCTGAGCTCTGGGAAATGTGTTCTCCTCCTCTTAACCCATCAGGGGGGCACTGAGAGACAAAGACAAGCCCTAAGGAATAGACTTGATAATGTAGAACTGAAAGTTTTAAGGATTCATGATGGTCTTTAAGGAATCATGATGGTCCTGACTAGAAACACAGGACGACCATAAAAAGGCATAAAGGCTAAACAAGGAGTCAGGGACAAGTCATTAGGGTAAGGATGCACAGAACAGGATAGGCCATTGACTCCCCAATCTAGAGAGCAGTTGATAGCTGCAAGGCCATGCATGATCTAGTCCCTTCTTATTGCTCCAAATCTGCCTTAAGCTCTCCTGCCCCACAGTCTCTATATTGCAGGTTCTTTAGACTTCTTCATGCATGCCAAACTCTTTCCTGCTTAGCCTCTGGACCTATATAATGCTGTTCCCTTTCTCTGACTGCTCTACTTCCTGTTCTTTACTTGAATAACTCTTTCTTGTCCTTCATGTCTACATTTATATGCAATTTCCTCAAGAGGGCCTTATCAGATCATTACCACCACCCTAAGTTTTCAGGGTCAGCATATTTTTTTTTCCTGATTGTATTCAGTGAACATTTTTATTTTTCATTTACCAATATCTTCATCATTCAAAATTAACAAAAAATTCCATTGGACAAAGGGAACTGTCAGTTCATAGACATAAACAACCATAAAAATATGATGTAAAGGAAGTGGGTATATAAGGGGCCCTTGTTCTCTGTCCTGATAGTCAGTTTTCCCCAATACAGGGTGAATAAGTATGCATCCCTGGCTCCACCCCATCTCTACATCCCTGCAGGAGCAACTCAACAAAACTACCATGCATTGACCCAAGGATGAACAACTGCACTTCATCTTAACATAAAAGAGAGGATAGTAATGCAGGCAACCATCCAACTGTATAGCACCCACTTAAAAGGTGACAAACATGTTGACTTGTAGTTGCATTGCGTAGTCTTTTCAAGTGTATCACCATTTTTAATTATAATGTACTTGTATGATGATCATTTCAGGGCTTTTCCCTTCACCATTTTATAATCTAGTTGGGATTATTTCACTCTTATGCCCTAGTGTACAGCATAAGGCAAGGAAAATGTAAACACTCAAACATTTCAAAATGATTAACTGCATGCCTTCTGTATATAAGACAATGGGCTAGGCATTGAAAGAATTAAAAAAAAAAATCAACAAATGGCCCCCACCTAATTTGCTACCTCCTTCCAAATCAACACCTTCCTCTGCCGTATATCAGTGCCAGCAAGTTCCTCACTATGTCCAGGGAAGGAGATATGACACTTACTTTTACAGATAAGAAGACTGGCTATCTTGAATGAATATGGAATCAAACCTTTCTTACTTAAAATGGTATACTGACGTCTTGGGACCATCCTAAGCACAGACACATACTTTTGAGAAGTTGTAGGGCCTAATTAATGGATGGGAAGCAGCTGTGGATAGTTGACCCTGGTCCTCAGTTTTAAATCCAGCAACAACCAATGAAGAGGCCTTCTCTTCCAAAAATACAGTTTACTCTTTGGCAAACACAGCAAACCCTCCCAGCCCTACAACTACCACTATCCCACCCTTTGCAGGATGCATATGGTCATAGAAATGCTGCTTTGTTAAGCAAAAGAACAGCATAAAGAAAGTTATAAAAATATAACCCAGGCAGCAAAGCACAGTGGGCTTTGGCAAGGAAGAAGCCTGGGGAAAGTTACATTGGTAGGTAAGCATTTCAATAGTTCAAAAGAACAATTACAAAGACCTAAAGGACAATAGTGGATTTGAGAATGGAAAGGGGAGGGAAGACATGGAAAATATTTGAGAAGCATGAACGTATCTACTTATTTATTTATTGAACACCTACTAAATACCTGGCAGTGTTGTAAGTGCTGCGAATACCACAGTGAACAAGGCACATGAGGGCTCCTACTCTCATGGAGCTTACACTGTTATGGGTACTGGAAAGCAATAAATAAGTAAATAAGATGATTTCAGGGGGTGATACAAAAATAACACAGTTTATGGGAATAGACAGTAACTGGGTTGGGGAGGGGTGTGTGCATGCTTATGCGAGATTGCTTTGGGTTGAATGTTCAGCAGGAAACAGCTTTCCAATGAGGTGACATTTGAGCATAGAACACAGTGGTAAGAAGGAGGCAGCCGTGGGAAGACCTGAGGAGGAGAGTTCCAGGAAAAATGGGAAGAGAAATGACAACTTCCTAGGGTAGAGGGGACAGTATGCACAAGTTTTTTTGTTTTGTTTTGTTTTGTTTTTAAAGATTTTGTTTATTAGACAGAGATAGAGAGAGACAGCCAGAGAGGGAACACAAGCAGGGGGAGCGGGAGTGGGAGAAGCAGGCTTCCCACAGAGCAGGGAGCCTGATGTGGAGCTCGATCCAGGACCCTGGGATCATGACTTGAGCCGAAGGCACACGCTTAACGACTGAGCCACCCAGGCACCCCAGGATAAGTTTTAAAAAACAGAGAGAAAGCTGGTAGAGCTGGTGTGGTCTTAAAACAGGGGGAGGGATGTGGGAGAGGAGGGAGACTATGAACACAAGATGTAGAGGATAGAGGTCAGAAAAAGTGGGGCCTTGATCCCAGGCTGTAGTTCTATGACATGAATTTCATTAGAAATAAAAGATCTGCCTTTGGCTGCTGAATGGAAGACAAAATGCAGAAGAGTGAGAGGGAAAACAAGGAGGTCAGAAAGGAGTCTGTCTTGCTTATTGAGGCTGGAGATGATGCTAGCTTGGTTAGGGAAACAATATGACATGGTGACAGACTGCACAGGAGGGAGAGTACAGCATCAAAGATCAGTCTTTGGCTCCCAGTTCAGGCAGTTTAGAATGATGATGCAGTCAGCCACGCTAAATACCAAAGAAGAAATAGCAGTGTTGCAAAAGAAGGTAGTTTCATTTTGTTCAGTTTGTGTATGAAGAGTCTATAATATATCTAAGAGAAGAGGCCCAGTGGGCTGTTTTAACTACAAGTTGGAATCTTAAAAGGTAAATATTTGTGACTCATTAGTTCTAGTTGAAAACTGGAGCCTTTGGGAGAAAAAAAAAGGTAACTAGGAATAGAGTTGAATGGGATGAAGTCAAGGTCAAAGCACCGGTGACAGACTAGATAGGAAGAGGAATAAGTAAGAGAGATGGGAGATAAGAAGGTAGAAAGAGAAGCAGTATTTAAAGGTGATAGAATAAAATAAATTCAGAAAGAAGACACTCCACTGGGGAGATTAATCTAGAGGAGATAGACGAGGCATTTAACAAGGGTAAAAATCCAAAGAGGGTTCAAGGCGTAGTTCGGTACATCTCATGTCTTTTTTCAGCCTCTATGCACTTGGCCAACGACACATGCATGTGGGAGATACAAAACCATGAACACACCCAGATTATAGACAAAGACATGAATAACATATGTCCAACTTCCTCTGACCTGGCTGTGACTCTACTTCTTAGTCTTCTATTCCAAAAAACATACATAAGTGAAATTGAGAAACATTATTATACAAACAATCTTGGGTTTGTCCTAACGTACTTTTTAAAAAACTAACCATCCCTAAAGAGTACTTGAACTTATTTTTTTTGGTAACAGGTGAATAGACAAAATAACTCATAACTAATTAGGACAAAGAGTCATGACACTGTGGCTTAAATCTTTTATCTCGAATATCTACTCAAGCAGCACATCAACTAGCCATTGACAATGAGAAACTATCAAGGTTCAGGAAGGCAGGAGACTATAATCCAGGATGCCCCCTGGCAGGTTCTGAGACCTGCCTCACAGGTCTCACAGAAACTCTGACTCATTTTGAGAACGACATCAGAACATCATTCCAGGAACACTGGCTGTCTTTCACACTAATCTCATTGCTCTGCCATGATTTAAGACAGTTTGACCTGTAGAGTTTCTAAATAGCTTGGATGGGCGATTTTTTACTCAATGCTACCAGTCTCTTCAGGCTAAGTTCAGGACCAAGGGCTCCAGCAGGAGGCAGCAGAGAGGGTGTGCTTTGAGGTACAGTGGATGAGGGAGGCTAAGTGAAAAAAAAGAAGCCATCGGATGTTCAGTGCCTTCAGGCATGAGATGGGCACTACTCGAGGGTCCTTGTTTAAAAGGGAAAGGTGAAAAAGTTAGTTATACTAATATGATTAAATATGCTAAGGATTATTAACCAGAGGTAGCCTGGCAGAGCAGGCCAAATTATACAAACAGAACTCAAAGTGGCAAAATCATCCTCAAATTCAGACAGGAGCTGCTTCTTAAGCAAGGAATGCTATAACCATCTATTCCCAAAGTTTGGGCAGGCCTGGCTGATACATCAAAGGGCCAGCAGGTTCAAGAAGCATGCACACATCCCAAATTTACCCCTGGCAACATTACAGGCAGCAGCCGTAGTAGGTCCTGTCCTGGTGTAAGATGCCTGGCCCATGCCTCTTTGCTAAAGGGCAATTCTCACAGTCCTTCAAGATTCCCCATCATGGGCTGATCGTGTCCACCCCAGATCTGAATGTTGAAGCCCTAACCGCCCCCTCAACAAAGTACCTCAGAATGTGTCTATATTTGGAGACAGAATATTTCAAGAGTTAATTAAGTTATAATGAGGCTGTTAGGGTGGAGCCTAAGGCAATCTGATGAGAGTCCTTGTAAGAGGAGGAGATCAGGACACACAGAGGTATGGGGAGCATACACGCACAGATAGAAAAGCTCTGTGAGGACACAGTGAGAAGGCAGCCAGAGGCAAGCTTAGGAGAGAGGCCTTGGGAGAAACCAAACCTGCCGACCTCTTGATCTTGGACTTCTATCTCCAGAACTATGAGAAAATAAAGTTCTACTGCTTAAGCCACCCACTCTGTGGTTATTTGTTGTGGCAGCTCTAGCAAACCAATGTATTCCCCAATAATTTTTTAAAAGAAAAATCTTCAAGTGGCGCTGGGCGGTTCAGTCTTTTAAGCATCCCACTCTTTTTTTTTTTTTTTTAAGATTTATTTATTTATTTGAGAGAGAGAGAATGAGAGAGAGAGAGTACATGAGAGGGGGGAGGGTCAGAGGGAGAAGCAGGCTCCCTTACTGAGCAGGGAGCCCAATGTGGGACTCGATCCTGGGACTCCGGGATCATGACCTGAGCCGAAGGCAGTCGCTTAACCAACTGAGCCACCCAGGCGCCCAAGCATCCCACTCTTGATTTCAGCCCAGGTCCTGATCTCAGGGTCATGAGATTGAGCCCCGAGTTGGGCTCTGTACTCAGTGGGGAGTCGGCTTGAGATTCTCTTTCCCTCTGCCACCCCCGCTCAGATACTCTGTCTTTCTCTAAAATAAATAATCTTTAAAAATAAATAAATAAAAGGAAAACCTTCGGTAATAAGTGGAAACACAATAGAAAACTACCTGTATATTTTGCTAGTGCAAATCTCAGTATTTTCTTGACTCCAAAGGAAATAATGAATAATTCTGAAAGGGACAAAACTATCAGATGTTTTACTATATTTTTTTAAACCCAACTGAAAAAATTTATTTACACATACATGGCGTTTACCAGTCTATAGGCAGTACTACACATATTCTTAAAACTTCTTAGCCTCCCGCCCTCTTCCTACCTGATTGTTGCACATACTTTGCACTCTCCTGTGCAGATTGTGAGTTTACCTCAGCCAGCAGCCATCTTCTAAAGTTTGTTCTTGGTAGGATTTAATCATGTTGATTTGGGAAGCAAGATTTATTGCTTAATATCTCATCCATTTAAGGAAATCATTTGGCACTGAATTTCTTATTTTCACCTTTATAATAAGGGCGAGGTTTAAATACTACCTAGAAAGAGCTGTTGTTGTACAGGGCTCTCTCTGCCACAGAGAAATCATAGGAAATCCTCCCAGGCTGCTAAGCATTGAAAATAGGAGCTGTTTATGACTTGGAGTGATTGCCAGCTGGGAGTTGTGGTCCTGTTCACAACTTGGTTCCCACTGAGCTAGAAATCCTGGTTATTGATGTAAGCCATTCTCTACGTCCACTTGCTCCCTATCTTTAAAATGGCCTTGCAATGTTGACCTTAAGGACTAATGCTTCTTTTCGGACTCCTATTTTCCTTGACACATTCTCTACCCTTCTCCTCTGTAATAAGTGATTAAAAAAAAAAGTGCCCATACTTCCCCAGATGGTGCCATGAGGAACATCTGGCCTTCCTCTCTTTGTAAGAGAGATACCAAAGTACATATGTGCATTGGCACATTGGTCATTCATGGACATGTGCAGAGTGGAGAACATCTGAATCACCCAATGCACATGTACCCAGCTGAGGCCAAACATGGCAATGCTCTGACTTTTTGTTTCAGTTCACATACTGTAAACAAGTTCCTTTTCATGGCCAATTTAATGCTCAGGTTGTTTTTTGTTTGTTTATGGCCAATTTAATGCTCAGGTTGTTTTTTGTTTGTTTTTTTCCCTTTATTGTGTGCTTTTTATTGGTGATTTCACTGTTTAAAATGTCCCACAGCATAGTGCTAAAGGACTATCTAGTATTCTTAAACTCAAAAAGACCGTCATGTGCCTTAGAGAAAAAAACATATGTATTAGGAAAACTTTTTCTGGCATGAATTATAGTGTCTTGGCCGTGAGTTCAATATTAATGATTAACCATATATCTTAAAAACAATGTCTTTTAACAATAACCACATAAAACAAGGTCATGTATTAATTGGTTCATGAAAATGGTATGAACAGATTCTCAAAGGAACCTCACCCTGTATTTTCCCTAGGAGGAAATGGCTCAGTATTCATTTATTTAGTGTTTGCTGCAACTTTACATAATATAACTACCATGAATAATGAGAATAGACCATACTACTATGTCTTCTTTATTTATTTAGATATGAAGAAATAAGATATAGAAATATTAAGTAATGTGTTTGAAGACACCAAGATAGTTATTAGACAAGATGGAATTTCAACCTGCATGTGTCTGATTTAATTCTGTCAAGTCTTAAAGTTCCAGTGTGTGTGTTGCAAATTCAATCTTCTATTGATAGAATGAGTCTCACTACAAATTTTCCCAGGGGTGAAAAAAAGGTAAATGGATGCATTTTCCTCTCTTTCCCTTTCTCTCTCTAAACTGGATGTTCAGAATTTTGTGTGTGTGTGTGTGTGTGTGTGTGTGTGAACAATGTAAATTTCCCCCAAATTACTATGTTATTCATATTCATTTATTAATTACTTCAACAAATATTGGAGTGTCTACTATGCTTCAAGACATAATCATCTCTCAACAAGTTTAAAATTTATTGCTGAAAACATACCTAGAAACAAATAATTAGGATATTATGAGCGATGTTACAATGTTATATAAGAAATATGCTAGAAGTAGAGATATTTACAAGGTTTCAAAAGGCCAGGCAATTAGGAAAAATTTGAATTCTTCTTGGGATTTGATGAGAAGACTTTTGAGTAGAAGGTATTTTTGAGCTGGATCTGGAAGGAACTTGCATCAGATTGGAAACAGGAAGGATAAACTACATAGAGAACTAATAGGAAAGAAACTTAGAGATACGACAAAGCCCCAGGGTTTGGAAAAGGATGTATCAGAAGGGAAAAGACTTTTGGAATATCTTTTCTACAGTTTCCAAAAAAAAAAAACCTATTACTATGCTTTATCATTCCAAGACACACAACTACATTTTATTTTCTCCCCAACTTTAATAGGTTGTAGCTATTCTAGCTCACTTTCATCAATGCATCAAATCAATCTTTTAGTGAATCCAGCGTTAGTAGGCATTTTAACTAAAATGCATTGCACATAAGTACATTGAAAAGGATGCATTCTTTTTAAACCATTTTGCTTAATCTTTCTTTGTTCACTTCCCAGTTTTAAAAAAAAAGAAGTGAAAAAATCTTAGTGGTACCTATGTAATTATTAATTTTGTTGTTAAGATTCTATGTTAAATCTTGTTTGAGAACGAGGGTGTCCTGGAGGTTGGCTGGGATCCAAAGATGGATCAGGAAAATGTCTTCTTTTTCAAGATTTACTAATGAGTGATAATACGAGATATAAAGAGATGCAGGAGAAAAAGTGCTATTAGAATTCAGAGGCCCAGAGTACCAAGAAATTACCTTAGAAGACTGGGAGAGACCAAGCCAGTATAAGAGCACAGAGGAGGCAAAGACCAAGAGCTAAGAACATACAGTGTATTCAAGAAGCAGGAAGTGGTGGGGTGCCTGTGTGGTTCAGTGGATTAAGTGTCCAATTCTTGGTTTTGACTCAGGCCATGGTCTCATGGGTTGTGGGATCAAGCCCCATGTTGGGCTCTGTGCTCAGCAGAGAATCTGCTTGAAAGATTCTCTCCCTCTGTCCCTCCCCTCACTCTAAAATAAATAAATTAATTTAAAAAAAGAAGCAGTAAGTAATTAATTTGACACAAGTCTGTGAAGAGGAGGACTAACATGCATTTGGCTGTAAAGGTAGGTAACCTACATACTGTGGAGTGTACTAGAAGACAACATAAAGACTTTGGGCTGTCATTCAGGGGGCTTGGAGCTCCAGTGAAGGTTGCTGATCTAAGAAGTGACATAATCAGAGCTGTACTAGGATAAGTAATAGGACTATGATGTACAAGATGAAAGAGATTTAGGTAAAGATCTGAGGGAGGATTAAAGGAAAGAGGCCATGGAAATAATGTAGGCTGAGGCAATTAAAGGCTAAATTAGGATAAGAGCAGTGGGAAAAGAGAGGAAAGAAAGGATAGAAAAGATACTGTGTAGGCATAGCCTATAAAAAAGTAAAAGAAGGAAAAGTCAAGATAACATTATAATTCCAGCCTAAGGACCCCTAATTCTACAAAGGGAAGTACAATATGCAAGAAAATTTGCAATTCAAGATAAGTTCAGTTTATCCCCATATTAATCCTGATGTGCTAGCCAATCAGAAATGACCAGAGCCCTTGGAAATAGAGGATTGAAGTTTAAGTAAGGTACAGGCAACGTTGACTAAGTTTACAAACCAGAGTTTATAATCAAGTAAAGATGATAAATATATATAAAATGTTTCTATAAAGTGATGGAAAGTAGAATAAGAGAGGTGTAAAGTTGTCTGGGATTTCAGAAAAGAGAAAGATCATTTTTAGATGGAGTTTGGGGCTTGCTGGTCTGGCATTCAGAAAGTCTTGCTAGATCCAGGCTAAAGATTTTGACAGACAGAGATGGAAGAAGAAGGAATTCCAAAAGAGGAGGGCATTCCAGGGGCCTGAAAAGATACCAGTAAAGACAATGAAATAGAAAAAAATCGCTCTCACTTGTGAAGGGATGACTGGGACACCAACATGCTGAGAATTTTGTGTAGTGTGGAGGATTAATAAAAGAGTGGGGTGGAAATTTCTGACTATGTCAAAATGACAACAAAATAATCAGCCAAACTGCTCTATTTAAGTCAAACCAGCTAATATTCCCATGACTAAGCCTTTGGTTAAACTAATTGTTCATTGAGTCAATGCACTCTAATGAGTAACTCAATCAAAATATGTTCCCAGTATAACCTGTTAATCTTAATTTCTTCAGTTTCAGCATCTAAAAATGTTAAAGCTCTACACTCTTGAGGGTTAAAGGAGGTCCTAGAGATTATGTAGTTCATCATTCTACCTGATGTTTCAACTGTGAACATAAGCGTATAAGGTTTTTTTGAAATTACAACTTGTATTTTGCATCAAGGACTTAAGATGTTATTTTTTAATGTAAATTCTAATGGACAGAAGTATCTCAGAACTATGGGGAAAATATCGGCTTGGCTTACTTTATCAAGTTTTTAAAACTGGAAAACCATTTCATTCTTTGTAAAAAAGAATTCTTGAAATGCTCAAATGACAGTAATCTTCCATCCCACATATTTTTACAATTAAAACTATTCTTGGACACTGGTGATATAATATAAAATGCAGCACCAATAATTCTCATTTCAGTTACTTTCAGCAGTATATGCATATAATTTAAGTAACATATGTACCTCTATACATATCAGGGCATTAATATCATTTATGAACGATTCCATGATTTCAAAAAGTCTTCTTTTCCTCCTTCCCTCAATAGCTGATTAAAACAAAACAAAGCAAAACAAAACAAACAAAACAAAACAAAACAAAACCCCTCTGCATTCTCCATGTGAAATGCAAATAAAACTCCCAAATGAAGAGTAGGCTGAAAGAAAACTACCTGATCTGGGAGTTTTGCCAAAACCTTATTTTAATGAACTTTATGGGGAGATACAGGAAGAGCATTATGCTGGAAATGCAGAAATCAACTCAGCATTCTTGGCAGGAGTACATTTTAGCCTATAGCAAAAAAGGTGTTAATTTGAAATGCAAGCAGGAGTTGCATTAAACGTGCTTTGTTTGCCATGCAACAAGCTGTGCTTTAATGGCAAAGGCAATACTGAAATTGGGTGAGTACTTAAACTTTAGTATAGAAATAAATGATTTTGCTCTAGAAGTCTTCCATGACAAGAAAAACATACTGTGAGGAGTTACTGAATTTCTTTTTTTCCTATCCAGAACAATTCTCTATTTGCCCAATATTTTCAGGCAATGGTTCCACAAAATTAAATATGGCCTTCCCCCTTCTGATAGCAAAACCCCAACAAAACTTAAACTATATCTTCTTTGCATGTTATAGTTAATGTGCTTTCATTATGCCTAATGTACTTTTAAGAGTCTCTTATGGTGAGATGGTGATATTAAATGTGGGAATAAAATATCCATAATACAACCTTGAATTTGCTATTGTGCCTTTTATCTGAGGGCTCAAAACACTTTATACACATTCTCATTCAGTATCTCCTTGAGGTGTGTTATGTGCATTTTATGGTTGGGGACACTGAGGTGTACAATGACTAAGGGAATTGAGGTCATTTCCAGAGCTCACACTAAGCACAACCTGAATATGTCCCCTGCAGGAATAAGTGCTCTCTTCCTCCAAGCCAGAATGCCTCCAAAGGGCTGCAGCACTGGCTTCTCAGGGCCAAAACCCCAATGCATCTTCACTAGTCTTTTTGTTCAGGGGATTATCTCTCTTACCTGGACACCATCAGATGCAGGGATGTAACTTGCCCTTTTAAACGTGTCTGTCACATTTCTGAGAATTTCCACAGACATCAGAAGATCACCTGCATAGAAATTTTTCCTCTGAGTTAAATCCAGCAGTGTCTTGGTCACCTGGGACATTCCATCACCTGCCAACATTCGTTGCCCCTTAGCAAGGTGTTCTTTGATCTGTTATGGTCAAAAGAACAGAACAAACATCAGAATCTTCATTACTATTAATCTACATATTTTCATCAAATTTATTTAAAATTGCAGAGTCAACTCTAAAATAGCATTTACAAAATTGTAAATTTTGTGTATCTGACACTCAAATGGATAAACGTCCAGTATGCAAAAACTAATGAGTGTATACACTTTGGCAGGCATGACAGACTTACCTTTTCTAGTACTCCGAACACACAATTGAACACATTGGGAAAAGTTTGTACTAATTTGGGTTTTTAATTGAAGTAAAAATAAAAAAATACTTTTGCAGGTGATAAACAAGTGAGATGATTCAGGAAGATGTGATCAGAGACCGGAGATTAAAAACATTTCAAAATATCCATTTTTCTAACTTCCAGGAAAGATGGTGGAGTAGGAGGACCCTAAGCTCACCTTGTCACTTGAATACAACTAGCTAACATCCACATCAGTGTAAATAGACGAAAAATGACCCAAAGACTGGCAGAACAAACTCTCCACAGCTAAATGTAGAGAAGAGGCCACATTAGAGAGGATAGGAAGGGTGGAGATGCAGGTGGGAGAGGGGGAGGGAGCTACAGTCAAAGAAGGGAGGGAGAAACAGATTGTCACACCAGGGGAGCACACACAGGGAAGATGAATCCCCATAATATTTGGTTTTGAAAACCAGAGGAGCCAAATTTTGTGAGTTCTTACCATCAGCAGCCTTAAAACCTGGAACTTTAAATAAGCAGGAGAGCCAGGAGGGTGAGAGGAAACCGAGTTCCTGCCCTTAAAGAGATAACTCAACAAACAGCCGCATGGAGATACAGCATAGAAGTAACAGTCAGTCTGAAAATGTCTGGGATACATGGGAGGGAGAAAAATTTGTATACTAATCTCAGAGCTTGTGCTGGAGGGTTGGGGATAACTGGAAGACTTCTCCAGGAACAAAGGAGCTGACAGGCTCCATTTCCCTCCCTTGTCCCACCTAAATATACACCCACCTTCAGGAAACAGCTCCAGCATAATACTCATTACCCAACTTGCTGACAGCACACCACAGCCATGCATTCTCCTCCAGCCAGGCCTTCACTCCAGGTCCCCTCCCATAGCAGAACCACACAAACCTCGCTGACACAAGGCATTCTACCTGCACACTTCTGTAGATGCACCCTGTCCAACCCAGCCTGCCTTGGTCCCCAGCAGCTGCAGGTTCCCTCCCACAAGCATGAAACTTCCTGGCACCACATGCCCCGCACCCACATTCTCCTGCAGCTCAGTGCTGCTGCATCTCTGGCAAGTGCCTGGTCTGAATCAACTTAAGCCCAAGGTGGCCCCAGCCTGGCCCACTATCCACACCGGACCAAAGCCTGCCCACAACAGGTAAGAGAACCATTGCAGATGATGGGACTGAGGCAAAAGTGGTTCAGCCACAACAACAGGGTACACACAACACACATAGGAGATACACCTGAAGCTCCAGATTCTAGTAAACGAAAGACACTGCACTGCAGGGCACTATAGGACCTCTTCTACATAAGGCCACTACTTTTAAAAGGAGAAGTAGTTAACTTTCTAAATACACAGAAATAGACACAGAGAGTTAGACAAAATGAGATAGAGGAATATGTCCCCCAAAAAGCAACAGGACAAAATCAAAGCAAGAGACTTAAATGAAATGGAGATAAGTAATATGCTTATAGAGAATTTAAAGTAATGGTCAAAAAGATACTCATGAGACTTGAGAAACGAGTGGCAAATCTTAGTGAGATATGCAACAAAGAAATAGAAAACAGAAAAAAGAACCAATTCGTGATGAAGAACTCGGTAAATGAAATAAAAAGGTGGAATAAATAGTAGACTAGAGGAAGCAGAAGAATGGATCAGTGACCTGCAGGATAGAGTAATGGAAAACAATCAGGCTGAAGAGGAAAGAGAAAAAAATTGATAAAAAATGAAAATAGACTTAGGGATTTCAGCAACACCATTAAACATAATAATGTTCACATTATAGGGATTCCAGGAGGAAAAAAGGGAGAGAAAAAGGGAACAGAAAATTTATTTGAAGAAATAATAGCTGAAAACTTCCCATATCTGGGGAAGGAAACAGAAATCTAGGTCCAGGAGGCACAGAGAGCCGCCAACAAAATCAACTTAAGGAAGTCCACACCGAGACACAGTAATTAAAAGGGCAAAAAGTAGTGATTAAGAGAGAATTTTAACAGCTGAAAACTTCCCATATCTGAGGAAGGAAACAGAAATCTAGGTCCAGGAGGCACAGAGAGCCCCCAACAAAATCAACTTAAGGAAGTCCACACCAAGACACAGTAATTAAAAGGGCAAAAAGTAGTGATCAAGAGAGAATTTTAACAGTAGCAAGAGAAAAGAAAAGTTACATACAAGGGAAACACCATGAGGCTATAAGCTGACTTTTCAGCAGAATGTTTGCTGGCCAGAAGGGAATGGAATGAAATAATCAGTGCTGAAAGAAAAAACAAAACAAATCAAACAAATAAACAAAAAACAGCAGCCAAGAATACACTATTCAGCATAGGTATGATTCAGAATAGAAGAAGAGATAAAGTCTATTTTGTCTGATATAAGTATTGCTAGTATAGAATACTATTGCTATACTCTCAGACAAACAAAAGCTAAAGGAATTCATGACCATGAAAGCGCCCTACAAGTAATGTTAAAGGGGACTCTGAGTGAAAAGGAAAGACCATAAGCAAGAATAAGAAAAGTAGGAAACAGAAAAGCAGTAAAAATAAGTATATCTATAAAAACCAGTCAAGGATTCACAAAATAAAAGGATGTAAAGATGACATCATTTACCTAAAATGTGGAAGGGAGAGAAGTAAAGAATGGTTCACTTAAGTTCACTTAATTTAACTTAACTTCAGTTCACTTAATAGAGGTTGTTATATGCAGAAGATGTTATATACAAACCTTATGGTAACCACAAATTAAAAACCAGTAATAGATATACAAAAAAGAAAGAGAGAAAGGAACCCAAGTATATCACTGAAGAAAGCCACCAAAGTGTAAAAGAAGAGAGCAAGAGAGGAAAGGAACAGAGGAGAACTAAAACAACAACCATATAAAACAAGTAAGAAAAGGGCAGTATGTACATATCTGTCAATAATCACTTTGAATGCAAATGGACTAAACGCTCCAATCAAAAGACACAGGGTGATGGAATGGATAAAAAAGCAAGACCCATCTATATGCTGCTGATAAGAGACTCATTTCAGACCTAAACACACATGCAGATTGAATATGAAGGAATGGAAAAACATTTTTCATGGAAATGGCAGTGAAAAGAAAGCCAGGTAGCAATACTTATATCAGACAAAATAGACTTTAAAACAAAGACTGTAACAAGAGACAAAGAAGAACACTGTATAATTATAAAGGGAACAATCCAACAAGAAGATATAACAAATTGTAAATATTGTGCACTCATCATGGGAGCACCCAAATATATAAAGCAGCTAAAAACACATAAAGGAAGTAATTGATAGTAACATAATAAAAGTAGAGGACTTTAACACCCTCTTACATCAGTGGGCAGATCATCCAAACAGAAAACTAACAAGTAAACAATGGCTTTGAATCACACATTGGTCTGAACTTTCTAACATATACTCAGAAAATTCCATCCTAAAATAGTAGAATATACATTCTTTCCTACTACACATGAAACATTCTCCAAAAGAGATCACATATTAGGCCACAAAACAAATCTCAACAAATTCAAAAAGATTGAAATTGAAGTCATACCATGTATCACAACACCATGAAACTAGAAACTAGAAATAAACCACAAGAAAAATCTGGAAAGAACACAAATACATGGAGGTTAAATAACATGCTACCCAACAATGAAGGGGTCAACCAAGAAACCAAAGAGGAAATAAAAAATAGATGGAGACAAATGAAAATGAAAACAAAATGGTCCAAAGTCTTTGGGATACAGCAAAAGCTGTTCTAAAAGGGACATTTAGAGCAATACAGGTGTACCTCAAGAAGCAAGAAAAATCTCAAATACACAACCTAATCTTACACCTAAGGGAACTAGAAAAAGAAAAACAAACAGAACCTGATAAGCTCTGAAATAAATGAAATAGAAACTAAAACAACAACAACAACAACAAACCCAATAGAACAGATCGATGAAACCAGGAGCTGGTTCTTGAAAAGATCAACAAAACTGATAAACTTTTAGCCAGACTCACAAAAAAAGGGCAGGAGGAAAGAGAGGACTCAAATGAACAAAAACAGAAATGAAAGAGGAAAAATAAAAAATGACACTACAGAAGTACAAAGGATTATAAAAGAATATTATAAAAATATATGTCAAAACACAGACAAGCTAGAAGAAATAGATAAATTAATAGAATAATATAAACTCCCCAAACTGAATCAGAAAGAAATAGAAAATTTGAACAGACCAATTATCAGCAATGAAATTGGATTAGGAAAAAAAAAACAAAAAACAAAACAAAACAAAACCTCCCAACGAACAAAAGTCCAGAACCAGATGACTTCACAGGTGAATGCTACCAAGCATTTAAGGAAGGGTTAATACCTGTTCTTCTCAAACTATTCCAAAAAATGGTAAAGGAAGGAAAACTTCCAAATTCACTCTATGAGGCCAGGATTAATCTGATACCAAAACCAAATAAAGACGCTACAAAAAAAGAGAACTACAGGCCAATATCTCTGATGAATATACACACAAAAATCCTCAAGAAAACATTAGCTAACCAAATCCAACAATAAACTGAAAAGAATCAAGTGGGATTTATTCTAGAGATGCATGCATTATTCAATATTCACAAATCAATCAACAGGATACATCACATCAAAAGAGAAAGGATAAAAACCACATGATCATTTCAATGGATGCAGAAAAAGCATCTGACAAAGTATAACATTCAGTCATAATAAAAACCCTCAACAACACAGTTGAAGGGAACATACCTCAACATAATAAAGGCCATATTTGAAAACCCACAGCTAACATCATATTCAATAGTGAAAAATTGAGAGATTTCCCTCTAAGGTCAGGAACAAAACAAGGATGTCCACTCTCACTACTTTTATTTAACATAATACTGGAAGTCTTAGCCACAGCAATCAAACAACACAAAAGAAAAAAAAAAGACATCCAAATTGGTAAGAAAGAAGTAAAACTTTCACTATTTGTAGATGGCATGACATTGTAAATAGAAGACCCTAAAGACTCCACCAAAAAGCTACTAAAAATGATAAATTAATTCAGTGAGGTCATGGGAAATCCATTGAATTTCTATACACTAATAATGTAGTAGTAGAAAGAGAAATTAAGAAAACAATCCTATTTATAATTGCACCCAAAATAAAAAAAAAATATCTAGAAATAAATTGAACCAAGGAGGTGAAAGACCTGTACTCTGAAAAGCATAAAACACTGATGAAAGAAATTAAAGATGACACAAATGGAAATATATTCCATGCTCATGGATTGGAAGAACAAATATTGTTAAAATACCCATACTATCCAAAGCAATCTACAGATTTAATGCAACCCCTATCAACATACCAACAGCATTTTTTCAGAGACTAGAATGAATAATCCTAAAATTTATATGGAGGCACATAAGAAAGCCAAAGCAATCTTGAAAAAGAAGAACAAAACCAGAGGTATCACAATTCCAGATTTCAAGATATATTAGAAAGCTATAGCAATCAAAACAGTTTGGTACTGACACAAAAACAGACACATATCAATGGAACTGAACAGAGAGCCCAGAAATAAACCCAGGATTATATGGTCAATTATTCTTCGACAAAGGAGGCAAGAATATGCACTGAGGAAAAGACAGCCTCTTCAACAAATGGTGTTCGGAAAACTGGGCAACTACATGCAAAAGAATGAAACTGGGGTATTTTCTTACTTCAAACACAAAAATAAAGTCAAAATGGATGAAAGACCTAAATGTGAGACCTGAAACCATAAGATCTTAAAAAAGACAAAGGCAGTAATTTCTCCAACGTCAGATGTTGCAGCTTTTTTCTAGATAAGTCTCTTGAAACAAGGGAGACAAAAGCAAAAATAAATTATTGGGACTATACCAAAATAAAAAGCTTCTACACAGCATAGGAAACAAATCAACAAAACTAAAATACAACCTAGTGAATGGGAGAAGATATCTGCAAGTAACATATCTGATAAAGGATTAGTACCCAAAATATATAAAGAATTTATACAACTCAACAGCAAAAAAAACCAAATAATCAAATTAAAAATGTGGTGAAGACATGAACAGATATTGAAGACATACAGATGGCCAATAGACAGAAAAGATACCAACATCACTCATCATCAGGGAAATGCAAATCAAAACCACAATGAGGTATCACTTCACATCTGTCAGAATGGCTGAAATAAAAAACACAAGCAACAACAAATGTTGGCGAGGATGTGGAGAAAAGGGGCACAGATGCACTGTTGGTGGCAATGGCAATGCAAACAGGGCAGCCACTGTGGAAAACAGTCTGGAGTTTCCTCAAAAATTTTAAAATAGAAATACCCTGGGTGCGTGGCTGGCTGAGTTAGTTGAGCATCTGACTCTTGGTTTCAGCTCAGGTCCTGATCCCAGGGTCCTGAGATTGAGCCCTGTGTTGGGCTCCACACTCAGCATGGAGTCTGCTTGAGATTTTATTTCTCCCTCCCTGTTCCCCTCCCACTTGTTCTCTCTCTCTCTCTCAAAAATAATAATAATAATAAATCTTAAAAAGTAATAAAGTAGAAATAACCTATGATTCAGTAATTGCACTACTGGGTATTTACCCAAAGAATACAAAAACACTAATTTAAAAGGATATATTCATCTTTATGTTTACTGCAACATTATTTTCAATAGCCAAATTATGGAAGCATCCCAAGTGTCCATTGATAGATGAATGGATAAAGATGTGGTATGTTTATACAATGGAATATTACTTGCCATTAGCAACAACATGGATGGATCTAGAGAGTATGATGCTAAATGAAATAAGGCAGTCAGAAATAGACAAATACTATATGATTTTACTCATACATGGAATTTAAGGAACAAAATAAAAAAAATCAGAAAAGAGAAACTGAAAAACAAACCCTTAGCTATAGAGAAAAAATTGATGGTTATCAGATGGGAGGTAGGCAGGGGATGGCTGAAATAGGTGAAGGGTATTGAGAGTACACTCATCATGATGAGCACTCAGCAATGCACAGAATTGTTGAATCACTATATTGTGCACCTGAAACTAACATAACACTGTACATTAACTATACTGGAATTAAAACAAAAAAATCCAGTTTTACTTAATAAGCTGAACTTAATAATTTTTGCCTTCCCTCTTAAAACAAACACATCTTTATATAACAGAAAAAGTTTTCATGAAAACATTTTAGCTTAAGAAAATATCTCTAAATTTTAGAGATGTACTATGACATGGCTGGAAGCTAGATTACATTAGCTTTATTTAAAAAATAAACAAACAACAATAAAACAAAACAACCAAAAAAACCTGTCAGCGAAATCTTAAGCAGCACAATGAACAATTAAGATGCAAAGCTTATATTAGTTTTACGGCCAGAGAAATCTCCCACCAATTTTCATATTTCCTTACCTCCCAGTTCAAGAGAAGAACAGCATTTTACAATATGGTATACCAGCAAGGTAAGAAAAGGTAAAGAGATAGCAATGATCCATTATATTTTTACTTGTTTACTAAAAGGTCAATCTTTATCATCCTACTGCTAATTTTGTGATAAAATTAAATTTTAAAAAAGGGTATGAAATAATGAACAACTAACCCACCAGAAATTATTGAAATAGAAAGGTTAATGTATAATTACTGTAATTATCAATTTCCCATTAAGAAATGTGCCAACAAATCCCTTAAAGTATGCAATCTGTACTAATCCAAAAGTTATGAATTTTTTTGAAAAAAAATGTTACAAATTATCTCGACACTTCAGATGATACTTTTCTTTAGCCTCTAAAACCCTGTCTAAAAATATTTTGATAAAATAAACATCTTCAGAGATGTGCGCCATTTCCATTATGATATGCGAAAAAACATAACACATTTAGACATTTTATTTCTTCCTATTTTCTTCTTTCATTACTCTCCCCATCTCCCCTCAATGGCAGCCACTGACCATTGACTAAAGCCCCAAGGACTGGATAGCATAATGAGCTAGCCCTTGCATATCTCTAAAATCTCAATGGACCTTGTTGTGGATTGACATTAATATATTTAACCATGATACAGACATAGCACTGGCCAATCAGAAAGGACACTGACCCTCAGAGTAAAAGGCAGCTGGTTTGCCAAGAAGATAATGTACTACCAAGTTGAACTCCAGTTGTGCTACTGATAACTATTGCAATTTTCTGTTCAGGTCATGTGTTCCATAACTTGATGTTTTTGCACTGGATATTTCACCCTCCTCCCTTACGTTAGCCCATGTTTATACACCACTCAGATTTATTCCTGGTTCTCCTAAATATCTAAACAGAGTTAATGGGTTCATTCCCTGTGCTCTCTTATCTTATACATCACGCTATCACACTGAATTATGTTTGCCTATATGTCTTTCTGAATCTTGAGGGCAGGTTCTGTGCCTTATTCACAGCCTTAGAATATAGTAGAGTGAAAGTTTGTTACAGTGCATTCAGTTATGATGTCCTAACTATACGTTTGTGATGTAATACAGTGGAAAGGGCTTTGGAGCCAGAGCTGCCTAGATTTTTATTTAAATGTTTCAACTTATTATTTATGTCATTGAACCCATCAGAGACTCAGTTTACCATGTCTCCTGTAAGATTTAAAAAATATGCCTATAGGGTTAAAATTTCTTTTTAATCTTTTTTCTTTTCTTTTCTTTTTTTTAACTTCAAATGAACCCAGGCAAGCTTAAGAGAGTGAGCACAAGCTACCGCCTACAAGAAAGCTTGCTTCATCACAGGCTGTGTGCCCTACATGATCTATTTCCTGGAGACTTTCAACACTTTTCCCCTCATTCATTATATAACATTAAGTACATGCCCATCTCAGGGCCCTTGAACTTGCTTTTCCTTTGGCCTGGAAGAGTCTTCCCACAGAGATCCACATGTTTTTGTTTGTTCGTTTGTTTTTTGTCATTTCCTCAGAGAGGTCTTACCTGACTCCCTACAAAAAATGGTATCCTTGTCATTCTCAATCAATTTACCCTTCTTCACTGTGCTCAACCTTACCAACCATTGTGTATCTGTCTCTTGGCTTATATGTTTTCCTGCCTCTTTCATTAGAATATAAGCCTTGTGAAGAAAGATGTCTTTTTTTTTTTTTTTTTTACTGTTCTATTCCCTGCACCTAGTTCTCAGTATATTGAATAAATGAATTAAATGAATGAACGAATATGTCAATGTCCTTCTAGGTTTATGTTAGATCATAGGATTAAGTTAGGCACACTTGGAAGCTGTCCTAGCTTATCAACATAGAAAACATTGAAAACATTGGTATCGAACAGAATGAAATAAATAAACTTTCTGACTTAAAGAGACAGGACAGCTTCTGGCCTGAAAAGTGTCCTGTATGGTAGACACAGTGTGAGGAAAGCTGCAAAGAGAAATGAAATTAATGGGGTCTACCTAAAAAAAAAAAGTCATAAAACAGTCTTCAGTTTTGTGCTGGCAGTGCAAACCACAGCTGTGATACTCAGAGCTGCAGAGCATTTGAATGTTCTCCATTAGGAATAGAATGCAAGCAACAGTTGCCAAGGTAAACATCATCCAACTACTTCAGATCAGCTCTATTATTTTGGCAACCCCTACCTCTGTCTGTGAGGGATTTTACTTGCACAGATCTAACGCGTCCTTCCCCTCAAACAAAAAACATGACACTGACTTAAATCTTGAGGAATAAAACATTTAGACATGTATTCTATCTGCAATAAAAATAGTACAGAAGGCAGTGGATGGCTTAACTAATCAGAGCTAGGAAAGGCAGTCTTTCATGTCTGGGTCAGCATCAAATGTGGCCCAAGTTGGTAGTAAATTAACTTCATTGCCATCTGACAGCTGCTTAGCAGGCTTCTGTGAAATGAGTTGTTCTCAGTCCAGCCCTTTGCAGACAGGTGCCCCATCACACTACCAGCTCTCACAATTGGCACTAATTAGTATCCTTCCTGGCACTGTCTGTGGAAAACACCCAGAACAAATACCTTGTAATATTTGCACACATGAGTGTAGACTGTTGGCAGTATTTATAAAGAGTGTTCAGTTGAGACAGATTGCCATCCAGAACATATTTAGTTGAAAAACAATTCCAGGTTCTTGATCTTCCTTCCACAACACAAGTGGACTGTGGAAGTTTCTCTCAGTACCTAAAGCCTACCCTTTTGCTTTCTATTTCAAGAATGACCAATCCATGTTTAACTTCTGGACTATTTTTTCTCTTTTCTGGATGAAGAAGTAGAGTTCAGATTGGGCTTGCTCACCTTACCTGTTCTCTATTTCAAACTGTCCTTTACTTGCACTACACCTCCCTTCTTTTGTTTTTATCTCTACGATTTTATTATTGAACGCTATGGTTATCTCTATGATCTCGAATCCCATCCAATCCTCCTCAATCTTTCCCTCTCACAAAAATACAGCCTGACATAGTATATCTTATTTAAATACTGCTCCTTTCCTTTCAACTATTGTCTTCTTTCTGCTTCTTTTCAAAATCAGAAGTATGAAATCTAATTTGAAACCCACAATTCTTTATGTTGCAAATTAAACTCAACAATTATCTACTAAGCATTGTCCCTGGGAATCTTACTAGTATATTAAGCTTAAAGAACAGCTGGAGTCACAAAACCTGGATTTAAATTGTGGTTCTTCTATTTATTACATAGGTCACGGGACAAATTCTCATTTCCCTAGGATTATCTGATTTGTCTGTGAAAAGAAACAAATGTCATTATATGGTTGTTATGAAGGATTAATACAAAGATGAGAATAAAAGTAGATACTCAGTGACTGTTAGCCCTTCTTATCTTCCCATCTTCAATTTCTAAGTCCTCTGAATACTAGCTATGTACTGTTTCTCACATCTGTGCTTTTTACCTACAGGCAAGAGATGCATGCTGGTCCAGGTTTTCAGTACCTCATCATAGTCGTTACAGTAGTCTCCCAACAGGTATCACTGAGTGTCCCACGCTAAACTATCCTACTTTTTCAACTCTGAACATGTCATTTCTCTGCTCAAAAAACAAACAAAAGTAACTGCCCAGAAAAATCCATCCATTTTTATATTAAGTCAGATGTACTCTCCATTGTTTGATTTACAAATCCATCCAAATACAACCCTAACCTACATTTCTAGTATTTCATCTCCCTTTATCTCATTGTATCCACCCCAACCCTATTCGCCCATTATTTCTATTCAGTTAGTGATTATTTCAGTCTTACTCTTCCATCTTTATTGCTACTTAGGAATTTAATCCACTTTGCTTTTGAATTCCTCAAATTAATGTTTACTATTATTATTGTTATTATTGATTTTTTTAAACTAGTAATACTTTTTTCATTTTACATTTTTAAATTTTATTGTTATGTTAATCACCATACATTACATCATTAGTTTTTGATGTAGTGTTCCATGATTCATTGTTTGTGTATAACATCCGGTGCTCCACGCAGAACGTGCCCTCCTTAATACCCATCACCACGCTAACCCATCCCCCCACCCCTCCCCTCTAGATCCCTCAGTTTGTTTCTCAGAGTCCATAGTCTCTCATGGTTCGTCTCCCCCTCTGATTTCCCCTCTTCATTTTTCCCTTCCTGCTATCTTCTTTTTTTTTTTTAAACATATAATGTATTATTTGTTTCAGAGATACAGGTCTGTGATTCAACAGTCGTACACAATTCACAGCTAAACTAGTAATAATTTTTAACCAGTCTATTCACAATTGCTTCTTAACCATGGCTTCTTAAATTATCTTCTTTGAGAGTGTACTTTCCTTTTTCCTAATCTATAAGTGATTATTTTGGTAGGGTTCTGTGAATGCTAACTTTTTCAATCTTAGTCTTACTTTTTTTTTTTAGAGTTATACTCACTTTCAATTGATCTTTTAGATAAGCATGCTTTTATCTCCCCCGTAGCATTTTCATAATAGTTTAGTGCCCTATTTGTTGCAAGTGCAAAGGCTGTTATTTAAATAGCTAATCTTTTGTAAATTACCACCCCCCTTTCTTTTTGTTGTTGTTGCTGTAGCTTCAAATTCTTTTCTTTTTGTCTTTAGTATAATGCAGATTACATTTATTTGGATTTGCTTTTATTCAGTTGGTAATTTTTCAATCTCAGTATCTTATCAGTCTTCAACTTTATAAAAAAATTTGGCAGAGAATGCTGCCTCTCCCACAATTCGTTGTGGTCTCTTTTTGGAATATATTTCTATTAGATACACACTAAACTTTCTCATTCTATTCTTTATTTTCTAAGTTCTCTTTTTTATTTTTCATTTCTTGATCTGTTCTGGCTTCTGAGTGATCTTTTTCTAGGCCTAAATTCCAGATTACTAATTTTTTCTTCAATTGTATCTAATTGGCTCTTTGGTCTCTTCATTAATTTTAATGACAACATTTTCCATTTATAGAGGTTCCATTTAATCTTTTTCATATTCTTCCATTTTTAACTGTTCTTTCTGTTCTTTTTTAATCTCTTAAATTAGTTTAAACAAATGTTATCATTTCTTTCATATTTTCTATTATTTTTATTTCTTGCATTGCTAATGATCCTGATCTGCTGATTCTCCCTAATGATATTTTTCATTATTGTCAACTCATATTCAGTGAGATGCATTTATTGTTTGGGAGGCCAAGCTGCCGGTTTGTGAAAGAGTTGCGACAAACTAGTTTAGAGTGTGTTTCTCTTAGGGTGGGGCCCTGAGGCAAGTCAATGATGCTGGATCATCTCATGCTACTTTTCATATTAATTCCTTCTGTTTATGGCTCAGACTAGGAGTTTCAGTTTTTGAAAAGTTACCTGTTTCCTCTTACTTCCAAAACCTGGTATAAACTACATATTTCTTAGACACATCCTAGACTTACAGTTTTTCTAGTCCATAAGGCCAGAGCAGTCAAAATAGTACCAACTCACTGCTGGGGGCTAGGTATATCATCACTGCTTGTTGGGAGGGGGTCTTGTCAGTATCTCCAAGAGGGCTTTATAATCTTAGCATCCAGCACCTAGGACTCACATATAATCTGAAACTCTCATAGGGCTGAATCATCAACTCTCCCCTACAGCTCGAGTTAGCCTTTTTTTTTCCTCTAAATTTCTGGTATCTAAAGATCTCCCTATCTTTCTTTGGAGCCCAGCTGCAGTGCAGTATTTGAAAATATATTCTTGTTGTAGTTTATACAAAAAGTGAGTATGATCTGGGAAGTGTTAGCTTGGTCTGCCCCACTGTTCAACTATTGCTGCATGTTCCTAACACCAACCAGACTGAACTACTCTCCATTTCCCAAAGAAAGTCCATGGATCCTGCCTTTGCTCCCTGATTTACGCTCTTCTGAAACTTTAAATGTTCCCTCCAAATCCATTTGTTAAATTGTTATCTTTCCTTTCTCTTTCCTGAATTCTTTTCACATAACTCCAATCATGACATGATCTCTGCTTTCAAACCTCATAGAAGTAATCTTGCTCTATCTTACATTATTATAGTGTTTGTGCTCTTATCTTATCTATTGTACTAGACCATAAACTCCTAAAGGGCTTGCAGTTTCTTAATCATCTATGTGTCCCCTGTAATTTCTAGCTCATTGTCTGCACACAAAGGTATCTGCTCAAAGGGCTTGCTAAATTAAACTGAAACTACAGAAGGATTTTCCCTTCTGTAACTATCGACCTCGCTAGTTGACAAGGTAAAAACATAGCAGTCCATGATGATTCAAAACAAGGAAATACATAATAATGGGGCATTTTTACATTCCCTGACACAATTGCCTTTTAAAAGATATCCAATTAATATAAATAGGCAAATGATTTCAGAAATTTTAAACATCTACAGTTATATTTATATAACTGCTACTTTTTAAAACAGAATAACGACAATTACAAAAATGCTAAAGTACTTACTGAGAGCATATTACATGGCAAGCATGGGACAAAATGTTTTACATGAGTTACCTCATTTGAGTTTTATTTTTTTTAAGATTTTATTTATTTATTTGAGATAGAGAAGGAGCTAGAGAGAGAGAACATGAGAGGGGGGAGGTTCAGAGGGAGAAGCAGACTCCCTGCTGAGCAGGAAGCCCGATGCGGGACCCAATCCCGGGACTCCAGGATCATGACCTGAGCCAAAGGCAGTCACTTAACCAACTGAGCCACCCAGGTGCCCTACCTCATTTGAGTTTTAAAACAACTGTTGGAGGTGCCATAATTATTCACATTTTATAGATAAAGAGTATCGACTTAGCATGGTGTACTGCATTCCCCAGGATTGTTTAACTCTTGAATTGTACCAAGATTTAAACTCAAGTAGTGGATTTCAGAGTTCCTGCTCTTAACCACTACATGCTTAACTTTGCTAGAAACTGTCAAAATGCTTAACTATTTAAAAATCATTCTCAATCATGTTTGTTTCAAGAAGACACTAAATCTTTTTTCATACAAAAAAAGAATATGAGAAGGAAGAGACTCAAAGCAACTTGCTAGGATGTTGAGGTACTGCCAGTTATTTGAGTAATAGTCATGATTTTGGCATGTAATGTGTAAATGTTCCTAAAGCCATTTACCAATACCTAGAAAAGACTTTTTTAAAAGATTTTATTTATTTGAGGGAGAGAGAGAGCACGAGCAGTGGGGAGAGGGAGAAGCAGGCTTCCCACTGAGCAGGGAGCCCAACTTGGGGCTTGATCCCAGGACCCTGAGATCATGACCTGAGCTGAAGGCAGATGCTTAACTGACTGAGCCACCCAGGTGCCCCTATTAGAGACTTTGTAAGTAGTTTATTCAAGTGGAGGGAAAAATCCCCCATGGCTATAACAAGGATTCTATTTCCCTGGGGCTGTATTTTCTAATTTTTTTAATTTAGTCACTGAAGTACTTCAGGTTTATAATTTTAGTATGTCCTTTAAAAATTATAATTATCAGTAATTCAGTCTGCTCACACTGCAGCACTCTGTGAGCATCTTTGCTCCAAAGGGCAAGTCTTAAAAGTTTCTGTGTCATTCACATTTAATACTGTTGACAATTATTGACAGTGAAAGGAAAAAAAAATTGAAGTCTAAAAATAGTTGCTTTTTATAGTTCTGGATTAAGCCTCCTTGTTCTTTATATAGACAGATATGGTGGGGGTCATGGTTTAAAGAGTATGTGTGTTTCTGAAATAACCTCATTCTTTTCACTTTATGCCTCCTACTGCCAGCCACAGTTGTCTCTATTGTGTGAATCCTAAAAAAAAGTTTATCGTAGTCATTTAGTGCATATGACACACTTTAAACATCATATATTTATATATTATTTTCAGCATCAACTCCTACAGTCCATCTGTAAGGTAAATTAAAGGTTCTCACAGCTCTAAGTGGCTTCAATTAAAAGATAATTATACAAGAAACTTCATAAAACAATAATCTAAATATACATCTTTGCTTCAGTTCATAACTCTCATTTTTCTAAGACCAAAGTCATTCATTAGATGATGGTATTAAATTATTTACAGATCTATCTGGTATCTCCAGCAAAAAGAGATCATCCTGTATGGAAAAGAAAGCATACCCTTTGTTTCACTATACTAATCGTTCTTAATTTTCCCTACATCTGATACAAAAAGCTTGTGTTCATCTTAGAGTTGTCCTAGGGTTCGGAGTTCAAATTTGAAAGACGATTCTTGTCTGGAGACAATTTGATGTGGAGAGATTTAGTCCAGAATCCTCCTGCATAAATTATGTATGTGTTGCACAAAACCCAGTATAAATAACCCTTGACCAAGGGATATTTGGTATCCCAGCTTCTTGCCCCAGGAATTCCTGAAGTGAGAGATAGGATGCCATAAATTTGAGGATTCCAATTTATTGTTACAAGAATAAACTGAGTCATGAAGAAAACTGATGAAGAAAAGTGAGTTAGGTATACACTATGCATATCTTCCTGTAAAACCTGTAAATTTCCAAAGTAAGAATGAGAATATAGTAAATTTACCTAACAGGAAACACACACACACACACACACACACACACACACATGAATTAGCTTAAATTTCAGAGTGGCTGGAATTAGTCAAAAGTAAAATTCCTGAGCAAGGGACATAGGTAGATTAGATTTCTTAACACCAAATCAGTCTAGAAGCTCTTAATATTCTGACCTAGGAGAATTAGAGCATGTTCTATGAATTCAAAGCAGTATAGCAGTCAAAGAGTGGGACCCAAATTTTCAGGAACCACCTCAGTGGGAAATGGAGCATTAAGTAACCCAATATTTTTCTATGTTTTTTTTTCAATTATATTTCCATTACTTAAATTCCCTAGTTCTTGTGATATTTTATCAGTCAGAATGGGATAGGTTATGCTGTGATAATAAACAACTGTAAAATATCAGTGCCTAAAAACAACAAAAATTCATTTCTCATTCACACTACATACGCAACTCAGGTCATCAGGAAGGTTCTGTTCATCATAGTCTTTCAGGGGTTTGGGGTGATGGAGGTTGAAAGATTTTGCATTGGTAACAGTATTCTCAGGCCTGACATGACAAAGACCACTTCCTTACACAACCAGTTGGCCAGTTCTAGAGTCACATGCGTATATCTAACTTCAAGGAGTGAAGTAACACAATCCTCCCATGTTCCCAGAAGAGGAAAACTAGGTATCAGCTAACACAAGTGTGTCTTGTGGTATGGAACTGGCTAGCAATCATTTAATTTCTTCACATTCATCAATCAAAACTTTATCTTCTTTACATTTTAATTTTTTTTACATTGTTTACCACTTTACTTCTTTGCATTCCTCTGCCAAAACTTCAGCCTTAGATCAAATCTACCAATGTGCTTCTTCTTTTTTTTTTAATGTTTTTTTTTGTTTTATTATTATGTTATGTTAATCACCATACATTATATCATTAACTTTTGATGTAGTGTTCCATGACTCATTGTTTGCATATAGCACCCAGTGCTCCATGCAGTACTCTTTAATACCCATCACCAGTACCACTGTGCTTCTTTTTTTTTTTTAAAGATTTTATTTATTTATTTGTCAGAGAGAGAGAGAGACAGAAAGAGCACAAGCAGGGGGAGCGGCAGGCAGAGGGAGAAACGGGCTCCCCGCTGAGCAGGGAGCCCGATGTGGGACTCGATCCCAGGACCCTGGGATCATGACCTGAACCAAAGGCAGACGCTTAACCCAACTGAGCCACCCAGGTGTCCCCCACTGTGATTCTTAAACTTTAATGTACATATGAGTCACAGAGGGAGATTTTCAGGGTTTCAGATTCTACATTTCTAACAAGTTCCCAGGTGTTGCTTGCTGATACTTTTACATTTTAGCCCCACCAAATGCCTTCTCTGCACCTGCATCTAAGCAGCTTAACTGTGCTGGAGAAAAATCACAACTAAACTGACTAGCTGCACTCTAAGTTCTTTATTTCAAACCTCAGTAAAATACAACATTTGGCAACTCCTAAGTACACCTGCCTCAAACTATTCTTTATTGTCCTGCCTTCCTCATTTCAGAAAATGACATTACCATCAGCCAAATGTGCTCATTCAATCTTAATGAAGAATAACATCACCTCTCATCTGGATTACTGCAGCAGGCTTGACACGTTCCAGTCCTGCTACCCTATAGTCTGTTCTCCATAGAACACCATATGACCCTCTTTAATTATAATGAATCACATCACTCTTTACCATTAATGGCTTCCCACTGCATTTAGAATAAAATTCAAACTCTTAGCAAAGGTCTTTAACACATAGAATTTTTTCCCTACCTAGTTCTCCAACTTCATCTCATGACATTCTCCTCTTGCTCACTACCTCTGGCCACTAGATCATCTTTCACTTCCTTAAAGACTTCAAAGTTTTTCCAAATGCTATTCCCTCAAATGGAATCTTTCTTATTCTCTGACATACTCATTCTCTTCACTCTTTGAATGTCTAGATCCATCTCATTTTTCAGGTCACAGCTTTAAATGTCATTTCCTCATAGAGACCTCTCTGACTTTCTTATCTAAAGCAGTCCCTAAACTTTATTTTCTATGTTGGTACTTTGTTAATTTCCTTCAACATAACACAATGTGTAATTATATATCTTTTCTTGTGTACTGTATTTGTATTTGTGTGAGTTACATTCAAATTCTATCTTTAGGTCCCTGCACTCTATTGGACATAAAGGTCAGTAGATAACTTGCAGAATAAGTTAATGGGTAGTTGAATGGATAGGTGAATGATTGAATAATAGAGTATACTTCCTTTTGTATTTTTTTCCTTTGAAATTAGCCTAATTCTCTATTAAGTATATTTTATTAAATCATCCTATGAATAAGTTTCAAGTCAGTGAATTTCAATTGCTAAAACTAACCCTAACATTTTGTCTCCAAGTCACACTAAATCTGTAATCTGGGAGAATCCTAAAATTCTCTTGTGTTTTTATAGATATAATCAATAATATATTGTCAGTTTAAAATCAGGAAGTAAAGTATAACCTGAAAAGCATTTCATTATATATCTATATAGTGGACTCCCTCAAATTTCTCTAGGAAACACTATTATATGTATTTAAGAGTTTTTTCTTTTTTTATAGTACAATTGAAATTTATTGGTTTAATTCCTTTAAGGCTGATGCTTTTGCCACTAAAACTAGAAAAATCCACATAAATTACAAAAACTATACTCCTTAGAGCATCAGATAGCTATGGATGAGATAAACTAAATTTCCAGAAAAAGGAGATCCTTTCTAAGGTAACCAACAATTTTAGTCATGGTGAGGGAGGTTGCTAAATCTGTGCAAGAAGTAAGGGGTAGGTGTAACCCTAGAAGAGGACCTCTAGTGAAGAAAAAGAAACTAATGTTTTTCAGTTGCCCAGGGCTAGAAAAATGTATTGGAAATTTGAGAGTCCCTAAAAATCTTACTGGATTTTTTCTTCATGAGACATTTGCTAAGTTTTTGAAATGTGTAGGAAGCTGAGAGGTTAAGATGAAAACTTCTGAAATGCAGAGAATAATTTTCTCCATCCTTGTAAGTATGTATTTGGAAACAAATTTGAAGTTGCTTGGAAAGAAAGCTGGAACACTGAGCTGGTACATCTTGAAGGACAGAACTGAATCTTCTACAATTTCTCGGGGCTGATGGGATAGGCAAACATAGGCTCTTCATCCAAAGCTTTTAAGACACACAATGGAAGAAGGACTAAGCGGAGAGTCTTACTAAACTGCAAATCACCTCAACCCAGGTCAAATCTCAATTGAACTGAAGTATTAGCTCCTCACTGTAACTGAATAACAAAGAAAAGGGGGGATGCTTTTGGTGGACATTGACATTGTCTAAAAACCCTACATGTGTTTTACACAATGTCTGTCATTTAATAAAAATTAGTAGATATGCTAGATGATGTGACTGATAAGATAAGCGCATTCACAGATTATCCAGATATTAGACTTCACTTTGATAAGTAATTTAAAATGACTGTGGTTAGATTATTAAAGATAATAGAGAAGAAAAAAGGACAAAATACTTTGTCCATTCTTTGATGGAGAATTCTAGAAGAGTTGAAATCTTAAAAAATAAGACAAAACAAACAGAGGCGGAGCAAGATGGCGGAGGAGTAGGAGACCTAGATTTCGTCTGGTCTCAGGAATTCAGCTGAATACGGATCAAACCATTCTGAACACCTACGAACTCAACAGGAGATCGAACAGGAGAGTAGCAACAACTCTCTGAACAGAGAAGCGACCACTTACTGGAAGGTAGGGCGTGCGGAGAAGTGAATCCGAGGCGATATTCGGGAGGATAGACGGCGGGGGAGGGGCCTCCGCTGGCCGCTTCTGGCAAGTGATAGAGCCGCGGAGAACAAAATCGGACCTTTTAGAAGTTGGCTCGGCGGAGGGACGTCGCTGCAGTGGCTAAGCAGGGGGTGGAATCCTCCCGGGACAGTGTGGTCTCAGGACCCTTGGGGTCACAGAGAGACCGGGGGTGCCTGAGTGCGCCAGAGCTCCCAGGTATCAGAGCAGGGAAGCCGGCTGCAGATACGGAGCAGAGTCGCGGGCTCTCAGCTCGGGGTTGCCATAAACTGTGATCTGCGGCCCAGTCGAGGCACGGCTCCCCCAGCAGGGACCCAACAAGCAGCAGATCCGGGGAGACTCCCCTTCCTTCCCGGGGAGGAGCGGTGCGGGAACGCACTGCAGGGATCTGCTGGGTTTGGAGACTCCGCGCAGGGTCGGGTGCCAGAGATAGCAACGCTCGATCACAGGCCGGGTGAGCACGGAGTGCGGCGGGAGACCGGGGACACGGAAGTGACTGCTTTTCTCTGGGGGCACACTGAGGAGCGGGGCCCCGAGTTCTCAGCTCCTCCGAGTGGAGATTGGGAGGCCACCATTTCTGCCCTGGTCCTCCAAAGCTGTACCGAGAGCTTGCAGGGAACAAAAGCTCCTGAAAGCAAACCGGAGCAGCTTCCTTAGCCCGGACCGACAAGGGCGGGGCAATTCCGCCTCCGGCAAAGACATTTGGAAACCACAGCAACAGGCCCCTCCCCCAGAAGATCAACACAAACACCCAGCAAGCCAAGACCAAGTTGATCGATCAAGGAGAATAGGAGAACTCCAGCGCTAGGGGAATACTGCACATAGATTCATGGCTTTTTTTTTTTTTTATATCATGATTCATTATTTCATCAAAGTTAATTTTTGTTGACTGTTTTTTTTTTTTATTTTTCTTTTTCCCTTTTTCAACCAACATCTTATAAATCCCTTTTAAAAAAAAAAAAAACATTTTTTATTTTTCATTTTTAGAGTCATATTTTATCCCTTCATAGTAGTTACCCTTATTTTTGGCATATATATATATAAGTTGTTCTCTCTTTAAAATTTTGAGGTACAGTTTCTTCTAACAGATCAAAATATACCCTAAATCACTAGTGTATGGCTTTGTTCTAGTCTCCTGCCTGATCACATTCTCTCCCTTTTTCCTTTTTTTTTTTCTTAAATCTTCTTTCTTTTTTCAAACAACTTATCTTACCAAGTCCTTTTATAAAATCTTTTATAATTTTCATCATTACAGTCATCTTCCATCCCTTCATTGTATCAACCCTTATTTTGTACATATATGTCTTTCTTCCTTTAAAATTTTAGGAGGCACTTTTTTCTAACAGACCAAAATACGCCCAAAATCTAGTGTGTGGCACTGATCTATGCACTAGCCTGATCATATTTGATCATATTCTGCCTTTTTTGTATTGTTTTGTTTTTGTTTTTATCTTTTTTTTTCTTTTTCTCTTTCTTTTTTCTTTCTTTCCCTTTCTTTTCCCTTGGTTTCAGGTCTTTTCTGATTTGTATACAGTATATTTGCTGGGGACATTGTAAACCTGTTAGCATTTTGTTCTCTTATTCATCTATTCTCCTCTGGACAAAATGACAAGACGAAAGAAATCACCTCAGCAAAAAGAACAAGAGATAGTACCGTCAGCCAGGGATCTACTCAATACGGACATTAGTACGATGTCGGACCTAGAGTTCAGAATCATGACTTTAAAGATACTAGCTGGGCTTGAAAAAAGCGTGGAAGTTATTAGAGAAACCCTTTCTGGAGAAATAAAAGAACTAAAATCTAACCAAATCGAAATCAAAAAGGCTATTGATGAGGTGCAATCAAAAATGGGGGCACTAAATGCTAGGATAAATGAGGCAGAAGAGAGAATCAGCGATATAGAAGACCAAATGATGGAAAATAAAGAGGGTGAGAAAAAGAGAGAGAAACAACTACAGGATCACGAGGGCAGAATTCGAGAGATAAGTGATATGATAAGACGAAACAACATTAGAATAATTGGGATCCCAGAAGAAGAAGAGAGAGAGAGAGGGGCAGAAGGTATATTGGAGCAAATTATAGCAGAGAACTTCCCTAATGTGAGGAAGGAAACAGGCATTAAAATCCAGGAGGCACAGAGAACCCCTCTCAAAATCAATAATAATAGGTCAACACCCCGACATCTAATAGTAAAACTTACGAGTCTCAGAGACAAAGAGAAAATCCTGAAAGCAGCTCGGGAGAAGAGATATGTAACCTACAATGGTAGAAACATTAGATTGGCAACAGACCTATCCACAGAGACCTGGCAGGCCAGAAAGGACTGGCAAGATATCTTCAGAACACTAAACGAGAAAAATATGCAGCCAAGAATAGTATATCCAGCTAGGCTATCATTGAAAATAGAAGGAGAGATAAAAAGCTTCCAGAAAAAACAAAAACTAAAGGAATTTGCAAACACGAAACCAGCCCTCCAAGAAATATTGAGAGGGGTCCTCTAAGCAAAGAGAGAACCTAAAAGCAGCAAAGAGAAGAAACGAACACAGACAACAGACAGTTAACAGTCACCTTACAGGCAATACAATGGCACTAAATTCATACCTTTCAATAGTTACCCTGAATGTAAATGGGCTAAATGCCCCAATCAAAAGACACAGGCTATCAGATTGGATTAAAAAACAAGACCCATCAATATGCTGTCTGCAAGAGACTCATTTTAGACCCAAAGACACCCCCAGATTGAAAGTGAGGGGGTGGAAAACCATTTACCATGCTAATGGACCCCAAAAGAAAGCTGGGGTGGCAATCCTTATATCAGACAAACTAGATTTTAAAACAAAGACTGTAATAAGAGATGAGGAAGGACACTATATCCTACTTAAAGGGTCTATCCAACAAGAAGATCTAACAATTGTAAATATCTATGCCCCGAACATGGGAGCAGCCAATTATATAAGGCAATTAATAACAAAAGCAAAGAAACACATTGACAACAATACAATAATAGTGGGGGACTTTAACACCCCTCTGACTGAAATGGACAGATCATCTAAGCAAAAGATCAACAAGGAAATAAAGACTTTAAATGACACACTGGACCAAATGGACTTCACAGACATATTCAGAACATTCCATCCCAAAGCAAAGGAATACACATTCTTCTCTAGTGCCCATGGAACATTCTCCAGAATTGATCACATCCTAGGTCACAAATCAGGTCTCAATCGGTACCAAAAGATTGGGATCATTCCCTGCATATTTTCAGACCACAATGCTTTGAAACTAGAACTCAACCACAAGAGGAAAGTTGGAAAGAACTCAAATACATGGAGGCTAAAGAGCATCCTACTAAAGAATGAATGGGTCAACCAAGAAATTAAAGAAGAATTAAAAAAATTCATGGAAACCAATGAAAATGAAAACACAACTGTTCCAAATCTTTGGGATACAGCAAAGGCAGTCCTGAGAGGAAAGTATATAGTAATACAAGCTTTTCTCAAGAAACAAGAAAGGTCTCAAATACACAAACTAACCCTACACCTAAAGGGGCTGGAGAAAGAACAGCAAATAAAGCCTAAACCCAGCAGGAGAAGAGAAATCATAAAGATCAGAGCAGAAATCAATGAACTAGAAACCAAAAGAACAGTAGAACAGATCAACGGAAGTAGGAGCTGGTTCTTTGAAAGAATTAACAAGATTGATAAACCCCTGGCCAGACTGATCAAAAAGAAAAGAGAAATGACCCAAATCAACAAAATCATGAATGAAAGAGGAGAGATCACAACCAACACCAAAGAAATACAAACAATTATAAGAACATATTATGAGCAACTCTATGCCAGCAAATTAGATAACCTGGAAGAAATGGGTGCATTCCTAGAGATGTATCAACTACCAAAATTGAACCAGGAAGAAATAGAAAACCTGAACAGACCTATAACCACTAAGGAAATTGAAACAGTCATCAAAAATCTCCCAAGAAACAAAAGCCCAGGGCCAGATGGCTTCCCAGGGGAATTCTATCAGACATTTCAAGAAGAATTAATACCTATTCTCCTGAAACTGTTCCAAAAAATAGAAATGGAAGGGAAACTTCCAAACTCATTTTATGAGGCCAGCATTACCTTGATCCCAAAACCAGACAAAGACCCCATCAAAAAAGAGAATTACAGACCAATATCCTTGATGAACATGGATGCAAAAATTCTCACCAAAATACTAGCCAATAGGATCCAACAGTACATTAAAAGGATTATTCACCACGACCAAGTGGGATTTATCCCTGGGCTGCAAGGCTGGTTCAACATCCGCAAATCAATCAACGTGATACAATACATTAACAAAAGAAAGAACAAGAATCATATGATCCTCTCAATAGATGCAGAAAAAGCATTTGACAAAGTACAGCATCCTTTCTTGATCAAAACTCTTCAGAGTATAGGGATAGAGGGTACATACCTCAATATCATAAAAGCCATCTATGAAAAACCTACAGCGAATATCATTCTCAATGGGGAAAGGCTGAGAGCTTTTCCCCTAAGGTCAGGAACGCGGCAGGGATGTCCACTCTCACCACTGCTATTCAACATAGTATTAGAAGTCCTAGCCACAGCAATTAGACAACAAAAAGAAATCAAAGGCATCCAAATCGGCAAAGAGGAAGTCAAACTCTCACTCTTTGCAGATGATATGATACTGTATGTGGAAAACCCAAAAGACTCCACCCCAAAACTGCTAGAACTCATACAGGAATTCAGTAAAGTAGCAGGATATAAAATCAATACACAGAAATCAGTGGCATTCCTATACACCAACAACAAGACAGAAGAGAGACAAATCAAGGAGTCGATCCCATTTACAATTGCACCCAAAACTATTAGATACCTAGGAATAAATCTAACCAAAGAGGCAAAGGATCTGTACTCAGAAAACTATAAAATACTCATGAAAGGAATTGAAGAAGACACAAAGAAATGGAAAAACGTTCCATGCTCATGGATTGGGAGAATCAACATTGTGAAGATGTCAATGCTACCTAGAGCAATCTACACATTCAATGCAATCCCCATCAAAATACCATCCAGTTTTTTCAAAGAAATGGAACAAATAATCCTAAAATTTGTATGGAACCAGAAGAGACCCAGAATAGCCAGAGGAATACTGAAAAAGAAAAGCAAAGCTGGCGGCATCACAATTCCAGACTTCCAGCTCTATTACAAAGCTGTCATCATCAAGACAGTATGGTACTGGCACAAAAACAGACACATCGATCAATGGAACAGAATCGAGAGCCCAGAAATGGACCCTCAACTCTATGGTCAACTTATCTTTGACAAAGCAGGAAAGAATGTCCAATGGAAAAGAGACAGTCTCTTCAACAAATGGTGTTGGGAAAATTGGACAGCCACATGCAGAAGAATGAAACTGGACCATTTCCTTACACCACACAGAAAAATAGACTCCAAATGGTTGAAAGACCTAAACGTGAGACAGGAGTCCATCCAAATCCTAAAGGAGAACACAGGTAGCAACCTTTTTGACCTTAGCCGCAGCAACTTCTTCCTAGAAACATCGCCAAAGGCACGGGAAGCCAGGGCAAAAATGAACTATTGGGATTTCATCAAGATAAGAAGCTTTTGCACAGCAAAAGAAACAGTCCACAAAACCAAAAGACAACCCACAGAATGGGAGAAAATATTTGCAAATGACATATCAGATAAAGGGCTAGTATCCAAAATCTATAAAGAACTTATCAAACTCAACACCCAAAGAACAAATAATCCAATCAAGAAATGGGCAGAAGACATGAACAGACATTTCTCCAAAGAAGACATCCAAATGGCCAACAGGCACATGAAAAAGTGCTCAACATCGCTCGGCATCAGGGAAATCCAAATCAAAACCTCAATGAGATACCCGTCAGAATGGCTAAAATTAACAAGTCCGGGAATGACAGATGTTGGCGGGGATGTGGAGAAAGGGGAACCCTCCTACACTGTTGGTGGGAATGCAAGCTGGTGCAACCCCTCTGGAAAACAGTATGGAGGTTCCTCAAACAGTTGAAGTTAGAGCTACCGTTCGATCCAGCAATTGCACTACTGGGTATTTACCACAAAGATACAAATGTAGGGACCCGAAGGGGTACATGTACCCCAATGTTTATAGCAGCAATGTCCACCATAGCCAAACTGTGGAAAGAGCCAAGATGCCCATTGACAGATGAATGGATAAAGAAGAAGTGGTATATATACACAATGGAATATTATGCAGCCATCAAAAGGAATGAGATCTTGGCATTTGCAACGACGTGGATGGAACTGGAGGGTGTTATGCTGAGTGAAATAAGTCAATCAGAGAAAGACATGTATCACATGACCTCACTGATATGAGGAATTCTTAATCTCAGGAAAGAAACTGAGTGTTACTGGAGTGGTTGGGGGTGGGAGGGATGGGGTGGCTGGGTGATAGACATTGGGGAGGGTATGTGCTACGGTGAGCGCTGTGAATTGTGCAAGACTGTTGAATCACAGTTCTGTACTTCTGAAACAAATAACGCAACATATTTTAAGGAAAAAGTAAAAGAAGAAGATAACAGGAGAGGAAGGAAAGGGGAGTATGTCAGAGGGGGAGACGAACCATGAGAGATGATGGACTCTGAAAAACAAACTGAGGGTTCTAGAGGGGAGGGGGGTAGGGGGATGGGTTAGCCTGGTGATGGGTATTGAGGAGGGCACGTTCTGCATGGAGCACTGGGTGTTATGAACAAACAATGAATCATGGAACACTGCACCAAAAACTAATGATGTAATATATGGTGATTAACATAACAATAAAAAATTAAAAAAAAAAGACAAAACAAGCAAACAAAAACCATTAAAAATGTATATACTAGAACAGAAATTAGTGACTATAGCCTGTGGGCCAAATCCAGCCCATTGCCTGTTTTTGTATAAAATTTTACTGGAACACCATCATGTTTACTTATTGTTTATGGCTGTTCTTGTTCTACAACAGCAGAGTTGAATAGTTAGAACAGAGACCATATGGGATGTAAAGTCTAAAATATTCACTATCTTCTTGAAATATACTGTCAACTCTGACGTATGAATTGCTTAGAACATCAAGATTGAGTTAACATCTTCCTCCCCCCCACTTTTTTTTCCCATCAGCTCCTTCAAGGTAGATAGCATTCAATAAATGTGAGTTATTGTCATTTGCTGAACACTCAGTGAACTCATAGTTTTATTCAGGACCACATGTTAAATACTTTGGAATTGTGAGGTTGAACTCAGATCCTAAAACTTCAACATGTGATCCTGGATAAAAGTAAGAGGTTTCTGTCCATTTTAAAGGAAATAATGTTCTTCAGCTTTTCTTTGGCATTGTTGAGTTTTGCAATGATTATCTGAGCTCTGGGAGTGAGCGTGCTGACAAACTTGAAATTTGGCAACAAGAAAAAAAGGAAGTCCAGTGCCATGTCATGAGTATTTAAAACAAGGGTGTCTACATTCTTCCATGGAGGACCATGTAATTAGATATACATGCATATGAATGCTCAATTAATGTTGTAATTAGTAATAATAACTCACATTTATTAAATGTGTACTATGGTAACAATTCCATTTAACTGGCCTTGGGTGACCTCACCATTGGTGATTTTAAGAATTCCCATGCTATTATAATGTTCACCCAGGATTAAAAAACTTCTGATTTAGCTTCTTCTCCCTGCTTTCACCATCACCTGCTGTGTTCCAACCATATTGTATTACAAAAAACTGGAAGAACATTAATTCCTGTATCTCAGACTCACTTACCTCCATTTAATTAATGAATATTTGAAAACAAAAATCATCTGCTAGTTCTCCTGGCTGGCTGGACCATGTATTGGGTTTTTTGTTTCTTAACTACTCATTAAAAAAACAAGATTTGCATATTTTTTGGCTCAATAAATATCTCTTGTAAGCAAAAACTATAGTGGCTACTGTCTTTCTTTCCTCTAAATAAGCTGCAGTAATAAAATGTATTATCTTCCTGGAATCACTGTATTTTATTTTTAAAACTAATATGACACTGTATGTTAACTACACTGGATTAAAATAAAATAAAATTAATAAAAAAGAAAAAAGTATTCTCTCCTCTTTTGGGCAGTGTGCTGAGTATTTATGCAATGAGGTATTGGCCAAAAACTGTAAGATGGGAATAGTTTTGTTGCAATGGAACAAAATTCACCTGGAAGGTAGGGAATATGTAGAAAAAAATAAAGCATATCTATTCTCTGTCTCTCTTTGTCTTTGTCCCTCTGGGTCTCTTTCCTTCTGTGTCTCTCCCTCTTTCCTCAAGCCTTCGCTAAAGGAAGATATCTTTATCTTTATCTCTCTATCCTAACAAACCACCCATAGAAGTAGAGGAAAATAGAAATAAAGTCATCAAACTAGGATTCAAGCTCTTTGACATCCCTTCCAACAAAGTCAACCTTTTGATGACCAGAGAGACTACTGCTCCTACTTCCATATTTATTTGTTTGTTAAATGAAGGTTTGAAAAACAGAAACAGAGGTTTTAAGGGACAATGACTTCACAGGGAAGGACTTGTACTAGAGCAATATCTTTGACCTTTCTCAATCCCCCATCATTCACTCCTCTCCCGGAAAGGAGGAATGACCTATGCCTTATGAATTTAGGAAAAGGCATTGATACGCTTGTTCAACTTTTGCTTTAGAACTCTCTCCATGCAGAGAGTATATATCCTGCTAGTTCTATGCAATCTGTCATTTCAAGCGTAGGTGTGTGTGTGTGTGTGTGTGTGTGTGTGTGTGTGTGTGTGTGTGTATAAGCATGTATTTATATATGTGTAAAAGAGTGGGAGGGAGAGAATCAGAGAGAGAGAGAGAGAGGAGAGATGGAGGTAGGAAGAGGCTGTCTGTGGTGGCCCAGGTATACCAGACACAGGGGGATCTGTTTATTTAATCCAAGGAAAGACTGCCCCACTTTGCCCACAAATTTCATCCTTCTTCTTCAAAGAGCTTTATAAGTAACAAGAAATAGTTTTTTCAATTTGTCTGATTCCTGTGCCTGGTTCTCAATGGGTTCTAAAATTATTTCTACTTTATTTGGTATAAAATTCAGAAAAATATCCCAGAATTTGAAAAGGAATATTAACATATGAGAAAATATGAAATTTTCAAGACTCTTACTACACTTTATTCTTCCACCCTCAATGTTTTAAAATTGTGTGCAGTCATTTGTGACTTATCTTTTTTATGAATAACAGCTGGATCATGTTTAATTTTATATCTTATAAGGTTTCAAACAACTTCATGATTATTATCTTATTGAAATTCCTCTGCAATGGCCAAATAATTTCATAAAATAATGTCATCAATCACTCCCCATTTCTAGATATTTTTGGGCTAGGAAAATTGCACATGAGGGATTATACTTATTAATTTCACATGGTTAAAATTCATGAACACTGTCTGGTGTATCACCTGAGAACCCTCCAGCTGCCAGTATGCTCCTACTGATTAGAAAAGTGGCAGAGTCATTCTTTATAAGCATCTATGGAATATTTAGTATATGCTTAGCAGTGTGTTAGTCACTAGATAAATAAAGATTAAAAAAAAAACTCAACATGGTTTCCGTCCTTAAAGAATTCAAACTAAAGGTGCAGTGTAATGGATTAGTGATTTTATGTATTAAACCGATTAACCACCCCATTCTGTCTACCTCAATTGGGTTATAATTATGAGAGTTCACAGAACATACTCAACTAATGTTTTAACTGATGATAAATGTCATTTCAAACTTAGTTTATGAGTATAATTTTGTAAAATGGGTATTTAAAATAGTGTAATCTATGTGTATATGTACATATATTGTACATGTGTATATGTACATGTAAAAGAGTTGGAAAACACAGATCTACCTATTTAAAATAATTCTCTGCAGTAGGTAAAAATTAATATTTAATGAGCTTTATGATTATAGAGGAGGCAAAAAATGAAATCCTTCAAAGTAAACAGAACAATTAAATTGTGAAATAGTAAATTTTACTAGAGGAGAAGATGAAGAGTCTGCAAAGTAATTTTAGAATTTGTGGGTATCAGAACTGTTCTTTATCGCAAGCACTATCTAGCTTTGCTATTCAGACAAAGCATGAGAAGCGACAGGAGTAAGAGTATGAAGGGAAGTTGGTTTCACTTCCATCTCCAATGGACTTGTTAGACTACACATGACTAAGTCGATGTATTAGGTAAGCATTATGTAAGGCATAGATTGGCCCTATACTTCCCTGAATATGTAAAGGAGGCATGATCCGTAGGCAAGTACTAGATTGTGTGTATGTGTGCATGTGTAAGTGTGTGTATATTTCTGTATGTGTGCATATAAATAAAATTCACGTGTGAAAATATATATGGTATCAATCTTATATATACATCCATCTATCCACTTATCTATCTACCTATCTACTCCTCCATCTGCATTTATTTATATTTTTCCACATTTACAGTTCATATTAATCATATGTTGAGTTCTAAAATTTTACTTTTTGAGATAAGATCTTAACTTGTATTTTCTGTACATGTAGATATTAATACTTCATGGTTACAAAGTTCTTTTATAATTTGTAAGCATTTCACATATATAGTATGTCATCTGCTGTTCCCTAGAATCTCCAGAGACGTTAAGATGATGCTACCCACTTCAAATAAACCAAGACTTGAGATCACATGACTTTTCTGAAAAACACACCACCTAAATATGCCCTCATTACCAGGATCTAGGGCAGATGATTTCAGATCAAAAGTTCAGGAGGTTGCATGGCCTCGAGAAAAGACGTTAAGCTTTGGAGCAATTGTACCTGGACACAACTTCCATTCTTTGCCTCACAAAACTGGATTGCTCCTCTGTAGATTTTCAGATTCTTTGTATGCAAACCAATGCAGGGATATCCACCTTGCTTCTTGTAAGCATTGGAGTTGGTTTGTCAAAGCGCCCAGGTGAGTGTCTAGTACTTTGTAGGAGCTGAATACACCGAGACTGCTTTTTATTCTACAATATCATGCATCTTATTTATGTATGCCAGTCAACAAAGGCATATACACATTGGCTGTCAAATTATTGATTGAATGATTTCTATGGAATTCACAATTTGAGATCAATTCTTCTATTTCACAGAGTGTTTCTGTTTCTGTCCATTATCAGATGACCTGCACTCACAGAATGCAAACTCATTTAAGTATTACTATATAAAACACTGAATTTAGATAGTAAAAAATTTCTGCAAAGAAGTGATATTATGTATTAATAAATTCATAAAGATTGACTTATGATTTACTTAATAGATGCAATTATTCCCATTCATTATTGTGGATTAACAAGAATCAAATATGGATATTATTAAAATTAAGTAAACAAAGTCAAAGGTCTACAATTAGGGAAAAACAAAATTCATTAAAATTAAATTCATTACGAAATTTTTGGTTAATCTTAATTCTGAAATATACTGGTCTGAGTATTGACAGTTATTAATAAAAGAAATTTGCATTTCATAGTCTTATATTTTATATTATGAAACAAAGCTATATATTATATTCTGTGTACATATATAAATGTATTTTAATTTTGACAGAAATAAGGCTCAGTGAAGCCAAATATCATCAATTGCCAATATACACATAAATACATGTTATTAAATGTAGTATTTGTGGGTAACCAGCATATATTGACGTGTGTATTTCCGTGTGACACACATTATATCTATGTATCTGGGCATATATATATATATTAATAACAGGAATAAGGTTCTAAGTAGTCAAATAATCATTTGGTCAATTACTATTACTGATTTGGTAAGTAAATGTATTAGCATTTGGTTTTCAGATTTTCTTAATATGATTTTTTTGTTTTTTTGATAATCAAATATACTTCATCAATATGGGTTATTATTATATGAGCTAAATCTCCATCCACAAGCAAGAATCTTCTTTAGGTTTTTTCTTTTTTCTTTTTTTTTTTAAGAATTATACGTATTTGTGAGTGACAGTAAAAAATGAAAAGAAAACATAAACACAACAAAAGTTAAAGTTTTTTAACTAAACATCATCCCTGTCAATGTTCAACTTTCTAGCTGGCTCATGAATATATTTGTTATAAACCCCACAATGTTTACTCAATGTTTATTCATTGATGGGAGTTCCTCCCGACTGTCAGGATGAAATGACAAGTCTCCAATAATGACAATGGCTTGCACTTCTAAAATACCAAGCAAAATTTATCTGTGCTCAAAATATTCATACATCATATTTTGTGAATAATTCAATGACGTGTGGGAACAGAGGGGCTATTTTTGAAAAATTTGGCCCACTTAATCTTTTGCAAGTAATTAATTTTCTCTGGTGCAATAACACTGTCATTTTTTCAATGTCTTAATGTCAAAATGCAGTGAGAAATTTGATACCTATGTGACATAGCTTATCATTTCTGAAGTACTAAAATGTTAAAGAATATAATTTAAAAATGTACAGTATTTTGAAGTAAGTCTTATATATATTTAATGCAGATTTGTGCTAATCATGATATATAGTGTAATGCCTATACATAAAACTGAGTAACAAATTTTGCTCAGGCCTTGTCCCCATTAGACAAGGAATTCTTTCATTTTAATAGCAGAAACCATAAAAACCCAAACCCTAGGAATGGAGCAGTTTAGCACTGACTTATAAAAATTAGCTTTCTGTCACATCACTTTTTCCTTCAGGCATTTTTCTCAGAGATTTTGGCTGATTTGGTTATAAAGCAGAAGGTTAAATTCTCACACAGTGATCATTAGGAAAAAATAAACAGGGCAAGTACTAAAGCTGGCTTTGCACCTACTGAATGCTGCAAGTGTCTGTACTCATTTGATATGCATCTTGCAAAGCTCGGCTGTTCCCAGAAGGCCACTCCATGAAGACCGAGAGAGCAGCGTCTGCTCGTGGTGCCTGTGCGTCACAAAGAACAGAGAGAAGCTTTATAACAGAGATGCTAGAAGGCATCACATAACTGGGAGGCAGTCTCAAGAATTGGGTTTGTACATTTTCCTGCCTTAAAAAACATGCATATGAAAATATTACGTTGATAATTTTTATAGTGCATGTGAATCACACTGAGAAACCATTGCATTAGCAGGAATTTCTAAGTCTCTTCATTGGCTCCATCTATGAAGCACTTCACTAAAATTGCTTTATTAATTGCTTATGGGAGAGATTTATTTATGGATATAGGATAAAAGCATGACTTCAGAAGCAAACATAGCATGCCGTTCGTGGATGGCCATCATAATTTCGTTGGGTGGGTCATCATACTTTACCTGTGGCATTCAGCGGGCACTGATTGAATGCCAAGTCGCCTGCCGGGGTCCTTTTCCACACCATCGACATCAGATAATCCTCTGGGCATATTTCATAAGGTGCTGCAATTTAAAACAGAGGATTTGAATGCCAGCAGTGTTTGTTTTTCTAAATATTGGCAATAAATAGTCCTCAAATGCATCTATCTGCGGAGCTCTTTCATTTTCTTTAAAGTATATAGTTTATTGAGATGTTAGCAATGTCTTCATAAACCAAAAAACCACCACATTTCATTATCTATGAAATCTCCACAAAAATGTTCTTTCTTTTGAAAGTGCTTACTATGGAGACTTTTTAAAAAAGTCAATGAATTTGCTTATAAATTGAACATTACATTCAAGCATATAAATAAAAAAATCTTTTCAATATTCATAATGTTTTGAAATACTGTGAAATAAAATGATTTCCAATAAACTGAAAACCATATTTGAATTATTAACTCTGTTAAGAGGAAATAAACACAAAGGGCAAGAATATGTAACTTTTTATTCTTCATACAAGAGCAATGATGTCAATCACATGACATCATATAAAAATGAACTGATTTGATCTTTTGGTCTTTGTATTTTCAAAAACTCAATTTAATTACTGAGATGAGAAAGTTATCGGGAATTCCAAGAATAACAGAGGTATACCAGAAATATTTTAATAGGAGGCCAAAGGACTTGTGAAGTCCGTCCATACCATGTTTTGCATTAAACCTTACACCTTGCTCCTAGAAAGAACATGCCAGTCCTTTCTCTAGACACACCTACTCTTGTGCCTTTCACACAGCACTGCCACGTATATGCTCACATATTTGTGTTCCCTAGTTGCCTGGCATCTTGTTACCTTCTCATCTCAGTATCTCCCACCTAATGGTTTGGCGCACAGAAGTTGTTCAAAATTGAATAAATAAATGAATCAATATTTGAATATATAAATACTTTTAATAAGTGAATAAGGACCAAAAAATAAGTACCTAATATATATATTAGTATGTATTATGTATATATACATACATACATGAGTGTGACTTCCAAGGAGAGACAGTATACTATTTAATCCATGATAATCGTAATCTACAGATACTGATTCTACTTCAGAATTTATGAGCTCATTAGGATACATTATAATTATTAGTGGGGAAGAATACAATTTGAGAAACTACAATCTTGAAATAATATTTTCTTTATCTGGGATAGCAGGGCCGAAAGCATCTTCTCTTTGTGGGGTGGGGATCAGACAAAATGGGCAAAGTGGTTCCCAGTTGGCCAGTCTCCATGGTCAGTGTGGAAGTGGGTGGCTGCAGGTGCTTGGCTGCATCCCTTAATTTATTTTTCTGCTGTTTCTATTCTTGCAATATTGGAGGAGGGAGTGCTGTGGAGGGGCTGTCCCTACCTTTGCTTGAGTTGCACCATTTTTTTGTGATTTTTAAAAATTTTATTATTTTATATTTTTGATTTATGGTGACTCCACCTCTATTCATCACCGCCACTCCCAGGCCAGACTCAGTGGCAAATCCTGCTCTTGGTTCCTAGGAAAGGGCCAGGCCAGCCTGAGCCCTCCTGCCCCCTGTAACAGCCTGGACAGGTTGAAGGGGCCAGAAGGGCACACTTGGCTCCTGAAGAGGGAGGGGTGGTGATGACTCCCCCTAGCCCCTTCCTCCTCCATTTGTTCACTTCTATACTTGGTTTTCCTCTGGTACCATCATGTAGTAAAAAGAATGTTTAGAATCTGAAAATTAATAATTAATAATAACAATAATAATAATAATTCACCTCTCTGTTTCCTGTTTTCCCATATGGTAAAGAAGACTACTAATCTCTACCTCGTAAGATTACTGGGGAAGATTAAATGAGTCCATGCATGTAAGACTTTTAATAAGGGTTCACTATTATTACTATTATTAATACATAGAAATTATCTAAAGAGGGCGCCTGGGTGGCTCAGTTGGTTAAGCGACTGCCTTCAGCTCAGGTCATGATCCTGGAGTCCCGGGATCGAGTCCCGCATCGGCCTCCCTGCTCAGCAGGGAGTCTGCTTCTCCCTCTGACCCTCTTCCCTCTCGTGCTCTCTATCTCTCATTCTCTCTTTCTCAAATAGATAAATAAAATCTTTTTTAAAAAAAGAAATTATCTAAGGAAAGCATTTAACAAAGGAAAAAGCAGGGCATGGATGATTCTGCAAAGGACACAGGGACCAAGGAGCAAGGACCAAGAAGGAACCATCCAAGTCCCTTGTGGAGGCCTGAGAGAGAATAGCCTTCTAGAACCCCAAACACAGTGGTCTCAAGGAGGAGGGAGAAGTCAGAGCATAGAGCCCTATGGAGACAGCCCAGGGAGTAATGCCTGAGATGCGTGCATTAGGTTTGGCCTTTAGGAGATCACCAGTGGGATAAGGTGGACACATTTCATGAAAATGGGGCTGGTGAAGGTTGAATGGACTGCTAAACCATCCACCAAGCGAGGATTCCCTAAATTGGAAACTGTTGCCTAAGTGTTTTAATGAGAACTTAGACTATTAATTTAGCATGAGGGCAATTATTTTGAATAATTGGAAGTAGCCAAGAGGATATGCAGGAAGTCAAAGCAAAGGCGACTGAGTCAGGACTCTAGAATCTAGTCCTGCAGATACCCCCAAGCTCGGTCACCTCAGAGAAGCCTCTTATTTGAAGGCCTTGGTGCTCTCATCTGTGAAGAGGAAGGATGTGAAATAGGTGATCTTCAATGTCACTTTCCGTTCTAAAATGGCCACATGTTTAAACCATTCCTCTTATCTGTCCAGGCTGTTACAGGGGGCAGGAGGGCTCAGGCTGGCCTGGCCCTTTCCTAGGGCCCAAGAGCAGGATTTGCCACTGAGTCTGGCCTGGGAGTGGCGGTGATGAATAGAGGTGGAGTCACCATAAATCAAAAATATAAAATAATAAAATTTTTAAAAATCACAAAAAAAATGGTACAACTCAAGCAAAGGTAGGTACAGCCCCTCCACAGCACTCCCTCCTCCAATATCGCAAGAATAGAAACAGCAGAAAAATAAATTAAGGGATGCAGTCAAGCACCTGCAGCCACCCACTTCCACACTGACCATGGAGACTAGTCAGCTGGGAACCACTTTGCCCATTTTGTCTGATCCGCACCCCACAAAGAGCAGATGTTTCTGGCCCTGCTACCCTGTCCAACCTCCTGCTATAGCCAAAGAGGCCAGGGCAGTGTCTCCTAAGAGGAGAGGTGACAGTTGTCAGGAAGAAAAGGCAAAGCCCAGAGATGAGACTGTGAGAGGGAGGTTAGTGACTGCTATGCAGCTAGGTGGTGCCCAGATTAATGACAATGAAGGGGAAATAGTAGGAAGAAGGAAAAGTTAGCACATGTTGGAGCCACAGTAAGAATTCAACCAGTTTGGCTTCTGCTCCCAACTCTTACTTGCTATGTTGCAGTCAAGCCTTGATATACACCCTCTACCCAGTTGTGTAATGGCAACACGTATGTGTTTCTTTGGTTCAGATGTCTTTCTTGAGCTTTAGACTGGCACATCCAACTGCCGAGTGACACTTTTCTACTGATTATTCTCTCTGTTCCAAAGAAATCTCGGAGTCAGTCTGCCTACACTTCAACTCCTACCATTTTTCTCCCTAATGCTGCTTGTTTCCTCTCCTTGTATTCCCTAACTCTGCTAATGATACCTCTAATCTTGTACCCATAACGAAACCCATCAGATTCATCTTCTCCTCCCTTAACTTACCATGATTCTAACTCCATTGCTTACCCAAGCATCCATCCTGTTCCATCTGAATGAGGTGAACAACCTCATCGGTTCATTCGGCATTGACCTGACACATGCTAGGCTCTGTTCTAGGGAAAATCAATGGTGCATGAGAGCAGCGCTCTCTGCCTCATGGAGCTTTCAGTCAAACAATTAAATATACCATTACTTGAGTACAACTATGATAAGATCTGCAATAGTTTTTTTTTTTTTAAGATTTTATTTATTTATTTGACAGAGAGAGACATAGCGGGAGAGGGAACACAAGCAGGGGGAGTGGGCAGAGGGAGAAGCGGGCTTCCCGCCGGGCAGGGAGCCCGATGGGGGGCTTGATCCCAGGACCCCGGGATCATGACCTGAGCTGAAGGCAGACGCTTAACGACTGAGCCACCCAGGCGCCCCAAGGTCTGCAATAGTTAATACAGAATGTTATTTCAATCTAAACTTTGAAGAATGGAAACAGGCTTCCTGGAGGAAGCGACGCTTAATTGTGACTGACTGTGTGAAGGGCAGCAAGCGTTCTAGGCAGAGTGAACAGTATGTGCAAAGGCCTGGAAGCAGAGAAGAGGTTGGGGCCTGAGACCAGTGGAGCTGGAGGGAACAATTTTAGGGAAGAGTGTGGAGTGATGGGCTGGTAGACTGGCTAACATTAGTGCCTACAGGGCCTCGCAGGCAGCTACGGAAGGGTTAAACAAAAGATCGACGTAATTCAATTTTTAATTTTAAGAAGATCGGTTTGCTCTCTATGGGTAACAGGGATGGGAGAGCAGTAGGTAGGGCAAGACAGTGGAAGGGGTTAATGTAGTGCTTCAGCGCTGAAATGATGGTGGCTTTAGGTCAGATGTTTAGACTAAAAATGAAGAAAAAGTGGGCACAAGATAAATTTAGAAAGTAGTAGACTAACTGATGTGGGGAATGAAGGACTGAGGGGTTAAGGATGATGCCTGCTTTCCCAGCTGAAGAACTAGGTATAAAGTGGAGCTATTTATTCTCTTGTATCTTCTACCTCTAATCCCATTTTCATGCCATATTAACAAAGTAATCTCTCAAATGAAGTTTAATCCCATAACTTGCTGCTTAAAACCTTTCCATGGTTCTCCAGGGCTGACAGGATAAAGGTAAGTATGCTCCCTGTGATAAATAAAGGCCCTTCTAGCAAGCTCCAAGCTAGCATTCCAGCTATGGCTCATGTTTATTCTCCTATGCATCAGCCACCCAGAATTAATTGTCATCCTCCAAATATTCTACACCAGGTCACATTCTCCTGTGTTTCTGTAAATGTCAGCCAAAACTACTTTAGAACATAAGAAAGAGGAAAAGCATAAAAAAATGTTAAAAACTCACAAAGGACATCATGCGTAGTTTATTACATAATCGAATTCCATGTAAAACAACTAGTCCCTTTTTAATAAAGACACACCAGTAATTTCTTAGTACCATTGCACCTAATTATTCTTTTTTTTTGTCGTTCCATCTACACATCCAACTTCTATTCAAAACCTGCCTCATTAACTCTTCATTTTTAATCCTTCACTTTCATTTCACTTTTATTTTTTTTTTTTCTGTTTTTCAATGTTTTTAAACTTAGCTCCACTGATGAGGGAGCTAGAGCATTCAATTTTTGTTTCTGATTTAATCTTGACACAAAGCAATGAAGAAGCAATTTGCAACCTAGACTTCCTCATTCCCCTGTTGTGGGTTCAGAAAGCTTTTCACACCTATTGTTACTCTGCCAAAAGTTAGCTCCCTTCCCTGCGCCCTTCCCCCACCATCGGCTGTGTGGTCAGAAACTCGGGTAATTGCAAGCGTTAACCACTAGATGGCACGGGTGGGCCAATAGGGCCAAATGTTTACCGGGCTCACCCTGAAACTGATGAGGTTCAAAATTAAGATGGGCAGAAGTAGGAACTGTCAGCTGGGGAATATGGGTTAGCGCTTTTTTTTTTTTTTAAGGTACAGTACTTGGAGAAAAAAAACATTTCTTCTTTTCCAGTAAGTACGACGTTTAGTGATAAAACTAGCCTCAGTTACAAGGCCTTTCAATCTGGCCTCTTACCTCAGCTCCCACCCTCTCCACATTCTGCCCCCCAACCCCTCTGCTACACTGACCCCTTTGATGCTTCTCCAATCCTCCAGGACGGCTTTTACCTCAGAGCTTGTGCACTTGCTCTTTCTTTCCAGGATATCCCTCCGTCTCCCGCCCAAATGTCTGCATGGTTTGTGTCTTCACTGCCTTTCATCTTTGCTGAAATCTTACCTTTTCAGGGACTTCCTGACTTCTCTCAAACACTCCCACACTTTCCTCTGTTTTATTCTTCTTCAAAATGCTTGTTAACCTTCTAACTTCTGCATCTTTTTTTTTTTAAAGATTTTATTTATTTATTTGACAGAGAGAGCGCAAGCAGGCAGAGCAGCAGACAGAGGGCGAGGGTAACTTCTGCATCTTTTTTCCTAGCTTTCTTACTTTGCAGTATTATTATTGTTTATTTATTGCCTTCTCCCTCTAGAATGTGAGCACCATGAAGACAATAATTTTTCTGTTTTGTTTCACTCCTAGAGCACATAAGTACTTAGAAGTCTAGCAAATGGTAGGTGAATGCCTATGAACACACTCATATAGTTTAAGCCAAAAATTACCAAATACTTTCAAAAGATCTATTTTTGGTACACCTAGGTGGCTCAATCAGTTAAGCATCCCCCTTTGGCTCAGGTCATGATCTTGAGGTCCTGGGACCCAGTCCTGGGATCCAGCCCCAAATCTTGAGGTCCTGGGATCCTGAGCAGGGAGCCTGCTTCTCCCTCCCTGCTCTGCTCCTACCCCCTGCTTGTGCTCACTCTCTCTCTCTCTCTCTCTCTCAAATAAATCTTTTTTTTTAAAAAAAAAAGATCTATTTTTCCATTACCTCACTACTTAAGATGACAGAAAATGAGATGATTCTGCAAAGCACTGAGGACAGTGTGTATGAGTGTGTGCATATCTGTGTGTAAGTAGACCAGCTGTAGGTTAAGAATGTTCACTTAGGAAAAGAGAGGGAGGTTAACTACTATAGTTTTCTTAAAAATTAACAAAAATGGGTTTCCAGGGTACCAGATATTGACAAAAGTTGACTTTTGTAGGGCTGTGTCTGACTTGGTAAGAGTCTATGGAACCCTGTTGAGAATTCTCCAGTGTGATCTCTATATACCCAACCACAGTACTCAATTATTAATTTCCATTTCCCTAATGACAACGTATGGCCTACCTCAACCAGACCAAAAAACAAAACAAATAAACATTAGCACAGTAATTTTTTAAACTTAAAAAAGCCAACAAACTTTGTTTTTCTCCACCATCAATTCATAAAGCCTTGGATTCATTGTGCTTCTTGCAGATGGAAACAGTGCACAAATAATAAGAAAGGAAGATGATAGGGGAATCATAGATTCAAATTTGCAAATTTGCAGGGTTTTCAGCGTTTTAGTAGTAATGTCAAATCCCATCTGCTTAAAATATTTCAGCAAAGGTCATATGGCATTCATTGAAGATTGTATCTTTAAAAAGTTTAGTTCAGAAAATATATGTATTTATGCTCATACCAACAGCAAAACTGCCTAGATATTAAAATAAAAATTTATTTTCTTCCATCTTAGGTTTATGAAGCCCCCAGTAGTAGGAAACTTTCTGGACTCTCCTCAGTGCCCCTTATGGAATTCATTCATTCTACAGATACTGAGCACCCATAATGTCCCAATTACCTTGTAAAATGCTGCACCTAAAGAAAATGAACAAAAATAGTCAGGGTCTCTCAACTTGCAAGATGGTGAGGGAGACACTAAGAGGAGAAATTTTAATACAGTGGATGCCCACTATGATCTGAGAAGTCCTGGATGCTCTAGGAGTACTCTGGGGGAGAGTATATCACTAGGAGATTTCCAGAAAGGATGTCCAAGGATAACAGGAGTTGGCCAGTGAGGAAGGGAAAAGTGTGCCTTGGGAACCACATGTAGGAAGACCCAGGCAGCAAGGAGAACCTGGTATATCCAAGAAATTGGGAACATTACAGAATGGGTAGAGGTGGTACAAAGAACATTTCAGAATGGCTCAAGGTGGTACAAAGAACCTGGTATATCCAAGAAATTGGGAACATTTCAGAATGGCTAGAGTACAAAGTTGGGGATGAGTAGAGGTGGGTAATTACCGGAGGGGGAGGGGTCACATATGATAAGATAAAGTACGAGTTTGAATTTAAGGGCAAGGAAAATTTGTTATAATGTGTTGAATGCTATACATGTAGTTTGGGGAATGGATTGAAGAAAAGTGAGACTGAAGGCACGGCCTGTGACAACCTAAATGGAGTGAGTAGGGAAGGGGCGTGGCATCACGGGAAGTGGAAACAGGAAGGGAAGCCAGTGGATTCAAAAATCTATCCAGGACAGAGAATGGGCTCGGCTCCAGGGCTGGATGTAGGAGGTGAGGAAGGGAGAGAAATAAAAGATGAAAGCCAGGTGTCCAGGAAGAGTGCTGTGCTACAGCCTCAGTTAGAGCACAGGAGGAAGGTACCAGTTGGGAGGGTAGACGCTGAAAATAGTTTTGAGTTTGAGGTAGTTGAGCACCTCTTAGTATATCAGAAAGGCAGTTGGTGTATGGAACTAAAGCTCAAGACAAAAACATAAGCTAAAGGGAGAGATTTGTGTTAATTTTTTTTTCCTGTTCAATGCTACCTATGTATATTTTGTAAATCAGAAAATATACAATTAGCTCACATCACTCTCTATGCTCAAAATAAAAACGTATTATTGTAGGGCAATATGAAGGACTCTTGTTTTTTGTGCCTTAGCAAAATGGAACAGCAACTCTGTTCATCAGCTGAAAGATCCCACTGTTTGCTATCACTAGTGCAAAGATATAAAAACCCATTTATAAGATACAACTGTACTTTAAGTCACAAGTATGTAGTTAGCATGCTGTCTTAAAACAAGGTAGCAATTACCTAGTGATTAGCTGTTAATCTGTCTATTCAAACTGATTTTCTGTCTCTTAAAAATAGCAAAAATTATACAGGGCTTAAATCAATTTGATGTGGAAAATTAGTTTTCACCCCTATGCTAGAATTTCAGTATTAAAGAGAAATTGATTCTACACTGTAGAGTTGGCATGCAGGAAAAGAAAAGAAGGAAGGAAGGAAAGAGAGAGAGAGAGAGAGGAAGAAAAAGAAAGAAAGAAAGAAAGAAACAAAGAAACAAAGAAAGAAACAAAGAGAAACAAAGAATGAAACAAAGAAACAAAGAAAGAAAGAAAGAACGGAGGGAGGGAGGAGGGCGGGAGGAAAGGAAGGAAGGAAGAAGAGAGGAACGGAAAGGAAAGGAAAGGAAAGGAAAAAAAAAAAAACCATACACTATGCATGACCCCAATTTCAAATTTCACTTGCTGGCAGTTCATTAATTCTTATGTTTTGGGAATTCCCTCTGCTGGGGGATGCAGAGGTGAATGAGAGATCTGGTCTCTGTGCTCACACAGCTTACAGCTCTAACTTTCAGCAGGGGAACACACTCATGTGCAGAATTCACGGTGCTGCTAAGGTCTCAGGGGGAAAAGAAGGGTGTTTATCAAATGTGTTTTGTAATAGCATTCCTCCCATAGAAATGGTTTTTATCAGTGTCAAGTTGAAAGAACATATAATTATAACAGCAACATGTACATATCATCTTGCCAGCTACCCTGAGGCCTTCGGAATCTCTATATGTGTATGCCTGGGACCAATCCTAGCCTGACAGGTGGCTATGAGACAGCCTCGAGGAGCTCTGGCCTGTAAGTATATGCAGGGCTGAGATTTGGGCAAATTGAGTAACTTGCTATGAAAATACATATTTTTCTTACCTCCAACATCTCAATGATTTATTTCTAAGGAAGGAAGGCTCATGCCACCAATTGTCACTACAAAATAAAAATAGTATGTGTTCTAAGAAAGTCTATTCAAAATCTACTTAGGCACTCTTTCAAGTGCATTACATTTTTTAATTCATCTAATTCTCATATTAAGAATGAAGTAGATACAATTATTACTCTCTTTTTAAACATGAGGAAACCAAGGCATTAGAAAAATCACTCCTTGAGGAGGTGGTCGGTAGACCTACGTCAATCAAATAAGCCTCTCCGTTCATTTTCTGAGAATCTTACACTATCACTAAGCATTTGTTGTAGCGGTAAACAAGGTATTTATATATTTTGCAAAAATCTGTCTCTAAGTCTCAGAGATAGCAAACCACAAACTTTAAATTCATTAGCAGACTATGTGTGTTGCATTGCCTGTTTGAGGAGTGGATGGTGTTTCTACATACACACCCTGGAAAAAATCTGATTAACTTAGTTTTAATCCTGTATTTCAACTTAGCAGACAAGGTCACTCTAGTTCCAACCTGTTAACAAGATTAATAATAATAATAATAATAAAAGATAGCTAACTTTAATTGTGAGGAATAGTTCTAAGTAACTATTTATTAACTTTAAGTGAGACAAGTTTTGTATTGGGGTATGCTGCTAGAGAATTGTGTTTATTTGCATTTTTTATATTATCTTAGGAACTGGTGAGGATAACTGTGCTTCATCACCTTTTCCAGGTCAAGGCACATGTAGAAAATGATAACATTTGGAGGCACACTAGGGTAACGGGCAAGACTACTCTAGGCTGGAGGCTGACGGCCACATCCTCCTGTCTTGCCAGCTACCCTGAGGCCTTCGGAATCTCTATATGTGTATGCCTGGGACCAATCCTAGCCTGACAGGTGGCTATGAGACAGCCTCGAGGAGCTCTGGCCTGTAAGTATATGCAGGGCTGAGATTTGGGCAAATTGAGTAACTTGCTATGAAAATACATATTTTTCTTACCTCCAACATCTCAATGATTTATTTCTAAGGAAGGAAGGCTCATGCCACCAATTGTAACTACAAAATAAAAATAGTATGTGTTCTAAGAAAGTCTATTCAAAATCTACTTAGACAAACTAACAGCATTTTGAAAGAATAAAATGATTATGAAAGGTAAGGTATTACTATCATAGTCATTTCAAAATTTTTATTCACATGCTTTTACACAAATTACTGTATTTTGTATCGTATATTGTACTTTATACAAATGGTCCAGGTACAATGTTTATGATATGGAATAAAAACATTCAAAAGGTCATGTGTCTAATGGTGTACATTCAACTAAAAGGGGATTTGGGAGTCTGAAAATAGATAACTCATCTGTAACGAGGTGGAATTCTAGCTAAGAGATATAATAACATATAATAATAAAGTGTGATGGCAATACATAAGAAGGGAAGCACAAAGCAAGTCTATAGGGGTTCAAAGAAGAAAGCACTCATGCAATTGTGGGAGAAATAAGAATGATTAAAGGAGGAGACGGTTTTTAATGGGTTGAGCTCCCAAAATGCTCCCATGTCAGCAGGTGAAGGTGGAGACAGGACAGGGACTCTATGGGAGCCCAGGTGAGTAACTGCAAGCAGCAGAGTAAGGACAGAATATGTGCTTCCATACCCAGGAACCAGGGATGGGATCCGTTATGTTATGTGTATATTTTCTCTATAAACGAGTAGAGGGTGATGACCCTCAAAAGTTAATCAACTGATAGATGGGGGCACTAGAATCCCAAGGGCTCCAGTACGCACTGAATTGGGCAAGTAATGAGGAGCCGTAGCATTTTTTTTTTTTTTTTCTTTTGAAGCAAGTGAATCCGTGACTAAGGTCAAGGAAAGGGGAGAATAATCGATAAACTTGTATGGAAGAGATTAGAAAAGGTGGTTGTTGCAGTAATTTGGGTAATGGACAAAGATGACCTGGGCTGGAATTATTTAATAACTGTAATTACCTGTGGCATTTTATAATTTCATACTTGAAATGATCCCCCGAGGCACATCTTATTATCCCCACTTTACATATGAGGACACTGAGGCCCAAAGCCAAACTTTGACTCCACATCCCAGGCTCTTAATGTTACACTGCCCCTCCCCACTAGCAGGTGCTGTCCAGGGGAAGAGAAAGCATGGCCGCTGGAGAAAGACTTGATGGAAGTGGAATCCGTCACTAGGAAAGGTAAGAATCAGAAATTACTTCAGATGACCAGATGGATTTGGTGATCAGACAGAAAAGCTCTTCTGCTGACCCTGAGGATGACTGGCTACCCCAGCTGGAATGCTCTATTGGGTGTTTGCAAGAGATGAGACATAAAAATGCAGATTTGTGGGTGCTGCTCACAAGTGATAGTTCCAGAGAGACAGGGAGAGAAAGACTACCAGGGGCAAGATCTTAGGGTCACTCACAAGTCAGGACATACAAGGACGAATACTAAGGTTTAGGGTTTTGGTAAAATTTAAACCCAAAGAGCAGTTTTACTAATTGCATTAATTTTAATTGTATTAATTTAGAAATAATTGATTCCTAAAATATGTTTATTTTTACTATAAAAACAATGTCAGATGAAATGAAGAAATAAAAAATGGTAAAAAATGCTGCTTCAACTTTCTGTTTCAATTTCAGAATGATCAGCATGTTGCCAAATATTTCTAAATTGAACCAGGTAGGGTAATATAAGATTACAATAAATTGCTTGTTTGGTTTCTGCCGTGACAGAAGCTGTGAGAGTTTTCCCAAAGTCTCATCTGATGAGCAACCTGATAAGACAAACTATGACAATAATTATCTCCATAGAAACAGGTTTGAATAATGGACGTATAGTACTATCTGGTATACACATTAGTTATTTTAGACCCCCAGTGGTTCTTCCTTAATTCTGCCTATAAAATTTAGCTGATTTGTTGCAGAACTGTGCACTGGAATAGGTAATAAAACCCATGTTTTTCAGGAGGATCAGATACTTTCTTAGATATTTTTTAAGCAATAGGTAATCTCTCTTGCCTATGGGGTATCTTCAAGTTCTAGTTTATTTCCCTACTTTTTAGAATGTATCTGAGGTGACTTGGCAAGAACAAAGAGAACATTGAGATGAAAGACGTCAATATCTAGTGCCACCTACTGTCAACACTGAACTCAGAGATTGGTTTTAGGTCAGTGACTGGTGTGAACACTTGGGTGCAACATTGTTTGCTATGTCCAAAAATCTTCAGTGAAAACATCTGCCTTAACCTTTAGAAACTGAACAGGCAATAATATAATTCCTTAGAGGATAAACACAGGACATTTGCTAGAAAAATAATAAAAATCCTAATGGAGTAGGGGCCTTTTAAAAGCACTATTAGTGATTACCCTTGTGGTTTGGAATGAAAAAGGTGGAGCAGGTGCCAATTTGTATGTGAGTATTTCAATATAGAGTAGTATAATTTAATTTTACACTCACATATTTGGGTTTCTAATAAGGGTTACATTTAACTTTAAAATACAGTGGTCCATGGGCGCCTGGATGGCTCAGGATGGCTCAGTTGGTTAAGCGACTGCCTTTGGCTCAGGTCATGATCCTGGAGTCCCGGGATTGAGTCCCACATCGGGCTCCCTGCTCGGCAGGGAGTCTGCTTCTCCCTCTGACCCTCCCCCCTCTGACCCTCCCCCCTCTCATGTGCTCTCTCTCTCTCTCTTTCTCATTCTCTCTCCCTCAAATAAATAAAATCTTTAATAAAATAAAATAAAATACAGTGGTCCACACAATTTAGAAGGCTGACTTACTAACTGGTTAAACTTGTCTCTATCAAAAACAAATGTAGTGATGGTGATTAATTCAGCACTCCTCCAACTGGGAACTGAAGATGAGCTAAGACCTCATCCTGCTCTCTGACACCTGCCCTCTCCCCCGCCCCCCAAATATTATATACCTGGTTAAGCAGATAGTAGCTAATAACCTTGAAGGGTAAGAGGCAGTGAAAATGCCCTCCTGCTGAGGAAGAGAGTTGTTGGGGATGGGATGGCAGGATTACAGAAGATCTGTGTCCTGCCAGTGCACAGCTTTATAGCAAACGTGTTCCATTGATACCAAACTGTTTCTTCTGCTCTCCATGGAACAGGAACAATAGGGATTGGAGAACTGAAAATCTGAAAATGAGTAAATCATTCCATTTTGTCCACAAGGACTAGTCAATAGCCCTGTTCTTTTTTTAAGTGACAACTATAAAGAGATCTTATTTGGGATGAAGAACGAGTTGGCTAGGGAGACTTGAAATGGATTGCCTGTACTAATTGATTACAGGAACAATCCCTCAATATTTATAAAGTGGAATAAACAAAACAAAATTCTGCAACCTTGTTCAGGATAGATCACAATTTTGACCAGTGTAGCTGAGGTGGAGAACTGCTTTCCACTTTTTTGTTAATTTTATCACCTAGTATGTATGTGTGTATGTATGTATTTATTTATTTATTTACTCACTTATCTTTACTATAGCCCAGTGTAACCCAAAGGGTAATTTGCAAAGGGTAATCTACAGTATCATCAACATCACCTGAGGGTTTGTTAGATATGCAAATTCGAAGGCCCATACTGGACCTACTGAATCAGAAGCTCTGGGGGTTTGGCTTAGGAATCTGTGTTTTAACAAACTCTCTGGGTAATTCTTAGGTCTGCTAAAATTTGAAAGCACATGTCTGGACAATGAATAGAGGCGCCCAAAGAAGACAGGAGCTCAGAATAAGCAAGCTTTGTGATTCTTCCTACCAAAGCTAAATTAAAAGAATATCACTCAGACCCAAATGAAATCTCTCTTGGTCTCCAAAGAAAACATAATCCCATTGGACGGCAACCTTACAGAGATAAGGAATAGTCACTCCCAGAATGGCATTTCTCCTACATGGGGAGGGGGCTTATAGTCACCATATTACAGGACACAAATTTGAATATGAATGCAGTACAATGTTCAAGACAAGTTTGGGATTACAAACATTACTGCTGACTGCCTTTGGTGTGAATACTTATGAGTTAAATATCACAATCATTGCTATGTCTCTGGTCTAAGTTGCTATTACTGTGTACATTTATGATATGGCTCTCTTATTTCCCAAGTTTCTCTCAGCACACTCAACGTGTAGCCTTCACTCACCATTTGCAAATAAAGCAAATGTAACTCCAAAAGTACATTTTAAGTATAAATGAGATTTAACGTCTACCCATGAATGGCACAACCCAACTAGCCATTATTCTTAATGACTAAAGAATAACAGATCCAAGAATTGGAGCTCCAGGAATAGCCAGCCCCTCCCCTGGGAACAGAGCAAGGAGGTTCCCGGGAAGCCTGCAAGTTTACGTAGACCAATTCATCAGTAACATCTGCCTTCTGAAGGATATTAACCAGGGAAATATTGGGAAAAAAACACAAAGCCTAAAAATAGTATGTTTTCGCACTGTAGCAATACAAAATCAGAGAAGCTATTACCTTTCTACTACTTTAACCCTCAAAGTCTGGGGATGTACAATGAGATGGAGATCAATGAAATCATTATTTAGTGAATTTGACCAATTTAAAAATTAGGCAACTTAATTGTCTCCCCTGTAGCTACTCTATTCCTCAACTAACGGTTTTTAAAATATACATATATAATTTTTCCATCTCTCTAATTCCCTTTTCTTATGAAGACAAAAATAATATCATATTTTTGGTAATGATATTCTTTTTCATATGTTTACTTTATCTATTTACCAGTAAAAGAATCTTATTCTCTTTGGGAAAATATTTTTCATTTTCTATTTTTAGTAGACATCGTAACAGCTTTTGATTAAATCCAGATGATTAATCATTATTTTCATTAATTATCCAGACAAAGATGTGCGTATATTATACTTCTCCTTCCTGACAAGAGAGGATCTCTTGGCAAACTTGATTAATTTGTTTTGCATCCAAATTAAGTGAAGCATAAAAATAAATACTAGTAGTTTCCAGCAATCTGAAGAAAAATTAAGAATAAACAGTATGAAAAATAATACTAGGAAAAAAACACATTGTTTTAAAAGAAATATTTGTTGAGGTTTTGTCAGTGACAAAAATAGAAAAATGCCTTAGTAACTGTTGAGAAAATTTGAAAGTTTTCTCAACTTATATTGTCAATATATAAATTTGGAGCAATATAATGGTGGAAGTTAGGATTGCTTCTTATTTTGAATTCACATGGCCTCAAGAATTAACAAAACTAATTTTAGATATTTTTTAAACTGTAAAAAACCTTACTGACATGTCATTACTCTCAGAGTCCAGTATGCTGGACACAAAAATAATACATATTGACCACAGAGAAGCAATTGTGCAGAGGTTGGAATGCCAATATATAAATCAAATCCACTATGTAAAACTGAGTTATTTATAAATCCTGCTCTCTTGACAAAATAAGGTGGGAATGAGATACTTGCACACAGGAAAGATAAAGGATAAATAGAAAGGAAATCTTTATCTTGGTGAAAACACTCTGTCCAGAGGCAGAGGCATTTTTGAAATTAATTGTCATATATAATTTTTGATGGATAATGCTGATTTGTATAAAGGTACCAGTTTAGGATATTTTCAAAAGCTTGGTAATATATTAATTCATTTTATCCTTGTATAAGCACTAGTTTGTGAATTATTTAGCTGATTCAATAATTCATTTTAATTAGAAAACATTATTTATATACTTGGTGATTTCAGGAGATTTCAAATCATATTATTGAAGAGAGTAAAAGGAAAATGTTAATACCAAATATATATATATATATACCACACAAAATACCACCAATATATAATATCACATATGTATAAAATATAAAAAATTATAGGTTTATGTGATAATTTTTCAAACTGCCTTAAATCATGAAAGCCATCTAACAAACCTAGGATATAAGGTATAATATCCTTTGAGTAAATAGATATGTAAAATGTTTTCCAAACAGCAGGTGGCAATCTTTGTAAATTTGATTGCAGCAACACCATTTTAACTCTATATATGCAGATGAAAGACAGTTTTAAAAGACCAGTTATGAACCTTGGTATGCTCACAGTAGTTTACATAACTTGAAATATTAGAAGGGTCTTATTTAACCATGACTACTGTCCTAATGAAACTTCTTCCTGGTCATATACATGTTTTTGTTTAAACGCTTCTTACTTCTTCTGCACCACAGGCGGAATTTCACAGTACTTCTCTTGTATAGGTCTCCTCAACAAAATCCTACTTGCTGGTTCCTTCTTATTGTTCTGAATTATGTGGCCTTAAGAATTAACAAAGCTAATTTTAATCTTTTCTAAGGTCTAAAAACATCCTACTGACATATTGTTACTCTTAGAGTCCAGTTTCTATTGATATTAGTGTTGGACTGTGAGAAGTCTTTAGAATTCTGGCTATGGGGAAATACAAAGTTTTGACTCAGGGTTATCTCTTAGAATGCCTTGTTTTGTTGTTAGTGTTGTTGTTGTTGTTGTTTTCTAAATTGATGTAGTCATGTTTGGTAGAGACAGAAATCTACTACTTTCTGAACTGAAAAGGAACCTCAAACAGCTGTTCTCGCCATACCTACTGGAACCAGATAGCCAGAGAGATAAGCTAGCTTGCCCACCAACCATTAGTAGCAGCAAATGGACTCTAATAGGGTCTTCAGATTCTTTAAGTTCAGCACTTTATACCCAGCTGTGAAACTTAGAATTTTCATCCTATCATTTTTCTAGCATGCTTATAGCAACTTTGCCTATGATATCATTCTAAAATCCTAATTTTCATTTATTTATTGAGTCTTCAGTATGTCAATAATATTTTATGGAATGTATGCACAATTTGGAAGGAATCTTTGTTGTAAATGATTTTTTTTTTAAATATATGATCAATAATCTGGACAATTTTTGACCTTTCCTTTTTTTCTATGCTTATATGTAAGATCCTTTACCATAACAACATTTCCATTCTTTCACTACCAATTAAGACCTTATGTTTTCATTTCAAAATGTGTTCCTCATAATAGAAAATGGCCCAAGGGCAAGGGAATGGGGATGTCCAAAGTCCTACACGGAGACAGACTAACAGCAGAATTTAAAAGTTTCTTAATTTCAACATCATCTCTTTATTTTCTCACTTAGCTATCTAACACTTATGTCTTTCTATTTCCACCATAAGTCATAAAAGGTAACTGTTTTTGTATTCTCAGTAAACAAATATTTCATGAACATAGTGAAAAAAAAGTACCCCCAGCCAATTTAAATCTTATCTAGCCATGTTATTGTTCAATGTGGCTTCCTTTGTATTATCACATTTTTCAATGTGATTTTCCAGCAAATACCTTAAAAAAAACCCATGGAAGAAATCGTCTATGACACATAAACAAAGGAAACCCCATACATTATGGAAAAAGTAAATTGCCGCTTATCATTAGCAGTCCTCCAATGGAGGAAGTACTGCCCTTCATGATGAGAGTTCTAATCCTTTTTTTTTTTTTTTTCAGGTAACAACATGTTTCCATTGAGATCACGTCAGTTCGTTCTCACCAGGACATCGCTGCTCACTGCATCTTCTAACTTCTTCGCCGGTGCCTTCACATTGCTGGCCTGTTACTGCTACGCCCTGACACGTCCTCATTCGCCTTTCCCAGCCACCATCACAGGACTTGGAACATCCGCTCCAATGACCCCACTGATTCCACTGACCGTTGGCTGAAAGAAATGTGTCATGGTCAATGGCAGTAGCCCTACTGCAACTGTTTTAAGAAGTTCAAAATCTGAAGACCATTACTGTTTGCTCAATTTTTATTAATCTACCACTATGAATAAACCCTATTCAAACATTTGACTTGCTAGTCAAATATAGAACACTGTGATTAACCTAAGTTTATGTAAGTTTCTCAGAATCTTCAAATAGACACTGAAACTTACTTGTAAAAAGTACAAGTTCAGTGCTAAACCTTATCAATTTAATCTATATTTGATCTAAGCATCTCCAGAATTTTGTTGCTTTATTAGTGTGACATACAGTAGAATGAGCTCTGGTACAATTGGCTTCATTTATGAGAAATATGTAATTATCTGATTATTCCATGACTGGCATGGTTCTATCACATTGTATAAATGGCAGGCATTCTTTAAATGTAGTCATCAGGCCTCACCTGTGCACTCAGGGTTATAGCACTCCCTGCTTTCCGCCCATGGCCCTCTGCATTCAGAGCCCCCATGAGCCGCTGCAGTGCATTGCCGGCTTCTCTGCTGGGTCCCATTCGAGCATGTCACTGAGCACTGACTCCACGAACTCCACTCTTGCCACTGTCCATCAACTGCCAAAGCAGAAAGAGAGACAGTGTAAGGAGATGTTCCAATAGAGAAGGCTGTACAGAAAGTACAACATAAAACTAACCCTGGAGGTGAGTCCCAACCAAGGGACTCTAAGTGAAGACAATGGAAAGTCATATTGGCATTAAACGTTTTTATTACCCCCCAAACTACTATTACCTTATTTTCTCACTTCTATTTCCTTTTATGTATCCAGTATCTTTCTCTCTTTTTTTTTTTTAATATTTCATTTATTTATTTGACAGAGAGACACAGCGAGAGAAGGAACACAAGAAGGGGTAGTATGAGAGGGAGAAGAAGGATTCCTGCCGAGCAGGGAGCCCCATGGGGGGCTCGATCCCAGGACCCTGAGATCATGACATGAGCTGAAGGCAGATGCTTAATGACTGAGCCACCCAGGTGCCCCTCCAGTATCTCTTTTGAAACACTTATTGCTTCAAAATATTTATTGATTACTCAACAATGCAAGACCTTGGGCTAGGTGAGGAGTACACAGAGCAGTGAACGAAATAAATAACTGATCAATAACTACAGAGCTCACGTTTTAAAGAAGGAACCCCTATAATGAATTAAGTAACTAATTACATGTTAAATAAATTAATTATATAGTATTGCTTCAAAGGATAATTTCAAGACACTAAGAGCTTGGAGGGCCTGGGCTTCTTTGACAAAGTGAAGTTTCAGACAAGCCTTGCAGAATAATGAGGAATAATGTGATAGATGCTATAAGAAATACAGAAATTAAAAGAATATGAATCCCACCCTCAAAAACCTTGTAATTTAGGAGAATTACATCATGCATACAAATAAGTAAATAAAAGGTTAAAAGCAGTAACATTCTAACATGGCACATGAAGGCTTTCAGAGGATGGATCACAACTACTTAGGGTGATTATGTTAGATTAATATGGTGAGATTTGGATAATTTAGACAAAGGAGACAGCATTCACAAAGGCATAATCCCATAGGCCACAAAATGCAAGTATGCAAAGGAACCGGGCAAAAATATTTACTCAATTTAGAATGCATAAACTAGAATATAAGTGTTATAAATGCACTCATATATGACTGTCTACTTTTTCCCATATCATTCCATGGTTCTGAGTTTCATTACAGTAAAAGAGAATTCACCATAAATCCAAAGTTCCAACATAAGATAATACTGCTGTGAAAACCTATCCACCCATCTAAAGAAATGAAAAAGCTTGGCAGAATATGTATAAGTGCTGTCAACCTAATTTCAGGCCTTGTAGGTAGCTATTTAAAAGAAGATTGTTTAATAGGTAACTGGCTGTACTTAATAAACCCTTTGTGAGATTAAAAATCACAAAATGCCAATTTAATCATTCCATTCATGTAATTTTAGCATTTCACTTTATTAAAAGTACCTGCTACAATCTTATTCGCTAGACAAACAAGAAAAGGCTAGTGAATCAATGGAATGCTATAAATTATCCATTTCTTCTCTAGCTTGGCTTTGAAGATGAGTGCATTTTTCATTTCAGAACTTTGCCTTTCAAGAATAATACTTATTGAGCTTGCATTATGAACCCTTACTATCTATCCTAGACATTCTTAGAAGAATTTAAAAAAATAAGATTCATGCCTGCACCTTACCATCTATTGGCAAAAGAATGTACAGGTATTCAAATTTTTGAAAACATTCAGAAAGCAACACATAAACAAAGATGAATTAGGTGATTTCAACCTGATTCAATGCTAAGTGACTAGAATAAAGGAATATGTGATGTCCTTGAGAATTCTGGTTTGAGGTAAACTTGTAGATTTTTTTTTTTAATTTTTTAAATGAATGTAACAGTTACAGACTCACTGGCAAAGAAGAGAGGATAAGTCTTTCCAGCTAAGATGTGGAGTCAGGAATGAGCAAGTCAAATGTGGAAATCAGAGAGAAGATAATTTGGCAGGGTGTTGTATTATCGGTGAGGAATAAGAAAAGACCTTGCTGAAAAGAGATTAGGAAAAATGAGAATATTTGTGAAGTGTTTTGCTCCGTTGGCTTTTCCTGAAAGAAGACTTTTCATCACCATTAGTAAAATAAATAAATAAATAAATAAATAAATAAATAAATAAATAAATATAACATTTTAAATTCATACATTTGTAGTATTAGTTGTTCTGTCCTTTCTGCTAATGTATACATTTTATGATTTGATTAAAGTTCAAGATTGAGTTAACATTAGACATTTCAGGGAACTTTTGAGGTTCATCATTACCATAAACATCAACAAAACAAGTATTTTAGATACATACAGTTTATAAAGTTAGTTACAGAAAAGATATAGCAATGAAACTGAAGACATATCAAGTGGATGTTTTTGGTGTTCTATTTTACACTGAGAACTAGAAGTCCCTTTTATTAAACATTAACTGCACCATTATGAAAGACTCGATTTGGCAAAGTAACTGAGGAAAAAGAGGAAAACCCAATATTCCTTCAGAGTGATAAGTCAAAGTTACGGGGAAAATGGAAAATTGAGAAGTTAGAACCAGAGAGATATGTCAATTTAATTTAAAGCATTAGACAACAGAAAGAATGTCTTTTAGTGCCAAATGTGGGATATTGTTTTATTTCATTTTTTTCGGTTTAATATCCTAGAATTAAAAAAAAATCACCAATTGTGTTATTTTTAGGGACATCAGCCCCAAGACCTTTCAGAAATGCTAATATTATTTTACTGAATTGGGAAAAAGTGGAGGATTTTTGAGAAGTGGAAATTAAGAGTTCTGTCTTAGATATTTAAGCATCTCTGAGAATGACATATGCATTATATTTCAGGTATAAATGTTGAGATGTTTAAAAATAAAAACCACTCATCATATGATCTATTTAATATATTTTTTTAAAACCATTTATCTAAGTACTACAAGAAATGAAGGGACTCCTTTTTTGTTTGTTTTTACCTGATGTTTAACTGGGAATCCTTCAACCCTTGCATTCAGGTTTGCTTTCCACTTGGTTGAGGATGGAGACAACAGAGAAAATCAACCCTCTCCCTACCATCCACCCACCCCTGTATATCACAGACTTTCAGCATTGTAAGAGATATACCCCAGAATCATTGCAAACTCCAAAATTTGAAAATACTTCAAAGCTTTCTTTCTAAACCTGTGTTCCTATTGAAAGATCATTAACATCTTGTCATTCAGTCAGAAAAGTCTTACCAATAATTTGGGAAAATGGAAATACTCCAAACCTCTTCTTGGAGTCTTCTAATGAACTCACTGGTGAAGATGTACAAAGAAGCTACATGTGACTGACTCTACTAGACTCTGGGAAAACTGTAGTGATAAAGGCCCACCAAGCTCTGTTCTCATGGAACATGTACTCTGAGGGGGTTTTGGAGACAGATGATAAACAAGTAAATAAATGAATGAACAAGAGAGTTTCAGCCAGAAGTGTGATAAGGACAATGTGAGGAAAGAGAGCAATGTGACAGGGGATGCTCAGCCATGCCTCTCAGAAATGAACACATTAGAGCTGACTCCTGAGTCACTAACAGAAGCTAGAAATGTGAGGATCTGTGAAAATCTCTACACAAGAGCCAAGTCCCGAGGTCAAGAAAGTTTTGTGTATTCCAGAAAAGAGAAAAGGCTGGGGCTTGTGAGGATCACAAGAAGGGGCGGCGAGTGGCAGGAGATGGGTTCAATAGTGTGCAGAAGACAAATGCACAGGGCCCTGCAGCTTGTGTGACCAAGTAAGATCAGAAGCTATGAGAGGATTTCAAAGTAGGGACGTGATGTGACAGAATTTCTACTTTAGCACTTAATTTTGCAGTTGTGATTAGAATGCATTGTACAGAAACAAGGATCAGTATTGTAAGATGTTAGGGGACTATATGTAGCCCAGACAGAGGGGATAGTGGCCTAGATTACAGTATATCCGTCGAGATAGAGAGAAGGGGATGAATTTGTGATATTTTCTAGACGTAGAGCTGATAGGTTGGTAGTGGGATATAGAAAATCAGAGAATCAGGGATGACTTCTAGATCTCTGGCTTACTAAAAGGGTCGACGGTGGACCCTTTTACTGAACTGGGTTAGAGTAGGATTCAAACAGGTCAAGGGGTATATAGCCCTGAAATCAAACTGTCTATTTTGAACATGTTGAATTTATGATGCCATTATCAAAATGCAGGGAGGCCTACATTAAATTAACTTTGTTTGAAACCGTGCCTCCCAAATGTATTTGAAATGTAATCATCCCTCCTTTCTTTTCCATTTTCCCCCCCTTTTTGGAGCGCTGTTTGGTAAATATTGCATTAAAGTACATAATTTCTTCTATAATATGCAGCTAGGCTAAGATTTAACAGGTTCTTATTAGACTTTTTCAATTTCTCTTCATTTCCATCATAAGCATTTGCAGTTGGATTTTTTTTATAGTGTCATTTTTCAATTTAGAAACTCCAAATGCCTATTAATTTATGAACCATCTTACAAAGGTGACTAAGAATAAAGAATAATAAGGTTGTGTTTTGAAACCAGGAAAATGCTGAGAGATCAGCCTGTCTTACCATTATGCAATGTGTTTCCTTATACCACAATATCACCCTGGGGACAGTTAAAGTTTCCCTTCAGCAATGTGACACATTACTAGATTTTCTGGACCCAGAATAATTAAAATTGTGAAGGCTAAATTGCTAGATTCCTGGGGTTTACTTTGTTATATGAACTTCCTCCTGCCATATATAGAGAGTTACAATTGTGTTCTCCTGTCTGCCATGTACAGAGGCCAAATTAAATTCTGTGATACATTTTAATGAAAATATCGTGTTTCAGTCAATTTTCACATCTTCACCAATAATTGGTGACAATATAGACTAGGTTGGAGAACAACCACCACAAGATAAAGCCATGAATATTTTGGATAATAAAACTATCATTTTGGCAACTCTTTTGGGTTGGTTATTGCTGATTGATGAAGCTATCTATAGGGAGGAGTTTGGGGAGAATTCTGTCCTATGGTATGAAACTATCTGATTTAGTGATGGCAAATTTGGAAAGCACAGATTTTATTGAGTTGGGAGTTACTCAGGAACTGGAAAGACCTCTTGACGGTATAACACTGAAATATCAAAAGCCAACCTCTTGCTTTGGGCATATGCTGGAGAGCATAAACCTGGTTCCCATTGGCCATTTTAAAATAACTCACAAAAGGGGAAAAATAAAAATGAAATATAATTTAAAAATTAGAATTAAAAATAGAAGCAAGTTATTAAGGTAAGGCTAAGAAGAATAAAAAATAGTTGGGAAGTAAGTTAAGACAAAATTTGCATAAAAATAATAAAAGAAAGCAAGCCAAGATTAATAAAAATACAGTTTTTTAAAAATTCATAAACACTGGAAGATCACCAGAACAATGGTAAAAATCTGAAATGACACAAAGTGAATACAATTGCTATACGATAGACCAGAAGGTTAAGAAGACAAATTGCAAATTAATTAAAGAACAGGTTAATGAGGTAGCATTTGAGTTTCAAATTATAACATTCTCATGCAGAGACAACCAGAGACTTTTGAACCAAGGTCAGGCAAATGTTTAGCATCTTCCTGCTCACTGTCCTCACTGAAAGGGTTCCCTGCAGAGAGACTGTGGGCACATCACCCTCTCTTACTTGCTGAGGAATCAAACTTTAGGTCCATAGGAGACTGAAGCCCCTTGCTCTAGATAACAGAGATATTTGGGTCCAGCTTTGTTCCTGATGACCTATCCTTGGGTGATTCTTTCATTTTTTCTCAGGTTTTGTAAGAGACTATGAACATACCTGAAAAATACAACCTGGCAGGATCTCTCTATTGAGGTTCTGGATTCACAGGAATGCATTTCTCAAATGCAGGACTAACGAGTGGGACATGGCTTGGCCCCACAGACTGGCATGAGCCCTTATATATGTACTTCTCCCTAGTACAAACTGTGCAGAAGTAATTTGTAGGAGCCAAGGTCAGGCCACCCCCAAATGTGCCACTTTGACATGTCGATTATTTTAAATAGAAGTTACTTAAGAAACAGCCAATGCCAAAAGAATACTATGCCCCTGCCCCTTGTCCCCAGAAAGCAAGAAGCCCATCTCCCAGATGAAAGGTACCCTCTCTGTACTAAGAGGCAAAGGGACATCCTTATCACCAGAGATAGGAACTGTAGAGCCTAGAAGTCTATATAAATAACTCTTGTTACTTTTTTCTAATTTACTACTCTGGCCCAAATTCTGTTCAGAATGCCTTATTAATTGAAGTTCCCCAAATTAAGTTTTCTTTGTTCTGTCATTTCCTCACAGATTTATTGTCTCTGTCTAAAAAGTACAAAAACTCTCTGCCTTGGTCATTTCTTTAGGTCTCAATTTCATTATTGGGCCTCTGTACACACGTAATAAAACTTTGAGTTTTTGATTCTTAAACTAGCTGGGAGTCTTCGAAGCGTAGAAGGGAAATTTAAAGTCCTCCTCTACAAATTTCTTTGAGTCTGTGATTAAGGCTGTCTGTAAGAAACAGAGCTCAAAAACTATCCTAATAGCCTGAATTTATTTTACCTATTTCTTCTAAATCCTTTACTTTTATTATTTTTTAAAGATTTTTATTTATTTATTTGTCAGAGAGAGAGAGAGAGAGCACAAGCAGGGGGAGCAGCAGGCAGAGGGAGAAGCAGATTCCTTGATGAGAATGGAGCCCGATGCGGGACTTGATCCCAGGACCCTGGGATCATGACCTGAGCCGAAGGAAGATGCTTAACCAGCTGACCCACCCAGGTGTCCCAGCCAAATCCTTTACTTTTAAAGTAATATTATAAAAATCATGATAAGTATCCTCCACTTTGTTGTTTTTTACTTTTCAAGATTCTTTCACCTAATTTTAATCACGTAACAATTCTCTGAGATAGCAGGGTAATGGATGTTGGCTCCATTTTACAAATGAGAAAATTGAGGCACAGAGAAGATGAATAGGTTGTTTAAGTAAATATTGGTAATTAAAGATTGGGACTGAACATTAATTTGTGTCTTCTGATTTCCAGACCACTGTGTTTGCCACTGAATCATTAAATTAAATTCATTTATATTTATTGCAGCCTATAAATGAAAACTAATTTGTCAATAATTCTTTCATTTCTTTTAGTCTTCAATCTGTCACTCAATTACTACTTATCCCTATGCTCTATATTATTTGTACTTTACTACACAAATTGTATCAGAATAAGAACTGTCAAAACTGAAACAAAGAGGCCCAAACTTGAATCATTGGTTCCTTCCATCTTTCAACTAGCAGGGGGAAAAAAAAAAAAAAAAAAAAAAAAAATATATATATATATATATATATTACTCTAAAGTAATAAATATAGTAATAAAATAATAAATAAAGTAATAAAGTATATAACTTATATATATATATAAGTAATATAAATATATATATATATTACTCTAAAGTAATAAAATAAAGTAATAAAATAATAAATAAAGTAATAAAGTATATAACTTATATATATATAAGTAATATAAATATATATATATATATATTACTCTAAAGTAACATACTACAAAGAAAATTACTATAAACCTTGAGGCTTTGAATTAAGAATTTAAGATTTACTTTCTCTAAAGAACTTAATTTAATTTTGGAAAAGGCTGTATAAATTTTATTTTGGGGATATACATCTATATAATTTTAAGAGAGGACCTACCTAGAAAATGTAAATATTCCTTCATGTCTAACACTTTTCTTTCTCCATTTGAATATTAATAAAAATTGAAAACAAAAATAGGTAAAGTGATTAAATCACCCTAGATGAGGAGTCACCATCAAAGTGACATCCAGGAACTGGTCTGATATAGCTAGACTCGGTGCTATTAGCTGCTTGCTTGGTGCTCACAGCGAGGCTATGCCATCTCCTGTTGGATCTAAGACCATCACAGAGAACATTAACAACAGACAAGGTCACTCTGAGACTGTGATAAAGTGAGATAAAGTGAAAAACGGTCACAGCACAATCCACAAAGTTCCAAACTTTCTCTTCTCTCAGCTAATATGAGTGACTGACACTTGTTTACCAATTATAGCAAGTTTTCCCTCCTCCTGGATAATTCATTAAAATACCCAGTCATAGATTTTCTTCCCCCATCTAGACATTCTTAAATCCAGAGCAAAGCTCCACTTCCTAAAACCCTCCTTGAAATCACCCAAAACAAGTCCAAACCCTTAATAAGTCTTTCTAACACCCTCTAACCGAGATGCCCCACAGTTTCCTATGTTAATTTTCCCTCAATGCCAAGAGTAATGAATCCAACTTGCTCAAGGACAAGTGTCATCTTGATGGACTTTGGCTATAGGGTGCTGACATAATTATAATACTGATACTTATACACCATTTGCTGTTTATCAAGTTATCTCCCTTACAGCATCTCACAAGGTCCTCTCACAGTCCTGTGAAGTGGGTATGCTATTGTCCCCATTTTACAGATGAAGAGATTAAGACTCAGAGGAGGAACACACATATTAAAAAGTGATACCTAAATTTAAATAAGTGTTCTCTTGTGGAAGTCCAAGTTTCACTACACCACATAAATGCATCAATAAATATACCCAGAAAATGTCCTGTAATTTTTTGGGGAGATGAGAACTAAAAATTTGGATATGTCCATTAGGAAAATCCATTCAATAATAATGTATTGGATACTGTTAATACAAAGTTGCACAGAGAGATAAACAAGCAATGAAAGAGAATTTCCTCATATATACTAATTAATACTATGTGAATTTGATGTTTGATTAGGGATTGCAGTGAAAATTCAGAGAAAAGAGAAAACATGGACTGCCAGAAATTCTAAGTTTTGTGAGATAAGAAAAACAGACCACAAGGACCATTGGACATACACATACCTACACACACCCTTCAGTAATATCACATTTAATTATTGGTATAGATGAGAAAGGGAGGAAGATGGGGTAACATTATGTTTATAATTAGTGAATGAGTCATAGTGGATCCCTCGTATTGCTCTATATCTCTCGCCCACCTCCCTCCATCAACACTGGTATCGGTTCTGAGACATGATACACATTAGGAACTTGTAACTCATACTAGGAAATACCTTATCTACCCTTTCCTTTCTTTCCTCTCTCCTTATATGGATCCCAGGCAGATAGCTTTCCCTCACCTCAAAAGAAGTGGGAGAAAGTTGGACATGACTAAGGAAAGTACATGATGAAAGTAGGATGTCATCTACTCTTAAGTTGATGTCAAAATTTGCATAAATAAAACATTTCATTATTTGATGTGAACAATACATATCAGTCCTACGTAGCATCCACTTCATTACGGTGGTTATATGTATTTCTTAAAAGTACGATGCTGGATGCCGTTCTGCTGTTCCAATGTGATCCCACACGAAAATATCACCACCCATTACCACAAGGCTCATGGTCAGAGCTTGCAAAGTTGGTGAGTTGAGACCAAGTTCGTTGTCAATTGTTTCTTCTGTTCTCCTTTGGTCTCCACTTGACAATCAGCCTAGCCAAGGGGAACCAAGTGTATAGGTCTTGGCCCGTTTTTTTTCATTACTGATAGACTGCCTATCACATTTTTATACCTTAAGATGATGTCGCCGAGATCGCAGGTTGGATGGCTACAAGAAATGTAGGCTGAAATCACTGGGTTCTCAAATTATCCCCACTCACTGAAATGGAGTGTCTATATGTGTTTATCAGAACTTCATTCAACTTTTTACATGCTTATGTCTAAATCCTCTGAAGAGATTACAAATTTCTTGAGATCAGGGACTATATATTCTTCTCAGTAGTATCTTACATCTTGTCGACACATGATGATGCTTTTATATATAGTGAAGGCACCTGAGTTTAGCTATAAGATGGTTAGTTTTAAGGAGAATTCCAAATGTTTGCACCGAATAAAAATCTTACATATTTCAAAAGCATAACGTCAAAATGTTTGGTAAAGTATAAAATCTTTCTTTATTTTTTTAAATCGTAGCCATTAGAATTCCCTTTGAAATAGTAAGGAAATTGGGATACAACATAGTAAGAGTTTTATATCTTTTGTGATACAACTAAATTCAAGAATGGAAATAATAGTCAGAAGCAACATATAATTAAGTACCCAATATATATCCATAATGCTCACCCAAGACAGAATATGAGCTAGGCCAGTTTTACAAATAATATAAGCATAAATTTCCAAAATTAAAGAAAGACCTACACAAAACAAAGACCTAAGTTTAACGGTCTTAGAGTGATTCCAATGACAGTGTAATACTGTAAAACACAACTAGCTTGAAAACACATGTGGTTACTACTTCAGTGATAAAACAACAATTATATCAACTTAGAAAAAGGAGTTTTCTTATCTGAATTCTAACAACTTCGCATCCCTATCTCTTGATTCCCAAGCATTTTACTCCTAGAAAGTTCATGGAAAGTAGACTACGAGAAACATGGTTGATAACATTTTAACTGATCAGTGCCATTCTTATCTTTATACCAATGGGGATTATCCGAGGTAAAACAAGTAATAAAAACTAACATATTAAAAGAGATTCTATAGTTAGCTATTATTTTTTTCCTTTCCCCACATTATCTATTTTTTCACATTCCACAGACAAATAAGAATGAACTATATTTGACTCTCTGTAAATGTCACAGCTCAGCAGTTAAAAAAACTCGAAAATTTGTATAAGCTTGCCCAAATCTTTGTAAAAAAGACAGGACATTAATATATTTATGTGTGTGTGTCTAGGTGCTTGTCTGTATGTTTATAGAGAGATAGAAATAACAGAACATAATTGACTTCATAAATAGATTTTCTGGGAGTGATTTGCAAATAAGGAATCATAATTTTGCCTCCCTAATATTCAAATTACATGAATATTGAATTATACAAGTTATTCATAATTCATAGAATTTATAAAATTCTAGGAGTAAATATAACTACTACATCTTTAAAAGTATATTCCTGATATAGGAACCTAGTAGTCTTTCTCCAAAGTAAAAGGAAACAAGCTCAGGCGCCTGGGTGGCTCAGTTGGTTAAGCGACTGCCTTCGGCTCAGGTCATGATCCTGGAGTCCCGGGATCGAGTCCCACATCGGGCTCCCTGCTCAGCGGGGAGTCTGCTTCTCCCTCTGACCCTCCTCCCTCTCGTGCTCTCTATCTCTCATTCTCTCTCTCTCAAATAGATAAATAAAATCTTAAAAAAAAAAAAAGGAAACAAGCTCGTGAGATGACTTTGCTTATCTACATTTTGGGTGATTTTCACAGTCTCAAGATGTTTTAGATACTTAAAATTTCCAGAGAAACTGAATCATTGCTTCATGGCATAAGATATTACCTTGGGGAATTGAGAGTACAAATGGGACTGAATGTGAGCTGGATAACATGTTTGGAGCACATTGCCAGGATCTCAGCTATGTTGCTTGCATGCAGAATGGGCCAGTGAAAACGTCTCCCAAGGAGTAGATCAATGGTTATTTATATTGGTCTTTGCCATTCTAGCCTTTGCCATTTCCCACTCATGTCTATCCCTACCTCTAGAATGTGCCTTGGCTAGTTCCTGGGCGATTCTATCATTTCTATGTGTGTATTTTCCTCTCATAAGTTGCAAGCCCCTTGAATAAGATCAGTCTTTTTCATTTCTTAGGTATTTGTTTTATGTTTGAATGTTTTAACAACCTAAATAACAGCATTATAAAGACTTCTCTCTGTAATAATGTGTGAAGTTATCAAGTTCAGGTAAAATAGCATTGAAACATTTTAAAGGAAACTAAAATTTAGAATTACAAAGATACTCTACGAACAGACTATATATTCTTCATAATCACGTGAAGTTATATGTCATTTATGAGCTAACCATCTTACGCATCTAAGAGTGAATCTATAAAGTCTGTAATCCTTACAAATATCTATCATTTCCATACATGATCAGTGGTGAATCCCTACTCCTTAACTGAATGAGTGTGAGACAATGACATCAGAAGAACTGACTCTAAAACAGTTTCTCTAGTTAGAGTATCAAGGCAATAGTCAATCTTAAATCTTCAGGGCTCCTTATAATTCTTCCAGGAGGGAAAACTGAATATAGATAAAATCTTAGTGCAAAGAATTAATAGACATATTTATAGAAACCAAAGAAAGGTGAGCTTTGGTATTCACTCAAGGAAATATCATAAACCATTGCATATGATAGAATCAAGGAAAGTACCCAGTTTTAAGCAAGAAATAGTAACCAAAGGACACATTTTCCAGTGTGACTGAATAAAGGTTGTACTCGTAATATTTCCTACGTATACCAGGGACCACATATTAAGGACACAAATACAAAGTTCACCAAATGCAGAATATGCTCACCTGGGCACAGAGCAATATTACAAGGCTTATGATGTGTTTCAGGTCCTTCACATGGCCTTCCTCCATACTGAGGAGGTGTGCATGACCTTGTTCTTGTTCTTTGGCCTCGACCACATGTAAATGAACATAAACTCCATGGTGACCACTCCTCCCAAACTCCATGTACTGTAATAAAGCAAAGAAGCTTCAACAACAAAAGCAGAGAGGTAAAGTCAAAGATTTTTTTTCTTAATTATAAAGAAAAAAAAAATCATCAAATAGACAGTATGAAGATATTTTAAAAGCTCAGTTAACATTCTTATTTGCCAAAAAATTTTAAAGGTTAATTTGAAAATTTATTAAAATGACACAAAATGACGTGTACTTTTTTTCTATATTCGAACAGTTATTTGTCATAAACTTTAAATGTTTTCTTTTTTAATGGAAATGCACCTCTCTTGCTCACAGTAAAATAGTCATGATTTATTTTTAAATAAAAATAATATAAACTTAAAAGGTAGTATAGAAAACTAAATTTCTTATAACAGATTTGATCTTCTCGAGTGAAATCTGCATTTAAATATATAAGGGCCAACATAATTCTTAAAATTTTGGGACTAATGACTTTGATGTCAAAAAATAAAAAAAAAATCTGAAAGTTAATGGTCCATATTTTAAATAGCTTATTAACTTCACATTTTAGAAAATAAATATATTTTTGCCATTTAAAAAATATGGGTGTTCAAAGTCACTGTCTTTGAATAAGATGGAAATTTCAAAAACTCTATCTACTCGCATAAAATTCTCTTCTTTGCCCTCTTTTAAAATGAGTGGCAAATATGAGGATTTCTTTCTTCTTGCAATAACTTGATGCACTGGAAATCCTCCTAATAAATAAATGTTTCTAGAGAAAGCAAATGATCTAATTAGGATTACTCCTAACATAAGTATATATATGCCAATACTTCAATTATGCCATTACGATGGATTCAAACTAATCAGAAGTATTAACATAATTTGTGTTCCTCCATAAAAGCCACTGGGAATACATATTGACATCTTTTGCATAAAGCCCATTAGAGTTCAAAGTTTAGATCCCTTCTTTGCCACAATTAATCACCAATCTCATCCCAATTTTTAATATTTGGGAGAGTAAGGAATAGCACTTCGTGGATAATACAAATAAAAAGAAGCTGGGCAAAATGTGCTCTTCAGCTCAAAAGCTCCCGTTTTGATGTTGAACCTCTGGTCTTAGTATGCTCTTAGAGGTTCATGAGCAGAAGTCTGATGGGACACCCACTAGAATGAGGAGGGGGGAGTAGAAATTTAGAATGGATGATGAAAAAGATTTCACTTTCTCCTCAACATCGGTAGGGGTAAGCAGAATCCATATTAAGTGTCAGAGGAGTTATGCGAGTAAATACAGCATATCTAGAATGTTTTGCATGTATATGCAAACCAAGTTGTTTCTTTAAAAACACGTATATGATACCTTAATTATGAGACACCCCATTTTCTTCTATTTATGCTATTGAGTTGCCCCAACTGGTTGTGAAAATTTATTGAAATACTGAAAAAGTTAGCCAAATTTGTGTAATACTCAGTGAAAAAATCTTCAAGTTTCTGAGAAAGTTGCTGGAAAATATATTTTTAAAATATTACATAGAAAAAAAGTAAGACAGTGAAAGAAATTAATATGTTTATATTTTTCTCATTTAAGTTTGGAAAACCAAAGTCACTTTGTATCTATTGACATCAGATTAAATAATGAGTTTGTATTTAACTCTAAGGAAAAAAAAATACACACATACCTATATTTACATATAGGTATATATGATCAAAGATAGCAAAATATTTTTAAAATATTATATATGAATGTATTTTGTCATATAAAACACATATCTTTAATTAATTTTTGCATTTAATTTTAATTACCAAGATTTCTCCATTTAAAAACTTTTCTTCCCCTGTTGTCTATAGAAATTGTTAAAAGACCATATTGCATTCATATGGCTGGTTCTGTTAATTTTCTCCTCAATCAAATCATGCTGCTCTGTATTCTTTGAACAAAGCCTGAAAAAAGGCTGCTAAATTGGCATATTTTTCTCTATTAATCTCAAAGAAGTGTTGATTAATCTTGACAGTTTGGTTAAATCATGAAGCTGGAGTCCTCTGAAAAGTATGTTACTCCCTACTTTTTAACACTATTGTTCCATGATGAAATTTCATGCCTCCTCCACATCATTTAAAAAAAAACAACTTTTTTTGAAAAAGAAACTAAATTATTAGTTATATTTTATTTTAGATATTATTGAATTAGTTGGAAACTATAACACATATCTTATAATTTTATAGATGTATTCATAAGATTTATGTTAAAGAATAAAGATATTTTTACTTTAGCGGCAAATTGTTATATAAATTCTTTTACCTTTCAGTAAAGTATGAAAATCTATAAATAATCTAGTTCATTTGGAAAATGTGCCTAATAAAACCAAAAAAAACAGATAAAATTAATCCATTTTTACAGTTTTCTTCTTTACTTAGACACTAGCTATAGTGTCACATCCCTACTCTGTGCTATCTAAAGATGAAATGAGGAATACACAATATAAAAATTATGTTACTACCAGATTTTGAAATAAGCATACAAATTACCTTATAATTTACATTGGGATGTATAAAATAACTCCTTTAAGTGAAAGGTTTTTTTCTTAAGAAATGTATAAATGTGGATACTGTGACATTTATTAAAAAAAAAATTGAAACCATTCCTTAGCCCACATCAACTTCTAAAGGATTAAAAGACATATAGAGTAGGGGTGCCTGGGTGGCTCAGTCGTTAAGCGTCTGCCAGGGTCCTGGGATCGAGCCCCGCATCGGGCTCCCTGCTCTGCGGGAAGCCTGCTTCTCCCTCTCCCCCTTCCCCTGCTTGTGTTCCTTCTCTCGCTTTGTCTCTCTCTGTCAAATAAATAGGTAAAATCTTTAAAAAAAAAAAAGAAGAAGACATATATAGTAGACCAGTGGTTCTCAACCAGGGGCAATTTTGCCCCCCAGAAGACATTTGGCAATGTCCAGAGAAATTTTTGATTTTCACAGCTCAGGGGAAGGAGGGATGGTACTGGCATCCAAGAATGCTCAGGCCAGCCTCCCACAACAAAGACTTATCCATGTCAAAATGTCAATAGTACTGAGGTTGAGAAACCCTGGAAGAGATCATAAAACTGTAAGTCAGAAACCAGGACAGCAAATACACAATTTAATGTACCTCTCTACTTTCTCAGTTTACTTGCTATTTAACCCTATCATTTTCTGCTCTGAGTAATAAGAATTTTTGAAGAGACTATAATATTAAAGCAACAATTTGCAAAAGGCTGGATGTCTTAGGATCCATATTAGAAGTAACACATTATTATGCAATTTAATTAAGAAAACCTTTCTTTTGAAATTAGAATAATATGGGTGAAAGGCAACTAATTTATAACAATACTGACTAGGCTTTACTAGGGCAAATAAATATAAGCTCAAATTCTATCATTCCATATATTTTATGGAAAGTGGCTTTGACATTCATTTTGTCCTTGTGTCATTTTTATTAATTAAATGCCAAACACACTTGAATATCCACAGTGTGACAACTAGATTATTGATTTCTGAGCTAATTTTCTTCTTGGGAATTTAAAGTATTATTTTAGACAGGTATTTACACTGTTTAGGTACTGTTTAAGTTTTTTAATTAACTTTTGGTTACTGTTTTCATGATATATTATATCACAAAAAGTACATATTTATCAGCATGGCAAGTAACCGAACAAAATATTGAACACAAAATATTTCATGACGAATACAATAACCATCTAAAAGGTATCCCAACTTCCTATAGTGAAATACTTATTCTATATTTCTAAAATAACAAAGTTGCTAAATTAGTGTTCGGTTTTAGAAAATTAAAAAGAAATCAACAAAACCCTCCATTCTCTTGAATTCAACATCTGAACTATAACAATGATTAAAAGACACATTTTTCTTATCGTCAGTACTATTTAACCAGATTTAGAAAGACAAACCTATAGTATACGAAGGTCAAGAGGAACTCATGATTAGTGTGTATTTCTTCAGTAGGTATAATGGTAGGAGGTTTAAGAAATTGAAGAAAAACTTTACAATCAGAATATTATTCAGTTTTCTAAACGTCAGACACAGAGTGAAAGGGAGAGCACTCTGGTCCCATTACAGATGCTCTCCTTGCCCAGTGAAGGGATTACTCAGCAGTCTCTGGCAGAAAGATGGAGGTTTCCATATGTCAACCATACGAATGTGCGTAACGAGTGGCCGGAATGTAAGGACTGAACAGAGGATTGCAGAGAACACTTCCGCACCCTCTCAGACTTCCACTTGAGGATCCATTTGCCATTAGATTCTACCCATGTATGTTGAAGGGAACTTGATTTTTCAGAAGGATGCTGACAAGATAAATATTTCAAGCACAGCTTACTTCTCTATTGACACTTTTCTCATTGCCCGGGATAGGAAGCTTGATATTGTAACCAAGGGCCAGCTTTAAATATGAGACAATGTACTCCCCTCACACCCAGCTGGAAATCCACAACCATTTACTCATGAGGTAATTTTAGCTACAAAATTTAGAAATTTGGTAATTCAGAAAACTTTCAGCTCATTTTCTCTTGCCTAACAGACCTAGAGTCGGCTTGCTCTCTAACTGCTGGTTTTGTCATCTTTTTCCATTGTCCTCCCCTTCCAAGACCTCTGTAAACACTCTTTCCCTCTGATTTTTTTTTCACTTCATGTTCCTTCTCATCTAGTTTAATTCTCACTGACTCACACTGACTTGATTTTTCTTGCTTTCAGTGGAAATAATTGCTGCTTCCTGCTAATTCCATCTTCCCTTCCTCATACTTTTCTGTCCTGTTTAGCTTTTACTTCTACCTTAATCTGCTGCTCTGCATCTCCCAATTCCATTATAAAGGGATTTCCCATCTCACGCATCAGCTCTCTGCCACATTCTGCCCACCACTTCCTTTCCCTTTTCTTACTTCCAGATTGTCTTTTCTTTTATTGTGATAAAAAATATATAACAGAAAACTTATCATCTAGACTATTTTAAGTGTACAACTCAGTAGTGTTAAATATATTCCCATTGTTGTAAAACAGGTCTCCAGAGTTTATTCATTTTGCAAATCAAAACCCTGTACCCATTAAGCAACAACTCCTCCACACTGTCTTTTAATGGGTTGCCCTTGCTCATTCTGCTGGGAAATTGGGATTATCCCTGCCCTTCCCCCATGCCACCCACTCTCTACTCTTACTTTTAGCAATTGCAAAATCAGCCATCTCTGGAAATGGAAGTCATCAGAAAACTTTTACGCACAATTTAGCAGATGAAAAGCTGCTGCAGTGCCAATCCCTCTCCTTATGCCTGCCCCCTTCTGGAGGCCCCTGGTGGATGCAAGTCCAGTGTCAACGGCAATGGCCACTAAGTTTGTATCACCCATCCACCAAATAGTTGAACAAATATATAAACCTGGAGATACACAATATCATATGCTTTGGACTTCTTGAAAGAAAGCCCGAATTCCTTTTAGTACTCATTTTTACATAAAAATCAGTAATTTAAGGAGAAATGCCTGTAATATGCATGCAGGCCTCCAATGAGAACAAAATGTTGATGACAGCCGGAAAATCTCACCCTACCCAGGCAAGACACTGTGCTGTGCTCCATTTAACATTGAAGATTTTTTCCCCATTAATGACTTTAAATGACTTTACAATGCACTGGGTGGCTCGGATGAGGAGAGTCACTTGAATGAAATAAATTAACAGAATGTCCTTTGGTCAGGGGAACTATTCTCTTTGATAGAGCCAAGTAAGTAAAACAACTGACTGCTTTAAAGACTGCATCAACCGCTGCCTTAAACAATGGGTACAGATCACATTTCCAGTATGCCTGCAAGTTTACGTTTCCTCAAACACTCAGCTGGACATTTTTGCCACCTGAAATAAGGAAAGCTATTATAATCATAAATATTATTAGAAGCAGATACAGAAATTTCTCAAGAAAATTCATTAGGGGAGTCACTTATGTAATTTCCTGACTGCTCTGAGAGCAGAAATCATCACATATATGGCAAAATTTCACCGTTGAAAACAAGTTAAACTTATCCACTTTAATTAAAATGTCTATACCAATTTCATATGAAAATAACAAATCTTTCCAAATGCGTAGCATGACACAATTCAATAACATCCACAGTTGTAGTTGCTGCTAACACTACCTGGACAGAGGGCAGTGTTATTGCAAACCCTTGATTCTCTTAATGGGCCGCTGCAGTGTGTCCCGTAAGGTGATACACAAGTTCTGGTTCGCACCTGCGACCCTTGACCACAAGTAACTGAGCACGTGCTCCACTGGGACCACTCTTCCACACCAGATTCACCTGTGTGCAAGACAACAAATAAACATGAAATACTGCTTTGAATATTCATCTATTCAGCATCATACCAAACTGACATTATGACATGCAAGAATAATTTATAAATGTAAAAATATGACATTACATCAAAAGGCACAAGAAAACATTTCAGAGAAAAATACATTTAAAGGGAGATACATATGACACTGGTGCGAGGTCCAAGTTGGTTATAACTTTGTTAGCAAAACTACTCTTCACAAAGACACTACTGTAGACACTATGAAGGGACCAGTCAGCATTTATCAACAACAATGATTGCTGAAGGGATTCTCCTCAAGCCAATCTAAGGCTTTGTCCTTTGGATGGGAGAGGAAGCAAAATGTATTGCTAAACTTACTCTGGCCTTGGTGAGCAGGAATATATTGATGGATTCTTCCCTAATCCTTTATTGTGTAGCCTCCTTTCTCATGCTGGATGAGGTGGAGCCCTGGGAGTTTGGGCGTATCTAATTTTTATAGTGTTAAACACTGTCACTTATTTATAATTTACTCCCAGTACAGTTCTTACTTTGTCATCCTATGACAGCTATTTATTTTGTGATAATTTGTTTAAAAACCCGTTCAGAATCTTCTTCATGATCTAGAAGAGTGAGTTTTACTCAAAATGAAGGAAAATTTCTCTATGATTTCTGTTAATTTATTCAAAATAAGGCCCTAAAAAGCCAAGGAATATCTGAATTCCATTAATTGTCTCAGAATAAGCATCACACTAAAATTACATCTGGTTTCTATTATTATCTAGATCATGTCCCAAAAAGACTTAAAGTCAAGAATTTCTAAGACCATCACAATGGACTTCTGATCCTATTCTGACATCGTGTTCAGGATGGATTCTTAAAACTGATTTGAAAACTTGCAGCTGCTTTTCCCTAAATACAAAATTGGGGCATTTACCTGCTGGCAGGAAGAACTTAAGTTAGTTATTTGGTTGTGGGAAAGGTTTGCAGGTGAAGTGTTTCTGAATACTTTGCATCACTGATTATATAAACCAAGGAACAATTTATATTATATAAGTTCTGTTTAGAATTTGCCTTTGAAACAGAATTCAAAAAAAAAAAAAAGAATATGATGATCTATTTGCCCATTTTTTTTTTTTTCTTTTGAAAGGTTAGTAAATGACTTAGACATTACTTGCAGGGTTACTCAAGACAGCTGGTCCATAGGCTGGTACTCCAGGACAGAAGGAGGTTGAACCAGAATGTAACTAAAATTGCTGATTTCTTCACTGAGAATTTTTTTCCAAACAAACAAACAAAAAAGTTAGCTGAAATAAAACATGTGCTTGATAAAGTAGTTGAATTTACATTCTGGTATAAGCTTCTTATCTCCTCAGGGGCCCATAAAAACTAGTTCACAGATAAGCATAGGTCCGCCAACCACAATTTGGGTTGCACCATTATAAGGATCTGCTCTTATATTAGGCTGCATTATGCACCCAGAGGCATAGATTATAAGGCATTTATGACTAGATATATATCATAAAGGCACAGACAGTAGTTACTGGGATGATGTATTACATTAAATAGGACTTTTGTTCAGTGTTGGATCAGTGTTTGTCCTGGAAGTCCTCTATAGATTTCCCTTGATTATTTTAGTCTTTTTTGCCTTCACCAATTTATATTTAAGTACTTCATAAAAATGTTATTGGATGGCCATTTGAATAACATTTAAAGGCAGGCCGCATATTTTGTTCTTTTATATTAAAGAATACTCTAAAAATTAAAAATCATTATTCTAGAACCCAATAATATGGCAATGGTCAAAAAAATATCCACACATGTATGTATATATGAACATATACATTTAGGGATGAAGAATTTAAGCGTAAAGTTAGGAAAAATATAATGCAAAGCTTTTTCTTGTGATATTTCAACCCTTGTGATGAGAGTAAGTGAAGTAGAAATATTATGGTTGTATGTTATTAATTAAGAGCTGGAAAATCTTGAACAATGTAAATTCTATAAAAATGACAAAGGTTATGCATAAAAGTGTTATATTTTTCCACAAAAGCAGTCCTCTTACCTTTGCATTGTTATGATGGCATTAAAAATGTTTTTATTAAATTGAGCAATGAATCAGGATCAAGATCTATTTTTAAATGTATTTCTGCACAAATATTTAAAAATCTGGGTTAATTCTGAATGTATACTGTAATGATGTTCAACAGGCTAAGCAGTGATGTGTAGATCCTAAGAGATTGGTAATTAGTGCTCAGAATTGGCCTTCTTCACTGGCTCAAATTTATGGTTCATTTTGTTGATCAAAAACAAAATAAATAAATGAGTAAAATACATATTGGCTTTCACATTATGAATCAAATTTTGCCACTCAAATACCAGCCTACGTACCAAAAAGACCTTATTATACCTCAAATGGTATAGTTTCAGGTAACATTTGCACTAATAATGATTTCCATGCTGCCACTTCATTCTGAAAAGCGTGAAGACTATTCTGGTCCATCACTTTGGGTGACTGTGAGAAATAGCTCATATACTTTATAAGAAAGAGATGTATATTTTTAAAAACTCACTGACATTAGAATAGTTAAGTACAATACAAAGTATACTATTTTTAATATGTGTGTCTTTGGAAATAGCACAAACTACTCTCGTTCCTTAACTTGTAACAGAGAAGGCACATGAAACACGGCATAGAACACTTCAGTATCTGAGGCACTTTTAAGACTATTTATCCTGACACAAAACATGAAAGGGGATTGGAAAAGCACTGTAATTAAAGTCAGAGGACCTGTGTTTGATGCGAAGCTACCGAATATTAGTTCTGTGACCTTGAGAAAGTCACTTTATTTCTCGGAACCTCTCAATAAAATGGGTAATACATCTACCTCAAAATGCACGTGTGAGGATTAAATGAGATAATGTATAAGAGTGCATTTTAAATTGTAAAAAATATTAATATAAATTTTTGCTAGCATGTTAAAATCATTAAATTAGAAACATATTTTTATATTTCTGTTTTAGATAGGATAAGATGCTATCCTTTATTAATATAGGCTATTTTCCCCACTGGAATACAGGACCACTTTTCTAAACACGTTTATAAGACCATTTGATGACTATGATGTTAAAAAGCACCAGTAAGTGCAATTAAATTGTCTTAAGCCATTTTTTGGCATTTACTTTGGATGTCTATATTAACTATCTGTATCTTACCACTTCATTTCATTTCTCTTTACCATAAATATAAATTGTGTCCTAGGCTATTGGAACACTATTTATACTTAAACTAGCTTATCTCAATTATTGGACTGACCAAAATGATTAAGTTATTTTGATAAAGTAACATTATTTTACCAAACGTTATTCTTTTAAAAACAATTTCCACTCATGTTATTACTTTATAGAAAGCTTGCTTTTCAGATAGAGGGTTTACTGATCATATTGGTTGAAGAGGCCAGCTTATTTATTTTGAGAAGTAATTCTTAATTATACAGGCTTATAGGTTTTGCTTTGTTTTCCCTCATGACTAATATAAAACACATATTATAATGTCTTCCATCATTCAATTTTACCTCCATTGCATTTTTCTTCATTCTCAAATTAATGTTAGCAAATGTTTATCATTGTTTATATGTAACACCAATTTCCTGATTTGAAAGACCAATAGAAAAGTTTAATAAGTAAACCTTAGCTTTTCTAGGTTTTGTTACTTAGTTGCACTTATTGAGACTAACTACCTTAACACCTAAAGAAAGTATATCTCAGAAAATACTGAAGGGAAAAAAAACAGCCCCTCTTTTTAACTTTATAACTGCCTGGTGCCAAATTACATATTTTAAAAACTACTTAAAATAATGCAGTTTCCCAGTCTTTTATCAGTATTGTAGTAATTTAAATTTAAAATAAGTATTATATGTTTTTATATTTACCTAAACTATTTTTGCTTTAAAATAAAATAATAAATATTTATTTGCATCAATTCAAGCATCCAACTGATATTTTCTGAACTTTCATTTTTCATTGCCTTTTCTGAGTTATTAACAATATAAAGAAATGGTTTTAATGCTCCTCATGGATCTATTTCATAACTGTTTCATCTACTTTACCAAATCATGTGTTATTATATTTTAGGTACAAAACAATGCTTGAAAAAGAACCAGTAAATGAAAACAGAAATTAGTAACTTATTACTAAGAAAACATGTTCCTTGTGGTTTGAATTTGCAAAAAAGGTTTTGGCTGAGAACTGAATTCTCTTGGTTTATGTCACAGGCAAATACAAAAACCGAATTTATATAAAATCTCCTGGCCAAATTGCATAATATTTATGCATCAACTAATTTTACCACATAATTGGGAATTTAAAACTATGGCTCACCATTTCACTCCCAAGTGACCCCACTTTTAAGAAATTTCAGCAAGCCAATGACTGCCACCTCTTGTGCAAAAAGGAAGAATATTTCTGATCTCACAGAAGTGCCCCTGTCAGATGGCACTGGAAGGAGGCTGAGTTATCAGCCCATGCCCTGTGCCTCTAGGTAGAGTCAAATATTCCCCAATCTCTGGTCAGTGCTTGAGACTTTTTGCTCCGTGTAAAGGAGAAACATACACTTAATAATTTGAAAATTTACCTGACCTTGGCAATGCACTTTTGGACCCGTTCGAGCAAATAGTAAAAATATGTCACCTTTTGTTAAATGAGAAGCTGCACCAAAAGCAATCCAGATAAGCAAGTTTTCTTCATTTCTGGGTCTGGCTGCAACATATATATTTAAAAAAGCTAAAAATATGTCCTTTACGTAGAATTCATTGTAAACATTCTTCCTGTTCTGAAGAATTCTTTGACCTACTTACAACTAATGTGTTCAATTCTACTACTCACCCATTACCAAGAGCACAATCCATTAAGAATATTTGCATTTTTAAGTTGTAGATCCAAATTTAATGTTCAGAATAAATATCCTAAAAAAATATAAACTAAAGGAAACATTCATTCTTCAAGAGAATTTCATCAAAATCAGTCAATGTCATGTCAACAAGCTGATCAAGTACTTGAAACTTCAGTATTAATGGTAAAACAGATCATCCAGACTGGAATGTATAAAACTTTATAAAGACATAGATAAAACTGTTAGTTTGCAATTTCCTGAAATAAAAGTGATAGCTGAAAATGTTCATAACACAGTTTAAATACATTTTCATCTAAGAATGTACTACATGCAATGTAAAAACAGATGGAATTATAGCCATTTATTATGATGAACCAACATATGAATGCATTTAATTGTGTTTTATATATATATATATATATATACATATATATATGTATATATTTTTCTCCCCCCCAAGGGAGGTATTTGAAAGTAATACAATTAGTTTAGGATTAAAAATTTTATGAACCAGAAAGTGATTTTTGTTGATATTTAATTGTTTGGATGTATTATAGCTTACTAATAAAGACTATCATTTTTTTATTATTTAGCTTATATAGCAAAACTCTCTTTCAAATAAAACAAATTCTGAAAAAGTTTCTAATTTACATACATTTTAACATTTAATATTTCTATGATGTGTGACATTTGAAAAAAATACTTGACATCTTATTGCTAAGTCAAATTTCATCAAAGTCCTATTTAAAATTCTAGTTCTGAAAAAATCCTATAATAATCAATTATTGACAAAATAACTGTTGACTTTCTTTAAAAGTTTAAGGATACATTTTAAGAAGTTAATTGACACGAGTAAATAATAATATGTAAATCCTAAATGTCCCATACTGAAAGCAAAATAAATCTTACACATTTTTTTGGTGCACTTTTCAATTCAAAGCTACTTCATTTATGGACTTTAACTGGTGATGGAAAAAAAAAATGGCTCAAAAAAATATCGGCTCCAAAAACTGACAAATGTGCAGCAAAAGATTATGAAAACATGCAGTGGTTTCATTAAATTAACAACAATAAATAGAAAAATGTAACTAACGTATTACCAGTTTGTGCCATAAATTTAGCAGCATCAGCTTGTTCCTGAGGGACCCTTTTTTCATGAACAGATCGAGGTCGCTGACTTTTAATTGTATGATCTCCCATCATTCCAAATTCTAAAGACAGAATAAAGGTATATGAAAGCTTGTGTGTAGACATTTCTCACACATTACATTATTGTCTCATGCAATATGTTCCTGCATATACCTAGAAGTTACTGATTAAATTTACAAGTCTAAATTTGCGAGGCTGATCTACTTGGAATATTTTTAAACTCAAGTAAAAAAATCTATAAACAAGAGCAAAGTTTCAAGAAACAATAATAACAGTCAATAGAATGACACATCAGGTTTTAAGCTTAATTAACAAATGGTGTAAGCTTTTCTGATAATGTTTCCAAGCAATACATCAGAAAAAAAATACAACCACAGTGTTAACTGTTGTTTTTCAGAGAGAGAATCCTGACTGCATAACAGCCATAACTCTGCTAAGTAGTAATCACCCCGCCACCCCACCCCCCACTCCCGGAGATTTTCAGCACTTATTCTTGAGGAATGAATGAATAATCCTGTAACCTGGCTTTCCTAAGGTAAACAAACATTCACTTAATGGAGTATTTATCCAAATATGGGGTTGCCCCTAGTGTCTTTTAAAAGTTCAGATACGTGGTGGCTGAAGTAATTCTAATTCTCTCCTGCCCTGTCCCCAGACAGTTGCTCATCCATTTCCTAACCACATGTAAGACAATGATTTGTCTTTTAAGAGTTATGTTTAAAAAAGAGGTGGCTCCAGGTTTCTGTTATTTAATCCCTTAATGTTGTACCTCCTGGGAAAGGCAAAAATATCTGGGCCTAACTCGGTGACAATGGGGAAGAGAAAAAATAAGTTGAACAAAAGACAGACTCCATGTAATACATTTTTGAAAAATTCATGCTTGGAATTCTGCAAGAGTTCCATGCTTCTGGCACTGTTGCTGTAAAATAATTTTAATAAAATAAAAGACAAATTTATGGGATAGTTGTTGATTCTGGCTCAGGGGAGGGTGGGTAGGAGAAAGGGGATTCCCGAGGGGCAGGCTATCATGGTGTTTCTATTACATCAAGACAATTGTTGGGCCCTTAAGACCAGGACTTGAATACACGACAAAGATGATTGAGTAAAACATGTTCTAATGATAGTGCAGATATACTGTCAGAATCAATGTTAAAATTTGGGAATGTATAATTTTACCTTTTCCAATTAATCTTTAAGCTTCTGCTAAAATATTACAACTTACTTTGTGCAATGGAGCAGTGTGTTTTATAAGCACTAATTCTACCCACAATTTTTATTTTATGTAAGGAGAAAAGACTAGCATACATTTTTGTCCATCCTGGCAAATTCCCACATAAATATTAAAGTGTGGCACCTGACAGACTGATTTGTCAGAAATTCTTTCCAGATATTCTACCCAAGAGAACAACCCAAGAGAAATCTGAGAAATCTAAATGTGTGTTTGTTTTTGTCAGTTTAGATGAAATCCAAGGCAGGAAATGGAAATTTTCATAAAATGTCAGTTGGCTTAATCTTGTAAAATCCATCATTATTTTCCATTGCTGCCAACATCCTCTCATTCCATTCATTTATGTATGCAGTATGTGCTGCCTAAACTATGTTTCATTATGCTAATAAGAAGCATCTAATCACATATCATTTAATGATTTTGGAAATTGACTATTTAGAAAGTTTATATCTAGACTCTTATGTACTACCCAGTATTTTAAAGTATTATATATAACTGAAAATTTTCTGGGTCTGAAACAGCAAAAGAAATTTAGTAGTAATTTTTATTAACATTATGCTTTACCTTCTGTCCTCTTGAATTTATCATTTAAATTGTGTATGTGTGTGTATCTAGCACTTAGAACATTTAAGTCAGAGTATATGTGTGCATAAATAAGTTGCAGGCTTTGATGGTCACATTAAGGTAGTTTTGGCACTGGGTGGGAAAAGGATACCAAAAAAAAATTTTTTTCCATACCTACAACTTTTTTTTCTGCTTCTTCTTCTCTTTTTTTTTTTTCTTACAACTTCTTTTAGTAAGTAACTTTGTTACCTGTTCTAGAAGGCATTTCTTCAACTCAATGGCAGCATGAAAATAGCCTACACTCTGTTTTCTAAGTATAAGTAGTTTATTTGTACAAGGATTATAATCTTGAAATTTACAGGTCTGAGTATGTTGGCAGACACTGCTGAAATAATTTTAAAAGTGTCATATTAAATTTTTAATGATTTCTGAAGTTTAAACACAAGTAAATTACTTATCTTTAAAAGCAGATATTAGCATCTGTGTGAACTATTTCATATTATTAGCTGGAATGTGATTTAAATCTCTCAAACATAGGTATCACACAAATTAAATTTCAGTATTCTTCACTGTAGTCGGTTCTACTCAATTCTACTCATCATCAAAAATCAATGTTATGTGAGCATTAGTGCTGATACTTAACCCTGGGATACTTAATACTGAGTCACAGTACTTAAGAAGAACTTGATTATATATTTTTGTATAACCAAAGGTTTCAAATGAAAATTTCGATTATTTCTGTCAATATAATTTATCTGGAAAACTACTTTTAAAAAATGAAAACTAATAGGATGGCTTGATATAACTAAATTCCCTGTAAGACAGAAGACATACTAACAATTTATTTTTTTCTCAGGTGGAAAAACAACACTATGGTGGTATTTTTTTAATGTTCCAGACCTATTGTTTCTGCCTTAAAACAATCTGAATTTGTAAGTGAATCATGTAAACTATTATCTAACCAAGTAAGTTTCTTTTGCCATGTTTATGTGCCAAGTGTTTGAAAAAAAAAATACATCTTTGTTTTAGGGTTGTTGTCAATAGTAAGATTTAACAACAAATGTTATGGTTCCATACATATCTCACAATGGGATATTTTCAAAACTTGTGTGTTCCCTTTCATGATTATTTGATCTTCTTTACTTCTAGTGAAAATAAAGGCCAGTTGGATCAACCAAACGTAGAAAAAAATAAGGTATTAGTTTTGCTATTATTTTCTTATGTGGTGAATGTAGGTTGAGGTAAACCTTAAGCATATTACGCTCTCTGGATAATAAAAGTTCTTCATGGGTTGTTGATTTATATTCATATGATTCTAAGTTGGCAAAGATAATATACTACATTAGTTACACAAGGAAAATAGCATAACCAAATAAAAAGATGATCTGCTTTGGGTAAGCGATGAAAAGCAAGTTATGAAATCAAATGAAGTAATATGCAGCATAATATTGTGTATGCATATACGGTACATGGCTTATGAAAATACAGGGTTATTTCCTATATATTTATATTGATGGTATCAATGAAGTGGTGGGTAAATAACTGTATGCACGTATAAAACTCAAATGACTGGAGATGACTTTCATATTTAGGCACATTTTTCTCATACAATATTTCAATGTGCTTCTTGATAAAAAGCAGTAGTCTCTGGACTTCAAAGCTACATGAAAGAAAGTTTTCAAAAATTTGTCGTCTTAAGAATAGTTTTACGTCTTCTCTTCCCCCTTCCAGAAATATGTAAGAGGATCATTAAGAAACAAATAGACTTGAAAACTGACTCTCGACAGTCAATTATTAGTTGTGAGGTTTTTGTCTAGAAACCAAGGGTTATAATAATGTGAAATCACAGTCATCAATAAGTGAAAACATACACACATCCATTTGCTATTTTACCAAGTGTTTACTTTTCAATGTGCAGGCAAATGGTGCATCAGATTAGGTGAAAGTTATTACTGCAATCTATTTTGTGATGTAAATACTAAGTTTACTTGTTAGCTAACTTTCCTTTGCATTTCCACAGAAACCACCCTAGCCCAGGCCATGACTGCTTCTCAAAAACTCTCAAAGTTATGTCTTACTTACATTCACTGATCAACATGCACTACTTTTTGTCTTGGAAATGGTCAAACCACTGCACCCCTTCTATTATCTTTCTCCATGTGAAACACCCATTTTTCTATCCATGCCTGCAGTAAAGCACCTCCCCAAGTCCAACTCCAAAGGCACTACCTCCATGAACTATCAACCAATCATAATCAGGCTTTGTTTTTCTAAATTTCTATTTCATGTTGTACCAACAATCAACTTTCATTTTAATTTTCAGATTGTTTTATTCCTTGTACTAGATTACAAACCTCTTTGAGAAGGAAATATGGCTTATGAGTTTTAAAATCACTTCCTGATTTACACCTAGCTGGGGTTCATTATTTATTTATTTTATAAATACATTTCATGTTAAGAGTTGCTTCTCCAAAATGCAAGTTTCTAGATGTCTAGAACCCTTTCTTTAACTTGCTTGGTGAACAGTTTGGTGGGGAAAAAATAAATTTTTTAGTGAAGTACCTTGAAAGTTAGTTATGTATGATCAAGACGGTCAACATTTCTTTATCCATAAATATATTCAGGCTACTATTTAAATAATTGCAATATTGCCTTTTTTTTAAACTTAAATCTCACTAACCTAAGACAAAGCTTAATGCCTTAAAAACAAAGCTTAATTTTTATCGGCAAACATTTAGTAATTACTTATGTATTAGGCACTAAATTTACAAAGATAAATGAAAAATAGTTTCTGATATTGTGAAGCTCATAGCCCACGGAAATCCACTAAACATGACCTGAACCTTTGTTATATGTGAAATTATTTATTTTAATAAAAATATAAAGCTCCACTCAAAACCCACTTTTTCTATTAATTTCCTAAATATCACCCTTAACTAGAATGACTTGCTAATGTGTCTCAAAAGAGAACTTACATCTTTTAAGCCATGCAACTGGACATTTAAAGTGACATTTCATTTGTCATAGCATAACAAGTAAGGATATTAAATGTATAACTTGTTGGCATAAGAAAGATTCTAACATCTGGCTGGATTATGGTGGTATAGACCAATTCTGTTAAGAAGCAACCAGGCATTTTCTGAAATAAGATTATATTTACTGCATTCTAAGTTCGTATGTTCTAAGTTAGAAGCATGAGTTACTAAATGTGTTCATTCATTTTTACACTTTTTGGAAATGGAGTTGTCATAGTTATTTTGCACGCACATGGTTTGTGCATATTATAGCTGGGAGGTGTTTAGATAGTGAAGAGCAATCCAGATTATCAGTCATTATGATATCTTTCTGTTTTCTGAGGTTTTTAAAAAATGTTTTGTTGACATTTGATCAGACTTCAAAATTGTATTCTCTCACTCAACAACTATTTGGTGGCCTACATAGCTAGGTGCTTTATGAAAAGATAGAAATGTTGGGGAAAAGACTACAATCTGTATTATCAAAGACATTTCTAGAACTGGCCTGGATGTCAGAAACAAGGGATATTAAAATTAGACATCATTAGGTGAAATCCTGAAGGACATTGGTTAAAAATGCTATTGATTATAAATATACTAATTTCATTTTCCCCAAGAACCAAACAGGAATAGAATATGTGGATAAAAGACAATTTCCAAAGAATTCAAGAATGAGAGCTAGATAATAAATTAAGAAATATCAGGAAATACACTGGCTAATTGAATTAAAATAAAAAAAGAAGTATCAGGAAATATTTAAAATAATTTTTTAGAAAATTGAATTAATATTAAGAAGTATTTAAAATAAAATAAGATATATTAAGAAATATTAGCAATCAGAGAAATTCATTATTAAAATTTAAGAGAATAATTGATATTCTTTCCTTCAAATTGTTTCTCGGTTACATTTCCATAGTTAGATACCTGGCTATAGGAACCAAGAGGCTATATCTTACAATAACAAAGTGGAATCTTGTTTTTCAAAATACTCCCACAGAAATAATTTTATTAGGTAGTTGGCATGACTCTGTTAGGTAGATGGGTAATTTTATGCCACTTCTAAAAATGGACAAAACAAAGAATGGTCAAAAGGCAAACTGCTAATATGTTTATAGAAAAATTTAAAATGTTCAGGAGTTTTCAGTTTTCAATTAAGTTGTTAAATTATGAAACAATATATTTTGAGGAAGCAATTTTCAAGTATACTTACTGCATATTTTCTTTGACAATGATGTTATATTTTAATTTATCTTTATTCAAAATAGGAACTTTGAAATAATTACATATAATGATGGATTTATTTTTAGATCTCCTCAAATATGTATGTGAAAATTATATAATAAAACAACTTATTTAGAATAGTTCCAGGAAATTTAGGGTATAAACCCTTAAATCATTGTTTTTATTCTTATTTTGTCATCCTTCTGGGAAATGTTAGTAAACTGGATGCACCATTCCATGTAAGAAATCATCAATGTGTGTAATCATGTAGGAATTATTTGCTAATATTTCTTATACATTAGTCAATTGCATTTTATGACCTCATCTTTTTGAGATAACTATTGAATTTTTATAAACTACCAGTAATGTTTCCTTGAAAAATATTTTATTTGTTGGTAATAAGGAAAAAAAATGTAGAATCACATAAATGATAAATGCAATTCTACTTTTAATAGTAAACCAGTAGCTGAATGTCTTTTCTTGTTGGCCTGTGTTAGAATTTAATTTAGCACACTAGCATATCAGTGGCAAAATAAGATGTTTTACTGTGAGCTTTAACACCTCTGGCAGAAGACTAAAACGCTTACACTATAAGATTTGAATGATCCTATTGCTAAAGTGGCCTCCTAAGATCCTAGGAAATCTAACACATAAGAAAGTAAACTAAATTGTCTCTGGATAAATATTTCTATATTTTCCTAACAAGAACAGGGCTTGGTTGCCTTCCTGCCAAGTTTTCTGACATGCAGAGTGATCCTCTGTGGGCAGAGTAGACTGTAGGGATTTCCAAATGGAGGGTAAGGCTGTTTTGGGAATGACAAAAGACTTGTCTTTCAGGCTGCCCTGGAAGAACAAAAATGAATGAGTCACCTGGTGATGCGAAGCCAAATTCTTCTGAAGGGAAAATGATTGACCTCAACAGTGATCTAAGAACTTAAGAAATATGTGATAGGGGATATAGAGAACTGAGGCAGAGGGGTATTCAGGGTTTAGTACTGTAAGTTGCTATTATTAATGGAAGATAAAAGTGTGAAAAAGAGGGGCAAGAGATATTCCTGAAGGGATTGGTGGGGAGGGAAATCAGAAACCTCTCTTACGCCTTACTAAGAACGCTGGAATGTATCTCTATTTGACTAAATGTGAAATATTTGTAGGGTTTAAGCAATAAGCAAGAAATCATGGTTTAATTTGAATTTTAGATAGATTAATTGAAGAATCAAGAGCAAACTCTGCGGAACAAAATTAGGGCAGTATAAACTATGAGGAGGCTACTGCAATTGCCCATAGAAGACTGTAACTGGGTTGAGAGGAAGGTTGGATGGATAGCTCACTGGCAGCTCCGAGCCTGGGTAAGCAGGTGAATGGGGGTACTCCCACGAGATAAAGAATTAGAACCACACACAAAACACTGGCCAGTTGCAGCTTACTGCAGGTTGAGTACTGAGTACATCTTTGGACCACTGGGTTCAAATTGTTGGCAACTAGAGCAATTTTCAGTGCCCCAAAAAGTTTATAGGAAAAGTTTTTTATAAGGAAGTCTATGCTTAAAAAAAGTGACACTTTTTAGTACGATATTTTTGATAGATGTTACCTTTGTATATATTATATTATGCATATCATATTATATATATATTATATCATGTATTTATTTAGAATTTTTAAGAAACATGATTCCTCTCTAGTTTTGAATTTAATTATCGTTAAAAATCAATGAACATATATTCAAACTTGCTTCCATAAGTTATCATTATTAGTATTGAAGCCCAAGTGGTATTCTATAGAGAACTAAAAATGTTTAGCTTCTTCAAAGCAGTGCTTCATATACCTAAAGACAATTTTAACTAAATAGTCTAATGCTGAATGTAGAGGGTGGACAAATCAATGGGCAACTGGCAAGTGCAGCTCTTACTTCAGAGCATCAAGCCTTAAGTTCTCTTGGCCCGTTTGCTCTTCTTGCAAAAGGGGATTCTGGGAACATGCTTCCTAAAGTCTTTTTAAGCTCTAAAAGTACATTTTTTTCTCAGGTCAGCAATTGGCCCATGAACATATGGACCATCTCTCAGCAGAGGAAGAGGCCTAGAGGACCTGACCAAACTTCATGAATGGGTCTATACACAAGACACACATGCACTAGAGTCTAAGTAAAACAGAGTGGTGGTTGCTTCTAAACATTTTCCTAAGTCAAGCAATGTTGAACAGTTAACTTGATCCATGTCTGAGCACTAACCCGAGGTTTACTTTGCATGTGAGGTCTCAAATGCTCTAATTCTTATTTAAACATATACATCTATGCTGTAGCTACCATCTACACTGGAGAGGGATTTTTTAAAGAAGATTATATACTTCCAAAGGTATTTGGGAACGAATGAATTCAGCTCATTCAACAAACATTAAATGGGCACTTATATTATATTCCAGATGGTTTTTAAGTGCGTGTCTTATATGTAACATATATAGTTGGATTTTAAAAATCCCATCTGATCCTCTTCTTTTTAACAGGAAATTAAACCCACTGACATTTATTATATTTATTAAAATGTTAAAATTATTATCCATCTTATATTGGGGTTTCTCTTAAGCAAGTATCTTGTTTTTCTTTCATTTTTCCCCTTTTCTAATATTTTTGGATTGATAGGAAATTTTTATCCTCTAGATCTCTTACTTCAATTATTCAAGCATTATATACTAATTTTGTCACATGTACATTTAGAAAGACATTTCTAAATCTATCAATATCTTTAGTGAATCAGTATCTGTACTCTTTCCCAAACCAACACAAGAATTTGGGTATGTGGTCACTTGTTCTCTGCTTTGACACTCATATGTCATTTATTTTCCCAACTGCGATATTTATACACAGCTTCAATAATTTAGACTTAACCATTAGTTGTGTTAATTTCTTTGTAGATCTTCTTTCTCCGACTTGTTTTTAATTTTGCTTCAGTATATCCTCTAACAGAGAGGGTCTAAAATTGATTCATCTTGCCCTCACACTTGAATTCTTGTTTGGCTAGGCCTAGAAATTTAAGGTCAAGAAGTTTTTTTTTTTTTCTCACTAAACTTTGAAGATAACTTTCACACTGAATCCTGGGATCTGGTACCGCCTTTGAGATGTCTTTTGGTAAGAGAATCTGCTTTTCTTTCCGGAAGCTTTTTCAGCATTTTTTCTTTTTATCCTTGGAGTTCTGAAATTTTACCAGTATGTGTCTAGACCTTGGGCTTTTCCATTCAGTTTGCTTGGTACTCCCTGTCCCCTTTCAATGCAAGGATCAGCACTTGAGCTGAGCACGCTGAATGAATGTGTTTTCTCCTAAGCCAACTTCCCCTCTTCTTGGTTTTCTCCCATGTTCACTGTGGAGTTTGGGAGTTACTGCAAGCTACACTTGGCTTCCATCTCAATCCCCTACATACTCACTAAGAACTTCTCTGGGAAACCTGAAGCCCCAATTTCTGACTTTTAAAGAGTAAGTGCACCACATATTACTTTCCATTTCGTTCTCTGAACACTTCTCTTTCTTACTTACAGAAACCTTTCCAAAGAGTCCCCTCCAATTCTTCACTTCCCACTCACCCAACTATGTCATGCGATCTGATTTCAGCCTCTTTCCTTGAATGAAACTGCTCTCTTGAAAGTCAGCTGCCTCTTAAAAACTGTCACATTCATCTTGATTCCTTCAGCATTTGACACCCTCCCACCCTCCCTTATCCCACAACTTTTCTTAAAAGGCTCACCTCCCTTGGCTTTCAAAGCTGACAACTTGAATTTCTTCTTCCTCCTGACTGCTTTTCTGCCTCCTTCATCGCCTTAGTGACTCTTGATTCCCTAATGCGAGTTTTCCCACAGCTCCTGCCTTAACATTCTTTCCCTCAGAAGTTCCAACCATTCCTAGACTAAGGTATCACTTTCAGGCAAACAACTATCAGTCTTTCACTTCCATGGACCAATCTACAACTTCTAGACCACCTGCACTATTGTGCAACCTGGATATTTTGCTGGCAAACTTAGCATTTATGGGAACAGGTTAATCATTTCCCTTATGAGAGCTGCTCCCAGCTATGCATTTCAAATTTATCTTTAATAAACATACAGTGCTCACAATAAATAGTTCACAAATGAATAAATAGCAAAATAAAACTAAAAGCTGACCAAAAATAATGCAGAAAATTTAAGGCTTATCAAAGTATCTTGATGGGCCGGTTTGGTTATGCAAAGACAGACCCTATGGCCTGATCTGGAAAGGTGAATAACGTAACAAAGTAATAGTCTGAAATTTACTGAGGCTGCCAAGGACAGAACGCGAGTCTTATTGGGGACAATAGAAAAAGCAGGGGAGGTGAGGTTTAACAGACCTTGGGAGGTGAATAAAGAGAGTTATCCATAAAAGTGGTGGGAGGATGAGACTAGAGGAGAGATTAGAAATTCCTTGAGGAAGGACTATCAGAAGCAATTTTAATAGCAGTGATATTAAGGTTTAATGTATGTACTATGCTGGGGTGAATTACCTCTCCACTAGAACCAACTTTTATTGAAAGCTTACTTAACCAGTGTTAGAGATAGTTAAAAGAAGATGATAAAAGATTAATTTCATGTTGAGATTTGCAAGGGGTAGAATAGAAAGAATGGCCCCGGAAACAAACTACAAAGCAATGGTTGATAATATAGCTAAAATACACATAAGAGTGAATAGGAAAATATGTAAGAAATACATGTAACCCATCTCTCAAAGAATCCTTAGGAATATTAGGGAGATATTAAATTTCTAGGTCTAAATTATGTGGTAGATCAAGCCAAGTGTTTGTTTAAATATGATAATAAAGGGAGTCCTCAGAAGGCTGAAGAATTTGGGAGCACATTGATACAAGTCCAGGATTATGTGTTGACATTCTTAAACTGGTCTCTGGGTAGCTCATGTTGGTAATGTAGATTAAACATGGTCCTTCTGCTGATTTTGTACTTTTGGCAACATATGTTAATATTAACATAATTTAGCAAGGAGCCTAAATTTGTTTACTCATTATCACAGGTGGAGGTTTCAATGAGGTTGGTGGCCAAGTGGCCAAGGACAGGCAAAAGGGGTTAAGAATGGCATCTCTTACATTCTAAATCCTTCCCTATTTCAGTTTTGGGGTTTTCTTCCTCCCACACCCCGACTTTCACAGGCAACACTAGCTCTTATTACCCAATTGTAGTGAACTTTCCCACCAAGACTTAAGTGGGAGAAATAATTAAGATTTTGCTTCTCTGAAGGAAAATAGTGTCTCTTTTGTGCTGCAGTTTTTATTTTCTTTTAATGTTTTAGCTTCTGTTTTCTAGTTAATTATAATCTCTCTTCAATTCTATATATTCTATATATTATTATTCCTTTGCCAGAAGTTTGCGTCAGAGTGTGTGTTCCCACCTGACTTAACAAGTTATTTTAAAATGGATATACTGGCTTTTGATGACTAAAGTTTGATGAGTCAACATGGTGAAATAATTTTGCCAAATGTCAATTTAAGCTTTGGCTGCATTTTTTAAAGTATGGGATTCAGAACTCTTGGGTTACTTAGCACTTAGTTGTGGTCATCATTATTTTAAAAAAGAGAAGTATTGATAAAGTAAAACATGTGGAAAGAAGAGTGATCAGAAAGGTGAAAGCATGAGAATTGGTGAGGACTGTTTCAAAAATTATTTAGTGTCATTTAGTTTACTATTAGTTTAGTTTTCAGAAATAAATTTTTGAGGACCCAATGATAAGGCACTTTAGAGAATCAAATCTAGTGGGAAAGCTAGGGAAAACTTAAATAATCAAACTTTAGTATAGACTTATAAATGCTATAAGTGCCACAGAAGTAGATTCTTATTAGAATAAAAAACTGAGAATATTTAATTTGAATAAAAGAAGAAATGGTAATTTTCTTTGATTATTTGGAAACCTGTCATGTAGCAGAAGGATTGTAAATAAAGTAGCTGTATTGTTTATTAAGAACTCAAATCCATAGGAAGGACTTTGTAACAATTTGGGATGCATAAAAAGAATGGGTGGCCATATGAAGTACCAGGCTTTTGCTAATGGGGAATGCTTAAGCAGTGACTGTGTGACTAATGAATAGTGTAGAGATAATTCCTACATGGATCTATCCCTGATTTCTGGAGTTTGTGGCATTTTTCTTTCCCTGAACCCCATATTCTCTCAATTTTCAACTCCTGCCATATCTCCATCCAGAGCATGTTCCAAATATGTCAACATCTCTTCATCCCCACCACTAGCACTCTCCCAGCTACCCCCAGCACTTGGACTATTGCAGTAGTTTCCTAAGTGTCGCACCGCGCACCCCTACCATAATTTCCCCTGCTTACAATCCATACGTCACATAGCACACAGATAGATTCTTACATATTTTTTTACGTATTTTAAAAGGTAAAACAGATAATGTAAATGCTCTTCTTAATGCCCTTTCACGTCTTCCCAATTCTTAGAATAAAATTCATACTCCTTATCCTGGCTCTTACGACAAGCCCTGTAGGATCGGCCACAGCCTACTTCTCCAGCATCATCTCATCCTTCTCCCCGTTACTCACCATGTTCTAGCCACACTGGCCTTCTTTTAGTGTCTTAAACACACAGAGTTCACTTCTTTACACTAACTGATAGTTTTAACTGGGAAACTCTTCTGATATTTGCATGGATGACTCATTCTCGTCATTTTTATCTAAGCTAAAATTTTACTTTCTTCAAGAGACTCTCACTGACCACCAAATACAAAGTACCAAACAGTTATTTTCTAAGACCTGATTTTAATTCTCTGCACAGGATGTATCAATACCTGTTTTGGGTTTTTTTGTTTGGTTATTTCTTTAATAATAGTCTCCATCAACCCACGAAAATGTGACTTTCATAAGAGTCTTGTCTATCTTGTCCATCACTGTATCTTGTACCTTGTTAAGTGATTAAAAAAATTCTTTGGAAGGGAGAAAGAGGGGGAAAAGAGAGAGAGGAAAAGGGGAAACATTATTATTATTATTATTATTATTATTATTATTATTATCGACATCATGTTTTTAATCTTACTGCACTCCTCAAATTTATCTTTCAATTCACAAGCATGTCCCTTGATCATGTCCAAATTAGTGCTTAAGCCATCTAATGAATTTTTAATTTCAGTGACTATGTTTTACTTTTGGTAATTCTAGTTTTTCCCAATGTATTTTCTTCCATGTTGTTCTATATTTATTCTTTCTTTACTCTTCTTTACTCTTTATTATTGTCTCTTTATTATTTCTACTCTTTTAAAAAAATCACTTTAAATGTATCTTTCATGGTTTATTTAAAGATTTTTTTCCTCCCAGTTGTTAGTGTGCTCCTTGCGTTGTGTTGGCAGATTCTCCTTCATGGTCTTTGTTTTCTCCTATAGTTTGTTTTGTTTTATTTTATTTCTATTGAGGGTTCATCTTACATAGTATTTCCCCCTGTGAAACTGCTATATGGACTCCATGTAAAAGTGTCCTTCCACAGCAGTAAATTTCTTGGTTTAAGTTGCTATATCAAAAAGTATAAATTCACATGGTATCCACACATGGTATGTGCTAGTATTTCTTTCTTTTTTTGGAGGGGGTGAATTTTTATTTCCCAACCATGACTCCTGAATGAAGGCAAGTTTTCTTTCCACTGTTTCCCAGAGTCATTGAATAAAGTCTCTCTAGAATTTCTTTGAAACAAAGGGTAGTAGTCTTTGAGGTTTCAGGCTTTATGTAGTTTGCTTGATTTGGTTCCCCAAACCCACATAGGTTAAGAACACTCTCCTCTCTATGAAGTAGCATTGAAATCCTAATTCTTAGCTATTTAGAACTTATAATTTCAAAAGAGTTAAAAATCCCCCAGCTTGCCCTTAATATTGTGTCTTTTATCTTTTACTGTTGCTATTGCGTTTAATAGGCAAGTATACAGTTCCCGTTCTTTTCGGCTTGGGTCATTTTTCTGTATTGACATTCTATCCAGCCTCTCCATGAGATTTTAGCAGATCTGGGATCCATCCACATTAGCTCATTCTGCCATGTTGCTAAAATTCTTTCCAAAGAATTAGGCGCTATAATTAGGTGCTATATTCCTCATGAGTTAGGTTCTGTTATTAAACCCATTTTATGAGGTTTTAAGAGGTTATGGTACTTATCAATCATTATACAGCCAAGGTATATTGGGTCTGGGACTCAAAAAAAATCACATCTAATTGTTGCCCAAGCCATGTTCCTACATAGAGGCCATAGAGTTAACAGGACCACTGGAACCCTTTTCAACTTTAAAATTAATTTTATATCCTTGCACTTTGTATGGTTAGCTTCCCTAAACTGGGATATGTGGCTTTATGGTGTTAATCATGGTGGAATATAGAATCAGGCTAATACATGCTCAGAGGTTTTATAATCTCAGCTGTAGGTCCCTTCCAACTGCTTTGTAGGTTTTCCTTGCTACTCCATGGAAAGAAAAATATGCTAAATTAAGAGCCTCACAATGTGATTTGATATTAAGATGCCCTAAAAAGGAGTGAAATCTTACAGTGTCATTAACATGAGGCTGGATATAATGGAAATATGTTAATGGTGAGTAATGTATCATACTGCTTCTTCCTTAATGTTTTCACCCTTGGCGACAGATGTCTTTTTAATTTTGCCTTCACTAAAATTTCCTTTACTGAACATAAATAAGAAGATGTATTTATATTTTCAATGAAGGATTCAAAAGTGTGACTACCAGACCATATTAGATTCACTCTGGAGGACATTCACAGAAAAATCAGAGAAATTTATATATTCAATCCTTAAGTTCCTGAAACTGAAAAAGCATTAATTTTCATGTCCTCTACAGATTGTAAAGGTTTTCTGATTCTAATAAAAGAATAAAATTCTCACAACAGTACTCAATTCTTCTTAGTAAATGGCTGAGAAAGAACTGAACTCCTTTACCAGACAAGCAATCTGTTAATTACTCATAAAGGTCACAAATGAATCACACAAGAATTTAATTTTTCTGTGTAACAGTGCTCTATGTTTTTCTCAAACCCTATGGTTTCAGAGAACCAGAATTTCCCACTACCTCAAAACACTAGGTTGACCTCAAAAACAAGTCTGGAAAAAATATCCTTCCAGACATTAAAAAATGAAACACGAACAACTACCAAATGATGTTTGACATTTAAGAATGACCTTTGTGTAGCAAATAAAGTCATTTTCCAAAAAGCCAACATTCAAACTTTCCCAGAAACAATTTGCGAATGAAAAAACATCACCAGCTAAAGAAGTAATTACTAGCCATAAACCTTTTTTTTTCAAAAACCATTGAAATTAGTGAAGTTAAATGTTCAGATTAAGTAAAAATGCTCCATCAATTCTCACATCACTTTTTCAATACTGCTGAATCAGTTTTGATAACTCTACTGAATGAACATTTTCTTTTAAATTTCTAAATCTCCTTCTCTTGCAGGCTCTTCTATGGATGGAGAGATCTTAAGCTGGCATCCAGAGTGTCTCACTAAATTTAGTGACTTAGACATCTAAAGACATGGTTTGCTATCTCTTGACCTCAGGTTTTTGCTCTCCAAATCTCATACTGATTCTATAAAATAATAAAAAAAAAAATCTCCAGGCTTTAAGCAGCAGATTATTTGAAAAAGGGTGATTAGAACCATTTAAATCCCACCCTGGAACCAACCAATAAGTGATATCAACAAGTACATTAGCAAAGTTAACATAAAGTGGTTGTATGAAATTAAGCTCAGAGTCTACATAAATGTGTGTCAATATTTCCTTTCTTTTGTGCTTAAGTGAGAATAACAACATTTCTCTTTTTCTTATACGAATATTTCTTTAGCACCTATTGTGTCACTGCCCTTTGGTAGAAGGGATTTGTGACTTCATTAACATTTCTGTGACATAAGAATTCCTACTTTGTCACCCAATGTAGAGGTGAGGAAATGAAGGAAAACATAATAATATCTTTACACTATAAATAAAAGAGCTGCATTTTAAAATTAGTTATATTTGTGTTCAAGGCCAATGTTCTTCATTCTACAATACTAAATGCAAATACGCAAGGCAAAGTATCCTTTCCCCATACAAAAGTAATTCAAATTCATTATAGAAAATAAAGACACCAGAAAAAATATATTATGTGTATCCTTACTCCACTACCAAAAATTTCTTACTACCATTATTTTCTAAGTTTTTAGATTCTTTTTTTTGGGGGGGGCATATGTAATAAGATATTATGATGTTTTCTTGAAAACTTGTGCCAGGAGTTAACTAATAGTGCAAAGATTTCACTGTTGAGAACAAATTTACTGAATAAAAATCTTCAGTGTCTCCCAGGGAAACAAGGGCAGCTTTTACCAATAAGAGTCATCCCAAGGTTAAGAGTCCTGACAATTTTTTCCCCAAAAAAATAAAAAGAGGAGGTCCTTGGGGAATCACTGGTAAATTTAGGGGAAAATTAAACATTTCTTGATTGGATATACACTTAAATCACCAGGCTTGCTTGCTAGCTCAGGTGCTGTCAGATAAAGAGGAGAGAGCACCTGTGGGAGATGCTTTTATGAGACCATATCAACTACAAATACAGGAGAGGATTAGTTTCTGCAGCTGAGGAAAGAGGATGAGGGTTTGGAAAACTTCAGGATTTAAAGATAAAAAGATTTAGAAGTAATAGAAATGTTACATTCTGTCAGCAATCAACAAATCACAAATGGAATTACTTATGAGAAATTTAAGACTTGAGTTGAAGGTGAGAGTGAAACTTCTTAATGGAAATGTTAGATGGACAAAGAATGTCAATATGAGGATACAGTCATGCTGACTTCTTACTGTGATGGAGGTTGGGTGAGGTCTATAAGGCAAATAAGGACTCTGAGCTGCTTTTGGAGAAAGCCCACAAACTGGGGTTGGAAGAGAAAAGCAGAACTTTGAAGTAAGATGAAGAGAAATAGTGAAAGTAGACAGAAAAACTAGGAGTGTTTCATCAGGGAAGTCCAGCAGAGACACATTCAGTGAACAGAAGGAATGCTCTTGGGGATTCAGAAGGTTAGGAGATTTAGAAAGTAGGTAGTCATTGCTGACCCACAAGAATCAAATGATTTCCAAAAAGATAAAAATGAAGTAAGTTGATTAGAAACAGAAAAGCCTTAGAATTGATCATTGATTGATAAATCCAATATATGTGTCTTTTTGAGACTCTGACACATCCAATGGGGAAATAAAATACAAGTAAAATTAAAAGGACAATAAATAACTAAATGATTCATTCATTTTAATATTAAAGAGAATATTATATTTATAAATAATATTAGGATTTCTTTGAAATTAATAATATTCAGAAAAATTAGCAATAATAATTTAAGAAGTGAGAGAAATATTTAGTTGTCCAATAAACCAAGAAGACAGAAAATGTTGTTAAAGAACTATATGCAAATAAGGACCATTGGGGTGGGGTTTACTCTTAAACTTTTATAACAAAGTTGTTTTCTGATATATACAAAAAGTTATAGAACTTGAAAATAATGAAAAGTTACCTAATTTGTTTTATAAAATCAGGAAAACATGAATAGCAAAATATGACAAAGATGGTTAAAATTAAAAACCATAAAGCAAAATAATTTATGTGAAAAATCCTAAATAAAATGCTAGGATGGAATTAATAGTGCATGAAAGGAAAAAAAAATCTCTCACAATTAAGTAGGGTCCATTTGAGGAATTAAATACATATTAATATCAAGAAATCTTTGAGAAAAATGCATTTAAATAGATCTGGAGAAGCCTGAAATTTGCCAATTTTTCCTAATTAAAATTATTTTAAAACTAGGAATCCTTAATATGATTAGGAAAAATAACAAGTCTCAAATCAATAGTCCTATCATAGTTAGCAATGAAACTCTGGAGACATCCTCATAAGTAATAAATACAAAACAAGGATGTTCATAATAATAATTATTTCATACTGGTTTGGAAGTCAATTCAACACAATTAAACTCAAAGCATTTATACAACAGACAATAATGGGAAAAGAAACAAATTGTATTTGCAGACAACAGAATTATTTAGATAGAAAGGCCAATTTTAAAACTAGTGGAATTAATAAGAGTTCCTTATGCCTGAATATGTGATAAAAAATACTCCAACTGTTTTGTTACATCAACAGTAAATTACAAATAATTTCTAAGAAGATACTAAAAACAAAGTGTGAAACAAGCCATTAATTTAACACTAAATATTCAGAAGCCATATGAAGCAAAACTACAAATCTTTTTTTTTTTTAAAGATTTTATTTATTTATTCATGAGAGACACAGAGAGAGAGAGCGAGAGAGAGGCAGAGGGAGAAGCAGGCTCCCAAGGAGCAGGGAGCCCGATGCGGGACTCGATCCCAGGACTCTGGGATCATGACCTGAGCCGAAGGCAGACGCTTAACCATCTGAGCCACCCAGGCGCCCAAAAACTACAAATCTTAATCAGAATTATTGAGTGTGTCAGACACTGTGACTAGTCCTTCACCATTATTATCTTATTTATTCCTTGCAATTATCCTTTGTTTACATTTTATGTTCCTTTGAAGCTTGGAAAGATGAAAAACTTGCCTAATGTCTCACAGTGAAGCGGCAGAGAGAGGACAGGGGAAGTAAAGTAAATGAGGAAGGAAAGAGAGGAAGAGAAAGTGCTGATGGCACAGGCAAATATCCACCAATGTGATCGACTCTGCTGTGAGAGACGTACTGTACATAAGAGATTTTATTTATCAGAAACATCAAAAATAGAATCTAAGATTGAATAACAAAACAGAGAAGATACTTGTGGCAATGTTACCTGCATACATTATTAACAAATCCCCCAAAAATGATAACTAATAAACATGCTCAACTCCACTAGATGAACTACTATAAGAATAATAATATTGTTTTTTTTTTTTTGAGAGAGAGAGAGAGAGTGTGAGAGTGGGGCAGGATAGGGGTAGGGTGGGCGTTGGGACAGAGAGAGAGAGAGAGAGAGAGAGAGAGAGAGAGAATCTGAAGCAGGCCCAATACAGGGCTTAATCTCACCACCCTGAGATCATGACCTGAGCCAAAATCAAGAGTCGGACACTCAACTGAGCCACCCAGGTGGCTCAAGAATAATTATTTTAATCTATGAGATTAGCAAAAGTTAAAAGACAGTACTTTTAAGAGCATCATGAAATAAGTACTCAAAGAATGCTATTGGAATCTAAACTATTTCAAAACTTTTTCTTTAGCATTTTGCCAGTTTTTACTAGGAAATTTAAAATTGTCAATATCCTTTGATTCAGCAATTCTACTTTCCTGAATGTATCTGATTGAAAATAGTAGAGATGTGGTCAAACATGTATGATCAAATGTTTATTGCAGAATCACCTGTAATATCCTACAATTAAAACCTAAGGAAGAACTAGTAAGTCAATGAAATTAGTGCAGTACTTGGAAATCATTTTCTAAGAAATTTTAATGGTAAAGGAAAATGTTCTTATTACATTTATAAGCACAGTAAAATCAAAAACAAAACCAAAATCAAACAAACAAACAAACAAAAAAACAAAAAAGAAAAATAGCAGGGGCACCTGGGTGGCTCAGTTGGTTAACTGTCTGCCTTCAGCTCAGGTTATGACCCCAGAGTCCTGAGATGGAGGCCCACATCGAGCCCCACATTGAGCCCCGCATTGGGTTCCCTGCTCAGCAAGAAGTCTGCTTCTCCCTCTGCCTCTCACACTGCTTGTGCTCTCTCTCTTGCTCTCTCTTAAATAAAATTAAAAAAAAAAGAAACAGAAAAAACAGGGCCCACAGTATTTATTTCTGTGAGATTATAAATAATTTTTGTGTCTTTATAATTGCATCTTTATAATTCATTGTCTCTTACAGTTATCGACAATGATTATAGAATATTTCTAAAAATCAGGAAGGATTTTTAAAAATTGATGTTTAGTAGTTTTTCTAAAATATGGGGACAGAAACTAAATTCGTGTATTTAAGGAGAGTAGGTGGTGAGAAAATGAACACAGTGGTCAATTTCGTTCATTCTGTAACAGAAAAGAAAGGAGTAAATTGGGACAATAGCTAGAGGGAAGACTAGAGTTTGAATATTTGGGAAACTTTAAAACCTAATTTGCAAAACTCATTTACAGTTTGAAGACAATAAAAGAACTGCTGTGAAGCAAGGAGACATGGGGGTGATCACCGTTTCTGCTCAGTGCTGTGGAATGATGAGGTTGAAGATGGAGGTCATGGACCAGCCTGCAGCAGGTAGTCTCTCAAGTGGGCCACCTGTATTGTCTGCTTGGCCAACCAAGCAGACAGGGAAGCCTGCTAGAGCTGTCATTGCTATCGTGATTAAAAGAGACCACAGCATATTTTGCTGCAAAATACATCTATTCCCAAGTAGCCTTATAGTTTTAGTTCACAATAAAGAGAGTGTTTTTGCTCAATTTTTATGGACAGGAAATTAAGAGATGTCATATAGTGAGGAACAGGGTTACCTTATTATTAATTATTCTTAAAGCTGGAGGCTGAGGAAGAGGCTTTGTGGAGTTCATGTCAGCTGGAGATTGGTTAAGAGTAGCATTAACAAAGTAAACCTGAAGATGAATTACAAAACCCTTTTATGTATCCTAAATGATGTGTTTTTCATCTTTAGGAATAGAGATCGTATAAATTACAACATGGTTTTCGATCTACTTGGGACTATTACTGAAGACATATTTCTTGCATAATGATGCTCTACATTGACCAAATAATATAAAATATGGAAGACAGTCTCAGCTACCTAAACATTCATTTTCTTCATTATGATGTCATCTAATTTGAAGCGTCTCATATCCGAGTTCTATAAACAGTGGTTATGTCCATCTTTATAAATGGGGTAAAATTCAATTCCCATGTAACATCATCAATTTTATAAACATGTCTCACTTTAAATAAGAGGGAAGAAAGACTGACATTCTTAATAGTCCTAACATTGCTGAAGTGATAGAACTCACAATGAAACTTCATTAGGTTAGGTGCTTGGGGAAGGAATGACATGGGGGATTAGTTTCAGTATTTTAAACAGGCTCATGGGAGAAATGTAAAAAACAGAAAGTCAAAACAGAAGCCTCCTGGATGTCCATGGCTGAAAGTATGTCCATGGAAACATCTTAAATGTCTATCAATAAGCAAGAATTAAATAAATTAGGATGCAGCCAAAATATAGAATATTTGCAAGCAATAAAGTAAGCAGATTTATGTGTATTGGCTTGGAGGTAACTCCAAGGCACATTGTCATGTGTCAGATAACTTACACCTGATTTCAATTATTCAGATCTTCACTAAAATGTGTGTGTGTGTGTGTGTGTGTGTGTGTGTCTGCATGGGTGCACACATATAGCGATATCTCAGACGAATCACATCAACTGTGAATTGGCTATCTATTTGTAGCAAAGTCAGATAGGGGAAATCGAAAAGTATGTATTTTTGTACTCTGGGGTTTTTACAATGAGTATGGGTATATTCATGTATCAGTGAGCGTAATAAAAATTTAAAAATCGGCACTGAACAGTTTTTGTAAAAGTCTATGGATTATGAAAAGAAAATCTGTCAACTACAGGAAAACTCAGAAAGGTCCTAATCCTTGTAAGTCTACGTAAATGTATTAGGAGAATGTATATCTTATAGGAGCTATAAATGAGATGGCTCTGGTTTTGCTAGCACCTATGGGGAACTGATTATTCAAAAGATGAGCATTAGGGAACTGTGACCAAGAAAGGGATTCTCCCAATAGGAGACTACAGTGAAAATTCACTGTTCACCTCCACAACACTGCCCTGGCTTTGGAAATGATGTAGATATTTTTTTTTCAAGCCTGAATTTCTGAATTTTTCTGATATCATATGGGGAAGAGTAGTGGGCAATATTCTTTGATTAGTGATTCATAATGAAAAAGGCAAACAATCTCCAGGCTACTGAAGAGATGACATGCTGTTTCTTGCTTAATGAAAGATAAATTAAAGTCATTTGACACTGCCATATGTTAACCATCACTTCCCAAGCAGAAAAAAAACATTACTACAGATGGTTTGATTTAGTGTCCTAAAAAGGTTGCAGGGAACAAACCCACTTTTTGTTAGTACGTTTTCTTGGTGGGATAATAGACATAGTCTTCAGTGGATAAAATAACAAAATATGTATGGCTGTACCTGCTATTTTGAATGAGAGGTAGCAGTATGAATAATGCCTAATTACACGTAGAGCAATTTCAGAATATAGATAAGAAAACCCATGGTACAAAATTGTGGATTCTATACACACTGGAATGAAATTACTAAAAACTTCATGCCACGAGTGATAAAAGGTTTGCAGTGAGTCATCCATACTCTTAGTCATGCCCATGTTCATAACACGAATTTATATGTTATGAATAATATGTCTCTTACAGATAAGAAGTAAAAAATTAACATAAACATTACCACTATAGTACCATTTCTCTCATTTCAAATAAGTAAAAAATATTAACAATATTAACATTTTGGAAAAAAATCTTAATCATAATAATACCAATCTAACTCAGCATATTGTTTTGCTTTTTAAACCTGTTTTATTTTTATTTTATTTTTAATTTTTATTTTAAGTAGGCTCCATGCCCAGTGTGGGGCTTGAACTCACAGTCCTGAGATCAAGAGTCACATGCTCTACCCACTGAGCCAGCCACGTGCCCCTTGTTTTTGCTTTAAATGGCTTTCTTTCCAAGCTTTGTCCTTACATATATTTGGATAATTTTGTTTTCTGCCTTTCTGTTTAAGATTATTTTATAAGAATTTTCCATTAGACTGTGCAGTGTACATGATTATTTTAAGTGTTTTTTAAAATTGTATTTTAATGTATGAATTTAGTGCCCTATTGCTTGGTATTTAAGTTGTTAAAATTTCACAGCAGCATTATAAGTCATGATAAAAAGAACATTTTTAAAATATATTTTTCTCTTTTTAAAATCTTTATTGTGACAAGTACATTTAACATGAGATCTGCATTTTAAACAAATTTTTATTGGTGTGTCAAGCAGTGTCTAAGATGGCTCTCAATAACCTCCACCTCATGGCATTCACACCCTTGTGTTGTCCCCTGAATTTAGCACTTCCACCAAATAGAGTAAAGGTGTCCAGCATAAGTGTCTATTTTAGTAAAAATAAGTACTGCCCCTTGCATAATGGAAGTAGTCTAATTGGTTGAGCCTCTTAGAGGATTATGGCACATCACAGACTCAGTGTTAGGCTCTATTGCCACTAGATTGGACATTCAACATTGGATGATAGGAAGGCAAGAAAGGTAGGCAAATAGTAGATGTAGTGGTGGGATATCACTTCAAGACTGGGACAGAAAAAGGCCGTGGATTCCTCTATTGAGTGTGAACTCACATTCTCTTGGATCACTTGTCCTGGAGGAAGCCAGACACTGTGTTGTGAGGGTCTGTGGAGAGTCCCATGTGGTAATAAACTAAGGTCTGTAAATAACCACATGAGTAAGCCTGGAAGGAGAACCACCCTCCTCACTACCATCACCAGTTGATTCTTCAGATGAGACTTCATTCTAGCCAACTGCAACCTCATGAGAGACCTTGAACCACAGGCACTCAGCTAAGCTGGGAGCCATATTACTGGCTCCCAGAAACTGTGACATAATAAATATTTGTTATTTTAAGCTGCTATGTTTTAGGGTAATTTGTTATCCAGAAATAGATAACTAATAAAGACTTGGGGAACAGAGGGAGGATACATAGAATAATAGTTCCATGAACATGGGAAAACCAAAATATCTCATTTACTGGGAAACAAATTCCTGTCAGAAGTGATGCTCTTTAGAGCGGATAAGGCATTCTATAAGCCTACAGATGATAATTTTGGCAGAAGCCTTGTAGGAAAGGAAGGCAAATCCATATCCAGAGTAATTGTCTTTATTTTAGTAAGAGTAAGTACTGCCCCTTCCATAATGGAAGTAGTCCAACTGGTTGAGCTTCTTAGAGAATCATGGCACATCACAGACTCAGTGTCAGGCTCTATTGCCAGTAGATTGGACATTCAGCATTGGAAGTAGCCAGACTGCTATCCATGAGTAGAAGTCCATTTACTGAGCCCATGCATAACCTCTATCCTTGTCACCATGGCCACTTTGCTCATGGGACCATTAGGCAATGACAGGAGTGGCTGGTAAAGGAAACTGACTGAAGTCCATAGAATGGGTCTTCCTATCTACTTGTTTATTAGAATCCTTCTCTGTTGAAGTCACCTTTTAGTGAGTATTCAAATGAGATACAAATATCTTCAAACTTGTTGCCTATCTGGAGAAGTCTATCCAAATACCTCTTACCCAGACCTCCTTACGACCAATTTTCCAATCATGTTTCTCCCAAGTCCCCGACAATCTGGCCAAGCATTAGCCACAATCTATGAAACTGCAGACCCGCACTTCTGGTTATGCAGAGATAACAAAGACACTTAAGATCATTCTCAAAAATTAAATTACAAGGTCAAAGTTAATGTTGTTTTTATGACTTTTAGTTATTATTTTTGCACTGCTATTTAATTTTTCCAACGCCACCAACAATATGTGAGTACATTCATTTCATTGCCATCTTATTAATTACATATATATTTTTAAATTTGTATATGTATATGTTCATGTCTTTTTCTTACTCATCTATTGAACTCTTGATTTTAAAATATTAATTTTAATTGTGTTATATAATGCTTTTTAACTCTGTTATATAATGTTTCCCATTGTTTAGGCAAAGGTTTAAAAAACATTTATATACTAATATTTACATTTTTTTCTTCCTAACACATTAAACCTTAGAACAATACTTTGCGGAGACAAATTTAGTCCTATTATTGCTATATTTATTTTTTTTTATATTTAATGTTGTAGTCCATTTACCCTACAGTTTGGTATATAAATATCATCATAATTATATAAGAATGGCAGAAGCATTTATCTAAGGAGTAGTCTTATCTCTCATTTTTTTTCAAAAAGTTTCTAATATTAAGTTGTAAGTAGCTGTCAACTAGTTTTTTAAAAATAAACTTCTTATTTTAACAGATATTTCTCCAAAGACATACAGATGGCCAACAGACACATGAAAAGGTGCTCAACAACACTTATCATCAGGAAAATGCAAATCAAAATTACAATGAGATATCACTGCCTACCTGTCAGAATGGCTAAAATCAAAAACACAAGAAACAACAAGTGTTGGCAAGTATATGGAGAAAAAGGAACCCTCATGCACTATTGGTAAGAATGCAAACTCATGCAGCCACTGTGGAAAACAGTATGGAGGGTCTTCAAGAAATTAAAAATAGAACTACCCTATGATCCAGTAATCATGCTACTGGGTATTTACCCAAAGAATACAAAAACATTAATTTGAGAGGATATATGCACCCTATGTTTACTGTAGCATCATTTACAATAGCCAAATTATGGAAGAGGTCCAAATATCCATCAACAGATAAATGGATAAACAGCAAGTGATCTATCTATCTATATAGTATTCCATTATATACCATAATTAGTATTACTAATTAATTACTCCATTGATTGCTATATATAGTATTCCATTATATACTATAATTAGTATTACTAATTACTCCATTAACTACTATATATATAGTATTCCATTATATATATATATATATGTTAATATTATTTATACTATAGAGATATGGAATACCTCTCAAGTTCTTTCTGCACCATATATATAAATAATGGAATACTATTCAGCCATAAAATGAATGAAATCTTGCCATTTGCAACAACATGGATAGAGCTAGAGAGTATAATGCTAAGCAAAATAAGTCACTCAAAGAAAGAGCTAGAGAGTATAATGCTAAGCAAAATAAGTCACTCAAAGAAAGACAAATACTATATGATTTCAGTCATATGTAGAATTTAAGAAACAAAACAAACAGAGGGGAAAAAAAGAGAGAGAGAAAGAGACAAACCAGAAACAGAATCTTAACTATAGAGAACAAACTGATGGTTACCAGTGGGGAGGTAGATGGGGTGATGGGTGAAATAGGTGATGGGGATTAAAGAGTACACTTATCATGATAAACACTGAGTAATGGATAGAAATATTGATCACTACATTTTACCTCTGAAACTAATATAATATTGCACGTTGAACTGTACTGGAATTAAAATAAAAACCTTAAAAAAATCTTCAATTTATTACCACATATTTTTCAGATTTCCCTAGATTTAATGTTCTTTTTCTGTTCTAAGATCCCAGCCAGGACACCACATTAGATTTAGTCATCATGACTCCTAAGGCTCCTCTTGGCCGTGATAGTTTCAAAGACTTTCCTTGGTTTTTATGACATTAACGGTTGTGAAGAGTACTAGTCAGGTCTATTGTAGAATGTCCCTGACCTGGAGTTTGCCTGCTATTTTCTTTATGATTAGACTGGAGTTATGGATTTGGGGAGGAAGGTCACAGAGGTAAAGCACCATTCTCATCACATCATATCAAGGGTGGATGCTATTAACTTAACTTATCACTGTTGTTGTTGACCTTGATCACCTGTCTGAGGTACTGTTTCACTGATTTCTCCACAGTAAAGTTATTTTTACCCCTCTTTCCATAGTGTACTCTGGAGGAACTCACTACGTGTAGTCCCCATCTAATAGGTGGAGAGTCATGTTCTATTTCCACTACTTTTAAAATACTGCCAGAAATGACTTTTGTCTCAAAGCAAGTATTCTGAAGTTTTGCTATAATGTGTTCTTTTACATTTCTTGGAGTAGACATATTAAACCCTAAGTGTTGATGTTTCACAGTAAAATTATCTGCATCTCTTTTTCTTTCTTCAATCCTCTTTCCAATATCTAACCACCCTCCTACCACCTACCCACACCAATTTATATCATTTGGTTGGCTTACGGCTAAGTGTGTCTTAGCATGGGTAAATCAGGGCTGAGATTAAAGTCTAACACTTCAAAAAAGCTGGGAAAAAATAAAGTCTAAGATTGATCTTGTAACGTCTAAGAGCTACCTGGAGTGGCTGTTGGGCGTGGCCAAGGGTTTTTAGATAAGAGAATTATTTTTTGCTTTGTTTGTTTAAAGTTATAGGTTCTGATTCCACAAATCAAGTGTTAGAAACCATTTTTCCTTAGCAAGAGTATTAGTGAGGATGGCAACAGAACCACGTACCTAGCCAGTAGACAGGAATTTTTATCTTTGATAATTACATTGGATTAGGTGACAATTTTGAGTATTACTTCTCTTTAAAATTCTTATAGAAAAATCAGATGTTCAAATCTCCATCTCTATTCTCATTCCTCTTAAATGATTCTCTCCTTACCTACATATTTTGTGTTTGCTATTAAAGGAACAGGTTTGTGTCTGTGAAACTCACACACCTATGAGATTTTACCTTTGCAAGTATGATTAATTAAGGCAGGAAGGTAATAGTTTGGAGAAATTGTAGTCAATTAAAAAGAGAAAAACTGGTTCTTGACTAAAGCAAAATTCTCAGCATTTTCTGCTTGCTATATAACTTTAAAATTATCATTTTTTGGAAAAAATAATTATTTGTCTTTTTTTTTTTTTTTACTAGCTGAGACCAATTATAAGATGAACATGAAAAAGAAATTATTGCATCCATTCATGGCATCTCTGACCACGAGCCCAAGGTAATCTGGACTTTTTCATCTGGTCTTCCCTCTATGTAGTATATATCAGGATGTAGGGGACATTCAGAAACTATTATAAATTCTCCAATTCTTTTATTCATTTTTTTTTTAAACTAAGTGATTTTTAGCTGTTAGGTCAACAAGCTCTAAGAGAAGTACAGTTTTCAAGGGTTACTTGCACTTGAATTTCTATCCTTCTCTTTCATCATTAAGTATATATGCTCCTCTTAAAGGGAGCTTCCAGTTCCAGTAATCTCTTAAGTCCACAAAAAGGCTGTACTAACCTTGTCTTTGACTCTTGTCCTTCTATCAGAACTTCAAGTTCTCCACATGAAATTGTTGCCCACACAAAGATATAACATTGTTATTTGTTTTGCTTCTTGCCCACAGCTCCATAACTTCTTTTAATAACAAATAATCATGTATTTTATTTGTAAAAATTATTACTTTGACTATATCTTTTTTCTGTCTACTAGTACAGATCTGATTTGTTAATAGCATAAACTGTTTCTTCAAGAATATATAAATTGACAACCATCCAACAGAAAAACATCACTTAAATTCCCAGGTCTCTACCTCTAGGCATTTAGATTTCACTCATCTGCTGTGGGTCTAGATATATATATATATATTTTTGCTAACAAATTTCTTGGTGACTCTAATCCTCAGGAAACACTTGGAAGCATTAATCTGAATAACTGACATGCTGTATAATATCCTTTACCAATACCAAATTTCAAGACAGCAAGAATTTGTATCTATATACTCACATTTTAAGATACGAAATATTTTCCTGTGTGTGAGATTCAACTTATTCTTCTTAAGTAAGAGCATACATCATGTACACCTGCCCTCCCGCAGAATGCACAACACAGACCAGTCTGTTTAATTCTACTCTCTTGTTGCATTCTAGAACCTCAAACTCAGAATGATGTCTTCTTTAGCATTACAAAAATTTGCAAAATCCTAGACAGTAAATACCCATTCCACAAGACTTGTAAAATTAAAACAAAGGAAAATGCAAGTATAAAAGGCATTATATTTCAAGTCAATATGACTAGTTTCAAATAATTCGACACTTCTGAAAGTGTAGTCTGTACAACATTGAACTTCGAAAAAAAAATCAGACTTAGGGGCGCCTGGGTGGCTCAGTTGGTTAAGCGACTGCCTTCGGCTCAGGTCATGATCCTGGAGTCCCAGGATCGAGTTCCACATTGGGCTCCCTGCTCAGCAGGAAGTCTGCTTCTCTCTCTGACCCTCCTCCCTCTCGTGCTCTCTACCTCTCATTCTCTCTCTCTCAAATAAATAAAATCTTAAAAAAAAATCAGACTTATCAGATTCAGCAGCTTTCGAAGCCAATGGAATATTTTCTGAACTACGGAAAAAGGGGATGCCAAAGTAGAGTAACATCTGGGGAAGGATTATGCTAATGAATATGATCTGTTGCAGAAGAGGATGCCTTCCAGAATTTTCGTTTCCTGTGTTTAAAATATATGTGTATAATACCACACTAATTATTTTTCCACTAACTCCTTTTACCTATGAGATCTTGATTTTGACAACAGTGAGGTTTTTTTTTTTTTTCTCCAAAAGTGATGCTTTCGATAACCTAAAGCATGCAGTTGGTTAGGGATTACCAAATGATAAATGGAATTTCATCTGATTATACACACTGAGCACTGACATAAAAATATGTTAATTCGCAAAGCAAGTGGATTAATAGTTATTTGAAGTAACAAATTAAGCTTGTATCTTAACTCTTATGATTTGAAGTGAAATGTTTATGTCAAAATTACTGGGGCACACCACATGTTCCTTAGACTAATTTAAATTTTTGAGATCAGAATGAGTTAGTGTTTTGACGGAGCTATCTAAATAATTACTCCGTCTGCATTTCATAGGCCATTAATGCATTTTTTTTTCAGACTAACCAATCCATCTGTGTATACAACATGAGTTCACAAGGTAATTATCTACTTTCGAACATGCCCCTTTAGGCAAAGGAGGCAAATAAAAGAAGCACAGAGTCTTCTGAGGACTCATGCTGTAATTTTCACCACTTGAGAGTCATCTGTTTTATATTTTCTCAAATTCTCTACCTTAGGAAGCATACTTGAGCAACAAATTAATGACATAAACTTTGTAACTCACATAATATAAGAATCCTTTCCCAGGATAGACATTTTGGAAGTTCAGCAATTATATCAGAAAAACCTTTCATAGCTCAAACAGCCTGTCCCATTTTTATGTCCCAAGTTATCATTCAGATTGCTAAAACAAAGGCCCATTTTCCTTTCATTCTTTAATGTAGGACATTAGCCAGAGAGTGCAGTATTTCCATGTGGGGAAGTTTTATGATTATCTAATTTAATGGATACAACCTGCTAATAAGTAAGGGTAGTGGGATGACTATATTTAATTCAATAAGAAGATGAAGGAATTGGAAAAAAGATTTTAAAAGAAAAGATATTTTATAGTATTATTCATAAGATTACCTACAATTTGGGGACAACTGTAACCAGACTATTTTTTTATAATTGAAGCTTAATTTTATATTATTAAAATACCATTTAAAAATAAATCACATTGTTATCTATACTCATATTATCTATGCCCATTTAAGAAATTTTATGTTTTTCCAACTGACTCTTGTAGTCACCCATTTGGTGACTAATCTCAGATGAAGGAAGATCTATAAGTATTTGAATAAAGTTAAAGTTAGAATCTATTCTTAGAATCCAACTTTATTTCCTAGACCCTTAGTATTCATAAAGACTATACATTGGCATAAAAAATTAAATACATGGAATTTAATTTTTAACTTAGATTTGGAAATAGATTAAGAATTTATTCAACTGATACTTGGGGGTAAAAACTTACCCAATTCATACAAATTATTGGGTTATACTATGTTCTTTCTTTCTTCCTTTTTATTTTTTCATTTTTCTTTTTCAAACAATGATAACCATGGAACAGGGAGCATAACACTGAAAAAAAATCAGCTGGTTGCCCTGGAGACAGGATTTCTTTTTTCATATCAGTAGACATGAACCCTCATTTTATTTACTTATTTTTATTATCATTATTATTATTATTTTATTAACCCTCATTTTCAGGGGTGAGGAAAAATACTGATTTTTGTATATATAATTCTTTTTATGTTTACCTTTTAAAAGATATATCTTAGACAAAGGTCTTTTATTTTAAAAACTTAAAAATGTTGCACCATCAATCTCATTCCTAGTGAAATAAAATTTTATGAAAAGTATTATTCCCTGGTTACCTAAGTAATAGAAGCAATTCAACAGGTCAGCTGCTTTATTTCACTCATACAATGAAAGTAAACAACTGTTTTTCTGGGTGATAAGTTGGTCCTCATTTTTCATACATTTTCAAGCAGTAACAGAACCTTTCTCTTTCTCTAATAAACTGCCAATCTGAGAACCACAGGTTTTATTTTGTTTTCTACATAGTAATAACAGTAGTGTCTATCTTCCATTATTATTGACAATTCCAGAATATATCCTGAGCAAAAAATTTCCAGTGTTTTCAAGGGTCATAGAAGTTCAAAGAATGAGTCAGAAGCAGGCATTAAAGGTGAGGCTAAGAAACACAATCTTCCTCTAGGGTAAGAAGAAACTGCGTAGAACTAGAGAGGCTAAGAATTCTAGACTTGAGGCTTCATAAAATATAAAAGTTATGCAAATTCCTTCCCTATTAAGTACTATCCAAATTGTGTCTTTCAACTGATATTATTTTAGTTTCTTCTGTTTAAATGGAATTTTCGAGGTATATATTTTACCAATCTGTATAAGTTTCTCTGAGTGTTCATTTACTGAAATGTGCTCCTTTAGCAACAACAAAAAATTATTTATGGAAACTTTTGTTTAGTAGTCATATATTCTTTCATGGTCAGGCAGTCTTTTTTTGATATTTGATCAACACTCAACCAGTAATTACTGCACACATACCATATGCCAGGCACTCTGATAAGGATGAGAACTGTAAGACACACATGATCTCTGCCCTTAGGAACTTTACAATCCATCAGGGAGGCTGAGGGAACAAATAAATGAATACAAATCATGATCAGTGGCATAAAGGAAATAAATTGAGTATTGAGTTGGAGAATAATAGGGGCAACCTGGCTAATTTAGATGAGGAGCTCAAGGAAGACCTCTCTGAGGAATGACACTTGAACAGAGACTTGAACAACCAAAGGAAGCGGGTACTATAAAGAGCAGAAGGAAATAGCAGGAAGCATTACAGAAACAAGGACGAAGGCATTGACCTGGAAAAGGATCAGTGTATTTGGGGAACTTGGCTGTTGTAGCTAGAGCTTTAGTTGGGGAGAGTGAAGTTGGAGACACCTCCTTTAGCCATGATTCAGTAGTTTGGATGTTATTCCCAGACACTGAAGAACCCCTGGAGAATTTTAAGCAGGGAAAGGACATGTTCCAATTTATATTTCAGGGATGTCACTTGGTGGCTGAGTGGAAAAGTGACTGTAGTAAGACAAGTGTTTTAAGTCTCTATAATGGTATTTATCAATTTAATAGTCATTAGCCACATATGACTATATAAATTTAAATTGATTAAAATTAAGCAAGATTCAGCTTCTCAATAGTCGTATGTGCTTGCTGGCCATCATGCTGGACAGCACAGATAGAGACATTTCCATCAGCATAGGGACATCCTGCCAGGCATTTCTGCTCAGGACATCATCCATATCTTCATGGTCTCCATTCTTCAACTCCTCCACCTTTCTATAGAATCTGCTAGCTATAAGGTTACACTTAGCTTCCTCATCCTCATTCTTCATATGCTTGACTCTTCTCTTTCTATGATTACTTCAATGCCTCTTTCCTCATCAGCTCTTCCCTTTTCTCTTTCTCTGTTCCAGACACAGCTCTCTGGCAGCCTGTTGTACAACTTCACAGAGCTCTTAAGTAGGCAACTTAATTTCACCCTGTTTATAAATGTACTGTTTTTCCCCAAGACCATTAACTCGTCCTGCCTCCTGTATTTTTTATTGTGGTGCCACCAATCTCTTAGCCACCAGCTTGAAATCATCTGTACTCCTTCTTTTCCATTCAGGCAGGTGTTCAATAAGTTGCTAAATCATAAATAATCTACTTTCATAATGCCTCTTACATGCTTTTAATTCCAATATTGCCTAATTAATTCTTGTCTAGGCTATAGTTATAATTTTCCTGATAAAATTCATTCCAAATCAGCATTGGTAGATAAATCTCAAACTAAAGTTTTAACCAAGGTCTTCAAAGATACATGTTGCTCAAAAAACATAGTGCTTTCCTAGTACTGCTATAAAAAATAATGTTGATTTCTAATTTTAGTTTTCTACTTTTTTTCCTAGCTTTTTTGCTGTTCCAGAAACCTGCCCTATGCATTTCACCTTCAAACTTTGTTCCTGTCCGCTAGACACCTCACCCCCATTTATGATTGTCCAAATTTTCCTTTATTTAAGACCCATCATAAATGCTGTTTGCTCTCTGTTAGATTTAAAACTTGGTATTTTCTCAGATTCATCCCCAGTACAATTTTTTAAATGTCTTTTTTTCTTGACTTTACAGCTTCCCATCCTGCATTACAGAATTTAATAATGTATTATACCTTATAATCTCTGACAGTAAGAAGAGCATATACATATTTATCTCCCAAGCAGCATCTACTATAGTTGTTTGACTGAATTAAATAGAATATACAAACATCCTCAAATTCATTATAGATTTTATTGTGGCTGTAAAGAAATATCCTGCCCTGACTTATCTAGGTATCAAAGTAAGTCAAATGTCTTTATAATGATTTTTCTAGCATAACAGTGTTCCTTTAAAAAAGTTTGAGAGTGAGAACTAAAGTCTGCAGACACTTTGGAATCACTCAGATGGATTGTTCTTACCTGTGAAAAGAAGCATAAAATGTTCTGTTTCGTCAGGGCAAAAGTTTTTGCTAAGGGTAAATTAAACAACATATGTGAAATTCTCAAGTGATTGTACTTACCTGTAAGTCAACCTTTGCCAAGATTTCAATTCTCAAATTCTTTAGTTCAAGATGAATGCCTGAGAATGTAAAAGTCATGACTTGCTCTTGGATTCTTAGCACAGTTCTCTTGATGGGTGGCATGTGCATGAAGAACAGATAGGCTGACATCTTGATTAACTAATCACTTTATTGTTTCCTTAGGATTTTATTGAATGAAGGGATTTCAAGAAAAAAATGCCTTCATTTAAGTCATAAATTGTACAGAAAATATCATTAAGTGTTATTATTTGCATATACTTTTGTAGAAATCATTTGAAATATTTTGAAATTCCTAATTAGTTGATGGTCACGTACAGAGTTTCACAATAGTACTTCTTATTTATATCTCCATATAAATTTAATACAGTTTATATATAGCTATATATCCAAAACCTATATGTAAATACTACAGAATATGGAAATTGTATTCCATAATTTTGGATTAATCTGCAAGTGCTATTACTCCACACCATTGCTATTCATTTAGATGTCAGGAATAGTTAGTTATGTGATGCCAGTCTGAAGCAACAAACAGCATAGAGTCTAGAATATAGACATCATATATAACTGGTTTCATTAGGTACCCACTGTATACGCTTACAATCTCAGGCTGATTAGCCAACAGTAAAAATCCCAGAACAAAATGTGGATATAATTTTTAGAAGAGTTACTGCTCTAAGATGCTACTTTTTGTTGTTACAACTTAAATCATGGAGATCAAGATGCTGAACTGAAATAAGATCTCAGTATCAGTATTTGGACAAGCAGAACAATGTTACTGCATTTAGTGATTACAGGGCATTAGTCATACCGCTAAAACATTCTTTTTTTTTTAAAGATTTTATTTATTTATTTGACGGAGAGAGATACAGCGAGAGCAGGAACACAAGCAGGGGGAGTGGGAGAGGGAGAAGCAAGCTTCCCGCTGAGCCGGGAGCCCGATGTGGGACTCGATCCCAGGACCCTGGGATCACAACCTGAGCCGAAGGCAGACGCTTAACGACTGAGCCACCCAGGTGCCCCCGCTAAAACATTTCTGCTAAAATTTATACACTAACAAATTATATGTTCGTCCCACTATCCTACCTATCCTAATTGATCCTGTCTTTCCTCTGACATCTACCTCAATGGCCTTTATCTGTGAGTCATTTCTTTTTTTTTTATTTTTATTTTTTTAAAGATTTTATTTATTTATTTGAAAGAGAGAGAATGAGAGATAGAGAGCACGAGAGGGAAGAGGGTCAGAGGGAGAAGCAGACTTCCTGCCGAGCAGGGAGTCCGATGTGGGACTCGATCCCGGGACTCCAGGATCATGACCTGAGCTGAAGGCAGTCGCTTAACCAACTGAGCCACCCAGGCACCCTCTGTGAGTCATTTCTTATATTAAAAATAAAATTGAAAAATCAGTGTGTCTGAAAGCAAATCCCTTAATGAACATAACTTTTATATTTCCTATTTTATATCCATTTGGATCAATAAATGGATTTGATGTTAACTATTAATTCATTTACAGTTAGAATTACAGAATACAATTCTAGAAACATTAATTCAATAAGAAAATGAGGAAGTAATACAAAGTTTCCAAATAATCCTTGAAGGTGCTAAGAACCAAGCTTATGCCTGTCTCGGGGTCTCCCTATTTACTGTTCCCTCAGCTTTAAATGCTCTTTATCCAGATACCTGTAAATTTCTCCCAGGACTGTGCTCAAATATCATTCCCTCTAAAGTAACCAACACTGACCATCCATATAATAATAAGAGCCTCCATTTCTTTCTATCTCCTTACTGTGCTCTATTTTTCTTTAGAGAAAAATATCATTACCCTCATTGCATTTTATAAGTGTTATCAGTTTCTCAGTTAAAATGTAAGGGAGGGAAGGAGCTTTGTTTTTTGTCATGTATCCAATACTCAAAATGTGTCTGACACCTGATAAATAAAAATCAATTGAATAAATAATGAGACGAAAATAATTTATCGTATTTGACAATTCAAGTCTGCATGATCAAATGCATAAAGACTCATGATGTCTACCTCTTCCATAGTCATATAGAAAATTTATCTTCATAAATAAATTAAACTGTTATTATGGAATAAATCATTTCATACTGTTACCACATGTCTTATTAATACATAAAAGATTATTAAGCTACATTAATAAGCCACTTTTGTCACGAGTTCCTGTGAATATTGAGAAATGTGGTTACACATGCTTTGCAGTATTTTCTCCTTTCCTTACCCTTGTCAGCTCTGCTCTCACCTGATTGATCCATGAACACCATCATGATCTGATCTCCCATGGTCAATCTCAACTTGTTCCCATATCCCTAAATTTCCACCTATAACTCTAGTTATGTGAAGATTAAATTCTCTTACTCTTTAATTAACTAAGATTTTGTGTCAGAAACTGAAAGGCATTGTTTTGGCAAGCAGTAAACACAACCCTTGAGAATAAGTACCAACATGAGAAGAGTAAGAAAAACTCTGTCCCTTTTGCCCATCAGGTATGTGAGTGGAGATTTCAATTTTTATGACTATTCACACTAACTAACTTGGAAAATTTCTGCATTATGCTGCTTGTTCCTATATTGGTGAAAATAAGGTTCACCCTCAGTGGTGGTGTAGGGCTACTACTTAACTTTATAACTTTTACAAGATATATCTCTTTTGATACATTTAGGTGTTTTTATGAAGATAGTCCTCATAAAAGAATAAAAATAACTTATATACGATAATGTTGGTAAATGTCATACTTTTATTAATTTTAATTATGACAGATATTGAATAAAGAACTTAGTAAAATTAGCACTAAATTACTAATAAAATTAGGATTAAATTATTAATGTTAAAAAATACCAGTTGTTTAGTATCTTGATTTTTTAGCCATGGCAGAGAAAATTATTTTGCAATGTAAGGACAGACATAACAAATCTAATTATTTTAATAATCTTTTAAAACTGGTTGTGTTGGGGATGCCTGGGTGGCTCAGTCAGTTAAGCATCTGCCTTCGGCTCAGGTCATAATCTCAGGGTCCGGGGATGGAGCCCTGCATCTGGCTCTCTGTTCAGCAGGGGTCTGCTTCTCCCTCTATTCTCCCTCTGCCTCTGCTCATGCTCTCTCTCAATTAAATAAATAAAATCTTTAAAAAAATTGGTTGTGTTGGTTGAGGATCATAAAGAATATTTAAGAAATTGATTTGAACACTCATAGAAAATTGGCAAATATGAATAGGCAGTTCAAATAAGAATAATACAAGTGAGCAATAAGAGAAGAATATAATATTCACCTACAGGTCACCCACCCCAATGCAAACTAAGATATATGTTCTTGCTAGTGGACTCGTCATTCATTTATTGTTGTGGAAATGGCTATTTACATATTTGCTTGGGGATATAAGACAGTTTGAAATTATGTATGACAAGTCTTAAGGTTGTACAACTTTGACTCCAAAAATGTCACTTTTAGAAATAATGTCACTCTAAAAAATAATCAGACAAGTGTGTGAATATGCACACACATGCACATATATGTATTTATATATGTATATGTATACATATATATTAAAACTGTTGTAATAAAATATTCCTATATCTCTACATGTATGACTGCAAATTTTTGCAACTGTATTTATAGTAGAAAATACTGAGAACCATCTAAACATACAAAATAAGAAAGTCACTGAAATGAAATTTCATAGAGGTTACAGGGATGATGCTGATTACAGTTAGTTATTGAAAAGACATTCAAACTAATTATGAATTCAGAAAATCAGGTCATACCACAGTACATATAGAATGATTACATTTTAAGTATATAAAATATGAATCACATTTCTTTAACAAAAGTTATATTTTAGGTATATGCAGAAAAAATAAGCTGGGGGGAATATATGCTAACATTAATAGTAGTTAACTCTGGATGGTATGACTGTAGCTGATTTTAATTCTAATTTTCTTTTTTGTTCAGTTTTCTTAATTTGGAATAATTGTATTAAAGTATTTATTTTAAAAAGCACTTTGAAAAATTTTCTAACAGTAACTATTTTGGTTGTAGACATTATATTAAATCATAACTCACTGTTTGCAAATGAACTGTGGTTAGGTTGAACTATGATTTTTGAAAGGCTATTACTGAATAAAGACAAGGAGGGAATATATGTGAGACAGTCCATACTTCTGACAAGTGTTACACTTTTACTTTCTGGGCAGAGAAAAGTTACAGAAACAGTTACATATGGTCATCATGGCCCAAACTGTGCCTATTGGAAGACAGCCACAAGGGGAGTCACATTAATGAAGTATGGCCAACAAGTAATGAGTATCGTACTTCCAGTTTATGAGAAATATTAGTTAGTGAGGGGGTGAGTAAATAATGGGAAACAAGGTAAACACCAATGTGCTATATTAGCAGGTCAAAATACCAGGATTTGGCAAGAGTGTAAATACAGATGCTCTCATCTACAATTGTAACAAGCAAATGAAATGTAGGCTAGGAATAGACAGTATTTCCAGTTGGTGTTTAAGCTATATATCTTATTGGAAAATGTTATTATTAACTTAATGAATTATAGCTCATCAAACATCCCAGTTGATTAAATGATCATAGAAACCAATCTCCAAATTTATGAGATGCAAATTTCTGCTTTCTAGGACTCCATATCCAAACGATTACCCAGTCCTTTCTTTTCTTTTTCTTTTTTTTTTAACTTTCATTTGATCTCTCAAAAATACTTCTTCCTTCCTATTTTCATGTCCATCACTCCATCACTCCAGCCCTTTATTGACTCAGGCCAGGATTCTGACTCAAGGCTTCTAAATTTCTAAGTGACCATTTCTTCTTTCCAATCTCTTTGTTAAGGCTCTCTTTAGATACTTTTGATATGTCCTTCTGATGAAAAAGCATTTCCCTGCTCCAAAGCCTACAATGGTTCTATGACCTATATACTATAGTACAGATTCTGAAGGTTGGCATTCCATTTTCCTTGTAATCAGATTGCCTGACTTCTGATTATTCCACCAAATCTCAATCACCTCAAAATATCTCCCTTTCTATAATCTCCACTATTGTTAGTCCTGAGATGTCATAAATCCTCCTTTCAAATCATTCAAATTCTGTCAGTTTTTCAAGATTCCAAAAGAATTCCCTATCATGCGCTTCTGACAAGTCATTGTCTACTCAATTGACTAAGCAATTGTACATGACTTGCTTATGATAGTTCCTCTTTTATTGTCCTGTACTGTTATTTAAATCTTTCATGATTAATTAACTTTTCATATGTTCATGTCTTTTCCATCCAACTGGATTACAAACTCTCTGAGAGCAGGCATTGTGCTTTGTATCAGTAATCTTCAAGTTGGGGTGTGAGTACTCCTAGGAGGTACATGAAGCCTTTTAAGAAACATTTTAAGATTCCTAAATTCCATTGTACTCTTGCCTATAAATAGCTCCTTGAGAACCCAGCTTTTTGAAAAAAGGCAAATCTTTATGAAACAAACAAAGGGGAAAAAAGCCAAACCTCTTACCCATCCCAAATCTTATCTTCAGTGCATTGCACACACCTTTCTTCCACACCTACCCCCCTCTCTCAATCTCTGTCACTCTCAGATTTTTATTGTATTTAAAATGAAAGCCCTACTCTCACCTCAGGCTTCCCATGATGTATGTGCTGCCCTCTCTCCAACTTCATCTTAGACCATGTGCTGGACCCGTGGGCAATTTCACACCTCAGGGCTTTCCTATGAACTCCTTTTCCACCTGGAATACTGGCTACACTCTTCACCTGGTTACAGCTTCCTCATTCTTCAGGCTTCAGCTTCAAGCTCTTGCTCTCTTGGAGAAAAAAGTCCCAACACATAATCCAATTTAGGTTCATTCTCTTATCGCCTCCCTGGACACCGTCCACAATGCCTTTGCAGCATTTATCACAATTTCTACTTGGCTATTTATTTGTGTGATTATGTAATGTTTGTCTCCTCCTAGACCCTAAGCCCCACAGCACAGAACTGCTCTATCCCTGTGTCTAGCAAGGTGCCTGGCATAAAGACAGTACTTAGAAACTATCTGCTGAATAAGTGAGAGAATATAGAAAGGTCCATGTTCATCATCATTAGCCATCAGGGAAATTCAAATAAAAACCACATTGAGATACCACTTTATACCAGTTAGAATGCCAAAAATTGACAAGCAAGAAACAACAAATGTTGGAGAGGTTGTGGAGAAAGGGGAACCCTCTTACACTGTTGGTGGGAATGCAAGTTGGTACAGCCACTTTGGAAAACAGTGTGAAGGTGTCTCAAAAAATTAAAAATAGAGCTACCCTATGACCCAGCAATTGCACTACTGGGTATTTACCCCAAAGACACAGATGTAGTGAATAGAAGGGCCATATGCACCCCAATGTTCATAGCAGCAATGTCCGCAATAGGCAAACTGTGGAAAGAGCCGAGATGCCCTTCAACAGATGAATGGATAAAGAAGATGTGGTCCATATATACAGTGGACTATTACTCAGCCATCAGAAAGGATGAATACCCAACTTTTACATCAACATGGATGGGACTGGAGGAGATTATGCTAAGTGAAATAAGTCAAGCAGAGAAAGTCAATTATCATATGGTTTCACTTATTTGTGGAACATAAGGAATAGAGGGAGGACATTAGGAGAAGGAAGGCGAAAATGAAGGGGGGGAATCAGAGGGAGAGACGAACCATGAGAGACTATGGACTCTGAGAAACAAACTGAGGGTTTTAGAGAGGAGGGGGTGGGAGGATGGGTTAGCCTGGTGATGGGTATTAAGGAGGGTAGATACTGCATGGAGCACTGGGTGTTATACAAAAACAATGAATCGTGGGTCACTACATCAAAAACTAATAACATATTGTATGGTGACTAACATAACATAATAAAATAAAATTAAAAAAAAAGGTCCATGTTGATTCCAAAAATGAAATCTATTTTCAATTTAGATGAATTTTGGAAATTCTGGAAACCAAATAGTGATCTCATTTTAGAAATGGAGGGAGAGCTTGGGTCCCACATTTAATGAGGGACAAAGCAGGGACTAAAATCGAGCACTTTGCATTCTTGTCAAATTCTTTTTGAATTCTTCCATTCTTATTCATAATATATGATTAAAGAAATATCCATTGACAGAACACCAACCTAGGCATATGCCTAACTTCTTGTTTGAGTTCAAGCCTCACTAAATCTCATTTTAATTAAATAAATGTCTATTGTTTTAGAGCTATCTTGCCTCAATATTTCCATCTGTATAGTATGATGGTTCACAGAAGCAGCTTAGTTAGACTATCAGAAGAACATATTATAAAATAGTTAATTTCTTTTTTCACCTTAGTACTTTGAAAAGAGGCTTGATCTTTTTTTTAATCATTTACCTAAAAGAAAGATGAGAAAGATAAAAATTATAATATGGCCAATTAAGAATAAGGATAATGAAATACATAAGAAAATTAATTCTTCTTATGTGCCTTTGTATATGAGCAGTCTCACAGAGCACCTCAGAAAGACAAATTTGCCATCATGAACATTCTCTTGGTCGGCAAGCTGGTTCCTCACATCTGACTTACAAAACCTGTAGTAGAAGTGGCAGCTAATGGGATAAGGGAGGAGTCTATGGGCCACTAAAAAGAAAGAGCAGAGCTCATCCACAGAGTAAACTTCAGTTTAGGGAGACAATTATATAGGGTATTAACACAGAATAGAATAAGATGATACAATGTGAAAGAAGCATAGCCTTCTTTTAAGACCTTTGAAATAGTAGTTTTTTTAAAAATCACACTAAAACATTATCATTCCACTGTATGCTTAATACAGTAAAACAGAAATTTGTAGCTCTTCAGATAAAAGAACAGTATTACATTTACATGGAAAACTCCCAACAAGAAATGAGGACTTCAGTATCCTGTAGCTTAAATGTTATACATGAAAGTATAATAACTATTATTTGTATGCAAACTACATATATTACCAATATTGAATCACTGCTTCAAAAGATCTTTTGAAATACCTTGAGACTCTACAATCTAAATATATTTTTCCTTGTGGTAATAGAGCAATTACTGATAATATCCATAATTTTCCGTGGAAATAAGATCCATATTATGTCCCAGGTTTAGAAAAAGCATTAAAAAGAATATTCATGAAATGAATGGGAATGTAACACTTCTAAGTCAAAGTCAAATAACCTTAAGAGAACATTAGTGATTGCTAATGGATCTAGTTTATCAACACCTAGGAGGATACAACAGTGTACAAAAAAGGATTCATAGATTTCACAGAAGCAATTAGAAATGCATTATTATAATCACAGATCTGTGTACAAAAATCTGGATGCAACTTGCCTAACAAAATAAAAACTATAATTACTGTATCAAATATTTTGTTGACCTCAGTATGAAAGAGATGAATATGATAATCATTTTTACTCTTTTAAACTGAAGCATAAGCATAAAGGAAACAAAGCTATGTTTTATTCATTTATCACAGAAGCTAATTAAAAGCTAGCTATTCAAAGAAAGAGCTACCTTTCAAAACACTAACTGAAATGTTCCACAATGAACTCTAATCTCCAAGAGATTCCATGACCTCTGATCACTGAGACTAAATCCCCGTAACCATTTGTATATTATGACTGACTCTCTTTGGTCCCAGTGATATTCCCTTATAATAGGATTTGTGTCATGACTTATCCGCAAATGCCCACACACACTAAACGGAATCCTACATAAGGAGAAAGGATGTGTCTTAGTCATCTTTATGTTACACAGAATAGTGCCTTATATACAGATGCTCACTTTGGAAATACAGCTGACCCTTAATGCAAGGGGTTAGGGGCACTTGACCACCCCACCCCCCACACAGTTGAAAATCCATGTATAACTTTTGACTCCCAAAAAAAGTTAACTACTAGAAGCCTACGTTGACCAGAAGCCTTACTAATACCATAAACAGTTGATTAACACATATTTTGTATGCTACATGTATTAAATACTGTATTCTTATAATTAGAGCAAAGAAAATGTTATTTAGAAAATCACAAGGTAAGGGCGCCTGGGTGGCTCAGATGGTTAAGCATCTGTCTTCGGCTCAGGTCTGGTCCCAGGGTCCTGGGATCGAGTTCCGCATTGGGCTCCCTGCTCTTTGGGAGCCTGCTTCTCCCTCTGCCTCTCTCTCTCTCTCTGTCTCTCATAAATAAATAAATAATAAAAAAAGAAAATCACAAGGAAAATACATTTATAGTCCTGCACTGTATTTATTTTTTAAAAATCCATGTATAAGTGGACCGGCACAGTTCAAAACCCATATTGTCCAAGGGCCAACTGTATATAATAAACTGAACATAGTTCACCCATTAAACATACAGTAATTGAGCATCTACTATGGGCCAACATTGTACTAAGCACTAAACAAAGCAAATACAGTCTGCCCTCGAGTAGTTAAATGCTTGATAGTGAGTAATAAAGCAACTGCAAAAATGGGTGCTAGATGTTCTGATACATGAAAAGAGTGTGTCATGGGATGTTGGGGGGTGAATTATTACATAGTCAGGGAAGTCTTTTGAAGGAAGACATTAAGACAAAGTGAGCCCTGATGAATGAGAAGGATATAGGCAGGTAAAGGCGGGATGCCTAATAAAAATGATACCATGCTGTACTGGTTGAACTAAAAAGTATACAACATAACAGGATATAAGAATAGATAGAAAATGATCTCTGATGGGGCTGGAGGGATGGCCCTGGATGAAATCATAAAGAGACTTGTAGAACACACTAGTAAGTCTGTCCTAAGAACAAGAGGTAGATATTGAAGGTTGAAAAGTGGAGTAGGCACATAATAAATAAGTTGACTTTTGAGAGAGATTACCCTGCAACATATAGAAAGATGCAAGGAAGCAAGATTTGTGATTTTTCAGTCCCCAAATTGTGGATTCAACCTAAATCTGTAAAAATATTCAACACATATTTTTTAGTATTTCTTTTAAATAACTTTAGGAAGAATGGTAGTTTAAAACTTGGGCCATCATATTATTAAACTCTTTGCCCCAGATTCATTCACTTGCAATAGAGTGTCATCCTACTGGCCCTCTTAGTATATGACACTTCCCTGATGAAAAAAGAAAAAAATATTTCTGCTCATAGTTTCCAATCAATAAAAGTCCAATTAAGGAAAAAAAAAAGATCTCTGTCATGCCTACAATATTATAGGCAGCCAAATATTTGTAGAATAAATATATGAATGAACTATATTAATTTGTTTTGGGGGATGATGGCTCTCCTGATTTTCTTTTTCCTGTAGGTGCTCTACTAAAAAATGTCTCCCTGAATTTTAACAGTAAAGTCCCCTCTGGTGTCTCCTTTAAAAGTCCTTCTTATGAAGTACAAACCCTTTGGAGGAGAATTGACTTGGTAGTTATTTATACTGTACTATGGATTAGGAGAACTTTGTGGTTTCCTCAGTATTCACAGCATACCTAGCAAGCTTGGAATAAAAGTGTTGTTAGATGGAGTGGAAAGAGATGCTTAGGATGATGAGGCAGCAAAAAAGATTATTTAATGCAACAGAAGCTTTGACTGTGTAAGAATTTTTACACTTTAGGAAAAATTTTGACTTATATGTCCTTTGTTAAGGTGATAACATTATGTAATTGTATAGGAAAACAGGACACTATTCATGTGGAACAGATGATGCAAGCCATCTCGGACTCTACCAATTTACTACCATGCTTCACATTCACAGTAGAAGTTATTATCAGATGGGGCAGCCTATCCTTAACATCACATGATGTTGAGCTCTAAGCCAGTACCCCACCACACTCTCCCCTCATCCCTAAATTGTGGCTGTGCTAATTTGGAAGTCAAAAGTCAGCATCTTAGGTACACCAAACCTTCTGATAATATAACAATGTCCCCTGATTCAGAAATCTCCTGCTTTATAGAGATTCAAGCAGTCTGACATACCTAGCTACTGTTATAAAGGTGTTACAACACACACAATTCCATTTTATTGAAACTGGTTTGTAATCAACAATTTGTTAGGCTGCCATGGAGACATGCTTTGAATATAAAAATGCCAGTGGAAAGAGTGTGAAAAGGCTCAATATCTGCTTTGGGTCATTTGTCCCAAATTTTATTGACCATAAAGATCAACTGCTGCCCTAAAATGACTTGGGCAGTGCATGAGCTAAAATTTGTGTAAAGATCTAATCACAGACTGAACTCAGAAAACATGCATAATTAAAGTGTTGATTAATTACCTCACTCTGCTGATATTTTTCAGTACCTATATACATAACATACTACAGAAAACCAAATGTTTTCATACAAGGCTATTTTAAATTTGGAAATAGTAGACTCTTAGATATAGAAAAAGAAGTACAATGACAAGGAAGCAAGTAATTGAATGAAAAGGTCATTGAGAAAGAGGAATATCTACCTACTTGTGTCCCATGCACATTCTCCCCTCCTTCCCTCTCTTCCTTCCAACTCCTCCACCCTACCTGCCACCCTGTAATTGTTGACTTTATTCTAAACAAGCCAATTATAAGATGGAAACTAAGGGGTTTCATTTAGATGTGTCTAAAAAAGTCCTGATAGGTTTATATTTTACAGAATATATTGAATCAATCAATGTAATATACCACATGAACAAAATGAAGGATAAAAATCATCTTAAAAGATACAGAAAAAGCATTGACAAAATTCAACATCCTTTTATGATTAAAAACTCTCAACAGAGTGGGTATAAAAGGAATATACTCCAAAATAATAAAGAGCATATATGACAAACCCACAGCTCACATCATACTCAAAGGTTAAAAGCTGAAAGCTTTGCTTCTAAGAACAGGAAAAAGAGAAGGATGTCTACTCTCACCACTTTTATTCAACATAATACTGGAAATTCTAGCCATAGCCATCAAGAATTCCAAATTGGTAAGGAAGAAGTAAAACTGTCACTATATGCAGATGACATGATGCTAAAAAAGAAAACCCTACCAACTCCACCAAAAAAAAAGAAAAAAAAAAAACCTTTTAAAACTAATAAAGTTGCAGGACACAAAATTAATATAGAGAAATCTGCTGTGTTTCTGTACATCAATAATAAACCCTCATAAAGAGAAATTCAGAAAACAATCACATTTACAACCGTACCAAAAAGAATAAAATACCTAGGAATAAACTTAACCAAGGAAGTGGAAGACCTGTACCATGAAAACTAAGACACTGATGAAAGAAATTGAAGATGACACAAAAAATGGAAAGATATACCATGCTCATAGATTGAAAGAATTAATATTGTTAAAATATCCCTACTACCCAAAGCAATCTACAGAGTCTATGCAATCCCTATCAAAATACCGATGGCATTTTCCACAGAGCTAGAACAAATATTCCAAAAATTTATATGGAACCACAAAGGACCTCAAATAGCCAAAGCAATCTTGAAAAAGAAGAACAAAGCTGGAGGTATCACACACCCTGATCTCAAACTACAGTAATCAAAAACGGTATTGTACTAGCACAAAAAGAGACACATAAATTAATGGAACAAAATAGAGAGCCCAGAAATTAACTCATGCTTAAATGACTAGCATCTATGATATTTAGTTGAATTTGTGTTTTAAATTTTTATAGAGGATCATGTCGGCTTTCCCACAGTGACTATAATTCTTGTTGCTATATAAATTTTCATTTTATTAAAACCCAAAATTTAGGGGCACCTGGGTGACTCAGTCCATATAAACATCTGACTTCGACTCAGGTCATGACCTTGGGGTCCTGGGATTGAGCCCTGCATCAGGCTCCCTGCTCAGAGGGAGTCTGCTTGTCCCTCTGTCCCACTCCCCCACTCATGCTCTCTCTCTTTGTCTCCCTCAAATAAGTAAATAAAAAAAATCTTTAAAAAAGTAAAATAAAACCCCAAATCTATTTGATTTTCCTCTATTTAGATTTTGATATATTCAAGAAAAACTTCTAGGGTAACTTTTGATATAATAATTATTTTTCCTTTGATCCTTATGCCTTATTGGAAAATGTTCTAATATTTTTATTCTGGTTTAAATGTAAAAGATTTTATTAAAACATTATTTCATTATTATAGAGAGACATAAAATTTCAAGTAACTTCATTAAAAGCCAAATTTATATATAGCTACAACAAAAGAGACAAGCATATACTATGGGGAAAAGACAGTATTTTCAATAAATGGTGTTAGAAAAACTGGACAGCTACACATCAAAGCATGAAACCAGACCACTTTCTTACAAAAATAAATGCAAAAATAAACTCAAAATGGTTTAAAGAGCTAAATGTAAGACCTAAAACCATAAAACTTCTAAAAAAAGCATAGGCAGTAAACTTTTGGACATAAGCCTTAGCAATATTTTTTTGGCTCTGTCTCCACTCTCCACAGGTAAGGGCAACAAAAGCAAAAATAAATAAATGGGACTACATCAAACTAAAAGCTTTTGTGCAACAAAGGAAAACATCAACAAAACAAAAAGGCAAACTACTGAATGGGAGAAGATATTTGCAAATGACATATCCAATAAAGGGTTAATATCCAAAATATATAAAGAACTTATATAACTCAAAACCAAAAAAGACAATCTGATTAAAATATGGGCAGAATACTTGAACAAATATTCTTCCAAAGAAGACATACAGATGGCCAACAGACACATGAAAACATGCTCAACATCATTAATCATCAGGAAAATGCAAATCAAAACCAAAATAAGATATCACCTCATACCAGTCAGAATGACTAATATCAAAAAGATAAGAAATAACAAGTAGTGATGAGGATATAGAGAAAAGGGAACCCTTGCACACCGTTGGTAGGAATGTAAATTGGTGTAGCCACTATGGAAAACAGTATGTAGGTTTCTGAAGAAGTAAGTCAATCAGAGAAAGACATGTATCAGATGATCTCACTGATATGAGGAATTCTTATCTCAGGAAACAAACTGAGGGTTGCTGGAGTGGTGGGGGGTGGGAGCGGTACCTCTGAAACAAATAATACATTATATGTTAAAAAAAATTAGAAAACAGAACTACCATATGACCTAGCAATTCCACTTCTGGATATTTTTCCAAAGAAAATGAAAACCACTAATTCAAAAAGATATATGGATCCCTGTGTTCACTGCAGCCTTATTTACAATAGCCAAGATACAAAAGCAACCTATTTTTACATTAATAGATGAATGGATAAAGAAGATGTGATATATACGCATTGGAATATTACTCAGCCATAAAAAGGAAGAGATCTTGCCGTTTGCAACAACAGGATGCACCTAGAGTGTATTATGCTAAGTGAAATAAGTCAGACAAAGACTAATACCATGTGAGTTCACTTATGTGTAAAATCTAAAAAAACAAAACAAATGAACTAACAAAACAAAACAGATTATAAATACAAAGAACAAGCTGGTGGTTGCCAGAAGGGAGGAAGGTGGGTGAGGGGGAAAAGAGGTAAGGGGATTAGGGGGTACAAACTTCCAGTTATAACATAAACAAGTCATGGGGTATAAGGCTAAGAAAAGAGAGAGAGAAGGAAAAAAAAAAGAATATGCTGAATCCTAATTTTACTCTGTGCTGATATATATGACATTTAGTTTTTCTGTCACTGAGTCTTAGAAGGTAGGTCTAATAATTTTAATAGTCTTTATCCCAGAAGTGTTATTTATATCATGACATTAGGTGAAAATTCTCAATGTGTGAGTTTCTGTGCTCAAATCCCATCTCATTCATAATAGCAATGTACTATTATATCCTCATCTTGCTGAATAGTAAACAGTTTTATATGAAACATTGTAGCTCTATAGCAATTACAATTAAAGTAGATCCAGAGCAAATCTAAATTACCCCAATTTAGAGGTTGATTCTGTCATCATGTCCCTTTACAGCAATTATATTTGCATAGAGTTCTTATGTGATGTAACTTTTAAAAAATAATCTGAATTATGCCTTTTATTATACCAATACATACAGTTGACAATTGTTACAAAAGTTTTATTATAAAATTGTTTTAAAGATGGTAGGATAACAACTTTAGAATTTTTAGTAATATAATGTTACATGCAAAAATCTTCACTGTACTTTGTTTGATTTCACTTAATTGGCTTGCTTCCATAATTGACTCTAGTCATCAATATTTGATTATGTACTGACCATGTGATACTAATGAGATTTAAGAACACTTAATCCACCCATCTTATTTTTATTTCTGTCGCTCTCCTTGCTCTCTCATTCTCTATTTCTTTCTCTCTCTTAAGGTATAAAATAGTCTATTTCATTTTTACAGGTACTGTTGTAGATATCTATTACATTGGTTCTTCTGGCATATACATATATGTACACACACACACACACACACACACACACACACACACACACACACACACATTCTTCCAGTAAAGATCCTCATTTTTTTCCTCTGGAGAACCACATTAACTCCTGCTTTAGTCCATGTAGTTTGGATGAGGCTAATAACTAACCTTGTTCTCTTCTTAAGGAGACCTGGGACCTGACCCATCCAAAGTCTACTTCCTCATGGTGATAATCTCAGGGATGAGAATGTAACTCAGGTTGAGACAATGAAAGCCCTCCCTGGAACTTTCACTAAGCACACTGGAAAGACACACACTTAAGCTTTTTCTGCCAAGGATGCCAGTCGGGAGTGGTGGAAAACTCTGCTGGAATAGATTTACTGAGAATGAAGCCAACCAAAAGGAAAACAAAGGGGAGAGATGGAGAGTCAGATTTCTGATGTTACTGTTTGAGCACCCAGATCCAGGCCCCAGGAAATTTCAGTTAATTGAGTCAATAAATTCTTTCTTTTGTTTGAGCCATTTTGAGTAACTGAAGCAAATGAAAGAATCCCCATAAAAGCTCAAGTAGTAGAAGACTGCATATACTTTTATATCCTAAATTCATCAAGACTGTATACATCTCATAATAGAAATTAACAGATTATCCATTCTCCCATATTTGGATCTTTAGGTTCCTTCTAAATTTTCATTAATGTAAGTAGCACAGAAATGAAAATCTAAAACATGAAGCATTTTTATAGTTTAGATTATGCCTATAATTTTTAGATAATTACTGGGTGATAGAGAATTTTTTAATAATTTTGCCAACAATCAATGGATACCACTGCAAACACTGTACTCTCAGCAAAATTATTTAATTTTTTAGACAAACAAAATAAACAGATATAGATTATTTAATCTTCTAGACCAGCTATATATAAATTTGGCTTTTAATGAAGTTACTTGAAATTTTATGTCTCTCTATAATAATGAAATAATGTTTTAATAAAATCTTTTACATTTAAACCAGAATAAAAATATTAGAACATTTTCCAATAAGGCATAAGGATCAAAGGAAAAATAATTATTATAACAAAAGTTACCCTAGAAGTTTTTCTTGAATATATCAAAATCTAAATAGAGGAAAATCAAATGGATTTGGGGTTTTATTTTACTTTTTTAAAGATTTTTTATTTACTTATTTGAGGGAGACAAAGAGAGAGAGCATGAGTGGGGGGGGCGGGACAGAGGGACAAGCAGACTCCCTCTGAGCAGGGAGCCTGATGCAGGGCTCAATCCCAGGACCCCAAGGTCATGACCTGAGCCGAAGTCAGATGTTTATATAGACTGAGTCACCCAGGTGCCCCTAAATTTTGGGTTTTAATAAAATGAAAATTTATATAGCAACAAGAATTATAGTCACTGTGGGAAGGCCGACATGATCCTCTATAAAAATTTAAAACACAAATTCAACTAAATATCATAGATTCTAGTCATTTTTTTAATCTTTTTTAAAAAAGATTTTTATTTATTTTAGAGAGAGACAGAGCACATGTGGGGGTAGTGGCAAAGGGAGAGGGAGAGAGAAACTCAAGTAAATTCCATGCTGAGTGCAGAGCCAGACTCCGGGCTGGATCCCAGGACCCTGAGATCATGACCTTAGCCAAAATCAAGAGCTGGCCACTTAACCCACTGAGACACTCAGGCGCCCCTATTTTGTCTCTTAATGAAGTTAGTCATGTATGGCCTAATCTTGATTAGATGCTTGAACAGTGAAATAAAATTACTTGAGCCAAATTTTTGGAAAAGAAAACAAGGATTTGAGTTATAGATCAGATCAAATGAGTAGTCAGTTATGCAACAAAATTTACCTTTTGAGATGTTTATTCTAGTTAGTAACTAAGATGTATTATTTATCAAAACCCTTGGTATAAATTAGTTTTCAACTTATTTCCCCTTCTATCACTTGCTATATACATCAGTGTGAAATATTTCTAAACCAATGAATTGCAACAGGAAGATTTCTTTTTATCTTCACTAACTTCAGAAGGAATCTTCAGATATGCTTAATTAGCCAAAATTAATTAAACTTGGGGATATGCTGAGGACCATTTGCAAGTATCTTGGGAATATCCATTTGCAAGTATCTTGCCTTCAATAAAGCATAAGCAGTGAATAAACATCAGTGAAAAACATGATGGCCTTTTTATGGGAATAAAGTATTTTATGTGGACAGGCAAGTACTTTTTAATGTACCAAATTATGACACTACATATGTCTTGTATCTAAATAGAAAGTATAATAAAGCCTAAATTGATTTTTTTGAACATATGTATTATTATTGTTCATCATGTTTTTCTAAACGGTGGCAACTTTCTATATATAACTGTTCTCAAATGCTGCCACCTAAAGGTTAAAATTGGGTACAGACTAATAATGTCTAGAAACAAAAAAAAGTACAGTATCTGAAATATACAAAAATCCAATTATCTCATTATACCCAAACATTAATTTACATATATGTTTATCTATATGAATTTTTCTGAAGAGAATTATAAACAATTAAATTATTAATAAAATTTTATCAATGACCTTACCAAAAGACAGTAAATTAATCAAGAACAACTTAAATATGTACCAAAATAATACTAATACTAATAATACTGTGACAAATAAAAATTAAAAAGATGTTATATAGATCAGTTTACAAATTAAAAGGTTTGAAGTATTTATTTGCTGATTAAACATTTCAGATTTTTTTTTAAAGATTTTATTTATTTATTTGAGAGAAAGAGAGAATGAGAGACAGAGAGCACAAGAGGGAAGAGGGTCCGAGGGAGAAGCAGACTCTCTGCTGAGCAGGGAGCCCGATACGGGACTCGATTCTGGGACTCCAGGATCATGACCTGAGCCGAAGGCAGTCGCTTCACCAACTGAGCCACCCAGGCGCCCTAAACATTTCAGATTAAGATACAGTTACATGAGACCCATTTTTGTCAATGTATTATTATAGGTTGGATAAAAACTGATTTCCGGGGCGCCTAGGTGGGTCAGTTGATTAAGTGTCTGCCTTCCGCTCGGGTCATGATCCCAGGGTCCTGGAATCGAGACCCACATCGGGCTCCTTGCTCAGCGGGGAGCCTGCTTCTCCCTCTCCCTCTGCTTGCCGCTCTACCTACTTGTGCTCTCTCTCTATCTCAGTGTCAAATAAACAAATAAAATCTTCAAAAAAAAAAAAAACCCAAAACGGATTTCCAATTTTGAGAAAAGGTCAGTAGAAGCTATTCATGCAAGCTGGTTAAAACCATCAATAAAAAGCAAACTTATCCATATGCAAAAATATTGAATACACTCAGTCTGCAAATATTCTGCTAGAGGCAAATGTCCAGGTCTAATTCAAATGGTTAGGGTATATCCAGAGAAAGACAATACTTAAATGTAACTATTAGCCTACTTAATGTTTTTGTAATGGTGTTTTTTGTAAACCATAAAAAGAATGCACAATACAATACAGTATTCTTAAAGTTACACAATGCTATATGTCACTTATATCTCAGTAAACTGGAAAAATTAAATTATATAAACTTCTAATTACATTGAATTAAATTATTACATTTAAATTAAATTAAATTACATTAAACATAAAGTGAAAAAAGTGTACAATAAGCATTTTCAGTGTCTATTCATCACTGCCCATAAAGACTAACAATATCTAGATAATATAAGTTATTTGGCCAACTACAAAGTATTCTAGGAAGAGACTGGAGCTAATTACCTAGAAGAAAATGTAGTTATCCATCTGTTGACATTATCTCAATCCCTTCACTATGATTCTATATTTACCAAAACCTTCTAGTATTAGAAGTCATTACCTTCCAGAAATGAATAAAATATTGCTTTGATTTTTATATCCTTTTCTTATGGGTTTAGTTAAGATGGGTGTGTTTATCAAAGCCTAACCATCTCTGGGTAGACTGATACAGTTCTGTTTCAGAACTCACAAGGAAGGCTCTGCAGAGCCCACCAACACAGAGTTAATATAGGGAGCCCTTCACAAAATAGCAGGTCACCTTTTGGGTTGATATCTTTGTAGCTGTAACTCATCTTGTGAATGTATATAGTAATCACCAGACAGGAAGCTCCTTCATTCATTTAACCTCTAAGTTCAATGCCTGGTATACTCACTATATATTTATTTATTGAATGAGTAAATGAATTTTTATACTTAAAAATAAAGATTATGTAGTTGTTTATAAAATGAGATATGAATGGAAATGTTTCAAATATAAAATTTTTAAAATTTGTATCCAAAATAACTTGTACTAAGCTTCATTCTAACGGTTTATGCTTTAGCATTGATCAGGAAACATTAACAAGTTAATTTCAACTTACAGTGTATAGACTTGTAATTTTATTGGGTAAACTGGTACACATTAATAAGCTTGTGTTTTCTCATTCTTCCCATTTGAATTAAAAGGAAAACCTCAAAACTGCTTGTCTAATAAAATATTCTCAGGAAAATGTTCACTTAACACCAAAATCATTTACTTGAAGTCATTGGTTTATATTTATTTCTTAATGTGATTAAAATAGTATCAACGTCATTAATGTCTAAAATACTCTTAACAGTTGGGAACCCAGTAAGCATGGACTCAAATCCCACCTTTCCGTATGCCTCAAGACAGTCTTCTTAATCTAAAATAGTAATAGTAACACCCGCATCCTCATAGGAACGTTGTGTCAGCACAACAATGATTGAAACAAAATAAAATCTCCATAAATGACAGGCATAAGTCAGGAAGAAGAGGGTCTGTTATTGAATCAAGCTGGGCGCCTGGGTGGCTCAGTTGGTTAAGCGACTGCCTTCGGCTCAGGTCATGATCCTGGAGTCCCGGGATCGAGTCCTGCATCGGGCTCCCTGCTCAGCAGGGAGTCTGCTTCTCCCTCTGACCCTTCCCCCCTCATGTTCTCTCTCTCATTCTCACTCTCTCAAAATAAATAATAAATAAATCTTTAAAAAAATTGAATCAAGCTATTTCTTCCAATTCTATGTGCATTTTTTGCTAGATGCTATCCTACGACCACGTCATTAGCTTGGAGAAACCATTTGCTCTCTCTGCGATAGCTCACTTTCATATTTCCCATTTATCCCCAGCTAATCTATCAGCTGATTCAAGCAAGTATCGATAAGAAAGAGAGCTAAGACTCAATGTCCTCTTTATAGTTTTGCTTTAGAGAAAAAAGTAGGAATAAAAGAAAATACTTCATGTCTACCCACACTGATTCTTGAGGTGAGTTGTCTTCAAGGCTCTGAAGGAAGAGGAAGTGTCTTCTATCTGCACATCTGCATCAGGAGCACTTATCCTGACATACAGGGTTTTGATGGCATCATTAGGCATTATAGGATCAAGCTTGCTTTTAGCTTATACTTGTGAACCTCATTGTAAAATGTTCAGTAAAAATCATATTTGCCTATGACTCTTTAAATTCAAATTTTTGAAGATCAAACACCAACAAATGTATCATGCAAATCATGATCACAAAGTTACGAGGAACCTTCATATATGGATTGATTAATTGAACAATTTAGTTGCAAATTCCATGGAAATCCCTAAGAGTTACTTAATACACAGTCATCAATGTTAATAATTAATTATCAGGCTTTATTTGAATTTCATATATGAAATTCTGCTAGGATCTGGCTCTATCCATTTGAATTACTAAAATATTAATATCTGCCTTCTCAATCTTCCTAAAATTATATGGTTTTTGTTTAAGGTACATAAATAGTGTTTTCAGGTTTGCCTAAATATGAAGTTTAATGTATTGATTCCTATAAAGCTCATTCAGGAAACAGAAAATTTTATTTATTATTAACTTTCTAAGAGGCCAGGCAGGGTGTTACCCAGACTAAATGCTCCTTGAGGTAGCAATTTTAAAAAAGTGTATCGAAGAGTCTATAGTTCACAATTCATAATTCATACTTTTGTAGAATTTATAGTCAGAAGAGTTAGGCCTAGAAACTTGAGGTGTTACCTGGAAATGTAATAATAAATCATGAGAGCATAACATGCTATTTCCCAAAAGGTCATGTTTTAAGAAAACAGTGACAGTAGTATTTATGTGAAATCATACATTTTTACGCTTGCCAAAATCGCACTTATAAATGATAGCATTTATTACAGGGAATATTATCCCATCATATTAGAAAATCCTAACACTCTCAATAATGTCACATGGCACAAGAAATATATGCAGCGAGCAAAGCTGAAAGTCAGATTTCAGAGTGGGCACATACTGTGATGTGTAGAATATTAACATCCAGATATGTTCAGTATTGAATCATTATAATTATACTATTAACAACCAATATAATTTGAGTTTTCATTTAATATTTAGAATTTTCTGAGTTATGTTAACTAATGTGGCATAAAGAGAGAGTATATGCTAAATTTTTATAAGATAAAAATGTCCTTTGAAACATGCCGAATTACCTTTAAGAAATGTAATATCAGCTTTTTGAATATTTAATACAAATTTCTAGTATAATGAAGTTATCATAATTTTACTTTCCTCTCATTTCCCTCCCCAAGAGTGAATATTTTATTAATATTACTTCTTTTGTGAGGAACCTTAGATCTTGTAGTGGTATCTTATACTTTTCACTGTTGGAATTCATAGTCAATAATTTAAGGTTGAATCTTAGGCATTATTACTTTTACATTATTGAAAATAACAATTGAAGGCATTGCTTTATCACAGAATTTCCCTCAGGGCAAGCAGAACCTTTACTCACCATATCTCAACTTTTCTTATTTAGTCCTTATTGTGAATAAAGTGACTGTTATCTTATCACTGGCACTTAGCAATCACATCTGTAGACTAAATGTTGTCCCAGTTATTTCCGCTCCAGGGATTAATGGCATTACATCTAGGGGATATTCATTAGCTTTCAGAGAAAAAAAAATACATGAAATATGGCTGTAATCCAGGCTATAATTTTATAGAAAGTAGCCAAAACTAAAATCAGAACATGTTCACCTGCTGTTTAGAAATGATTATCTTTTTTTTTTTTTTTTTTTTTGCTGAGACTGGTTCAGAATTATACAAAGCTAATGCATTTACCATACCACATATTAATATTATATATTTTAAGACATCTTGAAGGATTTGTCACAATTTTAGTAATTACAAACTTTTAATTTATAAATGGCTATCTCAGTTCTTTTGATTTTCAATAGTGATGTTTTCCAAAAGTCATCATGTCTTCCAGTAGCTAAAGACAGAGGGAAACACATGTGATCTTGAGTTTCTGGAAACTGGAGAAGGATGAGTATGGAATCATTTGGTAAATGCATTTATAAGTCCAAACACCCAAATATTCAATACATGTCTTTCCAAACCCCTTTCTTTGGGAGGTGTGTGTGTGTGTGTGTGTGTGTGTGTGTGTGTGTGTGTGTGTGTACATACGTATAATACAGGTATCCCCTGCTTTTTGAAAGTTCACATTGCATTTTTCTTATTTTATTAAGTTCCATTAGGCAACATATAGTAAGTACATCATTAGTTCAATGATTCCTTAGTTGCATATAATACCCAGTGCTCATCAGAGATCACATTGCACCATTTTGCTTTTACGAAACACCTACATTAGTACCTGTTTTTACTAACTGAAAGAAATCCAAAGAAAATTTTCACTTTTTCAAAGAAGGTGAAAATAAAAAATAGTGCTCAGTTCTTGTTTTGCAGTGAACCATTACAGAGGCAGCATGCAGCCCCGAACAGCAAGGGTGGCCCCACCAAGCTCCTTCCTCAGGAACTACACTCAGCATCTTAGCATCAAGCAGCTCTGTGTTGATCTTCATTTACTGTGGGCATCCATTAGCAACATGAGTCATAAGGTATCAGAAAAGCCTAAGAGAGGTTATTTGGGGGTCTGGGAATGCCCAAATATTTTTCCGTAAAAATCAATTTTAATTGCTTCTTCACTTTATTTTGGCTTATGAAAAGTTACATAGGAATTATCTGCTAATCTGCTTTCAAATAGCAGGGTACACCTGTGTGTGTGTGTGTGTGTGTGTGTGTGTGTATGTGTGTATGTATGTGCGACTGTGTGTATATGTACGTATGCATATACATACATATACATACACACAGAGATACACATATATAAATGACCCTAGAATGTTTGAGCTTGCTCAGACAACAATAAAATATGTTAAAAATCTATGATACCTAGAACTTGTCAAGGTGTCTCCAAATAGATCACCAATAGAGAGCAGTTAAGCACTAAAAAGCCCTTTTGAAGTCATATTTTGGGTTGTACTTAAGAGCAAACATAGCCACATAAACCATAAAACCAGCTTGTACTATAATTTTTATGCATATGCTATTTTAAGAATTATATCCTTAATTCAAATGATAAGGTAAAATAAAGTACAAGGTTACTCAAGTATTCATTCCCAAAGGCATTTGACCAATCTTTTTGAGATATTAGTTACCATACACTAAACAATAGCAAAGCATAATATGGGGCATCGGGGGAGTATAATAATATTATTAAGGCAATTAAGGAAAAAAGAAGCTTAAAAAATACAACAGACTTCCTTCCAACAAATTGATTGCTCTTCTATTATTTACTTTCTCTTCTCATGCATTTCCTATTAAAAATCGTTTTCATATGTGTTCTATTCAAATCATGTTTCTAACAATTTTTATCTTCACTTTCCCCATACTTACTTTCTTTTTCTGTCAGTAACAACCTAGCTATTGAATGGTATAAAAGAAATAACAGGTGGCTGAGTCATTACATGGTACTTCCACAGGCCAACAAACGCTACCTACGACTGGCACAGACTTATCTTCAAAGAGGTTCTCATTTCCTGCAACTTGACGAAAATCGTTAACTTAAAAATATTGTAAATACTGCCTTAACTGAATTATAGTATGCTTTCGATCACTATCCACATGTCAGAGCCTTATGCATATGGGTATTTACACAATTTATTTATAAGAAAAGTAGACCAGGAGAAAGTTTATTTATAAAATTTAATTAAAAGAATAAAAATCATTTATAATCAGTGAAAAATAATTTAATCTGTTATATAAAACCTTAGTACAAATTTAAGCAGTGGAAATGATCTTATTAAGGAACATCTAATGGAAAGAAGGAATGGACTTAACTCTAGTGAAATATTACTCACTCCATAAAAAGGTTCTCTCTTGATTCTAGAATAATAAAATAAATTTAATTTGACTGGAGGGTAATGGAGGTCCCATATGTTGATGAGTATGACATATGTCCAATATATATCTGTTGAATACAAAAAAATTCCCTTTAGGAAAAAAAAGAGAGAAAGAGAGAGGGAAGACCATAAGAGACTTTTAACTACAGAGAACAAACTAAGGGTTGCTGGAAGGAGAGAAGTGGGTGGGGGGATGGGCTAAGTGGGTGATGGTCATTAAGGAGGGCACTTGTGATGAGCACTGGGTGTTGTATTGTAAGTGATGAATCACTAAATTCTACTCCTAAAGCCAGTATTACACTATACGTTAACTAGAATTTACATAAAAATAAAAAAACCCAAAAAACAAAAAACAAAATTTTTCCTTTATATGAAGGACTGTCAAGCCTTTTTGTCAGATAATACACTAATGCATGTGAAAAACTTTTTTAATTCTTTATTATTTACTTAAAAAAAGAAGAACATTTTAAGGAACATAACCACCATATTGATGTTCAGAAGTCAAGTCAACCCCAAAGACACAATATAGGAAAAGGACATTTGGGAGCACATAATTTAAAACTCTGCCACAAACAACTCTTTCCACAAGAAAAACACTTATGATGTACTCTGAATATCTGTTCAAAATCACACGGAATTATTCTTTATTGAATATGAAAGTGATTATATGCACAGTCAGAAAAAAAGACCACCCCCTCAATGCAATCAATACAATTCTAAAAAAACACCATTTAAATTCATCTAACCAAGTTAAAGATCATTTTGCAAGGGAAGGAATGTAAATCTTCCTGCCCCACCCACTTCCCCTCCTCAGTGAATGATCTGTTTCTAGCTTTTCAAAACATTAATATAAATAATGCATTTATTAAATAAAAATGGAAAAAAAGGAAATTCTTCCTCCTCCTTGAAATTAACAACAGAAGGTAGAATTTATAAATGTCTTAATTCTTAATTCTTCTTGATCACTTTTGCCTCTTATCTTTTATATTTTGAGACTCGCTTTTCCACCAACCTTTGTACTTTTCTCATATTCAAGATCACATTGTCCAAGAGTAGTGGAAGATCACAAACACCAATGCTGCATACACCTTCCCTCAAATACTCAGAGCTGGTATAGAATGGACCAAAAGCAAGAATCAAATGGATAGGGCTATATGTGCAGTACTTGATTTGACACCTGGCCACAGATGGATTTATCCTTTGAGTAGGCTATCTGGGCCTTCTTGATAAGAGTGATTTAATAACAATATCAAACACTTAGAGTATAAAATTTGCCAGGCCCTATTGTAAGCAAACCACATGTATTTACTGATCTAGCCTCACAAAACACAATGAGGCAGGCACTATTTTCCCTCTCACTTTAGAGATGAGGAAACTAAGGCCCAGAAATGTTCAATAACTTGCTCAAGGTCACAGAGTTGGTCAGTTGCTGAGCTGGGATTTGAACCCATGTAGACTAACTCCAGAGACGCTAATCTTACCTACCTATTGCATTTTATTGTTTAGAAAACTCAGGGGATCAATGAGATGTCAATGTTTTTACCTGTGAAGGATGGGTTGGATTGGGGGGTCAAAAACTCAAATGTCTTTGGAGGTTATCCAGGCACTAAATAATGGCGTATGCTGTTGGTAAGACACTAGGGATGGTGAGAACTGTAGAAACCTGGAGGAAATGTACTCCTTCTAAAGAGACTAGTTGTTAACTCAGCTTCACTTGTTGGCTAGACAAGCCCAATATATTTTCAGACAAGCTGAGAATGAAGATCTCTCTCTATGTGAAATTTTCAAATGTTTAAAATACTAAATAGGCCAAGTACAGCTGTGGTTGAATGCTTCCAGTTGGTAATTTCACAACCAGATGAGTTCTATGATTTCTTCCAGAGCCAGTGCCCTAAAACTCATCTATAATACCCACGTGGCCATATATTTAATGCCATTTCTTAGGGAAACATAAGCAAATGATGCCACTGGTTTTGAAACTAGGTCATCCAGTGAAAACCACGTGGCTAACCATATTAAGGGGGTGAGTTTGCCTTCCACAATTTTGCCTTTTATTCAAAGCTATGTATGTATGTGTCCCTTACATTAAGTGGAATTTATGATTTTCCATATGGGAGTCATTTCAGAACTCTAAATGAATTGAAACATAAATTGTTTTCTCAGTTTCTTTATATTATTTTTGCTTTTACATCATATTTGTGAATTGAAAGATCTGATTTGACTATACAAATACTCTTTCCTAGATTTTACTGTCAGCTTTTATTCTTTGCATAAGAAATGCACAAATTGATCTTTGATTTTCTTGCATGATTTTGCTCCCAGTTTTTCCAGTCTAGAAAATTTAAGCTTTTATAGATGTAATTATCACTCTAAATTTGAATCATGCAATCGGCACACTCAAAACCACTAAAGATATCCCTTGAATTTCTTACTGCAGAAAATCTCTCTAAATAATTTTAAGGATAGTTTTAGTCATAGTTAAAATGATAAATATATAAAGAACTGTGCATATCAACTATTTACATTTCTGAAGGGATTATGAAATTAGGGGTCTTTGTTTTTCATTTTCCTATATTTAGCAAGTGAAAGATAGATGGAATTAGTAATTGCAATGATAAATGCAGAATAATTGAAATGCAAGCATCTTGTAATTAGTTTCTTTCTCATGTACTTTAGCTTCCAGTTGACTGCTGAGAAGGATAAAATCTTTGAGGTTAAAACTCATTAGTTTCATTGGGATCTTCTGGAAAGGATTCCTTGTGCATTGAGAGGGTAACAGCAAAACCAAAGCACAGAATTTTAGAGCTGGATGGGATATTGAGATTAAGTTAACACACACACACACACACACACACACACACACACACACACACACACCACCCCTATCTGCAAGTCTTGTCTCCAGAGTTATATATTCAGTATATAAAATACTTCTCAGTTAGTAATCTTCCAGGAGTTTGTATTATTGTGTTTCAAGGCTACATGTCATCACACATCTGGCATATGCCTACAGAGAAATAATGTACAAATGTGTATCATAATATTTATTCAAAACATCTCAGAGAAAGATAATAATAGCTACCAAGGTTATGACAATTCCCTTAACTAGATTTTCCAAAACAAAACCTAAAAATAGCAGCATTTTATACTCTCTTAAAAAAGGCATTTTGGGATCAAGGGAAAATAAATGTTTGTTTTAAATGTGTGTTGTGAAACTACTATTTTATTGCTTAAGCCAATTTTGTGTTTCAGTTTAAAAACTGTATTATTCTGTATAAAATGATCTGTGGTCCCCACTATGAATGTCTTCCTAGAGGAAGGGAGCATGTTGACTGGGACTAGTGCCAAACTTGGACACAAAGATATTTCTAAGGAACACACCTTCTGAAGAGAGGAGCCTATAACCGGTACCAGGCTTTTCTCCCATTGATCTCTAAGAATCAAGAAATTACAGGTCCCTCTCTCCCCCCCACACACTCTATTCCTATCTCATAATAGATGAAAAAAGAACAGAGGTAGAGTAAGAGTCATTATCTCTTGTGAAAAATTTTATGTTACGTATAAGAGGCAATTGCCTCTCCTTGACATAGGGGAAAGAAGGAGGAAGACCTACCATGGTATTGCCTGGCTGAGTATCGGCTCACATAATAGATCTAGCTCATCTGATTCAGGCCTCTTTGAGCAAAAGAGGATTGGAAGGAGACAGCAAGGAGGGTACACAGGACTGGACCACCTCCATCCCCAGTATCTGGTATGGAAAGATGTGTGTTTCCATGGGCCACAAGGATACCGACGAGGGCAGAGGACTTTTTATTCTGCTGGTAGTCCACCCAAGATAGCTGCCCACTAGATAAAAGGACTCCAGCACTTAGAGGGTGTCAGTGTTCCACTCACGGTGAGGGTAAGTGGGCTGAAGGGTCATGGTCCAGAAGGACTCTTACTCCTACATCAGGGAACTGAGCAGCCTGCAGGACCCTCCATGGCATTGTCCTTATGTGTGTCAGAAGAGAACCAGCACTCCATCTTCTCATCATAGAGAAGGTGAACCCTGAAGAACAAGATGAGGCCCGAACAGACAGATCTTTCCCTTCTCTTACCACTTCAGGCCTCTCACTCATGGTCAAATTTGTGCTTGGGAAAGAAGAGAAAATAAAGGTTAAATTAGGTTTGAAATAAAATTTTTGCTTGAACTGGGATTTTAATAACCAAACTCACAGGAAAACTGAGTAACTTATTCAAAAATACTGTGAGGGGATGGGAAAGGGTCTGAAGAAAAAGATTAAAGGAAAAAAGCTGTTTTATATTTAAACATCTTGCTGAGTTAAACTGCTCAATAAAGGGGGGTTACACAAAGACTCAGGTTACTTTTGGTCTGTTTATTTTATTTTTTTTGAGTGTATATTTGAAAAAAAGGTAGCTGAAACCAGAGGTACAATTAACTCTGCAGACCGAGATTTAGCCACCAGAATAGAAGACAGGGAAGTTCATCATTCCTTCAAATGCTTCAGTAGGCCAAAATAAAGAGAATTTAGGATAAATTGTTTCATTTTTCAGTTGGAGTCAGAGCCTACAAAGACTGGGAATAAGAGTCCTGCTCTAATCAACAACTCATTCAGACACTACTTGCTTTTTTATTGCCTTACAGATTAATAACCTTAAGACAACCACGTATCTTCAGAAAACTAATGTTTCAAACCTCAGGGCCTGAGTAGGTGGGATTTAAATAAAATGTACCAAGGTTTTAACTGAACCCAAGAGCTCCCAAAACAAATGAACTGGCCAGTACCCTGAGAGGAGAAGATACTGTCTTCACACAATTAACTATTCACTAATACTAATTAGGATTAATGAGCAGAAACATAGCATAGACTCCAAATAACAGTGGCTTAAACAAAAGAGAAATAGTTTATTTTGCTCTTAGTTCAGTGGCTTCATTATCAGCTCTCTGCTCCACCATCTCTAGAGTGTGACTCTTACCATCTCTCGGTCCAAGAGGGAGTTCTGAGTTCTGAGTTCTGAGTTCTGAGTTCCAAGCAGCAAGATGGAAAGAGGGGCATAAAAGCCTCACTGCTTCCTTTAAGGCTGCATCCTGAAAATAGCACACTTTCCCTCCATCTCTTTGCCCAGAACTCAGCAGCCATAGCTGCTCCTTCTTGGCCTCCACAACCCCAGCTGAGAGTGAAAGTTCTATTATTGTAGGAGAGAATATATAGGGGGACAATCAGCAACTAGCAGTTGCTAACACATCACTTACATGGCAAGCTTAGCCCTACCTGGATACAGTCATAGCTAGGAACTAAGTAATAAATATATTCTGGGCAGTCCAAATAATATAACTCCATGCACTAAGCTTGGTGTACTTTATTCACACAAGAACCCTTCACATCTGCATAGCAGTTTTTAGCCTGATTAAACAATTTTGATTGTAGGGTATAAAGCCCACAGTTAAAAAGAAGTCACTAATATAAGAAAGAGTAGAAGAAATGATAAAGGAAAACATACCAAATTACGATGAGCTTCAGTAGCTAAAAAGGAAATCTAAGTAAAAAAAAGAGACAACTCAAACAGCACAAAGATCTAGAAATATTTAGTATAAGGCACATGCTATTCACTCATCATTTTATCCTACAAGTACCACTGAAATAATAACTAAAGTTCATTAGGAGCTTTCAAAAAGTTGTGATCTTTTAAGGCAGGCAGGGTTAAATGTAATGCAGTTTTGGGATGGATAAATTAAGCTAATTTCTATGCTTATAAATAAGGCAATAATCATCAGGCATTTGGAAAACTCAGCTATCCAGACAATCCATTCTGTAGATAAGCTAGATAGTTGAGAGTTTAATTTCATGTTCTTAAGTGTGTTCATCAATAAACAACTTCTATATACTTGGATATACAGACTTTTTAAAATGTGTGAGACGGTAAATTAATTGCATGTCACTTAAAAAGATTATAAATTTTACTGAATATCAGTAACTAGGATTCATAGTCATTTTAATAGACATAGTCATTTTACCCTGAAATAACATTATGATTTGTCATATTGCTAACCTATTCCAAGTTACCTCAAACTTGTAGTCAATATGCAACTGTAGACTATATTACTTTATAAACATAAGGCAACTTTAAACTTTTGACACTTAGAACAAGAATTTGTGTTAACATTTTTTTTTCTGAAATGAACATATGGGATCATTTCTTTCATCTGTACTGATTAAATTGGAGGTTTGATCACTTAAAATATCTCTGAAAATCCAAATAGGTAGGAAATAGAATGTGAGAATTAATGAAAGGAAACCATTCCTTTATTTGCACAACTCTTATAGAATGCCTTGTAGGAAAATTTAGATAACTGGCAAACATTTGGGGATTGAGATGGTGGTGAGTATGTACAAAATGAAAGAAATGAAAAATATAATAACTATTGACTTCAGGGAAACCAAAAAGTGTGTAAAAGTAAAAGGAATCATAAATGTGAATAGCGTTTACATGACTACGTAAACTAATTTAATAATGTAAATCCTTGATACTCATCTACACCAAAAGTATGGCCCAATCCTATGAAAGAAGATCGGAAGGGTGCATGTGTGTTTTTGGATAGATCAAGGATATCAAAGATGATTAGAATGTGAAGGAGAGGGGTTTGCGAAGACATATTTTTGGAAAGTGTCACAGTAGGTCCCCAGTCCCCCAAAGAAAAAACACACATGTACTCTTCCAATCTTCTTTCATAGGATTGGGCCATACTTTTGGTGTAGATGAGTATCAAGGATTTACAAGGGTCAGGGAAAGAAGAGGCTCCAGTCCTAAGCTTCTGTAGGTAGAAAGTTAACAAATCATTTCTGAAAATCATTTCCTTTCAAGAAGCAGCGATACAAACACGTCATGTAAAGACATGAAAGTAAATGGTATATGAATCACCCAAAACAAAACAAACAAACAAAAAACAGAAGTGATAGGCTTAATGGAAGGGGGAGGCGGACAGGGATTGTTGTTTCATGAACAATGTTTTATACGTATTGACCTATAAAACCAACAGTAAGCACAAAAGTAAAGAAAGTGAGGGAAGGGAAATTTAATACATAAAAGCTGGGCAAAATTAGCTAAGTAGCTTGGGCAGACAGGGTCACATTCTGATACTTTTTGTGATCTGCAACAAGTTACTCAATCTCTGAGCTTTGGTGCCCTAACTGCAGCTCTGTAAAATGGGATAATATCTTTTTCACAGATTCACTATGAAGATGTTTGTAAAGAGTTAACACTGCTTGCTGTACAATAAGCACAAAGTGTTTTAGTTCCTTTCTGCTTTCTCCTGCATTACTACTATTTGTGTAATGAAATATTAGGATGGGAAGTGTCCCATGTCTGTTTCTATTTCATCCATGGAGTCTATAGGATGGATAGCAGAAACCAAAGTGAGTGAGAGGCATATCCCCAAGATTTTTTGAAGAAATGGTTGAAAACCAATGTCCTAACTTTTGGATAGATCAAGGATATCAAAGATGATTAGAATGTGAAGAAGAGGGGTTTGCAAAGACATATTTTTAGAAAGTGTCACAGTAGGTCCCCAGTCCCCCAAAGAAAAAGTATTGCTGGAGTGAGAGTCCCTTCTCCTTCTCCTCAAACCCAATGGTGGGGGTGCAGAGCAGTCCACAGGATAAATTAGAGAGCTTAAAATAAACTTCTTGTGTTTGGGAGCCAGTGCACGACAGTACCTGACTCACTTCTGAGAAAGCAAGAGTGGTCAAGGGCTGCAGGATATTATGATAATGGGAATAAAAAAATTAGCATGCATTAATCTAGCCTTTACAATATGCCAGACTCTGTTCTAAGCACTTAATATATATTACCTCTCACAACTTCATAAAGTGCATGAGGAATTTAAAAGTTAGATAGAAAATGACATAATCTGGGTTTAAACTGAGAAAATTTATCTCCAAGAGTCCATGTGTCTAAAAATTATACTGGGTTAATTATCACTTAAGATGGGGTTCAATCAAAATCAAGTAACTTGCTAATAAGGAAACCGAGGGGAGTTTATTTTGATATGATCTCTTTTGAAAATGAAATACTATGTATTTGTATATTTGCATGGCTGTGGTATACTGAGGAGTAGGTACATGGAATATTTTAGTCAGACAGCTGGTAAGTGGTGGAATTGGGTTGCAAACCCAGGACAACTGAAATATAAAGTCCAGGTATCCACTGTACTGAAGTCAAATTCATAGTCTGCAAACAGAGGATAACAGGATTTATTTAATATTGTGTTTTTCCTTTGCAAAAGCAAGGACTAACACAGTGGTTTTCAAAGTGTGGCCCAGGAATTCCACTGGGCACCCAAGACATTTTCAGGGGTCCATGAGGTTAAAATCATACGTAGGTAAAAAATTCATTTGAAGTGCAAAACAGAGGAATGGGTTTTGGTGTAAGGGATGTGCAACGTTGAACTTTAGGGTATTACCAAAAACTCCCTATAGTTATTGAAAAGGATATTAAAAGACTCATTTCCTTTTCAACTACCTGTGTGAGAACTGATTTTCTTCTTATATACAGTCAAAACACCATATCTACACTGACATAGTCTAATATATACAGACTATGTCTAATATGTATAAGGCTATATATATCAGATATATAGTGATATCATCATAGTCATACACCTTATATGTAGTCAAAGCTGTATACATACTGAATGCAGACACACCATATGGAAATCCAATTACCTTCCATATACCTAGTCATTAAAGATATTTGCAAAACAAAACAAAGCAATGCCACTCTTCCCACTATTTTTTGTTTTATTTTGGAAAATAGTTATTTTTCATAAAAGATTTTATTGCTTATAAAAAAGTCACAAATTTAGCATCTTTGCTTTTAAATGGATTAATGTATATTTTTAATTGCTGTCAGTTTCATTTCAATTAATGGATATAGCCAACATAAACAAAAAATTGGGGGGATCCTTAGTAACTTTTAAGGATGCAAAGTCGTTCTGAGTCCAAAAGATTTGGGAATAATTGGCCCATATTAGCTTCTCAATAAATACCAATACGTTCACCCTTCATTTTGTTAGTAATAGGTACAAGGTTTTGTTTTGTTTTCTAATCTTTAAAAGTTTTATTTCTCATTGAAACTTAAAAGTATGTCATTCTACTATGTAAGGGCTCTAAATGACTATGTCACTCAATTGCATAAACCCTGTGGAATTGTTATTAATCCAGTACACTCTTAATATTTGGCAATACAATGAAGTCTATGAGTTACAATGTTATTTTCTATTGTATTTTGCAGATTAGAGTTTGTACTCATCTAACACACTCTTATAAAATTATTTTATTTAATTATGGCACATACTGGGAAATAAAAAGATATATCGGATCATCTCAAGTAGAAAAGCAATCTATAATATCTGAGGAAAAAAGGGTATAGTTTTAGCATGATATATTTAAGAAATCACTAATAATAGCAAGATGTTTAGTAATTACAAATGAGGCTAGTTTTGTTTTGTTTTACCTAAAGTATTGAAATTGATTGTATGGAGCACAAAGTGCCTATTGTGGTAGATTCTCACACCAACAGGGGCATAAAACTATTTGGAGACACTATAAATTAGAGCTAAACTTGCTATTTGTAAGTATTTAAAATTAGAGTTCTTGTGGTCTTTAAAAAGTTTAGTCTACAGTCACCTTGGCTGTAGATATTCAAAAATATTCAAAGTTTATATCTAATAAGAGGCGGTCATAAAAGAATTAAAACAGAAAACTTAAACTTTCTTTAAGATCATATTTAATAATCCAATAGAGAGCAAAAGACCTGAGGCACAGGGCATGCTCTTTTATGTCAAAATAAGTTTGGAAGCAGTTTTCTTCTTGACCAAAGCTATCCTGCCTGGGTCTAGCTCCTTAGGCAGAGACAAGGAGAGATGAGAAGCTCCATGGAGAAGCAGGGTCCAGCAAGAGCTGGGATATTCTCCATGAATATTCCTGCCCTGAGGAGAGTTGAAAGAAAGCTGAGAGAGACCTTGAGTTCTGCTGCAGCGAGGGCGGGAGGGGTGGGGCGCAGAGGAGGGCAGAAACTAGGTCAAGTTCAAATCAACAAAAACACAGAGAGGAGTGTGCCTGGGCTTCAGAGCTGAAGAGAATGAAGTTTAATAAGCAGTGCATAAGATCTGGCAGTTCAGTCTCTAAATCTGAAAATGCTGGCACCAGTCATTTCTTTTCTCCACAGCCAAAGCCTTTGCAGGGACAAGGATAGCGTCATACGGGCTGAGCACCTCCCTGCATCACCCAGCGGAACTTGAAAAGCTGAGCTCTTGAACTTGCAATGATGTAAACTAAATAGGGAAAAACTATTTCCAGAAAACTAGCAGCCATGGCCAGAGATCTGCAGAGACTGCACAAGAAAAGGAAATAATCAGTGCTGCCGTGGGACCATAGACAGAGTCTGTGCACACAGAACCTTTGATTAAGCAAAGACAGAAAACCTTTAGAATATGTCTTGATAGGAGGAAGTAGCCATCCTTATATAGATCACTACAAAACAAACACAGCCAGAAATGAGCAGGTGGTGCCGAATTAAGAACTAGGACGACTAATAAAAGGTCTGCAGAACACATGGTTGAAGAAATTCCCTTCGCACACGTGTGCTTAAAGATTTCAGTACTTCCGTGGTCCTGAGAGATTGGAAGTAAACATGAGAGCCATAATATTTGTTATCTATTTGATTCTTATTCATGCTTCAGTGAACTGTCTAATAAATCGTAAACATTATAGTCCATGTGTGATTGCACTCATTCTCATAACATTTAGGCTGTATTTTGCAAGTCCATGTTAGAAGAACCTCTTCAGTTAGTGTTAAATGAAGATATTTGAAAGAGATAGATCCCAAGCTGACAAATACTGAGAATATTCCCAGGCTGAGCAGATAAGGAGTGCTATGTTTAACAAAGCAAGTCCTTTATAATTACATTTTTTACCCAAAATATTAACAGAAATATGTAAGATGTTATTGTTTTCCCCATTGCCCACATGTCTTTTCTCTGTCTAATAACATTTCAGATTTCATATCTTCTCCAAAAATAAACTGGAGAACTTAGAAAGTTCTTAGCTTAGAAAGATAAGAATCACTACAGAATAGAAAACACTATTAAACGTTTTTCCAGAAAATGAATGAAAATGTTCATTTATTTCAAACATATGATTATTAAGTATCAGGCTTTAAAATCTTTTGAAAAACAATACAGATTATGAAATCTCCACTCAATTATAACATAAGTTAATTGCTTTTTCCCCCCTTTTTTCTTTATATTTACTCTGGGCAATTTCTGTCAGATACTATTGTACAACGATATATCATAATTTGTTCTGCTTTGGCTTGTCATGACTGCATAAAAGATTAAAAGTTTACCCATGGGTAAAAATAAATTATATACACTAATGAGTAAGAGTTCCATCAGAAAAAAAAAACCTGGGCTATAGAATGTATACAATGCAAACTATACATTATTTCAGGGATGAATTTAAATATCACACTTGGCCAAACTAACCAAATCTGCATTGAGGAGATTCCTGCCGCTGAGCAATACACGCAGCTCATCATTTAGTATTCCAGTCACAAAGGTGACATGGTTTCCATTGATTTGACTAAAAATCAAAAAAGGACATTGAGGAAACATTGAGGTTTATATAGTGAATGCTGATTTTTTTTAATGTAAGGGATTAAAATGATCAGAACAAAACAAATATAGAAGCAAGACAAAGGGAATCCAGCATAAAGATAATTTATATCTGTGAAGTACGGAGCCCAACAAATGCAAGAGAACATACATTTTAAATCTATAATATAATTGCTGCAAATAAAAAAAAAAAACAAACCTAAACCTAAACACTGAAGAATGCACTGTATTTCAAATAAATTTAGTACAGACCAATCAATGCCAGGACATAGTCTAGTCAACCTACTGACTTTCTGGACTCCATTACCCTCCCCCTCAAAAAAAAATCACTTAATAGGATGGAAAACATTAGGCTAACAGCAGATATTTCCACCATCCCATGCTTTATAATTAATAAACCAATGTCTCCAATGTTCTAGGATAACAATAGTGTAACCCAAGAGCTCCATAAGCAATCAAGATGTTATTTATGTGAAAAGGCACTAAGCAGGTATTCTCAAATGGGAACAAATTAAGATATTGCGATGCCCAGAAGCCCTTCTTGAGAAGACAAAACAGCAACAAACAAACAGAAACAAGTAAACGATTAATTCATCCAATTAAGAGATAAATGAAAATAAATACTGAGGAATTGAGAACCCCTGGGAAAAAGAACTGGTGAGACACAATGACACTGGTTACATACAGAACTGTTAACGAAATAGCATGGGATCTGAGGTTACCGAACAGAATATGGATGTTATCATATTCTTACCTAACATGTAAGAATAATAATATACCTGGGTGGCTCAGTTGGTTAAGCGACTGCCTTCGGCTCAGGTCATGATCCTGGAGTCCCGGGATCGAGTCCCACATCAGGCTCCCTGCTCAGCGGGGAGTCTACTTTGCCTTCTGACCCTCTTCCCTCTCGTGCTCTCTATCTCTCATTCTCTCTCTCTCAAATAAATAAATAAAATCTTTAAAAAAAATGTTGCTGTGCACTTTTTAAAAAAAATAATACACCTTACTAAAATGAAAAGATGCGAGAGCGCTAATGTAGCCTTCTTTCAAACAGGGCATCAGTGGAGTTAAAATTGAAATGGGTAGTTTTGAAAAATGACTCTATCTTAAAAAAGTTTATGATTTCTTCTCAATTCTAACCTCTTTTCCGATCCCCCCCACCCTTGAACCTTAGAAGCAAACTTTAAGAAATACTATATTGTATTGAAGAATCATTTACTCAACACAAATTTTCTTCATTTTCATGTCATTTATTTTTCTTCTATGAAATTCAGATAAAACCTGAGTTGATTTTTAATTTAGTAATACATCTATACTACAATCATACTATATATATTATATGTACCATATATAATAATATATATTAAAATATTTCCATGTATTTATCCATCCATCTACCCTTCCATACATTTCAAATTTCTAGCTGTGTTTCTGCACAGACAGAAGGGAATTGATGTATTGAGAGATATATGGGATGGTGTTCAGCTAACGTTAAAGACAATCGCTTTAGACTGGTAGAATTTAATCTTTCATCTTTAATTTCAGTATTGCTTGTATTCTTTAAACATGATTTTGCTAAAAACAATGAAATATTTCTTCTTTAAAATGAATCAAATGTGTATAAGAAACTTAATATTCTAATTTTCAAGAGCTGAATCCTAATTGAAGATTATTCACAGATTTGATTTGGATAACTTGTATGTTTAACACATGTATACAGTTTAGATACTCATCCCTTGATATTCCTTTCCTAAGTAAGAGATCATTTTAATTTTCATTCAATCTTTTTAATGTAGATGTCAGTCTCTGCATTCTGGTCATTCTTTAGACTTTCCTGAAAAATCCCCAGAAACAGATTTAAAAATGATGTTAATAAAAATCTATCATGAAGTATTCCCACTGGGAAAGATTTAATTTAAGTACATTGATGTTTTCCCATAGCCCTTTTTCATAATTCAAGAACCATGATTCAAGATCAAAGCAAATATTAATTCTTTTCCAAACCTTCCTGATAACTCAGATGTTTCACTCACCACAAGTGTGATTGAGCATTAACTTTTTAAAAAAATTAATTAGCCTTGGAGAGCAATCTGACTTCCTCTAGCAAAGTGCAAATGTGGTCTTTTTCTTCACTAGGAAGGTACAACAAAAATTGGGTTGGTCTTTGAATCGTCAGTGTTCAAAAGTCAATGGACAATTCACAGGATTCTAATACCATCTCAGGAGAAGGTTTTAATGTTAGCATATGTGAAATGGTTAAGTTTTATTAAATGTTGAGAGGATTGATCATTGAGAGAAAATAATAATTTTTAAGGTGAAACCAATTTTGGTAAAACAAACAAAAACATGGCTTATATTATTTTGTTCCTCATTCAGAATTTTTCTTTTCCCTACTGATTTTGAAATCGAGATTTAGTAAAACACGTAAAAAACCCTAAACAGATTTTAGTAAAGTTACATAAAACATGGTGGAAAAATCTCATGAACCTGAGAAAGAAAAGACCCTTTAAGAATACAAGTATTTGGCAGCTAGTGTCTTAGATCAATGCAAAACAATAACCACTATACTGTTCATGTAAATAATACTGTTTATAAAAATAAAATTTTACTCCCAAAAGTCAACATATTCATAGGTAAAGCTAGTCTTAAATGAAAATATTTAAAACTTGAGTTTCCACCTGTCTTCCTAGTTAGTATTCCTTAGGAGTGAAGATCAGCATTTTTCCCTCTGCTTTTTAGAAGAAAGCTTTTATTGTTGCTATTGTTAACTGGAACAATAAAATGTTTTTTATTTATATAGTATTTACCAAAGGGCAAGGTAAAATTAAGAGAGCCTTGGACTGAATATCTAACATAGAAGATTTATGCTTTTACTCTTCTGTTAAAAAAAAAAGAGAGAGAGAGAGAGAGACAACAGGCCCCAAATTAAGTCACTTGTGCTAAACCCCATTATCAGCAAACCCAGATTTAATACCTAACCTGAACGCAGTTTCCAACCTCTCCCAGTAGTGTAATCTTAAACCCGTAAATCTGGATTTCCTAGTCAGCCCTGGTGGGATAATCCATCCTACAGACACAGACCCCTGCTGCCACCAGAGAGAGATGAGGTCATCTGCTCTTTCCTGGTCCCTGTCCCCTTTTGCCAATTAAATCTCCCATCTTGTACAGCTTTCTGGGGAGCAACTTTCTACCTGCTGGATGGGATGCTGCCTAGTTCATGAATCACTGAATAAAATCAATATGATCTTTCAAGTTTATTCGGTTGAATTTTTTTTAACACTTCTCTTTATTGCTCTTTTTAATGTTGTTTCTAATACTTATCACTCCATAGTTCTTTATGTTTTAAATGTTCTAATCCCTTCAATTTATAAACCTTTTTTCTCATTTTTATTTAATGACCTGTTACTTAATCTTACAACATAGTTAATGCATTTTAACTTTCCCTCATTTAAATCTCTCACATTGTTAAAAACTATTTTATGTTGGTATCTTTTTTGGACTTAGTTTTTCAGATGTATAATTCAAGTTCCTAAATTTTTACTTTAACACCGGTTTTTTTTCTTTCTTCTTTTCTTTTGCAAATGTAACCCTCCACCAGTTCCTTTTAACATGGCTTTTATACTTTAGTTACACCTTTTGGTTTCATATGCTTTAACAGTGGCCAGTGGGGAGCCGGACTGTAAGGCTATGAATAGAGCAAGTCCAAACCATCAACAGGAGATTGAAACTTTCTCCCTAGAAGGTAGTGTCTATCTCAAGTTAGTTCATCAGAAAGTCTTATTCCTGAATAGCTGAAAGAATGACAGTGCAACCATTCCCCAGGACAATAAGGGCTGTTCACATTGGAATGGTAAACTTGACCTTTTAGAATGGTGCAAGATGTACATTCTGAAGTTCATGGTTTCAGATAAACTTTGACTAAAATGTGCTATGACACTAGAGCAGGACAGCAGGATAATACAACTTTGCCTGACTTTGTGAGAAGCTAGATGGTGTTGAAATTCCTAAAAGAAAATGACAGAAGTGATACTTGCATTTCTAGAGCAGCAAGCAAATGAAGACCATGTTTCAAATTTGAACTATTCTGTTCATTACTAGTCAGAGCAAGGGGGAGAGAGAGAATTTCAGATCACATACCTATTTCAGTTTTTCTTCTTGTGTTGACTTCTAGGAACTGAAAGCCAATTTAGCCTCACGTTTAGTTTAGTTTTTGCCTTGATTTAATTTTGTTTTAATTATCCGGTCATATTTTATATGCCTCTGTATGCCACTTCAATTAGATTTTGGAATAAAGCCGGTGGGGTGGGGGGATAAACACACACAGACATGAGATAATCTGCAAAACAACCGTTTGAATTAGTTGAAACAGCGTATCCACTTTGCAAATCAACGTTATCAGTCATGGAGAAGTAAAACCACTCATATAAACCAGATGGGTATGTAAGTAACAGATCTAGAACTCTAAACTTAGGATCCTGAGTCCTACTTAAAACCAATGTTCTTTCCATTATCTCATTTGGCTATGCTGCAGTAATTTTAATTTTACTAACAAAACAGTTTACCAAATAAAGTATTGTTACTTACTGCTACATCCAATCTAAATTGGTATTTGGAAAAGAAGGTAATTGTGGAATAAGGAGACAGAAAAGGACAAATGGAGCAAAGACAGTTCAGCTCAGAAATAGAAGCTTGTTTTTTTGTTATTGCTTGTTTCCTTTAATACTATGTGAAGAGGGACAAAAGAAAGTGAGGCAAATTACTGATATGCCCTGAAGGGTCCTATTTCTGCAAATGTTGTGGTTAAAATGAGCCACAAGGGGAGAGGGGACCAGGGTTAGAACAGGCACATCTAATCACTTCAGGGTGTCTTGATCTGTTCTGAAAGGAAACTGTCATGGACAGAGCCAACGCTAAGTCTTTGGTTTTAAGGAAACCTTGAGAAATGAGCCCTGATAATACATCATGGTTCTGTAGAGGGCTTTTTACAGCAAGCATCTACTGACTGGTTTCTAAAGCCAGATTCTGGTATCCTAGTAACAACTGGAGCGTTCCTGGCATTCCTTACCCATCATTTTCCAGGCTGGTATTTCCCTATTACATTTTTTTTTTTCTCTTTCTGAACACTGCTTTTTCCCTCTGACTATTTTTCACATGAAAGTGAAACTTAGATATTGAAAATTTAAGATCCAGAATCAAGGCAATGAATATCAGAATAGTCATGGAAGTTAATTTTGATTTGCTCTCCTACAGCTCAGTTTAAGATACTGTTCTGTAGTTGCTACTACAAATAGATTTTAAATCTGGTTAAATCCTCAGACAGCAGTATTCTCTTTGAAGAGAGTGCGTGGGAGTCCAAGTACATAGGTAGCTTTCTAAATGATAAATCCACATGAGGGAAACTTGGCCTTCACAAGCCATGCAATAGACCCCCAGGTCACCAAATCAATTTTTCAAATGAGAAGACTATAATCCCATCTTGGAAAAGCTACCTTTAAGCCCATATCTATTTCTCAGGCTAGGGCCATAAGCTATCCCTCCATGATACTTTTCCATCATATTTGAAGTCTTCAAAAAGAGCAAACAATGCTTTTTACCGATAATCCATTTTTCCTTAAAGGACACACACTTCACAAAAATTATTGCATTTATCTACCTCATGCCATACAAATTACACATTAATTTTACCATATTTTTAGTTAATGCCAATTGCAAAATGAGTTTATTATTCAAAAGTTATTTTTAATGTAAAAAGGTATCAACTATTACTGACTTTCACACATTTTTGTGCTTATTGTCTTATTTTGAATTACCAACATCTTTATTTATTCTTATATTCTTACCCATCTCATGGTATAGCAAGTGTCAAAAAGATTGGCCTTATGAATCAAGACACTTGATTAATTCTTGTGCCCCTGGAAAAGAGCCAGCAAGTTACAGAGAAAAGTATTTTTCATCCAGTTCCTGGGTTTTGGTGTATAAGGTATATGATTCTACAAAGTAATGCATTTCTTTCCATCAAAGGCTTTGACTAGGAAAGAGCTGGTGGGGAAGGTCAATAGTTGGATTGATGAGTGGAGAGTTGCAGAAGGGGAAAGCTAAACAGTCATTCAATTTCTCTAAATTAGGATCCTCAAAAGGGAGGTGACTTTTTTGAAGATGGAAGGACTTTTAATATCCTGAATTCACAATCCAACGAAAATGAAGTCTGAACCCTTGTGCATCATATTTCCATGTATTACTTCCTTTATCTTCACTCCACACATCTACTCTCACAGACATTGGACTCTTAAGGTACATGAAGCTACAATAAGAAATTATGCATTGTTGTTCACAACAAAGTGGGAAAAATCATTTTTCCATGGTAGATGAAACAACTGCCAGTACCTACAGCAGGAAGTTCATCAGAATTTCAAAGGACACTGACCATATTTAAATGTTGAAATTTCCAGTTTAAGATACTGAAGTGAAGCTGTCCCAGCCTGATTCTTCTTTCTGAAACTAAGCAACAAGAATACAAAAACAGGAAGGAAAAACAAATCTTGGGTGAAACTAGAAAATGGCCACAATCCTGAACCATGATCTAGGAAGATGGGCTGCCAAAAGTAGTGAAAATTGGACCTGTTTCAGAGAAGAAAGAAAAGTGAACCCATATCACTGTAGCTCTCGGGCAGCATATAATCTTGAGTGCCAAGCCAGATCTTGTCTAGAAAGACAAGATCGAGGTGTTTGGGCAGGTGAGCCTCTCATTAAAGGGCCGCAGGGCGCGAAGAGCCAGATGAGAAAACACGTTCATGGACTCTCCAATACAACTTGAGCTTTTGATTTGTCATCTAGGCAGCTGTGTTTTGGTGTATTAGAGAAAAGTAACATGCAATGCCCAGGAACAGTGAAATGCAATGCATAAGTCACTGTTAGCCCAGTGAACTCACTAGCCAAGAGCAGGGGTGGTCTCCATAAAGAGTGGAGGGCTAAGAAGGTCTAGTCCCCAAAGCAATCAACTAATACCCCACCAGCTTATCTCCCTACATACAAAATTGCTGGGCCAGCGAAAAGATAACCTCCACTGAATGATGAGCAGTATTCAGGAAGAAAATGGATTTTAACTAAAACCAAAACCAAAAAAAAAAAAAAAAAAAAGAGAGAAAGAAAAGAAAAAGAAAAAGACACACACACACACACACACACACACACACACACAAAGAGAAAGTGACATGAAAAATAAAAGCAGATAAAAAATCTATAGAAGAAATATTATGTTGTAAACAGACAAGAAACTATAAAGAGTCCTTGAAATCTAAGAAATTGCAGAAGTTGTGACTTCTTTAATACATGAAAAAGAGATGAAATTTGAGCAGAAAAAGCCAGAGTAAAAATGAAAAAGAAAAAAAAAACATAGAATCATTCCTCATGTTTATATGGGATTGGGATGCAGTTTGCTTCCTTAATAATTCATCTATTTTCACTTACATTTAGGACAGTTATTTTTCTAAGATAACTGAAAAAGAAACATAACACACACTTCCTTATAAAATAAGTGTAAGGAAGCACCACACATCATTTGCACATATTTTGTTTAAATATAAACTCTATAGAAAGACTGGTCACTTCAAATCACAGAAGATAAACCTCTTCAAATGTGCCAGTAATATAAATTCAAGCTGAAGCAGGAAAATTGTGTCAGTCCATGATGACCAAATTGCTAGTCCCTCTGTGCAGCTTGGCAAGGTCTATGCACCAGAAAGCAGTACGTGAGTACACAGAAAGTGTTTAAAATAATATCTCCTTATTTTAGCAGACTAACACCAAACACTTTATCTTGAAGTCCCACTGTATCAGGTCAGAGTCTAGTGTTCTGATGTTAACAAATTAAAAAAAACATATTATTGAAGTATAGTTGACATACAGTGTTACATTAATTTCAGGTGTAGAGCAGACAATTCTATACATTATGCAATGCTCACCAAGATAAGTATAGTTACCATCTGTCACCATGTTATTACAATATTGTGGACTCTATATGCTGTACTTTTCATCCCCATAATTTATTTTTTAACTACACATTTGTACTTCTTAATTCCCTTCACCTATTTCATCCACCCTCCACCACACACCCCTGAGGCAATTACCAGTTTGTTCTCTGTATTTATCAGTTTGTTTCTGCCTTTGTTTGCTTACTTTTTTTTAGATTCCACATATAAATGAAATGATATGGTGTTTGTCTGATTTATTTCATTTAATATAATACCCTCTAGTTCCATTCATGTTGTCACAAATGGCAAGATCTCATTCTTCTTTTATTTATTTATTATTTTTTTAAGATTTTATTTATTTATTTGACAGAGAGAGACACAGCGAGAGAGGGAACACAATCAGGGGGAGTGGGAGAGGGAGAAGCAGGCTTCCCGCGGAGCAGGGAGCCCGATGTGGGACTCGATCCCAGGACCCCGGGATCATGACCTGAGCCGAAGGCAGACGCTTAACGACTGAGCCACCCAGGTGCCCTCTCATTCTTCTTTTATGGCTCATTAAAATTTCATTGGGTGTATATATACCACATCTTCTTTATCCATTCATCTATCCATGGATATTTAGGTTATTTCCATATCTTGGCTAGAGTAAATAATGCTGCAATAAGCATAGAAGTGCATATATCTTTTCAAATTAGTGGTTTGTTTTCCTTAGGTAAATACCCACTAGTGAAATTGCTGGATCATACAATATTTCTATTTTAAATTTACCAGGAATTTCCATACTATTTCCCATAGTCTTTGCACCAATTTACATACCCAGCATCTATGTACAAGGGTTCTCTTTTCCCTACATCCTTGCCAACACTTGTTATTTCTTGTCTTTTTTTTTTTTTAAGATTTTATTTATTGGGCGCCTGGGTGGCTCAGTTGGTTAAGCGACTGCCTTCGGCTCAGGTCATGATTCCGGAGTCCTGGGATCGAGTCCCACATCGGGCTCCCTGCTCGGCGGGGAGTCTGCTTCTCCCTCTGACCCTCTTCCCTCTTGTGCTCTCTATCTCTCATTCTCTCTCTCTCAAACAAATAAATAAAATCTTTTTTTTAAAGATTTTATTTATTTGTTTGAGAGACAGAGAGACAGCACGAACAGGGGAGGGGCGGAAGGAGAGGGGAAGCAGACTCCCTGCTGAGTGTGGAGCCCTATGCAGGGCTCAATCCCAGGACCTCTGAGATCATGACCTAAGCTGAAGTCAGACACCCAACTGACTGAGCCACCCAGGTTCCCCATTTCTTGTCTTTATGATACTAGTCATTCTGACTGGTGTGAGGTGATATCTCATTGTGGTTTTGATTTGCATTTCCCTGAAAACTAGTGATACTAAATATATTTTCATGCATCTGCCATCTGTATGTCTTTTTTGGAAAAAAAAATCTATTCAGGTCCTCTGCCCATTTTTTAATCAGATAATTTGTCTTTTTGGTGTTGGGTTGTAGAAGGTTTTATATATTTTGGATATTAACCCCTATTGGATTTATCATTTGCAAATACCTTCTTCCATTCACTAGGTGCCTTTTTCATTTTGTTGATGTTTTCCTTTCCTATGCAAAAGTGTTTTATTTTGGTGTGATCCCAGTAGTTTATTTTTGGTTTTGTTTCCTTTGTCTGAGGGGACATATCCAAGAAAATACTATTAAGGCCAATGTCCAAGAGATCTCTGCCTATATTTTTGTTTAGGAGTTGACAATAATTTTTTAACTTTCTCTTACAATTCTCCTCTAATAGGGTATATCAAATATTTTAAGGATTAAGATTACATAAATAAGTAAGTTTGATGGTTTTTAAATGACCTAGATTTTGGTTTTCTCAACTCATATTTTCAATTTAACTAAGTAGTAATATTTAGTTTGAGAAAAAATATTTATGCCTGATTTGCCCAAAACCTAAAGGCTCGAGGTCTGACCCAAATTCTTCAAAATAAAGTCTTGAACTTTATTTTATAAACAGTATTTCACATACCCTGCTCAATTTGGGCATGATCTTAGTACTTTCTTGCTTTAGTGACTCATCAGATTGGAGTTAGAGGCCACCCATAAACATATTAGTCTAGACTCTCTCTACACTGAACAGATGGGTCATCCACGAATAAATCCAGCAAACCTAACTGGGGATATAAAAGACTACAGAAACATCAGGTCGAAGCGTTCTCCTGAAGAATTTCAGCTTGGCTGCAATCTTCCAGATTCCTGGTTTTTCACACTAAGTAGTTGTTTTTTCAAGTTGCTTTGTTCTATAACTCTGAATTCAGCTCAACTAGTTATATATATATATATATTTATATATAATAACTATATAGTTTTATACACATATGTGACTTTGTTATTAGCTTTGTGCTCATCCACACATACTTCACTTGGTCCAACTTTTGATGTCTACATATTAAGAATTAAAGAGAGCAGAACATTGAGGACCTCAAGATACTGTTGTAATGGCATACAGTTTTGGGTATTGTATAGACTGTAATATTGATCAGAGTTGTGCGAAATGATGCCAGAGTTTACTCTGTAGTCTGACTTTACATGTTCTTGCTTTTCTTTGTATAGCACAATTATGTTGATTTATAAATAGGAGTTGGTTTCCAGTCTATCAGATTCAGTTTTCATTCATTTAACAATTCATGCCAAATATTTGTATATATAAGCACTATTACTGGCGCTAAGGATATTGCAGGGACCAAAGCAGAAAAAACCCTTGTCTACATAGAGCTTACCTTCTTATATAAAGAAAAAGATTTCCCTCTTGACTTGGCTATCCTATCAAACAAACTGACATTTTCTTTTTTCTTTTTTTATCTTTTCTAATTCCAGAAAAATCCTTACTTTAATTTTTTGGGGGGAGTAATAAATATGAATTTTTTTCCAGTAATACTAGAGTTAAATCATTATCATTCATAATTTCTAAATCGCTTTTAGAAGACTAAATGTTGAGAAAAGTTACCTATTTTAAACAAATCCATAATAATATTAATGAATTTATATTGTTTTAGTAAGTTAAATAATATTTAGCTAATTTATATACTGATTTCAGGAAAATAGAAAGATAATGAGGATTCAAGTTTAAAAACAGTTTTTTTATTTTTGTTTGTTTGTTTTTTTACCCTAGGGAGCCTGGGTGGCTCAGTTGATTAAGTGTCTGACTCTTGATTTCGGCTCAGGTCATGATTTCAGGGTTGTGAAACTGAGCACCACGTGGGGCTCACACCCTGGGCATGGAACCTGCTTAAGATTCTCTCTCTGCTCCATCCTCTCTAAGAAATTTTTTAAAAAAATAAATACTTTTTCATCCTAAAAGGTATACTTATCTAGTTAAAATAGAGACTTTTTTCTTTCAACTACTTGAAAATACAATGTATTAATACTTTAGTTCAACAATTAGATTTTCAAATTTTAGGCTTGACCAAAGCCACAAACTGAATGATTTATATACTGTGCTCCTTTGACACTGAAAGGATAGTACCTAAGTAATAGTATAAAGTGAATAACTATAATATTTTCAAGCTCCTCTCCCATACCCACTACTGTTTTAGTTTCTTTTAAATACACTACATTAAAACTTAATTTTAATGAAAAAATTCTGCATCCTATTTAATAATTTCTTTCATTTCTAAAATAGTTTTCTTGAAATAATTCAGCATAAACAGTTACAAATGTAAAACTGGATCAAGAAACAGTAGGGTATCTTGAATTTTTAAGTTGCCTACATATGCTCTTTCTTATACAGAATGGAGATGGCTATTTTGTTTTAAAATCATAAGCCTTAAAAATAAATATGTCTTTTAAAAGTCCTCCTGAGCAGGCTTATATTCCTTATGTGTGCGCTGATTGTACTTCTGAGCAATGTGCTGGTAAGAGCACATAGGAAGGTACACCGTGGGCGGAACCCAATAGGTCAATATCAGAGGATCATCAATACAGGAGATTCAGATCTTAGGGCAGAGCAAAGAAAATGTGCTGTCCCTTAAGGACAAACATATTACTGATCCAGACAGAATAGATAATGTTCTTTGAACTCCTTTTCCAGGGATATAAATGGATTTGTAATGATTTTCCCACTTTTGTCCACCTACTTCCCCTTTATTTTTAACCAATATTGCATAGTTGCAAAGGTGTCCAAGGTTAAGAGTGAATTTGTGGCTCTGAGAAAGACAGTTAAAAGTCCCACATCGTGTTAGTAAATTGTGTTAGTATCATACTATAACCAATCTAATAATCAGTTAATGACATAATGAGAAAATTAAAGAAGATAATTTGAAGAACTATAAAACAGTGATTTATGATTAACAATGATTAACAATCACAACCAGTCGTTATCATTGAGGTAGTACCCCAAATTAATCTCATCAAACCAGATATATAGTATATCATTTTTGTCAATATGATATATTGAGAAATATTTTACTATATCTCTAATTTTGTACTTTGGGTCTGGAAGCAAAGCAATATGAGAAACTCAGCGATGAGTCAGATATGAGTCCTCTCACTAGGTAAATTAAGTTTAGTTGAAGAAGTGAAATGGCTAGAAAAATAATTGTAAAACAAAGGGGAAAAAAGGTAAATGTCTTTACTGAGACTATAATGATAAAGACTTTAAAAGCAAACAAAATCAGCATGATACTTTATTCTTGTTTATAGAAGCACAGTTATTTTAATAAATGAGCTAGATTTAAATGCACCATTATTACTTTAAAATCCTACCTAGGATTGCTGGAGAAGATGCAAGAGTAGGAGTATCCTAAGCCCACCTTGTCACGGACACACTTAGATAACACCCACCTCAGTGCAACCGATCCAGAAAATGACCCAAAGACTGGCAGAACAGACTTTCCCCAATTAATCATAGAGAGGAAGCCACATCCATAAGGGTGGGAAGGGCAGAGGTGCAGTCAGAAACTAAACTCCCAGCAAGACTAACTATAAATATGAGGGCACCACAAGCACAGAGAAAGAAGAGAAGCAGACATCACACCAGGCACCCCAGACATGGGGACCTGCACTGGGGAGACAAGTCCCCATAACATTTGGCTTTGAAAATCAGTGGGGCTTCGCTTTGTGAGTTTTCACAACCAATGGGACTTAACTCCAAGTATTTAAAAAAAATCAGGCAGCTTAGCTCTGGGGGAGCTGAGAGAGCCATAGGAAACTGAGTCCCCACCCTCAAAGAGACAGCATAACAAGCAACCCCTCTGAGTACAGCATAGAAGCAGCAGTTTGAAAAGTGCCTAGGATATACACGAAGGAGATTTATTTACTAATCTCAGAGCATGTGTTGAAGAGGCAGGGATCTTCAGGAGAGTTCTCCAAGAACAAAAGAGCTGACAGGTGCCATCACCCCCCTCCCCAATGCAGCCTAGATAGTGAGACACTTGCGGGAACCAGCACAAAAACACTCCAGCTACCTTGCTAACATAGTGCACCTCACCCCTGTGTTCTCCTCCAGATCCACCCCAGTCCCTCTAAATTGGCTCCTGCCCAGTCTTATCCTGCAAAGATCACACCAAAGTGATGCCTGCCCTGGGAAGAGAGGAAAATAACCACACATACCAATTAACTGCAGTGCCAGCAGCCCAGTGAACAGGCATCTGGTCTGACTGCTAACATCACTCAAATACAAACCCACAGCAGCCCCAGACTGGCCCTAACAGCTCAGGGACCAAACCCAGCCCACAAAAGGCAGAGTTGGCCATTGCAGCCAACTCAACTGAAGGCAAATGAGGCTCAGCTAAAATAGAAGGGCACACACAATCCACATTAGGAGACACCAATGAAGCAACAGGTTCTGGTGAACAGCAGGCATTGTGCTACAGGGCACCACAGGACCACTTCTTTATAAGGCCACTACCTTCAAGATCAGGAAACATAACTGATTTCCTAATATATAGAAACAAACACAGAGAGTCAGATAAAATGGGGAGACAGAAAAATATGTCCCAAATGAAAGAAAAGGGCAAAACCACAGCAAAAGAGCTAAATGAAATGGAGATAAGCAATATGCCTGATAAAGAATCCAGAGTTATGGTCATAAAGATATTTACTGGACTTGTGAAAAAAGGGGAGGATGTCAGTTGAGAACTTTAACAAAGAGATAGGAAATATAAAAGAACCAATCAGACATGAAGAACTCAATAACAGAAATTAAAAATATACTAGAGGGAATCAATAGTAGATCAGAGGACACAGAACAGATCAGTGAACTGGAAGACAGAGTAATGGAAAGCAGCCAAGCAGAACAGCAAAAAGAAAAAAGAATTATAAAAAAATGAGAATAGGATAAGGAAACTCAGTGATGTCATCAAGCATAATATAATTCACATTATAGGGATCTCAGAAGAGAAGAGAGACAAAATAGGGCAGAAAATTTGTTTGAAGAGATAATAGCTGAAAACTTTCCTAACCTGGGGAAGGAAACAGACATTTAGATCCAGGAGACATAGAAAGCCCCCCAAAAAATCAACCCAAAAACACCACACCAAGACACATAATATTTAAAAAGGCAAAAAGTAGTGATAAAGAGAATTTTAAAAGCAGCAAGAGGAAAGAAAACAGTTATATACCAGAGAAATCCATAGGGCTATCAGCTGATTTTTCAGCAGAAACTGTAGGTCAGGAGACAGTGGCACGATATATTTGAGGTTCTGAAAGGAAAAAAAAAATACAACCAAGAATACCCTATCCAACAAGGCTATCATTCAGAATACAAAGAGAGATAAAGAGTTTCCCAGACAAAAGTTAATGGAGTTCATCTCCACTAACTCAGCCTTACAAGAAACATTAAAGGGAATTCGTCGAGTGAAAAAACCATAATCAAGAGAAAGAAATTAGGAAAGGAAAAAAATTTCACCGGTAAATATAAACATAATAAAGGTAAGGAGGGCATGTGTTGTGATGAGCACTGGGTGTTATACACAATTAATGAATCGTTGAACACTACATCAAAAACTAATGATGTATTATTATAGGTTGGCTAACTGAACATAAAAATTTTTTTAATAAAAAATAATTAAAAACTTTTTCAAAAAAATAAAAATGATAAGATTAATCACTTATTAAACCAGTGTGGAGGTTAAAGCACAAAAGCAGTAAAATCAATTATATCTATAAAAATCAGCCAAGGGATTCACAAAATAATTTAAGGTGTGACATCATGCACATAAAACGTGGGGGGGGGGGTGGCAAGAATTTAGTGCTTTTATAATGGGTTCAAATTTAAGCAATCATCAACCTAATATAGACTGCTATATTCATAAAATATTATATATGAGCCTAATGGTAACCACAAATCAAAAAAAAAACATAATAGATATACAAAAAATAAAGAAGAAAAATAAAAGCATATCACTAAAAACGGCCAACAAACCATAAGGGAAGACAGCAATAGAAGAAAGTGACAGAGAAGAACTACAAAAACAACCATAAAACAAGTAACAAAATGTCAATAAATACGCACCTATCAATAATTACTTTGAGGGTGCCTGGGTGGCTCAGTTGGTTAAACGACTGCCTTTGGCTCAGGTCATGATCCTGGAGTCCCAGGATCGAGTCCCGCATCAAGCTCCCTGCTCAGCAGGGAGTCTGCTTCTCCCTCTGGCCCTCCCCCCTCATATGCTCTCCCTCTCTCTCTAATTCTCTCTCTCAAATAAATAAAATCTTTAAAAAAATTACTTTGAATGTAAATGCTCTAATCAAAAAACCTAACAGATATATTCAGACTATTCCATCCAAAAGCAATGGAATACACATTCTCTTCAAGTGCACATGATACATTCTCCAGAACTGACTACCTATTAAGTCACAAAGCAAGTCTCAATAAATTTAGAAAGATTGAAATCATATCATGCATATTTTTCAACCATAATGGTATGAAACTAGAAATCAATCATAAGAAAAAAATCTGAAAGGAACACAAATACATGGAAGTTAAAGAGCATGCTACTGAACAATGAACGGGTGAACCAGGAAATCAAAGAGGAAATTAAAAAAAAATACATAGTAACAAATGAAAATGAAAACAAACCAATCCAAAATCTCTGGGATGCAGCAAAAGCAACATAAGGCTACTTCAAGAAGCAAGAAATAGCTCAAATAGAAAATCTAACTTTACACCTAAAATAGCTAGAAAAAGAACAAACAAAGACCAAAGCCAGCAGAAGGAAAGAAATAATAAAGATTAGGGCAGAAAGAAATGAAATAGAGACTAAAAAATAAAATAACAAAATAGATCAAGGAAACAAGGACCTGATTCTTTGAAAAGAGCAACAAAATTGAGAAACATCTAACCAGACATATTAAAAAAAGAAAAGAGAGGACTCAAACAAGTAAAATCAGAAATGAAGGAGGAAAATAACAACCAACACCACAGAAATACAAAAGATTATAAAAGAGTACTGTGATAAATTGTAGGCCAACAAATTGGGCAACTTAGAAGAAATGGATAAATTCCTAAAAAACATATATACTTCCAAAATGGAAATAGGAAGAAATAGAAAATTTGAACAGACTGATTACTAGCGATAAAAGTGAATCAATAATCAAAAAACTCCCAAGAAATAAAAGTTCAGGACCAGTTGGCTTCACAGGTGAATTCTACCAAACATTGAAAGAAGAGTTAATACCTATTCTTCTCAATCTATTCCAAAAATAAAATAAGAATGAAACCTTCCAAATTCATTCTATGAGGCCAGCATTACCCTGATACCCAAACCAGACAAAGACACTACAGATAAAGAAAACTACCGGCCAAATCTCCGATGAACATAGACGTGAAATTCCTCAACAAAATATTAGTATACTGAATCCAACAATACTTAAAAAGAATCATTTACAGGGCACCTGGGGGGCTCAGGTGGTTAAAGCATCTGACTCTTGATTTTGGCTCAGGTCATGATCACAGGGTTGTGAGACTGAACCCCGTGTCAGGCTCCATATTGGATTGTGCCAGGGACACAAAGGTGGTTCATTAGTCACAGATCAATCAATGTGATACATCACATTAACATTAACAAGAGAAAGGATAAAACCATATGATCATATCATCAGAGGCAGAAGCATTGGACAAAGTACAATATCCATTCATAATAAAAACTCTCAGAGTAGGTTTAGAGAGAACATACCTCGACATACTAAAGGCCTTATATGAAAAACCCAGAGGTAACATCATACTCAAAGATAAAAAACAAAACAAAAACAAAAAACAACTCAAAGCTTTTCTTCTAAGATCAGGAACAAGACAAGGATGTCTATTCTCACCACTTCTATTCATCACAGTACCAGATCCAAGTCCTAGGTGCAGTAATCAGACAAGAAAAAGAAACAAAAGGCATCTAAACTGGTAAGGAAGAATTAAAATGTTCCTTATTTGCAGATGACTTGATACTATATATAGAAAACTCTAAAGACTCCACCAAAAACTACTAGAACTGATAAACGAATTCAGTAGGGTCACAGTATAAAAAATTAATATAGAGAAATCGGTTGTGTTTTTATACATTAATAATGAAGTAGCAGAAAGAGAAATCAAGAAAACTCTCATTTACAACTGCACCAAAAAGAATAAAATGCCTAGGAATAAACTTAACCAAGGAAGTAAAAGATCTGTATTTTGAAAACTATAAAACATTGATGAACGAAATTGAAGACGACACAAACAAATGGAAATATATTGCATCCTCATGGCTTTGGAAGAACAAATATTGTTGAACTGTCCATACTACCCAAAGCAATCTACAGATTTAATGTAATCCCTATCAAAATACCAAAAGCATTTTTCATGGAACTAGAAAAAATAATCCTAAAATTTTCATAGAACCACAAAATACCCCAAATAGCCAAAGCAGTCTTGAAAAAGAACAAAACCAAGGTATCACATTCTCACATTTCAAGATATACTAGAAAGCTATAGTAATCAAAACAGTATAGTATTGACACAAAAACAGACATATAGATCAATAGAACAGAATAAAGAGTCCAGAAATAAACCCACACTTTTATGGCCAATTAATCTATGACAAAGGAGGCAAGAATACATGATGGAAGAAACACAGTCTCTTTAATAACTGCTGTTGGGAAGCTGGACAGCTATGTGCAAAAAAATGAAACTGGACCACTTTCTTACACCATACATAAAAATAAACTCAAAATGGATTAAAGCCCTAAATGTGAGTCCTGCAACCATAAATTCCTAGAAGAAAACATAGAAATTTCTTTGACAATGGCCTTAGAAACATTTTTTTTTTTTTTTAGATATGTCTCCTCAGGCAAGGGAAATAAAACCAAAATTAACCTACTGGGACTATACCAAATAAAAAGCTTTTGTACAGCAAAAGAAACCATCAACAAAATGAAGAGACAACTTACTAAATGGGAGAAGATACCTACAAATGATACAACCAATTAGGGTTTAATATCCAAAATAAATAAAGAACTTACACTACTCAATACCAGAAAAACAAATAATCTGATTAAAAATGGCAGAGGACCTGACTAGACATTTCTCCAAAGAAGACATACAGACACATGAAATAATCAACATCATTAATAACCAGGGGAATGCAAATTACATACACAATGAGCTTTCACTTTACATCTGTCAGAATGGGTAAAATAAAAAACACATGAAATAAGTGTTGGGGAGGATGTGGAGAAAAACGGATCCTTGTTCACTGCAGGTGGGAATACAAATTTGTGCAGCCACAGTGGAGAAAATTATGGAGGTTTCTCAAAAAAAAATTACAAATGAAATTACTATATGATCCAGTAATTCCACCACTGGGTATTTTGCCAAAGAAAATGAAAACACTAATTTGAAAAGATATATGCGCCTCTGTGTTTATTGAAGAATCATTTACAATACCCAAAATGTGGAAGTAACCCTAGTGTCCATCAGTAGATCAGTAGTTAAAGAACATATAGTATATTTATTCAAGGGAATATTACTTAGCCATAAAAAAGAATGAAATCTTGCCGCTTGCAACAATATGGATGAACCTAAGGGATATAATGCCAAGTGAAATAGAGAAAGACAAATATCATATCATTTCACTCATGTGTGGAATGTAAGACAAAACAAATGAACAAACAAAGAAAAAACATGCTCTTAAATATAGAGAACGAACTGGTGGCTGTCAGAGGGGTGGTGGGGAGGAGGAGCAAAATAGATAAATGGTATTAAGAGTACACTTATCTTGATGAGCACTGAAGTACACAGTTGTTGAATCATTACGTTTGTACACCTGAAACTAATATAACACTATATATTAACTATATTTGAATAAAAAATACTTTCAGAATGGGTTTTTTTTTTAACAAATATGTTTATGTCAAATAAACTTAAGGATTTTATGTTAATTTTGTTCAACCCTAGTTATGTCTGTATACTTTGGATACAAAGTTCAATTTAGAATATATGCTTTAATGTATAGGCAATTTAAATTCCCCAATATTGGAACTTAAAAAAAAAGGCAGCTGCTAAATTCATACTTAATCATTGCCCATGATCCTGTTAGCAATGCCATCATTGGCTCTGTAAGTCCATTAAGTCCATCTGGGCTCAGATCACTGCAGGGAGAGTCAAAGAGTTAAATATGGTGGAGGTTAAAATTGATGTGTGCTCTGAAAGTGTCTGACACTCTAATGATGGGTGGATGGACATTCCATTTGAGGCAAGAGGATGTAATTTAGGATATAGTTAGGATAATTATATTCCCCAATCTTTAGGACACAACTTATTTTTCATTTCATTTGGCTTCCTGAAGAATCTGATCCTTCTGACTATTTCTTCTTAAAACTTATTTCCCCCTTGATTTCTGAGTCTCTCTTCTCTCCCTGTTCTCTTCTTAGCTCTCTGATGACTTTCCCAGCTAATGGTTTTCTCAGTGTTCCACACTTGACTGTCTTCTTGCCTCAGCCCATAGGCTCTCTCTGGGAGATCTTATCCACTGCTCTATTCAATACTATTTATATCCAATGACTCTAAAACCTTAAGAAAATAGACCTGTATATCCCGTAGACAGAAAATCCAGTTTTCAGTAATCTAATAAATACACCCCAGTTTTCCCTCTTGAGTTCTATACTCATTTTTTTTTTCAACTATTGAATGACCTTGCACCTAAACACTCCATAAAAATCTGGAACGCTTTCCATTTAACATACTCAAAATCTTTAAAACCAGTCTTTCCTTCTGTCTTCTCTACTTTAACATTCATCATTTGCCCATTGAGTAAATGAGAAAGAAGACTTGTGGTCATCTTTGGCATCTTTGTCCTTTTTATACTCATATTTAGTTCATTACCATTGTTCCTATTGCGTCTCTATAATATTTGCAAAAGTGTCCCTTCTCTAAATATCCCTTTCCTGTCAATTCCTGACATTTTCAGCTCTGTGGTATTTTTACCTATATAATTTCTGGGCCACCTGGGCACAAAAATTATCAATGAAATTAAATTAAGAGCATTTACCTTACTTTTTTAAATTTCAATACACCAGTTGTTTTACTTTAAACTGAAAGACATTATTGCTTTAAGACATCTCTTAAAGCAAGTAACATGTACCTGAGAGAAGTAGGAAGGAAGCTCCTTTAGACAATAAATTTGTAGTTGGGACTGAAACATTAGGTTATAGGAAAAGTTGGTTCACATTATAAATTCCAATTCTGAATATTAACCTTTGCTTAATTTGAATTTTTCTCCTTTTTTCTTTTTTATCCAGAATTTCTTTGGTCCACGTGACAGTAAAGGGCAAGGAATTTTCAGTTCCTATACCATCATAGATCTGAAAATATCAAAAATAATACTTGTTAATAAAGACTGTTAACTGGCTCTGATTATGGAAATACTTGTGATTCACAAGAAATCATCATTTTCCTTAACATGAGCCTTTTCTACCACAATTCTGTTTGAAGGTGGAAGTTTAGACAGCTCTTATTACATCTGCTGTGATAGTGAGATCTTAACAGTCTCTTGCTTCTCTTGAACAATGTATAATAATTCTATTCACTGATAATTTTATAAACTCAGTATGCCTGAAAAGCAGATGTAGCTATTTCAAATACTAACTCTTCTCATTATGTTCTATCTCATATGAGATGATCTCATTTCATCTTCTAATAATAGTAAATTCCATTCAGAACATTATTTTCTATTTTAATCAATGTGCAAAATAGGACTTCTGTTATGTGATAGTCCTTTATTATGAATGTGGGAAAATTAATAACAATTAACCTGAATCATCTGACTTTTAAGTGAGCTCTTTTGAGTACCTTTCAATTCAAAAGCAGATCCTAAGAAATAAGTACCTGAAGTTACTACCTGTATTTGTCAATAAAATTTTTTCCTGTTTTATATTCATCAGAAATAGGATATTGGGTATTAAAACAGCTCTATCAAAAGCATGCTAAATAATTTATATTTTCTCATCTTTATGGCTCATTAACTTCTTTTCCAACAAGAAGTCACAACTAAGCAAGGTGATTTGGGAATTTTGATGTTCTTTGCTTTGAGTCAACACAAGTCAAAGATTTAAACCTGGCACATAACCCACCACAATATTCATCTTGCCAAAATTAACACATCCTTGAAAAAGGATAAATTATTTCTAAAATACTGAATTAATTCCATATTGCTTCAAGTAGAAGAATACCATTTTTTCTTTCCTTCCCTCTATTAATGCTAACATAATGCAGAGCACTACATTAAAGATCCAAGCAATTTTATACAATACTTCATCCTACCTTAATTCCTTCATTCCCTTGACTTTGCATCATAAAATTCTGCACTCACTTTAGCCAGAAACTGTTAGGGGTAAATTTCATTTCAGTACTGCAGCAATCATCTTATAACAGTTATTTGAAAGGTACATAAAATCTTGTCTGTTCTACCAGAAGTATGAGATACTTGGAACATCAACAAAAGGGATAATATAGACCTTGAGGCTGCACATTTATTGACGGAAACCTTTTAAAATTATAGGGTAGTAATAGGCAATCTTCTTCTGTGGAACTCCATACTTGTAATTTCCACTGCTATCTTGTAAACTTGCCATCTGGTGCGCACATGGAGAGGGATCCTGTTGTCTCCCTTGCTAGGTTACAGAACTGCAGTCCCTAAACTCTATTTCTAATCACAGAAGTCGTAAGCATCAGGACCAAACGCTCATTTTATTTGATCCCTCATTTGATGAAATAGTTTATGGTACTAGGTTTTAATTATTGTTGAAAGTCTTTTGATTTTTGAGTGTCAATAAAATATTTTAGCCACACAGTTTTACTCCTCATTTCCTTGATTGCATATGCATTTGAATCTACATGGAGCCACAGATTCAGTTTTGTCTTGTTTAAATTTTGATTTCCGACCCTCTGCTTCCAGAGTCCTGCCCAAACTTCAAATTCAGCATCAACACACTCCATTAAAAACATGCTTTTCGAGACCGTGAACCTTTTATATTAGTGAACAAGTATTATACACAATGAAGGCAGTGCTCTCTCTAAGTTGCAGAAGCACAATTAAAGGTTCTTAAATGTAAGCTTAGTTTTGGATAGCTAAATACCATTTTCTTTAAGAATCATCCTGTTCTCTTGAACAAAGTGCCAGAATATCCTCTTACATTGTAAACTATTTACTGCTCTGTTGGTATGACATTTTCCTCACTAAACTATGTTATCCAGACAACAAAGAACTAATTACAATTACGGCAATTATCTTAGTCTATATGCCACCTAGGCGGACAAACTGAATAACAAAAGCACCTGCATTATTTACTTTGTATCACATAAATACAAATTAAGTACATTTTTGGAATAAAATTATATTTATTTCATAACATGCTTGTCAATCCATAAATAATGAATGTCATTGTTTGCCACTCAATATCCTACATGTTCTTTATACATTTTAAGAGATTTGGTCCCAGCCTCTTGAACCTAAAGCCTAATGGTAAAGACTGATTAAATCCTAATTGTAAAGGCTGGTGTTAAAGTTACAGCTATGAAAAGTGCTCCAAAGGTCTGAATGAAACCAGAGAGTGGGTGACCTTAGAGGCAGGTGTAACAACATGTGCAAAGGCTCTGTGGTAAAGGGAAGCATGACACTTTCAGAAACTGAAGGGTCACTGTGGCAGGACCATGGAGAAAGGGGCTAGAGGATGTGGGGCATTTTATGTTACATTGACAAAGATGATGCATTGTGTCTGTAAAAATATATGGACACTTCCGACAATCTTGTAGACTATATTAAAAAAAATCTATGAAACACCTTAAAACAAACATCCTTGGGGCGCCTGGGTGGCTCAGTCGGTTAAGCCTCTGCCTTCAGCTCAGGTCATGATCCCATGTTGGGCTCCCTGCTCAGTAGGGAGTCTGCTTCTCCCTCTGCTGTTCCCCTCTGCTTGTGTTCTCTCTCTTTTGCTCTCTCACTCGCTCTCTCTCCCAAATAAATAAAAATAGGTAAAATCTTTAAAAAACAAAAACAAAAACAAAACACATCCTTTTACTTTTTCTCAGGGAAATTTTCTTTGATAATCTCTTCCCTGACCCCCCCCCCCCACCTTGGGTTCAACAGTCTGAGAGGTTTTTTTTTTTTTTTTTTCCAAACTTACATTGTTTTTAAGTTCTCTTGATCATATTTTTAATTTCCAAGAGCTTTTTTGTTTTTATTCTGTGAATATTGGCACGTGTTGTGATGAGCACTGGGTATTATAAGTAACTAATGAATCATTGAACACTACATCAAAAACTAATGATGTACTATACAGTGGCTAACTGAACATAATAAAAAAATAAAACAGCCTCAGAGAACTACGAGAAGATGTTGTATCCATTAAATAAAAACAGGAGGATGTAAAAAACACAACCTTTTGAACCCGAGGCTCTCTAGGCACTTATCAAAGGCCAACTCCTCCAATTACGCTGCATTAGATTCATGCCTTCTCATCCATTGAGAGCGAAGCCCCAGAAGTTTCCCCTTTTTCTCCTGCATTAGCAAATTTCCCCCCCTGCAAACATGCTATTCTTTTCACCATCTGAAAAATACCTTCTATCTGACTTTTCTTTCTAGTTATGGCCCCATTTTCTTGCTTTTCTAAAAAAAAAAAAAAAAAAAAAAAAAAAAATCACTTCTCTTTCTTCTCATTCTCTCTTGAACTCATTCCAAACAGCTTCAAACTTGCTTTCCAAATGACAAGTCCTATGGTTAAATCTCCAGTCCTCATCGTGATACTGTGAACACCACTTGGTATACTTGATCATTCCTTCACTGACTCACTTCTAAGACACTACACTCACCTGGTTTCCCGTCTAGTAAATGGCCTGTTCAATTTCAATCCATTTTTCTGGTTTCTCTTCATCTCCCAGAATCACAACATAGCACTCCCCAAGACTCATTCCCTAGAATTTACCTTTTTTCTAGCCTTACTACATTAAGGAGCTCATCCAATGTCAGGGCTTTAAACAGAATCAATATGTTGATGCCCCCCAAATGTATAGTTCCAGTTCTGACCTCTCTCCTGAGCTACTGTTCTATTTGAAATCTCCACTAGGATGCCTAATAGGCATCTCCAACATAACATCTCCAAAACTGACCTTCCTCTCCAAATTCTGGTCATCCTATTATCTTCCCCATTGCAGCTAGTGGTAAATCCATTCTTGCAAGTGTTCAGACCAAAAACATTCTTGACTCCTCTTTCAGAGCGCACAAATGGTCCATCAACAAATCTTGTAGGCTGTACCTAAAACATAGCTCTAGAATCTGACCAAATATCACCACCTCCACTTACATTCCTCTGATCAAAACCACCACCATTGGTCATCTGAGTTACTACGGCAGCCTCCTGGAAGATCTTCCTGCTTTATCTTTGAGCAATTCCAGTATATCTCAACAAGCAACCGGGCAGATCCCATTAAAACAAATCAGATGACATCAATTCTCTTCTCAAAACCATCCGGAAGCTCCCAGTTCCGCTTGGAACTGAAGCCAAATTTCTCCCAATGTCTACACAGTCTGGCCCTTGTTACAGCTTTGAATGTCTGCATCTCCATAATTGCTCTGCTCCAGCCAAACTGACTCCCTTGCTTTTCCTTGTGCATATCCTTCCAATAGGGCGTTTTTTTCTTTTAACTGTTTTCTCGACCTCGACTACTCTTCCACATAACTTCACTTTTCATTTCCTCAGCTTCTTTAGGTCTTTCTTCTCAGAGAGGCCTTCTCTGACTTCCTTTTTCAAAGTCTAATTCCTGTCCCCACTAACACTCTCTATACTCTTTTTGTAATTTTTTTCCTCTATAGCATTTATTGCCATCAGAAATATGATGTATGTTCTATTCTTTTTAAATTATTGTCTTGTTTCCACTAGAATGTGAACTTTCTAAGGGCAGAGGTTTTTGTCTGTTTTGACAACTCATGCATTCCCAGCACTGAGGACTGTATCTGGCACATAGCGCACATTCACTATTTGCTGAAAAATATAAATGAATGGTTTCCTCATAAGAAAAACTTTCTGGCACAAAGATAGGGAGAAAAAAGCAGAGAGTTAGGTGCCGAGAAGTTATTGTAAAAAGTGATAATATGAAGTTATGTTTCTTAATCTATGGGGAGTGAAAAAATATATTAATTTCATTATTGTTTTATTTCCATATGACATATATATGTATATATGTATGTATTCCCTTATATATATGAAAATCCTGCTTAAATGTGAAGTACTAGACAATAAAACCTTTTAAGTAGTCCTGGATACCTGTGGAGCATCTAGAAAAAGCAAATGCAAATCTTTTTTGAAGAACATACAATAAAGGTCATTTCATCATCAGATGAAATTGTGCAAAAATATGCACTCACAGTGCACATTTATTAAATATATAAGAAGCAAAGCTACCATAAGCATAGTTTATCAAAAACAAAACAAAACAAAAAGTAAACTGTAATTAGACCACAAGAGGTTCAGATTATAAAACTAACTGGATGCATATTATAAGATAAACACATTTAAATTACTAAAGACACAAATAATGAACAAAAATATGTGAAAGCAATAATATACTATCAAAAAAGATGAAAAATATTAGGAAGTAAAACAAAAAGGACTGACAGAAATGTTTTCCATGATGGCAGCGGTTGCATGATCATACATATATATGAAAACGTAATGAATTGTACACTTGAAATTAGTAAAGCTTATTTTATGTAAATTATACCCAATAAAGGTGATTTTAAAGGAAGTTATAAAAAGAAAAGAATATTGAAAATAAAGATGCAAAGGATGGTGTAAACAGTAGGTTAATGATGATATGAAAAACAATGACTTAGAAGATAAAGCTGAAGAATGACTCAAAATTCTTCATTGAAATATAGAGAAATGGAAATAGGAAAGAGAAGGTAAGGGACATGGAGAGTGGGTAAGTCCCACCTAGCTCTAACATAAGATTCACAATGAGAAAACTAATACAATGCAGGATGGGACATGCTCAAAGTGAAAATGGATACAAATTTCACATAACTGATTAATGACTTCATAGGTAAGAGGCATAACCTACAGCAGTCAGACAAATACAAAGATTCTACAGCTAGGTGCATAGCAGTAAAACTTCACACGAGGGCAATGAGAGGAATATTAAAAGCTGGCATAAAAATACTCTAAAGGAGTAACTATTAGACAAGATAGAAACAACAGAAATCAGAAGGTCATGGAGTAAAATGTTTAGTTTTCAGAAAATAACATAGAACAGTATACCTAAGTAAATGATCATACAGAAATGAGGGAATTACTATGACATTTTTATAGGAAATCTAAGAAAGTTTACCCCTAACAGACACTCACTGAAGGAACTTCTAAGTGCTAGAAAGACTGTTATGTAAGAAGTAATGAATCATGGAACACTACACCAAAAACTAATGATGTAATGTATGGTGAGTAACATAACACAGTAAAATAAAATTAAAAAAAAAGAAGTAATGATTATTTAGTTTCATAAAACAGCTAAATTCTATTTCCTATTTCATAACATGACTCCCACAATCCAAAGATCTTTTCAAACTTCTACTTGCATCATCTTACAGAGCACACCAAGCATGAATGGTTTTGCATCAAGATTAACCAAAACATGAATAGTTCTAAGAAAAATCTCCCCATGTACAACTAGAAATAATAACCATGACAGGAAAAAAATGTTAATCATTATTTATTGTAAAGGTCTCAAAAAATGAGGACAAGAGCATACAAAGGAAAACATACTTTCTTCTCCATAGTTTAACAAGCATTTCCACTATTAAAAAAATCACAGAATATTAGTATATATTTATCTTCTTCTCTATCTCTGTCTAGCCTGCAAGCTCCCAAACAGTTAGATGCGAGAACTTGCTATAACATTTTGAAGTAACTTCATTTTTTATTGCAAAAGCAGTAATTTATCACTCAAAATGTAGAAAATTTTTAAATATAAAAAGTATCCATACTTGACTTGCTCTATTTTTTACTATGCACAACTTTTCAGAATTATGATCATATTGACTCTAGAACTTTGTGTTCTAAGCCTCTCAACTAAGCCTCTCATTTGAGCAAGTCTTTTCCTAGCCCTATGATGCTATGCTGGATTTTGTAACTATTTTAGAAAAATAAAATGCAGATTATATATAGTCCATTTCACTCAATGCTTAAAATTTTTATGGAAACAAATAGGTGAGGCCATTAAGTCATGCCATTGAAATATATGTTATCAAATGGCAAAATGAAGCCACTGTCAATATGTGAGTACAAGAGTATTTGACTAACATTTGTATTTAAATAATAAATATACCAATTAAGATAGTTTTGAATGAATAGTGTTTATTCAACTCAATAAATACTTCAGAGTATTGTACATTGAGCCAGCCATCGCAGGGTTAGAAAAATAAGTAAACTGTATTCCCTGACTTTTTGGTGCTTACAGATAAACGGAGGATAAAATTAATGTGCAAATAAACATGGCATAAAACATGGTAATGTAAATGCCCCAGGACAAGGTAAAAGCAAAGAACTGGGAGCTTCAATCATTTATCCATTTGATTAATATTTATAGAGCACTCACTATGACTTCTTCTTAAGGTGCTCAGAATATAAAAATTAAATTAAAAATGGAAAAAATCCTTGTCTTAATGAAGTTTGTATTTTTATGGGTATACAAAATTTATATACTGGCCAAGTAATTAGAAATGAAAAAAGGTGATAGTTGAAGGGAGCCTGGAACAAGAGACCAGGTCTCTAAAGGATAGCGCCACGCTCTTTACTGTCCTTCATATTCTCAGTACTGCCCACCATGTATGTGACTATTTGGGCATCATCTGTATCTTTGTCTCAACTGTGAGAGACAATACAGTGTGGTCTTTGTTTTGTTCTAGCATTCTATTCACAATATCCCAAACTGTGCCAGGCACACAATAAAGGCTCAAAAAATTTTTGTCAAATAGGTGGACATAGAAATAAATAAAAGGATAGGCAACTGAACTAAAAAAGATAGAGAGAGGAGGAAAACAGGAAGGAAAGGAGTGAGGGAGGAATGAAGGACAAGAGGGAGAGAATTATTATTATTATTTTTTAAAGATTTTACTTATTTATTTGACAGAGAGAGACAGAGTGAGAGAGGGAACACAAGCAGGGGTAGTGGGAGAGGGAGAAGCAGGCTTCCCCGTGGAGCAGGGAGCCCGATGCGGGGCTGGATCCCAGGACCCTGGGATCATGACCTGAGCCGAAGGCAGATGCTTAACGGGTGAGCCACACAGGCGCCCCGAGGGAGAGAATTATTTTAATGAACTATTGTAACGGGAAGGACGGGGAGTTTTATAGAGAAAGAAAAACATGAGCAAGATACAGAGATGTGTATAGTGCAACAGAATTAATTGGGTTATATTAAATTAACAGGAGGGAGAGTAGTGGATATAAGGTAGACCAGCCCTTCTGTGGAAGGCCGTACGTTCCGGGTTAATGCATAAGGCAATGGAAACTTTTGAAGAAAAATTATACAATCAATGTGAATATTTCATAACTCTATCCTAGAAGAGATATAGATGGATTGGGGCAAGAAAAGAGATGATATGGAATATTACAATAGCTCAGGCTAACATAAAGGTAATAAAAGTCGGGTAGTGGGGAAAAAAAGTACATAGCTACTTTGAAAAAAGTCATGAAGGAGAATCCCATAGCACAAAACAAACAAGAAGCAAAAGGGAATGAGAAAGTAAAGTTTTGCTTTATAATTTCAGAGCTGATATCTATTAACAGAATAAGAAAGAAAGAAGAAATAAATTCCCATGGGCAGTGAGTTTTGCCTTGGGACTTGGGACTTTGAGGGGCCCGGTGGTACTTCCAGGCGGAAATACCCAACAGCAGCTGCATATATATGGAAGATGTCAGCACTACATATAGAGATTTGAGAGTCAAGGCCCTAGAGGTACTGACTAAACTCAATTTATGAGAGTGAATGAATATGCCAAAGAGAGTTATACAAAGAGCAGTCTTCTGAAGGTGCAATGTAGTTGCGGACAGAAGAAAGCAGGCTAATGAAGATAAGGAGTGGAGGGTGCATGCAGGATGGTGCAGAGGCATTCAAAGGCGCGTGTATCGTGGAAGAAGGGCAGAGAAAGCACCAAAGAGTGCAGGGATTGAGGAGGGGAGAGGTGAAAAATGGTCAGGCAGTTAGACGGTCATTGTGATGGGAATGAGCAGTTTTAATGGAGTGAAACAGGTGAAAGTCAGATTTTTAAAGGGGTGCGCGAGTGTCATGGAGAGCACATCCAACTGACAATACGCAGCTGGTTACAAGTGAAGATTGGTGTGTTCCACTGCTTTCAGATATAAAGGTGAGAGGTATGAAAGTCTTTTTATATGGAACGCTGGATAATTTCCTTAGCAGAATAAACAATATTCTGCTCCTTCAATTATCATTGCTACAACAGAAGACAGCTGTGAAATTTCTAGATAAAGAAGCATCTGCCATGTGCACTGTTCCTTTTAAGTCAAATGTTTTATATACTGAAACATGTACTTATCAATCTTTTATAGAAACACTGTAGATTTCCTTGAAATTTATCTCTCCTCAGAGAGCTGACTTTCTTTAAGAATTTGAAAGAAAGAAAGTCTGGAAGATTAAATAAAGAATGGCTTTCTTGTCCTTGAATTTTCTGTATTTCAAATTTTTGTATTAGCAAAATATCATAACATTTCTTGGGTCCAACTACCTGAGGCTAAGAAGACTTGATAGTTTATTCTGGAACTGCAGATAATTAGAGCTGCAAGTGGTAAATAATTAAACCTGTATTTTTATGGGAGAAAAATGAGGTCCAAAAAGTTTTGAGAGCCAAGATTACATAGCTGGTGGGACATAGCCAAGACCTGAACCTTTTCCTCCTGTCCAACAAAGCTTTCACATTAGTTATGCCACTGACTCTAAGTTAAAATCTCCCCCTCTTACTGTTGCAAATTGTTTCATTTCTCCAATGAATGTGCTTTCACACATCCCAACACCTTGGATGGGGCACTGGGAAAGGAAAGAGGAGGGAGGAGGGACTTGAAGATCTGCTGTGGGCCATACATGCTGCTGGATATTTATCAGTCCCGGGCTCCATCAAACCTCATTAAAGGAGGTGCGCACGGAGCTTCCAGTTCAAAATGAAGGTGTGGTAACACTGAAGGTGTGAGCCAATAAACTGTTATCTAATTCCCAAGTCTGTGCTTGTTTCCCATCCAGACTGCAAAGAGAGTGGGTGGATGGAGCAGGCTGAAGACTATGTGTTTGATTTGCATTTTCTTCTCCTCTAAAGCCTCTGGTCTGTGAGCCCTCACCTAACAAGCAAAGGAGAAGGAATTGGTCCCGGTTACAAAAAGCTATTCTATTCCCTCAGTTTGGCTGCTTTAGAAAAGAAAAAGAGTCTAGAGAGAGAGAGAAAGAGAGTAATTCAGTTATTCATTTTCTTTTCTACCTCCTTTCACCTCCAGCAAAAGACACAAATCATGACACTACACATTTAAACTACAAGCACAACAGTTATTTTACAGTAATGAGCAGGCACATGGCAACAAAAACCGTGAAACCAGATCAGTTTTATTCCTCAAAGTTCTCTCATACAACCTTCCTACATGGATCCTAACCATTCTTTTTTAATTGCCTCTCTGCTACTCACAAATGCATTTGGCTTATCAGCATGAACTACAATCATAGCTACAATTTATTTAGGACTTCCCATGGAAGCCAGGCACTATCCCAGATACCATACAAACATTTTTGCCAAAACTTATAAACATCTTAAGGATTATCAGAAAGCCCATTTTACAGAAGCATTTTGGATATTGCTGGGTGTTTCACCAGGTATTGGTCACATACAGTGTTTGTAATGCTTTAACTGGTAAGTACTCTTCTAGCATTCTAGTAGCATTTCTACATTAAATGAGCTTTTTATACTGTACAGGGTAGCAGCTGGAAAAGGGTATTCAGATAGGGGAGGGGAAAGCTATCTAGAGGAATAAAACTAAAGCCTTAAAGGGAAGGACTGTGAAATAGAGTCACAAATTTCACACATATAAGGACAAATAGAAAGAATAAGTACCTTTTCATCATTATTTACCTCACAATTGAATAATCCCTTGACTGTTGGCATTATCTCAAGTTACTGAAACACTGAGATACTGATACCAGATGCTAAGTTTTTATTGTACTCATTCATTCAACAAATAGGTATAAAATGCCAAGAGCGGCCAAGCACATGGCACTTGCTACTGGGTTAGCCTCGAAGAAATACAGAGGTGAGTAAAACAGATGTTCTACATTCAGAAATTGTAGTCTAGCAGGGGAGAAAGGTATGGAATACAAACATACACAAGACCTTAGGTGTTACGAAGATGAAAGCCAAGGCTTATGAGACTTGTGAAGACAAGTCTCTTTGGGCTAGGGGATTTTCTCTACATATTTCCCAAGTAATATTTGAGAGAATAGCACTTAGCAGTTTCATATCGGAGTAGTGAGTTGCCAACAGGAAATTTAGAAAGACATAATGGAAGGGTATCCAAGAGAGCCGAGTTTTGGCAAGGCATGGGCGTCATGAGAAGCGAAGCCCAGTTCTGGGCTGAGGAGGGCAGCCTGGGTGCAGTGCAAGGGAGGGTGCTGATGCTGACAGTGCCCCTGAAGGCTCCCAACACTGGAAGGGGATTAGGGCACATAATTAAAGGGAATAAAGGGAGCACCAAACAACATTTAGAAATAATCCACACACTGGTTTCGGGTTGGGTCTGGTTTTTTGCCCTTTCTTCTTCTCAGTAGCTGTGTGCTTTGTGTGATTGCATTAATAACTTCAAGGCAAAGTAAGGAGAACACAAGTGAACCTTTCATGCAGTAGAAAAGGTAGCTCGAAAGCCATAAACATTTAGAGGAAAATAAATAAGATATTTATTTCATAAATAAGAATTTGCAAACCAAACTAATTAGAGCAAGGAGGAAAAAACTTTCCTCTTTAATCTGGCTGTCATTAATACTGCAGGAATTATTTTTGCACTCTTGTAGAGCTAATTACAAATCAATTTTCTGTAATTAGATATTAATACTGTTATGTTTTCTAATAACTCTCCATTTAACAGTGTCATAACTCAGTACAGATTCTTAATCATTTTCATGATAATAAATAATCATACTTTTATTTCAATAAGCATAGGCTATTTGTTCAAAACTAAGTATTTCTAGGTTTATTTCAGATTTAATACATCTCAGGATATTAATGAGTACCTAAATTGGTTATTCAGAGTCAATTTAATTCAGCTTGCAAATTTAAAATCAATGAAATAACATTATTTTCCTCTCATATAATATCAACTAATGTTTTGTACTTTCAAATGGAAGCTTTTGTCCACTGTATTTAATTTTATTTGATCTTTTATTTTATTCTATTCTTCCAGGGATGGATCCTTGTTTGATTTCTCTGCGACCTTTCAAAGCTAAAAACAGAAGAAAGGATGCTGGAAGACTTCCTCCCCATATCTGCCTACACTATCAAAGATTTTCTTTCACAATATACAGTTTTATAATAATCAGATTAAAACCAGAGCACATATGCTCCATCAAATAGAAAAGAAAGCTGAAAAACATGAATGGATCCTATTTTAAAGGCTTCTTAATTTTATTAGGTAAACTATAATGTCAAAAGGCAATTTTCTCCTGTTGCCATATTCTTTTTAAAAATATTTTGTTCCAAAGTATTTTTATAGTCTAAAATTATGACATGGTGAGCCATTATTATTTCAGAGAAACTGCAAAACATTTTGGAAGTTCTGTATTTTGAGGAGGATAACATTTTGTAGTTGAAAAGCTTAATACTGCCCTAAAAGACAGTATATAAAATGATTTTAAGAGTCTGGTGGCTAAATCTATCAATCTGAGTATGATAAATATGTGCATTATTATATTTTTTTGTGTAAGAATACAGCATTAACATAACCAAATTATTACACTGTTTTAGGAAATATGTAAAGCAATGCAAATATTAAAATTTTGTGGAAGATTTCTGGTTGTATATCTTTAACATATGTCTTTTTTTTGCAATTGTATATGTAAAATGTGTAAGACCTGTGAGTTTTGTTGTTGTTGTTGTTTTTTCCCTTTTGCTGAACTTCATTATTCAGGAAGAGTTTCATGGACCTACTATATCAAACAGGGACTGTACACACATGCATGCATATTCACACATATATAAGTATTCTTGATAATCAAATCAGTCATATGTGGGTATTCTGAAAGATGAATGTTTAGTACTAAAACTATTTCTGGGTTAATAAAAACAATACCTAAGAAACTAAATATTCTCTTTGGGAAGTTGATAAGAAGGGTCTCCTAAATCAATAAAATTACAGAGAACGCTGTTTTACTTCTTTCATAAATATTAGACAAGTTCAGTTTACTTTGACAAATTTAGCCCATTGGCTAATTAAACCAATGCTCTAATTACCTGATATAAAGATTTACAACTAAATTAGGCCCATGTGTTGAGATTCAGTGTTTAGTTTCTGAATACCAAAAACAAAGGAAAAGATTAAGAACTAAAATTTAAGTTCTAACTCAAACTCTATATTGAACACTCAAAGCATCTGAGCAAAGGGCCCTAAAGGATAGGCTAACAGATGCGGAAACAAAACATTCCATTATTCATGGCAAGTCCAATTGTTTTCACTGTCTGGCTCCTGCATGCTGTAAGTTAATATGAGCTTACATACTTGCTACATGGTATTATCAGGTCCAGTCTGTTATGTTTGGAAGCCTGTTTGTATCTGTGACTATTTAACATATTTAGCTGATGCTACACCAAGCACAATTTAGCCCAGTGATTACAAAAGTGGTATGCTATATTGAGGATGCTAAGAACATTTAGAATCCCTGGACTCAATTCTTAAGGAACCCCTATGTAGCAATCTTTGTACATTGTCTGGTGGGAGCAACATTCACAACTAAGCACCTAATAAACGACCGTGATGAGAATAAGCCTTATTGTATTATACAGGCCACTGTCTTGTACAACCATTCCCAAGGGAACAGGTCACATTAGGCAAGACTCAAAGGATAAATAACTATGACAGTGTTACTATTATCTATAAAGTACTGGTAAGGTACTTAAAATTCTTCTATTACCATTGGCAATTAACATAATCATCCAATATACAGAAGTATTTAAACTCTCTGAAACACACATATTTACAAAGTAGATATTCTTTTTTAAAAGTTAAATCAGAAATAAGAATTAAGATAGAATTATGCTACCCTCAAGCATATTTAATAACGTAAATATTTCTATTATCTATAAGCTTTCTGCTGCCCACAGGATAAATGCCAAGGTCTACTAGTCTGGTATTTAAGAATCTTTATAATTGGGTCCCAACCAGTTAGATGTAGTATATACCACTACTCATGTGAGGTTTGTGCAATAGCAAGGTTAGTCTACTAATTTATTCAGCGTCTCCAAAACCACTTTACACATTGCGAGCTCATACTTTTGCTCATGCCTTTCCCCCTGCACCTCTTGCATCTGCTCAAACCCCACAAGCCATAAAAGTACTAGCCAAATCATTCTAACTTTACCATTATAATCTTTCTTTATCTACTACAACTAAAAATTATCTCTTCCTTACTAAATTCATATTCACTGATTCGATCACTCAAAGAATTTTTATATATTTAATAATATATCAGCTTTTTGTGTGTCTATCTACCAACATCTATCTCTATCTCTATTATACCACATTTATGCTATAGCATACAGAAAAGTGCCTTGTCCATTCTGATGTTCCATAAGCAACTGTTTAAAAAAATGAACTGATTTGGCATGATGAAAAGGGCAACACTAATAATATAAACATGAAATACAAATCCTAGTCAGGGGTGCCTGGGTGGCTCAGTTGGTTAAGTGACTGCTTTCGGCTCAGGTCATGATCCTGGAGTCCCGGGATCGAGTTCCACATCGGGCTCCCTGCTCAGCAGGGAGTCTGCTTCTCCCTCTGACCCTCTTCCCTCTCGTGCTCTCTATCTCTCATTCTCTCTCTCTCAAATAAATAAATAAAATCTTTAAAAAAAAAATCCTAGTCAGATCCATATCATATTGGTTTATGCCATACATGAACCTAGGTAATTTTCTCCGTTCATATATAGATGTAAAACACTCAACAGATTTCTAATACACAGAAAATGCAAGAGTCTAGGAATTAAAATTATCCCAGATTATTATTATATAAATAAAAGGACATAGTTCAAAAGAATGGAAGGAGATATAAGTGTTCAGTTGATATTAAGGTATAGTAGTATATTTAGTCATTAAATATCTATTGATCATGTGAGGTTAAATCAATTTTGGAAAATATCTTCATATTTAAAATAGTCCTCATAAAAAGCAAAGGGTGAGGAACTATAGAATGAATCCACATTGTTATTTTTGTGAAATAACTTTAAAAACGTGGTTAAAATTCCTAAAGCAGATGTGCTAAAAAGCACATTTTAAAATATCATTTTATTAATTTGCTTTCTAACTACTCACATACCAGTTTAGAGAAAAATACCGTTTTTCTTTCTTTTGTGCCTGATCCTTTTTACCAGTCTATTTCCTTCTTACTTGCAAAGATATTTTCATAATTCCTTCTTTTATTGTTCTTACTCTACCTATTTTATTTCTGTCCCAAACATGTTCCATATTTAGACTTTTCTCATAATATTTTTTCTAATTATTCTTTCCTAATATTCTTTCACTTAACTTCATTGTGATCTAACCATTGTCTATTTCATCACCACGCATTACGTTTTTCTTATCACCTTGTGTGGTATTGTGCATCCAGAGAAAACATTCAAAATCATCTACCTCAAGCCACTTTTCCTCAAAGGAGAAAACTGAAGGCTGGAAAGATCAGTGGACTTTCTCTGAGTCAAAGTGTTAGTGACAGTGGTAACTGCACATCGGTCTCCTGACTTCCACTAATGGTCTTTCTACTGCATCATGTGCCCACTCAGCCTCAAAAATCAACAACTCAGTCATTTTTGAATAAGCCCCTACTTCATGCCAGGCCATGTCCATGGTAAGTAACGAAAGGTCTTATTATCATTGCTGTAGTCTTCATGGCAATGATTCTCAATGGGCTGGCATTGGTGATGGCTGTAGTGATTATTTCAGAAACATTTATGTGACATTTTTTTTCCCTGAAAAATAATTGACATACTACATTTTATAGGACATTTTAACTGCAGACAACCTTATTTCCTTTCCACCCTAATGGTTCTGACATGTCTTTCTCCTCACAAGAATCACAATCTCCCAACACAGCCTAAGTTACTGACCTGGAGTAAGATGGTTGTCGGTCACTAATCCCTTGAGTGATTTTCCATTTATGCTCCTACATAAGATAATAACAATTATAACAGAATGAAAATGAAATTGGTGCAATGCCAGAAAAATTTAAATATTAACATCTTTGGGTACCTGTGAGGAAGCTAAAACTTCTAAAATATATGGTATAACCAGGCACCCACAAAATTCTCTTACTCCACAGCTAAGAGCACTTTTGCAGAAAAAATAAAAATGAACTTTTCACTAAATAATATATGCTAAAATATGTATTTTTTGACATTAAATTTTCAAAGCTTTGAAAAGAATTGTCTTGATTTGCATAATATCCTTGTGTTGCAATTCAACTTCAAACATTAGAGGGAAAAGAGGCAGAGATTAATATGTTTTTAACACAGATTAAAATGTACCTGTCAAAAAGAGCTCCATAGGAAATGTGTTTTTTCATTAATAATCAATATTTTCAACACTGATATTGGTAATATTTTTTTAAATGAAGGAAATCCAAAATTAGCATTTGACCTTTGGGACTGTGAATTCATCTCTTGCTTTTTATGCTATTTTTTTTCTTAAATGAGAAAATTTATTTAAATTATATAAATAGAGAAATAGGATTATACTCTCAGAAGTCATAGTCAAAATATGTCCCCAGGGGCACCTGGGTGGCTCAGTCAGTTAAGCAGCTGCCTTCGGCTCAGGTCATGATCCCAGGGTCCTGGGATCAAGCCCTGCATCAGGCTCTCTGCTCAGAGGAGAGCCTGCTTCTTCCTCTCCCTCTGCCTGCTGCTCTGCCCACTTGTGCTCTCTCTCTGTCAAATAAATAAATAAAATATTTAAAATAAAATAAAATATGTCCCCAAATGTATTTTTTTTAATTTAAGGAAAATCACTATTAACAATGATCAAGCACCAACCATTATCTATTATTCAGATTGTATTTACAATATTTGCCTGAACAAAATACATTTCAACATCAATAGATTTATAGTAAATATGTTGGCATGCAAACAGTATTGGTATTCAAATTCTTAAAATAATTTTTATGCTTCAGAAATTCAGAGAGAGGCTGTACCTACATAGCTTAATTATTGTGTTACTTAAACATTAATTACAGTCATCATGTAGGTTCTCTTGAAATAAAATCACTCTGTAAGTAAAAACTCATCTTATCCTAAAATTCCTCTGCTGGCGTTTTAAGAATGCACCTTCCAAAAGTAGTGAGCAGAACAGGTCAGTAAGTCTATAGCATTTTCTGCTTTCCAGTGTGTTCCCCATAAAAGGTTTATTTTCTTAAGAGTGTTCAGTGTTCTACACTCTTCTTAAAGCCTAAGGACAGGCCATAATATATTAATAGATTTTCTAAGTGAATACAATTTTTTTTAAATCAGGCCATAGGTCAGAATTTTCAATTAACTTCACATTTTAATTGAATAGATTTCAAACTTCAGTGGCCACAAGATCATTTCTGTTGCTCATGAAAAATACTGATCCTTGAGCCTCATCCCAAGAGAATCTGACTTAGCAGATATGGAGTAGCATAGGGGAAGCTCAACTTTTAAAAAGCACACAGTGTTACTCTTTCCAGATTGTCTTCAGACCACACTTGGAAAAATCCTGCCATAGTTAATTCTCTGATAACAGCTACCTATGCAGGGATCTTCTGTTACTCACTAAGCATTTATTATATGTCTTTCTCTCCTTTGTCTCCTTTCCATCTCCTCTTTTTCATCTTTCCCTTTCTCCTCCTCCTTCCTGATGATAGGCTCCATTGAATAGATACAAAACGTACTTTATATGAGTTATCTTGTATAGTTTCTCTTGGATGTTAATGCATGCTAAGAGATACTATAACACATACAATTATGACATCTGAGGTCTACCTTGATATTCCATTTTATCCATCCATAGCCTATAGTACTTATGTGCAAAATAAGGACTGTTTGGAGGATAAAAAAAGATACCATCTGGATAGTATTGAAAATGAGCTAGATTTGAAAAAATCTTAAATGTACATGCTAGTTAGGAGTAACAAATGAAAGGTCTTGAAATGTGAGGCATTTTTCTCTGACCAGTGTATATGGGTAACAAGCCTGTCAGACTGAGAACTGTTCCAGTAACATTATCTGGACTAGGAGCCAAATCTCTACTTTGTATCCAGCTGACAAGGTGATAAATGACATTAGCAAAACAGGCGCTTCTCCCTTTGATTGTACTTCTGACACCACTAAATGTCAGGTCAGAAACTACCATACTAGAAACCACAGAGCCTGATTTAATTTTATTTGACTTTATTTTTCCAAGGATAAAAAGGAAATTAGATTCATCTGGTCTTGAAATATTCTTATTGAACTAATTTTACAAATATTTTAGAGCTTTCTTAAAAGCACAACAAAGTTATTGTGACTACATATTAAAGTCAGGAAAAGCAAAAGGGAAGTAGCATACTTAATAAATGTTTTCATAACTCTCAGTCCATTTCATAACTCTCAACTATTAACTAATGATAAATTTAACCACTGAGCTGTTCTCAGTGGTTGTACTCATAAAGTGGCACCGTATCTCCTAGAAAAAACTCTAGTAGGTTTTCTTAATGTTTCATAGATTTCTGAACCCTCACTTAAGTGAAATCTACATAAACATTTTTTAAATGCTGTAATCTGAAAGGATTGTCTACAAAATATTGATAATAGGGATGATGCTGCCTGTGCATCATTATCACACTGTCTCTACTTTTATTTTGAATTTTATGATCAAGTGACAAACAGAATATATCACTAGTCACTGTCATGCGAAGATGAATTAATAGCCATTTCAATGTGATATGAAAGGTACATTTTCAAAATAACCTTTGTCTCAAATTGTTTATAACTAAAACAGTTTAATTTGAGATATTTTATAATGTGCTTAAGGAAATTCAGCAACTTATGCTAAAGAGTTGGGGTTTTTTTTTTGTTTGTTTCTTTTGTTTATTTGTTTTACTAAGATGCCACCTCATACCTGTCAGAATGGCTAAAATCAACAACACAGGAAACAACAGGTGTTGGCGAGGATGCGGAGAAAGGGGAACCCTCCTACACTTTTGGTGGGAATGCAAGCTGGTGGAGCCACTCTGGAAAACAGTATGGAGGTTCCTCAGAAAGTTCAAAACAGACCTACCCTACCATCCAGCAACTGCACTACTAGGTATTTACCCAAAGAATACAAAAATGCTAATCTGAAGGGATACGTGCACCCCAATGTTTATAGCAGCATTATCAACAAGAGCCAAATTCTGGAAAGAGCCCTAATGTCCATTGACTGATGAATGGATAAAGGAGATACACACAGACACACACACACACACACACACACACACACACACCATGGAATACTAATCAGCCATAAAAAAGAATGGAATCTTGCCCTTTGCACGATGTGGATAGAGCTAGAGAGTATTATGCTAAGTGAGAGAAGTCAAAATACCGTATGATTTCACTCATATGTGGAATTTAAGAAAAAAACCAAACAAACAAATGATCATAGGGGAAGAAAAGAGAGAGACAAACAAGAAACAGACTCTTAACAATAGAGAACAAACTGATGGTTCCCAGAAGGGAAGTGGGCAGGGGGATGGGTGAAATCGGAAAAAGGAGTGCACTTGCGATGATGAGCACTGGGTGTTTGTTGTATGGAGGTGCTGAATCACTAAAACTAATCACCCAAAACTAATATTATACTGTGTGTTAAGTGGCATTTAAACAAAAACTTAAAAAAATAAAAAAAATAAAGTTTTTAAAAAAATGTTCAAAAAGTCTAAGTAGTGTTATGTCACTGCTGTTAGGAATAGAACATTTTCTTGATGTTGTCTGGTCAACAAATATCAAAGCCTTAAAAATATGCATAGCTTTGACATCATTTTAGAAATTTATTCTGAGTAATTAAAAAGGCAACTGCATAATGACAGAGATGCTCACCATAGTATTGCAATGAATTAAATACATTCTTAAAAGTGCAATAATAGGGTGCTACTTTAAAACTGTGATATATTCTGGGAATGCTCGGTGGCTCAGTTGGTTAAGTGTCTGACTCTTGATTTCACCTCAGGTCATGATCTCAGTGTCATGGGATCCAGCCCTGCATCTTTGTCTGCACTCAGCACAGAGTCTGCTTGTCCCTCTCCTTCCGTTCCTCTCCCCGCTCTCTCTTGTCTCTAAATAAATGAATAAAATCTTAAAAAAACAGACAAACTATAATATATTTCAAAAAGGAAATACTATACTGATAACTGATTTATAGATGTGAAGATTCATCAAAATCTACTATTATAAAATATCTGATTATAATTTGTGTACTCTTATTATGTGTTATGTGGTCACATTTTTACAAAACAGATTTATATGCACATTTGTATAAAAAGTTAGAAAGGAAGATAGATATTTAAAATATTCAAGATATTTTCTAATGTATTAATAATTATTGTGTCTGGGAAATGGAATTATAAGTACCTTTTCTTTTTAATTCAGGCTGCTTGCTGATTTATACCTCTGCAATAAACATGAGTATTTTGTAAATAAACAATATTGAGAGTATTGTGTAAATTTTAAAATACCAAATATCTAGACTATAATACCACAACTAAAATAAAAATTTAAAAGATTTTATCAACATATTACTGATATGAGGAATTCTTCATTTCAGGAAACAAACTGAGGGTTGCTGGAGTTGTGGGGGGCGGGAGGGATGGAGTGGCTGGGTGATAGACACTGGGAAGGGTATGTGCTATGGTGAGCGCTGTGAATTGTGCAAGACTGTTGAATCACAGATCTGTACTTCTGAAACAAATAATGCATTATATGTTAAAAAAATAAGAAGATAGTAGGAAGGGAAAAATGAAGTGGGGGGAAATCGGAGGTGGAGACGAACCATGAGAGACGATGGACTCTGAGAAACAAACTGAGGGTTCTGGAGGGGAGGGGGATGGGGGGATGGGTTAGCCTGGTGATGGGTATTAAAGAGGGCACATTCTGCATGGAGTACTGGGTGTTATGCACAAACAATGAATCATGGAACACTACATCAAAAACTAATGATGTAATGTATGGTGATTAACATAATAAAATAAAATTAAAAAAAAAGATTTTATCAACATAAACAATTCTGTTTGGAAAAATGTGAATACACAAAATTGTATGCCTGCTAAGATTTCAACTTTGTGCTAGAAAAGTTATCTGGAATGGAACATAAGACACTGATGCCAATGATTTAGTACTAGGTTCTGGAATTATGAGGGTTTTATTTTTTAACATTTCAAATGTTAATACTATTATAAAGCTGTCTGAAAAAAATCCTGAGCTCAGGTATGTACATCCAAAATCATAATTTATAAATATGAAAGGCCTGTCCTAAAGTTCACACATTCAGTAGTTCTTTATTTCTGAATGTCTGGTAAATGGGTAAGGTCCTTACTGACTATAAAACTAGAATGTGGGCAGTGACTACATGGGCCTAAGTATTTAGATTAAAAGTTAACAAGTGTAATCATATGGATATTTTATTTATATTTGCATATAAACAATGACATGATATCTGTATATTTTTAAAAGGACAAAAGCAAATCCCAGGAGTTGAAAAGTAATCCATTAATACCTTAATTATATCAATCATAAACATTGAATATGAAAACACTCTTAGAATCCTAAAACTACACAAGAAATATCATATAATGAGCTTAAGCATAGAAAATAATTACCATGGCATCATTATTTCATTTACAAACATCCGTAATACACAATCACTGTGCTAGACTCTGGCACATAAGTTCCTTATTCAGTCCCTGCTGATTGAATGGTATGATCTGGTTCTCCCACAGTTCAAGGACCATAAATAATATAAACTTTTACTTCTGGCCTCAAGGCCTTCAGTGGATGAAAATTCCAGACTGTTCCTTGTGGAATGGAAGGTTATTTCAGGGGTTAATGTACAGTAAGATGGAATTTGCCCCATATGAGGCTTTCTTAAACATTTAATTGCACTCATTAGTAGGATGGAGTTCAAGAAAGTAAATAAAGTAAAATGAGACTGAGAAAAGAAGCAAGCTATCAGATGAGTGATCAATGTTTTTGGGAGATTAAGAATTTGTAAAATGTTCACACTCTATATTGGTGCATTCAGGGTATCGACTCATTTTAAGATGGCAGTTTTTCAGAACCATGGTCTACATACTAAAATAGAATGAGATATCAGAGAAAAGTCAGAGAAGACAAATCATTTAAGGTGAAAAACCAAGAGCTACAGCTAGTATTAATTGAATTGGAATGATCTGACAGGCAAAATAAACATTGCGAAGTATTATACTTTAAAATATTGCTTTAAAATACTTAATTTTGTTGTAGTAATTATGATAAATAATTTCCCATAATTACAGCAAATTCACCATTTAGATTGCAGAGAAATATTTTAATTCAATTTCCATCATTAATTTCTTTTATGGAGATATGTCATACGAAGGAATATTAATAGAATTCCCCTCACCAAATGCTTTGATGGAGGAAAGACTATCATCAAATAAATCATACTTAGTGTGCTAAGCACAGTGAATGAAAAGATTAATATAGACCCTAACCTAACTGAGGGAATAGTATAATGGGAAATGGAAAAAGTTTTCAAAATACTTCCAATATATGACATATAATTACTACAAATTGTAGCACACACCAATGGTGAGAAAGCAACCCAGAGGCAGTTAATAATTTTCCATGTAATCATCAGGGGAAGCAAGTGGTGCAGTGGGAATGACATTTGGGAGATAATTTTCAAGATAAGCCTGACTTTCTCAAGTTGAAAAGTGTGAACAGCATTGTAGACAGAAAGCAACAGCGTAGTCCAAGGCCTGAAGGTATGAATGTGTGTGATATTTTGGAGGCCTTCTGGTGTGGCTACTAAAAAGTCTGCATGAAAGTTAGACTATATTAAGACTGGGAAAGGCCATGAAGTTTGTATGTAGGTAACAAGGGGCCACTGATGATATTTCAGGAAGGGCATGAATTATCAGACCTGTCCGGTTAGAACTTGCGCTCCTAACACACAAGGAAAAAAAAGATAGGAGAGGACACTAGAAGATCCATACCCTTAAAACCGAAAGTTGTACTTCATGAAAGAACAGGTGCTCAGTGGTATTGAATGCTGAACAGTGAAGAAAATGAAGAAAAAGATGAAGACCACTTATTTAGACTTCAGCACCATCTCAGTAGTGCAGGGGAAGTGAAAACCCGAGAGCATGAAACGGAGGAATAAACAGAAGCAAAGTACAGTCGTGTGTATCAACTAACATTTCCATACACTTGCTCATCAAATAAAAAGCAAACGGTGAGCAATGTGGCAGTTGTTTGAGAAAGAGGCAGAAATACTGAAAGACACTGTTGTTTAAAATGAACAAGAGCAATGAACAAAATGGCAGGAAGGAGGCAGTGGAAAAGAAGATATCAAAGGTGTGAGAGAGAAATATGGCAAAATCCCAGGTGAGGAAAGGAAAGCAAGTGAGAACACAGTTACAAGATTTGGAAGGTGACACTGCTTTGCAAGAGAGAGAGAAACTGGAGTGGGGGCATGGGCATATTTGGAGGTTGAGGGATATAATTTGGTAGGGTTCACACCTAACAGCTGGTTTTTTGGTGAGTTAGTTGAATGATTGGTAACAGTAGTAGGACTGAAGCGTTGGAAAGAGTAGTCAGATTTGAGTTGGCTGCTTGGGGAATGAAAAATGTATGCCATTCTGGATAGGAAAGGGGACAGCTATGTGGCCTGGAAGGCCCTATGAAGACAGAGATTACGAGTTGTACTGGAGTCAATAAGTAGTTACTGGATTCTCAGAGGAGCCGACATTTGATCTGGGTCTTTGAAGAAGTCATAGGATTTCAATAAGTAAAGAAAGATGACAAGGGCATTTCAGTAAGAGAGATAAGCATGAAGGGCTAGAGGCGACTAAGTATGTGAGGTTTATAGGCAAAATAATTTGGGGGCAATTGTCCAATAAAAGATATACAGTAGAATATTAAAAGGAAGAGAAAAAAGATTATGGCTAGAAAGGAGAGTAAGAGATACCACTGGAAAGATAAATTGAGGTAGATGGAGAGGACCCTGACCGCCGCATAAAGAAACCTAAAATTCGTTCTGTGGCAAACAGGGGGAAAGGTTTTAATAAGGGGATTGAATGAAACAGAGGATTTTAAAAAGGTAACTCTGGTAGGAATGTGGAACCCCCACTGGATTGATGAAGACTGTATTTATGTAACCATTTACCTGGGAAATCTGATTCCTAGCCATTGACACCAATAAATTCTAAAAACTCTAACATACTTCACAAAAGCCATTGGTTCAACTGATTGAATTGATTCAACAGTCCAAGGCCTGAAGGTATGAATGTGTGTGATATTTTGGAGGTCTTCTGGTGTGGCTACTAAAAAGTCTGTATGAAAGTTAGACTGTATTAAGACTGGGAAAGGCCATGAAGTTTATTATGTAGGTAACAAGGGGCCACTGATGATATTTCAGGAAGGCGTGAATTATCAGATTGATTCTGATAATGAATTGATTCATTAATCAAATAATTAGTTCAATTAGATTTGTATTTCAGCTGACAGTTGTTTCAATAAATATACATCACTATGAATTTTTTGTTACACTATGCTATTCTCCACAAGATTCATGAACATTCAGAAATTAAATATTAAGATTTTACATTCCTTGTCAACATTTTTTGAGTTCCCCATCTTCTAAGCGGAGGTGGTCAAAACTATTGCTTCCACAGTACAAGTGAATACAATCTGAAACTTGAAACACAAAGAAAAATTAACCAAGCATCCTACTTTTCTTTTTGCATCCATAATGTGACACAACCACATATTGCCATGTTTGCTTCCCATCTCAAATAGTGCTCTTGTTTCCAAGGGTATGGTAAAATTAATCCACCTACTCAATGTATTTAGACTGTATTCAATATTCAGTTACTGTAGCATTTGTGTGTGTGTGTGTGTGTGTGTGTGTGTGCGCGCGCGCGTGTGCACCCACGTATTTACTTTATTGGAAAGAGAAACAGTCTGAGATTTGGAGATTTGGGTACATGTCTGAGTTCTACAAAATTGAGCTTTGTGTCCTTAGATGTATCAGTTAAATTTATTGTATTTCAATTTCTTCAAGTGGAAAATGAAGGAGCTGGATTATTTCCTTTCCTTGCCTGAGGCTCTAAAATACTATTCATTTTTAAAAATCTGCTTCATTATTGTGGGCTATCAATGTCTTGCAAATCCCATAATCTATGCGGCAAAAGATTCAGCTTAATCATAGGCTGTGTCCTTTGTGGTGGTTCAGACTGGTCTGGACACATTTGTCAAGCTAATGGGACAGACTGGAGAGGAGTGGATTTATGTATTCCATGTGAGTATCCTTCTTTGGCTTAACAAAGAAAGGGTGAGTGCTATGTTTTTGGTTAATAATTATTGGGAAGAGCAAAAATGGAAAGGATAGGATAGAGACTTTCTTTTTGCTGAGCTTGAAATCTGTTTGAAGTCCCAAACTGAAGGAGAGTGATGCTTAAACAGCCTCTAAGAAAAAAGCATGACATTGAGCAGGGGAGAGAAACACTCCTGTTAAGGACAGAACATTTGATGAACCCATGCCCTGGGAACTCTTAGAGATAACACAGGGCAGAGGAGCAGACTTTTCCATTATACACATGGGCAACAAGCAAGCAAAATAATTAAATTAATGTTATACATATTAATTAAGCCTATACACACACCAGTGGAGCTAGAGAAAACTGAAATTAAATTTGGTCATGATCTCATCAGCAGCACAGAATCCTTTTGGTTTCTGTCTCAGAAAAAAAGTATATTACATGGTTTGTGGGTAAGTAAGTAAGCAAGCCTACTTGTCCAAAGGCATCTCTGGCTCTGAAGTCACCTGCCCTTCCCCCGTTTAGACACACATCTGTCTCTGGGGTCCATGGCAGCTGTTTGCACCCATAATAATATTCTTCCTTTTGTACAATAAGTTCATATAAACTAGTCCTAATTCATAATTTGTGAGCTAGTTCAAAGGCAGAAGCCTGTTTATTTTTAAAACTCTGTACTAGCAATGTTTAACTTCTCTGACATGTCAGCAGCAATCGACAGAGTTGGTCCACACCCTCTTCCTAGTAAAATGTTTACTACTGAAATTCACAGCTAAGATTCCCCAAATCTCTCCCTGTTTCTTCTTCCTCTCCTTGCTAGTGCCCTCCTGATCCTGACTCTTGTAGCATGCCTCCAGGCTCAATGCCCCTCTGCCTGTTTCCATCATTTGTCCTCCTCTAACCTAGGTGATCTCAATCGAAGATACGCTGATGATTCCCACATTGTCTCCAGTTGGAGACAATGGTCTGCTAACTCCAGAAGAAGATAACAAACCATACATGCAACCTCTCTATGTAAATGTCCAAAAGGCATCACAAGCTAAACATACCCAAAAATGAACTCTTAATTTTCCCTCCTCCATATTTCCCCCAAACTTTGCCCTTCTCACACCTTAACTGCTCAGGCCAAAAATCGAGTATTCCTCCTTAATCTTCTTTTTCCACACACTGAATTGAATCTGTCCACATATCCCTATATCAATACACACTGAATCTAAACACTCAACTCCTCACCGTCTCCCTAGTCCAAGACACCATGATATCCCTCCTAAAGTGCTCACGGGGCTTTCTCACTAGTCTCTCTGCATCTACACTTGCCTCTTGCAATCAACTTTCTATGCCCAGCAGCCAACATGATCTTTTAAAGACACAAATCAGAGCCTGTCACTCTGATGGTCAAACTCTTCAGGATTTCCTTTTCAAATGGAATAAAATCCAAACTCTTCTCTACTACAGGGTCACTTCCTACCTCTCTGAAATTCATTTCATACCTTACTCCCCACTTTGACCCTCTGCATTCCATGCCCAAACTACTTCTATTTCATGGTGTTTGTAGTCACTGTTCACTCTGCTTAAAATGTTCTTCCAGATCTTCACACAGGTGTCCACTTCATTCATTTCTCCAATTAAATATCACCTTTTCAGAGAGGCCTTTTTCTAACCATCTTACCTAAAATAGCATTCCCAGGGTACATCCTCTCTCTATTTGCTTACCTGCTTTAGTTATCTTTTTAGAACTTATGAATTCCTGGAATTATATAATTTTTTTTGCACATTATCTGTTTTCTCTGTAAATGTAAACTACCTAAGAACAGAAAATCCCTTTGCTTTATTTATTTTTTGTATAAATTTGTATAAAGAGCAATATTGACATATAGTAAATATTCAATGGTATTTGTTAGATTAATGAATAACTATTTCCCCCCAAACCTCTTTATTGTGCATTCCCTCTCTTGGTGGGTGGTACCACTTCTTATTCTTCCTCCACAACATGAAATCTAGAAGTAATGTTTGGCCTCGTTTCCTCACTACTGAAATCCAATGAGCCACTAGTTTCTAGTAAGATTCTCCCTCCTAAATAATCTTCTCTTCCTTTCTCTATGGCACTGCCTTAGTGTAATGGTGTCTATGCTTGTGAGTTTGGGTGTTTCTGTTTTAATATTTTATTACCTGTGTTTGGATTTTGTAACTATTTCCTCACTGGTCTCCCTTACCTAACTCTGCACTCCTTCCCCCTCCCCTTACCCATCACTATATTCTTGAAACTGCACAAGTGTTCATGTTTTCTATGCTGTGAGTCTGTTCAATTATCTTTCCTGCTCTAAACCCTCCCCTATCTTCTGACAGCCCGGAGGGGGATGTCTGAGGAATCAGGTGGATGTCCAAAGCTTTTCACCTCTAGCCTGGCCAGGACCTTACCTCCTCCTGAGCTTTCACGCTAGAAATTTAAAGCTGATGGACTTAGCATTCCTGAGCCACACATGACATTTCACCTATCAACATCTTTGTACAGAATATTTTTTCTACTTTGAATATCCTGCTCCCATTATCTTCCTCCTCTTAGAAAACTCTTGCAGTTTTTAAGAATGCAATTTTGAAGTTTCTTTCTCCAGGAACCTTTTCCTTAGTCTCTGGACTGAGTCTTTCTTCATGACAATTTCTGTCTTTTAAACGTGCTTCCACTGTTGCACGCTGTATTTGGTGTTCCAATTCATTACCTTAAATGTTTGCCTCTCCTACTAACCTGAGAACCCTTTAGAGGTGAGACCAATGTTTTATTCATCTTCTAATCCTCTAGAGGAAGACCTGGAACAGACTTGAAGCACAGAAGGCTTGTGAATACATGAATATTTGCTGAACTCAATGAAAATATACTTCCATAAACTTATGTACAGTTTAGATGTTTTTCAATAAACCATTCATTTTAATGAATTTACTTCAAATTGTATTTAAACGTCTCATCCCTTAACTTGCGAAATAAGTCTGTCACTAAGAAGGGGGTAGTAGGAAGATGTTCTTTAATTTTAAAGTGCATCCTGTAGAGAATTGCTTCACACTAGAAATCAGAACAATAGGAACATCACAAGAAGAAAGTATAAGTAGGAAGAAGGAAGGCATGATAAGAAGAGAAAAGGCACATAGGTACATTCACTAGTAACAGGTTAGAACCAGTCAAACTGAAATGTTTTTACATGGTTAACTAATAAAGCAACTATATTACATGATTTCAGCTTTCCTGTTTAATGTCTACTGTTCCACAGAGGTGAAAGTATACACGACTGAAAAAAAAATCCAAATCCAGATCTGAGGAGCAGGACTTGAGGAAAGGAAAGATGCCTTGTCTCCAGAGAGCTAAAGCAAGCAGAAGCATTTGGTAGACCAGGAGCTGGAAGCCTTCGGTTCAAGTCAGTGATGTAATTTAATAAATTGGAGCTTCCATGCCAAGCCCTTAACTACTTTGAAGCTCCATTTTCACTTCTGTAACATGGGGAAATGATTCCTAAAGGCCAAGGGCCCTGCCCTCCAGTGGGGCCGGAGAGCTGATAGGTCTTTGTGTGCACAGGCATCTCTCTGCAGATCTGCAAGTGCAGCTTTTTCAGCTTGAAAGACCCTACTTTGTCCCTGCTCCTCAGCTGCTGAGACTCAAATGAAAAATATTCCCAGAAAGCTTTCCTTTACAGCCCCAGGAAGCACTGAACATTTCTGCACACAGTCTGTTTTCTACAACTTATCTGTTCATATGTCTGTCTCTTCTTACTAGACAGTGAGAGAGTAGGAGTCATGTTGTTCTCCTCCTCTATGTACCAGACGCTTTTATCATGATGTTGGACTGATGTTAGACACTTAATGCATAGGTGTGAAATAAATACAGAAATGACAAATATAAGGGATTAACATCATGGCTCATTCATTTCTACATACTGCCGTGCTTTAGCTGCTAGACAGGCCTTGAGATAAAGAAGTAGACATTCTAGTCATAGAATGTTTCCTCCAAAAAACCCCTAGGAACTTGAGGAAATAGATCTACTTCATGTCTCTGGAAATATTTTTCAAATAGCTTCTATCATCACTTGTGAGATTCTTTTCTCTCAGTTTTACAAAGGAGGCTATATAGCACTGATACAAGGATACATAAAAGTTATGGGTTTTTTTCTTTTTCATCTACACTATTTTTTCCCCACAAAGGCTACCTACAAATAGACACCTAAGAAATCTCACCCTAGTGTCTGGCAATTCATTCTATTTTATTTCATTTACAGAAAGAATTGTGCCTAAATTGTTATGAGTGGGCAAAGGTATTCCCTAGACTGATTGTATCAGAAGTTATAGAAGCAAACATTTCATTTCACAGTTTTCTGAATGTGGGTCATAATAGTAGAACTGTCACCAAGACAACCTGAGACCTATGCAGTGAACCTCAAAGATGGGGCAAACATAGTCCCAGAAGATCTGCATTCATAAAGTGCTTAACTGAAGCTTTCAGACAAAATAGGAAATTCTCAGAAATCACTTGGAAAGTCTGATAGCAGAATGAGTACAGACACTCTGGTTTAAACATATGAATAATTCTCAAAAGAATGGCAAAGGTAATGAGAATACAAAGAATGGAGGAGTTGTCAGACAGAATAGGATTTAGATTTGTATGAATACGAGCCTTCAAAAAATTGAAGGGAAATTACATCTAGGCAGATTCCAGTCAATAATCTAGTATATAGAAGAGTAGGCTAATAAGTGGTAAAACACAGAATGAAACATCTTGGACTAATAAGGAGTTAGTTCTACCTAGATGCCAAGTGGTATATATACGAGGTATGTATACTTCTTCATTTAATTCACTACAACCTTATGATATATAATTCCCATTATTACAAGTGAAGAACAATAAGATTCAAGAAGTTTATGAAACCTGACCAAGTAGCAGAGGAAACTTTGAACTCAAATCTCCCTGGCTCCAAAACTCCTTTTTACACTTTTCACACCAGTGATTCTTAAGTACAGGCTTATCATTTACTTGGCACCAAAACCAGAAGAGATTCAAGAGGATGGAGCCTGAACTTCTATGAATCTAAGATTCTACAACATTGTATAAAACCATTAATACACATTAGGTATGAAGCCTGCAAGCCTGTCTAGTTCATGAATAGATAAGAAAAGAAGATACGTAAGAAAAGAAAAAGAAAAATACTGCTCTAGGAAAATAATTATTAAGAATTTTTGGACTCTGTTGGGAATTTGATGAAAGGTACAAACTTTCTCTTCAGAATGCTTTGCATTTTAATTCAAGGTGTTCATGGACACTTTCAAGCTCATTCATGAACATCTCATGTTTACTTAATGCTTAAATCTTAACCTTCTTCCAAGGACTTGTGACAATTTTAGCTTTTAGATTTCCCATAAATATTCAACCTTTAAAAATTAAAACTTGGCTGAGGAAAAATTCTGATGTTTTGATTTAAAGAAAAGCATTGATTTGACCTCTAGCTAGCTAAAAGCACCTTACGATTTGCATTTTTATCACTGTATCCTGGCATCTGATTATTTTAAGAAGAAATATATAATTGCTCCTGTTTTTCATAGCAACCTTTAGCTTCTTGAATGTTTTATCAATCTTTGTTTGGAAAGAAAATCTCTCCTTTGTTTTGGACCTCTGTGCCTTTCTATATTATATACTTTATTTCATAACAGATACTTTTTTCCTCCAGGATAATTTCATTTACCCATAGTTTATAAAAGATAACTTTAACTTCCTATTTTTATCTGTCTTCTTTTGGAAATGACACTGGCTGATTACAGGACTTAGGATGTGTGATTGTTAAAGTCATGAGTTTCCAGTGGAATATACATGAAAGAAAGGTGAACAGTATCACTGGACACACCTGACAGTTCAGGGGGCCTGGAGTTTTAATGGCTATACATGCCTTCACTTTCACGTTCATAAACATGTTACCAAAACTCCCCATTACTTGGCTCCACCTAGGTACCTATGGCATTTGTCAGTATTTCACATAATCTCAAAATTAGCAAAAATAACTATGGTTAAGATTAACAGAATTTATGAAAATTTTCATAGAACTTCCCAAGGAAATCAAGAACATTCTGGTTGATCCATGTGGATTGAAGGAAGATATACGACATTCTGCTATCTTAGGACTCCAATATTGCCTAGCATTAAAACTTTTAAATTATCTGGGCACAGCTAACAGTCATACAGAGGACAAGATCAAGCTGGATTTAAGCGACAGAACTCCAATACCTTTGTGATCCTATCTGCACACAGACCTCTCAGGGAGGATTATTGGTTGGAGAAGAGCTCCCAATCCTTGACTCAGCCTCTTACTGAATCGGATCCCTAACAGGCATCACTGTAGCTCTCATTTCCTTCAAAACTACGAAGGAAATAAAACCACTAAAATAGACCACCGGGTTGTAGATGTGCTAATTGCCACATCTTGGGTAAACTACTTAATTTCTTCAGGCTTCACCTTATATGTAAAGTGGGAATAATAATACTGCTTGCTTTATAGGGTTGTTGTGAATATTAAGTAGATGGGCATATAAAGTGATACATGATATGAGCTCAATATGCTGCAGCTATTACCACAGCATAAATTTCTTCCCCACATTGCATCTCATTTTATAGAAAAACAAAATGAGCTGGCTTGCATTTCAAACTGATTCCACAGCTTTAATAATTCTTATATTTTATTAATCTATATTTATGTATTAGTATGAAATACACACACATGTGCACGCACACACACACACATATACACTCTCTCAAAATAGAAAGAGGGGTTAACGTCACATGGTTCTCCCTTAAGGGATTATATTTTGATAGCCGCATTTGCTTTGGCTATAGCTTTGAATCATTTCCAAATTTAAAGGATACATAAAATTTGCTAATATACATAAGCAATTTTACCATCTAGGACTCCCACTGTTGGTTTGGTTATACTGTAGAAAGTAAGAAACAAGATATATAGGCTGAAATACTGCTTCTCACATGCAAGTCCCAAACTGCACAGGTGATTTTTAAAACTTAGAGCTCTAATGAGACAGCTTTACATGCATCTTGAGAAAGCAGTGGTGGAAAGGCTCACTCTGTCATGAATGGAAGGGCGGTAAATAATACCAACTGTATGTAGTTTGCAGATTTAAAATAGGAAGGATTGTTTCAATGATGAATGAGATGGTAACTCATATAAACTAATTTGTAGATAGGGTGATAATTTTATCCAATTAAAAATTTAAAAGACAGAGTCTAACCTTGAAGAAAATTATGGATGTCCTAAGAACAAATGCAAGCATAGAGCTAAGAATACAATTCACACTGTACTATGTAGACAAAGGGATAATCTATGGCTATAAATAGTGTATATAATGCACACACACACACACACACACACATACACACACACAAGAATTCAAAAGATATAGTAAATTTTAAAGATAGAAATTCAGCTATCACCCCACAAGGGTGGAATATCCCAGCGGCACAGCACTGCAATACACAAACAGCCTAGGAGACATGTGCCATCTCCCTCTATTTAGTTACAAGTAAGTGCCCGTGACGTCTAGCTTTAGGCTTATTAAGGATCCCCCACTGAACCATAAAGGAAATACTTTAAAGAAAATGGAAAATAAATTACTGGAAATAATTCCAAATGTTTCATAACAAGAAATGAGGGAACAAAAACAAACAAATGAAAAGAAGCAGCTATCTAGAATGGCCAGAAATGTGCTTACAAGAGGTAAAGAATGGTATTTATGCAAGGATTATTTTTCTGGGTCTTCTCAGTGATGTAGGTATTACATAATGTCCCAGGGGTAAGCCCTAGGCATTTTCTCAGGTATCTGAATGCAAACACTTCTAGCTGGGGTGCTAAATATTCCAGTTACTAATATAAAGCATTCTACGCAATACTTCTGTATTAACATTTTAAGATCAGAAAAGGGGCTTTTTGGAGGTCCTGGGTCTAAACAGAGGGAGAGAAAGAGAGAAAGAAGAACACTAGGACAGGATGGGAGGGGCAGCCCCAGGTGAGAGCATGTGGGGACCCTTACGATGGACTATACAGTGAGGGATTTTCATGTTTGTTTCACTCCTCCCCACGCTAGTGGTCGTGGAGCTCCGCGTAGACCGTTTGAAAATCTGACCTGTCCTCCTAGGTGACACAGAGGCATAAAAGGAGAGCAGAGAGCAAAGAGTGCTTCAACTGTGATCCATTTGAGCTACTGCAAGGGTGAGGAGTGGGAGCATGAGTGGGGAGTTGTTGACTGTTGATGGAAAATAAGCATCAGAGTTCCTTGTTTCTGCACAACAAGAGATATATTTACAGAGAAGACTCCAAGCTTAAACTGTTTCTGCCAAAAGGGGTTTAAAATGCCAGGGCTCTTGACAGTGAGAGGAAACGTTGACTGTGCAGAGCAAATAAAGCTGCCAGGACAGCATAGACACAGACGTGAAAGAATTCAGGTCAGAGAGACGGAGGGCTGCAGAACCACAGGGCAACCGTCACTTTAGGTCACAGGGAAGGAAAAGCAAGACCTTACTTAGAATTTAAAGACCACTTAAAAAGAAGCTAGGGACCTCCTGTGACTTAGCGATAAGGGCCGTAAAATAAGACCGAGCATTCTAGGTCTCGGGACAGGATCACTGCTGGTCACTGGTAAGGATCTTCAATGAACCAGAACTCAGGTCTCCTGCTCATAGGTTATGGTCTATGCTAGCTCCTCAGGGAGGAAGGCACATACACATTCCCAGCCAATCAGCTGTACTCCCGCATCATTACTGCGTGGAATTCGGTCAGTCATTCTCACCAATACACAGACTTTTAAAATATTTTTGTAAAATAATTTTTAGAGATTCCTGACTCAGGAACACCCTATGTAACTCCTTCAGCCAAGATTCTAGGGCCTACAGGTGGTAAAGAAGGAAAGCAATATTCATCTTTTTACCAAATTTTTTCTTAGTAAAGATTATTTCTCTGGCTAAGCTACAGGTTATGCTAACACTGCTCTGGTTGACGACTTGTCCAGTCCTACAGGGATCTCTCAGACTCTGGACTCAGAACTCGCCTTTCTGGGCCTTCCAAACCATCACTTAGATTTCTTCACAGACGTATTTTAATATCCTTGGCTTGGCTAAAAGGTATATTGTCACATTCAACGGACTTCTAATTTACCTGATTTAAACATAAAAAAATCATTCCCAACATATAATTTGAATAATACTTTTACCCTGTTCATCAAAATCTCTTGCAGGCTTTATTTTATTTTATCTTCAAGAAAACATTTCAGATTGGGAAGACATGCTCACACTCTTATATATGTGGAAAATGAGGCACAGTTTAATCATTCAAAGCCAGCAGCTTGCTATTGGCACAGGTAGAAGTGAAGCTCAAATCTTCTAACTCGAGAATCTGCAGTGTCTGTACACTGCCCAGCATTTAATTTTTCCCAGTAGGAAACTGAATTTTCCTAAATAGTCAATTTCCAGAGAAACAACAGCAGCCAAAGGAGTGAAAAAAAAAAAGGAATAAAAATCATCAACTAATTTCTTTAACATTTTATATTGTATATCTTCATCATACTAATATTGCAAAGATATATATTTCACACACACACACATACACACACATATATGCACAATCTTCTTACTCTTTTTAAGAGCAACAGTTCTAGGGGAACCTGGGTGGCTCAGTCGTTAAGCGTCTGCCTTCAGCTTGGGTCATGATCCCAGGGTCCTGGGATCAAGGCCCGCATCCGGCTCCCTGCTCCGCGGGAAGCCTTCTTCTCCCTCTCACACTCCCCCTACTTGTGTTTCTCTCTCTCTGTGTGTCAAATAAATAAATAAAATCTTAAAAAAAAAAGAGCAACAGTTCTAGTTGTTACCTTCACAGTCATGAATCACTCTGGGAATAGATGTGCATGTGACCACAGTGTGGAAAGACATAAATGAATATTCATTTTAGAATCATGATACTAATAATTTTAACTCTTTCCTTTGAATGAAGCCTATTGACAAGTTTGAAGATATTACTAAGGAAACTACGTTGTCATTTAAGGATCGAAGATTTTTTTCTTTCATCGGGCATAAGTCAATTCTAATACAAGCTCATCAATACTAAATTATTTTGTGAAATAGATAGTGGTGATGAAGCTCTGTGAGAATCAGAGGGTTTTCCATCCCTTCATGATGTGCTTATTAACCATAATTAAATTAAATTCAGCCACTTCTCCACTCTTTTCCATTCATCTTAACTGCTTTAGTCACAAAACATGGCAGTAATCTAGAGAATTTTGACACTCAAGTAAATACAATGGACGCTATTAAACTCTGTGAAGGAAAAGAAAACAAGAAAGGGACATGGACTATTCCAGTATCAAGAAGTCCTTCTGCTCTGCTGATACAAAGCTAGTTCCATTTCATACAGATGATGTATAACTCAAATGAGTGCCTACAAGAAAGTAAAATCAAAAAAGGCAGGAAAATAAATTTTCACCTGTTAGTGAGCAGACCAAAAATGCGTTTCTACCTCTAAGGCATCTTGCAACATAATGGAAACCAGGTGAAGCTAAGTTTAAGGCTCATATAAAAGTATTAAATAGCTTTCTACTTACTGAAGAAATTGATATACTTGACAGGTGACATTTCTGAGAGGTAGATGATTGCCAGTAGAAAAAATTAAATCCATCATAAAGCCTATTACTGAGAAGTAATAAATGGTATATGGATAGGGAAGGAAAACACAATATATAGAAAAAGTGGGGGAGTCATATAGTAACTTAATTCCTACAAACATATACAAAGCGTAATTATGACAGAATAATGAGAGATAATTTGGCTTACCAGGAAAACTGTGAAAATATGCAAAAGTAACACCAGGTTGAACAAATAGGCCAGTTGATAGTCTTGGCTCTGTTATTTAGTAGGTCTGTGGCAAAAATTTCACCTTGCTGCTCTTCACTTTCTTCATCTTCAAACTGTAGCAAATACAGCTATGCTACTAAACTCAAACAATTATTTGAGGACTATATGTGAAAATATATGAAAGTTTCATGGTAAAGTATAAAACTCTATAGCTACATTTACTCAGATACCATTGTTTTAATTTTAAATTAAATTAATAAAGGGCCCAATCAGGCATTTAGAGCTGAAGCCTGCCCAAATATCACCAACTTCTTATGTAGAACATCAAATTTTCCGTAATTGAGAAGTTGAGAAAGAAGGGTAAATGGTTGGAAAGAGCCGGTGGCACTTCGAGGGTACCATTTAAAGTCAAGTCCATTTTTTCAGCACATCCTCCTAATATTCACTTGGTATCCTAAACAGTGACCATGTGCTCTACCAACAGTTCATAATAGCCACCTAACTCTGCAGGCAGGGTCATATTCCTAAAACAAAACTGGCTACGACTCTCTCCCAGCACACAGTCATCAACAATTTCCCACTTTCTTGTGCATGAAGTGTCTCCAGAGTATGACAGGGCTCCCGCATGATTCTTGTCTCCCTTGCCTTTTCTCTTTTCAAAATTCCTCCTCCCAAACTGCGCCTCAACAGTTCTGTATTACCTGCCCGTTGCCATGTTTACCAGTCTCTTGGAAAACATTATGCAATGTTGATACTGATGCTCTGCTCTGCTCTGCTCTGACTATGCTTGCCTTCTGGTCCACCTGGAGAAACCCTCACTCCTCACTCAAGTTCAGCTGGAGTGTATGGTCTCCTCTGAAGTCTGCCTCCTGGGCAAATTGGTCACTTCTTCTTTTGTACCTACACTACGTCCTAGATGTAGCAGTAATCCTAGAACTTTGAACACTTATAATACTTAGGGAAGCAATCAAAATAGAGCAGGGTAAGGAGCATGAGTTTTAGAGTCAGAGAGCCCACATCAGAATCTTGGCTGGTCAGCCTTGTGACCCTTGACCTCTTAAAGTCTCAATTTTATCATCTGTAAAACGGGAATAATAATAAACTGAATTCAAAGCGTGAAACGAGAAACTGTACTTAAATAATGCATTATAGTTCCTGACATTTAAGTAGTACTAAGAGTTAGCAGCAGTAATAGTGACAGTGGTTGTTGTTTACATGATCGTCTTCCTTTATAAAACAGAAAATTTCTTCACAGCAGAGATAATGTCCATTTCTTCTTTATCCTCTGTGCTCTGCAACACGCCATCATGTAGCATTTCTATTAAAAATGAGTACGCCCGGGGGGAGGAGCAAGATGGCGGAGGAGTAGGAGACCTAAATTTTGTCTGGTCCCAGGAATTCAGCTGGATAGGGATCAAACCATTCTGAACACTATGAACTCAACAGGAGATTGAAGAAAAGAAGAGCAGCAACTCTCTGAACAGAAAAGCGATCACTTTCTGGAAGGGACCCAACAAGCGGCAGATCCAGGGAGACTCACCTTCCTCCCCTGGGAGGAGCGGCCCGGGAATGCACCACAGAGATCTGCTGGGTTTGGAGACTCCACGTGGGCTCGGGTGCCAGAGATAGAAACACTTGGTCACAGGCTGGGTGAGCATGGAGTACATCCGGAGACCGGGGAGATGGGAGTGACTGACTGCTTTTCTCTGGGGGCTCATTGAGGAGTGGGGCCCCAGTTCTCGGCTCCTCTGGGTGGAGATTAGGGGGCTGCCATTTTCACTCTCATCCTCCAAAGCTCTATGGAAAGCTTGCAGGGAACAAAAGCTCCTGAGAGCAAACCCAAGCAGATTACTTAGCCCAGACCTGGCAAGGGTGGGGCAATTCCACCTCCATCAAAGACATTTGGGAACCATGGCAACAGGTCCCTGCCCCAGAAGATCAGCAAGAACAGCCAGCCAAGACCAAGTTTACCGATCAATGAGAACGGAAGAACTCCAGTGCTAGAGGAATACAGCACATAGAATTCATGGCTTTTTTCCCATGATTCTTTAGTCTTTCAAAGTTAATTTTTTTAATTTTCTTTATTTTTTCTTTTTCTATTTTTTTTAAAAATTTTTCTTTTTCCCCTTTTCAACCAACATCTTAATCAATCCCTTTTTTATTTTTTTTATTTTTCATTTTTAGAGTCATATTCTATCCCTTCATAGTACCTAATCTTATTTTTGGTATATATATATAAGTTGTTCTCTCTTTAAAATTTTGGGATACAGTTTCTTCTAACAGACCAAAATATACCCTAAATCTCTAATGTATGGCTTTCTTCTAATCTTCTGACCGATCATATTCTCTCCTTTTTTTTTAATTTTTCTTCTTTCTTTTTTCAACCAACTTCTTATCAATTCCTTTTACAAAATATTTTATAATTTTCATCTTTACAGTCATATTCCATTCCTTCATTGTATTTACCCTATTTTTGTACATATATAAGCTTTTCTTTCTTTAAAATTTTGGGAGGTAGTTACTTCTAACAGACCAAAATGCGCCCAAAATCTAGTGTGTGGCACTGATCTATTCACCAGCCTGATCATATTCTTTTTTTTTAATCTTAACTTTTTCTTTTTTTTTCTTTTTTCTTTCTTTCCCTTTCTTTTCCCCCGGTTTCACATCTCATCTGATATGTTTAGTGTGTATTTTTCTGGGGTCATTGTTACCCTGTTAGCATTTTGTTCTCTCATTCATCTATTCTCCTCTGGACAAAATGACAAGACAGAAAAAAAATCACCTCAAAAAAAAAAAAATAACAAGAGGCAGTACCAACTGCTAAGGACCTAATCAATACAGACATTAGTGAGATGTCGGAACTAGAGTTCAAAATGACGATTATAAAGATATTAGCTGGACTTGAAAAAACCATGGATGATATTAGAGAAACGCTTTCCGGAGAAATAAAAGAACTAAAATCTAACCAAGTCAAAATCAAAAAGGCTATTAATGAGGTGCAATAAAAAATGGAGGCTCTAACTACTAGGATAAATGAGGGAGAAGAGAGAACTGGTTCTTTGAAAGAATTAATAAGATTGATAAAGCCCTGGCCAGACTTATGAAAAAGAAACGAGAAAGGACCCAAATAAATAGAATCATGAATGAAAGAGATCACAACCAACACCAAAGAAATACAAACGATTATAAGAACATATTATGAGCAACTATACGCCCACAAATTAGATAATCTGGAAGAAATGGATGCATTTCTAGGGATGTATAAACTACCAAAACCGAACCAGGAAGAAATAGAAAACCTGAACAGACCTATAACCACTACTAAGGAAATTGAAGCAGTCATCAAAAATCTCCCAACAAACAAGAGCCCAGGACCAGATGGCTTCCCAGGGGAATTCTACCAAACATTTAAAGAAGAATTAATATCTATTCTTCTGAAACTGTTCCAAAAAATAGAAATGGAAGAAAAACTTCCAAACTCGTTTTATGAGACCACCATTACCTTGATCCCCAAACCAGACAAAGACCCCATCAAAAAGGAGAGTTACAGACCAATATTCCTGATGAACATGGATGCAAACATTCTCACCAAAATACTACCCAATAGGATCCAACAGTACACTAAAAGGATTATTCCCCATGACCAAGTGGGATTTATCCCTGGGCTGCAAGTTTGGTTCAACATCCACAAATCAATCATTGTGATACAATACATTAATAAAAGAAAGAACAAGAACCATATGATCCTCTCAATAGATACAGAAAAAGCATTTGACAAAGTACAGCATCCTTTCTTGATCAAAACTCTTCAGAGTAGAGGGATAGAGGGTACATACCTCAATATCATAAAAGCCATCTATGAAAAACCTACAGCAAATATCATTCTCAATGGGGAAAACCTGAGAGCTTTCCCCCTAAAGTCAGGAACACGGCAGGGATGTCCACTATCACCACTGCTATTCAACATAGTATTAGAAGTCCTAGCCACAGCAATCAGACAACAAAAAGAAATAAAAGGCATCCAAATCGGCAAAGAAGAAATCAAACTCTGACTCTTTGCAGATGATATGATACTTTATGTGGAAAACCCAAAAGACTCCACCCCAAAACTGCTAGAACTCATACAGGAATTCAGTAAAGTGGCAGGATATAAAATCAATGCACAGAAATCAGTGGCATTCCTATACACCAACAAGACAGAAGAAAGAAATTAAGGAGTCGATCCCGTTTACAATTGCACCCAAAACCATAAGATACCTAGGAATAAATCTAAACAAAGAGGCAAAGAATACGTACACAGAAAACTATAAAATACTCATGAAAGAAATTGAGGAAGCCACAAAGAAATGGAAAAACGTTCCATGTTCATGGATTGGAAGAACAAATACTGTGAAGATGTCAATGCTACCTAGAGCAATCTACACATTCAATGCAATCCCTATCAAAATACCATCAACTTTTTTCAAAGGCATGGAGCAAATAATCCTAAAATTTGTATGGAACCAGAAAAGACCCCAAATAGCCAGAGGAATGTTGAAAAAGAAAAGCAAAGCTGGTAGCATCACAATTCCGGACTTCAAGCTCTATTACAAAGCTGTCATCATCAAGACAGTACGGTACTGGCCCAAAAACAGACACATAGATAAATGGAGCAGAATAGAGAGCCCAGAAATGGACCCTCAACTCTATGGTCAACTCATTTTTGACAAAGCAGGAAAGAATGTCCAATGGAAAAAAGACAGTCTCTTCAACAAATGGTGTTGGGAAAATTGGAAGCCACATGCAGAAGAATGAAACTGGACCATTTCCTTATACCACACACAAAAATAGACTCAAAATGATTGAAAGACCTAAATGTGAGACAGGAGTCCATCCAAATACTAAAGGAGAACAGAGGCAGCGACCTCTTCGACCTCAGCTGCAGCAACTTCTTCCTGGAAACATCGCCAAAGGCAAGGGAAGCAAGGGCAAAAATGAACTATTGGGATTTCATCAAGATAAAAAGCTTTTGCACAGCAAAAGAAACAGTCAACAAAACCAAAAGACAACCGACACAATGGGAGAAGATATTTGCAAATGATATATCAGATAAAGGTCTAGTATCCAAAATCTATAAAGAACTTATCAAACTCAGCACCCAAAGAACAAATAATCCAATCAAGAAATGGGCAGAAGACATGAACAGACATTTCTCCACAGAAGACATCCAAATGGCCAACACACACACAAAAAAGTGCTCAACATTGCTTGTCATCAGGGAAATCCAAATCAAAACCTCAATGTGATACCACCTCACACCAGTCAGAATGGCTAAAATTAATAAGTCAGGAAATGACAGATGTTGGCGGGGATGCGGAGAAAGGGGAACCCTCCTACACTGTTGGTGGGAATGCAAGCTGGTGCAGCCACTCTGGAAAACAGTATGGAGGTTCCTCAAAAAGTTGAAAATAGAGTTACCCTACAATCCAGCAATTGCACTACTGGGTATTTACCCCAAAGTTACAAATGTAGTGATTTGAAGGAGTACATGCACCTCAATGTTTATAGCAGCAATGTCCACAATAGCCAAACTATGGAAAGATCCAAAATGTCCATCGACAGATGAATGGATAAAGTTGAAGTGATATACCCACACACAGTGGAATATTATGCAGCCATCAAAAGGAATGAAATCTTGCCATTTGGAATGACGTGGATGGAACTGGAGGGTATTATGCTGAGCGAAATAAGTCAATCAGAGAAAGACATGTATCATATGACCTCACTGCTATGAGGAATTCTTAATCTCAGGAAACAAACTGAAGGTGCTGGAGTGGTCGGGGGTGGGAGGGATGGGGTGGCTGGGTGATAGACATTGGGGAGGGTATGTGCTATGGTGAGCGCTGTGAATTGTGCAAGACTGTTAAGTCACAGATCTGTATCTCTGAAACAAATAATATAATATATGTTAAAAAAAAGAAAAAAAAAGAAGACAGCAGGAGGGGAAGAATGAAGGGGAGTAAGTCGGAGGGGGAGATGAACCATGAGAGACTATGGACTCTGAGAAACAAACTGAGGGTTCTAGAGGGGAGGAGGGTGGGGGGATGGGTTAGCCTGGTGATGGGTATTAAAGAGGGCACGTTCTGCATGGAGCACTGGGTGTTATGCACAAACAATGAATCATGTAACACTACATCAAAAACGAATGATGTAATGTATGGTGATTAACATAACATAATAAAATAAAAAAAAATGAGTATGCCCAGCACAACACTCTTTAAAAGTACATTTGCTCTCAGGTCAGTTCCCGACACTTCCCTTCTGCTTCGGAAACTTTCCTGGCTTCCTTGACTTCAGGCTTCCAGGTAGGTTTGGCCAGTGGGTGGCACTGGTCTAATAAGGTGTATGCTCACAGGGAGTCAGCAACCACACCTCTTTGTTTCTCCAGCAATAGGCATGGAGACAGCAATGTGGTGATTATTAACCTTAGGATTGCTTCACTTTCCTCTACTTGTCTGTTCACCTCTTCTCATTCTCATTCTAACTACCATATTAAATTCTCCACATTAAATTCCTTCTATTGATTTATCTGGCAGAGAATGTCTTTCTGGCTGAACCCAGGAAATTTTTTTTCTTTTTTTGGATCTGTCCTTTAGTCTTAGTGATCCACAAAGTTTAAGAGGAGATAAAAATACTTGCTCTGCCTATTTTACAGAAAATTCTGGACATGTAAGCATTTTTGAAAGTATAAATTGTACACAAATACAATAGTTTGCTCTTGATATTTTTGATTGCAAAGGAACAACTTAGTTTCATTATCTATAGCAGTGATGTTCTAAGGGATCCTGATGTCTTCCAATGACACCATGCCTGTAACTTACACGGTTGAATAAAGGGGAGGACAAAGTCCAAAAGATAACTGAGTTTGGCATAGCAGGAATTTATGAGCTCATAAGTCAGAAGACACTGACAGAAACAGTGAAAATTATGATTTTACTGAAGACAAGAAACCAATTGGACCACAGCCACCTTAGACTCTCCTCCAAGTCCTAATTTTGCAGATGAGCAACCACATTAAACTCCACAAGAATTCATGCAATGGCAGTTTATATTACCCATTTACTTGAACAACACAAATAAAAACAAAAGCAAAACACAAATGCAGATAGGAAGGTTTTGCTTTGCTTAAGAAATTCCAACTTTTAAGTAAATTTTTGAGTTTGACTAAAGACATATTACAGAGCAGCTATCTGAAATAAATTAATAAAATAATCTAGACAAGACTATTAATCAAAATAAAATAATTAAGACAACAATCAAGACCCAAGACATATTAAATAATGTTTTTTAAAAACTGCATAATGGTGAAATACAAATAAGGTCTATAAGTAGTGAACCAAAGTCAATGTCAATTTCCTTGTTTTGATAATGTATTCTAGTTATATAAGATTTTATCATTGGGGGAAGCTAGGAACTCTTCTGTACTATTTTTGCAACTTCGTGTGAATCCAAAACTATTTCAAAACAATTTTAAAAAATACTGTGCTTAGTATGTCAAGAGGATGTATAATATATCAGAAAAAAATCCATTAAAAAGTTGAAGTGCAAATTTTGAAGCCTTAAAAGGACTTTTTGCATGAAATTAGAAATGCAGTTCTAACTCTGCCACACAGCTAATATACTTATGCATTTTTTAAATCACTCCACAAATATGTACTGTCAAGCCATATACACTGGCTATGCTGTCACATTTTCCTCCTGATGTCAAAGAAGATAGATGTTCTATCTTCTTTGCTGATCCATTCTTCATTTGGCCATGGGTTTCAAGTAATTTAAACTCCTCTGCTTGAGCTTCATTCATCCCCCATGAACATCCAAGGACAACAAGTTACCAAATCCTCCACAGCTCGCTTTTCAAAATGACAAACAGGTCATATAACTATCAGTCAAACAAGAGGCTCTGATCAGTTCCTCATGATATTTACCTCTTGGTTTATATGTATGGTTTGTCTGAGTACTAGAAGTAGAAGAAATATCTGGGCAAATAGAACAGTCCCATTCTTAATTCTGTACATGTTTGCGACTAGATTTGTAGATATCTGAGGGATGATTCCACCCCGAGTCTAGGGATCCCTACCATTATGCAAGATGATACCTCAAGCCCAGCTCCCACACTGAGTATGATTATGTAATTTCGCACGACCATTTTGACTTTCCTCTGGATGAAAACCATATATGCATTATTTTCTTTAAGACAATGAAATTTGTTAACTTCAAAGACCTTCCTCATAAGAAAACTGCTCTATAGGCTAGGAAAGAGTCTGTCCTGGGACTGTATCTCTTTCTAAAATGTTACTTCTATCACACCGGCACAGCTTGAATAAGAAGTGGGGAAAGTAAAAAGTCAAGAGACTCTCCCTCTTATTTCTTCCTTCACATGTAAAAAGTTGCCCGGAGTGCACCATCTGTGACATAAATGAATGCTATCTGACTGAGAACATTCTTAGCCTCTCTATTCCTTATATATATATAAAAAAATAAAGTACCTTATGTCTAATGTCTGTGATTAGCTTAGATGAATTTGGAATGGTTTTTGGAATATAAGAAACCCTCTTCCTGAAAACTAGGGAGCTGGAGGTAGGCATATTATTCAGAAAAATACCTGGGCATTGACTCTGCTTTCTTCCCACTGATTGTTCACACTAACTTTACTTCAAGAGCAGGTATGACAAATATTGATAAATATTCCCTCTAGTAGTACTTCATGGTTTGTCAGAGTAAGTCTTCTGCAATGGAGACGTTCTCTCTAAGGGTAATAGAGCTGCAGCACAGCAAGAATTGAATCTTCTAGATCTCTAGAGACCCAACATTGCCCAGGCAGTGTCATGTGGGCAGTGTGTGACCCTGTTAGGGACTCTAGGGAGTGGGCATGAGGTGTACATGTTTGGGGAAGGGTCAGGGGAGAAAGTTAGCTCTACCACATCTGCTCTTTCAGGGCCATTTTCTTTCTGTTGTGGTTCTTCTTTACCTTGTCTAATACATACCCATAGACACACACACACATACACACATATATATGTGCCCATAATATATGTACATATACATAATGCATGCACATGTGTACACTGTGTGAATAAATATATATATATATACACATATATGTCTTTTTAAAAAAAATCTTGACTAATAAAATTGAGTGATTTCTTCTTGCCAATTCATTGCCCATTATAATCGGTGCAGCTCCCAGACTGTCAGCTGCTATAATAATCATCATTGCCTCCTCTCTTCACTGTAAGTTTATCTCCATTTGAGACCAGAAACAGGGTTCCCATTTGCTATACTGCTCCTTTGGAATCCTCATAGAGAAACCACGATTATACAGTTTTGGTTAGGTCCAAACGAGAAGTGCCTTCCCAGTTCCACCAGATGGCAGTCCCGCATCAGGACGGGAAAAAAAAGTGGGGGGTGGGGTGGTAGTATTTTGGATACAGAAGTATGTAATTCTGGTATTTTCTGCTATGGGAAAAACTGACTAATATGCAGGTTGGTTTAGTAAGAAATGAAAGGTAGGTGTTTTGTACAAACTCATCACAACTGTTCTGCAAAAATAAAAAAGCAAACAATTGAAACTGCCGGAATTAAAATTATTTTGATGACTAACCTAAGCTCTGCTCCGTGACACTGCAAGAGTTGAAAACAAACCCACAAAACACAGAATGTGTGCAAGTCTGTGGTTATCGTCACTATCTGCACATGGTTTGTATTCTAAATATACCTCGGCTTCATAGCTACTACTTACCTCAACTTTCTCATTTGGAAAGTGGGCATAAAGATGCATTGCTGGTAGAATTAAGTTAGAATGTGTGCACAGGTATGAACAAGCTTCAAAGAATTGTCTTTCTGTGGTAACAAGGGGATTTAAAAACACCTAGTTTTGCCCAACAACGTGGGGTGTGTAAAGCTTTTTCATCTGTCTCTCATAGAATCACTCACCAAATACCAGACTAGGTAGCTCTCATCCATTCCCTGGGGAAATGCAGTCAGTCCAGAATCACTTACACAACTCTCCTGTCAGTAGCTTGGCTCTGCCCCAAGACCATGTCATTTGCTGGGAGTAAGTGAGGCTAATGAAATAGCATCTACTTCAGGATGCCTGATGTGATGGCTATGACGGGCTAAATGGCCAGTTCCATAGACAAGAATGGGTAGACTCACACTTGTAGCCTTTTAACTCCTGAAACTAGCATCAACAGGCTTTGTTGCTTCATTGCTTTAAGGATGTGCTAGCTTATTAGATCAGGATGATTTTGCTTTACCTTGCTTATCAAGATGGCTTTTTTCAGCATGCTCCTGACATTAGCTAAATCAAAATTTAGCTTCAGCTTTCAGTTTAGAATTTTTGAAGCAGACAGTATACATTTCTGCACATGAGTCTTCTGGACCTTCACCCTCTCTCCATTGGGAATCAGCTGTAAACACCTTTAAGGAGATAGTTCAAAATCTTTTCCATAGATGCATGTTAGCAAATCTTTCTTACCTTTAGTAGTTTTCTTTGTTCCCGGAGAGATCAATTAATTGATCTCCATTCCCAATTTTGCTCCCCATTCTCTATTCTGCTCCCTATTCCCTTCGGTTCCATCAGCAATTTTCTAGTATTAAAAAGCCGTGAGTTTCTTTTTTAGCCATTTGCCGCCATGTTCTATGTGTCCAAATACATCTTCGCCTTGCTCCTGTGCCTTTTATCACTGGTCATTCCAGTTATCACTGGTAGGTAATATGAGTTTGTACTTGGCTCCCTAATATAAATTTATCTTGCATGACCCAACTATAGAGATATTCAGAGAAGGAAAATAATTTGGAAAGCATTATTTTTACATTCCTGCCAAAATTTGGGGCAGGCATATTTTTCTATTTAGGAAATACAATCAAAATGTTGATGTCTGCAGACATTTGCTAATTGCATCATTGTGCAAGTGAACTAAGGTCAATGAATTTAACACAAAGTTTGTTGACAATGGTAAAAATACTCTACCACCATGCTTTCAAAGATAAGAACTCACATACGGCATTACAATGCAAGGTTCAATTTCCTCTGCACATAGGGAAAGGCTTAATGATGCAGCTTATCAAAATCTACATTTTATGATAGTTGGATTGTATTACAGCACAAAAGCAGATTTCACATATTATATTTAACCTTAGCAAAACAAACAAACAAACATATGTAGGTCTGCTAGGCTATTTTGCAATATTTTCTATAATCAAGCACCTAAATGGGTCATGACGTAACACTTCATGTATTTTTCCTAATCCAAAGGCCATGTAGAAATTTGACCTAATTAAAGCTCTGTAGAGAGGTTTTTAATTTTTCCACTACCGTGAATTTTACTTAGCTATGAAATGAAGATTAACAATTTCTTTTTGATTATTTCATTGTAAAAAACTTCAAGAAAATCAAAGTAGATTAATAGCTTTAGAAACAAAGGTGACACTTGGACTATAGCCTTTCATTGTGAGTACCCACTATAATCGGCACTATCATTTCTCTTAGATTTGTTTACATTCCATTATTCATAATTGCTTCTTTTAATTGGACTAAGCTAGCTTCGTTTAGACTCCCCCTGAGAATGATGTTGGCAGAAATGATTGGCAGTTCTCTCTCCCACACTGTGCCATCCTGAAATTGCAAATGTCAGTTAACAGGCTTCTCTCTCCAATGTTTAAGAGTGGGAGTCTGCATTTAGCAGAAAGTAGTCTGGGTGCACATATTTCTGAATAAATGCATGTGAAATTATGCATTCAAATTATGGAATCAAGGGACTTGAAAGGAAGCCAGAGAGGTCAACTACTCCATCCATGCCCAGTCTTCAAGTTCCTAGTCTATTTTTCAGCCACTCCAGGCAGGTGAAATTATATCCTACTTTTAAAAATCATTATATGTAATCCCTCTTCAGTTGTCTATCACTGAGGGGTAAGAAGAACATCACTGACTTAATTTTGCAAGTGATTTTTTCTTTGCATGACTTTTTGCACTAAGGATCTTAATAGAGTTTCTGACCAGGAATAAAATGGCAAGTCTCAGTCCCTTACCCCCTTATTTTTTGTATCCAACTAAAATTGAGGTATTATTAAGCAGTGAAATGGCCAATAAATGGGGAGTGGGATAAACAGAAGCTATCGCAGTAACTGTCTGTGTTTGTCTCAACCTCTGAATCATCACTGAATATGCACTCTATGCACTAATGTAAGAAAAATACTTGGCCACATTAATTGTATGCTGGAATGACACAGCACAATTCTACATTGACTTCCAAATTCTTACTTATAATACCACTCAACACAACAAAATAACAATATACGATTTAATAAATACTGTATGGATACACTGTTTTTATAATAAATCAGCTAGGTATTTCTTTGAAAGAAAAAAAAAAAAGAAAAGTAAGTGAAAAACTCTTTTGGCAGCTAGGCTCCTGGATTCAAAATGAACAGAGGAACAGAAGAGAGGAAGGTTCTCGTGGTTAGGTCATACTTGGTAGTGGCTGAAGTAAAGAAGTTTGTGGCTAGGGCATATAAAAGAAGATGTAAGGCACAAAATAGAGTATTGCTGTTTTTATGTGTTATTGTTGAAATCTTGGAGAAGTCTTGCATTGTTTTTATTTTGTTTGAAACAGTTACATGGTTCCTACTCCATATAAGACATTATTTGAAGTGTTTTATAAGTATTAATTCATTCAACCTTGGACATCTTGGGGGCCACTGTTAAAGAGTATAGCATCAAGTTTTTTCTGGCCAGATGCTGTCTGGTGGGTATTTGCACAAAGGAATTGAAGTTCCTACCTTAATCTTACTGTCTTCTCCCTAAAAGAAGGCACTGTCTGCTTTCACCCTACGGCCATGTCCAGTGACCTGCAGAAGCCTGGGGCCCCTTAAATGGCACCCCGATGCACAGAGTCGGCCACATTCCATGCTCCTGGGCCAGCAGATAGTGTTGTCTCAAGTCAAAGAAATGCAAGATGGCGCTAACTCCCCCTGCCCGCTTCCTTCCTCATTTTGACTCATGCCGATCACCCCCAGCTCCACCTCATGTCAGGAGCCACTGAGAAGTGCAGACTGGAGTTGAAGTGGGTTCAGGAAAGGAAACTAACACTACCCCCTCCCCACCCAGCAATTTGCTGTGAGAGATATGTAAGTAAGTATTTATGTGACTTGATTAATCCTCACAACAAAAGTTTCTTATCCCCACTTGACAGATGAGACAGTAGACATGAGCCTCTCCGCATCTCCTAGACCTGCATATCTTTTGCTCAATTACTCTCTTAAACAACTGAAATGCCTCTTGCCTATAAAAAAAATGCTCTCTTCCAGAACTCCACCTCTTAAAACCTTATAGGATGAGGGCATATTTATAGATCAGGATTTTGCTTAGTGTCTGGAATACATCTGTTGAATCTTGAACTGGTTTTTGCTAGAAATGTGTTTGCTCCCGTGATAAATAGACTTGTTGATAAAGTGTTACTCCTGTAATTTCAATTTGTTTCAAAGTAACATATTTTGGGGACCAACTGGGATGAATTTCTTGGCCTCCTATTGTATTTCCAATCTTGAGAAATGTTTCTCAGAAACAAATGTTACTGAACCATTACCTTTTCCTGAACAGAAGTATCAGTGAAAAAGAAAACAGCAATAAACATAAAAAGGCTGCATGTCACTGCATGCCCAGTGCCCATGATCTTTCTCCTGCAATTAAAATATCTGAAAATGTGTATAACTACGAAAACAAAACTGGCAGGGGGGATTAACCTACTTTAATTTGGGGGTAGTTAGAGCTAAATTCACATATTCCTGGAAGCAATCCTGGGAGACCCATATTAAAATAAGTCTGCTCAAGGGGTGCCTGGCAGGCTCAGTCAGTGGAGCATGCAACTCTTGATCTTGGGGTTGTGAGTTCAAGCTCCACACTGGGTGTAGAGATTACTTAAAATCTTTTAAAAGAAAGTAAAGAAGTTCACTCAAAACTGCAGTGATTTTTATACCCCACCCCAAAAAGAAAAGGAGGTAAAGTGGAAATTCAGCATTATCTACCTAAAAAGCCTCCAACATGCACAGAAATAGATTATCAGAATTACTGAATCCAACTCTCAACCCTGCTCTCTCCAACATTTCTGCCCCTTTCTTGGACCCTGTGACTTAATAGATCATCATATAAAGAATCACAGGGCTACCTCACTTATTCAGGAAATCCTCAGTTCACACAAGGTAAGAGTCCATAAAAATAAAAACTTAACAAGAAGCTTTACAAACTTAAAAAATGATAGAAACCTGAAATGTATTTGGCATCACTCTGTCTTCTTTAAAGACAATTCACTGCATATAATTTTAGGCCTTCCATCGCCTTCCCCACCTTACCTCTTTGAGTTTACATGTGAACCACCCACCTTACTGTTTGTTCCAAAACATTCCCTCTTTGGGCTTTTGCATCAGCCTTTCTTTGCCCCTCTGTCTCACATCCAGATCTTCAGGCCTTGTCACCTCTTCAGTGAACCCAATTCATCCCACGCCACATTTCTGGTTTTAATTTAGATGTCACTTCCTGTAGGAAGTCTTCCCTGAACCTCCAATCTGGATGACATGCTCTTCCTGAGTTCTCATAACGCCACAGACCTGCCATAACATAAGTGGTCACATAATATTCCTAACTGCCTGTTTACTTGTCTGTACCCTTCCCTGAACACCAAGCAGATGAGGAAAGGATTCACTTCCCACTCTTCTTTAAGCTCTAGAGTTAGTATAGTGCCCAGCACACAGCAGAGGTAAATGTCTGTGAAAGAATGGCTGCATTAGTGAACATAATGACCTCACTGTGCACTAATGGGTCCTGTCAGGGTTCATGAACTGCCCGCCGCTACAAAGAGTTGGTTATTTTCAGGGTTGTCTCTGGATTCGGAGTTGGGAGTGTTTAGAACAATATTAATTCTGTGAGCACAAAACAGAGTAGAAGATAAACCTGCATTTTGTTGTTGTTGCTGTGAAATGGTAGTAAGAGGAGTCAGACTTGAATCCTGATGCGGCCATGTACAAATTGGGTAACTTTGGGAAAATTAGTTTCTCTAACCTCAACTTCCTTCTCTGTTAAATGAGAATACTAGTAATATTGAATCTACAGGCTGTTGTTAAGGAAAAAATGAGACAAGGTATTTAACCTATAGAGAACTACTTATGTAGTGTTTGTAATTACTAAGTTGAATAGAACAATTTTTGCCAACACTACCCAGCTGCCTTTTTATTTTTATTTTCAATTTTTATTCTGTTTAAAATATCTTAACTTTTCCCATTAGAGTAATTGACAGAATTACAGATCTTTCAGAACTGATTACCAGTATGATAATTAATTACTGGCATGTTTTAAAGTCACATGTTCCAGATAGGCCCTTTTTATGCTGAACATCTCCATTCCTGAATCTGCATCTTGAATTTCACACTTTCTTCCAAAGTTCGGCTTATAGTTGCATGATATTCCTGGATATCTCAAATAAAGAGCCCTATCATTACCTCAAAAGCTCAAATCTGAAATTGCCTGGCTTGTCCCAACTCCCGAGACATGCTCCTCTAACCATTTTTCATATCTCCCTTAATGGCTTCACCATCCCTTCACTTAACCTGGTTCAAAACTTCAGAAGAACCTCCAGTCCTCCCTGCCTTTATCCCTGCCACCTGCCTCCTCTTGCACACACAGCAGGTTGTGGGCATTTTCAGTTTTGCTTCTGCAAAGATTCAAATCAGTCTTCTCCATTACAATCTCACTACTCACTCGCCTGGGGAGTTGCTAAATCTTCTTAACAGGTTTACCTGAGCTGGGTTCTTTGCTATTCCAATTCCTCCCACAAAGTACCCATGGAGCAATATTCCATGCCTAAGTACAGCTCTCCTCACGGTGGTCCTCTGCTTATACATAGAAGCAAGCAATAAACACAGCCATTAAGAGCTTCCCACTGCCTTTGAGGGACACACTCCTTTATCAAGAACTCAAAACCCCATACGGTCTGATCTACTGTGCCTGGGAAATAACCTCTTCTCCCTCAAAGTCTACTTTTGTTTGTTTGTTTGTTTTTCCCAGTGCTACAATCTCTCCTTCCCCTTGCCAATCAGATGTCAAGGTGATCAGAGAACTCCTTCCTTACCCATCCTATCTGGCCTAGTACACCCAGGACATGCCATTCTCGATCTCTTTATGCTGCTATGTTTTTCTACATGGCACTGGAAAACTGTGTGATGTTGTTAACCTGCTTACTTGTTAATCGTCTGTCTTTCCTTGTTAGAATATAAACTCACTGAGCACAGGGATTTTATTTCATTTACTGTTGTATTCTCAGAACCTAAACTCAGATTAAGGACCAAAATAATATTTATTGGAGAAATGGATGAATAGGGCTGTTATCATATTAGCCTTTAAAATGCAATCAGATACACATGTTTAAATCTCTTCAATTAGATTGTAATCTATATATGAGCACAGTCACGTGTCTTTTTTATACCCTGTTTATAACACAGCATGGTTTCTGGCATATTAGAGATGTTCAGAAAATGGCGAATCGAATCAAATTATGTGCATATATTGGGTATTTGATTTTTATTACTGCTCACGTTTCAGTTCCTTAAGAAAAGAAAAAAAACTTTCTGTGCTCAATTACTTTGTTTTTGAAGTCACCAAAATCTGACACATGAAAACTGAAACATTTCCATAATCAAAGTAAAAGTTTATACAACAAAACTGTAAATGGAATATTAAGATCATTCACTATGATCCACTAATGGCTGCACTCTTCACTTGATCAACATAAAAGAACCTTTACTTAGTGTTGGTGGATGAAGAAAAAGAAACTGCATCTACTGACCACCCATGCTAGGCTAGTCACGCTGCATATAGCTGCTCTCTAAATTTATATGAATGCTAATAGGGAGCTCAGAAGGAGTAAGTAACTTTTTAATGCATAATAAGGAACTCTTACACAAATATTTGCTGAAGGAATGAATTCCCCAATGTCACAAAGCAATGAATCAAGGATGTAAAGCCAGGTGTGTCTGACTGCAGGAAGGACTCAGCTCTCCCCATGAAGCTACTACCCTATGCCCGTTCTCAGGGATCACAACATATGGGTTCCAGCACTAACCCTCCCTCTAACCTCAACTTCTTGGAACTTCAGTTTCCTCTTACTTATAATTCACGGGTTGGTAACATTGGATAAATACTCTTCTAATTATAATAAAATGAGATCTAAAGAATACTGCTACGTTATATTCTTAAAACTGAGAACAAACCTTTATGTGTTCTTTTAGAAACACAACGAAGATATGCCTACATGACAGGAAGAACAGAAGTCCTCCTTGCATCTAACCACCAGCCCAGTTTAGTAACAAGTTCCCACATGGAGAGAAAATTATTTCATCTAGATTGCTTGTGAGTATGATGTCAGCAGTTATGGATCAAGTAAAAAAAAATATAAAATTCTACCAACTGTTCTGTCAAAAAGTTTTAGTTCCTTTAGGTTATTTTTAATTTTTTGGGGGGGGTGTCACACAATACATTGCAGATGCTAATAAGAACCAAAAAGGCAACAGATAACACATGACGTGATGAGAAAAGGGTCTACATATTCTCGACCTTATAACTCAAGACAGAGATGTTCATTACCAAAATTACGACATCGGTGATTTTGGCAAACATTTCTCAGACAGTGTTGTTGTTCCCTTAATGTATTCCTTCCAGAGTGCTTGTTTTACTGGCCAAATAATCAATAAGAACTCTGGGATAAAAATGAGCATGGAGTCTCAGAATCCAATTACTGAGGTTTGTGCATAAAACAGCAGAAAACAAAGTATGAAGATTTCTTTTTCTCATGCTATTAGGATGATAAAGACAGTGATTGGCAGTTGAAAATGAACAACAGCCAGAGTAATTCAAAATACAGAAAGCATAAAGATATGCCATGCCATGTTTTTAATGATTCAGCCTCGGTTAATTGCAATATGAAATCATTAAAAATTTAGGGCATTCTCTCAATGGTGAATTCTCAGTTTCCTCTATCTTGAGTAAGATGAGAAAAAGTCTAGAAATAAGTTCTTATCTGATTGTTAGCTATGCTTCTCTTAATTTTTTTAATAAATACAATTTCAAATTTTTTATCAGAGCTTCATTTCCTAAATACAGCAAAAGAAATTTAAAGAAACTTAATTCTGAATATTTAATATTCTCAAAAACAATAATGCTATAATTATATTAGATCAAAATTCTTATCAATATAATAGAAATGATTTATGAACCTTTTTTCTAGAGTTCTTAATATAGGCTGAAATATCTTCTGTAAGCTTATTTATGCAGCATATTAATTTATTTACATACAAATTAGAATGGGGACAAAAAACTGGCATGTGTGTTTTATATATTCATTTTTATAATTAGATGAAGCTTTTTTTAAAGATTTTTATCTGTTTGAGAGAGCGCGTGCACGCGCGCACACGGGTGGGGGGAGGGGCAGAGGCAGAAGGAGAGGGACAAGCAGACTCCCTGCTGAGCGCAGAGCCCAACCAGCTTGATCCCAGGACCCCGAGACCATGATCTAAGCAGAAGTCAGACATTTAACCGACGGAGCCACCCAGGTGCCCCTAGATGAAGCTTTTTAAGTGTTGACCATGAATACACATCTTTCTTCCTTGCCTTCTTTAACCTAAAGGAGATTGACATAAAGTAACTAAAAAATAATTTGAAATATTCTAGAATAAATTCAGCTATTATCTTTAGAAAAATAATTTAGTGTGAGGTAGAAATCCTAAAATATAACAAGCACAATATTTTAATACCTATTTTTTTTAAATATGTCAGTATTTTTAATGTCACTTACTTTGCTCAAAATACATGTGCACTTTCTTCTTCTTCTTCTTTTTTTTAACCTATTCTCTTATTCAGTGTGATATGCTTCGTGATGGAACTGCTGTATTTACTAATATTTTCCAATTTTATTTTTTTCTTTACTGTTAATAACTAGAACAGGGGCGCCTGGGTGGCTCAGTCGGTTAAGCGTCTGCCTTCAGCTCAGGTCATGATTCCAGGGTCCTGGGATTGAGCCCTAAATTGGTCTCCCTGATCAGCAGGGAGTCTGCTTCTCTCTCTCTCAAATAAATAAATAAAATCTTTTTTAAAAAAATAACTAGAATATATTGACATATAAAATATAGCCATTTATTTTTATTATAAATGTTAACAGTACAAATACTTAAGTTTAAGATTTTTAATTAAAACTTAAAACCCACTTGTTTTTCAGCAAAAAGTTATATTACACTATTATTTTAAAGGAAGCAATTATGTACAACTTTGCTCCTGAAATCTCTTAAGTGGCAATTTCCTGACTTAACTGCAACTAAGTCAGCATTGTAATGTTATTTATTCTAATTCATAAAATGTGAAAAATGGGCCAACATACTCTGATTATTTCTGTCAGTGATGTGTAGATACTAAAACAAACAACTGATGCCTCTAGAAACATACAATTAAGAAGCTAAAAATAATGAGCCTTTTAAAAAGTTTCTATTTTAAAGAAAGTCTAGAGTTATGGAGAAAATAGATAATATAGAAAGACTTTACTTCACCTGGCATTAGGACATATAACTATGTGAGTCAGAATGTATATGAGAACCTAAAGAACAGTGTGCTGATACAATTTATCTTGGGAACAATGTGTTATGAACCAGTGCATTACAAATGGGTTATTGTCCCTTAATCAGATGTCATTGAGTTGATTTCTATATCAGTAGTTGATTTGTAAATTTATCATTAACAGATAGGATTTATTTGCATCATGAATAAGCTATAACATTTTTTTTCTATAAAGATACACCTATGGATGTATCTCTTTTGAAGATTGTTCAAGTGGGACTAGTGGCTATGAAGTACCTAATGAGGAATGGGACAAGAAATTTATTTTTTTATTTTTTTATTTTTTAAAGATTTTATTTATTTATTTGAGAGAGAGAGAGAGCGCGCACACATGAGAGGGGGGAGGGTCAGAGGGAGAAGCAGACTCCCCACGGAGCAGGGAGCCCGATGCGGGACTCGATCCCGGGACTCCAGGATCATGACCTGAGCCGAAGGCAGTCGCTTAATCAACTGAGCCACCCAGACGCCCCTGGGACAAGAAATTTAAAAAGATGTAGTAACTTCTGATCGGGATCATTTAATGTACTTGTTAACAATAGTCTGTAAGAGGGGCGCCTGGGTGGCTCAGTTGGTTAAGCGACTGCCTTCGGCTCAGGTCATGATCCTGGAGTCCCGGGATGGAGTCCCGCATTGGGCTCCCTGCTCAGCGAGGAGCCTGCTTCTCCCTCTAACCCTCCCCCCCTCATGTACTCTCTCTCTCTCATTCTCACTCTCTCAAAATAAATAAATAAATCTTAAAAAAAAACAATAGTCTGTAAGAGGAACAGTTTATTAAAACAATCAAGAAAACATTAACCAAGTAAATATAAAATTATGTTCAAAATAGCCTTACCCAGAAAACTTGGTAATCACATTAAAGTAATAATAACATATTATTTTTATTCATTAAACTGCAAATTGCTTCTAAGGTCTATAATTCCAGATCTAGAAATGATATAGTACCAAAAACCATGTGCTTTCATACATGGAGCTGATGTATGTATAAACTGGCATAGTCTCTATAAAATAATGGTGAATATGTGTATGGTCCTTTAGAAAAGCTCATACTATGTAGGAAGAAGCTAGTACAATACCTCTGAAAAATATTTAGCCAAAAAATAATTTAACAGAAAACATGAAATATTGAAAATAAATAATCTGAGCAAAAGGAAAAACATAATAAACAGAAGAAATGTAGGTGAAAGAAATAATTAAGAGAAAAAAGTAAATAAATGAAATAGAAGCTAATAACAAAAAATACGATTGATATGGTCAATAAAAATAATTTCTTGTTTTTTTCTGAAAAAGAGCCCCCAAAATATCTGGCAAGACTGAACAAACATAAATTAAAAACTCACGATATAACCACATATAAACTTGTGATTCTAAAATTTGGAAGTTTTGATTAAAATATGTCACTAGATTTGAAAACTTAAAAGAAACAATACTTTTCAAGAAATCTGTAAGCATGTAAGAAATATACAAATCATCAGAAACTGACCAAAGAACTAAAACAGGTGCCTAGTCCAGAAGGCTTAGCAGAGATTTTTTTCCCATAATTTCAACAAATAGATAATCCTTATATACATTATATAGAAAAAAATCCAAAAGTATCCAATTTTATGAAACTAGTATAACCTTGATCTTAGGACTACAAGGCATCACATGTAAATGAAATTATAAGCTTGTCAAACTTATAAATAAAGATGAATTAAACGAGACAAGAACCTTGCAGGGATCAATAATGATAACACACTGTGAACTATGGAGCATAATTAACCAACCTTCTGCTCCAGTTGTATATTTAAAATATTTATATATATCACAGACAAAGAGGGTTTTCTCAATGACAGTCCACATTTAGAAAATCTACCAATGCAATTTCATCACATAAAGGACAGAAAATACGATCGATGTTAATAGACGCAAAAAACATATTTGATAAACTTCAATGCCTATTCGTGACTAAAAAGCATTATATAAAACCAGAACAGAAAGTAACTTCTTTAATCTATTAAAAATAGTTTTCCCTCTTCCCAAAACAGACAAATCTAAAATAAATATGACCTTTTAATGGTATAACTTTACAAGCATTCTATAAGAATCAATGCATTAATACCAGCTATTACTTCTGCTAGCGCAAAAAAAGTTTTAAAAGTAAAGAAGGGGTATAAGAATCATAAAGCAGAGTAAAAAATTAACATATTTTGCAGAAAACAGACATTTATGATCATGATGAGAACCCAGAGAATCTATAGAGAAACTATTAGACTATTCTATGAGAGTTCAAAAAGTTGCTGGATAAAAGGTCAGCATGTTAAATATAACAACATTCTATTAAACCAGCAGTAACTGAATATAAATTTTAGTAGAGAAAAGTTGAGGAATAAAATTTTATAAAATATAGTGAAATAAAGCTTACCAAAATGTGAAACATTTTGCAAATGAAATTATACATTTTTATCAAGAGACATAAAAAGGACATGAATAAATGAGGTAATGTAACATGTTGAAATATTTAAAGATGTTCATTGACCTAAATTAATCAATGAATTCATTTCTAATCAAAATCTCATCAGGAATTATCAGAACATTTTTGTGATATAAGGGTAATGTTATTAAAGCAAAGAATGGAACATAATTTTAAAGGACAGATTTTTAAAAAATTTGTATTACTGAAGTATAGTTGACATGGAATGTTATATTAGTTTCAGCTGTACAGCATGGTGATTAGACAATTCTATACATGGCACACGCTCAGCATGTGAACTGTAGTTACCATCTGTCACCATGCAACATGTACTTTTCTTTTTTTTTTAACATGTACTTTTCATTCTATGACTTATTTATTTTATAATCAGAAATCTGTACCTCTTAATCCCCTTTACTATTTCATCTCTCCCCATCCCCCCACCCTGAGCCCACTCCATCCCCCACAATGACCAGTTTGTTCCCTGTCTTATGAGTCTGTTTTGTTTGTTCATTTGTTTTGTTCTTTAGATTGCACATGTAAATGAAATTTGTCTTTCTCTGCCCGACTTATTTCACTTAGCATTTATACCCTCTGGGCCCATCCCTGTGGTCACAAATGGCAAAATTCATTCTTTTTTTTATGGCTGAGAATTATTCCATTGTAAAAATATACCACATCTTTATCTATTCATCTATCGATGGACACTTGGGTTGTTTCTATAGCTTGCTATAGCAAATAATGTTGAAATCAACATAGGGGTGTATATATCTTTTTGAATTAGTGTTTTGTTTTCTTTGAGTAAATACTCACCAGTAGAATTACTAGGTCAAATGGTATTTCTATTTTTAATTTTTTGAGAACCCTTTATTCTGTTTTCCATAATGGCTGCCCTAATTAACATTCCCACCAACAGTGCGTGAGGGTTCCCTTTCCTACACATCCTCACCACCACTTGTTATTTCTTGTCTTTTTGATTCTAGCCATTCTGACTGGTATGAGGTGATACCTCATTGTGGTGTTGATTTGCATTTCCCTGATGATTAGTGATACTGGGCATTTTTTCACGTGTTGGCCAATTGTGTGTTTTCTTTGGGAAAAAAGTGTCTATGCAAGTCTTCTGCCCATTTTTTGTTTTTAGTTAAATTATTTGTCTCTTTGGTGTTGAGCTGTGTAAGTTCTTTATATATTTTGGGTATTAAACCCTTATCAGATATGTTATTTACAAATATCTTCTCCCATTCAGTAGATTACCTTTTCATTTTGTGGATGGTTTCCTTCAGTGTGCAAAAGGTTTTTGTTTTGGTGTAGTTCCAGCAATTTATTTCCTATTTTGTTTCCCTTGCCTGAGGAGACACAATTATTTTAAGGAGTTTTATGGTTTCAGGTCTCACATTTAGGTTTTTAATCCATTTTATTTTTGTGTACGGTATAAGAAGGTGGTCCAGTTTCATTCTTTTTTTTTAAAGATTTATTTATTTATTTATTTGAGAGAGAGAGAGAGCAAGAGAGAGAGAGAGAGAGCACAAGCGGCTGGTGGAGAGGGGAGGTAGGGGCAGAAGGAGAGGGAGGAGCAGGTTCCCTGCTTTGGGGAGGGCTCGATCCCAGGGAGATGTGGGGCTCAATCTCTGGACCCTAAGATCATCACCTAAGCTGAAGGCAGATGCTTAACCAACTGAACCACCTAGACACCCCCAGTTTCATTCTTTTACATGTAGCTGTCCGATATTCCCAGCACCATTTATTGAAGAGACTGTATTTTCACTATTGTAGATTATTGCTCTCCTTTCATAGATTAATTGACCATATAAATGTGGGTTTATTCTGGACTGTCCTGTTCTATTGATCTATGTGTCTCTCTTGTGCCAGAACCATACTGATTACTACAGCTTTGTAGTATATCTGGAATTGTGATATCCCCACTGGCTTTGTTCTTCTTTCTTAAGATTGCTTTGGCTATTTGGGGTCTTTGCGATTCCATATAAACTTTAGGATTATTTAGTTCTAGTCCTGTGAAAAATACTATTGGTATTTTTACCTATAAAACTTGGTTGAATTTTTGAATCTGTAGATTGCTTTGGGTAGAATGGATATTTTAACAATATTAATTCTCATCGATACCATGAGCATGATATATCTTTCCATTTGTGTCATCTTCTGTTTTTTTTTTTGTTTGTTTTTTTTTTTTGATCAGTGTCTTACAGTTTTAGAGCACAGGTCTGTTAATTCCTTGGTTAAATTTATTCCTACACCTTTTATTCTTTATGCTGCAATCGTAAATGGGGTTGTTTTCTTAATTTCTTTTACTGCCTCATTATTAGTGTATAGATGGAGCAGATTTCTGCATATTAGAGGGCATTTTTAAAAGGACTTCATCTCCATCATCCTGGCTCTTATATCTTCACTGAAAACGTGTGTCAAATTCCTTTATTTTTTCTAGTGCTGTTGTTTTGGCTTTTCTTGGTGACCTCATCTTCATTTGATTCTGGTCCTGGAATTTCATAATCACTTTCAGAATCAGCCACAGCAATCTGATATCCTGTCGACCCTAGCTGAATTTATCATTCTTCTTTGTCTTCTGTTAATCTTTTGCTTGGTGGATTTTGATCCTCAAGTTGCTTTTATACCCCTGATAGGAGTTATATATACTTCTTTATTCTTTTCACCCTCATTCTGAATAATAGTCATAATATACTTGGCATTCTGAGATGTTACAGCTCAGTTACCATATTCTTCATTTCTTTTTCTAACTAAATCTTGATTTACTCCAAAATTCTGACATGTTCTATCTTTTACTTGCTCCAGAACTTGATTCAACAGAACCAGAAGATCTTTGGTCAAAAAGGTTTTGTATTAGCATTAAACACTGATTGTAAGAATCATATGAGAGAACAATTGGGAGTAAAATTTTATAAAGCCAATGCCTGTTTGTGTCTAAAAATATTAGCTTTTTAAAAAGATTTATTTATTTATTTGAGAGAGAGAGAGAGTGGGAGGAGGGGCAGAGGGAGAGAGAGAATCTCAAGCAGACTCCGTGTTGAGCCTTAGAACCTGACACAAGGCCCTATCTCACGATCCTGAGATCACAACCTGAGCCAAAACCAAGAGTTGGAGGCTTAACCGCTTGGGCCACCCAGGTACCCCTAAAAATATTAGTTTTCTTAAAAAAGAATAGAAACAACTTCAACTAAACAAATAAATAACTCCTCCTCCAAAACAAACAAATCTAAGGTGAGATTAAGGGTCAATGTTCGGATGCATTCCCATTAAATTCAAAAATAATATATGAGTTCAAAAAATTGTAAGTACCTAACATCATTTTTGATAACATCTAGCTAACATTTAAAATGTACATTCCATTTCATCCAGTAATTTTAGAGAAAGAAATCCTTCAATATGTTTCAAAAGAGAGGTATAAGAAAATTATCATGCTAGGGCGCCTGGGTGGCTCAGTTGGTTAAGCGACTGCCTTCGGCTCAGGTCATGATCCTGGAGTCCCGGGATGGAGTCCCGCATCGGGCTCCCTGCTCAGCAGGGAGTCAGCTTCTCCCTCGGACCCTCCCCCCTCTCATGCTCTCTCTCTCTATCTCATTCTCTCTCTCAAATAAATAAATAAAATCTTTAAAAAAAAGAAAATTATCATGCTAATTTATTTGTAGAGGGAAAAATCAACAGGCAATATAAATATCTACCATTATGACATTAAATGAATAAAATGAGAGTAGTTTATTCTTTTGAATGGTTAAAACACAACAGTTAAAGTGATATTTCTCTCTTAAATAAGCACGTGTGTGTGTGTGTGTGTATCATGAAGTTCATCTCATTGGCATAAGAGCGCTAAAGTGAAACCAACCTAAGTGACTACATACTAAGCGTTTTCAACAAATGTAAGGAGTCAGGCTAAGGTTTAAATTACGACTCAGAGTTCACTGAGGTATTTGAAATCTAAGTCCAATACCCTTCTCCTGAAGATTATAAAGATTACAATGTATGATTCATAGAGGATTAAATGTGAAATTATAAGTAAACCACTTATTAGAGTTCTTGACAGAATGTAAGGTTTCCACAAATGATAGGTACTATTTATATATTTTTTATTACTATATTATTATATAATATTAATCTATATTATATTTGTACTATATTATTATTACTATTACTCTAATTCTCATTTTATTATTTATAATCTTTTGAAAATTTTATTTGGGTTCCAATTATCAGTTACCATATGATAATATTATTTAACTTTAAATATATTCTATAGCACTTAAAAATTATGCAAATATGTTTATGATTTGTTTCATTGCTTTCTGTTTAGGTGAATGATTAGAAAGCAATCTTTCCATTGTTACTTTTTTTTTTACTTTCCAAATAATTAATTTGCCAGTCCTACTTATTGAATAATTCTTTGATTTATCAATTTCTTTGCTCACATTTATCATTCTATAGTTTTATTCATACTTGGGCTTATGAGGGGGTGATTAATTTTCCCTTATCTTTTTTTTTTTTTGGTTGTCAAATGATCCTTTATTGAAACACTTTCCTTTGTAGTTAGCTCGCTGGGCATCCCACCGCACCACTGTTGATGTCATCTGTGATGTCATGAGGGTGGCAGCCATCAACACTGCAGCCCACAGACTAGGCAGTCCCCAGGATTTCTTTAACGGTTCCAGAGAGTTCTCTGGCTAAAGATCGGTGTCGTATCTGTCGGGCAATATTAACAATCTCATCAAAAGTGATATTTCCACTTGTGCTTAATGTTTTTCTGCTTCTTTCTGTCTCTTGGTGGTTCCTTGAGGGCTTTGATAATCAGGGCAGAGGCAGAAGGTACCACTTCAATCTGGGTCTGTCTGTTCTGAATGGTCAGTTTCACCGTAATCCTTAGACCCTTCCAATCATCGGTTGCCTTGGTGATGTCATCACCAACCTTTTTTGGAGACAGACCCAGCGGGTCGATCTTCGGAGCCAGGGCAGACATGGCACTGACTTCGCCACCAGTGCACCTCAGGTACACGACTTTGATCTCGTTGGGGTCAAACTTATGCAGCATGGCAGAGGGGGCTGGTGTCGGATGAACCCAGATTCGTGACGACCGAAGAAAGTTGCACCTTTGCCTCCCCGAGACAAAAGCCAAAAGATAATTTTCCCTCATCTTGATGCTTTAACTGTACAATGCTAATTTTTGTGAGTTCACAGTAAGGTTTAGCACTTAGTAGATCAAGTTGCTCATTATTACTCACTTTTTAAAAAACAAAACATATGCTCTTTCTCACCTGTTTGCCCTTCCATATAAACTCCTGTATTATTTTTCAAAGCTCTTAAAAAGTGGGTAGCGGGCTGCCCGGGTGGTCAGTCAGTTAAGCGTCTGCCTTCAGCTCAGGTCGTGACCCCAGAGTTCCAGGATTGAGCCCCATGTCGGGCTCCCTGCTCATTGGGGAGTTTGCTTCTCCCTCTGCCCCTCACCCCGCTCGTGCTCTCTCTCTCTCTCTCTCTCAAATAAATAAGTAAAATCTAAAAAAAAAAAAGTGGGTAGGAAAGGGAAGAGGAAAAGAAGAAGGAGGAAAAAGAGAAGAGGTCAAAGAGAAGGTGAGAGAGAAGAGGAAAAGACTAAAGCAGACAGGGGAGGAGAAAGGGGAAGAGCTCAACCTTAAAAAGACTGCATCCAACCTATAAAGTAGTTTGGAAAACAGTAACATTTGTACATTACTCAGTTTGACCATCCATGGACATGGCCAGTCTCTCCAATATTTACATGTTTTTCTATATTTACTAGGTGGACATTTTACATTAAAGTAGACTTTCAGTGCGGTGTCATGGCTTAAGTCACTCTAGGAATAATAATGGGAATCTGTCATTCTTATATAAAAATATTATGCAATATAATGGTCATGTAAACTATCTCCCAGATAAATGCAAACTTAATACAAGCATTATCTAATTGGCATCATAAGAACATTTTCCATTTTCAACTATCATGTTGGGAAGACAGGCAAGTATAATGATGAGGAGAAAATCTGGCAGTAAAATATATTAGCATTTTCATATTTTAAAAACTTAATCGAAGGAAAAACAAGATTGTACTTGCCTCAAAAATAACAGAACCTAAAGAAAAGGGTGATGAGAAAATAGGCCAATATAATAACAACTACAGTCTATATGAGAGGACAGAAAAAAAATGGCTCCTGCATAATGTGGACCACTGAAGAAAACCAAGCAAAGACCACGTAGGTACTGAACCCAGCTGCCAAGGATGCCAAAGTGCAACCTTTGCATGTGTGAGAAATACCAGTAGATGGCCAAGTCTGATTCAGATGCAAAGGAGACAGCGCTGCAGGACTAACTGGGCATGCCAGAGACCGCCCATGAGAAGGTACTAACCGAGAACCTGTGCAGAGTCGAAATAGGGAAACAAACAAAAAGGTTTAGGGCATTTGTATAAAAACGTAAATAAAGCATCTTGTTTGAGAATATTTAAGGCACTGCCTGTCTCTTGTTTCTCCCCTTACATGAAGACTGGGAGATGCGGAATTCACTGCCCCCCAGGGCACGCGAGCTGACCTGGGACTGCAGGGGTTGCACGGCTCTTTGCTGCAGTGTGCAGCTGCTCTGTCCCTTAGGACCACTAAAAGGAGGGAGAACCCCCGCTGTAGGAGGTAATAGGAAGGCGTGTCAGTGGAATCAACTTTATTTTTCCAGCATGGAAATAACCCAAGCTCTTTAGCTAGAAGGCAAGATTAAAAAGGATGCTAATATATTTTAGAAATTATAAGTTTGGCCAAAAGAAAAATTAGAGTATTTGAGTATTTCCTCTTGGTTGCCACTATATGCCATATAGCTAAATTGCACGTTGAAATGCAGCTGACAAATTTATGCAGAGAACTGGACATACGGCTATTATAGTGTCCTGTGGTAGGCTCAGTAATTGGACATTGAATCTAGCTAGGATTCATACCCAGTTAAGTTTTGCTGAGGGAAAATTTATCCTGGCAAATGGCATGATTTTTTCTAGCTGGAATTCTAAACGGGATGCGGTCCACCTGCATGGACAGCTGCTACTTCACAGATTCTTGGCCAGCAGCCAGTATGATAGAGTTGTGTGGACATTGTGTTTGCGGTTTTCCTTCGGACAAAAAGCAAGATAAGCTGGACGTGAGTTTTTGCCTTCATTTGCTTTTTCTAGCTCCTCGTTTATTTTTAGGAAACAGTACTTGGTAGGGTCATTATATTTAGTTCTGTCCAAAAAATCTTTTGATACTTTATGAATTACTTATTTTAATAAGGCTTATTAACACGGAAAATTAACTTCCTATACATTCCTAATTAGCTTTTAATACATTTTAGCTTCTCTGTTAGGAAAAGACCTATTCAACTAACTACTAGGAATTTAATTTGCATTACTGAAGGATATGATAACCACCCCTAGGGGAGAAATGTCCTTGAGATGTGTGTGTGTGTGTGTGTGTGTGTGTGTGTGTGTGTGTATGTGTGTAACTGCCATTGTCAGAAATAACTTGAATACCAATTTTTTTTCCCTTCCACATTGACCACATAAGGAATTGGCATGGTTTTCAACTAATAAATGACTTTTATTATGAAATGCTGTACAGGGACGCCCGGGTGGCTCAGTAGGTTAAGCATCTGCCTTCGGCTCAGGTCATGATCCCAGATTCCTGGGATCGAGCCCCGCATCGGGCTCCCTGCTCGGTGGGAAGCCACTTCTCCCTCTCCCACTTCCCTGGTTTGTGTTCCTTCTCTCACTGTGTCTCTCTCTGACAAATAGATAAATGAAATGCTGTACATATACATTATATGATGCTCAAATGCACTGAATTGTTTGTTTCTGTTTATATCTTATGCTTTCAATCAAGTTTTAATAAAAAATAATGCCCTAATTCTCAAATTATGTCATTTAGCATAATTTTCCAAGGTAAAAACACTGACCAGAATGAAACCAAAGGTGAGGTGCCCAAACTGAAGTAAAAGAAATAATTTAGTTAATGAATAAAAATTTGTGAAATTTTCTTAGGTTAAATTTTATGATACATGATAGTGTAATGAAATAATTTATGATATCAACATTCATTTTCTTCAACTATAGCTCTTATTTTTCATCTCTCAATTGACCTAGTTTCCTTGATTTTTCTGGAAAGAAAATTATTTTTTACATATTGAGAGGATTTTCATTAATAGAAGAAATATTCTATATTTAAATTGTGTTGTGTTTAAAGAGCCTGGGTGGCTCAGTTGGTTAAGCGACTGCCTTCGGCTCAGGTCATGATCCTGGAGTCCCGGGATCGAGTCCCGCATCGGGCTCCCTGCTCGGCAGTGAGTCTGCTTCTCCCTCGGACCCTCCCCCCTCTCATGCTCTCTCCCTCTATCTCATTCTCTCTCTCAAATAAATAAATAAAATCTTTAAAAAAATAAAGAATATACATCGTAAGGAAATACTTTTTTGGAAACATCTTGGAAATAAATGAATGAATTTGATATAAAGATTTCATGAGCACATTTGATACAAAATTAGGTCATGTAAGGTAAGGATAAGAATTATTCGGTAAGGATATGTGAATTATCTTTCAAGAACTGAATAAAATAACTAAAACAAAAAAATTCACAGTAATGTATAAATCCTTTTTTATACATAAAGGGATAACAAATTAATTTAAATATTTTAGACTACATCAATTATATTTTCTTCTCATTTTGCCTCAAATACATAGAAAAATAAAGGCTTTTTATTGGCTAGGAATAGCTATGTACTCTATATAACAATAAGCAGGCCACAAACCAATAAGTAACATAAATTGAAACTATCTAGATCTTCTATAATGCAGGATCTATTATTTTCTCAGCAAGTAAGGAAATCAAGGCAGGTTGCTTGTTTTATGATAGTTTACCATAGGTGCCTCTTCCAATGGGATGATCTCTCAGGTTCTTCAAGCCCACAAGAGTTCATGACCCAGACTTTCATATTCTGGACAGTTAATGATATTTAAATACCGCTGAAATTGTGTGTATATACTTAAATACCCTCGAAATTATGTGTATAAATTATATGCAGGCAGGTATATGTAAAACTGTGAGTCTCAGAAATCACCCATTTGAGGGGTAAGCTGGCTGTAACTCAAAAATGAATGAAACAATGTAGTTATCCTAAGCAACTTTCAGAACAGGGAGAAGGGTGGTCTAACAGACATATAAATAACTCATTATACTACAAAGCAGAATAACATACATGCCATAAAGCTGTAAAAAGTTCTCAATAAACATAACAGGAGGAATATTTAATCATTCATTCCCAAATGGGGGGGCTGTAAAAATTGCTTTAAGAAGGAGATAATAATTCAGCTGGACTGCATGTTCAGGAAGCATAGGTAAATAACATTTTGGACTGGTAGGACAATGAAAACTAAGGTGCAGACAACTGAAAGTATGTGATGTCCTGTGGCTGAAACATGACAGGTATAGAATAGTTATTTTATAGATGACATAAATGACATATTACAAAGCAATGGGTTACAACTAGAAGTTTTTGTTTTTTGTTGTTTTACAAAGAAAGTGAGATACAATGAAGCTATTTTCAACACTGTTTGTTACATTTGTTGTGCTACCGTTGATGGAAGCAGATGTGTCAAGAAAGGAATAATTGAGTGAAAACATGGCTACAGAGGGCCTTGCTGTGTGACAACTAAGGTGATGATAATGATTATATGGTGATGGTGACAGTGATGGTGAGGGTGGAGTTAGTGACGTCAGCAACCTGGAGTGCAGCACTGACTACTTACCGAGTACATGGATCATGAACTTGCTAAAAGTCAATATCCATTATCACTAATCTTTTTTCCCCCTTTATCCCTAATGTTAATAGCAAGTCTCTGGGGACAATTTATCTCCCTCAGATAAATAAAGGAGCCTTGGAAGAATTAAATAGCTCTGTTAAGGTCACATAGTATCAGAGGCCAGAATGGCCCCACAGTCCATATATATATTTTCCATGTTTCAAGGTTTTATTTAAATTCTAGTTAATTAACATACTGTGTAATATTGGCTTTAGGAGTAGAATTTAATGATTCTCACTTACATAGAACACCCAGTGGTCATCCCAACAAGTGCCCTCCTTAATGCCCGTCACCCATTTAGCCCATCCCCCAGCCACCTCCTTCCATCAACCCTCAGTTTGTTCTCTATAGTTAAGAGTCTCTTATGGTTTGTTCCCCCCCCTCTTTTTTCCCCTTCCCCTATGTTCATCTGTTTTGTTTCTTAAAGTCCACACATGAGTGAAATCATATGGTATTTGTTTTTCTCTGACTGACGTATTTTGCTTAGCATAATACACACTAGCTCTATCCATGTTGTTGCAAATGGCAAGATCTCATTCTTTTTGATGGCTCAGTAATATTCCATTATATATATATATATATATATATATATATATACACACCAATATTCCATTACACATACACACACACACATACACACAGAGACCACATCTTCTTTATCCATTCATCAGTTGATAGACATTTGAACTCTTTCCATAATTTGGCTATTGTTGTTAATGCTGCTATAAACGTCATGGTGCATGTGCCATTCAAATCAGCAGCCCATATATTTAGACTTTCACCATGGTGATTCCCATTTGTGATAGAAAAGGGGCACACATTCTAAAAACCAGAGGATGTAATGAGGAGGTTCTATCAAAGCTTCAAGTAGAATCAAGTAACAAGTGTATAAATATGATAAACAAATACTAAAATCAGTCATTTTAGAGGTCATTCATGATGTCAGAGAAGAGTTTCCCTAAGTATAAGGGACAGAAATATTGGTGGTAAGCCTCCAGGAGTTTTTAGGGAGATAAGGAGAGACAGGATGTTATTTTGAAGGAGGAAAGCAAATCAAAAGATTTTTTTTCCCTCTTTTGCTTGTTACAACAGGAAAGTCTCAAGCATCTTCAGGGCTTGCAGAAAAAACTGTAAGAAGTGAGAAGGAAATTTCTGGAGTATATGGGAAAATGAAGGGGCATAGCACTGGGGAAATGGAACCGTGTATGATTAAAACACTGGTAATTAAGCTGGCCAAAGCCACAGATTTAGAAACTGAAGTATTTTACTTGGAAATAAATGGTCAGATAGAGAATGAATCTTAGGCTAAGAATTAGTTACAGCAATGGGGTGGAGGTAAGGGAACTGCCAAGATTCAGCAATAAATTCAGAGGCTCTGCTTAGAGAAAGGTAGTGTCCAAGAATGAAATCATTTTTCAAAGTGCAGGCAGATGAAGAGTTCCTATAAAGTTGAGAGAGGTAAACAAAACACAGCAATGGGGAAATCAGGAGAGATAATACTCACACATCTGGGCAGGGGGAGAAACAGAAATTATGCTCTGAAAGGGGTTGCATACTTTTTTGATAAAGAATAAAGAAGGGGAGGGATGCCCAAACTGGAAAGAAGTTGAAGTAATCCTCAATAAATGGTTTCTAACTTTCCAGACAGTAGGACTCCGACAGGGTGGAGAAGAGAGTGTAAAGGTTTAAGAAGCACCAGAAGTTATGTAACAGCCATTTTGGGGATATTATGTCATGCTACAGATATGAGATATGGAGCTGGTAACAACCCTATGAACTTGGCTGAATGCTACATGATATTTCACAAATGGAAGCCACATGTTATGTGATTAAATGTCTATTATCACACTGTGAGGAAAACTATACCCAAACAGTTGTAATCACTCCATAAATGTAAAAATGTGTTCTGTGCAGAAGCAGTATATCTGCAACTATTAGAATACCAAGGGTTTTGGAATTAAACAGTCTCTCTTCCTTGAGGCAACTTCCTCCAACACTGGAGGCCTTATGATAAACAAAACAAGCCCCAAGCTCCCATCTGGTCTCTGTGTAGCATGGACAGCCTGTGTAAACCCTCAGTGATTTTTTTTTTTTCCTGGGGGGGCTATTGAATATAGGGCCTGCAGTAAAGTGAGCACCTGCACTGCAGGAAAATAAGCCATGGCCATTCTATCAAACTGATTTTGAAAACAAGGAGACTGTGATTTTATTTACTACTTTGCGTATTTATTTAGGTGATGGCTTTCTTCCACAAGCCTAGCTCTATATTGCTCTGCACACACCATTCCCCTTGGATTTAAAGTGCTCTGCACATGGAAAGGGAAGTACTGTATGCACTTGAAATATTATCTTATTAAATTGTTTTAGTTCTTAACTCTCATACCCATGGGGTAGATAGGAAGGAAGCAGTGTTATTTAATTATAAAGTAACTCTCTCCTTAACCAAATGTTTTAAATTATACCAAAACAATTTTTTCATTGGTGGCATTTAAATGGAAGTTATATACAGCCATCTCCTGGGGCATTAGTACTCTGTCCTCTACCCTTAATTTGACCTGAAGAGATTTCCCAGAGCTGAGTTAGCCAGCGGGTGAAGGAAGCGGAAACATGCCAACATGCCCATTAATCGGAACTCTAGACTTAGAGAACACATATATTAATGTTTTCTAAAAGCCCTTTTTTTTAAAGGTCCTGGAAAAAGGCAGAAGAGTTTTTCCTCTACCTGAGAATTATCTTCCTTTAAAGCACTTATTTTTAAAAAGAATTTTATTTTAGCAGGAAGCTAAATAAATGGACCATGTCTACATCAGACGGTTGACACAAAACAACAAAACACTGCTTATCAGAAAATGGAAAGTCTTAGGTGCAACATTACAAAGCAAATGCCCTGAGTAAATTCTTCAGAAAAATATTTCCCTTGCCTGCAACCTTTCCACTGCCTGACAAACAAAGCTGCTCTTCTCTCTTCTATCATAAATATTTTGAATCTCTCTCTCCCTCATTCCTTCAAATACTGAATGTTCAATTTTCCCTGGGCTGATCTGTGCTCCCTTCAAACTCCCATTATCTTTGTTCATCTTTCATTGATCATCTGCCGCAACGTGGCTGTTCTCAACTGACTTTCATTTCTTTTAGGTCTACATCAAGCTCATCCTAGGCAGAAGGCCTCACCATCTAATTCTCTAAGAAAAATACACACAGACCATCAAATGTATCATGAGCTCATTCCTGGAGCTGCCCTCTACTTCGACCCATACTTTCTTTATCCTGCTTGGTCAGGCCAAAACTTCCCAGACACCTGACCAACATCTCCTCCTCCTGAGGTGGCCTCTCACCTGCCCTCATCAATGGCAGCATATATTTTGTCTCACTTGTCTGTCTTCTTCCTTTATGTCTTTAAACATAATCATATCTACAGATGAGGAAGGATCATCCTCTACCATCAAAATGTACTTGACCTTACCGCTCATTCCCGTAGCCATTCTGAGCCTCTGTTCTTCTCTCCTTAGTGCCTTCAAACTGGCTTCTGCTCTCACTCATTTGTGTCAAATGCAAACATGTTTATAGATCCATTCAACCGCAAACACGTGTAGTCACACGCACACACAAAACTCATATGAGCAGAGAGGCACACATCTCACCCTCTCAGGATTCTCCTTCTGCTTGACACCGTTACATTCAACTTATCTAGTTTTTCTCCAATACCTTCAATACTTTGTCTGTTTGGCTGGCTGTTCTTGCTCATGGTGTCACCCTATGTCTCCTTCCCCAACCCCAAGACCCCTCCAGTCAAGAATACTGCTCAGGACTCAGTCCTCAATCTTCTGCTCTGCATCTCAGTGAGAGCATCCATGCTCATATCTACAACTTCTCAAATGGTGGGTTTTCAAATTTCCCTCTGCTTCCTTATTCTCCACTCACAAGTGACATCTCACAGTAAGCATTCTAATATCAAATAGAGTCTCATCTAGATTTAGGTTCTGAGGTACCTGAGTTGAGGAACCATATCTTCTATTTTATACCCTGCTCACCTCTCAATTCCCCTGTAACAATACTTTGCAGATAGTGACCTTACAATGAAAATTTACTGATCTCCCATTAGCGCTATGTTAAATGCTGAGAAGTAAAGAATACAGATAAAACGCAGTGCTTGTCTTCAGAGTCCACCAGCAGAGGCACAAAGCTGTGAATGGTATGGTAGCAGGAGCGCAGAGTGTGATAGGAGTGAACGGGAGACAAGAAGGCCTCACTTCGTTACACTTAATGATCACCTTTTCCCAAATTCCCTGTCTCTCTCACTCCCTCATTCAAGATCCTCCTCCTCTAACTAGAGGGTTGGCAGAGAAAGAAAGTGTTCACAGACCAACGGAAGTCTGATTTTCCTAATCCAACATGGGGATAACACTGTCTATCCTGCATACCTCATGATTAACATGAGGATCAAATACACATTGCACCTGAAAGCAGTTTATATGTATTTTTATCCTTAGTTTTAATCTTTGACTTCCAGAGAAAAGTTAAACTTGCTTCCTGACTGAAGGAGTGACCCAAACCACAATGTGACACTAAGATTTTCCCCCAGGGACCTGTTCTTTTATAGAACTCACATTTCCTCTGAATTTATATTCACTTCATATTTTTAGTTGTTACCTCAGACGAGTAATATAGCCTCTCTGATTCCCAAAGTCCTTCTATTTAAGGTGATTTAATTTCTAAATCCCACTTTAAAATGACCTTGTGCTTTTTAAAAATTGCATCTCTAACAGTCTAGCAAAAATTTCCAAGTTGGTACCCTTCCAAGACCTCAAACCAAATTTGTCATGTTGTCTTAGGGATTCACCAGTCCCTCCAATCAGCACCAGGCTACTTTATTTTTGTCAATGACATATCATTTTAAAAATGTACCGGGTTAGGAAAATGATTTTTCTTTACTTTCACTATCCTACCCTCACATTGTCACTGATATTTTTGTATACAAATTCTGTTCTCCGTATAAATCATGTATAGTGTATATTACCACAGTTTATCCTATCATCTAGGGTGATGCCTTTTCCACAGTAACTCTTCCTGGTTTTGATGAAAATGATGTGTTGTCATTTATTCAGGCTCACCCTATTAACATCTTCCACGTGTACCTCTGTTTCTTGTGTCCTACTTCAAATGCTATCTCTGTTAAAAGTAAATACAACTCTGAGAAACAAACTGAGGGTTCTGGGGGGGGGGGATGGGTTAGCCTGGTGATGGGTATTAAGGAGGGCACGTATAAGCAAACAACGAATCATTGAACACTACATCAAAAACTAATGATGTAATGTATGGTGACTAACATAAGATAATAAAATTAAATTAAATTTAAAAAAAGGCACAGCAAAATATCAAAAAAAAAAAAAGTAAATACAACTCCTTCGCTTTCCATCAGCATCTACTTAAGGATTTCCAGAGCCAACTCCGTTCTTTTATCACCCAAGGCCTACCTGAGTTTTCGAGGTTAATTTGCTTCCAGTTTCTCCCACCACTAAAATATTTCACAGGTCTATACCAGATGTACACACTAAAATATGCTTTTATCAACCAAAAACAATTACTCAAGCATGGAATGTATGTGCCTGTACCCTCTGGAGTAAGAATTTGTATGTTGCCTCTTAAACTCAATCCCAAAGGCTCAGTCTGACACTTAAAAAGTGTCTATCAACTGGATCCATCTTCTCATTTCACATATTTCCCTTATTTAGTCTTTATAGCTCTGAGACTTGCTAATTCATGCCTTTATATTTCAGGAATATTCTACCATAACTGAAAAGCCATTACTTTTTTTGGGCTAAGCCATTTCCTATAACCTCTAATAAGCTGATTCCATATCCCAATTTTAATTTCTCATAATACTCATAATGCATTCCCTTATAATTTATTTATATATACTTACTTTATCACTTCAAATTTTCATACACAAATTTTTACCCAATTAGATCATATATTCCTGAAAATCTAAAACCTTTGTTATAAATGTCTGTATTTTTGATGGTATCTGGCATGGGCTGATGTGGGATAGTTCGCTAATGATAATTGAATTGAATTAACACAGAACTACAGGAAATATGTAATTAGTTCCCAGTCATTCATATTACTACATTACATCCTCAGGGCACTTTATGTTATTGTGGACAGAGGATTTACAGTGGTGTCACACACAAAGTTTGTGCTCTATAAATAATCATATATACTTAATACTTAAAGTAATTGAGAAATGTCTTCTTCCACTTATGTTCCCTCTACATATGAAACAGGATTTTCTAGCAGTGAATGGACCCTGATTTTGACAATGGCTACAAACAGATGGGGGAGGGAGGATACAGTATATTTGTGTTTTCTTTGTAAACCATCAGTTTTTCTTATTTCTCTAACAGGTTGCATTTTGAATTATTTGCATGCAAAATGCTTCCTTGATATGGGAGAAAATTTAATAAGCTTTTGGTTATGTAAATGTGTTAAAATACCTAGGAGACAACCATTTTGCATAATGATATATTTTTAAATAGGTTCTTCCTGTCTCCATGAACTTATAATTCTGCCGTTTTGTTTTATTTTATTTGAATATGAAGGCGGGTCTGTGACTGGGCAAAAGAGAGATGCAGTGGAAGTGTGCTTTCCTATGCTAAACTTTGGCATATTAAGGGCAGTGGGACGGGGTGGAAGTCAAGTGGTCATAAATTGTTTGGGAGTGATCTAGTTAAGGATAGCCTTATTGAGGTGAGGAAAACTGGCCTATGAAACATGGTTGAAGGCAAAGCAAGGGACGCTTGCTCAACAACGGACTACATCTTATCTTATGGAGCCTGAGAGCAGTCATATCTAGAACTGAGTTGTGGTCATTCTTGCCTGTGGCTGGCATTTTCAGTAAGTACTGTGAGATAGTCAAGCTTGGATTTAGCTGTGCTCTGAGGGACAGGTTACAGGAGCAGCTTGTCCAGGTGGAGGAGAAGCCATCCTACGAGAGGGAAGCTGCACTTGAGGGGCAAGAAACAACCCCAGAAAAGTGGGACAACAGTCTGAGCAACCCAGGGCAGATGGGTGGGAGAAGTACAAGTTCCTTGGAACTCCCAAAAATACATAGAAAAAGGAGCCTGGGAAAGGACGCACTTCTTGCAGTTCAGCATGCTGCAATCTAGGCAAATGGCTCTTTGGTCCTTAAAGGTTGATGTCTGATGTCTGATATCTGCAACATTTCAGTGAAATGCTTTAAAAATGTGCTGTTTTTCTAACCTCTATTATACACATCTTCCATCAACTCATACCACCCCCACCTCTACCCCACATCTCTACCCCCACTCCATCTGCTGGTCACTGGTAGGTTTTAAAACGCACAGCAAAAGAGGTTGTTAAAAATAAGGCAGAGATGAATGGAAATCTTGCAGAATAAAGAAATTGTTGTTAAATGCCAGAAAGAAAAAAAAAATGTGATAAACAAAGTTGTAAGCAAGATAAAATTAAAAATTAATTGACCAGTTTCTTGTTACTATTTTGCTTCAGTGCAACTACTTAGAAGAACTACATTTGATAATATGGAAGAATAAGGGCTAATGTATTCTAATTTATGGATTCAGTTATTCACAGGCTCTAAAGAATAGGAATACAAAAACACTGTTCTTGTGCAGTCAATAATGCATATGACCTATTTTGACTTATCCTTTCCCACAAATCCATCCTACCCCCAAGTCACATAGATTGAAACTGTGTACTCAATGCTGTGTAAGTCAGAAACATAAAAAAGCTTTTATAACAGCTCAGCAATTACAAGAAATCCCAGTGTTGAATAAAAGTCCCTTGCTTTAATACTAACTTAAATATAAAAATATTCTACAAATTGCTACTTCTTTCTAGAGCAATAGTTTTTATTCTTACCACAGAATATGTGGATGCTGATGTTTATGGCAGCAATGTTAATTGTTGACTTTTAATAAACCCAGTTTTATAATATAGCTGCTGAAACTTTGATGTGATTTGTTTTCAATTATCCAGTATAATCACAAGGTAGATGCTCATTAATCAAATATCTTGGTTTGCAGAGAGATGTTGTATATGGGTCACCAATCATCCAAGAATTTGAGTACACTAAAAGAGTTAATTCCTCATTTGTTATAAGCATTCTAAGTTTTTATTGATTCAGATTGTGTTTCAGGAGCTCATGTTATTATAGGGTCATGTATATCCTTACAGCTGTGTAGAAATGCTGCGTATTACACCAAGTACAGAAGACTACTCTATGTTTGACTATTCTGACTTATTCATCAGTGGTCATAAGCCCTGACTCTGAATATCAGAGTCCTTTTTTTGTGTGTATTTTGCAACTATTCCACAGCTGCTGCTGCAGAAATGTTAGAATAGGTAACCACAGTGATTAAACCATGGTGATTTATGAAATGTAACAACACTCTATTCCTGACAACCAGTGTCATTGGACAGATTCACGCTGACATAAAACTTAATCGTGATGTAGTTATTCGAAACCACTTCTATTCAACATTACAATATGGGACTAATTTACATACAGTATTGCCCATGAAATAGTAATACTGCTAATGACAATTTTTTTGCCAAATGGTAATATGAAGGCTTGCAGGCATTTTGTTTGCCAAGAAAACTCTCAACTAGATAATTCTATTTCTAGGTTTCATAATCTCCCATAAACTATTCAGACGAGATCGGGTGTGTTCAGGGTCGTATGGCCGTAAGCCGTCCCATAAGCTAGTCAAAGGTTCTTCCATTTCACACTTTCATATCAACCTTCTTCCTTACTCCATGATTAACACCAAATTTACAAATGCGATTTGTTGAAATAATTTTATGTACAGTTCTGAGATATGCTGAAGTGTATGGAAATGGTATATTCACATTCTGAGTCAATTCTAGAAGATTCCTTCTGTTGCCTGAGAAAGGATTCTATAGGTTCAAATGGATAAAAAGAATAATTGATCAAAAAGCATGCCATTTGACCACAGACCACAAGTTCTTTTTTTTTTCTTTTTTCTTTTTTTGGATAAGTAACTTCCTCCTTTATTTAAAATAAAGTTACTTCTCACTGGATTGGAAAGCGAAATAAGGTCAAAAAATTGAGTTCACTAGAGGCTGTATGTAAAGAAAGGTATGTGGTACCAGCTTCTATTTTCTAAAGACTTAGATTTAATCCAGTGATAGACAGTCACTTAAAAAAAAAGTAGAATGAGTATTTGGAAGAGAAATAAAGGGCAGGAATGAATTCTCAAGCATGGAGAATAAATAATGATGATTCTATGACAGACATTTATTTTATTTAATATTTACATTTCACTGGTGATTATATTTACATGTTTTGTTTTAAAAATATTTTAACTTTGATGTAGTGATCCACGATCCATTGTTTTCGTATAATGATGTATTGTATGGTGACTAACATAATAAAATTTAAAAAGAAATAATTTTTTATCCAGCACATACTCAGTGCTGAGGGAAAGAAGGGATTTTCTAGCAATTACTCTGTTTGTTATCAATCAGTTTGAAGCTTTTTCTTATGCTCTGTGCCTGTTGAAAATGATTTCTCTCAAGAAAGCCTGGCTCTGTAGACACAGTTCAGGAAAGTGAGGTCTTTGAGGTTCCTGTGCCAGGTCCTGTAGCTGTGTTTTTAGACCCTAAGACCAAAATCTCTGAGGCCTGAGCCTTGTTTTGGATTCAAAAGTACCTGTGCTACTCCAGTGTTACTTCAACAGCCCATTAGGGTAGAGATTCAAAACATGATACCAACAAAGGGCCTAGGTTTAAAGTGCTCTGTTTCAGCTTCTGTGGGTCTGTTGACAATAATCTTGTTTATTTTGCACTAGAATCTGGCAGTTTTAATAACGCTTCTTTTTAAAAATTTTATCTCCCGTAACAAGGAGTTCTTAATCGATTGGTCCATTACCACAAACTCTGTCATGAATATGAACGTTATATAAATGTTTGCCTTTGAGTGATTTCACCATTTTTGCTGCGCACTATTCATGTACAGATAATTCATTGCTCTCTGAGAAGCAGTGCAGAACATCACATCTACGTGAGCCTATTTTTCTGTTCACACAAGAGTCTTCATTCAGATATATACATACACACACACACACACACACATATACTTATATATAAACAAATTTACATATTACATGTGGTTATATAATTTAATTCACAGAAGGCAATTTAGTTTCCAATTTCCTGAGGGCCTCATTGCCTCTTGTCATGCCTACCCGAACCTTGTGTGAACCATCACTAGTACATGCAGCCTTAACAAGGTAGTGACTTACGGAAGCTATAAGATGACTCTGAGCCTGCTGCTTTTTTGACAGATATATTCTGTCCATAAGACACAACAACCCAATAACGGCAAATTCAACAATCCACTAGGGAAAACAAGTGGACTTTGGGACTAAGAACATAGAGTGAAACATTAGAGTATATGAAAATCAAATTATCTTCAAAGAGTATTAAATAAAATTTAAATGTTAGTTTTAAAAGGATTAGAGAGTCAAAAAATTACAAAAGAAATCAAATGAATACTTTTGGAGAGTCTGGAAAACCTACATAAGAAAAAATCAATAAATAAAAGACAGAAAGCCCAAGGATAAATAATAAAATGCTCTATGAGAAAGGAAGAGTGAAGAAGGAGAACAGTTTTACAACCAAAGAAAGGAATGCTCGAGGGCCACTAAGACAACATTCATTTCACAAGGCACCATGGCCTGAGCTCTATTAACTTATCTGATTATATAAAAATTATAACACTTTCTACAGTGAGATTCTTCCTTAACAAATCACAGAAAGGTTCTTGTAAATCAATAAGAAAACATAAATAATCATAATAAAGAAGGAGAAGTTGTCTAGAGATATGAACAAGAGGTATCCAGGAAAAATACAAATCACTAATAAACATAGGAAAAAGTTCTCATCTCACTAGTAATCAAAGAAAGGTAAATTAAAACAATAATATGATCATTAAAATTACATTAGCAAATATTGTTCATTTTTAGATAAATTATTTAAATTGATAATATCCTGTGTTGGCAAGGCAATACCAGAAAAGATATTCTCAAGTTTTATGAAAGTTGATTTGCAGGACTAATTAAAAATAAAAAACAGAAAAACAAAAATATACATATCCGTGATTGAGAATTCCAAATACAGGAATGCATCTATAAGAAAATCTGTACAGAGTCATTGACTGTGGCACTTTTTACAATAAAAATGGCCATCAACAGAAGAATGGCAAACAGCGACTGACAAATGCTGTGCTGTCAATAACTGTAACATTATCATCAACACCACCTTTATTACAAACTATAAAAAAAAAGCCACAGAAGGAAAGCTGTGTTATATTATAAAGTGCAAAAGGCCAGCTGCAGCACAAAATAAATGATAAGACCTCTCTGGGGAAAAAAGAGGAACTAGATATGTTTATATTATATTATATTATTATATTAATAGGTATGTTCTAAATTCATTTCTAAATACATATAGACAGATATATGGACACAGATGCATGATGTAAGATAAATATATAAGTGACATATATGGACGTGATGCACAAAAATCCTGTGGAAGGATGGAAGGATACATATGGATTTTTTTAAATACTTTTTTATTGTAGTGAAGACACACATAACATTTACCTTCTTAACTGTTTTCAAGTGTACAGTTGAGTAGTATTGAATATATTCACACTGCTGTGAAACAACTCTGGAACATTTCATCTCTCATCCCAAAAAATCTATACCCATTAAACCATAACTACCCTTTTTCTCTGTTCTCTTTCAACTGTACCAACTCATTTTTCAAAGAAAACCTTATTTCTGAGAATGAAGGGCATAGAGACTGTTTTTATTTTTCTTTCTCCTCTGTCAGAGAGAAATCCCAGAGAAAGTAGGAAAACTGTCAGATTTATATTTAAATGCACATCACCTGTTATTGGAAAGTCTCGACTCTTCCTTCAGACATTTAAGTTGTGATATACTATATAAACAGTACGTTTAATTAGGAGTTGGAAAATCTACAATGTATGCTGAATTCAAACTACTTTACATCATGAAGAAGCTTCTCATTAGCAATGATTTATGGTAAGACTGAAAAAATAACACACAAGCAACTGATTTTCCAGGATTTCTCCAAAAGTCAGTTGCAAGGCTATAGTACTCTGTGAAAGACATCATTGAGTCTTACAACTCTTATTTCAGAGAAAATGTTGTTGTATAGCTTTCTTCACTTCTAGGCTAAATTCTTCATATAAGATACATGTGTGTTCAGTTTTTTAATTGAACTTTTAACAAAGGAATTTGGGTTCAAAAGTTTTATGAAATTTCTCATGTTCCCCTTCTTACTAATGGAACATAATCATTTCTGAGTGATGATGAGATAACTTTCACACTTAGCTAAAAGTTTATAAGGAAAAGAATGTAAAATAGGAAGATAGAAAAGAATATGTAAAAGAACATTTCATCAGAAGCAAACATTTTAGGCTCTAAGGAGTCAACGACGTGAATTCAACATGCTCCCTCAGTAAGCCAGTTTGATATTAGATTACCTGTTCACATATCTGGATGGAAAAGCCACTATGACCCCAGTGGTAAAGAAAACCAGACTGCTTGTGTTCAAGTATCAGCACCACCACCTGCTAGCTGTGTAACCTTGGGGAGGTCAGTTGGTCTCTTCTGCCTCAGTTTCATAATCTGTATGGTGTGGATAAAAACAGTATTTCCTAGAAAACAAAAATATTTCTTTTTTTTGCAGGGGGTGGGGTAATAACCCAGATCAACTTCTTAATTCCCTCAGCTAAAATGCAGATCATCACTTGCACAACAAGTAGGAGCAAAGGTTGGATCATGGGAAGGATTTACTTGGCCTCCAACTTCCCCTCTATGTTTCAGTTCCCACAAACTCAATAGTTTATAAGAATAGAAATGAAAGAAAAGGTTGTGTCCCAATTTAAATTCTATAAAAAATTACTGATGTCCTTCTGAAAGATTGAAGCTAGTTTTTCAAAACATATCGATACAAGTAAATATTATGTCTTACTAACAATATAATATGTGAAAAAATAACTGCAACTATTGGACACATATTTTTAAAATGAAAGTACATTTAAAATTAACACTGACATTGTGGCCCATATAATGCCATGGTTCCCATGAAATTTATGATTCACTCTCACTAGCCAACTTGGGATGTTTTTAGAAACACTGTATCAAATTCTAAAACCACCCTTCTGCTGTCCCCATCTGAAGTTAATGATACAAGTTAAGCTTTTCTAAAAGGTGTTTTACTTAACTATTTTGTTTGTTGTTATTTGATTTCTATCACTTTATTTTTTTAAGATTTTATTTGTCAGAGAAATAGAGAGAGAGCGTGCGCGCGCGCACGAGCGAGCCCACAGCAGGGGGAGCTGTGGCTGAGGGAGAAGCAGGCTCCCTGCTTAGCAAGGAGCCCGATGTGGGACTCGATCCGAGGACTCTGGGATCATTACCTGAGCCAAAAGTAGACACTTAACTGACTGAGCCACCCAGGCGTCCCTGTTTTCTATTTATCACTTTAAGGATTAGTATAACCAGAGCCCTTTGAAAAGCTTGCCCAAACACATAACACCATGTCTGATTATAAATGGCACAGACCTTCACTCACTTAAACATACCGAGATTTGTTTTGAAAGGAATTCTTTATTGATTAACAGAAAACAATTCATGTAGAAAACATTATATTGGCCTAATCAGGTGCACAGTAACTGACAGAAGACAGAAGCCAGAATGCTTTGGGTAGATCTACTACATTCAAATACAGGCATACCTCACAGATATTGCGGGTTAGGTTCCAGACCACTGAAATATTGACTTGCAATAAAGCAAGTCAAATGAAAAGTTAGGTTTATACTAAACTGTAGTCTATTAAGGATGCAATAGCATTGAAAAAAGAAAGTTCTTAATTTAAAAAGTGTTTATTGCTAAAAAATGCTAACCATCAATATGAGTTTCAGTAAGTCATAATCTTTTTGCTGGTGGAGGGTCTTGCCTCAATGTTGATGGCTGCTGACTGATCAGTGTGGTGGTTGCTGAAGGTTGAGGTGGTTGTGGCAGCTTCTTAAAATAAGACAACATTGAAGTTAACCACATCAATTAACTCTTACTTTCACAAATACTTCTCTGAAGCACGCAATGCTATTTGATAGCATTTTACCCATAAAACTTCTTTCGAAATTAGAGTCAATCATCTAAATCTGCCACTGCTTTATCAGCTAGGTTTATGCAATATTCTAAATCCTTCATTGTCACCTCAGCAATCTTCACAGCATCTTTACCCAGGAGTAGATTCCATCTCAAGAAACTACTTTCTTTGCACATCCATTAGAAGCAACTCCTCATCTGTTCAAGTTTGATCAAGAGATTGCAGCAATTCAGTCCCATCTTCAGCCTCCACTTCTAATTCTAGGTCTCTTCCTGTTTCCACCACATCTGTAGTTATTTCCTCCACGGAAGTCTTGAACTCCTCCACATCATCCATAAGGGTTGAAATCAACTTCTTCCAAACTCTTGTTCACGTTGATATCTGAAACTTTTCACATGAATCACACATGTTCTCAATGGCATCTAGAATGGTAAATCCTTCCCAAAAGATTTTCAAGTCATTTTGCCCAGATCCATCAGAGGAATCACTATCAGTGGCATATACAGCATTACAAAATATATACCTTAAAAAATAAGACTTGAAAGAAAATCACTCCTTGATCCATGGGCTATAGAATGCATATTGTGTTAAGAGACATGAAGACATTAATTTCATTGAACATCTCCATCAGAGCTCTTGGGGGAGCAGGTGCATTGTCAATGTGCATGTTTTGAAAGGAAGCTTTTTTTTCCTGAGCGGTAGTTCTCAACAGTGGGCTTAAAATATTCAGTAAACCACGTTATGAACAGATGTGCTGTCATTCAGGTGTTGTTATTCATTCACAGAGCAGAGGCAGAGTAGGTTTAGCATAACTCGTAAGGGCCCTACAATTTTCAGAATGGCAAAAGAACACAGGCTTTCACTTAAAGTCTCCAGCTACATTAGCCCCTAAGAGAGTCAGCTCGTCCTTTGAAGCTTTAAAGTCAAACAGTGACTTCTCTTCTCTAGCTATGGAAGTCCTAGATGGCATCTTCTTTCAGTAGAAGGCTGTTTTGTCTACACTGAAAATACGTTGTTTAGAGTAGCCACCTGTTTATTATCTCAGCTAGATCTGGATAACTTGCTGCAGCTTCTACATCAGCACCTGCTGCTTCACCTTGCACTTTGATGTTATTCTTTCCTTAAACCTCATGAACCGACCTCCCCTTTCTTCAAATTTTTCTTCTGACTCTTCCTCAGCTCTCTCAGACTTCATAGAATTGAAGAGAGTTAGGGCCTTGATCTGGATTAGGCTTTGCCTTAACGGGAATGTTGTGGCTGCTTTGATCTTCTGTCCAGACCACTCAAACTTTCTCCATATCAGCAACAAGACAATTTCACTTTCTTATTATTCTTGTGTTCACGGAAGTAACATTTTTTGTTTCCTTCGAGAATTTTTCCTTTGCCTTCACCACTTGGCGAGTGTTTGGTGCAAGAGGCTTAGCTTTCAGCCTATCTCAGCCTTTGACATACCTTCCTCACTAAGCTTAGTCATTTCCAGCTTTTGATTTAAAGTGAGAGACCTGTACTCTTCCTGTGACTGGAACACTCAGAGGCCTCTGTAGGTTATTGGCCTAATTGCAATACTGGTTTGTGTCAGGAAATAGGGAGGCTGGAAGAGAGGGAGAGAGACAAGGAACTGCAAGACAGTGGAACAGTCTGAACACACAGGACACTTATTAAGTTCGCCATCTCATATGGGTGCAGTTCATGATGCCCCAAAACATTACAATGGTAACATCAAAGATCACTACTCACAGGTCACCACAACAAATACCATACTAATGAAAACTTTTGAAATATTGAATTAGCAAAATGTGACACAGACACACAAAGTGAGTGAATCTTGTTAGAAAAATGACACTGATAGATTTGCTCAATGCAGGGTTGCCACAAAACTTCAATTTGTAAAACACACAATGTTGCAAAGCACAATAAAGTGAAGGACAATAATAAAACGCATGCCTATAATTGGCATTAATCTCCTATGGTTTCGCCTGTGTTGATGAATATTTTTGTTCACTTGAAAATGCTAACTGAACATCTTCCTTTACAAGCTACAATCTTTTACAAGCAGTTAATACAGAGAGTTGAACAAAAGCAAAGAGAGTTGGTTATAAACAAGTAGGTGAGATAATGAAACTGAACGACTACTGATAGCTTAAAGTACAGTGAACTACAAGGGATGGCTTAATGTCTGTTATTCATTAACCTACGATCTGATATGTAAACATTATGTAAATTGCATTTAGTACTACGGATTTTTTTTTTAAAACTCGGAGTTAAGGAAAGAAAATTCACTTTCCTGGTCAACTAAACCATAGCTCCTTCCTTTCTTGACCTTCAACACCACCCATCCCCACTCACATCTGAGTTTATAGTTACAAAATAAAACAAGCAGAAAAATGTCTCCAAGCGTTCTCCCCTGCATATATACTATCTACCTGCAACTGTACTGTAGACTCTGGTTTCCTTCCTCTCCCTCCATGCTCCTACCTGAAGAAAGGTTCTCCAACTGTGCACCAGAAACAACCCCTCTCTCACCTACTTAAAGGCAAGCTTTTATCCTCTTGGCTCCTTATGTCATCAAACTTCTCCTCTCTTCAGTATAATTATCACCAGCATAATAAAGCATGTTAAACTTTCTCCCACCTTAAAAACAAATCAAAACAAAGCTCCTACCTGATCGCACATACCTTGCCAATATCAATTCATTTGTCTACTCCACTTTCCAACAAAGTTCCTAGGAAGAGGTATCTTTATGGATTGCTTCCAATCACTCCCTTTCCCATTCACCCTTAAACCTAATCCATTTATGTCATGCAGATTTCTTCCCTTTAAAACTGCACAGAAGGGAAGAACTCTCAGGAAGGTCATCAATGACCACCATGCTGCTAAGTCATCAGTCAGTGATCTGTCCTCATTTATTTGCCTGATAGCATTATTTGAAACATTCGCTCATGCCATTCCCCTTTCTTGACCTGGAGTACAGGACACCGCACTCTTTAGTTTTCTGTCTTACTGATCAGTCCATCTCAGTCTCTGCTGTGTCCTTTTTATGTGTCCAAAGGTTAATGTTGGAGTCACCAGACCTCTTTGGGTCATAGTCCTCAGATCTCTTCTCTATCTACAACCACTTTCTTGGTAAGATAATGCAATTTTATTAATTTTAAATATCCATGGACAACCTCCATATTTTTATCACAACTTGGACCTCTCTTGAACTCCAGAGTTGCATATATGATGCTTTTATTTGAATGTGAACTACATATTTCAGGTTTATTAGGAACCAAACCAAACTAGTGCTCTCCTTGCAAAACCTGCTTCTCCCATGGTCTTCCTTGTCTCAGTAAATAACTGAGCAACTCTTAGTTGTGCAGGCCGAAAACCTTAAGATCAGCCCTGTTGATTACCCTCTTACCTTCAATTCCATGCCTAAGCATTCATGACATCCTGTTGGTTCTTGCCTCAAAACAGCCAGACTCTAATAATCTGTCACCATCTCCACCACCTTCTCCCTACCACCATAGTTACCCCCCTCATTCGGCACAGGCAAAGTCATTTTCTCTCCTGGGTTACAGGGATACCCTCTTAACTAAATGGTCTCCCAGCTTCCAATGTTGTCCTCCCAACTGTTTCTCAGCCTAGCGGCCAAGGTAATCCATTTAAAATATCTGCCAGAAAAATGTCACTCCTCTACACAAAATCCTCTGATGATTCTTCATCTCACTCAGAGAAACAACCAGAGTTCTCACAATGGTCTGTGTGATGATACGAGCTCTGGATCTCTCCTTACAACTCAGACTTCGTCTGTACTACTCCCTCCCTTACTCAGTTTGTACAAGCCAAAGTGGCCTGCCATGCTTCCTCTAGCTTGCCAGCGATGCTCTGGTTTTATATCTTCTCATTTACTATTTCTTCTGGTGGGAACTGTTTACCCCAAAATGGCAGCATGGTTCACTCCTTTTTCCCTTCTGATCCTTGCTCACATTTCACTTTCTTACTGAGGCCCTACTGAACACTCTATTAGAACCTTATTCCATTCTTCCCAGCAACGCTGTTCCTTTTTTATTTTTCTCCATCCACCAGGCAGATTACATAAGTAACTGATGAATGTGTTTATTGTAGACTTTCACCCACTAACATATGGACTCCCATTATTTCTTGTGTACCTTGTGAACGATTGTATCATTAACCCCTAAAGCAGTGCTTGGCTCAGAGGAAGCGTTCAATAAATATTTACTGTTGGAGACTTCCAGTTTGACATTTCTTAGCGTTAGCTTGAAAGAGTCTTTATGGGAAGCAGAGCTGATTTCTGACCACTGAGATTACTACTAGATCAGCAAGGGAGAAGAGACAATCTCTGTTTGAATCCTCCTATTTCAGGGCCCCCAGCTTCCCTGGCCTTAGTTTCCCAGCATGGATCTCCACTGTCCTCCCCACTCCTGCCTTCTATCTAGTGCCTGACAGTAGCATCCATATTGCATATGGGGAAAGTGGCAAGAACTTGTATTTTACGAGCCTCAATACCTGAATTCAAATCCTGATGCCAGCCTTAAGGAGCTGAACACTTACTATTAAGGAACAGTGCACTTACATTTCAAATGGAGATTTATAAACAAATAACAAAAAGCTCATTGAGAAATAAAGACATGACTTTTAAACATGTGAAAAAATGTGCTACATCACTTAATGAAATAAATGCAAAACAATATTGATACAGTTTTTTCACTACTAAATAACATATTAGAAAATACTCCATGCTTTGAAGGTTGTGGGGAATTGGCTCCTCCTGAAGAGAAAATTATTTGATATAACTCCTATAAGAGTATTAATCAGTCTTTATACAGTAATTCCAACTATGAGAAATAATAATCTGAGGTGCACATAAAGATTTAAGCACGGAGATACTCACTGTCACCTGTTATACTGAAATGTTAAAAAATGACCAACATCTTTCAAAATACTAAGAAAATCATGGTTTGTTCACAGACTAGAGTGTATCATAATCATGTGTAATATTTCCTGTTATGTAGGAAAGTGCTTAGTATATTGTATTAAGGAAAAATATTCCTTTTTTTTAAGGATTTATTTATTTGAGACAGAGAGAGCACATATGAGTGGGAGCAGGGACAGAGGGAGAGGAGAGAGAGAATCTCAAGCCGACTGTGCTGAGCATGGAGCCTGACATGGCACTTAATCTCATGACCCTGAGATCATGACCTGAGCCAAAATCAAACAACGGATACTTAACCAACTGCACCACCCAGGAGCCCCTAAGGAAAAATATTCTTATTGAAAGGTATGGGGTGTATTAAATTGCTAACATGAATAACTTAAGAATGTTTTAAAATGAAGGAGATAGACTGACAGAAAATATAACAACTATTAGTAATGAGTGCCTCTAGATGTTGGGACTACGTTAATAGTAATGCTATAAGAATTACATTTACTATTAAAAATACTGAGAAAAATTACTACATTAATAGTAATTTCTAAAAATTTGCCTACTCCCCTAAGGAATGTAGCTAAATCCAAAGGTTCTAATATTAATTAAGCAACTAAAATTATTTATTTGATATCCAGTCTTTTATTTTCACATAATTCAATCTTTATTCTCCCCTAGTCATACAAATGCCCTCTACAAAGCATCCTAGTTTTGTTTTGGGGACCCCCGCCCAACCCCCCCTGGTAATTATCCTTCCAGAGGTCTTTACCTTAGGGTCAGTATTAAATTTATCTTACCAGTATTTACACAGAACCATAATATATCTGCAAGTAATAAGGCTTCTTAATGTTCACTGTAAAATATTGATAAACTATTTAAAGTCACAGCATTCTCTACCCAAAATGCAAAATTCAGAGAAAATAATTGTAATAAAATACTTTTGAGGGGGAGAGGAATGGTTGCTGTCTTATGCAGATTACAAATCTTTCACTCAAAACCTTTCACCAAACCTGAAGCATTCATCTGTTTGAAGACAGAAATTTGGAAAAAAAAAAAAAAAAAGTAGGTTTTAAGAATTTGCCCCTAATATGGGCTTATGCAATCTCTAGTTCTTTTTCTCTACAAATCAGATCAGTCTAATGTCTTAAGCCTCCACTGAATAACAGTTTCATGAAAGGCATGGTGACAGGGTAACCTCTAGTATCCAGGTTAGAAACCAGGGTAAACCTATTTTTCATGTGAGGCTTGTCTGAAATTCAACTATCTACATTTTACATTTTATTTAATAACCTTAATTCTAGAATTTGATTCTAGAACTTGATTATTCATTCGTTCAACTAACATTTTTTATCACATGTAATGTAAGAGCAGTAAGACAGACTCAGCTGCTGAGCAAATAATCTCAGGTATGATAAATGTATAAAGGAGATGGTCATGGAGCTCATAACCAGTGACCCTAGCTAAAGAGAATCCCAGAGAGAGGTGAAGTGGATAGTATTAAAGGCAGAGAGAACAAAGACCATTAGGCAGGAAAAGTCAAGGTGAATTTTTAATAATCAAAATGAGTCCCAGATAGCTTGATACAGAATGGCGAATAAGGGAGGAGATGAATAATATGAGAGTGGAGATAGGAAGATTTACTTCTTTAATCTTTATTTTTTACTTGAAACGAGAAACTAACGATACTGACTTAGGAGTGACATGGTCAGTGCTATAATCTGTCACAATTTTTTGAAATTTCTCTTGAGTATCTGTATCAGTGTTGGTCATTTTCATAAGTAGTATTGACCTTGTGTGATCTCTACATTTTTATCACTTCATTCTCCTCATTCAAATACTGAACTTCCTAGCAGAAGCCCAAATTAGACTCTATCAATATGATAGAAATAGGAGACCTTGCAGCTGGCCTGATAAATTGATCTCTGAATTTTCCATAAACAGACTTACTCTGAACCCAAACCTGGATTTTCCCATACCACATTCCTATAAACCCATCTCTAAGAGTTGACCATCCTTCCATATGTCTTGTTAAAATGGCAGTCCAACAGTCTCTTCTCTCTTCCTGTTGTCTCTGCAAGACAGATACACTAGTCAGATTGCCTAGTAGCTGCCTTTTAAAGCCTTGAATGTTCTTGTCATCTGGTTATGTCCACATCTACCCATTTTCATTACCATCCCCCAGTATTGAGTCTACTTCTCAATGTTCTTACAGAACCTGTTTTTCTTCTAATTAGCATCACCCTGGGTATATTTTTAATATCTAATATGGATGGCCCTTTCAAAGCTTCATGACCTCAAATTCAATATTTTCTTTTATTTTCTCATTCCACATATGCCCAAGACTTAACTCACATTGTTATGGTAAGAGGAATAATTTCCTTTCACTCACCACAGGGTTTTGGTCCTTTTTCCCTGGGTTTTCAAAAACCACAGAACTCCACATCCTTGACTTCCTTGGTCTTCTTGGTAAGTTAAAATACCATCAAGTATTACCTTTGCCAAAGGATATCCCCAGCATGGATAAAGTCCAGTCAAGATAAAAGGGAAAATGTAATTTTTGAGTGTGAATGCCTAGCTATGAATAGGGAGTAAGAACCTGACAGAAGATAATTTGTAGGCTTGCAGTGCTCAAAAAGGGAAAATAGAAAAGGAATGTTCAAAAATGAAATGCTCAAAACCACTCTGTCTGGGGGAAGTTGGGGGGATGTCTTTGCTCCTTTCCACCTGTGATTTATATCCCTCTGATACACAGCACCATTAATAGTTCCTTCTCAAGTCCCATGAGACACTTTTGCATATCCTACTCTTTCTTAACTATTTTCTAACACAAAAATATTTCTATAAACTTTGTTTTATTTTCAAGTGTGTATGTTTATATATCCATTTATGATACCAACTTCTTTCATGGAGGATTTGAGAAAGTACATTTTCTAATTACTAAACAGCACTCTCTTATATCTTAAAACCAAATTTTTCACAGGATAGTGAGTAGTGGTTCTCAGAGTGGGGTCCCCAGATCAATGGCATCATCATAACCTGAGATAATATCAGAAAGGCAAAATCTCGGTCCAGCCCCAGCCTGACTGAATCAGAAACTCTGGGGTGGGGTCCAGTAATCTGTTTTTGGCTTTAGCTGGTTTTAACCAGCTTGATACTGTCCAAAGTTTGAAAACCATGAATAATTTTTCTTAACCCTGATGCACATTAAAAAATACCTGGGGGCTTTTAAGTAATGCCCACCTAGGACTCACCACATGGTCTGTGTGGGAGCCCTGTGTTTTACAAAAAATCTGATACACAGTGAGAGTGGAACCTCACAGTCTCCTTCACCTCCCACACAGATCTCCTGCACTTCAACCTGCTTCCTGCTCTCCCTCAGTGAAATACTCTGCAAAGTCATCCTGAACCTCTTGCTTTCCAATTCCTCAGACCTCAGTCCCCACGTTACTCATCATCTCTCCAGTACCACACCACAGTTTTATCATTGGGCGTATGACATGAGAGCATGGCTTTTTATCTTCTTTATTCATTGATGAATTGCAAGTTGTTATAGCTTTTATAACTAGAAACAACTTTCTTTTAAAAATAGTTAATATTAAAATGTTTTAAATAATGGAACAAAATTTTAAGATTAGAAAATTGTTTTCAAATGACCAATTGTTTCATAAGCAATTATTTCGTTATTATAAGGAGTAATAACAAGATTAAATTGATTTATAAAAATACAGTATGTTCATGAGTAGATAAGCTAAATATACCCATGTAGGTACTGTTCATGTTTTTTCACTTCATTAAACAATAAAATTGTAGAAAAACAACCTGAAAGCATTGATTAGATATATGTATGTACGTACCTATTTATATACACCTCCATATGTGTATATACATCTATTTAAGTTATTAAGGAATACTATTTAATTTAATCAAGCCCATTATGTTTATAACAGTCATCAATTTTGGTATATAGTGATAATATAATCCACATGTCTATAAATTAGTAATATCCAAATATAGATATCTCATTTCTTTCTCATCCCTGAAATTAAATATGATTTTATATTGTAAAAGTAATTAAGATAATATGAGCCATTGTTTCACTGCAAATAAAAATAATTTGGTTTAGGCATATGTCAGTGTATGTTTTAAACTATGTCTGTAACTAAAATCTCAGTAATCCAAAATGGGTATAAAAATTATGAGTTTGAACATTAATGATACATATTAGAAAGTACAAAATATACTTATTTGAAGGATACAATCTTTTAAAACATTTATGTTCTAAACTTTAAGCTCTCTAATATAAGTGTCAGCATTGTAGATCATATTCTAATATCATAGGTTAAAATTTTAAGCTTTTGTGTTTTCAGTGGCTCTTTTTGTATAATTTGGTTTGTACTCATCTTGACATCTTGAAATGGAGCATAAGGTATGCATTGAAGTATAATTATGTTATGGTTTATGTTTTTGCATCAAAGTATCATTCATAAAACTCAAATAGAAATAATTTAAATCAAACCCTAATGGAGTTAAGTTTCTTTATGATAAAAAAAACAGAACATATAATAGACCTGTAGTAACTTGCTGAAACAATGCATTTGACTTACTCGTTGCTTGGCCATGGTTCAGAAAAATCATTAACTCCTTCTTGTTTTTTCCCTAAAGAAGATTTTCGTTGCTTTTCTGAATAACTAAGATTTTTTCTTCCTTCTACCATAACCCTGAGGTCTATGAATGATCTCAAAGCAAGTAGCAGTGCTAGAGAGTAATGTACTGTCTCAAACTGTAGATTAACATCTAGAATAAAAGTTACCTATAGATTTATGATTAACTGAAAACGAGAATACTTATGCATCAAGGAAAGCTACCTACAATTAAAAAGTTTCATTTAAATCATTAGTTTTAGCATCTTCTGCTACTACTTCTCTTTATAACTGAGTTGTTGAAAATTATGGAATTGTCTTTCAAGTTTTACTTCCTTCTTTCCTGCCCACCTGCTAGAAGGGTAAGCTGAACAATGGCCAAAAACAACAAGTAAACTGGTAAGAATAAAAGATAACTCTACAATTCACAATCCATTAATAGCTAGAGTCAGTTGCATGTGAATTTCATCCATGTGGATCATTTCCATATTTATGTGTCCATATTTTCTAATTCTTTCTTCTAGGTCCACAGTAACTGAGTCATCAACTATATTGTATGTTTGCTGGCTGTGTGTCATAATTCCATCTTAAAAATGCAAATTTCTAGAGGAAAGAGGCATGATGGTATGTAGATTCTGTGTAGCACTGCAGATATTATACATGAATAAAAGGTTACTTCTTTTAGGGGATTAATTTCATTCTTTGTCTTATGATGGTATATTGATCTCTTATGATGGACGTTTCGAGAAGTTTAGAGAGCCAGAAACTTGTGTGAGGTCACATGATTGTATGTGATTAATAATTTACGAAAATTTTAAATATTAATTTACTGTACATTTAATTGAACATAAGAACTTAGATGTCCACCTGATTCAGTTTTGGAAAGGCTTGTAAATGTGCTAGGTCCTGTACATATAAAGAAGAATAGGACACTGGCCCCATTTTCCAATATTTCACTATTTAATCATAGAGACAGACAAGTGAACCAATGGAATAAAATACAGCCTTATTTTCAAATAACAATTGCCTTATATTTCGAACATTCTTTTGCTACTAGATTGTAAACTCTAAGGCAAAGGCAATTTCTTATTCATCTTTGTATTCCCAGGGCTGAGAACAGCGTTTTACCAGTTTATAACTTAGCACAATAGATTTTTGGCTTCTAGAAATGGATCCATACTGTAAGAATATAGCGAAAAAATGTGTATTTGTAAACGGAGAATCAATAAAACAAGGAGAAAAGCCATTATCTGACTATGCTTCCCTCAGCACAGCACTGATGTTAACTGTTCTGAAAAGTGCCACCATAATAGCAACAGTAATTGCAACAACCACACAACAATAACTGAAACTTTGGCTCTGATTCTGTAAGTAGTTAGCATGGGAAAGAGATTCTCAGGGGTTCTTCATGACCCCAGCCTGGCTCAGTGCCCTTAGCTGCCTGCTCTAGAGCACAAAAACCCCATAGAAAATTCAGGCTATAGATCTATAAGAGCCAGAGAAATCCTTCCAGGGTCTGCTGCATACTGTCATTTGGAATCTTCCTGCTCTGGCCTTTTATCCACAATTCCATCATGCTCTCCAACACTAGATAGGACACTCCCAATCTCTGGTTACCTGGATGAGAGATGACATGGGGTATCATTTTCTTAGTATAAACAAGGTTACTAAAAATATAAGGATAAACAATGCCTTACAATTAAGAACAGAAGGTTTTTGATACTTAGATAATACTTTTTATGACAACTTGAACACTTAGAAAGGATTTTAAGCTCAGGATTACACTTTCCAAAGGGACCTCATATTTTCCTGATTACGTATTCAAAGGTTCTCTTCTGGGTACTGACGTCTAGATTTAGCATCAGTGACACCAACAAAGCTAACAAGAAGAGTTTTCATGGCAGCTCTGCCATCCGAGAGCAGGGCTCAGAGCAGGGCAACCAGGCAGAGGGACAAGAACTCCTGTGGGCGGACTAATACGACACTGTTAATACTGTTAATGTTTTGTTTTGTTTTGCAATGCAAAAAAAAAAAAAAAATCCTCGATTTTCTTACTAGTTCAAGTTTGGATTATCTTAACCTTACATTCTCTAAATTTCTTGCCTATTTCAGAGTGGCTTAGCTTAATTTGTTACCCACTAGTGAAAAGGGAAAGAACTTAACGTATTTCTTCTTAATGGAAAAAAAAATTGTACATTGCAGAATTCTGGCTTGAGTACGAACTTCTGATAATTATACTTTCTGACTGAGAACTACACTCCTACATAGTATTTTGCCCACTTAAGTCACGGCTGTTCAGCACTGTTTATTGGTTAGGTTTAGCAACCCTGAGAGCCAGCTATTTTGTTGAACCCTGGCTCTGCCTCTTTTTTTGGCCTTGCAACTCTGTGCCTCAATTTCCTCATCTGTAAAACAGGTCTAATAATAGACCCAATATCATAGGGATGCTATCTAGAACAAATGAAATGAATTATATATATAATTAAAAGAGTGCCTTGCACATAGTGCTCTGAAAGTGTTTATGTGTATGCATTTGTGGGATTTATATATATATATATATATATATATATATATATATATATAAAATAAAGAATTTTGTGTAGCTAATTGGACTCTTTGTGCGCTCTGGAAGATTCAGGGGTTGCAGAAGAAATCCCTTCATGGTTTCAGAAAGTACTTTTTTTTTTGGTTCCACACTGCTAGACTGGGAGATGAAGGTTTGGTGGCATCCACAGACTGCCAAGAACTCAATCTGCATACATAAACATAGACAGAGAAAGGTGTACTGCAACACGGTCAAATACCATCTGGACAAGTAGCGGGAAGTATGGCTTAGGGAACTACCAGACAGCAGCAAACATGTTATCAAGCTGCAAAGGAAATAAAAATGTACTTTAAAATGTCCCTTTAGTGTTCTCGGTCAATATTTTACTTTTCAAAGAACACAGCCTATCTTCTAGGAATTTCATTAATGTGTTAAAACATCAAAATGTCAATTTGAGTGAAACTTACAAGCAAAAAGCCATTCTCATAGAAGAGTCAGAAAAATCAAATCAAGTAAGATTCAATAAAAATGCCCAGATAAAATCAAATGAAATATATTTATATTAAGCTTCTGACAAATAAATGCCTGGTTATTTCATTTTCAAAAACTATTAAAAGTTCAACAGTCCTCTTTGGTGAAGGAGTTCAGTTGGACTCTGGAGAATTGTTTTTTGTCATCTTGACTGGGAAGAAAACCATTTTGTCACCCAGAAAGGCCCGTTGGCAGCTGGCTGGATGCAGTTCACTTAAGGAAATTTGCACAGATAATTCCTAGCACCAATTTTCTAGTTTTTCATGTGACATTTGGATTTTCAAGGAATGTCTCCATAGAATATAAAACCCCAATGTTCCATATATAAGACGACTCTTATGAGCCCTTTAAAATTAAATTGAGAATGTCCCAGTGGAAAAAAAATCCAGAATTGCAGTAACTCTGCAGTTAAATTACAATGTACCACCACAGATTTCCATGTATACCACTTTTGCTTTTTCTCCTTAGTTTACAGAATAGTACTGAAAGTAATTTGGAAAGGCTGTTTAAACACAACCAAGAAAGAATATTCTATTGATCACATCTTGGTGCAATTCCTCTGATAATCTTTGAATTACCTTAATTACATTCAATTATATATATTTCTTTAACCTAAAGGTTAGTTTTTCTTCCAGGAGTTTGCAAGTATATCCTTATGGGCAACAAATAAGAAGCCAGGGAAACAGTTCTAGGTTTATATTTGTTTTGTTGTTGTTGTTGCATAGATATAGTTTCAGTGCATTTGTTTTGACAGTTTCAACTTGATAAATTCATACTTTGAAAACTTGGCTCCACAAAGCTGCTAACTCTGAATCCTTCTATTGTAGAATCACTGAACGGCCAAACTGAAAGAGAAGTAGATATCAGGGGTCACAAAGCCAAATACTTACCAAGGTCATGTACATCATTCCCACATATGGGATACCAAGAGGACTTAAGGTATCCTAAAAAAAGCATTTCTGGTTGAGGACATTAAAACTCCAAAAATTGTCTGGGCTTGACCAAACAACTCTTCAAGGGACTTCAAAAGACCTCCAGTTTCAAATCCTGACCTAACCCAATAAGGAAACTGAGACTCAGAAAGCATGAAGTACCCAGAGGCACAAAGGGTAAAATCCAGGTTACCTGACTTCCATCTTAGTGCTCTGTATGCTTTATCATTTTTCCCTCTGAAAGCAACATTTATTATTTTACTCCAACAGCATTTTAACATGCATAAAATACAGCAGGTCTAACAAGAAGACATAAAGTTCTAGAATCTTACACAATGGGAAATCAAAGTCAGTCCTCAAAAATTCCATAGCTCTAGGGTCTTAATTTTGTCCTGAATATTTTGTATCTCCCATATTCCATATATGGGAATAACCAAACCCTCCAAATAAAATATTTTCCATGCCCTGTCACATGGTCTATCTAAATGCAGTTCAGCAGTTTCAATTCCTGGGAGTCCAGATTGAGCTTTAAGACAGATGGGAGCAAACCATGCAGAACATTTCTTCAATGACACAGCTCATTTGTTTTTCTCTGCATAGAAATGACCTCTATCTTTCTGTTCACTGAGTAATGGATAAAATACCAGACCAGGAATCGGGAGACCAATCGCAGACTCCATTTTGCGACTGACTGTGTGCACATATCGGGCAAGACACTTAAATTCTTGATTCTGATTTCCTTCTTTCTGAATTGAGTAGATAAAATAATCTACAAAGGCCTTTTCCCATTATCCCTCTCCTTTCTTTTATGTGGCTGTACATACCTTTGGATGAATAAAATTCTCTAAGATGATTAAAAAAAGGTCATGGAATAAAATATAATGTTTGATAGCATACAATATTTGATAAATAATCTTCACCAGGACTAATCAAAATAAACAGCAACCCTCCAACACTTACCCTAACCCCACACTCTGGCTCTTATCCACATATATTATGGAAAAATTTATAGTCAATATTATTAATAGTTTCCTAGTTGCCAAACTGATGGCCTCTTTCACAGTCTTTATCTTTCTTAGACTTTCTGCAAAATTTAACATTGTTGTTAATCCTCCAGCCTTCCTCTGTTTTCTTTTTGACTTCTATGACAACACTTTCCCAGAATCTATATTTCTTTAATTAATTTAATTAATTCCAGAATCTTGGCTCCTTTCCTCAGCCCTTCCCTTCAACTTCTGTCAGCTGTCCCCTTTTTCACTGTGCTCTGTGCTCCTACAGCCTCAGTCCCTCTCAGAATCAGAACCACCATCTGTAGTTGCTAATGGTCTAATCTCCCACTCTCTTTTCTCCTAAGATCAGATCAGTCTTCTTAACTGCTCCCTCAATGTGAAACAGGCAACTAAAAACCATCCTTACTCTCAAAACAGTTCTTCAGTCTACATTCTCCATGTCACCCAGGCTAGAACCATGGCACCATTCTCGAGCCCTTGTTTAATCTTACTTCTGACATCTAATGGGCCATCAGTTCCATTCAGTTTGTGGTGTAAACACTATTGAAAAACACACCCTTCTGGGTAAATTCACCTTCGGGCTTAGTTTGGATCTTCAGCACATAGTCTACCACAGTGGCCCCCCTAACTAATTTCCATCATTCTATTTTTCTTCTATCTAATCCATCAAATGAACTACTGTCTGTATTATCTTTCTAAAGCAAAAATCTGATCACATCATTCCCATTTCTTTAAAAACTCAAGAATCTAAATTCCATATGGGATAAACCCTAAAATTCTCAATATATCCTGCAGCATATTTCAAATCCTAGATTGATACTCCATTTTTGCCTCAGGGCACAGATTTATTCTTCATGAAACTGTGATGTATGTTTATACTGCAGTGCTCTTGAAGGTCCCATCCCTTCTGCCTAGAATATTCCAACCCCTTCCTAATCTGTGAAGATTTCTTTGGCTCCTAAAGGTGATTGACTGCACAGTTCTCTGGCTCCCAATAGCACAGCCATGAGGTCTGACAAATATAAATATATTTGTGGAGATTGTAGGTCAGATCATTAAGCATTAAGACGGCATTAGAAATTCTGGTATGTGCGGTGGCTGTATCAGTGCCTTTGTTACCCCGTTGGTAATTGTATTTCTGTTAAGTGCACGTGTACAGATCATGTCTTGCTCTTGTTTGTTTCCCTCATGCCTCACAAACTACTTAAGCATTTTCTTGATAATTAAGTAAATGGTTCTGGGATTTATTTTTCCCAATGACAAAAGTTAAAGAAACAGAGAAGAATGAGAAAGGCTCTTCACAAGAACTCATCAAGAGACATGAGCTTTGACACACAATTCACTCTTGTTTATTTGTGCTTATTCGTTATATGCATTAGGCTGGATATGCCAAGATCATAAATTTAGAAGACAAAAGGATGTGCAAAGTCAGTAATCAATTCTCTTATTTTGGCAAACTAAAATTAAGTTAAAATTAAATTTCAGGGGCGCCTGGGTGGCTCAGTTGGTTAAGCGACTGCCTTCGGCTCAGGGCATGATCCTGGAGTCCCGGGATCGAGTCCCCGCATCGGGCTCCCTGCTCAGCGGGGAGTCTGCTTCTCCCTCTGACCCTCCCCCCTCTCATGCTCTCTCTCTCTCTCTCAAATAAATAAATAAATCTTTAAAAAAATTAAATTAAATTAAATTAAATTTCAGATTAAAATTTTAATGTTATTTATTTTTGCTTACTTCTAATACAGTTTTGTGGGAATTTTTTTGTATGTGGAGTAGGTTTCTTTCATTATTATTTTAAAAGATGTTGCTAGCATCCAGAAGGTAGAAAAGCTTATTTTCACTATAAGCAAGACATTATTAAATTAAATACTTCCTAGGACAATAAACTATTGAGACTTAGAGAACTGACTTGTAGTTGACCTATGTTTTGCCTATTCCCAAAAGTCAGTAGAAGACCATTGAACCTCTAAATTAATTTCATATTCTCTATGTTACTGTTAAAATCTGTTTTTAGTCAGGAATTTGGAATCTGTGCAATAAAAACTAAAAGGAATCAATGTATGGAAACTGGATTTCCTAATATGATATCATGACATCTATATGAATCTTGAAAGTACTTGCGGAGACTTCAATATTTCCTGGAGCAGTATGTAATAAAGAACATATAAAATAAATATCAATTGGGTAAAAACAACATTTCTGCTCAGGCTGCTCCCTTAATGTCATATGTACTTCTGTAAGGACACTAACATGTCATGCAAAAAAATTACATTTTTTTTAACGTCTCGGTCAAACTTTCTCAACCTTGGCACTATTGGACTGGATATTTCTTCGATATGGAGGGCTGTCCTGTGCATTGTGGAATGTTTAGCAACAACCCTAAATGGTACCACCCCTGAGATGTGACCTCCAAATATGTCTCCAAACATTTCCAAATAACCTCGAGTTGAGAACCACTGCTGTGGATGGTGAGGACCATGGTTTATATATTTTTTATATATTTACCACATAACACCTCACCTGGTACACAGTAGGTATTCAATATGTTTCCCGAAAAAATGAGTGTTAATATTGAAGAGTACATGTTGTAGTCTATCTCAGCAATCCTACAATTACAAGTTCTAAGGTGTACTTAGTTCATAAGTATTGACAGAAGATGATCACTCTCCCTGCTCCTGAGTGAACTCAGAAGATCAAATCGTCTCACTTACTTATAGGCAAGTTCCACAATTTTTTATGAGAAAGAGAACACAATTTACAATCATTCCTTTTCAGGGATTACAGATGCCTAGTCCAAGTGGAAAATAAGACTACTTTCTGAGAGTTAAACTGTCAAGCCGTCACCTAACAGATAAGACAGAAGTTATAAAAAATCATCCTGAAGGGGCCAAATGTTTCCCAGATTGGCAGACCTTGGTTGTAACTTCACTGAACGTATTAACATCTGAAGACAGAAAACACCAGTTAACAGAGAGCTGCTCAACCTAGGAAAAGGAGACAAAAAGGAAAGTCATGGAGGCAAACGTGGGGTCTAACCATCCAAAGACCGACTCCATGTAACACGGCATAAAATCAGAACAACGGAAGTTGGTTATATGACAGAATATGTGATATCCACAAGCACTGTTACTTGAATACAGCTGTGTCCACAGGCAAAAATTCACTAAAAGAACGCTGCCAAATGGGAGTCTTGAAAGACCTCAGAGTAGCCCTCCAGAGAGCACCACACCTTCAGAAACCTTTTGCTCCACACATTTTTCTCCTTGGAACTTCTATATTTTTTCCTTAACATTTTTGTTTGTTTTCTTGGCCTCATTTCTAAATGAAACTCACCATATGTAACAATTAAATGTAGACAAGATGGGGGGGGGTCACTCCCTAAAATTATCCCCTAGGAAAGAAAGAGTTGATAGATATTTGAGCCTTCACACAGTGCTTCATATTATGGGGCAATCACTAGTCACTTTATTTTTCAAAATAAAGTGCTATTTGGAAACATACATCAGCCTGAAATGACCTCAAACAATGATGGTGTGGGACACAGAAGTAATCTGATAGATTCAGTTAGAAAAGGGAAAAAATTTTAACACAAATTCATTCATTATTCAAAGCAGTATAACCTCACCTTTTAAATAGCAGTTATGTTTTGCAGTACCTATGAGCTTCAGGATCAATTTTTTAAATGAAATGAATACTGTGGCTTGGAATAAAATCACACATGATTCAAAAAGTGCTATATTTCAACCAATTTAGTTGGAAGTGATAATATTATAAATCTGCATTATATAAGTAAAAAAAAATAACCCCGATGATGATATTGTCATGGCTGTAGAAATGCATATGAAAAGGATGAAAAAAGAGGCTTCATAAATGGGAGTAAAGAAAAATATATGATAAAATATTATTGTGTAGTTATATTGATAAATAGCATAAGTTAAATAGATGCTTACTCTACATTTCTGAAAGTTTATTCCGTTGTCCTTTTCTCCCCTCCCCAATTTAAAGATCTTCACATTGGAAAAGGAGAATTCACCTAATACTGGGGATTGCTACCCCTTCAGGTACATAGATCCATTTAAAATACAGACTTAAAATTTTTTTAAATAACAAAACAAAATATGGTCTTCCCTTCCTCTGCTCTGCTTAGGCAATTTAGAGGAGAGCAATTTTAAAGGTATACATAAATATATTTTAAATATATATATGTGTGTGTACACACTCATTAAATGACATAGATGTCCCTCTCTATATATGATGTATATAATATCTATATTTACATCGCTATAGAGAGACAGAGATATATAGACATACTGAGATTGAGGTCATAATTTAAGTGGATGCGTCACCCATTCTGAAGAGTGGGAAACTCTCAGAAAGCTTGAGCACCATATTAAATTAACTACTTAAGACATTAATGTGACTACTACAAAGAAAAAATACCATCTTGCTAAACTGGGCTTTGTCTACACTGCTTGACAGGACACTTCTAAGGACTCAGTGAAACAAAATATTCAATGAGTGTTTTATTATTCTCAAACTCTGCAAGGTAACATTACAAACAACTTCCCTTCCACCTGCTGCTCCACTTCATCATATGCTAGATAGGTCTCTTGTCTCTGCTCCAAAGCAGGTGTATAGGTTTAAACACATCAATTCACAATCAAATCCTTGAATTTGCACTTTTCCAAAGCTGTGGGATTCTTATCAAATATGTGCATATGCACAAGAAGTTTAATTAAAGTTCAATAAACACAAGTGGAGAGATGATAGCTACACAAATAAGTTGGTGAAACACAAAAGCCCTCCATTGCTTCACTACCGGTGATAATGTCTCCAAAGCCCTCAGCCAACCTCTCCCTCCCATCTGTCCCTTCCAGCTACCCCATGCTCAACTTCAGCATAAGCAAACAAGTCCACTTGTAGAAGTGATAAATTCTCCATTCTTCATTCACTTGTATCTTGGCACCATTTACTTTTTAAAAAAAAAAAGATTTATTTATTTCAGAGACTGAGAGAGAGAGAGAGAGCAAGTAGAGGGAGGGGACAGAAGCACAGGGAGACAATCCCAAGCAAACTCTTTGCCAACCACAGAGCCCAACGGGGGGCTCGATCTCACCACCCTGAGATCATGACCTGAGCCACAAGCAAGTTGGTTGCTCAACCAACTGAGCCACCCAGGTACCCCACGTTTTACTCCTTCAATGCAAATACAGAAAGACCATGAGAAAAATGGAAACTAAAGAGCTTATATCTGTAAAAATTTAAATCTAAATTTGGATTGGATTCTAATTTTTTACATTCAAACTTTAGAGTACTTAGCCAAAATACAACTAGGGATTACATATCTTTCCGAGGTATAACAATTAATAAAACAGGGGTTGCAGAGCTCTCTTACAGATTTTATTAAACAATTTTTTTCTCTTCCTCTCACTCTCATTTCATGCTATTTGTCTTTAGGTGGAATAATTTATAAATCTGTCTGTTTTTTCCTCTATCTAAATTATCCAATATGGTACCCACTAGTTATTATATCTTAATTACTTTTATATTAATTAAAATTAAGTTAAAATTCAGTTATCTGGTCACCCAAGTTACATGTCAAGTGCTCAACAGTCATGTGGCCCTAGTGGCTCCTGCACGAGGCAGCATAGATAGAGAAAACCTTCCATAATTTCAGGAAGCTCTGTGGGAGCACTGAATAAAATCAAGAACAGGGATCCCAAAACAAAGGCAAGAATGGGGGAAGAGTTTATACTTCCTTTATTGGTATAATAAGCATATATTTCCCAACTATTTCTTCATTCTTTTACCAATTATTTTATATAATTTACAGGGTACCAAATCCCCACAAAATATTCCATTAAATGTTAATACATCATTAGTATATTAATACAGCCCACATTTGAGTTCAGGGGTTGGCCAACTCTAAAGAACCAGATTGGTAAATATCTTAGGTTTTGAAAACCATTCATCCCTGCTACCACTACTCAACTCTGCTGTTAGAGCACAAAGGCAGTCTTAACAATGTGTAATCAAATGGACATGGCTGTGTTCCCATAAGACATTCCAGGCCGTGGGCTGGAATTTGCCCACAGACCACAGTTTTCCAACCTCTGCTCTACTTGATAGATAAGCACTTACATAATAGGTGAAGAACTCTGTATAGCTGCAAGATTCACTGTGATAAATGCAATATGTCCAATGTCTTAGGAAAACACAGGGTTGAGAGAGAGATTTTGACTGAGTGAACTGGGGAAAATTTCCCAGAGGGTGAGAAATTTGAAGTGGGTCTTAAAAAGATGAATATGACCTCAATAAGCAAATACAGAGAGAAGAGAATTTCTGCAAGAGGGAACAACTTGAGAAAAGACCAAAGGCTTAACAGCACAGGACTTGTTCAATGAGTCCATGGTAGCTCACTGTAACTGTAGCTGACAGATGCACCAGAACACATATTAGTAGGAGGCAATCATTCTTTTGAAAAATATACTGGGATGTTCTTTCCAAAAATCAACAGAAAGCAGGATTTCTCTAACTGGTCCTTACACAGCTGCATCATCTCTGGTGTTTGTTAAAATTTAGATTCCTGGGCCCCAATCCCCAGAAATTCCACTTCAGATTTGTGGTACTGCTTAGAAATCCCCATTCTGAGCAAGTGCTGCTGTGAGGCACATGGACACCTGAGAACCACTGACATATATGATTAGTTAAACTATCTCTAAATACATTTCCTTAATCACTTTAGACATGCTGAAGAGTTTTAACATTTAAAACAAGCTAAACATTTAAGACAGGCTGAATTGTCTTAGAATTTTTATTGAGCCTGTTTTCTGCCTTCATCCTCTCTTGAAGTAAGTTTCCAAAAGTTTACTATTCACTGTTTCAAGTGGTTCTTAAGAAGTTCCTTTTCATCCTAATTTATTTCAATTCATTGCATGAGCCTGAGTTCACCACATCACTCCACTAATGAATTTTTATACTTCAGCTATTCCCTTTTCTAGGCCTCTGGAATGAAATGCAATGAAATATATAACCCTTTACCATTATTCTCGCTCACATCCATCCCTCACTTCACATTTTCTTGACCAAATCATCTGTCCAATGGAATTACTCCATATTTCCTTTTGAGACATATCAATGAAGACACTTCAGCTTTATTAATTTATAAAATCATAAGAAAAAAATTAGGTTACTTTTAACATCTTTGAATGAAGACCTCTCTTATAAATAGAAATTTATCAATTACTTTAAAAAGACAAAAACCTGGGTGCCTGGGTGGCTCAGTCAGTTAAGCGTCCGACTCTTGATCTCAGCTCAGGTCTTGATCTCAGGGTTGTGAGTTCAAGCCCCACCCTGGGCTCCCCACTGGTCATGGAGCCTACTTAAAAATAAATAAATGAATAAAAATTAAAAAAAGACAAAAACCAAAACAAAAAAACTGGATTTTTCCAGTCCTTTCCTAGTACAAGAGCTTTCTGAGACCCAAGTGAGTTGTCAGTAGAAACACTCCTTCCTAACCGCATTACCTTGCACTTCACTTATCTACACTAAAACTCATTATTTCTGTTACCCATTCAGACTGTCTATAAAATAACCTTTATTTTCATCATTTTGAAAATCTAAGATATTTGTAGACCAGAATTTATTATGATGCAGCATTCTAAACTATATCATTTTTTAATGGGAAGGCTTTTAATGACTATGATTTGAATTGGTGATAATAGCATATATAATATGGGTTCTAAATTTGGAATTATTATAAAATGCTGTGAATTATGTAAGATCTATTGCTGTAAGGACCTTCTTAAGAGCTGTGCATACTTAACATTTAAAACTGTTGATATGGCAGAAATAAAAATTTCCCTTTAAGATTGTCCTTTATTGAAAGGTTGGTCAAGGCAAATTGAAGCCTTTTATTTATAAATATGTTACAAAATATAGTGGCAGTTTTTGAAAAAGAGGGCCTTTTCAAACAAAACATTCTTGGGTAGAACTTGAAGACTGCTGAATATCCCATGGAGAAAGATAAGCACCTAAGTGAGAAACGAAGAAAGCCGTCTCTATCACAAGGTCTCTTCATGGAAATAAAGAACATGAGAAAATTAATAAATCCTACAATAAAGAAAAATATTTAAATCTTAAGTTTACAGACTCAGAGGAAGTAAATAACTTGCAAAAGTCAAAGCTTATCTCTAGGGAACAGGAGGGTAAAATATTTTGCTTAGATGCAGACTCTTCACAAATTTCTCAAATACTTCAGCCGACTTCCTAGTTTAAGAGTTAAAAGCAGTGATGAGTTTGAAAAAGTGTAACAACTAGTTCTCTCAGGGCAGCTGAAGATGGGAGATGGGTAAGGAAGGAAAGAGAATGCTCTAATGTGTGGTGTTTGCCAATTTCTGTGGTATGGATACTCCTGCTTTGTGTGACTTCAAGCTACCAATGTGATGTCTCTGAATGTGTATTTGGGGAAAAATGCTAGGTCTGTGAGCTGGTAGGAGTTGGCTCCACCATACCTTTAGAAAAGAAAGCAAAACTAACTGTGATACAGATTTTACCATGTACAAATAAATATGAAAAAAGTTTGTATTATAGGACCAGTATAACTGGGTCCACAAATTTAAATTTTATTATCTTCATGATTCTTTCATGATGAGCATGGACATACTAAGAAATTGCAGTGGATCAGATAGGATAATAAGATTTCAAATCTACTCAAGTAAACTATACTATATATATATATATATATATATATATATATATATATATATAGGTATCCCCATAATATATAAATATATATATCCCCACAATATATAAATATATCTATATCATATATGACATATCTTCACATAAAATGACATAATGTATGTGTATATCACACACACACACACACATACATATGTATACACAAAATGAGCAAGTCACATCTACCCTATAGATTAATGGAAACAGATGAGTAGATCAACTCCATGTATTCCCAAAACAAATGGAGGAATGGTGGTTTGTTCACCAGAAAAAGCACAGATTTTTTTTTTAAAGATTTTATTTATTTATTCATGAGAGACAGAGGAGGAGAGAGAGAGAGGGAGAGGGAGAAGCAGGCTCCCAAGGAGCAGGGAGCCTGATGCGGGACTCGATCCCAGGACCCTGGGATCATGACCTGAGCCGAAGGCAGACGCTTAACCATCTGAGCCACCCAGGCGCCCCGAAAAAGCACAGATTTTTAAAATCAGAAAAACCTGGATTTGGATGCCCGGATTTGTGTAACCTTGAACAACTCTTTTTGACCTAGCTGAACCTTAGTTTATTTATTTATTTAATCTAGGTAATACCAATCCTGATGGGATAATGCTTGGCACTTAGTTGGAGCTCATAACATTTTAAACCCCAAACTCTGTCAACATCCCCCACAACAAAAATATTCCATAAAAGAGTAGTTATCAACCCAATAGCCATTCCTCTTCTTACTTTTGGACATACCGTTATGTAAAATAACTTGCATTTTTATTATACAATTTTTAGTTGAGTTATTTTCTGCCAATTGTAGCCAATAGTGTCCTAATGGATACCAATGGGAATAAAAAGGCTAAGGGAGTCGGTGAGATTTAACATGATAAATGTAAAGCACCAGGTGGAATGCTTGAAACAAAGTACACTAGCTGCCCACAGAGCTACTAAGTCATTTCTTCCCTTCCTTTTATAAATTTAGAAGGACGTATAAATAGTAATCTTTGAAATAGCATGCAAGATTAATGGAAGAATGAGCTAAGCAATGAGAATGAGCGCCAGAACAGGTACATCATTTACTAGTCCTATGACTGGGGGAAACTCCATTCATAGAATTCCAAACCTTCTCCAATCCCTCGGTTGTCCATTCATTTAAAAGGACCTAATTTGCCAAGTGAAAAATATTACTGTGAGAAGTAACTAAGAAAAGGTAAGTGAAAAGATTTCACAGACAACTAGTGCTTGATAAACATCAGTAAACTTGTTTCTTCACAAGCCCCTACGTAGAAGGGGTATAGAAGCAGGATAAAGAGCAGGTATGTCTAAAGACATACCTAAAGACTCTGCAGAGCTACCAACTAGAGGCTTACAGAACTATTACACCTTCTGGTAATCCATTCAAGTCTCTCATGCAATGTCAATGTACAGAGGTATATTTGTTATTAATATTAAAGTACTTTCCAATTATTTTCTTAACAGACTACAGTTTCATCTTAGTGTCTGTGCTTTGCCATGAAATAAATAGCTCTAGGTCTTTTATGTTTTGTAATAAATAAAAGAGAATTAATTTTTTAAGATTTGTTTATTTGAGAGAGAGAGAGAGAAATGCACAAGTGTGGGGAGGGGTAGGGGGAGAGAATCTTCAAGCAGACTCCCCGCTGGGTGCAGAGCCCAACAAGGGGCTTAATCCCAGGACCCCTGAGATCATGACCTGAGCTGAAATCAAGAGTCAGACGCTTAACTGACTGAGCCACCCAGGTGCCGCATAAAAAGCAAATTACTTAATACAAAACTATAATGATGACAAAGATAACTACTACTTTCTGCACTTTCTAATACACTTTATATGCATTGATTCATTTGATTTTCCTTATTTCCTCAAACGAGACATGGGTCATATTAACTTTATTTTACAAATGAGAATACTCAATTTCTGAGAATTTACTTTCCATGAATTACAAAGCTGGGACTGTCAGGAAAAAGAAAATTCAGATCTAATGCTACAGTCTGCGTATTTTCAAACCTTCACTGCATCATAATAGGAGATATTTAGGACTCAAAAAAAACCCACAATGTTTTCATATTTCCCCATCTCTTTGAAATGATTCACTGTTATTCCTAAACAAGCCATATATGAAACTATAAAACTGATATCCTCACAGCCTGCCATTTTATAAACTTTTCAGTATTTTCCCCTTGATCCTGATGACATGTACATTTCACATTGAAACACCTTCAAAACAAATTTTCAGCCTGCCAATAGTATTGTGGTACATAGAACATTCAGTCAAGCTGTGTTTCCCTACCTTGCCAATATTTGTCATCCTTTTCCCCCCCATATTACCCATGAGATAAAATGAACAAATGAACCTCGGTGTGGTTAAGGCATCCCTGTGCATCAGCCATCCCACTACCACCATATGGTGATAAAACTTTTGTAAACACTGTCGATCGTGCCATATGACTTGAAGAGAGTGAAAAATATAATATGTGCAATAATGTTATGACAAAAAATCTCAGCATAATTGAATAACTTCTTAACTGTTTGGATATGTTTTCTCTTACATGTTCTTGTCTTTCAAAATGAAAAATATTACCTAGGTTATCCACAGGCTACGGTGATGAATGCTCAATAAATTTTGAAAATGGTATATAATTAATGATTTTTTAATTTAAAGATTTTATCGGAAATTAGAGTCTGAAGTACAACTTAAAACCACCAAGGCATGCAAATATTTCACGGAAATGCCCAGGCAACTGTTTACATTTTATAGATAAGAACATATGTATTTTATATATATATGTGTGTGTGTATATATATATATATATATATATATATATATATATACTTTATAATTAATTTCTTTCAATTTTCTAGGAGTAAAAATAAAATTTTAACTTGGATTTAAAGATAGATACCTTTCCCTGGTGAACTGGATGCCATTCTCTCTTGTCTTCTCAAGGACTTCATGCCTGCACTTTACTTTTCCCATCTTTCACATTAGAAAAAAAAACGGGATGGGGGTAGAGAGCTATGTGAGTAACTAAAAGAGGATCTACCTTTTGTTACTCTTGGAGTGTTCAGTCTGAAGAAAAGATACTAGATGCGAAGTTATAACATAAACGTAAAAGAAGGCAATCTGTTAACAAGAATGGTAAACATGAAGGAATCACAGTGAGAAATGACAGTAGAAGTAAAGTTGGCAAAGCAAATGAAAATGTTAAGGCAGAGTTAAAAATTTTATTTGATTCAGAAAGGAAATGACAGAGAAACTGAAAGGGAGAAACAGAACAGAGGTCAGGACCTACTGGACAAAACGGCTCCAGAATGATTTTGTTATCATATAAAATATGCCTAAGAATTGAAAAACATGAACTCCAGGACACCAGTGAAAAGGAAACTGGAATCTTTCAAATATGAGTTAGACAGTGTCTACAGTAGGAGCAGGTAGACAAATGGTGGCACTCTGATTATTTGATTCAGAACAACACTCTTTTGCTCACAAAATGATTTGCTCACAATGACTTGCTCACAAAAATTGAAAATTCTGGGAAAGCTAATTCATTTACCTTTTTGTACCATCAAAGTGTCATCCTATTGTTGTTGTTCATACCATATGTCACCCCTAATTAGACCATAAACCTGAGTTTGATTTGAAAGAAAAGGCTGAGAAATACAAAATATCTGCTGATTCAAAGTATAACCTTCAACTATTTTAGTATAAGGAAGCCTTAATAATCCAAAAGCAAAACCAAACCAAACCAAACCAAAATAAAACAAAAAGAGATCTTCTGCCAGTGTTTGAATGTCAGAGTATTTAAGCATGTATAATAAATTGACCAAAATCTGTAAAATTCCACAATAAAGTTATATAAAAATTATTTCATTCATTAGCAAAACCATCAGTATTCAATAAGATTTATTTAAAAAATCAAAATTTTGAACTCTGAAAATTAGATGTGGCCAGCCCCTCCACGGGAGAAAGGAGTGCTCTTAACTGTCACACAGTGAGCGTTCCAAATCATAGTGATAGAAGTTGAGAATGCTTATTATGCAAGTAAATGCGAGAAAGCAAAAGCCAATCAGCTGGTCTAAATATCCAAAGTCATAATTTACTGAACTTCTCTTTCATGCTTTTCAATCTGTTTTTCCTTGTCTCTCTCTCCAGGGTCTTCTTTCTTCCTAATCCTTCCTCCAGTATTTCTATTTCTTTGTCTCTATCTCTGGCCTCATTTTCTCAAGATTCCTTTTCTTACCCTCTCACTCTTACCCTACATTTCTTCTTTCCCAGATCTCTGAAAAGTGGAAGGTACTATTATCAGAATGTAGATTCCCAGTGATTTTGACAAGGTAGGAATAAAATATGCTACAGGCAAAAATTCACATTTGCATTCTAGTGTTAGAAGCAAAGCTATTAAAATGCAAAAATTAAAAAAAGAGTTTAAAATGAATTTGAAATAGTAGCTATTGAAATGCCTGTGGTGTAGATCAAAACCAAAATTGCTAATATAGCTATGCCCTTTGCCTTCTTCTTCATAGTCACCAAAAATTGCTGCCTCTTTATTTATTAAAAGATTTTTATCTCTGCTGAACTCAGATAAGTTGCAAAATAATGATTTTCCCACATAAATTAAGCCTCTGCTCAACTTCTGTTTCATAAAAATTTTAGTGTACTTTGGAAGTCAATACATTTATTAATAATATTTTTGGCCTTGGTCATTATTCTTTGAGTTTTGAGTCTTATTTTTAAGAATATTCACCCCCAAGTTTTCTTTGATTCCATAGCCTATTTCAAGCCAAGAACAGACAGAACCTGTAAGCCACAGTCACATTAAAACTCTGCCTTCCCAAAAATTATATTCCCCTAAAAGCCACTCTTCCAACACTACCTCATCCTAGGTAGGTAAGGCATTTTCATGGTGCTGAGCTCACAAAAAACTTCCATGTTAATTAGGCTTAACTACTAGGGGGCAAGGCACATGCTTCTTTGGGTCATGTGATGAGTAACTGTGCAGATAGAAGTTGGTGGTGATTGAAGCCATGAGTGTGAATTAATCAATGAGAGTGGCTACAGAGAATGAAAAGTGGGCCAGCAAGCATTCTCTGGACCAGGTGGGCTAACAGTTGACCCAGCAGCCAAGTCAGCCTCACTTTTCCTGGAGCTAAAAATCTTGTTGTTTTGCCAGGTTGGCTGAGACCCCAGATAAAAATCAGAGGTTGGCATGCAGAAAGTCAAGAGGCAATCTCAGGAATTAGGGATTTCTAATCTCAGGATTAGAAAGCACACTTGGCTCCCATTTCATTTTGAATTAAGTCTTCAGAGGACTGGCATTTCCATAACTGTCATTATCTGCCAACTTTGTAAATTCAGTTTACTCTCTATGAACTAAACATAAAGACTCAAACAAATTAGACATTACTTTATGTGTTGTTTTTGAAAACTGCATTGTAAAAGATGGGTTAGAAATTATAGTTTACCAGTGTTCTGAAGGGGAACGGGGTTCAAGACAGGGAAAATGCCATAAATAAGGTGAAAGTGAGAGAAAGAGAAAGACAGACAGAAAGGGAGAGAGAGAGAGAAACATAAGCAGGTCACACCCTTGGCAAGAGGAAAGAAATAAGGGCTTGAGTTGTGGATCTGGGATCTGGAAAGATAAATATAGCATCACTTGCCCTCATTGCATGAGGATGAAGAGACTGACCTGGGTAGAAAAACAAAGACTGGAGAGACACATATGGAGACTTACTGGGGCTCAATTCACAGCGGTTTAAGGGAGAAAGGGGGTACACCAAGATCTTTTATTTAGTCCAAGAAATGGAAGGGGAGAAGGAAGAAAAGGAGTCTCTCCCCCCACCCCCAAAAAAATATTGTGGGAGGCAAGCCCTCAGAAAGATACAAAACTACCCATACACACCTTCAGGAGTTCAATTTCCATATAGATCACCCTGCTGAATCTAACCTAAGGAAATGGGGAGAAACACTGGATGAATAGTTATTCCCAAGCCTAAGGCTCTGAAAGTAGGGTAGGAGCCAGGGTGACCTTTTAATCGTGAGTGGTTTCCACAAAGAAATTGTCTTGAGGACAGTCAGTAGAGATGCACACTGCAGGGGCCAGGGTGGTGCACTGGGACAGTTTCCCATGCATCCCCCCAAGTTCCTTGTGGCAGGAGAGAAGGTTCTGCCTTCAAACAGAAATAGTATAGAAATAGTGCAGATGTAGGAAACGGAAGCTGGTTCTTCTTTAAATACTCAGTAAAAGCAAATCAGCAACGAGGAAAGGGATCAGATAAACCCAAATAAGAGATGGCACTACTTATTGAAAAATGCCAAACTCAATACAAAAGTTAGTAATAAAGGCAGGAGCAAAATACTAAGAACCACGCAGAATAAAAGATGTGGCAGTACAGGTGCAAGCATGGTGAGCCAGAGGGCAAGAAAATGGAAGCCCATCGCACCAGCTTTGGAGCAGAAGCATTTCATAACATTCGAAGAGAATCAGGGGAAGAAAGGTACTTCCAGGAAATGAGGTTTCCCTGGTTCTTCTGATAAGAATGTAGGTTAAACGATAGATTCAAAATACTTTTTTAAAAGATACTACCTACATCTTTTTTTTTTTTTTGCTTATAGAATACAGATATGATCATCCATTTTACATGTTTATTGTGAGGATTAAGTACAGTAATCTTTCAAAGCATTAATCACAGTGTCCAGAACCCAGTGAGTGTTGTTAATACATGTCAGTTATTACTATTATTATCATTATTATTATTTAAAAGTAACATTTAAGACAAAAGAAAGAGAAAAGCAATAAGGAACACCGTAAGTAAGGACTAAAAGGAAGGGCAGGAAGAACACAGTGATTTTCAGTTTCTCAGAAACCAGAGAGCATAATAATCTTCACCGAAAGAGATTTCCATCTACCTGAAGTAGTTCTTTAAGAGAAATCATAAATTTAGGTCATTTCTATAAACAGAAACTTCCCTTTGCGTATGTAGTTTGACACAAATAATGTATCCCAGTTTAATATTTTAATAGAGTTGTGTCCTTGATGGAAATGATATTCCTCTCCCTTCCCCAAATCACACTATTCGAAGAGAAGAGCTGCTGTCTCCTCTTCACACAGCCATCCCCACATCCCACCATGTCAACAGGCTCTGCACCTCCAGCTAAAATGCTGAGGCACATCTTAAACACTGAAAGTTTCTGAAGCTTGAGAGAACTGATAAAAAGCCCCCTGATTTGACCAACAGATTCATTAATGGAAAAACATGTACTTAGTATTCAAGTAATCTTATTGTTATGTGAAATTATTTTCTTAAATCGGATGCATATTTGTATGGGATGAAAGCATCGTGTCATATAATTATTATAATTTTTGTCAAGTTAAATTAATTTGAAATAGTGTGATAGAGCTTAATACACATTTTACCTCTTGTAAAATGCATTAGAATACGATTAGTATGCAGTACTCCCTCTCAACTGGAAAAGAAAGGAATCAGTGTGACCAATGGAAATGTTATTCGCTGTTAACTAGCTGAAACAGCGGCAGGTCTAAAGTATCTGCATCTCATTTTGGATTTAATTATTGCAATAACATCTCATTTGCTTCAAGGTATTACAATTATCTCCTATTTTAAATTGAAAGGTATTTTAGAATGAATGCAGTTAATGAAGCAAAAGGTTCAAAATGTCCAGAGCATTGAGCTTTAAAGTAGAACAACCTACGTTTTAAACAAATCCTTACTAAAACAGTGCATGTGAAATGCATTTCCTTTCATCAAAACCCCAGTGTATGTGCCAACGAGTGAGGTATAATGATTTTTTTTTCTGATTTCAATGCTATTAAGCAGGAAAATGACATTAGGTACAGATTGATAATAGGCATTGACATTAATCAAGCTCTAAAAAAAGCTCACTTTCAGAAGTTCCTAAGACACCATTTGTAAGTATGAAATATTCACTTAATTTTCTGTAAGACAAAACTGTTTAAAAAATGAAATCAAATGAAGCTTCAAATCTGTACCAGCCATTATCTTGTTCTTAATTAGCCATTCTTGAAATAATTCAAAATATTTTTTTTTTTAAATATTCGGCACAGATGTCAGTGGTTAGGATCTTTTCAATTCAAGACCTCTTTAGTTAGAAGTATCTTTAGTTTGTGTGTTTTAAAGACCTAACAATGTAAGATGATTCAAACTTCTATTAATTTTACAGATCGTACCCATCCATGACCTGAGCCCTTTAGAAATCTCACTGAAGAGCGGCATTTTCTTCAGTAGGGATATGAAGACAGGGCACAGGACTTCACTGAAGCAGCTCAGGTCAGGGTGGACTTGGCCGCTGGGCACAGGGGGGAACGGCTTCAGGGCCCAAGAAATGTTTTAATTTCTCATATAATCAGAAGGAGAAAAATACAATCTAGCTTAGGTTATCTCTCTCTCTCTCTCTTTCTCTGTCTATCATAGAGAGAGAAAGAAAGACTGACGGCTCCCTTACTCTTTAACCCCAGATTTAGTGGGGTTAATCTGGGGCTTAAGCCCATTTAACGGGGTTAAGGCCGTCAAATGTGCCTCGGGACAGAAAAGATATGGCTCAGCTCTGGAGATTTACATAAAAATCTCAGGGGTCTCAAATATAGACGGTACCATTGGCCTCAAACTAACTAGAAAATTTCCAGATATTGTCTCTGTGGCCCTTGCTCGATCTCCAAGGCTGCCTTGTCTCGGCCTCTGCTTCTCTCTGTGACTTGACTTTCCTACATCGGGGCACAGCCCTCCACTTGCACAGATTCTTTGCCCCTGAGGCTTTCTAACCTTCCTGTTCAGATCTCCAGAGAGAACTGACTTAATCTGGTTGTTCTACCCGGTGTCAGCCCCATCCCTTTGGCCATCCTCTTGAGGCCCTGGGCAGGCCCATTCTCTAATCAGGTGGGGTTGGGAATGGGAGGGTCAGAATAATCCCTTACAGTTTTACATTGCTGGGGTCCTTCCTAAAAATAATCTTCACCGCATTTTATTCTTCCACTTACTGTACTGGTTAATGTGATTATAATGACTTGATGAATTTATTTTGAATGAGAACAAAGATTACTTCTCAATAATTTATAAGTATAATTACTCAATTTATCTCATACTTACATGAAATTATATTTTAATCCTTAGCCCATTTGATTAGTTATATTAATTGAACACTCAAATTGGAAGCAACTGATACATGGGTAAAAGTAAACTCATTTGTCTTTTCACTATGATTTTTATAATAATAAATTATGTATATTTGAAATATTTTCCATTCCAAATGTACACACACATACATACACACACAAATGATTTTACCTCACTCTAACAGAAAATACTTAACTAAGGAGTTTCTTACATTATATGGATATATAATGCAGACATGGTACTAGGAAGGAAAATATCTACAGAACACTACCGATTCAAGAAGATATGATTTAAACTCTATTCTATTTCAAGACCAGTTATAATAAAATCTAACAGATGATCAGGTCAAATAGGCTATACAAAAACAAGCAGATGAGCTTTTTGTCACTAGTATAGTCACTGTCAGCAAATTCTCTGTTCAACACAATTGTAATCATAATTGAAATTATGGGTCGATGTAATATTACATATGCATTAAAAAATTACATATCCCTGTTGTAATATTAACATTTAATAAGTGCTTATTATGTCCCAGGACTTGTTCCCAGTACTTAATTTATGTATCTCATATCATCCTACAACAAACAATATTGTTATCCCCATTACATAGATGTGGAAGTTAATAAACAGAGATATTACATAATTTGCCCAAGGTCATAAAGACAGTAAGGAGCACAGCCCAAATATGATCATAGCCATCCTCACTCACAGCATCTATTCAAACACTGTTGCCACACAGACGAGCTGCACACATACAGTCATCTCCATTATTCACGACAAACTTCTCTTCCTTGTGGGCTAGGTGTAGCAAAATTTTACATTCACCAAAGTAAATTTTTTCTGCTTTAACTACATTGCCATACCTTTCACTTCTTTAGCTCATTCTTGATATATTCAATTTATAGATTAACTCTCAAATCAGAAGAAAGTTCAAAGTTTAGGAACCTGAGAGATGTAGTTTTTTTGGTCCATACCCAGAACACCAGAGACAAGGAAATTATAGGGACAGATATATTAATGTAATATAATGTGGCTTATATCTTTTCTTCCCTTTAATCTTGTACTTAGGGATTAGATTTTATTGTTCACATTTTATTGATGAGAAAATAAGTTAAGAGAAATGAATAACTTGTCTAAAGGTAGGTACCTGCGAGTTAGAACATGTGCTGATTATTATCCATTGATCCCTGCAGTCTCCATTTACCCTCCTCTGTCTTGCTCTATGCCTGGGAGATTGGCCTCTACACTTGGGCTCCTTTGCTTACTGGCCTCCTGGTGGGCTTACCAACTGGGGTACTTATTCTTCACTGCCCAATCCTCCCCATGTCCCGCTCCTTCCTTACTGGGTCACAATTTTAGCAATGGCTGCATTTTGTAAACCCTAGCTCCTAAAATGTCCTTTCCTTTTGCCTAGGGCTTAGGGGTAGCAATGGCTTCTCTATGGCTAGTGACAGGCTCTCTCCTTTATCAAACTGTAGTCAGGCTCCTCTAAACCCTCTGCTCGATTAGGCCTCAACCTCTAGACTTCTCTATCTTTGCACGGACCAATTTTTCTGCTATCTCAGTTTATAGGGAATCCCCCCAACATCTGATCACCTTGATATCTGATCAAATTCCTTAGCCTCACCATGCCCCAGGTGATGTCTGATCACCCTAGCCTACCTTCAGCAAGAATCCTGTTGAGTCAGATTAGGTAAATACCCCCTTTCTCCCTCTCAGTAATATTCCATCCACTGACACCCACCTTGCTTCTTAGTTACAAATTCCATGTTGCATTCGGAATTAAGCCCAGTTCTATACTGAGGTCCCACTTTCTCTATTGCAATTGTTCCTCAATAACATCTGCTTTTGCCATTTTAAGTACTGTCCAACTTTGTTTTTCTTTAATACTAGTTCTCAAGTGCTTCCAACCTCAGGCTGATAGACTTAACCTTGCCCACTTCTTTAACTAACGCTTTTATTAAATGTTCTTCAGTGGAAACTTTCACATGTCCATCCAGCTGATACAGAATAATTAACCTAGACTGGCTGCAGCATTGTGATCCTTCAAATAAACATAAATTATGAAAAAATAAAGAAGGGGAGTGCTTGAAATTAGTCTGCTCCCTTTCAAGACAACTGAAATGCTGATTTATGTTAGAATGACCCTTAGAGGGAGAAGCTTCAGAGAATAAGTCAACTATGCCAATTATTGAGCATGGGGGGGCCACAAATAGCAACAAATGACCATTAAACAAATCCTTCCCTGATTTGACCTTCGATTCTAGTGGAGAAAATATACAAGTAAACATTGTAGAAAGTGTTATAGAGCGCTATACTTGGGGTGGGGGGAAACATAGCTAAGCCAGTCTTCAGGTACAGGGAAGTGGTAAAACTAAGCTGGTACCAAGGAGTGAAGAGTAGCTGGGCAAGTAGGAGAGGCAAGAACATTCTAGATAAGGTAAATGATAGCTGAGAGATCTGTGATCTGTTCCAGACATAGTATGTCAAAAATGCAGCATTCTTTTGTCTGGTAACTATCCTTAAATGCATCTGTAGTCATAAAAATACTTCTCCGGTGTTTCTCTAATTTATATTGATATAATTAAGAGTTGTACATACATTTAAAAATATATTAAGTTTATGACATAGCTAAATTACTAAGAAGATGTGATATCTTTCAAGACCTGTTTTTTTTTCCACTTAAATTTAAAACCAGATTACACCTTATGTTATAGGATTTTATTTTTTTAATGGAATTTTAAATTCCCTATTTTATTTTATTTTATTTTAGTAGGCTCCACACCCAGCATGGAACCCAATGTAGGACTTAAACTCACAACCTTTTAATCAAGACCTGAGCTGAGATCAAGAGTCGGATACTTAACCAACTAAGCCACCCAGATGCCCCTAAACTTTCACTTTTAATAAAGTGATGTTTTCATATGGCAAAAATACTTAGCAGCCATTTATCAAATCAATGCATAAGTCCACACACATACTTGTGTGGACTCCCAATTAAACTGAACATTTTGTTTTTTTGCTTGTTTGCTTAGAGCAAACCTGTACACTCTACTTCTCTATTTAGACTGCTCTTGAAGTGAAATAATTTGTTCCTCATGAATTCTGTCAGGAGGCAAAAATGTCAGATCATTGCAATGAGAGACTACAAATTGCGACCTCAATAGACTTGTAATCTAAAAATTATTGATAGAAATATTTTCTAAAAACAGTGAAAAGCTTTAAAGTAGGTGAATTCAAATTTGGTGCTGTTAAAAATAGCTGCTTCCTAGAGCATGCTGTTCTCTTCTTAACTTTTAATGAACTCTTGAAAGCTCACTTGAGAATGATAATTAGGTTGGCATTATTCTCTAAATGCCCCAAATCTAAAAACAGAGCAAAACTTCTACAACAACAAAGATACATATGAGTTTAAAAGCCTTGATGCTTTAATAATACTATGCTTACCTCAATATTCCAGGGAGTCTCTTTCATATATTTTGTAAAAACAAAACAAAACAAACAAACAAACACACAAACAAAAACCTGGAATACCTTTAAGTTAAATGCAGACATATAGAGAACAGTATGGAGGTTCCTCAAAAAATTACAAATAGAACTACCATATGATCCAGCAATCCCACTTCTGGGTATATATATCCAAAGGAAATGAAAACACGGTATCAAAGAGATATCAGCACTTTCATGTTCATTGCAGCACTATTCACAATAGTCAGCACATGGAAACAACCTAAGTATCCATTAATGGAGGAATGGATAAAGATGTGCTAGGTAAGTCCTGGAGATCTAATACACAGTACAAGGATTATAGGCAACAAAACTGTCTTATAAACATTGAACTTGCTAAGTGACTAGATCTTAAGTGTTTCCACCACTAGAAGAATCAATAACCATGTGACACCATAGAGGTATTAACTAACCCTACAATGGCAACCGTATTGCAATATAAATGTATCAAATCAATATGTTGTGCACCTTAAAATTACACAATATGTCAATTGTATGCCAATTTAAAAAAATTAAATGCAAACAGTGCTTTATAATAATTTCCACTTAAAATAATGAAATGCTATTCAATGGTAAAATACATATGATCAAATAAGTTACTAATAGGTATTAGGGACTTATATATTGACAATACTTAATAAGCTTCCTGCAAAGGCTTCCTTTAATGGAGTATTTCAAGGGCAATATACTAATCTTAAAGAATGAGGCTTCTTGTATTTAATATTTTAGGCATTTTGTCAAAATATCAGTTAAATCTTTGCAATAGGAAAGGTTCCCAATTATAGTCATAATTTATTTTAGAAAATTAGTGAAGTGAATAATAACGATAATTTTTTACATTTCATGTCTGAATCTGGCCCTTATGATTGTAAGATGATGCTCCTAAAATTTCAAAACTATAGTCCTTGGATGACCCACAAATAATGGTAGTTTATGGGACAAACTATTTAAATTTTGCTTAAGCTTCTTGTTAATTTTTACCAAATTAGTAAGAGCAAAAATATTGAGACCTCTAAACCATTGATTCTGATGTCAAAAAAATTGTTCTGGAATTCACAAAATTTTATGTTTTTCCAAAAATTTATTTGGAACATTTTCAAACCTATAGCAAAATTGAAAGAATCTTACAGTAAACAATTTTATACCTACTACCTTGATTCTACTATTAATGTTTTCCTATACTTGTTTTCTAAATACCTATCCATTACTAATCTTTCTAACCAATCATCAATCCATATTATTTCTGATGCATTTAAAAATACATTGGGGTGCCTGGGTGATTCAGTCCGTTAAGTATCCAACTCTTTGTTCCTGCTCAGATCATGATCTCAGGATCATGAAATTGAGCCCTGCACAGGGCTCTGAGCTCTCAGCAGGGTGTCTGCTTAAGACTCCCTCTCCCTTCCCTCTGCCCCTCCCCACCCCCATGCTCTTTCTTTCTCTCTCTTTCTAAAATAAATAAATCTTTAAATAAATAAATAAATAAAAATTAAAATACATTGACAATACTGAATTGTAAATCTGTTTACTGCATTTATTCAATACTTTATTTTTAAAAAACCTATGGCTACTTAAAAACATTTTCAATAATACTGCTAAAAGCCCAAGTTTAAAATATTTCAAAAATCGTAAGTCTATCTTAATACTGTGTGAAATAATGGCCAAAAATGATACAAATAGCATGCATGTTCTGATCACATATATATGTATCCAGAAAATAAAAGTAAATCTTACTTATTTTATAATTCAGTCAAATGCATCAGCCAGAGTCCAATTAGGAAAACAGAAACCATTCTGAGTGGTTCCAAAAGACGAAAATATTACCATGAGATCTTTATTGTTTTTTTTTTTTATCTTGGTTGATTAGAGATTATCTCAGCTTTATATGCATTCTTGTTAATGAAATTAAAATAGTAAGAAGGACCAACATTTGGCAAAAAGCAGTTCATTGGTTGGCTTTTTGAGCCTCAGATCCCATCCTAGACTGCTCCTGCTCTATTCGGTGGGCAGAGGGACTGCAGGCTACCTTACGTACACTCAAATCATCAAGAAGTTTAAATATAATTTGATGAACTGAATAAGTTAAAGACTGTATCTAAAATTAAATTGTGCAGACTCTAAGACTATTTATCAATCTTGTCAAACCAGATTCAATTTTCCCTCATCTCTTTTGTTTCCCTTAGTTCAGGAAAAAATTAACACAAACTAAAGATCTCAAGTGCTTATCAACACAATTTCTATCTTTAAAGAGAGACTGGGTCAATGAACAAATGTGAAAAAGGAGGATTGTCCTGTTGCCATTGTCTGTGGCATTTGATCTGGGAAACTTCTGATTTCCTTCTTTGAGGCAGAACAATAAGGAACAATCAATTTACATGGCTTTCAAAGCACAGGAGAAAAATGAACCTGTGTTTTGCAAGCAGTCCATCAAGAGCCCTGAACCAAGATGTGGTAAAAATGAGGTCATTAAATAAAATAAACAGGTTTCAAGGAGATATTTGTTAATCTGAGATGATGCAGAGCTATAATCATAGTCACAAACACCTTGATACAAAAGAGTTTTTTCTCTGATTATTTTACTATATACATAGATATCTATATAGTATTTTATATATGTACAGATATAGAGTATTTTATATACATATAAAAATAAGAAGAAGGTGAATAGGTTTCATCTGATGTGCCAGTTCAGCCTGGGCCCTCTACGGAGTATGACAGTAGGTCCTCATTTGGGCCAGGTGGGGAAGAACCCCTGAGTGGAGATTGATGGCTGTGGTTAAAAAGGCTGGAAGGAACTAGCAGAGATTCATGTTTATTTGTCAACCCTGACCAACGCATTAATCTGAAATTACTCTATAGTCATTGACTGTGAAATATCCAAGTAAGAGAATTGATTTCTTGGTTTTAATATTGTACCCTTTTCAACACTGTGAGATTTATTTCAGAGACCATTCTCTTGCTGACAAAAAATTAAAAATAAATGACAGTTTCATAATGGCAAGTTCCACTGGTTATTCAAATTATTTCAAAATGCTTTTCATGCTTCTTCAGCATAATAAAGGTATCAATTAGGATACCTACTCCTTTCATGTGATCTGATCTACAGAATTCCTGGACTAAATCTAAAAAATGTTAAAACTATTTATCTTAGTTTCAAAGGAGGAAAAGATCCAAATGTTGCTCAATTCTATGATAACTAACAATTGGCTTATAGAAGGGTTTTCTATTTGTTTTTCTTATACTGAACTGTTTAGATGTTGGTGGATGAGGAAAAAAACAAACATGTTCAAAACAAAACAAAGTAACATTGACTATAGTTCCATATTTGTTTTAACGGCAGAAGTTAGAGGAGAAATATTACACCAGATCTCTTTTATAATTTCCTATGATTGGGAAACACTAAATTGAATCCAACTAAGCATAGATTTTCTTTTTAATCTCTTCTCATATTAACTGCAGTAAGTAAAAACTAGAAATTTTGTTTTGAGAATAGACCTTACTTGAGGAAAAAAAAACATGTATCGTTTGCCTTTAAGAATTATAATTATTTGGTGGTGTATTTATGAAATGCCTACTTGAAAATTTGCTATGAGCACAATTATTTTGAACTTGGAACTTTTGCTGGGTCTCCACACTAAAGCCCACATTCAGGACCATGCTCTGTCCCTGCTCTATGACCCACACACCTATATGGGCTTTCATGTTATTTATATAAAATATCTGACTCGGCATTACGGTGATCATACCATGTTCATTGACTTTTTCTCTTACCTCTTCATCTCCTCTAACTCCTGGTTTGTTTGTGTATGTGTGCATTTTACAGATTTCCTAATAATGGCTAGTGGACATCTTCACCATTAGGTGATAAAAGGAACAATTTGAGTTAACAGGTCAAGAGTGGAGATGCCTTTGAAAACAAGAGGCAGCTCACATATGCAAGTGTTGAAGACTGCCCTCTACTGGAAACACTAACACCTCCTCCCTCTGCAGAGGGGGACTCAGGTCTCCTATTTGTCCATGTCCCTACAGCTGGAAAGACAGCTTAAAGCTGGGCACAGGGTAGGAGGCTATGCTGTCCTGCTCGAGGGCTCCGGGTAGTGATGTGCTATCATTTGCTTTCCCTTTCTTATTTTTTCACTCTAATGCACAGCTATGGGGCTTTGTATTCTTTTTGAGATTGTGTCCATGCCAACAGGTCTGATTTGGGTATCCAAATGAGAGATGCCCATTTAATTCAAAGGAACTTATGGGATGTTAAGAGAAAAGATTTTCTGATTAGAAGCAAATGTGATCCAATACCACCAGCTACTGCAGACAATACATTTTCAGCTTCTTCTAAAATTATCCCACATATTAAAACTCTCCTCAGCCAAACTATAAAGGTTCATTCCCTTATGCCAGTATTAAAAATAAATCATTACATACCAAGAATATCTATTTGGCTTTATAAAAGTTTTTGAAACACTGATCTCTGAAAATTTCTAGGAACGAATTGGTTGGATTTACTCTTAAAATTATCTCATTTACATGGATGTTTTTTCTCTCTATAGCAGTAATTTATACAAGTAGATATACCAATCTGATAAGATTTATTAGCCTGAAGTATCTGCAGATTGGAGACTCTTCATTCAAAGAATAAGTTTTCCCTGTTACTGTTAAATAGGGTAAAACTTAGGTCTCTTTGTTATAGGACTTGACTTTTCAGGATTTGTGGTCCAAAGTACATAGTGTGTAAGGAAACGTTTTTATTATAAATAAATGCTTCTTTGTAAAACAATATTTTTATATTCATTTTATGAATTTTTTTTCTGGAGAAAAAAACACAGAAAAGTTAGAGACTTTTGTTGAAGCAACAAGAGCACCTAATAGCCATCAGAATCCCCTGGGAAGATTTGCACAAATAATACACATGTCCAGACCTACCTATGCAAGATTCTGACTCAACAAGTCTGAAGTAACATCTTTGATCTTATCCCAGTTTCCTGTGTCCTTCTTGCTTTGTATTATCTGGACATCACAAAGGCAGATTACATCATCATCTCTTCAATGAACCTTACCCAAACCCAAAATACCTCTCCTATTTGTTGTCCTAACATCCTCCCTCAAACATATTTTCATCCCATTTCTCTTTATTACCAGGTTTTTTAATGTGCCTGTGCCCTTCACTAACCTTCAGAAAGGTAAAGATGATGCTTTATGTTTGTCATGTGGTAAGACAATGATGTCAGTCATAATAAACAATAAGATTTAAAAAATGAATTAAATAAATGAAGTACATGAGCTAAGATGATTAAATAAACTAACAAAATAGAGCAATTAATAGACAATTTTATCTATGAATGAAAGATTTCTATTTATTGTGAAAAACTCATTTCAGTTCTTCATGGTGTAATTGAAGCTCTTTTTGGTCTTTTCTCATTGGTTTCTATTCTTTGTGTTACAATCTTTCACATTCTTTTTTTTTTTTAAGATTTTATTTATTTCTTTGAGAGAGAGAGAATGAGAGACAGAGAGCACGAGAGGGAAGAGGGTCAGAGGGAGAAGCAGACTCCCTGCTGAGCAGGGAGCCCGACGTGGGACTCGATCCCAGGACTCCAGGATCATGACCTGAGCTGAAGGCAGTCGCTTAACCAACTGAGCCACCCAGGCACCCCACAATCTTTCACATTCTTTTTTTTTTTTTTTTTTTTAAGATTTTATTTATTTATTCATGAGAGACAGAGAGAGAGAGAGAGAGGCAGAGGGAGAAGCAGGCTCCCAAGGAGCAGGGAGCCCGATGCGGGACTCGATCCCAGGACCCTGGGATCATGACCTGAGCCGAAGGCAGACGCTTAACCATCTGAGCCACCCAGGCGCCCCAATCTTTCACATTCTTAAATGATTACTGCCTCACTTAAACTTTCTCTAAGACTTGCTTTTCTTTGATTTGCTGACCTTTCCCAGTTTTGCTATCAATCAAATAAAAAGCCTTCAATTTAAAACTGTTCTAAACTGGAAGACAATTCAGTAAAATTAAAATATAATTATCAATCCATTTGTTAGTTATAAATTCAACACAAATGACAAGCATTATAATATTTTATAATAGTTACAATATTTTTTACTCAGTAATTTATATTATTCTATCTATATCTATATCCATATTTGTCTATGATCCTAAATAACAATTTGATCTTTGTGACAACCCTAAAGAGTAGGTATTATACTACTAATCCAGTTTTACAGACAAAGAAAAAGAAATTCAAGTTTACATTATAACTAATCTGCAGAATATTTTTTTTAAAGATTTTATTTATTTATTTGAGAGAGCGAGAATGAGAGAGAGAGAGAGCACATGAGAGGCAGGGAGGGTCAGAGGGAGAAGCAGACTCCCTGCTGAGCAGCAGGGAGCCCGAAGTGGGACTCGATCCCGGGACTCCAGGATCATGACCTGAGCCGAAGGCAGTCGCTCAACCAACTCAGCCACCCAGGCGCCCCACTAATCTGCAGAATATTTGAATATTAATAGGTAGAGCCAGAATTCAACCTCAAGTTCCTCTGCCTGCAAACTCTATGGCCTTTGAAAATATTCAATAGCAAAGAACTAGTCATGTGTCTAGGAATCAGGACAATATGGAAAATGCTGAAAGGTATCTCTCTTCCCAAATGTTAAAGATTAAATGACAGGTGGCAAGCAATGGCATTGCCCACTAGAAGAATGAACAACCATGCTATACAGTATTTTTCACTGAATAGAAGACAAGGAAAACAAAGGATGGTGGAATCCTTGCTTTCTAAACAGTGATCACCATTATGATGGTGATAGTTAAGTCATTCCATTAGAACGATTGAAATTATTAATAAACAAATAGCTAAGTCATTCCATTAGAATGATTGAAATTATTAATAAAATAACCCCTATGCCCCTATTGGAAGGGCCAAAATCCAGAACACTCACAACACCAAATACTAATGAGGACATAGAGCAGCAGGAACTCTCATTCATTGCCAGTGGGAATGTAAAATGGCTCGGCAACTTTAGAACACAGTTTGGCAGTTTCTTACAAAACTAAACATACTCTTACCATATGATCCAAAAGTTGTACTCTTTGGTATTTACCCAAAGAAGCTGAAAACTTAAGTCCTCATAAAAACTTGTACACAGATGTTTATAGCAGCTTTATTCATAACTGCCAAAACTTGGAAGCAACCAACATATCCTTCAGTGGGTGAATAGATCCAGATAATGTAATATTATTCAGACTGAAAAGAAACGAGCTATCATGCTATGAAAAGACATGGATAAAACTTAAATGTATTAAGTGAAAGAAGCCAATCTGACAAAGCTACATACTGTATGACTCCAACTATATGACATTCTAGAAAAGGAAAAACTATGGAGATAGTAGAAAGATCAGTGGTTGCCAGGGTTGGCAGGGGGAGGAATGAATAGACAGAACACAGAAGATTTTTAGACCAGTGAAATACTCTCTGATACCATAATGATGGATACATGTCATCATACACTTATTTAAACCCACAGAATATACACCACCAAGAGTGAACCCTAATGTAAACTGCGGACTTTGGGTGTTTATGATGTACCAACATAGGTTCATCAGTTGTAACAAATATATCAGTTTTGTTCGGGATGTTGATATTGGGGGAGGCTATGCATGTGTGGGGGCACTGGGTTAATATGAAATCTCTGTATCTCTCAATTTTGTTGCAAACCTAAAACTGCTCTAAAAAAAAGTCAAAAAATTATTTAAAAACAATATAATCAACACAGAAGAATGTTACTATGAATGACTTAGCCTCCTAAAACAAAAAGAAAAAAGAAAAAAGCAAACCAGCATGGAAAGATATTTCATGTTTTTAAAAGAATAATGTGAGTGAATGGTAGCTTATATGCTCAAAGAGAAAAAGTCAGCTGCCACTTAGATTAGGCTAAACAAGGGTATCAATAAAAGATGCTCAAAAGCAGACCATATATCAAAATTTCTAACTTCAAAAAATATCTAAATCCTTTTTTAAGAGGTCCATTCTAAAATGAACCAGGAAGCAACTGGTTAATTAAAATGGAACAGTGATTTTATGAAATTTCTTTGTCAATATAAACTCAAGAATGATGTCCCACCAAAAGAGAATGGTGTTAATTTTGAGAAATATAAAAAGCTGTATTTTTTTTAACATAAAATCATGGTTGAACATTTTGATCTCAAGTTTTGATCCAACCAACCCTCACTCAGTTCCTCAGAGAGTAGCTTCATAGGATTCTTTGTGGTCACCAGAAGTTTTTTTTATTTTTCTCCTACTAACTAACCTGACTAAAGAGAACAGGTGATAATTCTTCAAGAGTAAAAAGAACCACACTCCAAGACATTTACACAATGGAATCAATTTACAGGAGAATGAAAGATCCCTTTGATTAATCAAAAGGACCTGGCGCTTTCCACGCTTTCTTTAAAGCAAATGCACAAGTAATGTTAACTACAAATTGACTAAATTTGCATCATGTTGCTCCTCTATAATATACAAAAAATGGCTAATTTTCTAGACTAAGAGACCTATACACTATGATCTCTAAAACAACTTAACATTCAACTATTTGGAATCAGATTAGAAACTGCTCCTTAATTACTTATCATCATTAGAACAAAATTACATAAGTGTTTATAATCAGAATTTTTCATATAATGTGAAATATTATACTCTTGTTACAAATTTAAATGTCTTTAAACGAAGTTCATGGGGAGTTTTTGCTCTGTCAGAACAATAATATATCATACCCAAGAGTTTCTTTAACCATTAATTCGGTTGTGATTTGTATTTTTACTTTTAAATGCCGTTCTGTGACGTTTCATAATTTCCCCTTTTCGATTTTGTTTTGTTAGGGTATAAAAGTAGCAAATGTCAGTTTTCAAAAACACAGCAAAGTATAAAAAATTGAAAACCTCAAATTCATAGATGACATTATTGACACTATTGTGTATATCCTTTGTATTTTTAATGCAGGAAAAAATCAATATTGACTTTTTAGTTTCAAAAATAGGCAACTGATTCCAAAATGACACAATAATCGTGAAAGCCAGGCTTTGCTTAAAGAGAAAATGAGAGATTCTGAAAGTCCCCTTTTAAACATTGAGATTCAAGCTTGACTAATTTGGATCATAAAAGCTTACTGTGAACCATTGATAACAGGATTTAAGAGAAGTTCTGCCCAGGCAGGAAGAGGAATGGAAAGCCTTCAGAAGGGAGGTAGGGGAGATTCAGATAAACAGAACCTGAAAAAAAGACTACCACTTTGGGCCTCAGCCAAATACAGCAAGAGGCTAAGAAAATCCACAACAGAAATTCCAGATGTGCAAATGGAGAATCCAAGAACATGTGAGCATTTGGCTCCTTTTCCCCACCACATTTAATGTGGCACAGGCAGCTATTTTGCATCTGTGGAATCCAAACCACTGAGAAATTAAGCAGAAACTATCTGGACTCTCAGAGATCTTCAAGAGAGCCAGCAGTTTGATCCTGTCAACATTATGGTCGAATCAGAAGGGGACACCCACAGCAAGAGCCATTAAAAATAGACCAGGAGTCCTACTTATGATGGACTGTTAATAGCAGGGATGAAGCCATTGCCCAAACATCATACCTGCCCAACCCATCTTTAGCAGACCACGAGATCCAGAGAATGGTATGCAATCAAGCAGCCTCTTCCCCATCACCAGAAGGCATATCCATGGGCTTTCTTTTACAGCCTGATGCCATCATGGAAAAAGAATGTGAGAGTTCTCATGAAAGACTGAAAATTTACTCAGAAGAAATCTTTAAAGGTTCCCCCACCCTACAGGCAATCTGAGTTATAATGAGTAAAATTCAAATTCAACATGCCATTCAATACTTCCCAGATACGATTTTAGGAATTCGTGATGTTTTGCAACTATAGCCATTTTCTTAGAAGCCTCATATTTCTCCCCTTTGTCATTTCTCTACTTTTAAGCAGCTACTTGTGCTATCCAATACAGTAGCCATTTGCCACATGGGGCAATTTAAATTTAAATTAATTAAAACTGAATAAAATTAAAACTTCAGTTTCTCAGTCACACTAGCTGCATTTCAAGCGCTCAATAGCCACATGTGGATACATGTACATACAACAGAGATAGAGAATATTTGCATCATCACAACAAATTTTACTGGACAGCATGGACAATAGGCTACACTATGCCTATTGCCTCATAACAAGAGTTACAAAATAGCCCAATGCAGAAAAGGAAGGAGTATTCCTGAGTTGGGTTTCTAAAAGCCTAAATTCATAGGGATATAGAGAGGAGTCCAGGTCATAAACCCAGTTTAAAAGAGTGGAGTTTAATAGACTGAAGCTTCTCCAAAGACAGGAACTCTGGCCTGGGAAGCAAGGAGATAGTGGTTAAAGGATAGAATCCAGAGATAGGGGGAGTGAGCAGTTGTTAGAATTTTGAAAGGTGCAAAGTACCCATTTCGTTTCCCCAGATGTAGCCTGGAAACAACAAAATTATTGCCAACCATGAAGAGGAAGAGAGCACCAGACCTTAAGAGGCCATTCTGACAAGAACACAGAATGTCTCTCAGATTATCTACAAGAAAAATAATTGAGGGCCACAGGGCATGATGGACATCCCAGTAGACATCTATGTGCCTAGAAAGAGAACTTAAAATAAGATGGATTAGTTCTCCCACACACATTTTCCCCTTCCCCACTTCCATGACAGTGGTTGCCCCTGAACTTAGATAAATCCTAAACAACTGAAGGAGAAAGGTCATATCAGAGATTCACTGAAATTAGGTTTCTGCCATTCTTCTGGATTCCAAATGGATATATATGTCTTACCACCCAAGTTAGGAAATGATATTCATATCCTTTATACTTTCTTATAAATAGGGTTCAAAATACCAATTCACCAGTTCCCTGGCATCATGCCTTGGGCAAAGAAAAACTGCCCATTTTGTCAACAATCCCAAATTTGCAAATGATACTTTTGAGTACTTTCCAAATTTGGGGGTAGATGCCATGTGTTCCTGGTGATTAATATCCATCTAATTTGTCAATTAGTATAGAACATCCAGTCCTGCTGATATCATAAGTTCAGGATGAAAAAAATGTTTTGGTAATTCATAGGCATAAATATGCATGAAAATCAAAGAGCAATTCATATCAGAGAAAAGAAACACTAAGAATATAAGATATCATGCATTACTTCTAAGCAATTCTAAAATTCTTCCTAAGGAATCAGGGAAAAGTGATGTACCACTTATATAACTGTTTTATGTTACATAACATGGAAGGTTCTAACAATATCTTTTCAATAATTTGAAATTTCTTAAATATGGAAGACCATGTCTAAAATATATAGCAGTGCAATGTTCTCTTCACTAGATTCATAACACACTTGGGTATGTTTCAATAGATGGCCATATCCCAAGCTTGACATTTTATTCACTCTCTTTGTTGTACAATTAATTTTCATAAGCCTAAAACCTGCAGTTGGAATTATGGGGACATATTGAAAAAAATGTGGTCAATGAACTGAATCATCCATTGAGCTCACCAGAGTAGAGATTTCTATCAGGAAAAATTTGACTTCAAATATTTTCCCACTATTATTTCCTTCCTTAAGCTCACAGTTACCTTTAAAATTGAACATGCTGTTTTTAGCTTCTAATTATCCTTAAATTGATTCTATAGAGCTGAGGAGTCATATAAGTCCCAATGACTTTTTTTCAGTATATGTTTTTATTTTTTTATCTTATTTTTTTTAAGATTTTATTTATTTATTTGACAGAGAGAGACACAACGAGAGAGGGAACACAAGCAGGGGGAGTGGGAGAGGGAGAAGCAGGCTTCCCGCAGATCAGGGAGCCCAATGTGGGGCTCGATCCCAGCACCCTGGGATCATGACTTGAGCCAAAGGCAGACACTTAACAACTGAGCCACCCAGGCGTCCCATCAGTATATGTTTTTAAGTGTGTGATTTTAAGAGCTCTTTTAAAAATATTATTTCATTATTGACATTTAAGGAGGCAACTCTCTCTACACCAATAGCTACCACTTTCATTTCTTTTTACAGCCCCGTATGCAGTAGGAAAAATCATTTTCCCACAGCTCAAAGAAGAGTCAAAAGGCAAATTTTTTAAAACAGTGATATCGAATTTCAGAATTCTATCAATTTCAAAATTGTACTTACACAACACAGCAATGAAATGTTCAATGACCTCCAGCAGACAATATTAGTCTCAAACAACCACTTCAAAATATCCCTAAGGCTTCCCTTGCTGGTTTGATTTTAGCATTAGTTAAGGACCATTGCTGGTGAATGAGTATTTCATGGGCTTTTGGGTAGCTAGAGTACAGGTTTAAGTAACCCATGGTATATTTTACTTTTTCTTTTTCTTTTCTTTTTTTTTAACCAAGGTCCAGAAATGGTGTAACATAGGTCATATTTAAAAGTATTGCCTCACTTCTTAAAAGAAGGAAGGAAGAAAGTAAGGAAGGAAGGGAGGGAGGGAGGGAGAGAGGGTGAGAAGGAGGAAGGAAGGGAAGAAGGAAGGAAGGAGGGAAGGAAGGAAGGAAAGAAGGAAGGAAGGAAGGAGGGGAGGAAGGAAGGAAGGAAGGAGGGAGGGAAGGAAGGAAGGATGGAGGGAAGGAAGGAAGGAAGGAAGGAAGGAAGGAAGGAAGGAAGGAAGATAGGAGCACATACTTTGAGCCACATATATATTTTTTCAGTATCCTAGCTTGCTGATACTACTATTCTTTTTTTCCATCTGTAATTTTGAATGTGGAAGAAAGCAGATTTTATTGCTTTAAACACCAAATTAACTTTCTAGAGAATAATCAAAGTAGTTATTCCATATGTAAACAGCATTTTAAATGACATGAAAGTTAATGGACTCTAAAATCTCTGATTTCAAGAGATTTTGTAGTTACTTCAAATGTTAGAAAATGTTTATACAGTTTTAAATTTCCTAGGGATATATCTGAAATTATTTTTAGGAACAGATATTAAATCTTCCTTTTTCACACATATGATGTGGTCCGAAATATTGAAATTAAGTCATCATAGATTTTGTATATATAAATGTGCATATACACAATTGTATAATTGTGTAAATATGGTCATTCTTTTGTTAATCCCCTATATACTAACAATATGTTTGTGAATTAAGATTTAGCTTCTTTTATTGAATTCATTAGTATCTCTTAGGAAAAGATAATGCATTTGAAATGTATAAGCAATCCAGATGTGTATTTTTTTTAAATGGAAGCTAAATTTATTTAGATATTTATAAATCATGGTTATTTTAATTAAGGCTTAGTATAGTACTCTCAAGCAGAGTAGAAATAGAAGTTGGCACTTTAAGTGTTTACTATTATTATTGAGTTGTCAACATTAATACCTATTGTAACTAGCTATGTAATGAAATCATCTGTGATCTGAAATGTATACTTACACATTTATTTTAACGATGTGAAAATATGAATTAAATGAGACTATATTAATGTCTTTCCAATGACTGCCGTAGTACCTAAAATCGTTGGATAAGAGAGTGGCAATTATGGGGCGCCTGGGTGGCTCAGTTGGTTAAGCGACTGCCTTCAGCTCAGGTCATGATCCTGGAGTCCGGGGATCGAGTCCCACATCGGGCTCCCTGCTCAGCAGGGAGTCTGCTTCTCCCTCTGACCCTCTTCCCTCTCGTGCTCTCTATCTCTCGTTCTCTCTCTCTCAAATAAATAAAAAAATCTTTAAAAAAAAAAAGAGAGTGGCAATTAAAGAATCAATGCATTTCAAATCATTTACACTTAGGTGGGTGTATAATAAATTATACATTTATATAATTTTAAATATCTTCAATCCGGGGAGCCCACTAATTCAGATACTTGGTAATAAAGAAGCTTCCAACAGTGTGTGTAAGCTGCTGCTAGCCATAGCCACATCAATTTTTAAAATTTCCCTGAAAGGGATAAAACTCAGACACTGCACATTCATCTGTCAATCGACCAAATGCCAGGTCCTTGTTTCAAGGCCCTGGTATGTTCATGCAGCTGTGACTTAGCACTCTTACAAAGCCAGCAGCTATTTTCAGAAAGAAGAAAGAAAACATGATGAGAAACCTACTGCCATGTCTACCACAATTCAGGCAATTAATTAAGGAAAAAAATCATGTACTCTATAAAACGCATTCAGTTTTGTTAAGTTCCAATCAAATACTTGACTGATGCCTCTAGAACTAAAATGGGCACGTGATTATACCTAAGCCTGTATGTATTTTAATCTATTTTATCCTAAAGTCTGCAGTAATAACAAATGAAACAACATCAGTGAAGAAATTTTTGGCACACATTTATGAAGTCCCTAAAATGTGTAAAATTATGTGGCATTGTTGGGTAAAGCAACTAGTTGTCTGGAAGAACTATCCCACTCATTTTATGAGATGATTATTGTTTTTTTTTATTTATTTGAATAATTTCTTCCTTTAAGAAAAATGTAACCCAGAGTGGGTTCTCTATGAAGTAAACAAAAAAAAAATAATAAAAATAAAATAATAAAGCAGGAGAAAAGATGAAAGAAGGGGAACTGTTATATTTGGAGTGCCAACCATATGCTAGATATCAAATCAGAATTAGTTTAACCCCTGTAAATGTTTTTATCCCTTATACCAGGTAGCTGTTATTCAACCTCATATTATGAATGAGGAAAGTTAGACTTCCAGGTTAAGCTTAATTTTACAAAACTAGTAAAGTGAATCTAAACCAAGGTTTTCTAAATCAAGAATCTACCTTCCAGGGCGCCTGGGTGGCTCAGTCATTAAGGGTCTCCCTTGGCTCAGGTCATGATCCCAGAGTCCTGGGATCAAGCCCCGCATCGGGCTCCCTGCTGGGCGGGAGGCCTGCTTCTCCCTCCTCCACTCCCCCTGCTTGTGTTCCCTCTCTCGCTGTGTCTCTCTCTGTCAAATAAATAAATAAAATCTTAAAAAAAAAAAGAATCTACCTTCCATCCACAACCCCATGATATTTGATGTTAGAATTATTCAGGAGTTAGAAATGCAAACTTTTCTTCTTAGTTTTTCTGTATATTTAAAATACAAAGGAATTTGATCCTGTTTATGGAGAGCACACCAGTAGCCAGAAACTTTCATCCTGACAGCTACAAACCTAGTATCATGTCACACAAAAAGGAGTTATTCCTTTCACAATTTCAATTTTATGAGGAGAAACTTGTAGCCTCTAAACATATGTTTAAGTTGTGTTTTCGTGCCTCAAAACACACACACCAACAAAGGGACCTGGTACTATGTCCCCAGTTTCAGGTGCAGATTCCCCCTCACTGCTCCTGTCAGTTCAGTAGCACCTAAAGGCTATGATTCATAACCTCGTTAATTGCTCACTTCATTTCGATTGCAGGATCCACGAACTCAGAGAAGGAAAGGCAAGGCTGCCTCTCACTCACTGAGAAGGGCTTCACTGTCACACCCTCTTAAGCTGTCACCATGGACACGCTGGACAGGGACTACGCCCAGAAGTGGAAGGAGTGATTCTAGGAAGTCACTGATACAGGGGTTGTAAGTATAACAATCAGGAATGGCAGAATACATGGTGAAGAGGCAGGCTTGTGCATGCCTCAGGCAAGGAAACTGTTCTGAACTTTTGTTTGCAGAATGCTTTATTTTGTGCTTAAATTACAATTCACCTCCCTTTGATAATATGTACTTTTCACAAACGTGTAGCAATAAATCCCCGAATATCACATGACTGTATGATTTCACAGCACGTTATGGACTTTTTTTTTTTTTTTTTTGATGGTTCTGCTTCTTTTAATCCCCATTATCAAACAACAGAACAAGCAACAAAACCAACCAACCAAACAAAACCCCTCTAGCAGTTTCCTTTTTTTTTCATGGAGTTTTAATTGGTGGTAAAGAGATTTCTCATAATGTTAGAAATTCATATAAACATGTATCCAGATAATCAAATGGTAAACTACATAATTCCAGATCTTATTTTAAGGGCATTTGGGACCTGCACTGGTTAATCTTGGTTTGTTTCCCCACTACATTCGTTGTCTGCTCTGCTTTGTACCCTATGAACTGCAACACCCAGAGTCCCTTCCCTATTAGCTTCCTATTTGCAGCAGTCAGCTGGGAGGCACTTCCACGAGACCTAAGGTGGGGGGCTTAGGGGCTTGCTTCGGCCTGAACTTTTTCAGGCTTCAAAGCTCAACTTCCTTCATTTTCCCTGTCAGGTCAGGCGTGGGGTAGTTCACAACTTCCCACTGCTGCTAGTCCCTCATGCATACATGAACTCTGACCACACTTCTGTAAACATGCCCTTCCTTAAACTTCCTCAGGGAAACACTTGGAAGGTGGTGTTTGTTTTTTGCTAGGACTCCAATACAAAGTTCTTTGGGAAAAAATATACATTGTAACAAAATAAAATAAGCAACAATAACAGTGGAAAATAATTAATGGAAGGAGTAAATAATGCCAGAGAAAAGATTAGATTTCAGAAATATATTCGAATCAGGTCATTCTGCTGATAAAGCTGGATTGCAAATTTGATTCTAAGCTTTCAGAAGCCAGAGGCTCAGTGCAGTGAACCCAAGAGAATCTTAAGCTTCAGGGCCCATCATTTGCAAGGATCTAGTAAGGCCCTGTGAGGGAACCTAGCAACAAGTTTATATGGCAATTTATTTTGTAAAATTTGCATACATTAGATATTTTTATTGCAATCAATTAATAGCATTGTCTCTTTCCAAGACAACTTTCTCTCTATCACATTGTCCCCTCTGTGGTGCATTAATACAATGGCCATGGGCAATTTGAGGTCCAGCTATCCATTTAGTTTGGGTTTTGTGGGATCTATTTAAGTAGTCATAGTCATTTCCATAGATAATCAATCCATTATTGCTATCTATCGTTCCCAAGGTAAGGATGGATTCTTGGAACCCTCCTACTGGTTAATTTCCAGCTTTGTGACATGAAGGTTTTATCACAATAAGAACATCTCCTACCATGCCCAGCAGTGGAAGCATGTGGTAGTGGGGGAGAAAAAGACTAGGAAAGGTACAGAGCATGGAGTTCTGTGGGAAATTATTCCAATCTTCAGGCCCATATAAAACTCCAAGTGGAGATCTGGTTCTCATCAATGCCTAGTCAAAACAGAAGTTCTCTGCTACTGGTAATACACTTACTTGATAAACATACCATACTCTCTCTCTGTCTCCTCTCTCTTACCATTGGGAATTGTATGAAAAAGAATTTATCAAAACACTTGAGTTTTTAGACCAAAAAAAAAAACTATAGAAGTACCACAAACAGCAAACATGTTTTTGTGCAAAGTTGTATGTTTTATTAATCTCAACGTTGAGTAATAAAATACATGCTATTGGGAAGACTGCATTAACTTTCTATTTTCGTTAGGAGAAAAAATATAAAGTCGATGTCTTATGAAGAAGTGATTAAAATGTATGCAGTTAAAAATTTAGGGAAAAAATGTTTTAAAGAACTATCTCAGTCACTTTACTAAATTTTTAATGTATTGTTTTGTGTTTCATAATGATTATGGCATTTATCAGTTTTTAAAATTTGCATTTTCTTATGAATTCGTTTCCTTGTCTTAAATGTTCTCTTTATACCTATATTTTTATATTATTTCTTTTTAAAAAGGACTTTATAAAATTGATTAAGGTTTCAGATCCCACAAAATCTGTTTTTTTTCTTCCCTTGTGTTTCCCTGCTAATGGCCGAGTAGAGATCACCGAATGGATTAACATTAGCCGTAATATTAACAAAATATATATTTTTGTTAAGAGGAAGTAGTATATATCTCCTTGCACTCATGTCTAACCCACAGCTAACAATGGTATGTTAATAAAAGAATATAAAATTCAGATGAGTAATAACAATTATGTTTCTAAAATTTTAAGGAATGAATACTTAATACGTGGAAGAAAAAGAGTTTTTCAAAAAGTTAAACACTGAATGCTTATGTTCAGTGCATCCTCTCTATGTAAACACCCACTGCAGAGTTTACTTTACTGGGATTATTAGGGATATAAATTTAGAACAGGCCCTTCACAGAAAATCAAGACTGAAACACAAGATGTATTGCTATAATCATACTGTGAAGCATGTGATTGCATAAAAATCAGTGGAATGGATAATATAAGCTATAAACTTAAGTGAGTATGAAATATCTTGGCATTTTGGAAAGAACAAATTGGAGTAGGTGAGGTTGTATGTGCTCTCTTTCTCTCTAATAGAAATCCCAGCATGAGGAGAAAGATAAAATCATGACTCAAACTAAATAATCTTAGGGATTTCGCCTTTTGAGAGCTTTCATGTTTGGGTGACCAATTAAGCAAAGGTAAGTAAAGAGAAAATCATCATCTCTTAGAGTATGGACTTTTTAAATTTAAAGAGAAAGTGAAACTTTTAAAAATTAGACTTAATCCAATCTAACCTTATTGGAACACCTGGCTGGCTCAGTCAGTAGAGCCTGTGACTCTTGATCTCGGGGCTGTAAATTCAAGCCCCACACTGGGTGTAGAGACTGCTTAAAAATAAAATCTTTAGGGGCGCCTGGGTGGCTCAGTCAGTTAAGCATCTGACGTTTGATTTTGGCTCAGGTCATGATTTCAGGGTCCTGAGATGGAGCCCCTGTGACAGGCTCTGTGCTCAGTGGTGAGTCTGCTTGAGATTCTCCCTCTCCTTCTCCCTCTGCCCCCCTTAAAATAAATAAATAAATCTTTAAAAAATAAAAATAAATAAAATCTTTAAAAAATACAAAATAAAGCTAACCTTATTGATCAGAGCACAAGGTCAGGGAGTAAAGACAACATAAGGCTTAGAATCGAGTCACCTGCATGCTAGTTAAGCTCCTGCACTTTTCTGAGAGTGGGCAAGTTCATTGATCTAAGTTTTATCATTTGCAAAATGATGAGGTTGGAGTAGGATTTCTTAGGTTCCTTCTCTACCTATAAGCCAAGGCTGACAATTTGGTCCTGTGAATAGTGCCCAGATGTTAAGAGCTCCAGCTTTCATGACTTAGTTTTCTTGACAAGTTACTCAATCTGCCCTTGACTCAATCTCCCCAAGGGACAAATAGAGATAACAATATATTTCTCTTTCTGCATGTATTTGGCAGGAAGGGTGAAAAATTACATTGTTCGTACACTAAACTTAAGCATACCTTAGTGAACAATGTACTTCAAAAAAGCCACTTTATAAATGCTAATACAGGGGAAAAATGAGCTTGGGAACTCCAGGTATTCTACACATGAAAATCAAGCAAATTAAAGTACATCTGCATTCTCATAGTGCTCTCTTTCTCCCTCACAGAATTTATCAAAATTTCTACTTGTATATTGATTCATGTAAGTTACGTACTCATCTTCTCTGAAAGGTAAGATTCATGGGGAGTGTTATACAATAATTACAAAATACAGTATGTGTTCGTTGATTATTCATGAATCAATGAGTGAATGCTGGTTAATAATGTGCAGAATTTCACTAACAATATAAAACAAGTACGGCTGCATAATTTTTTTTTTTGACAAGGAGTTAGCTAGCTCACTTCCATTGCATAGGCACAACTTTTCACAAACATACATGGTTGAAAACATGTATTATATTCAAAGACCTACAGAAAGAGAAGTCCCCACAATCTTCCACAATAATCCAATTAGCCAAAAAATCTTTTCAAAAATTCTTTATCCTTAAAATTAGGGGTACGGACATGTTAGATTTTCACCTTGAACATAGCAATTCTTATATATCTCAATAACAACTTTAAATTTATGGTCATCTATTCCTAATGTAATCTTTAATTACATATGAATTCTTGTACTCTCCAAGTAACCGACAAACTTGTACTTAGCACACACTAAGTTTATTTATTCAGTTCCAATTTTCATGAATTATCTGTAGCTTGCAGAAGAATTGTGGATAATATATCCTCTCATTAAAAAGATTCTAGTTCTTAGGAAGATATAACTTAATCTAAAAAGCTAACTCTGAAAATTAAAAAGTAATTTAAAAAAATATATGCTTTCTGAATCATTAGGTGCATTCAGTGACTTTTAGTAGATTGGGGTTACATTTATACTTATACACAGTAATGTGCTTTATATCAGGAAAATATAACAGGAAAATATCCATATACATGTGGCAAAATTTCTAATAGTCTAAATATATGAAACAAGGCCTAAATATCAATTTCAAGTCAGAGAAAAGTAAGATTCTATTAGTAGTGGTAGTTATGGAGAAAGACATTTAAACTTTACATCACATATTTTTCTTTTGAAAGTTTTATCCATATACACATACCTATATTATATATACATACTGGTACATGGAAACTATTAACATTTTCAACTTTGAGTCAACATCATAAGATAGAATCTGCCTTATATAAAAGAGTTAGCTATTGTGGTTAGTTTAATGAATATAAAATGAGCTCTGTTTATATATTCCACAGCAAAATATTTTCTGAAGTTGAAATAACAGCCAAAGACTTTCCAAATACATGCTCTCCAGCATGTAGCCAAAATTTAAAGACCTATCATACCATTATCTCTCTAAGAAGCACTGCAGATGTGAGGATAAATAAAATGAAACTTCTATTTCTAGCAACGTAGCATCCTGTGGATTAGGTATGCACACAAAGAAGCATCTTAAAGCCATCCAGTGTTATATGGCCAACTATGATGAATTAGTAAATACATGGAAGGGACGAAGGGTTATTAATTTGTTTCTAGATTGGGGAAAATTAGAGAGAAATCACATTTGAGCTAGGTCTTAAAATTTTAAGTTGGATTTCTATAGTTTTAGGTTTGTGCCAATATCTAAGATATTCATCTTTTCTTAGAGCAATCCCTTCTAGGAATTTCTTTCAGAGTTGATTGCTTGCTAGGCTTGTGATACAGATTACCATATAGCACTTCCCTTTATCATTAGTCTGGAAAATCTCCTTAGTGCTCCCCGAATTCTCTGTTTTCTGGATCCTGTATCTTCCTCTTTCTTGCTTTATATTGCATTCTACTCTATACCACCTAGCTGCTTTGTAAGAAAGAATACTGGGAGGTGATATTTTTATTTTATCTATTTATCTATTTATCTATTTGTTTATCTATTTATTTATTTATTTATTTATTGAGAGAGAGAGAGAGAGGTGGGGAAGAGCAGAGAGAGAATTCCAAGCAGGCTCCATGCCCAGCGCTCAATCCCACAACCCTGAGATCATGACTTGAGCCAAAACCAAGAGTCCGACACAACAGACTGAGCCACACAGGTGCCCTTGGGAGGCAAATGTATGCAGTGTTTTGAACTTAATGTGTCAATAGTCAATCTTTATATTGGATTATTATTTGGCTGGATATAGAATTCTTGACAAAAAATCATTACACATGAAAATTTGAAAGAATTTTATATCTAGCCTATAATGTCTCCATGAAATGACATTATAAGCCCCTAGTATCCTTACTGTGTATGTGCGACCTGTTTTTCTGTTTTGTTTTCCTGGAAACTTTTAAGATCTTTCTTTTACTCACAAAGTTTAGAAATTAATAATGATGTGCCTGTAATTCACACCCCCCAATCTACTGTGCTGGGAAACTGGGACCAAATCTGGATACCACGTCCTTTATTCTTCATTTCTAAAAAAAAAAAAAAAAAAAAAAAAAATTGTTCTTTTTTTTTCTTTTTTTGCCCATGATATTTTTCTATTTTTGGAACTGTTATCCAACATTGCATCTTATAGATTGATTTTACATATTTTTAATTTTTTCTCACTGTCCATATTTGTATTTCTTCAACTTTCTATTACCTTTAATTTTATATTTCAAGTTCATATATTGAAATTTTATTTTGCTTCTCATGTTTTTAGTTCCTAAGTGTTCTTTCTTGTTTATTTTTTTTATATTTCTCATTTTGTTTCAGAGATGCAATATGTTCTTTTATTTCTTTCAGAATAATAATTGACAGCTTTTCAAATATGTTCTTTTGTCTCTGAAATTCTTCCTTTCCTCTGAGTTCCCTTTCATTTGGGTTCTTAATATTGGAGGTTTTCCTTAACTTATGTAGAAGTAAAGCCCTGAATAAGTTGAGTCAACACTGCCTGTCTTTGCAGAGAGTGTCCAATTAATGGGATTCACAGAAATACAAATCCAACCTTCAGACTAGAGACATTCATTATTCAAGTATGTGAAGGTCTTTCATCTGAGTTGCTTCTGTTCAGTCTTTCACTGATGCGTGTAAGTGGTACCAATATTTGTGTTCAAGTGGAGTAAAAGAGTGAAGCATGATCTCTTGCTTCACATATTTTCATTCTGTTTGTCCAACATGTCATCCCAGCCTCCTATGACTGTGTGAGCCAAGTCCAAACCTTCCTTGGTCCCAACTTCTATATTTTTAAAGTATACTCTATATTTTTTAAAGATTTGTTTATTTATTTATTTATTTGACAGAGAGAGATTGAGAGCACAAGTAGGCAGAGTAGCAGGCAGAGGGAGAGGGAGAAGCAGGCAGAGGGAGAGGGAGAAGCAGCCTCCCCGCTGAGAAGGAAGCCCGACGTGGGGCTCGATCCCAGGACCCTGGGGTCATGACCTGAGCTGAAGGCTGATGCTTAACCAACTGAGCCAACCAGGCGCCCCAAAGTATACTCTGTTTTTAAAACTATAGGCTCCTATTTAAAAAGACTGATTATTAAAAAGAGAGAATTTTATGGTGATTTTAATGATAAATATTAACCTAAAATTAAACTATATGGCTATATGGTATATGGCATCAGCTCTACTCCAAAAAATAATCTATTTATGTATAAATAGTCTCTTATCTACTGTAAACACATCCTCAATTTTTTTTTCTGGAAAATTCCCCTATATTGTCATTCTTATTCTTGCAATTTATATCATATTGCTCTCATTTTTCTCCCAATGGAAATCAAGTCCCTCTTAATAAAGCCTATATTAAAAGAGAGGGCCTAATTAAAAGTAGGCCAAACATCTCAATTCAGATTTCAATGACCCCATTATGAAATGTAAGATCAACTCTTAAGAAATGGCCATATTCTGCATTAGGCTGTTGAGAGTCTAAAAAATATACCTTCTTTTTACCTTTTTTTGCCTCTGAGCTAACAAGATTTTAAAAATACTGATTGAGCTTTCTTTTCCTTTTTTAAACTGATTTAATATGAACTGTAACAAGCAATGCAGTGGAATTAAAATTAAGAAGCAAATAGCCAGGAAAGGCATTGTACAGGGCTCAGGAACAGAGCATATCAATAAATTAGATAGGTAGATAAGTGAAGTAGATGAAAGCCGGAGTGACAGAGAAAAGTGGAAAGCAGACATGAGGGCAATCAAGAAACGACACTGGAACATTACAGATTTCTAAGACACTGTGAATGAGAACAAGACAAAAACTGAAAACTAACACTGCAGGGCTAGACTTATTCCATGTCTGGACTACCACATGTTGCAAAATATTTACTTCATATGAAAGTCTAGATTTTTAGCTTTTCTTCATAACATGTGAGATCAGGTAATGCTTGCCCCATTTCCAAATGACAGCAATCATTTGGATGTAGGAAGCAGATGCTCCCTCCAGACACTTTATTGGAGTCCCCACCACTCATACAGTGTAGGCATTCCCTTACACTTACACCTGGCCCCTTCATCCAGTGTTGTGCCTGCCTAGTATGTACAATCATTGCATTTGCTGTGCCTTGTATGAGACATTTTCACAGAAGAAATCACCTTAAAGGTTAAATGCAGGGAAGTGTTAGCAAGCATTTATAAACGTAAGCCAGAAAATATCACTCCTCTGCTCACAACCCTCTATTGATGCCAAATCTTTACTCTGAGTGGAAACCAAAGGCCTTAATCAACACAACCCCAGCCGCCAGGCCACAAAACTAGCCTCGAGTCCAGTGACCCACTCAATAGTCTTAATATAAAAATGTATTTCATATGAAGCAATGCAAAGTCACTGTGGAAAACTTCAAAAATAGAAAACATGTAAAAGAAAAAAATACTCATAATTCTACAGTCTAAAATAATCACCATGCTGGTTTTTAATGCACATATCTTTTTGTTATTCTGCTTTTTAAAACTTAATAATGATGATGCAAACAAATCTACCATGTCTATAAGAGTTTTTGAAATCATCTTTGTTTTGTAGCTGTTATATATTGCCTTATGATATATCATAATTTAATTATTGTCCAATGTTTGGGTACTCAATTTCCAAAGCAGTAGATTATAAATACTACCATCATAAAAATATTAACATCTTAGATTATTTTTGTAAGAGAAATTACACGAAAAAGAACTATGAACCAATTCATTTAACAAGGTAGACAGGCTTACACAATTCACAGCACTCACCACAACACATACCCTCCCCAATGTCTATCACCCAGTCACCCCATCCCTCCCACCCCCACCATTCCAGCAACCCTCAGTTTGTTCCCTGAGATTAAGAATTCCTCATATCAGTGAGATCATATGATACATGTCTTTCTCTGATTGACTTACTTCGCTTAGCATAATACCCTCTAGTTCCATCCACACCGTTGCAGATGGCAAGATTTTGGTGGCTGCATAATATTCCATTATATATATATATATATATATATGTATATATATATATATATATACCACATGAAGGGGGTGGAATTGGAGGGGGAGATGAGCCATGAGAGACTATGGACTCTAAGAAACAAACTGAGGGTTCTAGAGGGGAGGGGCATGGGAGGATGGGTTAGCCTGGTGATGGGTATTAAAGAGGGCACGTATTGAATGGAACACTGGGTGTTATACGCAAGCAATGAATCTTGGAACACTACATCAGAAATTAATGATGTAATGTATGGTGATTAACATAACATAATAAAATAAAATTAAAAAAAACAATGTAGATAGGTAAAACAACTTACATATTCTACAATGTATTTTAAGCCTTAATCTAATCAGCATTGGATATTTTTATTTAAAAATATTTAATTATTTGGTTTTTAGAAACTGCTGAGTCAACTACTTATGAGTCATCTGTCATTTATTTCATTTAAGGTGATTGGTATACATCAAAAAAGTTTTTAATTTGTAGAGTGAAATATAAGTCAAATACTTAACTATTTTGTTATGACTTCTTCCTTTGCTTTTTATGATAAGAAGCCCCACTGCCAGATAAGTCAGATAAGACCAGATAGTCACATAAATTTCTTGAGAAGTTATAATTGTTTATTAATATTATATTGTCTATTATTGTTTATAATTGTGTATTATTATTTATTATAAATGTTTATTATTAATAACTCATTAATACTACTGAAACGTCATCTGGTACATGATAGGAAGTGAGTTTCTAAACTAACTTCTTTTTCCTGTCAATTAACTTTTGTAGTACATTCCACAACTGAAAGAAAGTTATCAATGTAAATAACAACATTAAAGTAATTTAATGTTCTGAATTCATTTTCTTAGGTTTAATGTCAATCTTTGGCCACCCTGATTATTATCAGCATCTATATAATAGCTTGTGTCTTCAAGGATATTCCTGAGTTGGGGGTAAAACAAGGTAAGATAAAATGACTTTAAGTAAAACAGACAGCATTAATGGCACACTTTAAGTACTTCTTTAGCATAAAGTGTTTGAAATCTCACTTTCAAGTGATTCTTGTGAAAGATGGTCAAAGGTCAGTAAAGATATAAATGACCCATAATGGGTTCAGGGAGCAGAGCTTCAACTGTTAAGTGTTGAATAGAAAGACTCCCATTTGCCACTGGGTTCCCCAACTACACTCCCCAGTGATTTCCTTCTTAAATCCTTGGTGTCATGGTCAGCCTTGACAGTGGAACTTCCCTCACTTGACTGACAAAAATCTCCCAATAACTTCCTACTATTTGACCTGCCTGACTTCTCTAGCTCTTTATATTATCAGCACCTATTTCTTCCTCACCTAGAACCAACTCTTCAATCCAGCTGTCACACCAAACAGGGTAAATGCATAGGCTCCTAGGACCAGCTTAAGAATATGGCATTTATCAGATGAACACAAGGGAAAGAAAGAAAGAGAAAGAGAGAAAGAGAGAGAGAGAGAAAGAGGCAAACCAGAAAACAGATTCCTATATACAGAGAACAAGCTAAGAGTTGCTGGAGGGGAGATTGGTGGGAGATGGGTTAAATCATTAAGGAGGGCACTTGTGATGAGCACTGGGTGTTGTATGTAAGCGATGAATCACTAAATTATACACCTGAAACTAATATTGCACTGTATGTTAACTAACTGGAATTTAAATAAAAACTTGAGGGAAAAAAAAGCCTATTGGGGGGAGGAAGAATATGGTACTTGTCATGGACAACTATAGAATCTCTCCTGGATTAAATTAAGTTCTAAAGTTCACTAATCTAGTGCCAAGTTTGATCATGCCCTGATTATTGTTGCTTTTGTTGTTATAATTACTATTATTTACCTGACTATAAGGCCAATCTGAATCTAGTTTACTTCTATAATGAATTTTCTGATCTTGGATTTGTAATTTAAGAAGAAAAAACAATGAAAAAATAAAGCTGGATAAAGAAAAGCATTTTTAAGTAAAAGTGGTGAAAGAAATAGAGCAAGCCATCCTTTATTTGCTTTGAAAACTAATTGGTTAATTATATTTTTGATATATGTTAAATGTTTAATACAGTTCTACAACTATATTAGATATATAATGAATCAAAAACCAGTACTGATGCAAATTTTCCTAGAAATTTTGATGGTTAATTTTATGTGTCAACTTGACTGGGCCACAGAGTGCCCAGATATTTAGTTAAACATTGTTCTGGGTGTGTCTGTGAAGGTGTTTCTGGATGAGAGTAACATTTGAATCAGTAGAATAAATGAAGCAGATTGTCCTCTCCAATGCTAGTGGGCTTCATCTGGTCCATGGAAAGCCTAAATAGAAAAAAAACAGAATTTGTTCTTTCTGCCTTACTGTCTCCAAAGTGGGACATTTTCCCCTCCTGCTCTTGGACTCAGACTCCAATTGGAACTTATACCATCTGCTCTCCTGCTTGCTGACTGCAGATGCTGGGACTTCTCAACTCCCAGAACTGCATGAGCCAATTCCTTATTATATATATTCTATTGGTTCCATATATATACAAAATTTACATATTATGTTATATATTCTATTGGTTCTGTTTCTCTGGAGAACCCAGACTAATAGAGTGAATAATAACTCAACATGAAAGTTTATTAAAAAAATAATAACCAAGAGAAAACACATAGTAATTTTCTGACAGAGTCCTTGATTCTGTGTTATAAATGTAGCAGTTATGAAATGTGTTTTTCCATCTATATAAGTGTTCCAAGAAATTGGAATTTTCTCACTTAAGTGCCAATAGATTGTACTTAAAATATGTTCTCCAAAAACTTCTTTGGAAACACATTTGTTTTTAGAACTTTGCATATAAAATATATCATAGATACTTCCTTCTTACTTAGCGTCACCATTTTGACCACCCAATAACAAACTGATCTGCAATGTGATTTGTTCTGTGACTAGGAATCAGAGTGGTGTCATTGGAAGAGTTTAGGTTCTGGGTGCAGACAATCTTTAGTTCTAAGTCCAAATCCAACCCTGTAATTTAGGAAGTCACTTACTTCTGGAATGACCCAGTTTTCCCTTCAGAATTATGGAAATTATTCATCCTACATAACTGAAACTTTGTACCCTTTAACCAACAACTCCCATCATTCTCCCCCACCTCCCAGCATCTGGCAACCACCACTCTACTTTCTGCTTTTATGAGTTCCACTTTTTCAGATCCCACACATAAGTAACATCACACAGTATTTGTCTTTCTATGACTAGCTTTTTCATTTAGTACAATGTCCTCAAGGTTCACCCATGTTGTCACAAATGGCAAGATTTCCTTTTTTTTTAAGAAGAATATATGATATTCCTAATAATGTTCATTGTGTATATAATCTACATTTTCTTATTCATTCATCTGCCAACAGACATTTAGGTTGTTTCCATATCGTGGCTATTTTAAATAATGCTGCAATGAACATAAGAGTATAGATCTCTCCAAGATACTAATGCCAACAATCCTGGAAGTGGGATTATTGGATCATATGGTAGTTCTATTTTTTATTTTTTTAAGAACTCCTAACTAGTTTTCCATAGTGGCTGTACCAAGTTACATTCCCACCAACAGTGTACAAGGGTTCCCTTTTCTCTACATCCTCACCAACAAATTATCTGAAAGGGAAATTAAGAAAAAAAAATTCCATTCACAATAGCAAATAAAAAGTATAAAATACTTAGAAATAAACTTAACCAAAGAGTTGAATGACTTATATATTCACAATTATAAAACATTAATGAAGGAAATTAAAGGAGACATATGTAAATGTAAAGATATCTCTTGTTCATGAATTGAAAGAATATTGTCAAAATGTCTGTACTACATACAGTGTCTACAAATTCAATATAATCCCTATCAAAATCTCAATGGCATCCTTTACAGAAACAGAAAAAAAAAAAAAACTTTAAAATTCATGTGGATCCACAAAAGACCCAGAATAGCCAAAGCAATCTTGAACAAGAACAGAGCTGGAAGCATCACACTTCCAGATTTCAAAATATATTACAAAGTCACAGTAATCAAACCAGAATTGTACTGGCATAAAGGCAGATATACTGACAGAATAGAAAGCCCAGAAAAACTATACATCTACAGTCAATGGATCTTAGATAAGAGTACCAAGAATACACAATGGGGAAAGGATAGACCCTTCAATAAATAATGTTGGGAAAACTGAATAACTACATGCAAAAGAATGAAACTGGACCCTTATCTCACACTATATGTAAAAATCAACTCAAAATGGAGTAAAGACTTAGACGTAAGATCTGAACTTGTAAACCAATTGAAGAAAACACAGGAAAGGTTCTTGACATTGGTCTGGGCAACAACTCTTTTAGATATGACGCCCAAAGCATAGGCAACAAAAGCAAAAATAGACAAGTGAGACTGAATTAAACTGATAAGCACACCAATGGAAACAATCAACAGAGTGAAAGGGCAACCAACAAAATGGGAGAAAATATTTGCAAGCTATATATCTGAGAAGGACTCAATCTCCAAAATACATGAGGAACTCAAACAACTCAATATCAATCAATCAATAACCAAATTAGAAAACAGGCTAAGAATCTGAATAGATATTTATACAAAGAAACCATACCAATGTTAGCAGGTACATGAAAAGATTTTCCTTTTTGTTGCATTCTTTTTTCCTCCTCCTATACCTATCTGACAACAATATACCTATCAAGAATATATTTCATTATTTGTTATAGCATTTCTTTAAGTGTTTTGATGATGCCTTTCTTTTGAATGTATCCTCAAGTTGTTTTTACTAGTTTCTCTATTGAAAATAATGTTGACTCTTTGCTTATCAGAGCCACTGTGATCAGTACAGACTTAGGTTTCAATGGAAGAATTCACTAATGCTGGAAGATAGGGTCGACTAATTTTTGTCAATAAATATGTGAGCAGAAGTGGCAATTCTAGTCCATAAGAAGCAGGTGTGCCTTCTCTGCAAGCTTTCCCCTTTCTCTGGTTGGATGCAAAAGGCACCATATTCCAAAGGGATGCAAAGCCTTAAAGGAAGGAATCTGAATCCTAGTATCACCTCCTGTAGGAAAGACAACCACAAATCAGGAACCCCTTCACTGAAAAGTTACATGAGCAAAAAATAAAATTCTATACGTTCAGCCACTAAAACTTTGGAGTTTGTTTCAACACAAATGTTACCCAAACTACTCTACTATCAATCTCAGGGATTTTTCGTCTAGACTTGAATATTTTCTTCATAGTTATCTAACAAATACTTGATTTTATACAAGTGCCTCCTATACAATTTGGAAGTTAGAGAATCCCAGGATAAATATTTAAAGAAGGTTCATGGGAAATGTAAAACTCTAAACAATGAATTAAACTGGGATATAAATTTAAAAGAAATGGAGTTAAGAAAACTATTACTTGCATTTATGTGCCTAACACCAAAACACCTGCTGGGTAAGTCGCTGGGCAACTTGAAATAATATCCTTTTGAAATTGTTTTTATTATTACTATGTTCCTTTGATTTTGTTATTAGAATTGGTAGCATTATCATTTTAATTTGCCAATTCTAGATTGTAACTGAATCCTGGAATTAATGGAGTGTTAAAATTATTATAATAATAACAATCTTGCATATTAAAATCATAATAAAATTAATGAAATGAGGAATTCATAAAAAGGATAGAGTCAGAACATGTTAGATCCAACAGGCAGGGATCCTGAAAATAATGGTCTGACCCTGGGTATATTCCCCAATCTCCTATCTTCTACTCCACTTAACCTTCTTCTGAGCATACCCACACTCCAAATGAATTCAACCTTTCTTTCCTTAAACCACAGTTTTTTATTCTATATACTAACTTCACATGTTCTACAGCAGGGGTCACAGGGGGGTTGAGTAGCCATGCCTTTGGGTTCTACTCAATGAGAGTGGTGTGCTTGTTAGGCAATGGAGGAGGGTATGGCTCCTTTAAAGGGAGCACATGTTCCAGGCTCCAGTCAAAGCTTTGTGGGAATAATGGTCTAGTGTTTCTCAATCTTTTGATTTTTTTTTTTTTTTTCAGAAAGGGTAACAATCCAGAGCTACATGTGAAATGAACTTAATTTTTGAAACACTGAGAGGCAAACAAAATACACTGTGGACACAGCCCTGATGTGTGTTCTAAGGATTCTATCTCTATGAAAATAACTGAGAGTATATTTTAAATCAGTTGAAGAAAATAAAAAGCAAAGATCATGCAGGAGTAAGGATACTTTGGCCCTTCTTTTGATTTAGCATGCCCTCAAGAGACAAGATGCCTTTTTCTATGATGGTTTTATTAATGGATAGATTATCAATATTATTTTTTTTAGTATTATACCTCATGCCATCACATTTTCTTTTAATTTTTACATAAGTGAATAAGGAAAAGGAAAAATACTTTGGATGCTTCTTTTTATGTAGCCCATTTATAGCAATAAATTCTGAATGCTCCCTTGAAACATTCAGGGGAGGAAAAGACATAAAAGGTAAACAGTAGTGATGTCCCATGAAAAAGCTTCTGAGCTAGACCCTGTAGATAAGAAGAAAATAACTTTAAAAAATAATTCTTAAGAAAACTGAGAGTTATCAAAGATTTGTATTGAGGGGCGCCTGGGTGGCTCAGTCGTTAAGCGTCTGCCTTCAGCTAGGTCATGATCCCAGGGTCCTGGGATCGAGCCCCACATCGGGCTCCCTGCTCAGCGGGAAGCCTGCTTCTCCCTCTCCCACTCCCACTGCTTGTGTACCCTCTCTCACTGTGTCTCTCTCTGCCAAATAAATAAAATCTTAAAAAAAAAAAGATTTGTATTGAACCAAAGCCAGTAGAAATGTACTGAAGACAGCACATCTTTTATTATTTAAGAAGTCTATATGCAGCATAAAAAAATAAACTTTCAGTTTCACATAATACACACACTGTTTTGGTTTGTTGTGAGGCTTTTAAGAAATACAAATATCTAAATAAAAGGAACGACAGAGCCTTGCCAATATAAAGTAAGCATTCTTGCCAAAATGTAATGTATGGAGTACTTACTCTTTATGTGTGCTCTTTGCCAAAAAAAAAGAGATGGCACTAAATAGGATTTATTTAAGATTTCTAGAATCAAACAGCAAAATGCAAATAGAATAAATAATATTCTGAAGTGGTTGGCTCCTAAGTAATCGCATCACTTTTGCAAATTGAACTAGGAACTATCAGAATTTAGAAAAAACTTGTCTTTTTGAGGAAGCTCTTTCCATTTAAGTGCAGGTTTAGTAAACTTAAAGTCCTTAGTAACTTAGAGATGTCACATGACTCGAGTTATATGCTCACAAGCACTGTGTCATTAATTCAACACACAGACATTAAAAAGCACATTGTATTCAGCACTACACCAAGAGCTACGGAGGACATAAAAGTGGTAAGAGACTGTCCCTGTCCTGGGGGGTTTTACAGTCTAGCTGGGAATGAAAGACTATAGAAATAGAAAACAAAAGCAAGTGCATAATCATGTAGCTTGAAAGAGATTCACAACATAAGTAGGTGCTTAAACACCAGTTCTTTGGCTATGAGTTAGGTTTATTACACTTTCATTACAGCATTAACATCATAGAAAGATAACACCGTCCATAAAAGTGGCACACTTTCATTTAGGGAACAAACAACAAAATGTTGGAAAATAATTTTAAAGGAGGGTACTATTTAGGTCAAAACATTCTGAATAAATATGTACCAAGTATTTTTATAAAAATGCTAAAATGGGAGAAAGAAAATAAGCATGTTTTGGTTAGTGGAAAACAAAAGGGTGAGGTGGCAAAGAGAATGGACCTTTTCATAATTCTACAAAATTTTTAAATTAAGATGAATCTAATTAGAAAAAAGAAAATCATCACAGACCAGCCCTGGCTTTTATAAAACAGCAGGTTCTACAATTACTACTCATTTTGGGTTTGGGTGATTAGAATATGTTCCAAATTACAAAGTGACTGAAGACCTCACCTAAAGCTCCTCCTCTAGGAAGAAATGGGTACAAGGTAAGGGGGCTAGGTCACTGAGGGTGTTCCACGGGATGGTTTTCAAGGTGCACCTCTGGGGAAGGTGAACCAGAGAAGTCGCTGGTGGCCAGAGGAAAGCCCAGAGCATTGGTATCTCTGCAAATCTTTTGTCTCAGTCCCCTTTCTCCTGCTGTTCTTTTCCATTCCTAATCTCACTTCTGCTAGGTTCTCAGCTTTTCCTGTGAGTTGTTTTACGCTCTCCACCTTAAATGCATATTTTAGCCTCTAACTTCACTTTGATTTTTCTTATTTTTACTTTAACTTTTATCTTTATTTCTTAGCTCTACTGTATTTTTTTAAAGTTAGCTCTACGTCCAATGGCGGGCTTCAACCTACACCCCTGAGACAAGATCCTCATGCTCTACTGCCTGAGCCAGCCAGGCGCCCCGGAATACTGTATTTTGGATTCTAAGTCCATTGTCATTTTTCTTTTTCTCTTTACTTTTGATCTTTTATATCTGTTATCTTAAATCTTTTGTGTACCTGTTTCCTTCATTATATTTTATTTTGGTTACTGGTCTTGAGCCTGAACCCAAATTTCCTAGCAATAATTTATCAATTATTCACATGCATCATTTTCTCTTCTTTTCTGAAGTGACTACCAGCTTTAAGATGTTAGCTGGGAAGAGGGAAGGTCAATGTGTCAGACTAAGGAGGATGGGCATTATCTTACTCCCAGCTACCGTAGCATCTTTTAACCATGGGTTCAGAAGTTAGTACCTGACAATATCAATTGCTTGCAACTAAGCCGCATTAAAGTTGGGACTGATATATATTAAATTTCAATATTTGCAAAATTAACCAGAATGAGGACATCTTCTGACACAGAGTCCAAAACCTTAACTTCAAACTAAATCTCTTTATCTCTTACTCTTGATCCACACTCTCTGTGCCAGACAAAACCTAACTAATCCTAGGAACCCTGAGAATGTTCTCTGCTCTACCAATATGGTTTTGGAAAAACAGATGTTTTTTGAAACTAAAAACACTTATGTTGCCTATTTTGCTTAACTGGTTCTCGTATTTGAGAGAAGTTCCTCACCTGAGCTACTATTTTCATGTCTGGTGTCAGTGAATGTAGTTCTCATCTGTCTTCTGTTCTTTGTGTGCTTCCATACCACTGCCTAGAAGAGTTTCTCCTTACTAAATATATTGAAATCACAGGTGTCTTTCAAGTTCTATCTCACACATCACCTAAACTCTCCCCTTGCATGATAAACCAAGAGCTGCATCTTAATCAAAGCTCTCTCAAGGTACATTTAAATGCTAGTCCTTTGTATTTGCTTTTTCATCCCTAATAGATGATAAACTTTTCAAAAATATGAAAATAAGATTTTTACTGGAATTCCTTCTGTGACACCAAGTATTTATTTATACATATTTGTATAATGGTAATTTTTAATTTATAGCCATTTGTTTTTATTTATCACTATTTCAGGAGGAAAAAAATAGTCCTTTCTACAAAATCTTCTATGTCTCGCATCTTCTAAAATGATTGGCTTTTATAATCATGTTATACTGCACCTGGTGCATATTTTCATCTAAAATATTTGACAGAATTCCAAACAAAAATGAAAGAAGGCACATTAATATCAGAAAACCCTTCCTTTTATATACATATTTTAGGATATAAAGAGTCCAGTTATTTTACATTTCCTTCCCCAAGGCTACTCTGACTTTGGCAACTCTTCAAGTAATTGTTTCTACTAATGGCTCCTAATTCCTAATAAATAGAAAGTTCCTAAACACCCTCCATTTGCAGTGTAAAGCTTTGTTGTAGGCCAGCCTACACAAAATATCAGAGTGTGGGACCTGCTTCAGGGGAATGAGACAATGAATTTGAAAAAAAAAGGGGAAAAAAAAGAAAAAAAACTTTCCCAATTCACCAATGGGTAAAAAAATAATAATAAAGGTCTAGAAAAATACTACTCTTTTTTTAAACTGGGGAATTTGTTTTGTCATCTCTGCTAGGGCAGTAACAGGAAAGAGACTGCTAGTAAAACCCAAGTGACAATCTTGTTAGGTTCCCAATAACATTTAAGAGTTTATCTTTTGCCCTCTTCTATTCCCAGAGCTCTTGTACTTTAGGACAACTGTCCTCCCTGGCTAATCAAGGATCCACAGTCCATTCCTCTCAGGGAGAGCAAGCAGCAAGATACTCTGAGAATAGCAGTGCCTGCAGCCTGATACAGCGGGGTTCTCAGCATGGCTTTATGCTGTATACTACTGCACATCTTCCCTCTGTGGGACCGAGTTTTTCTTCTGCAAAATGGCAATATTAGTTAACTCACTTCCCAGGGTTTCTATGGGAATTAAAAAAGCTAATAGTAAGTAGAAATCCAAGCAAAAGTTCCCTCACTTCCCTCCATTTGCTCTCTCTATATTAGGATTCTTCAGAGAAACAGAACCAGTAGAATGTGTGTGTGTGCAGAAGAAGAGGAAGAGAGATTGGGAGACTCAGTTTAGGGAATTCGTTCACAGGACTATGGAGTTGGGAAGTGTGAAATCTTCAGGGCATGTCGGTGGCTAGAGGACCAGGACAAGTTGATGTTGCAGCTCCATTCTGAGGATGATCTGGAGGCAGAATTCCTTCTTCCTCAAGAGACCTCAATCTTTTCTCTTGGAGCCTTAACTGACTGGATGAGGGCCAGCCGCATTATGGAGGGAGTGATCTGTGATTTAAATATTAATTGCATCTAAAAAATACCTTCATAGCAACACTGAGACAGGTGTTTGACCAAAAACTGGGTACCACTGCCTAGCCAAGTTGACACATACTATTAACCATCACAGTCACTAATGCACAGGCAGTAACCTCATTCCAAGGCAAACTTAACTCAGAAACCCCATGTCCTTGTATACCAAGCAGCTGAGTCCTTCACCAACAGAGGCGGATAGGAAGATTGCAACTCCTCAGAATACAAACAGGCCTTATCCATTCATTCAGGTAAATTTTATTAAATATTTTCATAGTGCTAGCCCCTTCGGTAGGTATTTCTTTTCTAAAATTAATGGATCTAACCTTTTTCCCATCAGATCATAAGGAAGTAATATACAAGCCTACAACAGGAGACCTTGTCAAAGTTCAAGGAGTAAAGGAAAGCCTTCCTCAGAAAGTGATATTTAGGGGCTCCTTGGTGGCTCAGTCAGTTAAGCGTCTGCCTTCAGCTCAGGCCATGGTCCCAAAGTCCTGGGATCAAACCCCACATCAGGCTCCCTGCTCAGTGGGAAGCTTGCTTCTCCCCCTCCCTCTCCCTCTGCCACTCCCCCTGCTTGTGCTCTCTCTCTGTGTCAAATAAATAAATAAATAAATAAATAAATAAATAAATATCTTTGAAAAAAGTGATACTTAGACTAGGAACTGAAGGATAAGTATATGTTAATTATACTTTGGAGGTGGGGAGAAGGGAAACTAGAGATCTCAGCAGAAGGAATAGCTTACATGTGTGCTCTGAGATATATAAAGGAATTTGGCAATAGCTAGGCAGACGATGAGGATAAAGACTGAGTAAAAATGAGCCTTTCTCACCATTTCAAATTTACGAAAATTGCAGGGAACTTGGTCCTACAGAATAAGCACTATGTTCCTTGGTATTTGAGTTAATCAATTTAAAGACAGATTACATCCTCTCTTATATAAAAAGTATGAGTGTTGATATATTCCTTTATCAAACTGTATAGAAAATTAGTCTTAAAATTCACAAAAGTGAAAACAATTACCAAAGGGAAAAAAAGAGCCTATGCTTACTGTGGTAGATATGGCGGATTATAGCGCAACATTTGTTATACCTTCTAAATAGGTTCTAGTACCAATTTCAATGGAGCGGGTGATGGGGGCGGGGTCGGGGGTTCCCCACACCAACAAGCGATTCTCAGAACACAAGCTAGGTGTCCTAAAATTTGACTCAATTCTGACACTATTTACCCAGAGACAGCACCAGATTCCCACGGGTTAAAGGGTTCTGTCCCACAAGACTGCCCCTGATACACAAATTTGAGATGCCAATCACAAACCCAGGTTATTATCTGTACTTCTAACTGGCTATAAATCAGAGAGGTTCCCAAGACCCCCCACCTCAGGTTTGATAATCTGCTAGAGTGGCTCACAGAACTCAGAAACATTTCACTTACTAGATTGACTTAAGTTTGATTATAACATTTTCTAATATGTATAATATGTATTGTTTTTTTCTTTTTTTTCTCTTTTGGCAGTCAAATTTATCAAGAATTTCTTTTGTACTTTCATTTATTTTTCCGCTAAGGTTAAATATCCTGAAACTATTTAAATGTCAATATTTCCTTCCAAATTTTATAATTATAAATTCACATTTAACACAATGATCCATTTTAGACTTTTTTCCCTTTTAGCATAAGATTTGGCAGGAAAATTTAAACTTAAGTTGTAGTTTTCCAAATAGCCCTCCAATTCTATGTGTTGAATAGTTAATTCCATCTGTATCTGTTTGTGATATATGCCTTACCAAATATTAAGTTTCAATTTATACTAGGGTCCCTAGGGCTTTATATTAAATTTCACTGACATGTCATTTCTTGGGTAAATACTGATACTTTTTACTTATAGCTTTATAATCACTTAATAATTGAGTTCCCCTCAGAGTTCCTACTGAAAAAAAATATCGGAATAAAATTTTCAAGACTTTCCATTAAAAAAATACACTGAAGTGATGGGGCGCCTGGGTGGCTCAGTTGGTTAAGCGTCCAACTGTTGATTTTGGCTCAGGTCATGATCTCAGTGTTGTCGGATCTAGCCCCATGTCAGGCTCCATACTGAGCACAGAGCCTGCTTAAGATTCTCTCTTTCCCTCTGCCCCTCCCCCATCCTGTCTCTCTCTCTCTCCTCTCTTTCCCTCCCTCCCTCCCTAAAAAACATCCACTTTGAAAAAATTAGCATTTTTTTATAATTCTTAGATATATCCTCTAAGAAAATATCATATTTCTCCATTTAAAAAACTGCATTCTTTACCAAAGTGTTGTACTTTTTTTTCAAATATTTTTTTAAAGATTTTATTTATTTATTTGACTGAGAGAGAGAACACAAGCAGGGAGAGTAGGAGAGGGAGAAGCAGGTTCACCTCTGAGCAGGAAGCCCGATGCTATGCCTGGCTTGATCCCAGGACCCTGGAATCATGACCTGAGCCAAAGGCAGAGGCTTAACCGACTGAGCCACTCAGGCACTCCTCAAATATTCTTAAAACACTTTTATTAAGGTTGTCTGTAGTGACAGTTGTAAAATTTTGCTATTGTTCCATTGTGAAAAGAATTTTTATTATATTGATTTAAATATTTATCTGGAACACATATTAATTCTAAGAATTGTTTGGTTGACTCTATGATATAAATTCATATTGACAAGTTTCCTAAAGTTTATTTTATGAGCCTATTGCCTTGTTTTAAACAAAGGGCACAGAACTGCTGACTCTGGGAGCCTGGGTGGCTCAGTCAGTTAAGCCACTGCCTGCAGCTCAGGTCATGATCCTGGAGTCCCGGGATCGAGGCCCGCATCAGACTCCCTGTTTGGCAGGGAGTCGGCTTCTCCCTCTGACCCTCCCCCTTCTCATGCTCTCTCTCTCTCTCTCTCTCAAATAAATAAAATCTTTAAAAAAAAAAGAACTGCTGACTCTAAGCACAGAACGACCTATGAATTCATATTTTCACATGCAAATTCAGTTTTGTAGACATGGAAACCACCAAGTAGTTTGGTGTGTTTTGCTTAAATTTGTAATAGTAAATTTTTAGTATTATTGTACTATGAACAGATGACCGTGTAAAACCTTATCAAAGACCCCCTTTTAAGTAATGGGTATATTCTTGGTAATTCTAAGACGATAAAGTGATCTCAGCTAATGAGACCAAGTTTGGTCCTCATATATCAGTTATATTACTTTTTCTCCCTAATTTAAAAAAAAAAGGACTAATTATATATGAAGGCCTGTCATTGTTTATGAACCACAACTCTAATCTGTCCAAACAGACCTACTGACAATAGCTGGTCAACTTCATATTGATAAAATAGTAAAATAATAATATTAAGTTGGGTCTTTTTTTCAAAGAGTACAGGCCACTTCCATTTAAATTACCTCATTATCTTGATCATTAGCCTACCAAAATTCCATAACTTTTATGTCAAGATCTTTTATTCATTACTTTTTTGGGGAGTAGTCATCCAATCATGATTTTGAAGTTCAAAACAAGTTATAGTTTTGATATTCACAAAGCATTCGAAAATTATTCTAATAGAAAATGAAAATAGCTTATGCTACACAATATAATGAAAATAGCAAATGACAACATTGAGAAGATAAAATTGACATTTGCTACTTTCTTAATAGTGAATTAATAATACGCATTATTTTTTTTCCTCAAGATATCTTTACAGACTGCAAAGTACCAAGCATGTTATAAAAAAACTATAACATGCTATTCTCTGAGACCTGTGATCAAAACAGAAACAACCATTCCCCCGCAAGAGGAATATGACAGTTGCAGGTATCCACTAGAGAGTATAATGGATGGGGCAGGTGGTTCTTCAAGTCTCTACTAAAGAGGAACAGTCTCATGGATACGCAAATACTTAAAGCTGGAAGAGACCAAAGAGCTAGAAGGTCTAGGAGTTAAAGCCCCAAATTCCTTCAGGGGTCACACACCTCACATAAATATAGAAGCAGCCGCACATAAACAAATAGCTAGGGGCACAGTATGAAGAGAACTGGTGACCCCATGCCCTGACTGAAAACGTTTAAATTAAAAAATGCTTTAAACACAATGCTGATCCATCAAAACATTTCTCCAGACAAATTCAGGTCTGCTCGTTTATGGTTCTAGAACTCATCTGAGAGATATTTTAATAATGCAGAACATGAGACTCACAGAAAGGTAGTGTCTCATCTGAGGTCAGGGGTAAATAAAACCTCTGAGTACATTCTACCTGGGCTGGGATACAACCATAAATAATTAAATGACACTACATTAAACCTAAGAATATGTCTATCAGTTGGTGTTAGATAAAGCTTTTAAGCGATCATGCTGCATTGCTAAATTTAAGAATACAGAAATTAGACACTAATATATTGATGCTTTTGTGATATAAATTTATATCCATATGACTGCAGCTTATAATAATGTCAAAGCTCACTATGTGAATATACTGATAGTAAATTCCACTTTAATGATTAAATATAAATTATTGGAATTATTTCACCAAGTATTACATTCAGAATAAAGTATTAATGGAGTTCTTAATTTGAACTCATTCAAAATTTAAAGTGAAATCCAAACAAAAATAGGTTTAATATTAGCTCCTTCCCCCTTGCAAAAGCCCCAACTATGTGATGATAATGATATTCATGACAGCTAAGCATTAGGAGGTAATTGTTATGGTATGTGGTACTTGGTTAAACACTTTGTACATGTTTGTCTGCTTCATTAAACTTCCACACAGCTCTGTGCAGTAGATACTATTTTGTTTTTATCTTGGAAGTATACAAGTTATACTAAGATCTTATAATATTAATCTAGATAAAATGCTTTTGAGAAGACTATTTTGGACCACAGTTAAAGACTACAGAGGATCAGCATCTTTCTTCACCCTTCTCAATCCTTGAAACCCAATGGACACAATAAAACACATCTAAAGGGGAATACTAACTCTCCGTTTTCACCATAATCCTCTAACCACCAACTACAGAGAACTTTTAAGTATCATGAAATGTAAACTGTTCGTACAAAGGGGTACTTCATTCCTCATGTGACAGGCAAGATACAGAGTTCCTTAAAGTCTCCTGGCCAGTGGAGAGGGCAGAGGTGATACCTACCCTGGTGAAAGTGGAAGGGGAGGCAATCCCTTGACTTAAAGGATTCAATCTGATCCACACACTAGGCATGTCAACACCAAAAACTAAGAGACATGACCCCAGGCAACCAGCAGAAAGGAATTTTTAAAAAGATATAGTAAGAATGTGTGGAAGACTATAAATTCTGATGGAAGCTGTTCCAACTTACTCACGAGCAACCACACTCCATCCCCAAAATACTGCCTCACATGCCCTCTTCTATGTACTTTTTTAACAAATATCTGGAGGCAGGCAAATGCAGGGATGAAGGGCACATGGCTTGGAGATTGACTGCTTCTAGGAAGATGACCACAATTCTGCTACTGAGTGTCCTTGAGCAATATACAGAACCTCTTGCCCTCAGCTTCCTCATTTGGGCCAGAAGAGCATGAAAACAATGGGAGAAGATATTTTGTCCTAAATATCAAATGTACCTCAAACATTTTCATCTTACTCAAAAGACACAGATTTTTGAGAGTGATGCAGCTTTATGTAGTAACAATATTGTAAAATATAAAAAATGTGATTATCTATTCTATTTTACAAATGTAGAGCATAAGGGAAATGAAATAAATTAGGACAAATAAGAACAATGATCATTAACAAAATGACAAATATCATTCAGCATATTTTGCTCCATTTTATTTATTTATTTTTTTAAACTTTTTTTATTTATTTATTCATGAGAGACCGAGAGAAAGAGAGAGAGAGAGAGAGAGAGAGAGAGAGAGAGAGAGGCAGAGGGAGAAGCAGGCTCCCAAGGAGCAGGGAGCCTGATGCGGGACTCAATCCCAGGACTGGGATCATGACCTGAGCCGAAGGCAGACGCTTAACCATCTGAGCCACCCAGGCGCCCTACTTTGCTCCATTTTAAAATAACCCTTTAATTCCATGAATGGAATTTCTGTGTTCATTCTGCTGACTGGGTGATTTTCCTATTGACTTTAATGCTTTTAGTGAAAATTAAATTGCACAGAAACTGCCATACTGCAGATGTTTTAGTTAGGCTACTTGTAATTTATAGATAATGTTAACTCTAAAGATTACATCTGTAGTATACTAAAATATTTGAATCATCTTTGGCTTTCACATATTTAATAATTAAGTTTCTAGATGAAGAAGAAAGAGTGGAGGGCCAGATATTCTGTTCAGCTCTTCATATTTAATTCATGTTGAAATCAAGGCAATTTGCTCATTGATAGCTACAGAATTTCTATTTTAAAATTATTGCTATTCAAAGCCACTAATGACTTCCAAAGAATGAAAGCAAAAATTTCAAATGGGCATTTCCGAATCCTATCTTCTTTAAAGGCAACTTGTTTCTTTCATAACTCTGAATTCCTACAATGCGCTTCTTTCTACAGGCAGAACATATATGGATATTAATGGTAAATCTCAGCAAACACAGGCAATTTAAAAGGCAGAAAACTGGTTGCATGGGCTCAGTGATAATTTAATCCTATCAATCTCAAGTTGAAAAAGTCCTAAAATGACTCATAAATACAAAGTTTTTTTTCCCAAATACTAACGTGTGATTTGTGTTTCTGATTCATTACGCAAATTTTTGGTAAAGCATACGTTTTAAAATCCTAAGAAGAAAAAAATTTGATTCCAAAATTAAGCACTACTTCCAACATTTTTTCAAAATAAAACTGATGGGGAAATGATAGTTATAGTTCTATGTAGATATTCACAAACTATAATCTGTTTACAATAAAACCATCAAAATATCAAAAATCTTTTAAAAATCTAAATGGTCTTCCTATTTATGAAACTTTAGAAAAATGAATTAGAATAACAGAGGTAAGCTAAAAGAACTTATAAGTTGTTTAAATTTTTTATCTATTTTAGTTTTTGTGTAACTTGTTAAAACCTGATGAACTGAATACAATGAATATTGTCTCTTTGACAAATAAGATCATATCATATTTGAAAAGAAATGTAACTTTATTTCATAATATAAATAACATCAATTCTTAAAATCTCAGGTGTTTTTTTTTATGTGGCAAGTCCTGTAGCTATTAAGTGACAGAGCTATAATATGAAAGCCTATTTGCTTTTTCAAAGGACATTGCCAATTTAATTATCTGCCAAAACCTCACACTCATCATTTCTGAACCGTATTTTACTCAGCTTGAACCAGCTACTCTTTGCAAATTCCTATCTTGGGCCAAAACCACAATCATCCTAACTCAGGCCTTTACTTTTTCCCTTCTGGTGTTTCATTTGAAAATTTATCACCTCAGGCCATTTTAAATATCTCAAAGTGATCACAATGCTTTTCATCATTGTTTTCGAATTACTATGTTTTAGTCATATTATCCTTAGATTACTGCATAAGTGCCATCACTAGTCCCCTCAAGATGTCTGGTACCCTGGATCCCTTCCCAGATAGTCTAATTCCACTGGCTTACATTTCATTTACCCTCTACCTTCTTCCTGATAACTTCTTGTGTGCCTCCCACCACATCATCATCAAATTCCTTCTAAAGCTTCCCACTGCGTTCAGATCATAATCCAAGGTGTCTAACCTAAATAAAGAACCCTCTGATCTGTCCCACCTAAGTCTGTGTGCACCCACCCCTCTTATAATCCAAGCTTTACACCTTTCAAGATTAGTCCATAAACATTTCCTATGTAACCTCTGTTTAAGCTATTTCCTTCATCTAAATTATATTTTTTCCGATCTTTGAAAGCCCAATCTAAATCCTAATGGCCATGGGCCATATTGGTCTTTTATTTTTGACTACCTATAGGGTTTGCCTCTTCCCAGTAATTGCAAAAGTCTTAAATACTCTTCTCATTTGGGGTATATGTTAAATATATTCTTAATTTCTATTATAGGAGTCTAATTTCAAGGTCAAGAACGTAACATATGCAACCTGCTTGCCATTTCTAGCTCATGTAATGGCATACCTAGAGACACTTCTTGGAAAATAAAGTTCTAAAACAAACATTTTTGAATATGATAATTGAACTCAGTACACTATAGAACCCTGAGCCACTATGTGTATGCTAGTGGTTACATATTTGTGAACTATATACAAATGTTCATCCTCATATGATTTTATTTTTGCAAAAGGATCTTAGACAAAGAAAAAGGACAACACCAAGAATCATGATTTTCTTTCAGCCAATTATTCAACTTATCTCATATAAATTATGTATATGCCTCTATAACCATTGTACAGCATGAACTAAATCAACTTTTTGCTAAAGAGAAGAAGCACCCAGCAAAACTCAATCCTATTCCTTGACAAGAGCTTAAAAACTAGAATTACTATAAGAGTAACTACAAAACAATGTATCGTGCTAATCTTGCTATGCTATTGGAGCATTTAGAGATGAGACATTTTATTTTTTTTAAAAAGATTTTATTTATTTGAGGGGGAGAGAGCATGAGAGAGAGAGAGAGAAGGAGCACAAGATGGGGGGAGGGACAGAGGGAGAAGCAGACTCCCCGCTGAGCAGGGAGCAGACACGGGACTGGATCCTGGGGACTCCGGGATCATGACCTGAGCTGAAGGCAGACACTTAACCGACTGAGCCACCCAGGCATCCAGAGGTGAGACATTTTAAAAGAAGTCCATTATGGTTTATTTTACACAAATTTCTACTTTATTTTTGTTTTCACTCTATTAACTATGCCTTACATATAGCTAGAGATTTAGATAAACAGGAGCAAAATTTTAAAGGGAGGAGTATCAATTTGAGTTATTTTGAGGAATTTGAAAGGAAAATTCACCAACTCTGATTTTTTCTAATAATAGAGTATAATGATTATCTTTTAGGTTAATTTAGAAAATTAACTTTTTCACTGGGATCTGAGCATGCAAGCTCATTTAACATTTTTAATGAAAGCTTCCCAAAGTTATCAACATACTAAATGGAAATAGAATAATCAATACATAGGGTGCCTGGGTGGCTCAGTCAGTTAAGCCTATGCCTTCCGCTCAGGTCATGATCCCAGGTCAGGCTCCCTGCTCAGCAGGGGGCCTGCTTCTCCCTCTCCCTCTGCCCCTTCCCCCTTCTCTTGCTCTCTCTCACTCTCTCACTCACACTCTCTCTCAAATAAAAAAAAATCTAAAAAAAGAAAAATACATAAAAATAGGTTCATTTGAAAAGGTAAAAACTTGCAGTATTGAAACATGCTATAGATACTTATTATATATTTTACATACAAAATTTGTGATCTAACAAATATATTAAACATCTTGAAAGGTGTGTGCTCAGTCCTTATCTACTAATCAAGTCAACATTAAGTTTGTACTAAATATGACAGTGGCTATTACTGTAATACTGTTTATTGCCTAAAATGTGTTTATATGAATTACAAAGAAATTCAATCATAACTGTGTTAACTATCAAGAGTTAGCTTTCTGTTTTCAATTTATATTAATGAAATTGGAATCTCATTTTAATCAGCTATTTATATTTTACATATACATTTCAGCTGATATTGTACAATTAAGGATTCTCAAATCTTCTTATCTTTTTTTAAGTAAATCCTTATAGCAAAAGAAAGCAAGAATTAATAGTAGTTAATCCTTCCTAGTGTTTGCGTGTGCATGGGGGATCAGGGTAAAAGATGGTTACTGCTGGGTTAACAGCCATTACTCCAGCTGTTAACCAGATGTTCAAGACAACTGAATTGCCCAGGAATGTTTTTCTAAATTCTTCTTCTTAATCTGTTAAATTATGCAAATGCTAGAATATTTTAATCATGTACCTAAAGTTCTGCTACAAAATTCACATGACCTAAGAATTCTGGAATAATTCAAATATAGTACTTTTTAAAATTATAAAGTATAAAAATAAATATGTGGCTGCCAGAATATGAGATATATTTGTGTTGTAATAAAATGTAATATGGATAAAAATCAATACGAAACACAGACTAAAATTCTCTATTGAAGAATATGTTTTACTAGCACATGTAAATGTGAAAGAAATTTGAGAAAACATAAAATTATGAAGAGAAAATGGAAATAAATCCTAAATCTTCTAATATACCTGCACTTTTCAGATAATTATTTTTCAGTTATCTTTTCCTCTTTTTGTTTTATGACTGACGTTGACCTACATAGAGTTTCTGAATTCCCCTTCTTAGAATAAATGGAATAGCTGTTCTTTTTATGAAGAAAAGTAATTTTGTTTTGATTACGTCCTCTCAAGAAACCCTTCCATTTCCAAAACATTGAATTTCTATCATTCAAAAAGAAAAGTTGGCATCAGCTTGATTTTCAGTATTTTGAGTGTTATCACAAGTAAGAAAATTCCAAAGAATGATTTTAGTCAGAATGGATCAAGATTTATTCTTTTTCCCAATTGGATAGTACTCATTTTCAATGCCCAAGCAAATAAAAGTTGAGAATTTAAAAAGAACTTACCAAAATTAATTTAAAGACAAAGATTAAATAACATATTCCCTGAAGTAGAGAATGAACTTTTCACCTCTGTTTCCTTTTATAGGTATGCTGTATTTTCTAGTATTAGAGATGCTTAATCTAACTATAAACTATTTTTGTCTAATGTAAATGGCATCTTACCAACTTAAAATCATTAACTTAAGAAAAGATAATTGTAATTCTAATTTTATTTTGATCTTCTATGATGCTAATTACAGGAAAGATTAAGCACCTCATTGTGTTAATGTGGTGATAAGTGAAGTTCAAGGTAATTAAACCAAAGTCTTTAACATCTATACTCCTGAAACCTAAGAAATTAATATTTTTATAGAAGAAAATACTAAAAACAGCTACACTTATATCTAAATGAATATTTACATTAATTGCAAATGTAAAAATTAAAAAAATATGTGCATTTATGAGTAAAAAAGTGTTTTATAAGCATTGTATGTCTCAGAGCAGGTCAAAATCAATACTCCTATTTTAATCACTTGGAAATTCCCCAGGAGAGATTAGATTGAAGAGGTCTTAAATAATGGACTTGGTTCAAGAAGAAAGCTCCTTTAATGTTGAGGATCTACACACAGGCTTTGTGTAAAGTCTTTGGAAAAGACTAAGAGTTGGAAGGAGCATTAAGAGACGGGAGACTACTCAATACATACGAGGAAATGTATTTTGGAGAGTTTAAGATAAAACTTTACAATATTTTAAAACATCTTGGGGACACCTAGGTGGCTTAGTCGGTTAAGAGTCTGCCTTCAGCTAAGGTCATGATCCCAGGGTCCTGGGATTGAGCCCCATGTCAGGCTCCCCACTCAGCAGGGAACCTGCTTCTCCCTCTGCCCCTCTCCCTGCTCCTGCTCTCTCTCACTCTCTCCCTCTCTGTCAAATAAATAACATCTTAAAAAAAACAAAAACACAAAAAGCATCTTGTAATTACAAAGGATTGCATGAGTTAAGCAACTTTTGAACGACTAAAAAATATTAGATTGTATTTATCTTTACAGAGCAGCGGCACACTGTAAGGATTGAGAGAAGGACTCAAATTCAGCTCTTTCTCAATGTGATACTGGGCCTTATCACTCAGCCTCCCTCGCTAAGTCACTTGCATATACAATTGCTCACAGCAATATCCACTATCGGTGGTAAATTTCTATTAATGGATTTCTAAACTAGCCATTCCCCACCAATGTAAGGTTAACAGAAAAGTTTATGACATTAGGGGTTAAACTGTTCGATGCAGTTGTAGAAAGCTACAAGTCAAAATAATATTTAGGCTGATAGAACCTAAGTAAGGTTTGTTTAAAAAATCTGAATATGGTTCCACCTATTAAGTTGCTATACGTGGTGAAAAGCACAAAACTGAGTTTTTAGAAAGTGTTTACCAAGTATTAGGTTTGCCAAAACCAACAAGTTGATGCATTATTTTAAGTAAAAAGTAACCCGCTGGCATTTTATCTACTAAATCCGATGAGTAATCCCATCAAAACAACTGCACGGCTGGCTGCTAGAACACATTTGTCCTCCGAAACATTCCCACCTGTGACCTGTAAAGGACAGATTCCAATCTGTAGTATTTTTAGAACAGATACAAAAACACTTCACGAAATTATGAAGCTCTATTAACATGTTTCTCTTTTTTAGTCAGTTTCAAAATTTACATGATACAAAGTTTACCTAATTTGTATTCCTTAAAGATTAATACATTTAACTTTCCATTACTTAATATGGCACAAAAACCCTTGCTTATTTATAGGTAGCCTTTGCCCCCTAGAGGAAAATAAGCAGGTCTGTTAAGATACAACTTTCCCAGTTTCTTTCTGGCCAGCATTCATCTGTCCTCATTCCCCTCTACCGTTAACGCTTGACTTTCCAAAGAAACAAAAGGGAAGAAAAGATGTGTTTATTTTCCCAAACTGTTTTTCTGATTGACATAAGAGTAGAATCTTACAACTAAATGATTCAAGGTATTTCTGATCTTCATTTACAGATGAGGAAATTTATAGCTGAGTACAACTGAAGTCATTCTTTAATTTACTTTGGGCAGCCTAAAACTCAAGGTTTTCAATCACTTAAGCTGACTAAGAAAACTGATCATGTCCATCACCTTACTAGTCTTAATATTGTTTTTCGTACAGACTACATTTTTAAAAAATGGCATACAGATGGTATCTTTTTTACAGACACAGAAAATGTGGTTCACAAACATGAAGCAAACTGCCAAAGGTCACAAAGCAGGGCTGAGAATCAAACTGAAATGTTTGAATGTGAAGCTCAAAATGTTATTGCTTCCACTGATACAGAAAAGAAAAAACCAAGGGAGTACGGTGTTTTCCCAAGGACAGATGATCAGAGTCTTACCTAAAAATATCAAGCCCAACAATCCATCCAACAATTTGTGATATTGATCATCATAGGACAAAACCATTATTTCACATACATGCATGCCAATGAACTTAAACTAATAAACCTAACCAGATTTTCAAGTTAATGTTGGCAATAATAAGAACATTTTTGGATGCTTCTTCCCCTTCTCTTTTACTTTATTTTTTAAGATTTTATTTATTTATTTGAGAGAAACAGAGCACAAGTGGGGTGAGGGGCACAGGGAGAAGCAGGTGCTCCGCTGACCAGGGAGCCCAATGTGGGGCTCATCCCAGAACTCCAGGATCATGATCTGAGCTGAAGGCCGACACTTAACTGAGCCACCCAGGTGCCCCACCGCTACCCCTTTTCTAAATGGCCTGCATGTAGAGTACAGTTTCACTCTCCATGCAACCCTAGGCGTTTCAGACAGCCATTTTTATTTTTACATCTGAGCAAAGTGAAGCTCTCCCTCAGAGGTGACATGACTTATCTAAAGTTACCCAGACAGTAGTGGCAAATCTCATCCAGAAGGCAGTCGTTCAGTCTTCCAATCGAAGTGCCCTTCTAATACAAAGGATTATAGAGAGTTAAAAATCGAATGTCACATTGCTAATTCTCTTGTTTGTAATGACAAAAGTAAAAGTTTGATAAAACTGAAAGCAAAGGGGCACTTGGGTGGCTCAGTTGGTTAAGCACCTGACTCTTGATGTCAGCTCAGGTCATGATCTCAGGGTGATGGGATGGAGCACGAGTCAGGCTCCACACTCAGCCCAGAGTCAGCTTGAGATTCTCTCTCTCTCTCTCTCTCTCTCTCTCTCCCCTGCTCCTCCCCCACTCGCACGCTTTCTGTCACTCAAATAAATAAATCTTTAAAAAAATTAAAAATAAAAAAGTATGCTCTTTTGAAGAATACGGATTTATATTTTGTTGATATTTTCTTACATTGAGCCTTAAAACAAATTTTAAAAAGCAGGCAGCAAGCAAGACATTTTTCCAGGAGATCTGACTCTGCTCAGAAGGAAAAAGGGATTCACTGCAAGCCAAGACATAAATTATAGTTTGCTTCATTTTAATATGTGTATCAGTCCTTAGAAGTCAGAATATAGACTTTAACTTGATTTAACCAACAAATTCATATTGGTTTATTTATTTAAACCACAATATTATGGAGAAAGGACTAGACCAAAGGGACAGCAATATTTTCAGGAAAACATTCAGAAGATGAAGTTGCATAGGAGGACAAAAATCAACACTGCTTCTTGATTAAAGTGGATCCAGGTCTTCAGGAAAAAGTCAGTTGGGGCAATCATCCTTTGTCAAACAACCTGTAAATATCACTGACCAGTCCATTTTAAGAGGAAAAGTGTTGATGTTGTGAACAAGGTGGTTCATTTTTTTTTACAAAAATAAATATTTATTAAAAGCAGTAGAGTCTGAGCAGGAGACCGTATAAAGAATGTAAACAATGTAAACATCACTACATTCAGCTCAGCCTGACTGAATGCTGAAAGACAACTCTAAATGCTCTATGTGCCCTTACTAGCAAGATACAGTAATTCTATTATACACAGAAAACCCACTCTAATTTTGATTAAGAAGAAGTATTGGTTCATTTTTTAAATGAGGTATAAAGGAGAATAGACATGGTAGCTTACTTAGCTCAGACTTCTTCTCAGGAACATGAGTATTCAGAAGGAATAAAGGATTAAAGACACAGTACATTTCTATAGATTAAATGATCCAGAGGCATTTTCATTTCTCTGAGGTCAATGAAATAAATTGATATTTTTTATCATGAATCAAAATTTTATTTGTTGTGTTAAAGAAATGTAATGCAGTAAAGGGTTCCAGAATTGTCCAATTAGTGCAAGTTAACATTTACTGAGTCTCTACTACACAGTCCAAAAATCATGCTAAGTATTTTACCTTAATTACCTTATTCAATGTCTTAGTTACCTCACTATAATAATCACCTCTTCACAGACAAAGGAGCCGAGGATGAGAAGTGTAATAATTCTCAGGGCCACAAAGTCAAAAGCATAGAAAATAGGATCTGAACTGAGAAGGTCTGACTCAACCACTATGCAATTACCTTCTATGGGGAAATATCTAAAATCTAACACTGAATTTACAGCTCTGGAATGGGTAGGACCTAGTAGGTAACTAAGTTCCAAAGGAAGAAAATAATCAATAAAGAGAATTTAAAAGAGTATTAATTTGTTATAACATGATATATGTGAATTTTTCAGAAATGTAAAAGCAAATAGTTTACTTTTACTTCTTTTAAATTAAGTAGGCTCCATGCCAATGCGGAGCTTGAACTCAGATTCTGTGATCAAGACCTGAGCTGAGATCAAGAGTCAGACACTAAACTGACTGAGCCACCCAGGTGCCCCTACTTTTGAAATTGACATTTGTTTTTAACTTTTGGAAACCTGCTTGGCAAATGATTTACTCTTAAATCCTAAGTAAAACTTCAATTTCTGATATCCAAGATCCACAGAATACTGCTCTGAATGTATTTATTAAAAACACTCCAAGTGTTCAACAGATTAACTTCAAGTTTAAAGCTTCCCCTGTAAAAAGTATTTTTATTCTTTGTCATTCCTGTGGTCTCCTTATAAGTCACTCCAGTTAGATTTATGTTTAGTAGATAGTTAGTAAAGCCACTTTAACAAGGAATATACTCTCAAACTATTGAAAAACGTTTATCTTTTCAAATCATATATATATACTTGTGATCATTTAATGTCATAAATTCACGTATAAATGAGTACATGTATGTGTGCATGCTGCCTATCAATATAAACATGTGGGAAGTGAAATGACAATTCACTCCATCCCTGGATTTTCTTCAGAACACAAGATTGGGAAAAAAAAAAAAACAGAAAGCTTTTGTTTTTGCTTCTGTTTTAATTTCTCAGTTGCTCAATGGCTTCTATAACCCTCTTTGAATCCTGAAGTGTGTCTCTTATAATTAATGAGCATACCATAATCCAAGCTTCTTGAGAACAGGAAAGCCAGAAAAACAATGCAAGGCACAGCCCAGTAGAGCAAAACTTGCCAGAGTACACTTAACATTGGGAGCAACTCTTCACTCCCACAGGCACCTCACACAGGCTTGTTTATAGTTCATAGCAGCCTGCTTTTCCCCTCCTATCTCTCATGGGAGGTTAAGAATACTTCTCAATGTGACAAAAACCCACCTACTCAAAAGGAAGGTTAATTTATTGCTCCACAATTAAACTTGCAAGAAAATTAAGATTAATGAAGCAGGGCTTACTAAGTGATTACAAGCTCCCCATGAACTACCATAGAAATATTTGTTTACCAAAAACCCCTCCACGTATATTGATAACAGATTTGTTGCAAATTATTGCTGTGAGCAATCTAGATCAACATATATAAATCATAGCCTATGTATCTGGGAAAAAAAAAGAAAACATAGGAGGAAGAAAAACAGGGAGGGAGGGAAAAGAGAAGGAGGGAGGGACGGGACAGACAGCAGGACAAGTTTTACCTTTCAGCAAGAACTGCCATGCTAAAATGAATTTTTTCTACTTAGTTCTCTCTGTGATAATTATGACTCAGCAAAAGACTACCACAATACCCTCTCCAATCTGGGTAAGTTTAAAAATGTAGAAAAACCTAACAACTTTTTAAATAAATAAAAAAAAAGTGTTCTCTTATAATATAAACAATTATTCTAGTTATTTTAGCATTAATTTTAATTAGGCTAAAACATAAAATAGTTACATATTGATAAATAATACCTAAAACGAGTTCCATAGTGTTGCCAGAAATAAATTCAAATACAGCTGCCCAGAGTACGTTATGGAATATGTGGGCAAGTTCCTCCTCCCAAAATATCATTGACTGACACGGCCATCATGTCATTACATTTGATTTACAACATATGTTACCAATGTGCCTAATCACCTTTTAGCAACACCAGTCGGCCCAGCTACTCCCCTATGCTCCACAACCAGACACTGTATCAGTTATGTATGCTAGGTAAGGCTGTAGTAACAAAGACAAACCCCAAATTCCCAGTGCCTCAAAATAGAAAAAGTTCTTCCTTGCTCATGCTTCACAACTATTAGGATCGGTAAGAGCATAAGGCAGAGGCCTCCTCTCATTTCACACATTCAAGGACTCAGGATGACAGAGGTGCCCCTTCTCTTCAAGTACAGGTCTCCATGCCAGAGGTAAAGAGACCTTCATGCTCTCCTCCAGCCAACCACAAGTGGGCCAGGAACACAATTCCTCCATGTGCCCAGAATGGGAGAAGTCTGGAACTATGAAGAAACTTAATAACATCTCAGTTATCCACTCATATCTATAGAATGCCAATGCTAATAAACTTCTTGCTGTTGTTTTAATAAGCTGTTTTCAGTTATGGATATCCATTATATGTGAACAATCAAAGGAACTCAAAATAATTTTCACTATTCTTTTTTTTTTTTAAGATTTTATTTATTTACTTGACAGAGAAAGACATGGCGAGAGAGGGAACACAAGCAGGGGGAGTGGGAGAGGGAAAAGCAGGCTTCCCGCTGAGCAGGGAGCCCGATGTGGGGCTCGATCCCAGGGCCCTGGGATCATGACCTGAGCCGAAGGCAGACGCCCAACGACTGAGCCACCCAGGCGCCCCTCACTATCCTTTTATCTTTAGTTCATTCCAAGAAGTTTGACAGTTTGCACCTGAACTATTTGGGGATTAAACAAACAACATGGAAGAGTGTAGGAATGCATAGGACCAAATATATATACATTTATACCTTTATAAAGACTTAAAATTGGGGCTTCCGTATTTATCAAAGTTAAAAATCCAAAAGAATTCTAAAATAATATTCATTTTTATCTAGGCAAACAAGAAAGTGAGCAAGAGGCATAACTGGAATAAGCAAATCAGCAGGAGGGTTGGGAACCTACAGTCAAAGAGGTTTGGAATCCAGATGACTAGAAGGAAAAATGAAGAATTGTGGCATTCACCCCGAGGTACCACATGAAGCCACAGGACTAACTGATTCCAGAGAAACTCTGAAAGCAATGTTTACATGGCAGGCACTAAAAATGGGTCATAAACATGTCTCATACAAGGAGTGTGACAGAGAGAAGAGAAAGGTTGGGGATCTCACCTTTAGTCTAAACACAGCATGACGTCATTACACTAGGTCTCTGTAAGGCAAAGGCAGAAACACTAATGGCTGGCAGAAGATAGCAAATGACCAGCAACTGGAAGACTCATGGCAGAAAAGTAACAGAGTCAGCTTATGGACATCCCCACAAGGCTTAGAGATGCCTGAAAGACAGGACAGAACAGGCTGAGGGCTTGCCTGAGGTTTGGGAGTTAGACTCAGGCAAACTTTAGAGTGTTGAATGGGATGGAGAAAAATTAAACACAGATAAATGGGCCATAGACATATGGATCCCAAACAAATTATGAATTTTGTTCTAAGCAAAATGCAATAAAAACAAAATGACAGTTCTTACACATTCTTGGTGCTCAAAACTCTAAAAATTTTAGTTTTTGCCATTCATTTCTTATATGTGACTTCAGATGGAGGCTTCTAAGATTTACAGTTCTGCAGTGCTTTTTCAAGCAGAGATGCCTCTGCGATCAACATAGGAAGAAAGGAGACTGATGGCAGGGCTCTAGGCCTCCTCCCCACCTCAACCAGCTCCATCTTTTAAAATCTTCTTTATATATTGGCTTTTATTTAGAAAAAAGGTTTCAGTGCTAAGAAAAAAAGTTGTGGGGCGCCTGGGTGGCTCAGTCATTAAGCCTCTGCCTTCAGCTCAGGTCATGATCCCAGGGTCCTGGGATCAAGGCCCCCATTGGGCTCCCTACTCAGCGGGGAGCCTGCTTCTCCCCCTCCCACTCCCCCTGCTTGTGTTTCCTCTCTTGGTGTGTCTCTCTCTGTCAAATAAATAAATAAAATCTTTAAAAAAAAAAGAAAAAAGTTGTATTAATTCACATTCTACATGTATTTCTTTCTTTCACCTTAATCAGTTCTTACTACTTAGAGGATCAACTTCTATTCTGCTTCCAAGCCCCCTTTGCTCCATTTCTGTAGAGTCTATGGTCTCCGGATGCAGAGGTCAGAGGCAAGCACACATCATATTTATTATGCCTGGAACTCATTTATGCCCTTATCACCAATTGAACACCAAAATATGATAAAAATGATAACACCAAAATAATAATCAGAAAATTCCAGGGAAATCACTAAAACAGAAAAAAGTCATAGGCTTTTTTAGAGAGATTTTAATATATTATAAACGATGGGATTAAAATGTTCTCTGCTGTGCAAATGGACCAATGATGCTCCACAGCTATTTACATCATCATCTTTGAAAGTAAAGCCTATTAAAATTTTTTTTTTTTACAAAAGCAGTTGTGCTTGGTTAATTTCTCAAGCACATCTATTAAAAAATACACACCGTTTGCCCTACAAGTTACAAAAACCAAGGCCAGCCAAAGAGAGCTGACCACAGCCTGACATATCTATAAAGAAAGCTGACCTCTCCGAGAAGCCAAAGTAAACTCAAATTTCTCAGTCTACAGAGCAGAAGCAGATCTTTGAAAGTTTGCCAGATTTATGTAGAAAGATTACATAAACAGATTTTTGTCTTCCCAAAGTGCTCTCTTTTTCACATTACAATTATTATGACTAGCTACATAAGAGGACACATTTCCAAAAGCATCCAATATACAATATTTGTTATGTATTATTCAGAAAAATCATAAAGCTCTGTTTCAACATAATTGTGTGCACATAATTTTTGGAAATTACTTCTTTTTTTTCCTCTTGGGACCCTTCCTTGATGTGAAAGGCAACAAACAGACTAACAGAAAAAAGTAAAAAACTGTAACTTTTATTATGAAACTATAAAGGCAAACTTAGCTACCTCTATTTGTTTTTTGTAATGAAACAAAGAAAAAATGCTTTTTGTGTGTTTCCTTCTTGTTTTGCTTTGAGGGGGATAGTGAAATCAATAGGCAAAATGAAACTGAAATTCTATTTTCATTTTACATTTCCATCATTTCCATTTACATCATAATGATATAAAATTAGAATAAAAACTTAATCTGTCAGTATTTTTTAAGTCTTTTGTGGGAACCTTGAAGTTATCTGTTTTTAATGATCAATTCACAATTTTTTTTTGAATATCCAAGCCAGTTTAAATGTTCTGGGTTCACATCAACGCTGAAAATGTTGTACATGAATGTATATGTATTATGTAATTTAAGAATTAGCTAAGTAATCCACAAACCAACAAGTAAATATACAAAAATACTTTTAGGGCCTAAATTCAATGGAGTTGTAAAGATAAACACATTGATTCTGAGAGAGGATTAAGTGTAAAAAAAATACCATTTCAACTGAGCTAAAAAAAAATGGCTAACTGATGTTAATTTTCATTAACTCAATTCTTTAAATTCTTATTATTTCCCTGTTTACTTGAGCTGGTTTATATGCTAATCTGCAAAAGGGCTAATAACTACATAAGACCTTTAGCACATTAAAAGAAAGGATCGAAACTTAAAATATTGGTTTCGAGCCAATCTCATAAGAAATCAGAAATCACTTCACCACCAAAATTATACACTGCTTTACTAGTCAGGGTCCCAGTAAGAAACAGATGGTGTCCTCAATTAAGATACTTTGAGAAAACATTATGGCATGGATAGCGTTTGGCGAAACCAAAGAGAGAGAACACAGCATTGAGGGTTAGACACAGCAGAAAGCCATTACCACCCACAGGGCAAAAGGGGTGACAGGAGAGAGTGGTTGTCAGAACTCCAGGGTAAGCCCACCTCACTGAAGCTCCGACCTTCAACAGAAGGGAGCCCAGACCTCTCTCTCTTCCCACCCTCAACACTATTTCTCAGTGTACCATACAATAACTAAAAAATGTAAGACATGCTATTTCCCCAAAACACAGATTTCCCTAGAAAATGAGAGTGAAATGAAAATCCAAGATAGATGTTGCTAAATCGTCTTAGTAAATCTACACAGACTCTGAACTTGAAATACACTGCTCTTTAGATTTAAGGAACTTAGACTGAAAATTGTTTTTTGAGATTGACATCACTTTGTTTAAATAATATATACCAGAAAGAACAAAAATCTAGGGATGAAAGCTTTCATTTGTAGAGACTACTCTGTATTAAGTAGTTTAGTGAAGTATTCTCTGATTATTGTCCTGGCTAGATACTATATATATATATATATATATCTTTTTTAGAGAGCAGATTTTATATATATATATATATATATATTAAAGATATTTGACAGAGAGAGACACAGCGAGAAAGGGAACACAGCAGGGGGAGTGGGAGAGGGAGAAACTGGCTCTCCGCGGAGCAGGAAGCCCGATGCGGGGCTTGATCCCAGGACCCTGGGACCATGACCTGAGCAGAAGGCAGATGCTTAATGACTGAGCCACTCAGGCACCCCAAGATATATTTTTTTAATCAAACTGTAGAACTATCAAACAGTCCTAAGTGACTGTGCCTCTTTCATGTTAGAGAAACGGTATTAAATATAAATTCCAAGACTTAAATTCAGCTGAAATAATGTTCCCATCATATATTTGCAGACTGGGAATCCATTAATCAGGTAAGATATGGACTACATAACACCTAAAGTCCCTCATATATCGGCAAATTTGTGATTCAGATTCAAGCCCTCCAGAGACAGTGAGAAAACCCATAGCTCTGAAATTCTCTAGTTTTTCATTTGAACCAATCTGCATTAAGTTTTTAGAGAAAGGAAAACCACAGTCTTTAGGGTATTCTATATATTCAGCACACATCAATGGGACAAATAATATGTGTTTCACGCAATTATTCGCCAAATAAAATAATATATGCAACAGAGCTTGGCAAACTGGAAAGCATTTTCTCAATGTTAGGTTTTATTATATTCTTTAAATTTATAAAATGCTTATTATAATGCATTATTTCCTTGTTTTCTCAGGAGTGAATGTCAGTATAATGATGAAGCTTCTCTTTAAAATGTTTATTGGAAAACAAATTGTTTAGATATGCAAGCACAGAAATTAATTTTTTAAAAATTATCAAAATTTTTAAGATTACCTTAAAAGGGAGGAAGACCAGTAGAAATGTCATGAAAAAAATACTGTGTAACACCCACCCAGCATGAATTACCCAGGAGAGATAATATTTCTGTGAAATTTATATCACCTTAACATATTTATGCTAAAAAGTAATTTCATCAAGGTAGCCTTCTCTGGTTAACTCCTCAACTGTTTTAATGCTTTTTATTCTATTTAAGTGTATCTAAGTTGTATTCTAAATCAGTTGACCCTTGAACGACATGGGCTTGAATTGCATGAGTCCACTTATACTCAGATTTTTTTATATAAATACAGTATTTTATTATAAATGTATTTTCTTTTATGATTTCATTTTCTTTTCTCTAGCTTGCTAAAAGAATACAGTATATATGCATATATATATGTATATACACAAAATGTGTTAATTGACTGTTTATATAATTGGTAGGGCTTCTCTCAATAGCAGCCTATTAGAAGTTAAATTTGGGGGGAGTCAAAATTATACACAGATTTTCAACTTTGTGCCCATAACTTCCCTGGTGTTCAGGGGTCAACTGTATTATAATCTGGCTCTATCAGTGTTCTAGTATCTGCTCCATGCACGTATTTACTCTGTTTTCCCGAACAACAGAACATTCCCCAAAGAAACTTATTATCCAGAAGAAATAATTAGAGAATACAATATCCAGGATTAGGCTGGCAGGGAAATTATTTCATTTAACATAATGGAAACTAAACAGTAATCATTTTACCTTCATGTTTTATAATGTGTTCCAAACATTAATGATTATGTGATGGGGATGGGCGTGTTATGGTTAAAATGAGTATCAGCAAACATGTCAGATTTCAGAAGACTCCTATTCACTTAATTTTGAGAGAAACAGCTCCATACTAATGTATTCATTATGCATTTGTTACTTGTTGTAATTTCTGTGTATAGCAGAGATACATTACTTATTAATATTTAATAGATAGATAGCTAGGTCATTCTCTGCAAGTGAGCAAAATTCCTGAATGATAGTTGAAAGATAATTGAACATAGAGCATTTAGCATTTCATAGAGTCTTATAGATCACATTTTGTAATTTTCCTTCAAGAAAATATCAGAATCTTTAAATGAACACTAAAAAAAATTTGTTTTCTTTTCAATATCTGAATATATAAGCCTTTGGGGGAATCCTGGGACTTACTGGTATGTGACCACAATCCAGTGATCCTAATTTTTTTTACAAATGGTTTAATAGGGACTAATATTTCAAGATAATTCCTTTTCAAAATACATTTCAAAACATGAACTTAATTCTGCATAACGCAGCAAAGAGTAAAATACTCATGAAACTGTTTAATTTAAATGGATTTGTAGGCTATCAGCAATGATATCCAAAGGACATCTTCCCAGGCCTAGGATGACTCACACACCACTAGCTTGATCTATTTGATATATTAGTCATGCCTCCATCAACACACAGGTACTGAGATGCTACCTTTTCTGTATCTAATACAAGATAGACATACATTCAAGATGCTTAATGATCCTTCGTTAAATGCCCCAAATTCCTAAACAAGTTCAAATAATGACAATCTGCTTCATTATTTATTGTTAATCCTCTATCACTTATAGCCAGAAGATAAGAATAAAAAAGACATTCAAAAACTGAATTGAGGGCCTAATATAACTTGAGCAATGGACTAAGTGTTTTACATGTGCAATCTCATTTAATTTTAACACTCTACTACCAAAGATTGATGAGTCAAGCTCAGTCACTTGACAGATGCTACTAGGAGGCTGAGTCATTCTGAGGACTCAAGTGTAAGGTACACCAAAATACCTTTCATTTCAATGAAGTGATATACTTAGAAAAATTGCATACCTCTCTGATTTTTATTAGTTAATTGATTTGGGAAGAAATTTCCACAGGGCTGACAGGAACTAAAATATTCCAAGCCATTAATTTTATTAGGTTCTTAAAATTCAATACATGATGTCATTTCCTGTTCGCCTATACCCTGAGAAAAAAGCATCACTAACTAATCTGAGAAGGGGAAGGTAGTAATACAGAGTAACACAGTTACAATATAGAAGAGTAGATTCAAACTCAAGTAGTAGATTTTAAAACCCAGCAATGACATTTTGAAAAAGAAAAGTTTATTTTTGAATGAATACTGATTTTAGATCCAAGAGCCACATGACTTTCGGTAATGTATACCAGAGTGATTCTAAAGAATATTATATTTTATAAAAGTCTTCAGTTTAACAATAAAATTGCTTCTATTAGGAAATGAAGTCAATAAGGTAATGCATGAAGCCGAACTCTAAGTAAAATTTCCTTGTCAATTTTGGAAGAAAACTAACCTACAGTACATTTATCTACAGCTATCATAAAACCCACTGACACATCTTGGGAAATGTGTGCATGCATGGGACAGATGTGCACACACATAAATTTTCTTTTTTTTTATTTTATTTATTTATTCGTCAGAGAGAAAGCAAGCACATGCACAAGCAGGGGGGAGGGGCAGAGGGAGAAACAGCCTCCCCGCTGAGCAAGGAGCCCAATGCAGGACTCAATCCCAGGACCCTGGGATCATGACCTGAGCCGAAGGCAGACACTTAACTGACTGAGCCACCGAGGCGTCCCCACACACAAATTTTCATGTATTTTAATTTATCGCCCACAGAAAATATGTTGCCATATATGGAATTTTGTTTCATTAAATAATATATATATGAGATGTCCTAAATTGTTTGTCAAAATTCAAAAATGGCAAAAGTAAAAATTATGGCACTTTACTTGATCAGGCCTACACTTTTAATAATATTCTACTATTACTACAATTATAGATTAGTAAATAGGAGTGAATAACAGAGGCACTGAACTTGACATGCAAATGCTCCTTTCCTCTTTCTTGGAAAGAGTTTGCATGTTTGTCTTCAAACTGTGCAAGAGAGGATTGGGAAATGTCATTACTGTAGAAGTAATGCTAGAGTCAGAAGAGAGAAACATAAAGAGAAATGAAACCAGTTAAATAGAAATTGGCAAACTTTCTTACCATTTTTTTTTGTAGATAGCCATGTGTGGAAAGGTATATGGACCATAAATCTTTTAATATAAATATAAAATTAATAATTTCTTACTGATTCTTTTTTCTTGTTTAAAGTGATATTAAATAATATGTTGAGATCAGAAGCTGGCATAAATAATACATTAATGGAACTGGAAATTATATAAATGGTAGCCATCTTCCATTCCATAAAAAAACAGAAAGTAAAAGGTGGCCTCTTTCCCCAAATGATGTAGTTTTATTCTTTCGATTGTAACCCATGTTATTACTATCTTTCCTATTGAGATCTTTTTTGTTTTGTTCATTTGACATTCAATATTTACTGAAGCTCTATTAAGACTGTCATAGACAACTGAAGACCCAGTCTTTATGCTTGAAGAATTCCCAGGTCTAGTGGAGGAAGATGGAAATATAGATGGAAAATACACTGCAATATGATAAATGCTAGAACAGAAGTACAGTTCATGATGAGTACTCCGGGATGCAGCCAAGGGGCAAAGCAGACTCTCAGGCTCTGCATCTTCAAGGAACCACAGACTCAATATGCCTTTCTACATTCCGCTAGAGAGTGTGGGATCATGGCAGTCATTTACAAAGGAAGTAAGATCCAAGGACACTTAAAGAGGAACGCGGCACATGCTGAACAGTTCTGAGGGCAAAAAGAGCAAGAGTAGAAAGAAATGAAAACACGCTGATAGAGACATATATTGCTGTAGATGAGAGAACAGGTACCTAGAACTGTAAACACACACACAACCCAGGCTAGATTTTAGACAGGCGCACAGTGAGACTTCCCCAGGGTGATAGGACATCAAGGATTAGTACAGGCAGAGTGAAAAGACAAATGAGTATGTGTGTTCAGATTTCCTGGAATCTATACAGGGATCCCAATTTCCCTTCACATAAGTAGCACCATTGATGTAAGTAGAAAACAAAGGTTCCATTAAGGCTTATTATGTGATTTAGATACCCTGGTAGAGAATTTTTCTGCCAAAACTGTTTTAGTTGCTTATTTTAGGTGAAGTAGTAAGAAGTAAGATCTTATAGCACATCTTATATTTTAGCTATATAGTCCAGAATCATCTACGGTAGAAAAAAAAAAAAAAGTCCTATAAAATGTAGTAAAGGCCTCATGAAACAGGCCAGTACCTCCTCAGACTTGTATCTGAAAACCAGGTAAACAGCAATGTCATTTGATTTTCCTTTAAAAAAAAAAAGTTTATATACATTAAATGTAGACAGTTTTTAGTAAATATTACCTGAAATAAGACATCCTTATTTTTAAAAGGCTTCATTTTGTTGGTTTACTTGGTTCTCAAATTTTCACATAAAAATTGGGGAATGGCAACTAAGTTTTTATAATCATATATCACCCTCAAATATGTCAAACATGATCTTAAAAAACAAGACACATTAATGTATTACTTTAAAAAGCAGCAGTCCAATTATTTACTCTCATAATATATTCAAGATAACATTTGCAATTGTTGGTGTCATCCCTACACACAGCGATAGTTTTCTTCTTGCTGTTTTCTGACTATGAAACTCTTTAGTACATGAATGTATTATTAACAAACATTTTAGTAGAAATCCTATGTCAACAAAATCAACATCTCTGTCCTGGGAGCCTATTATTTCTTCAAATATTAACTAAATATGATTTTGTGATTTCGGTGGACACATTCAAAATATTCAGCATTTGGTACACCATTACCATCACCACCAGCACTGCACAAAACAACCTAGAATTGTATCTATTGCATGTAAAGAGTCTTCTATCCAATTTGTGCCACTTCTATGCTGTAATGAATGTAGAAAATATTTCCACTCATGGTTTTCAGTACTTATTACAGTGAATAAAGCAGAAGTAAAGAAAAACTATGGAGAATAATCTTGTATTTATTCCCTTGACGACTTACAGGATAGTCTATTTTTCTATAGAAAATAGAAATCATTTATTAGTATAATATGTAAGTAGAATTTTTAAAGCCTTATTTTAAAACCTGGGATTACATGTTACCATATAAAGTAAAGACATTTTGGAATAAAATTAGGTATGAATGAGCAGCATGACTGTATGTAATTATTAACCTCTAACCTCGTGAATATCATTATATGGTAGTTTATTTGGAATGGCATTAAATAATTCTTTCATAAGATTTTCTATAGTGTTTATACAAAATATTTAAGATTTAATAAACTTTGCATAAATTTTACTAAATTAAGAGTCTGCAGATTTTCACATTCCTTTCCTATAACGCAGCAAAGCCAAAAAGATCTTCTTTAAAGGAGGTAAGGAATGCCGAATATATTTTGTAAGAATTACTTCTAAATGCATCAGCTACAATTATGTCATCAGGAATTACTTATCCTTACCTTTCTGACTCAGAATACCTAAACAATTAAAGAACACATATTTAGAATAAAGATTGCACAGGCTGTGCAATTTTACTGATACAGCATATATTCTTCCCCTATTATACAAAGTTTTCCTAGTTCAGTTCTATTACCACGATAACGATTTTAACATAATCACTTATTTGTTTATGGAGCTATTCCTTTCTCATTTTGCCTGCTAATTAGCCAAAAGAAATAGATGTGCTCCCACGTGATTTGTACATCAAATGTCTAAAATCACTCATATTCTTACTCATTTACAAAACAAATGACTATCTAGTCCAACTTCTATAAATCCTAGCACTGTTTCAACCCACATCTCATGATCATGACCTGCAAAATCTTTGAAAATCATGCTTAATGTGCAAACAACTTTGTTTTTGTGCCTTGCTACCATTCACAATTAAAAGCTTCCAGAACTAGATTCACTTTCCTCTCCTCATCGGCAGTCAGTTTCGTGATAGAATTTTAAGCACTGGAAAAAAAAAAAAAAAAGATTCTCTACATTTTATTAAAACATCAATAAAACAAACAAACAAACAAATACTAGTTTCTGGTGTTAATTGTCTTATTAGCCAGCTTGTAGCATCACATTTTCTGTGTGTACTGTAGCTTCTTATTCTAGGGGACACTAATTAGTTTTAAATGGTGTTAAATACCATCCCTGCAGTTGCAAGTGCTTCTCTGGGATGTTTACTGGAGAAAAAAACTCCTGTAATTTAAAACCACTTTGTTTTCTTCAGCCACAGCTGTTAGTGAAACACTGACCTGTAGAAATCTTAAAGGTTTTCAACCCTCTCTCATTGCCATTAGTCTGCATTTATTTTCTAACACATCTTCTCCCCGTGTACCGTTGCTTTTCCATAATCCCCATCCCCCAAACTGCTTTCAGCAGAGAAACCGCATCTAGCTAGTTAAGCCCTTCTCTCTCTTTCCCTCCCACCCTGACCCCTTACAAAGCCTTGGCTACTCTTAAAGAAAATTCTCCAACAACGTGTCAATTTTATATTGGCCACAAAGACAACTTCTGTTGGGGAAAGGGGAGGAAAGAGGGACTGGAGCTTGGCTGTCCCTTTCCACAGACAGGGATCTTTGTGGCGATCAGAAAACATTTCCTGCATAAAAAATCAACACACTCTCTAGTTGCAGGGTTGGGGAGCGAGAACGAATACGTATCAGCCGTGTCCTCAAAGGAATGGAACACATCCGTTAACCTTACAAACAGGAAAGTCATTTTCTCAAAATATGTCCTCTTTCTTGCATTATTAAACGTAATCCACAATCTGAAATCCTCTGGTAGCTCCCCCACTGGGGATTGGGTGAAAGCTATAAATCATTCCTGTACTTTTCTTTTTCCTCTGCATTTCCGTTGCACTATTTCTTCCATCTAGCTCATCTCTGACATGCTCCCACTCTCCTCGTGTGTATCAACAGGGGACCAAGGAGAGCAAAAATCACCCAAGAGGGCTGTCACGTTTTACAGGATCAGCCTGTGTTTTAATTCTACCCTTCACCCCTGCCTCCAAGTGGTTTCACAGCCAGGAGACCCCAGAGTTTGCACTTCCAGTGGGGTTTTGAAAGAGCAAGCACACGGGATTTATTGTGCAAAGCATTTTTTTTTTTTTTTAATTATAGGGCCTGTGGGGAAGCGGGACACCCTTGTTTTCAGGGGTCAGAAAGTCATTTGGTCCAAACAGGCTTGCTATTGAGTTTGTGTCATCTTTTCGTCCTGCTTCCCCAACTTGGGGCAGCACAACTAAAGGGGTCTTGGTTGAGAGAGTGAGACAGAGAGGGCAAAGACCAGACGAAGTGAAGGGTACTTTTTATAGGGCTATAGCATCAGGTAGAAATCCTACAAATCCATTTCACAGGAGTGTGCATGAGAGAGAGTACATGTGTATAAGTAGATCTCCCAAGGGGCTGCAGGCCAATAAAGACCCCCCACCTCACCAACTTCCATTGCAAACTGGCTCCACGTTTTGGATGAACTACCAGGGCATGCTGATGAGAGCTATCCCATCCTCACCACCCCATCTCTAAAAGTAGCTTAAAGGACCTTTATTAGTGAAGATCACAAACCAAATGACTCCAAAGATGATAGAGTTAAAAAGCAATGATTAAGTCCTTGTGTTGAAACCGCACATCTTAATACCATCTCCCAACAGCCCTCCCGCCTCATCTACCCCTCTCTTCTGGGCACTTACCTTCTTTGGGTGGTCGCTTGGCCTCCCTGGTAAGATTGCAGACCTGGGTGGTTTGCAGCTCCTGGGTCAGGCAGCCCTCGGTCTGCTCATTCAGGGGTAACACCACGTTATTTAACAAAACCAGTGACTGGTCGTCGATCCCCCACTCTCCCAAATGCTGAGGGCAGGTGCATTTTGTATACATAATCCCACATGATTCTGTTCTCCCATTTTCTGATTTTAAGCAGCTCTCCAGCCAAGTGCATAATACATGGCAACCAAACTGGCTCGGGCTCACCTTGTTCAATACCAAAAACTCAAAAAAGGATTTCTGATCTTCTTCCCCTTTTTTCTGTAATCCTGGGAAATTGGTTGGAAACACCCGACGTATTTGAATAAAATTTTTATCATACTGTAGAAAAACGAAAGCATTCTTGGAATCGCAGAGTTGCATTATAGAATGATTCTTTCTTAAAAGATCCTTTATTTTTTCATGGGAAAAATGATCAAACTGATAAGCCAAGAGGGAAAAGTTAGAGCAGCTAAGGTCCTTTTTGGAAAATTTCAGGTAAATGCTATATTTGGTTGGATCTGGATTTTCCAGCGTCCAAGTGCAGTTTGTAAAGTTTTTGGGAAACATTTCACTTACAGAATACGATCCATAAATGACTCCCTTCACCAAAGTTGAACACCAGAAGTCTTGGGCAGCATTAAATCCAAACATAACCAGGAGATAGGTGGAAAATATATAAATCAGCAGGTTACGAACAGCCTTCATCCTATGTCATTTGGCCTGTAAAAATGGCAATGAAAGTAAAATGCAAGTAGGAGTCTACGCGCATTGAAAAAAAGAAACTCCTTCCAATATTACAGCCAGCTGTTTTCAAGATTTCAGTAAAAAACCCTTTTTAAAAGAAGGGCAGGTAATTTTTTTATTTTATAACGCTAGGAAATTATCTGTTGCTGTGTGAACAGCGCCCTCACGCGGTCATTCACAAGGGCCAAATTCTCCACTTTCAATTTAAAAATAATATTTAATAGATGATTAACAGGAATGCTCTATTTATCTACCAGCATTTCCTCCAAGTGCATTATTAATCTATTGAAAGAAGAGGAAAGATATCTTTTTAAAATATCATAACCTAAATTTTAATTTTTGAAATATTTTTAAGCAACCTCTACGACATTTTCTCTCCCTCAGTCAGCCTGCAGTAAACATCATCACACAAAATCTAATCTGATAATCTGGGAACAGCTGTCATCACATTATTTCTCTTATCTTAAATATGAAAAATAATTTTGATAAAGGATAGCCACGATTTTAAAAACATGAATAATAATTTGTTGAGGATGAAACATCATCTCCCAGATGCCCATACTTGTCTTTGCAGGGACCACCGTGTCAACTGATGGGAATTCCTGTGCAGAAACACCAGTTTTCATGTGGATTAAAGGAATTTTAAAACCATCATCTGAGAAGGGGTATAGATGGGTAGATACATGGGGAAGACTTGTTCAACATCACCACTGAGAACCAGGATTTAAGGCAGTCATTTCAATGTGACATGCCCTCTTGGGATACATAAAGTGGATCACTGTATTAGTATCTGTATCCAAAGGCAACGTCAGTGAAAAATCCCAGAACCACGGTAACTGAGCTGGCTTCAGTCTTTTATTTTATTTTTTTTTAATTAGGACTATTTTATCTACAGTTATCTACTGTAATTTAAGATTTACACATGGTAGATAAAAGACATTAACATTTTCTTTCCTAGCAGATTTCAATTACTGAATTGCTCCCTTTCCAACAAGAGCTCCAAAGCTCCTTTTCTTTCTATTTTTTAACCTGGCCTTGCATAATAAAGTAATCCTTGGTTATATTTACCTCTGTAAGTTGTTATCCAAAAATAACTCGAATTTTTTTCAGCTTTAACCTTTAAGAAGTTATTTCTTAGAATAAATGACACTGCTTTTTTGTTTAGCCTTTGAGCTGAGAAAAGTGATGCCAAGTTAATTATAAAAGTCTTTAGGCTGCAGTCTCTTCCACTGTTCTGTAAACAGAGACAGACATACAGACATATAGACAGTTAAGAGTTTTCCAGTCTTTGCCTGGGTCCTCTCTGAACCAAAGGATAAAACTCTCTTCCTTCCCATTGCATAACACACACCAACGCATGCACACAAATACCAGTGACCGAAGTCCCTGAAGATAGATCTGCATTTTCCAGATCATAATTCAAATTCTATGTCTTGATATAGGAGAAAACAGCCCCAACTCTAAATCTCTATATAGCAGCAGTTTAAAATAACATCAGAACTGCTGGGACTATCAAAACAGCGTTCTCTGTTTCAAGCATACAGCTCAATGAATAATGCATTTTCTTCCTGAGAAAATAAAGCCAATGAGCATTTAAAGGTTAAAAAATTGGGAAAGTTGCAGGAAATTCTGGAAATAATTTCCTCTTTTTTTGCTGTAGCACTTTGCAGGCAATGCAGGTCTGCGCAGTGTTCTTCAGGATAGAGTGTAGGCGTTGAGAGCCAATGTGACAATAAGTGTCTAAATTAGGAATTCCATCCATGAAAGGGGGCTTCATTTTATAATAGGTAACTCAAAAAGAGGTCGTATTTCTTTTCCCAATGAAATCTGGTACTTTTGCTTCCATTTATTTGACAGTGCATGTCTGCATTGCTGTGCTCATCAAGAATTAGAAAGAGTGAGGAAATAGCTCCGATTTCACTTTCAAGCTTGCTCAAGAGAGCCCCCTCAATATAATATTCTTTATCTTAATCCTTAAGCCTTGGTGTACGGCGCCTTGTTTTTTTCTAAAGAATCAAAAATGAATCATTGAACTCTGCCGTCCCCCCAACCCCCGCCCCCGACTGCAGGGCCAGTTCAAACAATTGTATTTCCCTCTTCAAGAAAGAAAGAATGGAGTGGGGGTGTCTAAGGGATGGCTACCAAGGTCTCAAGGATGTTGTGTTTGTTTATTTATTTATTTACTTATTTGTCTCCTACTGAGAAGCAAACCGGCATTTAGTTTAGCTATTCTCAAACTGATTTTCTGGGTGACACTTTAGTTTAGTCAAACATAGACGGCGCCATCACTCCACTAAAATTTTTTTCCCCAATAGAAGACCCACTGCCTCCCCTTATCTTAACTTCCTTCTAACCTAAAAATTTCTCCCCATAAAATCACCCCAATCACACACAACCATCAGATTTTCTAGGTCTCCCTGCCTATTCCTTCTGACCCAGCACATCGCTTGAAAAACAGACTTCTCTAACTTTTCAACTGCGGCGTTTAAGTAAATGCAGACAGTCGGGTTTGCTCGCAGCCCCTCCATCTGCCAGCAACAGCCTTTCCTTTCCTTGTCCTCCCTCCGCAAACACCTAGACGGAGAGCTCCTCTGTGGCGACCCCTGGCAGAGGGAAGGTGACCCCTGGACCCCCCTTCCTTACCTTCCACTCCGAAAGCTCAGGGAGGCTCTTGCTCTAAGACACCAGCACAGGCACGCGTCCCAGCAACAGTGACGGAGAGACTCCCCTTCGGTCCCAATCACCGTTGCCCATTTTCCCCGGCTCAGCTTCAAAAATCAGGATTTATTTTTTTTTAATGCACACTTAAGAGAAGCAAAAGATGGGGGGGAAATCCAAGAGGGGAGCGTGGGAGAAAAAAGCCCCCAGGACCCCGGAGCCTGACGCCGAATCCAACTGAATCCAACCTCCAACCGAGGTGGCGGGTGGGGGGGGGGGGAGGAGAAAGCCCCCCGTAGAGAGCCTCTAAGGAAACAAACAAACAACAACAACAACAAAAAAATGCAAGTGGCTTAAAAGCGACGATTTGTTTTATCAAATCTACCCCCAACAAAACGATTAGCCAAGAAGCAAAGGAAGCGCTGAGACGAGAAGTGACCAGCGACAGCAGCGGCTGCTAAAGCAGATTTGTTGGGGCGGTGGGTTTTTTACAGGAGTATTCGTGGTCGGATCGGAAGGCTCAAGCTTATGCTTTTTCCTCTTTCCGCTTTCCTCCCTCCTCCTCCTCCCCCCCGCAGGTACTGATGGACGGACCGCGACTAAGGAGAGGGGGGAAAAAAATCCTTGGCTGGTGATGTCGGAAAGCTGTTTGAATGCCCAGCGAGGAGGGGCGCGAGAGGGGAGCGAGATAGTAAAGCTCTGTCTCGGGTGTGCGCGTCAGCGCGCGGCGCTCGCTCTCCCCGGGGCGCGCGCGAGGGAGGGGGCGCGCGTCCCCGGGGCGTGCGCCCGCGCGCCGGTCTCCCGCGCGCTCCTGCGCGTCCCCGGGCGCGCCCCGCGCTCCGCGTTAGCACCCGTGCGGTGCGCCAGGCGGCCGGTCCGAGGCTCGACGAGAGCCGCGCGGTAGCTGTGCCTTCCCGGAGTTCTGCCTCCCGAGGGCGCGGGCGGGTGTGTGTAAGAGGAGAGGAGGGAAGCGGCTGGGTGAGAAAGGAGGGAGGCCCGGCGGGAGGGCGGGAGACAGGCGGGCGGGAGGGGGGCTCCGCGGGGCTCCAGCCAGGGCCGCCGTGAGCCTGCACGTCACGGCTACTCAAAACCAAGCACGTCCCGAAAGCAGTATTTTCTGCGTCTGGGAGGTTTTTGCATCCTCAGTTCCCACCGCTGGGGCTGGCGGCGACCAACTGTAAGAGAAACTCACTGGGAGGCGAGGCAAGGGGGGTGCGGAAGACTGGAAGGCGACTCTGATGGGTGGGAAGTAAATACTGGACTTGGTCGTCTTTCTTTCTTTCAGCGCGGACCTGTCGCAGCCGAAGAGCTGTCATTTCATCACCGGGATTCAGATGAATTGATCCAGTCCTCAGCGGAGGGGGCACATCTCGGCTCCTGAAATGCTCCGTGTCTCTGGCTGGAACAATACTAGTTTTTCTCAGCGAGGCTGCAATTAACATCTTATTTGTTCTGGCTAGATACAGGCTTTGTCAGGACCGCGGTGCGGTGACCGAGGTTGGGTATCTTGCATTGCTTTCTGCATGGCAATGGGATCGTGGTTGTGGGTCTAAACTTTTGTTTTCTTAATGTATCTGATTCCTTTTCAAGTTTCCTTAGTAACAGGTTTGTGGACAGAGGTGGGAAAAAAAAAAAAAAAAAAAAAAAAAAACGAGGGAAAGGGGGAGGAAAGGCTACCAGATTCTCTATTTAGCAGCAAAAAAAAAAAAAAAAGATAAATTTCCATCACTCCCCACATTTATTTATTTATTTATTTAGCCTCCTGGACCGTTGGCTGACAAGTATTTGATGAACTAGCTTCAGATACAATGCTGCAAAAGGTCGTTCGCCTACTGATTATGTCTCTACTTGTAAACGCAGTTGGTGGTTTGCAAAACAAGTGGCAAATAGTATGGTGATATGGTGGGGAGACCACAATGGCTAATTCATATAACATGTTGGAGTCTTCCTAAGGGTGAGTGGCTTAAGCGTCAGGTGAAGTGGAATAAAACAAATTTCCATCATTTTTTTCTCTGTACTCTTTCTGCATTTTTCTTCCTCTTGTTGTTCCTCTCCCCTGGGGCAGATGGAGAGTGAAGAACATCATTTTAAAAGAGGACTATAGTGAAAACAGAAAGGTGCCAAGGATCTTTTATTCACTGGAGTTGTTTGAAATATTAAAATTGGCCCTTTACTTCTTAATACATATTAATAGGGTGACCCTCTTCAAGGCTTTTTCTTCTAGGACAAGTGTTCAGAATAACATCCTGTAAGGGAAACTGTTAATCATTCTCCAACCAACAAGCTTTAAGCATGTTCCAGGAACATTCACTGGCTGAGAGAGCAGCCTGTGTGGCGATTTGGTTTCGTGTCATTTTTGGTTCATTACAATATTTTTTATTCATTTAAGGGAATGTGAAAGGAAAATAAGGTTTATGTCTAGGGCATAATCCAAAACATTGTGTCGGAAGCAAACACGTTTTCTTTTAAAAACAAACAACATTCAGCAATACAAAAGAGAATCACCTTTCCTTTATTTCAACATCCATAGAGATAATAATTATATTTGCAAGACATTTTGGTTAGTTCTGTTATTTTGCCAGAAACAAAAATAGAGATTGATGACAAATGCTAAAAAATGGAAAAAAGTAGAGGAAACAATGTGAGGTTTAGATATATATCTATCTTGCATCTAGTAATTTCTCACATTGTATCTTCAAACACTGTGATTTTGATGTTTCTTAGAAAATCTTAAAGTCATGACATAGGAACATAAGAATAACAGCTGAAGGGGACAATTTAAAAATACTTAATCCTAAATGGAAAGGAGTACTCATTCCCAGGGTCATTTATATTCAAGTAGAACACAGGGCTGGGTCAGGGAGAAAGCCACCCTTAATAAAGCACTTCACCCTTCACACTGTTTCTCATAACCTTCATAAATTGCAGGCTACTGAGCCAGCCTGATGATGATCCTGCTGAGGTGTATTTATAGCTGATGATTTGTGGATGATAAATATGCCAAGTAAGACACCATCTCTAGTAACCCCAGGCAGGTCTGACTTCCTCAGGGGGTCATAATCAAGAATCACAAAAAGAACCATATATGGAGAATCTGGTCTCTGAACCCTGACAACAGCACAATCCAAAGGCAAACCAAGGAAGAACCACCCCGATTCATGTCTACTATGTTCCATGTGGAAGCACTGCTGATATATTGACCCGACAATAAAAAGAGCAGCAGTTTACATACTGTAGGCTCTCTGTGTCCTTTCCTCTCTATTGAGATTGGTCTGTTTTTATGTTTTAATACATTTTAAAAATCACCATTTCAGATTATAATTATCAGCCTTCATTTGCCTCTCACAAGTGCCTGTTTGTATCTGTGTATGTATGTCGGTATATATACAAACACAGACCCATATTTAACACATACACACATATATATGTGTGTATATATGCATACATTATATATAAAGTGCATACACATACATATATATAATATGTTCATATGTATTTCAGTTATTACACATGTATTTGGGAGCATGGTTTTACTAGGCTCCTTTTTACTTCTCTTTGGTAATAAAGTATTCTAACCCCAAAACTACCAGATTCATTGTGCAAACTAATTTTCATTTAAGTTTCCTTGCCAACTTTCGAAAGGACTATTAAGAAACCAGTGTCAACACATCAGAATATAAACTTGTATTTTAAATTGGCCCAGGCATGTAAAGTTAAAGTCTTTCAAATTTATTTCTCCTATTATTTATACATTTTTAAAGATTACTTCAGAGAAATGAGATTTCCAAGTATAATTATCTTTTTCTTCTATTGCTTTTTATTTTTTGCTGTTTAGTCGTTCTATCTTTGGAGAAAAAAAAAAAAGAACCCCATCCTCCAGGATTATTGCTAAATTCAGTATCCCCTGCACAATTCTCAGACTCAAATGATAAGAATATGCTTTAAATATGCTTACTTAGTCTTAGAAAGTGTTTTCTTCCCCTTCACCCCTTTCTCTCATAGTCCTTGTGGTATTACTATATTACCACTTACAAATTTTAGAACTTTTCTTCAGTAAGGCTTTAAGAAGCACAAACAGGGATGCCTGGGTGGCTCAGTCTGTTAAATGCCCAACTCTTGAGCTCAGCTCAGGTCTTGATCTCAGGGTCGTGAGATAAATAAAAAATAAATAAATAAAATTTAAAAATGTAAAAAAAGCACAAATAAGTTTGTAGACTATTCCTTTTCAATATGCTCAAATCTTTCAATACTTAATGTCTCCAGTACACACTCACACACACAAAGACTTTTGAAAACCACTAATTCCATAATAAAAGGAAATTAATGTAACAACTTCAGGGATATGAACCTTAACTATTACTTACTATAATGTACAATATATTAATATTTCATTAATATATATTACTATTTTATTAATACGATATATTAATATATAATACTAATATATTGATATTTTTGTTAATAAAATGATCAAAATATTACATGATTAAATGGGTGAGTACTTACCTTTGCTTAAAATTAGCATATTTACTATGAACTGAAAGAACTTCTCCTTCTTATTCTTCCCTTATTCCTCTTCCTCCCCTTCTTCTTTCTTCTTATTATGAAATAAACTTCAGAACTCCGTAGCTTTTCCAGCTTTACCCTTCCTTCCTGGCTGCCACCTGCTAATGTAAAGGCAACCCATTACATTCTTACCCTTCCCTCACTGTGATCATTTTTTTTTCCTCTCAGAATGAGTTCCAACCCTACCAATAATGACGTCAAGAACTAAAGTTTTGAGGACCAGCATATCTGTTGACCTTAATCAACACCAGAGATTGAGGTCCATTGATTACCTGTTATTTCTGAACTGTTGTGTCTCTCCAGCTCCGTTCCTTACCAATCCTGACTCATTCATTCCTACTATTTCTCTTCCCACCAGATTCTCCCACTGGGCCTTTTAGATTTCTTTGCTCTTCTATTCCAACACACCTTTATGCAGAATGTTCTCTCTGTATCTTCTGTTGACTAAAACCTGCTATTTTGTGAAGGCATGGCGTCTCTTGCAACCATGTCAAGTGGAACATGCGTGTTTCTTCCATATTCTGAATAACTGAAGTTGATGGATGGATGGGATCAGTGTCCTTGCTGTCTATTGCTGGCTTCGAATATTTACTTGTTATCTCAATTTTATATCCCTTTTTCTTGGAGGTTATGTGATTTTCCTTTGGCAGCCTCACCTCTGCCTCTCTGCTATCTTCTTACTGACCTCCAAATTTTACTTTTTATTCATGCAGACCTTTAGCTGCTGGCTTAGTTTTCTTCTCCATCCAGCTTCCAGTCTTCTCATGTTTTCAACATCCATGCAGATGTAGATGTAGATGACACACTATCTATCTTCTCAGATCCATTTCTGTATTACCTTCATACCAACTCAACCATATTTTCCTATGGTCTTCATCTAAAGAGGTCATAACCAATGACTGTACCACCTCCAGTATTTCAAATTTAATTTTCCAATTCTATACTTATAATCTCCTACTTTTGTAAACTCACCTGCTCGATAACCATACAGAGGCAAGTTGTCCCCAAATTCAGATCTTTAATCCATTCCCACTAATTTCTTCTCCTGTCTTTTCTTCCCTCCTATACACTGTGGTAGGCAGCCTCTAACATGTCCCTCAATGATCCCTACTTCTTGTCATTCATGCCTTTGTGTAATCAACTCCCCTTGAGTGTGAGCTAGCTTTAGAGACGTGCTTCTACTGAGTAGGCAGCAGTGATAGGATGTCACTTCCAAATTTGGGGTATAAAATGACTGTCTTCCATCTTGGGAGCTCTTTCATTCTCCCTTATAGCACTTACTCTGAGGTAAGCCACTTGTCCTGTTGTGAGACAGCTCTATGGAGAAGCCCATGTGAGTTTGATTAGAAGCGTATCTTCCAAGGCCTGTCAATAGCTATGTGGGTGAGCTTAGAAGTGGAAGTTTCCCCAATCAGGTCTTGAGATGTCTTGGCCAATATCTTGGTAGTAGCCTCATGAGAGACTCTGAATGAGAATCACTCAGGTAAGCTGTTCCTGGCTTCCTGATCTGCAGGAACTATATGATATTAAATGTTTCCTGTTTCCAATTGCTAAGTTTAGGGAGAGCTTATTATACAACCATAGGTAACTAATACATATCCTATGGATTCCATGCCCATTATTACAATAATTTACTTAAAACTTTCAACTTTCTATTACATTTTCATGGCTGAATCACCATGCATACTGTACTGTACATCTGCTGTCTCTGAGCCAGCACCCATGAAGCAGAACACTGGTGAAGAAATTCACACCCTTAGGCAATCTGATGTCCCTATGCATTCATAATCACCAGGTTCATATGGCCTCACCACACAGGCTGTCACTCATAACTGTCATTTATAAGCTCACTCTCCTATTATGCCCAATGAATATTTTGTAACTTTCCCTTGGTTATCAAAACTTAAACCTTTCCTTCAACTCTTCAATTCTGAGAACTTTCTTTAGTCTTCATTTATAAAAGAGATGTGGTCATATGGGAACTCCCTCATCTTATATAATAAATTCGTTAAACCTGTGTCTTCACCCATTTTCTTCTTTCTTCCAGTCTCTATGGAGATATTGCTCTTATCTCAAAAGCCATCCATTCCATAAGTATCTCAGATCTTCTATTGAATCTCACACAAACCAAAAATCTCTCCCTCTCTCCAGGATCATTTCTATCAGTATGCAGATATTTTAAAGCAGTATGGCCATTCTAAAACATTTTTTTAAAAGATTTTACTTATTTATTTGACAGAGAGAGGCACAGTGAGACAGGAAACACAAACAGGGGGAGTGGGAGAGGGAGAAGCAGGCCTCCCACGGAGCAGGGAACCAGATGTGGGGCTCAATCCCAGGACCCTGGGATCAGGACCTGAGCCGAAGGCAGATGCTTAATGACTGAGTGCCCCCTAAAACAATTTTTAATTAACAATCCCTATTTCTCATTTCCCCTTCATAACTAATCTTTAAACACAGTCTATCACAATCACTTCATTTCCTCACTTTCTTCTCATTTCTCAATTCATTCTAATTGGCTTCCAGCCTCACTGTTCCACTGAAAAAGTTCTGGCCAAGGTCACTAAAGGCCTTCATGTTGCCAAGTTGATAGATAAATTTCTTTTTTCATTTTACTCCAACTTTTAGCACCATTTTGCTTCCTATACCCTACATTTTTAAAACCACTTCTTTCCATCTTGATTTCCATTTTATCATACCCTCCTAGACTACACTGACTTCCCAGTCACTTTCTGTTTGTTTGTTTGTTTTTCTACATGACCTTAAAATGCCAGTTCCTTAGAGATAACTATTAAGTCTAATTCCCTCATTTCTCTACCATCTCTGGTGATCTAATACATCCTCTAATACCAAATGTCACTGTAAGAATATATATATGGCTGAGTAATATTCCATTGTATACATATACCATTTCTTCTTTATCCATTCATCTATCCATGGACACTTGGGTTGCTTCCATAATGTGGCTATTGTAAATAATGCTGCAATAAACTAAACATAGAGGTGAATATATCTTTTTTGAATTAGTGTTTTCATGTTCCTTGGATAAATACCCAGTAGTGGGATTAAGGGATCATACAGTAATTCTACTTTTCATTTTTTGAGGATCCTCCATCATGTTTTTCACAGTGCAGGCATCAGTTTGCTTTGTTAACAACAATGCATGAGGGTTTCTTTTTCTCCACATCCTTGCTAACACTTGTTTTTTCTTGTTTTTGATTTTAGCCAGTCTGACAGGTGTGAGGTGATATTGTAGTTTTGATTTGCATTTCCCTGATGATGAATGATGTTGAGCATCTTTTCATGTGTCTGTTGGCCATCTGTATGTCTTCCCTGGAGATGGAATATTACTCAGCCATAAAAAGGAATGAAATCTTGCCACTTGCAAAAATATGAATGGATCTAGAGGGTATAATGTTAAGTGAAATGAGTCAGAGAAAGACAAATGCCATATAATTTCACTCATATGTGAAATTTAAGAAACAAAACAAATGAACAAATTAAAAAAGAAACAAAACAAAAAACAGACTTAACTCTAGAGAACAAACTGGTGGTTACCAGAAGGGAGGTAGGAGAGGAGATGGATGAAATAGGTGATGGGCATTAAGGAGTACACTTATCAGGATGAGCACTGAGCAATGCATAGAATTGTTGAGGCACTATATTGTACACCTGAAACTAATATAATACTCTACGTTTAGTATACTGGGATTAAAATATAAACAAACAAATAAGTAAATAAATAAAATGACAAAAAAAGAATGTATGTGTGCATACATTCTTACATACAAACACATAGTCACACACATGTATATTTCTTTAGCTAGGAAATCTCTTCCGAGCTCTAGATTTTTATGTAGTGTGTTGCCTAATTGATATCTCACAGTCTCATAGTCTCTGAGTCTCACAGTCATCTCAGAGTTAAGGTAATCAAAACAAAACTGATTACTCCAAAGAAATGTGTTCTTCTTCAGTCTTCCCATCATAGGAAATAGCACCACTATCTACCCAATTATTTATCTTACAAACATGGGAATTTTGCTTGCTGCCTCATTTTCTATCACTCTCCCATTCAATCCCTTGATAAGTGCTGTCTGTTCCACTTTGTATTAGTTTGCTAGATCTGCCATAACACAATATCACAACCTGGATAGCTTAAACCACAGACATTTATTTTCTCACAGTTCTGGAGACTGTAGGTCCAAGATCAATGTGACAGCATATTTGATTTTCTCTGAGATCTCTTCATGGCTTACATATGGCCACACTCTTGCTATTTCTTCTCATGGTAGTCCCACTATGTCTGCTGTACCTCTGGTGTCTCTGTACGTACTAATCTCTCCCCCCCCCCCTTTAATAAGGACATCAGTCAGATTGGATGGAGGCCCATACCTCATTTTAATTTAATTACCTTTTAAAAGATCTTGTCTCCAAAGACATTCACATTCTGATATATTAAATGTGTCCTTTCAAAAAATGTTGAAAATCTTTTTGTTTCATTTTTTTTAACCCTGACTATTACAAATGGTACATATAATAAATCCAATCCCTTAATCATGGTCCGCAGTGCCCTACATCATCTGATTCCTGTTTCCCTTTCATCCTGAGCCACCCTTCTGCTTACTTATGATACTTAGTTACCTTAACCTTTTTTCTGTGCCTAAAAGACACCATTTTTTTTCCTTTATATAGCCTTCATATACAAGGAATGAACTTTATTTCTCTTGCTGTTGGGAAGGCATTCATTGGCTTCACTTTTCTCATCCCTCAGATTTCATTTTGAAAATTCTCTCTCTTTTCTTTCAAATTTTTATTTAAATTCTAGTTAGTTAACATACAGTGTAATATTGGTTTCAGGTGTAGAATTTAGTGATTCATCACTTACATATAACACCCAGTGATCAACACAAGTACCCTCCTTAATATCTATCGCACATTTAGCCCATCCCCTGTCCACCTCCCCTCCATTAACCCTCAGTTTGTTCTCTGTGGTTAAGATTTTCTTATGGCTTCCCTCTCTTTTGTTTTTCACTTCCCCTATGTTCATCTGTTTTGTTTCTTTTTGTTTGTTTGATTGGTTTGTTTTGTTTCCTAAATTCCCCATATGAGTGAAATCACATGGTATTTGTCTTTCTCTGACTGACTTATTCACTTAGCATAATACATTCTAGTTCCATCCACATTGTTGCAAATGGTAAGATTTCATTCTTTTTGATGGTTGAGGAGTATTCCACTGTGTGTGTGTGTGTGTGTGTGTGTGTGTGTGTGTGTGTATACCATGCCTTCTTTATCCATTCATCAATCGATGGACATTTGGGCTCTTTCCATAATTTGGCTATCACTGATAGTGCTGCTATAAACATTGGGGTGCATGTGCCTCTTCAATCAGTATTTTTGTATCCTTTGGATAAATACCTAGTAGTGGCAATTGCTGGGTCATATGGTAGTACTATTTTTAATTTTTTGAGGAATCTCCATACTGTTTTCCAGAGTAGCTGCCCCACTTTTCATTCTCACCAATGAAAATTCTAAGGAAGCTTTCTTTTTTTAAACCAACTGATGCATGGCCTTTTCTCTTATATTCTCTTTAAAGATAATTATTTGTCTGTTTTATAGTACTTGCTAAGTTTTAATTTTTAAATTGTTATTTATTTGTCTTCCTCATTGGCCTATAACCCATCACAATATACTCTTGCCTAGCATAGTGCAAGACACATTACAAGTGCTTAATAGATATTTAGTGAAGGAGTTGGTTGAAATTTGCAACATGGTAAACTCCACATACTGGTATTAGCTTTGCTCATTGGAGTCATTTTATGTAACTGTGTAATTTTAATAACTATGTAACATATATTTGTATCACAACTAGAGTTGTCTCTTTTCTGGACCAAACACTATTTCCTTCAGACATTTTTCATGTGACATGGTCTCCAAACTCTCTAATCTTTATGGCTGCTTTCCATTGAATTTGTCTCAGTTTGTCACAGCTCTTTGATGCCATAATTGTTGAAAGTACTCCATATTTTAACTTTCCAGTGTGGATATAAAAAATTATATTTGTTCGGTTCAAATGAATAAACATTCACTGGGCATCTAGTTGGCCAAACTCTGTAGTTGCAAGGATGAATATCTGATGATCTTCCATATGAGGACAAAAAGCTTTCAACTGCCAGAAATGAACTAATCACTGATGTATTCAACACATAAGTACTAAGCATATATTCCACATAAGACATGTTGTAAGATGTTTGAGAGGCAACTGGAATAATCTCCGCCCTTTTGATGACTGCTTCTATCGGTAGAGATAGCTAATTAACAGCTAGCCACTACATGATTATAACTTGCAAATGTGTCAAATGTCTCAGAGGATAAAGATATGATGCTATGAGAGTTGTGGAGTGTGTGGTGGAAGAAGGGAAATGTGAGACCTGGTGTGAGAGGACAGAGAACATTTACATGAAGAAGTGACATTTGATCAGAGATCTGAAGGACAATAAGAGATTACCAATCATTCCAGGCAAGGGAGACAGAATGTGCAAAGGTATTGAGGCAGGAAGGAGCAGAACACATTCTAGAAAAGGAAAGAAAAGCTGAGGGGAGTAAAAAGAATGAAGGGGTCTGTGGCAATTGAATTTTTGACAAAGATTAGGTTAAAAACCAGTGGGTCTTTATCCCAATAGCAATATTGATTGAAGGATTGTAAACAGAGAAGTAAGTCACTCAGAGTTACATTTTTGACAGTACATTCTCACTTTAGTATGAGGAGTGATTTGAGGAAGGTAAGAATGGATGTGAAGAAACAAGTGAGGAGACAATTATGTTAGTGACAATGGTGGCATTAGTGGAGTTGGAGAAAGAGTATCCAAAAGATATTTAGAGATAAAATCAATAGAATTTGTCAATGATTTGATATAGTAAGGATGACTGGATTTGGAAAAGGGCATCTATTAGTGAATCTGTATACTGCTGGCTCATACAGAAGTGACAGTCAATTATAATACTTTGATGGAGTGATTTATTGATTGATTGATTGTTTTTATTTATTTATTCATATGCACATATATACAAACAATTGAATTTTTGATCCTGTGTGTGCGTGTGTATGTGTGAGAGAGAGAGAGAGAGAAGAAAGAGAGAGAGAAAGAGGGTGCCTGGGTGACTCAGTTGGTTAAGCATCTGCCTTCAGCTCAGGTCATGATCCTGGGGTTCTGGGATCTAGTCCTGCATCAGGCTCCCTGCTCAGTGGGGAGCCTGCTTCTCCCTCACCCCTCTGCTCATGCTTGCTTGCTCTCTTTCTCTGTCAAATAAATAAATAAAATCTTTAAAGAGAGAAAGAGAGAGTCCCAAGGGTCCCAAGAACATGATAACTTAAAATAATAACAACCATTTACTTTTGTCATAAATATGCAATCTTCTGCTGGTGGGAAAGCTTGTTTCTGTGCCTTGGGATGTTGTCTGGGATAGACAGTTCAACTGTATCTGAAAAATCCACTTCCAAGAAGGCTTACTCACATGACTGACATTTTGTGCTGGCTATTGGCTGGGGGCCCAGCAGGAACTGTTGTAACTCTTCACATGGGCCTCTCCATAGATCTACTTGGTCTTCCACATGGCATGGCAGCTGCCTTCCATGAGTCAGTGTTCAGAAAAAGACAGCTGCCAGTATATTAAGGCCTATGTCTGGAAATTGGCACATCACATCTGACAGTATTCTATTAGTCAAAGCATTCACTAAGCTTGCCCAGATTCAAGGTGCCCGTGGAAGAAGAGGGGGCATTTAGGAAGAATGTCTCTAGTTCACGATGCAATCACCTCTGTCAGTGGAAGGAATAGTAAAGAATGTGTGGTACATGGTGCACACTCTGTTTATGGACATTTTAGTGGATTATGTCATTCAAAACATTAATTATTATTCCATAATCGATGACATCTGCATATCTGATGTGCTTATCCAAGTTAGTGGACAGTGTTAAATAAGTCCATTGTAAATACAGTGTCCAGTAACACACCACTAGCATATTTTCTATTAGAATATACATTTTTAAAGGGTTAGAATAGTCTCTTATGTCACAGTATTAGCCTTTGGGACAGCACCCAAAAAATATTTGTTGGCTAGCACATTAATTGATATTCTTTTAATTGTTACAGGCTGCTGTTTAGCCAAACAACCCTTGCTAATCCTCCCTTTCCAGGAATATGCCATGTTATGTCAAATATTTTGGAATAAGATGCATATGCATTATGTCTACAACATTCTTCTCTTGTAACGTCCCCAGCAGAACTTAGTATATCCAGGCTGATTCCTACTTATCACTATTTTGTTTTTTATATATTCACAAATCACCTATTAAATAATTTATTCAATCATTTTTCCAGGGATCAGTATTGAATTCATTAAACTATGATTTCTAGAAATAAGTTCTTTCTCCCTTTTAAAATAAAGTCAATGTCTATCATCTAAAACTGTCTTTTTTCTGTGCCCACTTCCTTTACAAGATTTTTCAAAAATCACTGAAAATGGTTTCATAAGAACTTTTATACTTGCTTTACATATACTATGATGCAATTTTTCTAGATGAGGACATTTGAATCAATATAAAATATATAAGTATCCTTTTACTATTTTCTTGATTTCTGAAGTATCATCTCTTTTAAACATTGCAGGACCATACTTTTAAGGTGAAAGATCATTCATTTTCCAATAGAAGATGAAATAAAAATAGGAGTTGAATAAAGTTGCTTTCCCTCTGTCTTCTTTATCTTTAAACATTCTGTGCCATGAACATAGAGTCTTCTTCAGACTTCCTGTTATTATTACATATTTAAACTTTTTTTAAAATCTTTCTTCATGTGGACATTTGTCTCTCTTTTTAATATCCTTACAAAATTTTGGGACACCTGGGTGGCTCAGTTTGTCAAGCATCTGCCTATGGCTCAGGTCATAATCCCAGGGTCCTGGGATTCAGCCCCATGTCCCGTTGGGCTCCCTGCTCAGCAGGGGAACTTGCTTCTTCCTCTCCCTCTCTCCTTGCTTGTGCTCTCTCTTGCTCACTCTGTCTCTCAAATAAATAAATAGAATCTTAAAAAAAGAGAGAGAGAAAAAAATATCCTTACGAAATTTTATCTAAGTCTGAGAGTTCATGATGATGCAACTGTCTCTCAGAATTTTGGCCTTATTTAACAGGAGTTATTACGTAGATTATCCATTTGGGGAGATTTATTTTTTAAAATAATTAAAAAATATTTTTCCTTAAAGATAAAGTGATGTATAAAAATTTTCAAAGTTCTTAGGAAAGCAATTTGTTTACTAAATTCTCTTGTATATATATGGATTTTTAATACCAACTGACAGGTCCAATGTATAGAGAAGGAATTTTAAAAAATAGGTTATCTTTTGATTTTGCTGTGGAGGTTAAATCTCAGGCAAATTTGCCATTTCCATATCAACACTCCCTTTCTATGATCTTAGTTGCTCTACTAAGGGAAAAATTGGTAAACAATTTTCAGAATGTTCTCTTTTTAAAAAGCCACCTAAACCACCTTAACTGACTCTTTCAGTGTCAACATCTGAAATAATTTCTCTATATCCCAAAGTCCACTCAGTATTTCTCTGAAGTTGATGCTGTCCACATTGTAGGCATAATATTCAGGTGACATTTTAATTCTTAAAACATTAACTGTAAAGAAATTATTCAGTGAGTTAAAAGGAAAAACAAACTGCTGATTTGATATTAATTATCTAAATGCATCTTCATATTTTCCTTATAAGAAAGAGAAGATATTTTCTATATAGGAAAGAGAAGGGGATTCAGCATGGATTTCATTAATCTTTTCCCTCTGTGCTTCTCTTGAATCAAACTGAATGAGAACTAGTAAAAATTTAACTTTAATCTACCATTAAGATATAAAAATGCAGATCCATATTAGCTTATTCAGTTTCCCCATAGGCTAAAAATGAAGCATCCTTATTTAACAAAAGTTACCTTCTGAATAACTGAAGACATTAAATGTAGAAAGAATTTCATGCTTCACACATGTAACTTTATTTTACTCAAAATTTCATTCTTCATGCTGTTCTCATTTAGGGCCATCAGTAACAACAGAATATGTATGAAGCTATATTTTATTTTCTTCAAGAAAGTAACATATAAACTGGAAAAAAAATCTAGATTAAACACAAATATTGGCAATGATAAATCCTTTGGTTTATCTACTCAATTTTTTCATATAAAAGTTTGTCACAGAATTATAAAATTGAATTATGAATCTTCATAACTGTAATCAACACTAGAAACACTTCACTTCTGTGTTTCTGAAACTTGTCCCATCAGCAGTGACAACAGGTGTTCATTAAAAAACACACCCATAAGCCCATTCCTCAAAAATTCTGATTCTCTTGGCTTTCCAGGCTATATTGGTAACCATGACCCTAAGTGATTCTTATGATCAAACAAGTTTGGAAAAGAATGGTGTAGTTCAAGATCCTCATTTTACAGATAAGGAAACTGAGACACAGGCATCAACAGTTAATTGTCCAATGTTATCTAGCCAGAGTTGAGATGAAATGCTAGGTTTTTGTGGCCTAGATTTACCATTTCCAAAGTGATTTCTATTTCGATATTTTTATTTTAATTTCTGAATGAAATAATTATTCATCTAATTCCCCAAAGTACATTTTTATTATGTTAGATTATGTCAACAAAAATACATAGCATTATCTTCCCTTACTTGATGATAAAAACCTAAGCATTGTTTATCTTTCTGCACTGGGACTTGCATTATAGCGGCTGAGAGTGGGCAACTTTCACACAATGTGAAGTTATCCTGGTGAGCCATTTTATCTGGGCCTAGATAGATTAAACATTTTTTTTTAGATTAAACATTTTTAATTGCTGAAAGTTTTGATGGGTGCACTTTGAAATTAATTAAAATTGTGGATGAAATTCATGGAAGTAAAAGAGGGCTATTCATAGAACTAATAGAATTTTATTAGTGCAACCATTTAAGAAGAATGTTTGTTGTGCCTTTGTTCCAGCAGCATGTGTGCAGTATTTTAAATAATTCAAAGAAAATTATTATGGCCCATAGTGCAAAGATAAACAAACATGTTAGTGTTACAGGATAGATTTTGAGACAGTTTGAATTCTGAGTCAGCCTCCTAATGACTGTGTAGACATGGATAAGTCATTTCACATCTGAGTCTCAGTATTTAAAAAAATTAGTTATTAAGACAATACCACTTACTTCATATCATTGTCATTAATAGGCATAACATGAAAAGTGCCAAATATGATGGAGGAAATGAGAAGGACCTCAATGACTGGTAACTCTTGGCACTGTTCACAAGCATATTTATATGACTCTGAGTCAAACACTGTTGATATAATGATGAATACAAAAGTTTACTGCTCTCAAGGCAAAGAAAAAGTTTGACCTGGAATAGTAGACATAGGACTGAGCAGAGAGAAGGAAGAAAGACTCCACATCTAACGTTGTAACTGTGATTTACTTGTATTTAATTTAGGCTAGACACTACTTGCTGTATCAAATATTCCCAGTACCCTGCAGAGAAAAGTTCAAAATAGCTGATATATATACCTACTCTGAGTACATATTTTAATTGTTAAAATATAACTATTTAAGCTTATTTGGCTATATATGTTTTCTTTACATAAAAACAAAAAAGTAAAAATAAAAAAAGGAAGGAACGAAGGAAGGAAGGGAGGAAGGAAGAAAGGAAGAAAGGAAGAAAGGAAAAAAAGAATCCTGCTATAGAAAAATATTTGAGTTAAACAGTTTCCTAGAGATAGTAACATTTAGGCCTTAAACTTTGGAGTCTGACTGGGTATTAGCAAATTCTGAACATATTTAAATTCTTTTAAAAAATATTTCTTATATGAGAGGATATTAATTTTTTAAGCAGCAAATATTTATACATAAATGTGTTCTCATTTCTGACTATAGCATGTATTTATTAGTGAAATATAATGCCACCAGATATATTCCTAATTACGTTGAATAATTTTATATAATCAAACCTGGGTAAATTAATAAAAAGTTAAGGAAAAATGTTAGCATTTTACACTCAAATTTATTTCAGTGACAATGGGAGAAATAGAAAACTATCAAATATCTATTTAAAGTTTCCTACATATAAGACAGATACTGTAATCTTTAAACTTATTTTCCATTTTTGATTATTTAATGATTATATTATTTTCAAGGGTTGCACAAGAATGGATCCACGATGTGTTAACAATTTTCATATTTTTTCAATCCATGTGATTAAAAAGTTTGTTAGATGATACTTTGAATATAAATTTTTATTCTGCAATGAATATTTCTAGCTAATGTCAAATTACTTATAACCTTGTGAAAAACACTCAAAGAGTATGACTTTGACAATATAATTGAATGTTTCCATAATAAAACCCAAGTAATTGGAAAATTAAATTTCTGCCATGTGTTTACAGCAAAAAGCAGATTGTAATAATCATTGAAAACAGTTCATATGGGTTTACTTTTAATATTTAATTCTGGCTGTTTAAATTAGTTACTGACATTTTAAAAAGTATTAAGTGGTGTTTTGGAGTCTTTATTATGTCTTACTAAATTGCAACACTCTTTCCAAGCAATTACTAGGTATAAGAATTAATTTGATACAATAACCAATATTTCCCTTTAAAAAATTGTTAAGTTTATCAATTACTTTAATCCAAAATGAGAAAAGGACTCATGGAAACTTTTGAAGAGAACACTATACAAATTGTCAGACAATTTTTACACTTCTGAGCTTCCAGAAATAATCACTATATAGGCAAGATATCAAATTCTCATCTCAATGCCCATGGAGTTCATAAAATCTTAGAATTCCATTCAAATTCAATAAGACTTTTAGAATCAGGTTATCTCCCCCGTTATGTAAAGAAAATTTATGTTGAGACCTGCATAGCATATCAGATCTAGGATAATATATCAAAAGAAGTTTCATTCCTCTTTGTATAATTTTTTCATGTCCATTGGAATGTGGAATGGAGCCAGATTTTAGATTAACAAACCTAAATTTTGATCAAATTTCTACATCATATGTTTAACATTTTTGGTATTTTAATTTACTCTTTCTTTTTAACACAGGCATTTCATTTCCATCTTTTCTCAACCTGTTGAGGTATAAATTTATATGAGAGATACGGTTATCAGATAAGATTAAAAAATATTCAAAACCTATGCATGAGAAGGAAATATTTGAGTGACTCCCCTAGTAATGAAAATGAGCCAGCCAATTTAGGCAATCTGCTTAGTAAATTAGGGGAGTTTTGTTACAATAGCCTCTATCAGACAGATGTTAGATGGATGATATAGATAGATGATAGATAGATAGATAGATAGATAGATAGATAGATAGATAGATAGATAGATGATAGATAGATAATAGACAGATCTGATGTCATTAGGAGTCTTCTATGTCTCCCGAGTCTTAATAAAAATGCTTTAGGGGCACCTGGGTGGCTCAGTCAGTTAAGCATCTGCCTTTGGCTCAGGTCATGATCCCAGAGTCCTGGGATCAAACCCTCCACCCATCAAGCACCTCTGTCCAGACTGAGCCCCAAACTCCACACCTCGGGCTCCTTGCTCAACAGGGAGTCTGCTTCTTCCTCTCCCTCTGCTCCTCCCCATCCCCCACTCATGCTCCCCTCTCTCGCAAATAAAAAAAAAATAATTAAAAAAATTCAAATTCTTTAAAAACCCAATTTCACATCTGTGGAGTAATTATATCACAAACCACACAACACAGAATTTGACATTACACATTAGACATTTATATTAAAATTTCTTTAATTATATAGCCATCTTCCTCTTCCACATTTTCTTTCCTCCTCTCCAGGAACATGACTGAAAAATCAGCTTGTTTTCAATCATGTCTCTGTACCCCTGTATTGAGATATTATCTCCAAGCAGCTCACCAATGTAGTTTTCCCAAAAAAAGATACTTCCTCCCCAAGCAATGTTTTAGTACCAGCTGTAAAGATAATTTCAATATTATATAGCTAAATCAGTATCAACATTCATATTGATATGTTTGATCATATTTAGCATATTGTACTGGCTAAGAGGGTGAATTCTGAAATCAGAGTACTGGGTTTAATTTGTAGTACTACCACTTATTTGAGTTTCTTAACTTCTGAACCTGTTTATCAGTAAAATCGGGAGAATAATGTTCACCTAACAGAGTTGTTTTAGGATTAATGGTAAGGAGTGTTAAGTACTGATTATTATCCCCAGTTCCTTAAATATAAAGTGGAGATAGTAATAATACCTGTTTCATAAACTTATGTGAGGTGTAAGTGAAAAAAATGCAACTAAAATGCTTAGCACAGTAAATAGCCCATGGCACATAGTAGTGAACAATATAATTTATTGCTATACTATTATTGATAATTCAACATCATTTTTCTATACAGAATATATATTTAATATATCCAACAATTATAATTATTCATTTATATTATTTTAATAATATTTTATACACAATATTAAATCAGATAGTTTATTATTGTCTACACTATCAGCAAACATTTCTACTGGGTCCACAAATCAAACTCAAACATTAGCATGTATTTAATAGATAAATACAAAAATACCTAGGAAGAGACACATACTGTCCATTTCAGTCTTGGGTGTCCAAACAATTACATAGTAGAAAATTTTGCATTAAGAAAAGAAGGTAATCTGTGATTCTTGTTATCTACTCACCTAGATGTTTATAATAGAATGACAATCTTCTTGGCGTAGTCTCCATAAATTACCATTTCCTACATATGTGTGTTTGTTTGTATGTGTGTGTGTGTGTGTGTGCATGTGTGCTTTGATGAGGTTAACACAGGGAGTAGTAAAGTAGAAAAAATACATAAATCATGATAATAAACTAGATCAAAATGATTAACTTAGGGGTGCCTGAGTGGCTCAGTCGTTAAGCATCTGCCTTTGGCTCAGGTCATGATCCCAGGGTCCTGGGATTGAGCCCCGCATCCCTGCTCGGCAGGAAGCCTGCTTCTCCCTCTCACACTCCCCTTGCTTATGTTCCCTCTCTTGCTCTCTCTCTCTCTCTCTGTCAAATAAATAAATAAAATCTTTAAAAAAATGATTCACTTAGAAAAGTATATGTATCACATGGGTAGATTAAAGCACATCTAGCTTCTGTCAAACAAATTATAATCAGAATAAATTAAGTGGTATATAAGAGATTTCTAACCAAAAACTTTGGCTAGGTTCATACTCCGTTTCTTAGTTTAGCCTTTGAAGTGGTGACCTGGAAATAATTCCTGAATGTCTTTGCTTATTAAAATGATTTGTAATTATTGCAATAACACAATCTCATTCTAGATAGCATCTGAAGGAATCAGTGCAATGCTCTACCTCTTACCTCAAAGTCTAGGGTTTAAGAAAAATTTTTAATACATAGCTCTATTCTCCTGGCTAAGTTTATATCCTCTTGATTTTAAGCCAATTTTTAATTGAATTCAGTTAATTTAATTGCTCCTCAGAGATGTCCATAAAATGTGCTCTTCCAGATTTCCTAGCAGAAGTGCCATTGTCTCTGCTCAGCATTCCCAAGCAGACAGCAAAACTGCCATCAAGCTCCGTCTTGCTCAACAATGACTCTTTAATGTGGTCATCTCATGTGCTTTGTATTTCAATTATAATTTAGAATGAATTAAAATCTATTTAAATGGATAGCATCATCTCTTAGGACTCTTGATGGAAATCCATTTCAGAACATTCTATTTCTCTAAGGTAGCACTGTAAAAAAGTGTGTCATATTTTATACTCTTAATTTTGTGTCATTAATTTTATTTCTCTCTATAATTTAATCCCACATTTTCATATATGTTTATTAATCAAATTAAATACAGTGGTGTGTTTATGCTATATATTCTTCATAGGTGAAGCATCAATATTTTACACTTATAATTATATTTAAAAATCTAGAATTTTGTATTTCAATATTATGGAGCAGATTTTATAATCAAGCTGTTCATGGGTTTGAGTGAAGTTATTTGTTATGGTATTGAAGGATCATATTATGATGTTTCAACATAAAAGTATCTCATAGAATGAATTCTAAATTTATAAGATCACTAATAATAACATCATGCAAGAATATAGGAATTTTGGGACACCTGGGTGGCTCAGTCAGTTAAGCATCTGCCTTTGGCTCAGGTCATGATCCAAGGGTCCTGGGATGGAGTCCAACTTTAGGCTCCCTGATCAGAGGGGAGTCTGCTTCTCCCTCTCCACCTGCTGCTCCCCTTGCCACTCTCCCTGCTTTGTGCTTTCTCTGACAAATAAATAAATAAATAAATCTTTAAAAAAAAGAATATAGCAATTTATAGTTTATGAAGGAGTTCAGTCCCGTGTAATTATTAACCCTGTGAAAGAGTTAGGCCTGGCATTATTATTCCCATTTCATAGATCAGGATTTGGCAAACTATGGTCTGTGGGCTAAATCTGGCCAATCACTCGCTTGTGTAAATAAGATTTTATTGGATCATAGCCATGCCCATCATTTATGTAATTTTTATGGCTGCTTTGGAGTACAAAGTATCCTGAAATAAAAGTATAACTTATAAAACCTAAAATATTTACTCTCTGATTCTTTACAGAACTTTGTCCAACCTTGTTAAAAATGTCTAAACTGAGATGCAGAAAGTTTGACTAATATTTCATATTTATATACCAGGCATTATGTTTCATAGCCAGTATATCAATCCTGAGGAGCAGCAGAACAAGGTTGAGCAACTTTTGCCATAGGAATTTGCAATGTTTTGGAAGGCAAACTGAGGAATGGAAAAGAAAGCTTAAGTGAGACGGGTTGTTGATGAAAGATAAAGTCAGAGAGAAGTGTGCTAACCAACACTGAGGTTCCAAACAAACAAACAAACAAAATATTCAGTACTTCCAGAACACTACTATGCCCCCCTCTGCTCTAACAGCTGTTTTCTAGTCTTCTTGAGCTCTTGGAAGCTGTCCTCTGGTCATTGTTATAGGTTTTACTGTATTAATAATAGGTATCTGAATTTTTATCATAGAACTCACTGTCATTTTAACAAATACCATGATAATTAAGCACATTTTACTTTTCTTTTCCAATCTCTGTTTATGGTTTGACAATTTCAAAGAATTTAATTGCCTTATTAATAAAGGTCAGGTATTTTAATGTCATTTTTTTTCTTGAACATAAATTACGTTTTATGTTCACCCATTGCTGCTTTATATTTATGCACATATTTTCTTTCTTTGTAACTCTGTATCTCTAGTGGACTAATGTGCTTTATTTTAATTTTTTTTTTGCCTCAAATGAATTGTGATTTAATATATGTCAATACAGATTGTATACATGTTTAAATCACTTTGGCTTATAAATTATAACACTTCATAAGAGATTAAAAGTTTTGAACCCCACTCTCACCTACCTAATACTAATAGATAAATAAGTCCCTCAGTTTACATATGTTAATTGAATTATGGATATTTGATTTATTCGCATATGCAATAAATGAGATTGGAAACAGGCTTGATGCAATGAAAGCGGCTGGAAGAAGCAGAGGAACAAATTAGTGACCTAGAAGACAAAATAATGGAGAATAATAAAGCTGAACAAAAGAGGAAAAGAATTGTGCAACATGAGAATAGACTTAGGGATTCCATCAAATTTAATGACGTTTGTTATTATTGGAGTCCCAGAAGAAGAAGAGAGAACAGGGGCAGAAAATTTATTTGAGGCTATAAAAGCTGAAAACTTCTCTAATGTGGGGAAGGAAATAGACATCCAGATCTAGGACGCACAGACTACTCCCAACAAAATCAATAAAATCAGGCTGAAACTAAGACATATTATAAATAAATTTGCAAAATATAGTGATAAAGAATAAATCTTAAAAGCAGCAAGACAAAAGAACTCCTTAACTTACAAGAGAAAACCCATACGGCTAGTTTGGAGCTTTCTCAACAGAAATTTGGCAAGCGAGAAAAGAGTGGCATGATATATTCAAAGTGCTGAATGGGAAATATATATAGCCAAGAATACTCTATCCAGCAAGGTTACCATTTCAGGATAGAAGGAGAGATAAAGAGTTTCCCAGACAAAAACTATAGGAGTTTGTGATGACTAAACCAGCCTTCCAAGAAATATTAAAGAGGACACTTTGAGTGCAAAGGAGAGACCAAATTGACAAAGACAAGAAAGAATCAGAGAAAATCTTCAGAAACAACACCAAAACAAGTAATAAAATGGCAGTAAATACGTATCTATCAATTATTACTTTGAATGCAAATGGACTAAATACTCCAATCAAAAGACACAGGGTATCAGAATGGACAAAAAAACAAGACCCATCTATATGCTGCCTACAAGAGACTCAATTTAGACCTAAAGACATACAAATTATTTGCATATGCCAATAATATATATATATAATTTCATAAGGAACATACATTTATTAAAAATGTAAAGTTTGAGGAAGAAAATATTCAGAACTTAATACAATAAGATGTGTATTTATAATTATCCACACAGTTGCCTATGCATAACTCCATTTAAGGACTTATACACAATTGTATCATCCTGTATATAATATTTTTAACACACTTTTTAAAATTAAAATATATTTTTGAAATACCTTAATAAAGTGAATGGCATATAGTGATACATTTTATTTTTCAAATTTCAAAGCAATAAAGTAGAAAACTAATGCTACCATATGAAACCATTTATGTAAACTTTAAAAAAAATTTAAATCATAAATATGTGGTGCACAGGATAATGAGTAAACAACAAATAAGAAAACAAAGATAAAAGTTTCATGGTAGGGGTTAACTTAGATAAGGAGTAAAGAAAAAAGGATAGTGGTAAAAGTGTTTTAAAATTGTATCTGTTAAGTTTTCTTTATTAAATAATCTGTGAAATAGGTTGCAAAAATTTAACATTGGCTAAATTTGACTATAACATTGTTTTTTTTTTACTAGTACCATAATGTTTTTATTACTATAGATTTGTAATATAGTTTGAAATCAATAAGTGTGATGCCTCCAGATTTGTCCTTTTTTTCTCAAGATTGTTTTGGCTATTTGCAGTATTTTTTGGTTGCATGTGAATTTTAGGATTCCCTTTTCTATTTCTGCAAAAAAAAAAAAAACAGTCTTTGCAATTTTCATAGGGATTGCATTGACTCTGTAGATCCTTTTAGAAAAGTACAGACATTTTAACAATTTTAATTCTTTCAATCCATGAATATGGGGTATCTTTCAATTTCTTCATTAATATTAATTAATGTCTTCTTCAATTTCTTTCATTAATATTTTATAATTTTCAGCATCTAGGTCTTTTACCTTATTGGTTAAATTTATTAGTCAGTATTTCATTTTTCATATTTCATTTTTAATACTATTGTAAATGAGATTGTTATCTTAATTTCTCATTCTGATACATCATTGTTAGTGTGTAGAAACGCAACAAAAATTTTGTATATTACTTTTGTATCCTGCAACTTTACTGAATTTGTTTATTAATTCTAATAGTCCTTTATTAGAGTCTTTAGAATTTTCTTTAAATAAGATCAGATCATCTGCAAACAGACAATTATACTCTTTCCAATATGGAAAACTTTTATTATTTTTTTTCTTGCCTAATTGCTCTGGTTATGACTTTGAGTACTATGTGGAATAAAAGTGGCAAGAATTGGCGTCTTTGTCTCATTGCTGATCTTAGAGAAAAAGCTTTCAACATTTCACTATCAAGTATGATATTAGCTGTGGGTTTGTCACATTTGGCCTTTATTATATGGAGATACACTCCTTTATATCAATTTTTTGAGAGATTTTATCATGAAAGAATGTTGAATTTTGTCAAATAAAAACAATTTATGTAATTGATTTGTTCATTCTGTTAATGTGGTGTATCACACTGATTGCTCTGCATTATGTTGAGCCATCCTTGCATCTCAGGGATAAATGCCACATAATCATGATGTATGATCCTTTAATGTGCCTTTGAATTCAGTGTGCTAGTATTTTGTTGAGGATTTTTGAATTTATATTGATCAGTGAGATTGGCCTGTAATTTTCTTTTCTATAGTGCCTTAGTCTGGCTTTGATATCAGGGTAATGCTGGCATCATAAAATGAGTATGGAAGTATTCTCTACTCTGATTTATTGGAATAGTTTGAGAAGAATTGGTGTTAATTCTTTAAATGTTTGGTAGAATTCACCAGTGAAGGCACTTGGTCTGGATTTCCCTTTGTTGGGAGAATTTTGTTTACGGATTCAATCTCTTTAGTCCTTATTATCTATTCACATTTTCTATTCTTCATGATTCAGTCTTGGTATGTTGTATATTTCTAGGATTTTATTCATTTCTTCTAGGTTATCTAATTTTTTAGATAACCTAGTTGACATAATTATCAATAGATAACCTTGTTGGCATATAATTGTTCATAGTAATTTCTTATGACCCTTTGTACTTCTGTGTTATCAGTTGTAGTGTCCCCTGTTTTATTTGTGATTTTGTTTGAGTCTTCTCTCTTTCTTTCTTAGTCTAGCTAAAGATTTGTAAATTTTATTTACCTTTTCAAAAAAATAGCTCTTAGTTTTGTTGATCGTCTTTTGTTCTTATAGTCTCCATTCCATTTGCTTCTACTCTGATATTTGTTAATGCCTTCTTTCTGCTAAGTTTGAGATTAGTGTGTTCTTCCTTTTATAGTTCCTTGAGGTATAAAGTTAGGCTGTATGTAATTTTTGCTTCTTTATTACTAGATGTCTTGGTGTGGATCTTCTCTGTTGATTTTGTTGGAGGAAGTTCTGTGCATCTTGGATCTGGATTTCTGTTTCCTTCTTCAGATTCAGGAAGTTTTCTGCTAATTTTTCTTCAAATAATTTTTCTTCCCCCTTTTCTCTTTCTTTTCCTCCTGGAATCCCTACAATGTGGATGTTATTACATTTGATGGTGTTGCTGATTTGCCTAACTATTCTCATTTTGCATATTTTTTTTCTCTCACCTCCTCAGCTTGATTGCTTTCCATTACTCTGTCCTCCAGGTCACGGATTTTTTTCTTCAGCTTCATCCAGTCAACTATTTATTCCATGTAGTGTATTTTTAATCTCATGTATTATACTCTTCATCTCTGATTTGTTTTTCTAAATCTCATTGTTAAGGAAATCACTGATGTCCTCCATTTTTTTCTCAATTCCAGTGAGTATCTTTATCATCATTACTTTAAATTCTCCATCAGGCTTATTGGTTATCTCCATTTAACTTATGTATTTGCTGTGATATTGTCTTATTCTTTCATTTGGGACATATTTTGGTGTCTCCTCATTTTCCTTTATGCATAAAAGTTATTATATTTATTTGCTAAGGCTGTTATAACAAAGCACCACAAATGGTTAGCTTACAGAAATGTATCTTCTTATAGTTCTGACAGCTAGAGATTTGAAGTCAAGGTGTCAGCAGAATTTGTTCCTTTTGAGTGGCCATAAGGGAAGGATCTGTTTGAGGCCTCACTTTGACTTCTAGATGGCTGTTTTCTCTGTGTCTATTCACATTTTCTCTCTTTAAATGTGTGTCTATCTTTGTGTCAAATTTCCCCTTTTTATAAGTCCACTGGTCATATTGGATTAGGACCCATCCTAATGAATTAATTTTAACTTGATTAAGTCTATAAAGATCATATCTCCAAATAAGTTTACATTCTGAAGTACTTGGGGTTAGAACTCCAACATATCTTTTTGGAGGGGACACAATTCAACTTATAGCTGGTATAATAATATTATCTCATCACAAACTCATTGTGAAGATTAACTGATAACATGTGCTAAGCACAGAATGTAGCAGAGTTAAATCAATATGAATGTGAGCTAGTAGGTTGTTTTAAGATTCTTGTTCATATAATCATTTCATTTTCCTATTTAAATTATTTTTCATGTTATTTTGTAAGAGATGTTTGCATATGAACAATTTAGATTATAAATGTAAAAGTATTTTTCAAGTGTTTCATTTTTGTCATATTTTTCTCACTTTAATTTACATAATTAAGAACAATTTTGTAAACAAATCTATTACCTTCTTTTTTAAGATTTATTTATTTATTTTAAAGACAGGGAGAGAGAGCATGAGTGTGAGGGGCAGAGGGAAAGGGAGAGAGAATCTCAAGCAGACTCCATGCTGAGTGCAGAGCCCAAGGCAGGGCTTGATCTCATGACACAGATTACAACCTGAGCTGAAACCAAAAGTCAGATGTTTGACTGCACCACCCAGGCACCCCTATTATCTTCTTTATTAAATGATCCCCTCCACTTTTTTTTTTTTTTACATTCAGGGGATGTTTTTCTCCACAATAGGATGGATTAAATGTTCACCAATATTTTCTTCCAACTCTAATTATTTGATTTCCCCACCTCCCCACATACCTCCCTCATGTACATGTCCTATAAAATACCGACCCTTGATTGTGGGTGACATCTATAAATATGATGAGAAACACTCCAGTGATTATACTTTGGGTCATGGGCAAGATGAAGGTATTTTGCAGATGTAATTAAGCTTCCTAGTCAATTGAGTTAATCAAAGATTATCTTAGATGAGTTTGACTGAGGAGAAGTCTTTGAAATAGTCTGGAGGTCAGAAATGGAAGAAGCCAGAGGGAATCAAAGAGGAAAGGTGTTATCCTGTTGTCCCTGAGTTAGCAATCTGTCATCTTGTGGAGAGGGCCATATATCAGAGACAATAACTGAACAACTTCAGTGCAATAATTGCAAGGCATTGAATTCTGCAACAACCAGTGAACTTGAAAGATGGCCATGAACATTAGTTAAGATAGTAGCCTGGGCTTTGGTTTGAGTTTGCCTTTGTGAGATCCTGAACATAGAACCCAATAACATGTGTCCAGACTCCTCACTCATGGAAACTGAAATAATTTATTTGTGTTTTTTAAAGCCATCAAATTTATGATAATTTGTTATATAGTAACAGATAACTAATACTCCTTACTACTTATTTCCTGGACTAGGCATGGATTTCAGATACCTAAAATGCTACATTTCTATTTCCAAATATTTATATATTCTTGAATCTCTTGGAAGGACAAATATGTTTAAACAGCTCAACTTTATAATATGGTTTTTATCTGGCAATTAAAATTTCACCTTTTTCATTTATTTTCCAAAACTTCCTAAATAATTTTCAAGTTTACTAGGTATAGATGAAAAAGTGGGTCATTATTCATAAAAATTTATAAATTTTATTTATCAAAAGATAGCAGTAAGAAAATGAAAATGAAAGACATGGACAGAGAGAAATTATTCACAATATACATATGAATATTTACTAATAGGTATAAGTGTAGCACACAGGCCTTTAAATATTTGTACCTAACCAGCTAACATCAATAACTGTGTAGCTAATTAAAGTTTATCAGTGATTCAAGAAAGAACCAGATTAAAGTGATTAACATGGTGGTTTAGGTTTGACATTAAGTTTTTTAAAGTCAACTTAAAAAGAAATCTTTTTAAAGGTTAAAAAAACTCGCTTGTGAATATAAGAACTTTGACATGGGAAATGAAAAGATAATGAGGTTCTCACCTTTACAAATTCCCTACTGTCCTGGAGTTAGAATAACTTTGTTTCCCCAACCTCTGATATAGACAAAAGAGAAAATGGCAAGGAAAATGACTGAAGCCAGGAAAAGATTGATAAATTAGAAGGAGAAATGATTGCTCTGGATTATGCCACAGCTTCCAACTGGCCTCCATTTTGCCATTCTCCAATCAAGACTACTTTTTGTTGGCAGAGAGAAGACAGGGAGAGAGGGAGAAAGGAAAAAGAGAGTAGTGCATTGGGTTCATGCAAAAAAACCAAAAAACAAAAAGCTCCCCCAAGCACACTGACTTGGGAATCAAGAGGAACTGACTATTGCAAGTTTTTGCAAATGGTGGAGATCAAATTCTGAAGTGTTAGAAGTCTGTGCCATTCACTAGAGTCAAGTTGGGTAGGTAATGGTGCTCCTGGGGAGAGGGAGGTTGGAGGCTTGGGAGTGGATGGTGGGCAGTGTGGTGTGGGGATCTCCTAGGTCACACTGGGGGAGAATATTCCCCTTCCTGAGGTACATTTGGAAGTGGGTATATTGCCTCTCCAAGGACATGGGAACTGGTGGGTGCCACTGAGAAGCCATTCAATAGCAGGGACAGAGGCACATGCCGAGTGCAGATAACCTGGTCACAGCTTTTTGTTTGCTATGTTTCACCATAGACTCCAGGCACCTGCACAGCCATATGACTGCTTTTCTTGGACAGAACAGTGCCAGGCGCAGTACTGTGAGGTTCTCCTCTGGGGGAGGGAAGAGGGTCTGTGCCTTGCTGGCTCCTTTAGGATTTGAAGTTTTAAGTCCCAGACGCATGCCTGAGAACTGTGGCACAGGACAGTTGTGGTACCTGGTGTGTTGATGGCATGAGCACAGACAGGTTGAGGGCAGAGATCTGATGGAAGCCTGGGACACAGGAGGGGAGGTTTTTTGCTTTTCTGTGAGTTTCCTAAAGAGCAACAGTTGTGAATTCCCTTCCCCAGGGACAAGAGGGCCAGGTGATGCCATCTTCCACCCCAGCACAATCAGACTTCAATGAGCAACACAGCACCACCAGTGGAGGTTGGAGCTGCTTACACCAAAACCCTTTACTAGGGCAGATCTTATTGAGCCAGTGCAGTGGGCCTCCCCACCAGAAGACCAACACAGGCCCCCTGCATGTACCACATCTACTGATCACAGAGTGTTCCAAACATGAGCTTCAGTTCTGGTGGAAAGAGGACCAGGTTTTTTTTTTTTTTTTTTCTTTTTTCTTTGGAATCAGGTTTATAGTTTTTTGTTTGTTTGTTTACTTGTTTCCCTTTCTCAATTTTTGGATCAGCCTTCCTTTTTATACTTTTTTTTTCTTCCTTTCTTTTTCTTTGGAATCAGACTTACAGTTTTTTGTTTATTTATTTGCTTTTTTTTTTCCTTCTCCTCTCTTCTTTTGGATCAGGCTTTTTTTTTTTTTCCTTTCTTAATCAGGCTTATTTTAACAAAGAAATCAAAGCACACCTAGTTAAAGGCCAACCAAGGAGGAACTCTGCAGATTATTGACCTGTGGGAAAGAGCAGCCAAAACACAACAGCAGAGTGCACACAGCATATATCAGAAACACTTCCCAAAGCACCAGGCCCTGGACAGTGTATGATGCCTTCTTAATTTGGTATTACTCTCAGGAGCAGGAAATAAAACAAGTTTCATAACATGCAAAAGACAGAAACCTAGACAAAATGACAAGATGGAGGAATTCTCCCCAAAAGAAAGATCAAGAAGAAATCATAGCCAGGAATTTGCTCAAAACAGATATAAGCAATATATATGAGCAAGAATTTAGAGCAACAGTCATAAGAATACTAGCTGGACTTGAAAAAAGCATAGAAGACACCAGAGAAACCCTTGCTGTAGAGATAAAGAGCTAAAAACTCTTCAGACCAAAATAAAAATGCTACAACTGAGAAGCAAAATGGATTGGAAGTATTCACAATGAGGATGGAAGCAGAAGAATGAATAGGTGATATAGAAGCTAAAATTATGGAAAATAATGAAGCTGAAAAGAAGAGGGAAAGAAAAGTATTACATCATGAATATAGACTTAGGGAACTCAGTGATTCCATAAAGCACAATGATATCCATATCATAGGAGTCCCAGAAGAAGAAGAACAGGAAGATGGGGCCAAAGGTTTATTTGAACAAATTATAGCTGAGAACCTCTCTCATCTGGGGAAGGAAACGGGCATTCAAGTCTAAGGGGCACAGAATACTTCCATCAAAATGATCAAAAACAGTCCAATGCCAAGACATATCATAGTGAAACTTGCAAATACAGAGATAAAGAGAGAATTCTGAAATCATCTAGGGACAAAAGTTCTTTAACTTACAAAGGTAGACACAGAAAGTTAGCAGCAGATCTGTCCACAGAGATCTGGAAGGCCAGAAGAAAGTGGCATGACATATTCAACATGCTGAATGAGCAAAATATGTAGCCAAGAATACTTAATTTAGCGACTCTCATTCAGAATAGTAGGTGAGTTAAGAGTTTCCAACAGAAGCAAAACTGAAGGAGTTCATAAACACTAAACCAGCTCTGCAAGAAATATTAAAGGGGACACTTTGAGCATAAAAGGAGACCAGCAACAAAGAATAGAAAGGAATAAAGAAAATAAGAACAGCGACTTTATAGGTAATACAATGGCATTAAATTTATATCTATCAATAATTAATTCGAATGTAAATGGACAAAATGCTTCAATCGAAAGACACATGATATCAGAATAGATTAAAAAAAAACTATAGATATGCTACTTAGACTCATTTTAGACCCAAAGACAATTCCAGATTGAAAGTGAGGGAGTGGAGAATCATCTATCATGTTAATAGACATCAAAAGAAAGCTGGAGTAGCCATACTTATATCAGACAAACTAGATTTTTTTTTTTTTAGAGAGGAAGAAAGATAGGGGAGGGGCAGAGAGTGAGGGAAAGAGAGAATCTTAAACAGGCTCCACAAAATCATGGAGGCCAATGAGGGGCTCAATCTCACAACTCTGAGATCATGACCTAGGCCAAGTCAGGAGTTGGACAGTTAACCAACTGAGCCACCCAGGTGTCCCTCAGACAACTAGATTTTAAACCAAAGACTGTAATAAGAGATGAAGAAGGGCACTATATCATAACAAAGAGGTCTATCTAACAAGAAGATTTAACAATTGTAGATATTGGGGTGCCTGGGTGGTTCAGTCAGTTGAGTGTCTGTCTTCAGCTCGGGTCATGGTCCCAAGGTCCTGGGATTGAGCCCTGCATTGGGCTCCCTACTCAGTGGAGAGTCTGTTTGTCCCTCTCTCTATGCTGCTCCCCCTGCTTGTGCTCTCTCTCTCTCTCTCTGTCAAATAAATAAATAAAGTCTTTAAAAAATTGTAAATATCTATGCCCCCAACTTGGGAGCAGCTAAACATATAAATCAGTTAATAACAAACTTAAAAAAACTCATTGATAATAATACAATAATAGTAGGGGACTTTAACATCCCACTCACAGCAATGGACATATCATCTAAGCAGAAGATCAACAAAACAATCGTTTTGAATGACACACTGGACCAAATGGATTTAACAGATATATTCAGAGCATTTCAACCTAAAGCAGCCAGAATACATTCTTTTTGAATACACATGGAGCATTTTCCAGAACATCACATACTGGGTCACAAATCAGGCCTCAATCAGTACAAAAAGATTGAGATAATACCATGAATACTTTCAGACTACAACGCTATGAAACTTGAAGTCAATCTCAGGAAAAAATTTGGAACAACCACAAATATATGAAGGTTAAAGAACATCTCATTAAAGAATGAATGGGTAACCAGGAAATTAAAGAAGAAATTTATAAATACATGGAAGCAAATGAAAATGAAACACGACAGTCCAAAACCTTTGGGACTCAACAAAGGTGGTCATAAGAGAGAAGTATATAGCAATTAAGCCTTCCTTAAGAAGCAAGAAAAGTCTCAAATATACAACCTAACCTTTCGCCTAGAGGATCTGGAAAAAGAACAGCAAGTAAAGCCTAAAACCAACAGAAGAAGGAAAGTTATTAAGATTAGAGCAGAAATAAATGATATATAAATAAAAAAACAGAACAGATCAATGAAACTAGGAGCTGTTTCTTTGAAATAATTAACAAAATTGATAAAACTCTAGCCGGTCTTATCAAAAAGAAAAGAGAAAAGACCCAAATAAATAAAATCACAAATGAAAGAGGAGAGATCACAACCAACACAAACAATTATACAAACAGAAATACCACAATTATAAGAGAATATTATGAGCAATTATATGCCAACAAACTGGGCAATCTGGAAGAATGTGATAAATTCCTAGAAACATATAAACTACAAAAACTGAAACAGGAAGAAAGAGAAAATTTGACTAGACCCATAACCAGAAAGAAATGGAATCAGTAATAAAAAAATCTCCCAACAAACAAGAGTCCAGGGCTGGATGGCTTCCCAGGGGAATTCCACCAAACATTTAATGAATTAATACCTATTCTTCTGAAACAGTTCCAAAAAATTGAAATGTAAGGAAAATTTCCAAACTCATCCTATGAGGCCAGCATTACCTGGATTCCAAAACCAACAAAGATTCCACTAAAAAGGAGAATTACAGACCATTATTCCTGATGAAAATGGATGCAAAAATTCTTAACAATCTTGTTAAGGTTTGGGTCCTGGGATCAAGTCCCTCATCTGGCCCCTGCTCAGTGGGGAGTCTGCTTCTTCCTCTCCCTCTGCCACTTCCCCTGCTTGGGTTCACTCTCTTTCTCTCAAATAAATAAATAAAATCTTAAAAAAAAGAAAGAGTTATCATGATCAAGTACGATTTATTCTTGGGCTGCAGGTGTGGTTCAATAGCCACAAATCAATCAAAGTGATACAGCACATTAATAAAAGAAAGGACCAGAACCATATGATCCTCTCCAGAGATGCAGAAAAAGCATTTGACAAAATACAGCATCCTTTCTTGATAAAAACCCTCAACAAAGTAGGGATAGAAGGAACATATCTCAACATCTTAAAGGCCATACATGAAAGACCCACAGCTAATATCATTCTCAGTGGGGAAAAACTGAGAGCTTTTCCCGTCAGGAACACAGCAGGATGTCTACTCTCACCACTATTGTTCAACATAGTACTGTATGTCCTCTCTCAGCAAGCAGACAAAAGAAATAAATAACAGGCATCTAAATCAGCAAGGAAGTAGTCAAACTTTCACTCTTCACAGATGATATGATACTCTATGTAGAAACACAAAGACTCCCCAAAAAATTGCTGGAAATTGAATTCAGCTAAGTTGCAGAATATAAAATCAACATACAGAAATCTGTTGCATTTCTATAAAACAATAGTGAAGCAGCAGAAAGAGAAATTAAGGACTCAATCCCATTTATAATTGCACCAAAAATCATAAGATACCTAAGAATAAACCTAAGCAGGGGTGCCTGGGTGGCTCAATCGTTAAGTGTCTGCCTTCATTCGGCTCAGGTCATGACCCCAGCATCCTGAGATTGAGCCCCACATCGGGCTCCCTGCTCAGCAGGAAGCCTGCTTCTCCCTCTCCCACTCCCCCTACTTGTGTTCCCTCTCTCGTTGTGTCTTTCTGTGTCAAATAAATAAAATCTTAAAAAAAAGAAGAAACCTAACCAAAGAGGGAAAAGACCTGTACTCTGAAAATTTTAGAACACTTATGAAAGAAATTGAAGAAGACACAAAGATATGGAAAAACATTCCATGCTCATGGATTGGAAGAACAATATTGTTAAGTGTCAATATTACTCAAGCGATTTAATGCAATCCCTATCAAAATAACACCAGCATTTTTCACAGAGCTGGAAGAAACAATTTTAAAATTTGTATGGAACCACAGAAGACCCTGAATAGCCAAAGGAATGTCGAAAAAGACAACCAAAGCTGTAGGCATCAGAATTCCCAACTTCGAGCTGTATTAAAAAGCTGTAATCATCAATCCCAGTATGGTACTGGCACAAAAACAGACACATAGATCAATAAAACAGACTAGAAAACCCAGAAATAGAACCACAACTATATGGTCAACTAATCTTTGACAAAGCAGGAAAGAATATCCAATGGAAAAAAGACAGTCTCTTTAACAAATGGTGTTTGGGGGCCCCTGAGTGGCTCAGTTGGTTATGCATCTGCCTTTGGCTGAGGTCATGATCTCAGGGTCTTGGGATTGAGCCCCGTGTCCATATCCCTGTTCAGTGGGGAGTCTGCTTCTCCCTCTCACTCTCTCCCTACCCTTCCTCACCACCCTTTTCCCCCACTCAACCTCAGTTGCTCTCTTTCTCTCTCTCTCTCTCAAATAAAAATAAATAAAATCTTTAACCCCCACCCCCAGAACAAATGGTGTTGAGAAACTGGACAGTCACATGCAGATGAATGAAACTGGACCACTTTCTTACACCATACAAAAAAAAATTCAAAATGGATGAAAGGCCTAAATGTGAGACAGGAATCCATTAAAATCCTAGAGAAGAACAAAGGCCACAGCAACTACTTGCTACACATGTCTCCAAAGGCAAGGGAAACAAAATAAAAAAATGAACTATTGGGACTTCATCAAGATAAAAGCCTTTTGCACAGCAAAGGAAACAGTCGACAAAACCAAAAGACAACCTACAGAATGGGAGAAGATATTTGCAAATGACATATAGAATAAAGGGTTAATATCCAAAATCTATGAAGAACTTACCAAACTCAACACCCAAAAAATAAATAATCCATTTGAGAAATGGGCAGAAGACATGAACAGATATTTTTCCAGAGAAGACATACAAATGACTAACAGACACATGAAGAATGATCAACATCATTAATCAACAGGGAAATACAAATCAAAACCACAATGAGATACTACCTCACACCGTTAGAATGGCTAAAATTAACAACTCAGGAAAAAACAGTTGTTGGCAAGTATGTGGAGAAAGGGGAACGCTCTTACACTGTTGATGGGAATGCACACTGGTATAGCTACTCTGGAAGACAGTATGGAGGTTCCTTGAAAAGTTAAAAATAGAACTATCTTATGACCCAGCAATTGCACTACTAGTTATTTATCCAAAGATACAAAAATACTGATTCAAAGGGACATAAGCACCCCAATGTTAAAGCAGCAATATCATCAATAACCAAACTATGGAAAGAGCCCAAATGATGTCCATCAACTGATGAATGGCCAAAGAAGATGTGAATTATATATAGTGGAATATTACTCAGCCATCAAAAGATTGGAATTTTGCCATTTGCATTGAGGTGGATGGAACTAGAGTGTAGTATGCTAAGTGAGATACATCAGTCAGAGAAAGACAAATACCATATGATTTCACTAATGTGGAATTTAAAAACAAAACATGAACATAGAGGGAGAGTAGGAAAAATAAAATAAGATAAATCAGAGAGGGAGGCAAACCATAAGAGACTCTTAACTATAGAGAAGCAATTGAAGGTTGATGGAGGGAGGTGGGTAGGAGATGGGCATTAAGGAGGGCACTTGTTGGGATGAGCACTGGGTGTTATATGTAAGTGATGAATCACTAAATTCTACTCTTTAAACCAATACTACACTATGTTAACTAACTTGAAGTTAAATAAAATCTTGGAAGAAAAAAAAAGATTACTTTTTGTTGCCAAACTAATTGTCCTAAAACATTATTTTTAGAATGTCATTCTCCAGTTCAGAAAATTTTAGCTGTATCAAATATACTCTTTTCTGCTAGTCTTTTAAGATGATCCATAATCTTTCTTCACCCTATCCATGCAGGTAGAGTTATGCTTATAAAAACTACTTATTTTACCAGCCCACAACCTCATCACAATAATTTCTCTCTCCAATTCTTTTTTTCAGAGTCTTTTCTAGTCATAAATTACATTGAGTTTAATAAATATATTCACTGAGCTCCTCCTCCACATAAGACACTGTGAGAGATGCTAAAACGATCCAAACACTGGCCTCACAGCTGTACACAGTGTCTTTTACATGCTAGACGCTGAGAAAATACCAAAGGTAAGGAGTGAATAAATGAATAGTGCTATTAAATATCTTTTTGTCTTTCCTTTTGCCCTTCATTTTTTGAAAAAGAGTTATTTCCTCCAAGAAGACTCTAATTTTCTCTAATTCATAATACTTTCGGTCTTCTACAGCTTTTATAGCATATAGCTACTACTTAAATTGTAATCCAAAGGACAGAGTTTATTAGAGATACAGGATCTCAGGCTCCACTTTAGAACTACTTAATTAGAGGTGGCCTTTCAATACATAAAAATTTTACAAAGTACTAGTTTATACCATGGACTTTGGCTTTTTAAAATATTATCAATATTATTGCCTATTGTTTCCCTGACTAGCTAAGTTTTTAACTGTCAAGTATAGAGGTTTTCACCTGCCTCTGAATTCCCTTGTGGCAGTTATTGACTTGGTATATAATAGGCCCTAAAAATGCCATTTATTGATCACATTCAGATAGTACCAAGGCTTTAATAATTCATCAACATTGTATTATATGTAATATATGATATTTAGTAATAATGGGAACTATACATATAATATCACCACTTTACTAGAAGAAATATTTAACATTGATACAGAAATCTAACATACATTCTATTTTTAAAACTTTCATTTTTCTAATAAGAAACTTTATAGCTTTAAAAAAACATATTCAGAATCCAGTGAAATTCAAAGCAGTTTAGTTGTTTGAGTAATTTGAGTTTAGTTGTAAAATCTCTTTTTATCTAGAAGAGTCACTCCCTTTCTTTTGTGCCTTTCATGATGTTGGCATTAAAAACAAAATCAAACCAGTTGTTTTATAGAATGTCCCTCAATATGAATTTGTCTGATGAGTATCTTATGATATTCAAATTAAATCTTCTTTGGAAATAACATTAAATAAGGAATGTGTTCTTCTCAGTATATCACAGCATGAGGCACACAATGTCAGTATGTTCTATTATTGGAAGTTTTAATTTCAAAGGCTTGATTGAGATGTCTGACAGGTTTTTTTCATTGCCTAGGTATCCTTTTCTTTTTTTAATTAATAAGTAATATATTAATATGAAATCTCTGAGATGATGTGAATATCCTATTTCCCAGCAATCATTCACCTAATGGTTTCGGTATCAACTGATGATTCCTTTCCATTTATTATTTTAATGGTTTCTAAAGGAATTTTTAATCTGTCATTCCTTCTAATTTTATTATTCATCATTTTTCTGTAAAGAACAGCTTCTCCTTAACCCCTCCATTATATTTTTGAGTATCTCTAATGACTCAAATCACACACACACACACACACACACACACACACACACTTGGTGTGTGATACTCCATTACTGTCATTATTATTTTTGATGGTAAAAGTGTTTTAAAATAGAAACACTTTCAAGCTAGCTTCCACCTTGTTTTGAGCACTTCCTTACTCTCAATATAGCAACAAGATAGTCCAGGCTTACTGGAGTTGAGCTTTTCACAACCCAGGCCTGGAATCTGCCATTGCTCCAATAAGCCTTGTCCCCTCCCCCACTTTGTTTTGGTGAAAGGCATTTAGTAAGCAGAATATGGGCACTGAATATGTTCATTGATATTGAGATATAATTGCTTCTAGACCTTTTCAGTGATTAGAGTTGGCAAAGTGATTATTCATATTGATATTTCCAAGTCCAAAGCCATTTACTGGGTTCTTTCTCTCCTTCCCACACTTCATATTTATATCTCTCTTTTTTCACATTGAGAACCTTTGTTCTAAACAATATTAATACATTTATTCATTCATTCCAATTTTGTTACAAACTAAGTGGTTTTAGAATTAAAGCACAACTGCCCACTCACCCAAGTATGGTTCAGATATTTCTGTAGTAAATTTTGTCCTTGCACTAGTTTTCAAGAACCTGTGTAGTAAGAGAACTGTGGCCAAAATTATTTGTACACATTACAGATGGTCTCTGACTTATGATGGTTCAACTTTATAATTTTTCAACCTAGTGATGCTGCATAAGCAATATGTATTCAATAGAAACTAAATGTTGAAATTTGAATTTTGATCTTTTCCCAGGCTAGTGACATATAGAGAGATATATTTCATGATATTGGTCAGTGGCAGGGAGTCACAGCTCCCAATCAGCCATGTGACCATAAGTGTAAGCAACCAATACAATTAGAACCATTCTGTGCCCATACAACCCTTCTGTTTTTTCACTTCTATTATAGCATCCAATAATTACAGAAACTACTCAACACTTTATGATAAAATAGGTTTTGTGTTAGATTATTTTGTCCAATTGCAGGCTAATATAAGTGTTCTGAACACATTTAAAGTAGGCTATGCTTAGCTATGATGGCAGTAGGCTAGGTATATTAAATGTATTTTCAATTTATGATGGGTTTATCAGGATGTAACCCCATTGAAAATGGAAGAAAATCTGTATTTTATACAAAAATAGTTCTATGTATCTTGTCAATTTATATGCAGTTAGGTTCATTTGGCTTTGTTTCTATTGAATTTTAAATGTTTACCCCCATCTTTGTTGATTTTATTTTTTTTAATATATAGAATTTTGACATGGCTAAGGAGTCACTATATAGTGAGACAAATTCAAAGTTGTTTCATTCTTTTTCCAGTCCTTCCCATTTCATTCTCACAAACTGCCTACCTGTAACTAATTACACTAATTTCTCATTTATCCTTCCTGTACTTTTTTTAATTAAGCAAATACGCACATATAGTTTCATTTCTCTTTCTTTGTTACACAAAAGGTAAAACATTATATAAACATTTTTTAATTTGGCTCTTTGAAAAAAATAATGATCCTGGATATCCTGGATATCATTCTACATCATTTCATAGAGCTCTTCCTCATTCTTTTTTCTTCAGATTTTAATTTAAATTCTAAACAGTTAAAATAAAGTATAATATTAGTTTCAGGTATAGAATTTAGTGATTCATCACTTACATACAACACCCAGTGCTTATCATAAGTGGCCTCCGTAATTCCCATCACACACTTAACCCACCCCCCACCCACGTCCCCTCCTGTAACCCTCAGTTTGTTCTCTATAGTTAAGAGTGTTTTCTGGTTTGCCCTTCTTTTTTCTTTTTTCCCCTATGTTCCTCTGTTTTGTTTCTTAAATTCCACATATGAATGAAATCATATGGTTTATTTCTTTCTCTGACTTATTTAGCTTAGCATAACATTCTCTAGTTCCATCCATGCCTTTGCAAATGGCAAGATTTCATTCTTTTTCTTATGAATGGATAAAGAAGATGTATATATATACACACACATATATGTATATATATATGTGTGTGTGTATATATATATACATATATACATATATATGTGTGTGTATATATATATACACACATCTACAATAGAGTATTACTCATTCTTTTTTAAACATCTGCATAGTACCTGTTGCATGAATATCACATTTTATTTAATTGATTAGTTATGTGCTGGCATTGAGATTGTTTTCAATATTTGCAATTACAAATAATGCCACAATAAATAATCTTGTTTTGTGACTTTTCACAACATAGGGGGAGGTATATTTCCATGGATAAATACTTAGAAGTGGGACCTCTGGGTCAAAAGAGAAATGCATATGTAATTTTCTTAGGTACAATTTTTTCCATTAGGACGTTTTGCTTTTACAAAAGACCTACATTAGTACAGAAATTTTTTTTTCCATAAAAGTGAAAATCCTCTTCAGATTTCTTTGGCTAACAAAAACTAATGTAAATCTTTCTTAAAAGTGAAGTGGCTTAATGTAAACTTTTGGAAAGCAGGAGATACCTGTTTTTCTAGAGTCCTCTCCTTAGGGGTTGCTATGAACTGAATGTGTCCTCTCCACCAGATTCATATATTGAATCCTTAACCTGAATGTGATGGTATTTGGAGAAGGGCCTTTGAGAATAATTAGGTTCAGATGAGGTCATGAATATGGGCCCCTCATAATGGAATTAGTGTCTTTATAAGAAGAGGAGATCAGAACTTGTTTTTGCTCCTTCATGTAAGGACACAGCAAGAAAACAGCCATCTGCAAGCTAGGGGGAGACCCCTCAGCAGAACCTGACCATACTGAGTTCTATTCTGAGACTTCTAGCCTCCAGAACTGTGAGAAAATAAATTTCTGTTGTTTAAGTCACCCAGCTTATGATATATATTTTTTCATTCATTTAAAATTGAAGTATAATTAACACACAGTGTTATATGAGTTTCAAATGTAAAATATAATGATTCAACAATTCTATACATTACTCAGTGATCATCAAAGCAAATCTACTCTTAATCCCCTTTACCTATTTCACCCATCCCCTAAATCCCCTAATCGCCCCCCCTGCTGCCACCATCAAGTCTCTGTATTTGTTTTTTTTTTTTTTGACTCTTTCTTCTTTTTTTGTCCATTTGTTTTGTTTCTTAAATTCCACATATGGATGAAATCATATGGTGTTTGTCTTTCTCTGACTGATTTATTGCACTTGGCATTATAGCCTCTGTCTAAGTCCATCCATGTTGTTACAAATGGCAAGATCTCATTCTTTTTAATGGTTGAGTAATATTCCATTATATATCTATATCTGTATATCATATCTTCCTTTTTTTAAGATTTTCCTTTTTAAGTGATCTCTATACCCAACGTGAGGCTCGAACTTATAACCCCGAGACCAAGAGTCACATACTCTAATGACTGAGCCAACCAGTCACCCCTGTATATCACATCTTTATCCATTCATCTATGGATAGATATTTGGGTTGCTTCCATATCTTAGCTATTGTAAATAATGCTGCAATAAATATAGGGGTGCATTTTTCTTTTCAAATTAGTGCTTTTGTTGTCTTTGGGTAAAACAATTAAAAAAGAAAACACAAGAAATAACAAGTGCTGATGACAATGTGGAGGGAAACTGGTGCCCTGCTGGCAGGAATTCAAATAGGTGCAGGCACTGTGGAAGACAATATGGACGTTCTCAAAGAATTAAAAACAGAATTACCATATGATCCAGTAATTGCAGCTTATGATGTTTTGGCAACCGAACAAATTAAGACAAGGACTTCTGCATAATCAATATCCTTATCTTATATTAAAGTATTGTGACAGACCGTATATATTTTCAGTGATAAATATATGCCTTCATTTTCCTGTGCCTAATAAAGTATGTAAGAATGATGTTTCTGAGTATTTGTTTCAAAATCTGCAGTAGCTTAAGTTATTGTTTAGACAATATTTACTCTCCTCTTACTCCCCCTTTGAGTGGAATATGCTCCTGTCTCAATATATGTTGAATTTGGCCATGTGTCCTTTTGGCTCCATGTTAGGTTGAATGTGCCCCTTGATTCTGGGTTTGACCACATGACTTTCTGTGACCAATAGATTATAACAGTTATGACGCAAGCAAAATTTGGAATGTGCCTACACAGTGGGGCTTACATCTTGTTTTTCTGTCATTCCTGTGAGAAGGGCATCCCCTAAGTAGTTGCTGCTCCTTCATCCCAGACCTCTGCAGGAAAACATATTAAGTAGACCAGAGATGGATAGGCTGTGAGGAGCCAACCCATCTGGAATCATAACTTAAAATGGATCCTCAGAAGTATGAGAAATAAATACTTGTTTTTGTATGTCATTGAAATTTTGTGCCTGTATATATAGCAATAGCTACCTGATAATATACCCTTTCATTTTGAAGCAATTTAAATTATTTTTGTTATATTTATCTTCTTCCCCTCCTCACCTAGTCCAATGGCCTACGCATACTAAAACAAATTCTTAGTTTAGAAGCTTCACTGAATGAATTTGTCATTTATTTGTATTGTAATGAGGAAAGGGATCTCTGTGGAAAATCATAGTTGAATAAAATTAAATGCTACCTTTAAATTTCAGAATAAGACTACAGGTTGTCTCCAAGTACTAAATTTTATAGTTTATTTCCAATTTACTAAAAGAAGTGCTAAAGCTTAAGAATCCAAAACAGATTTTAGAAAGCTCAAGGAGATGTAGCTTTTCTAATAAAGTATAATATCCATTTATAATCCATAAGGTGTCTTTAGATCTTGATTGAAATATAGAGAACAACTTTTATTATTTGTAGTTTGTATTCTCATTTAAATGAAGAAAGTTTATTAAAAGAGGTTTGCTATTTAAATACTATTTACCAATTACAAATTTCATATCAGGAATTCTTTGAAGGTATATACAAAGATCTATACCAGAGAGAATAATCAGTCCATAATTAATCATTTATACAATTCCTTTCTGTTTTGTTTTGTTTTGGCAGAGGACTGTTGTAGGCAATAGATTCAAGAGGGTGGGTAAAGAGCATGTTTATTCTGATTTGTGCTTCATATCAAGTACTCACCACTTAATAGTCTAAAATAAAATTTACTGAATTAATGAATATTGATGAGCACAACAATATTCTGCAGCAGGTGCTATAAACTTTGTGAAATATCAGCTTCATATATATAACAAGTATGAGAGGCAGAATAATGACATCCCAAAGATATCCATGTCCTAATCCCCGGATCCTGTGAATATGTTAGGTTACATGTCAAGATGGAATTTAGGTTGCATATCAAGATAGAATTAAGGTTACAGTGGAATTAAGGATGCTCATCAGCTGAACTTGAGATGGGAAGATTAGCTTGAATTATCACGTGGGCCCAATGAAGAGGAGGCTACTTAAGAGTGGAAGAAGAAAGCAGTCAAGTCAGAGGGGCTGTGACTCAGGAGGAGGCTGGAGTGATTGTATGTGAGGACTCTATTTACCTTTGCTGGCTTTGAAGATAGAGGAAGGCACCCACACACCAAGGATGCAGGCAGTCTCTAGAAGCTAGAAAAGGTAAAGAAACATATCTATCAAAAGCCTTTATAAAGGAATGCAGCTCTGATGCAGTCCTGATGATGCCTTGACTTTAGCTTAGTGAGACATCTGTCAGATTTCTGACTTCCAAAAAGATAAGGTAACAAATTTGTTCTGTCCAGTCTGTCAACTCTGTGGTAATTTATTAAAGCAGCAATGGGAAACCAATACAGTAGGTTATTTGGTTCAATTGATTTTATCTGATTGCTGGTGCAGACATGTTTTCTTAAGTTTGCTTACAAATTCTATCAGAGGATTGCAACTGCTGTCTCTTGACCAACAAGCAAGTCTGCCTTTACCTGTAAAAGCCACTATCTTTGATGAAATAGTTAGTGTTAGAGAAAACAAAACATGCATGCGGCTGTGATGGCAGAAGGTAATTTCTCACATGTGTCTTCAATCAACTAACCCCAGTAACCAGTAGGAGTCATGTTTTAGTCACATTGAGCTTCAAATAACAGGTTTTTCTTCTATAGTGGTAGTTGTGTCTTGGACTTGCAATAAGCCAGAGATAGTATAAAGTACACTTTTTCATTCATTTCAAACATAACCAGAAGAATGATTCAAAGTTTACAAAAACAGGCAAAAAACACCACACACACACACACACACACACACACACACACACAACTATGGAATACGGTGCTTATAGAAACCTGAAAAACAAAAATGCAAAACTTAGAAATTACCACTTCACTTGATTAGCTTTTTCCTTGGTTAATAACTATTTTTCCAATATAGAAAAAGAAGCATAAAATTACACAAAGCATTTCAAAATATCTGGTATAAGAATAAGACTGTGATTAGAGATTAACATGTTTAGTTAGGAATTAGGAATGAAAAGGAAATATTAATCTTCAAAAGCACACATCATAAGGGAAAAATCGACTATTGGGATTATTTAAAAACTGAGGATTTTTATGCAGTGAGAGAGACTATAAATGCTAGAATGGGAGAAGACATTGTTTATAACTAACACGGTTATGTATATCTTGAATATACAAGTCATTCCTTTACTAAAATGAAGAAAGCATCCAAAATAGAAAATGAGCAAATTATTATGAAAAAACAATGAACAGAAAAGTATACCCCAAATCTCACTAGTATGTGAAGAGATTTCAATGTTATTATAATCATATAAATTCAAATTTAAATGAACTTGGGTGGGGGTATGGGTTACATAGGTGATGGGGATTAAGGAGTGCACTGTAGTGATGAGCACTGGGTGTTGTATGGAAGTGTTGAATCACTATATTGTAACCTACACTACACCTAACTGGAATTTAAATGAAAACTTAAAAAAAAAAAAAAACCTTGTGCTTTCACTATACCACTCTGAGCCTAACCCAAAGTGGAAAAAATTGTGATTGTATGGGTTTTGGGAACGGTCAGGTCTCTCTGGTGGAATTGTAGATTGGTGCAGCCATTCTGTAGAAAAGTGTGCTATTGCTTATTCATCAATTGCCTTCCTGAGTATAAGTCTCAGAGTAATTTTTAAACAGATCCATTGGGGATTATGTATGTGCATGTTACTTGAAGCAAGTTATTTGTAGAAGTGAGCAGTTGGAAGCATTATGAATGTCCATTACAAGGGAATAAATAAGAAAATGTGCCTGATGCATGCCATATTGTACTGCAGTTAGAAGCAGCTGATTTGAAGTCCACATGTCAACACAGGCAGATCTTAAAAACACAGTGCATAGTGAAAAAGCTGAGAAATATTTAGCTATATAACACACTAGTGTTTATAAAAATTAAAAAGACAAACCTACAAAACAATAATATATGTTTTGAAAAACTACATGAAGACATAAGATTAGATGTCTGCTCATACAGAGAAGTTGAAGAGTACAGCTTAGAAGGTGATAAATGATTCTTTCCATAAAGGGTAAATAACAAATCCTTATACCAACTGTGATTTACATTGACCCTTAATGATTGATCAAGAGCCACCAAGTAAGGGATAGATCCTTTGATGTTTCAATAACAAAATGTGACATAAGCACAATCCCTAAATCAAATGACTGTGGATAGGTGATTATTTTATAGCTTCTATAAAACAGAATGGAGACTTAAATATGAGGAATTAATTTAAAAAAAGGATTAAGAGTTATTCTGCTTGGTAGAATTGAAAACCAAACCATTATCTGTCAAAATATTTATAATCTATCCTAAAAAAAAACATGAAGAATACCACATATGTAACATAAATCTCCAAAATTTATACTGGAAAATGTGTTGCTCAAAAGCCAATTGAGATACAGCTTCTTTTTTCTTTTTTTTTTATTATGTTAATCACCATACATTACATCATTAGTTTTTGATGTAGTGTTCCATGATTCATTGTTTGTGTATAACACCCAGTGCTCCATTCAGTACGTGCCCTCTTTAATACCCATCACTAGGCTAACCCATCCCCCCACCCCCTCCCCTCGAGAACCCTCAGTTTGTTTCTGAGTCCATAGACTCTCATGGTTTGTCTCCCCCTTCGATTTCCTGCACTTCATTTTTCAGAGGTACAGGTCTGTGATTCAACAGTCTTACACAATTCACAGTGCTCACCATAGCACATACCCTCCCCAATATCTATCACCCAGCAACCCCATCCCTCCCACCCCCCATCACTCCAGCAACCCTCAGTTTGTTTCCTGAGATTAAGAATTCCTCATATCAGTGAGGTCATATGATACATGTCTTTCTCTGATTGACTTATTTCGCTCAGCATAATACCCTCCAGTTCCATCCACGTCATTGCAAATGGCAAGATTTCATTCCTATTGATGGCTGCATAATATTCCATTGTATATATATACACACCACCTCTTCTTTATCCATTCATCTGTCGATGGACATCTTGGTTTTTTCCACAGTTTGGCTATTGTGGACATTGCTGCTATAAACATCGGGGTGCACATACGCCTCCGGATCCCTACATTTGTATCTTTGTGATAAATACACAGTAATGCAGTTGCTGGATCAAGGGTAGCTCTATTTTCAACTTTTGAAGAACTTCTATAATGTTTTCCAGAGTGGTTGCACCAGCTTGCGTTCCCACCAACAGTGTAAGAGGGTTCCCCTTTCTACGCATCCCTGCTAACATCTGTCATTTCCTGACTTGTTAATTTTAGCCATTCTGACTGGTGTGAGGTGGTATCTCATTGAGGTTTTGATTTGGATTTCCCCGATGCTGAGTGATGTTGAGCACTTTTTCATGTGTCTGTTGCCTTTCGGATGTCTTCTTTAGAAAAATGTCTGTTCATGTCTTCTGCCCATTTCTTGATTGGATCATTTGTTCTTTGGGGGTTGAGTTTGATGAGTTCTTTATAGATTTTGGATACAAGCCCTTTATCTGATATGTCATTTGCAAATATCTTCTCCCATTGTGTCGGTTGTCTTTTGGTTTTGTTGACTGTTTTTTTTTTTGCTTTTTATCTTGATGAAGTCCCAATAGTTCATTTTTGCCCTTGCTTCCCTTGCCTTTGGTGATATTTCTAGGAAGAAGTTGCTGCAGCTGAGATCAAAGAGGTTGCTGCCTGTGTTCTCCTTTAGGATTTTGATGGACTCCTGTTTCCCATTTCAGTCTTTGAACCATTTTGAGTCTATTTTTGTGTGTGGTGTAAGGAAATGGCCCATCTTCGTTCTTCTGCATGTGGCTGTCCAATTTTCCCAACACCATTTGTTGAAGAGACTGTCTTTTTTCCATTAGACATTCTTTCCTGCTTTGTTGAAGATGAGGTGACCATAGTGTTGGGGTCCATTTCTGGGCTCTCGATTCTGTTCCATTGATCTATGTGTTTGTTTTTCTGCCAGTACCATACTGTCTTGATGATGACAGCTTTGTAATAGAGCTTGGAGTCTGGAATTGTGATACCACCAGCTTTGCTTTTCTTTTTCAACATTCCTCTGGCTATTCAGGGTCTTTTCTGATTCCATACAAATTTTAGGATTATTTGCTCCATGCCTTTGAAAAAAGTGGATGGTATTTTGATGGGGATTGCATTGAATGTGTAGATTGCTCTAGGTAGCATTGACCTCTTCACAGTGTTTGTTCTTCCAATCCATGAGCATGGAACGTTTTTCAATTTCTTTGTGTCTTCCTCAATTTCTTTCATGAGTACTTTATAGTTTTCTGAGTACAGATTCTTTGCCTCTTTGATTAGTTTTATTCCTAGGTATCTTATGGTTTTGGGTGCAATTGTATATGGGATTGACTCCTTAATTTCTCTTTCTTCTGTCTTTGTGTATAGGAATGCCACTAATTTCTGTGCATTGATTTTATATCCTGCCACTTTACTGAATTCCTGTATGAGTTCTAGCAGTTTTGGGGTGGAGTCTCTGGGTTTTCCACATAAAGTATCATATCATCTGCAAAGAGTGAGAGTTTAACTTCTTCTTTGCAGATTTGGATGCCTTTGATTTCTTTTTGTTTTCTGATTGCTGTGGCTAGGACTTCTAATACTATGTTGAATAGCAGTGGTGATAGTGGACATCCCTGCCGTGTTCCTGCCCTTAGGCGGAAAACTCTCGGTTTTTCCCCATTGAGAATGATATTCGCTGTAGGTTTTTTATAGATGGCTTTTATGATATTGAGGTATGTACCCTCTATCCCTATAATCTGAAGAGTTTTGATCAAGAAAGGATGCTGTACTTTGTCAAATGCTTTTTCTGAATCTATTGAGAGGATCATATGGCTCCTGTTCTTTCTTTTCTGAATGTATTGTATCACATTGATTGATTTGTGGATGTTGAACCAAACTTCCAGCCCAGGGATAAATCCCACTTGGTCGTGGTGATTTATCCTTTTAATATACTGTTAGATCCTATTGGCTAGTATTTTGGTGAGAATTTTTGTATCCATGTTCATCAAGGATATTGGTCTGTAATTCTCCTTTTTGATGGGGTCTTTGTCTGGTTTTGGGATCAAGGTAATGGCTTCATAAAACGAGTTTGGAAGTTTTTCTTCCATTTCTATTTTTTTGGAACAGTTTCAGAAGAATAGGTATTATTTCTTTAAATGTTTGCTGGAATTCCCCTGGGAAGCCATCTGGCGCTGGGCTCTTGTTAGGAGATTTTTGATAACTGCTTCAATTTCCTTAGTGGTTATAGGTCTGTTCATGCTTTCTATTTCTTCCTAGTTCAGTTTTGGTAGTTGATACATCTCTAGGAATGCATCCATTTCTTCCAGATTATCTAATTTGCTGGCATAGAGTTGCTCATAATGTGTTCAAATAATTGTTTGTATTTCTTTGGTGATGGTTGTGATCTCTCCTCTTTCATTCATGATTTTATTTATTTGGGTCCTTTGTCTTTTCTTTTTGGTAAGTCTGGCCAGGGGTTTATCAATCTTATTAATTGTCTTTCAAAGAACCAGCTCCTAGTTTCGTTGATCTGTTCTACCATTCTTTTGGTTTCTATTTCATTGATTTCTGCTCTGTTCTTTATTATTTCTCTTCTCCTGCTGTGTTTAGGCTTTATTTGCTGTTCTTTCTCCAACTCCTTTAGGTGTAGGGTTAGGTTGTTTATTTGAGACCTTTCTTGTTTCTTGAGAAAGGCTTGTATTGCTATATACTTTCCTCTTAGGACTGCCTTTGCTGCATCCCAAAGATTTTGAAAAGTTATGTTTTCATTTTCATTTGTTTCCATGAATGTTTTAATTCTTTAATTTCCTTGTTGACTCATTCATTCTTTAGTAGGATGCTCTTTAGCCTCCATGTATTGAGTTCTTTCCAACTTTCCTCTTGTGATTGAGTTCTATTTTCAAAGCATTTTGGTCTGAAAATATGCAGGGAATTATCCCAATCTTTTGGTACCAGTTGAGACCTGATTTGTGACCTAGGATATGATCTATTCTGGAGAATGTTCCATGGGCACTAGAAGAATGTGTATTCTGTTGCTTTGGGATGGAATGTTCTGAATATATCTGTGAAGTCCTTTTGGTCCAGTGTGTCATTTAAAGTCTTACTTCCTTGCTGATCTTTTGCTTCTGTCCATTTCATTGAAGGGGGTGTTAAATTCCCCCACTATTATTGTATTGTTTTCGATGTGTTTCTTTGCTTTCATTATTTATTGGCTTATATAAGTGGCTGCTCCCATGTTAGGGGTATAGATATTTACAATTGCTAGATCTTCTTGTTGGATAGACCCTTTAAGTAGGATATAACATCCTTCCTCATCTCTTAGTATAGACTTTGGTTTAAAATCTAATTTATCTGATATAAGGATTGCCACCCCAGCTTTCTTTTGGTGTCCATTAGCATGGGCTTTCAATCTGGGGGTGTCTTTGGGTCCAAAATGAGTCTCTGACAGACAGCATATCGATGGGGGTCTTGTTTTTTTATCCAGTCTGATACCCTGTGTCTTTTGATTGGGACATTTAGCCCATTTACATTCAGGGTAACTATTGAAAGATATGAATTTAGTGCCATTGTATTGCCTGTAAGGTGACTGTTACTGTATATTGTCTGTGTTTCTTTCTGGTCTGTGTTACTTTTAGGATCTCTCTTTGCTAGAGGACTGCTTTCAATATTTCTTGTACGGCTGGTTTCGTGTTTGCCAATTCCTTTAGTTTTTGTTTGTCCTGAAAGCTTTTTATCTCTCCTTCTATTTCCAATGACAGCCTAACTGGATAAAGTATTCTTGGCTGCATATTTTTCTCATTTAGTGCTCTGAAGATACCATGCCAGTCCTTTCTGGCCTGCCAGGTCTCTGTGGATAGGTCTGTTGCCAATCTAATGTTTGTACCATTGTAGGTTACAAATCTCTTCTCTAGAGCTTCTTTCAGGATTTTCTCTTTGTCTCTGAGACTTGTAAGTTTTACTATTAAGTGTCGGGGTGTTCACCTATATTTTTGATTGTGAGGGGGGTTCTCTGTGACTTCTGGATTTTGATGCCTGTTTCCTCCCCCAAATTAGGGAAATTCTCTGCTATAATTTGCTCCAATATACCTTCTGCCCCTCTCTCTCTTTCTTCTTCTGGGATCCCAATTATTCTAATGTTGTTTCATCTGATGGTATCACTTATCTCTCGAATTCTGCCCTTATGCTTCAGTAGTTGTTTATTTCTCTTTTTCTCAGCTTCTTTATTTTCCATCATTTGGTCTTCTATATCACTAATTCTCTCTTCTGCCTCATTATCCCAGCAGTTAGAGCATCCATTTTTGATTGCACCTCATTAATAGCCTTTTTGATTTCAACTTGGTTATATTTTAGTTCTTTTATTTCTTCAGAAAGGGTTTCTCTAATATCTTCCATGCTTTTTTCAAGCCCAGCTAGGATCTGTAAAATCACAATTCTGAAATCTAGTTCTGACATCTTACTAATGATCATATTGAGTAGGTCCCTGGCAGTCGGTACTGCCTCTTGTTCTTTTTTTGAGGTTATTTTTTCCATCTTGTCATTTTGTCCAGAGGAGAATAGATGAATGAGAGAACAATATGTTAACAGGGTAACAACGGCCCCAGAAAAATATACACTAAACAAATCAGAAGATACCTGAAACTGGGGTAAAAGAAAGGGAAAGAAAGAAAAAAGAAAAAGGAAAAGATAAAAACAAAAAACAAAAATCAAATATGATCAAGCTGGTGAATAGATCTGTGCCACACACTAGATTTTGGGCATATATTGGTCTGTTAGAAGAAAGTGCCTCCCAAAATTTTAAAGAAAGAAAAACTTATATATGTACAGAAATAGGGTAAATATGATGAAGGGATGGAATATGACTATAAGATGGAAATTATAAATGATTTTATAAAAGGAATTGATAAGACGTTGGTTGAAAAAAAAAAGAGGATTAAAAAAAAGGGGAGATAATGTGATCAGGCAGGAGACTAGAACAAAGCCATACACTAGAGATTTAGGGTTTATTTTGGTCTGTTAGAAGAAACCGTATCCCAAAATTTTAAAGAGAGAACAACTTATATTCCAAAAATAAGGTTAACTATGAAGGGATAGACTATGACTCTAAAAATGAAAAATAAAAAAGATTTTTTAAAGAAGGGATTTATAAGATGTTGGTTGAAAAAGGGAAAAAGAAAAACAAAAAAAAAAAGTTAATTTTTTTAACTTTGAAAGACTAAAGAATCATGGTAAAAAAGCCATGAATTCTATGTGTTGTATTCCCCTAGCGCTGGAGTTCTGCCATTCTCATTGATTGGTAAACTTGGTCTTGGGGGGCTGTTCTTGTTGATCTTCTGGGGGAGTGGCCTATTGCTGTGGTTCCCAAATGTCTTTGCCAGAGGCGGAATTGCCCTGCCCTTGCTGGGTCAGGCTAAGTAATCTGCTTGGTTTTGCTCTTGGGAGCTTTTGTTCCCTGCAAGCTTTCTGTACAGCTTTGGAGGGTTGGAGTGAAAATGGTGGCCTCCCAATCTCCTCCTGGAGGAGCCAAGAACTTGGGCCCCCACTCTTCAGTGAGTCCCCAGAGAGAAGCAGTCAGTCACTCCCGTCTCCCCGGTCTCCGGCTGCACTCCGTGCTCACCCGGCCTGTGACCGAGCATTTCTATATCTGGCACCCAACTCGGTGTGGAGTCTCCAAACCCAGCAGATCCCTGTGGTGCGCTCCCGCGCCACTCCTCCCAGGGGAGGAAGGGGAGTCTCCCCAGATCTGCCGCTTGTTGGGTCCCTGCTGGAAGAGCAGTGTCCCAACTGGGCCGCGGATCACAGTTTATGGCAACCCTGAGCTGAGAGCCTGCGCCTTGGTTCTGTCTCTTCAGCCAGCTTCCCCGCTCTGATACCTGGGAGCTCTGCTGCACTCAGGCACCCCCGGTCTTTCTGTGACCCTGAGGGTCCTGAGACCACACTGTCCCGCGAGGTTTCCACCCCCTGCTTAGCCACTGGAGCGATGTCCCTCAGCGGAGCTGACTTCTAAAAGTTCCGATTTTGTGCTCTGCGGCCGACGGAGACCCCCCTCCCCCACTGTCTATCTTCCGGAATATCGCCTGGGATTCATTTCTCTGCACGTCCTATCTTCTAGAAAGTGGTCACTTTTCTGTTCAGACATTTGCTGCTATTCTTTTCTTTGATCTCCTTTTGAGTTCACAGTGTTCAGAATGGTTTCATCTCTATCTAACTAAATTCCTGGGACAAGACCAAATTTAGGTCTCCTACTCCTCCGCCATCTTATTCCTCCCTCCGAGATACAGTTTCTGAGTGTGGGGCTTGAATTAATCTTGCATAGGAAGATAAAGCAAGATAAAAGCACAGATTTGTAACTGATCTGAAGGTGCATTTCCTCAAATACAAGTGTGAACAAAGTGGAGTGGTACCTCCATGTTGAACACACTGCAATTAAAATTTTTTTTAAATTTTCATGTGCCATTTGTATGAATAGTATTATTACCTAAGTAAAGGGGGCACTACCTCCATGAATATACAATATCCACTAATAGATATGAGAATTTTCCTTTATTAGATGAACACTGATTGAAGGATAATATGATGGGGGAATGTTAGTAATAATTTCTTGGACACAGAGAAAAATAATTGAGGACCAAACAGCTTGTCTCATCCAGTCTAGGAATTCCACCTGTGATGGTATTATATTCATATTCATTTAGCTTTTATTTTAGAAGAATTAATGTGTTTGTTATTTTATTCCAGCGAACTGGAGGAGTTAATAGTTGTCACCTCATTTGAAATTTGTCTTTCTACTGATTTATGGTAATAATCAAAATATATAATGATACTCATTTGAGACCTGCAAACCAATTAGCAATATCCACTAGGGATTTTATAGGTTTAAAGCATGTTTTGATGATGAAAACAACTACATCATTAAATAATTGCTCTAGTATAGTGTCCTTATTAAGAGTCAGGTTGGACTTTAGCAAGGCCAAAATACACCTGATTGTGTGATCATCCTATGTTAGAAAAACAAAAAGAATAATTATCCAATTCTGTGACTATAGGAAGATAAGAACCTGTGCTGCAAATAATTGGATAGAGATGAAAATTCCCTACTTGACCTAATGCACTATTTTTTATCTTGTGGTTTGATGCGATACTTGAAAAAAGTATGCTACTATGCCAACATAAGCCTGATCTCCTACAGAATTCTTATTGTTTTGTGCTTGCTGATTTCAAACTAGAACAAAGGACTTGGTTTAGGCTATATGGGCAGTATTATTCTCCCCTCAAGCTAGGATTAACATGGAGGTCTGAAAAATTAGTAGCAAAAGAGGAGATTCTAAGATTACTAGAATAGCTTTGTGTTGTCCTTAGGATTTAACAAACTACTATAACTGCACTCTTAAATCCTTGCCTCAAATATGGATGCGGAGGGCAAAAAAAGGCTAAATTCTGAGAGTTAGGAAGCACTGGTTTTACTAACTCTGACTTAAATATATGAATTTGTTTATTTTGAAGATTATATCAATGTTAAAATAAAATGCTTCGTTTAGAAGAGCCATTTCTTTGAAAAGATCAGAGAGTGGCATCAACGTTTAAATATTTAAAAGTCATTATAGAATTTTCTTCCACAGAATTAGTGTCCTTGCTACAATATTTAGAATTATTCCAGCAGGAATTCAAGTACTAAAATGTTGTGACAAAATGATTACTTGATCTGGTTCAAAGTCTCTCTGTCTCTGTGTGAGTGTATCTCTCCCTCCCTCTGTGTGTGTGTGTGTGTGTGTGTGTGTGCGCGCGCACGCACACACACGTGCGGGTGCATAGGAATCTCAGTCTCTGTTGGCTATCTCTGTGTGTTTCTCTCTCTCCCCCTCCTTTCCTCCCTCCCTTCCTCCATCTCTCTTTTTGTGCATCCCTGCCTGTTTCTGCCTCTCTCTTTCATTAACCTGAGTTATGTGTTACACTGCAATTTGAATCATTATTCATAAAATTTAAGATGGCAGACAATAATGTAAATACATTATTGCACAGCCACCCACTGCTGGGTCCAATTCAGACAAATAGGGAAACAATAGAGATTATATATATTTCAAGTGCCTAATTTTATATTTGTAGGAGTAAAATATTTACTACCAACTATATAATATTCAGATATTTGACTATTTCTGTTACTTTCTTTAAGTAAAAACACACTTTTATCTTGATTAAAATAATATGAGATATGGTTGCTTTAGATAACTTTTAAATAGAATACTGTGTTTGAATTCAAATACTTTATGAATGTGACAACTTGTCAAAATATACTTCTGTATTTTAAATGAATTAACACACTTAAAAATTTTTAGAGCCAATGATGGCTTGTGATAATGATTAGAAACAGCTCAGAATGCTGGAATAACTAGTCATTAATCTCCAGAGCTACTGATGGAGAGATTAGGGGGGAAGGGTAACAGTATCTAATCTAGTTTTTGAAATCTCTAACTCACTGTCATGGGGGGAAAAATAATTTATACTAGGCATGCATTGTACATATGGTGTTTTATACATTTTTACAACCTCAAAATTTATTCTTTTTACTTTGAGGAAAAACTCCGAATAGGTCTCCATATTTTATGACCAAGAACTATGGTTATAAGTTCTATTTTCAGTTTTAATTGAGGTCACAGGGAAAGTGAAGCAGCGGAATGTGAACATTTTCTTCAGAAAAATGCAGTTAAATGGCACCACCAAACAATGCTATTTAGGCAGCAAATGAAGCACTTACCTCAAAAAAGAAAAATTAATTAAGGAAGTTCAGCACAGGGGTGACTGGGTGGCTCAGATAGTTAAGGGTCTGCCTTCGGCTCAGGTCATGATCCCAGAGTCCTGGGATCAAGACCCGCATCCGGCTCCTGGTTCATCAGGGAGTCCGCTTCTCTCTCTCTCTCTCTCTCTCTCTCTCTCTCTCTCTCTCTCTCTCTCTCTGTATCTCTGTGTCTCAAATGAATAAATAAAATCTTAAAAAAAAAGTTCAGCACATGCTTTGGGCCTCAGTGTGTTTTCTGGCATCAAAGTAGCCTCAAGCCCCAGGTGATGAAAGAAGAGTCCTCTTTTGCTGTCATTAGGATGGACAAGATACTGTCTGATCATAAACCGAGGTCTGGAGTCTTATTATCCTTGAATCTTAAAGACTTCTGAATAATGCAAGATCTAAAGGCTTGGTGTAATGGTCATCTGGAAATAACTGTGTCTGACAAGATTATCTGGTCTTTTCTATATAATATTGATGATAAGACCTTAGAGTATTTTACAATATGCAAATATTTTATCTCTTGCAAATGTAGCTCAACCAACCTCAGGGGCATAGATGTTATTTCTACCTGTAATTTTTCAGTGGAAAAACTAAAGCTGAGCATTAATTAATGGTCATATAAATAGTAAATAATGTAGATTTTGAATGTTGTTCATTTAATTTTAGGTACTTTGTCCTTTTATTTCACTAGATTTATCTCAAGATGTTATTTAAAAGGATCATTTTTTGACATGTTTAGACAAAAGAACATTTAAAAAAACACATGGTTTGGAACATTGAAACATCTTTGAAATGGAGGTTGTAGCAATGTGGGAAGAACATTTATTAATTACATATGAAGAATCTGGGTTCAGGTTTCGGAATTTCCACTTGGAAATTGTGTGAACAGCATTAGACTCTGGCTTTTCTAGACCTCGGTTTTTGTATTTATAAATAATAATACACACTTGCTCTACTTATTTCTCTGTAAGTGTCTATAGAATCTCTTTTGATAATTTTTTTAGATTATTTTGATAATGGCTCTAGTTGACACTAATCACATTCTTACGCAGATTCGTGGAGATCCTTTTTAATGCAGCAGTAGCCTTTGCTAAGAGTTGAACTTTCTGCAGCCTTCCCTGTACTTAAAGACCACTCCCTTTGGCTTTTGGAGCTGCCTCAGTCACTAGGAGTCCAGGAAATGACTGACTGGTTGGCGCTGGGCTTCAAAGGCCGTTGCCTCATGGGAAACAGACTCTGTAAAGCAATTTATGTTCTAGAACTCCAGTGGGATCAGGCTGAGGCTAGACTTCCCCCGAAACTACACCTTTCCTTTACTTCTCCCCTTTCCTGTTGCAGCTTCATTCATGCTCTATCTGTTCCTGAGAATAAGCCCTCTAGACTTCACAGGTGTAAGAATCTCTGTCTCAGGCTCTTCTAGGGAACATGACCTAAAACAAGCTTTGATCCCTGTCACTTAATTCAAAGCTTGTAAGGAGTGACATTTTGGTGGTTTTCAGTATGGGTTAGAAGACCAAATGTTGGTAGGAAGTAAAAAAGCACTGATTACTCAGATGAAGAAGAATATAAATTTGAGTGGAAAGTCTGTTTGTTCACTTCATACAACTTTGTATAGGCTAAAGCAGGATAAAGAGTGCATAGGTTATGTTGCTGAGATGAAAATTCATCTTTATATTAATATTATAGAATAATGGGTCACTCAAACCTCCTAAATAATCACTTTAGTTTTTAAGCAGGATTCCTATGTTTTAATTTCTCTCCCTTTTGAAATTATCATTTAAAGTGCATTCTCCTATATCTTTTTTTTTTTTATTTTTGCCTTTTCTTTATATTCTAGTGTCTGGTAACTATAGATATGGATGACCTTGTTCTCAGTATAGAAATAATTCATTTATGTACATAATATATTTTTGGACTGGGAGCAATGATAGATGTTTATCCAGTGCCATTTCCTTTGCTAATAAGTCCCCAGAGCAGACAGTATCCATTTGCAGAGGGAGTAGTATTATATATGATTTTGTAATTGCTACATATTTACCAGTAAAAATGAAATATTCATTCCTGACTTTATTTCCAAAATCTCAGACTATTTGTGACCATCCTTCCTGTTCTTCCTTCACTTCTACTGTTGCTCCTTGACTTTTCACCAAGTGATCCAGTATCTCAAACCTCTTGTTTGGTATTGTTGTCTGCACTTGCCTTGGTCACCTACTTGTGTCATCATCATGTGTTATACTTAGTCATGTTAATAGATCTCCCTGGATGCTTAATAGCTACAAATGACCAGTCTACCAGACCTACTCATTTTCTCCAATACTTCCCTCCCCCACTCCCTACTTTTATTCAGTCTGTACATTCACAGATAACTGACTGCCCATGAAGTCCTCCTGAGAGGGGGCAGTGTGGCTTAGAGTTGATGTCTTATCATAGGAGATGTTCACAAAGGAGAAAGATATTGAAAAAAGATTAGATTTGCTGTACCTACAGGAAGCAAGATGGTGAGGGATGCTGGCTTTGCTCTTCATTGTTCCTTTGTGATATAATTTCCTTGGCATTTTCTGTTTAATTATTCAATCTATGACAACATTCACAAGGTAAATATTATCTCTTCCATTTTAAGATAAGAAAACTGGGTTCAGAAGGCCTAAGTAATTTAAGAGAGTGTTATCAAGATTCAAACCTCAAAACAGGCCCTTTTAACCATTATACATAGAAACAATTTATTATTATATGATTGACCCCCTAAATATTTCTGATTCAAATATTTGAGTTGCTTATTCTCTGACATTGCTGGAATTAATAGCTGAAAAATAGAGGCTTCATACAATAGCTCCTTAGATACTTCTATACTTCAACAACCTCTCATGACCTTTTTTTTTTCCACATTTTTTTTTATCTTGATGTTGAGTTGGGGATGTGCTATGAAAGCTCCCGCTAATAATTTATCCACTTTCCAGAGTCTTTATCTTTTTTCTTGCACCCATTCCTCTGTAGACTTATTCACTGCCCCCTCCCATTTTTAATTCATTTTTCTGTTTCTTAGGCCATAGTACAAGATTTTTGTTTCACCAAAGGGGTTTTAAAAAATCATCTTTTTATCATTCATTCCAATCATTTTTCAATGCTTTCATATTTTTAACTCTGTAACGTTAGTGTTATGAGGATAAATGAGAGGAGCTCTAAGAAAATAGAGATGTACTATAATCTTTCCACTCGCTTGAAATTTTTCTGGCTCATAGAGAAATACTATCTGTTGTGTTCCGCTAGTCGGCAGTTTTTGATGGATACAACATGTTCCTTCAATCCATCTTATGAGAGTGAAAAAGTAGCTAGAGCACAAATATTATAACTCCCTGTATAGCCCCTAGAAAACAAATAATTAAAAATAAAATGTGGCTGTTTGAAAACAAGAAATATAGCAGTTATTGGATACAATAATGTGAAAATATAACATTAAATTGTAATTTCTAAGGTGAGAAAGAAATCAGATTTTCCCTGGATATGCAGAAAACATACACTGTGGAATCTGCCGTGTAAGTTTTCTTCAACTAACCTCTCACAAAGGAAGTGATTCAAATGCTGATAAATCAAATAATTTTGTAATTAAAGAATGGCAGTTTGTTTTATAAGAATCAGTCTATGCTAACAATCAAACTTGTTTCAAGCTTAATAAAACTACAGTGAAGGCAAAATTATGATATGAAGTTGCTATGCAATTCAAACAATAAGGTTTCCACAAGATGGAACATATACTCTGATTGAATCTGGAGCAAGATACTTAGCAAGATAGTAATTTTATATGTATCTAAAATAGAGCTATAGTAGGGACACCAACCTTGCTGGCTTGTTTGAGAGGTCATTGAAATATATGTAAAACACATTGTGTAGTGCTTAGTGAGATCATGTGTGTGTGGGGGGGTAAGCTATTGCTATTATAATTATCTGGAAGTTTTATGATTGGAATAAAATTCTGGGTTGTTCATGATCACTCAATATTTAGATCTGAGCTGTTTTGCAGGCAAAGTATTTATTTGGCTAGAAAGTTGTTTTTAAATATGATACTTCAAATTCTTCTTTAGAGTGAAAACTAAGGAATATTCTTTGCAGGACTGTTTCACTCTGACAGGAAAAGTGTATGATTTGCAGCCATCAAGGGATCAGAGCTGAAATAGGATCTCTCTTTCTCTAGCCAGTTGTGGCGCAGTTTCACACCATTACCTTCAAGGGTTATGAGCCTATCACATGTCCATTAGTGCACCTACCAAAGACAAAACAAGGAGTTATTTCCACAGTTCATTCAGATAATGGATGAAAACTCACAAGAATTTCCAGATGGAATATCAAGGTTCTGTTGGGGAAAGAAAAAATTTTTGATTTTGAACATTTAGAAACCTAAAGGATGGCAAAATAACTGGGTAATATAGGCTTTTGTTAGAGTCTCGAGTTCTAAAAAATGTGAACAAACTATATGAGATATGGTCTGTCAAAATGGAGATGGTTACTAAAAAGCTAAGAATATTATACACTTGAAGGTCTATTGCAAGTCTCACTTCATTTGTTTAATATTATTTTATTGGCTTCCACTCTTACAGATCTATACAACCAAATCTCCAATTTGGAATAACAACAGATCTTTAGAAATATAAATCAAGCAAGTAAATATCCACCCATGAAACCCATTATATAGCTAATTTACCAAAAGTGTAATCCTATAGATATGTAAATTCTACATTGAATCTACTGATTTTTATTTGACCAAAATCAAACAACATTTTCAAATACTTCCAACATACCTTAAATGACAATTGTCCATTTAGTTTTTCCTCTTATGAATAAGCATGGTAAGGTGAGCATACTCTTTATTTTCTTTTTTGCAGTTAGAGATCAAGGAGTCTTTTTTTTTTTTAAAGATTTTATTTATTTACTTGAGAGAGAGAGAGAGAGAGAGAGAGCAGGGTCAGAGGGAGAAGCAGACTCCCCGCTGAGCAGGGAGTCCGATGTGGGACTCGATCCCGGGACTCCAGGATCATGACCTGAGCCGAAGGCAGTCGCTTAACCAACTGAGCCACCCAAGCACCGAAGGAGTCGTTCTAGGAGCAAGAACTGTTAATAGGGCAAGCCCTTGCAAGGCGATACTTACCGATTCCTGCCACAGTCATTCTAGCCTGCTGATGACTTCTTATAGAGGATGGGATCAGGAAGTTCACAAAAGATTTTTCATGAAAGCAATGAAAATTCAGTGACTAAACTCACATGTGCTAAGATGATCAGGAAATTTACTATCTGTAGGAGCCCTATGTTTTGGCCCAGAACCATTCCCGTGGCCATTTGAGTTTGTTACAATATTGAATAATGCAACAAATACTACACAGTAACGTGTATTTCATTTACAATAAGGAGAACACTATACACGTTACTGTGTAGGCTCCTACAGATAGTAAATTTCCTGATCATCTTAGCACATGTGAATTTAGTCACTGAATTTTCATTGCTTTCATGAAAAATCTTTTGTGAACTTCCTGATCCCATCCTCTATAAGAAGTTATCAGCAGGCTAGAATGACTGGCAGGAATCAGGAAGTGACGCCTAGCAAGGGCTTGCCCTATTAACAGTTCTTGCTCCTAGAAAAACAAGAGGTACATGAATAAGTCCCTAAGTATGGGTCATGTTTGTGTGAGAGACTCAACCAAAGCATTATAAAACATCAGGGTAGAATTTTAAGTTGTTATTATCTGTTGAGCCTTCCTGTAACAGATGTTGCTGGAGAGGAATAAGTAGAGATGAAACACAATTAAGTTAAAATAGCACTCAAGTGAGAAAAGGGGACTTTTTTTTTTTTTCGGTCTACCTGTGTAGGTGAAGATGCCTTTCTCTTCTTTATCTTTTCATCTTTTATTTTCTCTTAAGAATACAACTCTTGGGGCGCCTGGGTGGCTCAGTTGGTTAAACAACTGCCTTCGGCTCAGGTCATGATCTCAGAATCCTGGGATAGAGCCCCGCATCAGGCTCCCTGCTCAGCGGGAAGCCTGCTTCTCCCACTCCCACTCCCCCTGCTTGTGTTCCCTCTCTCACTGTCTCTCTCTCTGTCAAATAAACAAAATCTTTAAAAAAAAAAAAATACAACTCAATCATCAGTCTCCACTTGCTGCAGACTCCCGGCACCATTTGTTTTACCTTTCTCCCAATAATATTCCCATCTTATTATCCCTAGAATCTTTACATTCTCAGGCAGAGCTCTAAAATCTTATAATTTGGATTATGTTTTTGGAAGTAAATATGTTTGAAAGTCTTGTCACACAGTTGTCTTGTAGAGATTACTTATGACAAAAGATTGTCAGTTTCTAATGAGCTTAGAGCCATTTTAAAGTTGAAATTGTGAACAGTTCTTAGCATAATGCCTCTTTTTAGTACATCAACTGGAGGGTGATATGAAATAACACTCCATTATATTGCATGCATTAATTGGTAAGTTTCTTTCCCTTTTCCAAGAATTATGTAAGTCTTATCCAGAAAATAAAACTTTGCAACTAACATGGAAATCTTCATTCTTATAATTTACCCCAATTTTTTTAAACAAGGTAAAAATATTAACTTTCAAATAAGGCAAAAATCAAAGTATTTATTTTCATATCTATTAAAGATACAGAGTAGAACCAACTTTTTGTTAGAAAGATACAATTCTTTATAAATTATTGTGTTCGGGCTAAACAGATTTTACTTTAAAAATTAAAAAAAATTATTAAGAATAAATTGAACAGTTATGAATGACAAATTATGTATCAATGCCTCCTCATAATAAACGACAACACATGTAAAAATGTATCTTAGTATAAAATGCTGATCTCTTTATCACATAATGCTAGGAAGGGCCAAGGAAACACAAGTGAACAGATTTATGAGTGAACAAAGTCTTGTGCCTCCATTGACCAGAGAATTGAATAAAATATTTCAAAAAAAAAAGGTACCCTCTCCTTCCAGGCCAATATAGTCCCATGTCAGGACCCATACCTTCAAGAGCAGAACAAAAGGTGGATTTCAGTCCACAATCACCCTCTCGGACAAGCATCCTTGTGCAGGACACAGCCTATATTCCTACTAAGGACATCCCTGATGATATTTGTAGGTCATCACTGAGCATGTGTTAGGAGTTAAAGAATATCAGAAGTATTCCCTTCCTACCTTCACATTCTAGCTTTATATTTATAAGCAGATATTCTAGGTAAAATGTGGAGTAATCTTGATGGTATCATTCCTTTTTACCCATGCCAACACTATTATCACAAGCTTGGGTACTTTGACTTATCAGGTATTTTTTAAAATTGCATTCTTTTGTGGACTGGAACTAATATTTTTGAACAAGTTTGTTATTTTTCACTAAGTGAATTGTGATGCCCTTTAGTTCTTCAAAATTTAACTTCATTTCTGATATATTCAGGGGAGTGTCTTTTAGATGCTCTCAGAGCATGAACTAAACATTAGGATTCGGCTCTTTAGAAAGTGGCACAAATTGCAAAACTCTATTGGTTTTGATTTTTTTTTACTCCTTTATTATATAACCTTATCTCCTTGTCTGATTTTAATTGTTGCTTACTAATCTCTCCTAGTTCCTTAGTTTGGTGTTGGCTGCAGCTTGTCTTGTGATTGCTATGTAATAGCTTCGTGCTAATTTGCCATTTATCAAGTTCAAATTAAAAAACTGATCTTAATAGTAATTTTCTGTCTTCCTTGGGCTCATATATTGTTTAACATTTATTTCTGAGACTACTTCATTTCTAACATTAGAACAAACCATTCATAGTAAACTGTAATCTCCATTTTTTGCTAGTATTTTTGACTATATATATATTTAATACAGCTCTTGATTCCTCTGAGTTAGGAAGCCTGTCATTCCATTATAAGATAGAGTTTGATCAAAAAATAGATTTGATCAATTTGAAAAATATGGTTATGCAGAAGTTCTGTTTTAGTCTTCATGCTATTACAAAATCTTACAAATTGGTTTTGCTTGACATATTCTTATTTTTCAACTTAAAAATTATGACAGATGGGTAAAGTGGTATCTTTCATGTTGTGAAAGCAACACGGTTCAGGATAAGAACTGTGTCATCCACTTCTGTATTTTACCATTGCAAAGTTCCAACCGTAGAGTAAGTGCTTAATAAAAGTCGAACTGAATTTCTTAGCCATTTTCTAGATTATAGTTTCAGACCAGTCTTTTAGTCTAAAAAGTGACAGCTAATAATTTTGTGGAAATTCTTAAAAGAGGCATATATATATATATATATATATATATATATATATATATGGTACACTGAGGAACCTAAAGTAGAAATCCTGCCTTACAATACCACAATACCTAGCAATTCCTCCAGAAAACTTATAGGTCTTAAATTCTAAATGAGATACACCTTTAGGTTCAGGCAAGGATATTTTGTCCAAACTCAAAGTCATGTGTGTGCAAACGCAGGAGTGTATAATATTTTGGGATTACATATGTCATATTTTGATATAGGATTAGGAAATGTATTTTAAAAACTAAAACTATTTGCAGGCTGGTATTTGCATCTATAGTGTGTGGTAATGGAGAAAAGAATCCTTCTCAATCTTAAAGAACATGCAAAAGCATTATTTAGGTAAACAAGTTAGAGTTTAATTTGGAAATAGTATCTAATCTATAGGACTGAGTGTAGGAATGTTTTATAATGCCTTGTTACATAAAGAACACAAATGAGTGATTTGCGGGTCGGATATGTGCAGGGTGCATGTGGATAGGAATGGGCCAGGAGTGAAGCACAATGGAAGAAATAAACTTACTTTGGGATATAGCCTCCTGACTAATTAGTACAGAGAGGATAATCTTAATGCCATGCCATTTTTTTTTCTTGAAAACCATAGAAACAAAAACATTTGTCTTAATTTTAAAGATCAGTTTAATTTTAGCTACTGCTAGTTCTAAATGTGCATTTTCCCTGAATTCATTTCACTGACATTTTACTTCACTGCCTCATGTAGTTTAGAAGAAGGCTTGAAGACCCTAAATAAGCTATCAAGCACTTTGGAATGCAACAAAAAAGCAACGAAAAGCCCAGCAAATTACATTAAACCTTAAGTCTATAGTGTGGGTCACTTTCTTAGGGTTGACTTGGTTTTTACATGAGTTACATGGCGTGATTCTTTTTTTTACACAGGAATTGCAATATTTAATATTGTTATCACAACAAGGAATAAACAATTGCTTAAGGAAATGAGTGATCCTCCTTCTCTTAGCTACAGTACTGACTCAGTCATGCAGAACTAATTTCCTGGCGGTCTCTGAATGCACATAAAGCTGCTCTGTAGCTGCCGCTGACAATGAACTAGTGACTGGAAAAAGGAATCTTAAACACAGTCACATCTCCTGACTGTTAAAATCCTGTTCACAAGGCGCGCTGATCTAATACGCTGCTCGACAGAATAACATTTTTTTAAGAAATAGCTAAACAGTATACAAAGTTTCTCCTCTTCTATTTTTTTTTGGGGGGGGGGGTGTTGCTAGGCAACTAAATCATCTTTACATATTGTCCTCAGAGCACCAAAATTCTATTTTGGGTATTTCTCTCCTACGAGTAATTAAATGTTGAAAAGTTTGCTAGATACGTAATTTTATAGTAAATATTTGTCATGACATCCTAAATGAGGCAATTGTTTACTTTCCAATGACCATTTTAAAGAAAGTCCTAAAACAATTTGAGTAGAGAATTGTATGCAGAGAGTGTTAATATCTGCTACTTAAAAAGGAATACACCACTTTAAACAATTTGTAACCCAATTGCAAATTGTGGCTTGCTAATTATTGATTGATTGGATGGATCAAGTGATTGGGTTTTGTTTTAAGTGCAAATATTAGAACCAAATTGATTTCTCAGATAGACTTTACTACTAAGCATAAATAAAGCTGAAAGTTGCATCATACACTTACCCCATGTGGTTTTGTAAGGGACTAATTGTACTGGTAATCTCCTGGGCATGTAGAAGGCTTTACTGCCCTCTAGTAGTTACAGGATTTGTCAAATTCATTTGGGAAATGAATTGTGTTTAGGAATTTAGAGCTATCTGAGAGAAAAAAATAGCATCCATATCTAAAAGTAAATATTAACTTAAATATGTTAAAATTAGAGATAAGGTAAGATAAAACTTTTTCCATCTTTGTATCGTTACTATAAAATTCAAAAAAATTCAATTAGAATACAAAAAGGATGCGTCCTTTTTAATCAAGCTTTATTGACATTTTCAATCAAGCTTTGTTGACATTTTCGACACAGATGATACCTTCTAATGAGCATCAATTATTTTGAAAGAGTTAAATTTGAAGAAATAGGTTATTTTATATATTAGAAGTCATGATGTGGAATAAAGGGAGTTGGGGCTTTAAAAATACACAAGTTGATTAAAGTAGATTAAGTTCAAAACAATCAAACATTTTTATCTATTGAGTTGGTCATTAATTTGAAACGTGAATAAACAAATGCTTTCTTTCACTTAATTTAAAAATAATGAGCCCCATTGACTTAATACACTTATATTACTACTTTTCAAATCAGTAAGCCTGGAAACTTGAAGTTAGAGGTAATCTTTATCTTATTTTGCCCAAAAATTAATTTAGAAGGATTTTTAAATTTTCAAATGCTTGAAAATATTCAAATGTTTTTGTCTTGAATGTCTAATTCTAGCCAGTAAGATTTCTGTTTTGGACATTTGGAGGTTGCTTTTGTGTGTTTCAGCTTATGACCTATTTCTGAAAATGTCTTATGGAAAATTAAAGACCTATTGTCTATGTGGGGTAAGGAAGCTCAAAATACATATTAACATGTCTCCTTATTGGTTATGTTGTACAATCCTCTTGGTCTTTGTTTCTCCCTGATCGATCACAGAATGATTACTGTGTTTTTAGTTTTTACATTCCAATTGTGTTTCTCTCAATTTGTCACTTTTTTCCCCCCTACTGGTCTTCCTATCTATATTTTCTTGCTAAATTATTTAACAGAGGCCTATACACGTTATGTTTTCATTGTGAATTTAACCTTCATCAGTGTAAATGTTTGTTACATTTGTGCTTTTTATTTGAATTCTTTCCTGATGTTAATATTCCAATTTTGCTTTATTTTTAATGAGTTTTGCTCATTTTTCTTTAAAAAATTTTTTTATATCATTTTGGTACTATTATGAGCAGTTGTAGTGGACATCTGTTACTGTTTTTGTTTGCTGTTCTTTCCTTCCCTTTGTGAAACTTCCGGCTTTGCTTGTGGAGGCTATTGCATACTCTACCTTTTCTGCCACAGGGCGGGCTCTGTGACTCCCACACAGTGATCGGTCCAGAAAAAGGATTTGTAGCTGTAATTGGGCCAATCAGAGTCCTTTCTTTCTCTGTGAATCACTCATTATTAATACTCTTTAGGTCTATAGTTTTGGCTTGTTTACATTTTGGTCACCACATGGAGAGAGCTCTCCAGTGAATGAAGTCAGAACTGACAAATGAAGCGAAAGATGAAGAGCCCTAGAGTCCCAAGGCTGCTTTTGAGACACTGGATTCTATCACATTTGAAACCAGTTGCATCTCTGTACTTCCCAATTGTTACATTAAAAAAATGTAACAATTGTCACATTAAAAAATCACTACCTGTGATGATGGGCTGATATGCAGATTCTCCAATTACATGAGACATTCTGTATGGTGAGATAATTCTTTGAAAGCAAAGTTATAAAACTGTGAAGATGAATACATTATTAATATGCCAACAAAGTTTATATGTTAGGTTTCTGCTACTAGAAGACAGGAGTCCTGGCTAAAATAGAAATATACAGTTTTTTATATATATATATACACACACACATATATGTGTGTGTGTATATATATGTATAATATATGTTTAGATTATATATAATCTCAATCTGAGTCTGTTTATTAGGAAATTAAAATCCTTTTTATGTATATTTTTAACAAACATTTATTTTAATATCTTATAATTTGTTTTCAATATCTCTCAAGATATTTAAAACATTTAGATGATATGCTGCAGTGGTTAAGTGCACAGTTTTTGGAAGTATTTTGCTTAGTTTCAATTCTGGCTTCTTGGCTGTGTGCAAATGGGCACTCAGTTAATCCACTTCTATACAATAAGGGGAATGATAACACCTACATTGTAGGGTTCTTGTGAGAAATAAAATTGCAGTTGACCCTTGAGCAATGCAGCGGATAGGGGTGCAAACACCCTGGGCAGTGGAAAATCCATATACAACTTTTGGCTCCCCCCAAACTTAACTATTAATAGCCTACCATTGACTGTAAGTCTTACCAGTAACATAGTCAATTAACACATATTTTGTATGTTACATCTATTATCTATTGTATTCTTACTATAAAGAAATCTAAAGAAAAGAAAATGTTAAGAAAATCATGAGAAAATACATTTGTAAGGCTGTATTGTATTTGTCAATACTATAAATTCACATCATCTGTTTATAAGAAATTGTCAGTACCTACATCAATATTGTGTTATAGAGTACAAAGCACTGTAGATGTTATATGTATTACTAAAAATAGACATCAAAAGTGGAAAGGTAATATGAAAAAGAAATTCATATTTATTTACAGGCATAATGATTCATGCAGTGATAATGAAGAAACAGCAGTATGGTTGCTTTATTATAGCCTAGTCTAATCGATCTGCTTATACCGTGGTAGCCTAGCCTAACGCATGAATTGTTATAAAATTTTTATGGTATACAATATTAGTCATATTTATAATACAGTGTTGGAAACATTACATTAAAGAAATAACTTGCCTTTGATGATAGTCTGGTAGGCAGATTCTCAAGTTACATGAGAGACAAACTATGGTAAGGTATTTCTTTGAAAGCAAAGTTATAAAACAGTAAGAAGATGAATATATTATTACTTTTATATTAAATATCACTCAATTTATCCCTACATGAGAATAGGTTACCTACTTCGCTACAAGTCTTGCACATTATTCTACATGATGAATACTTAGGAAATTACCATTCATTAAGTGGAAGTGAATCATCATAAAGGTCTTCGTCTTTGTCCTCTTCACATTGAGTAGGCTGAGCAGGAAAGGGAGGGGTTGGTTTTGCTCTCTCAGGGGCAGCAGAGGTAGCAGAGACTGAAGTGATAGAGGAGGTGAAAGGGGGAGGCAGGAAAGGAGGGCACATTCTGAAAAAAAATTGTAATTTCAAATTGGCTTTTTTGCTTTTTAATTTCTCTAAAATGTTTCTATACAATACCAATGACCTTGTGCACAATATTTAGACACCGTTTTCTCCAGCAGGAATTTGTTTCAGGTTTGATGGATTTCGTGGCTTTTTTCTGTAACAATGATAGCTTATCCGATGGTATAATCCTTCCTGACTTTCATGTTTTTCTCCATCACGGTTCTCTTCCATAGCATTGATAATCCTTTCCATTGAATACTGTGTGTAATGAACATTAGATGATGTTTTGACTCCCTGATTTATAGACTGAATCAGAGACATTGTGTTTGGGGGAGAGTAGGCCCCTTTGATACTGAACTCATGGGGTTCTGGGCGGCCAGGGGCACTGTTCAATATCAAAAGAACTTCAAAAGTCTGTCCCTTAATAGCAAAGTACTTCCTGACTTCAGGGACAAAGCACTGATAGAACCAATTCAGAAAAAATGTTTTTATTGTGCAGGCCTTCTTGTTGTACAACCAAAAACTGGCTAGTGTTTATCTTTCCCCTTCAAGGCTGGGGGGTTAGCACCTTTATAGATAAAAGCAGTCCTGATCATAAACTTGATCCCACTTGCACAAAACAGTAGAGTTAGTTAACCTATTCCTTACTGCCTTAAATCTTGGTGCTTGTTGCTTTTTCTTACTAATAAATGTCCTTTGTGGAATTTTATTTTCCAGAACAGGGCATTTTTATCTGCATTAAGAAATACTTTAGTCAGAGATAACCTTTCTTCTCAACGATTTTCTTAATGGTATCTGGGAACTAATATCTGCTGCTTTTTGGTGGGCAGAAATGCTTCTTATGCTATCCTGACTTTTTTTTTTTTAAACCAATCCACTTTCCAAAATTATCAAACCATCCTTTGCTGACATTCAGTTCTCCAGCTTAGACCTTTTACCTTCTTGCTTCTTTGTGAATCATTTTAGAATTTATAGGTATGCCTTTCTTATAGCAATCCTGTGCTTACATAAAAACTGCATTTTTAATATGAGCTAGTGCAAGGTGTTCAGGCCTGCTGGCATAGCTGCAATAATAGCTTCATAAATCTTTTTGTTTTATGCAATGGTCCTTATGCTGGATTTATATATCTTGAAATGGTGGGCAACCACAGCAACTGCCCTCAACCTATGGTACGTATCAAGCAATTCAGCTTTTTCTTGTAATGACATGACTTTTCTCTGCTTCCTGGGAGCACTTCCAGCATCACTAGTAACACTTTGTTTGGGTCCCATGATGTTTTTCAAGTTTTAAGCTATTGCACTAAACATGAGGAAAAAATACGCAAGAGCCATGAGAGATAACTTTTTACTGTGTTACACATTTTACTGAGGAGATGAACTGCTCACATGGAAATGATTAGCATCACATGGTATTTTAGGCAGAAATTTGTAACACTTGAGCTCACTGCAAAAGCAACAGAAATTATGGTAGTACAGTATATACTACAGTTAATTTTATGCAGTTATTTAATATTGCATCTTTCTTTACATTTCTCTTGACTGTAAATGGTGCCATGTATGGTTTGTATTTGCATAAGTTTTGATATATTTTAACTTTTTGTAGTGGATTTGTGTATATTTCATGGTAGTAAATGATAAAATAGACTAGTATTTACATACAATATATATTCATAACATACCTTTTTCTTAATTTTCTCAGTATTTCTAGTCTGTTAGTATATCTGTCAGTTTTTTCAAATTGTTACAAATCTTCAAATATTTTCCAATATTTTAATTTTTGAAAACCAGCTTTTAAATTTATTCTTCTCAAACTATTCCCCCCCAAAAAAATAGAAGAGGAAGGAAAGCTTCCAAATTCATTCCATCAGGCCAGCATTACCATGATTCCAAAACCAGAAAAAGACTATAAAAAAGAGAACTTAGAGACCAGTATCTCTGAATATAGATGCAAAAATCCTCAACAAAATATTAGCAAGTCAAATCTGAGATTACCTTAAAAAAATATTCACCATGGTTAAGTGGGATTTATTCCTTGGATGTGCAGGTGGTTCAATACTGACAAATCTATCAATGTGATAGATCAACAAGAGAAAGAATAAAAATCATGTGATCATTTCAGCAGATGCAGAAAAAATATTTCACAAGGGACAACATTATTGGTTATAAAAAACCCTCAATAAGGCAGCTTTACAAGGAACTTATCTCAGTGCAAAAAAGGGCATATATGGAAAACCCACAGCTACATCATCCTCAAAAGGGAAAACTGAGCTTTTCCCTTAAGATCAGAACAAGACCGGAATATCCTCTCTCACCATTTTTATTCAACATAGTACTGGAAGTCTTAGCCATGGCAATCTGATAGGAAAAAAAAAAAAAGGCATCCAAACTGTAAGGAAGAAGTAAAATTTTCACTATTTGCAAATGACATGATCGTATATATAGAAAAACCTAAAAACTCCACAAACAAGCTACCAGAACTGGGATAAATTAATTCAATAAGGTTGCAGGATACAAAATCAATATACAGAAATTGGTTGCATTTCTATACACTAATGAAGCAGCATAAGGAGAAATTAAGCAATTCCATTTATAAGTGCACCAAAAATAAGATACCTAGGAATAAACCTAACCAAAGAGGTGAAAGATCTGTACTCTGAAAACTATAAAACACTGATGAGAGAAATTGAAGATGACACAAATGGAAAGATACCCCATGCTCATGTATTAGAAGAACAAATAATGTTAAAATATACATACTCTCCAAAGCAATCTACAGCTTTAATGCAATCTCCATCAAAATACCAAGAGCATTTTTCACAGAATTAGAACAAATAATCCTAAAATTTGTACGGGACCACAAAAGATGCTGAATAACCAAAGCAATCTTGAAAAAGAACAAAACTGGATGTATCACAATCCCAGATTTTAAGATATACTATGAAACTGTAGTAATGAAAACAGCTTGGTGCCAGCACAAAAATAGACACATAGATTGATAGTACAAAATAGAAAACCCAGAAATAAACCCACAGTTATATGGTCAGTTAATCTTTGACAAAAGAGGCATGAATATGCAATGGGAAGAAGACAGTCTCTTTAGCAAATGGTGTTGAGAAAACTGGACAGTTACATGCAAAAGAATCATACTAGACCACTTTCTTACACAATACACAAAAGCAAACTCAAAATGGATTAAGGACCTAAATGTGAGACCTGAAACCACAAAAATCCTAGAAGAAAGCACAGATAGTAATTTCTCTGACATTGACCATAGCGACACCTTTCTACATGTCTTCTGAGGCAAGGGAAATAAAAGCAAACATAAACTATTGGGAGTACATCAAAACAAAAAGCGCAGTGAAGGAAAGAATCAACAAAACTAAAAGGCAGCCTACTGAATGGGAGAAGATATTTGCAAATGACACATCTGATTAAGGGTTAGCATCCAAAATATATAAAAAACAACTCAATACCTCAAAAATAAATAATCCAATTTAAAAATAGGCAGAAGACCTGAACAGACATTTCTCTAAAGAAAACAGAAAGATGTCCAATGGATACATGAAAGATGCTCAATATTACTCATCATTAGGGAAGTGCAAATTAAAATCACAATGCGATATCACCTCATACCTGTCAGGATAGCTAAAATAATAAAAAAGAAACAAAAACCGAAAGAACAAGTGTGGTGAGGATGTAGAGAAAAAGGAACCCTTGTGCACTGTTGGGGGCAATGGAAACTGGTGCAGCCTCTATGGAAAGCAGTATGTGGTTCCTCAAAAAATTAAAAATAGAATTATTCCCATATTATCCAGTAATTCCAGTACTGGGCATTAACATAAACAATACAAAACGCTAGTACAAAAAGATATATGCAGGGGCGCCTGGGTGGCTCAGTCATTAAGTGTCTGCCTTCGGCTCAGGTCATGATCCCAGGGTCCTGGGATTGAACCCCACATCGGGCTCCCTGTTCAGCAGGAAGCCTGCTTCTCCGTCTCCCACTCCCCCTGCTTGTGTTCCCTCATTGTGTCTCTGTCAAATAAATAAATAAAATCTTAAAAAAAAGATATATGCGGTCCTGTGTTTATTGCAGCATTATTTACAATGGCCAAATTATAGAAGCAGCCCAAGTATCCATTGATGTATGAATAGATAAGATGTGATATATATACACAATGGAATATTAGTCATAAAATGACTAGAATGAAATCTTACCATATACAGCAACATGGATCTACAGAAGATAACAAGTGAAATAAGTCAGTCAGTGAAAGACAAATACCATATGATTTCACTCATTGTGTGGAATTTAAGAAACAAAACAAATGAACAACAAAAAAGATCAACCAAAAAACACTCATAATAATAAAGTACAAACTGATGGTTACCAGAAGAAAAGTGGGTAGTGGGATGGGTGAAATAGGGGAAGGGGATTAAGAGTACACTTAGCATGATGAGCACTGAGTAATGGATAGAACTGTTGAATCACTATATTGTACACCTGAAACTAATATAATACTGTATATTAATATATGGGATTAAAATGAAATGTTCATTTAAGTCGACCTGTGCAGTTCAAACCTGTGTTGTTCAAGGGTCAACTTTATATGTAATCCTAATAAGAACTGAAATATGCAAAGTGCTTAGAAAATAGACATACATGCTAAGGTTTTTATTTCATTTTAATTTTCCTTATCAATGAGTTAAGTATATTTTCTGTGATAAAGAGATCTTTTCTCTATTTAAAAAAATTACTAATGGTTTTATTTTTAAAGCATTTCTAGTTCTATATAAACCTAGTCGTGGGTTAAATTTGTTTCTTTCCCATAATATTCAGAACAAAAAGATCTGCAGGCACATTTTATTTCACAGGATTTTTTTTGTTTTTATGATTATACTTATGCTCATTACTTCTGTTTGTTTGGCTGTCTTCCTCAGCAGCACCTGTAAATCATGGTTTGGGTCTCCATTCTCTGCCCTCTTCATTTATCATTTATTTAACTTTCATTTATATTTCATTTTCCCTGGATTCTTAGGAAGCATTTTCATTCTGTCACTCATTTCTCTACAGTGTTGATTCTCCTTTCTAGGGACTCTTACTGGGGAACTTAATTCTGATATTTTAGATAATTTTCATTTTGTTTTCTGTCTTTAACTGGAATCCCTTTTTACTTCTGTACCCTGAGTCACTCAGCCCATTGTCTTTTAATCTAATCTTTAATCTCGTGTTTCACAGTAGCTACATCTTGTATTTGTATTACAGCTGTGCAAAGTAGATGCTTTCCAAATATTTAGTTTCCTAGAAAAAAAAAACTTAATGTATAATTTGTCTGTCAATCTTTAGAGAAATTCTCCCTTTCTCTTACATTGCAGAATATTCTCTTCCTTTCTCTGTTGTTGCTAATGATTTATTCATCTTAAACTAGAATAGTTCTATATGAGATTGATGTTTACCAACAAAAATGTGAATTCTTTTGCATGCACATAATGATTGGCTGGGCATGGGCAGGGTCCTTCTTTGCAGTTTCCAACTGCACTGTCTAGTTGTATACCCACTCAACAAATTCCCATGGCCTTGCAGCATTTGCATAAAACAACTTTAGTGGCCAAAAAGGAAATTTGTCCTGTTCCCATTGACTGGTTATCTCTGTGGAGGAAAATGTATTTGTGTATAATAAAATGCAATTGGTCCTTCTTTGACCAAGAGGAATACATTAAAACACCACAATTTAAGTAAACTGAATCCAGGACACTCTCAGACTTAAAAAAAAAAACCTATTATACATAAACATTTTTAATAGGTTTCCAGTTCTAGCAATTAATAAGACAAATTAATCTGAAAAGGCTGCTGTTATAAAATATGATAAAAGAAAATTCTTCATATATATATATTTTAAAGATTTTATTTATTTGACAAGAGACATGGCGAGATGGGGAACACAAGCAGAGGGACTGGTAGAGGGAGAAGCAGGCTTCCTGCTGAGCAGGGAGCCCGATGCGGGGCTCCACCCCAGGACCCTGGGATCATGACCTGAGCTGAAGGCAGACGCTTAACAACTGAGCCACCCAGATGCCCCCTTCACATATATTTTTAAGTGACCATTTGAGCATCCCAGAAACTAAGAAAAACTGAGTCTTAAAAACAACAACAACAACAACAACCTATGAAACCAAAATAAGAGTGGTTGAATGCCTAAACAGGCCATTCTGGAGGATTTCCAGTTTGATAACTAAGGGGTTTGGTTTTTAATGTCTTCCTTGAGAGATACAACAAGACCTTGTTTGATTGTATAAAAGGTGATGGGAGGGAACCAGAACCTTAAAACACTAGGAATTTACCACTGGTAACACAGCAAGTCTTTTCTATGTTTCTGTTTAGACTCTAGGTCAGAAAAAATATTTTACCTATGAATTTGTAACCGAGAGCCTAAATCTCAAATTGTTTGGATTGCAAATTTATACTATTTGTGTGGGCTAGAAAGCACCACTCTGAGAAATATATCCCAAGTCAAGGAACATCTGGTAAAAGCAAATGTAAAGATGCTCTATGGGAAAGCAGAGAAAACTCAATTCTTAAATAAAAATTTCTCTATGCAAATCCTTAAAATTAACTCAAGAATTTCTATCCCAGTAACGGTGAACTGTGCTATCTACACTTTGCTAAGGACAAAGGAAAAGTGGAATACATATAATCTAAACCTAGACATAAACTAGGTAATGCTATGGCCATAGCTTCATGAAGGCATGGGAAGATACCGAGATAGTGAGGAAATACTGGATCAAGATCCAGGAGAGGCTAGAGACCCGGGGGCATTAGCACATCTTTTGGGTCTGCTTTTATTCTGGAGACATTTGTTCATTTTGGAAGAGACTGGACTGATAATCTGGACATTTAGGGAGCAATTTTGACAATCCCATATTGCTAGGGGTCATATGTTAAAGTGAGGACCTACCAAGTGATATGTTAATGAACATACTTTCTGTGAGTGGAGACAGTAAACCAGAAGTAGAAATAATCTAACAGACACTATAGCTGAGTTTTGTGACCTCTCAGTCCCTGAACTGGAGTGTAGTTCTCCCCTAGGCACCTGGAAAATGCAAAGCAAATTCTCTGTGAAAGAAAATAACATTACTCTGGGCCTGAAATTATTTCTATAACTTTTTCAAAAGGATTGTATTTATTGACATAGAGCGAGAGAGAGCGAGAGAGAGAGAGAGAGAGCACAAGCAGGGGGAACTGCAGAGGGAGAGGAAGAAGCAGGCGCCCTGCTGAGCAGAGAGCCTAGCCTAACGTGGGACTCGATCCCCAGACCCTGGGATCATGACCTGAGCCAAAGGTAGATACTTAACCAACTGAGCCACCCAGGTGTCCCTATTTCTATAATTTTTATATACAGTATCCACCACTCAATCAAAACTAACCAGACACATCAAGAAATAAGAGAAACCATAACAAAAATAGATAAATATTTAAACAGAACCACAGGGGATCCAGATAATGAAGTTTTCAGAAAAAGATATTAAAATAATTGTGCTTAATATGCACAAATAAAATACAAGCAACACTGAGATTTTCAGCAGATAATTAGAGAGTATAATAAAAACCAAATAGAAATTCTATAACTGAAAAACACAATAACCAAAATTAAGAGAGAACATGGTGTCTTTAATGTGAACACTTGACCCACCCTCCAACATGTGCCCTCTCAGACTAGGTAATGTTCTAGGGTTATAGTAAATTCTGCTTTTATTTTCATGTACATAACCTTTTGTGAACTGACCCCAGGTGTTTTGTTTTTGTTTTGTATTTTAAATGTTATCTCATTTGCAATGTATCTTATATAAATGGATCAATTTTATTATATACATGTGTATAGTTATATAACTCTATATTTCCATACCCAATATACATATATTTCCATGTTTAGTGTGTATAAATATATATATAAATATATATATATATATATATATCTCCTTGTTTTTTCATCCTTTGAGTAAGTGGGCATCTAAATGGCATTTCAATTAGATCCCATACTGAATCAATCCTTTGTATTTTAATGAAAAGTTAGAAGAAAAAGTATACATTGATTCCATCTGCATCTTAAATTTGAATATCTTTTAATTTGTTCAATCATCAAATTTTTATAGATTGTTTTCTTCTTTTTGAGCCAGCAATTCATTGCCATGTACTGAAGTTTCAGTGATGAACAAGAAATATCCCTTCCCTCAATGAGCCTATATACTAAATAAGAGATGATTAAGTAAACAAGCAATTAAAATTTGATACAATTAATTTTATGTTAGAAATAAGTGCAAGATGGCAACTTTTAGAATTATCTCTCACCCACTCTACAGGGAACAGGAAAGTCTTTTTGAAACAGTTGAATTTACCCTAAACCTGAAGGATAAGTATTTGAAGATTGGAAGGAATAACATTTTAAGTGAGACATTAAAATCTTTAAAATTCTGCTGTGGATGGAGTAATAATTTAAGGCAAAGTGTAAGTGCCAGGAGAGGCAAATCTGTATGTTATCCCAAAGGGTATTATCCTCCTTTTAAAGAAATTCTACTAGCAACATAAAACTATTTAAGACTTTTAAAAATGGGAAAATACTACAAATATTTTACTTTTCAAAATCTAGATGTAATAGGGTAGAAAGATTGCTCTGCTCTAGGCTAGAAGACAAGATATCACTTATAGACTACTATAAGTAATTCAGAGAAACTTTATAGGACTCAAAGGTATCCTTAATGGGGACCAAGAAAAGAGCATGCCTTTAAGAAATAATAGAGATAGACAAAGCCTGGAAATTGGTTGAATACAGAGAAGACTGAGAAAGATGCCATAAGAATAAACCTCAGTTCCTGGCTTCTACAGTGTGTATACTTTACTGCATTTGCACAGATAAGAATTTCTGGAGTTGGAGCAGATCTGAAGGAAAATTTTATTGGCCCAATGGAAATCAAGTTTAGAGTTCAAATGTGTAAGCACATATATTTAAAATGTAGAGGAAGAGCAAGTATAAGAGTATACAGTAACTCCATATCTAAACATAGAGTTGACATCAGGTCAGAAATCCATGGAGGAGTCTGGGTCGGCCAGTGGAGGTAATATATATAACTCTTTGAATAGGGAGAGAAGGCATTGATAATGGGAAAGATGTCTAACTTGCCAAGGAAAGGCTGGATATTATCCACAAATTAAAAATAGGCAGCAGAGAAGTGACCTAATTAGTTGGGAAAGATCTGTTATGACAGTAAAGGAGCAGATTTGATGAAACTGTGGGCTAGGGTTTGTGATTCAATTTAACCTTTGCAAATTATCATGTCCATGGGATAAGGAGGAAATCTAATGAGAACTGCTAAAGTCAGCTTTGCAGGAGATTAATGGCTAGAGCCTAATGTATAAAAATGGGCTTGTTCTAGACACTACTTTTTCCTTGGAGGAATCCCAACTTCTTACAAAATAGTCAAATCTCTTAGTTTGTGAAATCTAAAAAGTTTATAACACTGACTTTTCCATTAAATAAACCTGCAATGCAAAGTGAATCTAATCATGTGCATATAAGTCTTAAATTGTGTCGTCTTGGAGTAAACATATATATATATATATATATATATATATATACTTAAAACATGTTCTTTAGAAATCAAGTTTACATAAATATATTTTTTTCTCAAAATTATAAAACCATCTCCTGGAATTTTTCATTTTATGTTAATTGCTTGCTTTATGTTTATCATTGCCAAAGAATAAACTGTTGAGTTTGGTCTTATCTAAATAAACATGATGAGTATTCTAAAAGAATTCATTCATGGGCTGTTTGAGGCAAAAAGAGAACTGTTAAATTGAGAGAAATTTTATTGCACATTTTCCAAAACTCTGTGTTATCCTTTTTAAGGCTAAAATTCTCCTTCAATGGCTAAAATTTTAACACATAAACTTTATCTCCTAAAAAAACCATCGACGGTTACTTACTTAAAATGGAATAAACAAACTTCTCATCACTACTCAAGTATTGACCACAGCCACTTAAAGCATATTTACATTTTTTAAAAATCACGTGATAAGTAAATAATATGTTTGGGACCTCCAAATACAGCATATTTGTGTATTTCTTCAATAATATCCCTTTGTGTTTTAAATTTATGAACTGGAAATGGTTACTTGCATACTTGCCATACATATATTTATTGCCACTAAATCACTGATTTTTACAATTCCTAGGCTGAGGTACACATATACCATATAGGGTCAATTGTATTATGAGAAGTATAATTTTTCACTAAGTAAAAACTTCAACTTATGATTTTTATTCTATGCTTCCGCATAAAAGAAAGGCACCCGTAAAGCAAATCTGTGTTTAACAGCAACAGAATCTGAAAATTCAGAATACTATATTCAACCCTTTCCAAATTTTCTCTCTAAAATTTTCTTAGTACATTAAGACTTAAGTTCTGTTGTACAGGAGAGGTAGTGGTTCAGGATTAAAACAAAACATTCCCTTGGATGAATTGCTTCAGACTTTCTAGCAGGATTTACAAAGAGAGAATATCCAATGAAATGCTTTGCGTCAACTAAAATAAAGCTTAGAAAAGCGCATATATATTTAACAGACATATGTCCTAAACTCATTAATTAATGGTTATGAATATCAGATACTGAAAATTACTGATAAACCAATACATCCTAAAGACTATTTTTTTAAACTGCAGGTTTACTATACCTTGTGCTTGCAATCATTATTACAACCAGCTTTTAAATAGCACTTTATAATACACAAATCACTTTCTCATATATTATTTATATCTCATATATTATTTCCTTTATATCTAACTTCAAATTTTTACCTAAAATAAAATCTTAATTCAGTTCAATCTTTTCTTTTTCTGGTTGTAGAACTTATCCTAAGGGAGGGTATTATACACAGCAGTAGTTTAATTTCAGGGTTATTTTAAAAGAAATATGAAAAGAGAATAAGTCATAATCAGAGATAGCCCAGAAAAGCATGAATAATGTGACCATGAGTTCCTTATTACATGTCTACCGTCATTTTGCCAAATATGGACAACAAAAGACATAATCAAAAACAGCTCAATAGTCAACTCTGGGCTGAGCGTCTGCGTACAGCTCAGGTCATGATCTTGGAGTCCCAGAATCAAGCCCCCCTGTTGAGCCCCATGTGAGGCTCCCTACTCAGCGGGGAGTCTGCTTCTCTTCTCTCTGCCTGCTGCTCCCCCACTCATGCGCTCTCTCGCACCCTCTCTCTCTCAAATAAATAAAATCTTAAAAAAAATAAAAGTTTTGGGCGACTGGGTGGCTCAGTTGGTTAAGCGACTGCCTTCAGCTCAGGTCATGATCCTGGAGTCCCGGGATCGAGTCCCACATCGGGGTCCCTGCTCAGTAGGGAGTCTGCTTCTCCCTCTGACCCTCTTCCCTCTCGTGCCCTCTATCTCTCATTCTCTCTCTCTCAAATAAATAAATAAAATCTTTATAAATAAGAAAAATAAAAGTGTTTAAAAATGGATTAAGTTCAGGATATAAGATTGTGCATAGAAATAATGGATTATAGCTCTTTGAGGAAGACGCGGTCGCAGCTGCAGCGGTGGTTTGCACGCCCCGCTCCTGCTCCTGACTCACAGCTGTTCTCACTGAGAAACTCACTGAGGAACAAGTCGGTCAGGAAGCCGCGCCGCAACCATGGCTTTTAAAGACACAGGGAAGACACCCGTGGAACGGGACGTGGCGATTCACCGAATTAGAATTACTCTCACCAGCCGCAACATAAAATCTTTGGAAAAGGTATGTGCTGACTTGATCAGAGGCGCAAAGGAAAAGAATCTCAAAGTGAAAGGACCGGTTCGGATGCCTACCAAGACTCTTGAGAATCACTACAAGAAAAACTCCTTGTGGTGAAGGTTCTAAGACCTGGGATCGTTTTCAGATGAGGATCCACAAGCGACTCATTGATTTGCACAGTCCTTCTGAGATTGTTAAGCAGATTACTTCCATCAGTATTGAGCCAGGAGTTGAGGTTGAAGTCACCATTGCAGATGCTTAAATCAACCTTTTTAATAAATTGATTATCAGTTGTTAAAAAAAAAAAAGAAATAATGGATTATAGTGTTGAAATTTTTTTTTAAAGTTTTGGCATATTAGATGAATACTATCCCTGGGTAAAATATAACAAAGAAAGGTGATTATAGGATGAGAACCTGGATATCCTTCTTTAAGCCCACCAAGGGTTTTATTTCCAGTCTCCACCAATTCACTCTCATCAGACTTCTTAGCATATTCTACCACTTCTTTTGTGCAGACTTCAAAGAAGTCGCAGAGATGTGTACTGATAGGACAAAAATAAACACAAGGATACAGAAATGCTTTTTTTAGCATACAAATCACAGAGCAATTCAAAATACCTAGTTATTGGATAAGGAAGGAAAACAAAAACATGATTTCCTGCATAACTAGAGGTAACCTTGCAGGAAATTAGTAATTATCCATTAATAAAACAATGCAAACGGTAGTATAGGTATAATCCAGTTTCCTCTCGATGGCCTGCGAATTCTTCTGCAGGCTTAGATCTTCTGGATTGAGTGATGGAAAAATTACTATTTCTGATCTGTTTAGAGCAGAGAACAAACTCTTTTGTTCAATGTTTCTTAAAAAAAACAAACATACAACCAGTTTATCTTATTAGAGTAGAATTCATTTTCTCTCTATTTTTTATGGAGCTAGTACATAAGACATTTTCATGGCAAAAATAATGTCTGGCAACATATTTTACCCATTCTATTTAAAGCTAGTTTTCTAGGCTGAAAATATAGTTTTGGGAAGGAGGAAAGTGAGTTACATGTGGGGAGAATGCATCATTTGAGGTGGAGGGATGAAATACATTTTGAAAAATATGAAAATAGTGTATGGATATATGTTCATTTCTTAATTTGAGAACCTATCTGTTGTATGAAATATTGCATTACAACCCTACAGCCAGAATTGAAGTTTTCAATTTTCAAGCCTCTTATTGTCAATGGATTACCTTCAGAAGGTCTCCATCCCTGTGACTCAAAAGTCCTCAAAAAGAAAAGTTTAAGTTTCAAATATTTTTGTTTTTGTTTAATTTCAACTTAAATTGTTTGATATATAAATATATATATGAAAGCATTTCTATGTAAAGATTTATAGATATGTTTTTTAATAAAATAAATTTCCTCAGTGTCTCAGGCTTGAAGTGACTAATCACTGGAATATAGTCACAGTCATACCCCACATGTAGTCATGTTTCTTGAAATAGAAGGCATTGAAGCATCCAGTTTCTCACTGAATAGTTCGGTGGCTTGAGGGTTGTAGGAGAGGGTGAGGTGACCATGTGAATTATAAATATTCATATTACACATAAATGGATTAAGCAAAAGCTAAATGTATTAGTCTTCTGAGGCTGCCATAACAAAGGACCACAAACGGGGTTGTTTAAAACAAAATAAATTTATTATTCTCTTGGTTCTGGAGTCTGGAAATCCAAAACAAAGATATTGTCACCTTCCAAGGCTTTAGTGGAGGAGGCTTTCTTGTCTCATCCTAACTTCTCGTATTTGCAGGTAATTCTTGCTCTTCTTTGGTTTGTAGATGCATCACTCCAACTCCCTCTGTCTTCACATAACTGTCTTCCTGTGTGTCTATTCTTGTGTTTCTTTTTGCTTTATAATGACAGCAGACAGCTGTCACATTGTGAAGGGCCCACCTTATTCCAGTATAACCTCAAGTTAACTGAATTATTTACATATGGAGTGGCTTTATTTTCAAATAAGGTGTCATTCTGAGATTCAAGGAAAAACATGAAGTTTTGGTGGATATGGTTCAATCCAGTACATTAAGTAATGTTTATCTTTTTTATAACTCTCATCCTTAGGAAAAAGACCTTGAATTGAAGACTATAGATTAAATATCAAGAGATTTCACTTCTACTTTCAAGTTACAGTAAGTCTATTTGTCCTAAAATTTATTGAAATCTTAAATATTGAGATGGTACCTTATTTAATATGGGTTGAACAATGTGTAAAATCATTGATATAAATGGACAGAGACATTTACTGTAATTGCCTTTATATGTTTGATAAAAGAGAAATACAATTTGGGCAAAAGGATGGATGGAGTATTAATGGGATTAATCAGTGTGCTGATGTGAATAGTAGCTTAAGTAGAACTGCCCTAAAGCAATAGGCACTTAAAAAGGAGCTATTTGGGGAAAAAAAAATCTCATGTTTCAAGAATTCATGTGAGTATTACTAAGGTTAAGAAACTCAGGTAAATGTCAAAGTAACTACCATTACTCATTCATTATTTAATAAATATTTATTAAATATCAACTACATGTTCGGCTCCATGTAGGTGCTATGCAGTACACAGAGAGAAGTACAAATATGGTTTATAGTTTTAGTCCAAAACCTTGAGAAAATATGTCCTAGAATTTCCAGTGGTAGAAACCTGAGTTAGAAAGGATTATAACACCTCTATAGTCCTTTTTTAAAGATATTAAAAACATTTTTTAAGAATTGTATCTAAAAACCTAAAATATGAAAAGGCAATGGAAAGTAGCATGTCATTCAATCCCACAACTTTTAATTATGTCTGTTAGTTCACAAGCAGAACAATATTTATAGGTGTCTAACAATTTCATATTGAGTTACTATAGAATTTTTTAAAGTGAACTGTATTGTGTTCTGCTTTCTTTGTTCCAAATGTACTTATTAGAACACTGAGAACAATTTCTTACTGTCATGAAAACACACTTACTATTTAATTCCAATAGTTCTCCCTGGGGGAATTGAAATTTCAGTAGTGTGTTTGTATTGACTAAGTGGTCATATAATTGTTTAAGAGGTTAGCAGATTCTCTTTATTTTAATTTTTAAAAAAATTTAAAATTTTTATTTTAATTCCACTGTCATTAACATATAGGGTTATATTAGTTTCAGGTGTGCAATATAATGATTCAATGATTTTATACATTACCCAGTGCTTATCATGATAAATGTACTCTTAATCCTGTTCACTTATTTCACTCATTCCCCCACCCACCTTCCCTCTGGTAACCATCAGTTTGTTCTCTAAGTTAAGAGTTGTTTTTGGTTTGTCTCTTTGCTCATTTGTTTTGTTTCTTAACTTCCACATATGAGTGAAATCATATGGTATTTGTCTTTCTCTGACTAACTTATTTCCCTTAACATTATACTCTCTAGATCCATCTGTGTTATTGCAAATGGCAAGATTTCATTATTTTTTATTGCCAAGTAATATTCCATATATATGTATATGTACGTGTGTGTGTGTGTGTGTGTGTGTGTATCTCACATCTTCTTTAGCCATCCATCTATTGATGGACACTTGGGTTGTTTCCATAATTTGTCTATTATAAATAATGCTGCCTAAATATAGGGGTGTGCATATATTTTTTTCAAATTAGTGTTTTTGTATTCTCTGGGTAAATAGTAGTGCAATTACTGTATCATATGGTAATTCTATTTTTTAATTTTTTGAGGAATCTCCATATTGTCTTCCACAGAAACTGCACCAGTTTACAGTCCCACCAATAGTACAGGAGGGTTCCTTTTACTTCACATCCTCACCAATACTTGTTTCTTGTGTTTTTGATTTTGGCCATTCTGACAGGTGTGAGGTGATAACTCATTGTAGTTTTGATTGACATTTCCCTAATGAAGTGATGTTGAGCATCTTTTCATGTGTTTGTTGGTCATCTGTATGTCTTTAGAGAAATTCTTCATTCAAAGAAGACTAAATTACAGAGAACTAGGTTTAACTTTAATGTTAATTCACTTATTTATTAAGTTACTCATTCAATAAGTATTTGAGTACCTATTCTAATGCATCCATTGTTCTGTTCAGTTGTGATACATCAGTGAAAAAGAGACCAAAAAATCCTATATTCAAGGAGCTTGCCTTCCAGTATCAGTGAGCCAATGAGCAAAAAATGTACTAAATAAATAAAAATAGCAAGTTTATAAAAAGGTTCTAAGTGTTATGGGAAAAAATAAGGTAAGGGGAATTTGGTATGGCAGCTGTGGGGGTGTTTATTTTATTAGAGTGGTCTGGAAATACTACATTGTGAATTTGAAATTTGAGCACAGACTCGGAACTCTATGAATGTGAAGAGCATTCCAAGTAAATGAAATAGAGCAAAGGTTCTAAGGCAGGGTATTTGAGGTCAGCCAGGAGGCCAGTGTGGCTGTGATTTCATAAAGGAGGGACAGAAGAACAGTGGAGAGGAGGTTAGAAAAATGAAGGGAGAGCCAAATCAAGTAGGACCTGCTAGGTAAGCCACAGTAAAGACATTGCTTTTCCTTTTAGGGAAATTGAGAAACATTTTAAGCAGATGAATGATTTAATCTTATTCATGTTTCTAAAAGGTAACTATTTTTTTTTTCTGGGTGACTAGAGAAGAGTAAGGCTAGAAGCAGGAAAAGCTGTAGGGTATATTATTAATCCTAGTGAGAGACAATAGTGACTTGAACCAAAATTTGTAGTAGTGGTAGATATAGTAATATGTGGTCACATTCTGGATATACTTTAAAGGTAGAGCAAACTAGATTCCCCTACACATTGGGTGTTGGTTGTGAGCAGGAGAAAAGATTTTAGGATGCCGGTAAAAATTTTGGCTTAAGTAATAGGATCAATGGATTTGGTATCAACTAAGCAGGAAAGCTGGGGGGGGGGGTAGGTAGGGTTTTGGGAGAAGATGTTCAGTTTTGGAAATACTGAAAGTTTCCAAGGGAAGATGTCATTGGCAACTGAATTCCATAGTTTAAATTCAAAAGAGAAGACTAGGAAAGTTGTGGGAGATGGGCTAAATGAATGATAGGTATTAAGGAGGGCACTTGTGATGCACTGGGTGTTATATGTATGTATGTATAGTGAATAACTAAACTCTATACCTGAAACTAATTTTACTATATATGTTAACAAACTAGAATTTAAATTAAAAATTGAAATAAAAAACCAATCCACAATAAAAATAACAACAAACAAAAAAATTTCTGAATAGAAAGTATACTTAAATCTTTGAAAGTGGGTAACTTTATGGGAAACTCTTGAGTTTCTTTTGGCTGCTATAACAAATTATTACAAACTTGATGCCTTTAAATAACAGAAAATTACTCTCTCACAGTTCTGGCTACCGGATTTCCAAAATAAGTTTTTTCTTTCTTCTTCTTTCTTTTTTTACCTTTTTTCTTTTTTTTTCCAAAATCAGTGTCTGAGTCTATATCAAGGCATGTTCTCACTCTCTCTGGGAGCTAATGAAATTCCATTCCTTGTTTCTTTCATCTTCTAATGCTTTGGCTTAAAGCTCCATCACTTAGATGATTGCCTCCATGTTCACACTGCTTCATCCTCTTCTGTCTCTGTAAAATCTCCCTCTGCCTCCCTTATAGATGGGTATATGTGATTGTATTTAGGGCTCAAAAGGATGAAATAAGATAACTTCCATCTTAAGATACTTATTTAGTAACATCTGCAAAGACTTTTTACAAATAAAATAACATTCCCAGGTCTTAATATCTTTTTTTTGAGGTGGGGGGTCATTATTTAGTCTACTACAATCAGCAAAAGAATGAGTGTAGATATACAAGGATAAATAATGAACACTTATTGCCTCTTTTATTGTTTACAGCTTTATGGAAATATAATTGAAGTATTATAAACTGTTCATATATTGTGTAGTGTTTGATGAGTTTTGACACATATACATCAATGAAAACATTACCACTATCGAGGTAATAAACATTTGAATCACCCTGAAAAGTTTTATTGTTACCGCTATGTAATCTGTCCCTCATCCCTAGCTCAAACAGTGATTTTATAGATTATAGATTATTTTGAATTTTCTAGAATTAAAACAATGGAATTATGTGGAATACAGAATTTTCTGGGCAGTCTGGATTCACATTGCATAAAACACTGGTTTCATTCCTTTGCATTGCTGAGTGTATTCCATTGTATAAATATAACACAGTATTTTTATATTTCACTTTTTGATTAATATTTGGTTTGTATCCAATTTTTCTCTATTAGAAATAAAGATGCTATCAATATTCACCTAATGGCCTTCTTTAGATATGTGCTTTTATTTCTCTTGGGTAATTACCAAGAAGTGAAAGCTGATCTTATGCTATCTTTAGTATTTTAAAAAATTTTCTTTTAGAATAGTTTTAGATTTATGGAAAAGATGAAAAGATAGAATTCCTGTGTACTTTTCATTCAGTTTTCTTTATTGCTCATGTAATACGTAACTATGGTACACTTGTCACAAAGAATGAAGAATATAAAAGTAAATGCTTTATTTTAATTTCCTTGTTTTTTTTCTAATATTTTTTCCAGAATTCTATCTAGGATACCATATTACATTTAGTTATCACTCTCCTTAAGCTTTTCTAGACTGTGGTAATATTTTGGACTTCTTGTTTTTGATGACCCTCACAGTCTTGAGGCATACTGGTCAGGTAATTTGTAGAATGTCTTTCAGTTTGGGTTTGTCTGGTGTTTTGCTTGTGACTAGACAGGGGCTATGTCTTGCGTGAAATTCCACATAACTAAAGCACCATTCTTATCACATTCACATCAATGATATATGCTCTCAATATACTTTAGCACTGATAATGTTAAACTTGGTCACATGGCTGAGACAGTGTTTGTCAGTTTTCTCCATTGTAGAGTTACTGTTTTCTTCATATAGTAACATTTTTTAATTTACTTTTTAATTAACATATAATGTATTATTTGTTTCAGGGGTACAGTTCTTTTTATTTTAAATTACTGGCATAGATGATCCTTTATATAAGTTACATGTATAATCACATTCATCTGCACAATAATGCTGTATTTTTGCATGCAAAGTAGGTATTTGAAATCATTCATTCATATATTCGAGTGAAGAATAATTCAAGCAGGGGTGCCTCGATAGCTCAGTTGGTTAAGTCTCTGACTCTTGATTTTAGCTCAGGTCTCGATTTCAGGGTTGTGAGTTCAAGCATCACGCTGGGCTCCATGCTGGGCATAGAGCCTACTTAAAAAAAAATAATAAATAAAAGAATTCAAGCAACATGCAAAGCACAAGGTATATTTAAAAAATATTCTTAACCTTAATTAATTTGCAGACTAATTGTTTTAATCTCTTCTGTGAAGGACGTTGATATGTACAAAGTGTCATTCTGTCATATCAGTTGCACTTAAGTCTGGGGAGGGGCAGACATGGAAGGCTTTACAGAAGAGATATTAAAAATCTCATGTTCTGTAGAAAATCATTTGTGCAGTTGGAATTATAGTAATTCTGTGTCAATATAGTAACTTTTAAAGAAACTCTTAAACTGTTTTCCAAAGTGATTATAATATATTTCCTCTATGAGAGTTTCAGTTCCTCTCTTTGTCAACACTTTACATGGTCAGTCTTTGAAATTTATACATTCCAGTGGGTATGCAGTAGTTTTTCATTGTAGTCCTCACTTGTATTTTATTTGTATTTTCCTAATGACAAATGATGATTAGCCTCTCCCCATGTGCATATTTGCCATCCATAGATCTTCTTTAGAAAATTACTTTTTTCAAATCTTTTGTTCATTTTGAAATTAGCTTGTCATTTTATAATTGAGTTGTAAGCATTCTTTATTTTCTGGATATAAGTCCTTTATCAGATATGTTTTGAAAATATTTTCTCCAATTTTGTGTTTTAACTTTTATTTTTCATAAACGTAGCATTTGAGGAGCAGAAATTTTTAATTTTGATCAAGACTAGTTCATAAAATTTCCTTTTATGCTTTATATGTGTGTTACTATATCAGAAATGTTTGCCTAAAATCACCAAATGTTTTATGTTTTCTTTTAGAAGTTTAATAGTTTTAGCACCTATATCAAATCTGTGATATATACTAAGTTACTTATTATATAATATGTAAGTTAAGAGTTGAGGTTCTTTTTTAACATTAGATTTCCAATTTCCCTCTCTTGCAGATAATACTGTCTTTTTTGGACATCACTTATTAAAATTTGTCTTTACTACCTTTGAAAATCATTGTTACCAACTGTTTATCACCCTATTTCAGGGCTCTTGATTTTGTTCCATTTTTCTATATGTCTATTTTTAAACAAATACTCTATTGAGTATTATACTTTTGTATTTTCTTGAGATTAGTTATTATTAATACTCCAGCTTATTTTTTTCCAAAATTAAATACTTCACCACTCAAAAGTATAATATTTGCAATGTCTGACAGGCAATAAAAATGTTTAGACTTTCAAGAAAGGAGGAAACTATAACACACGTTTAAGAGAAAGATAAATAATAAAAACAGACCCAGAAAAACACAGTTGATAGAGTTAGTACACATGGATGTTAAATATGTGTTAATAATCTTATATCAAGAAGGAAGCAGAAATCTTAAGCATGACAAATAGATAAGAAAGATATACGGAAGATTCAGATCAAACTTCTAGAGATACAAACACTGTATTAGGTATAAAATATACTGGGTGGGATTAAGAGAAGTTAAGATACCACAAAAGAGATTACTAAACCTAACAAGAAACTTTAAAGATAAAACACAAATATAAAAAATGAGACAAACAAAGGAACAGAGACTAGTGAATCATGAGACATCAAGCACTATAGCATCTTTCAAGGATAATTTTTGTGTGCTACTAGTCCAATATCTGAAAACTGTTGTTTCATGTATTTGTCCAATTTATTATTGTTTAAGACTGAAATGTAAATCTGGTTTCCTAGAATTACACCATGGACAGGAGTGGAAATTTAGAACATATTGATTCTTTTTTTTTTTTAAAGATTTTATTTATTTGTCAGAGAGCACAAGTAGGGGTGCTGCAGGCAGAGGGAGAGAGAGAAGCAGGCTCCCTGCTGAGCAAGGAGCCCAATGTGGGGCTCGATCCCAGGACCCTGGGATCATGACCTGAGACGAAGGCAGACGCTTAACCAACTGAGCCACTCAGGCATTCCTAGAACATATTGATTCTGACCAAAGTTCTTACTATTTGTCTTTTACCTTATTTTTTGTGACCAAGCCAATACCCCATCCTTCAGGTAGTTTCAGTTACATTCCTTCAGGCCGACATTCCTGATAGGTACCCTAGCTACTTCAGAGTAGGAATACTGCTTTTAGTTTTACCAGTGGTTCTATGCTAAATCTCTGCTAACAACTTCCAGAATGCTCTGAAAGCAATATGCCTCTTGAATTTCACTAACAAATGTCAATTTTCTGGCATCACTCTTTTCTAGCATTCATTCATGAACTTAATTAGCTCAGTCTCTAAGTAACACTTATCTCTTCCTAGCCCAATTATATGAGGTATGTATTACTGAATATAAATCATAAAGGAAAATAATTTGTTCACAAAGCTATTTCCTTGATGCTTACCATTTAGGGGATATCATATCCTCTGAATTTGAATTTTTTTAACTATAAATAACCTGTTTGGAGATCCTGAGAGTAATTTATGGTTAGGCCTTGATTTATGAATGGATGAAATATGGGGCTTGGTTTTGTACCTACTGAGAAAGTTCTTGGCCCAAAATTGTTACCTCAAATCTCAGAACTTGATAATGAAAATGTCATTATTAATATAGTGATTTGAAAGAAATCGACATTGGTCTTAAGTATTTTACTTACATGTTACAAAGTAATAAATGAATACATTCTGAAAGGGATAGAAACATAAGCTTTATCAACTATACTTTGGCAGAAATTATTTTCTTGGTTTACTTTTTGGTAGTTACTGAAAATTATGAGTGAGACTATGTAGGAAAAGAATAGAGAGATCTTCAGGGATAATTGAAGGGGAAAAAAGCACTTACGTGCACAGGGGCTAAAGATAAACTACCAATTTTACGATTTTATCCGAAGCTGACCTTTAATATAGCATAAAACATCTGAAGTTAATGTTGTGGTCTGTAGCCATGTGACTAAATTAATCTACAGTGACCATTAAAGGGGCAACTGACAAATACTACACAAAACCCACAACCTATCTAGTTAATTATCTACATTACTACATTTCTCTTGAGAAAAAAATGAGCAATTTTGTTCTAAAAATAAATATAGATATATATTTAAGATGTGTTCTGTCTGTGCAGAGTTCTGTTTCAGGTTTTATTTTTAGCTGTGGCTGTTTTTTATTTTTAAGTATTGTTGGTATGATTTTTAATTTTTATTGATGTATAGTTGATATACAATGTTAATATCAGGAGTACAAGATAATGATTTGATAATTCTGCACATGTGGCATGCTCATCGTGATAAGGGTAATTACTCTCTATCACTTTATGCTGTTATTAATATATTATTAACTGTATTCCCTATGCTGTATTTTCATCAGCATGATTAATTATACTGAAAATTTGTACCTCTTAATACCCTTCACCTATTTCACCCATCCCAACCACTGCTCCCCATCCCCCTCCTTCTCTGGCCACTACCAGTTTTGGTCTCTTTATTTATTAGTCTGTTTTTGTCTGGTGTGTTTTTATCCAAAAATAAGTCATGATGTTTCTTTCTCTGACTTATTTCAATTAGTATAATAATCTGTAGGTCCATCCATGTTGTCACAAAGGCAAAAGTTCATTCTTTTTTGTGGCTGAGTAAAATTTATTGTGTGTATATATATCCTGATTTATTTATCCATTCGTCTATTGATAGACACTTAGGTCACCAATGAATCTTGGCTATTGTCAATATTGCAATAATCGTGGGGGTGCATATATAGTTTAGAATTAGTTTTTGATAAATTTTCTTTGGATAAAAACCCCGCAATAAAATTACTGATTAGTATGGTATTTCTATTTTTAATTTTTTGAGGAGCTTTCATATTATATTTCCAAATATTTTCTGTACCATTTTACATTTCACCAACAGCATATGAGGGTTCCCTTCTCTCTACATCATTGCCAATTCTTGTTCTTTTTTTTTTTAATTCTTGTTATTTCTTGTCCTTTTTGATACCAGCCATTATGACTGGTGTGAGGTGATATTTCACTGTGGTATCAATTTGCGCTTCCTTGTTGATAAGTGATGTTGAACATCTTTTCGGTATCTGTTGGCCATCTGTACGTCTTCTTTAGAAAAATATCTGTTCAGGGTCTCTGCCCATTTTGTAAATTAGATTACTATTTTTTTTTTTTTGGTGTTGAGTTGTATGAGTTCTTTATATACTTTGAGGATATTAATTCTTTATCTGCTACCATTTACAAATATCTTCTTCTACTTAGTTGGTTGCCTTTTTGTTTTGTTGATGTTTTGCTTCACTGTGCAAAAGTTTTTCAGTCTGATATGGTTCCAATTGTTTATTTTTGCTTTTGTTGCCCTTGTCTGAGTAGACATACCAGAAAAATATTGCTAAAGTTAATGTCCAAGAGATTACTGCCTGTATTTTCTTCTAGGAATGTTATGGTTTCAGGTTTCAAATTTATGTCTTTAATCCAATTTAAGCTTATTTATTTATTTATTTATTTATTTTTTAAAATTTTTATTGTTATGTTAATCACCATATATTACATCATTAGTTTTTGGTGCAGTGTTCCATGATTCATTGTTTGTTCATAACACCCAGTGCTCCATGCAGAACGTGCCCTCCTCAATACCCATCACCAGGCTAACCCATCCCCCTACCCCCCTCCCCTCTAGAACCCTCAGTTTGTTTTTCAGAGTCCATCATCTCTCATGGTTCGTCTCCCCCTCTGACATACTCCCCTTTTCTTCCTCTCCTGTTTTCTTCTTCTTTTTCTTTTTACTTAAAATATGTTGCATTATTTGTTTCAGAAGTACAGATCTGTGATTCAACAGTCTTGCACAATTCACAGCGCTCACCGTAGCACATACCCTCCCCAATATCTATCACCCAGCCACCCCATCCCTCCCACCCCCAACCACTCCAGTAACACTCAGTTTCTTTCCTGAGATTAAGAATTCCTCATATCAGTGAGGTCATGTGATACATGTCTTTCTCTGATTGACTTATTTCACTCAGCATAACACCCTCCAGTTCCATCCACGTCGTTGCAAATGGCAAGATCTCATTCCTTTTGATGGCTGCATAATATTCCATTGTGTATATATACCACATCTTCTTTATCCATTCATCTGTCGATGGGCATCTTGGCTCTTTCCACAGTTTGGCTATGGTGGACATTGCTGCTATAAACATTGGGGTACACGTACCCCTTTGGGTCCCTACATTTGTATCTTATTTTTGTGTATGGTCTAAGAAAGTGGTCCAGTTTTATTCTCATGCATATAACTGTCCTAATTTTCCCAGCACTGTTTGTTAAAGAGATTGTCTTTTCCTTATTGTATATTCTATGCCAGCATTTATATTCCATTTGTATTTAGTTGGAGTAATTTTTGTTTTTATCACTTCACTTTCTAACTGATCCATAGATGGGTCTTTTTTTATCCATTCAGTCATCCTATGTCTTTTGATTGGAACATTTAGATCATTTACATTTAAAGTAATTATTGATAGGTATGCACCAATAGTCATTTTGTTGTTTCCTGTTTTTTTTTTATTTTGTAGTCCTTCTTTGTTCTTTCTTTGCTTGTTCTTTTCCATGTGATTTGATAATTTTCTTTAGTATTATGCTTGTGTTTTTTGTATGATTGAGCCTGGCATCAGGCTCCATGCTGGACTCAAAGCCTGCTTAAGATTCTCTCTCCTTTTCCCTCTGCTCCTACCCTACTGCTTGTGCATGCACTCTCTCTCTCAAAAAAACTAAAAACGAAAAAACAAATAAAAATCATCCTAAGCATGTAATAGTCTACCTTAAGTTGATGGTCACTTAAATTCAGATATATTCTAAAAACACTACCTTTTTATCCTCCTGCCCACGTTTTATGTATGTGATGTCATATTTCACATTTTTTCTCTTTTTCTGAGTCCTCTAATTTTTAGTGTTACTGATTTTACTTTTGTCTTTCAACTTTCATATTATCTTTATAACTGATTGATCTACTACCTTTACTATATGTTTGCTTTTACCCATGCAATATTTTTCTTTCATAATTTTCTTGTCATGGCCTCTTCTCTTTCCATCTCCAGAAGTCTTTGACATTTTCTGTATGGCTAGTTTCATGGTGATGAACTCATTTAAATTTTGTCTGGGAAACTATCTCTCTTTCAATTCTGCATGATAACCTTGCTGGGTAGAGTATTCTTGGTTACAAGTTTTTTTCTCTCCAACACTTTGAATATATCATTTTACTCCTTTCTGGCCTGCAAATTTGCTGAAAAATCAGCTAATAGTCTTACACGGTTTCCCTTGTATGCACCTAGTTGCTTTTTACTTGCTATATTTAAGATTCTTCTTTTACCTTTAATTTTGTCATTTTAATTATTATCTCGGTGTAGATCTTGGCTTTATCTTGTTTGGGCCTCTCTGTGCTTCCTGGACTCAGATGTCTGCTTCCTTCCTAAGGTTAAGGAAGTTTTCAGCTGTTATTTCCTCAGATAAGTTTTCTGCCCCTTTCTCTCTCTCTTTTTTTTTCTGGGACCCCCATAAAGCAAATGTTAGTGTGCTTGTTTTCCCAGTGGTTCCCTAACCTATTTTCATATTTTTAAAAATTTCTTTTTGCTGTTCAGCTAGGTGATTTCCATTACCCTATCTTCCAGATTGTTGATCTTTTCTCCTACATCCTCTAATTGCTGTTGATTCCCTGTAGTGTATTTTTTTCAACTATTGTATTCTTCAGAACTGATTGACTCTTTTTTTAATGTTTTCTCTCTCATTGTTGAAGTCCTCACCGAGTTCATCCATTCTTTTCTCAAGTCCGGTGAGCATCTTTATCAACATTACTTTGAGCTCTTTATCAAGTAGGTTGCTTATCTCCATGTCATTTAGTTCCTTTTGTGATGTTTTGTTCTTTTATTTGGAGCATTTTCTTGTCTCCTTATTTTGTCTGACTTTATGTGTGTTTCTATGAATATTCTCCCAGTCTTGAAGGGGTGGCCTTTTGTAGGAACATGCCTTGTGTAGACTGTGTATGCCTGGTGGATTTAGCTGGCCAGCTGAGGCTTACTGGCATGGAATTTGGATTCTGGGTCACTCCACACAGGTGGCACAATGGCAGGGTAGCAGGAGCTGGAGTGGGTGCTGGGCTGGTGTCCTGGGGCTCTCTGTGCAGGAGCCCCCTGGCAAGACAGCTGGAACAGAAGCAGGTGCACCTGGGGTGTCATGGGTGCTTTTTGCCTGTGCTGCCTTGGCACAATGGATGAGTTTGTAGTGGGTGCAGGCTGGGGGTATCCTGGTATGCACCACATTTGGGCTGCCTGGTGGGATGGGTTGAGCTAAGGTGGGTATGGACAGGTGTGCTGAGCTAGTGTGGGCTAGGGGCCCAAGGCTTACTGAGGCAGCAGACTAGCTACAGCACCAGATCTTGCTTCTGTCTGTGCTATCAAGGTTGAGAGGGAATGTAAACAATAGGGCTCCCCAGCACTTTTGACCCTGGAGAGAATTCCAGGTGTTAACTCCACTGTTGGGTGGACACTTTAGGGTTAGTTCACTTATAGGTTAGTTTCCCTTTATTTTTTTTTATAAGATAATTAATACTTTAATTAGAACAACTGAGTGTGCTTTTTAAGAATACAGTGAGCTCATCAGTATCTCAAACAGTACTCTCTTGGCTTCTCTTCCTTTGCTTTGCTTTTAAAGAAAGTTTTTCCAGGTTAGTTTCCCTTTAAACTGTTGCTTTTTTTCTGTGCCTCAGGGCAGGCAAACCTGCATTGGTTCCTGAGTGATAGCTCTCCCTACTGAAGTTTGCAGCATTGGGATTGGGGTTTCCATTGTTACTGTGTCTGTGTCTCTCCTGTTGTTCTCTATGTGGTCTCTCTATCCTTTGTTAAATAGAAATCATTCAATCAGCCCTCAGTCATTCAGGAGGAATTGCTCCATATGTAGGTATAGATTTAGTATGTCCACAGAAGGAGGTGAGTCCAGGGTCTATCTACTCCACCATCTTAGACCCCTCCCTCTGTGCCTAGTTATTTTAATAGATATTTTCAGTTCATTAAAATTACACCAATTAAGGAAGTTGTTTTCTAAGAAATGAACACATCTCAAGATGGTTTGTCTTTCTTGGTCAAGGACTTTTCAAAGAAGAATTGAGACACTTGAATAAGGAGGGTATATTGGTCTCATCTAATTTCTTATACTGAAAGATGATAGAGAAGGAAAGAAGGAGCCTAAAACAATAGCAGAATCCACCTACTTCAAATGGCAATCCCATTTTGGTAGAAGACCCAGATTCCCTGGCAGGGCTATTCAGGGAAGCTTATGCTTACTTGAATCTGTTCACATCTAATGAATACAGATTTTTTTGAAAATTTGTGTGGCTGCTAAAGCCACAGAGTTGAAATATCTACTTACCATTTTGCAAAAAAAAATCTAATTTTATGGCTAAAATTTATATCTGTTGCTGACAGATAGTTTTAGTTATCTGAAGAGACAAGAGTAAGATAAGAGAAGGAAAAAAAGGAATTTCATTATATGAACTAAATATTTCAGAGAGTAAAGTTCCATTTTGTCTATAAAGACTCTACTTACTTAAAACCTCATTAATTATAACTACAGACATTTTGGAACTTATGTATTGGCTTGGATTACACTGTAACTTTTTCCAGTTTCTATTATAAGCTTGAAGACAGATACAAAACATTTGACAAAATGACACTTGTATTTCCTACTTGTATTTCCCCTCAGCAACAATAACTTGGCAGCCATCCATAGACAAAAATATCTTTGTGGGAAGTTTAAGATCAAGGTAGGATATTGTGAACTTCTGGAGGAGCCAAGACCAAGAAGGTCTAGTTTGAGGAAGCAGACCTGTGCCCAGGTGACCAACTCACTGACCGTAGACCTAAATCCAGACAGTGTTCTGCCACTCAGTGGACTAGGCTGCAACACCATTTGGCCTTGGTCCTGCCACTGGCACCATTCACCAAGGGACTCAGCAGGAGTCCACCCATACCCTGGGTAACAGACCAAGACCTGGTACTTGGCTGTGGACCCTAGATGACCTGTGACCCAGCTCTAGCCCCTCTTAGCTTCTAGTTCTGCCAGTCCAAAACCAGGCAGGAGACACACCTGTCCAAGATTTAAGGCAAGCCCTCTGGCTTTGGTCCAGTCCAATTGCAGATTCTGAAATGGCCCTGTAACTCAGTTTCATCCCCTCCCAGCTACAGTCTGGAAGTGATCCTGCCTGCTCAGAAATTCATGAGAAGACACACTCATCTGAGCCTTTGGAGGAAGGACTGCTGGCTTTGGTCTGAGTGCAGATAATAAAGCATCCCTGTGACTTGGTTCCTGCCCCTCTGAACTGTAGTCTGGGGCCAATACTGCCTATCCAGGTTTTTCCCAGTGACCAGGTTGGAGCTCTTCTAGGGACCGAGGGGGAGCAACACCTATCTGGCAAACCTGATTACATGCATGCTATTAAAATCCATAAAATGGCTTAATGGATGAAAAAAAGGTATAGAACAATATTCTGTCTATATTATTAGAACTGAAGAGAGAAACAGGCAGCGATACAATAATAGGTAACTTCAATATCCCACCTTCATAAATGAATGGATCTTCCCAACAGATAATCAATAAGGAAACATTGGACTTCAATAACATTACAGATCAAATGGATTTATCAAACATATATAGAACAGTTTATCCAACACAGCAGAATACACATTATTCTCAAGTATACAAAAACATCCTGCAAGATAGTCTATATGTTGGGTTACAGAACAAGTTTTAATAAATTTAAGTTTGAAATCATATCAAGTATTTTTTCTGTCCAGTATGGTATAAAGCTATAAATCAGTAACAGGAAAATTGAAAAATTCACAAACAAGAGCAAATTAAACATCACATTTCTAACAACAATGGGTCAAGAAAGAAATCAAAAGGGAAATAAAAAGTTTTAAGATAGACAAAAATGAAAATACAAATGCCAGATCTTGCAGGATGTAGAAAAAGCAAATTTATAAGGGAAATTTAGAGTGATAAATACCATTAACAATAACAAAAAAAAAACCCCTCAAACCAACAAATTTATTCCAAGGATCTATAAAAATAACAAAATACTAAACACAAATTTAGCAGAAGGAAGGAAATAATAAAGTTAGAGCAGAAATACATGAAATTGAGACTTGAAAGACAATAAGGAAGATAAACTAAGAGTTGGTTTCTTGAAAAGATAAACATATTGACAAAACTTTAGCAAGACTGCTGAGAAATAAAAGGACTGCATTATAAATGAGAGAGGAGATATTACAACTGATACTACAGAAATACAAATGATTATAAGAGACTGCTATGAAAAATTATATGCCAACAAATTAGAAAACCTAAAAGAAATTGATAAATTCCCAGAAACATACAAACTTCTAAGATTGAATCATGAAGAAATAGAAAACCTTAACAGAACAATAATGGGCAAGAAGATTGAAGCAGTAATCAAAAACCTCCCAACACACAAAAAAAGTAGTGAGTTCTACTAATCACTTAAAGATTTTCTGTCCTTTTCAAACTCTTCCAAAAAATTGAAGAGGTGTAAATACTTGCAGATTCATTTCATGAGGCCAGCATTACCCTCATACCAAAGCTAGACAAGGATACTTCAAGAAAATAACATTCCACGCTAATATCATGCAAAAATCCTCAACAAAATGCTATTAAACCAAATTCAACAGCACATTAAAAGAACCATACACAGTGATGAGGTGGGATTTATCCCCAGGATGCCAGGGTGGTTAAATACATGCAAAACAATAAACATGATATACCATATTAACAGAATAAAGGATAAGACTCCCATAATCATTTCAATAGATGTGGGAAAAAAAAAAAAAACATGAGAAAAGTCAACATCCATTCATGATAAAAACTAAACAAATTAGTATAGAATGGATGTACCTCAACATAATAAAGTCCAAATATGATGAGCCCACAGCTAACCTCCTAATCAATGCTAAGAAGCTGAAAGCTTTCCCTTTAAGATCAAGAATAAGACAAGGGTATCCACTCTTACCACTTCTATTCAATATAATATTGGAAGTCCTAGCCAGAGAAATTTGGCAAGAAAAGAAATAAAAGTTATCTAAGTCAGAAAGGAAGAAGTTAAATTTGTCTCCTTTTGCAGATGATATGATCTTACATATAGAAAACACCATCAAAAAACACCAAAAGCAGCACCTGCGTGGTTCAGTTGGTTAGGCGTCTGTCTTTGGCTCAGGTTGTGATCCCAGAATCTTGGGATTGAGCCCCATTTTGGGCTCCCCGCTCAGCGAGAATCCTGCTTCTCCCTCTGCCTGCCACTCCCCCTGCTTTTGCTCTCTCATTCTCTCTCTCTCTGTCAAATAAATAAATAAATAAAATCTTAAAAAAAATCAAAGAATGGTTAAAACTAAAATAAACTTGTTTAAGTTTCAGTATATAAAATCAATACATAAGATCAGTTGCATTTCTATATACAATAAACAATTCAAAAAAGAAATTAGGAAAATAATCCCTTTTACAATAACATTAAAAAGAATAAAATACTGAGGGAGGATTTAGCCAAGAAGTAGAAGTTCTGTACACTGAAAATTATAAAATATTGATAAGAGAAGTTGAAAAGACACAAATGGAAAAATACTCTGTGTTCATTGTTTAGAAGAACTATTATTGGTAAGAGATTCACATCACCCAGAGCAATCTACACATTCAATATAATCCCTATTAAAATTGCAATAGCATTTTTGACATAAATAGGAAAAGCAATCCTAAAATTAGTTTGGAACCACAAAAAAAAATCTCAAATAGCCAAAGCAATCTTGAGAAAGAAGAAAGCTGGAGGCACCATACTTCCTGATTTCAAACTGTATTACAAAGCTATAGTAATCAAAATAGTATGGTACTGGCATAAAAGGAGACACATAGAGACCTAGGAAACAGAATTAAGAGCCTAGAAATAAACCCATGCATATTTAATTAATCTTTGACAAGGATGCTAAGAATAAACAATAAAGCAATGGTAGTCTTTTCAATAAATGGTGCTAGGAAAATTGAATATCCACATACAAAGACTGAAATTAAACACCTTATACCATACAGAGAAAGGATTATACCATACTCAAAATGGATTAAAGATTTAAATGTAAGACCTGAAACCATGAAACTTCTAGAAGAAAACATAGGGGAAAAGCTCCTTGACCTTAGTCTTGGCAATGATTGGATTTGACACCAAAAGCATAAGCAACAAAAGCAAAAATAAACAAATGGGACTGCCTCAAACTAAAAGGCTTCTCTATTGCAAAAGAAAAGCCTCGTACAGTATTGGTGGAAATATAAATTGATATAGCCATTATGGAAAATGTATGGAAACTCATCAAAAAATTAAAAATAAAACTCCCATATGTTCTAGCAATCCCACTTCTGGGTACATATCCAAAGGAAATGAAATCAGGGTCTCAAAAAGATATCTGTACTCCCATGTTCATTATAGCATTATTCAAAATAGCCAAGATATGGACACAACTTAAATGTCCACTGATAGATGAATGGATGAGACAATGTCATATATGATGGAGTATTATTCAGTCTTTTTTTAAATTTAACTTTATTATGTTAATCACCATACAGTACATCATTAGTTTTTGATGGACAGTCTTAACATGGAAGGAAATCCGGCTATTTCCACTGAACCTAGAAGATATTATATTAAGTGAAATATGCCAGACATAGAAAGACAAATACTCATTTGTAAATTCTCATTTATAGGTAGAATCTAAAAAAATAAAACTCATAGAGTCAGGAGAATGTAGTTGTTCAGAGCTGGGGATAAGGGGAAGTGAGGAGATGTTGGTGAAAGGGTACAAATTTTCAGTTAGAAGATAAATAGATTCTGGGGATCTATTGGAGCAGAATGATGATTATAGTTAATAATATTATATACTAGAAACTTGCTAAAAGTAGACCTTAAGTTTCTCACTGCACACACACACACACACACACGGTAACTATGTGAGTTGAGGGGTATGTTAACTTGATCATCACGTACACCTTTTAAAAATCATATAAAGCAATATTTTATTGAAACAATAGCTAATATTAAGTTAACTCTATTTCAAACTCAGCACTATACAACTATGGGAAATGAAAATGAAGCAAAATAATTAACATTAAAATGTCGCAGGCCCTCGATCCTCAAATGCATTCTTCTACATAAGAGATACTGACTTGGGGGCACCTGGGTGGCTCAGTCGGTTAAGCATCTGCCTTTGGCTCGGGTCATGACTCAGGGTCCTAGGATCTAGTCCTGTGTTAAGCTCCCTGCTCAGCAGGGAGTCTGCTTTTCCCTCTGCCCCTTCCCCGCTCATGCTCTCCCTCTCTTCTCAGATAAGTAAAATTAAAAAAAAAAAGATACCCAGATTTTAACATATGTATGACACACATAATATGGAAATAATTTTTTCTGTGTAGCATAAGAGTGCTTAAATAAGTAATAAGGCCTATAGCACAATATTGGTGAATATTAACAATATTAAAAGAATTGTACAGTAAAATTAGTTTTATATAATACACTATGATTTGTACAGTGTTTTGTATACATTATCTAATTTGATCTCCACATTAAGACTGTCAATAAGAAATATCCAATATCTGTAACTGGTATGATCTTCATGAATTCTATGTATAATTATTATAACTTTTATACTTTCTACAATGGCTCATAAAACCAGAATTTGATTAAATCTATTTGAGTCCAAATTCTGCACATGTAACCACTGTGGCCTGCAGTTTCTAAGCATATCATATTAATACAAATTATGGCCCAATGATATAAATATATAGAATGTGATTTATTTTTGAGATTTGAAAGCGAAAAATATGTATACACATCTTGTATTTCGCACAGGCCAAACTATGTTTTTTGGGCGGGGTGGGGGGAATGCTCCTTTTGGTATTTTGGATCTCAGGGAAGGAAAAATATTTTCTTCAATTATGAAGCAACAAGCATACATTATATTCAATTAGTTATTCAGAATAACTGTATAAGCTTCTCTTCTATCAAATCCAGTGGCCAAAGGATGATTTAAATAAATAGCTCCTTACGAACTGGTAGGAGTTACAAAGTCTTTATCTTGATTTTTTCCACTTTAAGTTTAGTAAGAAAATGTTGTTTTTAATAAGTTAGGAACATAAAATGCACATCTGAGTTATTTGTTACTAGATGGAACTGTAGGTATCAATTTATCTAGATGTTATATTTTCTATTACAATTTGAAAAAGACTTCCAATTCTCAAGAATTTAATAGACCCTTAACAATATTTAATCAAATCATGTATATATTCATTGGTCCTAGATTTATAACTAAATAAAATAAATCTAACACTTCAAATATTTGAAAACAATCCTGTCTCCTTTCTCTTGTTCTTGAATGTAGATATTACATGGATATCCACCTGTTTGTCAATATCTCCTTTCAAGGGTTCCTCACAGAAGGTAAGAAGAATAATTCTTATTTTTGTTTTTTCTTCTTAAAAAATAAAGACTGAGTTAATGTTAAAATTATTTTAAATCCCAAGTTTCTGAAATATTCCCTTCCTTGAGCAAATCTCAAAATTTGACCAGGTTTGTTTGATCCATTTGGCATAAATCATTGTTTCTGAAATTGGAATATTATATACAAGATAGCCAAGCCAATTTTAATGAATCTTTCATAAATGACCACAGAATATTTTATAAGCATAACACATTTTTTGCCGAAAGTTTTTTTCTAATGCCTTCACCAGTTCAAGTAAATATGAAAAGGAAATAAAATCTCTCTACAAAGGATAATAATTTTATGTGTACTATAAAAAGTGAGAGGAAGAAACTAATTTTTGTTTGATTAGTGGGTCAAATTAAAGTATTATTTTAATTATTTAACATCTACCATTGCTAATGAATTGTACTTGGTAATTTTCCAACAGGCTTTATAGCTTTTAAAGTTTACCTCATGAAAGAAAAGAAAATTGTGAAGATAAAGAATGTTTCTAATAGTTTTACATTTTGGCTATTTTAGAAATTATGGAAGACTATGTTATACCTTTGACTTTCTTCTTCTTTAATTGTATACATAGTTGATCTTAGAAAAAAGGGAAATTGAAAAATGGACATTGATAAACTCTCTAAAACATAAAATAAAAGTCACCAAATAAATAAAAATGCTATCCTCAAGGAGAGATATTAAGAATTAAAATGGTTTATCAAAGGCAATTAGAAAAATGGTTTCATATGAAAGCTGAATGATGACAATTTAAAAAGAAATAAAATATATTTTAAAAATTATAAATGTACATCTTATTATTACAAAGTTTGTATTTTTAATTTATTAACCAGTAAAAATATACTTAAGAAATAAACTACAGTTGACCCTTGAACAACATGGGTTTGAACTATGCAGGTCCACTTATGCATGAATTTTTTTCAATAAATACAGTATAGTACTATAAAAGTATTTTCTCTTCTTTGTGATTTTCCTAATAACATTCATTTTCTCTAGGCTATTTTATTGTTATAATACAGTATTTAATACAGATAACATATAAAACATGTGTTAAGTGAGTTTTTATATTATTGGTAAGGATTCCAGTCCATAGTAGGCTATTAGCAGTTAAGTTTTTGGGGAGTCAAAATTGATAATTGAGTGGCTGCACCAGCTTGCATTCCCACCAACAGTGGGAATGACTTTATAACATAACTTTATAACACTCCCTTCACTCCTTCTATGACCTTAATGACAAATCAAAAGAAAAGTCATCCAACTTTCTCTGCATCCCCGCCAACATCTGTTGTTTCCTGACTTGTTAATTCTAGCTGTTCTGACTGGTGTGAGGTGATATCTCATTGAGGTTTTGATTTGGATTTCCCTGATGCTGAGCAATGTTGAACACTTTTTCATGTGTCTGTTGGCCATTGGGATGTCTTCTTTGGAAAAATGTCTGTTCATGTCCTCTGCCCATTTCTTGACTGGATCATTTGTTCTTTGGGTGTTGAGTTTGATAAGTTCTTTATAGATTTTGGATACTAGCCCTTTATTGCACAATTCACAGCGCTCACCATAGCACATACCCTCCCCAATGTCTATCACCCAGTCACCCCATCCCTCCCGCCCCCCACCACTCCAGCAAACCTCAGTTTGTCTCCTGAGATTAAGAATTCCTCATATCAGTTAGGTCGTATGATACATGTCTTTCTCTGATTGACTTATTTCGCTCAGCATAACACTCTCCAGTTCCATCCACCTCATTACAAATGGAAAGATTTCATTCCTATTGATGGCTGCATAATATTCCATTTTATATATATACCACATCTTCTTTATCCATTCATCTGTCCATGGACATCTTGGCTCTTTCCACAGTTTGGCTATTGTGGACATTGCTGCTATAAACATTGGGGTGTACGTACCCCTTCGGATCCCTACATTTTTATCTTTGGGGTAAATTGTAGGGTAGCACACAGATCTGTACCTCTGAAACAAATAATACATTATATGTTAAAAAAAAGAAGAAGAAGAAGAAGATAGCAAGAGAGAAAGAATGAAGGGAGGGAAATCGGAGGGGGAGATGAACCATGAGAGACGATGGACTCTGTAAAACAAACTGAGGGTTCTAGAGGGGAGGGGGATGGGAGGATGGGTTAGCCTGGTGATGCGTATTAAAGAGGGCACGTTCTGCATGGAGCATTGGGTGTTATACGCAAATAATGAATCATGGAACACTACATCAAAAACTAATGATGTAATGTATGGTGATTAACATAATAATAAAAACCAAAAAAAACCCCTGATACTTGAATTAGGGTTAGGCACTTCCAGCCCTGGTGTTTTGTTTTTTTTTAAGATTTTATTTATTTATTTGACAGAGATAGCGAGAGCAAGAACACAAGCAGGGGGAGTGGGAGAGGGAGAAGCAGGCCTCCCGCGGAGCAGGGAGCCCGATGTGGGACTCGATCCCAGGACCCTGAGATCATGACCTGAGCCGAAGGCAGACGCTTAATGACTGAGCTACCCAGGCGCCCCCAGCCCTGGTGTTTTTCAGGGGTCAACTGTATTTTCTATGTGTAATTTTTAAGGTGATTATTATTTAAACCTATTATCTCACTTTACACTTGCCATTCAAAATGTATGACATGTAATTTCACTGTATATGATATAAAACTTTATTATTTGAAAAGAGAATCAATTGACCATAGAAAAGTTGAAAAAAATCACTGTTAATTACACATCAACTGATTTCTCATAAATAACTGAACAGGTTTTCAATATGGTTAGAGATTTGAAAGAGTTAACATTTTGACATTATCGTTAAAATGTTACGAATTTGGAAACTTCCTTATAACTCTCATATCATAATTCTAAGTGTGTTTCTCTGAGTACTCTTTCCCCAGGATCTCAATAGTATTATTATGAAAATAATTCTCAGTTCAAAAAGGCTTGAAAAATCATGGGTTAACAAAACTAAAGAAGCAGCTTTAGCTTTTGTAGGCCTCAACATTTCAAAGTGCCATGTAAACTGTAATAAAAACACAATGAAACATTTCCTGAACTCATTTTATCATGGAATACTTACAGGACAACATATTTTGGGGAGACTATTTTGTTCTATAACAGAAAAAACATCTATTTTGTGTGGACTCATACTTTTGTAAAATACAATAAAAACAAAGACATACAAAATATGAGTTCCTATTTTTAATAATTAGATCCAAAAGACATAAAATTAACCTACCCAGTTACTATAAATATTCCTACATGCTTAGTCTCTTTTTCTGTACTTCATTTTATCATGTTCCCAAAACACACAGGTGTTGACTGACAACAATGCGGGGGTCAGATTTTAAGTAGCAATGCTTTCCACAGTACAATTTGTGAAACATAACTTTATAACCCTCTCTTCACTCCTTCTATGACCTTAATGACAAATCAAAAGAAAAGTCATCCAACTTTGCCTGCACTTTTCTGTTGAGGATAACTGAGTAACTGCCAAATTACCCTGTTTTTTTTTTTTTTTAATTCCTTCCCTTCCTCCTTTATCCCTTCTTTCTCTTCCTCTCTCCCTTCTTTTCCCTCTAATAGCAATAATGATCCATTGTTTAAAAAAATCTTTAGTCACAAACTGTAACTCTTTGTCAGATATGGATGCTGTGGGAAATATAAATTAAATAATTGTTCTCCCCTTAAGGAGATGGTACTTGTACAAGTTGTTGTAATGTAAGTGCAATAATACCACAAAAAATATCAAATAGTGTGCAATAAGAATTCAGAAAACTCAGAATTCTCTTTTTTGGGGACCCATATTCTTTTTATCTTTCATGCACTTGTATTATTTATGCTTTCAGTAGTCATGCAGCAGGTCTAATACTTCTGTAGCTCAGCCAGCTTGAATATATTTAGGGAGAGCTGCTACTTCCGCCCAACACCTGTTGTTTTTAATGCTCAAAACCACCGATATTGGCAACTATTTGGTTGTTGCATGATTTTATATCTACTCAAACCAGTTCTTACATTTCTATCACAAAGTAAGTGCGATATACTGGAAGGAAGATAGGCTTATTAAGTTACCTTGTCAGTTTATGTAAAATCAAATAACATATATGACCTTCAGTCAATTAACTATATTCAGGTCACACAACTGGGAAAACTGTTTTGTATGTTTGATAAGATTATCTAGAAGCTTATCAATTTTACTAATCTTTTCAAATAGCTTTTGGTTTCATTGATTTTTCTCCATTGATTTTTCTCTTTTCCACTAATTTCTGCTCCTGTTTTTATTATTTCCTTCCATCTGTTCACTTTTTGTATAATTGCTCTTCTTTTTCTTGTTTCTCAAGGTAGATGCTGAGATCATTGATTTTTAGCCTTTCTTATTTTTTAATACAAGTATTGATTGCTATAAACTTCTTTCTAAGCATGACTTTATTTATTCACACATATTTGATATGTTCTATTTTTATGTTAATTCAGTTTAAAATACTTTCTAATTTTCTTGTGATTTTTTTGAAATGAGTTATTTAGAGGTATGTTATTTAAATTCCAAATATTTGTTTTCCGTATATATTTTCCATATATATTTCTGGCATGGATTTGCACTTTAATCCTATTGCAATCAGAGAACACAATGCAGACTTATTTTATTCTATTTCAATTTATTGCACTTTGCAGATATTGTGTTTATTTTTTTTAAAGATTTTGTTTATTTGAGAGAGAGAATGAGAGAGAGAGAGTACATGAGAGGGGGGAAGGTCAGAGGGAGGAGCAGACTCCCCGCTGAGCAGGGAGTCGGATGCGAGACTCGATCCTGGGACTCCAGGATCATGACCTGAGCCGAAGGCAGTCGCTTAACCAACCGAGCCACCCAGGTGCCCTATTGTGTGTTTTTTTTTTTTAAATTGAAGGTTTGTCAATGGCAACTGTGTGTCAAGCAAGTTTACCAGCATCATTTTTCCAACAGCAGCTGCTTACTTTGTGTGTCTCTGTGTCTCATTTTGGTAAATGTGCAATATTTCAAACTTTTTCATTATTACTGTATTTGCTATGCTGACTTGTGATCAGTGATCCTGAATGTTACTATTGTGTTTTGGGGCCCCACAAACTGTATCCATATAAGACAGTTAACCTAGTTGATAAATGTATGTATTCTGAATGCTCCACTGACAAGCATTTCACCCATTTCTCTCCATCTCCATTGGCCTCCCTATTCCATGATATACATCAGTATTGAAATAACTACAATGGCTTCTAAGTGTTCAAGTGAAAGGAAGAGTCTCACATCTCTCACTTAAAATCAAAAGCTAGAAATAATTAAGCTTAGTGAGGAAGGCAGGCCAAAAGCCACGATAGGCCAAAAGCCAGGCCTCTTGTACCAGTTAGCCAAATTGTGAATGCAAAGGAAAAGTTCTTGAAGTAAATTAAAAGTGCTACTTCAGTGAACACATGAATGACAAGAAAGCAAAATAGCCTTATTGCTGATATGAAGAAAGTTTTAGAAGTCTGGATCGATGATCAAAGCAGCCACAACATTTCCTTAAGCCAAAACCTAATCCAGAGCAAGGCCCTAACTTGCTTCAATTCTGTGGAAGTTGAAAGAGGTGAGGTAGGCGAAGAAGAAATGTTTGAAGCTGGCAGAGGTTGGTTCATGAGCTTTAAGGAAATAAGCCATCTCCATAACATAAAAGTACAAGGTGAAGCAGTAAGTGCTGATGTAGAAGCTGCAGTAAGTTAACCCGATCTAGCTAATTAATGAAAATGGCTAAAACAACAGATTTTCAATGTAGATGAAACAGCTTTCATTGGAAGGCGAGGCCATCAGTGCGCCTGGATGGCTCAGTCAGTTAGGTGTCTGCCTTTGGCTCAGGTCATGATCCCAGGGTCCTGGGATCAAGTCCCGCATTGGGCTCCCTGTTCAGTGGGGAATCTGCTTCTCCCTCTCCCTCTGCCCCTCCCCTCTGCTTGTGCTCTCTCTCTCTCTCTCTCTCTCTCACAGATATATAAATAAATAAAATATTAAAAAAAAAAGGAAAGGCCATCTAGGACTTTCATATCTAGAGAGGGAAACTCACTGCCTGGCTTCAAAGCTTCAACAGATAAGCTGATTTTCTTGTTAGAGGCTAATGCAGCTGGTAACTTTAAGTTGAAGACAGTGTTAATTCACCATTCTGAAAATTGTAGGGTCTTTAAGAATTATGCTAAATCTACTCTGCCTGTGCTCTATAAATGGAACTATAAAGTCTGGATGACAGTACATCCATTTACAGCATATTTTACTGAATATCTTAAGCCCACTGTTGAGAAATACAGCTCATAAAAAAAGATTTCTTTCAGAATACTATTGTTCACTGACAATGCACCTGGTCCCCCAAGAGCTCTCATAGAGATATACAAAAGACAATCATGCCTGCTAACACAATATTCATTCTGTAGCCCATGAATCAAGAAGTAATTTCAACTTTCAAGTCATTATTTAAGAAACACATTTTGTAAGGCTATAACTGCCATAAATGATTCCTCTGATATATCTGGGCAAAGTACATTGGAAAACTTCTGGAAAGGGTTCACCATTCTAGATGCCATTAAGAACATGTGTGATTCACAGGAAGAGGTCCAAATATCAACATTAACAAGAATTTGGAGAAAGTTGATTCCAGCTCTCATGGATGATTGTGAGGGATTCAAGACTTCGGTGGAGCAAGTAACTGCAGATGTGGTGGAAACAGGAAGAGATCTAGAATTAGACATGGAGACTGAAAATGTGACTGAGTCATTGTGATCTCATAAAACTCAAATAAATGAGGAGTTGCTTTTTTTTTCTAAGATTTTATTTTAGAGAGAGAGCGAGTGTGTAAGCATGGGGAAGGGCAGAGGAAGAGGAAGAAAATCTTACGCAGACTCTGAGCTGAGAGCAGAGCCCAACTCTGGGCTTGATCTCAGACCCTGAGATCATGACCTGAGCCAAACGAACTGAGCCACACAGGTGCCCTGAGCAATGGGCAAAGAAAGCAGTTTCTTGGGGGCTCCTGGGTGGCTTAGTCATTAAGCAAATGCCTTTGGCTGAGGTCATGATCCCAGGACATCATGATCCCAGGGTCCTGGGATTGAGCCTCACATGGGGCTCCTTGCTCAGCCGGAAGCCTGCTTCTCCCTCTCCCACTCCCCCTACTTGTGTTCCCTCTCTCACTGTGTCTCTGTCAAATAAATAAATCTTAAAAAAAAAGGAAAAAAATTAGTTTAAATAAAGAAAGTGGTTTCTTGAGATGGACTCTATTCCTGGTGAAGATACTGTAAAGATTGTTGAAATGATAACAAAGGATTTAGAATATTACATAAATTAAGTTGATAAAGCAGTGGCAGGGTTTAAGAGACTTGCCTTCAATATTTGAAGAAGTTCTATGGGTAAAATGCCATCAAATGGCATCGCATACTACAGAGAATCATTCATGAAAGGAAGAGTTAATTAATACAGAAAACTGCATTGTTGTCTGATTTAAGAAATTGCCACAGCCACCCCAACTTGAGCAACCATCACCGTCATCAGTCAGCATCCATCAACATCAAGGCAAGAAACCTCCACCAATGGAAAGACTATGACTCACGAAAAGCTCAGATGATAGGTAACGTTTTTTAGCAGTAATTTTTTTTTTAAAGATTTTATTTATTTGACAGAGAGAGACACAGTGAAAGAGCGAGCACAAGCAGGGGGAATGGGAGAAGCAGGCTTCCCATGGAGCAGGGAGGCCTATGTGAGGCTTGATCCCAGGACCCTGGGATCATGACCTGAGCTGAAGGCAGATGCGTAACAACTAAGCCACCCAGGCGTCCCTAGCAGTAATTTTTAATTAAAGTGTGTAATTGTGTTTTTAGTCCATTTACATTAACATAACTACTACGATCAATTTTAATCAGTATTTTACTATTTACTTTCTACTTTGTTTCCCCTTTTCTCTTTGCTTGTCTTCTTTTGGATAAATTTAATTCATTTAAGATTTTATCTCCACTATTGATTAATTAGTTCTCTATTTTTTTGATTGAAATATAGCTAATGCAGAATATTACATTATTTTCAAGTGTACAACATAGTGAATTGGCAACTTTGTTGTAAATTAACTGATCATGTTTGCATGGGTTTATTTCTGGGGTCTCTATTTTGTTCTATTGATCTATGTGTCTGTTTTTATGCCAATACCATACTCTTTTGGTTATTATAGCTTTGTAATATAGTTTGAAATCAGGGAGTATGATCCTCCTGCTTTGTCTTCATTGTCAACATTATTTGGCTATTTGGAGTGTTTTATGGTTCCATACAAATTATCAGGTTGTTTGTTCTACTTCTATGAAATATGTTGATGGTTTTTATAGGTATTGCATTGAATCTGTAGATTATTTTTTATCCAAAATGGACATTTTAACTATTCTTTCATTCTTTCAGTCATGAGCATGGAGTATCTGTCCATTTATTTTTGTCTTCCTCCATTTCTTTCGCTAATGTCTTATGTTTTTTAGCGTATATGTCTTTCATCTGCTTAAATTTATTTCTAGACATTTTATTAATTTTGACACAATTGTAAATATTGATTTTGTATCCTGTAATTTCATTTCATTTTACTTTTTTTAAAGATGTTTATTTGATAGCGAGAAAGCGAGAGGGGGAGTGGCAGATGGAGAGAGAATCATAAGCAGGCTCCTCACCCCAGCACAGAGCCCAATGTAGGGCTCAATTCCACCTTCTCTGAGGTCATGAGCTGAAATCAAGAGTCCTATGCTTAACTGACTGCACCACCCAGGCATCCCTGTATCCTGCAATTTAAATGAATTTATTTATTCTGACTTTTTTAAGTGAAAACTTGTGGGTTTTGGATATATAATATCATGTATTTGGCAAAGAGTGACTGTTTTACTTCTTCCTTTCCAATTAGGATGAATTTAATTTATTTCTTTTTTTCTTGCCTAAATGCATTGGCTAGGACTTCCAATGCTATGTTGAATAAAGTGGCAGAAGTGCACATCCTTGTCTTCTCTTAATCTTAGAGTATAATGTTAGCTGTGACATTGTCATATATAACCATTATTATGTTGAGATATGTTCCCTCTATGCCCACTTTTCTTAGAAATTTTATCATAAATGGATGTTGAATTTTGTCCATGAGTTTTCTGTATCTATTGAGATGATCATATGATTATTTTCCTACATTCTATCAATGTGATGTATCACATTGATTGATTTGGGGAAGTTGACCCATCCCTGCATCTCTGGAATAATATTCACTTGATGATGGTGTATGATCTTTTTAATGTATTATTCAATTTTATTTGCTAATCTCTTTATTGAAGTATAATTAACATACACTGTTATATTAGTTTCAGGTATACAATAAAATGATTCAGCAATTCTATACATTACTTAGTGCTCATCGTGAGTGTACTTTTAATCCCCTTCAGCTATTTCACCCATCTCCTCAAACCTCCCCTCCATCAACCATCATTTTGTTCTCTATAACTAAGACTGTTTTTTTTTAAACAAAAAGCTTCAACCAACAAACAAAAAAATTTTTTTTTTGCTTGTCTATTTTTCTTTGTCCACTTGTTTCTTAAATTCCACAGAAGAGTAAAATCATGTTATTTATTTCTCTCTGTCAGACTTATTTCATTCAGCATTATATCCTCTAAGTCCATCCATGTTGTTACAAATGTCAGGATTTAATTCTTTTTTATGGCTGAGTAAATATTATATATATAATATACATATATAATTATATATTTATGGAAATAAATTGTATATATTTATGAAAGCGACCTAAGTGCCCATTGACAAAGGAATGGATCTCACTTCTTCATCCATTCATCTGTCAATGGACACTTAGGTTGCTTCCATAATTTGGTTATTGTAACTAATGCTGCAATAAACATAGGGGTGCATATATCTTTTCAAATTAGCATAATTTTCTTTGTGTAAATAGCCAATAGTGGAATTGATGGGTCATATGGTAATTCTATTTTTAATTTTTTGGGGAACTTACATACTGTTTTCCACAATGGCTGCACAAGCTTACATTCCCACCAACAGTGTACAAGTGTTCATTTTCTCCATATCCTTGCCAACACTTGTCACTTACTGTCTTTTTGAATTTAACAATTCTGACAGGTGTCAGGTGACATCTCATTGAGGGTTTAGTTTGCATTTCCTGATGAATGGTGATGTGGGGATCTTTTCATGTGTCTATTGGCCATCTGTATGTCTTTGGAAAATTGTCTATTCATCTCTCATGTCCATTTTTTTTAATTGGAGTATTTCATTTTGGGTGATGAGTGGTATAAGTTCCTTATATATTTTGGATATTAATCCCTTATCTGATACATCATTTGCAATTGTATTCCCCAATGGTAGGTTGTCTTTTTGTTTTGTTGATGGTTTTCTTCACAATACAGAAGGTTTTTATTTTTATGCAATCCCAATTGTTTAATTTTGCTTTTTTTCCCTTGCCAAAGGAGACATATCTAGAAAAATATTTTTATGGCTGATGTCAGAGAATACTGCCTATGTGTTCTTCTAGGAATTTTATGGTTTCAGGTATCCCATTTAAGTCTTTAATCCATTTTCAGTTCATTTTTGTGTATGGTATAATAATGTGGTCCAGTTGCATTCTTCTGAAAGTGGCTGCTAGTTTTCCCAACACCATTTGTTGAAGAGACTGTCTTTTCCCCACTGTATATTCTTGCCTCCTTTGTCATGGTTTACTTGGTTATATAATCTTGAGTTTATTTCTGGTCTCTCTATTCTGTTTCATGGATCTATGTGTTTGGTTTTGTGCCAGTACCATACTGTTTTCATTACTACAGCTTGGTTGTATATGTTGAAGTCTGGGATTGTGATACCTCCAGTTTTCTTCTTCTTCTTTTTCCCCTAGAAGATTGTTTGGTTATTCAGGGTCTTTCATGGTTCAATATAAATTTTAGTATTTGTTCTAATTCTGTATAGAATGCTGTTGGTATTTTGATAGGAATTCCATTAATTATGTAGATTGCTTTGAGTAAGTATGGATATTTTAACAGTATTTGTTCTCCCAATCATGAGCATTGAATATCTTTTCATTTCTTTGTGTTGTTGTCAATTTCTTTCATTGATGTTTTGTTTTTGGAAAATCCTTTCATCTTCTTGGTTGACCCTCTTCCTAGGTATTATATTTTTTTTATTTTTGGTGCATTTATAAGTAAGATTTTTTTTTCTTAATTCCTCTTTCAGCTACTTCATTATTCAGGATTAGAAATGCAACAGATTTCTGTATATTGATTTTGTATCCTGCGACTTTACTGAACTTATTTATCAGTTCTAGTAGGTTTTTGGTGGCATCTTTAGGGTTTTCTATATATACTATAATGTCATTTGCAAATAGTGAAAGTTTTACTTCTCCCATACCAACTTGCATGTGTTTTATTTCATTTTTTTTCATCTGGTTGCTGTGGCTAGGACTTCCAGTACTGTGTTGAATAAAAGTGGTGAGAGTGGACATCCTTGTCTTCATCCTGATCTTAGAGGAAAACTCTCAGTTTCTCATATTGCCTTTATTATGTTAATGTATGACTCCTCTAAACCTAATTTGTTGAGGATTTTTATCATGAATAGATGTTATACTTTGTCAAATGCTTTTTCTACACCTATTGAAATTATTATATGATTTTTATTCTTTCTCTTGTTAATGTGATTTATCACACTGATTAAGTTGAAAATATTGAACCACACTTGTATCCCAGGAATAAATACCACTTGACCATGGTGAATGACTTTTTAAATGTATTGTTTGATTCAGTTTGCTAATATTTCATTGAGGAGGTTTGCATCTATGTTAATCAGATATTAGCCTGTAATAGTAGTGGTGGTAGTAGTAGTAGTAGTACTTCTTCTTGTCCTTCTTCTTCTTTTTCTTCTTCTTCTTCCTCTTCCTCCTCCTCCTCCTCCTCTTCTTCCTCTTCCTCTTCCTCTGTAGTGTCTTTATCTGGTTTGGGATTAGGGTAATGCTGGCCTCATAGAATGAATTTGGAAGCTTTCCTTCCTTTCTATTTTTGTTTAGAATAGTTTGAGAAAAATAGGTATTAACTCTTCATTAAATGTTTGGTAGACTTCATATGTGAAGATATCTGGTTCTGGACTTTTGTTTTTTGGGAGTTTTTTGATTATTGATTCAATTTCATTGGTACTACTTGGTCTGTTCAAATTTTCTATTTCTTCTTGATTCAGTTTTGGGAAGTTATATGATTCTAAGGATTTATATATTTCTTCTAGGTTGTTCAGTTTTTTGGCATATACCTTTTCATAATATTTTCTTATACTCTTGTACTTCTGTGATGTCAGTTGTCATCTGTCCTCTATTGTTTCTAATTTTATTTACTTGAGCTCTCTCTCTCTCTCTTTATGAGTTTGGCTAACTGTTTATCAATTTTGTTCTTTTCAAAGAAGCAGCTTCTGACATCATTGATCTGTTTATTGATTTTTTTAGTTTCTATATCATTTATTTCTGCTCTAATATGTATTTCCTCCCTTCTACTGATATTGGAGTTTTGTTTGTTCTCCTTTTTCTAGCTCCTCTAATAGTAATGTTAGGTCATTAATTTGAGATTTTTCTTGCTTCTTGAGGTAGGCCTGTATTGCTATAATTTTTTCTTTTAGAACAGCTTTTGCTGCATCCCAAAGATTTTGGACTGTTTTGTTTTCATTTTCATTTGTCTCCATGTATTTTTTTTATTTCTTCTTTGATTTCCTTGTTGACTTATTCATTGTTTAGTAGCATGTTATTGAACTTCTATGTATCTGTGGTCTTGCCAGATACTTTCTTGTGGTTGATTTCTAGTTTCATAGCATTGTGGTTGGAAAAGTTCTATGATGTGATTTCAGTTTGTTGACATTTTTTAACAGCTAACATGTGATCTATTCTGGAGAATAATCCATGTGCACTTGAAAATGATGTGTATTCCATTGTTTTAGGATGGGATGTTCTGAATATATCTGTTAGATCCATCTGGTCCAACGTGTCATTCAAAGCCTCTTACCTTTTTAATTTTCTCTTTTTATGATTTATCCCTCAATATAAATGGGGTGTTCAGTTGCTCTATTATTGTTGTGTTAGTATTAATTTCTTAATGTATTTTAATAGTTGCTTTATGTATTTGGGTGTTCCCATATTAGATGCATAAATATTTGGAATATCTGTCTTCCTCGATTGTTCCTTTTATGCTTATGTAGCATTACTTTTTGTCTCTTGTTACAGTCTTTTTTTTAAAGTCTATTTCGTAAAAAAAAAAAAAAAATAGTCTATTTTGTCTGATACAAGTATTTTTACCCCAGCTCTTTTTACCTCCATTTGCATGATAAATGTTTATTCATCACTTCACTATCAATATGCATGTTTCTTTATGTCTGAATGAAACTCTTGTAGGTAGGATATAAATGGGTCTTGCTTTTTTGTCCATTAAGTCACCCTATATCTTTTCATTGGAACATTTAGTCCATTACATTGAAAGTAATGATTGATATGCACGTACTGATTGCCATTTTTAAAATCTATTTTAACATTATTTTTGTACCTCTTCTTTGTTCCTTTCTTCTCTTGATCTCTTCCCTTTTGATTTGATGGCTTTCTTTAGTAATGTGCTTGGAATTCTGTCTCTTTATTTTTGCACATCTTTTGCAGGTTTTTGATTTTTGGTTACCCTTAGGCTTATATATAACAACTTACATATATAAAAATCTATATTAGGTTAATGGTCACTCATTAAGTGAGCTCATTCTGAAAGCACTAAATTTATAGCCCCCCATTTTATACATAGGATGTTATACTTTACATTCTATTTTGTGAATCCCTTGACTGACTTTTATAGGTATAATTGATTTACTACTTTTGTGCTTTAAGCTCCATAATGGTTTTATAAGGAATTAATCTACTACTTTTTTATGTTTGTGTGTACCTGTGAAAATTTTTTCCTTTCCTTTCATTATTAGTCCTTATTGTGGCCTTTTCTTTCCACTCAAATAACTCCCTTTCACATTTCTCATAAGGTCAGTTTAGTGCTGATGAGTTCCTTTTACTTTTGTTCATCTGGAAAACTATCTCCTTGTATTCTGAGTGATAGCTTTGGTGGATAGAATATTCTTGATTGCAGAAATAGTCCTTTAGCACATTGAATGTATCATGCCACTCTCTTCCCTGCAAAATTTCCATTAAAATTCCATTGATAGCTTTATGGGGTTTCCCTTGTATGTATCTGTTTTCTTTCCTCTTGCTCCTTTAAAAATTCTCTCATCACTACTAGGGCCATCTTAATTATTATACGTTTTGGTATGGATCTCCTTGTGTTGATTTTGTGGGGAGATCTTTTTGCCTCCTGGATCTGGATTTCTGGATTTTTCTCCCCCCAGATTAAGGAGGTTTTCAGCTATTATTTCTTCAAACAAATTTTTTGCCCCCTTTTGTCTATCTCCTCCTTCTGGGATCCTATAATGTGAATGTTATTATGCTTGATGATGTCACTACTTTCACTTAACCTATTTTCATTTTTTTATTATTCCTTTTTCTTTTTCTCTGTTGAGCTTGGTTGCTTTCCATTACTCTGTCATCCAGAATGGTGATCCACTCTTCTGCATCCTCTAATCTACTAGTTGTTCCCTCTATTATATTTTAATTTCAGTTATTGAGTTCTTCATTCTTTGGTTCTTTTTTATAGTTTCTATTTTTTTTTTTTAATTTTTGGTAATTAAGTTATGTGAGGTTTCTTTTTTTTTTTTTTTTTTTTTTTTACATATTTTGGATATTACCCCCTTGTCAGAAATATCATTGGGTGTAGTGCTAAAAGTTTAAGTTTGCTTTTGTTTCCCTGGCCAAAGGAGACATATCTAAAAAAAAAAGTTTCTATGGCTGATGTCAAAGAAATCACTGCCTATCTTTTCTTATAGGGGTTTTATGGTTTCATATCTCACATTTAGGTCTCTAATCCAGTTTGACTTTATTTTTGTGTCTGGTGTAAGAAAGTGGTAGCAGTCCAGTTTTCCCAGCACCATTTGTTGAAGAAACTGTCTTTGTCTCATTGAATATTCTTGCTCCATTTGTCATACATTAATTGACCATATAAGCATGAGTCTATTTCTTGCCTCTCTATTCAATTCCATTGATGTATGTGTCTATTTGTCAGTATCATATTTTTTTATTATTATGTTAATCACCATACATTACATCATTAGTTTTTGATGTAGTGTTCCATGATTCATTATTTGCGTATGACTCCCAGTGCTCCATGCAGAACGTGCACTCTTTAATACCCATCACCAGGCTAACCCATCTTCCCAGCCCCCCAGAACCCTCAGTTTGTTTTTCAGAGTCCATCATCTCTCATCTCCCCCTCTGATTTCCCCCCCTTCATTCTTCCCCTCCTGCCATCTTCTTCTTTTTTTTTTTTTTTTTAACATATAATGTACTATTTGTTTCAGAGGTACAGATCTGTGATTCAACAGTCTTGCACAATTCACAGTGCTATATTCTTTTGATTTGTTCAGCTTTGTGCTCTATCTTGCAATCTGGGATTGTGATATCTTCAGCTTTGTACTTTCTCAACACTGTTTTGCTGTTCTGGGACTTTTGTTGTTTCATACAAATTTTAGGTTTAATTGTTCTAGTTCTATAAAAAAATTCTCTCAGTATTTTGATAGGGATTGCATTAAATTTTTAGATTTCTTTCAATATTATGTTTTGCTAACCTTTTGAGCATTTTGCATCTATGTTTATTAGGGATATTGGCCAGTAGTTTTCTTGTCTTGTGACGTCCTTGTCTGGTTGTGGTATCAAGGTAATGCTGGCCTCTTAAAACAATACTTCTTGTGGGTTTCCTCTTCTTTTTTTTTTTTTTTAGAAGAGTTTGAGAAAGATTGGTGTTAAGTTTTTTAAGTGGTTGATAGAATTCACTGTTAAATCTGTCTGGTCCTGGACTTTTGTTTACAGGGAGATTTTTGTATGCTGATTTATCTCTTTTCTAGTAATTCATTTATTGCCATTTTTTATTTATAATTCAGTCTTTATAGGTTGTATTTTCCTATGAAATTTTTTATTCTAGGTTTTCAAATTTGTGTATATTCACAGGAGTCTCTTACCATCCTTTATGTACATGTAATATGAGTTGTAATGTCCCTTTTATATCTGATTTGAGTTTTCTGTATTCTTTATATCTGAAAATTGGAGTTTTCCTTTTTAAATAATTTTTAAAAAGACATTTGGATTTTTGTTCTGGTAGCCACTTAACTTTCTAAGACTCAATTTCATCTTTTTAAAGCTTTGTTTGTTAATTTGGGTTCATATTAACTATTGTTCAGGCTCTAATTTAGCCTTGTTACTTTACTAAGGTGTAGCCCTCTTAGAACTTTATGCAATGTTCTGTATAATGAGCCCTCTCCTTCTATCTAATGGGAACAAAAGTACTATTAGAGGTATGTAAAGTCTTGGAATTTTTTAGTCTGTTTCTCCACACTTAGAAAATATTAAGCCAGGCATGCACATTCATCACTCATCCAAAGACTAGACATGACTTTTGTGCTAATTTTGTGCTCTGCTGTAAATTCTGGACATCTCAGCCTCTCTGAACTCCAATATCTTATTCTCTGTTCAGTAAGACTCCAGTCTTTGGATTTTTATTCTCAACAGTATAGCCTGAATTGACTCTGGGAAAATATTTGGGGGAATCAGAGGCCTCACTTGTTTGATTCCCTTTGATGAATTACTGCTCAGCAACAAAAAGAGCAAATTACTGATTCATGCAATAATTTGTAAGAATCTCAAGGGCATCATGCTAATTAAAGAAAAGTCAATCTGAAAATGTCACATACTATATGATTCTATTTACATAACATTATTTTTTTAAAGATTTTATTTATTTATTTGACAGAGAGAGAGACAGCGAGAGCAGGAACACAAGCAGGGAGAGTGGGAGAGGGAGAAGCAGGCTTCCCATGGAGCAGGGAGCCCGATGTGGGACTTGATCCCAGGACCCTGGGATCATGACCTGAGCTGAGGGCAGACACTTAACAACTGAGCCACCCAGGCGCCCTACATAACATTATTGAAATAAAATTAGGGGCACTTGAGTGGCTTAGTTGGTTAAGCATCCGACTCTTGGTTTTGGTTCAGGTCATGATATCATGGTAATGGGATCTAATGCATGTTAAGCTCCGTGCTCAAGGTGAAGTCTGCTTAAGATTCTTTCCCTCTCCCACTCCCTCCTCCTCTGCCCTCCCTTCCACTTGTATGCATTCACTCTCTAGAATAAATAAAAAATAAATATTTTAAAAATTTAATTAGAAAGTTGTAAGAAAGAGGGGTGGTTTATTGGGGTTATGAATGGTGGTGGGGGACAATTGGGTGGGTATAATAATAGAGTAGCATGAGGGATATCTTTTTGGTAATGAAATAGATATGTATCTGGACTGTGATTATCATTATCTGTATATACATACAAAGATGTGATAAAAATGGCATAGAACCATATATCCACATTGTGCCAATGTCATTTTTCTGGGTTTTGCACTATAGGTATGCAAGCTCTATTCATTAGGGGAAATTAGATAAAAATTTAGGGACCTAAAAATAGTAGGTACCTCCCTATAATTTTGCTACTTTCTGTGAATCTGTAATTATTTCAAAATTAAAAGAAAAAAATCTCTTTCCACAAAGAAAACTGTAGCAACAGATTACTTCATTAGTAAATCCTGCCAAACATAAAAAGAATAAATAATAACATAATAACAATCTTTCATTGAAAAATAGAGTAAGAGAGGAACTTTATGACTATTTTATGATGAAACTATAACCTTGGTACCCAAGTTATAAGATTAAAAAAGAATGATAATGGTAGACAAATAACCTTCATTATCTATATCTATATAATCTATATCTATATATTTTTATGCAATAAGCAAATCAATTTCAGATATATATATCATAAAGCCATCATCAAGTGTGGTTAATCACAAGAATGAGTGGCAGGTCTAACATCCTAAAATCAAACAATATAATTTACTTCACTAAAATGATGAAGAGGAAAGCTATATTGCCACCTCAATTGACAAAAAGTAAATATTTGACAAAATTTAACACCCATTATTGATAAAAATATTCTCAAAAATATAGAAAATAATTGTTATAATCTGATAAAGGGTACTAAAATCCCACAGCTAACAGTATACTTAATTCTGATCTATTGATTGCTTTCCCACAAGATTGGGGCTAAGGCAAGGATGTCTGCTTTCACATTTTCTATTAAATACTATACTTCAGGTCCTAATCAGTGCAATAGTGCAATAAAGCAAGAAAAAGACACAAAATAAAAGGAATAAATCTTGAAAAGGAAAACTGTAACACCATTTTTATTCACAGAAACATGATTTATATATATAAAGATGCATAAAGATTTTTAAAAATATGATTTATAAGTGAACATAATGATTTAAAAATACATATTCAATATAAATGTCAAATTCTTACATTAGTAATAAGCAAATAGAGAATAAAATTGCATTACAATATAAAGCATGTGGGAATAAATTTAACCCTAGATATGCAAGATGCCTACATTAAAATATATGAAATATGGCAAATAGAAATTAAAGACCTAAATAAATAGGGAGAAACATCATGTTCATAGTTTGGGATGGTCAATAATGTTTACAGTATTATCTCTAAAAGGATATAGATTTAACATAATTATCACAATTAAAATACCAGCAAGAGACTTTCAGGGAAGATGATAGAGTAGGAGGACCCTAAACTCACCTTATCCCATGGATACAACTAGATAACACCCACATCAGTGTAAATAACCCAGAAAATGACCCAAAGACTGGCAGAACAGACTCTCCACAGCGAAATGTGGAGAAGAGGCCACATCATAGAGGATAAGAAAGATGGAGATGGGGTCTGAAGCTAAACAGACCTCTGGACTATGCACTGGAGGGAAGGACTATGAAGGTGCAAAGAGGGGAAAGAAACAGACCCGCATCCCAGGCACAGGAAATCCACACAGAAAAGTTGAATCCCTGTAACATTTGGCTTTGGAAACCAGATGGGCCCAACAATCAGTGGCGCATAAAACCTGGAATTTAAAAATAAAAAATAGTGGGTTCAGCTCTGGAAGAGTCAGGAAGGTGGAATCCCTGCCCTTAAAGAGACAGCACAACAAGCCGCCTCACTGAGATGCAGCACAGAAGTAGCAGTTTGAAAAATGCCTCGTGTAGCTGGAGCCCATGCAAAATGGTGTCACAAGCCAGGCAGTGTGCAAGCAGCCCTAACAGGGGCCACCACCATTCCAAAGTGACTCCTGCCCAGGAGAGAGGGGATGATAACCACACATACCAGTCTGACTATGGCCCCAGCAGTGGATTGGGGATAGATATCTGGTCTGACTGCAGGCCTACCCAGCAAAACCTTTGAGGGAACAGAAGGCAATGAGAGAGAACAGAGCAGAAAATTTATTTGAAGAAATAATAGCTAAAAATGTCCCAAGTCTAGAAAAAGAAACAGAAATCTAGATCCAAGAGGCCCAGAGAGTTGCCACAAAATCAATCCAAGGAGGCCCACATGAAAATATATAGTAATTAAATGGCAAATGTAACAACAAAGGTAAGATTTACTTATTTGGGTGGGGGGTACAGAGGGAGAGGAAGAAAGAGTCTTAAGCAGACTCTGTGCTGATTGTAGAGCCCCATGCTAGGTTTGATCCCATGTTCCTGAGATCAGGACCTGAGCTGAAAACAAGAGTCAGATGCTTAACTGAATGTACTACCCAGGTACTCCAAAGATAGAATTTTAAAAGCAGCAAGAGAAAACAGTTATATACAAGGGAACCCCCATAAGATTATTGGCTGATTTTTCAGCAGAAACTTTGTAGGTCAGAAAAGAATGGTATGATATAGTCAAAGTGATGAAAGAAAAAAAAAAATCAGCCATGAATACCTTATCCAGAAAGTTATCATTCAAAATAGAAGGAAAGATAGTTTCCTAGACAAATACAAGTTAAGAGTATTCATGACCACTAAACAAGCTCTACAACAAATGTTAAAAGGGACTCTGAGTGGAGAGGAAAGGCCATAAGCAGGAGTAGAAAAGAAGGAAGCACAAAAGCAGTACAATTAAGTATATCTATAAAAGCAGTCAAGGGATTCACAAAATAAAAAGATATGATGTCAAAAACCTAAACATGAAAGGAGCTGGAGAAAAAACAGCAAATAAAGCCTAAACCCAGCAGAAGAGAAATAATAAAGATCAGAGCAGAAATCAATGAAATAGAAACCAAAAGAACAGTAAACAGATCAATGAAACTAGGAGCTGGTTTTTGAAAGAATTAACAAGATTGATAAACCCCTGGCCAGGCTTATCAAAAAGAAAAGAGAAATGACCCAAATCAACAAAATCATGAATGAGGGTGGAGAGATCACAACCAACACCAAAGAAATACAAACAATTATAAGAACATATTATGAGCAATTATATGCCAGCAAATTAGATAACCTGGAAGAAATGGGTGCATTCCTAGAGATGTATCAACTACCAAAACTGAACCAGGAAGAAATAGAAAACCTGAACAGACCTATAACCACTAAGGAAATTGAAGCAGTCATCAAAAATCTCCCAACAAACAAGAGCCCAGGGCCAGATGGCTTCCCAGGGGAATTCTACCAAACATTTAAAGAAGAATTAATTCCTATTCTCCTGAAACTGTTCCAAAAAATAGAAATGGAAGGAAAACTTCCAAACTCATTTTATGAGGCCAGCATTACCTTGATCCCAAAACCAGACAAAGACCCCATCAAAAAGGAGAATTACAGACCAATATCCTTGATGAACATGGATGCAAAAATTCTCACCAAAATCCTAGCCAATAGGATCCAACAGTACATTAAAAGGATTAATCACCACGACCAAGTGGGATTTATCCCTGGGCTGCAAGGTTGGTTCAACATCCGCAAATCAATCGATGTAATACAATATATTAACAAAAGAAAGAACAAGAATCATATGATCCTCTCAATAGATGCAGAAAAAGCATTTGACAAAGTACAGCATCCTTTCTTGATCAAAACTCTTCAGAGTATAGGGATAGTGGGTAATACCTCAATATCATAAAAGCCATCTATGAAAAACCCACAGCAAATATCATTCTTAATGGGGAAAAGCTGAGAGCTTTTCCCCTAAGGTCAGGAACACGGTAGGGATGTCCAATATCACCACTGCTATTCAACAGAGTATTAGAAGTCCTAGCCACAGCAATCAGACAACCAAAAGAAATCAAAGGCATCCAAATCGGCAAAGAGGAAGTCAAACTCTCACTCTTTGCAGATGATATGATACTGTATGTGGAAAACCCAAAAACTCCACCCCAAAGCTGCTAGAACTCATACAAGAATTCAGTAAAGTGGCAGGATACAAAATCAGTGCACAGAAATCAGTGGCATTCCTATACACCAACAACAAGACAAAGGAGAGACAAATCAAGGAGTCAATCCCATTTACAACTGCACCCAAAACCATAAGATACCTAGGAATAAATCTAACCAAAGAGGCAAAGGATCTGTACTCAGAAAACTATAAAATACTCATGAAAGAAATTGAAGAAGACACAAAGAAATGGAAAAACGTTCCATGCTCACGGATTGGAAGAACAAACATTGTGAAGATGTCAATGCTACCTAGAGCAATCTACACATTCAATGCAATCCCCATCAAAATACCATCCACTTTTTTCAAAGAAATGGAACAAATAATCCTAAAATTTTATGGAACCAGAAGAGACCCCGAATAGCCAGAGGAATTTGAAAAAGAAAAGCAAAGCTGGTGGCATCACAATTCCGGACTTCCAGCTCTATTACAAAGCTGTCATCATCAAGACAGTATGGTACTGGCACAAAAACAGACACATCGATCAGTGGAACAGAATCGAGAGCCCAGAAATGGACCCTCAACTCTATGGTCAACTCATCTTTGACAAAGCAGGAAAGAATGTCCAATGGAAAAAAGACAGTCTCTTCAACAAATGGTGTTGGGAAAGTTGGACAGCCCCATGCAGAAGAATGAAACTGGACCATTTCCTTACACCACACACAAAAATAGACTCCAAATGGTTGAAAGACCTAAACGTGAGACAGGAGTCCATCAAAATCCTAAAGCAGAACACAGGTAGCAACCTCTTCGTCCTCAGCCGCAGCAACTTCTTCCTAGAAACATCGCCAAAGGCAAGGGAAGCAAGGGCAAAAATGAACTATTGGGATTTCATCAAGATAAAAAGCTTTTGTACAGCAAAAGAAATAGTCCACAAAACCAAAAAACAACTGACAGAATGGGAGAAAATATTTGCAAATGACATATCAGATAAAGGGCTAGTATCCAAAATCTATAAAGAACTCATCAAACTCAATACACAAAGAATAATCCAATCAAGAAATGGGCAGAAGACATGAACAGACATTTTTCCAAAGAAGACATCCAAATGGCCAACAGACACATGAGAAAGTGCTCAACATCGCTTGGCATCAGGGAAATCCAAATCAAAACCTCCATGGGATACCACCTCACACCAGTCAGAAAGGCTAAAATTAACAAGTCAGGAAACGACAGATGTTGGCGGAGATGCGTAAAAAGGGGACCCTCCTACACTGTTGGTGAGAATGCAAGCTGGTGCAGCCACTCTGGAAAACAGTATGGAGGTTCCTCAAAAAGTTGAAAATAGAGCTACCATATGATCCAGCAATTGCACTACTGGATATTTACCCCAAAGATACAAATGTAGGGACCCGAAGGGGTACGTGCACCCCAATGTTTATAGCAACAATGTCCACAATAGCCAAACTGTGGAAAGAGTGAAGATGTCCATCGACAGATGAATGGATAAAGAAGAGGTGGTATATATACACAATGGAATATTATGCCGCCATCAAAAAGAATGAGATCTTGCCATTTGCAAGGATGTGGATGGAACTGGAGGGTATTATGCTGAGCGAAATAAGTCAATCAGAGAAAGACATGTATCATATGACCTCACTGATATGAGGAATTCTTAATCTCAGGAAACAAACTGAGTGTTGCTGGAGTGGTGGGGGGTGGGAGGGATGGGTTCGCTGGGTGATAGAAATTGGGGAGGGTATGTGCTATGGTGAGTGCTGTGAATTTTGTAAGAGTGTTGAATCACAGATCTGTCCTCTGAAACAAATAATGCAATATATTTTAAGAAAAAAAGGAAGAAGTAGATAGCAGGAGGGGAAGAATGAAGGGGAGTAAATTGGAGGGGGAGATGGAGCACGAGAGACGATGGACTCTGAAAAACAACCTGAGGGTTCTAGAGGGGAGGGGGTGGGGGGATGGTGTAGCCTGGTTATGGGTATTAAAGAGGGCACATTCTGCTTGGAGTACTGGGTGTTATGCACAAACAATGAATCATGGAACACTACATCAAAAACTAATGATGTAATGTATGGTGATTAACATAACAATAAAAAATTAAAGAAAAAAACCCTAAACATTGTAGGGAGAGGAATAAAAATGGGGTCAAACTTAAGTGACCATCAACTTAATATAGACTGTTGTATGAATAGGATATTACAAAGAAACCTAATGGTAACCATAAATCAATAACCACTGATAGATATACAGAAAATAAGAGCAAGGAATCCAAGAATATTACTAAGAAAGCCAGCAAACTTTGAGAAAAAAGAACAAGAGAAGAACGGAATAAAGAACTTCCAAAAAACCCCCCAAAAATTACAAAATGGCCAAAGGACATACTTATTAATAACTACTTTGAATGTAAATAGACTAAACACACCAATCAAGACGTTGGGTGTTGGAATGGATAAAAAAGCAAGACCTATCTATATGCTGCCTACAAGAGGCTTATTTCAGACCCAAAGAAACATGCAGATTTGAAAATGAAGTGATGGAAAGTATTTATCATGCAAATGAAAGTGAAAAGAGAGCTGTGATAGCAGTATTTACATCAGACAAAATACACTTTAAAACAAGGACAGTAATAAGATGGACACTATATAATCATAAAAGAGACAATCCAATAAGATATAACAATTATATTTATGCCCCCAATATGGGAGCACCCAAATACATAAAGCAGCTAATAATAAACATGAAGGAAGTAATCGATAGTAATATGATAATAGTAGGGGACTTAAACACCCCACTCACATCAAGGGATAGATCATAAAAACAGAAAACTAAAAAGGTAAGAGGCTTTGAATGACACATTGGACCAGATGGGTCTAACAGATATATTCAGAACATTTCATCCTAGAACAATGGAATATACATTTTCAAGTGCACATGGAATGTTCTCCAGAAGAGATCACATGTTAGGTCATAAAACAAGTCTCAAAAATTAAAAAAAAAAATAGAAGTTTTACCATGCATCTTTTCTGACCACAATGTTATGAAACTAGAAATCAACCACAAGAAAAAAATCTGTCAAGACCATGGACATTCAATAACATTCTACTAAACAATAAATGGATCAACCAATAAATCAAAGAAGAAATAAGAAAATACATGGGGACAAGTGAAAATGAAAACATAACATTTAAAGTAGAGTTAGGGCGCCTGGGTGGCTCAGTTGGTTGGGCGACTGCCTTCGGCTCAGGTCATGATCCTGGAGTCCAGGGATCGAGTCCCGCATCGGGCTCCCTGCTCAGCGGGGAGTCTGCTTCTCCCTCTGACCCTCTTCCCTCTCGTGCTCTGTATCTCTCATTCTCTCTCTCTCAAATAAATAAATAAAATCTTTTATAAAAAAAATAAAAAAATAGAGTTAATACTCTTCTCAGACAATTAAAAAAATAAAGCTTCAAAGTTCATTCTATGAGGCCAATATTACCCTGATACCCAAACCAGATAAACACTACAGAACAAAACAAAATGAAACAAAATTATAGGCCGGTATCTCTGATGAATATAGATGCAAAAATCCTCAACTAAATACTAGCAAACTGAATCCAACAACATTAAAAATAAATCATTCACCACGATCAAGTGGGATTTATTCCTGGGTTGTAAGGGAAATACAGTATTTGGAATTCAGTCATGATATATCACATCAATAAAAGAAAGGACAAAAATCGTATAATCATTTCAACAGATACAGAAAAAGCATTTGACAAAGTACAACATCTAGTCATGAAAATAATCCTCAACAAAATAGGTTTAGAGGGAACATACCTTAACATAATAAAGACTATGTATGAAAAACCCACAGCTAACATTATACTCAATGAGGAAAAATGGAGAGCTTTTCCCCTAAGATTAAGAGGAAGACAAGGTTGTCCACTCACACCACTTTTATTAATGAGTAAGTCCTAGCTACAGCAATCAGGCAAGAAAAATAAATGAATCACCTCCAAATTGATAAGGAAGAAGTTAAACTTTCAATATTTGCAGATGACATATGTATATTGAAAACTCAAAAGACCCCACCCCTAAATTACTGATAAATGAATTCAGTAACATCACAGGATACAAATCAATGTACAGAAATCCATCGCATTTCTACACACTAACAATGAAAGAGCAGAAAGAGAAATTAAAACAATTCCATATACAATTGCCTCAAAAATAATAAAATAGGAATAAACAACTGACAAGGTGAAAAACCTGTACTCTGAAAAGTATAAAACATTGATGAAAGAGATTGAAGATCTCACAAACAAATGGAAAGATATGCCATGCTCATGGGTTGGAAGAACAAATATTGTTAAAATGTCCATACTACCCAAATCATCTACTGATTTATCGCACTTGCTATCAAACACCAAACATTTTCATAGACCTGGAACAAGTAATCCTGAAATTTGTATGGAACCATGGAAGACTCCCAATAACTAAAGCAATCTTGAAAAAGAACAAAACTGGAAGTATCACAATCCCAGATATCAAGATATACTACAAAGCTTTAGTAATCAAAACAGTATGGTACTGAAACAAAAATAGACACATAGATCAATGGAACTGAATAGAAAACCCAGACATAAACCCACAACTATATGGTTAATTAATCTTCAACAAAGCAAGAAAGAATATCCATTGGGAAAAAGACTGTCTCTTCAACAAATGATGTTGGGAAAACTAGAGAGCTACATGCAAAAAATGAAACAGGATCACTTCCTTATACCATACACAAAAATAAACTCAAAATGGATTAAACACCTAAATGGGAGACCTGAAACCATAAAGATCCTAGAAGAGAGCACAGGCAGTAATTTCTTGAACATTGGCCATAGCAACATTTTTCTACATATATTTCCTAAGGCTTGGGAAACAAAAGCAAAAAATAAACTATTAGGATGAGATCAAAATTAAAAGCTTTTGCACAGCAAATGATATAATAGACAAAACTAAAAGACAACATACTGAATGAGAGAATATATTCGCAATGACATATCTAGTAAAGTGTTAGTATCCAAAATATATAAAGAATTTATACAATTCAGCACCAACCCCCCCCCCAAATAATCCAATTTAAAAATGGGTAGAAGACATCAACAGGCATTTTTCCAAAGAAGACATACGGATGACCAACAGACACATGAAAAGATGCTCAACATCACTGATTATCAGGAAAATGCAAATCAGAACTACAATAAGACATCATTTCTCACCTACCATAATGCTTAACTCAAAAACACAAGAAACAACAAGTGTTGATGAGGATTTGGAGAAGAAGGAACCATCTTGCACTGTTGTGGGAATGTATACTGGTGCAGCCATTATGGAAAATAGTATTGAGTTTCCTCAAAATGTTAAAAATAGAATTACCAAAAATAAACTAGTAATTCCACTATTGGATATTTATCTAAAGAATATGAGGAAAACACTAATTCAAAAAGATACATGTACCCTTATTTTTATTGCAGCATTACTTACGATAACCAAATTATGGAAGTAGCCCAAATGTCCATCAACTGATGAATGGATAAAGAAGTCCTGGTACACACATAATGGAATATTACTCGGTCATCAAAAATAATAAAATCATGTCATTTGAAACAACACAGATGGATCTAGAGAGTATAATGCAAAGGGAAATAAGTCAGTCAGAGAAAGATAAGTACCATATTATTTCACTCATATGTGGAATTTAAGAAATAAAACAAAGAAAAAGACAAAAAAACAGACTCTAGAGAACAAACTGATAGTTACCAGAGGGAAGGGGCATGGGGGAGATGGGTGAAATAGGTGAAGGGGATTAAGAGTACTTTTATCATGATGATCACTGAGTGATGTTTAGAATTTTTGAATTACTATATTGTATACCTAAAATTTATATAACACTCTATGTTAACTATGGGATTTAAAATTAAAAAATACCAGAAAGATTTTTTGACAGAAATTGACAAGATAATTCTAAAATTTCCATGACAATACAAAAGATCTAGAATAGTAAAACCATTTTGAAAAAATAAAAACAAATTTGAATTACATATGCTACTTGTCAAAACTTGCTATAAAGCTGTAATAGTCAATTTAGGTATGATTTTGAAATAAGAATAGAAAAATAGATCAGCTGAACTATATTGAGTCCAGAAATAGACCACACATATCATAAGAAAATAATTAAAAAATAAAGTAGTGTAGCTTTTTCATATTCTGGGATTATGTTAATAAACATGTCAGCATAATAAAATTAAGAGAATTTCATTCCTGTTTTACATGAACTACTAAATACAAGTTTGGTTTTTCCAAAAAGATACAAACTTAAGCACAAGTGTTTAACCATGTCATTTTGAAAACCTACCTGAAAAGATTATTTAAAAATATAAAAATATAATTCTTGTAATTTCACTGTAAATGAATGAAACTATGAAGAATCTAAAGGCTTCAATGTCCACGTATTTCTGACAAATTGAGGGCAAATAAAACAAAATTTAAGCACAATAAAGTAGGTAATTTCAGAAATTCTCTTTTAAGAATGATGGTGTCATATTAGGTAAATAGAACTGTTAGAATCTCATCACCCATTTTAGGAAGATCAAAAATTTACTGTAGGTGACAAAAACAGAGGTAGACAGTGAAAATCTCTTCATTTGAACTGAATTCACTGCTGCAGAAATTGAGCTGAATTTCACTGTTCTAACAGAGTTCCAAACTAATAATCTCTGTTCACCAAGATCAAGTATAAACATATAAAATATAAACTATATATTATAATTCATAAAAGACATGAAAATTTTTGTGAAATGAAGTAAGTATTGAAGTTACAGGTCAAAATGGCTCATGACATGCTAGCCAGGATATAGTCATGCCACAGACATTTATTTTATAATGGTAAAAATAACATTAAATGACCAGACAGAAGAGCAAGACAATTTACTTATGAAGGAAATAAAAACTATATTTTAGTCTATACTACAGAATATCAGAAGGTCATGAGTCAAGTTTTAATTATTTAATACGTAAAAATTGTCATTTTTATATCATTGCAAAGACCTTAATCTTCAGATGTATGACCATCAATTCTGTGGTGCTAGTGGATGTTGTAGGTCATTATAGAATCATAAATAGGCAGTGTTTTGCTGGTTTCAACCAAGTCCTGCAAGAGAAAAATTTAGTCTAGAATACGTAATTTTAAGCAGAGATAAAAGAAGTATTATGGGAAATTCCCAGGAAAGTTGCTTTAGGGAGCCAACTCAACTTGGAGGATCTTCACTTGTAAGTTTTTTTTTCTTTTCTTTCTTCTGGCCTGCAAACTTTTCATTTGTTGGCTGAATCTTTAGAATCCATCTTGGATTATATAGTGATCTTTAGAATTTAAGTCAGGCCTTTGGCTATAGAGCAGAAAGATAATTACTCAGAATTTTCCTTGGACTACATCCTTCTAGTTTTCCTTTATGTAAGAGAGAATTAAACGGACTTTAATTCACTGTACATTTTTTTAATATATATAGACAAATCTGCTAACTGGTAAAACTGGGTGTAATAAATAAGGAAACAAACTTTTGTCCAGGTATTTGGTTACCAAATTCAAAGAAAGACTTTCAGAATTTATCTATGTAAATTGCTATGCAAATTATTGCTTATTGGAAGATCAAAGAGTCCTGGATTTTCATGATTACAGCACTAATGCTTAATTACTAGGGTGCTATACTCTAAACCCCTGTCTCATAGAACACTGATCCAAACATCTAATTCTTTACATGAATTTTTATGTGCTTTGTTTATTCTAGGTAGTAGTAATTTCTGGGTAATCAGAACATTTAAAATTAAATGTTAAAGGACCATCCATAAACACTGGAAGATGCTGCCAAAGAAATTTGCCCTGCAATTTAAAAGGTTTCCTTCCAACTATAAGGACATGAGTCATATTAGCTAAGAGCAAACTTTTTGATTTAGAGCAGTAGGAGGAATATGCCCCTCAAATAGCAGTGTAACAGGTTAGAAACCCTGCTTACTGCTTTTAGTAATTCATTTAAAGGTTGTTGTGTTTTCCTGATTATGTTTCTTTTTTTAAAAAAAAAAGATTTTATTTATTTAAGAGAGAGCATGAGTGGAGGTTGAGGTAAGGAGAAAGGGACAAGCAGACTCCCTGCTGAGCAGAGAACCTGACTCGATCCCAGGATCCTGAGATCAGGACCTGAGCTAAAGTCAGATGCTTAACTGACTGAGCCACCCAGGTCCCCCCTGATTATAAGTTTCTTACTGGGGAGTTGTTCATGACCAATAGTTGCTGACCAATTAATTTTTCACTGAAGTCTTTTTCAAAATACTATGTTATCCTGGAATCATTTGGGGGAAGTGAATTGAAAATTTCATACCTATTATGATTTAAGGATCACCAACTAGTATTTTCAATATTGAAATATTGAAATACACTGTTCTTTGTAAAAATGCTTAACTCAGGGGAATTCTGTTTGACATAATTGGGCAAAGATTGATTGAATGACAAAAACCAATTCTAGGTAATGGAGAATAAGTTAATGGATATTAAAGTTGATAATCTTCTCTATGCTTAACCCAAATTTAATGTAGAATTAAATATATGAAATCAGAATTGTATTCATGTAATTGATGAAAGATTTTAAAGTAATAGAAACATTATACTTTAATGTGTTTTAAAAATACAACTGAAAGCTTTATTTTAGCTGGTGTAAGATCAAGATTGAAAAGAACAATGAAAATAAAGACTCACATGGCATTTATTTAAAACTATGGGGTTTCCATTCTTTAAATAAGAATCAGAAAATATTTTGAATTTACATACATATTTAGAAAACAAGTAAGTTTTATATAAATGCCAAAATATATGATTTGTATATAGTTAGCATATATTTACTGTATCTTCTTACATTCCAGAAAGGATATGAATATGTAATATACCAAAAACACATTGCTGCTAAAAAAATACACTTGTTTTAAATTTCTTTGGATTATGTTTTTATAGAGATACTTCAAGGAATAAATAAAAACCAAAACTTACAGAAATATATCTCTAATGGAATTTTTTTTTTGCCAAAAGGGACAGGGTTTAAAATAATATTATCAAATTTTTAGCAAAAATTTTTCAACGTCTCAAATTGCTATTATAGTTACAATGAATGTACTTTTCTCATATTCACTACCTACTAAAAGAATAGTGGTATGGAGCAGTAAGTCAAGTGATACAATACCAGTCATTTAATCTAAGCAATGTAAAAATGTTGCTGAAATATTAAAAATAATAAAGGTTTATTGATGAGGGATTTTCTGATTGTTTTAGTTTTGTAGGATAGTACTGTATGAAAGTGATAGATCAACTCTATGACTCAGAGCGCTAAGGGATGTGGGGAATACGGAAAAGTTAAGGAAAAGTAAGTTATGTTAATATGGGCCTTGAGCAATATTTTATTATGGAAATTTAATCTTGCCTCTTTCTATCAGAGAATACTTAATCAAAACACTGTTTTTTTAACATGTTTCAGCACATTAGTAGGAGTCTTCAGAAATAACCCCAAATACGTTCTATTTTCTATCCTTACTTATGTGAGGAAAGGAGAAAAAGATAATAATAACAGCATCTCAGTAATAGGAATCCTGAAGGTCATCCCCTCCAAGTTCTTTAGTATTTGGAATATGAAACATTGCCAGAGATTAAAAGTGTGGAAGAACAAGTAACCAATTGTTGAGTTAAAACTAGATCCTAATTCTCTTAATTTTTCCCAATCCAATGTTCACACTGGAACATTTCCTTTAGTTACTTCTACTTACTCTAAGATTTTCCCTTTCCCAGATTGTTAGTTTTGTATTAGTTTAAATTGCTCATTCTTCCATTGCTAATATGATTAAAACATGAATTTTCTTATTTTAAAATTTTACTTAGAAATATTAATTTTATGTTAAATATGTAAAATGTATTTAAATATTATTATGCTTGTCATTTTCTTAGCATAGGTTTATAAGTATTTTCCATATTATTTTGGCAAAAAAATGAACAAATGGCCTTGCTGTCTTAATACTTGGATAAATAAATACCTGGATAAATATTTAATATATGGCAATATACTTATTACCATGAGCTTGTATAAAATAGTTTCCCCGGTATTTTTTACATCAGAGGTGGGGAGGCAGAGGGAAACAGGAGGAGAGAGAAGGAGACAAGCAGACTCCCTGCTGAGCGTGGAACATGGGGCTCCATGTGGGTCTCCGTCCCAGGACCCCGAGACAGTGACCTGAACCAAAATCAAGGGTCAGTCGCTTAACTGACTGAGCCACCCAGGTGCCCCTCTTTTTATACTCTTTAATTTTTCAACCCTGGTATCCCCAAAGCTGTCACTGGGGACACCATATATGTCAAGACCTCAAGCTACCCGGACCAGAGTAAATGGGACCCATAGGTGTTTATGTGAAGTAAACTAGGCCAAAGAGGTCCTTCCTTGGGATTTTGTGATTAGGACTAAAGATGTTATCAAACCCAAGTTCAGCTGCTTGTTGCTAGGAAGGACAAAACTCAAGAGATGAGTTTTGATTAGAAAGAAATTTGAGCTTTATTTCATAGGCCAGCAACCTGGGGAGGAGTTGGTCTCCTTTTGAAAAGCCAATTCAGAGGTTTCTGCCTGGCCCAGGGGTTTTAAGGGGGGTTTATGGAAGTTATTCAGCAAAGGGAGTGCAGAGGCCTGACAGATTTCTTGATTTCATGCAGATTTGATGGTGCCAGCTACAAATGATATCTCAGTGCTTGGGGATTGTGTGAGGGGGATCCAGTTTGTGTTTTGTGATGTGTAGGAGTACTCTATTCTTCCTGCGAAGGAGAGCAAGGTCTACAATACACAAAGGGAGATTAATAAAATCATTTGTGTGAGCTGAGAAAAGAAAAATATTTTGCTAAAAATGTGTTAGGCTAATCAAAAAGCCAAGGCGTCTTCCAACAGACTTGCTGGCCTCTGTGGCCTGGGAAAGGTCAGATCCTTCCCTCCTCAAGGCCAGTAGTCCGTCTGCTATGGATGTAGGGACTTCAGCAAGTAAGTGGTGAATTAACTTGAGGCAAGTTAACCCTTAAGACTGTTGGAGTGCTGTTACAAAGAGAGCATAATACTAACTCTCAACAATTAGTGAAGCCACAAGATTTTGTTATGGCAAATGCAGCAGTCGTGTGTCTTAAACTGTAGAAATAATCAGTCTGCAGTGTCTAAATTCAGGGGGAAAAAAGAAAAAAAACCTGAAAAAAACAAATACTCCAGCTCACCAAAAAAAAAAAAAAAAAAAAAAAAAAGTCAATGATGAAAGAGCTCTGGAAATTGTACTTCTTGGCATTCCTGGGTGCCAGTTGTATCCTTATCCTTCCCACAGCTTCATTACTTAAACTTCTTGGTGTCTCATAAGCCAAAAAATTTTTATCTTTTAGTTTCAGTTAAGTTTATGTCACTTGCTTCTGAGAGAAAGCATCTGAGTGATGCAGGGTTTGGGGAGGTAGTGAGTCCCCATGAGCTGGACTGAAAAATTAGCACTTCTTATTACAAAGGAGAAAAGTACTTGGTTAAGTCGCATATTGAGCACATGGCTTGAGCTCTAAGAAACAACTGGCTTCAGACTTCATGAGAAAATATCAACACGTTGGAGTAATTGTAGCCTTCAGCAAAGGGTTATAAGATGGTAACAACGTACAGCACCACCCGAAAAGTTATACAGAGCATCAGCACAAATACATAGATTTTTCTCTGAAATCAACTTTATTGAGGAATAACTTACATATTATAAATCTACCCACTTTAAGTGTGTATTTCAATAAGTTCTGGTGGATAGACATCATTACTGCAATCAAGATACGAAATATTTCCACTATCCCCAAAAATTCTTTCCAGTCCTTTTGTGGTTAAATTCACCCCCAGCCCTGAGCAAATCTGATCTCTTTTGTGTCTTTATAAATTAATTGTTGACTTTCCTAGAACTTCCCATAAGTAGAACAATGTGGTGTACTTTTTGAATCTAGCTTCTTTTGCACAGGGTAATGTTTTTGAGATTCATCTATGTTGTTGCTTATCACATTAGTCTATCCTTTTTGAAAAATACCACAAATTGTTTGTCCATTCACATGTTAATAGGCTGTAGTGTTGTTTCTGAAGCTGCTATAAAATATTCTTTTTCACTGAAGTATAGTTGACACACAATGTTACATTAGTTTCAGGTGTACAACATAGAGATTCGAAAACTCTATATGTTATGGGATTCTAATCACAAGTATAGCTACCATCTGTCATCATAAATTGCTATTATAATACCATTGACTATATTCCCTATGCTGTACATTTTAGCTCCATGACTTCATTCCAAAACTGAAAGCCAGTATTCCCACTCCCTTTCATTCATTCTGCCCATCCCTTCATTTCCCTCTTATGTGGCAAACACATTTGTTCTCTGTAGTTATGTGTCTGATTCTGTGTGTTTGTTTTGTTTCTTAGATTCCTTATATAAGTGAAATCATATTGTATTGTCTTTTTCTAACTTATTTCACTTAGTATAATACCTCTATGTCTGTCTATGGTGTCATAAATGGCAAGATTTCATTGTCTTCTATGGCTGAGTAATATTTCATTCTGTGTATATACACCACATATTTTTTATCTGTTCATCTATGGATAGACACTTAGGTTGTTTACATATCTTGGCTATTGTAAATAATGCTGCAATAAATGTGGGGGTGTATTTATCTTTTCAAATTACTGTTTTCATTTTCTTCAGGTAAATACCCAGAAGTGGAATTGTATCACATGGTATTTCTAGATTTAGTTTTTCGAGAAACCTTCATAATGTTTTCCAGAGTGGCTACATCAATTTACATTCCCACTAACAGTGCATGAGGGTTTCTTTTCTCCACCTCCTTGCCAATATTTATTATTATCATTTTTTGATACTATCCATTCTGACTGGTGTAAGGTGGTATCTCACTGTGATATTGATTTTCTTTTCCCTGATGGTTGATAATGTTGTTTCTTTTCATGTATCTGTTTACTCTCTGTGTGTCCTCTTGAAAAGTGTCTGTTCATGTCCTCTGCCCATTTTTTTTTAATCAGATAGTTTGTCTTTTGGGTGTTGAGTTGTATGAGTTCTTCATATATTTTAGATATTAACCTCTTATCAGATATGCTATTTGCAAATATCTTCTCCTATTTAGTAGTTTGTTTTTTCATTTTGTGGATGGTTTTCTTCACAGTGCAAAAAACTTTTTATTTTGGTATAATTCCAATGTTTTACTTTTGCTTATATTTCTGTTGTCCCAAGCCATGCATTTATTTTTTTTTAATTTTTTTTAAAGATTTTTTTTTTTTTTATTTGAGAGAGAATGAGAGATAGAGAGCACGAGAGGGAAGAGGGTCAGAGGGAGAAGCAGACTCCCTGCTGAGCAGGGAGCCCGATGTGGGACTCGATCCCAGGACTCCAGGATCATGACCTGAGCCGAAGGCAGTCGCTTAACCAACTGAGCCACCCAGGCGCCCCAAGCCATGCATTTAGAAAAAATGTTTCTATGGTTGATGTCTAAGAGATTATTACTTATGTTTTCTTTAAGGAGTTTTATATTTTCAGGCCTCACATTTAGGTCTTTAATCCATTTAGAGTTTATTTTTGTATATCGTGTAAAAAAGGGGTCCAGTTTTATTCTTTTGCATGTAGCTGTCCAGTTTTTTCAGCACCATTTATTGAAAAGACTTTTCCCCCATTAATATTCTTTCTTGCTTTGTCATAGGTTGACTATATAAGTGTGGGTTTATTTCTATCCCATTTTATTGATCTATATGTCTATTTTTGTTCCAGTTCCGTACTGTTTTGATCACTACAGCTTTGTAGTAAATCTTGAAATCCAGTGTTGTGATACCTCCAGCTTTGTTCTTCTTTCTCAAGATAACATTGGCTATTTGGGTCTTTTGTGGATTTAATCTTAAATGTAATCCTAAATTTTAGGATTATTTGTTCTAATTCTTCAAAAAATGTTGGTATTGGGGCGCCTGGGTGGCTCAGTCGTTAAGCGTCTGCCTTCGGCTCAGGTCATGATCCCAAGGTCCTGGGATCGAGCCCCGCATCGGGCTCCCTGCTCAGCAGGAAGCCTGCTTCTCCCTCTCCCACTCCCCCTGCTTGTGTTCCCTCTCTCGCTGTGTCTCTCTCTGTCAAATAAATAAATAAAATCTTTAAAAAGATAATAATCTTTAAAAAAAAAAAAACAAAAACAAAAAAAAAAACAAAAAATGTTGGTATTTTGAAAGGGATTGTATTGAATCTGTAGATAGCTTTGGGTAGTATGGACATTTAGCAGTATTCCATGAGCATGGAATATCTTTCCGTTTGTGTCATCTTCAATTTCTTTCATCAATATTTATAGTTTTCAGGGTACAGGTGTCTCATCTCCTTGGTTAAATTTATTCCTAGGTATTTTATTCTTTTGGTGCTGTTACATAGGGGATTGTTTTCTTAATTTCTCTTTCTGCTACTTTATCATTAGTGTATAGAAATGCAACTGATATCTGTATATTCATTTTGTACACTGCAACTTTACTAAATTCATTTAATAGCTTTTTGGTGAAGTCATTAGGGTTTTCTATATATACTATCATGTCATCTGCAAATAGTGAAAGAGTTACTTCTTTCTTACCAATTTCAATGCCTTCTATTTATTTTTCTTGTCTGATTACTGTAGCTACAACTTCCAGTACTATGTTGAATAAAGCAGGAAGAGTGGACATCTTTGTCTTATTCCTGATTTAGGAGAAAAAACTTGTAATTTTTCTTCATTAATATGATGCCAACTGTATATATGGCCTTCACTATGTTTCCTCTAAACTCACTTTTTTGAAAATTTTCATCATGAATGGATGTTGAATTTTGTCAAATAATTTGCTGCATTATTGAAATGATCATATGGTTTTTATCCTTTCTTAATGTAATGTATCACATTGATTAATTTGTGGATATAGAACCATCCTTGCATCCCTAGAATAAATTCCACTTGATTGTGGTGAATGCGTCTTTTAATGTATTGTTGAATTTAATTTGCTAATATTTGGTTGGGTATTGTTGAGTTTAATCTGTTAATATTTGGTTTAGGATTTTTATATTCATCAGAGATTAGTCTTTTTGGCAGTATCTTTGGTTTTGGTATCAGCGTTCATGCTGGCTTTGTAGAATGAATTTGGAAGCTTTCTGTTCTCTTTGTTTTTTTGTTTTGTTTTGTTTGAATAGTTTGAGGAGAATAGGTATTCTTCTTTAAATGTTTGCTTAAACATTTGGTAGAATTCACCTTTGAATCTATCTGGTGCTAGATTTTTGTTAAGAGTTTTTTGATTACTAATTTAATTTTGTCAATAGTAATTGGTCTGTTCAGATTTTCTATCATACATATATTTTAAACATTTTTTTAAGATCTTATTTATTTATTTGAGAGAGATACAATGAGAGATAGAGAGCATGAGAGGGAAGAGGGTCAGAGGGAGAAGCAGACTCCCCGCTGAGCAGGGAGCCCGATGCAGGACTTGATCCCGGGACTCCAGGATCATGACCTGAGCCGAAGGCAGTTGCTTAACCAACTGAGCCACCCAGGCGCCCTATCATACATATATTTTGCAAATATTGTTTTAAAATTGTTTTCTGTCTTTAAACATAATTTTCCAACTTGCTGTTAAGGATTTTTCAAATACACAGAGAATTGAAAAATGTTTACAGTGATTCCCCATACAACCATTGACTGGATTCTACTGTCAACATTTTACTAGAATTGATTTGTCACTTTTTTTTGGTCCATTATCAATCCTTTATCCATGTATCAATCCATATTACTATATTCATAAATATCAAAGTATGTTGCAAACAACAGTAAACTTTACCATAATCATTTTAGCATGTATATCATTAAGTTGAGTATGATATTTACAGTTCTCATTTTTTCTTTTAAGGTAAAATTTACATAAAGTAACAGGCACAAATATTGTGTGCTACTTGATGAGTTTTGGCAAATTCGTATAGCAACCCAAACCTCTATGAAGATTTAGAATATTACCATCACCCAAAAATTTCTCTCATGCCCCTCCCCAGTCAATCTCTGCCCCTACCATCAAGAAGTAATTACTTTTCTCCCTTTTGTAAATTATAGATTCACTGTACTATTTTGTGAAATTTGAATGAGAGGAATCAGATAATATGGATATAAGGGTTATTCACTCAGCATAATATTCTTGATCATATTTTGTAGGTATATTTTTTATATCTCTTGGACAATCATCTAGAATTAAAATTTCTGATCCACAGAGTAGGTACACATTTAGCTCTAAAACAAAATGCCAGATATTTTTCCACCATAGTTGTATCATTTTACTACCAACAATTTCGGTAGTATTATTACTATATTTCCTTTCCAACATTTGGTATTGCCTATCCTTTAAAATTTTTGGCTGATTAAGTCTTCCAAATTTGTTCTTCATCAAAATTTCTCAATTTAGAGCTCTTGGCATTTCCGTATTGATGTTAGAATCAGCTTTGCAGTTTCTACAAGAAAAAATACTTCTGTGATAATAGTTGAGATTGTTTTGAACTTGTAGATTAATTTGGGAAGAATTAAATTGTTCAAATTTAGTTTTCCAATTCATGAGCATGATATATCTTTCATTTAGGTCTTTTTGTTGTCTCTCATCATAATTTGAGGTTTTCTATGTGCAAATCCTACAGTTTTTTCTTGCTAAAAATATGTGTAATTATTACTTTTTATGGTGACTAATGCAAATGCATTTTTAAAGTTTTATTTTCAGATTGCTCAAATAATTTAAATATTCTTATTGATATTTTTCCTTTTTGGGTTTTGGGAGTTTTATGTATATTCTGGATGTGAGTCCTTTAATAAATTTTGAATTTGCAAATAATTTCTCCCAGTGTATATGACTTATTTTGCCTTCTCTCAACAGTGTTTTTCAAGAGGCTGAGTTCTTTATTTTGATAAAGTCAAATATATCAATGTGTTCTTTTCTGGGTTATCATTTTAGTGTCCTATTCATAGAAGAAATATTTGCTAAACTCAAGGTCATAAAGACCTTTCCTTATGTTTTCTTCAAAATGTTTATATTCATATTTTTCATTTTTAGGCTTATGATATTTTCGTAATTAATATTTGTACATGTTATAAGGGCCAAAGTTTCTTTTTTTACTCTGTGTATCCAGTTATTTTCAATCATTTGTTGAAAAGACTATCTTGGGGTGCCTGAGTGGCTCAGTCATTAAGCATCTGCCTTCGGCTCAGGTCATGATCCCAGCCCCACATCGAGCCCCACATCAGGCTCCCTGCTCGGTGGGAAGCCTGTTTCTCCCTCTCCCACTCCCCCTGCTTGTGTCCTGCTCTCTCTCTCTCTCTCTCTCTCTGTCAAATAAATAAAATCTTTAAAAAAAAAAAAGACTATCTTTTCACATTGAATTTCTTGGTCACGTTTTGTTGAAATTTATTTGAACATATAAGTGTACTATTCTAATACTTGTACCACACTATTTTGGTAATTCTATCTTTACAGTGAGTTTTAATTCTTTTTCAAATTTGGTTTGACCATTCTGGGCTCTTTGAATTTCTAATACATTTTTAAATATCTACCAACATTTTGACTGTGATTGCTTTGGATAGATCAACTTAGAATGAGTTAAGGGGTGCCTGGTGGCTCAGTTGGTTAAGTGTTGACTCTTAATTTCAGCTCAGATCATGATCTCAGGGTCAGGAAATTGAGCCCTACATTGGGCTCTGCACTCAATGGGGAGTCTGCTTGAGATTCTATTTTTCATACTCCCTCTGCCCCTCTCCCCTTATGTGCTCTCTCTCTTTAAAATAAATTTTAAAAATCTTTAAAAAAAGAAATAGTTAACATCTTAAGAATAATAAATTTTTCAGTCATAAACATGGCATATCTCTCTGTTTACTTAGGTCTTCTTTAGCCTTTTACAGAAATGTGTTGCAGTTTTCTGTGTGCATGTCATATGTGTTTTCCTTCTTTTCAGTCTCTATTACTTAAACTTATTTTCTCACCTTCTTGCACAGGCTAGGACCTCCAGTACTAAGTTAATTACAAGCAATGAGAGTGGTTATCCTAGACCTGATTTTTATCTTAGTGGGAAAGAATTCAGTATTTCACTCTTAAGTATAATATTAGTTATAAGTTTTCCATAGATTCCTTTTATCATATTGGAAAAGTTCTCTGCTGTTACTAGTTTGTTGAGAGTTTTTTAAAATCCAGATTGAATGGTAAATATTGTCAAATGCTATTTTTTACATGTATTAAAATACCCATATAAGATTGCCATATGTTAACCTAATCTTGAATCCCTAGGCTTTGAGCCACACCGGTTGTAAAAATTCACAAAAATCAGCCCCTCTCATTTTCCCAGTCAATGGCCTTGGGGAAGTGTCATCCTTGCACAATCCCCTGTGTTCTCCTCTCTTCTTGCCTCTGTCCACAACCAGGGCTCCCTTCCCCCTACAGTACCCACAATCCATTTCTCCCCTAAACCATATCTCTGTACCCCTTACCTTCCATGATGTGGCCTCCTTTCTCTTTCTAGTTGTGCAATTTGTTCTGTCAGTCCCCAGATTGATTTCTTGGGTATTCAGAATGATTTGATATTTATCTAGCTGTGTTCTAGGGGCAAAGCAAGCCTACTGTCCTCCTCCTGCTCCACTACGTTAGCTCCTCCCCCAGCTTTATTTATTTATTTATTTATTTATTTATTTATGTATTTATTTATGTATTTATTTATTTATTTTTGTCTATATGTTGTGGCTAAGGCCACCAGTATTATGTTGGAATAGAAAAAAGCCACTGGGGCATACTGATATTTCCAGTTTTTCACTGTTGAGTAGCATGTTAGCTGTGGATTTTTCATGTATGACTTTTAATATATTAGGTATATTCCCTCTAAACTTTCCCTGAGAATTTTTATCATGAAGGGTGTTCATATTTGTCAAATTCTATTTCTGCAGCTATGAGATGATTATATGGTTTTTGTCCTTCATTTTGTTAATGTTATGCCAGAAAGATTATCAAATGAACACATAGCAAAGAGAGAAGCCAACTTTAGTGGATTCAGTTTAAATCACACAGTTTTATTGAGCAGATGTTTTGTGTGCTCAAAGTTGGGAAATCAAAGGATAAGACTAGATATCAGAAGAAATTTTGGATGTTATCATATGATGTGGAAATGATGAATAAAGATCCCTATAACAATTTTCTTTTCATTTAAGAACATGTGCAATCTGAAGGATAATCCAATGACCTAACTCTTGAATTGATAGTTGAGAATCAATCATATAAAAGATGTTTGAGAAGGTGTCTAGGCCAAATAAAAAAATTCTAATTAATGTGCTTCTACAATACATTTTTGCACATGCTGATGAGTAACAAGTTTTGCAAAAATACTTTTATTGGGAAACTAATTTCTGGAAAAATGATTTTTATTGGAAAAGAATACCTTAATTAAATGTGGAGGGTAATTTTATATATTTATGACAATTGCTTGTATAATTTCTTAGCAGGTAAAGGAGAAAAAAGAAAATGTGAATGCTTTCTTGAAGGAAAAAATTCAATAAACATTCATATTTACTAAGATCTTATCTTGAGTAGACTCTTCTAGATTCTGGACTTTTAGAAAAATACATCTATAATAGTTGAGCATTTATAACAAAACTCTTAAAATGGTTCCTATGAAAATGTTTTATGTGTTATTTTTTATTTTTTAATCTGTGTTATTAAAATATAAATTGTTACAACCTCAAGGTTGAAAATAATTATATCTTGTTTTGATTTTTACTAAAAAAAATTGTGCGAGTGTGTATTCTATTAATGTAATGGTTAAATTGTAAATTCATGTAAATATTTTTGTGGTAATTATTTATATATCTGAATTATACAAGCCAGTGTTTAATCCTTGATAAAGAATATTAAGAGCTTTTCAAGCTGGTTGCCTTTTTTTTGCTTTCTTGAAGCTCAGCAAGTTAAATACTAGGTTCTTTGGAGAATTAAATGAATTGTTTTTAGTTCTAGTATAAGATAGTCTAATAGATAGCTCTCTTGAGTACTAGTGTATCTGTCAAATTCTGAGATCTGATTTCACGTGACCAAATACTATAATGATAATTGTAGTTTCAGCAGCTAAGATATGAGAAAGAGGAGGTTGGGGATGATGATATTGAGTTTTTTAATTAACTACTTTGATAGTTCTGTATAAAATCTTTATGGAAACTCAACCGGGAAGATAAAAATGTTTATTTTCAGTGAAAGAGGTTAGGGCTGGAAGTAGAGATATCCAATATTTATTCATTTATTTATTAAATACTTATTCATGGCTTAGTATGCACCAAGAGCTTCTCCATATGCTCCTACTATACAAGTTGAGAGATTAAGCCATATAAGTAAAGATAATTTCCAAAGAAATTATAATGTTGAATGAGAGGGGGGAAAAAAAGGCCAAAGACTGATCCCTGCAAAATAACTATATCTAAGATTTGAATAGTGGGAAAAAGACCATAGATAGATACAGGAAAGTTTTAGAGATACAGAGGTACAACAGGAAGGAACAATGAAGAAAGACTCCCCACCATGGAGAACTTGGCTGTGATTTCTCCACAGAATCAAATGCTTTTATAGAGTCTTAATAAGTGCCTGAAAAGTTGGGGTTCTAAGAAAAGCCTAATATATTTACCAAACAGTAGTAGTTAATTAGTGACTTTTACAAGCCTAGTAGAGTGCTGAAAGCTGAAGCAAACTTTCAGACACTTAAGGAAAACATGGTGATAGCTAAGGAACTGAGAATAAACTATTTCATAAACATATTTAGCAAGGAAGGAAAGGAGAAAGGTTACAGTAGTTTTAAGAAGAAGAGGTTAGTGGAAAGAGGGTAGCAAATTTATTTATTAGGAATTACCCATGGGAATATATTACTATGGCATCTACTTTATACATGTATTAATACATAACTTCAGAGAGAAGTGAAAAACTTTTAGAGAAAGTTGTAGCATTTGGAGGGTTATGAAGATATATATCACACACTATTATACCAGATATGTAAGCTGGACAGTCTTTAATTCAAGAAATAAAACTAGAAAGAAAAACATGTTCATAAGAAATAAGAATTTCTGTTAAAGAATACCAAAGGACAATTGTGAGAAGATATTTTCAACTCATATGTCTGGTAAGAGTTTATTATCCTAAAATATTGGAAGAATTCCTTTAAAAATCAATCATTAAGAATTGGATAAAGAAGCCAATAGAAAATGATAAAAGCTATAAGTAGGTATTTCATAGTAGACAAAACGTTAATGGCCAGTGAATATATGAAAAGCTGTTGAACATCTTTAATAGTCAGGAAAATGCAAATTAAAGTCATAATAACATATTAACCTACAAAGTTAGGAAAAGATAAAAAGTCTGACATAACCAATTTTAATTGAATATTGGAACAACACGAATGCTCAACTACTACTAATGTGAAGATAAACTGGCACAATTACTTTGGAAATAGTTTGACATTAATAAAATTGGAGATGTGCATACCAACAACCTAGTGATTCTATTGCAAGATATATAATTGAGACCCTTTCCCAAAAGGACAACAGAAGATATTAAGAAACATTCATAATGCATTGTTTAAAATTACAAAAATACGGGCGCCTGGTTGGCTCAGTTGGTTAGGGGACTGCCTTCGGCTCAGGTCATGATCCTGGAGTCCTGGGATCGAGTCCCGCATTGGGCTCCCTGCTCAGCAGGGAGTCTGCTTCTCCCTCTGACCCTCTTCCCCCTCATACTCTCTCTCTCTCATTCTCTCTCTCTCTCAAATAAATAAATAAAATCTTTAAAAAAATTACAAAAATAATGAAAACAACTTAAATGTCTACTAGGAGGGAACATTAAATAAATTAAGGTATGAAAGAATACAATATGAAGTACAGCAATACACACCAACAGGTCTTATTCTCAGAAAAATCATGTTGAATGAATAAAGGAATTAGAAAAAGTATATAGTAATGTTCAATTTATATAAGTACCAAGTTATACATAAATAAAAAAATTATTTAAGAATACATACATAGTTGGTAAATGCAAAAGAAATTCAAAGAAATAAGAAACTAGAAAAACAATCAACTATGTGGAGAGAAACAACAATTTCATAGGATGGAAGATAAAAATGTTCTCCAAGGTATTGACAGAACTCTCTTTATTTCTATGATAGATGCTTGGGTCTTCTTTACTTGATATTCTTTTAATTATATATTTATTTTGTATATACTCTTTGTAGGTATATATTTCATAGAATTAATTTTTTAAAGACAATGAATAGAGAAATGTAGAATATATCCATAAGTCTGTATAATTTCCAGTGTAGTCCAGAAATCTGACACCTGTACTGTATAAAATATTATATTTTCTAGTGGCTCAGACTTCAGAGTTACACATAACCCTTACTAATATTTTCAAATATAGTGATGATATTTTTACTGAATATTTTTACTGAATATTTTATACCATTTTGTTGTATGTATTTGGTGAGAAAACACCTACTAGATATTTAAGAATATAAACACTTTATTGGAACTAGCAATATATGAGCTTGTTATAGTAGAAAATTATTTCTGTTATTGAATTGGATAATCTGGGTTTGAATATCAGTTCCTATAGCTTCTGGTTATGATGTTCTTAGGGAACTTGCTCTCATTCTTGTTTCTGGAGTTTGCTGATCTATAAAATGTGGGTAACAAGAGCAGTCCTACAAGGTTTTATAGTTTTCCCTCTAGAAAATGTGGCCAAGGTTCAGTAGCAGCAAGAAGGGGCAGAGAAAATACATATAAATATTGAAAACATGGTTTCTGAAGATGGTTAATTTCTGTGATAATTAGAATAGTTCTATTTTAATATTTTCATGATCTAATACACTGAAAAAGATGTTTTTGTTTCTAGAATTTACCCTATTTTTTGGCCTTGAATTTTAAACATATCATGTTACAAGAAAAAAGAACAGGTGTTTTCTAGGGAACTTTGAAAATAGCTTATTTATGGCACCCAAAAATTTCTAGGGTGGTATACACATCTCCAATTTTGTTAGGTAATTATATGTTAAAATTCTTTTTTTACATGAAGAAATGTATCATGTGCATTTTACTACTTCCAGTGTTATCAGCCATGGATATAAGAAAGTTAGGTTTACTGTAAAACATTTGGCTATATTTGATCCACATAAACCATCCAAAATGTGGGCTAGATTTACACATATTAATAACATATTTTTTGAACTCCGGAAATATACTTTTTAGAATGTATAATAAAATATTTTAATGTTAAAGTGAAAGAATAATATGTGTTATAAATTTAGAAGATATATTACTTATATGAAATAGGAAGAAAGAAAAAAATAATACAGAGCCAAGTTAGAGTTGCCTAATTGCATAAAGCTCTGTTTCATAAAACTAGGGTAACTATGATGTGATTTTTTTTCTGTGACATAATTTTAAAAACAAAATCTTACTTGAGGTTCCCAATATTAAATAAAAAAGTGGATCAGCTTTGGTTAAAAATGTTAGTAGAAATAGGGGTGCCTCCCTGTCACTGTACCTCCCTCTCCCTAAATGTACCTGCTGAATAACGGCTCATAAATTGGAAAAACAAAGATGAAGGCATTGATTCTCCAGAATCTCCTCTTGTTCAAAGCACCTTTGCTTCCTACAAAGAGTAAGTCTAAAACATAGCTATGCAGGTTAGTCACTAATCTAAAATGGATGAATTCTCTAAACAAAAGGTGTATTAAAAATATAGATTAGGATGTTGAAAGTTTGACGAGTCAGCTTGAACTGTAGACCATAGCTCAATAAAGTAATGCTTGGTTTATCTACTAAAGAGATTGCTGAGTTCTCTGTGGTGTAGAATATTAGCATTAGCTGGGAACTCGAGGAAAGCGGCAATAAAACTGAGATAAAGAGGGAACAAAACATAACCTTCCACCTTTTTTAAAAAATGAAGCTTCTTCTGGAAATAAATGTATAATTATTTAGTCCAGGGGCCTCCTAAAATTTTAAAGCATGCATTCCTATCAGTTATTTTTTAGTGTACATCTTCTAAGTGTATGCATATTTATGCATTAATCAATGTATTATATTACTAAAAGTTTCATAATATAAAACAAATAAAGACAAGTTAAAAAGGATGAGATAAAAATACAAACAGGTAGCAAAGGTTTTTTTCTTCCACAGCCCAACAGTAGACAAATGTTTAGTTTCTTCATGTCACATTGATTTTGTAACCTCTGTTGCAACAACTGTAAAAGAACAGTTTGGAGTAGATGACCATTATCAAGGATAGATTTCAGTTTTTCCCTCTTAAGATAGAGGCATGCATAATATTAGAGTAGGAATATTATGAGAATTATAAGTGACATTTTAAATAATAGTGCTGACAGTTCTTGCATATCTTATTCTAAAATTACATGATATGTTTTAGTGGGGGAATTCAAGCTCTATTTTTTTAAGTCTTTAAAGTTATTTGAACTGAGTCAATTAAACCAGATTGTTCTTGATTTTTTACTTTATTTTAGGTGGTTAGCTTATTTTAGTTTTCATCAGAAAGAAAATTATAGAATTGTTTAAACTCAAATTAGAGATATATATAGGATGACCATGATTGAGAATCAATTTATAAATATATGACACTTACTGATATCATAATTTAGTTTTGTATGGTAGTGATTAGGAATTATAAAAAATAAATATTTAAAATTGGTTCTTGCCATACGTAGCCCCAAATGCAGAGTTTTCAAAAAAGTTATTGCTCTTCTCTCTTGTGGGTGATAATTTTTGTTGGAGTAAAGGACAATTCATGTCAATTGTGGATTTTTAATTAAAAAGCTCTCAAAGTTCATTTTGGTCACTCTTCCCTTTTTAACCTATTAGAGGTATTCTACATTAATATTACATCATGTAATATCCACAAGATTACAGGACATATGCAATTTAATAGCGTTGTTGCCATATTTTTTAAGTAAAAATTTCCATTTTACTACTCATGCTTTGGTCTTTTGCTGACTAAACCATATGTTAATTATTGGAAGTTAAATTTTTCCAAATACTCATTGAGCATGTGATCTCCTTTCTAAATTTTAATTGTTGAAGGATATTTCTATATAGGAAGAAGAGAATGGTACTGTCAGATTTAGACAAGGAAAATTTTCTTCTAGAAGAAAAAAGTTAACAAACAGATGTCAAATAAACAATATAAGGTTGCTGGATTAATAGATTTCTGAAGGAGAAGGTAAATAATACAAAAATCCAGTTAATCTAAATGAATTTTTCTATTTCTTTTGTCTAGCTTTATTGAGATAAAATTGACATATAACATTATGTAATTTAAGGTGTACAATGTGCTAATTTGATACATATATATATATATTATGAAATGTTTAGTGCAATAAGGTTAGTTAAAACATTCTTCACTTCACATAATTATTATTATGCTGAGTGTTCTTTTGCTATGTTGAGAACATTTAAGCTCTCCTCTCCTAGCAGCTTTCAGGTATATACTACAGTGTTGTTGACTGTAGTTCCCATGCTTTAACCTTAGGTCCCTGGAATCTATTCATTTTTTTAACTGAAAGTTTCTACACTTTGACCAACATCTCCCCATTTTCCACACCCCTCGGTCCTTCACAATTACCATTCTACTCTGTTTTTGAGTCAATGTTTTTAGATTCCATATATAAATGAGGTCATACAGTGTTGGTCATTCTCTGACTTATTTCACTTAGCATAATGCCCTCAAGTTCCATTCATGGTCGTCATAAATGGCAGGATTTCCTTCCTTTTTATCATTGAAAAATATTCCCTGTGTATGTATTGTTTCCACATCTTCGCATTTGTGAATAATATGGCAATGAGTATGGGAATACACAGATCACTTCAAGATATTTCATCTTATTCAGATATATAACTAAAATTAGGATTGTTTTATCTTATGGTAGTTCTATTTTTAATTTTTTAAAAGAACCTCTATACTGTATTTCAAAGTGGCTATAGCAATTTATATTCCTGCCAACAGTACACCAGGATTCCTTTTTCTTCACATTGGCATTTATTATCTCTTGTCTTTTTGATAATGGCCAGTCTAACCGTTCTGAGGTGATTAGCAATGTTGAATATTTTTTGTGAACTTGTCGGCCATTTGTATGTCTTTTTTAGAGAAATATCTAGTTAAGTGTCCTGCTAACTTTGGGTTTGGTTTGATCTTGTTATTCTAGTTTCTTGAGTTGTAAAATTTGGTTATTTGAGATGTTTCTTGGTGGAGGCCTTTATATACTTCCCTCTGAGTGCTGCTTGCTGAATTTTGGTAGGTTGTCCAATTTTTTCTTTCTGGATTTAAAAATAAATTCTCTTTTGGTACCATCCTTGACCCTTTGGTTGTTCAGACGTGTGTTGTATAGTTTTACATATTTGTGATTTTTCCCAGCTTTCCCCTGTTATTGATATTTGCTTTTGTATTATTGTGGTCAGAAAAAATATCTGCTATATTATTCAGTCTTTGAAAATTTGCTCACACTTGTTTTGTGACCTAACACAAAAGAAGCAATCTATCCTAATCTGATCTATTGTAGAGAATGTTCCATGTTCACATGAGAACATATATTCTACTGCTGTTGGATGGCATGTGTTGTATATTTCTGTTAGGTCCATTTGATCTAAATTATAGTTTAAATCCAGTGTTTCCTTATTGCTTTTCTGTCCAATCTATCCATTCTTGAAAGTGGGATACTGAAGTCCCCTACTATTATATTTTGTTGTCTATTACTCCCTTCAGACCGGTTAGTATTTGATTAATATATTTAGGTGTTGTAGGGTGCATATACAATTGTTATATCCTCTTGATGTATTGACCCATTTATCATTATTTAATGACCTTCTTTGTCCCATTACAAATTTTAGATTACAGTCTATCTTGTCTGATATAAATATAGTAGCCCCTGCTCTCTTTTGATATCAATTTGCATGGAATATATGTTTCCATTTCTTTACTTGGAGCCCATGTGTGTCATTAAATGTGAAATGAGTCTCTTTTAGACAGCATAAAGTGGCCCTTTTTTTTATCCATTTATCTCTCTTGATTAGAGAATTAAACCATTTATATTTAAAGTAATTATTGATAGGTAGGGACTTACAAATGCCATGTTGTTAATTTTTGGCTATTTTGTAGTTCCTTTGTTATAATCTTCATTTGTAAGTTGATGATTTTCTGTAATTGTATTTTGTTCTTTTTATCATGTTTGTATTTATTATAGGTTTTTGTTTTGAAGTTAACCTAAAGTTTACTTGAAATCTCTTGGTATAACAGTCTATATTAAGTGCATATCTACTTTGCATAAAAAACCTTTTGGATATCACAATTTAAATATTTTTATATTGTGTATCTATTAACAAATACTTGTAGCTGTATTTATTTTAATTCTTTTGTTCTTTAACTTTATACCATATTTAAGTAGTTAACACACCATAGTTTACAATATTGGAGTATTCAACATCTGACTACATATATAGTTATCTTTACCTATTTGTTGTTTATTTTCATGTTACTATTTAGTGTCCTATTGCTTCAGCTTGAAGGACTTCTTTCAGCATTTCTTGTAAGGCAGATCTAGTACTGAACTCTTTCAGCTTTTGTTTTAAAAGTCTATCTTGCCTTCATCTGAAGGACATCTTTGCTGAATAAAGTTTTCTTGGTTGACAGTATTTTTCTTTTAGTACTTTTTTCTTAGAGCAGGGGCAGGGGCAGAGGGAGAGAGAATCTTAAACCCATTTTTTTAAAGATTTTATTTATTTGAGAGAGAGACAGATAGTCACAGAGACAGCAAGAGACAGCACAAGTGGGGAGGAGAGGGAGAAGCAGGCTTCTCACTGAGCAGGGAGTCCGATGTGGGGCTGGATCCCAGGATCCTGGGATCATGACCTCAGCTGAAGGCAGACGTTTAACTGACTGAGCCACCCAGGCGCCCCAAGGGAGAGAGAGAATCTTAAGCAGGCTCCATGCCTAGCACAGAGGGTTCAGTCTCATGACCCTGAGATCATGGCCTGAGTCATAATCAAGAGTTGGACACTTAACTGAGCCACCCAGGTGCCCTTTTTCAGCCCTTTGAATATATCATCCCATTCTCTCTTGGCCAGCAAAACTAGTGCTGAGAAATCTGCTGATAGCCTTATGGGAGCTCCCTTAAATGAGAGTTTTTTCTCTTGTTGCTCTTAAAATTCTCTTTTGGTCTTTGATTATTATTATGATGTTTATGGAGATCATTTTGGATTGAGATTATGGGGTTACATATTAGCTTCATGAACTTGGATATCCAAATTTCTCCAGCAGTTTGAGAAGTCCTCACCCGTTATTTCTTTAAATAGGCTTTCAGCTACTTTCTTCCTCTCTTCTCTTTCTAGGACTCCAAAGATACATAGATTGCTTCTTTTAATGGTGTAAGTCCCATAGATTTTCTTCATTTATTTTCATTAATTTTTCTTTTTGCTCTACTGCTGTATAATTTCAAATGATTTGTGTTTGAGCCCACTGATACATACTTCTACCTGGTCCAGTCTGATGTTGAAGGTTTTTGTTTTGTTCGGTTTTGATGCTGAAGGTTTCTATTGAATTCTTCAGTTCATTCAGTTTCATTCTTTTTATGTTTACTATCTCTTTGTTGAACTTATTTTTTTTCTTTTTGTATTCCTGATTTCATTAAACTATTTATCTGTGTTCTCTTGTACCTTCCTAAGTATCTTTAGAATAATAACTTTGAATTCTTTTTCAGATAATTCCTGTATCACCATTTCATTGGGGTTATTTGCTGGAAGTGTAGTGTACGGCTTTGATGGTGTCATATTTTTATGATTCTTTGTGATCCCTGTAGCCTTGCATAAATTCCTATACATATGAAGGGGGTCACCTCTTCCAGATATTATGGACTGAGTTTGGTAAGTAAATACCTTCACCTGTAGCAGGGGAGCACTGGAGCATACTTTGATACCAGGCCTAGTGGTGCAGGAAGCCAAGTGCAGGTGTGTGTGGTAGTTCCAAGTCCAGAGGAGCTTAATGTCTCATTAGTTCAGACCACTGAAATCCACAATGTCAACAACTGCACGGTATTTGGTGAGCACTCTGAGGGATCTTCAGTGGCTGCTAGTACTATTGGGATCCTGGGTAGCACTTCTAGTTCTAGTGGCTAGAGGGCAGAGCAGACAATGGTAGTGTTGGAGTGGGGGCACACAGTCAACTGCAGGGGTCAGCTGAAGGTATCTGTATAGTGGCAGGGGCTGGTTGCAGACGCACATATTGTGGTGTGGGCTGGGGCCAGCAGCAAGGGCTAGAGCCAACTGAGAGTCCACTGTCAGATGCAGGAGCCCAGGATGGTGTATGCATTCTTGTGGCTGCATGTCTTACCCTAGGTTCATGTACAGTGGAAGCCAGTGATGGGAGTAAGACCAATGGGGTACACATGCATAGCTAAGAGGGGCTAGTTGTAAGAGAGCCCAGCAGTACAGGCCACTGACAGGTGACTGGGCCAGAGGCAGGACCGCAGTTATCTGCAGGGATGCTGGGTGTTGGCATGCTTTCTTGTGGCTGCAAGGTCTCCCCATGGGTGCATGTACATCAGTGGAGGCTAGATCAGGCTATGCACTAGCCTGATCATATCTGATCATATTCTTTTTTTTTTTTTGTATTGTTCTATTTTTGTTTTTAATCTTTTTCTTTCTTTCTTTCTTTTCTTTTTTTCTTTCTTTCCCTTTCTTTTCCCCTGGTTTCAGGTCTTTTCTGATTTGGTTAGAGTATATTTGCTGGGGACGTTGTTAACCTGTTAGCATTTTGTTCTCTCATTCATCTATTCTCCTCTGGACAAAATGACAAGATGAAAAAAATCACTTCAGTAAAAAGAACAAGAGGTAGTACCGTCAGCCAGGGACCTACTCAATACAGCCATTAGTACGATGTCGGAGATAGAGTTCAGGATCATGACTTTAAAGATGCTAGCTGGGCTTGAAAAAAGCATGGAAGTTACTAGAGGAACCCTTTCTGGAGAAATAAAAGAACTAAAATCTAACCAAGTCGAAATCAAAAAGGCTATTAATGAGGTGCAAAAAAATGGGGGCACTAACTGCTAGGAAAAATGAGGCAGAAGAGAGAATCAGCGATATAGAAGACCAAATGATGGAAAATAAAGAGGCTGAGAAAAAGAGAGATAAACAACTACAGGATCACGAGGGCAGAATTCAAGAGATAAACGATACGATAAGACGATGCTAATGGACACCAAAAGAAAGCTGGGGTGGCAATCCTTATATCAGACAAATTAGATTTTCAAACAAAGACTGTAATAAGAGATGAGGAAGGACACTATATCCTACTTAAAGGGTGTATCCAACAAGAAGATCTAACAATTGTAAATATCTATGCCCCTAACATGGGAGCAGCCAATTATATAAGGAATTAATAACAAAAGTGAAGAAACACATTGACAACAATACAATAATAGTGGGGGACTTTAACACCCCCTGACTGAAATGGACAGATCATCTAAGCAAAAGATCACCAAGGAAATAAAGACGTTAAACAACACACTGGACCAACTGGACTTCATAGACATTTTCAGAACATTCCATCCCAAAGCAATGAAATACACAATCTTTTCTAGTGCCCATGGAACATTCTCCAGAATTGATCACATCCTAGGTCACAAATCAGGTCTCAACCAGGACCAAAAGATTGGAATTATACCCTGCATATTTTCAGACCACAATGCTTTGAAACTAAAACTCAATTACAAGAGGAAAGTCAGAAAGAACTCAAATACATGGAGGCTAAAGAGCATCCTACTAAAGAATGAATGGGTCAACCAGGAAATTAAAGAAGAATTAAAAAAATTCATGGAAACCAATGAAAATGAAAACACAACTGTTCAAAATCTTTGGGATACAGCAAAGACAGTCCTAAGAGAAAAGTATATAGCAATACAAGACTTTCTCAAGAAACAAGAAAGGTCTCAAATACACAACCTAACCCTACACCTAAAGGAGCTGGAGAAAGAACAGCAAATAAAGCCTAAACCCATCAGGAGAAGAGAAATAATAAAGATCAGAGCAGAAATCAATGAACTAGAAACCAAAAGAACAGTAGAACAGATCAACGAAACTAGGAGCTGGTTCTTGAAAGAATTAACAAGATTGATAAACCCCTGTCCAGACTTATCAAAGAGAAAAGAGAAATGACCCAAATCAACAAAATCATGAATGAAAGAGGAGAGATCACAACCAACAGCAAAGAAGTACAAACAATTATAAGAACAGATTATGAGCAACTCTGTGCCAGCAAATTAGATAACCTGGAAGAAATGGGTGCATTCCTAGAGATGTATCAATTACCAAAATTGAACCAGGAAGAAATAGAAAAACCTGAACAGACCTATAACCACTAAGGATGTTGAAGCAGTCATCAAAAATCTCCCAACAAACAAGAGCCCAGTGCCAGATGGCTTCCCAGGGGAATTCTACCAGACATTTAAAGAAGAATTAATACCTATTCTCCTGAAACTGTTCCAAAAAATAGAAATGGAAGGAAAACTTCCAAACTCATTTTATGAGGCCAGCATTACTTTGATCCCAAAACCAGACAAAGACCCCATCAAAAAGGAGAATTACAGACCAATATCCTTGATGAACATGGATGCAAAAATTCTCACCAAAATACTAGCCAATAGGATGCAAAAGTACATTAAAAGGATTATTCACATGACCAAGTGGGATTTATCCCTGGGCTGCAAGTTTGGTTCAACATCCGCAAATCAATCAACGTGATACAACACATTAACAAAAGAAAGAAAAAGAATCATGATCATCTCAATAGATGCAGAAAAAGCATTTGACAAATTACAGCATCCTTTCTTGATCAAAACTCTTCAGAGTATAGGAATAGAGGGTACATACCTCAATATCATAAAAGCCATCTATGAAAAACCTACAGCGAATATCATTCTCAATGGGGAAAAGCTGAGAGCTTTTCCCCTAAGGTCAGGAACGTGGCAGGGATGTCCACTATCACCACTGCTATTCAACATAGTATTAGAAGTCCTAGCCATAGCAATCAGACAACAAAAAGAAATCAAAGGCATCCAAATCAGAAAGGAGGAAGTCAAACTCTCACTCTTTGCAGATGATATGATACTGTATGTGGAAAACCCAAAAGACTCCACCCCAAAGCTGCTAGAACTCATACAAGAATTCAGTAAAGTAGCAGGATATAAAATCAATGCACAGGAATCAGTGGCATTCCTATATACCAACAACAAGACAGAAGAGAGACAAATCAAGGAGTTGATCCCATTTACAACTCCACCGAAAAGCATAAGATACCTCAGAATAAATTTAACCAAAGAGGCAAAGGATCTGTACTCAGAAAACTATAAAATACTCATGAAAGAAATTGAAGAAGACACAAAAGAAATGGAAAAACGTTCCATGCTCACGGATTGGAAGAACAAACATTGTGAAGATGTCAATGCTACCTAGAGCAATCTACACATTCAATGCAATCCCCATCAAAATACCATCCACTTTTTTTCAAAGAAATGGAACAAATAGTCCTAAAATTTGTATGGAACCAGAAGAGACCCCGAATAGCCAGAGAAATCCTGAAAAGAAAAGCAAAGCTGGCGGCATCACAATTCCGGACTTCCAGCTCTATTACAAAGCTGTCATCATCAAGACAGTATGGTACTGGCACAAAAACAGACACATCGATCAATGGAACAGAATCGAGAGCCCAGAAATGGACCCTCGACTCTATGGTCAACTAATCTTTGACAAAGCAGGAAAGAATGTCCAATGGAAAAAAGACAGTCTCTTCAACAAATGGTGTTGGGAAAATTGGACAGCCCCATGCAGAAGAATGAAACTGGACCATTTCCTTACACCACACACAAAAATAGACTCCAAATGGTTGAAAGACCTCAATGTGAGACTCGAGTCCATCAAAATCCTAAAGCAGAACACAGGCAGCAACCTCTTCGACCTCAGCCGCAGCACCTTCTTCCTAGAAACATCGCCAAAGGCAAGGGAAGCAAGGGCAAAAATGAACTATTGGGATTTCATCAAGATAAAAAGCTTTTGCACAGCAAAAGAAACAGTCCACAAAACCAAAAGACAACTGACAGAATGGGAGAAAATATTTGCAAATGACATATCAGATAAGGGGCTAGTATCCATAATCTATAAAGAACTTATCAAACTCAACACCCAAAGAACAAATAATCCAATCAAGAAATGGGCAGAAGACATGAACAGACATTTTTCCAAAGAAGACATCCAAATGGCCAACAGACACATGAAAAAGTGCTCGACATCGCTTGGCATCAGGGAAATCCAAATCAAAACTTCAATGAGATACCACCTCACACCAGTCAGAATGGCTAAAATTAACATGTCAGGAAACGACAGATGTTGGCGGGGATGCGGAGAAAGGGGAACCCTCCTACACTGTTGGTGGGAATGCAAGCTGGTGCAACCCCTGTGGAAAACAGTATGGAGGTTCCTCAAACATTTGAAAATAGAGCTACCATACAATCCAGCAATTGCACTACTGGGTATTTACCCCAAAGATACAAATGTAGGGATCTGAAGGGTTACGTGCACCCTAAAGTTTATAGCAGCAATGTCCACAATAGCCAAACTGTGGAAAGAGTGAAGATGTCCATCGACAGATGAATGGATAAAGAAGAGGTGGTATATATACACAATGGAATATTATGCAGCCATCAAAAGGAATGAGATCTTGCCATTTGCAACGACGTGGATGGAACTGGAGGGTGTTATGCTGAGTGAAATAAGTCAATCAGGGAAAGACATGTATCATATGACCTCACTGATATGAGGAATTCTTAATCTCAGGAAACAAACTGAGGGTGCTGGAGTGGTGGGGGTGGCTGGGTGATAGACATTGGGTAGGGTATGTGCTATGGTGAGTGCTGTGAATTGTGCAAGACTGTTGAATCACAGATCTGTACTTCTGAAACAAATAATGCAACATATGTTAAGAAAAAAGAAAAAGAAGAAGATAGCAAGAGGGGAAGAATGAAGGGGAGTAAGTCGGAGGGGGAGATGAACCATGAGAGACGATGGACTCTGAAAAACAAACTGAGGGTTCTAGAGGGGAGGAGGGTTGGGGGATGGGTTAGCCTGGTGATGGGTATTAAAGAGGACACATTCTGCGTGGAGCACTGGGTGTTATGCACAAACAATGAATCATGGAACACTACATCAAAAACTAATGATGTAATGTATGGTGATTAACATAACAACAAAAAATTTTAAAAAAAATCCCTCTTGGCACTCAGCCATGCTGGCATAGGGGTGGGATGATTCAGGCAAAAAGATATTCTCACTTCCTTTTTTGTGCAGTTATTCTTAGTTGTTGTTTTTTTTTTTTTAATTCCACTGTGTTGAAGATTTTAAAGTAGACTCCTAATGTCTCCTAGAGCTGTTTTGATTTATGGATTCCTGCCTAACTCTTGATCTTTGTGGGGAAATGGAGGATGGGTCTCTTATTTCACCATCTTGGTGACATCTGCCCTTTAAATTATTTTTAAAAATTTTCCTCAAACTTCCGTATTTCCTTGGGTTTACCTACATGGATTATTTGATTTGCTTTCAATAATATTTTGGAGAATGAATTTTTTGAAAGCAGGTATGTTTTGTAATTATGATACATAATTACCATCTCAGTAATTGAACTCTTACCCCACTATTAGGATGATATCTGCTGCTAAAAACAGACTAAGACACTTATAATAATTGTTGGCATTTGTTGAGGGTAGTTATTATTCTTCAGTCTAAGGACTGTACATGGATTATCATACTGAATCTTACCTGTCTTGTGAGTTAGGAAATATTATTTCCCTTGTTTAAAATGGATAAATTGAGCTTAGAGAGGCTTGATAAATTTCCTAAATTCACACAACTGATAAATATTGGAGCAATGGACCTCAGTCCTATTATCAAATTAATTCAGTTAAAATCTCTATATCCATTTTTTTTTTTTACAAAAAATAAGCCTTTGGGTTTTGAGTACATTTTCAATTATATTTTTAAGATCCTTTTGAGTACAGATATAAATAAAAGCAATATTATGTAATGCCACCACTTTGTTCCTGATGAATGAGAAAGAACCAAATGGTGTAGAATATGAATGCTCCTTACCTTTTACAGTTGGAAAAATACCTCACATCAACATGGAGACTAATAAGAACTTATTCTGAGAGGAAGGGTCATACATTTTTGTTTTGTTTTGTTTTTGTCTTATTGTTTGTTTTTTGGCTAGATTGCATGTATTTAGATCATACTGTGTATCTAAATGCTTGATGCTTTTAACTTAATGGAAAACTTAAATGAAAGCCTATGTAGACTATTATTTTTCCAGAGTGGAATGTATGAAAATATATAGCTATTAATTGTATTTTCTTTTACAGTAGAAACAGATTATCAACCTGAGTTTTAGGAAAATAAATTCATTTCTATTCATAGTAATATATAGCAATCACCAGTAGATATCAATGGAGAAGTACTATCTTCATTGTTGTGTCACTACAGTATGGTCTCTTACACTTGGTGCTCTATAAATGTTGGTGAATGGATGAATTAAATATTGCTAATTTAGATAATAAAACTTTTTCCTTTATTGTAATTACCATGCATTGTCACATTTGGTTGGCATCGATCCCATTGTTCTGTTTGAAGTTCTATTGTTATTGCTCCATGAAGAAAACTATACTTTGATAGGTTTTCTAATAATTCCTATTATCTATCCCTGCAAAAATGGTGTTATTTTTCAAATTATAATTCTTTATTGGCAATGTACTAGTCAGATTTCCTAAGTCACTCAGAAATGAATATATATATTAACAAACAACTTTGGGCTAGGGGACTTTTTAAAATTAAGCTATAAGTAATATATAACATTATATTATTTTTAGGTATATAGCATAATGACTCAATATTTGTATATACTGTAAAATGACCACAATAAGTCTAGTTAACATCCGTTACCACACATAGATAAAACATTTTTTCTTGTGATAAGAACTTTTAAGATTTACTCTCTTAGCAACTTTCACAACTTTCAAATATGTAATACAGTAGTATTAACTGTAGTCACCATGTTGTATGTCACATGCCCATGATTTATTCATTTTATAACTGGAATTTAAACTCCCTTCACACATTTTGTCTCCCCTCTACCACCCACCTCTGGGAATCATCAATCTGTTCTCTGTATCTAGAAGCTCAGTTTTCTTTTTGATTCCACATATAAGTGAGATCATATGATTTTTTTTCTCTAACTTATTTCATTTAGCATAATACCCTCAAGGTTCATCCATATTGTGACAAATTACATGATTACCTTATTTTTCATGGCTGAACAATATTCCATGCACACACCCCACAATTTCTTAGACACTTAGGTTGTTTCCATGCCTTGGCTGCTGTAAACAATGGTGTGATGAACATGGGGGTGCATATATCTTATTGAATTAGTGCTTTTGTTTTCTTTATATAAACATCCAAAAGTGGAATTGCTGAATCATATGGTGGTTCTATGTTCAATGCTCTGAGGAACTCCAGATTGTTTTCCATAGTGGCTGCAACTATCTACATTCCCACAAACAGTGCACAAAGTGTCCTTTTCTCCATTTCCTTGCACTTATTATTTGTCTCTTTGATAATAGCCATAGTAACAGGTGTGGGTAATATCTCATTGTGGTTTTGGTTTGCATTTCTGTGATGACTAGAGATTTTGCACATCTTCTACTTGTTGGCTATCTGTCTTCTTTGAAAAATGTCTATTCAGATCTGCTCATTTTATAATCAAATTGTTTTGTTGTTGTTCTTTGTTTTGTTATTGAGTTGTAGGAGTTCCTTATATATTTTAGATATTAAGCCCTTACCAGAGGTATAATTTACAAATGTTTTCTGTCATTCAGTATGTTTCCTTTTCATTTTGATGATAGTTTCCTTTGTTGTAAAAATGTTTTTGGGGGTGTCTGGGTGGCTCAGTTAAACATCCGACTCTTGATTTTTGGCTCAGGTCATGATCTCAGGGTCATGGGATCGAGTCCCACATTGGGTTCTGCACTAATGTGGGGTCTACTTGAGATTCTCTCCCTCTGCCCCCATATATATATATATATATATATATATATATATATATATATATATATATATATATATATATATATATATATATATATATATATATATAAAATCTTTTTAAAAAAGTGCTTTTTAGTGTGATATAATCTTACTTGTTTCTTTTTACTTTTGTCGTCTTTGATTTTGGTATCAAATTAAAAAAATCATGGCCAAGACCAACGTGAAGGAGCTTACCAACTCTTTTTCTAGAATTTTTCGGGTTTCAGGTATGTTCAAGTTTTTAATCCATTTTCAGTTAATTTTTGTGTATGGTATAAGATAGTGGTCCAGTTTTCCCAACATCATTTATTTATATCTTTTCTGCATTATATATTCTTTGCTCCTTTGTCATAAATTAGTTGACCATACATGTATGGATTTATTTCTGGGTTCTCTATTCTGTTCCATTAATCTATTTATGTTTTTAGGCCAAAACCATATTGTTTTGATTAGTGTAGCTTGTAAGATATTTTGAAAGGAGGGAGCATGCTGCCTCTAGCTTTTTTCTTCCTTCTCAGAATTATTTGGCTCTTTGGGGTCTGCTATGGTTCCATTCAAATTTATAATTATTTGTTCTATTTCTGTGAAAAATGTCATTAGAATTTGGACAGAGATTGCATTCAATCAGTAGATTACTTTGGGTAGTATGGATATTTTAACAATATTCTTCACATCTACGAATATGGAATATTTGTGTCTTTTTTGATTCTTTCATTAATATCTTATTTTGCAGTGAACAGGTTTTTCACCTCAAATTTATTATTTTTGATAAAATTGTAAATGTAATTGTTTTCTTAATTTCTTTGTTAATTCATTACTGGTATATAGAAATGCAATAGATTTTTGTGTATTGATATTGTATCCTGCAAGTTTGCTAATTTTTTTTAGAGTTTTTCATATATAATACATCATATGCAAATAGTGACAGTTTTACAACTTCCTTTCTGATTTTTTTATGCCTTTTCTTTTTCTTGTCTAATTTTCTGGCAGGGACTTTATTTTATGTTGAATAAAAGTAGTGAGAGTAAGTACTGTCTTGTTCTTAATCTTAGAGGAAAAGCTTTCAGCTTTGTACTGTTGAGTCTGATATTAGTTGTGGGCTCATCATATATGGCCTTTTTATGTGGAGGTACTTATTTTATACCCATTTTGGAGGGTTTTTTAAATATTATAAATGGATGTTAAATTTTGTCCCCGATTTTTCTGCATCTATTGAGATGATCATATGATTTTTATTCTTTATTTTATTAATGTGGTGAATCCCATTGATTGATATATAGATGTTGAATCATCCTTGCAATACTGGAATAAATCTTACTTGCTGGTGTATGATCCTTTTAATGTATTGAATTTAGTTTGCTAATATTTTACAGAAGATTTTTTGCATTTATGTTCCTCATGGATATTGGCCTGTAATTTCTTTTGTGTATCGTTGTCTGGTTTAGGTATCAGGGTAATGCTGGCCTTGCAAGGTGAGTTTGGAAGTGCTCCCTCATCTATTTTTTTGGAAGAGTTTGAATAGTATTGATATTCTTTGAATGTTTGGCATTTTCACTGGCGAAGTCATCTCGTCTTGGAATCTTGTTTATTGGGAAGTTGTTGATTACTAATGTAATCTCCTTTCTAGTAATGGGTCTGTTCAGATTTTCTATTTCTTCTTGATTCAGTCTGGGAAGATTATATGTTTCTAGGAGCTTATCCATTTCCTCTAGGTTAGTCTATTTTTTTGCATGTACTTGTTCATGGTAGTTGTTTATTTTTTATCCCCTATGTTCAGAGATGTTTAATAAGTTTCCTAAACATTTATCTTATAAAATTTGCTAGGCTGACATCTTTATTTTTATTGATAATTTTATTTAACAGAATATTACTGATAAATATTCTAATAATGATCTCTATTGTACATACTTATATAATAGTGGATGTTCAGATTCATATAAATACTAACTATTGCAAGGTAAGCTCAACCTTTAACCTTGGTCACTTTATTCAAAATAATTTTCACAATTTCCCAGGCCTACAATACAAGGTAAAAACTAATAGTGCCCTTACTTTCAGATCATAGATGACTTCATATTTTTCTTGAAATTTCTTGTGGTAATATTAGTTATATGAAACACTTTTTCCCTGGTTATAATTTTACCTTTCAGGTTACTCTTGTGCAAGTAGAAGGACAACATCTTAACTCAATCTCATCTACACTGTAATGTCTATTCCTACCATTATAGAATCAGAAAATATTTGAGTATCTACCATGTGCCAGGCTTCAGCATTCTCTATAACTGGAAATATCAGGGAACCAAACAGAATAGTCCCTGCCCTCCTGATGTTTATATTCAATAAAAACAAAGCATTTAAAATTATAATTAAAAAGTGTGAGAAAATAAGTGCTATTAAAACATTTCCTTAATTGCTTATTTGAATATTGCTGAAATTTTGCTTCTCTCATGACTTTTTTTTTTTATAAGTATAAAATACCTTGAGATCCCTTTTATTGAAACTAGGTTTTAGTCATTACCTGAATCAACCTGTTTGGCATTTATTTCTGGGCCTACATTTTTTTTTTTCTCCAAAAAGACTGAAGTGTACTGTTTATGTATATATTTATAAGGACACATATTTTGGGGTCAAAGTGAATGAGGTCAAATTCCAGTTATCTAGGGCAAATTATTTAATCTCTTTACCTCGATTTCCTCATCCTTCAAATGGAAATGATTCTGATGCAAAATAGTCCCTGCCTCACAAGATGTTTATGTAAATAAAACAATGCATGTTAAGTATATGTTCAATTATCTTAAGGTACCACTGTTACTATTCTTAAAGGAACACTTTTAAAGATTGGAAATGTGAAGAGCTTTGGAATGTGATAAATTTGGATGAGAATCACAGCTCTGATCTTTATTAGTTGTATGGTGGCCTTGGGCAAAATATATAATTCTAATATCTTTGAATTTTATTTTTCTGTATTTAGGAAATATGCAAAAACATTAGCATTTTAAGAGTATTGACTAAGATACTTTAATAAAGTGCCTAGCTGTGCTTGCCACATGGTACACTCTCAATAATCTTCCCCAGTTTGAGAGTGGATGATATCTCTGATTTTAAATAATAGATCCTTATATCAAAAGATGCTTAATATTGCTTGCAAATAGTTTTGTTAGAACTATCTATATTACTAATGTTCTTATACCTACACTTTAGGCATTATAGAATGGGTACCGTTTCACTTACTGAAATAAGAGTGTTATTGTGAAGGGGAGTCATACCAGTTCTGTAATTCATGTAATGAATTGTGTAGGATATTTTCATTCAATGTTCCTAAGGATGTACATGCATGCTGTGTTGACAGATTGTTTGGATGGAAAAAAAAAAGGATGCTTAATATTACTTCTAGCCCAAACTTTTGAACTTTTGAGAAACTACAATCATATTAATGTTTCATTTATAACCAACATAGTATTTTGTATATTGTAAAAGCCAATTGTTTCAGATGTTGAAAAATGTTTATCTAACATCTATTAGATATTAGTGACTTAGGTCTCATTTTGAATATAATACTATGTCTCTAATTAAAGCAACAAATATTTCAATATAATATTTTAAGTGCTATGATATCAGAATAGAAGTGTGCATGGCATTATTATAGAAGTAGATAGTATAGCATAGTATGGAGTACAAATAAATCTGGGATGATACCAGGCCTAAAACTTAGAAAAATTAATAAATACAAATACATTTGCAAATGGAGTACAGGCTGAGCATGGGGCATAGAGTATCCTGACTAGTGTGGGAACTATAAGACGTCCTACATTCCTAGTCATTGGAATATGAGCTACAGAGAGAGGAAAAATAAAAAAAGGACTTTGAAATGTAGACCAGGGACTTGGGTCTTAACTTAATAAGCTCTTAGAGTGTTTCCTCTAAGGAACTTTAAGTCCAAGAATCATGATTGGTTTTGGGGTTGGGGAGAGAATAGTCATGGCCTTTGTTTCTCCCCAACTCTTCATTCAAAACAATATTCCTTTAAATGCTTTATAAAGTTTTCTTGAAATTCATTCAATTAACAATTATTAACTATCATATATCAGGCACTGTTCTAAGCACTGGAGTTTCAACAATGACCAAAACAGACAAAAATCTCTGTTGTTATGGAACTTATATTGTAAGGAGAGGAAGGCTGTTACTAATCAAGAGAAATAAGCAACTATATTTCATGAGGTGATTAAACCTAAGATGAGCATAAAGTGATATGAGAGATAGTGAATGTGTGTGAGGTATTAAAAAGGGTGGCTAGAAAAGGCATAATTTAAAAAGTGACATCTGGGGGAATATATAAAGGAGATTAGCATAGAGAATTCTGTTTCAATTATATAAACTTTTTTTTTTATATAACACGGACCTAATACGTCATCTTAGCAGATGAAAATGACTAAGGCTTTAGTTAAAATTAATCAGTCTGGATTAAGCATGTAAAAAATAAAAGCATGTAAGCTAGGCAGAATTATAGTTAACAGAATTTATAGGTTGTTGAAAAAGTCCAGAAGGAGAATTCAAATTAGTGGCAAATTATGGCAGAAATCACAGGAATTGGAAAAGAGCAGGGTCAAAGCACATAAAAAAAATCTTTAAAAAATAAGATTGGTAAAACTTTGTGATAAAATGCATGTAGAGAATGACAAAGCGTAAAAACTAGGATAACTCTTAGATTTCTGGATGAAATTATAGAGTATGGATATTAGTAAAGAAATCCTTGAAAGTAATATAACAAGGCAGTTAGCTTCATGAAAGTTCAGCTCACCAGGTAGCAGTATCTGGTTCAGTAATATATTCCTAGTACCTGGCATTACACCTGCCATATAGCAATTCAGTAAATACTAGTCTTTTCATTCACTGATTGAGTAATGTTAAATTTGAAGTGATTATGACTCCAAGGAATTAGATTAATTGGTGCTAAGGGAAAAATCCTGGAGTTAATGTATAAATTTGAATTTTTAAAATCAAAGTAGTAGTTATAACCAAGAAAGTGAACAAAGTTGCAAAAGCAAGCGTATTTGCTAAATCAGTAGATTTAGACAGATGCAATACAGGAATACATGGATTAAATTGGTAGAGGAAGGACAGCACAAATAACACCCTTTATCCTTTTCATCTAGACTTCATTTTTGTTAGCATTTTACAACATTGTTTCTCTCTGTATCTCACATGCTGACATTTTCATCCTTGGAAAATTCAATATACATTTAAAAGAACACAGCTACATAACCAAAGTACCACAATCAAAAGCAAGGTATAAATACTGATATACTAAATTCATCTACTCCATAGACTTTATTTGAAAATAACCAATTGGTTTAATAATGTCATTTATTAGCAAAGATTCCAATCCAGAATGATACACTAAATTTATTTGTCAAGTCTCTTTAGTCTCCTTCAGTTTGGAAGAATTCCTTCATTTTTCCTTGACTTCCACAATCTTGGCATTTTTGAAGATTACATGTCAATTATTTTATTTTTATTTATTTTTTAAAGATTTTATTTATTTGAGAGAGAGAGAATGAGAGATAGAGAGCATGAGAGGGAAGAGGTTCAGAGGGAGAAGCAGACTCCCTGCTGAGCAGGGAGCCTGATGTAGGACTCGATCCCAGGACTCCAAGATCATGACCTGAGCCAAAGGCAGTTGCTTAACCAACTGAGCCACACAGGCGCCCTCAATTATTTTATAGAAAATCCCTCAATTTTGGTATTTTCCACAAAATTAGAATCCATTGGCCAGTTTTTCTGGAAAATAGCATCAGTGCCAAAAATTCTTTTGAACTGAGATGTTCACATAACAGAATTATATAAAGTGAAATGTATCTGTATGCCACTTACTTCTTTTGGGGCTCCCATAATACACTTAAATGTTTCCCACATATCCTTTTGTTCTGTTTTTTTTTTTTCTTTTTGCTCAGTGGTATGACTTTCAAGTTTGTGCTTAAATTTACTGTAGAAATTTTCTGATTTTTTAAAAGTCTCAGTTATTGTACTTTTCAGCTTCAGAGCGTCTATTTGTTTCATTATAATTTCTATTTTTTATTGCTAATCTCCTTTTGTTCATAAATTGTTTTTCTTTTTTCCTTTAGTTCTCTGTCCATGTCTCTCTCTCTTTTTTTTAAGATTTTTGCAAAGCCTATATTCCCTGTCATGTGTGGCCATTGAAGTCTTTGTTATTATTATCTTTGGGGTCAGCCAGTGATCTGACAGGAATTTCCTTAAATGTCTTGAGCCAAGAAAGAGAGAAGTATCACTTTACCTGGTCTTTACAACTTGTCCATGAGCTGGGCATTCTTTCAGTGATTAGCCTATAGCTCTGTCTTTCCCTTATCCTTTCTTGGATCCCACAGCTCCACCAAAGGTGCAAGCAGAGGGTCCTCTCATGTCTTTTTTGAGCATATGTGTGCTTTGTACTCCTTTTTACCCCAGGAAATGTGGAGGGACTGTGAGCTCTTATTTACTCAAGTGACTTCTTCCCCTACCTTCTTTTTCTGGGGCTTTTGGCACTTTCTACCACTTTCACTGTTTGCTCTCTCCTACCTCATATGGGCATGGATAGTATATATCTTTAAATGTTTCAACATATGTGGCTCCCTAAAAAGCCACTCTAATCGAGGAGGGTGGAAAGAGGAGGCAAAACAAAAGCCAGCCTCTGTGTTATTTCCTGAGGGAACTACAAACATATCAAAATGAACAATTACAGTATTTTAACAAGGTCCATACTATTAGCCCTCTGGAACCAGCAATCTGCACCAGGAAGGAACACTGGCTACCATCTCATGCACCACCATGCTGGTGAATGGGTGGTGATAGGCTGTTGAGCAAAAATGCCACAACAATCTCTTACTAAAAATCAACAGCTCTTTTATTAAGCAGTCCTTTGGTTGATGAAAGTTTTGGCTTATATTCTAGAGTTCCACAAAAATTACATCTGTCAGTCTTTGTCACTTTGTAATTGTTTCAGTGGGGGGACTGGTTCCTTGAGTAACCTACTCTGCCATATTCTTTGATGTAACTTCTGTAGAAAATATTCTTATCTACACATTTCTTTATGGTTTATATGTTAATGTTTACCAATATATATTGAGCTCTAGATCTTAAATAGAAATTGAATTCTGATTCTATTTTTTGCATAAATGTTTGTGTTCTCCATTTATAAAATATCATTTACCTTTTTGATATTAAATTTCTTCATATTGTTCATGCTTTCCATAATTAACTGCTTGTTTTATTTCTTTTCATTGATATTAGGTTTAATATCCTGGTGTAGAGCCCCTAGATATGAGCCACTTCCACAATGATCTACACTTTTGGAATGGATAAATACCAGTTTTAGTCATCTATAAATATTCAAGCATTATGGAGAATGACAGTTATAAAATCTTGTGCCCATTAGTATGACTCCAAGAAAATTTTCTTGTTTACCCAAATTAAAAAAAAAGGTCTGTCTTCATAGATATAAAATTTGGACTATGCATTCCTATGGAACCAGTTATGAAAATAGAATATATAAACATTCTCAAAGGTAATGCACATAGATTTGGGTTTTCTCATTAGTATTTTTTAATTTAATAAAAGTTGATATTTTATCCATATTTTACTGATACAACAGTTTAATCCAGAAAAAATTAATCCTCAATGAAATTGTTCAAATTAGAAAAGAATTGCATTTAGTTAATTTAATTGGCGCTGCCAACCATAAACATTACCTCAACCATATGGTCACTACTACAGTTACCCTGGGGGAATTAGTTCAAATAATGATGCCTATTATCTTCTACATGCTATTCCTCACTTCAACATACATCTGGCTCAAGTAACCATGTAATATAAGGATTCAATTTAGAGACTTAAATTATATGTTGAGCTGATCAGATTAGACTCCTCTTTTAATGGAAATAATAAATGATGGAAGTTATAAGTTCATTAAAGAAAAAATGTGGATTAATTGGATTAAGAGTTTTCACCATATTCTTGAATTCAATTTTTTCATTTTTATATAACTTATACTTTATAATTGTTCTAACTACAGGTTTCCTAAAATTCTTAGAAAAAAATATGAAAATATTATCCTTACTCTGTCGGTATAACCATGCTTTATAATTCTATTCTGTGCTATTTCTCCTTACTGTTGCCAGATGAGAGATCACTGACCCATTTGCCTTATAGAACTTGCTCCTACTGTATACTTTGCTTGACTGCATTGAGCTCTTTTATTAACATTTAACTATAGCAGTCTTATGTCTCTGGACTGCAAATAAGAATTATTCTGGGAGAAGTCTGGAATCTGTTCCATTATATACTGGAGTAGGGCCAATAGCTGATGTTGATTTTGAGTGTAGTGACAGATTTAGTATCTGTTTGCTCAAGAAACCAAGAGATCTGAAACATGTGCAAAGCCTGTACTAATCCCTGAGATGATATTATAACCTGAAATCTTAGTCATTATCTTCTGAGTTTGACAACAATTGGTGGTATTGAATAAGAACGTTATGTGAGAGCTCACATGCATCTAACACAAAATGAAGAAAAAATATTTTTTTACTCATTTGGCTTCATTATGATACAATTATTTAACTGAAGATTTGCAGAAATTGTAATTTAATATTGGGTCGATATTTTCAAATATATGTTAAAATGAGAAAAATCTAGAGATAGGAACGTATAGTTAAAAAGACAGCCCTCCTTGAGTCTCCTATTAAAATATATTTACACAGTCTATACTTTTACCACATGCTAGGTCCTGTGCTAGGAATGTGATATATATTATTTTAATTAATCTCCAAGCTAACATTGTAAAGTAGGTTGTTTAATTCCACTTTTTGTACAAGGAATAATAGAAGATTATAAATATTAAGTAACTTGGCCAAGTAATATTCTCATGAACAATAAACTAGTAAAGGTAGAGTAAAAATTTATTATCTTTTTAGTGTGGTTTTTCTATCCATAATAGCTTTCATAGTAATAAAAGGTGACATCTACATCTTCCTTCAGAGATTATAAAGAACACAGAATTTGGGGGGGTTATTGAATTTAGTTCTCTCTCTACAAATGAAGCTATTTCAGGCCAGAAAATTTGGGCATCATTTACATAAACATACAGGTAACTAAAGGATTAGTGCATCATATGGATGCTGATCAAACAAAATCCCTATAGAATTAGAGGTGTTTGCATTGTCAATACCAAGAAGGGACTGACAGGAGGTAGGCCCAGAGTTAGAAAGTCAGCTCAGTTTACAATCATACCCATAATCTGCCATTACACTCTTGTCTACAAATAGAAACCATTGTATCAGAATTTCAATATTTTATAGCATGTTATATAAACATATCATAATGGTTAATTTAATGTGTGAACTTGACTGGGCCATGGCAGGCCCAGATATTTGGTCAAACTTACTTTGTATGAGATTAACATTTAATTTGGTAAATTGAGTAAAGAAGAATCAATTGAAAGCTTCAGTAGAAGAAAAAAAAAAAAGACTTGGGCGAGATAGAAAGCTGGTAGAGTAAGAGGATCCTGAGCTCGCCTCCTTTCAAACACAGAGGCAACAAATACATATATTGCAACTCACTCTAAAAACAACCTTGAAAACTAATCTTCTACAGCTAAAAGTGTAAAGAGAAACCAATATCAAGAAGGTTAGGAAACGGGGGGCACCTGGGTGGCTTAGTTAAGCGGCTGCCTTAGGCTCAGGTCATGATCCTGGTGTCCTGTGATCAAGCCCTATATTGGGCTCCTTGCTCAGCAGGGAGCCAGCATCTCCCCTGCCTGCCGCTCCCACTGCTTGTGCTTGTTCTCTCCCTCTCTCTCAAAAAGAGAAAAAAAAAATGTGTAGGCAGCACAGAAATACACTCAGGCACCAAAATCCTGTGCAATGACCCACAAAAGGAGGGATAGCACAGGCATGGAGGAGCAAGGGGAAAAAACTATGTCCCAGTCACCCCTAGCCCTGAGAACTTGCCAGATGGATGAGCCCCCATAACAACTGGCTTTGAAAATCAGTGATACTTAACTTCAGGGGACCCAAAGGAAACTGAATCTCTACTCTTAAAGGGTCAACATGCTATATTACTATCTGAGACTCAGCATAGAAGCAACAGTGTGAGAAGCACCTGAGTTTTATTTGAAGATTTATTCACTAATTGTAGGATGTGTGCCAGAAGGGAAGGGATCTGCAAGAGCTTTCTCCAGGAATAAAAGTGTTGGCAGAAGCCATTTTTTCTTGCTCTCCTTCAGCCTAGCTGGTCAGATACTTGCAGAAAAACCAGTTCTGACACCCTCTATCTACTTTGCTAGCACTGTTTGTCCTGCTCTGTCATTCTGTAGACCTGCCCCACCAAATCCACCTTCCCAAGCAGGTGCCCTTCTAAAGCAGGAACTCCTCCACACATGGCAGGCACCTCAGTTAGGACTATTGAAACTCCAGAGTGATTTCTACCCCAGGGAAAGGGAAGATAACCCTACCCACCAGCATGCTTGCTGTGGCTGCAGCTGGACTGCTCAGCAGACACTCTGGGAGTACATCAGCAGAAGTCAGGGCTAATCATTGTAGACAACCAGGCTGAGGGAAGGCTCTGCCTATCAATGCACCTACAGCAGTTGTGGACCATCCACAGTAGGAGTGCACATGTAGCCCAGAGGACACCCCTGAAGCACCTGGTTCTGGTGGCCATTGGTGAGGTTGGGGGGTTGCACTACTGGGCACCACAGAATACCTACTTCATAAGGCCACTACTTTCAGTACAATGAGACATAGCTGACCTACCTAATACATAGAAACAGACTTATACAAACAGAAAAGACAGCAATTAAACCTCCAGAGAAAGCTAACTGAAATGGAGACAACCTACCTAATAAAGAGTTAAAAGTAATGGTCATAAAAATACTCATTGGACTTGAGAGAAGAGTGGATGAACTGAGACCTTCAACAAAGAGATAGAAAATATAAAAAAAATACCCAGTCACAGCTAAAGAATAACTGAAATAAAAAATACACTGGAGAGAATCAACAGTGGGTTAGGGGATGTAGAAGAATGGATCAGCAATATGTAAGACAGCATAGTGGAAAGCAACCTAGCTGAACAGCAAAAAGAAAATAAGATTAGGTTAAGGGATCTCTACAACAACATTAATTGTAATAAGATTTAAATTAGAGGGATCCCAAAGAAGAAAAAGGGGCAGAAAACTTATTTGAAGAAATAATCATTGAACACTCTCTTAAACTGGGAAAGGAAACAGACATCTAGGTTCAGGATACACAGAGAGCCCCAAATAAGATGAACCTAAGGTGGTCCACATCAAGAAACATAATTAAAATGACAAAAATTTAAAGGCAAAGGAAGAGTATTAAAAGCAGCAAGAGAAAAGCAAACAATTACATACAAAGGAAACTGCATAAGGCTATTAGCTGATTTTTCAACACAAACTTTGCAGGATAGAAGGGACTTATATAGTATTTTGTAAGTGCCAAATGGACCAAACAAACAAACAAAAATCCCAAAAAACCTTATAATAAAGAATACTCTACATGGCAAGTTTATCATTCAGAATTGAAGAAGAGATATACAGTTTCCTAGATAAACTACAGATAAAAGAGTTCATCACCACTAAACAGACCTTATAAGAAATATTAAAGGAACTTCTTTAAGTGGAAAAGTAAAGCCCATAATTAGAAAATTATGAAAGGAAAAATTTGCTAGTAAAAGCAAACATACAGTAAAGGTAGTAGATCAATCACTTCTAAAGCTAGCATGAAGTTTAAGAGAAAAAAGTAGTAAAATTAATGTCTATGAAAATTATCAAAGGATACACAAAATAAAAAGATGTAAAACGTGACATCATATACATAAAATGTGAAGTGCTTTTAAAATGTGTTTAACAGGGGCACCTGGGTGGCTCAGTCTTAAGCGTCTGCCTTTGGCTCAGGTCATGATCCCAGGGTCCTGGGATTGAGCCCCACATCGGGCTCCCTGCATAGCAGGAAGTGTGCTTCTCCCTCTCCCACTCCCCCCGCTTGTGTTCCCTCTGTCGCTGTGTCTCTCTCTCTGTCAAATAAATAAATAAAATCTTAAAAAAAAAAGAATGTTTAACATAAGTAATCAGAAACTTAATATACACTATGATGCACATAAGATGTTACGGAATCAGAAACCAAGCAACTATAATAGATACAAAAAATAAAAAGAAAGGAATTCAATCATAACATTAAAAAAAGTCATTAGAAGGAAAGAGTAAGAGAAGAGAGGAACAGAGGACAACTACAAAAATAACCAGAAAACAATTAGGAAAATGGCAATGAGTACATACCTATCAATAATTGCTTTAAACAGAAATGGACAAAATGCTCTAATAATATAAAAATCATTGGGTGATTGAATAAAAAGCAAGACCCATCTATATGCTCCCTACAGGAGACTCACTTCAGAACTAAAGACACATACAGACTAAAAGTAAAGAAATAGAAAAAGATATTCCATGCAAATGGAAGTGAAAAAACCTGGGGTAGCAATACTATCAGAAAAGATAGATATTAAAACAAAAGTAGTAGGGACAAAGAAGAGTACTGCATTATAATAAAAGGATCAACACAACAAGAGTATATAAAAATTGTAAATATGCACTCAATATAGAAGCATCTAAATATATAAAGCAAGTATTAACAGACATAAAGAGAGAAATTCACAGTGATATAATAATAGGGAATATTAACATGCAATTTATATCAGTGGATAGATCATCCAGATAGAAAATCAGTAAGGAAACAGTGGCTTTGAATTACACATTGGACTAGGTGGACTTAACGTATATTCAGAACAATACACACAAAAGCAGCAAATATACAATCTTTTCAAGTACACAGGGAACACCCTCCAGGCTAGATCACATATTAGGCCACAAATCAAGTCTCAATAAATTTAAGAAGGTTGAAATCATATCAAGCATCTCTTCTGAACACAATGGTACAAAACTAAAAATTTCAAAAAAATATGGAGAAAACACAAATATATGGAGACTTAACAACTTGGTATAAAACAACAAATGGGTCAGAAGGAATGAGAGCAAAAAAACCATGGAAACCAATGAAAATGGAAATAGAATGGTTCAAAACCTTTGTGAGGCAGAATAGTTCTAAGAGGGGAGTTTATGGAGATACAGACCTGCATCAAGAAACAAGAAAACTCTGAAATAAGCTAAAGGGACTTAAAAAAGAACAAATCTTAAGATTAGTAGAAGGAAGAAAATAGTAAAGACCAGAGCAGAATTAAGTGAAATAGAGATTAAAAACAATAGGAAAAAAATCAATGAGGGGAGCTTGGAAAGATGGCAGAGTAGGACCCTAAGCTTACTCCTTCCCCTGTTTACAACCAGATATCACTTACATCGAGTAAATAACCTGGAGAGTGATCTGAAAACTGGAAGAACAAACGCCACAACAAAACGCAAAGAAGTTATATCTGTGAGTTTAGGAAGGGGAGAAATGGTGGTCAGAAATGAGAAATGCTGCCCACAGGAGGGAAGGAGCTACAGATATGGAGAGGGGAAAGGAACAGTCTCTAGCACCAGGGAGCCCACACAGGGAGGACAAATCCTCATAACCTCTAGGTTTGTAAACCAGGGGGGCTGAATTCTGTGAGGTTGTATAATCGGCAGGACTTGGAGCCTGGAGCTTTAAGTCAGTGGACTAAACACTGTGTGAGCCAGTAGAGCCAGTGACAGCTGGGTTCCTACACTTAAAGAGACAATAGCCTTCTGAGAGGCAACATAGAAACAATAGCTTGCACAGTGTCTGGGCAAATGGGAGGGAGACCTGTTTACAGGAATTTCAGAGCATATTGGGTGGCTTCTCAGGGAACAAAGGAGCTGGCAGGTGCCAATTTCCTCCCCCACCCTCCAGCATAAACACATTGCCAACTATGGGAGCCAGTGCTGCATAGATACATGCGCCCTATCCCTAAGTTCTCCTGAGGGAATGCTCATTCCAAGCCTGCTAGCCTCCTTGCCCTGGGCTCAGAACAAATTTTGTTAACGCCACACAGGCCCCACCCAGTCACTGCATGCACAGACATCAGGTGCCATGCCTAGATGCTGTACACACAGATGCTGCACCTGCAGCCAGTATCGTTGTTCTCTGGTAGTCATCACACTTGAGGGCATCTGGCCTAGGATTGCAGCACCATAGGACTTCGTCTTCATAAAGCCACTACATTAAGAGCAAAAATTGTAGCTGAATTTCCTATCACAAAAAAAGATACAGAGAGGTAGACAAATTGAGGAGACAGAGGCAAATGTCCCAAATGAAAGAACAGGACAAAATCACAGCAGGAGATCTAAGTAAAACAGAAATAAGTAATATGCCTGATATAGAATTTAAAGTAATGATCAAAGAGATACTCACTGGACTTCAGAAAAGGATGGAGGAAATCAGTGAGACCTTAGACAAAGAGATAAAAAATATTACAGATGAAGAACCCAAGGATATTAAAGATGAAGAGTTTTCCCAAAGAAAAGTTAAAAGAATTCATTACCACAAAACCAGCCCCACAATCAATATTAAGGGGAACTCTGAGTGGAAAAAAAAACTGGGGCACCTGAATGGCTCAGTCAGTTAAGTGTCCGACTCTTGATTTCGGCTCAGGTCATGATCTCAGGGATGTGAGATTGAGCCCTGTGTTGGGCCTGCTTAAGATTATCTCTCTCACTCTCCTTCTGCCCCTCCCACCTAAAATAAATAAATCTTAAAGAAAATGAAAACCTTAAATAAGAGGGGGAAAAGCACAAAAGTAAAAAATATATATATATATCTGTAAAAATCAGTCAAGAAAAACAAGATAAAAGGCTGTAAAATATGATACCAAATATCTAAAACATGGAAGGGAGAGGAGTAAGAGTTAGTTCAAAATTAAGCAAAAATCAGCTTAGTATAGACTGCTGAATTCAGAAGATGTTGTATATAAACTGAATGGTAACAACAAATCAAAAAGAGTAATAGACATGCAAAAAATAAAGAGTAAGAATCCAAGTAAAGAAAGCCAACTAATCAGGAGAGAAGAGAGCAAGAGAAGAAAGGAACAGACGAGAACTACAAAAACAACCATAAAACAAGTAACAAAATGGTAATAAATACATATCAACAATTACTTTTTTTACCCTCAGTAATTTTTTGTACAGATAATTCAATTTATTTTAAAAAAAATTTTAATGGTACTCATTTTAGGGATGCCTGGGTGGCTCAGTTGGTTGTCTGCCTTTGGCTCAGGTTATCCTCCCAGGGTCCTGGGATCGAGTTCCACACTGGGCTCTTTGCTCAGCAGGGAGCCTGCTCTTTCTCTGCCTGATGCTCCCCTTATTGTGTGCACATGCTCTCTCTCTCTGACAAATACATAAATAAAATTTAAAAAAATTAAAAAAGGTACTCATTTTATTCTCCCCTATAAAACAGCACAACTTCTGCATTCATGATGATACTGTTAAGTGATAGAACATTCTTCTTATTGATTTCTGTTTTCTGAGCAAATAATAACCATTGGTGACTACTTTCTAAAACATAGTTCTTTCTAAAATATATTTCATAAATATTTGCTCTATTAAAACTTCAGAGTGTTGCTGAAAACATATTGTAAATATATGGGCGGAAAAATTTCAAATTCAATTAATGTTTAAAAGTATAATTACTGGGGAACCTGGGTGGCTCAGTCGTTAAGCATCTGCCTTCAGCTCAGGTCATGATCCCGGGGTCCTGGGTTTGAGCCCCACATCAGGCTCCCTGCTCTGCGGAAGGCCTGCTTCTCCCTCTTCCCCTCTCCCTGCTTGTGTTCCTTCTCTCGCTTTGCCTCTCTCTGTCAAATAAATAAAATCTTAAAAAAAAAAAGTGTACTGTAAAGATTTATGCATTTTACTACTCAGACTGGTTCTACTGGTAGCTTTGAAAACATCTATTTATATCGCAATCCTGGATTCCTAAAAGTGCTTAATGAACAATTGAATCATTAGTTGTTCATTAAACTGTTTTTAATTTTTTTGATATTTTTCAATTTAAATTCAATTAACATAGAATGTATTATTAGTTTCAGAGGTAGAGTTCAGTCCAGTTCATTGATTTTTTAAATTTAAATTCAATTAATTAACATATAATGTATTATAAGTGTCAGAGTAGAATTCATCAGTCTTATATAATACCCAGTGCTCATTAAATCACATGCCCTCCTTAATGTCCATCACCAGTTACCCCATCTCCCCACTTCCCTCCGCTCAAGCAACCCTCAGTTTGTTTTCCATGATTAAGAGTCTCTTATGGTTTGTCTTCCTCTCTGATTTCATCTTGTTTTGTTTTTCCCTCTCTTCCCCTATGATCCTCTGTTTTGTTTCTTAAATTCCACGTATGAGTGAAGCCATATGATTATTACTTTGAATGTAAATGGACTACATGCTTCGATCAAGATATATAGTGACAGGGGCGCCTGGGTGGCTCAATTGGTTAAGCGACTGCCTTCAGCTCAGTTCATGATCTCAGTGTCCGGGGATCAAGCCCCGCATCGGGCTCCCTGCTGGGTGGGATGCCTGCTTCTCCCTCTGACCCTCCCCCTGCTTGTGTTCCCTCTCTCGCTGTCTCTCTCTCTCTGTCAATTAAACAAATAAATAAAATCTTTAAAAAAAAAGATATATAGTGACAGATGGTAAAACAAACAAAACAAAACAAACAAACAAAAACCCAAGACCCATCTATATGCTGCATACAAGAGACTCATTTCATACCTAAGGCACATGCAGATTAAAAGTGAAGGGATGGAGAAACATTTATCATAAAAATGGAATTGAAAAGAAAACTGGAGTAGCAATACTTATATTGGACAAATAGACTTTCAAACAAAGGAAAAAGGCAATAGTGGTTTTGAATGACATATGGGACCAGATGGATCTAACATATATTCAGAACATTCCATCCTAAAACAGCAGAATACACATTCTTTTCAAGTGGCATGAAACATTCTCCAGGATAGATCACATATTAGGTCATAAGCCCCAACAAATTAAAAAAAGACTGAAGTCATACCATGCATCTTTTCTGACCACAACACTATATAACACTAGAAATTAACTATAAGAAAAAAATCTGGAAATCACACAAATACATGGAAGGTTAAATAACATGCTGTTAAACAACAAATGAGTCAACCAAGAAATCAGAGACAAAACAAAACAAAAAATTCATGGAGACAAATGAAAGTGAAAACACAATGGTACAAAATTTGGAGGATACAGCAAAATATATCCTAAGAGAGAAGTGTATAGCAACATAGGCCTACCTAAAGAAGCAAGAGAAATCCCAAATAAACAACATGCTTTTATATAGAGAGGAACTAGAAAAATAATAACAAACAAAACCCAAAACTAGTAGAATGAAGGAAATAATAAAGATTAGAGCAGAAATAAACAAAACAGAAACTAAAAAAAAAAAAAAGATAATGAAACCAGGAGCTGGTTCTTTGAAAAAACCAACAAAATTGATAAACCTCTAGCTAGATTCGTAAAAGAGAGAGAGAGGGACTCAAATAAAATCGGAAGTGAAAAGGGAGGAATAACAGTCACCACCACAGAAATACAAAAGATTTTAAGAGAATATTATGAAAAATTATATGCTAACAAATTGGGACAATATAAAAGAAATGGATCAATTCCTAGAAATATATAACCTCCCAAAATTGAATCAGGAACAAATAGAAAATTTAAACAGACTGATTACTAGCAATGAAATTGAACCAATAATGAACTACCAACAAACAAAAGTCCAGGGTGGACAGCTTCACAGGTGAATTGTACCAGATATATTTAAAGAAGACTTAATACCTAAACTTTCTATTATTCTGGACAATTAAGGGGAAAAAAAAACAAAAACAAAAAACCTCTCCCTGGTTTTGGCAGACCAATTAGGAAAAGGCATCACACCCTTACTGCTGAGAGACCTGTGCCAGGGCATGAAATCTTTGAATGGGATTTCGGTGCCTAGTCAAGTTATTCCTGATTTATGTATTCTGTTTATCCTTAGGAAATTTTTATATAGTCCTAAAACACCAGCCCCCATCATCTGTATGTAATGATTTTTTCTTCTTGTGAGATACCTGAATAGTATTATACTTGATCCTAAACAAAGTGTACCAAATGTCAATGCATCCTGTAACTTTTGTCATTTCTTATTTGGAACAAGAGATAAAATTGCACTTGAGGAAGAATGAATAATAGTTGCAAAGAGGCTTCCTTTTGCATTTAAGGTCAAATAAAATCAAGAGGGTGAGAAATTTTACGTCTTTGCCTAAACAATATCTACTAGGAATAAGTTCGGGGAGAGTTGAACACCACTTACTCTCTTTGCCTTTTCTGTTGAGGAGAAATTTTTAAAAGATCTTATTTCTCCCCCTTCTAAACCAGAAACCCTGGACTCTCTTTTCATATTGCTGTACTGTGGGATACTTTTCTTTGCTATGGTAAACACCAGAATATTTAAATAGAAATGTTGGAAATGTGGACCAAGTATGATTTTTGTTTTAAGTTTCTATATGATCCAGTAATTCCACTATTGGATATTTACCCAAAGAAAATGAAAACACTAATTCAAAAAGATATATGCACCCATATGTTTATTGCAGCGTTATTTACAATAGTCAAGATATGGAAGCAACTTGAGTATCCATCCACAGATGAATGGATAAAGAAGATATACGATGAAATATTACTCAGCCATAAAAAAGAATAAAATCTTGCCATTTGCAACAAATGGATAGAGCTAGAGAGTGTAATGCTAAGTGAAATAAGTCTGTCAGAGAAAGAAATATCATGTGATTTCACTCATATGTGGAATTTAAGAAACAAATGAACACAGAAAAAAGAGACAAAACAACAGACTCATAAATATAGAGAACAAACTGGTAGTTGCCAGAGGGGAGGGTGAAATAGGTAAAGGAGATTAAGAGAGTGATGAGCATGCACTGAGTAATATATAGAATTATTGAGTTATTATATTGTATAACACTGTGTGTTAATTATACTTGAATTAAAAAAGTTACCCAAGTGATTCTATACTTCAACCAGAGATGAGAATTACTGACTCAGCATATAAGAGCTGGAAGCCTTGTCACAATCCTGCACCACATCCCTCCTAAACAGAAGTCTCTCACTTTTAGCTACAGAAACATAGGCAATTTAGGAAATATCAACATATTCACTGAGATTGCTTATTAGGGAGTAAAATATTTGCTGAAACCCTTTGACGAGTCTATTCACTAGTGTCCTGAAATTCCAGCCCATAGTTATTAAAAGGATCAATGTACCATCTGGTCCAGTTAGGGGAGCCACCCCTAATTTCTTTGAACTAAGTTAGTGCAATGCTTGTCACATAGTGTGCCTGCAATAAAAAATGGCAGTAGCAGTTCTGCAGAAATTTTTCTCAAATGTATGTATTTTCTATTAAATAGATGACCATAAAACATTTGTAACTCCTTTAGGGGGTGCCTGGGTGACACAGTCCGTTGAGCGGTCAACTCTTGGTTTAGGCTCAGGCTATGATCTCAGGGTTATGAGATTAAGCCCCACCCAGGTCTGCAGTCAGTGTGGAGTCTGCTTTGGATTCTCGTCTCCCTCTGCCTCTCCCACTCATGCTCTCTCACTCTCTCTCTCAAATAGACGGATAAATCTTTTACAAAAATTTGTAACTCCTTTATGTCTTATTTGAAAAACTAAGAAAAATTTCAGGGGGCCAGTTACATCTATTCTTTATGTCCATTGTAAGATGTCCTGTTTCTTTACATAATTTATATGTTCATTTACATCATGGTTGATTTTGAAATCAGACTATACACACTGAAATATGAGTACATACATAATACAAATATCATGCTGTCAAATATTAAAGTTAAAATTATGTAGGGACCATGGTTAGATCCGGATGATATTTATGAAGTGGTTTCCTATGAGTATATTTTTGTGGAGGGGCCGTTTAATAGCCCCAGGAAGAGGTTCTGCTGTTTTCTACTTCTTAAGAAATTTTATGAACAAAAGCTTCATTATCCAAATCATAACAATTAGTGATCATATCTGGTAGTTTGGAAGATAGAATTAATAGAAGACCAAAAAAAATTAAGTCAGAACATATCACACTTGACTTCACATTTCATACGACAGCCTAAAATTTTTAAAAAAGTTTTTATGAATATTGTCACCATTGCAACATTTTCTTCCTGGAATTCAATTTAAAAACATAGGGGGCTGCCTGGATGGCTCAGTTGGTTAAGCATCTGACTCTTGATTTTGGCTCAGGTCATGTCAGGGTCCTGAGATAGAGCTCTGCGGCAGGGAGTCCGCTTGAAATTCTCTCTCTCCATCTCCCTCTACCTCTTTCCTCTCTGTCTCTCAAATAAATAAATATTTAAAAAAAATAAGAATAAAAAAATAAAAACATCGATATTCCTCTAAATCAGAGTAATAATGAAAATAAACCCTGGCACACTAAAAATTTTTAAAAGGTGGATAAAATATATGTGCATTAAGATTCTCCAGAGGAACAGAACCAAAATGTTTGTGTGTGTATATGTGTTTGTGTATATGTATATATGTAGGTATGTGTGTGTATATATGTACACATATATGTGTGTTTATCTATGTGGCAAAATCTGCAGTTTGAGGTGATAGGATAGGAATCCAGGAGAGTCAATGGTGTAGTTCCAGTCTGAGTCTGAATGAGAATCAGGAGAGAAAATGGTACAGTTCCATTCTGAAGATCAGTAGGCTAAAGGCCCAGAAAGAACTGGTGCTTGAATCCAAAAGCAAGAAAAAGTCAATGTCTCAGATCAGAGTCAGGTAAAAAGAATTCTCTCTTATTTAGGAAATGGTCAGCCTTTTTTTCCTTTTATTTTTAATTAAGTATAGCTGACATACAATGTTATATTAGTTTCAGGCATACAACACGGTGAAAAATATGTAAAACAACACCTACTAAAATAAGTGTACTCACCATACAAAATTATTACAATATTTTTGACTATTTTCCTACATTGTACTTTTCATCCCTGTGACTTACTTGTTTTATAACTGGAAGTTCATGCCTGTCAGCCCGCTTCACCTATTTCACCCATCTCACTACCCCCTTTCCCTTTGACAACCACCAGTTTGTTTTCTGTATTTATTAGTCTATTTCTTTTTGGGTTTCTTTGTTCATTCTTTTGTTTTTTAGATTACACATAGAAGTGAAATCATACAGAATTTTCTACTTCTGACTGACTTATTTCACTTTTCGTATACCCACTAAGTTAATCCATGTTGTCATAAATGGTAAGATTTAATGCTTTTTATGGCTGAGTAATATTCTATTGTGTATGTACACCGCATCTTCTTTATCCCTTCACCTATCAATGGTCACATAGATTACTACCATATCTCTGCTATTATAAATAGTGATACAATGAACATGTACATATATCTTTTTGAATTATTTTGTTTTCTTTGGGTAAATACCCAGTAATGGAATTACTGGGATATATGGCATTTCTATTTTTAGTTTTTAAAGGAATTTCCATACTGTTTTCCACAGTGGATTCACCAATTTATATTCACACTAACTGCACAAGTGTTGTATTTTCTCCACATCCTCACCAATACTTTTTATCTTTTTGTTACTATCATCTTAACTGATATAAGGTGATATTGTGGTTGTGATTTGCATTTTCTTGATAATTAATGGTGTTGGATATCTTTTCATATATCTATCGGCCACCTCTATCCTCCTTTGGGGAAAAAAATGTCTATTTAGGCCCTCTACCCATATTTTGATCAGATTGTGTAGGCTTTTGTTTCATTTTTGATGTTGAGTTTTAAGAATTCCTTATATATTTTGGATTATCCAATATATCCAATATATTATTTGCAAATATCTTCTCCCATTCAATAAGTTGTCTTTTCATTTTGTTGATGATTTCCTTCACTGTGAAAAAGCTTTTTAAATTGATGTAGCCCCAATCGTTTATTTTTTGTTTTTGTTTCCATTGCATGAGAAGACATATTCTGAAATATTGTGCTAACACTGATGTCCAAGAGTTTACTGCCTATGTTTCCTTTTAGAGTTTGATGGTTTCAGGTCTCACATATAGGTTTAATCCATTTTTAGTTTATTGTTGTATATGGTGTAATAAAGTGGTCCAGTTTTTCCAACACCATTTACTGAAGAGATTGTGTTTTCCCCTTATATATTCTTGCCTCCTTTGTCATATGTTAATTACCATATAAGTGTGGGCTTATATCTGGGCTCTGTCTTCTGTTGTACTGATCTGTGGCTATTTTTGTGCCAGTACCATACTATTTTGATGACAACAGACCGGTGGTATATCTTGAAAACTAGGATTATAATACCTCCACCTTTGTTTATCTTTCTCAGATTGCTTGGATATTCAGGATCTTGTCTGGTTTCATACAAATTTTAGGATAATTTTTTTCTAGTTTTCTTCGTATTTAGATAGATGAAAGTAGTACAAGGTAAATTTTGTCAAGAAAAAAAAAACTGTTGGTAAAATAGAACATCAGATGATATAAATGTTAGGATTCACAGATGCACAGATAACCAGGTAAAATATGCTTAAGTACTTAAAAAGAAACGTGGTCATAATTATTGAGCAGATAAGTACTTCAGTGAAAACATATAAACTATAAGGTAGAACTAAATGGAAATTATATAACTAAACTGTAATATAGAAAAATTAAAAAAAATATGGCATGGATTTAACCTCAGATTAGAGGTGGGAGAATAACAAGTCAGTGAAATTGAAGAAGGCAAATAGAAACTATCCAACCTAAAGAAGAGAAAGATAAAAGTGATAAAACAGAGCTTTTGTAACAAGTATAATGATATGAGGCTGTGTAATATGTGTGATTTGAATCCAAAAAGGAGAAGAGAAACAGAAATATTATTTGAAGAAATACCGGTTAAAATTTCACAAGTTTGGGCACCTGGGTGGCTCAGTTGGTTAAGCGACTGCCTTTGGCTCAGGTCATGATCCCGGAGTCCCTGGATGGAGTCCCGCATCGGGCTCCCTGCTCGGCAGGGAGTCTGCTTCTCCTTCTGACCCTCCCCCCCTCATGTGCTCTCTCTCTCTCATTCTTTCTCTCAAATAAATAAATAAATAAATCTTAAAATAAAATAAAATTTCACAAGTTTGGTGAAAAATATCAATTTATCAATTTATATCAATTTATAAATCAATTTATATCAATTTATATCAGCATCAATTTATATATCAATTTATAAATCCATTAATATGAACAAATTAAAAATGATACATAAAAAGTAAAATTTCTGAAATCTAAAGACAACAAGAAGTATTGAAAATAGCTACATAAGAATGGTGCACAGCATATGGAGGAATGATGACACAGATTACAGTGGACTTCTCATAGGAAACAATAAAGCCTGGAAGAAAATGAAACATTAACCTGTTGAATGAAATAAAACAAAACCTGGCAATCTTAACTTCCACATCCAAGAAAAATACTCTTCAAATTTGATGGTAAAATTAAATCATTTTTTAGAAAAATTAAAGCTGAATCACCAGAAAAGTTTTACGACATCAAACACAAAAGGAAGTTCTTCAGGTTGAAGGGAAAAGAAATCAGAAGAACCTTAAGTCTTTAAGAAGGAATAAAACAGACTGGAAATGGAAAACAAGTGGTTAAATACAAAAGATCATCTTTTTTATTTCCATATTTTTTCTTAAAGTCAACTGGCTACTTAAGAGAAAAAATTACAAAATTGCATTTTGGTGTTAATGACATATATATGTTAAATATATGAAAACAAACCACACAAAATGGGGGGAATAAATAGAATTGTTTGCATTTTCATGAAGTTTTAGACGTAAAATGTAATTTGTTTACAATTTAATTGGAGGGGTATAAATCAATTCTAAGAAGAGTATGAAAATTTGGTAGTTTATATTGTAATACTTGGAGCAAGCAGTTAATAACACAGAGATTCTGGTTCAAACTGTGATGTAGGAAGATCCTAAACTCACTTTCTCCCATGGACACATTGAACCTACATATAGTTAAATGTGCAACAATTTCCTCTGGGGGAAAAACAACAACAACAACAAGACGAAACAAAAAACTACCTAAGTGATTCCTACATATTGGGCAAACGGGGAAAAAAACACACTGAAGCAAGCAAGAGAAGCTGTGACACACTCACTGTAAAACCCATTTTCAGTGCTGCAATTCACAACTGGGAGGGAAGTAAAACAGATTCTCCCTGAGGAATGCAGGGTTTGAGTCCATATTGGGTATTCCAACTCTAAGGTCTACACCTGAGAAAAAGCCTCTAAAATGTCTAGTTTTAAAAATCAATGGGATTCACATCCAAAAGATTCCCAGGGTTATAGAAAACTGAAAAATAGTCCTTAAAGTGTTCATGCACTTAAATTTACTCATATCTGGGACCAGTATCAAAGCAGCCAGTTGAAAGGTGTCCAGACTTTATGTGAAGAAGGCACCCAGTCATTATGTAAAGGCTTATTTGCTTATCTTAATGCATTGACCTGAGGGGTAGGCATCCAATTAAAACATTTAGCAACCTGCTGAGATACTTTCTAGGAATGGAGGGTTGCAGCCACTACCTTCACAGTCTTTCTTGGCCTTACTCTGGCCAGTGGGCACAAAGTTTGCATTTTCCCTCTGTTTCACTACAGCTGGCTGCCACTATCTCCTGGAAAGAAACTTGTATACTTGTGTGACAGCCTAATGTTTGTGACTGCCTTGGTGGACACCTCTAGATCACCTGGCTCTGATGGCCAGTGAAACTTACGTTTGTGGCCCCATAGGACTGTGTGTGTGCACATGTGGGAACACACACATGTGCACATACAAGAATATAGACACATACACATTTTAAAAGCTGCTCCTTAAGTATCTGGTTACAAATCAGCCTGAATCTAGGTATTGACTGACATCCTTCCCTTTGGAACACTGACAGATCTTGGTACATCCTCAACTATTGGGAACCATTAACAATACAATAGGCTGCTTAGAAAATCACAAATATTTGAAAAAGACCTGATAGCTGGGGCAGGGTAAAATAATATGATTTATCTTCTATAGGAGTCCACTCCCTCAAGACTGGGAAAGGTGGGTGTTTCAACTAATTCACAGAAAGCTACACATATAATTGAACAAAAATGAAGAAACAGAGGAATATGTTTAATATGAAATAATAAGAGAGCATCTTAGAAAAAATTTTAAATGAATGGAGAAGAGTAATTTACCCAGTAAAGATCTCAAAATTATGATCATAATGGTGCTCATTAAACTAAAGGGAAAAATGGGTGAACACAGAGCTTCAACAAAGCAACACAAAATATAAGAAAGTGACAAATAGAAGTAACAGATCTGAAAAAATACAGTGACTGAACTGAAAATAAATACACTAGAGGTGTGTATTTTTTTATTTTATTTTTTTTAAGATTTTATTTATTTATTTGACAAAGAGAGAGAGAGAGCACACAAGTAGGCAGACAGGCAGAGGGAGAAGCAGGCTCTCTGTCAAGCAGGGAGCCCGATGTAGGGCTCGATCCCAGAACCCTGGGATCATGACTTGAGCCGAAGGCAGACGCTTAACGACTGAGCCACCCAGGCGCCCTTACACTAGAGGTGTTTAGAAGCAGACTAGATGAAGCAGAAGAAAGAATGAGTAAACTCAAACACAGAGCAGTAGAACTCACCCAATCAGAACATCAAAAGATAGTAACAACAACAAAACATGAAATATAGCTTAAGGGACTTATGGAACAACATTAAGCTGATCAACATTTTCATTATAGGTGTCCCCAAGATAGAAGAGAGAGAGAAAGGAGTAGAAAATTTACTTGAAGAAATAATGGCTGAAAACTTCTCTGGTCTGGGGAAGGAAAAAGATGTCCAGATCCAGGAATACAAAGTCCCAAATAAGATGAAGCCAAAGAAACCCACAGTGAGACACATTATAATTAATACGTCAAAACCAAAGGAGAGAATCTTAAAAGCAGCAAGAGAGAATCCACTTGTTATGTATAAGGGAACCTCCATAAGTAAGACCACTTGAAGATTTAACAGAAACTTTACAGGTGAGAAGGTAGCGGATTGACATATTTAAAGTGCTAAAACAAAACAACTGCCAATTAAGAATAGTCTGAGGGCACCTGGGTGGCTCAGATGGTTAAGTGTCTGCCTTTGGCTGAGATCATGATCGCAGGATCCTGGGATCAAGCTCTGCATTGGGCTCCCTGCTCTGCGGGGAGCCTGCTCTGGACCCTTTCCCTCTGCCTGCTGCCCCCTCTGCTTGTGCTCTATCAAATAAATAAATAAAATCTAAAAAAAAAAAAAATACTCTGGCAGTCATCATTCAGAATTGGAGAGAAAAAAAGCTAAAGTAGTTCATCATCAGTAAACCAGCATTACAGGAAATGTTAAAGGAATTTCTACAAGATGAAAGGAAAGGGTGCTATTTATTAAGAGGAAAATATATAAAGTATAAATCTCATTGTTAATGGTAAATATATAGTATAATTTAGACTAATCTAATGTAAAGGTGGTAATCACTTATAAATCTGGTATAAACTTTAAAAGACAAAAGTAGTAGAAACAACTAGTTAAGGAATATATAAGATTAAAAAATGTAAAATCTGACCTCAAAAAACATAAAACACTGGGGGGAACTGAAAATGTAGAGCTTTAGGATGCATTCAAACTGAAGTTGTAACTTAAAACATACTATTATAATTTGTCATATGTAAGCTTCATGGAAATCTATAGTACAAAGGATGGAGAGAAAGAAATCTAAGCATGCCATCATATAACAAAGGAAGAGACCAAGAGTAGGAAAAAGAAAGAGGAACTACAAAATAGCCAGAAAAAAATTGCAAATGGCAATAAGTACATACCTATCAATAATTACTTTAAATGTAATATGCTAAATTCTCCAATCAAAAGACAGAGTAAAAAATGGATAAGGGCGCCTGGGTGGCTCAGTCATTAAGCATCTGCCTTTGGCTCAGGTCCTGATCCCAGGGTCCTGGGATTGAGCCCCACATCGGGCTCCTTGCTTGGCAGGAAGCCTGATTCTCCCTCTCCTATTCTCCCTGCTTATGTTCCCTCTCTCGCTGTGTCTCCCTCTGTCAAATAAATAAAATCTTTTTAAAAAAGGATAAAAAAATAACCTATCTATATGATGCACATAAGAGATTCACTTCAGATAAGGACAACATACATAGACTGAAAGTGGAGAAACAGAAAAAGATGCTCCATGAAAATGGAAAATAAAAAACCTGGGGGTACCTATTCTTTTATCAGATGAAATAGACTTTAATACAAGACTGTAGTAAGACACAAAAAAGGGAATTACATAATAATGAAGGGATCAATTCAACAAGATAATATTTATAATTATTTATGCACCTGGGGGACCTGCATGGCTCCGTGGGTTAAGCATCCACCTCTTGGTTTCAGCTCAGGTCATGATCTCAGGGCCCTGTGATCAAGCCCCATGTGGGGCTCCACACTCAGCAGGGAGTCTGCTTAAAGATTCTCTTTCTCTCTCTCTGTCTCTTCCCCTCCCCTTGTTCACACACTCTTTCTCTCTCTAAAATAAATAAATCTTTAAAAAAATATATATGCACCATCCATAGGAGCGCGTGCACACACACACACACACCCCTGAAATAGATCCAACTTGATCATGTCATATGATCCTTTTAATATATTGTTAAGTTCAGCTTGCTAATGTTTTGTTGAAAATTTTGTATCTATCTTAATTAGAGACATCAGCCTGTAATTTTCTTTTCTTGTGGCATCCTTGTCTGGTTTTGGTATCAGGGTATTGCTGGCCATACAAGATGAGTTGGGAAGTGATCCCCCTCTTTTATTTTTTGAAAGAGATTGTAAAGAATTGGCATTAATTCTTCTTTTACTGTTTGGTAGAATTCATTAGTGAAGCTGTGGGGTGGTGGATTTTTATTGTGGGGAGGTTTATGATTGATTATATATATAACATTAGCAAACCTAAAGGGAGAAATAGACAGCAATAAAATAATAGTAAGGGACTTCAATACCCCATTTTCTTCAATGGATACATCATCCAGACAGAAAATCAATAAGGAAATATTAGCTTAAATGACATATTAAACTAGATGGACTTAACAGATAGGTATGCATCATTCCATACAAAAGCAACAGAATATATGTTTTTAAGTGCACATGGAAAATCTCCAGGATAGATTATTTGTTAGGCCACAAAACAAGTTTTAATAAATTTAAAAATTCTGAAATCATATTGAACATCTTTTACAAACACAATGATATGAAACTAGAAGTCAATTACAGAAAAAAAGACTGGAAAATTCACAAATATATAGAGATTAAACAACATGCCACTGAACAGCCAATAAATGAATAAAGAAATAAAAAAGAGAATAAAAAATACCTTGAGACAAATGAAAATGGAAATACAATATACCAAAGCTTAAGAAATATAGCAAAAGCAGGTCCAGGAGGGAAGTTCATCGCAATAAATGTTTAGATCAAGAAAGAAGAATAACTTCAAATAAACAACTTACCTTTGCACCTGAAGGAACTAGAAAAAGAAAAAAAAAATGGAACTCAAACTTAGTAGAAGGAAGGAAATATAAAAATCATAGTGGAAATAAATGAAATAGAGACTAAAGACAATAGCAAAGATCAATAAAACTAAGAGCTAATTCTTTGAAAAGATTTTTTAAATGACACCTTTAGCTATACTCAACAAGAAAAAAAGAGGCCTCAGATAAATGAAATTAGAAAAGAAAGAGGTGATGTTACAACTGATACCACATAAATGCAAAAAGCCCAAAGAAACTACTGTGATAAATTATATCCCCAAAATTGGAAAACCTAGAACAAATGAATAAATCCTAGACACATACAAGTAAGATTGAATCATGAAGAAATAGAAAATGCAAACAGATGAATTACCAGTAAAGTGATTGAATTAGTAATCATAAACCTCCCCACAATTAGAATGCACCACCCCACAGCTTCACTAATGAATTCTACCAAACAGTTAAAGAAGAATTAATGCAACCCCTTCTCAATCTCTTTCAAGAAATAGAAGACGAGGGATCACTTCCCAACTCATCTTGTATGGCCAGCAACACCCTGATACCAAAACCAGACAAGGATGACACAAGAAAAGAAAATTACAGGCTGATATCCCTAATTAGGATAGATACAAAATTCTCAGCAAAACATTAGCAAGCTGAATTTAACAATATATTAAAAGGATCATATGACATGACCAAGTTGGATCTATTTCAGGGATTAGTTCAACATTGGCAAATCAATTACTGTAATATACAGCATGTAAGCAATATGAAGGATAAAAATCATATTATCATCTCAGTAGACACAGTAAAGCATTGGACAAAATTCAACGTTTATTTATGTTATAAACTCTCAAAAAATGAGCACAGCGGGAAAGTACCTCAACATAATAAAGGCCATATATAACAAGAACACAGCTGATATAATAATACTTAATGGGAGGATCAGGAACAAAACAAGGCTGCCAACTCTTTTCACTTTTATTCAACAATATATTGGCAGTACTAGCCAGAGCAATGAGACAAGAAAAATAAATAAAAGTCACCCTATTTGGAAAGAAAGTAGTAAAATTGTCAATATTCACAGGTAACATGTTTTTAAATATAGGAAACCCTAAAGTCTCCACCATAAAACTGTTAGAATAAATGAACAAATTCAGTAATGTTGCAGAGTATAAATGAACATATAAAAATCTGTTATGTTTTATGCACTAATAACAAATATCAGAGAGAAATTAAGAAAACAATCCCATTTCAATTGCATCAAAATAAATAAAAGAAACCTAGGAAAATTTTTTTTTAATTTATTTATTTGAGAGAGAGAGTGCAGAACAAGAGAGTGAGAGAGGGACAGAGAGAGAGAGTATGGTCTGGGGGCGGGGGAGAGGGAGAAGCAGGCTCCCCACTGAGCAGGGAGCCTGATGTGGGGCTCAATTCCAGGACTTTGGGATCATGACCTGAGCTGAAGTTAGATGCTTAACTGGCTGAGCCACCCAGGTGCCATGAAATCTAGGAAAAATTTTACCAATGACGTTAAAGACCTGTACATTGAAAACTTGAAAATACTGATGAAAGAAATTGAAAAAGACTCAGACAAATGAAAAGATAATGTATTCTCATAAATTTGAAGAACTTTCTCAAAATGTCCATACTACCCAAAATAATCTACATATTTAATCCACTCCCTATCAAAATTCCAATGGCATTTTTCACAGAAGTAGAACAATCTTAAAATGTGTATGGAAGCATAAAGACCTGGAATAGCCAAAGAAATCTTGAGAAAAAACAAAGCTAGAAGTATCATGCTCTCTGATTTCAAACTATACTACAAAGGTATAGTAATAAAAACAGTATGGTACTTGTAGGAAAGCAGACACACAGTTCAGTGGAATAGAAAGCACAGAAAAAAAAAACTATGCATATCTTATCAAGTAATTGTATAACAAAGTAGGCAAGAATATATAGTGGGGAGAAAGAGAGTCTCTTGAATAAATAGTGTTGGGAAAGCTGAACAGCCACATGCAAAAGAATGAAACTGGATCATTATCATACACCACACACAAAAGTTAAATTCAAATAGATTAATGGCTTGAATGTAAAACCTGAAACTCTAAAACTCCTAGAAGAAAACATTGGTAATAAACTCCTTGACGTTGGTCTTGGCAATGATTTTTTTGGATTTTACACCAAAATCAAAGGCAACAAGATTAAAAATAAACAAGTGGGACTGCAAAAAACTAAAAAACTTCTGCACAACAAATAAAACAACAAAATAGAAAGGAAAATTATTGAATTGGAGAAAATACTTGCAAATGATATATCTGATAAAAAGTTGACAGCGAGGGGGCGGAACAAGATGGCAGAGGAGTAGGAGACCTGGGTTTTGTCTGGTCTCAGGAATTCAGCTGGATAGGGATCAAACCATTCTGAAGACCTACGAACTCAACAGGAGGTCGAAGAGAAGAATAGCAACAACTCTCTGAACAGAAAAGTGACCACTTACTGGAAGGTAGGACTTGCGGAGAAGTGAATCTGAGGTGAAATTCGGGAGGAGAGACGGCGGGGGAGGGGGCCTCTGTCACCACATCTGTCAAGTGATAGAGCAGCGGAGCACAAAACTGGAACTTTTAGAAGTCGGCTCTGCTGAGGGACGTCAATCCAGTGGCTAAGCGGGGGATGGAAACCTCGCGGGACAGTGTGGTCTCAGGACCCTCGGCATCACAGAAAGACTGGGGGTGCCTGAGTGCAGCAGAGCTCCCAGGTATTGGAGCAGGGAAGCTGGCTGCAGAGATGGAGAAGAGGAGCTAGTGCTCAGCCCAGGGTTGCCATAAACTGTGATCTGTGGCCCAGTCGGGCCACTGCTCCTCCAGCAGGGACCCAACAAGCAGCAGAGCTGGGGAGACTCTCCTTCCTCCCTCAGGAGGAGCGGTGCGGGAACGCACCGCCGGGATCTGCTGGGTTTGGAGACTCCACACGGGGTCGGGTGCCAGAGATAGAAATGCTGGGTCACAGGCCGGGTGAGCACGGAGTGCGGCCAGAGACCGGGGAGATGGGAGTGACTGACTGCTTTTCTCTGGGGGCGCACTGAGGAGCAGGGCCCCGAGTTCTCAGCTCCTCTGGGTGGAGATTGGGAGGCCACCATTTTCACCCTGGTCCTCCAAAGCTGTACCGCTGTACCGAGAGCTCCTGAAAGCAAACCCGAGCAGCTTGCTTAGCCCAGACTGAAAAGGGTGGGGCAATTCTGCCTCCGGCAAAGACATTTGGGAACCACAGCAACAGGCCCCTCCCCCAGAAGATCAGCACGAACAGCCAGCAAGCCAAGACCAAGTTTACCGATCAAGGAGAATGGGAGAACTCCAGCGCTAGGGGAATACTGCACATAGAATTCATGGCTTTTTTACCATGATTCATTAGTTTTTCAAAGTTGATTTTTTTAACTGTTTTTTTTCTTTTTTTGAATTTTTCTTTTTCCCTTTTTCAACCAATATCTTATCAATACCTTTTTAAAAAAATTTTTATTTTCATTTTTTAGTCATATTTTATCCCTTCATAGTAGTTACCCTTATTTTTGGCATATATATATAAGTTGTTCTCTCTTTAAAATTTTGAGATACAGTTTCTTCTACCAGATCAAAATATACCCTAAATCACTAGTGTATGGCTTTGTTCTAGTCTCCTGCCTGATCACATTTTCTCCCTTTTCTTTTTTCCTTTTCTTCTTTTTTTTTAATCTTCTTCTTTCTTTTTTCAAACAACTTCTTATCAATCCCTTTTATAAAATCTTTTATAATTTTCATCTTTACAGTCATCTTCCATCCCTTCATTGTATCAACCCTTATTTTGTACATATATAAGTCTTTCTTCCTTTAAAATATTAGGAGGCACTTTCTTCTAAAAGACCAAAATATGCCCAAAATCTAGTGTGTGGCACTGATCTATACACTAGTCTGATCATATTTGATCATATTGTGTTTTATTTTGTTTTCTTCTGTTTTTGTTTGTTTTTACCTTTTTTTTTTCTTTTTTCTGTTTTTTTTTTCTCTTTCTTTTTTCTTTTATCTTTCTTTCACCTTTCCCCTGGTTTCAGGTCTTTTCTGATTTGTATAGAGTATATTTGCTGGCAACGTTGTTAACCTGTTAGCATTTTGTTCTCTCATTCCTCTATTCTCCTCTGGACAAAATGAAAAAACGAAAAAAATCACCTCAGCAAAAAGAACAAGAGTTAGTACCGTCTGCCAGGGACCTACTCAATATGGACATTAGTACGATGTCAGACCTAGAGTTCAGAATCATGACTTTAAAGATACTAGCTGGGCTTGAAAAAAGCGTGGAAGTTATTAGAGACACCCTTTCTGGAGAAATTAAAGAACTAAAATCTAACCAAGTCGAAATCAAAAAAGCTATTAATGAGGTGCAAAAAAAATGGGGGCACTAACTGCTAGGATAAATGAGGAAGAAGAGAGAATCAGCGATATAGAAGACCAAATAATGGAAAATAAAGAGGCTGAGAAAAAAAGAGATAAACAACTACTGGATCACAAGGGCAGAATTCGAGAGATAAGTGATACGATAAGATGAAACAACATTAGAATAATTGGGATCCCAGAAGAAGAAGAAAGAGAGAGAGGGGCAGAAGGTATATCGGAGCAAATTATAGCAGAGAACTTCCCTAATGTGGGGAAGGAAACAGGCATCAAAATCCAGGAGGCACAGAGAACCCCTCTCAAAATCAATAAAAATAGGTCAACACCCCGACATCTAATAGTAAAACTTACGAGTATCAGAGACAAAGAGAAAATCCTGAAAGCAGCTCGAGATAAGAGATATGTAACCTATAATGGTAGAAACGTTAGATTGGCAACAGACCTATCCACAGAGACCTGGCAGGCCAGAAAGGACTGGCATGATATCTTCAGAGCACTAAACGAGAAAAATATGCAGCCAAGAATACTATATCCAGGTAGGCTGTCATTGAAAATAGAAGGAGAGATAAAAAGCTTCCAGGAAAAACAAAAAGTAATGGAATTGGCAAACACGAAACCAGCCCTCCAAGAAATATTGAAAAGGGTCCTCTAAGCAAAGAGAGAGCCTAAAAGCAGCATAGATCAGAAAGGAACACCGACAATATACAGTAACAGCCACCTTACAGGCAATACAATGGCACTAAATTCATACCTTTCAATAGTTACCCTGAATGTAAATGGGCTAAATGCCCCAATCAAAAGACACAGGCTGTCAGATTGGATTAAAAAACAAGACCCATCGATATGCTGTCTGCAAGAGACTCATTTTAGACCCAAAGACACCCCCACATTGAAAGTGAGGGGGTGGAAAACCATGTACCATGCTAATGGACACCGAAAGAAAGCTGGGGTGGCAATCCTTATATCAGACAAATTAGATTTTAAATCAAAGACTGTAATAAGAGATGAAGAAGGACACTATATCATACTTAAAGGGTCTATCCAACAAGAAGATCTAACAATTGTAAATATCTATGCCCCGAACATGGGAGCAGCCAATTATATAAGGCAATTAATAACAAAAGCGAAGAAACACATTGACAACAATACAATAATAGTGGGGGACTTTAACACCCCCCTGACTTAAATGGACAGATCGTCTAAGCAAAAGATGAACAAGGAAATAAAGACTTTAAATGAAACATGGACCAAATGGATATCACAGATATAATCAGAACATTCCATCCCAAAGCAACGGAATACAGATTCTTGTTTAGTGCCCATGGAACATTCTCCAGAATAGATCACATCCTAGGTCACAAAACAGGTCTCAACCAGTACCAAAAGACTGGGATCATCCCCTGCATTATTTTCAGACCACAATGCTTTGAAACAAGGACTCAATCACAAGAGGAATGTCGGAATGAACTCAAATACATGGAGGCTAAAGAGCATCCTACTAAAGAATGAATGGGTCAACCAGGAAATTAAATAATTAAAAAAAAATCATGGAAACCAATGAAAATGAAAACACAACTGTTCAAAATCTTTGGGATACAGCAAAGGCAGTTCTAAGAGGAAAGTTCATAGCAATACAAGCCTTTCTCAAGAAACAAGAAATGTCTCAAATACACAACCTAACCCTACACCTAAAGGAGCTAGAGAAAAAACAGCAAATAAAGCCTAAACCCAACAGAGAAGAGAAATAATAAAGATCAGAGCAGAAAGCAATGAAATAGAAACCAAAAGAACAGTAGAACAGATCAACGAAACCAGGAACTTGTTCTTTGAAAGAATTAACAAGATTGATAAACCCCTGTCCAGACTTATCAAAAAGAAAAGAGAAATGACCCAAATCAACAAAATCATGAATGAAAGAGGAGAGATCACAACCAACAGCAAAGAAATACAAATAATTATAAGAAGAGATTATGAGCAACTCTATGCCAGCAAATTAGATAACCTGGAAGAAATGGGTGCATTCCTAGAGATGTATCAACTACCAAAATTGAACCAGGAAGAAATAGAAAACCTGAACAGACCTATAACCACTAAGGAAATTGAAGCAGTCATCAAACATTTCCCAACAAACAAAAGCCCAGGGCCAGATGGCTTCCCAGGGGAATTCTACCAAACATTTAAAAGAAGAATTAATACCTATTCTCCTGAAACTGTTCCAAAAAACAGAAATGGAAGGAAAACTTCCAAACTCATTTTATGAGGCCAGCATTACCTTGATCCCAAAACCAAAGACCCCATCAAAAGGAGAATTACAGACCAATATCCTTGAGGAACATGGATGCAAAAATTCTCACCAAAATACTAGCCAATAGGATCCAACAGTATATTAAAAGGATTATTCACCATGACCAAGTGAGATTTATTCCTGGGCTGCGAGTTTGGTTCAACATCCGCAAATCAATCAACGTGATACAACACATTAACAAAAGTAAGAACAAGATTCATATGATCCTCTCAATAGATGCAGAAAAAGCATTTGACAAAGTACAGCATCCTTTCTTGATCAAAACTCTTCAGAGTATAGGAATAGAGGGTACATACCTCAATATCATAAAAGCCATCTATGAAAAACCTACAGCGAATATCATTCTCAATGGGGAAAAGCTGAGAGCTTTTCCCCTAAGGTCAGGAACGTGGCAGGGATGTCCACTATCACCACTGCTATTCAACGTAGTATTAGAAGTCCTAGCCACAGCAATCAGAAAACAAAAAGAAATCAAAGGCATCCAAATCAGAAAGGAGGAAGTCAAACTCTCACTCTTTGCAGATGATATGATACTGTATGTGGAAAACCCAAAAGACTCCACCCCAAAGCTGCTAGAACTCGTACAGGAATTCAGTAAAGTAGCAGGATATAAAATCAATGCACAGAAATCAGTGGCATTCCTATGCACCAACAACAAGACAGAGGAGAGACAAATCAAGGAGTCGATCCCATTTACAATTGCACCCCAAAGCATTAGATACCTAGGAATAAATTTAACCAAAGAAGCAAAGGATCTGTACTCAGAAAACTATAAAATACTCATGAAAGAAATTGAAGAAGACACAAAGAAATGGAAAAACGTTCCATGCTCACGGATTAGGAGAACAAACACTGTGAAGATGTCAATGCTGCCTAGAGCAATCTACACATTCAATGCAATCCCCATCAAAATACCATCCACTTTTTTCAAAGAAATGGAACAAATAATCCTAAAATTTGTATGGAACCAGAAGAGACCCCGAATAGCCAGAGGAATCCTGAAAAAGAAAAGCAAAGCTGGCGGCATCACAATTCCGGACTTCCAGCTCTATTACAAAGCTGTCATCATCAAGACAGTATGGTACTGGCACAAAAACAGACACATTGATCAATGGAACAGAATCGAGAGCCCAGAAATGGACCCTCAACTCTATGGTCAACTCATCTTTGACAAAGCAGGAAAGAATGTCCAATGGAAAAAAGACAGTCTCTTCAACAAATGGTGTTGGGAAAGTTGGACAGCCCCATGCAGAAGAATGAAACTGGACCATTTCCTTACACCACACACAAAAATAGACTCCAAATGATTGAAAGACCTAAATGTGAGACAGGAGTCCATCAAAATCCTAAAGGAGAACACAGGTAGCAAACTCTTCGACCTCAGCCGCAGCAAATTCTTCCTAGAAACATCACCAAATGCAAGGGAAGCAAAGGCAAAAATGAACTATTGGGATTTCATCAAGATAAAAAGCTTTTGCACAGCAAAAGAAACAGTCCACAAAACCCAAAGACAACCGACAGAATGGGAGAAAATATTTGCAAATGACATATCAGATAAAGGGCTAGTATCCAAAATCTATAAAGAACTTATCAAATTCAACACCCAAAGAACAAATAATCCAATCAAGAAATGGGCAGAAGACATGAACAGACATTTTTCCAAAGAAGACATCCAAATGGCCAACAGACACACGAAAAAGTGCTCAACATCGCTTGGCATCAGGGAAATCAAAATCAAAACCTCAATGAGATACCACATCACACCAGTCAGAATGGCTAAAATTAACATGTCAGGAAACGACAGATGTTGGCAGGGATGCGGAGAAAGGGGAACCCTCCTACACTGTTGGTGGGAATGCAAGCTGGTGCAACCCCTGTGGAAAACAGTATGGAGGTTCCTCAAACATTTGAAAATAGAGCTCCCATACAATCCAGCAATTGCACTACTGGGTATTTACCCCAAAGATACAAATGTAGGGATCTGAAGGGGTACGTGCACCCTAAAGTTTATAGCAGCAGTGTCCACAATAGCCAAACTGTGGAAAGAGTGAAGATGTCCATCGACAGATGAATGGATAAAGAAGAGGTGGTATATATACACAATGGAATATTATGCAGCCATCAAAAGGAATGAGATCTTGCCATTTGCAACGACGTGGATGGAACTGGAGGGTGTAATGCTGAGTGAAATAAGTCAATCAGAAAAAGACATGTATCATATGACCTCACTGATATGAGGAATCCTTAATCTCAGGAAACAAACTGAGGGTGCTGGAGTCGTGGGGGGTGGGAGGGATGGGGTGGCTGGGTGATAGACATTGGGGAGAGTGTGTGCTTTGGTGAGCGCTGTGAATTGTGCAAGACTGTTGAATCGCAGATCTGTACTTCTGAAACAAATAATGCAATATATTTTAAAAAAAAAGAAGATAGCAGGAGGGGAAGAATGAAGAGGAATAAGTCGGAGGGGGAGACGAACCATGAGAGACGATGGACTCTGAAAAACCAACTGAGGGTTCTATAGGGGATGGGGTGGGGGGATGGGTTAGCCTGGTTATTGGTATTAAAGAGGGCACATTCTGCGTGGAGCACTGGGTGTTATGCACAAAGAATCATGGAACACTACATCAAAAACTAATGATGTGGGCGCCTGGGTGTCTCAGTCGTTAAGTGTCTGCCTTCGGCTCGGGTCATGATCCCAGGGTCTTGGGATCAAGTCCCACATCGGGCTCCCCGCTCGGTGGGAAGCCTGCTTCTCCCTCTCCCACTCCCCCCGCTTGTGTTCCCTCTCTCGCTGTGTCTCTCTCTGTCAAATAAATAAATAAAATCTTAAAAAACAACTAATGATGTATGGTGATTAACATAATAATAAAAAAAAATAGTTGACATCCAAAATGTGAAGAACTCATACAACTCAAGAGTAAAAAAAAAAGTCCAATTAAAAAATGAGCAGAGGATATCTATAGACATTTTATCAAAGATTACAGATATCCAATATATACATGAAGTGTTTAACACCTCTAGTCACAGAAATGCAATTCCAAAGTACAATGAAATATTACTTCATACCTATTAGAAAGGCTATTATCAGGGTGCCTGTGTGGCACAGTGGGTTGAGCATCCAACTCTCAGTTTCAGCTCAGGTCATGATCTAAGGGTCACGAAATCCAGCCTGGTGTCAGGCTCTGTGCTCAGCATGTAGTCTAAGTTCCTCTCTCCCTCTGCCCCTCCCCCCATCTCTTCCTCCCTCTCTCTTAAATAAATAAATAAATAAAGCTGGTATCAGAAAGACAAGAAATAACAAGTGTTGGTGAAGATGTGGAGAAGGGGGGTAACAGTTGTGTACTATTGGTAGGAATGTAGATTGGTACAGCCACTGTGGAAAATAATATGCAATTACTCAGAGAATTGAAACCAGAACTGTAATGCAGAAATTCCACTCTGGGTGTTTATCTGAACAAAATTAAAAAATTGACTTGAAAATATATATGCACCCTCATGTTTATTGCAACATTGTTTACAGCTGCAATGTAAATATGCAACCTAAGTGTCCACTGATAGATAAATTGATGAAGAAATGTGGTATGCATGTGAGTGTGTGGAATACTGTTCAGCCATATAAAAGAAGATAATCTTGCCATTTGTAACAACATGTATGGACTTTGAGGTCATTATGCTAAGTAAAATAAGTGAGAGAGAGAAAGACAAATACCATATGTTCTAACTTGTAATTAGAATCTAAAACAGAGACAAAAACAAAACAACGTGTTTGTAGCTATAGACTGCAGTTTGGTGGTTCTTCAGGGGTGGGGATGGTGGGTGAAAGAAATAGGTGAAGAGGGCCAAAAGGCACAGACTTCCAGTTATAAAATAAGTCATGGGGGATGTCATGCACAGCATTGTGACTATAGTTAATAATACTATGTTGCATATTTGAAAGTCTCTAAGATAGCAGATCTTAAAATTTCTTATCCCAAGAAAAAAAATTGTAAATATGGTGAAACGTGTTAACTAAGACCATTGAGGTAATCATTTCACAAAATATAAACAAATATTAAATACTATGTTTTACATCTGAATCTAATGTAATGTTATATGTCAATTATACCTTAATAATAAACTTAAAATAACCAATAGATAACAGTAGAATAAAGTTTCTACATGAAGTGACCTCATTCTCATTAGGGTTGAGTTTTGCTTTTTATTTGATGTCTATTTAAAAAAAAATGTTGATGTCTCTTTTTCATAAATGGGCAGTCATTTGTCTCTATATGAGATGTCCACACCCCATATGTGTTTCTTTTTAAACTTGTAGAGGAAAGATGAATGAATGAAATGTGTGGTTGACATCTCTTTTTCCCTCTCCTCCTTTCTCCATTTTACAGTTAGTAGAGACTGGTACTACTTATGTGTTTTCCCATAGGCAAATGCTAGATAGCTTCATTTTTAACTTTTACAGAACTCTATGGTCTATGACTAGTTGTCCTCCAAGAATTATTAGGACACACTGATTCAATTGACCATTATGTGTCCCTGTTTCATTTTTGAACATAATAGCTCTTCTGTGTTTTTTCTTTGTGATCCCAAGGAAGCAAATTGAAAGTGAGCATGGTGATATCAAAGAATAAATTTTCAAGAACAATTAAAAATGGCTATTATACAAATAAATAATAACTATATATCAGAGATTTATTTAACTCATTAATTTAAGAAGCAAGGTGGTAAACTGATGCAAAGGGCATTTGAAGAACTGAGCACTGATATACACTGAACAAAAAATGTTGGATTTCTAGGCTATGTACAATCCTGGATAACACCTTAAAGGGCATAAGCCATATCCTTTGATTATAGTTTCAACCCAACAAATTATTTGCATCTCTACCAGACAAATCTGTAAGGTAACATGTAACATTAGAAAGTTTGTACTCTGATCATAATAAAGAACATGTCAACAAAGATTCATTACACTAAATATTTCAAAAATTCTTGGATAAGTTTATTAACAATGCTCCAATGTAATACTGAAAACAAATGTAACCACACTTCTACCTTATTTCTAAGTTTTTCATATTTTTTTTAACAGCAATGATGCTACAATGTTGTTATGAAGATTAAATAAAATGTGTAATGTTTTATACCATAAAGCCTCACAAAAATGCAAAACGCTGTTTTTGTAGGTTATTACTATAATTGCACAATATTCCAAAAGCAAACTTGACATACAGGAGTCATGTTAATCTATCAGTATTTTTTTCTGAGATCCTAAATTAGAGGCATTGATAACCCTGATAGCAGGATGGTTACTTGGGTACTATATGCACAAAACATTAGAGCAACCGTAAATCTTTTTACTACTCTTCAGAGAGATGGTGCAAAATAAAATTCTATTTATCTTCATTGTGACCCAGCTTGAAATGATACTCTGGAAAAACTAAATTTCCTACTTTATTAATTCAACAAATAATGTGTTGAGCCTTAACAACATGCCCTGTATGTCCTATTGTGGGGACAAAGGGAAATAAGATGTTCACTCTTTCCATAAGGATCCAGATTTAGCAGCAGAGACAATACAAAAATAGCCAATTGGAGCACAGATAGGGGAAAATTATTTTATTTTGAATAAGGGCAATATGAATATTTGACTAATTTAACTATTTAATCATTTGTAAGTTGGTAGTAGTATTTCTTGTTTTTTACTGGATGCTATTCATATTGAACTGTATATGAAATGCCCTATTACTATCTTTATGTTTTATATTTTCTTTTTTCCCTTTGTTTTTGTATCTTCAGATATAAAGTAATTGAAAAAAATAGTAATTGAAAAAGATTCTCTGTAACAGTTTTGATTTTTTGAATGGTATTTAATAAGTCTAACAAAAATATTAGCTTGTTTAATGCCCAGTATTAAAAAGGAACATGCAGACCTGTGTTTAAAGAACTAAGCAGAAAAAAGAATATAAAGAAATATAATTAAAAGGTAAATTGAGGAAATTAAATGTATCATAAAATACTTTATTTATACCAATCACATCAATAAATTAAAGTAAATGAACTAAAGACTTTAATTAGAAGGTGTTTTCTCAGGCTAGAAAAGCAAGACCAAACTGTTCTTTCTACAAGAAGTTGAAATTAAATATAAAGGCAGATATAGTTTGAAAACAAAAGAATGTAAACAAGATATGCTATACAAACATAAGTAAACATAAGAAAGCTGGATAGCTCTGTTAAGATTAACTAAAGGAGCCATCAAGATAAGGAGTACTATTAGATATAAAAAGGGACCTTTATGATGACAAAAAAGGCAGTTTATCATGAAGATATTAAATTATAAGGCTGTACAAAACTAATAACAGAATTTCCTAACAATGCAAACATATATATAAAGTGAGATATTTAGAAATGTACAATCGTAGTAAGAAATTTTCAAACTTCTCCCTGAGAAATGAAAAAAAAAAGAGAGAGAGAGAAGTCAGTAAAAATAAAACACATTTGGACAATATTCTCAAGCAACTTTACTTAATATTTATAGACCACTCCATCCAACAATTGTGGATACTCTTTCAAATATACTTTTACATAATCTATATATTAAAGAAGAAATCACAGTAGAAATTACAAAACATTTTGCATTGAATTATATTGAAAACAACATATCAAAATTTGTGGAAGGCAATAAAGTAGCACTTACAAAATAAACTATAGCTTCAAATATTTATATCAGAAAAGTTCTACTTTCATTGATCCAAAAAACCTAGAAAAGAGGAAAAAATTAAACTAAAGGAACATAAATAAGAAAAAAAAATCAACCCAAAAGAAAAACAATAGAGAAAATTTAAAAGCCCAAACTTGATTCTTTAAAAAGTTTATTAGGGGACTCCTGGGTGGCTCAGTCAGTTAAGCGCCTGCCTTCGGCTCAGGTCATGATCCCATGGACTGGGGATAGAGTCCAGCATTGGGCTCCCTGCTCAGTAGGGAGTTTGCTTCTCCTTCTGCCTGTCACTCTTCCTGCTTGTGCTCTCTCGCTCTTTCTCTGATAAATAAATAAACACACAAACAAATAAAATCTAAAATAGGGGCACCTGGGTGGCTCAGTCATTAAGCATCTGCCTTTGGCTTAGGTCATGGTCCCAGGGTCCTGGGATCAAGCCCCACATGGGGCTCCTTGCTTAGCGGGAAGCCTGCTTCCCCTTCTCCTACTCCCCGGCTTTGTTCCCTCTCTCTCTGTGTCTCTCTCTGTCAAATAAATAAATAAAATCTTTTTAAAAATCTTTAAAATAAAATAAAAATATTAAAATTTGACAGGGGTGCCTGGATGGCTTAGTCGGTTAAGCATCTGCTTTCAGCTCGGGTCATGATCCCAGGGCCCTGGATCAAGCTCTGCATCTGGCTCCCTGCTCAGGGGGCAGCCTACTTCTCCCTCTCTCTCTGCCACTCCCCCGTCTGTGCTCTCTCTTTCTGTGTGTGTTAAATAAATAAATAAATAAATAAATAAATAAATAAATAAATAAATAAAATCTTAAAAAAGATTGACAAACACCTACTGAGTTTGATCAAGAAAGAAAAAAAGACACATCCCTCTAGGTTCTGCAGGCATTACAGTAGTAATAAAGATATGTGAGCAATTTTATGCTAATACATGTGACAACTTTGATAAAATGGACAAATTTATTGCAACATTTAACTTATCATAAGTTATACAAGGGAAGATAGAAAATCTGAAAGCTCTGCCTGTATCTAAAGAAGCCTTTAAATTTGTCATAACCATTTTTTTTACAAAAAAAATTCCAGAACCAAATGTTTTTTACTCAAGAATACTATGGAATGTTCAAGTGAGAAATAAGAGCAATTATTCAAAGCTTCTTTTAGAATTATAAGAGGGCAAGAATAAACCCTATACCAAACCTTCACAAAGTTAACACAAGAAAATTAAAGACTAATAACTCATGAAAATAAATGCAAAAATCCTATACAAGATAATAGCACATTCAATTTAGCAACATATAAAGTACATATTTATACCAATCAGAATTCAACCAGAGAAAAAGAACCAGTAGGATATTAGATAGATGATAAATGATAGATACATAAATAGATACTGTTATTAAAAGTAATTGGCTTACATGATTTGTTGGAGCTGGCTAAGTAAATAAGAAATTCAGCAGCAGTCAGGAAGGCAGGGAAGATAATGAGCAAGATGGAATACCTTGGGCATAGGCTAAAGTAGCATCTACAGAATTTCTTTTCTCTTCATAGGAAATCTCAGCTCAGATTTTAAGGTCTCCTAATGGATTCAGTTAGTACCACCAAGGGAAAATTGTATTCAACATAATCTCCACTTTTAATGTCAACTGATTAGCAGAATTTTACTTGTAAAATACTTTCATAGCAACACCTAGATTATTGTTTGACTGAAAAATTAGACTGTGACCTAGCCAAATTGGCATATCAATAAAGTTATCACAAATTATATATTAAGGGGTTTATTTGAGGAATGCACAGTTTATGCATTGAAAACAAATTTACCACATTGAGAGTAAAGAAAAAAATGATGTAAAATTCAATACTCATGCTAAATATCTTTAGATTTTTGAAAGACATTGTTAAAAAATTAAAAGGCTGGATGTATATTTCCAGTATATGTATCTGACAAATAACTTGTATCTTAAATATATAAATAAATCTTACATATCTATACTGGGCACAACAATTAGACACTTCACAAGAGAAAAACTATTCAAATGGACCATAAGCATGTGAAAATATGCTTGACACTATTAGTCATCAAGGAAATTAAAATTAAAACTTCAATGAGATAAAATTATAGATTCATTAGAATGGCTAAAATTAAGATCAACAACACCAAATATGGGTAAAGATATGGAACACCTGGGGCTTTCATACATTGTTTATGGAAAGGTAAAATGGTACAACCACTTTGGAACAAGCTGTCAGTTTCTAATAAAGGTGATCACATAACATCTTTTAGCCACTGTTAGGTATCATTAACCCAATTTCAATCTTTGTTATTTACTCAAAAGTAATTTCAAAAGAGAGAAATATAAATATCCTCAAAGTTACTTCTAGGGAAATGTTTACACAAATTTTATTAACACTAGCCCAAAATTGGAAACAACTCATATTTATGAAAAGGAGACTAGATAAGCAAACTAAAGTATATTCATACAATGGAATTCTATACAATATAAAAGAATGAACTACTGATATATTACACAATATGGATAGACTTCAAATACAGTATATTAGGAGAAAGAAGTCAGACACCAAAGATTAAACACTGTGTAATTCCATTCATATGAAGCTCTAGAACAAGAAAAATTAATCCATAGAGATAGAATTCATAACAGTGGTTGGTTGCTTTTGTTGGGTGAGGATTGACTGGAATAGGAAACTTTCAAGAGTGATGTTACTATTTAATATTTTGGATGAGGTAGTGGTTATGCTCGTTTATATATTCATCAAGACACATAGAATTGGGCCCTTATGATGGGTGCATTTTGCTGTACATTTTACTTCAAAAATATAAACATTACAAAAGTTTCAAAATTAAGAGAAAAATCAGATGAGATTAACATGGTAGAAGGCAATAAAAGTTTAATGAGGGCAAAGAAAAGTAGAACATCCAAATTAAAACATATTTCCAACTTGAGAGATGGAAATAACCAAATTTTATGAAAGAAAATCTGATGTTAAAAATATTTGTATTTCTTAAATGACATAGAGTAGAGAATTCTTCCTCATGTAAAAGCTAAAAATGTGTGGTTCCAATCCAAGGTAGTCATGTAGGAAGACCCTGAACTCATCTCCTTCACAGACACACCAAATCCACACCTATTGATAGAGCAATTTCTCCTGAAGAAATACTGAGGGCTGACTGAACAGCTTCTGCACAACAAAAGATAGACCACATACAGAAAAGCAAGAAAGATGAAGGCATGATAACAAAGGGAATCCCCACTCCTGATGCTCTGAACTGGTGAGGAATACTACTAAGGGACCATGAGCAGATGCATCTGCTCTGGGGCACAGAAAAACAAAACAAAACAAGATGTGGTTTAAAAAAGCCATTGGTATATAAAAAAGAAAGAGCCCTATAGTCCTGACAAATGGCAAGGAGACTGCTAGAACTCTTTCCAGGCCTGAGGGGCTGGTGAGTGCCATCATTTCCATTCCCCCTCCACCTTGACAGCACAAATGAGCGCAGGGTCTGGCTGCCCTAGTTGCCTTACTGTCTCTGTGAACCCCAAGGCTCTAGCACATACCAGCCCTAGCCTTTCCACCAAGGTGGTCCCAGTATGGTGCACACTGGGACACTCCTGGTCAGCAGCTCCAACAATCTCACCAAGGTGACAAAGATGCAAAGCACCCTGGGACAATTCAGGCCCATACCACTTTAGCTCTAGTTGGCTTGCTAGGGCATTCCCAGCTCAGATCACTCTGGGACATCCTGTTTTGTGCTTGCTTCAGCTCCAACTACCTCACCAGGGTATCCCTTGCACAGAGTACCCCAGGAATCCCAGCCCATGTCTGCCTTAGTTCCAGCTGCCCTGCCTGGGAATGCATGTATGGAACATCCCATGACACCCTGTCTCTCACCCAGCCTTGGGCTCCAGGCACCCTACCATGGCACCCTCTGTGCTAAACACTGCAGGACACCACAGCTTGCATCCACTTCAGCTTCAGAAGTCCTGCCAGGGCACCCTCTGTTTAGAGAGCCCAGGGACACCCTTGCTTGAAAGCCCACTTCAACTTCAGCTGTTCAGCCATGATGCCTGCTGGGCAGAGTGCCCAAGGACTGCCCCAGCCCATGCCCACTTCAGCTTTAGCTGTTCTGCCAAAGTACCCTCTGTACAAAGAGTCCAGGCACCACCACCCCCAGATTGCACCCATTTCAGGTTTAGCTGTTTTGTTAGGGTACTCTCTGTGTGAAGAATCCCAGGACTGCCCCAGGCTATGAGTACTTCAGCTCTGGCCACCCCACTAGTAGAGCCCCAGCACAGAGTACCCCAAGACCCCCAGCTCAATGTCAGCCACGGCTTCGGTTAGCTAGGTCATCAGGCACACACAGACTACACAGGGAATGACCATACATAAGATTATTTATTGAAGGTTAGGAGAAATAGCTATTCCACATAATTCATAGAAACAAACACGGAAGAAGTAAAATGAGGAGACAGAGAAATATGTTCCAAATGAAAGAATAAGTTTAAGAACAACACAAAAACTTAGAAAAAATAAAATAAAATGGAGATAAGCAATAGCCTCAATAAATAATTTAAAGTGATGATCATAAAAATGTTCACTGGCCTGGAGAGAATAGTGAAGAACTCAGTGAGAACTTTAACGAAAAAATAAAATATAAGAAAGAGAGAGGGAGGCAAACCAAGAAACAGACTCTTAACTATAGAGAACAAACTGATGGTTACCACCAGAGGCGGGGTGGGTGGGGGGATGGGTTAAATAGATGATGGAGATTAAGGAGTATACTTGTATGTAAATGTTGAATTACTAAATTCTACAACTGAAAGTAATATTATACCATATATTAATTAAGTGGAATTTAAATAAAAACTTGGAGGAAAAAAAACTTTAAAAACAGCAAGAAGCAAAAAGTTACATATAAGGGAAACTCCATAAGACTATCAGTTGTTTTTTAGCAGAAACTTTGCAGAACAGAAGGGATTGGCATGATATATTCAAAGAGCTGAAAGAAAAAAGAAAAAAACTTGCAACCAATTATACTCTTACCCAGCAAGGTTATCATTCAAAATCAAAGGAAAAATAAAGAATGTCCCAGAAAAAACAAAAGTTAAGAGAATGCATCACCACTAAACTAGCCTTACAAGACATGTTAAAAGGACTTCTATAAATGGAAAAGTAAAGGCCATTATAAGTAACAAAATTATGAATAAAAAGGTGTAAAATATGACAACATATACATAAAACATGGAGAGGGAGTGAAAATGAAATTCTTTTATAATGTACTTGAACTTAAGTGACCATCAACTTAATATGGACTGCCATATACTTAAAATTTTATATATAAAACTTATGGTAACCACAAACCAAAAATTTATAATAGATAAAGATAAGATAAAGAAACCAAGCATAACACTACAGAAAATCATCCAGCACAAGGAAAGAGAGCAAGAGAAGAAAGGAACAGAGAACTACAAAAACAACCAGAAGACAATTAAAATAGCAATAAATACATACCTATCAATAATTACTTTAAATGTCATTGGCTTAAATGTTCCAATTAAAAGACATAGGGTGGAGGAATAGATAAAAACAAAAACAAAAACAAAAAAAACAAGACCCATTTACAGGCTACCTACAAGAGACTTACTTTAGTCCTAAAGACAAACTAAAAGTGAAAGGATGAAAAATGGTATTCCATGCAAATGGAAATTAAAAAAAAGCTGGGATAGCAATACTTTTGTTAGACAAAATAGATTTTAAAATAAAGACTATAAAAACAGACAAAGAAGGGCATTACGTAATGATTAAAAGATCATTCCAACAAGAGAATATAACAATTGTAAACATCTATGTACCTGACATTGGAGCACCTAAATACACAAAGCAAATATTAACAGAAATAAGAAGAGAAATTGAAAGTAATACAATAAGAGACATTAATATCCCACTTATATCAATGGATTCATCATCCAGGCAGAAAATCAGAATGTCTTTGAATGACACATTTGACTATAGATGATTTAACAGATACATAGAGAACATTCCACCCAAAAAACAGCAGGACACACATTCTTTTCAAGTGCATATGCAACATCATCCAAAACATACTACGTTAGGCCACAAAACAAGTCTCAATAAATTTAAAAAGATTGGAATCATATCATACATCCTTTCTGACCACTATGGTATAAAACTAGAAAACAATCACAAGCAAAAAAAACCTGGAAAAAACACAGACATGTGGAGGCTAAATACATGCTACTAAATAGCCAATGGGTCTATGAAGAAATCAAGGAGAAATAAAAAAAAATACTAGGAGACAAATGAAAAATAAAATACAAAATCTTTGCGATGCAGCAAAAGCCATTTTAAAAGGAAAATTTATAGTTTTATAGGCTTACCTTAAGAAATAAGAAAAATCTCAAATAAACAATCTAACCTTATATTCAGGGACATAGAAAAAAGAAGAACAAAGCCCAAAGTTAGTAAAAATGAGGAAATAATAAAGATCAGAGTGAATGAAATAGAGACTAAAAAAAACAGAAAAGATTAATGAAATCAAGAGCTGTTACTTTGAAAACATAAACAAAATTGATAAACCTTTAGCCAGACTCATCAAGAAAAAAAGAGAACTCAAATAAAAGCAGAAAAAATGAGAACTGACACTGCAGAAATAGAGGATTATAATTATATGCCAACAATTTAGACAACCTAGAAGAAATGAATAAATATCTAGAAACGTATGATGTTCCAAACTGAATCAGAAAAAGATGGAATATCTGAAAGGACCAATTACAAAATTGAAGTGATAATCAAAAAACTCCCAAACAACAAAAGTTTAGGATCAGATAATTCACAGGTGAATCCTACCAAACATTTAAACAAAAGTTAATACCAATTTTCCTTAAACTATTACAAAAAATAGAAAAAGGAAAATTTCCAAAAATAGTGAGCTTTATTCTTGGATGCAAGGATAATTCAATATTCACAAATCAACCAATGTGATACATCACATTAACAAAACAAATGATAAAAATCATACAATCATCTCATTGGATATAGAAAAACAATTTGACATGTATGATAAAAACTCTCAACAAAGTGGGTTTAGAGGGAAGATATTTCAACATATTAAAGGTCACACGTGAAAAACCCACAGCTAATATCATACTAAATGGTGAAAAACTGAGAGCTTTTTCTCTAAGATAAACTGTCACTATTTTCAGACTATTTCACTATTATATAATCGAAACTCTAAATACTCCACAAAAAACTATTAGAACTAACAAATGAATTTAGTAAATTTGCAGGATAAAAGATTAATATACAGAAATCTAATATGTTTATATATACTAATAATGAAGTAGCAGAAAGAGAAATTAAGAAAATCCTATTTATAATTGCACCAAAAAGAATAAAATACATAGGAATAAACTTAACCAAGGAAGTGAAAGATCTATACTCTGAAAACTATAAAATATTGATGAAACAAATTAAAGATGACACAATCAAATAGAAAGATGTACCATGCTCATGGATTGGAAGAATTAATGTCATTAAAATGTCCATACTGCCCAGAGCAATCTTCAGATTCAGTAGAGTCCCAATCAAAATCCCAACAGCATTTTTCACAGAACTAGAACAAATAATCCTAAAATTTGTATGGAACTACAAAAAAACCTGAATAACCAAATAATTTTGAGAAAGAAGAACAAAGCTGGAGGTATTACAATCCCAGATTTCAAGATATATACTACAAAGCTATAGTAATCAAAACTGTATAGTACTCGCATAAAGACAGACACATAGGTCAATAGAACAGAAAGGCCAGAAATAAACCTATGCTTAAATTAACTTATGACAGAGGAGATAAAAATATACAATGGGGAAAAGACAGTGTTTTCAGTAAATGGTGCTGAGGAAACTGGACAGCTAAATGCAAAGGAGTGAAACTGGATCACTTTCTTACACCACACACAAAAACTCAAAATGGATTAAAAACCTAAATGTAAGATCTGAAACCATAAAACTTACAAAAGAAAACATTGGTAGTAAACTCCTGGACATTGGTATTATCACAATTTTTCTAGAATTATCTCTTTAGACAAGGGAAACAAAAGCAAAACTAAACTATTGGGACCACAAAAACTTTTTCACAGCAGGGGTACCTGGTGTGAAAGTACCAGGTATACACATACATACATAGAATTGAGTATACCTTATAATCCCAATGAACTAGGAGAATGTTTTTGGTGGTTAGCATTTTTTAGCAATAAAATATTTAAATGTATTTAAATTACATTTAATGTAATTAAGTGTCCAACTCGGTTTTGGCTCAGGTTGTGATCTCAGGGTCCTAGGATTGAGCCCCCTATCGGTGGACCTCATGCTCAGTGTGGAGTCTGCTTGAGATTCTTTCTCTCTCATACACACACACACACACACACACACACACACACACACACACACACACACGTTTATGTATATATATGCTTTATATATGTTGTTATATATATGTGTATTTCAGCCATAAAAGAATAACATCTTGCCATGACATGAATGGATCTAGAGAGTATGATGCTAAACAAAGTAAGTCAGAGAAAACCAAATGCCATATGTTTTCTTTTTTTTTTTGTTTTTTTTCATATGTTTTCATTCATATATGGAATTTAAGAAAAACAAGTGAGTAAAGGGAAAAAAAAGAGAGAGGGACAAACCAAGAAACAGACTCTTAACTATAGAGAACAAACAGATGGTTATGAGAGGGGAAGTGGAAAATAGGTGACGGAGATCAAGGTGTGCACTTATGATGAGTATGATGTATGGAATTGTTGAATCACTATGTTTTACACCTGAAACTAATATAACATCGTATGTTAACTATACTAGAATTTATCTTATTTTTTAAAGATTTTATTTATTTATTTGACAGAGACAGCACAAGCAGGACAGGGAGGAGCAGAGGGAGAGGGAGAAATAGGCTCTCCACTGAGCAGGGAGCACTATGCGGGGCTCAATCCCAAGACCCCAGGATCACCACTTGAGCAGAAGGCAGACGCTTAACTGAGTCACCCAGGTGCCCCTATACTGGAATTTAAAATAAATATTTTTTAAAAAAAGATGCGTGGGGCCCTGGGTGGCTCAGTTGGTTAAGCGACGGCCTTAGGCTCAGGTCATGATCCTGGAGTCCCGGGATCGAGTCCCGCATCGGGCTCCCTGCTCAGCAGGGAGTCTGCTTCTCCCTCTGACCTTCTTCCCTCTCATGCTCTCTCTCTACCACTCTCTCAATAAATAAATAAAAATCTTTATAAAAAATAAGTAAAAAAAGCGTGTGTCTGTATATATATACAGACACACAATGAAATACTACTTGGTATAAAAAAGAATGAAATCTTGCCATTTGCAACATGAATGGACCAACAGGGTATTATTCTAAATAAGTCAGATGTAGAAAAACAAATAATCTACGATTTTATTTATATTTTGAATCTAAAAGAATGAATAAACACACAATCAAAAAACTGGAATGGAAGCTGGTGCAACCCCTCTGGAAAACAGTATGGAGGTTCCTCAAACAGTTGAAATTAGAGCTACCATTCGATCCAGCAATTGCACTACTGGGTATTTACCCCAAAGATACAAATGTAGGGACCCGAAGGGGTACGTGCACCCCGATGTTTATAGCAGCAATGTCCACAATAGCCAAACTGTGGAAAGAGCCAAGATGTCCATCGACAGATGAATGGATAAAGAAGATGTGGTATATATACACAATGGAATATTATGCAGCCATCAAAAGGAATGAGATCTTGCCATTTGCAACGACGTGGATGGAACTGGAGGGTGTTATGCTGAGTGAAATAAGTCAATCAGAGAAAGACATGTATCATATGACCTCACTGATATGAGGAATTCTTTATCTCAGGAACAAACTGAGGGTTGCTGGAGTGGTTGGGGGTGTGAGGGATGGGGTGGCTGGGTGATGGACATTGGGGAAGATATGTGCTACGGTGAGCGCTGTGAGTTGTGTAAGACTGTTGAATCACAGATCTGTACTTCTGAAACAAATAACGCAACATATTTTAAGAAAAAAGTAAAAGAAGAAGATAGCAGGAGAGGAAGAATGAAGGGGAGTAAGTCAGAGGGGGAGACGAACCAGGAGAGATGATGGACTCTGAAAAACAAACTGAGGTTTCTGGAGGGGAGGAGGGTGGGGGGATGTGTTAGCCTGGTGATGGGTATTGAGGAGGGCACATTCTGCATGGAGCACTGGGTGTTATGAACAAACAATGAATCATGGAACACTACACCAAAACAAATTATGTAATATATCGTGATTAACATAACAATAAAAAAAGAAAAAGAAAGAAAAAAAAACTGAATGGACCCATAAATATGGAGAACTGATGGCTTCCAGATGGGAAAGGGGCTGGAGGTAAGCAAAATATGTGAAGGGAAGTGGGAGATATCCAGCTATGGGATAAATGTCATGGAGATAAAAGGTACAGCATAGGGAATATAGTCAATCATACTGTGTTATTATTTTATGATGATAGATAGTAGTCACACTTTTGGTGAGCATAACATAATATATTGACTTATTAAATTACTATGCTGCACACCTGAATCTGATGTAATATTGTGCTAATTATAGTTTAATTAAAAAAAAATGTGTTGCAGAGATCCATGACTTGAGCACAAACCATCCACAAACAAAACAATGCAAATAATAAAATAGATAATTTTTATATATTTACTGGAAGTAAAATGTTTTACACATCAAGCTATGCAGAATATTTCATGATTCCCCACCTTTTGTTCTGAAACTTGTCATTATCCATTAAGGTTCTTTATAAATAAGAGAAAATTCCACTTTACAGACATTTTACTCCTTAAAAGACTAAAAATTTACAGTTTTACAAATATTTACATAGCAAGTCAGGTCTCTTTTATACAATAAATATTCCATATAAAGAGTGCATATGATTTATAGCTCTAAATTTGCTTTTGAATTCTCCCATATTTCCAAGTTTGTTTAGTTATTGGAAACCAATTTAAGGACATCTTAAGTTGGAGGGAATGCATGCATTTAACTGTCTTTCCCTAGATATAGTTATCTACTCAAGTCCTGGGGGTTATAAGTGAAAGTGTAGATAGAGTGGCATAAAATAATTGTGTAAATGTATAATATATTTATTTTTAATACTAAAATGATAGCTCTGAATATGAAAAAATTATTTTAATATTCCTGAATTAACTTTAGAGGTGGTTGTATTGTATTTATAGGAAATAATTTTAACCTGAAATTGGTCAGGAAACCATGTGCTTTGTGTTTAGGTGTGGGGCTTTCAGGCATGTTTGAAGGTCTTATGAGGAGCTAAAAAGGGAGAAAAATTGTCCAGCATGCATAATTAGAGTATGAGTATTTTCTCTTTTTCCTCCATTTTGTCTAAAGTTAAAAAAATAAACTAAACCAAACAAAAAGGACAACTAAAAAATAAATCATGTCAAATAAAATTGAAATAAAATAGGAGAGGATGCAAGAATAAAGACTTTTAAAAAGGACCACTAAGGCTGAACATCTGAACTAAACATATTAAAATGTGGAGATGTAAATAATCAACTTATACAATAGAAAATCCTAACTAATTAATGTTGCATGTCTTGGAGGACATAGGGTACAGATTTTTTTCCTGTTCTGAAGCTTTAGAAATGTGTTATAGGGAACCATTAGCACAAAGCTATAATGACTTCTCTGTTTGGCTTGTTATAGAAGATGCTTAAGTCAAAATCACTCAAGTTTATTCCTGATTGAGGAACAGCCACATATAGGCAAAGTTTAAATATTTTATTGCTAAAAAATGCTAACCACCAAAAACATTCTCCTAGTTCATTGGGATTATAAGGTATACTCAATTCTATGTAGGTATGTGTATATATATATATGTGTGTATATATATACACACACACACATATATGTAATATTTAATTTGTAATGGATGTACAAATGAATTTTGTAGCAGTCATTCTTACTGCATTGTAAAATAATGAGTTTAATCTGAGATTATTTCTTTTATGTGCTAATTGTATTGCTACCAGCCTATTCATCTTTGGTCTGTTATAATTTATACTATTAGAGTCAATTTATAAAGTATGTATCATAGTTTTTTTATCATTATAATGAAACAGTGGAATTAACACTTTCAAAAAAGTTTTCATTCCAAATTTTATTATGGATCCACAAAAACTAAGAGTCATTTGTGCCTAACCTAATTACAGTGACAAGGTCATCTAGCTTTCCTGTAATATAATGTGTCATAATGCAATCTAATTGCCTTTAATCTTCTGAGATATAGAGATTTAATATCTCTGTATATAGGTTATTATTTATATTGTAAAATAACTAGGTAATTTTTTTCAGTGTATATATATGTTTGCTTCTTTCTATTAACCATGTTCTTTAATCATTTTTCATATAACCTTGAGGGTTTGTGCATATTTTAATTTATAAATTTTAACTACTTACATTAAATATAAATAAGTACATGACCAACCTTAGAGGTCTTGCTGGAGACTAGAAGTAGAGATAGAAAACAAAGATTAAGGAGTGCCTGTGTGGCTCAGTCTGTTAAACATCCAGCTCTTGGTTTCAGCTTAGGTCATGATCTCAGGGTCGTTGGGATCTAGCCCTGGGATGGGCTCCATGCTCAGCAGGGAGTCTACTTGTCACTTTCTCCCCCTCTGGCCCTCTCGGGTGCATGGGTGTACACTCTCTCTCTCTCAAGTAAATAAATGAATAAAATGTTAAAAAAAGAAAACAGAGACTAAAACACAAAAGATATATAGAATTAAATATAATTTTGTCACTGTATATTAACACACAGACTCTGAAGATAGCATGTATACCTTCCCTTTGAAATTGTGTTAAAATGATATTTACAGGTGGTCTTATTTTAAAAAAGCTTTGAAATATCATAAGAGTTTAATGTTATCATACTATATATATATATAAAAGTATGTTATTTGTCTCAATTATTTTAAGAGCTATAGGAAGAAATTTCAAACAACATATTTTTGCTTACTGATTCAACATATCAGATAATGTTATTTAAGTACTAGGTAAAATTTGTAATATAGTAAATTCATTTTCAAAAATTTGACATTGTCTAGAGACTGTAGTTCTATAAGGTCAATAGCTCTTTCTCTACTTCCATGCCATAGTAAAACTTGCTTTCAATTATAACTTTTGTTGATTTAAGTATATAGAAAAAGTTGCAAATGCTGCTGTTAGGGCCAGTTCCATGTAAAAACCAAACTGTGTATGTAGGTCATCTGTTATAACAATGTATGTACACTTTCCCTGTAAAAGAAAAAAAAAAAAAGGATGTCTGGTTATGCGACAAAGCAGCCTCATACATCTGTTTGCCTGGCATTAGATTTATGGTGACATAATCAGGGATGATGCATGCTTTGTTAAATGGTGATCAGCTGCTCAAACTTTGAGAGTGCAAATTTAGAAATGCAAATGCTTATTCCATTCTGATATTGTAATCTGAAATTCACATGATTCTAATCTCTGAAAACATAATAATGGGATAAGAGAGAAAGGGGGAACATGGATTTTTCATTCAACAATGAAAAGACAAGCATATTATTTAGCTGACAAAAACACTTTGAAAATAATGGAGCTTTGAAACTGTGATCACTAGACGAGCACTCAAATTTACTTTTTTGTTGTTGTCTAAATTGTTTGGGGTAATGTATTTCACTGTTCCATTGCACTTAATTTTTCACAAGCCATTCTCTTATTACAGTTATTTGTTTAAACTCCTGGTGATTAGGGTGAATATAAAAATATAATTATTTCCTTGAGGTTTTTCTTTATTTTTTTGAGAGAGAGAGTGAGTAGGGGGTGGGGAAGGGTGGAAGGAGAGGGAGAGGGAATTTTAAGCAGGCTCTACACTCAGCACAGAGCCCAATGGAGGCTGATCTCACAACCCTGAGATCATGACCTGAGCCAAAATCAAGAGTGGGTCCCTTAACTGACTGATGCACCCCTCTCCTTGAGTTTTAATTGTGAAATTTACTCCTGAGAACTATACCTTTACCAGAACTTGTGATAGGAGCAGAAGCTTTGATGCAATAGAATTCTGCATTTTTAACTTATTCTATTTCTTATATGTTGTTCCCATGTAAGTTAATACAAAGTCATTCTAATTAAAACTGTTTCAGCTTTAACTAGCACTTTAAATTCTTTAATGCTGTTAACACTATAATAAATTAACCATACTTGCCTAAAAGATTTTTTTTTAACAATTTAGTTTGCATAATCAACTTGAGAAATTTCAATGAAAAAATTTCTATGGGGTCATTTATAATTTGCTAAAGGCAAAAACAGACATAAAATTATTTGAATATATCATTTATGAATTATGCTGATGATCATGATTGGCAATTTATGAACAATTGCTCGTACTTCTCAGCCTGGATTTATCAACTAAAAGGTTAGATCTAGCCCCTAGTTGCTTTTTATCTGGGGATGATTAAGTTGAAGAACCAGTGTTTCTTTTGCCTTCCCACAAATTCAGCTCCAGTGTTCATGCCAGTAATACAGGTAACAGAGAATGGTCTCTGCATTGATTGTTCTTGTTCTTTTGGTGTTACCAGAAAAGCCTGATTTAACTGAAAGAGGACGTATGGAAAGAAAGTGGTGCTTTATGTCTGCCTCCAGTGCCTCTTGCTAAACTCTGATTCCAATTCAAAGCCTGACTGCTCATTGATAGTAGGTATAGAAACTAAGTTTAAACATTTTCAATAAATATACTTAGAGTTTGCAGTTCATTTTACTTCTATATTTGTAATGACCCTATAATGTGTGACAAGAGTTTCATTTACTTTCCTTTACCAATAGGATAAAATAATGCTTTCAAGGTCACAACATTATAATGCCAGTTCTTGCATCCACAAGATTTCCTACATTCCTTTATACGGTTCAGTGAGAGGAAAAAGTGATACAGTTAGTTGTACGCATTATGAAGAGACACTTCATGGAAAATCTTGGTTCTAATCCTGTTTTTTTAACACCAATTCATCCTACTGACCTTGAATAAAGGACAGGTTGTATATGATTAATTTTTTAAATTATTAAGGAAATATTTCTGCTTCAAGGAGTAGCTTTGAAAAATACTAACATGTTTTATATTCCCCTGAAGAAATACTTTATAAAGTCTTCAAATATTATTAATTATAGTAATAAATGGGAAGGAAAAAATATTCCACTAGGGTTTCTAGAAATAAAAAAGCCACTGAAAGCCATGCCCAGACATTCTATAAAAATTTTTTTAAAGGTAAAAGAATGTGTTTTTTCATAGTAGTTATCCATGAAGCAATAAGTTTCTTGGAAAAGAAGTTGTACGTGCAGATGTTAAGCATTAATTGTTACACATTTTTATTCAAAAAGAATGATTTTCAAGAGTGGATAAAACTCCCTGTTTTCTTACTTCTTATCTAGGGTGTTTGAGAAAGCTACCCATGGGTGAGCTTTTATTAAAATGAACTTAAAATAACTTTAAACCCTTTAGCACCCGAGACTTTGAACTTAATAGTAAAAAGATGCTGAAAGACTGTGTTTTATTACATTACCTTATTCTTGGACTTTATTCATAAAAGCCTAAAACCTACAGAATTTTCATCTTAACATAATAGTATTGTACCACAGAATTATAATAAAAATTAGATTGGTTCTTCTATTATAACATTCATTTTTCATAGTTTAATGATACTAAGATCAAAATACCCTTGGGAATTTGATATGTATGTTAGATCAGGTTATAAGTTACATTCAAAGGTGGCGTGGCTTTATGAAATTATATATATCTATAAAAAATGCAAGCAAACCTTTTTTTTCCCTAGAGTTCTATTTCAATCCACTTGTATATAGTTAAAAAAAAAGGTGTTTGCTTTTCTATTCATTTTGAAAGAACAGTAGTATATAAAATATTTTGAAAAAAATGCTTTATGAAAATAAGGATTGTTGTAGAAGTTATTAAATAAAATATAATTTGTACCTTTTCTGGAAAATGGGGCATCTCATAGAAGAATACTCACTTATACATATAGCCTTTGCCCTAACATGTTTGTGCAACAAATTATTCTTTCCTATGTGTACAAGTTCTCCATAGCTTTTGTTCTAAATTTAATTAGTGCAAACTTTAATGCATGTTCTAAAATATATTTCAGGGATGTTTTGTTTTCTTCATCCATTTTTACATTTCACACTAATGCTTCCCAATTGGCAATTTTAATGGTCCCTCTAGAACTGGAACAAAGAAGTCTGTGTATTATAAATTGAAATCATCTAAAGACTAGCATTTACTCTCAGCTGCTTATAAAATGCTGTTTCCTAATAATTCCATTTTTGATTAATATGTCTATCCATACTAAATATATGTATTTGTAAATCCCATCTATTATCCATTTGAAAATAAAAATAATAATTTGAAAATTAAATTTGTTCACATATCTACAAATGCTATGGTTAGAGTGGCCTACCTAAGCATATTTGATTTTGTAGGCTGTGTGTTCTTTTTTTTAACAGTTTTTATTTTATTTTATTTATTTATTTGAGACAGAGAGAAAGAGAGAGAGACAGACAGAGAGAGAGAGCATGCACAGGGGAGGGGCTGAGGGAGAGGGAGAAGCAGACATCCCGCTGGGCAGCCAGATGCAGGGCTGGATCCCAGGACCCTGGGATCATGACCTGAGCTGAAGGCAGCTGATTAACTGACTGAGCTATCCAGATGCCCTGGCTGTGTGTTCTAATAGCCCATATTTAGTGGCTTTGTGGTGAACTCTTGGATCTGGACTTGCATTTTGAATTTCTTTTTAGGGTTTATCTAGCTCAGTAAAATAATTCCAGTGAATCCCCAGAATGCTAGGCCACTAGGCAGGATTTCCAATGATTTTAAGCTACTTCTTATTCTTTCTTCCCAGAAATGTAGAACACTAAGTTTCCCCCAGCAAGACACCAGGGATTTGCCTCAATATCATGTGGACATTGTAGTTTCACTTGCTCTTTTTCTTAAATTATTTTCTCAGCTGAATAATTTAGTAAGAATCTACTAGAAATTCCACAATGTCAAAGACTGTGCCTATGTTTAAGAACATAGTACTTAGTGTCAATTCTCTTTTTGTAGTATTTGTTAATTTACATCATTTCATTTGCATAAACAAAATTAAATTTAAAACATTAAATATAGAACTTACAATAATTTACGATAATTACAACTATTCAATGTACTAAAATATTTAAAGGCATATACAGACTTCTGTAATTTATAGTTTGGTACATAATTTGGACTTAAATTTATGGATTTCAATATATCTCCTCAGTGGATAGGAAATGTTATCAATTTATGACACAAGTAGGAAATATATGTGTATATACACTATAATTTTAATGTGGCTATTTTTATCTATTGAGTTTGTATAAACTATGTTTACATGGAAAACCAAACACTTTATATATTCTAAGTGAGACAGACTAATACAACCTTGAAAGCTGTTTTCAAAAATAATAAGGATCTTGGTGTGCCTGGGTGGCTCAGTCAGTTAAGCGTCTGCCTTCAGCTCAGGTCATGATCCTAGAGTCCCGGGATTGAGCCCCACGTCGGGCACTCTGCTTGGTGGAGAGTCTGCTTCTCCCTCTGATCCGCCCCCCACCATGCTCTCTCTCTCTCAAATAAATAAAATCTTAAAAAAAAAGAATGATTGTATGAAACAGAATAGAAAACCCAGAAATGGAGCCACAACTATATGGCCAACTAATCTTTGACAAAGCAGGAAAGAATATTCAATGGGGAAAAGATAGTCTCTTCAACAAATGGTAATGGGAAAACTGGACAGTTACATGCGGAAGAATAAAATTGGACCACTTTCTTATACCATACACAAAAATAAATTCAAAATGAATGAAAGACCTGACTGAGGCAGGAAATCATCAAAATCCTAGAGAACACAGGCAGCAACCTCTGACCTCAGCCATTGCAACTTCTTACTCTAAGCATTGCTGGAGGCAAGGGAAACAAAAGTAAACATGAACTATTGGGATTTTATCAAGATAAAAATAATCAGGACTGTAAACATTATTTACCTTAATAATTTCATCATCCTTGTGCATGCTCCTTCCTCTTCACTGTGGTATCATGTTTTTAGCCACATGGAGCTTCCAGAGTACTGAAAATCCCTTGATAGAACATGATGTTTTTGTTTTATGGAAACAAGAATGGAAGGAATGACTCTAAAAATGACTTAGTGCGCCCAAGATTCAAGCTGTATGACAGTCACAGAGATCTAGATTATAAAGTATATGCTGATAAAATGATTCTTATACAGGATCTACTACACCTAGGAAGCATTTAAAGATGATTTTGAGTAAACAAAACAAAACATGTTCCTGTCGTGACTTTTCTCTCTTTATTTGGTACCACTATGCCATTAGCTCACTGTACTGCAAACCTGTTGGCCTTATTTCCATGACAAGAGCACACTGACTTCATTCTTGCATTTGGGCCTTTGCCCCTGACCCTCTCTTGGTCTGCAGTGCCATGTTGCTTCATACAACTAGTTTCTCAGGGCCTTATTTTAGGAGAAATCTCATCAGAAAAGACTACCCACCAGCCAATTGAAATTAGCTTCTAATATATTTCTCTCCACTTAACTTATTTTAAAAATTTCTTCGCTACTTATTATTCTCTAAAGTTACATGATAAATTATTTGTTAAAATCTCTTGCTTTCTCCTAGACTGTTAGGTTCTGTAACAGTAGATATTTTGTCTTCATCCCCGCAGTAGTTCTAATGTCTATAAGAAAGTTTGGATCCAATTAAGTAGTCAATAAGTCTTTTGTTAAATGACTTAATTTACTAAGTTATAAGTAAAAGCACCAAACTATTTCAAGTCTGTAATGAACAATCTGATTGGAACTTGCAGGTGGCCAAATTTCAAACTTTAAGTCAATGTTTAAGCTTTTATAATGATAGAATCAATGTCCCTATCCAGTTACCTTTTTTTTCTTTAAGTCTTCCTTGGGAATTTAAAGAGAAGATGGAGAGAAACATGCAGTGGGGAGACTTCAATGATGACACAAGAGTACAGATATATCTGTCATATTACTATGAGCTTGTCCCTATTAGGTTTATCCAGGTTTTAATGTTCAATTATTTATAAGTCACATATAATTCCTGTTTTACAGTTGCATGTTTAGGATCTATACAGTGACTGTGTGTCCTTACATTTATTGGAACTCTCAAATTAGAAAAAGAATAACTGCTAAAACTTGCAGGTGATAAAGGAAGTTTCAATGATATTTTTCCTTAGTGGCATGCAGACAACACAGAGTTATTCACATGTATATGGTCTTTGTATAACAACAGGTTTTTAATTCTTAAGTTCCCTTGTGACCCATATTTCTGAACATTTTAAATGCCTAAAATTTAAAGCTTAATAAATATGAAGTTCATGCAAAATATATTTTTTTTGTGGTAAATTTATGGCAAGACCTCAAAATTACATATAGCTTTTCTTATGCTAACAGAAATCTGCTTTGACAGAGGAGGTGGTCCAAGATGGTGGTATAGGAAGAATCTAACTCTCCTCCTCTGGTGGGCACACTGAATCTATACTCACATATAGATCAATTCCTTATGAAGAAGAAATAAGGGCTAATTAAATAGCTTCTACACAACAACAACAACAACAAAATAGAAAAACCAAATGGAGAAGTGTAGGAGAGATGGGGATATGGCAAAGATCGAAACCTACCCTCTGATGCTAGGGCCCACAGTAGAAAGTGATATCAACGAGGGGTGTACAGCCCTGGGGCACAGCAAAAAAAAACAACCTCACTGCCCCCAAACAAACAGAAATGCCAGCAGCTTAAAGGGCAACTAGATTATAAGTAAAGGAAATTTATTTACCAACCCCAGAGCATCTGCCAAATTGTGGGAGAACTGCTGCAACCTCTCTAGAGTCATGGGCATTGGCAAGCAAATGTTTATGTACCCCCTCCACCTTAATTGCACCGATGGGAGAAGACTCCAGGCTCTCTAGATAGCCTGCTAGGGCCACTTCAGCAAGTTTAGGTCCCTAGTCCCCACCAACTCCAGACATCCCCCAAGGCAGCCCACTCCCCATGACTGCCCCACTTCCAGCTGTCCTACCAAGGTGGTTCCAGCACAGTGTGATCTGGAACACCTGCAGCCCATGCCCACTGAAGTAACAGCTATCTCATCAAGGTGGCCTAGGTTGTTGGCACCCCCTCCAGCTTCAGCCATCCCACCAGGGTAGCTACACTATGGAGTGACCAGGAGCCCTGGCATGCACTTGCTCTTGCTCCAGATCCAGCTCATCCAGCCAGGGTAAACTAGGCATAGAGTGCCTGGAAACACCCAGCCTGAGCCCACTCCATTTTCAGCAGTTCTGCCTGGGCAGTGTCCCCAAAACCTGGACAATGCCTGCTTGAGCTCTGGTTGTCCTGCCCAGGTGGTACCAATGCATAGTACCCCAGGACCCCCAGTCCATATCTACTCCAGCTCCAGCCATCACAACAGGATAACTCTAGCACAAAGCACCATGGAAACACCTGGTTCATGCTCACTCCAATTCCACCTATCCCACCAGGATGCCCCCTGTGCAGAAGCCCTGGGATGACCTTGTCCAAGCCAACTTCAGCTCCAGACAGCCAAAGACACCAAGCCCACATCATAAACACAGGTGATTTTCCTATACTAATCCACTCCTTCAACAGTGGGAGAATTAGCTGTTTCACCTAATTCATAGAAACAAATGCAGAAAGTCAAACAAAATGAAGAGATAGAAGAAAGTGTTTTAAACAAAATACAAAATCTCAGAAAAAAAAAAAACTAAATGAAACAGAGATAAGCAACCTACCTGATTAAGAGTTCAAAGTAATGATCATAGATACTCATTGGTCTTGAAAGAAGGATGGATGAACTCAGAAAGAACAAAGACATAGAAAATATAAAAAAGAACCAATCAGAGCTAAAGAATATAATAACAAAGGAAAACACACAAGAGGGAATTAGCAGCACCTTAGATAATGCAGATGAATCATCGCTATGAAAGACAGGATACTGGAAAGCACCCAAGAGGAACACCAAAAGGAAAGGACTTTAAAAATGAGATAGGTTAAAGGACCTCTGGGACAGCATCAAGCATACAAACATTTGCAATATAGGGATCCCAGAAAGAGAAGACAGACAGAAAGGGGCAGAAAACTTATTTGAAAGAAATAGCTGAAAATTTTATTAACCTGGGGAAGGAAACAGACATCCAAGTCTCAGAGGCACAGATAGATGCAAGCAAGTAGTACCTAATAAGATCCACTCCAAGACCTATTATATAATTAAAATGGCAAGAGTTAAAGACAAAGAGAAAATCTTAAAGGTAGCAAGATAAACAGAATCACATACAAGGGAAACCACATAAGACTCTCAGCTGATATTTCAGCAGAAATTTTTCATGACAGAAGGAAGTAGAAAAATATATTTAAAATGCTAAAAAGGGAAACCTTACAACCAAGAATAGTCTACCCAGAAAGGTTATAATTGAGAATTGAAAGTGAGATAGTTTCTCAGGTAAATAAAAGCTAAGAGCTTATTACCAATTACAAGCCTTACAAGAACTGTTAACAAAATCTTCTTTAAGTGAAAAATAAAATGCCATAACTAGAAATAAGAAAATATATGAAAGAAAAATATCACTAGTAAAGGAAAATATAGGAAAGGCAGATTAGCCATTTAAAAAGTTAGAATGAGATTAAAAGACAAAAATAGTAACATCAACTACAATACATAGTTAAGGAATACACAAAATTAAAAGGTGACATAAAAAACCTAAAATGTGGGTGGAGAAATAAAATTGTAGTTCTTTTAGAATGTGTTTCAACTTAAGCAACTATAAGCATAAAATAGACTGGTATAAATAAAGATCAATACATACGAACTACATGGTAACCAAATAGCAAAAACATACAATAGACAAAAAATAAATAAAAGAACCCAAACATAACACTAAAAAAATCATCATACTACAAGGAGAGAAACTAAGAGAAGAAGAAAGGAATAGAGATCTATAAAACGACCAGAAATAATGAAAAAAATGGCAATAAGTTCATACATATCAATAATTACTTTAGGGGTGCCTGTGTGGCTCAGTTGGTTAAGCAGCTGCCTTCAGCTCAGGTCATGATCTCATTCCTGGGCTCAAGCCATACATCAGGTTCCTTGCTCAGCAGGGAGTCTGCTTCTCCCTCTCCCCCATTCATGCATGCACCATCTCTCCCTTTCTCTCAAATAAATAATTACAATCTTTAAAAAAATAATTACTTTAAATTCAAATGGACTAAATCCTCCAATCAAAAGACATAGGGAGGTTGGATGGATTAAAAAAAAAAGACCCATCTATATGCAGCCTATAAGAGACTCACTCCAGATCCAGACACACACAGACTGAAAGTAAATATTGCATGCATATGGGAACAAAAAGAAAGCTGGAGTAGCAATATTTATATCACACAAATTAGTCTTTAAAACAAAGAATATAAAAAAAAAGGACATTATAGAATGATAAAGGAGTCAACCCAGAAAATCAATAAGGAAATGTTGGCCTTATATGACATATTAGACTAGATGTACAGATATATACAGAATATTCCACCAAAAAGCAACAGAATACACATCCTTTTCAATTGTACATAAAACATTCTCCAGGATGGATCACATGCTAGGGAACAAAATAAGTCTTAATAAATTCAAGAAAATTGAAATCATAGCATATACCTTTTCCAACCATAATTGTATGAAACTAGAAAATTATTCCAAAAAGAGAAATAGAAAAAAACACAAATGTAGAAACTAAATATGTTACTAAATAGCCAATGGGTCAAAAAAAAATAAAAAAGGAAACCAAATCATACCTTGAGACAAATAAAAAATGGCAACACATTGGTCCAAAATCTATGTGAAGCAGAAAAAGCAGTTCTAAGGGGGAAGTACATAACAATACAGGCCTACCACAAGAAACAAACAAAAATCCCAAATAAACTAACATTATACCTTAAATAAATTTAAAAGAATAAACAAAAAATAGCAAATAAAAAAAGAATAAGCAAAGTTCAAAAGTAGTAGAAGAAACAAATAAAGACCAGAGAAGAAATAAATGAAATAAAGATTTAAAGCACAACAGATCAATGAAAACAAAAGCTGGTGTTTTGTTTTGTTTTTTTTGAAAAGATAAACAAAATCAATAAACCTATAGCCAGACTCATCAAGAGAGCATGCCCATGAGAGTGCCCAAATAAATACAATCCAAAATGAAAGAGAAATTATAGGTGACACCACAGAAATATAAAGAATCATAAGAAATCACTACAAAGAATTGTACACCAACAAATTGGACAAGAAAAAAAAAGATTAATTCCTATAACAAACAATCTTCTTTGCCTGAATCATGAAAAAATAGGAAATCTGAATAGACCAATTGTAAGTAATGAAATAGAAACAGTAACTTAAAAACTCCCCCAAAACAAAGTCCAGGACCAGATGGCTTGATAGATGAATTCTACCAAACATTTAGGGAACAGTTAGTACCTATCCTTCTCAAATTACTTTAAAAATTCAAGGAGAAGGCAGGCTTCTAAACCCATTTTACCAAGACAGTAAAATTCCGATACTGAAACCAAACAAAGACACCACATAAAGGGAAATTTACAGGCCACTAATCCTGATAAATTTAGACTCAAAACTTTTCAATAAAATAGTGGCAAACCAAATTCAACAATACATTGAAAGAATCATATACCATGAACAAGTGGGATTTGTTCCAGGGATTCAAAGATGGTTCAACAGAAAGTCATTTGATAAACCACATTAACGAAATGAAAGATAAAATCATGATTATCTCAATAGATGAAGAAAAATCATTTGACAAAATTCAACATTCCTTTTTTAAATATTTTTTAACATTCATTTTTAATAAAAACTTTCAACAGAGTGGATTTAGAAGGAATGTGCCTTAACATAAAAAGGCCATATATGACAAACCCATGGCTAATATTGTAGTTAGTGGTGAAAAGCTGAAAACTTTCCCTGTAAGGCACAAAACAAGGGTATGTATTCTTACCACTTTCATTCAACATAGTATTCGAAATTCTATTGATAGCAATTAAGAAAAAAATAAAAGTCATCCAAATTGGAAAGGAAGAAGTAAAACTGTCACTATTTGCAGATGACATGATTATATATATATGTATATATATATTTATATATATATATACATATATTCTAGACTCTATATTCTATTCTCTAGACTCTATTCTATATTATACATAATATAGAATATATATAAATAATCCACTAAAAACTATTAGAATAAATAAATTCAGTAAAATTAAAGGATACAAAATTAATATACAGAAATTGGTTGTTTCTTTATACTCATAATGAGCTATCAGAAAGAGACATTAAAACAATAATCCAATTTACAATTGCATAAAAATATCTAGGAATACGTTTAACCAAAGAGGTGAAAGCCCTGTCCTCAAAACAATAAGACACTGATAAAAGAAACTGAAGAAGACACAAATAAGTGGAAAAGTATACCATGGTCATGGATTGGAAGAAAAATTTTGTTAAAATGTCTATACTACCCAAAGCAATCTACAAATTCCATGCAACCCCTATCAAAATACCAATGACATTTTTCACAAAACTACAACAAATAATCTTAAAATTTGTATGGAAGCACAAAAGATCCCAAAATAGCTATAGAATCTTGAGAAAGAAGAATAAAGAAAGAAGAATAGAGAAGGAAGAATAAAGATGGTGGTATTGTGCTCCCTGATTTCAAACTATACTATAAAGCTATAGTAATCAAATTAGTATGGTACTGGCATATAAATGAATGAAATAGAATAGAGAGTCTAGAAAAACATCTATACAAATATGGTCAATAGTCTATGAAAAAGGAGGAAAGAATATACAATGTGGAAAAGATATTTTCTACAATAAATGGTATTGGGAAAACTAGACAGCCACATGCAAAAGAATTAAACTGTTCTACTATTCTATGTCATATACAAAAATTAATTCAAAATGAAATAAAGACTTGAATTGTAGGACCTGAAATCATAAAACTACTAAAAGAAACCATAGGCAGTGAGCTTTTGACATTGTTTTAGCAATATGTTTTTGGATTGGTCTCCTCAGGCAATGGAAACAAATATATAAATAAATAAATGGTATTACATCAAACAAAAAATCTTTGCACAGAGAAGGAAATAATCAATAAAACAAACTCTACTGAATGGGAGAAGAGATTTGTATTTCATACATCCAATAAGGAATTAATATCCAAAAAACTTAAATAGCTTAATATCAAAAGCAAAATAATCATTTTAAAAATGGGCAAAGGACTTGAATAGAATTTTTTTTCGAAGAAAACATACTGATGGCCAAGAGGCACATGAAAAGATGTTCAATATCACTAATCATCAGGGAAAGGCAAATCAAAATCTCAATGAGATATCACTTCACATCTGTCATACTGGCAATTATCAAAAACAAAAATAACAAGGATTGGCTAGGATGTGAAGGAAAGACTGGGAATGTAAATTGGTGCAGGCACTACCAAAAACATTATAGAGGTTCCCCAGAACATAAAAAACAGAAATGCCATAAAATCCAGCAATTCTACTTGGTATTTCTCTGAAGTAAACAAACAAACAAACAAACAAACAAAAAAAGAACAAAAAACCACCAATCTGAAGAGATATATGTGACTCTACATTCCTTGCAGTAGTTACAATACCCAAGATATAGAAGAAATCTAGGTGTCTGTCCATGCACAAACAATGAATCATGGAACACTACATCAAAAACTAATGATGTAATATATGGTGATTAACATAACATAATAATAAAAAAAAAAGAAAAAAATAGATGAATGGATAGGGTGCTGGGTGGCTCAGCCAGTTAAACGTCTGTCTTCAGCTCAGGTCATGATCCCAGGGTCCAGGGACTGAGCCTGGAGTCAGGCTCTCTGCTCAGTGGGGAGCCTGCTTCTCCCTCTCCCACTGCCTGCAGCTCTGCCTGCTTGTATGCATCTTCACGCTCTCTCTCTCTAGTAAATAAATAAAATCTTTTAAAAATAGATGAATGGATAAAGAAAATGAGTATACATACACAATGGACTATTACTCAGCATTGAAAATGAAATCTTGCTATTTGTGACAACATGAGTGGACCAATAGTGGGCATTATCATTCCACAGAGCACCTCTCCATTTTCTCCTAAGCAGAGATATGGACGGGAATGTAATTCAGTCTCTCTGGTTCCAAATCATTTGTTGTTGTTGTTGGTGGTGGTGGTGGTGGCTTGTTTTTAAATCTCAGGGTAAATTTAGTTTCTTTTATCAAAGCTTAATATTTCAGGGTTTCTCCCCACCATATAATTTTCTATATGATGATTGTAATGCTGGTTTGTTCTTCATTTTGACTGGTCTTTAGTGGTTAATTTTATCTTCCTGCAGCCACTGTTGATATGTTTTCTGATGGTAACACTTTTAATTTCAGACACCTTGGACCACTAATTTGATGGGGGAGAAAAGGAGAGGTAAGTGTGTGAATGCCTAGGTTTATCAGTTCACTATGCATTCAGCTCTGTGTAATATAATATTATTTAAGTATGGTTTATGAGCTTTATTTGTTATTTTTTCCTGGATGCAAATACCAGTTTCCCCTACCCTTTAAATAATGTTCTAATTACTGAGCTACATGCTTTATACCTTCTCCTTCTACCATCCAGCAATACTTATAACATTATAATATAGTTTTTCAAAAATACATTTTGAAATTTCTCCTTTGTTAAATGGGTTTGTAAATTTTTTAGTTCTTTTTCAATTCACCCTCACTATGATCCCCTATATATCTTCTAAAATTCTTCACAATTTTAAGATTCATAATAGAAGGGATGGAATAGCTATAAAGTTATTGTTTTCTTAGTATATTTTTTATTTTAATGAGATTATGGGAAGAAGATTCAGAAAATGCAGGTGCTTGCATAATAAAATGGTTATCCATTTTATTCCCAAAGTCCTGTATCATTTTCTGTCTGATGAGTTCTTGCAAATAAATATTTCCTATATTTAGTGAAAGTAACAATTAAAGCATATTCATAATTATACTTTTATAATAAAATAAAAATATACTTAAATTGACAATTTGGTAAAAAAGAAAAATTGATAATTTGGTAATTTATTACATGGGCTCAATAAAGTTTTCTTGAAAATCAGGTTAGTTTAAACTTGCTTGTTTCTATAATATCTTATTTATTATATATTGACAGATTATTTTCCAATGCAGGTCACCCTTGTTAAACTAGACCCATTGGGATGGGTCTGAAATGAATTTCTTTACCTCTACTATATTATGCTTTTACTGTTTGGAGCAATGTTTTTTGTATAATTAACATAAAGTGTTATATTAGTTTCAGGTATACAATATAAAGATTCAACAATTTTATATACTACACAGTGCTCATTATGATAAGTGTACAGTGAATCCCCTTTATCTATTTCTTTTTTTTTTTAAAGATTTTATTTATTTGTTTGAGAGAGAGAGAATGAGAGATAGAGAGCACGAGAGGGAAGAGGGTCAGAGGGAGAAGCAGACTCCCTGCTGAGGCAGGGAGCCCAATGCGGGACCCGATCCCAGGACTCCAGGATCATGACCTGGGATCATGAGCCGGAGACAGTCGCTTAACCAACTGAGCCACCCAGGCGCCCTCCCCTTTATCTATTTCAATAGTTCCCATATACCCCCTTTCCTGCAACCACCAGTTTGTTCTCTGTATTTAAGAATCTATGGAGGAGGAGTTAAGATGGTGGAGTAGTAGGAAGACCTTGTACTTGCCTTGTCCCTGGAACACAGCTAGATAATAATTGAATCATTCTGATCACCCAGGAAATTGACCTGAGTACTGAAAGAACAAACCGCAAAACTAGAGGGAGAAAGGAGACCACATCCTGGAAAGTAGGAGGTGCAGTGATGTAATTTGGGGGAGAAAAGAATCACAGGTGCTGTGGACAGGAGGGAGCCCTGATCATGGAGAAAGAGAAGGAGAGATAAAGCAGCATGCAGGGGATTGTACAAGAAAAGCATTTCCCCAAAATCATTAACGGATAAAATGGGATGGTCTGATTATTGCAAGTTTTTACAAGTAGTGGAACTCAAAGACTAAAGTTTTAGAAGTCCTCGCCATCAACAGGTAGGAGCCTGGCAGGTGTAGAGGTGTTCCTGTGGAGTAGGGCAGGGGCACAGTAGAACACAGCTTGCTCTGACAATCCCCTGGGTCACATTGGGAGAGATAGTTCCCCTTCTTAGAGTGCATTTGGGAGAGGTGGCACTGCCTCTCAGAGAACAGAAGAGCCAGCAGATGCCATTGAGCTGCCCCATTCATTAGCATACAAGCAGAGATGCCTGCTGAGGGCAACTAAACTGGATTCCAGCTTTTTGAGATGCTTTACCATAAAGTCCAAGCCCTTGCACTGTTGTGTGACTGCTTTTCTGGGACCAACTGATACTAGCCACAGCACAGCAAGACCCTCCCCCAGAGGGCAGCACTGTTCCACACTAAACTGCATCCCTAAAATTTGGAGTTTTGAAACCCAGCCATATACCTGACATAAAACACAGGAGCATTGCACCACCAGGCAGCCAGATGACTCAGCTACAGAGAGGGTGAAGGCAGGGATCTAACAGAAGCCTGGGAAAAGGAGGGGATATTGTTCAGTCTCCTGTGAGGGCATCTTGAACAATGGTGGGAGCAAACTCCCTCTCTAGGGAAGAGAACTGACCCAGGCCATTTTTGACCCCTCCCATCAGCACAGACAGAATTCAAGGAAAAACACAGCACACACAGTGGAGGTTTAAACTGCTTACACCAAGCCCTGCTCCACTGTATTCTCCAGGTGCCTTTCTTATAAGGATAAATGTGATTGAGAGTAGCACCTCTTGACAGCAGCAGTGGGCACCACCCCCAGAAGACCAGCACAAACTTCCCTCATTCACTAGGTCTACTGATCTTAGAGTGCTTTAAAACTTCAGCTTTAGTAGAAATAAGACCAGGCACAGGTTTTCCTAACCCACAAAAGACAAAGTCATAGACAAAAGACCAAGACAGAGGAATTCATCCCAAAAGAAAGAACAAGAAGAGGTCATAGCCAGAGAGCTAATCAAAATAGATATAAGTGGGCGCCTGGGTGGCTCAGATGGTTAAGCGTCTGCCTTCAGCTCAGGTCATGATCCCAGGGTCCTGGGATCGAGTCCCACATCAGGCTCCCTGCTCCTTGGGAGCCTGCTTCTCCCTCTGCTTCTCTCTCTCTCTCTGTCTCTCATGAATAAATAAATAAAATTAAAAAAAAATAGATATAAGTAATACTCCTGAACCAGAATTTAAAACAACAATCATACAGATATAGCTGGGCTCAAGAAAATCATAGAAGAAACCAGGGAGACACTTACTACAGAGATAAAAGACCTAAAAACTAGTCAGGCCAAAATAAAAAGTGCTATAACCAAGATACAAAACTGAGTGGATGTAATGACCACAAGGATGGAAAAAGCAAAGGGACAAATACATGATATAGAAGATAAATTTATGGAAAATAATGAAGCTGAAAAGAAGAGGGAAAGAAAAGTATTAGATCATGAATATAGACTTAGGGAACTCAGTCACTCATAAAGCATAATAATATTCATATCATAAGAGTCCCAGAGTAAGAAGAGAGGGGAAAAGGGGCAGAAGGTTTATTTGAACAAATTAGAGCTGAAAATTTCCCTAATTTGGGGAAAGAAATAGACATCCAAATCCAGGAGGCATAGATAACTCCTATCAAAATCAACAAAAGCTGGTCAACACCAAGACATATCCCAGTAACATTTATAAAATACGGAGATAAGGAAAGAATCCTGAAAGCAGCAAGGGAAAAGAAATCCCTAACCTGTAAGGGAAGACAAATCAGGCTAACAGGAGATCTCTGCACAGAAACGTGGCAGGCCAGAAGAGAGTGTCATGATAATTTCAAAGTGCCAAGTGGTGAAAATATGCAGCCAAGAATACTTTATCCAGCAAGGCTGCCATTCAGAATAGAAGGAAAGGTGAAGAGTTTCTCAGATAAACAAAAAGTAAAGGAGTGTGTGACCACTAAACCAACCCTGCAAGAATCTTAAAGACCAAAAGCTACAAAGACTAGAAGGAACAGAGAAAAATCTCTAGAAACAATGACTTTATAGGGAATACAAGGGTACTAAATACATATCTATTGATAATTACTTTGAATGTAAATGGACAAAATGCTCCAATCAAAACACATACAGTATCAGAATGGATAAAGAAAACAAGACCCATCCATATGCTGCCTACAAGAGACTCATTTTAAACCTAAAGACACCTACAGATTGAAAGTGAGGGGATGGAGAACCATCTATCATGCTAATAGAGATCAAAAGGAAGCCAGAGTAGCCATACTTATGTCAGACAAACTAGATTTTAAACCAAAAACTGTAACAAGAGGTGATGAAGGGCACTATATCATAATAAAGGGATCTATCCAACAAGAAGATGTAACAAGTGTAAATATTTATGCCCCTAATTTGGGAGCTCCCAGTTATATAAATCAATTAATAACAAACATGAAGAAACTCATGGATAACAATACAAAAATAGTAGGGGACTTTAACATCCTAGTTAAAGCAATGGACAGATCATCAAAGCAGAAAATCAACAAGGAAATAATGGCTTCAAATGACACACTGGACCAAATGGAGTTAACAGGTATATTCAGAGCATTTCATCCCAAAGCAACATAATACACATTCTTTTTGAGTGCACATGGCACATTCCCCAGAATCTATCACGCACTGGGTAACAGATCAGGCCTCAACCAGTACAAAAAAACCTGAGATCATGCCATGCATCTTTTCTGATCACAACACTATGATATCTGAATTCACCCACAAGAAAAAAAATATGGAAAACCACAAATACATGGAGGCTAAAGAACATCCTACTAAAGAATGAATGGGTTAAACAGAAGATAAAGAAATAAAAAAAAATACATGGAAGCAAATGAAAATGAAAACACAACTGTCTAGAACCTTTGGGATGTAGCAAAAGTGGTCATAAGAGGGAAGTATATAACAATGTAGGCATACCTCAAGAAGCAAGAAAAGTCTCAAATACACAACCTAACCTTATACTTACAGGAGATAGAAAAGGAACAGCAGCAAATAAAACCTAAAGCTAAAAGAATGGAAATAATAAAGATGAAAGCAGAAATAAATGATAAAGAAACAAAAAATAGAGAACAGATCAACAAAACTAAGAGCTTGTTCTTTGAAAGAGTTAATAAAATTGATAAACCCTGAGCTGAACTCAACAAAAAGAAAAGAACTAAGACCCAAATAAATAAAATCACAGGTGAAAGGGGAGAGATCACAACCAATGCCACAAAAATACAATTATAAGAGAATATTATGAAAAATTATATGCCAATAAATTGGGCAATCTGGAAGAAATGGATAATTCCTAGAAACATGCAAATATGAAAACTGAAACAGGAAGAAATAGAAAATTTGAACAGACCCATAATGTAAAGAAATGGAATCAGCAAGCAAAAATCTCCCAACAGACAAAAGTCGAGGGCCAGATGGCTTCCCAGGGAACTTCTACCAGCCATTATATAAGTTAATACCACTGCCTTCTTGGCACAGTGGGCAGACTGGCAGTTTCATAAAGAAGAATTAATATCTATTCTTCTCAAGCTATTCCAAAAAGTAGAATGGAAGGAAAACTTCCAAACTCCTTCTATGAGGCCAGCATTACCTTGATTCCAAAACCAGACAAAGACCCCATTAAAAAGGAGAATTATAGGTGAATATTGCTGATGAACACGGATGCAAAAATTCTCAACAAGATACTAGCAAATTGAATCCAAAAGTACGTTAAAAGAATAATTCCCCACGATCAAGTGGGATTTTTTCCTGGGCTGCAAGGGTGGTTCAATATTCACAAATCAATCAGTGTGATACACCACATTAATATAAGAAAGGATAAGAACCATATGATCCTCTCAATAGATGCAGAAAATCATTTGACAAAATACAGCATCCATTTTCGACAAAAAACTCTCAACAAAGTAAGGATGGAGGGAACATACCTCAACATCTTTAAGGCCATATATTAAAGACCCATAGCTAATATCATCCTCTATGGGGAAAAACTAAGAGCTTTTCTTCTGTGGTCAGGAACGAGACAGGGATGTCCACTCTCACCGTTACTATTTAACATAGTACTAGAAGTCCTAGCCTCAGCGATCAGACAACAACAACAACAAAATAAATAAAAATAAAAGGCATCCAAAATTGGCAAGGAAGAATTCAAACTTTCAGTCATGGCAGACAAGATACAACTCTATGTAGAAAACCCAGGGGCACCTGTGTGGCTCAGCTGGTTAAGCATCTGACTCTTGATTTCAGCTCAGGTCATAATCTCAGGGTTGTGGGATCGAGCCCCAAGTCAGGCTCCATGCTGAGCGTGGAGCCTGCTTAGGATTTTCGCTCTCCTACTTCCTCTGTCCCTTCACCTCCTTCTCTCTCAAAAAAAAAAAAAAAAAAAAAAGACTCCACCAAAAAAAATAATAGAATACATGAATTCAGCAAAGTCACAGGATATAAAATCAGTGTACAGAAATCTGTTGCATTTCCACATACCAATAATGAAGCAGTAGAAAGAGAAATCAAAAGAATTGGTCCCATTTACAATTGCACCAAAAACCATAACATTCCTAGGAATAAACCTAACCAAAGAGGTAAAAGATCTGTACTCTAAAAACTACAGAACACTCATGAAAGTAACTGAAGACTTCATAAAAGACTCCAAATAGCCAAAGCAAACTTTGAAAAGAGAAAAAAGGTGGAGACATCACAGTTCCAGACTTCCAAACTATATTACAAAGTCATCAAGGCAGTACAGTACTGGCACAAAAACAGACACATAGATCAATGGAACAGAATAGAGAGCCCAGAAATGGACCCTCAACTCTATGGTCAACTAATATTTAACAAAATAGGAAAGAATAGTCAATGGAAAAAAGACAGCTATCGACCTCTGAGAGTTGGGGACCTGGGATGGCGAAGGAACTGAGGAAAAGAGACGACAGTATAGCAAGGCACAGGGGACCCCGAGCTAACAGCCTGAGGCCCTGAGGTTTATTTTCCATAGTCTAATATACCTTCTACAATGACATAGATTTATAATGATTTACAGCAGGGGCTTAGTAAGGCACATTCTTCCATGTACACAGGGTTAGTTAAGTGAAGCAGTGGGAGTGGAGAAGGAGTAAAGAAATCTGTAACTGGCTGTGATCAATTAATTGTAAACACCATTGTACTCAGACCTTAACACAGGATAAGAGAACAAAGAAGGGAGTGCACAGTGTGCTGTTTACAGCTGGCTTCCTATCTACAAAACATCTTCTGCTGTGTACCTTAAAACAGACCACCCACATCCGAAGGGCATTTCACTCTGATCCTTTTGGGTTATTTTTAACCCTGCAATCTCGAGTTTTCTCAGAGATCTCGGAGTCTGAATGAACATGCACCAGTGGTTGTTGTGGCGTTCTGTTTCCCACAGCCCCCCCTTTCTTTTTTTTTAAAACAGCCCCTGCCATAAGCACTCTGTGATGGAGGTTTTGGGCATCATTCGTTTTTTGAGGATACAGAGGACCAAGGTGCTGGGAGATGAGTAGAGTCATTAGTAAAAGCAGTAGGTCCATATTCTGTCCATTGGACTAGACGCAACAAGGAAGAATGGGGTACATATGCCCAGTAGACGTGTTTTTCACCTACCGCAGAGGCGCATGTCACCACCGCTAACATACCAGGAACAAATGTTCAGGGGTTTTGGTAGATCTGGTCGTCTCTGGGACTCGCTCCGCCCTCTGAGTGAGGGTCTTCAGTTGCCCCCAAGTTGGGGGTGTTGTCGGGGGCAATTTTTGTTTTTGAGGTCTCTTCAAGGACAGTGTTGCCATCTCTCGGACAGGGGGCTGGGTAGTCAATCCCTGCAGCGGCTGAGAGACCTCTTCTGTTGTCTTTATCGCCGGTCCTGGGCCAGACTTTCTGAAGAGGTATCCAAATTCCTCGACTGGATCCATCTGGAATGACACAAGCATAACCAGGGCCTCGGGCAATTAATTTGTCGGGCAACCAATTATTTTTCTCATTTTTTATCCACACAGGTGTGTCCTGAGTTGAGATTGAGGCTGGTGAGAAATGTTTGTCAGCTCTAGTATATGGTTCTCTTTGGGGTAAATTTAAAAAATTTAAAATAAATAAGGTTTGTGCCATGACGTCTCGGTGGGAGATTCCCCCTTTCTTTTTAGACATAGTTTTACAGAGTTGTTTTTTTAATGGTGGCATGCACCCTTTCTACTACAGCCTGTCCTTGAGGATTATAAGGAATACCTGTGATATGCTGTATTTGCCATTCTGCAAGGAATTCTCATACTTTTTTGCTAGTATATGCTGGGCCATTGTCTGTTTTGATACAAGTAGGTAACCCCATAATAGCAAAACATTCAAGCATATGAGAAATGACATGCCCAGCCTTTTCACCCCGTCAAAGGAGTAGCATGAAGAAATCCTGAAAAGGTGTCTATTGTGACACGAATATATGAGAGGCATCCAAAAGGGGGAAAATGAGTAACATCCATTTGCCAAATACAGTCAGGAGCTGTGCCTCTGGGATTGATGCCCGCCGGATGCTCAGTTAAATGCAGAGGTCGACAGACAACCTCTTCAACAAATGGTCTTGGGAAAACTGGACAGAAACATGTAGAAGAATGAAACTAGACCACTTTCTTACACCATACACAAAAATAAATTCAAAATGAATGAAAGACCTGTGAGGCAGGAAATCATCAAAATCCTAGAGGAGAACACAAGCAGCAACCTCTTTGATCTCAGCCATAGCACCATTTTACTAAACATGTTTCCTTTTGCAAGGAAAATAAAAGCAAAAATGCACTATTGAGACTCCAGCAAGATAAAAAGCTTCTGCATAGCCATGGAAACAATCAATAAAACTAAAAGCCTACAGAATGGGAGAAGATATTTGCAGAGGACATAACTGATAAAAGGTTAGTATCCACAATCTATAAAGAACTTATCAAACTCAACCTCCAAAAGACAAACAAAAATCCAGTTAAGAAATGGGCAGAAGACACGAATAGATATTTTTCCAAAGAAGACAGCCAGATGGCCAACAGACACATGAAAAGATGCTCAACATCATTCATGATCAGGAAAATACAAATCAAAACGAGGATGAGGTACCACCTCACACCTGTCAGAAAGGCTAAAATTAACAACACAAGAAACAATAGATGTTGGCAAGGATGTGGAGAAAGGGGAACCCTCTTACACTGTTGGTGGGAATGAAAGCTGGGACAGCTTCTCTGGAAAACAGTAGAGGGGGGGTTCCTCAAAAAGTTAAAAATAGAACTACCCTACAGCTCAGCAATTATACTTAGGTTTTTACCCAAAGGATACAAAAATACTGATTCAAAGGGGCATATGCACCCCAATGTTTATAGCAGCTTTATCAACAATAGACAAATTGTCGAAAGAGCCCAAATGACCATCAGCTGATGAATGGATAATGAGGATGTGGTATATACATACAATGGACTATTACTCAGCCATGAAAAAGAATGAAATCTTGCCATTTGCAACGATGTGGAAGGAGCTAGAGTGTATTATGCTAAGCATAATAAGTCTGTCAGAGAAAGACAAATACATGATTTCACTCATACGTGGAATTTAAGAATCAAAACAGATAAACATAGGGGAAGAGGGAAAAAAAAGGGAAGCAAACCATAAGAGATTGTTAACTATAGAGAACAAACTGAGAGTTAATGGAGGGGAGGTGAGTGGTGGTTAGGCTAAATGGGTAATGGGTATTAAGGAGGGCACTTCTTGTGTTGAGCATGGGGTGTTATGTGTTTAGTGATGCATCACTAAATTCTACTCCTGAAACCAATATTATACTATATTTAACTAGAATTTAAATAAAAATTTTGAAAAAAAGTCTTTTTTTGTCTCTTTTACTGTTAATTTATTGTTTCTTAAATTCTACATATGAGTGAAATCATATGGTATCTGTCTTTCTCTAACATCTTTCACTTAGAATTATAGCCTCTAGCTCTATTTGTGTTGTTGCAGTTGCCAGGATTTCATTCCTTTTATGGCTGAGCAATATTCTATTGTATGTACACTAGTCTTCTTTAACCACTCATCTATCAATGGACACTTGGGTTGCTTCCATAATTTGGCTATTGTAAATAATGCTTCAATAAATATAGGGGTGCATATATCTTTTTGAATTAGTATCAACTGAGCCACCTAGGCACCCTGGTAATTCTATTTTTAATTGCTGAGTAACTTCCATACTGTTTTCCACAATGGCTGCACACATTTGCATCCATACCAATAGTGCATGAAGGTTTCTTTTTCTCCACCTACTTGCCAATGTTTGTTATTTCTTGACTTTTTAATAGTAGCCATTCTAGCATGTGTGAGGTAATATCTCATTGTGGTTTTGATTTGTATTTTCCTGATGATTAATGATGAGCATTTTCATGTGTCTGTTGGCCATCTGTGTATCTTCTTTGTAAAAATGTCTATTCAGGTCCTTCATCAATTTTTAAATGGGATTTTGTAATGTTGACTACTGTAAATTCTTTATATATATTTAGATACTAACCGCTTATTGAATATATCCTTTGCAAATGTCTTCTCCCATTCAGTAGATTGCCTTGTCCTTTTGTTGATGGTTTCTGTGCAAAAACTTTTTATTTTGGTGGACTACAAATTGTTTAATTTTTCTTTTGTTTCTAAACACAGATCTATAAAAGTGTGTGTGTGTGTGTGTGTGTGTGTGTGTGTGTGTGTGTGTGTGTGTTTGTAATACTACCTATATTTTCTTCTAGGAGTTTTATAGTTTCAGGTCTCACATTGAAGTCTTTAATCCATTTTGAATTTTTTTTGTATGGTGTGAAAAAGTACAGTTTCATTCTTTTGCATGTAGCTGTCCAGTTTTCCCAGCACCATTTGTTGAGGAGACTGTCTTTTCCCCACTGTATGTTCTTGCCTCCTTTTTTAAATAATTTTTTATTGTTATGTTAATCACCATACATTACATCATTAGTTTTTGATGTAGTGTTCCATGATTCATTGTTTGTGCATTTGCCTCCTTTGTCATAGATCAATTAACCATAAAAGTGTGGATTTCCGAATTCTCTGTTCTGTTCTATTGATCTATGTGTCTATTTTTATGCCAGTACCATACTCCTTTCATTACTCTAACTGTAGTATATCATGAAATCTGGGATTCTGATACCTCTAGTTTTCTTTATCTTTCTCAAGATTGCTTTGGCTATCTGGGGTCTTTTGTGTTTCTGTACAAATTTTATTTTATTTTAGTTCTGTGAAAAGTGTTGCTGGTATTTTGATAGAGATTTCATTAAATCTGTAGATTGCTCTGAGTAGTATGGACATTTTAACAATATTGGTTCTTCTAATTCATGAGCATGGAATATCCTTCCATTTGTGTCATCTTCAATTTCTCTCATCAGTGTTTTATAATTCTCAGAGTACAGGTCTTTCAGCTCCTTGATTAAGTTTATTCTTAGGTATTTTCTTTTTGGTGAAATTTTAAATGAGATTGTTTTCTTAATTTCTTTCTGCTTATTATTAATGCAAAGAAACAACAAATTTTTGTATCCTATGACTTTATTGAATGAATTTATCAGTTGTGGTAGATTTTGGGTGGAGTCTTTAGGGTTTTCTATATATGGTATCATGTCATCTGCAAATAGTAAACATTTTACTCTTGCCTATCAATATAAATACCTATTATTTCTTTTCCTTGTCTGGTTGCTGTGACTAAGACTTCCAGTAATATGTTGAATAGAAGGGGTTAGAGTGGACACTCTTGTTTCTGATCTTAGAGGAAAAAGCTCTTATTTTTATTTATTTTTTACCATTTAATATGTTGTTAGCTGTCAGTTTTTCATATAAGGTCTTTATTATGCTGAGGTATGTTCCCTCTAAACCTTTGTTTAGTGTTTTATTATGAATGAATGTTGTACTTTATCAAATGCTTCTTCTGCAGCTATTGAGATATTTTTATCTTTTCTCTTATTAATGTGATATATCAATGTTGATTGGAGCTATGTATTTCTAAAGCTAAGTTTTCTGTAATATATCTACAAACTACAGAAGCATATTCAATTAAAATTTCAAATCTTATTGCCTGCTGGTCTGTAGTATCTATTTTTTTATTGTTACTGTTGCTGATTTTTCTTCTTTTTTTCTTACCTTGGATAGAAATTTTTATCGTATGATTCTCTATTTATAATGTATTTATTGCCAAATCACAATATTGTAAAATTTAAAACAGGGCAACTTTAATGATTGTAGTTCATTAGGTTATTATAAAATCCATGAAGGCAAATTAATGCAAGCTATGAAAAGAAACTGAAGTTTTGGTATCAGAGAACCTGAATGAGTTCAAGAGATATTTTCATTTTATTTCAAAGATTCAAGTCTTTTAGTTCTGCTTTTTGCAGTTTATAAATTAGCTCACTATATCACATAACAAAGATATCTTTCAAAAATAGTAAACTACTGCTTTACATCCTGTACATAAATTTTCTTACCTACAGAGAAATACAGAATCGAGAGATTCTGAACATACTAATATTTTCTCCTGAAAAAGAAAGTCTGCATCCATTTACTAAGAAATATGCATAAAATGAAGTTTCCTTTCCAATTTTCACATAATTTATGTATAGAAGGAGATGATCTAGATGAAAAAGATAAGACTAACCTATATTTTGCATAAATATGTTCACATTCTCCTTAGACTTCCCCTTTGAGATTTAATTTGAAAAGAAATATCTATATAGAAACTTGTTAAATGTATTCCAACTTGTATGTAAGCATTTTCTCTATGCATACACAACAATAATGAAGGCAAAGGGAGATTTAAAGAAATCTGAAGCACAAAAACAAATACTGTAATAGAAAATACACACAGTCAATAAATGGAATTAATAGGTAAAGTGTAAGAATACAAACTTGTAAGCTACTTTTATCCCACTGAGAAAATAATAAAGTAAAATCAGAAAACTATGCTACTCTGGAATATATCTGAGATGCTAAAAAAAGAAACTCCTTATAGAAAAAGATTTAGACAGTTTTAACAGCTTAATTATTTAATAATTATCTACATTTCCTATCAGCAATCTGTTAGAAATAACTCTGAAAAAAAAACAAACTTTGAAGCAATTAAATGCATTTCCAAACCAAACAGGAATGGATGATTGTATCATACTGTCAACCAAATGGTTATTTTAATAAAACATTGTAAGTGAAAACAATAATAGAAGAATTTAGCAGTGAAAACAATCTTCTATGTACATGAAGCCATTAGATATAAACTGACATTGTAATTTCTTAGCAATTAAATGTCACCCAAAGAAATAAAAAGCTATTGGGTTAGATACCAATTGACTAGGCTGAAATACTCAGATTCCTTATGCCAGTTTCCATGAGGCAAAGTAAATGCTACACCAGTAAAATAAGGAATAATTGCATTACTCACTCATATTGCTCATTTAATGTGCAAAGATACTGGTTACAGAACAACAGCATGTTGGGACATGTAAACCTGATAGTTAATTGGGCATGTATGAGGTAGAGAGAATGACATTTAAGGGAATGTTATAGAATATTTAAGGTACCTGTACTCTGAAAACTATAAAACATTGATGAAAGAAATTGAAGACAGCACAAATGAAAAGGTATTTCATGCTCCTGGATTAGAAGAATTAATGTTGTTAAAATGTCCATACTACCCAGAGCAATCTACAGGTTTAGCAGTCCCTATCAAAATACCAGCAACACTTTTCACAGAATTAGAACAAATAATACTAAAATTTGTAGGGAACCACAGAAGACCCCAAATACAAAGTAATCTTGAAAAAGAACAAAACAGGAGGTATCATAATCCCAGATTTCAAAATATCTTACAAATCTGTAGTGATCAAAAGAGTATACTGACACAAAAATAGACACAACGATCAATAGAACAAAATAGAAATAAACCCATGTTTTCTTTAAAGATTTTATTTATTTATTCATGAGAGAGAGAGAGAGAGAGAGAGAAGCAGAGGGAGAAGCAGGCTCCCCGCTGAGCAGGGACCCCGATGCGGGACTTGATCCCAGGACCCTGGGATCATGACCCAAGCCGAAGGCAGACGCTTAACCATCTGAGCCACCCAGGCGCCCTAAACTCATGATTATATGCTCAATTAATCTTTGACAAAAGAGGCAAGAATATGCAATGGGAAAGATAGTCTCTTCAACAAACGGGGATGGGAAATCTGGACAGCTCCGTGCAAAAGAATGAAAATGGGCCCCTTTCTTACACCACACAAAAATAAACTCAAAATGGATTAGGTACCTAAATGTGAGACCTGAAACTAGAAAAATCTTAGAAGAGAGCACAGACAGTAATTTCTCTGATATTTCTCAAATATTGGTCATAGCAATATTTTTTTCTGGATATGTCTCCTGAGACAAGAGAAACAAAGCAAAAATAAACTATTGGGACTACATTAAAAAAAAATAAAGCTTCTGCATAGCAAAGGAAAAACCAACAAAACTAAAAGACAACCTACTAAATGGGAGAAGATTTGCAAATGGCATATATGAGAAAGTGTTAGTATTCAAAATATATAAAAATTTATATGTCAACACCAAAAAACCCCCAAATAATTCAATTTAAAAATGGGCAGAAAACAAAGAGATATTTCTTCATTGAAGATATTCAGATGGCCAACAGACACATGAAAAGAGCTCAACATCACTAATCATCAGGGAAAAGCAAGTCAAAACCACAATGAAATATACCTCACACCTGTCAGAATGGCTAGTCAACAACACAAGATACAAATACTGGTGAGGATGTGGAGAAAAAAGGAACACTTGTACACTATTGGTGGGAATGCAAACTGGTGCTGCCACTGTAGAAAACAGTAGGGAGTTTCCTCAAAAAATAAATAAATAAAAATAGAATTACCATATGATCCAATAATTCCACTACTGTCTATTTACCCACAGAATATGAATATTAGCTATTCATATTTGAAAAGTTGTATGAACCTTATGTTTATTGCAGCATTATTTACCATAGCCAAATTATTGAAGCCACCCAAGTATCCATCTATAGATGAATGGATAAAGAAGATATGGTATTTATATACAATGAACCATTTTTCAACCATAAAACAGAATGAAATCTTACCTTTGCAACAACATGGATGGATCTACAGAGTATAATAGTAAGTAAAATATGTCAGTCAGAGAAAGACAAATATGATTTCACTCATATGTAGAATTTAAGAAACAAAACAAAGGAGCACAGGGGGACTAAAAGAGAGAGAGAGGAAAACCAAAAATGAGACTTTTTTTAAAGTATTTTTATTTATTTATTTGAGAGAGAGCAAATGAGCGAGAGAGTACGTGTGGGATGAGAGGCAGGATGAGAGTCAGAGGGAGAAGAAGACTCCCTGCTGAGCTGGGAGTCCCATGCTGGACTTGATCCCAGGATTCCGGGATCATGACCTGAGCCAAAGGCAGACATTTAACCAACTGAGCCACCCATGCACCCCAAGAAAGAGACTTTTTTTTTAAAGATTTTATTTATTTATTAGAGAGGAATAAAGAGATAGTGAGAGAGAGCACAAGTGGGGGGGGGAGCAGCAGAGGAGAGGGAGAAGCAGACCCCCTGCTGAGCTGTGAGGCTCTATCCCAGAACCCTGGGATCATGACCTGAGCTGAAGGCAGATGCTTAACCGATTGAGCCACCCAGGTGCCCCTAGAAAGAGACTTTTAACTATAAAGAACAAAATGATGGTTCCCAGAGTGGAGGTGGGTGGGTGGATGGGTTAAATAGGTGATGGAGATTAAGGCATGCACTTGTGATGAGCACCATGTGTTGTATGTAAGTTTTGAATCATTAAATTACACACCTGAAAATAATATTATGCTTTATGTTAACTGGAATTTAAATAAAAATAGACAAAATCTGTATGGAATCCCCCACAAAAAAAAGACCCTTAATTTTAGAGAACAAACTGATTTTGTCTGTCTGTTACCAGAGGGGAGGTGGGTGGGGGATGGGTAAAATAGGCAAAGGCGATTAAGAGTATATTTGTCATGCTGAGCACTTAGTTTAGAACTGTTGAATCACTATAGTGTACACTGAAACTAATATAAGAATATATATTATACTAGAAATAAAATAAACATTTTTATAGGTCAGAAAAAGTCCTTAAAATAAATATTCAAATTATATTCAATTATTCTTACTACTTAATATATATCATGCTTATTTATGCTACATCTATCAAACATCAACAATTCTAGTGCATTCTTTTTTATTTCTAGAAAGTATTATTTTTAGAAAATATTTAATAGGAATACTCTATAATCATTGTTCATGGCTAAGGTTGAATCTGACAGAGATCTGTCAGAACCCCTGATGCATATAAGCTTTGTTAGCAACCTTACTCAAGATGATGGATATATTCAGTAGCTCATAATGGTAAGTGGAATATAAAGAAACCTAATTAATAATGACAATGCTTGATTAATAAATTCTATTATAAAATCTAGCTTGCAGCATTGTGTTCAAATTCAAATACTTAGAGGGTGCTATATTATGTTTGTATTCTCTAGGGGTCCTTGTACCACCATTTGAGAAACCCTATACACAAAATTAAGTTTTAGTGTGTGGGATTTTCAAAAATCGGATCAAGTACACACACACACACACAAAACATAGGACAGCACTAAGCTATTTAAACATTTATTAGAGTGCATATATATATAATTTTTTTTTTCTGAGAGAAAGAGAGCACGTGGGCAAAAGCTGTGGGGGGCGGGCAGAGAGAGAGAATCCTATGAAAGCTCCATTCCCAGGGCTGAGCCTGATGTGGCCTCCATCCCACAACCCTGAGATCATGACCTGAGCCAAAATCAATAGTGGATGCTTAACCAACTGAGACACCCAGGCTCCCCCATTTATTAGACTCCATAAAAGGAAAGACTGCTACACCACGTGTCAGGAAATTTGGGTTCTGATCTATCTCCTGTTAATTGTAATATTGAGAAGGTCTCAGTGTCTTTCCCACAGCTTCTTCATCTCTAAATACAAATTTTAACTCATTAATCTCCATGGTCTCTTCCAGATACAAAACTTTCTGAGTCTGCCAATTGTCATTTGGATCACATATTAAGAATGTAAAAGAAACTGTTCTGCCCATAACAAACTGCATGTGGCTAAAACACATATGTGGATTCATTATATGAATTTCTGTCCAAAAGGAAGTAAATATTGATTCTGAAAATAGAAACTGGTTTGGAAGAGGTTATACACATATACGATTATTTATTCACTTTCTGACATAAATCGGATGTGAAAAATAACTTGTTAATTTTTGATATTTTAAGAAATTTTTAAATACTTCTAGATTTACAGAAAATGCAAAGATAGTGAAGAGTTCCTGTATGTTCTTTGTCCAACTTTTCCAAAGCTATCATCATATATAACTATTTTATACTGATTAAAACTAAGGAATTGGGATTCCTGTGTGGCTCAGTTGGTTAAGCGTCTGCCTTCGGCTCAGGTCATGATCCCAGGGTCCTGGGATCTAGTCCCTCATTGGGCTCCTTACTCAGCAGGGAGCCTGCTTCCCCCTCTGCCTGCCACTCTCCCTGCTTGTTCTCTCTCTCTGACAAAAAAATAAATAAAATCTTAAAAAAAATAAAACTAAGAAATTAAGATAGGCACAATATTATTAACTATATACTTTATATTTCACAAATTTTTGCACTAATATTCTTTTTATGTTTGGGGATCCAATCCAGAATGGTGCATTTTTAGTTATCCTTCTCATTGATTTTTTTTTTTTTTTTTTAGTTTTTCCTTGTTTCTCAAGACCTTTGCACTTCTGAAGATGATTAATCAAGTATTTTATAGAATGTAACTCAATTTGGGTATCCTGTTTTTTCATAATTAGACTGGGATTATGGATTTTGAGGAAGAATGCCACTGAGGTGATAATTATATTACCAGTACACAAATATTAACTTATCACTGGTGTTTAACTTGGTTAAGGTAGTGTTTTTCAGGTTTCTTCATTGTGTGGTTACTATTTTTCCCATTCTATGTTCTATTCCTTAAAAGCAAGTCACTGAGTCCAACTCACTGGAGACACTACTAACTAATATGAGAAATTTATGTTGAATGATTCTAAAAACATAATTACAAGCCTTTATGTATTAAATCAAAATCTTCTACTTGAACCCCCGTCGTTTTACATATAATTCCCCATAAGGAAACAACTACATTAAATAGTTTCCATATCTACGTGTTTCAGTAGGAAAAGGAAAAACTTTCCCCACATATCTCTGATTTCTTTTCAGTGCTAATAAGAATATCAAGAAGCTAGTCATCTTGAATAGAAAGTCAAAAGCATGGAGATATACCCAGAACCTGATTTTTATAGTAAGTAAACTATTTCCAAAGTGTCAGCTGCTTTTAAAAGGCAAATCCTTTCCTACAGAATATGAGAATAGATTTAGTACAGAAGCATTACTTTACTCCCATGGCCTTAAATTATTGTTTGATGCAATGTCTAAAAGTGCCTAATTTGCCTGCAGGTAGCAGCCTGCTCACTGGAAAAATGAGTGTTCTATTTCAAATATATTTTTGTTGCATTAGGCAATAATTTCCCAAATTATAGGTTAAACTTACTTGTGTATCATAGGAGAGTCTCTCAGTAAATAGAAATGTTGCCATATATTTGCATATTCATTCATGTATTGATATTTCCACTTACATATTTTTGGAAAATTAAAAATGAACACAAGAGATAATAAAGTAAAATCTTTGCTTTGTATTAGTATAGAAATTCTTGAGAAATTCATTACAAATATTTTTCATTTTCTCCCCCTACTCCCATGAGATGAACCTCCCAAACACACATATATGTAAACAAATTCCCTATTTCTGTTATAAGTGCTGATCAATATCACAAATATATTTGGTATCAGCTTCGAAATTACATTTACCAATTTGAATCAATTATCCATCAAGTTTTACAGATTCTTTTCAAAATAGTCTTTAATTTAGCCCTTTTTAAGTATTCTATCAACTTTCCCTTAGTTTAGGCCCTCAGATGAACTATCAAAATATCTTCCTTCCTAACAACATCCTTTCCTCAGTCTCATCATTTCTTTGATATCCTTTGATTATATATTTCCAAACATTGTGTGGAATATGTAAGTTGTGATAAAAATTATTGAAAGGTTTTCCTCGCCTTATAAGTACTATCTCAGTTATGTTATTGTCTTGCTCCTTTGTACATACCTAAACTGTAGTGACGTTTCCAACTCTCTTATCTTTTACTTGCTTTTCTTTCTTCCCTCTCTTTTTCCTCTGCCCCCAGTTCTAACCATGTTTGTTATAGTACACCCTGTCTTTTTATTTTTTAAGAGACATTCTGTATCCTTGGCTTTGTGTTGATGGGTTTGGATTTAATATCTGGTCTGATCTAAGTTAATTATTTTTCTTCCTCACTATAGCCATAGTTACTGATCAAAGAATAGACATTTGTCACAAACTAGGACAACTACAGTCTTTCCCTAGTTTTGGACTTGTAATCAAAGAAAGGAAATATTAAACCTTCCCCACTGACAAATGTGGAGATCTGAGGGGCAATGGATGTTTCTGTTTATATTTCCTGCCTTTTGTATAGAGGCAGTGTGGGAAAATAAAGCCAAAAGAGTAAAGTAAATATGTGAAAGGGAAAAACCTGGTAGCATCCTTGTTCTGGGCAACTAGGCTTGAAAATGGGAACACTGTCAAAAGAAGCCTAGCCAAACCACAAAAAGAGTCTGAAAAAGATTCATCTGGACATTAGATGCCATCTCTAACACCTCTATCACCTAATGTTGCCTGCTGTTCCCATTAGAATGGATTCTCAACTGTCAATTTGTTGGCCTTACTTTCCAGATTAAAGTCCCAAGTGAGACTGTCTGATTGGCCATACAGGACATGCATATGCGCACTGGTTACCAAGACTTGAGGAGGGCAAATTTTTGATCTCAGAGGTAAATCCCACCTCTCAGCATGTCACACAATGACAGATGCCCAAACATAAAAAGTAAGTTCAGAGGCTAGCAGATAAAATAAATATCCAATACTTAATCTTTCAATTAGTTTTCCTTTCCTGCCTAAGCTAGTTTCAGTAATTTCTATTAAAAAACCATTCATATCAATACATTAATCACATATTAATCAATAAGTAGCTAATGTGTCTTAAGAACCTACTATGTGCCGGGTGCTTCATATTAATTATTTCATTCAATTCCCCTAATAACTTTATGAAATAAATGTTATTCTTCCCAGTTTTACAAATAAAGAAATGGAGAGGATTAGGGACATTAAATAATTTGTCATAGACTACACAATCAAATAATAACAAAGCAGTTATTTAAATCCACGTTCTTAACTTTTTATGTGATGTAATTTTTTTAAGATTTATTTATTTTAGAGAGAGAGAGAGAGAAAGAGAGAGCATGAGCTGGGAGAGGGGTAGAGGGAGAGGGAGGAGAGAGAATCCCAAGCAGACTCCCCACTGAATGAGAAAACCAACAGGGAGCTTGATCTTAGGACCCTGAGATCATGACCTGACCCAAAATCAGGCGTCAATATTAATCAACTGAGCTACCCAGGTACCCCATTTATGTGATATTTATACCTATGGCTACTACCTCATCTTTCTTGAATTCTCTTAAAATTCTGATTGTTTCTTCCACCATGTAACCTCCCAGTCACTCCGACTTATCCACTGAACAACTTGGTTTCTGGTTCACTGCCTTCCTCTCTGCTCATATCCCTGTGTCTTTACCACACACATGGATTCCTACCTTAGTCTTATTTCTTTACCTTCTGAGCATTAAGAGCCTTTCCCTCTATCCTACATTTGTCATCCACTCACTTCCTAGATATACCCTGTATCTTGCCATTGGCAGTAATGAGTTTAAAATCCAAATTATTTATTCATTTTTAAAGATTTTATTTATTTTGACAGAGAGAGAGTACAAGCAGAGGGAGTGACAGGCAGAGGGAGAGGGAGAAGCAGGCTCCCTGCTCAGCAGGAAGTCCGACGTGGGGCTAGATCCCAGGACTCTGGGATCATGACCTGAGCCGAAGGCAGATGCTTATCTGTCTGAGCCACCCAGGCACCTCTATTTATTTGTAAAGATTTATTCATTTATTTGAGAGAGAGAAAGAGAGAGCATGTACGCATGACCAGGAGAGGCAGAGAGAGACAGAGAGAGAGAATCTCCAGCAGACTCTGCACTGAGCATGGAGCTCCATGCTGGGCTCGATCCTATGCCCCTGAGATCATGACCTGAGTCAAAACCAAAAGTCAGATGCCTAACCAACTACACCACCCAGGTGCCTCTTAAAATCTAAATTTAAAAATTTGACTCCCTCTCCTTCTTTTCACTTATTTTGTACTTCTAATAAAAACAAGGATTTTTTTTTTATTACTGAGTTGTAAGAGCTCTTTATATATTATAGATGCTAATTCCTCATGAGGCATGATTTGAAAATATTTTCTCCATTATATGAGTTGTCTTCTCACTTCGAAGCATCTTAAAAATGACTTCAAAGGACAAGACCTTCTAATTTTTATGTTCAATATATCTTGTGCTTTTGGTGTTATATATACAAAGGCTTTGCTAATCCAATAGGCATACTTCAATTTTCTTCTAAGAGTTCTATAGTTTTAGCAATTACATTTAAATCTATTGTCCATTTTGAGTTAATTTTTGTGTATTGTGTAAGGAATGGTTTCAGTTTCATTCTTTTCCATGTGGATATCCTGTTGTCCATTTTTTTAAAAGTCTATTTTCCATTCAATTTTCTTAGTGCTTTTATTAAAAACTGACCATAAATGTAAGTATTTATGTCTGAAATTTAAGCTATATTCCATTGATTTACAAGTATATTACATTGTATCTATTACTATAGCTTTATAATAAATTTCAATATCAAGAAGTGTGTGTCTCCAACTCTGTTTTTCCTTTTTAAGATAGTTTTGGCCTTTTGGGTCCCTTGTATTTCCATATGAATTCTAGAATCAGCTTGTCAGTTTATGCAAGAAAATAGATTTTTATAGGAATTTTATTTAATCTTCATATCAATGTCAGAAGCATTACCATCATTGACAATATTAAATCTTTTGATTCATGGGGTACATTTTATTTAAGTCATTTAATTTCAACAATATTTAGTAGTTCTCAAAACAAATTTCTATTTTGTTAAATTTATTTTAAAGTATTTACTATGATGCTATTATAAATGGAATCTCTTTTTAAATTTCATTTTCAGAATGGTTCATCCATAGTGTATAGAAAATAATTGATTTCATATATTGATCTTGGCTCTATAATCTTACTGAGTTACCTTATTTGTTCCAAGAGTTTTTGGAGGATTCCTTAGTATTTCTGTGTGTGTGTGTGTGTGTGTGTGTGTGTGTGTGTGTGTGTGTGTGTGTGTGTACAAATTCATGTCATCTGTGAATAGAGATAACATTCTTTTTCCAATCTGGATGATTTTATTTTCTTTCATTTTCTTGTCTAATTACTATGTTTAGAAACTCCAATGTGATGTTGAATAGATTGATAAAACACTTATCTTTGTCTTTTTTCCTGATCTAGAGGGGAAGTATTCAATCTTTTACATGTAAGTATAATATTAAATGTGAGTTTTTAATAGTTGTCCTTTTTCAGGTTGAGAAAGTTATATTTCTAGTTAAGTGTTTTTATCATGAAACAGTGTTAGGTTTTGTCAACTTATTTTTATGTATATATTCAGATGATCATGTGGCTTTTGGCTTTTATTCTATTAGTATGGCTTATTACATTACATGGTTTTGGATGTTAAGCCAAATTCAAAATTCTGGAATAAACCTCACTTGGTCATGTTGTATAATCCTTTTTATATTTGCTATTTTCAGTTTGTTACTGTTATATTGATGACTTTTGTGTCTATATTCAAAAGAAAGTTCAGCATTTAGTTTTCTTGTGATGTTTTGTCTGGCTTTAGTATTATCATAATACTGCCCTTATAGAATGAGTAGGAGTGTGTTCCTTCTTCTATTTTGGGGGGAGTTTATGAAGAATTGGCATCAATTCTTTAAATTTTTGGTATAATTCATCAGTGAAGCCATCTACCTGAATTTTCTTTGTTGAAAGTTTTTAAAACTAGGAATACAATGTCTTTGTTATAGGTCTGTTCAGGTTTTATATTTCTACTTGATTTAGTTTTGGTATATTTGTGTCTTGCTAGGAATTTATCCATTTCATCTAGGTTATCTAGTTTGTTGCCATATATTTGTTTATGGCATTCCCTTATAAGACTTTTTATTTTTGTAAGGTTGATAGTGATGTTTCCTTAGCAGTGTGGGGATACAGAATATAGCATTTGGAAGCACTGTATAGCCACAGAATATGTTTGTGTAGAGTGAACTTTTAATCAGAATACAACTGAGCTCACTGTAGATTTTTCACTGGACTGACAAAACACACAATTTTTTTTCCTGCTATTGCTATATTTATTAAGGTTGGAGCAATTATTTTTGTAGAAATATAAAATAAAGGAATTGAACATAACAGAATTATGAGGATTATAAGATTTAAAGGAGTCAGGATTAGTTGAATATAATAAAAACGTGTTTCTGAAGAGAACTGGTTATTTTTCCCTTGTCCCTAGAAGAAATTATATGCACTAGCCTGAAAATTGAGTTGAACATGTGGTCACTATCTTTGTTGATCACCAACAGAATCCAAACAATGCCTTAAGATACCTTAAGGTCAGTCATAAATCTACACTGAAATTCATTAGTTATCAATGTGAAGGAATATCTGCCTCTGACTGATACCTACATATGCATTTATTTTGGTCATAGCCTTAGACATTTGATTTTTGGTGTCCTGTGGGATAGCTATTCTTACTCCCATTTTCTAAATGACAGTAATATAGCTGATATTCCTACTGCCTGCCTAAGATGCTGCCTTCTTATCTGGTCACATATACAGCCTGATTTTGTAGTCTTGTCAATGCCCTAACTTGCCCTGTATTCTATCCCTGTTTTACTGGAATTTGAAAAAAGCAGTTTCTCAGTGTTTAGTATGTTTTATCTTAAAAGAGATGAACTTTTGTGTTTTTTTTTTCAAAGTATTTTGGGAAATGTACATATTCATATCACTGTTGCATAATGAGCATGCTCTTGAAGATAATAATGGAATTCAAATGAAGGTTTCTGGCCAACTGACATATATTGGCTAACAAAATTTCATACAATTTATAATTCTATGTATTCTCTGTTGTCATATCTTAATTTTTGCATGTGACTATAAAAATTATCCTGTGTGTATTCCTTTATCTGTCTGAAGGTCTTCCAACTAGCTTACTGAAGTAGATTAAAAAAAATGTTCTTGGAACTTACTGTGCTGTGTTTCTATTAGAAATCTCAAATTCATATAGAAGGCCACAGTTTCTCCTTGAGTTTTCAAGAGTAATTTTCAGCCTGTATTTGCATAACCTTTTGAAGTTCTAAAATGTATATTTTGGAAATAGATTTTAAAAGAATAAAAGAATGCTACTTGAGAGAAAATGGAATACATTTAGGTGTTTTCTAACATTTATTAGGTGGACTTTTAAGTCACATAAGAATGTCTTCATGATATACAAGGTTATTTTATCTTGAAAAATCATAATAAATGTGTCTGAAGCAAATGTCTTACAAAATATATCACATCTATTTTCACGTTGTCATTAGGAAATTGTTCATTTATCTTTACATATATTTTAGGGATGAAGCATTGAGATAAACAAACACATTGTCAAATATAACCATGTGCTTGACTGTTTTGTTATTGTTGTTGTTGCTCTTGTCTCTACATTTCCATATTCTACATGCCGCTACTTATTCTTCCCACTATTCAACTGCAAACTATTCACAACTCATGTTTTGACCATGAAGTCCTTCATGAATTACATAACACACACATTACATAACCTTTTTACTTAGCCTGTATGGTGCTATTAATTCTGTTACTTAGTCTACATGGAAGCAGCAAATATGTGATTGTTAATACTACTGAAAAAGAATGTCCTTTTCATTGTTGATGATTTTTAATAGTTCACCCAAGTATACTTATTATCCTCATATCAACTCTTAAGTGATTCATCTAATTTACCATCTGTTATTTCAAAACTAGCCCTCCAAACTGGCATAGAGAAAGCATTGGGAAAAAATGATCTTAAAAAATTTCCATTCTGAAAACTTATGTTGTAAGGCATTGTGATTATTAAATAAGTCACATTTTTAAACCAGTTCATCTTTTTTTTAAAGATTTTATTTATTTATTTGAGAGAGAGAGAGAATGAGAGATAGAAAGCATGAGAGGGAAGAGGGACTGAGGGAGAAGCAGACTCCCTGCTGAGCAGGGAGCCCGATGTGGGACTCGATCCCGGGACTCCAGGATCATGACCTGAGCCGAAGGCAGTTGCTTAACCAACTGAGCCACCCAGGCGCCCTCAGTTCATCTTTCTTTATGTTTACAGATATAGCAGGATGTTACTTTAGGTCTTCACACATTTCTTTTCTTTATTCATGGTTAAAAAGAGTAAAGAAACAAAGTGTTATCATAATATATCAACAGTGTTAAGACATGGGAAGCAGCTCAAGTTTGCAAAGATATTGTTTGTTTTATCTGTCTTGGAAGATTCTAAGGTTCCTTATTCAACATTCAAATTAGAAAGTTGATAATTCCATTCATGGGTGGACCTTCTAAAAAAAATGGAACCTGAAAGGATTGCAACTCCAAGTTAGATCTAGGACTATGGTAGGGATAATGCTGGTAAAAACAGATAGATTATATGGGAATAGGGAAAGAGGAGGAGATACTGGAAAAATAAAGGAAAATTCAATTGCTAGTTTGACAGGGGCTTTGAATGACCTTATAATTGACTTTCTTATTAATGTTTTGGATCATCATAATACTCTATATGTATTACTAATCTGATAATGGCAAATCTCACTTTCTTATAAGGAACTATATCCTTAAATTTTCCCAGGTTTAAAAGCAAAACTCTTAGGAATAGAGAATTCAGTGTGGGAAATTTTAGCTGTAGTACCATGTCTGCCTGTTTTACTATAAATCACTAGCTTTAACTAGGAAAGCAACATTGTGTATTTAAACTGGTAGAGAGAAATTGACCTTAACCTCAAATGAGTAGTAATGGTGGAGAGAGATGAGGTTATGGCTAATACTGTGAAAGTACCAGCACCTCTATGTAGTAAATTTCAAGAGTGGATAGTTCAATAAGGAAATGAAAGCTATATTCTAATGTTTTTTTGTTTGTTTGTTTGTTTATGCTGATCACCACAACAAATTTTTTGTGTTAGTTACCCAGACGGGATCAATGGAGAGTGATTGACATACTCACTGAAAAAATTTACTGGTTTTTATAAAAGGTTGTATTGTTTCTGAAAAGGTAGTAAAGATGTTCATTATGACTAAAATGGTAGAAGGACCTAGACATATGATGACATTGGGACTCTGGATTGAGAATGCAGCAAGTAACAGAAAAGGTAGTTTAACTTCTGTGGGATGCAAAAAGGTCTTAAAACATCACTGTAATTTTGAGAGATCACAAAGACAGAATGGATCCTGAGCTTACCTCCTCCCACAGACACACCAAAACTACAACTACATATAGAACACCTTTTTCTGAGAACAAAAAGACTAGAACAGCTCTTCCACAACTAAACATATTTATAAATATAAATAATAAATAAATTAATTAATAATTATTAAATAAGTGTATGTATGTATAAAACATACCAAAGCATTTAGAGGGGTAAAGATAAGGTCTAGTCAGAGCAAACATCCCTGGCAAAACAACTCACAAGTGGGAGGGATATCACAAGCTCAGAGATCCTCCTTGATAAATGAGGGATTCAAGCCTTACATCAGACATCACTGCCTGATGAAAGAATAAAAGCTCCCATAATGTTTGGCTTTGAAAATCAGTGGGGCTTAACTCCTGGAGATCTGGAAGGCAGTAGGAAACCAAGACTTCACTTTTAAAGGACCTGCACCCAAATTCATTCACTTGAAGATCCAGCAAAGAGGCAGCAGTTTGAAAAGCTTCTGTGCCATACATAAAGGAGAGTTACTAATTTCAAGGCATGTGCTGGACAGGCAGGGATCTGTAGGAACTTTCTCCAGGGAAAGACATGCTGGCAGACACCAATTTTTTAGTCTCCTACCTAGCTGACCTGGCACTGCCAGGCACCCTATCCGACACTCTCCATCGACCTTTCTAGGATTGTTCACCCACTGCACTATCCCCCTGTGGACCTGCCATGCCCAACCCACCTGCCCAGGCAGGTAAACCTCCAAAGCAGCTCCTGCTCCTCTACATCTGGTGGGCAGCCCCAGCTGAATCAGTTCCACCTCAAAGCTATACCTCTGCATCCAGTGGGCAGCCCTACCCGTACCAGCACACCTTAAAGTGGCTCCCACCCTGCCACACCTGGGGATTGGCCCCCACCTGAGACCAGCGCTCCACCAAGGTGGCTCCTACCCACAGCATTCTCCCAATAGCTGTGGCTTGGCCTCACAACCAGCTGCTCTGGAGGCCTGCCCCACCCACCAGCACATCCACAGTAGTTGTGGTTTAGCTACAAAAGAAGGGTACATGCAGCCCACACAGGGGATACCACTGGAGCACCTGGGTCTAGTGACTAGAGAGGTTTGAATTTATGGGTCCCAAAGGAAACTCTACATAAAGACCAGGAGACATAGCTCAGCTTCCCATCACATAAAAACAAACACAGAGAGTCAGACAAAATGAGGAGGCAGAGGAGTATGTTCCAAATGAAAAACAACACAAAACTTCACAAAAACAATTACATGAAATTGAGGTAAACAATCTGACAGAGTTCAAACTAATGTTCATAAAAATGCTCAAAGAAGAATTGATGAAAAGGGAACTTAAAGACATTGAGGAAACAAAAAAAGAATGAGAGCTGATGAATAAAATAACTGAAATGAATAATACACTAGGGGACTTGATGGCATATTACATTACACATAAAAATAAATCAACAATTTGGAAAACAGGGTAAGAAAAGTCTTAAATGAACAGCAAAAAAAATAATTTTAAAACATGAGGATATTTTAAGAGACCTCTTGAAAATGTCAAGTGTACTAGTATTTGAATTAAAGGGGTAGCAGAAGGAGGAAAAAAAAGAGAAAGGGGCAAAAATACTTATCTAAAGAAATAAAGCCTGAAAAATTCCCTAACCTGGAGAAGGAAACAGACATGTGTGTCTAGGAAGCACAGTCACAACCAAGATGCACCAAAGAGTTCTTCACCAAGACACAAAATAATTAAAAGTATAAAAATTAAAGACAGAGAGATATCCAAAAGCAGTAAGAGAAAAGAAACTAGATACATATGAGGTAAGCTCCCTAATGTTAGAAGATGAATTTCAGCAGAAACTGCAGGCTAGAAGGGAATGGCATGATATATTCACAGAGCCGAAAAGAAAAAAACCTACAACCAAGACTACTTTACCAGCAGGCTTATTTCCCAGAATTGAAGGAAAGACAGTTTTCCAGACAAATAAAGTTCATCACCACAAACCCTACCTTACAAAAAATGTTGAGAGACATAAGTGGACAAAAAAGAGGCCACAATTAGAAGAAAATTATGAAAGAAAAAATCTCCCTGGCAAAAGCAAACATATAGTAAAGGTAGTAGATAAAGTACTTATAAAGCTAGTATGGAGTTTAAAAGACAAAAGTAGTAAAAACTATTTCTACAAGGATTATTAAGGATTACACAAAATTAAAAAGGTGTAAAATATAACATCAAAACCATAATATGAGGAGGGAAAGTAAAAATGTAACACTTTCAGAATGTGTTTCAATTTAAACAATCATCAACTTAAAATAGACTGCTATATACATGGAGTTTTATATATGAATCTCATGGTAACCACAAACCAAAAACCTATAATAGATACACAAAACATAAAGGGAAAGAATCCAAACATAACACCAAAGAAAGTAATCAATTCACAAAGGAAGAGAGCAAGAGAAAAACTACAAAACAACCAAAAACCTATTAATGAAATGGCAATAAGTACATGTCTATCATTATTTTAAATGTAAATGAACTAAATCCTCCAATAAAAGACATACAGTAGCTGAATAGATAAGTGACTCACTTCAGACCAAAGACAGATTGAAAATAAAGTGATGGAAAAAGATATTCTATGCAAATGGAAATGAAGGAGAACTGGACTAGCAGTGCTTAGATCAAATAGACTTTAAAACAAAGTTCATAACAGGAGACAAAGAAGGGCATTACATAATGTTAAAAGGATCAACCTAACAAAAGGATATGACAATTGTAAATATCTGTACACCCAATATAGGGGTATCTAAACTATTATAGTAAATATTAATGCACATACAAGGAGAAATTGACAGGAATAAAATAATATTAAGGGTCTTCAACACCCTACTTACATCAATGAATAGTTCATCAAGACAGAAAATAAAGGAAACTGGGATGTTAAATGACACATTGGGCCAGATGGACTTAATAGATATATACAGAAACATTCCATCCAAAAAGAAGGACTACACATGCTTATCAATGTACATGCAACATTCTCCAAGGCACATTAGGCCAAAAAACATCTCAATAAATTTAACAAGATTGAAATATATCAAGCATTTTTGCTGACCATAGCAACATGACATTAGAAATCAATTATGAGAAAAAATCAGAAAAAAAAATGAACACATGAAAGAAAGCCAAACAATCTACAAATAAACCACCAATGGATAAACACACACACACACACACACACACACACACACACACACACACACACACACGGAACACATTAAAAAGTAAATACAAAATTACATGGAGACAAATAAAAATGGAAACACAATGTTCCAAAATCTATGCAATGCAACAAAAGCAGTCCTAAGAGGGAAGTTTATAGAAATACAGGCTTACATCCACAAATAAGGAAAATATCAAATGAAAAATTTAATATTACCCCTAAACAAATGTGAAAAAAAGAGAAGCCCCAAAGTTAGAATAAGGGAAATAATAAACAGCAGAGTACAAATAAATGAATTTGAGACTCAAAGAAATTAAAGTAGAAAATAAAACCACGAGCCGATTCTTTGAATATATAAACAAAATGGCTAAACTTTTAGGCAAGTCTTGTCAAGAAAAAAAGAGAGAACCCAGATAGATAAGATCAGATATGAAGGAGAATTACAACCAATACCACAGAAATACAAAGGATTATAAAAGAATATTATGAAAAAAATTATACAACACCAAAGTGGACAACCAAGGAGAATAAGTAAATTTCTAGAAACTTAAAATCTTCCATGATTGAATCTAGAAGATATATAAAAAATGAAAAGACTAATTAGTAGTAATAAAATTAAATCAGTAATGAAAAAACTACAAGCAAAGAAAAGTCCAGGGCCACGTGGCTTCACAGATGAATTCTAACAAACATATAAAGGAGAGTTAACACCTCCTATCCTTGAAAAACTATTCCAAAAAACTGAACAGGATAAACACTTCCAAATTAATTCCACAAGGCCAGCATTACCCTAATACCAAAACCAGACAAAGACACAACAACAATAACAAAAGAATTATAGGCAATATCCCTAATGAAAATAGATAAAAAATCCTCAACAAAACATTAACAAGCCAAATTCAGCAATATATAAACAAACAAACAACAACAACAAAATATCTATATACCATGATAAAGTGGAACTTATTCCAGGGATTTAAAGATAGTTCAGTATCTTCACATCAATTAACATGATATATCACATGAACAAAGATAAAAATTATATAATCTCAGCACATGTAGAAAAAGAATTCGACAAAATTCAACATCCATTTATTATTAAAAAAAAAAAAATCCCCAAAAATTGAGCATGGAGGAACAGCTCAATGTTATAAAACTACAGTTCACATTAATTCACTGGTGAAAACCTGAAAGCTTTTCCTCTAAAAAAAAAAAAATATGCCCATTTGCTCTCTTTTTATTCAACATAGCACTGGAAATCCAAGCTGCAGCAATTCAGCAAGAAAAAGAAATAAATGCATCCACATATTAAGGAAGAAGAAAAACTGTCACTCTCTGCACAAGACATGATATTATATATGGAAAATCGTAAAGACTCCACCAAAAAACTATTAGAAGCAATAAATGGATTCAGTAAAGTTGCAGGATACAAAATCAATGTCCAGAAAACTGTTGCTTTTCTATATATTATTAACAAACTATCAGAAAGAGAAATAAGAAAATAATTTAATTTACAATTACAACAAAAAGAATAAAATACCCAGGAATAAATTTAACTAAGGAGGTGAAAAACCTGTTTTCTGAAAACTTTAAGACATTAATGAAAGAAATTTAAGATGACACAAATACATGGAAAGATACACCATGCTCATGGAATGGAAGAATCAATATTGGTAAAAGTCCATACTACCTAAGGAATCTACAGATTCAATGCAATCCCTATCAAATACCAATGTTATTGTTCACAGAACTAGAACAAATAATCCTAAAATTTGTAAAAGAGAAAAACAAACAAAAAAACCCCACAAATTATCCCAAGTCACCAAAGCAGTCTTGAGAAAGATGAACAAAGCTGGAGGTAACATGTTCCCTGATTTCTAACTATACTACAAAACTATAGTAATCAAAACAGTATGGTATTCACACAGAAAAAGACATATAAATCAATGGAACAGAATAAAGTGCCCAGAAATAGTTTATACTTATGGTCAATCTGTAACAAATGAGGTAAAAATATGCAATGGGAAAAAGACAGTCGCTTCAATAAATGGTGTTAGGAAAATTGGACAGCTCTATGCAAAAGACTGAAACTGGACCACTTACTTAAACTTTATATGAAAATGGATAAAAGAGCTAAATGTAACACATGAAGCCATAAAACTCCTAAAAGAAAACATAGGCAATAAACTCTTCTATGTTGGTCCTAGCAATAATTATTTTGGATCTGTTTCTTTAGGCAAGGACAACAAAAACAAATAAGCAAATGTGACTACGTCAAAGTAAAAAACTTTTTCACAGGGAAGGAAATCATCAACGAAATGAAAGGGCACCCTACTGTATAGAAGAAGATATTTGTACATGATATATCTGATAGAGGGTTAATATCCAAAATATATAAATAATTCATACAACTCAACACTAAAAAAAAACACTATTATGTAAAAATGTACAGAGGGACCCATAACGATTTTGCTAAAAAAAAAACTTGTAGATGACTAACAGACACATGAAAAGATGCTCAGCATCACTAATAATCAAGGAAGTACAAATAAAAACCATAAGTGATTTCACTTCATGTCTGTCGGTATGGTTAGCACCAAGAAGAGAAGAAATAACATATTGGCAAAGATGTGGAAAAAAGGAAAGCCCCATGCACTGTTGATGAGAATATAAACTGGTTTAGCCATTATGGAAAACAGTATGAAAGTTCCTCAAAAAATGATAAATAGAACTACCATATGATCCAGCAAATCCACTTCTTGGTATTGATCTGAAGAAAACAAACACTAATTTTAAAAGGTATATGCATCCCTATGTTTATTATAGCATTATTTACAACAGACAAGATATAGAAGAAACCTAAGTGTCCATTGTTAGATGAATACATCAAAAGATACGCACAGAGCAAATTGTATTCCATACAATATTTGTATCCCTGTTGAGGTTAATGTAGAGCATAAAATCAACCATAATACCTGGCTTGCTAAAATGTAACACAGAGGCCATTAGGGGTGAGGGAAGGTTTCGGAGAAGGGCATAGGCCTTTGGAATGCCGAGGCCTGTGTGACCACTCTGCCATAGGAATGTTGAGGGGAGTTGCCTTCCCCCAAGTTTACTTAGCCCTAACAGCCGCCCTGGGATCTGAGAGATGTATGCATTGTCCCTTAGGCTATGTTTAGCAGAACTCCTAGAACACACAGATCAGCATATCGTATCTTTCCCGTAAACAGATGCTCCTAATTCCAGTAAGACCCCTTGTCACACATCACATGCTTGAGAAACAGTGATAAAGAAGATTTGTGATTATCCTGAAGGACCAATGAAAGAGCAAAGAAGGGCAAAGGGTCTTCTTTGAGCATTGACCCCCTTGCCTTCTCTTTTTCACAGCAAAGTTTGGAGTCATCTTTCATCCATCAGTACAGGAATTGCTGGCCATTCCTGGCATATCCCATATAATTGGTGTGTACACACACACAACACACACACACACACACACACACACACACACACACAGTGGAATATTACTCAGCCATAAAAAAAACAATGAAATCTAGCCATTTGTCAAAACATGGATAGATGCACAGGGTGTTACTCTAAGTGAAATAAATCAGACAAAGACAAATACCATGATCTGACTTATATGTAGAACCTAAAAAAAATGAAACAAGTGAACAAACAAAATAGAAACAGAGTCATAAGTACAGAAAACTGGTGGTTGCCAGAGGAAGGTGGGGTTGGGAGTAGGTGAAATAGTGGAAGAGGATTAATATGTGTAAACTTCCAGTTATAAAATAAATGTCATATGGATGTGAAGTACAGCCTAGGAGATATAGTAAATAATGTTATAATAACTTTATATGGAGACAGGTGGTGACTAGACTTATTGTGCTCATCATTTCATAATGTATATAAATATCAAATCATTATGTTGCATACTTAAAATTAGTTTAATATGGTATGTCACCTATAATTAAGTTAAAAAAATTGCCATGATTTTTAGTGGAGTTGAGTGAAGCATAGAGGTACAAAACTTGGGCCAGGGAGGAAAATTTTGAACTCTGGTTTGAACACTGTGTGGAAAGTCCATAATAATGAAATCACTCAGGTAATAGTCATAGCTTGGAGAAAGTGCTTAAAGTGGAAGAAAAATGCGTATTTGTGTCTGCAAGTAACTGGCTGAAAATTTTGGAGAAGTTACTTTAATAAAATCCAATAAGGAAAGTAATCTATGCTATAACCACTCAGCAGAAAGATGAAAAAAAAAAGTCTAGATTTTTAATGATCTTTTTTTCTTTTTACAAGAGAGAGAAAGACAATGAAATAGGATGAAGGAAGGGGATGAATGTCAGAAATAAAAGATTGAGTGCAAGAAGCCAGATACAAAAGGATATATATGATTCCTTTTATATAAATTCAAAAAGAATAAACAAATATCTGGCATTAAAACCAGGATGTTATTTACCCTTGCGGGGTAGTGACATGGTGGAGATATAAGGAAGACTCTGTGATGCTAGGGGATGTTCTGCTTCCTATTCTGGATAATAGTTACATGAATATGTTTATTTTGTGAAAATTCATCTGATTGATACTTACAATTTGTACAATATTCTATATGTGAATTTCTTCAATGAAAAGTTTAATGAAATACACTTTTAAATTCATAATTATTTAAGTATGCCAGGAAGAAAAAAGAACATGAATGGATATCTGTCAAAACAAGAAGCAAGAGCAGGAGAGAACGAAAATCACATTAGATCAATGCATAATGGAAGTAAGGAATTTGAGCAACTTTTTTTGGGGGGGGCGCCTGGAAATTGAGCAACTTTACTCATCTTCTTGGTCTGATCTCTAAGGTCCACCTGGACAAACAAGGCAGAGCCTCCAGAGAGTGGCAACTTATATGTTATTTATATATATTTTATGGCTCAGAGCACAGAGGGAAGAGCAGAAATACTAAAACCTGACACCTTCTCCCCCTGATCTGTGTTACCTATTTACCATACTCAGTAGGAAGCTAGTTGGGAAGCAGCTTGAGTAGTATAGTTCAAAGGGGCCAGCCTTTCAGGTTAAAGCAAATATAAAGAATAGACTTGGATGGACAAATAAAAATAATCACAGAGGGGAATTGGACTACTGCTACAAACAAATACAGTGGCATTTCTTGGTATGCTTACTTGGTTTGCTCGCTATAGACAGCAGGACAGAATTGATGCAAGTGCTTTCTGAATTCCAAAAGACTGCTGAGAGTCAATGAAGCTCTGGGATTGACTGGAAGTCCAAACCTCTCACATGGCTTGGGGTCTCTAAGTAGTGGATAGTTATGACTCTATACATTTTTATCATGTTCAATTTGGCTTTCATGCCTGCTGTTTCATTACAGATTATTCCCCTTAGTTACTGCTCTTTCAAAGATGTCTTCCTAAATTAAGATGCCACTGCTGAACTGCCAACAGCTGGAAATGTGTATTTAATTGTTCTTCCAGGAGAGAAAATATGTTGCACCCATCCCATTGGGACCATTGCCTTGCTTTCCTGGGATGGCTGACCGCACTTAATGGAGCGATTTGTGTTGGTAGAACAGCTTTGTTGTTGGTGGTGGTGATTTTTTTTTCATGCAAAGCTAATTACTTCATACAATTAGGTCCATAACCTTGTGCAATTAACAATGTTCTAAACAATTGAAAATCAACCTACAGCCTTTTACTTAAATGGTGAGAATTCAGTATGATTCTTACCCATTAAGTGAAAGACATAATCAAGATAACTTCTAAAAGATAAACTATTTTTGTTTCTTCTGTTTTAGTTTTAATTTATAAACTGTGTCTATTTTATTCATACTATATACACAAACATCTTTAAAATTTTTTTACGATTCCATTTTTTTTTCTGTTTTACACATATAACTGTATGCATGTTTATCCCAAGGCTTTATTCCTCTAAAATAAAAAAATATATAGGTGCACCTGGGTGACTCAGTCATTAAGAGTCTGTTTTCAGCTCAGGTCATGATACCAGGGTCCTGGGATCGAGCTCCACATTGGGCTCCATGTGTGGCCAGGAAGCCTGATTCTCCCTCTTCCACTCCCCCCTGCTTGTGTTCCCTCTCTTGTGTCAAATAAATAAATAAAATCTTAAGTGTGTGTGTGTGTGTGTGTGTGTGTGTGTATGACAATTAGATCTTTAAATACGGATTATTTTTTATAATGGGGAATTTAAGGTTATATAACTTTACCCAATATATATTTATAGTTTTTAAATACACTACATGAACTATTAGAAATCCTAAGAACCACTGTGAATATTAATAAGTTTATAATTCTCCTTGACATCAGAAATCATTATTTCACTTCTTCATTCACAAAGATATAACATGTAATTTAACATTTCATTCCTGAAACCATATGTGATTATAAAACTATCCAAAGACAGAGGTTATAAAACAGAAGTATATTTATACATACTATTATTTGTGAAAAAAACAATTTTATGAAATAACTCTATATCTAAATCCATTTATCAATAGTCAATTTATCAAACTTCTAAATAAAAAAATATTTGAAATTCTCCAGTAAAAGTAAAAATTTTGAAAATTTTTAGAAAATTCGGTACATGACTCCATAGTTCCTCACTAAAATACTAGCCACCTTTTTAGTTGTCCTCAATTTTTACCTACTATCACATTCAAGTCAGATCACCAATAGCACATTTCCCTTTGTGCAGCATCAAACTACAGGTGGTTTAACTTATTATATGTTATTCAGTTCGGGGGAGTCACATAGCAAATCCATTGTCTTCATGTTTATATTATATAGATTTTCTGCATAAGTTAGTAATGTTTAATTATACAATATCTAATTTTGATATGGCAGTTAAGAAAACTGTCACTCTTTACAGGCTCTCTGAATATTACATTGTTTCTCCCAAGGTAACATTTGAGAGGGCCTAAAAATGTAATATGGTGTGATAAATATTACCACTCTGAAAAATTTCTCTTCATCTGTTTATAAAAGTCTTAATGATACAATGATATTTGTGGTTATATCTCTATTGTCTAATATGGTGTGTGAGATATTGTTGGTTCTTAATATATGTTTTCCCAATGAAGAATGGAAGCGTAATTTGAGACACTGAAACACATAGAGGGATGATTAAAATAAATATCAAATAATTAAAATAGCACTCTCTATTAATATATACCTCTTAAAAGGTTATGCCATTTTAAATTAATGCATTTTCACCTAAATAGAATAAAGAAAACTGATGTGACGGTATGTAGAAATTTACATATTAGGACATGAAGCTCTCACACAAATCACAGATAAGAAAAATAATATTTAGGAAACATTTATGATGTAATAATTCTTGTTTAAAATTTAATTTGCTAGAAGTATTTATGATGCTTCTTTGATTCTCTGTTTTTTAAAATAAATGTATTAGTCTTCCCTTTCCATTTTTCCCTTGATTTATAATATATTGATAACCTTAAAATTTAAAAAATGATAATGTGCTTAACAAAACTAGGACACAAATAGCTTATGCCCCCAATTTCTAAGTTTTCTTGAACTATTCCCTGTTCTCTGCATACAATCTTACCTGGGTTGAATACAATGCTGGTGGAAATTAATTTTCTTCCTCTCTTGGAGTCTAGGTACTACAGTCAAATCCCTTGACATACATAGATATTATGATGTTGTTAAAATGTCAACCATAAAATATATGCTTTAGTAGGTACAATGTGACCTAGTTAACTGTACCAAGGGAACCTTTGTTCTTAGCATATTAACATTTTAGTTCTGAAATTATAGGCCATGGGTTAAAATAATAGAAAACTTGAGCACTTTAAAGAATTCTAAAACACACATTTTCCTCTTCTTTACCTTAGAAAAGATTAGCTTCTGTTCAGACTATCAAAACTAAATGTGTGTGTTACATTGTTTTCAAAGCATATGTACTTTTCAGTTTCTCTGATTTGACTTCCAGCATAAAATCCATAGAATAACTACTAAAGGACGATTTTAACACAACTGGAATTTCTAATTTATCAATTAATAAGTGTTATAAAATATTTCTTTAAAAGCCCTTAAGGTCAAATATAAAGATAAACATTATTATCCAAGTATTATAGTTTTATTATTTTTTATTATTTTTTATTATGTTAATCACCATACATTACATCATTAGTTTTTGATGTAGTGTTCCATGATTCATTGTTTGCATATAACACCCAGTGCTCCAGGCAGAACTTCTCCTCTTTAATACCCATCACCAGGCTAACCCAATCCTCCCACCCCCCTCCCATCTAGAACCCTCAGTTTGTTTTTCAGAATCCATAGTCTCTCATGGTTCGTCTTTCCCTCCGATTCTCCCCGCTTCATTCTTCCCCTCCTACTATGTTCTTCTTCTTTTTTTTTTTTTAACATATAATGTATTATTTGTTTCAGAGGTACAGGTCTGTGATTCAACAGCCTTGCACAATTCACAGCGCTCACCATAGCACATACCCTCCCCAATGTCTATCACCCAGCCACCCCATCCCTTCCACCCCCCACCACTCCAGCAACCCTCAAATCAAATCAACTGTACATCTTAAACTTATGCAATGTTATATATAAATTATATCTCAATATTTTTAATTACTACAAAAGTAGTAAAAATCAATTACATCTATACAAAACAGTCAAAATATTCACAAAATAAAAGGATATAAAATATGTCATCACATACATAAAATATAGGGCACGGCAGTTAAAATTTAGTGCTTTTAGAATGGGTGAAAACTTAAGCAACCGTCAACTAAATATAGATTGCTATATGCATAAGATGTTACATATGAACCTAATGGTAACCACAAATCAATCAATAACAGATACACAGAAAATAAAGAAAAAGGAATGCAAGTATAACACTAAGAAAGCCATCAAACCACAAGGAAAGAAAGCAAAGGAGCAGAGAAGAACTACAAAATAACCATAAAACAAGAAAGAAAATGGCAATAAGTATTGTACTTATCACTAATTTTTTTTGAAGATTTTATTTATTTATTTGAGAAAGAGAGTGAGAGAGAGAGCATAAGCTGGCGGAGAGGCAGAGGGAGAGGGAGAAGCAGATTCCCCATTGAGCAGGGAACGTGATGTGGGGCTCAATCTTGGGACTCCAGGATCATGACCTAAGCTGAAGGCAGAGGCTTAACCAACTGAGCCACCCAGGTGCCCCAGCTAATTACTTTAAATGTTGATGGACTAAATACTCCAACCAAAAGCTACAGGGTGACTGAATGGATAAAAAAGCAAGACCCATTGTATATTCTCCTGCAAGAGACTCCTTTCAGACTTAAATATATATGTGCATTGAAAGTGAAGGGATGGAAAGACTGTAACCATGAAAATGGAAGTGAAAGTAAAGCTGGGGTAGCAATAGTTACATCAGAAAAAAAAAAAATAGACATTAGAACAAAGACCGTAACAAAGAAGGATACTTCATAATGATAAAGGGAATGATCCAACAAGAGGACATAACTAGTGTAAATATCTGTATGCCTGAAATGGGAACATCTTTTAACAGACTCAAAGGAAGAAACAGACAGTAATGCAATAATAGTAGCAAACTTAAACACTCCATCTTACATCAAGGAAGAGATTACCCACAAAGAAAATCAACAAGGAAACAGTGGCTCTGAATAATACACTGGACCATATGAACCTAACAGATATATTCAGAACATTCTATCCAAAAGCAGAATACACATTCTTTGCAAATGCACAAGGAACAGTCTCCAGAATAGATCACATGCTAGGCCACAAAAATGCCTCAACACTTTCAAAAACATTGAAATCATATCATGTATCTTTTCTGACTGCAATGGTATAAAATTAGAAATCAACCACAGGAAAAAAATCTGGAAAGATACAAATACATGGAGGCTAAATAAAATGTTCCCAAACAATAAGTGTTCAACCAAGAAATCAATGAGGAAATTAAAAAAATACATGGAGACACATGAAAATGAAAACAATTGTCCAAACTTTAGCCAGAATCATGAAGAAAAGAAAGAGAGGATAGAAATAAATAAAATTGGGAATGAAGGAGGAGAAATAATAACTGATACTTTGGAAATACAAAAAACTATAAGAATACTATGAAAAATTATATGCCAAGAAGTTGGACAATCTAGAAGAAATGAACACATTATTAGGAACCTACAAACTTCCAGAACTGAATCAAGAAAATACAGAAGATTTGAATAGATCAATTATTAGTAATGAAATTGGATCAATAATCCAAAAACAAACAAACAAAATCTCAGCAAACAGAAGTCCTGGAATAAATAGCTTCACAGGAAAATTTATGAAACATTTAAAGAAGAGCTAATACCTATTCTTCTCAAATTATTCCAAATAAATAGAAGAGGAAGGAAAGCTTCAAATCCCTTTTATGAGAGCAGCATTACCCTGATGATGAAACTAGATAAAGACACTACAAGATGAAAGAAAGAAAGAAAAAAGGAAAGAAAGAAAGATAGAAAGAAAACTACATGCCAATATCTAAAAGATATTCAATATCACCAATATCATTGGTGAAAAGAGATGTAAAAATCCTCAATAAAATTTTAGCAAAACAAATCTGAGAATATATTCAAAAATAATTCACCACAATCAAGTAAGATTTATTCCAGGAATGCAAGGATGATTTAATATTCATAAGTCAATCAAAATGACACGTCACAGTAACAAGAGAAAGGATAAAAATCGTATGATCATTTCAAAAGAGTCACTTGATAAAGTACAATATCCTTTTGGGAAATGAGTGGAACACGTTAGTGAGACCCTTAACACAGATTTAAAAAAGAACCAACTAGAGATGAAGAGTGTAATAAGTTAGACAAGAAACATGATCGATGCAATGAACAGGAGACTAGAAGAAGCAAAGGGATGAATTAAAGACCTAGAAGACAGAGTAATGGAAAGCAATCAAGATGAACACAAAAGAGAAATAAGAATTATGCAAAATTAGAATAGATGTAGGAAACTTGGTAATTCCATTAAATACAAAAACATTTACACTATAGGGGTCCCAAAAGAAAAGAGTAAAAACGAGGAAGAAAATTTACTGAACAAGTAGTGGCTTAAAATTACCCTAATCTTGGGAAGGAAACAGATATCCAGATCCAGGAGGCAGAGAGAACCCCCCACACACACACAATCAACAAAAGCAGATCACACCAAGACATAAAAATGGCAAAATATAGTGATAAAGAAAAAAAAAATTAAAAGCAGCAAGACAAAAGAAGACAGTGGCATACAAGGGAACCCCTATAAAACTATCAGGGAACTTTTCAGCAGAAACATTCCAAGCCAGAAGAGAATGGCATGATATATTCAAAGTGCTGCATCAGAAAAATCTGTAGCCAAGAATACTCTATCTAGCAACGCTATTATTCAGAATAGAAGGAGATATGAAGCATTTCTCAAACAAAAAACTAAAGAAGTCCATGACCACTAAACCAGGTCTCCAAGAAATATTAAAGGGGACTCTGAGTAGAAGGAAAGATCAAAAGTAATAGTATGAGGGTAGAAAACACAAAAGCAGTGAAAATGAATATTTTTGCAAAATTTCAATCAAGTAACTAAAAAAATAATAGGATGTAAAGTATGACAATATATATACAAAATGTAGGAAGGAGAGAAGAATGGTCTCAAACTTAAACATCATGAGCTTAATATAGACTGCTATATGCAGAAGAGGTAATATAAAACCTAATGTTAACCACAAATCAGAAACCACTAATAAGGGGTGCTTGGGTGACTCAGTTAAGCATCTGACTCTTGGTTTTGGCTCAGGTGATGATCTCAAGGTTGTGAGATTGAGTCCCCTGTCGGGCTCCACACTCAGCACAGAGTCTGCTTGAGATTCTCTCCCTCTGGTCCTCCCCCCAAATAAATAAAATCTTAAGAAAAAACCACTAATAAACAACAAATAAAGAGAAAGAAATCCAAATATATCGCTAAAGAAAATCATCAAAGCATTTAGGAGAGAAAGACAAGAAAGGATCAGAGAAAATCTTCACAAACAATCCCAAAAGAAATAATTAAATGACAATAAATAAATATCTTTCTATAAGTGCTATAAATGTAAATGGATGAAATACTCCAACTAAAAGACATAGGATGACAGAATGGATTAAAAATTTACTCAGTGGGTGCCTGGGTGGCTCAGTTGGTTAAGCGACTGCCTTTGGCTCAAGTCATGATCCTGGAGTCCTGGGATTGAGTCCCGCATCAGGCTCCCTGCTTAGCAGGGAGTCTGCTTCTCCCTCTGACCTTCTTCCCTCTCATGCTCTCTCTCTACCATTCTCTCTCTCTCTCTCAATAAATAAATAAATAAATAAATAAATAAAATAAAAATTTACTCAGTAATCAAAAAACTGCTGACAAACAAAAGTTTTGCAAGCAAATTCTACCAAACATTTAAAGAAGAGTTAATACCTATACTTCTCAAACTATTCCAAAAAATAGAAAAGGAAAGAAAACTTTCATATCTATTCTAGGAGGCCAGAATTACCCTGATACCGAAACCAAATAAAGACACCACAATAAAAAGAACTATAGGCCAATATCCATGATGAACATAGATGCAAAAATCCTCAACAAAGTACTAGCAAACCGAAATAAACAGTACATTAAAAAATAATTCACCATGATCAAGTGGGACTTATTCCTGGGTTGCAGGGGTGGTTCAATATTTGCAAATCAATGTGATGCATCACATTAGTAAGAGAAAGGATAGAAACTGTATAATTTCAATAGATGCAAATAGAGCATTTGACTAAGTACACCACCCATTCACGATAAAAACTGTCAACAAAGTAGGTTTAGAGAAAACATACCTCAACATAATAAAGACCATGTATGAAAAATCTCACAGCTAACATCATCTTTAATGGGGAAATCCTCGAGCTTTTCCCTTAAAGTCAGGAACAAGACAAGGATCTCCACTCTCACCACTTTCATTGAACATAGTACTGGTAGTCCTCCACAGTAATTAGACAACAAAAAGAAAAAAGAAAAGCATCCAAGTTGGTAAGGAAGAAGTCAAACTTTCACTCTTTGCAGATGACATACTACTATGTATAGAAAACCAAAAGACTCTACCCAAAACTGCTAGAAGTGATACACAAATTCAGTGCAGTCACAGGATACAAACCAATGTACAGAAATCTGTTGCATTTCTATTTACCAATAATGAAGCATCAGAAAGAGAAATTAAGAAAACAATTCCTTTACAACTGCACCAAAAATAATAAAATACCAAGGATTAAACCTAACCAAAGAGGTAAAAGACCTGTACTCTGACAAATATAAAACACTGATGAAAGGGGGTACCTCAGTGGCTCAGTTGGTTGAGCATCTGCCTCTTTTTGGCTCAGGTCTTGATTTCAGATTTGTGGGATTGAGTCCCACATTGTGCGGAGTCTGCTTGAGATTTTTCCCTGTCTCTCCCTGCTCCTCCCCCCTGCTCTGCTCTAAAATAAATAAGTCTTTTAAAAATTTTAAAAAATAAACACTGAAGAAAGAAATTGAAGATGACACAAAGAAATGGAAGGATATTCCATGTTCATGGATTGGAAGAACAAATATTGTTAAAATGTCTATGCTACCCAAAGCAATCTACACATTTAATCCAATCCCTATCAAAATACCAACAGCACTTTTCACAAAATACCAACAGCACTTTTCACAGCACTAAAATTTATATGGAACCATAAAAGACACCAAATAGCCATAGCAATCTTGAAAAAGAAAAGCAAAGGTGCAGACATCACAATTCTGGATTTCAAGTTATATTATAAAGCTATAGTAATTACAAGGCTATGGTACTAGCACCAAAATAGACACACAAATCAATGGAACAGAATAGAAAACCCAGAAATAAACCCACAATTATATGGTCAATTAATCTTCAACAAATGAGGAATTAATGTAAAATGGGAAAAAAGACATTCTCATCAACAAGTGGTGCTGGGAAAACTGGACAGCTACATGTAAAAGAAAGAAACTGGACCACTTTCTTACACAATATACAAAAATAAATTCAAAATGGATTAAAGACCTAAATATGAGACCTGAAACCATTAAAATCCTAGAAGAGAACACAAGCAATAACTTCTTTGACATTGGCTGTAGCAACTTTTTTCTAGATATGCCTCCTGAGGCAAGGGAAACAAAAGCAAAAATAAACTTTTGGGACTACATCAAAATAAAAAGCTTATGCACAGTGAAAGATACAATCGACAAAACTAAAAGGCAACTATGGAATGGGAGGAGATATTTGCAAATGACAAATCTGATGAAGGGTTAGTATCCGGTATATAGCTTATAAAACTCAACACCACAAAATGAATATCCAATTAAAAAAGCGAATAGACATTTTTCCAAGGAAAACATACAGATGGACAACAGACGTATATAAAGATGCTCAACATTAATTATCATCAGAGAAATGCAAATCAAAACGGGGTGATAGATCACCTTTCACCAGTCAGAGTGGCTAAAGTCTAAAACACAAGAAACAGTTAGTGTTATTAAGGATATGGAGAAAAAAGAACCTTTGTGAACTGTTGGTGAGAATGCAAACTGGTGCATCCACTGTGCAGAAAAGTATGGAGGTTTCTCAAAAAACTAAAAATGGAACTACCATATATCCCAATAATCCCACTACTAGGTATTTACCCAAACAAAACACTAATTTGAGAAGATGTATGCATGTTCATGTTTTACTGCAGTATTATTTACAACAGCCGAGTTTTGGAAGCAGCCTAAGTGTCCATCAATAGATGAATGGATAAAGAAGATGAGGTATATTATATTATACTGTTTGTAAACACACACACACACACACACACACACACACACACACACACACACACTCTGGAATATTCCTCAGCCATAAAAATCAATGAACTATTTATGACAACATGGATAGACCTAGGGGTATTACATTAAGTGAAATAAGGACAAATGCCATATAATTTCAGTTATATGTGGAATGTAAAAAGCATACAAATGAACATATGAATAAACAAAAACTAGAAACAGACATAAATACAGAGAAATGAATGGTGGTTTCCAGAATGGAGGGAATGGAAAGATGTTTGAAAACAGGTAAAAGGGAATAAGATGAATAAACTTCCAGTTATAAAATATCTAAGTTTTTTAGAGGAAAGAAAAGTACAGTATAGGGAATATAGTAAATATTTTAATAATTTGTATGGTGACAGATGGCAACTACACTAATTGTGGTGAACATTCAATAACGTATAGAATTGTCAAATAAATATGTTGTACACTTTATACTAACATAACATTTTATGTCAATTATACTTCAATAATAAAAATTTAAAAAAGGGGGGCTGAATTAAACAATGAAAGAGAAGATTTACAATTGATACCATAGTAATGTAAGGCTAATAAGAGACTACTATGAAAAATTATATGCCAACAAATTAGAAAACTTAGAAAAAATGGATAAATTCCTAGAAATATACAATTTTTCAAGACTGAATGGAGAAATAGAAAATATGAATTGGTTGGTTTCTAGTAAGGGGACTGAATCAGTAATCAAAAACCTCCCAGCAGACAAAATCTAGAACAAGACAGCTTCACTGGTTAATTCTATCAAATATTCAAAGAATAATTAACACCAATCCTTTACAAAATCTTCCAAAAAGTAGATGAGGGAGAAACACTTTCAAACTCATTTTACAAGGCGAGCAACACCCTGATACCAAAACTAGACAAAGACCCATTAGAAAAGAAAATTACAGGGCAACATACCAGATAAATATAAATGCAAAAATCCTCAACAAAATTTTAGCAAATGAAATTCAACAATATATTAAAAGAACTAGAGAAGTAAGTCTGCTTCAACATCCACAAATCAAAGTGATACAGGACATTAACAAAATAATGGATAAAATTTTTGATTATCTCAATAGATACAGAAAAAGCATCTGACAAAATTCAACATCCACTTATGATAAAAACTTTCAACAAAGTGGTTATAGAAGTAGACTTCAACATAATATAGGTCATATAGGACAGGTCCAAAGCGGACATTATACTCAATGGTGAAAAGCTGAAAGCTTTTCCACTAAGATCAGGAAAAAGACAAGGTTGCCCATTCTCACCACTTTTATTCAACAAAGTACTGAAGGTCCTTGCCAGATAAATTAGATTAAAAAAAAAAAAAGACATCACAACTAGAAAAGAAAACTGTTAGTATTTTCAGTAGAAAACCTTAAACACTCCACCAAAAAAACCAAAAACAAAAAACCAAAAACATCTGTTAGAATAAATGAATTCAGTAGAGTTGTAGGATACAAAATCAGTATACAAAAATTGGTTGTTTCTATGAAGTAAGGACAAAATATCAGATAGAAAAAAGAAAAGAATTCCATTTATAATTGCATCAAAAGGAATAAAATATCAAGCAACACATTTAACCAAGGAGATGAAAGATATATATGCTGAAAGTTATGAGACATTAATGAAGGGAATTGAAGACAAATAAATGGAAAGATATTCCATGCTCACGGACTGGAAGAATTAATAGTGTTTAACTTTCCACATTACCCAAAGAAGTCTGTAGATTCAAGGCAACCCCTATTAAAATTTCAATGTCATTTTTCACAGAAATAGAGTAAACAATTCTAAAATTTGTCACAGAAGACCCAGAATAGTGAAACCAACTTTGAGAAAGAAACAAAGCTGGAGGTTTCACCCTCCCTGATTTCAAACTATATTACAAAGCTATAGTATTCAAAACAGTATGGTATTAACATAAAAACAGATACACAGGTCAATAGAACAAAATAGAGAGCCCAGAAATACTTCCACTCATATGTGGTTAATTTATTTATGACAAAGGAGTCAAAAAATATAAAATGGAAATAAGACAGACTCTTCAATAAATGGTGCTGGGAAAACTGGGCTACTATCTTACAAATACACAAAAATTAAATAAAAATGGATTAAAGTCGTGAATGTAAGATCTAAATCTATAAAACTCATAGAAGAAAATATAGATGGTCAGCTTCTTGACAACAATCTTGGCAAGATTTTTGAATCGGACACCAAAAGCAAAAATAAACAAGTGGGACTATATCAAACTGAAAGCTTCTGCACAGCAAAGGAAACTATCAACAAAATGAAACGGTAACCTATTGAATGGGAGAAAATCTTTTGAATCATATATCTATTAAGGGGCTAATACCCTAAATGTATAAATAACTTACATAATCCAACACACACGCACACAAACAACAAAAATAATAATTCAATTAAAATTGGGCAGAGGACAGGCGCCTGGGTGGCTCAGTCATTAAGTGTCTGCCTTCGGCTCAAGTCAGGATCCCAGGGTCCTGGGGTCGAGTCCCACATCAGGCTCCCTCCTCTGAGGGAAGCTTGCTCTCCCTCTCCCACTCCCGCTGCTTGTGTTTCTGCTCTTGCTATCTCTGTCTCTGTCAAATAAATAAATAAAATCTGAAAAAAATAAAAAAAAAAAAACGCCTTTAAAAAAAATTGGGCAGAGGACCTGAATAGACATTTTTCCAAGGAAGACCTACAGATGCCTGACACATGAAAAAGATGTTCAACATCACTAATCATCAGATTATAATGCTGTTCATTGCAGCATTATTTATAATAGTGAATATATGGAGACAACATAAGTATCCATCAGTGGATGAATGGATAAAGAAGATCTGATATATATACATATATCCAGCTACAAAAGGTTTACCGCAAATTATTACTAAATTTTAAAATGATAAAATACACTAGAAAACAAGTTACCATGAATGACAGCCAGACAGGACATTGTTTGAGTCTAAGAACTTTATATAACAAAACTATTAGAGATGATCAAATGCATTTGTGGAAGATTTTTAGACATAAAAAAAAAAAAAAACAGGGATTAAACCCAGGAGAAGAAACAAAAATTATCTTAAAATTCAATAGCATGAAATAGAAATTCCACAAATTAAAATTTTGAAGGGCAAGTAAAACCACAAATTTAATATTATGTTGAAAGTGTGAGAAAACACTAAAAGAAAATATAGAGATAGAAATTATGAATGATGTGTTAAGAATAACAGAGGGCACGTATTGATTGGAGCACTGAGAGTTATATGCAAACAATGAATCATGGAACACTACATCAAAAACTAATGATGCAATGTATGGTGATTAACATAACATAATAAAATAAAAAAGAAAAAAAAGAATAAGAGAAAGTAGAATGAAAGATCCAGCATATGTCTAACAGGAATTCCAGAAGATAAGATTAGAGATAACAGAAAAAAATCAATACTTAGAAATTTCCAGGATTTATTTTTTATTTATGTATTTATGTATTTATTATTTTTAAAGATTTATTTAACAGAGAGAGAGAGTCTAGTGCATGCGTGCATCCATGTGGTGAGGGGCAGAGGGAAAAGGAGAGAATCTCAAGCAGACTCCCTGCTGAGCACAGAGCCTGACTCTGGGCTTGGTCTCAGGATCCTGAGGTCATGACTTGAGTCTAAACCAAGTCAGATGCTTGACAGAGCCACCCAGGCACCCCAGAAATTTCCAGGATTATAAAAAGACATTAATTATCATATCTAGAAATGAGAATTATCAAACAAGGTAAAAATGAAGGAAAGAAGGAGGAAAAGAAGGCAGTCATCCAGGAAATCCATAAGTAGAGATATGGTACAACCATAGAGTTCCAAAATCAAAGTGAAGTTCTTAAAAAAAGATTAAGAGATCACCTCCAAAGAAGTAATACTTCTATTGATGTTACCAGAAACAATATATAACAATATAAGCTAGAACTCAAGGAATACTGTCTTCAACATGCTAAGAGAAAAGAATTGTCAACACTGAATATGATGCTCAATTTAATTATCATCCAAAATATCAAAAAAAAGGCCTTTTTTTTCTTTTGGCAAAGACTGGAAGAACTTACCACTCACAGACCCCTGATGAATGTTCTACTAAAGTATTAACCCAGGGGGCTCCTGGGTGGCTCAGTCGGTTAAGCAACTGCTTATTGATTTCGACTCAGGTCAGGAGATGAAGTCCTGCCTCAGACTTCATGCTCAGCAGGGAGTCTGCTTGAGATTCTCTCTCTCCTTGTCCCTCTGCCTCTCCCCCCATTGCATGTGCTCTCTTTCTAAAATAAATAAATCTTTAATAAATAAATAAACCAATAAATAAATTAATAAAGTACTAATGCATATCATTCAAGAAGAAGGAAACTCAGAAAAAGTAAATATAAGTAAAAAGTAAAAGGAAATAAAAAAACACATTCTATATAAATATAAAAAATAAAGCAATAAAATTACTCATTTGAGGACAAGGACCACAATGGAATGTAACATTCACTAAATACAATATAGTTAATATAATTAATTCAAAGATTCTTTTATTATTTAAGTGAAAAATGGAAATATTATTTCACTTTATTCTCTGTTGTAACAATTATCTATTTAAAATTTAAGAACTGCTACTAATAGAGTAGAAATAAAATACACAGGTTTCAGAGTAATAGTTGGGAAATAATTGCATTTTAAAAATCTTAATTATCCCCAAAGAAGGCAGATAAAATAGAAAACAAAAAAGCAGAGTAAAAAGTTGGGAAGCAGAAATTCCAAAGATTATAGGAACAAATATGAATATAGCAGTATATGACATGTATACAAGTATAATAAATCACTAGTAGAATATAAGGTTGTCAGGTTTTATCTAGAAACAAAATCAACACATTTATAAGAATCCCAACTAAAATACAAGTACACAGAAATATTGAAATTGAAAGAAAATGAGTTGATTATACCTAAAAGCAATTTAAAGCAATACAGCTATGAAACAAAATTATAATTAAGATAAAAGACAATATTAGGGATAAAAGTGGCCCCTATATGATGATTCAGTGAAGAACAAAAACACATAGATTGATTGTATGGAATTAAATAAGAACAATGAATAAGGGTTGGGAAAATTTTCCCTATAGTGATATCTTCTTTTATACCTCTGATGCAACTTGTGAATTTTCTTTTCTCTTTGATATACAGAAAACATGAGACTGCTAAACGAAAATATACAAAATAATCTCATAAATAGAATTGCAGGGACTCTTTGATAAATTATGATCACAAAAGGATTTTTTAGCACTTTTTTTTTAGAAATTGAGATGGAAGAACAAGGGCAGAGAACATTTGCTATAAAATTAATATATTTGAGATGATGGACAGAATGGATAATATATACCCTTGATAAACATATAGGGAAAAATTACAAAATTTGCCTATGTATTAGACAGTTCATAGAAAACCTCAAGAACTTTCAGAGAATTTATGTCATGAACACCTCAATCTTTTGCTGCAATACAATGAAAATAGAAATTTAAAAGTATATATACATGTACACACACACGGATGATAGCTACAGCAGAACTTACATATATTATAGTCATACATAATTATATTTGAAAAAATACTAATAATTAAATACAAATAAGGTCAAGATCTAGAAAAAGAGCTACAGATAAATAGAAAGTAGAAAGAAGGAAATGATTAAGAGTAGAAACTAAGGAGTAAAAAACAAAGATAGAGTTGAGAGGACCTAGTCAAAAATTGTTCCTTAAAAATAACAAAATAAACAAACCTTAGGTAAAATAAAGCAAAATGATAAAAGACAAAACTTTAGAAAAATGAGCAAAAATGTGGACACAGCTACAAAGAAATATAAAGGACCTTAAAACACAATGATAAAAATAAAAATGTTTGTGTCACTAAATATAAGAACTTAGACATAAACTATTGCCTAATTTGCTTTAACTCACCTAATCAGAATCAAGAAGAAACAGGAAATATGAATAGGTTTATACACTTTAATAACAAATTTGCTTCTCAAATATCTATCAACCAGAAAGACACTAGATCCATATAGTTTTAGAAGCAAGTTCTAGAAATCATTAAGATGAAGTATTTTTAAAAAGAGATTTTTATTTATTTAAAAGACTTTATTTATTTATTTTACAGAGAGAGACACAGCAAGAGAGGGAATATAAGCAGGGGGAGTGGGAGAGGGAGAAGCAGGCTTCCCACCCAGCAGGGAGCCCAATGCGGGGCTGGATCCAAGAGTCCTGAGATCATGACCTGAGCTGAAGGCAGACACTTAACCAACTGAGCCAACCTGATGCCCCAAAAGAGACTATTTTAGAAAATAGAAAAAGAGTTGTTTTTTACTCATTTTATAATTATAACAGAAAAAGGCTACTATGAGATAAGGGAATTATAGACCAATTGATAGTAAATATCAAGCATGATTGTAGATACTGTAAAGTAAATATTAGCAACTAAATTTAGTTTAAAAATTTCATCAAGATTCAGTTGGGTTTATGCTAGGAATACAAGAATGGTTTTATATTTAAAAATTGATTCATATAATATACTATCGTAACAAAATGAAGCAATTACTCATTTAAAAAAGTACCCTAGACTCATTTGAACAGATTTTTAAAAAGTATTTAATAATCATGCAAAAACCACCCAAGTGAATAAATAGGGATAATAATGATTTAAAACAAAACAAAACAAAAACTCAAGAAGATATGACATTTAAAATCCTTTATGCTCTTAGTAATATCATTTAAATCATATGCAACAAAAGTGGTAGAACAGGGAAAGGGGCCCCTGGGTGGCTCAGTCGGTTAAGCGTCTGCCTTCAGCTCAGGTCATGATCCCAGGGTCCTGGGATCGAGCCCCACATCGGGCTCCCTGCTCAGGGAGGAGCCTGCTCCTCCCTCTCCCTCTGCTGTCGCTCCACCTGCTTGTGCTCTCTGTCAAATAAAATCTTAAAAAAAAAAAAAAAACAAGGAAAAATCGACACATTCATAATCACAATGTAAGAATTTAAGTTAACTGTTGGGAACCATATTCAGTAACAAAATATAACTGGAGATACAGAAAATCTGAATAAAAATATTAACTGTCTAGATTATTTATAAGCATATTCACATAACTGAAAACAGAATACACATTCTTTCCAAACAAACATGGAACATTTACAAAGTTGAACATGTGGTAGTCCAAACAAGTAGTTTTCAAGCTCTTAAATATAATACCATATGGCCATTATCAGTATCAGAAATGAAAAAAAAAGATTAAAAATAAAAGAGACAAACTTTAAATTATGATCAAGGAGATAGAAAATACACAACTGTATCTTAAGTATAAAAGACGACTTAACTATAAGGATAATGATTGTAATACTGTCCCATTTTTTTTTATTTAATCCCATAACAAAGGTCATTATACTTTCTGCAAGCCCTGAAAAATTGGCACTTGTGTTTCCACCTCTTACTGTTCCCAAGAGAAAAATAAGTGTTTTTATTTTGATTGGTGATATTGGTGATACTGGGGAAATGAGCAAGTATAATTCAGTTGAGTTTGGATTCTTTTTGGGTGCTGTATTATCCATAATAATTTGAACATACACTGTCATCAATCTGGAGAAGTTACTGAAAGTAGGCTCTGTGTCTGTATAAGGAAATTTATAATTCTGTAGCTGTTCAGCCTACAACTGGATTTGCAAGTTAGGTACAGGATATAGAAGGATAGGGAAATCCATTGCAATTTGAGGTGCAGGCTATATTTTCTGATACAGCTCAATCAAATATAAGTGGATATTTTAACCCCTGATAATTGAGGATAATTTCCATTGTATATCATTTTTCTTCAAAATCCTTACTTTGACTACATACTTAGTCAAAAAGGGCTTTAGGACTATAAGCAGGCTTATATCGAGGCAGGTGGCCTTGAAACTCATAGTGATAAGTCAAGTTTCTACTCACAAAGCTTAGGAAAAATGTATATATTTCTATTCCTATTCATTTTAACCTATCTGTCTCTAGCTCTATCTCAGCTTAGGAGTTTAACAAATTGAGCACCTTAGTAGGGTACTTTTTTTTTTTAACATTTTTAAAATTGGTTTCAGGAATAGAATTTAGTGATTCAGCATTTACATATAACACCCAATGCTCTACACAAGTCCCCTCCTTAACACCAATTTAGCCAATCCCTTACCCAGTTCCCCTCCAGCAACCCACATGTGTTCTCTATAGTTCAGAGTCTTACAGTTGGGGCACCTGGTTGGCTCAGTCGGTTGAGTATCCAATTCTTGATTTCAGCTCAGGTCATGATCTTGGGGTCATGAGATGTAGCACTGCATTGGGGCTTGTCCCTCTCCCTCTGCTCCTACCCCTGCTCTTCCTCTCTCTCTCAAATAAATAAATAAAATCTTAAAGAACAAAAGAGGGTCTTATAGAGGTTTGCTTCCCTCTTTTTTTTTCTACTTCCCCTATGTTCATCTGTTTTGTTTCTTAAATTCCACATGAGTAAAATCATATTGTATTTATCTTTCTCCGATGGATTTATTTCACTTAACATAGTACACTCTAGCTCCATCATTGCAAATGGCAAGATTTCATTCTTTTTATGACTAATATTCCATTGTGTGTATATATATATATATATATATATATATATATATATATATATATATATATATATATATATACCACATCCTCTTTATCCATTCATCAGTTGATGGACATTGGGCTCTTTCCAAAATTTGGCTACTATTGATAATGCTACTATAAACATTAGGGTGCATATGCCCCTTTAAATCAGTATTTTTGTATCCTTTGGGTAAATACCTACTAATGTGATTGCTGGGTTGTAGGGTAGTTCTATTTTTAACTTTTTGAAGAACCTCTATACTGTTTTCCAGAGTGGCTGCACTAGTTTGCATTCCCACAAACAGTGTAAGAGAGTTCCCCTTTCTTCATATCCTTGCTAACATGTACTGTTTCCCTGACTTGTTAATTTTAGCCATTCTGACTGGTGTGAGGTGGTGTCTCATTGTGGTTTTGATTTGTATTTCCCTGATCATGAATGATGTTGAGCATCTTTTCATGTGTCTATTGGCCATCTGGATGTCTTTGGAAAAATGTCTATTCATGTCTTCTGCCCATTTCTTAACTGAATTATTTGCATTTTGGGTGTTGAATTTTTTTTTTTAATATAGATTTTGGATACTAACCCTTATCAGATATGCCATCTGCCGATATCTTCTCCTATTCTATAGACTGCCTTTTAGTTTTATTGTTTCCTTTGCTATGCAGAAACCTTTATCTTCCTGGAGTCTCAGTAGTTCATTTTTGCTTTTGTTTCCCTTGCCAAAGGAGACATGTTTATAAGAAGTTGCTATGGCCAAGGTCAAAGTGATTACTGCCTGTGTTCTCCTCTAGGATTTTGATGGTTTCCTGCTTCATATTCAGATCTCTGATTCATTTTGAATTTATTTTTGTGTATGGTGTAAGAAAGTGGTCCAGTTTCATTCATCTACATGTTGCTGTCCAGTTTTCCCAATATTATTTGTTGAAAGAGACAGTGCTTTTTGCTTTGGATATTCTTTCCTGCTTTGTCAAAGATTAACTAATCTTTTTTTTAAAGATTTTATTTATTTATTTGAGAGAGAGAGAGAATGAGAGAGAGCACGAGAGGGAAAGGGTCAGAGGGAGAAGCAGACTCCCTGCTGAGCAGGGAGCCCGATGTGGGACATGATCCCGGGACTCCAGGACCATGACCTTAGCCGAAGGCAGTCGCTTAACCAACTGAGCCACCCAGGCGCCCCAAAGATTAACTAATCTTTGACCATATAGTTGTGGGTCTATTTCTGGGTTTCCTATTCTGTTCTGAATGTATATGTTAAATCCATCTGGCCCAGTGTGTCATTCAAACCCATTGTTTCCTTCTTGATTTTCTGCTTTGATGATCTGTCCATTGCTGTAGGTGGCTACTATTATTGATTATTATCCAGGTGTTTATGTTTGTTATTGATTTTTTGGGTGCTCCCAAGTTAGGGGCATAAATGTTTACACTTGTTAGATCTTTTTGTTGGATAGATCCCTTTATTATGATTTAGTGACTGTCTCTTTTTACAGTCTTTGGTTTAAAATCTGGTTTGTTTGATATAAGTATGGCTACCCTGGCTTTCTTTTAACATCCATTAACATGATAGATCATTCTCCATCCCCTCACTTTCAATCAGCAGGTATCCTTACACCTAAAATCAGTCTCTTGTAAGCAGCATACAGATGGGTTTTTTTTTTTTAATCCATTCTGATACCGTATTGGAAGATTTAGTCCATTTACATTCAGAGTGATTATTTTTTTTTAAAGATTTATTTATTTATTTATTTATTTGAGAGAGAGAGAATGAGAGATAGAGAGCACGAGAGGGGAGAGGGTCAGAGGGAGAAGCAGACTCCCTGCTGAGCAGGGAGCCCGATGCGGGACTCGATCCCGGGACTCCAGGATCATGACCTGAGCCTAAGGCAGTCGCTGAACCAACTGAGCCACCCAGGCGCCCCTACATTCAGAGTGATTATTGATAGATATGAATTTAGTGCCATTGTATTCCCAATAAAGTCACTGTTTCTGGAGATTTTCTCTGTTCCTTCTAGTCTTCGTTGCTTTTGGTCTTTCTTTCCCACTCAAAGACTCCTCTTTATTATTACTTGCAGGGCTGGTTTAGTGGTCATGAACTCCTTTAGTTTGTGTTTGTCTGGGAAACTCTTCACCTCTCCTTCTATTCTGAATTACAGTCTTGCTGGATAAAGTATTCTTGGCTGCATATTTTCCCCATTTAGCACTTTGAAATTACCATGTCACTCTCTTCTAGCCTGCCACGTTTCTGTGGAGAGATCTCCAGTTAGCCTGAATTGTCTTCCCTTACAGGTTAGGGATTTCCTTTCCCTTGCTGCTTTCAGGATTCTTTCCTTATCTCTGTACTTATAAATTTTACTGTGATGTGTCTTGGTGGTGTCCAGCTTTTGTTGACTTTGATGTAAGTTATCTATGCCTCCTGGATTTGGATGTCTGTTTCTTTCCCCAGATTAGGGAAGTTTTCAGCTTTAATTTGTTCAAATAAACCTTCTGCCCCTTTTCCTCTCTCTTCTTCCTCTGGAACTTTTTTTTTTTTTTTTTAAAGATTTTATTTATTTATTCATGAGAGACAGAGGAGGAGAGAGAGAGAGGGAGAGAGAGAGAGAGAGAGAAGCAGAGGGAGAAGCAGGCTCCCAAGGAGCAGGGAGCCCGATGCGGGACTCGATCCCAGGACCCTGGGATCATGACCTGAGCCGAAGGCAGACGCTTAACCATCTGAGCCACCCAGGCGCCCCCTCTGGGACTTTTACGATATGAATATTATGCTTTATGAGTCACTGAGTTCCCTAAGTCTACATTCATTATCTAATGCTTTGCTTTCTCTCTTCTATTTAGCTTATTTTCATAATTTTTATCTTCTATATCATGTATTTGTTCCTTTGCTTCTTCCCCTTGTGGTCATTACATCCACTCGGTTTTGCGTCTTGGTTATAGCATTTTTTATTTTGGCCTGACTAGTTTTTAGGTCTTTTATCTCTGTGGCAAGGGTCTCCCAGGTTTCTTCCAAGTTTTTCTCAAGCCTAGCTAGGAAAATCAAACATTTCAGTCACATATCTATAAGCTATCTTTGACTTGAGCCTTGAATTTTTTTCCTAAACAGACTTTTAATGCCATCTCTATATGGTCAACTGAACACATTCAGTTTTTAATCATAAATGAATGTACCCATATTTATAAATGGAACATGATCAGATTTATATTTCATCCTTCTTGGCCTAACAATCTATTTCCATTCAAGATTCTCAAACTTGAACTGATTATATATAATATGTATTAATATTAATAATTACATATATATGTATATATATATATATATATACACACACACACATACATAACATCAAATTGTACAGCTCATTTCTTCCTGGAAATATGAGTTGGGATATAATTCTCATTAAGAACTTGGGGCTGGGGGTGGGGCAGAGCAAGATGGCTGCAGAGTAGGAGACATGGATTTCATCTGGTCTCAGGAATTCAGCTGAATAGGGATCAAAGCATTCTGAACACCTATGAACTCAACAGGAGATCGAAAAAGAGAGTAGCAACAACTCTCTGAACAGAAAAGCAACCACTTTCTGGAGGGTAGGACGTGTGGAGAAGTGAATCCAAGGTGATATTCGGGAGGATAGATGGCGGGGGAGGGGGCTTCCATCTGCCGCTTCTGGCAAGTGATAGAGCAGCAGAACTTTTAGAAATTGGCTGCGCTCAGGGACGTTGCTCCACTGGCTAAGCTGGGGGTGGAACCCTCGTGGGACAGTGTGGTTTCAGGACCCTTGGGGTCACAGAAAGACGGGGTGCCTGAGTATGGCAGAGCTCCCAGGTATCAGAGCGGGGAAGCTGGCTGCAGAGACAGAGCCAAGGCACGGGCTCTCAGCTCGGGGTTGCCATAAACTGATCGGCGACACAGTCAGGCCACTGCTCCTCCAGCAGGGACCCAACAAGCGGCAGAGCTGGAGAGATTCCCCTTCCTCCCCCGGGAGGAGTGGCGTGGGAGCGCACTGCAGGGATCTGCTGGGTTTGGAGACGCCACATCGAGTCGGGTGCCAGAGCTAGAAATGCTCGGTCACAGGCTGGGTGAGCATGGAGTGCGGCCGGAGACAGAGGAGACGGGAGTGACTGCTTTTCTCTGGGGGCGCACTGAGGAGTGGGGCCCCGAGTTCTCGGCTCCTCAGGGGTGGTGATTGGGAGGCCGCCATTTTCACTGTCGTCCTCCAAAGCTGTACGGAAAACTTACAGGGAACAAAAGCTCCTGAGAGCAAACCCGAGCAGATTGCTTAACCCAGACCAGGTATGGGCAGGGCAATTCCGCCTCTGGCAAAGACATTTGACAACCACGGCAACAGGCCCCTCCCCCAGAAGATCAGCATGAACAGCCAGGCAAGACCAAGTTTACCGATCAATGAGAACCGGCAGAAGTCCAGAACTAGGGGAATGCTGCACATAGAATTCATGGCTTTTTTTTTTACCATGATTCATTAGTCTTTCAAGTTAATTTTTTTAACTGTTTTTTTTTTTTGAATTTTTCTGTTTCCCTTTTCAACCAACATTTTATCAATCCCTTTTAAAAAAATTTTTTTATTTTTCATTTTGAGTCATATTCTATCCCTTCATAGTAGTTACCCTTATTTTTGGCACATATATATATATATATATATATAAGTTGTTCTCTCTTTAAAATTTTGAGATACAGTTTCTTCTAACAGATCAAAATATATCCTAAATCTCTAGTTTCTAGCTTTGGTCTAGTCTCCTGCCTGATCACATTCTCTCCCTTTTTTTTCATTGTTTCCTTTTTTTTTTTAAATCCTCTTCTTTCTTTTTTCAAACATCTTAGCGATTCCTTTTTAAATTTTTTTTATAATTTTCATCTTTACAGTCATATTCCATCTCTTCATCGTATCAACCCTTATTTTGTACATATATGTCTTTCTTTCTTTAAAATTTTAGGAGGCACTTTCTTCTAACAGACCAAAATACAACCAAAATCTAGTGTGTGGCAATGATCTATGCACCAGCCTGATCATATTTGATCATATTCTGTTTTTCTTGTTTTGTTCTGTTTTTGTTTGTTTTTATCTTTTTTCTTTTTTTCTTTTCTCTCTTTTTTCTTTCTTTCCCTTTCTTTTCCCCTGGTTTCAGGTCTTTTCTGATTTGGTTAGAGTATATTTTCTGGGGACGTTGTTAACCTGTTAGCATTTTGTTCTCTCATTCATCTATTCTCTTCTGGACAAAAAGACAAGATGAAAAAAATCACCTCAACAAAAAGAACAAGAGGTAGTACCATCTGCCAGGGACCTACTCAATACAGACATTAGTGTGATGTTGGACCTAGAGTTCAGAATCATGACTTTAAAGATACTAGCTGGGCCTGAAAAAAGCATGGAAGTTATTAGAGAAACCCATTCTGGAGAAATAAAAGAACTAAAATCTAACCAAGTTGAAATCAAAAAGGCTATTAATGAAGTGCAATCAAAAATGGGGGCACTAACTGCTAGGACAAATGAGGCAGAAGAGAAAAATCAGCAATATAGAAGACCAAATGATGGAAAATAAAGAAGCTGAGGAAAAGAAAGATAAACAACTACTGGATCACAAGGGCAGAATTCGAGAGAGAAGCGATACGATAAGACAAAACAACATTAGAATAATTGGGATCCCAGAAGAAGAAGAAAGAGAGAGAGGGGCAGAAGGTATATCGGAGCAAATTATAGCAGAGAACTTCCCTAATGTGGGGAAGGAAACAGGCATCAAAATCCAGGAGGCACAGAGAACCCCTCTCAAAATCAATAAAAACAGGTCAACACCCCGACATCTAATAGTAAAACTTACAAGTCTCAGAGACAAAGAGAAAATCCTGAAAGCAGCTCAGGAGAAGAGATATGTAACCTATAATGGTAGAAACATTAGATTGACAACAGGCCTATCCAAAGAGACCTGGCAGGCCAGAAAGGACTGGCATGATACCTTCAGAGAACTAAATGAGAAAAATATGTAGCCAAGAATACTATATCCAGCTAGGCTGTCATTGAAAATAGAAGGAGAGATAAAAAGCTTCCAGGACAAACAAAAACTAAAGGAATTTGCAAACATGAAACCAGCCCTCCAAGGAATATTGAAAGGGGTCCTCTAAGCAAAGAGAGAGCCTAAAAGCAGTATAGACCAGAAAGGAACACCGACAATATACAGTAACAGTCACCTTACAGGCAATACAAAGGCACTAAATTCCTATCTTTCAATGGTTACCCTGAATGTAAATGGACTAAATGTCCCAATCAAAAGACACAGGCTATCAGATTGGATTAAATAAACAAGACCCTTTGATATGCTGTCTGCAAGAAACTCATTTTAGACCCAAAGACACCCCCAACATTGAAAGTGAAGGGGTGGAAAACAATTTACCATGCTAATGGACACCAAAAGAAAGCTGGGGTGGCAATTCTTATATCAGACAAATTAGAATTTAAAACAAAGACTGTAATAAGAGAGGGCGCCTGGGTGGCTCGGTTGGTTAAGCAACTGCCTTCGGCTCAGGTCATGATCCTGGGGTCCCAGGATCAAGTCCTGCATCGGGCTCCCTGCTCGGCGGGGAGCCTGCTTCTTCCTCTGGCCCTCACCCCTCTCATGTACTCTCTCTCTCATTCTTGCTCTCTCAAATAAATAAATCTTTAAAAAAAAAAACTGTAATATGAGGAAGGACACTATATCCTACTTAAAGGGTTTATCCAACAAGAAGATCTAACAATTGTAAATATCTATGCCCCTAACATGGGAGCAGCCAATTATATAAGGCAATTAATAACAAAAGCAAAGAAACACATTGACAACAATACAATAATAGTGGGGGAATTTAACACCCCCCTCACTGAAATGGACATAATCTAAGCAAAAGATCAACAAGGAAATAAAGACTTTAAACAACACACTGGAACAAATGGACTTCACAGACATATTCAGAACATTCCATCCCAAAGCAATGGAATACACATTCTTCTCTAGTGCCCATGGAACATTCTCCAGTATAGATCACATCCTAGGTCACAAATCAGGTCTCAACTGGTACCAAAAGACTGGGATTATTCCCTGCATATTTTCAGACCACAATGCTTTGAAACTAGAAGTCAATCAAAGAGGAAAGTCAGAAAAAACTCAAATACATGGAGGCTAAAGAGCATCCTACTAAAGAATGAATGGGTCAACCAGGAAATTAAGAAGAATTAAAAAAAAATTCATGGAAAGCAATGAAAATGAAAACACAACTGTTCAAATCTTTGGGATGCAGCAAAGGCAGTCCTGAGAGGAAAGTATATAGCAATACAAGCCTTTCTCAAGAAACAAGAAAAGTCTCAAATATACAACCTAACCCTACACCTAAAGGAGCTAGAGAAAAAACAGCAAATAAAGCCTAAACCCATCAGGAGAAGAGAAATAATAAAGATCACAGTAGAAATAAATGAAATAGAAACCAAAAGAATGGTAGAACAGATCAACGAAACTAGGAGCTTGTTCTTTGGAAGTATTAACAAGATTGATAAACCCCTGGCCAGACTTATCAAAAAGAAAAATGACCCAAATCAACAAAATCATGAATGAAAGGGGAGAGATCACAACCAACACCAAAGAAATACAATTATTAGAACATATTATGAGGAACTCTTTGCCAGCATATTAGATAACCTGGAAGAAATGGATGCATTCCTAGAGATGTATCAACTACCAAAATTGAACCAGGAAGTAATAGAAAACCTGAACAGACCTATAACCACTAAGGAAATTGAAGCAGTTATCAAAAATCGCCCAATAAACAAAAGTCCAGGGCCAGATGGCTTCCCAGGGGAATTCTACCAAACATTTAAAGAAGAATTAATACCTATTCTCCTGAAACTGTTCCAAAAAATAGAAATGGAAGGAAAACTTCCAAACTCATTTTATGAAGCCACCATTACCTTGATCCCCAAACCAGACAAAGACCCCATCAAAAAGGAGAATTACAAACCAATATCCTTGATGAACACAGATGCAAAAATTCTCATCAAAATACTAGCCAATAGGATCCAACAGTACATTAAAAGGATTATTCACCATGACCAAGTGGGATTTAACCCTGGGCTGCAAGGTTGGTTCAACATGCACAAATCAATCAACGTGATACAACACATTAACAAAAGAAAGAACAAGAATCATATGATCCTCTCAATAGATGCAGAAAAAGCATTTGACAAAGTACAGCATCCTTTCTTGATCAAAACTCTTCAGAATATAGGGATAGAGGGTACATACCTCAATATCATAAAAGCCATCTATGAAAAACCTACAGCAAATATCATTCTCAATGGGGAAAAACTGAGATCTTTCCCCCTAAGGTCAGGAACGTGGCAGGGATGTCCACTATCACCACTGCTATTCAACATAGTATTACAAGTCCTAGCCACAGCAATCAGACAACAAAAAGAAATCAAAGGCATCCAAATCGGCAAAGAGGAAGTCAAACTCTCACTCTTTGCAGATGATATGCTACTTTATGTGGAAAAGCCAAAAGACTCCACCCCAAAACTGCTAGAACTCATACAGGAATTCAGTAAAGTAGCAGGATATAAAATCAATGCACAGAAATCAGTGGCATTCCTATACATCAACAAGACAGAAGAGAGAGAAATTAAGGAGTCGATCCCATTTACAATTACACCCAAAACCATAAGATACCTAGCAATAAATCTAACCAAAGAGGCAAAGGATCTGTACTCAGAAAACTATAAAATACTCATGAAAGAAATTGAGGAAGACACAAAGAATTGGAAAAACGTTCCATGCTCATGGATTGGAAGAACTTTGTGAAGATGTCCATGCTACCTACAGCAATCTACACATTCAGTGCAATCCCCATGAAAAGACCATCCACTTTTTTCAAAGAAATGGAACAAATAATCCTAAAATTTGTATGGAACCAGAAGAGACCCCGAATAGCCAGAGGAATCCTGAAAAAGAAGAGCAAAGCTGGCGGCATCACAATTCCGGACTTCCAGCTCTATTACAAAGCTGTCATCATCAAGACAGTATGGTACTGGCACAAAAACAGACACATAGATCAATGGGACAGAATCGAGAGCCCAGAATTGGACCCTCAAGTCTATGGTCAACTAATCTTCGACAAAGCAGGAAGAATGTCCAAGGGAAAAAAGACAGTCTCTTCAACAAATGGTGTTGGGAAAATTGGACAGCCCCATGCAGAAGAATGAAACTGGACCATTTCCTTACACCACACACAAAAATAGACTCCAAATGGTTGAAAGACCTAGATGTGAGACAGGAGTCCATCAAAATCCTAAAGGAGAACACAGGCAGCAACCTCTTCGACCTCAGACGCAGCAACTTCTTCCTAGAAACATCACCAAAGGCAAGGGAAGCAAGGGCAAAAATGAACAATTGGGATTTCATCAAGGTAAAAAGTTTTTGCACAGCAAAAGAAACAGTCCACAAAACCAAAAGACAACCGACAGAATGGGAGAAAATATTTGCAAATGACATATCAGATAAAGGGCTAGTATCCAAAATCTATAAAGAACTTATCAAACTCAACACCCAAAGAAGAAATGATCCAGTCAAGAAATGGGCAGAAGACATGAACAGACGTTTTTCCAAAGAAGACATCCAAATGGCCAACAGACACACGGAAAAGTGCTCAATGTCACTTGGCATCAGGGAAATCCAAATCAAAACCTCAATGTGATACCACCTCACAGCAGTCAGAATGACTAAAATTAACAAGTCAGGAAATGACAGATATTTGCAGGGATGTGGAGAAAGGGGTACACTCCTACACTGTTGATGGGAATGCAAGCTGGTGCAACCACTCTGGAAAATAGTATGGAGGTTCCTCAAAAAGTTGAAAATAGAGCTACCATACAATCCAGCAATTGCACTACTGGGTATTTACCCCAAAGATACAAATGTAGGGATCCGAAGGGGTATGTGCACCCCAATGTTTATAGCAGCAATGTCCACAATAGCCAAACTGTGGAAAGAGCCAAGATGTCCATCGACAGATGAATGGATAAAGAAGGGGTGGTATATATACAGAATGGAATATTATGCAGGCATCAAAAGGAATGAGATCTTGCCATTTGCAACGACGTGGATGGAATTGGAGGATGTTATGCTGAGTGAAATAAGTCAATCAGAGAAAGACCTGTATCATATGACCTCACTGATATGAGGAATTCTTAATCTCAGGAAACAAACCGAGGATTGCTGGAGTGGTGGGGGGTGGGAGGGATGGGGTGGCTGGGTGATAGACACTGGGGAGGGTATGTGCTATGGTGAGCGCTGTGAATTGTGCAAGACTGTTGAATCACAGATCTGTACCTCTGAAACAAATAATGCAATATATGTTAAGAAAAAAAAGAAGAAGATAGCAGGAGGGGAAGAATGAAGGGGGGAAATCGGCGGGAGAGATGAACCATGAGAGATGGACTCTGAAAAACAAACTGAGTGTTCTAGGGGGGAGGGGGTTGGAGGGATGGGTTAGCCTGGTGATGGATATTAAAGGGGGCACATTCTGCATGGAGCACTGGTTATTATGCAGAAACAATGAATCATGGAACACTACATCAAACACTAATGATGTAATGTATGGTGATTAACATAACACTAAAAAATTTAAGGGGAAATAAAATAAATAAATGGAAACAATAGAAAACAAAGAACTTGGGGCTAATAAAGGTATAGTGGTGGTGGGACCAATCACTTGTGAGGTAGCTTCCCCAGGTGAAATCCTTTATTATTGTTTTATAATGATGCAGAAAGGTCTTAATAGTTGGGGAAGTGAAGATGGAGGACCACTTCTTGTGGCAAGGGAAAGTCAAGAGGGTTTAGTTCAAATTTGTCAGCTTTGTGTCTCTCTCCGAAATGTCCCATCCATATTTCTGACCTCAATAGTTTCCTCCAGTGCCCTTGATATAACAAAAGATCACGTAGTTTTAATGTCTGTTTGGCACTGCAACTATGTAATGCTTTTATTCACTAGGCATAGATCTCTGCATTGCAATTACAGGAGATGGAAACTCTTTTAGAGCTGTCAGGGCTGTCTGATTTTCCCCAGGTTGAGTAGCATATATACAGCTTTCAGTTTCTCCTTCTCTATCTAAGCTCTTTAGGATCATGGGAGCAGGTAAGCTAGCCCTGTTACCTTATAATCACTCTTGTCATTATAATGACTAAGGGCCAAATCTACAAGATCTTCTAATGTCAACTTCTATTTGTACTCCAACCCATGCTATTTCTGATAGTCATTTGACCAAGTGTGATGAGATTATATCAAAAGAAGGCAGCAGTATTGGAACCTGCAATGAGAGAAAGCATGTGCAGAGGGCAGCTTAACAGTAGGGTTGCTTTTCAATTGAATGAGGCAGACAGCCTATTCAAAATGAAGGAGGGAACAGGGGAATAAATGCCCAGAATTCACTCATCTTCCTCTGATTTATTCCAGTTGACTATATCCAACCGAAAGCCAAGGGGCAACAAAATCTCTTGATACACAACCCAACAGGTCAGCCTTCTAAGGAGATCTGAGTGTTTCTAGAGGGACAAAGAAGAAATACCTTGCATATTCTGCAAGATTATAAATGTTCAAATTTGTAATAATTAACTCACAAGTCACTTTATTCAGTGATATGCTCTTATCAAGCCTTTCTTGATTTGGAGGGTTTTGGTATTCTAGTTGGTTGGAAGCCAGTTTTTCTATATATTATGGCATAAAAATAATCTCATTACATTAAAATCAAATTTTTGGGAAGAATATGAATTATATTTTTAGGAAGTCCTACTGCCATATTAGCATTCCATATAAATGAGACTCAAGGACAACTCTCAATTTCCAAATAGAGATATAACTTTTTGCTTCTCACATTTAGTATTTAAAGCATATGGGTCTCACTTTAACCAACAACAGAAATTTTACATTAGAATTCTATTTAAAAATTTCAGTACTAATTGACTAAAATCTAGAAACTGCCAAGGGTTGGCTCGAGACTTGTGAAATTTCAAAGAGAAAGAGAGTTCAACAGATGTATTAACTATCTGTTCTTATGTCTGTAAGTTCCAGTACTAACATAGATAACTGGATATATTTTCTCAAATAATTAATGTTTTCACTAAGGTATTAAAGTTATTCCCTTAGTTTCCATAATTATAATTATATACTAAGAGTTATAGAATATTTAGTATGTGCCAGGCACAGATCAAAGATCTTTACATGCATTAATTTAGTCCTCACAAAAACCCTTTGCATAGCTACCTATTTGAATAATATTTGTGCATCTTTTAGAAAATAAGACATCATCTATAGTGTTGACCTTTACAACACAAATAAGACATACGGTAAATTTTCTGCTTTACAAAATTCTATGAAAAGCACATTTTTTTCTTCCTTCAGCTAGTTTGTGTTTATGTATTTTGGAATAGATGATAAGTTACACATTTATATCTTAAAATTTTAAATATATATTTTTCAAGTTTAGAATTAAATTCAGAGTGCAATAAGTACAGCTCAGGTGCCTAATAGTATGTACTTTCTCTGCTTACTTTACATGATTTTTATTCTGTTGTATATCCCAAATGGCCATATTTTGCATTAAGTTCAATCTTACTATAAGTTTCCTTCCATTCTATTTGAAATATATAGCATATATATTCTTAATAAGGTAAAATTAATCTCAAAAGCCTGGTAATACTCTCAGCAGGAACTCTCGCTTTGTTTATTAGCGATACAGAGATGTTTTTCCTCCCGCCTATAAGAATGTATCATTAAGAGCAATTTCAGGCATATTAAAAAAAAACAATTGTTTCATATACCTAGACATTGGATTATTACATAAATGTATATCCTTATGAATATTAATGAGTATCTCAAAGCACTTATTCAGACTTATTCTGATTGTCTTATTTCTAAGCCTATAAATAGCTAACATGCATATAATAAGTGCAACCATCTTCAGTATAAATATATATGACTATGAACATATATCTCTGCCATTCATATTATGGAACAGTCTTGCTGAAATGACAGATAAAACCATAGAAGGTATCTATCTATTTGTGAAGAAGGCTATGGAATCATGTACTTTTTAGAATACATTTTGGTTTGAGGAAAAAAAAGAAACAAGGGCAAGTTCTTTTTATTCTTATTATCCAGGAAAGCACCATTATTATATTGATGAACTCTTGATCTGTTGAAGCAATATTCTGGAGCCTAGACTTTTGGAGACTCCCATCAGCCTACTGACAAATGCTTCCCTGGTTAATGTGGTTTATGGGTAGTAAAACCTGCTCTGCTGCTTATCATTCATTTTTGCTTTCAAATTTGCCTGCTACCCTTGTGTACCTTGCTGTCTGCCTGGGCTGTTAACTTTGTTTAGACTATCTCAAAAGATCTTCATGCCCTCAGGCTTCCATTTGGTTTGCACTAATGGAGAGCTCCAGAAGATTACAGGGAAAAAGGAGTTTAAAGTCAGGTTATATATCCTCCCAGGTACCTCCTTGCATAATCAATGGATTGTATTCCTTTAGGTTAGTCCTGGCTTCTCCACAAGACTCTCTGCTTCCAGGTTCTGAAAACTTCTTTTTTCTTACCTCTTCAGGTCTAGGAATGGTAATAGTTCTTCATTCTTTGCTGTGGGTGCTACAACATTCTTTATGGATTCCTAACACTCTGTCCGCACTTTCACACATTTTCTCTATCAAACTGACCTCAAGTTATCCTGATATAAGTGTTTCATCTGTTTCTTTTTAGAATTCTGACTAATATAAACAGCTTATCAGCTTTGCTTTATCAGTCTCAGGGCCTCATGCCCTAATCCACTGCCCACGTTATATTGGTTGCATCTGGCCTGCTTGATCCACTGTGACAGTACATCTTATGGCACATTGTATTATTTGAAGTTTTGATTCTGGTAACCTTTCTTTTTTTTTATCTCAATCAGCCTTGGCTGTCATCAAACAGCATCCTTTAATGCAGCAGATGACTGGGCAAGGCATTGCCATTTATTGTCCACAGCCAGACAGGAAGCCTTGAGTTATAGAATCATGATTTTTTCTATGATCATCTGCCTGAGTTCAAAGCTATGCTGTTCATAACACTACTGGCTTCCTTTTTATTATCTAGAGCATGTTATTTCAATATGCATGCAGATGAGGAGACAAGGAACACTAGCACTATATAAGTCTAATTTGTATTTAAAAGATATCACAGTGAAATAAGTCAATCGGAGAAAGACAATTATCATATAGTTTTACTCATATGTGGAATATAAGAAACAGTGCAGAAAACCATCAGGGAAGGGAGGGAAAACTGGATGGGAAGAAATCAGAGAGGGAGACAAAACTTGAGAGACCCTTAATTATGGAAAACAAACTGAGAGTTGCTAAAGGGTAGGTGGGTGGGGGGGATGGGGTGACTGGGTGACGGGCATTAAGAAGGGCACGGGAAGTGATGAACACTGGCTATTATATGTAACTGATGAATTGTTGAACACTACATCTGAAACTAATGATGTACTATGTGGTGGCTAATTGAATTTAAATTAAAAAAAGGAGATCACATTGGGATAATTTTCTAAGTATATTCTGGTATTTTTAGGATATTATTGCCTATCTAGCTATTTGTGACTTCCTCTTTACATCTGCCAAATTTTAAAGTTTAAGTCATAACCATCCTAGGTCAACATTTTGTCATGGCTCACAAGATCTTTTACAGTCTACCTATACCTTATCTTCCCAAACAGAAACAATTGAGGGGTCATGTGTTAAAATTACATGATTTCCCCCTTTTATGGCCCTTGTAAGAAAAAAAAATATGATCCTTGTGAAATTTTCCACTAAGTCTCCCCTTGAGTGGTGAATGCCTATTCTAAGGAGAATTTATCACCCTTTTAAAGAAAGTATAACTGGGGCGCCTGAGTGGCTCAGATGGTTAAGCGTCTGCCTTCGGCTCAGGTCATGATCCCGGATTCCTGGGATCAAGACCCACATCGGGCTCCTGGCTCAGCGAGGAGCCTGCTTCTCCCTCTCCCTCTGCCTCTCTCCCTGCTCATGCTTTCTCTCTCTCTCTCTCTCTCTGTATCTCTGTGTCTCAAATGAGTAAATAAAATTTAAAAAAAAAATAAAGAAAGTATAACTTCATAACAGGTTTGTTCCACTCCAATTTAACATTTCTCTGCAACTGGAAAATTCCCCATGGCACTATCCCCCAATATACCAACAAAGTCTTTGATAAGTGACATAGTTTGTGACTCAAACCTAGCAGCACTAGTGTATATGACTAGAATCTTCATTATTCAGCCTGGAATTTGTGTCATATCCCTGTATCCTTAGAGACAGGACCATTCCCTTCCTGTGGAATCTTTTGGCTCCACACTCTGAAGAAGAGGATCATTCAGTGCAAGACTTCTATTTTCTCCCTTATAAAGAACTAGGTTTCTGGATAAATGATTATTTCCAGGTCTAGGGCAGGAAATGTACAAGATGAGCCTAATATCTCACTAGGTCTGAAACTAAAAAAGTGTGCAAAGAATGAAGGATATGTGAAAAAAAGTAAATAGAAGCAGCCTAAAATAGCCCCTATGAGTTGAATCTGGGACAATATGAGCATCAACATAATGACGGTAATGGATTTATCCTACAAAATAAGAATCCACTAGTCCTATATGCATGAAGAACTGCAAGCTCTAAAGTAGGTTTCCAAACACTGAATGAAGAATGATGAAATTAAGAAAATCACCATTTTACAAATACCACAGTAATAATTGATTAGTAAGAATCACCAATGTATAAAACTAGTGGCCAAAATTTGATGAACTATAAGATATCTATGTATTCTCAAAGTATCTCTCCCACAAAATACTTAGTAAAAATGGAAAACTAGTAACTTTACAATGTAAAATCTTGTATACATTATCTTAACTAAATGATAAAAGTTAACATCACCAATAATGGACAGACCTATAATCTGTGTTTTATAGAATTTTAAATATTTTTTGCTCTAAAGGGTATTATTTAGGCAAATGTGACTAAGACCTGTAGAATAACTAATAATTTTTATCAACTATAATTTATCGATTTTGGTAATTGTACTGTATTAGTAAAACAATGAATCTTTTTAGTAAATACATGGTGAAGTATCTGAGTAAAAGGGCACCGTGTGTACAATTTACTCTCAAATGACTTAGGAAAAAAAAAAGTACAGTTATGCAGATTGGTGATAAAGCAAGTATATTAAAGAAGTTACTATTGGGAGATCTGGATAAATGTTATATGGAATTGTTTGATTTTAAACTTTTGTGTGTGTGTGAAATTATCTGAAAAAAAAAAAACAAGAGAAATAAAACACATTTTGTTAGTTTTCGAGGACTGCCATAACAAAATATCATAGACTGCATGGCTTAAACAACAAAAATTAAACAACAAAAATTTTCTCACGATTATGGAGACTAGATCGTCAAGATCAAGAAGTTGGCAAGGTTGGTTTCTTCGTACCTTCTCTCCTTGGCCTATAGATAGCCATTTCTTGTTTTCACATAGTTTTCCTCTATGTGTATTTGTGTCTTAATTTCCTCTTCTTATAAGGATGCCTGTCATATTAGAATAGGGCCCACCCTAATGATCTCATTTTAACTTAATTACTTCTTTAATGACCTATCTTTAAATACAGTCACATTCTGAGGTACTGAAAGTTAGGACTTCAACATATGAATGTGGGGAGGAAACAATCTGGCCCATAGCATGGCTAGCCTTGAAAATTAACAATATTTCATGGCCAATTGATATTAAATATCCTCCTTGAAATCAATCTTACATAATTAAAAAAATTTGCATTAGAAAAAGCATTTTTTATTATCAATAGAGTTAAATTATTTATACATTGGTTTGATTTGCATTACTTTTGAATAAAATTTCTCTAACATTTACCAGTATGTTATTACATACTTCTGTGTATGTATGTATTCCTTTATTTTCATTTAAAAAAATAACTTATTCTTCATTTGTTAGGGAGCATTTAAAACTGAAGCTCAGGAGTTCTAAAGACTTGTTGGATTGTAGGAGGTGGGAAAGAAGCAATGTGTATAAATTATTTTTCATAATTAAAAGTTAAATTTAGAGACCATTACAAGAATCTTTTTGGAATAATGATTGATTCTGAAGTCTGGAAATAGAATACATAGTTTTCCTACCTGACATAAACATTGAAATTTTCTCTAGTAATTAGTATTTTTAGACCCTGTCTTAACACTTTTTGAAGTATTCTTCTCTAGTACTAGTACTGTTTCCCTAGTACAGACTCCTCTGCTCTCACCTAAAGTTTGGCAGTGCCATTCTAAAACAGTCTGTACTCTTATCACTAGGGTTACTCTTTTCCAAATCCAAGTAAGTTACCAGGTGGCTTAATACCATTTAATGGCTCCTGTAAGAGTCTAGAATAATTTGGTTTACAAAGTCCTTGCATAATTATGTGCATACTTACCTTTCCTGATTTCTTTCACCAGTTGTTCCCACATAGTACTTTTTTTTTTTTAAGATTTTATTTATTTGACAGAGAGAGACACAGCGAGAGAGGGAACACAAGCAGGGGGAGTGGCAGAGGGAGAGGCAGGCTTCCTGCAGAGCAGGGAGCCCGATGCGGGGCTCGATCCCAGGACCCTGGGATCATGACCTGAGCCAAAGGCAGATGCTTAACGACTGAGCTACACAGGCGCCCCCCCGCCACATAGTATGTTATGCCAACTCTAACACTTCTTCTCTACCTTTTTCCTTTTCCCTCCTTGCCGCCTTCTACCTTTCTTTCTCCCTCTGTCTTCCTCTTCTCCCACCACCCTGACTCCCCCACCCCAGCACACTCTGCTAGTTCTCATGTGCTTTCTGATCTTAGCTTATACAACTTGTGGCAATTTTTATGGACTTCTGAAATCTGGTCAGTGACTCATTTTTTATCACTATTGATCTATTCTTTATTACATTTTTGGAATTAAGCTATTATACACTCACCATAAAAGCCAGCATTTTAAAGTGTACAACTCAGTGACCTTTTTTCAGTGACCCGTAGTATATTCAGTTTAGTATATTCATTTTAGTATATACTGCACAGGTTGTATGACCATCACCATTATCTAAGTCTAGAACATTTTCATCACCCAACAAGAATTTCCACATCTATAGGTAATCACTCCTCATTCTTGTCTTCCTTTAGCACTTGGCAACCATTAATATATTTTCTGTCTCTATTGTCTATTCTGGATATTGTGCATAAATAGAATCCTAGAACCCATGGTCTTTTGTGTCTGGCTTCTTTTCTAGTATAATGTTTTAAAGATTTATTCATGTTGTAGTATGTATTAATACATCATTCCCTTTTATGACCAAATAATCTAACATATGAAAACACCACATTTAACCATTTACACATTTTGTAACCCACTCATATGAAGTTTCACTTTTTAGCTATTATAAATAATGTTATGAACATTTGTGTACAAGCTTTTGTGTGGAAATAGATTTTCAATTTTCTTGTTTAAATAATAGAATTGCTAGAACATGTGGTAATTCTATGTTTAACTTTTGGAGAAACTGTTAAACTGCTTTCCAAAACCATTTAATCATTTTGTCAACCTGCCAGCAATGTATTAGGGTTCCAATTACTCCCCATCCTCACTAACAAGTTTGTCCTTGTTTTTGTTGATAGCCATGCTAGTGGGTATGAAGTAATATCTCATTTCAGTTTTGATTTGCATTTCCCTAAAAAAATGATATTGGTAACATTTTCATTAGCTTATTTGCCAATTATATATCTTCTTTGAAAAAAATATTTACTCAAATCCTTTATCCATTTTTAAATTGGATTGTTTTTATATTGGTGAGTGGTAAGAGTTCTTAATATATTCTGGATATTAGACCTTAATTAGCTATATGATTTGCAAACATTTTTTTCTCATTCTGTGATTGTCCATTTCTTGATAGTATCTTTTGAAGACACATACTTTAAATTTTACATAGTCCAATTCGTTTTTCTTTTGTTGCTTTGGCTTTTGATGATATATCTAAGAAACTATTGCCTAATTCAAGGTAACAATGAGTTATAAAATTTGTTTTATTCTAAGAGTTTTAAAGTTTGTATTTTATACTTAGTTTAATTCACTTTGAGTTAATTTTTATAAATAATGTAAGCTAAGGGTCCAACTTCATTGTCTCCATGTGGATATCCAGTTTTCTCAGCACTACTTTGTTGAAGACTTTTTTCCACTGAATTGTCTTGGTACTTTTGTCGAAAATTATCTCAGACTTCTCTTTCATATCCTTTATCTCACGTTGTTAGTCGTTTCAGACTGCTGTAATGAAGTAGCAGGTATCAGGTGGTTTAAACAATGGAAATTTATTTTCTCACAGTTTTGGAGGCTAGGAGTCCCAGATCAATGTCCAGCAGGGTCACTTTCTAGTAAGGACTCTCTTCTTGGCTTGCAGATGGCCACCTTCTCACTGTATCTTCACATAACAAAGAGAATTTGCTCTCTTCTGTCTTTGCTTATAAGGACACTAATCCTATTGGATCAGGGCCACATCCTTATGGCCTCATTTAACCTTAATTACATCCATCTCTAAAAACAGTCACATTGGGGGTTGGACTTCAGCATATAAATTTTAAGAGAACAAGAACATTCAATCTGTAAGGCATATCAATATTGAATTTTGTTTGATAAATTGCAAACTCCCTCACAACTAGTAAAGTGTCAAGTATATAATAGCTATTAAGTAAATATTTGTTGAATTCATGAATGATAGTGAATTATAGTGAAGAAAATTGATGAAGATATTTGAAACATGTTTATGGTATGCTTTTTTATGTTATAGTAGATACAAGACAGATTAAAGAACACCTTAGTTAGCTGAGAATGTCCAATTATGGTCACAGGAAAGTAGCAAGAAGATTGTCACAATGCTTTTTCTATCACCCATTTCACTTCATTTTAAAATATTTCAGGGTTCAGAGAACCTATGTGAAGATTTTTTTTCTTATGTTGAATTGAATCTCTCTGAGCCTTTGGGGATTAAAAAAAAATAGGTTACCGAAGTAAGACAGAGCTGAAGAAATTCTTGAGATCTATTAACCATGCAATATCTTAAATGAATATTTTCTATGAGTTTATATTTTTGTGTTAATATTGCATAAAATCATGTGTTGCATGCATTGGAATAGGCCATAAATATATTTCATAATTCAGAGTTCTACCTTTCTATCAAATTATTTATATTTTGCTTTTGATTATTCAGAGGTAGAGAGACAGATTATAAATAGATAATCAGAAATGGATATGAGATTTGGGCTGAAAGCATGTCCCTTTTAAGTATGGCTGCTACTATTTGCACTTTTAATGATATGGATATCTAAAGTATACATTCAAATACATTAAAATGGTTAACAGACACATGATAAATATTCATCATCATTAGCCATCAGGGAAATTCAAATCAAAACCACACTGAGATACTACCTTACACCAGTTAGAATGGCAAAATTGACAAGGCAAGAAACAACAAATGATGGAGAGGTTGTGGAGAAAGGGGAACCCTCTTACACTGTTGGTGGGAATGTAAGTTGGTACAGCCACTTTAGAAAACAGGGTGGAGGTGCCTCAAAAAATTAAAAATAGAGCTACCCTATGACCCAGCAATTGCACTACTATTTACCTCAAAGGCACAGATGTAATGAAAAGAAGGGCCATATGCACCCCAATGTTCATAGCAGCAATGTCCACAATAGCCAAACTGTGGAAAGAGCCGAGATGCCCTTCAACAGATGAATGGATAAAGAAGATGTGGTCCATATATACAGTGGAATATTACTCAGCCATCAGAAAGGATGAATACCCAACTTTTGCATCAGCATGGATGGGACTGGAGGAGATTATGCTAAGTGAAATAAGTCAAGCAGAGAAAGTCAATTATCATATGGTTTCACTTATCTGTGGAACATAAGGAACAGCATGGAGGACATTAGGAGAAGGAAGGGAAAAATGAAGGGTGGGGGAAATCGGAGGGAGAGATGAACCGTGAGAGACTATGGACTCTGAGAAACAAACTGAGGGTTCTAGGGGGGAGGGGGGTAGGGGGATGGGTTAGTGCAGTGGTGGGTATTAAGGAGGGTAAGCACTGCATGGAGCACTGGGTGTTATACAAAAACAATAAATCATGGATCACTACATCAAAATCTAATGATGTATTATATGGTGACTAACATAACATAATAAAATTAAAAAAATAAAACTAAAAACCGCAAAAAAAATAAAGTATACATTCAGTAGTTCACTCATTTATTCAATCATCCAACATGTGTTTTTTGAACACCTATCTATACCAGGTACAGAGGACATATGGATTGATAAGACAAAATTCCTACCTTCGAGGAGCGCACAGTCTAAAGCAAGACACAAAAGGGAAAAAGAAAAAGATACAAATGCATGTAGGGAGTTGTGTACTTACTATGGGGGGATTATTGTATAAGCAATTACATATATTTACTATGTTTTTGTGGAGACGGGGAGGCTTTTAAGGTGAATAGGAACTTACTCTGCTAACTGGGGAGAAGTGGTTTTCCCAGTCAGAAGCAACTACCTGTAGATATAAAGAGAATATCAGGCAAAAAGAACTGCCAGTAATTTAGCCTAGAGAGAGCAATGGATAAATAAAAGGAAACGAAACTAGCAAGATCTGCAAAGCATAGGTCATGAAAGAGGGAGGATTCAATCCTTTATGTATGGGAAACTCAAAGTACTACAAGATTTTAAAACAGAATGATAGCATTTCATTTTAGAGAAATCACTGGGCAATGTAGTGTCATGAGGATAAGATAGGAAGCAGAATTACCAGCAGCCCACAAAAGAACCAGAATTAAGACAATGTCTCCAAAATGATATAAGTATAAGCACTCTGTGACTGAATGTGAGAAATGAAGCAAAATGGTGCCCAGAACAGACTGCTTGGGAGACTAAGATTGGAGTTACATTATGACTTTTCTGGGCTCCAGGCAATTTTGCTTGCATGGGCCACTCCCTCGGGGGGGTTAAAATTTGTTTTATGACTATATTGGCTTAGATAATAATGTTAATATTGCCTATTAAAACACCTTCTTTGACCTAAAATTTCATTGATTTCTTCAGAACTTTTAAGTATTATGAGCCCTAGGCACTGTGCCTATTGTCATTTTGGATAAGTCAGCCCTGATTGGGATAGATGGTGACATAGATTATAAAGAATATAAGAGGGAAAAAAGAAGGTTTAAGGGAGAAAATGGTAAGCTAAGTTTGGAACATCAATGGTTTGATGTGACTTGTGGACATTGAATTGGACAATTTCAATAAATCAAAGTCTATGGGGAGTGTTTAAACAGAAAGTAAGTACTATATGCAGTGTAACTGAAGCTGTAGGTTCAAATAAGCTAATCTATGGATAATATTTAGGTATCAGGATGTACTTGAGAAAATACAAACATTTAAGAACCTAATGATGTAGGAAAAGACAGAGGAGACACAACCAGAGAGAAGGAACTATGAATGTCACACTAAGATTGGCAGAAGTAGAAAAATCTGGAAAAATGATGAAATAGTATATAAACAAAGAGAGACCAGTGTTAAATATTGCAGTTGTCAGGTAAAGGACAGAAAATACACCCTTGGGTTAGGTACATCATTTGTCTTCTTTGACAGAGTACTTTTCATGAAAAGGGTACAGACATCACATTGCAAATGGTGAAGGACACATGGGGCATTAAGAAGTAGTATCAGTATTACAGACTAGAATTTTCCATGTGGTATCAAGATAAAAAGCTTCTGTACAGCAAAGGAAACAGTCAACAAAACTAAAAGGTAACCTACAGAATGGGAGAAGATATCTTCAAATGAGATATCAGATAAAAGGCTGGTATCCTACATCTCTAAAGAACTTATCAAACTCAACACCCAAAAAACAAATAATCCAAACAAGAAATTGGCAGAAGACATGAACAGACATTTCTCCACAGAAGACATCCAAATGGCCAACAGACACATGAAAAAGTGTTCAACATCCCTCGGAATCAGAGAAATACAAATGAAAACCACAATGGGATATCACTTCACACCAGTCAGAATGGCTAAAATTAACAAGTCATGAAATGACAGATGTTGGTGAGGATGAGGAGAAAGGGGAACTCTCCTGCACTGTTGGTGGGAATGCAAGCTGGTGCAGCCACTCTGGGAAACAGTATGGAGGTTCCTCAAAATGTTAAAAATGGAGCTACCTTATGACTCAAATTGCACTACTGGGTATTTACCCCAAAGATACAAATGCAGTGATCTGAAGGGACACCTGCACCTCAGTGTTCATAGAAGCAATGTCCACAATAGCCAAACTGTGGAAAGAGCTGAGATGTCCATTGACAGATGAATGGATAAAGAAGATGTGGTATATATATATATACAATGGAATATTACTCAGCTATCAGAAAGGATAAATACTTACAATTTAAATCAGCATTGATGGAACTGGAGGGTATTATGCTGAGCAAAATAAGTCAGTCAGAGAAAGACAATTATCATATGGTTTCACTCATGTGGAATATAAGAAACAGTACAGAGAATCATAGGGGAAGGGAGGGAAAACTGAATGGGAAGTCATCAGAGAGGGAGAAAAACCATGAGAGACTCTTAACTATAGGAAACAAACTGAGGGTTTCTGAAGGGGAGGTGGGTGGAGGGATGGGGTAATTGGGTGATGGGCTTTCAGGAGGGCATGTGATGTGATGAGCAATGGGTGTTATACACAACTGATGAATTACTGAACACTACATCTGAAGCTAATGATATACTATATGTTGGCTAATTGAATTTAAATAAAGAAGATAAGGCAAGGGCTTGTGCGGTAGGTAGAACATCATAAGGGTTGAGAGGTTGCATTGTTTTCCTTGGCTTTCATTAAAAAAAACATGTATTTGCATAGTTTAAGCATCTAGTGTACAGAAATAACTTGAAACTGCAGAAGACAGAGAAGATATAATTGATAGACCAAGGTCTCAGAGAAGAAGAGAGGGTATGGTAGTGGAGAATGCTAATACTGCAATTTGTGGGCCAGGAGCATGAACGTTGCTAGGTATTTTTTTTAGAACTATAGGCTCTATTCCAGACCTACTGAATCAGAATCTGCATTAAACAGGATCTTCAGGTACTCCATAAGCATGTTAAATTCTAAGAAGCTCTGACTAAGTAACCTTTGGATTAGTGCCACATAAGCAGATTTTTTTTCCTTGAGACTGGAGGTAAGGAAATATGGTGCATGCAGGTAATAAGTTTGCAGTTGGTTAAAGAGGTCAATACTGATTACTTCAACTTTCTCTCAGGAGTAGAAGGCAAGGTCTTCTGATAGAGAAAAGGTTGCGGTTAGCACAGATTAGGAATATTAGGAAATTTTTTAAATTATTTTTGGAATTTCTATAGGGAATGAGAAAGTAACTACTCAGATTCAGAAAGACTACTGATTAGTGTGTTGGGGGTGGGTAACTACTAAGATACTTTAGTACTAGGCAATATACATTTTTTTCCCCCAGGAGGTCTGAACCTGTTCACATACTGTTTAGAAAAAGAGAATTCAGAAATTATGTTATAGTGAGCTAAGGTTAGAAAAAAGATAACTCCCTAAGAATGTTGAGACTGTTGGTTACAACTAGAAAGTAATTTCAATAATGTTTCTTTGGTTGGGTGTGTAATATATTGGAATACCAATGAAGTTGAAAGATTAATAAACACAGAAAAGATAGTGTTCAAGAAAGTATAGAGATTGATGACACTGAGGAACCCACTTATAGGCAATAGAGCATGAAGGTATATAGGTATTTGGGATCATAATTCAAAAATGGCATGTTAGGGATTAAAGTTTTAGATGTGGAGGATCCGGGATTTGGCACTTTCTGGAGAATGAGTTGTTAAGTAAAGGTTAAAACTGTGGGAGTAAAAATGTTCAAGCAATTGTTGTCTAAGATATTGGGTGGTCCTTTACGTAGATTCTGAAGCACCATTTATCTCCCTTCCACCAAAGTTCTCAGACTGCCATGACAGTAGAGGTGAGGACTGTAAGACCCATGCCATGGTCCCACTGAGAAAGAAGTAGTAAAGGTAGGTAAAGTAATTAGGCATAAACAACAAAGGTGGTGGTGGGAAGCACTGCTTGCAGATGAAAAACTAAAGGTTTAAAATAGGTACAGAGATGCATGCTCCATGTCTAAAACCTTAAATACATGTAGAAAGAGAGTTGCCTTCTACACAGAGAACTTCAAGGAGGGACATGTTTCATTTTAGCCACTGGGTGTGAAGAGTTCTACAAAAACCTTGAGGATAAGTATTAATTAATACAGAGAAGACTAAAAGGCAAGTACGCAGAGGCAAGATGAAAGTACTCCTGTGTTTTAAAAGACTGTTTTGCAGGTGGGAAAAAGTAGAGAAAATGATTCCTCTGAGGACATCTATGTGGTGGAGTCAACAATGGCTCCCTTGCAATTTAGAGAAGGCTGACACAAGTAAAGAGAACTAGAAGACATTTCCAAGGCCTCAAGCCCAATCTTCACTTCCCTTCCTCCCAAAAATGTCTTTCTAGCCAGTGTGGAGGGGTTGCATGAAGAGGAAGTATATTTGGAAATATCCTTTCTTGGTGCCAGTGACTCTGAGATTGAGAAGCAGCACCATCCTGGCTGGACTTTCTAGAGCACTCTACCATCTCTCCCAAAGTTAGAATAATTTAAAAAATTGTGCTTGGATTATTGGGCCTCCACCTCATTCAGTACCCTGACCTCCCTTGTATCATATCTGTATATAATTTCTGAAAATGTCTTGTTCCTGTAATGGACTGAAATCTACATTATATACATGGTTATGATAAATTAATCATCTCTGTATTCTCTTTTCCAGCACTCAACAAAGTGCTTTATACAATAGCTATTCAATAAGTGTTTTCTAAATCAATAAATCCCAGTTATTTTGTGTCCCAGGACCTTGCAGTCTCAAAGAACAGAATAATACTTTGAGCAATCACTTCATATTCTTTCAGTAGGTAGGATATAATGCCTAGGAATCTGTTCATAGCATGGATATAAAAACTTGGCAAAAGTGAATTGCATATTTTTGAACCAAATTCCAAGTAGCTAGGTTATCTCTATGATTGAATGTGGATAAATTAAATGTACTAACCCATTAAAAATTGGGAGTTATAATATGTTGTTACCTGCCTCTCACTATTTCAGAACTATCTTTCTGCTGTAGAAAATTCAATAAAATCACCCTTCTTCCTAAGCCAAGGTTTACATATTATGCACAAGGAGTATTATATTCACTTATGTTTTATGTTAAGATTGTGGTTTTTATCATGATTTATTAGGTTATGGCTGTTTATTTTTTATATTAACATTGCCTTTCCTGTAACATGTGACTATATAAAATTTTTTCTTAGAGTTTCCATTTTCCCTCTTGTCAGGAATGCATTTTATTGCAAATAACAGAAAACCAACTAACAGATATGGATTTATTTTTCTCCCTTAATCAGATGTCTGATGATAAGAGATCAGAGGTGGTGTACTGGCTCAATGATGCCTTCAGGAACCAGGGTCTCTTCAATATTTCTTTGTTCCACTTATTAGATATGGTTTTCCTTGAAGTTTCAAGATTGCTCTTGTGCTTATTTATATGCTAGAAAGAGAAGAAATGGTGAAGGCATTTCTGCCAACCTTCTCTCTTTTAAGACGACTTCCTGGAAGCTCTACCCAGCAATTCCAATTATTACTGCCCTGGCCAAAATTGGGTTATGTGGCCACTTGTCATCCAATTTCACTAAATGGTGGCCACAGAAAAAGGGATTGTGAATAGGGGTTGATTAAGCCAATCACAGTGTTTATTATTACCTTTTACCATTAACTGGTATGGCTGTGAAACACTCTTTCCTGAGGTATATACATCTTAGACTCAAACACCATGTTTTATATTATGCATTTAGATTTATTTATATCTTTTACTCAAGGATATGTTAATAAAAATAACAACAGCTCATATGTATTAGACATTTATTCAGAGTAATGTTGTGCATAATAATCTCATTCAGTCTTAATTCTATATATTATCAGTAAAGAACTGGGTCTTGGGTTGAACAAGTCACCTGAAGTTAAAGTTTCTTCATTTTTCAGGTAGTGGGTGTTAAGCATATATCTAGCCTATTCTGTTTCTTTTATTCTACTTTTTCTTTGTGAAAGATATTCCAGTTAAAGAATATTATCGCATAGTATTTCTTAAAGTGTATTTCAAGTGCTGTTAAAAGTTATATACATGAAAGAGCCGAGATGCCCTTCAACAGATGAATGGATAAAGAAGATGTGCTCCATATATATAACGGAATATTACTCTGCCATCAGAAAGGATGAATACCCAACTTTTACATCAACGTGGATGGGACTGGAGGAGATTATGCTAAGTGAAATAAGTCAAGCAGAGAAAGTCAATTATCATATGGTTTCACTTATCTGTGGAACATAAGGAACAGCACGGAGGACATTAGGAGAAGGAAGGGAAAAATGAAGGGGGGGGGCATCGGAGGGGGAGACGAACCATGAGAGACTATGGACTCTGAGAAACAAACTGAGGGTTGTAGAGGAGAGGGGGGTGTGCGGGGTGGGTTAGCCTAGTGATGGGTATTAAGGAGGGCACACGCTGCATGGAGCACTGGGTGTTATACAAAAACAATGAATCATGGAACACTACATCAAAACCTAATGATGTACTGTACGGTGACTAACATAATAAAATAAAATAAAATTTAAAAAGTGATATACATAAAAAACAAGTTATACCACTAAATAATATTGAAAGATGTTACATAAAGCAAAGTTTAAAATATTTATGTATATGATTTGTTTTCCCAGATGAATAATAAGCTTTCCGAAAATGGTGGTGTATCTGTGTTGCACATGCTTATAAATCCAGGGTCTAGTATGATGTCTGGTACAGAGCGTATACCATAATTATTTTTAGATGAATCCTAGAGCTCTTACTATGCTAACGAACTTAGTGAAAGTCTAAGAGAATGCAGGTTCAAGTCCTTGCTTATCAAAATTAAATGGCATGATCTAAAAAATTCATTATAGTTTTTGAATGTATAATACACAACAAATATACAAACTTCAAAAGATAAATATATAGGTCATTCTTGACTTCACTCCCCTTCACAAAATGAACAACTAACAATTATCTATGGAAAAGCACCACTGAGAGAATACTTAAACAAAGGGGTAAGGCTAAAGCAGCCTCCTGCACCACAGAGACCAAGATAGACTGTATTAGGAAAGTAAAAGGAACAGCTATAGACTGACTGCCTTGCCCCTCACCCAGGCTGGCACACACATCATGAAAAGGTTTCCTCTGAGTCTGTAGTTGTTCCAGTGGGAAAAGTGATCCCAGGGTGACATCCATTCCCACCCTACAGTGTTATAGACTATTTTGTGGGAGCACCTATCCTGGTCTTGCCCCATGGGGATAGTAGGGGAACATTTGGGGCTCAACCACCAGGAATCTGATTGTGACAGGAAAGTGGGGGATGTGCTTACAACAAAGACCACTGGACCTTGGCAGACCAGGTTCCTATGTGCAGTGCCCAAAATAGTCATAACCAGCAGCTTTGCACACCTGTAGAATGAAGTCAGTGGTGCTATCTGACTAGGGAACTCAGCAAGGTGCAGGTCAGCTTGATTTGAGTCCTCAAATGAGGAGTTTTGCTGGCCCTGGAACTTACTCTGCCTGCACCCAGACCAAAGACCTGAATCTTAACTCCACCCACAGTGTAGCGAGGTGGCTCATGACTCCTTCCAACTAAAAATGTTGTTCAGGAAAATTTGGGCATTTTCTGAAGTGGGTCATCCCTGAAGATGCCCAGGCAGAGGAGCTGAGTCATGGTTCCACCTATTGCAGAACAGGGTTCCCAGCCCCATCTGATAGGGATGGCTGGCAAGAACACCTTGAAGTTGCTGCATAACCTTGCAATGCTTGAGATAAAAAGTGGGTGGGTAAAGCTGATTGTTATGAGATCAAAGCCAGTGGCTTTGTTAGGCCAGAAAACTTATGGCATGCGTTGATTTGAGTTAAAACCACAGAGTCTTACTGGCCTTGGAGCTGTTTCTCCCACTGAGCCCAGGCAGGGAAAATAATTCATAGCCCCACTTATTGCTGAATACTGCCTATAGCCCATCTGATCAGGGAAACTTAAGAGTGCATACAGGAAGCTGAGTAGCTTTTCAAATAGCCCCATTTACAGTAGCACTTGAATAGAAAGCATGGCCTGTGGCTTTTTCTGTATGCAGAGGAAAACTGGTAGCCTCATCTGACCAGGGTATTCAGTGCATGCTCTTGCCTGATTCAGTTCACTAAACAATGAGGTATGCAGGCCCTTGCTCCTGTCCTGCTGCCCCATCAGATTAGAGAAGCTAATTTGTAACCACCTACTACTTAGTGTAGTACCCAGTCCTGATTATCTAAAAGACTGAGAATGCAAGCAACCATGAAGTCCATCATAGTCTCTTGGGCATGGAATCAAGCCAGCAGTTCTATCCAGCTGTTACCAGACAGTGGCACACCTCCTTACCCTCAACCTCAGAGCTCAAACAGTTGCCTCACCTAAAATAGACCTTAATAGCAGGCCCCACCTGCCCAAGAATGTTGCCAGCAGACACATCCAGAAAACCAAACTGAACTGGCAAGTGAAACACAGTGTCTACCAAAGTAAACCTAAAAAGTCTGAAAGAGGAGAATGCTTACTCAAATGCACAGATACCAACATAAGATATCAAGGATTATGAAGAATTGGGTAAATATAACACCACCAAATGAAATTTAAAAAGCTTCAATAACTGACCCTAAAGAAACAAATTCAAACTGTCGGACAACAAATTCAGAATATGCTTAAAGTAGTTTAGTGAACTAAAGAACACATAGACAACTAAGCAAAATTAGGGAATCAATGCATGAAAAAAATGAGAAGTTCAACAAAGAAACAAATACACAATTCAGAAATCCTAGAGCTGAAAAATACAACTGAACTAAAGAATTCAATAGAAAACTTCATGGGACCCCTGGGTGGCCCAGTTGATTAAAAGTCTGCCTTCAGCTCAGGTCATGATCCCAAAGTCTTGGGATTGATCCCTGTGTTGGGCTCCTTGCTCAGAGGGGAGCCTGCTTCTCTCTCTCCCTCTGTTCCTTTCCCCTGCTCATGCCCATGCTCATGCATGCTCTTGCTCACTCTCTGTGTCTCTCCCTCTCAAATAAAACCTTTTTAAAAATATAATTCAACAGAGAACTTCAAAAGCAGACTCAAACGTGCAGAATAAAGAATCAGCAACCTAGAATGTAGCACATTTGAAATTATTCAGTCAGAGGAACAACAACAACAACAAAAAAGACTAAGTGTGAAGAAAGCCTACAGGACTTACAGGACACAATGAAAAGAAATGGTATTTACATTATGGGGATTCCAGAAGAAAAGGAAAAAGAGAAAGGGATAGAAAGCATATTTAAAAGTATAATAGCTGAAAATATCCCAAATCTAGAGAGAGAAATAAATAGATCTAAGAGACCCAAAGAACCCCAAATAGGTTAAAACTGAAGAGGGCTACAACAGAACACATTATAAGTAAATTTTCAGAAGTCAAAGACAAATACAAAATTATGAAAGCACTAAGAGAAAAGAGAAGAGTTACATACACAGTAACCCCCTACCCCAAGACTACTGGTGGATTTCTTAAAGGAAACTTTTCAGGTTAGGAGAGAATGTTAGGACATATTCAAAATATTGAAAGCAAAGAAGTATGAATCAAGAATACTATACTTGACAAAGCTCCTCTTCAGAAATGAAGGAGGAATGCTTTTCTAAACAAAATAAACCTGAGGAAATTCATCACCACAGACCTGCCCTACAAGAAATGCTAAATGGAGGTCTTTGAGTGGAAATAAAAGGATGCTAATCAATATCATAGAAACATAAAAAGGTAACATAAAACTCACTGGTAATTGTCAATATATAGACAAAGTTAGATTCTGTAATATGGACATGGTGGTGTGTAACTCACTTACAACTCTAGTTTAAAAGTTAGTAAAAATAACCATAGCTACAATAATCTGTTATTAGCTACAAAATATAAAAATATGTAAATTGGAACATCAATAATCTAAAATGTGAGGGGGAGGAAGAATTAGAAATGTAGCTCAGAGACGCCTAGGTGGCTCAGTTATTTAAACATCTGCCTTTGGCTTAGGTCATGATTCCAGGGTCCTGGGATTGAGTACTGCATTGGGCTCCCTGCTCAGTGGGGAGTCGGCTTCTCCCTCTACCCCTTCCCACTGCTCATGATTGATCTCTCTCACACTCACTCTCTCTCAAATAAAATGTTCAAAACTATGTAGCTCAGGGGACACCTGGGTGGCTCAGTCATTAAGTGTCTGCCTTTGGCTCAGGTCATGATCCCAGGGTCCTGGGATGGAGTCCCACATTGGGCTCCTTGCTTAGCAGGGAGCCTGCTTCTTCCTCTCCCTCTGCCTGCTGCTACCCTTGCTTGTGCTCACTTTCTCTCTCAAATAAATAAAATATTTAAAAAATATGTAACTCAGGAATTCTAATAAAATTGCTATTAGTTTAAAATAGGGTTTTATAATTTTAACATATTTATGTAAGCCTCATGGTAATTGCACGTGAAAAACCTGTAGGGATTACACAAAAGAACGTACCTTTAAATCATACTGATACCACAGAAGTCAAAGTATACTGATACCAAAAGACAACACACAAAAGAGAGCAGGATAATAAGGAACAATGGATCTGTAAAACAACCAGAAAAAAAAAAAAGGAAAGGTAAATCCTTATCAATTATTAATTTACGCATAAATAGACTAAATTTCCAAAAAAACTAAGTGGCTGAATGTATGAAAAAACAACAAAAAACACGATCTAATGACATGCTGCCTAGAAGAGATTCACTTCTCACCTCCAGAAAAGCAGGGGTAAGCAGGGATAACTACACTTACATCAGACAAAATAGACTTCCAACTAGAAACAATAAAAAGAGACATAGAAGATAATTATATTGATTCCTGATAAAGGAATCAATCCATCCAGAAGATAGAATAATTGTAAACATTCATATGCATACAGAAAACAAAAACAAAGCAAATAGGATAAATAAGAGAAACAGGAGGAGGAAAATAAGGAGATAAGGAGAAGTAAACAGCAATACAATAATTGTTGGGGACTTTAATACCCCATTCTCAACAATGGATAGGCCATCCAGATTGAATCAATAAGGGGAAGAGTAGATTTGAACAATAGTATAGAAGAAATGAACTTAACAGATGTATATGCAACATTCTATCAACAATAGTAGAATGCACATTCTTTTCAATCGCACATGGAATATTTTCTAGGACAGACCATATATTGGGCCACAAAACTAGTCTTAGCAAAAGAAGAATTAACACCAATATTTCTCAAACATTTAAAAAAAATCAAAGACTCAAATTCATTTTTCAATGCCATTATTGTCCATACCAAAGCCAGAAAAAGACCCTATCAGAAAAAAACTATAGGCCATTATATATCTGATAAATATAGATGCAAATGTTCTTAATATAATGCTAACAAACCAAATTCTGCAGCACATTAACAGGATCATTCACTATGATCAAGTGGGATTTATACCTGGGAAGCAAGTATAGTTCAACAAATGCTAATCAATGTGATACATCAAATTAATAGAATGATAAAAAAATAGTCATGATTATCTTCAATGCAAACAAAAAAAAAGCCTTTGAAAAATTCAACATCTGTTCATGATAAAAACTCTTAACAAATTAGATATAGAAGGGACATACCTAAATTTAATAAATGCCATATATGATAATCCCATAGCTGCTACTCAAGCCCACAACATCCTACTCAATGGTGAAAGACTGAAATCTTTTCCTCTAAGATTATGAATAAGACAAGGATGCCCACTCTCAGCACTGCCATTCAACACAGTACTAGAAATCCTTGCCAGAGCAATCAAGAAAGAAAAAGAAACAAAAGATACTGGGTGATGGACATTGGGGAAGATACGTGCTACGGTGACCGCTGTGAATTGTGTAAGACTGTTGAATCACAGATCTGTACTTCTGAAACAAATAACGCGACATATTTTAAGAAAAAAGAAAAAGAAGAAGATAGCAGGAGAGGAAGAATGAAGGGGAGTAAGTCAGAGGGGGAGACGAACCAGGAGAGATGATGGACTCTGAAAAACAAACTGAGGTTTCTGGAGGGGAGGAGGGTGGGGGGATGGGTTAGCCTGGTGATGGGTATTGAGGAGGGCACGTTCTGCATGGAGCACTGGGTGTTATGAACAAACAATGAATCATGGAACAGTACACCAAAACAAATTATGTAATATATGGTGATTAACATAACAATAAAAAAATAAAAAAAAAATCCAAATTGAAAAGAAAGAAGTAAAATTGTCTCTATTTGAAGATGACAAGATCTTATACATAGAAGATCCACCAAAAAGCTTTTGGATCTGGTCAACAAATTTAGTAAGGTTGAAGGATACAAAGCTAACATACAAAAAACTACTTGTATTTCTAGACACTAACAATGATTTTCTATTTTAGATTTTATTTATTTGTCAGAGGGAGAGAGAGAGAGAGAGAGAAAACACAAGTAGGGGGAGCAGCAGGGAGAGGGAGAAGCAGGCTCCCCACTGAGCAAGGGGCCTGATGTGGAACTTGATCCCAGGACCCCAGGATCATGACCTGAGCCGAAGGCAGACACTTAATTGACTGAGCCACCCAGGTGTCCCATAGACACTAACAATGAATTATCCTAAAAAGAAATAAAACAATCCCATTTGCAATAGCATCAAAAAGAATATTTAGGAATATACTTAACTAAAGAAGTGAAAGATCTATACTTTGAAAACTATAAGATACTGATGAAATTTAAAAAGTCCCAAATAAATGGAAAGGTATCCTGTGTTCAGATTACAAGAACATTTTTAAAATGTCCATACTCCCAAAAGACATCTATAGATTACTTCAATCTCTATCAAGATTACAATGGCATTATTTGCAACGATGTGGTTGGAACTGGAGGAAGTTATGCTGAGTGAAATAAGTCAATCAGAGAAAGACATGTATCATATGACCTCACTGATATGAGGAATTCTTAATTTCAGGAAACAAACTGAGGGTTGCTGGAGTGGTAGGGGATGGGAGGGATGGGGTGGCGGGGTGATAGACATTGGGGAGGGTGTGTGCTATGGAGCTTTTTGCACTATAGCTGGAACTGATACATCACTGTGAAAAGCAGTATGGAGATTCCCCAAAATTAAAAATAGAATTACCATATGATCCAGCAATTTCAATTCTGGGAATGTATCCAAAGGAAACAAAAATAATAATTCAAAAAAATTTATGTACCCCCATGTTCATAGCAGCATTATATACAACTAAGACATGGAAACAACCTACAGGTACACTGAATGATAAATTGATAAATAAGTTGTGAAATACACACAAAATGGAGTATTATTCAGCCATAAAATATACAATGGGATGCAATTCAGCCATAAAATACAAGACAATTCTGCCATTTGTAACATGGCTAGACCTTGAGGGCATTATGGTAAGTGAAATTGGAGAAACACAAATACTGGGTGATATCACTTATATGTGGAATCTAAAACAAAACTCAGAAAGATCAGAGGCAGGGGGTGGATGGAGGGGAGATTGAAGAAAGGTCCTCTAAAAATACAAATTTTCAGTTATAAGTATAAATAAGTACTATGGATATACTGTACATCATGATAACTATAGTTAACACCAGCATATATCTGAAAGTTGTTAAAGAGTGAATCCTAAGAGTTCTCATTAGAAGAAAAAAAATTTTCCTTTTTTTTGATTTTTCTTTGTATATCTATATGAGATGATGGATACTAACAAATTATTGCAGCAATCATTTCATAATATACGTAAGTCAGACCATTATGTTGTGTACCCCCTTGAACTTATACAGTGATATATGTCAATTATATTTCAATAAAACTGGAAAAAAGTGAATCCTAATATTAAAAAAAGTAAAATACAAAAGTTTTTAAAAAGTTAAAACATAAAAAAATTAAAAAGCAGAAAAAATTCTCTTTACCCCAACTGTTTTCCAGGTACCCAGTTTCTTTACCTAAATGCAACTTATGGTTAGTCACTTTTTAGATATCCTCCTAGTGAAAGTCTGTGTTACACGTATGATTTTCTTTAAGTGGAAACATACTATATTTTCACTCTATTGCTTGAACTTCTGATTAAACGATAGATAGCACTCTGTATTAATGGATAGAGAGCAATTTCATTCTTCATTTAGTAGCAGCATAGTATTTCATTGTATGGCCCCAACATAATATAGCAAATCTCTATTTAGGCTGTTCTCTGTACAGGTATTTACATCATTTCACACATGTAAGAGTGTCTGTGGGATATATATGTGAATTTGTTGAGTCAAAGTGTATGTGAATTATAAAATTTAATGGGTTGCCAAATTATTCTCCTCGAGGTTATATGAATGTATACTCTCATCAGTAATGGATAAACATATTTCCCGTCAGCCTTGACAACACAATATGTAATTAGTTATCCATATCATACAGTTCTCAAATTATATTTAAGCAAAGTGGTCTTTTTGAGTTTTAAATTGATTCTGATGATATCTGCAACATTATACTTTGTATTTGTGCTTTTCCCTCCCCTTTTTGTATGTAGGTCTTCCTGACTCTCTTTAATTGTATAATTTGTTAAGTTCTTCTGTTTTCTTTTTTTTTTAAAGATTTTATTTATTTATTTGAGAGAGAGAGAATGAGAGATAGAGAGCACGAGAAGGAAGAGCGTCAGAGGGAGAAGCAGACTCCCTGCTGAGCAGGGAGCCCAATGCGGGACTCGATCCCAGGACTCCAGGATCATGACCTGAGCCGAAGGCAGTAGCTTGACCAACTGAGCCACCCAGGTGCCCAAGTTCTTCTGTTTTCTTTATAAAGGTGTGTGTATGTATGGGGTGGGACATGTGTGATGCCTAGCATAAGACTTTTGATTTAAATATAGTATTTTAATTAATCATTCTAAACATGCATGATATGTTTATCTGTTACTCTCATTTTAGAGAGGAAGTGACAAAGGTTCAGAGAAGTTTGACACCTTACTTAACAAAAGGCAAACAATAGATAAAACCTAAAACTGATTTCAAATCTAAACTCTCTTCACTAAATAGGAGCCTTCTGATTATAATTGATGTGTTAACATAGTTTTACCAATGTTTTGGGTTATATTTCATTGTGCTAAAATAATAAAATGAAAAACTTAGGTATGTTTGGTCACATATGCAACATAACAGAAATATTGGCAGATATAAGTATTCTCTGTATCTCCATTTTTTTAAATTACAAGGTAAAATTGTTATAACATAAGCTTCAGGTGTACCAACATTATAATTTGACATCTGTAACAGTATTAAGTTATCACAACCACATGTCCAGTTACCTCATTTCTAATGAATCATATTTCATTTCATTGAAATATATGTTTATGATTTTTGAAGAAAAAGGGAGCTGGTACTTTTACAAATAATCAAACTGGAACTAGCTATCTGGAAATGATTTATCATAATAACAATTACAATGCCTTCTCTGTTAACTATGTATCATGTATCTTCTTAAGCACTTTATTTAAAAAAAATTGCAGCCTTACACAACCTTATGTGGTATGAAATATCATTCCATTTTACAGTTAAGAATCTAAAGCTTAGACAAGTAACACATGTAATGATAGCAGAAGCTGGTATTTCAGCATATGCCTGACGTTAAAGTCCCTACTCTTAATCACAAAGAAATAATGTAAAATTTTGTTAGTAAAACAAATTATTTCTATGTAAAACATATTATTTAAGGAAGAGGTGGGAATTGAGAGGGACTTGGGTGTACAGAAATTATATAGATGGCTAGTTTTCAGAGTAAGTCCTGCCAGACAGAATGAGAACACCACGTAAGAGAAAGGTGACCTTTCAGATTTCTGAGGTTTCTTATGAATCAGTAAAAATGAAGGATTTTTTTTCCAGCATTTCCATAAATGCTGGAAAAAAAGGAGGTAATTTTCTACTAGCAAAGGAAAGAATGCAGGTCTCCAAGATTATCAGGAGAGAACAATGTAAATTCCAAGTGGAGTGATTAGAATTGAAGAGTAATTGTCATCCTCTGATGGGAGGTAGGTAATCTGGGTGTTAAGCATAAACCCGTTAAAGATTGTTTTATTTTCCTTTCTTTCCTTTTCCTTTCTTTCTCATTTATTTAAATTCAATTAGCCAATTTATAGTACATCATTAGTTTCAGATGTACTGTTCAATAATTTATCAGTTGCATATAACACCCAGTGCTCATCACATCATGTGCCCTTTTTTTTTTTATTTTGAATTCAATTAGCCAACACATAGTACATCATTAGTTTTTGGTGTAGTGTTCAATGATTCATTAGTTGTGTCTAACAGCCAGTTCTCATCACATCATGTGCTCTTCTTAATGCCCATCACCCAGCTACCCCATCCTCCCCACCCACTTCCCTTTCCACAACTCTGTCTCCTGGAGGCAAGAGTCTCTCATGGTTTTCTCCCTGATGACTTCCCATTCACTCTTCCCTCCCTTCCCCTATGATCCTCTGCGCTATTTCTTATAATCTACATATGAGTGAAACCACATGTCTTTCTCTGACCTATTTCACTTAGCATAATACCCTCCAGTTCCATCTATGTTGATAAAAATGGTAGGTATTCATCCTTTCTGATGGCTGAGTAATATTGTTTTAAATATAGTTAAGCTGAGAACTGACATGTTCCTAAAGTTAGAAGATGCTTAGTTTTCCAAATAGAGAAATTCAAGGTGAATGTGAGCAGTAATCAATTACTGTTGAAATTTTCTAGGGAATAAATCAGATATTTGCATTAAAATTCATATTAAACATGATAGTCCTTTGTTAAGCTTAGCAGGGATTAGTTAAGTATATTAAAATTTACTATTTTTGTGTTTGTGTAGCAAAAGCTCATGTATGAAGTTCCACTTTTCTCTTAGGAGTCTACACCTGGGTCACCCCTTTTTTGTTTTATGAAAACTGGAAATGCTCACACATTCATTGGTCATGAAAGTAGCATGCGGTAGAAAATTTTGGATAAAGAACAATATATGGCTATATTTGAATCCTGATTTATACGGCTTTAGTAAAAATTATTAGCACTTTGGCTCTCAGTAAAAGGATATGGAATATCAAAATTTTAGACTTTATAGATTTGAAATTCTGGTCTTACTTGAAAAAAAATTTAAATAAGTTAGAAAAGAGTACTTGGCAAATTATAGGCATTCAGTTATTATAAGCCTAAGAGCTAGCTAAAATGTGTAGTACATAACTCTATAGAGCTGATGAGTAAAACTTACGCAATTCTGAAGATCACAGCTAAAAGAATTGAATTCGTTCATTCATTTGTTCATCTTAAATACCAACTACATCCAATGCCAAGTACATTTCAACATCAAGTCTTTAAATATTTGCTTTGTCTGAAATGTTCTTTCCTAACTATTCACTTGACTTATCTTTTTGACCACCCTTAATACCCAAATCAGACTCCCTCTTACTGTTTGTCACTAGCTGACACTATATAGTTATTTGCTTATCTTTTTATTATTTATTTTCACCACAAGAATATAAGCTTCATATGGGCAGGCACTTATTTGTTTATGGCAACCTAACCAATGCCTTAAATTATGTGTGACATATTGCATGTAATCATAAATATGTTTAAATAGATTAAACAATTATGCCACATCCCATTATGTGGTGCCCCTTTATTCTTGTCATAAAATATCCTTTCTCAATATTCTTTAGTGTTAATATATTGTTTCCTGTTTATGAAAATGCAGCATTTTCCTTGTTTTGATTTAAAATATTTTGACATTTTAAATAATGCTACAATAAATATCTCTGTACATGAATATTATTGCTTAATTCTGATTGTTTCATCAGGAAAAAATTCTAGAGAGGAATAGCTTGATCAAATGATTAACATTTTATTAATTCTTAAATATTTTGACATAGCAGTAGATTCACTGGCAACAGCTAGTCCAGTACCCTGCTGCTAATAACATAACAAGAGATATGTTTCATTGAATAAGTAGGTTTCTATGTAAAGGAATAGAGTGAGATGTAAAAGGATATCAGAGAAAGGAGGTGGTCTAGGGTACTCAGGAGTAAGTACTTATATACAAAGGTTAAAAATCATGAACTTGATGAGTTATCAACTACACAATAAGGGGGCAATAGGTTATAACAATTTTGGATGAATGTGATCAAAACAGCAAGCAGAGAATAATGCTTTAAAGTTGGTTTGGGGATAGCCCTTAGATCTTTATAGAGAAGCCAATAAGCACCTGAATAGACAGCAGAATAAAATGCCCAATAAACAAAAATGTTATCTTACAATTAGGCTATGAGATCATCAAGATTAATATTAACCTAAAGGGGTTTCTAGTAATTGCTATTTAGCTGAACTAAACTGCTATCTAATGACTTATTATTCAGTGTAAGGAAATTATAAACAAATACCATGTTTTTGTGAACCATTCTTCATTTCACAAATATTGGAGGTAATTTTCCCATCTTATATAATTAATAGGTACAAATTAAACATTTAAAAATTTCCTCTGCTTTCCAGAGTACCCTCATTCGCTTAAGCATGCTAGTAAATTAACACTGCACTGTCCATTTGTTAAACACCTGATAAGTGCAAAATACTATGCTAGATGTTATCTGAGTTAGAATAGGTAGAGCATTGTTCCTGTCCTGGGAAGATTTTAATCACTTTGGAAAGAAGAGATATACGTACAGGAAGTAACAAAATAAGAATTAAATACATATTCAAGAGAAGAGGAAGCGGTAAAATAAACAGCACTAACATCCCTAACAACAGACACAGAAATACAATCTGAATTTAAAAGTGCGAAGGATACCTTAATTTGAAATTCCAGGGAAGACTCTGTGGAGAAGGTAGTATAAGTAGGATTTAGGTAAAGTCAGTGGAAGGACATGGCATTATGTGGGGAAAAACAGCATGACTTAAACATATATAATAAAATGTAAGGAAAGTAAGTGGGAAAGAACGATGATGTTCACTTCTTAGGGAATAAAACAGTATGGCTGAAGTGGATGGTAAATCAAAAGCAGACAACACTGAAAGACACGATAGATGTACATAGAAAATCATGTTAAGACATTTAATAAAAGACTAAGAAGAGTGACTAACTTCTAAAATGGTTTGCCTAATCATTATGTGCATGGCATTTTAACAGTGATTCACATGCTTTCATAGAGAATTGTAAAGACAGGGGTTGATCCATGAATGGAGTTAATGGATACTAAATGATTTCTTTCACCTTAAACCAGAAGGTTCATAAAATGTTTGGCCATTTAGTTCATTGCTGTGTTGGAAGCACAGTTAGGAGGAGGAAACTATATAAGCATTGGGACATACCCAGAATAATTTAATGGCCTAACAACATTTCATAAACTCAGAGGTTGTGATTCCTAAACCTGCTCTTATAGTTAATATAGAATGTGGCCTTTCTGCATTAATTTCTCTGGTTATAAAACAGCTGTTTCCTACAACTCTCAAGGGGATCCTACAAAATCAATTGAATAACGACAGATAAGTACTTTGAGCTTCTTAGAGAGAAAACTAAATCTTATAATTGCCTTCTCCAACCACCTTCACTTTATTTTATAGAGTGAACTGGAGTACATATAAGAGATGGATTAATCTTTTCTCCCTTCATTTTTTTTCTTGGTAAATTGCACAAAAGGAATTGCTACAGAATTGCAGCACATAAAAATTCTGTTCATAAATGATAAACATGATATAACTAGCAATGAAATAATTTCTATGACACATTTAAGAATTAAGGAATAACTCTTTATAATTAAAATCCATACATATAACATACATGAAGTATGCTTTTAGGTTATTATCCACCTTTAGAATTATTTTTACATGTTCTTTTGCTTTTCTGGAAGTGAATTGACTTTCACTGATTCACCTATATATTTTTTGGTCCAAATTCAACTTTACTTCATGGTACAAAATTTTAAGAAATGTCTGGCTAAGCTTAAATGTGATGTCTTTGCAGTATGGAGGTTGCTCAAAAAATTAAAAATAGAACTACTCTATGATCCAGTAATCACACTACTGGGTATATACCCAAAGAATATGGAAACACTAATTGAAAGGGGTAGATGCACCTCAATATTTATAGCAGCATTACTTACAATAGCTAAACTATGGAAGCAGCCCAAGTGTCCATCAATAGATGAATGGATAAAGAAGATGTGGTATACACAAACACACACACACACAGGAATATTATTCAGACATAAAAAACAAAATTTTGCATTTACAACAACATGGATGGATCTACAGAATATAATGCTAAGTGAAATAAGCCAGTCAGAGAAAGACAAATACCACAAATACCAGAGAAAGACATACTAGACTCGTACGTGGAATTTAACAAACAAAACAAATGAACAAAGGGGAAAAAAGAAACAAACAAAAAAACAGATTTTTTTTATCTTCAAAAAGAGATTAACTGTAGAGAACAAACTGATGGTTACCAGAGGGGAGGTGGGCGGAGGGATGGGTGAAATAAGTGAAGGGGATTAAGAGTATACTTTCCTTGATGAGCGCTGAGTAATATATAGAGTAGTATATATGTATAGAACTGCAGAATCATTATATTGTACACCTGAAACTAATATAACATTATATATTAACTACACCGGAATTAAAATAAATAAATGTGATGTCCGCGGACATAGAACAGTTCTCTGTGCGGCACTAACAAGTTTACTGTAACTGTTAAGTTTATTTGGGGTAAATGCAATAGAAAGCAACGGACCTTGGTCTATTTAAATATAAAGGAGTATTATTATAAAGTTGCATGGCAGTTGAAAGGCAATGCAATAGCAGAGAAGCAAAACCTGTGGAAGAGCAGATGCTAGAACAACTCCAGGGATAAGAAATTCCTAGATGTAATAACCAAAGCATGATCATCAAGTTGCCTCAACTCTCCTGAGATTCCAGTCTGTATCTCTCTCTTTAGATAACAATTCCTGAGCCAGGGGCAAATCTGACTGGCACAACTTGAGTCTAGCCTGTAATGGTTTGGCAGTCATGTGCAGGGCAAGCTCAAGTGTTCTGGGGCTGTATCCAGGGCAGGAAGATTTGTTGGGTACCTAGGACCCAACATAGCTGGTGACTGCAGGAGTTCTCATAATCTCCTGAGAACTAAGAAAATTAAACTTGTCAGGGGTTAAACCAATCTACATAAAAGTCATTTTAAAAAATTGAATGATTACAACTCAATAAAGGATTTAGAAAGTGGAATATTACAGAAAACAAAAGGCAGGAAAGAAACCAAGGGAAGAAAAGTTAAATTCAAGGATGTTATATATAGTAATTGAATCTACTCAATAAACACACTAAGGGCCTTAAATGTGGATATAAAAATACTGAGAATGGATAATATAGAAGAAGAAAGAAATACTTTGGCATAAGTCAGTTAATATCACTTCATATGTATCATGGAAACTTTTTTGAGGAAGGATCCCAGAACTGGGTTGTTTTGTTAGTAAAAAGAGAACAGAAGTGGTGGAGGAGTATCCCTGCATGCCAAGGAGGTGTGTAATTGAATGGGAATCCATAGATCTGAGGGTGGATCACACTAGAGAACATTTGGGAAAGGATAAAAGTAAAGAAAACCATAATTGATGTTGCTGTGGAAGTAGATGACAGCTTATTCAGCCCAGCAGATGCTTCCCTAATACAGATCATGAAACTGTCACAGAAGCAAGATATAGTAGTAGTGTGGGACTTCAAATGTCTGGACATCTGTTGGAAGTCTTGTTTTGCTAAAAGCAACAGATCTGATAAATTCAGTAGTGGTAGCTAATGTGTTCTCTTCATTAATGTCATCCCCATATGTCTCAGCATTCTCCCAAACAGACCCATCCACAAAGTCCACCCATGACCTTTGCACTCCACACCAATCTCATATACACAAACCCCTTACCATGATGCAGGATGCTCTTTTCTATATTGGCTTTTACTAACACCTGTTTTTTTCCTAAGAGGATGGTTTCACCTCCAGTTTCTTGAAAGGAGTTTTCTTAGTTTCCCAAAGATCATGCAAAGTAGAATGTGGAGAGTACTTTAAAAGTCTCTTGTTCTTGCTGCTGTTTCTAAACCATTATGACCCAAAGCCCATGGCAATAGTCATATTCTATTTTGATGCTCATCATACTTGGCTTTATCACCTTTCTTAGTTCTCAGGAGATTATGAGAACTCCTGCAGTCACCAACTATGTTGGGTCCTAGGTACCCAACAAATCTTCCTGCCCCCATACAGCCCCAGAACACCTGAGCTTGCCCTGCACATGACTGCCAAACCATTACAGGCTAGACTCAAGTTGTGTCAGTCAGATTTGTCCCCTGCTCAGGAATTGTTATCTAAACAGAGAGATACAGACTGGAATCACTCCCATAACCACCCTCCTTGAAGTGTCTGACCCTGGTTAGTAGTTTTATCCCAAGCCTTAAAGCTTTGCCATTATTCTGGAGTCCACATGAGTAACTCCTAAACATTGTGATTTCCCATTTCTTTGCCTCAATTTCTTAGACTATTTTTCTCATTCTACAGTTACTCCCACTTCTTTCACACTCTGGAATGGGTATTTATGACAATATTTTTTACTTCTCAAGTCTTTTATACCACTCCCTAGTTATTTATTCATCAAGTTGCTCACTCCTATATCCCTTTTACATCTGTTTCCTGACTACATTTAGAGACCCTATCCTTGACTACCTTATTTATTTCCGGCTTACCAGGAAAATCTTTGCTTCTTATTCCAACTAGATCATGTTACTCATAATGTTATGGAACCTGGACTGGATCACCCGACAGAAGAACCAAGTGGCACCTGGAGATCTTGGAGGATAGGAGGTTTATTTAATGCTGGTGGGCTCAGAGGACAGTGGTCTCCAAAGGTCTGAGCCCCGAGCACAAACAAATAGGACAATTTATACACTTCTACTTCCATATACTTGGCACTTTTGGCATGTGTGCAAAGCAGGGCAGGGAGAAGAACCCAGACTGGTGTGCATGGGAAGCAGAGCAGGGAGAAGAACCCGGAAGAGCCCTGGGGCGAGGACTGGGACTGTCTTGCTGGCTTGGTTGTCCATCTTAGGACACAGATTTTCCTTATCAATAAATTCACCCATTCTCTTGCCAGTAGTCTCGTCTCCCAAACCTCCTTTCTTTACCAGTTCTCATATGGCCAATTAAATGTCTGTTTTCTCCACTCCTAGATCTAGGCTGTTGAGCAGAGTGAGGAAAAATTCAGGTTGCAGATTGTGTAGATTGAGTACTCAGACTTTCTAATCTCATCTGGCCCCTGAACACGATCTGAAATTCCTTATGTGTGATCTAATCAGCCTGCTTTCCTACTTGCTACAGTTGCTGTGTTCAACCTTCACTCATGGTAAAAATAAAGAGTAGCCCCCAAATCTATCATCCCTCTCTAATTCAAAGAGAAAATAGAGGCCCTCAACTGAGTAGTTCTTAACATTTCTTGTCCCTATGTCAGACAGGATATTTTTGCCTGGAAGTAGTGCAATTCCTTACCAAAAGTGGTTTTAGATAGTAAGGACTTTTATTGCCTCACTTAAGAAAAAGCTCTGAAGTACAGGATTCCAGGGTTAGTTCAGCTGCATGATATTATCATTATAGATCAAGCTACTTTCAATCTGTGGTGGACAGATTAAGGCATGAACCCTCATAATCTCTGACCTCTAGTATTCATGCCCTTGTATAATCTTTTTCCCTAGGATGTGGGTGGCACATGTAACTGGGTTCTAAGCAGAATATGGCAAAGGTGACAAGATGTTACTCTTTTATGGTATGTAATCTTGCTAGCAGACTTACTTTAGAAACTCTCCATTAGCTTTGAAAAAAGCTAACTCCATATTTTGGAGTCCACCATGCCAAGAGGTGAGGGTTAACTCTAGGAGCCAAGTGACCACTTAAGCCAACAGGCAAGAATAAGCTGGAATCCTCAATCCACAACCTCATGGAAATGAATTCTACTGACAATTTGAGTGAGGGTGACAACACATTCCCAGGAGAGCCTCTGAATGATGACAGTTTAACACCTTAATTGCAGCCTTGGGAAACTCTAAGCAGAGACCCCAATTAAACTATGCCCTGGCTCCTGATCCACAGGATATGTGAGATAATACACGTGTGTTGTTTTCAGCCACTAAGTTTATGGTAATTTATTACCTAAGAGCCAATCTTGATTCTATTTGTCCTTGACATGTCACAACCAATTCATCTACAATTCTTACTTTATTTACTTTTAAATGTAACCACTGCTTATGACCTCTACCATAACCACCTCCTACCAAGCCAGGATAATTAAATGCCTTCTAATTTTATATTCTTTCACACTTATGATATAATCTCTGCCTAATAGAATGACCTTTAAAAAAAAACACTATCAGATTATGTGACACATCCATGCACTACTAAGTGCAAAATCCTACAAAAGCATTATACCCCCTTTTGAATACATTTCAAATTGTTTACCATGTCTTGTAAAGCCTTCAAGATCTGACGAATTCCTTGACCTTATCTTCTACACTTTCCCAGAACTCATTTTACTGTAGACAAACTGGCTTTCTTACCAGGATTGGTCCTCCATTAAAGCCTTTGAATTGATATTTCCTTTCCATGTTGTATCCTTTCTTTTTTCAGTTATACAAAAGTCATTATTAAATGTCCACCCTGTGCCATGCACTAACCAGATAAAAATATTTAGTTTGCTGCTGGATTTCTATAAAAACACATCAGATGTTGCCTAAATGAATTATTTACATTATTAGATGGGATACAGATGGAAATAAATTTGGGAATTCTCCTAAGATAGCCCAGCATGCAATATCAGAATAGTAAGTCACATTGCACTCCTTCAGCAACAAATTTAAGTCTAGTTCATGCTTATGGATATCTGTTATAGACTGGATCAAAGATCAGTTACCGGTAAAAGTAAAGAGAGAATAGGATATGAATGTTTTAAAGACATCCCTCATTACATATCAACACTTCCAATGTGACATTTCTGAGAATACCTCAAATTTACTTGTTTTTCTTTCACATTCTTCCCATGTAATTAATTTTTGTTAATTTCCACTCTAAAAATAGCTTCTATATATATTCTATTTTCAGGATGCTGTTCTTACCATAGTACAGGCCCTATCTTTTTTGCCATTATCATTCAAAATACAAATTAAGTGGTATCTTTTGATTGAATCCTACCAGGTAGATTTTCTGAGTTAGTTATTTTGGTCCCTGTGTTCCTTTGATACTTTATAAAGGCACCTAAAAAGTTGTATGTGATTAACATACTTGTCTGCCCTTCCAGATTTAGTATTTTGCAAAACCAGGTCTATATCATATTAATATTTTTCTCCAGAATCTATAAAGCTGATTGACTCAATAGCCACAATATAGGGTATGTATGGAAGAATTAACGATTAATGAAGCACTACCAGAAGAAAAGAAAATCTGAATACTTTCATTCAATTGATTTTCATGTCTAACACAATCTTCACTTTAAAGAGACTTACAGGCATTAGTAATCAAAATATTACCAAAAACTAAAAGTCTGAGGCCAGGTGGATTCACAGGTGAATTCCACCAAACACTTAAGGAAGAGTTAATACCTATTCTTCTGAAACTATTCCAAAAACTAGAAGGAAAGCGTCCAAATATATTCTACAAGGCCAGCATTACTCTGATACCAAAACCAGACAAAGACATCACAGAAAGATGAAACTATGGGCCAATATTCCTCATAATCATAAATGCAAAAAGCCTCAACAAAACATTAACAAACTGCATTCAATGATACATTAAAGGGATCATTTACCAACATCAAATGGGATTCATTCCAGGGATGCAAGGATGGTTCAATATTCACAAATCAGTGAGATGTATCATATTAAAAAAATGAAGCATACAAGTAATATAATCTTCTCAGTAGATGCAAAAAAAAAAAAAAACATTTGACAAAATGCAAACTTTCATGATAAAAGCTCTTAACAAAGTGGGTTTAGCGGAGAGCCCAATTAAATTGTGCCTGGCTCCTGATCAACAGGATATGTGAGATAAATAAATGTGTACTGTTTCCAGCCATTAAGTTTTGACATTTTATTACCTAAGAGCCAATCTTGATTCTATTTGTCCTTGACATGCTTCAACATAATAAAGGCCATATAGGAAAAACCCACAGCTAACATCATACTCAGAGTATAAACTGAAAACAGTTCCACTAAAATCAGGATCAAGACAAGTACATCCACTCTCACCACTTTCATTCAACATACTATTAGAATTCCTAGCCACAACAATCAGACAATAAAAAGCATACATTTTGGTAGAGAAGAAGTTAAAGTCACTATTTGCAGGTGACATGATACTATTTATAGAAAACCCTAAAGACTCCACCAAAAACTATTATAACAAAAAATTTCAGTAAAGTTGCAGGATATGAATCTTAATACCCAGAAATTGGTAGCATTTTTAAGACTAATAACAAAGTAGCAGAAAGAAAAATTAACAATTTCATTTATAATTGTATCCCAAAGAATAAAATACCTAGGAATAAATTTAACCACAAAGATGAAAGACCTTTATTCTGAAAACTATAAAGCATTGAAGAAAGAAATTGAAGATGACAAATGGAAAGATGTTCTATGCTCATGGATTAGAAGAAAAAATATTGCTAAAATGCCCGTATTATCCAAAACAATCTAGAGATTCAATGCAATCCATATCAAGTACCAACAACATTTTTCACAGAACTAGAAAAAATTATCAAAATTGGTATGGAACCACAAAAGACCCTGAATAGCAAAAGTTCTCTTGGGAAAGAACAACAATGCTGGAGAGGTCATATCCCAGTTTTCAATATATACTACAAAGTAGTATTCATAACAGTATGGTACAGGCACAGAAATAGACACAAAAATCAGTAGGACAAAATAGAAAACCCAGAGATAAACCCATGTTTATATGGTCAATTTATCTAGGACAAAGTAGGCAAGAATATACCATTGGAAAATGGAAGTCTCTTCAATAAATAATGTTGGGAAAACTGGACAGCTACAGGGGGAAAATGAAACTGAAACACTTTCTTGACAGCATACATAAAAATAAGCTCAAGATGGATTAAAGCCCTAAATGTGAAACCTGAAACCATAAAAACCTAGAAGAGAACACAGGCAGTACCTTGATGGCTGTAGCAACATTTTCCTAGATATATCTCCTCATGCAAAGGAAAAAATGGAAAAATAAACTATGGGGATTACATCAAAATAAAAAGCTTTTACACAGTTAAGGAAACCATCAACAAAACAAAAAGGCAACCTATTGAATGGGAGAAGATATTTGCAAATAACATATTCAATAAAGAGTTGTAGCAAAAATACATGCAGAAAAATATACAACACACACACAGTACGATTAAAACATGGACAGAGGATCTGAATAGACATTTTTTCAAGGGAAGCCTACAGATGACAAAAAAGACACATGAAAAGTTGTTCAACATCACTATCATCAGTGAAATGCAAATCAAAACTGCCATGTTCTAGCACCTTATTCTTGTCAGAATGACTAGTATCAGACAAAAAATGCATTTGTGAGGAGGTAGAGAAAAAGGAACCCCTGTGCACTGTTGTGGGAATGTAAATTGGTACAGCCACTGTGGAAAATAATATGAGGGATCCTTAAAAAAATAAAAATAGAATTACCATATGATCCAATAATTCCACTACTGAGTATTTACCCAAAGAAAATTTAAAAAACATTTATTTGAAAGATATATGTATCTCTATGTTTATTGCAACATTATTTATAATAGCCAAGATACGAAGTAGCCTAAGTACCCCTCAATAGAGGAATAAAGCAAATGTTTATCTCTATTGCATTTTCTTTATAAGTTGAAATTTATGGCAACTCTGTGTCAGGAAAGTTTACCCACCTTTTTTCCAACAGCATTTGCTCACTTCATTCATATCTGCGTGTAATATTTTGGTAGTTTTCACAACATTTCAAACTTTTCCATTATGGTTATATTGCTACGGTGTTCTGTGATCATTGATCTTTAATACTATTGTAATTGTTTTTGGGTGTCAAAAACTACACCCGTATAAGACAGCAAAACATAATCAATATATGTTTCATGTGTTCTTACAGCTCCACTGACCAACACTTCCCCTATCTCCCTCTCCTCAAGAACTTTCTATTCCCTGAGACAACAGTATTAAAATTAGGCCAATTAATAACACTACAGGGGCCTTCAAGTGCTCAAGTGAAAGGAAGTGTCACACATCTATTACTTTAAATTTAGAAGTGATTAGGTTTAGCGAGGAAGGTATGTCAAAAGGCAAGGTAGGCCAAAAGCTAGTCTTCTTATGCCCCCAAATTAGCCAAGTTGTTAATGTAAAGGAAAAGTTATTAAAGGAAATTAGAAATGCTACTCAGATGTTCACACACAAATAAGTGAACCGCCCTATTGCTGATATGGAGAAAGTTTTAGAGGTTGGCACGGAAAAATCAAAGCAGTCGTTTAAGCCAAAGCCTAATTCAAAACAAAGCCCTCTCTTTCATTCTACGCAGACCAAGAGAGGTGATGAAGCTGCAGAAGAAAAGTTCAAGCCTAGCAGATGTTAATTAGTGAGGTTTAAGGAAATAAGCCATCTACATAACATCAAAGTACAAGGTGAAAGAGCAAGTGCTAATGTTGAAGCTGCAAGTTATCTATTACCTAGCTAAGATAATTCATGAAGGAGACTACCCTAAGCAACAATATTTTAATGTAAGTGAAATAGTCTTCTTTGGAAAAGATACCATTGGGGATCTTCATAGCTAGAGAGGAAAAGTCAGTGCTTGTCTTGAAAGCTTCAAAGGACAGGCTGACTCTCTTGTTGGGGGCTAATGCAGCTGGTGACTTTAAGTTGTAATCAGTGCTCATCTGATATTCTAAAAATCATAAGGCCCCTAAGAATTATGCTAAACCTACCCTACCTGTACCCTATAAATGGAACAACAAAGCCTAGATGACAGCATATCTATTTACAACATGAACACTTACTGAAATATTTACTGAATATTTTAAGCCTATTATTGAGATCTCCTGCTCAGAAAAAAATAAATCTTTTTCAAAATAGGACTAGTCAGTGACAATACACCTGGCCTCCAAGATGCCTGTTAATACAACATCCATTCTGCAGCCCATAAATCAAGGAGTAATTTCAATTTTCAAGTCTTGTAATTTAATGTATATATTTTATAAGGCTATAGTTGTTATAGATAGTGATTTTTCTGATGGATCTGGATCAAATACATTGAAAGCCTTCTGGAAAGTAGTCACCATTCCAGAAGCCATTAAGAATATTTGTGATTCATTAGAAGTCAAATTATCAACGCTAATAGAAATTTGGAAAAAATTGATTCAAGCTGTCATGAATGAGTTTGAGGAGTTCAAGACTTCTGTTGAAGAAATAACATCAGATGTGGAAATAGTGAAAGAATTAGAAGTGAAAAGCCTGAAGATAGGACTGAATTGATGCAATATCATGATAAAATATTAATGAATGAGGAGTTGCTTCTTATGGAAGAGCAAAGAAGATGGTTGCTTCAGATGGACTCTATTCCTGGTGAAGATGCTTTCAAGATTATTGAAGTGACAGAATATTACAAAAACATAGTTGGTAACCAGTGGCAGGATTTGAGAAGTTTGACTCCAGTATTGAAAGAAGTTCTGTTATGGATAAAATACTATCAAACAGCATCACATGCTATAGAAAAATTGTTTGTGAAAGGAAGAGTCCATCAGTGTGGCAAACTTCATTGTCTTATTTTGAGAAATTTTCAGTCACCCTAACCTTCAGCAACCACCATCATGATCAGTCAAGCAGCTATCAACATCGAGGCAAAACTTACCACCTGCAAAAAGATTATGACTCAACTCACTGAAAGCTCAGATGATTAGTATTGTTTAGCACAAAAGTGTTTTTTAATTAAGTTATGCACATTGTTTTTAAGACATAATGCTATTTTTATGTCTGCTTCAACTTCTTTCATGAGTGTTCTGTAGTTCCTAGAGTATAGATAATTTACCTCTTTGGTTAGGTTTATTCAAAGGTATTTTATGGGTTTTGGTGCTATTGTAAATGGAATTGATTCTCTAATTTCTCTTTCTATAGTTACATTGTTAGTGTATAAGAAAGCAACTGATCTCTGAACATTGATTTTGTATACTGCCACATTACTGAATTGCTGTAGGAGTTCTAATAATTTGGGGGTGGAGTCTTTTGGGTTTTCCACATAAAGTATCGTGTCATCTGCAAAAAGAGAGTTTGACTTCTTCTTTGCCAATCGGAATACCTTTTATTTCTTTTTGTTGTCTGATTGCTCTTGCTAGGACTTCTAGTACTATGTTGAACAATAGTGGTGAGAGTGGGCATCCTTGTCGTGTTCCTGATCTTAGGGGAAAGGCTCTCAGCTTTTCCCCATTGAGGATGATATTCACTGTGGGTTTTTCATAGATGGATTTTATGAACTTGAGGAATGTTCCCTCTATCCTTATACTCGGAAGGGTTTTAATCAGGAAAAGATGCTGTATTTTGTCAAATGCTTTTTCTGCATCTATTGAGAGCACTGTCTGGTTCTCCTCTCTCCTCTTATTAATGTGTTCCATCACACTGATTGATTTGCAAATGTTGAACCACCCTTGCATCCCGGGGATAAATCCCACCTGGTCGTGGTGGATGATCCTTTTAATGTATTGTTGGATCCTATTAGCTAGGATTTTGTTGAGGATTTCGGAATTCATATTCATCAGGGATATTGGTCTGAAATTCTTTTTGATAGGGTCTTTGCCTGGTTGGGGGGATTAAGGTAATGCTGGCCTCATAGAACGAATCTGGAAGCTTTCCTCTGTTTTGATAATCTTTGACAAAGCAGGAAAAATATGCAATGGAAAAAAGACCATCTCTTCAATAAATGGTGCTGGGAAAATTGGACAGCCACATGCAGAAAAATGAAACTCAACCATTCTCTAACACCATACACAAAGATAAACTCAAAATAGATGAAAGACCTCAATGTGAGACAGGAATCCATCAAAATCCTAGAGAAGAACATAGGCAATAACCTCTTTGACATCGCCCACAGCAACTTCTTTCAAGATACATCTGCAAAAGCTAGTAAAACAAAAGCAAAAATGAACTTTTGGGACTTCATCAAGATAAAACCTATGCACAACAAAGGAAACAGTCAACAAAACAAAGAGGCAACAAAAAGGAAAAAATGGGAGAAGATATTTGCAAATGACACTATAGATAAAGGGCTGGTACCCAAGATCTATAAAGTACTTCTCAAACTCAACACCGAAAAAACAAATAATCAAGTCAAAAAATGGGCAGAAGACATGAACAGACACTTCTCTGTAGAAGACATACAATGGCTAACAGACACATGAAAAAATGTTCATCATGATTAGCCATCAGGGAAATTCAAATCAAAACCATATTGAGATACCACCTTACACCAGTTAGAATGGCAAAAATTGACAGGGCAAAAAACAAATGTTGGAGAGGTTGTGGAGAAAGGGGAACCCTCTTACACTGTTGGTGGGAATGCAAGTTGATACAGGCACTTTGGAAAATAGTGTGGAGGTTCCTCAAAAAATTAAAAATAGAACTACCCTATGACCCAGCAATTGCACTACTGGGTATTTACCCCAAAGACACAGATGTAGTGAAAAGAAGGGCCATATGTACCCCAATGTTCATAGCAGCAATGTCCACAATAGCCAAACTGTGGAAAGAGCAGAGATGCCCTTCAACAGATGAATGGATAAAGAAGATGTGGTCCATGTATACAGTGGAATATTACTCAGCCATCAGAAAGGATGAATACCCAACTTTTGCATCAGCATGGATAGGACTGGAGGAGATTATGCTAAGTGAAATAAGCAGAGAAAGTCAATTATCATATGGTTTCACTTATCTGTGGAACCTAAGGAACAGCATGGAGGACATTAGAAGGAAGGGAAAAATGAAGGGGGGGAATCGGAGGGAGAGATGAACCATGACTATGGACTCCGGGAAACAAACTGAGGGTTCTAGAGGGGAGGGGGATGGGGGGATGGGTTAGCCCAGTGATGGGTATTAAGGAGGGCACGTACTGCATGGAGCACTGGGTGTTATATGAAAACAATGAATCATGGATCACCCATCAAAATCTAATGATGTATTGCATGGTGACTAACATAGCATAATAAAACAAAGCAAAATAAAAAATAAAAATAAATACATAAATAAAAAGACATATATGGAATATTGTTGAAAATAAGGGATATGAAAATTCTCAAATATATAGTTTTATGTCAATATACAATATTCAGCAAGTAAAAATGTTATTATCCCCTGTATAGCTTAATTTAATAGATATAATATTTAAACTTTACCATGAAGGAAAAGCACTATTTAATGTGCCCTTTTTCTCCCTTCTTGCTACTTCCTTGTGCCCATTCTCTGCCACAGTTGTAGTATTACTCTCACATTTCAGCTCAAAATGTCTTCACTGAAGTAACCTTGACATCTCAGAATAGAGAAGTCTCTCTCATGTATGCTCTCAGTACAACGTCTCCTTTGCCTTCAGAAACTTTAAAACAGTTTTTATGCCAGAGCGCAGCCTAATCCTTTTCCTGGGAAAAGGTAAACCCTTATTCACATCTGCTTGAGTCTATAGGTACTGGAGCACAAACCATCAAGAATCGTATGTACTCTGCATTGATGGTAGAGTGCAGTTTCTCAGCCAGGTTGGTGAAAATACACCAAATGAGCAGAGCAAGAGGCACTCTGGAAAGAATAGTGAAGAATGAAGAGATATAACAAGATGTGGAGGCAGAGAAGATTCACACAGGATATCTTCCTAGAACTAACATAAGAAATTGATCCTTCTTTGACATAAATGCATGACTTAGATGGTGTCATCTTATTCCTTATTTTTGATTCCTATGGAAGTTTTGCCTATACTGCTTCCCTCTCTTAATCCCTCTTTATCACCTTCTCCTTTATCATGTCCCTTTCCATTGTGCTATTAAAGGCATATACAAGGAAAAATGAAGTCAGGAAAAAATTATGTCTCTATTAATTTATTGTAGAGCCTGTCACTTTTAATCATAACAAAATATGTTTATATAGGTTAATTCTCTAAGTTGACTTGAATCCATTATCTCTATTGTGGTTATTGTGACTCTAAAAAATTCAAGTGAGATTCATTTTACCACTCACCACTCACCACTCTCTAAATTTAATCCTCTCTAAGCATAATCAAGCAAGGAAAGGCTGTTTGACATTATTTGTGGAGTTGTTTACTTATTTCTGTTAATCTTGTTCTGAGTATACCTTAGAAAGTGAACTCAAGGAATTTGATAAGTCAACCACAAAATTCTTTCTCCCCAGGATAAATATTATTCTTTGAAAGTAATACTGGTAGTTCTTTCAGGATTTACCTATGAAATATATGATACAGAAATAACTAACCTGTTCATTCATATCACTAAAAGTTTTTTCAACATTTATAAAAAATCTAATATGTGCTAACTCCAATTGGTTCACTGCAGAAGATTATAGTAAAATTCTATACTCTGCCTATTTAATCTTTGTGTTGCCTTTGATGATCTCTTTCATGGGACCACCATGAAGACCACCTTGTATATGTTCTTATCTGTGTTGGAGAAAGAGGAATAGCCAAGTAGACCTGGCCTTCTCAGTGTTTACACCAACCAGCTGCATCCTGGCCCTGACCACTTCTCAGCATGCCTGATATTTCTCCCTCATTGACTCCTTGGCTCATCACTCTCAGAAATGTTCCAAATCTCTCTAGCCCATAAGCTTCCAATTTTTCCTCCTTGGTCTCAGAGCAGCTCTTAACGTCACTGAACGTTTTGGGACAATTAAGGAGGCCTTTCATTATCTTAGCATTTTTTTTCTTCATTCTTTTATGTAGTCTCTGAAATGGAATTGGATGGAATGGTCTAAAATGCAGAACTGTATTTTTGATGCCATTTTCTGTTAGCTGGAGGACCCCTAAATGCATGTTAATCCCTTTGAGTTTAAGTATTTTAAATGGCATTCCCCCTTTTTAATTACCCATTCAATTATCAAACATTTACTCAGGGCCTACTCTATCAGACAAAAGGCCTAAAGAAGAAAAAAAAAAAGTAAGTTTTGACATTAAGGCATTAACAAACTGATGTTTATATAATCATTTTGTAATGTGGTAATTGAAAATAAGAAAATCAATATTGTATTGAACTCTGACTACAGCCAAGCATTGTATTAAAATCATTTAATTCTAAAAAAAAGCATGATAAAAGTCTGTACAAGGATGTTCTCTGCTTATATTTTTATCAACTAAGAAACCAAGGTCTTGAAAGGCTCAATAACTTTTAAACCATATATAACTGGAAAATAGAAGAGTTGATATTAGAACCCCTGACTCTGTGATTCCAGGGTTCATGTACTAAAAGTATATTATCTGTACAATGGTAATAGGCTGTAAAAAGTAATATGAGAGAATGGTATTGTCTGATTCCAGATTGGAATATTGCAAAAGCCTCCATGAAGCAAGTAATACCACACTGTCTTACTAAGTGATAATTGGATTTAGATAAAAGAGTATATGGGTCTTCTCCTGGAAGGTAGTGCATATAGAAGAGACCGCATGCACATAGTAAGGTGACTCAGCAGCATCAACAGAGAAAAAGTGATCTGGTATTAGAATATCATAGGGTAGAAAGATAGAAGTAGTTGAAGATTATGCTGAGAAGGCGGCTGGGACCTTGTCCTTGAGGGCCTCATATGGCACAATGAGGAGTTAAGATTTTGTATAAGGATTGGAAGCCAGCATAATTTTATTAAAAAACAGAACAAAACAAAACTTCCAAGGTCAGATTTGTATTATTTATTTTATAACTGTACCTAGGATGGGAGAGAGTTAAAGAAGAAAGCCAGACAAGAAGCAGAGACAGAAGTTAGACAATTGTTCCAATAATCCAGGTGAGAGGTGATTAATGAGGGCTTTGCAGAGCAATGACATTGGCAACAAGCAGATCTGCACTATCATTCTGGCTCTGCCACCTAACCACCTACCAGCTGTGTGGCTTAGGGCTAGTTTTTAACCTTTCTAACTTCCAAGTTCCTAAAATGGTAAATGAGGATAATAACTCCTTCATAGAATTCTTGAAATAAATGTGATAATCCATGTAAACTGTTTAACATATTGCTTGGCACATTTTAAGTATTCAATAAATTAATGATATTGTTATATCTACTTGCAAAAATCAATGCTTAACATCTTTCTTGGGGAGCAGGACACAGAGCATTAGCTCAAGTTTTGTTTTAGAAGTCAGGATTAAATGTTGCAGTTGATGGAGCAGCTCTACTTCACTAGGCTACAGAAATTTCTAGACACTTGCATATATAATTGGTGTCAATCTTAGTGTAAAAACCTAAGATATATTTCATACTAAACTGTATCAAGGCCTCTCCTGATAAAAGAATTTCAAATTCAGGAACCACTGGGGCTCTCTCTGCCCCATAGTGTCCCATAGTTTACCAAAAATCTAAGACAGAAGCCAGTCTCTTAACCCAAAGTGAGGCCATTATTTTCCTGGAGTCTTGCTATCCAGCATGAAAATAAGAGATGGTCTTCAAATGCTGTTCAATGACAATATTCACAGAAGACTCAAAAATATTTCATTGGTCAGATTATGCTGTTGTAACCACAAACCCCAGAAACTCTATAACTTTTCCTCTTGGTCATGCTGTATGTTCATTTCACATTAGTTGGAGGGCTCTGCTGTGTATTGTGAACACTCTAGGACCCAGGATAACAAAATGTTTCCAGGCACCATAGCAGAAGGAAGGAAAAAGTATCATGCGTCCCTCATTGACTCTTAAAGCTTCTACCAGAAAGTGAAATGCTACTTTCTTTCATATTTAACATTAGCCAAAGCAAGTCATAATGGCACCCCAAAATCCTAAAGGTCAATAAATTAAAATCTCACCATGTACACAGGAAGAGAACCAGATATATGTGGCCAACAGCACTAAGACTTACTATAGATGCAAGGGACACCCCCTCTCCACAAACTTGCCCACAATGACCATTCAATCTGTTCCTTAGTCTGCCAAGTGTAGTATACAGTCTCTACTAATTTCCACAGCAAGCTCCAATAGGAGGCACCGCTTTTGGATGGGTGCTTTGTCTCCATCATGCGCAGAGACCATCCCAGAGACAACCATCCTGAGGAATCTCAATCTTCCTAGAATGGTTCACTCCTGCTTCTCTCTACTCAAGCTTTCATTGCCCAAAGTCTTGAAAATATCTTCTACAAATTCTGCTTTCAGCCCATCAGTTTTTTAAAAAGCTTAAATCTGTATTACCCACCATCTCCACCTAATCCAAATCCCTAGGCAAAAGCTCTGAAATAAGAACTAGGATACATTCCATGAGACAGCAGAGGGTAAAATGCTTTCAGCCATGAGAATATATATATATATATATATATATATATATATAATATATATACACAAATTATATCAGTTTCAAAACTGATACATTTTAAGCAAAAGCCAGTGAACTGCCTAAGATTTGGGAATAGTGATTTTTCTGACCAAGTCAGGAGGCAGAACATTGAAGAGCCTCTGAGACAAAAGCAAAGAGAAAGAGGGAAACTTAGCAGTAAAGCCAGTGTGGGGGTGGCAGGAAGGAAGCCAAAGGCACAGAGTCTGTTCATGAGTCAAATATGGTGGTTTTAGTGAATGGAGGAGTAAAGGATGATATTCAAGTTTGAGTCTGGTCCCTTGGATGATAGTATCATTTATTCAATTATTTTACACTGAAAAAGAAGTAGGTGCTGTTTTGTTTTGGTTTTCGTTTTTTTTTTTTTTTTTTTTTTAATTGAGGGAGGGGGTCTGGTTTGATTATGTTCAATTTGAGGCATCCGTGGAGTAGCAAGAACAAAAAGACATCTAGTAAGTATCAAGATATGTGAGCCTGGATCTCAGGAAGGATATTTGAATTAGAAATAAAGACTCTGGTCCCATTAGTGCATGGGTGGGTGGTGAAGCCATAGAACAGATGAAATCTCTCAGTGAGAGGATAGGGAAGACCTGAAAGCTCACGTTGCCTTGGCTTTGGAGAGAAAGAAATCACTTGTCAAGGTGACTACTGAATTTAACCATTAAACCATCTTTTCTCTGCCAGATTATTCGTATTCCCTTTGATAACTGATCTCTGGTTTATTCCTATATGCTGATAAAATAGATTTAAAAAAACCCTGAAATATATGTATATATTTTGTACACATATATATGTTCAACAACTTAAATGGTGCCACTACTTAACCTATCAGCTAAATAAAATTGCTATTACAAAAATCTTAATTTGAGTTTTAACTATGTGCCAGAGACTAGGTTAAGCACACATACAGCTGATTTCAGTTTTCAGGAAGACCTCATTCAAGTATGTAGCTGTATCTTAATTTGTGAAAGAAAACTAGAAGAGTTAAAGAGTGAAGGGAGAAGGTTAATCTTGTACTTTTTTTAAACTTCTACTAACAGGTTATATGCTGGGTTATCTATCGGATGAAAGTATTGACCAATGATTTAGAATTAATAGATATCAAATAGTTATTGTGTTTAGTTATTAGAGGTGAATTACAATTGAAGTCAAAGTTTAATTCTCTTTCAATCTTGGACAAAGAAAATTTTTAATCACACATGAACTAATAAGTGAATTTTCCCCCAGTTTTACTGGAGCTAATTAATATCCTCAGAATCTTATATTTCCATTAGGCAGTACATAAAGGGTGTTTTGGATAGTGCACTGAGCATTAGTCCCTTCATAAAAACAGTTATGTTGGACACTTACAAGAGCTTAAAAATGCTTTATCACATCTGTCACCTGGCAGTGTGTATGAGTCCTATTATGGAGATAATCAAACAACTAGTAAAAAATGCGTAACATTTCTGTACATAGCTAACCAGGAACTGGAAAATGGAAAGGAGTAATGTTTGTTGAGAAAAATAAAACGGCAATAAATAATTAAGTAGATAATTGGTAAGAATTTAGCTCACATTATACATGCTTTCCATATTAAGATGAGAGTAAAAAGAATTGCCCATTTTGACACTGTCAGCATTTTTTTAAGGTAAAATTTCCTTTACTTACATGCTATGTGACTCCACAAACCCATTATTTTATCTGCTATAATCTGACTGAAATATGTGGTGAACAATTTTTGGCAAAAGACTATCATAAATATAATACTGGTATGTTTTATAGCAGATCTTCTCCCACACCAGAATGAATTAGATTAACAGAGATAAAACAGCAAGCACCTCAAAGTCAATGGTTAACTAGGTAATCTAGTTAAATGGAGAACTGCTCTTGGTTTTTTAGCTCTGGCCTAAATCTCTGATAGGTCCAATGGGATCTATTTTGTTGATCTAAAAATTTCACTGACAGCAAATAGTCTAAATAAGCTACAATCTACTAGCCCAAACTTTGTTATTGTTTCTTTCCATGCAGTACAAATGGAAACTAATCCCCTCCCTTCCAATTTTACCACCTTTTGGTATTACATAACTATTTTTATTAATGATTATAAAGTTGTGATATACTACCATATTCACTGGGATTTTAGAAGTTAAATACTTAACATTCATTACTAACACATGCGACTTTAAGTGGCTTAAATGGTATTTAAGAAAGTTTCACCTCATCTGTGTATGGCAACTCTTAACCAATTATTTCAGAACAGATGTTAATGTTTAACACATTTATTTCTTGGCTATTCATTAGAAAAGAAATCTCAGGCTGTAAATTATCAGAGTGACAGACCAGAGAGAAGGAAAATATCTATATTTTTCCTATCAATTAAACAGCTTTGATTTTAGAGTCAATGTCTTTAGTGAAGTTTTTCACTAAAGACTATTCACCAAACATTGTTCATAACTATTCAATTACTCTCGCTAAGCATTTAAAAACTCCACAGGGAAAAATTGTGTTCCCAATGTCAGTGGTTACAAAGTTACCAATGTTAATCGTTTTATTCTTTTTTCTAAAGATTTTATTTTTCTTTTCCTTTTTTTTAAGATTTTATTTATTTATTTGAGAGAGTGAGAGAACGAGAGATAGAGAGCACGAGAGGGGGGAGGGTCAGAGGGAGAAGCAGACTCCCTGCTGAGCAGGGAGCCCGATGTGGGACTCGATCCCTGGACTCCAGGATCATGACCTGAGCCGAAAGCAGTCGCTTAACCAACTGAGCCACCCAGGCACCCAAGATTTCATTTTCCAACAGAGAGAGAGAGACAGTGAGAGAGAGAACACAAGCAGGGGGAGTGGGAGAGGGAGAAGCAGGCTTCCTGCTAAGCAGGGAGCCCGATGCGGAACTCGATCCCAGGACCCTGGGATCATGACCTGAGCTGAAGGCAGACGCTTAACGACTGAGCCACCCAGGCGCCCCAATCCTTTTATTCTTTAAAAATATCTGTACAGCAAATATTTGCTCTGAAAAGAGATGGGTTGGGATATGTGGAATGAGTGTATGTGGAATAAAGTAACAGATCTCAAACTTCAGAGTGCATGAGAATCAAATGGCATGCAGCATGTTAAAACACAGACTACTGCCTTCCTCCCCCAGAGTTTCTGATTTAGGAGGTCTGGTATAGGATCCAAGAATTTGAATTTTTAATGAATACCCAGGAGATGGTGATGCTGAAGTTGTTGGTCTGGACGGCACACTTTAAGAATGACTGACATTGAGTTTAAGTTTATCCCATTGTCTTCCTATGTTAAAAAATGTTTAATAATTGAAAAAGTTATGGGAATCCTGCAGATTATATGATCCTATTTCTCAGAGATTTACAACAGAAGTTCTGAGAAGCCCTAATGTTAAGAAATTTTTGGTGTTTAATTTTCTTCAAGTCAGTATTTCTCCAAATCATTTGATCCAAGATCATTTTTAATCACAGATAATTAACATCTACTTGGATATTTCTTGAAATAGAGTTAAGAAAATTCCTTCTAGGAATTTATTCTGAAAACCTCATATCATTCTGTCTTAAGTAATTGTATTGCTCACACTCTTTCTCTCCTCCCAAGAAGATATGTAGTTGTATTACATATTTAAAGTTCAAGGGAGCACTAGTCTTCCTTAAGGTAGAACCTGAATTTATTCTTATAGAATAGTAGAGATGAGTGTGAAGGCAAAAAGCCATTTCAAATTAGAAAACTAGGCTTAGAGAACATGAAACATAAGGAAACGAATTTGGCTGAAGTATGGGATTATATAGGCTAGTTGGAGTGAGAAAACCTCAGACCAAATCAGCCTCTTGCACACAGTCATTCATGGTCAGTATTTAGCAGAGCCCTCAGGAAGTTTCAAAGATTGCTATGATTTCCAGCTCTGGCCTACTATATTCCCAACTCCTGACCCTCCCACCCCAGGCCAAGTTTCCTTCAAGAAGAAAGTTATTGTTTCTATCTGAGGAATATGTTTGTAAAAGAGGTTTTTTGTTTTTTAATAGTCATTGTAAGAGATATAATCAAGTTGGTTGAAAGAAAAAAAAAGCTTTCATGGATTTTCTGAATGAAGGGTATGTAATTAAGTAAGGGTTTGCCTAAGAATGAACAGGTGGGATAAATTCAGGTTTAATTTAATCCATATTATTTTCATTAAAGATAATCACAATCAATTTAAAAAAATCTCTTAGTGTTATATTCTACCCGATTTATTTTTATAGCATTTATCCACCAATGTCACAATGTAGGGAATATGACCCTTTGGGAAAAGAATGCCGAGTGGCTGACTTTAATTTCAGCATGAGAAAGAGGGCAAGTAACATCAAAAGCACTCCTTGAAAGTATAAATATTCTTTGGAAGACTGACACAGAGCATACATGCTCATCATACCACAGATTTTTTTGCCAGTTAATCCAATTAGTCAAAATTATTTACTAGTCACCTACTGTGTTCAATGCTTTTTTTTTTCCATCTTTAGATCCAAGTAAGATCCACAACTTGTAACAAATGGAAAAGCTGCCTGGCAACCAAAAAGATGTCGGTAACTCTATTAGTTTTGCCTTGCTGCATAAAAAATAATCATACCAATAGCAACTTAAAACAACATACATTTACTATTTCACATTTCTGTGGGTCAGGAATCTGGATATAACATACCTGGGTCTCTGTTCAGGATTTCACGAGGTTACAATCTAGGTGCTGGTCAGATGCATTCTAATCTAAAGGATCAACTGAGGAAAGATCATCTTCCAAGGTCCCTCTGGTCGTGGAAAAAATTTACTTCTCTGCAGTCGTGAGGCTGAGGTTATAGTTTTCTTCTCAGCTGTCAGCCAGGAACCACACTCATCTCCTAGAAGCTGCTCCATCCTTTGCTTTATTAACCTCTCCACTGGCCTTCTCACAACCCAGCAGCTTATTTTTTTAAAGAGGGGGAGAGGAAAAGGGGAGGGGAGGGGAGGGGAGGGGAGGGGAGGGGAGGGGAGGGGAGGGGAGGGGAGGGGAGGGGAGGGGAGGGGAGGGGAGGGGAGGGGAGGGGAGGGGAGGGGAGGGGAGGGGAGGGGAGGGGAGGGGAGAACTCATCAGGGACAACACTTTCTCCCCTCCCAGCCCCCAGTCTTCTTTTAAAGGTTTTCAACTAATTAAATCAGGCCCACCTGAGATGACCGCCATTTTAATTAGTTCCAAATCAACTGGCTTGGAACCTGAGTTACATCTGCAAAATCCTTTTGCCTCTGCCACATTCTATTGGTTAGAAGCATGTTCCTCTCACACTCAAGGAGAGGACAGTATAGGTGGGAGGAGTAGACCATAGGTTCCATCTTAGTATTTCTTCTAACAGTAGGATTGTCACATTTTCTTATAATGACAAGTAAATCTTCAGGGAAGAGTAAAAAATCACTTTAAATCAGTGGTGAATGGAAAAGAGAAACACATGGAGAGTTTTAGAATATGCTCATGACTGGGCCTTACACCAGAGTTTGTGATTTAATTGTTTTGGAGTAGGATATGTTCATCAGTGGTTTTTAAATATTCCCTACTGCTTCTTTGTTCAGTTAGGTGGACACAACTGCTTTTAATACTCAGAAAACAAAGTGAAATAATTAAAGTGCTTACCCAGTAGTACACCTGTTTGTAATTCTCATTTGGAAGACCTGAAATACATAAGATTGTCTAATTGAACACCTGCAGGAGAAGGGGCTTTGTAATTTGGGAATCATTTTTACTCACATTTTGGTAAGACCTGGAACATCTAGTTTTACTTCTTTAGTTAGATAAAATGTTTAACTTAAAAAAATAGTTTACTTGCTTGCTTCCTTCCTTCCTAAATTCAGCTTAGGGTAAGAGCAATTTAGTTGTGCAATGGTGGGGTGGGGTTGCTACCCTGAGTAGGGGCAGAGGGTGGCTGAACAGGGGATGATGGGAGAGTGCAGGCATGCAGTGTCAAAGTCCCAGAAAGGTGGGGAGGGTGTCTACTGAGGGTGTCAGCAATAGATGAGTTACCTACATGAAGACTGAGTCTATTTACACTGGTAAATATATTTAGGAGACAAATTTTTCACTGTCAGAGAATGGAGATGTAAATAAACAAAGGAAGAAAACCACAGTAAATCCTGTGATGATGTTGGATTGGAATTGGATTATCAGTGTGAACTCACATCTATATGTGTGTGTGTGTGTGTGTGTGTGTGTGTGTCCACTTTGTCCACTGAAAGAGCCTGAGGAGCAGTGACACTGCAATAACAAGGAGCTCAGTTAATGCCCCTATCTTGGCTTCTAAATATTGTTATCGCTAAAAGGGGCCATGGCTTCTTGAAAAACTGGCTAATTCCAGGAATGGATGGGTAAATATATAAGATGAGCCTGAAATATCTTATGAAGAAAGTCCTAAAAGAATGTTGGGAACATGTCAAAAGAATAAGGATTGAGCTTGATGAGGCTCCCAATGTTGAAATTAGGAATGATTTAAGCATCAAAATAAAATAATATGTATTTTGATGTAGTCCCAACAGTTTATTTTTCTTTTCTTTCCCTTATCTCAGGAGATGTATCTAGAAAGAAGTTACTATGGCCAATGTCAAAAAGGTTACTCCCTCTGTTCCCCTCTAGGATATTTATGGTTTCAGGTCTCACATTTAGGTCTTTAATCCATTTTAATTTTTTAATCCATTTCCATTTTTGTGTATGGTGTAAGAAAGTGCTCCAGTTTCATCTCCAGTTTCATTCTTTTGCATGTTGCTCTCCAGTTTTCTCATTTGTTGAAGAGACTTTTTCCCATTGAATATTCTTTCCTGCTTTGTCAAAGATTAATTGACCGTGGAGTTATGGATCATTTCTAGGTTTTCTATTCTGTCCTATTGACTATATGTCTACTTTTGTGCCAATACCATACTCTTGATTACTACAGCTTGGTAATATAACTTAAAGTCTGGAATTATCTAGTTTTGCTCTTCTTTTTTAAGATTGCTTTGGCTATTCAGGGTCTTTTGTGGTTCCATACAAATTTTAGGATTGTTTGTTCTAGGTCTGTGAAAAATGATGTTGGTATTTTTTTAAGATTTTATTTATTTATCTGACAGAGAGACAGGGAGAGAGCATAAGCAGGGGGAATGGCAGGCATAGGGAGAGGGAGAAGCAAGCTCCCCACTGAGCAGGGAGCCCCATGGATGCAGAATTTGATCCCAGGACTCTGGGGTCATGACCTGAGCCGAAGGCAGATGCTTAACCTACTGAACCACCCAAGCACCTGCTGTTGGTGTTTTGATAGGGATGCATTAAATGTGTAGATTGCTTTGGGTGCTATAGACATTATAACAATATTTCTTCTTCCAATCCATGAGCATGGAATGTCTTTCTATTTCTTTCTGTCGTCCTCAATTTTTTTCATCAAAGTTTTATAGCTTTCAAAGTACAGGTCTTTCACCTCTTTGATGAGGTTTACTTCTAGTATCTTATTGGGTTTGGTGCAATTGTAAATGGATTAATATTTTGATTTCTCTTTCTGCTGCTTCATTATTGGTGTATAGAAATGTAACAGATTTCTGTACATTGATTCTGTATCCTGCGACATTACTGAATTCATTGATCAGTTCTAGCAGTTTTTTGGTGGAGTCTTGGGTTTTCTATATAGAGTATCATGTTGCCTATGAATAGTGAAAGTTTGACTTCTTCCTTGCTGATGTGGATGCCTTTCTTTCTTTTTATTGTTTGATTGCTGTGGCTAGGACTTCTGGTACTATGTTGAATAATAGTGGTGAGAGTGGACATCCCTGTTGTCTTCCTTACTGTAGAGGAAAAGCTCTTAGTTTTTGCCCATTGAGGATGATATTAGTTGTGGGTTTTTTCATATGGTACCTTTATTATGTTGAGGTATGTTCCCTCTAAACCTACTTTGTTGAGGGTTTTTTTTTTTTATTTTATGTTAGTCACCATACAGTGTTGAGGGTTTTTATCATGAATAAAAGATGTACATTGTCAAACACTTTATCTTCGTCTGTTGAAATGATCATGTGGTTCTTATCCTTTCTTTTATTAGTATTTTATTGAGAATTTTTGCATCTGCATTCATTAGGGATACTGGCCTTTAGTTCTCTTTTTTTCCATGGTGTCTTTATCTGGTTTCAGTTATCAGGGTAACGCTAGCAAGGATGTGGAGAAAAGGGAATCCTCTTACACTGGTGAGAATGCAAACTCATACAGCCACTCTGGAAAACAGTATGGAGTTTCTTCAAAAAGTTAAAAGAGAACTACCCTATGATCCTGGAATTGCACTATTTATCCAAATAATACAACAAAATACTAATTCAAAGGTATACATGCACCCCAATATTTATAACAGCATTATCTACAATAGCCAGATTATGGAAATAGCCCAAATGTCCATAAGTGATGAATGGATAGAGAAGATGTGGCAAATATACACACTGGCATAGTATTCAGCCATCAAAAAAGAATGAAATTTTGCCATTTGCAACAACATGGATGGAACTAGAGTGTGTTATGCTAAGCGAAATAAGTCAGTCAGAGAAAGACAAATACCATATGGTTTCACTCACATATGGAATTAAAAAACAAAAGAAATGAGCAAAGGGAAGAAAGAGAGAGGCAAGCCAAGAAACAAACTCTTCACTATAGAGAACAAGCTGATGGTTACCGAAGGGAAAATGGGTGGGGGAGATGGGTGAAATAAGTGATGGGGATTAAGGAATGGACTTGTGATGAGCACTGGGTGTCATATGGAAGTGCTGAACCACTACATTGTATACCTGAAACTGATATAGCACTGTGTGTTAACTAACTGAAATTCAAATAAAAACTTAAAATAAATATATAAATTCTATAAATAAATGAATAAATATGATGAAGACAAGTCTTTCCTTATAGTAGAAAGCTATGTAATGTGTGAAGAAAGAAATAAAAACTCACCACTTGATAAATATCACAGTAATTAACACAGCCTAGAATCATCTATGGATACTAAAAATACTGGGTGAAATTTTAATGAGAACCAGTATATTTTAAGAGTCTTATACTATCTTCCCATACAACGAATAAACAACAATAACAACAAACTTAATTAATTTTAGAAGGAAAAAAGACTGTTTTTAAATGGAAAAATCACAGGCCACATGACCCCAATCAAGGGATCAAATTAACATCACCAGCATTGGGACAAAGTCCAAAACATCATTCAATGAAATAAAGCATAGCATGCGTTGACTAGATCTAATCATGAAGAAATATAAGACAAACTGAGTGTCTATATAAAATAACTCTGCAGATGTGTATGTCTGTGCATTAAGACCATGAAAGTCAATGGAAGAATGAGGAACTATTCCAGATTAAGGAGAAAAAAGAGACATGACAACTAATGCAACTGACAATTCTTGTTTGGCTATTTCACTATACATTTTATTGTTGGACAATTGTAAAAACTTGAATGGGATTTGTGTATTAGATAGTGTTAGTTCACTAGGACGACCATAACAAAATACCACAGACTAGCTGGCTTAAACAACAGAGATTTATTTCCTCATAGTTCTGGGAGCTAGAAGTCCAAGATAAAGGTGTCATCAGGTTGTTTTCTTCATAGGCCTCTCCAGTTTGTAGATAGTTGCCCCCTTGATGTCTCTTCACATGGTTGTACCTCAGTGTATACATGTCCCTGGTGTCTCTTTATGTGTCCAAATTATCTCTTCTTATAAGGGTAACAGTCAGATTAGACTGGGATCCATCCTACTGGCTTCATTTTAATCACCTCTTTAAAGGCCTTGTCTCCAAACACAGTCATATTCTAAAATACCAAGGGTTGGGACTTTGACATATGAATTTTGGGCAGATACAATCGAACTCTTAACATATAGTATGAACAAATCAGTGTTAAATCCTGATTTGGATGGACATATTGTGGTTGTGTTAGATAATGTCCTTTTCAGGATTCACACACTAAGAAATTTAGAAGGGAGAGGACAATCAAGTTCTCAACATAGTCTCAACTGGTTCAGGGAAAAACAAGTTATTTGTGCTATTCTTTCAAAAAGAAGTAGAATTAATACGAAAAAGAAGTTTATGGGTGCCATTATGGAAGAGGTATGAATGTCATTGTGAGGGAAAGGGGTAAGACAATGGCACTATTTGCTAAGTGATCACTGCATGTTTTTCTAGTTTTAGTTCATGTTGCAAACCACAGGAAAAGTGCATATAGATAGAATCACTTTCTTGCTCTAACTGTGAAAGATATCTAGGTTGATATACAAAATAGAGTCCTAAGGGGGCGAAAAAAAAGAGAGATAAAGCTCAGTATAGTCAAGAAAGATGAAGGATTTTTGATGCCCCAGGCATAAAACTTTACATCAACTCTTGACATTTTAAGTGGAGAGCTCTGACAGGTAGAAGGAAATGCAATTTTGGTTGGCTGTGAATAAACTGGAAGCATCAGAATGAAGAGTAAGTTAAAGTAATTTCTGGAAAAGACAGGAGCGAAGTTCAATATTAATTAATAATTAATAGCCATTGACAGTATATAAAGAGAAAACACCTGATTTTCCTTCACACTGATCCTTTCTCCTTTGACTGCTATTATCATATTTAACTGCATTCAACACAATTAATTGATCACTGACCCTGCCTGTGTAAATGACATTCTGGAGAATAGAAGACAAATTCTCTCAAATAAAGGACTTAGCATCTCATGATGACGATTTAGTTATTTATTTTTAAAGATTTTATTTATTTATTGGACAGAGAGAGAGAGAGTTAGCAAGAGCAGGAACACAAGCAGGGGGAGCGGCAGAGGGAGAAGCAGGCTCCCTGCTGAGCAAGAGCCCAATATGGGACTTGATTCTAGAACCCTGGGATCATGACCTGAGCCTAAGGCAGACCCCTAACGACTGAGCCACCCCAGGCATCTCTTAACAACAAGTATTTAAATCACAGAAGCTATTCATTGGGCTCACGAACAAAACATGAAACAATATATGTGATATAAATTGTATTGCTCCTTCCCCTTCTTTTGTCACTGGTTCTAGAAGGGGAGGAGGTTTGTTCTGTCTTGCCTAGTCTCTGGAGGATTGTGCCCTCTAGTGGAAGAGGTGTTAAAGGTTCCTTCTGGAGGATGCCTTATCTATGGAGGTTCCTACCTTTATAAAGGCAGGGAAAGGGGATGCCTGGGTGGTCCAGTTGGTTAAGTGAGGAACTCTTGATTTTAGCTCAGGTCATGATCTCAGCGTTCTGGGATCAGGCACTGCACGGAGCTCCGTCTCATTTCTCCCTCTGCCCGTCCCCTGCTTGGGCTCATTATCTCTCTCTCAAATAAATAAACAAAATCTTTACAAAATAAAGACAGGGAGAGCTGGGGGCTTATAGATGGATCTTAGGTTCCTCTCACAGGGATGGTCTAATTCCAGTAGTCTTGGTTTGTGACCAGGGGTCAGCCATTTAAAAATATACCCCCAGCTCCAACCAATCCAAATAGGATCAACTTTCACTTTCTTTTCTCCAAAGGCAGTGGTGTCAAGGTAGAGCTTATACTTCATTGGTCTCTCTTTTCTGAAGTCTCTGTCAAAGAAATGTGTGTGAGGTGGGGCCAGGTTAATTAATATTGGTTCACTGATTTAACTGTATCTACTTTAACTTAGAGAATCATACCTGATATATTACAGTAGAGCATTTCTCTGACCTCTTGGTTTTGCTGACCAGTATTAATAAAGCTTTGATTCATAATACTTTTGGGGCTAAACATATTCACAGTCTGATCCTAAACATTACTTAAATTTTCAAGGAGAAAAAAACTATCAATATTCTGACCATGAAAATGTCCCACTGCTTTACTTTTTAATCCTAACTCCTAAGAATGCCTTTTTAAAACACAAGACTTTAAGAATTATTGTCGATATCTTTAAACTGACAAAACTTGCTTTGTTTTGGCAGCCATCGGGATTATAAGTGTAATGACTTGAAGAAGATAATGAGCTTCTGGGGTGACCACCTTGTCTTTCCTCCCTCATTGAAATGATGATGAAGGTCCTAGAGAGTGTCAAAGTTAGTTGCCCCTTTTCTTTTTTTTTATTCCATTGCAGGCCTAGGGGTCTGAAATTGCCTTAGTGTCATGAAAAATCAGTTTAGTTACCTTAGCATACTTCCATGTAACTGATGCATTCTTGAAATTCATTTTTAAGTATTTCTTAAATACAACAGTTGCAGTTGAATATTATTAATGCCAATCATTGAAAACAGTTTATTTTTTAAAATGTGTATAGAAAAATATAGTATCATTGTATTTTGAGCAGTTTTACAATTTAAAAGGCAGTATATTGGGATTTCAACTGTGTGTGTGTGTGTGTGTGTGTGTGTGTGTGTGTGTGTGGTTGCAACCAAAATTCTGCAAAATCATAAGAATCATTGAAAATGTGGAGGCTGCTAGTTAAAAGAACAGTGCATTGAATAATAAGAAATTATACCATATGTATTTTTTGAATGCTGGCCTCATCTTTATTCATAGAATATTGATGATTTTTAAAAAGGATTTTTTTTCGAGAATAAACAAGAAGACTTGGAAAGCATATTTAGGTTTCAGTGAAATAGTTTAGCATTAATAAATTAACTGAAGCTTAATAATAAATCACAGTGTGCATTTGCTGAGTGCTATGGACTACTCTCAATACTTTACATATAGAAACACATTTAATCTTCACAGCAATCATATGACTAAGACTGTTATCCTGATTTTATAGATAAGGAAACTTGAGGCATGAAGATTTAAGTATCTTGCCCAAAGTCATATATGCAGTAAGTGTCAGAGTAAAGATTTGAATCCTAGCAACCTGGCACTAGAACGTGTGTTCTTAACTACTGTGCATTTGCTGTGCTATGTGCATTTGCTCCTCTGAGCCTAGAAACAGTGGGGACCATGTTTGCCAGTGTGAGCTGCCAGCCTCCAGGAGCCAAGTGGTGAAGAGAGTATGGGAGCATCAGCTGTTAAGGGGCTCAGAATACTCAAGCTGCTACTACTTTATAGTGCAAGGGAATAGAAATGAGAAACAGGAGGCAGATCTAAGAGGCCTCTGCCTCACTAGAGTTATATTACTAGAAAAATAAATAAATGTGCAGAATTTAATGAAGTTGCAAGAGTAAATTCATTTCTACTGAGATCAAAATAAGTTTTCTAATCTTGAGTGATGAAAACAAATCCTTCCACCAAAGTATCTCCACTGTTTCCTGTTAGGGGATATTCTCAAGTTACAGTCATCTTTAAAGAAGTTAGATCACCATCTTGGTGGCTCAGAATGACAAAATGTGTAATGGGCTGTGCTATGGTCTGAATAAACAATCATTTGTTTTCCCAAAATTCATGAGTTGAAATTATAATGCCCAATGTGATGGTATCAGTAAGTGGGGCCTTTGGGAAATGCTTAAGTCATGAGGGTGAAACCATCATGAAATGGATTAGTGTCTTATAAAAGATTCCAGAGAGATTCCTTGCCCTGTCCAACATGTGAGGACACAGTGAGAAATCCCTGACCTGAAAGAAGGCCCTCACTTAACAGTGTTGGCACCGTGATCTTGGATTTCCAGCAACCAGAACTGTGAGAAATAAATTTTTATTTTTATAAGCTATTCAGTCTGTGGTATTTTGTTATAGCAGCTTAAACAGACTCAGACAGCCTGTGATTCACAAAATATTTTGAAGGACTAATAAGCCAGAAAATTTGGTATGTCTCCCTTCCAGACCTTATTGGTTTTAAGCTTCTAGTTATTCTTAAAATGATTTGACATTAATTTTTCTTTATTTATTCTTTCATCTTCCTTCCTGAAGCTCTTGACCTTTCTTGATTCTCTAAATATGTCCTACACTAGGGTTAACATTCAACAGGAATGCACCTGCACAGATGACAGATATTCTCATGATCAGAGCCCATGCTATTTGTATTGTTAATTATATTGATTATCATCCCTACTTATGCTACTACTTTTGTCCATGTCTTATTCACTGATTGTCCTCTTCTTTTCAAGAATTCTCACCATCCAGGGGTGCCTGGATGGCTCAGTCAGTTAAAGGTCCTCCTTTGGCTCAGGTCATGATCTTAGGGTGCTGGGATCAAGCCCTGAATCAGGCTCCCTGCTCAATGGGGAGTCTGCTTCTCCCTCTCTCTGCCCCTCCCCGCCCCCCCACTCATGCTCTCTGTCTTTCAAATAAATAAATCTTTATTAAAAAAAACAGAGGATGGGCAACATCTTTCATTTATTCAGCAAATATTTACTAAGTGATCTATACCATGATCACTTCTTGGCACTAGGCTACTGTCAAGGACAGAATGACAAAGATTCTTTCTACTGATGGATCTTACAGACCAGTGGGAGAAGACACTCAAAGAAAAACAACAACAAAGATAAAACATAGGTAATTTGATATTTTGTTAGAAAGTGTTAAGTGCTCTGTTGTAAAGAAGGGAGCGTTGGGATTTGAGAGCATGGAGGAGTTGGCCATTGCAATTTACATACAGCAGTGAGATTAGATTTGCTTGGAAAGCAGACATTTAAGTAAATACTTGAAGACAGAGATGCAGCTATCTGGTGTATAAAAGGGCAAGTAAGAATAAATCTCCTTAAGAAGGATGTGTTTTCCTCTGGAAAACAGTATGGAGGTTCCTCAAAAAGTTGAAAATACAGCTACCTTACAAGACAGCAATTGCACTACTGGGTATTTACCCCAAAGATACAAACGTAGGGATCCGAAGGGGTACATGCACCCCAATGTTTATAGCAGCAGTGTCCACAATAGCCAAACTATTAGATGTCCATTGACAGATGAATGGATAAAGAAGATGTGGTATATATATACAATGGAATATTATGCAGCCATCAAGAGGAATGAGATCTTGCCATTTGCAACGACGTGGATGGAACTGGAGGGTGTTATGCTGAGTGAAATAAGTCAATCAGAGAAAGACAAATATCATATGATCTCATTGATATGAGGAATTCTTAATCTCAGGAAACAAACTGAGGGTTGCTGGAGTGTTGGGGCGTGGGAGGAATGGGGTGGCTGGGTGATAGACATTGGGGAGGGTATGTGCTATGGTGAGTGCTGTGAATTTTGCAAGACTGTTGAATCACAGATCTGTACCTCTGAAACAAATAATACATTTTATGTTTAAAAAAAAACGAAAGAAGATAGCAGGAGGTGAAGAATGAAGGGGGGGAAATCAGAGGGGGAGACGAACCATGAGAGACTATGGACTCTGAGAAACAAACTGAGGGTTCTAGAGGGGAGGGGGGTGGGAGGATGGGTTAGCCTGGTGATGGGTATTAAAGAGGGCATGCTCTGCATGGAACAGTGGGTGTTATGTGCAAACAATGAATCATGGAACACTACATCAAAAAAAAAGAAGAAGGGTGTGTTTTCTGGTACTTCAAAGTATAGCAAAAAGCCCACTGCGGTTGTAATGTGAGGAAAAGAGTAGTTGGAGACAAGATCAGAGATGTAACAAGTAGACAAATCAGGTAAAGTTCTGTTGAACTTTTATTCTAAGAGCAAAGGGGAGCCATGTAAGTCAATTTACACTTTAAAAAGTCATTCTGATTTGTGCATTGAGAAAAGTTCAGGGAGGTAGGTGTGGAATTTGAGACAGCAGTCAGGACACACTATTGCAACAATTCCAGTGAGAGCTCACATTGAGTGCTACTAGGGTAGGAACAGTAGAGGTAATCAGAAGTAGTCAACTTCTTATTTTTTTTTTTTTTTTGACATTAGAGACAGTAAAATTTCCTGACAAGTTTGTTATGGAGCCCAAGAGAAAAGATGGAATCAATCATGGATCCATTTTTGTTTTGTTTTGTTTTGTTTTGTTTTGTTTGTTTTGCTTGAGCAACTGGGAGAATTGATTTGTTATCAACTGAGAGAAAAAATTTCTAGTGGCACATGCTGTCGGGGAAAGATTACTATTTCGGTTTTTATAGATAATATTTGAGATATATATTAGACTTCCAAGTGGAGATTTAAAGTAGACAGTCTGAGATGTCTAAATTGGAGATACAACATTTTGGTCATATAGGTGGTAGTTTAAGCCCTAACAATACAAGGGAATGTGTATTGATGGAGAACAAAGAAAAAGATTCAGCCCTGGGCACACCAATGCAAAGGGTTGAAAAGAGGAGAAATCAGCAGAAGAACCTAAGAAGGACAACCAATGAGTTATAAGTGACATCTGGAGTATATGGAGGTCTGGAAAATGGGAGACTAAAGAATATTGATGAAGAGGGAGTGATCAATGTGTGGAATTCTGCTGATAGACCAAGTAAAATGAAAATAGACCATTGACTTTTGGATTTAGCAAGATGAAGGACATTGGTGACATTTACTTAGCAGTTTCATGGAGCTATGAGTGTAAAAGTTGGATTGGAGTAGATCAAACAGAGAACGAGGGAAGGTCTGAAGAAAGCAAGTGTAGCAGCTCTGGAGGAATTTTACTGCAAAGGGCAATAGTGAAATGAAGCTGTGGCTCTTAGGGGATATATGTGTGTATATGTATATATGTGTGTATATGTATATATGTGTGTATATGTACACGTTTTCATACATGGAAGATGTTTGTATGCTGAAAGACATTATCCACTAGAGTGAGAAGAAAGATTGAAACTTAGGGAAATGGGAAATGTTTGCATTTTATAAGTGATAGAATAAATGCAAACCAGATAAAAGTAAAAGAGCAATCAGAGATTTTATAGAAGTAAAAGATAAGAATGCTCAAACACTCTCCTTTCTATATATTATATTTCTCATATGGGTTTTGGAATAACTAGTTTACAGTCTGAATATAAGTGTTTAATGGAGGGTATTGGACAAAGCCACACTCCTGTAGGGGTGGTGTGTTTGAGGACATTGCATGCTAGTGACTGGGAGAGAAATCACTTGAAGAATAGCAGCTGGCCAATCAAACACATCCCAACAGGGTGGCGCTATTTTGGTGAATTCATTACGGCCTAACTGTCAGAATTGGATTCATGCTAATGAAGCTCACAGAGAATACAAATTTATTTATTTAAATAAGGCACTTTCTCTTCTGACTAATGCAAGAGACATTACCACATTTTGTCTTTTAGTTCCTTCCTTTTTTAAGTCTATCTCCCTTCTCTTCATATATTCTTCAGGCTCTTTGAACACAGCTAAATATAATTATTCAATATGTGTTACCTTAGTTACAGTCAAAGACAGTTATGTCTCCCTAGGAACATTCTTAGGTCACTTTGATCAGCCTACAGGTGCATAGAGAATGTCTCAAATCAAATGATTTAGACAAATATGGTGATGATAAAGCTTATTCTACATTTTGAAGCTCCCTAATTAATGTATCATAGGGTAACACTTACTACAGTAGAGGAGGAACTTTGTGTATGCCTCATATGCTACTCACGGGTAGTGGTTGGGTTCTTCTTTAAAAGTATGGCTATCTTGAATGTAAATCATCCAGGAGGCAGACAGGACCTTCAGAAAAGCCAAAGAGTGATCATTTCATCCCTTTAGGCTCCCCTTTCACATATCTACAGCAGATATTTAAGCACATACCCCCAGGGTAAGCACTAAACTGCACCTGTTAGATGATAGTTGTTCAAGAAGTAGTATCGTCTACCAGTTTGGTATTGTGTATGGTTACCAGCAACAGAATTAAGAAAAATGAGCTAAGCAAGATCAAGTAAAAAAGTCCAAAAGTACATATTCTAGGGTAGATGTGGTGACTTCATGATGCTATAACACTACAGGGGATTGGTGGCACCATTCATTCTTTGCAGGTGACTTTCATCCTTGAGGATCTCATTGTCATTTGTAGTGACTTCAGCTCCAGCCACCATGTCTCCATAAAAGGAAAAAGGGCTATACAATCCTGCTTATTGAATTCAGCTTCCCAGAAGCCTTACCCAAAACTTCTACTCACATCTCATTGGCCACAAATTGATCTTGCTAAAAAAAACTGGAAATATAACGCTGGACATAATGCCACCTCAATAAAATCATAATTTTGTTACTAAGGAAGAAGAAAATGATGCTTTTGGCATAAGCAATAAACTTTTTCCACAGCTGGAATGGGTTATAAACCCTCTAGGAAGCTTTATTTTTTGGGGGGGGAAGGGGGAGAGGAAGAAAGGGAACCTTAAGCAGGCTCTACGCCCAGCACATGAGCAGGACATGGGGCTCGATCTCACAACCTTGTGATCATGACCTGAGCCAAAATCAAGAGTCGATGCTTAACCAACTAAGCCACCCAGGCACCCCATCTACAAAGCTATTTTTAAAAAAATTAATAATCTGTGTGTTAATGCCTTAATTTTATTTCAATTTGTTATGCTTGAGATTATATTCCTACTTGAATGTTCCTGATTGGTTTCTGCTATTGCTATATTTAACTAGATTTTTAAGAATGTTGCCCCAAGTATTCATGGTGGTCTTCAGACACATTATTTACATATAAAGTCAGTTTCCTTCTTTATTGCTTTGACAATTATTTTTCCAGGCCAAGTCTGTTCATAGCTTTTCCCTTAAAGTTATTCTTTGCTTTTGGCAAAATAAATCATTTATTTCATACATACTCTTCCATATAGTGATTTTCATCTCATTATGCTAAAGATGAATACCACAATAAACTTGTTGAACTTCTGTGGAATCTATCTTTCCAAAGCTCAAATGATTTATAATATTTCAATAATTATTAATTTGGCCCTCTCAGGTTTGTTTTCTTTACAATCTTTTCCGAAATGTAGGAAGATAAAATTTCTACTTAAATAATTACTCCAGAAGATGTTTTCTTTTTAATATTCCTGTTTTAGATAATTTTATGTTCATAATGATAACAATTCTATGAGGATGTGTTTTTTTTCACCTTTCCTTATGTGAAAGCTAAATAATAAACATTAAAATTATAAAAATGCCCATATCTACAGGAACTTAAAATCCAATTCTAAACCAATTTTTTAAAAAGAGTTTTCAAAATTTATTTTATCTGAGAGAGGGAGAGCAGGGGGAGGGGCAGAGGGAGAGGGAGAGGGAGAGGGAGAGAATCTCAAGTCGACCCTGTACTGCATAGAGAACTGGAGGGAGGACTTGATCCCACAACACCGAGATCATGACCTGAGCCAAAACCTAGAGTTAGATGCCCAACCAACTGAGCCACCCAGGTGCCTCTAGACTATTTTCAAAAAAATAATAAGTAATACATATTCCCAGAATACTTACCTTGTGTCAGAGTAGTAATAATGCTCAGACACATAAACATCAATAACACTAGTCCTGATTTAATGACAAAACATGTAAGCAAATGAACATCCTAGAGATCTAGAGACTTCTCAAATGATTCTAAAGAAAAGATAGGTAAGGAAAAATATTGAATTAAAGAAAAAGATACTCGAGGAGATTTTTGAGAGTGGGGCAAGTGTATTCTTAAAAGCAACTCATTAGGCAAATATACTAGTGGTTCTGACCATCAGAGAAGGAGCTGTGTTTTATAGTGACAGGAATCACAGGGAAAAGCAGAGTTGATATGAGCAGGTGTCAGAAGCAGGCAGGATTAAAAGGACTTCTCTATTACCACATATGAGTCTGAAATTATTCCATAGGCCATCCTTTATCAAATCGTGTCCATAAACGTTTACACTCTTTCCCGTTCTGCCTCAGATTTGATGAACAAATAGGTTCAAGAAATACAGAATGCTGTTCTATATTCTTGTATATTAAAACTGCCTGTAACATCAAAATACTCTGAGAAGCCTAATAAAAACTGTTACAACCACAATTTCCTAAGCTTATTTGTCCAAGTAACTTTTGTTTTTATCCCTCTAGCCCTATTTTGGATTTCAATTGATATTCATGGAACACGATATTAAAGACAATGTTATGGGCTTTGTAGAAAGCTTTGAATGTGGCATCACATCAATATACTTTTCATGTTTCAAAATTTCATTTTAGTAGTCATATTAAATTGGGAACTTAGAGAGACTGGAGGCCAAAAACCAGTTATCAGGCTATTGTTCCAGTCAAAAAGGGAATCGGAGTTCCTAGGCAAAGCAATGTTAGTGGAGAAAAAGAAAAAATAATGGATTTAAGAGATATTTAAAAAATAGAATGAGAAAATTTATGGATAATGCAATAGAAAAGAATTATTCATGTATAGGTAATAAAGCCCAGATTATTGCAAAACGAATAGGGGATAATACATAGGAGTGCTTACATATCGAAATGAGATCATCAAAGCCTTATGAAAGATGCCTGATTTTGAAATGAAGAAAGACAAATGCCTATTAGTAGTTTTCAAAGTCTCCTGACATGAAATAGTGATAATACAAAGCAAATATTTTAGCTTGAAATAAAATTATTTCCCTCATAAGAACATTTGATTATAGTATAATCTGGTAAAAAAAGTTCAATTTTTGACATAAATGTGTTTTATAAATGTCTTGGGAACATGTGTATTTTGTCAGTGGGATAGCTGAGATTGAGAAAATCATGTAAACTGTTGGCCCGTACAAGGAAGATATGGAAGAAATGTGATCTGAGAAATAATGTGCTGGTAATGCACTGGGAACTAGAAGATGATTGTATGGTATATTTCTGCAACATGTGTGACAGGGAATGAAGAAGCAAATCTTTATTGGTTAGTTCTACTTTTAACACCTTAATGGACCATGTTGAGTCTAAGTTTCCAATATTTGAAGGACAAAGAATTTATAAACCTTAAAATTGTGTTCTTGGTCATTCTCCCGTTTCTTTTATTTCTTTATTTATTTTTCTTAACATCAAATTCTCTCAATCTGGGTGCCATTACCCAAAGCTTTTCATCAATCTTGATGCCAATTTGATATTTCTACCATACTAAAGAGCTTAGAATTTGGGGGATTAGTGATTATCATTATAAACACAATGTTTCATAATTTTTATTAGGATTATAATAAAGTACAACTAACCATTTAGATGTGGTGAGTATGCCTTTGAGCTGTCTTTTTTTGTAGCTCTTTTATGTTATTATAATACAGACTCCAAGAGTATACATCACAGTTGAAATGATGTAGGAAGATTAAACCAAGATTCCAATATCTCCAAATTCTATAGGGATATCATAAACCTCAGACAAAAGCAAAATTTAGATTAATATCTACCCCAAATAATTGTAGTGTAAAATACCCAACTTTAATTGAATATAAAAAAATTAAGCACTCAGACATGATGGTATGAACATATTGAATAAGAATGAGTGTTCTAATATGGATCTGTTTGGCTTTCTAATGAATACATGGTAATGTGTAGCAATGTGTGTGAAATCTTGAGTATTCTATCTCATTTCTCCTTTCTTGTGTTTCTGTTGATCATAAGGAGAAACAGACAGTTCTTCTCTAAAGAAGGGTAGGCCCATCTGCTTCTCACTTTGACTCTCTTTATGCTTGAAAGTTTTAAACTAATTTTCAGACCATTTGTAAACCTGACCTAAAAGAACTTTAATCTTTAAATTTGACACCGAAGAAGGCAGCCAAAATCCTGAGTTTGACTGATTTATTTCTTTCTAAAATACTTGATATTGCATCATCAGTTTGTTTCTTTTCCAACTGAAGTTAGTATTGAGTTTAGAGATTTTCACTATTTGTAAATATATTGGAAAATAACAGATAAGTTCCAAATTTATATATTCTGAGGTCAATATACTGCTAAGCACACCTATCCTCATGGATTCCTTAGTAATGGTTTGAACCTCATTTTTGTTCTAAATGAACATCACTATCACTTATAAAGAGATTCCATGTATCCTCAATTATAAAGTAAACTATATATGTGTGTGTGTGTGTGTGTGTGTGTGTGTGTGTGTGTGTATTCTCTCATTTTTCCTTTACCAACTGATTATCCAGGAATAAAAGTAGTATCTACCAACAAAAATAGATTAATTTACGTTATGCTGAGAAATTGGACTGTCAAAAACTAAAATTGCTATTATTAATTTAATAATTATGCTTAAGAACTTTAGTTAAATCTGTTCAAATGGATAGTTGTAATTGACATTAACAAAATACAAATAGCATTTGATTTTTTTCCATCATTCTTCTTGTCTGCTTCCCAGTTTATAAGATTTAAGTGTATTATTTTCATTTCAGGTTGGGGAAAATATGTGGGAGAGATTTTGGAAAACTATCTATAAAAATATGAGATTTTAATCATCCTCTGCTTAGTTCAACAAAAGAGTAGCAGAAAGTGAAATAATCAACAGAACATTTACTTATCCATTAACTGAATTAAGGGTCAGTTGGGTTAAGGTAAAAACTTTCCATAGTTTATAACATCAAGGACTGTGAAGGCTGCAGTTATGTTTCAAGGCAAGCACTTGTAAGGACTGGTCACTTTCATCTACAATTCTTAGAAAGGTTTTATGCCTTGGGGTGCCTGGGTGGCTCAGTCAGTTAAGCTTCAGACTTGATTTCTGCTCAGGAATGACCTCAGGGTTGAGGGATTAAGCACTATGTCAGGCTCTCCACTCAGTAGGGAGTCTTTTCATATCTCTCTCCCTCTCTCCTGCCCTTTCCCCCTCTTGCACTCTCTCTCTCTCTCTCTCTCAAATAAAGAAATAAATCTTTAGGGGCACCTGGATGGCTCAGCTGGTTAAGCATCTGCCTTTGGCTCAGGTCACATCCCAGAGTCCTGGGATTGAGCCCGGCATCAGACTCTGCTCAGCGGGGAGCCTGCTTCTCCCTCTGCCCCCACCCCTGGCTTGTGTTCTTTCTCTCTCTGTCAAATAAATAAATAAAATCTTTTTTTAAAGAAATCTTAAAAAAAAAAAAAAAAGAAACGTTTTATGCCCAGCTCCATGACTTGCTTCATACTGTCTATTGGGGAATGGAGTGAGAAACATGCAGTGCACAAGATGCTTGAGTATGGGTTGTGAAGAGGAAATAAACTTGAGTTTGAGTTTGGTGGTATTGTGTAAAAGTGGGGAAACTAAAGCCCAAACCATATTCACAATATTCTTGCAGGTTTTCCATAAATGCAGAGAGGTTTTGCATTCTAAGATCATTCAGAGATTGATTTCTGGCTTCAAAAGTGTCTCTATGTTCTGTGTCTCTAATGTTAAATGAAAGTGATGTGTTTCTTGGTCATTAAACTTCTTACAATAGCTAGGTAGTAATTGTATTTCTTTTGCTTTTCAGATATTTCTAGAAGTACTGGAAGGGCAATTATGTATTAGTGGGCACATTTAAATAAAATAAGTCAATAATAAATGATTGTGTGGATTATATTGTTACTTACAGAATGTGCTCATGTATTTCCAGGTAGGGTTTTGCTAAGTATGCACATCACTGTTGTCTACATGTTTGTTCTTATGGTAGATAAAGCAACTGGAACTCTCAATTAAGTTGGGTCTGTTTTATTTATAGTCACAAGTACAAGGCAATTAGACCATTGATAAATATTTCTTATAACATTTCATGTTTTATAGAATATTTATAGATCTGAAACCATTTATATAGAAGAAAATTATAAACCATGACTGAATTATCTGATTCATATCTTATTCTGGTACATTCTAAAATGGTGGGAATTTGGCCAGAATGGGCTGAATATTCTCTACCTACCATGCAGGCAAAGAAATGATTGACTGTTCTCCAAACAAACTGTCATGCTCGAACTTACCGAAGGGTCAGGAAAGAAGCACTATTAGGGGTTACAAAAGATCTGGCCAAAGAACCCATGTCCCAGCTGCCTATCAATTCCCCATGGAGCCCCAGGTCAGACACAATCTATAGTGTGCCTCAGAAAGCATTGATGAATTCTGTAGTGCCTTGTGGTCTGAATATTTTTAAACTAATGGCACTATATGTGGCACATAGAATAATGGCATTCCACACAGATGTCTACCTCCCAATAGAAGGAACCTGGTAATATATTAGTTACAAGGCAAAATGGGAGTCAGGTTGCAGTTAAAATTAAAGTTGCTAGCCATTTTGCCTCAACATAGAGAAGTTACCTGGATTATCTGGGTGAACCTAATATGATCCCATGTATCCTTAAAAGTAGAAAGGAGGACTAGAAGAGAGAACTAGAGAGATAGTAACATGAGAACTTGACCTGATATTGCTGCCTTTGAAGATAAAAGAAGGGTGCCACAAGCCAGCTAAAGAAATTGGTGGCCTGGGGTGCCTGGGTGGCTCAGTCGTTAAGTGTCTGCCTTCGGCTCAGGTCATGATCCTGGAGTCCCGGGATCGAGCCCCGCATCGGGCTCCCTGCTCTGCCTGCTTCTCCTTCTCCCACGCCCCCTGCTTGTGTTCCTGTTCTCGCTGTCTCTCTCACTGTCAAATAAATAAATAAATGAAAAAATAAATAAATCTTTAAAAAAAAAAAACGGTGGCCTTTTGAAGCCAGAGAAGACAAGGAAACTGTTCCTACCCAGAGACTATGGAAAAGACAGCCATACCAACACTTCATTTTAGCCTGGTGAGACATAGAATTCTGACATTCAGAACTGTAAAATCATAAATTTGTGTTAGGCCACAAATTTACTGTTTAGTATGACAGCAGTGTAAAACTGTATATATTTTGGTGGCTGAAATTGAGGTGCTATTTATAATAAATACCTAAAAATGTGGAAGTAGCTTTGTAATTGGGCAATGAGAAAAGGCTAGAAAAAATTGGGGGAGCATGATAGAAAAAGCCCTGATTGCTAGGGAGAACTCAGAATAAAGTGAAGAGTGTGGTAGAGAAAGCATTTATACAGCCTCAGAGAATCTCTAAATTGTCATTAATAGACTGATAGTAAACGATGTTAAAGGTGTTGCTGGCAAAGGCTCCAGAGGAAATGGGAACATGTTTTTTGGAAATGGGGGAAAGGAGATCCGCATTATACACTGGCAGAATCTTAGCATATTTGGTCCTGCTATTATGAATTTATCAATGGTGGAATTGAACATTAACTGAGAAATTTCCAAGTGTTGAAGGGGCCTCTTTTAGCTTATTTTTGATGCTTAGAGTAAAATGCAAGATAGGACCTAAATTGAGGGGAGAATTGTTAAACAAAAGGGAAATGGTTTGGGGAAATCTCAGCATATTCAAATTGCAAAAGATGGTGAAATTAAGAGATTCACTATTGGAAAAGTGGACTCTAGTAACAAACTATAGAAATGATCCCTGAAAGTATAGGAAAAGTGGACTCTAGAAAAAAATCAAGGGTGTGGCTGGGCAACCTTTTGCTAATACCTCAAAAGGAGCAAAATTTAAAGTGTACTTTCATACAAAAGACTGAAAACTTCAAGTGTGTGACTCAGATCCTCTCAGCCACACGAGGAAAACTCAACAATAGAGGTGGGCATATCTATGAAAGATCTCTGGAGAAGCCTCTTGTCTAATGGAGTGAATGCCATGACATGAACAGTTCTATGAAGGGCCACTGTCAGTCAGCAGCACAGCATAGGCTGATACCTCATCCTTCTCAGCAAGCATCAGCACAGTGATACAGAGAACAGTTCTCTGTGCTGGAACCCTCCTAAGCCGTAGGGCTCATTTTGAGGCTACCACTCACTGATGATGCTGCCTCTGACCCTGGTTTTGTCTTTGGAGTTTCACATTTCAGAAATGAGTTACAATACCTATGGTCCATCTTATGTTTGTTTTATTCAAATATTGTAGAGATCAATGTGGCTAGCAAAGTTGTGCTGGATAATACAGCTCCTTGTCATATATTTCTAAGAGCAGGGTAACTCTCCTTCCTAAGCATGTATCACCCCTCTGAAGTTCTGGTAGGGGATGGTGTTCATGTTTGGTAACAAACGATGACTTTTTCGTGGTGATAAAATCTTTCTCCAGTTTCAGCTGTATTATATTTTATCAATGAAAGAATGGTGGAATTTTACATTCCATAAGAATTAAGACTCCCTCTCTCTTTTTTCCCTTTGTTTATTTCTTAAACAGATTCTTTTTATAATTAATTTTTATGTTATGTTAATCACCATACATTACATCATTAGTTTTTGATGTAGTGTTCCATGATTCAATTTTTTGCATATAACACCCAGTGCTCCATGCAGAACATGCCCTCTTTAATGCTCATCACCAGGCTAACCCATCCTCCCACACCCCTCCCCTCTAGAACCCTCAGTTTGTTTTTCAGAGACACATTCTTAACTGTAGAGAACAAACTAATAGTTACCAGAGGGGCGATTGGTGGGGGGGATGGGTGAAATAGGTGATGGGATTAAGGAATGCATTTGCTGTGATGAGCATCAGGTGTGGTATGGAAGTGTTGAATCTGTATTGTACACCTGAAACTATATTACCCTGTATGTTAACTAACTGGGAATTAAAAAAAAAATAAAACTGTATCATCCTAAAAAAAAAAAAAAAAGAATTAAGCATGTTGTCATCTGAAGGTTTTGTGAAACTAAATATATTCACAGCATAATTTTAGGCTTATGAGTTTGAATGCTTGTTCCTGAATATAAGATCTAGTCCTCACCTCCAGTCTTTCTACTCATGAACTCTGAAGGCATATAATGTATTATAAATAATTTTTTTAGTGTAGACATGTCCCAATAGCATTGTTCTATGGTTTCCCTAGTCTTCTGCCAATATAATTTGACTTAGTCATAGAGAAGTATCTACACAAAAATTAAAAATAATAATCTAATATGGCTAAGATGATATTTTGAGTGTAAATAGTAATTTCTAAAGATCAAAAATGTTTTTGTTTATACACAAGAATTGAATAGTTTTCTTGCATATTAATTTTTGGTAAATTATTGTTTCACTATGAATAATTCAACGAATCTTAATTTCTCATTGCAATGACAAATTATAGTTGCTATATCAAAGCAGCATTTTTGAAATATATTGTTTAACTTTCCCTGATATTTGGGCTCCCATAAGGCTACATTCCTATTGTGAATTTTATAAAAGATAAATGAAGTTGTAGATGCTCATTATACAATTTTTCTTGATATATTATCATCAAATATATAAATCTTAGAAGTATTTTATATATTATCAACTTATGAGAGCTAACATCTTCTATTTGATGCTTCTAGCATGTGTTGGCATTTCTTCTCAAATTGAAAATACAGCTGTCTTTCCCTTGGTTGTGAATGGCTGCTGCTAGAAAAGGATGTTTTAGAAAAAGGTCATGTGTCTCTCTCTGGTTTTCACAGAGCACTCAAACGATGTGGCTGTTTTATGGAGGAGGCAGTTTGGATGCACTAGACTTTTTAAGAACATGAAAAGCTCTGCTGGGCAATCATTCTCTACATCTGGAGATGACAGAAACTATTTCTTCTGGTCTTAGATAGTACCTTCTGGTACCTATACACACAGATGGAACAGAGATCCTGTCACATTTAAACAACCCCTCTCTCCCTGCACTCCAATCTCTTTGATGCACATTTATTTTCTTGAGTTTATTCTTAAGCCCTCATGGGCTTGGAAACCTCAACTAGTATTGAATTTCTTGAGGTCCAGGAGACAAAAATAGAGTAAAGACAAAGCAAATTATATTCCATTGTACCTATTCATACCCCTTAATTTACTGATGTATAGTAGATTAGTTTTTAACCTTTAGGATCAGACTGCAGCTAGGAGTATACAAATACCATTGTAAACATTGGAGTATTAGCTAGTTCTTGGCTCCTTTTTACACTGCAAATTATGAGAAATTTATTTCATAATGACAAAGGTTGAAATTAAAATGTCCCATGTTATTTTACAAATGACAAGACATAGCACAATTATTATAATGTAATGAAGATTATTATATTAAAATACATCTTTTAAATGGCAACCCTCAGTTCTGTAAAGCAATTTGTATTTCTAGGGGCACTGGAGAATGTTGAAAGATAGTCTCCTAATAGAGGAAGAGTATATTACACTACAAATTTCTTTGAATGGGGAGTACAGTATGGATTGTGAATCAATATATTTAGTTTAAAAGACTTAATTTTTTAAAAAGATTTATTTATTTATTTTAGAGAGATCATGGAAGAGAGGGGAAGGGGGAGAGCGAAAGAGAGTCTTAAGCAGACTGTGCAGAGCACAGAGCCCGATGCCAGGCTCCATCTCTGGACCTTGAAATCATGACCTGAGCTGAAACCAAGAGTCAGAAGCTTAACCGACTGTGCCACCCAGGTGCCCTAAAAAGACTTAATTTAAGAATATCATTGATTTTCTATCTTCATAGAATATCACAGTGTTAAAACACTACTATGTTAATTTCCATGACAATCAAACAGAGTAGTTACTGCTATTTTCTTTTTACAGTTTAGGAAAACCAGTTTCAGAGAGGCTAAATGCCACAACATCACATGCCTTGAACATATTGAATTCCAAAGACTACCAGTTGCCTTCCACTGTAATGGAGACCATGGTAAGGAAAACCAAAAGGCCAGATACACTCATGGTGTCAGTAATATTATCTTCAGACTTACCTCACGTAAAACATGCACTTTTAAAGGCTTCAAATTCTGACTAGTGAAATTTTCTCTTTGAAAATCTTACTAAATTAGTGTACTGTTTATCTCACTCCAATCCTGTGACAGTTCTACCCACCCAAGTGTCTATAAAGATATACATACATACATATACATTGGGTGATTTCCTTCAACTCTGAAAATGTATATGAATTTGACAATTTTTTAGCAAAACTTGTATTTTAGTAATTTGGAATTTTAACCAATTTTAATTTTAATAGTTTTTTTGGCATTGTATGTTATATATGGCTTTATGTGATAAACTTCATACTTCAAAGCACTTTACCAAAATCCATTTATTTCCACAACAATCTTACACTGAAATAAAACATTCTTATTTGCAGAGAAAAAAAAAAACAAATCCAACAAAAAAAATGACCATTTGTGCTTTAGTTTAAATTATTTGATTGATAAATGGAATAGTCCTGGGAGAGCCTGTGACTTGCAACAGTCTCCATTCTATTTTCTGAGCTCTAAGCTATTTATCCTATATTTCTAACATGGCACTTTCAGGTATGTTTTGAATTGAGATTATAGTGGGCTAGTAAATGGCTTTCTGTTTTGTAGTTACATCATGGAGACACATCTTGGACTACAGGACATCTTCATACATGAAGGCACTTTAAAGGGTACTTAACAAATGCTTCTGTCTTAGTTGCAGGTTCTGGATTACCAGGGGGCAAGGCCAGCATGAGTATTAGAATCTTTAATAACCTTGCAGCCTACCTGATCGCCTATATGTAGTTAAGTTTCTGAAAGTCTTGAGCAGCTGCAAGCAAAGCTAAGCATATGTGTGTTGAGGCATTAGCTAAGTCAGGTTTCAAAATCTGAAGATTACTTTGTAGTCACTGGTGCCTTACATTAAACTAAATTTATAGAAATTGATAAGCCTACAACATTCTTCATGGAATGCAATTCAAGAATGGAAACTCTTGAGATACACATAGGTAATCCAATAAATCTATTCCAGTTGATTTTAGGGCAGAAAATATGCAAACAGAATTTTCATTCTTTATTTACTGCTGCTCTCACCTCTGATTCTAAGGTCTATTTCAAGAAATAAATTAAACATTGTAATGAAGTACAAACCATGAGACAGAATCAGAGAACATTTGTCCAGATGCATATTTAAAACCAAAAGGGTTTAGGATATTTTCCATCAGTAATTTTAATTACATGTTTATAAATTTTTTCATGAATTTGAGACTGTTAGATGTCTCCTCAATATTCAAATTCATTCATTTACATCTTGAATCTTACTAATACTTAAAGCCCATAATGGATTAAGAAATTGGCAGAAAAAGTGATAAAATCTAACCTGAATTCTTGAAATATTAATCAAATTTTAATTTTATCCCCATCTTAAGTTCCTGTTTCTAAGTAGTATTTACAAATAAATAATGTTTCTTAGATGTAATAAAATTTTATTTGCCAATTAAAACATATCATTTATAATTCAATTAGACAGAAGTATTTTTAGCACTCTCAGTTTAAGAAAAAATATCAGTTTTCAGATTTTGGCTTCTATCTGGTAGTAATAAAATATACTTTTAAGTTATATTTTATGCTAATAAATTAAAATTCTAAAATCTGATGTTATATAACCATGAATTAAAAAGAGTTGCATTAATGTCAAATTACATAATTAAATATAATTACAGTTACTATATAATTATTCCATACTTGGTATATGACTATTCACCAAAAAATTTACATACTTCGAGCATCACTTTTTGAATGCTATGTTTGGTGAATAATACATAAATAATATATATATTTCTTTCTATAGTCATCATGGTGTACATTACATCCCTAGAACTTATTTATCTCATAACTGGAAGTTTATTTATATTAATTTACTTTCCTTTATTTGATCAATAGTGTAAAATTCTGCTAATACGTGAAAAGTTGCTATTCAAGACAGTCAATTATGTGAGGAAACAATTTTAGATTTTAGAACCTTCTGCATAATTAAGAAGTCTTTTTATGTTAAAGGATAATGTTGCAAACCTTTCATATTCACAGTATTAAGTATGTGCTTTCTTTTTCCTCTATGTAATAATCCAAGGGCTTCTTTTAGTAATGGAAAATTATATAATGCATTTCTTTTAACCATGCAACTCTACATGAAAGTTAATGAAGACTATATAGAGAGAGACTTTTTTGTGTGTTTATTTTCCTTTAACTGCCCCATAACTGGAGAATGGCTAAATAAATTGCAGTGCATTGATCAATAGAAAAGACTTAATTATTTGTCATTAAAACATTATCTAAGGTTATTGATTAGCTAGGAAATGCTTCTTAGATAATATTCGATGAGAAAAAGTGATCTACCATTATTCAGCTCTACAATATGCTAAGGACAACTATTTTATCTGTACACATAGATTTTCCTTTCGTTTAAAGGGTGTGTCACATTCCATTGCATCCTGCTAACTCCTTTTTGATGAACATCGAGTTGATTTCTAAATAGTCTACTATAAAAAGTTCTGAAAGACAATCCTTGTATAGGTGCCTTTACATACTTGCATAATTATTTCTTTCAGATATATTTCTTGAAATGGAGGTATAGGTGAAAAGAAGAGGTGCATTTGAATTTCCTGAGTTGATTTGTAATTCAGATATTCAAAAGTCATTTTCTCATTGAAATCACAGTAATTTTTTGAGGCTCTGTGTGCGGTTTTTTAAAAATTTAATTCCAGGATAGTTAACATACAGTGTTATATTAGTTTTAGATGTACAATATAGTGATTCAACAATTCCATGTATTATGGAGTGCTCATCAAGGTGAGTGTACTCTTAATTCCTTTCCCCTATTTCACCCATCCCCACCACTCACCTCTCTTCTGCTAACCATCTGTTTATTCTCTATAGTTCAGAATCTGCTTTTTGGTTTGTCTCTCTCTCTCTCTTATTTTTCCTTGACTTGTTTTGTTTCTTATATTCCATATCCAAATGAAATCATATGGTACTTGTCTTACTCTAACCAGCTTATTTCTCGTAGCATTATATTCTCTAGACCCATCCATGTTGTTGTAAATGGCAAGATTTCATTCTTTTTATGGCTGAATAATATTCCATTCTCTCTATATACCACTACTTTTTCCAATCATCTATTAATAGATACTTGGGCTGCTTTCACAGTTTGGCTATTGTAAATAATCCTGCAGTAGACATAGGGATATGTGTATCCTGAAACTTTACTGAATTCATCCCTTCAAATTAGTGTTTTTGTATTCTTTGGGAAAATACCCAACAGCACAATTACTAGATCATGGGGTAGTTCTATTTTTAATTTTTTGAGGAACCTCCATACCGTCTTCCACAGACACAAAATGCTGCACCAGTTTGCATTCCTACCAAAAGTGCACAAGAGTTCCTTTTTCTCTACATCCTCATCAACACTTGTTGCTTTTTGTGTTTTTTATTTCAGCCATTCTGACAAGTATGAGGTGATATCTCATTGTGGTTTTGATTTGAATTTCCCTGATGATGAATGGATTTTGAGTATCGTTTCATTTGTCTGTTGGTCATCCATATGTCTTCTTCGAAGAACTTTCTGTTCATGCCTTCTGCCCATTTTTTATTTGAATTATTTATTTATTTATTTGGTCTTGAGTTGTGTAAGTTCTCTATATATTTTGGATACTAATCCTTTATCAGATATGTCATTTGCAAATATCTTCACCCATTCGGTAGGTTGCCTTTTAGTTTTGTTTGTCAGAGAAATCACTGCTTTTGCTCTCTTCTAGGATTTTTATGGTTTCAGGTCTCACACTTAGGTCCTTACTGAATTTTGAGTTTATTTTTGTGTATGGTGTAAGAAAGTGGTCCAGTTTCATTCTTTTGCATGTAACTGTCCAGTTTTCCCAACACTAAGAGACATTCATTTTCCCATTGCATATTCTTTCCTCCTTTGTCAAATATTAACTGACCATATAACCATGGGTTTATTTCTGGGCTTTCTATTCTGTTTCATTGATCTATGTGTCTATTTTTGTGCCAGTACCATACTGTTTTGATTACTACAGCTTTGTAATATACCTTGAAATCTGGAATTGTGATTCCTCCAGATTTGCTTTTCTTTTTCAAGATTGTGTTGGCTATTAGGAGTCTTTTGTGGTTCCGTACAAATTTTAGGATTGTTTCTTCTAGTTCTGTGAAAAAACGGTGTTCATATTTTAATAGAGATTACATTAAATGTGTAGATTGCTTTGGGTAGTATAGACATTTTAAAAATATTTTTTCTTCTAATCCGTGAGCATGGAATATCTGTCCATTTCTTTGTGTTGTCTAAAGTTACTTTCATCAAAGTTGTATAGTTTTCAGAGTACAGGTCTTCCACTTCTGTGGTTAAGTTTATTCCTAGGTAATTTACTATTTTTGTTACAGTTGTAAATGGGATTGTTTTCTTAATTTTTCTTTCTACTGTTTCATTATTAATGTATAAAAATGCAATGGATTTCTGCACATTGATTTTGTGTCCTGTGACCTTACTGAATTCATTTGTGAGTTCTAGTAGTTTTCTGATGGTGTCATTAGGGTCTTTAATATCTAGTATCATGTCATCTGCAAATAGTGAAAGTTTTACTTCTTCCTTACTAGTTTGGGTGTATTTTATTCCGTCATCTTGTCTGATTGCTATGGTTAGGATTTTCAGTAGTATGTTGAATAAAAGTGGTGAGAGTGGGCACATTTGTCTTATTCCTGACCTTAGGGGAGAAGCTCCCAGATTTTCCCCATTGAGTATGATGTTAGCTGGGGGTTTTTAATATAAGGCCTTTATTATGTTGAGGTATGTTCTCTCTCAACCTACTTGAGTGAGGGTTTTATCATGAATGGCTGTTTTACTTTGTCAAATGCTTTGTCTGCATCTAAAGAAATGAAAAAAGACATGACAGCAAATGAAAATGAAAACACAGTGGTCCAAAACAGACAATCGTTTGGGATGCAGCAAAGGTGGTCCTAAGAGGGAAGTATATTGCAATACAGGCCTACCTCAAGAAGCAAGAAAAGTCTCAAATATACAACCAAACCTTACACCTAAAGGAAATAGAAAAGGAATAGCAAATAAAGCCTAAAGCCAGCAGAAAAAGGAAAATAATAAAGATGAGAGCAGAAATAAATGGTATGGAAGCAAACAAACAAACAAAAAGAATAGTAGAACAGATCAACAAAAATAAGAGCTGGTTCTTTGAAAGAGTTAATAAAATTGGGGGTGCCTGGGTGGCTCAGTTGGTTAAGCAACTGCCTTTGGCTCGGGTCATGATCCTAGAGTCCTGGGATCGAGTCCCGTGTCAGGCTCCCTGCTCAGCAGGGAGTCTGCTTCTCCCTCAGACTCTCCTCCCTCTCATGCTCTCTTTCTTTCATTCTCTCTCTCAAATAAATAAATAAAATCTTTAAAAAAATTAAAAAAATAAAATTGATAAACCCCTAGCCAGATTTATCAAAAAGAAAAAAAGATCTAAATACATAAAATCATGAATGAAAGAGGAGAGAGAACAACCAAAATCACAGCAATATAAATAATTATAAAAAATGGTCTTATGGTTTTTACCTTTTCTCATTTTGATGGGATTATATCACGTTGACTGATGTGTAAAATTTGAACCATGCTTGCATCCTGGGAATAAATCCCACTTGGAAATCATAGTAAAATTTTAGTCCTACTATAACCTAACCGAAAAAATAATTGTTTCACATTTGATAAAGGAAACAGTGGTAACATTTTTTTTTTAAGAAAAAGTCCTAAATCAATACAGCTTTTATTGCAAATAAGTCTGAAAAAAATGATCCAGCATCTTGCTCTTTCAGTAGCTGGACAACTTAGATCTTACTCATCAGCCTGTTGAACTGTTCCATTTTCAGAAACATATATACCATCCAACATTTTTCTGATATCCTTGTTTTTAACTGCTGTGTCTTGCTTCAAAGCAGCTGGTTTTGATACAAGTTCAATATCAATTCCTTCAAGAATTAATCCATCTTTCTGGGCTTGAGATACTGAATAAGCAACACCTGTTTCTTCTGAACCCCGCAGATGTATATTTCACCTGAGAAATATCTATATCTATCTATCTATATACCTGACATATATTATATATATATATACACACCTGATGTACATATACCTGATACCTGATATATATCCTATGCATTATTTATGTAACTGTGTTTTTAATTTGACTATAAATATTTGTATTTTTCACATCATTGTAAATTCTTCAATAACATGCTTAATATTTTATCATGTAGGTGTGCCACTTTGCCTACCCATTCACATAGTGATTGACACTGAAATTATTTACAGCTTTTCATTATTAGAAATAACTTTAAAATGATGATATTTGTGTAGAGAATTTGTCACATTTCAGATTATTTTCTTAGGGGCCATAAGACATGGTTAAGCAGTATTTACACATTTAAAGTTCTTTGCAAAATTGCAAAACATCTTTCCAACTAGGTTGCACCAGGAAAACTTCCCAACTTAGTTTCTAGGAATGGAAGTTTTACCAAATCCTGTCCAAATATTTTAAATACATATAAGCCTTCATGTACCATTGGCATGTCTTGCCTGGATCTAATAAATTGTTTGTTCTCATAGTGGTCAATCTTTCTCAGGAGCAATTTTCATTTTTGTGAAAATCTTTTATCTTTAAGAATTTCTTTTTATTGGGGCACCTGGGTGGCTCAGTCATTGTGTGTCTGCCTTCGGCTCAGGTCATGACCCCAAGGGTCCTGGGGTTGAGCCCCACATCAGTCTCCCTGCTCGGCAGGAGGCCTGCTTCTTCCTCTCCCACTCCCCCTGCTTGTGTTCCTTCTCTCACTGTGTCTCTGTCAAATAAATAAGTAAAATCTTAAAAAAAAAAAAGAATTTCTTTTTATTGTTTTCATCTTAACTTTGACTGTTAATTCTTAGTTTTCTTTGCTGGCCCCTCATCTTTTGCCTGATCTCTAAATAGTGGAAGGTTGAAAGGTTCAATTTTTGGCCATCTTTTTTTTTTTCCCCCCACTGAAGTATTTTCTCTTTAGATGGAGTCCCATGTCTAGTGCTAGCATTTCTCTTAAGCTTCAGATTTACCTGCATCATTGCCACTTAACCTTCCTCTGAGGATCCCAAACTGAGCATACTCAGAGCATGCTGTTTAATAGTCAATTTCCCCCATTTTAGATAATGGCAACACTACTTACCATGTTCCTAATCTAAAACATGGAAGTCATCCCTGATTTCCCACACATCAAATCCACTGGCAAAACCTGTTGGTTTCACTGTCATCATATATCTGATTATATTAAGTTATCTTCACTTCTAACATTTTAGTCCCAGTTTACTTCAGTAGGCTCCTAGGAACTAATTTACTCCTTTTTTCATGTGTTTCCACAAAGCAGAAAATCTAAAGAGATTTTTTAGACAAAAAATCTAAAGCAATAGCAAGCATATATGTTGATTTATAAACATGAAAGTGCATACACAGTGACCTCGATAGAAAGCCTTCCATGATTTGATTTTGCCTATGTCTTTAAATTAATCTTGTGTTACTCTCACACAAAATACCCCATGTATACTGGCCTTTTTAGTGCAATTCAACAAGGCAAGTTAATTTCTCACCTAAGAACTTTATATTTACTATTTTCTCCACCTGAAATGTTCTCCTCATATTTTCACTTGACTTGGTACTTTATTTATCATTCAGGTCTCAGTTAAATAACAGCTTTGCAAACATTGTAACCTGATGAAATCATCTAAGTAGCATCATACAGGCTGTCCTTTTTGTGCTGTGTTATTGTCCCCATGGCACTTATTCTGTCTTGAATTTAACTAATGATGAATGCTTTTTAAATATCTCAAAATATATCACCTTTATTAATAACATATATCCTGCATTGACTCTTACTCCCACTTCTTTCCTAGTCCAGTCTCTGAACTCAGAGGAAAATAATTCTGGTAAACCCTAAATATTCATGAAGCCAGTATGACTTCAGTCTCTTGTCTAGCATGATTTCTCAAGATAGCATTAGCTTCAGCATTACCAATGGGTTCCCTTTCTGGCTTAAACATATGGAGTATTCTAAGTTTGTGAAAAAAATATGCATGCATGCATATATACATATATACACATATAATTTTCTAAGCTTTAATATTTACTACTTGTCATCTCTGACGGCATTGTTAGTCATAAACTTGCATGCTTCCTTTCTTCTACCTGCTGATTACCGTGTATTTACCTTACACATTTTTCCTTTCATGAGATTGCAACTTTGACCTTAAATGATTTGGCTCCTTTATTTTCTGGTCCAAGAGTTTGTAATTGGTCTGTGGGGTAGATATATAAAACACAGAGATTCTTATTAATTGCAGACAGTTTCCTTCATATAGAGATATACATGGGAACACAAAGTAACTGAAATGTGAAACAGTGTAGATTGTTAAATTTTTCTGTCATTGATCTTCATTGAACCTTAATGTTTCTTTCCTTGCCACAGGGAAGAAAACAAAATTGCAAGGAAGTTTGGTTCCTGGTACAGTCTTTAAAAAAAATCTCATTTCCCTTTAATATCTACTAAAATATAAATTTAGTTCCCTATCAGCAAGTTTTACATGTCCCCTACCTTTCTGCTACCACTACCTTGCCATCCTGGCCTAAATATACTTAACATCATCCTCTACATCTGCCTGACAATAAAGGTAAAGGAAGAGCTACTCTAGGTCATTATTGACCATTCTCTGAATTTTCTGTGCACATATTGTATTTTTGACTGCAATTGTATGATAAGCCCATTTCTGAACCAATTCTGATGGCCCAGGGAAACTTTGTTGCAGATTGTCTTAAACTGTATAAAGTTGCTCCTGGTACTGAGGGAATTCCAAGTTCAACCAATTCACGTGGTTAGGAATGGAGGTGGGGTGAGTCACCAAAAGAAATTCAGAATGCTATTACCATGAAGAAGAGGGAATGGGTTACAGACAACAAAGAGGTATCCACCACAAAGACAAAGTATATCAAATTGGAGATTACCTCTGCTTGGCTTGCTGGAAAAGAACAGCATGGACTGATGACATTAGTCTGGGAACAGGAAGCCTGAATTATTTTCTTGAAACATTTTGCATATTTGCAGAAAAAATACCTCTAAGTTCTTTCTCCTAGCTCTCTTCAGCTTCTGCTTGTTTAGCTCTCTTCAAGTGTTCTTCCAGGGCCCACCCACTCTAAATGAAACAGCTCAGAATAGCTGTGGCTTTGTTGATAACATTAATTTCAAGGAGAAGCCACAGTGAGAGACTGAGGAGCCACCAGGGAGAGAGAAGGAAGGAAGAAAATTAGATGAGAATTATGCCTCTTTCCTTTAGCAATTTGCCCATAATCTGATATATAACAAATACAACATTTTTATAAATTTGGTACTATGGTGTCTTTTATTTCACTGAAAGAAAACAAGCTTTGACATTTCAGAGAATGCAAGAACTTAATTTTGTAGATTTAATTTACTTTGGAACAAACTCCAAATTTACTAAGCTATTGCTGGTGCCTACATCTTCAATCTCAGGATATTCCATTTTACCTCTCAGCTTCCTGTTCTCTAGCCACTCAATAGTCTTTCAGTAATGCTTTAACAAGACAAACTCCTTTATGCCTTGGTCTTTTTCTTAGGCTGTTGTCTTTGCTATGCATGATTTTCTGACATTCTTCTCTCACTTTCTTCTTCACCTGAGTTACCCCTGCAGTTTTTAGATATCTACTGTGTTCTCCCTTTCCCTTCCATCTTCTCTCTCTCTCTCTCCCTATCTCATAGGAATCATTTAAAGAAACTTTTTGTTCCACAGTGAGGTTATGTTCCCTTAGGTCATGCTTCCAAACCATTATATATATGTATATGTATATATATATATATATATATATATATATATATATATATATATGCTTCCTGTTATTGATCCTAAATGCAGTTTTAAAAATATTTTATGTAAATTTAACATACAATAAGTGGTGCATACTAAAATTACAAAATTTGATACATTTTGACATATGTAATTTATCTGTTAAACCACCAATGCAATCAAGACAATAATTTTATATATATAGGTGTATATATATGTTTATAAAGTATTTATAAGTATTTATACTTCCAGCCTCTCCTCCTCTACTCCATTTCATGCAAACACAAAACTGATATGGCTTCTGTCACTATATATTAGCTTGCATTTCTTTCTTTTTCCTAACTTTACTTTGAAATTATTATCAACAAACAAGAAGTTGAAAAAGTAGTAGTGAGCAGTCTCCTGTATCCAATATTCTGCTTTCCCTAATGACAACAACTTACATAACTACAGTAAATTATCAGAACCAGAAAACTGATACCAGGAAAGTGCAGTCAACTACATTACAGGCCTTACTTGGGTGTCACAAGGATATCACCAGGATTTCCAGACTGTGGAACTCATTTAGATTCATTTCTTCTTAACAAGTTTCACATATTCACATAAAAACAATGAAATAGTCTTTAACTAAGTAGGCTCATCTTGATTTTTGTTACTATGGCTTCTGCTCCTGACTGGTGGAAAAGTTCTAGAAAGTAATGTCAATCCCATGCTTTCCTTGTTGTGGAGAATCCATGCAAAATACAAAGAGGCAAAAACAACAACAACAAAAACCGGCAAAAGGAAATAGAGTAAGGAGTTTATCTAGATAATTAAAAGGCAGGTGCCATCAAGAAAAATGAGAACGACTTTGCAGATAGGATATAGGGGAGTGCTTAGTGACAATCTCCAGAACCACCATCAAGTAAATGAAATTGGAGAGGCATGGAAAAGTGATTTTGAAAATGTTACTTCTGGTAATAAATTAGTCTCTAAAATTCTTCAAGAGGTACCAATAAAGATAAAATGTCCTTTTAATTACACATTGTTTCACATCTGTGCATCAATGAAAACAATCCAATACAAAAGCTTGACCATATGGAGTGCTGAAACTTTTAGTGTATCGCTGAATTCACCCATCACAAAAACCAAGATCTCAACACCACCAACAACACTGCCAAGGTACACATCCTCTTACGTTCCCAGTGCTGGTGAACATCAGTAACATCTCCCCAGTTCTAGAGAAAGAAACCTGATTTTAATCTTTGCCTCTTCCCTTAGAGCCTAATATTTATTTCATTGCCTTGTCCTATAGACTTTATTTCTTAAACTTCTTTCCAATTCATTTCCATTGTCATCCCCATAGCCCCTGGATCCTAATTCAGATTACTGACCTCTCAGGCCTTAGGCACCACAGCAAATTCTAAATGTTCATATTCCCCTTCTTTCTTTCTTGATCTCCAGTCTGTTTTTCTCATTGAAGCTGATATGATTTCACTGTAATACATATCTGATGATAATATTCTATTGCTCCAAAATATTTCAGGGATTTCTTCCTCCTTGGAAAAAGCCCCAAAGTCCTTTCACTTTGGTCTCCCTTATCTCTGAAGCCTCATACCTTGCTGTTCCCCACCTCAGAGTGTTAACTCCTTGACATACCAACCAACCATTTATTTTTCTTCAACTTGACATGCTCTCTCCAGCCTGTGAGACTGTCCTTTTTATGTAAGACAAATTTTCACTTCTCTGTGTCCTGTTTCAGCTGTAATGGGCCTGCGCCTACCCCTTTCAGGTTCCTACCTAGGGTTCACTTCTTTCAAAAAGTCATTCATTTTCCCCTTCTCACAAGTCTTGATTAAGTGCCTTTCTCTGTGTTCTGAGAGCTCCCCTACTTCCCATATGTTAGATCTTGTTAGAATATATCGTAGTGGCAATGTTTGTCTTCACCAGAGTGAAATTTCTGTAAGAACACAGACCATGTATTTCTTACTTAAGGTTGTAAAAATCAAACAATCAAAAAAAAAAAAAAAGCAAACAAAAGCCCACAAAAACAACAACAAAAACCTCACAGTGACTGGCTCCTATAACATTCAGTAAACATTTGTTGAAGTAAAATTAAACTTCCCATATTCTGTCTTTCTATGCAATAGTAAATATGCTAAGTGTTAAGTTAAATGCATCTATCACTTTCCTGCTACCATGATATTGGTTGAGACTATAGTTATCTTATATTAGCTTCTGGATGTGTCTCAGAACATAAAACTGCCAGGCTTACTAATACATGCTAGCAAATCTATATTTAGTACTGGCACAAACAGACACTAAATAATAATTGTTTTCAAATGAGTAACACAAAGGAACATTTTTTTCATTAACTCATTATTAAGAGCACAAGAATTATCAAACCTCTTCAAACAAATAATATTCTTAAATTTTTAAGAATGAAGGGGGGAAACTGGAAGGGGAGATGAACCATGAGAGACGATGGAATCAGAAAAACAAACTGAGGGTTCTAGAGGGGAGGGGGGTGGGGGGATGGGTTAGCCAGGTGATGGGCATTAAAGAGGGCACGTTCTGCGTGGAGCACTGGGTGTTATAGCAAACAATGAATCATGGAACACTACATCAAAAACTAATGATGGAATGTATGGTGATTAACATAACATAAAAAAAAAAAGAATGCAATATTTTCCCTCCAGTAAAGTTGCACTTATCAGCTCTAGGTTTCTTTTATTCTAAGACATAATTTGTTGAGAGAACAAATGGACTGCAATAATTATAATGTAATTTTTATAATTGGTGTAATGCATTTGCTTAGCAGACAATTACAGTATCAATTGGCTATTAAGTAAATGATATTGTCCAAATAGACTTTACATTTTAGAATTGTGAACACATCAGTATTTTCACATATCAAGTATATACTTTTTTGCCATATTTTAATATCATGTATTAAAATATGGATTCTAGATACTGGATTCTCTTTATCCTTAAATGTGGCTGCCTGAAATGCCAGATGCTAAGTTATTTGCTTTTCTCTATGTTATTATGTGGGAAAATCATGATGTGGAATAAAGACAATTATTGCCTTTACCAATTTCTTAAAAATGGAAATATAAAGTAAATAAGAATACCAGAAAATAAGACATCTTTCGATGATTGAGTTCAGTTTTTAAGCTTTTATTGAAGTATAATACACATATACGTTCACATATAAAATGAGTTTAATTAATATTCACAATTAATTTTCACAGACTTTACATAACTGTGTAACAGGCATTAAGGTTACAAAACAGAATATGACCATCATAACATAAGACCCATTGCTCCATGGTTCATCCTAGTCACTCTCTGCCTCCCCCCAAATTAACCACAACCTTGACTTTAAACCATGATAGATTATTTTTGCTTGTTTTTGAATTTTGTATAAATGACATCATACAGTATGTACTCTTTTGTTTATGTTTCTTCTACTCTATATTATGTTGAGACATCAATATTGTTGCATGCAATTGTAGATTGTTGTCATTGTTGTGTAATATTCTATTATTTCCATATAGTACAATATTTTTTTTCCATTTTATTGTTAATAGACATTTTGGAAATTTCTAATTTTGGGCTATTATAAATAGTTCTATTATGAACATATATGTATTTCTGTTAGGTTTCTACCCCAGAGTGGAATTTCTGGATCATAGGATATCCATATATTTAATTTTAGTACTTATAGTTAAGCACTTTCCAAAGAAGTTTGACCAGTTTGCCCACCTACAAGCAGTACATGAGAGTTCTGGTTTCTCCATATCCTTGCTAATATTGTTACTACATTATTATTATTTTTTTATTTAAATTCAATTAACCAACATATAGTTTCGTATGTAGAGTTCAGTTATCCATCAGTGGCATATAACACCCAGTGCTCATCACAGTCATCCGTTAGTTGCATATAACACACAGTGCCCTCCTTAATGCCCATCAGCCAGTTACCCCATCCCTCCACACAACCCTCAGTTTGTTTCCTATATTAAGTGTCTCTCATGATTTGTCTCCCTCTCTAATTTCTTCCCATTCAGTTTTACCTCCCTTCTCCTATGATCCTCTGCGCTGTGTCTTATATTATTATTATTTTATTATTATTATAAATACTTAAGCCATCTTGCAGAGTGTAGTGGAACAGGGATACACTGTTGTTCTAAGTTTCATTTCTCTGATGATTAGTGAAGTTTAATAAAGTGCTTTTTTATATGTTTACTGGCCACTTGGGTATCCTTTCTTATGAAGTGTCTGTTCAGGCTTTCTGTCTGTTTTTTATTAGCTTCAATGTCCTTTTCACATAGATTTATAGAAGCCCTTTTTATCCTTTGTTGAATTTATGTATGTCAAATATTAATATTTTCACCCTTTGTTCCTTTTAATGGTTTACTTTGATAAACATAATTTCTTAAATTGAAAATGAACCAATTTATTAGATTATTTTTTAGCATTATGGTTAATGTGAACACTACTTTCAATAAGTTGCACCTTAAAAGCAAATATTTGAAAAGCTATCTTTATAAAGTAACAAGCATTTGGACTCTAAGACCTACATTATTCCCTGGAGCTTGTGTATGGGACCTTAGGCAAGATAGTTAATTTCTCTTGCCTCTATTTACTCATTGCAAAATAGAGATAAGGGAAATATTAATACTCATTTTCTGGACTAGATGCAAAAATAAAGTATACTAATGATGGTGAAATTTTTTGTAAACTGCAAAGCATAGCACAAGTATAAGGCAATGATAAGAAGAACTATATGATTTTCCTATCATAGACAAAATAGATTTTATGGCCCTTAATTTATGCCATGACACTCAATGTTCACCTCACAAAAATAATTAATAGATTGGTAAATCAGGGTGCTTGTCATCAATCCATAAATATCTCTAATATCACTAATTTAAATGAAATACCTTTAATTTTAATCAAATAATATATATTACAATCAATATGTAGTATATTGATTTCTTTTGTATATAATCAAATAAACTTAAATTTCATAGTAGCTTGTGTTTCTTGTTTGGGACCCACAACTTAATGTCTCCTAGAGCATATCAACTCATACATGGACTGTAGCCATGTAAATTATAAAACAATTCAACCATAATGTATTATCATTTTACAGGTATTTTACAAAAATACCTATATTATGTCCTGGGAAGATCATAACTGAAGAAAGATTCTTCAGAGCAGTATTATCATTTCCACAACTATCAACACTCTAAATGGCAACTGATCCTTCAGCTTAGACTCAGAATGAGAAAATATAGGTACTTTTGTTCACAATTCATTGACTTTAACTAATAGTTAGCTAACATTGACATGTTAACTAATAACATGTCCCCACCCAAACAAAAGTGGGTCGAGAAATGCAAACTTAACGTCTGTCTGAAAGGTAAAGAGCTGGGATATCTGGTTAATAGCAGAAATGATGATTTGTACTATGCTAAGTATACCATATAGGTTTCTAGGGAACACAAATAAAAAAGACACGGCTTAAGTCTCAGTAGCAACAAACAAAAAATACACTCCACTGAGATGTGTGCAATAATATTTCAGTGGCTATGCAAAGGAATGCATGATAAACTCTTTTAGATGAGTGTGGAAAGACTTCAGAAAGAAGAAATAATTGATCTGTGTTTGGAAGCGTAAATAAGAGTACCACAGAAAAAAGGAAATGGGGATGGGTAATTGTTTCAGCCATAAGAAACAACATGATTATATTGTGAGAAGTATTTGTCTTCAACAAAGAAGGTTTGTGATTTAGCACTGCTGGAGCACAGCATAAATGAGAGAATGAAATGGGAGAAAATCTCTGCAAACCGTATATCTGATAAACCATATATCTATCCAAAATATAAGGAACTCATACAACCCAATAGCAATAAATAAATGACCCAATTAAAAATAGTCAAAAGATCCTAAAAAAAAAATGTTAAAGGACCTAAATAGACATTTCCCCCAAAGAAGCCATACAAGTGGCCAATAGGTATATGAAAATATGCTCAACTTCACTAATCATCAGGGATATGAAAATCAAAACTACAGGATATCACTCACATCTGTCAGGATGTCTATTATCAAAAAGACAAGAGCTAACTTGAGTTGGTGAGGATGTAGATAAAAGGAAATCCAGGAAGTGTTGGTGGAAATGTATATTGTCATAGCCATTATGGGAAAAAGTATGGAGTTTTCTAAAAAAATTAAAAACAGAACTCCCATATGATCCAGCAATCCCTCTTATGGCTATATATTCAAAGAAAACAAAATCATTATCTTAAAGAGATGTCTGTATTCCCATGTTCATTGTAGCATTATTCATCATATCCAAGGTATGGACACAATCTAAGTGTCCATGGATGAATAAATAGATAAAGAAAATGTTGTAGATATATATAATGAAATATTATTCAGCCTTAAAAAAGAAGAAAATCCGGCCATTTGCAAAAATATGGATGGACTTTCAGGGCATTATGCTAAGCAAAATAAACTAGGCAGAGAAAGACAAATGCTATATGGTATCACTAATATGTGGAAACTAAAAAAAAAGAAAAAAAAAGTAGAACTCATAGAAACAGAGTAGAATTGTGTTTGCCAAAGGCTGGGAGGTAGGTGAAATGGGAAGAGGTTGATCGAAGGGAGCAAACTTTCAGTTATAAGATGAGTAATTTCTGGGAACCGAATGTACAACATGGTGTCTATACTTAATATTACTTTTTGTGTGTTTGAAATTTGCTGAGAAATATTATAAACACTCTCACCAAAAACTAAACAAAACAAAACAAAACTGAAACTCTAAGGCGATGGATATGTTAATTAACTTGGTTATGGGAACCATTCCACAATGTGTACATATATCAAATCATCATTTTGTACACTTTAAATAAAAGAAACAAAGTTAACAACAACAACAACAAAGGAGCTGAAGAAATACAGAATGTATAGAGAAACAGCAGAGGATTCTAAAGAGATGTAACATGGTTGTATTAGAATGTGGCTCATTACCGTCAGGGGAATAGAAATTTTTTGCCAATCTAAGACATAGTAATAAGTCTATTTGAGGATCTCACTTAAATTTGGGAGAGGGGATTTTTAAATCTGTTCTGTTCATTAAAACAAATCAAGATTCTCATTATTACTAAAAACTGTAGTTTAGCAGTTTAACTGCTGAAAGGATAGATGCCTCTTGGGAAGTATAATTAGTTTTAATTTAGAATAACTGGTATGATTAATCTTTGATTGCATTTTCTCTATTTTACATTAATTTTTGAAATAGAAATGGCTGATTACCTACATTTTCTAAATAGTATGTGTAGCTAGTAACTCTTCTCCCATCATTTTCTTCAAATCATTACATGTCACAGTTAAGAATTCATGGAGTAGAAAACACAACTGATCCAGATATAAATCTCTTATATCATTGCTGTCTTTTGTGTGCCAATGATGGCAGGCAACTGGGCTTTTTTTTCTGTTTGATATAAAGTAATATTGATTTGTTTCTTGATTTTATTATTCTAATTCCATTCTCTAGCTATTGATTAGCATCAACAAAGTCTTAGGATGTAGAAAGAAAAACAACAACAACAACAACAAAACAAAAAAAGCTGAATACGAATAAATGTCTATCCTGTTTACTGATGGGGGAAACATCACTAAATTACTAAAAGCAAAACAAAGCAACGCAACAACAGCAACAAGAAATATCTCTAACATTTGAACATTTACAATATGTCTGGTACTATGCTAAGAACTTTCCATTTAATAATTAAGGCATTCTATAAACCAGGTTTTACAAATTGTTGTAATTCACATATCAAGATGTGGAGAATCAGAATATGTCACTGACCTAAGACCTCACAGTTAAAAAGTTACAAAAGCAAGACTTGAATCCAGCTGAGTATACACGCTTAAAAACAACACACTAATTCTTTCATGTTATGAGATCTAGATTGAAAAAAACAAAAACACATTATCCTCAACACAGGCTCCATCCTACACACATGCAAATTGATTGTGGATATTTCCATTAAAAAAGACTTTTTTCACAAAGAAGCGTTCTCTGATAATGATCATTTTCTCTTTCACAAGATGTGGTACAGCTAATGATGAAGAGCCAGTTTATTTTATTTTTTTTAAGATTTTATTTATTTATTTGACAGAGAGAAACACAGGGAGAGAGGGAACACAAGCAGGGGGAGTGGGAGAGGGAGAAGCAGGCTTCCCGCAGAGCAGGGAGCCCGATGTGGGGCTCGATCCCAGGATCCTGGGATCAGGACCTGAGCCGAAGGCAGACGCCTAACGACTGAGCCACCCAGGTGCCCCGAAAAGCCAGTTTAAATATAGAGTAATTTTAAACTTCTGGAGTTAGACCTGAAATACTGCTCTCAGCAGGATTTTTATCTCAGGGATCTTAAGTTTATTTTTTCATCTGTAAAATGGGAATAATAACATTGCCTATCTCGTTGTGAAGTCTCAGTGAGATAAAGCATTAGAAAAGATTTATAAAGTGACCAGCACGTAGTACATACTCAAAAAATGTACCTATTCTTTCCATCATCATCATCATCATCATCATCACTATCAATTTCATCATTTAGAATTGTGTAAACACATATTTTCAGGGAGATAGCTATTATGTATGTTTGTTACCAATGTGAGCTAATTATTAACAGGTTTCTCATTCCCAAACTAGCTTGAATGCAGTGTGACTTAGAGATGTTTCTTGTTCTAAGTAAACAGCAAAATGGAAAATATAAATTCAATATTGTTATTCAGTTCTTAAGTATAATTTGAATATAAGACAGATAATGAAAGTCACCAACAGATAATAAACTATTCTGAGGAGTTTCTTATTTTTGGAGGGAAGAAAATGAATACTATAACATTTTTGGATTTATAGCCTTATTGGTCAAATTAGAGGAACTATATAGTGATTTTTATCTTTACCTCTTTATCAAGCTCATTGTATTGGTTGAGATCATGTTAAAAAAATTGAATCATTAAAATAAAAAGTGTTCTTAGGAAACGTTTCCATAAGCTATCTGTACTGTGTTTGGTATATTAATTATACAACACATCCTTAGAGACAGAAACCAGTGGCCAACCTCCATCCAGTTGGTGGTTTGCAAATATGAAAACTTTCAAAATTATTCAAATATTATTTTTAATTTTTGACTGTGATTTATGTTATCTGAACCACTGAAAGGAGTGATACATGTAAAGTAGAATGTATGTGAGGTTGTGCATAACTATATTTTTATATATACTATAATATATAAATACATATGAATATATAAAGCTATTTTATATGGATATATACCACATAGTATCTATATTATATATGTATACATATATATGCATAAGCATGTATATTTATGTAAACATATATAACGATAAAACATTCTCCCTCATATATCTATATGTCTATATTATTGCAAATATAATTGGATTGTGATCTTACTTATTGTTTTTTGGTTTGTGACTTTTAACGTTTTGTATTAGAATGTGACCTCATGATATGTATTTGATTGGATGACTTGAAACCATGCATTTCATAAGCCAAGCACATGAGGGCATATGGCACTAAGCAATGGCAATCTTTGGTAGCGAGTTCTTTGACTAGGGTGATTTCATGAGCTTAAAGGTTAAATTAAATATTGGAAATAGAGATTATTCCTTCACATAGAAAATAGCAGTCCAAATTAAAAAAATCTATTATGTTGATTAAAACTTATTGGTATTTATCATCACTTGTATTGGAGAGGTGAAAAGCATTTTCAAAGCTCTCATCTATACCTATTTTGTGTACTTTTAGATTGGTATAGGTAGTACTAGACAAAAATCCTATGCCTTCCTGACATGTTTAATTGAAGACAAGAAAATAGCAGCATTGAGTTGTTGGGTTCACATTAAAGGTAGAATTGATGAATATAATCTAAAGATTAACTTGAATTCTATCATTTCAAGCTGTCTAGTGTCAGAAATTTGGGGTGCAATAAAAGTTTAATAAATATTTGGTGAATCAAAAACAATTAAATCAAATTAACTTGAATAAAATTATTTGGCACTTGATTTTTTAAATTTAAAGATATGACATTCACTTCTTAAAAATACAAATAAAAGGAGATATCCAAGTTATAAAATGTAAATTTGTGCAAACATGTTGGACAATTGTTAGTAGCTTCTCCATTAAAACAATTTAAAACATGAAGAGAGTGAAAAGATGTACACATACACAAGGGATTCCTGTGCACTATGTTTGATAATGTATAGGCACATGGAGAAGCTGTAACTAGGTTAATTATGAATTGGATGATTGAAATGTCACTTTCTCCAAGAGTGAAAATATGGATTATATTGCTATAGGTTGTTTTTAATCCTTTGTCAAAAGTGTTTAAGTACTTTGTGTCTGCACTGTACCTGAAAACAAATGAAATTGCCTTTTGTCAGTTGTAACTTCTATATCCAGTAATTTCCACATCTATGAAAGAAAATTAGAATAAGAGCCTTGGAAAAGATAAGAGCATCATCCCCCACTGATATTTATCTTTCCCATAGAGAGGTTTTAGTATGTTTCTGTAAGTTTTAACAGTTCCTCTAATTTCAGTAGCTTTGTGCTGATAAGGGAGAAAGATATTTAGTTGCAGTTTCATCCAAGAAGGACCAATAGGTTCTGTTGCATTTGCCAACACTGATCTAGTTTAGTTATCGAAACTGTATTACTGTATTCAAAAGGAGTTTAAAACTCCATTCTGGCTGAGTGTGAACAAGTTTTAGTTGATTAGTGGTGTCAGCTAAGGGCAGTTGTGGGAGGAAATAGCAGGAGTGTACATAGCAGACTATATTTGCCTTTTTTTAAATAAAGATTTTATTTGTTTATTTGACAGAGAGACACAGCGAGAAAGGGAACACAAGCAGGGAGAGCGGGAGAGGGAGAAGCAGGCTTCCCGCTGAGCAGGGAGCCCGATGCGGGGCTTGATCCCAGGACCCTGGAATCATGACCTGAGCTGAAGGCAGATGCTCAATAACTGAGCCACCTAGGCACCTCTATATTTGCTTTTTTGAATATAGACTGCTCAGAGCACCTAAGCATACTTTTCTCAAATATAGCTCAAATAGAGTGCTAAGTCAAAGAAGGTTATAGAAATAATCATCTTTTTATACTATTAATGATGCATCTTGAACTATTCTGCATACATAATACTTAAGAAACCTAAGAATGATGTTTTAATTCAATCCCTTAATAGCTATGTGATTTAGACTGACTTATTTAAACAATTTAGCCATTATAGTAACTTATTCCTGTGGTGGTTATGAGAATTTAATAATAAAATATATGAAACATGATTAGCACAATATCTCACATAATAAAGCCTCAATGAATGTTAGTAATTATGATTTCCACTATACTGATTATATATCAATAATTTGTGTGAGTAGGAGATAATTATACTGACCATTCTCATATATAGACTCATTTTTTCCATTAACATTATATATGTTCATGAAAACATTTATTTTTCATAAGTTTAAAAAAATCAGTATTTAGTATAATGTCATTGCCTCTAAAGAGTATCAGAAAAAGCTACTAAATTATATTAAATTCAGTGTTATAAAATGGGAATAAATAATATTCCCATACATGTTTTATTGTTAAAAATAGTACATTGTGATAGGTGACCTAACAAGTACCTAAATTTACTAAAATTATTAAAAGTATAATTTCAATAAGTTGCTACCATTCAACATCTATTGTATATCTTCAATTAGCAAGATGCTGTGACTGAAATAGGCATAGTGTCATAGAAGTTTACAAATGATCAACTTTTTTAAAAATTTCAATATATTTTGAATAAAGCCTAGATACAATTATATAATTATGCACTTAAGACTACCCAGTATTTTTCTTTTTTTTTAAAGATTTTATTTATTTATTTGAGAGAGCGAGAATGAGAGAGAGAGAGGGCATCTGAGAGGGGGGAGGGTCAGAGGGAGAAGCAGACTCCCTGCTGAGCAGGGAGCCCGATGTGGGACTCGATTCCGGGACTCCAGGATCCTGACCTGAGCTGAAGGCAGTCGCTTAACCAACTGAGCCACCCAGGCGCCCAAGACTACCCAGTATTTTTCAAAAGTTATCTATTTGTTAGTTTGGGGGGAGGTAGAAACGTTGTGAAAGCATTGAAACCTAATTGATATTAAATCTTTATTCCATTATTTTTTTAAAGATAAGTATAGGCAAGGATTTGGAGAAAAGGAAATCCTTTTACACTGTTGGTACACTGTTGTAAATTGGTACAGCCATTATAAAAAACAGTATAGAGACTGATCAAAAAACTAGAGAAAGAAGTATTGTATGATCCCCAAATCCTTCTTTTGGGTATATTCCCAAAGGAAATAAAATCAGTACCTCAAAGAAATATCTGCGCTCCCATGTTCATTGCAGAATTATTCACAATAGCCAAGTTATGGAAACAATCTGTGATGGATGAATGAATAAAGAAAATGTGATTATATATATATATATATATATATATATATATATATACACAATAGAATATTTTCAGCCTTAAAAAAAAGAGATGATCCTTACAAATGTCCAATAGGCACATGGAAAAATGCTCAATATCACTCATCATCAGAGAAATACAAAGCAAAGCAACAATGAGATACCACCTCACAACTGTCAGAATGGCTAAAGTTAACAACTCAGGAAATAATAGATGTTGGCAAGAATGCAGAGAAAGGGAAATACTCTTACATTGTTGGTGGGAATGCAAACTGGTATAGTCACTCTGGAAAAGCGTATGGAGATACCTCAAAAGTTGAAAATAGAACTACCCTATTATCTAGGAATTGCACTACTGGGTATTTAGCCAAAGGATAAAAAATGCTGATTCGAAGGGGCACGTGCACCCCATTGTTTATAGCAGCACTATCAACAATAGCTAAGTTATGGAAAGAGCTCAAATGTCCATCGACTGATGAATGAATAAAGAAGATGTGACTTGTACATTATCTCACTAATATGTGGAATCTAAAAAAAGTCAATATATATACATATATACACAATGGAATACTGCTCAGCCATCAAAAAGAATGAAATTTTGCCATTTGCAATGATATGGATGGAACTAGAGTGTATTATGCTAAGCAAATAAGTCCATCAGAGAAAGACAAATATCATATGATTTCACTCATATGTGAAATTTAAGAAACCAAACAGATGAACATAGGGGAAGTAAAGGAAAATAAAATAAGATAAAAACAAAGAGGGAGGCAAACCATAAGTGGCTCTTAACTATAGAGAACAAACTGAACATTGCTGGAGAGGAGGTGGGTGGGGGATTGGGCTAGATGGGTTATGGGCATTGAGGAGGGTACTTGTTGTGTTGAGTACTACTGGGTGTTATATGTAAGTGATGAATCACTAAATTCTACTCCTGAAACCAATACTACACTATATGTTAACTAACTTGAATTTAAATTAAAAAAAAAAAGAAAATTTGGAGTTGGATCTTGGCTCCAGCTGTTTCTAAATGTGTGGCCTTGGGGAAATCCTCTCGCTTCTAACTTCTTATACTGCTTTTGTCAGATTTTGTTATGAGGGTTAAGCTAATTTTATCAAATGAGTTGGGTAGTGTTCCCTTTTTTTCTGTGATCTGGAAGGGTTTGTGTATGAGGTTTGCCTCAAGTGATGAAGAAAATAAAGTTCCATAAAATGAAAAAAAATGATGATCTTGCCATTTGCAACAACATAGATAAACCTGGGGAAAATTATCTTTAGTGAAGTAAGCCAGACAGAAAAAATACAAAACAAAACAAAGAGAAAACCCCTATATTATCTCACTCATATGTAGAATCTGAAAAATCAAATATATAGAAGCAGAAAGAATGGTGATTACCAGGGTAGACAGTGTAAGAAATGGGAAAATGTGGGCCAAATGGTACAAAGTTGCAGTTATGTAGGATAAATTAGCCTGGAGTTGTAAGGTACAGTATGCTAGCTAGAGTGAATATTTCTGTGTTGAATACTAGAAATTTGCTAGAGAGTAGATTTCATGTACTCTCATCACACACAAAAAGTGGTAACTTAGTGAGAAGAAGATATGTTGATTAGTTTGACTGTGGTAATCATTTCACTATGTGTATGTATAACAAATCATCATGTTGCACATCTTAACTATATACAATGTTTATTAAAATAACAAACAAATTTGATTCCCTGAGAACAGCATGGTTTGAGAGAGAAATATGAATTTACATTCAAATCTAGTCATAGCTAGTTACTAACCCTATAATACTAGGTAAAATAATTTTTTTTCTGCTCCAGTTACCTTACATGTAATAGGATATAACAGTATTTAGTTTGTAGGGCAACTGTGAGGACTATATAAAAGAGTGTATACATAGGGTCTGACTCCTATTAAGCATTCATTATACATGAGATTCCTTCATACTTGTCCTTATATAAATACTCCAATAATTGAATTAGGAATTGCTTTCTCTCATAATACATGAGGGGGAGATATAGTGAACTATTCAATTACCAGTTTTACATGTCCTAAAGTTATCTTTCAAAAGGTCAATCAGATTGCACTAATGTTTGTGCTAATCTTGCCAAAAATCTTGAAAATCTTCTTAAAATACAGATAAAATATTTTACTATTGCTGACATAGGTCAATATATTCATCCTCCAACCATTTCTTCAAAGCCATCATATTTTGCATCCTCTGCGAGACAGATAGACATTGGGTGTCTATCCTCCATGATTTCCACCTCCCCACCTATCCTTGATTGTTGGCAGGATTGGTGACTTCCTTCTAGCCAATAGGAAATGACAAAAATGTTATGCTAAATAAGGATCCATTGTTCTAGCAGACTCACTCCAAAGTCTTTTTATCCTTGGTGGTTTTGAAGAAGGAAGTTGCAGTAAATCTTACGGCTGCAAGGAAATGAGTTCTGCCAGCAATCTGAGTGAGCTTGTTCATAGGCTCTTGCGTAGTTGAGCCCTCAGATGAGAACTCAGCCATAGACAAAACCATTATTGCAATCTCACAAATGACTCAGATAGGCATTTCTCCCAATTTGCAGAAACTATAAGTTAGATAATATTTTAGTACATTAGGCTTATGGTAATTTGTTCTGTGACACAGAGAATTAAAACAACTTGTTTACCAACAAAACTGTCTAGCTTTCTGTTCCTTAACATACCAAACCTGTGTGCTCATCATGTGCTCATAATATTCTATCTTTTTTCATTGTGCTGATATATTTGAAATTAACTTACTTTAAAACTTATTTATTATCTGACCCCTCAGGAGACTGTAATCTCTAAGTTTATACTGAATTATGCTGTACCTCTAGAACCTTGCATAGAACCAGGAAAGCGAGGAACTTAAGTCACCTTTCTCAGAGTGCAGTTTATGTCTACACAATTCCAAACAACTGGCTCATACATCTCCCTAACATAAAAGAACTTATGGTTGAAAATTTTCCAGCAAAATTATTTGCTTTATAATATCCATAAGTAACAAATTACTGTGTATAAAGGCAAAATAAAATTGGTATTAATTAGCAGGGCATCTACTTGTAAAAAGTGAAATACTCTTAAAGAAAATGATATTTTAAATGTAAAAGATCACCAAATGCAGAGCTACAGAGAGACTTCATAATTAATTTTTTTTAATAAAAAATTCCAAATGATCACATTTCTGAAACATAAGTCTGTAAATAGATTTTTTCCAAAGATCATGATGCCTAAACTATATACTGCATACCAATATAAAACATAGATTATCTTCAAAAACCCCTGTTTTGCGCTCAAATATTGATAAACTTGTTTCATTCATTTTGGGGTAATTTTTAAACTCTCTTAATTGTAAAAAGAAAAACAGGCACATTCCTTCACAAACTGCAAAACATGTAATCATACCATGCTAGTTTTACAAAGATATGTCCAGAACCTGGGGCTGAAATGAAAAGGAAGTTCTCTTAAGATTCAGCTAAAATGTTTAAAAACTTTGTAATAGATGAAATCAAACATGTTCAGGAAACAAAGTGACCACCTTAAATAACAACTTAAAAGTGTGGAGCTAATGAGACTGAGGTTGAGTTTGAGATGTCTCTCAGATAAAATCTAGAGTTTTGTAAATACCCTCTGCCTAGGAATACATGATGAGAATGTAAAGCAATATGAAGGAAAACTAAAGAATTCAATATTCTGAAGTGAGACAATAAATATGAGAAATATAAGATCTTAGTACATAGGAGAAGTTCAATACACAGTTGTTAAATAAATGATTGTCTATCGAACAGTTGGAGAAGATCATTCAGAGGTCATAACTGCTGGTTGACCTGAGAGCTGGACCGGAAAAATCAGGGCTCCTCACCCCCTCCTCTGTCCTTGGAATGTACGTTCTGCTCACTGTTCCCATAGTGGGAGCCATTCTTTAGGATGAAGCCTTGAGAGAGCAATGTGTTATTGAAACCAATGGGGTGGTTTATGTGAATGAGCCCAATTAGGGTCTATATAAACTTCTAAGATCCTGGCTTGCTGGTGTAGGTATCTACTCTTCTGGTAGTCACCTAAGAGAAGCCTCATGTCTAAGTTCTCTTTGTTTATTAAATCTGCCACCTACCAATCTGTAGTGCTCTGCCTCTTTCTTCGGTCTCTTTGCCCTCACTGTACGGAGGCCACTTTCAGATTTCATCTGGGAAGCTCCCAAGGTTGCAAACCAACATGAACTAATTCCATTAATTTGTTCAAATTTTAAATCTTTCAAGCCACATATAAATACTAGGAATTTATAAAATATTTAATAAATGTTTAATGAAATTATTAGTAGCTTAATTTCCCCATGTAGCCTTTTTTAAATAAAGATTTTATTTATTTATTTGAGAGAGTGAGCAAGAGAAAGCATGAGTAGAGGGAGGGGCAAAGGGAGAGGGAAAAGCAGACTCCCCACTGAGCAGGGAGCCCAATGTGGGGCTCGACCCCAGGACCCTAGGATCATGACCTGAGCTGAAGGCAGACGCTTAACTGACTGAGCCACACAGGCATACCCCATGCAAACTTCTAAGAGATTTAAAGCACAGGAACTGGGAAGTAGCATAAATTCTTTAGTTAGATAAAGAAAAGCATCACCATAAAATAATAATATGTTTGGTAGTGTATCAAATTCCTGTGCTTTTGGTGAATGTGAATCAAGTCTAGTCATCTTTGATTCATCATCATTAATGATATTATTGACCTACACACACACACACACACACACACACACACACACACACACACACACACGCATTATGGCAAAATGAATAAAATCAGTACAAATCTGGTAGGAAATAACTGTGATTGCCCATAGAATTTTATGGTCTAGCTGATCTATCTACCAGTTTATTGAAAGCAGTACAATTCTGAAGAGACATCAAGTTTTGTTTAGAGAGGAGACAAACATAGAGCTAAATTGAATTCCTTAAAAATAAAGCCATTTCAAGTCAACGCAAGCTTACCTTTTACCTTCTTTCAAGTTAAATGAAACATTTCCAGAGCACTAAAACTGTACATTCCAAATACTTTTAATTCTGTTCTTTAAAATAACTTCCATACCTATCTTGCCAAAAATACAAAATGTTCCTTTTGATAGTGTGTTCATTTTATCTCCATCAAATTTAAAACATGATCATTGTAGAGAAAATGAAATTTGGGGATTAGAAAATGGACAGTATGTCATATAATATTGTAAAATGTTGGTATACATTTGTTTCAGTGTATTTGACACAAATATTAAAAGAGTTTGAGATAATTATTACATATATATCTGCTACACAATATATGTTGAGAGCATGACTTTGAATTCGGCTCTAGTCTCCACTGACTTCTATTGTGAGGAAGTTAATTTGCCTTACTAACCCTCAATCCCTTCAACTTTAAAATACAGAAAGTAATCCATCTCACAGGTTGTTATAAAGATTAAACAACATAATATACTAAATGATTAGCAAAATAAATGTTAGATATTGATATTATTAGTCCAGTGTCATCCTGTTAGTTGCATATAGCTAAATATTGCTTTTGTTTTAAAATCATGAACATTTAAATAGAACACATTATATAAAATTAAAATAAAAAAATTATTTCACTTAATTTTAAATGCCATATGTTGTATTGCTTACCTTTTAAAAAAAATAAGCCCCTAGGACAAGAAATGCGTGCCACAAGTTTAACTCTGTGTCAGTGCTACGCAATTGTAAATACAGCCACATTTTTCCTCTGAAGAGTAGCAACATTTTCCCAATGGCAGAAAACCTCTCCCTTACCTGCCAAACACTACTTCTCTGCCTCCATTATTCCTCTAACTTCTAAAGATAAGTCTGTAGATTCTGAGTTACTGTGTGCTTCTCTTCTCCAAGTTACAACACATGCTTGCCTGAGGAGGTTTGCAAACCTTGGTTAATATTAATGAGACAATTGGGGCCTAAGCAGCCTAGAGAACAAACTTTGTCTTCATGGTCTGTGTTATATCTCCTCATTAAGCATGGAGAACATTCCTCTCACATTCAATTATAGATGTCTAAGTAATATTTTTTCCCTGGCAATCCAGGATTTTTAGGTATTAAAGAGAGAAAAGTCATATTTTCTTTCCAAATAGCATTCATTTCTCACACTCAGACATAAAGTGCTGTCAACCAGCTGTGAGTGTGTAAGTGAGTCACTGGCCAGGGAGATGCCAAATGCTCTTTGGAGAAATGATGAATGATTTAAAACTCATGATCTGAAATAGAACTTGGATCCCTAAGGGTTACTGGAGGGTCTATCTGTAACAGCTTACAGAAAGCAATATACTATTGGTTATGCACTCTTTGAGTAGCATATTCCAGGGTCTAGGCTATTTCTGGGTTTTATACATTATTTACTTTTCAGGAAACTGAGTATCTATTTAATGTAGTAAAGAGGACATTAAAAAGACAATATGCAGGCTTGGTTTTAGTAAGCAGTTGTCTCAATGAATTTACAAATTTTCCAATCTCAACTGAACTCTCACAAAATCCGGCCACTTATTACTTTTATTCATCTCTTTTTTTTTGCCTTGCCACCACATTCTCCATGAAAGTTGTTCAGAGACCTCTTCACTTACCTTATGTACCCAAACTTACCTTTATCAATGGATGTAGGTCATTTCACAGCTTCTCTGGAGGATTAGGGAAGGAAGGGAAGGATTTGCTGAAAGCCTACTTATCACAGTGCTCAAAAGAGCCATAGATGTTAATACCATCCTCCCATCTTATGGATGAGAATATTTGGCCAAGAGAATTCAAGCGGCTTGCTGAAGATCTCACATGTTGAGCTAATGACAGAGTATGGATTCTAACCCAGGTCTGTCTGATGCCAGTGTCCATGCTGCTTTCCAAGAAGTACACCTTAGTTTTGCCAAGGTTAAGTGTCTTTCTGCCTGTGTTCTCGCTCCTGTTTCTGCCTTCTGTAGGACCTACGTCCTCAAGTTTTAGCCTTCCCTAACTACGTTGAAAATGCTTTCTCAATTACTTCTTTCTTTTTCTTTTTAATAAATTTTAACTCTAGTATAGTTAACATACAATGTTATATTAGTTTCAGGTGTACAATATGTTATTCAACAATCTATATATTACTCAGCGCTCATTAAGATAAATGTGCTCTTAATCTCCTTCACCTATTCCACCCATCCCTCCCACCCACTTCCCCTCTGGTAACCACCTGTTTGTTCTCTATAGTTTAGTCTGCTTTTTGGTTTTTCTCTTTTTTTTTCCCTTTGTTCATTTGTTTTCTTTCTTAAACTCCACATATGAGTGAAATCATAATGCATTTGTCTTTCTCTGACTGTCTTATTTTGCTTAGCATAATACTCTCTAGCTCCATCCCTGTTGTTGCAAATGGCAAGACTCATTCTTTTTATGGCTGAATATAAAACAGAATGAGTCTTGCCATATATGTGTGTATATATCACTTCTTTATCCATTCATCCATGAGTCACTTACACACTCACAGCTGGTTGACATATAGAATGGAATATTATTCAGCCATAACAAGAATAAGTCTTGCCATATGTGTGTGTGTGTGTGTGTGTGTGTATACATACATATGTATATATATATATCACTTCTTTATCCATTCATCTCTTGATGGATACTTGTGCTGCAATATACATAGGGGTGCGTATAGCTTTTTGAATTAGTGTTTTTGTATTCTTTGGGCAAATACCCAGTTAGTGCAGTTACTGGATCATAGGGTAGTTCTATTTTTTTTTTTAATTTTTGAGGAAACTCCATACTGTCTTCCACAGTATCTGCACTAGTTTGCATTCAAACCAATAGTGCACAAGGGTTCCTTTTTCTCCACATCCTTGCCAATACTTGTTGAGTTTTTTATTTTAGCCATTCTGAGAAGTGTGAGGTGATATCTCGTTGCTTTGATTTGTATTTCCGTGATGATAAGTGATGTTGAGTTTCTTTCCACATGTCTGTTGTCCATCTGTAAGTCTTCTTTGAAGAAATGTCTGTTCATCTCTTCTGCCCATTTTTATTGGATTATTTGTCTTTTGAATGTTGTGCTTTATAAGTTCTTAATATTTTTTGGGTATTAAGCCTTTATCAGATATACCATTTGTAAATCTCTTCTCTCATTCAGTAGATTGTCTTTAGTTTTATAGGTTGTTTTCATTTTGATGTAGTCCTGATAGCTTATTTTTGCTTTTATTTCCCTTACCTCAGGAGACATATCTAGAAAGATGTTGTTATAACCAATGTGAGCAACATTACTGCCTGTGCTCTCTTCTAGGATTTTTATCATTTCAGGCCTCATATTTAGGTCTCTAATCCATTTTGTGTTTATTTTTGTATATGGTATAAGAAAATGGCCCATTTTCATTCTTTTATGTGTGCTGTCCAGTTTTCCCAACATCATTTGTTGAAAAGACATTTCCCACTGCATATTCTTTTCACCTTTGTCAAAGAGTAACTGACCATATAATTGTGGATTTATTTCAGAGATTTCTATTCAGTTCAATTGATCTATTGTAAATATTTATGCAACCAACATGGGAACATCCAAATATATAAAATAATTAATAACAGTCATAAAGGAACTAATTGATAATAATACAATAACAGTAGGAGACTTTAACACTCAATTTATATCAATACTAGATCATACACACAGAAAATCCACAAGGAAACAGTGACTTTGAGTGACATACTGCAACATATGTGTTTAACAATATATTCAAAACATTCCATCCTAAAACATAATACACATTTTTTCAATGCGCATGGTACTTTCTCCAGAATAGATCACATATCAGGCCACAAAACAAGTCTTAACAAATTAAAAAAAACTGAAGTCATACCATGCGTCTTTTCTGATGACAACACTATCAAACTAGAAATCAACTACAAGAAAAAATCTGGAAAGAGCACATATACATGGAGGTAAATAACATGACACTAAACAATGAATGGGTCAACCAAGAAATCAAAGAAGAAATCAAAAATTATGTGGAGAGAAATGAAAATGAAAATGTAATGGTCCAAAATCTTTGGGATACAGTAAAAGTTGTTTTAAGAGGGAAGTTTGTAGCAATACAGGCCTACATCAATAAGCAAGAAAAATCTTAAACATACAACCTAATCTTACACCTAAAGGAACTAGAAAAAGAACAACAAACAAAACTCCAAAGCAGTAGAAGGAAGGAAATAATAAAGATTAGAGCAGAAATAAATGATACAGAAACTAAGAAACAACAATTCAGATGAAAGAAACCAGGCACTGGTCCTTTGACAAGATCCACCGAATTGATAAGCCTCTAGCCAGAACCATTAAAAAAACAGAGACAGAGGACTCAAATAAACAAAATCACAAATGAAAGAGGAAAAGTAACAATGGACACTACAGAAATATAGATGATTGTAAGAGATTATGAAAAATCATATGCCAACAAATTGGACAACCTAGAATAAATTGATAAATTCCTAGAAACATATAACCTATCAAAACTGAAGCAGGAAGAAATAGAAAGACTGACTGAACAGACTGATTACCCACAATGAAATTGAATCAGTAATCAAAAAGCTCCCAACAAAGAAAAGTCCAAGACCACATGGCTTTACAGGTGAATTCTACCAAATATTTAAAGAGTTAACACTTATTCCTCTCAAACTATTTAAAAAATAGAAAATAAAAACTTCAGAATTCATTCTATGAGACCAGAATTTCCCTGATGTCAGGCCAGATAAAGACACTACAGAAAAGGGCATACCACAGGGGCACCTGGATGGCTCAGTCAGTTGAGTGTCTGACTTCAGCTCAGGTCATTATTTTGGGGTCCTGAGATGAAGCCTCCTGTAGAGCCCTGAATAGAGCCCTGAGTTGGGTTTCATGCTCAGTGGGGAGTTCGCTCGCCTGTCTTCCCCTCCCCCCACTCATTCTTTTCCTCAAGTAAATAAATAAAATCTTTAAAAAATATGTAAAAAAAGAGAACTACAGGCCAATATCCCTGATGAACATAGATGCAAAAATCCCTAACAAAATACTAGCAAATCAAATCCAACAATATTTAAAAAAGTCATTCATCATTATCAAATGGGATTTATCCCTATGATGCAAGTATGGTTCAATATTCACAAGTCAATCAACATGATACATCACATCAAGAGAGAATAGAAACCATATAACATCAATGGATGCAGAAAAACCATTCGACAAAGTATAACATCCATTCATAATAAAAGCCCTCAACAAAGAAGAATTAGAGGAAACATACATCAACATATTAACATATTAAAGGCCTTACATTAAAAACCTACAGTGAATATTATACTTAATGGGGAAAAACTGAGAGCCCTTCCCTAAGGTCAGAAAGAAGGATGTCTACTCTCACCAGTTTTATTCAACATAGTACTGAAAACCTAGCCATAGCAATCAGACAAGACAAAGGAATAAAAGGCATCCAAATTGGTAACGAAGAAGTAAACTTTCACTATTTGCAGATGACATGATACTCTGTATAGAGGACACTAAAGACTCCACCAAAAAACTACTAGAACTCATAAATGAATTCAGTAAGGTTGCAGGATACAAAGTCAATATACAGAAACCCATTGATTTCTGTACACTAATAATAAAGCAAAAGAAAGAGAAATTAAGAAAAAAATCCATTACAATTGCACAAAAAATAATAAGATACCTAAGAATAAACTTAATCAAAGAGGGGAAAGACCTATACTCTGAAACTATAAAACACTGATGAAGAAATTAGAGATAACACAAAGAAAGAGAAGACATTCCGTGCTCATGGATTGGAAGAACAATTATTGTTAAAATATCTATACTACCCAAAATGATCTACATATTAAATACAAACCCTACCACATACCAACAGCATTTTTCACAGAATGAGAACAAACAATCTTAAAATTTGGGGAACCAAAAAAGACCTCCAATAAAAGCAATCCTGAAAAAGAAAAACAGAACTGGACATATCACAATTCCCGATTTCAAGTTATATTTGAGAGCTGTAGTGATCAAAACAGTATGGTACTGGCACAAAAATCAACTACTTTAAAGGTAAACTTGTTCTTGTCTTACATAGTGTTAACCTAAAAAACAAAAAATATTACCTTCCTTCAAAACTAGTATATACTTTCACCACAATCTAATCCCTTCCTTCCTTCACTGTCTCCCTACGTGAGAGAATAATTTATATTTATGGCCTTCACTATCTCAGAAACCACTTTCTTTTTATTCCCTTGTTGTCTGGCATCTACTCCTACCCCTTTTATAAAATGTTCTTCACAAGGTCATCAATTCTCCCATATTTAGGCATTTAAATATACTTTTTATTTAAGTCACACATTTATTTATATGATTCCCTGCAATTTCTTGAAGCAATCTTATATTCTGGCTTCTGCTACAAATAATTTTTTCTTCTTATGAAAATAATAGCCATAATATATTGTGCGCTAGTGACTCTGCTAGAATCTCTACATCTTTATTATATTTAGTCTTATTACATTACATTTAGTCTTTATTGCATTACATTTTATTATATTAGGATAATGACAATCTTTCAGGTTAGAAATTATTCCTTTATCACAGATCAAGAAAGTGAGGCTCATAGAACCTATGTCAGTTCCCCAAGTTAACTGCTTCATTTAAAGACTTTGTTTTTTCTTATATTCCACATATTATGGCGTTTCCTATGATTTCATTACAGTCTCTTCTCTCTCCTTATTAAACTCTATTCTCTGAAAACATCATCTTTTATAATGTCAACTGCCTTTACCAGATAGACTGACTTAAATTTGAACTCAATTGCATTATCTCCCCTACACCCTTTCCTCCTTCTATCCACATATCCCTATCTCTAGGAGTTTCACTTTCCTATTATTGCCGTTTGTACTCAACATTCTCAGCTAAATAGTCATGAAAAATAAAACATCTTGGGGCGCCTGGGTGGCTCAGTCATTAAGTGACTGCCTTTGGCTCAGGTCATGATCCTGGAGTCCTGGGATCGAGTACCACATCGGGCTCCCTGCTCAGCAGGGAGTCTGCTTCTCCCTCTGACCCTCCCCGCTCTCATGCTCCCTCTATCTCATTCTCTCTCAAATAAATAAAATCTTTAAAAAAATCTAAAAAAGGACATTATGATAAAACAGATCAGGAAAGAAAGCTTCAGGAAGGTAAAGAAAGGGGAATACAGGTCTTAGTCCTCTCATGCTCTCTCTCTCTCTCATTCTCTCTCTCAAACAAATAAATAAAATCTTTAAAAAAAATAAAGCGTCTTGATTCTCCCACACCTCAGTTGTCCTGTTTATTCTATTGATGACTATTTCTCCTAACCATTATCTTCTTTCCATTAGCAATGCTGTAAAGTTGATCAAGCCCTCACTGTTTTTGCCTAGGCTACATCAATAGCTCATTGCAGGATCATTGTGAGTCTTATAGAGAATGCCAAATAAATCTTCCTAATGTGTGTCTGCTTTCATATGAACCTCCATGAAGTTTTTGCTTAAGTCTGGCAAACAATTCCTTCCTTTATAGAGACCCAATTTCTTTAACAGAAACAAATCACCCAGAAGTAATCTGTGTATAAGTCAAACAGAATTAAAGAAACTAGAATTACTCACTTATACACATTCGTTTGCTCTTTTTGGAGACAAGGTAAATTCTTTTCCATACATATCTTATAAATTTTATTTATTAATTATATTAGATCGTAAGTAATTTGAAAGAACTATGGTAAGTATATTTATATTTATGTACGTGTGTATGTATTACACCACAATGTGTAGTATTTGTTTTAAAAACACCAGCCATCCTACATTTTAAAATGTGTTTCTTTTGGAAATTATGTATTTTCTAAAGAATTTGGAAGCTTAAAAAATTTTCAGAAACAGAAAATCAATCTCTCTCTCTCTCTCTGTCTCTCCATACACAAGTGTGCACATATGCACCATATATATGTGTATATGCATAAGTTTGGGAGTATTTTTTAAACTGAAGTCAATGTATTTACATGTAATTTATTTATTTATTTATTTGAGTGTTCTTTCCCACTTTTTAATGTATCTTGATCACTTTCAACAGGTACTTATGTTCTCCATGAAAAATCATATTTTTTCTGTATGTCAAAGGTTTGATTTATACTGTATATAATTAGAAAAGAACAGACTGTGTAAAAATGAAGGGGAAGGAAAAAGGACCATCAAGCAAAGGTCTTCAGTTCTAAAATACTGTTTTTTTATTTTTTGTGTATATGTATTCTGAATTTATTATGCTCCTTTCTCATTGTTTTTTTTGCCTGATCTATGAATCATAGATAGATATATATAATTATATATGCTGAGGAATTAAAACAAATGATTAAGAAAATGCAATATTTAGTACTACTTATAAAGTAAAAACATTTAATTTATGGAACTGTTCCACCTTTTGTGTTCTATAGACTTTTTTTTTTTAATGTTGTACACAATTCCTTCAAACTGTACTAGTGGGTTGAAAAGAACACTTATCCAAATATAGGTTTGAAATAATAATTGGAGAGCTAAAAATCCATGCTACTAAATGCTTCCTTCTAATGGCATTAAACATATGCCTTAAAGACATCCAGTTTAGGGGAAATCAAATTTATTGGCTTTAAAAGTCAAAAAGATAACATCACATGATAAAGGCAATATAAAATTGTCTGTGGCAGAGATGAAAATATTCACCAAATGTTCCATTTACTCCTCTGTATTTCCCATCTCTACTTACAGAGCCACCTGATTGTGTTAACCAATGAAACTTAAGAATATCGCATGTCATTTCTAAGCTGAAGCAGTACCACACTTACGCACAATTCTCCAGTCTTTTTTACCTCTTTTGTGTCCATTAAAGAGGTTATATAGTGCAAGAAATACAGCCGTAGATGATGATGCTTCTGTCAGTCTGAGCTCTTGAGAAACTATAGAAAGCACAGACTTCCCCTGCAAAACCACATAATTACCACATTAACCTGTAGGGTAAGCAAAGACAAATGTTTGTTCTGATAAGCCAGAGAAATTCTAGGGGTCAATTTGTTAGTACAATATAACATTATCTATACTAGTAATAAAATAACAATGACAACTTCAGACAATTCTTTTATTGTGCATGTTGTTTTAAGACTAATATTGTCTCTTTATCATAGCACTGCATATAATTTCTCACTCAGAATATAGGTCTTCTGTAGAAAGAACATCATTCTGAAGGTAATCCTGACAGTAAATCAGGCTCCAAAGAAAATTTTACCTCATTTTAGATAATTTCTGGTAGTTTTCAAAGTTTAAATACTTTAATCATTTAATGCTGCCAATAACCAACATCATGGCACAGAATCTACTAAAAAACAACTTGTTGTATATTCTTCCACCTTAGCTATTATATAACTATTAAAACCCAGAAAATAATGGGTCCAAATTTATTTAATAATTTATTCAATTTGTTCAATAAATGATCCAGGAACTGAAGTATCTACTTGACCTACAGTCAGTGAAACATAAAATATGAAAAGACACAGATAACACACGTTTTGATACACTTTATTATAAAACTATGTATAAGTTGAAAAGAAAAAGTTTTTTGTAAAGACAGCCTTATTAAGAGATACTGTTGAAGAATAACAGTCATTTCTTTACAAATGTTTAGTGTATATAAATGTGTGTATATACATATATTTGTAATTCACATTCATTAATAGTTTCAACCTTATATACTTCAGCAGCCATTTTTTTGGGGGGACAATATGGCATCTGAGACCCTTTCCAAAGTTGGAGCAGTAAGCTATTCTGTACGTCTCATGACAGGCAAGATTCTAGCTTCCACTACAGGCTAAAAAAAATATCTACTCGTTTTATCTAACCCTTGGTAGTTAGAGTGCTGGACACTTAGACAAAGTGAAACAATTCAGTTTTACCACCTGGTTTTTTAACTGGTTCAATGACACAAAGAATTAGGGAGTAGGTTAGAATTTATTAGTTGTAGCCACAATCATACTGTAGAAGTTTCAGTACAAGCAGAGTTCTCCAGTATTCTGGATGATTCTGTCTTCCTTCTGGTAGCTTCCCAAGTATTTTCTTTCCTGGTCCCAGTAACCTGTATCAGTTTTAGTTGTTTGAAACCAAAAACACTGACAAATTCATCTTTGCAGAAGGTTATAATGTACCTTCTATGTACTTATCTATTGATATATACTGCCAAAACACTTCCACAAAAATAAAATATATTGTTTTTTGTGTTATAATTCTTAGGAAAGATATGAAAAACCTCATAATCACTCAACAGATGCTATTGAGTTTTAAAGAAATGCTTTGTAAACATTATAACAGGATGAAGTGCAGTCTGTTCTTTAGTTCTTAAATCAAGTTAGTCCATTGAATTTTAATGAATGTTTCATTCCAGATATTTTTCATCTCAGGTACGTGAATCCATTTAAGTGAATAAATTGTATGTTTGAGAATTTGTATTTGAAAAAAGAATTTCAATTTATTTTATATGAAATAAATGATAGCTATAGGATCTATCACCTCTACCCATAAATAGAATTGCCATAGGAGATATAACAAGGAAATCCTTTTTGAAGTTGATAAAGAGGAAAACAATGTTTTTTGTTCTATTTACCATAAATTGAGGGTTCTAGAGGGGAGGGGGGTGGGAGGATGGGTTAGCCTGGTGATGGGTATTAAAGTGGGCACGTTCTGCATGGAGCACTGGGTGTTATGCACAAACAATGAATCATGGAACACTACATCACAAACTAATGAGGTAATGTATGGTGATTAACATAACAATAAAAAATTTAAAAAATCCCCCCCAAAAACTATAATGAATTATAATCCATATTACATTGTAGAAACAAGGCTGAAAATTTTGATATAATCCATTTTCTTTTGCACTTTAAACAAAAATTCCACTTTAAATTCTGTCTGCAAGATTCTGCAATTCTCTCCTACATACTAAGTAACATGATTAACTTTTACTGTAAACTCTCCACCAATTAAAAGTAATGTTGTGGTTAAATAGTTTCTGGTTAACTATAATTAATTTGGAACTACTTATGGATGTATCCTTTAGGATCCCTGTATCTTGCTTTAAAAATGGTATGCTAAATAAACAAAAGGAAAATAAAAGGATGTGATTCTTTCCTTGGTGTTGCTAGTATGATTCTGAGCACCAGTGCCCATCATATTAGACTATAGAAAGAGGATATGAGGACTTAGTCTAATGTTTCACCAAAGTACTAAGATACGGTTATTTCAGAGAACTGATGCAGATATTTAAGATGAATTTCCTGATGTGAATCTGTGTCAGACTCTGCCTCCCCTGACTGATGCTAAAGAACTACCTATGTGTGCAGCCTTGCCAAGTTCACAGATCACTGGAAATCCAGTGTAGATGAACTTAGGAATTCTTTACTAATAGGTAGGGCATGTGATATTCTGTAAGAGTGGGTCTTCCCTCCCTTTGAAAAGCAGCCATCTCTCCCATCTTTATCTTAATCAGGTTCTTAATGCATGTGACCATTCCTAAGACTGTCTTCATCCTTCAACTTCAGTTATCCATTTAGACTCCTGGAAAGCAACTGAAAAGCCCCTCCCCTCTCTCCTCTTAGGGTCAATCTGTGTGGATTGTACCAACTGGGCTCTTATTTCAATACAGGCAGAGTTGACACTCAAAGCTTTAATCAGTTATTGAAACTTATTGGACTGTTTTGTCAGTGACCTTTCTGTCCTTAAGACTCCTTTAGAAACGGTAATGTTTAACCTCATACCTGAGTATCATATGCCAGCTTTCTAAAGAGAACTGGTCTTCCCCAATAGGTCAGACTCATTTCTCCTTACTTTACCTCTCCCCCCAAATTGATTGATTTTTCCTGTTGGGCAAATGTAAGTCCTTTATACTTCATTGTAAACATTTTCTTCTTGTTCTCTCAGTGTGAAGTTTTTCTTCAGTGAATTATTTAAGAATGGGAATTAGTGAAGTAGTTGGTGAAATAAGTTGGAGAGGAAAACTGTGCTTTCTTTGTATCAGGTTGGTTAAAATTGTCAGTTTTTTTAACTTTTTCCCATTGGCCTTATTTTCCAAAAGTTATTCATTTTTGCAGCTCCGGCCCAAACTTTTCAAGTTTTTCATACTTTATATCTTGTGTCTGAATTCTCTATTTATACTTCAGCTGTATTAACCTTATTATTTTCTTTTTTGGAAGTTAGTACAATTTTAAAAGGCAAGATTTTAAAAATAAATAATTTCCTTATTAAATATTTCTCATGTATTTTAGAATTATATGTGTAAATATAATTTAAAAATAAACCAGCTTAGCAAAAGATGTCTGAAAAGAAAAATGAAACATTATTACTATGCTAAGCTCATATTAAGAAAACATATCACTTATCACTTATCATTTTAACCCACATAATTCTCTGGGCATGAGAGATACCAGGAGGGAACAACACCGTGCTTATATGAGATTTTGTTTTTAATTTTATTACAGGAAAAATATAATAAATGGCATAATCAAATGCTAGTTTTTCTTGTACATTATTGCATTTTATTTAGACTGCCATATTTTTATCTGTGAATTTGGTAATTTCTGCCTCTTTTAAACCTTACAGTCTGAGAATTTTCTTTGCCTCTGTATCATCACTATTAATAATGAAACTCCATTTCAGTATCTACAAAAGTATAATAATTCATAGACTTTTTTTCAAGGTGTTTATAATCAATCTTTAATGTCGATGACCATACCTATAATGGATGGGAAATATCATTTAAGCATCTGTCAACATGAGACTGACTTCTATGAAACATAAAAATATTACTCTGCAACTGATACTAGGTAATCACTATTGTCTGGGTAAAATCTTCCAGTAATTTTCTAGTATTTAGATTGTCTTGATATTCTATGCTCTGGGCTACTTGATTTCTTATTAATGTCCTGGAAATTTCTGTTTTTCTGTCACCAGAGCTTATGTTTAAGTCTACGTTCAGCAAAGTTGAATGGTTTAAGTGGAACAAAGCAAATATATAAATTAAAGACAACCATACTATTGATAAATACTCTCAGTCTAATCCAGGTGACTTACATGGATAACTACCATTTATTACAATTTGAAGAAAGCATGGTGGAGGGACATCCAGTTGGTTACTTAGACAAGTCTCCACAGGATGGCAGCATATTGGTATTATCACTATGTAGCATGATCTGCTTCTCTAATGAGCATCCATTAATCTTAGAAATTGGACTCCCTTAGTGCAGCCTGAGGCAACAAACACAATGGTAGTTACAAGACATGCATAAAAATCATAATATTAATTTGTTATCTTAATAAATATTTTATAATAAGTGTTTATTAGATTGATGGTCACTGACTGTACTTTGTTCATAGACAGATCTACATAGTAATTCAAATTAAAATCATGAGGTTTCTTAATATGTGTGGAATTTACCAAGGGAAAACATGAAATGCTGTTCATTTTTAGTACATTCTGTCTACAAAAACCCTGAAATGCCCACTTCCACTGACGGGTTTTACCAACCCCATCAAGTAGATACTAGTACTACTACTACTACTACCACCAGCACCAGCACACCAGTACCACCAGCACGACCAGCACCACCAGCATCACCAGCATCAGTACCAGCACCAGCACCAGCACCACCAGCACCAGCACCAGCACCAGCACCACCAGCACCACCAGCACCAGCACACCAGTACCACCAGCACGACCAGCACCACCAGCACCACCAGCACCAGCACCAGCACCAGCACCACCAGCACCAGCACCACCAGCACCAGCACACCAGTACCACCAGCACGACCAGCACCACCAGCACCACCAGCACCAGTACCAGCACCACCAGCACCAGCACCAGCACCAGCACCACCAGCACCACCAGCACCAGCACCAGCACCAGCACCACCAGCACCAGCACCACCAGCACCACCAGCACGACCAGCACCACCAGCATCACCAGCACCACCAGCACCAGCACCACCAGCACCACGAGCACCAGCACCAGCACCAGCACCATCAGCACCAGCACCAGCACCAGCACCACCAGCACCACGAGCACCAGTACCAGCACCAGCACCACCAGCACCAGCACCAGCACCACCAGCACCACGAGCACCAGCACCAGCACCAGCACCACCAGCACCAGCACCAGCACCACCAGCACCACCAGCATCACCAGCATCAGTACCAGCACCAGCACCAGCACCACCAGCACCAGCACCAGCACCAGCACCACCAGCACCAGCACCACCAGCACCAGCACACCAATACCACCAGCACGACCAGCACCACCAGCACCACCAGCACCAGCACCAGCACCAGCACCACCAGCACCAGCACACCAGTACCACCAGCACGACCAGCACCACCAGCACCACCAGCACCAGTACCAGCACCAGCACCACCAGCACCAGCACCAGCACCACCAGCACCACGAGCACCAGCACCAGCACCAGCACCACCAGCACCAGCACCACCAGCACCACCAGCACGACCAGCACCACCAGCATCACCAGCACCAGTACCAGCACCAGCACCACCAGCACCAGCACCAGCACCACCAGCACCACGAGCACCAGCACCAGCACCACCAGCACCAGCACCACCAGCACCAGCACCAGCACCAGCACCAGCACCACCAGCACCAGCACCAGCACCACCACATCTCTACCCTACTACTTCTACTAGCTGTTCTTCATGTTTCCATGGAAGGATGTTCTTTGGCATACCCTTGAGACCCCTCCTTGTCTTCTGTCTTCTCATTTACTCTATTGCTGTAGTGGAGTGACTTTACCTGATTAGTGGGTTTAGAAGGAAAAATCAAACACACTCAGATCAACTCTGTCCTGTCTTCTCTTCTCTCTTTTTCTGGGGAACTCTATATGTAGGCAACACAAATACTCTTTTGTTTCTCCAGGATATAACGTTTACAGAAGTAAACCTCTATGTGAAGAGGGCTTACTAGATCTGTTAGCTATTATTACTGGTTGCAAAATTCTGTCTAAATCTGAGTCATTATTTTTAAGTCTACTTACATATAGATTTAAGTCATAATGCTTCAAATCCAGCTTTATCCATATTAAGATTTTTTTTTTCCTACATCTGCCTTCCCCTGCCTTATTTCTAAATTATTTCAGAATTCAGTCAGAGGTGATATGTATTATTTACTGGGCCCTGCTATATTCCTTAAGACTTGCTACCATTCATGGGATATCTACTAAATGCTGAAGTGCTTTTCATAAATGGGATGGTTACTCTTATTATCATCATTTTATAGATGTGAGCACTGAAGTCTTGAGAAATTAAGACATCTGTTAATGGTCACATTCCATGTGTCAGTTATCCATTGCTGTGTAACAAATTACTCCAAAACTTAGTGGTTTAACACTACACCAACTTATTAATGAACAATTTCTGTGGGTTGGGAGTCCAGCTACACCTTAGCTAGGTCCTCTGCTTTGGGGTGTCTCAAAAGGCTGCAATGGAGGTGTTGGCCTGAGAGCCGTAATGTCATTCGGAGGATCAAATGGAGAAATACCTGCTTTTACATTCATTCAGTTGTTGATGGCAATATATTTCCTTGCAAGCTGCAGTTGGGTGGAAGTCAGCTTCACTTCCTTGCCACATGGGCCTCTTCCACATGGAAACTTGCTTCATGAAAGCATGCAAGTTGAGAAGGCAATAAACAAGGTCTACTAGCCAAATTGAGATGATAATCTTTTGTAACCTAATCATGGAAATGACCTCTCATCACCTTTGCTGTATTGTATTGGTTAGATGCAAGTCACTAGGTCCAGCCCACACTCCAGAGAAAGGGCTTACATAGGCCATGACTACCAGGAGATGGAGATCATTAGAGACCATCTTACAAGCCAGCCTACCACACTGCAATTCTGTGCAAGAGTCAGGATTTGGATCCAAGTATTCTGATACCATTCTCCCAGGCATGTCAATAATCCAAAGAAGTTTCTGCCCTGGACCACATTACGATTGTTTAGCTATATGATTCTCCATTTCTAATTTTCTGTTTCTAGGAAGCCCATATCTAATAAACAGAATCTTTTTTAGAAGATTTAGAATATTGATCAGGTTATGGTCAAGTTTTCACTTGGGCACCACTTTGAGCTGACTTTATTCATATCTATTATGATATATATGTATATATATAGCTCCCAGATGAGGATCTTTTTCCTGGATTATTTAATTTCTCAAAATCAATTATTTGGATAACAAATTATTCCTAAAGTAAAACAGATTTCTTATTTTTAATACTAAACTTTTAAAGATTTTATTTATTTATTTGACAGAGAGAGACACAGCAAGAGAGGAAACACAAGCACGGGGAGTGGCAAAGGGAGAAGCAGGCTTTCTGCCGAGCAGGGAGCCTGATGCAGGGCTCGATCCTAGGACCCTGGGATCATGACCTGAGCCAAAGCAGTTGCTTAACCAACTGAGCCACCCAAGCGCCCCTTTAATACTAATTTTTAACACTAATTTTTAATACTAAGGAAGTGATTCTAGATTAAATATAGTGATCAAGTTAAAATAATCTTTTACTAAATACTCTCAGTATTTATAAAATACTTTATTAAATTAAATTAAATTATTAAAATACTTTAATAAATACTCTCAGTCTAATCCAGGTGACTTACATGGATGTAAGAGAAACTGTAAAAGACAGTTTTATATTTCCATATATATTTTAAAGTCAAGTATAATTCTCAATTATTTATACTCTCCAAATTACAATGGCATACTGAGTATCTATACAAGTCTGCAAATTGAACTGAGCATATTGCTTGAGATAAGAGGAAGTCACCAAGTCTTATGAGAGTATGTGTTAAGTCTCTTTTCCTCTTGTGTATTTTTCTTAATGCACAACATCAACATTATCAGTAAGATTCATAAAATAATCAGAGTCCACATCCAGGGGCATCAGAATTTTGCCAGTGGATATAAATTATTTATTATCCATTGAATTATATTATAACACTTTAGATAGTTTCTTTATTTTCAAATCATTTTCAGTAAGTGGGGATTTCACATATTTCAGGTTTAGGCTCTTCTTTCCCTCAGGCTCAGACTTTCATTCAAGTAGATATTGATTTATACATAAACACTTAACTTGACCAGTGAGGTATCTATTTATAGTAACTTGCCGTAGTCCTACAATAACACAAAGTATTCCCACTTAATCCATTTGTCTATAAATGTAAATTTTTGTCTTTCACATTTCTGAAAGTAGTATGGACCTATCAGTAAGAATAAACTCTGAAACACAAAAGTGCTCTATTTGTCCAACACAGATTAACAGGTCAATCCAAATTGTTATTACTTGCTTTTAAAAGGAAATCCTCAAAGTGCCCCACATTTCTGAATAATGTTGTTAGATCTTGTGACATTTTACAATCAACACTTACAGTATTTGTACATCTCCCCTTTGTTCGCTATTCTGTGAGCTTTCTCAATTCTCCTAATTTTCTTTGTAATAGCCACTGGAAAAGCATAACATTTCATATGAAAAAATATCATGCTTGCCCTTTCATAAAAATCAATATAAATTGTGGTTTCTTCCTCATTCTACTTAGACATTGTCAGATATAACTATGCCCTCAGAAAGATCTTGTAACCATCAACGATATTTTTTCTGTTAGCACAGTAAAAATCTACAATACTTTAGCTTGACAAATTAAAGAAGAAAATGTAGGCACTTTATTATAGGTTACTTAGCATGAGAATGCATAGGGAATATAATCACTGTTGCTGCTTTTTTCCCATTATATCATATGATATTAATTATGATTATTTAAATTAGTTAAGAAAGATAATCCTTAGTAATTCAAAAGTGTATCTGAATTGAAGTATTGTTGTCTGACTGACCTTTTAAAAATAAAATGTACTCTAAAAATCATTTATTTTATAATTGCAAGTAAAAGTACATTTGAAATAATCATTTTGAGGCTCAACATTTCCTATAAAATATAGGTTAGATGTAATACAACCACGCATGTTTTAGAAACAGAGCCTAAAGAAAAAGTGTTCCTCAATTCAGTCCAACAAAGGGTTTAATTTGGGTCATGAGAACATTAAGTTCTTTCTACAATAACCATTTATGAAGTTATCCCCACTGCTACATTCAAAATCTGCCACATAGTAATGAAAAGCTATTAAACAAACACAAAATGAAAACACTTTTGATCCCACATTTTACTGTCGATATATACCAACCTTATTCTATACCAAATTGTATGGCTGTTTGTGGACTTATAAGACTGTTTTTTCTATTGGGTTTTTATTAATAACCCTTTTTATATTTTTGGATATTTGAGTTAGGAGTGTTGGTGTTATTTATAAAAATAAGATTCATTTATTGTTAAGTCTAAATGTGAGACAGCATATTTGGAAATATGTAGAACCCACATATTATGAGAGTGGGAAGTCTCTAAACACACCAATCTTGGGTAAAATATCAATCAAGTGTGAGGAAGAGAGAGAATCTAATTTGAAGATATATCTGCATAAATAATATAGTGATCTAGACCTTGCTGTGTAATAGAATTATATTTTGAACATTCAAAAAATTATCCAGGTTCCATCTCCAGATATTCTGATTCACTGTCTTGGATGGGACCAAAACGTCTGCATTTCTAAATATACCTCAGTAACTTTCATATGCAGCTAGCTTTGGAAATCATTTAAATTTTTTGATGGTAGAAATTAGTATTACACAGCATGGTTTGTATATTATAAAAACATAAGATAAAAATGATTATTTCTCATGAAAGGTTGTTATGATTAGCATTATAGTATTTTTTTTTTAATTTTTTATTGTTATGTTAATCACCATATATTACATCATTAGTTTTTTTTTAAATTTTTTATTGTTATGTTAATCACCATATATTACATCATTAGTTTATGGTGCAGTGTTCCATGATTCATTGTTTGTTCATAACACCCAGTGCTCCATGCAGAACGTGCCCTCCTCAATACCCATCACCAGGCTAACCCATCCCCCTACCCCCCTCCCCTCTAGAACCCTCAGTTTGTTTTTCAGAGTCCATCATCTCTCATGGTTCGTCTCCCCCTCTGACATACTCCCCTTTTCTTCCTCTCCTGTTATCTTCTTCTTTTTCTTTTTTCTTAAAATATGTTGCGTTATTTGTTTCAGAAGTACAGATCTGTGATTCAACAGTCTTGCACAATTCACAGCGCTCACCGTAGCACATACCCTCCCCAATATCTATCACCCAGCCACCCCATCCCTCCCACCCCCGACCACTCCAGTAACACTCAGTTTGTTTCCTGAGATTAAGAATTCCTCATATCAGTGAGGTCATGTGATACATGTCTTTCTCTGATTGACTTATTTCACTCAGCATAACACCCTCCAGTTCCATCCACGTCGTTGCAAATGGCAAGATCTCATTCCTTTTGATGGCTGCATAATATTCCATTGTGTATATATACCACATCTTCTTTATCCATTCATCTGTCGATGGGCATCTTGGCTCTTTCCACAGTTTGGCTATTGTGGACATTGCTGCTATAAACATTGGGGTACACGTACCCCTTCGGGTCCCTACATTTGTATCTTTGTGGTAAATACCCAGTAGTGCAATTGCTGGATCGAACGGTAGCTCTAATTTCAACTGTTTGAGGAACCTCCATACTGTTTTCCAGAGGGGTTGCACCAGCTTGCATTCCCACCAACAGTGTAGGAGGGTTCCCCTTTCTCCACATCCCCGCCAACATCTGTCGTTCCCTGACTTGTTAATTTTAGCCATTCTGACGGGTGTGAGGTGGTATCTCATTGAGGTTTTGATTTGGATTTCCCTGATGCCAAGCGATGTTGAGCACTTTTTCATGTGCCTGTTGGCCATTTGGATGTCTTCTTTGGAGAAATGTCTGTTCATGTCTTCTGCCCATTTCTTGATTGGATTATTTGTTCTTTGGGTGTTGAGTTTGATAAGTTCTTTATAGATTTTGGATACTAGCCCTTTATCTGATATGTCATTTGCAAATATTTTCTCCCATTCTGTCGGTTGTCTTTTGGTTTTGTGGACTGTTTCTTTTGCTGTGCAGAAGCTTTTTATCTTGATGAAATCCCAATAGTTCATTTTTGCCCTGGCTTCCCGTGCCTTTGGCGATGTTTCTAGGAAGAAGTTGCTGCGGCTAAGGTCGAAAAGGTTGCTACCTGTGTTCTCCTTTAGGATTTGGATGGACTCCTGTCTCACGTTTAGGTCTTTCAACCATTTGGAGTCTATTTTTGTGTGTGGTGTAAGGAAATGGTCCAGTTTCATTCTTCTGCATAGCATTATAGTATTAAATGTTTGGAGAATTCTTTCTGTAGATTCTGATAGTAAAGAAAATAGAGATATACCAGGATTTAACTAATTAAGCCACATAAATTGAGAAACAAAATATCTCTAATGCCAATAGGAAGAGCTTCTAGGCTGAAGCTTGGTGAGTAGTATTAACAAAATAGAACATATCACAGAAGGTAAATGGGGTAAGCAGAATAATAGCTCCCTCCCAAACAAAATATTAAGGTACTAATGCCTGATATATATGAATATGTTACATCATATGACAAAAGGGCATTAAGAGGCAGATGGTATTAAGGTTGCTAGTCACCTGACTTTATGATAAGGATATTACCCTGGATTATCTGACTGGCCCAGTGTAATTACAATCATCCTTGAAATGGAAGGGGGAGGGGTGCCTGGGTGGATCAGTAGGTTGGGCATCTGCATTTGGCTCAGGTCATGATCCTCAGGTCCTGGGACTGACCCCGCATTGGGTTCCCTGCTAAGCTCAGAGCCTGTTTCTCTTCTCCCTACCCTCCATGCTCGTGCTCTCTCTCGCTATCTCTGTCTCTCTCTAGCAAATAAATAAATAAATAAATAAATAAATAAATAAATAAATAAATAAAATCTTTTTTAAAAAATGGAAGAGGGAGAATGATGCAGTATGAGATGGATTTGACCTGCTGTTGCTGATCTTGAAGATGGAAGAATGGAACCATGAGCCAAAGAATGCAGCAGTCTCTAGAAGCTAGAAAGGACAAAGAAATGTATTCTCCCCTAGAACCTCCAAAAGGAATGTAGCCTTGCAGATACCTTGATTTTAGCCCAGTAAAACACATTTCAGACTGCTGATTTACAGAACTGTAAAATAGTACATGTATTTTACACCACAGAGTTTGTGATAATTTGTTATAGCAACAACAGAAAACTAAAACAGTAGATAGAACACTAAAATGGGGACCAGGGTTGTCAATGTGCAGCGCCCATGCTGAAGAAGAAAGTGGAATTAATCCGGGAGCATGTATAATCCAGCTTAATAAATTAACATTCACCTATACATTAATCTGTGTGAGGTTAGTTAGTGAAAGTCACTCACTTTCATTCTTATAAGTGTTCATCCATGACTAAAAAATTCCTACTCCTGGGCGCCTGGGTGGCTCAGTCGGTTAAGCGACTGCCTTCGGCTCAGGTCATGATCCTGGAGTCCTGGGATCTAGTCCCACATCGGGCTCCCTGCTCAGCAGGGAGTCTGCTTCTCCCTCTGACCCTCCCCCCTCTCATGTGCTCTCTCTCTCTCTCTCATTCTCGCTCTCTCAAATAAATAAATAAAATCTTTAAAAAAAAAAAAATTCCTACTCCTACAAGGAGTAGGACTTTTATCAGCAAATCAGATGTGCAACCATTTTTTTTCTTGACACACAAAATTCTGTACAAAAATGTCAGTCTATTTTTAGACATTTTGATGTCTCATTAATTACGAGGATATTGACCATCAATGTATAAAACACTTTTACACTGCATTAAATATTTCTTACATCCACCCAAACAAATGCTTCTCTTTTTATCCCTTTCAGTACTTTCAGTACATATACCTAATTGGACAAATTTTTCATTATAGTCTCACAGTTCTTTTTTATCATATATGTAGGCTCTAGCTTCATAAGAGAGTAATATCTGCAGAAGCAGAGAACACATACATACTTTGTAGTATCTCCAAACATGTGGTGACAAGGGCCCAGTTTTCTTGTAAATACATCTCTTTTAATTAAACAATTCCCATTAACTTATATATTAAATCATGTATTCCCATTGGCCCTTGATAGAAGCAGGTCAACAAGATTATACTACATATAGAAAAAAAATTGAAATTTTAACTTAAAAAATGATTTGATAATTGATTAGTAGGAATAAAATGAAGTGCCTTGTTTTTTTCTTACTGTGAGTGCCTCAGTTTTTTCACTCTGGTGTTATACCTCTTATTTTTGTGATTAAAATAACACAAACCTTTTCATTGTATGGTGATGAGAAAAAGGAATTGCATGAATCAGATAAATTAGAATTAGTATTATATTGTACATTCTGATATTTACTTGGTCCAGAAACCCTCTCTATAGTTACATGTTTTAATAAGTGCTTACTTTTGGCCATTATGACTGATTTAAGATTCACTGCATTACTTCTTTCTATTTTTCCCTCTAGTGGAGGAGTGACTTTGAATTGCAAAATAATCTAAGAATGGCAAAGTCCAAGTAGAAAATCAGTCAGGACATATGAGGAACAGGTCAGTCATAATTCATGGTGAGAATCATTGTCCTCTTGTTAATTTTTCCTCCAACATATTTATTGGGCACCCATACTGTTCATGCTGTACTAGGCTCTGGGCCTTTAAGAGGCATGAAAATCACTATGACTGTTCTGTCCACTCGCCAGAGAGTTTCCTGATCATTCACAGTTTTCTGGGCATGTCTCTCCAGTTCTTCAGTATTGTTTCCCAGGATGATATTTCTTGAGGTTTTCAGTTTTTTTGAGCAGAATTTGCTCATAAATTCTGTCAATGTACTTTTTATTTCTCTCTCTTTTTCTTTCTCTCCAAAATAATTTTTCACTCACATTTTAGTACTCTTTCCTTATTATTCATTCCAAGAAGTCATAGGTACTTTCTCTAGAGTCCATACCACTTCAACTCCTTCAATGCTTCCTCCCTATTAATGATAATTAAGTCCAGATGTTGTCAATTCCCTTCCTGCTCTCACAGCTTCAAAGATAAAATGTTCATTAGGTTCATTGAGTCAAATAAAAATATCGTCAGATAATTTGCTATTAGGACCTGAGGCTTTTACTATGTTTATTACAAACAACTTCTTATACCAGGTATTTATTGTCATTCATTTATATTCTTTACATGTTCATTCCGTATATACATATATATGTTGGAAATTAGCTGGCTTTTAATATATATAGTAATATTAATTAGTTGGCTTTAATATATATAGTAATTTTAATTATTATATTAAAAACAAAATAATTTCCTGGCACAGAGTTGAAGTTTTGTACTCCATCCTTTGGTATAAAAGGAAATTCTTTCCTTCTTTTAACAGCTTAAATTAAGTTGATTTTTTTTAGTCAAATGTGCAAAAATCTAAAATTTGATACAAATTTCTTTAAAAATAAACATTTATTTATCTTTGTTTGCTGTTTTATAGATATGCCCAGAGGCATCGAGTACATTTCTATAAATGAAAAGTAAATCTGTGGGATGTTGATAACAGACAAGACTATTGCCAATTATATCACATGCATCTGGTAGGAGAGGTGATTTAGTTTTGTTCAAAATAAAAGTGAACAGGGGCACCTGGGTGGCTCAGATGGTTAAGCATCTGCCTTCAGCTCGGGTCATGATCCCAGGGTCCTGGGATCGAGCCCCGCATCGGGTTCCCTGCTCCTTGGGAGCCTGCTTCTCCCTCTGCCTCTCTCTCTCTTTCTCTGTCTCTCATGAATAAGTAAATAAAATCTTAAAAAAAATATATAAAAGTGAACCTATTAATATTTCTACCTGAGAATTTGTGTATTTTAATATTAGACTGAAGGTCATAATGTTTAATTTGTTTAACCAGAACATTTTTTATTCAAATCATATTATATTGATTAATTAAATAAAAGACTGGGACTCAGTAAACAACAATTATAAAATATGTCTGAAATATTGTATTATCCAACCCTGGAATCCTGGCAGGCAAAAACACTGGATAATGAGATTCTTTTAATATATATATTTTTTAATAAAGATCTTAAACATTTCCAGCTAAATGTCTTAAATTTTCAGTTATATACAGGCTCACTTGACTTATAATGAACAAACCTTAAGTCATTTGGCTTTTAAGTTTATTAATAATTGGGAAAAATTTAAGGCTATAAAAATGTCATAGGTGGTGAGGCTGAGCATTAATGTAATCTACTTATCTTTATGGTGTCTTTTTTTTTTTTTTTGTCTGCAATACCTTAAACCTTAGTTCAAAAATGGTTTTTAGTAGCTTGATTACATTGGTAAAAACATTTTTAAAATCATTAAATCTATTTAGAACTATCTACTACTTAAAGCAGCACTAAACTTAACATGACGGTCTTTAAACAAAACACTTGTGCCATACTTTATTCAGGTCTTACAATGGAATCTTTGGAAATGTGTGCTCTCTGTGAAAAATGACTAATATTCTATTCCCTAAAGTATATCTTTAAGAACGATTCACAAGAACATCCAATGGTATCTCATGGTTAACCATAGTTAAAGCTTCTGATAGGGCCAAAAGTGTCTGGGGTCAACCTGTATGACTTAAAGAGTTTCTCCACCAAACTTAGATAATAAACAAGAAATTGTGATGTGAAAAGCAGTCAGGGATTCTCAATTTAACTATAGCTGTTATTTTTCACCCACTGTTGCTGAGAAGTAGAAACTCTGAATTTTAATCTATGGAATAAAAATGGAGTAACACCTGGCCAAGATTTTGTGGGTATTTTTAAGGGATTGGAACCTTATGCTGATAAAAATGAGAGTGCAGGAACAGATAACTAGCAAAGAACTAATTCTGAAAATACAAAAACCAATTTTCAAGGTAGTTCCATGGGACTTGGTTCTTATGGGGAATGATTCTCATGATTCCCACTGGAAACATATATGATATCTTGGGTCCAGAGATAATAATTAGGAAGGTTTGGCAGTAAGAATAGATCTAGGTGTGATCTAGGAACTGTGGTGGCAAAATATGACTGTTTACCTGATATGTTCTTTAAACCAAGAAAATCAATAACACATATGCCATTCTATGATAATATTCACATATACCTGTCTTCAATTATGTGAGACTGGGCAAATTTTTGTATATGCCATACATTATTAATAATATTTTTCCCATATAAAGTTGGTCAATGAAGCAATTCTTTTATTTTCCTTTATTGTGACATGATTTAAAATATTTTTTTTATTTTCCCAGATATAAAATTTTTATATAGAATCTCAAGAAGGTCAACTTGGGACCAATGTTATAGATATCTTATTATTCATGTTGTTGTAGGAAATACTGCAATAAATTCCAGTAATATTTCTTTTCTTATGCAACTAACATTAGTTTCCTTGTCCTCCATCTATAAATCCTGTATTTAAACTGATCTGTAATTTGTGAGTTATTCAAGTATGGCACAATGGAAAGTATTCCAGTAAATGTGAGTCTACTATGCTCAGGAAAATTTGTGTTTAGATACAGAATTTATTTGTGGCTTTGGCATGAAAAGACTATTACTTCCATCCTCCCTTCTTGTGTTAATAAATTTTCAATAATTTTGTCATGAAATTAGAATATAGTAAAATCTTTTTTCTCATAACTTTATTGTAAAAATTTTCAAGTACATAAAAGTTGATAAGAATTTCACAGTGAATATCCATGAATACATCAACTAGATTCTGTAAATAATATTTTACTGTATTTGCTTTATAGCTCTCTCTATCCTTATATTGACCCATTCGTACACCTTTTTTTTCTTAATGCATCGCAGATAAGTTAAAGACATCAGTATACTTTATCCCAAATATATCAGCATATGTATCAGTCTTAAAATGTGTTTCTTTATATAAACCCAGTTCCTTTAGCAATGTTATTTAAAAATTATTTTTTGGCTTGAAGGAAGATGGCAGCAGAGTAGGAGGACCCTAGGCTAATCCTATCCCATGAATACAACTAGACAACTATCAAAACATCCTAAAAATCCCAGAAATCAACCTGAAGACTGGCAGAACAAACTCCAAAACTAAAGGTAGAGAAGAGGCCATATTGAAGAAAGTAGGAAATGTGGAGATGCAGTTTGGGAAAGAAATGGATCATAGCTACAGAGGTGGGGAGGGAGCCACAGTCATGGAGAAGGACAAGAGACAGAATAGCACACAGGGGACCACATGGGGAAAACAAATCCTCATAGCAATTGGCTTGGGAAATAAGAGGGCCTGGATTTCATAAGTTCTTGCAAACAGTGAGGCTTAAAGCCTAAAGTTTTAAAGGTCACTGGGCTTGGCTCAGGGTGACCCCATCAGCATTGGGGCTGCTCTCTAAGAGAAGGCAGAGCAAAGAGCCCATAGACATACAGTGTGGAAATAGCAATCAGAAGAGTGCCTAGGGCACACAGTGGTGAAGTTATTCTCCCATCTCAGAGTGCATCCCAGAGAGGCAGCATCCATAGAGAGACCCCTCCAGGAACAAAGGAACTGGAGGATGCCATTTCCCTTGCCAACTCCTCAACATAAGTACAGGGCCATCTCCAGGAACCAGCAGAGTGCTGGTTCTCTACATAACCCAGAGGTTTTACAGGGCCTCAGTTCTGGCAGCAGAGGCACAGGTCTCATGTCACAAGCAGAGCAGAGCATACCTAGTTGAAATTTTACACATTCAGGCCAGGGATGAAATGCTGCACACAGTAGGCAAAGAGAGTCTTTGCAGATGACTGGCTTGAAGGATAAAGCATCCAAGACCCAATAGCAGAGCACATGCAGCACTCAATGTAGGCATTCCCTGAAGCACCAGGGACTGGGGAACAAGGGACAGTACACTGAAGGGCACTAAATAACTTCTTCATAAGGGCATTCTCTTTAAGAACAGGAGATGCAGCTGACTTTTCCAACACAGAGAAGTTGGCACAGAGACTTAGAGAAAATGAGAAGACAGAGGAATTTGTCCTAAATGAAAGAACAGGATGAGGCCATGGCTAGAGATCTAAGTAAAATGCATATAAGTAGCATGCTTGATAGAGAATTTAAAGTAATGATCAAAAAGATACTTGCTGGACTTGAGAAAAGAATAGAACGCATCAGTGAGACGATTAACACAGAGATAAGGAATAACATAACAGAGATAAAGGACTCAATAAATGAAATCAGAGATAAACATGATGGAATGAAGAGCAAATTGAAAGAAGCAGAGGAATGAATTAATGACCTAGAAAACAGAATAATCAAGCTGAACAAAAAAGAGAAAAAGGAATTAGGCAAAACAAGAATAGACCTGGAAATCAGTGACTCCATCAGAGGTAATAACATTCAGATTTTAGGAGTCCCAGAAGAAGAAGAGAGAGAAAGGGGGCAAAAAATTTATTTGAAGAAATAGCTGAAAACTTCCCAAATCTAGGGAAGGAAACAGATATTCAGATCTGGGATGCACAGAGAACTCCCAACAAAATCAACCAAAGCAAATCCACACCAAGACATTAAAACAGCAAAATATAGGGATAAAGAAAAAAAATTTCTTAAAAGCCGCAAGACGAAGGAGAGAATTACATGCAAGGGAAATCCCATAAGGCTATTAGGGGATTCTCAGCAGAAACTTTCCAAGCTATAAGAGAGGGGCATGATATATTCAAAGTGCTGAATGGGAAAAATCCAAAGCTAACGATATTCTATTCAGCAAGCATTCAGAATAGAAGGAGAGATAGTTTCCCAAAGAAAAACTGAAGGAGTTCATACCTAACTATCAGTAATTACTTTGAATGTAAATGGATTAAATGCTCCAATCAAAAGACATAGAGTGACAGAATGTACTAAAAAAAAAAAAGACCCATCTATTTGCTCCCTCCAAGAGACTCATTTTAGACCTAAAGACACATGCAGATTGAAAGTGAGGGAATAGAGAAACATTTATTATGCAAATGGTGTCAAAAGAAAGCCAGAGTAGCAATACTTATATCAGACAAAGTGGGCTTTAAAACAAAGGCTGTAACAAGGGGCAAAGAAAGGCGCTATAAAATAGTAAAGGGGACAGTCTAACAGGAACACATAACAATTATAAATACCTATGCTCCCAACATGGGAGTGCCTGAATATAAAAAATAGTTATTAACAAACATAAATAACTAATTGATAATAATAGAATAATAGTAGGGGCTTTAACACCCCACTTATATCAATGGACAGATCATCTAAAAAGAAAATCAACAAGGGAACAATGGCTTTGAATGACACCCTAGACCAGATGGATTTAACAGATATATTAAGAACATTCCCCCTTAAAATGGCAGAACTACAAACAGAGCCTAAAGCCAACAGAAGAACGGAAATAATAAAGATTAGAGCAGAAATAAATTATATAAACACTAAAAAAATAGGATACATCCATAAAACCAGGAGCTGGTTCTTCAAAAAAAATTCAATAAAATTGGTAAAACTCTAGCAAGACTTATCAAGAAAAAAAGAAGAAAGGACCCAAATCAATGTTAAAGTGAGAAAGGAGAAATAACAACCAACACCAAAGAAATGCAAACAATTATAAAACCATATTATAAAAAATATATGCCAACAATTGGACAACCTAGAAGAAATGGTTAAGTTCCTAGAAACATATAACCTATGAAAACTGAAACAGGAAGAAATAGAAAATTTAAACAGATTGATTACCAACAAAGAAATTGACTTAGTAATAAAAAACAAACAAACAAAACAAACAAACAAAAACTCCCAAGAAACATAGGTCCAGAACTAGATGGTACACAGGCAATTCTACCAAATATTTAAAGAAGAGTTAATATCTGTTCTTCTCAAACTATTCCAAAAACTAGAAAAGGAAAGAAAACTTCCAAATTCATTCTATGAGGACAGAATTACCCTGGTACCCAAACCAGATAAAGAAACCATAGAAAAAAAAACTACAAGCCAGTATCTCTGATGAACATAGATGTAAAAATCCTGAACAAAGTACCAGCAAACCAAATCCAGCAATACTTTAAAACAAAAAATTCACCATGATCAAGTGCCTTTATTCCTGAATTGCAAGGATTATTCAATATATTCAAATCAAACAATGTGATACATCAAATCAACAAGAGAAAGGATAAGAATCATATGACCATACCATTCAATAGATGACCAAAAAAAAAAAAAAAAAAAAGCATTTGACAAAGTACATCCATTCAGAATAAAAACCCTCAACAAAGTATGGTTTTTAGAGAGAATAAACCTCAACATAATAAGTGTCATATATGAAAACAAATAGCTGAAATCATCCTTAGTGGGGGAAAGCTGAGAGCTTTTTCCTTAAGTTCAGGAACAAGAAAAGGATGTCCACTCTCATCGCTTTTATACAATATAGTATTGGAAATTCTTAACCACAGCAATTAGACAATAAAAAGAAAGAAAAGGCATCCAAATTGGCAAGGAAGAAGTCAAACTTTCACTATTTGTAGATAACATGATACTAATTATAGAAAACCCAAAAGACTGGACCAAAAAACTGCTAGACAGTTCTAAATAAATTCAGTAAAGTCTCATGATACAAAATCAATGTACAGAAATCCCTTACAATTCTCTATACCAATAATGACGTAGCAGAAAGATAAATTAAGGAATCAATCCCACTTACAACTGCATCAAAAATAATAAGATACCTAGGAATAAATGTCACCAAAGAGGTGAAAGACCTGTGCTCTGAAAACTATAAGACACTGATGAAAGAAACTGTAGACAACACAAAGAAATGGAAAGACATTACATGCTTGTGGACTGGAAGAACAAATATTATTAAAATGTCTATACTATCCAAAGCAATCTACACATTCAATGCAATCCCTACCAATATACCAACAGCATTTTTCACAGAGCTAGAACAAACAATCCCCAAATCTGTATGGAACCACAAAAGACCCCGAATAGCCAAAGCAATATTGAAAAAGAAAAGCAAAGCTGGAGGCATCGCAATTCTAGACTTCCAGCTCTAGTACAAAGCTGCAGTCATCAAGACAGTATGGTACTGGCACAAAAACAGACACGTAGATCAATGGAACAGAATAGAAAGCCCCAAAATAAACCCACAATTGTATGGTCAATTAATATTTGACAAAGCAGTAAAGAATGTGCAATGGGAAAAAGTCTCTTCAACAAATGGTACTGGGAAAACCGGACAACTACTTGCAAAAACATGAAACTGGACCGCTTTCTTACAACATACACAAAAATAAATTCAAATGGATTAAGACCTAAATGTGAGACCTGAAACCAAAAACATCTTAGAAGAGAACAAAGACAGTAACTCCTTTGACATTGGCCTTACCAACATTTTTCTAGAAAGGTCCCCTGAACCAAGGGAAACAAAAGCAAAAATAACTATCGAGACTACATCAAAATATAAAGCTTCTGCACAGTGGAAGAAGTAATCAACAAAACTAAAAGACAACCTACAGAATGGGAAAAGATATTTGCAACTGACATATTCAATAAAAGGTTAGTATCCAAAATATAAAGAGAACTTATAAAACTCAACACCCTAAAAAAAATAATGCAATTAAAATAGGCAGAAGACATGAACACACATTTCTCCAAAGAAAATGTCCAGATGGTCAATAGACACATGAAAAGATGTTCAACATCCTTTACCATGGGGAAAATGCAAATCAAAACCACAATGAGATATACCTCACACCTGTCAGAATGGTTAAAATAAAAAACACAAGAAACAACAGGTATTGGTAAGGAGGTAGACAAAAGGGGCCTTCCTGCACTGTTGGTGGGAAAGCAAACTAGTGCAGCCACCGTGGAAACGGAAAACCTCCGTTCCTAAAAAAAAAAAAAAAAAAAAAAAAAAATATATATATATATATATATATATATGTAATCAATATTATTCAGCCAAAAAAAAGAAAAAGAATGAAATCTTGCCATCTGTAACAACATGAATGGATATCTAGAGTATAATGCTAAGTGAGATGAATCTGAAAAAGACCAATCTGTATAATTTCACTTATATGTGGATTTTAAGAAACAGAGTAAATAAGCAAGGGGAAAAGAGAGAGAAACCAAGAAACAAACTCTTAACTACAGAGAACTGGTTACCAGAGAAGTGGGTGGGGGAAAGGGTTAAATAGGTGATGGGCATTAAGGCGTGCTTTTGTGATGAGCACCAGGTATTGTATGGAAGTGTTGAATCACTATATTGTACATCTGAAACTAATATAACATTGTATTGTTAGCTAGAATGAAAAATAAAACTCAAAAAAATAAAAAATAAAATAAAATAATTATTTCTTTGCTTTTTTTTTACTGGTATTTTTCCTCTCTTCAGAATGTTGTCCTAATATCTTTAAAGAATTTACTTAAGATTTATTTATTTATGGGGGGAGGGTAGAGGGAGAGGGAGAGAGAATCCCAAGCCAACTCCCTGGTGAGTGTGGAGCCAGATGCAGGGCTCCATCTCAGGACCCTGAGATCATGACCTGAGCCGATCATGATTGAGAGGAGTTGGCTGCTCAACTGACTGAGCCACCCAGGTACCCCTATCTTTAAAGAATTTAAGGCTAGTTTTAAATTACTTGATATTAAGTAATAAATAATTGATTCCCAATGCATATTTGAGCTTAAGCTTGAAAAGGAGTTTTCTTTTAGGGATCTCTTAGATAATTTGAATAAAAGATAGAACAATACATTTTAAAGTCTGGATATTTGCCTTCTCTCTGAGGATTTCCTTCCCAATTGTTGCTTACTTTGTATTCCATGCTGGGAATAAAATCAGTGTGCAAAGGACCAAAGTAAACAGAACTTCTCCATCACTTTCTGCAATAGTAGTTACTTGTTCCTTCCAAGGGCCAGGAGATTTATTGCTCGATTTGTATGTAACTCTTTCTAAAACGTGGGGAGTTTTTTGTTTGTTTGTTTTAAACAAGAGTAGCAACTGAAAATTACATGTGTCAAAAAATGCTTGATTTTATTGCCATATTCCAACATTTATTAATGTCTTCCAAGTATCACAAATCTCGGGGTTTGTATTCTATTGTTATATTTAGCGAATAGATTTGTTTCGTTTGGAAATGTTTTTCACTTTTGTAATATGATTGTTTAGCTTCTGACTTTTTCAAAGGCCAGTTTTTTGTCAGTGTTAAAATATAAATTAGACCTTAATACCTACATAATTATATTGAATCCTGGAATGATGCATGTTCAGTAAATAAATAGTATTTTGTTATTTGTTGATTTGAGATTTATCTACTTTATAATAGGATGTTCTTTTTTTAAAAAAGATTTTATTTGTATGAGATGGGGGAAGAGGCAGAGGGAAAGAGAGAAAGAGACTCCCCACTGAGCAGGGAGTCTGACATCAGACTCAGTCCCAGGACCCTGAGATCAAGACCTGAGCTGAAGGCAGACGCTTAGCCAATTGAGCCACCCCACTGTTCCTATAATAGGATGTTCTTAATTTCATCCTAAGTACATTATATAAAACAGTGGCACCAAAGTTCATGTTTTCTTAAAGCAAAAAGGTAAACTGATATTTTACGCTGCTCAAGTAATCTAATACTGTTATTTGCTGGAAATAATATAAAAACTGATCCAATTTTAAGTTGAAACATTCACCAAAAACTGCAAATAAATTAGAATATTTCTTATTTTAAATTTCAAAAAAATCCTTTAATAAACTATCTTTAAAAACTGACTTAAGGGGGCACCTGGGTGGCTCAGTCGTTAAGCGTCTGCCTTCGGCTCAGTTCATGATCCCAGGGTCCTGGGATCAAGTCCCGCATCAGGCTCCCTGCTCAGCAGGAAGCCTGCTTCTCCCTCTCCCACTCCCCCAGTTTGTGTTCCCTCTCCTGCTGTGTCTCTCTCAGTCAAATAAATAAATAAAATATTTAAAAAACCTGACTTAAGTATAAATACATATAGATCCACAGTAATGCTTTTAACAGAGAAGAAAACCATGCATTTTAGGTTGGGTAGTATTTCATCTTAAAGTAAATAAAATTATTCTTTGTAGTCTATTTTATCAAGATTCCATTTTGTCTTATTATCTATATACTTTCTAGTTCTTTGTTGCTAGATCACATAATAGGTCAAATAAGTATTGGAGGCAAAATTAATAAATGTAAAATAAATCATAGTATTTCAGCCTATGTTGAACAATTAATTACCCTTTTATTGTCTTTCATATAACATTGCAAATACAGTAAAGTTATCAATTAGTATTTTGCCAATGGAAAAATAAATTTACCCATATACGAAGTTGCTATTTTAGGAAAGACATAATCCTATATCCTCTACAACAAACTGTTTTGGAGTCCCTGGGTGGCTCAGTCAGTTAAGTGTCCAACTCTTGGTTTCATCTCAGGTCATGATCTCACAGTTGTAGGACTGAGCCCTGCATCAGGCTGTGCACTCAGTGCAGAGTCTGCTTCAGATTCTCTCTCCAACTCTCTCTCTCAAATAAATAAAATAAAATCTTTAAAAAAAACTGTGCTGGGAAGAATTATTCAGTAAGATTCAGAATTTTAGTATATTTTCTAAAATTGTTATCTAAGAAAAATTTGAATAATGATTCCTATTTCCATATAATGGGAAAAATAAAATAGAATCAACCTCACTTGCCCACCTGCCTAACATACGGGAACATATGGAAATCTAAATAGAATTATAAGAGGTAATCCTCATAGGCATATATTTCTTTTAAATCTCCAAAAGAGCATTCCTAAGGGGAAAATCCATAGTAAATAAGTCAATTTCAACCATTAGTTTCACAGACTTGCTTAAACTGCTAATAAACTCTATCCTCTCGTGAGCTCAAAAACATTCTGATTTTAATTCAAGGTTGAGCTGTAAAATCTATATTAGTCTTGGTCTTTAAAGGTATTTCTATTTCTGTTTATTTCGAAGTTGACATTGGGAATATTTAAACCAGGTTTTCTTAATTTGGACCTGGACTTGACTCAAATACATATAGGATGCAGGCAGATAACAAATGAAGGAAGCAGCTGATTGTAACAAATAAACAAACCTGAGTAATTTCCATAAAAATAATAACTGATTCTTGGTCGGTGAATCTGTATTGTGAATATGAACAAAAGTTGGAGGAATAAGAAAAAATGAAGAAACATCCTTCTTGAAGGGAATAGCACAGTTGACTATATTACAGGGTGATGTTGATTCAGTGTTGTTACATCTAAATCAGAAATCTAATTTTTTATAGATATTATAGGAAACTGTCCAACTTTTAACTGTCAGCAACTAACTCAATTTAAAAATACAGGGGGGAAAAAAACCCAACAACAACAAAAATCCAACACCACCACCACCACCAATGGTCAATCAAAACCCATCTGCCTGATCGATTAAAAACCTGAGGGCCAACAATGCTCAGCTTCTTGTCCCAATTAACTAAAAATTCGGCTTCCTCTGATCCCTAAAGTCCTTCTAGATACAATGATCTTTCTATGGAATGAGTTGTAGTTTATGTACCCCATTTCCTGAAGATGCTCATTAGAAAGAGATGAGTATAGCCAATGCCCAACTCTCTGGGAGCATTCTTCAAAATGAATCAGATTAAGGTCAGAAAACTTACCACACTGGATGATGGAAACACTGCTGGTGGCCTCACCCATACTGGGCTGTAACATGCTTTCTTCCCTTTCTTAAATCTTTAGGGATGGTTTCTCCCTTCTTCCACACTGATCTTGGGTGACAGCAGTTCTTTCCTTTTGACACAATTAGTAATAGCCTGAAGGAAGAAGCCAGGCACAGGCATGCAGATAAATAAAAATGATATAGTCTTAAAGTTTTGTATAACTTAATGGAAAATATTTTCCAACAGAGTAGATAGCAAAACAGTTAAGCCCCTCAATAATTTTCTCTGACAGGGCAATCTGTTGTAGATTTTGCTATGAGATTTATGTTTGCTTTGTTCATTTGGTTTCCCCTTATCTAGAGATACAGATCATATGGGTCAATTTGGTGGGATCTACACATTATGAACTAGTTTATTTGAAGCCCTTTCTGAAGAGAAAAGAAAATAAAGAAAATATGCAAAATACCTCCTTCTCTGCCACTACTTAGAACCATGAATATTTTATGTTCTGAAAGGATGTTCTAATTTCAGATTTCAAGTTCTGACTTTGTCACAGTAACTCCCATTCAAAAGCATGTAAGTGTTTTATTTACATTAAATATTCAGTACATAACATGAATATCTTTCTACGTCAATAGGTATTGCAAATGTAAGAGTAGTTTTGCTTTGCCAGGTGCCAAGTACCCTTAACTACACAATCATCATACCAGAGGTCTTTTTGATAAAATGTGCTACAAAATCTGTAAATTGCTGATAGAATTCTTCTGGGCCTTCTGGCTTCTTCTTCTTTTTTTTTTTTTTTTTGAGAGAGAGAGCACAAGAGCATAGTTTGGGGTGGGGAAGGGCAGAGAGAGAGGGAGAGAGAATCTTAAGCAGGCTCCACACCCAGTGTGAACCCAATGTGGGGGGCTTGATCTCAAGACCCTGAGATCATGACCTGAGCTGAAATCAAGAGTCAGAGGCTTAACTGAGCCACTCAGTCACCCCTGGCTTTTTGCTTTTTGCTTTGCTTAACATACTAAGGAACATGTATATCTTGCTGGTATACTCACTTCATGGCCTAAGAAACCATATACTCTTAATGGAATAAAATCCTAGACTCTTAGTCTTCATATGAAATGTTCTTAGAAAATGAATCCACTACTCATTTGACTCTATAGCATGGTGTGATTTTTTTTTTTTTTTTTTTTTTTTTTAGCATGGTGTGATTTTACACCCTGAAGCCATGTTATGAGACTAGGTGCTCAGATTGCTAACCAAGGAATCAACAGGCTAACCAGACTCTTTGGCTATCTTCCTGAACATATGTCTCTCAGAGGGAACATTTTTTCTGAGGTCTAAAATACTCTGTTAGTTTCTGAATAGCTTTATTAAAACCTCTATTATCTCCTGTTCCTCTGAGCATGGAAAACATATCCCGGAGGTCAGGCCCCCTGAAGGGGTGACTTTTTGTAAGACAACTGTAGAAATAAATGCAGTCACAAGCAGTTTTAACATCTCCATTTAGATCATATTTGAACAACCCTTAATCCCATCTTGGACCAAAGTAGTTGAATCCACAGGAAGGTTAAACAGTCATTTGAAATTACACATAGTAACTGATGTAGGTAAATCTACACGATTCTCCTCAAATTAATATCAAGTGTCTGCTTCAGATAACTATGTGTAAAACCATTCTTTATGACACCATATTTAAATCATTTTTATTAACATGCTTCTAAATGGAACATCATAATATTACTTACTCTTCATCTCAAAATTTTTATGAATACTCTATTAGGTACATAAATTTTCCTGTACCCCAATAAGATGCAAAAAATATAGCAGCACATTCATTTTCTATTGAGCAATTGAAGAAAATGTGTTAAGGCTATAGCTGAATTTATATTTTTTCAGAGTTAATATGTGAGGATATTACTCATACTTAGCTGACAGTGGACTACATACAAAAGGTGATTTGAATCAAAAGAGATCTGAGACAAATCTTTCAGAAATTTTACCAGTCTCTTCATTAAAAGGAATTAGAAATTAAAATTGGAACTACAAGTAAGCTTGTGGGTGATATAGGTTCTAAAATTATGCTTACACTCTCTGAGGGAAGGTTTGTATAGTCGCTGCACTGATCAGATCCCCCCTCTAGGACTGATGGACTTAATGCACCCAGCTTCTACACAGCTGCCTCTGCCTTGCCCCAGACCATGCCTCCTTCCCAGGGGCTGCAGCAACCGCTGACTGGCTGATGCATATGAAGGCCAAGCTTCTTCACCTGTCAGAGTGCTTAACCTCCTCCTCAGAGTCTTTCAAGTGATGCTGATCTGCAATACTACTCTCTACCTAGAACCACACCCAGAGCAAATACATGGGTGCTCAGTAAACATTCACTGAATGAAGTATAATGAAGGTAAACTGTACGTGGAGTAGTCCTCAGGCTCTGAATTATTTTCATTTTGTTCTCGAAGAGTTTAAAAGATTTCAGATACATAATAGAATATGGTGTAATAGGATTAATTTTAATCAAAATATTTCTACTCTCTTTTCTCTTGAAGTTTTCGGTAAAGAGATTTATCCCTTGATAATAATGAAATGAGAAAGTCTGAGCACCTCAGTCACACTCAGGAATAAAACAATTAAACATAAAAATATGGTTAATTCTCCTTCTAGTTACCATTAGAACTTAAGATTAAGTTATACTTAAGGAGAGAGAGATCCTACGTGCAAGTAATTCCAGATTTAAAGCCTGTGTATCAAAATGCTCATTCATTATTTAGCAGTGATCCTTGAAAATTTTTGAAATGATGGCCAACTTCAGTTAATCATATTAACTTTGTGAAAATAAAGCATGCTTATTATTTTTTTTAATGAAACAGTTTAAATTTGAGGTTGAACATTTATTTTGTGAAATTATTGATGTCTCATAAAACTTCCTGTTCTGGAAGGAAATTTTCTGAAAGTAAAAGATGAACCTCCAGGTGTAACATCTGTTCCCGTGAATATAATAACAACCTCATTCAGCAAAAACAGCTGCAGCAACTGCCAGGTCTTCTCTCTGGAGGAAACCACCCTGGGGGAAAAAAAAGACCTTGTAGAATTACCATGGGATAACACTGAGCAGAAATGTTAACCTGTTCAATAAGTCGGTGCATGTGTGGCAAAAGTTAGAGTTTTATTTTGTTTCTTGACATTTACAGATAACTTAAGTAATATTAATTTTTTCTGATTAAACATTAAAATAACCTATGGAAAATTTTATATTAACGATGTGTGTGCTCTTATTGTATTTTTATCATTCTTTCCTTTGTGCAATATTGTTCCCAAAACTGCTTTCTACCATGGCTTTCAGATACAGAGAATAACATATTCATTACTACTAAGTTATATTTACAATAATATAAAATGCAACATATTTAGTAATGGAAATTTTGTATATTAGGCAACATGGAAGAATTACTAGACATGCTGTGTATTGTAGGTTCTGCATGGATCTGTAATTGAAAGTTTTGTAGCATGGGGCAAAGACATCTAATATTTGTGCACATCTAATTGTCCTTTCCTTCTAGATGAATGAGGGGATTACATTCCCATGCTCTTTTGAAATTAGATCAAGACATGTGACTATTTCTCATACTGTGTTTTGAGCAAAAAGAACCTGTATCACCTGCAGAACAAAGCATTTAATTGATGGCTTGAGACCATGCAGTGCTCCTTTTCCTGCTGCATTGACCAAAGATACCACACACTGCAGATAGTGCAGCAACAGGATGGCAAAGCCTCTGCCAACCTAGAATTGTGAGAAACCACATGGAGGATAAGTAGCCTGGGAAGACTTTCAGACCCACAAAAGCCTTTGACAAATGAGAAATCAATTTTCCTTGTGTTAAATTAGTGGGATATTGTGATTGGGTGTCACCACATCGTAATCTATTCTATCCTGACTTTTGCATGTAGCTAAAATATATTAGTGAGAGGATTATTTAAATTTCACAAGATTGTAACCATATTGTTTTTTAAATATTCATGATTTAATAAATAACCCAAAGACACCTTTCCTAAGAACAGGGCTGTTTGGTTTTGAAAAAAAACAGGATCATTGTAGTTGCCCTTACAGATTAAGTTATTCTTAATTTAATGTTACCCCTATCAAACAGTACAGGTATTTCATATGCTAAAAGTCAGGGTTGCTGGAGTGGTGGGGGGTGGGAGGGATGGGGTGGCTGGGTGATAGACATGGGGGAGGGTATGTGCTATGGTGAACGCTGTGAATTGTGTAAGACTATTGAATCACAGACCTGTACCTCTGAAACAAATAATACATTATATGTTTAAAAAAAAAAAGAAGATAGTAGGAAGGGAAAGATGAAGGGGGGGAAATCGGAGGGGGAAACGAACCATGAGAGACTATGGACTGAGAAACAAACTGAGGGTTCTGGAGGGGAGGGGGGTGGGGGGATGGGTTAGCCTGGTGATGCGTATTAAAGAGGGCACGTTCTGCATGGAGCACTGGGTGTTATATGCAAACAATGAATCATGGAACACTACATCAAAAACTAATGATATAATGTATGGTGATTAACATAACATAATAAAATAGAATTAAAAAAGGAAAGTATTTTAAAAAATAAAAGTCAAATGTACATCATGAAGAAATTTCATAGGAATATTCTTTTAGCTTTTCTCTTTGTATGTTATAGATAGACACACTTTACTATAATTAGTAATATTTTTGGTTTATCTGCTACTATTTCTTAACTTTGTTAATACTATCAATTAATATTTTACAATGCTGTCAGTATTCCACAATGTTGATAATTTTATCATTTTATAAGTTTTTTAGGGAAATAACTAAATAGAAGTCATTATCAAATTCTACATATAATTAAGTTAATCAGATCTCATGACCTCTTTTACCCTGTTTCCTAGTCCAGTCAGGACTATTTTCTATTTCCCAACTTTTTACATTATTGCATTTATTCTCATTTTAGATGTTGAAAATTCCAGTTGCACTTTTGTTTACAAAAGGAAACAAATGATAACAAATTTAGTTGACCTGAGATTAGAATAAGCTGCTTCCAGGTAAGAATAGGTGTTTTATTCCCCCTCCCCCTCCCCCAAATACATGAGTGTAGTCAATGAGACAGAAATTAATGCTATATATATATATTTTTTTTAATAAACTGAAAAAAACTGATATGGTTACTCTAGACCTTATGATGGACTTTTGGAACTATAAATGGAGACTTGTGGTCTGAAGACTTTTTTATGGTTTCAGAAATTATTTATATAAAAATATTGAAATAATATAAAACTAAAATATACAATATGAATTTAAGAAAGTATCTTAATTATAACAAAATAAAGTAACATGTAACTAGGATTATCACAAAAAGCCTTGTATTTATTCTAATAGTGTATCAGGCACAAATCAGGCATATAATATAGCCAAACAATCATTAAATGGAGGTAATCTGTATGATAATTCCCTATTAATAGTATACCTGAAATAGACAAGTAATAAAGCATGGTTATACTCAAAAGAGAAAATAGGAATGTATGTGTTCTAGAGACATAAGGTAGTAATTGTCAAGTTGGTCTTCATTGCTGAAGAAGTAGGGTTAGAGAAAGCATCATGTGGCCAGGACTATATTTCTTAAATTATTTCAAAACATGTGAATTTCCGGAGATATGATTTGGGTAATATTAGATGGTACATAGCCTGAGATTCAAAGACTACCTGAATCTCATCTTCCAACCGCTTCCTTTCCTATGAGATTTCTGAGGGAGCTATACTAATAAAGTTCTATAAGAGAATGAGGGAAATTTCATCTTATTGTTAAATGGACCAGTGCCTGAAACTGAAATGCAGGGTTCTGATAACATGGAGTTTCAGAAAACTTGCAGAACAAGCCAGTAGGCAAATAGGAGTTGATGCCTCAGTCTTGAGGCAGAATTTCTTCTTCTCCAGGAAACCTGTTTTTGCTCAAAAGGCTTTCAGGTGATTGGACAAAGCCAACCCACAACTCATAGGGTAATCCCCTTTACTTAAAGTCACCTGACTTAGCTTTATTCACATCTATAAAATACCACATAAATATCTCAGTGTTGGATTAAATAACTCACTGGGTTGTATAGCCTAGCCAAGTTGATACATAAAACTGTCATATAACCTTCTGACCCAAAATTCAAATCTTGGTAACTTATCACCAGTAGGTTAGAAACTCAGTGTAAGGACCTAAAGCAATTGTTTAACTGGGAGTGTTTAAAAAGGAAGAGGTAAATATGATTAAGCTGTTCCTGGATCTGAACCTAAAGCAGGAATGAAGGAGAATTTCAAAAACTCTGAACATGAACACAATTTTTGCAATCATGGGATTCTGTCTTTTCACAAGTGTGACACATTTTAAACTTTGCAAATTGACCAAGCAGATAGCAACGTATCCTGCCTTAGAGAGAAGAAGGGAGGATGGAGTGAAGAGAGTTGGACAAGGGTGGAGGTTTTCTTTTCCCTCCACAAACCCTTGAGTAAATCCACTTAAAAAAATGTCAGAAGTTGTTGGTGCACTGTCCAAATCCCATTGCACTCACCATTCCTGATTGCCTACTAAGGAAGTCCCAGGCAGTTAACATCACTGGGAACAGTTCTCAAGTAGTGGTGGATAGTTGTGATAAACACCTCAGGTTCTTCTTCTCCATGTAGGACATCTTAGTGGTATATTCTGCCCAATCTCAAAGTTCCCCAGTGAGATCGAGCCCCCGTTTCCCACAGTGATAACTGACCCATACAATCTGTAGTGGTTTCCTGTCTTTGGTGTGTCATCTATATACTCTCCAACTGAAGTCTACTGGGATTACCTCCCAAATAAACCACTTGTAGTAGAATCCTTGACTCAGACTCCACTTCTGGGAGAAGGCATGGATGAGATCTAAATCTAAGATAAATACATATGAAATTCTTCACATCATCTTATTAAAAACTTTGAAAAATCTACAAAAAACTCTCCTATCTCTGTGTAATTCAATATACTTAAAATGTATTTAAGCACAGAACACTTTTTAATACTACCACCTTGACCAACTAGATTCTACGTATTAAACTTTAAGAAATCCTTACCTAGAAAAACATTAAGTGCATTTATCTTTTTTAATGTACTCTACACCCAATGTGGTGCTTGCCTCCCCAAGATCAAGAATTGCATGCTCTACCCACGGAGTCATCCAAGTGCCCCATATTTATCTTTAATCCTTAAGGTTTGTGATTATTAATTTATTTATAAAATGATACATATGTAGCACTTTTCTTATTTACTCATGTAATTGTTGAAATTGTATAGAACTTCGGGATTGATGGATTTATTTATATTTTACATCCCTCTTGTTTTAGGCAAGACACAACATGCAGAAGTCCTACAATTCATAATATTAATACAATATGTTTTAATGCATAAATATGAAACATTATGTGTGGACAAATGCTGTATATAAGTCCAAAGACAAATTAGATACAGATATTTACAAGTCATATCTCAAAGACATAATATCCATTATATAAAAGTTTTATATTAAATCTGTAGAAAGTAAAGGTCAATATCAAAAACAAATAAAACAAAGGGTATGGCAGACTATTAATAGGAAAGAAATTATTTTAAAATGTGAAAAAATGCTCATCCACATCTTATACTTACATACACATAAACTATAACCAACACTCAGGTGACATTTTCTGCTACTTGAACGGTCAAACTTCAAGAATTGATATTTCACAGTATGATCATACATTTTTTAACAGAATTCTTAACTGGAACAACTACCTTGGAAGATGATTTGGCAATAGCAGTAAAATTCCATTTCTAGGAATGTATTTACAAATAAACTGACTTATGTGAAAAGTCTGTGTAGGAAAATTCACTGAACCATTAATAGAGGATTTAGTAAGTTATAATAATTCTACATTTGAACACTATGTAGTCTTTACAAATAATGAAATAGGACTTTATGGTTGTGATCATTATATGCAAGAGATTGGTATCAATCATTGTTTCTTGAAAAAAGTACTAGAAGACTGAAAAGGGGTAGGAGGAAAACATCTTTTTTTAATTATGTATCCATTGTGCCATTTAGGTTTTCTTCCCATCAGCACTCATTATTTTAGGAGAAAAATTCTACATTTTGCAATCTCATTCTCCCCGTTGATTATCTGAGAAAAAAAACTATTTAGTAAAAAAGAAATGTACGTCTCCTTTGGCTTCCTTTTACTATTTTTGTTGGCTATATTTCCTTGACCCCATTTGTATATATCAAATATACAAGAAGGAAGGAGGCAGACCGAGTGAGAAATATGAAAATCATATGGCTGTATTTTTCCAGTTAGAATTACTCATGGAACTGGCATGTTTTGAAAGCTAGTTACAACAAGGTACCAGACCCTGTGCTAGGTAGGGGAGAATCAGAGATAACTGACAGGGGACCCTGCCCTCAAGATCTCAAGGTCAATGGCAACTCTTCGGTGTGTAGAGGATCCCAGAAATTAAATAATTTTTTATACTCTTTAATTCAGTTGTACAAAATACACTGAGCTCTTTCTACATGGAAGAGATTATATTAGGTGCTATAAGAATAGTAGTCTACAATATGTACAGAACTAAAATTTATTTCTCTGACAGAAATCTTTGTAACAAATGACTCGGGGTTAGCAGAGTTCCAAACATCGCTATACTTCCTAGTAGGGGAGGTTGTCCCTAGTGAGCTGCGTATTTAGAAACTATTCTTGAAGCAGATAGCCTTAACATAAGGGATTCCCAGAACTGATTTTTTTTTCCCAGAACTGATTTCTAAAACTGTTTGTATTCCAATCGGAACAGGGTTTTCTATAACAAAAATACAACACATTTTAAACGAGAAATTTAAAGCCTTTCAATCCCACAGATAATTTCTTTGTCTTATCTGTCCTGAATATCCCCAAATCTTTGCCATATTTCCCTTCTTAGGCTCTGCAGAAAACTTTAGTTTTTTTTTTTTTCCTTTTCTTTCATCTTTGCGCTATCATCAAGATCTGCATAAAGAGTCCCAGCACATAATATTTAACACTCTAACTTTGAATTCTTTGTCTTACTGGTCATTGAACATGATTGATTGTGACTGTGAATCCAATGGCCTCGGGTCTACTTACACTTTCGACTCTTTTCTTACCCTTGCTCCTGTAGTTTGAGATTTGGCAGCCGTTATGACACTGCTACATGGAACTTCGATTCTCTGCACAATGATTCTGTTTCTCCTCTCAGCACTTCAGCCTGACAATCATAAATACCTTTTCCAAGATGATCTCCCGGATGATGCCTCCTACCTCAATGTGTTCCCTTGTATAACGCATTTTTTCCCTGAAAATCAGAACTGAACACAGGGGAGCATTTACCGGGAATTTCTATAATGAGACTATACATCTTCCAATCCAATTCATATATTTGATTTTGAGAATGTATGTAAAAATATTTCCGTACTTTCTTCCTTTTTCCTGTCAAAAGCATTGTTTTCATGTCAGCTGCTATTTGGGGATTTGTTTGTGCACACTATATTTGACCATCAGTAAAGTTATAAAAACTGTGTAAAACACACACACTATTGTTTATTTTGCTGTAATGTATTTATATTTGTAAAATAGGAATGCTAAGATATAGGTTCCTCTGTCTCTCCTCACTGTAGTTTTCTAAACAAGGTATAAGAGTTTAATCCAAATGAGATTATTGATAGCAAAGTTATTAAATATTTTCTACTGGACATATTTTGAATTTTTATAATTACATAGATTTTGAGCAGCCAAAAGAGGAAGTTACTAAGTACTAACCTAAATTGTCTGTGTTCGTATATAAGACAACACAAGCAATAGGAATTTTAAAAGTACACTGGAATGCTAAACTATTATTCAAAATCATTATGGGTGTAACTAACAAAGAAAGATGTGCAAAGAATTGGAGTTAATGAAACAAATCAATGAGCAACACAAGTACTAGGCAGAAAGCTTCCCCAGACTGTTGGAAGTTAAGAAACTGATTGGGAAGAGTAAGCAAATGTAAGTTAAGATAGAAAATAATGGAGCAAATTTACTGTGTCAAACTGAATAGAATATTTCAGCTAACAACATTGTATTCCTCAAATCTATTCATAGCAGACAGAAGACAAGAGAAAATTGGCTCTCTAAAGTGACAGGGGAGAATTGTATCTTGCGGATAGGGGAAAGAAAATTTGCTAAGCAGTTTATTTTTTGCTACCATCAGAACAGAGAGAGACCCAGATTCCCGAGGCATATTTCTTTGTGTATGTCACTGCCCAGAATCGTTAGCACCACATCCAATCAGAGCTGCCTACCATGACTCAGCCTGACCCTCAACTGCCATCTCAGAAAATATAAACAACTCAGGTAGTGCCCACTTATATTCAGGAGGTATCTCCACTGTTTTCTGGATGAGATATGGAAATAAAAATAGTATGTTTCATTCTAGTTAGTAAACCTGCCAGAAGATATAACAGACTGGCTTGATACTCAAAACTGCTGACGTGAGTATTATCATCCCAGGCTGTTATAGTGTCAGGTAAAAGGAAGAGGAAGAAGATGAAATTTATTTGATCATAAGCTTGTTAATAACTTATTGATATAAATGTTAAAACACAGATGCCTGGACCTACCCTCAGATATTCTGAATCTGTATGTTTGGGTTGGCATAAGAATTTTCCTTTCTAAAAGCTCCCAGGTTTTATCAGTGCTAGCAATCTAAGACTCACACAGATGAGAGCTAGAGAGTTTTCTCCACATCTGTAACAGATGATTGCCAATTTGCTCCCAGTTCCATTCCCTGTCTAACCTCAGCTCTGCTCTGGATCATGGGGACCATATTTCTCAGGCTCCCCTGACTTCTCATTTCTGGGTAAGATTGGTCAACCAAGGTACTCTGGTTGCATAATCACTTCTTTTCTTGCTTCTCTAGACCTGGGGCTGATAGTGGCTTTCTCCTGTTGTGAATCTTTAAATTGCTTTTCCGCCCTCTGTTTGATTTCATAGCTATTCCATCATGAATGTAACCAATTACCAATGTTTGTTAAATATCTTTATGAAAAATCCAAAATTGCTTGTCTTTCCTGGATAGACTCTTACTGAAAAAAATTATTGTAATAGCCCATGAACATAGCATATGCATAGATCATTCAGGATGAGAAATCAAAAAAGTTGGCAAAGCTAAACCTTGGGCTTTGGGATAAACAAAATCACAAAAACTTCTCTATCTATTTCCAAAAGATAGATTGCAAAATATTTCCTATGTTAAAGACCTTTAAAATACCCCTAAAATCTAAGAAATTTCAATCCTCTGGGGGGGTATAAATTTAAATAAATAGAATATAAATTCAAAAAAGCAGTTAACTCCATTGAGACGAAGGAAAGACATTAGAAAGGTTTTCATTTCCTCACCTGGAGCAGGAGGTGAATGAAATATGTAACTTCAACAAATCACTCTGTGTGAGACTTGGGAAGCCACAGTATTGACCTTGGTCAAGCCAAACATCATCAGACCAATGCATCCTTTCAGTTTAAGCCAGATAAATTCCTAGGAGAGAGAGACCAGCTGGGTGCTCCCACAGTACCTTCTTATGCGTTGTTGTTTGTGGTGGCAAAGTGTTTAGGTCAGGGTCATGGACAATGAATAGATTCTTAATATTTAGTGATACAGATGATTGCTCTTTAATATATTTTGCCATTTCAGGGATCAGAGTCACCATAGTACAAGGATACTTAAGATAACCAAACTTCAAGACGGTTGATTTGTAAACCACTGATTTAAATCATTACTAAGTGGTTTCCTGTGAGGAAGAAATTTTCCTGCCTCTGACAATTTTTATGCTTGGTTGGGGGAATGGGAGATGAAGGAAGAACACATGAGAAGCACTTTTTGTTCCAGGCCTTGAAACTATTCCAGTTATATGTTGGAATAAAAATTTGTTACTAAACATGTTAAATTTATGCTTCAAAAGAATAATCAGATGGAATAAGACTAAGGAAGAATTACCATCACCTTTGAAGTGTTACGTTTGAAACTTGTGACTTGCACAGAAAAACTGGAGGGGTGTTTTCAAACTGGCATGTGGAAATCTGCTTCTATTCCTTTCTGGTGGTTAAGATTTGAAATGGGAACTGTGGATCGGCTACTACTTACATGCCTACTGGATAGAGGAGGCCGGCTTACAGTGGGAAAAACTGAACCCAGCGTGTTAGAAAATGGAGTAATGAGAGTGGCTTGCATGTGTTGGGAAAGGGGATGGGGTGGAATGCTAATTTTAACAGTGTTCCCTTCCCTAGGTCCAGTTGCTCCAGAAATCCTTGTTCTTCCCATAGTTACATGAGCTTTAGTGCAAATGATTTTTTTTTTTTTTTACCAAAACTGGTTTGAGTGTTTTCTTTCATTTGTAATCAAAGATACCTATTGAGGACATAGACATGATATTAATATTATGCATAAATGATTTTCACTGAGGACAGGACAAATTTCTATCAGATATTATGATACTAATTAACCTTGGACATCCCTAAAAAATCAGGGGAGGATGAGTGAATCCCTGAAGACAGGAGAAAGAAAAAAAAGAAAGAGAGAATTCCTCTCTCTACAGAGAGAATTCTCTAACCACCTTCTGCTAGCTTTGAACTCAGAAGGGAAACAGCTTTACCAGCAGGTCCCAGGGACACAGCACTAACCCATAAACAAGGGGTAAATTATATTCTATATTTAATGTCCTTGTACTATTTTAGCAAAGTTTTTAAAAATCAGCAACTTTGTTTATCCTTGCTTTGGCAAGCAACAGGAGGGACTACCATCTATATTTTGCAATGAATTGAGGGAGGAGATGACAGAAGCAGAGGTGGAAGTGAATTCCTCACATGTCCAGTGCAAAAATAGGACAAGCCACAAATAAGATGCAGAAGCATCACTTGTTTCTCAACTTCTACTTTCTTTTATTGTCCTCAGGAAGCAGATTTATTTCCTACCATTCATTCCCTCTGTAGCTACATTCTGCCCTTCCTTCCTCATACATCATTCCCTTTTTCACCCAGGATTTAGCTCCAGCCATTCTGAAGTTAGTTTCTTGACTGTATGATGCCTTCTCACCTAAGCCTGCTCATGCTCTTCCTTCTCCCTAAACACTCTTTAACCTCAGTCTGATGATTTCCTACTTGATCTTTTAAGCACAGTTTTTAATATAATTTCTCAAGTATTTCTCATTAGATTAGCAATAAACCCTTGTAAAGGACTACTCTCATAACCCCTGTACTTTCTTTGTCAAACCATCATACACTGTTGTTATAACATATTTACCTACATCTCTAGGCTATCCTCAAAGATTTTGTCTTATTGTCTGACTTCTGATCCTGTCTCCTGATTTGTCTTATTGTCTGATCCTGTCTCCAGGATCATGACCTGAGTGGAAAGCAGATGCTTAACCAACTGAGCCACCCAGGTGCCCCCTCTATCGGATCTTTAAAACACTGAATATGGGTGCCCATATATACCATACCAAAAAATTTTTTTTCATAAACTTTCAACTTGGCTATTTTATTTGAAATTTGCAATATCAATTGTATAGTCAATTTAGTATTATTTACCCTTTCTTATCACTCTTACATACACACTTTCATGAAAATTATAATTTTCAGTTTAATACAGTAAAATCAATTTGTCTAAACTCCACAAATGAGAAATGATTAAAAATACTTTAGAGATATTTTATAATATTTCATTTCAAAGTAAAGAACATGTTTTAAGGATTTCAGTGGTAGCAGATATTTCAAATTCTTTGCAGAAATTAACCGTGGGTTCTCTTTCTACCTAGAAATAAAGAAATTTCTCTATGTACATTCACACACTATTCTTTCTCTCTCTGAGACCTGAGGTGGGGACAATACTACTTTCCTTTATCTAATCCTGGATTATTGACCATCTCAAATACTCAGATTCTTGTAAGTATTCTAGAGTAAGTAAACTAACATGGCAGTTGAAATTTTAATGTTAAGTACAGTATAGTTGTGTGTTCATGAAATTAGAGTATCATCCATCCTATATTACCTTCTTTCCTCCCCTTGATTATGTCAGTAATCAGCAAATATATACTGAGCATCTTCTAAGTGTAGGACACCATGTGATGTGATGGGAACTGGAAAAGTATAAAGTTCCCTGGGAGATTCAGGCATATAACTGCACTATTATTGGGGCACAGAAAAAGCACACCTGCCTCACCCTGAGGTGTTAGGGGAGGGTTCTTTGAAGATTTAAGACTTCAACTAAGTCATAACTGTGAAGAGGGAAATAATTATAGTCAAAAATAAAAATAGGAATGAGAGTGGGGACATTTTAGCAGAGAGAACCATAATGAAGGTTTAGAAACTAAACATAACAGAGTTTTCAGTGAATTAAAAGTAGTTTTATGTGTCTGGGGAATAAAGTGTGGGCCAGGAATGGTGAGAAATAGGGATATAGAGCTTGGCATGACCTAGCATGTTTTCCTGAGAACCTTGGATTTTATCCTGTAGATAGTGAGGGAAGCAGAGAGGTGTTGGAAGATTTTAAGCAGTATTATGAAATAACTACATTGCATTTTAGAGAAATCATTCTGCATGCAAGAGTATTGTGACACTGTAGGCAAGGAAACATATAAAAGGGAAACTTGAATTTAAAAAAAATCTTAAAAAATATAGATAGAGGTGAATTAGTACCTTCAAAATATCAAAATTAAATCCACAGAAAACTTCTTAACAATGCGTTCCTTAAGACAGTGCTGAGGCAGAGTAAATGGTCACCTATAATTCTATACCCAACTAAAGCTTTATCAAAGAGGAGAAATAAAAATAATTTTAGACAAAGACAAAGAGAGTTTATGTTTCACATGTCATTAGTAAAATAATTTCTTTCTTTTTTTTTTTTAAAGATTTTATTTATTTATTTGACAGAGAGAGAGAGAGAGAGAGCACAAGTAGGCAGAGTGGCAGGCAGAGGGAGAGGGAGAAACAGGCTCTCCGCTGAGCAGGGAGCTGGATGTGGGGCTCGATTCCAGGACTCCAGGATCATGACCTGAGCCGAAGGCAGCCGCTTAACGGACTGAGCCACCCAGGCGCCCCCAGTAAAATAATTTCTAAGGGATATATTTTTGCAAAAAGAAATGTGAACCAGAGAAATACAGTAGGTTAAAGAAATACAAAACAAAATAAAAATTTGTGGTGGGCAAATATAGATATATTTATAATATATGTGCATGTAATTAAACATAGGCCATATCAGAAAAACATTTCTTATATATGAAAATCTGGAACTAAATTTCAAAAGAAAAAGAAAGAAAGAAAAAGAAAAGGTAATGGTGACTGCATAAAAGGACTGAGATCTTGCCATTTGCAATGACATGGATGGAACTGGAGGGTATTATGTTGAGCGAAATAAGTCAATCAGAGAAAGACATGTATCATATGACCTCACTGATATGAGGAATTCTTAATCTCAGGAAACAAACTGAGGGTTGCTGGAGTGGTGGGGGGTGGGAGGGATGGGGTGGCTGGGTGATAGACATTGGGGAGGGTATGTGCTATGGTGAGTGCTGTGAATTGTGCAAGACTGTTGAATCACAGATCTGTACTTCTGAAACAAATAATGCAATATATGTTAAGAAAAAAAAAAGAAGAAGAAGAAGATAGCAGGAGGGGAAAAATGAAGGGAGGGAAATCAGAGGGGGAGACAAACCATGAGAGATGATGGACTCCGAAAATCAAACTGGGTATTCTAGAGGGGAGGGGGGTAGGAGGATGGGGTAGCCTGGTGATGGGTATTAAAGAGGGCACATTCTGCATGGAGCACTGGGTGTTATGCACAAACAATGAATCATGGAACACTACATCAAAAACTAATGATGTAATGTATGGTGATTAACATAACAATAATTTAAAAAAATAAAAAGAATTAATGAACTAGAAGGCAGCTATGAAGAAATTTTCTAAAAAGAAGCACAGAAAAAATAGAAAATATAGAAAGCAGTTAAGAGACATGTAAGACAGAATAAAAAGAATATCTATGTCTTATAGGAATTCCAAAAATAAGTAAATAAAGTGTTGTTTGAAAAAAAAAGGTAATGGTGAGGGCGGGTTCGGTGAGGATTTAAAATATGCTAAGGTTTTTATCATGTTTAAGAAGATGATAAAGATTCTAAATACAGCTAAAGTTATGTTTTAAAAATACATACTATATTGAGTCATTTTCTCTAAACTCTCATGTCATGTCTACTTACCAACCGTTTCCTCCTTGTTCCTCACAATTAGTATTAAAGATTTACCTTTGTTGTTTCTTTTAAGTTCTACTGGTAAAAATGATCAACAGAGGAAGCCAAAAGTGGTTGTGCAAATAGAACATATAAAGTGTGGTACTCAACTTATGTTCTTGGTAGGATGAAGCTTCCTTAATGTTTTTAATAACATGGCCCGTCTAGAGGTCTTCTCCAGAATTTAAAGAGCCAGTTCACACACTATTCCAGTCACAAATGATACAGCTCATCTAGTGGTTGTGGTTATATGGCAGAACATAACAATAGCTCATTCTCCAGTATGCTTAGAAATGCTGCTTCTACTTATTTAAAATAAGTAGAAGTAAACTGGCAGAGTCAGTGGGATTTGGAATAGGTAGAGTTTGAAGAGGCTTAAGAAGATGAGGAGGCCCTGTCTGCGGAAGGACTCTCCTCCCCATTGGCTCTGAAATCATTAATGTTCATGATAAATACCTGATGGAAAATTACTGCCCCTTTTGAAAAGATAATCTAATTTTTAACAAAAGTTTGATATTTTATTAAATACTAACCTCAGAAATATAATTATATTTCCAAAAGAAATGTATCACGGCTACTGGGAAGACATAATCTATAAGAAAGTATTGAGTTTAGTAAGCCTGTGACTTCAAATGCCTCAGTAATACATATGATCATATGTACCATTAGAGACAAAATATGGTTTCTCTGTATTAATGTCTTTGGCTATTCAAACATTCTCACATATAGTAAGGAATTATATTTTCGTCATAAGTTTATTTAAAATGTGTTCCTTACAAACTCCCCAAGGAAATGGTCTCTGTTCTGGATAGCTTCTTCCCTCCTGGTTCTTACAATGCTTTTCTTTCAATCCAATCTTCTGGGGGCATTTTTGCAGTTAATCTAAATTATTAGAGCCTTTTTTTTTTTTCTGTGACAGAAACACTTAAAAGGTAGCTTTTCATTTACTTGAAGAGTCCCATGCAGGTTTTCTTTGTAATTTATACTTCAGAGACAATTCTTCCTGCTCTACACAAAGTCTGAGCCACAGAAGGATCCCAGGGTAATTGTATATTGTTACTTGCTCTGGCTCACTGAAGGTCAGGAAATTTTAACTACCAAGAAGGAAGACTGAGTATGACATGCTTAAATTTCAACATTGTTAAAATAAAATACTTTTTTAGCAGATAATGTCTAAAAGTGCTTCACTGGATTGTTTTGTTTTGTTTTGTTTACCATTAAATTGAGAGAGTTTTGAGTTTTTATTCAAGCTATTCACTTTGTATCTTTAGATTAATACGCTGTGTCAGAAGTGAGCGAGTCGTGGGTGTCTGTGGAAATTACATGAGCACTCAAGTGGATCCTAAGGGGACCCAGGGACAACTGTGTCAGTTCAAGTTGCCTTTGGTGTCCCCTTGGCGATGTTCCCTTTTTCTCCCCCCAGCAATCCTTCCTCTTTCTCTCATTACCTCTTCCTGATCACAAAGATATTAGTTATATCTTACTAGCATCGACTCATTTCATGTCTTTATTTAAGGAACGACTGTATATAATTCCCTGTTTAATGATTTTAAAATGTTATCACACAAATAGGAGATTTGAAATAAGATAGCCACTACCATGCAGTGTGGAGAGGACCCATACTTTGCAGGCAGATTGGAGCCAGAATTTTCCCTTATACTGTTTATAAGATGTGTGACCTTTATCAAATAACGTAACATTTCTGAGACTCACTTTCTTCATCTGTGAAGTAGGATTCATAAAAACACCTCAGAGAAGTGTGCTGGTTGGAGATAATAAAGCAACTAGTGCATGACAAGCATTTGGTCCATGTTAGTTTCTTTTCCTTTCTCCTTTTTTCATCTTTCTTTTTTAAATGGAATCAAAACAGTATTACTTCTCTTTAAACAAAATATCTTTAAACAGATAAAAATTAAGACTAGCCCTAGAAAAAATATCTTATGACACATATTTTGACTTTAGAGCCCTCACATCCTAGGAACTTCAGTTTCAAGCCTCTTCCTTTATGCAAGCCCCCGGTAGCCTCCCGCTTACTCCTCTTTTTCTCCTATCCAAACCAGTTCTTAGGAAATGATCTGCTAATTTCATGTACTCATAGTTGAAAATGACTCATGTGATTAAATACTCCCAGAAAAATGTGCATTTTAGCAGAGCTCAACATTTTACAGCGAATGCATGTTCCCCTGGTAGTAAAAGTTGGGGAAACTAGTAATGGGCAGCAGATGAGAATCTATTTGCTTTTTAATCTGGAATCTCTATGGGTGTCATTCGTATTAAATGACATAAACCTCTGCCCTTTGTACCTTCCCCGTGCTGATTGAGACTGTGAACATTTTACTCTGAGAAGAAAGATGGCAGTGGTTATGTGCATGCCCTCATGAAGCAACAAAGCCACATAATAAGGTATTTGACTGATTTGGGAATTAAGCATTATAGAGCCACACCTGTGGAAGGGCATTTTCGCTTACTGTCCTGAATCATTCACGTATCTTCAAGGAAGCTGAATTGTTTAAAATTCTCTGTGACTTTGACCTCTGATTCATCACATTTCAATATATTCTATCCTATATTCTAATTTATTTCCAGATTTCCTCATACTTTTTTTCTATCTTTAACATTTAAGTCTGCCATCTGCTTAATTTGTTTTGCTGTGCAGGATTTAGTTGGAAGCACAGTGAAAATAAAGCACTTATGGTGAATAGCTTTTATTTTGCAAGTAACAAAAAAAAAAAAGGGTCTATGCAGCACATAGTTGAACACACTTAAACAGCAAATGCAAGAAGAGGGTCAGAGACACCATTTGCTTAAATGTGCTGAGGGTAGTATTTATGTGCATATTTGGGAGATGGGATGTGAAGACGGAAGAACAAGTGGAACAGAAAATAGAGGTAATTCTACTCTTCCTGTTACAGAGGTAGAACTTGTATAAACGTGGCCTGTGCACACTCATTCATTTTTTAGGTGCAAACAGCATGTTCCTCTGTGTTAGCATGACTTACAAAGTGGCATGTGGCCCTTCCACTAAAAATGTCCTTCCTCATATAACCAGGCTCATTGTTAGTCTGGCCCAAAATGGACTTGAGTCAATTCACTCATGCACTACACAATGCTTTACTCATGTCTACAGCGAGTAAGTGGATTTATAAAAGGGTTAGGTGCCTGGATTCCTATCTAGGCTGTCTAGGTTTGAATTCCAACTTTGCCATTTAAGTGCTATGTAACCTGAACACATCATAAGCACCCGATGATTCATTAATGCCATTGCTAAGCTAATGAAGATTATAGTAGTTCCTATATCATAGTTCCTGGAACTCAAGTTTTTGAGCTATTTATGCCAAGTATAAGAAGCCATTGAAGCTATTTTCCTCTATTTCTTTGAATGATTATTCTTTTTTCTGATAAATTAACTTATTATTTTTTTAGGTAGAGAATTGTCTGTTATGGTCACTGTTAAGTGGAGATTTATTTTGTAGGACTGGAATATGTATGAAGAATATATCTCACTAGTCTTTTTTTTTTAAGAGTTGAATATATTACATTAATCATTTGCCTCATGAGGAGGCCAACAAAGGTGGCAGATAATATAATATGGGTGTGCTAGTTGGGACCAAAATACAGTTTAAACTGGAGGATTAGGGAGAAATATAGCAAGGGGATGGAATACTTTGATTATTCAGGCCTGGGTTCTAGGCTCAGTTCTGGGGAAGAGAGTAGACTAAAGAAAGCACGAGGAGAGGTAAGGTTGGCCTCACAAAAACACCTGGATTGAGTAGGATTACTAAGTAATGTAGGCAAATTCATTCTTGATGGAAGGGAATATAGATAGAAAAAATAAACGTCCATTAGTATTACCTCAGAGTAGTCCACATACTTCTTTTTATACATATACTTTTAAAAAGTGCCAGTACAGACATAACGCAAGTACTTCCACATAATGCTGAAAAGGCATTTACCTTTTCCCGAAAGGTTGACAACCCAAAGTTTTATTCAGTTTCTGCACCCAGTTCCAAAGTCAGGATCCTTGGGTGATCAAGGTACTCTTGTTCAACCTGGATGTTATGCTACATAAATTTGTAGTATGATTCTTCATGATAAATCTAAAAAGCCCCAGGTATTAAGTCCAAAATGAAGTAAATAGAATGGGGTAAACACAGTAAATAAACATTTTCATATGAAAAAGGACAAAAGAATGAATAACGCACAGTGGAGCTGGATCACATACCACTCCTGCTGGACAGAGGACTTTGTTCTTTGCCAGTTGAAGAAACCTAGCTCTCTCTTTCCTCTTACAGGATGTCCCCTGACCATTTTCCTCCATCACTGCAGCTGAGAAGATTATTGGAGTGGTCCATTTTGGATGCAGCACTGCTTTGGCAGACAACTTCCTAAACTCAGAGATATTTGAATTGTTGTAGACATTGAAAAGTCGCCAGGGTTAAAGTTTCTCTAACAAAATACTGCCCTTAAGACCTTAGCTGCCTTTGTTTTTTTTTTTTTTTTTTAAAGATTTTATTTATTTATTCATGAGAGACAGAGAGAGAGAGAGAGAGAGAGAGAGAGAGAGAGAGGCAGAGGGAGAAGCAGGCTCCCAAGGAGCAGGGAGCCTGATGCGGGACTCGATCCCAGGACCCTGGGATCATGACCTGAGCCGAAGGCAGACGCTTAACCATCTGAGCCACCCAGGCGCCCAAAGATTTTATTTATTTATTTGAGAGAGAGAATGAGATAGAGAGAGCATGAGAGGGGGTAGGGCAAGAGGGAGAAGCAGACTCCCTGCTGAGCAGGGAGCCCGATGCGGGACTCGATCCCAGGAGCCTGGGATCATGACCTGAGCCGAAGGCAGTCGCTTAACCAACTGAGCCACCCAGGCGCCCTGACCTTAGCTGCCTTTGTTTGACTGTTCCCTGCTTCCTCCCTGGACTGGTAACCAGTATCCATACTTAATGAGTTGCATCTTAAATCTAAATTTGATTCTGATAGTTTCTGGAGGTTATTTATTTATTTATTTATTTTTAATTTGACTACAATTGACACACAATGTTACATTAGTTTCAGGTGTACAACATAGTTTTCAACTTCCCTGTATGTTAGTTTCTGTCTCTTAGCAACCCATGTCAGTGTTTCTGCCATGAACAATGAGACCGATAATCTGTCCTGGCTGCATGAAGAGTATATAATTCTTAACAGTAGGGTTCCTATTTTCTTCTTCACTCTGGAAGTACATAATGGGTGTTTAGGTCTGGCCCTGCCTTTACAGTTTTGATATTTTGTTCAATATATAGTTTTGACATTTTGTATTACTTTTGATTTATTCAAATATTACCTGTCTTTATTGCCAAGGTTTTCTAATGCCCTTTTATGTGATCCAAATATATCCAGATCCCCTTGAATGGAAATACTTCTCTCAAGAGTGACAAAATTATGGGAGAAACTCTGGTTAGCATGGCTTGGGTCATGTGCCCTTCTCTGAAATGATCACTATGTCTAAGAAGACAGTATAACCTGATGGAGTTCTCTGATTGGACAGATTATGTACTTATGGGCAGGGAGTGTGAAAAGGGTGAGTCCTATTATAAACACAAGGACTGAGTAGGATTGCTGTGATATAAAATGGTGGTTCCTCAAAGATGGAATGTGGAGAAGACAAAAAATGGTCCATTTTAAAATGACACATATGCTTGGATGAAGGAGAGTCAGTAAAGTCATCTTAAAACTCTGAGGGAGCGGGGACAGAGGGTGAGGTAATAACCGAATGAGGGACTAGATACAACATCCACAGTTTATGCTGAACTGCTCCTAGTGACAGCTCTGGTCTTCCTGGGGAAAACAAAGACACCATCTCTCAGAACATCCTTTCCTCACCTTGGTTGGCTCAGCTCAGAGAAATGCCAGGGCTTCCTTTTTGAGAATGGCAATTATCTCCCTGAGTCTAAGAAATCCCAACAAAGTGTGCGAAATGTGTGCTATTTGCATTGAGGAGGGTGGAGGAGATGGGAGCATGAAAGAAGCTTCTTTCCCTTCCTGTGCAGAAATTAGGAGATACAGCATAAAGAAATGCACTGCACAGAATATGTTTTTACACACCAAACTGTCCTTTACAATTTTCATTGATCAAATACAGTGACCTAGGACATGTTCTTAGTATCACCTTAAAATTTTAAACAATCTTCTGGCTGTACAAAATACTTTGTCTACAAATAAATCAATAAATTTGAATCATGAGCTAGAGCAAATTCTGGGCAAGTAATGAATAAAACTGTTTTAAATGAATATTCTTCAGCAGATTTCAGTCGAGTACTTTAAAGTCTTTCAACATGTATGAGTACATTTAGTACGGAAATGAAACAAATGTTTAAGTGATTACATAAGCTGGTCTCTTCTCCTCCATGTGGGGGAACAAGCTGTCTCAAGGGCACATGAGGCATCTGACTCCCCCAGACAACTCCAGTGAGGGCTGTTTCTTCTCTGGGCTCCAGAAACACACCCCAGAAAGGCCCTTGCACTGGGGAAAAGGAACTTATTTGAGATTTAATAATTTTATGGTCTTTTTAAAATATAACTCCTGTGTTGAGTGATTGTGGGCTTAATTTCTCATTGATGCCAACACCTTTGCTCCTTTGTAGATCTTGAGTTCATGGACACCTAGAAATTACTTCTTTCTGGAACCCTTTGAAATGGAAGCAATATTATTAATAATTCTTTGAATGTACATTTGTCTCATGAGAGGGCTTATGCAATTTTATAGGATATTCTGTGGAATGAATCCAGGAAAGGATAAGAACCACTGATTTAGAGGAAATCTGTTCTGAATAAGATATTTATGTAACACATTAGGGAAGATGCTTGAGTCCCCACTCTTTGATGCAGCAAATGAAAATGTGAGGAACCCATGCCCATATTTCCTCACAAGATAACACACCTCATCGGCTTTAATATTTCTCTATCCACCTTCAGAGTGTTGTGATCAGGAAATGGATATCTCCTTATCTGTATTTCCACTATGAGAAAATGAGCCCAACTATCAATAAAGAAATATAGAATTGTGACAATTTTCCAGTTTCCTAATGATATTTGCACATACTGTAGAAGGTTGTAGCTATTGAAGAGATTCCAGCTCTCATCTATCACAATAACTATACTGTAGTTTCCCCCTTCATTCAGAAGAATGGGAACTGATTAAGTTCACAGCCGCATTCTCCCTCTTCCCTAAAGGAGGGTGGGCAACTTAGGCTAGCCTCTGCTCGAAGAGTTGCCCGGAGCTGACGACATTGGAATTTTAGAGTGCTAGGCAATTTCTTCACTGGATATCTAGCATATGGTGTATGCTACTAGGTGTGAAATATTGAAATTTTAATGAGCAGTTTATAGTTGAGTTTCCAAGGACCCCAGGCATTTAGAGATGGTTGGTCTGTGAAATACCCATGAATCAAAATGACCCCAGGTAACTGAACATTACTCACTCTACAGATGCGTGTATTATACAGTCAGATAATGAAATGAAAGCGTCACAGAATGTTGATTGTATTTGACATGCAGTTCCTTGTAATTGTTGCTGAAATAAAGAAAGTGACAAAGAATCTGTCACAGCTGCATTATAAATGTGGTTAGATATGGTATTTGGGAAGAAAATAATATGATATTATTCAAAAGTGAGAGTGACTCCTGTAGACATAGTCTGAATGGCACTGCCTTGACTCTTCTGAACAAAAATACAGCTTTGGCCAAAGTACATAATAGCAACTGATTGGTTTCGTGGGTAAGAAATCGACAATCGTGGCCAACTAATAGACATGAAAATCTTAAAAGTTCACACTCTCAGAAATGTAATCAGATATAAGTTATGCCCTCCATCTTATCTACTCTATAAACAATTTCTGTATGCTAGGTGCTTAATTTGCACAGCATCAAAAAATATTTCCATGAGTATATTACAAATGAATGAAAAAAAGTGGTACACCCAGGACTAATAGATTTAATACACACACTACATTTTGATAACCATCTGTTAATTCTCTCTGGTCATACAATTCCTCAGCTAACTAGAATATGTAATTAACCAAGCCCTCCCAATTCCTAACCATGCTGTATAAACAAGCATTTATTTTATTTTTATACAAAGAAATTATTCTGTGGGAGTTAGTCTAGTGTTTCTTTCTTTTTTTTTTAAAGATTTTATTTATTTGAGAGAGAGAATGAGAGAGAGAGAGAGAGCACATGAGAGGAGAGAGGGTTAGAGGGAGAAGCAGACTCCCTGCTGAGCAGGGAGCCCAATGCGGGACTTGATCCTCAAACTCCAGGATCATGACCTGAGCCAAAGGCAGTCGCTTAACCAACTGAGCCACCCAGGCACCCAAGTCTAGTGTTTCTATACCCGTCGATCACTTACAACCACTTCCAATGAAGAAGCAAGCTCCAGAGCCTTGATGAGACAGAAAATTAAAAGTCACATTAAAGAGTTTGGCTTCATAAACATAACTGACAATTTCTAGAGTCAATGAACTTAATCAAGGATAAAAATAAATGTTTAGGAGAGTTTAAGTACACTGAGGCTGATTAGTTGTTTTCCTTATTTGTTTTTCATGAGAAGGCTCAGAGGATGGCAGATAACACATTCTCTAATTTCAAGAACTGTTTGGTAATATCATAAGGCCAGTTTACATGACCCAAATTTATTCCCTCATAGTCTGGTTTTGATGACCTTTCATTATGATCATGATCATAATCATCATTATCATGAATGATTTTGGAAGCTTTTTCTGCATGTGCATAAAGAATAATTGGTTACTTATTTCACCATTTTTCCTTAAAAGGTCTTTCTTCTTCTCCCCCTTTCTTTTGCTACTCTCTCTCCCCTGTCTCTTTCTCTCTTTCTCTTTCTTTCTCTCATTCATAATTAGAAGAATTCTTATATTATCCTAGACATGCAGATTTTCCGAGAGAAAGCTTGTCATCACTACCTCTATTTTTGCCTTTGTTACTTATTTGCTTTATTGATTTTCCTGTACTTTGATGTCCTAATCTCTAAAATGGAGATGATAATCTCTGATGCATGCCATGGTTGAGAGTAATGGATGATGTGCAGGGACCCTAGAATAGTCCGTAGTGGGTGCTCTCTTTTCTTCCTCTCCATTGAAGTGTTTTTGTGAGGTGCTTTATGCTCACCCTTTCATATCAAAGCCCTCCACTGCAGAACTTTACTCTGGGCAATGTCCCATATCTCAACATTTGCCTAATATCAAACTTTATCTGTCACTGATCCTGTTCTCTTAGGGCTCTGGTCACATATAAGAGATAGGGTCTATGGGGGTAAAACTAATATAAATCAGTAGCTGTTTGGACGTATAACTTTCATACTTAAGACATTTTAACACTCAACTTCAACAAGCTGTGTCTTACTCTAAAGAAATAAATTTGATGGGAGATATTTCAGGTGACCTAGCAGGTCAAGATAATTTTGCTTTTATTGGGTCTTTCCATGCCCATTAAATGTGGGCACATATAAGCTATACATGTGCATTTTAAATTCTGTCCACTGTATGGTATGTGCACAACAACCAAAGAGAACTTTCTCTATTACTTCTCTTTGATTAAATAATTACATGATTAAATGAGTATTTCACATATCTTATTATTGGCTTCATGTGAATTTTTTAACAACTTAGGGCAAGCATTTATTTATGTGATATTTACTATTTAATATAATTTGCTTGTCTATCAGGAACTCACTAGTTTTTTGCAATGTAATTGAAGGAATTTTTCTTCTCTGTTTAAAATGTGCTATGTCACATCTAAGAAGATGGGGAAGGGACAGTGACTCAGAAAGACAGCTGGGTTAGGAGAATGATACAAAGTACAAATGCACAAATATGAAAATGCTTACAGAAATACAAAAGCCATGTTTTTTTTTTTTTTTCCTGCTTAACTACACAGTTGGCCTGGGTTCTCTGGAACCTGATGGTAAGTGAGGCAGAGTAGTCCAATATAATCCCCTAAAAGAGAGGAGAAATAATAAAAGTAGATTTTTAAGTCTCTGCTTAAGGGTAAAAGCCAACAGAACATAAATCTCCTTAGCAATGTCCCTCCTCCCTCTGCTCACCTACTCCTTCTCTATTAGATCAAAATGTGTGATAATGAGACACAGATTTTTACCTTCCCAAATGTCAACTATCTGAGGATCTTTAAACTTGGAAACTGTTATCTTTTCCCTACACGAGCAGTTTTGGGAAGTATCCCTTCTACTGCTGTCCCAACAAAAGACATCCAACATAATGATGGTATTAGTTCCCAGAATGTGTGGTGGGAAAAACAGGTGGCAGGAACATAAATTTGGGATGTATTATAGAACCATTGAAAATATATAAAATAAAATCTGTTTAAATTCTTTGCGCCAATTTAAAAATATAAAACTTTGTCTCAGATAGTAAATACAACATGAAAAGAACTATGAGTGCTATGTTATAAAGTGACCTACCGTTGCCTCATCTGAATTATCTGCCTGTGCCTGCACTGTTTGTTTTCATTACTTTGGTTTTGTTTGTCTAGATGTCCTAAATTTCAATCCAGCACCCTGTGTTTTACTTAACTTTTAGCCCTAAGGCCTAGTTAACATGACCCCACCTTAAATATTTAGGCAAGGGCGCCTGGGTGGCTCAGATGGTTAAGCGTCTACCTTCAGCTCAGGTCATGATCCCAGAGTCCTGGGATCGGGTCCCGCATCGGGGTCCCTGCTCCTTGGGAGACTGCTTCTCCCTCTGCCTCTCTCTCTCTCTCTCTCTCTGTCTCTCACGAATAAATGAATAAAATCTTTAAGAAAAATACTTAGGCAAATCACATATGGATTATTTTGAACACAAGTATTCTTTATTCCTAAGTTTGTGAGAAAAGAAAGTATTCAATAATTGATCTTGGATGTTTTCCCAGCAGATAAGGTACACTGTTTTTATTACATTGCTCAGCGTTTATGTAATAATTTTTGAAATATATAGATAGAAAACAGTTTGATCCAGTGTAACTGACATTTGACCAATGCCCACTGGCTCACCAGTATTGATTATTTACATCTGGTATCCATTCTTCTTTGTCAGTATCCACACACAGGCTCAATTAAATTTTTTACTATAGCTCCTGCTCATAGAGACTGGAAAATATGCAAGTGATTTTATTCTTTTTATATTTAAATAAATATGATGTTCCAAGTTTTCTGTAATTAACCTTTTCCCATATGACTATTCCCAGAAAATAAAAGTGTTAACTTTAACCTAATCTACAACAGTCTGCACACATTCAGACATTGTTGTCTTAAGGGATCCATGGCATTATAAATAGCATAAGCCTAAGAGGCACAGTGCAGCCAGTTAACTGATATAAGAAAATGTAAATATGATAATAGGTAATTATATTTTTATCGGTTCCTATGAACTTTCCCAAATGTGCACAGTTTATTAACTAACGGGCCTGTTTCCTCTAATCAATGTCTATATCCATCCATGTCTGTCACTGTTAAAGAGGTGCTTTTAATTTTTTCCCATCCTAGGAAAGTAGTATGTTCTAAATTACCTGTGATAATCTACATGATACTAAGGAAATTTTCCATATTAAATGAAATAGCATTTTGTTTTTTTATTCTCCACAGGAACATTTGCATTTCACAGAATAAATGTTAGTTGAGCAAAGCCAAACACATGACTTTTATATTATTACTGTTATTATATTATATGCATATGTCTAGCACATGGATATCCATAATCAAAGATATTAGAGTATCTGTCCATCTCCTTCACTACAGTCTTTGAAAGGTCTGTTAATTATTGTATCTGCAGCACTCAACTCTCTGACAAGCTCATAGCAGGCTTGAGGTAAACACTTACTGGATGGATGAGTGAACAATTGAATGAATGAATGAACGAAGGGTTTTAGTTACTGAAGACTCACAATTTGCAGGGTTTGATTTGTGGTCTCTCTCTACAGATCTATTCAGAGCTGCCAATGTGGACACTGTTGTTAAATTAGTGGATTCCAACAGATGCTTGATGTTTAACCAGAATTTAACAATTTGAACAAAATCTATGACCGTAAAGGTGGTATATTTAAAAATGTACATTCATCCGTGTGGTTCAGTCAGTTAAGTGTCTGCCTTCGGCTCAGGTCATAATCTCAGGGTCCTGAAATACAGCCATGCTTTGGGCTCCCTGCTCAGCAGGGAACATGCTTCTCCCTCTCCCTCTTCCTGCCGCTCCCCCTGCTTGTGTTCTCTCTAACAAATAAATAAATAAAATCTTTAAAAAAATAAAAACAAGTAAATAAATAAAAAAATAAAATTGTATAATCTTCCAATCAATAAGAACAAAGACTTACTATGTCCTAATGAATCTTTAACATGATTTAAAAAATTAGATACTCAAAAAAATTCTCCAGGGCACAAAAGATTTGCATTGAATTTGCTCAAAGTTATTGTTAACATGACTGGCCAATTAACTAGTCCAAAGGCTTTAGAGCATCTTTTCATTCCTTAAATGCTGCATGGACCTCCTTAATTATATCATACAGTTGGATGCAGCAAGATTGAAGAGGGCTCAAAAAATAAATTTAAAAAAAGCACAAAGGAAGGACTGGCAGGAAACTACTAAAATTGCAGTACTAAAATTAATGTAAGCAACAAAGAAAGCAATTAGCAATGATTAAACTCAGGGGAAAATAATGATAAATAGCAGCCCTTCTTATTGGGTGAAATTTTTTGCATAATCCATATTTATAAACCTCTATCATATGTCACTGATTTGTTGAGGCTTAATACTCCTGTTTCCTCTCTTTTATTGCTCCTAATTATAATCATTTCTACCTTGTCAGAACCACTGCAGTCTTCCATTCCTCAGACCACTGAAAAGCAGTAGTAATGTGTCCTGAGACAGAACTTAACATACCACAGAGAAATGGCAATGGTTACCATGGTGAAGCTACACAACTGATCACTGGATCTACTTCCTAAGTAGTTTCTCAGGAGACAGTTCCGTGTTGCTGCTAAGACTGCATACATCCCTATAAACACAACTGGGTTAAACCCCAGCTCTGCCACTTACTAGCTGGAGATCTTGGCCAAATCACTTAAGTTGTAGAGACCTTCCTTGGTCTACTTGTCTATGAGATGAGACAAAACTATGTATTGCTTAGATTTTTTAAAAATAAAAGTTTAACAAATTTGGGAAGGGTGAATTGGTTAGTATTCAAGATTCTGCCTTGTGCTATTCTGGCCATTCTGAGAGATGTGTTAATAATTGGCCTGACACAGAACCGGAAGGTCCTTTGGAAAACCCTGGTGAGACTAACTTCTCACCTCAGTCAACAGGCTACAGTCATTACTCAAGCTTCCAAAGAGAAGGTCAGCAATGGTTTTTAGTGTTATAGAGGAACTAGACCCAAAAGATATCTATAAATTTCAAATTATATCTCTTTCCATCATATCACAATTGAATTGTCTAAACTAATTCTTTTGAGTTTGGTCTTCTCTCTGTTAATTGTTTCTGTCAACATTTTCCTTAAAGGGATCAACTTACTTTCATGTATATAAGGACTTTCTGAAAAAAATACATTAGGAGGTCAAGCATATTTTTAGAAAAAACAAATCCTGAGGCAAGTGGGGGCCAGTGCTGCCAGTAGCTTGAAATCATTATTAGTTAACTGAGAAATGAAAAACAGAATTTAGATTAAAAGAAAAACAACAAATGAGGGATGCTATATATTGAGTGTTGTGTGAAAATCAAATTCTTGATAGATGCAGAACACCATATTCTCACATTTGTAGGACCTTATGAATCCCAATTTATCTTTGACCCAGTCCCATATTAGTGAGGTCCAGCTTTGCACTGGTTGAGGAGGTCTCATTTGGTTGTTAGTATCTTTTTTTTTTTTATTATTTTTTTAAAGATTTTATTTATTTATTTGACAGAGAGAGAGAGACAGCGAGAGCAGGAACACAAGCAGGGGGAGTGGGAGAGGGAGAAGCAGGCTTCCTGCAGAGCAAGGAGCCCGATGCGGGACTCGATCCCAGGACCCTGAGATCATGACCTGAGCCGAAGGCAGACGCTTAACGACTGAGCCACCCAGGCGCCCCTGGTTGTTAGTATCTTTTCTGTTCTTCTTATTTGGGTTCTTCTTAGTTTGGGATGACATTGTATCTACACTAATCAAGAACCTCTTACTTTGTACCATTTCATCTAAAGGAGATTTCCTTTTTTTTTTTTTTTTTTTTTTTTTAATTCTGCTTTCTTCCATGAAAAGCAGTATAACATGCATTTGAGGGCCTGGACCTTGATGTCAGAAATATCTGATTTGCATATTGGTTTTGCATATTGATATGGGATCTTGGGTAAATTGATTAAGCTGGCTTAGTCTCAGATTCTTCCCAGATTTACCTCCTATAATTAACATCTTCTGTCTTGAATCATCAGTTCTTGGATAATGGATTATTCACTTGTATAAAAATGTACCTTAATGCTTTCAACCTTCAAAAATTAACAAAAAAAAAAGAAAAAAAGAAAGGAAAAGAAATCTTCTCCCTTGATTTCACAACTCTCCTCCAGTCCCTTCTTCATTTCTCTGCTTCTCCTTATAGACCCTTGAAAAAGTTATTTGTACTTGTTTCCATTCCTTTACTCCCTACCTCTCTGTGTAGCATTCCAACTGGGCTTCTTGCCCCAGCTGTATGTAAACACTGCTTTTATCCTCCCAACCAATTCCCAACATTCCATCTTAGCTGATACCCCTCCACCCCTCTTTTCCCTTCTACAGGTCTTCTCATCTGTCTCTTGAAGTAATATCTATACACTGATGCCTCCAGAATCAGAATTCCACACTAAGCAAATTGTCTGCTCATCATTTTTGATAACATTTGTCATTTCAAACTTTGCATATCCAAATGGAATCTTTATTTTTAACCCTTGGAAACTTGAAGGCCTTCTCATTTCAATGTATGTTACCACCACTCACTTACTGGCCCCAGCAAAGTATAAAACAAAATAAAACAAACAAAATAAGTAATTCTTAATTCCTCTCTTTATATTTTCCCCATATCTGATCTCTCTGATGGAATTTAGTCTGGTGGACTTTTACTTCCAAAATACATATCCATATTATCTCCACTTAGGTCCACTACCATGACCCTGTCCATGCTACCAGCTATATCCTAATAAATTCTGTAAACACTCCCTTAATTGGTTTTCTTTTTTTTCTCTTTAAATTTTTTATTGTTATGTTAATCACCATATATTACATCATTAGATTTTGATGTAGTGTTCCATGATTCATTGTTTGTGCATAACACCCAGTGCTCCATGCAGAACGTGCCCTTAATTTGTTTTCTTGCATCCACTCTTGCCCTTCTACGGCCCATTCTCTACCGAACAAACAGATTTTTCTTTAAAGCAATGGCATAGTCTGAATGTTTGTGCCCTTCCAAAATTATTATGTTAAAATCCTAGTCCTCAAAGGTGCTGATATCAGTAGGTGGGGCCTTTGGGAGGTGATTAGGTCATGAACCTGCCACCCTCATAAATGGGATTAGTACTTTTATATTTTATTTTTTTTTAAGATTTTATTTATTTATTTATCAGAGAGAGAGAGAGAGAGAGCACAAGCAGGGGGAGTGGCAGGCAGAAAGAGAAGCAGACTCCTCCCTGAGCAGGGAGCCTGATGCAGGAATCAATCCCAGGAACCTGGGATCATGACCTGAGCTGAAAGCAGCTGCTTAAACAGACTGAGCCACACAGGTGCCCCAAGGGATTAGCACTTTTATAAAAGATATCCCACAGAGCTCCCTAGTCCCTTCTGCCATGTGAGGGTACAACTAGAAGTCTGCAACCTGAAAGAGAGTCTTTACCCAACCATGCCAGAGCTATGATATTGGACTTCCAGCTTCTGGAACCGTAAGAAATAAATTTCTGTTGTTTATAAGCTACCTAGTCTGTGATATTTTGATATGGCAGCTTGAATGGACTAAAACAAGCAGTGGTCATATCATGTCCATCTCCTTCCTAAAATCCACCAGTGACCTTCCACAGTAATTGGAATATGGTCTAAATTTATTGCCACTGCCTAGAAGGCCCTATTGGGTCTATATATTATCTCTCCCTTCAAATTCTCCTTGATCTATTTTCTTTAGACACCTTTCAGAGACACTGGTCTTTTTTTAGTCTGTAGAACTGCATTGTCCAGTATGGTAGCTATTAGTCATAAGCAATCACTGATCACTTAAAGTATTTTAATTTTTACTGTATTCTAATCTAATTTGTTCTATAAGTGTAAAATAGATCCCACATTCCAAAGACAATATACAAATTAATGTAAAATATCTCATTAATTTTTTCATCGATAACACATACAAAAATTATTATTTAGATATATTAGGTAAAATAAAGCAAAATTAGATATTAATGTAATTTAATCACTTTATTTTTTGTTTTTTAAATGTGACTCCTAGAAACTTTTAAATTTTTTATGTCTGCGATTATATTTCTAGTATATGGCATATTTCTACAACAAACTAAACCTACTTCCATTTGAGTAACTTTTATTTTTTCTTCTTATTTCTTCTCTTTTGACTATTCTCCCACCATATTTTCACTTGATTGTTTTATCACCTATCAGATCTCAGTTCTAATTACTACTCCTCAAAGTTCTGTTCTTGGACATCCTAAATAAATTCTACCAGCTTCTTGGCTTCACCTTATTTACTCTTTACAATACTTCTTATTTCATTTAATTATTTTCCCTTATAATTCTTTGAAATAATAATTATTATTATTATCACATGGAAATTAATTGAAGAGAGACACATTGTCTCTACTGTTATTTTCTATGTCCTAGGATCCTATCATAGTGACTGACAAATGGTAGACATTCAATTTATATTCGTTGCCTGATTGAAATACTAATTTATTTACTGGTTGACTATCTACAATATTATTCTTTTAAATTCCATTTTTACCCACTCCAAATCTAGCAGTTTCCTGAAATTGGAGAAAGCCATTCCAGTTGGGGTGGTGGTAGAGAGTGTGTGAATAGAGGTATGGAAAAAATAAACTAAGATATTCGTGTTTTTCACCTTAATGAGCATGAGTCTGGCTTCATTTCTTATTGCCATGAGGGAACACAGGCAGGAGTTTCCTTGGATTTTTAATTTTCATAGATATTTTGCATAATCTTGGGTACATATTAATCATTCAATAAATTCAGGTTGATTATTTTTCATGAGCCTCAAGGAGCAGATGCAGCTATTCTTTAATTGAAACTGATTCAGTTAGAGCACATATAGATTCAGCTGTAGTCAGTTGCTCTACAAAGATTCCCATGGAAACCCACAGAAAGGGAGGCAAAAGAAGAAACAAAGATATTAAATCATTTTTGGCTTGCCACATGATATCCATTTGAATGCCTTACTTTCTTGTTCTTCATGAGAAATAGATATTTATCTTTTCTCGTTAACATTTTGATCAATATTATATTTCCAATGCTAAAGCCCTAAAAGTACAGTAGAGACAGAAATATAGTGCAGAGGCTGATAAATGTATAGATACCTCTGCTGGAGTCCTCCTTTCCACAGAAATATTTTTTTTTCCTTGTCTGGTGCTGGCAATTTGATAGGAAGAAGTTTATTTTTTCTTTGGTTGCTTTCTGGAGTGAAAGAAACTAGTTCTTACCTTATGCAGAAGATATAGAGATGTACTTCCAGATTTTCCTTCAAGAAAGGACATGCTAGCTTCTAGGAGTGTGGTTATCCAATAGCCTTTAGTCATTAGCTCCTTCAAGGTCAGTCTCAACTTTCAAGCTGAGGTAACACTTCTTGGAATGGCTGTCAACCAGTGATTGAACAAGGTAGTGGTCCAAGAGCCTAGGCATCTGCACCAAAGATGGCATTCCTCTAACAGACAACCTTTATTCTGGAGCTCCCTGTTGGGTGGATAGAGCCTTTGTCAGATCTAGTCATTCCTTCTTCCTCCCTTTATTCCCCACTGGTGTTACTTCCCAATAAAAAGAGTTACACAGCTAACTGACTCAATGTCTGCTTCCTGGAGAGCTCAAACTGTAATATAGTGTGTTGTCTGTAGTGGACGTTCTAACACTTGATCTGTAGTTGCCACCCAGTATTGTCTACCAATAAATCATTTAGAAAGAACAACAATAACAAAAATAGTTAACACATTTTTCCCTCCCTCTGCTTCCCATTCTCCTTCCCTTTCATCCCTACTTTCTTCCTTTCTCCTTTCCTTTCTCCTTCATTTCTTCAAAAAAATATTTACTTGACACTCAGGCCCAAGATATATAATGGTAAACAAGATTATAATAGATGTCTACTCACTGAAGCTCAGGTATTATAAAGAAGCCTTGGAAATGGGTTGTTCCTTATTTGGATTTCAATTCATGTGCTACTTAAATCTGGTACCTTAGATTTGTTATGTCCACATGCCTGCCTGAGGATAAGAATCACATATATATATATATATATGTATATATACATATATATATATATATAATGTCTTGATTTGTTAAGTTGGAGAAATCTGGAAGTCTGGGGGGAAATGTTTTTGGTAATTTTTATGGATTTGTGAATTGTTAGAAGAAGCTTTGTAGTCTAGACACCCACTATTACTTTGACATAGCACATTGTCATTGTAGCTCCAGTCCCTCTGTGTGGTTAAAAAAAAAAGTTCCTCAATGTGAGAACATAAACATCTAAACTGATGAAATATTTCCTCTTACAGATATGCATGCATACAGCAAAAGAACAATATTCTAATGTGCTATATTTACAAAAATTCCAGAAAACAAATTAATTCTTTCTAGAAATGCATTTGCTCATTCAGTTGTGAACTTTAAGTATAATAGAACTTTGCAGAAGTAAAGCAGCTGCAGCTGAATTTTGTTTCTTAGAAAGGGAAGTTGGAAAGAAAAAATTGGTTGGATGTTTTAAGTTGTTGTTGATTTCCCTAGGAGTTAAAGTAGGTCAAGGAAACACATACACACACACACGCACATGCACTCAGACACACACACACACCACTCACAAATACACAAGGGATCAGGCTGTCTCTTTCATAAGAAATTTCAAGTATAGGCACTGCAGTTATGTACTGAGAAGGTAAATTGGGCTTGTTGCTAGCAGCAATAAAAGAGCAACTATATAAGCAAGCCTGCTTTCCAGCAGCAGCTGAAAGATTTCTTTGAGAATGATTAGACATGGCACTTGGCAAAGTAAACATTACAATTAGGTATGTTTTCCACAAAATAAAAACAATTCCCCCAAGGTTCCTTGTGTGTGTGTGTGTGTGTGTGTGTGTGTGTGTGTGTGTGTGTGTACCCTAAACTCATTCTGATGCGCAGGAACATCCACTTTGTGGCACTTTTTTTCATCAATAATTGAGGACTGAGGGATGTGGATGCTGCCCAGCAAAGATAGCTGAGGTGTTTTGGAAGACCTGAACAAATGAAAGGAAGTGGTGATAACTTTTTGTTCTTGTTTTTAGGAGATGGTTGCATTTGGGTAGATGTCTCCTTCCCTCCAAGCCATAGGATTCAAATTTTAGTCAAACTATGATTTCAAAATTATGAAACGTTTTTAACTTGCAAAAACTACATATCTTATTTGTAGCAATATGTATAAAGCCTGAGTCGTTGAACTATATATATTGAACAAATATTTCTTTTTTTCTGTGGAAAGTGAACTTCCTCTCAATTCTGTCTCTGCCCCCATAATCCTCTTGACATATAAGGGGTTGAAAACATCACGCAGATCAATATCACCAACAAAAATACTTTCTGTGCAAAGAGGAGCAGTCTTATATTGTTGACACAAAGAAATATAGTATGTAAACACAAAGGACTTAGAATCCAATTACTTATAAATTAATTTTAATATTAAAATGTTTTAATATATAAATTTACAAATGCCATATGCAAATTTCTAAATAATTTCACTGCAGCCATTAGGTTGAAGTTGGAATTAGTCTCTTCCACAGTAACCTCAGAAAATTAGTGATCTTTGTCCCTTCCCTCCATGAAAACCTCTCCACAAATACCTCTTTTATATGAAAGCAACATTTAGTAAGTGGTTATTATATGCCATTGTGGTGGGGAGATGTAACAGGGAGAGATATTAGTTTAGAAGTACACACTTGTAATTTTTGCATATTTCAAAGTCAGAAGGTAAGGCAATAAGGCTAGATAGAAAAATTAACATGAAGGTTGGAAAGAAATCTTTGGGTAGTCACAAAATTTTTTTTCAGGGAATTTGAAATCTTGTCTCTAAGTGAATATACATGTTCACTTATTGGGAAGAAAAATACATCATATTTTAATGAGGCCAGTTTTTAGGAAGTCCCTCTGCTTACTGAAGGAAAAGTGACACAAACTTTCACAAAGAAGCTTAACACCAATTAATATTCTTAAAACAGTATATAATTTAGTGGTTAAACAATCTCTGAAGTCAGATTGGCTGAATTTGAATCTCTGGTCTGACATCTACTAGCTATGTGAGCTTGAGCAACATATTCAATCTTTCTGTTCTTTAGTTTCTTACTTCATTTGTTCAAATGAGAACAATAGTATTCATGGAGCTATTTGGGTGTTGTTTTATGGCACAGTAAGCATTCAGTGGATGTTATTGTATAAAGGGATCCTTTGAGGAAATTCCTCAGTCCTCTGCCTGCAGAGGCCGTTTTTATGTTTGTAACGAGTTTTCTTGCTCTTATTTTACAAGGAAAAGTTAGTGTGAATAAGACTTGGGGAAGTACACACAGAGAAATTGTGTGTATTTTAAAACTAGAAATTAGTACTGGACTATCCAACTTAGAGTTATAAAGAAACACATGTCAGATTAAGCTCAGTGAAGAAGTGGGTCACTGAATCTCAATACCCAACTGGGCATGGCAAAGATGGAGAAAGCAAGAGAATGTCAGTGGCACAGGACGTAGTAGGCATTTGTAGAAAAGTTACAAACTCTTAAAGAGTGTTGAGGTATAGCAGACAATGCAGTGGGGACACTGAAAAGTATGCAGCTAACATTTTTGTTTTTAAAAGAGAGAAAGCCTTAAAAATGGCAATAATATGAATAATAGAATTTATAGGCCATGCTCAGTATTTTAACTACAACCAGAAGTGCCAACTTTATTTCAGATATGAATTTCATTATTGGAACTCGTTAGTCCTATTAGAAAACCTTAGGTCTAGAAGAAGGAAGAACTGTGTTAATGGTTCTTGATGAGGAGAAGGTGAGAAAATTCAGTAAGCTATTAACAACAAATAACTTTAACCTTAGCTGAATTATCATAGTAAGTAACTTCTTTCCCTATAGGTTCAACCTTCTCTTTATTTTTGTAAGAAAGTAAGAAGCAGCTCCTCCGTGGTTTAGTGGGAAGATCTTCTCATCAAGACATCATGCTTTTCCAGCTAGAAAATGATGAGGTTATGGAATACAACTGAACTTCTTGATATATAGTATAATCCCTGGGCAAAAAAAAAAAAAAAAATGAAGTTGCCTGCACATTTACTGCCTTTATAAGGCACAGAAAAGCCAAGTGGGTGAGTCTGGATTACTTACCCGGACAGAGCAAGACCCTTTTAACCCTTTTGCCTAATGATATATAAACCATCTTCCAAGCCTAATATGGCCTAAATCTACTCCTTGAGGCATTCTTTGATATATACAGCACAGGGCATTATGGAAGCAGCACAGGATTTGGATCTCTAAAGGCCTCAGCTGGAACTCCAGTACTTATAAGCCATGTGAATTTGAGCTATTAACCCCTTGAAGGCTAATTGTCTTCATCTCTAAAATATGAATAATACTAATCTTGCAGAGTTGTTAAGAGGATCAAATAAGACTGTTTTGAAGTTCCTGGTTTATAACATTTATTCAAAAATTGATAGCTGCTATTTGTAGCATAGCTTTATTTTTCAGCTATTATATTCTAGGCACAGATTGCCCGTACCTGGGAAGGGCAAATAAGGGCAGGCATGTTGCTTTGGGGTGAAAGAAGGAGGAATGAGAAAGTTTATACTAGGAATGGCTCAATCAAGTTGACCCCAGACAATGGGACTCATGAGGGAATTTGAAACTTTGAATGTGAGGTGAATATATTTATTCAAATTGTTAATCCAACAAATACTCATTAAGCGAGAACCTTGTAGCAGACGAGTGAAGCATTTTGAAATGGTGGTGGTAGCATCAGTGGGTTGGTGGTCCTGGTGAGATGTAAGGATTTGGGGAGGCAGGATTCTAGAGTGAGTAAACAGGAAGTATTGCAAGTCGAGACCAAAGCATGACTTCTTTGAAATTGAGCCTATGGAGGGACTGTAGTTTTTGGAAACAGTAAGGCCTAGAGTAGGGTCAGCAACTTTGCTTAAAGGGTCAGATAGTACATATTTTAAACTTTGTGGGCCAACAAGATATAATGTTGGTACTTACATAACCATATTAAATATAACTATTTAAAAAGGTAAATTCTATCAGCTCGTGGGCTTTACAAAACTAGGTGCCTGCTAGATTTGGCCCATGGGTCGTACTTTGCTGACCCCTGGTTTCAAATATGATTATGTGACTGTATGTTTGCGGTAGGGTGAAGATCAGACGGATGAAAGAGGAGAATTCAAGGATCTGAGATTCCAGGGCGTTTGAGACAGGGGTAAATCATCCTTTCCTAATGGGGATTCTGGGGGAGGCCAGTGGACCCAGTGATATCTGGCCAGGGACAGTTTATTGGCATGAATGCCAGTTACCCCAACCTGATAAGGAGGTTGGAGAATGGGAACTGTCAGTCAGAGAAGAGACCTGGAACAGGTCCTTACACAAGAAGACCCAAGAAGGACTGAAGGAACAGGGGCTGGAGGTGTGGGTTATGCACTGAATCTCCCTAGCAGATGAGTTTCACTCTATGGGAAGACCCAAGGTAATGCTTCCTCCCATGGTGGGCTATAATATGTTCCCTAAGACAGAACATGAAAAAGTCCACCTGCACTACGAGAGTAAAGGATTTGGTTGAACTACGGAAGAGGAGTAAATATAAATTAGAAGTGTTCCTCATCTTCAGTACTCTCTTCATCAGGTTTTTCTTCATGTAGACTGGGTGCAAATTAGGAGTCCAGTGACTATTCTTTGCCTTTGTCCATCACGTTTTGGAACAAAAATATGATGGAAGATTGAGTTTTTCTGTACTTCTATCTCCCATCTTCCCTAAGGGCTTCCTTACTCCTGGGTGTGGTAGAGAAATCCCTTGCTAATTGCAGTGAGTCTCCCGGTACAATCTCCATGATCCATGGATAATCTTCACCACTGTTCTTGCACGTGACTCGGGGCTGCTCCACTGTAGCGCTCCTTCAGCCCTAAGTGGGAGCTGGCCATCGGTCAGGAGCGCAGGAGGCTGCTTTAGCCTCTGTCACAGTCTGGAACAGGATGCCTCAGCCTCAGCACGCAGTGTGGCGTCTCTTAAAATGTGCCACATGGCCTCTCTTCTTTTGCCCACCCCCAGCCAATCCCTCCAATGTGTTCGTCTCTCCTCGTAACAGTGCAGATGCGGTTCCTGTCACTGTGTCAAATCCTTTAGACTTGGTGATTTTTTTTTTTTTTTCCTATTATATCAACTGCTGGAAACAAGTAGCTTGCTTTTCTTGCTAGGGGCGCAGCTCTTTCCTTAGGCGTTGCTTCTTTCCAGTGAGCACGCACCTAGCATTACAACTATTCTCATCTTGTTTTTCCCCAGAAAGGAGATGTTCTTATCAGTGAAACATACCCCAATGTCTGGCCCTCCAGACCTGAACTGGAAGTCAAAAGTAGAGCTTGGGAGGGGGGGTAAAAAGAGTCGTGTTTAGATAAGAGTAGAGTTTTCACTACATAATGGTTTGGGGAAGAGGTGATCTATTTTTTGCATGGAAATGTATTCATTTAAAAAATAAGAAGTATAATAGAAAACCACCTCAAATAAAAATTGCTATTTTTGTGGTGTTAAAACATAGACCTGTGTGTGTATGTATATTCCTAAAATAGCTTAGCTACTTTATTAAATCAAAGAATGTAAGTGAAAGACTGACACAGCTTTTTTAGCCACTTAACAATACCTGGGAAATATTTGAAAAGTCATATCACAGAGGGTGCTTTCTAAACTCTATCCCTAAATTGAATATTGAGCCCTATTATGAAGACAAGTGAGTTACGTGTATTTGGTTAGTCATTATTGCATTTGCAAACAAAGGAGAATCTACTTCTTTTAAAAAAATATTTATTTATTGAGACAGAGAGCACGAGCAAGAGGAGGGGCAGAGGGAGAGGCAGGCTCCCCGCGGAGCAGGGAGCCCGGTGTGGGACCCGATCCCAGAACCCCGGGATCACGACCTGAGCCAAAGGCAGACGCTTAACCGACTGAGCCACCCAGGAGCCCCAAGGATCTACTTCTTATTTTCTCTTTACTGTGACCCTTTTGAAGGAAAAAAAAGTACAAGTTTATAAAGTAGATCCCAAAGTCATCTTCAAAAAATGTTCTGACACAGAAAACAACACAACCTTTCTCAAGGTACGGTCTCCTTCATCTCATAGCAGATTTACAGTAGCATCATTTCTTTGACTCTTTATAGCCAGCATTCTTGTTTGTCTTAGGGGAGATCTGTCTGAGCCTCCATTTTGGAAATAGATCTGGTTTTAGAGAGTTGAGGAATCCTTTGATATGTCTTTGCATATTGCAGTCCCAATAAATGTTGATTTTAGGACAAGAAAATGAATGATGAATAAACGATGGAAACCATGGTGTTGATATATTACTATGTAAGAATATAAACAGCAGTCCAGAAAAGTGTGCTGATTTCTAATAAGAGAAAATGATTGTGCCAGAATTGACCTACTTAAAAGAGGATTTTACCCCATAGTCAATCAATGCTCCGTGTAATTTTCCCATATATAGTGCTCAAGAAGATAAATGGCATAAATAGTTCCTTACTAGTAGCCCACAATAAAATAAATCCACCTATTTTAGTTTAGTTTAGTTTAGTTTTGTTTGTTTGCTTGTGAAAGGGCTCAGTGTTAGTATTTAAAAAACATGTAGAAGAAAGAGGAAGCCAGTGGCTTAACCAGAGGTTTAGCTCCTTACCAGCCAATTTAATCAGAGAAACAAAACCTGGTATCCCCAGAAACATACACTTTGACATATTTGTTTCATTTATTTATATATTTATTTTCTGCATATAATTTTATTTTTGGAGGATTAATTCAATTTGCCAGCTCCAACAGGTCACAGGGAACTAACACCCAGGCTCACCGAAAGCATGCATTTTATTCCAGAGAACATAGCTGTCATTGACTCACCCAAAACTCCTTTTTAATTTGTTCACAATGAGAAAGACAAATTGAACTTCAGGGTTTTTTACTTGATCACATTCAGGGAAAAAAATACTGGTATTTAATCTGCAGGGAGATTAATGATTCAGAATTCATTATCTTTTTTAGAATATTGAAGATATTGTAGCTTTCAACCTACAGATTACCTCATATTTTAAGACTTTATTGAGCCAGACTCTGTCCAGCATCCTGGTTCCTCAACCACAGTAAGATAGGAGAATTCATATATTCTCCAGGTCCCCGGGGAACCATAATATGATCGTCTGTCGATGGCTGGGCTCACAAAGCTCAAGGCAAAAGACACATTTGGCAATTGCAGGCAGGTCCCAACTACCAAACAGATTCTGCTCCAAAACCTGTTTATTTATTTATTCAGAGTCAGTTATTTGGAACCCAAATACATCATTTTGTATAAACCATATAACAAAAGGCAGTTTGGCTTTCAGGGAAACCCATACGATCCAATCATCATATAATTCAGTGTAAGTGCTTACTGCTACAGTGGACTATAGGATTTACAACTTTCCTTAGATACTTGCTACATATTGGGCAGTGAGATTATCCCATTCTAACTGAATAGGGATATCTCTGACCTGAGGATGTTTCCCATGCTCTAAATCCTTTGGGATGACTCGTTTTCTCTTCTAGTACAAGCTGATATTCATATGTAAAGATATATTTAAGATGACTATTCCCAAATTGGCAAATATCTGCATCTGATTAATTAGATCAATGTAGCAAACACATTTGCATAATTCTGGGCACAAAGTGAGTTTATTTGGCTTGAAAAGATCTAATTTGGCTTATTGCATAGCCAAGTTCTTAACGGCTTCCTATGTTTGTACTTGGTAGATTTAGCAATTGGAATAAACAGTTCCGCCTAAAGTGTTGTTTAGCAGTTTATGTGTCTTTAAATCAACCACAATAGGAGTAGTCACCTAATAGGATGAAAGAAGTAACTTTTATTCTTATCTATCATGAAGTATTAGCTACTGCAGAAAGCTGAGCTCATTCATTTTTGACTCTTTAATTTTCCCATTGAAAAATACATCAACTTAATTCTGACACAGCATGAATTTCCATTTATTCAGTTTTAAGAAAAAGTCCAGAAATCTTTCTTATTTCTTATTTATGGTATCCATTCTGCAAGCTGTTCTCATTCCCATATTCCTTACTGGCCATTAAATGCTCTGTTTCTCAGTGTTCTTTCCAAAATACCTCTCTCTCTCACTAAATTATTAAACAATTCCCATAGAAACCTCTTCCCTTAAGTTAGGATAGCCAAAAAGGAGCAGTATTCAGCATACTAAAGCACAGAATTCTTTGTTCTTCTTTGCCAAATGGTTTATTAATATGTTTCACTTAGTATAATATGGAAATACATCCAAAATTGTGAATTTGGAAGGATCTTTTCTTGGAACAAAACTGTAGAATAAGCCATTTTCTATTATTCGGGGGCTATATTTATTTACTTACTAAAAATTTTATAAATCTATTAAATGAGCATTTATGTGTATATTTTTAACCCACCAAATGATTATATTTCTATTGCTGTTAATTAGATAATTTATGACCTTGACATAGTAAATTGCTAAAATTAATAATAAGATGTATTTAAGAACTTTCTATAGTAAGTAAGGAGAATATATTTTGAAAAAAAAAATGACTGGGAAGAAAGTTTAAAATTATTACTCAAATAGTCTATAACCTACAGTAACAACTTAAATTTCACCTCCTTCATTTTGATTTTTCGTTTTCTCTCTTTTTATAATTGACATGAGTATAAATTAATTTAAATTTCTTTCAGAATTTTACAACATTCTTTCAGAAGAGTAAACTATAAACTAGAGATTTAGTCCCAGAAAAACTTAAATATAGGTACTGGGATTCTATATTAACAAAGATCAATTAGTGAATAAAAGAGAGATTTTTTTTTTTTTGTAATGCTGTAACTGGAGGTACTTGTTAACTTTTAAATGACTTGCCTCCCAAAAGCTAATATGGGAAGTGACTGACTCCCAAAGTTTTTAATAAATGTATATAACACTTTTCTTAGGAAAATTCTTTTCTTTCAATGAAGAGTTTCTTACAAAACACACAAATACCTATAATTTAGAAAAGATAAGTTGAAAGGATTGTCTTTAATCATTAATTTCATAAAACACTATAGCTGAAAGGAATTGTATTAGTTATCTATTGCTGTGTAACAAATACCCCACAATTTACTGGTTTAAAACAACACTATTTAGTGTCTCACCATGTCTGTGGGTCAGTAATCCAAGCATGACTTAGAGCAGAGACTTTCACCAAGCTGCAAGTAAGGTGTCACCTGGGGCTACAGGCATCTCACAACTGTGGGGAGAATCAGCTTCCAAAGTTACTCATATGGTGGTTGGCAGGACACAGCTCCTCACTGGCTATTGGACAGAGAAACTCAATTCCTCAGAGGCTTCCTTCAGTGGACCTCTCCCTAGGACAGCTCACAATATGGTAACTGGCTTCATTAGAGTGAACAAACCAGAGGAATGACAGTATGGGAAAGACATAAGTCACAGACTTGTGCAACCTAATCTTGGACACAACAGCCCTCCACTCTTGCCATCTTCTACTAGCTATGAGCAAGTCATTAGGTCCAGCCTGTGCTCAAGGGCATGGAATTGCACAAACACCTGAAATAAGGAAGCTGTGACCATTGTGAGCCATTTCAGAAGTTGCCTGCTACAGAGGTAGTACGAAACTTATTCAAACTGAGACACAGAATACTAAATAAATTTACCCAACATCTGTATTTACCAAATACCATCAATACTAATAATAGTTAACCTTTACTGATTTCTTCATATGCTCATAATTATTGCTATGTGCTTCTATGCATTATTTCATTTAATCCTCTCAGACACCTTTTGAAAAAATCATATTTCAACCCCACTTTACAAATTGGAAAACTGAGACTCTGCTCAGATAATAGAGCCTATTGGTTGTGGAGCTGGGACTTAATTCCTGGCATCCCGACTTTGGATCCTATGCTTGTAGGAACAGTATCATACTGAAATGGGTACATGAACTAAATCTTAAGTCAATGTTAAATAGCTATCAAGGACATAGTCCATATTTTTTATACATATTTTCTTTTATAAGTCTCCATACCAGAATTTAGTCTTGTATTAAAGTCAAGAAAATATTTTTTTTCTCCTCGCATAACTAATGCACTGGTTTCATTTTATACTTGCAAGATAGATATTATCACTTTTTCCTTATGTGACATGATTTCAAAACCAAAAAAAAAAAGTTTCTTTGAGAGTGCATTGTTTTGAAGGCAATACAGCCATATGTATCAAGAACCCTAAAAATATTTATGTTTTTCAGTTTCACAAATTCACATCTAGAGAATAAATACAAATACACATGTAAATATGTACAAATGTACTATATAAAATTTCTAATGGTAGTATAGGCTATGATAAAATAAAAAAAATGCCAAACTTTGAGGTAGTTCAAGATATTAAGAAGTTATGATAAAATATTATTTAGCCATTTTAAAGGATATTGTGAAAAAATCATGAGAAAATTATCGTGCATTAGCTAAAAAATATCACACAACACTTAAATGAAACATAAACTCACCTATGAAATGAAAGTTGATAGGAAAATTGACCAAAAGAAATATGCAAAACTGTTCTACAGAGGTTACTTATGAATTATGAGAGTAAAAGTTCTTCCACTTTAACCTTTACTGAGATTTATCATTTTGAAAACAAGGGAATAAAATTGATCAGACAAACTTAAAATATATTCCCAGAAGAATGGACAATTTCCTCTTTTTTGTCACATAAACCCCATTCTCCTTGTAACCTGTAAAGATTTCATTCTTGGAATTTTAAGAATTTATTTTAAACTGACTTAGCTGTCTGTCACTCCTACTAGATAGACAGACAGTACCTTAAGGGTAAATATTCCATCTTATGAATCCTCAGTGCGTGGCGTAATGCCTGGCACAAAGTAGGTGCTTAAGGAATGTTTCTTGGAAGAATGAAAAATAAATGAGTCTACATGGTTGACATTTTTGTTTATCTTCCCTTCTGTTGTTCTGATATTTTATTTCATTAATATTTATGTATAACAGAGCTCAACTTAAATCCTTTTTGGAAAAAATGATGAATAAAATAATTTTAACTTTTTACATAGATTTTTATGGATAAAAGAGCCTAAGACTAGAGCCTCGCCCTCCCAATTCTGAACAACTGTAGTAGTTTCTACATTTCTCTCATCAAGTAGATATTGGAGTGTCATGGCAAAAGAATTATGTCTTATTCATCATTCATTTTCTTTACCCAAGAACTCAACCCAATTTCTGCCACAAAGCAAACACTTATAAAAGGTGACAAATTGGATTGCTGAAATGAATACATGCTCTGAGAAGAGCTGGATTCAATTCATGTCTTTAAAAAATTATCTTTACCTCTATTTTACATTTGTAGGGAACTATAAAAATGTAAACAAGAAAATGGGTCATTATTCCGATATACAGATTAGTCCTGAGGAAAGAAAAGTAGAAATTGAACTTTGTTGGAAAATTCTAATGGTAACGAAAGGGACTGATTCTTTCTCACAACATTTCTATTTCCAATGATAACAAACTGTTAACAATTTCTTGTAATTTCTAATAGAAAAGAAATCCATACGCTAAAATACAAATAACTAGTTACATTCCTTAACACAGTTGTTTTTCAACTTTAGCAAACATCAGAATCACATGGAAGGCTAGTTAAAGCGTAACTTCTGGGGCCCAGACCCAGACTTTTGGATTCATTACATCTGGGGTGGTACCTAGAATATGCATTTCTCAGGTGATGGTCCAAGTATTATACTTTGAGAACCACTAATTAGCACAATTTACAAAACAGATAATAAAATGCACATTGCCTTGTCATTTGCTTATTCATGCATAGCATATCTTTTAAATCCAACACAGAGGTGTCCAGAGTTTGAAGGAAACAAAAAGTTTAAAGGAAATGGGAGAAAATTAAGACTAAAAGCTTTGTATGGTCTGAACCTTGAAAAATGGCTGAATAAAATATAAGGCATATCTAAATTACATTGTGGAGGGTGCCTGGGTGGCTCAGTTGGTGAAGTGACTGCCTTTGGCTCAGGTCATGATCCCAGGGTTCTGGGATCAAGCCCCACATCAGGCTCTCTGCTCAGCAGAAGACTGCTTCTCCCTCTCCGTCTCCCCCTGCTTGTGTTCTCTCTTTTGCTGTCTCTCTCTCTGTCAAATAAATAAAATCTTTAAAAATAAAAAAAAATAAATTACATTGTAGAATGAATGTCAAAGTTTTCTTTTTCCTTTGAACTGGTTCCTTTTAGGAACTACCATTTTTATAAAAATCTACTTTCTCATCTTTCTTTCACATTTTTGTACTGTCAAAAATTGAGCATGCTTGCTTTTACAGGGAAGGTTATGCTCTCTTTTAAAATAACCATACTAATTTAAAGGATCAGCACACAGACAGCTGCAATTTCTCATTAACATAAAAGAACAGATTGGATTGATCCTATGATTCCTGAAGTGTGTTTTAGGTTCTGTATTTTTCCATGATTAAGGAAGCTCTGAACTTTTTCATATGAAACTTCCCACTCCCCATTACTTGAAGGTGAAGCTCCCCGTAACATTCTCTTTTCGTATGCATAAAATATTTAACAGACTTGTACCATGTGATTGAAAGAAATATTTAGCAAAATTTGGTGAACATACCATCTAAAGCTAGCTTACTTTTAAGATTACACAATACCATCTTTATAAATTGGTAATCATGTGGTTGACTACATTTGAAGAAGCTTACAAATTGCCAAGATATATGAAATAAGTTTAGAGCGACCATGTAATTGTGATGAAATTTGGAAGCTTGATAGTAATCCCAAAAGGAGAATTGAAAAAATTAAATTAATTTTCAACTCTACTGAGAGACCTCAGAGTGAAAAGAGGAGAAAGAAGAAAGTCAAAACTCTCACAAATAAGCCAACCTCAGGAGAAAAGGGAAGGGACAGGGGGAAATTTACTCGGTTACCATACTAAGTATCAACATATTTTATATAATTAAAACATTATTAGTACAACAATTGTTATAACAATTGGTTAAACAACACGTTCAATAAATGTTAAAGTAATAATATTTTTGTTATTTTTTGTATGCTGTAACAGACTATACCTTCAACAATCTTATAAAATCAACTCAGTTTAAAACCTTAGTTATGTTAATGAATATACAATCAATTCATTATTGTATATATTGAATATACAATATTCTGTATGCTATTGAATATACAATAACTCACCCTACTTGGAGGTCGTTCAGTGATGACATTTCAGTGCAGTAAAATTCTCTCAGTTTTCAAAAAAAGGCTACTATGCACTATAAGCTATGATTTCAGTGTAGTAAAAATATATGTATATATAATATATGTGATATTATATATAAGGGAAAGATGCAGATAATACTTTAATGTCCAATTTTCTCTTGTTAAAGACTTACTAGGGATGTACTAAGAACTTTTATAAATGCTAGTAACTACTCCTTTCAGCAATGATAAAAAGAATAAAATATAAAACTTAGATATATGTGCAATTAAATTTTTGTGTATGAAAATCAGAGACAAAGAATGAAGATATCAAGTATTTATGATGTTAGCAAAGAAGATGTGAATACATTTTCCCTTCAATTTTTAACTTCTATTGATATTTGAAATTAGTGTATAGAAAATAGGATCTCATGACAAAGAACCTTAAAAAAGCCTCAAGGTTTTTTGTTTCTTTTTTCCCAATTAACTTAGTATATTGTCCTTAGTCTAAGGTCTGACTCTTGTAGGCAATGAATCTTGTTTTTACTGGCAGAGGAAGAATAGATTGTCCTTTATGGATGAAATCTTGTTAATCAAAATCAAACATGAATAAGAAATCTGAGTTATTAATTTAAAATTAGTATTATAACTGATATGTAGAACTCAACAATCTTGTTAACACAAAGAGTGAATTCTCTCCCTGTAGGCATTGGAAGTAAAATTATAATCAAAGTTTGGAGATGAGCATGGATCAAGGGTGATTCAAATACTTAATGACATGAAGTAATGACAAATGTACTCATTTTCTTAATAGCTATTACCAACCCTCTTGTGCCCTCTTATAAAACTATCTTTATTGAATCTCATGTCACCCAGACCTCATTCTTGTTACTGATTGACCTCCCACAGTTCACTCCTTCACATTCCTTGAGGACTCTGGCCTCTGGCTTATACAATTTCTTTCCACCATTAATTCCACTATCTTCCTGGACAATTTTAGAGTGTGTGGGAAAATAAACATCCATACCTTAACTTTAGACCACTGTGACTTTCTGAACCCCAGTGAACTTCTCACCTTCTGTACTCCTGCATCACTAAATTGTTTCATTAACCAGAGTCACAGTATCCATTAAATTTCTGAGACCTAAATTTTTATAGCCCATTTTTTTTAGGCTGTAGTACTCTACACTACCAGAATGTTCATTCCCTTAACTTATAATTCTCCAACCTCAACCATATTTATACCATTTGCTAGAAACTTACCCCCTAACCTATATGGCCTTTTTAAAAATTTGTTTTAACCACTATGAGCATGATGGCCATTTATCTTGGTTTGGCTGGAGACAGATTCAGTTTACTCCTGTTTTCCTGGCATCCTGATGGTTGTCTTCTTTTCCTCTTAAATATGTCCTAGTTGGGACTTTTACTCTTAAATATGTCCTAGTTGATAAATTACACTGTCACCCAACCATGAAACATAAAATCCCTTTCTCCCTATTATCCTAATACTTTTATCTCATTATTATTCCACGGTAACTGCTTTGAATTGATGTCACCACATAATTTAGCCCCTCCTTCATGTTAGCCTCTGAGTGTGCCTGGATAAAATGTCCCAGAATTACATATCGAAGCCAATATAAATTCCTGTTCTCTCGTTACATATGCAACCCTAATACTCTCCATGAATCCTCTGAAAAATCTCTTAGCCAGATTCCTCCCTCATTGCTTTAAGTGATTCTTCCAGACTTTGAATTTCAAACTCTCTACCCACAAAGCGGCTGTCTCAACCCCAGGCAAAATCTGTTTTCTACCTCATTAACACAATAAAACCAATAGGTTTCTATATTGTCCTCCCTAATTTTTACAAAATGTGTAGCCACTCATTTATTCACTTCCCAACTTCCTTCCCTTATCAATGGCAGTGACATGCTTCTCCAATGCACAGTAATCCCTGCACATGGACTTTGATTTCCATCCTATCCAAGTTTCAACTACTTTGCTCCATCAATCTAGCTATTTCCTTCATTATCAGCATTTGTTATGTTGGATTTTTGTCCCACACACATGCATTCAACAGATTCTATTCAATATAAAAAAAAATCAGTATTCTATATTAAAAAGAGATTTGTCTTAAATCACAGTCCCTCCATTGGTGACTTCTTTGTCAAACTAAGATGAGACTTCAAAATGATTAATCAGCTCTGTATCCACTTCATTACCCCCCCATTTATACCTTAGCCCACTATGCTCTGGCTTCTGCCCTCTTCACTCTATAGAAAACAGCCTCTTCATCATGGCATCTGTATTGTCTTCGCTAAAATCTCCCATTCCTTCACTGCCTTAAAATATTTTCTTCTGATTTTCTCCTACATCTCTGGCTTACATTCAGTTACTTTCACTGGCTTTTTTTTTTCCTACTCACCTCTTTCATATCCATGTTCACCAGGGCCCAATAATGATGCTGTTCTTTTCCCTTTCTATTCATTGCCCCTGCTACCTCATCAAAACTGGTGCTGATTGCTCAAATGCTTATTTTAATCATTTTCATACAGGTTATGAACCAACATTAGAAGTCATATCTATTACTGAGAGTAATAAGGTGCATCAGCAACTCATGTTTGACCTCAGTCCTTTCCCGAACACTTCTCCACCATTCAGTGCTATTCAGTACTCATTTTGTCAAAAGACTTCAGCTGTTAATAGTTCAGACAAGAAAGCTAGTCTTTTTCTTTAGCTTGTAAATAAGAATACTTTACCCCCAATTTTTTAACTGTGATTTTTATGCCAGATATAATTTATATATACTTAAATAAACATGCATGTAACCTCCATAAACAGTAATTTATCTTCATGAGCATCATCAACATCAGGAACTTTTGGAGGATTACTTAAGTTTTATGGGAGATTAACATATAGCTACAAAACTGATAAGATTGAAAATATCAGTAACACTTTATTATCTTAGAATGTATTCAAAAATGAGTTTTAGGAAAAATAGGTTTTATCTATTCTTTTTAATAGTATGTGGCAGGGGAGGATGCCTTTTCCACCCACTGTAGATAGAAAGATGCCCTGCTAGAGCATTAAGATGTCAATTCCAGCCCCTCCGCATTGTTCAAAGTACAGAAGTATGCAATGTATGGAGAATTATTTTTAACATAATGATAATAACCATAAAAAATAGGTTAAAATATTAGCAGATTCTTGGAAATCAAGAAATGCCATAAGAAAGTGTATGTGTATTGGTCATATTGGCATGTTGACACATTTATCTATAGCACTTAAAGAATTAAAGCCTAGGTATCCCAAGATTTGTGTACCTAGTTTGAGGATTACAATTTTCAGGATTATTCTTTTCTAAAATATCCAGATATCTTATAGCAAATGACTTAATATTTATCTCAGACATTGATATGCTGTGGAAAGGGAGCAAAAAAAAAATAGAATATTTATCAGAAACATTCTCTTCACATGTCTAATTTTGTCCCTTGCAAAAAATAGCATGGCAGAGAAAGCATTCATTTTAATTTTGAGCACCTAATAAGCTTTGCTTTTTCAAGTCTTGAACTATTTTTCAAATTGTACTATAAAAATACCCCTATTTATCTTAGCCTCTAAGTACTTGTACATTGAAAATACATAAATCATCTGAGAACTAATAAAACAAATGCAGCCCAGAGGAAACTCAAGGAAATAAAAGCATTGTTTTAAAGACTCACACACAAAATCTCTATTGGACTGGAAGTAAAAGACTGCTTGCTTTCAGCATAACTGAGTTCTGTGTGAAGGGATCACACTGTAATGGCTACAGAAGGTTTTATCTGTCATGAAGGAGAATAGGAATCAATATATTCTACAAGACTTTAGAGATCATATTCTGACTGTAGCTGGGGGACACAAAAAGTAGCTGGGGGACAGGAAAGTGGCCTGAAGAAAGATAACACCAGATCTTGATAAGAGGTCCAGGATATCCTTTATTTTAATACCCTTATCAGGTGTATTGTGCTTTTTTTTCCCCTCAGAATTAAGTAAATGGTCTTATTTGTAATGGTCTAGATTTTCTTTTCTGTCTTAAACTCTTTACTAGAAAAGGAACCATCAAGGCAGGAAAGTATAAACAAAAAGTTATGAATATTATACATATATATTCCATTAATATAGTGTAATATCACAAATATTAGATAGGGTAAACATGACCTTTATAGCATTTCACATTCCTTCCCCAAGATGTCAAAAAATACCTAGAGAACTTTCACTGTCATTGTCCTCATTAGCTCTGATTTTCTACCTGTTTTCTATTCTTTGTTATGACTTATTGCTCTTCCTTTACCTTTAGCTCAAATTGACCCAAAAGGTGACAACATGTTCTTCTTTATCAGTCCCATAACTGAGTCCTCAGATCACCAACACCTGTATCCTCTAAATGTTAATTATACTTAAAAATATAGGATCACTGGTCTAGAGGGAATATACCTCAACATAATAAAGGCAATATGTAAAAAACCCACAGCCAACATCATACTCAATGGTGAAAAGCTGAGAGCTTTTTCCCTAAGGAAATAGACAAGTATATAAGGAATAAGACAAGAATATCAACTCTCACCATGTTTATTCAACATAATACTAGAAGTCCTAGCCCCAGAAATTAGACAACATAAAGAAATAAAAAGCATCCAAATTGGTAAGGAAGAAGTAAAACTCTCACTATTTACAGATGACATGATAATATATATAGAAAACCCCAAAGACTCCACTGAAAAACTACTAGAGCTGATAAGTGAATTCAACAAAGTTGTAAGATAAAAAATTAATGCACAGAAATCTGTTGCATTTCTACACACCATTAATGAAACACCAGGCAGAGAAATTAAGAAAATAATCCCATTTACAATTGTACCAGAAACAAGATAATGCCAAGGAATAAACTTAGACAAAGAGATTAAAGAATTGTACTCTGAAAACTACAAAACACTGATGAAAGAAATTGAAGATGACACAAAGTGAAAGACATTCCATGCACATGGATTGGAAGAACAAATATTGTTAAAATGTCTATACAACCCAAAGCAATCTATACATTAAATGCAATCCTTATCAAAATACTATAGCATTTTTCACAGAACTAGAACAAATAATCCTAAAATTTGTATAGAACCACAAAAGATCCTGAATAGCCAAAGCAATCTTGAAAAAGAAAAGCAAAACTGGAGGTATCACAATTCCAGACTCCAAGTTATATTACAAAGCTATAGTAATCAAAACAGTATGGTACTGGCACAAAAATAGACATGTAGATCAATGGCACAGTATAGAAAACTCAGAAATAAACCCAAAACTCTATGGTCAATCTTCAACAAATGAAGAATGAATATAAAATGGGAAAAACAACAACAGTCTCTTCAACAAATGGTGTTGGGAAACTGGTCAGCTACATGTAAAAGAATTAAACTGGACCATTTTCTTACACCATATGCAAAAACAAACTCAAAATGGATTAAGAACCTAAATACAAGACCTGAAACAGAGCACAGGCAGTAATTTCTCTAATATCGGCCATAACATCTTTCTAGATATGTCTCCTGAGACAAGGGAAATAAAAGCACAAATAAGCAATTGGGACTAGATCAAAGTAAAAAGCTTCTATATAGCAAAGGAAACAATCAACAAAACTAAAAGGCAAACTACAGAATGGGAGAAGATTTTTGCAAATGACATATTCAATAAAGTGTCAGTATCCAAAACATATAAAGAACTGATACAACTCAACACCTATAAAACAAATAATCCAATTTAAAAATGGGCAGAAGCCAGGAACAGACATTTGTCCAAAGAAGACATCCAGATAACCAACAGACATATGAAAAGATGTTCACCATCACTTGTCATCAGGGAAATGGAACTCAAAACCACAATAAGATACTACCACACACCTGTCAGGATGGTTAGAATCAAATACACCAGAAATCACAAGTGTTGGGAAGAATGTAGAGGAAAAGGAATCCTCATGAACTGTTGGGAATACAAACTGGTGGAGCCACTATAGAAGACAGTAGAGAGTTTCCTCAAAAAATTAAAACTTGATCCACCCTACATTCTAGTAATTGTACTACTGGGTATTAACCCCCAAAATGCAAAAACACTAATTCAAAGGGATACATGCACCCCTATGTTTATTGCAGCATTATTTACAATTGCCAAAATATAGAGGCAACCCAAGTGTTCATAGATAGATGAATGGATAAAGAAGAAGTGATATATATATATATATATATACACACACACACACACAAATGGGATATCATTCAGCCATAAAAAATAATGAAATCTTCCCATTTGTAACAACACAAATAGAGTTAGAAATCATAACACTAAACGAAATAAATAAGTCAGAGAAAGACAAACACCATATGATCTCACTCATATGTGGAGTTTAAGAAATAAAACTAAGAGCAAAGGAAGAAAAAGAGAGAGAAAGGAAGAAACAGACTCTTAATTATAGAGAACAAAATGATGGTTAAGAGAGGGGAGGTAGGTGGGGGGATGGGTGAAATACATAATGGGGATTAAAAAGTACATTTATCATGATGAAAAAATAAATAAATTAGAACACTGGGAAAAGCTTATACTTAACTAATCTTCATAACAAATGGCAAAAAAAAATAATCACACATTACACATCTCTGTTCTTTGAAGTCTTTTTGGCTATGTCACCACTCATAATGACAGTCTCAACTTTTCTGGAATAAGCCCAGGTTTTTAACTCCGTTTTTATTCTCCATTTCTCTCTTACTGCTCCTTCTCCCACCTAATGGTGCTGGGATCACTTTGCAGAACAGTTCACCTCAGTCTAGCTCCAGTTCCTAAATTCAGCAAAACGTCTGCATTTGCATATCCTAAATCTTTTCAAATGCCTAACTGACCCAGCATGATCTTCCTTTTCTATCTTCTTTTAAAGGATTTGCTACCTTAAAAAGTGGTCTCTCAAAATAGAAGTGTTTTCCTCTGATGCATATAAAATGTAAATATTTCCACTTCTTAAAAAATGATTTTTGCTAACCAGTATCTTGAATTAATTTAATTCACACTATCCTAAGATATAGGTATTAGTATTCTCATTTAAGAAGTAAGCAAACAGGACACCTGGGTGGCTCAGTCGTTAAGCGTCTGCCTTTGGCTCAGGTCATGATCCCAGAGTCCTGGGATGGAGTCCCGCATCGGGCTCCCTGCTCGGTGGGAAGCCTGCTTCTCCCTCTCCCACTCCCCCTGCTTGTGTTTCCTCTCTTGCTGTCTCTCTCTCTGTCTAAAAATAAATAAGATCTTTAAAAAAAAAAGAAGTAAGCAAACCAAGATTGACAGAGATTGAGAAATATTCTCAAATGTCTCCCAGGTAGCAGGTGTCTAGATTTGAACTGCTATAGCTATCAGTCCAAGTACTGGATTTCTCTAAGGTCCTTTAATCCAGAAGGAGATTTTTCAAGCCACTTTTTTGTTTATATAAAAGTAACTGTATGTTCTACCCATCAGAAAGTCTGGTACTGGAAGGGGCATGAAGTGGAATTAAAATATAAAATTTGAAGGGTTCGACTGAAACTGAAATATAAAAAAATATAAAAAAATAAAAAAATATAAAACTGAAAGAATACCAGAGTTAGTAGTCTTGAGAAATTGATGGGGTATAACTTAATCTCTTTCCTGAAAGTTCCAATACGATGACATGATTTATTAAATGAAGTGGATATGTGATTGGGATGGGGTCTTCCAGAATAGACAAGAGAAATCTCAGGTCCTTTGATTCTTCTTACATCAATCGATTCCAACTTAGTTAGATAACTGACTCCTTAAACTCTTAGCCACTATGTGATACTGCCTCATATACTTTTAAATGTAGCACATGGCTCCTATAAATGTTGAAAAGCACTTAAAGACCCACTAGGGAAAAATTATTAAAAAGTCAATGACCTGTTAAAAAGTTGATGAGAGTGAAGTTTATTGATTTTGTGTGTATGGATGTATGCAAAGCCACAGTTGCTAATTTCAAAACAACTCCCTGTAAAGCATGAAAATATTGTTGAACAACTCTGTCCTCTCTAGTGTGTTATATGGTATAGGAGGAGGAGTCAGTTTTTTGAAGTCAGACAGGTCTAGGTTTGAGTCCTGACTCTTCTGCTCTTGACTGGGACAGTATAAACAAGTTAGTCTCTGTGACTCTTTCTTTATCCATAAGCCTATGGATGGCAATCAGTGAATAGCGGTATCTCACTGCAGTACTAATGATGCTGAATTATTTTTCATCTTCATCCCATACCCTATATCTTCTTTGATTAAGTGTTCAAATTTTTTGTCCATTTTCTAAAATGAGTGTTTTCCTTATTATTGATTTGGGGAATTCTTTATCCTAGATACAAGTCCTTTATCAGATATATGATTTGCCAATATTTTCTCACAGTTAGCGGCTTGTCTTTTCATTTTCTTACCATCAACATTTAAAGAGTAGATATTTATAATTTTGATGAATTCCAATTTGCCAACTTGTTTTTTTATGGCTTGTGCAACTTCTTGCTTGGTCATTCTTATTATTATCTGTAATATGGACCAATATAATATTTTATGGAATTTCCCGATGGCCTAGGTTCCTAGGGACTATATTTTTGACAGAGGGTAGGAGAGTTAATTTAGCAAAACCATAAATGTTCATGTAACCATTCCAAATTTATGTAAAACGCTTCTAATCCTCCTTTTCGATTAGTATATAAAAGAATACTTCTGTCAGACCAGTGGCCACATGACATGTTCCTGAGATAATGTTAATTTGCCCTCGTAAAGATATTACATTTAGCATAACACCTGCAATTGGGTTACTGTAAGAAAATTCAGGAGAATCCGAAGATTCGAGGTTTTTAAATTCATAATATCTCAGGATCCCACTTCTTCCCTACAGGGTCCTGACATCGGGGTAGGAACCTCCTGACCTTAACATTTAATATCTTCCCAGGCTCTGCTACTCTTATGATCGTGCGATCATCATCTTGTTCTGCCTTTTCTCTTTAAGTATTGAAATTATGGACTCTCTTTATTTACTCCCAAGGTCCTCTTGTTTTCATCCTTTGCAGTTAGTTGGTGATTCATCACTCTTAGTCTTTTATTATCTTCCTCCAAATCATTATTTCCAGAAAAAGCAGTTTAGTTCTCTAATTCTCATAGTATTATTTACCCTACCTTCCCCAAATGTCTGGTACACATCATTCATCAGTACACTCTTGATATCCTCTTCTGATTCACCACAAGTGTAACTATTAACAAATGCACTATTACTGCTTAACAGGTGGTATCAGTGTTCGCTTCCCACCCGTGTCAGGACCCTCACTGCCCATTGGCCAGTGGGCTATTGGCCAGTGGGCTTTAGAGCCCTACAATCTAATTTCAGAGTCAATTTCCTTGGAACACTGCTAGCACCAACTATCTGAAATGGAGTGACTAGGAAACAGACTCTGAGACCGAGATCTGCATGCAAGAGTTTTGAAGAAAAGTATTCTTGCAAACACCTATGGAGGACAGAATGAAAGAAGATTGGGCAGAAGAAGAAATTTAACTGCAACACAGCAATAACAAAGGTCCAGCTGAACGCATGGGGAGCTCTGGCCCTTAGGTTAGTTGTTTATTAATTTATTTAAAATAATAATAATAAAGACATTATATGTTAAAATAAACAATGAGTTTTCATGAGAAGTAACTATGATTTGAAGACAAAAGATTTAGTGAGAAGAGTGGCATTTCATATATTTTTGTAAATGTCTTTAATTTCTCGTTAAACAGAGAGAAGCTGGAGCTAATTTATTGCCATGTGACATGTCATGTAACTTCTAGAAATTTCCATTGTAAATTCATGAAAGAATGAAAGTGAAAAAGTCAAATAACATACTAGTATTCTTATAAACAATATTTTGGGTTTTGGAGACTATTAGGGGCCCATGGACCATGCTTTGAGAACCACTGCATTATACCATGCTCTGAAAATGAATGCAGTTGTTATTGCTAGTCTTTAAAAAAAAATACCCCCATTAGTCTACCTCTCTTGATCCTTACAGCTGGTTGGGTTAATGAATTTATGGAGGTTATTAGGGAGGTTTCCAAATATTCTGATTCTCTTCTCCATCTAGGAACAGGTAGAATAGTATTATTCTGTCCCCTTTGAAGTTAAGTGTAGATATATAATTTCCCTTAGTTAATAAAATTCAGTCTGAGTAGTGTGTGTTGCTTTCTGGGGAAACTGAGAAGACAGTATGCAATTTGCTGCATTCTGTTTTTCCGGCCTTGAGTTTCTGAGTGTTGACAATGAGCAGAACCCACATGCTGATGCACATATTAAGTCACTGAGATTGGGTGGGTATTTGTTATAATAGAATAACCCATCCAATACTAGCTAAAGCATTCCCTTCCCCCTTCTCTATATGTGTCTATCATTTTGTCTCTCCCTTCCCCAGCCCCACAAGTATGCCTCAACAGTACTCCCAAGTTTTAGATCCAGGCCCAGTCCGACTTGAACCTAAGCCAAATATAGGTGTGGATGTAGTATTGTGAACTTTAATGTGTGCAGTACTTAGTGAAGTAATGCTGCTTTCCCACTAAGCTCCTCACTTCTTGGAGATTTACTTATTTGGAAAGTCACAGGAGGTCGGGAGGGGGTGATTGTCAGAAAAGGAATTGTGCGTTCTATGTACATGCATGTAATACCATCCAATACCTTCAAAATCCAACCTCAGTTGTAACATTAGACTTTTAGCAACTATCCAGAGAGGACAGTCGTGCCATATGCTAATACTTGAAAAGTTTGTGTCCTGTATTTTAAACAGGTATATTTTACATGTGATTGTGTTACAATAAAGGAAGAGGTGCTGGGTTTTCTGCACATTAAGGTCAAAAAATGCAGAAAAAGCCAACCTTATAGGAAATTTTCAGATAAATGGCAAAATCTTTTAAAGATTTAGAAATATAAATCAGTGGTTGGAGATGGCAATTCTGTTGCTATTGCCTCTGTGTGAAAGCTTACAGATACATAAAGAATCTAGTTGTCAGCAAATCTGGTCTACTTTGTGACTGTGTGTGTGAGAGACAGAAAGATAAATACAACAATGTAAACTTTCTTATGTACTTAGACTTGAGTTTCTAAAGAAAAATACAGTAGGAACTAGGTACCTACACCCTGATGTGATATACTAGAATATGTAGGTTGGTCTTGACAGAAGATTGTGAAATTAATTTAGTCAGCATTAGCCCATGAATGACCTTGAGTCTATATAAAATAAGGCAAAGTATTACTTGAGCAATTGAAGAGCCAAGAGTAGTACTTTCTTTGGAGTAAGATATTTTTAGGTTCATTTGCAAAACTTTCACAAGAGGGGTGGGTAATTCTCTCTCACTTCAGGGGTCCAAGAGGATCACCTAGAGAACCTGATATATATTCCCTGAAGTGTGAGGAACTGGTATCTGACACATCCTGGAAAATTGGAAGTCTAGAGCCAGTAGTTAATAAGCCACTGTGACATAGCAAAGTAAAGATGGCTATTTTCAGAGTAAAAGGCAATGCCATGTTCCATTCATATCCAACATAAGCACGATGTGTTCCCAGAACAGGCAGCTGCACCAGGCCACCCTGAATGGAATTCTGCCCAAGAGGAGAGTAGAAGGGACAAGTGAGTTCACCAGAGAGGAATTTCAGAAACCAGGTAGCAGAAAGAGAAATTATGAGGGGTCAGAGGAAGCATGGTTTGCTTCAAAGAACTGTAAAAGAGGAAGAGGAGAAAAGGCCCCCAGAGAAACATTCCCTCCTCCCCCAGTGCTGGAGACAAACACTAGGATCTCCACACCCAGAAGAAATCACTGCAGGAGTCAATATGGCAGTTCTTGATGGAGGAAGAGATTGAAGGAGAAGGAGAGAAGGGCTCTCAGCACCTACTCCACCCACAGGTGTACAAAAATAAAGTGGACTATAGCAGAGCAGAGAAGTACTAAATTGGAGAAAAGTCTACAAGTTTGACACTATACTGGACATGTATTCTTTATCAAAAAAAAGGAGAAAATTTATTTACTTCTTAAAAATGATGAATGACTGGGATTTCATCCAGGGACAGAGAAAAATGAATGAAGAGGGAAGGTTTATAAGGGCAGCGGTGAGGAGAAAAATGATATGGTTATTCCTCCCCAAATAGACAGGGTAAATAAAGTCATATGCCTTAATACCCTGATAGAAATGCTTCATTTTAAAAGCAATAAGATTATTAATTTCATTCCAGGCTAAAAATGAACATCAGCATTTTTGTTTATTTTCTTCTTTAACTTATAACTAGATCATTGACAAAAGTTTCAGACTTCCTTTTATGGAATATCTACTAGAAAATTTTTGTCATTTTAAATGTACTTTGAATTTATTAACTTCTAAGTCCATAAATAGTTGTCACAGCTAGCTTTAAAATTTTGTAAATCAGTAGTACTTCGGGCTAAAATATTATATATTTTACATTCATTTTTTGAGATGCATTCAGAATTTAAAAATTTCAGTTTGGGCCCAGTTTACCTTATTTAAGAAAATTTCAGTTTCATATTTTCTATTTTCCACTCTAGGATAGCAGATTTTTATGCTACTACCCTGTGTTATATAGTTTGAGCTTTTTATCACCTGGGTTCCTTTTTTGATACCCTGTAATTGGTATCATTCAGTTAGTGGGAGTAAGGGAGAGAAACCTAATAGAAAGAGATTGCAATGAATGGAAATCGGTCCTTAACATAAAGAAGCTTTATCTTTTTCTGCATCATTTGATGCAGCATTCTAAAATTCAGGCAATAATCCAGAATAAAGGCAATTCATAACCTATACAGAGACCCAAGGAACATTTTCTTCTCTCCAAATATGGCTCTTAAAAAATGCTATTTCTATGTTCTGTCCCATTTAGGTTCTCTGTGGATATTTTGAATTAGCAGGGGGAATTAGTGAGGATACAAGAGAAGTCATACTGTTTTTTACCTTCATTGGCACTAATAAATCCTGTTGTGTGCAAATGAGCTTAAAATTCTCTATGCAATTAGCTTTCCATTTTACCTTGAATGTTTTAGTGCAGACTGTTAGCTAATCAAGCTGGAAAATTGAAATAGAGTATACATAAAATTGTTTATGAGTAATATTATAAACAAGCAGGGCAGATAGCACTGTACCTATTTTACTGCTGTAATAAAATAAGCAGTGATATCAGCATTGCATCCATTTAGGTGTAATTGTACAAATTGCTAACTAATCAGATGAGAAACACAATAGTTGAAAGACCAGTGTTCTTTCTATATGCTATTATCTTTGTGTATTTAGCTATATGTGTAAAGGATTTTAAGTCTTCAACACAAAGAATATGTGAATACAGATGTACTTTTAAAAGCATTTTGATATAAGAAAGTGAATTTGCATTTTTTCTTTTTTTTTTTTTTTTTTTTGGCAATAATAGGTCTTGGGCACTTCTTTAAAAATGCAGGCTTGGACAAATGCATAATTTTCACTGAAAAAACAAAACTGTGTTTATGAAGCCAGAAGCACTTATTAGCTGAAAGGATTTTGACATGCTCTACACAGCAGGACCTCAGCTAGAATTGCACAAGTCTGGCAGAAAAACGTGAATTTTTTAAGAAGGTAGAACATTTATGAATATAGGAAGAAATGATATATTTTTAATTTTGTAAGTTTAAAAATTTTCTACAAGTTTTATCTTAGGTTTTATGAACCCTAGTGAGGGCTCAACAATGCATAATCTCTCTTGTCCATGAAAATTTCTATTATGAGAAAGCTTTAAGACATAGAATAACAAGCACGAATTAGGATTGCGTGTCTTTAGAGTAATTCATTTTTATTGTTTCTATCTACTCTTTTTTTATTGAAGTATAATTGATACACAATATTTTATTAGTTTCAGTGTACAATGTATTGATTCAATGTTTGCATATATTTATATGTTGTGAAATGATCTCTACAATAAGTCTAGTTACCATCTGTCACCATATGAAATTAATACAATTTTATTAACCCTATTCTCTGTGCTGTGGATTATATACCCATGACTTAATTATTTCATAACTGGAAGTTTGTACTTCCTGACCCCCTTCACCCATTTCACCCCCAACCCAAACTCTTCCCCTATGGAAACCACCAGTTTCTACTCTGTATCTGTGATTATGGGTTTTGTTTTGTTTTTTGTTTGTTTTTAAATTACACGTATAAATGAAGTCATACAGTATTTGTCTTCCTCTGACTTATTTCACTTAGCATAGTACCCTCAAGGCCCATCCATGTTTCACAAATGGAAGGATTTCCTCTTTTTAAGGGCTGATTTATATTCGTGTGTGTGTGTACAACTTCTTTATTTATCCATTGATAGACACATAAATTGTTTCCATTCTTGATATCCTGGTTATTGTAAATAATGCTGAAATGAACATGGGGTACATATATATTTTCAAATTAGTGTTTTCATTTTCTTTGGATAGATACCTAGTAGTGGAATTGCTGGATCATATGATAATTCTTTTTTAAATTTTTTGAGGAAGCTTCATAGTGTTTCCCGTAGTGGTTACATCAGTTTATATTCCCACCAACAGTGCATGAGGGTTTCCTTTTCTCTAAATCCTCGCCAACACTTGTTATTTCTTGTCTTTTTGATACTAGCCATTGTGACTGGTGTGAGGTGATATTTCACTGTGGTTTTGATTTGCATTTCCCTGATAGTGATGTTGAACATCTTTTCATGTGTTTATTGGCCTTATGTGTGTCTTCCTTGGAAAAACTTTTATTTGTATCATCTGTCCATTTTTATCTGCTTTTATTTTGTTACTGTTGTTGTTATTGAGTTTTGTAAGTTCTTTATATATTTTGGATATTAACCCCTTATCCGATATATGTTTTGCAAATATTTTCTCTGATTCAGTTGATTGCCTTTTCATTTTGTTGATGGTTTCTTTCACTGTTCAGAGGCTTTTTAGTTTGATGTAGCCCTACTTGTTAACATAGCTTTTGTTTTCCTTGTCTTTGGAATTAGATCCAAAAAAACATTTCTCACACAAATGTCAATTTACTTACCACCTGTTTTGTTTTGATGGGTTTTATGGTTTTAGGTCTTAAATTCAAGTCTTTATTCCTTTTTGAGTTTATTTTTGTGTATAATGTAATATAATGGTCCAGTTTTATCAACACCATTTATTAAAAAACTGTTCTTTCATCAATGTATACTCTTGTCTCCTAATTGACCACAAATGTGAGGGTTTATTTCTGAGCTCTCTATTCTGTTCCATTGACCAATGTGTCTGTTTTTATGACAATTTGTACTATTTTGATTACTATAGCTTTGGTTATCAAATTGGTTGTCCAACAGGCTGTCCAATTTGTTGACATATTCTTGTTCATAGTAGTTTCTGATGTTTCTTTGTATTTCTATGTTATCAGTTGTAAATTATCCTCTTTCATTTCTAATTTTATCTATCTGGGCCCTCTTTTATTTTTTTGTTGGTGAATTCAGCTAAAGATTTCCCAATTTTCTTTATCTGTTCAAAGAACTGGCTCTTAGTTTAACTGATCTTTTCTATTGTCTTTTTAGTCTCTCTTTCATTTATTTCTGATCTGAGCCTTATTATGTCCTTCCTTCTACTAACTATGGACTTTGTTCTTCTTTTTCTAGTTGCTTAATGTGTATAGTTAAATTGTTTGAGATTTCTCTTGTTTCTTGAGTTTGCCTCAAGAAACATTTGTCCGAACTCATAGAATATACATTGCTATAACCTTCTTTCTTAGAACTCTTTTCACTGCATTCCATAGATTTGGCTATGTTGTATTTCTGTTTAATATAACTCTAGGTATTTTCTTCTTTGATTTTTTTTATAACACAGTAGTTGTTCAGTAACATGTTGTTTAATCTCCATTATTTATAATTTCCTCCAGTTTTCTTCTTGTAATTGTTTTCTAGTTTCATACAATTATGGTCAGAAAAGATGCTTGATATGTTTTAAATTTTCTTGAATTTACTGAGATTTACTTTGTTGTCTAGCATGTGATTTGCCCAGGAGAATATTCCACATATAGCTGAGAAGAATGTGTATTCTGTTGCTTTTGGATGGAATGTTCTGCATATATCTTTTAAATCTATTTGGCTTAATGTATTGTTTAAAGCAAATGTTTCCTTATTGATTTTCTATCTGGATTATCTATCCATTGATATAATTGAGGTGTTAAAGTTCCCTATAGTCCATAGTTTACATTAGGGCTCACTCTTGGTGTTGTATATTCTATGAGTTTGGACAAAGGTATAATAACATGTATCCACCATACAGAACCATACAGGGCATTTTTATTGCCCTTAAAAACCTCTATGTTCCACTTATGCAACCCTGCTTCCACTGCCAACTCTTGTCAACCACTGATGTTTTTATTTCCATAGTTCTGCCTTTTGCAGAATGTCATATAGTGGGAATCTTACTGCAAGTAGTCTTCACAGATTGGCTTCTTTCATTTAGTAATATGCACTTAAGTTTCCTCCATGTCTTTTATAGCTTGATAATTCATTTCTTTTTAGTGCTGAATAATATTTCCTTATCTGGATGTACCATGGTTTATCCATTCTCCTACCAAGAGTGCTGAATAATAACCCATTGTCTGGATGTACCATGGTTTATTTATCCATTCTCCTACCAAAACTTGGTTGCTTCCAAGTTTTGGCAATTATGAAAAATGATGCTACAAATAGAGGGATACAAGCCATTGTGTGGGCATGAGTTTGCAACTCCTTTAGGAAGATACCAAAAAGTGAAATTGCTGGATTCTGTGGTAAGAGCAGCTTAGTTTTGTGAGGAAACTGCCAAGCTGTCTTCCAAAGTGGCTGTGTCATTTTTCATTACCGACAGCAGTAATTAAGAGTCCCTATTGTTCCATATCCTCACCAGCATTTGGTGTTGTCATTGTGATGGGGTAGTGTGTAGTGGTATCTCATTGTTTTAATTTTGTTTGCTTTTGGGTTTTTTTGCTTGTTTGTTTTAAAGATTTTATTTATTTATTTATTTATTTATTTACTTACTTACTTACTTACTTTACTTACTTACTTACTTACTTATTTCAGAGATGGGTAAGGGAAGAGCAGAGGGAGAGGGAGAGTGAGAATCCCAAGCAGACTCCACACAGAGCACAGAGCCCAATGCAGGGCTTGATCTTACAATCTGAGATCATGACCTGAGCCAAAATCAAGAGTTGGACACCCAACTGACAGCCATCCAGATGTCCCAATTTGGTTTGCTTTTGACTTGGTGATAGACACACTTTTGCCTTAGCTATGTACATATATGGACTGAAATGTGTTAATAAGGTAATTTAGGATATGAGTATAATTTATAATGTGGCTTTCCTGACATTTTAAGTTTCAGGGTGATTCCAATTGGCATATACTAATACCCAAAACTGTGCATTAGGTCAGAATCACAACTTATTAAATTGGAAGTGCTCCCCAAAAAGCCAGAGGCTCATGTAAAACTGAGTTGTGCTTTGGTTCTTAAGTTCTTGATCACAGCTTCAGTGAATGAAAGTATTGAATAAACCTGCAACAGGTTATATATCAAATGATAGCTTTCATCTTTTTAAAATGTCTTGGATAACTATTATCAAATTTAATATCTATGAACTTTTTGGTGAAATAATATGATAAAAGTGATGAAAAACTGTTGGAGAGATATCTCAGTTAATATGTGAATCAATATTGTATAATTTGGTCAGGTCAACCATCTTTAAGAAACTAAACTTCAAAATCTAGGTTTGTTTGACTCAAGGGGTACTTTCTAGTCCTTAGCAACTTTTATTTTTTATTCATTGACACCCTGTTGCTTACAGAGAGCTGTCATATTTGAAATCTAGAATTTTAAGTTTTAAAAACTTTTAAAATATTTTTCTATCAGGAAAAAATAAGTATTTTTAATTGACATGCACATTAAAGAACATTTTTCCAAATTTACATAGTACTTTTGCAGTATCTATTAAGCACATTAAAGAATATAAATTAGTATTGTATTTTTAGTTAAGTTCGTATTCTATTAACAGGGAAATTGAGATGATGGAGACTAGGGTAAAATCCCCAAATAAAATCATGTCGAATTTGGAATTTCCCACACCAGTGCTTAATCTATTCATATAAATTTTCTTTTTTTTCTTATCTATTATGCGACTAGAGGATGACAACAGATATTCTCTTTTATATTCTTTCTCTTTTGTGTTTTTTTCCCCCACCAGTGTTAATGATAGAAAAAAAGAGACTTCTTAGACAAGAATTTCTTTTTCTAATGAAAATTTGATTACAAACCTTTGTCTTTTGTAATAGGAAATCTCAGTGTTGCTTTTCAAAGTTCACCTGTATTGTAATTACTAACTTACATTCTATTGTTGAAATTCCTTTCCTGTTCTCTCACTTTTCCTGGGTGCCTTAGGAACAGGATGTGACCATGATCCTACCAATTAATATGCATCCCAAGTACTAATAAAAAAATCTTAAATGGGCTGTAAGAACCATCCAGTTGAAACTCAAAGCTTTTCTCACCTTCCACTTACACCAAAATCTTAGAGAAATGACCACTTGCAGTATGGTTTATCAAGTTGGATTAAGGAAATTTTTCTTAGGATTTTTCTCCTGGCTGAGAAATGTATACTTTAACTTGTCCTAGATCTGAATATCTGAAAGATCTGAACTATCTTCCAGGTGAACAGTGACTTACAAATAATACATAGGCCTCTATGTTGGAAAATACATTGAATCATATCTTCATTGATTGGAGTATAAGCAAAAAAAATTATCTTGGTATCTACACAATTACTGTGAAATAAGAGGATGAGAATAATACCTAAGTGTTTCTGAAGAAGTTATACATCTAAAAACAGTCTACTCAAGGCTGAAGAATATAATGACAGAGTTGTTTGGCATCCTCAAGAAACTTGAAAAATAATAACAAACCAAAAATCATAAGAATAAAGGGACTGAGATTAAAAGAGAGGTATATGATATAAAAAAGGATTTGATAACTCAAGAGATAATATGTGAGCATGTATTGGAGGTAGAAAGAACAAGATTTGATTCTAAAAAATCAAATGAGTAATTAAGACCATCTTTAAAAATATAATTGAAAGTAATACAATGAGGGCGCCTGGGTGGCTCAGTTGGTTGAGCGACTGCCTTCGGCTCAGGTCATGATCCTGGAGTCCCGGGATCGAGTCCCGCATCGGGCTCCCCGCTCGGCGGGGAGTCTGCTTCTCCCTCTGCCCCTCCCCCCTCTCGTGTGCGCTCTCTCTCTCTCTCTCTCTCTCTCATTCTCGCTCTCTCAAAATAAATAATAAATAAATCTTTAAAAAAAAAGAAATTAATACAATGAGAGCAATGCGAGAAATGATTAACTACATATGCTGCAATATGAAAATATATATTTTTAAAGATTTCATATACCTCAGGGAGAAACAACATGATATGTCAGAAACAATAATCAATAATATAATTGAAATGCAGAAGAAGAAAAGACTAAGGAATATGTTGATAAAGTAAGTAGCACAAAAATATTTTAAGACCAATTATTATATGCATATAATTTTACATACACACCACAGCATAGACATTGTGTGTTTGTATATATGTATAAAAGACATATAACAATCTCATAAATTAGTTATTGTAAAATGATGGAATTATTGACATTTTGGTTACATTTTTTCCAAATTTTCTACAATAAAATTGAATAATGTTATCATTCAAAAAGATACTCAAACAATGTTTTTCTTTTTATGATGGGCCATTAACTGACTTATAGTTAAACTTGAAGAATTTACATTAGCAAAGTTATAATGAATGTAAAGCAATTTTCTTTAAAGGTTAATCTACTTAACTCTTACTCCCATTTAATTATTGTTATTTAGGTTTACTTGCCTTTGTAAAGGATGTGTGTGTGTGTGTGTGTGTGTGTGTGTGTGTGTGTGTGTGTGTGAGAGAGAGAGAGAGAGAGAGAGAGAGAAACATGCATTCTTCCTGTTTTAGCAAAAAGGTTTCTCACTCACATTACTAGCCAGGCCTGGAACATCCTCTAACTTATGTAAACATGGCTTTTCCTGAGTTTTTTTTTTTCCTCCTCCCTTACTTTTACAATTCTGTCATTTTACATTCTTACTCCAAACTATTTTTTCAATTAACTAATTTGGAAGAAAAAGAAAAAAAAAAGTAATGCTCAGAAAACTTTCACCCAAAGTACACCTTTTCACGTGGTCCAGGCATCTGACCACTGATATTATCCACCAAGTGAAGCTGGAGGCAGGTGCCAGTCAAGATATTCTCATGCCTGATAGTTATGAGTAGCTCACAGGGCAATAGACAAAGATTCCATTGAAATACACCTGTAAAGGAAGTCCTAGGGACAGACTGTGAATACAATGTCCACATTTTTTTCTGTCTCTATTTCAAAAATACCAAAGACACATTGTTACCCTTGGGAGAGAAAGACCAAAGGCATTATCCAGAATTGCTGATTAACTGGCGGCCCAAGAAGACCCCAGATAGGGGCTAGAGACACTGCAGGCAGCTAAATAAAGAGTAGTTGCTCTAGTAACATTTCTGCAGCATGATTTCCAGTCTTGAAATACTCTTGAACTTGATTATCAAAGTCATTCTCTCTCAGAAATCTTGTCAAGATGCCTGGCTAGACCTGGATTGCCTGTGAATTTTTATGAACACCAAAGAGAAATGAAACAAGTGACACAAGAAGAAAGCTATTGAATTTTGCCCACTGCACACTCCCAATATTTTTTTTTTTCTGCCAGTGTTTCCTTAAACTGACCTAAAAGCTTGTAAGAAACTTCTGTCTTAAGTTTCTGATGTGTTACCTTCTGCTTCCAATTTTCCTGAGCATTTAATCAGGTGATAAAACCCCTATTCTTTATTTTTCTCATTTCTATTATGTGTCACCTGGTAATGATATTACTTTTTCCAGCTTAAACAGCTAATGTCCTTAGCTTAGAAAGTAGACGTTTGATCTCTTGTTACTTAGTATCCCAAGAAAGCCCAGTACAGTATCTGCATTCAGGAGAGAGACAGCAGTTGCATGATTAACTGATTGATGAAGAAGATGAGAAGTATTGATACATTACACAAGAGTTTATCACCGACACATAGTAATGCAAGGGAAAAATCACTTAGATTATTCAAGATGAATACACATCCCTTCCTTTTTGGATGGGCCATCTAGTCTGTAATTTCCTCTGCTTGTTTAGCTTTTCTATGACAACCATACCAATGACACATCACCACAAGAATGATTGAAGTAGCATCAATTTTAATGAACTAATGTGCACAATTTAAATTTAGGGCACTTTAAATACTGCTTTTATGGGAGTGTCTTTACATAAGTTTTGTCTAAAGTCAGTTTGTCAGAATGTAGTGTATGCTTTTGTTATAAAAAGTTTCTACTTAAGGAGGGCACCTGATGTGATGAGCACTGGGTGTTATACGTAACTAATGAACCATTGAACGCTACACCAGAAACTAATGATGTACTATATGTTGGCTAATTGAATTTAAATAAAATTGAAAGAGAAAAAAAAGTTTCCACTTCAAGGCGCACCTGGGTGGCTCAGTAGGTTAAGCAGCTGTCTTCGCAAAGTTCAGGTCATGATTCCAGAGTCCTGGGATGAAGCCCCGCGTTGGGCTCCCTGCTCAGCGGCAGGGTCTGCTTCTCCCTCTCTCTCTCTCTGCCCCTCCCCCTGCTCGTGAGCACTCTGTCTCTGTCAAATAAATAGATAAAATCTTAAAAGAAGTTTCTACTTCAAATTCATATTCAAATACTGTCAGCAAGGATTAAGTCAGAAAAAGGTGCAAAGAATAGAGGTGATACTTTCACAATAAAAGTATAATGTTTGAATGCCAGTATTTTGTCATATTCAAAAGGAAGTTGGAAGCAGGACTATGAAAATTTACTAACATATTGTAAAAGGAGATTGATGACCCAGTAATGTGATAGTATGGCTACACCCAGTGTTCTTGCTTGCTTCCTCTTCTATGGATGGCTAAACTGCCTTATTCATTGTTACCAATAAATATTTATTGGACATCCACAAGGTACCTGATATGTAGATATGGATTCATATAGCAGGAATGTGCCTTATCCTCTCCCTAATATATTTTGGAAAAGCCTAGTTAGTGTGAATTTTAGAATTATTGCAGTCTTAGACAACTTGTGCATTTTTAATTACTAGGCTTATTTGGTCTACCACAGTCAGGTTTAAGGTAAATGGCAAAGAAAAGAGGAAAATATTCAGGAAAATACATATATATGTATCTCCTTTAGGTGGGCAGATAACATATAAAAAGAGCCCCTCCTGCATTGGTACCTTTTTATAAACCAAGTAAAATCACAGGGATTTGTTGTTGTTGTTATTTATTTTTTTTAAAGATTTTATTTATTTATTTGAGAGAGAGAATGGTAGAGAGAGAGCATGAGAGGAGGGAGGGTCAGAGGGAGAAGCAGACTCCCTGCTGAGCAGGGAGCCCGATGTGGGACTCGATCCCGGGACTCCAGGATCATGACCTGAGCCCAAGGCAGTCGCTTAACCAACGGAGCCACCCAGGCGCCCTGTTGTTGTTGTTTAAAATAAATCCTATGCAAAGGGCATAATGCTGTACTCCTAGAGAGTGGGGAAAACACAAGGGCATCCACATATAATGAGAAATTTTTGACAAAGCACCTTTTTTGTTTAGATCACATCAGCATTTGGTCTTGTCCCAGCCATTATACAAGATAATTGAATTATTTAATTTGCAGCTGGATTGTTTTAGTTGTTCCTTCTATAGCTCATTATTGAATGGTTCTTAACTCCCATAAGAATAATTTAGACAAAAGTTCCATCTTTGCTTTACATTGAGCTGAAACTGGCTGCTCTCTGAGTAAATAAACAATCTAGCACCTTAATCACTGTTGTTATCCACCTGAGAACTGCTCTGGGAACACCTCTGTGTTCTGCTACATATGTCACTTTCATTTTCTACAGTAACTTTAATTAGATTGGCATGTGAGAAAGAAGCTATAGACTGTTTTCTTTGAGATGGCAGGGACTAGACATTAGCAACAGTTCTCTCCCTGACTGCTGAAGAGCCTATATGGTTAGGATGAACGTTAACACACACTGGAGAAAGCAGAATCAAGAGATTAACAGGACCCTGATACAGTTCTGATTATAATAGGAAAAGATTTTAGTGATTGTGCCAAAGTAAAACATGAGAAGCAGCCTTTCATTTGCAGACATTCATTAGGTGGAAGAGACACCTCTTTAGGAAATTCTATTAGTAGGATAGTGCATCATAACTTAGCCTAATAAAGGCATCATTATTTTCAGTATTTTATACCAAACCAGAATTATGACATTTAAACTTTTTTATTATTAATTCAAGGAAGATTAGGGACAGTGATAAAACTATGTGTAAAAGCCTAAGTTAGGATTCATGAGAAATGAAAAACAATAGACATAAAATAATGAAAAAACAATTACTACGGTTTAACATTAGCAAGCAATAACATTGTCGAAGGTTAAATTTTGTTATGTTTACAATTTCTCTTTTTACAATGATCATATATAGTTTAAGAAGTATTGTCTTGCAAATTAGGTTTTAATACTGTTTTCTTCTCCTTGATATAAAAAATTATTCACAGGGCTTAAACTAGGCAAAGATAGCAATATTCACAGAAGTTTCCAAGGACAGAGGAAATGAAAATAACAGGTCTGTTATTCAATTAAATAAAACATAAAACTTATAAAATTAATAGATCATTCAACTTTTTCATTTGAAAAGTGTATTGGGATCTCATTCATTAAATTTTGACTATAAGAATTTATTCAAAGAGTACCTTTCTGAAAAATTATATGACTGTTGGTTGCATATCCACATCTCTTCTATCAGTGTAATTTACATTGATTAAAATGGGGTATATTTTATGCTTTATGCTGCTGAATTTTTATGGTTTTGGAGCCAAAGTCCAATTTCCTTGGAAATAGAATTTTAAGTCAAATGTAGGTTAAACATGGGTTCTAATAACAACTCAGCTCTTCCCTTTCTGGAAAAAAAGAAAAGGAAGAAGAAGAAGAATGAATTCCATTCAGCAAACCAAGTCACATAAGCAACAGCCATTTGAATGAATCAGACAAATTTCTTCTCCAAGGAGTATAACTATTTATTCTGAAGTGGTAGCTACCACTCCACAGGGAAGTATGGAAGGGTGAAATGCACATGCAAACTAGCCTTCATGTCTTTAAAGCTTTATGTTTGATTCATGGATGATCCTCTTATCCAAAATCACAATCCCTTAAAGAGAAAATATTAAATATATTTTGGTTGGTTCAGTTTCTTAAACACAGATATCCTTAAAATAAGTAAATAGCTTCACATTCTCATTTTCCATATTCTCTAAATTTTTCCATGTATTAATATAGAATTATATGATTGTGAATTCTGACACTATAGACTACATCTCTAAATACTATTTTTTTGTTTCATATTGTTTCTTTCAGTGGTATGGGGAATAATTTTGGGCTTTAGGTGGAAGAGATTTGGATATGAAGCCCACCACTTTAATACTTTTATAATTTTATTCAATAAACGTAATGAACCTCGGTTTCTTCAAACTTTATAAATAGAAAAATAGTACCAATGTTATGCAGTTTGAGAGAAAAAACCTATTAAGCTTCTGATATACCAAGGCTATCAGTAAATGGTAGCTATTAAAAAGAGACCTCTGTGTAAATTCAATCTCCTGTGTTTAGGAAAAATAATGATATAAATTCTCAAAACATTTTCTAACTCAGGACATTTCAAGCTATCTGTAAAAGTGTTTTTGGGGATCTGTGACACTGTGTACTTGCCTAAATGGTATCTATGAACCCTAAAATGTATATAGTTTATAAATTATTTCAGAATACATATATTCTAGGGGTGCCTGGATAGCTTTTAAGCATCTGTCTTTGGCAGTTCAGGTCATGATCCCAGGATCCTGGGATGGAGCCCTGCATCAGGCTCCCTGCTCAACGGGAAGCCTGCTTCTCCCTCTCCCACTCCCCCTGCTTGTGTTCCCTCTCTCGCTGTCTCTCTCTGTCAAGTAAATAAATAAAATCTTAAAAAAAGAATACATATATTCTAAATATAAATATATTTGCAGAATTTTAGCACCAAGACAGCTGACAAGACAGAGATGGAAGCTTGAGCCAAGGACATAAGTAACCCATATCCATGAGGTCTGGAGAGGCCCGTACCTTGGTCATGGGTGAGAACATGAAGAATGAGGAGGAGCGCTCCCACACTTGCTGACAAACTCTACACATTCACATGAAGAGACGTCAGAAGAGGAGAGCAGGGCAGAGCTGGGAAGAGCACATTATTTATCCCCATCTACACTGCCCTTGCTCCCCAAAGAGCTCAACATAGAAACTGACTCAATATGGCAAAGACTAGACTAGACCATTCAAGCTCCTTGCTCTGGGTACAATGGAAATGAGGCCAAAAAGCATACACTCTAGTTGACCATAACTCACAGACAAATGAGATCTTTTATAATAAAGAAAGTAGTGAAAACATTAAAAGAATACTTTAAATATATCTGAAACACCGTTTCTATACAAAAGTAGCAAAGCTTATGGGGACTAAAGCTACCTGTGATGTTAATTCTTATTATTCTTCTTATGTTTTTGAATGTTAATTTGTTGTTGCAATTCTGTCTTATAATTGCTTTTATAAACTCAAATTATTAGTTTTCACTAAGCATAGCAGAGAATCACAACTTATCCCCCCAATTTACTTTATTGTTTATTTATTTTTAAATTTTATTATGTTATGTTAATCACCATACATTACATCATTAGTTTTTGATGTAGTGTTCCATGATTCACTGTTTGTGCATAACACCCGGTGCTCCATTCAGTATGTGCCCTCTTTAATACCCATCACCAGGCTAACCCATCCCCCCACCTGCCTCCCCTCCAGAACCCTCAGTTTGTTTCTCAGAGCCCATAGTCTCTCATGGTTCATCTCCCCCTCTGATTTCCCCCCTTTCATTTCTCCCTTCCTACTATCTTCGTCTTCTTTTTTTTTTTTAACATATAATGTATTATTTGTTTCAGAGGTACAGGTCTGTGATTCAATAGTCTTGCACAATTCACAATGCTCACTATAGCACATACCATCCCCAATGTCTATCACCCAGCCACCCCATCCCTCCCACCCCCACCACTCCAACAACCCTCAGTTTGTTTCCTGAGGTTAAGAGTTCCTCATATCAGTGAGATCATATGATGCATGTCTTTCTCAATTGACTTATTTCGCTTAGCATAATACCCTCCAGTTCCATCCACATCGTTGCAAATGACAAGATTTCATTCCTTTTGATGGCTGCATAATATTCCATTGTGTATATATACCACATCTTCTTTATCCATTCATCTGTTGATGGACATATTTATTTTTTTAAAGATTTTATTTATTTATTTGACAGAGAGACATACAGTGAGAGAGGGACCCCAAGCAGGGGGAGTGGAAGAGGGAGGAACAAGCTTCCCTCTGAGCAGGGAGCCCAATGCGGGGCTCAATCCCAGGACTCTGGGATTGTGACCTGAGTCAAAGGCAGACACTTAACCAACTGAGCCACCCAGGCACCCCCAAAGTTTTATACTTTAAATAGACCACCACTACATGGTTGCAAATTTACTTCATTTGTGTTAATGAATTCTTCATTACTATGGCAATTTATCAAGTATTGAATCTTATTGAATCACATCAATCTTACTGATTACATTGTTTATATTTCCAGAGCACATCTCCACCCACAGTAAATTTACCTTTCAAACATTTCCCTATCTAAGGATTATGGAGATTGATAATAATCCAAGATAGATTTCAAGCTCCAAATAACAGCTACCAGACTATTCATTACTGAGTTTATCCATTCCTGACTGACTTGTCTTTTGATACCTCACACATTTGGACTTGGCTTGGCTCTACTTTTGGACTTTTCTAAGCTGCTATTAAAAGAGACCCTCATCTCTCTTACTTCCACATGTGTTTCATTCCTCCTTGAATTTAAAATAAAAGTAAAACGTTGTTCAGTGCTTTTATCTTAGTTCTGGGCAAAGAGTAAGTGTTTATTAATAGACTGTCTCATTCCTGAGTTAACTGTTAATCTTCCCAACAGTGGTGTCTATAAATTTCTAGTGATACATTCTTACTCCTTTTATTTCCTTCACTCTGTTCTTTTAGGGAAAAAAAAAACAACTTTTTATTTTCTATATAGATAGGAAATAATCATGAGGTATAAGAGATTGAAATGAAAATTTGGACTTCAAATGGACAACAACAATGATAAATGGAAACTTAACCATGAAACTTGTCTTTTGGGGACTTTATTCATTGAAATTTCTTTGGGTGCTTTTGGTGGAAAAATAGAAAGTATTACTATTCACTGTAGTAGGATGTATATAAACTATGGAAAATTCTAGAAGTCAAAGATATGAGAATGATTATATATAATAATTGATTAAACATATAATCAATCTGCTCCAGAAATCCTCTTAGATTAGAAAGTGTCCTGAGGAAATACCTTAAGAAATATTTAGAAATAGACTATTAGACCCTATAAGAATAAATGTCAGCAGAAACACAAGCAACCAGCTTTATTGGATTTTAATTATCCCATCAGAGATGGAATAAAGGTACTGTTAGATTGTGGGGCAAAGAAGAAAAGGGAAGAGAGTGAAGCCAAAGAGGGACTGTTATCTTAGGAGTGTGGCCCTAACAGGTTTCTGTCCCTCCTCCAGGAGTAAGCTTTTCGCCTGTGTTCCTAATACCTTCTGTGTGTGTCCTTCAGTATTACCAGTCTATGTCCTATGTCGTTTCTTTTTCATTATTGTGTCAGAGAGGAGAACACTTTGGTGATGTGATAGGGTAAAAGGAACTAAGGAAATATGAGCAAAAGCTACTCTATGAAACTGGGACATACCTATGGGCAGCATGAGGGAAAGTTGAAATGTTGGATGACAGGGAATGTGGAAATTGTCAAAAATGAAGACAGTATGGGGAAAGAATACAATGGCTTCATCAAGGTGAAATCCAGAGACAAACTTCATTGATTTTTAACAAATTAGGAGACTGTGATAGAGAATTAGTTACAAAGTATAAAAAACAAAAAGTCACTCCAAATGTTACCTCTATTAATAATCATTATTATACCTACTAACTGTAATCCCAAGAATTTATTTTTGCATATAAACAGGTAGAAAGACAAATAAAAAGTATTTTTAAACAATGAGGCCATAATGACTTTAAAAAACAACAACAACAAAAAACAGAAATTTTACTTGACTTTGAAAGAGGTAAAAAGACCTGAAAGAGAACAAATGAAAATACAACTGCTGAAATCCAGATAATTTTTGTAAATAACCTTTATACACTCTCAAAATCACACACACAGGGGCGCCTGGGTGGCTCAGTTGGTTAAGCGACTGCCTTCGGCTCAGGTCATGATCCTGGAGTCCCGGGATCGAGTCCCACATCTGGCTCCCTGCTCAGCAGGGAGTCTTCTTCTCCCTCTGACCCTCCCCCCCTCATGTACTCTCTCTCTCTCTCTTTCATCCTCACTCTCTCAAAATAAATAATAAATAAATCTTTAAAAAAAAATCACACACACACACACACACACACAAACAACCACACACACATTCACACAATATTAATAAATGTGAAATTAAATTTTAAAAACTATTTATGTGGAGAAACAAACACTCCTGTACATTGCTGGTTGGAATGCAAAGTAGTGCAGCATCTTTGAAAGGCAATTTAGGGGTTTCTTTTAAAAGTAAATATAGGGGCGCCTGGGTGGCTCAGTTGGTTAAGCGTCTGCCTTCGGCTCAGGTCATGATCCCAGGGTCCTGGGATCGAGCCCCACATCAGGCTCCCTGCTCCGTGGGAAGCCTGCTTCTCCCTCTCCCATTCCCCCTGCTTGTGTTCCCTCTCTCGCTGTGTCTCTCTGTCAAATAAATAAATAAAATCTTTAAAAAAAATAAATAAAATAAAAGTAAATATAATCTTGCCACATGATCGAGGATCATTCCCCTTGATATTTTACCCAAAGGAACTGAAAACTGTGTCCACATTAGAAAACTGCCATCTGATGCTTATAGCGGTTGTATTCATAATTGTCCAAACTTAGAAACAACTAAGATGTGAATGGATAAACTGTGGTACAACCAAACAATGGAATATTACTTAGTGCTAAAACAAAATGAGCTAGCAAACCGTGAAAAGATATGGGGAAAATGTAATTGCATATTACAAAGTGAAAGAAGCCAATCTAAGAAGGCTGTATACTATACGATTCTAACTATATGAAATTCTGGTAAAAGCAAAACTATGGAGACAAATAAACAGATTAGTGTTTACCAGGGGTAGTCAGGGATGAGATGAATAGGTGGAACAGGAACACAGAAGCTTTTAAGGGCAGTGAAAATACTCTGTATGATATTATAATGATGGAAACATGTCATTATCCAAACCCATTTGTCCTAATCCATAGAATGTACAACATTCTAAGTTAACCCTAAGAAGCTTAAGATAAGCTATGAACTTGGAGTGATTATGCTGTGTCAATGTAGGGCTCATTCATGGTAAAAAAAAATATGTACCACTCTACTGGGGAAAGTGAATAACAGGGGAGGCTATGCATGTGGGGGGGAATGAGGTAAGGAGAACTCTGTACCTTAATCTCACTTTTTTTGGTAACCTAAAACTGCTGTAAAAAAATAAAGTCTTTAAAATTAAAAAATATATATATACTGGGGCACCTGGGTGGCTCAGTCGGTTGAGCATCTGCCTTCGGCTCAGGTCATGATGCCAGGGTCCTGGGATGGAGCCCTGCTTTGGGCTCCCTGCTCAGTGGGAAGTCTGCTTCTCCCTCTCCTTCTCCTTGTGTTCTCTCTCTCTCTCTCTTTCTTTCTCTCTCAAATAAATAAAGAAGATCTTTAAAAAATAAAATAAAGATTAAATTATATATATTTTTCCAATATTTGAATTCTATATAGAGATGTTTAATTCTCATTTGAGAGTTTAAAGAATGTAGACACCAGCATTTCTTCTTACTTCAAAGATACCCTGCCAATTCATAGGTAGTTATTCAACTTTGAGTGACTATTCTATCTTGTTTTTGTTTTGTTTTGAAAATATGGAGGGAGTTGGAAACATAAGATGGGGCAGCCAGTATTTTCAATTCTAGTTCTCTCAATCTTGCTAACAATACTACTATGTTCTCTGTCTTCCTGTAATCTTTCACTGTCTTCAGCCTCCACACCTTTGTACAGCTCCCTTTGGTGGTCATGTGAATACTTCTCTTCATGTCCATCATAGACCCCAGCTCACCTTTGGCAATTTCCTTCAGGTTAGAGGTATGTCACAGATGATGAAGGTGGCTCACCTGCATGATTTTTCCTTTAGCTCCAGCTTCTCTATCTTGTTGAGTTATGGGTCCCAATCCAAATAAGAACATTTCCTGTTCTCTTTTAGTTCACCCCAGTTCCTAGGTTAAATTTCCTTAAAGGATTAGCCAATGGACCTTTCATGAGTTTTAAGCTATCAGAGAAATGTGCAACCTTCCCAATACTTAAGGCTATGTGCATGTTCTCTCTCTCTCTTTTTTTTAATTTTATTTATTCATTTGCGAGAGAGACAGAGAGAGAACAAGCAGGGGGAGAGGCAGAGGGAGAGGGAGAAGCAGACTCCCTGCTGAACAAGGAGCCCGATGCAGGACTTGATCCCAGGACCCTGGGATCATGACCTGAGCTGAAGGCAGACGCTTAACCATTTGAGCCACCCAGGCACCCAAGGCTATGTGCATGTTCTCAACGTCCTTCATTATTTTGGTTTAAATTTCACTATTTTGGAAATCCTTCATAGTTCTTTTGTTTTATTTTCTTTGTTTATAATTATGGTTGTATATTAAAGATAAATAATCTATGATATTTTTTATTCTTTTTAGAGAGTTTCCTTCCAGATAATAAAGGCAGGAATGGAAGTAAAAGTTTTTACCTCCTCCATATTTTTTTTTTTCAGAAGTTACACAAAATATTCTTAATGGTTAAAATGATGATTGGGGCATCTTAAGTTACTTTCATTCACTACTTTCTTTTTCTCCAACCAAACCACTATAAATAAGTGGAATTATTGAGATTTTCTTCCTTAAATTTGTTTTTCTAAAAGTACAAGTACTGGGGCACCTGGGTGGCACAGTCATTAAGCGTCTGCCTTTGGCTCAGGTCTTGATCCCCGGGTCCTCGGATCAAGCCCCAGATCAGGCTCCCTGCTTGGCGGGAAGCCTGCTTCTCCCTCTCCCTCTCCCCCTGCTTGTGTTCCCTCTCTCTCTCTGTGTCTCTCTCTGTCAAATAAATAAATAAAATCTTTAAAATAAAATAAAATTACAAGCACTCACTGTTTAAAAAAAGATGGACAAATTATCAATAAAATCTAACCAATTTTGAGAATCAAATGAATAAATTTAAATTCCTTTCAATTTGTCAATGCCTTGTGAATAAGTATTATTAAAAGATAATAATGATTTAGGTCTTAATCAATAAAAATGATCTTTGCTGTTTTATAATGTGAAGAATATATTACTTTCTTACATTGAGAATTTATATTTTTAACATTCAAAGGTTAGCCTTAAATGAGCTGCAATTTTCAAAACAATTAACTGTTAAGTAGAACCCACAGCTGTATTTTAAAAAATAATTGTGAGAAAATTATCAGAGAAAAATAGATTGAAGCTATTTTCTAGAATTCGATTAATCATTTCTAAAAACAAACAAAAAAAAAACAGAGGATAAGAGACAAAGAATCCATTTTTATGATGAAATAACTTTCTTATGATTAGCTACAATTAGCATTTTAAATACGTTTCTAAGTGATTTTAAGCTTAAATTTGTACATTATCAATATGTGTACTGCATCATTTAAAAATAACATTCCAGAATCCTAGTGGTTAATTTTTTTTTTATGCTCAAGGAATATAAAACATAATAGAAACTCTCAGAATTGTGCTGCCTGTTCTCTTTTTATTAGTTCAATATAACATAAAGGTGTTAAGATTACAAGATAGTATTTAAAAATGCAGCCATAAATTTTATAAATATACCCTATAATGCTTTTGAATTGTACTTGTTATTCTCATGAGAGATATATTCTGTAAGAGTAGGTATCTCTAAAAACCTATCCTGCAGGCAATGTTCCATTGGTAGAAGAATAAAATGGTACTTAAAGGGACACTATTTTTTTTCAAAAAGACTAAATATATCAGATTTATTAAAATTTCAGTGTTAACTTTATGAAAATCATACACTGAAGCAGAAAGCCAAGACAATAACAGTTCAAAATACTGTAATTCACCATGATAAGTAGCTATTTGTTTCTTTCCTTGCAAACTGGAAAATAAAAAAGAATAGACAAATAGTATCTTTGCAGCATGAAATTGTAAGTTCTATAATATTATGTAGTTGAATAAGGAGGCAGAAATTACTAATTATCAAGAGGGAAATTAGTGCATTTCTTAACACTTTAATTCAATGAATCTATTTTTGCCTCTACTATAGGTCAAGCAAATGGTAAATTCTTGGAAAAAGAGATGAATGATACTTATTTCAATATCTATCACCTATTTCTTGTTCTCAAGGACTTCACACACTAGTGAAACGTATACAAAAATAACCTCAGACAGTACAATAAATATAATAGAACAAGGGAGCCAAGTGGATGCAAAGGAAGTACACTTGGCTTCATTGGTTTGGGAAGACTTTGGAACAGGTAGGTTGTAGATGAATGGAAGACACATAACTTAGAATGAGACTAGAGACAGATTAAAACAGCAAAGACTGTGCAAGGGCCCATACAGTAAGGAAATCTTTGGTCTGAGAAATTACATGCTCCTAATTCAAGACAAGAGTAATAAAATAGGTTTGAGAGAAAAGAAGGTGTGGTATCTCAGGACTTGGGACTAATTAAATATACTACTTAGGCACAAGGAAAGGTTTGTGCCATTTTCCATGATGCTGACAATTTTGAATGGGAAGGATTGGTGATTATGTCAGTAACTGATTCAAAAATTACAAATAAAGGGCCTGATTTTAGCTCATAAGTTTCGTTTATCTAGTATTTTCAAAATATTTATTGAAAAACTAATTTATGCATGACTTTTGGCTTGGTTCCAAATCTACACAGATTAAAAAGCATGGTAGTTGTCCTCAAGGACTCCTAATATAAAGAGGATGAGGATGACACAGTTATTATATTGCATATATAGTATAATTATATTATAGCTAACATTCACATAGCCTTTTATATATGCTAACTCACTTAATCTTCTTAAACTTACATATAAGGTAAGCGCTATTATACCAACCACGTTATGGCTGAGAGGACTAAAACACAGACAAAATAATTTTCCAATATTATAATACTAGTTGAGTGACAAAGTCAAAATTCCAGAGTCCATCCTTTTAATAATTAAACAATAAGAACTAGGATAAAATAAAATAAAAAAAATATGAGTAAGTTTAGTTCATGATGCTATGTAGGCTCAAGTGAGGGGCAGCTAATTCACTCTGCAAAGACTCACTAACAGAGGTGAACTTTGACATTATTAAGATTCAGGAAGATGTAGGCATAACAATAAGGAGAAGATAACACTTTGAGCCAAGAACTGGTCAGTCCACAACCATACACTTTGCAAACAGTAACAATTAGGGCAGTATAACAGAGCTAATGATACCTATTTTTAGTTGCAATTGATGAAAACAAATTATGGAGGTGTGCATGGAATCTACAGATTTTATGATAAAAAATAGAGAATCCATAAAGGATATGCTGAGTAATTTTAATGAGTCTGCACTAAGCTGTTTTTAAGAATTAAAATATTCATAATGTTTACAGTAGATAGCAGCTTATCACAAGTTTGATAATAGATATTAAGTATAGTTTTAGTATAATAGAAGACAGAATTCATCAGTTATTTTGATTCTACTGAGGCAATAGACTATACTAAAGAGTATAGCAATTAGAGTTTAACACTGATACACATTTTCAATTTTTTTTCAGTTTATCTGGGGAAAATCATATTTAATTGATGTAAGAAAGTTATATTAACTATTCTCTAACATATGTAAGGGTATGAAAATTAATTCACCATCAAATATTCTTTGTAGCCCAACTACGTGTTAGGTAATATGAATGGAAAAGATAAATTAGAAACAATTAATGTTCCCGAAGGACTTTAATCTACTCTCTGGGTGTATATATAGCTATGAAACACACTAGATTGTGGTCAGGATCTTGGAGGGATTCAAAGAGCCACTGTAATTCAAGTGATTAAAAAACCACTCTAGATTCATGGAGGAAAAAAGATACTTTATTTTTATTTTTTTAAAGATTTTATTTATTTATTTGACAGAGAGAGAGACAGCGAGAGAGGGAACACAAGCAGGGGGAGTGGGAGAGGGAGAAGCAGGCTCCCCCGCTGAGCAGGGAGCCTGACGCAGGGCTCGATCCCAGGACCCTGGGATCATGACCTGAGCTGAAGGCAGCCGCTTAATGACTGAGCCACCCAGGCGCCCCGAAAAAAGATACTTTAAAGTTATAAGGACAGCAAAATGGTGAAGTGGACAGTTCCAAATATTCATTTCTCCATATCCACATAGAAACACAAGTAGAAATAGTCAGGATCAACTTTATCAGAAAACAGTAAAGTATTTACAGCAAAGCAAATGCTGGATCAAGAAAGCCAATTTAGAGATGGTAAGGTAGGTTTGGCATTTTTTACTTGCCCTTGTCATACCCCCTTTTCAAATCAGCAGCAGTCCTGAAGACAGAAGACCATGCTTCTGGTGGTCTCTGGCTTCAGAGGAAGTATAGCAGATCTTATTCTCAAATTATTACACTGTTCTCTTTTTTTGTTTGTTTATTTGTTTGTTTTTATGCTGTTCTCTTCTAACCCATCTAGGGACTACCTGAAAGACTTAGGCAAGGTGCTCATCATCTCTGTTTCATCTAACATAGAATTCACTCAGGATGGACAAGCAATTGGCATTGCTTGAAAACATTATTAGTCAAATGAAAAACCTGAAGCAATCTGGGGCAAAAGATTATAGTTGAAATATACATTAGACTATATAAAGCCTGAAAAGAAAATCTGAGGAGACAGTTTCTTTGAAAAAGTAGGGCATTTAAAGACACCTATACATACTAGGGAATTTGGTAAGCAATGTACATGACCAGGACAGGATACACTATCAGAAAAGACCAGAAAGAACTCCAGATTTGTACAACAGGCTGATCTCTAGGTTTGGGGCAAGCAGGAAATGAAGTCTAAAGCAGAAAGGTAAACCATCTGGCCAAGTGTTAAAGGAAGCCAATTGTCAAAGACTGAGAGAATATATTTTGTTGTTGTTTTATTCCTGGCATCCAAAGAAAGCTTTGTCAAAACAATAGTTGAACAGAAGCTAAATGAATAGAGATTTTGGAGGTAGGGAAAAGATGGTGGAGGAGTAGGGAACCCTATTCCAACCAGTCCCCTGAATTGAGCTGGATGTCTACCAGACCATTCTGAACACCCACAAAATCAGCCTGAGATGTCAGAAGATATATCTGGATCTTGACAAATAGAATATCACAGGTGGTTGGTTTCGAGGTATGAAGCGGGGAGCTGTGATTCCACAGGCAGATACTGGAAGAAGGGCAGATATCAGAAGAAGGGGGAGGGAGCCTTCAGGATCCTGCACTGCTGGTGCACAAAAGCCTCCCACGCTGGGGATGGGGCACAGACACACAGATCGGTAGCCGTGGGGAAAGGACTTTAGGGCAGCTCCCCAGCCCGAAACCTGGAGCAGTGGGGCCACACCTGCAAACTGGGGGTGGCTGGCAGTTTTAGAAGCACAAAGGGCAAAGATGTGCCCCAACCTGGAGATGAGGACTGGGAGTACTGCTGAGGGGTGCAAAAACACAGGATGCTGCAGTTTATAGCAGCACAGACAGAAATGGAGATAGTGTGTCCAGGAGAGCTCACTGAAGAACAGACTGCGATCTCTCTCTTCTGAAGCAGAGGGTTGGAAACGGTCCCTTTTGCTCTGACTCTCAGAAGAGATGTGGAAAGCCTCCAGGGAAAGCTGTCAGAGAACAAAAGTCCTGAAAAACCAGTTTTCATTGAGCCCATCCCCCCTCCACAGGGGGAAGGGCAACTGCCCAAACAGGGTTGCCTGAGTAACAGTGCAGCAGGCCCCTCCCCTAGAAGACAGGCTGGGAGAACAAGAAGCCAGCAACCCTAAGGTCCCTAGAAAACAGGTGCATCTTGCTTGGGTTGTGGTCAATAATTTGGAATCTGTACATTTCCTCAACCACCCCTCAACAGAATGACTAGGAGGAGGAACCCCCAAAATAGGAAGACTCAGAGACTATGACTTCTGCCACAGATTTACAAATGGATACAGATATAAGCCAGATGTCGGAAGTAGACTTCAGGGTAACAGTTATGAAGATGATAGCTAGAATGGAGAAATCGATTAATGGCAACATAGAGTCTTGAAGGACAGAAATGAAAGCTGAACTGGCAGAACTTAAAAATGCTATCAAGGAGATCCAATTTAATCTAGATACTCTAACAGGTAGGGTAAATGAGGCAGAAGAACAAATTAGTGATCTTGAAGACAAAATGTTAGAAAAGAAGGAGGGGCGCCTAGGTGGCTCAGTTGGTTAAGTGTCTGCCTTCAGCTCAGGTCATGATCCCAGGGTCCTGGGATCGAGCCCTGCATCGGGCTCCCTGCTCGGTGGGAAGCCTGCTTCTCCCCTTCCCTCTCCCACTCCCCCTGCTTGTGTTCCTGCTCTCACTGTATCTCTCTCTGTCAAATAAATAAATAAAAATCTAAAAAGAAGAAGGAAAAAGAGGAGGCCTGGGAGAAACAACTCAAAATTCATGAAAACAGAATTAGAGAAATAAGTGATGCCATGAAAAGTTCCAATGTCAGAATTACTGGGATCCCTGAGGGGATGGAGAGAAAGGACTAGAAGATATATTTGAGCAAATCATAGCTGAGAATTTCCCCAATCTGAGGAATGAAACAAACATTCATGTCCTATAGGCAGAGAGGACCTCTCCCAAGATCAAGGAAAACAGACCAACACTCTGGCATGTAATAGTAAAACTTGCAAATCTTAGAACCAAGGAAACCATCTTAAGGGCAGTTAGGGGGAAGAGATTCCTTACGTACAGAGGGAGGAACATCAGAATAACCTCAGACCTATCCACAGAGACCTGGCAAGCCAGAAAGGGCTGGCAAGACATATTCAGGGTACTAAATGAGAAGAACATGCAGCCAAGAATACTTTACCCAGCAAGGCTGTCATTTAGAATGGATGAGGAGATGCAGAGCTTCCAAGACCAGCAGAAACTGAAAGAATATGTGACCACTAAGCTGGCCCCACAAGAAATATTAAGGGGGGTTCTATAAAAGAAGAAAGACCCCAAGAGTGGTATAGAACAGAAATTTACAGAGACAATCTATAGAAACAAGGAATTCACAGGCAATATGATGATAATAAATCCATATCTTTCAATAATCACTCTCAATGTGAACAGCCTAAATGCTCCCATAAAATGGCACAGGGTTGCAGACTGGATAAAAAGACAACACCCATCCATATGCTGTCTACAAGAGACTCAGTTTGAACCTAAATATACAACCAGACTGAAAGTGAAGGGATGGAGTTCCATCTTCCATGCCAATGGACCTCAAAAGAAAGCTGGGGTAGGTATTATTATTATTTTTTTGACCATCATAGGGTTTTATTTATTTATTTATTTTTATTATGTTATGTTAATCAGCATACATTACATCATTAGTTTTTGATGTAGTGTTCCATGATTCATTGTTTGCATATAACACCCAGTGCTTCCTGATTGTAAATGGGCTAAATGCCCCAATCAAAAGACGCAGGGTATCAGATTGGATAAAAAAAGAAGACCCATTGATATGCTGTCTGCAAGATACTCATTTTAGACCCAAAGACACCCACAGATTGAAAGTGAGGGGGTGGAAAACCATTTGCCATGCTAATGGACACCAAAAGAAAGCTGGCGTGGCAATCTTTATATCAGACAAATTAGATATTAAACCAAAGACTATAATAAGAGATGAGGAAGGACACTATATCATACTTAAAGGGTCTATCCAACAAGAACATCTAACAATTGTAAATATCTATGCCCCTAACATGGGAGCAGCCAATTATATAAGCCAATTAATAACAAAAGCAAAGAAACACATTGGCAACAATACAATAATAGTGGGGGACTTTAACACCCCCCCCTCACTGAAATGGACAGATCATCAAAGCAAAAGATCAACAAGGAAATAAAGACTTGAAATGACACACTGGACCACATGGACTTCACAGATATATTCAGAACATTTCATCCCAAAGCAACAGAATACACATTCTTCTCTAGTGCCCATGGAACATTCTCTAGAATAGATTACATCCTAGGTCACAAATCAGGTCTCAACTGATACCAAAAGACTGGGATCATTCCCTGCATATTTTCAGACCACAATGCTTTGAAACTAGAACTCAATCACAAGAGGAAAGTTGGAAAGAACTCAAATACATGGAGGCTAAAGAGCATCGTACTAAAGAATGAATGGGTCAACTGGGAAATTAAAGAAGAATTAAAAAATTCATGGAAACCAATGAAAATGAAAACACAAGTGTTCAAAATCTTTGGGATGCAGCAAAGGCAGTCCTAAGAGGAAATTATATAGCAATACAAGCCTTTCTCAAGAAACAAGAAAGGTCTCAAATGCACAACCTAACCCTACACCTAAAGGAGCTGGAGAAAGAACAGCAAATAAAGCCTAAATCCAGCAGGAGAAGAGAAATAATAAAGATCAGAGCAGAAATCAATGAAATAGAAACCAAAATAACAGTAGAACAGATCAACAAAACTAGGACCTAGTTCTTTGAAAGAATTAACAAGATTGATAAACCTCTGGCCAGACTTATCAAAAAGAAATGAGAAATGGGGTAGCAATTCTTATATCAGACAAATTAGATTTTAAGTCAAAGCCTATAGTTAGAGACACAGAAGAACACTATATCGTTCTTTAAGGGTCTATCCAACAAGAAGATCTAACGATTGTAAATATCTATGCCCCCAACACAGGAGCAGCCATCTACATAAGCCAACTGTTAACCAAAATAAAGAGTCATATTGATAAAAATACGTTAATTGTAGGATACCTCAATACTCCACTCTCAGAAATAGACAGATCATCTAAGCAGAAAAATCAACAAAGAAACAAGAGCTTTGAATGACACACTGGACCAGATGGACCTCATAGATATATACAGAACATTCCACCCTAAAACAACAGAATACTCATTCTTCTCGAGTGCACATGGAACTTTCTCCAGAATAGACCATATACTGGGTCACAAATCAGTTCTCAAATGATACCAAAAGATTGAGATTATCCCCTGCATATTCTCAGACCATAATGTTTTAAAACTGGAACTCAATCACAAGAAAAATTTGGAAGAAATTCAAACACTTGGGAGCTAAAGACCACTCTGCTCAAGAATGATTGGGTCAACCAGGAAATCAAAGAAGAACTTAAACAATTCATGGAAACCAATGAGAACAAAAACACATCGGTCCAAAATCTATGGGATACTGAAAGGCAGTCCTAAGGGGGAAATACACAGCCATCCAAGCCTCACTCAAAAAAATAGAAAAATCCCGAATTCACCAACTCTACACCTTAAAAAACGAGAGAAAAAGCAACAAACAACGCCCTAAGCCATGCATTAGAAGAGAAATAATTAAGACTAGAGCAGAGATCAATGAATTAGAAAGCAGAAACCAGAAACACAGTAGCTCAGATCAAAGAAACTAGAAGCTGGTTCTTTGAAAGAATTAATAAGATCGATAAACCAGACTTATCTGGCCAGACTTATCCAAAAGAAAAGAAAAAGGACCCAAATTAATAAAATTATGAATGAAAGGGGAGAGATCACAACTAACACCAAGGAATAGAAACAATTATTATAAATTATTATCAACAACTATATGCCAATAAATTAAGCAACCTGGAAGAAATGCATGCCTTCCTGGAAACCTATAAGCTACCAAGAATGGAACAGAAAGAAATTGACAACCTGAATAGGCCAATAACCAGTAACAAGATTGAAGCAGTGATAAAAAAAGAACAAAACAAACAAACAAAACAAACAAACAAAAAACCTCCCAAAAACAAGAGTCCAGGGCCTGATGGATTCCCTGGGGAATTCTACCACACATTCAAAGAAGAAATAATACCTATTCTACTGAAGCTCTTTCAAAAAATAGAAACAGAAGGAAAGTTTCCAGACTCATTCTATGACGCCAACATTACCTTAATCCCCAAACCAGGGAAAGACCCCCATCAAAAAGGAGAATTTCAGACCTATATCCCTGATCAATATGGATTCCAAAATCCTCAACAAAATCCTAGTTAATAGGATCCAACAATACATTAAAAGGATCATCCACCACGACCAAGTGGGATTTATCCCCAGGATGCAAGGGTGGTTCATCATTTGCAAATCAATCAATGTGATAGAACACATTAATAAGAGGAGAGAGAAGAACCATATGGTCCTCTCAGTTGATGCAGAAAAAGCATTTGACAAAATACAGCATCCTTTCCTGATTAAAACTCTTCAGAGTATAGGGATAGAGGGACCATTCCTCAATTTCATAAAATCCATTTATGAAAAACCCAGTGAATATCATCCTCAATGCAGAAAAGCTGAGAGCATTTTCATTAAGATCAGGAACACGACAAGTATGCCCACTCTCACCACTATTGTTCAACATAGTACTAGAAGTCCTAGCAAGAGCAATCAGACAACAAAAAGAAATAAAAGGTATTCAAATTGGCAAAAAAGAAGTCAAACTCTCTCCCTTCACAGATGGCATGATACTTTATGTGGAAAATCCAAAAGACTCCATGCCCAAATTACTAGAACTCATATAGCAATTCAGTAATGTGGCAGGACACACAATCAATGCACAAATCAGTTGCTTTCTTATACACAAACAATGCAACTGTAGAAAGAAAAAATAGAGAATTGATTCCATTTACAATAGCACCAAAAACCATAAGATACCTCAGAATAAACCTAACCAAAGAGGTAAAGGATCTATACTCTAGGAACTACAGAACACTCATGAAAGAAATTGAAGAAAACACAAAAAGATGGAAAAGCATTCCATGCTCATGGATCAGAATAATAAACATTGTTAAAATGTTTATGCTGCCCAGAACAATCTATACCTTCAATTCCATCCCGATCAAAATTCCAATGACATTTTTCAAAGTGCTGGAACAAACAATTCTAAAATTTGTATGGAATCAGAAAAGATCCTGAATCTCCAAGGAAATGTTGAAAAAGAAAAACAAAGCTGGGGGCATCATGTTGCCTGCTTTCAAGCTATATTACAAAGCCGTGATCACCAAGACAGCATGGTACTGGCACAAAAACAGATATATAGACCAATGGAACAGAATAGAGAACCCAGATATGGACCCTCAACTCTATGGTCAAATAATCTTTGACAAAGCCAGAAAAAATATGCAATGGAAAAAAGAGAGCCTCTTCAATAAATGGTGCAGGGAAAATTGGACAGCTATATACAGAAGAATGAAACTCAACCATTCTCTAACACCTACACAAGTATAAACTCAAGATGGATGAAAGACCTCAATGTGAGAAAGGAATCCATCAAAATCCTAGAGGAGAACATAGGCAGTAACTTGACTTCGACATCGACCACAGCAACTTCTTTCAATATACATCTCCAAAGGCAAGGGAAACAAAAGTGAAAATGAACTATTGGGATTTCATCAAGATAAAAAGCTTCTACACAACAAAGGAAACAGCCAACAAAACAAAGAGACAACCCACAGAATGGGAGAAGATATTTGCAAATGACACTACAGATAAAGGGCTGATAACAAAGATCTATAAAGTACTTCTCAAGCTCAACACCCAAAAAACAAATAATCAAGTAAAAAAATGGGCAGAAGACATGAACAGACATTTCGCCAAAGAAGACATAGAAAATGGCTAACAGATACATGAAAAAATGTTCATCATCATTAGCCATCAGGGAAATTCAAATCAAAACCACATTGAGCTACCACCTTACCCCAGTCAGAATTGCAAACATTGACAAGCCTAGAAACAACAAGTGTTGGACAGGTTGTGGAGAAAAGGGAACCCTCTTACACTGTTGGTGTGAATGCAAGTTGGCACAACCACTTTGGAAAACAGTGTGGAGGTGCCTCAGAAAATTAAAAATAGAGCTACCCTATGACCCAGGATTTGCACTCCTGGGTATTTACCCCAAAGACACAGATGTAATGAAAAGAAGGGCCATATGCATCCCAATGTTCATAGCAGCAATGTCCGCAATAGCCAAACTGTGGAAAGAGCAGAGATGCCCTTCAACAGATGAATGGACAAAGAAGATGTGGTCCATATATACAATGGAATATTATTCAGCCATCAGAAAGGATGAGTACCCAACTTTTACATCAACATGGATGGGACTGGAGGAGATTATGCTAAGTGAAATAAGTCAAGCAGAGAAAGTCAATTATCATATGGTTTCACCTATCTGTGGAACATAAGGAACAGCATGGAGGACATTAGGAGAAGGAAGGGAAAAATGAAGGGGTGAATCGGAGGGAGAGATGAACCATGAGAGACTATGGACTCTGAAAACAAGCTGAGGGTTCTAGAGGGGAGGGGAGGGGATGGGTTAGCCTGGTGATGGGTATTAAGGAGGACACGTACTGCATGGAGCACTGGGTGTTATACGCAAACAATGAATCATGGAACACTACATCAAAAGTTAATGAGGTACAGTATGGTGACTAACATAACATAATAAAATTAAATTAAATTAAAAAAATAAATGAACAGAGAATTCACTGACCACATACACCAAAGAATATAGTCTTTTGCAAAAATAATTTAGAAAAGTTATTAAACAGATAACTACAGCCTATACTAATCGACAATAACAAACCCTGAGGAGTGGGGAGAATTTGATTACCAGATTTATCACATTATAATACCTGAATATTTCATTTTAAAAATATAATCACAAGGCATACAAAAAAAAAAAAAAAACAGGAAAGCCAGATCCATTTAAAAGTAAAAAAAAAAAAAACAAATGACAGCAACCATCCCTCAGGAAGATCAGACATTGGATTTTCTGCATAAATGCTTTAAATCAACTATTAAATGAAACAAAACAAAAACTAAAAGAAGCTGTAAATGAGGAATTAAAAGAAACAGTAAAATGACAGATGAGTAAGATGAGAATATCAAAGAAATGGGAATTATAAAAAAGGAACCAAATAAAAATCCTGTAGCTGAAAAGTAAAATAACTAAGACTTAAAAATCCCTGGAGGCATTCCACAGCAGACTTAAACAGGCAGAAGAAAAAACAACTTAAATTTGAGGTAGGATGATAGAAATTTTCCAGTTCAAAGAGAAGGAAGAAAAAAGGATGCGGGAATGTGAACCAAGACTAAAGGACAGGTAGGATGTCATCAAGGAGGATAAAATACTCACCTATGGGAGTCTCAGAAGGAGAGAAGCCAGAGAAAAGGGCAGAAAGAACAAAGTAATAGTGGCCAGAAACAACCCAAATTTAATTTAAAAAACATGAATTTTACATATTAACTCAACAAACAACAAGCAGAATGATCACAAAGAGATACATATCAAAATATATTGTAATTAAACTGTTAAATGGCAAAGACATAGAATCTTGAAAGCAACAAAAGTGCCTTGTCATGCATGAGGGATCCTCAAAAAGATTAATAACTGATTTTTCATTAGAAACCATTGAGAACAGAGGGCAATAGGATGACATACTTATTTATGGTGATGAGAAAGGGCACCTGGGTGGCTTAGTCAGTTAAGCGGCTGCCTTTGGCTCAGGTCATGATCTCAGGGTCCTGGGATAGAGCCTGAGTCAAGCTCCCTGCTCAGTGCCTCAGTGGCAGAGTCTGCTTCTCTCTCTCCCTCTGCCCCTCCCTCTGCCCCCCAGCTTGAACCCTTGCTCGCTCCCTCTCAAATAAATAAAAAATCTTTTAAAAAAATAAAGTACTGAGAGAAAAATATTATCAACAATTTTATGTTTGGCAAAATGAATGAGAATTTAAGACATTGACAGATGAAATGAAAATATGACATCAAAGTTTGAGGGATTAAGTGAAAGCAGTGCTTAGAGGGAAATTTATAGCACTGAATGCATATACTGGAAAAGAAGAAAGATCTAAAATCAATAATCTAAGTATTTATCTTAGAAAACTAGAATGAAAAGAACAAACTGAATCCAAAGTAGAAGAAAATAAATAATAAGAATTAGAGCAGAAATTGAAAACCAGAAGTTGGTAGAAAAATTCAATGAAATAAAACATTGTCTCTCTAAAGACTTAACAAAGTTGACAAATCTTTAGACTAATAGGGGAAAAAAGACATCTATAACTAAAATTTAAAATGAAAATGGGGACATTACTATCAACCCTACAAAAATAAAACGGCTTATGAGAATACTATGACCAATTTCATGTCAACAAATCAAATAAATAACATGAAATGAACAAATTCCTAGAAATATATAATTACCAAAACTAATCCAAAAGAAATAGAAAATCTAAAGGATTCGCAGCAAGTAAAGATATCAAATTAGTTTTAAAAAAGTCCAGAACCAGATGGCTTCACTGATGAATTTTACCGATCCTTTAAAGAATAATTAACACCATTTCATCTCAAACTCTTGCACAAAAAAAAAACAAAAGGCAGGAACATTTCTTAACTCATTGTAGGCTATAGCATCATACTAATAACAAAGCCAGAGAGAGGCAAGAAAAGAAAATTAGAGATCATCATCCCTTATAAAGATAGACACTAAAATCCTCAACAGAAATATTAGTAACCATGAATCTAACAATATGTCAAAAGGATTTTCAACATAAGAAAATCAATGTAATATGCTATATAAATAAAAAAAGGGAAAAAACCATGGTTCTCTCAATTGATTCAGGAAAACCATTTGACACATCCCAACACACTTTCATGATAAAAACACTCAGGAAACTGGAAACAGAAATGCAAGTCAAAAACCCAGTGATGTACTACTGCACACTCACTAGGATGTTTATTAAAAGAAATAGAAAATATTGAGTGCAAATGAGGATGTGGAGAAATTAGCACCCGAGAATATTGCTGGTGGAAATATAAAATGTTTCAGCAGCTGTAGAAAAAAAGTTTGGGGGTTCCCCAAAAGCTAAACATAGAATTACACTATGACCCAGCAATTCTTCTCCTAGATTTATACTCAAAATAATTTAAAACAAATACTGAAACAAGTATATGTGCACGCGTTTTCACAGTAATACAATTCACAATAGTCAAAAGGTGGAGACAGCTCAAATATCCATCAAATGATAAATGTAGAAACACATTGTTGTATGTACACACAATGAATATTATCCAATTATAAAAGGAACAAAGTATTGATGCATGCTACCACATAGATGAATCTCTAAAACATTATCCTATGTGAAATAAAACAGACACAAAAGGTCACATATTGCATGATCCCATTAACATAAAATCTCCAAAATAGATAAATGTATACAGAGAGAATGCAGATCGGGAATTACTAGGAACTGGGAGGAGAGAGTGGGTAGAAACTGTTTTATCAGTAAGAAGTTTTGCTTTAGAGAGGGGAAATGTCTTGGAACTAGAGAAGGTAGTGGTTGCAAACATTGTGAATGCACTAAATGCCACTGACTTGTTCACTTCAAAATGGTTATTTTTATGTTAATTTTACCTCAAGAAATCATTTTTAATATAGGGAAAGCATATCAAAATCCTCATAAATTGATAAAATTATAAAGCTCTATCTCAAATTACTAAAATATTACAGTAGAAGTCTTCAAATGAAGCAAAATATCAATACAATTCTTATATATTTATTGCTTCTGACAACATACACAGAAATGTTTTTATTGAGCCATGGAGTTTCTAAGCTGTGGAACTGACATGTGTTATGACTAATTACAGAGGTTATTCGAAGTGTGTATATCTCAACAATTGAAAATGTGGATATGAAATGATACATACAGCATGTTCTTTTCACATAAAGCAGGCTAGAGGGAAGGAGCTTCAGGGGATGGATGCCCCCAAACATTCAGGCTGTCATCCACATGAATCTACAGAGTGGATGTGGGCACCCACAGTAACAGTGTTATACTCTGTAGCACTCTGCTACAGTGAATTAGTTATATTGGATTAGGATACATGGATGTCTACACTTTTGTGCTCACAGTTAATTGTGGCTTAGAAACAACTATATTAGCAGTAGTTATTCCTTTGTTTCCAATAAAAATGCAGAAATGGAGGTTTGTCTAATTCCTTTCAATGAGAAACCAGTGAGATTCTTTGAATAGGAAAGGAATCATATTAGAACAATCCCTTCTTCTTTTCAGAATGGGAATTGTTGGAGACTGAGTTGATAATAAAATAACTGAATCAGCATGAAGTAACCTCTCTACTTGAAAGGTTTGGCATAGCAGCGAAAGCGGTGCTAAATGATCTGTCAGTCAACTCATTTAAACTGAGTCTCAAGGAGAGAAGTATTTAATATAAAATGGATTTTGAAAGGTCAGGGAATAAAAGGGCTTGACAAAATTTTCACTAAAGAGGAAATTAGGGGAGAGTACCAGTTCAAAATGAAAGCTGTGCATAGTAACCTGATTATCCAGGAGTAGATTATTCAATTTTATGTTAACCTGTTTGCTTTTCTCCTTGTTCCTCTAGGATTGTCCAATTCACTGCTTATTACCACTTGAATACCAGCATGACAAAAGATAAGTAATTAATGAACTTGATTGCATGTGCAAACTGCCATAGGTTTCAAGCCCTACTCGGAGGCAAGAGACACGATTCTTAAGGAAGTCATCGTCCCAGGAACCATATAGGTGTATGTTAGCATCTGTATCCAATCTGGCTATTCAAAATGCTAGGTCCAATGATTAAAGGTAGGGAAGGATTATGAGCCTCTTTACCAAAAACCTTATTGCTAAGACTTTAAGTAACTAAAATTTGTCTCAAATATCTATTCACAGACAAAATCATTACACAACTCTTCTTGTGAGCTCATTACATTCAAAGTATATTTCAATTAGATGGGAAGATGGCCTTATCATTTATTCTGCTATATATATAGTGTTTGAAAGAAAAATATTACAAAAACGATTATTGGTAGGGTAAACATGTAATTTATTGTTGAAGTCTTAACATTTGACCATCAAAGGGAAGAGTTGGTATTCATAAAGCCAGGATAATAGGTGTAAACTGGTCCTATCCCAAGCAATATTTGGACATATGGTCATCTTAGTTATAGGTAAAAAATCAGATTAAATAAGGATAGATAAGGGCTTCTAATTATACTTTATAATCCAATATAAATCTGTTAATATTCATATTTATCTAATTAAAATCTGTATGTCCCAATGTCTGAGAAATATAAATAATAATCTAAGCTAATTTAAGAAAATAATTCAAAGAATTATAAATCCTATAGATATTTAAGCCAAATTAATAATACATTAAATACAGCTAAGTAAAATAGAGCATGCATGTAAGGCAATCAGTATGGTGATAAGAACCAAGAGAACAACTGAACTTGAGAACAAATGAAACTTGAGTTTAACTTGAGAACAAATGAAAATAAAAACAAAAGGAAATACAAATCAGTAAGTAATATAGACATTTAATTTTAATAGTAAATTAAAACAATTACACTAATAAAGTAATGAATGTGGTATTTGTTAAAACCGAAGTTATTTCAGTATTTATGTAATCCAACTATTTATCTAACAGTCTTCATGCCTGTTTATAGAAAAGGTAAACCTAAAAGAAAAATGTTAATAGAAATATTCATAAGGAAGTTGATAAGCTCTCACCTAAAATGATCTCTCTTTACAGGAAAGACTTTATTTTTTTTAGATTTTATTTATTTATTTAAGACACAGAGAGAGAGAAAGAGCATGAGCAAGGGGGGAGGGCAGAAGCAGGCTCCCCGCTGAGCAGGGAGCCTGATGCTAGATCCCAGGACCCTGGGATCATGACCTGAAGGCAGACGCTTAATCAACTGAGCCACCCAGGCTTCTCCAACATGAATTTATCTTAAAAGTGGTAAATATGTCCATCATATAATTTTTAAATTTAAGCAATGCATAAACAACTATCATAGTATATATTTTAAATTGAAAATATTCAGACAGATAAACCAAAACAGCGTAAAAGTAAAAAATATATATATAAGACAAAGGAAGGAAATACATACAGTTGAAAACAGGTTAAACTATAAGACTTCATAATATGTGATTTTGTTATAGAGTGTGTGACTGGTTCATAAGCATTGTGCTGCATAATAGCTTCAATGGATTTGGACTTTTACACAAGATGTTGCATGTAAAGAAGATGATTTAAATTACAAACAGTGCTTTTAGTTCCAGTTTTCTAGAGTGTTTTATTTATAAGGCACTTTTACTATATTCTATGTAAATTCTCTCCAACCTGGATAGACATGACATCATAAGATATCTACTGTAAAGCTACAATATGATCTATATTTAAAATATATAATAATGTTGAAGAGGGTAGGCCTTACATAGAATAATGTATTTTAGTGAATTCTATTATAGCAAGCCATTTTAATTTAAAAATTTGGAATTAATTTTATATTTGAAAACATTTACCAATCTGGAATTCATAGTCTGAGAGGCAATGTGTTGGTCATAATAGATAAGCTTTGATGTAGGAAAACTCTCCAAATCTTAGTGGCTTAATACAAAGTATGTTTATTTCAAATTCATAATATGTGCTCCAAAGCAGCCAGATGGAATCCTACTGCATGGAGACATTTGGGTACCCAGCACACTGGAAACTCCTAGTGCACTATGTCGAACATATGGCCTCCCTGGTCACAATAAGAGGAAAGAGACAGATGGAGGATTTTCTCTACTTCGGTTGGAGTGACACATGTCACTATCAAGCCAGACCAGTGGCCCAATCTAACAATGCCCTTGCCTACCTCTGAGTGTGCTAGAAAATAAAAGAAGCAGATGTAATAAAGTGATCAGAGTGGTGGATTGTTTCTGGCTCTTGTTCTTTAATTGGCTACATGTATGATTCTGGACAAGTCACATAACTCCCCTAAACCTCAGGTTCTTCATCGATAAAATGATGGAATAAACCTGGATGATCTTTATGGTCCTCTCCAGATCTAAAATTTAGCGACTTCAGTATGTGAACAAATAGACAACATGTAAATCACGTGAATGCTCATGACCGCATTCCAGTAAAACTTTGTTTACAAAAATAGGCAATGGGCTGGATAGTTTGCCAACTCTTGAGAGGAGTCCCTGTTGGACACGTGGCACCTTTTTTCTTCTTCAAAAGTTTAATAGATACTCAGAAAGGATTTAGTATGTTAAAGTTAAAATTTTCCGGTCTAATAGAAATGAGAGAAAATTCTCAAGTTTAAAGGAATTGTACCCTCATCTGCTGTCCAGAATTTCCAAAGATGTCACTTCCAGCTAAGAGTGTATTGAAAATACTATTTATGAGAATGAGTTCTTATAGTGTTAGTGAAAACATGTATAGTATAAATTCAGAAATCTAGAGAGTTTAGAAATATGGGAGAGGAGATGATTTTATGTAAAACTAGTAAATGTAAGTTGGGGGCTCAGATAGAGTATATACACAGGGTGAAATATAGAATTCTTTTTTTTTTAAATATTTTATTTATTTATTTGACAGAGAGAGACACAGCGAGAGAGGGAACACAAGCAAGGGGAGTGGGAGAGAGAGAGAAGCAGGCTTCCTGCGGAGCAGGGAGCCCGATGTGGGGTTTGATCCCAGGACTCTGGGATCATGACCTGAGACGAAGGCAGATGCTTAACAACTGAGCCACCCAGGCACCCCGGAAATACAGAATTCTAAGAAAAATTATCCGTCAAAGCAGGGAGCCTGGATGTCTGAATTAATGGGTGGGAAGATGGTGAGGATAGGATGTCCATCCCAAGAGCATTATACTACAGGTGGAACAGAGGGTCTATGTTTCTTTTATCTCTGAAGATCAAGGTTTTGTCCAAATGAGTAGATCAAAACACGGATCAAGCCACACTAAAATGCAGCGCCTAAAGTCCTCTTATACTACAGAATTCCATATGTTTTAGATCATCTATGACATATCTTTTCAGAGACTCATGAATCTAATCCAGAGTTTCCTGTATCTTTTAAGTAAGTTTCTTCCTTCACCAGAGATCGTCATGCCAAAAATCAGGAATGCTATGTATGTCCCTTCCAAATACATACTTTTCCTACTCCATTTCCCAGACAAAGGGAATTATTTGGAGTATCAGAGCTTAAATAATTCCCAAGCCATTTTTTTTCCTCAGTTTGGCCTTATGTATCCTTGGGACAAATGTCCGTCTTTCACTATATGTTGTCTTTGTTTTCTGCTTATTTGATGGTAGTTTACTTGTATAGATTACAATTTCAGAAGACACTGTGACATTTTAATATTACCTCATTTTCTGTCCCACTCCTCTGGAACTTTAAATGAAACTATAAAATTTAATGGTGGAGTGAAGAAACAATATTCTGCTTTCACATAAACTCCCCATCAAAAATGGTATCAAGAAGGTCGGGGATGTGGCCTAATTTCAAATTCTAATCTAGTGTGGAACCCAAGTCTATTTGGTGAAAAGAACTGCCTTTCTTTCTGCCCTTAAATGGATAAGCCTCTTCTTTTAAGAAAGAGAACGTGATGTATAAGTCTGAATCTAATCAGAAAACAAACTACAACATAGTTTAAAAGGAGTATAAAGAATGATTAAGTTATGAGAGGAGATTAGCTATTATAATATAAAGAGAACTTTAAAACCATACTAGGGCTGAGGGAGCAAACCTGAGGGAAAATAAATAAAAAGGAAAGTCTTCTCTTACCAAAGCTGGGCTGTGGACCTCATTGGAAAAGGTGTGGTTGGATCCACTGAATGGCAGAGATACTTGCTGGGTTGCATGAGCCTGGGCTAGTCTACTATAGGCAGTCAAATGCCTAGAGAACAAGCAAGACCATAGTAGTAGGCATTTATCTAGAATAAACTGGGGCACTGTTGCACCTATGAAGACTGGAGTTGGCAGTGTCTGCTTTGGGGGTGGGCGGGGGCAGGGCATGAAAAGATGGTCACTGAATCCAGGTTTGTCAGTCTAAGGTTGTTCAGAGACTGTGCGCTTTGGGCATGTAGCTGCAACGGGTTACCACTAGATGTCTCCACATACCCGCACCTCTCTGAAGCAGGCGTTGGGAGGAAGGAAGGAAGGAAGGAAGGAAGGAGGGAGGGAGGGAGGGAGGGAGGGAGGGAAGGAAGGAAGGAAGGAAGGAAGGAAGGAAGGAAGGAAGGAAGGAAGGAAGGAGGGAGGGAGGAAGGGAGGGAGGGAAGAAAGGAAGGAAGGACGGAAGGAAGGAAGGAAGGAAGGAAGGAAGGAAGGAAGGAAGGAAGGAAGGAACCCACGACACACCATAAAGAAAAATAAAAACACCCTTCATTCTACTATATCCTTCCAGTATACTTTGAAGATAAAGCTTAATATTGTAGTCACTGTAACAGAGAAATGATTGAAGAGTTCAGTACATTATTATATACTAGATTCTGAAAAATACATTTTGAGAGGCAATAAATTAATAACGGGCATGTATGGATAGGCCACTAATTATTTTTCTCAATCCAAATCATTGTAGTTAACAAATATTCCATCAATGTTATGAAAATTCTAGATTATTATCTTAACTTTAATAATTGTGAGTTTATATCTTTTTCACTGTGTATTAAGATATGTTATATAAAGTTGGAACATTTGCATCAGGGACTGCTGGACCGATGTCATGTTAAACTGGCAAATTATTTGTAATGCGATTTTCTAAAATTGGTTACTATTTTTCAGCTATTTTATCACTTTCCAAATCAATAATTCATTTCTAATATATTCATTATAACCTGGAAAAAGAAAAAATCCCCCGTCGCAGCATTCACAGGGGAGGAACAAAACTAACTGATCAGACAAAATACTATAGGATTTTTTCCTGTTGTATAACATATAGTTGTGATCAGAAGCATTAATAAGCAGAATGAAAACTGAACCAATTGTGTTTTGATTGGCTAATAATGGCTTATGTGTTTATTGTATTTATATTACATTATAATATTTTCCTAATGCAAGAAGAAAAGGTCAGTGTCATCAGAAAGAAGAATAGGATATTTTAGTGCTTGTCCCCTTGCAGAAACATCAGTTTGAAGAACTATCCATGCACAAAAATATCTTCACAAAAGCTTAGATTCTAGGTAAAGGATTACAGTGGCAGAATGAAGCACAGAAATATAAAAAGACACATACAAGAATATTTTCACATTACCTTCTTGCACACCTCCCCCAAGCCTGGGCAGCCCAGGATGGAGAGAGACACCTTTGCTGTGGAGGAAGTGTAAAATGAGCAACCAAATTCTTCTAGGACCCAGTCAGACCTACATGAGTTCCAAGCCAGCCTCTGTAGCCTCCTGTTAAATAACTATAGAAGATAAACAAAATAAATTGAGAAAGGAACTAAAGCATGTCACTACCAAAAAAAAAAAGTCAATAAAACACACACAAAAAGCAGCAAAAAAAGGAAAAGGACAAAAAACTATAAACTGGAAAAAAAAAAGAACAAAATGGAAATAGTGAGTCTTTACCTATTAGTAATTACCTTAAAGGTAAATGGATTATGCTCTTTAATCAAAATATATAGAATGGATGAATGAGTAAATAAACAAGATTCAACTATATACTGTCTACAAGAGACTCATTTTAGATAGGTTGAAAGTAAAAGAAAGTAAAGGGATATTCCATGCAAATGATAACAAAACAATTCCATTTACAATAGCATCAAAAAGAATAACATAGTTGGGAATAAACTTAACCAAGGTGATGAAAGAGTTGTACCCTAAAAACTACAAAGCCTTGTGGAAAGGAATAAAAGATGACACAAATAAGTGGAAAGACATACTATGTTCATGGATTGGAAAACTTTATATTGTTAAAATGTCTATACTGTTCAAAGCAATCTTCAGATTTGATTCGATATGGGGATTTTTTTTTGGCAGAAATAGAAAAAAATCTAATATGTATATGGACTAATTAATAAAGGATCCCAAAATGCCAAAACAATCTTGAGAAAGAACAAAGCTAGAGACCTCACATTCTTGACTTGAAAAGATATTATAAAAATAGAGTAATCAAAGGACACCTGGGTGGCTCAGTCGGTTAAGCATCTGCCTTTGGCTTAGGTAATGATCCCAGGGTCCTGGGATCGAGTCCCACATCAGGGTTCCTGCTTATCGGGGAGTCTGCTTCTCCCTCTGCCTTCCCCCCTGCTTGTGCACTCTCTCTCTCTGGCAAATTAAATAAATAAAATCTTTTAAAAATACAATAGTCAAAACAGTATGGTACTGACATAAAGACAGACACAGAAGCCAATAGAACAGAATAGAAATCCAAGACATAAATCCACCCATTATAGTCAAATGATCTTTGACAGGGGTCCCAAAACCAGACAATAGCAAAAAAAATGTCTCTTCCACAAATGTGTTGGTAGAATTAGATATTCAAATGCAAAATGATGACAATGGATCCTTATCTTATACCACACACAAAAATCAACATAAAATACATAAGAAACTTAACAATAAGACCTGAAACAATGAAAGTTCTAGAAAAAAAAAAGCATAAAGAAAAGCCTTCATGACATTAATTTTGGCAATGATTGTTTTGCATATGACACCAAACATGCAAGCAACAAAAGCAAAAATACAAAAATGGGACTATATCAAATAAAAGAGCTTTCCAGAGCAAGGGAAACAATCAATAGAAAAGGCAACCTGTGGAATGGAAAAGAAGGTTTTCAACTCATATAACTAATAAGGGGATAATACAGAAAATATATAAGGGACTCCAAAACCTCGATAGCAAATAACAACAACAAACAACCAAATTTTAAAATGAGCAAAGGACTTGAATAGACATCTCTCCAAAGAAGATATACAACTGGCAAATTGACATCAGGTCTATGAAATGATGTTCAAAATCACTAGTTATAAGCAAAATACAAATCAAAATCACAATGAAATGTAACCACATACCTGTTGGGATGGCTATTTGTAAAACAAGAGCTAATAAGTGTTGATGAGGATGTGGAGAAATTGGAATGCTGTGCACTGTCAGTGGTATGTGACTAGTATAGCCTCTAATGGAAAACAGTATGGAGACTCCCCCACACCAAATTTCAAATAGAACTACCATATCATCCTGCAATCACACTTCTGGGTATTTATCTAAAAGAACTGAAAATAGATCTTGAGGATATTTTTGTAGTCCCATGTTCTTTGAAGCATTGTTCTTGTTCACAATAGCCAAGAGACAGAAACAATGTAAATGTCCACCAACAGATAAATGGATAAAGAAAATGTTATATATACATAAAATGGAATATTATTTGGCTTTAAAAATGATGAAAGTCCTGTCTTATGCAATAACATGGGTAAATCTTGACATTTCATGAAGTGAAATAAACTTGTTACAGAAGGACAAATACCATATGACTCCACTATATGAGATATCTAAAGTAGTAAAAAAATCACAGAAGCAGAAAGTAGAATGGTAGTTGCTAGGGCTTGTGGGAGGGGGATAAGGAGTTGCTGTGCAATGGGTATTGAGTTTGAGTCATGCAAGAGGAACAAGTTTTAGAGATCTATTGTATACACATATAGTTAATAATACTGTACTTTAAAACTTTATTTATAGGATATATTTCATGGTATGTGCTTTTTGCCACATAATACAAAATAAACAGCATATAATAGTATCAAAACAGTAAGTTACTTAGTTTTCATTCTTTTCATTGCTGTTACATATATTCCTAGGTACAGACAGATTTCAATTACTCTTTAATTCATAATCATTCAGATTATTATAAAACTAATAAATAGTTTCACTATACTGTTCACATATTGATTCCTTTATTTTATGGTATACATATTCACAAACCTAAAAATGTTGAATAAAATTTTTATACATTTTAATTTATAGATAACACTTTATGGCTTTCCAAGAGGTGAAAAAAACAGGTTTACATTTGGGGACAACAATATATGGGTGCCTTCTTTTACCACATCCCTAATAACATTGGGAATCATCAATCTTTGATTTTTGCCAATGTGATGGGTGAGAAGTGATATTTCATAATTACTTTAATTGCATTTTCCTAACTCTAAAGATGATTGAGCATAGTTTTAGTCATTTTTGACACTTTCTTCCTTTAAATTGCCTTTTCATATTTTCTCAATTAAAAATATTTTACACTATGTTTTATAAATTCTGTATTAAAGATTTTTATAATTGTCATATATGTAATATATTTACTTTTTACTTTCTGATAACTTTTACCAAACAGTTTTCATTTTTATAGAGTCAGCTATGTCCTTCTTCTCCATAATAGTGTCTTTGATTTCCCTTTACTAAAACTGATACATCTGATACTTGAGATTATACATATGGTCTCCAAAATTATATTCTAGTTTTTAAAAATTTACTTTTTATCAGATTATCAATCAGATTGAACATATATTGAGGTAACAAGAGAAACAAATACATTTAGATATTTAATCTACTTGAAATGTATTTTTATGCACAGTGAAAGTAGAGTTCTGGCTTTATTTCCTTCCTAGATGACTAGTTACTTTTACCAGCATTACTTTTTAAATTAACTATCCTTCTCCAAATGAAAGGAAATGACTTTGTTGCTATATACTACATTTTAATATATACTAAAACATAGACTTCAATCTTCATTGATATATTTTTACTTCTAAGTCAACGTTTTATTTAATTAGAAACTTTATAATGTGTTTTATTATCTGGTTGGTGAATCTTCCTTCTCAATTTCTTTTTGTTATTGTTCCAAATTGTATTGGCTATTGTTATTCATTTATGTATCCATATGAACTTTAACATTATTTTATCTTCCTTACTCTGGAAAACCCATTAAAAATTTATTAAATATATATATTAATTTTGAAAATGTTACAATCCAAGAATATGTCATGTTTTTAATTTGTTCAGATCTAATTTTATATTATTCAATAATATTTTATGGGCATCATTGAAGTCCCTTACTTTTCTTATTATTTTATCTTAAATTCCTAGATAGTATCACTCATATATGATATGATCTTTCCAATTTCATTGTTGAACATTACTGAATAAGGAGTTGGTGGTTTTTAAAAAATATATTTATATTTAGACATTTTAACAATTCTCTTACTTCTAATTAATTTTCCTTTCTTAAGAGTGTGTAGATTCTTTTCAGGAATAATCTATATCATCAACCAAAATATATCTGTTCCTTTTTTCCAATATTTATACATACATTTTTCTTTTCCTTCCTCAATTTGCAAAAGTGTGTTAAGTCAAAATGGTAATAGAAAACAACACATTCCTTCTCTTGTTTTTTAATGGGAATGGCTTCACTATTTTGCCATTTAATATATTTGTTCTTGTACTTTTTTAACTGTTATCTTCTATTAATTTTTGTTTCACTTAAAAATTTGTAAAGCTGATGTTGACAAAGTTATGTTGTTTATTGCTTTAATTTGTAGATTGAATTATAATGAAGGACCAAAATTACATTTTTGTAATATTCTCTATTTGTTTTTTTATATTCAGTTGGTTTTGATTTTTTAAAACTTTTAAATGTTTATTTCCATATTCACTAATAAAGTATTTCTATGGCTTTTCTGTTTAGATTATCTTTATCAGAAACGGGTAATGCTAAATTCATGAACTAAATTGGGAGGGGTTCATTTGTTTTCATCTGGATTAATTTAAGTTGAATTGCAAAGCATCTTGCCAAAAAGTGTGTTTAAATATTCATCACATTACAGTCTTTATAGAGCTTGGCTATTCCATATCCTTTTTATTGGTTCAGCTTGTATAATTAATATTTAGCTATGTGTTTATATTAAAAGGTATTTTAAGATTTGTTGCCATAGATTTGTATTTAATTTTACCCTTGGGATTTTTTCCTATTTTATATCTTCTATTGAGTTTTCTTCTTTAGTCCCAATCTTATATAGTTACTCTCTTCCACTTAAAAAAAAAATCTTAATCCTAAGGAATTTACCTATTCTGATATTTTAAAGCAACTAGATTTTTGGGGGCACCTGGGTGGCTCAGTCGATTAAGCGACTGCCTTAGGCTCAGGTCCTGATCCTGGAGTCCCGGGATCTAGTCCCGCATTGGGCTCCCTGCTCAGCGAGGAGCCTGCTTCTCCCTCTGACCCTCCCCCCCCCACGTACTCTCTCTCTCTCTCATTCTCACTCTCTCAAAATAAATAATCTTTAAAAAAATAACAACTAGATATTTGAATTATTATTTTCACATTAAAAATCTCTATAAACTTTTATCTTTTATTTTTTTCTCTACAATGTCTGATTGGTTTTTCTGTTCATGGTTTCATTTTTTTTGTAATAATAGACCCTTTATTTTCCATCTTTAATTTTTCAGTATCTAAGGCATTTAAGATATTTTAAAATATATGTGTTGCATTGATTTTTTTTGCTTAAAATGTTCTTTTTATTGCTTTCTAAATAGTTATTTTAATTTAGATTTTATCTTTGATGGGTAAGATATTTAGTAATTTATTTCATAATTTCCTAATAGTTACAAAATTTATTTTCATCTTTTTATTTTTAATTTTATTGAATAAATTTAATTGTATTGTTTGTAGGTATACAGCTTGTAAACTTCCTAAGTTTTGAAATTGTTGAGATTTTTTTGTTATTAATGTCTAGGTACAGGCTCAATTTTTATAAAAGTTCCATAAACATAATGAAAAAAAATCAGTAACCTAGTAGGTAAATTGGCTTCCTGAGTTCTGTGAACTGTTCTAGCAAATGAAACCCATGGAGGGGTTTGTGGGAACCCCTAATTTATTACCAGTCTGTTAGAAGCATAGATAATAATCTTTTCTTGCAATTGGCATCTGAAATGGAAGGCAGTCTTAGAGTATGGAGCTCTTTATCTGATGCTATGTCTAGGTAGATAGTTTCAAAATTAAGTTGATTTCCCAGACACCCAACTGGTGTCTAAGAATTGCTTATTGGTATGGGGAATCCTCCTATATGCACACATTGGAGTCAGGTCCAGAAACCCAAAAGAACTACTGTATGACTTTCCTCAAACTCATCTTTTAAAAATTTACTTCATAATTAAAAAATAACCTTTCAATATCAAGACATTGTTTATTGTGTCTATGGTAACACCTAAGCTTTCAAAGCACCACCAATTCTTGTCAATCTTTGTCTGAATATAACATCCTAGTAGCCCCTTCCACAAATAAAAAGAGTTCCCTCACCTCTATATCATCAATCATATGTACTTTTGCCTGAAATACCCGGTTTTGAGATCACTGCTATCAATTACAATCCTTCTGCCAAAAGCCTTCTGAAAACTGCCTCCAATTTAGTGCTTTTCTAAATGTTGCCTGTATCAAAGTGCATGAGTTCTAAGAATTCTTCATAATTTGTTTTAGTTTTTCTTTCCATTTAATGACAATCTGAAGAAAATACTATACAGATATAATTAAAGTTAACCATATTATAATTGAGTATTGTCACAGATTTTTGGTGTCCTCATTTGTCCATTTCACAATTGTTCTCCCACAATGTTAAGATTTATGACACTCATCGGTTTCTATAAAGTTATAATAATCTTTCCATCTCTGCATTTATACTCTTGGTTATTTTAAAAGGCAAAGATTTTATTTTTTTCAGAGATAATTTAAAAATATTTATGTAGAATAAAATCTAGTGTCTTAGGTTACTGTAATATTGAACCTTTGCCTAAACATCATGTAAATAAATAGAAAGGTGTTCTCAAACTAATGACAAGGAACTAAGAACAAAACAAACATGTGAAGGTAAGTTTACTCCAAGTAATAGTGAAATAATATGATTTGATGCTGCATGGAGATTGGCTTCACAGTTGTTTAGATTACTTGATAATAAATTACACAGTGGATATGGTTCACCATTTAGACATGATTAACACAATATATATATTCTGCAACATAACTGTCAGTTTCTCTAACTGCCATACTCTGTAAGTTCCCCCTCCTTTTTTTTTAATTTTCGTATTGCAAGAGTTCTTCAGCAGTAAGAGTTTTGGAAAACAAGTGGTAACCTACTTTACATTACATAAATGGGAGAAGAATCACTTTAAATTTCTCTCCAGGTGTCTATGGGTGCTACCTATCAGTAAGGAATTTTCAAAGGGTCTTCAAGATAGAAAATGAATATTAGGAAATTTTGTTTGACTGGCAGAATAGTTAGTGTTCAGAGTATAATATTAGCTTCCTCCAGATGCTGAGCTACAGAGTTTTGGGTCTTTTCCATATACAGGTAGGAGTTGGAGTGCAGAGGAAGATAGGTACTATAATTCTCTTCACTCCCCAAAATTATGACAGCTCAGTCTCTTCCTCATAGTGTAGATAATCAGATTAAACATATATTGAGTTATCAAGATCAACAATTATACTTTAGTAAATGACCAAAAATAACATTTCACTTGAAGATGAAAAACATCTAATTTAGAAGATGAATCTGTCATAGAGGCTGAAGACCAACAAACCAGAGATCTGATAGGCACACAAAGAAATGGTTTTCTAAATATGAGTTCTGTTTCTATAGTTGCCATGATAACCAGGAGGAGAAAGTCTAAACCAACTCAAAACTATGGTTTTGATCACTTGATACATAAAGAATCTAGACTATATGGTAGTTTAGTAACAGAGGAAAAGAGCAATTGTTCCAGAGCATTATTCAGAGTCAAACATAATTTGAGCATCAGTTGGCATATGTGTTTGACTATGTATATATATATATATATATATACACACACACATAAATACATATGCATATATGTGTATAATGTATGCATGTACAGTGTGTATGTGCGAGTGTGATGCGTAAACCAGTCATAGCAGATTGCCCATCCTAGGATTTTGAGTTTCTTAAATATTTATCTCTGCATAATTTATTGCATTTATTTGTCAAATTTTTGTGTTATGTAGATCTTTACATATGCTTTGAAGTAGGGGTTCACAACCTTGACACTGACATTTTAGATTGCATAAATCTTTGTTGAGAGGATGGAATTCTTCTGTGCAATGTAAGATGTTTAGCAGCATCCCTGGCACCTACCCACAGACACCAGTAGTAGCCAACCTCCTAGTTGTGACAACTAAATATTTCTGCAGACATTGCTAAATGTTCTGTGGGAGACAAAATGCCCCTGGTTAAGAACTACTGCTTTGAGGGAATGATATGATAAAAGAAACTTTCAGAGACTGACTGTCATACACAGATCTTTTAATAAATATGTAATATAATTTCAATTTTATATATTGCTATTGTCTTTAAATATTACATTATTTCTTCTATGGCCTAAATAAACTTGAGAAGTATGACTTTTTACTTAATAAAATCTATATAAAAGGATAAGGTCAAAGTTATTACCATACACTTCTACTTTGAGAATTCCACTTAAATTCCTGAGAAGTCTGTAATTAATTGTCTACAAAGAAGGGTGTAAACTATATAATAAACTCCACACTCTGTATTAGAATTTTAAAAGCTACAGACATCTGCACCTTACATAAAACTACTTCTATTCACAAAGGAAATGCTAGTAAAAACATGAATTGAAAAATGTTTTAAAAATCAATGCTTGTCTAATTTTGAAAACCTATTGGAATGTTTCAGTGTTTTGATATTTTATGCATTAATCCCTTCTAAAACATTGTATTGCTTTGTTAGAAGTTTCAAGGACACACTGAAGGAGAATTAAATTAACAAGTAGCATTACAGCTTGTTCTTATATTTACATTTATCTTGAAAGAAGGTAATTTATTTGGGGGGATGAGGAGAACTATACATCACACTATTGCACGCTCAGTTTAAAATCTGCCCCTTCATGTGTCAAGCTCAAATTGTCAAGCTCAGTTTACAGTGGTATTATCTGCTGGAAGAGGAAGCTGAAATATCATGCTCCATGTTTGTCTCTACTTAGAACATATTTTCTGTTTTACATTTATGTGGGAGCAGTAAAACAAAAAATCATCTGCTAAAAAGAGTAACCTCCATAATCATCACTCCCAAAATCTGCCGAACCGATCCTCATATGTCTATCCAGATGGTGAAGTGGTGAAATGGAACCAAGAACACCTCGAGGCAGTTGTTATTGTTAATCTCTGGAGGATTTCAATGTGGAAGCATACCTGCCCTGAGTATGCATCAACTGTGCAAGTCAAAAAGAGATTTCAATATATCATCTGAAAGTAGGATAATAAAATTTTTGTGTATCTACTCTTCTGTTCAAACAAACTATAGATTTTTACTGGTGTGAAAACATAAATGTGCTCATGGCGTTGCTTGAGGACTACATTATCAACAACATTTACTCCAACTTTGCCCTAAGCTGCTTCTAACTTTTCAAATTCCTATAAATTCTGTTGCAATGGATTTAAATGCAAACTCTGGACTGGAAAAGTGGCATGCCAGGAAGACAATGGAACTTTATAGGATAATCAAAAAGATAAACTCCATTTCCATTTGTTAAGAAGTAAGTAGTAATTAAAAGAAGCAAGACCCCAAGAACCTTTTGATGTTTAAAACAAGGTGATGAGTGTCATTTTAATACAGATGATGACATTTGGAAGTTACTCCCTGGTTAATTTTCTGGCCAAGGCCATTCTATAGCTCTAAGCACAACCAATTAAGATGTGGGAAAGGAACCAAAAGTATATAATCTATCTTGTGATGACAGTCACTGGGAATTTGTATTTTAAAATGGCGCTTCAGTTTTATTAAAACAGTCTTCTTTAAGAAAAGTGTTTGTGTCTGCTATCACAATTATAATGTGAAAAGGTCCATTTAACTTAGAAAAAGAACATCTTTACAGACACTGGAGTATATATTTGGAGAAAGATGGAGAGGGAGAGAAAAAAATTCTTAATCAGAGTCCTATTCTGCCATCTTTGACCAGCTCCTAATGGTTACTCTCACCTCTCTAAGCCCCAGCCTCCCTCTCTCCCTCCTTCTTTCTCTCCCTCTCTCTCTATACATATTAGGTAGTAGCTAGACATGAGCAGTGGAAAGAACACCCCAAGGAACACCCAACAAAACTGGCCAACATCCTCCTCTGACAAGATGTCACCACCTCCAGGGACTCTCCCTAAGGAAATGCTTGCCCAGTCCAGAGAGGTGTCCTCAGCTGGACCTTTGGCTCGGTTTACTGCCATTGACATAGATTAGCATCGTGGTTATAGTCCCCCACCCCAAGGAGAAAGGCTGCTGTGACAGCTCTGGTACAAACCTTGTAGGGCCCATAAGTCCCCTCCCAACCTACGGGAGGAGTCCCCAAAGGATTGGAAGCAGCCTCCGTTAGGGACCAACCTGTCCCTGGAGGAAAGACCCTACTCACTTAAAAGGAAAGAACCCCTTTAGCCTCAGGGCAGTTGCCACCTCTGGGCTAGCCTGCTCTCCCACCTTGAGAGTGTACTGTTGCTTAAATAAACTGCTCTGTGCTTGCTACTTTTCTTCTGGCTGTCTTTATTGGAGGGCAGATCCTTATGTAAATCTTGTCATGGGGAATCCAAGATCAGAGACACAGAGAACTCTATTCACACAATGCAGATTCTCCTACTGGTAATTTTATATATTAAAATATAATTATATAACATATAAGTATATATACATATATATATGTATATATATATATATATAATTAACCACTGACAATATTTGGGGTTTTGTAAAAAGAAAAAAAAATAATGACTCTGAGGTCCTACATCCCTAAGATACATGGATTTCTTAGCAATATATGCTACTGTTAATAAAAGTACTAAAGCTTATGAAATAAAGTATTTAACATAGTACTTCTTTCCTCTTTCACTTAAGTGTGGCATGTATGTAACAGCATAGTATTTTTAAAAGATTTCCATTGTGAAAATATATCACTGCATTTAGTGCTTAAAACACCATTTTCCACAGGAACTAGTCTCAAACTGTTGTGAAGTACAATACAGCACCCAAAACCTATGTTCAATATAACTCAGTTAATCAACATACGTTTCTTAAAGGACAATATGAAGATAAATATAAGCTACAGCAATTCTTCTAAATCCTTCAAATTTTATCTATCTTTAAATGTTGCTGCTCTTTTGCTGTTCCTATGTACATTTTATGATGAACTTTGAACAAATACCTCTGATGTCTTTTCATTATTGTCTCCCATATTACTTCATCATTTTTTTTCCTGGAAATGAAAAATTAGTTCGACAAAGAAAAACCTTAATGAAGAGAAGAAATGAATGTGTCAAAGCAGAATCTTCCTTGGTGGGTAACAGAAAACAGTGGGAATAATGTTAATATAATTTTATCCAATTTTATATCATATTGTATTTGTGACAAAATATTTGATTTAGAATAATGTAGAATTTGCCTAAAAACAAAATAGATTATTAAATTAATGATAGAACTTTTTAAATGGTGTTTATTTACTCAGTAGACATTTATTCCATGTGAATAAGCAATTTAAAACACAGAAAGTACAAATGGCTGAAAAAAACTTCTATGTGTATCTTCACTAGTAGTCTAGTAGAAAAAAAAACCTCATTCAAGGCTAAATAGTGTTTAAAAAAAACATTATATGGGATTAGATACTATTATTTAAAACCTGACTTCTTCACTTACTACGTGTTTGAGGATGGACATGGAACTAAGTCCCAGTTTCTTCTTCTGTAAAATGGGGCTAATAACACCTTAGAGTGGCATTGCCCAATAGAAATTTCTCTGATGATGGAAATGTTTCATATCAGCCCTGATACTCTCTCTAGTTGGTAGGTACTTGTAGTTATTTGACTACTTTAGGTATGACTGCAGCTACTGAAAAACTGAATTCTTCATTTTAGTTAATTTAAATTTATATATTCATGTGTGATTAGTGACAGCCTTATTTATTGATATTATTAGGAAATTATATTAGTTTACTAAAACAATATCGCATTGTTTCTTCATTAAATTAGCAAAGATTAAAAAAGTAATAATAGTCAACATTAACCAGGGTGTGGCAAGAATATCTTTCTTAAAATTATGATGTTAAGAGTACACTGATAGTATATTTGAAAGAAAATTGGCCATATATACCAATAGTCTTAAAATGTTAATATTTTTTATACTTTTCATTTCAAAATATAACCTAAGAAAATAATGTTCAGACTAAGACTTTTGTACAACTGACCTTCATGTTAGGAGAAAGATCAGTCAGTTGCTATAGGAACTCATGAATCCATCGCATATGCAAAGTAAGTGACAATATGAACAATTAATAATTAAATTAAGCACCTATCAAGTTGGCACAGATGGATGCAAGTTGTAGTATAGTGAAAAGCAGCAACAAAAGCAAGATGCTGGCAGCTTGAAGAAAGGCAATCCAGTTCTCATAGCAGCTAGATGTGGGTCTTTGGGAAAATCAAATGACTGCTCTGGGTCTTGCTTTCTCATTTGCAAAAGTAAATGGTAAATAATATACAAAAAGCATTCCCATTCTAGAATTCTATGTCTCTTGGTGTTTCTTATCCAAAGACCTAGAAACAAGTTTAAAAAGATTGTCAGGTTGCCTGCCATAGTTGTATTTAATAGGACTTGGATCTTTGGAGAAGAATTAATATCTATCCTGAGGCAAAAAGGTTTTTAAGTCAGTTTAATTTGTCAAATACTCTGTGAGAATACACTGCTGTGCATGATCAAAGAGAGGGAAAGAACACCTGGACTCATTTTGCAGTAACATGCAAGGAAGAGTCCTTGGAGTAGAGGATATAAAATGAGAGCTCAAAGGCACACATAACAGTCAAAAGAGAAGTAAGCTGGGCAACAGACTAGATGAAATGTTAACCATGCTGAGAACTTGACAAATTCTGTAAGGTTTAGTAATCAAGATAAAGTCTGAGAGCAAGGCGGCATAGGCAGTAGTCAGAAGAAATATCTCTGTCTGAATTATGGTGATAAACCAAAATGAAAATCTCCAGACTATCTGTGTAGGATGCTGGTGAGATAAATTTGCATGAAGGGGTATTTCTGATTCAATCAATGTGCCATATATATTTCATATTCTATATAATCCAATTCATATAATATGTAACATAGCCAACCATGAGGTTTGGATTTGAACTGAGGTGACAAAGAGTGTGACGCTATTAATGATTTATGAACTATGAATATGGGAAAGGAGAGAGAAAATTTTGGAGAAAAGACCATCTTTAATTTGTGTCTAATAGAATCAGTACTATCATAACATAGCTAAGGGAAATAAAAATCAGAAGCTTTAGGAGGAAGTCAGATCAAGAAAGAGGTTTTTTTGTTTTTTGTTTTTTGTTTTTTTTTTGATATGCAGTATTTATATTTCCGAGGATCAAAACTCGAGTCACCATTGGGGCTAACAGCTTTCTTTGCCTCGCAATCCAAGTTGTTAGAAAATCTTGTTCTGCAACACATTTAAGCCAGCAGGATCCATCCAGACACTAAGGCAACTACATCCAATAAATCAAACCTAAGATACGTTCATTTCACTTATGGCAGTTATCCCATGTCCTCTCTCCCTGTCATGTCTCACTACCCTTCCATTTTAGTCTAATCAGATCCTAAACCTAGAATTTGTGGGATATTTGACCTCACTTCTATCCTTTGCTCTTGTCTAAATAATTTTGGATTTGGTTCTCTGTTCAGCGATATTACATCCGTCCCCTAAATATTTCTGACTGAATCTTATTATTGGATTGTTTTTTATTGGCTACCTAAGGTGAGATATTCTACTTAAATTGTCTTTCGAGATACAAAATTATGTCTCACATATTAGCACTGGGTGTCACCACTCAAAATTATGCCCCCTTTGCTGGAAAAGATTTCAATACATATAAGTGGTTCTAGGGGCCATTATCTATGCTGTAGGACCTGTTCCCCTGGAAATGGTTTTCAACCTAACGAATATAACCTGATCCAATTTCAGCAAATCAAATTTTCTTTTCCAGAATTTGAAACTTGAACAGAGGTACAGAGATTGGGATCCATGGGCTCTAAAACCTTAGAGATAGGTTGGTATCTTAGAGATAATTTCTGTGAACTCTTGTGGTTGAGGTATCAGGACTGCTCTGGATCCTATCCTGGCCAAGACCAACATGTTTCACCTTGCTTCTGTTCCCTGAGGTGCCCAAGGACACTTTCCATAATTTGTTTTGCTTATGCCTTCTAGAGCAAGTGTCAACTAGAAGAACTTTAGCAAACACAGTCACATAACCCTGTGTGGTAAAAATAGGCATAAGCAGGAGTCAGAAGAAATATCTCTGCCTCTGTCTATCTGTCTATCTACCTACCTACCTACTTACCTACCTACTTTGGGGTATCTCACTTAAACCATCTGACCCTTAATTTTCTCATTTGATAATTAGGGTGAGCTTGGCTATTTCTTCTCTTACATTCTTTAGGAGTGTTTATTAGAAGGCACACTACTAAGACCTACCCCCCCCTCCCCTGCCAAGAGATACTGATTTAGTAAGACACTGGGTAGAAAATATGGCCCCCAAAACTGCTTTTATTTATGTTCATTATTTTATATATACATGTGTATGTATATGTATATATGCTTAAGTTAATATGTATGTACATATTTATAACTATATCACAGGTTGAAACAGTAATAACCACAGGACTGTGTCATGTTCTCCCATTTGCATTAACTATAATGAGACTTGGTGGAAAAGAAATTGAAAGAAAGAATACAAAGTCAGAAAATTGAAGTAAATTATGACTAGGAAAAACTCTTTCTCTACTTTATCTCATACCATTTAGTAAAGAAAAATACTGGTTTGCGGATTTACCTTTTACTTATGAATATAAATGAAAAAGAACAGCTTTGAATTATGCATTTAATCTCAGATGAGAGATGCTTTATTTTATAGTTATTTCAGATGTACAGAATGCACACCTGCTCTGAGTTCCAAATAGAAGTTAAACATCTTACTGCACTGTTATCTAAGTATTATAAACACAATTACTATCCATTAGAATTTTTTTTGAATCTCATTACTTGAACTATATCTGAAGGAGATTCTAAAATATTTCTTTTTAAAAGTACAAAATAATTTTAATTATACCAAATAATATTTGAGATGGTTCATAGATCAGGTATTTAAAAAAAAAAAAAACAGAAATATAGTCCTGTGCATCTGGCAGAAAGAATACCAGAGGAAACCCATTCTGGTGCCTCATCAGTCTCCCCTCAGCATTACCAACTATCCTTTCAGTGACTGTCATGGAAATTTACCAGTCAAGAAGAATTGTCAAACCATGAGAAATTCCCTTTCCTCATTCTCTTACACGCCTCTATGGAACACTCAGATGGAAGCAGATTTAGTCACTACAGCTTTGTGCTGGATTTTAACTACTGACATAAAAATGAAAAGTACTCTCCTGAGTCATTCTGTCCCTCTGGATTATCATCATTTTTAGTCTCTGTTACATAGGACAAAATACCAGGTGTTGAATCAGTAATTTCATGAAGTTACAGAAATTTCCTCACTGTTTTCATTTTAATTAAATTGGAAAGAACTTGAAATTTGAAGATGGTGTTGAGTCAGACAGTGGTAAACCCAAAGCTCAAGAGAGAGATACATTTTTAGGGTTTAAGTTTGAAAACATAACGAGTAGTTCAATTCAACTGCATGTGTCCTGGTCTACGGAATACAGGAGCAGTCATACGTATAATGTTAGCACATTTTTGGTAAACTAACAATGTTAATTTTCACATTTGGAGTTTTACACAGGAGAAATGCAAAACAATAGCAAACTTAACTGTCCCTTTATTTTCCTTAGATTCCAAGTTATACTTACAATTGTATTTAATATTGCTCATTCTCCCTTCCTTCCTTTCTCTCTCTCCCTCTTTGTATAGTAAACCTCATGGAAAATTCCACATGCATCTTTTGAGAAGTTTATCTTCTAAATTATATTCTCTCAGTCATTTCAAATGCTAAATTTAACATCTGCTGTGCCACATTACTAAGTGTTGGTAAGTGGTTAACTCCCTAGCCTTTGAAGTGCTGGCAATGAGGCAGCTTCAGGGCTTAAATAGATGATGGTGGTTCAGAGTATTAAGTCAGCAGTTGTTGCCCATAACCATCATGAGAATAACTCCAACATAAATGCTGGTCCCAAAAGGGAGTAAAATGATTAGTTCACTGATATTTATTTTAAGTGGTGCATAAATCTGGGGTTACAAGGGTTTGGCATGGTTCCTTATTTTAAAACTCAATTCTATATTTTATGACTTGTATGGCCCAATTTCTGTTGCCTTTGTCGTTCATTGCTAAAGTCATAGCACTTTTAATAGCAGCAGCATACTGACTCATGAAATCAACTAGTGGAAGAAAACCTTCAAAGTCAGAAAAAAATATATTAAACCTATATGTTTAATACCTATCTCTTATAGATTGTAAATAAGAATCATATATACCTTGTTCATTGCTTTAATTCTATCACCCTAGCACAGTGCCTGACTTGTATTCGGAGCTTGATGAATATTTGATAGATTGAATGAATGAATGATATCCTACAACCATCTTCTCCAGATTGTTGCCATTGTCCCTATTCCCTAGGATCTTAATTCTACACGTAGGAACATCCTTCATTTCTCAGAGCAGAGTTATATTTAACCAAGCTTTATAAGAAGGTATGAAATTAACATTGGGGAATAACAATGAAGAAAGGGAAAAAAAGAGTAAAATGAACTGGATAATAGATATGACTATTCCAAAAGTACATAATGTACTTCACAGTAACCCTTTCTAGTGAAGCTTGGAGACTGGCTCCTAAGGACAAATTATCCACCCCATACTTACCTTCACCCCAAGAGATATGCCTTGATAAGGTCTCTGACTTTTGATTGAGATTCTCAAATGCTCCCTCCACTTTCATATATTGAATCATGTTCTCAGAAATGTACTTCACAATATAAATACTTTTAAGGTCATAGGCATAAGTATTTTCCTCTTTTTTTTAAAATATTTCACATTCTAGTATAGGAGGTATGTTTTAAATTTATGCACACAGAAATCCAAGCAAAGACAAACATTGCTCTTGAGTATTAACTCAAATATTCCCTCCGAGAAATTGGACAAAAGTTCTCTTACCCCATCTACTCATTTGAGTTTCAGTTGGAGCCAACTCATACTTAATAATTTAGGGAAGATGAGGATGATGGGTGCCAATTTCTTGAATTTCAATTAAATTTAGCAAAAATTGACTGAGAACCTACCATATGCCAGATGGTGTTCTATAATGAATAAGATGCTACAAAGTAAAACACAATTTAGAAAAAGGATAAATATGTCTAAATGTAACTAAAATATAATATAATGATTGCTGTATTAACATAATGAGCAAAGTGCTAGAAGAGCACAGAGGAAGGAGTAATTGTTCTACTTGGAATTTCAAGGGATCTAGCACAGAAAATGTGTCATTTAAACTGGGCCTTGAAAGGAAGGAATAAAACTTATGAAAATTATTCTAGTAAATGTGGCAAATTGAATACATGGGTTTACCTTTTTAATCCTTGTAAGTCCTTGGTAATCCTCACCACTTAAAAACTTGGTAAAATTATAAGAAAAGAATGAAAGAAATATATACCTACCCATCCAAAAACAGTTAAAGAGAATTGGAGAAGGGACAGGTGTAGACAGAAGATACTTTGCACCATGAGAAACAGCTGAAGGAGACAGTAGACAAAATTAAATGCCAAGGACCTGCAGAGGAAGGTATCAATGAGAAGCATAGTTTTGCACAAGATGAGCAAAAGATTACATTTTTAGGAGGCTACTCTACTAAAAATTAGACAGCACATTTCTATGAAGTTTTATTTGAATTACTTAACACTTAAACTTTTGAATTGTTTAAAATTTAAGGAAATTTTAGAAATTTAGTGAAGACAAAGATAATTTTCAAGGAAATGACTTCCAAGTTTTAATTAATACATGATATCAAGATGTATAGACTCCTTTGGAACACAGAAAAATATGGGAAGTCTGGCAGTCAGGTTTAAACATTGGTAATGATAAAACAAAAAGGTATAGACCCAGACCCAATATCTATAGGAAGGGGAAAAGTCTACATAAAACACAATACTAGTAAATTGTAGTCAACAATGTTGACTTATAAGAATATTTTATTATGTCAAATTATTATTTAACCTTGAAAAGTATGATTTGATTCAGAAAATGATAGAATCATGCTAATATCATGTTGAAACAAGATACAAATTTGTGTTATTCCTCACTGGTGGTAAGAAGCCTTTGAAAAAAAATTGAAGACTGTATAGTGGTGATGACTAACCACCCTAAAATCTTAGCAACTTATAACAACAAATATTTATGTCTTGCTCAAATGTGTTCCTGGGGGTCTCCTTTTCCCAAAACCCAGGCTGGCAGAGCAGCCCTGTTTGGAGCATGCCATTCTCTTGGCAGAGGGTAAAAAAAACCCAAGAGAATTGATGGAAATTTGTGATGCTTCTTGAAACTTCTGCTCATAGGTAGCATATAACATGTTTCCTCAGACATCATTGATCAAGCACATCACAAATCCGTGAGTATCATTAATGGGGCAGTATACATTCCTCTTACAAGAAACATCAAATATCATGTGGCATTGAGTTGGGACAAATCCTCTTACAGGGAGTAGAGAATATTCCTGGGAACTATAATAAAAGCTATCACACTTTTTTTTTAAGTTTTATTTATTTGACAGAGAGAGATAGCGATAGCAGGAACACAAGCAAGAGGAGTGGGAGAGGGAGAAGCAGGCTTCCCGCTGAGCAGGGAGACGGATGTGGGACTCGAACCGAGGACCCTGAGATCATGACCTGAACTGAAGGCAGAAGCTTAACGATTGAGCCACACAGATACCCCTTCACACTATTTCTAAAATAAAACCAAACCAACAAAAACACCATGAACTATTTTTTAAAGGACAAATATATATATTACAATAAGTCCCCAAAATTATTAAAAATGTTTTTCATTCCAAAAACGCTATCATAAAAAGTGAAATATTAGATGAACTCTTATTGAAAGCAAAGCGAAACATTGATGGCTACTAGCACCATTATTTAAAATTTTCCTGATCCTGGGCGCCTGGGTGGCTCCGTCATTAAGTGTCTGCCTTCGGCTCAGGTCATGATCCCAGAGTCCTGGGATCCAGCCCCACATTGGGCGCCCGCTCCCTCCCTCTCACACTCCCCCTGCTTGTGTTCCTTCCCTCGCTTTGTCTCTCTCTGTCACATAAATAAAATCTTTAAAAAAATAAATAAAATAAAATTTTCCTGATCTTATGCCAGATTGAAAATACATTCGAGTGACTAGATTCTCTATTCAGCAAGTTGCTTATGTCTTTTAGTATATTTAATTGTTGTTTTTCTTTTCATGAAGATCCTTTACATTTACATTCTTTTGGCTAGGTTATTAGTTTCTAATTATTGTGAATTGAATCATATTATCTATTCTGTCTCTAGTTGATTATTAGTAGGGATGCTTTCCTGAACTGTTATTGTCTATTCTCTTTCTCACTTGATTCATTTAAAGTTTATGTCTTTCAATGATGAGCCACAAGTGATTTTACTTTGATTTTCAACATTTTCTTTAATAAGTATATGTTATATTCATAAAGAAAAATGATATCCCATTAGAAAATCTCCAGAGTATTTATTAGTTCAAGCATTATATAAGTTCTCAGATGGTAGCAGCTTGAGAGGCTCAGAGTTTAGGTTAAGACAAACTGAAGGCATAGTTGCATTTCAGAACTAGAAACATTTTTTTCATTAAACCTAGCATAGTCCTTGCCATTTAACATGGGTTGAATTACTTCCATTTGATAGAGTTACTGGTTTGAGTCTTGATTGTACTTCAAGACTGAGTAGAGCAAGGAATTAACTCACAAACTATGCTCAGGAACAAACAAATCAACCAAATTGTAGTATGCAGAATGTTTCAATTATAGCTAAGATATTGCTGTCAATGGGGAATCAATCACTATTGACAAACTTATTGTTATGTTGCATATGACATGGGAAGGCATTCTTATTATGTAGCAGGAACATTTGGGTACATTTAGGATAGGACCAATCAGGTACATTTGGAGAATTCAATGTCATTTAATATGTTACACTTCAAATTTTTTAAATTTAGTCATAAGCCAGAAAAGGCAAATTAGGTAAATTGTGACAAAGCAGCTAAGTAGTGAGACAGTGAATTCCAACTACATTGAGATTATCCTTAAGGGAGATGATTAACTTCAAGTTTAAAATAGATGAATGGATGATAAACAAGATTATTATTAACTACTGCCTATATGCACAAATTGGGAGGACGGCATCAAGAAATAGGCAAGTGGGGGCACCTGGGTGGCTCAGTTGGTTAAGCGACTGCCTTCGGCTCAGGTCATGATCTCAGGGTCCTGGGATCGAGCCCCGCATTGGGCTCCCTGCTTGGCAGGAAGCCTGCTTCTCCCTTTCCCACTCTCCCTGCTTGTGTTCCCTCTCTTGCTGTCTCTCTCTCTGTCAAATAAATAAATAAAATCTTAAAAAAAAAGAAAAAAAAGAAATAGGCAAGTGTTCATTTTATTTTATTTTTTTAAGATTTTATTTATTTGTGAGAGAGAGAGAGAGAGCACATGAGTGAGGGGGAGGGGCAAGGGGAGAGGGAGAAACAGACCCCCCACTGAGCAGGCAGCCAGTCACAGGGCTCAATCCCAGGACCCTGAGATCATGACCTGAGTCGAAGGTAGATGCTTAACCAACTGAGCCACCCAAGTGCCCCAGCAAGTGTTCATTTTAGAGTGTTACTAAGTCCCAAAGAATTTTGCAAAGGGATGAGGAAGGTAATGCATTACAACATTTATGTTTAAAATTTGTTGAAAGTTTAGTCAGTTCCAGGCAGAATGTTACATTTCCTTATATGCCTCATTTAATGGAATCCTATCAACCCCTCTATGAAGTCAGTACTACAATTCTACTACTTTAGAAAATACAAAAATTGGCTTAGGGAAGTAAAATAATTTATCCAAAAGCATAATGTCAATAAATTTTGATGCAATTTCATTAGATAGAAAAATTGTTTTCTGTTTATTATTATAGACTATTGCCATGACATGAACTCTGATGATAGTGAGATTACACAGTTTGTTAAATTCTGTAGGCTAGGCTTTTTATTTTTTCTTGAAAACTGTGGACAGAACACATATGATTCTCTTAACATCCTTCATTGAGATGAGAGTGGTAGTGAATCAAGATGAATATATGCTGGCAATTTTCTAAAGTGAAAAAGTGATAAGAAACAAATCTGCAAATACATAGAACAGAGAAAATTGTAGTCTGCATTGTGAACAGAAAGAGGTTAACAGTATAATTTGGAGCTGTTCGCTGGTGAAAAACAGGAAAGTGGACAGCTTAAAAGTTGGCTAAGGAGCAGAGAAAAGGAATGAACTAATTGAAAGTTATCTCCAGTAAAGTTTCTCCAGTGGACCCTCAGCCTTCCACCAAGAGAGCTAAGCAGTCTGATATTTATATCCAAGAATAAAACAAAGCCAAAATTACTTGGAGGTCCTTTTTTAGCCATTGTTAATGGGAGTTTATTCTGACATTTCATGGACCTCTATGCAGTTAGGCAATTCTCTGCACAGTGATGATAAAGCAAAGTTTATACTGCAGCAAGCCTGGCAAATCTACCAATTCCATCCAGAATTCCAGTCACTACTAATTTACAGGTAGAAACCCAATAGTAAAACAGAGGTATAGCAGAGGACTCACAACCCAAGAAGTGAGAAAAATCAGGGTAGTTCTCTCTTTTATGTATGCAAGGGGCCACAAGATCAACAGGTATATAAAGAAAACTAGCATGAAAGAGAACTAATTAAAAACCAAACCAAAACAACAACATAACAAGAACAAAAAAACAGGAGGGACCTAAAAGATTTGGTTTGAATACTCAGAGAAATTTAAAACGATATTTCTTTTTCTTAAGGTTTTTTAAAAAATTATTTGACAGAAGGAGAGAGAGAGAGTGCGAGAGCATGCGCACAAGTGGGAAGAGTGGGAGAGGGAGAAGCAGACCCCCTGTTGAGCAGGGAGAGAGATGTGGGGCTCAATCCCAGGACCCTGGGATCACTACCTAAGCCGAAGGCAGATGCCCAACCGACTGAGCCACCCAGGCGCCCCTAAAAAGATATTTCAACCATAAGATTCTCTAAAAGCAATAAAGGATGCTATGAATTGAAAATATAAATTGTCAAAATAATTATTTAAACCTCAAAATAAAATAAGGGAAAATATGTCTCATATTGTAGGGCAAAGGCAGACAGTATGAAAAAATATAAGAGAGAAAACTGATCTGGAAGTGACATCTGAGTACAGTAATCCGGGCAGGGATAATTGAGGAGACCAAAATTATCACAGAGGTCATACCAATGCAGTAGAGTGAAGTATGCAAGGGATTATGCAGTAAATGATGCTTATACAATCATAAAAAATGATTAGTGTTTATATCTTTCTGTCTTTGAGATATAATTTGCATACACTGTATGTACAGAGCTTAAGAGGAAATTATATGGATTTCAAAAAAAATGTATATATGCATGTAACCTGTATCCCTGCCATGTTGTAAAACATTCTCATTTGCCCTAGATGCTTTAGTGTCCCTTACCAGTCAACTTGAACTGTATCTTAACCCCAATCAACTGCTTAATCTTTCGATTTATACCATTATTTCTATCATTGCTTAGTACAGAAGTTTATACAAAAAAGAGTCACAAGATATACACTTTTGTGACTGTTACTCAACAGAATATTTTTGAAAATCTTACATGCTGTGGTATTAGTAGTTGAACCTTTATTTTTTTAAAGATTTTATTTATTTATTCATGAGAGACAGAGAGAGAGAGAGAGAGGCAGAGGGAGAAGCAGGCGCCCAAGGAGCAGGGAGCCTGACGTGGGACTCGATCCCAGGACTCCAGGATCATGACCTGAGCTGAAGGCAGACGCTTAACCATCTGAGCCACCCAGGCGCCCCTTGAACCATTTTTTTTGTCAAACTGTATTTCAATGAATGAATAGCTACAATTTGTCCATTCACCTGCTGATGGACAGTTAGGTTGTTTTCAGTTTTCAGCTATAATGCATATAGTTTCCGTGATCATTCATGGTATACATTTTTATTTTTGTTTTAACTTTTCATGGATATAAGTTTCTATTCTTATTTCTCTGGATTAATAAGTAAGATTTTTTTTTTTGCATCTTAATTACCTAAGTGTTTAATTTAAGGGAAACAACTAAAAATGTTTCCCAAGGCTCTATACCATTTTACTCTTTCACCAACTATATATGGTAGTTTTGGTTATATCTTAGGCAATATTTTGTGGTGTCTTTTTTTTTTTCAAGTCATTTTGGCTTATAAAAAAGTAGTGATATCTTGTTTTTATTTTTATTTTCCTGATAATGTGTTAGTCATACTACATTATTTTATCTTTATTTGATTTTTATGACCTTTCTAGAAGAAGGATCCTAAAAAAGGGAATATTCTGATTTTTTTCTTAATCCATTAATTGACACAAAATAACAGATTTTTATTTGTTTCATCTTTTCATGTGTTTATTGGCCATTTCAATGTCTTTCTCTGTGAAATATCTGTACAAATCTTTTACCCACATTTTTATATGGATTTTATTCTTGAGATACATAGATATATGGCACATAGGTAGATAGGTTTAAATATGTAGGTTTGGGGGAGCTAAGCTATCTTTGTCAGTTCTAATGTTGCAAATATATCCTTTTAGACTATGACTTCTCTATTCATCATCATAATGACTTTTTAGCATAAGTTTTTAATTTTGATGAAATTTAATTTCTTGATCATGAGCCATTATTCCTTTAATATATTTCTGGGTTCAATTTGCTAATATTCCTTAAGTATTTTTTGTTGTATGTTTAAAGGTATCTTAGTCTTTTTTTTTGGGGGGGAGTTATGTGTTTTTCAGGTTTGCTGTCAGGTTATGCTGGCCTCCTAAAAGGACTTAGAAGTGTTAACTACTTAAAAAAAAGTTTATATAATATTGGCATTATTTCTTCCATAAATGATTGAAAAGATTTACCAGTGGTGATATTTGGGTCTGTAATCAGTGAAAGTGTGTGTTTGTGCATGTGTGGGTATGGAAAGGCAGGGTGATTGTAAAGACTTTTAATTAGTATTTCTATATTTAACAAATTTAGGGAATTTCAGGTTTTCAATTCACTTTGTTGTCATTTTTTAAATGTTATGTCTTATAATTATGCTATTTTGTCTGTTACCAAATTTTTAGCATAAAGTTATTATTCATATACTGCTATTTAATATCTATAAATTAATTTCAATGCAATTATTGATAGGTTTAATCTAATATATTGGTGTTTGTTTTCACTTTGGTTTGTTCTTTTCTTTATGCCTAATTTTATTGAATCATGTACTTATACAATTGACTTTCTTTTTTAGCTGTACTATGCCTCTTAACATTAGAAGTTATGTTAGAAGTTACAATAACTACCTTTATCTTATTATCAGTGTTGAAAAGTATATTCAACTACTTTGCAAGTAATGTAAGAACCCTAGAGCCCTGTGCTTTCCTTCCTCTGCTCCTGCTCTTTTTTTTGCTACACTATCACATAAGTCACATCTGCATACAATAGAAATTCAACAGAGCATATAGTTTTTCCTTTAAACAGTCAATAGTTTGTTATGAAGGTTTTTTTTTAAGATTTTATTTATTTATTAATGAGAGACAGAGAGAGAGAGAGAGAGAGAGGCAGAGGGATAAGCAGGCTCCCAAGGAGCAGGGAGCCCAATGCGGAACTCAAACCCAGGACCCTGGGATCATGATCTGAGCTGAAGGCAGATGCTTAACCATCTGAGCCACCCAGGTGCCCATGTTATGAAGGTTTTAGTGGGTCTAATTTTAAATGTTCTTTTATATTTACCTTTTATAGATTATTCATTCTTTCCTGAAGATTTGGCTTTCCTATTATATGCTTTCGTTCTTTTTTCAGCTTGAAAACATTCTTTTCTTTCTTTTTTCTTTAACATATATAGAAGCTCTAGACTGCTGGATAAAAATTCTCACATCTTCAATTTACCCTCACTTGGGGGAAATATTTTTTGCTGGCTATAAAATAATTCTACACTGTTGATATTCTTGCACTACTTAAAAATGTGTTTCCAGTGTCCTCTGACCTCCATTGATTCTGATGAGAAGTCCTTTTTCCTGTGGAGGCTTTTTAAGATTTTCTCTTCATCTTTGGTTTTCAGCAGTTTGTCCATGATGTGTCTGAGTGTATTTTTCTTCCTGTTTATAATTTTAGGGGTTCACTTGATTTCTTGTTACTTGTGGTTGGGGTATTTCTTTCATTTTGGAAAACTTTTGAATAACTATGTATTTTTTCTTCCTTTTCTTCTGGGATTTCAATTATACAAGTATTAGATCATTTGATATTGTCTTACAAAGTACCATGTGTTTATATCTTTTAATTGAATTGAGAAAATTTCTCTTGTGCATTCTTTAAATTTACCGATTTTTATCTTTGCTATGGCCATGGTAAGACTATCTCTGATATATTTTTCAGGTATAGCAGTATAGCATTTTTATTTAATTCTTTTTTATGTTTTCTACCTCTTTGCTGAAAAAAAATGCACATATATATCCTTGGTCTTTTCCACTAGATACTCTAATATAAATGAGCTTGACAACAGCAACATCTGGGCCATCTCTCATTCTCTTATATCACATATTTCTTCTCTTGATGTGGGATACATTTTCTCTTTGTATTTCTTGTATTTAAAAAATGTTATATGAATCATCAAATATTAAATAGTAGACACTATATTAAATGGATTTATACCTAGAAAATTTCTTTTTTTCAGACTTCTAGTATTGGATAAGGATTGCGGAGTCAATTTTATCTACAGTAGGCAGACAACATTTTTGTTGCTTTAGATTTTTCTCACCACTGTATTTAAATTATTTCAGTGGAATCAGAAACTTTCATTGAAATTTGAAATCTGATAACCAGAGATATTCTAGAGATATGTTTATGTTATAAATTCCAAGTACCAGTTTTACAAACAGTGGAAATATGCTGTTTTAGAATGTGGCTTTTCTTGGCACTTTGCTTTCTTATCTTGGTCTTGACATTTTCTCTCTCTTTCCTTATTTCTAGTTCTTCTTTTTTTTTTCTGCTTTCTTTCCCTTCCCTCCGCCTTGGAGGGTAGTGGCTATATATTCTATCAATGCTCAAATGTTTGAGTGTTGTCCTCTCAATTTTCTTCTCTGAGCTTCAGCATGTTATACACATCTATATATATAGACACTGTATTTATCAAAAGTTGCAAATTAAAATTGGATTCAGGGGACAGAGGAAAAGGTAGACATATAAGAGCTCTATATACACAGGGGAGAAGTAGGAAGTACTGTGAAAAAGAAGAAATAATGATAGCTATTTTGTATATTTAAAGTTCCAAAGCTAACTGAAAGAAGAAATAATGCAACTATTAAAATTTGAGAGAGATATTTAAAGCAGATGAGTATTATGTAAGTAAACAAATGTATTAGTTTTTATAGAGGACACTAGATAGTGTCCATAGTTGATCCAGAGAAAAATGAATATTTAAAATTTTTGAGATTACAAAGAGAGAAAACAGCTAAAATTTTCACCCTTGAGGAGAAGCACTGATGATGGAATGGTGTGGGGCAGGGAATCCATTTCATTTCACGAATAGTCCTTTATAGTACCTGACTTATAAACAGTACATTCCATGGGTATTTTGGTGCTTTTTACTATGAATTACAAAAACCAAAGAGGGAGTGGGCATTGGAAGTGGGCTATGGGGCCAAGTAAAAAACCTGTTCCTTTTCTGGGCCAAAAAAAAAAAAAATATGAGTCTTTGAACATGAAAATAGCGGTTTGCATTTACAGATCTGCCTAGTGATATGGCTGAAATTGTAAGCCCTAGTGAAATGAGGTCAGTGAAATAGAAGATAATGTCTGTTCTAGCAATGAATGTGAAGTATATCCTTAAGTTCAGAGAAAATAAAATTTTATTCTCCAAACTTTTTTTGAGAACCCCCGGGCAAATAAGATCAGAAAGAGAAAGAAACTGGTTTGTGATTGAAGTACCAGGCTGACTTGTATCAGTGATTTTTATATCTTTAATTTATTTTGGGCTTTCATGGGAGGATAATAAGAATTCTGTGTAATAAAATATGTGTTTATATGCAAACATAGGACTAAAATGTCCTTTGGATAGGTGATGCTTCTCTTCTGCAATCTCTAGCTAGGATTTAATGGCAATAGCTATATGTTCTGCTTGAATTCTCTATTGTAGAGATGGTATGAATTTAATTAGCATGCAGACATCAATGGATTGAGGTAAATACAGATGAGTGTATTCAGATAAAATAGCTAATGTTGATGATCACATGTATACAGAATGAATATCAAGAAAAAGGATAGACATGTTTCCATGAGAAAGATAACAGGACATTTGGGAAATAAGTTATAGTCAAGGGGTAATTTATTTAAATCAATGCAAATTAAACCTTCAACTCTTCACATGGATATGATACATAAATTAAGAATGATAGTAGTGCAAAGCTTATGTTTAGAGCTTACTTTACCCAAGAAAAATCTTTATCATTTCATCTTAGCTTTGAAACAATAGAAGCAGCTAGTACTAAGTCACTGCAAGTGAGTGACCCATGACAACTGCATAGTGAATTTGAGCTCATTTTCCTTCTGTTCACTGCCTGAAGAAAAGTGCTCTTTTGGTTTTCCCTGGTTCTATGAGTAATAGGGAAGATAAATGGGATGTGTGTTTAGAATAGTATTAACATGCTGATGTCTTTTATCAGAAAGTTTTGTTATAGGGCATAAAGTTATTAACTAGCAGAAGTTATACTAATAAGCTATGAAAATGAGAGTGTGCATTAACTTGCAGTAATGAGAATTTGTGAAGAATAAGTGAAATTCTGGGGTGAAGGTGTTTACATCTTTTTGGTAGAATTCAGTTAGATGCTTCTAAAAAAATAAGTAGATGGCACATAAAAATCCAGGGAGATCATGAAAAAGACTAAGAGAGGCTTTAACTCTAATACTTGGTCTACACATTTTAATGGCTTCAGTGACCTACTGATGGAGACTACACCTTTAGGAAAGCATACTTATTGCTCTGTTAACAGGTCATAAATTTTGGCATTCTATCGTGTATAAGTGCAAAACTTTTTTTAGTGCATTATCATCTTGATAATTTAAACCCCTTAAAGTAAAGAAATGCAAATTTCAAGTTCTTATAGTTAATTCTGTCTCATAGGACACATTTTGCAACCCATTTTGAACATAAGCAAGCTCTAATTACTTTATGTTAAAAAACCATCTAAATACTGAACTTAACCTTAGAAATCCTGTGAGGGGTTTATATAACTTCCATATGATGTTCTCTTAACCTAAGATAGTATGTGAGACTGAGTCACAGAAGCTTTAGGTCATTCTGTAGTAGGAGAATGAAAGCTATGTGCCCTCTCTGGCTATCTTATAGTATTTCCCTGAGAACTACCTCTTATAGTCAGAGGTTAAGATATGGAACTGTTTACTGTGATTTAAGTTTCCTAACACATTATGTTTCATAGAAGTCCAAATGAGAATGCAAGGCAGTGGTGTGTGTGGGAGGGAACATGGAGATAATTGAAGGAGGAGTATAGGAATGGCAATGGGAATAGGAAGTGGACATGGGAAAGAGGTAGACTGACTATATAAAAGATAATGGAGCTGCATTTATTGCCATTGTATGCTTGATTTTGCAGGTCCAGAAAGGTTATCTTGTTTTATGCCATTTCTTTTTTTTTTAATTAAAGATCTTATTTGTTTATTTATTTGAGGGGGGAGGGACAGAGGGAGAACCGAGAGGGAGAATCTTTAAGCAGACTCCCTGCTGAACACAGAGTCCTGTGCAGGGCTTGATCCTACAATCCTGCCATCATCATGACCTGAGCTGAAACCAAGAGTTGGATGCTTAACTGACTGAGCCACCCACTTATGTCATTTCTTGATGTGCACTTCAGAATCTCACCCCATTGTAGATAATGAAATCAACCTCATTCATTTCACACACATTTTAAAAATACAAAATAGAATAGACTACGTAAATTTCTTCCATATATCATAAGGATATATAGTTTAATGAAAATTTGTCTTGTTTTATCTATTTATCTTTCTACCTATGGAATAATTGAACTAAAATCAGCATTGCTATTAATGGTACAAACTGTTATCAAACATATTCCCTGATTATTATCAGGCAATATTGTTCCCCTGTGATCTTTCTAACTATCTACTAGAAAGAAAATGTTAGATAACCAAAATTAAGTAGAAAGAAATCAACATAAAGATGGTGTTGAGTATGAAATATATGGCAAAGAATCATGGAATATATAAATAAAATGGACTATTAAAAAGGGGAAGCAATATTATGAAAGTATGAAAAGGATATAGGATTTGAAAATACAGGTATTATATTTATTGTCATCTAAACATACATACCTATCAAGGAGGAGAATAGGTATAGCACCTGCAAAAAATTAAACTATTTTCAGTAATTTAGTGATGGTATTAGTAGTATATTATTATTACAAGAGATTGTATTTAAAAAATGTGATTCAGCAAATGAGTAATCAGAGATACTCTTTTTTTTCATTATTCCTTCTATCATTGGAAATTATGGGAGATATTCTGTGTAAATGTTTGTAGAAGAAAGGAGATACTGATATATTATAAAAGAGATTAAGTAAAACCCACATGGTCCTGGATTTGTACGTTCTATTATATGTATATTAAATATGTATAGATACATGCATATATAAATATATACAAATATATAAAATATGTATATGTAAATATATGTATATGTAAAATATATGTATATGTAAAACATGAGTTTTATATGTCTTATATGTACATAACCTTCCTAGAATATCTTCTGAAAAGTTCCAGAGTTCCAGAACTAATAAGCAATGGTGGCAATGAACATTCATAGAGCCCAAACAGTAGTCATGCAATATCATTTTCTATCAAAATATATTGTTAGGTCTTTTTGAAGAAATTGTTGACTCAGGCCTGGGGCAGAAATGTTCAAGGTAAGCATACATCTTGACATACTAGATAGAAATGTCAAGGTATTAAATTCAACTAGGGTCATGAGAAAATAAAAACACAGGAGCCACCTTGAAGGTGTTCCCAGTTACCTATGATGTGACATTTTAAGCTTCAAAATGGATAAAAATTGCAATCGCATAGATTAAAGACAACAAACATATTTAAATCTATGAGTTCATAATTATTAATTGGTCATTTTCAGAGGTGAGAAGTAATAAATTCATCATATTAAAAACTGGGAAAAATCAATGGACACAATTAAGCATTTATCTTACCTTTCCTATTGCGGTAAACCTTTTGGACATAAATAAGAGAAGCATATCATAACATTATTCAAAATTATTCTAACCAAGAAATGAAAACAAAAGAAAAAAAACAGAATACTACCATTTTGTGTCCATTCCCAATAACAAATAGACAGACGTTGAGTATCACTTGCCATTCTCCAAAAATAGCAAAACCAGACATTTTATGTATCCTGCTAAATGAGCATAAAACCACCCAGAGTCTTGCAAAAGGAGATGAATCTGAATCCCTTCAAGCCTCTGGATCGTGCTGCCAAATACACAGAACAGAGAAACTCATGTAATTGCTGCATGGGTAGGCAGTCAGAAAAACACAGAAAGTGCTATAAATCAACATCTCTAAATACTCATGAGTTGGATTCATGACTGTGTTTTAGTTAATACTGTTTAGTTTATTGTAGTATAACTACAGGGCTTAGTATCTCATAGGTTAAGTTCGCCCTCTTATTTTTCTTCAAAATTATCTTGACTGTTCCTCACTCTTACACTTTATAAATTGAAGATAAGCTTATCAAATTACTTGAAGATTGAGGTGGAATTTCATTGACTTTTTGTTTAAATCATGGAATATTTTTCCATAAATTATAATAGTTATTTTAATGGTATCTTCATTAATTTTGTTCGGAATGTAAAAGATTTTTCATAACCTTGTCTTTCTTAGATTTAGCTTTTGCTACTTTGATGGGACATGTATGAAGTAATGTTTAAGTTTTGTTTTTGTATTGTTCCTTTTGTCTAGGGATTCTATTGACTGTTGAATACTAATACTGATATACATCAAAAATCTTGCTACCATTTTATTAATACTAACAGTTGTTCATTGATTCTTTAATTTTCACTTGTCTTCCTAATGCTTATGCCTTATCCTCCTTCCCTTTCTTCTCTCTTTCCTTCCATTTGTTTCTTTTCTTCATTTTTTTGTTTTCTTATTACATTTTCAATGCAAAAATTACAAGTCAATGTTTGTGTGTGTGTGTGTGTGTGTGTGTGTGTGTGTGTGTGTGTGGTAGTACTGGGAAGAGTAGTGGTAATCTTCCTGAAGATTATGAGTTACATGTCAGTGCAAAATTGTATGTGGCTTAAATTTCAATACTATGTAATTTTCTGTTGATTTCTATTTTCCTTGATTGACTCTCCTCTAAACAAGCAAAATTCTGCTTCCTTCCTACTCTTGTGGGTCCTCACTCTTTCTTATTTTACTGTATTGTCAAATATTATCAATTAATACAATTTTAGGGCGCCTGGGTGGCTCAGTTGGTTAAGCGACTGCCTTCGGCTCAGGTCATGATCCTGGAGTCCCGGGATCGAGTCCCGCATCGCGTTCCCTGCTCGGCAGGGAGTCTGCTTCTCCCTCTGACCCTCTTCCCTCTCGTGCTCTCTGTCTCTCATTCTCTCTCTGTCAAATAAATAAATAAAATCTTTAAAAAAAAAAAAAAAAAAAAAAAAAAATTAATACAATTTTGGAATCAGGTTTGGTAATTAAAAAATATTGCCAATTCAGTTTACATGTATTTGCTTTCAGCTTTCTGACATGGGACAATGACCTATCATATTTTTTCACTATGTTGAATGATTTATTTTATTATCAAGGCATAATAGCCCTAATAAATTAATTGGTTTTTTAAGTCAATCAGTAAATAAATGATCCACTCTTTGTTATTTTCTAGAGAAGTCAAAAGACCATGATTATGGGGTTCTTTTTCCTTGAAATTTTGGTAAAATTTGCTTTTGAAATCATCTGGGCCTTTGTTTTAGTTTTCTTTCCTGTGGATAGATGTACCTCCTCAGAAGCACCCACTTTTACCAGCTTCTTGTGCATTCCAGGGTGAGAATGGAGAACCAAGCCCATATCCCACCCTTTCTTTACTGATACCTGTGCCTTCTTTCCATACCATAAGATGCTCACAGGCATGCAGGTGATGATGCTAACCTTTGCCTGCACAGATATGGTCTGTTCACCTCCTTTTCTGCAAACCGCTCTTCATTGGCTACTTCTCAAACCCTCACATGTGCATGTAGAAACACAGCCCATACCTGGGAGAATGAATACTGAGAAGAGACCCATGAAGTCCTTTGATTTAGAGTGGAGTCTTTGGGAGGTAAAAATTTCTGGGGTCCTGAATAACAGATTTGTTTTAGAAGGAGGTCATGGGCTCCTAGTGGTCATGCTCATTACTTCATTTCCCTCTTGCATCCCTACCAGTCCTTGCCTTGTCGTAAGGGGTGCAGCTCCATAAGGGCAAGGACTAGGCTGTCAAATACTGGACCCCATCATACACAGCCACTTGTTGTACCTTAAGGGTGTTATTAGGTAGAAGAGGAGCCTCTGAGTTAGACTGTGTGGGAACAAAGAGAAATGTAAACGGAGGCACGGGTGTATGAAAACCAAAGTTTGTTTTGAGGTAAAGTGGTAAACCTATTACATGCTGCAAATAGACTTAACAAAATAAGAAAATAAGACTATGCATTGTCTTTAATAACATGAATTGCCAAAGCTATTTCAGTGACATAATTAGGGTAGATTGTAACTGAGTTTACGGTTTTTGTTATAATTACAGTAACTCTTAGCCACAGGGAATGTTCCCCTTCATGTTCAGTTGTATCTCAGTTCAACCGTATAAATCAATGGATCCTCTCCATGAGATTTTGAATAAATAATTCTGTGTTTATTTTCATTTAGTTCAGATACTATGTCAAAAATCCTTATATTGGGGTGCTTGGGTGGCTCAAATGGTTAAGCATCTGCCTTCAGCTCAGATCATAATACCAGGGTCCTGGGATCAAGTCCCACATCAGGCTTTTTGCTCAGTGAGGAGTCTGCTTCTCCAGTTCCCTCTACTGCTCCCCCTACTTGTGCTCTCTGTCAAATAAATAACATCTTAAAAAAATCCTTATATTGCTATGACCTACCTAACGCTGGGCTTGGCCCTTTTTAACTCTATAAATATTTATTGAATTAGTACCACTGAATAAGGGCATTTGTCTATTGTCAATTTGATGGTCTACCATTGCTGAAGCAGTCATTTTTATCATCATTAACTTGAAAAAAATGTCTAGTTTGATGTATTATCTTTCAAGCTTAGGCATTGGTGAGCCAATTCATCTCAAATAGAAGGCTCCAGAAAGTCAAATTCTCAGCTGCTAAAGAAACAAGCTTATTGAGATAATTGAAAACAATTTCAAAGGCTACTTGAAGTAAATACTACCTACTTCAGTGGCTGAAAATTGAGAAAGATATATCAGTTTACTAGTGGCATAAAAGAATATGTGAATGTCACTATTTTCTTCCTTGTCACTATATTTCTAGCAAGATAATACAGCAGTGAATATTAACAACCTTTTTGAGTCATTTTTGTCAAAAACTGCCATTGTTACCCCAAAACCAAGCACAAAAATGGTTAATTTATACAATTCCTATTTGATATTTTGGCTGTATCTAACTTAAGTTATACAACACTTTTTTTCCCCCTCCTCTTCCCTCTTTTTACCACTTAGCATAAAGTAACATATTCCATAGTAATACAGAGAGGTGAAAGGCATTCTCTGAATTTTACTCCAGTCCTCTTTGAGTTTGTCATCATTGTCTAACAAAACAGCTGCCTAATATTATAAAATTCCTAGAGTGAGCTTGGAGAAGGTGGGGGGGAGGGGAACTAAACAAGAGCAGAGATTTTACACCTTCTGTCCCATCACTGAAGTCAATTGGCTTTGGGATGTCAGCTGTTTTTTGGGTTTTGGGGGGTTTTGGATTTTTTTGTTTATTTGTTTGTTTGTTTGTTTTTTGTTTTTTGTCCTCCTTGAACCAAACCTCACTGTACTATGAAGTGGCTTTGAATTTTACTGCACTTGAACACCTTGTATCTGCACAGGACCAGCCTGGGAGCATGATTTTAATAATTGTTGAAGAACTGTCTATACATCCAAAGAGTTGCAACCTTGAATCTGAAACTTTTGTATACCAAAATATTGTCAACTCTGAGCTTTTTGGTTCTGGTTTCTCATTCGAATGCCTCCTATTCTTTAGAAATTCATGGGTTCCCTTCTCATTTTGCTCCACCAAAGTTAGCAAATCAAAAACAGCATTGTTTTTTTAGTGCCCTTAATTGCCCACAAAGTTGGTTTTATGTCTTACCAATATTAGAGTTTTCTCACTATAACTAGTAAGAGCATTTTATAAGGATAATTTTTTTAAAAAAAACTAAAATAAATGTTAACATTTGTATCTATAATTCTTTTAATTAATGGATCCTAGACTTCTCAAACTTTTTTTTCCCCTGTAAACAATGAAATAGACACCTAGCCTTAAATTTTAGCATAGCTGGTAAAGATGTATACTTTTCTCTAATACATGGAAAAAATACTATTTATGTTCATATTCCGTAATTTCAAAATTTATAACAGACTTATTTACTAGTAAATTTATTTTTCTAGAGAATCATTGTTCCTGGAAGCAAGGACAGTAAATCAATGATCCTACTCTATTACTGAGATAATAATATGACTACCTGAGAGGCTAAATACTCACCTGAATAGTTTTTCTAGGACATTCATATGTCTTTTCAAATATATCCTACTGAATTAGTCAAAAAACTTGATCATATAGTTTGATAGTGAATGTGGTCAGAGGAGAGGGGCATTGACACCAGAGTTCCAAGGTCCGGAGGGGAGGAATACTCCAAGGAAGAACAGAAGAGTGCCGAGAGCTTAGAGCAGCCAGGGCAATATAGAAATCTTTAGTAAAACAAAACCAGTTCCTGCCTAAGTAATATGATTGCCAACAGATACACACACTATGGAATCCTGGATAAGTTAAGGTACATTAACTAGACTTCAGTTAACAAGTTTTGCTACTTTAAAAGCAAGATAAGTTTAGCAAGGTATATTTTGACAGTTCTAGTTCAGCTCAACAAATATTGATTAGTGTCAACTATCTATAGCAAAAGTCATTTTGTTTTTAGATAGAGGCAAGGACATAGAGGCAGGTTTGTAAGTAGCTTTGCTAAATACAAGTGTATGTATGTATGCTCGTCGTATGGGGGGTAGTTGGAAACATGACTGTGGAGTTCAAAAGTTGTGCAGCAGAGTGAGAGAAAGATTTACAGGGCTTGGCATACAGATAGTAACTGTGGCCTCAAGATTGAATAATCTCATGTAGGGCAGATCTGTAGAGTAAAAATAATACCAAACCTGGAGGCTTTTATATGCCTTCATTTAAGAATAAATTTAAACTTTTCCTCTACCTTAATAAACCAAAAAATAAAATGTAAGAAGGTGGAAGAGGGTCAGTAAAGTATGCTCTAGACCAAGAAGGCCCTTTAAGAGTGAAAAACAAAGCAAGCTCCTCCATACTGTTGACACAGTTTCATTCAGCGTACTTACCGATGGGGAAAATCAGCCGGATGGTCCAGTACTCAGTTCTCAGTACTCAGTACTCAGACGTTCTCTGCCCCTACTTTCCACAACTATTCTCTACCCCGTCCAGACCTTTTATGGAGAGAGGGGCATGGTGGAGGTCACAGGGTAGTTATCTAAAGTGTGGCCTTCTGTGCGCCAGCCATCTTTACTAATTATCTAAATGGGGATTTCTTTGTGCCAGTCATCTCTACTAGTTACCTAAAATGGCCCCTCTGTGCACCACTTTAAAGAAGATCAGAAGAAGCCTTCCCAGATTCCAGTCAAGGGCATACATTAACCTCCATGGATCTGGAACATGTAACCTCCAGGGAGGTCATTGCATTGGCATGAACAGGACAGAGGGCCAAAGATGGAGTCAGTTGTCAGCACTCCGACATAAAACTACATATTTTAATAAGTTACAAAAGTTTACCAGAGTAGAAATTTTCCAAGATGTGTGAACGTGTGCATCTGAGGGTATGTTGCATTTCTCTGGGGTAGGATGTCTGTGTGTCAAACAATGAATCATGGAACACTACATGAAAAACTAATGATGTAATGTATGGTGATTAACATAACAATAAAAATTTAAAGAAAAAAACAAAAACAAAAACAAAAAACAAAAAATCCTTTAAAAAAAAACAGAAAGAGAGAGTCTTACTTGGTCTTTCTAATAGTCTCTCTAGTCATAACAAATACGGATTTTCAAGGCTAAGAATCACCAATTAAAAAGTCGAGAAGAAAGAGGCTTAACGAAAAAGAACTGAAAAACACTAAGAAGAAATTCATGGGTTGGATGCTATTCCTTAAAAAGAAAAAGACAATTAGTCCCGGCTTGGAGTTTTCTTTGTAGGCTCTTTTTCCATATGCTGGGGATCAGACAGCCCACATGAAGGGACTTAACATCTAATGTGAAGTCTGATAGTTTCCTCTCAGCATAGGAGGCAGAGTGACTACTTGTGTCTCTGGCCACTGATTTCCTAAAGAAAGCGGTGAACATGGGGATAGTTAAGACAGCCAGGTATTAGATGTCTCCCTTTGATTTTCAAAATCTTGGAATCCTTTTTCTCTAAATTTAAGAGTTTTAAATTCAAGATTTTTAAAATTCATTTTTTTCTTTAAAGATTCTATTTATTTATTTGAGAGAGAGAGTGAGAAAGAGAATGAGCAGGGAGAGCAGTCAGAGGGAAAGAGAGAAGCAGGCTCCCGGCTGAGCGGGGAGCCTGATGCGGGACTCGATCCCAGGACCCCGGGATCACGACCTGAGGCAAAGGCAGACACTTAACTGACTGAGCCACCCAGGTGCCCCTAAATTCAATTCTTATAATTCAAGGATTTCTATGTTATCATTTGCCACCCGGGGCTCTTAGGGAAATTCTAATTTAACAACCACACAACCTAGATATAAACAGGTTCTGGGATAAAAACCCATAGTCCTAATATATAGAAGATCTGTAATAAGAGGTGGTTCTGATACTTTTACTGAAATATTTGATCACTGTGCTTCCTTGTAACCCTTGTAACTCACTCTTCGAGGACACTTAATGTTTGCTTCCACCTTCACTTGGGGGAATAAATATGGACAGGGCAGTGTTATATGAGCTTATCCTGATTTATCCTTTGGAAAGCTTAAAGTATTGCCCCCTTTGCTATTTTTAGAATTTTTCTAGTTTCCCCAGCTCTCTAAGAAATAGAATTGAAAGACTTCTTCTTATTACAATCCATCTGCATGCACTCTAGACTTTCAAAATCCCATACACTTAGAGTCTCATTTTTTGTGGTATCAAGATATTTTATCGTTAGTAGTAAATTCTTTTTTTTTTTTATTTTCATGCAGTTTATTTAATGCAGTTGTTTGACAGTGACCTTCGATTAATGGTGAGTGATATTGTCTTTTCATTTACCGGAGTATTATAAAGTTCATCTTCAAAAATAAGTACATTGAGGTCAAAAGGTTGTTGATCTACAAAAATTATTAAGTGCATAGTAACAGAGGTGGTACAGGAATATGGCAAATATTGTACAGATGGCTTGTAAATTGCTGAGTTTTTTGCCTACAGTACTTCTTTTTATTTAATTTTTTATTGTTATGTTAATCACCATACATTACATCATTAGTTTTTGATGTAGTGTTCCATGATTCATTGTTTGTGCATAACAACCAGTGCTCCACGCAGAATGTGCCCTCTTTAATACCCATCACCAGGCTAACCCATCCCCCACCCCCCTCCCCTCTAGAACCCTCAGTTTGTTTTTCAGAGTCCATCGTCTCTCATGGTTCGTCTCCCCCTCTGACTTACTCCCTTTCATTCTTCCCCTCCTGCTATCTTCTTCTTTTTCTTTTTCTTTTTCTTAACATATGTTGCATTATTTGTTTCAGAAGTACAGATGTGTAATTCAACAGTCTTGCACAGGTTTCTTATAGCATATAACTGATGAGGATTTGTTTTTTTTGTTTGCATACCCTTAAAGAGAATCAGTTGAGACATCTATAACTCTGAGAAAAACTTCAAGAAGTTTTTAAGAGTCAGCCCCTTGTGTTTACACAAATAATCTAAAACTTTGATATAGATGTCTTCCCATTATTTCTTTTTGTTATGGAGAGTCATCCTGTATTTTCTCCACTTCCTACCTGAAGACAGATAAATGTCTAGGCCTTAATTTTAAGGAACATCATTACTATTCTAGCCCCAGAACACTGAAGGGAAGGAAAAATTCTTCCTTTACCCTTCAAGTCTTCCAGCTCAACTAAGAATTATATTTACATGAGACAGGTTAAACAGAGAAAAAACACAAAGTCTTATTACATGTGCACAGGGACCCAAAAATAAAATGGAGACCTAAAGAAATGACCCAGGCAGGCAGTTTCTATACATTTAGACAGAGACAATAAATTTGTGAGGAATTGATAAGATAAAGAAAATAGATGTTTAGGACTTTTGATTAGTAAGAAATTCTAAGTGGCATTTGGGCTGTGGTGGTAGATTAGAAAAAGGGTAACAAAGTGTATTTGTTCAGTTTTCTTGGCTTTAAAGTTTCTATCTCTGGTGATAAGGATGTCTTTTTACTGATTATAGCAAGGATATTTTTCATATGGGAGATTTGTTTTCTGCTTTCAGAGGTTACAGAGGAATGTCCTTGCACTGGCTGTTTTTGAAGTAACTTTTCTTTCAAATAATCAATATAACAAAGTGGCATATTTGGGGGCAGCCTGCCCTTGGCCCCGACGATGTACATATTGAGAAAACAGACACTTGAGGCCCTCCTTTCAAGGTTAGCAGAAACCCTTATTATTCACATTGGTCCATATTCTCCAGAGAAGTTTCAGTTTGCAAAGAGAGCAGTACAGAAAAATTCTCAAGGGAAGTCTTGATAGAACTTACAGGGACCCGGGAGGCCCCTGGAGACTGATAGCTACACTGCAATGCTGGGATCCCAGTCCTATTTCACAAAGTTTCAGTTTGTCTCATTATGCTAAAGGAAACAAGGGGAAAAGTTTACATCGTGTTCATGGTTGGGCCAAAGTTCTAAAATAAGTGTTATTTCTGACCTTTTTTCTAAGTATACATTCTCAGTGGAGGCAATACTACCCCCTTGGGGAAGGTGAAAATATCTTATTATTTTATGTATAAAGGACAGATATAAAGAAAATACATAAACAGATATACACTATATCTGTGGCATTAAAATTTCATGGAAGGTATTAAAATAAAATGTCTAACAAGCCTCCTTAAGGGGGTAATAATGAAAAAAAAAAAGAAGTTGGAGAAACACTGCTCTATAGGATACTTGTTTTAGCTGACAATTCTGGATGTTTTGGTTTCTTTTTATTCCATTTTGGTAAATTCTGGGGGTCTAGTTTGCCCTTGCTTGTGTAGAAAATATTTAAGCTTATTAGAAAGTGTATCAAGGATATCTTTAAAAAGCAGTATTAAATAATAAATATATTAAAGCTATCTATCTGATTTTTCATCTACCTATCTATATATATTTGGTATGTCCTGGTTATCTTTATAGTTATTTAGATCTAGTTATAGAGTGTCCAATATCCCTAACTTTTCTTATCTAAACATGTTCTCAATTTCTTTTTCATGTGGTTTTGTTTTTCAAGCAAGTCATTTTGATGTGTCTTGTTTAACTTAGCCATTTTCACACATCTGACCATCTCCCATCTAGATACCAGGTTGAGATGAGATGCAGGAGTGGCATTAAACTGCCATTTTGCATGTATCTTGCCAATTCTAAAAGCTGCATATTAAATAATTTGTTATTCATACAGATGTAAAAATGTTTTCTCATTAAAATAGCTGCATCAAGGTCCTATGACCCCAAGGAGCACGGCTTTATTTTAGTTACCGTTTTCAGTGTTACCATCTAGATGAAAACAGGCATCTCTAGGCCCCAAAACAAATAAAGGCAATAGCATTCGGAAGGTGCTATAATAGGGATATATATACAAAGAACAGCTACAGCACAAAAAAGGATAAATAAAAAGGCTTCCCATAGAAGGCAACAATTGTCCTGAGTCTCAAAGAGTTGAGTATAAAATTTCTTGATGAAGAAGGGATAAAAGGGAACTCCTAGTAGAGGCAAATATGTTCTTCCTATGGAGGAAAACACACACACACACACACACACACACACACCCCTCTACCATGAAGTAAAAAAAGTTGATCTACTCCTGGAAATGTAAGGAGTTCAGAATGGTGGAAGCAGAGAGACTAAGGATCTGGTATACTGGTTGGGAATGAAGAAGGTGGGAAAAGCCACATGATTACAGAGCCTTTGACTATTCTGTAAGAGTTTAAGGTTTCGCGTGTGTGTGTGTGTGTGTGTGTGTGCGTGTGTGTGCGTGTGTGCGCGCGCATGTTTGTTTGTTTCTACATGCCTTAGGAAACCTACAATAGTTTTTAATGGTGAATGGGCCTCAACACATTTCCTTCAAGAACCATACCAGTCTGTAGCATGATGAGGAATGCATTGAAATTAATGACCTGTTGGAAGTGGAGGAAGAGGGACAAAAAGGAAAGTTAGATAATCCCAGATTTGTGGCTGACATGATGTGGTAAATATGTCCAGGGTACAGTATTATTTTGTGTCTCAGTTTAGGAAAAAGTTTTATGATATTCAGCCTATCGGTGGTAATTTCAGTAAAGGGAATGGATAAAGCTACCCACGGAAAACACATAGAATAAGATGAGAAGAGGCAAAATAACAGGCCCATAGGGAGTTTATCTAATTAAACATGTAGGGATGATGCTGCTATTAGGTGTATGGCAATTGCATAACAATTTACATATATTTAAATTAGAATTCTATGATTTCATCATATTTTAATAAAAAATTCACAAAATGAATATTACTTTAAGTAACTAATGAATCAGGGAATGGTATAATCCTGTGTTCTCTTACTAGTTGTAAAATCTGTTTTTGAGAAGGTAGAGAGATATCCTAGGTTGATGCCACTAAACATTTTCATAGTAACAAAACTTTTGACTTATTTGTGCAACCCTGCTTTAACATAAGCCAACTCCATCCAGAATGCTCAGCCAGGGCTTGTGCTGAGTTCACTCATAATATGTGCTAGAAACTATGCCTGCTTCTCCTTTCACATGTTCTTTACGCAAAAGGTATTACAACCAATTTTTTCAGATTATGGAGTGCCCTCTCACTTCTGCTTGGGCACTGCTCCTCCGTGCCTCAAGGATGTCTATATTCTCCCTTCAAAAAGAAGCTACTTCAAGGACTCAGAAGTGGTTTGCTCTCTTTTGGATGATTGGAGAGATTTCTTAGTGTAAAGTGAAACAAAAATAAGCAAAACCAAAAGGACAACCGCATGTTTAATCTCTGGCAGACTCTAAGAAGCTCAGCTGAACTAAAATGTCCTGTGTTTTAGTCACCAGGCTTGGAACTCAGTGTAGGTTTTGACTGAAAGAACTTTCTTAAAGTTCCTGAACCACAGTTTACTTATCTGTAAATAAGTGTATTACTAACTGCTCTACTTACATTATACAATTCAAGTAGTCTGTGACAATACATTGGAACAAACGGATCACTATCAAAATATTAGGGATTGGGGCGCCTGGGTGGCTCAGTCGGTTAAGCGGCTGCCTTCGGCTCAGGTCGTGATCCCAGGGTCCTGGGATCGAGCCCCACATCGGGCTCCCTGCTCAGCGGGGAGCCTGCTTCTCCCCTGCCTGCCATTCCCCCTGCTTGTGCTTGCTCTCTGTCTCTCTCTCTCTCGTTCTGTGTCAAATAAATTAATAAAAATATTAACAAAACACAAAATATTAGGAATTATTAGTATTAAACTAAATATGTATTTTATATTTTAGCTCCTACAGCCTTCTAAGTACTTAGCATACTCTTCATTTCCCCATTAAAAAAATGCGTAGGAGCATGACTGTCTTTAATCAAGCTGGAATCCTATGGCTAGTTAGCCACTTTTCATTTATTCCATAAAATTTGGGTCTTTATAATAAAATTATATTTTTAATTTTATGATATTGTGACAGTGTTTGTATTTCAGATGCTGTTCATATTCATGAATCAATTTGCATACCATTTAATATTCCCCTGCTTTGCTACACTGGTTGTGATATGCTATCTGAATTACCAGCTCAATTTTCAGAGTGTTGTAAGCGTGTAGTTAGAGGCAATGATACACAGGAGCACTCACACAAAGAAATCAAAATATTTTCAGAGACACAATTGAAGCATCTCATGTTAAGGGATTTGTAGTGCTTTCATATCTAAGTCAGTTTCCTTCCACTGCAGGTGGTATGCAAAATCAGATTGCCTAATAATTTGGAAATAATGCTTAGTATTGCTCTTTCACAATGTCTGACTCTTTCTATTCAGTCCCCTTTAACTTTTGTTCTCATTAGTATGGTCTAAGCAGATTTTAAAATCTTCTTTTCTCAATCTATTCTAAAACTGGCTTATTGAATATAGAAGATTAGTGAAGAAAGTCTGTTCTAAAAATACAGTGCCCCCAAAATTTGACAAGAAAGCATCTTTAATTTTTAAATTTTCAGTTATATTGTTTTTCATAGGACATCTCCTTCATTTTTGCTACTACCATCGACAATTCAAGAAGTTCAAAGATGAAATCATTATTGTTTTCTAACATAATCTGCTCTTTCCTATCATGATGGATATCATCCAGGCACCAAGTCAAAATTGTGATTTAGTCTAGATTCTTCCCTTTCCCTCATTCCCCCGACCTCTATGATCCAATCTAATCCTAAGTGATCACGCCTATAAATATCTCCCAAGTCATTCCCCTTTCTCCATTTCTATTCCCTTTGTCCTAGTTTGAACTTCAATTTTTTTTTCTTATTTACATTAGTACTCTCAACTGCTATCATGGCCTTCAGGCTTGCAAATATTATTGGGTTTTTTTGTATTTAGTAAACTTCAGGTTTTTTTGGTTTTAGATTTACAGAAAAAATTGACCAAAAGTTCAGAGAGTTCCCATACCCCACCACTTCCACCCCACAGTTTCCCGTTAGTAACATCTTGCACTGGTGTGGCACATTGATATAATTTATGAACTAATATTGATAAATTATTATTAGCTAAACTATATAGTTTACATTTGTGTTTACTCTTTATGTTGAATAGTGTTTTTTTGTTTGTTTGTTTTGGCACATGCATAATGTCATTTATCTACCAGGACAGTATCATAATGAATAGTTTCACCGCCCTAAAAATCCACTGTGCTCTATCCATCTCTCCTTCTTTTATTCCCAGGCCCTGCCAACCAGTGACGTTTTCTCCTATCTCTCTTGTTTTGCCTTTTCTAGGATGTTGTATGCTTGAAATCATACAGTATGTAGCCTTTTCAGATTGGCTTTTTTCACTTATTGATATGCATTTAACGATTCCTCCTTATATTTTTGTGGCTTGGTAGCAAGTATTCTTGTTCATTTTTGTTTCATTTTGTTTTGTTTGTTTGTTTTAAAGATTTTATTTATTTAACAGAGAGACATAGCAAGAGAGGGAACACAAGCAGGAGGGTGGGAGAAGCAGGCTTCCCACGGAGCAGGGAGCCTGATGCGGGGCTCGATCCCAGGACCCTGGGACCATGGCCTGAGCCGAAGGCAGACGCTTAATGACTGAGCCACCCAGGCACCCTCATTTTGTTTTAACACTGAATAATATTCCATTGTATATAGATGTACCACAGTTTGTTTGTCCATCCACCAATGAAGGACATCTTTGTTGCTTCCTAGTTTTGGCAATTATCAATGAAACTTCTATAAATGTTTAAGTTTGAAGTTTATATGGATGTAAGTTTTCAGCTCATTTGAATAAATACTTAGGGGTGTGATTGTTAGATCCTATGGTAATAGTATGTTTAGTTTTCTAAGAAACTGCCAAGCTGTCTTCCACAGTGGTTATATCATTTGGTACTTACACCAGCAATGTTTGAGAGTTGCTATTGTTCTACATCTTCATTAGCACTTGGTAATGTCAGTGCTTTGAATATTAGCCACTCAAAGAGGTATATGGTAGTATCTCCTTGTTGTTTTAATTTGCAATTCCTTAAAGGGATATGATATTGAGCATCATTTCATATAATCATTGACTATCTTCTTTCATGAGGTGTTTGTTAAGATCTTTACCCACTTTTTATTGTTTGTTTTCTTATTGTTGAATTTTAAAGTTTCTTTGTATATTTTGGATACAAGCCCTATATCAGGTATTTACTCACGGTTTGTGACTAGTCTTTTCATTTTGTTAACAATATTTTTAAAGAGAAGTTTTTCATTTTAGTGAAGTTCCATTTCTCAGTTGTTTCTTTAATGGATCTTGCTCTTGGTGTTGTATTTAAAAGCAAATTGCTATAATTATACTGGAATTAAAAATAAATAAATAAATAAATATAAAAACAATAAATGTCCCCCGCCCCCAAACAATTAGGTCCTCACAATTGCCATGCTAATGCCTGGCTTAAATTGGAGGGGGACACAAACCATGAGAAACTATGGACTCTGAGAAACAAACTGAGGCTTCTAGAGGGGAGGGGGTGGGGGAATGGGTTAGCCTGGTGATGGGTATCAAAGAAGGCATGTATTGAATGGAGCACTGGGTGTTATACGCAAACAATGAATTATGGAACGCTACATCAAAAACTAATGATGTAATGTATGGTGATTAACATAATATAATAAAATAAAATTTAAAAAAAGTAAATTACCAAACCCAACATTGCTAAACCTATGTTATCTTCTAGCAATTTTATAGTTTTGCATTTTACAGCTAAGTTTATGATCCATTTGGAATTAATTATCACGAAAGAAGTAGGTTCAGGGTCTAGATTTATTTTTTGCATATGGATGCCCACTTGTTCCAAAAACATTTGATAAAAATGTTATCATTTTCCATTTGCTTGCCTTCGCCTGTCAAAAATGAGTTGTCAATATTTGTGTAGGTCCATTTCTGTGCTCTCTCTTCTGTTCTATTGATCTATTTGCCTATTCTTTCACCAATACCACTCTGACTGTCTGGATTACTATAGCTTTATGATAAGTTTTGAAATCAAGCAGTGTCATTCCCCTGACTTTGTTCTTCTTTAATATTGTGATGGCTATTTTGGATCTTTTTCCTTTCCCTATAAACATTAAATTCACTTGTCAATATCCACAAAGTAACTTGCTGAGATTTTCATTGGGCTTACATTGAATCTATAGATCAATTTGGAAGAACTGACAACTTAATAATATTATTAAGTCTTCCTTAAGTCTTCTATCCATGGACATGGAATAGCTCTCCATTTATTTAGAGCATTTTTGATATTTCTGACTTACTTTTCTTTCTTCACACTAACACCTTAGTGTGCCTCTGAAAATTTGTATATGATGATGCTATTTTAAGTTCCTTTTTGGCTGTCCCTAATCTTAAGCAAAGTTTGAGTTTCTCTCAAATTCTGAAATTTGTTGCTCTCCAGCATCATCCTCAGATACTCTTCTCTTTATAGTTTATTGCCCAGCAGTGCTGAAATGTTTAATTTTCCTTAATGCACTGTTGGCAGATGCTTTGAAATGCTCTGAACAATTTTATCCCTCTTTACTCTTGACTATTATTTACTAAAGAGGCTGAAAAAAAGTTATTCTTATTCCTAGACTTTTTTTGAACCTAAAAATAACAGAATCATTCAGATATGTCTAATACACTTAATTGGAATTTTAGTGAAGTTTCTATGAAAAATGTTTACTTCCTAATAAAAGGTATAAGTTTCACAGGAAAAAATGGATATGATGTCTGGAGCTATGGTAGTTATCTTATAACCATTACAGGAATATTAAAACAATAATGAATAAACTAATCCAACACCTTAAATTTGCGGAGTTGTTGAACCAACTGTATAACTGCTTTTATTTCTTTATGCAAATAATAAGTAACCTCATGATTTAAATTCCTGTTAGTCAGACTTTCTGTTACACGTAGCTAAAAGAACTCCTAAATGATTCATGCATCATTTTGTTTGTGAATTTGTGGATGTTATGATCTTTGCCTACAATGCAATTCTATTTGTCTTTCCTAAGAACTTTAATCTATACTTTAAAATTCAACTCAGTTGTCATGTTCTTTATGAAATTCTCCCTGATTCCCCTACAAGATGGAGAGAATGAATCATTTCTTACCTCTTGCCTCTTTTATAGTTCTCTGTTTACATGCAAATCTGTCATATTAGAATTCTTTGTAAGTTTGGATCTATTTTACTCATTTTTGAATCATCTCTTTTAGGATAATATGATGTATAAAAATGTTATTATTTGTCAGTGTTTGTGTTATTATGTTATTGTTCTTAATGAAACTTATTTAGACTTTCAACTTTAGAGCAAAATCAACTAAATGAATAAGTTTATGTTTGATATTTTTCAACAATAAACTGGAATCTTGATATGTTTCTATTTATTAAAACTTAATAAACACAATCTTATGTATATTTTAGATATCCATGTTTTTTAATGTTTCAAGATTTTAACGAATGACTCAATGTCTTCAAATAGAAACATACAAAATAAAATTAAATAATAAAATTTTATTCAGTAAATTTTAGTTTTAGCTCCAAAAACCATCTATCTAAGCTAATTCTATCTGATTTAAACACAATTGAAATGAAATGATTACACTAAGTTCGTGAAAGGGATATCTCATAAGTTAAAAATATACTTCTTAGTATCAACATTTTACTTATAAAAAATCATTATACAAACTTAGAAAATATGGACAAAGGAATTTTAAAAATACTCACATTTCCATACTATCAAGAGAATGAGAACATATTGTTCTAATTATTCTATAAAATCATTGGTCTGTCTATTTCTGGCTTTTTAATGAATAGATTTATTTTTAAACAAATCCAGCACCATCCTGTACATATTCTATAACCTGCACAATTTACTTAAAAATGTATATGAGCCAGGCACCTGGGTAGCTCAGTCAGTTGGGCATCCACCTCTTGATTTTGGTTCAGGTCATAAACTCAGCGTCCTGAGATCAAGCTCTGCATCAGGCTCTGTACTTGAGTCTGCTTGAGCTTCGCTCTCCCTCTCTCTGCCCCTCTTCCTGCTCATGCTCTCTGACTCTAAACAAATAAAATATTATAAAAACATCTATATGATGAGAATATTACCATATCATTATATATTTTCCCATAAGATTTTAGTAACTTTCTATTTTTAAAAAATATCTGACTTACTAAAAAGTTGCAAATGTAGCACAGAAAATCCCCATATATACTTCAACCAGCTTCCTCTGATGTTAATATCTTGTATAGCCACAGTAAGGTTATTAGTACTAATGAATTATTATTGACTAATACCATTAAATAAATCAAAAGCTTTCTTTAGATTTTACCAGGCTTAGATTTTAGGTTTCACCAGTTTCTCTCACTAATATTCTTTTTTGTTGTTTTTGTTTCTAAGTCCATTCTGGGATTTCACCTTGCATTTAGTTTTTATGTACAGACTTATTTTTAACATTGCCTTCACTGTTTTCCACCTCATGGCCCAGTATGGTAAGGGATAATAAGGAGAGACTGCCTTTATTGAATACTTTCTATGGTCCAGACACTTTTTAAATACTCATAACCATCTCCCATTTTATAACTGGGGATCCTGAGGCACAAGAAGATCACATATATGGTAAAAAATCATATAGCCAGCTATTGTCAGAGCCAATATTTGAATCCAAGTGGTCTAATCTTCAAATCCATGCGCCTTATTTCTTACTAATAATAGATATTTATATGTGTGTAAATTTCCCCAATGTGAAAAACACAGCCATTCATAATCTGCACCTAAATATTTATGAATCAATGATTATTTGCCTATAGTAAATTCCCAGGAGCAGAATTTCTAAGTCAATTTCAATGTGACAAAGTTTCAGATTAACATTTTATTTTGTTTTTGTAAAATAAACAATTGATAACAATATTAAACAATGTGCTTATTTGAATTCTACATCTCTCAAACTCAATAGGATGATAGTAATTTCACAAGCAGAAATTACCCATTAGTCTGACCTAATTTCTTTGAAGGTATAGAGGCCTACACATTTATATACTTTCCCTAAACAATATCCTGACTATTGGTAGCATAAGTTTCAGTAAATGCAGCGTATTCCTTCTATATTCACTGATAGAGTGATGGCTGAAACTTGTCCACACAAGATGCTGTTCCAAGGCTTATTTGGTAAATTATTTCACAAGTAGCTTGGCTATGAACATGGGAGTATACTAATGTGATTGTGTAGTTTTATTACCATCTTAGCTGCTATAAAATATCATATCAGATAGCATATCTAAAATATCTGTATAGAGTGACTTCAAATATTGTATACGTTGCCACTAGTTCTATTATTATTCTTATTTCTATTACCTGATTTTTAGTGTAGTGATGAAGTTTAGCTTCTATGCTTAGTTTTTGTACTTCTGTATTTCAGGGAAATTTCTGTACAATTGACAAAACATCTTCATATCCAACATCTTGTAGATACTAACCAGCCCCATTTTATAAGGGAATAAAATCACTACTCAGAGAAATTAATTTATCCCAGATTTTCATAGTTCACAGCCTGGTGCCTTTCACTAAGGCATGTATCTCTGTTTTATGGAAATCTTGACTGAGGAGAAAAATTAATAAATTTGTCTCAGAATAAGATATTTTATAGTATCTTTTATGGCATTTTTAAAAGGTAAGCATAGTGTTGAATATGCCAAATACTATGAAATGGGTATTATTATCATTTTTTAAAGACTATTTCTTTTGTCTCTTTCTCACACTCTGGCAATAAGTTTGGCTTCTGGCTACCAATCAGCTTATTGCATTGTCCTTCGGATACAAAACTTGTTTTAAATATTGTTTTTCCTCTGCAATGTCAACTTGCATTCACTGCAGTACAGCATTCACTCCTGACACTCCATTAAAATGACTCACAGGCATCAGCGCCCTTCTGCTGGACCAGAGCTGCTTACTTCTTTTTACTCTTCATCCTTGACATCTTTCCTACATGCCAAAACTAAGGTCTTTCTTGTGTGTGGGATTTCCTTCCATTCATGTTATCTGCTCATCTCTCCTTGCTTACCTTTTCTCAGAAGAAATAACAGAATTTATTTTACTTCATTTGAAAAGATTTCAAAAGCATGTAAAACTAAAGAGAACACTATAACTCCTTATTCTCATCACTCATGTCCCAAGATATATCAATATTTTGCGATACTTGATTTGTCTATTTTACCCTTTAATTATTTATTCATTTTGAACCTCATTGAAATATTCTAAAACAAATTCAAGACATATAACTGTAACCTATGCATTTCACTATGTATCTTTGAGACATATGGACATTCCAATATCTTCAAAGCACATTTTCTTTTTAACCACAATACCATGTACCTAGTTAACAGTGTCTAGATCTTATTCAGATCTTCCCTTAGTTATTGTCTATATGTTTGCACCACCTTAAAATTCATAACTTAGAGTTCTAACTCCCAAAGATGTTAAAATATGTAGATTGGGCATTTAAGGCCATTGGGTCATGAGGGTGGAGCTGTCACGAATGGAATTAGTGCTCTTATAAAAGACCCCACAGAGATCCCTGACCCCTTCTCCCTTGTGAGGATACAAGGAGAAGTCTACAACCTGGAAGAGGGTCTTTATGTAACTAACTATGCTGGGACCATGATCTGGGGCCTGGAAGTCCCCCAGAACTGTAAGAAATAAATTTCTGTTGCTTCTAAGCTTCACGCTCTGTGGTATTTTGATATAACAGCTCAAATGGACTAAACGTGATCACATCAGTTCAAGCTCCTGCTTAAAACTCTCCGATGACTTCCCCCACTGTAGTTCAAATATGGTCCAAATATATTGCCACTGTCTAGAAGGCCCTATTTATTTGATCTATATATTTTTTTCTCCCACCAAATCACCTTGATCCATTCTTTTCTTTAGACACCTTCCAGAGACTGTGGTCTCCGTTTAGTCTCTAGAGCTGCATTATTCAATATGGTACCTATTATTCACAAGTGACTATTGACCACTTCAAATATGATCACCATATTTACATATTCTAATCTAAATTCATTTGTTCTGAAAGTGTAAAATACACACCATATTTCAAAGTCAGTATAAAATTATTTCATTAATTTTTCATTGATAACATTCTCAAATATTATTATTTTGACTGTATTGGATAAAATAAAGAAAAATTAAATGTCAATGTAATTTAACCACTTTATTTTTACTTTTTTAGTGTAGCTTCTAGAAAACATAAGATTGCTTATATGTTTTGTATTATATTTCTGGTGGACAGCATATTTTTGGAACAGACTAAACTTACTTCCATTTCAGAAACTTTTCTTTCTAGTTGTCTTTTCTTTTGAATATTCTCCCACCAGATTTTCACGTGATTGTTTTATCACCTTTCAGATTTCAGTTCAAATTATCCCTGAAAGTGCCTTTGCTTAATCAGCCTAGATAAAAATCTACCAGTTCTCCAGCTCCACATTATATAATCTTTTTAATATTTCTTTTTTTATTAAAGATTTTATTTATTTATTTGACAGAGAGACACAGGGAGAGAGGGAACACAAGCAGGGGGAGTGGGGGAGCGAGAAGCAGGCTTCCTGCAGAGCAGGGAGCCCGATGCGGGGCTCGATCCCAGGACCCTGGGACCATGACCTGAGCTGAAGGCAGAGGCTTAATGACTGAGCCACCCAGGCACTCCTTAATCTTTTTAATATTTCTTATTTCATTTAACTCTTAGCCCTTATAATTCTTTGAAATTATTATTATTATTATTATTATTAAGTTCTTTGAAGAGAGGAGCATTGTTTATATTGTTAGAACTATAAAAAAAATTCTGTTGTTTATAAAGTAGTCAGTCTGTGATGTATTTTGTTATAACATCCTAAATAGACTAAAACACCCTCTTGTTTCAAAAATGTCTTCATATTGTAAGTAGTTTGAAATCGGAACCCAACTAAGAATCACTCATTGAATTTGGCTATCATGTTTCTAAAATTTCTTTCAATCTAGGACAGTGTAGCCTCCTTTTCCATGACATTGAAGAAGTCAGGCCAGTTATTTTATAGAATCACCCCTCTTAATAAATTATGGCTTCCTGTATAGTGGTCTTGCTTATGTTGCTATAACATGATGATCAGCTCTAAAGATTTGATTATAATCTGTTTGGGAGGAGTTGATTGGGCAGGAATCCTTCACTAATAGTGCTATGAAATGAATACTATGCCACACATTCATTTGATATTAAATTTAAGTGAAGGTAAAAATATTAAGTACACTCAGGTAATCCTGGCCTGATCCCTGCATTCTAAAATTTCCTGTTATTTTAGTTGTTGTTTTTTTTTTTTTTTTTTAGCAAAATTCAGAATTGAGACAATGACTTGGGTTCAGGTAGTTTTTTGGTAGGTAATCTAAAGGAACAGGAGTGAAGCAGAAGGGAAAGTGAAATGGACAAGGGGGAAAGCTACAATAAGGAACATTGTCAGTGTTGCTGCTGTGAGCAAAGATGCGGATTCTGAAAGATCTCTGAAAAGTACAGAACGCACTCGGAATGACCTGTTGAAATATGGGGTCACTAAGGCATTTATTCCTGATACTCTTCAGCTGAAGATTTCTTCTGGTGATTTTAACACTCCCTTGTGTTCTCCACTTGCTCAATTACTTCCAGGCAGTCTGATGTGCTGTTTCTATTATCTTGCCTAGAAGAAGACTAAGATGTATACTTGTACCTGAGGTGGGATGTTGGCAGCTGAGATGAGCCTTCTTGCCAATATTATCCAGTAACACTACTCGATAGAATTCACAACTTCTAATTAAACTTGTTCTTAGAATATATTTCTCTGATGGTTAGTGAAGTTCCTTCCATTCTTTTATTAACAAATAATGTTGAAATTCATAATCTTCCACATACTGGTTTTCATATTTTTGTCACGTGATTTGGGCTGCATTTCCAAAAGTAGAATTGATAGATCAATGGATAAATGTGTATATATATATATATATATATATATATATATATATATATGTATATGTTTGCTATCTATTCTGCTATATCCCTTTGGTTTTATTCTAAGAGTAAACTTTTCTCCATAGTCTCACCAGCAGAGAATGCTGTCTAACTTTTGACCAATCTATTAAGTAAGAAATGACATGACATTTTAAAAATTATTAGGTTTTCAGAGCGCCTGGGTGGCTCAGTCGTTAAGCGTCTGCCTTTGGCTCGGGTCCTGATCTCAGGGTCCTGGGATCGAGCCCCGCATCGGGCTCCCTGCTCTGGTGGGAAGCCTGCTTCTCCCTCTCCCTTCCCCCTGCTTGTGTTCCCTCTCTCGCTGTGTCTCTATCTGTCAAATAAGTAAGTAAAATCTTAAAAAAAATTAGGTTTTCATATTTTATTTTATTTTATTTATTTTTTATTATTATGTTATGTTAATCACCATACATCACATCATTAGTTTTTGATGTAGTGTTCCATGATTCATTGTTTGTGTATAACACCCAGTGCTCCATTCAATATGTGTCCTCTTTAATACCCATCACCAGGCTAACCCATCCCCCCACCTGCCTCCCCTCTAGAACCCTCGGTTTGTTTCTCAGAGTCCATAGTCTCTCATGGTTCGCCTCCCTCTCCGATTTCCCCCCCTTCATTCTTCCCCTCTTGCTAGCTTCTTCTTCTTCTTTTTGTTTTTTAACATATAATGTATTATTTGTTTCAGAGGTACAGGTCTGTGATTCATCAGTCTTACACAATTCATAGCGCTCACCACAGCACATACCCTCCCCAGTGTCTATCACCCAGCCACCCCATCCCTCCCAACCCCCACCACTCCAGCAACGCTCAGTTTGTTTTCATATTTTTAAAAGCCATTTTTCCTTCTGTGATCCATCTCATCGTATTGGCTATCTTTCCATTGGATGTCTTTTTCTTTTCATTTTAAGAGCCATTTTCTTTTGTTAGTGATAGTTTCCTATTGATTGTCATTTATTGTTTGCTATGGTATCTCTCTCCTCCTTTATGGAAGTGTAAACATGGTATTATTATATTTTTGTATAGTTCTAATGTGTTTTTCTTTAAGCTTATGGATTTTTTAGTTATTCTTATAAATTGTTAACAGATTGAATTGTTTCATCAAAAGAAGATATGTTGAAGTCCTAGCCCCCAGTACCTCAGAATATGTCCCTATATGGGGACTGGAATTGAATTGTCTCCAGCTGCTCCCTATAAGGGGAAATTCAACACAGACTCAGACACACCTAGAGGGAAGAAGACATGAAGAGATGTCACCAAGTTTGTGATATTTTGTCACAGCAATGCTACAGAACTAAAAAGAATTAAATTAATGTTTTCCCTCCTATCAGGTTTTAAACAAATTTGCTTCTCTTTTCTATTACTGCTTTAGTGGCCTTTGAGAATTCTTTCTTATTCTTTTTTAAAATTATTCAGATTACTGACATTTTTATAGCGGTATGTATTCTATAAGTAAAATTTTAATTTTATCCTTTTCTTCAAATATCTTTTTTCTACATTATTTATTAACAAATCTCTCTCCTTTTTTAAACAAATTTGAGATGTCATTTTTATCGTTTATTGAATTTCATTTTATACTTGGACCCATTTCCATAATTTCTATTACCTATTCATGTATCAATCTCATACTCATTTAGTTATGGAGACTTTGTAATATGCTTTAATATCTGACACCAGCCCCCCCCATTCTCACCTCCCTATTACACACATAAACATACATATACATTTTGCTTTTCTTTATAAGAATGTTTATTTGCCTTTTCTCTTCCTTTTTCCATAGGAACTTTTAAACAAAATTTCTGTCTACTGAATAAAAGAAAAACTTTTATTTTTAGGACAGTTATATGAAATTTCTGATTAACTTAGAAAGCATTGGCAGCTTTTGGATGTTGAATAATTTTTTTATCCATGAGAATGGTATGCCTTTCTTTGTATTCAAATCTATCTTTTTGTTTTTCAGTAACAGCTACATTTCTTTTTAGGTTTATGTTATAAGCATATTTTTTTATATTTTGTAGCTATTTTGTTTTTTATTTTTATTTTTTAATGTTTTTTAAAGATTTATCTATTTATTTGAGAGAGAAAGAATGTGAGTCGGGGGGGCAGAGGGAGATGGAGAAAGAATCTTCAAGCAGACTCCCTACTCAGCCCCAAGCCTTACACGGGGCTTAATCTCAGGACCCTGAGATCATGACCTGAACCAAAACCAAGAGAGCTGGTCACTTAACCAATTGAGTCACCAGGCGCCCCTTATTTTTTAAAATTAAAAAAAAAAATTTTGTTTCAAGTTTTTATTTAAATTTTGGTTAGCTAACATATAGTGTAACATTGGTTTCAGGAGTAGAATTTAGTGATTCATCACTTGCTATTTTAAAAGGTATCTTTATATCCATCACATTACTCAGCTGGGTATTATTTGTACCTATGAAGGCTATTACTATTTGTGCTAATTTTATATCTTATTTTATTAAATTATCTTATTTATAAAATCTGTCTTACATTTTTCTTAGGGATAATTGTACATATTTTCTAATTTTTATGATTCTGTTTGCTTTGATTGCATTTGCTGATATGTCCAAAATATTGTTAGTTATAATGGTCAATCATATATTTTCCTTGACATTAGTAAAAATGACCTTAGAATTTCTCTCTTATGTAAAATGCTGAATTTAGGGCTGCTATGTACACAAGCACATATACCTATTTTACTACGTTATTTTAATATCCATTAAATACGTATTTTTAAATTTAATCAGGATTTTGTCAATTTTTTTCAAGAAGTTCTTGGGTATTTATGGGGATGACCATGTGATTTTTTTCCTTAGGTCCACCATATGATACATTACAATGATTGATTTCTTTTTTTTTTTTTTGATTTATTTATTTTGGAGAAAGAGAGAGAGCAGGGTGAGGGGCAGAGGGAAAGAATCTCAAGCAGACTCCCCTCTGAGCAAGGAGCCTGACTCAGCTTGATCTCACAACCCTGAGATCATGACCTGAGCTGAAATCAAGAGTTGAACGCTTAACGGACTGAGCCAACCAGGGGCCCCACAATTATTGATTTCTTAATATTCAACTGCATATGACTTCATGTAATAAATTAGTTTCATTGTATATTATTTTAATCAATTTTTCAAAAGCGAGATCTATTATTTTTGTGTGTATGAAATTATATTGTTTGATATCAATGTTAAACTTCTTTACAAAATGAAATCAAAAGTGTGTTCCTTCTGAAATTTAACTTCATTTAGGACAACTATGATTTATAACAAGTTTTATACAAAGTTAACAGAAAATATGGTTACTGTTAGCTTTGTTAAACTACTCCTATGTATTTCAGATATAAAAGAGTTTAAGTTAATAATTTTTCAATTAATATCTTCTCAAGGTCATAAATATTTAAGAAATTATAAATAAATATAACACTGTGCTAACAATGCATGCGCTTATGTCTTTTTCTTTTCTATTCTGATAACCCAAATTTGTAGTGGAGAAAAAGAAGGTAAAAAGACAAGAGCACCACATTTATTGACTTCAAAACCCAACAAAACAAAGTGTGGGGAATGCAAATTGAGAGTTATTAGGTCTTTGGTTTTGAGGTTTATCCCCCCAAAAAAGTAATCTACAGGCCTGTCATAATCAGTATTTATTGTTCCATCAATCTCTTATACTAGGCATTCTGTTCAGAGTTTGGAAGTCCTAAAAGCACAGGCACAATCCCATACTTTCTTCTCCTTTAAGATATACTGTATGAATTTTCACACAAACCACATAGCTGATGAGGTTGATGATGTCCTCTGGGAGATTACTCCTGGAATTACTATATGCTACAAGTTCAGATCTTCCATGGACCTGAACATTCTGAAGTTTTGCTCAATTGAAGCTGTGAAAAAAAAAAAAAGAAAGTAGTCTCTATCCTTGTCTTAAATTAAAAATGAAATTATCACTTAAAACTTTGAAGACTGCTGGCTAATAACAGTTATGAAATTGACAACCATTATCTCTGAAAATATCTCCAACAGCGGTAGCATGGACTAACTTCCATAAAATCCTTAATCACATTGCCTTGTAAGGCAAAGCTCCTATATCACTGCTAGGATGAGGAGGATATAAATAATTAATAAATATATAAATTCACACATTCATAAATAAACTTTTAAAAATACTGAGGGCCTAATTAATTTTGAAGTAGAGATAACCACCTCTTGTAATGTACAGCAAAGATTTCTCTCCAGAGCCATCTCCATTCCCTACCACATTAATTAACCAGGGAGAGAGTCTCAGATGAAATTTTAGATCAACTAGGTATAAAGATATTCATCTTATATGAAGCTTGGCATCTCTTGACAGATGGGGAGTCCGTGATCCTTTGAACCATTAACTTGAAAACTTTAAAGTAGTATTAGCCTGTAGTAGCACCAACCAAGAATTTAACATTATGACATTTTTCGTACATGGGAATCAGTGGCACTTGAAAAACTGTTTCAAAAGGTTGTCTTCAATCCATTTTCCAGTTGTATAATATGATGGTACCTGATTTCTTACTCAAGATTTTATTTTTTGAGGAAAATATAACCTTCTCTGAGGTTTTTAGCTTTTGTTTTCCATTTTAATTTTTCAATGATAGTAGAGAGAAAGAAAAAGATCTTTTTTAATCCGATTAATTTGGATGCATGCATGGTGCAATCTCAAGAAAGTTGAATAGTTAATAGCTTTTATTACTTATTATTGTTTTTTTCATGCAGTTAATGCTTATATTCTGTTGCATAAGGGCTTTGCATGTAAAGGGAATTTTAATAAATTCATAGTATAAAAAAACATTTGCTTATGAATCCTTTTCTTTATTTCTTCCTCAGGAGATATGAAATTGTGTTCATTTAATTCATTTCCTCTGTTGATCCCAATGAAAAGACCCTGTGAGCTTGCCATTATAGTCACACATTTTAAATTCTCTGCATTTTCTCTGCTATTATGTTGATTTAATCTGTGATTTAAATGATTAAGCCAGGCAACACTTTCTGCTTTTCCTCTCTCCAGTGTTTGTCTCCAGCTGCTCCCTGTTGAAGGTTTTGTTCTCTTTTCAACAGGAAGGAATATCCACCCACACCAGCCTGAAGTGCTTTATTAATGTCAACCAAAGATGTAAAACAGAAAGTTTCAGTACCGGTGGCAGATGTAAAATTCTCAATATCAAGCACTTTTTTTTTAAAGTAAAAGAAAGTAGATTGGGGATGTTAAATAACATGCATTAGGTGACTTCTGTGAGTCTTGCACTTTTTAGATAAATTATCCCTTTAATTCTCACAACATACTTTCACACGATATGCAATATTGTTTACACGGGGGTCTAACTGTGGGAAAAATAATAGCCATGAAACATAAAATTTTAGTACGCTCTGAATTACCATGTAGGTAGTTAATTCCCCCATTTGGAATGCAAACCACCTTATATATCTTCAGAATACATGCTCTTCATTTGTCTCATCATGATAGGTATGGTTGGTATTTATTTGTTTGGGACACCCTGCTTTTCAACCTATGCTTCCAGAGTACAACAGTGTGCTCTGCCTTCCATATTAGGTACTGGAAAGTTCAGACACTTGCTATCTGTAACCCTCAACAGCTGGCTCAGAGTCCATGACCTAGAACTGGCACATCCAATTTACCAGCCTGACGCTTTGACTCATCAATGAGTGTCACAAAGAAACAAGGGAAGTTCAGTTTACTTCTGTGGTGGCAACAGTGCCATCCAGTGTCCAAAAGGTCCATGGTTGTGCCCTGAGCAGAAGTGGCAACAAGTATCTATGTGTCTGGCTGCTTCACCTCCCTGTTTCTCTGATTTTTCAGCGTCCTGTTCTCTAAGCTAGCACTTTAGTAACTGTTCCATCAATTCGGTGGGCTACTCAAAATACACTTTTTGAATCTCCGTTCTGCTTGTGTTATCCAGAGTTGATTTCTATATTTTGCAACCAAAAATCTGGATTAATATGGGATAATAAATCAGATTCCTAGTGGTTAGTGCCAATAGTAGATAAAAGAATTATAATAAATAAAAGTGACATTATTACCTCAATTCCTAATGGTCATAATGTTTAATATATTGGCACAGTTATTAGGAAAAAATGCAAAGTGTTATATTTATATTAATGTATCATTTTCCTGAATATATTTATGCCTAGAAATTCAGTGCGTATAGCTTTAGCAGCATTGATACCAGCATGCATTTACTCATGGTAATTCATATAGCTCTCTTCTTATGAGCTACTTATAGTTCTCATTTGGTAATTTTAAATTTAAGTGCTAATTTATTTTTTTTAAGGGTTGCTTACTTGTATTTATTCAGGAGTAGTAAGAGTTGTCTTTTTCTTGAATAATAGGCTTCATTCTCTTTCTAAAGGACTGGCATATAAAAAACAGTTCTAATTTTCTGTGTCCTGATTCCTGGCTTTCTAATCTCATTTTAATGTACACTTTAAGACTCTTAAGATGGCTAATTGGAATAGCACTCAACAAATCCAATCCCCTCACTTAATAGGCACACAGATTGCTGGAGAAATTATATATCTGGCTATGAGCTGCACCTCCTGGGCATGAGTTCAAGTCTCTATTTTGTTTATTTGTTAAGTACTTACTATGTGTTAAGAATTCCTATTATGCTAGGAACTGCTCTTATATAAGCACATATAAAAGCTTTAATTATTAACTTTAATACTGCTAACAACAAAATAGTGCTATCATCAGATCAATTGTCCAGATAAGGAAACTGAGGCATATTGGGGCACCTGGATGGCTTAGTCGGTTAAGCAGCTGTCTTTGGCTCCGGTGATGATCCTGGGGTCCTGGGAATGAGACTTGCATGGGGCTCCCTGCTAAGTGGGGAGTCTGCTTCTCCCTCTGCCCCTCCCCCCCAACTTGTGCTCTCTGTCTCTCTTAAATAAATAAAACCTTAAAAAAAAAAAAGAAACTGAGGCATATGAAGACTGGGCAACTTGTCCAAGTCATCAAGCTAGTATGTGTCAGAACCAGCAGTCGCACACAGGTGGCCTGGCCTCTCATTCTGTTCTCCCAGATTTTTGGATTCTTTTCAAAAGAGCAATCTAAATTATGTGGCCACATATTTATTAGACTTCTTTTTTTTTTATTCCCCAAAGATATGTCATATTTCCCTTCGATTTTATGTCACATTTCAAAAGACAGATTATCTAAGATTGATTTTTAGGATGGCTTATTTTAAACAAATTAGGATTTATGACTCTGAAAAGGTATATAACCTTATAGCCCTCAAAGTATCCACTTAAGCCACAGATACTGCTTTTGCCTAAGATATATATGAATTTGGGGGTGCCTGGGTGGCTCAGCCGGTTAAGCATCATGACTCCGGGTCATGAGATCAAGTCCCACATTGGGCCCCATCCTGGGTGTGAAGTCTGCTTGGGATTCTCTCTCTCTGTCTTCCTCTGGCCCTCCCCTTCCCCCCCATTCTCTCTCTTTCCCTCTCTTAAAAAAAAAGAAAGAATTTAAGATATATATGAATTGCTGTTAGATAAAAACTCTTTACTCTTTGGGGTTAAATTTGTTTTTTGCAAAGAATCAAACGATTTTCAAAAGTAATTCATTTGTTGAGGTGATGTCAACATACATCATAGACAGATTCTATTTAAAGTGATAAGAGTCTGTTTATTGTGTTTTAATGTGATCTGAGAAAGCATACCAAAGGTGAAGTTCTCTAGATATTTTGAGACATCACAGCATTTTGACATTAGTGGATATTTTTCCAGGTTTATGACACTATAAAGGACAAACTTTGTCCTTTGGGTCCTTTGGAGACCATCAATTATATGTATACTAATACTATACTATAGATGCACTGAACATGAATCCTCTCTCAACCTTCAACCACATCTTCATTTGTTTTATACTCTTGATGTTATAGATGTGAAATATGTGACGCAACAAAAGGTCAGTCCATTTTTGGTAAGCTAAGACATTGGAGGGAGTATACAGTGTGCCAGTAGATACAAACAAGAAGACAAAAAAAAGAGGTTTCATTTCCTTTATTTTTACTTTTTTAGCCTAAAATAGGCAATAAAGTGGTTAATGTAAAATCATACTATTTTTACTCATGATTCTTATGATCAAAGATTTTGACTGAATATTTTGGAAATTTATGCTTTAAGGCTTTCAGAGAACACATTTACCTTTACATTAGTAATTTGTAAAAAGAAATGTCATAAAAAAGAAATGTCATAATTTTCTAAGTATATTTACAAATAGGATCTTTTAAAAAATCAGGAAATAAAGTAATAATGTAGCTAGCTAGCTCAGAAAAAAACTTTACAAAATATCTATTCAAATGATGCAAATTTAAGAAAAAATGCAAAGTACTAGTTATTATTTGTGAAATAATGACACACTTGGACAAAGATGCATTTTCCATGTCCTCTCAGCTGATTCCAGAGTCCATTTCATCCATCTTTATTATCTAATTAAGTTTAGCACCAGTGGTAAAACCAGAAAGAATTGTGATTTCTGTTACAAGGAGAAAGGGCCTTAAGTGAAATGTGTAGGCACATTTGAACCCAGGTACGATAGACTTATTTTACATGATTTAAAAATCATTACCAAAATGAATGCTCTAGGTTCAACAGAAGTCTAAAATATTGAAATAACTTTCCTTAAATTATAAAAGCAAAAACCTAACAAAGCTCTATTAGGAAATTTACCTTTTGTTACATTATCACTTTTCTTCCTATTTCTGTTCCTTAGAAAATGTAGTACATCGCATTCAATGAGGTCATCCTGAATTTGTTTACTTATGGTCAAATATTTCACTTGCTTCACGAGCAAGAGTAAGAAAAGGAGATAACTCATTTGCTACAGCATATGAATTCATGTTTCCCAAGTCATGTAAGAGTTTGTGAACTTCTTTGGAATTTATAGACTGGTATGTTGTGGTGGCATTATTCATATCCTAAGAATACCTTTTATATAGTACCCTACAGAATAAACTTAATAACCCATGGCTTAGTGTTTTGAATAATTTCAACAAAGGAATAATTTTAGAGTGATTAACTTCATGGACAGGACAGCACTTTGTTCCTTTATAGCTGTCTTCATATACTGATTTTGAATCTACTGGATTTAATTTCCCAAATATTTTTTGGGAATGCGTTCACATTCAAGGGACTGTCAAGATGCCTTAGTAAAATCACCAGAAACTGTTATATACTGAAGGTATTGTAGAAAGTGTTTATTATTTATAGACATTATTTTGTATAAGGTAATTTCAACAGCTATTTCAGAATATATCTCAAGATCTGCCCAATTATGTATTTCTTTCGAATCAATTAATCATTATTTATATGAGGGTTTTTATTATACATCTTAAAGTGATGCATTTCACTTTTAAATTTTGATAGATGACTACAGGCAAGAGGAAAAGAACCAATGAAAACACCTGCTCCCCTCACATACTGACAGGCTGTCTGAAATTCCTAAAGCTCTTAGAACCACACAAATTCATATGTTTGATTCTTCCCCAATTTTCCATTGTTTCCTCTGGACTGTCATTTCTATTTTATTTTATTCTATACATAAATATCTTTACCCATATAATGTAAGCAACTGGAGATTTCCATTTTTTTTTCCAAATTATTCTAAAAGACATTTATTGAGCAGTTCATAGTCCTAATCACTGTGACAGGGCAAGAACTTGCTTTTTTCTCTGGCTGGGCTTGGGGATGGCCAGGAAGGTGGTGGGAGGGGGCAGGATTCAGTGCCTTCATGCTGCACATTCCTACATCTCATCTATGTCCAAATTATCCTTCTGCTACTTACCTCTCAACAATTATTTTCTAGAATAGCCTTCCTTTCAGCTAGCTGACAAGGATCCAGTCATTCATTCAAACATTTATCTCGTGTATACTTGGCTTTATTCATACTCAAAGATTCAAAAGAAACATCAAGAAAAGCAGTTATTGGATGAGATAAGCAGTAAACCAATAATGACAGACATTTACTACATGAAAAATAAGCTTGTCCCTCTCTCAGGCATTATATCCATTTAAAAAGAGGACCATATTAAGCTAAATTGATGGATTCCTGTTGATGTAAGGCAGGAAGGAGAAATGGGTCTTTATTTCTCCTAATGTTCTCAATTTGTTTCCACAAGCTTTTCTCCCCAGGTAAAAGGCTGGACCCATTTCTTAGCTTCCCAAATAATTCCCTGATTAAAAACGAAACCAAAAAAAAGTGTCTCAAAATCATCTTAGCATAATTTTGAGCCATCACAACTGGAAGATATATAAGTAAGTAAATTTAATACCTCGTGTGAGTTTGTGAGGGGCATGGAACAGGTCATTGATATTTAAAATAATTTTCATAAAAATTGTTTAAATATGTGTGTTGAAATATTGACTGCTCTAAAAATCAAGCTAAACTGATATGACACTTTATACATAGGAACTCAAAATCTCTGAAAGGAAACACTGATGCTGAATGACATAAGGTCAAAGGAACAACTGAATGAATGAAACTTTGTTTCTAAATTGATATTATGCAAAAGAAGAAAAAAAATATATGCTACAAGGGACAACCTGAGAGATATGACAGAAGTTCACAGAGGGTGAAAAAAATAGTGAATTCTTTTTCACCTCGTCAAGGATTATTGGAATTTGAAGGATCAGGAAAAGATTCCGTATATAAAACCCAAGAAATGGGAATATAATGAAAATATACTAAGTGACCCTTCTGAGGCATTGGGCAGACTCCAGGCTACCTTGGTGGTACTGTGTTGAGACCTGAATCTTCTTCAGTCATTGCCTAGAACCACCTTCTCCAGGGCACCTCATAGAACCTGGATATCAAGTTCAAATACCATGTTGCCCTAATGTAGTTTAAAGCTTGAAGCAATTTTAGAAATACTAAAGGACTATAGGAAGAAGAAAGGCAAATAGGGCTATTGCTAATTTTACACAATCTTTTATCAGAGACATTACCAGGCATTAGACAAGCTCAGTCCTTTCCTAAGTTGCTTTTCCTGGCAACACTAGTCCTACCAGATGCTCTTGTATGGGGAACAATGATTCTACTTAACAATTACTTTGAAGTGCTATGTCCTTTATGACTCTTTTGAGTAGCAACATGTACATTTATTTAAGGGTCTGAGGGGTACTACCTCAGAAAAGCCTTAACTTTGCTGAACTAGGTATTTCAAATTTTGACTAAAGAAACCAGAAAATCATTTAATGCTTATTAACATTTTCTTGAGTTCTGAGAATATGCTTTGGGAGGCCTTGGTCTGATTGTTTCTGATCCTAGGATCCATCAATATATCTTACATCCTTCCCAAAAATGAATTTAAAATGGATCATAGATCTAAGTATAAAACATGAAACTATAAAACTCCTAGAAGAAACATGAGAGAAAATCTAGGTCACCCTGGGTTTGGCAATGACTTTTAAGATATGACACTAAAATTATGATCCATGAAACAAACAAATAAAAAGTTGGACTTAAAACTTAAAACCTTTTGCTCTGGGGTGCCTGGGTGGCTCAGTTGGTTAAGCGAATGCCTTTGGCTCAGGTCATGATCCTGAAGTCCCAGGATCGAGTCCCACATCGGGCTCCCTGCTAAGCAGGGAGTCTGCTTCTCCCTCTGACCCTCCCCACTCTCATGCTCTCTCTATCTCATTCTCTCTCTCAAATAAATAAATAAATAAAATATTAAAAAAAGACTTTTGCTCTGAAAAAAAATAGTGTTAAGAGAATGTAAAGACATGTCACAGGCTGGGAAAAAATATTTTCAAAATACACAGCTGAAAAAGGACTGCACCCAAAATATACAAAGAACTTCTAAAATTCAACAATAAGAAAGGAAACATCTGAATTAAAAAGTGGGCCAACGATCTTAGAAATCTCACTGAAGCATGCATGCAGATGGTCAACACACATGAAAAACTGCTCAACAGTATATGTCATCAGGGAATTGCAAATTAAAACAAGGATAAACCATTACACACTTATTAGAATGGCTAAAATCCAAAACTCTGACAATACCAAATGCTGCCAAGAATGTGGAGCAACAGAAACTCTTTCATTGTTGATGGGAATGCAAAATGGAGTGGTGACTTTGGAAGGCCTCTTCAGCAATTTCTTACAAAACTCAACATGGTCTGCTGATATGATCCAGAAATTGTACTTCTGGTATACAATCTAATGAATTGAATACATATGTCCACACATGCACCCACACACAAGTTTCCATAGCAGGCTTATTCAAAATTGCCAAAAACTTGGAAACAACCAAGATGTCCTTTATTCGTGAGTGGACAAAGTGAGGTAGTTTTGGGATGGTGAAACTATTCTGAATGATACTATAATGGTGAATATATATCATTACAGTTTATCATAACCAATAGAATGTACAACACAGGGTGAATGTTGGTGTAAACTATTGACTTCAGTTAGGAATATTATATTAATATCTCTCACCAAGTATAAAAAATTCACCACACTAATAAAATTGTTAATAATGGAAGAAAATAAGTGTATGTGAGGGTCAAAGATTATAGTGGAACTTTCTATACTCTGTGCTCCATTTTTCCATAAATCTAAAACTTCTCTTAAAAATAAAATCTATTAATTAAAAAAATCCAAATTATGCTAGCAAATATTATAATATAGTCTCATATACGAGACACCCTAATATGAGAAATAATTCCTAAATAGAAAAATTAAACAAATTCACCTAATGTTTATCACTTTTTTATTGTTATGTTAATCACCATACATTACATCATTAGTTTTTGATGCAGTGTTCCATGATTCATTGTTTGTGCATAACACCCAGTGCTCCACGCAGAATGTGCCCTCTTTAATACCCATCACCAGGCTAACCCATCCTCCCACCCCCTCCCCTCTAGAACCCTCCGTTAGTTTTTCAGAGTCCATCGTCTCTCATGGTTCGTCTCCCCTCCTACTTATTCCCCTTCATTCTTCCCCTTGAGCAATCTTCTTCTTTTTCTTTTATCTTAACATATGTTGCATTATTTGTTTCAGAAGTACAGATCTGTAATTCAACAGTCTTGCACATTTCACAGTGCTCACCATAGCACATACCCTCCCCAATGTCTATCACCCCGTGACCCCATCCCTCCCACCCCCTACCACTCCAGCAACCCTCAGTTTGTTTCCTGAGATTAAGGATTCCTCATATCAGTGAGGTCATATGATACATGTCTTTCTCTGATTGACTTATTTGACTCAGCATAACACCCTCCAGTTCCATCCACGTCATTGCAAATGGCAAGATCTCATTCCTTTTGATGGCTGCATAATATTCCATTGTGTATATATACCACATCTTCTTTACCCATTTATCTGTCGATGGACATCTTGGCTCTTTCCACAATTTGGCTATTGTGGACATTGCTGCTATAAACATTGGGGTGCACGTACCCCTTCAGATCCCACATTTGTATCTTTGGGGTAAATACCCAGTAGTGCAATTGCTGGATTTTATGGTAGCTCTATTTTCAACTGTTTGAGGAACCACCATATTGTTTTCCAGAGTGGCTGCACCAGCTTGCATTCCCACCAACAGTGTAGGAGGGTTCCCCTTTCTCCATATCCCCACCAACATTTGTCGTTTCCTGACTTGTTAATTTTAGACATTCTGACTGGTGTGAGGTGGTATCTCATTGAGGTTTTGATTTGGATTTCCCTGATGCCGAGCGATGTTGAGCACTTTTTCAGGTGTCTGTTGGCCATTTGGATGTCATCTTTGGAAAAATGTCTGTTCATGTCTTCTGCCCATTTCTTAATTGGTTTATTTGTTCTTTGGGTGTTGAATTTGATAAGTTCTTTATAGATTTTGGATACTAGCCCTTTATCTGATATGTCATTTGCAAATATTTTCTCCCATTCTGTCGGTTGTCTTTTGGTTTTGTGGACTGTTTCTTTTGCTGTGGACTGTGATGAAGTCCCAAGAGTTCATTTTTGCCCTTGCTTCCCTTGCCTTTGGCGATGTTTTTAGAAAGAAGGTGCTACGGCTGAGGTCGAAGAGGTTGCTGCCTGTGTTCTCCTTTAGGATGTTGATGGACTCCTCTGTCTCACGTTTAGGTCTTTCAACCATTTGGAGTCTATTTTTGTATTTGGTGTAAGGAAATGGTCCAGTTTCATTCTTCTGCATGGGCTGTCCGATTTTCCCAATACCATTTGTTGAAGAGACTGTCTTTTTTCCATTGAACATTGTTTCCTGCCTAGTCAAAGATGAGTTGACCATAGAGGTGGGGGTCCATTTCTGGGCTCTCTATTCTGTTCCATTGATCTATGCGTCTGTTTTTGTGCCAGTACCATACTGTCTTGATGATGACAGCTTTTTAATAGAGCTGGAAGTCTGGAATTGTGATGCCGCCAGCTTTGCTTTTCTTTTTCAAATTTCCTCTGGCTATTCGGGGTCTTTTCTGGTTCCATACAAATTTTAGGATTATTTGTTCCATTTCTTTGAAAAAAGTGGATGGTATTTTGATGGGGATTGCATTGAATGTGTAGATTGCTCTAGGTAGCATGGACATCTTCACAATGTTTGTTCTTCCAATCCATGAGCATAGAACGTTTTTCCATTTCTTTGTGTCTTCTTCAGTTTCTTTCATGAGTATTTTATAGTTTTCTGGGTACAGATCCTTTCCCTCTTTGGTTAAATTTATTCCTAGGTATCTTATGGTTTTGGGTGCAATTGTAAATGGGATCGACTCCTTGATTTGTCTCTCTTCTGTCTTGTTGTTGGTGTATAGGAATGCCACTGATTTCTGTGCATTGATTTTATATCCTGCCACCTTACTGAATTCCTGCATGACTTCTAGCAGTTTTGGGGTGGAGTCTTTTGGGTTTTCCACATACACTATCATATCATCTGCAAAGAGTGAGAGTTTGACTTCCTCTTTGCCGATTTGGATGCCTTTGATTTCTTTTTGTTGTCTGATTGCTGTGGCTAGGACTTCTAATACTATGTTGAATAGCAGTGGTGACAGTGGACATCCCTGCCGTGTTCCTGACCTTAGGGGGAAAGCTCTCAGCTTTTCCCCATTGAGAATGATATTCACTGTCGGTTTTTCATAGATGGCTTTTATGATATTGAGGTATGTACCCTCTATCTCTATACTCTGAAGAGTTTTGATCAAGAAAGGATGCTGTAGTTTGTCAAATGCTTTTTCTGCATCTATTGAGAGGATCATATGATTCTTGTTCTTTCTTTTGTTAATGTATTGTATCACGTTGATTGATTTGCGGATATTGAACCAACCTTGCAGCCCAGGGATAAATCCCACTTGGTCATGGTGAATAATCCTTTTAATGTACTGTTGGATCCTATTGGCTAGTATTTTGGTGAGAATTTTTGCATCCCTGTTCGTCAAGGATATTGGTCTGTAATTCTCCTTTTTGATAGGGTCTTTGTCTGGTTTTGGGATTAAGGTAATGGTGGCCTCATAAAATGAGTTTGGAAGTTTTCCTTCCATTTCTATTTTTAGGAACAGTTTCAGGAGAATAGGTATTAATTCCTCTTTAAATGTCTGATAGAATTCCCCTGGGAAGCCATGTGACCCTGGGTTTTGGTTTGTTGGGAGATTTTTGATGAATGCTTCAATTTCCCTAGTGGTTATAGGTCTGTTCAGGTTTTTTCTTTCTTCCTGGTTCAATTTTGGTAGTTGATACATCTCTAGGAATGCACCCATTTCTTCCAGGTTATCTAATTTGCTGGCATAGAGTTGCTCATATATGTTCTTATAATTGTCTGAATTTCTTTGGTGTTGGTTGTGATCTCTCCTCTTTCATTCGTGATTTTGTTGATTTCGGTCATTTCTCTTTTCTTTTTGATAAGTCTGGCCAGGGGTTTATCAATCTTGTTAATTCTTTCAAAGAACCAGTTCCTGGTTTCGTTGATCTGTTCTACTGTTCTTTTGGTTTCTATTTCATTGATTTCTGCTCTGATCTTTATTATTTCTCTTCTCCTGCTGGCTTTAGGCTTTATTTGCTGTTCTTTCTCCAGCTCCTTTAGGTGTAGGGTTAGGTTGTGTATTTGAGACATTTCTTGTTTCTTGAGAAAGGCTTGTATTGATATATACTTTCCTCTTAGGACTGCCTTTGCTGTATCCCAAAGATTTTGAACACTTGTGTTTTCATTTTCATTGGTTTCCATGAATTTTTTAAATTCTTCTTTAATTTCCTGGTTGACCCATTCATTCTTTAGTAAGATGCTCTTTAGCCTCCATGTATTTGAGTTCTTTCTGACTTTCCTCTTGTGATTGAGTTCTAGTTTCAAAGCATTGTGGTCTGAAAATATGCAGGGTATAATCCCAATCTTTTGGTACCGGTTGAGACCTGATTTGTGACCTAGGATGTGATCAATTCTGGAGAATGTTCCATGGGCACTGGAGAAGAATGTGTATTCCGTTACTTTGGGATGGAATATTCTGAATATGTCTGTGAAGTCCATTTGGTCCAGTGTGTCATTTCAAGCCTTTATTTCCTTGTTGATCTTTTGCTTAGATGATCTCTCCATTTCAGTCAGGGGGGTGTTAAAGTCCCCCACTATTATTGTATTGTTGTCAATGTGTTTCTTTGCTTTTGTTATTAATTGGCTTATATAATTGGCTGCTCCCATGTTAGGGGCATAGATATTTACAATTGTTAGATCTTCTTGTTGGATAGACCCTTTAAGTAGGATATAGTGTCCTTCTTCATCTCTTATTACAGTCTTTGTTTTAAAATCTAATTTGTCTGATATAAGGATTGCCACCCCAGCTTTATTTTGGTGTCCATTAGCATGGTAAATTATTTTCCACCCCCTCACTTTCAATCTGGGGGTGTCTTGGGTCTAAAATGAGTCTCTTGCAGACAACATACTGATGGGTCTTGTTTTTTAATCCAATCTGATAGCCTGTGTCTTTTGATTGGGGTATTTAGCCCATTTATATTCAGGGTAACTATTGAAAGATAGGAATTTGGTGCCATTGTATTGCCTGTAATGTGACTGTTACTGTATATTGTCTGTGTTCCTTTCTGATCTATGCTGCTTTTAGGCTCTCTCTTTGCTTAGAGGACCCCTTTCAATATCTCTTGGAGGGCTGGTTTTGTGTTTGCAAATTCCTTTAGTTTTTGGTTGTCCTGGAAGCTTTTTATCTCTTCTTCTATTTTCAATGACAGCCTAGCTGGATATATTATTCTTGGCTACATATTTTTCTCATTTAGTGCTCTGAAGATATCATGCCAGTCCTTTCTGGCCTGCCAGGTCTCTGTGGTAGGTTTGCTGCCAATCTAATATTTCTACCATTGTAGGTTACATATCTCTTCTGAGCTGCTTTCAGGATTTTCTCTTTGTCTCTGAGACTCGTAAGTTTTACTATTAGATGTCGGGGTGTTGACCTATTTTTATTGATTTTGAGAGGGCGTCTCTGTGCCTCCTGGATTTTGATGCCTGTTTCCTTCCCCACATTAGGGAAGTTCTCTGCTATAATTTGCTCCAATATACCTTCTGCCCCTCTCTCTCTTTCTTCTTCTTCTGGGATCCCAATTATTCTAATGTTGTTTTGGCTTATCATATTGCTTATCTCTCAAATTCTGCCTTCGTGATCTTGTAGTTGTTTCTCTCTCTTTTTCTCAGCCTCTTTATTTTCCATCATTTGGTCTTCTATATCACTGATTCTCTCTTCTGCCTCATTTATTCCAGCAGGTAGTGCCTCCATTTTTGATTGGACCTCATTAATAGCCTTTTTGATTTCGACTTGGTTAGATTTTAGTTCTTTTATCTCTCCAGAAAGGGTTTCTCTAATAACTTCCACGCTTTTTTCAAGCCCAGCTAATATCTTTAAAGTCATGATTCTGAACTCTAAGTCCAACATCGTACTAATGTCCGTATTGAGTAGGTCCCTGGCAGACAGTACTACCTCTTGTTCTTTTTGCTGAGGTGATATTTTTTGTCTTGTCATTTTGTCCAGAGGAGAATAGATGAATGAGAGAACAAAATGCTAACAGGTTAACAACATCCCCAGCAAATATACTCTATACAAATCAGAAAAGACCTGAAATCAGGGGAAAAGAAAGGGAAAGAAAAAAGAAAGAGAAAAAAAAAAAAAGAAAAACATAAAAACAAAAACAGAACAGTACAAAAAAAAAAACAGAATATGATCAAATATGATCAGGCTAGTGCATAGATCAGTGCCACACACTAGATTTTGGGCGTACTTTCGTTTGATAGAAAAAAGTGCCTCCTAGGGCGCCTGGGTGCCTCAGTTGGTTGAGTGACTGCCTTCGGCTCAGGTCATGATCCTGGAGTCCCGGGATCGAGTCCCACATCAGACTCCCTGCTTGGCAGGGAGTCTACTGCTCCCTCTGACTCTCTTCCCTCTTGTGCTCTCTCTCAAATAAATAAATAAAAATCTTTAAAAAAAAAAAAGTGCCTCCTAAAATTTTAAAGGAAGAAAGACTTATATATGTACAAAATAAGGGTTGATACAATGAAGGGATGGAAGATAACTGTAATGATGAAAATTATAAATGATTTTATAAAAGGAATTGATAAGATGAAAAGTTGTTTGGAAAAAGAAAGAAGAAAATTTAAAAAACAATAAAAAAAGAGAGAGAATGTGATCAGGCAGACTAGAACAAAGCCATACACTAGTGATTTAGGGTATAATTTGATCTGTTAGAAGAAACTGTATCTCAAAATTTTAAAGAGAGAACATCTTATATATATATGCCAAAAACCAGGGTAACTACTATGAAGGGATAAAATATGACTCTAAAATGAAAAATAAAAAAAATGATTTTTTAAAAGGGATTGATAAGATGTTGGTTTAAAAAAGGAAAAAGAAAAATTAAAATAAAAAGTTAAAAAAAATTAACTTTGAAAAACTAATGAATCATGGTAAAGAAGCCATGAATTCTATGTGCAGTATTCCCCTATTGCTGGAGTTCTCCCGTTCTCCCTGATGGGTAAACTTGGTCTTGGCTTGCTGGCTGTTCCTCTGATCTCCTGGGGGAGGGGCCTGTTGCCGTGGTTCCCAAATGTCTTTGCCGCAGGCGGAATTGCCCCGCCCTTGTGTGTCCGGGCTAAGCAAGCTGCTCGGGTTTGCTCTCAGGAGCTTTTGTTCCCTGCATGCTCTCGGTACAGCTTTGGTGGACCAGGGTGAAAATGGTGGCCTTCCAATCTCCACCTGGAGGAGTTGAGAACTCGGGGCCCTGCTCCTCAGTGCACCCCCAGAGAAAAGCAGTCACTCCCGTCTCCCCTGTCTCCAGTCGCACTCCGTGCTCACCTGGCCTGTGACCGAGTGTTTCTATCTCTGGCACCCAACCCCGAGTGGAGTCTCCAAACCCAGCAGATCTCTGCGGTGCGCTCCTGTGCCGCTCCTCCCCAGGGAGGAAAGGGAGTCTCCCCAGCTCTGCCGCTTGTTGGGTCCCTGCTGGAGGAGCAGTGGCCCGACTGGGCCGCGGATCACAGTTTATGGCAACCCCGAGCTGAGAGCTCGCGCCTTGGCTCCGTCTCTGCAGCCGGCTTCCCCGCTCTAATACCTGGGAACTCTGCTGCACTCAGGCACCCCCAGTTTTTCTGTGACCCCGAGGGTCCTGAGACCACACTGTCCCACGAGCGTTCCACCCCCCGCTTAGACACTGGAGCGACGTTGCTCAGCGGAGCCGACTTCTAAAAGTTCCGATTTTGTGCTCCCCGGCTCTATCACTTGCCAGAAGCGGCCAACAGAGGCCTCCTCCCCTGCTGTCTATCCTCCCAAATATCACCTTGGATTCACTTCTCCGCACGTCCTACCTTCCAGTAAGTGGTCGCTTCTCTGTTCAGAGAGTTGTTGCTACTCTCTTTTTCGATCTCCTGTTGAGTTCATAGATGTTCAAAATGGTTTGATCCCTATTCAGCTGAATTCCTGAGACCAGACGAAATCCAGATCTCCTACCCCTCGCCATCTTGCTCTGCCCCATCACTTTTTTTATCTTCAAAATTAGTTTTGATTTATTTGTTTGTCTGTTTGTTTTTTTATCACGCATTACCAAACACTTGCAGAAAATTTCGTCTTAGCGTTGGTTGTGTGGGCAGTAATGCACAAAACCACAAATTGAGATTTTTATTTGCATCTAACCAATGAGATCCACACATAAGTAGATTAAACTCTTTCTTTCCCCAAACAAAATAATTTGCTGATTCAAATTATGGTTCGTATACTAAATGCTTGATGCAACTTCAGATGTTCGAAAGTGCAACTTATTTCATAGATTGGTTTATTATCAATTACTTGTAGCAAATTTAAGGTTTGAAGAAAAGGGAACTGTTGACTAGAGGAATTTTGACAAGTCAGGAACTTTTAACTGGAATTTATGCCACTCTCTCTTATTAGTCTGGCCCAGCATAATGGGAGCTTCCCTTCCTGTGCATTGGCATCATCAAGGAAGGCAACAGACTTACGCGGCCCACTGTTTGTGAGACTCATGAACACATGTATCCTAAAGCGCATTTCAAAATCTGAAATTGATTTGAGTTAAATCTATCAAAGATTCCCATTTTACCGATCAGTTTAGTCTCTTACTAGTCACTTTAAGGTAACTTAGTAGGTGTCAGCACCAGAAGAGTAGCTATATTGAGAAATATATAGTACTTAGCGTATGGAAGGTGGCCTGAAATGTTTAAGAAAAAAAAATCAGAGTAATAAGTATAAGGTGAAATACATGAAAGTTCTTGTTTAGGAGACATTATTTTCTACAACGTAAACTTGCATTAGCATCATGAATATAATAAGTTAGCATTGTGCACAGACATATACACACTTGCAGGCAAGGTAACACCATAGAAATCCAGACTAACAAATAGAGAAACAGTTCTTTCAAGACATTTTATGTAGTTACTTTTTTCTGAATGAAGCTTTCTAGGTTGAGACATCACATGTATTTATGATCACATCCTATGCTAATCAGCTTCATATTCTGAAATTTCTATTTATTTCCTGTTTCTGCCACCGAGATGGTAACCTCCAATGCAAAATTTTTCTGAAAATTTTCAATAAGTATGTGCAAGGTCAATATCTCTTTTGTCTCAGATTACAGCAATATCCTTAAAGAATTTGAATAGTGAACAGCCAGTTTGCTTGTTTCTCCTTAGTTCTTAAAAAATAATACCCTATTTTCGGTTTCTGAAAATAAAGCCCTCTTCCAATTTTTCTAACTCTGTACTTCTTTAGTTCAATTTTTGAAGTGTTTGAGTTCATACAAGTGATCAAAATTTATTGTTTCAAGTCTTATCTTGTTTAAGACTATTTTGGGTATAGTTTTCTTGGCCATGAACCTCTCAATTTGAGAGGCTTTGATATTTTCAATTTATCACACCTGAAGAGACCCACAGTAATTACTATTTAAGCTCATGAACAGTTATAAAAATATTCACACCAGTAAAAAAAAATGTCAGGCTGTTACATAGGTTGGACATTCACTCTGGGTCTGATTTTATTTCTTGTTTTTAGTGACCCTAGGCAATGTCAGGTCTCGCTCTGAGTGGAAATCCATGGGACTCTGAATAGAATGGAAGGTAGGTAGAAAAAGTGACATCAGCTCAGGAATGGTGTTGTGAACTGTGACCTCCAGAAGAGTTTATTTCTCTCTCTCACTTAAATCCACTGTTGTTCTTTCCCTAATTTTAGAGGATCAATATAAACTCAAATTTGGGGAAATGAATATATTTTATTTAATTTTAAATATGGTTTGCATTATATATTCCACAAAAATCTACTGGCACATCTCTTACTTGTTCTTCTAATCTCTTACAATCTTTCCATATACAACAAATTATTTAATTATGGCCCATGAAAAATCATATTGGAGGATACAGATTTTTAAAATGTCTAACCTGTGAATAGTTGGAATGTTACTGATTGATTGCATTGATGTGTTTACAAATTACCCAGAAACTAGATGGCAAGAAGGTCAGTATTTCTCAACATCTAAACATTTATAGTTTCCCTGAATGAGTACAAAAATCTAGTTTACTTTCGTACCCTCAATCCAGAAATGCTGAAATATTCCCCTTTAAAATCCTTCCCATTTGTATATCAACATTCTATCTACTATACATTGGAATCAGACAAGACGATTTTGCAGAAGTTTTTTGTTTTCCCTATTGTATAAATAATTGTCCTTCACTTCCGATTATATAAATTGCAACCTGGAACTCATAATACCTTTTCTGACACCACGGGGCTTTTTTCTATGAATGAGAATTTTTGGACTAGATGACTTTAGGATTATATGAAATTCTTTGAGTGTTTTCTTCAAAATAAAGAAGATGAGATTACCATCTCACTGCTTATAGTACATCTGGAAACTCAATATACAGTTTTGTATCTTCGCCATAAGGAATTCTAGACTCTGGTGTGATGTCTGAGGCCATGTGCAAGGTTAATTTCAAAGTACAACCAGATGCAGATGTAAGCAGGCATTGAAACATACTTATATTGAATCAGGTATTCCTTAGAATACAGCCTTGGAAATATTTGCATAACTATTCAGACTTGAACAGATTCTTTTTTCCTGAGTATGTTGGATAACTTTTCTTATTCTTATTTTTATTTACCTACATAAACCTAGCTAAGGGATTATCCTACTTACCACTTGTTGGGAGTTTATTTACTTGGTTTTCAATGGTGCTAAATTAATCTAGCCAAAAAAACAGGGTTGGTTTAATTTGGGGTAATCATGTAAGTAGTCAAAATTGGGTCTCTACTGTAGCAGATTAAGAAATTATCACTATATCCACTAAACGAAAGACTTATTGAGTGCTTTTATATGCCACGTATTTTACACGATGTTTCTGTTCTTACTACTCTCAGTTTACAGTATTTCAGAATATATGCAATTGCAACCATATCACTTGATTCAGCCACAGGACAGGGTGAGTTTAAAAGGTAGAAGATTGCCTTATAAGAGGATAAGTAAAAAGGTGGTACTATATTTAAAAGCAAGTGAATTTAAGTTTTATTTCTATCCTATGTGGGGAAAAAAAGACTGTTGCATATACATGATGAAAACACTAATGATGTGTGAGACTGGTGGTTCAGGGGATAATTTCCATACAACATGAAACCTTGAAATCTGTACTACTACAATGATTATAAATTAAGTCAGATGTGTGTCAGAGATATGTCTGGGTAGTAATGTGGAGCTGAGGCAAGGAGAGAAGAAAGAACAATTTGCAGGCTGGATAAGGGTCATCATGCAAGCATTTAGATGTGTATTGCTACTCTGCAGACACTAAGAATGGGGGCAATGATGAGCACAAAGCCAATGTGATGAGAAACTTATGATTACAGTTGAATAGTAGTAATTTTGCTCAATTGTGCCAAAGTGCTTTTTGTTATTATAACTTAACTCCCTCCCCCTCATCATTTCCAAGTCCTGAAAAATGTATGGTCTATGCAGGTATGTTATCAAAACAATTTATGATTATCCAGGCTTCTGAATTTTTTTTTAATTTCTTCTAATTTCTGTATGGTGATATAGACAAAAATTGAAATAAGCTGTTCCCTGGCACCAGATATTTTAGAAGAATATTTAGAATAATTTATATGTTTTTAAAGTATCTATATATCTTAAAAATTTATATGTTTATAAAGTATCTATATATTTTAAAGTATCTATATTATCTTTTTGTAACTCTTAGAAAAGTAATTACATGTGTAAATGGGTTTGTGACAGGAAACGCAAGAGGAGATTCTGGGGAAAAGATAATGTTCTGTGTTCTGTTTTTAAGCTAGATTTTGCTTACATTGTGTTCAGTTTGTACAAATTCATTCATCAATACTTGTATTGATTTAAGCACTTCTTTATATACATGTTATACTTTAATAAAATGTTCAAAAATGTAAATGCTATTGTAAAGGAGGATTATTTTGATCATATGTCTCTACTACTAATAAAAATCACTTAATGTTATACATAATTAAAATTTTGCAACTTATTCTCTCTGTGACTGAAACTAACAATCAACATCTATTAACCAAGACCCTGATTTAAAAAATAAATAAATAAACTAAAACATTTTAAAAATAAGAGAAAATAACTGCATTTAAAAACCATTAGGTATTTCAACATATAAAATTACATTTAATTTTTTTAAGTAAGCCCCACAAGGTTTGCATGATGATGACTAGTCACACACACATTGAATCACAAATATTGCATTTTAAAGACTCCTTTTATAAAGCACCTGTTTTTTAGTTACTTTGGTGCACCAGTGACTGTCATAGAATTTAATTGAGAATCCTGACTAATTTTAAGAAATCAGTTCATGAGAACAGTAATAATTCCAGAGTCGGCAAATTTTTTCTGTCGATGACCACACAGTACATAGTTGAGGCTCAGATAGATTCCATCTGCACTACTGAACTCTGCAACTGTAGAGTGGCAATAAGCATTCTGCAAATGAGTGGGCATGGGCATGTTCCAATTAAACTTGATTTGCAAAAACTGACAGCTGACTGGATTTGATCCTTGGGCAGTGGTTTGCTTTCCTTCAATATACTGTCACAGAAATGAGTTGAAAATCCTAAAACTTTGGGAAAATCCATTGCAGCAATTCTCATCAAAACTGATATGATGTTTGGGTAAATTGTGGAAGGATGCTGCTTAGTCCACTGTGGATATTTAGAATAATATATAATTCAGAGTCAAAATCCGCACCTCTCAGAGAAAATAAAAAGAAAATCCTCCTAAACATCCTTGGTTTCAAAGCCAAACTAAATATTCCAAAAGTCATAATTGGATATGTAAATCCCATAAAGAGAAAAATTTTAAATAAACAGTAGTCCATGAACTACAGATGTTCTTTCTGTCGCTTAACCATATAGGTTTTATCTTAGAATAATATAAATAATAAAACAAAATATCTCGATTTAAATAAGAGGAAAGATAAGTTTAGGGAGGTTAAGTGCCTCCCATGGTCACAGTTGATGTTTTTATTTAGTTGGATAATCAACTTATTTGTTTCCAATTAAAGAATAATCCTATTCTCACTCATTCACCATAAAACCCCTGGAGATACTTGTACTTGTCTTTGTTTCCAGATGTTGCTACTGTAAAATCAACCCTATTAGCCTTTGTAATATTTCAAATTCTAGCACCTAGAATAGAATGTGAAGCCACATCTCAAATTTATACAGATGAAATTTAAAGTTATAAAGGCCATACTTTGATAACAAAAATAAGTGATTTATAAATCTGATCACATGCATCATTTAGGGAGCTTTTGAGAAATACGGGCTCTGGGACCTATACATAAAGATCTGAATGTAGTAGACTGGAATAAAGCCTATAATCTGCATTTTATAAAGGTCCTTGGGCCATTCTGATGAACAAAGATTAGGAAACTTCAAACAGAGTCACCATAGTGGCTAATTCCTCAGCCCAGTTCTCTCCATTGCTTTACTCTTGGAACCACATAAATATTGTTAAGATATCGGCCTAGGCTTCCTCAATTCTTATGCTTCTTAAAAAACATTTGTTTATATTGTGAAATATTGTACCAATTAAAGGAATATATAATGTATTGTGATAAAAATATAAAGTGAACACCTACGTATTTATCATCCAGCTTCAGATACAGAGTGTTAATGAGGTAGACCTCTCTCTAATATCATCCTTTCCTTCCAAGTATAAAAACTATTGTATTTGGGGCGCCTGGGTGGCTCAGTCATTAAGCATCTGCCTTTGGCTCAGGTCATGATCCCAGGGTCCTGGGACCGAGCCCCGCGTAGGGCTCCCTGCTCCACGGGAAGCCTGCTTCTCCCTCTCACACTCCCCCTGCTTGTGTTCCCTCTCTCACTGTGTCTCTCTCTGTCAGATAAATAAATAAAATCTTTAAAAAAAGTAACAACAAAAAAAAACTAGTGTACATTTTAGGTTTACCCTTTCCTTAACTTTTAGATACAGTATTAGTATATAAAAGTGTATAAATAAACACTTTATTTTTTTTTCTATTTTTGAGCTCTGTGTTCAAGGTATCAATTTGATTTTCCCCTTTGTACTATTGTTCCTTGAGCTTCATTCATGATGAGGCATAAAACTACTGTTCATATTCACTATGGTATAAAAACTATAAAAATAGTTTTTTCATCCTTTTGCTTACAGATTGATTATCTCTTATTTATCTTTGGCTTAATTATAAGCAGTGATTTTTTTTAAAATCTATGAATATATATATATATATTTTAAGATTTTATTTATTTATTTGACAGAGAGAGACACAGCAAGAGAGGGAACACAAGCAGAGGGAGTGGGAGAGGAAGAAGCAGGCCTCCCGCTGAGCAGGGAGCCCGATGCAGGGCTCGATCCCAGGACCCTGGGTTCATGACCTGAGCTGAAGGAAGACGCTTAAAGACTGAGCCACCCAGGCGCCCCAAAAACTATGAGTATATATTTTTAAATGACTTCTGGTACACTTCTACAATAATATGTTTTGAATATATACCTCTTAGTGGAAATTATGAGTATGTCCATATACAAAATTGTTGTACAAAGTAGTTGTATCAATTGAGTTTCTCTCCAGCGATTATGAGATACCCCATTATTGTATTTACTCATCACTGCTAATATTATCTGACTTGAAAAAAATATTGTCAATCTTAGTGGCTTAAATGGTATTTCATTAAGATTAAAATAAGTAGTTGCATTAACACCGTAATAATCCACCAACACCTATTAATACACATCTTCATTCAGTTTTAATGAAAATTAAGAATTTTATTTGGAGTTTTTAGTGTTTCTTTCACTGTGCCTTAGTCCGTGAAGAAGTGCCTCTTCTTTGTTATTTTTTCCTGTGTACATCATGTGTGGCTTATTAGACATTTTTTCCCAAATGGAATTGTATTTTGCGTTTATTTTTGGTTGTAAAAAAACTAATTTCATTTTTCACAAAAAAATTGATACTTGTGCCCACACTCACGTTCATACTCATTACATGCTTGAAGAATGTTCTAGTCCTGTGCACCCTAGTGGATTGAATGTATGTGTGATCTGAGGCAAGGAAGCCTTCTCTATCTTTCATGTTTTCTCATTCTGTCTTCTCTTCCTGCTCTTCCTTCCTTCCTTCCCTCCCTCCCTCCTTCCCTCTCTCTCTTTCCTTCTTCCTTCCTTCCTTCCTTCCTTCCTTCTTTCTTTCTTTCTTTCTTTCTTTCTTTCTTTCTTTCTTTCTTTCTTTCTTTCTTTCTTTCTTTCTTTCTTTCTTTCTTTCTTTCTTTCTTTCTTTCTTTCTTTCTTTTTGTATTTTATTCATTTGTAAAATGAATACAATACTTGAAACTTCCACTTTAGGGAAGGCTACATCTCATAAGAAAAAAATCATTATTTTTTTTTTCTCTATAGTTGCCATTTTCTGGCTGGATAAATCCATCTCTCAATTCATTTCAGTTTTTTTCTACTGAATTTATTATGCATCATACTGCATAACAATACCACAAAAATGTTCTTACCAAATTTTCTCAGCAGTTGAACATTTCAATAATCCCACTGGTCAATTTTTAAAAACCAGTTAATAGAATTGAACAATTATTTGCCTTGATAGATGAGTGAAAATAAAGCATTTAAACTGGCAGTGTGTGCAGACACAGAAAGTCAGTTTCAGCATGACAAATATTATTACTATCAAATACAAATGCAATAACTCTTATTTTATGGGGATTTTGCATTTTGTATACACTTAAATATGCTCCAATAAGTATTAATCCCTGAAAAATAGGAAGGTGAGTAGAAGATGGGGCCTTTAAAAAAATCACTCTCCCAAGTAAGAAATAATCAACATAACCACCTAGTTGTTAAACAATGACCATAGATAGACCTTTAGAGTATCAAATCAAAAATAATTATATGCAAACAATGAATCATGGAATACTACATCAAAAACTAATGATGTAATGTATGGTGATTAGCATAACATAATAAAAAATAAAAAATAAAAAATAAATAATTACACACACACACACACACACACACACACACACACATAGAGTTTGACAGGTTTAAGTGTTTCCTAATGTAAGGGCATTCACATATGCTTGGAGGATAAAACAGATATGTTTTATTGATTTAATTAATTTTTACATAATTTCTATTGATGCTCTTGTGAAATTTCTTAAAGCATGTTAGCTAATTGATACTCATCGGTTTTAAGATATGTCATTTCTAAATAACTTCAATAATGTTTAATACATTTGTACCTAAACCACAACACATAAGAATCAAGAGCCACATTAAATGGGGTTTCCTGTCTTCTCTTCTTTAGTGTTTTGGAGGAAGGAACTTGTTTTTCTCTTTGTTTTTTTCTCATTTTCTAATGGTTGGGAATTCTTGACCACAACATTAGTCTTGGAATTCTGATGGTTTTATAAAGCCATGGCAGTGCTTTGGATTTTGCAAATTAAATTACATTTTCTACATATTGAAAGATCAACTGTTGGAAAATAAGAACTACAGGACCAAAGATACAGAGACGGAAGCCACAGTTGATGCTAGAGTTTAATTTTCTCCTTTCCTGGAAGCCCCAAACTTATTCACAATCTTAATGGAGGTGTGGGGGGAGGGGAGAAAAGCTAGGAAGAGCCATAGCAAACCACCTTGGAGGAAATTATGAGGCTGACTTGCTGTGCTAGGAAGACTCTCTAAATACTTTGAATCCATATAAGAAAGGGCAGTTTGATGTCAAATCCAAACTAAATTTTAGAAGCATTTTTAACTCACTGTGGTGCAAGAAAGTTAGTTCTTTCTAGTAATAATAATCATGCACTCAGCAAAGGTTGCCACCACAGTCTTCTGTATCGCTGGCAGCAGCCCGTATGTCATTATCTGAGCAGATTCAAATTCCATGTGAGCTGGGTGCAAACATTTTAATGGTATTTTGAGGTCTGTACTCATTTTGTAAAATCTTGCAAATAGAGTTGTACATATATAGTGAGAATATTAATATTAGCTGGACCACTTTGAAATATTAGTGAAAATAAATAAAATATATATAAAAATGACTTTATTTTTAGTAATTCAAATGTTCTATATTGTAAAAGTAGAGAAAAAATTTAAATTAGCATTTAAAAGTCTTAGCAGAATAGACACTGTTTTTACAAATTGTGTAAGGATCAAAGCAATGCCTTTGAAAAGAAAAAATCAATTGTATTCAATACCAGCTATTAGGAGAATATATAATAAAATATAGTTTTGTTGAGCAAAACTATATGAATGAGTCATCTATACATAATAATTTGAGGAGGGGTTTCTTTTGTAATGTGCTTTATATATATATATGGAAAATGTAAGTAAGAAAATAGGAGTAACACAATTATATATTTCATTCTAATACTCCCTTTTATGTATCATATGGTGACTTTACTGAGATAAATGGATATGTACATATATATATGTTACAATTTTTATTTTTTGTATTTTCTACTATTTAGCTCTAAAGTTTTGTAGGTACACAATATGGAGACTGTCTAAGTATATTTTCTTCCTATGAAAGGTTACTGCTGTGTTTTGCCAGGAATATGATTTAAAGTCTAAACTGGCTGGTTTCCATTGCTGGTTCTGGTGCTTTATGTTATTTTGTATGGGAAAAAACCCTGGAGGTTCAACTGTCCAAAGGATAGTAATACAATGGAGTTGTTTAGCAATACCCTATCCCATTAACTCAGACAACTGGGCTATAGGAAAGCCCATTTCCCCAGAACAAATATGTTAACCTCTAGGAAACTGTCCAAGATTTAATATACCAACACGGAGACAGCTCTTGCTGTCTTCATTTTGCTTTGTCCCCTGAAAACCTACGTCTCCATTTCAGTTAGTATCCACACTCGGGGGAGAATTTTTATTCCTGAGTAACACGGTCATTCCCTTTAACTGGTTTATGAACAGTTAGGTTAGAAGGAGGGTTTGTGTTGTGTATTCAACGTTTATTCTAAAGGCGCTAAAATTTTATTGCCTTACTTTTGAAGGCAGAAAAGACTTACCACCATATCAAAAAGAGGGGAGAAGGGGCACCTAGGTGGCTCAGTGGGTTAAGCATCTGCCTTCCACTCCAGTCATGACTCCCGAGTCTTGGGATCGAGGCCCATGTTGGGCTCCCTGCTTCCCCCTCCCTCCCTTCTCATGCTCTCTCTTGCTATCTCTGTCACTATCTCTGTCTCTCTTAAAAAAATAAATAAAATCTTTAAAAAAAAACCAAAACATCCAACTCTTTGATTTCAGCTCAGGTCGTGATCTCAGGGTCCAGAGATAGAGCCCTGTGTCGACACTGGCTCATGATCAGCACAGAAACTACTTCAAATTCCCTCTCTCTTCCCTCTGCCCCTTCCCTGCTCATGAAAGCACTAAAATAAATAAATAAATAAATAAATAAATAATTAAATAAATCTGTATAAAAAGAGGGGAGAAGTTACACTGATAAGTATTTTTTGTGGCAAAATCTCCTAAAGGTGATATTCGACAGCCACTTAGAATATTGTAAAGAATATTGGATCAGAGTTGTATTTAATATTCATGAATTTTTTTGAGCAACTGCTTTATAGGAAGCATAGCAGTAAGCTCTTCTTTCAGCTCCCAAAAGCATGGCCTATAAGACACAATTCCTGGCCTGGAGAGACACACAGTCCTGACAGGAGACAACAGGTAAACAGCAAGACCAGCAGAATGTGATGCAGAGTAATGCTGACAAGCTGGGCATCATGTTGTCCAGGGGAGGGTCACGGGCCCTGGCTGGAGAGGCAGCAGAAGCAGACTGGAGAGAGTTCCTGGATGAGGTGAAATCTTATCTGGAAGCACTGTGGAGATTGGTAGGAGAAGATGGGAAGATATATTTGAAGCAGAGAGTTCGTATGGGGGAGGTATGGAGATATATGGGTGTGTTCCAGCTAATTTACATAGTAACTCCCAATTTCTGTGCAAGCCATTCAACCCTTTTTTTTTTTTTAAAGATTTTATTTATTTATTTGACTGAGAGAGAGAGAGAGACAGTAAGAGAGGGAACACAAGCAGGGGGGAGTGGGAGAGGGAGAAGCAGGCTTCCCGCCAAGCGGGGAGCCTGATGTGGGGCTCGATCCCAGGATCCTGGCATCAAGGCCTGAGCTGAAGGCAGCTGCTTAAACGACTGAGCCACCCAGGTGCCCCTCAACCTTTTTTTTTTTAAGATTTATTTATTTGAGAAAGAGAGCAAGTGAGCAAGTGAGTGCCCAGGGGGGTGGGGAGGGGCAGAGGGAGAGGGAGAGAGAGAGAATCTCAAACAGACTCCCTGCTTGACCATGGGGCTCACTCTCAGGACCTTGAGATCATGACCTGAGCTGAAATCAAGAGTCAGACACTTAACCAACTGAGCCACACAGGTGCCCTTCAACGCTTTGAATGAGGTTCCTCACTATAAATTGAGAGTGCCAAAACATATCTGCTATTTTTTCCTGATGAGTTTCATGGAGGAAGAGATCAAACAAAATATTACGTGTAAGTATTTTTTATCTTAGAATCCAGTAAGAATACTGGTTATAGTATTAGTATGATTAGTGTTTATTTTAGCAAACTAGTTACTCATTCAGTAATTTCTTATTGAAATACTGATGAAATATTTAAGGTTTACTGAGTTCTTTATTCTGGCTACTCATTTCAGTATTAACTCATTTGATCTATACAACCACTCTGTGAGCAGACTTTAATTACCCAAGATCACACAGCTAGTACTTGATAAAGCCATGATTTATTTTTTTTAAGATTTTATATATGTATTTGAGAGCGAGAGAGTGCATGCACACACGGACAGGGCAGAGGGAGAAGCAGACTCCCCGCTGAGCAGGGAGCCTGATGCGAGGCTCCATCCCAGGACTCTGGGATCATGACCTGAGCTGAAGGCAGAGGCTTAACCAACTGAACCACCCAGGCGCCCCGATAAAGCCATGATTTAAACCCACTAGTTTGGCTCTGCAGCCCAAAAACTTAACTCCTAAGCTTATTGTATCACAATGTTATGCATTGTTATCCATTACTTGCTATACAATTTATATAGTGCCAGGGATAGAGGCATAAATAATGTGGTTACTGCCTTCAAGGAGAAGCCTCCCAGTCTGTGGGCAACGAGAGAAATATGGTGATTAGGATAAGGGCAAGATTGGTATTACCAGGTAGAAAGGAACGTTGTCTGGTTTAGATCAGGGATATGAAAAAGCCTGTGTGGGGATGTGGTATTGGGACTGAAACATGAAAGATATTTTGATAGAATCAGGCAAAGAAATTAGGAAGGACATTTCAGGCAGAAAGCCTAAGGATAAAGTGACTGACCATTCATCCTTGTTTGTCTGGGACAGTCCCATTTTACAATTATTAATAACATCTACTTTAACTCTTAGAAGTGCCCTGGTTTGGACAATAAATTATATAGCCACCATACCTAAGGGCAGGGACACAGAGTTGTGAGCAAACATAGCATATTTGAGGAAATGCAAGTGATTTATCACAGCTAGAATTCACAATATGAGATGGGAATTGTGAAATATAAAAGCGTCTAGGAATAAAGTAGGAAGAGCCTTGTTCCTCACATGAGGGGAGTTTAAGTTTCATTTAAAAGGTGATGGGAAATCACTAGAAGGCTGTAAGCAAAGGATATAGTGTGGTTGCATTATACTTTGAAAGATCACTCTAGCATTTTTTTTTAAGAGCATGTATCCCTATGAGGCAAAATTATAGAGAGGAAAACAAAAGCCTTCATTCGACACATATTTATCAAGGCCCTACTCTGTGCTGGCATCATTCTAGATTCTTAGTATACATCAGTGAATAAATTATGCAGGATCCCTGTCCTCATGGTGCTATCATTCTAGTAGGGAAAGACACACTAACAATAAACATAATAAATGAGTAAACGTGGAGAGCAGTGTAAAAGAGATTGGGGTTATGTTGCAATTTTAAATGAAATGATCAGGGAAGGATTCTAATTTCGTATTTGAGCAAAGACCTGAAGATTTCAAGGAAGTTAGCCATTTAGATATTTGAGAAATGTCCCAGCTGGAAGGAAGAACTTGTATAAAGACCCTGAGGTGAGAGTGTGGCTGGGAAATCCAAAGAACATCGGGGGGCTGGTATGGATGGAGTAAGGGAGCAAAGGGTAAAAGAAGGTGTCAGAGAAGCACTGGGGTCAAGAGCACCTAGGACACTCCTAACCATTTTAAGGAATTTGAGTTTTACTCTGAATGGTATAGGGAGTCATTGCAAACCTTTGAACAGAGAAATGATATACTATGATTTAACATTTATACAAATGGCCCCAGCTGCTACGTTGAGAATAAATGGTAGGAACAAAGGGTTGTGCATGAAGGACCAGTTATCCTGGCTATCCTGGCTGACAGGAATCCTGGCTAGAGATGCTGGTCCGCAGGTGAGTGTATACAGGCAAGTGGACACAGTACAAAAACACAGATCATGATCCTGGTATCAGACAAGATAGAATTGAGGCCAAAATGAAAGAAAGACAATTTTATAAGGTGAAAGACCATACTCTACAGTGGGTATATAATGTTTTTGAAGATCTATGGGGCAAAAAAAAAAAAAAAAAAAAAAGGAATGCTTCCTATAAACAGATACTATAGAAAATACAGTGAGGAAATGGCAGAATACATTAAAAATAGGTTTTAACTACTCTTAGGTCAAGTGAACAATACTATTAAATGTATTGGGAAAGCTTTTAAAGCTGTGTCTCAAAATCCAAATGCAATGAAAAAAGAGGTTGGCAATTTAATTATATTTTTAAGTGTTTGTATTGTGGCAACAAACACCGTAAACAAAGCCAAAAGGAAAGTGACAAAGTAGGAGAATACATTTGTATATAGATCACAAAGTGGTAATCTCTCTAACATAAAAAAGAATCCTTGTAATTTGATGACAGAAAGCATCCAAAGGCTTGATTTTTTTTAATGGGCAAAAACCATGAATAAATGATTCACAGAGGCAGATATAAAATTAGTCTTTAAACATATAAAGGTATTCTGGATCCTACTCAGAATAAAAAGAAATTTCAACTACACTAAGGTTTACTTCTTAGTAATTGACAAAAATTAACTAATGTTAACAGTGTAAAATTGTGATTCCTTAGCCAATTCCCAAGTCTGAGCCAACTTTTAGATCCAGAAATTGATGATTGAAGAAGACACCATCAAAGGAGAACTCTACAGTGCCACCTAAGTGTGTACAGTAATCATTCCCCCATGAGTGAATTTGAGCAGCACAAGGAGTAAATGGTAGCAGTCGACTCTATCTCTCTGAGCCAAATCTCCTTGGTTCACCTCTGATTTCAACATCAGCTAGATAGTGAAGAGTTCTGTGCAAGTCAGGCTTACCTTGAACTTACAGCATGACACCTCAGCCAGAGTATCATTCTGCTCCGGGCCCTTCTTTCCCAAAGGCCATGGGAACCTATGGGGCCCAGATGCACTTCAGCCTGGGGATTCTGAAATTAGTCCTCTTGGGGGTGCCTTCAACCAGTGGGAGATGAGAGCTGATGGATTATTTAACCTTCCAAGCAGACAATTCTGTCAAACACACTGTACATTTAAGAATATTTGGACAGAGTCCTACTCCATTGCCCACAGCAGGGAAAGTGAAAATGCACTCTTGTATTTTGTTTTTTAAAGATTTTATTTATTTATTTGAGAGAGAGAGAATGAGAGATAGCACGAGAGAGAAGAGGGTCAGAGGGAGAAGCAGACTCCCCGCCGAGCAGGGAGCCCGATGCGGGACTCGATTCCGGGACTCCAGGATCATGACCTGAGCCGAAGGCAGTCGCTTAACCAACTGAGCCACCCAGGCGCCCTGCACTCTTGTATTGCATATCCATCCTCCTCTGACTCACTTTTCCAGATCGTTCACTTCCCGGGATCATCTCCAAATAAACTACTACTTCTACATCTTTCTCCACCGCCCCCCCAACACTCTTGAATATATTGATCTCTTAATCTATGTTTATTTTTTTTCTTTTGGAAAACTCTCTTTTTGTCTAGAAGGTGAAGTAATTCCTTTAAAGATTTTTGTCCACTTTCCTTGTAACCACGGACGTTTTAAATGTAAAAAAGAAAATGATTCTGCTTCCACTTGGTGAGGAAAAATATACTCCTTGCTTGCAGTAAAAATAAATGTATTGTCCTTAGCTAAATTTCATCTTGTTATCTAACTTGAAGTGACTTTTAATATTTACACATTCCAGTTTCAAACTCTGAAGCCATTATCTTATCAATACCAAAGCATATATTAACTTAAAAATCCATTGTCTTCATTCTACCGATGGATAATACTGAGCTATATTACCCATTCCTACCCTGCAATACCTTTATTCCTCTAAAATCTTCTCTGCTGATTATGAGAAGTAAGAATTATAGGAACCATACTTTCCAGACTCTTTTAGCAGCGGCTATCTAGTTTAGATTCTACTAATGAAAGGCTTTTTCTTTAAGATGTGGAAGGCAGTAACAGAAAAGAGTGGAGCACCAGCTAGGACAGTGCCAGGCATGCACACTTCTGCACAGGACAGGCAAGGGGTTGTGCCATTGGCTCCCAGACGTCCTCCCGTAATCAGCTACTTAGATACTTTAGGCAGTTGAAATCACTGACAGTTATTTTCTCTGATGCTCCCCTTCCTGGATTGCTGGAAAGTCAGTGGCCCTTTACCCTTTCACTTCCCAAAGTCTTTCAAATTCTCTAATTTCTTGCATTAAATCCCTTCCTGTTTGAAATACCTAGAATGTATTTTATTTTCCTGAAAAATTTCCAATTGGTAGTGAAGTCATTTAAGAAAAAAACTGAAGATTTGGGCAATTTTTTTTTCTCATTTTGTGATTGTGACTATTGTTGGAATCATCTTATTTAATTTGTATTCAGTTTCTCAGGTTATTTTCTAGCCCAAGGTCTGCAAACTGCTGCCTGTAGGCCCAATATGGCCATGCTTATTCATGTGTGGATTGTCTCTGGCTACATTTGACTTGCAATGTCAGAGTTGCCTAATTGTGACAGAGACTGTATGACAGAGACTGTATTTCCTAGCAGGACTTATTTATTTATTTATTTATTTATTTATTTATTTATTTAAGAAAGAGAATGAGATAGAGCATGAGAGGGGGGAGGGTAAGAGGGAGAAGCAGACTCCCTGCTCATCAGGGAGCACGATGCGGGACTCAATCCTGGGACTCCAGGATCATGACCTGAGCCGAAGACAGTCGCTTAACCAACTGAGCCACCCAGGCACCCTCCTAGCAGGACCTTTACAGAAAAAGTATGCTGCCCACTGTTCTAGACCAATCCATTTTTGTCAATAAATTGCACATCCCTGTATAGTGTAAGAGATGATTTGATTATATTGTAGCATTTTTGTGGCAAATTTAATAACAAAATTCTGCTGCCCTAAAAGTCATAGAACTTGAAGTTGTACATATCAAGAATGGAAAATTATAAGCTAGAGGATAGGAGTCTTTGAAAATGTATTTTGAGGACGAAGACCTAATATATGTGGTGGTGATACAGCAAAGATTTGCTGATTGGTTCAGAAGCACTGGGCATTGTATTAGAACAATTTACAAGCACATGTGTCATGTGCTTACATCACTCTGACATAGATGCTATTTAACCAAGGAAATGAGAAAGAGAATAATTATGTTTCCCAAGGTCATATAGCTAGTTAGTAGCTGACACTAAATTCTGACACCAAACTCTGCAGTGTACCTACCGCTAATTGTTATAATACTTGCTATTGTAACAAGAATCAACAAGAATCAACATATTTTTTATGAAGGAGATTTTACACTGCCATATGATATTTTATATCATTTCACACTAAAATAGAAAATACTCATCACTATCAGTCATGCTGCTAACATCACATACACTCTGTGTAGTAATAGTGACTCAAATTCACATACTGTAACATTTCTAAAAATGAGGACTTGGTGTGCTCCCAGAGAGCAGCTGGACGAATGGATTTCCCATTCTGTCAGGGCCGTGGCTAGATGTTTCCTCTGCCTAGGCTCTTCTCATTACCTATCAAGCCAATGGTGTTAGAAGAGTTTGTGACTAATTAAAGAAGTGCCACCAATCTGGGGAAAATGAATCAAGGGTTTTAATGTCAAATTCTGGCTATATGTGGTGGACACTCTGATAGTATGCAATTTTCTATGCTGGTAAAAACTCAACATCTTTTCCTTGAAATTGGAAAAGTAATTTTTACTTATGACACCTAAGATCATTTGAAATGAAATTCAGAACACCAGAGAACAATTTGGCTGCCTTAACTGCTTGGCTGGAAAGCACTCCCTTCTCAGGATTTAGATTTCCCTCTTGGGGGCATATTGTTAGGCCTTGGAGAAGGCTGGATGACATCAAATTAGATTGATACCACAGCTTTAGAATACTTACATGAACATGCAAACCTTTCTAATTTTATTGTCAACTTCTTAGTACATGAGGGCATTAGTGATGCATCTTGAAAACGGGTAAATAAATCAACAACTTGGTAGCCTTCAAGACAGTTATCCTATATTATATACCAGCATATATACTTTGAAGAAATGTTGCTGTGTATATCAACTGATTTTTTTTGACAACTGAATGAATGAATACAGGATACAGCTAGATCTAAGTCTTAGGAAACTCTAGTTACAGGAAACCATCTTCAGAAAACTAATCAATCAATAAAATATTGATAAACATTCTCTTCAATGTAATAACTGATTCTCTGGAAATCACTAGGTTATTCTTCCTTAAAACGCTAGAGATATGTATAATCTCCTCAGCAAATAGTTGGAGAACATAATTTAAATTATAAACTTTTTGTTGTTGTTGTTATTCAACATTATTTTTCAGTGGAGTTTAGATTTTTTGCTCATGAAAATTACATAAATTCTATTTATTAAGTTTTTTTATTTTATTTTATTTTTTCATTATGATAAGTGTTCTCTTTAATCCCCATCACCTATTTCACCCACACACCCACCCCCGTCCTCCCCTCTGGTTACCATCAGTTTGTTCTCTATAGTTAAGAGTCAGCTTCTTGGTTTGTCTAAAGATTATCAAATTACCAATATTAGGGGCATTAAGTTCTCACCCCATTTGTTTAACAGTTGGCACACAGAGGCTGTTAATGATTTGAAACCCTTACGTTATTCTCCCAACTAATTACTCTAAAGTGCTATATATAAGATTCTTTCCACTCCTGGGGCGCCTGGGTGGCTCAGTCGTTAAGCGTGTGCCTTCGGCTCAGGTCATGATCTCAGGGTCCTGGGAGCGAGCCCTGCATCGGGCTCCCTGCTCCACGGGAAGCCTGCTTCTCCCTCTCCCACTCCCCTTGCTTTGCTTGTGTTCCCTCTCTCACTGTGTCTCTCTCTGTCAAATAAATAAAATCTTAAAAAAAATAAAAGATTCTTTCCACTCCTGTTGAGAAGATGCACACTTGATTTGCTCTTATTAGAATCATGCACAACATAGGAAAAATGTCAAAATTCCAAAAGATAAATTTCATTTGATTGGATAGAAAGCCATTCATCTTAATTATTTCTGACACCTTCTGCATTATGCTATGAGTATCTCAAGAGAAAAGAGAGAGCTCATCTCCTTTAAGAGCAGTTCATTGAGAGTGACATGCTATTGTCATTATCTGAGAACTCTAAAAGCCTACTTAAAAAATCTAGGAAAATAATGAAAACCACAATCTAAATGAAATTCAGCTGTGCAAAACGAGATATGTCAAATATTAGTAGCTAATAAAAGATTTTTCTTAAATACATGTAAAATATAAAATTGCATTCAACAACTGTTTTTCTTAAATACATGTGAAATTTAACTTCCAAATTGTCAAATTTTTTTTTAAAGATTTTATTTATTTATTGGACAGAGAGAGACAGCGAGAGCAGGAACACAAGCAGGGGGAGTGGGAGAGGGAGAAGCAGGCTTCCTGCTGAGCAGGGAGCCTGATGTGGGACTCGATCCCAGGACCTTGGGATCATGACCTGAGCCGAAGGCAGACTCCTAACGACTGAGCCACCCAGGCGCCCTAAATTGTCAAATTTAAAATAAGAAAATGTTGTCAAGCAATTGTATTTACATGTGAGGTAATCGTATGTATATTTTGGTTAAGACATAACATCCATTGATCTTAGTATAGGAAAATGTTCACTTGCCTCATATGATGCTATCAGCCTTCATCAGTTTGAAATAACATAGCTCTTCAGATGTCACACAATTAGGCAGGGTTACAAACCCAACTGTTTATTAGGGATCCATCAGTGGGGATATAGAGCAAAACATGGACTAATGGAAGGCAATTGTGAATACCCCAGTGGTTAAAATTTTCATCAGTAACTAGGATGGCTTAAGTTTACCAATTACCCAAAGTTGTGTGAAGAAGGCTGAGGAAAAGACAGGATTAGAAGAAAAAGTAACTATGGAAAATTTGAACAGTGATCTGAAGCAATGGGTGGGGAGGCTGGGATAAACAATAAAGACAGAAAAAAAAAAGAACAATAAAGACAGGTTAAATATTTCATCTGAGTTAAACAAAAAACATTAGAAGCGGAAGCTGGAAGATCAATTATATTTTGCACTATTTATATGGCTGTGTAAATTGAGCAAGACATACAAATGCAACTATATTAGAATGTAGGGAAGGGAGTTCTGAGGATTAACCGAGGTACCACCAGTTTCTGTACATGAAATCTAAGGGTCTTGTGTTCATTCTTGTTCTTCTTTCTCCTTGATTCAGCATGCTCTCACCAGGAATAGTTGTTCCCAAATATTTTCCACGTTACTACAGGCTGCTTCTGAAGACTGTAACACCTATTGATCACGTGGATGTCAAACATCTTTTGCACATTTTTTGCTTGATTTTCAGACTCCTTAGTTTAGCTTTCAGGCATTTCCTGTGACTGTGCATCACCTATCAGACTTTATTGCCATCTGCTCCAACAAATACATGCTGATGAAGACACATGTACCTCTTCCCTGTCCCTTCTTGCTGCTGAACTTGAAACTTTTTTTTTTTTTTTTTTTTTGCCCCAAACCACTCTTTCCTACCCTTCAACAATCAGCTTGGCTCTTGCTTCTTTAAATATTACTACATCAATCAATCCAGTCCATTATGAGGACCACAGAACCGCAGAATTACTAAATCCTAGAAATGGAAGGAAGCTTCAGGAACACCTCACAATAATCCTGTTATTAGGTAGTACGGAAACGAAACCTAAGTGTGAGTTGAACTCATCTAGTTAATGGAAAGTTATCCATTCACCTTCTATAATTTTTGATGACTTCTATTACCTAATTAGTAAGGGAGGACTACATAGTCTTTTAAGGAGAGCCCAGGCACTGGACACGAATCTGTGCTTGAAAACCTAATCTGCTAATTATTGGTTTCATGATCTTAACAAAGTTAGCTTTAAAATGGCAACCATAATAAATATTCCCAAATGTTATTGTAAGGATTTAATAAGAAAATGAAAGCGATTCATCTGTCTCATTGCTTTGTGCACAGTGTTCAATAAATGTATGTAACTGATTGCTTAACTTGTACATGTTTATTTTTCCCTGCTTGTGTACACTTTTCTAAGGCCTGAGTAGTACTTTTACTTTTTTCATTGTATTATTCCCATTAACTAACTCAATAATCATATATTAAGGACTTACTACATATTTTTAAATGGATTTAACTTCTCCTTGATGTTTCATCTTGCAATTCTCTTAAAGTCTGTTCATAAAGGACACAGAGAACATTAATGCTTACAAGAGGGCCACCTTATCAGCTGAACACACATACCAAAGAGGATAACTAAAAAAAACAGGGATTTATTACCACGTCGATTATACACACACACACACACACACACACACACACACACATACCAAGCATCCATTTGCCAATATTGGCCATGAATTTGGAACACTCTTATACGAAATAACACCTGATGCCTTTTTCCATTTAAATTAATCCAAGAAAAGATGGACTTTATGATATTGGAGATAATTTTTCATGGATCTTCTATTGTTAAACATTGGAGAGTTTTATGAAATTACATTTTATAAACATTTTTCTTAAAATTTTTAAAGGGAACAGATTCTGTTTTATGAATCTTTAGTAATAGGACTCTTGTGCAACTAGACTAACATTCTTCATGGATTAATGCCCGCTTTGTGACACTGTGGTAATGTGGGCAGAGGTTCCACAAAAAGATGTGATAACCTCATCATACAGAATTTCTGTGACTTGGGACGCCTGGGTGGCTCAGTCGGTTAAGCATCTGCCTTCAGCTCGGGTCGTGATCTCAGTGTCCTGGGATCGAGTCCCTCATGGGGCTCCTGCTCAGTGGGGAGCCTGCTTCTCCCTCTCCCTCTGCCTGCCTCTCCCCCTACTTGTGCTCTCTATCTCTCTGACAAATAAATAAATAAAATCTTTAAAGAAAAAAGAATTTTTGTGACTAATTTTCCTAGTTCTTCCTTTAGTATTGTTCCGTTACATCGAATGTCATAAAGGTGGATTTGAGCATGGAATGAGTTATATGAACACTCAGTATTCATGTAATCTCTGATTCTATAGCCTAGTATCAAAAAATTAATGTAATACCCCCATAGGAATATTTGGTAAAGAAAATTAAAATATTAATTGGTCTGTTAGAAACACTTGAAAATAGCTGTAATTCTGTGTTCAAAAGTGGCATAAATGTGTCACGACTATAAATAAAACATAAGTTCCAAAATCAATAAGTAAAATGTTTAGTATTATTCTATGCTTCTATATGCACAAATAGTACTTAGATATTTTAATATATGGTACTAAAACTGAACTTAGGATTGCAAACACTTTGACATATTTTCTTTAAACATAGACGCTGAATACAGTAAAATTCCCATAATGTAAGCCAAGGATCAAGCCAAAAAAAAAAAAAAGGTTGAATATTGTTTCATAATGTCATAGACGGGAAAAAACAGTTTCAAGTTTAAGGTATCCTTCATTGCCTCCTCCCAAACATTCTGCCGTTTGATACCAGCTGAACTGTTCCCGAAGGTTAAGAAGACATGAGAGACATTTTTAAAGTTAGGAAGTTCATCATGACCTTTGTAGCACAGTAATAGATGCAAGATGATTTAAAGCAAGGATATTTAAATAAAGATTGTCAAATACTATTTTTTTATTAAAGGAGTATTGTCATCCCTTGTCTGTTGTCAAACCACAACTATTTAATGAAATATTATGGATATTTATGGATACCCAGGCTGTGAAAGTCTTTTGTAATGTTTTTTGTCACCATTGTGACAGAATTGTCAGTAAAGCTGTATGTCCTTAATGAGAAAATGATCACAGCCTCACAAGAAAACTACAGAGAAGAGACCTAACCCTCAAAATCCATTAAATCAAGACATCCTTTGTCAAGCCAAACACCTTGCTATAAACTCTCTCTTCACCGTTATTTCCTGGAAAGAACACTTGCTCTTCGTCACTATCAAGAGCTTCTTCACTATTTATAGCATTTAAGTCTCTGCCCTGAGCTCTAACATTCATGTCTCCAGGCTTTACTAACCTGGTTCCTTTAGCCTTTTCTCCTTGGGCCCATTTTTCCAGCTGTTAATCATTTTTATTACTCCTCTTTGGTTTCTTTCCAAATTCTCTTTATCATGACTCAGTTAGGGGATGTCAAATGAAACCCACTATGCTAATAAATATTTGACCAGTGTTGGAGTTAAGAAGAAAATGTCCTTTGTGATTTATACAGACACGACTCGCCTGAAGTCTCCTTATCTAAGGATTAAGGATAGAGGAACTTTGAATTCTTGAGGTTTGGCTCTAAAATGACAAAATCAGGCTACTGTAACTGTGGGAAGAGTTGGAATGGTGAATCTGATTCAAATTATGTAGGAGGCAGAGCATTATGAGTAAAAGACAGAAAGCAAATGCCAACACAATGCCCTGAGGACAGACTTAAAAGTAAAATGAGACACTAAGTAGCAAGAATTGAGAAGAAACTGGATTGCAATGGGAGAGAGGTTATAGTCGAAGTGATGAGTTCTTTGATGAATGCAATGAATGAAGTTGAACTACACCTGATTCACCATTATTCGTCAGTTCCTTGTTTATGCAGGGTCAGGGCAAAGAGATTTCAATGTATATTTAAGGCAGCTAATATTTCTGTTGTATCTTCAGAATAGTTGGCCATTTTATCAGCTATTAAAAATATATTTAAAGTTGATTTCTTTGTAATTATTCCATATTTTGCATGGTAAAATTTTGACCCATGTAAGGCAAATCCTCTGTCTCCAATATCTCTCCTAAAGAACCATTTGTTCTGAGATTTTGCCGAAGTAAAGATGTTATTTTACCAATTTGAGACAAATAAAATGGTACTTCTCTTCTTGCCTGTCTTATATAAACATAGGTTAGCAATTTTGTCTGTTTTATTCACTGTTGTATCTCCAGTGCTCGGAATATTGTGGCAGCTCAATGAATGAATGAACAGTATTCTCCTCTGGTTTCCTGTCTTGGTGAGTGGCGATGCTATATCCACATTAAGAATGAACACTCCTCTTGACAGCTCTGTTTTCCATGCCTCCTTCTTCTCATCCAGTCCTTCACCGAGTCCAGAAGGTCACCTCTCCAATCTGACCTCTCCTTTCCCCTTCTTATATGTTTGACTTATTTCATACCCTTTTAACTACTCACCTGATTTGTGGAAATTGGTTAGAACTCCCCCTTTCTCACTGCAGACAATTTTCCAAAATACTGTCAGAATAATCAGCATAGTCTTTCTAAAACAGAAGCCTGATTGTGACACATCACAACTTTAACAGTTTCATATTTGGTACTGAAAAGCTACTGTGTTAGCACACGGGCTCCTTGCTATGTCTACAAGTGATTTTTCCTGTTCTTTTTTGGTCTGGTCCTATTTTATCACCCAAAATGATATAATCATACAGAAAACTTTGCAGTCATTATGCATCATTATGCTTTTGTACATGCTCTTTTATCCATCTAAAATCCCAATACTTATTCCTTTTTTTTCTTCAACTGCTATTCAATTAACATCTTTATGTTTTTCTCAGCAGCAGTTAACACTGGTGACCACAAGTCTCTGCTTAGAAATTTTTATTCATTTGGATTTCCAAGAATTTACATTCTCTGGCACCTTCTCATACTCCAATAACAGCTTTTTTGAGCATCCTTTTGTCATTCCACCTTTACTAATATTTCATCTGTGAAAACATTAGCAGCTCATGGGTGTCAGAGCTCAGATCTAAACCCTCATTGCATTTAGTTCTATATTCCCTTTGTGGCAGATCTAATCCAAAGTGTAGCTTCTGCTTCCTTTTTTGTATTTAAAAAACAATTTTTTAGCTCTGTTGAGATGTCACTAAATTATCTCTGTTACTCAGACATCCTCCTGAGCTCTATACACGTGTATTCAACTTGATCTATCCTCCTAGATAGTTCTCATGCACCTGAAACAAAACATATTTATACATATACTCAACCTGTTTTTCCTCCACATTTGTCCCCTTTTAGAAATACAATAGCATCCGGTTAATTGTTCATCCAGATACTCTCTCTCTCTCTTTCACTCTGCTCCTCTAACTTTTGTCTGTCTCCATGGTCACCTCCCCAGTTCAAAGCATCAGTATCTCACTCTCTTACCTAGAATTTCAATACAACCTCCCCTAGAGCCAAAGTTATGTTTTGAAAATACAAGCCTGCTTGTGTTGAATCACTTCCTAAATCCTTTCTATGTCTTTCCATTCCTCTTAAGTTAAAAGAAAAATGTGAACATGGCTTGTAGGACCTACCTCTCACATTTAACCACTCAGACCCTGCCTCTGATGCAGTTTCTCCTCTCTGCATTTGGAACTTCTTTCGGTTCTTCATGATAGTCATAATGCCATTAATTCGTACTCTGTAGACCAATGTTGCAGTTATCATTTATGTAAAAGTTTCTTTCCCAAATTGTAAGAGTCTTAAGGTCAAGATATGTCCTACATAGTATCTGGTATTTATTAAATGTTTGGTAAATATTTGTCGAATGACTGAAAAATCGAAGCCTGAAGGTTTTAAAAGGTGTATTAGTAGTATGCCTAGAATTTTTATGCCCTAAGGACACAATTTAAACATTCTTTACTGTGAAAAGAATATCTCTTTTATCAGAAACACATCAGTTTCATTTTCTACACAGTGTTTAGCATCTATTATGATCTTCATTATTTTTATTATAATGTTTCCTAAATACCTACCATTACATTAAGCCCTTTACAAATATTATCTATTATTATTCATATACACCCAGTGAAGTAGGTACTATTACTGACCCTGTTTTATAAATGGTGAAACTAATATTCAATGAGGTTAAATAGCTTCTATTAATATCAAATATATATTAAATATTGAAGCCAAGACATGCATATTTCACTGTGGAGCTCCTGTCCAATCTCTCTGCAATGCTTTTACAAACATAGGATTTCTTTTGTTTACATTTCTCAGTTTAAATTCTCTCTTTTTCTTCTTCTGCTGTGACAGTGAATAATTCAGGATATATTGCCTTGTTGCTCTGCCTCTGTCCAAATTTAACTTTGATGTGAAAGCGTTTTTTCTTATTTGTGGTTGGAAATAACTCCACTTTTTTTTTTTTTAATTTGTAGCCTCCTCCCTCTGTCTCTGTCTCCCTCCCTTCCCCCCTTCCTTTCCTCTTTCTTTCCTTTCCCTCATTTATCACATATTTATTTAATACTCATTGATAGGTACTTCACTATGCCCTGGGATGAAAAATATAAAAATAAACTTTCCAAGCTAGCTTCTCGTTCTCCCACTACTCCTCAAGTTCCACATGGATTATTCACAATTCTTGGGAATTTTAATTAGCACCTCAAGTCTCTCCTTTTATTTTTTACTTATGTAAATTTTTAATTAACATATAATGTATTATTTGTTTCAGGGGTACAAGTCTATGATTCATCAGTCTTACAAAACACCCAGAGCTCACCACAACACATAGCCTCCCCAGTGTCCATCACCCAGACACCCCAGGCCCAGCTCCCTCCCCTCCAGCAACCCTCAGTTTGTTTCCTAAGATTAAGAGTCTCTTATAGTTTGTCTCCCCATCTGGTTTCATCTTGTTTCATTTTTTCCTCTCTTCCCCTATGCTCCTTTGCCTTGTTTTTTAAATTCCACATATCAGTGAGATCGTATGATAATTCTTTCTCTAATTGAATTATTTTGCTTAGCATAATACCCTCTGGTTCCATCTACATCACTGCAAATGGCAAGATTTCATTTTTTGATGGCTGCATAATATTCCATTGTATATGTGTGTGTGCATGTGTGTGTGTGTGTATTATACAAATAATATATATATCATTTTTTTATTTTTTTAAAGATTTTATTTATTTATTTGACAGAGAGACACAGCGAGAGAGGGAACACAAGCAGGGGGAGTGGGAGAGGGAGAAGCAGGCTTCCCGCAGAGCAGGGAGCCCGATGTGGGGCTCGATCCCAGGACCCTGGGATCATGACCTGAGCTGAAGGCAAACACTTAATGACTGAGCCACCCAGGTGCCCCTATATATCATTTCTGATCGCTGTACAATATTACATTTTATATATATATATAAAATATATATATATAATATATATATATATACCACATCTTCTTTATCCATTCATCTGTCAATGGACATCTGGGCTCTTTCCATAGTTTGGTTCTTGCAGACATTGCTGCTATAAATATTGGGGTGTAGGTGCCCCTTCAGATCACTACATTTGTATCTTTGGGGTAATTACCCAGTAGTGCAATTCCTGGGTCGTAAGGTAGCTCTATTTTCAAATTTTGAGGAGCCTCCATACTGTTTTCCTGAGTGGCTGCACGAGCTTGCCTTCCTACCAACAGTGTAGGAGGGTTCCCCTTTCTCCACATCCTCACCAACATCTGTCATTTCCTGACTTGTTAATTTTACCCATTCTAACTGGTGTGAGGTGGTATCTCATTGAGGTTTTGATTTGTATTTCCCTGATGCCAAGTGATACTGAGCACTTTTTCATGTGTCTGTCGGCCATTTCTTCTTTGAAGAAATGTCTGTTCATGTCTTCTGTCCATTTCTTGATTGGACTATTTGTTCTTTGTGTGTTGAGTTTGATAAGTTTTTTAATAGATTTTGGATACTAGCCCTTTATCTGACATATTATTTGCAAATATCTTCTCTCATTCTGTCAGTTGTCTTTTGGTTTTGTTGACTGTTTCCTTTGCTGTGCAAAAGCTTTTTATCTTGATAAAATCCTAATAGTTCACTTTTTCCTTTGTTTCCCTTGCCTGTAGCGATGTTTCTAGCAAGAAGTTGCTGCAGCCGAGGTCAAAGAGGGTGCTGCCTGTGTTCTCCTTAAGGATTTTGATAGATTCCTGTCCCACATTTAGGTCTTTCACCATTTTGAGTCTATTTTTGTGTATGGGGTAAGGAAACAGTCCAGTTTCATTCTTCTGCATGTGGCTGTCCAATTTTCCCAATACCATTTGTTGCAGAGACTGTCTTTTTTCCATTGGATATTCTTTTCTGCTTTGTTGAAGATTAGTTGACCATAGAATTGAGGATCCATTTCTGTGTTCTCTATTCTGTTCCATTGATCTATGTGTCTGTTTTTGTGCCAGTGACATACTGCCTTGATGACTGCGGCTTTGTACTAGAGCTTAAAGTCCAGAATTGTGATGCCACCAGCTTTGGGTTTTTTTCAACATTCCTTTAGCTATTCAGGGTCTTTTCTGGTTCCATACAAATTTTAGGATTATTTGTTCCAGTTCTGTGAAAACAGTTGATTGCATTTTGATAAGGATTCCATTGAATGTGTAGATTGCTCTAGGTAGCATAGACATTTTAACAATATTTGTTCTTCCAATCCATGAGCATGGGATATTTTTCCATTTCTTTGTGTCTTCCTCAATTTTTTTTATGAGTCTTCTATAGTTTTCTGAGTACAGATCCTTTGCCTCTTTGGTTAGATTTCTTCCTAGTTATCTTATGTTTTATCTTTATGATTTGTAGAAATGCAACTGATTTCTGTGCATTGATTTGAGGCAGAAGAGAGAATTAGTGATATAGAAGATCAAACAATGGAGAATAAAGAAGCTGAGAAAAAGAGAGATAAACAACTACTGGATAATGAGGGCAGAATTCGAGAGATAAGTGAGACCATAAAGCAAAAGAATATTAGAATAATTGGGGTTCCAAAAGAAGAAGAAAGAGAGAGGGGGGCAGAAGGTATATTGGAGCAAATTATAGCACGGAACTTCCCTAATCTGGGGAAGGAAACAGGCATCAAAATCCAGGAGGCACAGAGAACCCCCCTCAAAATCAATAAAATACGTCAACACCCCAACATCTAATAATAAAACTACAAATCTCAGAGACAAAGAGAAAATCCTGAAAGCAGCTCGGGACAAGAGATCTGTAACCTACAAGGATAGAAACACTAGATCGGCAGCAGACCTATCCATGGAGAGCTGGCAGACCAGAAAGGACTGGCCTGATATATTCAGGGTATTAAATGAGAAAAATATGCAGCCAAGAATATTTTATCCGGCTAGGATATTATTCAAAATAGAAGGAGTGATTAAAAGCTTCCAGGACAAACAGAAACCAAAAGAATTTGTGATCACCAAACCAGACTTACAAGAAATATTGAAAGGGGTCCTCTAAGCAAAGAGAGAGCCCAAAAGCAATATAGACCAGAAAACAGAGACAATATACAATAACAGTAACCTTAGAGGCAATACAATGGCACTAAATTCATATCTTTCAATAGTTACCCTGAATGTAAATGTGCTAAATGCCCCATTCAAAAGACACAGGATATCGATTGTATAAAAAAGCAAGACCCACTGATATGCTGTCTGCAAGAGACTCATTTTAGACCCAAAGACACCCCCAGATTGAAAGTGAGGGTGTGGAAAACCATTTACCATGCTAATGGACATCAAAAGAAAGCTGGGGTGGCAATCTTTATATCAGACAAATTAGATTTTAAACCAAAGACTGTAATAAGAGATGAGGAAGGACACTATATCATAATTAAAGGGTCTATCCAAAAAGAAGATCTAACAATTGTAAATATTTATGCCCCTAACATGGGAGCAGTCAATTATATAAGGCAATTAATAACAAAATAAAAAAAAAACACATTGACAATAATACAATGATAGTAGGGGACTTTAACACACCCCTCACTGCAATGGACAGATCATCTAAGCAGAAATATACTGAGAACATTCCATCCCAAAGCAACAGAATACACATTCTTCTCAAGTGCACATGGAATATTCTCTAGAATAGATCACATCCTGGGGCACAAATCAGGTCTCAACTGGTACCAAAAGATTGGAATCATTCCTTGCATATTTTCAGACCACAAGGCTTTGAAACTGGAATCAATCACAAGAGGAAAGTCAGAAAGAACTCAAATACATGGAGGCTAAAGAGCATCCTACTAAAGAATGAATGGGTCAACTGGGAAATTAAAGAAGAATTTACAAAATTCATGGAAACAAATGAAAGTGAAAACACTACTGTTCAAAACTTTTGGGATGCAGGAAAGTTGGTTCTAAGAGGAAACTATATAGTAATACAAGCCTTTCTCAAGAAAAATAAGAAATGTCTCAAATACACAACCTAACCCTACACTTAAAGGAGCTGGAGAAAAAACAGCAAATAAAGCCTAAACCCAGTAGGAGAAGAGAAATAATAAAGATCAGAGCAGAAATCAATGAAATAGAAACCAAAAGAACAGTAGAATATATCAACAAAACTAGGAGCTGGTTCTTTGAAAGAATTAATAAGATTGATAAACCCCTGTCCAGACTTATCAAAAAGAAAAGAGAAAGGACGCAAATAAATAAAATCATGAATGAAAGAGGAGAGGTCACAACCAATACCAAAGAAATACAATCATAAGAACATATTATGAGCAACTATATGCCAACAAATTAGATAATCGGGAAGAAATGGCTGCATTCCTAGGGAAGTATAAACTACCAAAACTGAACCAGGAAGAAATAGAAAACCTGAACAGACCCATAACCAGCAAGAAAATTGAAGCAGTAATCCAAAATCTCCCAACAAACAAGAGCCCAGGGCCAGATGGATTCCAAGGGGGAATTCTACCAAACACTTAAAGAAGAATTGATACCTATTCTTCTGAACCTGTTTCAAAAATTCAGAATGGAAGGAAAACTTCCAGACTTATTTTATGAGGCTAGCATTACCTTGATCCCAAAACCAGACAAAGACCCTATCAAAAAGAATCACAGACCAATATCCCTGATATACATGGATGCAAAAATTATCATCCAAATACTAGCCAACAGGATCCAACAGTACATTAAAAGAATTATTCACCACGACCAAGTGGGATTTATTTCTGGGCTGCAAAGTTGGTTCAACATCGGCAAATCAATCAATGTGATACACTACATAAATAAAAGAAAGAACAAGAACCATATGATCCTCTCAATAGATGCAGAAAAAGCATTTGACAAAGTACAGCATCCTTTCTTCATTAAAATTCTTCACAGTGTACGGATAGAGGGCACTTACCTCAGTATCATAAAAGCCATCTATGAAAAACCCACAGCGAATGTCCTTCTCAATGGGGAAAAACTGAGAACTTTCCCCTTAAGGTCAGGAACACAGCAGGGATGTCCACCATCACCACTGTTGTTCAACATAGTATTAGTACTCCTAGCCACAGCAATCAGACAACAAAAAGAAATAAAAGGCATCCAAATCAGTAAAGAAGAAGTCAAACTCTCACTCCTTGCAGATGACATGATACTTTATGTGTAAAACCCAAAGACTCCTCCCCAAAACTGCTAGAACTCATACAGGAATTCAGTAAAGTGGCAGGATGTTTTTTTATTTTATTTTTTAAAAGATTTTATTTATTTAGGGCACCTGGGTGGCTCAGTTGGTTAAGCGACTGCCTTCGGCTCAGGCCATGATCCTGGAGTCCCGGGATCGAGTCCCATGTCGGGCTCCCTGCTCAGCGGAGAGTCTGTTTCTCCCTCTGACCCTCCCCCCTCTCATGTGCACTCTCTCTCTCTCTCTCTCTCTCTCTCATTCTCGCTCTCTCAAATAAATAAAAATTTAAAAAAAAAATAAATAAAAGATTTTATTTATTTATTTGAGAGAGAGAGAGGGAGAGGGAGAGAGAGAACATGAGTGGGGAGTGGGGAGAGAGAGAAGCAAGCTTCTGGCTGAGCATGTGGCCGAATTCAGAGCTCCATCCCAGGACCCCAGGATCACAACCTGAGCCAAAGGCAGATGCTTAACCAACTGAGCCATCCAGGCACCCCAACCTCATGACTTTTTAAATAAAGATTGTGTTTAAGAACTGTCCACTACTTTCCACTGAATTTAGAATAAATCTGCGTTGATTTGCTCTTCCTCCGATATCCCCTTAGGATCTTAATTCTGCACTCCCTGATCTGTTCTCATATCACTTTCATTCTTTCTCCCTGTGCTGCTGTCATGCAGATTCTGTACTAGGTCAGGCTCCGTCTTCTCCAGGCCTCTGCCAATGCTAGCCCCTTTGTAGGAAACATCTTCCATGACATCTGACCACTTGTTTCTTCTTTCCATCCCAGGTATCAACTTCAATCTTTCTCTCAGAATAGTTCTTTCTGACCACCCATGCTAAAGTAGTTTCTTAACCCCTACGCATTCTGGCTTAGCATTCTTCTGGGTAGTTTTTCTAAGTTGTCACTATGTATTTATGTGTTCACTCACTGGTTTATTAACTGTCTCCCAGCCTAGACTGAAAACTACAGGAAGTCAGGATCCACGTCCGCTTCATTTACCATATTGTGCGAGCATTTTGTATTGGGTCTGGCCAATAAATATTCATTGATTAAATGAATAAATTACTTTTGCAGTTTCAGATGTTAAAGTAAACTTGACACACCTTGCCTTTTCTTGCATCCCTGAAACAAATGGTTCAAACTGTGCAAAGAAAATGCTTTGGTCGCTTTCTCCTGCTCATAAGTAGACAAGCCAGCACGGGCCCTCAGGTCCTGGTGCCAATTCAGAGGGCTCTGCTTTTGTTCTTTATCAGATACTGAGAGCAAAGTCGCAGGACAGCATGATGTCTTGTATTCTTTGGCATGGCAGACTCTGAGCAGATGGGTTGGGTGGCATCCAGCCTGATTTAGACCTTCAGTGAAGTTCAGGGGACAATCAGGAATGGTCTGGGGACTGGCAGAGCTACAATATAGAGAACATTCATGGGTTGAGACAATTTTCACAGTTATATCTTAGAAAACTTAAACAGAAAAAACTATTACTCTGAATACTTGTGTGTAAACTTAATGGTGTCACCCAAAGCAGACCCAACTGTCATTCTCTTTGTACTACACTTGCTAGTAATCAAAACTCATCCCCTACCAGACACTATTTCCAGCTAATGCTTATTAAGATAATTCATTTATTTAATATCACTTTAATGCTTACTACTGGCAACATATAAAAATATAATAATTTAAAATAATTTCAGAGAGAGTTATGGTATATTAGAAATATCCTTCTATTTTGAGCCAGGAAAATACCATCTTGTGACTTTGGACAAATGACTTCCTCTGCATGTGCTTCCATTTGTCCACTTATAAGACTGGGATTTATTGTGCTGCTTACTCACAGATTTCTGTGTAGTCTAACAAGATAAAACCTGAAGTTTTTAAGAAGTATAGCAAATATCAAAGGTCAGCTTTTAAAACTCCATCAGGTTCAAATCAACTTTAAGCTCACATTCAATCTTTTTTTGTATTAACTGTTATCTGATGTTTTAAAACTGGACTATGGACTTTTGTTGTCTCTTTGATTTACACTGAGCTGAGAAGAAGTTCTTCTAATTTCTGCTGCCCTGTTTCCTATTAGCTAGGAAGACTTACATGGTAGTTATGCTTTGAAGACATAACAAGTTTAAGGTGATTTTTCTGTCTTCCAGAGACATTTGACAAAAACTCTTCCCCACCTTTATTAGTTTCCTAATATGGCTGTCACAAACTATGACAAATTTAGTGGCCTAAAAAACGCACACAATTTTTTTTAAGATTTTATTTACTTATTTGACAGAGAGAGAGTTAGTGAGAGCAGGAACACAAGCAGCGGGAGTGGGAGAGGGAGAAGCGGGCTTCTCCCCGAGGAGGGAGCCCGATGTGGGACTCGATCCCAGGATCCCAAGATCATGACCTGAGCCGAAGGCAGACGCTTAACGACTGAGCCACCCAGGCGCCCCACAATTTTTTTTTATTGTATAATTCTGGAGGTCAGAAGTCCCAAATGGGTCAGCATGGCTTCACTCCTTTTGGAGGTTCTGAAAGGAGAATCTGTTTCCTTGCTTTTTCCAGTTTAGAATAGCCACTCATATTCCTCAACTTTTGGCCCCCTCTTCCATCCACAAAGCCTGCAGTGTAACATCTTCAAGTCACTTTTTCTGTCTCTGATTTCTGTTTGTGTCATCACATCTCCTCTTCTGACTTTAATTATGACCCTCTTAACCCCTTCTTATAAGAATTCTAGTGATTATATTGGCCCCACCCAGATAATCCAGAATAATCTCCCAATTACAAAATCCTTAATTTAATCTCATCAGCAAAGTCCCTTTTGCCATAATCACAGGTACCGGAAATTAGGAGACATTAGGACATGGGGAATTATCCAGCCTGCCAAATTCTTCTTTTCTTCTTTCCAAGATATCCAAACTTGTATGGGATGCATCTGACCACAAGGTATCAACTCAAGACTAATCCAACCCAGCATGATTATTACTTCTCAGGTTGATGCACTCAGTTAGGTTGCTTCTCTCACTGCTCTTTGCCGGCTATAACATACCCAGAATTCCATGTTCACATGCTGAACTTCTGGGTGCCCAGCTTTCCATAATAGCCATGCTACCTGTCAGCACTATCAAGAGTCTCTATGGTTGAAGGTCATTTTTCAGTGAAGTCTGGAATGTTGCTGTTATTGCTGATGGTACATACTATTACTTTCTCTGGGTCCAAGAATATTTGTGGCAAACTTCCATTTGGGCTGAATATCTATCTGAATTGTAATTTGAGAGATTCCTTAAGTACAAACATTTGCATATAAAAGAAAATATTAAGGTCTTAATTCAGCTTAGAATGTATACTACATGACATTTTCTTTTTTTTTTAAGATTTTATTTATTTATTTGAGAGAGAGGATGAGAGAGAGAGAGAGAGCACATGAGAGGGGGCAGGGTCAGAGGGAGAAACAGACTCCCTGCTGAGCAGGGAGCCCAATGCGGGACTCGATCTTGGGACTCCAGGATCATGACCTGAACTGAAGGCAGTTGCTTAACCAACTGAGCCACCCAGGTGCCCTACATAACATTTTCTGACCTAAGCACATATGCCTTACCCTGGGATCCTAGTAGACATTTTCATTTTTTTCTTCACTGAAAATCTACATAAAATTTTGCTCCAGTATGATTGAGAGTTTTTAATGTTCTGTTAATGTATTATTTTATTTTATTTTTAAAATTTCTTCCTGCATTAGTAGATATTTTTCTTTTCTTTTTTACATGTTTTATACTGTTCCTGCTCAACAGTGGTTTGAACTGAAAAATGACTTCTACATATGAGCCTTTATATCTATAGCAGATAATTTTCATTTTCTTTTATTCTAATTTCAGATCTTAACAAATTTTTTTGAAGATTTTTATTTATTTATTTATTTGAGACAGAGAGAATGAGAGAGAGAGAGCACATGAGAGGGGGGAGGGTCAGAGGGAGAAGCAGACTCTCTACTGAGCAGGGAGCCCGATGCGGGACTTGATCCTGGGACTCCTGGATCATGACCTGAGCCAAAGGCAGTCACTTAACGAACTGAGCCACCCAGGCGCCCTCTAATTTCAGATCTTAAATAACAGAACTCCCATTAACTGATTTCTTAGTAAGCTATGTGTTTCTACAATATATTTTTTAAAATGTTTTCTTTACATGCATTCTTCTACTCCAGGTTCTCCAAATCTCCTCCTTAAGCATTCAGCCGATTTCCAGATATCTGTTTTGTGTTGCTTATAAGCTTTGATCTGGGCCTTCAGTGGTTTGTAAAAAGAATCATGGCCACTACTTTTATGAAGCCTAAAATCTAATGAGCAATCAATCACATACATTGATATTGTATGTGTACAAAGAGTTGTCATTTCTACCAAAAGTAAAAACATTTGAGGTCATGGGCCAGGTCTAGTGTTTCTGCTGTTTTTCAACAGCACCATCCCTAATGCCCTTAGCATAGAGTGGGAATTAAATAATATTGATGACTATCCATGAAGGAAGACATTTGCCTATAGAACCATGGGACAGACAGATGCATACACAATTTTCTGAGAAATCAATGTCCTCTTGAAAAATTAACAGTATACAAACACTAGATATTCTCATGACAACCTGATTTAGAGATTTAGGACTCAATAGATACAACTATTTTAATTAAGGCTCTCTGCTTTCCCTGGACCTTGTTTTTTCAGCAAAACAAGTTTTCATGACTACCCATGTTTATTGTTACCCTTCTATTCTAGGATGAAATAGGATTTGTAAAATACAATTCAAAGGCGTGTATTAATGTAAAAATGTGTAAACTTTGGAGCTACATGATTTCTAATGAGCGGGTTATGAAACGGAAGATTTTGTAAGTGATAGAGATACAGCACAGTATAAAACCACCATAATTTGGGAAAAAGCCAACTGCTTTTTTTTTAAATTTTATTCACTAAATGAACTCAGTACTTTGTTGCTTAATTGAGCTCAAGATAAGAATTCATAATCTCATGGGAGACCACAAATTTTGTGACAGGAAACACATCATAATGCCTAACTTAACAATTCAAATTATAAACTAGCCAACCATCATAGAGCCATTTTTCCTACATGGTGAGTCATCTAATTTACAACTTAGAAAAACAATGACAATTCATGTTCTAATTTTATTTGTGATGCTTAACAATGTTATAGAGCATGTAAGTGTTTTCTCTGTGCTAAATTTAAAATCAATATAAATCAGATGTGTTTGAATTACAAAACTTTTGCAATAGAAAAAAATAATGCAGCTGCATTTCTAATGCCCATATCTGACAGGTTTTTTATATAAATAATTAAAATATGAAAGCTGAATTATTTTCAATTTTAACATACTACTTGATGTATAAATACATAACTGATCATTCATGTCTCCAAATAGAAGAAGAATGCAAGTAAACATGCTAAGGCAGAATTCTCAGTTTTGTTTTGGAGTGATTAGATTCCTTTTCCATTATTAGACAGATGGAATATGCCATTGTGATGCGCTTATGCTATTAAGTATCTATATTGCTCCCATGTTCTGTGGTCTTCCCCCAATTAATTCTCCACACAATAATCAGGAATATTTAAAAAATGTTAACCATTTCATATCACTTCCCTGTTTACACATCACATTATCCTTACCATTGTTTACAGGATCCCACTTCCTATGGTCCTTGCCTAATTCTCTGGCCTTATCTTCTGTCACAAACTCACCTTACACATCATGTCTCAGCCAAACAGGAATTTTTTAGTTCTCAGAAAATTCCAAACTCTTTTCAGCCCCAGGGCCTTTGCACAGATCAATCTCTTTGCTAGAACACTCTTCTGCTATGGCAATGCCTTCCTTCATTTCTAAGTTTGCACATTGCCTTGTCAGAGAGTCTTTCCATCATCACTTGGTGTTAGGTAGGTCACCACCCCACATACAGATGGACATCTAGGTATTTGTATTCTCTCTTAGAACTCTTTGAGCTTTCCTGTTACGGGAATTTATTACTTTATTTACTCTATTCACTAAGTAGGGAGGGAAGGAACCAGGTCTGTCTTATTTAATATGATATTTTTAGCTCTAGCACTGTGAATGACAATTTTAAACACTTATAAACATATATAGACTGAATGACTAAACAAGTGAAAGAGAAAGCTCTGTTGCATTTATCCTGTAATGTTCATCATTCGCTCTCTCTGAGATGGAGACAGAATATGCTGCAGAAGGGGAATATCAAGGATTGTTGTCCAGCTCAGCACAGGGATTCTAGCAGGTGTGGACGATTGGAGTTTCTGTTGAGTCAGGGTGCATTCTCCAATTTTTGTTAGGGTTTCCAGAAGACGAACACTGTAATTCATATATTATTGATTGTAGTCCAGCCTTCACTAATTAAGCAGAGTGGTTCCAGATGAATACACAAGGAGCATTATGGATCAGTAAGTGCCAGATGCTTTAGTTGGATCATCCTCATATTGGTATAATTGCTGGTCCTCGAGGCTCTTCAGGGCTATATACATGTGCTGGAGTATTCTGGTCAGGGAGGGGGACATATTAGAAAATCATTGAAGTAAACACTCAATCATTAAGGTTTTAGTTGAGGAAATCTAGTTCACCAGCCAAGTCATGGAAAATTGCTCATATGATTATGAATGAAACTCCCTTTGAATGAGAGCAATATAGTGTGTAAAAAGAAATGATCTAGGCTTAAAAATCATTTCACTGAGGGTAGAGAAGAATAATTAAAATATAAATATATGGAAGACTCTTCTGAGAAAAAGAGAGGTGAATTAATTCTTTCTGTAGTTTTTATAGCAAAATCTTAATTTCTTGCCATTAATGATAGTATTGGAACCCATAAGGACACAAGAGTCTTGGCTGAAAATCTATGGCACAATTAGATGAGAGCAATATTAGCATCCCTACAATCAACTACTTTTGACATCTCATTACTCAAATATAAAGGAATCCAGGACTAATAATATCAATGGTTAAATCTAATATTTGAATATAATGTACCCAATAGAATAAAATGATAAATTTTCAAAGGCAATCTGGATGAGTCTGAAGGGGATCAGTACCACTATATGATATTTAGGTAAAGTAGTAAAGTACTTTTACAAATGTTCATAGTTTTCTACAATCTGAGAGATGGTTATGAAGCAACACGTGATATACTACCTTACTGATTATTTATTTATTTATTTTTGGATTTTTGTGTCAAAATATTGTAGTTCAGCTTATGTAAATATCGGCTTTTATAACTTTTCACAGTCATAACCACCAATTTTTATTATTAGAATATTAACCTTGTTTGGATTTTGAATTATATGTTCAACCACAATCAATTTCAAGTACATTTCTGCTCTGGAGGTTTCTTAATTAAGTAGGATAATTGCTTTAACAATATGCTTTACTAAAATGTATGTTCATATAATCATTATAAAGATAATCTTATCTTCAATGTTGAATTTAACTATTTTGTAATAACATTATCATAATAATACCTGAAGATTATATTAACTGCATTAACTTCCAAAATATAACATCAAACCAGTATTAGAAATAACTGATTTTCTATTTAATTATGTAAATATATAGATATAAGTATGTCATTATTCAACTATTTGCAAAAGTATTCTGTACATGAGTCTAACACCTTAATAGCCATCACTTTCTATTTTGTAAACTCATAAAGAAAACTTTCAATCAAAATAAGTAGAATTAATTAGAATAGTCATTTGATCTCAATGAAAAGTCATGCCTTCCCTATAGGCAAGTTCAATAGCTGCATGTGTTAAACCCTATTTGGTTTCAGTGCAATCGTCTTAAAATAATGTTTAACAAGAATTAGATGTTAATATTGGTACTTTAACATTTTTGTTTCTTGTGATCTCCATGTGATCAGTGATGGCACTTTGTTGCGCATGCTGGATGATAAATGTCAGCATACGTTTGGAGAAAGTTATTTCTTTATTCTCAACATTTTTAAGAAATAAATTCAATGTGTTATTTCTCATTAAGCTTGCATGTTTATATTTTTAGTACATTACCACCTAAAAGATCTATTGCAACATTTTTTAAAGTATTGTAATCAGTAAAAATAAATAAGTACTCTTATAGCATTCAGTAAAAGATGAAACTTCTGAGGCAACAGCATTCAGATTTTAAGTATCTGGGTTCTTATTGGTTCTGAGACAAGACTACCGAAGCCCTATTTCCCAAATACATTCCATATATACATAACCTATAATTCCTCATTTTCCCTCCTGACCCTCTTAACTGTTGGCCTGGTGGCTTCATTCATTTCTAAGGTCAAGGTATGGGGCATACCCTCACTGGTTAGTCCAGTGTATTTCCTGCAATGTGACATACTTCCTACACCAGCCCAGAGTAAAGAAGCATTTAGCAGGACTGAGCTGCTCACATCTCAACACAAACCATTTTGTGAGTAAGAATCTCTCATGTCATTTTTGAAAGAGAGATGTTAGTTATGTATTATCTAGAAAGAGTTAGAAAAAAACTCTTTTTATCTGTTTATCTTTCGGTCTTGACCAGTTGTAAAATTGGGAACTTTGTTTAGTTTACAAGTGTCTCACATTACCAGATAAGACCATGGCAGAAGTTGGAAGTACAAAGTGGAACTTTACAAAACTCAACTATATAATAAAAATATTTTGTCGAATGTGAAAAACCTGTAATAGATTCTAAACTTGTTATGGCAATAGGACAAGAGTTGCAAAATGCTATTGTCCAGGCCAATTGTAAACACATGGAGATTCATTAATCTGAGGGAAAATCTAGATCTACAAAATCAACAAGGTGCTTATCAGCCAATTCCTAGAGATATACATTTTTTTGTTTTTTATCTTTGGAAGTGGATTCAGATCCTTAAATGGAGAGACATTTATGGCAAGTTTCTACAAAATGTTTGGAATGACCAAAATAAAAATAAAGTTTCTGGATATTTGGTTCTACCTCTTATACTTTTTATGATATCACTGAGTCACTTTACCTTATTTGCTTCCAATGTTAGTATTTCCATCTGTGCCTGATTTATTCACTAAATACTGTGACATTCTCCTACATTTGGGGTATAGCATTCCAGCCAAGCAACCACATTGCAGCCAAGCTGTCTCTGTTGGAGTTGGAAATACTCATGATACCCATTTCATTTTGTATGGAAGGTTAGATAACTGGGACTATAATATAAGATTATTTGGACTAGTCAGATTCTCCAGTGTCCTATTTAAATCCTTAGGCATGGCAAAATCATAATTTGAAATCTAAAATTTATTTATAGAGGTTCTTACATAGCATAAAGTCCAGTACACAGGGTCAGTCATTTCATTTCTCCCTCTCTACTTCAAAACCTAACCCATCAAGGTTTTCTCCACTTGTTAATTTTCTCTGAACTTAGTCTTACTACTTCATTACTTCCTTAATAGGGAAAATAAAATAATGGGTCTATTCCTATTCTAAACTTTCTAAACTCCTTTTAGAAGTCATTCTGATTTGATCATGGACCATCATTTTAAATGACTTTGCATCCTGGGGCACCTGGGTGGCTCAGTCAGTTAAGTATGGGACTCAATTTCGACTCAGATCATAATCTCAGTGCAATGAGATCAGGCTCCACACTCAGCTGGAAGTCCACTTGAGATTCTCTCTCTCCCTCTTCTTCTGCCCCTCCCCCACTGCATGTCTGCATGTTCTCTCTCTACAACAAACAAATAAATCTTAAAAAAAAACTGTGTCCTGTGATTACTTGAAGTTGCCACATAATATAGTTGTGCTTCAGATTTTTAATCTTAAACTGAAAATTATCCTTCCTTGCATTGTTTCAGGGAAAACTAATGTGTAAATGTATGTGGTTACCCCTAAAAATTACATAATGCCAAAAAGGAGTTGAATAAAAGAAAGTTAAGTTGAAATCTAATTCTGAAGCAGTACTCAACTTTTGAAAATAAATCTAAATAAGTTATATATTCATTCAGTCACATATATTTATTAAGCCCTCTGTAACAAACAAAAGAGGTAGCCTTTAGCTTTGTCATATAATAAACAAGTGTACGGATTTTCTTCTCTCATCAAGTCACTGATTAGAAGGATTGGTAGCATCTAAAAGACATACACTAAAGGATAATAAAAGACAAGGGGGAAAGAAGATCTCATTTATCTGGTAAATAAGAGTTTCTGCACCTGCTCAAAAAGGACTTTTGGTTGGAACAAACACTTCAAATGTCAAGATAATTCAGAGTGGCAACCAGTGAATATCCAATTTTTCACATGGTCAACTAAGCCAAGCCTCAGCTTCTCCAACTCTGTAAGTCTATCTATTAGTAATTGAGAAGCAGGAGAAAACTCAGATAATGGCTAAAACATTAGAGTTCAGAATTCCAGTCCAGACTGCATTTCTTTTCATAGATAAAAGGTCTGTTTTGGAGCACCACAACTGAAATGTTTTAACTTTTTCTAGTTAATTAACAAGGCTCAGAAGTTATATTTTCACTGGAATTCATCTCCTTTGTATCTATAATGTTAGAATTTCTACCTGAAATATAATCATGGATTTACATTATTATTTTTCGCTAAAAAGTGAAAGTAATAACTATATCACACTAAAACTCAAATCCAATCTTTTTAAAAATCTGATTGTCAAACATTAGTAGGTAAAAAATTGTCTATCTAAAATATGTTACTAATATTCAAAAAGTTAAGAATGATACTACCCAAAAGACTTTTTATTAAATCTTGCTGTAATTTCATTAGAGCAAGATTTAATATTTACAGCAAGATTTTTAATTTACTGATGCATAGAACATTATCCAATGTTTTCTATATATTACAATGATAGGCTTGTTTGCTAATTTAATGGACACTAGATTAATGGTAAAATGCCAGTTTAATTAACCAAATCACTAAAAAAAAATGTATCCAAGAAAAGCAAATTAACCAAATATGTGCCTCTTGCTCTCCCTCACCCTTTCCATCTTATTAACACAGTATTTTCCAAAAAGGCTTTCCTAATGCTCACTTTCTGAAGAAAAATACAAATTTGAGACATCAGTTTAACAAAATTAGCAACAACAAAAATAACTAATCATTATCTTTTCACGAATTGGGTAAAATATCCAAACTGTTTGAATAGGGAATCACTTGCCCCAATAATTTCAAGACAATTTGTATAAATTCAAGTTGAAATAAACCTTTATGGAAATATTAACTTCAATCCACAATATCAATATATAGCTTTTCTTAATGTCAGCATAATTGCACTCATAGAAGGGCATAGATCCAATTAGGTTAAAAAATTAATGTAGGGGTACCTGGGTGGCTCAGTCATTAAGCGTCTGCCTTCGGCTCAGGTCATGATCCCAGGGTCCTGGGATTGAGCCCCGCATCAGGCTCCCTGCTCCGTGGGAAGCCTGGTTCTCCCTCTCCCACTCCCCCTGCTTGTGTTCCCTCTCTTGCTGTGTGTCTCTCTGTCAAATAAATGAATAAAATAAAAAAAAAAGGTTAATGGAGATTTCATATAAATGCATCAAACCTACTTTTATCATTCAGATATCATCCAGTAAACTTCCATCGTGGTCATCAGACAGAATTTTTTCAAGTGAGAATAGGAATTGGATAGGCTGTGATGCTGTGTGTGTTTTATACAAATGTTTTTAGCTAAAAGATGAGAGGCCCAGCCACAATTCTGCCCCAAGCTATGACCATATTTCCAAGCTCGCCTAGTCTAAAGAGAATGTAGTATCTTCTTAATTATTTAGTCCAGATAATAAATCTTTATCTAACTAACTTGGCCTTGGGGAGAATATGTCAATTTAATTACATCTAATTATTCTGCTTTGGCTAATATTTATGGCGTCTACATGGATCCTGGAAGAATGGGATATAAGAATTATTTAAGAAATAGGTCAAGAGATCTTTGGTACATACATATGAGCAGAAGAGAGGAATGCCCTTAATAAGAAGGGTTTTCATAAATAAGTCCTGGTAGACTTTCAGGTATAACCTAGGCATGCAAATTAAATAGCTCTTAAATTTAACCTTCCCCCTGAGCATGTCTGGGCACTAGAACAATGCAGATTCTACCTGCTATGAAATTATAATTCAACTTATAAACCCCTATTCTGCTCTGGGAATATCTTACAGTCATGTGGCCACCCTTAAAAAAAAAGGTGGGGGAGAGGAAGAGAGAAAGATGGGGAAAGGAAAGAAAAAAAAGAAAAAATATATGGAGATTTTAAAATCAAAACTGACCCAGATAATATATACAATGAGTAAAATTAAGTGAATCATTATGTAGGATGTTCTAACTAATAATACTATTGTCCAGATTACAGGCCTAAAATTTATTAACAACAAAAACGGAGAATTTATTTGTTACTTTTTATTAGTTTCACAGGTTGGTTTCCTCTAAGAAGCAGACTCTGAAATAAAGGTTCCTGTGCAGGAAAGTCCTTAAGGAGTTTTCTTCAGATGAACACCTGTGAGAGAGGGGAAAATAGTAGGAGTAGGCAGATGGAAACATTGAGCTGTGTTGTAGTCCCAGTGAAGGTCTCAGACACCTCATAGAGAGTTTTAATGCTGAGAAGGCCCATCAGACTTGTCCTGAGTTAGGGAGAGGGGAGTGGGCATTTACATTTCTGCAACATACATAGTTTTGGGTTATGGGCTGCCACTGGTAGGAGTTGTGACTTTGAATAAAATAGTTTGCCTCAACAAAAGCCATTCCTAAGGATGGTTAACGGTTGAAACCAGTAACTGGGGGAATAAATCCTCTATTCCTAAAGAAGGATTAAGGCCAATGCAGAGGCCTGGGTGAGGCGAGTAAGGTACCAAAGGACCAAAATTCAAGAAGGCACTGATTTGTATTTCTTTGAGAATGAGTACCTCCTTCAATTTTGTGTCCTCTGTGCATCATTGCCTCACTTTAGTGATGGCTTTTTTCAGGACAGTGCATCAGAGATACCACCACAAACTACTCGTGTTTTGCTCAAATACAATTCCTTCTGTAGGACTTGAAAACAGTGTCTATAGGACTCCAGAGGGTTCCTCTTCCTGGAGAAACTTTAGAAAATAAAGCTTAGTGGAATGAACTACAGTCCCACTGTTCATGGTCATGGGCTATAAATTATATTCACCATCTTCCTTATCTTTTCTTCATTCTAGATACCCCTTCCCCTTCCCACCCCTAGACGGCATCTCTGCTGGCCCTAATGACCTTTCTGGGGATATATTCCTGATCCTCAACCTTGAATAATCTGTGCTCTTGGTCACCATGTCCTTTTCAGAACACAGAGCTTGCCCTCGTTTATTTTCTGTCAATTGGGCAAGAGAATACTAAGAAACACACAAGTGAATTATCTATATGCTGAATGTATTCCTCCTGTGTCCACTATGTAACGAAACCCTATCTCCAATTTCCCCTCCATCACCTCAATTATCCCTACCAAGATTGTGACTCTTGTCCTTCCCTGCTGATTCTTGTGATCCTAAAGTGTTCAGGTGGTAGCTATGACTTATAGTTCAAAGGGATTCTTACAGTGGCCCTGGTGAACATAATCTCCTATTGGGAACCAGGGCTTCTGAACTCCCAAAGCCTAGATGGAAAGCACAAATTGTCTAAGAGGGTAATTGGCAGTGGTAGTAAAAGGAACCACTCCTGTTCTTAGCCCTTGTTTCTTGGAGCAAAATATTCTACCTAATGGGGGACACAATACAATGTATGTATATTTAATTAAAAGTGCATATTGCATGTTACTATGTAATACAAAGATCGTCACAAATTATGTTTACTCCTATATGCCCTACCCCATACTCCTGTCTTGTATTTCTTTGACGTTGATTTCTAATCTATCCTTCAGATCCCTGACCAGTCAGCCAAGCTATTGGGTATTGTCTATTAATCCATATATACTCTAACCTTGAGTCACTTATTTTGCTACACAGAATGGATAGTTGCCAGGCCGACCTGAATTTAAGACTACCTGAATTTAAGACTGCCAGGCCAAGCATAACTCTTGACTTCTTGTTCTGTAATGTACATTTCCAAATGTGTAACATGCTGTCTCCAGGATCCAAAGAAACCTACCATACAATGTTTTTCTCTTAGGGTAGGAGGTACAAAATGCAATACTTTGTCCTTTATTACAGAGGCAATACCCTGGAATGACTCAGACCACTGAACCCCTAAAAACTGTGGATTTGCTACTCCTCTGAAACTTTGCAATATTTATATCCAACTCTCTGGAATGCTTCTGCCTTGCCAAGGCTTTATATGTGCTGGCCACTTGTAACTCTGACATTAACATGTCAAACCAACTGGTTTAGTCTGTATTTGATGCTCTGGGGATGTCCCACTAGTCCAGATCTACTACAGTCCAGATTATATTTCAGCAGGGAAGGGGAATTAAAACGCTCTGAGGCAAAATCTATGATATCATTTCAGCCATTCCAGAGATTTCCACTCACTACACTGTCCTATAGTTTACACGTGCACACACACACACACACACACGCAGGCACACACACACATACTACATACACACACACACGTCTGGTCTCTAGATATAGGTATAAAATAGGACACCGTGTGCAAAAATTCTCAAAGTACTTGTATAAACCCTTGTCTAATTGTACAGTTATCTATACAAATAGGTGTAGACTACTTTGGGTAAAGATTGGGGAAGCATTACCATGTACACTTGCTTTAGTATTTCAGAGTCTTTCTAAAAACTTGGATTTTCATTCAGTATATTTCAGGTATAAAACCAGTTCAGGTCTGGAAACAGGAAAATGGCTTATGAATTTTTGTTGGGGCAAAAGTCCTCAGCTTGTTCAGTCATCTTTCATTACTCTTTATTGTATAGCTTGGGCAATTACTTCCTATGTTATCAGCCCATCCCACTGGAAGTTCTGAAGATGGAATAGATTTTTGGTGTTGATCTACTTTGGGCAAGTAGTTCAGGGCATTTTACCCCAACCCATGTTGATTAGTCACTGGATACAGATTGTGCTTGGAAGGAGGTATGAACTTGCGCAGAGTAGTTTTCTTCAATGGAGGAAATCTCTAAAGAGGCCTGACATCTGAGAGCCATCTTCCATCAGCACTACCAAGAGTTGGGAGAATAATCTTTTAATTCCTGGGCAGTTGTGGATCTGATTAGTGTATCAGAGTATCCACTATAGTTGTTGTTTTATTTGTTTTCTAGCAATCTCAGCAATCTGGTTTCTTATTCTCTACTACATTTTCCCACATTTTATTTGATTGCATTATTTTCTTTTGTTGATTTGGCTGACGTTACACCCTTCCCGGGTGTCTCAGTCCATTCAGGCTGCTATAGCAAACCACTATAGACCAAATGGCTTACAAACAACAGAAATTTATTTCTTGCAGTCCTGGAGGCTGGAAATCCAAGAGCAGGGTGCCAGATGATCAAGTTTTAGTGAGGGACCTCTTCTGTTTGCAGTATTCTCACAAGATAGAAGTGTCAAGGAAGCTCTCCGGTGGGATCTATTACATCTCAGCAGAAACTGGCATGGGACACAGTGGTCTGACCAAATGAAGAATATGTCAGGGGAAGCCATCAAGAACCTGAACACAGCAAGCATACCACAGAACTCCTTAAAATCATGACACTAAATAATCTTCACGCTATACCCAGACTCTACCTTTGAGTGAGGGGAGAAGGGGGGAGAAATTAAATGTGAGTGAAAATAAAGCTCTCTCTTCTTAGGAATTGGAATTATGAATTGAGCTAATATTTATGCCTTAAAAGAGTGTTTAAAATGAAGGGACATTAATTTAACTGATCAGTTTATTATCTTTCCATCTTGTTTCGTTTTTCCTATAACAAGGACAGGAAGGCATCAAAAAGGATGAAGTTATAGAAAGACAAGAATGTTTCATTCCTTTTACATCTGAATAGTGTATGAATCGTCTCAATTGAATTTGACCATACTAAGTATTTTTATTTACTACAGATTTTATGTAATTATGAGATTTATCATTTTTTCTTGCATTATACTGAAGTGTATGTGCATTGATTTGGTAGGCAAATACAAGAGTTATGTAATATAACTAAAAAATAGAAAAACAGAATGCAGTTAAGTTTTTGGAAATGTTTTTACTTTGTTCCCTTTCTATCTGGTCAATTGCTGCCTATATTATAAAAATCTGAGATTCATCTTCCCAAGGAATCCTACCTAGATTACATTACAATTATCATATTGCCTTGTATATAGTAATCTGGTATTTGCCTCTGCTATATGTAACCACCTGAAGGCAAGGATCATACATCTATAACCATTCATCACAGAACCACAGAGTTTAACACAAGACCTGTAAACCATAATTGTTCAATATCTGATGGTGAATAAATGTGTCAATGACAATTTTTTTTCTTCAGAATCTTCTATATTTTCCAGATCGTCTACAAATAGCATAAGAAAAATCTATTTTGCAATCAGAAAAATATATAAAACAATTAGGACTTCTACTTAAAAATGTATCCATTCTCATTTGCTATTTCCTCTGATGATACCCCTTCTTTTAACAAGTTTTATATTGCAAATCCCATTTTTATCTTTTCCTATCTTCTTAGAAGCTAATCTTCCTTTTAGCATATAACATTTTCAGGACAGGCAACAGAATGTTTTTGTAGAGTTTTGAATTGAAGTTATTAACATTGGAAAATTTCTCTCAGTGGTAGTCTATGTACCAAATAATTAGATGCAGGGTACATCTGTATGCATTGCTGCGAGTGAGTATTTAAAAACTACTTAAAAGTCAGCCATCAACACCGAATACTATCTCTTAAACCTTTAGTGAAATACCCCAGAGTTTTATTCTTCCCACTCTCCCAGTAGGGTATTGTTTGTGTTGGTTATTTAAATATATATGTATGTACAAAGAAAAAGAAGCATTAGATTCAATACTTAGTTTCTCAACCGTCCTCTACCTACAAGAGACTGCTGAGTTACACTGAATTACAAAACAAATAAAAATCATTTGGTGGGAACCAGGAATGTTGCCTGTGTTTTCTCTACATCCTCAGTTTTATTTAACTGATTTAAACTCTTTTTTTTTTTCATTGACAGAGAGGAAGAGGTGATTGTTTTTATAGCAATCTTCACCCAATGTTAAAAAATGAAATAAAATTGCACCAGACCAGTGAAACAGGCAAGCAAGACATTATTCAAGACTTAGCAATAGGGTAGAAGCACTGAACTCAACTCTTCTGAAACACATGGCAGAAAGTCCCTAAGTGCTCTGTGAGCTACTGGAAAAAGTACTAGAGGATGATGGGGGAAGTTTGGTCAATGTGATTAGGCCATCTGTATTTGTTCATTGTTCCAAGGTAAGCTCCTACACTTCGTGGAGACAGAGAGGCAGGGGCACCAATCTTTTTGATGATTATGCTTCAAAGGGATGGCTCTCAGGTACTTGAGAAAGACATTCCTGAGTTTTAGGAGATATCCATCTGAAAGAGAAAGAGAAAGAATTACAGTTGCAAGTTTACTAAAGTAAATGTTCTAAGAAATGGGGAGTCAGGAGCCTACAGTCAGAAAAAAAAATGTCTAAAGTTTAATAAAGTGGAAGAGAACATTAAGGCCCTCTTGGTCACCACACATTAACTTATCTTTCCTAGACTACTCCTTTACTTTTACTTCTTTTTCTTTTCTTTTTTTCCTTTATAACCTCAAGACTATATATCTTGTCTCAATGCAATGCCCACTACGACATTTTACTTAGAAGTCTCAAAAATATGTGCTTTCTCTGTACTTAAAGATGCCAAAGTCGTGCAAACTGAACCTACACTGACTGAGGAGATCTCTGAATAATAATGAGGGATACTCAAGGGGGGTAATATGAGGGATGCAAAGGATTCAATAACATTTGGCTTGAAGTCCTGAAAGCAAACCATATTTCTATTCAAATACATGATTTTTCCTCAGAGTTTCTTTATAACTATATAGAATATCACTTGCATTCTAAGTATAGTACATACTCAGTAATAATTTCTTGAATCAAATCTTGTTTATTACCGTGGAGTTACATCTCTTATTTCTCCTTTCCACTCCATGTTATGTTGTATTTCCTCTAACATGGCAGGTTTCTCTATTTATTTATAGATAGAGAAAAACAAACCAAACAACTAGGAATTTTCTTCATTGATCTTATGATTATTTTATTATTATTACTTATATTATTTATTTAATAACATTAATATTCATATAACTACAAATATTATATATAATTATTATATTATATATTATATTTTATTATATAATTAAGTAATGTTTACTTATTTTAAAATATTTACATTAAATATATATTATATGTAACATATACTATTAATAGAGTTATATTAAACAGTATTATTTCTTTGTCATATAATAATCATGTTATATAATTACATATTTATAATATAAATAGTATTATATTTATTTATTATTTATATTACTTTTATTTATTATTATTTATTACCAATAGTTATATGTTTTCAGATTTACATTTCTATATATTTAATTCCTATAGTCTTCAACAAGAACATTTTTGGATATAAAATAATAAGAAATTAAAAACACCTTTGTATTTTAAAATTTCTTCAGCAGTTAGTGTTTCCAACTGAGGTTTGTTCTGTTTCCTTTACTTACTATTGTTTTCTTTTTTTTTTAAAGATTTTATTTATTTATTTGAGAGAGAGAGAGAATGAGAGATAGAAAGCACGAGAGGGAAGAGGGTCAGAGGGAGAAGCAGACCCCCTGCTGAGCAGGAAGCCTGATGCGGGACTCGATCCCGGGACTCCAGGATCATGACCTGAGCTGAAGGCAGTCGCTTAACCAACTGAGCCACCCAGGCGCCCCTTACTATTGTTTTCTTAATTTCATTTTTAAAGAATAATATAGTTTAAAACTACTTCTTTATACGTAATCTCATTTAATATTCACAAATAAAGTAAATGAGCCTTCTTTAATTTCATATTTGGGTAAGTAACAGAGAAGAGACTCAAACTCAGCTGCTGTCTTCTCCCTCAGATATCCCAATGATTTTAAAATTTGGCAGTGGTGGGTCTGCAGCCTGAGGGGAAATATAGTTGGCTGAGAAAAATGGCTGAGTCTTCCTTTCGAGTGTTGGTATAAGAAAAATGCTTTCAGAGTCATAAAAAAATAAATTTTACATTTTTATTTAGAACAAAGCTTTATTACCTGGATTGAACCTGTTAGTCTTATAATATTCGGTAATGTTTAAAGGAATTTATTTGGTCATTCCTTGCATGTATTCATTTTGTTATATTTTGGATTAAAGAAAAGTGAAACCTTTGGTAAAATTTGTTTGTAATTAAGGTTGGCTCAGTCGTTAAGCATCTGCCTTCGGCTCGGGTCATGATCCCAGGATCCTGGGATCAAGCCCCACATAGGGCTACCTGCTCCTCGGGGAAGCCTGCTTCTCCCTCTCCCGCTCCCCCTGCTTGTGTTCCCTCTCTCACTGTCTCTCCCTCTGTCAAATAAATAAATAAAATCTTTAAAAAAAAGATAAGACATATATACTATTATATTTTCACTTGATTCACTCATTTATTAAAATAGTATTGCACATTTCACTCACCCCCAAATTTCTTTGTATTAAGGCACATATATTCATGTGTTATCATTTAATTATCCTTATTATAATATTATTCATGTTGTATCCTTCCATGCAAAGGGAAGTGTCGAGCAATTTTCTGACTAATTCAATTAATTTATCCACCCAATCTAGATAAATTGAACCAATAAAACCACTTTCATTTGGAACAAGTTTATTTATCTTCATTACCTGAATAATTGTCCCTATACTCATTCAAATTTACCTATGGAGAAACCACATTCTGAATTAAGAACCAACATGTTAAGATGTTGAGTCACCTTCAAAAGGAATTAGAAAAAGCATCCTCAAATTATAAACATCTTTCATTTTCAACTCTTTTCTAATGAATCCTTTAATTTTTTTATGTATAATTTAAAAATGTATTTCCCATCTGTACTGAAAGCCTGTTAGCCAAGTTTCAGTCCAAGAGGAATTTTACTGTAAAAATGTAATTTTTAAAATAAAAATTTTATGGGTAAGTGTTTATGATCATATTTATATTTATATATTGATTGATATACCTACAATTCTAATTCAATTCACAAAAATATATGATATATTGATATTTTGAGTAAACTTTTACTCCACCTTTGAATATTTTCCCTGTTCTGTTACAGTTGTAGAATAATTTAAGGCAAAGAAATAATTCACTCTCTGTTAAGGAACCACAATCAGTCCTGCTATTATCACAGTTGTATATATGGGGACTAGGAAAATTTAGTGTTTGCTTTAAATTTTATACTTTTAGGCTTTTCATATTACTGTAATGCAACCCCATTTCATTTCCTTCTACAAAGTTAAATACAAACATGTATTAAATATACAATACATTTCATTGTTATCAATTGCAGTAGAGAAAAGTGACCTTCTTTGTAGTGACCCTGAAATAGAAGATAGTGAGCCCAAATGACCATTGAGAGTTTATATGCATGGCATCAAAACATCATACAGGCATTTAATACACAGCTCTCAGATCTCATTTTCCATGTGACACTAATGACCTGTATTTAAATCCATTCCTAGGTTCTCTGTTGTCATAAGCCTTCTGTGGCATACTGTTGAAATAAACAAACAAATCACACAAACGATATATACCTCATTCATTATTTAAATGCCTTATGAGTGAAGAAAATTATTGTCTTTATGCAATAGCAGATATATTGTGTCCAGATGTAGAACAAAACCACATCATCTTAATACCACTATTTGAATATCGTATTGACATAGAAATAGAAATTTCCATTGAATTTCAGATAATTGATGTGAGGTTGGTATTAAATTGTGAAAGTCAATTTTGACATATTTTTGGAGATAGCTGAATTCTTAGCCAAATATATGCTTGTTTATTTTATATCTATTTCTGAGGCATCTATTTATTTTTATTTTTGTTCTCTACATGCCAGATGGGCTCATTGGCTCTTTAGCATTCATTACAAAAACAAACAAACAACAACAAAAACACACAAACAAAAACAAGAACAACAACAACAAAAAAAACCCACAGTGTGAGCAGACTTTTGGTGTCTTGGCAGGGTTTGGTAGGACATAGAGTTGAAAATGGATTTCATGCAGGACAAACCTTGTTTCCTATTTGCAAATGAAACAATTTTAGTGCAAGGTTTACCTTTTATGCAACATGAATTGACATGGAAACTATGATTATAGTAGTGAGATGCTATTTTTTTTTCAAATTAAGTAGGACTACTTTTGGAAAATACAAACTTTTTAATGAGTCGTGCCTTACTTTGGTTATTTAGATGGCTAAAGATAACTCAAATTAGAGATTAACTAAACTGTTAATGTGGTATGCATAATGGTTTTGAATCCTTTTAAACTTTTATCTTGGATACCATGACCTGATGAATGAAAGAGAAAAACTGCATTTAGAAATGTCAGTGACTCGATTAGCAAAATTCACTGTCTATTCACATTATTTGGTGCTTCATTTACCTACAGATCTGCTACTTTCATCTTTGTAAGCTGAGGAATCATTGTTTTTTTTCCTCCTCTCATCATGTATCTCATAGTATTCCCTCATCAGTGCCAGCCATTATAGATGCTATTCACTGTTGACTAAACCATCAGGATGAACCATTGCTTTAGCTCAGTTTCAAAAACTCTCTTCTATTCTACAAAAATAAAATTTCTGTGTCATTGTTAAAAAACGTCTCAACATAAGTGGTATACTACGTGGCTACCATAAAAAATACACTTCTCAGATGTCCTAGTGAGGGGCATAATTGACTGCTGGCCCCAGGTGCCACAATCTGAAATTCATCACCACACTACACTAATTTTGAGGCTGGGCTCCCCAAGAGTTGCTCCCAGCCAGTGACTCAATGTAGAAGGTACGCTAAGGCAGGCCTATTCTGTGAGACTTGGGACTCCTCTGATGGGTGACTTTGGTTTGAAAACTTGGGGTTTTTGAAACTTTTTTAGAATTTCACTGCAAACTATGACCCTTCCTTGCCTCTCTCCTTGACAGGGATCAGACTTATCAGAATTTAATGGCTCTTACAGCCTCCTCTAGATCCCTCCCAATTTCCCTCACTAGCATTTCCCCCAGTAAAGACCCTGCACATCTAACTCCGTCTTGGCATCTGCTTTTGGGAGAACCCAGACTAACACAAGTGGAACTGAGGAAACAGATACTAAGAAGGGAATTTGGGACTCGTTCAGTCATCACCTAACAGGCAAAGAGAACACCATCCTGGCTGGTAGGTGGGGCATGAGAATTTCTTGCTTAAAGTAGAACCCCGATTGCTAAAAATTTTACTACCAGTACCTTGGCAAATGTTCATATAGAAAGAAATGATTATGCAGGTGTGATTATTTGGTCATTTCAAAGATAATGGTGTAAAAAATGCTTTGCCAACAAAAAGAGTGGATTTAGCTGACTACTAAGTTGTATTAACCACCTGATGAGTGCTAATGAGAACTAAAGATCATTAATACGCAGTTAATGGCAAACTGTGAAAGTAAGAGGTTGTCTTTGGTAACTTACAAAGCAGACTTATCTCTTGCAGGAGAAGAGCTCACAGGCTTGAGCAGCAGGGTAACAATATAAGAAATTAGCAAAGCTGAAGAGATGTTTGAGTGCTCAGCCAATGCTAAGGCCAGTGCTCTAGTATGGAAATCCTGAGGCCCAAAAACTTGGAATGGGTCACCTGAATGGAGGCCTCTGAGCATCTTGCAGGACCCCAAGAAACGTCTGGGCTTGCAGAGATTAACCCACCTTTCTCTAGTAAGAATTAGTATGTCTGTTGTGTTGAAAGACACTGCAGAGGCCTAGGAAGAATTGATATTTCCTGCCATCACCCCAAGAGCTCTTCCAAACTCTTTTCTTGGTTTTCAGGCTGAAAACCAGAGTTAAATCTCAGCACAACATGACTGGGGATATTATGAGCCTGAAAGAGATTATACACTGAAAGGGTTGCTAGAATTTGGTAGCATGTACATGCAAGAGACAGGAAAGTATCACTTGGAGTAGATTTTGAGCTAGCTTGATCAAGAAGGGTAAAATATACAAATGGATGCCAAAATTCATTGATTTGAGGGCACTTTCTCGGAATATGAGATTTGATGTTCTAGAAAAATTTCCGGAGTGTGAGGTGAATGTGCTGCTATGGTGGTGGCTCTTTGAAATCTGGGGGAGACCATGACTCTGATGGTTGATTTTATGTGCTGAAGTGATTGGGACAAAAAATCTTCAAATACTGGTTAAACATTACTTCTGAGTGTGTGTTTGTGAGTGTGCTTGGAAGACATTAGCATTTGAATTAGTGAACTGAGTAAAGCATGTGATCCTCCCAAATGTGGGTGAGCATCATATAATCTGTTAAAGACGTGAATAGAATAAGAAGTCAAAAAGTTGAATTAGGGGGCGCCTGGGTGGCTTAGTTGGTTAAGCAGCTGCCTTCAGCTCAGGTCATGATCCTGGAGTCCCGGGATTGAGTCCCGCATTGGGCTCCCTGCTCAGCAGGGAGTCTGCTTCTCCCTCTGACGCTCCCCCCTCTCATGCTCTCTCTCTCTCATTCTCTCTCTCAAATAAATAAATAAAATCTTAAAAAAAAAAGAAAGTTGAATTAGTGCTCTACCTGACTACTGAGCTGGGACATCAATATTTTGCTTTCAGAGATCTTGAGGTTCTCAGGCCTTCAGACTTGGACTGCAGTCCACACCATTGGCTTTCTGGCTCTCAGGCCTTTCAACTATACCACCAGCTTTCTTAAGTCTCCAGTTTGCAGATGGCAGAACAAAAGATTTCTCAGTTTCCATAATCACATGAGTCAATTCTTTATATCTCATATTCTATCGATTCTGTTTCTCTGAAGAACCCTAACTAAGACAGAGTTTGGCATCAGGAGTACCCGAAACATAAAAACAAAGAGTCACAGTCCCTTGATCAATTACCAGACTTGAGCTAGTTTATAGATCCAGAACCCCTTGAATGAAAGGAGGTTGGATGCCCTGGAGGAAGAAACCCAGTAGACTACCAAAATTTTATAATGCTAATCTTTCCTCTAGCCGTCCCCATGGGACGTTTTACTAGGGTAACTGTGCTTTGGGGAAAAGGAAATAATCAGATCTTTCAGGAACTACTGGACTCCGGCTCTGAGCTGACACTAATTCTAGGAAACCTAAACCATCACTGTGGTCTACCAGTAAGAGTAGAGTCTTACGGAGGTCAGGAGATTAATGCATTTTTAGCTTAGATACATCTTACAATGGGTCCAGTCAGTCCCTGAACCCATTCTGTGGTCATTTCCTGAGTTCCAGAATGTATAATTGAAATAGATCTACTCAGCATCTGGCAGATTCACATTGGTTCCCTTACCTATGGATTCGGGGCTATTATGGTGGGAAAGGACAAGTGGAAGCCACTAGAACTGCCTCCATCGAGGAAACTAGTGAACCAATATTACATTCCTGGAACAGTTGCATATATTAGTGTCATCGTCAAAGACTTGAAGGATGTGGAGGTGTTGATATCCATTGTATACCCATTTGACTTACCTATTTGGCCTGTGCAAAAGACAGATGAAGAATGACAGTGGCTGATAGTAGGCTTAACCAGTGCTGACTCCAATTGCATGTACTATACCAGATGTGGTTTCATTGCTTGAGCAAGTTAACATGTCCCCTGGTAACTGGTATGCAGCTATTGATCTGGCGAATTCTTTTTTGCCATTCCTGTCAATAAGGTATACCAGAAACAGTTTTCTTTCAGTTGGCTAGCAATATAACTTTGCTGTTCTATTTTATATCAACTTTCCAGGCCTTTGTCATAATTTTCTTCTCAGGAATCTTGGTCATCTTTCCTTTCTACAAGATATCACACTGTTGACATTATGCTGATGGGACTCAGTGAGCAAGACATAGCAACTAGTCTATAGTTATTGGTAAGACATTTTCATGCTAAAGGGTGAGAAATAAATCCAACAAAAATTCAGGGGACTTCTACGTTGGTGGAATTTCTAGGGGTCCAGTGGTGTGAGGCATGTGGAGATGTCACTTTTAAGGTAAAGGATACGTTGTTGCATCTGACTGCCTATGATCAAAACAGAGACACAAAGCCTAGTGGGCCTCTTTGGATTTGGGAGACAACATAGTCCTCATTTAAGTGTGTTATCCTTGTCCATTTACTGAGTGATCCTAATAGCTGATAGTTTTGATTGGGACACAGAGCAGGAGAAGGCTCTGCAACAGGAACAGGCTGCTGTGCAAGCTGCTCTGCAGCTGGGCCCTGTAATCCCGCAGATCCAATGGTGCTTGAAGTGTTGCGGGCAGCTAGGGATGCTGTTTAGAGCCTTTGGCAGACCCCTATAGGTCAAGTGCAGTATAGGCCCTTGGGAATTTTTAGCAAAAACCCACCAAGCTCTGCAGGTAACCACTTTCTTTTCAGAGAAAGCTTTTAGTCTAATACTGAGCCTTTGAAATATGGATCATCAAGTCACCAGGCGACCTGAGCTGTCTATCATGAGCTGGCTGGTATCTGACCCACTAAGCCATAAAAATTAACATGCACAATAGCACTGCATCATCAAATGGAAGTGCTATATATGTGATTGGGCCCGAGCAGGCCCTGAAGGCAGAGGTAAGTTACACAAAGAAGAGGTCCAAATGCACGGATTCCCTACATCTACTGCACAGCTTCCACCCTCAACCCATGGCTCTAGGGGAGTTCCCTATGAGCAGTTAACAGAGGAAGAAAATATTCAGGTCTGGTTTACAGATAGGTCTGCAATCTTTAAATGATATGCAGGCATTACCTGAAAGTGGACAGCAGCAGCATTGCAGCCCCTTTCTGGGATATCCTTGAAACTAGATAAAGAGAAAACTTCCCAGTGGGTAGAACTTTGGGCAGGACATCTAGTTGTTTATTTTGCTTGGAAGGAGAAAGGGTTACATGTGTGATTATGCACCAATTCATGGGGTTGTGTCCATGGTTTGGTTGGATGGTCAGGAACTTAGGAACAAGACTGGAAAATTGGTGACAAGGAAATTTAAGAAGGTGGTATATGGATAGACCTCTCTGAGTGGTCAAAAAAAGTTAAGGTATTTATGACCCATGTGAATGCTCACCAAAAGGTGACCATAGCAAAAAAGAATTTTAATAACCAAATGGATAAGATTACCCATTCTATGGATACCAGTCAGTCTCCTTTCCCAGCCATCCCTGTCATTGCCCAATGGACTCATGAATAAAGTGGCTATTTGTCAGGCATGGATGTTATGAGTGGGCTCAAGAAAGTGGATTTCTATTCATGAAGGCAGACCTGGCTACTACCGTTGCTGAGTGCCCCCTTTGCCAGCAGCAAAAACCAATACTGAGTCCCCAGTATGGCATCATTCCCTAGGGTCATCAGCCAGCTACTTGGTGGAAGGTTGATAACATTGGACCCCTTTCACCATGGAAACATTTTGTTCTTACTTCAATGGACACCCTGCATACAGATTTTCTTTTTCTGCATACAATGCCTCTGCCAAAACTACTACTTATGGACTTACAGAATGCCTTATCCACTATTACGGTTTCCTACACACCATTGCTTCTGATAAAGGAATTCCATCCAGAACAAATGAAATGTGGCAATGGGCTTATGCTCATAGAAATTACTAGTCTTTTCATGTTACCTTCCATCCTGAAGCAGCTGGTATGATAGAATGGTGGAATGGGCTTTGGAAGACCAGTGCCGGCAAAGTGGCAATACATTGCAGGGCTGGTGTAAGGTTCTCCTGAAGGCAGCATATGCTCTGAATCAGCATTGGGTATGTGGTGCTGTTTCTACCATTCCCTAAGGGTATGATTAGAATTGATATATTGACAATTGGACTAGCCTCCAGACTAGACCCCTGGCCTGTAGGTAAGAGATCACAGAAGGAAACCTAAATAAAAACCTTTGAAACTGCCTCTGTGACCAAGATAGTAAATCAAAAATAATACTGAAACTGAAATGGGAAAGATAAATGTGAATAACAAAGTCAAATCCTGAAAGGATGCAGGATTTGTGATTCTTTTTTTTTTTTTTTTTTTGAGAGACAGAGTGAGAGAGAGATCACAAGCAGGGAGGAAGGGTAGAGGGAGAAGCAGATTCCCTAATGAGCAGGGAGCCCGACGCGGGACTCAATCCAGGATCCTGCGTTCATGACCTGAACCAAAGGCAGATGCTCAACCGACTGAGCCACTCAGGCGCTCCAAGAGGATTTGTGATCCTTAATATATCATATAGCTATTCAGTATTCCAGTCTTGCCCTACAGAAACTTGGAAACCTTGTAGAAGCTTGTATGCTAACGCTGGGTTAACTAAGTAACGTCACTGGTACCAGTTGGTGTGATGAACACAGTATCATTTGAGAGCAGATTAATAAGGTCTCAGGTACATGGGATATGGCCATCGATTTTGTAATTATGTATGTATTTTTTAATTATCCCCATTCTGATTGGAAAAGAGGATCAGGAATAGTTTATATTTAAATGGGATATAAAAGAATATTCACTTATAGTTTTATGCAAGTCTAAGCAAACTCTCCTTGCCCCTATCATAATATAATCTAAAGAAATCTGGAATGCTTGGATATCCCACAGGACAGACAGCATATTGATCTATTACACTGATAACATAACATTATGCTAATTAGATGGAATGAGCAAAAAATTTTAGGGCACTGGAAATCTTGTTAAGATACAGGAGAGGGCACCTGGGTGGCTCAGTTGGTTAAGCGACTGCCTTCAGCTCAGGTCATGATCCTGGAGTCCCGGGATCGAGTCCCACATCGGGCTCCCTGCTCGGCGGGGAGTCTGCTTCTCCCTCTGACCCTCCCTCTCTCATGTACTCTCTCTCTCTCTCATTCTCACTCTCTCAAAATAAATAATAGATAAATCTTTAAAAAAAAAAAAAGATACAGGAGATCCAGAGGGTAAATTAACTCTATGAAAATTCAGAGGCCAGTACTTTAGTCGAGTGTCTAGAGGTCAGGATATCCCAGGAAGTAAAAGAAAAATTGCTATACTTTCTGGGTCCTAACACATAGAAGGAACCAGAGACTCTGATAGGCTCTTTGGATTTGGATCCAACACATTCCACATCTAGAAATATTGCCCCAGCCCATATACCGGATATTATGGAAATCCTCTAGCTTCAGATGACATCTGAAAGAGGAAAGGGCTGTGCAGCAGTTCTAGGGTGAAGCACAAGAAGCTTTGCTGCTTGGGCCATATAATCTGGCAGACCCTAAGGCATGGTGGTATCAGTGGTGAAAGACCATATAATATGCAGCTTATGGCAAGCTCCACAATGGTTGCACCAACACCATTCCTCGAACTCACAACTTGACCATAGAGGAGATCCCCGCACCACATGAACAGCTGAAGGAGGAGAAAAAGTCTGAGTTTTGAGTATAGTTTGGGTGGAAGCCAAAAATGATGGTGGTTGCATTACAGCAATATTCAGGGGTGGCCTTGAAATGACAGTGGGGAAGAAAAAAAAATATATATATATATATGCGGGAGTATGAGTGTGAAGCCTTTTGTTTTGCATGTTAGGACCCACAAAAAGGTATTTGTCATGAAGGATATATTTAACCACAAAATTGAGAAAATGGCTAGGTTAGTTGACATTAGTCAGTCTTCATCACTGACCACCCCAACTCCAGGACAATGGGTATGTGAACAAAGTGGCCACAGTGGCAGAGATGGAAACTAGTCTTATCCGAATAGCATGGACCCCAACTTACCGAGGCTGATACAACTTTATAGCAACAGAGAACAATACTATAGAGATGAATGCTAAGATTTGCTAAAGAGGACCAATCAGCTATTTTGTGGCAACTCAACTATACTGGACCCTCTCTATTCAGGAAGGGTCAGCATTTCATCCTCCTAAAGAGAGATATATATTTTAGGTATAGAATTGCCTTTCTTTCTCTTTTTTTCTTTAAATTTTTTATTGTTATGTTAATCACCGTATATTAGATCATTAGTTTTTGATGTAGTGTTCCATGATTCATTGTTTGTGTATAACACCCAGTGCTCCACAAATTGCCTTTCTTTTTGAGTTTCAGCCACCGCTGCTAATCAGAAAGCATGGTCCACAGGTATAAATCCCAATCACAGCATTTGATTAACTGAGTAACTATGCAGTGAAAGAGGTTCAGGAGAGAGACAACTATCATGGGATCCACAGGTTGTATTATACACTTGACCATGCAGAAGCAGCCAGTCTCATACAATTATAGAAAAACCTTTTAACAACAGAGCTAAAGTGCCATTTCAGACGCAAAACCCTGAAAGGACGGCTGCTACCCTTCAGGTTGCAGTATATGCATGACATGAGAGGTCTCTACCCAGTTGTGTCCCCTGTAGAAAGAATATATGGTTCTCGTAATCAAGCGGGGAGTAAAAGTGATAGCGTATCATCACCTCCAGTGACCACTGGGAGATTTTGTTCTCCTGTTCCTGAATCCCTGGGCCCTAGAGTTACCCTCTTGCCAGAGGACACAGTGAAATTCCCACTGAACTATATACATTACTAGGCTGCCAGCACACTTTGGACACCTTGTTCCTAGGCACCAGGAAGTCATCATCTGAAAGGTGTAATTGATCCTGATCTATAGGAGAAGGTAGGACTGGATTTCACAACAGCACGGGAATAAGTGTATTGGGAACTTAGGTGATCCACTTGGGTATTTTCTGCTACTTGTTCTCCCCAGTGTTATCTGTGAACAGATAACATACAGAAACACTGACTTGAGAAGAATATGATAAGCAAGAATTAAATCCCTCAGAAATGAAAGTTAAGATTGCATCATCAGGTTAGTTATCAAGAATTTCTAGTTCTTGGGGTTCCTGGGCAGCTCAATAGGTTAAGCATCAGCCTTTGGCTCAGGTCGTGATCCCAGGGTCCTAGAATCAAGCCCCATGTCCTGTCGGGCTCCCTGCTCAGTGGGGAGTCTGCTTCTCCCTCTCCCTCTGCCCCTCCCCTCACTCATGCTCTCTCTCTCTGCCTCTCTCCTTCAAATAAAATAAAATAAAATAAAATAAAATAAAATAAAATAAAATAAAATAAAATAAAATAAAATGAAATGTAAACGAATTTCTAGTTGATGATATCTGAGGGTGAATGATATTTGGAAAGGATTATGGAAGGAGAAAATGAGTTGCTGGTCTGAGATTGGGTTGTGGCTCATCCCACAAACATCTAGTTTCCCCTCAGGAAGAGAGTCCCGCAGGGATCATGGGGTGGATGATCCTGGACTCCTGTGACACAAGTTGTGTACTGTAGCTGCAATGGAAATACACTATTCACATCTCCTCCTGTGAGGAGCAGGAATGACATTCTGAAGCTGTCTCAGTCTTTTCTGGGTCTCTCATCACTTTTCTTCCCTAGCATTTCCCCTAATAAATCTCTTGCACAGCCAATACTGTCTCAATGTTTGCTTCTCAGAGGACCAGACTAATATTTGGTAGAGACTTAAGTGTTTGTTAGAGTTCCCATACTTTGTGTTTCTTACATACCTCTGTTCTTCACTTATTTTACCATATTACTGTGATTTATTTCTGTGTCTAGAGTCCCCTCAAATTATTTAAATTAATCATGTAAAAAAGACTTTATTTGTTCCTTCAGTGCTCTAAGAACTGTTCCTAGAACATTCTCAAATATGCTTGTTAATAAAAATTAAATCTATAAATGATCAAATTATGCAAAGCATTATAAATTAACAATAAAGAAAGTAACTATAATGTGCATGTATTCTCTTGGTTTCATATCTTCTGTTTAGTGGTGAGAGTTTTAAAAATAATCGATTTACATAGATGCATTTTTTTACATTTTCAGCACATCAGGAAAAGGGAAATGAACAGAGAGTCTGGAAAACAGAGACATTTAGATAATTAAAGAGTGATATTAGTTTACTTATTTTTGAACTGAGTTATTCTTGGGGAAAACATATTCCATTCTATACCATCTTACTAAAATAACTACTATTTACTTGATATTTTGCACATGCTAAAATCGATTTACAATACATATACAACTATTCTCCATTAATACCAACAAGATTCCTTCCTCGAATAATGGTATAAATTTCACTACTTTATACAAATGCAGTTATTTGAAAATAGAAAAAGAATGATAAATACGCCCATAAATGAAAGGAAATTAAAGTAATCCTTTTATAAATGGTGTTCATTCAATATTTTTAACAATAGAAAAGGCTAATCATATGCTTTGAAAATTTCAGTATATTCTATTTGTGTTAGTTAATATTATTTAGTCTATGATGTCATTCTAATACACATAATAGTAATTTGTGTTAGAATAAGGCTTTATATTATAAAGTTACTAATGAATAAGAAGCAAAATTATTAACATTTATAACTATAAGTTATTCAAAAAGACATTAATTAAATGCCAACTATTGATAGGAAGAAGTGTCTAGGATGTACCTTAAGTTCAAGTTGATTATGGAGATATACAGTCAAAATAACGAGCCCAGAAGTACTGGAAGGAATAAACAGATCAAGAGAAGATGTAACATTTGAAGAAAAATGCTTTCACCTGTTATATTTCTTCTAGTAGCATTGGATCATTTATGATGAATTTAATTAATGGCTCTTCCCAAAGTGACTACTTGTCAGAGACAAGCACACATATATTGAAAATAAATTCTTAAGATAAACATGACATGGGTATTTTAATGGTCTATTAATAAACACCTTTGCTGTGTGATGATGCATCAAGCTAGGGCTGAAATGTTTTAGTTGCCTGAGGTGCGTATTAATAGGACACTAAAATAAAATCAAGTAATAATGTTGTGTTTCTCTAGATGTTGTTAAAATTGTCATCACTATGTGATCTGTCCTCTTAAGACAAATGAAATATTTAAACATTATACATCTGTATCGAAGTAGATTTTGTATCTTTCACTTTATGTTTCTTTCACAGTATGTTCTGTTAAAATTAAAAAAATATGAAAATAATTTTACTTTAGCATTTTGAACTTTCTTTCCACATGACAATCAATCAATTCAAGTTCTTATTAAGCCTTTCACTTCAGTTAGAGATTCTTGATAGGTTTATATTTGCATGCTTTAAAAAACATCTTTAGGGGGCGCCTGGGTGGCTCAGTCCTTAAGCATCTGCCTTTAGCTCAGGTCATGATCCCAGGGTCTTGGGATCAGGCCCTGTATCAGGTTCCCTGCTCGGCAGGATGTCTGCTTCTCCCTCTCCCACTCCCCCTGCTTGTGTTCCCTCTCTCCCTGTCTCTCTCTCTCTGTCAAATAAATAATAATAATGATAATAATAATAATAATAAAAACGTCTTTAGAACTTTAATCCCATTTTGACAATACAAGTGTATAACTGAAGAGCATGGCCTCCAAACAACCTAAACACTAAGACTACATGCATTTAGGTAAAGTTATGCAGAAAATTGCTTTTTCGATTTAAAATGAATGATTTAATAGTGTCCTAACTACTCATACTTATAGCCTAAAGTGCACAAACAATGGAGAATTTTTACTTCATTAGCTGAAGAGGCATTAGTAATGGTAGCTGTATAAAACGTATTAATCACCTCCTATATTCCAATAGGATGCGCACATCCGTACAAAATAACTATAAAAATAGTTGTGTAAGGTAAGTTCAAAATCTCAAGATATTTTGCTCTGAATGAGATGATTAGCTTCCAGTTGGGCTTAACTAGGTTTTGAAATGATTATTGTCATTGCATATAGGTCTCATGCTAATAACATTATAACTTGTAAGTTGGTAATGGCCATAGAGAGTGAATATGAATTCCTGCCTCTACTATTCTATTTGTTACTATGTTCATGAGGTGTATGTATGGAGCTGCTTGGACTTCAGATGCCACAACTATTTTTAAAGGGAAGATCAGTAAAAATTCGAGGAAGAGAGAAGAAAGGACTTTGATCAAGATGGGGGTGCAAATTCAATTTGTGTGGGTTGAGGAGCCTTTCCTTGCAGCCAGTAACTATAGCATTTGCTTGGACTGCATATTTTGCCCTCTTTCAAAATGGTCCTTTAACTGTCTTTATCCTCTCATTTTACCGGCATAAGGGACAACAAGATCTGGTTCATTAATTCCATAGGTAATGATTCTAATTATACTCCCAAACTTCACTTCTAACTTCTCTCTTAGTGGTTGTGGTTCTCTCTTAGTGGTTGCGGAGGCAATAGAAGCTGGCTCAGCTGCTGAATTTAAGCACAGCAACCCTCAGAGCTGGTGATTTGATTCCAAAAGACTTGATTACCTCTTCTTTTCAGACTTAACTGCTGTGCTCTTAAGACAATTTCAACATGAAAATGGAACATATAAGTTGCTTCAGACTTTAAAAAGAAACCAAAATGGGGAAGTTACCTGGATAACCTCCCAAAATATGGATAGTTTGAGGATCTTGGAAGGAAAGGTGCAACTCATTTCAAACCAGCGTGTATGTGTGTGTGTGTGTGTGTGTATGTGTGTGTGTGTATGTGTGTGTGTGGTGTTGGTAAGGTGGTGTAATTTTTTTTAAATTTTATTTTATTATGGTTATGTTAATTACCATACATTACATCATTAGTTTTTGATGTAGTGTTCCATGATTCATTGTTTGCATATAACACCCATTGCTCCATTCAATACGTGCCTCTTTAATACCCATCACCAGGCTAACCCATTCCCCCCACCCCCCTCCCCTCTAGAACCCTCAGTTTGTTTCTCAGAGTCCATAGTCTCTCGTGGTTCGTCTCCCCCTCTGATTTCTCCCCCTTCATTTTTCCCTTCCTACTATCTTCTTCTTCTTCTTCTTTTTTTAACATATAATATATTATTTGTTTCAGAGGAGTTCTTAATTTCAGGAAACAAACAGAGGGTTGCTGGAGTGGTGGGGGGTGGGAGGGATGGGGTGGCTGGGTGATAGACATTGGTAAGGTGGTGTAATTTGAGAAATGATTCTCTCTTCCGAAGTCACTGCCCTCAGAGGCACATTGCAGGGGACTGACTCTGTTATTTAATTTCCCTTTCCTTACATTGTTGAATTAGAAGCATTTAAATAGCTACTGATTTATCTTGTAAGGAAATACAAATCTCAAACAATATCTATCCCTGCAATATAACTTTTATCTCAGCATGTTGGCTGGGAATGATGAATGATTGATCTGGGATGGCAGGGTCGAAATACCAACTTTTTCCTCCATTACAAAAAAAGAAAAGAAAAGAAAAGAAAAGAAAACATACAATAGTACAAATGAAAGCAGTGTTGCAACACTATGCTATTTCCAATCAAAATTAGCATGGGTGAATTGAAAGTATATTTCTCCTTTTCGTTTTTCTTACTCTTTATTAGCCCATTGTCTACATGATGTTACACGACTGCTGTACTTGTACTGTTTTCCTTCTTTTCTTCTTTGTGACAGTGAATTAACATCTGAGCAATAACCGCTTTGTCCCTCTGTGTTAGCTGTTCTATTGTCTGATATTGGCCCCTCCGTCCAAGATTGTTCTACTTACATCACTGAGCAGAAAGCAGCATGCGTCTTTGCACTGTTTGCTTCCTGACAGTGCTTGTCTTCACTGATAGCAAGACAGAGCTTTGAATCTCTATTAAATAGACCCACTCAATTTGTTTCTGCTCTTGCATTACATAAACAAGCCCAAAAGAAAATATAAGTGCTGAAAGCCTAGGTGGTATAATTCCCAGGTATGCTGTTCCAAATGATTTACTTTAGGATATAGTGAGGACCATTTCTATGGTGTAGGGGACCTATCCCGAGGTCCAGATACAGATTGCTGATGTGAGAAATAAAAGGGTTGCTTTAATGAATCAATCAAAAAGACACTGTCTTACTTTGAACAATAGGGATTTGTTATTATGGGACCAAATGAAAATTGGAAAACTAGGGCCAGAGGTAGAACATTAAGCTATGGGAACAAAAACTAAAATATGGCTAAAATTCAGCCATAAGCAATAGAGTAGAATAAGGGCCTCCTTTTTCCTTTTGCTGTAACCCTTTCCTGAGGGCTAAAGTAGCAGGAAAAACAAATGAGGACACAAGATTCTTTGGCAGGTAAGGCCATTTGGCTCATGAATAATCAAATTTTTACCAAGAGACTAAAAATGACCTTTTTTGGTTTTTGTTTTGTTTTGTTTTCCCTGGAATTTAAAATAATAGCTTTAAAAATAATCTAAAAGAAGAATCCAGTGTTTAGTGCCACAAGTTCCTAATAATTATAAAATCTACTATTATTTTCTTATACTTAAGATTACTTTTTTAAATGGGGTAAAAAATAAAATTTCACCTTATGTTTTGAAAAAGTAAGTTTCTTACACGTGACATTTGAACTGGGCTAGTTTGTGAAATACAGACTCACCTCCCTGGGCTTCACTTATCGGTGAAGTAGTCTTAACCTTAACACACTTTTAGAGACAGTGGCTCCTAAGCCAAGTGAGTCTTACAAGGACCAGCTATTTTATATGCCATAGGGTGATGGGGGTGATAGCTGTGAACGTTCGGGCAACAGAAATACTATGTAAATAATTACTTACTCTCCCATAAGACGCAACTAGAGAGGCTTTTCATAAACAATGAAACTAATATAGTATATTGCCTGATGCACAATTAGAAGTGTGTGATTATTCTAACGTGCTTCTTGGATTTTTTTTCCATGCGCTGAAATGGTTTAAATGTTCCTAAAATTATCTCAGCCGAAAATTATCTTTAGCTCCTGAAGATGGAAGAAAAATAAATCTCTGACATTTCTCCCCTCTTCTCCTTTTATTGGCAAAAACAGTGCACTCTTTAAAGAGGTTAGGAAAGCTGATGAGTGAATTGGGGAAGAGTATGGTGAAACCGGCGGGACTATTCCCTGTACAATTTACCCTGGCTGGCTCAGGACACTGTGATGATTATTCTTTGGGAGGGAAAATCCATATAAGTTAAGAAGGAAGCTCTATCTCTGAAATTAGATTTAGAAAAAGTGATTCATGTGCTCCCATTCTCATAGACGACATTGGTCGAGGATTGAATTAATCTATGCTTAGGAGAACCATAAGGATGTTTCATCTGAAGCAGGTTTTTCAAAGATTTATCAAATAAGAATCTATTCAGACCTAATGGGATTGTAATGAAGACCAGTGAGAGAGTATACTTTAACACTGTTAGATTTCTAAGGAAGATGCATATTGAAGTGAGTGAAAATACTATTATTGTTAAGTCATAGAATCCCATAAAGTTAAAATATCATTTCTCAAAAGCACTTCTTGCAAACTAGGAAACTATAAGCACAACCATTTCTACACTACCTTGTTTAAACCTAAGGGAAGTGCAGCCAACTAACTACTATTTAATAAAAGTAATAGAAGCTCTTCCTTTGGCAGAAAACATTTTTCATCTACCAAGTGCCGAGAAGGAATATTAATATTGATTCAGACTCACATATGAATCCTGACCTCAAAAGTACTGAATGTGATTAGCTTGTATGTTCATAGGCCCCATGGAGTATGAATTCTGACTTTTTTCCTTGATGATGACATTTTAAATATTTTTTTTTAAGATTTTTTATTTATTTGCGAGAGAGAGAATGAGAGACAGAGAGCATGAGAGGGAGGAGGGTCAGAGGGAGAAGCAGACTCCCTGCCGAGCAGGGCGCCCGATGTGGGTCTCGATCCCGGGACTCCAGGATCATGACCTGAGCCGAAGGCAGCTGCCCAACCAACTGAGCCACCCAGGTGCCCTTGATGATGACATTTTAAATCAAAGCAATTTGAGCTTCCTATAGTAATATTGAAGTCTTGCAAATTTTCAGATGCTCTTGGTATAGTCCAGAAAGAACAGAAAATGAGTTTTTTTTTTTTTTTCCACAGTAATTCTGAACAATGTCTTCCCATCTGCTGTAGGGTAGGTTTCCCCAAAATAAGTTTGGTAAAATCAAAGTGGTGGAAATGCAGTAAATGCCTATTTTATCTCAGCTGATAATATAGATAAGATAGGGTAAAGTGAGCAAATTCATAGACAGTGATATACTTTTGTTCCCTTTTAAAAGGAAGCTTTGTGGTCATATCAGAATGCTGATTTCAGAACCCATGGAATCCAAGTAGAATCGAAATCAAGGAATTGCATATTTCTAAATAGCTCTTATTGATCTAGGTGATTTTAAAATGTAGTAGCTCTTTAAAGGGAGTGATTATTTGTGATTCCAAACACACAAATTAGAACCACACATTTTTCAAGATTAACAATATCAATCTAGACATAATGTTGACTACCAGCCCAGAATTCCTACTCCAGATTCAGTAGCATTGTAAACTAATTATTTTTGTCTTTGATGCCTCCCTAAATTTCTCCTTGGTGATGTACTTAGTCTGGACAGTCCATAGGGTTTATTGAAAAGTGGTCCAGGTGCCAGATACAGACATATGTATTTCCTTTCAGCCTTAAATCAGTGATTCTTCCCCCCAGCAACTTATCATTTTATTTCCTTTCCCTTCTCCTCCAGTTTTCTGCATCTTTTCTCGTTTCTTTTCTCCATTGTCTTGCTCCCCTTTTCCACATATATTGATCTTTGAGGAAATCAAATGAGCTACCTTACCATGAAGCAGGTTATGGTTCTTTTATGCATCGAGACATCCCAGCACATCATTTAGTCACTCGGCTCCTACTGTTGCTGTATTGACTAAGAAGTGCAGAAGCAGAGAGGATGTCCAATTAGGGAGATACAAACAAATGTAAGCATTACAAGACAGATAAATAAATTCTGTACTTTTTACCCCATCAGGTCTGATGAAAATAGCATAATTTGAAATGTAGTTCTTAAAACATTTTTTAAAGATTTTTTTTTTTTTAATTCATTTGCGAGAGAGACAGAGAGAGAACAAGCAGGGGGAGAGGCAGAGGGAGAGGGAGAAGCAGACTCCCTGCTGAGCAGGGAGCCTGATGCGGGACTCGATCCCACGATCCTGGGATCATGACCTGAGCCGAAGGCAGACGCTTAACCATCTGAGGCACCCTCGCGCCCTTAAAACATTTTTTGACAAGATCTGGAATGATTTCACACACACACATACTCTTGAAATGCAGGCTTAGTTATTGTGACACTAGTGACTGTAAGAAAAAAAAAAGGGTTTTGCTTGTAGGTATATTTTCTGTGGAATTTTAATTGTTTGAAATCACGTGGTAGAAATAAATCCACCTATAGCGATTGATCGAACGTTTGTTTTCAAAAGATACTCTGGCCCAAAGGAGACTGTCAGCATCTCTCATGTCTTCCCTGGTATAAAATTGTTGTATGGGGACGCCTGTGTGGCTCAGGCAGTTAAGCGGCTGCCTTCAGCTCAGTCATGATCCCAGAGTTCTGGGATCGAGCCTCAGGACAGGATCCTTGCTCAGCTGGGAGTCTGCTTCCCGCCCCCCACCTCCACCCCGTCTGCCTCTGCCCCTGCTTGTGCTCCCTCTCTCTCTGACAAATAAATAAAAAAAAATATATATATTTTAAAAATTGTTGTATGATTTTTAGGATTTACATGGTTTAATTAAGCTTTTCAAAGTGTCAACATTTCTCTTCAAGGGCCCAAACTATTTATGTGTTAAAATAAGCTTTTGGCGATAAATAGTAAAATACCTCTCTCAAAAATTAAAAAAAAAATATTGAATATACATTGTTTACACGTGGAGCCCCTACTTGCTTTCTTTCCTGGATTCTCTGAGAGGCTGTGCAAGGTCATGTGACCCCCACAAAGTATTTCCTATTGTTTAGCATTCATGAAGGGAAAAATCACAAGAGGCAGCTGACAGCTAGGAATGTCCAAAATTGTCACTATGTTATAAGATCCTTCTTGTATGTGGTGTAAGGTACCCTGCTGCCTCAAATCCCTCTCTCAGCAATCTCCCTCTGACCATTTAAAAAAACACTCAGTGAAAACTGTTACAATTAGGTCCATACAAGACAAAGGGAATTCGGAAACTGTATATGTGAAGCAGACAAGTAAGCTCACAGATAAAGAGATTTGATGGGTACAAGTACTATGGAGATGGTGAAGGGCCTGGGGGTATCTCCTGAGACAACTGTGACACTCTGATTTTCTCTGAGTGGATCAACATTTTAGCTTTAGAAGCCTCAGAAATGTTCTCTGTGAAGAATGGCAGAGCGGTTTGACATCAGCATGGCATGGTATTCAGTAATCTTGCCAGACATATTTCTTTCACAGATATTATTATTTGTCTAATTTTGCCCTGCCTTTGATCTTAATCAAGTGGCAACAGAAAATTAAATTTCTGGCACTTGATGTCATAAAATCATTAAATTGATGTGGGAGGAATCTTAGAGGTATTCTAGTCTAATTAGAATTACTAGAAAATATTGCATAAAGTTTAACATATAACATTGCATAAGTCTCTTAAATATCAAAAGATAACAAGCTCAATATTAAAGTGTTTTCAAATAGTTGAATAAATAAATGGTGCTCTGTGGACCATTTTATGAGAGAAAATTATGCAAGAGATATTTTAAAATAGATTTGTCTGATAGGTAAAACAGGTATAACCCATAAAAAAGAGAAAACTCATTAAGTAAGGAAATTCGAGAAATAAATATTTTTCTATCTTTCCCAGAAGGAATATGGAGGGACCCTAGTGAAGGGGTAAAATAGAATGCACAGTAAAATTAACTGGAATGGCTAGAGAAAGAGAAAGTATAGAAAATTAGGTGCCTTAATAACAATAATTAGTTTTAAAGTTATACTCCATATGTACCAGATTTCAATTTATTTTGTCTAATTTTCTTCTGCTTATTGTTATAATCCTGCTGTGGATAATCGTCACATTTCTTATTTGGGAGTCATGTGGAACTGAAGCTGTTTTTCTCAGTTATTGAATCATAACAATCATGTCATTTTAGAAGAAGAGCTGTAAAAGATAGTTTGTATGAAAATCCATGTCAAGAAAAACGAATCTAAAATGAGTAGGTTTGAGAATAAATAAATAAGTAAAATGCGCAGATTCACAGCATTAAAAACACTGTTTTGTCAACATGATGAACTCCACACATTCAATCCTTCAGTAAACTTTCTTGGCACTGCTTTTAAACTACATCTAGGATCTGCCCCTGTCTTACCACTTCGGCCCCCGCCACTGAGGGCCTCAAATTCTGGATTGTTGCAATGTCTTCTAAACTGGTCTTTCTGCTTCACTCTTTTGTCCTTACAGCCTATTCCCTCCTCAGGGACAACATAGCCTGCAATATTAAGCCCAGGTGTAACACATGGCCTCCCATTTTATACAGGGTAGAAGCCAAAGTCCTCAGTGACCTAGTCCCTTGTCACATTTTTGGCCTCATCTTTTCCCACATGGGTGGCCTCCACTCCAGCCATACTGCTCCTGCATTAGGAAAGGCAAGCTCCTTCCTCAGGCCCTTTGAAATGTGTTTCCTTTACCTGAGATGCGCTATTCCCAGATACTTGCTTGTATGCTCCTTTACCTCCTTCTTAACTTTACTTAAATATTACTGCAGTTTAATATTTTTATTTAATATTACTATTTTTATATTTTTGTTAAACTGCAGTAACAATCAATGTTAGCAAATCTGACCATATCGTCTTATAATCAACTTAATCCAGATTTTAAAATGACTGAAATAGTAAAAGTATTCTTAATAACCTTAAGCACCTCCTCTAAGTTCTAATGCATTTGTGGATACATTTCTGAGGTCCTATGTACAAAATCTATACATAAGTGAATTTCAGAATGTGACCATACAAATACATAGAAAAAAAGTTTCAAAAATCTTGTATAACTAAATGATGTCATTAATTAATTATAATTACATAATTTTAAAACAAATAACCATTATGGGTTTTTTTAAGATTTTATGTATATATTTGACAGAGAGAAAGCACAAGCAGGGGGAGCAGCAGGAGAGGGAGAGGGAGAAGCAGGCTCCCCGCCGAGCAGGGCACCTGATCCAGGTTGGATCCCAGGGTCCTGGGATCATGACCTGAGCATAAGGCAGACCTTTAGCCAATGAGCCACCCAGGCATCCCAATAGTCATTATGTTTTAAAAATGTAAGTACTTATGATCTGAAATCAATACAAGATGATCGTACATATAGAAATTTTAGTTACTGAACAAGTTTTTATCTTTACATTAATTTACTCGTGAATATGTCAAATTTCCTAAGGCTTTAAGCTCATAGAAAATAAATTTGAAAAAACAAGCTTTACAGTTTAATACAGCCATTAATAAGAACGGTAGGCACGTCAAATTTAATTCAAACTACTTTTGTCTTAAGGTTTTTATTGTGCATTTTAGGTGTCTTGTTTCCATGTATTCCCTTAATTTAAGGGGAGGAAATAGTACGTTTTACAAAATCATGCAGTAGTCACTAATATCTCCAAATACTCATGTTCAGCTTTCACAAATTCTTTGCCTTCAGAGTTCAGTCTTCTTTTTTTAGTGAGAGTTCAGTTTTCTACCCTAAAGATGTTCTTTGTTGAGATATTATATCTATAAGCGACATAATAAACATGTCTTAACAACTGTTATAGTCAATGGCTATCCTTAAAAATGATCCTACTGACATGGAGACATAGCCATCTTATAATAAGCGACCATCAATAAAGAATCTTCAGAATGACATTGTTTACTATATATTTCTGAATAGTCCTCAGATCTCATTTTAACTTATCTCTGTGTTCAATGAAAGGAGAAAAAAAATGGCTCTTCGTGTAAATCCACAAATAATCCAAAAACCCTTCACTGAGCTCCAAAGTCAAAGCCCTTGGGGATTTTCTCTGAAGGCTCGATTCACACCACATGATATGCAAGTGCATTCATATTTCTAGTCCTATTTCTTGACACATTCAGTAGTTATAGTAAATGTTTCTTTGGTTTATTCCAGAAAAAAAAACCTTTTATACTTCAACCATTTTTTAAACTTTTGAATTTGAATCTTCACACTTTTTGCACTTACTGTTTTATGGTTTTAACGCACATTTTTCTAAATAGCCCACTAAAATTGAATAGGTCAAACTGTTTAAGCATACTCTTATCACTTTTTTTTTTCCTTTGCATTTCCAGCATATTTGCATTCATGGGTACAAACAATATTTGAATTTATTTTATTATAGAATTCAACTCAATTTAACTTTTTGGTAAGGATGGATGAACCCAGCCATCTCTCATTTGTCAAATGACTTGTGCAATTTTTCAAAGAGTTTTGGTTCACTATAATCCCCTTTATTTTTTCCCTGAACAAGTTGTACATAAGAAAATTCACATGGGGATAACTCTTCTTATTTTTATTCATTATTAGTGACAATAGGAGCATTTTCTTCATTATGGCAATCCACAAATTTTTAGGTAAAACTATAAATGAATTAAAATTGTAAATGGATATGAAGTAAATATTTGTTTATGTAATTGAAACCTAGAGTGAAATACATTTTGAAGCAAAAAAATTTTGTTGGGACCAAAAATGCCTAAACAAGAGAAAGCAAAACCAAAACCAAAAAACCGCAAAATAGAGAGAGAGCGAGAATATACAACACCGAATGTCTATTCAAACATGTTACTCCATTATTCTGATCTATTAAACCTCATTAATATGTTCCTGGAACACTGAGGTCAATAAATCTAGAACTCATGTAGACAAAAGTCAAAACTTTTTATATTCTTTAATACTCCCTTTGTAAACGTTAACTCCACATACTCAGAACTGAAAATATATATGATACTTCTGGAAAAGCTTAGGATTGTTTTTCAAACTAATTGTTAGGCAAATAACTAGATATGTTAGAATTCAGAGAATAATTATCAAAAATAACCAAACAGGGGTGCCTGGGTGGCTCAGTTGGTTAAGCAACTGCCTTCAGCTCAGGTCATGATCCTGGAGTCCCAGGATCGAGTCCCGCATCGGGCTCCCTGCTCAGCAGGGAGTCTGCTTCTCCCTCTGACCCTCTTCCCTCTCATGCTCTCTCTCTACCATTCTCTCTCTCTCAATAAATAAATAAAAATCTTTTAAAAAAATAACCAAACAGCAAAGCAGAGCTATGAGAATGTAAACACCCTACCATGAGTTTAAACTTCACATTAAGATCTATTGATATTTCATCCACAAATCAACATACTGTGAACACAAAGTTATGAAAATAATTCACTGCATCCAGTGAGCTTTGGATCATTCAGAATGAATACCCATAATGTTGGCACATATATATTCTGATACGGATGAGCATAGGTGTCAATTGGTAAATGAGTGCTCCCAAAACTTACTGCATCAAGAAAATTAAAACTTGTTCTGACTTTTCATACAATAAAAATAAAAGAATTGTTATGACAGTACAATTGTGGATGTTTCCCTTTATTCTTCAACGTTGTATCTAATATGGTTTCATCATCTTAAGTGATAATAATAAGGGATAATTGGGATGTTTGGTAATGAGGGAAGGAAGGTGAGGTGCAATTACTCACTCGCCTGAATTAGTGATATAAAAAATTGCACATCAACACTCCAAATCAGATCCGCTCTCCAGCTAGGAAGCAGGAAGTGAGTTAGACTCGTTCTTCCCCTTCATTTCTACCTCCCCCCAACCTCCAAACTCTCCCTATTCCACGTCCTCTTTTATGCTTCCTAAACTAAAATAACATATACTCACAATGTGAACAGGAATAACAACAGTACTAGCATACCCTTTCCTACATTTATCATATTTCAGGTCCACTCTGAAAGTATTACATGAAAAGCTCCTTTAGTCCTCACAGGAACCCTAAGGGGCTGGTACTATTATTCTCTCCGTTTTCAGACCAGGATAACAGAGCACAAACATGTAAGTAACTTGCCTACGCTACCCATCTCGTAGGTGGAAAGGTCACTTGAACGCAGTTAATCTGGCTGCACAGTACAAGCTCCTCCTCAGGATCCCAGTACTCCACAGATGCATCACCCTGGAACCTGTTGAAATGTAAATACTAATTGCATGGGTCAGGGTCGGAGGCAGAGACGGTGCATTTTTAATGAGCTCCCAGGTGATGTTGTTGCTGTCCTGCACACCAGACATTGAGGAGCTGAGCATTGCGCGGCCGCCTCTCCTATGCAAGGCAAGAGCAAAACAAACATGCGGTACAAAGGATCCCTTTGTATTATGCTTGCTTTCTATCCCCCAAGCTTTCCACATTTAAATTGAGCAGAAAATCTGAGCTCTCTGGACCCTCTAAAGCTTTAGGCAAGATATATCTGTACTCACTGTACCTGCTGCATCAGCTCCTTGTCCTAATATTAGGTCCTATTAATTTTTGAGGTCAAAGAGTTCTCTTAAAAGGAACTAAGAGCATGACCCATGTTCATGTAAATTTGCTGTAAGACTGAACCTTTGGAAGGAGAAGTTGATGTTACTATCAAGATGACCTCCAAAGCCAGGGGTGAGATTATAAAAGATATCTTGTGTCTCGTCTCTTCTGGGGCCTGTTTTAAATAATTCAAGACTTTTCTAAAATGAACTTTTATATTCTCCCTATGAATATAAATATGGAATTTTATTGAGGTCATTCTAGAATAGTAGAAACCTCTTTTTCTGTAATTATTGGGAAATATAAATGATTGAAATCAAATTATTATACAATGCCTTTTAGCATGCACGCAACCATAGAAAAAGGACTTTGCTAAAATATTTATATCCCTTCTTTTAATATTCCTACACTTTAGAGGTAGTGATTGTTAGCCTGGTTTTACTCTAGACTTTGGCTTTCTGAGAGTTTTTTTAACTGATTCCTTGGAATCTTTGGACAACCTTTCCAATCCTACTGAAGCTTTTCTCATAGAGATTTACTACTTTGACATGTAATAAACAATTCCCGAATTTATCGTATTTTACATTTGATGACCTTGGTTAGCTCTGACATGTGTTTTTCTCCTTGATACATTAATATTTTAATCTCTGGGTTTTTTTTACATAATGCATATGCATAATAATGCCACCAGCCTGTTCTGACTTCTAAGTAACAGGTACGGAAATAAAACACACCATTACAAGAGTCTCTTGGAAAAGTAGTAAATTATTTGAAGCAAGTACAGATTGTTTGATTTGAAAAGGCAAATTGGTTGAAATTTTAAATATTTCACTGTTGGATTTTTTCAACTTTATTGAAGTATAATTGACAACTTATAAAATATTTAAAGTACACATTATGGTGATTTGATATACATATACATTGTGAAAGTATTCCACCCATGTAGTTAATTAACACATTCCTCACTTCACATATTTATCTCTCTTTTTTTTTTTTGGTGAAAACACTTAAGTTCTACTCTTAGCAAACTTCAGTTATACAATACAGCGTTAGCAACTACAGTCGTCATGTTTTACAGTGAGTATTTCCTTATTATGATCAATACCTAACTTCTCAAGATTAGTCAAGTATCTGTAATTATGTCATTAGTAATGGCATCTGTAAATACGTCGTTAATCAAGTATCCGTAACTATGACATATTTACATACCTCTTCCATGAGAAGAAGCAGTCCATTTCTTCAAGGATCCTTGCCTTATAATGTAAGATGCACCAACCTAACTTTTTAATCTGAGTGTTTAAGTCATCAATTTAAGTTTTTTTTCAACTGACTTGAAATTATTTCTAAATTAACTCTCCAAATCATTCAAAACAGGTGAGTTAACCCCATTCAGAGGATATTGTTGTTTTGCAAATTACTTAAGAAAAAGATAAGGATATAAAAGGATACTCAAGCCTACGTATATAAGCTCCTGATAACGCAAAGAAAAGTTAGGTTCAGCAAGAGGGCTAGAAGTCTCTTACACAGAAACATCTGGAGTTGAGCTTTCCTGGGAAAGGTAACTCCTGTTGAGGTAGCAGCTGATTCCAAGGTCCAGGAGAGAGGAGCCTCCAGAGTACAGAGAGGGAAGGAGGGCCGTAAGGAGTTAGACAAAACAGCCTGATCCAGAGAGAGAGGCAGGTCTCCCCAGGGAGGAAGCAGGACAACTCAGGACGGTGAAACCTAAAATTAGGATTTTTAAACTGAAAATAGAATATAAAATCAAAGAAGGTGGTAATTTAGAGGTAAAAGTTGTGATAAAACTTAGGCCAGAAAAGAGCAGAAACGCTGTAGCCTGAGAAGGGAAGGTTTGCCAACAAATTTACAAAGATATGATTTTAAAAACACAGCCTATTCAACTATTGGTTATAACCAGGACATGCTAGATTCTGAAGTAACTTTAAGAATCTCTCTGCTTTGGGATAGGAATTATTTTGTCAGTAAAGAAAGTTAAAAAAAAAAGGTATTTACAGTATCGATAACTGTGACATTTATAAAAATGCTTCTATCACAAACAGGCAGAAGTGCCAGGGCTACCATTGTAGTTTGTGCATCTGAAATTTATCACATTCTACAGAAAGTCTCTGCAAGTGTATGTTTTTAAATAAATGCCCTGAAATATCGGTCTTGTTATTCTTCAGCGAGGTGTATAAACTCCAGTAAAACCTGTTTACCAGTTTAATACGTTTTTTATGATAGCATAACTTATGCAACTTTGATTTATGAAAGGGAAAGCTCAAGTTCTTAACTTCTGAAATGAGTTTTCTTCCTCAGCAAAAGTGCCTAAAGTGAAGAAGTAAAAATATGTATTAATATGATACAAAAATGAGAATTTCAAATGCATATTATAGGAGTAAAAGTTTCTCATTTTCTTATTTTTTATGTCACATGGAATGATTATGTGTTTTTTTGTGAAAAGAGACTGGCTATTCTTCCTATCCCTACATTATATTATGCCGCCCCCCCCCCTTTTTTTACTTCGTTTTGTCCATATACGAACTGGTTTTTACAGCTATACTCTGGTCTCGCTAATGACATTCAAGGACTAATGACACACATAGTGACACTGGAAGCTACAGATGTCCAAGTGACAAATATCTTAACTTTCTTGTTTATAATCACAGCAACTTTTTGAGTCAGACAGTCGACACACTATTATCCCATACATTGAGACTTATGGTACAGATAATTTTTAGTTATTTGCTCAAAGTGAATGACAGATACAGATTTCGAATTTTTATTACTGAATGTCTCATTTTTAGTAATACAAAGTCCAATATATGAAACCAAGAGGGGGAAAAAATCTTTATTTCTGTAGTCCATCTTTAACTTTGGTAAAATGGAATCTCCCCAGACACCACGGACACATGAAAATACTGAAATAGGAACTTTCCTGTGGTCTTTCAAAAGTGGTAACAGAAAGGTGTTCCAGGATCAAGAGGGATTTCATAAGAACAGATTGCAAAATCCTACTCACTTCTGTATTCTCAACACATTCTTTACAAGTGACATACTTCATAAAAGCATATATAGGCATCATTCAATACTTAATCTTTTATTCAAATATTAACAAAAATTGGTTGTATCACATACACGTGTTCCAACCTGCTTCTGTTACACAGAGGGGAAATGTGAAATAGATTTTTATTTTGCTCTAATTTAAAGCAGATCAGAAAGTATTACAGCACTCAAGACTTCATTTTCAAACATCATCACTAATATTCAAAGTAGCTCAAATGCCAAGTAAAAAAATAATGTTTAACTCACACGCATGCCATTTTCAATTATTAAATAAAGTGCCCTTTGACTGTCATTTTAATAGGATGCCTTATGCAAATCCACAAAACTTGTGGAACTATAGCAGAAAAATAATATGGAAAATGTCCTGTAATCTTCCTGAAGCAGAAATTTATGTTTTCAAGAAGTGTTCCATTCCTATATTTTACATAACTCAGTTATAATTTGCAAATTTCTTAATCATATTGCTATAATAGCTAAGCTGTATTTAGTGCTTCTTCTATGCCAGGCACTATGCTGGCATTTTCATGGTTTAACTTATATAATGCTTCTAAAACCTAGCCAAATTATTATCATCTATTACAGATGAAGAAACCAAGATGGGAAATTAAATAACCTGTCAAGCTTATACAGTTTATAAGTGACATTATCAGGAATAAAATCCAGGTCTGGACGACCTAAATTCCAAGTTCTTAATCGTTTTACTCTTATAATGCAGCTCATAAGATATCTTTTACGTACTTAATTTTATTCTTATCGAGTGTCCTTTTGGAGTAGCAATTCAAGCCAACATTCTTCCCACATTATAAAACTCAATGCTAAATTAAAAATTTAGGGGCAAGTATAGAATATGTGAGAGACAGAACATTAGTTATCTATCCCACACATATTCACTTTTTCTTACTTATCAATGTAACATGATTTCATTAAGGATGGCAGTGTGCTCAAGTAAAAGGAATACATTTCCCAGTTTTCCTTATGATTATCTGTGGTTAAAGGAAGCAATTCTAAATCATGAGATGTAAGCTGAAGTACTTGGATAGGATTCTAGAGTGGCTTTTTAAAGGGGACTATCTCATCTTAGACACACATTTTTAATCCTTTACTCTTCCCCTTCATCTAGCTTGAAACAAAGATATGATTTTCAGATATCTGGCAGCCTTTTTGAGATAATGAGAATGAAGTCATTTGAACTGATTCCAATATAATTTTTTTAATTTTGTATTTCATGGCTCTAAAATAAAGGATGTATTTTTTAAATAAAATATCAAGCAACTCCGAGGTGCCTGATTGGCTCAGTCAGTTGAACATCCGACTCTTGGTTTAGGCTCAGGTCATGATCTTGAGGTCCTGGGATTGAGCTAGCATGGGGCTCCATGCTCAGTGTGGAGCCTGTTTCAAATTTTTTCTCACTCTCCTTCTCCCTCCCTCTCTGTCCCTCCCCTCTCATGCAACCATTCTGTCTCTCTCTCTAAAATAAGTAATAAAATCTTTAAAAAAAATAAAGCAATCCCCAAGTCATATCCAAATGATCAAATAAAAACATGGTAAATATTAATAGTATTTATGAAAGTAAATGTTCAAGGAAGAAAGGAAGTGAAGAACAAAAACAAAAAAGAATATGCAATTCACAGTACAAAAAATAAAATTTTTTCTTTCAATGGCGAAGATAAAACCAACACCATGAAATACTCAGTTTTAGTCTATTAGTATATTTTATAATATTTGTAGAAATAAAATGAGACTGCCCTATTTCAACTTTTGCTATTTTGCTAAATAATATTCTATTTCTTGCACAAAATAGAGGCAAGGTAAGCTTTTGTACATTGAAGTTAATTCTGAAGAGGAGACACAGTTTTACATTTGTTCTTTTCACATGAATTTCATAAAAATCTTTAAGAAAACAAACTTTGAAAACAGTAGGAAATGACTTTCACAAATACAAAAGAAATATCTAATTGAAGTATATATTCTAGAGAGCAAAATTTCTAAATCTATTTTTTTTATAAAAGAAAGTAAATGCAGTGATGAATCTGTAAGATGTATGTGTGGTGAGGCTAGGGCGATATGGGGAGGGAGAAGAATATTTTAAAAACCGTGAAATTAGGGAGGTGAATATCAACCATTCTCATACAATACACGTACAAGTAGAAGAGTTTATCGTCCTACTCAGAGACTCTCAGTTCTGGTTTTCCCTGTGGTCTGATTGTCTTTTCTCTTTATTACCATCAAAGAATTAGATGCTTATCAACAATGAAGTTTCAGAAGGTGGCCCCCCATGGGCATTCAATTACTTTCTTCCCCTGTAGTCAGCTACTGGGAGATGGAAAATGATTGACAGATGACTCTGGGGTGTAATCCTCCAGGCCCAGTCGTGTGCCTCCAGATTGAATCTCAATGTTGAGATTTTTCCAAGACTCTTCCAAGGATACCCTGGGGAACCCTAATTGAGCTCCAGGGGACTGAACTTAATTCATTTTCAATCCTTAATCACTTGTAGCCTAGAGAAACCTCTTTATGCCCAGAAACAGCTTGAAGTTGTAGAGAGAATGAACAGGAGCCAACCTACAAGATCTAGGTTCCTAGTGTATCCAACATATCTGTTTTTTCTAGGCATATAAGATGAGCTTCATGCTTTTGACTGTGGATAGTGCCACCGCCTCTGCCTGGAGTGTCCTTCCTTTCCTCATTCTATTTCTCTGTAAAATTCTGCCTTCTTTTGAAATCTAATTTTAAAGTCTTCTTTCCTAAGGAAGCTTTCCTAGATTCTCATATCCTCTGAACTCTGCACCATTTTGTTGGCCTCTCCTATTGGCACTTAAATTATAATTATAATTTTTATAGTAGGTGTTTGCATATTTATTGTGGCTACTTAATGACAAGAAAAGTCTATTTTTCATTCTCGTACATCTCCTTTCTTTTGTATTTAAGAATTGCACAGTGTTTATTATATGAATGAAAGTATCTTGGCCCAAGTCACAAAACGCCTTTATGTCTATTTCCTCCTATATGAAATGTGAAAAACAAATTATGCTCTAGGGAGAATTGTTATTGGGATAATCAAATGCAAATGTGTTTTAGAAAGCACATAGTTTGAGGCTCTATATAAATATCAATTGTTAAAAAGTAATGTGTTTGGGGATCACACATAGTATATTCTACAACACTTCTGTGGGTTTTGTAAAATGAGCTGCATGAAGTCAGAAAAAGGGGGCCCTGGAGATTAGCAACCAGCCTTGATAATCTGTAATTTATAAAATGGGATTTACTATCTCCTGGGAGTTGTAGAAATTCCTCCTGGGTCTGATTCACTCTGTCTCCAAATCTCTAGAAAACACGGATATACCAGGCTTACAGGACCACAGAACAAGTATTTCCCATTCCAGCTACATTTTAGCTTCTGGAAATGGCTCTGAGAGTGAAATTAGCATACAGCCAATTTGCTGGATGTCCAGAGGTTCCTGGATCATGCTGATACATCTTTATCTACTCATTAAGATTATGGCCTAAAGTTCGCTTTTCTTGACTTTATGCCTATTACTCTTGAAGTATTACAGATAAACAGTTCATTCATACTATGCTTCACTTTCTCCTTCTATGAAATGGATTAATTAACACTAAACTAAAAAATATGCTTGATAAATATGTCAACTTACACCCAATTATATGTAATGTGTTCTCAATGGGCAGGAAGTAGGAAATGATCTTCTCATTACATATACCTATAATGCTTTCTAAAAGATTTTTGTTATTACTAGGGCAACACTTAAAGCAGTATATAGATGACTGATGATAGATACACAGTATTTTTGCTTTTATTGTATTTATATATTAATAAGGTCTCTTTCAGGATAATGTAATGTATGTATACCCCTTAATGTATATATACGCTGAAACTAGCTTGTTGAACAAGCTCCTCTTGATGTGATCTGAATGAAATAAAATTTGGTCTTTCGTTTCCCATTTAAAAAAATCTATCTAATGAGGACCATCTTCCTTGCCCTCAGATAAAACTTGGGCAGGTCTCGTGAATGCTCTACTTATTTTGATACTCTCAAGAAACTGGTAGGTTCCAGGGACATTCTCAATTCAAAGATTAAAATATTCAGTCCTGTAGCCATTTGGTTCGGCAGATGATGCACTGTTCTTCCCTTTGTTGTGCTGGCATGTCCTTAGAGACTCCAGAGGCTTCCCTTGTGGGTAAAACAAGGCGACTTGGGACTATCCTCTTGCTACCACTCTTCACTACCCCACTCCTCAGTCCCATCCTCTCTTTGTTGTTGTTTTTGTTTTTATATTTAATGGTTTTTTAAAAACCATTTTTTTATTTTTTTATGTTTGAGAGAGAGAGAGAGAGAGAGAGAGAGAGAGCACACAAACAGGGGGTGGCAGGCAGACGGAGATGCAGGTTCCCTGGGGCTTGATTGAGGGTCCCTGGATCATGACTTGAGCCTAAGGCAGACACTTAACCCAGTGAGCCACCCAGGTGCCCCTCTCATCCTCTCTGAGTTGGTTCCATTGAGGCTTTCGAATCATGATGATGTTTTACATAATTTAAAACAATTAAGAGAAAAGGAGAAATGCTTGTAAGTATGGGGAAGGGAGAAGGAGAAAGGAATGGGAGTTACTCCTGAGGTAAAGAAATAATAATCAGTTGAGTTTATTCTAATATTGTCATTGTGAAGGTTGCTAAATGATGACATGGAGAAAGAAGTCTCTGGAGTTTGCAACAGTAATTACCACTCAAGAAAGAGACATAATTTAGAGAGTATCACTTGACTAGGGATGTGCCAGGAATCTGAGCACAGGCTTAGAAACATCAGCAAGACTAGCAACTACTCTCAAATCTTTTAAGGCAGATTACAAGGCTGAGTCAACTGTGGGTCCACAGGACACGTCTCCACTGAGGTAGGATCTAAAGCCCTAAGGAACACAAGATCCTGGAAAATAAATTTCGGCACAGGGACAAGAAAGACAGTTGGGGACACTGCTGGAGACAGAGAAATGCTGAAAAATAGCAGGTTGTTGAGAGTAGGGGAAATGTAGAGACACCATTTCCTTACACCACACACAAAAATAGACTCCAAATGGTTGAAAGACCTAAACGTGAGACAGGAGTCCATTAAAATCCTAAAGGAGAACACAGGTAGCAACCTTTTTGACCTTAGCCGCAGCAACTTCTTCCTAGAAACATCGCCAAAGGCACCAGAAGCCAGGGCAAAAATGAACTATTGGGATTTCATCAAGATAAAAAGCTTTTGCACAGCAAAAGAAACAGTCCACAAAACTAAAAGACAACCGACAGAATGGGAGAAAATATTTGCAAATGACATATCAGATAAAGGGCTAGTATCCAAAATCTATAAAGAACTTCTCAAACTCAACACCCAAAGAACAAATAATCCAATCAAGAAATGGGCAGAAGACATGAACAGACATTTCTCCACAGAAGACATCCAAATGGCCAACAGGCACATGAAAAAATGCTCAACATCGCTCGGCATCAGGGAAATCCAAATCAAAACCTCAATGAGATACCACCTCACACCCGTCAGAATGGCTAAAATTAACAAGTCAGGGAACGACAGATATTGGCGGGGATGTGGAGAAAGGGGAACCCTCCTACACTGTTGGTGGGAATGCCAGCTGGTGCAACCCCTCTGGAAAACAGTATGGAGGTTCCTCAAACAGTTGAAATTAGAGCTACCGTTCGATCCAGCAAATGCACTACTGGGTATTTACCACAAAGATACAAATGTAGGGACCCGAAGGGGTACGTGTACCCCAATGTTTATAGCAGCAATGTCCACCATAGCCAAACTGTGGAAAGAGCCAAGATGCCCATCGACAGATGAATGGATAAAGAAGATGTGGTATATATACACAATGGAATATTATGCAGCCATCAAAAAAAAAGAGAGTTTACTGTTTCAAATGTGAATAACTTGCAAAATTGGAGAATCCCAAGGTAAAGCTTATGTTCAGTTTACTCTGGGGTTGCAAATATGAGGGCTGAGGTGAAGATTTAAAAAGGAAATTTATTTATTTATTTATTTTTTAAGATTTTATTTATTTATTTGACAGAGAGAGACACAGCAAGAGAGGGAACACAAGCAGGGGGAGTGGGAGAGGGAGAAGCAGGCTTCCCGCCGAGCAGGGAGAACAATGTGGGACTCGATCCCAGGACTCTGGGATCATGACCTGAGCCGAAGGCAGATGCTTAATGACTGAGCCACCCACGTGCCCTAAAAAGGAAATGTAAAAAATGCACATATATGATAGGATATGTACATAAATCTCATGCACACATTTTACTATTTCTACCATATGTATACTTTACACATACATATATGCATATATACATATGTGCACATGGGAACCAGGAAAAAGAAATGTAATGAAACTAGATTTAATAAATATATGCAAAACTCTGCCACTGTGCAATTGTATTTCAGATTGCAAACTCACAGAAGGAAGGTGGCTTGAATAGGTAGTCGTTCTGCTTATCCTTGGATTTTGCAAGCTTATATGCACCTTAATCAGAAATCAGTTCAAATATGCTGGACAATGGACAACAATGGCTGGCAAACTCTAAACAAGTAATCTTTTTCTTTTCCCTTTAAATTTCTATCATAATTCATAAATAACATTATATCATTTAGAACTAATTACAATGGAGGAGAAAGAGTTAAAATGACAGGCCTTTCTTTTCTTGGTTCCCAAAGACTTTTCCTCAGAAAAAGAACAGAAGGTGGTGACCCAGTTTAATTTCTTTTTAAACGTGGTAACTGGAACTCTGGGTAAGTAGGAGGCCTAATGATAATTGTGGGGAGAGCTCTACTAATGCTCTTCCTAATGAAATGTTCTTAACAGTTTGCCTCTGGTTTAGGATTGCAATTGGTAAACAGAATATGTAAATTTATGAAGCAAAGCTCTTTGGAGAATTTTGCATAAACTATATAATCTTTGAGATATAGAATGTGACAATATTTCATAAATTAAATACTCCCCGCTATATGAGATGACGAATAAAATATATTAGAGACCTCATCCATTACTCTGGGCCATAGGACACATGTCTAATGTGGGAAGGAAGGACTTAGGGTGCCACACACAAAATCTTAGCCCTCTGCTTGCTTTCCCCGTGCATTTGGAATAAAGCTTGATGCTGGGTAAGATTTCTGTTGTCTGATTATCTGATTGGACAATATGATATATTTATGTCCACTCAGACTGGTGCTATGATCAGGACTGTCTTTCAGTCCATTAAATTGAAATATTTTAGTAGGAAAAATGACAGGGTAGAAAAATAGAGTGAGAATAAGATACTTGATGGTTGTTACTCAGCCCAAACTAGTGAAAGATTTCAGGCAAATTATTCAGGGTAAGTCTTACCAATAAAATTTGGAGCAAATAGAAATCGACTAAGGGAAACAGTCTAAGTGGATTAAAAGCAAATATAAGGCTAAAAGAAAGGTAGCAAAAATTATATTCACTTACTACTGTTAAAAGCTCTGGTAAACTGTAGATCAGCACTGTCCAACAGAAATATAATGTAAGCCACAAATGCAAGTAATACTTGGTTCTGATTATCTCAACGATGATCCATGGGTAAGAAAATATTTTTGGAAACTTTTCACAGTTTATATGAAGTTCTGATTTTATACCCAAATAGAAATACTTATGGAAATGGATCAGCTGGGAAATGTGAACTTGGCTGTAGAAAATTATAGATGAAAATTAGTGTCTCCATCAACACCTATAAACAGGTTCAAATAACTATGAATGCTGGAGGAAAAAAAGTAAAAGAGCTGGTCAAAGGATATCAAAAGACCTATGGAGTGATATGGTCATAAATACCATGCTTATATATTTTTAAAATATTTCTTCCAAGTTTTTATGTAAATTCCAGTTAGTTATTATACAGGGTAATATTAGTTTCAGGTGTAAGATTTAGTGCCTCATCACTTACGTACACAACACCCAGTGCTTAATCCCTATCACCCATTTAACCCATCCCTTTGCTTACCTCCCCTCCAGGGATCCTCAGTTTGTTCTCTATAGCCAAGAGTCTGCTTTCTAATTTGCCTCTCTTTTTTTCCCCCTTCCCATATGTTCATCTGTTTTGTTTCTTAAATTCTACATGAGTGAAATCATATGGTATTTGTCTCTCTCTGACTGACATATTTCACTTAGCATAATATATTCTAGCTCCATCCACGTTGTTGCAATTGGCAAGATTTCTTTCTTTTTATGGCTGAGTAATATTCCATTATATATATATATAATCACACACAAACACACACATATGTACAGCACATCTTCTTTATCCATTCATTAGTCGATGGACATTTGGGATCTTTCCATAATTTGGCTATTGTTGATAGTGCTGCTATAAACATCAAGATGCATGTATCCCTTCAAATCAGCATTTATGCATCCTTTGGGTAAACACCTAGGAGTGCAACTGAATATCATGCTTAATAGAGTTCTTATCCCCACTGGATGATTCAGATCCTGATGGTCACCTTGAATTTAGTAGACATATTATTTAGGATAAATTATTGCCCAAAATGTTGTTGAATATCTTTTTTTTTTAATGTGATAAGGAGATATTGACCAAGGTTAGATGGTAGACTAGGCAGGAAAAAGTTATAACAAGCCAGCCTGTGATCAATTTCTTTCTTTCTTCTTTTTTTCTTTTAAACATAAGGTGCCAGTGGCACTTTATTTTTTCTTTTTAACATCCTGTTCTTTAGCTTCCTCAGCCCATTTTGCTTAGATGCAGAGCCAGGCATTGACACGTGCCATGCAAGGATTGGCCAATACCTTAAAGTTCTTCTCTTCCTCTGTAATGACTCTGGTTTTCTCCTTCGTATAGATATTTGGCATCTGCATGACTGGCCCTGTCAGCTCTGTAGCCAATTTGAGCTCTTCAGCAGAACTGTTTCCTTTCTTGGGGGCTGAGGGATTCCTGGGAAAGAGGATGAGCTTGGAGTGGTACTCCTTCAGCCATTGGTCATTGACCTGCATGGACTCAGTTCCACCTTCTTGGATCCACTGAGATCCCAATGGTCCATGCCACCTTCTTGTGGATGCCAGCCACCCATAACTCTTTCCAGCTGAAGCCCCTGCTAGTTCACACTTTGGTATGATACCTCACAGTGGGGCACCTCACAATGAGCCAGACAGGTCCTGGCGGGGAGGGCACAGGGCAATGGGGCTTGCCTTGGCTTGCCAGACCTGGTGTCTGCAGATCTTCCTTGCAGGCTGGTTGAACCATGTGGCCACGCACAGCTGCCAGTTCTTGTGGAAGTAGGGCTTCAGGATCATGTCATTCTGGCTGGGCACTATGGCTACTGCCTATGGGCCTGGGGGCAGTGGAGAGGGGAGTGAGTCAGGGCCCAGGCTCTGGCTAGATGCAGAGCCTAGGCCCAAACTTCTCCTGTGTGATCAGTTTCTTCTATGATTAATGGATGAGGGGACACTTTGGAGGAAAGAAAAAAAAAAGGCAGGTGACCTAGTGTAATTTCCTTGTAAATATGATAATTGAATGTCTGGGGAAATAGATTAACGATACTAGTCATTAGCTATGCAGTACTCTTAATGTCCCTGGATTAGGATTGCTTAAGAAAAATAAACATAATTTGTAGAGAATGTCACATAAACTATACAAGTCTCTGGAGAATAAGACATAGATATTTCATAACATCTTGTTGTATGGGCTAACCTGTGAACCTCTTATAGAAACCTTTCCTATTATTCTGGAGCAGAAAGTATGTGTATAATGTGTATAATGAAAGGAAGGGCCCATGGAGCCACATGGGATGCTCTCTCCCCTGACTACTTGATCTTTAAAATTATTAGTAAGGTTTGATACAGTGTAAATTCTCTTATATGATTCTAGTTTGGATTGTTTTGGATTCTAGAAACATTAATTTACTGAAAAATAATATTTTAAGGAGAAATTGGTGTGAAGATTCTAGGCAACTGTTGCATATGATTTTGAATTTTTTTCATGGCTCTAATTTTTTTTTTTTTCATAGAGTGCTGGTATTATATTCTTATGTCTCTTCTTGCCCCTAAGAGAAAATTGGAGTTGGGGTAATTCAGTGGTAGAGGAATGGAAGAGAACAAGCTCTAGGGGAGATGATAGGGCGGCTAATTGAGAGAAGCAATCCCCAAATGGGCACTGAGTGAAACCTTTCTGGCTTGCACTGAGCAGAATAAGAAAAATGAGTTGGTCAGATGCTTTTATATATATTGTGGAACATTAATTTCACTGTGGAATCAATAGATTCACTTGAAAATGTGAGAGGTTCCCACTGTCAAAGTTTATGGGGTAGGGACAAATTTGAAGCACTCCTTATTGCTGGCATCATGCTATTATATAGTATCCACTCTGTAGCCCTTATAGAGTGAGCTTGGATAGACAAATGTGATGGCATAAATCAAGATGGATCTCGAAGATTAAAATTTCATTCTATAATTTGTGTGTTCTTAGAATAAACTTAATTGTCCTCTGGTCCATTTCATAGGCCTCTGTGTCTATAACGTATATGCCATTGTTCTGGGTGAATATGCATATTAGATCAGTGAGAATAAAGGAAAACAGGAAGGTTTGTGTAAGATTATTCTGATACTCTACTCTGTTGAGCTTCTTCCTTCACAGATATAACATTTCTGGCTGAAAACAGTCTGACATCTAAGCCCAGTGAGTTAAAAATAGAGAACAAAAACTGGGGAAAATTTTGGCTTCTAAAGAGAGTAAGCTTTCTTCTCCCTTCCATCCTTTGTTGGAAATACATGTCAGCTCAAGTGAATGGTAAATATTGGGCCACTGATAATGTGGGACTCTATCATTCTCTTTGTCTCTCTTTCTAATATCTCTGTACCATCCAGTAATACAGTATGGCAAGATCTCAGGCTGCCCTTGATTGTTTAGTAAAAGACCTCATCCCAGAGGAGGTTTGAGGTATAGATTTGACTGGTTCTGCTGTGTATATCATTTCTTTTCTCCTCCTTGATGTCTAACTTTGGGATTACTTCTCTTATCTTTCATGTGTCAGTCTAGAAAGTCCAGATTCTGGGCACCCAGAGACCACCAAATCCATTTTTTCCAACTACACCCAGTGGCTACCCAGGGTTGCTGACCAGTTTGAGGTATCATGTCTCTATTTTTAGAACAGGAAAATTTTTGTCTTGTACAACTTTTCTGCATATATCTTTTGCAAATCTGTGACTGGAGTAGGCAAATGGTGAGGGATTTTGGTTTTCAGTATTGTGGTTTTCAGCCAAGTATTATTTCATCCTGACTAGCATCCATGTTGTGCTTTATTGCCGCCTGTGACTCCATCCATTTGGGTTGCTCAGCAGAGAAGGGTGAAAAAGTGAAGCACTACCTATAGTTTTGCAAACATTATATCATATCATGAATATTTGGAAAAGTCAGGGTGAATGCCCCTGATGTCGTATTTCCTTTTCTTGGTGGCACAAAAGGATTAATCAATGTAGGTACACCTGTTAGTTGGGAATGAAGCCAGCATCATTGATTTAAGAGTTCAGCATGTGCAGATGCTGCTAGGGGTCTCTCTTGTATCAATTATTATGGAAGTCATGCTTTAAAAAAAAAAAAAGAAGAGGACATTGTGTCTCTTAAATCAACTTCGGTTGGTGGTGATTAACACAGTTGTAAAATTTATCCTTTGAGTAAATAGAGGGTAAGAGACTGAATTCTGGCTTTAATAAGAACATGCCATTTTTCCATAATAACTGTTTAAATCCTTAGACTCATCAGATGTTTAGAGTTAGCATTTGAAACTTAAACTTAACAGCAGACACTTCAACTGATTAGTATGTGGGGGAGGGAAAAATTAATTATCTGATTGATTTCAAAAAGAATTTAGAGTATGTTTTGTTTTGTAACCCTGCTTTTCCTAATAATCCTGAGTTACCTGGGATGAGAAAAAAAAGCAATTAGGAGTTGAGTAATTGCATGTGTTAACAAAATAAGTACTGTCAATAAAAGAAGAGATACAAACACAAATAATTCAGATTTAATTTCTACTAATTAGTACCAAAAAGAGTCTTTGAGTTTTTTAAACAAACAAAAAAAAAGCATTTGGGTTGTATAGTATCTCTAGTACTCTTTACAACATTTTTTCTTTCTATTCCTTTATTATTTTAGGAATAAGTCAAGATATAATTTCCCTCCCTTTCCTAAGTTTCACCTTTCTCGTTGGATGGGAGTTTTAAAAAGATAGATTTTTGTCACTTCAAATTTGATATTGGAAGAACTAACTTAATCACACCTAATCCATAGATAAGGTAAAATATAGATAAATCAAAACTGATTTTATTTAAATTACTTTTAACAGGGTATTTATGGGCTCTTGGGTGGCTCAGTTGGTTAAGCGTCTGCCTTTGGCTCAGGTCATGATCTCAGGGTCCTGGAATCAAGCCCCACATGGGGCTCTCAGGAAAGGTCCCACTGTGCTCTATTTCTCAAATAAATAAATAAAGTCTTTAATATATATATTTTTATATAATTATAAAATCAACCTTTCATTGGGATATGTACAGGGAATATATAACACTATATAAGGTTCTTTTTTTTTTTTAAAGATTTTATTCATTTGAGAGAGAGAGAGAGAATGAGAGAGAGCACGAGAGGGAAGAGGGTCAGAGGGAGAAGCAGACTCCCCGCTGAGCAGGGAGCCCGATGCGGGACTCGATCCCGGGACCCCAGGATCATGACCTGAGCCGAAGGCAGTCGCTTAACCAACTGAGCCACCCAGGCGCCCTACACTATATAAGGTTCTAAAAGACTTCAATAAAAATTACATTTTACAGATGGTTATCATTAAGTACCTTTTGAAAAATGGAAATCTAAGGAAATCTTCAAGATTATATGATATTTTAGACACTGGAGTGTTTTAACAGACAGGATTTTCTATGTGTCATAAACTTTAAGTCTTATACATATATTATTTAATATGTAATATTCCTTGTGTAGGCATTGTTACGTGAACATTGAAGAAAGGGAATATGTGACTTGGATATGGTAAACTGACAGACTCCAATTCACTCAGACAGTAAACAACATGGCCGGATGTCAAATCCAGTTGTGTCTGAATGAAACATGTACTCATAAACACTATAAGGCCTGGCATGGTAAAAAATATTACATAACATAAGAAATATCTTAAAACCATGAGGTTATGTAGACATATTTCACAGTCTTACTATTTAGTATTAGTGTTTTTGTATGGCAAGGACATCCGCTCCACAGGGAACAAGATGATATCAATGGGCACTTTTTTCTTTGAAAGTTTAATCTAATTTACATAACTGAGGACCATAAAAATGATTGGGATAACTTTTTATACTCTGAGTTTCATTTGAAAATATTTAACGTTCACCTTTTATTTTTTTGCCTAAAGAGAGTATCTCTCTGTCCAATGCCTTACATAATATGAATAGGAGCCCATGACACCAAGAACTTAAGGGATTCACCCAAAAACACTAACACACCATTAATTAGAAATTAGAATAATCAAAAATATTAAATAAATTAAACTTTGACAAAGTACACTATTGGGAGAAACACATTATACTATTCCTTTCTTCTAATCATATTAACACGTAATACCTTATGGCAAAAATGATGGAGGAAAAACTTAAAAACTGCAAAGATGGGGTAGAATAGGCTCTTAAAAATAGAAATATAAAACATTTTATCAAATAATAATAGAATAATGCAATAAATCTCTCATGCTATGCCCCTATCCAATACCTGCCCCTCCTTTGTATATTTAAGTGCCCAGTAATACTCAACTATAACTTACTAATAAGTCCTTATATTTACATAGTTTTTCTTAAATGTATTTAAATTAATTCTACCATTTTACCTGTGAAAAATGAAATAAGGAGAGCCATCTTTATTTTTTTTATTTTTTTAAATTTCAGGTGTAAAATTTAATGATTCATCAGTTACATACAACACCTAGTGCTCATCACAAGTGCCCTCCTTAATCACCCATTTAACCCATCCCCTCACTTACCTCCTCTCTAGTAACCCTCAGTTTGTTCTCTGTAGTTAAGAGTCTGTTTTCTGATTTGCCTCTTTCTCTCTTTTCCCCCTTCCCATATGTTGATCTGTTTTGTTTCTGAAATTCCACATATAAATGAATCGTATGGTATTTGTCTTTCTTTGACTGACTTATTTCACTTAGCATAATACACTCTAGCTCCATTCATGCTGTTGCAAATGGCAAGATTTCATTCTTTTGATGGCTGAATAGTATTCCATTATGTATTCATATATATATCACATCTTATCCATTCATCAGTCAATGGATATTTGGGATATTTCCATATTTCAGCCATTTTAAAAATAGAGCTGGTGGGCTCCTAGGTGGCTTAGTTAGTTAAGCATCTGCCTTCAGCTCAGGTCATGATCCCGGAGTCCTGGGATTGAGTCCCACATCGGGCTCCCTGATCAGTGGGGAGTCTGCTTCTCCCTCTGCCCTTCACCCTGCTTGTTGCTCTCTCTCGCTCACTTTCTCTCTCCCTCAAAAAATAAATAAAAATCTTAAAAAAATAAAAATAGAGCTGGAGCAGCTATTTCAGAGGAACTGCCTTGCATGTCTTATTTCCTAAACCTTTGAACTGGGCCACATTCCAACATTCCAAGTCAGCAAGAATGAAAAAATCCCATTTGAAAAGACTGATAAAAATGAATTTTTGCCTAGTTACCACTTTGCCTGACCAGGTAGTGATCTACAAAATGTATAAATCCAGCCCTGCTTATCAGAACAATGAACTCTTCTTAAAAACAACTTACCTAATCTTCTCTTATGTCCATAAAACCCCTGAGTCCACCTCCTGTAAGAGAGGACACTGTTTGGGCTTCTATCTAAGTCTGCATACCCCAAATTGCAATTCTTTGATCCCAAACAAATGCAACCTCTTGAACTGGTTTCTTATTCTAAGTTTCTTCAAGAGTTTCCTCCTTCAGCAACTCCAGCTGGTTTTATATTTAAGAACTATGATCCTTCTTCTTATAAATATTTATCCCAGTGGACCCAAAATTCCAAAGATAATTTGCTATTACAGTGGTCATTTTGGGGCTCTTTTCAACTCACAGAACTTGCCTTGAGAACCATGGATTTAAAACCAGACAGATCAAATGGGATGCTTAATTGGTATTTGGAAACTTTAAAATGAACTCAAGACTGATTGCCTCTTTTCAGAATACTGTTTCCAAATTCATAGAGAAAATTTCTCAATGAGAAAAGAATCATAAGGCCTTAAAATTTCTTCTCTTCAGCCTCCTTCTGCCGCCTCAGGCTGCTCTCCCTCTCCCTCTTCTACTTCTCTTTGTTCCTCTATGGCCAAACTCCTTCTTTACCCCCACGATCACAAGGCCTCCCTAGATTCTCCTGTTTCATCCTCTTCACACTGTCCTGTTCCGATGCACCTTTTCAAGGTTAGACCTAGAAGTTACAGTCATGAACATTTTATATGCTCCCTAGACGAAGGCTGAATTGAGAGCTATTGCTAAGGAGTTTCAAGAGTTTCTGAAGACCCTCATCAGTTTGCTGATAAATTTAATATTGACATCCAATCCTAATACTCTGGTTTATCCGATCTTTATCAGTTGGTCCATCTACTTGTTGGAAAGGGTCATGGTCAGCATTGGATGCTGAAGGCTGAATGCCATTAGACGATCTCCAGTGGTCCTACTGAAGTACAGGATTCCTGTTGGGTGCATTGCTAAAGCTATACAGGAAGCCATTCCCCATATCTTCCCTAAAGTCATTGACTGGAATAAAATCCAGACATGTACTCAAAAGCTTGATAAACCAGTTTATGACTGCTATAATAAGTTTCAAATTGTTTTTTTAATATTCTTTTTTTTTAAGATTTTTATTTATTTATTTGTCAGAGAGAGAGAGAGAGAGAGCACAAGCGGGAGCAGTAGAGGGAGAGGGAGAAGCAGGCTCCTCACTGAGCAGGGAGCCCGATGCGGGACTCGATCCCAGGACCCTGATGAGATCATGACCTGAGCCGAAGGCAGACGCTTAACGACTGAGCCACCCAGGCGTCCCAAGCTTCAAATTGTTTTTAAGGAAAACTCAGGGCTACCTTTAGATGTTGATTCCATCCAGATGGCTTTCAATTCCATGTTTGCAAATGACTTCTGTCGTGAATTCTCTCTACTGGTAAAACGGACTGGGATGAGATGGGAGGCTATGTTTATCCTGATCTAGTCAGTCTAGCCAATCAATTAGCTAGACCCCTTGAGGATGCTACCTAAAGGAAGGCAAATAAAATCTAAATTTACAACTCCAGCAGATGTCTGCTTCTTCTCAGAGGCCATGGCAATCAAAAACTAGACCAGCAGCTTCTCCTAAAAATATTTGCCATGTTTGTAAAAAACCCAGACACTGGAAAAAAGACTGCCTTAAACAGAAATACCAAAGGCAATCCTCTAACACCAAATCTTCAACCTCTCTAAGGGACAGAGGCTGCTCCCGGAAACACAAAAGGTCTTTCTGATTTTGCTCCTTAATCATCTCGGTGAAACTTCCGTAATGATTGGAAGTGAGGTTCTTACCACTTTAATTGACACTGGCCCAACTTTTCTGCGTTCATCCTCAGACAATCCCTTACTAGGAGTACTGAAAAAATTCCACTGGTGAGAATTTCTAATAAACCCTTAACAGGTTATAAGCCTCTTTCTTTACCTTTCCAATTAGTCCCTCTTCAGGACAGTCATTTCTTTTTACTAGTCCACTCAGCTCCTGTCCATCTACTTGGAAGAGACTTCTTAGAAAAATACCACACTGCCATCTCTTTTTTCCGAAAAAGGGAAATTATTCTTAAAATCAATTCAACCTCACCTATAACTGGCAGCATTGGAAACCATTCAATACCTCTAAAAGTCTTTCCCCTTAAATCAGCTAATAAGGACACTGAGAGTTTAATTCTCTTGGAAAAATCCCTAAAGGACTTATGGCAAAATCCACAACAGATATCAAGCAGACCATTCAGCTTCCCCAGTAAAGATTCAAGTTGATCAAGCAAACCCCTCCTTAATTATCAGGCAATACCCTTTAAACTTTGAAGCTATTGCAGGAATAAAACCAATTATAGAGGAATGCAAGACTCAAAAACTTATAGTCTCTTGTATCAGTCCTTGTAGTACACTCATCCTTTCTGTAAAGAAACTTCATGGACAAGGGTGGAGGTTTGTCCAGGACCCCAAAGACCCATCAATAGCACTGCCACTTCCTAACACTCAGTTCTCTTTAACCTTCACACTCTCCAACCTCCATTCCCACAAAGAGTAAGTTTTCTTCTATAATTGATTTCTGGAGTGCTTTCTATAGTATCCCTGTGGATCCCCAAAAGCCAATTTTTATTTGCCTTCATTTGGGAAGGACAGCACTCAACATCTTTCTGCAAGCCGACTCATCTCTTCCAATTTTAACTTCTTTTAACCCTACATTAGATCTTGCTGCATTTTAATCAATTAATTAATTTATTTGTTTATTTATTTTAAGAGATTACCGTTGAACCTCCTCCACAGGACCCGTTGCCTCCTGAATGCAGGGGGCGGGCTTTGGGGCCACCTCCAGGGGCTACCCGAGGCGCGGCGCGGCTCACTGCTTGCTTTGCGCCCTACTCGCACTTTGCATCTTAGGCGTTGGAGCTGACCAGGCCCGCGGGGAGGTAGCGGCCATGCATCTGCAGCCTGCTTCAAGGGTCCCAGGTGACCACAGAGGGAGGGGCGGGAATCCCGCTCAACCGCCTGGCTCCGCCTCGGGAGCCAGGGGGCGGGGCGGGAGCCGGGGGGCGGGGCGGGAGCCGGGGGGCGGGGCCGCAGACAAGGTCCCTGGGATTCCTCTGCAACCCACAGTACCACGGGCCCCGCTCCCAACAGGAAGTCTCCCATAACTCTTCTCCCTTTAGCTGTTGAGTAGACACGCCACGACTGTCTAACCTTGGTCTGATCTTAGACTGGTCTAACTGACCAACTGCTGACACCTAGAGCTGACTTGCAGAAAACTCTATTATTAATGTGAACTCTCTTGGTTTACTGATGGTTCCTATTTAAGGAATAATGGGGAAATACTGTGCTGGGTGGGTCCACTATTACCACTACCTTCCAAATAACGGAAGCAGCTCCTTTACCAGTGGCTACTTTAGCACAACAGGCAGAATTTTATGCTCCAAATACATAGAGCTTTTACATTTTAGCAAAAGAAAAAACAGTCACAACACCTTTGTAGTTGTTCATGATTTGGGTTTGTCTTGAAAACAAGATTTTTAACCTCTGGAGGGTATTAAATTAAAAATATAGCTTTTGCCATTGAATTGTTAGATTTAATTGAACTCCCTTCCTCCCCCCCATTATCAAGTTCCCTGGGCATTCAAAATTAGAATCAGATGAGCTATAGGAAATAATTTAGATGATCAAGCAGCAAAAACAGCCCGTCTTAAATTCCACTGAACCTAATAATTTCATAGCAAATATTATTTTCCAAAAGAAGATTTGTATCTTATTGTAAAGGATGCCTGATTCAGTGCACCACACAGAGAAAAACTTTATTGGACTGACAATTGTATTTTCAATTCCTTAACAAATTCATGGTATGGCCCAAATAACAAACCAGTATTACCAGAATCTCTGGGAAAAAAAAAAAAAAATCAAAACAACTACTTGAAATAGCACATCAAATGATTCATTGGGCAACTGACAAACTATAAGCTTTATGAAGCAATACTGGTGGGAAATGTTTCTAAGGCTGCTAAGGAAGCACTCTTAACCTGCACTATTTGTCCAAAATTTCACCCAGGGAAAATGTTTCAGACAGCTCCCAGACATTTTGATTTACCTAGTGGGCCTTTTGAGATCCAGCAAATGGATTTTATCCAACTGCCACCTTCTCATGGTTGCAACTAAGTCCTTGTCATGAGCAATATGTTTTCTCAATGGGTTAAGGCATTTCCTTGCTGGTGTGCTACTGCCTCAGCTGTTGCAAAAGCATTGTTACTAAAGATAATACCTGCTTGGGGCATAGCCTTGGAATTACACGGTGACAAAGGAACACACTTTACTGGCCACATCATGAAGCAAATATACTCTCTTTGGCTTCTGTTACAACATTTCCATTGTACCTACCACCCCCAGTCCTGTGGACTGGTGGAAAGAACAAATGGCATCAATAAAACACAATTGGCTAAATTTATGGAAACATTAAAATTGACTTGGCCTAAAGCAGTTCCTATGGTCCTATTGAATTTAAGAGCTGCTCCCTTCCAAAAACATAAACTCTTTCCCTTGGAGCTTATAACTGGGAGAACTATGAATCTGGCCCTGGCAGCATTTGATGTTCAATTAATTAAAGGAGATATTCTCCACTTTTTCAAGGGACTAATTAAGGTCAGGGACAAAAATCATGCCCTGGAGAACAATCTTTTCACAGCACACTCCTGGGAGCCAAAGAAATAAAACACAACCTATGACCAGTTCCTTTTGCTTATTGGAAGCAACATCTTCAAAAGGATTCCTTAAAATTCAGATGGAAAGGACCATATCAGGTACTCTTAACTAACCCTTTTGCTACAAAACTAAAAGGTATTGATTCTTGGATTCATTTTTCTCATTTAAAGAAAAGTGCCTACTCCCTGCTAGACTGCTGAATCAAAGGGAGAATTAAAATTAAAGTTCACCAGTAGTTGAAGCAGATGACATCTGATGCTGACAGCTTTCAGGAGATTCTGGGCCAGACCTGTATACCTAAGGTTCTTGCTCATATCAGTATTACTATCAGTACTGTCTTACTTATAAGTTGTATACTAGACTGCCTGTACATAGCCTCCAACAAAATTAGTCAGTGGCTCTGGGACTTAGAGTCAGATTATTTCTTTTCTTTTCTTTTAAGATTTTGTTTATTTATTTGACAGAGAGAGACAGGGAGAGAGGGAACACAAGCAGGGGGAGTGGGAGAGGGAGAGCAGGCTTCCCGCCGAGCAGGGAGCCCGATGTGGGGCTTGATCCCAGGACCCTGGGACCATGACCCGAGCCGAAGGCAGACGCCCAATGACTGAGCCACTCAGGTGCCCCTAGAGTCAGATTATTTCAATGAAAATTCCTACAATCTTTGGATTATTATTCCTCCTTCTTGCCCTTCTGTTAATTGCCTCCTCAAACAGGTTCACCTTATTAATCTTTGGATTTAGAACATACTGTAAGGATCCTGCCTTTACAGAAAACATTGTAACTGCAGTGTTAGCTATCGGACCTGTATTCTTTGCATGTATTTTTGACCAGTCCCTTTCTGTCTTGTAAATGAAGAAGATTTTTATCTTAATATAAGAGGTCAAATACCTGCTCTAGTGGTTATCTTTCCTTTCTCTTCTTAGTCTTTGCCTGGAAGGATAGCTCCTTTGTCCGCATAGCCAGTTTCCTTGCATATAAAGGAAATTTGATCAGTTGTTGGGTTTGTCATGAGAAGCCTTGCTCTATACATGAAACTAAAGATCCTCTCGTACATTTATTACCAATCTCTCTGTCATTCCTCCCCTAATGTCTTGTGCTAATTATGTAAAACATCATGTAAAATTTACCTGGACTCATTCTGAACTTCTTGCTTATCCATTCAAACCTCTAGAGATTTAAGAGGTAACATTTGTACAAATGAACATTAAGCTTGCCACGTATCCCAGATTTCAAGTTTCCCTCTGCAACATTTATGCCAATATAATTTTACTCCACCTGCGTATAACTATCTTAATTGCTTGCATCATTCAGACCCTTGGTTCAATCAATTTCGTTATGATAATTCCATGATCTGTGACCCATTGGGACTTATTTTTACTTATACATGGCAGAAAAACTTATAGGGTAACATTGCTTAAATTCTTATGAACTTGGAGGTTATGTGCAGTTGAATAACTGGTTATGTCTATTTCATTACCTAATTAATCAGAGACTCAGCTTTGGACATCATCCTTAAGTCTACATCAGAGATTAAAATGAGAATTGTCAGGTGGTGTCTCTGACAATGAAGGAATAAGATTTTTGAGAATCTTTTTTCCATGGTGGCTTGCTGGTATGAATGAATACATGCTCCGAAATGTATCTAAAAGTTTAGGAGATACTGCTGGATCTACTGCGAAGGCAATAGCTGCCCAAAAACAGTCTTTAAATTCACTCATTCCAGTTGTGGATAACAGAATTGCTCTTGACTAGGGCAAGATGGCATCTGCACCGTTGCTAATACCACCTGGTGTACTTGGATAAATTCTTTAGGACTGGTTGAAACACAATGATGCAAAATTAGAGAACCAAACCACTGGTTACAATAGGCATCTCTGGAAAGCTCTTGGTCTTTTGACTTACGTAATTGAATACCCGCAGGCATACTCTCATAGGCTAGAAGTATCCTACAATTTGGAATTAGTGTTTTGCTTGTGATTCTAGAGATTGTTATTATTATAAGACTCTGTTTCTATTGTTTTCACAGTACTGTAAAAATTCCATGCAGTAATGGTAACCCAATGTTTTGAATTGATTTGTAATATTTATTTGGTCAATTAAAGGAACTTTAGCAACATTTGTTTATTTCATAGGACGTGGCAACAAGCTTTCCTCCAGTTCAGTGCTCTTTTTGTTCAAATGTGGCATAAAGTTTTCCAACTATACCACTTTCCCTCCAAAGTAGAATGAGACACAACAGGAATGAGCCTTCCTGACAAAGAGGGATTAAGGAATCTTCCTGACAACCAGGGATTGAAAACCAAAAATGAGAAAACCCAATTCAAATGGTTGATCAGGGATGCTTTCAGGAAAAGATCTTGATCAAAATGGGAAAATGTGAAAAATGACATAAGTAGAGCCATTTTTAAAATAGAGCCAAATCAGCCATTTCAGAGGAACTACCTTGCACATCCCATTTCCTAAACCTTTGAACCGGGCCAAACCTCCAATATTCCAAAAAGTCAACAAGAATAAGAAAATCCTCTTTGAAAAGGCTGATAAAAGTGAATTTTACTTAGCCTAGTGACCATTTTCTCTGACCAATCAGTGCATGACAACTCTAGCCCTGTTTGTCAGCACCAATAATCTCTTCTTGAAAACAACATACCTAATCTTTTTTTGAGTACTTTGAGTACACCTTTCGAAGTCAAAACCCTATTTGGGTTTCTACCTAAATCTGTGTACCTTAAATTTAATTGATTCCAAGTAAATGCTTTGTCTCTTGAACAGGTTTCTTGTTTTTAGACTGACATCCCTATTAAACACCTTGTAAAGTAAGCAGAGCACTTCAAGTTATTCTCATTTTGAGGTTTAAAACAGGAATAACATTAAATAACATATATTTTAAGCTATAATGAAATAAAATTCACTTAGCCTGAAGTGTAAGATTCTTCACCATCAGTTCCAACTTTCTTTTTTCCAACTTTATTCCATAATCTTTTGCTAAGGATTATATGGTCTGTAACATAAAGAAAAGAAATCTTTCCCTAACACTTGAGACATGCTCGTGCCTCAGGCTTCCATTAATTTACCCATGTTGTCTGTTTTCCTAGAATGCCTTATTTTCCTGGGAAAATCTTACTCATCTTTAATCTGATTTATCATCAGGTTTCCTTCAAGTAGGATTAATTACTCATTCATTCATTCTGATGAGACTTGAAAATGAGAATTATTTTCTAATTCACTTATTTAAAATTACTTATCAAATGCCTTATAAATGCCAGCAACAGAGTTGGCAATAGAATGGTTAACAAAATCGGCATAGACTCTGCTACAAGTTCTTTGTATTCATATGACACTCTTTATGCACTGTGTTATGATATGTTGTGTACCTGTGAGGTGTTGAGGGGATCTACGGGTGAGGGGCTAGAGTCTCTTGCTCATCTTTGTATCTCCAGCACTGAGCATGGTACCTGCCAGGTAATAGTTACCTAATACATTTTTTTAAATTTTTAAATGAATATTTAGTGGCTTTCCCAGCCACATATATCTCAAAAATATCAAAGTAAGGAGCAACACTTAGATTTTCTAAGTTCTGTACTGTTCCCACTGTATTGTATAGGCTCCAGAAGGAATTCATTAGAGGTAACAATCATTCCACTCATCTACCTTTGATTTACAATATTTGTTTTTGAATGCACTGGATGAAAATTATCAAGGACTTTCAAACAACTAATTTAGCCCTTAGTGTAAAATAGGCACCTAAGGAGTTGCCATTCCCTTTTTTTGCTTAGAGCACATTGCTAATGAATTTTTAAATTGGAGATAAGTTCTCTGGTGGTCAGTTCCTCTGGTCCCAGAGGGAGATCAGACACTTCTCTCTTGGGAAAAAAAAAAAAAAAAAAGGATGTGCAATCCTAAAAATGTTCCCCACTAAGTGTGTTATGAATAAATATAGGGGATTATGAAAATGGGAGAGATAAAGTAGGAGGTGAGAGAATAAAAGTAAATCAATACAAGCAAGTCGAATAAGGGTAGGAATGTATCATAAAATTTACTCATATTACTCGTAAGTATCTAGCAAAGAACTAGATCTTTTGTTTATGCAAAATTTTGTGGAATTGAATTTCTTAGAAGGCTGACATTGCAGTGTTTCTCCCAAAGCTATTTCGTATATTCTGTGATTTATTTTTATATTTTTTCAGTGTCGAGTCTATCTTTAAATGTCCAAATCTGGCACTTAAGAGTTATATGATCTCAAGCAGTTTAATTAATGTCCCAATAAAATGTGAATAATGATGAATTACTTCAAAACACTTTCATTAAAAATAAATGGAATAACATAAATTTCTAAGAAAAGTACTTAGAAGCATTTACTATTTGTTAATTTATTATTTTGAAAATTATTATATAAATGTTCTTAATATTATTGATTTACTATCTTATTGTTATGACACATTTTTAAGAAAATTTCCTTGAGCACCCCACATAAATAATATTGCTTTTAGTTTCGTTTGTATTACATTAGAGGTATATTCTCTATAGCAGTTTTTATTATTTTAAGTTACCGAGTTTCTCTGTTTAATTTTTATAGTATACCTCTCCATCATATCCATTTTGCCATTAGTCTATCTTATTTATTCCTTAATGCCAGAACAGAATCTCAGTAAATCTCAATAAAAAGATGTGGCTATTAGTATTATTAAGCAATGTTTAGTCAGAACTTACTATATAACAATCCTCATTCAAAAATATTTTATAGTTCTTTCTCTCTCTCTCTTTTTTAGCATAAAACTGTTCTATCCATTTTCAACCTTTTTTATTTGTGAAAACTTAGACAAGCAGAGGTTAAATAAATTTCCCATTGCACCACCATTGTTTAATAATTGGGAGGGCTGGTTACCTGAACTCATGATTCTTTAAGTATTTTGCCACACTCCCTCTTGCTCTGTGTTTATGCTACTTTCTTAATTATAATAACCAAAGTTATTATTTTCAAGTGTTCATGCCATAAGCAAAAGCAAAGAAACAATCATACAAATAAACCAAGGAACATTTTGACTTATGTGTGTGCTTTCCGAGTGTTTGTTCAGAATTCATTCCCTCCAGTATTCTGCCCAAGAACTAACTGAGCAAGAGGAAAGAGTTCAAAACCAATATTCATCAAGTTTGCTAGATGTTGTTAATGACACAGTAAAGGAAAAGAAACAACACTGAAAATTAAAGATTGGTACTAAAACACAGTAAAATAAAAGTACTCATGGGTTTAGTTTTGTGCTATTAGTGGTTGAGTAATATTTAGAATTAATGAAATAACCTTTAGAAATCCAGTCTTAGATTCTAAACCTAAGTATATTGATTGACTCCCTTCTGTAGCTTTTGTTTGGTTATGTAATCATTGTCAGAAAGTCAGAATGACTTCATAAGAGTGGACTGATTTTTTTCATTTCTGTCTGAATTTTGTAGGATTACTAACTGGTATATGATAAAATGATTAGAAAAATCAGTTATCTTTTGAAATTTAAAGCAATTTCTATTCAAACTCATTCCTCAAATGTCCTTGAAACTGAAAGGGGTCACATAAAACTTACATTTAAATGGTAGAAGAGCTTTATGCTTTATCCTATGCTCTTACTAACTTCTCTTTAACGGTATACATGGAGAAATATTGAAACCTAAAAAGAGAAAAATAAATTAGAAAAGAGGGAAGAAATGAACTTTTATCACTTACTATTGTTTATTTTCTCCTCAAAGTTTCTTCTTCTTATTTTAAGATTTTATTTATTTATTTGAGAGAGAGTGAAAGCGAGAGAGATCACCGAGGGAGAAGGAAGGGAGAAGCAGACTCCCGGCTGAGCAGAGAACCTGATGTGGGGCTTGATCCCATGACCCTGGGATCATGATCTCAGCCAAAGGCAGACACTTAATCGACTGAGCCACCCAGGTGCACCCAAAGGTTCTTAATATATAAAAAATTAGAATGCAACTATTAAGGAAGTCCTTAGGTTTTTCAGATTTTATATTCTGGTATGCCTAAGTCAACTACATGAATACTTGTATGTATGCTTGTATGTACATACCTATCTGTATCACAGTTATTTTAAAAAGAATAAAACTTTTGTCTTTTGGCATTTGTTAAAGCACTTTAGATTTTATCATTCCCTGCTAAGTAGGCAAGATTAAAAATTTGAGAAAAAAATGGAAATTGGCAGTTTCTCAGGAAAAAAATAAATTATTAGGAAAATTAGGTTCATTTATTATTTTCTTTTCATGATTTTTTTGTATTTCATCATGATTATATTTTCAATTGTGGGAAGAAAAAATATATATTACAGAAATATATAGAGAAATATATAAAGTATCTATAAAAGTATATATAGAGAGAGATAATATGTACATAGAAATGCTATTTCTACCTACATCCATCCATCCATCCATCCATCATCTCTCTTCTATCACTATCTCTATTGAGAAAATATTAACTAGATTATCTTCTAGTGCCTGGAATAGATATTCAATGGTTAAATATTTAGATACCTGCAGTATAATATATGTTTCTAGCCACACAAAAATAAGCAAAAGCATCAGTAGTAAAGAAAAATTAAAAGAGAAGAAAAGGAACTTGTTGCCTGAAAGGCATCAAAACATGAATTTTAATAAAATTGGAAATTATAACTTAGGGAATTAATATTATGATATGTTGCCTAATTTATATTTATATTTATATCATAAATAATTTACACTCAGTTTATTGTGAAAAATCAATCAAAGAATGGATAATTTGTAATAATGTGACTAGAGCCTTTGAAGAAACCTTAGAAAAACAAATTAGGCCTGATTTCTGTGCCACAGGCTTGCTTCTGCTTGTAGCTATCATAACTACCAGAATTTGTTTTGGACAAAGAATTATGGAATGCTGCCTTTAATGATAGATTTTTCTAGTGGATTTAAATTTATTATTTAGGGGCGCCTGGATGGCTCAGTCGTTAAGCGTCTGCCTTCGGCTCAGGTCATGATCCCAGGGTTCTGGGATCGAGCCCCGCATCGGGCTCCCTGCTTGACGGGAAGCCTGCTTCTCCCTCTCTACTCTCCCTGCTTGTGTTCCCTCTCTCACTGTCTCTCTCTCTGTCAAATAAATAAATAAAATCTTTTAAAAAAAAGTTTATTATTTATTTTCCTGTGTAAACTCATATTAATGTGTTTGCTTCATCAGAGTTAGCAGGGAAAATGAATAGAGTGACAATGGGCTAAACATCTCAAACTCACATTTCACTGTTGCTCCAGTGGAGTTGACTCATCTCAAGTATCTATACCAGGACTTGTTCTATTTTCTATAATTCTCTTTTTTACCCCGTAGTTATATACGTTTTATAGCTAAATGCTGAGGGGCTTGCATACTTAGGGATAGTTATTTGTTTTAAATATCCCGGTGGTTGAACTGCTAGAAGCCACAGCAGCTGTCCTGCAGAATAAAACATCTCTAGGAAGAGAAGCTACTTACATGGCTACAGGGCTCTATACTACACAAAATATGCCTTTCTAGCAGTAGTTTCCAAAACTGGTGAAAAAGCAGAATTAAAAAAAAAAAGATCTATTCAGGACAATCTTCTGTGTGACATTCAACTGTAAAAAAGAAAAACATACAAATCGAAAAATAACTTTTGTGTCCTAGATAAGAATTAGTTCAATATCTTACTATGTTCAGTCTTATCTTGAGAATATGCATTATACTAACACATGTACTTTTTTCCTCATAAATATTTATGGCATATCTTATTTGTATACTATTGGGTATAAAGTTATTTAATATTAATGTTTTTTTCAGAATTTTTCAAACAGTAGAATCTATTTCCTATTTAGGATTCTTGCAGAAGCCTGAGTCTTGAGAGCGCTCTCCATAGTTTTACATCTTGTAAAGATAATATAATCCTAAAATCTTTGCAAAGAGACCATAGCAGAAATGTGTTCAAGTAAGAGAGACAAAGCTGTGCCATGGCCAAGCTTTCCCTGAGTTCTATGACTAAATATTCCACAATAATATACTCAAACAGGAAGCACCAAACAGAGGTATAAAGAAATATCGACAATCCCTTGAGGAACTCAAACAAAAATCAACCATCACACAGAATGAAGCAAAGAACAATCTCAGAGACCATTATTCTAATTATACTGGTTAAGGTTAACCAGTTATAGTGGTTAAATTTCTTATTGAAAATGAATTTTTATTGTTGGCATTTTCTAATAGTTAAACTTACAATTTCTTCTCATTTTCCCTGTTTACTTTCCAGGAAGATCTCCTCCATTCTCATGATTTCAATACCACCCAGTTCTCACGATTCCTAATTTTCCACAAGCCACATATAATACCATAGAATGAATGTTACTGAAGAACACAGAGGTCAAATGCCATTTTCATCACATCATATCAAGGGTACATACAAAATAACCCATCTTATCATACATGATTTATCATTGTTGATGGAGATTTTGAGCACTTAGCTGAGTCAGTATTTGTGAAATTACTCCACTGTAAAGTTACTTTTTATGACACACTTCGTATTTCTATAGTAGGTATCTCTATCCACATTAAGCTCAACGTGAGTTTATACTGATATCCAATTCTATTTATCATTGTATGGATCATTCTAGCTTCTTACTCTTGCTTATTGTGAACTCTCACTTTATCAGTGAGAAATGTGGTCTCTTCCATTTACACAATGATTCAATCCTTATACACAGGTGTACCAGCATTAGGTGGTACACTCGTACCTTGTTGAAAAGAAATTTATCCACAGTGTTTATGTATAGCTTCTTTTGCTTTGAGTTTTACCGAGTCCACACATTTCCAAAGTTACTTATGTCAGTATCTTATTCTCCCTTTCCTTCAGTTGAAATTGTTTCCCAGATCTGTTAATACAATGAGATTATTTTGCCACATCCTGCATTCCATCTGGGATTCACTGAACTCCAGTTTTTTTTCATTGCATGCATTAATGTTCACTCTTTGTGTTGTAAATTTCAAGGGTTATTTACAAATATATGATGTCATGAACACACAATGATAGCATAATAGAGAATAATTTCATTGCCCTAAAATATCCTCTTGAGACCTTGTAATCATAGTTATTTTAAATTCTGTCTGATAATTCCAAAATCTATTTCATATTTCTGAGTCTGGTCAGAAATATGACCAGACTGGTCTGGTCTGGTCCAAATATTTCATATTTCCAGTCTGGTCTGAGACTTGCTTTCCCCCCTTAGATTGTCCTTTTCTTGCCTTTTAGTATGTTTTGTAATTTTTTACTGAAATCTGGACATGCCATATAAGGTGATAAAAACTGAGGTAATAAGTCTAAGTTTTATGTTAATGTGGCTAGGAGTTGGGTTTTTTTTAGTTTCCTGTAGCTGCAAGTGCTAGAGACTTCAAGTTTCTCTAGAGCCCTTGTTTTGTGTGTCCCTTGATGCCTTCAGTCTTCTCTAATAACTCCTCCTTAATTAGAATGTGTATTTTTGGGGGTGCCTGGGTGGCTCAGTCAGTTAAGTGACTGACTCTTAATTTTGGTTCAGGTCATGATCTTAGGGTCATGAGATTGATCCCTGAATCAGTCTCCAGGGTGGGTGTGGAGTCTGCTTAAGATTTTCTCTCTCCTTCTGCTCCTCCCCTGTTCTCTCTCTCTCTCTTAAAAAAAAAAGAATGTGCATCAGGGAAATCCAAATCAAAACCTCAATGAGATACCACCTCACACCCGTCAGAATGGCTAAAATTAACATGTCAGGGAACGACAGATGTTGGCGGGGATGTGGAGAAAGGGGAACCCTCCTACACTGTTGGTGGGAATGCAAGCTGGTGCAGCCACTCTGGAAAACAGTATGGAGGTTCCTCAAACAGTTGAAATTAGAGGTACCATTCGATCCAGCAATTGCACTACTGGGTACTTACCCCAAAGATACAAATGTAGGGACCCGAAGGGGTACATGCACCCCAATGTTTATAGCAGCAATGTCCACAATAGCCAAACTGTGGAAAGAGCCAAGATGTCCATCGACAGATGAATGGATAAAGAAGATGTGGTATATATACACAATGGAATATTATGCAGCCATCAAAAGGAATGAGGTCTTGCCATTTGCAACGATGTGGATGGAACTGGAGGGTGTTATGCTGAGTGAAATAAGTCAATCAGAGAAAGACATGTACCATATGACCTCACTGATATGAGGAATTCTTAATCTCAGGAACAAACTGAGGGTTGCTGGAGTGGTCGGGGGTGGGAGGGAGGGGGTGGCTGGTCGATATACATTGGGGAAGATATGTGCTACGGTGAGCGCTGTGAATTGTGTAAGACTGTTGAATCACAGATCTGTACTTCTGAAACAAATAACACAACATATTTTAAGAAAAAAGAAAAAGAAGGAGATAGCAGGAGAGGAAGAATGAAGGGGAGTAAGTCAGAGGGGGAGACGAACCAGGAGGGATGATGGACTCTGAAAAACAAACTGAAGTTTCTAGAGGGGAGGAGGGTAGGGGGATGGGTTAGCCTGGTGATGGGTATTAAAGAGGGCACGTTCTGCATGGAGCACTGGGTGTTATGAACAAACAATGAATCATGGAACACTACACCAAAACAAATTATGTAATATATGGTGATTAACATAACAATAGAAAAATAAAAAAAAAAAGAATGTGTATTTTTCAGCTCCTTAGATTGTGTCCACTGTTATGCTGGAAACTTGTTGTCAGATTGGTCTTGCATAGATGCAGGAGGGTTTCTATCATTTTAAGATTAAATCTCATTTAGTGGGATCATGTCCCTGGGTTGTGATTTTTTAAGTATTTTTAGCTCCATTCCTCCCTGTCTTAGGTGAGGTAGGAGAGCTGGAGGGGTCTGGATTCAGGGAAAAGCCCTTTCCCCAAGTGGGATAAGGCATGTAAAGTGTTTTTCCTAGAGAGCAGACCTTTTTTATGTAGGACATTCTGGGCTTATTCACAATATTTATATACCCCAATTCTACCAAAGCCATTAGGAAATCTTTCTTGTCTCTTCAGTGTTAAATGCTTGTGGGGTTCCTGTAGGTTAAAACCACAAAATTTGGTAGCCCCTGTAAGACTGTATTCTCCAGGAGATTCTCACTCTCAGTGTAGCCCACATTAAGGCCTCCAGCCTTTCATCCAAATTACCATAAGTGTTCCTACAAGTTTACGGTTCCAGAAGTTTCTGCTCCAGGTAAGCAGATCTCAGCTGTGACTCTTGTCTCATTCAGGTTTATTTTCTGGATTATTTACCCTGTGACTTCATTTCTTTGATGGGTCCAAGAAACTTTGTTATAAGAATTTATTATGGAATTTGACTATTAAATTAATTACGAATTTCTAGATACAGACTGTTTTGAAGGAGAGGATAAACATCAGTTATGCCTAGAGAAGTAATGAGTCAAGATCATGACAGTCATCAGCTTTTTCCTTCTTATCCTTTTTTTGTGGATTATTTTGCTGCCTTTATTATCCTTTTGCCACCTTGGAAACATGCCATGATGGAAACAATTATAGAAAGAATTCTGGTTTTGAGGACAAAAGGTCTGGTGTTTTGTTTCTGTCTCCCCACCCCTCTCCTCCCGGCCCCACCCTTGCCCCCCTGTAACTTAATTACCATGTGGTCTGCTCCAAAATTAGCATTTGGGGGAAAAATGATTGTAGAAGCTGATTTAATAACTTCAGTTAAACAATTGGGGACTAAATGAAATTATTTATTATTACAAGTTAAATCTGTAGCATATAATTCCTAAAATAAGCAGTTAAAAATTTATTTCTCAGTGAAATATTTTAAATCATTTTTATAAAAAGGCAAACTTATAGACTCAAATTAGATCTGAAGTTAAAATTATGATAACTAAATTTTATCTTAATTTCAAATAGCATCCCTGTTGCATTTAAAAATAATTGCAGAAGATATTAGCATTGTATTTAAAAATTGCTCTGAATTTTCTATTATTTTCATACCAATTACATATTTTTAAAGAACAAATTCAGGCTTGTAAAATGCTGTAAAACGGGGCGCTTGGCTGGCTCAGTCGTTAAGCGTCTGCCTTTGGCTCGGGTCATGATCCTAGGGTCCTGGGATGGAGCCCAGCATCAGGCTTCCTGCTCCGTGGGAAGCCTGCTTCTCCCTCCCCCACTCCCCCTGCTTGTGTTCCCTCTCTCGCTGTGTTTCTCTCTGTCAAATAAATAAATAAAATCTTTAAAAAAAAAGAAAATAAATTTGTTTATAAAAATAAATAAAATGCTGTAAAACTTAGAATAAACAGTAAGTTTCATCAATCCTTTTCAAAATTTTATTTGCTAGCTTTTGGAAATTCTTTAGCAATGCTTATCAATTTGCCTTTTAATTTTGTTTGCTTCAAATCAATGTTCATCTATAATTTCAAGCTATGCAAAAGCAATAAGATGTTACAACTGATTGAGGAATAAATTGCAGCTGTTCCATATCAACATTGTCCATTAAGTTTCAAATCTTATCCCAGTAACCAATATATTTTGTTATTTGTATCAGCTTTAATAATAGATCTGGTATAGGGAAAAGTATCTAGTCTTTAAAGGTGTTTTGTGTCTGATAATCTTGTCTTCTGATTTCCTTAGCTGAGCAAACATAACAATAATGAACAAAAAAATAAAACCACAGGCCATATTTTTAAATGTATGTATCAAGGTTCCCTGCCTCCAGGTGCTGTTTGTGGTTGCCAGTGGGCCAGTCAGCAAATAAAAAGTGAATTACACTATAGCAGTTGTGATCCGGCTTTTGTGATTCAATGTTTGTCAGCATAGTTGTTGGGGCTGTTTAAAAAAGCCAATGAAGAGAATCAGCAAGGCTTGATTAAATTCCATCACAGCCATAAAGGGCTTGCTACAGGCTCCTGTGACTGTGTGATCATGTTCAATAATTGTGTTAAGCAACTGGTTCCCAGCACCAGGCTATGAATTATATAAACCTAGGATAAAGATCATGTGTAGGGTGTCACATTATCTTTCTTGATCATTATTAGGAGTTTAAATCTTTCTTCTGTGTTTATGATGGAATGTCTCAATTCCTGAAGTAATAGCTTTAGTCAAAATTTCTTTCTATTTTCTTTTTCTTAATACGTTTACTTGGAAAAATAGAAAAATTGCCCCTTGAAAAAGTTACTGAATCCAAAAACTTTGTAAGAAATAAAAGTCAATGCATTATTATTTTGGAAGTCCATACAGTTACAGAAAAATAATCTGAGCTGCTATGACTTTCTCTGAACTAGTTTTTGAATAATATAAAAATATTATAAATAAATGATAATATTTAGTATCCCTCACAATAACTTTTTATATGATTTTTTAATTCAAGCATCTCAGGTGGAAATTCTAGTTAAATAAGGGCTACTGCATACATATTTTTCTCTTCTACTTTTTTCCTAAGATGTAATTAAATGACTTTATAGAAATACACAGTATATAAATTTGTAATAGTGAAAATCATTAGAAAGGAAACAAAATTAGAAGAAATTTCAACAGATTGCAGGAATATTAAATGAAGATAGGGGAGTGGTAACTGATGCAGTAAGTTGGCAGAGCTATAGCTTAGTATACATACGCAGTTTTCTTCAGAGAAGGCAGTGATTCTGCCCAAAGTAGTCTTGGAAAGGCTTTATATTTGGAACCACTAGGAATATCAGAGGTTAGTCATGAAGCTGAAAACCAGGGAAGTTAATTGAAGTTACACAAAGTAGTTATACTACTAATTCCACTCCCTTTACCTCATAATGAGAATGCCAAAGAGCTGTGAATCAACACTCTTTCATAAAGAAATTGAATGAACCCACAGCAAACACTTCTACTTTCTGTCTGGCAAAGCAACCAACTCCTAGACTAGACAGAAAAAGTGGAAAATGTTAGACAGATCCTGCCCACATATAGAGAGTTCCTTCCCCCAAATTCCAGGCATCATTCTTAAACATGACTAGACTGTTCTGGATCCAAGAAAGTTAAAGAAAATCCACAAAATGAAAATCAATTAAAATGATTTAAGAAATAAAATCTGTAACTGAAAAAAATAGAAACAATTCCAGGAGCAGAATAGAGTTTTTAGAGATACTGCTACTCCGAGAGTACACAAGGAGGCATTAAAATCATAAATGAGAAGGAGTGTTACAGAAATGTAACAGTAAAAATGCAAGGAAAAATATTTAAATTAAGGGGTAAACTTCCAGTTTCAGTTTTTATGTGTAAAAAGGCTTGGAATTATCCAAACATAACAATAAGAAAAAAGCTGAATGAACTAAACATCAACAATTTTTATTAGACTATCTGAAAACTAGGTTCCGAGGATAAAATCTCATGCTGGTATCTGAAGAGATAGATGTATCAAAAGCAAGTTTTTAAAAAGATTTTAAAATTTTAACAGATTGGTAGAATGGGTGAACCTCTGTCCAGACTAACCAAGGAGAGGGGGCCTGAAGAGAAGAGACACAGTTTATCAATATCAGACATGAAACAGGGGACATCCCTACTGATCTATTACCAAGGACAGTATGGCAATTCTAACTATTACCAAATGATCCAACAGTCATGTTCTACAACCCTTGCACAGTTAAGTTTAAAATATTTATGTCTCTACTAAAATTACGGTGAATGTTTATGGCAACTTTATTCATAATTGTCAAAAACTGGAAACAGTAGGTTAATAGAAGTCTTCAGTAGGTTAATAGATAAACTGTGGTACATTACTGGAATGGGATATTATTCTGCAATGAAAAGGAAATGATCTATCAAGCCACAAAAATGACACAGAAGAATATAAAATGTAAATGTATACTGGTAGGAGAAAAAAAACAGTCTGACAAGGCTACATGCTGTATGATTTCATTTATATAACATTTTGGAAAAGACAAAACTATAATAAGTATAAAAAGATCAATTGATTGCCAGAAGTTAAGAACAGGTAAAACACAGAAGATATTTAGGGTGGCAAAATATTTTGTATAATATTGTAATCAAGAATACTTGACATTGCACATTTGTCAAGAACTATAGAACTGTATAACACAAAAAGAAAACCTTAGTAAAAGCAAATTCTAAAAAATTGGGAAGTTATGGAAAAAAATGCACCGTGACAAGAAAATTCACCCATATCATAAATATATGAAACAACTCTACCGAAGTTGGTGGGTGAAAGCTGTGGACTTACATGTATTTTTGAAAATGAATATAGTCTGTAAGACTGAAGGCAAAATTAGTTTCTCATAAGGATTGTAGTTAATAAAGCTGTTTTCCATAGAAGTATGGGTTAATATTTGTGATACTACTCTACATGTGTACTGGGAACTGAACAATTAAGTGAAAAGGGTGGATGATATTAAGAACCAGTTTCTCGGGGCACCTGGGTGGCTCAGTTGGTTAAGCGACTGCCTTCGGCTCAGGTCATGATCCTGGAGTCCCAGGATCGAGTCCCACATCGAGCTCCCTGCTTAGCAGGGAGTCTGCTTCTCCCTCTGACCCTCAGCCCTCTCATTATCTCTCTCTCTGTGTCATTCTCTCTCTCTCAAAAATAAATAAAATTAAAAAAAAAAGAACCAGTTTCTCATTGTTGGAGGAGAAATTTACAGCTAAACAAGGAGAAGAGAGTAGAAAAATCAATTCAGTAATAGGTCAGAGTTGGATACATTATTAGGAACCCACTTAACATAGAAAAATGGTATTGTATAAAAGTATTTATAGAACGTGTATATACACGTTAGTGTACACAAACACACACATTTTTGTTTTGCTTGTCATTTTATAGAATTTAAAAGAAACACCCAGCAGCAACAAGCATGTCTACTCCCAGAGCTTAGTTTGTAATATCCATTCTCTGAAAAATGTAACCAGGGCTCCATGGAGACATGGCTGATTCTAGGATAGAGATAGGAAATAGACAAGATGGGTCTGGAGTACCTTTTGCCAGAGAATAAGGAAGTGCTCTTAAAAGAAATCATTGATGGGGTATGTCAAAAGGAAGTTGTCAGAAGCCAACTTAAAGAGTTCTGAATGGCCAAAGCTGGAACAATTTCAGCAACAAAATAAAGCAGTATTGTACTATAACCCAACATATAAAATCAATACCCATGAATCCATACTGATATAAAAAAATAATTGAGTAAATTAATAAATGATGAAAAGAGAAAAATCTCCTATGCAGAAGAATACCAAATACTTTACTTAGATTGATCCCAAGAGAGAGGAAGCATAACTCTTTACTCTTTAAGTGTGAGCTGTAGATGTTGATTCTCTTCCAAAGAGGACTGTGTGGAAAGGATTAAGAATGTGTAAGTTTTACAGTAGAGAAAACTAACAAACACTACTTCAGCTGGGTGATCAATGTCATCAATGGTCATAAATCTTGGATAGTATATACCCCTGATATCATGTGATGAAAATCACATTTTACCTATATGGTCTTCCTGTCAAAAACCCACGGCCCCATGTAATAATGAGAGAAATATCAGAAAAAAGTCCAATAAAAAGGCAATGATAAATTATTGGGCTAGTATTCTTCAAAATTGTCAAGGACATCAAAACCAAGAAAAGTCTGAGAAACTCTCCTAGCCAAGAGGACTATAAAGATACATAACACCTAAATTTACGGTAGTGTTCTGAATGAAATTCTGTGACAGAAAAGAGGATGTTAGGTAAAAACTAAGGAAATATAAATATACTATGGTCTTTAGTTAATTAAAAAAATGTATGATTCCAATAATATGGAATTCTGGAAAAGACAAAACCATAGAGACATTAAAAAAATCATCGATTCCCAGCAGTTCAGGGGAGAGTGTGAAGATTACCTAGGTGAAGCACAGAGGGGGTTTAGGACATCAAAACTATTCTGTATGATAGTGCAAATTTGGATATATCACATTATGTATTTGTCGAAACCCATAGAACTTTACATCACAAAGACTGAAACTTGATCTATGTAAATTGAAAAAAAAAATTGGGGGGAGGTTAAAAGATTCACAGTAAGGAACTACAGACTATGACAAGAGGAATTAATTGTGTTATAACTGCATGAAACAACCACTGTGTAGGTGTGAGGGAAAAAGTGCTGACTTAAGTAACTACTGAGTGCAGTCCATAAGAATAAAAGAAAAACTAACTGCATATAAACAAAGTACTCGTTAAACGAATGTAATGGCTTGTTGATAGTATGTTCCCTCAATATGATGTGATGAAGTTGACCAAGTTGTTTCCTATGAGCATAAAGATATACAATTCTGATACTACTATATATCTGTATGTATATATATGTATTATATATTATAGGTATATAGGTATTATATATATAATAGTATCAGAATTGTATATATATAATTACATATATATGGTGTATATATATATATGTATATATATATATATATATACTGATACTATTTTATACTTGAACAATGACATAAATGGAAGACAATGGGAGCTAGATTTCTCACAGTTGGAGTGAGTGTTTATAGATTAGCTGGTGGAAGCTAGAATAATCCATGTGGTAACGGATTCAAGTTGGAGACTCAGCATAAACTCACGTTTAATGTAATATAAATACATTGCTTTTTCTGTTAGCTGAGAGGGCCTAAAAGCACTGACACTCTAGTGACAATGAGCATGCCTAGTCCCTAGAACTTGACTTCTAACAACATTCTCTAAAACAAGGAACTGAGGCTTTTTGGAAAAATGGCTGATTCTAGGACTGTGGCTCAGAATATACAAGACAAGCCTGGAGCATCTTATAATGCCAGAAAGGAAGAAATACCCCCCCACAAAAAAATAAGAAAAGGAAAGAAATAAGTGAAGGAAGTATGTCAAAAGGACACAGGAGGCAATTTAAAGAACCCCAGTGGCTAATGCTGAAACTATTTGTCAACAAAAGTAAAATAGTCTTGGATTATAATTCAAAGTATAAATTAAATACTCATGGCTCCATACTAACATAAACAAATAATTAAATAAATTAATAATGAGGGTATTCTATAATATACCTGTTCAATACTCCTTAAAACTGTCAAGAATATCAAAAACAAGGAAAGTCTGAGAAACTATCACAGACAAGAGAAGCCCAAGACAATATGATGGCTAAAAGTGTAATATGGTATTCTAGATGGGATCTTGAATGAGGAAGAGACATTGGATAAAAACCAAGGAAACTAAATAAATTATGTAACTCAGTTAATAATAATACATTGATATTGGTACCTTAATTCTAATAAAAGGCACCATAAATTTCTTTAAATCTAAATTTTTCTGTCAATTGGAAATATTAAAATATTAAGACGATTTTTAAAAAGTAAAGGAGAGATAAAGACATTCTTGGCAATAAAACTGAGGAATTCCATTGCCAGGAGAACTGCCCCATAAAACACTTTGAAGAAAGTTCTTGAAGTAGATAAAAAATGATGTAAATTAGAAACTTGCATACATATAAGGAAAAGCATCAGAAAAGGAACATGTGAAGTAAAATATAATCTTTTGATTTACTTATACTTAAGTGCCCTAAAAATAACTTAAGTAAAGCAATAATTGTGACAATGTATTGGATGTACATAGCATAGCAAAATTGAAATGAATGTCAGCGATGTCATAAGGGATGAGAGAGAAGAATTGTGATTATTTTGTTAAAAGATACCTGTGCTAGGAGGTACCTATATAGCTCAGTCAGTTAAGTGTCTGTCTTCAGCTCAGGTCATGATCTCAGGGTCCTGAGATCGAGCCCTGCATCAGGCCCCTTGCTTGGTGGGGAGTCTGCTTCTCCCTCTCCCTCTGCCTGCCACTCCCCTTACTTGTTCTCTCTCTCTGTCTCTCTCTTTCTGTCAAATAAATAAATAAAATCTTAAAAAATAAGAAAATAAGAATAAATAAACTAAAAGATACCTGCACTAAATTTGAAGAAGTATAATATTATTTGATGATGGATATATATTATTTCAAAATATATACTGTCAATCCAGGAGGAACCATCAAAAAAAATTTTTTTAATGTATAAATGAGATATTCAGTGAGGAGATTAAATAGAATCGTAAGAGTTGCTCAATTAAAACTAGAGAAGACAGAAAAATAGATTAAAAAGAAAAGCCAAAAGCAATAAACAACAACAAAAATAACAAGATGGCAAATTTCAATCTGATTGTATCAATACTCACTGTAAGTGACATGCCAGGTAAATGGCTGAAATTGTCAGGTTGAATTAAAAAGTGAAAACAAGATCCAATTATATGCTATCTACAAAAAACAACTTTAAATATAAAGACATAGGTTAAAAATGAGGTAAAAGGATGGAGAAAGATATACCATGGTAAAACTAATCAAAGAAAGTAGAATTTATATTAACTTCAGATAAAACGGACTTCAAAACAAGGAAGATAATCAGAGACAAAGGGAAATATTACATAGAGATAAAGGAGACTATTCTTCAAGAAGATATAATCATCCTAAATGTGTATGCACGTAACAACAGAATGTCAAAATACATGGTGCAAAAAAACTGTTGGAACTGAAAATAGGCAGACAAATTCACAGTTATTGTTGGAAATTTCAATGCCCCTTGCTTATCAACTAATGTATCATATAGGCAGAAAATCAGAAAGGATAAAGATGACCTAAATTGCACTCCTAGTCAGCTTTATCTGACTAACAAGCGAATTTCTTGTTTTTGCTTGAACCGCTATGAAAGTCTGGTGAAGTCTATGGATGCCTTAGAATAGTTTTAAAAGCATACAAAAATACATCAAATTATAATGAATATCAATAATATTGAAATGTAGTTGACAAATTATTACAAATATATTTGATATATGTTTCTTTGCTAAAACATTAAATAACATTTAGTAATTGATCTGACAATTATCATAATTTAAGGTAGCAATGAGTGTAAAAGATATTTTGAGGTACCTATAACAATTTTGATGGCAGTGACAAAGCCTCACATCTCAGGTACAGCCAATACTACTCTGGTTTAATACCTACAATCAAAATTGAATGTAATGCATAATATTAATTAGAGGTTAGTGAAAATAAGGAAAAAACCCAACCGTTTTAAATATTTCTCATTTGAGTTCACAAATCCTTTAAAGTTTATTCATGAACTCCAGGTTAGGAACTCCTGATCTAAAATCTCTTCAATAAGCTGAACATCATCAGACTAGAATTGGCCTAAGTTAAATCCTAAAGTGACCCTGACAGTTCAAGATGTAAAACTATCTTTTTTTTTAAAGATTTTATTTATTTATTTATTTGAGAGAGAGAGAGAGAGAAAGAGAGCATGAGAGGGGGAAGGGTCAGACGGAGAAACAGACTCCCTGCCAAGCAGGGAGCCTGATGCAGGACTCAATCCGGGACTCCAGGATCATGACCTGAGCCGAACGCAGTCGTTTTAACCAACCGAGCCACCCAGGCACCCCAAGATGTAAAATTTTCTATCTTCGACTTTCTAGACTCTAGAAGTGCCTACTCTGCTAGTTGGAGTCTCCAAGAAAGACTTCATGAGCCAATGGAAGTTATTTATAGGTTTAACTGGTTTTCAGAGTGGTTAATACCTTAATGTTTTCTTAATAGTATTATTATTTTAAAATGCTATATTGATCTAAAATGAATACTTAGAAATAGGAAGAAAATAATTTTTCAGTGATCTATGTAAATTACAAATGTAACACATATGATAGTCTTACAGGCTTTATCAGTATATTTAAAGATTTCCATTATTTCTCTCTGTTCTATTTGCCTTTTGTAGGCTCTCAGAAACTTGAGTTTCAACCTATTTTACTAGCAGGCATATACATACATGGAATTATCTTATAAAGTATCACTAAATATTAGTATAATAAAAAATAACTTTATACTGTAGTGGGAACCTAAGATTTGTCTTTTTTTTTTTTTTACTCTCAACTAGTTTGTGGAAGAATAAGAATGCCAGTTTGAGACATATTCTTAAGGAAAAAAAATAATGATTCATTAGCCTACCATGGATAAACAGCATTATATTAAAAGTACTGATTTTTGAGGGTTTTGAACCAAGAAAGAAAATATGTTTTTGTAGAATATGTAGAATAAAATATGTTTTGTAATTTTTGCTAAAATATTTAATCATAAGAACAATTGGTCTCTTTAGATTTAGCTCCGGTGTATGTACTATATGAGTGTATTACATGCTGTGGCTTTTGAAATTTGAAAGATGAAAGGTGCTTACAAGCACAAAATGCTATTATGTAATAATGTCACTTTTTGTTAAAACTAAATATAAATGATGCTCTTGGCCTGTTATTTTCCAGTTGTTGATGAAAACCAATTCTATTTTATGTAAATAGCATTTATGTTTAATAAGAGTAAATTCAAAAGATATTTTTAAGTGGTAGTTGTTCAAATAAGTGAATGAGAGTTTGAGAAAAAAGCAACATTTGAGCAATTATTAACCTTTTTCTAAGAAGGAGAATTGCATATATGAAATCCATTATTTTATTTTTATCACATTTTGAAATAATTTATCTTCCTGTTTATAACTGTAAGTTTACCTGTTTACTCAGAGTCAAATATATAATTTTGATGAACAATTTTTTATATAAGACAATGCCAAGTAGACTATTTTTAGACTAAGCAAACTATTTCACTTTTTTAAGATTTATTCATTTATTTATTATTTTTTATGTTATGTTAATCACCACACATTACATCATTAGTTTTTGATGTAGTGTTCCACGATTCATTGTTTGCGTATAACACCTAGTGCTCCATTCAGTAGTGCCCTCTTTAATACCCATTTATTTTAAAGAGAGAGACAGTGGGGGCACGCGTGAAGCCTGGGGGAAGGGCAGAGGGAGAGAATCTTCAAGCAGACTCCTGGGCTGAGGCTGAGAGTGGACCTGAGGCAGAGCTCAAGTTCACACCCATGAGATCATGACCTGAGCCCAAGCCGAAAAAGTCCAAAGTTCAACCAACTGAGCCACCTAGGCACCCCAATTTCTTAACTTTTAAATTTTTCTCATTGACGATTTCTATCAAGAATAAAAAATGGAAAATTAAACATAATTAGGAATTGTATTTAGACCTTTCAAGAAGAAAACAATACAAAAATACATATTGATATAAATATGGATACAGATATCAATATAGTTATATTCATGGAAGCAAGCTCAGCTATATCTTCAGTAACTGAAAATATTTTATAGAACATTTATACAAATTCAATATTTTACATTTTCTCTACTACTTGTGTTTTAAATAATTACATAATTTAGAAAAAAAATACAATGTATCAGTATGCCACACATTGCTATCACTTTCTGAGTATGCCACCACTAAATAAACAGAGATTGGGAGGCAATACTCTCAGTTGCCACACCCTGTCTTTTAGTTTCAGTTAGTTGACTGCCTGCCTTTAAGACAGCCCCAACACCTGATGCTGGTCCTGCATGTCACAAACCTGTTCTATCTGAAACTGTCTTTAAGGACATCTCCCCCTACAAGAATAAGAAATTCTATAAGATGAACACCTCCATGGGGTGTTTAAGCTAGTGGCTTGCAAACACCCAGAATCATGGGAAAAGAGGGACCAGGAACTAAGCAAGTTTTAAGGTAAGTTAATGTAGTATGAATTAAAACTGCCCCTGCATAATAAAGAAGGTAGCTACAGAAGAACTACCTGTACAGGCACATGAACAAAATATTTGGGATAGACAATTTCCGTATGGATGAAGAAAGATCAAGTTCTATGACTTGAGCTTGCCTACTATGGAAGAATTTGGAATGGTTTGGTGCCATGGCTCATAATAAGCTGCTGCTTCTGTTCTATAACATAATAAATAATAATGACTTTGCATGATACATATTGATATAATATATAATAATTGTCTTAATTGTTTTCATACGTTTACATTTAATTTTCACAACAGTCCCATATTATAGTTAAGAAGTTCTTTGTTGCATGCTTGAAGAAATGAAAACTTTGAGGAGCTAATTAAATCTTTATCGATGTCAGGTCTTTTTGCAGACCCCACATCCCCCAATGAATTAGCAAAGATTGTCACCAAGGCCTTCCAAATAGGTTCAGAAACCATCTACTTCTCACTATTTCTACCACTAAAACTGTGATCTGAACCACCATCTTTTATGGACTGCAGTCTGGACCATTAGAACAGTTCCTATTAGTTTCCTTGCTGAAGAACCTTGTCTTCTCCTACCCTCACACAGTCTATTCTCTTTATAGCAGTGTTATGGACCAAATGTTTGTGTCCCTCCTAAATTCCTATGTTGGGACTTAATCCCCAATGTGATGATATTCAGAGGTGGGACCTTTGGGAAATAATTAGGTCTAGAGGAAGTCCTGAAGGTGTGACACTCATGATAGGATTAATGTCCTTATAAAAAGAGAGAGACGCAAGATCTCCCCCTCTCTCTTTCTCTCCCTCTCTTTCATTCTCATTCTCTGCCTCTCTCTGTCTGTCTGTCTGTCTCTCTCTCTCTCTAGAAGATACAGTGAGAAGAAGCCATTAGTAAACCAAGAGGGCTCTCACCAAGAACCTGATTACGCTGGCAGTCTCATCTCAGGCTTCCAGCCTCCAGAACCGTGAGAAATAATCGTTTATTGTTTAAACCACCCAGTCTATGTTTACAGCAGCTGGAATTAAGACAAGTGTCTAGAGTTTTAAAACCATGATAAGCACTTTGGCCCATGAATCAAATGATGAATCTTGGTCGCTCTTCTGAATTTCTAATCTCCTACACTTGTCCTTTTGCTCTTCTCAAGCCTTCCCTCGATTCCTCGTACCTGTAGTTCACTCTCCTCCTTCAAAGTATTTACACAGATTGTCACTTCTTCCTAGAAGAGTCTTTCCCCAAATATCTGCAAGTCTTCCCTTGCTTCTTGCCTTTCTCTACAAAAAATGCCTCCACAATCTGTACTGTCTAACTTTCTCAATCTGTGTATTCTTCTTCATATTTTATTACCATTTAAAATGCACTGTTTTTGTTTTTATATTATCTTATTCTCCCATCAGGTCAACAGATTAGGGACTTCATGCACTTTATTCGTTGCAGTACTCTCAGCTCTTAGAATAGTGCCTGACATTGTTGTTTCTTGATGAATACTTGTTGAATGAAAGAATAAAAGTTTGCTTGATTCAACTAGCACGTGTGAGAACCTGAATTTGTTCCTAGGTTTCTCTGATTTCTAACCTACGTGAAACTGAATTTATTTTTCAACTTGTACTTCTAAATATTCAACAAATATTTCTTTGGTGCAACTAGCCTGCAAGGACAGCAACAAAACAAAATAAAATCAAAACAGACTCGAGCAACCTCATCAGATTTTATCCTGATATTTAAGCTGCTCCAGAATGGTTAAGTTTAAGTGTTCTTAATTTGGCAAACCTGAATGAGATTTTGTGACTCAAAATATTATAAACAAAGGAGGTAATTGAAATAATCAAAATAATATAAGTGAACTATATAGATCTAATACCAAGTATTCTGGACATGATTATAACTACTTATAATATCACCTACACAAGTGTGGAAATAGCAAGAATATAAAACAATTTGGGATGGGGAAAATAGAAGTCACAGTCATAGATAGTCACATATTTTGTTTTTTACTCTAATCTTCATTGGATTGGCCTTTTCCCTATATTGTAATATTCCTAGGAGGAAAGTACAATGATTTACTACTTATCAAGCCTTTATGAAATTATCCCACCCAAGTTTCTAATTATAAGAATCAGGTGTCATAACCACTATTGTATTAATCCACCTCCTGTTACAGTTTTGTTTTTTGTCTACCCTGTATCTGCTTTTTCTTTCCCCAAATTGTGTAGTAAATGTCATAACTAAGTGAGATATGCCTTTATGTTTATGAAAAACAGCAAGCTTTTATCTGTTTTATTTTGTAGACCTATGCTCTTAATCTTATTGTATTTGTAGTGTTTTATTTTTAAAATTTCTTATACATCGCGATCTTTTGTGGTAAGCTACCTTGTATTCAGTTTTTATTTTGTTCCTTGCATGCCTTGCCCAAGTCATCTTTTTCCTTTGATTGCCTTATCACAAGGACATAGCTAGGATGCATGTACCAGTTCTCCAAGCCCGGGGCTTTCCAACATATTTTAGTACATTCAACAGACTAAAGTATATTTTACATTATCTCTCTATATACAGGCACACAAATTTGCAAAACTGATAAATATAAGGAAAACCATCTCTCATGAAAAATTAATAACCTCTACACATATGATTCTCTCTCTGTTTCCGTCTCTGTCTCTTTTTGCAAATTAAGTAATTTTTAGAACATATTCCCAAAAGCAAAAAGAAATTGCTTTGTTTCAAAGCCACCTTTGTTCTTAAGAATCAACTCTTATCCTTAACAGTTGTAAATAAGAGTTCATGTTTAACTTCAATAAGTAGAAAATTTCACTCAACTATTTTTGAACTACTTATTTTTTTCACTTGATAATTTGTATTAATAATTTAAATTAATGGGATTGATTAGTTTCTAATTCTAGATTTACTCCAAAGAGCCAGTTAATAAAATCTCAGTTTAGTGAATTCTCAAAAGTTTTTAGAAAGCAATTTCCATGTAGACCTTTGGACATCCATATTCTTCCCCATCCCTGCTACACATCAAGTTGGAAGATGCCGAGGACTCATTTGTGAAATCTTCTATGCTATTTTAAGGTTAAAGTTTGGGTTCATTAGTAATGAGTATTCATCCCCAAATTAATGCATAACTTCAGTATGCCTTTTGATGTAGACTTTAGATTTATTTTTTTAAGTTTTTATTTAAATTCCAGTTAGTTAACATACAATGTAATATTAGTTTCAGATGTACAATATAGTGATTCAGTAATTCCATATATCATTCCAGATATCATATAACAGTAATTCCATATATCCAGTGCTCATCACAAGTGCATTCCTTAATCCCCATCACCTATTTCACCCATCCCCCACCCACCTCCCTTCTGGTAACCATCAGTTTGTTCTCTACTGTTAAAAGTCTGTCTTCTTGGTTTGCCTCTTCCTCTCTTTTTTCTCTCCTTTGCTTGTTGATTGTTTCTTAAAGTCCAAATATGATTGAAATCATACGGTTATTTGTCTTTCTCTGACTGACTTATTTTACTTAATATAACACTCTCTAGCTCCATCGGTGTCATTGCAAATGGCAAGATTTCATTCTCCTGTATGGCTGGGTAGTATTTCATTGTATGTATATACCACAACTTCTTTATCCATTCATTAGTTGATGGACACTGGACTATTTCCATAATCTGGCTATTGTAGATAATGCTGCTAAAAACATCAGGGTGCATATATCCCTTTGAATTAGTATTTTTGTATTCTTTGGGTAAATACCTAGTGGCGAAATTGCTGGCTCATAGGGTAGTTCTATTTTTAAATTTTGAGGAAACTCCATACTGTTTTGCACAGTGAACATACCAGTTTGCATTCCCACCAACAATGCAAGAGGGTTCCCCTTTTTCTACATCCTCACCAACACCTGTGGTTTCTTGTGTTTTTGAGTTTAGCCACTTTGACAGGTGTGAGGTGAAATATCAAAATAGAAAGTTTCCCATAGCGAAGGAAATAATCAACAAGACTAAAAGGCAATCTATGGAATGGGAGACAATATTCGCAAATGACATATCTGATATAGGGTTAGTATCCAAAATGCATAAAGAACTTATAAAACTCAATACCCCAAAAATAAATAATCCAATTACAAAATGGGCAGAAGACATGAATTAACATTTTTCTGCAGAAGGCATACAGATGGCCACAAGCACATGAAAACATGCTCAACATCACTTACGATCAGGGAAATGCAAATTAAAAGTACAATGAAATATCGCCTCACACTTGTCAGAATGACTTTAGATTTAGATATTGATTAAACTTCTTCATAAAAGAGGAATGTATTTAAGAATACACTCACTGTTAGTTGAATTCAAAAGGTCAAGAGAGCAACTGTCGGGTGGTAAATTATTTCAAACCAAGATATTCTTAAAGTAATCTTGTATGCATATTCAGGTGTGTGTGTGATAAAAGTGAGTAAGTATTTTTGAAAACTCTTCCTCTGCCATTTCTCCTCTGATTAGAGAAACTGGCAAAATGTTAGTCAGAAGGTTGCCAACTTGTTGCAATAGAGAGAACAAATTACAGCCATGAGACTTGACTTTATGGCATTAGTCTAGCCTACAATTCTTTTAAATTCTGATGAAATTCAATTTTTCATGCACTGACACTGATGGACGGTTCTTATTTTTAGACCAAGTGCTGTAACAACAAGTCACCAGTGTTAGAAGTGCCCTGGCTTACATGGTGGCGTTACAGCTTTGATTGAGATTACTCCTGACATAGGTCAGGCAGAGCAGTAGACTGGGTCGTGCTGTCCTGGCAGCTGGCTTCTTTCTTGCCCTTGTGCTCTAAAGAAATACGAACCTAATTCAGACCACGCAGCATTGTGGTGGTAATCATTTCTAATGGAGTATGGTTACAAGATGTTGCAGAAATACATATATATCATTCTACCCTGGTAATATATCTTCTTTCCAAAGAGCAAACAGTGCCCTATTTAACAAGAATGGCTACATTCATCTTGATCCGCCTTGGGTGTTAAACTTTGCATGGTTGCTGAACTGATTTCCTAAACAAAAAGCAGTAGAATGCTAAAGCATGTTGGAATACAAACAAACAAAAGCTTTCTACTTATATCATAGATCTTTCTTTAATTTCCTGGTGAGTATTCCATCATTCATAGAATAAATGCTTTTGTTATGCTTTGTTTTACCTGGTTTTTAAAGATACTTAAATACTAATGATACCTACAATTAGAGGGGGAAGTATAATAAAAGTCATTAAAATACTTTCACAAAATTTAACTTACAAGTATTACAATTACTTCCTCTTATTCCGACTATAAAGGAGGCAACAGGACAGATGGTAAATGCAGTCTTAACCTGTGTCAGAGAAGGATGGCTACCTACTTAAAACTCATTCTCTTGGGGCGCCCGGGTGGCTCAGTCGTTAAGCGTCTGCCTTCAGCTCAGGTCATGATCCCAGGGTCTTGGATTGAGCCCCGCATCAAGCCCCGCATCAAGCCCCGCATCAAGCCACACATCAGGCTCCCTGCTCTGTGGGAAGCCTGCTTCTTCCTCTCCCACTCCCCCTGCTTGTGTTCCCTCTCTCGCTGTGTCACTCTCTGTCAAATAAATAAATAAAATCTTTAAAAAAAAAAAAACTCATTCTCTTCATCTTCCTTAGTAACACAGCACCAATTTTACTTCATTTAGCAATGTACCAGCTAAAAACAAACAAAAAAAGGGCACCCCCCCAACAAATCCTATATTTTGTTGCTTTCATTACCACGAGGAATGAATGAATTGCAAATGGAAGGCATTGGTTAAACTTCTTGAGACCACCTTTGAAAGGGGCCCAGTTTAGCTAGCAAGTCCCTTATTTCCCTTATGTTCTTCCTCCTTCCTCCTCCTGTTTCATTAACCCTAGAAATGATACTGGATCTTCATAAGGATCTTGTGATGGTGAGGTAAACTCAAGTAGAAAAGTCATGTACTAGGAATAGCTAGGCAGAAATACACAAGGAGCTGCTTTAGGCTGACTCCCTCTTGATTTCTTTATGAGAGAGAAATACATAGTAATCTGTGTAAGCCACTGTTATTAACAGTCATCTACTAGCAGACTTTTTTTTAATATTTTATATTTTTAATTTTATTTTATTATGCTATGTCAATCACCATACATTACATCATTAGTTTTTGATGTAGTGTTCCATGATTGATCATTCGCATATAACACCCAGTGGAATGGGGTGGCTGGGTGATAGACATTGGGGAGGGTATATGCTATGGTGAGCGCTGTGAATTGTGTAAGATTGATGAATCACAGACCTGTACCTCTGAAACAAATAATACATTATATGTTAAAAAAAAAAAAAAAGAAGAAGAAGATAGTAAGAAGGGAAAAATGAAGGGGTGGGAATCAGAAGGGGAGATGAATCATGAGAGACTATGGACTCTGAGAAACAATTAGGGTTCTAGAGGGGAGGGGGTGGGGGATGGGTTAGCCTGGTGATGGGTATTAAAGAGGGCATGTATTGAATGGAGTACTAGCAGACTTTTATTTCGACATGCTATAACAACAGATTCTGAGAATAGGATGCATTTACTCTTTTATCTACTCATGAGAAATTAGATTTTCTCAAAAATTGTCCATACCCACCACGATACAAAAATTATGTTGCCAGGCAGAAGAATGGCATCTAAGGCCTGGCTCTGGGTAGCAATCACGACCTACTTTCTCCCCATAGATAGTTATATATTAACTATCAGTTAATTCTTTACCTGGGATTAAATTTCACTATGTCCAATGTAATAAGATAATTCACAATATCTCTTGTGTACATGAAAATTATGGCTTAATTGGAAATTTTGGATGAGAAAATATCTGCTTTCTTTAAAGTGAGGAAGAGTCACCAGGGCAAAGATCACATATTGGGAGGACAGCAGGACAAAGCAAACTGGAAGCTTTGGTTCCAACTTAATTATTTGTTTCTTGAAGATTTTGTTTGTATTGTCTATCTTAATTAGTAAGCTCTTGGAGGGCACAATTCTATACATTGCATAGGTTCTGTGGTTAGATATGTCCTTGGGATAATTATCACTCAATATTTGAAACAGTTTTTGCATATTTGGTAAAAGGGTTTTTATATTAGCAAATATGTAGATTCAAAAATATTTAATCATGCCAGGCAAAGTGACAATGGCAGCAGTGTAGTTTATGAATATCCCTAAATCATCTCACAAAATATAACATGACAAAATAAGCAAAATAACAAAAGTTATTACAGCCAACATATGCAATAAAACCAAGTGATAGGATAACTCCACGAGCCCCAAAATACATGCAGAGGAGTCTAAATCACTGAGTAATAACATCAGGAAAGTATTAGAAAGGGATATCTGATGGCCTAATCATAACTTTACAAAAATATATCCAAAATCTTATGCAGAATATTGTAAAACACTCCTGAAAGACACAAAAATAACTTAAGAAAATGAAAAGCTATATCATGTTCTTTTTTTTTTAAGATTTTATTATTTATTTGACAGAGAGAGACACAGCGAGAGGGGGAGTGGGAAAGGGAGAAGCAGGCTCCCCGCTAGCAGGGAGCCTGATGTGGGGCTTGATCCCAGGACCCTGGGATCATGACCTGAGCCGAAGGCAGACACTTAACCATCTGAACCACCCAGGTGCCCCACGTATATCATGTTCTTAAATAAGAAAATTCAACACCATATAAATGTCAGTCTTTGCTAAGCTAATTTAATGCAAAACTAATAAGAATACTGTTAGTTTTATTTTTATTTATTTGTCTGTTTATTTTGAGTCAGGCAGTCAGTTTGAAAAACAATATATCAAAAATAACTAGGAAAATATTTAAAAAGAATGACAAAGAGAGTACTATTCTTAGCAAATGTTTAAACATTTAAGACCTCAATAATGAAAAGGAATACAATATTGGTATACTAACAGAGAGCAGAATCAACAGCAAATAATAGGCAAAACAAGTTCTATATATAAATGTAAAAAATGCAGTGAATTTAGTTTTTTTTTAATTTGTAAGAAAAAATGGTCTTTCAAATAAACTTTAAAAAAACACTGGTTTACTATCGGAAAAATATATATTTGAACACATTTTCATAATCTACAGAAAATTAATTCCAAATCAGTCAGATATTTAAATCCAAAAAACCAAAATATTCAACTAATACAAGAAAACATGGATAAGTTTAAGTTGAGAGTGGGGTAAGTTTTTCCTAGTGATGATTCAAAATTCAGATACAACAATAGAAAGATTGATAAATTTCACTTACAAGCAGACTTTTGGATAGCTAAAAGTACCATAAGCAAATTTTGTTAGTTTTTTTAGAGACCAAGGATAAAATCCTTACTATGTAAAGAGGTTCTAAAAATTGAGAGAAAAAGCCTGAAAACTTGATGGAAACAGGTAAGAAATAAGAGCAGTATTCACAGAAAAAGAAATGTAAATTGCCTTACTAATATATTTAAAAAGACCCAACCTCATTTATAGTAATAGAAATGCAAATTAAAACCACACTCAGGAGAGTATTTTCTATTTTATAGATAGGTAAAATTTCAATGTTGACCACACATTGCAGTTAATACTGTGGGTAAATATGCTGTTTTATACATCACTTCAAGGAATACAAAATAATTCAACCAGAGGGGAATTTAACACTATGTAGTAAGATTATATATGCATTTATCTCTTGATTCAACAATCTTTGATTCTTAGTAGAATTTATCCCAAAGACACACTAGAAAAACAAACAAACAAAAAGACAAATGTGCAACTTATTAGAGTGGAAGAATAAACAGAGGAACTAAGAGGGAATTAATTGACTATGTTATGAAAAAAACATTCAATGTTCTATTATATATCTTAAAAAAAAAAGGAATGCAGAATGTCTCTAAATACTTCTATGGAAGAATTTCAGGTTATATTTTTCTAGTATAAAATTAGAGAGAGAAAAATGTCAGACTAAGTTTCCCCTTATCTAAGACAAAACTTAATATATAGTTACGTTCAAGTTTCATTTTGCCTTTGATATGGAGTAATTGCATTTTTAAAAAGTTTCTACTGGTATAAAATTATGTAAATTGTATATGCAAGTTTAAAATCAAATCAACAAAATTAGATTTATATGGAGACGTGTATTTTCTATCTTTGACCTTGACAGCCTTTTCACCTCTTTTCCTTTAATGACAATTTTATTATGAGAAGTTCTGTGGCCTTCTAGGAGTTTAAATACACAAACAAATATGTAAATGTATGTAATATATGTATATATATATATGGTGTGTGTGTATTGTATGTGTTTGCACATGTGTTACATTGGATGTATAACCACGGAAAAAATAATGATTAATTCTTTTTCAGTTATAAAATGTGCTTATTTGTAAATGCAAGAACATATTCAAGAACAGTTTATCTCAGCCATGGTAATCATAGTAATACTGCTTGTTATATATGTGGCACTTTTCTTTTTTTTAAGATTTTTTTTTATTTATTTGAGAGAGAGAGAATGAGAGAGAGAGCACATGAGAGGGGGGAGGGTCAGAGAGAGAAGCAGACTCCCTGCCGAGCAGGGAGCCTGATGCGGGACTCCATCCAGGGACTCCAGGATCATGACCTGAGCCGAAGGCAGTCGCTTAACCAACTGAGCCACCCAGGCACCCTATGTGGCACTTTTCTAAGCCCTTGATACATATTAGCTGAAGTAGTACACTAGCCCTATTTAATTAGAACTGTTATCATTACGCTTGAATTTACAGTAAATGTACTGAGGCACAGAGAGGTTAAGCAATTGTCCTGATGTTACCATACATGGTAAATTGCAGAAGGAGGATACACACAGGCACTCTGGGCCACATTCCCAGTCCCTAAACACCATGCATACTGCGCATATTGTAATGGGTACAATTGGCCATCTTCACTGTTGGCATTTTTAGAGAAGAAATTAAGAATCTTAAGAGAAGTCCCTATTTTAAGAAAAAAGAAAAAGAAGAAGATAACAGGAGAGGAAGAAAAGGGGAGTATGTCAGAGGGGGAGACGAACCATGAGAGATGATGGACTCTGAAAAACAAACTGAGGGTTCTAGAGGGGAGGGGGGTAGGGGGATGGGTTAGCCTGGTGATGGGTATTGAGGAGGGCACGTTCTGCATGGAGCACTGGGTGTTATGAACAAACAATGAATCATGGAACACTGCACCAAAAACTAAGGATGTAATATATGGTGATTAACATAACAATAAAAAAATTAAAAAAAAAAAAAAAAAAAAAGAGAAGTCCCTATGGGTAGGAAGAAAAAGTCCTCAAAACAGTGACCTAGAACAGGAGCACTCTTCTCCAGTTTCCCAAGCAATGATGTATTCACAGAGTTTTGGAGACTTTGGCAGTTGGGAGTAACTCCAGAGCCCATTGAACAAAAAGAGGAGAGTTTGACAATGACGATATGCTTAATATGCCTGGAGACTTCTTGCATAATTAGGAATTACTTTAAAACACACTATTAAAAAAACACTATTTGTATTTTCATAATGGGAAATACACTAAAAAAGAAAAATGGAAAAAAATTAAATTATTTTCAGTATCAAATTCTTGCAGTAGTGTTGGTATTATTATTCTGGGACATGTGTAAAGTCATAGGATAAAGCAAATTAGTACTTATTAGGTATCATCAGGAACTGCAATTTCTGACATAGGAGAAAGGGGAATACTATGTTTATTAGTTTCCTACGGTTGTTGTAACAACTTATCACATTTTTTTGGTGGATTAAAATAATAGCTATTCCCTAAAAGTTATGTAGGACAGAGGTCTGAAGCTTCACTGGGCCGGAATATCTTGCAAGAATTAGTTTCCTCACCTTTTACTTCTTCTAGAGGTACATTCCTTGGCTTGTGATCCATTTCTCCATCTTCAAAGCCAACAGTGTAGCATTTTGCTTCATTGGTCACATTGTTTTCAAGATCTATAATTTAATCATTCTTTGGCTGATTAAAGGGACCTAGACCGGTTGGCTAGGTCCCTGTTACTATATATAATATACACAGGTTCTATGGGTTAAGACCTAGGTATCTTTGGGGTCATTATCTAGCCTACAACAGTCTGCCTTCTGCCCCAAAGATTCACACACAAACCATGTACAAAATACCTTCACCTTTCCTATCATCCTCAAAAGTATAAACCTATTATAGTATCAAAATCAACATAAATATGATCATTTCAAAAGTCCCAAATCTCATCTAGATAATAAATCAGGTATAGGTGAAACTTTGAGTATGACCCATCCTGGGGAATATTCCTTCCCATCTAGGAGCCTATGAAACTAATAACAGTTATCTGTTCCCAAAATAAAATGATAGGTTAGGCATAGAAAAACAATTACAGACATTTCCATTTATGAAAGGTGAAACGGCAAGGAAGAAAAGAGTCACTTACTATAGTAGTCTCATTTTTCCAGAGAAAGCGAATCAAAAGTGTGTGTGTGTGTGTGTGTGTGTGTGTGTGTGTGTGTAAAAGAAAGAAAGAAAAATAGAGAAAGAGAGATTTTAAGGAATTGGCTCCAGCGAATATGGGAGCTGTCCAGTCCAAAATCTGCAGGGCAGGCCAGCAGATTGGATATTACAACTTGAGGCCAAAGGCAGTATAGAGCCAGAATTCTTTCTTCCTTGGCCCTCAGTCTTTTTTCTCTTAAGGCCTTCAACTGATTGAATGAGTCACACTCACATTACGGATGGAAATCTAATTTACTCAAAGTCTACTTTTTAAAATGTAATCTCTTCTCAAAAAAAATATCTTCACAGTGACATCAAGGCTGGAGAATCTGTTTCCCTGCCTTTTCGAGCTTGTAGAGCTGCATGGTTGTTTTGTTTTGTTTTGTTTTATTGTCTTGTGGTCAAGATGTGTTCTAGCTGTGTAAACCTAAAAAGCTAAAGCAGAGGCCAAGATGCAATTATAACATCTAGCTAATTGTTTGTGGTTTCCAAACATCAATTCCTTCTAAAAGAAATAATGGCTCTTGAGAGAGGTGATTTACTTTAGAATAGTGGTGAGAAATATACAAGATGAATGTGGGACATTTTGCTACACCAGAAGTCAAAGATGCTATCAAAGACAATTGAGTCATATCAAAAGGACTCAGAGGCCAACTTAAACAGGTCTGACCTAACCAGGGACAACTGGCCACCCATTAAAATAACTTCCATGGAGTGAAGTACATTAAATTAATCAATTAATGATAATTAAAAAATTAAAAGTCACAACTAATTAATCACCTTTAAAGGCTACTGAGGAACCACTAATTAGAGAATTGGTTAATAAAGGAAAAAATCAAAAATTTCCCTCTATAAATAGTGAAAGAAAACAAATATTTAATGAAGAAAAGTTGCTATTTATAAAAATACATTAGCTAACAAATAGTAGAATATAAATTTGAACACTGCCATGTTGCAAACCTTGATGAAAGAGAAAAAATTATGGCAATGATCACTAATGACCATTATCATCACAAAAGGAGGAATGTTTTGCATTATGTTCATTTTAATGGAAGTTCATAATACCATCTGTGTAGTAAATATAGTCTACATCTGATCAAGACCCTGTTTCCAATCACCAATTTATAAGAAATTCCAGTGACAGAGTAGGACACCAAATGATCAAAGAAGTCAAATTCAGATATCATGATAATTCTCAGGATAATGATCCTATATTTTTAAAAAATAAAAATCTATTACATTTATATGTTCTATCAATAAACTATTAGAAAATGAAATTTTAAGATCCTATTAATAATAACTTCCCAAAATATATAAGATATAGAAATTTATTTACCATATGTGCATGATCTGTACCATGAAAATTCTGGGGTATTGTTTAAATAATTTAAAACCCTATGATCTTATGATTAAATTTCAGTCTTTTAGTGGGCATGTGTCCCTGGTCTGTGACCTTCACTAGTGTTTCTGACCTTTTTTTTCTCCCTCCCCTGCTTAGGTGAGACTAGAGGGATCTGGAATTGGGTAGTTGCCTTTCCTCCTCTGTGAATTAAGGTTCTGTTAAAGTCATTTTCACTGGAGAGGAGACTTTTGTTATGGAGAATAAACTCCTATATTTCAAAGTATATTTCCTATCTCCACTTTCCCTGTTAGTCTTTTGGTAATTTTTCTTGAAAATGACGGGGTACCCGGAAGTAAAACCCACAATAATGTGGGCCAGTAAAAAGATCAGTGATGGCCAAAGATCAGTGGGGAAGAAGGGATGAAAAGTTGGAGCACAGGTTATTTTTACAGTGGTGAAACTGCCATAATGGTAGATACATGTCATTATAAATTTGTCCAAATCCACAGAATTTATAACACCAAAAGTGACCTGCCTCTAAGCTATGGACTTGGGGTGATGATGTGTCAATATAGGTTCATCAATTGTAACACACATATTACTCTGGTAGGGATTGTTAATAGTGGGGGAGGCTTTGCATGTGTGGGGGAAGGAGGTATAGGGAAAATGCATCTTCTGCTCAATGTTGCTGTGAACCTAAAACTGCTCCAAAAATGTATTTTAAACAATTTTCAAAGTTAAATTTTCTTACATAATACAAATTTTTATAGGTAATACAAATGCATAATACAAAATAAAGATAACTGAAAAGTAAAAGAAATTTTCTCACATGTTTTCTCTGCTTAACACACAAATATATTCATAAATTCATACCTATATAGAGAAAAATATTCCTCTATTAAGAGCACCCTTATACTTAATAAATAAAACATTTAAGTGATTGACTAGATTGATATCATTTGTTTTGCTAAAGTCATTGTATTGATTGGGTTTTGACAAACTTTATTTATTGCCTAAGATTTTCTAAATAGTGGATTATTCTAATCAGCACATTGGAAAGATTGAATTTTTATATTCATAAATCTGACCACATTAATATTTTCTTCCCAGAAATGGTAGTAATTTCAGGAAAGATATTTTTTCTTTGGTAGCATTAATTCTCCTATGGCACACAGTATTGCAAAATAGAAATAATATTGTTCTAAGTACTCTACTTTTAAGAATAGATTGATGAAATCTCAAACTCTGTATTTCAAAATGTTTATTCTAAAGGAATCTGTCAGATTGAGGACCTGTGATGTGCATGTTTGGATTATCTTCAATTACTCATCTCTCTTAATTGTTTTAGCTGACCTTGAAATTGCCTTGCTTCTTCTGAGGCTATGGTTGTTATTTTTTGCTCCAGTGTTCCTGTGTGGCATTGGGCCTGTGTGGGAAAATATCCTTGAGAACAGATGTACTTGAAGTGATTTCAATTAACTAGAAGACTTCCTTCTTTATAAAATGCTTAATCTAACATGTGGGCAAATAAATCAAACATGAAGTAGGAGGAAGCCAGAAAAAAAGAATGAAGTGGAAGAGGGCCTTAGTAAGAGCAAAATAACATATTATTGTGAGTCTACTTTCTGGGTAAAATCAATAATAGCACACTTAGCCTACTCACAGATACATGAGTTAAAATTAATGGAATTTTAATAGAAAATTGCATGGGCAAGGTTTTTGAAGAGAGACTATTCAATATTTTAAACTGGCATTTCCCTAAAAACGTTGTTAAGTAGCATTTGCTTATTTCTTATGAAATTTGAGATTTTCTAGCTAATGTTGGGTTACCTTTCTAATATTTGAACTTTGGCCAGAACATATGGAGACACAATGACAGTGCAGGGCTAGAGAGAAAAAAGAGCTAAATGAGTTCAGATATTTAAACCATGACTAAAGGAGAGGTTATAGAGAATAAAGAAAGGGTAGGCCCTGCATAAAGAATAAGAAGGAAAAAAAGAAAAGTCCATTGGACAAGTTCAAGTTGTATAAGGACATGTTTTTAGCTTCTACATGTGATATACAGCTCCACTATTTGTCATACCATCAAACAGAAACAAGGTCCTCCATCCATTGTCCTACCCAACACAAGAGCTTTTTTAGAATGAAGAAATTTCTAACCTCCACTCTTCCCTGTAAATTAATGTTCTAATTCAGAGGTAGTCAAATTATGTGGTCCACAGCATAAATCTAGTCTGACATTGGTTTTTACATTTTTATTTTTATTTTTTTTAAGATTTTATTTATTTATTTGAGAGAGAGAGAGAATGAGAGATAGAGAGCACGAGAGGGAAGAGGGTCAGAGGGAGAAGCAGACTCCCCGCTGAGCAAGCAGCCCGATGCGGGACTCGATCCCGGGACTCCAGGATCATGACCTGAGCCGAAAGCAGTCGCTTAACCAACTGAGCCACCCAGGCGCCCCGGTTTTTACATTTTTCAATGGTTGGAAAATATAAAAAGAATACTAATAATTCTTAATATGTGAAAGTGATATTAAATTCAAATATCAGTTTTCATAAATAAAGTTTTATTGCAATATTGCATGCTAATGATTTTATGCTAATTTTCTATGGTTGCTTTTGCATTACAACAACAGAATTAGTATTTGCCACAGAGACCTTATTATTCACAAGGCATAAAATATTTGTAATCCGTTCTTTTGCAGAGAAAATTTGACAACCCTTGTTCCAATTCAACAAAGGACCTTGCTAGGAAGCCAAAACTTAGACTCTTAAATATGGCTAGTTTCACATTTTATAGGCCCGTTCATCATTTCCTCCTTAGCTAAAATTAATTCTCATTTGTATGTGTTTCTTCTGTCCTCTCCACACCAGAATACAGTCTTTAGGGTAAGTTCTAAGCTTCATATGTATTCTGGTCATTTTTTTCTCGTCAATATTTCTGTAGCCCTTAGAGTTCATAGACCCTCAAATAGTTTAAGCAGGCATATAAATAGCATATTTGATGACAATGAAGACCATCCTTAATGGCAAGAATGAATTATTTCTTTCTATTCATAATTTCATCATTGATTTTTAGATCTAGTTCCCTCACAAAATGAGTCTGAATAAATGATGAATAAAATGGAAAATTTATTTTATTATACTTCATTTGTTTGTCATGTGTGTGTTTTAATTTTTTTCCAAAAGCAAGTTGTTTCTTATCCTTTACTATCTTCTAATATTTATTTCCTGAGTTCTGATGATAACTATGTTATCAAAGTAATTTAAAAGTATAAGGCAGAGTAGGAAATTATTAATTTATATGTCCAAAGGCTTCTCCTGTGGTCCTTCCATTCTTGAATTAAAGAAGAATGATAGACTAGGGAGAGTTCAACACCCATATTGATTCTCTAGAATAAACTGGTGAGATGTGAAGAAAAACACCTTTCCTAGGTTTTGTGCACTGTAGGGTACATTGTTTCCAGTCCTTCATTGATCTAAGGGGTTGAGTGTGGCCAACGTGTCAAAATTAAATTTTTCAGGCCATTTTCATCCTTATGATGGGTAGCACTGGAGAAAAGAATGTGGTTTTTCCTCATAAAATATTGGAAATGAAGGTATTAGAACATTAGCAATACATGTGATGAAAGATGAAGAGTAGACTAGTATTTAAACAAGGTTCCTTTTACAGTTTTCTAAAAATACAAGTAAAGGCTTGAGCTTGAAATAGAACAAGTAACAGGAGGCAGAAAATATGGTTTTATCCATACTAAAACGGGGTTGTGGTGGCAGAATTTGCACTTAGTACTTAGCCACATGTGGGAGCATTTTCACCATAGCTTCCTGAATCTTGTACTTGTGCCATGATGGACTAAAACAGGATATTGTACAAATTGATATATTTCTTGAAATACTACCAGAAAGATAGAGAAATTACTTTTTTGAAATTACTTTTTCCCCCAGAGAGTATTGAATTTGAGACTGCACATTCTGGAGGGAAAAACAGTAGTATATAGCAAATGCAAGTTAACTAAATAGAAGTAGGAAAAAATGTCCTAGTGAAATTACTGGTTAAACTTTGTCTTTCCTTTAACCTGTTCTTATGTATACCTGGTTTTGAAAGGAAATGGAGACAGTTCTGAAAAGGGAAGGAAAGTCTGCACAGGGACTTGTTGAAGGCTATGGCACTTTTCTGCCATCAGGGCCTGATAATCTGGTGAATTGTGTACCTGCTCTTGGACAGGATTTAGGATGAATAGAACAGAAAACGTAGAGAATATTAGGCCATGGATGTGAGAAAAGGACTTTGAACTGTGGTAACTTTAAATCATTCAGATGATAAAAGCTGAACACTAGAGACATGTTTAAGCAAGGCATAAAAAAGTTTAGGAAGCCCTGAACTCAGACTGTTCATGAATTTAAACCTCCAGAGAGTAATGATTTCTGTGTGGCATGGTTTTACTTTTTTTTTTTTTTAAGGTTTATTTATATATTTGAGAGAGAGAGGCGTGAGCAGGGGGTGGGGAATGAGTAGGGGCGAAGGGCAAGAGAATCTCTAGCTGACTCCACTAAGCAGTGAGCCCCATTGGGGGCTCCATCCCAGGACCCTGAGACCATGACCTGAGCCTAAATCAAGAGTGGGACACTTAACTGACTGAGCTACCCAGGCACCCCTGGTTTTACTTGTCTTTAAGAGAGTACTGAGGTTGATAGTCATGTGTTAGCAACACTAAGATGCTGCTCACTTCCTGTTCATACTTGCAAGGCTGGTTGGTGAGATTAAAACCTTATGTATGGGGGCGCCTGGGTGGCTCAGGCAGTTGAACATCTGCCTTTGGCTGGGGTCATGATCCCAGGTCCTGGGATTGAGCCCCACATTGGGCTCCGTGCTCCACAGGGAGCCTGCTTCTTCCTCTCCCTCTGCCTGCCACTCCCCTTGCTTGCTCTCTCTCTCTCTCTCTCTCTCTGTCAAATAAGTAAATAAAATCTTAAAAAAAAAACCTTATACATACACCCTGAAAACTGGTTATTTTCAAAGTTTAAGATAAGCGATAAATAACTCAAAGTATATTAAGATGACATTTGACCTTTGAGCTCTACTTCTTGTATTTGACACCCCAAGGGCAAGGAGCCTCTGGAGCACCTGGCTCTGTGAGGGTTACATTGACTTTTTTTTTTTTTTTTATATTGATGTATCAACCTTGGTTCAAATTCTTGATATAGCTTTTTAAAAATTATTTTATCCTCATAATAGTCTATGAAATAGGAATTACTGTAATTCTGAATGTTGTAGATAAGATGAGGTTTGGAAACAGGAGGTAATTTTTCCAAGGTCATAGTAGCAGCAGTGGGTTAGTCAGAAATTTTGATGCACCTCTTTCATCCCTTTGTCCAAGACTTTGACTATTATAGCATTTTACTGAAAAATAGGGGACCTAGAAAGGCAGAATTATAAGGACAAAAGAGGACTTTGGAGAGGTCAAATTCAACATACTTTTTTTTTTAACAAGAAATTTGAGTTTGGTGAGATATTAAGTGACTTGTTCAAGGTTGGGTGGATGATGCAGAACTAGAACCCGTGTCTCCTGAATCCTGTGTACTCATCTGACTGTATAAACTACTTATATTTGTTTTCATAACAAAATATTTCTTCTTCCATCGGGCATCATTATTCTAATGTAGGTAACTTTCAGGATACTCAGTATCTACAGACCAAGTAATGTAATTTTACAAAGTGTTTATGTAATGATTACATAAATATATTTTAAAATAATTACATAAGTTTTCAGTGAATCTGTCTTGCTGTTGTTACTGGCATAGCAAAATCTTAATCTCTATATAGCTGGTTAAGGAGGTATCATTATAAACTATATTCAAAGCTATCCAAACACTCAAAAGTAAATTGATTCCTATGCCCCTCAAATCACCAATCTTGAAACAAAATCAGAAACTTGGCAGGATGAGCTTAATTCTTAAATGAAAAGACTCAAACACTACAATCTGAACTACAGACCTTTAAAGCTCTCTCAGGAGTTTTAATTAAGAATAATGCTGTTCTCTTCAGGAAAGAAAGACACACTTTAAAACTTTATGAAAAAAAAAAGCAATAGACCTTAAATCCATGTGAGAACTCAGAGAGAAATACTACATACTAATCCTACTGCTATAATTGAAGCTATTTTGAAGATTTAATTCTCACTCCCTTTTTGCCAAAGGCTAATGCTTTTGCATGCCAATGATAAGGTTCAATACCCACATGAGCTCAGAGATGTCTTCCTTGGGGCTTTAGGAAGCAATGCTGTAGATAAAGATAGAATTGCCTCTATTATATGAAGAGGAATTATGTATGCAATATAAAATGCTTTTCTCCTTTTAATTATCCCTTTGCTTTTTATTCAAAGGTCTTTGAGCCTTCTCCCAAAGTGACGCTATTTTACCTTAAACAACCTTTTCCATTCTCATCCACTGTGATTCATTTGCCATACCACTGAAAATTAAAAAAAAAAAAAAAAAAGTAGAAGAAAATACAGACCTCACCCATGGTACAAAACTGGCGCAGAGCTATGCTGTTTGTGTCATGGAGTGTTAAATATATGCTGGGGGGTGCCTGGGTGGCTCAGTCAGTTAAGTGTCTGCCTTCGGCTCATGTCATGATCTCAGGGTCCTGGGATTGAGCCCCGCATCAGGCTCCCTGCTCACAAGGAACCTGCTTCTCCCTCTCCTCCTTGCTGTGCTCTTTCCTGCTCTCTCTCTCTCAAATATTAAAAAAAAAGAAATATATGCTGATTTTTTAAAATTAATTGATGACATTTAAGATGGAGGGTACCACATTTAAGTAATCTGAATTTCTAGTTTTGTCTTAAAAAATCAAAAGTCCTAGTGATATTGGGGCAACATTTCTGCACAGAAGTAGTAACTCTTACATTTGGGTCATCTATAGTATCTCCAGTTCACCACATTATCGCTGTCTTTCATGTTAACCCAAACACTTTCAATGGGCTCTGTAGGCTTTTGAGTTTTCCACTTCTTCAGTAAACTTTAGCATTCATGCATGTGATATTCATGGTTTTCACTATTTGCAAGCAAAACTCAAGGTCTAGAATATAAATTAATATTTCATTTTACTACAAACTTAACTTTATGTCTGCTGCAGGATAGTGTGCAGGAGCATGTCATTGAGTCAGAAAGTGGGCATAACCCATTTCCATTTTGTTCATCTCATCCCACCTTTGTCTTTCTGAACCCATCATTGCATGGGCAATAACTTAATCAGCAAAAATAAACAAAAAGTAAATATTAAACAATATTTTTACTTTGAAAGTTGACCCCAAGGAAAAATTCATATTCAATTCTCACAGAAAACAAGAAATAATGAATACATTAAGAAAACAATGTGTTTTATAGTGTGTATTTTATTCATAAGTGGGCTTGATCCACATCGTCATGAAACCACCATGGTCATTTTTTGAAAAACCAAAAGAGCTATTTTGATTATTATTCTGTTGAATGTTACAACTAAAGCAAAATGGTTCATTGAGAGAAAGAGAAACCTTATGTGGAAATTGAAATTTTACTTTACTTGGGATCTGAGTATAATGCACAAGGAATATATAACTCTCCTTAACAAAGTGACATTAGAAAACTCCAATAGACTACACAAATACTCCATAAATTAGTGACAATGAATGTGACTAGTAAGATATTACTCAAGTAAAATTTAACTGAAATATTTTAAGAAGTATTTTTTTGCACAATCCATTTACTTATACCACAAATATTTATTGAATGACTATTATATGCAAAGTATTTTCTTTGTTTTTATGACTCTCACATAAAAGTGGGAAAGAAAGACATTAAACAATCACACATATATATCATGTATATAAATCTCCCTGAAAGACTAGTGGTTACCAAGGGCTGGAGGAAGAGGGAAGGTGGAGAATAACTGTTAATGGGTACTGCATTTCGTTTTGGGGATGATGAGAATATTATAATGTATGGTGCTAATCATGATATCATGGTGATGATCACACAACTCTGTGCATATACTAAAACCACTGAATTGCATACTTTAAAAGGGTAACATTTATGTCAATTACATCTCAATAATGGCTGTTATCAGAAAAAAAAGATCATGCCTCTTCATGGCTCAAAACTCACCCTCCATTTACATTTGTCAAGCTTTGGAGAATATTTAAAGACATTTCTGTGGCCTTTGAGGACCTAGATTTGAAGGACTATCTCTCTTACCCCAGCTGCTTCCATTCCATGCTTCACTAACTGTGCTCACTTACAAGCTCATTTTGACATTCCTTAATCGTCAAATTTATTCTCGCCTTCGTGACTTCACCCTTTCTGTTTCTCTTCCCAGAAAGCCACTGCCCTGGATAATTTCATAGCTCACTTTCTTTTTTTTTCTTTGACATCTTTATTGGAATGGGAAAAAATTAGAAGTGAATTTCCTGAACACAGTTGCTGAAATAGCCCAGTTTTTCCACTACCCTTACTCATCCATTTACCTATATTATTTATATGTCTTTATTTTTATAACCCTTAATACTTTTTAAATATTTTATATATAATTATTTAGTATTTATGTTTCCAGTATTTCTCTGTAGATTGATATGAAGCCTCTGTTTTATTTACTTATATGGCTTTAGCAGTTTTGAATGAGTTAATAAATGGAAAGAGAAATGAATGAATTGAATACACTGAATATTAAGCATGATAATTAAAATTTAAGCCTCAATTTTCTCATCTGTAAAATGTGAATAATAGTATTACCTGTTTGGTGACATTTCATGGTTGAATGAAATGTGTGCAGAATACCTGGCATATACTTTTAACTATCCTAGATGATAGGAATACAAAGCCAACTTTTTTCGGTGTATCTATAAGGACTCTGAATTTTGTTATACCATCATTGACGCAATCACATAAAAGCACTAATAATTTGCCCTATCTTAAAAACATCTGTACTTAAATTCCAAGCAATGAAATAAATTTTTAAAAAAGAAAGTAATAAACAAAGCATTCATGATTTAAATAAAAGATACTTTGAGATCTTGAAGGTGGATATTGTTAGTGATTTCTTGAATTGCCTCACTTAATGTCAAAAAAGTCCCTGGAGTAATAAGATTACTTGTCCCATAGTATTTACTAAAGGAAAGAAATATCCAGGCTTGCTGATTTATCCATAGAAATAATCTGCAGAAAGAAGACTTGAGTGCTGAACCAATTTTATGCTGTCAACATTTAAAAGAGTGTTGCCCAAAGGAGAGCATAAAGGCTGAGGTTCTGAAAATTCTGTAACTTTTCTTGTTTTTATTAAGATAATAATAGTGGGACTGTGCTACATTTCTTCCCAAGAACTTAAAAAAAATCTTGATTTTGAATAAAAGATTACCAAGTGAGCCAGCATGGGAATATATGTTTTAAAGGGGTATCTGAACTGTCCTATCATTTATTCAGGTGAGAATCACATAATGAGGACCTAATGTTTTCAAGGCTATGCTCACCCTGAGACCTATATTGAAGAGCAAAACAGATAAATCTTACGTCTTTGTGAAGACTGGAATGTTATAAGGGATACTAACATTAAATAAACTAGCCAAACTAGTTTTTAAAAAATAAATATATATTTAAATGTGGTATATGTTAGAAAGAGACAACTACATCTGGGTTCCAAGGAGAGAAAAATGGAAGTACTGCAGAAGAATTTAATTTAAATTGTAATTAGGGCTTATTTCTTTGAGGAAGTGAAATTTGAGTAAAGACCTACAAATCTACTCAGAGGTAGCCAGGAATCATTAGAGAGTTTTGTTTTTCTTTCTTTCTTTCTTTCTTTCTTTCTTTCTTTCTTTCTTTCTTTCTTTCTTTCTTTCTTTCTTTCTTTCTTTCTTTCTTTCTTTCTTTCTTTCTTTCTTTCTCCTTTTTGAAACATGAGAGAGTTATGAGTGTGAATCCATAACCAAAAGAAACAGCATGCACACATTCCTGAGGGAGGAGCTAATCAAACATATTTGAAGAAAAAAAGTGTAGCAAGACTGGGAAGTAGATCTGCAGCAGGCATGTTTTCTAAGATGGGGCTAGAAGGATGGGCAAGGACCAGAATTTGCAAGACATTTCTATTTTTCTAAAGAATGCATTCTTTCTTTCAAGATCACTTTGGAGTTGTTGCTGTTGTTGTTTTTAATCGTCTTAGTAGGAGACTCAGTCGGTGTATTTTAAAGACTATTCATGCTTTTATTTAGAAGTCTATTGCTTTATTCCCAGTAAGAGGAGAGTTGGTTTGAACTGGTGTGGTAGGGCAGTATCAATGAATAGAAGTGGAGATTTGTTTCAGAGGTCATATTGGCAGAATGTGAAAAGAAAGGAAAAAAAAATAGAAATTATTTATCAAAAAACATGCATGGTGGAGGTTCTTATACTAAGAAACACATTCCAAGCCTTTTAGTTGGATCAAGAAACAATGTTCTTCAGCTTTCCCAAGATCTAAAATAATAATAATAAATAATAATAATAATAATATTTTTACTGATTGTTCACATGTTATACTTTGTATACTGATTGTTCACATGTTATACTTTGTAGTATATATGCTTCTTACCCAATATCCTATTTTATCTTCAAGGGAATAATTGGAAAAAATACCACTATGTTCAAAATTTTATTATAATGGAGACCAGGACTTAGATCACTTAACTTGCTCAAAGACTCCCCATAATATGTGGTAAAGTCTCCATTCCAATCCAGGTTTGGCTGATTTGAAAGCCACTAATGACCCTGGTTGCCAACCTTAAGTCAACATAGGCATCATCTAAGGTGCTTCTCAAAATAAATATTCTGAAATCTCAAACTCAGTTTTCTGATTCTATAGATAAGCAATTTGTCCTAAGATCCATATTTTCAATATCCCCACCAAAGAGAATCTAATGAGGACCACATTTTCATGCAAACACACAATTCTAACAGATTTTTTGGAGGTATGTGGGTGTATGAGGTAAAAGTCTGCAATCCTACATTTCTGTAACACTCCAAAATTGACTTGGAAGCCTGCCTACTTTCCACCTCACTGGGACACTACAGGAGACAATTCCAGCCTGTAAAACTAGAATTCTTAATACTCTGACATGCTGAAGTATATCAGTGTCCAAGCACCTGGGAAGCCAGTATGGCGGTAAAAATTTCAGTATTCAGTGTTGCTCTCATTGATTTTCTTAAAAGATATTTTGCCTCCTGAGATGGAGCTAGTTGAAAAGCAATGGGAAGAAGACAAGCTGGATGCTGGGACTGTGTAGGAAAGAATATCTCTCAAATAATCAATAGCTACATGAAATAGATATGAAAAATAAATTCTGTCTTGTACTTTACCAGCACATTCTTCTGCTTTAAGACTTACCTTAATTCTCACATCCAGAAGCTCTCTTTACTATAAATTGTGATAGAATCTAGTGTGATTGTAGTATATACACTCATGTCAACAAGTACTCAGTTAGATGAAATTTTCCATTTATTTGACATATAGGTAATAAAAATCACTGCTAGGAATAACAAATGATGTATAAAGTGTTCTTGCCCTGGAAACTATAATCAATAATGTTCCAAAATACTGTATTCTTACCTGACAAGCCTATTCTTAGCTTGTGACACACCATCATGCTTAAATCCATGAACTCAATCATTATTTTAATCATTAACACTTATTCTAGAAACTGTAATAGAGGACAAAAAAAGATTGTTTATCTTTCAAAATTATATTAATGTTTAAAATAAATGTTCTCAACATCTGGACTTGCTCAAACTTATTCATATGTTTTTTTCTACTTTATATCATTTGATAATTATCAAAGTAACACTCCTACTGCTACTACAAATAATAATTCAAATAATAATGGTATTATTAATGAATGTATTACCAGAATCACCAATTTTCTTATTTAGAAGAATAAAATGGAAACAGTGCACAGTAACCCATAAAAAGATACACCAAATTAGATACAAATTTTAAAACACTCTTAGCTTCAACAGATAGCTGAGGAATGAAATAAAATAACATACAACTGGGTCACTGTACTACCAGAGAGTAAATACTGCCCGAGAACTATCTTTGAGGATAAGAGAACAACTTTTATAAAGGCAAATCACTAAGGGGGTTAAGGAACACAGACTATAAAGTAAAACCAGATTCAAATCCTCACTGTGCCATCCCCTAGTGGTATGTACCTGGTAAAGTGTATTTATCCTTCCTGAACTTTGGTTTTCTTGTCTTTATAACTGAAGAAATATTGTTCCCCATTGGCTTTACTTAAAAAGTTATGTGAACTAATGTAAACATTTCACACATAACACTCATTAGCAGTTAGACAAGGAGTATGACTTTCAGGTTCTCAGAATAAATGAGCTTAAAATCTGTACTGTACTTACTACATCCTAGAATATGGGAAGGTTACTGAAAATTCTGGACCTCATTTTTTTCATCTATAAAATGGGACTAATGACAGTTTTGATTTCATAGAGTGGTTTTTGAGAAGTGTCTACATGGAACAGAGCCTGATTCAGTGTAGGTTCTCAATCAACGTATGCTGTTATCACTACTGTCAAATCACCTTCTGTTTTTGGAGAAGGCAAATTTATGGTTAACTGCTCCCTTTTCCTTATATGTATTTTCTACCTGCTATGTTGCCTAAGGGAAGTTTTAATCCCAGTTTAGTCCCCATGGAGAAATAATTATAACTTGGACATATTCATTTTCCCAGAAGTGTGTGTTGACTTTGGGAAATCTGAAAAAAATTTTAGGAAATCACTTTTACTACGACCAAAATGATACAATGCATTCCAAAGGTCAATTTCAACACCTTTTAGAATGTCTCTGACATTGTTCCTCCTTTTAGATTTAACTAAAATTACTAGTTGTAATCAAGAAAACCCCAATATATTATTATTATTTTTAAAGATTTTATTTATTTATTTGACAGAGAGAGAGAGACAGTAAGAGAGGGAACACAAGCAGGGGGAGTGGGAGAGGGAGAAGCAGGCTTCCCACTGAGCAGGGAGCCCAATTTGGGGCTCGATCCCAGGACTGTGGGATCATGACCTGAGCTGAAGGCAGACACTTAACGATTGAGCCACCCAGGCACCCCAAGAAAACCCCAATATATTATTATGTGAAAGTATGATATATTAAATTTACTTTATTTATATTCATAAACATTTTGCAAGACTACTACCTGTTCATTGTGTAACTATCTCGGCAGCCCTACCATACACATCAGTCAAAATGGGCAAGGGGGCAGTAAACCATAATGTCCATAAATTGACAGAAACATTTTTCAGGACAGCTTCCTTTTTTATACAGGTAGGATCCGTATCGAAGAAATACTGTCTGAGTGGGATGCAAAGAACATTGCAGACTACTCCACTTTTTATATCTAAAGCACACATAAGGCTGATAAAAATTCTGGCCTAGAAGATAAAAACATTATAAAAACAGTAAGAACATTGTTATCAGCTAGGGAGAACAAGATAAACAAACAAACATACACATTCAGAAACGATATACAGCAAACATCCATATCACAACTCTGCATAACATAACTGGAAAGGATCAATAGTCTTGGAGAGACTCACTCTAAATATTCCTGTGGTATGAAGTATGCATTTATGGATGGTGCCCTTTGATAGACAGTGAATGATATTTTACTTAATGTAACCCACAAAACTAAATGCAAGTATATCTTGAGCTTTTATACAATTTTGCAAAATTTCAAGCTGGAGATAGCACTAGATGTTGATATTGTTCACTTTCCTTCAGTTAGGAAAAGACGCAAAAAACTCTCAAACCAATTTTAGTTTTAAGAGGGCTAGACTTCTGAGGGTTCTAGAGGGGAGGGGGGTGGGGGGATGGGTTAGCCTGGTGATGGGTATTGAGGAGGGCACGTTCTGCATGGAGCACTGGGTGTTATGAACAAACAATGAATCATGGAACACTGCACCAAAAACTAATGATGTAATATATGGTGATTAACATAACAATAAAAAAATTAAAAAAAAAAAAGAGGGCTAGACTTGTAAAAACACTGTTATTATGAGAGAAAAGGTCACTGGTTTTTTAAACACAGAGACTTAGCACCACCATAAAAGTGAATTCATTTTATTAAATGAATGATGAACCAGGAAGGTCACAGTGGCTTGAAAAGAACAATAGCAGGTCATGAGCTTATAAATCTTGGAAGAACTTTCTTTCATTTAAGAGGCCCAGGATTATTATGCGATTTGGCAAAATGCAAGAAGCAATAGGAGGTCATTCATGTTGATGCAAGGTACCAATTAAAACTTCAGAAATATCGAGTGTGAAATTTTACCAAGTTTGGATCTGAAACTGTGTAAAAAAAGGACAAAGTATATAATTTATGTCATTTTGCAAAACAACACAGAATCAATGGATTAATGAATGCATGATTATTCAATGACCTAGTTTCTTCTCCAACTACCGTAAAAACAATTAATTCAAATTACTTGTACACTGCTTATTTGACCACTCTGCTTATTTTTAATTTGCTAATTAGCTTGGCTAATTATAACTTAAACTACTCGAGTTTCAGTAGAATAAATGAGATAATTATGAATATCCCTTTAGTGCTATTAATTTGTTTTTCTGTAAATGTTAGATTCTATCACCATAGAAGGGAACCACCATCACTTTAAGGAATTTCTGTGATTATTTTATTATCAAATTCTCAGGAGAATGTTGGGGGATATAGATAGATAGACCACAGAATATAATTTATTCTAATCTAGTTGTCATTGAGTCTCATTTCCAAAATATCTGATAAAATTCTATAAAATACAGGGAAAAATTTGCATTCTTAACTCTATAATACATAGCATATCTTGAACATACTATATACTAAAACTTTAAATTAGTGAATAGGGATTGGTTTTTGAAATATTTTTAGTTGTACAACATCTCAGTGGATTTGAGCATTGTGATTGTTTTTGCTTCTATCAAATATATAAAAAATTAATTTCCAATTTCAGTTCTGACCTCTGAAGAGCTTAGAACTCATCACTCCTGACATTAAAAGTAAATAAATAAATAATAAATACATAAATACATAAATAAAATGAACACACTAAAAATCAATGAATTTCAAAGAATTGAAACTGCAGGACAAACTGTCAGCTCTGGAGATGGGTGAATACAGAGCTGAAGCGGGGAGATCTGCCCCCTTGGAGCAAAACTGCTGGATGCATAAACTGGGTGGAAATTTGGTAATTTTGAGAAATTGCTCGAGGGTGAGAGTAGATAAACTGGAGCGTGGGAAGCTACAAGGCCTTGGTCTTGGGAGAGCTCAAAAATTCTGTAGGTTAATATTTAAAATCTCCGGGGTTCTGATGATGAAGATACAAAAAAGGTCATTTCTTGTCTCTGTCAGGGAGAGAAGAATAATCATCCTGAAAAACATATGGAGCGGTTTCTATAAGAAAGGCCTACAGTCAATGGAAAAATCTCTTACTGGAGCTTATTCCAAATGCAGTTTCCTTTAGTCTCTATCTTCACCTAAGAGGGGAAGAAAGCTAAACCGTCAGAGAAACACATATGAGATCCACAAACATGCGCCCACTGAAGATTAGGTTTTAATAAAAACATTATAGAACATGTTCCTTCCCTCACACTTCACTATCAGACAAACAGGGATCCACTAGAATGATAGTAGATTATAGCTTCAAGAACTGAACTCTCATAGGAGGGGTACTTAAGGAAAAGAGGCAAAATAAGAACCTAAAAGGAATTGAATTCCCTGAAACTTGTGTAAGGGGAGGAAACCCTTCCTTCTACTCTCTTAGGTTGTATTGCTGGCCTAACAATTAAACTGGCATAAAACAGAGTAATGGGTAAAAATAGAAATTTATTTAACATTTTTATGTGTATATAGCAATCCTCATAAGACAAATGGACACCCAAAGAAGCCATTAGGCCCAGAAGATTACATACCTCTTTATACAAAAAAGTATAGATTGTAGGGAAATGACAAAACAAAGGGTCTTGGGTTATGGGCAGTAAATTGTGGGACAGTGATTGAGAAATATACAGGGAAACTAATGGAAGATAATGCTTGTTTGTATAGGTTCATTTCAGCATGGACTCAGGGTCTCTGGTGATCAGAATGTTCCTCTGTTCTTTGTACAGGGAAGGCATTGTTTCTAATAGGGAATATTTTGACCTGCTTTTAGGTAGAAATGGGGAGGACACAGAGCCCTTCCTGCACTGGCTGTTTCTCAAGTGTCCTCAGCTTAAAATAATCAATATTCTAATGCAGCATATTTTGGGGTGACATATTCCAAACCCCTTCACCTACAACTACAATAAACAATAAACATAGACCAAAACCCCTAGGTATATTATTATAAACCTATACACTAAAGGCCTTCTTACTTCAGTTCCTATTATTCGATGCAAAATGTCTGTCTTGGAAAAAAAATTGCAAGTCATGGTAAAGGGCAAAGTAAAAGGAAAAAAAAAAGTCTGAAGAAAAGCAAGTGTCAGAACCAGACTCAGAAAGAACTGCGACATTGAGAATATGAGAGAATTTAAAGTAATTATGATTCACATGTTAAGGGTTCAAATGGAAAAAGTAAATAACATATAATAACAGAAGGATAATGTAAGCAGAGAGACAGAAACTCTGAAAAAGAATTAAAAGGAAATGCTATAAATCAAAAACATTGCAATGGAAATGAAGAAACCTTGTGATGGATCCATTAGTATCCTAGACAGAGTTGAGTAAGGGTAAGTCAATAGAAACTTCCCAAATTGAAATGAAAAGAGGGAAACGAAGGGGAAAAAAGACCAGAATATTAAAAAACTCTGGGGCAATCACAAAATGTGTAATATATGTGTAATTGGAACACTGGAACGCGGAGAAAGAACAGAGAAGAAGAAATATTTGAAGTAATAATAGCTGATGGCTTTCTAAAATTAACTGTAGATAGCAAAATACTGATCCTGGAAGATCAGAGACCATCATGGGGTATAAATGCCGAAAAAAATTATACCACGGAATGTCATATTCAAACTACAAAAGCAACTGCCAAGACTTAGAGAAAAATCTGGAAATAAGATGGAGGTAAAAAAAAAAATCACACCCTACCAAGAGAAGAAATGTGTATCTATATCTATATAGATATATATAGATTATAAATATTATATATATAGAGAGAGAGATAAAGAGACACAGAGAGATACAGAAAGGCAGAGACACACAGAGATAGATATATACATGCACACACACAAATACACAGAGAGAGACAGAGGGAGAGATTGAACTGGATTCTTGGAGTTTCCGGAAGCCGGGTACCTCAATCATTCTGTGTAACAACTGAGACCTAAGTCTTGGCAGCCAATATACCTCCTGTGATGTGTCAGCAAATAAAGGAATAATTATTTGTTTTTAAAAGGAAGAACAGTATCTGAACATCTAATAACCATATGGCAGAGGGCTAAGAATTTTAAATTTAGATTTACATGTTGAAAAATTTGATACTTAGAAAATAATATTCTACAAGGTTTCAATATTCTAGATGTAAAATATATCCACTCTTAAAATATCTAAACTTTTATAATCACAAAAAAAAATCCCCCAAAGGAAACTTGTATTTAAAACTGTTTTGTGAATGGAGCCTGAGGAGTTTTAGCAAGCTCCCAGTTTATTGTATTTGTCTGCATCAAGCCAATCACTTTCTCCCAGTGTAACAGAAAGATTTGATAGATGAATCAGAGTAGTCCAGGAAACAAAGAGAAAATGTCTGTATTTATCCAAAGGCATTTAAGTAATTTAAATCCAACTCTAAAGCTGCCCATGATAAAACTGAAGCTTTTAAAACAGTTCTAGACAAAACTTCAGGGGTGTGTTGTTTCTATCGCCTCTTTGTCATTCCATCCACAGACAGATTGGATGTGGGATCTGTATCTGATATACTCTGAATCCTAGTTACTTTAGAGGATGACTTGGATTTTTTTTTTTTCCCTTTTCAGTAGATGCTGCTCCAGTGAAGACAATAAGAAGGATGATCTGGAACCACTATTTGGAGCCTGTGCTAAAGGTCAAAAGGAGAAAATTAAAAACTTGTATCATTTGTAGCAATACTGTTATTTAGAGATATGTTCAATGTGACAATATATAGGATGTTATGTAAACTTTGTGGAAGAGGAAAAAAATGGATTAATGAGCTTTTTAAAGAATTATCTTGTGTCACTAATTGAGTATTCTCTATGTATCAGGCACGTTTTAAAGTGATTTCCAAAAATTTAAGTATTTAATTCTTAAGATAACCACATGATGTATTATTATTATTATTATTTTATTCCACTATTTTTCCTATTTTACTGATTAGGCAATTCAGGTACAAATAATAGAGTGGATAGAGATATAGAAGAGAGATATTGTACATAACTTTGCCAGGGTCACATTACTCCTCATCTGTGAAGTTAAGAAACTTCACACAATGGTCTGATTCCAGAGTTTGTATCCTTAACCACTATGGTATGCTGCCTCTCATGGAGAGTTATATTAAAGCAAGATAAGGTAAAAGTAGCAAATAAAGAGAAAAGAATGGTAAATGTTGTTCTTACCACAGAGGTGTCTAGCAACCCTGGTATATGAAATATGATAAAAAAACTGTGTCTATTTTAATATGTATGAAATATTTTAAGAACATTCTAAATGAAAATAGTCTATATATTCAAAAGGGGAAAACAAAAGAAAAAATGAAATAACTTAAAATTTTTATAAATATATTAAGCGAAGCTTTTATTACATTGAAAATCCGTTTTGATTGTGTGGGAAAATATATTATTAAAATTTACAAATATAGTATTGAATATGACAGATTTTTTGAAAACTTCCCAAAGATAGAATGAACAGTTGATAAAGTTGTGAATAAAATGAAAGCTCCTATCTATTCTATTATTCTTTCTACTACAACATTGTTCTCCCTTTAAAATCAATGGAGATTTCATTCTTTACCGAGAAAAATAAAATCTTGAGGAATAATGCATCCCATTTTAAATAGACCCTAGAAACATCTTTTAAAGCAATAGAATCTTTCACTGTTGGCCTTTAAAAATGCATGATTGGTCATTTATATGCCATCCTGTGAAGCAAGCCTAGAGGGCATTCTGGTGGTCAAGAATTAGCCCCCTTGGTATTTATTTTAATTGATTAAAATATTCATTTTTGTAATCTAAGGGGGGGAATTTGGGGACATTATTCTATATTGTAAAATTCTCTTTCCTCTAATAAAAATGAAAATCTTTAATGAATAGCAAAGTATAAGCCCACAGGCACGTTCCATTTTACAAAGTTTAAGATCCAACATGTTATGATGTCTGTGCTATAAACTGGTTCACTTACCCAGTGAATTATTGCACAGTATGATACATTGCTGTCTTGACTGAAGGTAGCTAATGAAATATTATAGTTTTTTGTTTGTTTGTTTGTTTTATAGCTTTAGGCCCTAGAATGCTCTGTCATGATATGTAATCTATTTCTTTTTTTTTTTTAAAGATTTTATTTATTTATTTGAGAGAGAGAGAATGAGAGATAGAGAGCACGAGAGGGAAGAGGGTCAGAGGGAGAAGCAGACTCCCCGCTGAGCAGGGAGCCTGAAGCGGGACTCGATCCCGGGACTCCAGGATCATGACCTGAGCCGAAGGCAGTCGCTTAACCAACTGAGCCACCCAGGCGCCCTATGTAATCTATTTCTGTATCTTTCATGTGTTCATCCAACTCTTAGAATACAACTTCACAGAGTAAGTTTGCTTTTTTATATTTTTTTAAAGATTTATTTATTTATTTGGGTGGGGGAGAAACAGAGGGAGAAGGAGACAGTCTTAAGCAAACTCCACACTAAGCACAGAGCCCAACTTGGTTCCATCGCATGACCCTGAGATCATGACTTGGGCTAAAACCAAGAGCAGGACGTAAACAGACTGCATCATCCAAGCGTACCTAAGTTTGCTTTTTATTTATTTATTTTCTTTCCTAAGTTTGTTTTTTAAAAATCATATTTTGAATTTAAATTCTTAGCTCCCCCTATGTATTTTCAAGGTTATTTATTTTTCATTTGAATAGTCTCAATACTGCTAAGATGCCCTAAGCTTGAGAATGTCCTTTAACATGCTATCCCATGTAAAAAATACAGTCTGACTAGTGAGGGGTATAGTGGAAATTTTGCAACATGGAATCTGGACATGAACTGCTATTCACATAGCTGCCTTATGGATACTCTCCCAGTTCATTTGGTACAGATATATTTATTATTACCTACTGTGATACAGTCCCAAGACTGTTCTAATAGCATGGAGGATCCAGCAGTGATAAGAGAAGAGAAAAATCCCTGCCCTCATTAGGGCTTCATTTAGTGCAAAATTTTATTGCTATTTTATATATGGAATGCTACTAAACAATTTTCTTTAATTTGAAAATCACTTCAGTTAAAATTCATAAACAATACTATTAAGTTCCCTTTCAGAAAGAATGAGATTCAACCCTTTAAAAATATCAGCTTGAAATACATATAGAATTACATAAATGAAGGAAAATGTAAATTATTTTTGAAAAAATTAATTTATGTCTTCTCCTCCCTCAGATATTTTTGCTTTTTTTTTGTAGATCATTTAAGTACTGTAGTAAATAGAAAATTCACATATTTGTTTTTCCACTTCCTTTCCTTTCCATTTTATTCCGTTCTTATAAAGTTAAAGCATCTAGAGCTCAGACAGCATTAAGTAATACTTAGGATAAACAAAGGAATATAGTAATAAAAAATTAAAATTAAAAAAAAATAGAACTGATTCCATAGCAGTCAGCTTTTGATGACCTTGTGTATGTAGATGTGTATGCAAAATAAAATAGTCACAACAGATGCTTACAAGTCATGAATTCATTAAAAAAAGATTCATCTCAACACATGTATTAAATTTTTACAGGTTACTCCAGACATTGTCATAATGAATTCAGCCTGAAACACACCATCACCCTCAAGTTTATCACAAATTAACAGAAATAGACAAACATTAGTGAGGCAAATCATGTTAGGAACCTGGTGGTTTACAGACACAGTATCATGATGATGGCACACAGACCAGCTCTGTCAGTAAGCAAACTACAGCATAATTAGATTCTGTGTCTCACAGGAGAATCTAGAAAGTGTCCACAGGAGAGTCATTTTCTTCATCTACTCTTCTGTCAAAGAATGAAAAGTGACTTTTATAAAAGGAAGCTGTATTAGATCATTTAAAAATGGTTTTTAAGTTTTGATGTTTAGAATAAATATTTACATCTAATTGTTACATGGTCTATACTAATTAAATGCAAAATTGACACATCCATTTGGAGTGCAGACCCAGAGCCCGAAAGCATGGATTCTACGTAGAGTGAGACCACAAACACAAATCTTTTAGTACACCGTCCCTCTCAATCTGCTTGACAATGACCATAGTCAGCCAACATATTGGTTGCATACATACACTGTTCCTATAATTGTTATAATGGTGTGTCTCATTGTAGAAAGTACACATAAAACTACATGAGTAGGGACTGCATTTATGTATGTGAAAAATGAAATCAATTAGATATTCTGTAGGTTCATGAAAACATGAGATTGGCAACTGAATTTTGGCTTCTATGTCTTTGTATTGAATAGAGACTCTTAGTCTTTTATCTTCTCATTTGAGTTCAATTTACATAATTATATTTCTTTCTAACTGCAATCTGCAGAGATAACAAGACACAGCATATTTGTAACTCTTCTTATATAATAACAAGTTTTCTAAATTACACTTTGCCATCTATAGCTTTAAAACTGCATTAGATGACATAGAAGAATTACTTTAAACCCTTTGATCAGAAATTCTGTGTCTCTTTCACATTAGAAATTAACACCTTAAGGAATATTACAAATTCATATCAAACTAATGTTACAGCTATGAAAAGTATATATTTATGCAGACATCTATAATGAATGTTCTGGTCATATTTATTTTATTAGATTGAGTTTAGCCTGATATTCTTAGAAATCTTGACATTGCCATCAGCATTCAACGAATTAGTTAACCTTAAACATGGGTCTTTTATCTCTGCACAATCCTATTCCTTATTACAATATAGTGTGGAAAATGGGGTTTAATTAACAGAGGAGGAAATTTTAAAATCAATTTACTTGTGTCAATTGTTTTTTCAAGTTATTGTTTTGTTATAATTTTATTATGAAAGTCAAGGCCAAACAAATTATACTTCTCATTAAAGATGAATCCTTTAGAAAGATGTGTGTCCAATAGATTAATCTGAAAGAATTTACTAGACTTTGTATGAAAATTAATATTCAAATAGTTTGATCAAATTAGAGCATAATTTAAAATGACTAATTTCATGTTCTAAAGAAAAGAGATGCGTTTGTGTGTGGGTATGTGTGTTATTTTATATAACACAGCTAGTAGATAATATGCACATGGTAATTATGGGTACAAATTATATAATAATTCAAATGATAATGACATCAGCTGTTTATTGGGATACTGTCACATGATAAACAATTGGTATGTGCTGATTCTAATCCTCATAATAATCATGCAAATTAAGAATTTTTACTTCTGGGGCACCTGGGTGGCTCAGTCAGTTAAGCATCTGCCTTCAGCTTGGGTCATGATCTCAGGGACCTGGGATTGAGCCCCACATCAGGCTCCCTGCTCACTGGGGAGTCTGCTTCTTCCTCTACCCGTCCCCCCTGCTTGTGATCTCTCTCTCTAATAAATATATTTTTTAAAAAATCTAAAAATATATTTTTACTTCCATTCTGCAGTTAAGAAAAATAGCGTCCAAAGATGTTAACTTACTAACCCAAGAGGACACTGATGTGAAAAGCCAGGAACCAAAATGAGGGCTATTCTCCCTCCAAAACTCATTTATTTTCTATTATACCACACTAGTCCTAGTGAGCATTTTATTGTGTGACTTTAGGTAAGTTATATATCTATTCTGAAGTCCTCTATTCTCATTTGTGTAAGGAGGATAATTTTATGTAGATTAAATGGTTGTTTAAAGATTAAATGAGGTAACAGAATTTCTAGCATATAGTGGAAAATATACATATTATGAAGAGAGAAGGAATACCTATGACTTGCTATTTTTAGGATTTTATTTATTTAACGGAGATAGAGAGATCATAAGCGGGGGGAGCAGGAGAGGGAGAAGCAGGCTTCTCAGTGAGCAGGGAACCCAATGCGGGGCTCAATCTCAATCTCTCCCCGGGATCACGACCTGAGCTGAAGGCAGATGCTTAACCACGTGAGCCACCCAGACGCCCCCTATGACTTGCTTTGCATGCATGCATGTATGTACATATGTATGTATGTATGTATGTACATAAATGTGCGTGTGCGTATATATACACACAGAGAAAAAAGGAAAGACTGAGAGAGAAGCAGTTTTAGATTGATTCTGATAAGAGTTCACAAGTATTTTTTGCATTATAGTTTCTGCAAATGCAGAGTAAGTTGAGATCTCAAATTATATCTGTTCAAAAGCACTTTCACTTTTCCAGATATTCTACATTTTTTTCTTTTAGTTGTAGCCTTCCTAAAAGTTTAGCCTTCTAAAATTGCAACATGATGGAATCATCTTTATAGAATGTTTCTATTTTATTCCTATTTCAGGAGGCATCATGAAGTGAATTACAGACATATTCACTTCATAAAGGAGTTTTCATTTTTAAATTGAGACATAAAATTACAGAAAATGACATTGCAAGGAATCTAATAGAGTTATTTTTTTCCTTCTAGCTGTTTTAATAACTATGGTTCAATATTACATTTTGATTATGTTTTGTCAAATGATTATTCTGTCCTTAGGAAAATTTAATCATGACTTGCACATGTTTTTTTTTCTCTTCTAACTACATTCTGTGATTTTTCTTTTCCTAAAGTAAATACATGCTTTTCTAATGCTTATCTACTTGAATGTTAAATAACATGCCTGAATAATATAATACAGTTTCTTATTTTAAGTTTTGAATGAAATTAAAAGCAAACACCTGTGTAAATAAATGTTTATGTATTTACTTATTAATATCTTGGTTTGTTCCATATATTATTTTAAGCATCCTATATAGGTATCCCCTTCTTTTCAAAAGTCAACATTATGCCACATCGCTTTCACAAAAGACTTACATTAGCACCTGTTTTCACTAACCGAAAGAAATCCAAAGAGGATTTTTGCTTTTACAAAAAAAAAAAAAAAAGGTGAAAGTGAAAATTGCGTTCAGCGTTTGTTTTTGCGGGGAAGCAGCGGAGGCCGCACAATCCCTGGAGCAGAGAGAGCACCACCAAGCTCGTTCCCTGGGAACTATTCTCAGCGTCTCAGCACCGGTCCACCATAGCTTACAACTGTGCTTGTGGGCACCTGTGCTTTATTTTGATTTATTTTGTGCATCTATTAGCAGGTATTAGAGAAACCTGAGAGGTTATTATTTTGACTCTGGGAACACTCAAATTTTTTTCATGTAAATCAGTGGTAATTACTTCTTTGCTTTGAACCATTTCCACTTACGAAGGGTTGCATGGGAATGTTCTACTTTCAGATCATGAGAGAAAAATGTAATATAAATTCGTGACAACTGCCCCTAGGTTTTTTCACATCATATAATGCATGTATATTTAGTTGATGAATTAAATGTATTTCATGGGTAGTCGCATGCAATTGTGAGTTTATGAACTACCCTGCCTGCTCTGATTATTTGTGTACAATCTGCTAGCTTTGAATCCATATCACTTTTGGTTTTTAGCCAATGTTTGACACTGCTAAATTCAGGGTAGTTGCCTTAATTTAATTTTTAAAGTTTATATTGTAAGGCAAAAACTTTAATATCAACATTACACTGATTATTGTGTGAGCTAAAATTTTAACCATTTAAAATAACCCATCAGAATGCACATAAGTCAAAAACAGAATTGATGATTCAATTATGTGACAATAGCTATAATGGGTGAAATTGCTTCCCCTGAAATATCGATAAGACTCAGCAGAAACATCTTTAAGACCATATTTTAATCATGCGATTTTTATTTTTCCATGCTATCATTTATTATACCCATTAATCAAATGTTTTATTTAAAGTTAAGAAAAATTACTTGGATTTTCTAGATCATTCTGGGGGCAACATTATATATCTTACTACACTCATTTGAGATTTTGTTTCTTTGAGGATAATAATATGCATACAAGTCAAATATAGACACAAAAATATGTAATGACCTTTGAAGTAATATTATTAGTATTCTAATTATAGTATATGTTAAGTCTATAATAAAGAAAATCTTCGTGAATTTAATTATAATTTGATGTGAACATGTTTGGGAAAAATAAATCAACTACTATTTCATTTAAATAATTTTTAAGGGGCGCCTGGGTGGCTCAGTCAGTTAGGCGTCTGCCTTTGGCTCAGGTCATGATCCCGGGGTCCTGGGATTGAGCCCTGCATTGGGCTCCCTGCTGAGCAGGGAGCCTGCTTCTCCCTCTCTCTTTGCCTGCCACTGCCCCCTGCTTGTACTCTCTCTCTCTGTCAAATAAATAAAAAAATCTTTAAAAAAATAATTTTATAATAAAATAAAAAAATAATTTAAAAAATATTTCCACAATTTAAGCTCCTGTGTTAGTAATTAATCTGATATGGTAAGATGATAATTCATAGAATGAAAACAGACCCTCTTGATATCCTTGTGTTCCCTTCCCAGATATCTCTGGAATATTATTATATACTGGCCAACATAATTTCCTATTATTTTCAGTTCATAAATAATAGTTTTGTTATTTTTAATTCTATGAAAACCCTGAAACTCCATAATAATATGAAATGCTTGGACTCATCTAGGCAGAGCTAAATTATATTTACATTTGTATGTACATATGTAATTTTTCTTAGCCATATTTGGGAGGAAGAAGTAGTGTTTTTACTAATAAAATATGAGATTCCTGTGTTAAATGCAAAAATGAACAAACAATAGTTATATAAGATATATATATTAGTACATATTAATACATTATATATGAGACATTTCTGTCTTGCATGTGTTAATATTTATACCATATTTTATATCTGGAATATTTCACAATCTGAAGTGGACATCAATGCCAAGGTGATATTATTGTCCCCACTTATAAGATAAAAATAAGGAAATATGAACAGAAAGAATAAGAGAGTGAACCAACTCAAGACAAAGTCTGACTCAGCCTGCCTATATCTCATCAATTTTTGTGAGTCTTCACATATTCAGCAATAAATAAATCTTAAATGCAGATTTATTGTTTGAAAAAAAAAGAAAGAAAAAGTAAGAATTTTCGACAGCTGCTCTGTGCATTCCTGTAAATAGTTTTCATTGTCCTCTAACCTCATATGACCACTTTCTTGGGGTGTTTTGCTTTTCTGAATCTAATTACACTTGTTTTCTCTCTTTGATTTAGTAACTCAGATCCCCTGAAAGACTAGAACATAGGAAAAGCAGCAACAATTTGGGAATCCTGACAGTGCGATATATATGTTGTGTGATGATTGCCATATTGTAAGATATCCAGAGCCTAGTTCGCAGGATGCTGGGAGGGATGGGGAGACTAGCGTGGGGAGAAGCAGTCTAGCCAAGTGAGAGAGAGCATAGGGTATTGAAGGACATGGCCTCTGGAGTCATGGATTTAAATCCTAGCTCAACCACTCAGCACTTTTTTTTTTTTTTACATCTTTCATCTGTACAACATTATTATTAGTAGTAGATTTTCACAGTTTTGTTGTGAGGATTATATAAGTGCTGTATCAAGTGTTTTCAACTAGTACTATTATTATAAAGCTTGACTAAATTATGCTATTACTCATTTATGTTTTCTTTCATATCAAGCTATGAACTCTTATTTATATCCTGTATACTTACTTACTTTGATTGAATTATGAAGTTAAATGTATCCTTAAACTCCAGATACCATGTGGCTTTCATAACATATTTCTAGGTAGGAGATTAGGCCCGTCTGAAAACAGAAAATACTTGGTGATATAAGTTATTCCAGTAAAAATTCAGTGCTTAGTGTGAAAATAATTGAAGCACAAGAACAATTAACTAAATTGCTTAATTTTTAACAGAGATAGCTCAAAATATAGTGGCTCAAGGAAGATGAAGCTTATTGCTCTTTTATTGAATGGTTCAGAGGTGAGAGGTTTGGCTCATCCCGGCACTCTGGTTCCTTCTGTCATGTCACTCCCACACTCCTCATCCACACACTTGAAGTACTCTTTCTGGTACCACATTCCCATTTCGAATGAAGAACAAGCAATTTCCTATTAAAGCATATGACCCTGAATTTGCACCCATTCCTCAGATCACATTGTCCTAGTTGAAACTTAGACCCAAGTTCATCACTAGCTGACAGGAAAATGTTTTCTAACTAGATGTCTATGAGCCAGTTCCAAGGAGGGAAGTGAGAATAGATATTGGAATGCAATTTGGCATGTTACAACCCAGCTAACACTCTTAGAAACATTAAAATGATAGTGCTTAATGTCTTTAAATTAATGTCTGAGATTAAAATCAGATAGCAGAGGGGTGCCTGGGTGGCTCCGATGGTTAAGTGTCCAACTGTTGATTCCACCTCAGGTCATGATCTCAGAGTGGTGAGATCAGCCCAGTGTCGGTCTCCATCTCAGCAGGGAGTCTGCTGGAGATTCTGGCTGCCCTGCCACCCACAGAACCCCCCACGCCCCCGCCACTGACTTGTGCATGCATGCTCTCTCTTTCACAAATAAATAAATTAATTAAAAAATTTTTTTTAAATAGAAAATAATAAATTCAGATGGCAGAAATTGAGGAGTGAAGTGAAAATACAATTGAGATAGGATGGTGACAACAGCAATATTTGGCATATTTGCTATTTCCATTAGCTTTCCTGAACTATTTTCATAAAATCTTTATCCACTTATGAACTGATATTTTGTCAACACTCAATTGTTTCACTGCTGGTGTTATAAAAGTCGTTTCTAGGGTTCCAAAGCATGTGAAGAGAAAGTTCAGAAGAACTTTGGTAAACATCTGATTTTTATAGCTCTTTCAGCTTCAAAGAGTAAAGCTATTCAACCTACCACAGTGGATTGAGTTCCATTAGAGATGCCACAAACTCACCAACATCAAGACCATCTGGGTTTCATGGGAATATCAAAGTTGGCTATAAGAAGGTGCCAGGGAATCTTTTCTTTTATTCTCTGTCCAGATGTCCTCCTCTTTTAGTTAAAAACTTCTTAACTGCATTCCTTCCTCTCTCAACAGCCTTCACTCTACTGATGACTCATAATTTTATACACAGTCATAGCTCTTAGCTTTAAGCACAGGGTTCTTTATCAAAATCCCATACTCTTCATATCTTTTAATTAAAATTTTTAAAGGAGAATCTGATGAGTTTGGGGTCTTAGGTACTGTAGGACTATTTACAAGCACTATGACCAGGGAAAGATCATTCAAAAGGCCTATGGACAGGTAAGAATAGTTTAGGAGATTTTTATCATTCTGTCATAAATATACTTTGTACTTCTGTTCTTAGGTAATTTGTTAATCATAACTGTCTACTTGTTTTAAGTTTAAAAAAAATCTAAACTCACTTTCTTCTTTTTTTTTTTAAAGACTTTATTTGAGAAAGAGAGAACGAGAGAGAGAGACGTGAGGGGGGGAGGGTCAGAGGGAGAAGCAGACTCCCTGCCGAGCAGGGACCCCGATGTGGGACTCGATCCCGGGACTCCAGGATCATGACCTGAGCCGAAGGCAGTCGCTTAACAACTGAGCCACCCAGGCGCCCCCCTAAACTCACTCTCTTTTAGCTGATGGAATTCATATCTTATTTTTCCAAATCTTCTTTAAATTGTGCGTTTAAAGAAATATGGATAAGGAAATATAACACATTGAATTATACCTATAAAATGTATGTCTTTATACACACACACACACACACACACAATCATACATCCGTTTTTCTTTATTAAAAAATGATAAACTATGTTGGTCCACACCACTTTAGATATTTTCAACCAAAGCAAGATTATTAGGTAATTTTTATACATGTAGACAGGAAGTTCATATGAGGAAAATAACAATAAACTCACGTAGTTTCTTCTAGAAATTTGTCTTAAGTTACTTGAGACATTTTCCAAAATACATATTAAATTTTGCTTATTTACTCAGGTAAATTTGTATATACTAATCATCATAGCTTTATTTATACACATGATACAGAAAAACATCTTTGTGTATTGTGCTTATGTATTCTGTAGAACAGTGCCCGTTGATGTTGTCAAAAATCGATTTTATATAAAATTCCTTTATATGAAATGAGATCAATATTTTACATCGTATTTCCAAATTATCTAGCGAGAAAAAACAAAACTCTGAATAAAATCAATAATATTGATAATTTAGGTCAAATCTTTTGCTACTGTAAAAAAAATTCATTTTGAATGATTTTAGTTTTCCAGAATTCCTATCTGCATTTCTCTGAATAAGAACGAGTTTCATAGCCTTCCTCCAGCATTTTTATGGCCAATTTTAAAATTAACATTATTTTTTTCTTATTCTTTTTTTTAACCACAATGTCTAACATCATACTTTACACATTCTGGGTGCTAAATAATTTGAAAAATAAGTGAATTTTTACCATGGACTACACCTGAGTAAAAAATTCAATTTCTAATACAATTTGTAGCACACACAAAATTTGATACTTTCTGGAATTATGTTTTTCATTAGATAATAATTTGAAACAGAATGACCACATCTATCTGAATTTTTCAAAGTATAATTTGTCAGATATTAGAAATATTACCAAACAAAGGAAAAATCCAGTGGATAAAATGGTAATTGGAGTAGTATACACAAAAATTCATTAATCAGCTCAAAATTATTCAACAAATGTAACTATATCAGTTACTAATTTAGCCGCTGGACAGCCAGATGGAATAGATACATAGGGTGAAGCTGCCAGTCTCCCAGCACTTCTACCTGTTTACGAACACAGAAACTCTCCAAACTTTTGGGGTTTTATAGAGGATTTATTACATAGGCACGATTGATTAAATTATTGGCTTTTGGTGATTGATTCAAATTCCAATTTATCTCCCCTTCCCAGATGTCTGGGGGTAGGACTGAAAGTCCTATCCCTCTAAACACATGTTTGGTTCCATCCACAACCAGTCCCCCTTCTTTAGGTGCTTTCCAAAACCCACGTCATTAACGTAACAAAAGACATCAAGTCTCTCCCAACACTTGGGAAATTCCAAGGATTTTGAGAGCTGTGAACCAGCAACTGTGGATAAAGATCAAATATATATGTGAAATACAATTTGGTCGTTTGAATAATCAAATATATATATTTCTTGATATGACACAATATGACAGCTGTCAATGGCCTTAAGAAATAGGGGGTTTAATCAGACGGTTAACAAATTGTACAAATAAATTGGGTTTCAGAAATGTCCTGAATCAAACTGTAAAGAATAAATTATTGTCTTATTTTTCTGGGGAAATTTTTTCTAGAATGAGTGTTAAGATGTTTATATGCAATGGTCTAAATTTCAACCATAATGTTATTAAGTGTAAATAGTTTCAATTTTTAGCAAGAAGAGCATTTCAGGCAGATTTAACACAAGTGCAAGAACATAAAACATAAATAA